>NC_141697.1:593318014-598118014 GCF_964263255.1 Lissotriton vulgaris
ATACAGCCGGAGTAGATGAAGGCTTCTGCCAAACCTCCACAATTGGATGTTAATGCCTCTGTAAAAGGAAGCAATGGCTCAGAAGTTGAAGATGGATTATTTAAAACCTCTGTTAGAATGTTTGACTTTATCTCCGCTGAGGGAAGTTTAAGGCCCAATAAATCAGCCACCTTCCTTATCACCACATGGTATCATGCAATATCTTGAACAACAGCTCTACTTGCAGATGGCAGGTTATACTCAGGGGAAGTATCAAGGACACTAGCTTCCTGAAGGCCTTAAAATCCATCTAGAGAGTCCACAATTTAACCTTCCTCCTGAAATCATAAATACTCCTCCTCCTCGATTAATCTCTGTGCCTCTCTCCTGGAGCGCTGTTTAGGCAAAGGCGTCAGTGGAGCCATACACGGAGCCGGTGACTACTTCAACAGCGTCGATAGAGGCACATAGGCCTCAAAGTCAATCAAACTAGAGGCAGAGCCGACTCAGCAGCTGAAGAAATCCGAGGAACCGGAGTAGATGATCTCGGCGCAGGGAAATGCCAAGCCTGAGTCAACTTTATGAAGCTAAGGAGTTAGGTCCTACGTGGAGTGGGCCGAACCCTTTTTAAGCAGAAAAACACACAAAGTGCCCACACCTCAACGTTTTCAAATACTTATTTTAGGAATCAAACCGAAAAGATTAATTTTAGTTTGTCCGGGAACTTTTATTTTTACCCTTATGACTTTTGTAATTCTTTTTGTAAACTCTTTTTTATCAAATTTGTGAATGAAAAAAAGAAACATATATACATTCAATGCTATTTACAACACATGTACATATTACATAACATTACCAGTACTTAAAAAAATAATAAATACAACGTAAACATCCTACATACAAGACAACTAATAATTCACAATGTGTTTATACTTAAGTAAATTTAGTATACAAAAAAAGCAATATTCAAAAGAATAGCTTTCAGACAAAGTCAGAGAAGGAGACTATTTCCCTGAGAGGTGACCAAATTTACAACCAGCTGATGCTGGTTTACTCAATCAATGAGAGTATTTGTTCCTTAGGTTTTGCAGACACGTTTCGAATCCAAGTAAGCAAGTTCTTGGATTCTCATCAGGGCTCTTATTTATCTGCGTGAATTGGGACGCGTTTCGAATCCAAGTAAGCAAGTTCTTGGATTCTCATCAGGGCTCTGTCATTTATCCGCAATAGGTGTAAACAACAATAAAGTTTTATTTGTTGATTAAATTTACCCTCTCTGAAAGCTATTCGTTTGAATATTGATTTTTTTGTATACTAAATTTACTTAAGTATAAACACATTGTGAATTATCGGTTGTCTTGTATGTAGGATGTTTACGTTGTATTTATTATTTTTTTAAGTACTGGTAATGTTATGTAATATGTACATGTGTTGTAAATAGCATTGAATGTATATATGTTTCTTTTTTCATTCACAAATTTGATAAAAGAGTTTACAAAAAGAATTACAAAAGTCATAAGGGTAAAAATAAAAGTACACGGACAAACTAAAATTAATCTTTTCGGTTTGATTCCTAAAATAAGTATTTGAAAACGTTGTGGTGTGGGCACTTTGTGTGTTTTTCTTTTTAAGCCTGAGTCAACAGCATAAATGGCATGAAAGGGGCATGGAGATAAAACTGAGGAACACCCAGGTTGAAAGTCAAAGGACCCATGGGGCCGTAAGGCACGCCGGATGGACTAGAGGCTCTGGCAAACATTGCATTTAGAAAATGCGAAGAATCAGCCACAGGAGCAGGAAAAGGAGGATAAGGATCCGTACCTTCCTGAATGGGAGTCACCTGAGGCCGTACAGGAGCCTGTGGAGCCGGGGACGGCGCCCGCACAGGTGAAGGCTCACGGATTGGAGAGGACTCCCCAGGCGCCAGTGACGTCGCTGGAGCCGGAGAATCTCCATGTTGTGAAGAAGCATCGGAAGCTAGTGACGCCGGTGTCGGAGAAGGTACTGGCATCGCCTGAGGAGATGGAGAAATGAAGTCCTTCCTTCTAGGCCGTTCAGCTGGCACGGGCGACCTCGAATCCCTTGTCTTTGAAGAATGACGACGCGAGGTATGTCTTCTCTTGGACTGTTTAGGTTTCTTCTACCTCAAAGTGTGTGAAGACGAACACTTCGCCCTCTTCCTACCTCTCTTCTTTTTTGCTTTGCCCATAAATAACTTGGCCTCACGTTCTTTGATCGCCTTCGGGTTTATTTTTCTGCAACTTCGGCACTCCTCGGTGTCGTGGTCCGAAGAAAGGCACCAAAGGCAGTTTTCGTGCATATCTGTAATGGACATAGGCCCGCCACACACTCTACAAGGTTTGAACCTGTTTTCCTAGAAGTAGCCATTATGAAAACAAAAGAGATACGTTTTTTCGATGAAAATGGAAAGCCCTAGAAAAAAACGCTCGCGTCATCGGCACGGAAAAAAGGGAACTGACGTCAGCACGCCAACGAGGTCCTTTTGTGGCTCCAATGACGTCACGCGGTGCCGCGTGCGGAGCCTGTCCATTGTGACGTCCTCATAGGCGTGGTGAGAGCTAGGAAAGAATTTCGGTGGAATGCTGGGGCAGGGGTTATTCAAAAGGTGAGGAATCCACAGGCAGAATAATTCATCAGAAATTATAGCAAATGGATCAGTGATAGTGTGAACTCTAACATTGGAAATGACAACTGCATGAATGGGCAAACCTGAGAGAAAAAGAGGGAAACTGGGAGGTCTTTAGGGCTGACCAGTTGGCACCGGTATCATTTAAAGATGTGGTCATATTGTGGCAGTGGATTATTAATAATCCACTGAGGCAGGGTCACCACTTCCTCCAGGGGTTCTTAACAAGTAAGGAGGAATCAACACTGGAGCGAAGTTCAAACCATAGGTCATTTATTAAGCATTCATGAATGGGACTCCGTCAGACAAGCACCATAGAGATACCAATCAATCAATCAAAGCTTTATTACGACAATTAAGTCTTAAAGCACATACATATATTAGCAAAAGAAGGTCAATATACATTAAAAAGCCTTACATTTATAAATTGTTAAAAAATACAATGTGTATATACAAAATAGAGAATAAATATAAAAATATTTTAAAAGATCCGGTCATAACACAGAGTAATTAATTGGGGCTATTTAATATGTGCAAAAGGATTTGGATATTACTAATTAATTGGGGCTGATTAATATGTGGAAAAGGATTTGGATATTACTCCGCTTGAAAGTCCACCAACATGGCGCATATGTATGCTCAATAAACAACTAAGGAATTTGGCCATTGCTGTGGCGATGAATGGTGTGGAATCAGAGCAGAGTACTCTCATTGTCGGGGCACAGTTTCAAAGGCCCAATGATTTACATATCGGTCTTAACCATGCACGCCGACGGATGGTATATGCGGGGCAAACTAGTAGGACATGTACAACTGTTTCAATTTGCTCTGGACAAAAGGGGCATTTTTCACATTCAACTTTGCCCCACTTTGCAGTGAAAGATTTAATTGGCAAAGTGCCTGCCCTGAGCTGGAAATATAATTTCAGGTCAAAGGGTTTTGTGATAATGTCCCAGTATTCCTCAAAACGGGGGGATGGTTTAAACTCCATAAATTTACCCGTTAATGATGAAGAGGATTGTCTGCAATATGTGTTACAGAACACCATTTCCCAGTACTTTGCCTTTAATGCTGCTTTAGAGGGAAAGGAGGCATTGGCAGGATCTGTCCAAAGGGCACTCATACCCATCATTTGGAGAAGGGACTTAATTTCCCCAAACTATTTAATTCTGTGTTGGGTATCTGTCAAGATTACATCCATAATACCTGACCACTGTGCCTTTAACTAGGCCGGGTCACCCCCCCTGCTGCAGACGCCTTCCTTCCTGCTGCCGCGGATCCGAGCGACCCAGCCGCCGCTGAGCCGCCCGTCAGTGCCGGATTCCCGCCGCTGCCTCCCTGCAGCCCCGCCCACCTCCAGCCCATTGGCCGCCCCGCTCCCGCCTCCCAGCTGACCCGCCCTCCCGGCTCCAGATTTAAGGGGGCTGCAGTAGAGCAGCAGGAGTGACCACTGTGCCTTTAACTAGGCCGGGCCACCCCCCCTGCTGCAGACGCCTTCCTTCCTGCTGCCGCGGATCCGAGCGACCCAGCCGCCGCTGAGCCGCCCGTCAGTGCCGGATTCCTGCCGCTGCCTCCCTGCGTCCCCGCCCACCTCCAGCCCATTGGCCGCCCCGCTCCCGCCTCCCAGCTGACCCGCCCTCCCGGCTCCAGATTTAAGGGGGCTGCAGTAGAGCATCAGGAGTGACCACTGTGCCTTTAACTAGGCCGGGTCACCCCCCCTGCTGCAGACGCCTTCCTTCCTGCTGCCGCGGATCCGAGCGACCCAGCCGCCGCTGAGCCGCCCGTCAGTGCCGGATTCCCGCCGCTGCCTCCCTGCGGCCCCGCCCACCTCCAGCCCATTGGCCGCCCCGCTCCCGCCTCCCAGCTGACCCGCCCTCCCGGCTCCAGATTTAAGGGGGCTGCAGTAGAGCGTCAGGAGTGACCACTGTGCCTTTAACTAGGCCGGGCCACCCCCCCTGCTGCAGACGCCTTCCTTCCTGCTGCCGCGGATCCGAGCGACCCAGCCGCCGCTGAGCCGCCAATCAGTGCCGGATTCCCGCCGCTGCCTCCCTGCGGCCCCGCCCACCTCCTGCCCATTGGCCGCCACGCTCCCGCCTCCCAGCTGACCCGCCCTCCCGGCTCCATATTTAAGGGGGCTGCAGTAGAGCGTCAGGAGTGACCACTGTGCCTTTAACTAGGCCGGGTCACCCCCCTGCTGCAGACGCCTTCCTTCCTGCTGCCGCGGATCCGAGCGACCCAGCCGCCGCTGAGCCGCCCGTCGGTGCCGGATTCCCGCCACTGCCTCCCTGCGGCCCCGCCCACCTCCAGCCCATTGGCTGCCCTGCTCCCGCCTCCCAGCTGACCCGCCCTCCCGGCTCCAGATTTATGTCGACCCCTGAGCGACCGCGCAGCGGGAGCACCGATTGAGCGCCGAAGGTGCGCCAAAGGTAAGGCCGTCTGCGCCCGTCCGCGCCTGGCCCGCGCCCAGTGCCAGGACCCCTGGCCCCCACAGACTCCAGCCCACCCGCCGGACGTACGACGCCGCCACCCTCTACGCACTCAACGCCGGCCGAACCCCTGGATGCTACCGAGCCACTCCGAGACGCACCCACGGACCCTTCTGCTGCAACGCCTGCAAGTTCACCTGCACCTGGACCAGTACTACTCCTGCACCAACCAAGACCAAGACAAGCAACAGCAGCAGCCACCTAAAATGCATCCTGCTCAACACCCGCTCCGTCCACAGACACGCCGTCGAGCTCTGGAACCTGCTCGACACAACCTCACCAGACGTCGCCTTCCTCACAGAAACCTGGATGAACGCCTCCTCAGCGCCCGACATCGCCATCGCCATCCCAGACGGCTACAAGATCATCCGAAGGGACCGCATCAACAACACCGGAGGAGGTATCGCCATCATCCACAGGAACACCATCCGCATCGCGACCAACACCGACGACACCCTCGCACCCGCCGAGCACCTGCACTTCCAGGTCCACATCAACCCCAAGACCATCCTCAGAGGCACCCTCATCTACAGACCCCCGGGACCGCGCACACAATTCAGCGAAGACATCGCCAACTTTATCAGCCCGCACGCCCTCTGCTCCGCTGTCTACATCCTCCTGGGGGACATCAACTTCCACCTGGAGAACAACAACGACCGCAACACCACCACCCTGCTGGACAACCTCGGTCTCAAGCAGCTGGTGACCACACCCACCCACTACGCCGGACACACACTCGACCCCGTCTTCTCATCCAGCAAGGACATCGCCTTCAGCCACGCCACTGGACTCCACTGGATGGACCACAGCTGCGTCCACTTCAGCTTCGGAAGGACCACGATCCACCACCACCAGCAACAGGTTGCTCGCAGAAACTGGAACAAGATCACAGCCGACCAGCTCGCGACTTCCCTGAGCATGAACCCTCCCACCAGCACAACGAACCCAAGCCAGGCGGCCACCAACCTCACGAAGTGGATCAGCGACTGCGAAGACGAGCTTGCCCCCCTGAGGACCCCGCCGAGCAGACCCGGGAGCAAGAAAGCCCCTTGGTTCACCGACGAACTCAAGAGCTCCAAGAAGAACTGCCGGGCCCTCGAGAGACCCTGGCGCAGAGACCCAACTCCGGACAACATGGCTGCCCTCAAGCTCGCCACCCGAAAGCACCACCAACTCATCCGCGCCACCAAGAAAACCGCATTCAAGGAACGACTGGACAACAACGCACACAACAGCAAGGAACTCTTCAACATCGTCAAAGAGCTCTCCAACCCCAACGCCGGAAACAACAACATCACCCCTTCGCAAGACCTCTGCAACTCCCTCGCCTCCTACTTCCACAACAAGATCGCGGACATACACAACAGCTTCAGCACGCAACCGACGCACGCCATGACCGAACCACCGGCCCCCACCACCACCCTCCGCGCCTGGACTCCGATCAGCACTGAAGACACCGTCCGCACGATGAACTCCATTCACTCCGGATCTCCGAACGATCCCTGCCCTCACCACGTCTTCAACAAGGCCGATGCTGTCATCGCACCCCACCTGCGGGACATCATCAACACCTCCTTCGACACCGCTACCTTCCCGGAGAGCTGGAAGCATGCCGAACTCAGCGCCCTACTTAAGAAGCCATCAGCCGACCCCACCGACCTCAAGAACTACCGGCCCATCTCGCTACTCCCGTTTCCTGCAAAAGTCATCGAGAAGACCGTCAACAAGCAGCTGGCCGCCTTCCTCGAGACGAACGGATCCCTTGACCCCTCGCAGTCTGGCTTCCGGGCCAACCACAGCACCGAGACCGCCCTGATCGCAGCCACCGATGACATCCGAGCTCTGCTCGACAACGGAGAAACAGCAGCCCTCATCCTCCTAGACCTCTCCGCGGCCTTCGACACTGTCTGCCACCGTACCCTAGTACACCGCCTCAGCAACGTCGGAATCCAGGAGAAGGCACTGGAGTGGATCATCTCCTTCCTCGCCGGAAGGACACAGAGAGTCCGCCTCCCTCCGTTCAGTTCTGAAGCCACCGAAGTCATCTGCGGCGTTCCTCAAGGCTCCTCGCTCAGTCCAACCCTCTTCAACGCCTACATGAGCCCCCTCGCAGACATCGCACGCCAGCACAACCTCAACATCATCTCCTACGCCGACGACACCCAGCTGATCCTCTCCCTCACCAACGACCCCGCCACCGCCAGAGCCAACCTTCACGAAGGGATGAAAGAGGTGGCCGGATGGATGAAGAACAGCCGCCTGAAACTGAAGTCGGACAAGACGGAAGTCCTCATCCTGGGATCCTCTACCTCCGCCTGGGACGACTCCTGGTGGCCCCCCGCCCTAGGCAGCGCACCCAAACCAACAGACCACGCACGCAACCTGGGCTTCATCCTGGACTCCTCCCTCTCCATGACCAGACAAGTCAACGCCGTCTCCTCGTCATGCTTCAATATCCTGCGCATGCTACGTAAGATCTTCCGGTGGATCCCCTCCACGACCAGGAAGACGGTCACCCAGGCCCTCGTCACCAGCCGGCTGGACTACGGCAACTCCCTCTACGCCGGAACCACCGCCAAACTCCAGAAGAGACTCCAGCGGATCCAGGACGCCTCAGCACGACTCATCCTGGACATCTCCCGCCGCAGCCACATCTCCGGACACCTGAGAGACTTGCACTGGCTCCCGATCAACAAGAGAATCACCTTCCGACTCCTCACCCACGCACACAAAGCCCTACACAACCAAGAACCAGGATACCTCAACAGCCGCCTCAACTTCTACGCTCCCAAACGCCAGCTTCGATCGATCGGCCACGCCCTCGCCGCAGTCCCCCGCATCCGAAGAGCCACCACAGGGGGACGGTCCTTCTCCTACCTCGCCGCCAAGACATGGAACTCCCTCCCGACCCACCTCGGCCTGACCCAGGACCACCTCACCTTCAGGAAGCAACTCAAGACCTGGCTGTTCGAGCAGTAGCCGTCCCCCCCTCCCCTAGCGCCTTGAGACCCTCTGGGTGAGTAGCGCGCTATATAAATGCTTTGATTGATTGATTGACGCATAGTGTTCTAATTCCTTTGTGTTCCATAGCCTCTGCCAATATAAAATCGGACGAAGTCTAGCCAGGTCCACTACGGATTTCCTACCAAGGTCATACAGCAAGGGGCCCGAAGGAGTACTTTGTGGGACGCATATAATTTTCCTTAGAAACTTTGTTTCTAGGACAGAGATCGACCTAAGATTCTCAAAGGCCCACAACTCTGCCCCATACAGCGTGGAACTCAACATTTTTTAATCATATATTTGTATGACCGGGCTTATGGGTTTGTTGTAAGACAGCCTCTGCTGGGTATTAACAGCCCCGCGTTTCAACGGAATTTTAGAGCAGACATGTCCAATTGACCCTTCCATCCCATATCTTTTTGTAATGTGATGCCCAGGTATACAAAAGACTTAACCGGTTCCAGGGGGACGTTATTCATTGTTATACCACCCCTGAAGGATCTGTGCTGGTTAAAAGACATACATTTCGTTTTATTGTTATTGACTTCAAGGCCCCGCGAAATGCAGAAATCATTAAAGCTCCCCAGGGCACGTTGAAGACCACTGTGGGTTTTTGATAAAAATAAGGGTATCATCAGCAAATAATAAAATAGGTGTACAGATACCGGCCACCACTTGGGCATTCGTAGCTACATGCCTAAACGAGTCCACTATGCCATTGATAAAAAGTGAGAATAGTGCTGGCGCTAGCACGCATCCTTGGCGGACACCTCTGCCCACAGGAAATGAATCTGTGACGCTACCCTGATCAGCCCATCTTATGTGAGCAAAGTTATCTTCATGCAAACGTATAATTAATGTTAATAGGTCTGCTGCCATCCCCAGCTCAGATAGCACAGACCAAAGTTTGCTACGAGGATTTAGGTCAAAAGCTGACCTGAGGTCAACAAAAGCGACCCTTTCCCCACAGAGATACTTAAGGAGAGAGCACCCTGAACGATAATTATATGGGTTTTTATAGCAAAGATCACAGACAAGGGACGCCCAGAGGTAAATAAAGCTTTGGGAGGAACACACAAATGAGACAATCGGTAAGAATCAACAACCTTGGCGCCTTGTGTAACTGTTGCATCCTGGGGGTGCATTACAGGATAGGCCATCTGAACAAACTTTATCTAAGGTTTTACCATTGTTTAAAAAATCAGTGCAGACATCGGCTGTTCTTTTGTGCGGACTTTGCATGTTTACGCAGCCTACAATGTCCCAGTCTAGATTCTTTACCAATGTTTATACAGGTGCGGTGTCAAGGATAGAGCCAGGCTGAAAACAGGACAGGGGTGAAAATGAAGCACAGCTTAATTAAAAAACAAAAGAATCAGATTATATATTTCCACAGTCCTTCCTTTTCAGCTGTGCTGAATACATTCTTTGATTTCTAAGTATTTTATTAATTTTTTATAAACAAATACATTAGCATTTCTGTTACGAGGTTAGCCAACAGTAGCTTGTATTGAATTGATTACAGGTAGTTTGAAATATAGGTTTAGCTACCCCCCTCTAAAAGGTACTTGAATTAATTTATATCTCGATCTTCATAATTTCATTGATTTCAAGTTGTACCATCATTTCTCAATTTAATTCATGAACATTGACTGGGGAAGGTGTAATACTATTGCAAGTATTTATACAAGTAGTGCATATCATAGGGATGCATTGAATGCAGCAGCAGCAAGTTAGAACGATGGCTCCCATAATAATTATTCCCATTAATAATTTCCAACCCCAAGTGGAGATAGGTCCCTGCAACCACTTGGACCAGGACCATGTTCCTTGGTCTTGATGTATTTCTGCAGCTATTTTATGTAATTTGGAAATTGCGCTATAGACAGCAGGGGCGTGGTCAGGTATGAACACGCAACAGCTTCTACCAATGATGCGACATGCTCCACCACTATTGGCGAGCACTACATTAAGCACCATTCTATTTTGAAGAGTTACAATCCTTGTAATTTGGAGCTCTTCTGTAATATTTCCTAGAGCCATTGCGGTCTGATAAGTCACTGCTTCTACCTCTCGGGTCAGGCGTCTAATCTTTCTACTATTTCAGGCTGCACCAACAAAGAAAAAGAGTCCCAAACTAAAATCAATGTATTGCTTCAAGGCTGTATCAGTCTGATCTACTTCATCATTTATGGTCCTTTTGAATCTATTTAAAGAAATGTCATTAAACAATTTCTGGTCTTTGTAATAAGAAGCAGGTGCTATGAACACGGGGAAGCAAAAAGTACACATAACAGATGTCAGACCAACTGACTGGTAGATGATAATAACCCTTAATTCCACAAATGAAGTAATTGTTATGGGAAGATAAACAAGCATTGGCATAGCCAATAGGTCTCGCCTTTTGGACCTTAAGTGTTTAGCCATGCAGCACATTATCTCCACTCTCATGCCCACCCACTCGAACATGCTTGTGACGTCTTAGGCAGGAGTGTGTGGAATAGTTATGCACATGGATAGTAGTCAAAAAGCTTCCCAAGTGTGTATTCTTTAAAAGTTAAATTCATGAGCAGCAATGACATATGGGTGCAAATTCTATCCACATGGGAAAGTGTTGTATGCATTGGGTTCTAGGTGGCGTAAGCATTTGCATTTGTTTACCTTTGTTGGAGTAAGGTGTTGAGGTGTAGTGTCTGCAAGCCAAGTGGATGTGTTTATGATCTAGTTGCCACAATATGCTATGCATTGCTTTCTATATGGATTTAAAGTGTGGCAGTGTATGAATGACTTGCAGATATATATTAAGTATGCAGGAGTAGGATTCAGCGCAGGGTGAGGTGAGTGTGTGTGTCTCAGTGTGCTATGGACAGTGTTTCAGATGTGTCAGTCTGAGGGTTCAAGAGAACGAACAGTGGGGCTGTTGGTGTGTTGGTTTCACAACGCTAGTTTCTTAGACATCTAATTTGGGTGCTACACAAATGTGTATCTGTTTATTTTGTTAACAAATAACAGAAATTAGTGCTACTCTGGAGCACTAATTTGTAGAGCTTCTTTGCGGCCATTTGAGACATCTTAACACATGGATACATTTTCAAAAGTAACGGGGAGAGCACGCTAATAATGAGCTTATCCACAAGCTGTGAAGGCTACAGAATTCGCACAGGTCTCCTTTTTTGCCATAATCACTCTTCCTTATCAGCCCTGTCAGTGCCCACATGCAACAGTCAGACGTTTAGGCTCACGTGTCAGGGAAATTCTTGCAGCTGAAAACAAAGTACACATCTAGCATTTGATTGAAATGGCTCCCGTGAAACATCCATGGAGAGGGCGACAACAATAAAACCTGGTAGAGAGCTTTATCTAATGACCAGACTGGACTTGCATTTATTTTATTTACAGCTATGAGGCATGTCTGTGGCCTATCTTGGTGCCAAGTCAGATTCTGGGGCAAAGTGCACACAATTTCTGTGGAAAAGCAGCACCCCCTTTAAATCTGCTGCTCTGTGCTGTGGCCTGAGGGAAGAGTTGTATGTGCTGAGCAGGGAGCGAGAGAGTGTTTCTAACCGGCCAGAGATTGGGATTGGCCAAAAACAGACCGGTTCTTATAATTTGAGGTGCACCCAAGCTTTTATTTATAAAGCTTTATATAGGGCTGGCTGGACCTGTAGGTATCAGAGCGCTTTGCAAACAAATAAAAGAGGGTGCGAAATGAAAGCACAAGGAGAGACGAAAACTCAAGCAAATGTTACAATTTAAATGTACTCGTGCTGCCTTTCACCATCAAATTTCCCTAACTACGAAAGAGAAGAAAAAGAAGCAAGTGTATAACAAGCATTGGCATAGCCAATAGGTCTAGTTTTGGGGACCTTATACATATTTAGTTATGCAGCACAATATCCTTGGTGCAACAACATCAATTGTTGCATGGCTAAACACTTATAAGGTCCCAAAGGCGACACCTATTAGCTATGCCAATGCTTGTTTTCCCAGGAGACGGGTAAAAGAAGAATTCAACACTCTTAAATCAATATAAACGAGCCGATAGTTTTCGGAAGCAGGTGATTTCTAAGAGCATGCATGTAGGAACTGTAACTTCCCTCGCAGGGAATGGTGTCATGTTAGCTTCATCTGGTTTAAAGTGGAGGTAATGTTACACTTTTTTGCGGTAGAATGGCCGAAGGGCAAAAAATACATAATACTTCTAAAGTCAGCATTGCCAATCATTCCTGTATAACGCAGATGTAGAGAAATCAAATAATACAACATAAACAGTTTTATCCTCATTCTGTGTTTTACAGGCTCAGAACTGAATGAATGTATAAATAAAAACTGAAATTGGATTAGCTTGTCGGCACTTCCATTATGACTTTATGGCAATGTGGGGAGGCATTTAGCAATAAATCCTTTGCTGCTTACTAGAGCCGCCATCAAACTGAGAACCTCATAGCTTTAGGTGGGATGAAAAAACTGTGGGGGTTGAGGGGAGGGGGTCTCACAAAGGGGAATGGTCGATGTAATTAAGGGCGTGGCTTAAAACACATAAGCTTAAAATCTGTGCTAAGCATAGTGTGCCGCCCGACTGGTATTTTGCTGTTTCATTGCAACCAGATATATAGTAACATTATTCAGAATAACCAGGACTATTGGCTTTGTCAACGGTTGTTAATTGCATAAGATAAATAAGCAACAACTGCTTCGTCGAATATATAATTGAAAATTCTTCAGTTTTGAAATGATGAAACAGTAAAATAACTATAATGAGTAACTTTGAAGTTAATCAAAAGTAGTGAAGAGTGGTACTGTTTCAAAATTGAAAAAGAATCAATAGGTGTGGTGCACAGCAGGGCTAGTCTTCTAGCCTATGGAGATGAAGAAAAAGAACGGATTTATGCCCTAATTAATGACGATTTATCACAAGAAACCACGAGTCGCACAAGAGAACAATGTGTCAAACATCTTCTCTATTTATCTAAACGCAGGATCAATCAGCAATTACATGCCAATACTTTGATTAAATATCATCGAGCATTGCGCATACCCCGTGGACTAAGGATTGCTTTAAAACCCTCCTTATGCAAAAACTCAAAAAGTTTCCAAGAAAAGTGGAACGCCATCCTGAACAAGTGCAGCCTCGACTTAATTCTCCTCATAGTGGAGGAACTATCGACAATTCTTAAAGAACTGACCATAGAAATTAAAGAAGTTGAAAAAGAGCTGGAAGAATCTATTTCATCAGAGGAATTATCCAAAATGCTAGAAGACATTAAAATACAACTAGAAAAACATACTAAAGAAATTAATGACAGGAAAATTCGAAAATTTCGACGCGATACGCTCGACTATAAATTAGGAGAGGTGTACACCTGGGCTGATGTATATGCTCAACGCCGTCGTAATAAACCATCCAGTCAATACACTGATACCTCCTCATCTGGGAGTGACATCTCCAGTCGTCCACCTAAAAAAACAACTTTTGGTCGAAACATCACAGAAGAAGATAGAGATAAAGTTCAAACATCGACCCTACTTGAGGAAAATGCATCAACATCTGGTCCTTTTTTAGAGGGAGGCCTAAGCGAAACTGACGACCCAGGCGGAGTAAAAGAAAAGGAAAAAGGAGCTCCATCGACAAGAAGCACCAAAAAGGACAACAAAACGAAAGTGAATCGCTAGTAATCAACATTTCAGACACCAGATTATCAACATATGAAATCAATCTTTTACAAAAAGGGACATCATTCATTCCGACCACCTTTACCAACCTGTAACGGAGCAGGAAAGCGTACCCCTCGGGAATGGTGGAGCCCGCGCCCTACTGACTGTGCATTTCCGCCTTCTCCACAGACCAATGAGTGGGAGGACGGAATGACCGAGTCGGACGGCGAGGGAGAAGAGAGCGGCTCCTTTAAGTGGACGTCTACACCTAAGGAGGAAGGCCCGGCACTGCAGGACGTCACCGCAACCGGATTGGAGAAAAGCCAGGAAGTACTGTACACGGGGTGTGTAATCACCCCGGAGGAGAAGGCGGGAGCGGAAGGGACGGAGTGGAGCAGTCGAAGCAGAGACGGAGTAGAAGACAGAGATTACCCGAGAGAACAGAGCGGAGAAGTCGGAGGGTCCGAGACAAGAGGAGAACCAGGAGGCCAACGACCCCGCGAACCGCCGTGCCACACTCCCGAGGGAGGAGTGTGGCTGTCACAGGTACGGCGGCGTTGGGCAGCCTGGGTGGGGAGACGGAGTGCTAGAGAGTAGCAGTGTAAATATCCCTGTTTGTCCCTTTCCTAGGTGCTTTTCCTACCCTTCCACTACCTTTTACCTTCCCTGTTTCCCCACTCAAACCCCCCCCTTATACGTCGTACACGGAGCACTGTGTATAGAGCATGCCCGAGTCACTGGGTTCACCCCTCACTCTCCCCGGGTCCCTTGGTGCACCTCCCCTAGAGGACTGTGACCTAACGGCCTCCCTTCTTGTTGGTCTTTCTTTCATGTGGCGGAACCATCGGTAACCGGAGTGAAGACCCCCCTATCCGAGTGAGAAAAACGGGAGACCAGCGCCACAGACCCCAGTAACTTTGCCCGAGAAAGACTGACCTTCAGGACCAGAAAGACGTTTATGTCAAAACCCATAAGAACCTTAAAAATAAAACCTTCTTTGAATCCCACACCTGGTGTCACGGTCGCCCCATCTCCCACGCCCACACAACCTTTTGGAACTGGAGACGAGTACGTTTAAACTGACACGTAAGCTACGGATACGCCATTTTTTTGAGAACGTCCTTCCACCATCAACAGAAAGGAAACCGGATCAACTTCTTGGCCTTCGACCTTCAAGTTCATACATGCCACCAAGCAGTCACAAAAGTATCGATACTTTTGAAACATTAGTTAAACAAGATTTGGAGAAAATTAACTACAAGAAAAAAACAAAGATGAACATCACCCAAAAAGACCGTGACACTCTAAGAAAAATAGCAGGAAACAAGACAATCAAATGCATCAAAGCCGACAAAGGGGGCGCCCTTGTAGTTATCAATACCAGCATGTATCAAGAAAAAATCCTTGAACATATTTCGGATCCGAATACTTACCTGCCACATGAAACTAATCCTACCTGCCAATTTAAAGCAACACTAACAGCGCTAGTAAACAACGCACATGAACAAGGGACAGTTGATAATCGTACCAAGAAATTTTTATTGGTTGAATATCCCAAAAGCCCAACCCTAACGATGCTTCCAAAAATACACAAATGCCTGTTAGATCCTCCTTTCAGGCCTATCGTCTCCACGAGGGGGTCTCTCCACGAACCCGTGGGGAAATTCCTAGATCGTTATCTTCAACCTTTGGTAAAGCAACTCAAGAGTTACGTAAAAGACACCACCGAATTCCTTCTCAAACTTTCTGAAGTAAGCATCAATGAAAATGACAATCTGGTTTTGTGTACAGCAGATGTTAAATGTTTATACACATCCATCCCCCATGGCGGAGGAATCGATGCAGTAGAGAAGATACTTTTAAACAGCGAAATCCCTGGTTCCATGCAGATGTTCCTCATGGAACTAATGATATACACATTATACCACAGCTATTTCACCCACAACAACCAATGGTTTCAACAGTTGTCTGGAATGTCCATGGGCAATTGCGCTGCACCAACATACGCCAACATATACATGGCTGAATTTGAATCTGCAAACATCTATGACAACCCACAGTGGACAGAAAATTTGCAGATTTATGTTCGTTACATAGATGACTTATTTTTTATTTGGAAGGGCACTAAGGAAAACTTAGAGAAGGCACTAGTTGAACTCAACACTAAAGACAATCGCATCCAACTCACCTGGAATATGAGTGAGCATACCATCAACTTCTTGGATGTCCTGATTACAAGGACTAGTACAGGATTGGAAACTGACCTATTCAGAAAAAACACAGATCGCAATAACACCTTGCATTATTCGAGCTTTCATCAGAATTCACTAAAACGTCACTTGCCCTACAGTCAAATGTTGCGAGTTAAACGTATTGTTTCAAACCCGGAAGTTTGCACAAAACGCATGACAGAAATGAACTTGAGATTCACTGAGAGAGGATATCCACCGGAAACTGTGAATGAAGCAATGAACAAAGTATCAAATACAACTCGTGATAAGGCTCTAATGAGAGCAAACAAAAGTGAGGACACCAGAATGGTGGTTGTATCAAAATACTCTACTCTTAGTGGAAGATATAAGAAAATTATATTGAACCATTGGAGAATCCTATCATCTGAACCTGAATTCAAAGGCCTGTTCGAACAACCACCAATATTTGTATTCACCAGAGCGAACAACATGAGAGAAATCTTATCTAAAGACATGGTTCAACAAACATTATACAAAGGAACAAGACCTTGTCTAAATTGCAACATCTGCAACAATATCATCAAGGGCAACAAAATAAATCGCCCTATAAAGGGCACAGAAATCATGATTAATGTAAATGCGACATGTGATTCCACCAATCTAATCTATTTGCTAAAATGCCCTTGTGGGAAAATCTATATTGGAAAGACTGAAAGGAAAATAAAGATTCATTTAAATGAACATAAGTCAAATATACGAACCAAGCAAGAAAGATCCAGCGTGGCAATGCATTTTATGGAACACAACCATAATGTGGCACAACTAAAATTTATGGTATTAGAACTGATTGAAAAGAAAGAAGGAAAAGACAACAACAAAGTTCTCTTACAGAAAGAAACTGCATGGATATATCGTTTGCAATCTCTAAAACCATTTGGTCTTAATGACCGCATTGAATTGAGCAGTTTTTTATAAGTACCTACTGAGGTACATGCTGACACGAACTTCTATTGTGCGACTGCCAACACACATTCTTTGTATATATTTTTTGTATATCCATTGTATACCCATATTTGATCCCCCATGTAACTGCTTTTCAATCACACTTTTTTGGTCCACTTTAGGTTCCCCTCGTTTATTATATTATGATCATTTTTGCACTAACAAACCCACTCTAAGATGGCCGATACTATCAGTCCGTCGTTGATGTCATTGACGCTACACACAGACTACCCTCTTTAGTCCTTTTTTACTTTTGCCAAAGCAACATCACGTTTAACACTTCCTTAAACGCTGAACCCAATCTCCGTCTTCTGACCCTCATTGGACAGAGGATAGCCGGATACGTTACGGACCCTCCGATATTTCAGTAAGTTGGGCTTTCCGCCTACATGTTGAATTCTGGCCGATTTACGTAATACTCGGTGACCGAATATTTATAATTATTTCAGCGTTCGTGAAACCTCTTCGAACATCAAGATCATGTGAGCTTTTTTCACATTATTTACGCACTAAACGTTAGGCATTCCTCGACCTTTCACACCCCTTAAGCACTCGTTGTTACCTACTATCCTATGCACTTCTTTGCACTGGACCCATTTAAACTAGAGCACGATTCATACATCGAAGCTGAGCATAATACACTTTTTGTTATTAAATGTTATTTTGATTCTAACTGTATTCTATTTTATGTACCACTGGACATCATTGCTTTTTGTACATACATCGTTATCACTGTATACATATCGTTATCATGATGGGCTACAGAGCAAACTATTGCTGTTCTTTGATTTTTAGGGCTCCTTGAGAAAGGGCAACCCTTACCCGAAATGCATTGGAGCATTATTTTGGAAATTAATAGAAGGTTGAATTACATGGAGGAAAGAAATGAATGTCATGAATTGAACTTATTACAATATCCCTAAATGATCTACAAATAAATTTTTGTTCTAAAACATAGTGGAGTCCCATTTTTTGACGAACCTCATTGGAGTGCCCAAAGTTGGGATGTGCACATTACCCATGAGCACACTATCAACTGTTTCAAAATTAAAATTTCATTTCCACCGAGGGTGAAGTCAGGGAAAAATGGAGCGCCTGATAGAGACCAGTCTCAGCATCAGCAGGTACTGAGCACGGGCAGGACCTGGCCCACTTAAAAATATGGAGAACCTTCAAACGTTCTTGAACACCATGAACAGCTAGAACTCGCATCCATCTTCCTTCTTTTTCAGCTTACCAACAGATAAGGGGTCATGTGCTTCATAGTTCTATGTTGTGGTGAATGTACGGCCTGTTGTGGTGAAAGTATTTGCCTGCAGGGGGAATGCTGGCATTGAGTATGTACGTTCAAAAACTATAAGCCGTTCAACTAATAATGAGCAAGTTGTTTAGTTTAAGTTATATATGCTAGTTATGTATACAGTTGTTTTGGTTGAATACTTTGGGTTACTCTGTACATTTTCTTTTTTTAAAGAGCGTCGCGCAATGTTTTTCCTTAGGGTTCTAAAAAAAACAATTTTCCTCAATAATTTGTTATTTTCTAGGTTGTGCCTGAGCTTCAGACCATTGCAGGGGCAGCGTGTGACAGGACCTGCGACGTCAGTGAATGGAACGGTGGACTTGTGTACCTGAGCTCTCATGGAGAGAGCATTTTCCTTCTGAGTGACAATGCAAGTCTGATTCATTTATGTTGCCATACTGATGCTCACACGTGTACATGTGGCGGCCATTGTAATATATTGAGCACATGAAAATAAATGAGCACATGGATGTGGCCTAACGGCCAGAGTGACAGGCTTTGGAACTGGGCTCGAGTCTCGGCGACGGCTAAACATCCTATGAGTCTGGGCAAATCACCCCCTCTGCCTACGAAAATGAACGTGTAATGTAACTGGTGCGCATGTAAAGTGCTCCATTACCTTCGGGCCGAGTTTGTGCTACATAAACTGTGGTCCGCTGCGCAATGCCCCTTGCTGACCTCTAACTTGGCAGTGTTTGCCTGTTGGGGGAGGTTAGGGCGTGGGCAGTTTGGAGCCTCTCTTTTTATGGCCACCTGGTCAGCTTTAGAGCTACACAGTCCATTCATAGTGTGTCATTCAGCTGGCATTAGATGCTATCCTACAGGGGCGGCAGCTTAAAACATGCGGGTGCTTATGCCAAGGAAAACATTTCCCACACAGTGAGAAGGCAATGGAAAAGTCTATTGTTTAAGTTTTATTGCGATGGGTCAAACTCCAGTTAAATCTAGCCTGCAAGAGGGAGAGAATCGCCATAAAGTGAAAATTGATGACACAAAGACTTTGAAGAATGATTTTTAAAACTTAAAGGAAAACACCTATAATATTAATTATCTATGAAGGAACAATATGAAATTTACTGTAAAGTAAATCGCATTTTTAAAAGGTACGTCAATCCTCCGCAGCGGACATCGAGAAGAACACAGCTTTTTTAAAATTCAAATAACGCAGTCGTGTTTACTTCACGTGCTTTCAACAAAACTGATTCTTGCGACTCAGACAGTCACATAGTTCGAGGGCTGGTGCCAAATGCCATGGTGCTGAGAACTAAGACGCAGTTCACATTTAAGTTGGGCCCTTCCACAATGCCACCCCCTCAGCACACAATGTTAAATACCTACGCAAAACGTTCACACACTGGGAATCTATTGGCAAGCACAGTGCCCAGCAATGTCTCCATTTCACCATAAGACTAAGTGAAACAATGACTGGTGAAGTTAACGTTAGCACGAACACAACACAAGAGTTCGCTAGGATAACAAACTTCCCTGCATTTACAAACAAGAGCGTCGAGAATCCATTGCCATAAAGGAAGGAGTGACAGGTAGTGAGAGGGAAAAAAAGACGGACAAGAAAAGAATTGGACTGAGAGCGAAGAATGTTCAATAATGGTATCTGTTTACGGCACGCCTGCCATCGCAATGTTGTTCAACGTACAGCTGAAGCTATTTATATTTTTGAAATTAGACCTCCTGTTAATTTGACCAGCCCTCTTATCTTTTTTTTTTTAATCATATTTTATTCAGCCCTCTCTTATCTTGTGTCCTTCGATTTCTGTCCATCTTCTCTTACTGTGCTGCACATTTGGACCCAAATCAAAAGTAACAAGCGCGCGTGAAAAGCATTGGCCGCGTGGGCGCCGAAAGGGAAAGTGATCACGATGCACTTGGTGAAAGTGGAAGTGCATCGCGATGCACTTAATTACCCGTGACGGAAAAAAGACAGATGGCGGCTGCGCACGTGCACGCAAGCTTGAGGCCACCAAAATGCCTGTGGTAGCACTTTAAAAAAAACCCTTATTAAAAGTCGAGCAAGCAGCACATGCGCTGCTCTAGGCTCGACCTAAAAACCAGTCCAAACACCAGAAATTGTTTTTTGCTTCTCAATAAATTTAACTGTCATCACAGTAATGTCAGGCTACTAAATGATGTTAGGGTGAGGTAGCCTGATGGCGATCAAATGTTTGACCAACAGTATGTAGACGTTTCTGCAGCTGGCACATTAGTCTTGTATCTTATACAGTGACAGTGGATAGCCAACTGACAACTTTTGCTTTGTCCCAAAGGGTGCACTGTTATGATGCGGAAGGTGATGGTGTGGGAGCTATACAAATAGAAAATTTCTGGAATATGCTGGGAGAAAAGTTGCAAGTGTCTAACAGGGACAAGTAAAGGGAATGGCTGTGACAGACACTCCGAAGCACGTTACTCCTTCCACAGACCTTAGAAACATTTAACTGTCGCATATTTTTCAGAGGTGAAGCATTTTCAGTGTTTTAATTATTCACAATAAAATCATTGTTATTCTTTATCTGATAATACTCATAAGCACTTTCAAAGCCAATGAGTCTGGTCCGTTGTAATTGCATGTTCCTTGGTACGTGACATTCGTAGATGCATTATCAGAAAACACATACAACTATTTCCTCTAGCGATAATTGTTGAAAAGGCATGAGGGTTCGCTTTGCACTGAGGAGCTTTTGAGGCTTGATGAAAAAACCTGTGATGGATCTCTAAATTGCTTTGGCCGATGTATGTAAGGGATGGCTCTAGCACAAACTACTGTGTTTTCTAAAGAGTGCAACCCGATAGAAGATGTGCACGCTCGTCATTGGGATTACACGTGACATCAGATAGGTGCTGGGGTGGGTGTTTCACGCCTGGCCCGACTGTTGTTTTCTCTCGTTTGTTTGCAGCAGGGGAGAACTGTCGTCCATCCGCGCACCCTAATTCCTACAAATACAAATACATAATGCACCATTCCAAGCAACTTGTAGGAGGAGTCGATTGTTTCAGATATGGTAATAAGGAGGGCGGTTATTATTGGATGTGAAGGACAGTACATCAGGACCCCTGCAGGTGGCGCCTGTGCTGTAGAGATCAAATTGCTGCAGCCATAACACTAGTATTCCTAGATGTCTGCTGGACAGAGTTTACAGATTATCCGAAAACTCAGAGACACCCAAATACTGATCAGGGGGTAAACTACTTGAAGCACATGATTTTAGTTTCACATGTTTAATCCTCACATTTCATCATCAATCGTGTTTTCTGGAAAGGATTCCTACAGGTTTCTTTGGACATGCTCCTTTATGAAACAAAACTACCTTTAAGCCCCTCGTAAAGCACTGGTTGTGTTTCGTGAAATATGCAGAGCGAGCATTACTCCTGCTGGAAGGGTTGCTTTGAGTGCTGTTGCTGCCTGCGGTGTTGTCATTCATTCCCATTGGAATTTCGCCTCACCTCTCAACAAGCAGCAGCTGTTTGAAGCACTCGTGCTGGCCGTGCACTTGGTAGAACAGTCTTCAACTTTTTCAAAGCACAGGCTGACGAGTGGTATACGATGTGCACGCACCATGACGAGAGAGGAAAGCCAGATGGCACCTCTGCTTGTCATTGTGCGCGTAACTGCACCCCCTGTGCCAGCTAAAAAGCTGTGTAGGACTTTTAAAGGCCCACACACTAAATGTCTCGCAGAGCAGCGCATGCGCTGGCTCAGACTAGACCTAAAAAGTGCTATTGTTCGTTCCAGTAATATTTAACATGGTAGTACAGCCACTTTTTCCAACAGGAATACTGCCAATACTGCTCACACAAAGCTCTGCTCGGGCTCTGGTTACAGCGATAACAGGAGGCCCATTACCTTTGGCTGTTCGAGTATTGGGAAAAACATATCTGGGAAGAGATTCCCTCTGCGATACTCCTCCATTTCCCATACAGTTCCTTTAGCTTGGGGCTCTCCTTCCTCATCAGGGTAACAAACCCAGTTTAGTTGAGCATTGAGTCTTCCTACATCAGCAAAAACCTTTTGACTAGTTTCAGGGGCCCACAACAATGCAAACCAGGCTCTACAGGCGCCATTATGTGAGAATGGCAAGGGAATAAAAAGGCGTTCCTCCCTTCTTCTGATGAGCTGGCATCATTCCACATACCCAGCAGTTGGTAGTGTTCGTAGCATTGCGGGCATGATGTAGCATTTGTATGAAAGTGTCATTGAGGTAGGACATTCAGTGTTTTTGTTCATGGTAGGGAGGAGTATAGTAAAAACGTTCAGTGGGGACAGGAGTAGTAGTGGGCAATAGGGTTCCAACCGGAATCACGTTATTCATTGTCCAAAAAACTGCTGCCAACATTATCAATAGTATGATCAGTCACCATACACAGAGTTTTGTCTTTGTTTCGCAACTGCAACTTAGATTGAAATTTCTGCAGCTCTCCTCCTTGGTATCGATACAACCACAGGTCGGAGAGAGATCCTGGCAACACTGAACACGTATCACAAACCCATCTGAACCTAGTTCAGCCGATTCTGTGATCCTACCGTGTCACAGCCGAACAGTTCCACTAATTGAAATCGGTCCTCCGGTATCTCTATCTGCTCCTTCCCTTCCTAGGTCGTAAATCGTACCTTATTGCTGAAGGCATAATATGATCAGGAAACAAAGTATATTTGTCCAGAGGAGCAAGTCTGTAAGATGTCTTTCAGATCGTTTCTGCCTTCTGGCTGGGGGACACTTGCTGGGATCCGCTTGCAGTGTGTTCCATGAATCCAGTGATGTCTGTTGGTGACACAGCCAACAGTTTGAGTCACAAGCAGGACCTGCTCCGGATTCTTCCAGCGAGGCTCCAAATTCTTAGAACGCTGGACATTTTTCACGAGAACAAAGTCCCCAGGTTGAAGACCATGAGCCGGACCCTCTGACTTGTCTGGAATAGCTTCATGCACCTGCTGATGAATCAAGTCAAGGTTTTAAGATAATCACTTAAAACAGGGTACTGTAATTCTTTAATTATATTTGGTCTTGGAGGTCCCCATACATTCACAGGCCTACCAAAGACAATCTCATAGGAAGAAAGTCCAATCTTACTAAGTGGAATGTAACAAACAGATGATAATGCTAGAGGTAAGGCATCTCGCCAATTAAGGCCTGTTGTAGCTTGTATTTTTGCTAGCTTTAACTTCAAGGTGGCATTGTACCTTTCTACCAGATACGCCGCCTGGGGGTAATTAGCAGCATCAAACTTCTGCATTACCCCTAAACCCTTCATTAGGGACTATTACCTGGCCAGTAAAGTGGGGGTCGTTGTCGCTCCATAAAACTCTACAAATTCCAAAACGGGGGAAGAACTCCTTTAACAAAATTTTGGCTGTTAACAAAGCTGTGTTGTCTTTGGTGGGATAAGCTGCTACCCACTTACTAAAGGAACAAACCAGAAATAGTACATATTTTAAGTCATTACAGCACTTTAATTGGATGCAGCCCATTTGGAGTGCTTCAAAAGGAATCTGAGATGGAGAAAATCCACCAGGATTGTGCTGTGGGCATATCATGTAATGCTTAACCAAATGCTCAGCCGTTTTATGAATGTGCTTATTATCCCAAACCTGTTCTAGTTGGGAGATGGTGTTTTTGGCACTAACATGAGCAGGTCCACGAGCCATAGTCACAAAAGGCAATACATAGGCATAGGGCAACTTCAATTTTGACATATCTTTTGACCTCCAACATCCCTCATTATCTAACTCTCCTTCCTTTTGCCATTCTGCCCTTTCTTGTTCAGTGGCTGACTGCTGTATATCCTTAATCTCTGTATACATGTTTTCCCATCTTTCAGGTTGAGATGGTAGTACATACATTTTACTCGCAGGTGCACTTCCAGTCTCTCCTGCAACTTCGTCAACAAAAGCATTTCCTTGTCCCACCTAGTCTGTAACTTTCTTGTGCACAATACATTTGATAATGGCTACACTCTTTGGCAATGTCAAGGCAGTAAGAAGACTATTTACCAATTGGCCATGTTGTATTTTAGAACCATGGGAGGTAAGGAATCCCCCTTCCTTCCAAAGCTTGCCAAAGTTGTGTGGCACACCAAATGCATACTGGCTGTCCGTATAAATATTTACTCTCAATCCTTGAAGGAGTTGGCAAGCCCTCAAAAATGCAATGAGTTTAGCTGCTTGGGCAGATTTTTGTGGGATACGGGCTGTTTCTACCACAGTTTGTAATGTAGTTATGGCATAGGATGCAGAGGTGGTGCCATCAGGTAGTCTTAAACAAGAGCCATCCACCCATAGTTCTCCCTCAAGATCTAACAAAGGTGTATCCTTTAGATCTACTCTGCCCTTAGTCTGTTCTTCTGTGAGGAAAATACAGTTGTGTAAATCTTGAGTTTGTTCAGCTGGCAAAGGTAACAATGTAGCTGGGTTTAATGTCAAACATCGCTTAAGTGTGATAGGAGGTACTAAAAGTGTAAGTTCGTATCCTTGGAGTCTAGCGCTAGTCAAGTTTGTCTTAGTTTGATTCAGGAGTGCATCCACAGAATGTGGTACCATGACCATAAGCTTGTTACTCAACACTATTCCCTCAGATTGTTGTATAGAAATCGCTGTGGCAGCAACCGCTCTGAGACAACTTGGAAGTCCCCTGGCCACGGAGTCTAATACAGATGAGAAATCGGCACATGGACGATGTTTATTACCATATTGCTGTGTCAAAACTGACAATGCACATCCTTCTCTCTCGTGTACATATAATATAAAAGGTTTTGCATAGTCTGGAGTGCTCAACACTGGAGCAGAACAAAGGGATGCACAAAGTTGCTGATATGCTTCCTGACATTTGGATGTCCATGGTAGAGGAGAGGGAGTGTCTTTAGTAAAAAGAGACAAAAGAGGTTTGATAATAAGTGAGAAGTTCAGGATTCATTATTTACGGATCACTGAAATAATATCGAGCCCATTAATATCGACTTGCAAAAATATCGATGAGAAAATATCGAGGGACAAAATATCGAGTTTCTATCTTTATACAGGTAAGTACAAAAATATCGACTCTAAAATATCGACTGTAAATAATATAGACTGTCAAAATATCGTTTTTTATATGTCTTTAAATGAAGTTAAAACTAATATAAAAATAAATATATTTAATATAAACTTAGTTAAAATGATTAAATAAATGTAATATTAATAAATAATTAATGTCAATTACAAAAAAATAATAATTAATAAATATATATATATATATATATATATATACATATTATTAACTAAACATATATAATATTTTTACCGTAGCAAAGCAAATTGTTTAAAATTTATTGTAACAACTATAGTGAATTCAACAGTAGAAAAACGGTGGATAGCGTAGGGGTAAAAATTACTATTCCCACTCCAGTGGGTGCAACAGTAGGGAAAACGTTGGATAGCGTAGGGGTAAAAATTACTATTCCCACTCCAGTGGGTGCAACAGTAGGGAAAGCGTTGGATAGCTAGGGGTAAAAATTGCTATTCCCACTCCAGTGGGTGCAACAGTAGGGAAAGCGTTGGAAAGCGTAGGGGTAAAAATTACTATTCCCACTCCAGTGGGTGCATCAGTAGGGAAAACATTGGATAGCGGAGGGATTAAAATTACTATTCCCACTCCAGTGGGTGCAACAGTAGGGAAAGCGTTGGATAGCGTAGGGGTAAAAATTACTATTCCCACTCCAGTGGGTGCAACAGTAGGGAAAGCGTTGGATAGCGTAGGGGTAAAAATTACTATTCCCACTCCAGTGGGTGCAACAGTAGGGAAAGCGTTGGAGAGCGTAGGGGTTAAAATTACTATTCCCACTCCAGTGGGTGCAACAGTAGGGAAAACATTGGATAGCGTAAGGGTTAAAATTACTATTCCCACTCCAGTGGGTGCAACAGTAGGGAAAGCGTTGGATAGCGTAGGGGTAAAAATTACTATTCCCACTCCAGTGGGTGCAACAGTAGGGAAAGCGTTGGATAGCGTAGGGGTTAAAATTACTATTCCCACTCCAGTGGGTGCAACAGTAGGGAAAGCGCTGGATAGCGTAGGGGTTAAAATGACTTAATTAATTAACAATTAACAATTTTAATTAATTTACATAATTAATTAATTATTAAATAACTTGCCACCCTATCCCCCTATAAACTACAGAAAATAATTTACTAAATATTAATTATTTATCAATTAAATATTGATAATTAATTACCAATTAATAATTATTTAATTATTATTAATTAACATAATTAATTATTATTAATTAACATAATTAATTAATTATTATTAAATTACTTCCCACCCTATCCCCCTATAAACCCACAACCCGCTACAGAAAATAATTTACTAAATATTAATTATTTATCAATTAAATATTTATAATTATTTACCAATTATATATTAATTATTTACCTATTAATAATGAATTAACAATTATTAATTTACATAATTAATTAATTATAATAAAATTACTTCCCACCCTATTCCCCTATAAACCCACAACCGGCTACAGAAAATAATTTACTAAAAATTAATTATTAATTATTTATTACCAATTATATTTTAATTATTTACCAATTAATAATTAATTAGCAATTATTAATAATTTACATAATTAATTAAATATAATTAAATTACTTCCCACCCTATTCCCCTATAAACCCACAACCCGCTACAGATTTATATTACACAATTATTAAAAATTATTAATAACTACCAATTTTCGATTTTTTTTGTCTATATTCTATCTAGTCGATAATATGTCTAGTCTATATTTTTGATTCGAGATTACTCGATATTTTTGTAGTCTATATTATGTCTGGTCGATATTTTGGCTAGTCTATATTTTTTACTCGATATTTTGTCCAAACGATATTTTGGAATCGATATTATGTCTGTTTACCATTATTTACAGTAGGAAGTAATACCAATAAGTGCCCCGACTTCCTTTTGATTACTTGGAATAGGAATTTTTAGGATAGTTAGAATGCTATCTTTAGTAAGAGTACGGCCTTCCTTAGACAAGAGAAGGCCCAAATAAGTGACCTCAGACTGGCAATATTGCAGCTTATTCTTAGAGACTTTATGTCCCTTAACAGCAAGGTGATGCGAAAGAGAGCATTGCCTCTTTACAATGCTCAACTGTGTCTGCGGCTAGCAAAATGTCATTGACATATTGCACAAGTGTAACTCCTGGTGGCAAAAGAAGTTCATCCAACTGTTGTTTAAGTGCCAGACAGTAAATACTAGGACTTTCTGTATAGCCTTGTGAAGACCTACAGAATCTAAATGAGCGGCCCGTAATGAAAAAAGATATCTACTGTTTTCATGTATAGGAATAGAGAAAAAGGCGTTTTTAAGGTCAAGAACGGAGAATACAGTGGCTGTAGGTGGGATGAATGTATGAGGAACAACTGTATTGTTTAGGCAATGTCTATTTGCCCCACAATGACACATACTCCAGATGGGGAACAATGTATAGTAGCATGGAAATATTTCAAAAGATCAAGTCCCATCAGATTATCTGGAGCAAGTGGGGGAAGTAATAAGGGGGCTGTAGTGATGAAATTCTCAACCTGCAAAAGTAGTTTTTGGAACACAGGGCTAGGAGTTGGTGTTCCATCAAACCCTACGGATGTGATCACTTGGCCAGACAAGGCTGTCCCAAGGACCAGTTTCTGAGATATTTCACTGTGTCACTCCTGTATCCACTAAAAATGTCTGATCCTGCCCAAGTATAGTGGCTGTTATATAGGGTCCTGGCTGGTCTACAGGTATCTCAACGGGTCCTCCTTTCCATACGCTGTCCTAGGCAAAATGGGTTCCCACAGTTTCCTCCGATTCCCAATATTCCATAGAATATTGATTATTTTGTTGATCAAAATAGTTTCCTGACCTATTTCTGTCTGGGAGCTTGAACCTGCTGTGGCTGCTGTCGGGGAGCTGAAGTCCCTAGATCACTATTCATTTGTTCCCTTCCTCTCCCACCAGCAGCTAAAAAGGGACATTCAGAACGCCAATGTCCTTTCTCCTTACAATAAGCACATTGATCCAGTCCTAGTGGAGTTTGTATACACGGTGGACCTACTGGAGGTGCCTGTCAATAATTCTGCCCATAATTTTGACCCCAGTCTCGACCTTGTGGTCCGTGGGCCTGGACCGTCATTACCTTAGTTTTCAATTCTTTTAGTTTACCTTCTTTTCATTCTTGCTCAGTGGTCACCTGATTCTGATAGTACTGAGCCATATCTAATATAGTTTTCGGGGTTACTGAAGCCCATGTACTTTAAGCAAACCGATACCTCAGGAAGTAAATTTCGCACAAATTCATCTACAAATAAATGTGCACCCGTAGGTGTAGATGTATCTTGCCCACTAAAATCATGGAACACTTCCTCAAAGCGAGTAAAGAAATCAGGGACGGCCTCTCCCTGTTTTTGTTTACAAGCAGGAAGAAGTGCCCAATCAATTTGTTTTAGCTGGAACCATTTGTGAGAAAGTGCCATCTTTCTTGCATGGTATACCCCCACTTTTTGCTGAATTTCTGATGTGCTTTGACTGAGTGTGCCCTAGGCTCCTGCCAATCAGGTGCCCAGGGCCTGTGTTCCTTCCCTGAAACTGTATTGAAGCTAAAATCCAATTGGCATCCCTGGGCACGTCAGCCCCTGGTAAATGGTACCTAGGTACCCAGGGCATTGTGACCAGGGAAGACCCTTAGGGGCCCCGCACCCTGACACACACACACACACACACTGCCTTTGCAGGCTGAGTGTCCTGGTGCAGAATTAAACAAAGAGTCGACATGGCATACATCCCTGTGATCCATGCCCACAAACCCACTGCCCTGGCATACATCAGTCACCCCTCTAGCTGGGTGCCCTATGCCAGTCCGTGTGGGCACAGGTGCTTGAGCCCTGTGCCCCTACAGTATCCAGGGCCATTCCTGGGCATTGTAAGTGCAGTGATGCCATTAAGAGTATATGGTGCTGGGAGGTCGTCATTATGAACTCCACAGCACCATAACGGCTACACTGAAGACTGACAAGTTTGAACTTCTCAGCACATTAAACCCACACTGATGCCAGTGTGGGATTTAATGTAAAATGCACTACATAGGGCATCTTAGAGATACACCCTGAAACTTAACCTACAATCCACGCCTTGTCTGAGAGGCTGCCACACAGCAGACATGTTGCTGGAACCCTGGGCGGCAAGCCCCCTCGCTCTCCTGGGCCTGCAACAATGCACATCCTGAGCGAGGTGCTAGGTCTTAGGTCTCCTCTCCCAGGATGGGCAGGGGGAAGCTTACAAGGCATACCGCCTTTGTGAACTTCTCCAGACCACTTGCTGTACTCAGCAACTGGCCCCCACCGGCTCGGACCCCCACTCCGGTGGGAAGACTGGCGGGAAACCCTATGTGAGGACAGGGGGTGTGCCAGCCTGTGCCAACTCCACCCTTCAGGTGGGAGGCGAGGTGAAGCACAACTCCGGGCTCCGGCCATTTTGAGGATGGGGAGCCCTGCCCAATAAGAGATAGGCTCCTGCCCCCCTCCCACAGGAGAGGAGCAGGTTAGGGGGTGTACTCACCCCAGGACATGGACCTATTGGTCCCTGCCCTTCCCCTACCTGTAACGCCCCTAACTTTAGTATTTAGGGGCACCCTAACCTTCCTTCCTCAGATCCAGATTTCAAAACAAGAAAGAAGACCAAGAAGACATGCTGTGCAGCTGCTAACAAGAAGACAACACCAACTGACTTGGCCCCAGCCCTACAGGCCTCTTGCTCCTTGAACCTGCTCCTGCTAAATCCCAACGTCTCCTGCGGACAGCAACCTCAAGAACCCCGGAGGACCTGTCTGCCTTGACCCTCTTTGAGAGTGGGACTCCCACAAGCAGTGGTTCTGCTCAAACAGCAATACCCCTGGGGCCAGCCAGAAACTGCAAATCCAGCGCACTCTGCACCCGCCGAGCCCGGCCTGTGTCCGAGTGGACAAAGACCCAGAGATTCAGACCTGGAATCCAGTGCCCAAGGACCCTCCTCAACAACCCCGACGACGTCTGCAGCCTCAGAACCAGGGACCCCTCCAACCGCGACCAGCAGAGGGTAAGATTACCTGACGTCAAAAGACACCCCTGCACCCGGCGCCCCACAGCCCCCTGTGCCCTACTCCGGGGTGCCTACCTATCCTTCCAACTTACCCCTCGAAGTGTTGGTCGCTCCTGAAGATCCTCCGTCACCGAACCTGCAGCCTTTGTCCACTTTCCAAGATCTCCATTGAATAACATAGAGCGCCCAACGGCTCAAAAGCACCCTGCACCCAGCCGGCCGAGTGCCCCTGGCAGTGCAACCTTTGTCCTAACCTACTTCCCCATTTGCCCTGAGCAAGTGACCAGGAGCCCAGCTCCCACAGCCACGTGGCCTGCTTGCCAGCAGCCACTAACCGAAGGCCCCTTGCCTCTCTTTGGATAACATTGGGCCTAACTACCTCTGCACCTGTCTGCCCCTGTGCAGCTGAGGGTGTACCAACTGTACCTACCTGACACTGGGAGACCCCGGAGTCTAGGCCCAGAACCTTAACTCTACCGGTAGAGTACTTACCTAAAAGCGGTTAACTCACTTTCCTTCCATAGGCTAACATCGACTGGTTTCAATTGGAAATTCTTTTAAGTGTGAAGTTTTAGAACTTTAAAATATTCATCTAAAATCACCCGAACAACGAATTCTGATTTACTCACCTGTTATCAGGGGAGACCTCAGTGCTGCATCTTGTAGCTCAGTACTGACCCTGAAAAGTAATTTCAACCCTACTTACCAGTAACTTGATTTTCCTTACATGGGATATCATTGCCTGCTTTTTGCTGAAAAAGCTTCTAAGTGTCTATTTTTGAAACTTACAAATATTCTTTAAAAATCGTGCCAACGATAAAAACGAAATTACTAGCCTGTTTTAGATAGATGTCCCAGTGATGAACCTAGGAGCCCAGCACTGGATTACAAAAGTAAAGGAAACATACTTTACCTGCAAACTGAAATGTCTTCAAAGGATAACATTGGTCATTTTGCCTAGAAAAGTTTCTAAGTGTCAACTTTTAAAATACAATAATATTCCTTAAAAATCACTACTTTAACCAAAACGCTTTTACTTAACTGTTTACAGCGCATGTCCCGGGACTAAATCTAGGATCCAGTCCTGTGGTTAGAAAAGTAATCTACAAAGTAATTAATTGCAGTTAACTAGAAATTCCCATTGAGCTCAATGTTGCATTGTGTTTGAAATTGTGTTGCCTATTGCAGCAAATTGTAACTATTGTATTCAAAGGGTCTATTGCCTATCTGAAAAGTATTTAACTAAAGTAATCTATTCTGAGAAAGTATATTTTGATACCTTGTTGGTTCTAAAATAAAACAACTATATCTTTTGAGGGAGAGCACTATCAATTCTCTGGTGCATACCGTTACTCTGCGGACCGTAGACAAGATTGAACGCAAGGTGGCAGCGCAGGATCAGCGCGGAGCGGGAGGAACGAATGTGCGGTGAGCGGAGAGGGCCGGGCAAATGAGCAAGCGGCTCGACGTCGCTGCTTGAGGACGCCGGGGGGGGGGGGGGGGGGGGGGGGGTCCTGGACCACCCGCAATCCGTAAACCGCGAACCCGCCAACCAAGGTTCGAATCAAGATCCGACATTGCAGCTTAAGTCCAAAGGCCCTACAGCTGCTGCCTCCCCCCTGTCACGACATCAGCGCCAGGCATCCTGCGGTAAGGAGCAAGCAGGCTGCACTAGGAGCTGGTTGGTGGCGAGTGCGGGGTGTGGAGCGCGGCCTCCGCTATCGGAGGCCGCAGAGTGTGGTGCCCGGGAGCACCATGGAAGCGGCCCAGCCAGGTTGGGTGCAGCTGTGGCGCCCCAGTGTGCCCTGCTCCCGATCCCTTACCTCGCCATCTCCTCTCCCCCCGCAATTCAGGGGAAACATTTAATCGACGCCCTACACCCTTGGCAGCTGACAGGGGTCAGTGGTGGATACCAGAGGGGGTCAGACGCCCCCTGCCAGCACTTTCACTAGGCGCTGCCTTTACCAACAGTTAACAACAACCACCAACAGTCAACAGAGTTACCAACACCACTGGAGTCACCAAGCATTTTCAAAAAAGACCTAAAGAGAACCGCCCTGTGTCCGGCCATTTGCGATTTTCACCTAAAGCCAAGGCCCCACTGTTTTGTCTTGCCCATGCTATCGTGACTATATCTGAGTACATTTGAGTAAGACAGTACAAGGCAGTGCAGTCTGAGAAGTTAATTTCATTTTATTATTTTCGTTTTATTAAAACAACTTGTCCAACTTTAATGAGTCTGGAAATTAAGCTACACAACAGGGGAAACATTAGGCTCAGACCACCACTCAGTGAACACAGCACTCAGAGCTGGAGACTCCCCTGGAAAATCCCCTATAAACTAAATTATCTAGTCCACCATAAATTAGAGGATATATAGTCGAAAAGCCACCTACGGAAAAAGAGAGGCAAATGACAAAAGGCAAAACCAACAGCAGGATGGGCAAGCCAACCAGCACAGGCCCGGGCACAGGCACAGGTGCTAGAACAAAGCGACCGACAATGAGCCAAATGCAGCTGGAGTCCACCCCTTCGGCGCAACCATCACTTTTAAAATCAAGTTCAAACCCTAAATTAAACAGTAAGACAATCTGTAAATACTTCACATCAATAACATCTGGTCAAAAAATACTGGGAACAAGTGAGAACTACAGTAGCGTACTAACACGCTCAATCCCACAGGTTAACAAGGAATCGAGCCATATCCAGTCCCCAGGCGGGGAGCTCAGCACACGAGAAACTGGGCCACACCCGCCCCAAGGGAACAGAAAAATGGTAAAAGAGGTGAAAGGACACAGAGACTCGGAAGCGATTGAAATAACAAGACAGACCGAGAACCCAGCAGCGAAGGAGGGAAGGCAGGAGCAGGTGCAGGAAATACCTGACTTCCACCTATCCCAGGGAAAAAGGCAACCCACATCAATGCAAGAACCAATGCTAGACCTCCCAGAAGTCTTGGAAATCCCATCAACTTCAGAGCACTCGGACCCCAAAGGCATTAGGATTGACGAAACATGCCAGGGAACACTGGATACTCTGGAAATTTCATCAACACTGGAACAACCTAACAGAAATAATCAATTCATACACGTGGAGAACACAATGAACCAACATGTGGAGGATGGTCCTTACCGGCATGATCCGTCCCCATCCCCGGGACAGCTACAAAGTCTATCCGTAATCAAAAGCTTTACCTTTAACCAAAGTTTGCCCTTAATGGACGAGGAACGGAGAGAGAACACCTCCCTGGGGGGGGGGGGGGGGGGGGGGAACAGAAATTACTCCACACTACACCTTACAAAGGATGCCACAACCAAAACTCCCACAACCAAAACTTCCTGCTATCCTCAATAAACTCTACACTAACAACGGCTGTTAACGCACTTACTTGGCAAACACAGAAATTAGAGATACAAATGGACAATACAGGCGCTTGCGACAGCTATGATTAATACTGAAGCTAAAATCGTCGCCCTAACTGAAAAACTGGATTCAATGAGGACGCAACCCATTGCCAGATGTTTGTGCCTTCCAATTGTGGAGAAGCTTTGCTCATTACCAGAAGTTCTAACATCTATTGTTACAGAACTAAAGCAAAGACAACAGGACATCATAGCTCAGCCCAATCAAAGAACTGAAAGTCTGTCAAAAGATGGCAAACAAAAAGGAATGTATAATTATGCGGGCATAGCTAGCTCCTCCAAAGCGATGCCACAAACTGTAGCAGAAATGAGGGGGGTAAATCACTATGTGGGCAATATCGATCCAGTAGAATCGATTCGGACGCCTATGAATACACAAGTCAGTAAACAACCCAGACGTCTAGGAACACACAAGTCAGTAAACAGGATCCACGCAAGGACACACCCCAACTATCTTTGAAATCGGCACCATTGTCCAGTCAAAACATAGCCACTATCGAGGAACCCGTAACAGGAAAGACTACACAGCAATGCCGATGGGGCCATCAGCTTGGAGTACACCTCAGTTCCCGGTAAAACCCTCTCCAGAAGGGCTAAGAAACGCTTGAAAAAACACACAAAAAACATAAAACAACAAAACAGGGCAAAGGAACTACTGTCCGGCTCGAGAGAAACCTATGACACTAGGCGCCAAAAAACAAACATAAAAAAGGCTCTAACTCAAAAGAACCCGGGTTCACAGAAATTTTTCCAGATTTTTCTAAAGGAAAGCCAGACAAAAAATAAACTTGAACCCAAACCAATTACAACCTCGATTATCAAAGAAAGTCCAGTACTTCTCATAACCCCAACCTCCGAGAAAATAACGGTCAACACCATAGATGAACGACCACAGCAAGAATTAAAAATGACCTTGCAAAATATTACCCCAGACATCCACCATGAAGAGCAGCACCAGGAAAACCACCGCAAAATTTTGCAGCAGGCTCCAGAGGGGGGGGGGGGGGGGGGGGGGGGGGAAGGGGGAACAACAGCAACCACATTAATGAACAACATCGAGCCTTGGGGCCTACAGGATGTTTACGACTCGGGAGCAATAGCAATACCTGCACAACGCTGGGCATCACATCCCACTGCCACTAGCCGAATGCCCCAAGAGCATAGGAACGCGGAGAATACCACCATAATCTTTACACCAGAATACACCTCACAGGGAATCTCAGACATCCTAAATAGGTCCAACATCTTAAAAATTCTAAATCATATCCCAGAGCTCTCCTCTATCGTAACGGAAGATCTAATCCAAGTCCAATTTAAAACGCTAGACAATAACACATCAAGAGAATCAACCATATTAAAATGGAACAATGGTTCCATCTTACAAAGGATTATGAAAGAGCGATTTGCAAACTGGGGTATTAATGTCCATATGCCTAAAGAAGAGAAATATCCATTTATGTTAAAAAGTAGATTTCACCCTAAATCAGTACAGATTCCACGGAAGTCCATCTTAAAAGGGATAAATTATGTCGCTCGAACCACTACATTTCCCAACTTAAGAATTCACGTCTCACCCAATTCCAGTCAAATAAGCGAACGTATTCCTAGCACACACGGAAAGGGCCATTTTAACAACAAATCTAGCAGATCCCTGAAAGTAATTTCCTGGAACATTTTTGGGCTAAAAACTACACTAAATAACAAGGAAGCATTCAAATTGTTACAGTCTGGGGACCTATTATGCCTTCAAGAAACCTGGCTACTTGCACCAGAGGTGATACCTGGCTTCATGGAATTTCAGCAGACAGCAAAAAAAAACAATATATTCAGAAGACCTTCAGGGGGCTTATCGATATACACGCGTATCAGCAGTATCATAAAAATAAAACCCCTACTCAAAACGGACATGGCTCAAGCGGTTCTATTGCAAGCCATGAAAATAAATGGAGGTCCAATAAAGATTGTACTCTTGAACATCTACTTTAACAGCAACAAATCTCCGAGACATATGGATATGAGGTCACTAGTAGATACGCTTGAAGATCTACTAAGTACCCAGCCAAACTGAGGCATCATAATGGCAGGGGATTTTAACACCCATAACCTTGGAGCGGCACCAGATAAAGCAGCGCCCATGGACAAAGCAGGAACGGAAATTAATTCATTCTTAAACACGTATAGACTACAATCAACACAAAGGGATCAGCAGCCGGTAACAGCCACAAAAAACGACCCGCAGAGGATGACCAAAATAACGATCGATTATATCTTTGTGTGCAATCTTTTGTTTGGACAGGTGGCAGAATTTCAGAAGCCTTTCATCCAGAGCAGCGATCCCCTCCCTCTGGCCATAGCTATCACTTCACAAGCGAGTTGGCTCCAGCCCATTGTTCTTGCGGGCCGTACAAATCGGGAAGAAATCCATGTTTTGCCGAGGAGACTAAAGTGGAACAAAGTAGATACATCAGTCCTAAACAAGTGGAAAGCGATTGATTAGAAAATAGCTGATGAATTTACAAGTGGCAATATCCCTGAGAACTGGATCAAACTGTTGACGAAGGTATAAGATCTCTCAATAGGCAAACAAAGAAGGCATTGTGTGGAGAAGCGTGGCTCAATGGTTAGAGCGGCAGACCCTGATGCAGAGGTCTGGCCCGGGACCAGGGTTCAATTCCCGCCTCGGCAGCTCTTGGACTCAATTTCCCCGGACCTGATAATTCTCACCTCGGTGCCTAGTCTAATCATGGGTACCACTCTGTGACTCTGGGCAATAGCTTGCTTAATCTCCACAACGGCCCCAGCAGCGCTTGGATGCCTGGCTTCACCTTGGGGGTGCCCATGAGTGGACATCTCACAGGAAAGCCAGGAAGGGTTCCACAGCGGTATGAGTACAGCGCCGGGACGCCCCGTTGCTGAGGCAGCCGTGCGCTTTACAACTACATTTACATTTAAATTCCCCAACATTTAGAGAAGGCCCTGTTACCAACTCCGAACGAGGTGTAAAAAAGTGGATCAATGCAAGAGGCTACTTAGAACGGCCTTATACAACCACAAGCGAGAGGGAAATAACGAAACACATCAAATCCTACTTTCAGCAAGGAAAACACACAGAAAAAATGTCTGGGATCACAAAAGAAAACAACAAGATTACAAATGGCTGCACATCTTCACTCTAGTGACTCCAAGCAAACAGGCAGAGTTCTGGAATAAAATTAACAGGCTTTCAGGGCATGGCCATGTACGACGCAATGTGGTCGACAGTAACCTCACTATACTGTGGAACTTCTAACCTGCCACCAACGGGCACGTAAAGGCCCTTCACCAGCATGGGTCGGATCGATACACCTCCCGTAGATACACCTGGACTACTCGTGGAAGGGAAACTGACAACCATTGAAACAAGCATTTGCAATGCAATAGGTCTCGCATTAGGAAAGTTTGAGCTATTGGTCTTGTAAATGACAATTTTTTTATTTATGTGTTGGTTTTGAAAATAGCTAAATTAATAGCCTTGTCATTTACAATGCCAATAGTTATAACTTTCGCTAATGTGACACCTATAACCTGGGGTTGCGCTGAGTGATGCTGTGGTGGTGCTGAGTGATGCTCTTGTGGTGCTGAGTGATGCTGTGGTGGTGCTGAGTGGTGCTGTGGTGGTGCTGAGTGATAATGTGGTGGTGCTGAGTAATGCTGTGGTGGTGATGAGTGGTGGTGCTGAGTGATGCTGTGGTGGTGCTGAGTGATAATGTGGTGGTGCTGAGTGATAATATGGTGGTGCTGTGGAGTGGTGCTGCATTGGTGCTGAGTGGTGCTGTGGTGGTGCTGAGTGGTGCTGTGGTGGTGCTGAGTGATAATGTGGTGGTGCTGAGTGATGCTGGGGTAGCGCTGAGTGATGATGTGGTGATGCGGAGTGGTACTGTGGTGGTGCCGAGTGATGCTGGGGTGGCGCTGAGTGATGCTGTGGTGGTGCTGACTGGTGCTGTGGTGGTGCTGAGTGGCACTGTGGTGGCGCTGAGTGATGCTGGGGTGGTGCTGAGTGATGCTGTGGTGGTGCTGAGTGGTGCTGAGTGATAATGTGGTGGTGCTGAGTGAAGCTGAGTGGTGCTTGGGTGGTGCTGAGTGATGCTGGAGTGGCGCTGAGTGATGCTGGGGTGGCGCTGAGTGATGCTGGGGTGGCGCTGAGTGATGCTGTGGTGATGCTGAGTGATGCTGTGGTGGTGCTGAGTGATACAGGGGTGGCGCTGAGTGGTGCTGTGGTGGTGCTGAGTGGTGCTGAGTGGTGCTGGGGTGGCGTGTACCCCTGACTCGTGCAGGCAATGTTTGTGGCAATATTGGGAAATCAACAGCAAAAGCCGACACACAAGACCATAAAACAGGCCAAAAAACACACAATGACCTGTCAAGACAGACCTCCGGGCACTGCCTGATTACCATATAGGCCAGTTCAGCCCTGATCACAGACGGATGAAAAGCTGAATGGATCTTCTGCGATTCAAACCTGCAAACATGATGTCAAACACAAATGTCTGTTTTGTATTTATGAGTCCACAGAGCCACCAGGTTAGATTTGATTATGTTATGTTAACGTTGTGTTGAGGTGGATTTAAATGTGTTAATGATTTGGAGGGGCATTCAAAATGTAAATATAAACTGAAGAAACGGTGAATTGTCATACAAGGTAAAGAATGTGTTATGTATCACTTCCCTTAACTCACATGAAAGACAATGTGGGCTACATATGATTGTATATGTGCCCGTTTTGTAACTTTTGTAGAGATCTAATTGGAACATGCAGTGCACTGGTTTGAATCCTAGCAGGGGCATTTCATCATTCGGAGAATGGTCTATTAAGCATCACGGGGTCAAGTGAAGTTGAAATCTGTTTGTATGACTCCTGCCAGTGCCCCTGTAACGCTCCCCTGTCCACTAGCTCAGCTTCTGGTCCTTCCGTCTCCATACACAGTTCCTGTATTGTTGGCATTCCCTGGCACTCAGTCTTCATACATGATACCCACCAAGTGTGGTTATCAGTGCTAGAAGGTTTATGACAGTACGTGGTATAGATTTTCACACCCGACTCCCACATTCCATTCACATACGTGCTTTATTTTCAGACATGCCAACGGACCCGATTCACGATTTTTATAGCAAATGCTTTATTTTGGCTGCCTCTCGCCTGAAATTGCCTCTGTCAATTTTTTTCTGCAGATTTATATACCGTGAGCTCACCCCAAAGGTATTGGAGCACTTTACAGGAGCACCAGTTAAGTTACACAAGGACACATTCCTTTTTTGGAGGGGGGGGTATGGGGGGTAGTCAATAGACGTCGATGGTGGAAATTAATTCTCCTAAATTGTGTGTTTATTTACCTGGGAAGCATGGAATGTTAAATCAGTCTTGGCACGCTTCAAACTTCGCCAAGGTTAACATTTAAAAAGACTTGCTCTTTTTTTATTTCAGCAAATACATGATTTCGCTTTAAAACAATGCAACATGTCTCGTTCTTGTTTTTTCATCCTTTTTTTCATCACACAGTTGTTCCTTTTCTATGACTTTTGTTAGTTTGTATTTATTAAAAGGCAGCATCAATTAGTGGAATAAAAGCGTGTTACCTTTCTGTGAGTAATATTTAGAGGTACTCTCTGAGGTCGTTATGGATAATAAGGAGTAGTTTCTTTTCTGTAACTCCAGTTCTGTAGTAGGGGTATCTCTGTTATAGTCATAATCTAGTGAATAGTCCTGCCCATGTGCGTGGACCCCGGAGCAATCAAAAATAATCTCTTAAAGTGTCGAAAAAAATGCAGAACTGCACAGACACTGAAGAGAGAATTTACAGACATATAATGCAGCCTATAAACAGGCTACACTGTCCAGTACTTCAACTAGAAATTCCACCAAAAATCCACAAAACAGCAAAGCCTGTCCAGATTTCCCTTGTCTTCAGCAAAAACCCCTCTGGAATGATAGAGAGGAAGACATGGACAGACAAGCCCCATAGGCTGCCATTATGTGGCTCAGAACAGGATACTGTGCCTTTAAGAGAACTTTCCAGAACTTCACAGTATCCCAGAATGCCCTGCAGGTCCCTCTTACTTCCAGTTCTTTTTGAAGGCGTAACACGCCAGACCTGTAGCATTCCTTACATGAATATCTTACTCCACCGGGGAGGAGGGCGGGCGCTTATGACTATAACAGAGATACCCCTACTACAGAACTGGAGTTACAGAAAAGAAACTACTCCTTCTGTAGTAGGGGATCTCTGTGTATAGTCACAATCTAGTGAATAGAATGGCAAGCCCATCCCCCACACCAAAGCGGCGGTGGAGAAAAGAACCAACACCACTATTGTGCGAACAAATTCCGCAGCAAAGCCTGTCCAACCTGAGCATCCGCCCTGGCATCAGCGTCCAGACAGTAATGCTTAGCAAAGGTATGAACCGACTTCCAAGTGGCGGCCTTGCAAATTTCTGCAATCGGCACATTACGGAGCAAGGCTGTCGTGGCAGCTTTGCCCCTGGTGGAATGAGCCTTAGGCTTACCTCCTAAGGTCTTATTAGCTTTCTGGTAACACAGTTGTACGCAGGACACAATCCACCTAGAGATGGACTGCTTAGAGGTCACAAGACCCGTCCTGACCGATCCATAATTGATAAACAATTGGTCTGACCTACGAATACCTTTGGTCTTATCCAGATAAAATTTCAACACCCTCCTAACATCCAGGGAATGTAGAGACCTTTCCGCTGGAGATGAAGGGCTCTGAAAAAACGTAGGCAAAGTTATAGTCTGGTTGCCATGAAAATCAGAAATAACCTTCGGAAGAAATTTAGGGTGAGTACGCATAACAACCTTAGCAGCATGAAATACAGTATAAGGTTCATTACAACACAACGCCTGAATTTCACTCACCCTGCGGGCCGATGTAATGGCCACGAGGAACGCCGCATTCCAGGACAGGTGCTGCAACAAAGCCTTATGAATGGGTTCAAAAGGCTCCTTCATCAAACCGGACAGCACCACATTTAATTCCCATGAAGGCGAAGGAAGCCTGACAGGAGGGAACACTTTCTTCAAGCCTTCCAAAAAGTCTTTGATCACAGGGATCTGGAAGAAGGAAGTCTGTGAAGGGCTTTTCCTGTAGGCAGTCAATGCAGCAAGATGAACCTTAATGGAATGAACATTAAGGCCAGACCGCGCCAAATGCAGAAGGTAAGGAAGGATAACATCCTCCTTGCACGTAGTTGGGTCAAAGTTCTTGGACACACACCAGACACAAAACCTCTTCCACTTGTAAGCATAAGAAGTCCGAGTGGAAGGTCGCTTAGACTCCTTCGGAATGTCCATGCAATCTTCGGGCAGATTCAAATGGCCATATTGCACTATCTCAGGAGCCATGCCGCCAAACTCAAGGACGAGAGGTTGGGGTGCAACATCTGCCCCCGAACTTCGTGAGAAGGTCCGGCCTGCACGGGAGCCGTATGTGCGGAAGGAGAGACGGTGGAGAAGGTCCGTGAACCACCACTGCCTGGGCCATTCCGGGGCAATCAGGATCATCCGTGCCCTGGACCGGGACAGGTTGATGAGCACCGCTGGAATCAGGGGAATGGGCGGAAAAGCGTAAACAAAGCTGTTCGACCAGTTGATCCAAAGTGCATTCCCCAGCGTCCCTTGCAGTTAGTACCTGGAGGCAAAGTCTCGGCATTTGCTGTTTTTGGCGGTGGCGAACAGATCTACGTCTGGAGTCCCCCACCTTTCGAAGACTGCTCCTAGTACGTCGTCGTTTATGACCCATTCATGGTTTTCCTGAATCAGTCTGCTCAGTGCGTCTGCCTGAACATTCTGCACACCTGGTAGATGGGTAGCCGTTATCGTCAATCCTCTGGCCAGAAGCCAGCGCCAGATCGTCTGCGCCTCCCGAGACAGAGTGCCCGATCTCGACCCCCCCGGCTTGTTGAGGTAATACATCGTGGTCGTATTGTCCGTCTGTACAAGCAGAGAGTTGGTCTGGAAGGACGGAAGAAAGGCCTTCAGGGCCAAGTAAACAGCTCTGAGTTCCAGGAAATTGATGTGGTACGTGGACTCCATCTGAGACCACGTTCCTTGAATCTGTAAGTCTCCCGAATGCGCTCCCCAGCCTTGGAGAGAAGCATCCGTCACGATAGTCTGAGTAGGGATGTCCTTGTGGAAGGGAACCCCTCTGAGGAGATTCTCCGCTGAACACCACCACTTCAGAGACTGAAGAGCATGCAGAGACAGTCGTATCTTGTCGTCCCAAGATCCTCTCCTCTGGTCCCATTGGTCCTCCAAGCACTCCTGCAGAGGTCTCATGTGTAGCCGTGCGTGAGGAGTGAGGAAGATACAAGAGGCCATCGACCCCAGTAGAGAAGACACCGTCCTCACTGTTGTAGATGGAGCGGTCATAAGAGCCTGAGCCTTCCGAAGGATCGATCGCCGTTGCTCCTCCGAAGGAGACACGCTTGCTGACAGCGTATTGATGGTGGCTCCCAAATATTGAATGCACTGGACCGGGATCGAGACAGACTTGGACATGTTGATGTGCAACCCCAACTTGTTCAAGAGAACGCATGTCTTCTGGAAGTCTGCCTGAGCTTCCGAGAAGGAGGAGGCCTTGATCAACCAATCGTCCAGGTACGGGTAAACAAACACCCTGTTCTTCCTGAGGTGTGCCGCTACCACTGCCATGCACTTCGAGAAAGTCCTGGGCGCAGATTTCAGCCCGAATGGCAGCACTGTGTATTGATAGTGGTTGGTGCCGACTTGAAATCGCAGAAACTTCCTGTGTTTGTACGCGATGGGCACGTGGAAGTAAGCATCCTGTAGGTCTATGGCACAAAGCCAGTCCCCTTGTTGCAACTGAGGATAAATCTGATGCAACGACAGCATGCAAAACTTTTCTTTGTGAATGCACTTGTTTGCCTGCCGCAAGTCCAGAATGGGCCTGAACTCGTTCTTGTCCTTCTTGCGAACCAGGAAGAACCGGGAGTACAGACCTCTTCCTCTTTGAGACAGAGGTACGTCTTCTATCGCCCTTTTCCTTAACAGGATATCGGCCTCCGCCTGGAGTTCGCGCAGTTGATACTGCGAGCTGACCGGAGGGATCGCTGGAGGAGGGCTGACGAACCGAAGACTGTATCCATTGCTAACAATATTCAGCACCCACTTGTCCTGAGTAATTTTTCTCCACTCTGGCAGAAAAAATTGATCGCTTCCCCCCACCGGAGCGGGTAACGGATGAAGGGGAAGTAACCGCCGGGCCCTTGTTCGCGGTAGAGGACTGCTGTCCTCCTCTACCCTTTTGCCGTTTTTGGAAGGGTCTACGGAACTGCTGCTGTTGTTGCTGCTGGTGTCCCGAAGACTGACCCCGTCCTCTTCCTTGTCCACCGAACCGCCTCTGGAACGGTCGGTAGGCTTTCTTTCTTTTGGCTTCTCCAAGCCCACAGCCGTAAGGGTCTCCGCCTCCGCCTTCATGCGGGCCATCTCATCATCTGCGTGTTTCCCGAATAGGGTCTCCCCGGAAAATGGCAGCTTGGCCACCCGCTGCTGGACCTCCGGCTTGAGTGACTTAAGCCGTAGCCAGGCATGCTGCCGCTGATTGATTCCATGGCAGTAACCATGTGCGGCCAACAGGGAGGAGTCCGCTGCTGCACTGATCACCTGGTTTGATACCAGCATCCCTTCCTTGAGGATCTCCTGGAAGTCCTCCCTCTTATCTCTCGGTAGCAGTTCCACGAACTGTTGTAGGGAGTCCCACAGCGCCCGGTCGTAACGGCCCAGCAGAGCTGTATCGCTGGCAGCCTTCATGGAAGCGGAAGCGGTCCCACACGCTTTCCTGCCCGCCGAGTCGATCCATCGACTCTCCTTATCTGGCGGCACCGTGGATGACGGGGAGGTAGAATGCAATTTCCTGGCCGCCGTCACTATCACCGAATCCGGAACCGGATCCACTCCCAGAAAGGCAGGGTCCGAATCCGGGGCCCTGTACTTCTTTAAAAGCCGGGACGGAGCGGCCTTCACCACCGCTGGCGTGAGGAACAGCTCCTCCGCAGGTTCCTTCAATCCAGGCACCAGAGGGCGAGACAAGTGCTTCTTGTGAAGCGTCTCGAATATCACGGACGTCGTAGGTGTTGGAGCCATCACCGGGATACCCAGCTTCGCAGCCCCCCTCAGGAGAACTTCCTGGAATGTGGCAATGTCGTCCACTGGAGAGATCCTGGTCTCAGGAGAGTCCGATAAGGTCGGTGAGTAGGAATGGGTCCTGTAAGAGTCCGTGCGGGACCTAGACCCCCGCCTCCTATGGCGACGCCTTGATCTGGTGGAGGATCTATGACGACTCCTCGATCTACCTCTCCGTCCGGACAGTGAACGGGACCTCCTCGGCCGAGGACGATCCACCGGAACGGGTGACTTGGGTTTGGACGGAGCCTTCGGTCTAGGAGTGCCCTTGGGTGGCGTCGGAAGCTTAGGTAATGAGGTCGACCTCGGTGGAATCGGAGGTGGCTTCTCAGGCAACCCTGGCCCGGGTTGCGGGGGAGGCAACAGAGGCGGAGTAGGCGTCCTCGGAGGGGGACCCCTCGGTAACTGAGGTGGGGGAGTCACCTTCCCCGAAGGGGTATACACCTCGGAATACACCGAGTGCGGCGAACCCCCTTCTCTTCCAGCCTGGGACGTAGGCGAACCTCCCACGGCGTCAGGCCTCCTTCCACCTCTTTTCGGCGTCGAAGAACAGCGACCATACAGCGAGCGTCGGCCCCTGGACGTCGAGCGTCTCTTCCTCGGCGTCGAACGCCTCCTGCGCCTCGACGGCGACCTTCTGTGCCTCGACGGCGACCCTCGGTGCCTCGACGGCGACCCTCGGTGCCTCAACGGCGATCCTCGGCGCCTCAACGGCGACCTCCTGTGCCTCGACGGCGACCTTCCGTGCCTCGACGGCGACCTGGGTCTCGACGGCGACCTTGACAGCGAGGACCTCAAAGAAGACGTCCGCTTCCTCTTCGCCGACGGCGAGCGGCGGTATCGCCTCGCCGGCGAGCGCCGACGCCTGGCTCATCGACGTCGATCGCTCGACGCCGAAGAGGATGACGATGAAACAGTCACCGGGGACTTTGAAGATCTAGTGATATCCCTCGACGCCGAGCGTCGACGCCGTTTCATCTCCGACGATGGGGAACAGACCGCAGTCATTCCTCTCGACGCCGTAGTGGGCATAATGGACCCAGGCGGAGAATGGTGACGTTTGCTGGTCTTCCTGCCCCTGGGGAGCCCCCCAGGGGCCTCAGCATGGGCAGAAGAAGCCCCTTCAGACCCACCTTGTGCCTTCAGTCTTCTTTCTTCGAGACCATGAAGTCTGATCTTCTTCCTTTCCCTCAGGGTCCTTCCAGAGAAGCCTCGGCAGATAACACACTCCTCTGGAACATGAGAAGCTGGAAGGCAGAGGATACATACCTCATGGTGGTCCGACCTGGCCTTTTTCCTGGAGCACTCCGGACATTTGTCGAATAATGCAGGCATATTCGACAAAAAACAGAGTGAGAAAACCAAGAAAAGCCCCACAGTACAATAAAGTACTAATTCTGTGAAAATTAGTGAAAAAACACCAAATAAGTCCCAAAAAGGGAGAGCTCAATGCTCCAGGGTCCTGCTAGCAGGAGCCGGAAAAAAGAACTGAAAGTAAGAGGGACCTGCAGGGCATTCTGGGATACTGTGAAGTTCTGGAAAGTTCTCTTAAAGGCACAGTATCCTGTTCTGAGCCACATAATGGCAGCCTATGGGGCTTGTCCGTCCATGTCTTCCTCTCTATCATTCCAGAGGGGTTTTTGCTGAAGACAAGGGAAATCTGGACAGGCTTTGCTGTTTTGTGGATTTTTGGTGGAATTTCTAGTTTAAGTACTGGACAGTGTAGCCTGTTTATAGGCTGCATTATATGTCTGTAAATTCTCTCTTCAGTGTCTGTGCAGTTCTGCATTTTTTTCGACACTTTAAGAGATTATTTTTGATTGCTCCGGGGTCCACGCACATGGGCGGGACTATTCACTAGATTATGACTATACACAGAGATCCCCTACTACAGAACTACAGCTTTCGGCCCCGAGTATTATCTTCCCTGGACACTTGAGATTGTTGATAACCGAGCAAATGAAAGGCGTTTGTGCACAGCCGTAGTAGTTGTCACAAACACACCTCTCCTCCCCCCAGCCTACCTCCCCCGCCACCACACCCCACCAGACACCCTCACACCACCGTGTTGATATGCAAGTAGAGGAGAGAAGCACTGAAGTGAAGCTTTCCAAACTGGGAAAACTGGTTTTGATGGTCCCGGGGCAGTGTCAGAGTGGGGAAAAGAGGAAAAACGCCAAGAAGGGAGGGGGCGCTGGGGGTGGTAAACCTATTGCATTGCAAATGCTTGTTTTCCTGTTATAGTCTTGTTTTACTTCCACTGAACTAATTACACACCGATGAAATCAATGATTTGAAAGTGAAAAGTTCAGCTTTGGAGTGCGTGTCCAGAAGGGTGTGAAATGATGGGGCACACTAAAAAGCATGTCTTTTTAGGCAATAAAGTTTGAAAATATGCCTGAAAGTTACAATTCATAAAATAAAAGTTCATTGACTATTGTTCCTTGTAATATTCACTTAGAAATTATACCTTGCTCCCTCGCTTATTTCAGCGTGCTGCTGTGCACACAGCAATAAACGTGCGCCCCCAAACATTGCATTTCAGTGCACAGAAGAACAAGAGCGTGAACTAATGCTGGGAGACTCTTCCTCTGTCTGCAAAACATTGGTTAGAGTTTATTTATTTTGCACTTTAATACAGCAACAGCGCTTTAAAAGAACACATGCTACATTGCACAAGGACAAATTAATTTAACGGAACAGGGCGCTAAGGTGATTTGCCCAGATTCACAGGATGTTTGAGCAAAAAAAAAAAACTGTTTGAAGCGTTAACATTTGGCTCTAAATGCAAGTGCAAGAACAAAGTGTCTTGGTGTTTAGAAACGGGAGCCGGTTCGGCACACCGTCACAAATAAAGCACTGCTTGCTCCCCCGAAAGAGATCCTCGGGTGCTTGGAACTCTTTCTGTAGCAGGTGTGCTGCTTTCCTTCTGCCTTATGCGTACACTGAGGAATAAGACTATCCGCACTGTGATCACCGCTTGACATCTGAGATGTCTCCTCAGTGCCATGACCCGTCTGTGGGATGCAAGGACTACTTCCGCACAATGAGACCGACAACTACTGGCTGGGACGCCCAGGGGGTGTAAGGACATTGTCAAACTGGCCAGGGCTGTCTATGAGGTACGCAGGCCTAGACAGAGTGAAGGCAATGCCAGGGCCCGGCACTCAGTAGAGAGTGCTGATCAGTCTAACATAATCTGGCCGTGGTTTGCACGCGGAAGCAGATATTGTCAACCACGGCGAAAACTGCCTGCAGATGGCAGAGTAGTAAAGGGATGGGGGAAGCATAAACAGGAGGGAGGGGGAAAACCGAGACACGGCCTGGCGGCCGTGAGAAGTGTGAAGTAGGGGGCGGGGGAGTGGATGCCTGAAGTGAAGCTGCTGGCGGCACCACGCTGGGGAAGCAACAGATGGCTGGCTTTGATGTGGTGATGCAATGGGGAAGCCTGTGGGGAAATGCGCCTGCTTGTGTGCTTGTCTTCACGTGAACTGTTGGATATCCGCCTGAAATTCTCTGTTGGTTTGAGAACTTTTTTGGCCACTAGAATTCTCCCCTATTTACATTCCTGCGAAATGTCATAGGCTCGACCTAAAAACTTCTGTAGTATTGGGCAAGGGGGGGGATCGTGTGATGACAATTTTAAAAAACATTAGAAAAGATGGGGCTACTGGTCCCAATGGCCTATCAGGCCATCTTTTCAAAGACTATTGAGACTTCTGTGGCACCGTACTCACGCCACTTTATCAGTAGTGTATGACAAATTCAACAGTCCCGGAGACTTGGAAAGGCTCCCTGTTGCAACCCATCCACAAAAAGGGAGACACTGGGCACCTTGCCAAATATTGGCTTATTACCTTGCTGGATATCGAGGCGAAAGGATACGTTAGCCTCCTCCTGCAAGACCTACAGGACTGGGCTAATGAAAATGAATTTCTCCCTGTGTACCAAACCGGCTTCAGGCCAGGAGCATCTACAACAGACAACATTCTAGCTCTGGCCTACTTAATAGATCAGTCCGGGCAGAAACACTCGCCTCCTCTCTTTGCATGTTTTGTGGATTACTCTGCTGCCTATGACGGGGTCAATCGGAGTCTGCTATGGCGGAAAATGCAAGACTGGGGAAAACCAGCAAACCTGTTGTAAGCCACAATCAGTCTCTATACAGGAACTTGGGTACGGGTACAAACAGCGGCAAATTCAGCCACTAAAAGGATTCCAACAGAGAGAGGGTTAAAGCAAGGCTGCATACTGGCTCCTCTGCTTTTTAATCTCTACATGGCAGACCTCGGAAAAATTATATCCAATGCCAACCTTTTACCGCCCAAAATCGGCCTAAATAGATTATGTTTAATGGCGATGAGAAAGGTCATAAATGCTAAACTCCTCCCGACAATCGCATATGGTCAGATAGAATTCCCAGAGACTGTTATGAACACTATGGAACATGGCAATTGTCGCGCATTTAAACAAATCTTTCAGATTCCCGCCCACACTCGCAACACTCTGGTGCAACTGGAATTTGGGCTGAATAAACAGAGTTATGAGCACTGGTCCTCAATGGTGCGGTTCTATCGAGGGGTTTGCACAGCCCCTCCGTACACAATGAAGTCAATTTTAAAGATCATTTTTATTAGAGGGATCAACCCGTGGCATGATGGCCTGCACACCGCCTGTAGTGAACTGAACCTCAACATGTCCAAACACCAGGATTTTACTCACCAGCCTGGCATCCTAAAGTCCATACTCAAAAAACAAGTCAGATTACTATCAAAGGAAGGGGACTTGAAGGAACTGAACTCCTCCAGCAGCAACATTGGGATACTTGCAAGTTCCTATGAAGCCTACCTACGACAACCATACCTCAATATGGCATTAAACAAGGCAATTTTATAACAAATTTTTATGGTGAGACTAATGGCCTTGCCGATTAAAGACATTAACAGGCGCTGGAAAACCTTAGGAGCAATAACAACTTGCAGACTTTGCCACCAATATGACAAATCCATAGCCCATCTGGTTTGCACGCCATTGTTTGTTGCACGCACAAAGCATTCTATTAAAGCCCTTGCTTCAAAAACACGGGGTACGAATCTGTACTGAAGCCATGAAACTGCTTTTCAATCTGGAGACTCCAATGGAATTGGCAAGGTTTGCACATAAGACCAAAACACTTTTAGGTAAAACAATCATAACGCACCTTTGAACAGAAATTATTAGGCCCGAAGAACTCATGCTTTATTTAGGATTAAACATCTCTTACTTCATTGAAATGAAATCGCCTATGTATATTTAGCACTCAGCCTACTAATGCCCCCATCGAACCCATGTGTTTTATAACATCATTGAAACTCTTAATTTAAAACTTGGTTTGAACATCCCAAAGATAATTTTGAATGTATTTATAACTCTGTGACCCCAACCCGCCAATGCAAGACTTGCAAAGTCTGCACATAAGGGGAAGGATCCTACAGTATTGAATTGATTTATTGTTTTATACCAGCACTTTACTTATTTTATCTGTTTTAAATGCCCCGTTCGTAAAAATCATCTTTGTTAGTTTTAGTAAGATACAATATATCAAAACTCGCTTGGTACGAATTAATTGAAACGAAGTATGTGAGATTTTATTTGAATCTTTTGTAACAATTTTTATTAATTGACACAAACATTTGACTGACAAAAATATAAAAATATTTTGATACAAAACAATCGGCCTAGAGTTCAGTTCTTGAGTGTGTGAGACCATTTGCTGACTGAGTGTGGACAACAAATGCTTTACACTGTCCTCTGATACTGCCTTACTGTTCGACCAAGCTACCACTTTAGAGAGTAAGGTTATATCTAGGGCTCCCGGTTTTATGGTATTTATTTTTGGGCCATTTCCGTCTGTATTTATCCATATTTATTTTTTGGCCATTTTATCTGTATTTATCCATATTTATTTTGAGTTTGCATATAAATAAAGTTGTATTATTTTTTTAAAGACATTTCATCCTGTTTTTTAATTTTACATGCTGTCCATATGCTCAGCTGCTGACCTATAATTCATGAAAGAAAGCACCGAGAGTCCCTTAAAAGAAGCACAATTTTCTGTATTTATCGACATTTAAAGATAAATGCAGACAGAAAACCGTGTTTTCTGTCTGTATCTGTAAAAATCCGTAAAAACAGAAAACCGGGAGCCTTAGTTATATCTAAATTTAGCCTCTGCCAAACCTCTGGGGACTGTGGTCTCTGTAGACACTGTACCTTACTTTGGTCCAGTATATACAGAGTCATTTTTGTTACACCATTGTTTTTATAGAAGTAAGTATATTACCACGCAGATCCAGTATGAGATGACTAGGTTTCTGACCAGGTTTCCTATCAGCTACTATTATGGCTGCCCAATCTCCTCCCAAATCAACAGCATGATCCTGTTTCCAGGTAAGTCGCCACATATCTGGTGGCAAGATCATACCAAAAAACATATCAATATCTGTTAAAGTCATGATACAGGAATCCATGGCTGCCTGTACATCATCATAAAATCCTCTAGTATTTTTCTGTATGTCTGATAAGGAAGCTTTTAATGTGAGCACTTCCGTCCTTTTCCAGGGCGTATATATCCAATTATACAAAAAACGGGCTCTAGCATCAGCACTCTTTGGATCATCATTATCTGCATTCCCTCTTCCAGGAATAAACTGTGGCACAGCTTCCCTTATAGGTCTTATTCGGAGGGCGGAAAAGAGTTCATTACGATATCCAATTATCGTTGCTATGGCAGGGCAAACTCTACTTACAGGGAAGGCTCCTATCTGACAATGTTGATTAATAACTAACATGGTCAGGATCATTCTTTCCTGTAGTCATCTCCCATTGAACCATAAGTTGATGATAAAGCTTGTTTGAGACAAAGAAGCTCGCCCTCAGAAAAACCCTGGATCTGATCTATCATTTCTTCTACTTCCATCTCTAGATCACTCAACCAATTTAATACCATCAATCTTATCGCATCCTGACGAAAGCACAAGTTACTTGCCTTCGGTAACGATATATCTGAAAGAAAAATTAGTAGTGATAGATTCCTTACCTTAGAATTACCCACAGGCGTCATACTGGATCCGGAAAGTTTTTTGTCATCAGTACCCCTGCGTGTCGGTAGGTGTCGTCGTGCGGCTCCGCATGCGTCGTTGGCGTCGGGATGACATCGCTAGAGCTACTAAGACGCGCACATGCACGCTGATGTCAGTTCTGTACACGACTTTCCGTGCCAGGAACGCGCAGAGCCTTGCAAGAAACTGACCACTGGTATCATGAAAACTAGGGCCCTGAAAGGGATGACCTTAACCCTAGAAATCAGTTCGCAGAACGGGGAGGATGTGTGGGGCGGTAAGGAATCTATCACTACTAATGTTTCTAACAGATATATCGTTACCGAAGGTAAGTAACTTGTGCATCTGAAAGAAACACGTACTGAGATTCCTTACCTTAGAATAGATACCCCAGCAATACCAACCCCGGTGGTGGGTCTGCGAACCAAGATCACACCAGAAAGTCCTGGAGAACAGAACGGCCAAAGAAGCTGTCTCTCCGGACTTGGCTGTCCAGGCAGTAGTGCTTGGTATATTGTGTGCAGTGAAGCCCACATAGCTGCCTGACAGATGTCCTGCAAGGGAACTCCTCGTCCCAGAGCAGTAGTGGCTGCCGTCGCCCTGGTAGAGTGGGTGCGTAACCCCACCGGAGGCTTCTTTTTAGCCAAGGAGTAACAAGCCTTTATGCACAGAACAACCCACAGAGATGGTCCGTTTATGCACAGCCCGACCTTTCTTGGCTCCCACGTAGTCAACAAAGAGCTGGTCATCCACCCGTAACTGTTGCGTGCGGCTCCGATAGAAAGAGCAAACAAAACAGGTGATGGACCGAATGTGGATCAATGTCACACATTCATCCCAGTCCAAAGATCTGGGACAAAATCCATCGTTTTTTTGCACTCCACACCACCCTGGGTTAGACAATGGCGATATGCAAATCAGCTCTGACCCTGTGCCCCATGGGAACAGTCCAGTCCGAACTACAAAAGCCATGTCCTTCCCAGAACGGAATCAAGCATCCGAGGACCGGACCGGTTTCGAGGTAACACCTCTCATCAGCCCGGCTAGCTTGACTCCAGTGGTGTGGAGTGCCTGGGACCCACGTCTGGGCATCCCCAGCGCACTTAGGGCGGCAATTGCAAACAAAACAGGTGATGGACAGAATGTGGATCAATGTCACACATTCACCCCAGTCCAAAGATCTGGGCCCAAATCCATCGTTTTTTTGGCACTCCACACCACCCTGGGTTAGACAATGGCGATATGGCGACTGTTCCCATGGGGCACAGGGTCTGAGCTGATTTGCATATCGCCATTGTCTAACCCAGGGTGGTGTGGAGTGCAAAAAAACGATGGATTTGGGCCCAGATCTTTAGTTGGGGTGAGTGTGTGACATTGATCCACATTCGGTCCATCGCCTGTTTTGTTTGCAAATTCCGCCCTAAGTGCGCTGGGGATGCCCAGACGTGGGTCCCAGGCACTCCACACCACTGGAGTCAAGCTAGCCGGGCTGATGAGGTGTTACCTCGAAACCGGTCCCGTCCTCGGATGCTTGATTCCGTTCTGGGAAGGACATGGCTTTTGTAGTTCGGACTGGACTGTTCCCATGGGGCACAGGGTCAGAGCTGATTTGCATATCGCCATTGTCTAACCCAGGGTGGTGTGGAGTGCAAAAAAACGATGGATTTGGGCCCAGATCTTTGGACTGGGGTGAGTGTGTGACATTGATCCACATTCGGTCCATCACATGTTTTGTTTGCAAATTCCGCCCTAAGTGCGCTGGGGATGCCCAGACGTGGGTCCCAGGCACTCCACACCACTGGAGTCAAGCTAGCCGGGCTGATGAGGTGTTACCTCGAAACCGGTCCGGTCCTCGGATGCTTGATTCCGTTCTGGGAAGGACATGGCTTTTGTAGTTCGGACTGGACTGTTCCCATGGGGCACAGGGTCAGAGCTGATTTGCATATCGCCATTGTCTAACCCAGGGTGGTGTGGAGTGCAAACAAACGATGGATTTGGGCCCAGATCTTTGGACTGGGGTGAGTGTGTGACATTGATCCACATTCGGTCCATCACCTGTTTTGTTTGCAAATTCCGATAGAAAGAGAGCACACGTTTTGAGTCCAGAAGGTGGAGCCTCTCTTCCTCTTCAGAGGGAGGTGGAGGCGGAAAGAAGGTGGACAAAGTGATGGTCTGCCCAATGTTAAAGGTAGTGACAACCTTTGGCAGAAAAAAAGGACGAGTCCTTAGAACAACTTTGTCTGGATGGACAGAGAAAAGGAGGCTTAGAAGAAAGAGCCTGGAGCTCACTCACTCTTCTGGCAGAGGTGATGGCAACCAGGAAAGCAGTCTTTAGAGTGAGAAGATTAAGAGGGCAATTATGATGTGGCTCAAAGGAATCGCACATCAGAAAAGTAAGAACTAGAATCAAGTCCCACTGAGGCATCACAAAAGGAACAGGAGGAAACATGTGCATGATGCCTTTCAAGAATCTATTTACAACAGGGGACTTGAAAAGGGAAGGCTGATCTGGAAGCCTTAAAAAGGCGGAAATGGCCAAAACCTAGCCCTTGATGGTACCCAGAACAGAGCCCAGCTGGGCCAAAGAGATGGAAAAGTAGGACCTCTGAAAGAGGCGCAGAAAGAGGGATCCACAGACTTTGCTGTGCACCATGCCACAAACGTATTCCACCTGCAGGTGTATACCGTCTTAGTGGAGGGATGCCTGGCTGCCAAGATAACATTACAGACTTCGGGAGGCAGGTCGAAAGACGTCAACTGCCGCTGCTCAATCTCCACGCAAGGAGGTGGAGACTGGACAGGTTCGGGTGGAAGGCCGTCCCCTGCTGCTGTGACAGGAGATCCTCCTGAAGAGGCAGACAGATCAGGGGAATCGATGCTCATACTGAGTAGCTCGGGAAACCATACTCTTCGAACTCAGTCCGGAGCTACAAGGATGACTTTGCCCGGTCGCGCCTGATCTTCAGCACTCTGGGCAGAAGTGGTATAGGTGGAAAGGCGTACAACAGACCGCAACTCCACTCGCGGCGAAAAGTGTCGCTGAGCGAGTGCCGCCTTGGAAATTCCAACGCGCAGAACTGATGACACTGCGCATACTCTTTGGTGGTGAATATATCTAACCAAGGCTCTCCCCACTGCTGAAAGAGACCTTGCGCCACGTCAGAGTTCAGACGCCATTCGTGATCCATCATGCCCCGGCGGCTGAGTTCGTCCGGCCTGGCGTTCAGAGAACCTGCCAGGTGTTGAACCACAAGGGAAATGCCCTGGTGTGACAGCCAAGCCCAGAGGCGCAGAGCCTCCTGGCAGAGGGTCCATGACCCCACCCCGCCATGTTTGTTGCAGTACCACATGGTGGTGGTGGTGGTGTTGTCTGAACACCTCCACTACGCAGGAATGCCTTCAGTGCAAGTCGGATCACCCGAAGCTCCAGCAGGTTGATGTGGATTCTGGACTCCGCCGGAGACCAGAGGTCTCTGATCTATGCCTCTCCCATGTGGCCGCCCCATCCCAGAAGGGATGCGTCCATCACAACTGTATGTTCCCGTTGGGGAGGGGAGAGGGATCTGCCATTGACCCAATTGCGATTTGTGAGCCACCACTGCAATTGCCGTGCAGTGCCCTCCGAGATGTGGACTTGATGGGCACAGCATCAGGGCAACCTGTCCAATCGGAACTTAAGGTCCCACAGCAGAGCCCGCATATGCCATCTGGCATGATCCACAAGCAGGATGCAGGAGGCCATCAAGCCCAGCAGCCGAAGGGTTATCCTGACCGAAATCCAGGAAATAAGCTGAAAGATCGGAATCATAGCCTAAATGTCCTCGACTCGCTGTTCTTGCAGCATTGTCATTTTGAAGTGCTGTATACATATAAATCTGTTTAGGAACCAGAGGTTTAAAACTGGTCTCAATGTCAATCCTGCTTGGACACTAAAAAGTACGCTGAATAGATGCCGCCTGCTGCCCTTGAAGGAACTTTCTCGCTGGCTTGTTTTTTGATGAGTTCCTTGCACTCTTCTTGCAACTGTGTGCGTTCCTGTTTCCTTACAGTTCTCGACTTTGGGAGAATAAGTGTCAGCGGCCAGGTGAGTTTAATGAAGTACCGTGTCTTATGTTTAAGATCCAATTGTTCTAGGTGATTGACAATCACCCCCATAGGAATCCTCCTATTCTTTTCCCCCAGTGGTGTTGTGTGGTGTGGCTGTTGGTCAGCAGAGTCACTTGCTTGCCCCTCCCCCCCCTCCTTGCATGGGGTTCTCTCCCTCTGGGCTTAGGCAAAAAGGCTCTCTAGTCAGGTGCTGCTACTATTGTGGAGCAGGCTGGTGAGCGGCTTGCTGGTTGGACCCCTGATGCAGGTAGTTATGTTAGGCCAGTGAGAACCCAGTCCTGTCTGCTGATCTTCTGTTGGAGGTTTCCTCCACCTCTGAAGGACCCTCTGGACCATAAGGCCCCCAATGGCCTTGACTATTAAGCGGCCCTTTATTTGCTTTAGTATTTCATCCATAGCAGTCCTGAAGAGAGATTCTCCAGTGAATGGCATGTTTAGGACTGATGCCTGCATCTCAAATCCGGAGAACCTGAACCATGCGTGCCTCCTGAGGGTGGCGCCTGTGAACATCTACCTGCTGGCCGTATCCACTGTGTCCAGAGCTGATTTGAGTTGGTGATGTTCTTCCACTCTTAGATGACGGCTTTCACTCTTTCAGAACTCCTCTGGAAGGTTTGGCACGAGTCCTACCATTATTGGTGAGCATGCCTATTGAGGAGGGCATTGGAGTTCGGAATCCTTCATTGTGCTGCTGCTTCCCTTTCCATCTTCTTACCCACCAAGTCGTCTGTTGCCCTCCTTCTCCGGTGGTGGCCCATTGATGCAAGAACATTATTCCTCTTCCTAGCTGTTGCCACTATAATGGAGTCTGCAGGTACATTGCCCTTGCATATTGGGGGTCCAGATTGGAGTGTTTATATTTCTTTTCCACACGAGGGGGTGGCAGATTACTTGACTGCTTCCTTACCCTGATCTAGTATTCTGGGAAGCATGGGGAGGTACAGATTTGCTTTCTAAAATGGCATTAGGGTTTGCAGGAGGCAGCATGATTCCTCCGTCTCTTCTTCGAGCTGGACTCCATACATGTCTGCAGCCCACTTGATTAGTCCATTGTACATGACAGGTCGCCCGGGGTCAAGGGCGTTGGGGGGTAGCTGTCGACACTCCTTGGGTGATTCAGCACAAAGAAATCTTGCAGTTTTTCAAACTGACCCCATCTCTCCACCTCGATGGGCTCATATCCTTGTAGTTAAGGATCATTCTGCACTTCTTTGCATGGCTCCGGCGTTGAGGGCCCCGTTAATGTCTGGTACTTCATCATCCACTTTCCTGGAATCCAAAGGCTATGTGGGTATGTGAATGCCTACAGTGAGTCAAACTACTTCTTGCGCTGCAGGAGTGCTGCCATTTCGCCTTACAGTCAGCGTTTTTTTAGACCTAGAGTGAATGCACAGCGTCTGGCGCCGAGGTCTTCCTCTTAGGGTCCTAGGGCTCTTTGTCCTTTGTCTCCTTGCTCTCTCCCTTTGCCCCCTCTGTTTCTGGCAGCCTGGAGGGTAGACTCAAAGGTTTGCCCCATTGGTTTCCTTTGATCGGGACATATGCAGCGCATTCTGTTTGTGCTTACCTTCGGTCATCGAGTGTTTTGACATCAAGGTGACATTCGGGTCTTTAGTTACCTTCTGACACTTAGTCCTTTCAGCGTCTCTCGCCGCCTTTTTACGGCTTCTGCCATTTTGATGTCGCTGATGCTCCCTTTGGTATACAACTTTCCCCTTTGAGCCGCCTCTGCTTCCTACACGTTTTTCTCGTAGTCACTGGAGTGGCTCAGGTCTTTCAAGGTTTCCTGTGGTATGTGGGTGCCAGCCATGGTGTGGTGTGCTAGTTGTTGTTTACACCTTTTCTTGAGTCTCTTAGGTACAAATATGGTCAGGCTTCATAGGTTTTGATGAAAAGTAACTTCTGTTGGTTAACGCATTATCTGGTAGAGACAATATCTACATTTTAATTTCCCAGGCGTCAGGCTGGATCCAGAAACTTTTGCATGAGGAGTACCCCTTGCGCGCCGTCGGATGAATCCATGTGGCTCTGCGCAACAGTCAAGTTAGGAAGTCGCGGTCACCTATATATGTGCCACCAAGGAAAGCAAATGTCAGTACTTTTCCACGCCAGAAGTGCAGACTGACTCGATTGTGTGCCAAAGCTAGGGCCCTGAAAAAGGGAATAACCCTAGCCCTAACAACTAAGTCAGCAGAGCGCGGAGGCATGGGTGGTCTGTAAGTATTCTGCAGCTAGATATTGTCGCTACCAGATAATGCGTCACCAAAGGTAAGTAACTTGTTTATCTGATAGAGACTTCTAGCTGCAGATTCCTTACCTTTGAATAGATATCTAAGACCACCACATCCTGCCAGTGGCCTGCGGACAAATTTCTCACTCTAAAAAGGCCTGAAGGACCAAACAGGCAAAATGCTCGTCCCGGCGGACTGGACTGTCCAGGCCAGAGTGCTTGGCAAATGTGTGAGGATGCCAATGTTGCTGCCTGGCAGATGTCCAGGACTGACAACCCAAGCCAACACAGCCATCTTCCTGGTGGTATGGGCTCGTAATCCCTCAGGGGGCTGGTTCCTAGCCAGGGCATAGCAGATCTTAATACAGAGAACAACCCAGCAAGAAATGGTCCGTTACTGCACTGTCCGACCTTTCTTAGCTCCCAGGTACCCACAAAGAGTTGGTCGTCCACAAGGAGCTCTTTAGTGTGGTCAAGGTAGAAGAACAATTGTTACTTACCAGTAAACAGGTGGTTCTCCAGTATTGGTGTCTTTCATAGATTCACATGCTTGAATATTTCCAGTCGTTGAAGTGGGAGCCCCACGGTAATAAAAATAGCAATAACATATGTATGTAAAAACAGAACACATGAAATAGTAGTAGTAAATACATAATAAAGGTTCAAAACCAATTCCTACATAGGAATACATGATAGAGAGAAAAAACACTTGTAACATATTCCTGTCATTATATTAGTCCAAACTACAGCCAATCAGGCACCAGTACCCTTCCAGAACCTTCTCCTCAGAGCTCAGACCCTCAGATTTTCGTAGCACAAGAGTAACAAAAGTGTCGATGATGAGACGCGAGCCTCTGAGGGGAGGAGGGTGGGTCGCAGGTGAATCTATGAAAGACACCAATACTGGAGAACCACCTGTTTACAGGTAAGTAACACTTGTTCTTCTCCAGTATTAGGGTGCCTTTCATAGATTCACATGCTTGAATAGAGAGCAGTAACATCCGAACAGGTCCGATTGCTATGCAACAGCATGGAGAAAACCAAAGAGACAGTAATAATACAGTACTGATAGCAATCACAAACAAGCATTTGCAATGCAATACGTCTCGCATTAAGTTTGAGCTATTGGCATTGCTAAATATTGCAACACCAACTGTAACAAAAGTCTATAAATTGTAGGTCAAAAAAATTTGTATTTATTTTTGTAGCAATGATGGCACGATGCGCTTTAGATGAATATGTTTAAAAGTAAAGTGCACCATACTGCGATTGCTACAATAGTTAATTGTGGATGCGTTAACAATTGATGTGTGCACTGCCGGCTGGTGGTGTGTGTGCCTGGTGGAAGCATGCACTGATGGCTAGTGGTGTGTATGCCTGGTGAAAGCGTGCACTGATGGCTGGTGCTGTGTGTGAGCCTGGTAAAAGTGTGCACTGATGGCTGGTGGTGTGTGTGAGCATGGTGAAAGCGTGCACTGACATCTGGAGGTGTGCGCCTGGTGAAAGCGTGCACTGACGGCTGGTGGTGTTTGTGCCCGGTGAAAGCATGCACTGACGGCTGGTGGTGTTTGTGCCCGGTGAAAGTGTGCACTGATGGCTGGTGGTGTTTGTGCCCGATGAAAGCGTGCACTGACTGATGGTGTCTGTGCCTGGTAAGAAAGTGCACTGACGGTGTGGTTGTTTGTGTGGTTGTATGTGTGGTTGTGGGTGTGTGTGTGTGTGTGCGGTTGTATGTGTACTGTATTGAATGGCAGCTCTACATGTAGACATCCTATTTAATAACGGCTTTCAATATTTCCCCGAATTAAAACAAGAAAGCATTTCGTACAAGTGAAAGAATATGTTAAAAAAGTATTACCTATAAATAATGTCTTGATCTAACTAATTTTGTTCTTTAAATGCTGGCAACTTGTTTCTGCGTGTGCCAATGCTTGCTTATGTTTTCTTTTGTTATTGGGGGGCATAAATAACAGGAGGCCGAAGCTTGGAAAATAGTACCTGTGTAACAGTTAGTGAGATAGCAGACGGTCTGCGGCATGTAGGCGCTACCTCTAACCAACCTGTGACATAAGACAAGCCGCTGTGAGGTGCAAAAAACTGAAAAGTATCACAGCAACCACAAGCTGGGAACCACAGGTCAGATGGGAGTGGGTTTTCATTCTGGCTCGTGGGTAATATTCGCGCTTTACAAACTGTGCCAATGTGCATTCTGCGTAGTTTGTGTCAGCGTTTTACCATACTGAGGCATTAGGAATACTGACCTGAGGGTGGCGCTTTAGATACAGTGCCTGTGCCGGACCTATTGGCTATGCTGGTGGTCTGCGAGAGGTGCGATTTGTGTTTCTGGTACTCTGACTTCCAGCATGTGAGGGTAGTGAGAGGCTGTTAGTGGTGCGAGAGTGCTTCCGGTAGTGCAGGACTGTTAGTTTGGGAGGCGTGTGAGAGTGGTGTCTGTGAAGGGTGTGTGAGAGTGTTTGAGTGAGTGTGAGACTGTTAGTCTATGAAGGGTGTGCAAGTGTTGTACGTAGTGTGAAGGTGTGAGAGTGCTGTTAGTGGGAGACTGCTACTCTATGAGGAGTGTGCAAGTGCTGTTGGTAGTGTAAGTCTCCTAGTTTGTGAGGGATATGGCTGTTCTGGATATTGTGGAACTGCTTGTGCGGAAGAGCTGTGAGCGGCTGGTGATAGTAGGGGGATAAGAGAGTGGTGAAAGTAGCCTGGGGCTACTACTTTATACTGATTTACACTCACCACCAAGCCAAACCGGCCATCACCATCCAACTGCTGCAGTCATTCGCTGAGGGTGTGCATGTGTATTTTGGACAGGATGTGTCACTCACATTACTGGTCCGAAATCATTACCTAGGTCATTGCTAGAAGTACACAGCTGAAAGTACATTTTAGTAACGAAACTGCATAAACTGAAAGCATGTTAAAAACAAGTATCATGAAGACATTGTCGTAATGCCTTCATTGTAAAGGCATCTCGTTGTTCACCCTTCGTTATAAAGGCTGTTTCCCCTGATATTACCACAATCATCGGCTGCAAAAAGCATACATGCATGCAGTCTCAAACATGTTTAAAACTGTCCCGGGTTGTTTTAAGACAAAGTGTACATGTTTTAGGTATGTATTTCACTAAAGGGCCCAATCTGACCCCGCACAACTTTTACCTGCAGTAGATACCAAAGTGAAGGTGTGCAGCATGCCATTGCAGTAGTGGTGCAAAAGATTCATTTGGAGAGGATGTGGTGGAATGGTCAGAGCTCCCTACATAAATATGTATCTGTCCTTATATAATGTAACTGGTGCTCATCTCGCGTTTGAGCTATATAAAAACTACAAAAGAAAATACAAGATTGGTCATTGTCGGATTCACTAACCGAACGGGGCAAAACTGTGAATAGACTTGGAGCGAAAAAATATACATTTACAAAACGGAGTTTGATGTAAAGCATTAGGAGACGAGGGAATGAAGTAAGAAGAGAATATGAAGTGGCCACATAAGACAACTGTGGAAAAAGCACGGGTATACAGATAGGAGCAGACAAAAGGGCACTACAAAGAATGTCACATTCATAGACTGACTTCTCCAAAGATCCGTGCCTCATGACCCAGTGGCCAGTAATTCTGCTCTGTGTATGAGAAATGTATGGTTTATTTGATGACAATGGCATCTACTTAATGCATGTTTTGTTCATGAAGAATACTCTAACCAGCAGCAAACTCACGGAAACCGATATCACACTTTCCCTGCCACACTGATCATTGGTGTCGGGGCATGTAATTGCAGGAGCAGGCTGGGGTTGTGACGGTGACCGTTGGGGGTGGGGAGCTCACGTCAAAGGTGGAAAGCAATCGCGGCACAAGTGCACGTGCGTTTACAGGGCAGTAGTAGAAGTGTTCATATACGAAGGTGTGCCATCTCCTGTGTGAACAGTGGTAGAAATAAGGGACTTTGTACAGCTACAAATTGTGATTTTGTTGCTACCAGAGTCCCTGGTTTGTGATCCGAGCAGCTGAGTAGCGAGATTGTATCTCCAGACTGGTACCTGTCTGGAGATACAATCTCGCTGCTCTGAAATCTGGTGGTTCCGTGGACAGAGGGAGCCCTCAGGAACAGCCATTGTTGAGGCACTGTCTGCCCAAGCTTCAAGGCGCACTGTGCTAGGCCGGGCAGTGCGGGGAAACTGTGTAGGGTGGAGGAGGTAGCCCAAACGCCGCACCACGTGTGAAAACGTGAAAGGATGTTTGACAGCAAGTTACCCGTTCAGGAACAGACACTAATTATACACACTGTACACCGTCTGCGAGGCGCTGCCTCAAACATCCACTGCACAAAGAAACTACGGTTTCCAGCAATTCCAAGGAGCTTTGTACATGACTGAGGTGCACAAGACGCGCTCAGTAAGAGGGCAGGGAATAAGCAGCCGTGCTCGTAAAAAATAAAAATGGATGATAGCGTATTTGATCTAAATTTGTGGCTTTGGGGCAAATAATTGGCAATAGAGAAACAAGAGCGGAAAAGGAAGCCTTGTAGTTAACAGCAACAATACAGCCTTGTTAACGTTTACCTGGTAGTTTCTAAACTTGTGAAGTACTTACCTTGGGCTCCAAGCAGACAGACGCCAAGGTACGCAGCTACTTTGAAGTTTTTTGTTTTTCCTACAGCGCTAAAGCACATACTGTGAAGAAGACGTGCGAAGTACGTGGGTGAAGCTTTAACACCAAGTCAAGCAGCAAGGGTCCAATTATGTGGTTGTATTGTGAAAGAGAAGTTCAGAATGAAAAAGAGGCTTGTAAATGTTTTGGCTGTGGCTACAACAAAACTGATTTTACGACAGAAAGTAACGTATAATATTTTAGTGCTAATATACTTTGTAATTGGTAATAAGCAACATAAATGCTGTGTTTGCAGAGCTCACGAAGTGCTAGCAAGCAAGCATTAATTTAAACGGCAGTTAAGCTGTCGCTGAAAGTCAAACATTGTGTTGATTGAAATGTGAAAGAAAAGCAAGTCTCTTTGTAACCCCGCTGCCGATGTGTATAAGTATAGGATGAATATCGGCAAATACAGAGCATCAATGTAAACAAGGGGGGAGCTGTACCTGAAGCCTATAAAATACATAGCCTCGAAGTAAATGCAGCATATGTGCCGCTGGCTATGGAAGGGCAGAGGTTAGTGCTTGCACCGCAGTTGTATTTTTGAATCTCCTTAACGTTTACTGGATATGCATTAATAATGCGGGCTGAGAAATGCTGTTGCTAAAGCGCAATGAAAAACACGATAAAAGCAAAGCAGTTGCTACACATTTGGATGTCCATATAGTTTGCTACAATATAGGAGTATATTGTTGTATTTTTTGGCTAATCGAGACAACTGATGAAACATGTGTCAGTGTGAACAATAATTGTTTTTTCGCTTTTTGCCCTTTGGGCTAAGCACATTAAGTAACACAGCTTCACGTGAAAAACAAAGTTGTTTATGGCAAGTTTTTGTACCAGAAAACACTGTGTAATATTAAGCCACCGCTAAGAAGCCAGCAGCAATGTAAACAGCGGTAGGGCTGTAGCTGTAACAGAAACATTGCCTAAAATGAAGTAGGGAAGTAAAGCAAGATTCTGTGTAACTCCGCTGGCTATGTCCATACGTATAGGAGCAATATCGAAAAACACACAGCACTAATGTAAACGGGGAAGCTGTCCCCGAAACGGAAAAAACCAGAGCCTCGAAGTAAATGCTGCATATGTGCCGCTGGCAATGGAAGCCCAGAGGTTGGTACTAGTGCCGCAGTTGTATTTGTGAAGCTTCTTAACGTTAACTGGACATGCCCTGATAATGCAGAGGAGAAAAGTCGTTTCGCAACCACAATGAAAAGCACGTGAAAAGCAAAGCCGTTGTTATTGCAAAAAAAATGCCAACATTTAAAAGAAACATCGCCTGACAAGAACTGCTAAGGGGGTTGATGAGGAGGCACAGAGCATAACGAATGCAGTTTGACAAATGCCGTAGCGAAAACGTAAGCAAAGCTGTTACTTCAGCGGAAAAGCTGTAGCTGAAACCAAAACATTGGTTCAAACGAAATGGCAAAATTAAGCAAGCTTCCTTTCTAGTCACCATAAAAAACGAGATATATGTTGCTGGTGACATCACCAAAAGAAGCTTTTAGGGGCGGGGGAGCAGATCCCTTTGAAGCACGGCCTTGCGGCCGTGAAGAAGTATAAACAGCAGGGATGTAATTAGGAGGGGGAGGAAAAGTGGAGAAGTGAGACAGAGCACGCTGGGGAAGCAACAAATGGCTTTCATGTGGCAGGCGGATGGAAAGCGCGTGCAGCAGGGGGCGGAGCGAATCGAAGTGAAGCTGCTGGTGGCAATGATGCGAGGCAGGCGGATGGAAGCGCATGCACGGACACATGCACTTGTTGAAATCCGCCGCCTGGTTTAGCTTTCCTGATCCAACCCTATAATTCGACATTCATTCCTTGCGGAATGGAATAGTCGAGACCTAAAAACCATAGCGGAGGAGGGAAGACAGAGGCTCAACTTAGTTAAAAAGATGACGAAGGACTGCCTGTCCCACTGCTGTATCCTCCTCGCTGATGGCATCCAAGCAGTAATGATTCATGAACGTGTGCCGGTTGGACCACGAGGCTGCTCGGCAGATCTGATGAAGCGGCACACCAGCAAACAGGGCGGTAGAGGATGACATCGCCCTGGTGGAATGAGCCCTCACTGCAGATCGTAGAGGCTTGCCGGCCTGCTGATGGCAGAAGACAATGGCTGAAGAAATCCAACGTGCAATAGTTGGCTTGGTAACAGGGCGCCCCTTACGCATGCGTCCGTAAGCAATGAACAGTTGATCGGACCTGCGAAAAGGGGCAGTCCTGCTGATGTAAAATTTAAGGCATCGTTTGATGTCCAAAGAGTGCAATCGTTGCTCTGCCGGAGATTAAGAATCGGCAAAGAAAGTCTTTAAAAAAACTGGTTCGTTTAGATGGAAATCCGTAGGCACCTTTGGCAGGAAAGTCGGGTTGGTGCGAAGCACCACACAGGTTTGAATTGGAGAAAAGGAGGTTTAACAGTAAAAGCGTGAAGATCACTCACGCAACGAGATGATGTCAGAGCAAGGAGAAGGGCTACCTTCCAGGTCAGAAACTTTAAGTCCGCCCTATGGATAGGCTCGAATGGCGCCTTCATTAGTTGGGCTAAGACGACATTGAGATGCCAAGTGGGAGGAGGACGCCGAAGAGGTGGGAACTTCCATAACAGTCCTTTGAAAAACTGACGAATAACTCTGGAAGAGCAGAGAGAGAGGAGGAGCCATTCTGCCGGAAACGAGAGATTGCCCCCAAGAAAACTCTCAAAGTAGCATGGGAAAGCCCAGATTGAGCCAGGTCCAGAAAGAACGGAAGTAGCTGCTCCAGAGTGGAATGGATAGGATGGATATTTGTAGCCACACACCAAGGGCAGAACATCTTCCATTTGAGCTTGTAAGTCTTAATGGTAGATGGAGCCCTGGCCTGAGCGAGAATGTCTCGGCATTCCGGCAAGATATTCAAATGCGCAAATTCAAGGTGCTCAGGTTCCAGGCCGACAATTGTAGAGAGGAGGGGTTCGGATGGCAAATTTGACCCTTGTCCATCGTGAGGAGGTCCGGTCGAGGATGAAGGTGGATGGGCTCGCACTGGGACAGAAGGAGCAACTCCGAGAACCATGCCTGATGGGGCCATCTGGGGGCGATCAGGAGAATGTGGCTGGGCTGCCTCCGCATCTTCCACAGCACACGAGGCACCAACGGGATCGGAGGAAAAGCGTAGGTGAATAGATTGCACCAATTCATCAAAAGGGCATTCCCGCACGACCCGTGGTGGGGATGCCAACTTGCGTAAGATGGGCATTTCCCGTTCTCCGGTGATGCAAAGAGAGCTAGAGATGGACGACCCCATCGTTGAAAAACGAGGTCGAGAGTCAGTTGATGTAACTCCCACTCATGGGTCGATGACGTGGACCTGCTGAGGGAATCCGCTAGGATGTTGGAGACGCCCGGCAGATGCACCGCCGCCAGGGTAACTTGATGACGGATTGCCCAATCCCAGATCGATTGAGAGAGTCGAGACAAGAGTGGAGACCTGGTTCCGCCCTGCTTGTTGACATAGTGCATACTGGTGGTATTGTCCGTCTGAATAAGCACTGATTCCCCTTGAATCACAGGAAGGAACGACTTGAGTGCCAGAAAACTGCCATCAACTCCAGCCTGTTGATGTGCCAGGAACGATGAAGCGGAGACCATTTGCCTTTGATGGAAAGGCCTTGAAGGTGAGCACCCCAGCCTTCTAATGAGGCATCTGTTGTGAGCGTGAGTTCTGGAGTGGTGGAGAGGAAAGAAGATCCTGACGCAAGGTTGGACGGTTGCGCCCACCATTGGAGAGCTGATCTCATGCGAGCGGTGACACTCACGAGGTCGTTGAAAGAACCGGAGACCTGACGCCACTGTACGTCCAATTCCTCCTGAATGGGATGAGTCCAAAGTCTGCAATTTGGGATCAGTGCAATACAACACGATGCCATCCCCAGAAATGACTTCAAGATCCGGACAGAAACGGACAGACTTGCCCGAATCAGAGACACCAAGCGAAGGATCTTTTGTTGACGCTTCTGGGACACGAATGCCTTTGAAAGTACTGCGTCCAATGTTGCTCCCAGAAAATTCCTGCTTTGAGCCAGATCGACCTGAGACTTGTCGACATTGGTTAGGTAAAGAGATCGAAACACGTCTTGACAAAGACGGGTGTGTTGAAACAGCTGTTTGTGAGACTGACTTGAGGAGGCAGTCGTCCAGATATGGAAAGATTTGGACTCCTCGGAGACGCAGGTAAGCTACTACTGGAGCCAATACTTTCGTGAAGACACGAGGGGCAGATCGGAGGCCGAAAGGCAACAACTTGAACTGGAAGTCTCTCCGTCCCACCTGGAAGCGCAAGTACTTCCGATGCTTTTGAAGAATTGGAACATGGAAGTAGGCATCCTGTAGGTCGATGGTGATCATGAAGTTGCCCATGGAGAGAAGACGCAGGATCTCTACCAGTGTAAGCATGCGGAAAGATTGGCTCTTGAGGTACCTGTTGAGCGCTCGCAAATCCAGAATTGGCTGCCAATCTCCCGTCTTGAGTATTAGGAAAAAACGGGAATAGAAACCCTTTCCTCTCTGAGACTTGGGAACCACTTCGACGGCACCTTTCTGAATTAGTAGACAAACTTGATGGAAAAGCTCCTTGAGGTGGGGAGGAGGCGGGCCAGACAGTGGAGTGGGAGGAGGAATCTTGATGAACTCTAGAGCATGGCCCTTTTGTACAATGTCCAGAACCCAGCGGTCTGAGGTGATGGAGGACCACTGAGAAAAGAACAGAGATTCGACCTCCAACGCTGGGGAGGATACACAAGTCATTGACGTTTGGGAGTGGATCCTCTATACGAGGATTTTCCCCTGTAGGATTTTGACGACTGCTGTCGGGAGGACTGCTGTTGGTTGGAAGAGTAACGTTGGTTACCTTGATGATAGGAGCGGTATTGAGAGTTTCCTCCACGAAAAGTTGAGGAGGTGGCGCGTCCGCGGGCACCCCGAAATGGCTGCTTCTGAAACTGTAAAGTCCCCAATGAACGAGCAGTGTCAGTGTCCTTTTTAATGGCCTGCAAAGCCTCGTCTATGTGTGCTCCAAAAAACGACTCACTGTCGTATGGCATATCCAGGATCTTGGATTGAACTTCTAGGCGGAAAGAGGTGGACCGTAACCAGCCCTGCCTTTGTAAGACCGCTGCACCAGCAAGCTGACGAAAGCCAGTACACGCAACGTCAACTGCACAATCAATTATTTCCTCCGATGTCCGCTCTCCGTCCTGCAGGATTTGCAAAGCTTCAGCCTTGGGAGCGTCAGGGATGAGGTTCACCAGGGCAGACAAGTCCGACCACATCTGGCAGTCGTAGCGGCCTAAGATGGCTAAAGCATTAGCCACCCTCATCGTAGTGGATGCCATAGTGGAGAACTTGCGTCCAATAGCGTCCAGGCGCGGACCCTCTTTATCTGGAGGAGCTGAAATTGGCGATGCCGGATTACAGGAACGACGTTATGCAGCTTGAGTGACCACTGAGTCGGGCTTTGGATGAGCGAGAAGGCACGCTGGAGATCCTAACGGCGCCTTGTATTTCTTCTCAAGGTGAGGCAGCTGAGACGGTAGTGAATTAGGAGTTTGCATGAGCTTCACCCCTTCAGCACATATAAAGTCTATGATGGGTATAGTGTGGACTTGTTTGAATGGCTGATTTTTAAAATCATAGAGGAAACAGTCCTCCTCCCTCTGGACTCTAGGCAATTTGAAACGTTGGGCCGCTCTATACATCAGCTGATGGAAACTCGCAATGTCCACCGGAGGCGAATCCCCGGGCTTTACCAGGGGAGGGGAAGGCGTCTGGATTTGGTAGTCGTCCCACTCAGCCATGTGGGTGGCCACATCATCATCATCATGGACCTCACCATCTTCCCGTTCGGGAGTGACATCATCATCATCATCAACGGGGTACACAGTAGTGTGGATCTTCACTGACGTCTGGACCTGTGGTGAAGGCGTTGGTGGCAAAGGTGGCGGAACAGGGACAGCAGCCGCCGCAGTCGCAGGCACATGAAGCATAGGCGTACCCTGCGGAGAAGGCGGGAAACCCCGGTTGTAGTCATCCAACATATGTTGGAGATTTGAGATGAGTGACAATGGCAATGTCGCAGTAGGAACTTGTATAGAGCGTTCTTCTGCCTGAGAGTACTGGCCAGCGCTATCATCATCATCACCATAATCCTGGCACTTAATGATCAAATCTGATGGACTGCGTACCACTCTGAAAGAATCATCCACCTCATTATCCGATTCAGAATCTGGCTCAGAGCCCGTGGATCTGGAAGAGATAGTTGGTCAACTGTCCGCTGACGACGATGGTGCAAGGGGTCGGCGGTGGAAGAACCAGACCCAGTGGAAGACAAGGGCACCAAAGGTATTGTGGCAAACGATGAAGGAACCACCGTCGACGGTGCCGACGCTGGTAGAGGCATCGACGAAGTCGTCGTAGAGAAATCAGCCGTCGACAGAGCAGCCGTCGACGGAACCATCGTAGACGTCGAGGTCGTCGACGATGATGAAGCCAGCGTCGACGGCGCCCTCGTTGACGGGGCCGTCGACGAAGAAGACTTCTTGTTAGCTTTCGTGGACGATGACTTTGCCGACGACTAAGCAGATTTCTTCGTCGACAACGAGGAAATAGGTAACGTCGCCGAGAGTCTTGAAGCTGAGTGATACCTTAGTAGACATGGACAACGTCGATGTAGCAGTCGTCGCCGATCCGGAGGCTGATGTCGTCGTCACTGTCGCCGATCCGGAGACGGCTGATCTCGTCCTCAGGACGATAGTCGACGCTCCAGTCGACAATGAAACAGGGTTTGGAGCAGAAACATGATGAGGCAGCAGAAGACGCCTGAGAGCCAGGTCTAGTGGGCGTAGCGGTAGTAGGAGGTGGTGAAGACACTGCAGGAGCCACAGACATGGAAAGTTTTTTCCTTTTTAGAAAAGGGGAAGGCATATCCTGCACACTACTACGCTTGGAGGCTGCATGTGAAGGTCCAGACTGCAAACTTTCTGCATCTGACAAAGCCGAATCCTTGTCCTTAAGACATTGGAGCCAAATGAGGAGACGGCCTTCTCTGTCCTTAAGGGTTTTTGTTGAGAAAGTCCTGCAAAATTTACAGCTACCAACTTCATGGTTGGGATAAAGGCAATAAATGCACTTCTTGTGGAAGAACGACAACACTATTTGGGTCCAGACAATGGAGACGCTCCTCTTCATTGTAGGGATGCAGGGGAGCAGAAAAGGTGGACAGGCAGTGTGATTGATTAACCCAGGTGGAAAGGGGTCACCACCTTTGGTAAAAATGAGCCACGGGTACGAAGCAACTCACTCACCCTCCGGGCAGATGTATTGCCACTAGAAAGGCTGTCTTGATGGTAAGCAGCAGGAGGGGACGATTATACATAGGCTTAAAAGGAGCACATATGAGCAATGAGGACCAAATTAAGGTTCCACTGCGGCATAACAAAGGGGGTAGGTGGGTACATGTGTACAAGCCCTTTCAAAAACCGAATTAAAACAGGAGTTTTAAGCAGGGTTGGTCTAGCAGCTGCAAGAAAGCAGATAGAGCAGAAAAATAGCCCTTGAGCGTGCTCAATACAGAGCCCTGCTGGGCAAGGGTATGAATAAAAAGGCTAGGAGATAAAGAAGCAGAGAGGGTCAATAGACCTTTCTGTACAATATTTTACAAACTTTTGCCAATGGCAGGTGCATACTGTCTTAGTGGAGGGCCTCCTGGCCGCAAAGATACCATCACATACTTCAGGAGGAAGGTTGAGAGCTATCAATTGTCGCCGCTGAAACTCCATGAATGGAGATGGAGAGTTGAAAGGTTCAGGACGACGACCCTCGCTGCTGCTGCGACAGAAGATCCACCAGAAGGGACAGCCTGACCGGAGGATCGAAGCTCATCTTGAGCAGTTCTGGATACCAGACTCTCCTTGTCCAGTCCGGGGCCACAAGAATGACTTGGGCCCGGTCGTACTTAATCTTCTTGAGAACCTTGGACAGAAGTGGTATGGGCGGACAGACATACAGCAGGCCTGAGTCACTTGCGATGAAAAGTGTCACCAAGCGATGGTTACCTTGGAAACCGATGACCATGCACGTTCTTTTCGGAGGCAAACAGATCTAACCAAGGCTCTACCCACTGCTGAAAGAGACCTTGCACCACCTTCGGATGAAGACGCCAATTGTGATCTGCTAGGCATCGACAGCTGAGTTTGTCCGCCGGGGCGTTTAGAGAACCCTTCAGGTGTAGAACCACCAGGGTTCTGCCCTGTTCCAGCCATGTCCAGCGACGCAGAGCCTCTTGACAAAGGGTCCACGACCTCACCCTGCCCAGTTTGTGGCAATACCACATGGCAGTGGTGTTGTCTGCGAACACCTGCACACTGTCCCTTGACAGAGGGAAGAAATGCGTTCAATGCCAATCGGATTGCACAAAGCTCCAACAAATTGAGGTAACTACCATGTGATCAGGTTGGGAAAGAGAGGGGTCTGTGCAGCTGTAGACCATGTAGGTAAGAGCGGTAGTGCCGGGTGGGGGGATTTCGAGGACCGATGCAGAGGAAAAATTTAATAATTTTCCCTTTGCATCGTCCTCGAAACCCCCCCCCCCCCCACCACCACCACCCCCCTCACACGGCCCCACCACCGTTACCTGCATGGACCGCGGCTGGGTCTGTCCCTGACCCAATCCCGGATCATAAGCCACCAATGCAGGTCTTTTGCAGTTCCCTCAGAGATTTGGACCATGTTGGAGATTTTCCTGATGCTGCACCCACTGGAACTTCAGGTGCCACTGCAGAGCCCTCATACACCATCTGGAGTGTTTCCCCAACACGATGCAGGAAGCCATGAGTACCAGCAGCCTCAGTCATTCTCAATTAAATCCAGGATAGAGGCTGAAACATCGAAACTTATAACCTTAATATCCTGGACTTGCTGCTCGGGAGGATAAGCCAGAAACTGTACTGTCCAGAACAGCTCTGATGAAAGGGAGCATCGGAAAAGGAGTCAGGTGTGACTTTGGCACATTTATAGAGAACCCCAGCGAATGTAGGTGGTCTGCAGTAATCTGAACGTGGAAGACGACAGCCTGTCGTCTAGGTAGGGGGAAGACTGAAATCCCTAACCTTCACAGATAAGCTGTAAACACCGCCATCACCTTGGTGAACACCCGAGGGGCACTGTTAAGGCCAAAGGGCAGCATGGTGAACTAAAAGTGCTTGTGGCCTATCTTGAACTGCAGGTAACGTCTATGGCCCGGCAGGATGGTGATGTGAAAATATGCATCCTGCAAGTCCAACACTACCAGCCAGTCTCAGTGGGCTAGGAAAGACCAGGCCTGAGCCAACATGAGCATCTTGAACTTCTTCTCCTAGAAGCAGAGATTAAATATCTAAAAAGGGCCGTAACCCTTTGTTCTTCAGAATCAGAAATTTGTGGGAATAACCATCTCTGCCTACTTCTGAAACTGTGACCAACTCTCTAGCTACTATAGCCAGGAGAGCTGTAACTTCCTCTTGGAGTAATTTTAAATGATCCTTCGTCAGCCGTTCTTCAAGTGGCGGAATAGGAGTAGGAAAAGAAAGGAATGGTAGAAAATAGCCATCCTGAATGATCTGCCAGACCTACTTGTCCGATGTTATGGAACTCCAGTGGAGGAGAGGATGATGGATTCTTGCTCAAACTGGAGTAGCATGGTCTTGCAGAGTCAGACTAGGAGTGCTAGGAGTGCTTGGAGGCTGTGACTGCAGAGGGCTGATTGATCAACGCCTTCTGGCTTCCATTCCGAGGTAGGAATGAACCGCGTCCACATCCCCAGACAGCTTGGAAAGTATGCGCAGAACAGTGGCTGGGATACGGTTGGCATGGATAGAAACCCATTTCGTTGCCACCAAAGGGTGTTATGGAGAGGCCCAATGATCTGCCGTAGCACGAGAGTCCTTGAAGCGCTCCAAGACAGAATCCACATTCTCTCCAAAAAGACTACATCTGTCAAAAGGCAAGTCCATCAAATTAGCCTGAACATCGCCCGGGAAGCCAGACGTTTTCAACCAGGCGTGGGGCCATAAAGCCACTGTAGATTAAACCGCCCTGCCCAACAAGTCAGTCGTGTCAAGGCCACACCTAATAGTACATTTTGCAGTATCTCTCCCGTCCTTCACTGTCTGGGAGAGTACAGTCTGGGTCTCCTATGGGACCTGTAGCAGCACTTATGCAACCATCTCCCAAAGAGAGTGGGAGAAACGGTCCAATAAGCATGTGGTATTCACTGACCGCAATGCCAGATTGGCAGAAGAAAACATTTTCCCCACTGAAGCACTTCAGTCAGACTAGTACTAATCTGCACAGAGAGCAGCTTCAGTTCAAGGATCTCAGGCGCCCTCCTTACCACCATGGCATAAGAAGTCCCTTCTCTGTAGACACAGTTGGAGGAGCATGCCAGAATCTGGAGATGTGTCCAGTCCACTAGCATCTCCAAGTTCTTCATACCAGTCCTTCTGTTCCACAAACATATACTGGTGTTCTAAAGGGGGGTAGCTCTTCCTGGATCAGCACTTAACTGGCACGGATAGAAAAGAATAACGTCCGCGCGCCTAGGTGGTGCCTATATAGGTGACTGAGACATAACTGACCCCAAAAATGTCATGTGGAGACGAATGGAGATACCAGACAGTGCGCGCAAGGGATACTGCTCATGCAAAAGTTTCCAGATCCAGCCAGATGCCTGGTGTGAGAAAGTGCCATCTTTCTTGCATGGTATGCCCCCACTTTTTGCTGAATTGCTGATGTGCTTTGAGTGTGCCCTGGGCTCCTGCTAATCAGGTGCCCAGGGCCGGTGTTCCTTCCCTAAAACTGTATTGAAACTAAAAACCCAATTGGCATCTCTGGCCACATGTCAGCCCATGGTAAATGGTACCCTAGGTACCCAGGGCATTGTGACCAGAGAAGACCCCTAAGGGCTGCAGCACTTATTGTGCCACCCTTAGCAGCCCTGTACCCTGACGCACACACACTGCCTTTGAAGGCTGAGTGTCCTGGTGCAGAACTAAACAAAGAGTCGACATGGCACACATCTCTGTGTGCCATGCCCACAAACCCACTGCCCTGGCATATATCAGCCAACCCTCTAGCTGGGTGCCCTATGCCAGTGGTGTGGGCACAGGTGCATGAGCCCTGTGCTCCTACAGTACCCATCCCCATTCCTGTGCACTGTACGTGCAGTGATGCCATTAAGAGTATATGGTGCTGGGAGGTTGTCATTACGAACTCCACAGCACCATAATGACTACACTGAAGACTGACAAGTTTGATATCGAACTTCTCAGCACATTAAAGCCACACTGATGCCAGTGTGGGATTGAATGTAAAATGCAGCACAGAGGGCATCTTGGAGATGCCCCCTAAAACCTAACCTACAATCCCGTCTTGTCTGAGAGGCTGCCCCACAGAAGACATGTTGCTGGACCCCTGGGTGGAGAGCCACTCGCTCTCCTGGGCCTGCAACAATGCAAATCCTGGGCAAGGTGCTAGGTCTCCTCCCCCAGGATGGGCAGGGGAAGCTTCAAAAGCATGCCGCCTTTGTGAGCTTCTCCAGGCCACTTGCTGTACTCAGCAACTGGCCCCCACCAGTTCTGACCCCCACTGTGGCGGGAAACCCTACGTCAGGAAAGGGGGTGTGCAAGCCTGTGCCAACTCCACCCCTCCGGTGGGAGAGGTGAGGTGAAGCACAACTCTGGGCTACTGTCATCTTGAGGATGGGGAGCCTTACCCACTCACAGCTAGGCTCTTGCCCCCCTCCCACAGGAGAGGAGCAGGTACCCACCCCAGGGCAGGGACCTATTAGTCCTTGCCCTCACCCTACCTGTAACGCCCCTACATTTAGTATTTAGGGACACCCTGAACCTTCCTTCCTGAGATCCGGATTTCGAAACAATAAAGAAGACCAAGAAATGAAGATCTGCTGTGCAGCTGCTAACAAAAGGACGACACCAACTGACTTATCCTCAGCCCTACCGGCCTGTTGATCCTTGAACCTGTTCCATCCTGGCGTCTCCTGCGGACAGCAACCTCAAGAACCCCGGAGGACCGGCCTGCCTTGACCCTCTTAGAGACTGGGACTCCAATGAGCAGTGGCTCTGCTCAAACAACAATACCCCTGGTGCCAGCCATGAACCGCAAACCCAGCCCACTCTGCACCCGCTGAGCCAGGCCTGTGCCCAAGCGGACAAAGACCCTGAGGACATCCCCCGTAGCGATTCTGACTTGGAATCCAGTGCCCAAGGACCCTCCTCGACGACCCAGACGATGCCTGCAGCCTCAGAACCAGGGACTCCCCCCCCCAACCGCGACCAGCTGAGGGTAAGAGATACATTTTAATGGTATGGCGAGGCACTGAGAGCGAGATCGAGTCCTTTCATCAATGGCTGAACGAACGTAATCAGTTCCTTAAATTCACGCTGGAACATAGTCGTGTCAGACTCTCATTCTTAGACTTGTCCATCTTTTGCGAGGCGGGCAGTCTACAGAGTGAATTATACACCAAACCGATGGCGAGAAATTCTCTGCTGCTCTTCAACAGCCACCACCCACGCTCCTTGAAGGAAAACCTTCCCGTGGGACAATTCCTCAGAGTGAGGAGGAACTGTTCATCTCAGACGCTATTCAAAAAACACGCCAAGACCCTCTCCAACCAACTACAGGAACGGGAATACCCAAAACATCTTGTGAAAAGAGCATGGAAAAGGGCCTCCAACAACAATCGTGAGGCCTTGTTGGAGAGACGTCCTCCAAAACCACCTCTTGAAAGACTAACTTTTGTGAGTACTTTCAACGCACAATCCAACAAACTTCAGAAAGCGGTGCGCAAACATTGGAAAATTCTCAACACTACAAATGCCAACATCCCTTTACCTCTCTTCTCATTTAAAAGAGCACCAAGCCTACGTGACACGTTGGTCCACACGAGACCTAGGTTACAGAACACCGCAAGACCAACCACCCTTTGGGATCTTCCTCCGGTCACTGGCCACCATCCATGCGGGTCCTGTAGCGTCTGTCCCCAGACTAGTAAAACCAACACTATTGATCTGGGTTCGGGGAGAACTTGGACCCTGAAGAAACACACTAATTGTAACACAGAGAACGTGATCTATATGATCACTTGTCCTTGCTCTCTCAGGTACATTGGGTATACTACTCGTAAAATCAAACTCAGGATTGGAGAGCATAAGAGTACTATTAGGTGTCAAAAACAGGCAACTAAACTCACGAATCACTTTTTGACTTGCAAACACACAGCAGAGGACATGAGATGGGTGGTCCTAGAACATCCATACATCCCCACCCATATAACTGATGTCTCTAAATTCCTATTCAGGAAAGAGCAGAAATGGGTGTTCCAACTACAAAGTGACTCCAGGGGGCTTAACGACGACATACCTTGGACATCCTTATAATCCACTTAGGTTGCGTGTATAACATCTTAATTGCCCACTTTAATATACAGTGTTTTGTAGTTCGGACCTTGTTCCATACAATTGTTGATAGACATACACAACGAGGCATCATGGAAGTATATCTTCCTCTAGATATTTGCAAGGTTTATATTCCGATACCTGAGTTGCCCCATATTTTTGGAATATGCAATCCGGGATCAGCCATTTACGCACAATAATGCAAATGCTACTTACCAGTATGCATCTGTTCTTGGCATGTAGGGCTGCTGACATTCATATCTGTGCATAGTCCGCCACCTAGTGTTGGGTCCGGATGATTGCACATTGTTGTCCTGGAAGAGTCTTCGAAGTATCACGAGATAGGTGGCTCCTCCCCTGGACTACAGTGCGCATGGGCATCGCCTCCATCCCCAGATTGTTTTTAGCCATTGGCAGAGATGGAGTGAAGAAAGTGAGTGATGACCATGCTATGAGCATATGTGTTTATATGAATAAATACTGCAGCTGCCACAGGCGCCAGGGAGGAGGGTGGGCGATATGAATGTCAGCAGCCCTACATGCCAAGAACAGATGCATACTGGTAAGTAGCATTTGCAGTTCGAGGCATGTGGGCTGCTGAATTCATATCTGTGCATAGAATACATAGCAGTCCCTCCATTAACGGCGGCCGCCCGTGCCAGCTGCAGCAGTCTGAAAAAGCGTTTTTAGAACAGCCTGACCAACAGCTGCCTGCTGTTTGGAATGCACGTCTACACAGTAGTGCTTAGTGAAAGTATGTGTGGTAGACCATGTGGCTGCTCTACAGATGTCTTCTAAGGGAATGTTACCTAGGAAAGCCATAGAGGCCCCCAACTTCCTAGTGGAGTGGGCCCTCGGTGGGATAATGAGAGTGCGCTTAGCTTTAGCGTAACAGATCTGAATGCACTTTACTATCCATCTAGCAATCCCCGCTTTGGAGATTGCATTTCCCTTGTGTTGTGTGGCAAAAGTAACAAAAAGTTGTTTGGTTTTGCGGAAATCTTTTGTCCTGTCCACATAGTACATCAAGGCCCTTTTCACATCAAGAGTGTGGAGCATACGCTCTGCCAGCGTCTCTGGGTTTTGGAAAAACACCGGCAATTCAATTGTTTGGTTTATGTGGAACTGTGAGACCACTTTGGGTAAGAATTTAGGGTTAGTGCGGAGCACCACCCTGTTAGCATGTACCTGGAAGAAAGGTTCTTGGATGGTGAGCGCCTGCAGCTCGCTAACCCTCCGTAGCGATGTAATTGCTACTAAGAACGCAACCTTCCAAGTCAAAAACTGGAGCTCACAAGAGTGCAGTGGCTCAAAGGGAGGACCCATCAGCCTTGTAAGAACCACATTGAGGTTCCATTCTGGAGCTGGTGGAGTCCTTGGTGGAATGACCCTTTTGAGTCCTTCCAGAAAAGCCTTAATAGCAGGGACCTTAAAGAGTGACAGGTGCTGCCTATTCTGGAGGTATGCTGCCATAGCAGACAGGTGAATGCGGATGGAAGAGTACGCTAGATTACATCGATACAGGTGAAAGAGGTAACATATGATGTTTTGAATGGAAGCATCTAGCGGGTCAATGCTGTGGTCCACACAGTAGATGACAAACCTCTTCCATTTAGCCGCATAACAAGCTCTAGTAGTGGGCTTCCTTGCCTCCCGAATGATGTCCATGCAATCGGGAGGAAGATTGAGGTAGCCAAACTCTAGGACTTCAGGAGCCAGATCGCCAGGTTGAGCTGTTGCGGATCTGGGTGCTGAATGTCGCCATGGCTCTGCGTCAGAAGGCTGGGAGTGAGATGAAGCCTTTGATGCGGTACCACGGAGAGTTCCAGAAACGTGGTGTACCATGGTTGGCGAGCCCACGTTGGAGCAACCAGGATGAGCGTCATCGAGTGTTGCCTGAGCTTGCGTGCCACCAGCGGTATCAGAGGTGCTGGGGGAAAAGCGTACGCAAATCTGCCTGACCAGTTCATCCACATCGCATTGCCCTGTGAATGGGGGTGTGGGAACCTGGCGGCGAAGCTTTGGCATTTTGTGTTCTCCTTTGTGGCGAACAGGTCTATCTCTGGATGACCCCACTTTTGGAAGTACGGTTGGAGTACTGATGGATGTATCTCCCACTCGTGCATCTGATGGCTGTGCCTGCTGAGCAGATCTGCCATTTGATTGTCCTTGCCCGGGAGATGCTCTGCCATGAGGAAGATGTTCCTCTGAATGGCCCACTTCCACATGCTCTGAGCCAGATGAGACAGCTGTGGAGAGTGTGTACCTCCCTGCTTCTGGATGTAGTACATGGCCGTCATGTTGTCCGTCCGGATCAACACGACCTTGTTGCACAGATGTACTTTGAACGCCTTTAAGGCCATGAAGATTGCCATCAGTTCCAACACATTGATGTGCATCTTCCTTTGCTGAAGTGTCCATAGTCCCTGCACAGTGTAATGGAGTACATGCGCTCCCCATCCCTGGAGAGAGGCGTCCGTCGTCAGGATGATCTGTGGGACAGGCTCTTGGAATGGTCGGCCCTTGCAAAGGTTTTGTGGATTCCACCAATGCAGAGAGTTGTACGCCCGACCGCTCACCAACACTAGGTCTGTCAGTTGCCCATGAGCCTGAGTCCACTGACGTGCTAGGCACTCCTGAAGCGGACGCATATGTAGTCTCGCATGCGGGACAATGGAGATGCAGGAGGCCATCATGCCTATCAACTGCATGAACACCTCCGCTGGAAGCGAGTGTTGGGGTCTGAATCGTTGGATCAGCGCCTGGATACTGGCGATTCTCACTGAATTCGGCTGCGCAGTGGCTGCCAGAGTGTCGATTGTCGCGCCCAGATACTGTCGCACGTGGGCGGGCTGGAGATGGGACTTTGGGTAGTTCAGAGAGAATCCCAGATCGTGCAGGAGGTGAATGGTGCGTGACACGTGGTCTACGCACTGCTGTTCCGTCTTTGCTTGAATGAGCCAGTCGTCCAGGTATGGAAAGACGTGGACGTGCTGGCGACGGAGATGCGCCGCCACAGTCGCTAGGCATTTCGTAAATACTCTTGGTGCCGTGGTGACCCCGAACGGCAGGACTCTGAACTGGTAATGCTGGTCTAAGATCGTGAATCTGAGATACTTCCGGTGGGAAGGATGCAGGGGAATATGAAAATAGGCATCCTTCAGATCCAGCGTAGCCAGAAAGTCCCCCTGTTGAAGCAGGGGAAGCACCTGCTGCAATGTGAGCATATGGAAGTGCTCCGAGTTGATGTACCAGTTCAGGGGCCTGAGGTCCAGGATCGGTCTGAGTGATCCGTCCTTTTTGGGGATCAAAAAATACAGGGAGTAAACCCCTGTTCCCCGCTCTTGCAATGGAACGAGCTCTATCGCCCCTTTTTGCAGCATGACTAGAACTTCTTGCTGCAACAAGGTCAAGTGCTCGCCGGACATAGCACGGCTTCTTGGCGGTATGTCCGGTGGAATGGACGTAAGTTCTAGACAGTACCCGTACTGGATAAGAGACCTCACCCACCTGTCCGTGGTGATGGACCTCCACGCCGGCAGGAACTGCTGGAGTCTCCCCCCGACAGGTGTCGTGTGATCGGGGGGCAGTGACAAGACGTCACTGCTTGTTGGTGGTGGTGGACCTGGAGCCATTGTTTCCACGTCCCCTGCCTTTGATATTATTGCCTCTGTAGCCACCCCTGCCCTTGTTGTTGTTATACGAGGGCTGGGTGTTACCCTTGTAGTATTGTGTGGACTGGGATGCCTGTCCCCTTGAGGTGCCTTTTGAATTGGAGCGGCGAAAGGAACCACCCCGAAACTGCTGACTTTGTAAAGCCCCCATAGATTTGGCAGTTTCGGTATCTTTTTTCATCTTTTCTAGGGAGGCATCCACCTCAGGGCCAAACAGATGGTCAGGATTCACTGTTTGACTCAATATCGTGGTTTGGATGTCGGGTTTGAACCCCGAGATTCGAAGCCAGGCATGGCGTCTAAGTAACACACTTGTATTGATAGCCCTGGAGGCAGTGTCTGCCACATCTAGGGCACATTTGATGGATGCATTTGTAATGAGTTTACCCTCCTGAATGAGCATCTCTCCCGCCTCCTTGTATTGGTCAGGCAAGTGTTGCAGAATGGCCTCTAATGTGTCATAATGGGCCCTATCATAACGTTCAAGCAGGGCTTGGGTGTTAGAGATCCTCCAGATGTTAGCTGCCTGTGCAGCAATGCGTTTGCCTGATGCCTCAAAGATCTTGGACTCTTTGTCTGGGGGAGGAGCGTCACCAGTAGTCTGCGAATTCGCCCTCTTCCGAGCGTTGGAAACCACCAGGGAGTCCAATGGCAAGTGTCCCTTAATATACGTGGGATCCGTGGGCGCCGCTTTATATTTCCTGTCGATGCGAGGGTTGACCACCCGCGCCCGGGTGGGCTCCTTGAAAACCTCCTGTGCATGTTTCAGCACCCTTTTAAGCATCGGTAGTGTCTTGACTTGCTTTTCGGCTACCGAGAAGGTGTCGAATAAGAAGTCCGCATCCACGGGGTCCGAGTGCAGTTCGACGTCATGGTTCGCCGCAGCTCTCTCTATTAAGGCATTGAAGGCCGCCGAGTCCTCTGTCGGGGACGTCTTGGCGGCGAAAAGTTGAGTGTCCTGACCCGACTGCGGGTCTTCTGCGTCGCCTCCTGCGGCCCAAGGCACATGCTCCTCTTCCGGATCCGAGTACGCAGGATAGGTGTACTCGGCATCTTCCTCGTCCGCATCAGGCGCGGGGGAATGCGTCGGCGAGTGTTCCAAGGCCTGTGGGGACACAGGTTCCATCAGAGCCGAAGAGTCCGCAGAGTACTTCTTGTTCTTGAGCGGAATCTTAAAAGGTTCCAAGGCCGGCTCCGACGTAATCTTTCGTTTGAGGAGCGACAATTTCCCGGTGTTGGCGTCGATGATCACCTCACGACGTTCCTCCACCGCAAGCGGCTGGAGCCGAAGCTTCGACACCACCAAGGCAGCTTTCGGCGTCAATACCTCCTTTGCGTGCCCGCCCTGTTTCGGCGCGAAGGCCTTCGGCGCCGACTTGGGTGGAAGGGTAAAACGAATGGGCGTTTGCTCTTTAGTAGGCTTAGGCGTGAGCGTAGGCGCTACGGTGTCCTGAGCAGGAACCTCAGTGGACTTCCGGATCCGCTGTAAGGAGTCCCCCACTTTTTTCGTAAAGGCTGCCGAGGGCTGAACCGGCTCGAGCGACCCCTCATCTTCGAGAGCCTGATCACCGGTAGACTTCTTCTTCGGCCCAGACGCCCCATGTCTAGGCGCGTCGTCGGCCTGACGTTTCCTCGGAACCGTCTTCGGGTCCATGACCCCCTTCGGCGCCGACGCAGCCGCGTCGGGGGCCTTCGCCTTCGGCGCGGACCCAGAGGGCTTCGGGTCGGCCATTTTGGCGTGGCTCTTCAAGTCGGCCATTTTGGTTTTCTTGGAAGTTGACGCCTCCAGAACCTTCTTCACCAGCGCAACTTTCAGTTTCGGTTTCGCATCCGAGGGTGCGTGACCCGTTGGCTTCACTTTCGTTTTGTTCAACACAAGTGATGGCTTAGAAATGTCCGTGACCGGGCCCGTAGGCGGGGACGTAGGACTCATAGTTAGATCTTGGGTAAGGCCCGAAGGCGATCCCTCGACCTGGGCCGCATGAAGGGGAATAACCCCTGAGTCTGTATGGGGATGCTCCTCCTCCGAGCTATCTCCCATCGTGGCACAAGCCTGGTCGTCGTCCCCTACCTCGTCGGAGACTTCGTTATAGTCCTCCTCACCCGCGTCGTAGGTCTCCTCCTCGGACGCGGGGCCAGAGTCCGACCTTCGCACGTCGTCTTCTCCCTCGACAGATTCCTGGAAAATGTCATCTGGTGGGGGTGCCGAAGCAGACAACTGAGCCTGGAGCCGATTGGCCCGGCGAATCTTTAAAGTCTTCTTGCTTCGGAATTTCGAACACGCCATACAGGTGTCTTCGCGGTGATCCGGTGACAAGCAGGTATTGCACACAGGGTGCACGTCGAGGTGCGAATATTTAGAGTGACACAGCGGACACTTTTTGAACGGAGTCCGCTCCATAGCAAAGGGTGTAGTGTAGGCCCGTCCGCGCCGAAAGCACGTGGAAGGGCAGTAAGAGATCGGAGCTGGGAGTCAGAAAGAAAACCGTACGCAACTATACCGACGCCCAGCCTAAAGACCTTTTGGTCTCGAGTATAAAGTAGAACAACTATCGGTTCCGACAGAGGGAACCGAAACACATCCGAACCCAATGGCGGAAAAAAACAATCTGGGGATGGAGGCGATGCCCATGCGCACTGTAGTCCAGGGGAGGAGCCACCTATCTCGTGATACTTCGAAGACTCTTCCAGGACAACAATGTGCAATCATCCGGACCCAACACTAGGTGGCGGACTATGCACAGATATGAATTCAGCAGCCCACATGCCTCGAACACATACTTGTGGGTCATATACTAACCTCTGTGCCACTAGTGTGGATTTATAATTTCTAGTTTTTAATTCTGTTATGCTTCAATACATGGTATTGATTATGACACCGTGCCTGTAATTGTTTATTCAATTAGCCTACTCGCAACACGTCCTCGTATGCCTCCATATTTAATTGAGGGCGAGAATAACACTATGGCAACGCGCAAACATAAGCTACCATAGCGCGAGGGAACACGGGCGAGACTGTTCGTTCAGCGCATGCGCACAACAAGTCTGCATTGCGGCCGCTACCGCTGTTACAAGTGAGCGTCTTCATATCGCGCATGCGCGTTACATTACCTCTTTAGCGCATGCGCGTTTTGACGAACGCGGTTCAATACACAATTCGCGCTACAATGTAAGCGCGCTGGTTTAACACTGCACACCGGCACAGGCACGTTTTGGGTTTACTTGTAATGAGGACAGAAGTCAGGCAGCAGCAACCAATAGACAGCGCCCTCACATACAAAGTGCAGATTTTCGCGCAAAATTGACCAATTAAAGGGGGTATTTAACACAGAGGATTTTACATTTTGAACCACCTCCACTCCCACTTGGACGCTGGCCATTGGGGTACCGACGGACAGGTATGGCTCCCTGCAAACCAAAGATCTAGCATTTAGGAACACCACCTGAAGCTCCCTTTAGTTTATTTTAATTTTTGTTGACCTGTATGCATCAATTTAGACTCTTTTGATCTCATCTATACTATGCTCTTAAGACACTGTCTTCAGTAGGTTTAGTCATCAGCTATAGCTAATTTACAAAACCATTCATAACCAGCATCATTTTTAAACCTGGTCATTACCATGTTTTCTGTTTGGGTTGAGTCTCTTTCTTTTTAATCAACTAGTATCTGTTAGTATAGACATATGGATAAGTAGGGTATGTTTACTCTGTACCTCAATAGAATTTTTATCTGAGGTCATTACACTTTTCCATCCCTAACAGAGCGGGGCCTCATTTTTCCCGAGTGGGTGCCGGGTGAGGTGAGGTGTGCTCCCACAGATTGTTGGGTGAGTAGAACATAGATAAATCAACACTGTATAACTGAATCAGTTTTTAATCAGAAGACCTATGTAATTTTTGATAGGCGGAGAAATGTATTCTACCGCCCAGCCTACATTTGTTGTGTTATGTTTTTTAATTTCCACTACGTCACAAATGCCTCTCACCACGTTTTTTTCCACCTTAGGAAAATCACGACCAGTTGGATAAACACCAGGAAATACTTTGGGCTCAAAGATCTGGTAGGATTAATCCAAAATGTTCATACACTTTATGTTTGTCACAGTGCAGATGCGTAACATCTAGTGGTCCTGAAGAAAGCTTGGACTAGTGGTCTTCCCAGCTGAAACATGTCGACCTCCACGCACTACGCCATGACATAGTTAAATCTTAGACTATGTGGCGTTGTTTTTACTCTTGACCCTGGACAATACTGAATAAACATATTTTGTCTCAGGAGCCAATTTTATTCACTATTGTTTTTGCACGAGCACTGCACTCCATCGGTCCTACCTCTGAAATACTGTGGTTCAGATCAACACCGTCCAGAACCTTTCTCCGCATCATTACCAGGTGCATTGGGAGAAACTAGGGTTCATGGTTTACATCCCACATGACGACACTCCACCAATAAGGGTGGGCTGATGGGAACTTTTCTAACCCAGTATTATCACTGCGAGGACATGTTGGTTTAGTGGTCTTTTTTGGCATGACAACACTTAGGTAGGCGATTTGACCAGGTAACTCTTGTTTGTTTCTTCAGTTGATAAAGGGGTTTGAGTTACCGTGGTCGTTAAACTTCCCCCTTTTTGACCCCCCCACCTCCTTTTTTCTAGTATTTAGTGCAACTTCATTGTTGCGGGTCATTTAATAAAATTTATTGTCTTGCGTACAGGGCATCTTTCCCTGTCATAAGCTCAGCTAGTTGATATATATTTTTGAGACTCCCCTTTCTAAATCATGGCTGACTTTGTAGGGCTGGCATTCGACGATGACATGCTTAAATCTGTCCTAGATGAGAACCCTTGCCTTCTCGATTCATTGCCCGATACCACCAACACAACCAAAGATGAGTGGCCTACTCTTCTCAATCTTAAAAAGACACACTCACGTACTCTAATACACGGGACCATCATGGCACAATATCTTAGAGGGAAGTGCGCACCTACAGGCCTGATTGTGACAAATGCACCCAGGTTATTTCTGACCGATAAGGAGTTCATGCGTGACTGGTCTCTAATAGCGTGGCGTTGCACGCGAGATTGGCTCATACTGATCATCAACACAGCCAAGAGGGTGGCGGACGCCATCCTCATAGAGATCCAGACTCTAGAGGGCCAGATTAAAGCCACTTGCAGTACTTTGTTTAAAAAACGCATGGACGAAACCAATAAAGCTAACAAAGAATACAAAGACAACATACTTACTAGCAAGATGGAGAAATTCAAAAAAGATTTAGAACGCTTCTCCCTTACCAAAGTTTATCCCTATACCAGTGATAATTATGAACCCCCAGGGTTTAACAACAAGGGTAAACGATATGGGTCAAATTACTCCACCTCTGGATCTGAGTCAAGTGATTCAGACACATCCAACCGAGCAAGTACATCTGCCGGTCTGGATGGGCAACAACAACGACCCTTTAGAAGGGGCGGTAGACAGAGAGGAGGTATGTACAATCAATACCCAGGAAATTATCAGCACTCAGGACCTTGGTGGCATCCAGGGCCGTGGGGTTTTCAACCACCACCATCATCATTCCCGCAACAGATGAATCCATTTGGACAACCTCCCCAGTTCTTCCCCAACAAGTCTTTTTTAGGACGTGGCCGGGGACAAAACCGAGGCAAGAGAAGAGTGTGAGAAGGTGGCCTGATATGCAGTGCTCACTATTCTAGTGAACACTATGTATCAGTCCAGCAACCCTTATTGATGATTGGTTGTAAGTCAACCTTATAGACCAGCTATCCTAGTAGCGTGGATACGAGTAGTCTAAGGCTAAAGACTCGAGAGGGCGTGTTAAGTCAGCTGTTTACCACACATATACCCCTTGAATACCAAGTGAAAGGACACCACACAAGTGTTATGAAAATAAACAGTTATTTATTTAAAGATCACAACAGCCCTGTACTCTTTATGAGGACAGGGTACTAAGCACAAACCAAAACTCTTACAAAAATACTTAAGTTAGCACAGTATATACAAATGCCCGAGGGGCACGGAAAACCATATACTCTGAAAGTGGAATGCGAAATTACTAGCAGGTAAGTACAGTACTAATAGCTTTTGGAATCGCTAGGACTTGACTAGGGAATCGTTAGATTACTTCTAGGAGGCCTAGGGGACTCGGGTGCAGTGTGTGCACTCTCACGCGAGATGCGGGACAAAAGTCTATGGTAGCTAGGAATTAGAAAGTTAGTGTTCTCGGGCGAACCCGACCTGGTAGGGAGAAAACGAAAGTAGATTCTGACCCTTGGATAGTGAGGCTATGCTGGGGCACCGAAATGCCGAAGTTACCTAGCCCAGGGGCTGCAGCTGCATAGGTCTGAAAAGACGTCGGGAATCCTCGTAGACGGACCAGGAGCCGGAAGAAAAGATGCTGGCCGGTGACCAGTGAAGAAAGTTCAGTTGGATCCAAGCCTGGATCTCGAAGATAGATGACACCTGAAAGCAGAGGGGACCAAGTTCGAGACTACTAGCCAGTAGTCAGTGGGCACCAGGAGGGCACCGGATGGTAGCCACCTCGACTAGGTGAGTGGGTGACGCTTGACTCGAAGATCTCACGGACCAGGAGGCGTTGTCGGCGACCAGGATGGAGGATCGAGCTGTCCCACGAAGATGGAAGCTGTCGGCGTCGCTGGACCCAGGATTGGGCAACAAAGCCTTGGCAAATTCAAGCCCACGCGGTGGACCTAAAATGGCGTCTGGAGTGGACCAGGAGGGTCCGGGGTGCCTCTCTTGAACAAGGAAGCAAGGGCCAGCCTGGAGCAACCAGACCAGCAGTCGTGAACTCGTTCAGAAGGCCACAAGCCAGCCGGCTAGTAGCCAAACAACGCGGTGCACAGCAAACAGCAGAAGGGCCCCACGCCGATCGTGGAGATGCAGGGGGGCTGATCTTGGGTGCTGGAGCTGCGCAGGGTCGGGGCTTCTCGGACCCCAAAGCACTCACCAGTGGAGGACACGGTGGGCTTGCAGTAAAGATGTCGTGCAGTCTTGGCGATCGTCGGTCCCTTGAGGTCTCGTCGCACTCACGGTTCTCAGCTTGGCTGTAGAGGTGAGTAGAGGTCAGAGGTGCCAGGGAAGCCGGGTCTCGTCGAGCTGGGTCGTCGGATTCGTGATGAAGGACTTGCAGCAGACCGCAGTGTTCTTTAGGATGGTGCCCGCTTGATGCAGGGTGACTACTCCTTAGCCACAAGGGAGAATCTTGAAGAAGAAATCGTGAAGTCCTTTCGAAGAAAGTGGTATCTTGATTCCAAAGATGATCTAATTTTAACAGGGGGCCCGCTCCCATCTTTATACTAAAAAAGGGGGCTGACCCGGTGACTAGGTCCTGCCTATGGGTGGGACTAGGTGGGGGGTGGTTACACCCCTCAGCCATGCCGGACTTCCCCAGGCCAGGGGCTGGTGTGCCCCTGGAACTGGTTCAGACCGGCCTATGCGTAGTGAGCACCGGGGTGCCACTCAGCAGTCACCTTCCTGTAAAGCCCTGCCTACCCAGGATACACAAAACCATGTCTGGGACGGTGCTAGCACCGCCCCTGACAGGAAACCCTTTGTCCAGGCTCCCCTCACTGGAAGGACTCCCAGCTGCAGGGGGTCAGACTCGTGTCTGTGGTGGCAGCATCCATTTTGTGGAGCTGAGGCTTCAGTTAACTTTAACCGGGGTTCACAGTTACATACATGTCGTGTCCCTCTAGAAGGGTGGAATGCTAACCCCGTCGCCAGAATTGGCGAGGGGTTAGTATTCCAATTCGTATGACACCTTACTCGACATGTTTTGATAAAGCAATACCAAAGATAGCATTTAACCGCGAGGATTATAATGCACTTAAGAGTATATGGTATGCGATATCATGGAACAGCTATTAGGACTTGATTCCGCAAGCTGCAGACAGGCTCAGCTCGTGCCAGAGCACCATCTCACACGATTCCAAGCACTCTGCCTTCAGGATTGTCAAGGCCTGCCATAGGAGTGACTGATAGGAATCTGTGTGTCCATTTTAGGGTTAGGTATAGGTATACTACACCTACAGCAAAGGGTGATTACACGACTTTGCCCCAGCTGTCATGCAGCCAGTTGTGTCAAATTTAGGAGGCCAGCCAGGGGTGGCATAATACATGCTGCAGCCCCTGGCAGCCCTGGGTACACCTATGCCCTGAGTTACAGGGTCTGATAAGGTGGCCCAGTACCAATTGGTAGATGCACCTAGGGTACATGGAATCCATTTTAAAGAGAGAGCAGTAGGCCTGGGGTCCTGATTGGCAGGGTCCCAGGTCGACTATGTCCAAAACCAGCTAAAACACAGGGCAAAAAGTTGGGGGCAACCATAGTCAGGATGTACCTTCCTACACAACCCCCCCCCAAACGAAGGGAGATAAGGCTATCCTTGTCCAGGTAAGCCTCTATTACCTAAGTGGCCATATAAGGAAGTACCAGCTCTGGCTTGGTTTCCCCCTGTGTCATGGTCCACTAGGCAACCCCTCACCCTAAGGGTATCTGAGGGTCTCCACCATAGGGAATCTCTGTCTCTGGTGTGTCTTGGGAAAGAAGAAGGCTGATGCTGGGATGGAGTGCTGAAGTGAGGCTCCTCTACCTTTGGGCTCAACTTCCTCCAATCACCATTCATCATGTGTGCCTTTCTTTCTTTAGCTGAGATGCACTGAGCTCTCAGGGTCAGCCTCTGGCTACCTAAAGCTGGAGGCTGAGTCCCTCTGTTTGGCTTACTGGAGGGACAGGTCAGGTCTGGGGTTTTTAGGCCCCATGTTTGGCTGTGCCCAACAGTGTCCAGCTGTGGGAGGTCCCTAACTACTTTTAAGGGGGATCCCTCAGGAGTCTTACTTATTTTCACTTGGCTAGGTTTACCAGCTTCAGTGATCCTAATCTGCTGATTAAGGAGTTCTTTTGGACAGGGGGCCCTTTGGGGTCCACCACTGGCCTCCCTGGTCTCTTCAGCCCTGGGCTGACTGAGGCAGGGTAGAGAGGTGCAGGTTACCTGCTCCAGACTGGGTCCCACCTGGGAAGGGTCCACTGCCATCAGGGGCTCTGCCAGGCTAGGCCTGACTACCTCTGGGGCAGTTCCTTCAACAGGGGTAGAGTCAGTTCCCTGAGGAGGCTGGCTCTCACCTAGTGTCTGGGAGGGGGAAGACTCTTCTTCCTCCTCAATGCTCTCTGTTTGAGTGGAGTGATCCATTGTTTCAGGCTTCACAACCTCACTATCTGTCTGAGTAGAGGCTGAGACCATTTCAACCTTGCCAACCTTTTCAGGAGGGCACTCAGTTTGTGTTTGGGCTGTGACTGTCACAGCCCTCCTATCCTGTTCTGGAAAGTCTGTCTGAGCCTGGGCAGTGGCTACCACTGCCCTTCCAACCTTTTCAGGGAGGACTGGTGCTTGGACTGGGGCTGTAGCTATTACTGCCCCACTAACCTGTCTGGATAGGCCTATCATTCTGGAATGAGTTTCTTGTTCCACCTCAGCCCATGCTGAGAGTTCCAGGTCATTCCCCAGTAAGCAATCTACAGGTAGGTTATCTGTCACTGCCACTCTCATGGGCCCTGTGACATTACCCCAGCTGAGCTTGACTACTGCCATGGGATGCCTTCTCTTCATTCCATGAATGTCTGTCACCTGATAAGTAAAACCAGGGGTCAGTTGAGCAGAGGGGACCAGATGGTCACTCACCATGGTGAGGCTGGCCCCTGTGTCTCTGAATGCCTCAACTTTCTGACCATTCACTAAAACTTCTTGTCTATACTTGCCCAAAATGTGGGGTCCAGTAGTGAAGTTGGCAAACCCCATGCCAGTCTCACAGACAAGAGTGTGGTCAGGGAACCTGGCTAAGCCATAGTCCTCCTGATTGCCCAAAGTAATGCCCACCACATTCTTGGGGGCACTCCCACCACCTGGGGGATTACCACTAGTGGTAACAGGAGGTTTAGGAGTATTACCTGGGGGTACATTTCCCTTATTGCCATTTTTAGGGCAACTGGCATCACTTTTGTAATGGCCCACCTGTTTACAGGTATGACAATAAGGTTTCTTTTGCTCTGAAGGAGTGTTCTGGGACCCACCACCCTTGTTGGAGTTTTGGGGCCCTTGGGAAGTCTTCTCTGTGGATTTATCCCCACCCTTCTCTTGAGGCTTGGTTGATTCCTTTTTCTGGTCACCACCCTGGTTTTTAGGCCTAACCCTGGTTCTGACCCATTTGTCTGCCCTCTTACCCAATTCCTGTGGAGAGGTCAACTCAGAGTCTACCAGGTGCTGATGTAATAGCTGGTTCTGACAATTACTTAAGATTTGCTCCCTCATAATTAGATTATACAATCCTTTAAAATCAGTAACCTTACTACCCAGTAGCCAGCCTTCAAAAGCCTTAGTGGCACAATCAACAAAGTCAGTCCAATCTTGAGACTGAGTTTTCTGGGTGTCTCTGAACAGCATCCTGTATTGTTCAGTGGTTAAACCAAACCCATCAACCAGTACATTCTTCAAGACTTGGTAATTGTTAGCATCCTCCACCCTTGTGGTGAGGAGCTTATCTCTACCTTTACCATCAAAGGAGAGCCACAAGAGAGCTGCCCACTGACTTTGGGGAACACCCTGCACAGTGCAGGCTCTCCCCAAAGCAGTAATCCCTTTGTGGATGTCATCCCCTTCCCTAAAGGGGGGCACTATCTTATTCAGGTGCTTTTTATCAAAACTCCTTTCCCTATTGCTAGGTTTATTGCTGCCACCAGTGGGAACTAGCCCACATAATTCTTGCTCTCTAGCAAGGGCAAGTCTCTCTTTGGCCAGGGCAAGTTCTTCCCTTTCAATCCTCAGTTTGACTGCCCTTTCTTCTGCTTCATACACTCTCCTCTTAGGGGAAGACATCCCTCTGTGAGAAGAGTGGAGAGAGCCATTGGTTCGAAAGGATCTGTTAGAGCCTCTTGATAGAGACCTAACTCGTCCATTCCCAATGTTAAGCTGACCTGAGAGTGGGCCCAGGAGTCCCCCAGTACCAAGCTCATGTCTGCTTAAGTTGGACCTGCTTAGTCTACTGACTTCTACCTGTCCCTTATCTGCCTCATCCCCTGATAACTCATCCTCATCCTCATCAACATCTGCCTCAAGGAGGGGATGGATATCAAAGGGACCCTGTAAGGAGGGCAAACTTCCATCTGGATTAGAAGGGTCTGGGTTACCAGCCCTACTGGCATCATAAGCCTCTAAGAGACCAATCAGAAAGGAAGTGGTGGGGTTAGACCCCTGTTTTAGTTTCCTGAGAGTACACACTTGTCTCATCTCATGGAAGCTAAGAGCAGTATATTTTGAAGGGATGACCTGTGGAGGGTCAACTGACACAAGGGGAGACTCAGTGTTTCCTCCTGTGACCGACATACTGCTTCTAGTGTGGTGTAAGTGATGCACCTACCTACACTATGTGTTACCTACTGGTCCCTTGCTAGAGTTGCAGCCAAGGTGTGCTAAGCCTTGAGGAGCTACAACAGCTGGTTCAGTAGAACTCAGAGTATTCTAAGCTTTAGTTATATGTACCTAACAGTACTTATGTGATCTTTCAACAAGATATTCTTAGGATACGTGTGGTAACACAACAGCAAGCTCAAATCCCAACCGCTGCTCACCAATGTGAGAAGGTGGCCTGATATGCAGTGCTCACTATTCTAGTGAACACTATGTATCAGTCCAGCAACCCTTATTGATGATTGGTTGTAAGTCAACCTTATAGACCAGCTATCCTAGTAGCGTGGATACGAGCAGTCTAAGGCTAAAGACTCGAGAGGGCGTGTTAAGCCAGCTGTTTACCACACATATACCCCTTGAATACCAAGTGAAAGGACACCACACAAGTGTTATGAAAATAAACAGTTATTTATTTAAAGATCACAACAGCCCTGTACTCTTTATGAGGACAGGGTACTAAGCACAAACCAAAACTCTTACAAAAATACTTAAGTTAGCACAGTATATACAAATGCCCGAGGGGCACGGAAAACCATATACTCTGAAAGTGGAATGCGAAATTACTAGCAGGTAAGTACAGTACTAATAGCTTTTGGAATCGCTAGGACTTGACTAGGGAATCGTTAGATTACTTCTAGGAGGCCTAGGGGACTCGGGTGCAGTGTGTGCACTCTCACGCGAGATGCGGGACAAAAGTCTATGGTAGCTAGGAATTAGAAAGTTAGTGTTCTCGGGCGAACCCGACCTGGTAGGGAGAAAACGAAAGTAGATTCTGACCCTTGGATAGTGAGGCTATGCTGGGGCACCGAAATGCCGAAGTTACCTAGCCCAGGGGCTGCAGCTGCATAGGTCTGAAAAGACGTCGGGAATCCTCGTAGACGGACCAGGAGCCGGAAGAAAAGATGCTGGCCGGTGACCAGTGAAGAAAGTTCAGTTGGATCCAAGCCTGGATCTCGAAGATAGATGACACCTGAAAGCAGAGGGGACCAAGTTCGAGACTACTAGCCAGTAGTCAGTGGGCACCAGGAGGGCACCGGATGGTAGCCACCTCGACTAGGTGAGTGGGTGACGCTTGACTCGAAGATCTCACGGACCAGGAGGCGTTGTCGGCGACCAGGATGGAGGATCGAGCTGTCCCACGAAGATGGAAGCTGTCGGCGTCGCTGGACCCAGGATTGGGCAACAAAGCCTTGGCAAATTCAAGCCCACGCGGTGGACCTAAAATGGCGTCTGGAGTGGACCAGGAGGGTCCGGGGTGCCTCTCTTGAACAAGGAAGCAAGGGCCAGCCTGGAGCAACCAGACCAGCAGTCGTGAAGTCGTTGGGCGTCGTTCAGAAGGCCACAAGCCAGCCGGCTAGTAGCCAAACAACGCGGTGCACAGCAAACAGCAGAAGGGCCCCACGCCGATCGTGGAGATGCAGGGGGGCTGATCTTGGGTGCTGGAGCTGCGCAGGGTCGGGGCTTCTCGGACCCCAAAGCACTCACCAGTGGAGGACACGGTGGGCTTGCAGTAAAGATGTCGTGCAGTCTTGGCGATCGTCGGTCCCTTGAGGTCTCGTCGCACTCACGGTTCTCAGCTTGGCTGTAGAGGTGAGTAGAGGTCAGAGGTGCCAGGGAAGCCGGGTCTCGTCGAGCTGGGTCGTCGGATTCGTGATGAAGGACTTGCAGCAGACCGCAGTGTTCTTTAGGATGGTGCCCGCTTGATGCAGGGTGACTACTCCTTAGCCACAAGGGAGAATCTTGAAGAAGAAATCGTGAAGTCCTTTCGAAGAAAGTGGTATCTTGATTCCAAAGATGATCTAATTTTAACAGGGGGCCCGCTCCCATCTTTATACTAAAAAAGGGGGCTGACCCGGTGACTAGGTCCTGCCTATGGGTGGGACTAGGTGGGGGGTGGTTACACCCCTCAGCCATGCCGGACTTCCCCAGGCCAGGGGCTGGTGTGCCCCTGGAACTGGTTCAGACCGGCCTATGCGTAGTGAGCACCGGGGTGCCACTCAGCAGTCACCTTCCTGTAAAGCCCTGCCTACCCAGGATACACAAAACCATGTCTGGGACGGTGCTAGCACCGCCCCTGACAGGAAACCCTTTGTCCAGGCTCCCCTCACTGGAAGGACTCCCAGCTGCAGGGGGTCAGACTCGTGTCTGTGGTGGCAGCATCCATTTTGTGGAGCTGAGGCTTCAGTTAACTTTAACCGGGGTTCACAGTTACATACATGTCGTGTCCCTCTAGAAGGGTGGAATGCTAACCCCGTCGCCAGAATTGGCGAGGGGTTAGTATTCCAATTCGTATGACACCTTACTCGACATGTTTTGATAAAGCAATACCAAAGATAGCATTTAACCGCGAGGATTATAATGCACTTAAGAGTATATGGTATGCGATATCATGGAACAGCTATTAGGACTTGATTCCGCAAGCTGCAGACAGGCTCAGCTCGTGCCAGAGCACCATCTCACACGATTCCAAGCACTCTGCCTTCAGGATTGTCAAGGCCTGCCATAGGAGTGACTGATAGGAATCTGTGTGTCCATTTTAGGGTTAGGTATAGGTATACTACACCTACAGCAAAGGGTGATTACACGACTTTGCCCCAGCTGTCATGCAGCCAGTTGTGTCAAATTTAGGAGGCCAGCCAGGGGTGGCATAATACATGCTGCAGCCCCTGGCAGCCCTGGGTACACCTATGCCCTGAGTTACAGGGTCTGATAAGGTGGCCCAGTACCAATTGGTAGATGCACCTAGGGTACATGGAATCCATTTTAAAGAGAGAGCAGTAGGCCTGGGGTCCTGATTGGCAGGGTCCCAGGTCGACTATGTCCAAAACCAGCTAAAACACAGGGCAAAAAGTTGGGGGCAACCATAGTCAGGATGTACCTTCCTACAAAGAGGACAACAAACGGTTCAATGGGACCCCGAGATTACAGTCCCCAACACACGGAGCAGGAAGGCAGCTCAACAGAGCAACAGTGTAGAGACGAACGGGATCTAATAGTGAACTTGAGTTCCCGTATTCTGACACCAGCTGAACAGACAGTCTTGGGAAAAGGCCTAGGCTTTGTCCCCACCAACAAGGGGGACCCTTTCCTTACAAGGACTGAACTTGAAAAATTATTTCGCAAGGTGCGCTTACATTTTTTTTTCAGGAATAGAACTGAATCTCCTGACAGCAGCAGTGATGAACCCAAAAACACAGGGTTGCGACCACAATCCACCTTCACCCCCCTGAGTCATCAAGTGCCATCGCTTGTTACCACTTTTGAGCAAGCAGTCAGATTTGACGTAGCACAAATACAAGGTATGGAGTCCGGGACCTTCCAGAATTTTTCCAAAGTAGAAAGACAGGCCCTCACCAATCTCACTAAAGATCCGACAATCATAATAAAACCAGCGGATAAAGGGGGTGCGACGGTAGTCTTAGACATGGCCCAATATCGACAAGAGTGTCTTAGACAACTAGACAACCAGCAATTCTACCGCCGTTTGTCTGAAGACCCCACCCCTCGTCTACTATCATTGATTAAAAATCTGGTGGATGAAGGACTAAATGAAGGGTGGATCACATCCCAGGAGGCAAGGTTTTTGGTAACAGAGCCCGGTCACACCTGGTTTCTATTGTTTACCGAAGATCCATAAGGCCACCAGACCACCACCGGGACGTCCCATCATTTCCGGGATTGGCTCTCTGCTAGAGCCCCTGTCAACCTTCGTAGATGTCTTTCTTAGACCCCTCGTCAAGAAAATGCCTACGTATTTGGAAGACACTGCTGATGTGCTTCGACTACTACCTGACATTGAGTTCCATGCAGAGACCGACCTACTAGCCAGCTTTGATGTCGAGTCCCTCTACACCTGCATACCCCAGCAGGACACTTTGGACACCATCAGACACCTTCTATCATTGGAGGAGTTGGACAGTATTACTCCTGTGAACTTTATCCTTGCTTGTGCTGAAATAGCAATGAAAGAAAATTTTTTCAAATTTGAGGAACAATTTTTCCTACAGGTCTCCGGGACATCCATGGGGAGTGTTTTTGCCCCCAGCCTCGCCAACCTCTATGTCCATCAATTTGAGCAAGATCTCGTTCTCAACCATAGTAATCCCTTCTTCCACCAAGTGGTACTATGGAAAAGATACATTGATGACATTTTAATGGTATGGCGAGGCACTGAGAGCGAGATCGAGTCCTTTCATCAATGGCTGAACGAACGTAATCAGTTCCTTAAATTCACGCTGGAACATAGTCATGTCAGACTCTCATTCTTAGACTTGTCCATCTTTTGCGAGGCGGGCAGTCTACAGAGTGAATTATACACCAAACCGATGGCGAGAAATTCTCTGCTGCTCTTCAACAGCCACCACCCACGCTCCTTGAAGGAAAACCTTCCCGTGGGACAATTCCTCAGAGTGAGGAGGAACTGTTCATCTCAGGCGCTATTCAAAAAACACGCCAAGACCCTCTCCAACCAACTACAGGAACGGGAATACCCAAAACATCTTGTGAAAAGAGCATGGAAAAGGGCCTCCAACAACAATCGTGAGGCCTTGTTGGAGAGACGTCCTCCAAAACCCCCTCTTGAAAGACTAACTTTTGTGAGTACTTTCAACGCACAATCCAACAAACTTCAGAAAGCGGTGCGCAAACATTGGAATATTCTCAACACTACAAATGCCAACATCCCTTTACCTCTCTTCTCATTTAAAAGAGCACCAAGCCTACGTGACACGTTGGTCCACACGAGACCTAGGTTACAGAACACCGCAAGACCAACCACCCTTTGGGATGTTCCTCCGGTCACTGGCCACCATCCATGCGGGTCCTGTAGCGTCTGTCTCCAGACTAGTAAAACCAACACTATTGATCTGGGTTCGGGGAGAACTTGGACCCTGAAGAAACACACTAATTGTAACACAGAGAACGTGATCTATATGATCACTTGTCCTTGCTCTCTCAGGTACATTGGGTATACTACTCGTAAAATCAAACTCAGGATTGGAGAGCATAAGAGTACTATTAGGTGTCAAAAACAGGCCACTAAACTCACGAATCACTTTTTGACTTGCAAACACACAGCAGAGGACATGAGATGGGTGGTCCTAGAACATCCATACATCCCCACCCATATAACTGATGTCTCTAAATTCCTATTCAGGAAAGAGCAGAAATGGGTGTTCCAACTACAAAGTGACTCCAGGGGGCTTAACGACGACATACCTTGGACATCCTTATAATCCACTTAGGTTGCGTGTATAACATCTTAATTGCCCACTTTAATATACAGTGTTTTGTAGTTCGGACCTTGTTCCATACAATTGTTGATAGACATACACAACGAGGCATCATGGAAGTATATCTTCCTCTAGATATTTGCAAGGTTTATATTCCGATACCTGAGTTGCCCCATATTTTTGGAATATGCAATCCGGGATCAGCCATTTACGCACAATAAACATACTTGTGGGTCATATACTAACCTCTGTGCCACTAGTGTGGATTTATAATTTCTAGTTTTTAATTCTGTTATGCTTCAATACATGGTATTGATTATGACACCGTGCCTGTAATTGTTTATTCAATTAGCCTACTCGCAACACGTCCTCGTATGCCTCCATATTTAATTGAGGGCGAGAATAACACTATGGCAACGCGCAAACATAAGCTACCATAGCGCGAGGGAACACGGGCGAGACTGTTCGTTCAGCGCATGCGCACAACAAGTCTGCATTGCGGCCGCTACCGCTGTTACAAGTGAGCGTCTTCATATCGCGCATGCGCGTTACATTACCTCTTTAGCGCATGCGCGTTTTGACGAACGCGGTTCAATACACAATTCGCGCTACAATGTAAGCGCGCTGGTTTAACACTGCACACCGGCACAGGCGCGTTTTGGGTTTACTTGTAATGAGGACAGAAGTCAGGCAGCAGCAACCAATAGACAGCGCCCTCACATACAAAGTGCCGATTTTCGCGCGAAATTGACCAATTAAAGGGGGTATTTAACACAGAGGATTTTACATTTTGAACCACCTCCACTCCCACTTGGACGCTGGCCATTGGGGTACCGACGGACAGGTATGGCTCCCTGCAAACCAAAGATCTAGCATTTAGGGACACCACCTGAAGCTCCCTTTTGTTTATTTTAATTTTTGTTGACCTGTATGCATCAATTTATACTATTTTGATCTCATCTATACTATGCTCTTAAGACACTGTCTTCAGTAGGTTTAGTCATCAGCTATAGCTAATTTACAAAACCATTCATAACCAGCATCATTTTTAAACCTGGTCATTACCATGTTTTCTGTTTGGGTTGAGTCTCTTTCTTTTTAATAAACTAGTATCTGTTAGTATAGACATATGGATAAGTAGGGTATGTTTACTCTGTACCTCAATAGAATTTTCATCTGAGGTCATTACACTTTTCCATCCCTAACAGAGCGGGGCCTCCTTTTTCCCGAGTGGGTGCCGGGTGAGGTGAGGTGTGCTCCCACAGATTGTTGGGTGAGTAGAACATAGATAAATCAACACTGTATAACTGAATCAGTTTTTAATCAGAAGACCTATGTAACTTCTGATAGGCGGAGAAATGTATTCTACCGCCCAGCCTACATTTGTTGTGTTATGTTTTTTAATTTCCACTACGTCACAAATGCCTCTCACCACGTTTTTTTCCACCTTAGGAAAATCACGACCAGTTGGATAAACACCAGGAAATACTTTGGGCTCAAAGATCTGGTCAATCCAAAATGTTCATACACTTTATGTTTGTCACAGTGCAGATGCGTAACATCTAGTGGTCCTGAAGAAAGCTTGGACTAGTGGTCCTCCCAGCTGAAACATGTCGACCTCCACGCACTACGCCATGACATAGTTAAATCTTAGACTATGTGGCGTTGTTTTTACTCTTGACCCTGGACAATACTGAATAAACATATTTTTTGTCCCGGGAGCCAATTTTATTAACTATTGTTTTTGCACGAGCACTGCACTCCATCGGTCCTACCTCTGAAATACTGTGGTTCAGATCAACACCGTCCAGAACCTTTCTCCGCATCATTACCAGGTGCATTGGGAGAAACTAGGGTTCATGGTTTACATCCCACATGACGACACTCCACCAATAAGGGTGGGCTGATGGGAACTTTTCTAACCCAGTATTATCACTGTGAGGACATGTTGGTTTAGTGGTCTTTTTTGGCATGACACAACACTTAGGTAGGCGATTTGACCAGGTAACTCTTGTTTGTTTCTTCAGTTGATAAAGGGGTTTGAGTTACCGTGGTCGTTAAACTTCCCCCTTTTTGACCCCCCCACCTCCTTTTTTCTAAGATTTCCTGACGCCAAAAGACACCCCTGCACCCAGCGCCCCACGGCCTCCTGTGCCCAACTCCTCGGTGTCCACCCCTCCTCCAGCTTCCCAACTTACCTCTCGAAGTGGTGGTCGCACCTGAAGCATCTCCGTCCCGAGCCTGCACCCTTTGTTCACTTTCCAAGATTTCCATTGAATAACCTTGAGCGCCCAACGGCTCAAAAGCACCCTGCACCCAGCCGCCCGAGTGCCCCTGGCAGTGCAACCTTTGCCCTATCCTACTTCCCCATTTGCCCTGAGCAAGTGACCAGGAGCCCAGCTCCCACAGCCGCATGGCTTGCTAGCCAGCAGCCACCAACTGAAGGCCCCCTGCCTGTCATTGGGTAACATTGGGCATAACTACCTCTGCAAACGGCAGCCCCTGTGTCGCTGAGGGTGTACCAACTGTACCTACCTCACCCTGGGGGACCCCTGAGTCTATGCCCAGAACCTTAACTCTGCCAGTTGAGTACTTACCTAAAAGCCGATAACTCACTTTTCTTCCATAGGCTAACTGACTGGTTTTCACTCAGAAATTCTTTTAAGTGTGGGGTTTTGGAACTTTAAAATATTCACCTAAAACCAGCCAAAAAACGAATTCCGATTTACTCACCTGTTATCAGGAGAGACCTCAATGCTGCATCTTTTATCCCAGCACAAACCCTCAAAAGTAATTTTTACCGTACTTATAAGTAACCTGATTTTTCTTCCATAGGAAACCATTGTCTGCTTTTTCGAAGTGTCGATTTTTGCAAACTACAAATATTCTTTAAACATCGTACCAATTACCAAAACGTAATTACTTTCCTGTCTTAGATGGAGGTCCCAGTGCTGAACCTAGGAGTCCAGTACTGGATTACAAAAGTAACACAAACATACCTTACCTGCAACTTGAATTTCCTTCCATAGGCGAACATTGGTAATTTCTACTGAATAGTTTGTCAACTTTTAAAATACAATAATATTCCTTAAAAATCACTACTGTAAACAAAACGTTTTTACTTAACTGTTTACAGGACGTGTCCCCTGACTGAACCTAGGATCCAGTCTCGTGGTTAGAAGAGTAATCCACAAAGTAATCTTTTGCATTTAACAGAAAATTCCCATTGAGCTCAATGTTGCATTGTGTTTGAAATTGTGTTACCTATTGCAACCACCTGTGACTATTGCATTCCAAAAGTCTAATGCCTATTTGAAAAGCATTTAACTAAAGTAATTCATTCTGAGAAAGTACATGTTGATACCTTGTTGGTTCTAAAATAAAACAACTATATCTTTTGATACAAAACAATTGGCCTAGAGTTCAGTTCTTGAGTGTGTGAGACCATTTGAAGACTGAATAGGTGTGTACAACAAATGCTTTACACTGTCCTCTGATGCTGCCTTACTGCGCAACCAAGTTACCACTTTAGAGAGTAAGATTATATCTAACTTTAGCCTCTGCCAAACCTCTGGGGACTCTGTACACACTACCTTACTTTGGTCCAGTATATATAGAGCCACTTTCCTACACCTGGGAAATTCAAAAGGTAAGCAATCTGTAGCTAGAAGTCTTTATCAGATGTTTTGACCAGTCAGGAGGAACAGGTTGCAGACCTAGTGTGGATCTCTCTGCACAAACCTGTACTGGCAGTTAGGGCAGAACTTGAAAGTGGTGTTCCCAATATCCCTTAGCTGCCCCTCTCCCTTGCAGTCTCCAGCCATGTGGTATTTATTGACTGGGTCCCCTGTTGGGGTCGAGGTGGTTTGTCTCCGATCTTTGATGTGGTGTACTGGCCTTCCGTGATGCCTAGTGTCTTCGGTTGACTTTCATTGCAAATTTTTGTTGATTCTTTGGAGCTCTTCCAGTGTGCTTCTAGACCCAACTGCAGACAAAAGAATCTGATTTTGAAGATAACAGACAGGAAGTCCTGGGGCGCCGTCTGACATCATACAGGAGAACAGGCAGTATTGCAACATGTGCTTAGGATTGACTGGGGCAGGAGCCCCAGCCCTTCAAAGATGCCTACTGCAGCATCATAGACTAATCCTAAGCCTTCAAATCAGAATAAAGGGCTACTAATATAAGGAGAAGTGTTTCTATCAAGTTCTGATATTAAACATTGAATGTGCTAGGGCCAGTGGTCCAAAGAAGTGTGATAATTAGGGAAGAGTGAGAGAAGGAACATTATGTAATCAAGAGCCTTGGGAAAAAAAAGATAAGGCTGTTGCTACCCAGCTCCCACATTATTGCTTCTCAGTACATTTAATGGTACCACCCAACGGATACATGCAGACAATATGCTTTCTTTTACCTTGATTGAAAGGGGGTTTGGTTGAAAAACTTATGAAGGTCCCAGAACATCACTAGCAAGTTGTGACTAAAGTGTAGCAAATAATCTATTTTGCTGGGAGATTCTTACCATCTTGCTCTACACACTGTCAAGTAACCCAAACCACCAGTTCGTCTACCACTAACGAAATTACAGCCAAAGTCTCTGTGATAAATAAAGGAAAAGAGGAGGCAGTCGAAGGAGATTTAGGAAGAGAAGAAATAGAAAGTAAATGTAAGTATTAGGCAAGAAAGGCTGGGCATCAATTAAGCACTAGTGAAGAAAAAATTGGTCTTTATTTTATTCTGCACTAGATAAAACTGGTTACAGAATCCAATAATTTTTTTAAAAACTTGTTGGGTATTATTTTTCAGGTATTCCTTGTACAAAAATGTCTTCTGGAAATGCAGGCTGTGGTCATTCTGCAGGGTCCTCTGCACGCTGCTCTGTAGGGGCGGACAGTCCAACCACAGGAAACAGCATCCAACACCATCATAGAAGGGAACTTTAAAGGAAAAAAACTGCTAAACAATACCAAAAATGAGTAGGTGATTGGAAGAGGTGTGTGTATCACACAGAAGGTCCTCCGGATAAGTAACTACATCTGCTCCTTTGAGGGAAGGTCTACTGGATGACGAAGTATCTTTCAGATATGCTTGATTTCAGGATCGCAATCTGTAGCCATACCAGGCTTCATCTCAGCATGCAGCTGATCACCCAGCCTTCTCTGTCCCAAGATTCACCACGGAGGTGAAGGTTCACTCCAGTCGTGCAAAGGCTGGGCAGGAAAGGGAGTCAAGGACTAAAACGGGGAAGAAGGAATTCAGGATTGGAAACAAAAAGGGGGGGGGGAAATAGGTGAATCCCTGTCCTGATAGGAGGGGAAGTCTTTTTCCTTGCAAGGACAAGGATGGGCATTACAGAGGCACAGAAAACAAAGCCTGCGAACTGCACATGAAGTCTGGTGATCCAATTGTCTCATTCTTCCATAGATAAATATTAAAAAATGTCTGCCATAGATTAGTCTTCCAACACAATGGGCTCACAGGTGTTGGCCAGGTGTGCAAGGGGCACGAGTGGCAGTGGAGGTGTTGGCCTCAAGGGGATGGTCGACTTCACCTTCAGTGCCAAATTAGGCCTCCGTGCTGCTCGACGCATCTCTATATGAGTAAGAGCTTTTCGCAGAGCCCTGGAAAAAAGAATTCGTATAAGATAGTGTCTTATGGAAAAACAGGGAAATTCATGCAATTATATGCGACAGAGTCCCCCACATTGCAATATCACAATCTAGTAAGCCATTCTTCACGTAGGATTTGAGAAACATGATAAGCTTTTGACAAATCAATACAAAGATTTCTTTGATATCCAGCCTTATGGAAAAATGATGCAAAATTCTATAGACAGAAGAAATGGTACTTGCCTGTAATGATGTTCGTGATGCATGCAAGTTTTCTCTAGTTAAAGGCCGTTAACATATTTGCCTGAAACACAACTTAGAAGAGTTTGAAAGAAAATGTTTATGCAACCATCCACATTATGAGCCTTCCATTTTTGTTTAAGCCTGTGAAATAGATTGACATTTCACCGCTCAGAATTTCAAGAAGATTTAGCACCTTATTCTGACATGAGGTTTTCACTTGTGATTATAAAAAATGTCCACTTCATGATTAGATTGCCCAGTAACCAATTATTCAGCGATGACGAACACCATCCTGAAATTGGCAGGTTGATTAAAATAGGTGTGTGTTTATCTCTTTTTATTGATCGATCTATTTATCTATCTATGGTGAATGTTAGTGTACCCTGTAAGCATCTGTTTGTGGCATGTAGTGCTGTAATTTCACATGCTTACCATATGTCTGCCATCTAGTGTTGGGCTAAAAAGTGTCCAAGTCGTTTCATCTACGAAGAGTAGGCGAGATTGAAAAGGCACAACAACAACAAGTGAGGAGGGTCTAAGGGCAAGTTTACCGACCAACCAGATATACGCCCCTAACACAATCTATCACAACAATTGATATCTGGGGGTCAGCAAGAGAAAGGAAAGTTTTGACAGTAGGATCCACTATACCAGACAGTAACAGTGAGAAATGATAAAAGAGTGGTCGAGTCAAGACTCAAGGGTACCAGGAGGGAAATATTGTTCCCATCAGAAGCCACACTGTACCGCCCTTATTATCATCATATGGGATCTCCTTACCCAGGAGGCAAGACGGCCGGTAAATATTACCGTGACCGAGATGTAATATGAGGTATGAGAGCAGAACAGAGAAGTGTGGTAGTGGCTGCTGAAAAAAGCAGTGTATAGTGATGAAAAAAGTGAAGGGTACTAAAATTAGGTGAATGGGTGGTAAAAAGAATTTTAATAATAACCCCCAAACCCTAACGTTAAAAGGCAGGTGTAGGTGCAGGCTTTAAATAATAACCGCACTTAGTGGTCGACATGTTTCAGCATATTGTAAGATGTTCTTAATGCATTCCTCAGGACCTGTATATAATACACTACTGCTTTCAAAAAATAAATTAAAGGTGTCACCTGAAAGTCCAGGCGTGCTCAACCGTAAACTGTCAATGAAATGGTTAGGGATCCAACATGTAAAACAAAACGACAAACAAACAAACAAATAATACAATGCACGTTATTACTTGTATTCATAGTGACATTACAATATGTTCAATCATGCCTGATCGTTATTTCAGGTATGCACTCACCCTTATGTGTAGGCTGAGGAGCTTCACCCCACCTGGCTGCAGCGCAGGTAAAAGGAGCACCGCTCTGTGAGAAATCACATAACGTTTAATCGAGCGGTCAGTGATTAAACACTAACTCATTTGAGTAGCATAATAAACTTTGAGATGGCAGGTTAACTGGGCTATTTATAACCAGGCTGGGCGTGGGCGCCGTGTTCTGTCATGACTCAGGGGCAGTGACCACACGATGGGGATAGGTAATACGAAAGGGCCGTGCAGCGTCAGTTAGGAGATCGCTTAATATTTAAGTTACAGAAAAGCATCTAACAGCGTGTCAGTTTCAGAACGCGCACAAGGGAAAGAAAACCGCTGCGCTTTGTAAAGCGGCGTTCAGGGTAGAGAGAAGCGCTGCAGTTGCTTGATGTCAGGCTGGCCTCTAGCGGCAAACACAAGCCGAGCGAGGCATCAGAAAACTACGCATAATGCGTTGGATCATGCGTTAGCTCACCTGGCCGTCGGCGTCTCCAGGCAGTCTTCAGTACTGCTCGGGGGGGCGCCGACCGCCGAGTGAGCCAATGTTTTGTTTGATTCACGGAACCAGCGCGTTGACGAGCAGTCACGTGATAGTGAGACTGCTGGGAGTTGTAGTCCGCTCTAGGAACCAACTCTGTAGGACCAAATATGCTGGTACTACCAATGTCAAGTGTGGGTCGTAAGTGATGTACTGAGATGCGCAAATGTATATAAATGATTTTTACGAGTACATTATAAAAACATGGCCTTAACAGCATGACTCTGGGGCAGTGTGTACTATTGCGCAATGGATGGATGTTAAGTTACAGACGTCTACTAACAATGATGATAATATGAAAGCGCTCTTTAAGGGGATTGTTATGCGCCATTGGAGCTGATACACATATGCGCAGTGGATGTATAAGATGACTGTTGCTGCTGATGTTAATATTAATGCGCTTCAAAGGGGTTGTGATGCGCTATTAATACTTGCATATTTTGAAGGGAGGCAATGGAGACAGATTTCCAATGGGTATTATGTACAGTGCTAAGGTGAGATTGAAAAGGCAACAGAGTAACTGATTGTCGGGCCCGATGAGAACAAGCAGCATTAAAAAGGAGCTCACAGAGATTCTGAACCAGACGGCGAGAAAAATTTCACAACGTAGCAGATGCCCATGCACATTACCGGTGATAGGTGGAGTCACTATACCACGCAACTCGAAATTACTTATTCAAACAAAAACTAGCTGTACTCGTCAGAGCCCAAAACTAGATGGCAGGACTATGCACAAGTCTAAATCAAGTCTAAATCTACAGCACTAAATGCCAAGAACAGATCCATAATATATATGTGTGTGCATATTTATGTGTCTGATGGCATGAGGCTGTAGATACACATGCTTAGCATACGTAAGCTATCTAGTGTTGGGCTCAGAAGTGTCAAGTTGTTTTTCTTCTTTCGAGTCACAAGGTATAGGGACTGCTCTTGCTTGTACTGCACATGGTTACCTCTTGCTGGTACTGCAAATGGTCATCGACTCCATTGGTAGATGTTTTCTGCTTGGCAGGTGAGGATGGATTGAAAGGATAGTGTATCCTATGTAGAGGACCACATAATGTATGATGTATATAAATGCAAGGAGCACACATCACAGGGGAGGATGGTGGGTGCATGTGAATCTACAGCAAGACATGCCACAAATAGATGCTTACAAGGTAACATTCACTGTTTTATGGCATGTGTGGCAGTAGATATAAATGCTTAGCATAGACTAAAATGCATTTCTCTTTGGAAGCGGTGACTAACTTGTGCCGGGTGCATCATCGTAGTACTGCTTGCCAAAATTTGCTTGCTGTCATGCCCTAACATCGAAACAGAAATGGTTTGTGCATGTAGGTGCTGCAGTCCATATAGCAGCTTCACGTAGGTCAGCTATTGGAATATTGCCTAGAATTGCCCTAGAAGCCCCTTTTTAGAATGTAGAATCTGCTTTTGGAGGGATCTTTTGGCTTTAGCATAGCAGGTTTGGATACATTTTACTATCCAACGTGTAATACGTGATTTGGAAATTACTTTAAGTTTATGCAGTTTGGAGAATGCCACAAATAGTTGTTGATTTTTCCGCAAGGATTGTGTTCTATCTATATAGTACATTAGTGCTCTTTTGAAATTTTTGTGGAATGCTCTGACACGGAGTCTGGTTGAGGAAAAAATACAGGCAATTCCATGGATTGAGCCATGTGATCTTGCGATACTACCTTAAGTAGGAATTTAGGATTAGTTCTTAAAACTTTTTTTTGTCCTTATGTACTCGGAAAAATGGTTCCTCTAGAGCATGGGTACTCGCAAACATTTTCACAGGGGCCACCAAGCTTGGTTTGTGATATGAACGAGGCCCGCATTAATGCCAGCAGGTTGGCGACGGGAGTTTGGGGCATTGGCAATAAAGTGGGTGTAGAGGAAGCGAAACATATACATCTAGTGTCTGAACTGCACAATATGAAACCAAAAGCACAAGTTACTTACCTTCGGTAATGATACATCTGTAAGAAACATTAGTTAGTGATAGATTCCTTAGTGTAGAATTACATTCAGGAGTCAGACTGGATCCGGAAAGTTTGTCAGCAGTACCCCTGAGTGTCGAAAGGTGGCATTGTGCGGCTCCGGGTCCGTTGTTGGCGACGTGGTCGCTGGGGTAACGTCGCAGCAGCTACTTAGACACCGCCCTCGTGCGCTGCCGTTAGTTCTGTACACTACTTTCAGCGCCAGGAACGCTGAGCCATGCAAGAAACTGACCACTGGTGTAATGAAACTATGCGCTAAAAAGGAATGACCGTAACCCTAGAAATCAGATCACAGATCGGGGAGGATGGGTGGGGCGGTAAGGAATCTATCACTATCTAATGTTTCTAACAGATATATCATTACCGAAAGTAAGAAACTTGTACATCTGAAAGAAACAAGTTAGTGATAGATTCCTTACCATAAAATAGATACCCCAGCAATACCAACTCCGGTGGTGGGTCTGCGAACCAAGATCACACCAAAAAGTTCTGAAGAACAGAACGGCCAAAGAAGCAGTCTTTCCGGACTTGGCTATCCAGGCAATAGTGCTTGGTAAACGTGTGCAGGGAAGCCCCTGTCCCAAAGCAGCAGTGGCGGCCGTCGCCCTGGAAGAATGGGCGCGTAATCCCCAATGGAGGCTCCTTTCTAGCCAAAGAATAGCATGCTTCACAAGTGCACCATCTCCCACTGGGAGATGGTGCGCTTGTGCATGGCACGACCTTTCTTGGTGCCAACGTAGCCAAAAAGAGCGGATCATCCACCCAGAACTGTTGTGTGCGGATCAGATAGCACGAGAGCGCACTTTGGGTCCAAAAATTGGAGCCTCTCCCTCTTTTGAGGGAGGCGTAAAGAAGGTTGGCAAAGTGATTGTTTGCCCGATTTAAAAGGTAGTGACAACCTCTGGCAGAAAAGATGGACGTTTGTTAGGACAACTTTGTCCGGACGGACAGAAAGAAAAGAAGATTTAGAAGAAAGAGTCTGGAGCTCACTCACTCTTCTGGCAGAGGTGATGGCAACCAGGAAAGCAGTCTTTAAATTGAGAAGACGAAGAGGACAGTTGTTAAGTGGCTCAAAAGAAGAACACATCAGATAGGTCAGGACAAGATTCAAGTCCCACTGAGGCATCAAGAAATGGACAGGAGGGAACATGTGCGTAATGCCTTTCAAGAATCTATCTAAATGGGACTTGAAGAGAGAAGGCTGATTAGGAAGCCTTAAAAAGCCTGAGATGGCCGAAAGATAGCCCTTGATAGTACCCAGAGTAGATCCCTGCTGGGTCAAAGAAAGAAGGTACAGAAGAACCTCGGAAAGAAGGTACAGAAGAACCTCGGAAAGAGGGGCAGAAAGAGGATCCAAAGACTTTGCTGTGCACCATGCCACAAATTTGTTCCACCTGCAGGCGTATCGAATATGCTACTTACCAGTATGCATCTGTTCTTGGCATGTAAGGCTGCTGACATTGATATCTGTGCATAGATCGCCGCCTAGTGTTGGGTCCGGATGATTGCACATTGTTGTCCTGGAAGAGTCTTCGAAGTATCACGAGATAGGTGGCTCCTCCCCTGGACTACAGTGCGCATGGGCATCGACTCTATCCTCAGATTGTTTTTAGCCATTGTGGCCAAGATGGAGTGAAACTAAGTGAATGATGACCATGCTAGAAGTATGTGTGAATTTTGCAGCTGCTACGGGCGCCGGGGAGGAGGGCGGGCGATATGAATGTCAGCAGCCCTACATGCCAAGAACAGATGCATACTGGTAAGTAGCATATTCGGTTCGAGGCATGTGGGCTGCTGAATTCATATCTGTGCATAGAATACATAGCAGTCCCTCCATTAACGGCGGCCGCCCGTGCCAGTTGCAGCAGTTTGGAAAAGTGTTTTGAGAACAGGCTGCCCTACAGCTGCCTGCTGTTTGGAGTGCACATCATCACAATAATGCTTTGTAAATGTGTGTGTGGTAGACCATGTGGATGCTCTACATATGTCTTCCAAAGGAATATTTCCAAGGAATGCCATAGAGGCACCCAACTTTCTGGTGGAGTGGGCCCTTGGTGGAATGTTGAGTACGTTTGGCTTTCAGATAGCAGATCTGGATACATTTAACGATCCACCTAGCAATACCAGCCTTGGAAATGGGGTTACCTTTGTGGTGTGGCGCAAAGGCAACAAAGAGTTGTTTAGTCTTCCTAAAATCCTTGATCCTATCGATGTAATACATCAGGGCCCTTTTGACGTCAAGGGTGTGGAGCATTCTCTCCGCCAATGACTCGGGATTTTGGAAGAAAACAGGCAATTCAATAGTCTGGTTGATATGGAATTGAGACACGACCTTAGGAAGGAATTTAGGGTTAGTGCGAAGCACTACCCTGTTAGAATGAATTTGAATAAATGGCTCTTGGATAGTTAGGGCTTGCAGTTCACTAACTCGCCGTAGTGACGTAATCGCTATGAGGAAAGCCACTTTCCACGTCAAGAACTGAATCTCGCAGGAATGCAGTGGTTCAAAGGGAGGACCCATCAGCCGGGTGAGGACCACATTGAGGTTCCACTCCAGAGCTGGTGGAGTCCGCGGAGGAATGACTCGTTAGAGTCCTTCTAGAAAAGCCTTAATGGCAGGCACTCTGAAAAGTGAGAGGTGCTGCCTGTTCTGGAGTTAAGCGGCCATCGCAGATAGATGTATGCGAATGGAAGCATAGGCCAGATTACATTTGTACAGATGGAAAAGGTAACAGATATTCTGAATAGACGCATTTAGCGGGTCAATGTTGTGGTCTGCACAATAAATGACAAACCGCTTCCATTTTGCCGCATAGCATGCTCTGGTGGTGGGCTTCCTCGCCTCCCGAATGATGCCCATACAGTCAGAAGGCAAGTGCAGGTAGCCAAACTCTAAGACTTCAGGAGCCAGATCGCCAGGTTGAGCTGTTGCGGATCTGGATGCTGAATGTCGCCACGGCTCTGCGTCAGAAGGCTGGGTGTGAGACGTAGCCTATGATGCGGTACCACGGACAGTTCTAGAAACGTGGTGTACCATGGTTGGCGTGCCCACGTTGGAGCAACCAGGATGAGAGTCATCAAGTGCTGCCTGAGCTTGCGTGCCACCAGCGGTATCAGAGGTGCTGGGGGAAAGCGTACGCAAATTTGCCTGACCAGTTCATCCATATCGCATTGCCCTGCGACAGTGGGTGTGGGAACCTGGCAGCGAAGCTTTGGCATTTTGCGTTCTCCCTTGTGGCGAACAGGTCTATCTCTGGATGACCCCACCTTTGGAAGTACGGATGGAGGACTGATGGATGTATCTCACACTCGTGCATCTGGTGGCTGTACCTGCTGAGCAGGTCCGCCATCTGATTGTCCTTGCCCGGGAGGTGTTCTGCCATGAGGAAGATGTTCCTCTGAATGGCCCACTTCCACATGCTCTGAGCCAGATGAGACAGCTGCGGAGAGTGTGTTCCTCCCTGCTTTTGAATGTAGTACATGGCTGTCATGTTGTCCGTCCGGATCAACACGACCTTGTACTTTGAAGGCTTTGAGTGCCATGAAGATTGCCATCAGTTCGAGTACATTGATGTGCATCTTCCGTTGCTGTTGCGTCCATAGTCCCTGCACTGTGTAATGGAGTACATGAGCTCCCCATCCCTGGAGAGAGGCGTCCGTTGTCAGAATGATCTGTGGCACAGGCTATTGGAACGGTCGGCCCTTGCAAAGGTTTTGTGGATTCCACCAATGCAGAGAGTTGTATGCCCAACCGCTCACCAACACTAGGTCTTTCAACTGCCCGTGAGCCTGAGTCCACTGACGTGCTAAGCACTCCTGAAGCGGGCGCATATGTAGTCTCGCGTGCGGGACTATGGAGATGCAGGAGGCCATCATGCCTATCAACTGCATAAACACTCCTGCTGGAAGCGAGTGCTGAGGTCTGAACTTCTGTATCAGCGACTGAATGCTGCTGACCCTCACTGAATTCGGCTGTGCTGTGGCCGCCAGAGTGTCTATGGTCGCACCCAGATACTGCCGTACGTGGGCGGGCTGGAGGTGAGACTTTGGGTAATTCAGTGAGAATCCCAGATCGTGCAGGAGATGAATGGTGTGGGACATGTGGGCGGCACATTGCTGGGCCGACTTTGCTTGGATGAGCCAGTCGTCCAGATAGGGGTAGACGTGGATGTTCCGTCTCCTGAGATGCGCCGCCACTGTCGCCAGGCACTTTGTGAACACCCTGGGTGCCGTGGTGACACCGAAGGGCAAAACCTTGAACTGGTAGTGCTGGTTTTGAATGGTGAACCGGAGGTATTTCCTGTGTAAAGGGTGCAGTGGAATGTGAAAGTACGCATCCTTTAGGTCTAAGGTAGCGAGAAAATCCCCCTGCCTGAACAACGGGAGCACTTGCTGCAGGGTCAGCATATGGAAGTGCTCCGACAGGATGTAGTAGTTGAGTGGCCTGAGGTCCAGGATGGGCCTGAGGGACTCGTCCTTCTTTGGTATTAAGAAGTACAGGGAGTAGACCCCTGTTCCTCTCTCCTGCATAGGCACGAGCTCTATTGCCCCTTTTTGCAGCATGACGGGGACCTCCTGCTGCAATAAGTGCAAGTGCTCGTCCGACATAGGACGGTGCCCTGGGGGCATGTTGGGTGGAGTGGATGTTAACTCCAGAAAATAACCGTATTGGACAAGTTTTCTGACCCACCTGTCCGTGGTGATGGACTTCCAGACGGGCAGGAACTGCTGGAGTCTCCCCCCGACCGGTGTTGTGTGGTCGGGGGGCAGCGACAAGGCGTCACTGTTTGCTGGTGGTAGAGGACCTGGAGCTGTTGTTGCCACGTCCTCTGCCCTTGGCGCTGTTGCCACGATATCCACCTCGACTTTTGTTGGCATAAGAAGTCTGGGTGTTGCCCTTGTAGTATTGCGTGGACTGGGAGAGCTGACCCCTTGAGACGCCCCTAGTGCCGGAGCGACAAAAGGACCCACCCCGAAACTGCTGGGACTGTAAGGCACCCATGGATTTTGCAGTGTCAGTGTCCTTTTTCATTTTTTCTAGGGTGGTGTCAACCTCCGGGCCAAACAGGTGATCTGGGTTAACCATTTGGTTCAGGATGGTGGTTTGGATGTCTGGTTTAAATCCAGAGATTCTCAGCCAGGCATGTCTCCGAAGCATAACACTGGTGTTTATAGCTCTGGCCGCGGTATCAGCTGCGTCAAGAGCGCACTTAATGGAAGCGTTGGAGATTAGCTTCCCTTCTTGAATTAGCATCTCAGCCCCTTCCTTGTATTGATCAGGCAGGTGTTGCAGCAGGGTCTCTAGTGTATCGTAGTGCGCCCTGTCATAGCGCGCTAGAAGCGCTTGCATGTTTGAAATGCGCCATATGTTGGCTGCCTGTGCTGCCACCCTCTTCCCCGAAGCCTCAAAGACCTTGGATTCTTTGTCTGGGGGAGGAGCATCACCCGTAGTCTGAGAATTGGCCCTTTTCCGGGCACTGGAGACGACAAGGGAGTCTAGAGGCAACTGTCCTCTAATGTAGGTAGGATCAGTAGGCGCCGACTTGTATTTTTTGTCAATCCTAGGGTTTATCACCCTCGCCCTGGTAGGCTCCTTAAAGATCTCAGCAGCATGCTTTAAAACACCTTTTAGCATAGGCAGAGTCTTTACAGTCTTTTCTGATACTGAAAAAGTGTCAAAGAGGAAGTCCACATCCACAGGGTCAGCATGCAGCTGGACATTGTGATTGTCAGCAGCCCGTTCAATGAGGGCATTGAAAGCAGCAGAGTCTTTCGTAGGTGAAGTCTTTGCAGAAAAGAGTTGAGGGTCTTGTCCTGAACGAGGATCCCCAGGGCCACCACCAGCCGCCCATGGTTCATTTGCATCCTCAGGGTCTGTATAGACTGGATAATGGTATTCATCTTCATCATCACCCTCACCAGCGTCCACATCTGAGTAAGCGGGTGACACATGAGGCCGTGGTGAAAGGGGTTCCACTAAGGCTGGAGAGCAAGCAGAGTCCTTCTTGAGAGGGATCTTGTAAGACTCCAGTTGTGGTTCCGGGGTGACTTTCCGCTTCAGGAGGGAAAGTTTTCCCGTTTCGGCGTCGATGAAGTGTTCCTGACGCCCATCCCCCGAAGGTCGTCGAGGTTGCGGCCCGTGAACCACCGACAACGCCTTCGGCGCCGAGGAGACCTTATCGGGCACGCCGGCCACTGCCTTAGGAGCGAAAGCCTTCGGTGCCGTTTTAGGCGGCAACGTGAAGAGGATCGGCGTGGACGCCTTAACTGGTTTCTCCACAGGCTTCGCAGGCGGAGGGTCCCTCGGTTCGACCGCCGCGGTGCCTTCACGGACGCGCTGGTTCAACAGAGTCCTTCGAGGCCACTTTCGGAGTCGACTCACGGGGCGCAGCGCCCTTGGCCTTGTCGTGCGGACGCGGGGTAGTGAGGACCTTCGGGTCATCGAGCCGCTTCTTCGGGTCACCGTGACTTTTCTTAGGTTCGCCGACAGCCTTCTTCGGGTCGACAAGGCCCTTGCCGGCATCGACCGGTCTCGGCGCCGACGCGCCAGGATCGACCACCTTTACTTTAGCCTTCGGCGCGGCAGACTTTGTTCCGACGCCCTTGACTTGACTTTTCGGCTCGACAGCCACCTTAGGCTTCTTCGGCGCCGAAGCCTCTGAAGATTTCGATCCGACCAAAGCGGTGCGCACTTTCGGTTTCGATGCTTGCACCTGCGCAGTATCTGGTGTCGAAACCATAGGTTTCACTTTCGGTTTCGTTTTGCCAGGGAGTGGCTCAGTAACAATGTCCGTGGCCGGGCCCGAAGGCGGGGCCGTGGAACCCATATCGAGGTCTTCGGTAAGGCCCGAAGGCGATCCCTCGACCTGGGCCTTAGAAATAGGCACGGCCCCAGAGTCAGATTGAGGAAGCTCCTCGTCCGAGCTATCCTCCATGGCCCCGAGGGCACAGTCGTCGTATCCTACCTCCTTGACGACTTCTTCGCTTTCGAACACCTCAGCATCAGCGTCGTAGTCGTCTTCGACGTCCGACGCGGGGTTCGATTCAGAAACGTCCTGGATATATTCGTCCTCGACCTCCCCAGCATTGAAGATGTCCGCAGGCGCCGGAGCAGATTGCTGGGCCTCCAGGCGCGCAGCTCGTCGAAGCTTAAGCGTCTTCTTGGATCTGAAGTGTGAACAAGCCATACACTTGTCCTCATCGTGGTCTGGCGACAGACACTTGTTGCACACCGGGTGGACGTCGATGTGGGGGTACTTCGAGTTACAGACCGGACATCTCTTGAATGGACTTCGGTCCATGATGGATGGTCGATAGGACAGGAGCGTCGACTAGGCCTTCCGCGCCGAGAGCACGCGGAAGTACAGAAACCGGCTCGGAGCCAAGCTAGAAGTAAAGCCGAACGCAAGACAATACCGACGTATAGACTAAAGACCTTTTGGTCTCAAGAAAGTTTTTATTTTATCGATTCCGACAAGAGGGAATTAAAGACATCCGAACCCAATGGCAGAAAAAAACAATCTGAGGATGGAGTCGATGCCCATGCGCACTGTAGTCCAGGGGAGGAGCCACCTATCTCGTGATACTTCAAAGACTCTTCCAGGACAACAATGTGCAATCATCCGGACCCAACACTAGGCGGCGATCTATGCACAGATATGAATTCAGCAGCCCACATGCCTCGAACAATGTTTTAGTGGAGGGACGCCTGGCTGCCAAGATGACATCCCAGACTTCGGGAGGAAGGTCGAAAGATGTCAACTGTCGCCGCTCAATGTCCATGCATGGAGGTGGAGGCTGAACAGGTTCGGGTGGAGGACCGTCCCCTGTTGCTGCGACAGAAGATCCTCCCGAAGAGGCAGTCAGCTTAGGGGATCGTTGGCCATGCCGAGTAGCTCGGGATACCAGTATCTTCGTGCCCAATCTAGAGCCACAAGGATGATTTAGGCCCGGTCGCGCCTGATCTTCAGCACTCTGGGCAGAAGTGGTATAGGCGGAAAGGTGTACAACAGACCGCAACTCCACTAGTGATGAAAAGCGTTGCTGAGCGAGTGCCGCCTTGGAAATTGCAAAGCGCAGAAGCGATGACTTTGTGCGTTCTCTTCGGTGGCGAATAGATCTAACCAAGGCCATCCCCACTGCAGAAAAAGACCTTGTGCCACAATTCTGAATGCAGACGCCAATTGTGATCCATCATGCACAGACAGCTGAGTTTGTCCACCCTGGCGTTCAGAGAACCTCCCAGGTGTTGAACCACCAAGGAAATGCCCTGATGTTCCAGGCTTGTCCAGAGGTGCAGAGCCTCCTGACACAGTCCACGACCCCACCCCGCCCTGTTTGTTGCAGTACCACATGGCGGTGGAGTTGTCCGTGAACACCTGCACCACACTTCCACAGACAAGGGAAGGGATGCCTTCAGTGCAAGTCGGATTGCCCAATGCTCCAAAGGTCCTCTGATCTCCACCTCTCCCATGTGGCCACCCCATCCCAGGAGGGACGTATCCGTCACCACTGTGTGCTCCGGTTGGGGAAGGGAGAGGGATCTGCCATTGACCCAATTGCGATTCGTGAGCCACCACTGCAATTGTCGTGTAGTGCCCTCCGAGACCTGGACGTGATCGGACAGGTTGCCCTGATGCTGTGCCCACTGGGACTTCAGGGCCCCCTGTAGAGTCCGCATATGCCATCTGGCATGATCTACCAACAGGATGCAGGAGGCCATTAGGCCCAGCAGCCGGAGGGTCATCCAGACCGAATCCCGGGATAGAGGCTGAAAGATCTGAATTATAACCTGAATATCCCAGACCCGCTGCGTCGAGTCCAGAACCACCCGATGAAAGGGAGCTTCTGGTAGGGAATCAGGTGCAACTTTGGCACGTTGCTGAAGAACCCCAGCAAATGCAGGAGGTCGGCCGTAGTCTGGAGGTGAGAGACTACTGTCTGGGGCGAGCTTGCCTTCAACAACCAGTCATCGAGATAGGGGAAGACTGGAACCCCTGATCTGTGCAAATGGGCTGCGACCACCGCCATCACTTTTGTGAACACCCGAGGGGCACTGGTAAGACCAAAGGGGAGCACGGTGAACTGAAAATACTCGCGGCCTACCGTGAATCGCAGGTAACGTCGGTGGGCCGGCAGGAAGGGGATGTGGAAATATGCGTCCTGCAAGTCCAAAGCTACCATCCAGTCTCCAGGGTCGAGAGCAGACGAGACCAGACCCAGAGTTAGCATCTTGAACTTCTCCTTCCGGAGGAAGCGATTGATGTCCCTGAGGTCCAAGATAGGACGCAGGCCCTTGTCATTCTTGGGTACCAGAAAGTAGTGGGAATAGCAACCACAACCTACTTCTGTCACAGGAAAGCACTCAATGGCCCCCGTGGCCAAGAGGGCCATAACTTCCTTTTGTCGAAGTAGCAGATGATCCCCAGATATGCAGTGGTACTTGGGTGGCATGACTGGAGGGGGAGTCTCGAAGGGGAGGGAGTAGCCCCTTAGGACAATTTGCAGCACCCACCTGTCCGAAGTGATGGTGCGCTAAAGGGGGAGGAGATGGCGAATCCTGCTGCCTACTGGCATCTGATGGGCCTGAAAGCTCGGACTAGGAAGGCTTTGAGGCGGCTGCTGCGGGGGTGGAGGTGGACTGACCCGCTCGCTGGCCCCCTGCCCCGCCACGGCGGGGCCCATGTCCACAGCCGCCTCAAGGTTTATTCTGTGCCTTGTGGCTGAAGGAACGTGTCGGAGCACCCCTTCCGTGGCCACGAAAGGGACAAAAAGCCAAAGTGGCAGTGCACGTTGTAGAAAGGTCCAATGACTTGGCCGTAGCCCGGGAGTCCTTAAAGCGTTCCAGCGCATGATCGGCTTTGTCGTAAAAAGGCGACTGCCATCAAAGGGCATGCCCATAAGGGTGTTTTGGACAACCCCCGAAAAGCCAGTGGACCGCAGAGCGTCACCATCGTGGAAATCGCTCTGCCTAGCGAGTCCGCGATGTGAAGTCAACACCGTATGGTGAACTTCGCTGCATCCCTCCCCTCAGCAACAGCCTGGGCGAGCACTGTCCGGGCCTCCTCCAGACACTGAGGCAGCACTCGTGCAACCGTATCCCACACAGAGTGGTAATAACGGCCCAAGAGGCATGCAGTGTTCACTGACTGCAGCGCTAAGCTGGCAGATGAACAGTTTCTTACCAAACTGTTCCAGCTTCTTGGATTCCCTATCCGGAGGGGTGGTAGGGAATGCACTCTGGGAAGTAGAGGCCAGGATAACCACACTCTCGGGGGTGTGTGTGTGGGCGGGGGGGGGGGGGGGGGGGGGGGGGGAGTACGACGACAGAAAAGCAGGGTCGCCCGGAGCCGGGGTCTTGCCACGTTACTATCCACAGGAGCCCCAGTGGTGGGCATTAACCAAGTGCCCATAAGAACGTCAGTTAGTGCTTCATTGAACAGCAGCAGAGGCTAGGAAGAGCTTACCGCCGGCTGGAGCACCTCAGTGAGGAGGTTAGCCCTCAGGGCAACCGTAGGGAGTTCGAGGTCAAGGGCCTCGGCTGCCCTACGCAAAACCACACTATAGGTCGCTCCCTCCTCCGAAGCCACAGAAGGAGGAGAGAGGAAGCCACGGTCAGGCGATTGGTCAGGACCACTGGCATCCCCTTACTCTTCTCCCCCAGTCCTGATCCAACTCACACTGCTGTGATCCAACGACGGACACGTAGCCGCAAGACGCCACCTTCCGACGCGCAGGGGTACTGCTGACGAAAACTTTCCGGATCCAGTCTGACGCCGGGGGTAATTCTACGTTATGGAATCTATCGCTAACAATTTTCTTTCAGATACTGTCAGCTAGATGACTTAACATTCCTTTAAGGACTGGTATATATTGTAATCCCCTTTGAGCAGTAGATAATGTTTCAAAAAGGACGTAATCTTCCACGGGGTCTTTATGTAAAGGCACATTATGAAAAGCTGCAGCTCTAGCTATTAGATCCCGATAGGCGGAGGCATTATCTGGTAGTGATGGACGGGTGGGTAAAGGTCTGAGCCTGTATCTCTTTGCGGCTCTATCATATACATCTCAAGCATCCCCAGGATGTGTCCTCTGGTACATCATCCTCAACTATTATAGGGGAATGAGGAGAAATATGGCCACCCTCAGAATGTTGTGGTGAATCAGGTGGAGGAACGGCTGGTGGTGTAAATGGGTTTGGTGAGGTAAGTATGGGAATATGTAAAGGGTTAGTAGCAATGTCTTTTTTCTTCTTAGGAGTTTGTATAGGAATGTCTAGCCGCTTCGGAAGCGAATTCGCTTTTCGATTGAGGCTTTAGGGGTTGAAGAATGATCTTTTCGGTTCTGGGTTGAATTTGCAATGTTTTCTGTTTCGGATCGAGCCGTTCTTGGATTACATCAAGGATTGGTTCAGTTTGTATTAAGAAGAAACATTAATCAACAATTACCAAAACCTGGTGCAATTTCAAAAACAAAGTGCAATTCCGGAGGACAACAGAAAATAAAAATACAAGAATTTAATACAGTTGGGTCAAAAGAAACATCAAGTATATCGTCAACCCATGCGACAAAATCCTTATGGTGATTCATTGTCAACAGTATCATTGAATGGGGTGCAGATAAGACCTCTACTTTTGTTCCAGGGGCCCCATACCCTGGTACACTTGCCAGGGCAACCTCCGCTTACGTATATCGCCCTTTCCGCTTGCATGCACCAGTCCATGTCTGATTCCCAATCGGCATGTCTGAGTGCAACTCCACCCTTCCAGGTTCTAGCAATAATGCGTTTCGCAATCATACAACCCAGCGTGAACCAGAGACGTTCAAAGCTTGTTACGTCAGTGGCCTCCCTAGACATTTAAAAGACGAAGGCGAGGGGATACCTCAATTAGTTTATGACATATTTGAGACATGGCCAATACAAAGCTCCCCCAGTATGTCTGAAGGTCAATACAATCCCATCATTGGTGTAAGAAATTTCCTGTCTGCCCACAGGGACAGACCGGAGAGGATAAAAGACCCATCTTAGCCAGAGCCGAACTGGTATAGTACACTCTATGTAGAAGTTTAAGCTGTATCAATTTAAAACGAGAATGGATAGCCACCTCCTGAGGTGACGCCAGGGCCTCCCTCGTGGAGTTTTTGGTCTGAAGGTATAGCCTTTCAGAGCCGATGAAGGTTTTAGTTTTGGTTCTGGTGTGATCTGAACCAAACCACGTGAACCATATCTTCCGGAACCGAGGTGGATGTTCGATGAACTGTCTAATCAGACTTAGAAAAATTAGAGGCTCCTGCTGTAGGCTGAGATTTTGGTGCCGAGCACGGGGAATCAGAATGTTTATGTTTGCTCTCCTGCAGTGACGGTCCGGAAGCGGTTTTTGCAGATGGGACCGATTTTTTTTTTTATAGTTTTGGGATCAGGACAGTTGTACTCACGGTTTGATGTTTTTGAGTCGAATTGAGACTGGCTGAATCCTGTTCTATGTCGGAACCAGAATCTGAATCATGGATGGACAATGATTCCTCTAGAACTGTTGAGGCTTCCTCTTGTCGATCAAAGATATCTGGTGAGTCGTCCAAGCAGCATTTCTTGGCGTCCGGCATGTGTATCGGAGTGTCTTTTTGGACCAAAAATATCTACAGGCCTCCCAGTTTTCCTCTAGATCGGGCGAGAGGCATAAACTGCAAATAGAATGCTGGTCGGTGTGAGGATACTTTCAGTGGCAACTCGGACAGAAATGGAACGGATGACATTCCATCAGCAGCACATTCCGAACATTTATTTGGAAGTTGAAGAGGCCCGACCGAGCATGGCCCGTATGTCGTGAAAGGGATTCGAAGATCTCGAGGCTCAAATATGTATTTGCTTGCAGCACAAGAGTAATAACACGATTGAGACAATACCGTTAATTTGAACTCCTTGTTGGCAAACCAAAGGAAGCTGGGGAGAATCTCAAACCGGAGAGCGAGTGATTACATACGAGCCCGTTGCGGGGAAAAAAATCTAAATATGGAGTCGATGCCCATGCGCACTATCACCAAAGGGATGAGTCACAAAATGTTGTGACTCGAACAACTTCTTTGAAGAAAAACAACTTGCAATCATCCGAGCCCAACACTAGATGGCAGACTTATGAACAGCATGTGTGTCTACAGCACACGTGCCAAAAACAAGGTTTCCAGGAGTGAGATTCACGAAAATAGACTGTCCCCGCCAAGGACTCCATTCAGCAAAGTCAACATGTTTACCTGCCATTTATCTATGGGCCCATCTGATCCCTACAAGCAAGCCAGAGGCTTTCATAAAGGACGAAGGGGCAAAGCCATCTGGCCTCCTGGCTCATTTATTGTGCCTCTGTTTATTAGGTGTTATGCTACCATCGCTCACACGCAGAGCATAAAGCCAGGAAGACAAGGCCTGGAAAATGTCTTCTTGCGAGGAACAAGTGCTGATGCACTGGCAAAGGATGCTACAAACACATTTCTAAAATGAAGTACTTTCATTTGAAAGCTTACTATCCATTAATCTGAGGAAAGGTACATTGAAAATTAATTCTACTGTGGCATGCGCCTCTCCACAGAACACGCACACTTGAACTGAAAACATTCAAGTGAGTCATCAATGGTTCCCCGAAGCAGGTTTCATACAACTGCCTCCATATGATACCGTTTTGCACCCCATATGCTTACAAATGCAGGTTTCGATGCTGAGCATCAGGTATTTGTCATTTTTTAAGCCACAGTAATACTTGGCTAAGTGTCCTTTAGTTATACTGGAATGGGGGCCAACGGGGCAATGGGAGGTAGTGGCAACATGGAAAATGTGCGAGAGGAAGCAACAAACGCAGGCAACAAGAGTGTGGGAGGGAGAGGGCAGACAGAGCCAGCTACAAAAGATGTACTCTGTAGTCTGGCTAAGCAAAAATAAAAGTAAATAGCTCCCAAAAGCACGAGCAGTGTAAGGACACAAGTACTTGAGCACATGCTCCAGGGGAGGGCTACATGCAAGAAAGAAGTGGCGACCACAGAGCTGACTAGCAGGAACTAAGCAATTGAGAGCTGCTTTGAAGCCAACCAGTTGAAAGTAATGCATAGCCTTCGAGCCCACTAAAATGTCTCGAAGAGACAGCACATGTTCTGTCTTGGAGCGACCTAAAAAGGGAACAGTCTTTGGAACACCATCACCCTCTTTAGATTTGGGAATGTCTCTCCCGTGATGGCATTTGGGTTAGACGCAAGTGTGAGAAGGTGGCCTGATATGCAGTGCTCACTATTCTAGTGAACACTATGTATCAGTCCAGCAACCCTTATTGATGATTGGTTGTAAGTCAACCTTATAGACCAGCTATCCTAGTAGCGTGGATACGAGCAGTCTAAGGCTAAAGACTCGAGAGGGCGTGTTAAGCCAGCTGTTTACCACACATATACCCCTTGAATACCAAGTGAAAGGACACCACACAAGTGTTATGAAAATAAACAGTTATTTATTTAAAGATCACAACAGCCCTGTACTCTTTATGAGGACAGGGTACTAAGCACAAACCAAAACTCTTACAAAAATACTTAAGTTAGCACAGTATATACAAATGCCCGAGGGGCACGGAAAACCATATACTCTGAAAGTGGAATGCGAAATTCCTAGCAGGTAAGTACAGTACTAATAGCTTTTGGAATCGCTAGGACTTGACTAGGGAATCGTTAGATTACTTCTAGGAGGCCTAGGGGACTCGGGTGCAGTGTGTGCACTCTCACGCGAGATGCGGACAAAAGTCTATGGTAGCTAGGAAATAGAAAGTTAGTGTTCTCGGGCGAACCCGACCTGGTAGGGAGAAAACGAAAGTAGATTCTGACCCTTGGATAGTGAGGCTATGCGGGGGCACCGAAATGCCGAAGTTACCTAGCCCAGGGGCTGCAGCTGCATAGGTCTGAAAAGACGTCGGGAATCCTCGTAGACGGACCAGGAGCCGGAAGAAAAGATGCTGGCCGGTGACCAGTGAAGAAAGTTCAGTTGGATCCAAGCCTGGATCTCGAAGATAGATGACACCTGAAAGCAGAGGGGACCAAGTTCGAGACTACTAGCCAGTAGTCAGTGGGCACCAGAAGGGCACCGGATGGTAGCCACCTCGACAAGGTGAGTGGGTGACGCTGTAGCTCGGAGATCTCGCGGACCAGGAGGCGTTGTCGGCGACCAGGATGGAGGATCGAGCTGTCCCACGAAGATGGAAGCTGTCGGCGTCGCTGGACCCAGGATTGGGCAACAAAGCCTTGGCAAATTCAAGCCCACGCGGTGGACCTAAAATGGCGTCTGGAGTGGACCAGGAGGGTCCGGGGTGCCTCTCTTGAAAAAGGAAGCAAGGGCCAGCCTGGAGCAACCAGACCAGCAGTCGTGAAGTCGTTGGGCGTCGTTCAGAAGGCCACAAGCCAGCCGGCTAGTAGCCAAACAACGCGGTGCACAGCAAACAGCAGAAGGGCCCCACGCAGATCGTGGAGATGCAGGGAGGCTGATCTTGGGTGCTGGAGCTGCGCAGGGTCGGGGCTTCTCGGACCCCAAAGCACTCACCAGTGGAGGACACGGTGGGCTTGCAGTAAAGATGTCGTGCAGTCCTGGCGATCGTCGGTCCCTTGAGGTCTCGTCGCACTCACGGTTCTCAGCTTGGCTGTAGAGGTGAGTAGAGGTCAGAGGTGCCAGGGAAGCCGGGTCTCGTCGAGCTGGGTCGTCGGATTCGTGATGAAGGACTTGCAGCAGACCGCAGTGTTCTTTAGGATGGTGCCCGCTTGATGCAGGGTGACTACTCCTTAGCCACAAGGGAGAATCTTGAAGAAGAAATCGTGAAGTCCTTTCGAAGAAAGTGGTATCTTGATTCCAAAGATGATCTAATTTTAACAGGGGGCCCGCTCCCATCTTTATACTAAAAAAGGGGGCTGACCCGGTGACTAGGTCCTGCCTATGGGTGGGACCAGGAGGGGGGTGGTTACACCCCTCTCCCCTGCCGGACTTCCCCAGGCCAGGGGCTGGTGTGCCCCTGGAACTGGTTCTGACTGGCCTATGCGTAGTGAGCACCGGGGTGCCACTCAGCAGTCACCTTCCTGAAAAGCCCTGCCTACCCAGGATACACAAAACCATGTCTGGGACGGTGCTAGCACCGCCCCTGACAGGAAACCCTTTGTCCAGGCTCCCCTCACTGGGAGGACTCCCAGCTGCAGGGGGTCAGACTCGTGTCTGTGGTGGCAGCATCCATTTTGTGGAGCTGAGGCTTCAGTTAACTTTAACCGGGGTTCACAGTTACATACATGTCGTGTCCCTCTAGAAGGGTGGAATGCTAACCCCGTCGCCAGAATTGGCGAGGGGTTAGTATTCCAATTCGTATGACACCTTACTCGACATGTTTTGATAAAGCAATACCAAAGATAGCATTTAACCGCGAGGATTATAATGCACTTAAGAGTATATGGTATGCGATATCATGGAACAGCTATTAGGACTTGATTCCGCAAGCTGCAGACAGGCTCAGCTCATGCCAGAGCACCATCTCACATGATTCCAAGCACTCTGCCTTCAGGATTGTCAAGGCCTGCAATAGGAGTGACTGATAGGAATCTGTGTGTCCATTTTAGGGTTAGGTATAGGTATACTACACCTACAGCAAAGGGTGATTACACGACTTTGCCCCAGCTGTCATGCAGCCAGTTGTGTCAAATTTAGGAGGCCAGCCAGGGGTGGCATAATACATGCTGCAGCCCCTGGCAGCCCTGGGTACACCTATGCCCTGAGTTACAGGGTCTGATAAGGTGGCCCAGTACCAATTGGTAGATGCACCTAGGGTACATGAGGTAATTTAGAAAGAGAACAGCCAGGCTGTGGGTCTGATTGGCAGGCCCACAGCCAGAGAAAGTCGTAAACCAGTGAAACAAAAGCAAAAAAATCTGGGTGATCATAGGATTGCAGACCCTACTCTCCTACAGCAAGAAAAAGTCTGATGCACTGTGGATAAATACTTTTTTGCGTGCAAAACCTAGCCTATTTAACAGGCGCACTGCAGTGCGGGTGTGTGCTAGGCACAGCTATCAGCTTCCACTTCTTAGCAGCCAATCATCCAGATAAGGAAAGCCATGAATGGCGTTTCTGCGCAGCTGCGACCACTAGCCATTTGGTAAGTACCCTTGGGACTGTGGTAACCCCAAACTGCAGAATTATGAATTGGTTATCTTGTCCACTTACCACGCAGAGCAGATAGCAGTGATGTGCTGGAGGTATAGCAATGCGGAAGTAAGTAAGGTTGAGGGCTGCCAAGTGATCTCATGTGCTAAACAACAAAAAGACATCCTGAAAGGGAGGGAGGGGTCATGTGAATGCGCTCCGGCAGGACGTAACGATTTAGAGACGTAAAGACTAGGATGCGCCACAGATTCTAGTCTTTCTTGGGGTTCAGGAAGTAGATTCCAGGTACTGACTAGTTCGAGGGCACCTAACTCACAGCACCTTTGGTGAGGAGTGCTTGTACTTCTTGTAACAGTAGGAAAGGTCTTGCTTTGTTACATGGCAACGCTGTGGTATGTTCGATGAAATGGTGTATAATTCCAGCTAGAACCTTGGTGCACCACAGAGCGCACCCATTTGTCAGAGGTTGTTTTCTCTTACACTGTGGAAGGAGTAACCTCAATCTCCCCCCCCCTCCCCCTCCCCCCCAACCACCATACACAGTTGGCATTTGATTGGGGGGATGATCTGCAGAGGTTGAGCTAAGATTTTTCTCCTTGGAGGGGCGATTCTTTTGCTGCATAACATCAGACACATCAGGGAGCTCGAGGGAAAGGGAGACTTCACTCTAGTCCGATTAAGGCACAGAGTACTGTTTCGGTGCAGATCTCTCGAGTTTCCATTGAAACCTTTTTCGACTCCAAAGGTGGCATTTCAGAGACTCAGGGTCGAGCATGTTAGGATAGATGCAGAGGCTCACTGCCCTTTGTGGAAGCTTTCGTGGAGCTGAGGATTCTCTTGGGATAAAGAGGTTTGAGTCTGCAGGGGGAACTGGAGGCTGGAATCTCTCAGAAGGCTCACCTCAGGGCATGATGTACAAATGCATCAGGAACAGTGGTTGACCTCAACATGAGGATCCTTTTGGAGGTTGATTGCCTGGGTGGTGATCCTCAAGGGAGCACGGTGGAATGGAGACTCAGGGGCCTACGGTCTGGCGCAAAGGCAGTGCATCCTCAATGCGCCAGCGGATAAGGCCTCAGGACTTTGGTCTCCCTGCGTCAGCTAGATATTTGAAGATCGAGGCTCTTCATCGCTCATGATGTCCTCCGGTCTGAAAAGGTCAAGCATCTCGGGTGAGTTTTGACGCTGCACCTTGTGATGGGCTAAGTGAGGGTTCAAGTTGGCAGCAGGTGGTCTTAATGTGCTTGAATGCCCTACATGCCCACCACTTATGCTCTAGAGGCGGACAAGGGCTACAGACCTGATGCTGCTTGAATCAGGAAAATTTGGTATTGATTTAGGGCACAAATGGAAGGGTGTTTTTTTTGTATAAGACCCTCCCCCAACAGCCAATTTTGATACTATAAGACTTTTTTTGAGGACATCCCGTTGAAAGGCTAGAAGTCACTGACTAGGTAGGGTTTTTTTCCATTGCTGGGGCTGGGTTTTCAAACATCCAAATAATATCCAAAACCAATGGAGACTTTGTCCTGGAACATTGTGGGCCTAAGGAGGAATAATACATTTAGAGATCAAAGCATCTTAAGAATAACCATTTGCAAACGTCTGTAGCTAACACAAGATAGCAGGAGTATGCAGGCAAGTGTAACCACAACAATAGATACTTAAAAAAGTCGGGGAAGCAACTGGGGAGCTGCTTCCCCGTTCATCACACTGCATGTCATTGATAAAAAAGGAAAAAAATCTCAGGACGAGACGGTTTTATTGAAAAAACTCCTTCTGGGGCTCACACTAATAAGGATTTCTCATGCAGTGTAGTGAATGAAAAGTTCATATCCAACTCACTGTGAAGGTAGAGCAGTGAACATGAGCGCATCATCCACTACACTTCAATGGTTATAACACATGTCAGACTACTGCTGGTGCAATGCAGCCTGTACTAGAATCAATATGTATAACTACTACCACCCTCCCTTGACTTTGCTGTGCCTGGGCTGACAGGTCTAACTGCCAGAAGCACTTGTAGTCTCAATGGTCTCTAACATGCCTGAAAGTGCAAACTACATCTACCAAGCCACAATTCTGCAAAAAAAAGCTCAGGTCCACTCTCGATGTTGAACTCTAATTTTGGCGATTAATTTTTTAACTATTCAATGCAGGATCTTAAACTTGGCTGTATTCCTACAATTAAATAAGAGGGTACGTAGGTAAAAGCCCAACATATCATAAGAGTATAGGTGTCAATTTTTGCAAACACAACAATATTTTACCAGCTTATGGGTCTTTTTTAATTTTCCATTTTTAGACATTGTAGGAAGCTGGCTCTGTATGTGCTATGCCACTAGGTGGTTATTCTGTGCACAGAGTCAAGGGATTCCCCAAAAGGTTACAGAACTCAATGTAAAATAATGTGCTCTATAAGTGGTAGTGTGGGTGAGCAGCCTTAGGCCTATGACAGGAGTGTAAGACATTTATTGCACAAAATTGACCAATATTGGACAAACGAGTCAATGAGGAGATCCACACCAATTTTATAAAAATAAGCTTTGCAATTATTTTAAGACCGAGACCTTTGCAATAGGTAAGTATGTTTTTAACTAAAAATACCTTTCACTTAAAGTCGACAGTGCAATTTTATTCTATGGAGGAAAACAATAATGCGGTTTAACAGGTAAGTACAACACTTACAATTCCAGTCTTCGCAACCGTATGTCAAAAGGGTCAGGAGAGTACCAAAACTGCACCACCAGTGGCACCGGAGCAGTCGGATGCAAAGGTCAAAACAGGAATTCGGCCCAATGCTTTTCAATAGAGACTGAGGGTGCTCGAAGCCACACTGCTTGCAGGTAGGTAAATTGGTAGCAGGGGCCAAGCTTTGGAGATTAGGAATCAGACATGGACTGGCGCAGCGCCCTTGGCCTTGTCGTGCGGACGCGGGGTAGTGAGGACCTTCGGGTCATCGAGCCGCTTCTGCGGGTCACCGTGACTTTTCTTAGGTTCGCCGACAGCCTTCTTCGGGTCGACAAGGCCCTTGCCGGCATCGACCGGTCTCGGCGCCGACGCGCCAGGATCGACCACCTTTACTTTAGCCTTCGGCGCGGCAGACTTTGTTCCGACGCCCTTGACTTGACTTTTCGGCTCGACAGCCACCTTAGGCTTCTTCGGCGCCGAAGCCTCCGAAGATTTCGATCCGACCAAAGCGGTGCGCACTTTCGGTTTCGATGCTTGCACCTGCGCAGTATCTGGTGTCGAAACCATAGGTTTCACTTTCGGTTTCGTTTTGCCAGGGAGTGGCTCAGTAACAATGTCCGTGGCCGGGCCCGAAGGCGGGGCCGTGGAACCCATATCGAGGTCTTCGGTAAGGCCCGAAGGCGATCCCTAGACCTGGGCCTTAGAAATAGGCACGGCCCCAGAGTCAGATTGAGGAAGCTCCTCGTCCGAGCTATCCTCCATGGCCCCGAGGGCACAGTCGTCGTATCCTACCTCCTTGACGACTTCTTCGCTTTCGAACACCTCAGCATCAGCGTCGTAGTCGTCTTCGACGTCCGACGCGGGGTTCGATTCAGAAACGTCCTGGATATATTCGTCCTCGACCTCCCCAGCATTGAAGATGTCCGCAGGCGCCGGAGCAGATTGCTGGGCCTCCAGGCGCGCAGCTCGTCGAAGCTTAAGCGTCTTCTTGGATCTGAAGTGTGAACAAGCCATACACTTGTCCTCATCGTGGTCTGGCGACAGACACTTGTTGCACACCGGGTGGACGTCGATGTGGGGGTACTTCGAGTTACAGACCGGACATCTCTTGAATGGACTTCGGTCCATGATGGATGGTCGATAGGACAGGAGCGTCGACTAGGCCTTCCGCGCCGAGAGCACGCGGAAGTACAGAAACCGGCTCGGAGCCAAGCTAGAAGTAAAGCCGAACGCAAGACAATACCGACGTATAGACTAAAGACCTTTTGGTCTCAAGAAAGTTTTTATTTTATCGATTCCGACAAGAGGGAATTAAAGACATCCGAACCCAATGGCAGAAAAAAACAATCTGAGGATGGAGTCGATGCCCATGCGCACTGTAGTCCAGGGGAGGAGCCACCTATCTCGTGATACTTCAAAGACTCTTCCAGGACAACAATGTGCAATCATCCGGACCCAACACTAGGCGGCGATCTATGCACAGATATGAATTCAGCAGCCCACATGCCTCGAACAATGTTTTAGTGGAGGGACGCCTGGCTGCCAAGATGACATCCCAGACTTCGGGAGGAAGGTCGAAAGATGTCAACTGTCGCCGCTCAATGTCCATGCATGGAGGTGGAGGCTGAACAGGTTCGGGTGGAGGACCGTCCCCTGTTGCTGCGACAGAAGATCCTCCCGAAGAGGCAGTCAGCTTAGGGGATCGTTGGCCATGCCGAGTAGCTCGGGATACCAGTATCTTCGTGCCCAATCTAGAGCCACAAGGATGATTTAGGCCCGGTCGCGCCTGATCTTCAGCACTCTGGGCAGAAGTGGTATAGGCGGAAAGGTGTACAACAGACCGCAACTCCACTAGTGATGAAAAGCGTTGCTGAGCGAGTGCCGCCTTGGAAATTGCAAAGCGCAGAAGCGATGACTTTGTGCGTTCTCTTCGGTGGCGAATAGATCTAACCAAGGCCATCCCCACTGCAGAAAAAGACCTTGTGCCACAATTCTGAATGCAGACGCCAATTGTGATCCATCATGCACAGACAGCTGAGTTTGTCCACCCTGGCGTTCAGAGAACCTCCCAGGTGTTGAACCACCAAGGAAATGCCCTGATGTTCCAGGCTTGTCCAGAGGTGCAGAGCCTCCTGACACAGTCCACGACCCCACCCCGCCCTGTTTGTTGCAGTACCACATGGCGGTGGAGTTGTCCGTGAACACCTGCACCACACTTCCACAGACAAGGGAAGGGATGCCTTCAGTGCAAGTCGGATTGCCCAATGCTCCAAAGGTCCTCTGATCTCCACCTCTCCCATGTGGCCACCCCATCCCAGGAGGGACGTATCCGTCACCACTGTGTGCTCCGGTTGGGGAAGGGAGAGGGATCTGCCATTGACCCAATTGCGATTCGTGAGCCACCACTGCAATTGTCGTGTAGTGCCCTCCGAGACCTGGACGTGATCGGACAGGTTGCCCTGATGCTGTGCCCACTGGGACTTCAGGGCCCCCTGTAGAGTCCGCATATGCCATCTGGCATGATCTACCAACAGGATGCAGGAGGCCATTAGGCCCAGCAGCCGGAGGGTCATCCAGACCGAATCCCGGGATAGAGGCTGAAAGATCTGAATTATAACCTGAATATCCCAGACCCGCTGCGTCGAGTCCAGAACCACCCGATGAAAGGGAGCTTCTGGTAGGGAATCAGGTGCAACTTTGGCACGTTGCTGAAGAACCCCAGCAAATGCAGGAGGTCGGCCGTAGTCTGGAGGTGAGAGACTACTGTCTGGGGCGAGCTTGCCTTCAACAACCAGTCATCGAGATAGGGGAAGACTGGAACCCCTGATCTGTGCAAATGGGCTGCGACCACCGCCATCACTTTTGTGAACACCCGAGGGGCACTGGTAAGACCAAAGGGGAGCACGGTGAACTGAAAATACTCGCGGCCTACCGTGAATCGCAGGTAACGTCGGTGGGCCGGCAGGAAGGGGATGTGGAAATATGCGTCCTGCAAGTCCAAAGCTACCATCCAGTCTCCAGGGTCGAGAGCAGACGAGACCAGACCCAGAGTTAGCATCTTGAACTTCTCCTTCCGGAGGAAGCGATTGATGTCCCTGAGGTCCAAGATAGGACGCAGGCCCTTGTCATTCTTGGGTACCAGAAAGTAGTGGGAATAGCAACCACAACCTACTTCTGTCACAGGAAAGCACTCAATGGCCCCCGTGGCCAAGAGGGCCATAACTTCCTTTTGTCGAAGTAGCAGATGATCCCCAGATATGCAGTGGTACTTGGGTGGCATGACTGGAGGGGGAGTCTCGAAGGGGAGGGAGTAGCCCCTTAGGACAATTTGCAGCACCCACCTGTCCAAAGTGATGGTGCGCTAAAGGGGGAGGAGATGGCGAATCCTGCTGCCTACTGGCATCTGATGGGCCTGAAAGCTCGGACTAGGAAGGCTTTGAGGCGGCTGCTGCGGGGGTGGAGGTGGACTGACCCGCTCGCTGGCCCCCTGCCCCGCCACGGCGGGGCCCATGTCCACAGCCGCCTCAAGGTTTATTCTGTGCCTTGTGGCTGAAGGAACGTGTCGGAGCACCCCTTCCGTGGCCACGAAAGGGACAAAAAGCCAAAGTGGCAGTGCACGTTGTAGAAAGGTCCAATGACTTGGCCGTAGCCCGGGAGTCCTTAAAGCGTTCCAGCGCATGATCGGCTTTGTCGTAAAAAGGCGACTGCCATCAAAGGGCATGCCCATAAGGGTGTTTTGGACAACCCCCGAAAAGCCAGTGGACCGCAGAGCGTCACCATCGTGGAAATCGCTCTGCCTAGCGAGTCCGCGATGTGAAGTCAACACCGTATGGTGAACTTCGCTGCATCCCTCCCCTCAGCAACAGCCTGGGCGAGCACTGTCCGGGCCTCCTCCAGACACTGAGGCAGCACTCGTGCAACCGTATCCCACACAGAGTGGTAATAACGGCCCAAGAGGCATGCAGTGTTCACTGACTGCAGCGCTAAGCTGGCAGATGAACAGTTTCTTACCAAACTGTTCCAGCTTCTTGGATTCCCTATCCGGAGGGGTGGTAGGGAATGCACTCTGGGAAGTAGAGGCCAGGATAACCACACTCTCGGGGGTGTGTGTGTGGGCGGGGGGGGGGGGGGGGGGGGGGGGGGGGGAGTACGACGACAGAAAAGCAGGGTCGCCTGGAGCCGGGGTCTTGCCACGTTACTATCCACAGGAGCCCCAGTGGTGGGCATTAACCAAGTGCCCATAAGAACGTCAGTTAGTGCTTCATTGAACAGCAGCAGAGGCTAGGAAGAGCTTACCGCCGGCTGGAGCACCTCAGTGAGGAGGTTAGCCCTCAGGGCAACCGTAGGGAGTTCGAGGTCAAGGGCCTCGGCTGCCCTACGCAAAACCACACTATAGGTCGCTCCCTCCTCCGAAGCCACAGAAGGAGGAGAGAGGAAGCCACGGTCAGGCGATTGGTCAGGACCACTGGCATCCCCTTACTCTTCTCCCCCAGTCCTGATCCAACTCACACTGCTGTGATCCAACGACGGACACGTAGCCGCAAGACGCCACCTTCCGACGCGCAGGGGTACTGCTGACGAAAACTTTCCGGATCCAGTCTGACGCCGGGGGTAATTCTACGTTATGGAATCTATCGCTAACAATTTTCTTTCAGATACTGTCAGCTAGATGACTTAACATTCCTTTAAGGACTGGTATATATTGTAATCCCCTTTGAGCAGTAGATAATGTTTCAAAAAGGACGTAATCTTCCACGGGGTCTTTATGTAAAGGCACATTATGAAAAGCTGCAGCTCTAGCTATTAGATCCCGATAGGCGGAGGCATTATCTGGTAGTGATGGACGGGTGGGTAAAGGTCTGAGCCTGTATCTCTTTGCGGCTCTATCATATACATCTCAAGCATCCCCAGGATGTGTCCTCTGGTACATCATCCTCAACTATTATAGGGGAATGAGGAGAAATATGGCCACCCTCAGAATGTTGTGGTGAATCAGGTGGAGGAACGGCTGGTGGTGTAAATGGGTTTGGTGAGGTAAGTATGGGAATATGTAAAGGGTTAGTAGCAATGTCTTTTTTCTTCTTAGGAGTTTGTATAGGAATGTCTAGCCGCTTCGGAAGCGAATTCGCTTTTCGATTGAGGCTTTAGGGGTTGAAGAATGATCTTTTCGGTTCTGGGTTGAATTTGCAATGTTTTCTGTTTCGGATCGAGCCGTTCTTGGATTACATCAAGGATTGGTTCAGTTTGTATTAAGAAGAAACATTAATCAACAATTACCAAAACCTGGTGCAATTTCAAAAACAAAGTGCAATTCCGGAGGACAACAGAAAATAAAAATACAAGAATTTAATACAGTTGGGTCAAAAGAAACATCAAGTATATCGTCAACCCATGCGACAAAATCCTTATGGTGATTCATTGTCAACAGTATCATTGAATGGGGTGCAGATAAGACCTCTACTTTTGTTCCAGGGGCCCCATACCCTGGTACACTTGCCAGGGCAACCTCCGCTTACGTATATCGCCCTTTCCGCTTGCATGCACCAGTCCATGTCTGATTCCCAATCGGCATGTCTGAGTGCAACTCCACCCTTCCAGGTTCTAGCAATAATGCGTTTCGCAATCATACAACCCAGCGTGAACCAGAGACGTTCAAAGCTTGTTACGTCAGTGGCCTCCCTAGACATTTAAAAGACAAAGGCGAGGGGATACCTCAATTAGTTTATGACATATTTGAGACATGGCCAATACAAAGCTCCCCCAGTATGTCTGAAGGTCAATACAATCCCATCATTGGTGTAAGAAATTTCCTGTCTGCCCACAGGGACAGACCGGAGAGGATAAAAGACCCATCTTAGCCAGAGCCGAACTGGTATAGTACACTCTATGTAGAAGTTTAAGCTGTATCAATTTAAAACGAGAATGGATAGCCACCTCCTGAGGTGACGCCAGGGCCTCCCTCGTGGAGTTTTTGGTCTGAAGGTATAGCCTTTCAGAGCCGATGAAGGTTTTAGTTTTGGTTCTGGTGTGATCTGAACCAAACCACGTGAACCATATCTTCCGGAACCGAGGTGGATGTTCGATGAACTGTCTAATCAGACTTAGAAAAATTAGAGGCTCCTGCTGTAGGCTGAGATTTTGGTGCCGAGCACGGGGAATCAGAATGTTTATGTTTGCTCTCCTGCAGTGACGGTCCGGAAGCGGTTTTTGCAGATGGGACCGATTTTTTTTTTTATAGTTTTGGGATCAGGACAGTTGTACTCACGGTTTGATGTTTTTGAGTCGAATTGAGACTGGCTGAATCCTGTTCTATGTCGGAACCAGAATCTGAATCATGGATGGACAATGATTCCTCTAGAACTGTTGAGGCTTCCTCTTGTCGATCAAAGATATCTGGTGAGTCGTCCAAGCAGCATTTCTTGGCGTCCGGCATGTGTATCGGAGTGTCTTTTTGGACCAAAAATATCTACAGGCCTCCCAGTTTTCCTCTAGATCGGGCGAGAGGCATAAACTGCAAATAGAATGCTGGTCGGTGTGAGGATACTTTCAGTGGCAACTCGGACAGAAATGGAACGGATGACATTCCATCAGCAGCACATTCCGAACATTTATTTGGAAGTTGAAGAGGCCCGACCGAGCATGGTCCGTATGTCGTGAAAGGGATTCGAAGATCTCGAGGCTCAAATATGTATTTGCTTGCACCACAAGAGTAATAACACGATTGAGACAATACCGTTAATTTGAACTCCTTGTTGGCAAACCAAAGGAAGCTGGGGAGAATCTCAAACCGGAGAGCGAGCGATTACATACGAGCCCGTTGCGGGGAAAAAAATCTAAATATGGAGTCGATGCCCATGCGCACTATCACCAAAGGGATGAGTCACAAAATGTTGTGACTCGAACAACTTCTTTGAAGAAAAACAACTTGCAATCATCCGAGCCCAACACTAGATGGCAGACTTATGAACAGCATGTGTGTCTACAGCACACGTGCCAAAAACAAGGTTTCCAGGAGTGAGATTCACGAAAATAGACCGTCCCCGCCAAGGACTCCATTCAGCAAAGTCAACATGTTTACCTGCCATTTATCTATGGGCCCATCTGATCCCTACAAGCAAGCCAGAGGCTTTCATAAAGGACGAAGGGGCAAAGCCATCTGGCCTCCTGGCTCATTTATTGTGCCTCTGTTTATTAGGTGTTATGCTACCATCGCTCACACGCAGAGCATAAAGCCAGGAAGACAAGGCCTGGAAAATGTCTTCTTGCGAGGAACAAGTGCTGATGCACTGGCAAAGGATGCTACAAACACATTTCTAAAATGAAGTACTTTCATTTGAAAGCTTACTATCCATTAATCTGAGGAAAGGTACATTGAAAATTAATTCTACTGTGGCATGCGCCTCTCCACAGAACACGCACACTTGAACTGAAAACATTCAAGTGAGTCATCAATGGTTCCCCGAAGCAGGTTTCATACAACTGCCTCCATATGATACCGTTTTGCACCCCATATGCTTACAAATGCAGGTTTCGATGCTGAGCATCAGGTATTTGTCATTTTTTAAGCCACAGTAATACTTGGCTAAGTGTCCTTTAGTTATACTGGAATGGGGGCCAACGGGGCAATGGGAGGTAGTGGCAACATGGAAAATGTGCGAGAGGAAGCAACAAACGCAGGCAACAAGAGTGTGGGAGGGAGAGGGCAGACAGAGCCAGCAACAAAAGATGTACTCTGTAGTCTGGCTAAGCAAAAATAAAAGAAAATAGCTCCCAAAAGCACGAGCAGTGTAAGGACACAAGTACTTGAGCACATGCTCCAGGGGAGGGCTACATGCAAGAAAGAAGTGGCGACCACAGAGCTGACTAGCAGGAACTAAGCAATTGAGAGCTGCTTTGAAGCCAACCAGTTGAAAGTAATGCATAGCCTTCGAGCCCACTAAAATGTCTCGAAGAGACAGCACATGTTCTGTCTTGGAGCGACCTAAAAAGGGAACAGTCTTTGGAACACCATCACCCTCTTTAGATTTGGGAATGTCTCTCCCGTGATGGCATTTGGGTTAGACGCAAGAAAAAGTCTGATGCACTGTGGATAAATACTTTTTTGCGTGCAAAACCTAGCCTATTTAACAGGCGCACTGCAGTGCGGGTGTGTGCTAGGCACAGCTATCAGCTTCCACTTCTTAGCAGCCAATCATCCAGATAAGGAAAGCCATGAATGGCGTTTCTGCGCAGCTGCGACCACTAGCCATTTGGTAAGTACCCTTGGGACTGTGGTAACCCCAAACTGCAGAATTATGAATTGGTTATCTTGTCCACTTACCACGCAGAGCAGATAGCAGTGATGTGCTGGAGGTATAGCAATGCGGAAGTAAGTAAGGTTGAGGGCTGCCAAGTGATCTCATGTGCTAAACAGCAAAAAGACATCCTGAAAGGGAGGGAGGGGTCATGTGAATGCGCTCCGGCAGGACGTAACGATTTAGAGACGTAAAGACTAGGATGCGCCACAGATTCTAGTCTTTCTTGGGGTTCAGGAAGTAGATTCCAGGTACTGACTAGTTCGAGGGCACCTAACTCACAGCACCTTTGGTGAGGAGTGCTTGTACTTCTTGTAACAGTAGGAAAGGTCTTGCTTTGTTACATGGCAACGCTGTGGTATGTTCGATGAAATGGTGTATAATTCCAGCTAGAACCTTGGTGCACCACAGAGCGCACCCATTTGTCAGAGGTTGTTTTCTCTTACACTGTGGAAGGAGTAACCTCAATCTCCCCCCCCCCTCCCCCTCCCCCCCAACCACCATACACAGTTGGCATTTGATTGGGGGGATGATCTGCAGAGGTTGAGCTAAGATTTTTCTCCTTGGAGGGGCGATTCTTTTGCTGCATAACATCAGACACATCAGGGAGCTCGAGGGAAAGGGAGACTTCACTCTAGTCCGATTAAGGCACAGAGTACTGTTTCGGTGCAGATCTCTCGAGTTTCCATTGAAACCTTTTTCGACTCCAAAGGTGGCATTTCAGAGACTCAGGGTCGAGCATGTTAGGATAGATGCAGAGGCTCACTGCCCTTTGTGGAAGCTTTCGTGGAGCTGAGGATTCTCTTGGGATAAAGAGGTTTGAGTCTGCAGGGGGAACTGGAGGCTGGAATCTCTCAGAAGGCTCACCTCAGGGCATGATGTACAAATGCATCAGGAACAGTGGTTGACCTCAACATGAGGATCCTTTTGGAGGTTGATTGCCTGGGTGGTGATCCTCAAGGGAGCACGGTGGAATGGAGACTCAGGGGCCTACGGTCTGGCGCAAAGGCAGTGCATCCTCAATGCGCCAGCGGATAAGGCCTCAGGACTTTGGTCTCCCTGCGTCAGCTAGATATTTGAAGATCGAGGCTCTTCATCGCTCATGATGTCCTCCGGTCTGAAAAGGTCAAGCATCTCGGGTGAGTTTTGACGCTGCACCTTGTGATGGGCTAAGTGAGGGTTCAAGTTGGCAGCAGGTGGTCTTAATGTGCTTGAATGCCCTACATGCCCACCACTTATGCTCTAGAGGCGGACAAGGGCTACAGACCTGATGCTGCTTGAATCAGGAAAATTTGGTATTGATTTAGGGCACAAATGGAAGGGCGTTTTTTTTGTATAAGACCCTCCCCCAACAGCCAATTTTGATACTATAAGACTTTTTTTGAGGACATCCCGTTGAAAGGCTAGAAGTCACTGACTAGGTAGGGTTTTTTTCCATTGCTGGGGCTGGGTTTTCAAACATCCAAATAATATCCAAAACCAATGGAGACTTTGTCCTGGAACATTGTGGGCCTAAGGAGGAATAATACATTTAGAGATCAAAGCATCTTAAGAATAACCATTTGCAAACGTCTGTAGCTAACACAAGATAGCAGGAGTATGCAGGCAAGTGTAACCACAACAATAGATACTTAAAAAAGTCGGGGAAGCAACTGGGGAGCTGCTTCCCCGTTCATCACACTGCATGTCATTGATAAAAAAGGAAAAAAATCTCAGGACGAGACGGTTTTATTGAAAAAACTCCTTCTGGGGCTCACACTAATAAGGATTTCTCATGCAGTGTAGTGAATGAAAAGTTCATATCCAACTCACTGTGAAGGTAGAGCAGTGAACATGAGCGCATCATCCACTACACTTCAATGGTTATAACACATGTCAGACTACTGCTGGTGCAATGCAGCCTGTACTAGAATCAATATGTATAACTACTACCACCCTCCCTTGACTTTGCTGTGCCTGGGCTGACAGGTCTAACTGCCAGAAGCACTTGTAGTCTCAATGGTCTCTAACATGCCTGAAAGTGCAAACTACATCTACCAAGCCACAATTCTGCAAAAAAAAGCTCAGGTCCACTCTCGATGTTGAACTCTAATTTTGGCGATTAATTTTTTAACTATTCAATGCAGGATCTTAAACTTGGCTGTATTCCTACAATTAAATAAGAGGGTACGTAGGTAAAAGCCCAACATATCATAAGAGTATAGGTGTCAATTTTTGCAAACACAACAATATTTTACCAGCTTATGGGTCTTTTTTAATTTTCCATTTTTAGACATTGTAGGAAGCTGGCTCTGTATGTGCTATGCCACTAGGTGGTTATTCTGTGCACAGAGTCAAGGGATTCCCCAAAAGGTTACAGAACTCAATGTAAAATAATGTGCTCTATAAGTGGTAGTGTGGGTGAGCAGCCTTAGGCCTATGACAGGAGTGTAAGACATTTATTGCACAAAATTGACCAATATTGGACAAACGAGTCAATGAGGAGATCCACACCAATTTTATAAAAATAAGCTTTGCAATTATTTTAAGACCGAGACCTTTGCAATAGGTAAGTATGTTTTTAACTAAAAATACCTTTCACTTAAAGTCGACAGTGCAATTTTATTCTATGGAGGAAAACAATAATGCGGTTTAACAGGTAAGTACAACACTTACAATTCCAGTCTTCGCAACCGTATGTCAAAAGGGTCAGGAGAGTACCAAAACTGCACCACCAGTGGCACCGGAGCAGTCGGATGCAAAGGTCAAAACAGGAATTCGGCCCAATGCTTTTCAATAGAGACTGAGGGTGCTCGAAGCCACACTGCTTGCAGGTAGGTAAATTGGTAGCAGGGGCCAAGCTTTGGAGATTAGGTCAAGCACGGGGGCCGGAAAAACAGCACCAAATATACACCACCAGCCGCACAAGGGTGGCCTGGTACAGGATGCAATTTTAGCATTGGGTGCCCAATGCTTTTCAATAAGGATTCTCTTCTGACAAACAGGCTGCAGGTGTCGCACCAAAGGCTGCAGGAGGGAGACCAATGACAGCAGAGGTAAGTAGAGATGTCGGGGGCCATGAGGGAACCATCGATTCAGCTCACCAAGGTGCAGGGGTGGCTTTATACGTCAGAGTAGTCTAACTGGAGCTGGTCGCAGTCAGGGGGAGCCTCTGGATTCAGGTTGCAGGCGTTGTTGTGGAGTCCAGGAGTTGTCAGCCAATGCTGGAGATGAGGTCAGGACCTCTGGGGAGCCTGTTCAGTGTTGGTGGGCCACCTGGACAGGGTACGTAGGCGTCTGGTGCAGAGTGGGCAGGACTCGCGGATCTGCAGGGCACTGGAATCCTTTGTTTTGGATTCTTGGGGACAGAACACTATCCTCAGGAGTTCTAGCTCTTTTCAAAGTTCAGGCAGTCTTCCTGGGATTTCTGGAGGTTGCCGGCTGTAGGACATGCGTCCCCTTCACGCAGGGTTTTGGAAGCTGGACACAGGCCGGTAGGGCTGGTCAGTCATCATAAGACTTCGCAGCACGGCGTCTTCTTAGTCCTTCTCAGTTCAGAGGTAATTAACCTCTAGGTTTGGGGGAGTCACCTCAATACTATTTTGGGGCCTATTTAGGGGAGTAGCAGATAGGGCCAATAGTCACCTGAGTGAGGGGCATAGAACCAGCCCTGATTGGAGGAGTCCTCTCATCTTCAAGATGGAAGGGACTGAAAAGTGTACTTAACTTAGCCTCCTTCACCTGAGGGATGGAGCTGGCAAAGGTGGGCACACCTATTCTTCCTAGGTTTTTTACTGCCCAAAGTGAGGGTATAAACTGGGGGCCGCCATCTGCTGCTAGCAGCAGAGGCTGGGGGTCGCAGTACAAAGGCGTCAGGCTTTTGAAGCTTCCCTTTCAACCACTGGTCCATCGGGGGGGGGGGGGGGGGGGGGGGGGAAAGACACCTTTGTCCAGGATGTACATTGTTCCCGGTCCTAGAGAGCAGAGGCTCTCATCCCAGGGGTCCAGAAACATGGCTGTCTCTCATAGGCTGCCTAAAGCCAGTCAGTGCCCACACCAGGGTCGGTAGGTTTCCTACATACAGTTAAGCCATCATGGTGTTGTGGAGTTTCCAGCCAATGTATTCTCTATGGTTTCACTTGCAATATCTGCTCAGTGCACCCTGCCTTAGGGCTCATAAAGCCTACTAGACTGGTGACTTAACTATATTCTAAACAAAACAGGTGATGGACAGAATGTGGATCAATGTCACACATTCACCCCAGTCCAAAGATCTGGGCCCAAATCCATCGTTTTTTTGCACTCCACACCACCCTGGGTTAGACAATGGCGATATGCAAATCAGCTCTGACCCTGTGCCCCATGGGAACAGTCCAGTCCGAACTACAAAAGCCATGTCCTTCCCAGAACGGAATCAAGCATCCCCAGCGCACTTATGGCGGTAATTGCAAACAAAACAGGTGATGGACAGAATGTGGATCAATGTCACACATTCACCCCAGTCCAAAGATCTGGGCCCAAATCCATTGTTTTTTTGCACTCCACACCACCCTGGGTTAGACAATGGCGATATGCAAATCAGCTCTGACCCTGTGCCCCATGGGAACAGTCCAGTCCGAACTACAAAAGCCATGTCCTTCCCAGAACGGAATCAAGCATCCGAGGATCGGACCGGTTTCGAGGTAACACCTCATCAGCCCGGCTAGCTTGACTCCAGTGGTATGGAGTGCCTGGGACCCACGTCTGAGCATCCCCAGCGCACTTATGGCGGTAATTGCAAACAAAACAGGTGATGGACAGATAGGCAGTGTTAGCTGGCACGGCACACAGGTAGTGTGCCATGTCAACTTTTTGTCTGCACTAGGCCTGGCAGTCTGGATGGCCTAGGTGAGGGGTTACTAAGGGACCCTCTTCAGTTCCCATGCCCTTGGTACCCAGGTACCTTTTACTAGGGGCTTACACAGGGCCTGAAGGTCCAATTTGGGAATAGCTTTTAGGGAATAGGCACAAGGAACATGATTGTCAGGGACCGTGAGCGCTATGATCATAACCACATCAATGTCCAGGCAAAAAGTGGGGGGCTAACCATGTCAAAAGAGGCACTTTCTCAGACATCCTATATTGAGTGTTTTCAAGTGAGAATCGGAACAAAAAAAGAACATTTTAACAATAGCGTTGATAACCACGTACCAGATATCGGGTATACAGGTCACAAGCCTAGCCACATTAACATAGGACATGGAAGGGAATATGCTACTTACCAATATGCATCTGTTCTTGGCATGTAGGGCTGCTGACATTCATATCTGTGCATAGATCGCCACCTAGTGTTGGGCCCGGATGATTGCACATTGTTGTCCTGGAAGAGTCTTCGAAGTATCACGAGATAGGTGGCTCCTCCTCTGGACTACAGTGCGCATGGGCATCCTATCCATCCTCAGATTGTTTTTCGCCATTGTGGCAGAGATGGAGTGTGATACAGTAAGAGATGTCCATGCAAGAAAGTAAGAGTAAGAGAGAATGCTACAGCTGCGACCCGGGAGGAGGGTGGGCGATATGAATGTCAGCAGCCCTACATGCCAAGAACAGATGCATACTGGTAAGTAGCATATTCTGTTCGAGGCATGTGGGCTGCTGAATTCATATCTGTGCATAGAATGTATAGCAGTCTCTCCCTTAGCGGTGGCTACCTGGGCCAGCTGCAGCAGTCTGAAAAAGAGTTTTGAGAACAGCCTGTCCCACAGCTGCTTGGAGTGTACATCTACGCAGTAGTGTTTGGTAAATGTATGTATGGTGGTCCATGTGGCTGCCCTACATATTTCCTTTAGATGAATGTTCCCTAGGAAAGCCATAGATGCCCCCATTTTGCGTGTGGAGTGCCCTCTTGGGGGCACTGTTAAAGTACGTTTAGCTTTAATGAAACATATTTGGATGCATTTAACTATCCATCTAGCTAAGCCACTTTTTGAAATAGGGTTATCTTTGTGCTGTGGTGAAAAGGCAACGAACAACTGCTTTGTCTTCCTAAAATCTTTCGTCCTGTCTATGTAATATAGCAGAGCTCTTTTCACATCCAGTGTGTGCAGGGCTCTTTCAGGTACTGATTGTGGGTTTGGGAAGAACACTGGCAGTTCTATTGTTTGATTTATGTGGAATTGTGATACCACTTTAGGCATGAATTTAGGGTTTGTCCGAAGTACGACCCTATTAGCGTGAATTTGAATGAATGGTTCTTGAATAGTTAGGGCTTGCAGCTCACTAACTCTTCTAAGCGAAGTGATGGCTACGAGAAAAGCCACCTTCCATGTTAAGAATTGTATCTCAAAGGAGTGCAATGGCTCAAAAGGTGGTCCCATTAGTCTGGTTAACACGACGTTTAGGTTCCAGACAGGGGAAGGAGGGTGTCTTGGTGGAATCACTCGTTTGAGGCCCTCCATGAACGCCTTAACTGCGGGCACTCTGAACAGCGAAAGGTGCTGTCTGTTCTGAAGGTAAGCAGCTATGGCTGCTAGGTGTATCCGTATGGACGTATAGGCTAGATTGCAGCGATGTAAGTGCAAAAGATAGCATATGATATTTTGAATGGACGCGTCCAGTGGGTCTACGTCCTTGTTGTTACAATAAATGACAAAACGTTTTCACTTTGATGCATAGCAAGCTCTTGTTGTAGACCTTCTTGCCTCCTTGATAATGTTCATGCAGTCAGGAGGTAAGTTGAGGTAGCCGAACTCTAAGACCTCAGGAGCCAGATTGCAAGGTTCAGTTGCTGTGGATCTGGGTGCTGAATGTCTCCATGGCTCTGCGTTAAGAGGCTGGGTGTTAGACGTAGCCTTTGATGGGGCACCACGGAAAGTTCTAGGAACGTGGTGTACCACGGTTGCCTCGCCCACGTTGGAGCAACTAGGATTAGCGTCATGGAATGCTGGCGCAGCTTGCGTGCCACTAGCGGTATCAACGGAGCTGGTGGAAAAGCGTATGCAAATCTGCCTGACCAGTTCATCCATATCGCATTCCCCTGAGACTGCAGGTGTGGGAACCTTGTGGCGAAGGACCGGCATTTTACGTTTTCTTTTGTGGCGAACAGGTCTATTTCTGGCTGTCCCCACTGTTGAAAGTATGGTTGAAGCACCGTGGGGTGAATCTCCCACTCGTGCATTTGCTGGCTGTGTCTGCTGAGCAGATCCGCTATCTGATTGTCCTTGCCTGGGAGGTGTTCCGCCAGGAGAAAAATGTTTCTCTGGATGGCCCACTTCCACACTTGTTGTGCCAGATGCGACAGCTGTGGAGAGTGTGTTCCTCCCTGTTTCTGGAGGTAGTACATCGCAGTCATGTTGTCCGTCCGGATCAGCACGGTCTTGTTGCAGAGATGTACTTTGAAAGCTTTCATTGCCATGAAAATTGCCATCAGCTCTAGCAGGTTGATATGCAATTTTTTCTGCTGCGTGGTCCATAGGCCCTGTACTGTGTGGTGGAGAACATGGGCTCCCCACCCTATCAGGGATGCGTCCGTTGTCAGCACAATTTGTGGTACAGGCTCCTGGAACAGTTGTCCCTTGCAAAGGTTTTGTGGTTTCCACCAATGCAGAGTTGTATGCACGACTGGTCACCAACACTAGGTCTTTTAATTGTCCCTGAGCCTGGTTCCACTGCCGTGCTAGGCACTCTTGCAGCGGACGTATGTGAAGTCTTGCATGAGGGACTATGAAGATGCACGAGGCCATCATGCCAATCAGTTGCATAAACACTTGGGCTGGGAGTGAGTGTTGCGGCCTGAAATTTTGGATGAGCGTTTGGATGCTGCTCATTCTGGCAGGATTTGGTTGTGCTTTCGCTGCCAGAGTGTCTATTGTTGCTCCCAGATACTGCTGGACGTGGGCAGGCTGGAGATGGGATTTGTTGTAGTTCAGCGAGAAACCCAGATCATGCAAGAGGTGAATAGTGCACGACATGTGGCTGGCACACTGCTGGGCTGACTGCGCTTGTATGAGCCAGTCGTCCAGATATGGATAGACATGTATATGCTGTCTTCTGAGGTGTGCAGCTACTGTTGCCAGGCACTTGGTGAACACCCTTGGGGCTGTTGTAACCACAAAAGGGAGGACCTTGAATTGGTAGTGCTGGTTTAGAATTGTGAACCTGAGATAGTTCCTGTGTGCTGGGTGTATAGGAATATGGAAATATGCGTCTTTGAGGTCCAAGGTTGCGAGGAAGTCTCCTTGACGCAACAGTGGCAACACCTGCTGTAGAGTGATCATGTGGAAATGCTCTGATAAGATGTATTGGTTTAGGGGCCTGAGGTCTAAAATTGGTCTGAGAGACCAGTCCTTTTTGGGGACTAGAAAGTACAGAGAGTACACCCCTGTACCTTGGTGATCTAAAGGTACTAGTTCTATTGCCCCTTTTTGTAGCATGCGGATTACTTCCTGCTGCAATAAGTGTAGGTGTTCATGCGGACATAGGACGGTGTCTTGGGGGTATGTTGGGTGGTGTGGACATTAACTCTAGGCAATATCCATGTTGTATAATTTGCCTCACCCACCTGTCTGTAGTTATGGTTTCCCAGACTGGCAGGAACTGCTGTAGTCTTCCCCCGACCGGTGTTACATGGTCCGGGGGCAGTGACAAGAAGTCACTGTTTGGTGTTGGAGGAGGATCTGGAGCTGTTATTTCCTCGTCCTCTACCCTTGGTGCTATTGCCACGGTATCCACCTCTACTATTCTTGTTGTAGGTGTTTTGCATGTTGCTTTTAGTATAAGAGGTTTGCTGTGTTGAGGCTCCTCTAAGAGCTCCTCTGTTGCCGGAGTGACGAAAGGAACCGCCTCTATATTGCTGTGACTGCAGGGCACCCATAGACTTGGCTGTCTCAGTGTCTTCATTTTGTCCAGTATGGTGTCCACATCAGGACCAAGTAAATAGTCAGGGTTAACGGGTTGATTAAGTAAAGTGGTTTGAACTTCATTTTAAAACCCGGAGATGCGTAGCCATGCATGTCGTCGGAGCATGACGCTAGTGTTGATAGCCCTGGCTGCCGAGTCTGCTGCATCTAAGGCACATTTTATGGATACATTAGATATGAGCTTGCCCTTTTGTATCAGGAATTCTGCCTGTTCCTTATAAAGGTCAGGTAGGTGTTGAAAGATTTGTTCCAGTGTGTCAGTGCGCCCTGTCATACCTAGCTAACAGGGCTTGCGTGTTTGTAATTCTCCAGATGTTAGCCGCTTGAGCAGCCACCCTTTTTCCTGATGCCTCCAGAATTTTGGACTCTGTCTGGAGGTGGAGCTTCGCCAGATGTTTGCGAATTAGCACGTTTACGTACATTGGAGACAACTAGAGAGTCCAAAGGCAGTTGTCCCTTAATATATGTAGGGTCAACCGGGGCTGGTCTATATTTTCTCTCTATCCTAGGGTTAATGACCCGTGCCCTGGTAGTGTCTTTAAATATGGCCCCTGCATGTTTAAGCACCCCTTTCAGCATTGGCAATGTTTTGACATTTTTCTCCGAGGTGCTAAACGTGTCAAAGAGGAAGTCTTCATCAATGGGATCTGCGTGCATCTCCACATGGTGATTATATGCTGCCCTTTCTATCAGTGCGTTAAAGGCAGCTGTGTCCTCTGTAGGCGATGATTTTACAGGGTATGCAGAGGTGTCAGGAATTGTTTGAGAATCTCTAGGATCCACAGGGTCAGTCCATGGCTGAGTTTGTGTGTCCTGGTCAGTATCCGTTTGATAATTGTATTGCTCATTGTCCTCATACTCCCCATAGTCGTCTGTGCGTGTGGGCAAGTACATATAGGTTTCCTGAACATATGGCGTGATAGTTTCAAAGAGAACTGGAGATGTCGAAGTGTCTCTTTTCCTCTTTAGAGGTATCTTGTAGGACTCAAAGGTAGTTTCAGGCCTGATTTTCCTTTTTAACAGGGTCACCCTCCCAGTGTCGGGGTCGACATACAGTTTAGACTGTTCTTCAGATGAGGGATCCTGTTCCTGTGCTACTGTAGGTGTTTCCCCCAAACTCGGCCTTTTTGGCTGGGTTGGTTCGAATCGGCTATCCTTTTCGACCACCCTTGGCTTGACATGCGGAGGGAGTCCGATTTTTATCGGTCCTAGAGGTTGTTGGACTGTTTTAGTAGCCTGTATTAACTTTTTTGGAGCTGTGGTTTTCGATCCGACTGTTTTTGGTTGTTCGATAACCATTCTGTGGACCAGCGTAGACTTTGGAGCATGTTGCTTTGGAGCGATGCTTTTGTCCCTCGGTTCGACGGAGCTCTTTGGCTCGAGTCTCGATTTTGGAATAAGTGTCTTTGTGTGCACTTGCTTTGGTTGTTCGACGCGTACCTTCGGATCGACAACCGTTGTCCGTTCGAGTCCCTTTTTAGTCTTGCCAGGCGTCGACGTCGATGGGTCGACTGCCTTCCGCTTAATCGCGGACGTGGGAGTAGTTACTTTGGCCTCGACAACCTTTGCAAGCGACCTCGATGGGTCGACGACCTGTTTTTGCTTGGTCGGCTTCGACGGATCCGCCATTTTCAGTCCGAAGAATGGGATGTCTATTAGTTTCGGTTTCTGTTTGGCAGCTATCACCTTCGGTTTCGATTTCTCCAGATTTTGGAAATGTCGTACCGATGGCTCTTGTAATATATTCGTAGCCGGGCTTAGCTGCGGGGCTATCAAATCGTCGATCTGATCTTGGCTTAGGCCTTCCGGCGATGCCTCAACCTGAGCCTCTGGATCTGAACCAGCGAATATATTGGGCTCCGTCCTCACGGTCGGCCCAGTGTCCTCGCCGGAGTCGTCCTCGACGGCTCCTATGCCTGGTTCGTCGTCCCCTACCTCGATGAGGTCTTCCTCGTCATCGACGCAGTACTTGGAGTCGTGTTCAGACCCCTGCTCCGACTGCTGATCAGAGTCCTCAGGGTCGACGACCTCTTCATCTTCAAAGATGTTCTCCGGCTCGGGCGCTGACCTCTGCATCGTCTGTCGTGCCGCACGTCGAACCCGAAGAGTCTTTTTTCACCTAAATTGAGCACAAGCTAAGCAGTCGGCTTTGTTGTATTCAGGAGATAAACACTCATTACAAACTGGGTGTTTATCAATGTGTGGGTATTTAGAGTTACAGTTGGGGTATCGCTTGAAAGGACTTCGTTCCATCGACGATTGGCTCTGGTGTCGAGAAGGCCCGCGGCCCGATTCGACGTCCTGAGTAGAAAGAACAGGGATAAGTTGTAGGTACCGATCGAAGATACAATACTGACACCCCTAAGGCCTTTTGGCCTTTAGAAAGTTAGAAATATATTTCCGAACTCCGAGTAACGAAAGTACATCCGAACCCAATGGAAAAAAACAATCTGAGGATGGAGAGGATGCCCATGCGCACTGTAGTCCAGAGGAGGAGTCACCTATCTCGTGATACTTCGAAGACTCTTCCAGGACAACAATGTGCAATCATCCGGACCCAACACTAGGCGACGATCTATGCACAGATATGAATTCAGCAGCCCACATGCCTCGAACATAATAATCGGGTACAAGGGACTCTGGTGATTCATATGGCCCAAGTATTGCGAAGCTGGGAACTGCAACAACATTCAAGCAGAGAGTCCTTATTCCCGCAACAGAGGACAACCGGGCACCCCCAAGGTCGAGAAACTCAGTAAGAAGTTCCCCCCCACTCCTCACTGTCATCCTCCGCCTTATCATGCCTACATGTCCTCAATTGTACGTCCTCTGCCACCACCCATGCAGTCACATCACCCACACAACACTCAAATCTATGACCGACATGCTTCATCCATGTAATCGCAACTCGCCGCTTAACTAGGAACAACAGCAAGTGTAGGAATTTAAACACCATTTCCTGGGCCGTGGGTCTAGGAACGTCACCCAGCAAGCAGATGGTAGGATCCAGAGAACATGAGATGGACACTGTCACCTGTGTCCTAGCTATCACTCTCCCCCAAAACGGCTGTACTATCAGGCACTTCCAGGCCAAGTGTAAAAAGAAGCCAGTGATGACAGCGAGGACAATTGGACAGCTTGTTCCGAACCATTTTATGTAAGAGCAAGGGTGCTATGTATGTACAGCACAGAAAATAGGGGAGTTTAAACCGGGCATTAGACAAAACTGATTTCACCAACTCACACATCCTCTCCCACTGTGCATCCTCAAGGTGCATTCCCAGGTCACTGTCGCAGGCCGCTTGCGCAGGAAAGGGAGTGCACGCCTTGTCAACGATCATAGCTTTATAGAAAGAGAAAATCAAATGGCAACCCTCTCAATGAGTGCAGCAAGCTAAGTGTGCAACATGCTTGCGGCCGCGTGTAACAAGGGCAATATAGCTCCAAGACTAGTGTATTGAAGAAAGTGCCCCACTACCAAGCCCAAACTACGCTGCGCGTCGGCAAATGAGTTAATTCCTCATTGGGGTAGAGATCCCAGGGCCTCAGAACCCTCCTCCAAGCAGACAAATGTGTGGATTCCGCGAACACCCTAAAGGCTGGCAGGTCCCAGAATACAGATAGTTCAAGTAAGAGCAAGCTGCTTGTGTGGACTGAGAGTCATTGCTGTGACCGGCAACACATGTTGTGAGAGACTGAAGACTGGAGATGCATGGTTCCGGAACCATACTTGAGACTGCATCCACGGCTTGGTTTACATTGCTAAATTTACATTTATGTTCTTCCCTAATCGCACTGGCACATGAATCTAACTCTTAGTCTGCACAAGCAGCTTGCTCCAACTTGAACTATCGTAACCTTGGAACCCTACTACCTGGTCTCAGCCTTCCGGAACATCACCCCTCGTACCTGCACTCAGACCTTTACTTATATGGTCCCACGCCGGTCACTATTTATCTTGCCTCCAAAGGCAGCCTGGCCACTGAAGCAGGCAATTAAGTCATATGTAATCAGGCATGCTTATTAAAATGTCCTGAAGATGATCCCAGTATTTTCTTATGGGGTTGTAACGCCGTCGACACGTTGTACATCATATACGCTTGTTTAAAATGTCCTAATTTTTGTGTAATCGTGTCTACTGTATATTCTGTTTGTTCTATGAGAAATGTGCTGAAAACAAACCTTTTCCCTTGCCTGAACCCCTCACTTTATGTTGTACGTCTTTCTTGCTAAAATTGGATACAGGCGTGTGTCCCACTTAAAACTGCTTCTTGTTTATCTGTAAATATTGAATTGATTGCACATTAAATATCTGTCCGGCTGGACAGATTTCTACAATATAGTACTGATTTGGTCTATATTTATTGTCTTTCAACTATTTTTTGCCTGGGGACCACTGTCTTTAGAAAAAAGTCCTAAGAAAGGACAGCAACCTGTAGCGTTTCTGAAAATAGCCCAAGCCCTGCACATTCCAGGAGAAAAGCTGACATGTTCCAATCTTACCCATAGTGAATGAAAGATGCTCCTGGATACCTAAGTCGGCCTCCCTGGGAAATAAGGGCAGGGACCTATGAGTCAACATACGGGAAAAACATTACAACTGCCGGTCCCTCCCCCATGGTGTACAAGTATAAGATAACCAAATTCCCCCTTGCATACACAGGACAAAGAAAAACAGTAGCATGAACTCGGTTAACCCGATCACAGGGGTGGTGGAGGAGGGGTAGGGGTGGTGGAGGAGGGGTAGGGGTGGTGGAGGAGGGGTAGGGGGGTGGAGGAGGGGTAGGGGTGGTGGAGGAGGGGTAGGGGTGGTAGAGTAGGGTGGTGGTGCCCCCCCACCAGAGAGAAACATGCATGCAGCAGGAAAACCCCAACCATGAAACAGCCAGCAAAAGCAGCAGCAGGCACGACCTTCCATACAGAGAGCCCCCCCACAAACAAACCATCAGTCCACACTAACACTTTCAATAACCCTTCAGGGAGTCTCGGTGTCAGGAACATCATCACCTCCTGGGGAAGGGGAGTTTGAGGCCACCTCAGCCGCAGGGGTACCAGTTACCAGAGTCTCAAGCACCAGCAAAGACTAAGCAATCGCAGTTTCAATGGTGTTGCCTTCCCGGACCACAATATAGGACTCCGGAGGATCACTGTCCCATGCCTGGGCTGTTTGCTGACCCCCACCCACCTATTGTAGGGGTAAGAGGCAGTCGGAGGGCTCAAAGGGATCCTGTCTGACAAGTCCAACCAGGACCATGCATCCTCAGGGGGCTCAAAGAAGTGAGACTTCCCTGTCGCAATGAGACTGAGTTTTGCAGGGTAAAGAATCATATACCTGATGTCCATCTCCTGCAAGTTCTTCGTAACCGTCAAAAAATGATTTATGTCACTCCTGTACTTTTTGAGTGTAATCCGGTTAAATTGCAATATTCTAGTTCTCAAAGGGTGGGACGGCTGTCTCCTTGGCAGCCCTCAGGATCACAAAACCTATCCCTATAATTGAGGATTTAGAAATAAGGGCCTGCGATGGAGCCCCCGGGGGTGCACAAGAGCCATTGGTCTGTGAGCACCCATGATGACAAATAGGTCAGATAAACCTCTAGGGTGAAGAGCATGTCTTACATTGTACTCCAGGAATTACTGCTGACTGGCACTCTGCTCTCCCAGGGAAGCCCTGCAGGCGTATGTGATTCCAGTGCGATCGCCTCTCCACGAGATACTCTAATGTGTGAGAGACTACTGACATTTAGGAGACTTGTTTTAAGAGGCGCACCTCTGTCTCAGGGCATCATGATATTGGTTTCTACAAACGCCACTTAGAAGATTTTCGAAGAACTGCACGCAACAGATTTACCTCAATAGACACACCTGTCCCTCAAGCGCTTCCCTTGTGCTCTATATAGAAGGCTGCTCAATAGGGCTCCTCCTTGTGCTCCTGTGATTGGTCATGAGTCTCTGAGGTCTTAGCAAGTGAGTTGATGGGTAGGCTGTCAGGAGGTAGTATACTATGTGATGGTATTGCCCTGTTGGGCCTCTGAGGCCTATATTTCCCCTGATGCGGCCAGGAAAGCACAGGTCGGCTCAGGAAACCCCCCTGAATCACCGTGAAAATTTGCAGCCTGTGTGGGTCTCCAAGCAGGAGTTGCCGCCAAGACAGGGAGAAGCACCAGGGGCACCTGAGGTCACAGAACAATGAGGGTGTCCAAGCAGACCATGCCAGGACCAGCCACTACAAGAACCAATTTCCAACAGATATTGCTAGCGGGAAGAACCACCACCAAGACATGCAGCAGGGCAGTGATTAGGAAGGGCACCAGAGAACCTCCTTCATCCAAGCGCCCGTCTTCATGCTAACAGTACAAAGGCGTATCGCTCACCACCACCCGCAGAGCAATGGAAGGGGGTGGGGAGAGGCTTTCTGGGGGACGACTGCCCAGCATCACCCAGAAGGCCTTCCACCCACCGGGCATGTAGGCCTCCTCTCCAGTCCCCAAATGCACCTCAAGATAGCCTCAAGGTCAACACGTCCCCCAGAGCACCCACGCACTGGTCATCCTGAGGACAGGCCTACGGGGCATTGGACCAAGACTAGGGGCTCTGTACTGCGGGATGTTTCTCTGTCCGGTCAGGGCGATTCTCCTATCTGTGGGAGCCCCCAAGGGAGTAGTTGTCTCCAGGTCCTCATGGGGGCCATGCTGCCGTATAAGGCCAGGGGTCACCTAAGGGCCACTGTCACAGGCCACCAGCTGTGTCTCCTCGGGCACTCCAGCTCCCACTAAAATGGAGGAGGCACCAATGGGCCAGTACGATTTTCTCTCCTCAGGCCCCCGTGACCAACATCTGCTGGGCCACCTTCCAGCAGGCTGCCACACAGACAACATGGGCCTGTGCACTGGCTCCAGAGCCCTCAGGGGTGCTTAGTGCTGGCTTCAACTCTTGCGGAGGGTGTGGGGCCCTCTCGCCACTCAAATGGTTTAACTGTCTATTCTAAGGCACAAAACGGGCAAACCAAAGATTACTTTAGCTCAACCAGTTTTAGGAATATTGAGGTTGGAATTTTTTTTTTTAAATTTACTAAACATTAAGAGAATTTCACCTCCATCCGCCGTCAAAACAATGTAAGAAAGCATTAGCCTTTGCAGACAAGATAAATTGATCAATATGCACCAGTACCCAGCATCATTGGATACGCGTAAGCTAAAACATTCAACCTGAATAAATGTGGCAAATGCTGAGAAAAATGAAGCTCTGAATCTCCACAATGCAGAAAAAAATAAAATGACTAGTCTGGTTCACAAGTAAAGACGTTGAAAGAAAGTCTGGATTTACTTCAAGATACGGGATACAGAGAAAACCTAGAACAAGGAGAATGGCACACAATTTAATTAATTTTTTGGGGAAAACGCTTATGACATGGAAGACTAACAAGAGGATTAAACCTGGAAAAACAAATGTTAAATGAGAGGGGATTGAAGGGCTGGATGGGACCGATTGCCGCAACTTTATGAGCCAATTACTGGAGAACATTTTCCCTATGTTCTCTTGCTCAATTTTCAGTGAGGTACTTCTGTCACCTCGCTTTGGATGCTAGGTGTGAAAAGGGGAGTAAGCTGCTTTCAATAAGAAGCTTAGGCAAGTGTGAAATTTTTAAGACGGAGGAACTGGCAAAGTAGGGGCTTGATCTGGTTCTAGGGTGGAGGTTTAGGAAATTCAGAAAAACAACGATGCACTGATGGTAGTTAAATTGTGTTTAATAAGCATGTTCTTAATCAAGTGTCAGTCTTAGTATCTGGGCAAAGTGTTATTGTATTAAGGCACAGTCAGTCTAAAACACACCTTGTCTCAATATTTGTTCAAGGAATGTCAATGTAGTCCTGTCCACATAAGTGATGTATGGTCTTAGTTTCTTAGTCCCCAGGCATTAAATATTTGCTCGCAAGACACTAATCGAGCCTATGAAGGCCAATTTGCAAAGTTAAGCTTTAGAGTCACTTTTCAGTCTTGTAACACTAGCTCAATATTCCCGTAACTCTCGAAAAGCAGAGATGTTGTTATATTTTGTAAGCATGGCTTAAATAAGATGCACAATGCAGTTAAATTCTGTGGCAAGCTAACAATACAGCTGTCATGTGTAGAGGAATATGCTTTATTCAAAATCTTGCTAGATATCTCAAAACCTCCCACCCCATAAACCCACACAAGGCCCCTTAAAACTATCATTTTTTGCAACGTTAAAATTCAGATCAAATTATACCTTTTTTCCACAACTACACACCACTTACTACTACAGCACAGCCATTTTAATGTACAAACTTGCAGGACCAAAGCAAACACAACATTTTATTAAGTATAATTTGTGATCATGGTATTCTAAAACAGACTTGTCCTGCTAAGAAGATTCAAAATGTGTCAGAGGATGATACAAAATAAGTAGTCACCATAATAATCTATTCCTGCAGGTTCTGAAATCTCCCACAGTCACAGGAACTTCAATCTGTAAGATGTCCTAGCCACATCACTGTTCAAAACCAGTGCAGTGGGCCTCTAATGCAGTGCTCCCATTGGCAGGGCCTCACAGCTGTTTTTCCATAAAGAGGGAATTACCTGGTTCAGCCATAAGATTTTGTGATTCACCTAGTTGATTGAGCAGCAAATGCTTGGAAGAGTTTGTTTGGAAGTGTCAGCGAATGCTAGGGGTTTATTAATTCACTGACGGGGCAATGGACAGGTAAACTGGTCATTTTCATTCGACAGGTAAACTGGTCATTTCCATTCCCTCTGCTTGGGAATGCCTGCTAATGGTTAGTGCTTGTAAAAGGATCGCACAAAAATGCTGTGCTTGGACACACACCACTCACCAGTCAGCCAACCATGCCAAATTAATGGCAGAGGAGGTATCTTGGGGCAAACGCCACCTGCCACCTTACCCCCCTTTTTTGACTGGTTCTGCTGCCCACACCTATTGCTGTCAACACCCCAGGACATGTACTCCAAGCTTCCCATCCTCCCAGCAGTTTTTTAAAAATGTTTTTACCTGGTGTCTTTTGTAGCCACGAAGACGACAGGGTTAGGGGCATCAGCTGGGTTGAGTTTCTGACGCTTCACCATGGGCTGAGTACTGGACCTCATCCCGGAAGACATCGGTCTGCCATTAGCTGCAAACGGGGGGGCCACTGCGGCGGCAGTAGCAACAACAACAGCGGCTCCAGCTCCTGTCACCTGCACCAATCAGAAAGCAGCAAGCGTCACTTAACGACATTTTTGCGCTGGGGTGTAGGGCAGAAAGAGGTAGGATGGGGAGAGCAGAAAGGAGGTTTAAACCTCTGCCTGGACTCAACCAGGAATTGAAGCACAACAGATGTCTGTAGAGTTTATCTGTAGACTCCCTTCAATGCAAGAGTTGTGCAAGTGATTACAGGCCCTCCAAGGGCAAGAAATAGGTAGCCAATGATGATGGCAGATGTGGGGACAAAGAACACCCAAAGATTGTTTACTTATAGTAGTAAGCCAACACCTCTTCTCATTCTTAGCAAATAATGGTTTTCTTACGCCTCAACAGCTCCAAAACCATGTAACATACTACAATCCGAAAGCGTTTGCAACTTTACCAGTGTCTTAACAGATCTATAGGGTATAGCAATGGGGACTACGACCAATAAGACCTGATGCAGACTCTTAATGGAGCGAAGGTTTAAAGGTTATAGTGTATTCAGAAAGCATATTCACAAAATACAGAAAAAAATTACTTGGCAACCTCTTTCATCATACTTTAACTAGTGAAATCTCGCAAAGACCAAGTTCCAAAGCAGACTTTATTTTGCTACAACCTTGATCTCATGTAATAGCACATCTGTGTTTGCTCCTGTTCTCAACAACAAAGCAAACTGCCACAGCATGTTCCTTCCACCCCAAAAGTAGTCTACTGCCTATAGCAGATCCTCCTTAAATCCTAAAGCAAGCTTTCTGCAGAGACTTCAAAACACAGACTCTTAACCTTAGCATATTCCCCAGACATCAGACTGGATATGGAAAACATTGAAGCAGTACCTCTTCAAGCTGGAATGTGGCGACTGCAACTCTTTGCAGACATTGTTGGCACCGGATAGGACATGCACAGGTTTATATAGGCACCGCCCATGTGCACTGACATCAGTTCCTTTCTCTGTGTGCCAACAGATGTGGATCCGGAGCCAACTCTGGCCTCCTGCGACCAATTTGTTTTACAACGTTTTTGCCAGTGTGCAAGAGACACGCACCCCAACAGATGAACAGGTTTTAGGCATTGTGGGGAATGCCACACTAATGTCTATAAATGACCCCCATTTTGTCTGCCTGCGGTCATCCCACGACTCAGCAGCATACATCAACTGCACCCAGAAGCACCCGAAGGCCATTCGGGAGCAAGAAGTTCATTTGGTTGATGCCCAAGTGTAAGGAAATACCTCTTTTTGTATGGTCACCCCCAAGTTTTTCGACTGATGCTGATCAGTGCACAGAGGTCTGCTAACCAGACACAAGTGCCAGTGCCCGTGCCCTGACCCTAAAGTGTAGGTCGAATTGGCTACAGCCAATTTGAAAGGGCTAACTTACCTGTAGGTCCCTAGTAAATGGTACCCAAAGCAAATAAGTTAGAGGGGTACCCTGGGGTTTGCAGCACTGATTGTGCCACTTTGGAGTTTCCCCAAAGAAAAGCAAGTCTCCCAGTTCGCCACTGCAGACTGGTAGAGAAGTCGTGCACCAACAGCCCGACTTTGCCACAGAAATCAATGGCACATATGTGGAAGTCATTCCTCTAGCAGGCCTACCGAGCCCTAAAGGCAGGGTGCAACATAACACAGGCAAGACATGCACTTTACCTGTCCTGACAGTAAATCGCAAGAAACCACCTTTCTTACTGTGGAAAAACGTGGTTGCCAAATTGGCGAGTATAGGGTTACACGCTGACCCCTCAGCTATAGTAATCCTGAACGGTGAGACCAAAGTGGTCACTAAGTTATCAAACAACTCATTAAATTCAGCCCAAATTGTATCTCAATCGAAATTATTGTAACTTTTTGCAGTGTGTAACGTAAACAAAGCTGCCACTTTTTTGCCTGTAAAACTCCTGTGCCTTACTGGACACACATGACGCCTGCTGCACGAGACAGCTTTTTAAAAAAAAAAAATTTGAAAACCTTTATTTGAAAAAATGGATGCATACAAATACGGGCCTACAACCCGGGGGCCGGCCACGGAACAAGACTGGAAAGCACCATTATCAATTAAAGGCACGGAGTGGTTAGACGATATTACCTGACGTTGCAAGTCCATTTTGCTAACTAAGTGTAACCACTCAACACAGGATCAAAGGAGGTTAATTTTTATATATTAAAAGAATAAAGGATCAGTCGTATAAACAGCGACCTGGTGTACGCGGCGGGGAACAAAACCAATTACGTCATAATAGTAAGTCCACAGATCAGTAATCAGAAAGGTCCAAATCATGCAAACCATAGGTTCACGTACAGTCCTCGTTGGTAGTGTCCACTTGCAACCTCACGTACCCAGGAACAAACTGAACAGCGTTCCTGTTGGACAGGCCACATGACGGGCCGCTCTCCCCCGGCTCGACCAAGCCCGAGCCAGTCATACAAGCACCACACACCACCATTGCACGTCCTACGTCCCCTCAGGGACACCTGCCCTCAAGCATGATAACCTCGTGGGTCCGATCCACGGCCGACCCACGCGCCCAGCCCGGGCCGCCATCTTGGACACTTCGCCACGAGGCCGCCTGGCCCCCGATCGACCTCAACCCTGGGCCGAGCCCGGCCTCAGACATTCCGGCACCACCCTCCACCCAGGAGGCGAGCGAGCTACTTGGCCAGTCAATGGGAGAAAGAGGTGTCGATGGTTCTCCCCCGGCCAGTGCCGCTCGCCCATCGCCTCCCCGGGCGCTGGCTCCACCCCCCTGCTGGGTGTCTGGACTCCCTCATCCCGGACCTCCCGACCTCCAAGTGCGAGGGTCCGGACATCAAAGCACGCCAGCCCTATAACTGGGGCAGCTCCAGAACAGGAAGGCAGTTGTATCTTGGAGTCGAGAGACGAAAGAAGAACTCATCCTGGACGGACTACTGGCGCTGCCGTAGCTCTGTCCTGTGCACCATCATCCTGCCTGTTGGCGCTGCCACAGCCGTCGTAACCTTCATCCTTCACCGTCGTCCGGATCTGCTGGCGAGGCCGCGGACCGTTGTAACTGTCATCTGCATCGGGACCTGCTTGGCTTCTCCACGGCCCGTCGACCATCCTTCATCCATATCGGGACCTGCTTGGCTTCTCCACGGCCCGCCGACCACCCTTCATCCATCTCGGGACCTGCTTGGCTCCTCCACGGCCCGATCAGCAACCACGCCGAGCTCGAGGATTGAGAGCTATTGAACTCATTGGTAACTAAGACTGTCCCGCTACCCTTTTCCTCAACCAGAGATCAGAACCGAGGGGACCCCTGAGTCCAGACCTCCTTGTATTATATCAACGTAACCTAAGAAGTGCCTATAAAGTCTCGTTAACCTTCAATCTTGTGTGGTGTCCGTCTGTGGGGGGGAAGTTACTTATCTGTACAGTCGTTGGAGACGGCTCTCCCTGGAGACCTCTCCCCGTAATCTCGGCCGACCCTCCCGGTCCGTCTAACATTGGTGGCCAGCGGCGCGATCCGAATCACCGCATAACGTACAGAGAGTAGCTCACCCCACAACGAACAACAATGTCGACTAAAGAGAGCGGATCAACTGAGAAGTTCCAAATGGAAAAGCTAGAGGAATACAGCCATCGTGAACTAAAGCAGTTCTGCATCGAACTAGGTATCGCTACCACCGGACTAAGTACCAAGGACGATTTTAAGCATGCCCTAGAATCTTGGGCAGAGACCGGGGATGTCGAAGCCCCGGAGCAAAGCACCGCGAAAAAGACCAACACGGCCCCTGAAGAGCAAAGAACGGGTCTCTCGCAAGACGAGATCCAAGAAAGAGAAAAAGCCCGACTACACGAACTTGAAATGGCCCGACTCAAGATGGACATAGAACTCAAATTGGCCGAGCAAAAAATAAACTTAGAGCACCTTCGCCTCCGAGAAGAAAGAGAGGAGAAACAGAGGCAAAGGGAGCTCGAGGAAAAAAGACTAACGTACGAGCACGAGCGGAACCTAGCCGAGATCAACCTGCGCAAACAGAATAAAGAATTAGGGGTGCCCGACAGACCGTCCACCCCCGGGACCACGGACAAAAAAGTGCACATCCCCAAGGATGTGGTCCGAGAATATTTTCGAGAAGACGACATCCAGCAATGGTTTAAGGCATATGAAATCGCGATGACTGCGCACCGGATCGATAGAGCCGACTGGGGAGCCGGCCTATGGGGCAAATTCCTCAATGAGGGCCGCGATACTCTGTTACAGCTCCCAGACCACCAGATGACCTCCTACGACCATATGAAAGCGGCCCTCCTCACTCGCTATGGCCTCACGCCCGAGATGTACCGTCAGAGGTTCCGAGACTGCACACGCATTCCAGGTACAACTTGGGTGGACTATGTAACGTACTTCAGCCGAGCCTTCGAAGGCTGGATCAGAGGGAACAACGTCACGACCTACGAGCAGTTGTTCAATCTGATGGTATGGGAGCATCTGTCCAACAACTGCTTCATTGAACTACGCCAACACCTCCTCGACAGCAAGTTAACCGATCCCCGGCAGCTCGCAGCCGAAGCTGACCGGTGGGAGATCACCCGAGTGGGCCGGAATGGGTCCTACGAGCAGAACAGGAACAACAATGGTCACCACCGATCCAGAGGAGGAGGAGGGGGCCAAGGACGAGGAAGAGACAACACTCCGGCCGCCCCCACTACCAGCACCACCCCCCCGGCCAACCGGGGCAGCACCCCGGCGCGACCGGGATACAGAGCCAATGTTACATGTCACCGATGCCAACGAGTAGGCCACTATGCAAATGACCCAAGCTGCCCGCAGTATCCGAGCCCAAGACCCCGCCAGGTGGCCGCCGCGGCACTAGGGGAAGAACAGATCTCCGAGGAACCAGAAACAGACGAGCAAGAGTATCAAGGGTGGGAGCCAGCCGCCATGACTCTCGCGTGCTTAGGGGGAAGAGACATGGTCCCGCGGGTCCCCCTACCCGCTAACACCCAGAAGTACAGCCAATGGGTGAGCATCAATGGACAACGGGCCGAAGCCCTTCGAGACACCGGGGCCAGTGTGACAGCCGTCCGCTGTCATCTGGTGACCCCAGAACAATATCTACCGAACATTCTCTGCCCTGTACGATCAGCCGACAACTCGGAGAGTCTGTGTCGGATGGCCTGCGTCCCCTTTGAGTGGGGAGGGGTCTCCGGCATGTTGAAAGTAACGGTCCGAGACGACGCCCCCGTGGACTGCCTCCTCGGAAATGACCTGGAAAGCTCCCCGTGGGCAGCCGTGGAGCGAAAAGAACACTTGGGGATGTTGGGCGTCCCAGACTGGGCGTGCGTCACCACCCGGTCTATGGCCGCCCGTGCCAACCATCACCCGGAAGAACCAGAATGGCCGGCGCCTCCGCCTCCGGTCGCCCCCGCCGAGACCCCCGACCAGGGCATCCCCCTCGAACCTGCTCAACCTTCCGACCTTGCTAATCTCGACCAGTGGGCTCAAGAAGGGGGGCCCACACAAGAACAATTTCGTCAGGAGCAGAAGACCTGTCCCTCCCTTGAGGGACTCCGACAACAAGCGCTCGCCCAAAGCGCAGGGGATACCTCCGGAACTCATTGGGTCTACTGGGACAATGACCTACTGTACAGCGAGCAACGAATCGCCGAGCTGGGGGCCAACCGAGTACTAGTGGTGCCACTCCGCTTTAGAGACTTCCTGCTAAATCTGGCCCACGATGTCCCCCTGGCAGGGCACCTGGGACAAGATAAAACCTACAGCCGCCTAGTGACCCACTTCTTCTGGCCGAAAATGAGAAACGATGTGCACCAGCATTGCCGATCTTGCCCCACGTGCCAAGCCAGTGGGAAGAGCGGCCGCAAATTAAAGGCCCCCCTGCAACCCTTTCCCGTAGTCACGACCCCATTTGAGAGGGTCGGAATAGACATTGTGGGACCCCTAGACCCACGTACAAGACAAGGCCATCGCTTCATCCTAGTACTAGTGGACCACGCCACCCGCTACCCTGAGGCTATTCCTCTCCGGACCGTCACAGCCCCAGTGGTCGGCAGGGCCCTGATGGGGGTCTTCTCCCGTGTGGGGTTCCCCCGAGAAGTCGTCAGTGACAGAGGCACGAACTTTATTTCCAAATACATGAAGTCCCTCTGGCAACAGTGTGGGGTCACCTACCGCTTCACGACCCCCTATCACCCCCAAGGAAACGGACTTGTTGAGCGGTTCAATCGCACTCTAAAAGGGATGATCGGGGGATTGGAAGAACCCCTCCGTCGCCAGTGGGACGTGCTGCTGCCGTGCCTCCTCTTCGCCTACCGGGAGGTCCCACAGAAGTCCCTAGGCTTCAGCCCATTCGAGCTGCTCTATGGGCACCCAGTACGGGGGCCACTCAGCCTGATCAAAGAAGGCTGGGAGTTGCCTCCGGCCAAGAGTCCTCCAGATGTCTTCCGGTACCTCCTCACCCTCCGCAACCAGTCCCAGCGGTTCAGAGACCTAGCGAAAGCCAACCTAGAGGCCAGTCAAGAGGACATGAAGAGATGGTATGACCAGAACGCCTCATCTATTGAATTCGAGCCGGGGCAACAGGTCTGGGTAATGTCCCCCACAGAACCGTGCGCTCTCCAAGACAAATGGACGGGACCCTTCAAAGTAATCGAGCGCAAGGGACCCGCCACCTATCTGATCGATATGGAGTCCGCCCGGAATCCGCTCCGAGTCCTCCACACCAACAGACTGAAACCCCACTTTGCACGAACAGAACTCAGCCTCTTGATGGCCACAGACAACGGGGTTGAGGACGACTCCGAGCCTCTCCCTGACCTCTTGCGGACCCAGGAGCAAGACGGCTCCGTGGATGGGGTCCGACTCTCGGAGACCCTCTCCCAGGAACAACGCCAAGAGTGCCAAGCCCTCCTATCACGGTTTGCCAGCCTGTTCTCCCTCACCCCAGGTGTCACTTCCTGGTGTGTGCACGATGTGGACACCGGAGACAGCCCTCCTATCCGCCACCGGGCCTACCGCGTACCTGATCGGGTACGGGCCTGCATCCAGGCGGAAGTAACTAAAATGCTCACGCTCGGGGTCATCGAGCCCTCCGACAGTCCATGGGCCAGCCCGGTCGTACTGGTCCCCAAAGCAGCCGCCCCCGGAACCACACCCGAACTCCGGTTCTGTGTCGACTACCGGGGCCTGAATGAAGTCACCAGAACGGACGCACACCCCATCCCCCGGGCAGATGAACTGGTCGACCGAATGGGCGCTGCCCGCTACCTCAGCATCTTCGATCTAACGGCAGGATATTGGCAGATCGGCCTCACACCCCGAGCACAAGAACGTTCTGCCTTCTCCACCCCCGATGGCCACTATCACTTCACGGTCATGCCCTTCGGCATGAAAAATGCCCCAGCGACGTTCCAACGGCTCGTCAATCAGGTCCTGGCGGGGCTCGAAGAGTTCAGCGCCGCCTACCTGGACGACATCGCTGTGTACAGCCACCACTGGACCGAGCACCTCCACCACCTCCAAGCAGTGTTGCAAGCCCTTCAGCGAGCTGGCCTCACGATCAAGGCCAGCAAATGTCAAATTGGACAAGGGTCAGTGACCTACCTCGGACACCAAGTGGGAAGCGGTCTAGTGGCCCCTCTTCAACTGAAAATTGCCGCCATCCAGAACTGGCAACCCCCTAACACTCAAACTGAGGTGCGAGCCTTCCTGGGCCTCACGGGCTACTACCGAAGGTTCGTGAAAGACTATGGTACCATCGTGGGGCCTCTCACCGAACTCACGTCGAAAAATCAGCCCAAGAAGGTGAACTGGACCCCAGAGTGTCAAGCGGCCTTCGAACAGCTAAAGGCCGCCATGTGTTCCGCTCCTGTACTCCAGGCCCCAGACTACAGCCGGGAGTTCGTCGTCCAGACGGATGCCTCCGACCAGGGCATTGGGGCGGTCCTGTCCCAGGTGAACACCGAAGGCCTTGATCAACCGGTGGCCTTCATCAGCCGGAGACTCCTACCACGGGAGCAACGCTGGAGCACCATAGAGAGGGAAGCCTTCGCTGTGGTATGGGCCCTCAAGAAGCTCCGACCCTACCTTTTTGGCACCCACTTCCGGGTGCAGACTGACCACCGACCCCTGCAGTGGTTGATGCATATGCGGGGGGAAAACCCAAAACTGCTACGCTGGTCCATCTCCTTGCAAGGTATGGACTTTACCGTTGAACACCGGCCTGGGTCTGACCACGCCAACGCGGATGGCCTGTCCCGGTTTTTCCGCCTCGACGAAGAGAGTCCCCAAGAGGATGGGTAACTCTCCCCGCCTTCAGCTGGGGGGGACGCATGTTGGACAGGCCACATGACGGGCCGCTCTCCCCCGGCTCGACCAAGCCCGAGCCAGTCATACAAGCACCACACACCACCATTGCACGTCCTACGTCCCCTCAGGGACACCTGCCCTCAAGCATGATAACCTCGTGGGTCCGATCCACGGCCGACCCACGCGCCCAGCCCGGGCCGCCATCTTGGACACTTCGCCACGAGGCCGCCTGGCCCCCGATCGACCTCAACCCTGGGCCGAGCCCGGCCTCAGACATTCCGGCACCACCCTCCACCCAGGAGGCGAGCGAGCTACTTGGCCAGTCAATGGGAGAAAGAGGTGTCGATGGTTCTCCCCCGGCCAGTGCCGCTCGCCCATCGCCTCCCCGGGCGCTGGCTCCACCCCCCTGCTGGGTGTCTGGACTCCCTCATCCCGGACCTCCCGACCTCCAAGTGCGAGGGTCCGGACATCAAAGCACGCCAGCCCTATAACTGGGGCAGCTCCAGAACAGGAAGGCAGTTGTATCTTGGAGTCGAGAGACGAAAGAAGAACTCATCCTGGACGGACTACTGGCGCTGCCGTAGCTCTGTCCTGTGCACCATCATCCTGCCTGTTGGCGCTGCCACAGCCGTCGTAACCTTCATCCTTCACCGTCGTCCGGATCTGCTGGCGAGGCCGCGGACCGTTGTAACTGTCATCTGCATCGGGACCTGCTTGGCTTCTCCACGGCCCGTCGACCATCCTTCATCCATATCGGGACCTGCTTGGCTTCTCCACGGCCCGCCGACCACCCTTCATCCATCTCGGGACCTGCTTGGCTCCTCCACGGCCCGATCAGCAACCACGCCGAGCTCGAGGATTGAGAGCTATTGAACTCATTGGTAACTAAGACTGTCCCGCTACCCTTTTCCTCAACCAGAGATCAGAACCGAGGGGACCCCTGAGTCCAGACCTCCTTGTATTAGTTCCCATAATAGTAAAAACCATCAGGGAGACAGATAAAGTTGCAATCATTATACAACCCAGCCCGGGAGATAAGAAAACAAAAATACTGAAAGAAAAATAAAAAGAAAGGAGGGAATAGGGGGAATCCACGTTACTGTACCCGCCCCACGGCGGTATTGGCGATCAATAATGCAACTGGCAAACGTGCTCGGGGGCGGGGTAACTAATTCAGGATAAACAAGGCCGTGGGCACCATATCACATCAAATACCTAATCCTCCCCCCTAGTAACTCACCCCGCCGGGATACGCACAGTCGTGGAGACCCAAGGAAAGGACACAAAAGAGCCATAGAAACAAATAACTATCTAATAGACCCTAATCCACCCACCCCACCCTGCACCCCTGCAGAAGGCTACGGCCTACCCCCCCCCCCCCCCCCCCCAGCAGCGTGCCTGTCGCCCTATTTATGAACCCGAAATATAGAATGAGATGGTACAGAGAAAAAGAGAGAAAGAGAAAAAGAAGAGCCTGGGGAGAGGAACCATGTAGCAGGAAGCGCAGCCCCCACCCCCCCCCCCCCCCCGCCCACATAAACCATGAGTGCGGCCCAAAACGAAACTGGCTAGTTTTCGGATATCAATGAGCATGAAAGAATCAACAAATTATCACAATTTGGGGCAGTCCATATCTCTGTGAACCCAATAGTAGTCCTCCGGAGTAAGAACCGGGCTCATCCTAGTCCTTTTTTGACGAACTCCACGATGTACGTCGATGCAGAGAAAAGGCAGTAAAAAAGTCGCTGGACAAACAATGGGAGCAACCAAGGAGGTCTCCCCTGCCGATGGCAAAGCAGGAGCTGTTCACGGCAGTCATGTATACCAGTGTCAATGATCACCAGCAGTTCCACCCGCTTACGTATCGGAGCGTCGCTACATCCACCAGAAAGCGGGAAACAAACAACGACCACCTCTGGTCAATCCGCGTCCCCAAGGGACGACCCGGGAGCAATGGCGGCCATCACCTCGTCCTGTACATTAGAGTCGTGGGCCAAGGCCAACTGCCAAAGCTTCAGCGCCTCCAGGACGTCACCAATCGTGGGTTCGCTCTCATCAGAACAGGCCCAAGTGGACCACAAAGGCAAGGAATCGGCATCCCGGGGCGTTCCACAGGACATGGCATCAGCCGCCATTTTGCAACTGTTGCGTCGTTACTCCGAAACCAAAACCCGGGGTGGGGCTCACCTGCAGGGCCCCCGCGGGATCCCCCTCAAACGCACAGACAACACCCACGGTGCTGAAATAATGAACACCAAAAGAGGGGGACCCGCCGGCGATGGAGTCCGGAATGGCCGGACCGCAACAAAGGGGGGAGCCACCAACACGGCGTCCCCCACACACAGCTCGCCGCACACCACCTCTGGAACACCGGACGGTAGTCCCAGGCACGTTCATTTGCCTCCGGGCTCTTCGCACATCGGCATCTTCCGGACGGCCTCAAACCTCCACCCGAGGCCGCCGCCGACACAGTCTCGCCGGCAACTCGCAGAAGGCAAGGCCCCGGTCTCCACCCTGAAGAGGCCGCACTTTCCGGGAGGACGCCGCTGCGGACCCACCGAGCGCCGGATCCACCAGGATGAATGGTGAGTGACTGCAGAACTTCGCATATAAATTGTTATCTTTTTGGGGCAGGATGAGTGCCAGGATAGTCTAGTTTGGGGTGTGCACCTGTTACAACGCATTTTTTACAACGCACTACTGTTACAACGCATCCATTACAACGCGGATACTGTTACAACTCATGTTTTTACAACACATTTTTTTACAACGCAGGTACCTTTACAACGCATACCATTACAACGTAAGTATTGGTAAGTATATAGTTATTTTTTAAATGTTATATGTTTGGGGTAAAGGGGTATTTTTAGGGGTTAGGGTCAGTTTTGGGTTTTTGGGTAAAGGGGTATTTTTAGGGTTTAGGGTCAGTTTTCAGTTTTTGGGTAAAGGGGTATTTTTAGGGTTCAGGGTCAGTTTTCAGTTTTTGGGTAAAGGGGTATTTTTAGGGTTCAGGGTCAGTTTTCAGTTTTTGGGTAAAGGGGTATTTTTAGGGTTCAGGGTCAGTTTTCAGTTTTTGGGTAAAGGGGTATTTTTAGGGTTCAGGGTCAGTTTTCAGTTTTTGGGTAAAGGGGTTTTTTTAGGGTTCAGGGTCAGTTTTTGGGTAAAGGGGTATTTTTAGGGTTCAGGGTCAGTTTTCAGTTTTTGGGTAAAGGGGTATTTTTAGGGTTCAGGGTCAGTTTTTAGTTTTTGGGTAAAGGGGTATTTTTAGGGTTCAGGGTCAGTTTTCAGTTTTTGGGTAAAGGGGTATTTTTAGGGTTCAGGGTCAGTTTTTAGTTTTTGGGTAAAGGGGTATTTTTAGGGTTCAGGGTCAGTTTTCAGTTTTTGGGGTACAGGGTAAAAATAAATTAAATTTAATTTTAAATTAAATTATTTAATAGTAAATAAATTAAATTAAATTGCATTATTTTTGGGGTTGAGGGTCAGTTTTGAGTTTTTGGGGTACAGGGTAAAAATAAAGTTATATTTTTTTAATTTTCAATAATTAATTTAAATTATATTTCATAAAATTACTTTAATTTATTTTTGGGGTTTAGGGTCAGTTTTCAGTTTCTGGGGTACAGGGGTACATGGTAAAAATAAAGTAATATTAATTTAAATTTAAAATAATTAACGGAAATTAAATTATTTAAAATTACATTAAATTATATTTTTAAAATTAAGTTACTATTATATTATTAATATTAACATATACTTACCAATACTTACGTTGTAATGGTCTGCGTTGTAAAGGTACCTGCGTTGTAAAAAAATGCGTTGTAAATACATGCGTTGTTACAGTATCCGCGTTGTAAAAACCGCGTTGTAACGGTATGCGGAGTAAAAGTCCGCGTTGTAACATCATATATCCCTAGTTTGGGCCGGGAGGCCGGCGGAGCAGAGCTACCGTGCGGCCATCACGATGTCGAGCTTGGCTCCTCCCGACGAGACAGCTTTTTACCCTCCTGGAGGGACAGACTAATGACTCAAAGGAGAACAAGGAGAGATTGCAGTCCAGTGAGGCGCCACCAGCCTTCTGCAGGAAGCCAATTGGGTGTCAGCCCCAAAAGGCAGGCTTCAAAGGTGAGGAGGGAACTTATATGATGAAGCATGTCACCTAACTGAGTGAGGGTTCTTGTCCTAAAGGAAATTTCTCCCCCTACTTTTTCTCTTCCGACATTACACAACTCCAACCTTTCTTTTTCTTTCTCACATACAGCCGGATATGCACAGTGTGATAATAAGTATTCTATTGAGGGATTAGTACCCCCTGACTTTCCTTCTGATCCCCACTGATCCGAAGTGTGTTTTCAAAGGTGAAGCAGCCTTTGAAGGGCAGATGTGTAGCATGGGGGAGGTGGGGGGAATGTGAGGCAGAGAGGGGAAAGTAAATGCCTAACTGGTTTCCCGGCGGGCATGTAGCCCTGAGGGAGCCACACCCCGGGGGTGGTCCAGGGAGGTCTGTGAACCAGGAGAGGGGGGTCTAGCCATGTTGGAAGTAGGCAGAATGATGCATCCTGGCATAGCCAGATGCCACACTTCACAGGAAGTGGTCACCAGGTGGGAGGGAGCCTGGTAGCCTATTGGCACTTTGAGCAGAAAGGGGGCAATCCTGGCACCCAGACCTCCGATCTCGACTGACTTGGAAGAAGGACTACCCTGCTGCACCAACGGACCAGCAAAGAGTAAACACTGTTAAAGACTGCACCTGCTGGCTAACGAAGAGAGGGAACCTGCCGGCTCTGTTCTGCTCAAAGAGGAGTGCTCTCCACAGCCCAGTCAAGCCAAGAGACTCCACGGGCCAGCCGACTGTCTCTTGTTTGCAGCACAGGGACACAACAGCTGAAGAAGCCTGTTGTGGCACAATGGTAACCGTAAGTCTTCAAACCGGTACCACCATTGCAATGCAGCACTGAGGGCCAAGAGTTGATGCACAGAGATGCACCAGAGTTGGCTGAACCCAGGAGAGCTGCTATATAGTTGCTTAGACCCTCAAAAGACAAGTTACTGATCTAGGTAGGATTGACCTGTGACTGCAACAACGGGCAACTGGACTTCGGCCAGACCAGAGGAATCCGTGGGAACCAAGCAAGGATTCCCTGCAGGTAGACCCCCGTTGCATCAACCACACCTTCTGCATCCTTCAACCCTTGCACCAGGATCACTCCATCGCAATCAATTGCAATGTACAAACAAGCATTTGCAATGCAATAGGTCTCGCATTTGCAAGAGTTTGAGCGATTGGCATTGTAAATTACAATGCCTTTTATTTATGTTTTTGATAATCCACAAGCGGTGTGTAGACACACACTTTGTACTTCTAATTGTTGCATACGAGAAGCAAGGCTGGCAGTAACTGCTCCTCTTAACTGCCAGTCTTGCTTCTCCTAAGCAAGGACTATAAGAACAAAGTGTGTTATTACGCACTGCTTGCAGGTTTACATAAATTACAGGCATTTTCATGTACATTGCCAATAGCTCAAACTTTTGCAGATGCAAGACCTATTGCATTGCAAATGCTTTTTATTCCAGCATTCAGTTTGAGGACTCCCGCCTCAGTCCAGGCAGAACTGGACACCCATCCCTACGTTACTGTAGAATTCGCCTGGGCCCATCAATCTGTAAATCTTCCTTTCTCATAGGGCTGGGTTGGAGATCTGATCTACGGAGCCCCTGCATGGCTAACTTCCTAACCTAATAGTACCATCACCCTCCCCAATGCTTTTATAGCTCTACATGACTTCCTCCCCTACTCAGTGCTCGCAGTCACCTCACCTCTAGATCCCGTGGAGGGCCCGAGGCCCCTGACGCTCTGTACGTTGCTAGAGGCATGCAGGCGAAAAGCGGGCGCCGCAAAGAAGTAGCCGAAGTAATAAGGGAGGCGGCGGCGGTGCTACCTCGAAAAACGATGGTCTATTCTCTATTTTTATCACTGTATCGGACCATGGAAATAGTGAAAAAAGAAGATTCTGGGGTGAGATGGAAATAAACATGTGGAGGGCTTTGACTCACCCGTGAAAATCAACTTTAGGAGATCTATGCACAGATATGAATGTCAGCAGCCCTACATGCCAAGAACAGATGCATACTGGTAAGTAGCATATTCCGTTCGAGGCATGTGGGCTGCTGAATTCATATCTGTGCATAGACTGTATAGCAGTATCTCCTCTAGCGGTGGTTACCTGTGCCAGCTGCAGCAGTTTGAAAGAGTTTTGAGGACAGCCTGGCCTACAGCAGCTTGCTGCTTTGCTTGCACGTCTACACAGTAGTGTTTTGTGAAAGTGTGTATGGTAGTCCATGTGGCTGCTCTACATTTTTTTTTTTTTTTTTGAGTTTTCTATAGCGCTGGCCAGACCCGAGGGTATCGGAGCGCTTGACAATCGTTCTAGAGGGAACGGGTGAGGAGTAGTACAGTACAAAAGTGTTCATACAAGATCAGGGGTTAACAAACTTCTTTGGCGCGTGCGGGCGGGGTTGAGGTAGTGTCTTTGAGGTAGTCCGGGTAGCAGGGTGAGCTGCTGAGGTAGAGTTCGGGAATGCGCGATTGAGGTAGAGGGTTTTTAGGCGGCTCTTGAAATCTGGGAAGGAGGGGTTGGTTCTGATGTCCACTGGGAGGGAGTTCCAGATTTTTGGGGCGTTGCCAGCAAAAGAGCGGTTTGCGGTTTTTTGTTTCCGTGTTTTCAGGGGGATTAGTAGTGAGTTTGAGCTTCTGAGGTTTCTGGATTGACCCGCTTTCTTGAGCTTGGAGGCTAAGTATTCCGGTTTCCCTGTGTGCAAAGCTTTATGCGTGAGACAGGCCGTTCTGAAGTTGGCGCGCATTTCCACTGGGAGCCATTTTAAATCCTTGAGTGCGGGCGATATGTGGTCGAATTTTTTTGCACCAGAGACCATTCTGGCGGCTGCGTTGAGGGTGGTTTTCAGTGGCGCAAGGTGGGATAGGGTTGCAATCCCATAGTCTAGTCTGGATAGCACCAGTGCTTGTGTGGCTTGTTAGAGATCCCTCTGGGGGATGTGTGGTTTGATTTTGTTTAGGAGTTTCAGACTGAAGAAGGCACTCTTTGCGGAGTTCTTAATGTGGTTCGTCATTGACAGTTTGTGGTCAAGAGTGATTCCGAGTGATTTTACTGAGTTGGTCAGGGTGAGATTTCCTTTGAGAGCGTTAATTGCTTTCACCCATTCGGTGATATGGGGGTTGTCATCTTTGTTGGAGATGAGTAGGATCTCAGTCTTTCCTTGGTTGAGTTTGAGGTGATTTGTCCCTAGCCAGTCTTGGATTTCTATGAGAGTGTTGTTGAGCCTTAGAATGTCGTTGAAGGAGGTTGTTTCTATGTAGATCTGTGTGTCGTCTGCGTAGAGGTGGAAGGGGATGTTAGCTTTCTTCAGTATGATGGTGAGGGGTACCATATATATGTTGAACAGTTGAGGGGAGAGAACGGATCCTTGGGGGACCCCTCTGGTCACGGGGAGAGGATCGGACGTGAAGGATTTTATTTTGACTCTTTGAAAGCGGTTCTGAAAGAAGGAGTCGAACCATTTCAGGACCACATCGTTTGCACCGACTTGTTCCTTGAGGGCCTTGATGAGTAGCTTGTGGTCAACCGTGTCAAAGGCCGCTGACAGGTCTAGGAGGATGAGTAGGCAGCATTGATCCGAATAGAGGGAGTTGCGAATGTCATCTACGATGTTCAGGATTGCGGTTTCGGTGCTGTAGCCTTTTCTGAAGCCTGATTGGTTGTGGTCAAGGAGATTGATGTTGTCGAGTTGGTTGTTAAGTTGGTTTAATACACATTTTTCTAGGATTTTCGCTAGGAAGGGCAGGCTTGAGACTGGTCTGAAGTTGTTTAGGTCGTTGGAGTCTAAACCTTGTTTCTTCAGAAGGGGGGTAACCTGGCCGACTTTGAGGCAGTCCGGGATGGTGCCAGTTTTTAGGGATCTGTTGATGATTTCACACTAGAAAGGCGCCAGGGTGAATTTGAGGTCCTTGGCCATTTGGGCGGGGATGGGGTCGAGGTTGTGGGAGGAGGGTTTGGAGGATGAGATAAGGTTGATTATCTCGGCTTCGTGAACAAGGTCGAAGGAGGACCAGGTGATAAAGGCGGGGCTGGCAGAGGTGGTTTCAGTTGCTGTTGGGTCGCTGTTGATGGTCGTGTGAGGGCTGACGTCAAGAGATAGTTCGATCTTGGCTGTTTTTTCATTGAAAAACGTGACGAAGTTATCACACAGAGCTTTGGAGGGTTGGGTAAGGGCAATGGATGGTTTGGATGTTTGTTTTTTGGTGATGTCAAAGAGTTCTCTAGGTCTGTTCTTTGCCATGTCAAGCGCATTGCAGAAGAAGTTAGTTTTTTCGATGTTGATGTGATTTTTGTACCTTCTTCTAGTTGCCTTGAGTTCTTCTCGCCGGGTGGAGGAGGGGTTCTTTCTCCAGTGACGTTCTGTTGCTCTGAGGGACCTCCTTTCCTCGTTGATATCTTTGTTGAACCAGGTTCTCGATGGGATGTTCCTCGGTTTTTTTAGTTTCAGGGGTGCCAATTGATTTAGGATGTCGGACATGGTAGTGTTGTAGTGTGAGGTAAGTTCAGTAGTTGAGAGACTTTCTGTGGAGATAGGCAGGGAGGAGGCTATTCTTTCTTCCAGTTTGGTTGTGTTGATTTGTGATAGGTTCCTGGACCAAGTCGGGGGGGCTGCGATAGGTGGATGAGATTGGATCTGTTGCGAGAGTTGAAATAGGATTAGGTGGTGGTCTGACCAATCTACCGGGAGGATGTGGTCAATAGAGATAGCATCCTGCCGGGCGATGATGGCGTCCAGTGTAGCCCCTTTGTAGTGGGTCTCTTCTGCGCAGTGTTGGGAGAGGTTGTTGGTGTAGAAGTTCGTTGAGGGATTTTATAGTGGGGTTGTTTTTGTTGTTCCAGTGAAGATTAAGATCCCCTAGGATGAGGGTGTTGGATTCTTTGAGAGAACAATTGGCTATCAGGTCGGAGAGTTGTTCTGAGAAAGTTACGTTGTTCCCTGGGGGGTGATATATTAGGTGGCATTGCATTAGACGGTTGTCGGTGGTTTTGATGTTGGTTGTGAGGCATTCAAAGGAGTTATAGTCAAATGCGGATGTTTCGGCCACCGAGAGGTCGTTGTTGTGGAGGATTGCCACGCCTCCACCTTTTATTTGGTCCTTCCTATCTTTGTTGATGATGGAATAGCCCGGTGGGACAAGCATATCTAGAGTAGGTGTGGAGGCGTCGTTTAGCCAGGTCTCAGTGATGAATGCTATGTCTATTTTGTGGTTGAGGATGGTCTCTGCTATCTCTGTGGAGTGTTTGGTGGCAGATCACGAAAGCCATGGATGCCCCCATTTTGGGCGTAGAGTGCGCTCTTGGGGGGACAGTTAAAGTGCGTTTAGCCTGTTGATAACATATTTGAATGCATTTAACTACCCATCTGGCTATTCCTGACTTTGATATGGGATTCCCTTTATGTTGTGGTGAAAAAGCAACAAATAATTGCTTTGTTTTTCTAAATGATTTCGTTCTGTTCACATAATAAAGCAGAGCTCTCTTTACATCCAGTGTGTGTAGGGCTCTTTCAGCTACTGACTGTGGATTTTGGAAGAACACCGGCAGTTCTATTGATTGATTAATATGGAAAGTGGATATGACCTTTGGCATAAACTTAGGGTTTGTTCTAAGTACTACCCTGTTAGCATGTATCTGCATGAAGGGTTCTTGAAATGTTAGTGCTTGTAGCTCGCCTGAGTGAAGTGATGGCAATCAAGAATGCCACCTTCCATGTCAGAAATTGCAATTCGCATGAGTGTAGAGGTTCGAAAGGAGGTCCCATAAGTACTATATTTAGGTTCCAGACTGGGGAAGGTGGGTGCCTTGGAGGAATCACCCTTTTAAGACCCTCCATAAAAGCCTTGAATGCTGGTACTCTAAACAGTGAAAGGTGTTGTCTGTTTTGGAGATATGCTGCTATAGCAGCGAGGTGTAGTCTTATAGAATAGTATGCCAGGTTGCATCTTTGAAGATGCAGTAGGTAACATATATTGTTCTGTATGGAAGCATCTAATGGGTTGATTTGGTTATTGTTGCAGTAAATAAAAAATCTCTTCCAATTAGCTGCATAGCATGCTCTAGTAGTTGGTCTCCTTGCCGCTTTAATGATATTCATGCAGTCTGCAGGCAAGTTAAGGTATCCAAATTCTAAGACTTCAGGAGCCAGATCGCTAGGTTCATCTGATTGGGATCTGGGTGTCTGATTTCTCCATGGTTCTGAGTTAGAGGATGGGGTGCGAGGCGTAGCCTTTGATGAGGAACTACTGAATGCTCCAGGAACATTGTGTACCATGGCTGTCTCGCCCATGTGGGAGCAACTAGGATCATTGTGAGTGACTGTTGCCGTAGTTTGCGTGCCACCAGCGGAATCAGTGGTGCTGGGGGAAAAGCGTACGCAAATCTGCCTAACCAGTTCATCCATATCGCATTGCCCTGTGACAACGGATGTGGGAACCTGGAGGCAAATTACCGGCATTTTGAGTTTTCGTTTTTGGCAAACATGTCTATCTCTGGGTGCCCCCACTTTTTGAAAAATGGCTGGAGAACTTGGGGGTGAATCTCCCATTCGTGTTGTTGTTGGCTGTGTCTGCTGAGCAGATCCGCTATTTGATTGTCTTTCCCTGGGAGGTGTTCTGCCAGGAGAAGGATGTTTTTTGGAATTGCCCACTTCCATATGCTCTGTGCCAAGTGGGACAGCTGTGGAGAGAGTGTTCCTCCCCGTTTCTGGATTATAGTACATGGCTGTCATGTTGTCCGTCCGGATCAACACAGTCTTACTGTACAAGTTTTTTTGGAATGCTTTTAGGGCTAGGAATATTGCCAGCAACTCTAGTTGGTTGATATGCAGTTTCTTTTGTTTGATTGTCCAGAGCCCTTGTACTGTGTATTGGAGTAAGTGGGCTCCCCAACCTGTCAGTGATGCGTCCGCTGTTAGTACTAGTTGTGGAACCGGCTCTTGGAACAGTCGCCCCTTGGAAAGGTTTTGTGGGTTCCACCACTGCAGAGAGTTGTAAGCGCGACTGTCTACCAACACTAGGTCCTTCAGTTGTCCCGGAGCTTGGTTTCACTGCCGTGCTAGGCACTCTTGCAGTGGACGCATTTGAAGTCGGGCATGGGGGACAATGAATATGCAAGAGGCCATCATGCCTATGAGCTGCATGAAGACTCGAGCTGGCAATGAGTGTTGTGGCAGAAATGCGCGGATGAGCATCTGCATGCTGGCTATCCTCGCTGAGTTTGGATATGCCTTTGCCACTGAGGTATCTATAGTAGCTCCTAGATATTGGTGTGTGTGGGATGGTTGTAGATGCGATTTTGGGTAGTTTATTGAAAAACCTAGGCTATGTAGCAGCTGAAGTGTTTGAGACGTGTCTCTTACACACCGTTCGTACGATTTTGCTAGTATTAGCCAATCGTCTAGGTATGGAAACACGTGGATGTGTTGCCTCCTGAGATGTGCCGTTACTGTCGCTAAGCATTTTGTAAACACTCTTGGTGCTGTGGTTACCCCGTAGGGGAGAACCTTGAATTGGTAGTGTTGACCTATTTCAAACCTGAGATCTTTTCTGTGAGCTGGATGGATGGGTATGTGAAAATACACATCCTTGAGGTCCAATGTTGCTAGGAAGTGTCCTTGCTGGAGCAATGGGAGCACTTGTTGTAGTGTGATCATATGGAAGTGCTCCGACAGTATGTATTGATTTAGGGGTCTGAGAGAGCCGTCCTTTTTGGGAATAAGGAAGTATAGTGAGTATACTCCTGTCCCTTGGTGCTGGAAAAGGACTGGCTCTATGGCCCCCTTTTCCACCTCTTGTTGTAGCAGGGTGATGTATTCTTTGGACATAGGACGGTGTCTGGGTGGTGTTGGGTGGAGTAGAAGTTAGTTCTAGGCAATAACCATACTGGATAATTTGTCTCACCCACCTGTCTAAGGTAATTGCGTTCCAGACTGGTAGGAATTGTTGGATTCTGCCTCCGACTGGTGTTAAATGGTCTGGAGGTAGTGTGATGAAGTCACTGTTTTGCGGCAGTGGAGGCTCTGGTGTATTGCCTCCACGTCCTCTTCCCTTATTATTGTTGTCCCTATAACCTCCTCTGTTGGAGTTCTTGTTGAAGGAACCTTGGGTGTTGCTTTTGTATGTAGACGAGGAATGTGAAGTATTGCCCCGTCTAGCTCCTCTATATGAGGAGCGTCGATAGGAACCTCTGTGTTGTTGAAACTGCAATGCACCCATTGATTTTGCAGTTTCTGTATCCTTTTTAATTTTGTCTAAAATGGTGTCGACTGTAGGGCCAAAAAGGAAGTCTTGATTGACTGGCTGGTTAAGAATGGTGGATTGCACCTCGTTCTTAAAGCCGGAAATACGTAGTCATGCATGTCTGCTTAGTAAGACGCTAGTGTTAATGGACCTGGCTGCAGTGTCAGCTGCGTCTAGCGCACATTTAATGGAGGCGTTTGTAATAAATTTCCCCTCTTGTATGAGGTCATTAGCTTGGGTTTTGAAAGGCTCTGGCAGATGTTGCATTAAACTTTCAAGCTGGTCATAGTGTGCTGTCGTAACGAGCTAGTAGAGCCTGTGTATTTGCAATTCTCCATGAATTGGAAGCTTGTGATGCTACCCTTTTACCCGAGGCCTCTAGTATTTTGGACTCCTTATCAGGAGGTGGAGCTTCTCCTGTTGTCTGAGTTGGCCCTTTTGCGTGCATTAGCCACTACTAGTGAGTCTAATGGTAACTGACCTCCGATATAAGTAGGGTCTGTAGGAGCCGCTCTATATTTCTTTTCAATCCTGGGATTGATTACACGTGCCCTGGCTGTATCCTTAAATATATCTGGCGCGTGTTTTAGTACCCCTTTCAACATAGGAAGTGTTCTGACATTTTTCCCTGAAGTAGGGAATGTGTCAAAAAGAAAGTCTTCGTCTATAGGGTCATTGTGCATGTCTACGTTGTGGTACTGCGCTGCCCTATCTATTAGCTGGTTGAAGACAATGGTGTCAGTAGGTGACAGCTTTGTTGGATATGAGGAGGTGTCAGAGATGGGATGCGTGTCGTATGGATCAGTCTGATCATCCCTTGGTTCATTTTGAGGGTTAGGGTCCTCCGAGTAGTTATAATCCTCGTGAAGATCTTTCCCTGTGTTACCCTCATTGTAATCTGAGTGTGTAGGAGAGTAAGGAGCAAAAGGCGTAGTAGGCATAGTGGGATAGAAAGGAATGAAAGGTCTAGAGGGAGAAGTCCCAAAGTCCTTTTTCTTAAGAGGAATGGGGGAATGAGAGTCCGTGTCCAATGGCCTCTTCTTTCTGTGTAGGATTGTGACTTTACCAATCTCAGGCTTTATATATAATTTTGTCTGTTCCTCTGATGGATCTGGATGGAAGAGTTCTTCTTCCACTGTGTCGTTGACTTCTTTGGCTTAGTATTTTTTGGATCGACTGTTGCCTTCGGGTCGACAACCTTTTTTGTTATGACGACTTTCGGTGCCTTATTGCTCTCTCGGCTCGGCCTCTTTGTCCGGGTCGACGACTGATTGCGGATGGACTGGATCTTTAGGTTCGATGCGCTTTCTGCGCTCGACAGGTTTTTTAGGTTGACTGTCTTTTATCGAGTCGATGACTTTTCGGATCGACCGGTCTTTTAGGAGCACTTGTCTTTGGTTCGGTGCCCTTCTTTGGCACAGGCTGGGCAGTTTTCTTCCTTTTGGCTGGTGATAGGCATTTGTTGCATACTGTGTGTTTTGTCAGTATGCGGGAACATGGAGTGGCATTGTGGGACCTTTTGAACGGGCTCCTTTCCATCGACAGCAGGCCCACGTGGTGTTGAAAAGGCCCAACGGCACGCGTCGACTACCGGCTCGAGATGGAAGGTTTGATCGAGTCAAGAAGTACCGAGCGAGAACAATACCAAAGTCGAAGGCCTTTTGGCCTTTAGAAAAGTTTTGTTTCCGAAGTTGGACTATAGGAATAACATCCGAACCCACTGGCGGAAAAAAAACAATCTGAGGATGGAGAAGATGCCCATGCGCACTGTAGTCCAGGGGAGGAGTCACCTATCTCGTGATACTTCGAAGACTCTTCCAGGACAACAATGTGCAATCATCCGGACCCAACACTAGCCGGCGATCTATGCACAGATATGAATTCAGCAGCCCACATGCCTCCAACATTTCTTTACACTCTGTTGGACAATATAAAAGCAATGCCCATGCATTAGCCAAGTTATACAATGTATACTATGCATTTTGTATAGTGCAGCGATCTGCAATTGCATAGACAAACATTGAAATGCAACAGATCGTTTAACCCTATAGAACTTTCTCCATCGAGAACGGCAAAGAATCCAAAATGTTCCACCCTTTAACGTCTATTGGAAGCTCGCCTCTCCTTCGCTCGCATTTCAATGAGGATCCTCCAGACTACCACAAAACCTAAAGCTGAGATAAGAAAGGTAGCTTAGGAATGTGCGGTTTCATCCTAGGACATTACATAGCCATCATTCAAGCTCAGCTCTACCCGAAAGACGTGCGGCAGCCCTAACCGGCCAACACAAACAGAAAGAGAAGTGCTCCAGAGTCTGCAGAAGGGATGAGGTTCCATGCTTGATCGGGTCCAACCAATGTACACACTGATTAAATACGCTCCTGTTGCAAAAAGTATAGTAAGCACATCACGTTATGTCTCTTTTTGCTTGCTGTGGTTCAGGTGAAGTTTGCCCTTTCGGGTTGGAGCGGCTTCGGCCTTTGAAAAAAAGCACATTTAATGCGGGCCCGGGGCTGCGAGGCAAGAAGGCATTAAGCCTGTGTACACTAGGACTTGAGTGCCTCAATAACCTGCAACGCACCCACTACTGACTACTGCTGTGCTGTCAACATTGTGTTTACTCACCCTCTGGGGTGCTATAATCTTATCCGTTTAGACATTGTACTGCTTCCACATTATTGTTTCTTGATTGTTATTACTCTGTATACTCTTGTATGATTGATACTCTATTCTTGCAACTCACTGTCTACGGAATCTCATATTGATGTAAGAGTCTTGTTTATCCTACCTACTGTTTCTGTAAAGCGCTCTGATATCTGCAAAGATCCTGTTCGCGCTATATAAAACTTTAAAAATAAAATAAATAAATAAATAATAATAAATAAATAATAAATAAATCTGCCCCGCGGTCTCAGACACTGAGCCTGGGAACGGAGCAGCAAGCGGGACTGCTCGCCTGATACAATCTGAGTGTCTCGGGCCGAGGCGGACCGTCTGCGGCTCTCAGTGGCCCTGGAAGTGTCCGACAGTGGAGCCAGTGGAAAGGGGCCTGGGAGGAGGCAGTCTGGAGGCCGGGGGAGGCAAGGGGGCCAACTTCACAGGGACCAGAGATCTGTCCCTGTCCACCAGATGCGCTGGTTCTCAAAGCCTACCTAAACACACACCCATATTCACATAACCCAAGCCTCACAAACCCCATACATCTGCACATACACACATGCATACACACCAGCAATATAAATGTATTTTCACAACGAAAGAGGCACTAAAATGCCCACACACAATCCAAAGAAATGCAAATGCTACTTACCAGTATGCATCTGTTCTTGGCATGTAGGGCTGCTGACATTCATATCTGTGCATAGATCGCCGACTATTGTTGGGTCCGGATGATTGCACATTGTTGTCCTGGAAGAGTCTTCGAAGTATCACGAGATAGGTGGCTCCTCCCCTGGACTACAGTGCGCATGGGCATCGACTCCATCCCCAGATTGTTTTTTTCCGCCATTGGGTTCGGATGTGTTTCGGTTCCCTCTGTCGGAATCGATAGTTGTTTAACTTTCTTTACTTGAGACCAAAAGGTCTTTAGGACTCGCGTCGGTATTGTTGGTCGTTCGGGTTGGTTTATTCATCGGCTCCGATCACCTGCTGCCCTTCCGCGTGCTGTCGGCGCGGACGGGCCTACACGACGCTCCAGACTACTTCAACATGGAACGAAGTCCATTTAAGAGGTGCCCAGTGTGTGCCTCAAAGTACCCGCACATCGACGTGCACCCAGTGTGCAACAAGTGCTTGTCGCCGGACCACGACGAGGCCAAGTGTATGGCCTGCTCCAAGTTCCGGTCGAAGAAGACTCTCAAGCTACGTCGGGCCGCAAGACTGCAGGCCCAGAGATCGGCACCCCCACCAGCAAACATCTTTGAAGAAGATGTTGAAGACGACACCATCCTGAATGTTTCGGACTCTAACCCGGCGTCGGAGGGCGAGGAAGACTACGACGCGGGAGATGAAGAGTTCGAGGAAGTCGTCGAGGAGGTAGGGGACGACGACGGGGCCATTGCCACCGTAGAGGATAGCTCGGAAGAGGAGCATCCTCATACTGACTCCGGGGCCAAACCCCAGCATAAGGCCCAGGTCGAGGGATCGCCTTCGGGCCTTACCCAAGACCTCAATACTCGTCCCACGGCCCCGCCTCCGGGCCCGGCCACGGACATTGGTGATGCGCCACTCCCGGTACAGAAACCGAAAGTGAAGCCATCGGGGTCAGCACCATCTGTATCGAAACCGAAAGTGCAAGTCGCACTGGTTGGATCAAAGGCTCCAGAGGCCTCGGCGCCGAAGAAATCCAAGATGGCCGCCGAGCTCAAAAGCCACGCCAAAATGGCCGATCCGCAGACCCCCGTGTCGAAGCCGAAGGCGAAAACGCCCGACGCGGCTACGTCGGCGCCGAAGCTGGTCGACGCTCTGAAGAGTCGCGTCGACGCCAAGAAGGTCGATGACCATAAGAAGGCCTCGAAGAAGCGTCAGGACGACCCCAAGTCTCTGGCTGCACCGATCCCGGTCGACAAAGCAAAGGGAGGTGCTGTGTCGGCTCCGAAGACTGCGGCTTTGGTCGCCGACCCGAATCCGGACTCGGAGGACTCGCTCCTTTCTCCTTCCTTTTAAGGAGAGAGAGCTTGCCTGTGTTGGCGTCGATGACAACCTCTCGACGCTCCTCGTCCGCTAGTGGCTGGTGCCGTGGCTTCGGCACTACCAAGGATGCTTTCGGCGTAGAAACCAGCTTCAAGGGCACCCCGGCCCCATGTTTCGGAGCGAAAGCCTTCGGCGCCGTTTTTGGCGGCAGCGTGAAGTGAATCGGCGTCTGCGCCTTCGCCGGTTTCTGTGGAGTCTTCGGCGTCACAGTGTCCATCGGCTCGAGCGCCACTGCCTCCTCCCGAATACGCTGAAGGGACTCCGTGACCTTCTTGGTGAGTGAGGGGGAGGGCCGGACCGGCTCGAGCGAGTCCTCCGAGTCCGGATTCGGGTCGGCGACCAAAGCCGCAGTCCTTCTTATGGTCATCGACCTTCTTGGCGTCGACGCGACTCTTCAGAGCGTCGACCAGCTTCGGCGCCGACGTAGCCGCGTCGGGCGTTTTCGCCTTCGGCTTCGACACGGGGGTCTTCGGATCGGCCATTTTGGCGTGGCTTTTGAGCTCGGCGGCCATCTTGGATTTCTTCGGCGCCGAGGCCTCTGGAGCCTTTGATCCAACCATTGCGACTTGCACTTTCGGTTTCGATACAGATGGTGCTGACCCCGATGGCTTCACTTTCGGTTTCTGTACCGGGAGTGGCGCATCACCAATGTCCGTGGCCGGGCCCAGAGGCGGGGCCGTGGGACGAGTATTGAGGTCTTGGGTAAGGCCCGAAGGCGATCCCTCGACCTGGGCCTTATGCTGGGGTTTGGCCCCGGAGTCAGTATGAGGATGCTCCTCTTCCGAGCTATCCTCTACGGTGGCAATGGCCCCGTCGTCGTCCCCTACCTCCTCGACGACTTCCTCGAACTCTTCGTCTCCCGCGTCGTAGTCTTCCTCGCCCTCCGACGCCGGGTTAGAGTCCGAAACATTCAGGATGGTGTCGTCTTCAACATCTTCTTCAAAGATGTTTGCTGGTGGGGGTGCCGATCTCTGGGCCTGCAGTCTTGCGGCCCGACGTAGCTTGAGAGTCTTCTTCGACCGGAACTTGGAGCAGGCCATACACTTGGCCTCGTCGTGGTCCGGCGACAAGCACTTGTTGCACACTGGGTGCACGTCGATGTGCGGGTACTTTGAGGCACACACTGGGCACCTCTTAAATGGACTTCGTTCCATGTTGAAGTAGTCTGGAGCGTCGTGTAGGCCCGTCCGCGCCGACAGCACGCGGAAGGGCAGCAGGTGATCGGAGCCGATGAATAAACCAACCCGAACGACCAACAATACCGACGCGAGTCCTAAAGACCTTTTGGTCTCAAGTAAAGAAAGTTAAACAACTATCGATTCCGACAGAGGGAACCGAAACACATCCGAACCCAATGGCGGAAAAAAACAATCTGGGGATGGAGTCGATGCCCATGCGCACTGTAGTCCAGGGGAGGAGCCACCTATCTCGTGATACTTCGAAGACTCTTCCAGGACAACAATGTGCAATCATCCGGACCCAACACTAGGCGGCGATCTAAGCACAGATATGAATTCAGCAGCCCACATGCCTCGAACCAACGTTGCACACCCAGGTGCATACTCTACAATTCTATCGTTGCCCGCCAAACTGCACAGGAAGTACACTGCCCGAGGCACACACAGACCACACCATACACAAACCACGGTCGTACATAAAACATGCACCGAACACACATGCATCCAAACACAGACAAGCGTGCACAGATACACAACTGACAACCCACATCAAACAAGGCCACATACATGTTCACGCATGCGCACACGAACACAAAACCACCTCACGCAGACAAACTGCCATTCACGCTAACACTAGAAAATCTGACTCTTAGCATTGAATTTTTACCCCCTGGAAACACTGACATTTTACATCTAACTCCGAGATACCGAGGGTCTGACCATTAGCACCTCAATTTGAACCACTAAAGTATCCGTCGTTTTACATCTGACATCGAAAAACCGAGTCTGCTGCCATTGGCACGTTAAAACACTGAAAACCTGTCATTTAAAATCCCAGTGTCCACTGGCGAAACTGACATTCTATTTTAATTGTGAAACGCCGAGAAAGCTGGGGTTTTACATCTCCCTTGCAGAGCGTCAGGAAGGCCCGCCTTCTCTGTCTAATGTCAGCGGGTCTGCTAGAAAAGTCAGCATTTGTTTGACATCTCTCGCAGGAGACATACCGCGAAATGCGAATGCTGGCCTTCCTTGCTACATCTCGCGCTGGTCATGTGAAAAGGATGGGCCCCCGCTGCAGGCTGACCTGGGTATCCGGCCTGTCCGGTGCCCGCAGGGGCTGCGATCATTCGGGTTTTAATAAAGATGTGTTTAATGCTTCTCTTGTGACAGGGTATACAGCTCGCACGTCACATTGTTTTACTTTGAGAGATGGATGATATTTAATAGATGCATTGAGCAAATTCCGTAATAGCAGCGCGTGCAAGCCAGGGTGAATGTGGAGGAGCGGCGCTATAAGATATGTTTTAACACACAGCTATACAAACTATTTGTGGGGGGGAATTTGGGGGTTGACGGCTGGGTCCCTCTGCAGCAGCATAAACTGCAGGAGCTCAAATTACGCCCCTGGCCAGAGGTCACTCCAAATCGGGGGAGGGGTGAGGGGGGGAATAGGAGCCACAGGAAACAGACATCACAATGTCAAGGCACTTGTACTCCTTTTAAGACACAGAAAACAGACGCGTGAGGGGGCCCCGTGGAGCCATAATGCAGAACAAGCAAGAGCTGGAACCGGGGTACGGCCTGTAACTTAGGATAAACAGGAGATAAACAGGCGGCTCCCTCCTGGCCCCCAAAACTGGGGTCCTCAGATAGGGATATGTATCTTGTACATTAGATGCTTTTAGGGGTTTGACCATTACAATGGCTGACATGACTGTATACAATGCCTTTAAAATAATATAATTAAAACGGATATGTATGCTTCTTTCCCTGCGTTAAGGGCGAACACCCGGGCCCACGCTCACACTGACACCAGGAGACCTCACGCCAGTCTAAATCACGGAAGATGGTCTTGCTCCTAAAGCCTCTCATGCAGCAAGTTGAATATCCTTCTTTGGGTAGGTTCAAGAAGAAAAAGTCCAAGCAGGACTCAGCCCAGTTACTCCACTGAGTCCCCAGAGAGGGTGCAGAACCATCACTGCGCCTCCAGGTCCCGTGCTTGCAGCCGTTCTGGAGAGCCTGTTCCTACCCAACCCGCGCCAGCCTCAGTTTCCTAGGTCAGGGGATGACTCATTTACAAATGAAGGAGTTTCATGAGGCGATGATGTGCTTATTTGTATAAACTACTCTTTCTGGAGCACCTTCGGGCCCCATGGGGCTGAGAAGCCTTGCATCTGCATTCCTGCTGGCAGGACCTCCCTGGATGCTAGATGGGCCCTTTGGATCCACGCCCGGTGTTGTACCGACTCCAGCACCAACTAGTTTCCAACACCACAACGTGATCTACCGATAGCAATGCAGACTTCATCAACGCCAGATGACTATGGCGAAGAAATTGCTCTGACTGGCTTAGAGACTGCACTGAGCTACCCTTGTCCGAGGCCACGATTGAAGCCCCTAATTCCTCTCAACAAGCAAATCCATCTAACAGAGAATGTTCCTCCACTCCAATGCAGGGAGCCGTTTATGCATGACATATTTGGTACTGACACATATTATGCAGACGACACTGCTCAGCCATACTAGGCTGACAACTAGTATGATGCCTCCAAGAGGCCAGTGGCCTAGATACCTCGGATAGGGAATCGAAAAGGGTCAAAAATGTTGTCAGTAGAATTTTCTCGTCCACCATTCTTGTCTTAAGTTCCGTGAACACCTCAAGACTTCTGGACTAGTACTTCCATGTCATATGGGACTCAGTGGCCCAGAATTTACCACTTATACCCGAGGAACCCGAGCTACCCGAGCTATCCTTTCTCAAGCCATGCAGGATGCTGTGATGCACCAAAATTCACAATTCGTGGCTGCCTTGACACGCATGGATGCAGTCCACTGGTAACATCCAATCAAGCCGTATGCATATGCCCTTTGAATATTCCCGACTTTTCAGGGACCAGGGAGACTATGCATTCAAGCACTTCAAGGATAGCAGGGACACAGCCTGCTTCCTAGGCTTGTTGGCCGCTCCATGCCAGCCATCCTCCCACTTCTGCCCAGAATGTAGAGTCCAGGATATTTGGGCTATGGTCTTGATGTTTCCGTATCAGTCTTGGATTTCAGTGAGAATGACATTGAGGTTTCTGGCACGGATGACCTCCTGCATTCTACTGGTTGAGTACGCCAGGTGGCGAACACAGGCTCTGCACTGGAATCTAAAATCCCAATGGGCACAGTACAAAGGGGAGCTCTCAAAGCGAGTGCAGATTTTAGAGGAGACTGCAAAAGATCTGCAGTGGCGGCTACTGTACCACGATTGGGTCAGTGGTGCACCCCTCTACCTTCCCAATCCAGATTTGACCGTGGTAACCCATGCATCACTTGACCTGGGAGAGTTGGAGATCAGAGCTATCTGATCTGCTGTGGAAGCCCCCTCCTCTTCGATCGATGGCTGCTCCTGGGCATGCTCCTCTCCAAATATATCAAGTGTAATCAGTGGCTCTGCAAGACATCTTGAGGGGACGAGTTCTCGGATTCCAAAGTGTCTTTTTGAAGCAGAAGGACTTGCAGGCATTATTGTGCTCAGGGGACAAGCACAAGTGCACACCAAGTGTTAGTCTGTGTGAGGGTACTTCACGTGGCAACACAGACAAAACCTAAAGGGCAGGCATTTCCATTAACAGTGAAGCATTTTAGAGAAGACTGGTAACAAGGGAGTAGGTAGGCCCCGAAGGGCACTGCCTAAAATGGTCTTCGGTCAGAGTCCAACCAGCAGAGTGTTTAATAGGAGTCACAGAAGGAAAACTGCAAGGGACAACAAAACCATCGAAGACCGAGAAAAGAACCAGAGAATTGAGTCGAAACACGGAGCAGAGGCATACACATTCGTACCAGTTGGCGGAGAAAAAACAATCCAACAATCAAGTCGATGCCCATGAGCATTACCACCGACAAAAGGAGCCATTCGACCTCGTGAGTCGAAAGGCTTCTTCGAAGAAAAACAATGTGCACAACTCCAGATCAAACACTAGATGGCAGGAGTATGCAGAGCATGTGTATTGACAGCCACACAGGCCATCAAACAGCTCTTTTAGGTAGAAACTCCATCTATCCGCATATTACTCACTCTTCCATCCTCCTCAGACTGTAAACTGGACTGAGAGTGTCTAGAAAACAACTGATGTCAGTGCGCCTTGGTTGTGGTTATATAAATTCAAACGAGTCACATCCAGGGCGTACACAGGCACCACCTTCCAGAGTGCAGAGGTACTGCCTAAAAGTTTTCAGGGGTTTTCTAAGGTGAGGAATGTGAAGTTGGAGTCTCTGTTCATTCGGTTTGCACATTCCTCCACACAGTCAACATTCCTGATGCAGGTCTTCTCCTATTACCTCCATTCAAAGTTCAAACTGAAGGCAGTTCATCCCTCTCAAACCTCAGAAGCGGCCTATTCTTTAAAATCCGTCAAGCTATGAAACCAGCTCTCCACACCGGACATCTGCCCTGTAGATCCTGAAACATGCCGTTCCTAGCTTTCGTTGGACTGCCTAACAAAAGACGCATTGGCATAGCCAATAGGTTCTGCTTTTAGGACCTTATAAGTATTTAGTTATGCAGCACAATATCCTTGGTTCAACAACTGTTGCATGGCTAAACACTGATAAGGTCCCAAAGGCAAGACCTATTGGCTATGCCAATGCTTGTTTAAACGTTATGACGGCAATGTCTCCGGGAGCCTAAAAGGGCCACGCTCACCAAGCCTAAAATACATATGAGAATTTAAAACATCCTGACAGTTACAGGCCAGCAAAGGAACTAGATTGCAGAAGCAGAAACAAAAGAAGGATTAGAGAGAGTTAAGAAGGTACACAGGGTTGAGTGAGGAAAAGAATAGTATGTGATGTAATTTGCAATGTTATGGCATTTCAGCAATTTATCCATTTGGACACACTTTTAAGGATCTGGAAGTCGATCACTTGAACTGCAAGAACCATTGTGTGAGGTTTTGTTGGTGTTTGGTTGCACCTAGCTCCGGGATGTAGTTGTAGGAGAACAGTGTACAGAATTGTGGTGTTGGGGCAGAATGAAGAGGTAGGACAAAATGGACGGGTGAAAGTGAAGAGAGGGCAAAGAAGGGAGACTGGATTGATATGCAGATAGAGAACAGAATAAGGAGAGTGAAAAGGAGAGAAGTAAACCGAATAGGTAGAGGGGAAGAATAAGAGAAAGAGATAGGTTGAGTGGAGGAGATTCCATAGAAAATCCAGGAGAACAAAGAGGGCAGAGTTAGGGGAGAAAGCAACAATGAAACAGAAGAGGACAGGAAGTGTAACCGAATGGGAGAAGAAATCTGAATAGAGAGCTAAGGCAGAATTCGAATTGGGGTCAGAAGCTAAAGAAAGAAATGGCAGAATAAAAGACCGAATACATGGCGAGTGGCGGAAAGAGAATGGAGAACTGGGGAGACAGCAGGCCTCGAGGTCACAGAAGGCAAGAGGAGAGATGGCAGAATACGAGCTGGGGCAGAATGGAGAGGAAAGGCAGAATGAGAGGGAGAAGAAAGGCTGGGTGGAGGGGTCAGATTGGAGAGAATGGGGGGAGAGCACAGAGAGGAGAGAGGAAGGAGGAAGAGAAGGTAGACAGACAGGAGCAAGAGGGGAGAGACGGCAACAACGACGTAGAAAATAGGGACAGCTGGCAGTATACGAGTTGAGGATGGAATGGAGGAAGAGGATAATGCAGTGGAAAGGGAGAGACTGAGGAGTAAAGACAGAGGGGAGGAGTAAGGACAGAGGGGAGAGGGAAGAGCAAGAGAGGGAGAAAAGGGCCGGAGAAGACAAAGACAGACGGGTGAGGGGGCAAAATAAGAGCTAGGGTCAGAGTAGAGTCAAAGGGCCAGATGAGAGGGAGAGAATTCAAGTTGGATGGAGGGAACAGAATGGGTAAATGACAGCAAGGAAGTAAAGCAGTGATTTAAATGGGCAGGCACTGTCCGGTACTCAGTACTCGCACTTCTTTAATTTGAAAGAAGTGCAGGTACTGCATTTCTCAGCACTGCTGCAATATATTTGTCAGGAAAGTACCAGCCCTTCTCTGGAGAAAATGGGTATTTTAAATCACAGGTATTTTAAATTGCGAGTACCTGCACATCTATATTTCCATTTTAATCACTGGAGTAGAGGAAGGCTGGAAAGAAAGCGGCAGGCAGATAAACAAGGGAGCGGCTGCACATACTATGGTGAAGTCTTGGTACACTGAGATTCTAAAGCATCACAAAATAGCAAGAGAATGATCATCTCTAAAAAGGCGCAGGGGAAGGACATGAGCAGTGGCGCCAAGAGCAACAGAGCAGACAACCACGCCAAGCTGTGTCCTGCAGCAACCCGGGCAGGGATCGACAGCCCCGGAGTTGGCATCCGCGCTAAATGGTTCCTGTTTATTTTACAAACACTACATTTGTGTCACACGGTGTTTGCGCCATCTTATGAACGGTCACCTGAGGGGCCTTGATTGTGCCGCACTGCTTTGTAAGTTGGAAAGCGAAGGGCAAGAAGGAGGGGGGATGGGCAGGGATGAGGAAGGAGCGGCTGTAGGGAGTCTGAGGGGATAGGGAAAGAGTTGGAGGGGGGAAGAGTAGAGACACAAGGGAAGGGGCCAAGGAGAAAGATGGGTAGCAAATCAACGAGTGAGAAGTGGCTGCGGGAAACCTAAAAGTAAGGATAGGGAAAGGGAGAGAGAATAAAGAAGATGAAAGGAGCTGGACAAATAGGAGAGAGACAGCCAGTGTGAGAGTTAGATTAGGCAAGACCTGGATAGGCAGGAAAGGTGCAGGACGAGGGGAGAGAGCAAGTTAGGGAGACACTGGGTAGGAGAGAGAAAGGGAAACAAGTGCGCGTGCCGGCAAAAGTGAAAGCAGGCTGGCGAGTGGTGAGCGATGTGCGCGCACCATGACGAGAGACGAAAGCCAGATGGCGCCTCTGCTTGTCATTGTGAGCATTACCGCACGCTCTATGCCAGCCAAAACGCTGTTGTAGCACTTTTAAAAGCCCACAGACTAAATGTCTTGCCAGAGCAACGCATGCGCTGCCTCAGGCAAGACCTATAAAACCAGCTCCAGATAGTGAAACTATTGCCCTGAAAATTTTCATCCCAAGGAACGACTACAAATACACCATCACTACAGTCTAGCCACATTAGTTTACCAACTTACGGTGTTTAGTTGTCAAGCATCTGAAGTAGCACAAGATATGCTTCTGACAAAAAAACATCTGTTGTCACCTGGTGGCATTCTGACCATCTTCCTGAGATTCAAAGACAGGTTGAGATATACATCTGCGACATATATACCTAACAGCTGGGATTACTCGCTACAGTCTGTGGATCTAAGGAAGGCTTTTACACTAAGTTATTTGTAACAAACAGGGGTTTGTGGTGTTATAGAGTCACATATTGTGCATCATTGCCATATCTAGTGGATGTGGTCGGAACTACTACTTGTTTTTACTAAAGTTGAAAATGCCTGGGATTGGGCATGAGTGTCCACATGCAGACCCCTATAATACGTCCTCTATGTTCTGTAGTCAGATTATTTTTAGGGCTCGCCTGCTGATGCGCTTCTGCGCATCGCTGGCGAAGCTCTATTACGGCTTATCCAGTGTTGATCCACCACTGGCGATTCCAGTGGCGATTTCTTCAAGTGCATGTGCTTTTTAGGTCATTGCGCAAGCGCAAGCCCTAAAAAGCGCGTGCACAATGCCACCAGCCCCCTGCCTGCCTGCCTCGCATTACCAGATCAAAGGCAGCCCAGCCCCCCTCCCACAAGCTTCTCAGCGTGTGCTCTGCCTCAGGCCGGCATTTCTCCTCCCCTCGGGCAAACAGATAGCCACAATAACACCCTCCCTGCTCCGCTTTTTTTCTCAATTTCTCCCCGTCTACACTTCCCATTAGGAGCCCTTCCTCCCCCCAGATAAGCTATCTCCATAAGAGATAAGCAGCTCTTCCACCATCTCAAACCCGTATTAGTGCTCCTCACTATGCATGTTTTTACTTAAAAAATCAGCACAATGCAGCAGTGTGACATCAAGCCAGGTTCATCGACATCACTGCAAAAGTAAAGTTTTTATTCCCCATTTCCTCTTCAAGAAAGTGACTGCGCATCAGCCTCTACGGATCAGAAAGCGGAGCCCCCCCACTGACCGGGCTGGGAGTCAAATTGCCATGTTTCACAAATTATGGTTTTCGTGGTCTTATTCTGGAGTAGCCCTGTTGGCAAGAGAGGAAAGAGCAAGGCTCTGACAGTCAGTCCTCCTCTGCTTCATAGTATGCCGCGCCACTATAGTAAGTTGAACAAGGGATATTATTTGACAGAAAGAGGCAACCTGCATCTATTCACGGAAATACATTGAGCAGTCTACATTTTTATTTTTTAAAGCTACATACAATGCACCATAACTATTCTAGGTCTACAAATGGAAATACATAACAAGCAATATTTTTATTTATTTTTTAAGAGGTGCATACTTAAAAAAATGATTACAAAAATTAAACATCAACTAGTAATTAAAAAACCTAGCAATTAAGATATGCCACGTCAAATAATAACTTTTGTCGCCAATTAATTATCAGTGTCTGGAATGGATATGGTCACACCCTCACTCACCCTCAACCCCTCACCCTCACTCACCCTCAACCCCTCACCCACACCCTCACTCACCCTCAACACCTCACCCTCAACCCCTCCCTCACGCTCACCCACCCTCACCCTCACTCACCCTCAACCCCTCACCCTCACTCACCCTCAACCCCTCACCCTCAACCCCTCACCCTCAACCCCTCACCCTCACTCACCCTCAACCCCTCACCCTCAACACCTCACTCACCCTCAGGCTCACCCTCACGCTCACCCACCCTCACCCTCAACACCTCACCCTCAATCACCCTCAACCCCTCACCCTCACTCACCCTCAACCCCTCACCCTCAACCCCTCACTCACCCTCACTCTCACTCATCCTCTATCACCCTCAACCCCTCACTCACCCTCAACCTCTCACCCTCACTCACCCTCAACCCCTCACCCTCACTCACCCTCAACCCCTCACCCTCACTCACCCTCAGCCCCTCACCCTCAACCCCTCACCCTCACTCACCCTCAACCCCTCACCCTCACTCACCCTCACCCACCCTCACTCACCCTCAACACCTCACCCTCTGTCACCCTCAACCCCTCACCCTCACATTCACTCACCCTCACCCTCAACCCCTCACCCTCAACCCCTCACCCTCAACCCCTCACCCTCACTCACCCTCAACCCCTCACCCTCACTCACCCTCAACCCCTCACCCTCAACACCTCACCCTCACTCACCCTCAAACTCAACATACATACATACATACCCTCACTCACCCTCACTCACCCTCAACCACTCACCCTCACTCACCCTCAACCCCTCACCCTCACTCACCCTCAACCCCTCACCCTCACTCACCCTCACTCACCCTCAACACCTCACCCTCACTCACCCTCACCCGCACTCACCCTCACCCTCACTCACCCTCACTCACCCTCACCCTCACTCACCCTCACTCACCCTCAACCACTCACCCTCACCCACCCTCACCCTCACTCACCCTCAACCCCTCACCCTCACTCACCCTCAACCCCTCACCCTCACCCTCACTCACCCTCAACCCCTCACTCACCCTCACTCTCACTCATCCTCACTCACCCTCAACCCCTCACCCTCACTCACCCTCACCCACCCTCAACCCCTCACCCTAACTCACCCTCACCCTCACTCACCCTCAACCCCTCACCCTCACTCACCCTCAACCCCTCACCCTCCCTCACCCACCCTCACTCACCCTCACCCTCACTCACCCTCACTCACCCTCACTCACCCTCACTCACCCTCACTCACCCTCAACCTCACTCACCCTCACCCACCCTCAACCCCTCATGCTCACTCACCCTCACCCTCACTCACCCTCAACCCCTCACCCTCACTCACCCTCACCCTCACTCAACCTCAACCCCTCACCCTCAATACCTCACCCTCACTCACCCTCACCCTCACCCTCACCCAACCCCTCACCCTCAATACCTCACCCTCACTCACCCTCACTCACCCTCAACCCCTCACCCACCCTCAACCCCTCACCCACACCATCACTCACCCTCACTCGCCCTCACACGCCCTCACTCACCCTCAACCTCACTCACCCTCACCCAGCCTCAACCCCTCATCCTCACTCACCCTCACTCACCCTCAACCCCTCACCCTCACTCACCCTCAACCCCTCACCCTCACCCTCACCCTCACTCACCCTCACCCTCACCCTCACTCACCCTCACCCTCACCCTCACTCACCCTCAACCCCTCACCCTCAACCCCTCACCCTCAACCCCTCACCCTCAATCCCTCACCCTCAATCCCTCACCCTCAGTCACCCTCACCCTCACTCACCCTCAACCCCTCACCCTCACTCACCCTCAACCCCCTCACCCTCACTCACCCTCAACCCCTCACCCACACCATCACTCACCCTCACTCACCCTCACTCGCCCTCACTCGCCCTCACTCGCCCTCACTCACCCTCACTCACCCTCACCCTCAACACCTCACCCTCACTCACCCTCAATGCCTCACCCTCACTCACCCTCAACACCTCACCCTCAACCCCTAACTCACCCTCACTCTAACTCACCCTCACTCACCCTCAACACCTCCCTCACCCTCACTCACCCTCACCCACCCTCAACCCCTCACCCTAACTCACCCTCACCCTCACTCACCCTCAACCCCTCACCCTCACTCACCCTCAACCCCTCACCCTCACTCACCCTCAACCCCTCATCCTCACCCTCACTCACCCTCACTCACCCTCAACCCCTCATCCTCACTCTCACTCACCCTCACTCACCCTCACTCACCCTCACCCTCACCCTCACTCACCCTCACCCTCACTCACCCTCAACCTCACTCACCCTCAACCCCTCATCCTCACTCACTCTCACTCACCCTCACTCACCCTCAACCCCTCACCCTCACTCACCCTCAACCCCTCACCCTCACTCACCCTCAACCCCTCATCCTCACCCTCACTCACCCTCACTCACCCTCAACCCCTCATCCTCACCCTCACTCTCACTCACCCTCACTCACCCTCACTCACCCTCACCCTCACTCACCCTCACCCTCACTCACCCTCACTCACCCTCACCCTCAACCTCACTCACCCTCAACCTCACTCACCCTCACCCACCCTCAACCCCTCATCCTCACTCACTCTCACTCACCCTCACTCACCCTCAACCCCTCATCCTCACCCTCACTCACCCTCACTCACATTCACCCTCACCCTCACTCACCCTCACTCACCCTCACCCTCACCCTCACTCACCCTCACTCTCACTCACCCTCACCCTCCCTCACCCTCACCCACCCTCACCCACCCTCAACCCCTCATCCTCACTCACCCTCATCCTCACTCACCCTCACCCTCAACCCCTCACCCTCACTCACCCTCAACACCTCACCCTCAACACCTCACCCTCACTCACCCTCACCCTCACCCTCACTCACCCTCAACCCCTCACCCTCAATCCCTCACCCTCACTCATCCTCACTCACAACCCCTCACTCACCCTCAACCCCTCACCCTCACCATCACTCACCCTCACTCACCATCACTCACCCTCACTCACCCTCACTCACCCTCACTCACCCTCACTCACCCTCACTCACCCTCTCTCACCCTCAACACCTCACCCTCAACCCCTCACCCTCACTCACCCTCACCCTCTCCCACCCTCAACACCTCACCCTCACTCACCCTCACTCACTCTCAACCCCTCACCCACCCTCACCCTCCCTCACCCTCAACCCCTCACCCTCCCTCACCCTCAACCCCTCACTCACCCTCACTCTCACTCACCCTCACTCACCCTCAACCCCTCAGCCTCACCCTCACCCTCACTCACCCTCAACACCTCACCCTCACTCACCCTCACTCACTCTCAACCCCTCACCCACCCTCACCCTCACTCACCCTCAACACCTCACCCTCACTCACCCTCAACCCCTCACCCTCCCTCACCCTCAACCCCTCACCCTCCCTCACCCTCAACCCCTCACCCTCAACCCCTCCCCCTCGACCCCTCCCCCTCAACCCCTCATCCTCACTCAGCCTCACTCACCCTCAACACCTCACCCTCACTCACCCTCAACACCTCACCCTCACTCACCCTCAACACCTCACCCTCAACCCCTCACCCTCACCCTCACTCACCCTCACAACACATATTGTGTTACAATAGGTGTCACATTTGCAAAAGATAAAACTATTGGCATTGTAAATAACAAAGCTATTAATTCGCTATTTTCAAAACAAGCACATAAATAAAAAATGTGTCCTTTACAATACCAATAGCTCAAACTTTCCTAATGCAAGACCTATTGCATTGCTGTGCTTCTCTCCCCTGCTGCACTCTCCTGCTCTCTAGAGATGTGGCCTAACGACAAGAGCTGCCATCTAAGTCACGTAAATACAAAATATGTTGCATTCCAAATGCTATAGGTGTCACATTCGCAAAAGTTATAACTATTGGCATTGTAAATGACAAAGCCATCAATTTAGCAATTTTAAAAACCAACAAATAAATAACATATGTCATTTACAATACCAATAACTCCAACTTTTCTAATGCGAGACCTATTGCATTTCCAATGCTTGTTCATTATTTGGTTGAGAAGTTATAATGTTGCTGTTTTATATATTTAGATATGTATGAATATTTATGGGCATTTGTGTATTTAACTTTGTAATAAGTGACTGAGCGTATGCTTGCCGGCAACTTCAAAGGGACAAGGGAAAGTTTTTGAGGTCGCATGTAAATCGATAACACAAGCATATTTTTTTTGCAGGTAAGTAACATTTTTAGCTTGCAGCATTTGTAGTAGATCTCAACCCGTGCATATTCTGTAAAGCAGTAGCTTTGTACCACTGCTAAAGGTGAAGAGTGGATGAACAAGTTGCTTATCTTCGGTAATGCCTTATCTGGTAGAGACTAACTAGCAGCAGATTGCCTTCCTTAGAATATTCCCCAGGAATCCAACTGGATCTGGACGTTTTTGAGCAGTACTCCTGTGCACCGGTAGGTGGTATAGTTTAGCTCCACATCGGCGTAGTTGTTGCAACAAAATTGACCAGCATGGTACCTATATAAGCGCCACCCCTGGTTGCAGACGTCAGTTACTTTCGATGGCAGGAGCGCAGAGTCGCAATGAGAAATGACTACGGATGTGAAATACTAAGGCCCTGAGAAGGGTGCATCTTACATTGCAATCAGCTAGCAGACCGGGGAGTATGGGAGAGTGGGTAATGAATCTGTGGCTAAAGAGAGTCTCTACTACATAAGGCTTTACTGAAGGCAAGTCATTTGTTTATCTTATAGAGACTTCTAACTGCAGATTCTTTACCTTAGAATAGATAACCAAGCAATGCCTCCCAGGAGGTGGGTCTACAAACCAAATTTAAGCTAGAAAGTCTTGCAAGACTGAATGGGCGAAATGCCCATAGTGAGGTACCTAACTATTCAGAAAGTAGTGTTTGGTAATAGAGAGCAAAGATTCCCATGTTGCTGCCTGATAGATGTCCAGGACAGGGAGTTCACGGGCCAACGCAGTAGTAGCAGCTTTAGCTCTAGTGGAATATGCACACAAACCCTAAGGAAGTTGCTTCCTAGCCAAAGCATAACAGATTTTGCGGCAGAGCAATATCGATCTCGAGAGTTCGGTTCAGCACAGCCTTCTCTTCCTTGCCTCCTACATATCTCACGAAGAGTTGATTATCCATCTTGAAATCTTGTGTGATCAAGGTAGAAAGGTTAACGCTCTTTCAGGGTCCAGATGGTGGAATATCTCCTCCTCTTTGGAGGGATGAGGTGGTAAAAAAGGTAGACAGGGTCATTTTCTAGCTTACATGCAAAGGAGTTAAAACCTTTGGAAGGAAGGAGGCATGTGTATGGAGGACCAGCTTGTCCATGTTGAAGGTAGTGTAGGGAGGGTGTGCTGAGTGTCTGCAATTCGCGGACCCTCCTGGCTGATGAAATTGGCATCAGAAATGCCATTTTGATAGTCAATAGCCTAAAAAGGAAATTGCACAGAGGCTCTAAATGTTAATTAAGAAGGTTAGAAGATTTAGATCCCACTGGGGCATGATGATGTGGTGAACAGATCCAACCACAGTTCTTCACACAGTTGAAAGAGGCACCACTTCCAGGTTGAGACACCATTTGTGATCTGCTAGGCATCTTCAGCTGAGTTCTTCCACCTTGGCGTTCAGAGAGAGTACCCAGCTGTTGAACACCCAGGGAAATGCCCTGTCATTCTAGCCATGTCCACAGACTGAGCCTCTTGACAAAGGGTTCACAACTCCACCCCACCCGTTTGTTGCAGTACCACATAGTGGTGGCAGTAGTCCATGTATGTATGATCAATTGGAGGAGGGAGAGAGAGTGCGGATCCTTTCAGTCTCTGTTTAGTTATTCAAAATCAATGGGGAAAGGATCACTAGTCCTGCATAACCAAGGTCTGCAAGTAGGTAGGTGTCTCCCAAATAAAAGACCCTCATACACGTGTTTTTAGACGATCTCGTAGCGGTATAGGATGTGTCCCCGCTCCTTGTTACACGTGTGCGCGTAATCCGTGGGTCAATTTTTGTATGCACCCTCCACCAGGAGGTTTTACCTTTGGTTAAAACAGTAGTGATCGTGGATTGTGGGTGGTGAAAAAGTGAAAAAGGGGAGGATATTAAAATACCCAGACAGCCAGGGATTCAACTTTAATAGGTCTGGATTTGGGCAAAAAAGTTATGTTTGTGCAGCTGTGGAATTGTCTATGAATTCGAGCGCACTCAATTAGTGAAATTAAAATACGGTCGACATGTTTCAGCCTTGGTTGCCATGTGGTCAGTAGGCTTTCTTCAGGACCAATAAGTGATAAAGTGAATAAAGGTGAAAGAATAGGTACATTTATAACCTGATTCTTCTGACAATAGGAGGTCGCATTGTACCTGTAATGAAAGGAAAAACGTACACACAACATATAGGGGAAAAGGTAAGGGAGAACACACAGTTATGTACAATTGTACAGTCTCAAAATCAGTTGATTTTGAAAAGAAACTAAAAAAATGGCAATACTTTACACAGAATCACGGTCACATCAGGCGTCAACTCTCTCATACTCATGCTTCAGTGAAAGGTAAGTGAATTTGGTATACTGTAGTGCTGTGTTCTTAGTTTTACTGCTCCTTGTGTCTATTAGTACCACACTGGTACTAAGGTGAATCATATCGTTGTTATACACATTTATTCCTGGTGATATTTAGGTCAGGTGACATGCTTATTATCAATATGGTAATCATGACTAGTCAATACGCTCATCGTGGTGTGGTTGGCGTAAATTGCATGCGGTTATTACTATAATTATATACTACTAACTGCGCGCGCTCAAGATGGGCGTGTGTTTTATGGCTGGTGGCCCTCGGTATAAAAGTGGTCTTGTTGTTAATGTTTGTAACTCCTTAGTGCTATTACTCGGTTTTGAATGTGCCGACTTTTTTATTAACAGCGATGCGCTATCAGAGGGATGATACATTGTGTTTAAGAAAACTTGTCCTTTAGAGTCAAATGCGTGAATAGACAAGGCGCTGTGTAATTATTATCGTTTTTTCGTGATGGGGGTGCTGAGCAAGTTATGCAACATGGTGTACCTCTAGTTTTCTGAAGCATTGCTTCTTCAGGGAGTACGGCAATTGGGGGGAGGCTTCACTGTTGGGAGTGAAGGATATTATTAATAAATGGGCGTCATATACTTGCGGTTTTGTTCAGCTCGTAGGAGACGGTAGCTCTGTACCTCTAGCCTTCTCTGCCCTTCGTGCAGCATGTGCTGTCTCTGCCCGTAGTCACCCGGAATAGGTCACAGGTGTGTTTCTGGGCTGGTTAAGTCTCAAGACCATGGAAAGAGACTAGTTATTTAGTCGTATGCACTGGTGTTCGAGTGTATTTTCCTAAATATTGGGAAATCTTGCTGACAGTGTGTCTGTATAATCATGACAATTATCGGCTATTGTCATGAAATCGATTCACTAATTGTGGAGACTAAAAATTATATTTCCCAAAGACAGTTATAATCACGCTTTATAGACACTCCATGGTGGGCAGTTTTTTTTAATATATACCGATTTTTATATCCGGGCTGGTTATGTATGATTAGGGCAATTATCAGCTGGTATAATAAAAAAGGTTCACTAGTTATGGAGACTGAAAATGGTATTACCCCAAAGACAGGTATAATCAAGCTTCATAAACACTCTTTGATGGGCAGTTTTTTACCGAGCTGGTTGAGTCTCAAGGTCATAGGAAGAGACGAGTTACTTAGTTGTATACACTGATGTTCGGGTGTACTTTCCTAAATATTCGGAAGTCTTGCTTGGCAGTATGTATGTATGATCATGATAATTAACAACTGATGTTATAAAAACGATTCACTAATTGCGAAGACTGAAAATGGAATTACCCCAAAGAGAATTAAATTCACGCTTTTCGGACACTCCATGGGGGGCAGTTTTTTGATTTATACCGATTTTTATATCTAGCGAGACGACTGTGTTCATGTTGGTATAGAGATCAGCGGACTCTGTTGTGTGTTACATTATCGGCCTAGATCAGAGGTTTTGCTACACATAGTTAGTCCATATTGTTTTGTCAGGGAAAACAAAGTGAAGTAATCATTACTTGAGGCATCTCGTCACAGATGTTTTTATTATCTGTGTTATCTGTTGAGGGATAGCCACGGAATGGTATCATTCAGGCCTGTAATGTCTGTTTTGAGCCTACGGACCCAACGTTGCTCTTTTTCGAACAGGATTTTTGCTGCATTCCTGTCTATTGTGTCAAGGGTCTCGAGGATAACCCACTGCAGGTCGTTCGCTGTGTGGCCTAATTCTTTATAGTGGGTGGACATTTTTGTAGTAGTTCTTTTACAGTTGACATTACTGCGGTGCACGCATAGTCTTTGTTTCGCCTTTCGGCATGTCATGCCAATGTATCTCATTTGGCATGGGCAAGTGACCATGTAAATGACATGGCTTGTATTACAGTTAGTATGTCTCTTTAACTTTCAATTGAAATCCGGAAGTAACTGCAATTCCTTTGTGGGTTTTGTAATGTCGCAGACTGAGCAGGCCCCGCATGGGTAGTGTCCTGTTACTGGAGGGTTGTTCCACAACCCTGGTTGATCCTTTTTCTTTGGCAGTTGTCGTGTATGTACCAATAGGTCCTTAAGGTTTCGATTTCTCTTATTCGCGAACCTTGGTTTTGGCCAGTTCAGGGTGTTAGATGTTACGATTCTCCAATTTTTGTTGATTATTTTCTTCACGTGGTTCGTGACCGGGCTGTAGGTGGTTACACATGTGATCCTATCTTCCTCTGGTTGGGGACAAGTCTCTAGTAGGGCTTCCCTTGGTTGATTGCGAGCCCTTTTTTTACATGAATTGATCACTTTTTTGGGGTACTGACGGACCAATAGCTTGTCACACAGCTCACTTGCATGGTTTTTATAATCAGAGACTGTGCTACAGTTCCTCCTAAGACAGAGGAATTGACTGTACGGGAGATTCTCCCATAAGGGACGAGGATGGAAGCTTTGAAAGGATAATAAACTGTTTTTGGCCGCTGGCTTGAAGAAAATGCGGGTTTGCAATGTGTTGTTTTCCACAAAGATAGTAATATCTAGAAAGTCCAAGGTATTCTTGTTGGCAATATATGTGAATTTTAAGCACTCATCTTGTGTGTTTAGCCAGCAATGGAAATCTTTCAGGGTAGCATTATCTCCCTTCCACATTAGTAAAATGTTGTCTATATATCTCTTCCAAAAGAGAATATGACAAAGGAAGGGGTTGCTCTCATTGTGAACAAAGGTGTGTTCAAAGGTGCTGACATATAGGCCTGCCACGCTTGGGGCGAATGTACTGCCCATAGATGTTCCATGGCGTGGAGAAAGAGAGTGTCTTTGTACTGAAAAAAGTTTTCTGTTAGGGCCAATCTACAACATTCTAGCACAAAGTGCCTGGGGGTTTTATAAGGCCCCTTGATGCCAAAAAGTATGGTCTCTAAAGTGTCTAGAGTTTTTTGCTGGGGCAGGCTCGTATATAGGCTCTCTACATCTAGCCCTACTAGGAGCATTGTCGCTTCTGAGTATTCAAAATTTTGTGACATATTCAGAAGGTCTCGTGTATCTTTCAGATAAGTAGGTGTTTTCTGGACCAGTGGTCTCAAATACTGGTCCGCAAATTCTGAGAGTGGTTCTAAGATCGAGTTTATTCCAGAGACGATTGGTCTCCCTGGGGGTGGCATTCTCCCCTTGTGTGTTTTCGGCAAGGAGTAAAAGTATGGTGTTCTTGGTGCTTTTGTTTCCAAATAGTCTGCCTCCTTCTTTGACACTCAATTGTTCGCTTCCGCTTCCTCGACCATCATGGATATGGTTCTTTGTAAACTTGCAGTAGGGTCTGTTGTCAGTACCTCATAAAATTTTGTGTCTGCAAGGAGGTCCATACATTGTTTGTCATATCCGGCTGTTGATAATAGGACTATTCCTCCCCCTTTGTCCGCCGGTTTTATTACGATCTCATTGTCGTTCTTGAGTTCAGTGAGGGCCAGTTGTTCCGCCCTTGTGATGTTCTGAAAGGGTTTGTGTAGTTGTTGGTTCAGTTGGTCCACCTCTTTCATTATTGCCTGCTCAAAGGTGCATATTTCGATCGGGACCTGTGAGTTAAGGGGGCAGAATGTCGACTTGTTCCTCAGGGTAGTGTCTCCTTCTTGTGGTGGTTTTTGTTCATCTTTGAAAAAAGCTTTCAGTTTTAAGGTGCGGCAAAGGTCTGCTAGCTCGCACTTTATTTTGAAAATGTCAGTTTTTGGGGTAGGGACATATCCGAGGCCTTTATTAAGGACACTGGTCTGGTCCTTTGTGAGAATTTTGTCTGTCAAATTTACGATGAGGTCGTTGGACCCGATACAGTCTTGGCCTTGGTTACGCCCCTGGTTGCGACCTGTCTTGTTTGGTCGGACCAGGTTACTCCTTTTTGTCTGGACCGGCGATTGGACTGGCCATTCCCTAAAAAAGGACGTCCTTGTTGATAATTATGGCCTCCTTGTGGCTGCATCTGATGGTTCATTGGTACCTGGAAGTATGGGTTGGGCCATCCTTGGAATTGTGGATTGAAAGGATGGAACGGCATGTTTTGACCACTATTCTGGAAGTATGGAGGACGCCAAAAGTTGTTGTGTCCCCTTCTACTGCCTCTCCTGTTACGATAATTTCCTCTCCCACGGTTTGTGGACTCGTCACCGCTCTGGTCCGAGCTATCATTGGAGGATACGCTGTTTGAATCATAGTTTGAGGCATTGCCATTTGGTTTGTAATCCTTACTACTGTACGGATGTATGCGCTCTAGCGAGAACCTCTTTAGTTCCTTAGCCAGTTTTTGCAATTTTGTCTGAGTAAGGTATTCTTGACTTTCTTTAATCTCTTTGTTTATCTCTTCCAGGCGGTTCTTATAGATGGTTATATTCACAGTATTGTTCAATTTTGTTTCCAAGATTTCTATTTTTACCATTCGTTCCTCCGTTAGTCTCGTGGCTGTTTTTATTATCAACACTAAATAGTCCCTGGTACACTTCCATGAAATGAACGACCAGTCTTTCCGGAAGGCTAGATCTTTTAGAATGATCCGGGGGGCGTTTGTCACCCATAATCCTCTGGGAGCAGCCTTGACCCGAAGATACTCGGTCATTATTATCCCATGTACAGCCGTTCTTACTTGTTCCTTCTTTGCTTCACTAAGTTCATCCCATTCTGCAGTAGAAGACAGAGTTTGGGTGAGGTCACCTATGAGCAGTGGTGGTCTGGCAAGTATTGCTTCAATTTCCTCAGTGGTGTAGCCGAGTCCAAAACTTCCCGCCATGGTAGGGTACCACGGTGGGGTAGCTTCTTGTGAGGTAACTCACATGTTGGGTTCCTTAAAGAAGTCTCCCACAGCTGCACGCTGCTTGTCACGTATGATCAATTGGAGGAGGGAGAGAGAGTGCGGATCCTTTCAGTCTCCATTTAGTTATTCAAAATCAATGGGGAAAGGCTCACTAGTCCTGCATAACCAAGGTCTGCAGGTAGGTAGGTGTCTCCCAAATAAAAGACCCTCATACACGTGTTTTTAGACGATCTCGTAGCGGTATATGATGTGCACCCGCTCCTCGTTACATGTGTGTACGTAATCCTTGGGTCAATTTTTGTATGCACCGTCCGCCAGGAGGTTTTACCTTTGGTTAAAACAGTAGTGATCGTGGGTGGTGAAAAAGTGAAAAAGGGGAGGATATTAAAATACCCGGACAGCCAGGGATTCAACTTTAATAGGTCTGGATTCGGGCAAAAAAGTTATGTTTGTGCAGCTGTGGAATTGTCTATGAATTCGAGCGCACTCAATTAGTGAAATTAAAATACGGTCGACATGTTTCAGCCTTGGTTGCCATGTGGTCAGTAGGCTTTCTTCAGGACCAATAAGTGATACAGTGAATAAAGGTGAAAGAATAGGTAAATTTATAACCTGATTCTTCTGACAATAGGAGGTCGCATTGTACCTGTAATGAAAGGAAAAACGTACACACAACATATAGGGGCAAAGGTATGGGAGAACACACAGTTATGTACAATTGTACAGTCTCAAAATCAGTTGATTTTGAAAAGAAACTAAAAAATGGCAATACTTTACACAGAATCACGGTCACATCAGGCGTCAACTCTCTCATACTCATGCTTCAGTGAAAGGTAAGTGATTTTGGTATACTGTAGTGCTATGTTCTTAGTTTTACTGCTCCTTGTGTCTATTAGTACCACACTGGTACTAAGGTGAATCATATCGTTATACACATTTAATTCCTGGTGATATTTAGGTCAGGTGACATGCTTATTATCAATATGGTAATCATGACTAGTCAATACGCTCATCGTGGTATTGTGGTTGGCGTAAATTGCATGTGGTTATTACTATAATTATATACTACTAACAGCGTGCGTTCAAGATGGGCGTGTGTTTTATGGCTGGTGGCCCTCGGTATACAAGTGGTCTTGTTGTTACCAGCATGTATACCAGCACCAGCCTTCCCTTGATAAAAGGAAGAAAGGTTTTCAATGCCAAGCGAATCACTCGATGCTCCAAGAGATTGATGTGGAGCCCAGACTCCACCAAAGACCAAAGCCCTCTGATATCCACCTCTCCCAGATGGCCACCCTATTCCTGAAGTGACTCTCCTGTCAATGCAGTCAGCTCTGGTTGGTGAAGGGAGAGGGTCTGCTTCTGACCCAGTCCCGGTTCGTCAGCCACCACAACACATTTCAAGCAGTTCCCTCCGAGATCTAGATCATGTTAGAGAGATTCCCGCGAGAGGTACAAGCAGAATGCAGGAGGCCATGAGGCCACACAGCCTCGGGTCCTTCTCACTGAAATCCAAGAATAGAGGCTGAAACATCAGTATCATAACATGAATATTCTGGACTCGCCACTCAAGTGGTTAAGCCTGAAACTACATTGTGTCCAGAACAGTTCCAGTGAAAAAGAGCATCTGAGGGAGTCAGATGTGACTTCAGCATGCGGACAGCGAACCAGAGTGAGTGCAGAAGGTTTGCTGTGGTCTGGAGGTGAGAGATTACTGCCTGGTTCACCTACCTTCAAAAGCCAATCGTCAAGTTAGGAAAAAGACTAGAACTCCTGACCTAGAGATGAGCGGGAGCCACCACCATCACAATCATTAACACCTGAATGGGGCTGGTAAGGCCGAAGGGGAGCATGGCCAACTGATGTGGTCTTGGCCCACTGTGAACCACAGGTAACATATGTGGGTAGGCAAAGCAAGGATATGGAAATAGGCTTCCTGCAAGTCTAACGCTACCATCTAGTCTCCCGGGTTCAAGGCAAACAGAACTTGTGTGCGCATTAAGGGCTAGGATAGGACTAAGGCCTCTGTTCTTCTCGCTCCGGGGGATGTCAGGAAAGCGTGGAGTGCTCCTTAAAGTGCTCTAGGGCCGTGTCTACTTGGTCTCCAAAGAGATGGGTGCCATAAACTGCATGTCCAAAAATGAAGCCTGGACATCTCCATTAAAGCCAGAAGTTCTCAGCCAGGCGTGGCATCAAACAGCCACCGTCAATGACATCGCTCTGCCTAGCGAGTCGGTGGTATTAAGCCCACAGCGAATGGCAAACTTTGCCACATCTTTCCAGTCTATTACTGCTTGAGAGAGAATGGCCCAGGCCTCCTCTAGAACCGGAGGCAGCACTTGCACAACTGTTTCCCAAAAACAGTGGGACTAACCGCTCTATAGGCATGCAGTGTTCACAGACTGCAATGCAAGGCTGGCGGAGGAAAAGGTTTTCTTGCCCTAGCTATCCAGCCTATTGGATGCCCTGTCCGGGGGTAGGGAAGGGAACCTGCGGGGTAAGGTAAACGCTTGGACCACCAAGCTCTCGGAGGCAGGGTGGTTGGTGAGGAATTTTGAATAGTCCGGTGCTAGGCAATGGCGGGAAGCAATTGTTCTATTCACAGGAGCCCCTCTGCTGGGCTTGGATCAGGTGCTGAGGAGGACATAGTCAAGGACTCGTTGAAAGGCAGGAGGGGTTCTGAGGAGGAAACACCTGGCTGCAGGACCTCTGTCAAGATGCTCATCTGGACTTCCACCGAAGAGAGCTGAAGGTCTAGGACCTCAGATTTCCTTCTCACTATCATAGAATATGAAGCTACCTCCCCAGTAGCCACGGTAGGGGGAGAACGCAGGTCTAAATCTGGAAAGGTATCCTGTTCAATGGCCTCACCCAATTTCTCATACCAGTCCATTCTGTACTCAGGCTGGTCTTGTAAAGGGTCGAGTGACCCTGCCCAATCTAACTCCATTACTAGCCCTTCAAAATAAGGCTGAGGAACCGAGCTAGGACCCAAGGGTACCGTCGGCACTGGAATTAGTGTTGGTAGGTGACGATCGGGTCATTGGAAAGAATGGGGCTGGCGCCAGCAAAGTTCGGAGTCTCGAGCGTGGCCGGCGTTGGAAAAGGTTGCAGTGGAACAACCGGCACCGATCTGGATCCAGTACCGGCTCTAGCACAAAATCCAATGGAGCCCTCTCTGAGCCTTCGATGCCCAAAGGTGTGGAGGGAGGGTCATGCGTCCAGGTCCTGAAGGTGTGCCAGGAGGGTCAGGTTGCCCAAATATGCGGCGCAAAGCATAACAGTCCTTAAGCTGAGCGGGGGTTGATCTGGCTCCTGGAAAGACAGGAAAGAACAGAGCAGGTGCAGGTTCTGTAGAACAAGGCCTAGAGCGTTGAGACTCCTCAGTCACGGTGGCCGACGGACTGGGAGAAGCTGAAGCAAGCTTCGACTTTGTGCGTTTCGTATGCCTCTTACCTGACCGACCCAGTGATTCAGAGTGGGAGGAAGAGGACTTAGGAATCCTAGAGCGGTGTCTGGACTGAAAATGATAACTCTGGATCAGAGTGGAGCCGAACACCAGGCCGCTAATAGATTTAGGGACTACTCCCTCAAAGCCTTCGGAGTCATGGACCGGCCGTCGGAGCAGGACTATGATTTGTGGTCACGGTCCAGGCACCAGAGACAAAGAAAGTGTGGATCCCTCACCAACTTGGCACAATGGCAGGCACCACACAATTTGAATCAAGAAGTCTTCTTAAACACTGTGGCAAAAACCTACACCAAAAATCATCAAATAAAGCCTGTCAAAAAGTGACAGAGGGTAGCTCACTCAACGGATCTGCGCTAGCTAGTGCGGAAAGAGAAGAACGGACATCAGCACGCCAAGGTGGCACCTATCGAATATGCTACTTACCAGTATGCATCTGTTTTTGGCATGTAGGGCTGCTGACATTCATATCTGTGCATAGATCGCCGCCTAGTGTTGGGTCCGGATGATTGCACATTGTTGTCCTGGAAGAGTCTTCGAACTATCACGAGATAGGTGGCTCCTCCCCTGGACTACAGTGCGCATGGGCATCGACTCCAACCTCAGATTGTTTTTAGCCATTGTGGCCAAGATGGAGTGAAACTAAGTGAATGAAGACCATGCTAGAAATATGTGTGAATTCTGCAGCTGCTACGGGCACCGGGGAGGAGGGCGGGCGATATGAATGTCAGCAGCCCTACATGCCAAGAACAGATGCATACTGGTAAGTAGCATATTCGGTTCGAGGCATGTGGGCTGCTGAATTCATATCTGTGCATAGAATACATAGCAGTCCCTCCATTAACAGCGGCCGCCCGTGCCAGCTGCAGCAGTTTGGAAAAGTGTTTTGAGAACAGCCTGCCCTACAGCTGCCTGCCGTTTGGAGTGCACATCAACACAATAATGCTTTGTAAATGTGTGAGTGGTAGACCATGTGGCTGCTCTACATATGTCTTCCAAAGGGATGTTTCCAAGGAATGCCATAGAGGCCCCCAACTTTCTGGTGGAGTGGGCCCTTGGTGGAATGGTGAGAGTACGCTTGGCTTTCAGATAGCAGATCTGGATACATTTAACGATCCACCTAGCAATACCAGCCTTGCAAATAGGGTTACCTTTGTGGTGTGGTGCAAAGGCAACAAAGAGTTGCTTAGTCGTCCTAAAATCCTTGGTCCCATCGATGTAATACATCAGGGCCCTTTTGACGTCAAGGGTGAGGAGCATTCTCTCCGCCAATGACTCAGGATTTTGGAAGAAAACAGGCAATTCAATAGTCTGGTTGATATGGAATTGCGACACGACCTTAGGAAGGAATTTAGGGTTAGTGCGCAGCACCACCCTGTTAGAATGAATCTGAATAAATGGCTCTTGGATAGTGAGGGCTTGCAGTTCACTAACTCGCCGTAGCGATGTAATCGCTATGAGGAAAGCCACTTTCCACGTCAAGAACTGAATCTCGCAGGAATGCAGTGGTTCAAAGGGAGGACCCATCAGCCGGGTGAGGGCCATATTGAGGTTCCACTCCGGAGCTGGTGGAGTCCGCGGAGGAATGACTTGTTTGAGTCCTTCCAGAAAGGCCTTAATGACAGGCACTCTGAAGAGTGAGAGGTGCTGCCTATTCTGGAGATAAGCGGCCATTGCAGATAGATGTATGCGAATGGAAGCATAGGCCAGATTACATTTGTACAGATGGAAAAGGTAGCAAATGATATTTTGAATAGAAGCATCTAGCGGGTTAATGTTGTGGTCTGCACAATAAATGACAAACCGCTTCCATTTCGCCGCGTAGCATGCTCTGGTGGTGGGCTTTCTCGCCTCCCGAATGATGTCCATACAGTCAGAAGGTAAGTGCAGGTAGCCAAACTCTAAGACTTCAGGAGCCAGATCGCCAGGTTGAGCTGTTGCGGATCTGGATGTTGAATGTCGCCATGGCTCTGCGTCAGAAGGCTGGGCGCGAGATGTAGCCTCTGATGCGGTACCACGGTCAGTTCTAGAAACGTGGTGTACCATGGTTGGCGAGCCCACGTTGGAGCAACCAGGATGAGAGTCATCGAGTGCTGCCTGAGCTTGCGTGCCACCAGCGGTATCAGAGGTGCTGGGGGAAAAGTGTACGCAAATCTGCCAGACCAGTTCATCCATATCGCATTGCCCTGCGACTGTGGGAACCTGGCGGCGAAGCTTTGGCATTTTGCGTTCTCCCTTGTGGCGAACAGGTCTATCTCCGGATGACCCCTCCTTCGGAAGTACGGCTGGAGTACTGATGGATGTATCTCCCACTCGTGCATTTGGTGGCTGTGCCTGCTGAGCAGGTCCGCCATCTGATTCTCCTTGCCCGGGAGGTGTTCTGCCATGAGGAAGATGTTCCTTTGAATGGCCCAATTCCACATGCTCTAAGCCAGATGAGACAGCTGCGGAGAGTGTGTTCCTCCCTGCTTTTGAATGTAGTACATGGCTGTCATGTTGTCCGTCCGGATCAACACAACCTTGTTGCACAGATGTACTTTGAAGGCTTTGAGTGCCATGAAGATCCCCATCAGTTCGAGAACATTGATGTGCATCTTCCGTTGCTGTTGCGTCCATAGTCCCTGCACAGTGTAATGGAGTACATGGGCTCCCACATCCCTGGAGAGAGGCGTCCGTCGTCAGGATGATCTGTGGCACAGGCTCCTGGAACGGTCGGCCTTTGCAAAGGTTTCGTGGATTCCACCAATGCAGAGAGTTGTATGCCCAACCGCTCACCAACACTAGGTCTTTCAACTGCCCGTGAGCCTGAGTCCACTGACGTGCTAAGCACTCCTGAAGCGGGCGCATATGTAGTCTCGCGTGCGGGACTGTGGAGATGCAGGAGGCCATCATGCCTATCAACTGCATGAACACTCTCGCTGGAAGGGAGTGTTGAGGTCTGAATTTTTGTATCAGCGATTGAATACTGCTGACTCTCACCGAATTCGGCTGTGCTGTGGCCGCCAGAGTGTTTATGGTCGCACCCAGATACTGCCGTATGTGGGCAGGATTTTGGGTAATTCAGTGAGAATCCCAGATCGTGCAGGAGGTGAATGGTGTGGGACATGTGGGCGGCACACTGCTGGGCTGACTTTGCCTGTATGAGCCAGTCGTCCAGATAAGGGTAAACGTGGACGTTCCGTCTCCTGAGATGCGTTGCCACCGTCTCCAGGCACTTTGTGAACCCCCTGGGTGCCGTGGTGACACCGAAAGGCAAAACCTTGAACTGGTAGTGCTGGTTTTGTATGGTGAACCCTGGAAACGCCTCTAGTGCTGGAGCGACGAAAAGACCCACCCCGAAACTACTGAGACTGTAAGGAACCCATTGATTTTGCAGTCTCAGTGTCTTTCTTTATCTTTTCCAGGGTGGTGTCAACCTCCGGGCCAAACAGGCGATCTGGGTTAACTGTTTGGTTCAGGATGGTGGTTTGGATTTTTGGCTTAAATCCAGAGATTCTCAGCCAGGCATGTCGCCGAAGCATAACACTAGTGTTTATAGCCCTGGCAGCGGTATCAGCTGCATCCGGAGCGCATTTTATCGAAGCGTTAGAGATTAGCTTCCCTTCCTGAATCAGCATCTCAGCCCCTTCCTTGTATTGATCAGGCAGGTGTTGCAACAGGGTCTCCAGTGTATCGTACTGTGCCCTGTCATAGCGCGCCAGAAGAGCCTGCGTGGTAGAAATGCGCCAGATGTGGGCTGCCTGTGCTGCTACCCTCTTCCCTGAAGCCTCAAATACCTTGGATTCTTTGTCTGGGGGAGGAGCATCACCCGTAGTCTGAGAATTAGCCCTCTTCCGGGCATTCGAGACGACATGGGAGTCCAGAGGCAACTGTCCTTTGATGTATGTAGGATCAGTGGGCGCCGACTTGTACTTTTTGTCAATCCTAGGGTTGATCACCCTTGCCCTGGTAGGTTCTTTAAAGATCTCAGCAGCATGCTTTAAAACACCTTTCAGCATAGGCAGAGTCTTAACAGTTTTTTCTGAGACTGAAAAGGTGTCAAAGAGGAAATCGACATCCACAGGGTCAGCATGCAGCTGGACGTTGTGATTGGTAGCTGCCTGCTCAATGAGGGCACTGAAAGCTGCAGAGTCTTCTGTAGGAGACGTTCTAGCAGAAAAAAGTTGAGGGTCTTGTCCTGATTGAGGATCCCCAGGGTCACCACCAGCTGCCCAGGGTTCATTGGCATCCTCAGGGTCTGTATAGACAGGATAGCTGTAGTCATCCTCATCATCACCCTCACCAGCGTCCACATCCGAGTAAGTGGGCGACACATCATGAGTCTGTGGGGAAAGGGGTTCCACCAAGACGGGAGAGCAAGCAGAGTCCTTCTTTTTCTTGAGAGGGATCTTGTAAGACTCCAGTGGGCGTTCTGGGGTGATTTTCCGCTTCAGGAGGGAAAGCCTGCCCGTTTCGGCGTCGATGAAGTGTTGCCGACGCTCGTTCCCTGAAGGTCGTCGAGGTCGCGGGCCGTGGACCACCGATGACGCCTTCGGCGCCGAGGAGACCTTTTCGGTCACGCCGGCCACTGCCTTAGGAGCGAAAGCCTTCGGTGCAGTCTTAGGCGGCAACGTGAAGTGGATCGGCGTGGACGCCTCAAGTGGTTTTTCTACAGGCTTCGTAGGCGGGGGATCCTCTGGACCGACCGACGCGGTGCAGTCACGGATGCGCTGCAGGGAGTCCGTCACCTTCCTGGTGAACGCGGCGGATGGGCGCGCCGGTTCAATGGAATCCGTCGAGGCCACTTTTGGAGTCGGCTCGCGGGGCACGGTGCCTTTGGCCTTGTCCTGCGGACGCAGGGTCGTTAGGACCTTCGGGTCACCGAGCCGCCTCTTTGGGTCGCCGAGAGTCTTTTTCGGCTCGCCGACAACCTTCTTCAGGTAGCTGAGTCGTTTGCCGGTGTCAACCGTCTTCGGCACCGACGCGCCCGTCTCGACCACCTTCACTTTAGTCTTCGGCGCGGCAGACTTTGTCTCGACGCCCTTGACTTGAGCCTTCAGCTCGACAGCCACCTTGGGCTTCTTTGGCGCCGAAGCCTCCGAGGCCTTGGAGCCGACCAAAGCGATGCGCACTTTCGGTTTCGAGGCCGGCACCTGCGCAGTATCTGGCGTCGAGACCGTAGGTTTCACTTTCGGCTTCGTTTTGCCAGGGAGTGGCTCGGTAACAATGTCCGTAGCCGAGCCCGAAGGCGGGGCCGTGGAAACCATAGCTAGATCTTGGGTAAGGCCTGAAGGCGATCCCTCGACCTAGGCCTTATAAATCGGCACGGCCCCAGAATCAGTTTGAGGAAGCTCCTCATCCGAGCTATCCTCCATGGCCCGAGGGCCCCGTCGTCGTCCGCTACTTCGTCGACGACTTTTTCGCCCTCAAACACCTCAGCATCCGCGTCGTAGTCATATTCGACGACCGACGCAGGGTTTTATTCAGAAATGCCCTGGATAGATTCGTCCTCGACTTCCCCTGCATTGAAGATGTCCACAGGCACCGGAGCAGATTGCTGGGCCTCCTGGCGCGCAGCTCGACGAAGCTTAAGCGTCTTCTTGGACCTGAAGCGTGAACAAGCCATACACTTGTCCTCATCGTGGTCCGGCGACAGACACTTGTTGCACACCGGGTGGACGTCAATGTGGGGGTACTTCGAGTTACAGACCGGACATCTTTTGAATGGACTTCGTTCCATGATGGATGGTCGATAGGTCAGGAGCGTTGACTGGGCCTTCCACGCCGAGAGCACGCGGGAGTAGAGAAATCTGGCTCGGAACCGAGCTAGAAGTAGTAAAGCCGAACGCAAGACAATACAGACGTATAGACTAAAGACCTTTTGGTCTTAAGAAAGTTTTCTATCGATTCCGACAAAAGGGAATTAAAGACATCCGAACCCAATGGCGGAAAACAATCTGAGGATGGAGTCGATGCCCATGCGCACTATAGTCCAGGGGAGGAGCCACCTATCTCGTGATACTTCGAAGACTCTTCCAGGACAACAATGTGCAATCATCCGGACCCAACACTAGGCGGCGATCTATGCACAGATGAATTCAGCAGCCCACATGCCTCGAACATAGGAGACTCAAACCACCAGGTGCGGACGCCGCCAACGCCACCTATTGGCACACAAGGGTATTGTTCAAGCAAAAGTCTCCCGGATCCAGCCTGATGCCTGGGAAAGGAATCTGCAGCTAGATGTCTGTCAGATATACAGTTTATTTCTATTTTTTAGTCTGTGGAGGGGCCATGAATTACGGGAGCCAAAGCTTTGAGTTAATCAGGATGCCCTCCCTCAACAATTGCAATAAACCGAAAATCCTAATCTGCATACATGATTTATGACAATATTTTTTCATGTATACTTGTTTTATTTAAAAGGTATTTAACCAAAACCAGGATGAATTAAATTGGTGCAGTAGGGAAAAATCACACTGAAAATCTTTGTGACTATTATAATTGTTTCCCTCTTCAAAACAAAAATGTTGCTGAATTGTGGTAAACTCAAATTTGGTCTTTTCACTGTAGTAACAAATGTGTGAATGTGGGCTCATTAGTACAGTTTTAAATAATGTGTTATTTGGTCACATGTATTTTTACTACTATGACAAAGCCATATGCTATAAATATTTTTTAATACACTATTGATTAACGCACAATGGTTGCAGCTTGGTATTTGCACTAAGTATTGCTCTTTTTATGACTGCACTGCAAAATGCTTATTACTCTAACCACCTGTCATAGCATGTAGATCAGTACATTCACTCCTGCCACCTAGTGTAGGAACTGGTTCTTGAATCCAGGGTTGCTCCCAAGAATACTGTAAGAAGGTAGGATCCTTCGAGCATGGCTACCCATAACTTTTTGCTTGGTGTCCGTGTGTTTTTGACCTAGTCTACTGGGCTCCTGCTAATCAGGATATCAGCCACTGTGCTTTCTCTCCTAAATTGGCATGGTAAGTACTTTGGTACCTCCACATTTGGCTACTGGTGTACCCTTGTAAGTCATTAGTATATGGTAGTAAGATACCTCGAACATAATGATTGAACATGCATGAACGTTCATGTTGATGTACGAGGGTAATTGTGTGAAATAGTTTTACTTCTTAACACGAGGGGTTATTACTCTTGCCTTGGCTGGCTCTCAGAAAGCCTTGTTCGCCTGGTCAAGGATGCTGGGGAGCACGGGCAGATAGAGCTTTGCTTTCTGGGAGGGCATCAGAGTTCCCAGTAGGAAGCACGACTCTTCCTTTTCTTCCTTAAATTTGACCCCATACGGTCTGCCGTCCTTTTGATAGGGCTACTGTAAAAGGAAAGGTAGTCCATGGGTTAAGTCCTAAAAGGCCAGGTATGCACATCCGCTGCAGGGGACTTAGCTTTGAAGTCTTGCCACGTATCCTTGAACTTGCTGTGTTCCTCGAACTTTGCCGCCTCTTCGCCCTTTAATTTGAAGAAATCCTCCTGTTCTTTCTCGTGCGTCTCTGGGTTTGAGGGAGCCTTCCTATTCACTTGATTATCTTCCGCCTCTACGAATCCCAAAGGCCTTGTTGGGATGCAAAACTCCCTCAGAGATGCTGCTGGAGAATGGCTGCCATTTAAGCCTCGAGTCAGCTGCGATGTCTTTGGCATCAGATTACCCTCCATGCGCCAGTTTAGCCTCCTAGATATTTTCTGCGTCTTCCCTGGATAGTGCCAGGTCTTTCAGGGATTCTTGCATCTTGTAGGTGCTAGCCATGGCGTGATGTGGTGTGCTAGTCTTTTGACGTCATACCCGAAGTGTCTCCGGCACAGACTTCGCATTCTTTGCTCTTGTAGTTTTTGGCAGACGGATTGCAAACCTCCGTTTGTGGATCACTGTGTACAAACTTGTACTGGCAGTTGGGGAAGAATTTAAAGTGGGTTTTCTCCATGAGCCTCTGCTGCCTCTCCCGTTCATTCTACGGTCACGTGGTGTCGAGAAGGCTACCCTTCTTTGCTTGACAATTCTTCTTGCAGCTTTCAGAGTTCTTCTGTGTTTTCTCCTGTTTTTCCTAGGATTCTTCGGAGCTTCACAATGATGCTCCAGACCCAGAACAAGGCCTGAAGATGGGAACTACGCACAGGAACTTACAGGAAACCATATGATATCACAAAGGGGACGAAGTTACCACCAAATGGTGGTCGACAATGCTCACACTGCAAAAAAAAACCCAAACAAAACACAGGAGGTAGAAAGAAACATGTTACCTGACCCAACCACTAGATGGCAGAACATGTGTGCTGCATGTGAATCCAGGAGAGGATTCATACTGCAAAACCAGAAAGATGCCTAGATGCTCTAGCCACCTCCAGAGATGCAAAGACTCCAGGTACAAGACCCCTCTCTGCCCTGCTTGTTCCAGTCAAACACAGCAGTGGTGCTGCCTTTGAGAACCTGCACCAGCCTTCACTTGATGAACTGCAAAAAGCCTTCAGGGCCCACAGCAACAGCAAACTGATGTGGAGCAAGCCCTCCAGTTGGGACCGGAGTTCTCTAATCTCCACATCATCCAGTTGTCCTCTCCAACCCAGCAATTATTCGTCAGTCATCACTGCCAGCTCGGAGTGGGGAAGGGACAGTTGCCTGCCGCAGAACAAATTGCGGTCAGTCAGCCACCACTGCAGATCTCAAGATGTCTCATCAAAGAGCTGTATAATGTTGGAAAGGCAGCATTGATGCTGTGATCACAGTGACTTCAAATTCCACTGCAGCGCTTGCATGTGCCACCTGGCATAGTTGACGAGGAAGCATGAACCTAAGAGGCCAGGAGGCCTCGGAGCCACCTTCACTGTAATACAGAAGCGAGCCAGAAAAATGGGTCACATCCCAAATGTCCTGGTGCACTGCTGCAAAGTAAAAGACTTGAGTTCCATCTTGTCCAGAATCGCTTCAATGAACAGAAGCCTGAGCAAAGGAAATCAGGAGGGACTTCTACACATTTATAGTGAACCCCAACAATGTCTAAAGTTCTACCATTGTTCATAACAATGTGGGGAGCTACCTTGCAAAAGTCTATTGTCCAGGCACTATCGTACAGGGACTCCAGACCTCCAAAGATAGTCCGCAACCACTGTAATCACCATAGTAAAACTTGAGAAGCGCTGATGAGGCTGAAGGGGAGCACAGCAAACTGAAAATACTCTTGGCCCACCAGGAACTGTGGGTAACACAGCTAAGACTGTAGGACAGGCATATAAAAAAATAAGTGCAAGTCAAAGGACATCATCCAGCCACCCAGGTACTGAGCAGATGGTTATCTGGGTGAAAGTGGGCATTTTGAATAGGTCCTTCCACAGGAAGTCATTCAGGGGTCAGAAGACCAAGATAATCCTGAAGCCAGTCTCCTTTCGGGACGAGGAGATCGCAGAAATTACAATCCCTTTCTTTCTCAGAGTCCATTACCCTATCAATTGAACCTTTGGAGAGTAAGAACAGACGTCACTTACCTGTAAACGGTGGTTCTCCAGTATTGGTGTCTTTCATAGATTCACATGCTTGAATAATTTCCTGTCGTCGAAGTGGGAGTCCCACGGTACATAACATAGTAGTAAGAAGCATATATACATAAATATATACATAATATTTACATATATACACATAAAATAATATTCCATAATATGTATATTCTTTTAAAAAAATAAAGTCTTGAAGTAGCATAGAACAAAATAGGCCCATAGAAAGCATTGAGGGAGAGCTCACTTTAGTAACATATCAAAGTCATTATAATAGTCCACTTCCCAGCCAATCAGGCTGTAGCACCCTCTAGAACAGGGGTCTCCAACCGGTCGATCGCGAGCTACCGGTAGCTCGCCAACAACCTACTAGTAGCTTGCGGCCTGGTGCTCACTTTTGTGCCCTTTCACGGTCGTTATGTTTATTTTTGGGCCTTTTTAGCCTGGTGTTTGTTCTTGCTGGAGTTCCTGCCGGGATTGCACTGCTGCCATTGGCTATTAAGTTAGCTGGGGCGGGGAGAAGTGAGTGATGTCGGCTTGGTTTGAGCAGTGTTAGATTGCCTACGCCAGGGATTTACAAAGCCTATGAAGTGAAGGAAACACAAGCGTGAGCCACAACAGCATGTTACAATTAGTACACATGCTACACTACAGCCTTAGAGCTTGCTGCATGATTCAACGAAGCGGAAACTCACGAAACCCTGCTGCGGCCTCCTTCATACCACGTGGCCTGTCACACATGAATCAGAGGAGCGGCGCCTTGCCTTTCATTTCTGGCCAAAGCGCGCCTACCCACCAGGACCACGCAGTGTGTTAGGACAATGGCGACGTCAGCTTAAATTTGACATTCCTGGTTCCAGCCGATGATAGGCAAGTGGCACCTTTTCACCTTGTAGGTCCGAGGAAGTTGTGCTCTTTGGTGCTGCACGGTTGACGTCAGAAGATGTATGTACTAGTCCTGTGGGCCACCTCAGCACTGGCAGTCAGTGATTGCCGCCCAGTGAAAACAGGAGGCGCACTGGCCTGAGCCCTCATGTTGGAGGTGGAGGGTGCGTGCAGAGGTTGGGGCACACATCTGTTGTCTAATCACGCTGCTCCCAGCAGCACTGGGCTGTTTTTAAAAGACTTCCACTGGCGTTTAAAATACTCCTATGCAGCCACTATGGACCAGCATTGCAGGCATCGTGCAGTGAGTGCACTCTCCTGAGCTTCAGGCCCAGTCAAGAAAGATGTCTGCGCAACTTCTGCCTACTGTGATGCCAGAAGCAAAGCATCAGCATTTACCGAGGCCAATTAGGGACGAATTGTCTTGATACTACTCGACCTACAAGAGCATGCCCCTTTCCGAGAGAGCCTCTGTCCCTGTTGTACGCGCGATGCCAACAGAGCAGCACAGCAAGCACCAGCAGTAAGACCACGTTATGGTAAGCCCACAAATAATTATCTGGGTGCACTTTGTTGTGAACTAAATCGGGTTTTCGTATGCTTGGTTAATAACAAGTATTAAGTAGTTTGAAATACGGCGGCCATGAGGTGTAGCCTACATGTGTAATCATTTTTTATTTACTTTTGACCTGAGGTCGCTGTGTAGTTTATACTGTACAGAGAGGCATCTCTATCTATAAAACGTTGTACACTTAAGAACAGCTAGCACACTGATAAAACAAATGACCTGTCAAATGTGGTAATGACAATGTATGCCCAATTTGAACCTTTATTTGAAACGTCTTTGACTGGCAAAATGGTTATTTTGTAGCATTTCAAACTTCATTTAGACCATATTTTTTTAAAGAAAGTAAACAGTGCTGCCTTCTACTATTGTTCACAAGATGATGCATTTTGTGCGGTTAATTTAATTCTATGACCAAAGTACTTTATTTTGCCACTGTGGATTGTGACTTTCCATTTCCGGGGTTTTACATTAGTTTCAGGGCTTTGCCTGAACTTTTCATGTCTCCCTTGTGGGTCCTTTGAGATATTTATTTGTTTCCATGGATATTATTGTTTAGTTTTAACCATAATAGTGTCACTCACATTGTCATTCATTGCCAGTGAAATGTCATACATATAGTCAGACAGTAAAATCATAGAAATGTCATACATAAGCAACCAGAAAACTTGCCAGCTGTAAAGTTGTTCCTGGCCACAAACCGGAGCCAAGAACATCATTTTACATTTCTTTTTATTAAAATTTAATGACATGATAGTGTGTAGAGGCCCTTTAGTCAAAAAAGCTGGGCGTCGGGGGACTCTGGGAAGAATTTGCGAGTTGCTCGGCTTTTAGTTGCTCACAATGATTTTCACTCCTCAAAAGTAGCTCTCACTTCAGAAAAGGTTGGAGATCCCTGCTCTAGAACCTTCTCCTCAGAAGCTCAAGCCCTCAGATTTTCATAGCACAGGAGTGACCAAGAGTGCATGAGAAGAGAGCCTCTGAGGGGAGGAAGGGTGGGTCGCATGTGAATCTATGGAAGACACCAATACTGGAGAACCACAGTTTACAGGTAAGTAACTTCTGTTCTTCTCCAGTTTAGGGGTGTCTTTCATAGATTCACATGTTCGAATAAGAGTAGAAAGCAGTACACCATAATAAGAATCATAAAAGGCAATGAGGAAAGTTGCATTGCATAGATATATACAGGCAACACTGCATAACCATAAGAAAACAACCTTTTATGATAGGAGGCGGGAAGCAACAGAGGCGCACCTTATTTGAAGAGGTTTCGAAGCACCGCTTGACCCACAGCAGTGTTCGCAGCGTTGACCATCTCCAGACAGTAGTGCCTCGTAAATGTGTGCCTATTGGACCACATTGCCGCCCTGCAGATCTGATGCAGAGGCACTCCTCAAAACAGGGAAGTAGAGGAAGCAACTGCTCTCGTTGAGTGTGCTCGCACAGGAGCTGAAAGAGGCTTGCCACCTCGTTGATGACCGAAGGAGATGGCAGAAGAAATCCAACAAGTGATTGTTTGCTTAGTGACCGGATGACCCTTACGCATCCTTCCATAGGCCACGAAGAGTTGGTCAGACTTTCCAAATGCAGCAGTGCGTTGGATGTAGAATTTGAGGCACCAGTTCAGGTCAAGAGAATGAAGAGTACACTCAGCTGGAGACCGAGGATTAGGGAAGAAAGTCCTGAGAATGATTGGTTCATTAAGGTGGAAGTCAGATGGAAACTTCGGAATAAACTTAGGGTTTGTACGAAGAGTAACAGCGTCCTTAGAGAGTTGGAGAAAGGGCGGCTGTATTGTAAAAGCATGGATGTCACTCACTTTCCTAGATGACGTAAGTGCAAGGAGGAGGGAAACCTTCCAAGTAAGGAATTTCAATTCCGCTGAGTGAATAGGTTCAAAAGGAGGTTTGAGAAGTTGGGCTAGAACCAGATTCAAACGCCAAGCCGGTGGAGGACACCAGATAGGTGGAAACATCCGAAACAGAATTTAAAGAGCTGGCGAATGATCCGAGAGGAGTACAGAGACGTAGATCCATGTCGAAAACTGGAAATTACCGCCAGGAAAACCTGGAGGGAGGAATGTGAAAGTCCCGATTTTGCCAAAAGGAGGAAGAAAGGCAAGATCTGCTCAGGAGTAGCGAGCATAGGATAAATGTTTTCCGAATGGCACCAGACCCAAAACCGTTTCCACTTTAATTTATAGGTCTTAATGGTTGAAGGAGCACGTGCCTGAGCAAGGACCTCTCTGCAGTCCAGATCAAGATTCAGATGGGCGAACTCATGGTGTTCAGGTTCCAAGCGTGAAGCTGGAGAGATGCCGGGTCTGGATGGCAAATCGGACCCTGAGTCATGGTGAGAAGGTGAGGCAGCGGATGAAGAGGGATCGGATCGCACTGAGAAAGAAGAAGTAGATCTGTGAACCACGGTCGACGTGGCCACTTGGGTGCAATCAGCAGGATGTGACACGGTGGAAACCTCATTCTGCGCAGAAGACAAGGTACAAGAGGGATCGGCGGAAAAGTGTACATGAATTCGTTCGACCAGTTGATCGAAAATGCATTCCCGCTCGATCCTTTGTGGGGATGCCAACTTGCGTAGCGTGGGCATTTGCGGTTGACTGGAGTCGCAAACAGATCTATATCTGGGCGGCCCCACCTGCAAAACACGTACTTCAGAGTTGACTGATGGAGTTCCCACTCGTGGTTGTCTGTGGTCGATCTGCTGAGAGAGTCTGCAAGGGAGTTGGAAATGCCCGGGACATGAACGGCAGTCAAGTGAACACGATGTTGTATTGCCCACTTCCAGATCTGTTGTGCCTGTTTGGAGAGCGGGAGAGATCTCGTACCCCCTTGCTTGTTGAGGTAGTGCATACTGGTGGTGTTGTCTGTACGCACCAACAAAGACTTTCCTTCCACCAGTATTCTCAACGATTTTAGGGCGAGAAAGATAGCCAGGAGCTCCAGCCGATTGATGTGCCACTTGCGCCGGTTGACTGTCCATTTGCCCTTGATTGAAATCTCCTCGAGGTGTGCACCCCAACCCTCTAAGGAAGTGTCCGTCGTAAGGGTAAGCGTTGTGGCCGGCTCTTGAAACAGACGCCCTGTTGTGATGTTTGGAAGGTGAGCCCACCATTCAAATGCACCCTGGATGCGAGGGGTCAGAAAGACTGTCGTTGAACGACCCGGAGACTTGCCGCCATTGCTTGTCCAATTCTTCTTGAAGGACTCGCATGTGCAACCTGCAATTGGGAATCAGTGCTATGCAGGACGACATCATGCCCAGAAAGGATTTTAACATCCAGACAGAAACTGACCTCTTTGAGCATAAAAGAGCCACCAGTTTGATGATACGATCTAGGCGTTCTTGCGAAACAAACACTTTAGCTAGACATGTATCTATCAACGCTCCCAGAAAGACACTCTGTTGTGAGGGATGAACATGTGACTTTTCGTGGTTGATGGAAAGACCCAAGCTTTGGAAGAGGGAAAGGCAAGTCTGAGTGTGTTTTGCTGCTTGGAAGGTTGGTGCCTTTATTAAGCAGTCGTCCAAGTAAGGGTAGATTTGTATGCCTTGTAGGCGAAGATAACCCGCAACCGGGGCCATGATCTTTGTGAAGACCCTCGGCGTGGAACGGAGTCCAAAAGGTAGAACATTAAATTGGTAGTGCTTTGATCCCACTGTGAAACAGAGGTACTTCCGGTGTCTTTGATGGATTGGCACATGGAAGTATGCATCTTGGAGGTCAATTGTAGAGAGGAATTCTTCTGGATTCAGGAACTAAGATTTCCAGCAAGGTCAGCATGCGAAATGTCTTGGACTTGACAAATTTGTTGAGGGCTCTGAGGTCTAAAATCGGGCGCCACTCTCCCGACTTTTTCCTGATAAGAAAAAAGCGGGAATAAAAGCCCATCCCCGGTTGTTTGAGGAACCACTTCGACTGCACCTTTCTGAATCATAACTGCAACTTGTGCAAACAGTTCCTTTAGATGTTTTGGAGGAGGACCAGATGGCGGCGGTTGGGTGGGAACTTGATGAATTCCAGAGCGTGGCCTCTTTGGATGACTTCCAAAACCCAACGGTCGGAAGTTATTGCTGACCAATCTAAAAATCTTTGGGAGATTCGACCTCCAATTTGAAGTTGCGAAAGTCATTTTTTATTGGAGGAGTTACCACCTCAAAGTGGTTTTCTGCCTGTATGGTCTGGAGTCGGTCTGTCGAGACTGCGATTGGTTTGAATAACGCTGCCCGTTGTCACTGTAGGTGCGGTATTGGGAGGAGCCACGAAAATTAGAGGATGTACCTCTACCACGTGCTCCACGAAATGGCCTATTCCGGTATTGTAAAGAACCGAGGGCTCGAGCAGTGTCCGTGTCCTTTTTAATAGATTCCAAGGCTTCATCCACATGTTTACCGAAGAGGGACTCACCATCGAAGGGCAAATCAAGTATCTTCGCTTGCACCTCTGGCCGAAAAGACGTAGACTTGGGCCAGCCTGGTCTCTGTAAAACTGCAGCGCTAGCTAGTCGAGGAAATATCAACCTAACAGTCGATAATTTCAGAGGAAATCTTCTCACCCTCTTGCACGATCTTTTACCCTTCAGCTCTTGATGCTTCAGGGATGAGGTCAACCAATGCAGCAATTTCCGACCACATTTGTCGGTCGTAACGTCAGAGGAGGGCCAAGGAATTTGCAGCCCGTACAGTGGTTGCAGCCATTGTTGAAAACATTTTTCCAATAGTGTCCAGACGGTGACCCTCCTGGTCCGGCGGTGATGTTAAGGAAGATGACTGATTCCGTGACCTCTTTTGAGCAGCCTGCGCAATGACAGAATCAAGTTTTGGCTGGGAAACTAAACAGGCAGGCGAATCCACAGGAGCCCTATACTTTTTGTCGATACGTGGAAGCACAGCCGGCACAGAATTGGGCCGTTCCATCAATTTAAGTCCTTCTTTCCATATGAAGTCTATGATAGGGATGGAGTGCACCTGCTTCAATGGCTGGTCTTTAAAATCATAGAGGAAGCAGTCCTCTTGCCTGACTTCCATTGGCAAGTGGAAGCGTTTGTCAGCCCTTGACATCAAAAGATGGAAACCTCCAATGTCAACTGGAGGCGACGCCAGAGGAGAAGCAGGTGGAGGCGATGTTCCAATCTGCCATTGCAGCATCATCTTCTGGGTCTGTGTCCGTTTTATTGCCAGTATTCACCTGAATTGTACGCTGTGGAATAGGTGATTGGACTGGTGCAAGAGAAACAGACGGCTGTGTGGATGCGGGTGGTGGAGAAGCCGGCGTGGAAGGTGGGAGACGACGATTGTAGTCATCGAGCATGTGTTGCAGATTGGAGATCAAGGACAGAGGAAACTGTGCCATAGGAACATCCTGTTCAACATCATGCAAATCTTCTGGAGCCGAGATATGCAAGTCTTGCTCCTCATCGTTATCAAAGTCCTGATATTTAATCCAACTCTGACGGGCTATTGGCAGCCCTAAAGTTATCGTCCACATAGTAGCCATCTGAATCACCCTAATCATCAGATGCAAATAGTTGAGGCGGTGGACCTGTGCGATGTTGCAACGGGCTCAATTCCAAAGGAACTGGGCGCTTGACAGTAGTAGCCGTGACGACTGTGAAGCTGGTTGCTGTTGCCAGTGAAAATTTAGCCGTCGACGCGGTTGTCGTCGAGTGCTTTGCAGTAGACTTTCCTGGCGCCGACGATAATGGCAATGTCTTCAACGAGATCACTGTTTGTCGTCGTCGACGCTGCCGTCGATGTTGGTGTTGCTGTCGTCGACGAAATTTGTGACGTCGACGAGGAGCTCGCCGTTGACGGGATGGAGGCAGTCGACGAAGCCGTCGTCGATGAAGTTGAAGGCGTCGACGATGAGTGACACGTCGACGAAGCCTTCGTTGACGAATGGCGTTTTGACTGAGTTCTTGATAATAGAAGCAATAGGCTGGGCCTCCTGGACCAGCGTCGACGAAGCAGTCGTCGTCGACGGTTCTAGTCATCTTCAACGTGCGCGTCGACGAGCTGGCGCTCGTTTTTGAGGACGAGGGCACAGAGTGGATCTGCGACGCCAGAGAACTAAGTCCCGTAGGCGTAGAGGCCGGCAGATCCCGTGGAGAGACTGATTTTGAAGCGTCCACAAGCTTCTTTTTCTTAAGGAATGGAGAAGGAACATCAGACTCAGACCCACGCTTAAGAGAGGTCATAGACTGGCGAGAAGACACACTCTCTAGATCAGACACAGGATTGTCGGAGTTCTTCAACTTCTTTAGCCACAGAAGGAGACGGGCCTCTCTATCTTTCAAGGTCTTATTTGAAAATGTCCTACAAAATTTACAACTCCTCACCTCATGGTCCGGGTACAAGCAATAAATGCATTTCTTATGAGGGTCCTCAGAGAAAAGACAAAGTTTTCCACAGGCTGAGCAGGGCCTGAATAAAGATTTCATTGTAGTAGACATACTTGAAGGTTTGAAGCTTGAAGTTGAGGAAAATAAATGAGCAGAGCTCAGGGAGACTCCCTTCACATGACGTGCAGTAGAAAATCTGAGGGCTTGAGCTTCTGAGAAGGTTCTAGAGGGTGCTACATCCTGATTGGCTGGAAAGTGGACTATTATAATGACTTTGATATGTTACTAAAGTGAGCTCTCCCTCAATGCTTTCTATGGGCCTATTTTGTTCTATGGTACTTCAAGACTATTTTTTTAAAAGAATATACATATTATTTTAGGTGTATATATGTATATATTATGTATATATGTTTCTTACTACTATGTTATGTACCGTGGGACTCCCACTTTGATGACGGGGAATTATTCAAGCATGTGAATCTTTGAAAGACATCCCTAATACTGGAGAAATATGCATCACACCTCACCTAATGTAGTTGCCATTGTGGGATTTGATACATAGAGTCCATCCCACAAGCACTGAAGGAGATTAAAATTGGAGCATGGCTTGTATGGCTGACATTGTAGGGTTTGGTGCTTAGCAAGAGTCTGCTGCCCTGCAAGGAAGCCTATCTTCATCGGCCCTTGAATGACCACCATTATGGGGTTTGGTAGTCCGAGATCACCGCCTTGCATTGAAGCCAATCCGCATCACACTCTAATTTACTGGGTAATCAGTCACAGCTAGATGAAGATATAGACGCCAGACAACATGAGCAGTTACATTACAATATATGCAAAGTATTGCTCTTTTGTTAACCACCTAGCAGTCAATTATATTGTTTTTTCTCCTATGAACAGTATGATAACACACATACCATGAAACATGTGTTTTCTCTTACAGAAACACGTTATTGAATTTTACAAAAATATACCTTTAAATACAAATGAAAAGCAAATAAAATGACAGTTAACTCAAGGTAGTGAAATGTGCTCTTTGCAACTTGGTGAAATGGAATCAGTCACCATAGTGTGAAATTAAATATAGAGCATCAGAACATTTTGCAAGATAGAGCTGAAATGGCAGTAATGGTGAAGTGTTACTGGTAGAATAAGTGGAAAACAGGAACGTGCTTGTCCTGAATGCCTTCTAATACAAACCCTTCTTTATTAAATTGCACAATAATATTTAAAGGAATTGGCAATTGATGACCTTACTGCTGCAAATAGTGTTTTAAATCCAGTTTAACTGTTAACCAAGGTTGCAGGGTGTAGTGTAAAGTAGCAGTGTGTTAGTGCCACTAGATGGGGGATGATGCACTGCTAACGGTAAGTTGTAGAGGATGAACACAGAATGAACAGATATGTAAATTCTGCACAGCTCAATAGTTAACTACTGCTACACTGACAGCCATTAGAGGAGCTGTTTGAAGGTGGTCATTCATAGGTAACATGCACTGAAGATCAGACTGCGTTTCCTAGCTTAGTCTTAATAGTTTTCCCCTCATTAAAATAAAGAAAAAAGCTCAAAAGAAGGACATCAGATTGTATGTAAATGAAAGTGATGATATTGGCCATCCCCATTGTTAGGAAGGGCCTCTTGACCTGGTTAGCCACCACTTTTTGCCTAGAAAATGATGTGGTTTCGATTGTAGTGCACAGGGTCACTGCCAAACAGGTCTCAAGTGCCAGTGCTTCTTCCCTAAAACTGTTCAACAATTGGTCCTTCAGGCTCCCTGTAAGTCCCTAGTAAATGATGCCTGGGTACAATGTAAATGTAAATGTGGGTGTACTTGTAAAGCGCACTGTGACTCCAAGGAGTATCCTGGCGCTGAAGACCGCTGGGGAACCCGTCCTGGTTTTCCCTGTGAGATGGTCCCTTTCTGGGTATCTCCAAGGTGAAAACAGGCATCCCCGGCGTCTGTGGAGGGCCGTTGTAGAGATGAGGCAAGCTTAATGCCCAGAGTTGCAGAGCGCGTTCCCTGGTTAGAGTAGGCACCGAGGCGAGAATTATCGAGTCCGTTTGACCCTGGTCCATGACCCTGCCGCGTCGGGAATTGAACCCTGGACCCGGGCCGTTCTCTGCTTACGGGTCTGCCGCCTCTAACCAGTGAGCCACACCACTCCACTAGACTGAGACTTATTAAACTCAGAGGTGGCCCCTGAAAACCTACCTTCACTGGTGCGGTCACAGACTGGCTTTAGGTAGCCTGCCACGAGCAGACATGTTTCTGGACCCCTGGCTCGAGAGCCCTGGTTCTCTAGAACCAGCAACACAGCACATCCTGGACGGAGGTGTCACACCTCCTCCTTCAGGATGGGCACAGTACTCGAGAGGGAAGCGGCAGCCTTTGTAATGCTTCCCACCCCTCCCCAGCCTCTGCTGCTAGCAGCAGACGACAGACCACTGGTTTAGACCCCCCACTATAAGCAGGAAAAGTAGCAGGAAAAACTAGGAAGAATAGGTGTGCCGACCACTGCCAACTCCACCCATAAGGTGCAGGAGGCAAGGAGAAGCACATCTTTCACTCCTGTCATCTTGAAGATGGTGAGACTCCTCCAATTAGGGCAAGGACTATGCCCCCTCCCACAGGAGGGTAGCATAATTGAGGGTACAGGTAAGGTGCCCATTGGACCTACCAGTCAGTCCCTTAAAACACCCCTAAATCTAGTATTTAGGTGGCTCCCCCAGACCCTGAAACTAGTTCCTGGCGACCTAAGGACAAAGAAGATGCCCTGCAGAGAAGACTGAGTACGCCCACCGACTTTGCCCCAGCCCTTCCAGCCTGTCTGCAGCTTTAAAGACCCTGCGAAGAGAACAATGCCTGTCCTCTTCAAGTGACCTCCAGAACCCCTGGGAGGACTGCCTGCCTTTGAAAAAGACCAGAACTCCAGAGGACAGTGGCTCTGCCCACAAGAAACCAACACAAATGACTCTGGTGGCCTCTGGATCAGCGATCACTGACCACTCTGCACCCAACGACTCTGGCCTGTGTCCAGGTGGCCCAGTGATCCAGAAAGCGATCCGGAGTTGTAGTCCTGCGTTGGAGGACCCCTGCTTAACTTCACGATGTCGCCTGCAGTGTGAATCAGACTGCTCCCCGATTGCAACGGGCTCCGGTAAGAGAAAGCAGACGTCAAAGGACACCCCCTGCACCCAAAGTTGCTAGACCTTGAGTAGCTCGACTGTTCCTGTGACCTACAGCAGCCTAACTTACCTCTACTGTAGCTGGTGATCCTCATGAATCCTCCGGTACGACGCCTGCAGCCCGTATTTAAATCCAAAATTTTACATTTACTTTCATTGGGCGCATCATGTTTGCACCCTGCTGCCCCTGTGCCGCTGGTGGTTTATGTGTGGTGCTGTCTTGTGCCCCCCCCCCTTTGTGCTTGCCTAAAGCACCCTCAATTATGCCACCCTCATGTGGGAGGGGGCATAGACCTAGCTCTAACTGGAGGTGTCTCCCCATCTTCAAGATAGTGGGCACTGAAAGATGTGCTTCACCTCGACTCCCCCACCTTAGGGTTGGGGTTGGCAGTGGTGGGCAGACCTCTAATTCTTCTAGGTTCAGCCGCAGAAAGTGTGGGGAGGGATGGCATTACAGGCAGCATGTCTTTGAAGCTTCCCATTTGAGGAGAGACAAGCGATTAGAGATAAGAGATGAGAGAGATAGAGAGAGATAGGTGTGTGTATGTGTCAGTAGGCTTTCAGGGGTCGTCTCTGAGGTGCCCTCCGAGTACATGGTATAATAAATCTCACACTGGCACCAGTGTGGATTTATTACAAGGAGTTGTTGGGTATCAAACACTCCTGGTTTCAGTGAAGCAATCATGGTGCTGGGGAACTCGAGCTGTCAAGTTCCCCGCCCATTTACCCTCTATGGCTTCCCTTGAGTTTCAATATTAAGGAATAGACCCCGATACTATAGGGGCAGATCGGCTCCTGCAGATCTGCGCACACCTGTGATATTGTGAACCCTGCCTTAGGGCTGGTAAGGCTGGCTTGAGGGGCATCTTAACTATATCTTGGGCAGTACTAGTTGGCATGGCACACAGGCAGTGTGCCATGTCGACTGTTTTGTTTGCACCAGGCCATGCATGCTGAAGTGGCAGTCTGCATAGCCTAGGTAAGGGGTCCATAGAGGACCCTTTTCAGTCCCAATGCCCTAGGTACCTTTTACTAGGGACTTATAGGGGGGCCTTAAGGGCCAATTTGTGGATCAGTTTTAGGGAAAGAACACTGGTACTGGGAACTTGGATAGCATGGACTCAGTCCTCTACAAAGCTGCATCAAATGCCAGGAAAAAAGAGAGTGTGTGTGTGTGTGTGTGTGTATATATAAAAGTGTGTGTGTGTGTATATAAAAGTGTGTGTGTGTATATAAAAGAGTGTGTGTGTATAAGAGTGTGTGTGTGTATAAGAGTGTGTGTGTGTATAAGAGTGTGTGTGTGTATAAGAGTGTGTGTGTATAAGAGTGTGTGTGTATAAGAGTGTGAGTGTGTATAAGAGTGTGAGTGTGTATAAGAGTGTGAGTGTGTATAAGAGTGTGAGTGTGTATAAGAGTGTGAGTGTGTATAAGAGTGTGAGTGTGTATAAGAGTGTGAGTGTGTATAAGAGTGTGAGTGTGTATAAGAGTGTGAGTGTGTAAGAGTGTGAGTGTGTATAAGAGTGTGAGTGTGTATAAGAGTGTGAGTGTGTATAAGAGTGAGTGTGTGTATAAGAGTGAGTGTGTGTATAAGAGTGAGTGTGTGTATAAGAGTGAGTGTGTGTATAAGAGTGAGTGTGTGTGTGTGTAAGAGTGAGTGTGTGTGTGTGTAAGAGTGAGTGTGTGTGTGTGTAAGAGTGAGTGTGTGTGTGTGTAAGAGTGAGTGTGTGTGTGTAAGAGTGAGTGTGTGTGTGTAAGAGTGAGTGTGTGTGTGTAAGAGTGAGTGTGTGTGTGTAAGAGTGAGTGTGTGTGTGTGTGAGTGTGTGTGTAAGAGTGAGTGTGTGTGTGTGTGTGCAAGAGTGAGTGTGTGTGTGTGCAAGAGTGAGTGTGTGTGTGTGCGTGAGTGTGTGTGTGTGTGCAAGAGTGAGTGTGTGTGTGTGCAAGAGTGAGTGTGTGTGTGTGCAAGAGTGAGTGTGTGTGTGTGTGTGCGCGAGCGAGTGAGTGTGCGAGTGTGTGTGTGCGCGAGTGAGTGTGTGTGCGCGCGAGTGAGTGTGTGTGTAAGAGCGAGTGAGTGTGTGTGTAAGAGCGAGTGAGTGTGTGTGTAAGAGCGAGTGAGTGTGTGTGTAAGAGCGAGTGAGTGTGTGTGTAAGAGCGAGTGAGTGTGTGTGTAAGAGCGAGTGAGTGTGTGTGTAAGAGCGAGTGAGTGTGTGTAAGAGCGAGTGAGTGTGTGTAAGAGCGAGTGAGTGTGTGTAAGAGCGAGTGAGTGTGTGTAAGAGCGAGTGAGTGTGTGTAAGAGCGAGTGAGTGTGTGTAAGAGCGAGTGAGTGTGTGTAAGAGCGAGTGAGTGTGTGTAAGAGCGAGTGAGTGTGTGTAAGAGCGAGTGAGTGTGTGTAAGAGCGAGTGAGTGTGTGTAAGAGCGAGTGTGTGTAAGAGCGAGTGAGTGTAAGAGCGAGTGAGTGTAAGAGCGAGTGAGTGTGTAAGAGAGAGCGAGTGTGTGTAAGAGCGAGAGAGTGTGTGTAAGAGCGAGTGAGTGTGTGTAAGAGCGAGTGAGTGTGTGTAAGAGCGAGTGAGTGTGTGTAAGAGCGAGTGAGTGTGTGTAAGAGCGAGTGAGTGTGTGTAAGAGCGAGTGAGTGTGTGTAAGAGCGAGTGAGTGTGTGTAAGAGCGAGTGAGTGTGTGTAAGAGCGAGTGAGTGTGTGTAAGAGCGAGTGAGTGTGTGTAAGAGCGAGTGAGTGTGTGTAAGAGCGAGTGAGTGTGTGTAAGAGCGAGTGTGTGTAAGAGCGAGTGAGTGTAAGAGCGAGTGAGTGTGTAAGAGAGAGCGAGTGTGTGTAAGAGCGAGAGAGTGTGTGTAAGAGCGAGTGAGTGTGTGTAAGAGCGAGTGAGTGTGTGTAAGAGCGAGTGAGTGTGTGTAAGAGCGAGTGAGTGTGTGTAAGAGCGAGTGAGTGTGTGTAAGAGCGAGTGAGTGTGTGTAAGAGCGAGTGAGTGTGTGTAAGAGCGAGTGAGTGTGTGTAAGAGCGAGTGAGTGTGTGTAAGAGCGAGTGAGTGTGTGTAAGAGCGAGTGAGTGTGTGTGCGAGTGAGTGTGTGTAAGAGCGAGTGAGTGTGTGTAAGAGAGAGTGAGTGTGTGTAAGAGCGAGTGAGTGTGTGTAAGAGCGAGTGAGTGTGTGTAAGAGTGAGAGAGTGAGCGAGTGAGTGTGTGTGCAACAGATCCCTATATTCGAACACACCCAACAGACATAAGTCTTGTGACACTATTAAAGAAATAGAAGCAGTTTGTTTGGTGTTAAGTAAATTTTCAAAAAGGTCTAGATCTTGAAAACTTTCTGTAACCATTACAGAAGCAGCAGCATAACAAACAACTAAAGGAATATGCTACTTACCAGTATGCATCTGTTCTTGGCATAGAGGGCTGCAGAGTGGTACATTATGAATAGATCGCCATCTGGTGTTGGGCTCGGAGGATTGCACTTGTTTTTCTCTTGGAGAAGTCTTGTCGTCACAAGACTGGTGACTCCTCCTTTGGGTGCTAGTGCGCATGGGCATCGGCTCCATCCTTAGATTGTTTTGCCATAGTAGGGTTAGATGGAGTAGTATGATAGAATACAGATAGAAATGCCCATGTAAGTGTATCTAAATAAGATAGTGTTGGAACAGACACAGGTTTCCGGGGAGGCTGGGAGGGCATGTACCACTCTGCAGCCCTCTATGCCAAGAACAGATGCATACTGGTAAGTAGCATATTCCGTTCGAGGCATATGGGCTGCAGATGGTACATTATGAATAGACTATACAGCAGTTATCTCCCTAGCGGTGGCCACCAGTGTCTGTTGCAACAGTCTGAAATAAAGTCCTTAGTACAGCTTGTCCCACTCTAGCCGGTTGTGTTGTCTGCACATCTACACAGTAGTGTTTTGTGAAGGTATGCGGTGTAACCCAAGTAGCTGCTTTGCATATGTCATCTAAGGGAATGTTTCCTAAGAATGCCATAGATGCTCCTAGTTTACGTGTAGAGTGAGCTCTAGGAGGAACAGTTAATGTTCTCTTTGCTTTTAAGTAACATATTTGTATACATTTTACAATCCACCTGGCAATGCCTGCTTTAGAGATAGGATTGCCCTTGTGTGTAGGAGAAAACGCTACAAATAGTTGTTTTGTCTTTCTGAAAGTTTGTGTTCTTTCTATGTAGTACAATATTGCCCTTCTGACATCTAATGTATGTAGGGCTCTTTCTGCTACCGTCTGTGGTTTTGGAAAGAAGACTGGTAGTTCCACTGGCTGATTGATGTGGAATGCTGAAATTACTTTAGGCAAGAATTTTGGGTTTGTTCTAGGAACCACTTTATTTTGGTGTAGCTGCATAAATGGTTCTTGTATTGTAAATGCTTGCAACTCACTTACTCTTCTGAGTGAGGTAATAGCTATAAGAAAGGCCACCTTCCATGTGAGGAATTGTATTTCACACCTATGCATAGGTTCGAAAGGTGGTCCCATTAGTCTGGTAAGTACTATGTTGAGATTCCAGACTGGGGCAGGCGGTAGTCTTGGTGGAATGACTCTTTTGAGGCCTTCCATGAACGCTTTTAGTGCTGGTACCTTAAACAGGGAAAGATGTTGTCTGTTTTGTAGGTACGCCGCTATAGCTGCAAGATGTACTCTAATAGTGGTGTAGGCAAGGTTACATTGCTGCAAGTGTAGTAAGTAGCAAATAATCTGTTTAGTGGATGCGTCCAGAGGGTTGATGTTACTGTTACAGTATACAGCAAACCTTTTCCACTTTGCTGCATAGCATGCTCTGGTGGTAGGACGTCTTGCTTGCTTAATGATTTCCATACAGTCTGGAGGTAAATCCAAGTATCCAAATTCTATGACCTCAGGAGCCAGATTGCTAGGTTTAATTGTTTGGGATCTGGATGCATTATTTCTCCATGGTTCTGTGTAAGGTACATGGGTAATCTCAGTTTTTGATGTGGCACCTGTGAGAGTTGCAGTAGCGTGGTGAACCACGGCTGTCTTGCCCACGTGGGTGCTACTGGTATCATTGTCATTGAATGTTGTTGCAGTTTCCGAACCACTAATGGAATTAGTGGGAGAGGGGGAAAAGCGTAAGCAAATTTGTTGGACCAATTTATCCATAGCGCATTGCCCTGGGACAGGTGGTGTGGGTACCTGCTTGCGAAGTTTTGGCATTTTGCGTTCTGATGAGTGGCAAAGAGATCTATCTCTGGTTGCCCCCATCTTTGGAAGAATGGCTGCAGTATTTGGTTGTGCAGTTCCCATTCGTGTATTTGTTCTGACTCTCTGCTTAGGATGTCTATCATCTGATTTTGAACTCCTGGTAGGTGCTCGGCTAACAGATAGATCTTTTGAGGAATGGCCCATCTCCAAATGTCCTGTGCTAGTCTGGATAGTTGGAGAGAGTGTCCCCCCCCTGTTTTTGAATATAATACATTGCAGTCATGTTGTCTGTTCTGATCAGGACTGCTTTGTTGAGGATCTGCATTTGGAAAGCTTTTAATGTTAGAAACACTGCTAGTAGTTCCAGATAATTGATGTGCAGTCTTTTTTGCTGTACACTCCATTTTCCCTGTACTGTATATTTCTCCATATGCGCTCCCCATCCGGAGAGCGATGCATCCGCTGTCAGTATCACTTGTGGAATCGGTTCTAGGAACAACCGTCCCTTGGAAATGTTTGTTGTGTTCCACCACTTCAGAGAGCGATGTGTGCGGTCGTTTACAAACACCAGATCTGTAATCTGACCTTGAGCCTGATTCCACTGTGTCGCTAGACAATCCTGCAGTGGACGCATTTGTAGTCTGGCATATGGTATGAGCAGTATGCAGGAGGACATCATCCCTAATAGCTGCATGAACACTCGAGCTGTTAGTGATTGTTGTGGTTGAAATTTTTGGATCAACGTGACCATTGTTTGGATCCTGACTGGATTGGGGTATACTTTGGCTTTTTCTGTGTCTATAGTAGCCCCTAGATATTGTTGAATCTTGTTTGGTTGTAGGTGGGATTTTGTGTAGTTCACCGTAAACCCTAGCTGGTGCAGCAATTGAATGGTCTTTTGTGTGTTTCGAAGACATTCTTCCTGTGACTTGGCTTTTATTAGCCAATCGTCCAAGTAAGGGAAGACATGTATTTCTTGTCTTCTTAGGTGTGCTGCAACTACTGCTAGGCATTTTGTAAACACCCTTGGTGCTGTTGTGACCCCAAATGGAAGGACTTTGAACTGATAATGTTGTCCTTCTACTACAAACCCGAGGTATTTTCTGTGGGCTTTGTGAATTGGGATGTGAAAGGAAGCGTCTTTTATATCCAGTGTAGAAAGAAAGTCCCCTTTCTTCAGTAAAGGAAGTACTTGTTGGAGCGTGGCCATGTGGAAATGTTCCGAGTTTATGTATGCATTGAGAGGTCTGAGGTCTAAGATTGGTCTTAGAGACCCGTCTTTTTTGGGGATTAGGAAGTATAGAGAGTATACTCCTGTCCCTTGCTGATGTTTTGGAACCTTCTCTATGGCATGCTTTTGTAGCAGTGATAGTACTTCTTGTTTTAACAATGTTAGATGATCTTGACTCATTGGACGCTGTCTGGGGGGGATGTTTGGTGGGGTAGCTGTGAGTTCCAGGCAATAACCATGTTAGATAATCTGTCTCACCCACCTGTCTGATGTGATGTTTTCCCAGACAGGTAGGAACTGTGATAAACGTCCCCCGACCAGTGTTATATGGTCTGGGGGGGAGTTGTATTAAGTCACTGTTTTGGAGTTGGGGAGTTGCGGTTGCTATTATTTCCACGACCTCTACCCTTGTTGTTGTTACCTCTGTAACTGCCTCTTGAATTACCTCTGGGTGACGTTGGTGTAAAAGAGGTAGATTGTTGGCTTGTGCCTGTACTTTTTGACCCCCCTCTATAGGTGGACCTACGAAAGGAACCTCTTTGAATTAGCTGTTGTAATGCTCCCATTGAATTAGCCGTTTCTGTGTCCTTTTTCATCTTTTCTAAAGTCTCATCTGTTCCTGAGCCGAAAAGTGTCTTTTGGTCAAAAGGTTGGTTCAATAACGAAGTTTGTACTTCTTGTTTGAACCCTGAGACCCTAAGCCATGCATGTCTTCTTAGCATGATACTAGTGTTGATGGATCTTGCTGCAGTGTCTGCTGCGTCTAAAGCGCACTTAATGGAAGTGTTAGTTATCTTCCCTTCCTGTATAAGCTGGTCTGCCCTTTTTTGATGTTCCTTAGGAAGATGTGTGATGAGTTGTTCTAACTCATCATAATGCGCTCTATCATAACGTGCCAATAGCGCTTGCGTATTAGCTATGCGCCAGCGGTTTGCTGCTTGTGATGCTACCCTCTTGCCTGATGCATCTATTAGCTTGGACTCCTTATCAGGAGGAGGAGCTTCTCCTGTAGATAATGAATTTGCTCTTTTACGAGCGTTTGTAACTACAAGCGAGTCCAGAGGTACTTGTCCTTTGATAAATATTGGGTCCTTTGGGCCTGCCTTATATTTTTTATCAATTCTTGGGTTTAATACCCTAGCCCTCACAGGGTCTTTGAATTTGTCTGCTGTGTGATTGAGAAGACCCTTTAACATAGGTAGTGTGCCTGATGTTCTTTGTGCAGCAGGTAGCGTTTCTAAAAGGAAATCCTCTATTTGAGGTTCTGTATGTAAATCTACCTTATGGTATTTAGCTGCCCTATTAATCAACTGCACAAAACCTGTATTATCATCAGGTGGTGAAGGTTTTGAGGGGTATAATTGTGGGTCGTTATCGTCTGACCCTGCATCATAATTTTCCCATGGGTCTTCCTCATCTGGGATAGTGTTGTCATCTCCATGAGGTTCTCCCTCCCCTGCATCACTGTCTACATCTGTTTGAGGTGTAGATGGTCTTGGTGTATAAGGTGGAGGAATAGTTGGCCTATTGTGAGGAATAGGAGAAGAGGGTGAGTCTCTATGCGGAGGAGAAAGGGGAGGAGCTGTATTTGTCCCCATTGTTCTCTTTTTAGGAGGAAGAGCTTTGTCATCCAGTTCGTTCTTCCTCTTTTTCGGTGATTTTGTCACCACTTTGCCAGTTTGTGGATCGATAAACAAAGTCTTTTGTTTTGGATCTGTCTGCTGCTCATGTGTCGGTACCGAAGTTTTTGGTTCCGAAAGGTGCCTTTGCTTCTGACCGTCAATGTTTTGTGTTTTTGGCACCGAGAATTTGCTCGATTCCGATTTTTTCGGTGTTGAGTAAGTCTTCGACGTCTAAGCATGTTTCTGTTTCGACATGGAATGTTTTGATGCCGAGCTTTCTTTTGTATGGAGCTTCGGTGTCGAGGTCGATCGTTTCTCGGATCCGACATGGTGGGAGGCCGAGAGTTTCGGTTTCTGTTTCGGTTTCGTTGCCGAGCCCGAAGGCGGGGCGTCGGAAACTTTTTTCGGTGGTCTGACCGGGCTCGAAGGCGGGGTCGGTACCACCCGGGGTCGGTTTTTTGGTAAGGGGACGTCGTCACTCATGGTTTGTTGGATGTCGACTTCCTCGACATCAGACTCGTCCCCTTCCGACCCCGACTCGTCTTCATGTTCCTCTTCTTCTTCTTCTTCGAGGTGCTGGTCTTCGAACAGCTCCGGGATTGCCTCCGACTGCATTCTTGAAACCTCGTGTCTTCGGGCTCAACGGTTTCTGATCGTCGACTTGGAGGAGAACGCTGCGCAGGCTTCGCAGTCCCTGGATTCGTGTTCAGGTGATAGGCAGAAATTGCACACCTCGTGTAGGTCCTTGTGTGGGAACTTAGCACCACACGTTGGACATCTCTTAAATGGAGTCCTTTCCATGGACTCCGGGCTGGACTACGTCGAGAAAGGCCTCCCGGTCTCGTCGACGTAGAAGAAAATGTTTATTGTTGGAGTCGAAACGCGTCGGAATGGAAATGATATCGCGTTCGATAACAATACCGTTGAATTGGAAAGGGAATACGCGCCGAAATATCACTTTTTCTCGAAGTCGATCTGGAGCGCTTCGGTCCTCATCCGAACCCGATGGCGGAAAAAAACAATCTAAGGATGGAGCCGATGCCCATGCGCACTAGCACCCAAAGGAGAAGTCACCAGTCTCGTGACGACAAAAGACTTCTCCAAGAGAAAAACAAGTGCAATCATCCGAGCCCAACACCAGATGGCAATCTATTCATAATGTACCATCTGCAGCCCATATGCCTCGAACATTACTTTACTACGGAATCAGCCTTGCCAGAGACACCACAGAATTCAACGAAGCAATACAGCCACAGTCCTAAGAATGTAGGTCACAGCAAGAGTACAGCTGGTGGCCCACATAAGAACATCAGTACCTAAGTATTCAATGGAGACTGGAAACACTTAACAAAATTTGCTATGGCAGCTGCTGTGCATTGTCGATTCTGTTAGTTTTCGGATGGCAGAGGGCACCAGACAAGTACCCTCTCCACTAACACCACTTCTCCCAGCTGCCATAGGGAGAATCTAGATGGAAGAGGGAAGGTTCTTGATAATTACCCTACCTTCATCCTAGTTTCCCATGTACAATGTGCATCAATACCAGCACCTTCTTCAACCAATTTCCACCCCCTTCCAGAGTGCAAATGTCCATCAGATGTAAATGCTGGTAACTTACAATCTCTAGAGGTCTCTTCGCCGCAATGGATGCTAGGCCCCGATTCTGAGGAATCTGATTCCGGTTGATTGGAGTCTTGGTGCCTCTTGGGGTTTTCGGTTTCAACGGGGCCTGAGCAGCTGTAAAGGAGCAGTGTATTAGGATGAGTTTATAAAGAAAGGAATACACCCCATAGCAAGTGTCCTCTAATGCACCCTCAGTCAGTTCCCCCTTACTGAAAGAATCAAACTGAATGGTGAAAGTGGTTATCTGCTCATTTAGTAATCACATTTTCCAAACCTGCTCCCTTTCCAACAAGTCCACATCACTAAGAAGAGGTGGAGGGGGTAGAGAACGAGAAAGGGCAGAGAAGGAACTGGACACTACATGCACAAGAAAGGAAACATTTTACTTACCTCTAAGAATAGGTTTGCAGCTTAGAGTGCTGTAAAGTCACTGTAGGAAAGTGGGTTTCTGTTGCAGTAACCCCCCCCCCCACACTTTTTGCCAGACTACTGATGCACTTTGACTTGATGTGCCCTGGGCCCCTGCCAATAAGGTTCCCCAAAACTAACCCAATTGGCATCTCTAGCCACAGGTCAGCCCCTAGTAAATGGTGCCACAGGTACCCAGGGCACTGTGACAAGGGACGACCTAAGGGCTCCAGCACTTACTGTGCCACCCTTAGAAGCACTGTATACACACACACACAACACCCACCCACCTCCTATGCAGGCTGCATGTTTTGGTGCAGAACAAAGTGAAGAGTCGACATGGCACAAATCTCTGTGTGCCATGCCTACATCTCAGTACCTGCCATCTTGTAGATGGGGGACCCCTTCAATCAGGAAGAGGCATATGCCCCCCTCTCATTGGAGGGTAACATATTAGGGGGTGTAGACACCCCAGGGAAAGGACCTATTGGTCCCAACCTGCACACCCATATAACGCCTCTAAATCTAGTATTTAGGGGCAGCCCCGAATCGGGCCTCTTGATTCGACATGACCAGGACTGAAGAGCTGTGCAGCCGAAGAGGGGGAGGATGATGACAACTGTTTGCCTCCAGCCCTACTGACCTGTCTCCTGCTCAGACCCCCTGCAAGCTGAACCTGGCGTGTCCAACAGCCTCCAAGAACCCCGTGGACTTGTCTTCACAAAGAACTCCTATCTCCCATGGACACCGTATTTGTCCAACACAAACTCATGTCAGGACTCCAGATTCAGCTGGATCTGCAAGTCCTCTCCACTCTGCCCCACCGGCCATCGTCTGAGTCAGAGTTGCCTAACATCCCAGCGAGATCTCCCTAGCGATCCTGACCATAGGGCCAGCATTGGGCGACCTCCACTGACCTTCTCCTTGACACCTGCAGCCTCATCCTGAATGATCCCCCTCCAACCGCGACCGAACTAGTGAGAAGAATCTGCTATAAAAGGACACCCCTGCACCCACAGCTCCGGAGTATTGAGGTGCCCGACCGACTGTGTCCAGCAGCTCTTCAATTTCATCCTCCAGTCGTTGGTTCCCTTCATTCCAGTCTTCTGGCTCCAGCCTGCAGTTCTTTTCCGTGACGGACATCCTCCATTGGAAAGCGTTAGGCTCCCGACACCTCCGGAGCACCCGGTCGCCCCTGCGCTGCTGGTGGTGTGTTCATCATCTCCTTGTGTTTGCTTTGTTTGCCCCAAGTTGGCAGGGTATGCCCAGAAGTGGGTTCCTTGCTCACTTTGCCACTGGATTCAAGCTAGCCTGACTAATGAGGGCTGTTAGCCCGTAACTGGTCCCAGGATGCTTGTTTCCGGTCCAGGGAAGACATGGCTTGGCAGTTCGGGCTGGACTGTTCCCATGAGGCACACGGCCAAGACGGATTTGCATAAAGCTGTTTGAACTGGGGAGGCGACGTGAGCTAAAGAACGATGATGGATTCAACCCAGATCTGTGACTGGTGGTGAGTGTAATTAAGTGGCTCTGTATATACTGGACCAAAGTAAGGTACAGTGTGCACAGAATCCACAGTCCCTAGAGGTATGACAGAGGCTAAAGTTAGATCGAATATGCTACTTACCAGTATGCATCTGTTCTTGGCATGTAGGGCTGCTGACATTCATATCTGTAATAGAAATGTTTGCCTATGCCTCCACACTACTTCAAGTACACACTAGTTCATGTACAAGTAAACCACAACATGTTAGTTTACAAAAAACAATTTATGTTTTCAATTTTGTACTCAGTTTACAGATTTTTTTTTTTTACAAGAAACAGAACTAAGACCACTATCTACCTCATGTCTTAGCCATGTGTAATTTCAAAACACTTAATATGAATGTGCAATAAACCAAACATGTGATGAACAATTGGAACAACAGTGATTTTTTGACATAAAAAACATTAACATGAATACATGGACCACAAAACCTTGTGCATTTATGAAAAAGGTGCTCTTACAGACATTTAGGAACACGGGGAGAAGGTAAAACACAACTTTTTCAACAGTTACACTCCCACGGCCTGAACATGAGCTAATCAATTAAATTTCAGGAGCATTGCCAATTTCTGCAACAAATAACAATGGCCAACTAGCCGAACAAAACAAAGGGGATGCCGACGCGTTTCGAATCCTGATTAGCGACTTGCAGAATTCTCGTCAGGGCAGTCTGAATCTAGTCCATGGGAACTTGTGTAAATCCTGCCCACAGTCAATCCTGTTTTGGTGGAAAATGTCGTCTATGCATTGATGGCCTACGCTGTGTTAATTCTGGAAGCTAAGCCACATCTTCGCCACGTGTGGTGAAGTTCTTATGTTTTTCAGACACCGATCCGTGGTGACCTCAGTGGGGGTTCCGATTTTGAGACCGCGTTTCTCCACACAGAGAGCAGTTTAGAAATTATTTGGACACCGGTCCGCGGTGACCTCAGTGGGGGTTCCGATTTTAAGTCCGCATTTCACCACACAGAAAACAGTTGAGTAGTAACGCAAATTGTTTAGAAAGCCTCCGATCAATGTGCTGGCTCCACCACGACAAACCAAGGGGTATGAGTGTCCCTGGGCCAAATTACACATGGCTAAGACATGAGGTAGATAGTGGTCTTAGTTCTGTTTCTTGTAAAAAAAAAAATTCTGTAAACTGAGTACAAAATTGAAAACATAAATTGTTTTTTGTAAACTAACATGTTGTGGTTTACTTGTACATGAACTAGTGTGTACTTGAAGTAGTGTGGAGGCATAGGCAAACATTTCTATTACATATTGTGTGGCCCTGCCTACCCTCCTTCCCCTTGGGCCCAGCCACCCTTGTGTTTTGTGACATTCATATCTGTGCATAGATCGCCGCCTAGTGTTGGGTCCGGATGATTGCACATTGTTGTCCTGGAAGAGTCTTCGAAGTATCACGAGATAGGTGGCTCCTCCCGTGGACTACAGTGCGCATGGGCATCCACTCCATATTCAGATTGTTTTTAGCCATTGTGGCAAAGATGGGGTGTAACACTGTAAGAGATGACCATGCTAAGAGTAATTTTTGAGTGCTGCAGCCACTACAGGCGCCGGGGAGGAGGGTGTGCGATATGAATGTCAGCAGCCCTACATGCCAAGAACAGATGTATACTGGTAAGTAGCATATTCGGTTCGAGGCATGTGGGCTGCTGAATTCATACCTGTGCATAGAATACCTAGCAGTCCCTCCGTTAGCGGCGGCCGCCTGTGCCAGCTGCAGCAGTTTGAAAAAGTGTTTTTAGAACAGCCTGCCCTACAGCTGCCTGCTGTTTGGAGTGCACATCTACACAGTAGTGTTTAGTAAATGTGTGTGTGGTAGACCATGTGGCTGCTCTACATATGTCTTCTAAAGGAATATTTCCAAGGAAAGCCATGGAGGCCCCCAACTTTCGCGTGGAGTGGGCCAGTGGGGGAACCGTTAATGTGCGCTTGACTTTTTGATAGCAAATTTAAATGCACTTAACGATCCTCCTGGCTATAACTGCTTTGGAAATGGGGTTGCCTTTGTGTTGTGGCGAAAAGGCAACAAACAGTTGTTTTGTTTTCCGAAAATCCTTGGTCCTATCTATGTAGTACATTAAAGCTCTCTTGACGTCTAGTGTGTGGAGCATTCTCTCCGCCACTGACTCAGGATTTTGGAAGAACACCGGAAGTTCTATAGTCTGATTGATATGGAACAGTGAAACCACTTTAGGAAGAAACTTAGGGTTAGTGCGAAGCACCACCCTGTTGGAGTGAATCTGTATGAATGGCTCTTGGATAGTTAGTGCCTGGAGTTCACTGATGTGATCGCTATCAGGAAAGACCTCAGGAGCCAGATCGCCTGGTTGAGCTGTTGCAGATCTGGATGCTGAATGTCGCCATGGCTCTGCGTCAAAAGCCTGGGTGTGAGGTGTAGCCTTTGATGCGGTACCACTGATAGTTCTAGAAACGTGGTGTACCATGGTTGGCATGCCCACGTTGGAGCAACGAGGATGAGAGTCATCGAGTGTTGCTTCAGCTTGCGTGCCACCAGCGGGATTAGAGGTGCTGGGGGAAAAGCGTACGCAAATCTGACTGACCAGTTCATCCATATCGCATTGCCCTGCGACTGTGGGTGTGGGAACCTGGCGGCAAAGCTGTGGCATTTGGCGTTTTCCTTTGTGGCGAACAGGTCTATCTCTGGATGACCCCACTGCTGGAAGTACGGCCGGAGTACTGATGGATGTATCTCACACTCGTGCATCTGGTGGCTGTACCTGCTGAGCAGGTCCGCCATCTGATTGTCCTTGCCCGGGAGGTGTTCCGCCATGAGGAAGATGTTCCTCTGAATGGCCCACTTGCACATGCTCTGAGCCAGATGAGACAACTGTGGAGTGTGTACCTCCCTGCTTCTGTATGTAGTACATGGCCGTCATGTCCGTCCGGATCAACACAACCTTGTTGCACAGATGTACATTGAATGCTTTTATCGCCATGAAGATAGCCATCAGTTCTAGAAGGTTGATGTGCATCTTCCTCTGCTGTGCTGTCCATAGTCCCTGCACGTGTAGTGGAATACATGAGCTCCCCATCCCTGGAGAGATGCGTCCGTCGTCCGAATAATCTGTGGCACAGGCTCCTGGAACAGTCGGCCCCTGCAAAGGTTTTGTGGATTCCACCAATGCAGAGAGTTGTATGCGCGACCGGTCAACAACACTAGGTCTTTCAACTGTCCGTGAGCCTGATTCCACTGACGTGATAAGCACTCCTGAAGCGGAAGCATGTGTAGTCTCGCGTGCGGGACTATGAAGATGCAGGAGGCCATGCCTATCAACTGCATGAACACTCGTGCTGGAAGGGAGTGTTGTGGTTTGAATTGTCGTATCAGCAATTGCATGCTGTTGATCCTTACTGAATTTGGCTGTGCTTTGGCTGCCAGAATATCTATTGTTGCGCCCAGATACTGCCGTATGTGGGCGGGCTGAAGGTGGGACTTTGGATAATTCAGTGAAAACCCCAGATCGTGAAGAAGGTGAATGGTGTGGGACATGTGGGCGGCACACTGCTGGGCCGACTTCGCCTGGATAAGCCAGTCGTCCAGATAAGGGTAGACGTGAACGTTCCGTCTCCATAGGTGTGCAGCCACTGTCGCTAGGCACTTGGTAAACAACCTGGGCGCCTTGGTCACTCCGAAAGGGAGGACCTTGAACTGATAATGCTGATCCTGAATGGTGAACCTGAGGTATTTTCTGTGTGACGGGTGTAGGGGGATATGGAAATATGCATCCTTCAGATCTAATGTTGCGAGGAAATCTCGCTGACTGAGTAACGGTAGAACCTGCTGTAGTGTGAGCATGTGAAAGTGTTCTGATAGAATGTACTGGTTTAGGGGCCTGAGGTCCAGTATGGGTCTGAGGGACCCGTCCTTTTTTGGGATCAAGAAGTACAGCGAGTACACCCATGTACCTTTTTCTTCCACAGGCACAACCTCTATGGCTCCTTTTTGCAGCATGACTGCTACCTCCTGCTGCAATAATAGCAAATGCTCTGTGGACATAGGACGGTGTCTTTGGGGTATGTTGGGTGGAGTGGATGTTAACTCCAGACAATAACCGTACTGGATAAGCTGTCTCACCCACCTGTCAGTGGTGATGGATTTCCAGACTGGCAGGAACTGTTGCAGTCTCCCCCCGACCGGTGTGGTATGGTCGGGGGGGCAGTGACAAGACGTCACTGTTTGCTGGTGGCAGAGGACCAGGAGCTGTTGTTTCCACGACCTCTGCCCTTGGTGCTGTTTCCACGATAGCCACCCCATCTCTGTTTGGTGTAGATGGTCTGTGTGCCTCCTTCACTGTATTGTGTATGCTGGGACAGCTGGCCTCTGGAAGCTCCTCTATTGTTGGAGCGACGAAAAGAACCACCCCTGAACTGCTGCGACTGTAGAGCCCCCATAGACTCAGCAGTCTCAGTGTCCTTTTTGATTTTTTCCAAGGTGGTGTCCACCTCTAGGCCAAATAAGTGATCAGGGATAACAGGCTGATTTAGTGTGGTGGTTTGTATCTCGGGCTTGAAACCGGAGATTCTCAGCCAGGCACGTCGCCGTAACATCACACTTGTATTAATTGCCCTGGCTGAGGTGTCTGCTGCGTCCAGCGCACACTTGATAGATGTGTTTGATATAAGTTTCCCTTCTTGTATTAGCATCTCTGCTGCCTTCTTATATTCATCTGGCAAGTGTGGTAACAGGGTTTCAAGTGTATCATAATGAGCCCTGTCATATCTGGCTAAGAGTGCCTGTGTGTTGGAGATGCGCCAGATATTGGCCGCTTGAGATGCCACCCTTTTCCCTGGTGCTTCTAGCACTTTCGATTCTTTGTCCGGGGGAGGAGCATCACCCGTTGTTTGCGAGTTTGCCCTCTTCCGGGCATTGGAAACAACCAGAGAGTCCAACTGCAACTGTCCCTTGATATACGTAGGGTCCCCAGGTGCTGTTTTGTATTTTTTCTCAATTCTGGGGTTTATTACCCTCGCTCTTGTGGTCTCCTTAAAAATGTCGCCAGCATGTTTTAGGACACCCTTTGCCATTGGTAGAGTCTTGACAGTTCTCTCTGAGGTAGAGAAGGTGTCAAACAAAAAATCCTCTTCAATAGGGTCAGCATGGAGCTGGACATCATGATTTTTTGCAGCCCTTTCATTAAGCGCATTAAACGCAGCCGTGTCTTCAGCAGGCGAGGTTTTCACAGCATAGACATGACTGTCTGGGGCAGTGTGTGGATCCCCTGGGTCAGCAGCGTCTGTCCAGGGTTCAGTGTGATCTTCAGGATCAGGGTCTATAGGATAACTGTACTCCTCATTGTCACCATCCCCTGCCTCCACATCGGAGTATGTGGGCGAGATAGGAGCAGTGTCTTGGCCATGTGGTGTGGTGACGTAGCAGAATCCCTCTTTTTCTTTAATGGAATTTTGTATGATAGAAAGTCTACCCGTCTCGGCATCAATGAATTGCCTCGACTGATCTTCAGGCGGAGGCTGTCGATGCTTGGTGGCCACCTCCGCAGTTGTAGGCTTCGCCCCATGGACACCTTCTTGGTCTCTTCGACGGCCGTCCTAGGGGCGAAGGCCTTAGGTACCACTTTCGGCGGCAGTGTGAACTGGATGGGTGCCGACGATTTTGGAGGTTTACTGACCGGCTTCGGGGGCGGAGTAGCCTTTGGTCCGATAGTAGCAGCCTTCTCTTTAATGCGTTTCAGCGAGTCCGACACCTGCTCCGAAAAGGAGGCGGATGGCTGTTGACTCGACGGATTCCTTCGAGCCACCGCCAGGCTTGGACACGAGGTCTGTACTGCCTTTAGCCTTGTCGGGTCGACGCTTAGGATCGAGAACTTTCTGAGTTCCGAGTCCCTTGTCTGTGTCGACGGCTTTCGGCGCTGACTTCTTTGGGTCGACGTCCTTGACCAGTTTCTTCGGTGCCCCGGTCTTCGGCTCGACACCTTTTAGCGACCGCACCGGGTCGATAACACTCTTCTGCTTTGTCAGTGCCGATGGTTCAGAGGTCTTCGAACCGACCAAAGCAATACGCACTTTTGGTTTCGATTTAGCGTCCAGTGCTTTCGGTTGTGTAGACACCGATGCTTTCGGTTTCGATTTTGATCGGTCAACCGATGGCTCGTTAGAAATGTCCGTAGCCGGGCCTTGAGGCGAGGCTGTAGAACCAAGTGTACGATCTCGGGTAAGGCCATGTGGCGATCCCTCGACCTGAGCCTTATCGAGTATCGGGTGCGGCCCCCGTACCAACGGTAGGGCCTAGCTCCTCGCTCGAGCTATCTTCCACGGCCCCAAAGGCCTCATCGTCATCTCCTACCTCGTCGACGACGTCTTCATTATCGACCATTTCCACATCTGCGTCGTAACTGGAGTCGATCTCCGATGCAGGATCAGACAAGTTCTCTCGAACTTCCTGCTCGACTCCCTCATCTTCCTCGGCATCGAAGATGTTCACCGGGTCAGGTGCCGTCTGCTGGGCCTCCTTCCGCGCAGCGCGTCGGAGGCGAAATGTCTTCTTGGAACGGAACCGAGAACAAGCCATACAGCAGGCTTCATCGTGATTAGGAGACAGGCACTTGTTGCACACCGGGTTGACATCGATGTGAGGATACTTGGAGTTGCAAACGGGACATCTCCTGAACGGGCTCCGTTCCATGATGGATCGTCGATAAGGCCTCTGGCGTCGACCGGGCCTTCAGTGCCGAAAAGCCACGCGGCTCCTCTGGATGTCCGGCTCGGGAACAGAGCTGGAACAAGTAATGAGCACCGATCGGAAAGACAATACCGACGATAACTAAAGGCCTTTTGGCCAAAAGGAAAGTTTTTTTATAGATTCCGAACTTGAGTTAACAAATATACATCCGAACCCAATGACGAAAAAAAACAATCTGAGGATGGAGTGGATGCCCATGCGCACTGTAGTCCAGGGGAGGAGCCACCTATCTCGTGATACTTCGAAGACTCTTCCAGGACAACAATGTGCAATCATCTGGACCCAACACTAGGCGGCGATCTATGCACAGATATAAATTCAGCAGCCCACATGCCTCGAACCAGCCCATCGCCTCAAAATGGCTTAACTGCACTAAAAATGTTTGTGAATGGTGCAGACACTGTAGGGGCATATTGCTCTTGCAGCTATGCCCTCACCTTAACATGGTTCACCCTGTCTTTAGGGCTGTAAGGCCTTCTAGAGGGGTGACTTACCCATGACACAGTGGGTAGGGGTGGGCATGGCACACAGGGATGTGTGCCATGTTGAATCTTTAGCTTGGTCTGCACCAAAACATCCAGTCTGCATGGGCAGGGTGGGGGTGTTAAGGGGAAGGGTCACCGAGGATGACATAATACATGCTGCAGCCCTCAGAGGCCCTCTCTGGCCACCAGGCCCTTGGTACCAGAGGTACTTTTTACAAGGGACACACAGGAGACCCAGAATTGTCCCAACTGTGGGTACAAATGTACAGTTTTAGGGAAGAACACAAGTGCTGGGGCCTGGTTAGCAGGTTCCAAGCACACACACAGTCAAGCTGGCATGAGGATTCTTAAAGAAAGTTAGGGGGTAACCAGGCAAACAAGCATTTACAATGCAATGGTTTCGCCTTTGGAAAAGTTCGAGCTATTGGCATTGCTCATGACATTTTTTTTTTTACTTATAAATAAATGGCATTGTTGCTACAAAAAAAACTAACAAGGGATGGTCCTTTGTCCGTTTGTATGAACATCTCTTTCTGTCTCATGATTTACTGAGTGCTATAGGGCCTGTGTTTTGCAGTGTCTTGTCCTTTCTTTGTGGTTTGCAATGGCTTGGGGTGAGTGGTCCTTTCTTTGTGTTACCCCTACCGCTAATTGGGTGGTCTTAGGTTCCATAGTTTGATAAAATCATAAAATGGTGGGGCTTGTGCTGTATATTGATGTTTGACCGTCTAGGTCCCTTTTATGATCCCCTTCCTCAGTCTATCCCGGAGCGCTGCTCTGGGTGCCCCTCCACCGCCAGCTCATGAGTGAAGATCATATCAATGAACAAATGTTAAAGAGCAGCGCGAAAGTTGAATAAACCGAGTGCTACACCACATCGGTTATTCAGCGTGTTGACCTCCTCGTGCAAGCGGGGGCACAGCAGACCTATAATTGCAGCTCAGAAGTATGTGTGGGGCCAGGGAATGGAAGGGGTCGCTAGAGCAGTGTCATTCGTGACAGTAGCCCGCACTGATGTTGCATGCAGCTGGGTCCTCGGCGACTGTCGGGACTGCTCCTGTGTTACGATCCTCTGTGCGGGGGGGGTCACCCGGGTGCTCCAGCGTGCGGGGTCAAAGAGACTCTGGACCCTCCGAATCCGCCGTCTCAGTCCTCGTTGCCGAGGGGGCTCGCCCTGGTGCTCCGGGTGTCGGTGTTAGGCACTCGTTGTTTGGACGCTCCAGCACAACTGGGTCCACCTCGGATCAAGCTCCTGTCTTCCTATGTTCCTGATTTGGCTTCTTCGGGGATCTGCGAAATCCACTCTGCTAGTATGAGCCTGTACTATGCGGTAATCTAAGGCAATGGGTGAGTCGGTCGAACGGTGGGTCTCTGACGTTAAATATAGCACAGAAAAGCATGCTGATGCGGGTACCGTAGGTGCAGTACTTCAAGGTGGCTGGTGACTAAAGTGTGAAGACTTCAGTCTTCTGCAACAGTATTTTTATCGGGAAAGACACGGAAGCGGGAAAGACACGGAAGCGGGAGGGGGGCGGCGGGAAAGACACGGAAGCCGGGAGGGGGGAATTGCAGCTCAGAAGTATGTGTGGGGCCAGGGAATGGAAGGGGTCGCTAGAACAGTCATTCGTGACGGTAGCCCGCACTGATGTTGCATGCAGCTGGGTCCTCGGCGACGGTCGGGACTGCTCCTGTGTTACGATCCTCTGTGCGGGGGGGGGGGGTCACCCGGGTGCTTTGGGGAACGGATGCGCGGGCAGTGGTGTAAAGAGACCCTCATCCTCGTGCCAAGCAGCCGTGGCTGGCATCTCGGGCAGGGTGGGCACGGGGGCTTCTGTGCGGCCCGTGCAGTGAGCACCACAAAGTGGGGTTTTCTTTAATGGGTTTATTTGTTGTTTTCATCAAGAGCGGCGCCTCGGTGCTCTTGTGACACCGGATACACAGGGGTGAAAGATTTTCACCTATGCTGGAGACCCTTGTGAGCTGGGACTGCAGCGCCCTCTAGAGTCCTGGCACAGATGGCAGCTGTGTGCAGGGAGGGTGCGGGTCAGGGCGTCGAGGCGCCCTCTCTCTGCTCGGCAGGTTGGCACCCCGAGGCACGCCGCCGGACTCCAACTGACCAATATGAAACTCAGAGCGGGCTCCACTGGACACTGGTTTCTAGGAGCTACATCGTCCTATGGCCTCTGGCTGGACAGTGCGAGCGTCCCCCGGACCCTTCCTCGGGGTAAAGTGTTCAACGGAGGACAACAGTTTGTACCCCCTCCCGCCAAAAAATCCACCCCAGACGACGCTGGTTAGACACTGAAGAAGCGTCAACTTAGGACCCCACCCCCCACCCCCCACTCGCTGTGACCCCCTCCCAGCCGCGGGTCGCTGCCAATCACCAGCATCGGGCACTCTTGTCGCTCTGTTTGATGACGGGTTTAGCAGCTACTGTGACATTATTCACCAGACGCCCCCTTTATTATAAGGACAATATGTCGAGGCCTGCGCCCCCTCCCACCCCACCCACACCGGCTCGTTTCTGCAGGGGGGCTGCGCCCACTGGCCGAAGATGGCGAGGTGTATTTGCCATGCTGATGGCTGGCAGAGACTGGCACATTCCGCAGGCCTGGCACCCGGAGCGGACTCTCCCGGGAGGCCAGGCCTGTCCACGAGACCTAGTTTCGGGTGTGGCTACCACCGGTGCTGCAGGTGCAGTGCACCGGGGCACAGAGCCCTGAGGGGCCCTTTGAACCGCGATAGTTGCCATATTTCACTGGTCCAACAGAGGCCACAGGGCTCACTTTCCTTGCTTGCACTGAGGCCCTCGCTTCCTTGCTTTGCCACTGTCTGGTTCTTGTATGTGCAGTGTCCACACACATGGAGGTATCATGCTACACGCGAGAGGGCCTGTACGACCTGCTGCCGTCCTTCCGCCTTGCCAGGGCGAGCTGGCATATGAGCATGCGCACTACAGAAGGGGTGCCAGCTGCTTGTGCAGAGGTGCAGCCGCCCGTGCCAGCCTAGCACATCACGAGAGGCGCAAGATCAGAAGGGGTGGGGGATGTGCCAGCCGGAAGTGCTGCCTCAGCTTAAAAAGTACAAATCCTGCAAAACTAAAGTGTGTGTGTGACACTCCTGGCTCTGTTTAAGCCTGCCTTAGGACGTCTCAATAAATATACACAAATACTTTTATGATTACATGCACCGAGTTTATTTACACATGTGTGTGTGTGTGTTTGTGCATGTATGTGCCCCTTGCATATGTTCATGTGCTTCCGTGTGTGTGCGTGCTTGTTTTTGGGAATATGTTGAGTGGGATTGTGTGTTTAGTATGGGCGTCCACGTTTGTATGTGTCTGAACACTTTTTAGTCTGTGTGTGCAAGGAGCGTGTATGTGTTTGTGCCTGTATGTATGTTTGTTTGTACGCATGTGTCTGTGTGCACACTTTCTTGTGTGTCTGTGAGCACGTGTTTGTGTTCTTGTGTGTTTGGGCGCGTGTGTTTGTGTGGGGGAGCAGGTGAGTGTATTGCCCCCACACTCCAAGTAGCACAATATTGCTTACACCCGCACACTGAGGCTAGAAGTTGTGAGTGTTTCTACCTCCGCCATCTTCTCCTCACGCCCTAGCGCTTCGTCTGAAGGGAGCGCTCCGGCAGCGCCGCCTGCCGCCTGTGAACGAATAGTTTCTTACCTGTTGGTGTAGTTTTGCAGCTTGAAGATCTTTCTGGATTCACTATGCTGTGCATATTCCGCGGTCTTGTGGTTGGGTCCGGATTCGTAGTCTTTTCTTTGTTTTTTTTTTTTTTTTTGCCCTTGTGGGTGTCGGCCTCACACCTCCTCGGGCGCATTTCCGGTGACGTCGGCATGCTCCCACTCTTGGGCGCCATCTTCGGATTCTTTTTTTCCGTGTTTCCTTCTTTCCCGAAGTCATGGCAATGTTCTATTCAAGGTGATAATTTCTTTACCACATGTCCTTATATTCTGCTACTTCTTCTCCTATCACTTTTTTTTTTTTTTGACCACCTATTCTCTCTCCAGCCTCATCTTTCTGGCGGAGGTGGGTGGGTTCGCTAGTGAATCCAGAAAGATCTTCAAGCTGCAAAACTACACCGACAGGTAAGAAACTATTCGTTTTGCAGCGTGAATCTTTCTGGATTCACTATGCTGTGCATAGATTTCGTAGCGGTTTCTCACTTCCGTGGTGGCTGGGTGGAAGATGAGCTCTGGTTTCTGAATATATGCTGGAGCACCCTTTGTCCGACTTGTGCTTCCTTGTTCATCTGAACATCCACGCAATAGTGCTTCGTGAATGTGTGCACCGAAGCCCATGTCGCTGCCAGGCATATGTCTTGTATGGGTGTATTGCCCAGGAAAGCTATTGTAGCCCCCTTTTTCCTAGTGGAGTGGGCGCGTGCCCCCTCCGCTAGTTCTTCTCCTGCCCTTTTGTGGCAGAGTTGGATAGTTTGCGCGATCCATCGTGCAATAGTGTTCTTAGTTACTGCCTTGCCCATGTAACTGTTGGCGAACGACACAAAGAACTGTTTCGTTTTCCTGTGTCCTTTTGTCCTTTCGATGTAATGCATGACCGCCCTTCTGGTGTCCAGGGTATGCAGGGCTCGCTCTGCGCTAGTGGTTGGTTTTTGGAAAAAACTCGGTATCTGAATGGACTGGTTCATGTGGAACCTGGACACCACCTTCGGCATGAAATTTGGGTCTGTCCTCATCACCACCCTGTCATTGTGTATTTGTAAGTATGGCTCCTGTAGCGTCAACGCTTGCAGTTCGCTCACTCTGCGTAAGGATGTAATTGCAACCAGGAAAGCAGTTTTCATAGTTAGCATCTTCAAAGAGGCCTTGTGAAGCGGCTCGAAGGGCTCCTTCATGAGTTCCGTCAGGACCACGTTTAAGTTCCATGCCGGTGATGGCACCCGCTTGGGTGGTGCAATCCTTTTTGCTCCTTCGAGGAACCTCTTTACAACTTGTGATGTGAAGAAGCTTCTGCCCATCTCACCCCTTGTGTATGCCACTATAGCCGCCAGGTGAACTCTCAAGGAGGACGAGCTGAGCTTTTTGTCCAGCAAGTGTGTCAGGTACTTCAGTACCGTGGAGTCCTTCATTTTATTGTGAAGTCTCTCCCTCCTGCACCACATCGTGAACCTTTTCCACTTTGCGACATAGCACTTCCTTGTGCTGGGCCTTCGTGCCTCCCGAAGGACCCTGAGGGTGTTCTCTGGTAGTTTCAAATGTGCGAATTCGATGTCCTCAGGAGCCATGCTACTAGGCTCAGGCTCTCTGGTTCTGGGTGCAGCACCTCTCCGTTCTGCATGGAGAGCAGGTCCTTTCTCCTGCTGAATCTGTGGGGCGCACACTGCGCCATCTCCATGATCTGCGAGTACCATGTCTGCCTCGCCCACTGTGGCGCGACCAGTATCAGGGTCATCTTGCTCGCCCTGCACTTGCTCAGCACTCTGTGAATCAGCGGTATCGGGGGAAAAGCGTATGCAAATTTCCCAGACCAGTCTATCCATAGGGCATTCCCAAGGGACCCCTCTTCGTGTTGTCTGGATGCGAAGTTTCGGCATTTCGCATTTTGGCGTGTTGCAAACAGGTCCACCGATGGTGTCCCCTGTAGGAAGGTACATCCTGACTATGGTTGCCCCCAACTTTTTGCCCTGTGTTTTAGCTGGTTTTGGACATAGTCGACCTGGGACCCTGCCAATCAGGACCCCAGGCCTACTGCTCTCTCTTTAAAATGTATTCCATGTACCCTAGGTGCATTTCCAATTGGTATTGGGCCACCCTATCAGACCCTGTAACTCAGGGCATGGGTGTACCCAGGGCTGCCAGGGGCTGAAGCATGTATTATGCCACCCCTGGCTGGCCTCCTAAATTTGACACAACTGGCTGCATGACAGCTGGGGCAAAGTCGTGTAATCACCCTTTGCTATAGATATAGTATACCTATATCTAACCCTAAAATGGACACACAGATTCCTATCAGTCACTCCTATGGCAGGCCTTGACAATCCTGAAGGCAGAGTGCTTGGAATCGTGTGAGATGGTGCTCTGGCATGAGCCGAGCCTGTCTGCAGCTTGCGGAACCAAGTCCTAATAGCTGTTCCATGATATCGCATACCATATACTCTTAAGTGCATTATAATCCTCGCGGTTAAATGCTAACTTTGGTATTGCTTTATCAAAACATGTCGAGTAAGGTGTCATACGAATTGGAATACTAACCCCTCGCCAATTCTGGCGACAGGGTTAGCATTCCACCCTTCTAGAGGGACACGACATGTATGTAACTGTGAACCCCGGTTAAAGTTAACTAAAGCCTCAGCTCCACAAAATGGATGCTGCCACCACAGACACGAGTCTGACCTCCTGCTGCTGGGAGTCCTTCCAGCGAGGGAGGCTTGGACAAAGGGTTTCCTGTCAGGGACGGTGCTAGCACCGTCCCAGACATGGTTTTGTGTATCCTGGGTAGGCAGGGCTTTACAGGAAGGTGACTGCTGAGTGGCACCCCGGTGCTCACTACGCATAGGCCAGTCTGAACCAGTTCCAGGGGCACACCAGCCCCTGGCCTGGGGAAGTCCGGCATGGGAGAGGGGTGTAACCACCCCCCTCCTAGTCCCACCCATAGGCAGGATCTAGTCACCGGGTCAGCCCCCTTTTTTAGTATAAAGATAGGAGCGGGCCCCCTGTTCAAATTAGATCATCTTTGGAATCAAGACACAACCTTCTGCGAAAGACATCAAGATTTCCTTCTTCAAGATTCTCCCTTGTGGCTAAGGAGTAGTCACCCTGCATCAAGCGGGCACCATCCTAAGAACACTGCGGTCTGCTGCAAGTCCTTCTTCACGAATCCGACGACCCAGCTCGACGAGACCCGGCTTCCCTGGCACCTCTGACCTCTACTCACCTCTACAGCAAAGCTGAGAACTGTGAGTGCGACGAGACCTCGAGGGACCGACAATCGCCAAGACTGCACGACTTCTTTGTAACAAGCCCACCGAGTCTTCCACTGGTGAGTGCTTTGGGGTCCGAGAAGCCCCAACCCTGAGCAGCTCCAGCACTGAAGATCAGCCCTCCAGCATCTCCAAGATCTGCGTGGGGCCCTTCTGCTTTTGCGTGCTCACTGCGCTGTGTGGCTACTAGCCGGCTGGCTTGCGACCTTCTACACGACGCCCGACGACATCACTGCTGCTGGTCTGGTTGCTCCAGACTGGCCCTTGCTTCCTTCTTCAAGAGAGGCACCCCGGACCCTCCTGGTCCACTCCAGACGCCATTTTTAGGTCCACCGCGTGGGCTTGAATTTGCCAAGGCTTTGTTGCCCAATCCTGGGTCCAGCGACGCCGACAGCTTCAATCATCGTGGGACAGCTCGCTCCTCCATCCTGGTCGCCGACAACGCCTCCTGGTCCGTGAGATCTGCGAGCACAGCGTCACCCACTCACCTAGTCGAGGTGGCTACCATCCGGTGCCCTCCTGGTGCCCACTGACTACTGGCTAGTAGTCTCGAACTTGGCCCCCTCTGCTTTCAGGTGTCATCTTCCATCGATCCAGGCTTGGATCCACCGAACTTTCTTCACTGGTCGCCTGCCAGCAACTTCTTTCTTCCAGGCTCCTGGTCCGTCTACGAGGATTCCCGACGTCCTTTGAGTCCTATGCAGCTGCAGCCCCTGGGCTAGGTAACTTCGGCATTTCGGTGCCCCAGCATAGCCTCACTATCCAAGGGTCAGAATCCACTTTCGTTTTCCTCCTACCAGGTCGGGTTCGCCCGAGAACACTAACTTTGCAAATTCTAGCTACCATAGACTTTGTCCCGCATCCCGCGTGAGAGTGCACACTCTGCACCCGAGTCCCCTGGGTCTCCTAGAAGTAATCTGAAGATTCTATATTCAAGATCTAGCGATTCCAAAGCCTATTAGTACTGTACTTACCTGCTAGTAATTTCGCATTCCACTTTCAGAGTATATGGTTTTCCGTGCCCCTCGGGTATTTGTGTATACTGTGCTAACTTAAGTATTTTCATAAGAGTTTTGTTTTGTGCTTAGTACCCTGTCCTCATAAAGAGTACAGGGCTGTTGTGAATCTTAATAAATAACTGTTTATTTTCATAACACTTGTGTGGTGTCCTTTCACTTGGTATTCAAGGGGTATATGTGTGGTTAACAGCTGGCTTAACACGCCCTCTCGAGTCTTTAGCCTTAGACTGCTCGTATCCACGCTACTAGGATAGCTGGTCTATAAGGTTGAAATTCCCGGACCAGTCTATCCATAGGGCATTCCCAAGGGACCCCTCTTCTTGTTGTCTGGATGCGAAGTTTCGGCATTTCGCATTTTGGCGTGTTGCAAACAGGTCCACCGATGGTGTCCCCCACCTGTTGAACAGCCTCCTCGTCTCCTGAGTATTGAGCTCCCACTCGTGGGATGCCGAGGTCTGTCTGCTCAGCCAGTCTGCTTGAATGTTCTCCTTGCCTGGTAGGTGTATGGCTATCAAGTCTATCTGGAGAGGGATGGCCCACCTCCATATCTCCTGCGCCAGCGTCGAAAGCGTTGTCGACTGTGTTCCACCCTGTTTGTTGATGTAGAACATCGCTGTGGTGTTGTCTGTCTGTAGCAACACCCTCTGCCTGTACAGTCTTGTCTGGAAGGCTTTCAGTGCAAGGAAGATTGTCTTCAGTTCTAGGTAATTGATGTGTTTTGTTGCATCTGCTGGCGTCCAAAGGCCCCTCACTTTGAGTTCCTCCATGTGAGCGCCCCATCCCTTCAGGGATGCGTCCGTGGTGATGGTCACTGTCGGAGTTGGGAGTGTAAGTGGCCGTCCCCTTGTTAGGTTCTCCAGGGTCCACCATGCCATCTCCTTCTGCACTGCGTGCGTCACCACCACAAGATCCTCCCAACTGCCCGAAGCCTGTGACCATTGTTCCTGCAGCCATTCTTGCATGGGTCTCATGTGGAGCCGCACATTCGGCACTAGGTGGATGCATGATGCCATCATTCCCATGATCTTGCTCGCAGTCCTCACTGTCTGAGCTTGCCCCTTCCGGTATAGGCGAGTTTCCCTGACCAGTGCCCTTGCTCTCTTCTCGCTGGGGAACACTTTGCCCTGTACGGTGTTGATCTCTGCCCCCAGGAAGATCTTCACTTGCTCCGGCTCCATTGATGATTTCTTCCAATGCACGGAGAACCCCAAGTGTATGAGTGTTCTCGTCACTGTATGTGCATGCTGCTTGCACTTCTGGTACGAGCTTGCTTTTACTAGCCAGTCGTCGAGGTAAGGGTATACGTGTATCCCCTGTCTTCGTAAGTGCGCTGCGACTGCCGCGAGGCACTTCGTGAATACCCTCGGTGCTGATTTTAGTCCGAAGGCCAGCGTTGTGAACTGGTAGTGGCCTCCTCCGATAGCGAACCTGAGCATATGCTTGTGCTTGTCGTTCATCGGTATGTGTAAGTAGGCGTCCCTGAGGTCTATCGTGACCATGAAGTCTCCGACCTGCAACTGCGGCAGCACCCCCTGCAAGGAGGTCATTTTGAACTTTTGTGTTCTTATGAATTTGTTGAGGAACCTCAGGTCTAGGATGGGTCTCATTTTGTCGTCGACCTTTGGTACTAGGAAGTACGTTGAGTATATTCCCTTGTTCCTCTCCCTGAAGAGGACTCTTTCTATGGCCTTTTTTTGTAGGAGTTCTTGCACCTCTTCCTGAAGTCTCGCCAGCTGTTCTTTTGCTGGTGGCTTCCCCCTTGGTTTTCTGTCTGTTGGTTTTTTCTCCAACTCCAAGCAGTATCCGAATTGAATGATGTTTAGAATCCATTTGTCTGATGTTATGTCTCTCCATTCCTGGAGATAGAACTTTAATCTTTCCCCCACTGGTGTCATGTGGTCGTAGGTCATTAGATTGTCCAGACCCCTTTGTACGTGGTGCCCCCTGGGATCTTTTCTGTGGTCGGGCACCCGGGGGAGTGCGAAGTCCCTTCGAGGTGGGCTGCTGCCCCCCTCTTCTATTCTGGCCACGTCCATTTCTCCCTCGAAAGGACTGACCCCTTGGTTGGTATTGCCAGGACTGCTTCTGGTGACCTTGCTGAGCCTGCGAGTCTGCCTGGTGCGTCTGCTGGAAGGCCTGGTGCGATGTACCTGGCTGGTTTCCACCTCTTCCGCCGGGCCTCCGTGCCGGGGTGCCTCTTCTGTTGCCTCTGAACTGCAATGCCCCCATGGATCTTGCAGTCTCGTTATTTTTTTTGAGTTGGCATAGTTTGTCGTCAACCGTTGCTCCGAAAAGTGTTTCGCCGTTGAACGGTGTGTTCAGGATACTGTGTTGCACCTCGGGTTTGAACCCTGAGATCCTGAGCCAGGCGTGTCTCCTCTCCGTGACACCCATCATCATTAGCCTGCTGGCGGTGTCTGCTTCGTCCAGGGCCGTCTTAAGGCAAGAATTTGCCGCGTTCTTCCCTTCTTCGACCAATTTTTCGGCCTTCTGCCTGGACTCCTGGGGTAGGTCCTTAACCAAGTGCCCCAGTCCCTCCATGATTTGGTAGACGTGCCTGTTTAACAGGGCGTCGGAATTCGCCATGCGCCAGTGGGTCGCGGCATTTCGCTCGATCCTTCTCCCCACCAGATCCATCCTCTTGCTCTCCTTATCCGGCGGTGGGCCCGAGGTAGTAGACACGCTCGCCCTCTTCCTAGCTGTGGCCGTGATAATGGAGTCAGCGGAGACCTCGCCTCGAATGTAGGCCGGGTCCTTCGAGGAGTGCTTGTATTTTTTCTCTGTTCTGGGAGTTACTGCCTTGCATGTAGCGGGCTCCTTGAACGCTTCCTTTCCCTGCGCCAAGACGCTCTCGAGCATCGGGAGGAACTGGCTTCTTGTTTGTGTTGGGAGCAAAGTCTCTAGCAGGAAGTCTGCTTTCTGCTTTTCTTCGTCGAGCTTTAACTTGAATGCAGTCGCGGCCGATTGTATCGCCGAGTTGTATGCCCCGATGTCGTCCGGCGGCGAGGGTCTCGAGGGGTACGAGTCGACCGCCTCCTCCGGGCTCTCGGTGTCGACGTCTAGGTAATCCTCCTCGCGTGGGTCCGAGGTGACCGACTCGTCGTCCACTCTACTGCCCTCTTCGTCCTCGTAGCTGTAATCCTCGTAGGGATTCTCTTCAGCTTCCCGGTCGTCGACCATCTCGTCGCTAGGCACGTGGTCGTCGACATGTTCCTCTTCCTCGTCGACCAGATCTAGAACGGCGTGCTTGGTCTTGTGTGGAATCGTGAACGTACTCATCTCGGCGGCGACCTCCTTCCTTCGCTGCAAGAGGCTCGCCATCTCGGCTTCCAGCCGACGTCTTTTCCTTTCTACCTCGGCCGCGTTCTCGGCTTCGGAACGTTCGGCTCCCCTCTTCGGCGCCTGGCTCGGCGCCGAGATCTTTGGCGTCGACGGCTTGGACGTCGTACTGGCTTTCGGGTTTTTGGACGTTGCCGAGGCTTTAGGGTCTTTCTCCCTCGACGTCGATCGGTCCTTTTCGGCGCCGATCTTCGACGCTTTCTGCTTGTCAACAGCCTTCGGCGCCAGGGACTCCTTCTCCGAGGATCCGCTGGGCCTGCTTGTGGTCGCGGACGGCAGATGTCGCTGCGTCGGCGCCTTCGGGCTCTTGGCCTCGAGCTTTCGAGACTCAGGGTCTCTGGTGTTCTTATGGGACGTCGAGTCTCCTACCTTATCAGGTGTCTTCTCGTAATCGGTCTCTGCGACCGTGTAGCCGTCGTCTTCTGCGGCAGCGTTTTCCTCCTCCTCTGAGGATATCCCCAGCTCGTACAGCGATGGCGTCGGGGATTTTCCTCCGAGGGCGGCGTGTGCTACCCTCTGTCTCTTCCTCACTCGGAGGGTCTTCTGGGCGAAGACGGCGCAGGCGTTGCAGTCCTCGCTTCTGTGCTCTACCGGTAGGCAGAGGTTGCAAACCGGGTGCTGGTCTTTTTGTGCGTACTTGTGTCTGCAGTTCGTGCAGAACTTGAACGGCGTGTTGTCCATCCTCGTGCGTTCAGGCCTCACTGAGCGCGTGGACGTCGACGATCGTCGAAGTTCTCAAGGTTTTCACCTTCTCTCCTCTTAGTCGGTGTTCTGCGAAGTCTTCTCTGGTCTTCTTCTTCCAATATATACTCCAACTTCCACTCTTTTCAGTACTTTCTCCAAAAATGTCTGGAGCCCAACGGGAACGATCCAGACCCGACCGCGGAAAAAAGAATCTGAAGATGGCGCCCAAGAGTGGGAGCTTCCGCAGGAAGCATGCCGACGTCACCGGAAATGCGCCCGAGGAGGTGTGACGCCGACGCCCACAAGGGCTACAAAAAAAAAAAAAAAAAAACCAAAGAAAAGACTACGAATCCGGACCCAACCACAAGACCGCAGAATATGCACAGCATAGTGAATCCAGAAAGATTCACGCTGCAAAACCAATATTCAGCCTTAAAAGTCTCCTGTCTGCAGATGAAATATTAAATACCCGAGCTGTGTGTCATGGCGCTTTTATTCCTACCTGGCTTGATGTGCGAGCAGGGCCTGTTAGTGCCACATGGACAGGCCGAGGGAAAGACACGGAAGCGGGAGGGGGGGGGCGGGAAAGACACGGGAGGGGGGGCTGCGGGAAAGACCACCCGCACACTGAGGCTAGAAGTTGTGAGTGTTTCTACCTCCGCCATCTTCTCCTCACGCCCTAGCGCTTCGTCTGAAGGGAGCGCTCAGGCAGCGCTGCCTGCCGCCTGTGAACCAATATTCAGCCTTAAAAGTCTCCTGTCTGCAGATGAAATATTAAATACCCGAGCTGTGTGTCATGGCGCTTTTATTCCTACCTGGCTTGATGTGCGAGCAGGGCCTGTTAGTGCCACATGGACAGGCCGAGGGAAAGACACGGAAGCGGGGGGGGGGGGGGGGGTGGGGGGGGGGGGGCGGGAAAGACACGGAAGCGGGAGGGGGGGCTGCGGGAAAGACACAGAAGCGGGAGGGGGGGCTGCGGGAAAGACACGGAAGCGGGAGGGGGGGCTGCGGGAAAGACACGGAAGCGGGGCGGGGGGGGGGGGGGGGAGGGGGGGGATCCCAGCGAAGACTCCTCTCTGACTCACGGAGAGGACAATCGCGCAGCCCATTCCTAAAAAATACACTTCGAAACTGACCAAAACAAGGCGACCAAAAAAAAAAAAAAATAGGAACCGCCCACCGCCGCAATGACGACGTGAAAGAGGCGGAGAGGGAAAAAATGTCGGGAACGCCCCCGAATCTGGTCCGTGAATGACGGACAGATCTCTGTTCCAATGGCTAGCCTCCATTTATGGAGCTAGCCAATGGGACAGGGGGGCGTATTCAAGAGTCCCTAACTGAAGACTAGAGATTTCTCTGGGGGCGGAGCTTAAGCTCCGTGCCCCAGGCGAAACCTAAAAAGGGCACTTTTCGTACATGCAGGCACAAGATTTTCTCAGGAATATCCAACATCCGCCACAAACTCTCACCATCGGTGAGGCTGGTCCTGTACATCAGTGTCAGACCCATGGCACTTGTGCAGGTGTTATATGACATCCTAAGTTAGCTTTTCCGTTAAAACTAGGCAGTATGCTCTGCATCTGCCATGGTCACCTTCATCCTTCAGTCACAAATTGTGCTAGTCCCCATTACAAGCAGAATTGAAATCCTAATGCTCCCTCCTGTAGGAAGTCCAGCACCATTTAACTCAACAATCAATACCGTAATAGTTACTGCTACCTCCCCTGCATGAAGCTCATGTAAAATTAACTCACTGTAAAAATGAACTCATTGTACTTAACGTACTCACCTAGCTCTTTTACAATTGCTGCCAGGGGTGGCCGCACCAAGGGAAGAACCTTCACAGGCAACTTCGGTGCTTTCGGTAGCCTAACAGAACCTGGAAAATATTAGAGGAGAAAGGAAGAGGTGTGTAGAAAAAAATTAATCAGAGTCCTTTAAGTGAAGTTCTACACTGCAAGTCCCCACACCCTTCAACCTACTTACATTCCACTTTAATGGCGTTTGAGTTGATAGGGGCATAAGGACGCCGTGCAGCTCGACGTGGCTGCAGGATATCACGACACATCCGCCGGGCGATCCTGGTCAGCTTAGTAGTCTGCAGAAGAAAGGTCTGGCGGTTCTTGGCCAGCAGCTTGGCACGGTTAGCGCTGGTTGTGTAAGGTGATAAGCTTTGAGCCTCTGGACGGGAGAGGTGTCCACGGGAGTGGGGCTCCTGCAAGAGTCAATGAAAGATAGGTAGGGGGTTACATACAGTGAGAAGCATTTCCGGAATGTATCTCAATAGAGCGGACTCCAGGAACGAAGCAAGGATAAAAACAAGGACGACTCAATTAATGAGCAGACAGAACACCATCTCAAACACCACCAAAAGCACAGGTCTAAATATTTGTGCACAAGAGGGTTGTATACTATAGAGAACCTTTCAACATCTAAATACATCTAAAAAAAATCCAAATCTAGCAATTTGTAAAGCGCAAACCTAAGGGTGTCAAGGCGCAAGAGGCCTTCGGGACATTAAGCAAGCTATTGCCCAGAGACACATGGTGCTGTGCTGAGCTGCCGCCGGCGCCAGGGATCGAACCGTGAGCCCTACGCTCTGGAGTCAGCTGCTCTGGCCGCTGCGCCACACCCTCTCCTCTAGAATTTAAGTTTCTCATACTTCTGGTCTTGGTTTTATCCTGCCTTCTCCCAGCTGCAAAATAAGTGTTAATGTGATCACTTACTAAAGAGGTGCGCACACTGAGCTCAATTTGAGCATTGTGGGCTTTGTAATTGTACTAGTTTGCCTGCTACTCCAAACGTCTTACCAAAAACCTTCACTGTTCCTCTATGAAAAAAGTGTTTAGACTTCCCGCAATATTTATATATGCCAATCAGGTACCCAGGGCCTGTGTTCCTTCCATAAAAACTAATATGCTACTTACCAGTATGCATCTGTTCTTGGCATGTAGGGCTGCCGACATTCATATCTGTGTATAGATCGCCGCCTAGTGTTGGGTCCGGATGATAGCACATTGTTGTCCTGGAAGAGTCTTCAAAGTATCACAAGATAGGTGACTCCTCCCCTGGACCACAGTGCGCATGGGCATCCCCTCCATCCTCAGATTGTTTTTCGCCATTGTGGCAAAGATGGAGTGTAATACAGTGAGTGATGTCCATGCTACATAGTAATTCTGAATGCTACAGCTGCTACAGGCGCCGGGGAGGAGGGTGGGCGATATGAATGTCAGCAGCCCTACATGCCAAGAACAGATGCATACTGGTAAGTAGCATATTCGGTTCGAGGCATGTGGGCTGCTAAATTCATATCTGTGCATAGATTACATAGCAGTCCCTCTTGTTAGCGGCAGCTGCCCGTGCCAGCTGCAGCAGTCTGAAAAAGAGTTTTGAGAACAGCCTGCCCTACAGCTGCCTGCTGTCTTGAATGTACATCTACACAGTAGTGTTTCGTAAATGTATGTATAGTGGACCATGTGGCTGCTCTACATATCTCTTCTAAAGGAATATTCCCCGGGAAAGCCATGGATGCTCCTAACTTACGTGTGGAGTGTGCTCTTGGAGGAATGGTTAGTGTGCGTTTAGCCTTTGTATAGCAAATCTGTATACACTTAACAATCCATCTGGCTATTCCTGCTTTGGAAATGGGGTTGCCTTTGTGCTGTGGAGAAAAGGCAATAAACAGTTGTTTTGTCTTCCTGAAATTCTTTGTTCTGTCTAAATAGTACATAAGAGCCCTTTTGACATCTAATGTGTGTAGAGATCTCTCTGCGACATTTTCCGGATTAGGATAGAAAACTGGCAGTTATGGTTTGGTTCATGTGGAACTGCGAAATCACCTTAGGCATGAATGTAGGGTTCGTGCGTGGACCTGTATGAATGGCTCTTGAATGGTTAGTGCCTGGAGTTCACCAACTCTTCTCAGTGAGGTAATGGCTACTAGGAAAGCAACTTTCCAGGTCAGAAATTGAATCTCACAAGAATGTAGAGGATCAAAAGGTGGTCCCATCAGTCTGGTGAGGACCACATTCAGGTTCCAGACTGGTGAAGGTGGGTGTCTGGGAGGGATCACTCTTTTGAGTCCCTCCAGAAAAGCTTTAATGGCAGGCACTCTGAATAGTTAGAGGTGCTGCCTGTTCTGAAGATAAGCTGCTATTGCGGATAAATGTATACAAATGGAACTGTACGCTAGATTACATCTGTATAAGTGCAACAAATAACATATAATGTTTTGAATTGATGCATCCAGTGGGTTAATGTCATTATTGTTACAATATATGACAAACCTTGTCCATTTAGCCGCATATCATGCTCTGGTTGTGGGTCTTCTTGCCTCCTTGATGATATTCATACATTCTGGCTGCAAGTTGAGGTAGCCAAATTCTAAGACTTCAGGAGCCAGATCGCCAGGTTGAGCTGTTGTGGATCTGGGTGCTGAATTTCGCCATGGCTCTGCGTTAAAAGTCTGGGTGTTAGCCACAGTCTCTGATGCGGTACCACAGAAAGTTCTACTAGCGTGGTGTACCATGGCTGGCGTGGCCACGTCAGAGCAACCAGGATGAGTGTCATTGAGTGTTGCTTCAGCTTGCGTGCAACCAGCAGTATTAGAGGTGCTGGGGGAAAAGTGTACGCAAATCTGCCTGACCAGTTCATCCATATCGCATTGCCCTGTGACTGCGGATTTGGGAACCTGGCGGCGAAGCTGTGGCATTTTGCGTTTTCCCTTGTGGCGAATAGGTTTATCTATGGATGACCCCACTGCTGGAAGTACGGTTGGAGTACTGATGGATGTATCTCCCACTCGTGCATCTGGTGGCTGTGTCTGCAGAGCAGATCCGCCATCTGGTTGTCCTTGCCCGGGAGGTGTTCCGCCATGAGGAAGATGTTCCTCTGAATGGCCCACTTCCACATGCTCTGAGCCAGATGAGAACTGTGGAGAGTGTGTTCCTCCCTGCTTCTGTATGTAGTGCATGGCAGTCATGTTGTCTGTCCGGATCAACACGACCTTGTTGCACAGCTGTACTTTGAAAACTTTCATTGCCATGAAGATTGCCATCAATTCCAGAAGGTTGACGTGCATCTTCTTCTGCTGTGTTGTCCATAGTCCCTGCACTGTGTAATGGAGTACATGAGCTCCCCATCCTTGGAGAGATGTGTCAGTCGTCAGTATTATCGGTGGTACAGGCTCTTGGAACGGTCGGCCCTTGCAAAGGTTTTGTGGGTTCCACCAATGCAGAGTTGTATGCCCGACCGCTCACCAACACTAGGTCTTTCCATTGTCCTTGAGCCCGATTCCACTGACGTGCCAAGCACTCCTGAAGTGGGCGCATATGTAGTCTCGCGTGCGGGACTATGAAGATGCAGGAGGCCATCATGCCGATCAACTGCATGAACACTCTTGCTGGAAGCGAGTGTTGGGGTCTGAATTTTTGTATCAGCAATTGCATGCTGTTTATCCTCACTGAATTTGGCTGAGCTTTGGCTGCCAGAGTGTCTATTGTCGCGCCCAGGTACTGTTGCACGTGGGCGGGCTGAAGATGTGACTTTGGATAATTCAGCGAGAATCCCAGACTGTGAAGAAGATGAATGGTGTTGGACATGTGGCTGGCACACTGCTGGGCCGTCTTTGCTTGAATAAGCCAGTAGTCCAGATAAGGGTAGACATGTATGTGCTGCCTCCTTAGGTGTGCTGCCACTGTCGCCAGGCACTTTGTGAACACCCTGGGTGCCGTCGTTACTCCGAAAGGGAGGACTTTGAACTGATAATGTTGATCTTGAATAGTGAACCTGAGATACTTTCTATGTGATGGGTGTATGGGTATATGGAAATACGCATCTTTCAGATCTAGTGTTGCGAGGAAGTCTCCGACTGAGGTAACGGTAGAACCTGCTGTAAGGTGAGCATATGAAAATGCTCTGACAGAATGTATCCGTTTAGAGGCCTTAGGTCCAGTATGGGTCTGAGAGACCCGTCCTTTTTGGGTATTAAGAAATACAGAGAGTACACCCCTGAGCCTTGGTCTTCTACAGGCACGAGCTCTATGGCTCCTTTTTGCAGCATGCTGACGGCCTCCTGCTGCAGTAAGTGTAAGTGCTCTGCGGACATAGGACGGTGTCTTGGTGGTATGTTGGGTGGAGTGAATGTCAGCTCTAGACAGTACCCGTACTGGACAATGTCTCTCACCCACCTGTCTGTGGTGATGGATTTCCAGACCGGCAGGAACTGTTGCAGTCTCCCCCCGACAGGTGTTATATGGTCGGGGGGCAGTGACAGGGCGCCACTGTTTGTTATTGGCAGAGGATCTGGAATTGTTGTTTCCTCTTCCTCTGCCCTTGATGTTGTTTCCACAATATCCACCCCTGTTGTGTTTATTGTAGGTGGTTTGTGTACCTCCTTTATTATACTGTGTCTGCTGTGTGTTTTGGCCTCTTGAAGGTCCTCTATTATTGGAGCGACGAAAAGAGCCACCCGAAACTGCACAGCCCCCATAGACTTTGCAGTCTCAGTGTCTTTTTTAATCTTTTCAAGGGTGGTGCCATTTTCAGGTCTAAATAAGTAGTCCGGGTTAATTGGCTGATTGAGGATAGTAGTTTGTATTTCTGGTTTGAATCCCGAGATTCTTAACCAGGCATGTCTTCTTAACATGACGCTAGTGTTAATGGCTCTGGCGGCAGTGTCAGCTGCGTCTAGCGCGCACTTGATGGAAGCATTGGTTATAAGCTTTCCTTCTTGGATTAGCAGCTCCGCTCCCTCCTTGTACTCATCTGGTAGGTGTTGCAACAGTGTCTCAAGGGTATCATAATGGGCCCTGTCATATCTGGCTAAGAGTGCCTGAGTGTTGGCAATGCGCCAGATGTTAGCTGCCTGCGCTGCCACCCTTTTTCCCGAAGTTTACAGTACTTTCGACCACTTGTCAGGAGGAGGAGCATCACCTGTAGTCTGGGAGTTTGCTCTCTTACGTGCATTAGAAACAACTAATGAGTCCAATGGCAACTGTCCTCTTATATAAGTAGGGTCCACAGGTGCCGGTCTATATTTCTTTTCAATTCTAGGGTTTAATACCCTTGCTCTGGTGGTCTCCTTAAAAATGTCATCAGCATGCTTAAGGACCCCTTTTAGCATGGGCAGAGTCTTGACTGTTCTTCCCGAAGTGGAAAAGGTGTCGACCAGAAAATCTTCCTCAATAGGGTCAGCATGTAGTTGCACATCATGGTTACCTGCCGCTCTTTCAATAAGGGCGGTAAAGGCAGTAGTGTCCTCAGTAGGAGATGTTTTTACATTGTATGTATGTGTGTCAGGGGCAGTCTGTGGATCCCTTGGGTCAGCTGGGTCTGCCCATGGTTGGTTCTGATCGTCGGGATCAGTGTCCACATGATAAGTGGCACCCTCATTATCGTCATCCCCTGCATCCACATCTGAGTATGTGGGTGAAAAAGACTGAGGTTCTTGTCCATAGGATTGTAGAGGTTCCACAAGAAGTGGTGATGTGGTTGAATCCCTCTTCTTTAATGGAATCTTATATAACTCCATGGGTGTTTCTGGTATTATTTTCCTCTTATACATGGATAGTCTACCAGTGTCCGAGTCTATGAACTGCCTCGACTCGTGTTCTTCAGGCTCTTCTGTAGCCCCTAGTCCCATCGACACTTCTTTAATGGCTCCGATACCCTTTTTCGGTTCGAACATAGTCGGTCGCACCATCGGTGACAACCCGAATTTGGTGTCGATGCGGTCTGAATTTTTCCGACCAACATCGGGGTTGGGGCCTTCTTCGGTCCGACCGCCGTAGCCTTTTCTTTGATGCGTTGGAGTGACTCCGACACCTGTTTGGATACGAACGGGGTCGGCTGTGTCGACTCAACAGGGTCCTTGGAGCCTGTCTTTGTCTTGGACTCGGGCCTTGTCCGAGGATCGACCCCCTCTCTCGGTTCGAGCCTCTTGTGTGTGTCGACTCTTTGGCGCCGACTTCGTCGGCTCGACAGCCTTGACCTTGGTCTTCGGTGCCGTTCGATGACCTTTTTCAATTTCTCGGTATCGATGGCCTTCTTCTGTGTCTTCGGCTCCGAGGGGTTTGAGGCCTTGGAACCGACCAGAGTCAGCTGCACTTTTGGTTTCGTTTTTGGTAGTGATGCTTTCGGTTTCGATTTCTTCGGATCGACCGATGGCATTTTTGATACGATGGCTCTTTATATATGTTCGTAGCCGGGCCTGTATGCGGGGCTGTAGAAAGATTCGAAAGATCTTGGGTAAGGCCTTGTGGCGATCCCTCGACCTGAGCCTTATCGCGTGCTTCATCGTCGGCCCCCATATTGACGGTTGGGCCTAGCTCCTCACCTGAGCTATCTTCTGCGGCCCCAAGGGCCTCTGTGTCGTCTCCTACCTCAGACGACGTTTTCTTCTTCCAATATCTCTTCATCTTTGGCGTCATACTCTGAGTCATGCTCTGAAACAGGATCCGAGTGTTCTTCCCGATCCTCCAGATCAATGACCTCTTCGTCCTCGCTGATCTCTGCGACTCTAATCGAGCCGCGCGTCGAATCCGAAGAGTTTTCTTCGACCTGAACCGGGCACAGGCCATACAGTTGGCTTCGTTGTGATCCGGGGACAGGCATTTGTTGCACGCCGGGTGGACATCGATGTGCGGGTATTTTGCATTGCAAAGTGAACACCTCTTGAATGGGCTTCTTTCCATCGTAGATCGAAGATCGGGTCGAGTGTGGAAAAAAGCCGTCTGATTCCTCGATGTCCTCTCGAAGCAAAGTTATCGGAACCGAACAAAACGATACCGACGCTGTCGAAAGCCTTTTGGCTTTGTAGAAAGTTTTCTTAACTTGAGCTAAGATAATAACATCCAAACCCAATGGCGGAAAAAAACAATCTGAGGATGGAGGGGATGCCCATGCGCACTGTGGTCCAGGGGAGGAGTCACCTATCTCGTGATACTTCGAAGACTCTTCCAGGACAACAATGTGCAATCATCCGGACCCAACACTAGGCGGCGATCTATGCACAGATATGAATTCAGCAGCCCACATGCCTCGAACCTGTACTAAAGCCTAAACCCAATTGGTATCTCTGGCCACATGTCAGCCCCTGGTAAATGGTACCCTAGGTACCCAGGGCATTGTGACCAGAGAAGACTCCCAAGGGCTGCAGCACTTATTGTGCCACCCTTAAGGGCCCTGTATACTGACACACACACACTGCCTTTGCAGGCGGAGTGTCTTGGTGCAGAACTAAACAAAGCCGACATACACACTGCCCTGGCATACTTCAGTCACCCCTCTAGCTGGGTGCACTATGCCAGTGGTGTGGACACAGGTGCATGAGCCCTGTGCCCCTACAGTACCGAGGGCCATTCCTGGGCGCTGTAAGTGCAGTTATGCCATTAAGAGTATATGGTGCTGTGAGGTTGTCATTACGAACTCCACAGCACCATAATGGCTACACTGAAGACTGAGAAGTTTGGTATCAAACTTCTCAGCACATTAAGCCCACACTGATGCCAGTGTGGAATGTAATGTAAAATGCACGACAGGGGGTATCTTAGAGATGCCCCCTGAAATCTAACCAACTCCCAGTGTCCTGACTGCGTGGCTACCGAGGCTGCCACCACCAGACATGCTTCTAGACCCCTGGGACGAGAGCCTGCCGCGCTCAGGGGCCTGAAATAATGCACATCCTGGGACGAGGTGCCAAGGCTCCTCCCCCAGGATGGGCAGGGGAAGCTTCAAAGGCATGCCGCCATTGTGAGCTTCTCCAGGCCACTTGCTGTACTCAGCAACTGGCCCCCACCGGTTCTGACCCCCACTCTGGCGAGAAGAACGGCGGGAAAACCCAAGTGAGAGAAGGGGGTGTGCCAGCCTCTGCCAATCTCACCCCTACGGTGGGCGAGGCGGGGTGAAGCAAAACTCCGGGCTCACCCCACCTTGATGATGGAGAGCCCTACCCAATCAGAGCTAGGCCCCTATCCTGCCCCTCCCACTGGAGAGTGGCAGGATAGGGGGTGTACACACCCCACGACAGGGAACCATTGGTCCCTGCTCTTGCCCTACCTGTAACGTCCCTAAAATTATTTGTATTTAGGGGCACCCTGAACCTTCCTTCCTGAGGTCCCGATTTTGAAACAAGAAGAAAGAAGACCTGCTGTGCAGCTGCTAACATGAGGACAACACCAACTGACTTGGCCCCAGCCCTACAGGCCTTTCGATCCTTGAACCTGCTCCTGCTAAAACCTCGGCGTCTCCAGTGGTCAGCAACCTCGAAAACCCCGGAGGACCTGACTGCCTTGCTCATCTAAAGACTGAGACTCCCACGAGCAGTGGTTCTGCTCAAACAGCAACAATCCCTGGTGCCAGCCAGGAACCGCGAATCCAGCACACACTGCACCCGCTGAGCCCGGCCCGTGCACGAGTGAATCAAGACCCTGAGAACATTACCCCGCGATTGTGACCACAAATTCAGTGCCCAAGGACTCTCCTCGACGCCCCTGACGACGCCTGCAGCCTCATAACAAGGGACCCCTCCAAACGCGATCAGCTGAGGGTTCCCGACGCCAAAAGACACCACTGCACTGGGCGCCCCACAGCCCCCTGTGCCCAACTCCTGGGTGTCTACCAATCCTCCAACTTACCTCTCAAAGTGGTGGTCGCACCTGAAGAATCTTTGTCCCCGAGCCTGCAACCTTTGTTCAACTTACAGTTCCCCCATTGAAATACATTGGGCGCCCGAAGGTCCACAAGCACACTACACCCAGCCGCCCGAGTGCCACTGGGAGTGCAGCATCTATCCTACTCTACTTCCCCACTTGCCCTGAGTAAATGACCAGGAGCTCAGCTCCCACAGCCACGTGGCCTGCCTGCAAGCAGCCACCAACCGAAGGCCCCCTATCCTCCATAGGATAACTTTGGGCCTACTCACTCTGCACCGGGATGCCCCTGTGCCGCTGAGGGTGAAACGACTGTACCTACCTGACCCTGGGAGACCCCAAAGTCTACCCCCAGAACCTTAACTCTACCAGCCGAGAACTTATCCAAAGACCGATAAACTTGATTTCTTACATAGGGTAACATTGGCTGGGTTTCATTGAGAATTTCTTCTGTGTCGAGTTTTGCAACTTTCAAATATTCCTTAAAAATCGTCCGAACAGCAAACTCAAACTTACTCACCTGCTATCAGGAGAGACCCTGGTGCAGGATCATTGTGCCCAGCACTGACCTTCAAAAGTAATTATAACCGTGATGTACTGTTAACCCAATTTTCCTCCATAGGAATACAGTGCCTGGTTTTTGCCAGAATTTATTTTTAGTGTCGATTTTCAAAACGTACAAATATTCCTTAAAAATCGCCAGTGGAACAAAAACGATTTCTTTCAACTGTTTACAGGAAATGCTCCAAGGCTGAATCTAGAATCCAGCCCAGAGTTAGAAATCCATACATAAAGTAATTTTATTGCATTTACCAAAAAACTCCCATTGATCTCAATGTTATTTTGTGTTTAAACATGTATTGCATATTGCAACAACTGTAACTATTGCATTCCAAAGTCTATTGCTACTTGAAAGTATTCAATTGCAACATCTCATTCTGAGAATTTATGATGCCTACTGTGGTTCTAAAATAAATATATATTTTTATACACAAAACAATTGGCTTAGAGTTCAGTTCTTGAGTGTGTGAGACCATTTGCTGACTGAGTGTGTACAACAAATGCTTTACACTGTCCTCTGATACTGCCTTAATGCTCGACCAAGCTACCACTTTAGAAAGTATGGTTATATCTAACTTTAACATCTGCCATACCTCTGGGGACTGTGGACTCTGTGCACACTGAACCTTACTTTGGTGCAGTATATACAGAGCCACTTTCTTACAGAGCCCGACTACAAAAGAAACAGGATTCCATATGGCAGCCATTGTCTTTGCACCCTTGTATAAGAAAGAGTGTTTAAATAGACCAGTTTCTTTACCGTGACACTTCGTGTAGCACCCTCTAGCTGTGTGGGAGTCTTCAGCCCTCCATACTTCTTCCAGTAGATCCAGCATGAGGCACAGAGGCGGCACTGCATGTTCGGGGGGCCCCAAGCATACCATTGTGCTGACTGCGTAGCTAGAGGGGCAGAGGAAATAACTTAAAAGAGGACTTTCACAGACAGAAAATGTACATTGCATGTAATCTGCTTAATCATGAAAATCTTAAATGAAATCAAACACTGTACGGTCCAACAGAGTGTGGAATCGCAGACCGTGTCACAAGAGGATTAATGTTTCTATATGTCCGCACAAAAGTAACATTTATATTTTCCTTTAAAAAAAGGTAGCAATCATGCAGAAGGCAGTGACCTCTAAGATTTCTCTCTGAAACTGCAAAATAAAAAAAATATACTAAGTGTATAAGCTCCTTATAGAGGAGTTTGTCCCGATAATGGAAACTGTTCAACTCGATCTATCAATTAAGGGGTCAAGTCCCAAGATCCTGGAAAGAGGCAACTATTGTGCTTATCCTGAAACCTGCTTAAGATCCCTCTAGAGCAGACTCTTACAGACCAATCTCCCTGCTGAATGCAGATGATAAAATCTTCATGAGCATTTTGGCAGGGAGACTAAGTTTATACAGCAATTGGCCCATCCAGATCAGAAGGGATTTATCCCCAAAAGATATATTCAAGAACAGACCCAACAGCTCATAGGCACAATAGATCTTGCATCTGAACGAGTTGAGGCCTTGGCAGCTCTGGTATTCCAAGGTATTCAAAAGTGTGTGCTGGGCATATCTGTGGGAAGTGCTGAGAACAATTGGTTTTGGGTCTATTTTTTTGCACATGTTAGAAGGGTGCCTTAGCAACATATTGCTAAACAGGATCTTGACATTTAGTTTTGATATATTGAGAGGAACAAGACTGGGATGTACCTTGTCTCCCTCACTGTTTGAGCTATATATAGAGCCATTGGCTCAGGCGATAATAATACTAGATACCTCAATAACTTCTTTTAAATCTCAGCATTATAGCATCAAGGTTGCCCTATACGCAAACGACCTGCTGTTATACACTGCAGACCCCGTAGTGGCATTAGCTATGTTAGAGCAGGCGCTCTCGGAACATCCTTGTCCTCTCTCGGGGGATCCGGAAAGAGACACGGAGGCCCTGCAGCGATGGCTGACTGAGAGGTTAGATGATCTTGCCCCCAGGGCAACCCCCCGGTCCACGGCGAAACGGCAATCTGCGCCTTGGTTTACAGAGGCGCTACGCATGGCTCGCAGCCAATGTAAGGTCGCTGAGCGGGCCTGGCGCCATCAATACGATGGGGAGGCCAAACTCGTCTATAGGTCGGCGGTGAAGGCCTATCACCGTGATATTCTTGGTGCCAAGCGGGAATATCTTGCCAGGAGGATTGAAGCGTCGGCAAACTCCTGTAAGGAGATCTTCACGATTGTGAAGGAGTTCACGTCTCCCACCTCTTACTCACCTCCGCCTGTATCACCTGATGCGTGGGCGCGTGATCTTGCCACCTTTTTCACCGACAAGATTATGGCCATTCAGGCCTCCTTCTCGGAGAGCACGGTGGAGGGTTGCTGTGATCTTGGGGCAGGACTTGGAACATCGGCCATGCCTATGGCTATCCTGGAGGACTTCCCACCTGTCTCCAGTGATATGTCCCGGATTCTGTTGCCCAGTCTTAAATCTGGCTCCCCACTTGACCCCTGCCCCGCCAAATTTTTGGCTGGGATGGCGGCAGTGGTAAATCCCCTGGTCAACCCGATCCTCAATGCCTCCTTGAGGGAGGGGAGTGTCCCACGCTCCTGGAAAAGGGCGATGGTGATCCCCCCTCCTGAAAAAGCCTGGTCTTGATGCCGAGGTCTTGGCCAATTATAGGCCAATTTCACTTCTCCTGGCTCTGGCCAAGATCACTGAGAAACATGTTCATGGCGTCTTGTCGAACTTCCTAGAGTCTAACAATCTGCTCCATCCATCCCAATCCGGTTTCCGTCCGAATTTCAGTACGGAAACAGCGTTGGTGGAGGTCTCTGAGATCATCAGGGAGACCTTGGATGGGGGTGGCAAGGCCATTCTAGTCATGTTGGACCTGTCGGCGGCTTTCGACACCGTCCCCCATGAGGCGCTTCTCGCCAGGCTCTACGACATCGGCCTAAGGGGGACGGTGCTCAGATGGTTTACATCCTTCCTGGAGGGCCGCCGCCAAACGGTCTGGGTTTCCCAGAGCTCCGCCGAGATGCCGCCATTGGGTGTTGGGGTTCCACAGGGTTCTGTGTTGAGCCCGACATTATTCAACATCTTTATGTCCCCTCTGGCGGCTGCGGTTGAGGCTTACGGAGCCCAGATCGTGTCCTACGCCGATGACACGCAACTCCTCTTCACATGCGAAAAAGATCAGACATTTGATGGGGAGAGAATCCGGGACTGCTTGGACAGGGTCTTCAGCTGGTTCCAGCGAAATAGTCTGAAGGCCAACTCTAGCAAGTCGGAGGTTCTATTTTTCGGCTGTGCCTTCGATCCCGAGTGGCGGCAGGCCGCCATGTGTCCTCCGGCACAATCCTCCTTGGTCGCCAAGAACCTGGGCGTTAAGCTTGATAACAAACTCTCTCTGAGAGCGCACGTCCTTGGCCTGTCCGGCACCTGTTTCGGCATCCTCAGAATGCTCCGCAAGTTTCTTCCCTTATTGTCTGCGGAGCACAGACGGATTACGGTACAGGCGCTCATCGGATCTAGGCTAGACTATGCCAATGCCCTTTTCTTAGGACTCCCGGATTACTTGGTTCAGCGTTTGCAGGTGGCACAGAACTCAGCGGCCCGGGCAATCTTTGGTCTGCATAGACGAGCACGGGCCTCTGGGTTGCTGCAGATGCTTCATTGGCTGCCAATCCGGAAGCGGATTGTTTTCAAATCCCTGACGCTGGTGCACAAGGCTTTGTTTGGCTCAGGCGCAGGATATCTGAAGAAAAGATTGGCTTTCTATCGCCCTGCTCGCTCACTGCGTTCGGAATCCCTTTTCACTGCTGTGGTTCCACGCGTGAGGAAGGCCCGCATTGGGGGGCGCTCTTTCAGCCTTAAGGCCTCCCAGCTGTGGAACTCGCTTCCACTGGTACTCCGTAGCACTCCCAACTTGCTTCAATTCAGGAAGAATTTGAAGACCTGGCTTTTTAATTATTCTGTTTAGGTGGGTTTCTTTTTCCTTCTTTTTTTGGGTTCTGTTTTACTTGTTATGTTGATTATACACTGTAAGTTGCCTGTGGAAAGCGCCGGGACACTCTTTTAGAGTAGCCGAGCGCTATAAAAATGCACTTTAACATAACATAACTAGTGGAGTTTGGATCTCTAGCAGGATATTCAGTTAATACATCTAAAACCGAGGTGATGTTCAGGAACATACAGGATTGGGAGGGGGATGTCAGCCAGGATTTGAAGTACCAGGGTATCATTGTTGTTAAAGAAATAGATAAGATCCCACAGATTAGTCTAAAAATGGTTGAAAAAGAACTGGATAAATTGTTAGCAAGGTGGAAAAACCTTCCCTTACCCATCTATTGAAGGGTCAACCTAATTAAAATGGTTAAACTTCCCAAGCTAAACCATTTCTTTAATGCCTCCCCCCTCGGTTTTCCCAAGTTAGACATCAGCAAAGTTCAGGGGAAGATTGTAAGTTTTATATTGGCCTAGAAGGGTGCGAGACTGGCATGGAAGAAGCTAAGACAAAGGTTTATTAAATGAGGTCTGACTCTCCCCGATATCAACTGGTACTGTGCAGCTTTTCAGTTTAAAAACATTCAGATGTTGCTCAGTAAGGCTGACGACTCAACCTGGGGAAGGATCCTGGGCGAAATGGTGAGGCAGGAGGGTGGGGATGGCTTTTTGTATAAATTCGGGGCCCCTAGGTATTTCAAAAAGGTGTGTGTAAAAATACTGAAGTCTGCCCTCTATCTATGGTACAAGGTTAGGAGCAGGTGGGGCCTATGATATTATTCAGACTATGCCCCTATTTGGGAATCTCTGGGGACCCAGTTATGCCTGAAAGAAAGCCTTAGTATACCAATTAGAAAGGCAGGCATTATGAAATAGTCAGACCTGATATCATCGGAGTGTGTTCACCCATGGGAGGTCCTAAGAGCAAAGATAGGAAATGATTTTTCCAGGTTTAAATATATCCAATAAACCTCTTGGTTCAAGTCCGAAAAAAATGAAACTGGTGGTGAATGGTAGCTGGAGCTTTCTCTGCAAGATTGTTAACCTTAAAGAACAAGTTACTTACCTTCGGTAACGCTTTTTCTGGTAGATACTATATCTGCCTGAGGATTCCTCACCTTGTGAATATCCCCCTTGCGCCAGCAACATTCGGAAATTCTTTTTCGTAGCCTCGCGCCGACGTGGATAGGACGTCACAGAGACACGGCTCCGCTCGAGTCTCCGCTGACGTCACCGACGCCTACAATAGGCCCACGCCGGCGTGATGACATCAGTTCCGCCTTTTTTCCGTGCCATCGAGGCACACGGACGGACCAATGACAGTAGATATATACAAAGTATACACAGTACACAATAGTCAAGGCAAAACACACAGTGCAAAGCAAATGCAGGAAAGCAATTGAAACATTTCCTTGACATCAAAATAAATATACATTACATTACAATAACTCTGGCATAGAAGAGTGGACAACGGGGAGGCGGGTGGGTCAGTGAGGAATCCACAGGCAGATATAGTATCTACCAGAAAAAGCGTTACCGAAGGTAAGTAACTTGTTCTTCTGATAGATACATCTGCCGTGTGGATTCCTCACCTTGTGAATAGAGTCCCACAGCAGTCCCCACTCCCGGAGGAGGGTGTCCACTCTTCTAAACCAGGAAATCCTGAAGGACAGAGCGCGCAAAATGACCGTCCCTCCTCACTTCGGTATCCAAGCAGTAATGCTTCGTGAAAGTGTGGAGGGAAGACCAAGTTGCCGCCCTACAAATGTCCTCTACAGGCACACCTCTAGCCAATGCAGAGGTCGAAGACTTAGCCCTAGTCGAATGAGCTCTTATGCCCTCTGGAGGTTCCTTACCGGCCAAAGAATAGCAGATCTTAATGCAGAGGACGATCCATCTCGACAAAGCCCTCTTATGGACCGCTCTTCCCTTCTTGCAGCCAGCAAAGCCAATGAAGAGTTGATCATCCAAGCGACAGTCTTTAGTTCTGTCCCAATAAAATGACACCGCCCTCTTAGGGTCCAGACGGTGCAACCTCTCCTCCTCCTTAGAAGGGTGCGGGGGAGGATAAAAGGTAGGGAGGGTAATGGATTGACCAAGGTGGAAAGGAGTAAACACCTTAGGAAGAAAAGCAGCCCTGGTCCTTAGAACCATCCGATCAGCATGTATGGTCAGGAACGGGGGCTTGGAACTAAGAGCTTGAAGCTCACTCACCCTCCTTGCCGAGGTAATTGCAACTAGGAAAACTGCCTTAAAGGTTAAAAGCCTCATAGGACATTTATGAAGAGGCTCAAAGGGAGAGCCCATCAGAAAAGTCAAGACAAGATTCAAGTCCCACTGAGGTACAATTAAAGGAGTAGGAGGGAACTTGTTTACAAGACCCTTCAAAAACCTCAAAACTACAGGAGACTTAAAAAGAGAGGGCTGATCAGGCAAACAAATAAAAGCCGACAGCGCCGAAAGATAGCCCTTAACCGTGGCAACTGCAAGCCCCTGTTGCGCCAAAGAACGAGCAAACCGGAGCACATCAGATAAATGGGCTCTCAACGGGTCAATATCATTCTCACCACACCAAATAACAAACCTAGACCATCTATATGAATAGACAGTCTTAGTGGAGTCACGTCTGGCAGACAAAATGACATCCACCACATCAGGCGTGAGAGAATAGGAAATCAGGTTGCCCCGTTCAATCTCCAGGCATGAAGGTGCAATGTCTGGAGGTGGGGGTGTAGAACCTGCCCCTCCATCTGAGAGAGGAGGTCTGCCCTGAGAGGGAGACGGAGCGGCGGGTGAGAGGAGAGGTGGAGTAGATCTGTATACCACACCCTTCTTGGCCAATCCGGGGCGACCAATATAACTTGGGCCCGGTCTTGGAGAATTTTCTTCAGAACCCGAGGAATCAAGGGTATGGGAGGAAACGCGTAAAGGAGTTGATTTCCCCAACTCAACTGAAACGCGTCCCCCAAGGCTACTTGCATCGGATACTGGAGACTGCAGAATGACGGGCAGTGAGCATTCTCGCGAGTGGCAAACAGGTCCACCCGAGGAGTCCCCCACGTCCGAAAGACGTGACGAACCACCTCTGGGTGAAGCCTCCACTCGTGGTCGGCAGAGAACTGCCGGCTGAGACTGTCTGCACGCACGTTCAGAACTCCGGCCAGATGATTTGCCATCAGACAAATCTGGTGGTCCTGAACCCAGGACCAGAGACGCAGAGCCTCTCTGCAGAGACACTGCGACCCCACTCCTCCCTGCTTGTTGATGTACCACATCGCGGTCGTGTTGTCTGTCAGGACTTGGATCGACTGACTGCGAAGGGAAGGGAGGAAGGCCTTGAGCGCCAAACTTATCGCCCGCAACTCTAGAAGGTTGATGTGAAGCAACCTTTCCTCTGGAGACCAAAGACCCTTGACCTCCAGATCCCCCAGATGAGCACCCCACCCTAGAGTGGATGCATCCGTAATCACCGTGGCCACCGATGGAGGTAGATGGAAAGGCTTCCCCTGCGACAGGTTGCCTTCCACACTCCACCAAGACAGATCCGCTGCAGTTTCTCTGGAGATCCTCACTGACTCCCCAAGATCTCCGTTGTGCTGATACCACTGCCTGCGGAGATACCACTGGAGTGCCCTCATGTGCCAGCGTGCATGGTTGACCAGGAGAATGCAAGAAGCCATCAGACCGAGCAGGCGAAGGACCTTCAGGACTGGAACGACCGCTCCATTGAAAAACAAAGGAATCATTTCCTGAATGTCGCGAATCCTTTGAGGAGGAGGGAATGCACGACAAACAGTAGTGTCCAGTACGGCACCTATGAACAGGTTGCGCTGGGAGGGCACCAGGTGAGACTTGGGTACATTTATCGAAAAACCCAACCTGAACAACAACGGAGTTGTCTCTTGAGGATGAAGGAGCACCTTCTCTGACGACTCCGCTTTGATCAGCCAGTCGTCCAAATAAGGGAACACAGGTATCCCCGACCTCCTGAGATGAGCTGCCACCACCGCCATCACCTTGGTGAAGACTCGAGGCGCAGTAGTAAGACCAAACGGAAGGACCGCAAACTGGTAGTGCTGCGACCCAACCGTGAAACGGAGATACTTCCTGTGCGACTTCAGGATGGGTATATGGAAATACGCGTCCTGCAAGTCGAGCGACACCATCCAGTCTCCTTCCATCAACGCTTGAAGAACCTGAACAAGGGTGAGCATCTTGAATTTCTCCTGCTTCAGATAGAGATTCAAGATCCTGAGATCCAGGATTGGACGAAGCCTGCCATCCTTCTTGGGGATCAGGAAATACCGGGAGTAGCATCCCCGACCCCTTTCCTGCTCTGGGACCACCTCTATCGCACCCTTTCGTAACAGAGTTAGAACCTCCTCCTGCAGAAGAGACAGATGTTCCTCGGTGCAAAAACCTTGACAAGGAGGGTAAACAGGGGGGAATTCCCGAAAGGGAAGGGCATACCCATTTTCTACAAGATTGAGAACCCAAAGATCTGTCGTAACCGATTCCCAATCCTGTAGAAAATGGGTAAACCGACCCCCAACCGGACCCACATGATCCTGAATAGCGGATCTAGGGCTGCTTTTCTGCGGCAGGGGGGTTGGAAGAGGTGGAGGAAGAGGAGGGCTGACGTCCACGAGGACGCGCTCTTTGCTTTCCCCTGTATGATCTGTACACTGAATTTTGCTGCTGCTGCTGCTGTTGCTGCTGCTGCTGTTGGCCTTGCCGGAAATTCCGAAAGGAGCGACCAAAGCCCCTGAACCTTTTGTTTGGAAGAAGTGCCCCTGATCTGGAGACCCAAAGACTTCGCTGTTGCTCTGCAATCCTTGAATCTCTCAAGAGCTGCATCCGCCTTCTTCCCAAAGAGACCCGAACCATCAAAAGGAAGATCAAGCAGAGTCGCCTGAACATCAGCCGAAAAGTCCGATGACTTCAACCAGGCTGACCTCCTAGTGGCGACAGCGGTGCCCATAATACGAGCCACAGAGTCAGCAGTGTCCAGACCACTTTGAATAACCTGGCGGGCTGCTGCCTGAGTGTCAGAAATCACCTCAAAATCCTTCCGGTTGGCGTCAGGAATTTTTGGAGCCAGGATACGCAAGGAGTCCATCAGGGCATGCACATACCTTCCCATTAGACATGTGGCATTAGTTGACTTCAACGCCATACTAGCCGATGAAAAGGTCTTTTTTGCCACCTGGTCCTGTTTCTTTGCTTCCTTCTCACAAGGAACCTGAGGAAAGGCACTAAGACTCTTCTTTGAACAGGCAGCCTGAATGACCAGGCTCTCTGGCGAAGGATGTGAAGACAGAAAAGCCGGGTCCTCAGGAGCAGCCCTGTACCTCCTCTCAACACTCTTAGAAACCGCAGGAGCCGACAAAGGTTTCTTCCACACTTCCATAATAGGATCAGTCAAGGCATCATTGAATGGAAGTAAAGGCTCAACCACAGAATTCGGTGAATGCAAGACTTCAGTGAGGATATTAGACTTGAACTCCACTGTAGGCAGAGTCAATTGAAGAAGCTCAGCAGCCTTCCTCATAACCAGATGGTAAGGCTGGATATCCTTAGAGGGAGCACCCGAGCCTGTGGGCAACTCCCACTCTGGTGAGAAATCAAGAGTCCCTGAATCCGCCAATTCCTCAAAACAGCTCTCTTCTAATTCACCTTCTTCAACCTCAGACTGTGAATCCATGTATCTCTGCTCCTCCAAAAGGCGTTGAGCTTCCCTTCTGGACCTCTCCTTTACACGCCTCGCAGCCGGATCCACCTGCGGCTTCGACGGATTCGGGGCCGGCGCCGGTATCGAATCCGACGGCACAGAAGAATGCCCTCGAGGATGATCAGGAGCAGGCGACGCTGGAATCGGCGTCGACGACTTCGGCGGAGCCGGGAACTGCCAATGCGGCGTCGGAGCCGGCATGTAAGGCATAAACGGAGCCGGAGGATAGGAGTGAGGAACTCCCAGGCTGAATGCCAAAGGACCCATGGGACCCGAAGGTGCATCAGAGGGGTACCACGCCCTTGAGAAGACGCCATACATAGCGTTAAGAAACGCTGAAGGGTCCTGGCCTGGAGCAGGAAAGGGCGGCTGAAAACCATCAGGCCGGTCCTGTAGACGGATCGGATTCGGCTCATCAACAGGCGCAGAATCCACCACCTCCCGAGTCTCTTCCTCTTCACGGGCCGGGGACGGCGCCGGAGACGGTTTCGGAACCGGAGAAGCATTCGGAGCCGGAGAGGGAGACCGCCCATGCGACTCAGATGGTGAGGCCTCACCTTCATGCTCAGAGACTTCGAGAGTAACCACCTTCGAACGTACCTTCTTCGGCGACCTCGAGCCCGACTCCTTACCAGACCGACGTCGGGACTCATGTCTCCTCTTCTTGTGCTTCTTCTTCGACTTCGAAACATGATCCGACGCCGACTTCGAAGACGACCTCTCTCGAGAAGCAGATCTCGACCTGGACTTCGACCTCGCCCTTCGAGAACGAGACCTCGACGACTTCTCCTTTCCAGCTTTCACCTTAGCAACCAGAAGTTTGGCTTCTCTCTCCCTCAGGGCCTTCGGATTCATTTTCCGACATGAAGAACAATCCTCCACATCATGGTCGGAACTTAAACACCAGATGCAGTCTTCATTGGGGTCGGTAATGGACAACATTTTACCGCACTCCCTGCAGGGCTTGAAGCCAGTCTTCTTGGATGACATCTTCGAAGAGACAGGATACAGAGAAGCAGAAATATGCAACAAAACGGCAACAAAGTACCAGTAAGCTACAGAGATTCCCGATAACCGTTAGCGTCGACGACGCGGAAAAAAGGGAACTGATGTCATCACGCCGGCGTGGGCCTATTGTAGGCGTCGGTGACGTCAGCGGAGTCGCGAGCGGAGCCGTGTTTCTGTGACGTCCTATCCACGTCGGCACGAGGCTACAAAAAAGAATTTCCGAATGTTGCTGGCGCAAGGGGGATATTCACAAGGTGAGGAATCCACACGGCAGATGTATCTATCAGAAAATAAGGATATATCAAAGTGGTATGAGAAGCTACTGGAGGCAGATGAGAAGTACCCACCCAAATTCTCAGTCTGGAATTGGGCCTCCCTTGACTGTGATATAGAGGCAATGTGGAAATACTCCTTGAGGCTCCTATATACATTTTTAAAACCAGCAAAGCTGAAAAAAATCATTTCTTCACTATAAATCGCTTATATTGGACACCGGCCAAGATAGCATAGTTTGCCCCTACCCCTCACCCAAAGTTCCCTAGGTGTAACTCTATAGGAGCCAATGACTTGCATATATTCTTCGAATGTCCGAAGGTAAGAGACTACTGGGGTTTAATTGAGAATGCTTTTAGGTGGATTATTGGCAGAGAAATCACTCTGAACGTGGCACTGGTTTTGTTTGGAGAGGATGGTTTAATTAGTAAGAGGCTGAAGAACATACACAGATGCCTGTTGCTATACCTGATCCTGAAAGCCGGAGAGAAATCTGCATAAAATTGAGGGATCCCCTACCCCCAAAGGTGGAAGATTGGGTAAAGGCAGCCCAGCAGAAATGCCAGTTTGGATCAGGCAGTGGGTAAGGAGAACAACTGATATCTGGCTAGACTTTCAATCAATCAATCAAAGACATTTATAGAGCGCACTACTTACCCGGAGGGTCTCAAGGCGCTTGGGGGGGGGGGGGGGCTGCTACTGCTCGCACAGCTAGGTCTTGAGCTTCTTCCTGAAGGAGAGGTGGTCTTGGGTCAGGCGCAGGTCGGGAGGGAGGGAGTTCCAGGTCTTGGCGGCCAGGTAGGAGAAGGACCTTCCTCCTGTTGTCGTTCTTCGGATGCGGGGGACGGCGGCGAAGGCGTGACTGGCTGATCGGAGATGGCGTTTGGGAGCGTAGAAGTTGATGCGGTTGTTGAGGTAGCTCGGGCCTTGATCGTGTAGGGCTTTGTGTGCGTGGGTGAGGAGACGGAAGGTGATTCTTTTGTTGACGGGGAGCCAATGCAGGTCTCTCAGATGTCCGGAGATGTGGCTGTGTCGTGGGATGTCGAGGATGAGTCTGGCTGAGGTGTTCTGGATCCGCTGGAGTCTCTTCTGGAGCTTGGCGGTGGTTCCGGCGTAGAGGGCGTTGCCGTAGTCCAGTCGGCTGGTGACGAGGGCCTGGGTGACCGTCTTCCTGGTCTCGGTGGGGATCCACCGGAAGATCTTCCGTAGCATGCGCAGGATGTTGAAGCACGACGAGGAGACGGCGTTGACTTGTCTGGTCATGGAGAGGGAGGAGTCCAGGATGAAGCCCAGGTTGCGTGCGTGGTCTGTTGGTTTGGGTGCGGTGCCCAGGGCGGGGGGCCACCAGGAGTCGTCCCAGGCGGAGGGCGAGGAGCCCAGGATGAGGACTTCCGTCTTGTCTGAGTTCAGTTTCGGCGGCTGGTCGTCATCCACTCGGCTACGTCTTTCATCCCTTCGTGAAGGTTGGCTCTGGCGGCGGCGGGGTCGTTGGTCAGGGAGAGGATCAGCTGGGTGTCGTCAGCGTAGGAGATGATGTTGAGGTTGTGTTGGCGTGCGATGGCCGCGAGGGGGCTCATGTAGACGTTGAAGAGGGTGGGGCTCAGCGAGGATCCTTGAGGGACGCCGCAGATGACTTCGGTGGCCTCTGACTTGTACGGTGGTAGACGGACTCTGTGTTCTTCCGTCGAGGAAGGAGATGATCCATCCTAGTGCCTTCTCCTGGATTCCGACGTTGCTGAGGCGCTGCACTAGGGTGCGGTGGCAGACCGTGTCGAATGCCGCGGAGAGGTCTAGGAGGATGAGGGCCGCTGTTTCTCCGTGGTCCATCAGGGCTCGGATGTCATCGGTGGCAGCGATGAGGGCGGTCTCGGTGCTGTGGTTGGCTCGGAAGCCAGACTGTGAGGGGTCGAGGGATCCATTCGTCTCGAGGAAGGCGGCCAGCTGTTTGTTGACGGTCTTCTCGATGACTTTGGCTGGAAACGGGAGGAGCGAGACGGGGCGGTAATTCTTGAGTTCGGTGGGGTCCGCTGTAGGTTTCTTTAGTAGGGCGTTGAGTTCAGCGTGCTTCCAGCTCTCCGGGAAGGTGACGGTGTCGAAGGAGGTGTTGATGATGTCCCGCAGGTGGGGTGCAATGACAGCGTCGGCCTTGTTGAAGACGTGGTGAGGGCAGGGGTCGGTCAGAGATCCGGAGTGGATGGAGTTCATCATGCGGACGGTGTCTTCGGTGCTGATCGGAGTACAGGCGCGGAGGGTGGTGGTGGGGGGCGGTGGTTCGGTCGTGGCATGCGTCGGTTGAGTGCTGAAGCTGTTGTGTATGTCCGCAATCTTGTTGTGGAAGTAGGAGGCGAGGGAGTTGCAGAGGTCTTGCGATGGGGTGATGTAGTTGTTTCCGGCGTTTGGGTTGGAGAGCTCTTTCACGATGTTGAAGAGTTCCTTGCAGTTGTGTGCGTTGTTGTCCAGCCGGTCCTTGAATGCGGTTTTCTTGGTGGCGCGGATCAGTTGGTGGTGCTTCCGGGTGGCAAGCTTGAGGGTGGTCATGTTGTCCGGTGTTGGTTCCCTTCTCGAGGGCTCGGCAGTTCTTCTTGGAGCTCTTGAGTTCGTCGGTGAACCATGGGGCCTTCTTGCTGCCGGGTCTGCTGGGCGGGGTCCTCAGTGGGGCGAGTTCGTCCGCGCAGTTGCTGATCCACTTCGTGAGGTTGTCGGCGACCTGGCTGGGGTTCGCTGAGCTGGCGGGAGGGTGCTGGCTCAGGGAAGCGGCGAGCTGGTCGGCTGTGATCTTGTTCCAGCTTCTTCGAGCAACCTGTTGCTGGTGGTGGTGGATCGTCGTTCTTCTGAAGGTGAAGTGGACGCAGCTGTGGTCCGTCCAGTGGAGTCCAGTGGCGTGGCTGAAGGCGATGTCTTTGCTGGATGAGAAGACGGCGTCGAGTGTGTGTCCGGCGAGGTGGGTGGGGGTGGACACCAGCTGCTTGAGTCCGAGGTTGGCGAGGTCGTCGAGCAGGTGATGGTGTTGCGGTCGTTGTTGTTATCCAGGTGGAAGTTGATGTCCCCCAGGAGGATGTAGTCAGCGGAGGGGAGGGCATGCGGGCTCATGAAGTCGGCGATGTCCTCGCTGAATTGTGAGCGTGGTCCCGGGGGTCGGTAGATCAGGGTGCCTCTGAGGGTGGTCTTCGGGTCGGTGCGGATCTGGAAGTGTAGGTGTTCGGCGGTAGTCAGGGTGTCGTCGGTGTTGGTCGTTGTGAGAAGGTGGCCTGATATGCAGTGCTCACTATTCTAGTGAACACTATGTATCAGTCCAGCAACCCTTATTGATGATTGGTTGTAAGTCAACCTTATAGACCAGCTATCCTAGTAGCGTGGATACGAGCAGTCTAAGGCTAAAGACTCGAGAGGGCGTGTTAAGCCAGCTGTTTACCACACATATACCCCTTGAATACCAAGTGAAAGGACACCACACAAGTGTTATGAAAATAAACAGTTATTTATTTAAAGATCACAACAGCCCTGTACTCTTTATGAGGACAGGGTACCAAGCACAAACCAAAACTCTTACAAAAATACTTAAGTTAGCACAGTATATACAAATGCCCGAGGGGCACGGAAAACCATATACTCTGAAAGTGGAATGCGAAATTACTAGCAGGTAAGTACAGTACTAATAGCTTTTGGAATCGCTAGGACTTGACTAGGGAATCGTTAGATTACTTCTAGGAGGCCTAGGGGACTCGGGTGCAGTGTGTGCACTCTCACGCGAGATGCGGGACAAAAGTCTATGGTAGCTAGGAATTAGAAAGTTAGTGTTCTCGGGCGAACCCGACCTGGTAGGGAGAAAACGAAAGTAGATTCTGACCCTTGGATAGTGAGGCTATGCTGGGGCACCGAAATGCCGAAGTTACCTAGCCCAGGGGCTGCAGCTGCATAGGTCTGAAAAGACGTCGGGAATCCTCGTAGACGGACCAGGAGCCGGAAGAAAAGATGCTGGCCGGTGACCAGTGAAGAAAGTTCAGTTGGATCCAAGCCTGGATCTCGAAGATAGATGACACCTGAAAGCAGAGGGGACCAAGTTCGAGACTACTAGCCAGTAGTCAGTGGGCACCAGGAGGGCACCGGATGGTAGCCACCTCGACTAGGTGAGTGGGTGACGCTTGACTCGAAGATCTCACGGACCAGGAGGCGTTGTCGGCGACCAGGATGGAGGATCGAGCTGTCCCACGAAGATGGAAGCTGTCGGCGTCGCTGGACCCAGGATTGGGCAACAAAGCCTTGGCAAATTCAAGCCCACGCGGTGGACCTAAAATGGCGTCTGGAGTGGACCAGGAGGGTCCGGGGTGCCTCTCTTGAACAAGGAAGCAAGGGCCAGCCTGGAGCAACCAGACCAGCAGTCGTGAACTCGTTCAGAAGGCCACAAGCCAGCCGGCTAGTAGCCAAACAACGCGGTGCACAGCAAACAGCAGAAGGGCCCCACGCCGATCGTGGAGATGCAGGGGGGCTGATCTTGGGTGCTGGAGCTGCGCAGGGTCGGGGCTTCTCGGACCCCAAAGCACTCACCAGTGGAGGACACGGTGGGCTTGCAGTAAAGATGTCGTGCAGTCTTGGCGATCGTCGGTCCCTTGAGGTCTCGTCGCACTCACGGTTCTCAGCTTGGCTGTAGAGGTGAGTAGAGGTCAGAGGTGCCAGGGAAGCCGGGTCTCGTCGAGCTGGGTCGTCGGATTCGGGATGAAGGACTTGCAGCAGACCGCAGTGTTCTTTAGGATGGTGCCCGCTTGATGCAGGGTGACTACTCCTTAGCCACAAGGGAGAATCTTGAAGAAGAAATCGTGAAGTCTTTTCGAAGAAAGTGGTATCTTGATTCCAAAGATGATCTAATTTTAACAGGGGGCCCGCTCCCATCTTTATACTAAAAAAGGGGGCTGACCCGGTGACTAGGTCCTGCCTATGGGTGGGACTAGGTGGGGGGTGGTTACACCCCTCAGCCATGCTGGACTTCCCCAGGCCAGGGGCTGGTGTGCCCCTGGAACTGGTTCAGACCGGCCTATGCGTAGTGAGCACCGGGGTGCCACTCAGCAGTCACCTTCCTGTAAAGCCCTGCCTACCCAGGATACACAAAACCATGTCTGGGACGGTGCTAGCACCGCCCCTGACAGGAAACCCTTTGTCCAGGCTCCCCTCGCTGGAAGGACTCCCAGCTGCAGGGGGTCAGACTCGTGTCTGTGGTGGCAGCATCCATTTTGTGGAGCTGAGGCTTCAGTTAACTTTAACCGGGGTTCACAGTTACATACATGTCGTGTCCCTCTAGAAGGGTGGAATGCTAACCCCGTCGCCAGAATTGGCGAGGGGTTAGTATTCCAATTCGTATGACACCTTACTCGACATGTTTTGATAAAGCAATACCAAAGATAGCATTTAACCGCGAGGATTATAATGCACTTAAGAGTATATGGTATGCGTTATCATGGAACAGCTATTAGGACTTGATTCCGCAAGCTGCAGACAGGCTCAGCTCATGCCAGAGCACCATCTCACACGATTCCAAGCACTCTGCCTTCAGGATTGTCAAGGCCTGCCATAGGAGTGACTGATAGGAATCTGTGTGTCCATTTTAGGGTTAGGTATAGGTATACTACACCTACAGCAAAGGGTGATTACACGACTTTGCCCCAGCTGTCATGCAGCCAGTTGTGTCAAATTTAGGAGGCCAGCCAGGGGTGGCATAATACATGCTGCAGCCCCTGGCAGCCCTGGGTACACCCATGCCCTGAGTTACAGGGTCTGATAGGGTGGCCCAGTACCAATTGGAAATGTACCTAGGGTACATGGAATCCATTTTAAAGAGAGAGCAGTAGGCCTGGGGTCCTGATTGGCAGGGTCCCAGGTCGACTATGTCCAAAACCAGCTAAAACACAGGGCAAAAAGTTGGGGGCAACCATAGTCAGGATGTACCTTCCTACACAACCCCCCCCCCAAACGAAAGGAGATAAGGCTATCCTTGTCCAGGTAAGCCTCTATTACCTAAGTGGCCATATAAGGAAGCACCAGCTCTGGCTTGGTTTCCCCCTGTGTCATGGTCCACTAGGCAACCCCTCACCCTAAGGGTATCTGAGGGTCTCCACCATAGGGAATCTCTGTCTCTGGTGTGTCTTGGAAAAGAAGAAGGCTGATGCTGGGATGGAGTACTGAAGTGAGGCTCCTCTACCTTTGGGCTCAACTTCCTCCAATCACCATCCATCATGTGTGCCTTTCTTTCTTTAGCTGAGATGCACTGAGCTCTCAGGGTCAGCCTCTGGCTACCTAAAGCTGGAGGCTGAGTCCCTCTGTTTGGCTTACTGGAGGGACAGGTCAGGTCTGGGGTTTTTAGGCCCCATGTTTGGCTGTGCCCAACAGTGTCCAGCTGTGGGAGTTCCCTAACTACTTTTAAGGGGGATCCCTCAGGAGTCTGTTCTATTTTCACTTGGCTAGGTTTACCAGCTTCAGTGATCCTAATCTGCTGATTAAGGGGTTCTTTTGGACAGGGGGCCCTTTGGGGTCCACCACTGGCCTCCCTGGTCTCTTCAGCCCTGGGCTGACTGAGGCAGGGTAGAGAGGTGCAGGTTACCTGCTCCAGACTGGGTCCCACCTGGGAAGGGTCCACTGCCATCAGGGGCTCTGCCAGGCTAGGCCTGACTACCTCTGGGGCGGTTCCTTCAACAGGGGTAGAGTCAGTTCCCTGAGGAGGCTGGCTCTCACCTAGTGTCTGGGAGGGGGAAGACTCTTCTTCCTCCTCAATGCTCTCTGTTTGAGTGGAGTGATCCATTGTTTCAGGCTTCACAACCTCACTATCTGTTTGAGTAGAGGCTGAGACCATTTCAACCTTGCCAACCTTTTCAGGAGGGCACTCAGTTTGTGTTTGGGCTGTGGCTGTCACAGCCCTCCTATCCTGTTCTGAAAAGTCTGTCTGAGCTTGGGCAGTGGCTACCACTGCCTTTCCAACCTTTTCAGGGAGGAATGGTGCTTGGACTGGGGCTGTAGCTATTACTGCCCCACTAACCTGTCTGGATAGGCCTATCATTCTGGAATGAGTTTCTTGTTCCACCTCAGCCCATGCTGAGAGTTCCAGGTCATTCCCCAGTAAGCAATCTACAGGTAGGTTATCTGTCACTGCCACTCTCATGGGCCCTGTGACATTACCCCAGCTGAGCTTGACTACTGCCATGGGATGCCTTCTTTTCCTTCCATGAATGTCTGTCACCTGATAAGTAAAACCAGGGGTCAGTTGAGCAGAGGGGACCAGATGGTCACTCACCATGGTGAGGCTGGCCCCTGTGTCTCTGAATGCCTCAACTTTCTGACCATTCACTAAAACTTCTTGTCTATACTTGCCCAAAATGTGGGGTCCAGTAGTGAAGTTGGCAAACCCCATGCCAGTCTCACAGACAAGAGTGTGGTCAGGGAACCTGGCTAAGCCATAGTCCTCCTGATTGCCCAAAGTAATGCCCACCACATTCTTGGGGGCACTCCCACCACCTGGGGGATTACCACTAGTGGTAACAGGAGGTTTAGGAGTATTACCTGGGGGTATATTTCCCTTATTACCATTTTTAGGGCAACTGGCATCACTTTTGTAATGACCCACCTGTTTACAGGTATGGCAATAAGGTTTCTTCTGTTCTGAAGGAGTGTTCTGGGACCCACCACCCTTGTTGGAATTTTGGGGCCCTTGGGAAGTCTTCTCTGTGGATTTATCCCCACCCTTCTCTTGAGGCTTGGTTGATTCCTTTTTCTGGTCACCACCCTGGTTTTTAGGCCTAACCCTGGTTCTGACCCATTTGTCTGCCCTCTTACCCAATTCCTGTGGAGAGGTCAACTCAGAGTCTACCAGGTGCTGATGTAATAGCTGGTTCTGACAATTATTTAAGATTTGCTCCCTCATAATTAGATTATACAATCCTTTAAAATCAGTAACCTTACTACCCAGTAGCCAGCCTTCAAAAGCCTTAGTGGCACAATCAACAAAGTCAGCCCAATCTTGAGACTGAGTTTTCTGGGTGTCTCTGAACAGCATCCTGTATTGTTCAGTGGTTAAACCAAACCCATCAACCAGTACATTTTTCAAGACTTGGTAATTGTTAGCATCCTCCACCCTTGTGGTGAGGAGCTTATCTCTACCTTTACCATCAAAGGAGAGCCACAAGATAGCTGCCCACTTACTTTGGGGAACACCCTGCACAGTGCAGGCTCTCTCCAAAGCAGTAATCCATTTGTGGATGTCATCCCCTTCTTTAAAGGGGGGCACTATCTTATTCAGGTGCTTTGTATCAAAACTCCTTTCCCTATTGCTAGGTTTATTGCTGCCACCAGTGGGAACTAGCCCACATAATTCTTGCTCTCTAGCAAGGGCAAGTCTCTCTTTGGCCAGGGCAAGTTCTTCCCTTTCAATCCTCAGTTTGACTGCCCTTTCTTCAGCTTCATACACTCTCCTCTTAGGGGAAGACATTCCTCTGTGAGAAGAGTTGAGAGAGCCATTGGTTCGAAAGGATCTGCTAGAGCCTCTTGATAGAGACCTAACTCGTCCATTCCCAATGTTAAGCTGACCTGAGAGTGGGCCCAGGGGTCCCCCAGTACCAAGCTCATGTCTGCTTAAGTTGGACCTGCTTAGTCTACTGACTTCTAGCTGTCCCTTATCTGCCTCATCCCCAGACAACTCATCCTCCTCCTCAGCATCATCTGCCTCATGGAGGGGATGGATATCAAAGGGACCCTGTAAGGAGGGCAAACTTCCATCTGGATTAGAAGGGTCTGGGTTACCAGCCCTACTGACATCATAAGCCTCTAAGAGACCAATCAGAAAGGAAGTGGTGGGGTTAGACCCCTGTTTTAGTTTCCTGAGAGTACACACTTGTCTCATCTCATGGAAGCTAAGAGCAGTATATTTTGAAGGGATGACCTGTGGAGGGTCAACTGACACAAGGGGAGACTCAGTGTTTCCTCCTGTGACCGACATACTGCTTCTAGTGTGGTGTAAGTGATGCACCTACCTACACTATGTGTTACCTACTGGTCCCTTGCTAGAGTTGCAGCCAAGGTGTGCTAAGCCTTGAGGAGCTACAACAGCTGGTTCAGTAGAACTCAGAGTATTCTAAACTTTAGTTATATGTACCTAACAGTACTTATGTGATCTTTCAACAAGATATTCTTAGGATACGTGTGGCAAAACAACAGCAAGCTCAAATCCCAACCGCTGCTCACCAATGTGAGAAGGTGGCCTGATATGCAGTGCTCACTATTCTAGTGAACACTATGTATCAGTCCAGCAACCCTTATTGATGATTGGTTGTAAGTCAACCTTATAGACCAGCTATCCTAGTAGCGTGGATACGAGCAGTCTAAGGCTAAAGACTCGAGAGGGCGTGTTAAGCCAGCTGTTTACCACACATATACCCCTTGAATACCAAGTGAAAGGACACCACACAAGTGTTATGAAAATAAACAGTTATTTATTTAAAGATCACAACAGCCCTGTACTCTTTATGAGGACAGGGTACCAAGCACAAACCAAAACTCTTACAAAAATACTTAAGTTAGCACAGTATATACAAATGCCCGAGGGGCACGGAAAACCATATACTCTGAAAGTGGAATGCGAAATTACTAGCAGGTAAGTACAGTACTAATAGCTTTTGGAATCGCTAGGACTTGACTAGGGAATCGTTAGATTACTTCTAGGAGGCCTAGGGGACTCGGGTGCAGTGTGTGCACTCTCACGCGAGATGCGGGACAAAAGTCTATGGTAGCTAGGAATTAGAAAGTTAGTGTTCTCGGGCGAACCCGACCTGGTAGGGAGAAAACGAAAGTAGATTCTGACCCTTGGATAGTGAGGCTATGCTGGGGCACCGAAATGCCGAAGTTACCTAGCCCAGGGGCTGCAGCTGCATAGGTCTGAAAAGACGTCGGGAATCCTCGTAGACGGACCAGGAGCCGGAAGAAAAGATGCTGGCCGGTGACCAGTGAAGAAAGTTCAGTTGGATCCAAGCCTGGATCTCGAAGATAGATGACACCTGAAAGCAGAGGGGACCAAGTTCGAGACTACTAGCCAGTAGTCAGTGGGCACCAGGAGGGCACCGGATGGTAGCCACCTCGACTAGGTGAGTGGGTGACGCTTGACTCGAAGATCTCACGGACCAGGAGGCGTTGTCGGCGACCAGGATGGAGGATCGAGCTGTCCCACGAAGATGGAAGCTGTCGGCGTCGCTGGACCCAGGATTGGGCAACAAAGCCTTGGCAAATTCAAGCCCACGCGGTGGACCTAAAATGGCGTCTGGAGTGGACCAGGAGGGTCCGGGGTGCCTCTCTTGAACAAGGAAGCAAGGGCCAGCCTGGAGCAACCAGACCAGTAGTCGTGAAGTCGTTGGGCGTCGTTCAGAAGGCCACAAGCCAGCCGGCTAGTAGCCAAACAACGCGGTGCACAGCAAACAGCAGAAGGGCCCCACGCCGATCGTGGAGATGCAGGGGGGCTGATCTTGGGTGCTGGAGCTGCGCAGGGTCGGGGCTTCTCGGACCCCAAAGCACTCACCAGTGGAGGACACGGTGGGCTTGCAGTAAAGATGTCGTGCAGTCTTGGCGATCGTCGGTCCCTTGAGGTCTCGTCGCACTCACGGTTCTCAGCTTGGCTGTAGAGGTGAGTAGAGGTCAGAGGTGCCAGGGAAGCCGGGTCTCGTCGAGCTGGGTCGTCGGATTCGGGATGAAGGACTTGCAGCAGACCGCAGTGTTCTTTAGGATGGTGCCCGCTTGATGCAGGGTGACTACTCCTTAGCCACAAGGGAGAATCTTGAAGAAGAAATCGTGAAGTCTTTTCGAAGAAAGTGGTATCTTGATTCCAAAGATGATCTAATTTTAACAGGGGGCCCGCTCCCATCTTTATACTAAAAAAGGGGGCTGACCCGGTGACTAGGTCCTGCCTATGGGTGGGACTAGGTGGGGGGTGGTTACACCCCTCAGCCATGCTGGACTTCCCCAGGCCAGGGGCTGGTGTGCCCCTGGAACTGGTTCAGACCGGCCTATGCGTAGTGAGCACCGGGGTGCCACTCAGCAGTCACCTTCCTGTAAAGCCCTGCCTACCCAGGATACACAAAACCATGTCTGGGACGGTGCTAGCACCGCCCCTGACAGGAAACCCTTTGTCCAGGCTCCCCTCGCTGGAAGGACTCCCAGCTGCAGGGGGTCAGACTCGTGTCTGTGGTGGCAGCATCCATTTTGTGGAGCTGAGGCTTCAGTTAACTTTAACCGGGGTTCACAGTTACATACATGTCGTGTCCCTCTAGAAGGGTGGAATGCTAACCCCGTCGCCAGAATTGGCGAGGGGTTAGTATTCCAATTCGTATGACACCTTACTCGACATGTTTTGATAAAGCAATACCAAAGATAGCATTTAACCGCGAGGATTATAATGCACTTAAGAGTATATGGTATGCGTTATCATGGAACAGCTATTAGGACTTGATTCCGCAAGCTGCAGACAGGCTCAGCTCATGCCAGAGCACCATCTCACACGATTCCAAGCACTCTGCCTTCAGGATTGTCAAGGCCTGCCATAGGAGTGACTGATAGGAATCTGTGTGTCCATTTTAGGGTTAGGTATAGGTATACTACACCTACAGCAAAGGGTGATTACACGACTTTGCCCCAGCTGTCATGCAGCCAGTTGTGTCAAATTTAGGAGGCCAGCCAGGGGTGGCATAATACATGCTGCAGCCCCTGGCAGCCCTGGGTACACCCATGCCCTGAGTTACAGGGTCTGATAGGGTGGCCCAGTACCAATTGGAAATGTACCTAGGGTACATGGAATCCATTTTAAAGAGAGAGCAGTAGGCCTGGGGTCCTGATTGGCAGGGTCCCAGGTCGACTATGTCCAAAACCAGCTAAAACACAGGGCAAAAAGTTGGGGGCAACCATAGTCAGGATGTACCTTCCTACAGTCGTGATGTGGATGGTGTCCCTGTGGATGATGGCGATGCCTCCTCCAGTCTGGATGTCGCGATCTCTCCGGGTGATCTTGTATCCCTCTGGGATGGCGATGGCGATGTTGGGCGTTGAGGAATCGTTCATCCAGGTTTCCGTGAGGAAGGCAACGTCAGGAGCTGTGGTGTCGAGGAGGTTCCAGAGTTCGATGGCGTGTCTGTGGACGGAGCGGGTGTTGAGCAGGATGCACTTGAGGTGGTTGCTGCTGGTATTCGGCTTGGCGGGTGCTGGTGCGAGGCAGGTCCGGATGCAGGTGAACTTGCAGGCGTGGCAACTGAAGGGTCCGTGGGTGCGTCTCGGGGTGGCTCGGTAGCATCCCGGGACTCGGCCGGTGTTGAGCGCGTTGAGGGTGGCGGCGGTGTACGTCCGGCGGGTGAGCTGGGATCCTCGGGGGCCAGGGGTTTGAGCGCTGGGCGCGGTCCAGGCGCGGATGGGCGCAGACGGGCTTACCTTTGGCGCACCTTTGGCGCGCTTAGGGCACGCCCGCTGCGTGTGCACGCTGCGCGTTGGCCACTCTGCCATAAGAGGAGAGTGGGGGGGGGGGGCGGAGCGAGGGAGGGGCCGCTGGGAGGGGGAGCGGGGTGGCGAATGGGGATGGCGAGTGAGGGAAGGGGGCGGGGCCGCAGGGGGGCAGCGGCGAGGAGGAGGCGAGAAACGCGGCCGGGGCTGGGCGAGGAGGGGGGAGCACTGGGGGCTAGGGAAGAAGCAGCGGGGAAAGGAAAAACGGCGACGAGGCAAGCAGGTGGCAGGGGGCACAGGAGATCCGTGGAAAGCGGATCTGGCAGAGGGCACAGCTCAAGGCAGAGGCGGCACCAGAGGACGGGCTCACTCACGAGGAGTGTGCTCGGGGGGTGACCTGCCCGGAGGGACAGAGGTCACTGCACCTCGCTGGCCACAGAGGCTATAAGTAGTCTCGTGCGAGGGAGGGGCCGCTGGGAGGGGGAGCGGGGTGGCGAATGGGGATGGCGAGCGAGGGAAGGGGGCGGGGCCGCAGGGGGGCAGCGGTGAGGAGGTGGCGGGAAACGCGGCCGGGGCTGGGCGAGGAGGGGGGAGCACTGGGGGCTAGGGAAAAAGCGGCGGGGAAAGGAAAAACGGCAGCGAGGCAAGCAGGTGGCAGGGGGCACAGGAGATCCGTGGAAAGCGGATCTGGCAGAGGGCACAGCTCAGGGCAGAGGCGGCACCAGAGGACGGGCTCACTCACGAGGAGTGTGCTCGGGGGGTGACCTGCCCGGAGGGACAGAGGTCACTTTGTGACATGGAGCAGAGCCTTGGGGCTCGAATTTTCCTTCTTGCTCTCTTAATCCGAAGATTACACCATGGCCCAAACAAAGGTGTGGGTCTGGTAAGGTTTACAGACTGAAGCGAATGCAGATGCCGCAGGGCACACAGGTCAGAAGGGTGGCTATACAAAGTATTGCAGACGCTTTTTGGTGATATGAGGAAATACATTTTAAAAATATATATATATATATAAGGAACTGCAAAATTAAATGAAGGTGGGCAGACATGCAGCTCAAAATTACAGAAAAACTACACTGTGTTTAGAAGTCTTATTTGGACCCCAAAGCTCAGGAAGATACTTTTGCAAAACTTGTCTTACCCAAATGGCATACCGTCAAAAAAATTACTTCCGGGGGGGCGTGGCTGGCGGCCGAACATGGCGGCAGCATAGAGGACTAGCTCCGGCAGGGAAGCGGCCTCTCCATCTATCCGCACGATAATCCGTGACTAATTCTGACCTCCAACGGCAGCACCGAACGCCCGAGACCGGGCGGAACTGGCGGCAGGTTCCCGGACGAAAATCGTGAATTAGACGACGGAGTTATCGTCGAGTGCTGATCCGACCGGAGCACAGGCCCACCTCCGGGCACTCTAGTGGCAACTGAGGCCGACCGGAAGTGCAGCCCGCTCGGCTAATGCAGACAGGAAGTGGTCGGTGTTGGAGGACCACACCCAGTGACGGCCCTGCCCAGTAACACACTGCTCGCTATACCCAGCGGAGGTTCATAGGAAGGGTGGCCGTAGTTTATCAAGACGACCATCCAAACTTTGTCCGACAGTCTGCCCTGCGGGGACCATCGGGGCGTCTCCCTCATTGCAACGGAAGCCCTCTTCACATTGAACTGAGGACCGCATCGTGACAGTGATTTCTCTTGATATCCCACCGGACCGACGAACTGTATTCTCTCCGCGACCGAACAATGGCCGGGAAAGGTGTGAAAGGCGGTACAACCCAGACTCTTATTGACCGCTTCACAAACGATAGAACCGTTTCCCCTCCGGCGGATGGGAAGAATCCCCCCGTAAAACCAGGCGAGCCTGGGGGGACGAAGACGGCGACGCTGGATGACGTTATGAAGGCACTCTCGCAGGTCCAAACGACGGTGGGCTCTATCTCGACCAAAATCACCCTTATCCGAGCGGACTTCCACAAGATGGCCGAAAAAGTAGGCTCGCTAGAGCTTGTCACGAAATCGCTGGTGGAGGATGTCTCGGAACTGCAGACGGCCATGGAAGCGGTCATGGCGGAAAACAAGCTCCTTAAAGACAAACTCGACGATCAGGAGGGCCGTTCCAGGCGGAACAATGTGCGCATTCTTGGCGTTCCGGAGACTGAAGGTGTGAGGGCGATGGATTTGTACGTGGAGGATCTCATCAAAACTCATCTTCAACCTAAAGGCCTGTCGGCCTTCTTTTCCGTGGAGCGGGCCCACAGAGTCCCGGGGGGTCAACCGAAACCAGGGGCCTCGCCTAGGCCGATCCTAGCAAGACTGTTTAAATACCGCGACCGGGACGTCATCCTCCAGGCGGCACGTGTCTCACCACCGGTGAAAATCCTCAACTCAACGGTGGCATTTTTCCCAGACTACACAGCGGAGGTGGCCAGGCGGCGAAAAACATTCTTGGATGTTAAAAAGGAACTTAGGAAACGTGAACTCCCTTACTCCATGATCTTCCCAGCCAGGCTCCGGGTGGTGGCGGAGAACAGAACCTGGTTTTTTGACGACCCTGGAACTGCACGAGACTGGCTGGACGGCTGGCGTCCTGCCTCCCACTCTCGCCGCCCTGGACGGACTAAGAACGGCTCGCATCAATCTGACCGTAACGATGTTGGAGACGCTGGTACGAACAGTGGCAGAAGCTCACCGGTACGAGACGAGGCTGACCTAAGTCAGGAGGTGGACCCTTGAACACATATACGTGACATCGATGTTTGGGACTGCGGCTGGAACCGCCAAGGACACTGGGCCGAGGGCCTCCGTGGAGGGTACGAGGGTTCGCTAATTACGGAGTGCTCCTCACCCCCAACGAGCAAGTAACTGTGTTTTCTTTGGGGTGGGTTTAAGCACTCTGCTAAATTGGGGTGGCGGGCAGTTTGGAGTCCGTGTAGCAGGGAAGCAGGGTGGGTGGGGATGTTGGGAACGGGGGGGTTAGGTTGGTTTGCTTGTTTGAATTGTTCGGCTCTATTCATCATTTTGAAAATGCTAGTAGTCACATATGACCGTATTCCTGGCACCGGGTATGTCGCCTCTGATCCTCAGACACTGATATGGAGCAAACGTGTGAATAATTGCACAGGGATGGGAAATTCTTTAATCAATGTGGCTCCATCCTACCCTCTGGGACACCAACTTGCACACACGATTACAAAATGGCGGATCTCTCACGACCTACTATCGTAACGCCTGACACTGGGGTGGGGGCTGTGCCACCGCTACAGGTAATGTCATGGAATGTTCGGGGGTTAGGAGATAAAGTGAAGAGGGGGCTGGTCTTACAATGTATTAAGAGACTGAATTGTGATATCGCCCTCCTTCAGGAAACGCACTTAGTGGGGGCGGCCACCAAAGCTCTGGATAGGAGAGGGTATCGCATGGTAATACATTCGGACTTCACTTCAGGGTCCCGGGGGACGGGTGTCTGGGTGAAAAGAACGTCACGCTTCATACATCACTCCACGAAAGCGGACAAGCATGGCCGCTTTGCGGCGGTGTGTGGGCAGTGGGAGGGCGTGCCCATTAATGTGGTGTCTGCGTACATCCCACCAGCGCTACATTCATCGGCACTCCCGGACCTGGGTAAATTTCTTTTGGAACTCCCGGAAGGGGACTTGCTGGTGGGCGGAGACTTCAATGCACTGGCTAACACGGACATGGACAGGTTTCCGGCTCGCCCCCTCCCCACTGGCCCAACGAAATTCAGGGACTTCTTGGAGGCACAGAGTCTGGTCGACATTTGGAGGCAGCTTCACCCTACTGATCGCCACTATTCATACTATTCCTCCACCCATGACTGCCTGTCTCGCATTGACTATTTTCTCACACTGGGGGGTGGCAGACTCACTTTTGCCGATGTACAGATTGCGCCACGGGGTGTATCAGACCACTCCCCCTTGATCGCTACACTGTCCTGCTCGGCCACGGCTCGCAAACTACTCTATCCCATTTACCCCGGTTACCTTAAAATCCCTCCGATCCGAAAATCCCTCAAAACCGCCACTAAGCATTACTTCCAGGAGAACTCCGGATCGGTGTCCTCACCGACGATACTCTGGGAGGCATACAAGACAGTATTGAGGGGCCAGGCAATTGCGACCATAACCGATCATAAACGTAAACAAAAACAAGAACTGGTAGAACTGGAACTGCAGTTGGAACAGGCTAATGTGACTCATATGACCACACCGTCAGAAGACTCGACACGCGCTGACCCTCTGTCAGCAAAGACATGATGACCTTCTCCGTCGACGGGTATTAGAGCATATAGAGTTGACTGCATGCAGAGTTTATGATGTGGGCGACAAAGCCAACAAATTGCTGGCCTGGTTGGACAAGAAACGGGACGGAGGTAGGCACATTCTGCAGTTGCGGGACTAAGAAGGGACGTGTCACACGCACCCTCCTAAAATCGTCGACCTCTTAGCAGACCATTTCCAAGGGGTATACACCCCAGAGGTGGTGGTCACGGCAGAGACGGCAGAATTAGCACTCCAAGATGTAGAATTAGAGATATTAACACCGGAGGCGCGGACCGAGTTGGAAGCGGACCTCACGGTAGAGGAACTCCGTATGGCGATGGGTGCACTGCACACAGGCAGAGCATTGGGCCCCAATGGGATACCAATCGAATGGTTTCAAACGATGTCAGACACACTGGGCCCGCCAATGCTGGCCATGTTTGAGAACTGCCGTGAGACCGGAACACTGCCTTTAGACCAGCGCTTGGCGACGATAGTAGCTATCCCAAAACCTGGCAGACCTCCAGAGCATTGTACGTCTTATCGCCCGATCTCGCTCATCAATGCAGAGGCGAAGATCCTAGCGAAGTTGATTGCTAATAGGCTGACTCCATATCTCTCCCAGCTGATCCACCCCGACCAATCCGGCTTTATGCCACACAGGAGTACAGCGTTAAATCTCCGTAGAGTGCACGGCGCACTGGCACGAGCACATTCCCTGAAAGAACCGGCGGCCATTTTGTCACTGGACGCCAGGATGGCTTTTGACATGGTAGAGTGGCAATACCTGTTCGCAGTTCTGAATCGGATGGGCTTCGGACCGAAGTTTCTATCATGGGTCCGACTACTCTACACAGGCCCGGTAGCCCACGTGGCGGCCAATGGCCACATCTCACGAGCGATTTCTCTAGCGCGTGGGACTCGCCAGGGCTGCCCTCTATCCCCGTTATTATTCGCACTGGTCCTTAAACCTCTCGCGATTGTTATCAGAAAGACACCACTACTGAAGGGTATTAGATGGACGGAGACCTGGGAAGATAGAGTATCATTATATGCCGATGATATAATGGTCTACTTGTCTGCCCCCGAATCGAGTGTTCCGATTCTACTGGCACTCTGCGATAAACACGGCGCGGCCTCTGGCTAAACAATCAACTGGACGAAATCGGTCCTTTATGTTCTGAAGGGCCCCTGGCCAGTCCTCCCTGAACACTGTCCTTTGGTGTTGACCGATGTCTCCTTCAAGTATTTGGGCATTCATGTCACCAGCGATACGGCCGTATTCTACGACCGGAACTTGGCACCCCCCCTCCTCCGTCTGAAGGCAGACGTGCGACATTGGTCATCCCTGCCGCTCACGCTCCTGGGCCGCGCTGCCCTGTTTAAAATGATGGCGCTTCCGCGCCTCCTGTACATTTTGGAAAATACCCCAGATGTAATCCCGCCCTCCTACTTTCAAAGAATCACCGCAGTTGTCACCACCTTGCTATGGGGTGAGCGTCCTCCGAGAATAGCTCACCTCAAACTTAACCGCGGTTGGTACGATGGAGGGATAGCACTACCGAATGTGCAGCTATACTATTGGGCATCTCAACTCAAGGTACTCAACCAGTGGATCCATGCATCGCACAATGACCCGGCATATCTGGCTGACAGGGCCCAACTGGGAACGCAAAGTCTGTTGGCCCCCCTATATAACCCAAGCCTCCTCAAGGACCTGATTGGCCCTACTAAACACACAGTCACCTTATGGTACAAGGCGCTCACCAGGCTACAATGGAAGGGAATCATCACGAAGCTTACCCCGCTTTGGGATACCAAGAAACTGGGCTGCCTCAGGACCAGTAAGGGGTTCACCCAGTGGGATAATATAGGCATCTCTACGGTGGGGGATCTCTGGTCGTCCACAGGGGTGATTCCATTCGAGCAACTTCAACAGCAATATGCCCTAGGCCCCACTGAAACATACAGATACATCCAAATCAGACACGCTCTCCTGGCGGTGTTGGAACCAGGAACTACGGTCCCGGAGTCCTCACCCCTGGAAGACCGGCTTCTTACGGATTTTTTGCAATCACGGGCCACCTCGCTCACATACCGCAAACTGATGAATAATCTTCCAGACCCCCTACAGAAACTGCGAGAAAAGTGGGAGGACGAGTTGGGTGCTATGGATGAGACGGATTGGAATGCTGCTATGGCGTCTCCGAGAGAGGCTGGGGTATCGGCCAGGTTCAGGCTCATACAGTTAAAAGTGCTGCACAGAGTGTACTATACAAGGACTGTCGGAAGGTACCTCCTGACTATGGTTGCCCCCAACTTTTTGCCCTGTGTTTTAGCTGGTTTTTGACATAGTCGACCTGGGATCCTGCCAATCAGGACCCCAGGCCTACTGCTCTCTCTGTAAAATGGATTCCATGTACCCTAGGTGCATTTCCAATTGGTACTGGGCCACCCTATCAGACCCTGTAACTCAGGGCATGGGTGTACCCAGGGCTGCCAGGGGCTGCAGCATGTATTATGCCACCCCTGGCTGGCCTCCTAAATTTGACACAACTGGCTGCATGACAGCTGGGGCAAAGTCGTGTAATCACCCTTTGCTGTAGATATAGTATACCTATATCTAACCCTAAAATGGACACACAGATTCCTATCAGTCACTCCTATGGCAGGCCTTAACAATCCTGAAGGCAGAGTGCTTGGAATCGTGTGAGATGGTGCTCTGGCATGAGCTGAGCCTGTCTGCAGCTTGCGGAACCAAGTCCTAATAGCTGTTCCATGATATCGCATACCATATACTCTTAAGTGCATTATAATCCTCGCGGTTAAATGCTATCTTTGGTATTGCTTTATCAAAACATGACGAGTAAGGTGTCATACGAATTGGAATACTAACCCCTCGCCAATTCTGGCGACGGGGTTTACTAACCCCTCGCCAATTCTGGCGACGGGGTTAGCATTCCACCCTTCTAGAAGGACACGACATGTATGTAACTGTGAACCCCGGTTAAAGTTACCTAAAGCCTCAGCTCCACAAAATGGATGCTGCCACCACAGACACGAGTCTGACCTCCTGCTGCTGGGAGTCCTTCCAGCGAGGGAGGCTTGGACAAAGGGTTTCCTGTCCGGGGCGGTGCTAGCACCATCCCAGACATGGTTTTGTGTATCCTGGGTAGGCAGGGCTTTACAGGAAGGTGACTGCTGAGTGGCACCCCGGTGCTCACTACGCATAGGCCGGTCAGAACCAGTTCCAGGGGCACACCAGCCCCTGGCCTGGGGAAAGTCCGGCATGGCAGAGGGGTGTAACCACCCCCCTCCTAGCCCCCCCCATAGGCAGGACCTAGTCACCGGGTCAGCCCCCTTTTTTAGTATAAAGATGGGAGCGGGCCCCCTGTTCAAATTAGATCATCTTTGGAATCAAGACACGACTTTCTTCGAAAGGACTTCAAGATTTCTTCTTCAAGATTCTCCCTTGTGGCTAAGGAGTAGTCACCCTGCATCAAGCGGGCACCATCCTAAGAACACTGCGGTCTGCTGCAAGTCCTTCTTCACGAATCCGACGACCCAGCTCGACGAGACCCGGCTTCCCTGGCACCTCTGACCTCTACAGCAAAGCTGAGAACTGTGAGTGCGACGAGACCTCGAGGGACCGACGATCGCCAAGACTGCACGACTTCTTTGCAACAAGCCCACCGTGTGCTCCACTGGTGAGTGCTTTGGGGTCCGAGAAGCCCCAACCCTGAGCAGCTCCAGCACCGAAGATCAGCCCTCCAGCATCTCCACGATCTGCGTGGGGCCCTTCTGCTTTTGCGTGCTCACCGCGCTGTGTGGCTACTAGCCGGCTGGCTTGTGGCCTTCTACACGACGCCCGACGACATCACTGCTGCTCGTCTGGTTGCTCCAGACTGGCCCTTGCTTCCTTCTTCAAGAGAGGCACCCCGGACCCTCCTGGTCCACTCCAGACGCCATTTTGAGTCCACCGAGTGGGCTTGAATTTGCCAAGGCTTTGTTGCCCAATCCTGGGTCCAGCGACGCCGACAGCTTCTATCTTCATGGGACAGCTCGCTCCTCCATCCTGGTCGCCGAGATCTGCGAGCACAGCGTCACCCACTCACCTAGTCGAGGTGACTACCATCCGGTGACCTCCTGGTGCCACCTGACTACTGGCTAGTAGTCTCGAACTTGGTCCCCTCTGCTTTCAGGTGTCATCTTCCTTCGATCCAGGCTTGGATCCATCGAACTTTCTTCACTGGTCGCCTGCCAGCAACTTCTTTCTTCCAGGCTCCTGGTCCGTCTACGAGGATTCCCGACGTCTTTTGAGACCTATGCAGCTGCAGCCCCTGGGCTAGGTAACTTCGGCATTTCGGTGCCCCAGCATAGCCTCACTATCCAAGGGTCAGAATCCACTTTCGTTTTCCTCCTACCAGGTCGGGTTCGCCCGAGAACACTAACTTTGTCATTACTAGCTACCATAGACTTTGTCCCGCATCCCGCGTGAGAGTGCACACTCTGCACCCGAGTCCCCTGGGTCTCCTAGAAGTAATCTGAAGATTCTATAGTCAAGATCTAGCGATTCCAAAGCCTATTAGTACTGTACTTACCTGCTAGTAATTTCGCATTCCACTTTCAGAGTATATGGTTTTCCGTGCCCCTCGGGCATTTGTATATACTGTGCTAACTTAAGTATTTTCGTAAGAGTTTTGTTTGTGCTTAGTACCCTGTCCTCATAAAGAGTACAGGGCTGTTGTGATTCTTAATAAATATCTTGTTTATTTTCATAACACTTGTGTGGTGGCCTTTCACTTGGTGTTCAAGGGGTATATGTGTGGTAAACAGCTAGCTTAACACGCCCTCTCGAGTCTTTAGCCTTAGACTGCTCGTATCCACGCTACTAGGATAGCTGGTCTATAAGGTTGACTTACAACCAATCATCAATAAGGGTTGCTGGACTGATACATAGCGTTCACTAGAATAGTGAACACTGCATATCAGGCCACCTTCTCACAAGGACCACCTTACACAAAATGCACAGGGCTGATTCCCCTCACTGTCTCAGGGGATGTGGGGAGGACGGCACATTGTTACACACGCTGTGGGGTTGCCCTCTCATCGCCGGATATTGGCAACAGGTCATGCGCACAATCTCGCAGGCCCTTGATACCTCCCTCACACCAGAGCCACGCCTTTGTCTCCTGAATATATGGGAGGGCACTGATCTTAACCTCCGACAACAGCAGTGGGTTACAATTAGCACAATGGTGGCAAAGCGCGATGTGGCGCAGAGATGGGGGGTGGCGGAGTTACCTACTTTGGCGTTGTGGTGCAAGACCATGGACAAATTGATGCTAACTGAAAGAACTGTGTATAAACTCAGAGCGAACCCAAAGAAATGGAATAAGGTATGGGAGGCATGAAATAGATACAGAGGGGACCTGTGCAACCCGCTGCAGGAGGATGAAGTCGAGGACTCAGATGATGAGGAGGAAATGATTGATTAACCTGTAGGATGCCATGGGGTGGGATTAGAATTGTAATCTTGTCGTTGAGAATTCGGCTCACGCTGTGCTTGGGGGTGAAGGGGGATGGCCTGGGGTTGGGGGTCGGCGTGTTCTACTAGCAACTCTTTTTCCATATTGCTTTATGTCTATTCACTACAAATGAGCCACTACGTTTGGTTTGGTTTTTATTTTCATAAAAAGGAACAAAACAAAAATGAACTTTAAAAGTAAAACTTCATGGCTCCGAAAACTGCATCCTGAAGATTTGCCATATCATCCTCATCATGTGCTGCCGGACCGGAGGGTTGTCGGCTGAATAGCTGTGTAAAAGTGTGTGATGTTCTCTTGTCTCGCACCATGCTTACTGTATAAATGTACTGCTGTTACTTGGATGATGACTGTCAATAAAAGTTTTACACCAAAAAAAAAAAAAAAAAAAAAATTACTTCCTGTACCAACTATCAAACGTATGCCTCTGCTGCAGAATGCACTGTCAGATGGTGGTGGGAGAGGGCTTACTTTACCCTGTAGAATTGATGCAAACCATGTTTCGACCAATTAGTACAAACTCTAAAGGGATGGCAGATTAACAGAATGCACTTATGGTTACGAGTACGAGAAATATATGACTATTTCATTGTTGACAAGTTTCTTACTATTTTCCCCTTTAAAAAAAAAAAAGTGAAGCAAACGGTTTTCACAGGCGGCCAACTTGAGATAAAGAGCCACTGCACTGTAGATTAGGGAGCCAAAAAGTTCCTTCAGACCCAGAATGGAGCACCACGATAGCTGAACTCTAAGATTCTCTACTTTTTTTGTTATTCTATAAGAAAAGGTCTAACGCACAAGTTACTTACCTTCGGTAATGATATATCTGTAAGAAACAGTAGTGATATATTCCTTACCTTAGAATTACCCCAGGCGTCATACTGGATCTGGAAAGTTTTTTTTATCAGCAGTACCCCTGCGCGGCTGTAGGTGTTGTCATGCGGCTCTGCGTGCGTTGTTGCCGCCGGAATGATGTCGCTGGAGCTACTTGGACGCGCCCACGTGCGCAGACGTCAGTTTTGTACACGACTTTCCGCAGGACCGCAGAGACATTTAAGAAACTGACCACTAGTGCCATGAAACTAGGGCCCTGAAAGGGATAACTTTAACCCTAGAAATCAGTTCGCAGAACGGGGAGGATGGGTGGGGCGGTGTTGGAAAACGAGGCAGCATCTGTGAGGCCTGCACAAATAACAGGACTACATTTGTCCTTCACTGGGAACCAAACACCCAATTGTAGCACCTGACTCTCAGAGGGTAGCGTTGCAGAGCAGTCTGAGGCTTACTCAGAGGTGGTGGTGTGGGCTAGTAATCGCCATTTGCAGGTGCGCAGAAATAAAACTTAATAATTGATTGTCCAGTCTGTACTTTGCTTTATAAAGTTAAGTACATTTATTGAACACACACACTACTCCATACAATGCACCAATTTACAAATATACATAAGCTGTTGGAATTACTTTGTGACATTGCATAACAGCGAAAAACCAAAGGAAATGATGGATGGAGCGTTGACAATACAAGCACTATCCCCCAGTCAACTGATCTGGGTTTAATCCATCACCGTTCTTTAGCCCACTCTGCCACCCCGGTTCAGACATGGCCGTATGCAAATCAGTCTGACCCTGTGCCTCATGGGAACAGTCCAGCCCAAACTGCCAAGCCATGCCTTCCCTGGACCGGAAACAAGCTACCGAGGACCGGTTTCCAGCATTCCAGCAGTCTTCAGCCCGGCTTGCTTGAATCCAGTGGCAAAGTGAGCAAGGGACTCACGTCTGAGCATACCCTGCCAACTTATAGCGAACAAAGAAAAACCAAAGGAAATGATGGACGGAGCGTTGACAATACAAGCACTCACCCCCAGTCAACTGATCTGGGTTTAATCCATCACCATTCTTTAGCCCACTCTGCCACCCCAGTTCAGACATGGCCATATGCAAATCAGTCTGACCCTGTGCCTCATGGGAACTCTTAACACTCTTGTTATTCATATCTGTATCAGGTCGCTTTTGAATTTGATAACTTTACTTATTTATTTTTTTACTCCAATGATAATGCTCTCACTCAGACACAGAAGCTCATAATCACCTGTGATTGGCCGATACCCGATCACATGATCGGAACTCTAACCAATCACGCTACTTGACACAAAGAAACTTCTGTGAATGTTTCCAATATCTGCCGCGATAAGCCGCCAATCCAGGCTGCTTTGCGTCAGACGCGTGTTCACCCACGGTACGAATCAGACCAGAAGAGACGCCTTGCGTCTATGGAGTAAGTTTTATAGCACTTATATTAGTTTTTTCCTCTTCATAACTCAATACACTAGAGCAGTGGACTAAACATTTAACTCTTTAGTTTTTGATTAGCGATTTGACAAGCTGTTCATAACAAAACAACATGTGAGTGAGAACGACATTTTTACACCTTGTACACTTGGGTTGAGGACCATGGTTCTGTCATGAATTTTCACTTTTAAACAACACAAAGGGCATGCGTATAATTAAGTATGTTATATGATTTACAGACTTTTGAATAGAATATTTTTGTCTTGCTTCTAGCTTTTGTCCCAGATGAAGGGCGATTCAGCCCGAAATGCATTGGACTGAAAAAACATGTTGTGATTGAATGTAACGAATTATGCAAATGAAAAAAAGGGAATGAAATACGAACTTATGATTATAAATAAGACTATTTCTACATAAAAATTTCTGATGAACTTTTATTCACATTAATGGATTTGGATTTTTCCTACCATACACGAGTTGAGCGCCAGGGGATAGTTCTGCACCAAGACACTCAGCCTGCAAAGGCAGTGTGTGTGTGTGTAAGGGTACAGGGCCCAGGGCCCGTAAGGGTGGCACAACAAGTGCTGCAGCCCTTAGGAGTCTTCTCTGGTCACAATGCCCTGGGTACCTAGGGTACCAGGGTACCATTTACTAGGGGCTGATATGTGGCCAGAGATGCCAATTGGGTTTCGTATTCAACACAGTTTTAGGGAAGGAACACACTGATTGGCAGAAGCCCAGGGCACACTCAGACAAAGCACATCAGCAATTCAGCAAAAAGTGGGGGCATACCATGCAAGAAAGATGGCACTTTCTCACAGCTGCAACATACATAGGCTGTCTTTCAAATTAGAGCGAGATTTTATCTCCATTTATAGTGTTCTGCTATTCTGAATGTAGTTAGAACAGGTCAATATGCAAGAATATTAATGAAACTGACATGGTGGAGTAGCAGCAATTCCCTCCAAAGTTGTCACATGTGAGAAACTACTCTCTATCAGTTGACTCAAACAAACCAAGACCAAAAAAGGACTGTTAAGGGTTTGCACTCGCTATAAAGGCTGGGAAGGAGCCAATGGTGACCGGTGGATAAGTAGAGGGTTGGTTGATTCGCCATTCCCATCAGCAGAATCGATTTTGAATGCAATGAAGCAAAGAATTTGGTGGATCATTCAGCCCTAAAAATGACCGAGTCAACCTTCGTTTTGATGATGATCAACCTTTCCTTCATGCTGCGTTAGGTGCAACATTGTCATTAGCATACATAAAATAGGCAGTATTGTAGGATTCAAGGATTTAGGCCAAGGGAATTGTTGGAAAGGTCAGAGGATAAACCCCTTAAATCAGTGTGCAGGTTATTCTGTATGTTTTGGTAAAGAATAAGCAGATTATGGTCTGGTTAGTTATATTATTTAGCATCTTCAACTCGCTCCACGGAAAGAACTCAAAATGAAATTTGCTGATTAGACCGTGTGAGCCCAAGTGAAAAGAGTAGACCTAGTACCTATGCCATTGTCAAGGAGTGAATGATCACTCAAGAGACAGAAGGTTCTTTAAAAGAGCACTCTGCTTTCTGTTTTAGTTCCTCTCATACCTTCCTAACACTGTGCAACACACTGTTTTGGTTCACTGCATTCACCTAAATCAGTTTCCTGCCCGGTAATGGGAATATGTATGGCGCATCCTCTTGAGAATTGTTATATAGAAACACTGAGGGAAACCTGACCAGCATGACTTTCTAACCCACAATTTAAACTCATTATGCAGCCCTGAGCAGGTCTCATGCACTAGAGGATATTTAACCTTCAAGGAAAACCGCACCAACCAGGGGGGACGCATATAATAAGGAAAATAACAAGGTTTATGTCTTGGAAGAGGCCAGAAACTGAGTAATTTGTGCAATTGTTTACTGATTTGTAGCTCTTCCTTCAGTAATATGTTTTGTTACCTGTCTACTTTGGATCTCTTTTCAGACCCCTGCAACCCGCCATTGACACCATTACTTACTGTGACAGCTTTCGCAGGTCAGTCCCTTCTGGAATCCAGCCCCGTTAAGACCTGGCTTTGAGCCTGCCGATATGATCTGATTTGGGTTGGGTTTTGTGCTGGTAGGTGAAAAAGAAAACTCTAGTAGTTAGGTTGGAATGCAGGGCCAGGGGTTACAAGCTTCTCATGTACAAAAGCTAATGGTACCATCTCCCACGTCCCTCTACAAAAGGCCAACAAATGCATCTGGCAACACAAGTCACCAGATTAAGCCTGCAACCTTTCCACCCAGTTTTCAGCAGTAAGGCTAAAATAAAAAAAAACTTCACAATTGATAGTCCACAACTGTAGGTTCGTTCATGGACGGTGAAACGTTCAGTATCACACATATAGTTAGGTCTGTTAAGAAATCTAGTAAATTACAGTCTTGCAAAATGGCGGAAACTTGCCATAATCTTAAGAGAATAGAGTTAAAATGTAAGCAGGAAATCACATTGAAAGTTACAGCAGAAGAACAAGAACTTAAAAAAATATATATTTAATCCAACTTCAGGGCTGGGCTCTTGGTGAGGGAAGGTGCAGATGTAAGGGTTTGTTTTGTGCACACAATCAAGAGGCCCAAGAAACGCGACTGTTAAATGATGGCGCTTCCAAATGAATTAAATAAACCCATACAAATTTTCAGACCACAGACTAAGTTGAGGTCTCATGGGAGGGGTGCTCGCCTACAATGCTTTGAGGGAACAGATTATGACAATCTTTACATTACAGAATCAAACAAGTCACAATTAAAATCAAAGGTGGGGAGAGTGAGGATACATATACAGGCCTTGAAAAATCCACTAGCAATTTCGAGTGAGATTTTAGCAGGTCGAGCTATTTTTTTTAGCATTTACTCAACTGTTCAAGCGAGTTAATTTAAACTGGAAGCAACAGGTGTTTTGTTCATTCAGAAAGTAAATGAGCAATAAAGACGCCTTTAAATATCTGTTGTCTTGACATTTGCTGTCTGTTCAAGGACTGGAGTCAAATGTCAGTTTGTCTTTATACTAATTGTTGCTTATCGGTTCATGGAAAATGTGTTTCTTTTCTTTCTCTTATAGTTAGTGCTTTCTGTCAAGTGAGTTATTTAACAATAATCGTGAAACTAAAAAAAGCTGTAAACTGTCAGGTTTTATTCTAATGCCCAAGTTACGACTTATGTTACGATATATCTGTAAGAGACATTAGTTAGTGATGGATTCCTTACCTTCGAATATCCCCAGGCGTCAGACTGGATCCAGAAAGTTTTTGCTTAGCAGTACCTCTGTGTCTGTAGGTGGCGCTCTGCGGCTCCGCGTCCATTACTGGCGTCGTCAGTGCCGAGATGACGTGACGGATGGGACTTGGGCGCCACCCATGCGCGCTGGCATCAGTTCTGTACACTACTTTCCGCATCCAGGAAAACAGAGCCTTGCAAGCTACTGACCAGTGGTGCAGAAAACTAGGGCCCTAAAAGGGATGACCTTAACCCTAGTAATCAGTTTGCAGAACGGGGAGGGGCGGTAAGAAATCTATCACTAATGTCTCTTACAGATATATCGTTAAACAAGTAGTAACTTGTGCATCTGAAAGAGACATGTTAGTGATAGATTCCTTACCTTAGAATAGATACCCCAGCAATACCAACCCAGGTGGAGGGTTTGGGAACAAAATTACACCAGGAAGTCACAGAGAACAGAACGGCCAAAGAAGCGGTCTCTTCGGACTTGACTGTCAAGGCAGTAATGCTTTGTAAACATGTGCAGCGAGGCCCACGTAGCTGCCTGACAAATGTCCTGCAAGTGAACGCCGCGTCCCAAGGCAGTAGTGGCTGCAGTTGCCCTGGTCGAATGGGCTCGCAGACCCACAGGAGGCTCCTTCTTTGCAGGGAGTAACATGCTTTGATGCACAAAACAACCCACCGAGAGATGGTCCATTTGTGCACGGCTCGACCTTTTTCGGCCCCCACGTAGCCAACAAAGAGCTGATCATCCACCCGGAACTGCTGTGTACGCTGCAGATAGAATGCGAGCGCGCGTTTTGGATCCAGACGGTGGATCCTCTCCTCTTCCCTGGAAGCATGCGGAGGCGGAAAGAAGGTGGGCAAGATGATGGTACCTTGGGCAAGAAAGAAGGACGGGTCCTTAGAACCACCTTGTACGGATGAATTGAAAGGGAAGGAGGTTTAGAAGAAAGAGCCTGGAGCTCACTCACTCTTCTGGCAGAGGTGATAGCCACCAGGAGAGCCGTCTATAAAGTGAGAAGACGTAGGGGACAGTTATGAAGGGGCTCAAAGGGAGCGCACATCAAATAAGTCAAAACAAGATTCAAGTCCCACTGAGGCATTATGAAGGGCATGGGAGGAAACGTTTGTATATGCCTATGAGAAACTGTTAACAACCGGGGACTTAAAAAGAGAAGGCTGATCAGGAAGCCGTAGAAAGGCAGAGATGCCAGAAAGATAACCTTTGAGAGTGCCCAGAGCAAAGCCCTGCTGGGACAAGGAAAGTAGGAATAGAAGTACCTCAGAAAGAGGGGCAGAAAGTGGATCCACAGCCTTTGCTGTGCACCATGCCACAAATTTGTTCCACCTGCAGGCGCATACCGTCTTAGTGGAGAGACGCCTGGCTGCCAGAATGACACCACAGACTTCAGGAGGAAGATCGAAAGCTGTCAACTGTCGCCGCTCAATCTCCACGCAAGGAGGTGGAGGCTGGACAGGTTCAGGTGGAGGATCGTCCCCTGCTGGTGCGACAGGAGATCCTCCCGAAGAGGCAGACGGACCACGGAATCTATGCTCATACTGAGTAGCTCGGGATACCATACTCTACGAGCCCAGTCCGGAGCCGCAAGGATGACTTGGGCCCGGTCGCGCCTGATCTTCAGCACTCTGGGCAGAAGTGGTACAGGCGGAAAGGCGTACAACAGACCGCAGCTCCACTCGTGACGAAAAGCATCTCCGAGTGAGTGCCACCTTGGAAATTCCAAAGCGCAGAACCGATGAAATTGCGCATTCTCTTTGGTGGCGAATAGATCTAACGAGGGCTCTCCCACTGCAGAAAGAGACCTTGCACCACGTCAGAGTTCAGACGCCATTTGTGATCCATCAATGTACCGACGGAAGGAATGCATTCAGCTCAAGTCGGATCGCCCGCAGCTCCAGAAGGTTGATATGGAGCCGGGACTCTCAGGCTCCGGAGAAGCCGCAGGGGCAGAACCCCTGCCCCCCTCGTCCGCCTCCGAGGAACGACGGGGGGACGTCTGAGAGCGAACACGCTTCTTTGACTTCTATTTGTAGCGACGCTTACCGGAATCCGAAGGCGAAGACCTGGAGCCCGAGGAGCGACGGCTCCGGTCCCGTGAGCGGTCCCAGGACCAGCCCCTAGACCGGAAGTGGTTGCGTGACGAATGCTGGACCTCCAGCAATTTCCTACGCTGCTCCTGCAAGGCCTTGGGGGCTATGGCTCGGCAGTCCCAGGAGTCGTGATCGGTCTCCAGGCAGTAGAGGCAAACATCGTGGGGGTCCACTTGACCTATTAGCGTGGATTTGGAAAGACCCTACTCCGACCTGTATTACTTTGTTCGAATTCTATGACTATGTATTTCACCTGAATTATTGTTGCTACTAACTATCTATGCACACATTTAAATCGCTGTTCGAACTATATGACTATGTATCTCACCTGTATTATTGATGCTACTGACTATCTATGCACACATTTAACTGTTATATTTGTATTATTGATGTGCTGTACTACTTATGTGTAACCCCACTCTTGCTGGCATTCCCAGCCGTGTAAAGCGCTCTGATATCTGCAAAGATCCTGTTCGCGCTATATAAAACTTTCAAAATAAATAAATAAACATATTACGGCGACAGGCCCCACAAGACTTAAAGCCGGGCATCCCTACTTCGTGCACCAGGAGAAAAACTGAGGGAGACAAAAGTCTCTAAATAACAGTCAAAAAGTGGCTGAGGTACGTGCTCAATCCGGATCTGCGCTTACTGGCGCGGAAAAAGAAAACTGACGTCAGCGCGCATGGGTGGCGCCTAAGTACCCTCCGTGACGTCATCTCTGCACTGACGACGCCAGTAACGGACGCGGAGCCGCAGGACGCCACCTACTGACGCGCAAGGGTACTGCTAAGCAAAAACTTTCAGGATCCAGTCTGACTCCTGGGGTAATCTAAGATAAGGAATCTATCACTAAAGTGTCTTTCAGATAGGACATTTAAAGAGCTTGTAAATGAATAGTACAATTATTTCAAAATATATTAGGAATTATGAAAGAACTTTTTTTTTAATTCAGAAGTGTGATACAAACAATGTTTACATAGGAGCAAAACAAATCACAACATTTAACTTGGTGATGTGTAATTGACAAATATTTGCAAAAACTCGATTTCCAGACATTGTACTTTATATAGTTTTAAAACCACATGTCAGTGGGAAATTCTGTGGGTATTTCAATGTAAAATCTGCTGATTGCAAATGACAGTGTGCTGCAACTTTATGCTTTAGTTATGTTTTTATTAAAAGCTTCAGTTTTTAAACATGAGTTCAGAAACATTCCTGCGCTGATGACAATGCAGCTAATGAACTGAGGCAAACTCAGCAGTCATGTGTATCCTATATTTGCATAGATTTGTATTATATATGAAGCAAAAGTTTAGTCTATGAAACTAAGCAAGAGTTTTCTGTAAAGCAGACATGCGGAACTTGCGTATTTGATTGTGCTCTCATGTGTGATCAAGAAGAAAATGGCGTCTCAGTGAATTAAAATACTTGCCCAGGATCACACAATTTGAAACCAGTTTACGGGTCAAGAGCATTATAATTAGGTCGAGTAGATTATTCATGTCACTCGACCTGCAGATCTAGTAAAAAGTTTAGGATTTTAAGGCCTGCATATAGACATATCTAAAATGACCCTATAACAACTTAAGAAAATGCCTGCTACAACGCATAGTCTACAGACACACAACTACTTGCTAGACTAAACAAAGACAGCAAGGGTGCATACAGCTCAACCGGGCAGCCACTGCCAGTTAACAGCTGGAATGCCCTAAAGAAGTAGTTAATAGACCCAAGCCTGCTTTAAGACCAAAACATCTCTACTGGGCATGCAAAGCCATTACATTACATACACTATCAATGAAGATGTAGGTAGGAATAACAAGGGCCATAACAGGTTGAATTCATAGTGGAGGAGATGGTTGAGGTATATGAGGGAGCAAATCAAATATTAATTGTATGGATAGAAACTGGGTGGGATCGACCCAAAACCAGGAAATACTCACTAGGTTGGAATGTAAACCTGCTTCAATTTGCTGTCTGCTTCAGCTGCCTTCAACCGTTTCTGCAAAATAAAAAAACAATTACTAACGAATCTGTTACCCTCCGCTTTTCCATATCCCAGACTGACAATGTTTTAAGCAGGTAACCTTTTTTATAGGTCTACAGTGTATTCAGCACTCACAATAGCCAGACAACACGTCACTCATTGCAATTAACAATATGTGCACACGGCACTATAGTGTGCTCTGTAAGACCCCCAGCAGAAATGCAGCTGTTAGAAGACACAAGGCCCAATTCACAAAAGGTGGAAGGAACCAGCAATCACAATGGAGCCTCACTTAAAGAGAATGCTCACATATGGAAATGGGTAACATGTAGCAAAAAAAAAAAAAAGAGAAACAAGAATATCCCCGCTAGACTACCTGCTAATACCACAAATAAGAGCAGCTTCAATTGCACTGGACACACAGGAGGGTGCGGTCACTCACTTGTTGGATGTAGCGGTCTGTAGTTTTCCACATGTAGTAGAACTGTACAATGCTGGCTAGAGACTTCCAAGGGAGCTGGTAAGGCAAGAAAACTGCAATCAGACACTCATTCAAGACCACCGTATCCATTAAAATTGTGAACCTGGTAAATCAGCCCACTTACATATTTAGGGACATCCAGAGCATGTGACAGTGAAAAATCTAAACACCAAAGCACATACAGTATGACTCTTTTTACACAACCAAACATCCCAAGCCCACTGGCTTAGCCTTAGCAGCGAGTCTGTCACTCTTTACAATGATAAAAATATGCAGACACCAAGCAGATAAGAGTAGCCGGTTGGCGACATACAAGAAGAGACTAAAGGATACAGCATTCCAGATTTATCACTCAAAATAAAGAAATGGTCTCTTGCAGTAATCCAGTTTTTACATCTTGATAACTAGTACAGATGTGGTGTGAGGAAATGGGGTGTATTATATGGTATGGTTGTGTGATCTCACCATGTAATACACTTACCAATCCTTTTAGGACCAGTAGGTTTTCTTTGTTAAAACCCTTAGCTCACCCTCATTAGCTGTGGCTCAGAGCACCAAGTCTTATACAAAGGAACAAGAGTAAAGCATTTAAACAGCACCAAAATGACTGAAAAAGTCAAAGTCAAAGTCAAATGATTTATATAGCGCGCTACATACCCAGAGGGTCTCAAGGCGCTTGAAGAAAGGTGGGGAATTACTTGTCGAATATCCAAGTTTTAAGTTGTTTTCTGAATGCTAGGTGGTTCTGGGTGAGGCGAAGGTGAGTGGGAAGTGAGTTCCAGGTTTTAGCTGCCAGGTAGGAGAAGGATCTACCTCCACTGGGGGTATCAGAGGTTTAGATTTTAGAAGGTGCTGTAAATACACACTTTTTACTCAACCGCATACAGACATTAGGAACGCCACCAAATTTGTCACTTAGAACTTTTTTGGAGAAAAAAACTTTGGCTAGTTTTATTGCGGCCGGGTTGAGTTACTTCAGATGACCAACGTCGACAGGGCACCATTCGGAGGGACCAGCAAGATCCTAGGAAACAGCAACCTTAAGTCAATTCCAGGGGCTTTTATCCTTTGCTGCAGGTTCCTATGGAAGTGGTCCTGATATGGATTCAGGATGCTGGAGATGCTCAAGGATGCTGTGGATGTCATTAATGGGGGTCGTCTTGTGGCAACTAATCTTTCCACAGAGGGTGTGAAGCAGTCCTGGCCACGAGGTCGACTTCCCTCTAGGTCCACTTGGTCCTAATAGACGTCCAGTCGCCCGGCATCGCAGTCACAGCCAAATCATTCCCTAGGCCATAAGTTGTCTTCTGCCTACCCAAGCTGCATTCCAACAGCTCTACTGGGCCCAGCGGACTTCAGTACAACTTATATCATCAAGTCCTGGTCTTTGATGTGGCACTATAGCGGTTTGCAGCAGTGTGAAGACCGTGAGCTAACAACTCACCCCAGCAGGCTTCTTCAGCTGTTGTGGCTCTGCCCTGTGCTGCAAACAGGTGGTCAGCCAATTGACTCTTGGGGGTCTCTTGCTTCGGCTGGGCTCCAGAGACTAGTGCTACACATGCAGACAGCATGCACAGTCACTTACCCATTGCTAGCAAACAGGGTCTGCAGGTGCAGCCTCTCTCTGCCGTTGCAGCCTCTTTTTACTGGTTCCTCCGTGCAGCAGGGCTGTCTTCTTTCCAGTCCAGTCGAGATCAGAGTTCGGGGTGCCACAAATGCTAAGAAAATGCCCTCAGGGTAAGATGTTGTTGGTAGCCAATAGGCTACCATGTTCCCTCCGTCCTGATGACCAGTTTCTGTGCAGTGTGGCATCTGGCTATCCCAGGATGCACCATTATTCCTACTTCTAACAGGATAGAACCCTTTTCTTGGCGTCCAGAGCTCCCTAGCCCAATACAGATGTGTGGCATCAAGGGGGTTACACGCCCCTAAAAAACTGGTTTAGCAACTTGTTTCCCCTTCCCTGTGCCAGCTTGTCTACCTAGACAATGGAGCAGCCTCTCTCCCAAGTGTTACCCTTTATCCCTTGAAAGGCGGCTTCTCCTTTGAAGCTCGCCTTTGGGACAACACCCATGTGGCTTCAAGCAAGAGGGAGGCAATAACTCTCTCCAGTGCAGGCTTCTATTGTCTGCTTTCATGGGAGTTGTTAGCACGTCTCCCCAGTAGGGCAGAAAGCTGTCTCTTGAACATGCTCCTTGTGCAATCAAAAAGGGGATAAAGACGAAAGGTAACAACATGGAAATGTGGTTAGAGATTTAGGCAGTCCAAAGCAAGAACCTTAATACAACATTTCTGACATGTGCAATTATGCTGCTAAATGGGTGTATTTGGGGTCCATGTCCCCACTTGAATATTATGTACTTTACCGCATATGTTTTGTTAGTGCACCCATTAACTGTCATTAGCTGTTAGTATTCGGGATGAATACAAGCTGAAGTGGAATTTCATCTGCTTAGGGTATTTCCCCATACTTTTTTACATTGAGCTGTGGAATTTTTCAATTTCTCCTGTAGGCTAAGGTTCTTGATGAAATCTGAGCCAATTCCTTCATTCAAAACTGCATTCCCCTTATTCAGTGCAGGGCTTGCAATAGTGAAACAGGCCTGAAAAGGTCAAGCCACCAGGCTGACACTGGAAGAATCAAAATATTTAATAACACATTAAGGTAACTAACGTAAAGTGTAGGGTGAGAGGTTCTCTTAATAGCCTTGTAAAAATGCATCATATGGCCCTGAGCTTTTTTGTCTGACCTGCCCCCCCCCCCCCCCTTCCCTCTAGGGTACATGACAACCTGCATACCAATGAAAGCACTCCATTTTAAAAGCAGATTCTGTACCACAGAACTCTTGCAATGTTTGCCCCACCCAACCAGAGTGAAGGTAGCCAACTCCGTTCACACACCAGGCTTCGAGGTGTGTGTAGTCCCTAGAAGCATAGTCCAGGTGTACATGCCTTTTACCTGCTCCATTGTACACCAGACTGCCAACAGCATCTTCTCTGTAAAGGTACACCAAGTCCCTTCTAATTAGGGGTCCATGCATAATCTTAAATGAGAACATCTGTGTCTGGTGCCTGTGACGTGTGAGGGGAGCAGAGAGAACGAGCTGGGGCATCTCTGTATGCATGTGTGGTATACTTGATATTCTGATAAGGAAACCAAATGCCCATAAGCAAACGTCCTCCACCAGGATCCTACAGGATGGATTGGCAAATTTTGCAACGGAACAGGCTAATTTTGGGGCCCACAATGTGCAGCATTCTTGCATCAAGTAGAATGTATCACAAAAACAAAGGCTCTAAAAACATCGGTGCTAAAAAAACTCTACTAGATTAAAGTCTGTGACCTGGGACAGTCTCCAGCAGCATGGCATCTCTGAGCAGGATTATATCTACCTGCCAGAGAAAGCACAGATTTCAACTTGAAAAGTTGTGCTCTCTGGCACCAGGCATCCATCAGCTACGGAGCTTCCATGATTCATAAAGAAAAATATCGGCCATTTGTTGGTTTTGCTTTTCTAGCACAGTCAGGAACTGTGAGGTGAAAAACTGTGTAATTGTAAGGACACTTTTTAACATGGATCTAAGCCTTCTGTTTGCCTAATAATTGTTCTGAAATAATGTAAGAAATCAAATACTTTTTGATCAATTTCTTCATCCGTTAGTTGTATCAGGTTTATTAGAAAGGGAAAAAATACCTGATTTCCCCATATTTTTACCAGCCTGGACTTAAAAATACAGGCCAGTCAGGGAAAAACAGGCAGATGGCAAGTCTAAGGGTCCACAAATGAAAAGGAGCAGCAGACAAGAGTGTGGTGGTAAGGAAGGTACGGACAGGTTGAGGGGAGAGCACCAAAATAAAGGGGCAATGGCATTAAAGAACATGGGAAAAGGGCACAAGAGTAACATGGCAACAGGGGAGGGGGTACTAGTGGGAGGGGCACTGGAAACAGGGGAGAGGGTATAGGAAGTCCAGAGCTAGTGGTATGGGTAAAAGCAGGTCCTAGGCTAATGGCAGGGAGACATGAGGGGTGCACAGGAGGCACAAGTAGACAAAGTGGTGGGAGGGCACTGGAGTAAAGGGTCAGGAGGATCGGGGGCGGCATGGAGACACAGAGGAAGAAGGCACAGGGCTACAAGATGGGAGGGATCTAGAGGAGGAACTGGGCTACAGGGAGATTCAGAGGCTTGGGGACTAGGGCCACCGGAGAAAGGTAGCAGCGCAGGAGGCGAGGCAGAGTGAAATGGTGTACCGAAGTGCCCTATTTTTGCATGGTTGCCCCCACTTTTTGCTAAACTGCTTTGACTTAGTGTGCCCTAAGTTCATGGCAAACAAGTACTCCGCGCCTATGTTCTTTCCCTAAACTTCATTGAAAACAAAACCCAATTGGCACTCTTTGGCCACTGATCAGTCCCTTGTAAATGGTACCAAGGGCACTGAGGCCAGAGAAGGCCTCTAAGGGCTGTAGCACTTATTGAGCCACCCTTAGAGGCCTTGGAAGTACACGTACGCACACACACACACGTACACACAGCATGCTGCGTGTTTTGATGCAGAACAAAGTGAAGAGTCGACATGGCTGTGTGCCATGCCACTGCCCTGCCATAGGTTAGCCATCCCTCTAGCTGGGTGCACTAGACCAGTGGCGAAGGTACAGGTGCATGACCCCTGTAACCCTACAGTGTTTAGACCAATTCTTAGACCTTGTAAGTGCAGTAATGCCATTAAGTGTATATCATACTGGGAGTTTGTCATTACAAACTCCACAGCACCATAATGACTTTACTGAAAACTGAGAAGTTTGGTATCAAACTTCTCAGTATATTAAACCCACAGATGCCAGTGCAGGATCGAATGAAAAATGCACACAGAGGGCATCTTAGATATGCCCCCTGAAAAACAACCTAACACTAGTGTCCAGGCTGAGTGGCTGCTCGCCAGCTGCCACCACCAGACATGTTTCTGGACCCCTGGGTCGAGAGCCTGCTGCTCTGGGGGGGTCTGAAACAATGCACATCCTGGGACGGGGTGCCAAGCCTCCTCCCCCAGGGTGGGCAGGTTCCACGAAGGGGAAGCTTCAAAGGCTTGCCGCCTTTGTGAGCTTCCCAAGGCCTTTTGCTGCTTCCAGAAACTGGCCCCCACCAGTTCTGAGCCCCACTTTTTGGGGGGGGGAATCGGCAGGAAAACCAAGTGAGGAAGGGAGGTGTGCAACATATTTGCCAACCCCACCCATCAGGTGGGGGAGGCGAGGTGAAGCACAACTCTCAGTCCCCGCCATCTTGCAGATGGGGGGAACCCAGTCAACCAGAGTGAGGCATATGCCCCCTCCCACTGGAAGGTGGCGCAATAGGGGGTATACCCACCGCAAGGAAGGGGCTCATTGATCCCAAACTTTACATACCTGTAACACCCCTAAATGTAGTATTTAGGGGCACCCCTGAACCATGCCTCCTCAGACAAGAACCGACTAAGAAGAAAAAGGACCGAAGAAGCAGTGCCAAAGCTAAGAAGAGGAAGACACTCACTGACTTGGCCCCAGCCCTACCGGCCTGTCTCCACTTCAAACCTGGAGAAGCGAAATCCCGGTATGTCCTGTAGCCAACCCCGAGGACCAGCCCTGCCTTCCACAGAAAAGACACTGTCTCCTGTGAGCACCGAATTTGCTCACTCACAGACTCTGGCTCCAGCCAAATCTGCGAGTCTGCACCACTCTGCACCTTACGCCCACGGCCCGAGTTAGAGTGGCCCAACACCACGAGGTCTCCCCAGCGATCCTGACCTGAGATCTGGTGAGCTCAGATCTGCCTCGAATCTCACGGCGAAGCCTGCAGCCTCTTTCTGGAGGATTTCCCCCGACCGGATCTGGTAAGGAAAACCTGATGCCAAAAGACACCCCAGTACCAGAAGTCCTGCGGCCTTGGGTAGGCCAACCAACTATGTCCCAGCATCCCCACTTACCTCTCCAACCGGTGGTCATCTCCAGAAGATCTTCATCCAGCCTGCAGTCTTTGTTGAAACCAGAGAATCCCCATTGAAATCAACAGGGCACCCAACATCAAACCGCACCCTGCACTTAGCCGCCCCTGCAGGTGTACTGTGGGTGCTAAAACGCATCCCCCTTTGCCCTGAGCTAAACCCCATGAGGTTTACTCCCACAACTTTGTGGTCTGCTCATGAGCAGCCACCAACCGGAGGCCCCTTACCGCCCATTAGATAACTTTGGGCCTCAACACGCTGCACCCGGCCGCCCTAGTGCCGCTGAGGGAGTTTTTAGTGTGCATCCTTGACCCTGGTTCTAACCCCAGAATACCAACTCCCACAACAAAGTACTTACCTGTTAACTGATAACTTAATTTCTCTCCACTGGAATACATTGACTGTTTTCCCTCGAAAAATGTTCTGTGTGGAGTTGATTTTGTATTGAACTTCGAACAAACTGCAAATAACAAAAAATTGCTTGCTCACCTTTTCTCTAGGCAATGTCCCAGTGTGATATCTAGGTGTATCACACTGAGTAGAAAAAGTAATCTGAAAAACAATTCAAAGTAATTTCCACTGTATTGAAAGCATTTACAAACCTGTAACAAAGTCATTTTCATTCAGCTAGCTTGTATTGTCCAACCTGCCTTGAAAATTATCAAATACACTTACTTGTGCCAGGCTTGCTTGGTTGTAGGAAATATATACAACTAAATATTTTTATACAAATCAAAGGGGTCGGAGTTTAGTCTTGGAGTGTGTAACATCATTTGCTGATTGAGTACAACGAATGCTTAACACTACTCTCTGATAAAGGCGTACTGCTCGCCCACACTATCACAAATAAAGAGTAAGGTGCTCTACTTTTACCTCTGCCTACCTTTTGGGTTCCACAGGACTCTGTGCATACTATACCTCATTTTGGTATAGTATAAACAGAGCCAGTTTCCTACACATGGAACACCAGGAGAGAGAATAATGAACACTTCCCCTGCTTGATGGTCATTCTCTGATTACTGGACCTGAGGCAGAGTAATTTTCATTAAAGGGAGGTGGTGGCATTTAAATTTTACAGGACATTTGTAAAAATCCCTTTTGTCTTTTAATTGAATATGGATGTTGCCAATTTTTGGCAGAGCAAAAATATTGGGTGTTGTAAGGGGAATCCTCTTTGGGCGGTCAGCTCCATTTTTTCAGTGTTTTTGGATTCACTAGCTGGTAATCTTTAACCCCAACTCTGGGACACTACTATCCAGTGCCCAATGAATTTGCTGTGATCCCAAAAACATGCTGAAATAGGGTTAAAACCTGACTGACATTTAACTATAAGGCCATAGAATATGGTACAGAAAAACAAACATGGCATAGAAAGTTAAATGCCACTTGTGTATTGCAGCACTTATTGTGCAATCCAAAAAGTGGCAGTGAACACATTAAGCTAAGCTTGTTGCAGTTACACTTTTCTCCCTAAGTGAGATGGGTATGCCCAGACATGGGTCCCTTGCTCACTGTGCGACTAGATTCAAGATAGCCTGTCTGATGATGGGTGACATACCCTGAAACCGATCCCAGGATGCTTGTTTCCCGTCCAGGGAGGACCTGGCTTGGCAGTTCGGTCTGGACTGTTCCCATGAGGCATAGGGTCAAGATTGATTTGCATATGGCTGGGTCCAAATTGGGGTGGCGTAGTGGGCTAAAGAACGACAGATTTTACCCAGACCTCTTGACTGGGGGAGAATGTTTGAATCATTCAGCATTCCGTCCATCATTTTTTGCCGTGACATTTATTATTAAGAGTGGATCATGTGACATTAGAAATGGCTTGATCCCCACCCATCCGTAATTAAGCTCAGAACAACCCTGTCACTAGTCATGCTGTAACTGGTACTTAAGAAAACATTGAAGTAAAGATTATATACTTACTATAACTTCTGATATGAACCTACTTTATATAGAATAAAATCCAATCTAACTGTTAAAGACAGATTTTTATAAAATATAACGGAAATGTAACTATTAGAAAGGTAACTTTTAGAAAGTTTTCTTTTCCTTGTCTGAAGATGTTGTAAGCAAAATTTGCATTAGCTCTCAGCAACTGTACAGCATGGACTTTGCTTTATGTAAGTGTGGACGAGATTTGAACATTGCTTCCAGAGCAGGGACAGTGGCCAGGTAAGGTGGAAGAGTTTTCTTCCACTGGCAGGAAGGTCAGTTGCGGTGGGCTCAGGAACTTCATTTAACTTAAAACCAGCATGTCCTGTCACAAACAAATTTTAGTTGACACTTGGAAAGCACTAGCTTTTGTCCCCAAAGGCAGGCTGGCAGCAAGCACTGTGGGAGGAAACTAACATCAGAAATGTTTTTGAGGGACCACTGAGAAGGGACTGCTCATTACCCTGGCCACACCTGAGTGGGTGGGCAGGATGTGCAAAATGGGAAAAGGATTTTCCCATTTCGGATTTTGAGATGGAGGGGCATTGTGGGATAGCTTGACTTAGGGTGAACAGGAACTGCCAAAAATGTAGGAAGGGTGCCCCTGGGGCACTAGAACTCAATAGGGAGAGCCCAGGAGTCATCCTCACATACTAGCATTTATTAGGGAGTCCCCCAGGTGTCTTCACAGCCCACTAGCTGGTGCCAGGCATAAATGGGACACCCAAGGCACCTCCTGAGAGCACTTACTGGAACTGCAGAAGATCAGAAGAGGAATTAACCTGCTGTCTGTGACCTGAGAGGAGCCCTGAAGAACTGTACCTGCTTCCTGTTGTACTCATGGCAAAGTGGGACTGAAGGGTCATTTGGGAAACCTCCCTGTGTGGCTATAGGGACACAACAGTTGTAAGAGGCCTTTTCTTGGACCTGCCCAGCTGACCAGTGGCAACTGAACCTTGCTGCAGGGCTCTGCCTGACAACCTGAGAGTCTCTGAGAGCCCTCCCCAGAGGCCTTAGAAGTGTATGTCTGATTGTTTGGGCAACAAAGAAAAAGGTTTGTAAACTTGAAAACATTTTCTACAGAGTTTAGGAAGACCTGTGGGAATACGTTTCAGACTGTAAATTCCACAGTCGTTGACTAAATTTCAGTTCTGTTCCGCTGAAGGCTTCCAACACCTCTGAAAAACCAGGTCAGTCTCATGCTGCATTGGGACTTACAACATTTTCAGCAAGAAAGCTCTAAAGCCTCAGCGGGACCAACCTGCTTCATGTATCTGGAATTCGGTTGCACATCGGCTACTACAAATTTCAGAGAAAGGTAAGATTTTTCTTCTAAAAAAAATTACAAAGTTTATTTCTGAAGCGGGAATTAGTAAGTCAAAAAGTTTCTGACATTCCATGGGGCCAATCCACTTGCTGCAACTGACCAGGGCTTCATCACGTCGTACCTAGGTACCGAGCTACTGCTTCCACAGACTAACACTGGCACTTTTTGTGGAGCTATTTTTACGTAGATCTTTAAAAATGTATCTCTATGCTCCACCTCATTGTATTTTTGTTATTTTTTCATAAAGTTTTTCCTCTTCATTTAAATTGGTTGTGGAATTATGTTCTGTTTAATGTGACTTTCTACAGTGTGTACACTTGTTAAATATTGTACACATTGCCTAAGACTCAAGCCTGACTCTATTGTGTCAAGTTGCATGGGATTGAGCACATGTTTATTTTATTTAATGTGTGGGTTATCTAGAAGGTGGTGGCCTTATCCTTTGCGGTAGACAGTTGTACACCTCAAGTATTAATGCATACCCTAAACTGTGACTAACATGTAGAGGAAAGTGAAGTGCCATTAGGGAAAAGTAGCTTTCTGATTGAAATGAACACCATAAGGTCCTGCTGGAGGTTGCCTGCACAAACTAACTTAAACAGCACCATTTGGAAGCTGTTAAGTAAATCTGGCATGGTCATATCCATTTCACTGTTCCTCAGAAGGATACAAGAGTCTGCAAAACAGCAGGCAGCTGTGTGCATCAGTGACAGTGATCTGGTCCCTGTGCTTTACTGCTCTCTTAGTCACCACAGGTTCGTAATTTTTAATAGCCAGTCGTGAACAACTGCACATCAAAAAAAGTTTTTAAAAAATTGGGATAAATGGGAATCAAAAGAAATACATTCTGTAAATTCAGGGAAGTTCATAAGGAATTATAGCACTTCCTGCAGGCTGTCCATTCAAAATTGCCTTTTTATGACCTTGTTTTTATCAGTTTTGGAAACCATTTATGTAGTGTTCATAAACATTGCACATGGGGTACTTTCAATAATTCTCAGGACATAGCACAACATATTTGAGTTATACTATCCAACAATCTGTGATGTTCTCCCTCTTTTGAAAATAGCTACTAGATGTTCTTTTTACTTAGCACTGGGTGGTGGTAATGGCAGTTAATTCAGGAGAACGTTTGCTGGCTCCTGCATTCTTGATTAAGTAACTTCAGTGCTACAAGAGAGGGTTCTAAAGTATGATGTTTTGTACTGTGTATGCAGAGTCCAAAATCCTTTTGGTGGATAAGGAGGATGGTAGTCACTAATGCATTGCCAAACACAAGACTGGCTGAATAGAATACATATCCTAGACTGCAAGCTATCCAATGTCGAAAGTGCAAAAGGTTCGGGTTTTACCATTCAAAAAAAGGCATATCAATGCACTAGCTAAAGATGAGCAGCAACAAATTAGACTACACCTAGAAATCTAATTCTCATCTCGCATGAAGACTTCAGATCAGCTGTACTAGCTTTCTTACTATCAAGACTATTACAACAGGTACTCGATGTCAGGAATCCTTAAAATTCTAGACTTGTTCAGAACTGCTGTAAATGCGACAGTGTGACTAACAACTGGCACCCATTAATCTCATCACAACGCTCCTAACCCAAACAATAATTTGCAATGCAATAGGCCTCGTATTTGCGCAAGTTTAAGCTATTAGCATTGTAAAGGATAATGCCTTTTATTTATGTGTTTACAATACCTGCAAGCAGTGGATAAACACCGCTTGCAGGTTTTGTAGACACAAATAAAAGTACTGTAATTTAAAATGCCAATAGCTCAAACTCTCACAAATGCAAGACCTTTGTTGCACCGGCGCTTTAGCTTTCAACATCGCAAGCTAAAACATGGGAGGTGTGATTGCTTTTAAAGTAAGGAAATAGAGAAAAACTTTTTTTTCTATTTCTTTACTTTTGAAGCAATCGCGCCGCCCGCACTTTAGCCTAAGATGATGAAAGCTAAAATGCTGGTATAGCGACTGTTACAAAAGTAAACAAATAGAAAAAAAATGGTGACTGAATAGCCTGTCTGGAGCAAACCTCAGCATGGGCAGGAGTGCTGTGCAGGAAAACTCAGTGCATGACTTCACTGAGAAGACTCGATCCATTCAGAATTAATTGATGTACTAACAAGGACTACGAGACCAGATAAGAACATTGTGCCATAATATCACACAAGGTACCAAGTCCGGTTTACCCGAGAATGTTTCAAATCAGCAAGGATTTCTGTGATCAAGCAGAGGCGTGAGGGTGTTGTCAGAAAGGACTAGTAGAACGTCCTTGGTAAGGAGCAGAATAATATATTCCTTAGTTAATTAAAATCTAATAGCTGGCTCGTTCTGAGACCAGAAATGCCCTGAAAGAAGCACAAAACTTGCTAGAATAATCAACTATATCCTTCCACTAAAACCCTTCAGGAGAAATACAACTGAAACTCCCTGTGCAGTTTTATAAGGGTACTGACGTTTACAAACTCTACGTAAGGGCTTTTCCACAGCTACACTTTTTAAAGCCATGCCAAGATAATGTGAAATGTCTGAAAGAGGCAGTTTAAGGAATGAAGGTTTGTGCCCCAAGGTAATTTACTGGAATGTCAAAGTTGTCAACTGGTGGCCACACCTGCAAAAATTGAAGACTTAAAGCCTGTCTGAGTCCAGACACCAACAGCCTGGATCACTAAGACTTGTTTGCATGAGCAGGCGGTTGCAAAAGCAAATTTGAAGAGAGGACTTAAAAATGATCAGCCATGAAAGAGACCGGTGCCCGACACCCCTCCAGAGCCACCCCTCGTGACTCTCCCTCTTGCACATCAATAAAGCACAAGCTCTGCTGGGGTATGGCTGCCTGGCATGCAGGCATTCACAAGCGTGTTTCACATGTACGAATGCAGTTTGTAGCACAACAATCCTGATATACTGGTTTTTCCAGTGCAAGAACAAAGTAACAAAAATAATGGCTCTCTATGCAATGATGATTTTTTTTTTTGCAAGTCAGGCCTGCATTCCAAGAAAGAATTCCTGTAAGACAAAAAGATGGTAGCACAAGGTGAGTTTTACTCTCAGGGTAAAAAGGAAGGCTCCCTGTGTATATTTTAAAGAGCTGGTAACAATAATACTTAGACAACTGCTGTGTCAAACCAACATTGTAAATGATAATGCCTTTTATTTATGGGTTTACAAAACCTGCAAGCGGTGCGTAAACACCACTTGCAGGTTTTGGAAACACAAATAAAATGCATTGTCATTTACAATGCATAAAGCTGAAACTCTTGCAAATGCGAGACCTTTGTGGCACCCATGCTTTAGATTTCAACATCGTAAAGCTAACGCGCAGGTGCCGCGATTGCTTCAAAACTAAAGAAAGAAAAAATCTTTTATTTCTCTTTCATTCATTTTGAAGCAATTGCGGCATCCGCACCTTAGCTTACGATGTTGAAAGCTAAAGCGCGGGTGCCTCGATTGTAACTAAAGTAAACAAATAAAATGGCAGCTGCACGCTTTTTTCTCTATTTACTTTGGTTACAATGTTGCTACCCGCGCTTTAGCTTTGAACATGTTAAGCTAAAGCAGAGGGTGTCGCGATTGCTTCAAAAGTAAACAAATTAGATAAAAAGTGTGCACTTTTTTCTATTTACTTTTAAAGCAATAGCAGCAACGCGCGTTAGCTGAAGTTCAAAGCTACAGCAGAGGTGCCTTAATTGTAAAAAAAATATGAAATAACCAGAAAAAAGAAAGGCATGTGAAGGAAGCTGGCTCTGTATATACTATACCAAAGTGGGGAATAGTGTGCAGAGTCCAGTGGAACCCAAAAGATAGGCAGAGGTAAAGTAGATAGCACATCACTCTCGGTTTGTGGTATTGTGGTCAAGCAGTAAAGCTTTACCAGAGGACAGTGTTAAGCATTTGTTGTACACTCCGTCAGCAAATCAATTCATACACTCAGACTGAACTTCAGACCAACTGTAATTTTATGAAACATTTTGTTATTTTATTTCCTAGAACGAAGCAAGCCTTGCACAGGCAAGTGATAAATACTTTGCAGTAAATATACAGTTGTAATACAGTTTGGATTGCAATTGTATATGCAATTTCTTTTGACTAACAGTATTGTTATTGAGAAATGCAATGCTTTGTAAATACAGAACACATACCTTGAATGGAACTTTTAGTAAAATTACAGGTAAGTTACTTTTGAGATTACTTTTCTTACACAGTGCAGTATGCCTGGACACTGCACTGGGACATTTCCTGTAAACAGGTAAGAAAAAGCATTTTTGTTAGTACAATTTTAAAGAATTTCTTTAGGTTTTCCAACTCCACACTTAGAAACGTTTCACAGAAAAACAGTCAATGTTATCCTATAGAGGAAAATAGTGTTATCAGTTTAAAGTTGAGCACTTTGTTATGGGAGTTAGTGTTCAGGGGTTAGACTCAAGGGTCCCCCAAGGTCATGATGCACTCTTGTTACACCCTCAACGGCACTAGGGCGGCCAGGTACAGAGTGTTGAAGCCCAATGTTATCCAATGGGGGACAGGGGGCCTCCGGTTGGTGGCTGCTGGCGAGCAGGCCACAAGGTTGTGGGAGCCAAGCTCCCGGTGTTAGGTTCAGGGCAAAGGGGGATCCAGTTTAGCACACAAAGTGCACCTGCGGCTGGGTGGAGGGTGCTGTTTTGGCGTCAGCTGCCCGGTTTTCAATGGGGATTTTTTTTTTTTTAGCTGTAGGCTCGGTCCAGGAAGACTTCCAGGAGGAACCAACAGCTGGGCAGATAAGTTGGGGGGCTCGGGACGTAGGTGCACCTCTGGTTCTTTTCTCCAGGGCGCAGGGCGGCTGGATGCAGGGTGTCTTTTGAGGTCGGATTTCACCTTACCGGGCCACTAGCGGTTGGGGGAGTCTCCCTGCAGAAGCTGCCGGCGACGTTGGGGTATCTGGGAGGGGTAAACCCACAGAGTACTAGGACTCCGGAGCGCTGGGGGACCTCGCTGGGACCGGTGGGCCTCTCAAACTCGGGCCACAGGCGACGGGTGCATTGTTGGTTCCAGGCGTCTGGTTTCTTTTTCCTTAGCAGGCTCAGAGTCTTTCTTTGGTGTTTCTTCTGAAAAGAGCTGCTGTTCACAGGAGCCAGTCTTTGTTGAAGGCAGTCAGTCCTCCCAGGGGTTCTGGAGGCGGCAGGCTGCAGGACAAGACAATTTTTGGCGCTGGATCTCTGGAAACCGCAGACATGCCGGTAGGGCTGAGGCCAAGACAGTTGTTCTCTGCAGTCTTCTTTACTGGGCTTCTTCTTTCGTCCTTTTACTTCTTAGGTTGCAGGAATCTGAGTTCTTGGTTCAGGGCTGCCCCTTGTATTTAGGGCCGTTTTAGGGGGCTCGAGGTCAGTAGCCAATGGGCTACTGACCTTAGGGTGACTACACCCTTTGTGTGCTCACCCCACGTGGGGGAGTGAGTACAATCCATAATCTTGATTGGGGAGTGCCTGCCATCTGCAAGATGGCGGGCACTGAAGAGTGGGCTTCACCTCATCTCCCCACGTGAGGGGTGGGGATGGCCGCGGTGGGCACACCTTCTGGCCTGCAACATTTTTCCCACCTGTCTTCAGGCCGATAAGGAGGGGAGAAAGGAAGGGGCCTGCTCCAGACAGCAAGAGAGGCTGGGGGTTGTGTTACAAAGGCTGCCAGGCCTTTGCAGCTACCCTGCCACAGATGGCTCTTCCTGGCCTGGGGGGAGGTGTGAACACCTCTACCCAGGAAAGGCTTTGTTTCTGGGGTCAGGGAGCGAAGGCTCCCACTCTAGGCGGTCCAGAAACATGTCTGGTAGTGGCAGGCTGGTGTTTACCAGTCAGGGAACCCACCAGAGGCTGGTCGTTTCCAAGTGATTAAATCCCACAATGGCATCAGTGTGGGTTTAATGTGCTGAGAAGTTTGATACCAAACTTCTCTGCACTGACAATGTGTAAGCAACAAGGAGGACCTCTGCCCCTGTAGTTGCCTGAAACCAGCATTTGAATTGTCCATGGCTCCATCCACTACCGCAGAGGATGTACCTTTGCTTACTCATAGAAGGCTTTGATCTCAGTCCACCTGTTTTCCAGTTTGAGGTGCTAATATAGAGCAATATCATGCAACATTAGTTGTCAACTTATAAAGATGGCCACAGAGTTGGCTCTCCCGATGGAAGTTGCAACGATAAAACTCCCATTTTGGTTGTTGGCATCAATGTCCTTCTACTCTCGATCCGGTGGGGCAGTATATGGAGACGCATGGCTTCTAGAAGTTCTCTGGGCAGCTGCAACTAACCCCAAATTAGGCTTTGGATGACAAGTGAAGCAGAGTACAGCATAATCTGGTCCTTTATATTTATTAGCAAATCTGGGAAGTATTGATGCTACCATAGATGATGTTTTTCACCAGGCTCAGGCCATCCTTGTAGGAAGGTACATCCTGACTATGGTTGCCCCCAACTTTTTGCCCTGTTTTAGCTGGTTTTGGACATAGTCGACCTGGGACCCTGCCAATCAGGACCCCAGGCCTACTGCTCTCTCTTTAAAATAGATTCCATGTACCCTAGGTACATTTCCAATTGGTACTGGGCCACCCTATCAGACCCTGTAACTCAGGGCATGGGTGTACCCAGGGCTGCCAGGGGCTGCAGCATGTATTATGCCACCCCTGGCTGGCCTCCTAAATTTGACACAACTGGCTGCATGACAGCTGGGGCAAAGTCGTGTAATCACCCTTTGCTGTAGGTGTAGTATACCTATACCTAACCCTAAAATGGACACACAGATTCCTATCGATCACTCCTACGGCAGGCCTTGACAATCCTGAAGGCAGAGTGCTTGGAATCATGTGAGATGGTGCTCTGGCATGAGCTGAGCCTGTCTGCAGCTTGCGGAACCAAGTCCTAATAGCTGTTCCATGATATCGCATACCATATACTCTTAAGTGCATTATAATCCTCGCGGTTAAATGCGAACTTTGGTATTGCTTTATCAAAACATGTCGAGTAAGGTGTCATACGAATTGGAATACTAACCCCTCGCCAATTCTGGCGACGGGGTTAGCATTCCACCCTTCTAGAGGGACACGACATGTATGTAACTGTGAACCCCGGTTAAAGTTAACTAAAGCCTCAGCTCCACAAAATGGATGCTGCCACCACAGACACGAGTCTGACCTCCTGCTGCTGGGAGTCCTTCCAGCGAGGGAGGCTTGGACAAAGGGTTTCCTGTCCGGGGCGGTGCTAGCACCATCCCAGACATGGTTTTGTGTATCCTGGGTAGGCAGGGCTTTTCAGGAAGGTGACTGCTGAGTGGCACCCCGGTGCTCACTACGCATAGGCCAGTCAGAACCAGTTCCAGGGGCACACCAGCCCCTGGCCTGGGGAAGTCCGGCAGGGGAGAGGGGTGTAACCACCCCCCTTCTGGTCCCACCCATAGGCAGGACCTAGTCACCGGGTCAGCCCCCTTTTTTAGTATAAAGATAGGAGCGGGCCCCCTGTTCAAATTAGATCGTTGGAATCAAGACACGACTTTCTTCGAAAGGACTTCAAGATTTCTTCTTCAAGATTCTCCCTTGTGGCTAAGGAGTAGTCACCCTGCATCAAGCGGGCACCATCCTAAGAACACTGCGGTCTGCTGCAAGTCCTTCTTCACGAATCCGACGACCCAGCTCGACGAGACCCGGCTTCCCTGGCACCTCTGACCTCTACTCACCTCTACAGCAAAGCTGAGAACTGTGAGTGCGACGAGACAGAGGGACCGACGATCGCCAAGACTGCACGACTTCTTTGCAACAAGCCCACCGTGTGCTCCACTGGTGAGTGCTTTGGGGTCCGAGAAGCCCCAACCCTGAGCAGCTCCAGCACCGAAGATCAGCCCTCCAGCATCTCCACGATCTGCGTGGGGCCCTTCTGCTTTTGCGTGCTCACCGCGCTGTGTGGCTACTAGCCGGCTGGCTTGTGGCCTTCTTCACGACGCCCGACGACATCACTGCTGCTGGTCTGGTTGCTCCAGACTGGCCCTTGCTTCCTTCTTCAAGAGAGGCACCCCGGACCCTCCTGGTCCACTCCAGACACCATTTTAGGTCCACCGCGTGGGCTTGAATTTGCCAAGGCTTTGTTGCCCAATCCTGGGTCCAGCGACGCCGACAGCTTCAATCATCGTGGGACAGCTCGCTCCTCCATCCTGGTCGCCGACAACGCCTCCTGGTCCGTGAGATCTTCGAGCACAGCGTCACCCACTCACCTAGTCCAGGTGGCTACCATCCGGTGCCCTCCTGGTGCCCACTGACTACTGGCTAGTAGTCTCGAACTTGGTCCCCTCTGCTTTCAGGTGTCATCTTCCATCGATCCAGGCTTGGATCCACCGAACTTTCTTCACTGGTCGCCTGCCAGCAACTTCTTTCTTCCAGGCTCCTGGTCCGTCTACGAGGATTCCCGACGTCCTTTGAGTCCTATGCAGCTGCAGCCCCTGGGCTAGGTAACTCGGCATTTCGGTGCCCCAGCATAGCCTCACTATCCAAGGGTCAGAATCCACTTTCGTTTTCCTCCTACCAGGTCGGGTTCGCCCGAGAACACTAACTTTGCAAATTCTAGCTACCATAGACTTTGGTCCGCATCCCGCGTGAGAGTGCACACTCTGCACCCGAGTCCCCTGGGTCTCCTAGAAGTAATCTGAAGATTCTATAGTCAAGATCTAGCGATTCCAAAGCCTATTAGTACTGTACTTACCTGCTAGTAATTTCGCATTCCACTTTCAGAGTATATGGTTTTCCGTGCCCCTCGGGCATTTGTATATACTGTGCTAACTTAAGTATTTTTGTAAGAGTTTTGTTTTGTGCTTAGTACCCTGTCCTCATAAAGAGTACAGGGCTGTTGTGATTTTAATAAATACACTGTTTATTTTCACAACACTTGTGTGGTGTCCTTTCACTTGGTATTCAAGGGGTATATGTGTGGTAAACAGCTGGCTTAACACGCCCTCTCGAGTCTTTAGCCTTAGACTGCTCGTATCCACGCTACTAGGATAGCTGGTCTATAAGGTTGACTTACAACCAATCATCAATAAGGGTTGCTGGACTGATACATAGTGTTCACTAGAATAGTGAGCACTGCATATCAGGCCACCTTCTCACAATCCTCCCATATGTAGTCATGGAATGTGTGTTTGTATTTTACTTATGTGCACAGCTGCTCCTCAAATTCATACAAGCATCACTGCTTCTCATTGATGCCTATTAGAAGACTGAATTCTTTTCTGGAATACAGGAAAGTTCCACCAGAAGCAGTTGGATTGGAGGCGATGGTTGAATCACCACAAGCTGAAGTGAATATAAACATATTGCAAAAAGAATGTCTACCTGTCCGGGGGAGGTGGGGGGAATAAATGTTAAAAAATACAATAAAAATATATTTTTTTAAAAGAAATATTGCAAAAAAGAAAAGAAACAGTTCTTTTCAAGAGACAAGATGAAATTAGCAAGAACCTTCCTCAAAAGTGGGCATTTAAACTGCTGTTTTATGTGCACTAATTACAATTTGACGACCGGCTTAGACTGGTCATATCAGTCACAATATATGTGACACTCCTAGATAATATATTGTATTCCAGTTTTAGCTACGATTCACCATTTGTAGTATTGAGGCTCACATATTTTGAAACCATGAGATGACCTTAGACTACCATCATTTTAATTGACTTGGTGTTTTATTGTACCCTAGCCTGAAAGTACGATCATTTCACTGCATGTGAAATTATTCCCTTGAAGATTTTTCGTATCTTGCATTTTTAAAGTGGGAGCGGTCACAGAGTAGTACAGTCTTGCCAAGAACAGAATTTGTGGGATGTGCGTTTGAAAGCATACGAGAGAGAGAGGTGTGGAATGTACTTCTTGGTCTCGGAGTGCAGTGTTATGAGCAGTGGTGAATGAGAGACCGGTATAATGATTCTTCTCTTGCTTGATTGGGAGACTGCTTTTGATACAGTTAAATAGAGGTTTTTGCACAAAACATTAGAAAAAATGTAACTGGTCCACAATATCAGAAAATACATTTGTTGAACTTCGCACATCCTTCCACAAAAAAAGAAAAAGTCTACACAAAGCGGGGATGCCATTTGTCCCCAAGGTTATTCGTTCTAACAATGGAAGTCTAAAAAACATTAATGGCAACTGTGAAATTGGAGCCGGAGGGGAGGACGGGTGTTTGAGGTTGCCCTGATACAAACATACATTTTGCTTCATAGGAGACCCTTCCCACACACATCTACACATAGTCCAGGAACTGAATAATATTTCTAGGGTATCAGGCTTTAGAATCAATTGCTCAAAATCTTGCAGTGTCAGAGTCCAACTCCAGCTACTAAAACCACAACACTTACCATGGGTTCACTTAATCAATGGGATCTTTGAAATACTTAGGAGTCACAATTCATTTCAAATGTGAGGCACCTCGAGTGCACCAATATCCCTCCAGAGTCGGCTATCCTTTTTAAGGATCTATATTGTTGGGGTAGATTGGAAATGTGTTGGTTTGAAAGTACAGCTGCAATATAAATGTATCTCCCCCCCCTTCAGCTTTTATAATTGCCAAAAGAAAACACTCTGGTAATCTCCATACGAGCTTTTGAGGGAATCCAAGAAAAAAGTGTTTGGCTTTACCACAACAACCAAATGCCTAGTCTCAAAAAAAATAAACAAACTATGGCAAAGCCAATAGGTCTCGCCTATGCAAGAGCTATTGGTTTTGCCAATGTGTTTCAGCCATGTTGTACACCAGAGTGTCTGCTGTTTATCATGGATAAAAGTTATTGGCACAGAGTAGGGTGGCGTGGCGAAGAGCAACATGGCAGAGTGGCGTGGCAGAGTAGAGCAGGTGTGGCAGAGTGGCTCGGCAGAGTAACCGGCGGACAGCAGCGTGCCATGGCATAGATTAGAGTGGTGCAAAGTAGAGCAGCATGGTGTAGAGCAGGGTGGTGCAGAGTAGAGTGGCGCAGAGCAGAATGGAGAGGCCTGGCAGAGGAGCATGGAGCAGAGTAGAATGGAGTGGCCTGGTGCAGAGTAGAGTAGACTAGACTACAGTAGCGTGGCTTAGAGCAGAGGAACACAGGGCATAGAGTTGCACGGCGCAGAACAGAGTTGCATGGCATAGTGTGGCATGGCAAAGTAGCATGGCGTGGTGAAGAGTATAGAGGGAGTGGTGAAGTGTAGAGAGTAGGGTCGTGGAGTTGAGTAGAGTCACAGAGTGGAGAGGCATATAGGGGCAGAAGGGAGGAGCGGGACAGCGTGGAGTGGCCTAGAGTGACCAAGGGTGAAGGGACAGAGTGGAGGGGCATAGAGTGTTGTAGAGTGGAGTGACAGTGTGGAGTATGCATGGTGTGGTAGCACACTGCCATTACAGACAACACATTTTCAAAATGACAATTACATTTGCACATACAGTTTTATTGATACAACTATACAGCGCACAAACAATGTGTGCAGCCAAAGGTGTCAGTGACCTGAGATTGCAGGTTCCCTAGAGGCCTCTCTCCCCTGGTCCAGTATGCGCAGAGCATGGGCAAATACAGACTTACTCCGGAGGGTAGCAATGTCTCTAGTAAAAAACATGTTTGAGACTTCTCCTATGCCAAATGGACACCATACTTGTCTCTAGCCCTCTATTAGTTGGTTGCACATGGCAATGTCGTCGAGAGGCGTAGGCCTTGACAGATATATGTCGATTCCTTCCTCCAGGGAATCGGAGTCAATGTTCAGCCATCATGGATGTAGCCATTCCGACCCTTCAGTATCTTGATCAGGCCCTGGGACTCTGGGCCCTCTTACTCGTTGAAGATCTCCTGATCCTTTTCTTTCTGTGACTGTGGTGGTCATTAGAGGCTCTAGTTCACCCAAGTCTTTGTCCTCTTGTGTGTGCTCAGTCTAAGCTATTGATGGAATTCTGAAATCTCGAAGAGGTGTTGAAAGGTAAATGCTACTTACCAGTATGCATCTGTTCTTGGCATGTAGAGTTGCAAATTCGTATACTTTTGCATAGATCGCCATCTGGTGTTGGGCTCTGATGTTTGCCCTTTGTTTTTGTCTTGGAAGAAGTCTTTGTAGTCACAAGATAGGGGACTCCTCCCTAGGACGATATTGTGCATGGGCATTGACTCCATCCTTAGACTGTTTTTGCCAAATAGGGTTACGATGGAGTAGTAAGAAGTAGAAAGAGACTTCCAAGTGTAATGTATATAAGTAAGATAGTACTGGAACAGATAGAGGTATCCGGGGAGGCGGATGGGTGTATACGAATCTTCAGCTCTACATGCCAAGAACAGATGCATACTGGCAAGTAGCATTTACCGTTCGAGGCATATGAGCTGCAGATTGTATACTTTTGCATTCACTATACAGCAGTTACCTCCTTAGCGGTGGCTACCTGTATCTGTTGCAGTGGTTTGAAAAAGTCTTCTTAATACAGCCTGGCCCACACTAGCTTGTTGTTTTGCCAGCACATCTACACAATAGTGTTTAGTGAAAGTGTGTGATGTAGCCCAAGATGCTGCTTTGCAGATGTCAACTAGGGGAATATTCCCTAAGAATGACATGGAAGCCCCTAGTTTGCGTGTGGAATGAGCTCTAGGGGGAATGGTTAGTGTGCGTTTGGCTTTGAGATAGCATATTTGGATGCATTTAACAATCCACCTTGCAATTCCTGTCTGAGAAGGGATTGCCTTTATGAGGTGGAGAGAAATCCACAAAGAGTTGTTTGGTCTTTCTAAAGGATTTTGTTCTTTCAATGTAGTACAGTATTGCTCTTTTAACGTCTAACGTGTGAAGAGCTCGTTCTGCCACGGAGTCTGGTTGAGGGAAAAAGACTGGGAGTTCAACAGACTGGTTGAGATGAAAAGCGGATACGACTTTGGGTAAAAATTTGGGGTTAGTCCTAAGAATCACTTTATGATGGTTTTGTAAAAATTGTTCTTGTATGGTCAATGCCTGGAGTTCTCTAACTCTCCTGAGGGATGTGATCGCAGCCTAAAAAGCTACCTTCCAAGTGAGGAACTGTAGTTCGCATTGTGGAGAGGTTCAAAAGGGGGACCCACGAGTCTGGTAAGGACCACACTGGAGATTTAGGTTTCACACTGGAGAGGGTGGGACTCTAGGTGGAATTATAGCCGGCCTCAATGCGGCCGCCAGACTTCTCACACGCACCAGGAAATTCGAACACATCTCACCACACATGAAAGAGCTGAACTGGCTCCCTCTTGAGGCCAGAATGCAGTTATAACTAGCCTGCATTACTCATAAGGCTCTCTACACAAACTCCCCCGCTTATCTGGCATATAGACTTGTGGTATCAAGAGGAAGCAGGCACTACCGGTCCGCTAGAAACCTTTTCCTCCAACCTGCCTTCTTTATAAAAAAAAACAAAAAAACGAACCTACAATAGGGCGTTCAACGGAGCAGCACAAAGATTTTGGAACTCCTTCCCACCCGCCATCAGAAGAATCCCTTCTCTAGTACTTTTCAAAAAGGAGGCCAAATCCTTCCTCATGGGTACATTTCTCGTCTAAGGCCTGCCCTCAACCACCACATGGTGCCAGCTGTATCTAAAACTATCGCTTCTTCCACAGATTACCAATTCTTCCCGAAGAAAATAGGCGGGACCTTTGTTTTCACTGACTAACTAGGATTGTAAACATACACCTGTATCCCCCTTTTTCCCTACATTCTCAGCACCCCAGCCCTTGCCTTCCTCCTTTGATTCTGTATATTTCTGCACTTTAAACGTGTTGTTTGTTCACCACAATATACCGTGTAAAGCGCTCCGATACCCTCAAGGGTCAAGTTTGCACTCTATAAAACACAAAAATAAATAAAATAAATATAAATTATTCTCTTGAGTCCTTCCATAAAAGCGTTGATAGCAGACATTATGTTCCTGACAGAAACCTGGCTAAATGAAACATCTACTCCCATCATGGACATCTTGTTACCCCCCCACCTATGACATCACCAGACTAGACAGAACCGATAGGCCTGGCGGTGGGATAGCCTGCATACGCCAGATCAGCCTAACAGTGACCAACTCCAATGCTCCCGCTAGACCTTCTTGCGAATACCTATGCCTAAACATCAACAACAACAAACACATTTGCTCTTTACACACCTTCTACCATCCGCCGGGAGAAACCTCACTTTCATATAAGACTTCATGGACATTCTAGCATCAAATGACAACCAACATATCAAGCAATTTTTTTTAGGCGACTTCAACCTTCACTGGGACGACTTAAACAACCCTGGGGTAAACAGCCTCAAAGCCTTCCTCACAGACCTCAACCAAATATGCAACAGCCCTACACACGACAAGGGTGCAACTCTCGACCTAGTGATCTCCAAAGCAGACTCCACACAGCTGGACTAGATACTCCCTTGCAACTGGTCTGACCATCATATCATTACTTTCCAAGTCCTGGAAACCTTTAAACGACTCTACACAACCCCTTAGAACAAAGAACTGGAAGGGAAACCTGAAAAACGTCAGATCTGACCAGACAGCCTTAGCTAACTCAAACTTTCTTCGTCCCCCGGAAGACCTAACTGATGTACAGGGGCTGACAAATCACTACTTCCATTCCATGAACAACCTTCTAGACAAAATGGCCCCATTACAACTGAAAAGAACATCCAAACCATGGTATGATGGGACACTAAATGAGGACAGACGCTCGCTTAGAGTAATAGAATGACATTGGAGTAACACGCCCACAACTGACCTCCTCAAACTTTTAAGATCATCCAGAAACCCTTATTTTAGAAAGATCAGAAAATCCCAAACCGATTTCTTCAGGTCTCAACTAGACCTAGCCAAGAACCGTCCCCAAAAACTATTCGACCTGATCAAAGCCCAAACTAAGAGCCTACCTATTGTCCTCAACGCCAGACCACTCCCTCTACCCAACTGTGATGAGTTTGCCTCCTTTTTCGCTTCCAAGAGAGAATCCATTTAATCTGATCTACTCAAGGACCTAATATTCTTATCAGACTTGAAAAAGAGCCCATCACTGCCCCTGAGTGGTGCCCCAGCTAATGATCACCCAAAAAACACAACTTGGTCCCATTTCGACACTTACGGTGAAGACTCCATATTAATAGACGCTAAACACGTTGAAGCCCTCCAATCAATTCACTGACCCACTCCCTGCAAACTACCTAAAAGACTTCATTCCTCTCTTACTTCCCAGCTGGACCAAGATCATCAAAACATCCCTCCTCCAAGGCTCCATTCCAGACATCTTGAAAACTGGACAGGTCTCACCTATAATAAAGAAAACCACGGCAGACCCCTCGGACCCAAAAAACTATCGTCCGATGTCTAACATCCCTATGTTAGCCAAACTCCTGGAAAAATGCGTTAACATGCAGCTAAATATTCACATTGATCGATTCAATTTGTTGAACCAATTTCAATCAGGCTTCAGAGCAGGTCACAGCACCGAATCAGCCATGACAAGTATTAAACGACGCTCTCAAAATACTAGACCAAAATGAAGCATGTCTACGAATCCTACTCGACCTGTCATCAGCTTTTGACACAGTCAAACATGACAACTTGCTTGATCTCCTGAAACACAGAATGGGAAAGTCTGGAAATGTTTTTAACTGGGTCCCCTCTTTCCTCCATAATAGATCCCACAGATTCAAGGTCAACCAATCCCTGTCCAACCCCATGCCAGTCACATTAGGAGTCCCACAAGGCTCCTCCCTCTCACCCACCTTGTTCAACCTGTTCATGGAACCTCTTACTGATCTGCTCAGCCTCACCAAGATACACTTGCACATGTATGCTTACGACACCCAAATTTACATAAAGGTACAATCACTGGAGGACATCAAATCGCTCACCACCACACTTCAAAAAACCCAAACGTGGCTGGCCGAAAACCATCTGAAACTTAACTCCCTCAAAACGGAATTCCTTTTAATCGCCCCAGAACAAAACTCAGACTATCCTGGACTGGATGAAGCACCTAACAGCTCTCAATGGACAACCGCTCATAGTAGACTAAGCTAAATCTCTTGGGGTAACACTTGACAGAAACTTAAAGATGCAGAAACACATTAGGGCCTCAACAAAAGGAGCCAACTTTCACCTTAAGACCCAACGAAAACTGAAACCCTTTTTGCCCGCACGCGATTTCAAACTAGCAGTTCAAGCCCTAGTAATTCCCCGTGTGGAATATGGAGAAGTAACACTATGCGGCCTCCCAAGGTCATCGACAGCCCCCCTAAGAGCTACGATCAACTCGGCGGCAAGACTCATCACAGGTTCCAAGAGAAACGCTCACATTTCCCAGGACCTGAGAGCCCTCAACTGGCTACCCTTCGAAGAAAGAATTCAGCTAAAAATCGATTGTATGACACACAAGGTCCTCTACCACAACGCTCCACAATACATAGCTCAGAAACGAATAGTTTCTTACCTGTCGGTGTAGTTTTGCAGCTTGAAGATCTTTCTGGATTCACTATGCTGTGCATATTCCGAGGTCTTGTGGTTGGGTCCGGATTCGTAGTCTTTTCTTTGTTTTTTTGTAGCCCCTGTGGGCGTCGGAGTCACACCTCCTCGGGTGCATTTCTGGTGACGTCGGCATGCTTCCTGCGGAAGCTCCCACTCTTGGGCGCCATCTTCGGATTCTTTTTTCCGTGTTTCTTTCGTTTCCGAAGTAATGGCAATGTTCTATTTAGGTGAGAATTTTACCGCTTTTTACTTAAAGTCTTTCTTACTTCTCTATTTTCTTTTTTTTTTTTTTTTGACCACCTCTTCTCTCCCCAGCCTCATCTTTCTGGCGGAGGTGGGTGGGTTCGCTAGTGAATCCAGAAAGATCTTCAAGCTGCAAAACTACACCGACAGGTAAGAAACTATTCGTTTTGCAGCGTGAATCTTTCTGGATTCACTATGCTGTGCATAGATTTTGTAGCGATTTCTCATTTCTGTGGCGGCTGGGTGGAAGATGAGCTTTGGTTTCTGAATATGTGCTGGAGCACCTTTTGTCTGACTTGTGCTTCTTTGTTCATCTGCACATCCACGCAGTAGTGCTTCGTGAATGTGTGCACCGAAGCCCATGTTGCCGCCAGGCATATGTCTTGTATGGGTGTATTAGCCAGGAAGGCTATTGTAGCCCCCTTCTTCCTAGTGGAGTGGGCACGCGCCCCCTCTGCTAGTTCTTGCCCTGCCCTCTTGTGGCAGAGTTGAATTGTTTGCGCGATCCACCGTGCAATAGTGTTCTTGGTTACTGCTTTGCTCATGTAACTGTTGGCGAACGACACAAAGAACTGTTTCGTTTTTCTGTGTGCCTTTGTCCTCTCAATGTAATGCATGGCCGCCCTTCTGGCGTCTAGGGTGTGCAGAGCTCGCTCTGCGCTAGTGGTTGGTTTTTGGAAAAAACTCGGTATCTGTATGGACTGGTTCATGTGGAATTTGGACACCACCTTCGGCATGAAGTGTGGGTCGGTCCTCATCACAACCCTATCATTGTGTATTTGTATGTAGGGTTCCTGTAGCGTTAGCGCCTGCAGCTCGCTTACTCTGCGTAAGGACGTTATTGCAACCAGGAAAGCTGTTTTCATAGTTCGCATCTTCAAGGAGGCCTTGTGAAGTGGTTCAAAGGGCTCCTTCATGAGTTCCGTCAGGACTACGTTCAAGTTCCATGCCGGTGGCGGCACACGCTTGGGTGGTGCGATCCTCTTTGCTCCTTCCAGGAACCTCTTGATAACTTGTGATGTGAAGAAGCTTCTGCCCATCTCACCCCTTGTGTAGGCGACTGTAGCTGCCAAGTGAACTCTCAGGGAGGACGAGCTGAGGTTTTTCTCCAGTAAGTGCGTCAGGTACTTTAGCACTGTGGAGTCCTTCTTTATTTTATTGTGAAGTCCTTCCCGTCTGCACCACATCGTGAATCTTTTCCACTTTGCGACATAGCACCTCCGTGTGCTGGGCCTTCGTGCCTCCCGAAGGACCCTGAGGGTGCTCTCTGGCAGTCTCAAATGTGCGAACTCTATGTCTTCAGGAGCCATGCTACTAGGCTTATGCTCTCAGGATCTGGGTGCAGCACCTCTCCGTTCTGCATGGAGAGCAGGTCTTTTCTTCTGCCGAATCTGTGGGGTGCACTCTGTGTCATCTCCATGATCTGAGAGTACCATGTCTGCCTCGCCCACTGTGGCGCGACCAGTATCAGGGTCATGCTGCTCGCTCTGCACTTGCTCAGTACTCTGTGCATCAGTGGTATCGGGGGAAAAGCGTAAGCAAATGTCCCGGACCAATCTATCCATAGGGCATTCCCAAGGGACCCCTCTTCGTGTTGTCTGGATGCGAAGTTTTGGCATTTTGCATTCAGGCGTGTTGCAAACAGATCCACTGATGGCGTTCCCCACCTGTTGAACAACCACCTTGTCTCCTGAGCATTGAGCTCCCACTCGTGGGATGCCGATGTCGGTCTGCTCAGCCAGTCTGCCTGAATGTTCTCCTTCCCTGGTAGGTGTATGGCTAGCAGGTCTATCTGGAGAGGGATGGCCCATCTCCATATCTTCTGTGCCAGCGTTGAAAGCGTTGTTGACTGTGTTCCACCCTGCTTGTTGATGTAGAACATCGCCGTGGTGTTGTCTGTCTGCAGCAACACCCTTTGCTTGTACAGTCTTGTCTGGAAGGCTTTCAGTGCAAGGAAGATTGTCTTCAATTCGAGGTAATTGATGTGTTTTGTCGCATCTGTTGGCGTCCAAAGGCCCCTCACTTTGAGTTCCTCCATGTGAGCGCCCCATCCCTTCAGGGATGCGTCTGTGGTGATGGTCACTGTCGGAGTTGGGGGTGTTAGAGGCTTTCCCCTTGTTAAGTTCTCCATGGTCCACCATGTCATCTCCTTCTGCACTGCGTGCGTCACCACCACAAGATCCTCCCAACTGCCTGAAGCCTGTGACCATTGTTCCTGGAGCCATTCTTGCATGGGTCTCATGTGGAGCCGCACATTCGGCACCAGGTGGATGCATGATGCCATCATCCCCATGATCTTGCTCGCAGTCCTCACTGTCCGAGCTTGCCACTTCCGGTAGAGGCGAGTTTCCTTGACCAGTGCCCTTGCTCTCTTCTCGCTGGGGAACACTTTGCCCTGTAAGGTGTTGATCTCTGCCCCCAGGAAGATCTTCATTTGCTCCGGCTCCATTGATGATTTCTTCCAATGGACGGAGAACCCCAGGTTTATGAGCGTGCTCGTCACTGTATGTGCGTGTTGCTTGCACTTCTGGTACGAGTTTGCTTTCACCAGCCAGTCGTCCAGGTAAGGGTATACGTGTATCCCCTGTCTTCGTAGGTGCGCTGCGACTGCCGCGAGGCACTTCGTGAATACCCTCGGTGCTGATTTTAGTCCGAAGGCTAGCGTTGTGAACTGGTAGTGGCCTTGCCCGATCGTGAACCTGAGCATATGCTTGTGCTTCTCGTTCATCGGGATGTGCAAGTAGGCGTCCTTGAGGTCTATCGTGACCATGAAGTCTCCGACCTGCAATTGCGGTAGTACCTCCTGTAGGGAGGTCATTTTGAATTTTTGTGTTCTTATGAATTTGTTCAGGAACCTCAGGTCTAGGATGGTTCTCATTGTGTCGTCTACCTTTGGTACCAGGAAGTACGTTGAGTATATTCCCTTGTTTCTTTCCTTGAAGGGAACCCGTTCTATGGCCTGCTTTTGTAGAAGTTCTTTTGCTTCTTCCTGAAGCCGCGCCAGCTGTTCTCTTGCTGGTGGCTTTCCCCTTGGTTTCCTGCTTGTTGGCCTCCCCTCCAACTCCAAGCAGTATCCGAATTGGATAATGTTGAGGATCCATTTGTCTGATGTGATTTCTCTCCATTCTTGGAGGTAAAATTTTAATCTTCCTCCCACTGGTGTTATGTGGTCGTAGGTGTTTAGATTGTCCAGACCCCTCTGTACGTGGTGCCCCCTGGGATCTTTTCTGTGGGCGGGCAGCCGGAGGTCTTTGAAGTCACTTCGAGGTGGGCTGCTGTCCCCCTCTTCTATTTTGCCCACGTCCATTTCTCCCTCGAAAGGACTGGCCTCTTGGTTGGTACTGCCAGGACTGCTTCTGCTGGCCTTGCTGAGTCTGTGAGTCTGCCTGGTGCGTTTGCTGGAAAGCCTGGTGTGATGTACCTGGCTGGTTTCCACCTCTCCCGCCGGGCCTCCGTGACGGGGTGCCCCTTTTGTTGCCTCTGAACTGCAATGCCCCCATGGATCTTGCCGTTTCGTTATCTTTTTTGAGTTGACAGAGCTTCTCGTCAACTGTTGCTCCGAACAGCGTGTTGCAGTTGAACGGTGTGTTCAGGATACTGTGTTGCACCTCGGGTTTGAAACCTGAGATCCTGAGCCAGGCGTGTCTCCTTTCCGTGACACCCATCATCATGCGCCTGCTGGCGGTGTCTGCTCCGTCCAGGGCCGTCTTAAGGCAAGAATTTGCTGCGTTTTTCCCTTCTTCGACCAGCTTTTCGGCCTTCTGCCTGGCATCCTGGGGTAGGTCCTTCACCAACTGCCCCAGCCCCTCCATGATCTGGTACATGTGCCTGTTTATCAGGGCGTTGGAATTAGCCATGCGCCAGTGGGTCGCGGCATTCCGTTCGATCCTTCTGCCCACCAGATCCATTCTTTTGCTCTCCTTATCCGGCGGTGGGCCTGAGGTAGTGGATACGCTCGCCCTCTTCCTAGCTGCGGCCGTGATAATGGAGTCTGCGGAGACCGTGCCCTGAATGTAGGCCGGGTCCTTTGAGGAGTGTTTGTACTTCTTCTCTGTTCTGGGAGTTACCGCCTTGCATGTTGCGGGCTCCTTGAATGCTTCCTTCCCCTGAGCCAAGACGCTGTTGAGCATTGGAAGGAACTGGCTCCTTGTTTGTGTTGGGAGCAAAGTCTCTAGAAGGTAGTCTGCTTTCTGCTTTTCCTCGTCGAGCTTGAGCTTGAAGGCTGCTGCGGCAGATTGTATCACCGAGTTGCATGCCCCGATGTCGTCCGGCGGTGAGGGCCTCGAGGGGTATGTGTCGACCGCCTCCTCCGGGCTGTCGGTGTCGACATCTATGTAGTCTACCTCCTGTAGGTCAGAGGGGGCCGACTCTGCGTCCGTCCTGCTGTCCTCTTCCTCCCCATAGTTGTAGCTATCGTAGGCATTGTCGAACTCATCCTGGTAGTCGAGCACCTCGACGTCCTGGTCCTGTTCCTCGGCGATCTCTTCTTCCTCCTCGACCACCTCCACCACCGGTGGCTTGGTCTTGTGGGGAATCGTGAAGGCCTTCATCTTAGCGTCGAAATCCTTCTTACGCTGTATGATGTTCTCCATTTCGGCCTCGAGACGCCTCCTCTTCTTCTCCATCTCGACCGCGTGTTCCGCGTCGGATGGATCGGCCGCTCTTTTCGTCTGCTGGCCCGGTGGCGTGCTTTTCGGTGTCGAAATTTTCGACGTTGACGCCGAACCGGGTCTGTGGTCGGCGTCGTTAGTTTAGGGTCTTTCTCCCTCGGCGTCGATCGATCCCTTTCGTGGACGATTTTCGACGTCTTCTGCTGATCAGCAGCTCTCGGCACCGGGGACTCCTTCTCGGAGGATCCGCTGGGCCTGTGAGTAGTCGCGGACGCCGCCTTTTTTGGCGTCGGCGCTTTCGGGGTCTTGCCCTCGATCTTTCGAGACTCAGAGTCTCTCGGGTTCTTTGGGGCCGAAGAGTCTCCTACCTTATCAGAAGTCTTCGTGTAATCGGTCTCTACGACCGTGTAGCTGTCGTCTTCGGCGGCAGCGTTGTCTTCTTCCTCAGAGGACATCCCCAGGTCATGGAGGGACGGAGTCGGGCCCTTCCCCTGCAGGGTGTCGTGTGCTACCCTCTGCCTCTCTCACAGGCGGTTTACAAAAGGGGGTGGTGATGAACAGAGTGTCTGAATTGAGCAGACCACTCTTACCCAGTCCAAAGATCAGGGCTTGATCCATCACCGTTATTTATCTCACTGCCCCATCCCAGCTCAGAACCTGGCTATATGCAAATCAGTCTGTCCCTGGCCCAGTGCATCATGGGAACAGGGCAGACTAAACTACCAAGCCAATTCTTTACCAGAAAGGAGACAAGCTACCGGGGACCGGTTTCTGGCATTTCAGCCTCTTCGGCAAAAGGCGGAGCAGGCGTTGCAGTCCCTGCTTTCGTGATTCACCGGTAGGCAAAGGTTGCATACCGGGTGCTGGTCCTTCTGCGCGTACTTGTGGTGGCAGTTACGGCAGAACTTGAACGGCGTGTTGTCCATCATCGAGCGTCCAGGGCCTCCCTGACCGCGTGTTCGTCGACGTTCGTCGAGGATCTCGATGAAAAACGCCCTTTTCCTTGCTGATTGTTCGTCGATGAAGTTCCCTGGAGTCTTCAGATGACTTCTCCTTGCGTTTTCTGTCTTTTCTTCCTTCTTTCTCCAAAAATGTCTGGAGCCCAAACGCGAACGATCCAGACCCGACCGCGGAAAAAAGAATCTGAAGATGGCGCCCAAGAGTGGGAGCTTCCGCAGGAAGCATGCCGACGTCACCGGAAATGCACCCGAGGAGGTGTGACGCCGACGCCCACAGGGGCTACAAAAAAAAAAAAAAAAAACAAAGAAAAGACTACGAATCCGAACCCAACCACAAGACCGCGGAATATGCACAACATAGTGAATCCAGAAAGATTCACGCTGCAAAACTGGTGCTCTCAGCGAGCAGCAGAGCCTCTAGGAGTGCCAAGACTCTTCTACAACCGCAACGATTCGCCAAGATAAAAAAAAACTTATAACCGGTCCTTTTCTGGTATGGCTTCGAGGATTTGGAATGCCTTACCCAGTGAAGCAAGAATGATCCCTTCCACTGCCTCCTTCAAAAGAGAAGTGAAAGCTATCCTCATGGCTCAATTCACTTGAACTATATATATATTCAGTGTATTTGTTTTCTTTATTGGTGTTCTTTGTATACTATCTCTTGCCTTCAATTTATGACCTGTAAAGCGCTCAGATACTCGCAAGAGTCTTGTTCGCGCTATATAAAACCTTCAAAATAAAATAAAGGAGCAACTTATCAAATGAATATTCTAAGAAAACTCAAACCCCTCCTCCCCACAAATGACCTCACACTTGTTGTCCAAGCTCTAGTACTCCCCAGAATTTAATATGGGAGTGCTACCCTTTGCGGGCTCCCCAGATTCTCCCCCCCCCCCCCCCCCCAAGACCCTTAACCAACTCAGCTGCAAGTCTCATCACTGGCTCCAAAAGAAACTGCCACATCTCCCCAGACTTAAGAGCCCTCAATTGGTTACCTTTTGAAGCTAAAGTTCAACTGAAAATCACATGCATGACACACAAAGCTATTCACTACAATTCTCCGAGCTACCTGGCACAGAAACTGGTACAATCTTGTGGCAATAGATACTCCAGAAGCACTAATAACTTTCTACTAAAACCACAACGATTTTTTAAGAAGAAAACATACAATCGGGCCTTCTCTGGGATTGCCCCTAGGATTAAGAATGCACTACCTCCTAAAACCAGACGGAATCCCTCCACTCTATTGTTCACAAAAGAAGTGAAAGCTATTCTCCTGTTCAAGTTCACATGAACTATGTTTACATGCTGTCATTCTTCGTATGATGTGCTCGGAACATAACTATTTTTCGTTTCTGTCTGTAATTTGAGTTTTATTTGCTATACACCTGCTTGTAAAGCGCTATGTAAAATGGAGCCCTGAACATTGATATCATCTTCCACACCTCACGCAGAGCTCAATGGAGAAAAGCGTTCCTAACCCTACTCACCGTCCCCACCACCAAGAAAACCGCTCATGGCCTAACACTCTCCATCACACCATCCCAACTCTTCCCAGGCAGAACCACCATCACTATATACAATAACGGGATTGTCCTAATTCAAGCGACAGACAGGAACCTGGAACTACTTGACAACCTGTTCCCCACTCTCAAAGAGCACCTTTCCAACCCTCGGACTTACACGCATACCACCTCCTGTCCTACCTCCCCTGACGTCACAGCGCCCACCCTTAACTCTCCTAACCCAGTTCAGCACCAGAACCACACACACCTCACCGTCGCACCCAACACTGCAGTCAATTACCCACCTGTTGCAGCTACCCCTCCCCCACCCTCATTCACAGACATAGATCTCGCCTCCTCATACACCACCCGGTCCCCCATTCCCCCTACCAACCCTCGTACCTCCGCTCATCTTCCCACATCCCCCCCCCACACTTGGCACTCCCGCCCCATCCTCCACACCAATCTTCTCAGAACACCCCTCCTCCCCCAACGGCACCCCACACAACATGACTCTCTCTCCGCCTATCTCCCCCCCCCCCACACTTAGCCCTCCCGTCACGCCTAGCCTTCACCCCTCCTTCAACCTCTCACCCCCCTCGCTCACACCCCACTATCACACCTCATCCCCCACAACAGCCAGCCTCCACATCGCCCCCATTTACCCTTCCCCCCCCTAGTACTGATGCCCTTCCCAATAACGCCAACACCAACCCTAACACCTATCCTCTCGCTAACACATCCAACCCCCTCACCAGCTCCACCTCTCCACCCCGATCCCCCCCGTCTCCAGCAACCTATTTGCCTGCTCACCGCCAGTACCCCCCCCCCAACCCCGCGCCCATCACCACGCTGGACATGATTATGTCCACCCTCCTCCAAATGAAAGAAGAACTACACTCCATCAAAGAGTTGCTCATCTCATACCCCAGACACCCTCATCCCACCACCACCCTTACACCTAATAACATCTCCTTCTCGCCCTACCACACAACACTCCACACACAGGACCTCTATCCCCCCTCGCAATACCACCAATCGCAATAACAATCGCAATCACATTACCACCAAGCGTAATATTCCCACTACACCCAACACTTCCTCATCACCTCCTACTTGCCTTATCACACAACTCTCCCCACACTGGACCTCTACCCCCTATCGCAATAACACCAATCGCCCCAGACGCACTACCAATATGATCTCAGACCATGACGTACTCACCCTTCTCCACTCTTACGCTCCGGCTCCCCAAAATCGCCTAGCCACCAACTACATGTCCATCCCAACGATTATCTCTAACCCCCTCAGGCACCAAAAGGATAACAGAGGCGCCGTCCCCAACAACCTCACTAATGTACCCCTCACTATAGAACCCTCCTCCACCCTTTGCACCACTAGCCTTAAATGCATACTTCTCAACTGCAGATCGGCCCAAAGACATTCCGCGGAGGTCGCCGACCTCATCATGTCTACGGAACTGGATCTAGCCATTCTAACTGAAACATGGCTGTCTGATTCCTCTACACCTATCTTGGACATCCTAGTCCCCCACAACTACTGTATCATTAGACTTGACAGGGCCAAAAAGACAGGCGGTGGAATTGCCTGTATCTACAGAAGCAACCTCTCAGACTCTAAAGCGTCCGCCCCCTCTCTTACATCCTGTGAATACCTCTGCCTTGATGTCATCAGCGAAAGCAAACCGGTATGCTCACTACACATTATATACCACCCACCGAGGGACAAGATCTCCTTCTCCCAACAACTCATCGATACAATATCAGCAAACTCGGGACGGCAGAACACCCAAATTTTCCTTGGCGACTTCAATCTCCACTGGAATGACAGCAGTGACAGTGGTAAACAGCCTCAAAAGCTTCCTCAACACACTTGATCCCGACCCACGAGAGAGGCTCTATCCTAGACCTGATCATATCCAAAGAGGACGCTATTCAACTTGAGTCAATCCAACCTTGTGACTGGTCAGATCATCATATTGTCTCCTTCCTCATCAATGAAAAACTTAAATTTAACCCTGTTCAACCCTCAAAGCCCAAAGTTTGGAAAAGAGACTTGAAGAAACTCAACCCAATCTCCTTACCGCCCAACAGCCGCAATCGACTACTCCCTCCTCCCGGCGCTACGGACGTTCAACTACTGACTGACCACTATCTCAATGCTATGTCCACAATAATCAATGAGGCTGCACCCATGCAACTGAAAAGAGTTTCGTCCAAGATTTCCAACCCATGGTATGACGGGAGCCTCAATGAGGATAGACGGGCGATGCGATTGGCAGAGCGCACTTGGAGGTCAGCCCCTTCTGCAGCGCACCTAAAAAGTCTGAAGAAACAGAGAAACGCCTACTTCAGGAAAATAAAAGGCTCAAAAAGAGATTTCTTCAGCCTCCAGCTCGCCCAAGCAAAAAAACGCCAAAGAAAATTCTTTGACTTAATCAGAACACAATCCAAAGAACAACCCCAGACACTCAGCACCATGGGCGTTACACCTTCATGTGAAGATTTCTCTGCTTTCTTTATCCAAAAAACTGACAACATAAGAAGCGATCTCCTCAATGACGCAATCCTGTACTCCAACCCCCAACACACAGCTATGCCTGAACCAAAGAACATTGCCACATGGTCATCCTTTGGCACCTACTCCGAAGAAGAAATTGGCAGATTGCTCAGCACCCTGAAACCATCCAATCACCTCACTGACCCCCTTCCGGTTAACGCTGTAAAAGACTTTACCCCTTTGCTCCTCCCACTCTGGACTAAGATTATCAATAGCTCTCTTCAACAAGGATCCATCCCTAACGCCCTCAAAGTCGGGCAAGTCACACCGCTACTAAAAAAACAACAGCAGACCCCACTTATCTAAACAATTACCGCCCTATTACAAATATTCCCACCCTCGCTAAACTGTTGTTGAAATGCGTACAGCTATAACTGACTAAACACAGACAAGTTTGATCTCCTCAACGCCCATCAGTCAGGCTTCCGAGCAGGGCACAGTACCGTAACGGCCATGACTCACATAGTGGAAGACGCCCTCCAAATCCTAGACCAAAACGATACTTGCCTCCTCAATCTCCTGGATCTCTCCTCAGCATTCGATACAGTTAAACATGAGAACTTACTCGAACTGTTAAACACAAGAATGGGCATTTCTGGGACTGTTCTCAAGTGGTTCACCTTTCTACACAACCGGTCACAAAGATTCAAAAGTAATAACCTATTGTCCCCTCCGGTACCAGTATCGCTAGGCGTCCCTCAAGGATCCTCCCTCTCCCCAACACTGTTCAACCTAGTTATGGAACCCCTCACTACTTTGCTACAGACATCCAATGTTCACTTTCACATGTATGCCGACGACACCCAACTTTATCTCAAAATACAATCTCCCAAGGACATCATGCTTCTGAACACCACGATCAGAAACACCCAATCCTGGCTTGCCGAGAATCACCTCAAACTCAATGCGCTGAAGACTGAGTTCCTCCTGATCTCACCTCCCGCAAAAATCTCTACGGCCCAAACATGGCTTAAACACTTAACGGCTCTAAATGTACAACCTACCGTCGTAGACTCGGCAAAATCTCTAGGCATAACACTCAACGCCAATCTCAACATGCAGCAGCACATCAGCAAGGCAACCAAAGGAGCGAACTTCCAAATCAATACCTTGAGAAAACTTAAACCCTTCCTTCCAACCAAAGACTTCCAAACTGCAGTACAATCTATAGTCATCCCGCACATAGAATATGGTAGCATCGCCCTCTGCGGGCTCCCCCTAACTACAACGGCGCCCCTAAGAGCATCCCTCAACGCTGCAGCGAGACTCATCACTGGTTCAAAAAAGCACTCGCATATTTCCCCTGACTTTAAAGCCCTGAACTGGTTGCCTTTTGAAGCCAGAATTCATCTGAAAATCGCCTGCATGACACACAAGGCTGTACACATGAACTCACCCGCCTACCTCACTCAAAAGCTGACAATTTCGGGTGGCTCTAGAACTACTAGAAGAACAAACAATCTTCTACTGAAGCCTCGAAGATTTCGGAAGGAAAAAACCTATAAACGCTCCTTTTCAGGAATGGCACCCAGGATCTGGAACTCACTCCCACCTGAAACCAGGCTCATCTCCTCCAACAAACTTTTTAAGAAAGAAGTAAAAGCGTTCCTCATGGCTAAACACATATGATCTATTATTCTGTATCTCTCATGAATCTGCTCTGTAAGACCTGCCTGACCACCTTGGTCTTTATGTATTACTTGTATTATCGATTTACCTGATTGTCTACGTTCCCTCTTTGTATATTGTTATATTGTTGACGCACCTGTCTGACTTTGCACACTGTACCTACACCACCTCAACGATCCCTACTCTTGTACTACTGATGCACCTATGTAACTACACATTCTGCACTCACCCACCAACTATGCCCTCCTTTATGTTATCCCCAAAAATGTTTAACACGCTTAAGCAAGTATATGCTCCTTATTGTTGCACTTTATAGTATTGGCACAACTGTTTGACTATGCACCTTGTACCTTCACTACCTCACCTGTGACCTACCTCATGTTTTCTTTGACCTACCTATGTAACTATGTAACTACTATGCAACTACCTCACTACCTCAACTATTACATTGTATTACTCTATCACCCCCGTTGTCTTGTAAAGCGCTCTGATATCTGCAAAGATCTTGTTCGCGCTATATAAAACCTTCAAAATAAAACCTTCAAAATAAATAAATAAAATAAATATGTTGGCTGTTTTGGAGATAGGCTGCTATGGCAGCTAGATGTAGCCTAATAGATGTATATGCTAGGTTACATTGTTGTAGATGCAAGAGGTAGCAGATAATGTTCTGAATAGAAGCCTATAGTGGATTGATTTGTTGTTTGTACAATAAGTGACAAATCGTTTCCATGTTGCTGCATAGCATGCTCTGGTGGTAGGGCGTCTAGCTTCTTTAATGATATTCATACAGTCTGGCAGAAGATTTAGGTAGCCAAACTCTAAGACCTCACATGCCAGATTGCAAGGTTGAGTTGATTGGGATCTGGATGTCTCATTTCTCCATGGTGAGAGGCTTGGGTGAGAGATGGCGTTTTTGATGAGGAACTACTGATAGTTCCAATAGAGTTGGGAACCATGGTTGTCGGGCCCATGTTGGAGCTTCTAGGATCATTGTGAGGGAATGCTGTTTGAGTTTCCGAACCACTAACGGAATGAGTGGGAGAGGCGGAAAGGCAAATTTGCCTGACCAGTTCATCCATAGCGCATTGCCTTTGGACAATGGGTGAGGATATCTGGACGCGAAGGTTGGGCATTTTGGTGTGTGGTGAACAGATCTATTTCTGGGTGGCCCCACATGTGAAAGAATGGAAGAAGAATGTGAGGATGAAGTTCCCATTTGTGGATCTGCTGTGTTTGATGACTGAGTAGATCTGCCATCTGATTGTGTACACCTGGGAGGTGTTCTGCAAGGAGATATATGTTTGGCGGAATGGCCCATCTCCATATACTCTGAGCTAGGTGTGAAAGCTGCAGAGAGTGTGCCCCCCCTGTTTTTGTATGTAGTACATTGCTGTCATGTCTGTACAGATCAGGACAGCTTTGCCAAGGAGGTGGAGTTGGATTTTAAGGCTAGGAATATTGTTAACAATTCCAAGTAGTTTATGTGGAATTATCTTTGTTGGAGGGTCCACATGCCCTGGATGGTATGTGTTTGAAGATGAGCTCCCCAGCCGGTGAGCGATGAGTCTGCTGTTAGCACGGTCTGTGGAACCGGGTCGAGGAACAGCCGCCCTTTGGAAAGGTTTTGGGTGTTCCACCACTGCAGAGAGCGATGGGTGCGGGCGTCCAACACCAGATCTGTTAGCTGACCTTGAGCCTGGTCCCACTGACGTGCCAAACATCCCTGTAAGGGACACATTTGGAGTCTTGCATAAGGGGCGAGGAGAATGCAGGAGGCCCTCATCCCGATTAACTGCATGAACACTCGCGCTGGTAGTGAGTGTTGAGGCTGACATTTTTGGATTAAAGACTGTATGGCGCTTATTCTGACTGGATTAGGATATGCTAGAGCTTTTGAAGTGTCTATTGTAGCCCCTAGGTATTGTTGTATGCTGGACGGTTAGAGATGGGATTTGGCAAGGTTTACTGTGAATCCCAAGCTGAATTGTGTTGTGTGTGTGTTGCACACAGCTGCTATGTGATTTGGCTTTTATGAGCCAGTCGTCCAGATAAGGTAAGACATGAATATGCTGTCTCCTTAAGTGGGCTGCCACTATTGTGAGGCATTTGGTGAAGACTCTGGGTTCTGTAGTGATCCTGAATGGGAGGACTTTGAATTGGTAGTGTTGACCATTTACCACAAACCGGAGATATTTCCTGTGAGCGGGGTGAATAGGAATATGGAAGTAGGCGTATTTTAGATCCAGAGTGGAAAGAAAGTCGCCTTGTTGAAGTAGTGTGAGCACCTGTCGGAGAGTGACTATGTGAAAGTGGTCTGACTAAATGTAGAGGTTTAGCAGTCCGAGGCCCAGTATGGGCCTGAGGGAGCAGTCCTTTTTTGGGATTAGGAAATACATGGAGTAAACCCCTTGGCCTTGATAAGGCAAGGGGACTGGTTCTATTACATGTTTTTGTAATAGAGAGAAAACCTCTTGTTTGAGAAGTGTCAGATGTTCCAAGGGCATGGGACGCTGTCTGGGAGGAATGTTTGGGGGGGGGGGGGGGGGGGGGGGGGGGGAAGGGGGTGGAGGATTAGAAGGGAGTTTTCCAGGCAATAACTATACTGGATAATTTGTTTTACCCACTTGTCTGTTGTGATGGAATTCCAGACCGGTAGGAACTGTAATGTCCCCCGACAGGAGTGGAAAGATCGGGGGAAGTGCAGGGAAGTTATTGTTTAGTGGTAGGGGGGTGCGGCTATTGTTGCCACTACCTCTCTTTTTAGGTCGAGCCTGGCGTACGCAGTGCGAAGCGCTGTCACCAGTGAGGCTTATTGTTGTTTACTAGTGGGTCAGGAGATGGGCACGCGCAGAGCTTTTTTGCGATTTGAGCAGGTGTACCCGCGCGTAAACCCACACGCTGTGCTCATCTCCTGTCCCGCTTCTGAGGCAAGTCAGCCTCCTGCAATAGAGAGAGCGCACACACACACACACACACACACACACACCCATCACTCACCAGGCTCTTTTGTTGCTGCGCTGCTGCAGGCTCCGTCATGCTCAGGACTCCCCTGATGTTATCTCCGCCGCATCACCTGGCACACGCGGGGCTTCCCTCACTCATGGAAGCCCCGCACTTGCATCAGCGGCCTCAGCCGCCACTTCTGCTCCTCTTTACGTCTGCAGCCACCAAGTGGCTTTCCCTCAGGCATGGGAGCTCCACGTCACCACTGCCACTCAGTGCCACATAATATTTCTACTGAATGCAACACACACTCCACACATTACCACTCAGGGCCACATAATTATATGCTGCATAATTACACTGCGCTCAACGCAACATCCACTCCAAATACCACTCAGTGCCACATAATTACACTCTTCGCAATGCAATGTAAATACACTCCACATAATACCACTCGGTGACATATTACACACCTCATACTTCTACTACTCAATGCAACATAAATACACGCACTATCGGAAGCACTCTATCGCACTTTATCTATCGCACTCTATCGCATCACCACAGCATAACTCAGCACCACCACAGCATCACTCAGGGGCACCACCACATCACTATGCGCTACCACAGCATCACTGAACGCCACAGTATCACTCGTCGCCACCACATCACTCAGTGCCACCACAGCATCAATCTGTGCAACCATGTTCTCTCAATGTTTCAAGCTTTATTACAAATGTCACAGAAAGATGTTAATATTTCACTTCTGTTCTTGGATTTTCATCACAATAAAATACAATGAACATAATCTTCACAAAAGTTATTTACAAAAGTTTAAGCTATTGCCATTATAAATTACAATACCTTTTAAGTATTAATTATTAAAAAAATTAAAAGCCATTGTTATTTGTAATATCAATACATCTAAGTCACGTAAATACAACACATATTGCATTACAAATGCTAAAGGTGTCACATTTGCGAAAGTTATAACTATTGGCATTGTAAATGACAATGCCAATAATTTCGCTATTTTCAAAACCAACACAAATAAAAAATGTGTCATTTACAATACCAATAGCTCAAACTTACCTAATGCAAGACATATTGCATTGCAAATGATTGTTTGTTGTTGCCTCTGTAGCCTCCATGAAAGTATGCTTTTGGGGATGTTTGAGTGGAGCTCTTGTAGGAGGTGGAGGAGGGATGTTCTGAACCCATGGTTTTGGAGCTGGCTCCGTAGACGGAGCCGACCAGAGCCTCTAGGGGAAGGAAACTAAGGCCCCCATAGATTTAGCAGTTTTGGTATTCTTCATCTTTCAAGGGATGTGTCAACTGAGGGCCGAAAAGATGTTCCTGATCAAATGGTTGATTTAAAATAGCAGTTTGAACCTCCTGCTTGAATCCGGAAACCCAGAGCCAAGCGTGTCTACGCAATAAGATGCTATTATTAATTGCGCGAGATCAGCAGCATCGAGCACACGTTTTATTGAGGTGTTGACAATTAGTTTACCCTCCTGGATAAGGTTGTTGGCTTTTTGTTTCTACCGGTCAGGAAGGTCTTTTCAAGCTCGTCTTAGTGAGCCCTGGCCAATAAAGCTTGGGCACTGGCGATCCACCAATGGTTTAACAGAAGGTGGGGGTGGTGCCTGTACTTTGTGAGTTTGCAAGCATGCATGCGTTAGTTACCACAAGGGAATCTAAGGGAATCGGACCTTTAATGTAAATTGGGTCATTGGGAGCTGCCTTGTATTTTTTATCCAACCTGGTACTGTCTGGGTCTTTAAAAAAACTGGGGCATGTTTAAGCAAGCCTTTTAACATTAGCAGGGTGCTTGTTGATGTTTGCGAGGGTGCGAAAGTTTCTAGCAAAACATCTAAGTTATTTGCTTTGGATCAGCCAAATAAGGTGCAGGCTGCATGGACAAAATGTCTTTGCTCGGTGTCGAAGATTTTGTATCCGGACCTTCTATGGAGGGAGTTTGTGAGGCTTTCCGTGAGGTCTTAAGACTTAGTTTTTGCGGCTCTGAAACTTTTTTCAGCTCTGAAAATTTTTTGGAGTCAAAAGCCTTTTTTCGGCTCTGAAGATTTCTTCGGTTCTGAGTGTTTGTCCTTGCTATGCTTCGATGCCGAGGGCTCTGGCATCAAGGCGGTCTTCGGCATAGACAATTCTTTGACTTGTTGCATCGGTACCGAGGAGGACTTTTCAGAATAGGAATGGGGTTGGCTCGAGCCGGAAGGCTTATGTTTAGGTTTCGTAGCCGGGCCCGGGGCGTCTGAAACATGTTGCCAGTGTCAACCTGAGCCGGAGGGCGAGTGTGTTACCGGAGCCTTCGGTTTACTTTAAGGGAGAGGGATTTCGGTACTCATGGACCGTTGAGCGAGGGTGACTGTCTCTTGTTCGGAGTGGTCAGCCTCAGAGACGTGTTAGTCATCACCTGATTGTTCCGGCTGGAGATCGGGGTATGCATCGAAGATGTCCGGAATCTAACTGCTTCCACAAGACATTTCGTCACGTCAAGTCAGACTATCATGGATGGTTTTCTTTGAACTGAACGATGCATAGGCCTTGCAGGTTTAATCTTCGTGCACCGGGGAGAGGCAGAGATTGTACACCTCGTGCAAGTCTATGTGTGGGAACTTAGCACCACAGCTGTAGCATTTTTTGAAAGGAGTCCTTTCCATTGACTGCAGGCGCAGTTGGCGCAGAGAGGCCCAACGGCCCACGTCGAGGAGTTAATTTTAAGATGCGCATCAAAAAGGGAAAAGCGATGGAGACAATACCGTTGAGTGGAGAGGGATTGCGTGTCGGAGCGGGATTCGAAACTGATATCAACCCGAAGCGCAGCAATTCACAACTGAACCTGATGGTGGAAACAAAATATCTAAGGATGGAGTTGATGCCCATGCGCACTATCGTCCTAGGGAGGAGTCACCTACCTCGTGACTACAAAGACTTCTTCCAAGACAAAAACAAAGTGCAAACATCCGAGCCAAACACCAGATGGCGATCTATGCAAAAGTATACAATCTGCAGCTCATATGCCTCGAACACCTTTTTATGGAGGTTCATTGCCATTTCGGCCATCCTTCAATGCAAGCATCTTTTCAGCGGCACGTCGACCTGCGGTGTCCTTGGTGTGGGACCGCGAAAGGCTATTTCGATTTCGGCTCGACTTCAGTCTGTGAGAACTTTGGCACTGAGGCAGCTTTGGGGGCTCTAGAGTGTTGATGGAGAAGATTACCACTGATGAAAACATTTGACTGAATTTTCCACAAATAGGATCACGGTACCAAAGTTCTCTCTCCAGAACATCGGCATTGTCTTTGACAAACCCCCAGTATAACACTCTTCTTTCGGCGATTGGAGAACAATCGGAGATGCTTCCAGACCTGTGGCAGAAGAAAGAATCTGAAGATAGCGACTACACACATGGAGGCTTCCGGTTAGGGGCAATTGATGTCAGGAGAGGTTTGACGAAGCACCACATGATGAGGACAGTTGATGTCCAACAAACAAAGGAACAAGAATAAGAGGAGCATTCAAGACCCAACCACTAGATTGCGGAATTATGCACAGTATGTGAATCTGAAAAAATTAATCCTGCTGCAAAATTATTTGTTTCCACCACACGTCTGTATTACAAAAATAAGTACTTAATTTGTGCTTTTGGAATTCTGATATATTCACAGTTCATTTATATACATTTACTTTTTGTTGTGTGCTAGAAAAAACCCTCTTTCCCAGTACCAGACAAGATTGTCACGTACATTCTCACTTTGAAGTCACAGGAAGAAAATGAAACACCAAGCTCCCTTGTAAGACAGAGCCCGACATCGGACCTCGGTCTTTGAACACACAGCAAATGTGACCAGGTAATAACAAAATTTAAAGGCCTTGTGGAAGAATTTAAGGAGCAATGGTGAACAAGGTTTGCTCCACAGGAGTGATTAAGGCATGCTAAACAGCCTAAAACAAATAAAATCAGCAAATAGAAAGCCAGAAAAAGTTACAAATCAAAGCCAATAGTAAACAATGGGTGGCATGCATTTCTAGGAAAGCTTTCAGAATGCCCACAAGAATTTGTTTAGCAACCAGACAGTGGTTTCGAACTAAAAAGTGGTACATCCAAGCAATACAATTGAGACCTGTATACGATTTACCCAACTCACAAAGTCTGAAATTATGGGTAACGGTAGAGCAAATATTTGGCACCATACTGTTACATGCCATGACAATCCCCTCAGACACATTGGGGAAAGTTCCTTTTGCATACTTCCACTATTACACTACAAGAATGGAAAGCAACAGTCAGGCAAGGGGATGCTGCTACGTATCAATCACCACTGTCCCCAATTGTCAAGAACCCATTTATCCCACTGCGCCTGAAGGATAAAGGGTCTAGAAAATATCAGAACTACCCATAGGCAACACTAGATTATCTCTTTAACAAGATCACTAACATATCAAAAACGGTGACAGATCAAGGAAAGATCCTTATAGATATGATCAGCTAATGTGCCTGGTGACACAAAGAGAAGAAAGAAACAAAGGCATTAGAGATCCGACAGTAACAATCTCTTTTAAAAGAAAAAAGTACACAAAAGGCAACTCGGAAAATGGGTCACTAGTTGTGGGGGCTCCATAAGTAATGGGTCTGCGCCTATCCACCCCTGTGAACCAAACACCCCACTGTAGCGCTTGACTCTCATAGGGTAGCGTTGCTGAGCAGTCTAAGGCTTACTCAAGGGAGGTGGTATGGGCTAGTAATCTCCATTCACAGATGCACAATAACAATCTGTACCTTTTCTTTTGAAAAAGGAAAAAGCACATTACACACTACTCAATACTATGCTGCAATTTACAAACATTACAGATGATGGAAATGCTTTTGGGATGACATTGCGTAATCATTCTTACCCCTCCCAAAGGGAGGTCTAGAGCAACAAATCGCGTCAGAACATTAACTTGCATTAGAAATGCAAACATGGAACATCCCTTTGAAGGGTCGCACACTTAATATGGGCTTTAAAGCATGGCATACAAGTGTTTGTCAGCATCATTACTTAAAGCATTCACTAGAGGATAGGTCTACTCATGTGTAGGTAATTTGTGTCAAAGTTACTTGTAGCATGAAATACCACTTTTAGCATAGCCCCTGAGAGCAATACAATTATTATCAGAACATTTATGGAATTATAGTTCACACCCCTAGAGGGTGTTTGCAACATCAACACTTATCAAAAATAAACATACTACATTCTTGCGAACAGTCCCTAAAGGACATCACTTTGGTAAATGTCCATGTGGGACACGCCGTGCACTTTGGCTGCTGCGCCGGTCGGCGCGTTAGCTCTGGTGCGTTCGCGGTTGCACGGGAGCTGGCAGGTGCTGGCGTTCTCGATCACGCGGCTGGGCTGGCGCGGACGCTCGAAGACGTTCCTGGTTTGTCTCCTTCGGGTGGGTTGGCGCTCCTTTTTCTGCCCCTATGCTCTGTCTGGAGGCAGCGTGGACGTCGGTGTTGCGGGTGTGGCTCGCGTGTTGCGGTGCTGTGGTGCGCTTGTTGCGGTGCTCCGCCGCGCTTCTTCTTTTGCTTGTTTGGTTGGCCTTCTCCAGGCACCTTCGCTTGTGGATGCGGCCGGTTCGTGCATGGTCGCTACCATTGTGCGCGCCGTGTTTCCCGGTTTGATTATATGTCATCATTGCCATTCCGTTAGGTGCACAAGTTATATGCATACATGAATTGGGTTTGCATTTCATTTTCTATGTAATAATTGATGCCCCACTACCATGGCGCTTGGCACGCATGGTTTTCATTGTCTAAGTATTATTCTCATCATTTGTGGGTGTAGACTGCACACAGACTCCCATTGTCCTCATTATATTAACACGGGCGCGAGATACCGTTATGTTTTCCACGAGTGATCCAGGCATTGCACTGATTTCGTCCTGTGCCTCCACAGTTATTAGATTGCAATGGCGGCTCCTTATTAATTATTCCCATCGGCTGGTGAAGACTGGAATTTATGTTTTAAACAGGTATGCAGGGAAATACCGTTACTGACCTGCATCATGGCACAGGACCCTGTACCACATTTGATTAATGCTCCACATTATTTCCATATCACAATCCCCGGATGGGAGTCAGAGGTGTCGGCTGACACCTCCCTGAAAATTGCTGCAAGTTGGATGCCCATATAATAGGACCCAAAGTCATTGGTAAGCATGATGTTGCTACTGCACCTCGTGCTTTTTTCACACCAAGTATACACACCACTCACTTATATATTTATTATTCAACAGGCTGTCACTGTTCCCCCCTGTCCTGATGAAGACCTGCCTCTGATGTGTAATCCACTGCACAATTGTTAAGGGTCAAAACGTCGACATTACTGTCTCAATTAGTCCACGCAATTTCCCTGACTTGAACAGAAAATCATAACTACTGCTGGGATTTATGCATTAAGTTCTGGACTTGAAAACTAAACACTTTCTTTGTTATATATATGTTCTTTATGTCACCTTTGTACAGCACTCTGTCACATATCACTACCAGTCACTAACTGTATGCCATAGGTTTCCTCGCCGTATGCATTTTATGTCACAGACAGCCATTTTATTGATTTGCATTCATACAAAAGTAAAGAAAATCTTTAAAAAAAAAAAACTTTGGGAAATGTACATGTGTAATTACCACCTTTCACCCCTGGAGGGGATCCTTTAACATGAAAAGCTCATATTAACCATCATAAGGCCACAACTGGTAGCAGCAATAAACTTTGCCCCAAGATGGCACATCATTCCAAGCTGCTGAACAAAAGTTCTAGAAAAAAGAAGGCTTTACAACAAGGTAAAACCCTTAAGGAGTTATATTTTTGATGCCCCTCTAAACTTAGGGTGGGGACTTTGTAACTGCAGTGTGTGTGGGGAGGGGGGGGGGCTGGTGGAAGACTGTGTAGCTCCTGCAGCTCCCCCACATCTCGGGCATTCCTTTGGTGATGACATCTCTCATGGAGCCACCACAAAGCCAAAATAAGCAATTTTTGTAAGGAAATGTTGACAGTCACATGTCATTATTATGGGGCACTCCTCGAACTTAGTAGTGCATATGAGGCACTGGAGAGAGCCACTGAACATTTCCTTTTCCTCATTTCTTTTATTTAGCGCAACCTCAGGCCACAACAGTTGTCTTCATTGTGCCTAGAGCGTTGGCGAGCACACTGGGAAGCTCAACCCAGTTCCCCACACAGGCAGCTCCTTCGGGTGCTGCTGCGTGAGCCAGCTCTTCAATTTGGTCTGCCAACTCCTGTGGACAGATGCGTGTGGTGCAGCAGACTTCCAGACCACCCAGAGAGTGCGACCAGCCCGCCCCCCCCCCCCTCCCCCACCACCAAACTTCGGCCATCGTCCTGGGCCCCCTCTCAGTTCTGGGGTGGGTCGTGCCTGCGCTCCCTGCCTCCATCTTGTCACAAACCGAGGATAATCTGTGTAGATATGCTTTAGGACTCAACAGAGCTGTTATTTTTACACAGGTTACAGTGTACATTTGTGGGACTCTGGAATCTCTAACCCAAAGAGAACTGGAGCTACGCCCCCCATGACAGTCATTCCCATAAGCGTATAATGAATGTCGTTACAGTCAAACAGTAAAGCACACAGAGTATCCCTCACATGTGTACCTACATTATGAGGCCCATCTCCGGTCACTACCCAATTCTACTTAGCCCCTTCTGCGGTGGGCTACCTGGGCGCAGTTTCTGGGCTGCACATGACAGGAGTCTCCCACGTGCAGCCCTCTCACATTCGCGCACAAGTGTGCAAGTGTTAACCAGCCAAGTGCCATTTCACAGTTGCCTCATAATAAAAGGCATATACTGGCGGTAAACACGCACAGTACCATTTTACCATGAGTTTACAGTGGGTGAGGCACAGGTTACGAGGCTCCCCCACAGTAAAAGGTAAAAAAACAGGTGATTAAAAAGGAAAAAAATACAGGCATGTAAGATGCTTAGAACCACCTTCTCACAGCCTAAGACAATTGGGGAATTTGAAATAAATAACCAAACCACACAAATATAGCCACTTGGGAAGCAGGATTAGAACTACAAATCACTGAAAGAGGATGGCTGAATATAAAGCCCAGGGCAGCTACGATGTCAAATTGCAGCCAGCAAAAAGAAAAAAGTTAAACACGTTTGGTGCATCAATACCTAACCCGAGCTCGTCTACATGCAGTTTTTGAGTAAGAGGAGCTCAGCTGGAGATGGTGTGATGAAAGAGGAACAATGGCACACATGGTAGCAATTAAGTGATCTACAAGCTTTTTGAAAAAGACAACAGACCAAATTAGAACTGCGATTGCGCTAAAGTTAGAACGACTGACTATGCTGATTAGCGACATGGGGAGAGACTCTGAATAGCCTCTTGGTACTGTCACAAAAAAGCATCCTTACGGGAAACAGCCATTACAACGCAACTTTTACTACGCGTTGAGGAACCGGGAGCAGAGACGGTGACGCTGGAGAGGAACTACGAGGAAAGAGAGGTAAGGGGATTTGTGCTTGGGGTGGGGGTTACTTTTGTAGGGTTTAGGGTAGTGTCAACTTAGTTTTGTAATGTTTGTGTTGTGTGGGGTTGCGTTTTACGTTTTAGGGTATTTTTAGACTGTGTAGTGTAGAGTTTTAGGGTAGTGTCTGTTTTAGGGTTTAGAGTAGTGTTGTAGTGTTTGTGTAGTGTTTTAGTGTAGTGTCAGTTTTTTAGGGTAGTGTGTCAGGGTTAAGTGTAGGGTTGTAGTGTTAGTGTAGCGTTTTAGGGTAATGCCAGTGTTTTAGGGTGTAGTGTTGTAGTGTTTTAGGGTAGTGTTGTAGTGTAGTGTTTTAGGGTAGTGTATTAGGGTAGTGTCAGTGTGTTAGGGTTTAGTGTAGTGTTGTAGTGTTTTAGGGTAGTGTTGTAGTGTTTGTGTAGTGTAGTGTTTTAGGGTAGTGTTGTAGTGCTTTTGGTTTTAGGGTTGTGTTGTAGTGTTTGTGTAGTGTAGTGTTTTAGGGTAGTGTTGTAGTATTAGGAATTAGGGTACTGTTGAAGTGTTTGAGTAGTGTAGTGTTTCAGGGTGTAGCGTAGTGTTGTAGTGTTTGGGTAGCGGTTTAGGGTAGTGTTTGTGTAGTGTAGTGTTTTAGGGTTAAGGGTAGTGTTGTAGTGTAGGGTTAGGGTAGTATTGTAGTGTTTGTGTAGTGCAGTTTTTTAGGGTTAAGGGTAGTGTTGTATTGTAGTGTTTTATGGTAGTGTCGGGGGAGTCGTGCAGGGTAGAGTAGTGTTATTGTAGGGAGAGGCCCGCGGGAGGGTTGTGTAGGGGTAGGCTAGTCACTTACCTTGCAAACTTTAACCATGAGTATAGCTTTACCATGCATGCCTTTGCGTTGTAATGGCATGCGTGGTAAAGGTATAGTAGTGGCAATAGTTTGCGATGCAATGGCATGTCGTCATTGACATTGCGTAATAATACCCGCCTTGTAATGGCATGCGTGGTATTAGTATGCGATGTAATGACATACATTCCATCCTTACGCATAGACACAAGGCTCACTATAGACCACTTTTGGAAGCTTCATAGATTCCTGTACGAAATATGTGGTGGTCCAAGTTATGATCTGCACAGGCCAAGAAAAAACTAAACGGTAAGCTAAAAAACAGGACAAATCAATCGGAAAAATATTGGGCCCCTTTTAAGCACTTGCATAAAAAAATGCAGAACACAGGGTTGGACCAGGACATACAACAATGGTGAGCTCAGTCTAAAAATGTTAGATATGGGCAACATATTTTGAATCAGAAATATCGGATAGTGATTACATTGATTAAATGACTTGGGAATAGAAGACCTTGAGGGGAATTGGACTATGAAAAAGGGAGAGATGAGTGGGGATTGGGGCGAGGGCCTGAAAACGAATAGCAATGTTTCAACCAGCTGCATTACAGTAAGACAATAAGAAAAGAAATGGAGTGCAATTATCATGTGCATCTAATATGTCCCATAAAATCTTTAAATGAAGTCTGTAGAAAAAAATCTGGTTGATCAACCTTTCCATAATGCCAAACCCTGCCCCACAACTGCCCTTTAAACCTCACATACTCACAAAGTCCTGTCTGATGTCATTGAAGTCCTTTCCATACTTCTCAAGTGCTTCCTCAAACAGCATGGCCTCTGAGGCAGACCACTCTTCCATCTCATCTCTGCACAGCACTGGTCCTCCCTGTGGCACTAGCGTCGACATGGCCTTGGCCAGGTCATAGCCATTCTTCTGCAAGGTGTCCATGGCATGGAACTAGGAAGAGCAAATTGAAATGTAAAACAGACCTTATTGTTCACATATCGACATAATGTGCAAGCGCACTGTGGACAACTAGGACAAAACAGAACTGTTCAGAAACTGCAGCCCAGTGCATGCTCTCTCCAAGCAATAGAAAAGTATAGGAGAAGCAGTGAGGTGAGCAGGCCTGTCGATGTGGCTCAGTTCCACAATTGAAACCATGGAATTTAATGGAATAAAGGGTTAGAAAAGATCAGGGAGCACAGGAAAGCAAAACTGTAGCATTCTTGGAATGCATCAATGTGGGACAGTGAGGATATGGAGAGTTAAGAAATATACATGAGGAGGAGGGTAAAGGGCTAATGAATCGACAATCAACAGAGGAAAATCAAAAATACACCGAAGGGAGATCTAGCAATGTAATCCCAAGAAATATACACAAGTTGACAAATGATCTTGCAGTGTCAATCTTTTGTGTTCCTTTTTTTTTGGGTTAAGAAAACACACAAGTCTGCACAGAGCCATGGAAATACACTGGAGCCCCCAGGCAACACACCGGGGAGCGGCACCAGCAGGCAAGAAATGGCAGATGAGGGAGGGGGTAGTTAATAGATATTGCGGGAGCACCCTTGTAGGAAGCTGGCTCGGTATATACCATACCAAAGTAAGGTATAGTGTGCACAAAGTCCAGTGGATCTCCAAAGGTAGGCAGAGGCTAAAGTAGATAATACCTTACTCTCTATTTGTGGTAGTGTGGGTGAGCAGTAAGGCTTTATCAGAGGTTAGTGTTAAGCTTTTATTGTACACACTTAAGCACAAAATGATTTCACACACTCGAAGACAGAACTCTGACCAATTTGTTTTGAATACAATTTAGTTATATTTTATTCCTAGAACCAAGTCAGGCCTGGTACAGGTAAGTGTAATGGGCACCTCTGCCCAGGATGTGCTTTGTTTCAGGACCCTGAGTGCGGGAGGCTCTAGTCTCAGGAATCCAGAAACATGTCTGTGGGTGACAGCCGGCGAGCAGCCAGTCATCAAAGACACTAGAGTCGGGTCATTTTTCAGGTGGCATCTCAGATGTCCTCTGTTCATTTTTCATTAAATCCCGTTAACGTGCTCAGAAGTTTGAGATCAAACTTCCCAGTTTTCAGTACAGCCTTTCTGGAGCTGAGGAGTTCATGATGAGAAAGTCCCAGTGTGAGAAAGTGGCACTATATATACTGGACCAGAATAAGGTACAGTGTGTCTAGAGTCCACAAACCCCAGACGTATAACAGAGGTTAAAGCCAGGTGTGACCTTACTCTCTAAAGTGGTAGCTTGGTCGAGCAGTAAGGCAGTACCAGAGGACAGTGTAAAGCATTTGTTGTACACACTCAGTCAGCAAAAGGTTTCACACACTCAAGGACTGAACTCCAGGCTAACTGTTTTTATATCAAATATATAGTTGTTTTATTTTTAGAACCAACAGGTATCAAAAATTATACTGTTCTCAATATGCGAGGTCTCAGATGAGTACTTTGCAGAAAGGCAATAAACTTTGTAAACACAATAGGTACAGGGGTTGCAGTAGGCAACACAATTCTACACACAATTTCGTATTGAGCTCAATGGATTTTCTTATATTAACAGTTGATTACTTTGTAGATTACTTTGGTACTTCCAGGACTGGATCCTAGATTCAGTCATGGGGTCTAAACTGAAAACAATTCAGTAAAAACGTTTTAGTTTTTGCAGTGATTTTCCAGGAATATAAAGCTATTTTAAAAGTTCACACTTTTCAACAGAAATCTGGCAATGTTATCCAATAGGAGAAAATTCATGTTGTAGGTAAAGGACGATCTTGTTACTTTTATAATCCAGTACTGGGCTTCCAGGTCCAGCACGGGGTCTCAACTTAAAACAAGTAAGTAATTTCGTTTCAGTATTTCGTATGATTTTTAAAGAATATTTCAAGTTTTCAAAAGTAGACACAAAAGAAATTTCATAGAAAAGCAGACAATGGATTACTATGGAGAAAATTCAGGTTACTAGTAAACCCGGTAAGGATTACTTTTGCGGTTCAGTACTGGGCTACAAGGTACAAAACTGGCTTCTCTCCTGATCACAGGTGAGTACTTCGGCATTCGGGTGATTTTATATGAATATTTTAAGTTTACAAAACTTCACACTTAGAAGATTTTTCGAGTCAAGCCAGTCAATGTGATCCAAATGGCAGGTAAGTGAGTTACCGGTTTCCAGGTGAGTACTCGACTGGTGAAGTTAAGGTTCCGTGCATAGACTCAGGGGCCCTCCAGGGTCAGGTAGGGACAGTTGGTTCACCCTTAGTGGCGCTGGGGCGGCCGGGTGCAGAGGTAGTTAGGCCCAATGTTTGTGGGAGCTGGGCTCCTGGTCACTTGCCCAGGGCAAATGGGGAAGTAGGATAGGGCAAAGTTGGCACGGCCAGCGGCACTCGGGCGGCCGATGACAGACCGCAGCCGTGCGCCCTAGTAAAGATAGACCTCTGCTTTACGCCCTGGGGATGACAAACCACTGATGAACCCCAAAATGGTGATAAACCACTGATGAACCCCAAAATGCTGGCGCGCCACTGCTCACGCGCGCCACTGCTCTCCCGCGCGCCACTGCTCTCCCGCGCGCCACTGCTCTCCCGCGCGCCAATGATGGACCACTGCTGAAAACACTGCTGATAATGACACCACTGCTGTGTGCCTCTATAATGACACCACTGCTGACGCACCACTGCTGTACTCCACAACACCGACGCACCACTGCTGTACTCCACAACGGCGACGCACCACTGCTGTACTCCACAACGGCGACGCACCACTGCTGTACTCCACAACGGCGACGCACCACTGCTGTACTCCACAACGGCGACGCACCACTGCTGTACTCCACAACGGCGACGCACCACTGCTGTACTCCACAACGGCGACGCACCACTGCTGTACTCCACAACGGCGACGCACCACTGCTGTACTCCACAACGGCGACGCACCACTGCTGTACTCCACAACGGCGACGCACCACTGCTGTACTCCACAACGGCGACGCACCACTGCTGTACTCCACAACGGCGACGCACCACTGCTGTACTCCACAACGGCGACGCACCACTGCTGTACTCCACAATGATGCAAAAACAACAAGTGATGGACGGAATGTTGCACAATGGCAAAACATTCACCCCCAGTCACAGATCTGGGTTTAATCCATTGTTATTTTGCTCACCACACCACCCCAGTTCAGACATGGCCATATGCAAATCAGTCTTGACCCTGTACTCCACAATGATGACACACCACTGCTGTACACCACAATGATGACACCACTGCTGTACTCCACAATGAGGACACACCACTGCTGTACTCCACAATGAGGACACACCACTGCTGTACTCCACAATGAGGACACACCACTGCTGTACTCCACAATGAGGACACACCACTGCTGTACTCCACAATGAGGACACACCACTGCTGTACTCCACAATGAGGACACACCACTGCTGTACTCCACAATGACACACCACTGCTGTACTCCACAATGATGACACACCACTGCTGTACTCCACAATGATGACACACCACTGCTGTACTCCACAATGATGACACACCATTGCTGTACTCCACAATGATGACACCATTGCTGTACTCCACAATGATGACACACCATTGCTGTATTCCACAATGACACACCACTGCTAACACAATACTGCTGACGTGCCACTGCTGACATTACTACGGTGCGCTCCAATGATGACACACAAATGCTGACAAACTACTACTTGTGCACTCCAAAGATGACACACTACTACTGTGCGCTCCAATGATGACACACCACTGCTGACACTACTGTGCGCTCCAATGATGACAACTGCTGTACTCCAAAATGACGACACCACTGCTGTCACTACTACTGTGCGCTCCAATGATGACACTGAGAAAGTGCCATCTTTCTTGCATTGGTATGCACCCGCTTTTTTCTGAACTGCTGATGTGCTTTGACTGAGTGTGCCCTGGGTTCCTGCCAACCAGCTACCGAGGGCCTGTGTTCCTTCCCTAAAACTGCGTTGAACCTAAAACCCAATTGGCATCTCTGGCCACATGTCAGCCCCAAGTAGATGGTACCCTAGGTACCCAGGGCATGGTGACCAGAGAATGCCCCTGAGGTCTGCAGCACTTATTGTGCCACCCTCAGGGGCCCTGTACCCTGACACCCACACACTGCCTTTGCAGGCTGAGTGTACAAGTACAGGACTAAACAGAGTCGACATGGCACACATCCCTGTATGCCATGCCCACAGAACCCACTGCCCTGGCATACTTCAGTCACTCCTCTAGCTGGGTGCCCTATGCTTGAGGTGTGAGCACAGGTGCATGAGCCCTGTGCCCCTACAGTACCCCAGGCCATTCCTGGGCACTGTAAGTGCAGTGATGCCATTAAGAGTATATGGTGCTGGGAGGTTATCATTACGAACTCCACAGCACCATAATGGCTACACTGAAGACTGACAAGTTTGATATCAAACTTAGCACATTAAACCCGCACTGATGCCAGTGTGGGATTTAATGTAAAATGCACCAGAGGGCATCTTAGAGATGCCCCCTGAAAACCTAACCTACAATCCACGTCTGGGTTGAGTGGCTGCAGTGGCTGCAGAGGCTGCCACACCGCAGACATGTTGCTGGACCCCTGGGTGGAGAGCCCCCACTCTCCTGGGCCTGCAACAATGCACATCCTGGGCGAGGTGTTAGGTCTCCTCCCCCAGGATGGGCAGGGGGAAGCTTCAAAGGCTTGCCGCCTCTGTGAGCTTCTCCAGACCATTTGCTGTAGTCAGCAACTGGCCCCCACCAGTCCTGACCCCCACTCTGGCGGGAAGACTAGCAGGAAAAACTGAGTCAGAAAGGGGGGGGGTGCCAGCCTGTGCCAACCCCACCCCTCAGGTGGGGGAGACTAGGTGAAGCACAACCCCGGGCTCTGGCCATCTTGAAGATGGGGAGCCCTACCCAATCACAGCTAGGCTCCTGCCCCCCTCCCACAGGAGGAGAGCAGGCTAGGGTGTGTACCCACACCAGGACAGGGACCTATTGGTTCTTGCCAAACCTGTAACGCCCCTAAATTCAGTATTTAGGGGCTCCCTGAACCTTCCTTCCTCAGATCTTGATAAGGAAAGAAGATCAAGAGGAAGACGACCCGCCGTGCAGCTGCTAACAGGACGACAACTGACTTGGCCCCAGCCCTACCGGCCTGTCGACCCTGGAACCTGCTCCTGCCTAATTCCGGTGACGCCTGCGGACAGCAACCTTGGGACACCCAGAGGACCTGCCTGCCTTTACCCTCCTCAAGATTGGGATTCCCATCAGCAGAGGCTCTGCTGCAACAACCACCCTGGTGCCAGCCAGGAAGCTCCGGACCAGCCCACTCTGCACTCGCCGAGCCCGGCCTGTGCCAGAATGAACCAAGACCACGAGGACGTCCCCCCCGGCAATTGGGACCCAAAGTCCAGTGCCCAAAGACCCTCCTCGACGAACTAGACAACGCCTGCAGACTCAGAACCAGGCGCCACCCCAACCGTGACCATCTGAGGGTAAGCTTTTCCAACATCCAAAGACACCCCTGTACCCGGCGCCCTACAGCCCCCTGTGCCTTCCTTTGGGATACCTACCTGTGCTCCAAGATCCCAACTTACCTCTCGAAGTGCTGGTCGCCCCTGGAGAGTCTCCGTCCCCGAGCCTGCAGCTTTGTTCCTTTTTGACCTTTCCCATTGGATAACATTGAGCGCCCAACGGCTCAAAAGCACCCTGCACCCAGCCGCCCAAGTGCCGCTAGCTGTGCCACCTTTGCCCTATCCTACTTCCCCCCCCTTGCCCTGGGCAAGTGACCAGGAGCCCAGCTCCCACAACTGCGTGGCCTGCTAGCCAGCAGCCACCAACCAGAGGCCCCCTGTCCGGCATTGGATAACATTGGGCCTAACTACCTCTGCACCCGGCTGCCCCAGTGCTGCTGAGGGTGAACCAACTGTACTTACCTGACCCTGAAGGTCCCCATAGTCTACGCCCAGAACCCTAACTTCACCAGTCTAGTACTCACCTGGAAACCGGTAACCCACTTACCTGCCATTGGATAACATTGACAGGTTTGACTCGAAAAATATTCTAATGTGAAGTTTTGGAAACTAACAATATTCATATAAAATCACCCGAATACCGAAGTACTCACCTGTGATCAGGAGAGAAGCCAGTACTGTACCTTGTAGCCCAGAACTGAATCGTAAAAGTAATCCTTACCGGGTTTACTAGTAATCCGTATTTTCTCCATAGGAATCCATGGTCTGCTTTTCTATGAAATTTCTTCTGTCTACTTTTGAAAACTTGAAATATTCTTTAAAAATCATACGAAATACTGAAACGCAATTACCTACCTGTTTTAAGTTGAGACCCCAGTGCTGGACCTAGGAGTCCAGTACTGGATTACAAAAGTAACGAGATTGTACTTTACCTGCAATAATAATTTTCTCCCATTGGATAACATTGCCAGATTTTCATTGAAAAGTTTTTAAGTGTGAACTTTTAAAACAGCTTTATATTCCTGAAAAATCACTACAATAACTAAAACGTTTTTACTAAATTGGTTTCAGCTTAGACCCCAGGACTGAATCTAGGATCCAGTCCTGGAACTACCAAAGTATTCTACAAAGCAATCAACTGTACTTATATGATGAAAACCCATTGCATTCAATGCTATAGTGCGTTTAGAATGGTGTTGTCTACTGCAACCCCTGTATATATTATGTTCACAAAGTTTATTGCCTCTTTGCAAAGTAATTACATGAGTACTCATATCGAGAAAAGTATATTTTTATACCTGTTGGTTCTAAAAATAAAACAACATTATCTTTTTGATATAAAAACAATTGGCCTGGAGTTCAGTCCTTGAGTGTGTGAAATCCTTTGCTGACTGAGTATAAACAACACATGCTTTACACTGTCCTCTGGTACTGCCTTACTGCTCGACCAAGCTATCACTTTTGAGAGTAAGGTCAGCCCTGACTTTAACCTCTGTTATACCTCTGGGGTTTGCGGACTCTATACACACTGTACCTTATTCTGGTCCAGTATATATAGAGTCACTTCCTCACACACACCACTGCTGACACACTACTGCTGACACACTACTGCTGACACACTACTGCTGACACACTACTGCTGACACACTACTGCTGACACTACTGCTGACACTACTGCTGTGCGCTCCAATGAAGGCACTCCACGGCTGGCTGACGGCACACCACTGCTGACACTACTGCTGACACTACTGCTGACACTACTGCTGACACACTATTACTGTGCGCTCCAATGACGGCACTCCACGGCTGGCTGACGGCACACCACTGCCGACACACTACTGCTGACACACTACTACTGTGCGCTCCAATGACGACACTCCACGGCTGGCTGACGGCACACCACTGCTGACACTACTGCTGACACTACTGCTGACACTACTGCTGACACACTATTACTGTGCGCTCCAATGACGGCACTCCACGGCTGGCTGACGGCACACCACTGCCGACACACTACTGCTGACACACTACTACTGTGCGCTCCAATGACGACACTCCACGGCTGGCTGACGGCACACCACTGCTGACACACTACTGCTGACACACTACTACTGTGCGCTCCAATGACGGCACTCCACGGCTGGCTGACGGCACACTACTGCTGACACTACTACTTTGCGCTCCAATGACGGCACTCCCCGGCTGGCAGACGGCACACCACTGCTGACACACTACTACTGTGCGCTCCAATGACGGCACACCACTGCTGACACACTACTACTGTGCGCTCCAATGACGACACTCCACGGCTGGCTGACGGCACACCACTGCTGACACACTACTGCTGACACACTACTACTGTGCGCTCCAATGACGGCACTCCACGGCTGGCTGACGGCACACCACTGCTGACACACTACTGCTGACACACTACTACTGTGCGCTCCAATGACGGCACTCCACGGCTGGCTGACGGCACACCACTGCTGACACACTACTACTGTGCGCTCCAATGACGGCACACCACTGCTGACACACTACTACTGTGCGCTCCAATGACGGCACTCCACGGCTGGCTGACGGCACACCACTGCTGACACACTACTGCTGACGCACTACTACTGTGCGCTCCAATGACGGCACTCCACGGCTGGCTGACGGCACACCACTGCTGACACACTACTACTGTGCGCTCCAATGACGGCACTCCACGGCTGGCTGACGGCACACCACTTGCTGACACACTACTACTGTGCGCTCCAATGACGGCTGCAAGAAAAGTTCCACCGTAAAACATGCCTTTTCAGACAAGGCCCCTAGGATCTGGAATGGACAGGCCACAAATGTACATATATTAGCCTCCGTCACGGTGTTAGAAATTAAACTGAGCAAGCACCTATTAAACTCCCAATAACCCTAGACTATATGTTTGTCTTATTATTCGATCATGCATGCTCCACTATGCTATTTATGCACAGCTACGCTCCCAATCGCCACCTCCGATCAGCCAACCACGCCCTCGCCGCCGTCCCCCGCATCCGAAGAGCGACTACGGGAGGAAGGTCCTTCTCCTACCTGGCCGCCAAGACCTGGAACTCCCTCCCGACCGACCTGCGCCTGACCCAAGACCACCTCGCCTTCAGAAAGAAGCTGAAGACCTGGCTGTTCGAGCAGTAGCGGCACCCCCCCCAGCGCCTTGAGACCCTACGGGTAGTTAGCGCGCTATATAAGTGTCATTGATTGATTGAATGGTCTGGTAGCTGGATTCCTGCATTATGTCCTTTGATATGCCACTATTCTTTACGTTCCCACTTCACATGAACCACCCTGCTACAGTTACTTGAGGGCGATCACTGCACTATATTACAACCAGATAAAGAAAATTCTGCTAGCTACCACTCTATCTCTGAATAGACTGATGGAGTTAAAACGTTAACTAAAGTAAGTCCGATCCACTCTCTAATGAGCAAATATGGTCACGGTGCCACACCCTATGGTAGAGATGTGTATACCTACTGGACAAGGGCAATTTATATAGGCCTTTTATCAGTTCTTCAGTAAGGAAAGATTCTCCCGAACATTTTTGCTGCATTTCTTTAAAGCTGTACAGAGTTCAGTGCAACAAGCTTAATAAACCTCATGAACAATGCGTGTACAGACCTGGAAGAAAAGCCCCATATTGACCCATTTGTTTGGAAACAGCCCGCCCTTAGAGTCTAACCACAGTTGAGAGCATTGCAGGCATCCCAGGATTACAGCAGCAGTGCAGATGGGAGAGCACTTACCAATGTGATATCTCTAGAGGCAGCTGCAGCACTCATGTGTAAACTGGGCTGTCGTATGGAGCTACTGCAGTCCAGGGCTCGTGCGAACGTCCCAACAGCACTGAGAAAGAACAATATAAGGAGCCAAAGAATGTGGGTTAAGGCACAGCGAGGAAATGTAGGTATTACATCCCTAGGACTGATTAGTAAACTATAGCACAGAGTTCACAAAACACATTATTTAAATGTATACTTTTCCATTTTTTTCAAATCATAAAAAGGTGACTGTGTTCTAAAATAGCGAATTATCCAAAACTAATAAGGTACGTTAAGACTGTAACCACCAAATCAGCAGAGCATGGTTGAAGAAAAATAAAGCAGGAAAGAAAGCTCAATGTAAATAATGCAGTAAGAGAACTGGCCTTGCTCTTGAAAATGTCCACGAGTCACACCTGTCACATAGTGCACAGAATTGTCTGTGAGGCAGTTTGTTTTTTCCACTCAGGGGCCAAGGAATCCATGGTACAGCTGCCCTTCAAATATTTCTACTCTTGAATATTTTTTTCAAGGTTTTCGGTCCTCACAACCTTTTTGAACGTCTTGCTTTTTAAAGCTTCTTTCTTCAGGTATAAACATTTTCTACACACATTTTTCTAGGAGATCATTTTCACCCACCTTCAGACTTCCTGTCAAGATGTCGGTTATCTTTTAAGGCAGTATCGATCCTCAGGTGGGTCGATGCCCAAGAAGGACAACCCAATGAGTGCAAGGTCTGCCTTCCTACTTCTGATAACACCATTAAGGGGTGTGACGTTTGGTAGATTTACTACAGAAGCTTGATGGACAAAGGTGTATGCATTTGAGCACTGTAAAAGGAAATATCTCCAGCTCCTAAGCAGTCTCTTTCAACAAAAGTGGTCCTTTCCCAACCTTGCTCCACTCTTGAAAGGACACATTCTTGACACCACCCTGTAGGTCAATTGATAATCCACAGAATTACTGCTGCTCTTGCTCACAGTCCTCTTTCATGTGCTCAGCACTCCTTCATTCAAGGCATTCAACAGCGATAAATTCAGAGCGCTCAGGCTTGGTGTCAACGGGTATAGTGTGGAATAGGATTATTCCCCATTTCTAAAGAATACTAGGCTACTTTAGGGTGCTTGGCACCCCATTGAGTTTGAATTCTGGAACAGATTAGAAGGGGAAACAACTTGAACTGAGAGGTCAAGGAGCAAGTTACAGAATGTAAAGGATTCTCTAAGTTAGAAAAGACTCGAGCTGGATAACAAAGTTACTATTTTTTTTTCACTAAATCAGTCCAGTGAAGCAGAGTGATTAAAGTTTACTCTAGGAAGTAGAGGGGGTTAAAAACTAAGATACAGAGTGACAAACAACACTGAATAACATAACTGTCCAGGCAGTGCTTGTTATTTGGAAAGAAAAAGGGAGAGAAAATGCTGCATTTAACAATAGGCAAATGAAGGCAATTACAACGGTTATATCTACAAAATAATTGAATGTGCAAGCACAATACAGCCACTAACCATTACACAGTGTCGTCCTCTGCACTTCTTAAAAAAAGATATAATTAATATTGATTCCTTGATTGGTGAAGTATGACAGGTGAAGGTACAGTGGTGAAGGACGTTTGGGCACTCAAAGACAGAAGGCTAGCTGTTGCTGAAACTCCACCTCCAGGTTGAACCCCAAATACATAACTATCCTAGGCTGGACTGGGAGTGGTGGGTGCAGAAACAGGTGGCCTTGCCTCCATCCATCAAGCCTTGGAAACACTATATTGCTACAAATACAAGATATTGTGAACTTAATGGAGGGTAAAGCTAAACTGCAGCTAAATCAAGAAATTTTCGAAGAACTAAACTTGTGGCACTGCAGAGACAAACCAAGGCAGTCTAAAACAAGCATTGGCAAAGCCAATAGGCCTTGCCTTTGGGACCTTATAAGTGTTTAGCCATGCAACAGTTGATGTTGCACCAAGGATATTGTGCCGTATAACTAAATACTTATAAGGTCCCAAAAGCAAGACCTATTGGCTATGCTTCTTGTATTTTGAGTTTGATCCCTTAGACCCATACAATGCGGAATGAACTGTTGCATGTCCGATATCCTGCACTCGTTCTGCCTGCAGTCCAGCAACAAATTGTCAGTGAAACTATCGGATTTTTTTTCAGCGTTGCAGTCTTGCCACCACTCGGTCAGAATTTGCCTGTTATAGAGACTGCGCATGACTCTCCTGATGGATGTCTGAAAAACTGGCAGTCACTCTTATGAAATGGTTGCACTTTATGTGATGTGAGATATGTCACACACTAGATTATTTTCGCACCCCGTGGATACATAGGCGCATTTTAAAACACTCCGCATTGGTTACCAAAAGGCTCCGCAGACGTGAAAACTAATGAAGAGATGCGAAAGTTTGGCCAAATGGTTGGGATGCCTGGGTTTCAGCAGCATTCTGTCACGAGCTCACAGGCATGTTGTTAAACAAACACACTTGGGGTGGAATTCGTTAAGTACATGTGCTTACTTCCCAGGCAGCGGTTTGTCTCTGGCCTCAGAATGTCATGTTACATGTGTTTGTTTGCATACTTCGGAGGTAGCAACTGTGCCGTCTTCTGAGGCAGGCTGCCTCCTGGGTTATAATTCTACCCTGTGCATAAAACGGGTAGTTTTATTGTCGCATTCTATCCCCGCGAAGCTGGTTGCGCATGCACCACAAACCCCGATGTCTGCCTACTAGGACTTGCATTCTCCCCTAGTTTGTGGTGGCCTCCTGTGTGTGGGGGTGGGGTGATGAGGGGATGGTCGGTTTACATACTCGAGGCTTGCTCACTGCACCATCAGGATTTAAGCAAGCCGGGCCGAAGACGGCTGTAATGCCAGAAACCTGTCCCCGGAAGCTTGTTTCCTTTCCAGTAAAAGAATTGGCTTGGTAGTTTGGTCTGCCCTGTTCCCATGATGCACTGGGCCAGGGACAGACTAATTTGCATGTAGCCAGGTTCTGAGCTGGGATGGTGCAGTGAGCTAAAAAACGGTGATGGATCAAGCCCTGATCTGTTGACTGGGTAGGAGTGTTCTGCTTAATTCAGATACTCTGTCCATCACCACCCCCTTTTCTGAATACATACTCGAGGCAGCATTAACAGCTGTTATTTTCCCACCACATGTACTTTCTCTACGGTCCACAGGCTTATAAAGCTGCACGTGGGCCGCTATGTGGTTTACTTTACTTTGAGACATAAAATGCAGTTACATCTGTCTAATGCATCCGTTTAGTCACAGGCCAACAGGGCAATTTAGGCAGTTCAAACACTGGCAAAACGTGTATTTGTGAACGTACTTGCACTGCTGCCGTTCAAATGGAAAGCACAAACTAGGCTACATTTTCGGTCCGAATGTGTATGTAAATCGGTTGCAAAGGCGAACCCAGGCTCTCGGGTATTTTTTTCGTGTTTTTTAAAGAAGGTTCAACAGAACACCAAAGTGGTGGTGTTACTTTTGACAAAACCTTCCTGTGGTGGTTTTTCGGTTTCCAGTCAGTGACAACAAGAGGGCAACCAGAAGCTTTGAAAAAAAAGTACAAAAGCGTCTCACTCTCGGCGTAGCCTGCGTGTTAACTGACGCTCGGTAAACAAGCGGGAGGGGTGGGTGGGGGAAGCTATGTGGTTTACTTTACTTTGAGACATAGAATGCAGTTACATCTGTCTAATGCATCCGTTTAGTCACAGGCCAATTTAGGCAGCTCAAACACTGGCAGAACGGGTACTTGTGAGCGTATTTGCACTGCTGCCGTTCAAATGGAAAGAGCAAACTAGGCTACACACACAGCATTTCCCTTGCGGGAGCGAGCAGGTGCACCATCTGTTTGCGAGGTAATTGCAAACGGATGTCGCCAAAGCTCGCTCCCGCAAGGGAAACGCCAAATGTGCACGTGTTGCAATTGAAAACAATGCAAAGCGTGCACATTTTTTGGCAAAAAAGCTGATTGATTCCAAGAGGTCGCCTCCTATGCAGCGCATGTGGGCTGCATAGGAGAGACCTAAAAAAGACTGGTACTGGAAACAGGAAAGTGGGAGATTAACCAATGATCAAGCAAAGCTCGGCCCACAATTAGGCTAAAGAACTGCAGCCATTAAGTAACAGAGGAAAAGAACAACAAAATCGGTCTAAAACTTCAGAGGAAAATTAATTTTAAAATGCTAAAACATTTTATTTACTGTTTTGCTAAGTGAAGAAAGCAGATGGATGTGCAAAGAACATGGTAAGAAATACAATCAGTATAAAACGGAGCGGGGGAGTGCCAGAAAATATAACGCACACACAATTCTGTTTCACCTATAACAATTTCTGATTGAACCGGGATGAATGGGCAACCCTTGTCAGTGGTGTTTCTGTGCATATGGTGCAGTTTATAGGACAGCAGTCCAGTGTACTTCAGCTCTACAAACCTATCCCAAAAAATACAGACATTTCACAAATTAATGAAAGCACGGGAAAGTCATTCTTTCATGGTTTTCACGTCTTGTGCATTGTTATTTAACTCCTGCAAGCAAAAAGGTTTACCAAAGCCTCTTAAAAAAAAAAAGGGGGGGGGGTGGGGTCTTAAAAATCAAGCAACTAGTTGATTTTTTTAACATGTTTGAAGAGAGCTATTAGAACTTCAAGGAACATGAGGCAATTGGAGAAACAAAAGCCTTGGGTTCCACAAAATAATTGTTTTTCATAAGTCTGGTCCTCCTTTCTTTCGAAATGAAGAAGAAAACGTGGTTCCAAGGACAATAGGAAAATAATTCTCAAGTTTCAGGACTTCTTGCTAAAAAACAGAAGTGAATTAATAAATTGGAATGGAGTGAATATTTCTGCAAATGACAAACCAGGAAAGTTGAGGGGGTTGGTGCTCCCATACCTTTTTCTAGTTTACCCTCATGTCTGAAGGTAAGGGCAGAACAAAGAATATCAACAACAAGTATCCAGATTTTAGAACTAAGCCACTTCGTCTAGGAAATGATATTTTCCAATCCGGAAAGGCATCCATGCTCGAGAGCTTTTAAATCATTGTAAAATGTGAAGTGTAGTTGCCTGCTGATTGACTCTGTAAAAGGGGTTTGGACAAGAAAAGGTGGTGGAGACACTATTATTTATTGCCTGCACACCAGTCTTCCTTGCTGAAAGCAGCAACCCTCATTATCCACACCATTGGAAGTGGTTAGCCAAGACTAGCACCTGTAGCTGTAGTTTGGGCTCGGAATCAATGGAATAGCTAATGCAAAAATAGAAGTGAATTGTAAATTACTTTGCTATCAAGTATGGCGTTATACTTATGGTGCTCTATCACGTGATAACACAAAGCACTATAACCCCAGTGAATTTTAGAGATTTTAGGTTTTAACGAAATAGCATATACCGCCCTTTGTGGGTATTATTTAGTAGCTGTGAGTTGTAACCGGAATCTGGAAATCTTAATAACCTGCACAGTACTACCAACTGCTCCCTTAAACAGTCTCTCATTGTCAAAATGACAGCCCTGGAGCTAAACTCAAGCTGATCAGCACTGGAATTGGTTGTACTTTATGCTTAAGTAGGTTTTAATAAATATACAGTAAGCTTCAGTGACCACTCTTGTACCGATCACTAGACCATTTTAACAAGGCAAATGCTCTTACCGTGCAACAACCAGAAACTGGTCAATTTGCCGATCAGTGAGGGGGTTTTCAGGGTCCCACACTTTCAGCTCCATTTTCTGCTGAACACGGTTATCAGATTCTCCTGCAGATGGATAGAAATGAAAGGAAAAGACTCAAGTGGTAAAAAAAAAGGATCAATAAAAAAAATCATTTAAAACTGCGCTCCAATGACTTCCTCCAACACTGGTCCTGTTCATTCACTGTACATCCATCCACACACTTTAACTGCACTTCCCTACCCCTCTGCCCACATCAATGCATAGCCTACCTTCAGCCAGCTGATCCGGGATATCAGCTTGGTACTTGGATCCAACTCGAATCTCTCCTTGGTCTGCAAGAAGTGTCTTCTGAACCGGATCGAATACCAGTGAATAGAAAAAACAATCCTAAAAAAGTACCAAGAGAGCTTTGGATGAGGGTGTTGGCCTCTGACTACTACTTTAACCTTTAATAAATCCTGCACTCCTAGACTTAAGCACCACTCCTTCCTTATGAATCTGCACCACAAATCCTTCCTTATGAATCTGCACCACAAATCCTTCCTTATGAATCTGCACCCACAAACCGAGAGGGACAGCAGCACCCGAGAGGGACAGCAGCACCCGAGAGGGACAGCAGCACCCGAGAGGGACAGCAGCACCCGAGAGGGACAGCAGCACCCGAGAGGGACAGCAGCACCCGAGAGGGACAGCAGCACCCGAGAGGGACAGCAGCACCCACAACCCGAGTGGGACAGCAGCACCCACAACCCGAGTGGGACAGCAGCACCCACAACCCGAGTGGGACAGCAGCACCCACAACCCGAGAGGGACAGCAGCACCCACAACCCGAGAGGGACAGCAGCACCCACAACCCGAGAGGGACAGCAGCACCCACAACGCGAGAGGGACAGCAGCACCCACAACGCGAGAGGGACAGCAGCACCCACAACCCGAGAGGGACAGCAGCACCCACAACCCGAGAGGGACAGCAGCACCCACAACCCGAGAGGGACAGCAGCACCCACAACCCGAGAGGGACAGCAGCACCCACAACCCGAGAGGGACAGCAGCACCCACAACCCGAGAGGGACAGCAGCACCCACAACCCGAGAGGGACAGCAGCACCCACAACCCGAGAGGGACAGCAGCACCCACAACCCAAGAGGGACAGCAGCACCCACAACCCAAGAGGGACAGCAGCACCCACAAACCGTGAGGGACAGCAGCACCCACAAAGCGAGAGGGACAGCGCCACCCACAAAGCGAGAGGGACAGCGCCACCCACAAAGCGAGAGGGACAGCGCCACCCACAAAGCAAAGGGACAGCACCACAAAGCGAATGACACCAGAAACTGCATAAGAAGTACAAAAGGACCGAAGGAAACAAAACTCTAGTTGAGGAATTGTCTATTGGAGAATGAAAACTGCAGAAAAGTAGCCGTTCTGAAAGGAGGTTGGGGTTGCTAGTGTATGCACACAAATGTTTTGAGTTTAGGTTAAAAAAGTGGCTTGATGTTCCTTCCTCCCCACGCACAGACACATGCCTGAGACGCATGATGTTTATCTGAAGGAGAGGAAACAAAGATACTACTAAATGAGGAAAGCAAACAATAATAAAAAAGCATTGGCAATGTATATAGGATGCACCCTTTTGACAATACTGTGCTGCATGTGCAGCATGGCCAAAACTAAAAGCAATCAGTGTAAGAAAAAGGCATGTGCATGCATGCGTCATTAGGCCTATAATATGATGTGGGCCGTTTATTTTTATTTACCAACTCCATCCTGCACAAAAAAAATATAAAAAATAAATACCTGGCCATGGGAGAAAGCAACAAGAAGTCAGTGGGGGATGAGAAAAGCAACACACATGGGGGCGTGGGGAGGACACAAATGAGAAAGCAACATGGACCACGGAGAGGGAGATTGGCAGAGGAAAACTCACAACAGCTTGGAACACAGGGCAATGAGTACAAGTATTTGGTAGAAGGAAGAGTGTTTGGTAGGGGAACAGAAGCACATGAAGGAGAAAGATGGAAAAAACACTTTGATGGAGTGCTTAAACAAAAAGAGGACATTTTGTTCTTTAAAATTGAAACAGTGGAAGAAAAGGGCCGAACACAAGACAAGTAAAGACAAGGTAAGCAACCGAATAATAAGCATTGGCATAGCCAATAGGTCTCGCCTTTAGGATCTTCTAAATGTTTAGCCATGCAGCTGCCTTTTCAGGAAATTTACATTCTGCTGAAGACCTTCTATTAATGGCAGCTACACTAACTGCATCATCTCGTTACAAGTACTTTATTTCAAAACTTTTCAGTCTGCTGCACTGTACCATCTCCTCCATCATGTGAGTTGCAGCCTACCTGTGCCCAGATTGCAGTAGGCAGAGTCCAGGAAGCGGTAACGAGGCAGACAAGTGCTGTCTCTTTCATAAAACAGTTAAAAGGCAAATGCTACTTACCAGTATGCATCTGTTCTTGGCATGTAGGGCTGCTGACCTTCATATCTTAGCATAGATAGCCGCCTAGTGTTGGGTCCGGATGTTTGCACCTTGTTGTCTTAGAAGAGTCTACGAAGTATCATGAGATAGGAGACTCCTCCGCTGGACTACAGGGCGCATGGGCATCTTCTCCATCTTCAGATTGTTTTTCGCTATTGTGGCAAAGATGGAGTATAGTAAGGTAAGAGATGACCATGAAAATGTATGTAAGGAAGAGAACCATGCAGCTGTGACAGGCACCGGGGAGGAAGGTGGGTATATGAAGGTCAGCAGCCCTACATGCCAAGAACAGATGCATACTGGTAAGTAGCATTTGCCGTTCGAGGCATGTGGGCTGCTGAATTCATATCTTAGCATTGACTGTATAGCAGTTTCTCCTCTAGCGGTGGTCGCCTGTACCAGTTGCAGTGGTTTGAAAAAGAGTTTTAAGGACAGCCTGGCCCACAGCAGCTTGTTGCTTAGCTTGCACGTCAACACAGTAGTGTTTTGTGAAAGTCTGTATGATAGACCATGTAGCTGCCCTACATATGTCTTCTAAGGGAATATTTCCTAGGAAAGCCTTGAATGCCCCCATTTTACGCGTGGAGTGTGCTTTTGGGGGAACTGCTAAAGTGTGCTTCGCTTTTTGATAGCATATTTGAATGCATTTAACTATCCATCTGGCTATTCCTGCCTTGGAAATGGAGTTACCCTTATGTTGTGGTGAAAAATCTACAAATAGCTGCTTTGTCTTTCTGAATGATTTTGGTCTGTCAATGTAATATAACAGAGCTCTTTTAACGTCTAGTGCAGAGGTCTTCAATCTGTGGGGCGAGACCCCCAGGGGGGTCGTGGAGTCCTGGGAAGGGCATCGCAGAACAGATTCTGTCAGTTTGCCTTAGTGGCGTCAGGTGGATTGAGGGTGCTCACGGCGGAGGCCTAATTCACACCGAGGGGTGAAAAACACCAAAGCCTCATTAAAAAGTAAAAGGTCTTTTAAAGACCTGTGAAGTACTCGGGTGTGGCTTTGTGTGTGTCCATTGTTAGCCGGGCTCACATACACGAGGGGTGGGGTGGCTGGGGGAGGAGGCTGTAGCCCTTTGAGTTCAATGGACGTTGCGCGCCTGGAGCTGTGGGTCCCGCCAGTAAAGCACGTGAAAGGTCCTCATTGGTTCAAGTCCTACGAACCCTCAAACCTGGTGCCTGTGCGGGAGAAATGTGCCTGAGAGTCTGTTCTTCATGGTGAGATGTTGTTACAGCCTGTCTGCCACCCCCGCCCCCAGCAGGGAGGCACAGAGATGCCCTCCCATGAGAGAGGAAGAAGGAAGAAGACACAGAGATACTGATCCCCCCTCCCTCCCCCCCATGAGAGGCACAGAAAAGATGGATGGGTGGGTGGGTGGATGGATGGATGAACGGGTGGATGGATGAACGGGTGGATGGATGAACGGGTGGATGGATGAACGGGTGGATGGATGAACGGGTGGATGGATGAACGGGTGGATGGATGTATGGATCAAAGGGTGGATGGATGTATGGATCAAAGGGTGGATGAATGGATGGATGAAAGGGTGGATGAATGGATGGATGAAAGGGTGGATGAATGGATGGATGAAAGGGTGGATGAATGGATGGATGAAAGGGTGGATGGATGGATGGATGGATGAAAGGGTGGATGGATGTATGGATGAAAGGGTGGATGGATGTATGGATGAAAGGGTGGATGGATGTATGGATGAAAGGGTGGATGGATGTATGGATGAAAGGGTGGATGGATGTATGGATGAAAGGGTGGATGGATGTATGGATGAAAGGGTGGATGGATGTATGGATGAAAGGGTGGATGGATGTATGGATGAAAGGGTGGATGGATGTATGGATGAAAGGGTGGATGGATGTATGGATGAAAGGGTGGATGGATGTATGGATGAAAGGGTGGATGGATGAAGGATGGATGGATGAAAGGGTGGATGGATGAAGGATGCATGTATGGATAGAAGGATGAAAGGGTAGATGGATGAAGGATGGATGTATGGATGGATAAAAGGTTGCATGTATGAAGGATGGATGTGTGAAAAGGTGGGTGGATGAGTGGATGGATGTGTGGGTGGGTGGATGGAGGGAGGGAAGGGTGGATGGAGGGAAGGGTGGATGGAGGGAAGGGTGGATGAATGATGGATGGATGTATTCATGAAAGGGTAGATGGATGTATGGATAAAAGGTTGCATGGATGAATGATGGATGGATGATGTGTGAAAAGGTGGGTGGATGAATGATGGTGGATGGATGGATAGATGAAAGGGTGGGTGGATGAAGGATGGCTGTATGGATGGAAGGATGGAAGGATGGATGAATGAAGGATGGATGTATGGATGGAAGGATGAAAGGGTGGATGGATGAAGGATTGATGTATGGAAGGATGAAAGGGTGAACGGGTGAAGGATAGATGGATGGAAGAAAGAAAGAGTGGATGGATGAAGGATGGATGAAAGGGTGGATGAATGAAGGATGTATGTATGGATAGATTGATGAAAGGGTAGATGAAGGATGGATGTATGGATGTATGGATAAAAGGTTGCATGGATGAGTGATGGACGGATGGATGTGTGAAAAGGTGGGTGGATGAATGATGGGTGGATGGATGGATAGATAGATGAAAGGGTGGGTGGATGAAGGATGGCTGTGTGGATGGAAGGATGAAAGGGTGGGTGGATGAAGGATGGCTGTATGGCTGTATGGATGAAAGGGTGGATGGATGAATGATTGATGTATGGATGGAAGGATGAAAGGGTGAACGGGTGAAGGATAGATGGATTGAAGGATAGATGGAAGGAAGGAAGAAAGGGTGGATAGATGAAGGATGGATGGATGGATGTGTGAAAGTGTGGGTGGACGAATGATGGATGGATGGGTGGATGTGATGAGATCTAACAGGCGCATTTATGGTTGTCGATAGTTGTTGATGATGAGGAGTACCAGTTTCTAGAAACCTTTGTCGGAAAGGGGTCCTTACGCCTAAAAAGGTTTTACAAGGGGGTCTCGGCATCAAAAAGTTTGAAGACCTCTGGTGTAGTGTGTGTAGAGCTCTTTCAGCCACGGATTGCAGGTTTTGAAAAAACTGGCAATTCTATGGACTGATTGATGTGGAAAGTGGATATGACTTTTGGCATAAATTTAGGGTTTGTACGAAGTACTACTTTATTGTGGTGTATTTGCATGCAAGGTTCCTGAATGGTTAGTGCCTGTAGCTCACTCACTCGCCTGAGGGAGGTAATAGCAATTAAAAATGCCACCTTCCATGTTAAGAACTGTAGTTCACATGAATGTACAGGTTCGAAGGGGCGTCCCATGAGTCTGGTAAGTACTACGTTTAAGTTGTAACTGGAGAAGGTGGATGCTTTGGAGGGATAATTCTCTTAAGTCCTTCCATAAAAGCTTTTATAGGTGGTATTCTGAATAGGGACACGTGTCTGTTTTGAAGATATGCTGCTATGGCAGCAAGGTGTATCCTTATAGATGAGTATGCTAGGTTTCATCTTTGAAGATGTAGCAGGTAACAGATAAAATTTTGGATGGAGGCATCTAATGGATTGATTTGGTTATTATTGCAATAAATTACAAATCTTTTCCATTTAGCTGCGTAGCATGCTCTGGCGGTGGGACGCCTTGCTTCCTTGATAATGTTCATACTGTCTGGAGGCAAGTTAAGATATCCGAACTCTAAGACCTCAGAAGCCAGATCACTAGGTTCATCTGATTGGGATCTGGGTGCCCGATTTCTCCATGGTTCTGTGTTAGCAGTTGTGGTGAGAGGCGCAGTTTTTGGTGAGGAACCACTGAGAGTTCTAGGAGAGTTGTGTACCATGGCTGTCTTGCCCATGTGGGAGCAACCAGGATCATTGTGAGCAACTGTTGCCTTAGCTTGGGTGCCACTAATGGAATCATTGGGGTTGGTGGAAAAGCGTACGCAAATCTGCCTGACCAGTTCCTCCATAACGCATTGCCTTGTGACAACGGGTGTGGGAACCTGGAGGCGAAGGCCGGGAATTTTGAGTTTTCTTTTTTGGCAAACAGATCTATGTCTGGATGTCCGCACTTCTGGAAGAATGGTTGGAGAACTTGAGGATGAATCTCCCATTCGTGCATTTGGTGTCGGCTCAGTAGGTCTGCTATCTTGTTGTCTATTCCTAGGAGGTGTTCTGCCAGGAGATAAATGTTTTGTGGAATTGCCACCTTCCAGATGCGCTGTGCTAGGTGAGATAGTTGCAGAGAGTGTGTCCCCCCCCCTTGCTTTTGGATGTAGAACATGGCTGTCATGTTGTCCGTCCGGATTAACAGCCTTGTTGCCCAAGTATTTCTGAAAGGCTTTCATTGCTAGAAAAACTGCTAGCAACTAAGTGATTTATATGTAGTGTATTTAGTTTGACTGTCCAGCGACCTTGGACTGTATACTGAAGGAGATGGGCTCCCCAGCCTGTCAGTGATGCGTCCGCTGTGAATACTACCTGTGGAACCGGCTCTTGGAACAGTCGCCCCTGGAAAGGTTTTGTGTGTTCCACCACTGCAGAGACCGGTAAGTGCAACTGTCTACCAACACTAGGTCTTTTAGTTGTCCTTGAGCTTGGTTCCACTGGCATGCTAGGCATTCCTGTAAGGGGCGCATCTGAAGCAGAGTATGAGGGCCGATGAATATGCAGGAGGCCATCATGCCTATAAGCTGCATGAACACTCAACCTGGAAGGGAGTGTTGTGGCTGAAATCTTTGAATGAGAGATTGTATGTTGGCTATCCTGGCTGGATTCGGATATGCCTTTGATACCGAGGTGTCTATTGTTGCTCCCAGATACTGCTGTATGTGGGAGGGTTACAGATGTGATTTTGTGTAATTTATAGAAAATCCTAGACTGTGCAGTAGAGGGATTGTTTGTGATGTATGGCTGGCACACTGTACTTGTGAGTTTGCTTTTATAAGCCAATCGTCGAGGTAAGAGAGCACATGGATGTGTTGCCTCCTGAGGTGTGCTGCTACTACTGCTAGGCATTTTGTAAAAACCCTTGGTGCTGTAGTTACCCCGAAGGGGAGAACTTAGAATTTGAGGTATCTCCTGTGAGCTGGATGTATAGGTATGTGAAAGTACGCATCCTTGAGGTCTAGTGTGGCGAGGAAGTCGCCTTGCTGGAGTAGTGGGAGTACCTGCTGTAGAGTGATCATATGGAAATGATCCGAGAGTATGTATTGGTTGAGAGGTCTGAGGGCTAATATTGGTCTGAGAGAGCCATCTTTTTTGGGAATGAGGAAGTATAGAGAGTATTCCCCTGTCCCTTGATGTTGTAATGGGACTGGCTCTATGGCGCCCTTTTCTAGCATGGATAGCACTTCCTGTTGTAACAGCGTGATGTGTTCTTTGGACATTGGGCGGTGTTTGAGCGGTATGTTGGGTGGAGTAGAAGTGAGTTCCAGGCAGTAACCATACTGGATAATTTGTCTCACCCACGTGTCTGTAGTGATAGCTTTCCAAACTGGTAGGAATTGTGTTATTCTGCCTCCGACTGGTGTTAAGTGGTCTGGAGGGAGTGTGAAAAAGTCACTGTTTGGTGGCGGCGGAGGCTCGGGTGTTATTGCCACGTCCTCTGCCTTTGTTATTGTTCCCTCTATAACCTCCTCTATTGGAGCATTTATTAAAGGTGCCTTTTGTAGTGCTTTTGAATGACTTCGAGGTTTGGGATGTGTTGCCTGAGCCTCGAAAGGAGGAGCGACGAAAGGAGCTCCTAGACTGATGGAATTCAAGTGCACCCATGGACTTAGCGGTGTCAGTATCTTTTTTCATCTTTTCTAAGATGGTATCAATCGCAGGGCCAAATAAGAAATCCTGATTTATGGGTTGATTGAGTATGGTAGATTGCACATCATTTTTAAATCCAGAAATTCGAAACCAGGCATGCCGGCGTAGTAATACACTAGTGTTGACAGACCTAGCGGCGGTATCAGCTACATCAAGGGCACATTTTATGGATGCGTTTGTGATGAATTTCCCTTCCTGTATTAGGTAGTTTGCTTTCGCTTTATAGGGTTCTGGTAGGTGTTGTAATAATCCTTCCAGTTGGTCGTAGTGTGCTCTGTCATAGCGTGCTAGGAGAGCTTGGAGAGAGGCAATTCTCCAGGTATTTGCTGCCTGAGAGGAGACCCTTTTCCCCGAGGCTTCTGAATTTTTTGACTCCTTGTCAGGAGGGGGAGCATCCCCTGTTTGAGAATTTGCTCTTTTCCTGGCATTAGATACAACTAGGGAGTCTGGTGGTAGCTGAGATTTAATATAAGTGGGGTCTGTAGGGGCTGGTTTATATATTTTTTCAATCCTTGGATTTAGGACACGTGCCCTGGCTGGGTCTTTAAATGTGTTTGGTGCGTGCTTTAGTACTCCTTTTAGCATATGGAGTACACGTACACTCTTCTCTGATGTTGGGAAGGTGTTGAATAGAAAATCCTCCTCTATAGGGTCAGTGTGCATGTGTACGCCATGATACTGAGCTGCCCTGTCCACTAGCTGGTTAAAAGTGACAGTGTCGTCAGTAGGGGATGGCTTTGTGGGGTATGGAGAGGGATCTGTTATGGGTTGTGTATAATGTGTCATCAGGATCATTATGGTCAGTCCATGTGTCATCCTGGTTTCCTTGATCATCAGTTTGTATAAAGTCATCGTGAGGATCTTCACCCATGTCCTCTTCCTCATCATAATCTACAGGTGTGGGAGAATATGGACAATAAGGCATGCCTTTGAAAGGAGGAGGTGTGAAAGGTCTTGAAGGGGATGTGCCAAAGTCCTTTCTTTTAGGAGGAACAGGAGAATGTGCTTCAGTGTCCAGTCTTCTCTTGTTTTTATTGTAAACTGATATATGTCCTGTATCAGGGTCTATATAGTCTTTGTTGTTCTGGGTAACTGGATCTGGATGAAAAAGTTCATCCACTGCCCGTGGATTCAGCGCCGAAGATTTTGGATCGGTCGCCTTTTCATGGTGAGTTTCAGACTCGAGGACCCTTGGAGCCTTCTTCGGGTCGACGGGTTTGTTTGGATAGAGCGTCTTTTTGGGCTCGACAGCATTCTTCGGCTCGACGACTTTGCTGGTGTCGACGCCCGTTCTCAGCTCTGCGGCCATTTGTGAGTCGACGGCCTTCTTGTGCTAGACGACTCCTTTGAGTTGTGCTAAGGGCACTTTGGAAAGTGTTTTGCTCGGTCCCGGGGTACTGGAAGGCTTGGGTGTGGTCTTCGGAGCCGAGCAGGAAGGTGGGGCTTCTGAAGCGGTGTTTCGGTCGTGGCTAAGGCTTTTGGGCGATGCTTTGACCGGAGCCTTTTGAGGAGGTGGAGGTGGGGTAGGGGCTTTGGTACTCGCGGTTTGCCCCGGTGTGATCTGGTCATCGGAGTCCGACTGGTCTTCTACAGTGACTATTTCCAGGTCTGAGTCCGCCGCCTCTGTGAGGTCATGTTCGTCGTCGAAAATGTTCTCCGGGTCTGGTGCCTGCCGCTGCATCTCTTGTCGAGCAGCTCTTCGGTTCCAGATAGTTTTCTTCGACCGGAACAGAGCACAAGCTGGACAGTTTTCTTCGTTGTGCTACGGAGATAGGCACCTGTTGCATACTTTATGCGTATCACTATGTGGAAACTTAGATGGACACTGTGGGCATCTTTTAAACGGGTTCCTTTCCATCAACAGGAGGGCCACGTGGCGTCGAAAAGGCCCAACGGCCTGCGTCGACTACCGGAGCAAAGTGGAAAGTTTTGTCGAGTCGAGGGATACCGAGCGGAAACAATACCGTCGAATGTAGAAAGTTTTGGCCTTGGAAAGTTGTAAAACTTCGGTCCCGAAGTTGGAGCTGTCGAAGTGCATCCGAACCCAATGGCGGAAAAAAACAATCTGAAGATGGAGAAGATACCCATGCGCACTGTAGTCCAGGGGATGAGTCACCAATCTCGTGATACTTCGTAGACTCTTCCAAGACAACAAGGTGCAAACACCCAGACCCAACATTAGGCGTCGATCTATGCTAAGATATGAATTCAGCAGCCAACATGCCTCGAACAACGATTTTCCCTACCTGTGATTGAATCATCTTATTTTTTTCTTTTAAAATTTCTTTACCCGTCTTTGCCTGTGGTTGTTAGTTTAAAATTGTAGTTTTAACCGGTCAGTGATTACATAATTTATCCCATGTTTGTGTTTAAACTTGTGGTTTTTCCTGCCCGTAACTGCTGTCATTTAACCTGTTGCATTGTGAGGAATTGCAGTCTAAACTCTGCAGTTTTCCCCTCTCATTCACCGTGACTATCAGTTTTTCCCTCCAAATGTCTCCTTTGCTCTGTGCTAAGACCTGTATGTTAAGCAGTGAACCCCCAGCGACCATTTTGTGTCAACAAATCAGTGAAACCAGCCCCTCCCCCCCCCCCCACCTTCCCCCCTGAGACAGCAGTAATCTGCTGTAAGATGTTTAAACTGTGTTTAATAGGGACTGCGCACTTCGTTTTTTGGCCAGGAGAGGGAGTAAGGAATATGCTACTTACCAGTATGCATCTGTTCTTGGCATAGAGGGCTGCAGAGTGGTACATTATGAATAGATCGCCATCTGGTGTTGGGCTCGGATGATTGCACTTTGTTTTTCTCTTGGAGAGTCTTTTGTATCTTGGTGACTCCTCCCTTGGTTGGTAGTGCGCATGGGCATCGGCTCCATCCTTAGATTGTTTTGCCATAGTAGGGTTAGATGGAGTAGTATAGTAGAATACAGATAAGAGTGCCCATGTAAGTGTATCTAAATAAGATAATGTTGGAACAGACACAGGTTTCCGGGGAGGCTGGGAGGGCATGTACCACTCTGCAGCCCTCTATGCCAAGAACAGATGCATACTGGTAAGTAGCATATTCCGTTCGAGGCATATGGGCTGCAGATGGTACATTATGAATAGACTATACAGCAGTTCTCTCCCTAGCGGTGGTCGCCCGTGTCTGTTGCAACTGTCTGAAACAATGTTTTTAATACTGCTTGTCCCACTCTAGCTTGTTGTGTTGTGTGCACATCTACACAATAGTGTTTTGTGAAGGTGTGCGGTGTAACCCAGGTAGCTGCTTTGCATATGTCATCTAGTGGAATGTTTCCCAAAAATGCCATAGATGCTCCTAGTTTACGTGTAGAGTGAGCTCTAGGAGGAACAGTTAATGTTCTCTTTGCCTTTAAGTAGCATATTTGAATGCATTTTACAATCCATCTGGCAATGCCCGCTTTGGAGATGGGATTGCCTTTATGTGTAGGAGAAAACGCAACAAATAGCCGTTTTGTCTTTCTGAAAGTTTGTGTTCTTTCTATATAGTACAATATGGCCCTTCTAACATCCAATGTATGTAGGGCTCTTTCTGCTACTGTTTGTGGTTTTGGAAAGAAAACCGGTAATTCCACGGACTGATTGATGTGGAATGCTGAAATAACCTTCGGTAAGAATTTTGGGTTTGTTCTAAGAACCACTTTATTTTGGTGTAGCTGCATAAATGGTTCTTGAATCGTAAAAGCCTGCAGTTCACTTACTCTTCTAAGTGACGTGATAGCTATGAGGAAGGCCACCTTCCATGTGAGGAATTGTATTTCACACCTATGCATAGGTTCAAAGGGTGGCCCCATTAGTCTGGTAAGCACTATGTTGAGATTCCAGACTGGGGAAGGTGGTCTTCTTGGTGGAATGACTCTTTTGAGTCCTTCCATGAAAGCTTTAATTGCTGGTACTTTAAACAGTGAAAGATGTTGCCTGTTTTGTAGGTACGCCGCTATGGCTGCGAGATGAACTCTGATAGGGGTATATGCTAGGTTACATTGCTGTAAGTGTAGTAAATAGCAAATGATTTGTTTAGTGGATGCGTCCAGAGGGTTGATGTGCTTACTGTTACAGTGTATAGCAAACCTCTTCCATTTTGCTGCATAGCATGCTCTGGTGGTAGGACGTCTTGCTTGTTTAATGATTTCCATGCATTCTGGTGGTAAATCTAAATACCCGAACTCTATGACTTCAGGAGCCAGATCGCTAGGTTCAGTTGTTTGGGATCTGGATGCATTATTTCTCCATGTTCTGTGTAAGATGCATGGGTAATAATCTTAGCTTTTGATGTGGTACTTGTGAGAGTTGTAGCAGCGTGGTGAACCACGGCTGTCTTGCCCACGTGGGTGCCACTAGTATCATTGTCATTGAGTGTTGCTGCAGTTTCAGAACCAGTAACGGAATTAGTGGTAGAGGAGGGAATGCTTAAGCAAATTTGTTGGACCAATTTATCCACAGTGCATTGCCCTGGGACCGGTGGTGTGGGTACCTGGATGCGAAGTTTTTGCATTTTGCGTTCTGATGATTGGCAAACAGATCTATCTCTGGTTGCCCCCATTTTTGGAAGAATGGCTGCAGTATTTGGTCGTGCAGCTCCCATTCGTGTACTTGTTCTGACTGTCTGCTTAGGATGTCTGCTATCTGATTTTGAACTCCTGGTAGGTGTTCCGCTAACAGGTAGATCTTTTGAGGAATGGCCCATCTCCATATGTCCTGTGCTAGTCTGGACAGTTGGAGAGAGTGTGTCCCCCCCCTGTTTTTGAATATAATACATTGCAGTCATGTTGTCTGTTCTGATCAGGACTGCTTTGCTTGTTATTTGCATTTGGAAAGCTTTTAGTGCTAGAAATATTGCTAATAGTTCTAGGTAGTTGATGTGCAGTTTCTTTTGCTGCACACTCCACTTCCCCTGTACTGTGTATCTGTCCATGTGCGCTCCCCATCCGGAGAGCGATGCGTCCGCTGTTATTATCACTTGTGGAATTGGCTCTAGGAACGACCGTCCCTTGGAAATGTTTTCTGTGTTCCACCACTTCAGAGAGCGATACGTCCGGTCGTTTACCAACACCAGATCTGTAATCTGACCTTGAGCCTGATTCCACTGTGTCGCTAGACACTCTTGTAGTGGGCGCATTTGTAGTCTGGCATGTGGTATTAGCAGTATGCAGGAGGACATCATGCCTAATAGTTGCATAAACACTCGTGCTGGTAGTGAGTGTTGTGGTTGAAATCTTTGTATTAACCCGACCATTGTCTGTACTCTGATTGGGTTGGGGTATGCTATTGCCTTTTCTGTGTCTACTGTAGCCCCCAGGTATTGCTGAATCTGGTTTGGTTGCAGGTGTGATTTTTTGTAGTTCACCGTGAACCCTAGGTGGTGCAGCAATTGAATTGTCTTCTGTGTGTTGTGAAGACATTCTTCCTTTGATTTGGCCTTTATTAGCCAATCGTCCAAGTATGGGAAGACATGTATTTGTTGTCTTCTTAGGTGTGCTGCCACCACAGCTAGGCATTTTGTGAAAACTCTTGGTGCTGTTGTGACCCGAAGGGAAGGACTTTGAACTGATAGTGTTGTCCTAACACAAACCTTAGGTATTTCCTGTGGGCTTTGTGAATTGGGATATGAAAGTAAGCGTCTTTTAGATCCAGTGTAGAAAGAAAGTCCCCTTTCTTCAGTAAAGGGAGTACTTGTTGGAGCGTGACCATGTGGAAATGCTCCGAATTTATGTAAGCATTGAGAGGTCTGAGGTCTAATATTGGTCTTAGGGACCCGTCCTTTTTGGGGATCAGGAAGTATAGAGAGTATACTCCTGTTCCTTGTTGATCCTTTGGAACCTTCTCTATTGCATGCTTTTGTAGAAGTGCTAAAACTTCTTCTCTTAACAATGTCAGATGATCTTGACTCATTGGGCGCTGTTTGGGGGGGATGTTTGGTGGGGTAGCTGTGAGTTCTAGGCAATAACCATGTTGGATAATTTGTCTCACCCACTTGTCTGATGTGATGTTCTCCCAGACAGGTAGGAACTGTGATAGACGTCCCCCGACCGGTGTTATGTGGTCTGGGGGGAGTTCTATGAAGTCACTGTTTTGGTGTTGAGGCGTTGCGGTTGTTATTATTTCCGCGGCCTCTACCCTTATTGTTGTTACCTCTGTAACTGCCTCTTGAATTACCTCTGGGTGATGTTGGTGTGAAAGAGGTGGATTGTTGATTTGTTCCTGTATTCTTTGAGCCCCCTCTATAGGTGGATCTACGAAAGGAACCTCTGTGTGTTGGCTGTTGCAATGCTCCCATTGACTTAGCCGTTTCTGTATCTTTCTTCATTTTTTCTAAGGTCTCGTCTGTGCTTGAGCCAAACAGTGTCTTCTGATCAAATGGTTTGTTCAGTAGGGCTGTTTGTACTTCTTGTTTGAATCCTGAGATTCTAAGCCATGCATGCCTTCTTAGCATGACACTGGTGTTAATAGATCTTGCTGCAGTGTCTGCTGCGTCTAATGCACACTTAATGGAAGTATTGGTTATTATTTTACCTTCCTGTATTAATTGATCTGCCTTCTTCTGATGTTCTTTTGGGAGATGTGTGAGAAGTTTTTCTAACTCATCATAATGTGCCCTGTCGTAACGTGCGAGTAGTGCTTGTGTATTGGCTATACGCCAGCTATTCGCTGCCTGTGATGCTACTCTTTTGCCTGATGCATCTATTAACTTTGATTCTTTATCTGGTGGAGGAGCCTCTCCTGTAGATAATGAATTTGCTCTTTTACGAGCGTTTGAGACCACCAGCGAGTCTAGAGGTACATGCCCTTTAATAAATATTGGGTCCTTTGGAGCCGCTTTGTATTTTTTATCAATTCTTGGGTTTAACACCCTGGCTCTCACTGGGTTTTCGAATATTTCCTCTGTGTGACTAAGAAGACCCTTCAACATAGGAAGAGTACCTGATGTTCTCTGTGCATTAGGTAGAGTCTCTAACAAGAAATCCTCTATTTGAGGTTCTGTATGCATATCTAGTTTGTGATATTTTGCTGCCCTATTAATGAGCTGCACAAAACCTGTGTTATCATCAGGTGGTGAAGGCTTTGAGGGATATAGCTCTGGGTCGTTGTCCTCATCTGACCCTACATCATAATTTTCCCATGGGTCCTCCTCATCTGGGATAGTTTCGTCATCCTCTTGAGGTTCTCCCTCCCCTAGATCACTGTCTACATCTGACTGAGGTGTAGCTGGTCTTGGTGTGGAGGGTGTAGGAATATTTGACCTATTGTGAGGAATAGGAGAAGAGGGTGTGACTCTAGGTCGAGGAGAAGCAGGAAGAGTTATATTTGTCCCCATTGTTCTCTTTTTTGAAGGAAGAGGTTTATCTTCTGACTGTTCACTCTTTCTCTTCTTCGTGACCACTTTCCCAGTTTGTGGATCAATAAACAAGATCTTTTGTTTGGGATCTGTCTGTTGCTCCTGAATCGGTACCGAAGATCCTGGTTCCGAGAGCTGTTTTTGTTTTCGATCGTCAGATCTTGTTGTTTTCGACACCGAATGTCTGCTCGATTCCGTCTTTCTGGGTATCGAGTGTCTTTTGGGCGATAAATCATATTTATGTTTCGACATGGAATGTTTCGATACCAAGCTTTCCCTTGTTTGTTGCCTCGGTGCCGAAGTCGATGTCGCCCTTTTCTCGGATCCGACATGGTGGGAGTCCGAGTGTTTCGGTTTCGTTGCCGGGCCCGAGGGCGGGGCGTCGGAAACTTTTTTCTGCGGTTTGACCGGGCCCGAGGGCGGGGCCGTTACCGCACGGGGTCGGTTTTTCGGTAAGGGGACGTCGTCACTCACGGTTTGTTGCTCGATGAGTTCTTCGACCTCCGACTGGTCCCCTTCCGACCCAGACTGGTCCTCTTCTTCCTCGATTTGCTAGTCTCCGAACAGCTCCGGGATCGCCTCCGCCTGCATTCTGGAAACCTCGTGTCTTCGAGCACGACGATTTCTAATCGTTAGCTTGGAGGAGAATGCTGCACAGGCTTCGCAGTCCCTGGATTCGTGTTCAGGCGATAGACAGAGGTTGCACACCTCGTGTAGGTCCTTGTGTGGGAACTTAGCACCACACGTTGGACATTTTTTGAATGGAGTCCTTTCCATGGACTCCGGGCTTGACTGCGTCGAGAAAGGCCTCCTGTTCTTCGACGTAGATCCAAGTTTTTCTCTTCGATTTTGAATTTGCAACGCGTCGGAATGGAAATGAACGCGTTCGATAACAATACCGTCGAATTGGAAAGGGAATACGCGCCGATAAATCACTTTCTTCTGAAGTTGATCTGGAGCGTCTCGATCCTCATCCGAACCCGATGGCGGAAAAAAACAATCTAAGGATGGAGCCGATGCCCATGCGCACTACCAACCAAGGGAGGAGTCACCAAGATACAAAAGACTCTCCAAGAGAAAAACAAAGTGCAATCATCCGAGCCCAACACCAGATGGCGATCTATTCATAATGTACCATCTGCAGCCCATATGCCTCGAACAGCTGTATACAAAAAGGGTTGTTAGAGGACAAGTTTGTCAGGGCCTTACCTGCATAAGTCCAAAGCTTTGATTGAGCCTGTCTGTCTTCTAGGAGATTTCTGAATAGAGGAGCAGTTTCCAACTCCCTGGCCAGCGAACCTTGTCGGAGTAAGCTGGGACCTTATAGAGTCTGATATTGTTTGGTAGATGTGCACACTGATTGGTGGTTGCATCTGATGTTTCTATAGGATTAGGGTTAGTGTCCTCATTGGTTGGGTATTTGAGTGTTCTGATTGGTTTCTGGGTCTGTGATTCAATCAATGTAGGGGTGGGGCTAGGGTTAGGATTTCTACTGGAAGTAGGGGCTAGGGCTTCCTGAGTTGTTGGAACTAGGGCTTGGACTTTAATTGGAAGTAGAGATTAGGGCTTCTGGTGTTATTGGTTGCTGGACTAGGTGTGGGACTAAGAGTAGGGCTAGGCTTTCTATTGGAAGTAGGGACTAGGGCTTCCTGTGCCACTGGTTGTTTGGATTAGGATTGGTACTACTGGTAGCGCTTAAGGCCTCTATTGGACGTAGAGATCAGGGTTTTTGAAACTGAATGGGTGCTTGGACTAGGGCTAAGATTAGCTGTAAGGTCCTGGTCTATTGCTTCTAGATTTTAGGGCTAGTGTTGTGATTGGATAGTGTTAGGGATTGGGTTCCCACTTGCTGAAGGGGTCACCTTACTACTAAGTCTATAAACGTCCAAGACTTAGGGCGTCTGAGCCGGGGCATCTCAGCTAAGGGTGGAGAGGAGAAGGGTGAGTGCCTGTTTGAACCTGTTCAAGACTGGTCGGGACCTGGGCCAGAAATGCTGCCCGTTTTCCCATTCATTAATACTCACCCTATGTGTGTGTCCCTCTGTATATAAGCATTTATGTTCACTCTAGACATGTACCTATATTTGTGCATTACTTTGTATAAACATGTAGAATAATTATGTTTTAAAAACAAACAAAAAACATATTTGGTCTACATGTACTTGTTTCCATTGTGCATCTATGTACCCCATGCACTTGGATCTGTGTGTCTGTTACTTTTCTCCTGAAAAACCATATCCAATGCACTACCCTATTTCTCATACTGTACCTCTAACAATATCTTTAACCTGCATATACTTACCTCCTATATGCATCTATGTACTTTCAATGTACTTATGGAACTATACATTTATCACTTTCTTCTAATTTAGCATTTCCAATATACTACCCTATTTCTCAGCCTATACTTCTCTCAATATATCTTTTACCCCAACTTTCCGACTCATCTCAAACTTCTTTCTACTAATGTTTCCAATGCACTACCCTATCTCTCACCCTATACATCTATCATTAGATCCTCTACACCCACTCTCATTTATCCCAAACCCCATACCACTACTATGTTCCCCAAAATACCCTTTCTTGACTCTCCTACTCGACCCCTCCTTGCATCATCTGACACCTTTTACTATACTGATACCCCAAAACAAACCTCTTACATTCAAAACTCTTCCCTCTGACTCTTGCCCTCCAAAAACCCTTTTTACTCATCCAAAAGCCTCCTCCTACTCCTATGACCTAAAGAAAAAGAAAACATTCACTCTTCAATCCCTCCACTATCCTTTCCAATCAAAATAATAGACTAACATGTTCACTTCTCTAAATCAATTTTCCACTATAGTAATTCACCACTAATCCTTTATGGGTTACAGAGTAGCGTGCTACTCGCCAACCAAGCGTTTCAAAACCTCATCAGGGTTACAAATGGTATACAAATGCAAATCATTTTCACTTTTTTACCCCTCCCCAACTCTTCACAATCCAAATAACTGACTAACATATCCACCACTCAAATTACTTCATATTTCTGCCGGAAGATATTAATGAGGCATACGGGCTATTTTCTGAACAGATCAGTCGCCCATTAGACAGCCTCATGCCTATGAAATGGTCAGGTAGTCGTGAGACCAAGTCAAGGCCTTGGTACAATGTGGACCTTGCTCACATGCGCAAGGGATGTAAGAAGCTGGAGCAGATCTGGAGAAGGGATTTCTGCACGGCAGCCAAGGACATCTATAGGGCATCAATTAAAAATACAATAAAGCCATCTATCAGGCTCTAGCAGCTTTTCTCTCTAACCAGATCCACGAAAGCACTAATCCTGCAAAATGCTGCTGGGCCCACTATCAACTCTTATAAGCAGTGTGAGGATCTGGCAACCTTTTTTGTTAAAAAGGTAGAGGATATCTACAGCTCCTTTCCCACCAAGCACAGCAATGTGCCGGTGGCATTGTGCTGTCAGCAGCTAAATAATTTCCACTCTTTTTCCCAGATTTCGGTGGATCAGTTGCGATTGCTGTGTGGTAGGATTAAGTAAGGCTCTCCTGCTGACTCTTAAACCTGACGAATTTAGGAAGGTATTGCCTACCATCCTAACAACTCTGATTCAGGTGAATAACTCCCTTAGTACTGCTACCGTGCCTAGAGCATGGAAACAGGCTAAAGTTATACCTTTGCTTACAAAAGCCTGCTCTTGATCCCACTAAAGCAGAAAACTACTGGCCCATCTCTCTGCTACCTTGGGCAGCCATGATTACCGAGGTGTATGTGAACTCCCTCCTGTCAGACTATCTCACCCGTAACAACATATTGGACCCCTCTCAAAATGGCTTTAGACCCGGCCACAGCACGGAGTCTGCGCTTCTGGCTGTGAAGGAACATCTCTGGTAAGCCATGGAGGGGGCGTCAAACTTCGGCACCGATCCTGTTGGATTTAAGGGCAGCGTTTGATAGGGTATCACATGACATTCTGCTGCGTCGCCTGGCAGAGGTAGGAATTACGGTCAAGCACTGGAGTGGCTTGCCTCATTCCTTCATGAGAGGTCTTTCTCAGTATCAGCTCCCCCATTTATGTCCAGTGAATATGGCATCAAGCAAGTGGTGCCACAGGGTTCCTCCCTCAGTCCCCTATTATTTAATATTTATGTTCAACTTTGGCTGCGGTAGCCTTGAGTAGGTGCCTGACCATGGTCTCTTATGCTGACGACACTCAGTTAGGGTCAGACTGATTTGCATATAGCCATGTCTGAATTGGGGTGGCAGAGTGGGCTAAAGAACGGTGATGGATTAAACCCAGATCTTTTGACTGGGTGTGTGTGTTGGATTGGTTCAGATGCTCCGTCCATTACCACACCCTTTTGTGACACTCAGTTAGTGGCAGCACTCTCTAATAACACCGAGCAAGACGCCATTAAGTTTCAGGGCGATCTTGTGGCAGTGGCCGAGTGGATGACTTAACTGCCTCCGACTTAACTCCAGTCGAAGGTTTTGGTGGTCGGCAGAGACCATGGTCTGTGGAGTGACCTCTGGTGGCCAGCTAGCCTGGGCACGCCCCCTCCCCCCAAGCAAGTGGTTAAGAACCTGGGGGTTTGGTTGGACTCAGCTTTAAACTTTTGAGTCCAAACCAAAAAAATAGCAGGAACTTGCTTTGGACTTTACGGGGGCTTAGGCCGCTGATGGGCCTCTTCGATGCCGCTATACATCAGGTTATTATCCAAGCCATGGTCTTGTCTAGACTGGATTATGCTTGCTCCCTCTATTTGGGGTCCAATAAAGCAGAGGTTCAGAGGCTCCAAAGGACACAGAATTATAATATTATCCTGGGTGCTGTGCCACCAGGGATTGAAGAGCTATACAATTATTACACAATGGGTCATGCAATTTGATTTAGGAATACATGCTTGCCTTAGTAAACTTTTATGGACTCGTTCCAAGGCTTTTTAACGCACAAAGGCAAGTGCCTCGATGCAAGTCAACAGTACTATAACATTCTGTGTGAGACTGCATCATTAGAGTATTGAACAGCCTATGAAAAAAACGCCAGAGACATCACATGCCTCCTCCCCACGCCTCTATACACCAGGCACCCTTCTCCAGATTTTAATTGAAAAAAACTGCTTGCACATCTGTGTATCAGTTCTACTACAGATTGTTTGCATCATCGTCAACAAACACCAAACATGAAAGGTTGTGCAGTTGTTAGAATATTGTCTGACATCAATGCTGTGCCCTAAATATTATCTAGAAAAATATCTTCCCACTGGAATTAATAGACAATGTAAACCAGTGGAACTCTATTGTTTTCACTTTTAATATTTAGGGCACAATATTTAAGTCAGGCAAAGTTTCTGCACAACATTGATATCCAACTGTGTGCGATTCTAATAAAGGAGATAACGCATCCAATGGCACTGAGGCACTAAGTCTAAAAGGTGTACAACAGATTTACATACGCAACTGCTGCATGGGAATATTACCAAGATTATTAGCAGTGATTTACTGTCGCACACACAGATTACCTCCACCTCTAGAATTACAAAATGGACCACTAAGTGGAAGATTACAAGTTCATGGCCAAACATTCACCATCTACTCTTGCACGCTAAGACAGAAGACTAAAGACTTGTGAGTAGAGGCAAGGTCAGCCCAGAGCACCCTTCTGTTCTGGATCGGACTCATGGTGTGGCTGTGTAGTCTGCATGGATCACTGGCAGAAAAGAGACTCGACGTGGGAAACAACTGGTGAACTGCTGCACATTTGTAATCCCAACACACAACAGAGTGCCATTGGCAAGCACAACCCTTGTGCTAACCCTGATCCAAAGCTAGATGAATAACCCCGATTCAAAGCTAGAACTGCAAACACTACTAGCATTGAACCTTGGCATGCCAGGCAATGAATTACCAGCTCAGCTTTAAAAAGTTTTAGAATTTACACTTTTTGTGACAAAATATGGAAAACTAGGAATCTTAATCATAGCTGCCGTTTTGTACTCAGATATTTAATTAGATTATATGACCGCCAATAATATAACATTTTAGTTACACACAGGTCAAAATATTATACAATTAACACCTTTATTTGGATGTTTACTGTTGCCAGACAGGCCTCTTTTACATGACCGGGAGAGTGAAAGGACGAACACCTCAGAGGCAGACAATCCAGACTGCCAATAATTCATTCTAAATTTGAACGTGGGCTGGTTACCGGTACAATTTTACAGTAAGGGCTGATTAGGATTATGATGGGGGCGGGGGATATATTACCCAGTCTAAACAGACGGCAATGCTTCATGCATTTTGTGGAAAAACACAAAAAGAAAGAAAAAATAACTTGTATTTGGAGGTTTTGCTCTGCTTTTTGAAGGGCTCCAGTGTCAGTAGGCGGAGATGGCTGGAAGAACGGATCCAACGAAGGGCTTTAAGGCTCATCCTTTTAGGCTTGCATTATTAACATGTTCGGTCAAAACAAACCGGTTGCCGAGCCCTCAAAGTCCTCGCTGCACATCCCTTTTCAGCGACAGGCCCAGCACTTACAGGAGCTGTCACACCGCTGAGAGTGCGGCTACTAATTAAGGCACGGAAGCCCCATGGACTCGGGTGTATGTTGATAAAAATGACTGCGCCACATCTGCACTGCAGACCCAGGGCATTGGTGCTGCACGTACATGGCAGTGACAGGTCTGGTGGTCGCCCTGTGAATACTGGGCTCTTTCGGGGAACTATAAGCAAAGGGCACACAAATGAGTGGGATAGCAGAGCACAATATAATGACTCATTCTTCGTGTAACTTGTTAACAATAACTCAGGTTAAGAGCCACTCGTTTTGTTGGCGGCTACACATTTTAAGATCAAGGGCATTCAGGTTTGGTGTAACAAATGGGCATACAGTACACATTGAATCTGTAGTCTCGCTCTTCGCTTCCGAGCTGAGTGGTCGCTCCCCTGCTGCTGCGGTATCGTTGCAGAGCGCGTATTATCTGATTTGGAGTGTTATTTAGAACTATAGCCTGCTTTGTGCTCTGATTGCCGCTGCGTGCTTTGACTGACGCTTTTGCCCATTTGCATAGTTAATTAGCCGATTTGCCCTTTTGCATTGTTACATTGCCAGCGTGACTTTATTTGCAGATTTTGTGCTTGTGCTCAAATTCGCCGCTTTGCTCATTAGCATTTTCATTTGCTAGCGTGATTCTGTTACAGCATTTGTGTTTTCCCCCAAGCGCTCTTTCCGTCCTGACCCCTCCGCCTCCATTTTGTTGTTATTGACCTCCCCCTTAGCCCGACCCGCCTCCCAGCTGAACCGCCCTCGCCCCTCCCCCTCCTCTGTCCATTAATGTCAGATGGTCCCACGCGCAGCGTCCACGCGCTGCGGCCACGCCGAAGGTGCGCCAAAGGTAAGCCCGTCTACGCCCGTCCGCGCCTGGACCGCGCCCAGCGCCAGACCCCCTGCCCCTCGCGCTGCCCAGCCCTCCCGCATTACCTACGATGCCGCCACCCTCCTAGCCCTTAACCCCGGTCGCGCCCCCAACTGCGTCCAAGCCGCTCCCGGACACACCCATGGACCCTTCTCTTGCTACTCCTGCAAATTCAGCGGCACCGACAACATCTCCGCTACGACCACACCACAGATTCCCGACACCAACCACCTACAATGCATCCTTCTCAACACCCGCTCGATCCACAGACACGCCATTGACCTATGGAATCTACTAGACACCATCTCTCCGGACGTCGCCTTCCTAACAGAAACATGGATGAACGCTTCCTCCGCCCCAGACATCACCATTGCCATCCCTGAAGACTATAAGATCACTCGCAAGGACCGCACCGGCCACACAGGAGGAGGAATCGCTATCGTCCATAAGAAATCAATCCGCATCTCAACCAGCTCTGACGCCAACCTCGCCAACTCCGAACACCTTCACTTCCAAATCCACATCGACCCCAAGACCACACTCAGAGGCACCCTCCTCTACAGACCACCAGGTCCCCGCGCAAAATTTAGTGATGACATCACGGACTTCATCACTCCTCACGCGCTCCCCTCCAAAGAATACATCCTTCTGGGAGACCTCAACTTTCACCTTGAAAAGCTCAACGACCGCAACACCACCACCCTCCTGGACAACCTCGCCAACCTCGGACTTAAACAACTGGTCACTTCCCCCACCCACATCGCAGGTCACACACTCGACCCCATCTTCACCTCCAGCAATCATGTCTCCTTCAGCCACACTACGGATCTCCTCTGGACTGACCACAGCTGCGTTCACTTCACCTACAACAAGCCAAAACCCATCAACCACCTCCAACCAACTCTGCAAAGAAACTGGAACAAAATCACCATCGACCAGATCTCCTCATCGCTCCTTCAAAAGACCCCAGCCCACTCTTCTAACCCAGACCAAGCCGCCGCCAACTTCACCCTATGGTTATCAAACACCGCCGACACATTAGCTCCGCTGAAAAAACGTCAAAGCAAACCTGGCAACAAGAAGGCCTCATGGTTCAACGATGATCTCAAGAAGTCCAAGAAACTCTGCCGCTCCCTTGAAAAGGCCTGGAAAAAAAACCCAACCACCAGCACCAAGGACGCCTTCAAAAACGCTACCCGCACTCACCACCAACTAATCCGAAAGGCCAAGAAAACAGCATTCAAGGATCGACTTGACAACAACGCCCACAACAGCAAGGAACTTTTCAACATCGTCAAGGAATTTTCCAATCCCTCGGCCAACTCCAACGACATCACCCCCTCTCAAGCCCTCTGCGACTCCCTAGCCTCATTCTTCCACAACAAGATTGCTGACATCCACAACAGCTTCAACAACCAACCCAGAGACCAACCCACCCAACCATTTGCTGAACACTCTCCCCCCGTGAACACCCTTAACGACTGGAACCCAATCTCCACTGAGGACACCATCCGCCTGATGAACTCCATCCACTCAGGATCCCCCACAGACCCATGTCCTCACAACATCTTCAACAAAGCAGACTCCGTCATAGCACCGCACCTCCGAGACGTCATCAACTGCTCCTTCAACTCCGCCACCTTCCCGGAAAACAAGAAACACGCTGAACTCACCGCCCTTCTGAAAAAACCCACAGCGGACCCCACCGAACTCAAAAATTACCGCCCCATTTCGCTCCTTCCATTCCCAGCCAAAGTAATCGAGAAAGCTGTCAACAACCAGCTCGCCGCTTTCCTCGAAGCCAACAAATCCCTCGACTCCTCACAATCTGGCTTCCGAGCAAAACACAGCACTGAGACCGCCCTCATCGCAGCAACAGACGACATTCGAACTCTACTGGACAATGGAGACACAGTCGCCCTCATCCTCCTCGACCTCTCTGCAGCCTTCGACACAGTCTGCCACAGCACCCTTTTACAACGCCTCAGAAACATCGGAATACAAGGAAAAGCACTTGAATGGATCACCTCGTTCCTCACCGGAAGAACCCAGAGAGTCCGCCTTCCACCATTCAAGTCCGAGGCCACTGAAGTCATCTGTGGCGTACCACAAGGATCCTCACTCAGTCCCACCCTCTTCAACGTTTACATGAGCCCCCTCGCGGCCATCGCCCGCCAACACAACCTCAACATCATCTCCTACGCGGATGACACCCAACTGATCCTTTCTCTCACCAATGACCCCAGCACCGCCAAAACTAACCTACACGAAGGAATGAAAGAAGTTGCCGAATGGATGAAACACAGCCGTCTGAAACTGAACTCAGATAAAACAGAAGTCCTCATCTTAGGTACATCCCCCTCTGCATGGGACGACTCTTGGTGGCCGGAAGCCCTTGGAAAAGCACCCATCCCGACAGACCACGCACGGAACCTAGGCGTCATCCTGGATTCTTCACTCTCAATGAACAGACAAGTCAGCGCCGTCTCCTCATCCTGCTTCAACATTCTTCGCATGCTCAAAAAAACATTTCGCTGGATCCCCACCGAAACCAGGAAAACAGTCACCCATGCTCTGGTCACGAGCCGACTGGACTACGGAAACACCCTCTATGCAGGTACTACCGCTAAACTCCAGAAAAAACTCCAACGAATCCAAAACGCCTCAGCCAGGATCATATTAGACATCCCGCGCAACGAACACATCTCTGGTCACCTGAAAGACCTCCACTGGTACCCGTCAATAAGAGAATCACTTTCCGACTGCTAACCCACGCACACAAATCACTCTACGAAATCGGACCAGAATGCCTCAACTCACGACTGTCCTTCTACACCCCCTCCCGCCAACTACGTTCTTCCAACCAAGCCCTCGCCACTGTACCTCGCATCAACAAGACCACCATGGGAGGCAGATCCTTCTCATACCTGGCTGCTAGAACATGGAACTCACTCCCCACTTACCTTCGCCTTACCCAGAACCACCTAGCATTCAGAAAGCAACTTAAAACGTGGATATTTGACCAGTAATCCTCCTCCCCTTCCTAAGCGCCGAGACCCTCTGGGTATGTAGTGCGCTATATAAATTCTCTGACTTGACTTGACTTGACTAGTCATTTCCTTACCAGTTTATTTAATTACAGCTGAAGGCTAAGCAGGAGACATGAGAACCAAGTTCCCTCCCTCTTTGCTGTGTGGGGTGGAGTAGGTTTCTTACACAGAAACCGCAGGCAGTTATGGCTGTGCAGGTCACGGGTGAGCAAGGGAGGGGGGCAGGAAGAAAGCCAGCACGGTGGGGAGCGGGAAGAAGAACACGGACAACAGGAGGGAGACAACCAGAGTGGGGTGCGAACAAAAAAAGACACTGGCAATAGGAGGGGGCATCAACAAAGACAACGGGCGGGAAGAAAGGCAACAGAAAGTATGGCGGAAGGGGGGCAGGAAGAAAGTCAACACAAATGAAAGGGGGGTAGGAACATAGGGAATAGGACAATGGGGAGGGCGGCGGCAGCAAAGTGAATCACAACAGGAAAGTTACTAAACAAGCTGAGAAAAAAGAAAAAAGTTGTGCACAGACCAAATCATATAGCCCATATCAAAAGGATCCATGTAGCCGGGGCAGTCGCCAGGCCGGGAACTAGACAGCCAAAAGACAGAAAACAGTACTCTATTCACCAACAAAAACTATAGAGGGTCAAGAAACCAATGACAAGAGATGGGTGTGTGTGTTCGAAAGCCACAGAGGGATTACAGCATTCCTCACACAGCAGCGCAATAAAGGTCCACTTAAATTAGATAAGCAAGCTACTCCCTAGGTATAAATTAGTTCCAGGAGTAAATGGGATTGTTCGGTCAAGGCTTACTGCAGTTAGTGTTAGGAGAGAAAGAACTATAGGTCCTAACGTTTTGGGGGCAAATATAGGACCCGCCACACTCTTTGTAGCATTTACTCACTAGCGAACCCTAAACCTATGATCACTGTTATCCTGTGAGGGAAAAGCTTGTTTTAGGGATTTTGGGATGCCTTTGATTTACTTAATCAGAAGTCCCTGTCAAAGAGTGTGAGGTTACAGACATACAATGTAGCAACTTGCTCTCTGAAACAATGTGGTGTCAGGCTGCAACACTGAACAACTTAGCTGGCTGAAAGACAAGCTAGGTTTCCAGTCAAAAATGGTAATATCCCTTCAGTTAAAACTCCACCACCTAAACAGCTTTGCTATCCCACAAAAATCAATGGTGAAGTTTTTTCGGTACTAAAACTCGGGGTTTCAAGTTGAAAGGAATCTCCGGGATCATGAACCCAGTGCCCAGTCAAGACACATTTAAATAGCGAGACAAGTTAAGGGCAAAGCTAGTTCTCAGCTGGAGGCCAATGTCCTGGATCCCCACCCTTAATGCCATCTCCTTCTGGAGGTTAAAACAATGCTTTAGCGCCTGTATCATAAGCAGTTGGTCATAGTGAAAGGGTCAAGCAAAGTATTAATGTCACCCGCTGGAACACAAGCCTTAACCAAGCTCATAGGGAAATGGACGTCAGGACTAAAGAATCAAGACATTGAATGATAACTCTGAAAGTGCAGTTTTTTAGAAAGACGGCTTAAGACTTCAGAAGGAGTACAGAACATCTGGTGTCAGACACCACATCTGGAACCCTTGCACACCTTTCTGTTTTGTAGACGACTGGCTCTTACCATAACCCAAGACCCTTAGTGCTCTCAAAAAAGCCCCCTGCCTACAACTAATGCCCTTTCTGGCTCATCACCTCCACTCAAGGTTAACCGAAACCCCATAATGTAACATGGGTCAAGGGGCTAAGATGCTGTAAGAATGTACAGTCAACTGTTCCTCAAGGTGCCAGCAGCAGCTTCTTTTGAATGCTACTCTTGGTTTTTACAGAAGTATCTTATTTACCTGTTAAATTACATTATTTTTCTAAAGTAAAGCATTGACTAGACTGTGATATTATATTCTATGTTACATTGAATCACAGATTCTAACCCAATTCACCAACTAAAGTAAGCCTGGTTAGTTTCTCAAAATGAGTAACTTGATCCCACATTGAAATGTTCAAAGATTGTGGCCCTGGAACACTAATGACACCTACACAGAAAATTCACCAGCAACTAGTCACAGACTCATTAAAACGCTGTTCTTGTGACAAACTTAACCACAAGCATCTACAGTTGTCTCAAATGACTGTTGAGCTGACTGGAGGAGTCCGATACAGTAATCCAGAAAAAAATAAGGTGGGGTGGCACTGCTTTACTAACCTATGCAGGAAAGAGACTTTTGTGCTAACATAAGGAGACAACCAGCACCAAAGGGAAATGAGACCATATAAGTGTCACTGTATTAGGCAGAGACTCAATACTGCCACCACCAATTTAAATGCGACCTCACCTCTTTATCTAGGTACTGGCCCAGGATGTCTGTTTCATTGAGGAGTGTAACACTGCACTTCCCCCTGTGGGATAAAAGACAGCAAAGTTCAGGGTCACTAACCAAGTCGCTATCATGGAATATGAAGGCAGCAAGGAGTGAAAGGTAGAAATTCAGGTGGGAGGGGGACAGCATGAGAGAGTAGGGAATTCTAGGATTCAGAATATTTCTGGTGATATCAATGCAAGGTGGAAGAACTCACATGAGGTATACAGTAGTCCACCAGGTATTTCACTTTTAACACATTTTAATGTCAGATGATCACTAACCAAACATTGGTGTACAAAGACAGGAGATGTAATCACCGTATATGAGTGGCTGGCAGAGATTCAAACTGTCGGGAAAGAAAGAGCTCTCTGTGTTTGAGCTGATGCCGCTGTGGATCCCCCACAGTTGGCTGTTTGGACTCATCCTCAAACTCCCCTGAAAAGAAAAAAAAGACAAAGATTAGAAATGGAAGACAACACTCGATCAGCATTCCATTCAAGAGAAGCACAAAGAGTATCTATTTTAGAAGCGTACGAGGACAGTACAAGGAACACAAGCAGGCAGCCTGCACCCTACCAATATCTAATAACAAGCATTGGCAAAGCCAATAGTTCTTGTCTATGTGAGATTTATAGACTTTGCTAATATTTTTAGCTATGTTGCAAACAGCAGAAGGTAATGTAAAACGAGCATTGGCATAGCAAATAGGTCTCGCCTTTGGGACCTTATAAGTGTTTAGCCATGCAGCACATTATCACCCAACAGGCAGATTTCTGTAATGGAACTAGTACTTATATAAAGTGCTTTGATACCTTCATTCGCACTACATAATGCAAAAAATAAAAAGGAATGAAAGGAGAAGTGCTTGCAGATTTCTGAGGTGGGGGAGCGAAAAGATGTACTCTGTAGAGCACAGCTTTCCAAACTTTTCATGTTGGTGACACTTTTTCGACATGCATCATTTTGTGACACGGTACTGCAGTGTAGCGAGCGAGCAAGCCCGAACCACCAAGAACTTTTTGAAAAATGAATGGGAAAACTGTGCATTTTCAAGCACATTTGTGAAAGCAGGAAGTTTAATGAAGCAATTGTGAATCTGTTCTAACAAAGACAGTGACTGGCAAAACTGGGTGTAAGGTTACGCCAACACCCCATTCATATAGCCAAACAAAGAAAACCATGTATCAACACAACCAAGGATCATATACTCCACACACCACCATACATCCACACATACCACATCACAAAAAATCTCCTGTTAATTCCCTAAAAACACTAAAGTTGAATGGGTGTTAAGGCGGACTAATATATTAACAGTGCCTTTGCCATAAAAATTAACAAGGTGTAAAATGAATGAGGAAATAGGCTACCTTTACCTCGTGGGCCCAACCCCACCATACTAATTGATCCTTAACTGTCATGCCTGGCACCCAGACTTCTCACCATCAGAGTTATATAACATTTGACACAGTATAAAACATTAACTACTTTATATGCCAACACCTCCAACATCTCTTAAATGCCCTCACAGTCAGTCATATATGTTGCCAAGCCCAGCATTAAAAGATAACATATCCCCCCCATACAACGACCATCCACACATCATATAAGACTGCCCAACCACCATTACACATAGGCATATTCACCGGTATATGCCTCCACACTACTTTTTGGACAAACACATGGGTAATTTTTCATATACCCACACCCGCCAACATACATCCCAACCCCAGCATCAAATGCTCACACATGCATGCACCATTATATACCTACACACTTACCATCCTGCATCAGACACCTGCAATGGTACATGTTCATAACCACCATCTGACATCCACCATCATATCACAACACATTGGCCCTCATGCACAGACAAACAAAGCATTTACCAGTATGCAGTCACACCAAGAACTCCGTCACACCATCATTCAACCTTTTACAGTACACAATTATAAATATATGGACCAATTTAAAAAGAAAGTAGTAAAGGAGCATTTGTAAAAGTAGGTCGGTGATAGGGTGCTGAGTTACATTTCATCTCCTGTGGAGAAAGGACTATTGTGTACCCCTATCAAATTGAAGGTTGGGTAATTTCCCTTCCCATCCTGGAAGGAGAGTTACCTCATTTCTTGGCTGACGTAGGTCTCTGATCATTTCCAGGGTGAGAGAGTTTTTTATTGGAGTTTGAGAATGCCCACAAATGTACGAGCTTTGGGAGTTTAAAAGCCTAACCATGGCTTGAGTTTTAGGCTGGAAATGCATGTTTACAGTACCTTTGTGATTTGACATCCCCCCTCCCCCCCCCCCCAAAATCAATAAATCTGTCAAACGCATCTTCGACGAATATAAGTTAAGGGTTGGCTTTGTACAGGCGGATTAGGACACAAGGACAAGGTGAAGATAGGATCGTACCTCATTGCTCAACAATGCAGCCACATACTTCCACTGGCCCTAACCTTTGTACTTTTTTTTATTTATTAACAATCTATTCAAGAAAGTTTAAAACACAACTTCAAAATTATTATCTGCACTTTGAAGACAGTGTCATAAACAATAGCTCCCATAATGCAAAGCTGTATTTTAAAAAAAATTCTAATCTACACCTTTTACTTAAAAACCTTAATCTTGTTCTTTTCTTTTTGCTGTAGGCAACCAAAGGGCATAGTGCAGTATTTCACGTACGACTTTCAGTAAACTTTTCCCTATTTAAAAAGCATATTTTCAAGCTCACTATCTTTAAACTAAACATGTGATATATAAAATGTATTATAACTCACTCCCTCCTGAAACCAGGCTCATCTCCTCCTACAAACTTTGTAAGAAAGAAGTAAAAGTGATCCTCATGGCTAAATACACATGATCTATTATTCTGTATTTCTCATGAATCCGCTCTGTACTACCTGCCTGACCCCTTGGTCTATTTGTATTACTTGTATTATCAACTTATTTGATTGTATACGTTCCCTCTTTGTATATTTTTATATTGTTGACGCACCTGTCTGACTTTGCACACTGTACCTACACCACCTCAACTATCCCTACTCTTGTACTACTGATGCACCTGTGTGACTATACACCCTGCACTCACCTACCTCAACTATGCCTACCTTTATGCCATCTCCAAAAGCATTTTAAGCACGCTTAAACAAGTATATGCTCCTTATTTTTGTACTTTTATATTATTGGCGCAACTGTTTGACTATGCACCTTGTACCGACACTACTTCACCTGTGACCTACCTCTTGTATTTTGACCTACCTATGTAACTATGCACCTTGTACCTAACTACCTCAACTATTACATTCTATTACTCTATCACCCCCTTGTCCTGTAAAGCGCTCTGATATCTGCAAAGATCTTGTTCGCGCTATATAAAACTTTCAAAATAAATAAAATAAATAAAATAAATAAAAGTGTTGCCATCTGGTGTGTCACGGACTGAATAAAATAAATGGCATTTTATCCTCTGTTGGTCTTCATATACATGCATATAAAATGAAAATGCTGAAGTGTGATGAATGTCCACGTATGCTTAACTACGGGCATCTTTAAAGGATGCCAGTTGGCATTAGCTCAAAGTTCCACCAGACTTGCTTCAAGCTTTTGGCACCACACACTCGGCAGTTTGAAGTTGATGAAACTACCTTCACGCTGCTAGCATGTCATTTGAATACTTCTAAACAGACTTTACCTCCAGGCAGTGCTCCTCTTCTCCGGGCTGCCTCTCCTATTAAAAGTGCACCGTACCGAGCGCCTGGGATGAGGAGCAGAGGCGGCTCCGTGGACTGACTGGGCATTCAATGTTCAACACGCGCGGCAAAGGGAACGAAGCCGCGCTCACACGCTCCTCTCCTGCCTCTGTTCTGCTTCACTGACATGCACAGACCGTCCTGCTTATTTGCATAATAAAATGAGTTCACGAGTGCTTTTATTAAAAGCTGTTTTGTGCGAGATGCAAATAAAACCACACCAAGGAAAATAGGGTGTAATTGGGACACATCACTAGAGCCATACTGTTTTTAAGTAATTACACATTTATGATTTACGACGTACATGCAGAATAGAATACTAGAGCACTAATCTACCCGCAGACTTAATCCTCGTGTGGCACACCCACACATGGCAGGCGACACAGTACCGTGTCGCGACACATAGTTTGGAAAGCTCTACTGTAGAGTTACACTGTGCCTACCTGCTGTAGATGTTTGGTTTTTCTCCACAACAGTTATTGTAAAATGCTGATTGCTAACGTTCTTCTGTTTTGTTTAACCAGAAGCATGATCATCCAGTCAACAAATGGTTAAACATCACAAATTAGCTATTTACTGAAACCCCACGAGGATCGTTCCCTTCCTCCCCAAGACATGAGTGGTCTTTAACTACTGTAGCAGCTGCTTCTTTCCTTCCAGGGTAGGCTTGTTGGCCAAGGTCCGCTTATTAGACGGTGCTGACGATTCCGCTGAAAAGTAAGATGTCACCGTAATAGATTTTGTTTCTGTTCCTTTGAGTTTTAGAGAAAATGAAAGAGCACTCTTGTAGAGGGGACGCACCTTCTACTGAAAGCGGCAAGGTCTGGAAATGAAATCTGACCCAAAACCGATAAGTATGCTGCATCTTGGTGCAGAGTAACAGATGTGTATTGCCAACCAAATGAATGTTACTCCGTCAGCCTCTAGTTGGATGAAAGGCTGAGCAGACGTGCTGGGGTTCAAACTTGCGGTTGCGAGGTCAAACATAAGATTAATAGGGTGCTTGCCTTAAAGTAAAGATTGCATTATATAATGCCAGTACCAAATCAGAAAGCGAGCACAGTAGAGAAAATCAGGAGCCGTGTGTGTAAGCAGAGGTCTCACTACCTCTGTCACCACTGTCAAAACACAATTCTGCTGCCTTCCTCCTTCTACAAGTCAACAGCAATGGGCCTAGCATGACAGCGAATACACAAGTTTCTCATTGCAAATAGAGCATTGTCAGGGCTGTGCATGTGAAAGGAGGGTTGATTAAAAAGAATGGTGCAAGAGAGAAGCGGGGCAAGTGAGCACAGCAGCGTGGAGAACGCGCTAATTAAAAACAGATGGTGACATGACCCCGAACAGAAGGCGACCCCGCTTGTAACCGCAAGCCGTGGGCGGATACATTTCCTGGGAAAGGTGGAACATGCACCCCCCTTTGCCCAATTGCGTGCTGTCTTTCTAGAAAGACGCACGCAAAGCCCAATAGAAAAAATGCTAAAAAAAAAAAAAAAGTCCAGAGTGATTCCAAGAGGTCGTTTTCCTAGAGCAGCACATGCGCGCTGCGCTAGGCTCGACCTAAACAGCTGTATGACAGCCAGCGTGGTCCGCGTTATAGCGATTTTTTAAGTCGAGCCTGAGCAGCCCAAGTGCTACTCTGCGAGGCCTGCTGTACAGCAGTATGCACTGGAAGCACCGCCATCTCTCCGCCCTTATTTGTCATTGGCTTGTGTCCTTGTCCTTGGTAAATGCTGGCTTCTGATTTGTAAATAGGCTTGTTAGTCCCTCCTTAGTACCGCCTTGTCTTCATTTGCAGCCTCCAATGAGGCAGGCTTTAATTACAGTCTCGAGCACTATTTAGTTTAATAGTTTTCGCATGCCTGCTGTTACAGGCAGGCCACGCTTGCTCATAACATCTTTATAACTTTTTTTTACATAGCATAGCACACCACGCTGATAGTGGCGGCCGTACCTTTGCTTTACTTGCCGCGCCAAATGCGCCAGCTTGTTAAAAAAAAAACTATTTAACATTGCCCCATGCCGCATTTACACTTTAATGTTGGCTGCTTCCCTTTCCTTTAACAAGCCGAATCTAAGGAAAGGGGCATGGCCGCCATTAGAGTGAAAGTACAGCATGGGGCGCTTTTACAAAAAAAAGCATTGGTTTGTCAACTTGAAGGAGAAAAAAAGCATTTGTCTGTCAACATGACAAACAAATGCTTTTTTTGGTAAAAACGCCCATACTTCGCTTTCACTTTAATGGCGGCCATGCCCCTTACCTTAGACTAGCTTGTTTAAGGAAAGGGGCACAGCTGATAAAGTTAAAGAGCTGCATGGGTGTTTTACCAACTACCATTTGTAAGGCAAAAGGTGTTGCATTTATGAAACTCACGTAAATGCAAGACTTATTGCATTGCAAATGCTGGTTTATTTTTTAGCTATGCTGCACTGAAGCTAGCACTTTTGTATAAAATGGCTAAAAAACATTGACATAGCCAAAAGATAGTGCATAGGCTTTGCCTATGCTTAGTATGAAAAGCCAAATGATAAAATTACTATCTATACAGTGCTTACAATGGCTGTAGTGCTAATGTTATGGCATGGAGAATGTCCTTGCCAAGGTGTTAGTGTGTCCTGACTCAGAAGCATTTTAAGACCATTCAGAAATTGTGAAAATGTGCCATATAAATGCACGGAATGTAACATAAGTTGCAGGTAGACAGAAAAGTCAATTAAGTTGCAACGTTTATTACAGTGATGCTTTCGGATAAGTTACTTTGGGGACAAAGGTTACAAAAGAATCAGAAAAGCACTCCTGACTGCTTGTTTAGTAGAAAAATATAGCAATATTCGGTGTTCAGTAGGTTTCCTAGAGCTCTTGGCTCCTGTGCCACTGCACCTGCTGCACCACTGAAATCATGACCCTAGTTAGTGCCTGTAAGGTAAGGAAACAGCACTTGTGACTGCTTAATTAGTAGTAAAATGTAGCAATTATTGGTGTTCAGTGGGTTCCCTAGAGCTTTCAGCCACAGCACCTTCTGCACCATTCAGATCATGACCCTAGTGTCAGCAAGGACAAATTAGGAAATCGTTTATTTCCAGTAATGTAGATGTTCCGAAAATGCCACAGTTGCAGACAAACATAATTATGTAGCTAGAAAAACACAAAAGTGTTCATAAAAATTGCCTTTAAACTTATCCAATTCTCAGGGTATGGCCAAGATGGCGGACGGGTGAGACACCCCCCCCCCCCCACCTTGTCTCTCGGTCCCCACCAATCATTAGCACTGTAAAGCACCTGTCCTGCCTGCTTGTTACTTGTCGCTTTCGTTGTGGCAAGGGGGTAGTCATCGTTCTCTCCCCCATACCTGCTGGTCCTGCTAACACGGACGGTTCTTCAATTCAGGGCAGGAGACCGAGGCCTTTGAGCTGTGTGGCTGATCCGGAGGACAAGATGGGGGCCATACGTTGGAGACAATAATCGGCTCTCCGGTGACACCACCGGGCTGGGACGCCATTGTGCGGCTTCCTGCTGGTGGGACAACCGCCCGTGTTTGAACAACATAGTGTGCGACTGGTGCCAGAGGAGTGGAACGGTCCGGCGTGTGGGATCCCCGGAACAGAGGCGCATGGCGAGGTAAGGAGAGCAGCGCACAGAGCACTTTCGACAGGGGGGGGGGGGGGGGGGGGGGGGGCTACTGGTGCTGGTGACTCACCCCCCCCCCCTCCCCCCTCCACATCGCTGCTGGTGATCGGACCTAGGAGTGGGCTGGACCCTTTGCAGCACCAATGCCTGGAGGGCAAGCAAGATGGCGGCCGTCGAGAAGGAGAGGAGAGTGGCCTCCAGTCTGCGAATGTTTAGGCAGTCTGGTGGTGCGGCTGTTCCGAGCCCACGCGCACCTCCCTGGCTAGACTGACTGCCTGACGTGTGGAGCGGAGCTGGTGCCATGCATCTCACCACCACAACTTATGAGGAACAGGATGGCTCTCTTCTTACATGGCTATACTTCGGGAAATGAGCCAGGGGTGATTCATTCCCCCCTTCTTTTTGCTCTTTACATGGAGCCTATGACACAACGGCTGAGGGATAATCCAGCTGTTTCAGGGATCCCGTTTGGCTCCGACCACCATCTTATTAGTCTTTATGTAGAGAATTTTATTTTAGCATTATACAACCCTCTATCCTCTGCCCACACTGCTCGACGAACTACGATTTTGTAGCGGAATCTCTAACTTTACATTCAACCTGCAAAAATCTCAGATTTTAAACCTTTCTGTCTTGTATCTTTATGAATCCATCTTGCGCTTCCAATTCTCTTGATTGGGCAGGGTGACTCTCTTATATGGTTATTCGGCTGGCCAAGGCAGCGACGGTAAACTATTCTGCTCTTCTCTCCTAAGACAATTAGGTCTGGGTCCTCCTGGAGTCGTCTACATCTTTCTTTATCTGGCCGCATAGCGGCTGTCAAAATTATTATCTTTTCGGCGCATACTTTATATTTTTCAAACTCTTCCTCTGTCTCCTCCGGCCAAAGCGGCACAGTCATTACAATCGGCCATCAACAAATTTGTTTGGGAGTGCAAGAAACCCAGTCTTAATGATAAGATTTTATATTGTTGAAAAGCCGATTATGACCAGGGTTCCCCTCATTAATTTATTACTACCAAGCCACTTAACTCTGATTTCTAGTAGATTGGAGTCGCGCTTATTCTGAAAAGCATATCCAGAGGGAGGCCTGGCTACAGCGCAAGCACGGAGCTTGGGGTCTTTGTAGGAAGCTGGGTTTCTGTTGCAGTAAATCCACCCCCCCACCCCCCACTTTGCCAGACTACTGATAAACTTTGACGATGTGCTCTGTGTCCCTGCCAATCAGGTACCCAGAGGCTGTGTTCTTTCACAAAATGGTGCCTTTGTACCCCAATTGGCACCTCTCTGGCCACATGTAGGTCCCTTGTAATAGGTACCATAGGTACCAAGGGCACTGTGACCAGGGAAGGCCTCCAGTACATGTTGTGCCACCCTTAGAGGACCTGTACCTTAACACACACACACACTGCCATTGCAAGCTGTGTGTTTTGGTGCAGAGAAAAGTGAAGGGTCATGCATGCAACCCACTGCCTATGGTATAGGTAGTACACCGATCTAGGTGAGTGCACTATACCAGTGGTGAGGGTACAATTACACGAGCACTGTACCCCTACAGTGTCCCAGTCCATTCTTAGACTTAGAGAGTGCAGTAAAGCCGCAAAGAGTACATCGTCTGGGAGTGCGTCATTACGAACTCCACAGCACCATAATGGCTTTACTGAAATCTGGGAACTTTAGTAGCAAACTTCTCAGCATAATAAACACACAATGATGCCAGTGTGAGGTTTATTATACAATGCACTCAGAGGGCATCTTAGAGATGCCCCCTGAAAAATTACCAGCCTCTGGTTGGTTCCCCGACTGGTACACCAGCCTGCCACCACAACACTGTTTTTGGACCCCTCATGTGGGAGTCTTCACTCCCTGAGCCCAGAAACAAAACCTTTCCTGGGCGGAGGTGGTCACTGTAGGAAGCTGGCTCTGTATATACTATACCAAAGTAAGGTATAGTGTGCACAGAGTCCGGTGGAACCCCAAAGGTAGGCAGAGGTAGAGTTAGATAGCACCTCACTCTATTTGTGGTAGTGTGGTCGAGCAGTAAGGCAGGATCAGAGGACACTGTTAAGCATTTGTGGCACACATTCAGTCAGCAAATGAACTCACACACTTAAAAGATTTAACTGCAGACCAATTGTTTTGGTATAAAAAAAAAATCATTTTTTTCTTTTCTAGAACCAAGCAAACCTCAGTGGCCCTAGGGCGGCCAGGTGCAGAGTGCTGAGGCCCATTGTTAAACAATGGGGGATAGGGGACCTCCGGTTGGTGGCTGCCGACTAGCAGGCCACTTGGTTGTGGGAGCAAAGCTCCTAGACTTTAGCTCAGGGCAATTGGGGAAACAAAGTAGCACCAAAGGTGCACCCTCAGCAACACTAGGGCTGCCAGGTGCAGGGTGCAGTTTCGATGTCGGGCGCCCTGTTTGCAATGGGGAACCTCCGGTTTGCAAAGGCACTGCAGGCTTGGGGACGAAGGTCTTCTGGGTGCGACCACCATTTCGAGAGGTAAGTTGGGGGCTGGTTAGGCACCGTCTGTTCGGCCACCCAAGGCCGTGGGAAGTCTGGTGCAGGGGTGCCTTTTGGAGTCGGATCTTCTTACCAGCTTCTGGTAGCGGTTGGGGGGACCTTCCGGATTTAGGCTGCAGGCGTTGGCAGGAGGCCCAAAGTGGGGGTCAGAACTGGTGGGGACCAGTTGCTGGAAGCAGCAAAAGGCCTGGGGAAGCTCACAAAGGCGGCAAGCCACTGGACTCTGTGTAAACTAAACCTGATTTTGGTATAGTATATACAGAGCCAGCTTCCAACAGTCTTTAATCCTCGCCGGTGACAAGTTTGACGTTAAAGGTATAGGTACAGGGGCCTTCCAGCATGGTCTGAAGATTTTTCCCTCCCCACTTGACGCTAAGGCGCTGTATTTTGCTATTGTTTTGAATTAAAAACAATAAAAAGATACATAAAAACACTGATAAAAGATTGCGAGAGAACAATCTATTTTTGAAAAATGTATTTATAAAAACAGCTTAGCACGAATACCAAGAAAAATCAAATAACTGAAGAAAGACTTTTTAAAAATAATTTTTATTGAGCAGAGCATGATGTACATTTTGCGATCGAAATCAAGAACATGATTATTGAAACCTTTAAAAACATTAAATAGCTTCTTTCTTCCATGGCAAGATTAAAAAAAATTATATTAAAACAGTAGCAGCCAATGTCATCATTGATAATTTAGACTATGTGCAAAAACCTGCGATAAAGTGCAACAGTAAAAAGTGCAAATATCACCAAGTGCAACGACCACAAAAAGTGCTAGTGCTTCTAGAGTACAATCAAGAAAAAGTGCAAGTGCTTTAAATCGCAAAGTACGCTACATTTTAAAGTATTAATCGCCCCCCTTAGCTCTACTAAATTTCCAAAATACTTCCAATTTTTTTTCTTTTCTTCAAATTTCTCGATGGCTCCCACCCGACTTGCATATGCTTTTTCGAAATTACGCGTCCTTTTCATTTTATTGAACGACTTCAATTGGGAGGGAACATCACTAGATTTCCAATTCTGAAGGATTAAGGAGCGGGCTACTGTACAAGAGATAAACAAAAACATTTCTTCGGCCTTGGTTAACTTCGTTATATTTTTGCATATACCAAATAGGGCTGACTCAGCCTCAGGCTGAATTCTCTTCCCGATTGCCAGCTCTATATCCTTGAAAATTGCCTCCCAAAAGGGCTCTAGCCGTGGACAAGTAAAAAAAAAGTGTGGTGCCACCAGCCCAGGCAATTGGCTTGACATCTAAAACACTTGTTTTCAACCTCCGGATATCTTTTCCCCAGGGCCTCCGGAGTCAGATAGGCAAGCCAGTGTGATAAAAATGCCATTCTTTTACAATTGGCCGCACGCAGGGATTAATTACCTAGATGGCATATGGTCTCCGAGGCCTTACATGAAAAAACACTGTTACGTGGCCTATTTTGCCCAGATGACTTTCTATCACTGATGTTTGTCCCTGGTGATGTAGCAGCCTATACCATTCTCCTATGCCATTAATTTTGGCCCCATAAAGGGCTGCCACCGATTCGTTGGGAGATTCAAAAAGGCCATTGACATTTTTTAAGAAGTGAACAATTTGCAAATATTTAAAAAAGATGGGTTTCCTCTGGTTATTAGCCCTAACCACTACTTCTAGCCAAGCAGCCACCCTGTTTTGAATAAAAAAATGCCTGAGCTCCCGTAGCCCACAATTTTCCCAATTTATAAGATGGCTTGTCTTTAATTGAAGGCCGAGGCTGGTACACTACCTCAAACTCAAATATTGCACACCTGAGGAGCCAACCTTTTTAATAAAGGACTGAAGTCTAAAAGAATATTCCCTTACTGTCTTATATCTAGTGTTTTTGGACGTTTGGAGGTTTTTAAAAACATTTGGGTTTGAGAGCCAATTTCTTGTAACATTTTATCAAAAAAGAAGCCATCACGAATCCATTTGGATCCTATCAAACCCGCCACTATATCTAAAAAGGCAGCCTCATAATATGTCTTTAAATGAAGTAAAGCAAGGCCTCCCTGGGCAGTGGGTAACTGCACTACCGACAGCTTGACCCTTGATCCTTTTTTCTCCCAGACAAAACCTCTAAGCATTGTTTCCATTTCTTTGAAAAAAGACGAATTTATTTTTATTGGAACATTGCTAAATAAAAATATAAGCAGCGGTAATATCGACATTTTAATTAATGAAACGCTGCCAACTAATGTACGAGGGAGTAAAAGCCACTGATCTAAAAGTCTCTTGATTTTATTTTTCATTCTTATATAATTCAAATTATATAACTGATGGTAATGGCTAGTTACAAAAATCCCAAGAAATCTTACTGGGTCTTGATTTGCGGCTTGAACCCTCAAACAAGATGGAAAAAGATTTAAATTAGTGTTGAGGGCAAGGACCTCCGTTTTATTTATTTATTTTGTAGCCCCCGATCTGTTCAAAGTCTCTAAACTCCCTCAATACACTTTCAATATTTTCTTTATTGGACATCAAATATAAAATGTCATCCGCAAAAAGTTTCAGCTTAGCCATTCGGGGAAAAGGGGATTGGATAGCAGCATTATTTCTGATCTTAATTACCAACGGTTCTATAAAAAAAAGTAAAAATCAGCAGCAAAAATGGACATCCCTGTCTAGTCCCCCGGTTTATTTTTATCGATCCTACCAGTTTTGAGTTGATTAATACCTGGGCTGAAGCCCCCTGATAAATATTACGTAACCTATCCGTAACCTGAGCTGGAAAACCGAATCAACAGAGGGAAAAAAACAGGGTTGTCCAATTAACCAGGTCAAATGCCTTTTTAGCATCAACCATTATTATACATGAAACTGAAATGGTCACACTGCAGAAATGCTACTTTTAAAACCACCAACTTTCAAATTGGAACGTTGGGTTGCACAATTCCCCTAATCTATTGGCTCTCATTTCTCTGGAAACCTTCAAGTCTGAGCTTGAACCTTCTCTTTCAAAGATATTTATTGTGAGCTCCTATATTACAGCATTGAGGGTTATAAAGCCATTTACTCATCTGGCCGCGAGCAGCCGCTTTAAACCCACCCCATACAGAGAAAGGCTCTGCAGTATTTTCATTTATCTTAAAATATTCAGAGAGACACTCTCTAAAAGCCTCCACCCAATCCTGATCGGGGAGCAGAGGGCGGTCCAGCTGCTACCTGGGCCGCTCTCTGTTTTCCCCTCCAAGTGCAATTTCAAGCTCCACTTTTGCATGGTCCGAGAAGGGGTTACACCCGCTATCGATCTTAGAAACCTGAAGAGATCTTGATATAAGAAAAATATCAATTCGAGATGCAGTTCGAAAACGATGCGAATAGCAAGTAAAATTTGTTTTCTCAGGGTTGCTATTTCGCCTGGGGTCTACTAATTGATATTCTAGTTTGAAGGCTTCCATAATTTCTTTAGTGTTTGGTTTAAGTTGTTTCTTATTTTTGTTTGAAGTGTCTTTTTTCAAGTCCTGTATAAAATAAAAATCCCCTCCTACAATAAGCTGCCCAGGGGCCCCCCCTCAAGAGCTCATTGATTTTGATCAGACTGGAAGTATCGTCCAAAACCGGACCATAGTAATTTACAAAATTCATAATTTTCCCCTGTAGCCTAACCACTACCCATAGCCATCTCCCCTATGGATCTCTCTGGACTTGTAGAAATTCCCAGGCTAATTTTCTAGAAAAATAAATGGCAACTCCCCTCAGGGCCACCCCGGCCGAGGCAAAAAATACATGAGAAAAAAACCTTGGTAAAAATAATTTAGGAGAATTTGATTTTAAATGGGTCTCCTGAAGGAATACCACTTGGGGATTAAAATATATCCAAGTAATATTTATTGCATATGGTTAGTTAAAACCTTTACAAAATGGAGTACAAAACAGTATACGAACTAGCCTTGGTTAAAATGCATTTACACTCTTTAAAAAACAAGTTTTTAAAAACAGTATTACATAGTCTGCGGCCTGAGCCTCTCGTAACATATCAGTCCTTCGGACTAGGTCCGCACCATTTTTTCAGTTTTCTGGATTAGGAAACTCGCCTTCTGTAAGAATTTGGAGGCCCTACAGGCCGTTTGCAACTGGAAACTGTTCAGTGCTAGCATAACGGCAGGCCTGCATGTTCTGATTTGATAAAAACAAAATATTTGTAATAGGTAGTAACGTCTCAGACTAGCCAATGATGGACAAATGCACATAATGTGAGTCAGTGTTTCTTCCGAACGGCCAGACAGTCTGCATAGCGATGTTGGCCATGTTTGCTTCCATGCTGGGGTCTGATCCTTTGTGGTGTAGGTGCCCAGACGTATGCATAGGAGCATTTGTTGTGTGGACGGTGTTATATAGTTGACTAGGTATGGTTGTGGGGCACTTCTCTCATACGTGGCTAGCACCGTCCAACCATGTTTTTTCTTTGCGAGGGCGGCTCGGTCGACAATCCTGGATTTTTTTTATGCTGTACTGTTGGCTATTTTTTTGAAGGCCATAAAGGGGTGGTTTGTATTCCATGCCTCTCGCATATTAAGTTGTGTCAGTGCGTCTTCCAAAGATGTTTTCCATACGTTTTTTGCATTTGTTCAGTAGTTAATTTCGCACCAACAATGGCCCATCAGCGTGTCCTCACTTGCTGCCCTTAATTTCCAGCACATTTTTAGTATCCCGGCTTGCCTGACTTGATGCTGATTTGAAAGCCCGAATTCCAGGCGTACTTGCGCTTGTGATACAGACCTTGGTATGTGAAAGATGTATTTGAACAGATTTGACTGTTGTAAGTTCAAGAAGTTTGCGTCTTTGCCTCTGAATAGCTCCGAACCATACGTGAGGGAGGGTAGAAACTTTGCCTCAATCACTTTCAAGGGATTAAAATATATCAATCATTTTATAAGAGCACCATATTTTTGTTTGTTTAGGATTCCATTAGTGTTGACGGATAGGATCTTACATTTGTTAACTTCCATCAAGGTTTCCAATCGCAATATAACCTTAAACTCTAAATTAAGAATTTCTGTAGCTTTTGTTCTTGCTCTTTTTACTGCTGTTAACCCAGTCCACCATACCCACCCACCCCACCCTGAAGAAGAAACCCCCCGGAAATGAGGAAATCCTCCCTAACCACATTTGCCCTCTTGGGTGTCATGAAGTTACACCCAGAGTGACCCTGCGGAAACCTAGACCCCCACAATACTTCCCAAAACAAACCAAAATTAACAGTCTAAAAAACACATTGTGTACTATACATAACCATATTTAAACACCTGATCCTGACGAAATTTCCTTCAACAACGCCTGAGCTTCTTCCAAGTTGGAAAACACAAACTTCCCCCTTACAATGACTTTCAACTTCGACTGTTGTGCAATAGAAGCCTGGGCCCCATGGCCCTTAAACAAATGAAGGGTTTTAACAGACATTGACAAGTAGTCTAATAAGGAATTGAATTATTTTCTTGTTTCTTTTCTCCTATATTAGCACTGAAGCCAATTCAGGTTCATATCACAATGTTCTCAAATTAGAAGTATGTGCCAAAGAAAATGGACATAAAAATCCCACACGTCTCCAGGAGGTGGGCTACACAATAAAAGGTAGGAAGGTCAGAATAAAACAACTGCTTGGTATTTTATTATGGCAGTGAATAGGTTACATGCGATCTGCTCAATTGAAGCATAGTGCCTTCTTTTAAAAAAGTTATATTTTCTTACATTTTGGGAAGCGTACATCATAAAATATGCAAGTATGTTGAAATAATGAAATGGCTTGGTAACACCACAGGACGTACCTTCAATCACATATGCCAAGTGATTAGCATTTTCTAAGCAGCAGGATTCAGGGAGCACTTACATAATGGGGGTCCTGAACTGTCACATAGTTACAGTAGCACCTCCCCCAGCAAAACTGAAGACTATTAAAAGATACCATTACATTTTCAGCATTCTTTTTAACAAACTCTTTTGTGATTCACTTTGAAATTTCCATACAGGAAGCCTTTAAAATATTGGCATCTTATAGTGAGTAAATGGCTTTATAACCCTCAATGCTGTAATATAGGAGCTCACAATAAATATCTTTGAAAGAGAAGGTTCAAGCTCAGACTTGAAGGTGTCCAGAGAAATGAGAGCCAATAGATTAGGGGAATTGTGCAACCCAACGTTCCAATTTGAAAGTTGGTGGTTTTAAAAGTAGCATTTCTGCAGTGTGACCATTTCAGTTTCACTATAATGAAACCAGGGTTGATGGTATGTACATGCTGCTTTCTATGCAGAAACTGCAGCTTACCTTTCCCAGTGAAGTCAACATCTGCAGCAGGCATGCACCTTCTAAACAATCATAAAATAAAGTATCCCACTACCATAAAGTGCTAGTAGACCAATCTTTGATTCATAAGCCCTTTGAGTAGCTAAGATATTGTTGGGTAAATTAGTCTAAAGCAGACATTACGCGGTAATGCAAAGAACCAACCTTCAAAGAAGCCTTTCACAGATGTATTTGAGAAAAATATAAGTGAATACGTATTCCAAATAGGCACCTGCTACCAACCGATGGGCTACAAAACCAAAGCTTAATATTTTTAGGCCTGTGGTTTGACGGTGCAGGTTTATTGTCTTAAATATACACAAAGTAGGCATTGGGTCCAGTCTTTTCAACCACTGCTTTTTCATCACCCTCTTTAAACCACTGGCTGCCGTTCTTCATTGCAGAGTTCTTTTTCTTTGCAAATGGTTTCTTCTGGACAGGCCCGCTGTCCACTGAAGATTAAGAGTCTTTCTGGAAGGCAGGGAGAACTCCCAGAGTTCTGGAAATTGCTGGTCTGTAGGGCAAGTCGCTCTTCTTCAGCAGGGTCTTGGAGGAATGCAGACAGACCATTAGGGCTGGGGAAAGTCAGTTGGTGTCTTTGCTGCTGCACGTCTGTTCTTCGCAGGTCGTCAAGATCTAATTTCCGGATCTGGCTGATGCAGATCTGCCCACCAAGAGATATAGTGCACCCTGCCTTAAGGCTTGTAAGGCTTGCTGGAGGGGTCACTTACCTATACCATAGGCTGTGCTGGTTGGAATGGCATGCAAGCTGCAGTGGCTTGGACTTGGTGTAGGGCCCCTAGGAGACCCTCTTCGTTTCCCATGCCATAGGTCCAAAGGGTAACATATACCAGGGACTCGCAGGGATCTGAAGCTGGCGATCACGGTACAGCTTTAGGGAAGACGCGCTAGCACAGGGAACCTGGTTGGCAGGGATCCTGTGCACTACAATCAAAACCACATCATTTTCCAGGCACAAAGAGGGGGGCTAACCATGTCAAAAGAGGCAATTTCTCACATGGCCTAAATACTCAATCTTAGAACCCTAGCATGGCAGTAAGAGATTGAAAACATTTCTTAAACCTTCCCTCACGACCCCGTTTTGTTTATTCTAGGGCGATATATACGCAACTCAGCAGGTTCACCACGGCAATCTTATAACTAACCGTTTTGTTTAATTTCACCTACCCTTTCAGAAGAGGATTGGAAAATAAGCATTTGGAAGGGCAGAAAACAGAGGTACAGTGCGACGACTGTCCAAAAAGTCAGGAGGACCCGAGTCGGTAATGGAGGTCAGGTAAAATTAAAATTGAGGCATAACAGCCGAAACGCATTTTGTCAGGACTAACAGAAATTCAGGTAAGTTGCATTTGAAAGAGCCAATTGACGATTGCACATAATGGAAATGTTCTGTTGGAAGAACAACGAAGAACAGCCTCATAGGAAGATTATTTTCTAAAGGAAATTGCGCAATCATCCAAGAAAGTTCAAGTACGTTTTTCTAGAGTTTGATAGATATATAAATCTCTACGAGATCCTACAAATGTTACAACACAGGTTAGGGCAAGAGAAAATCAAACATAGCTTAGCTAGAATTCTATTCCAATGGTGCCATACACGGCTAATGAGATACTTCTGACCCGTCCAACCAAAGAAATTATTACAACATTCTGGTATTAAATCACAGAAACAAACTACTTTGGGATAACATTCAAAACAGCATGCAGCAAAGGTTCTTCGTCGTTTACCACCCGTCAATAAAATGGTTTTGTTTGATAAGTTGGGTTCCCAAGCAGGAAAGAACTCTTTAAGGAGCAGTGACATTCAACCAGTAATTTTTAGTTCTTGACCCATGTATACAATTCTTGCGGTCTGTTGTTGTTGGCCTATTGCCATCCAGCATACAGAGTGGATTTTACACAGGTTCATTAGTTATAATTGGATGACTTGTCTATTTAAGTTCACTGCTCCTTATTCAAAGGCTTTCCTCACTATTGTTGTTTATCCTGGTCTGGAACATAGTTTCTATACATCTATTCTGTTTTTTTCTGGAGCTGCTATTTTGGCTTATTTTCAGCATTGTAAACAACTGGCAAGGCCAAAAGGTCGGGTTATGCATTTCACAGACAAGGCCTTCCAGCTATGCCACTGATTTTTTTGTTTCAGCAATCCACAGGAGTGCATAGTTTTACTTCCAACACTACTCACAACCCTACTGCCTCCCTCTAACTCATCTACTGCTCCCTGAGCCCTCTCCACCCACGCTTCATTTCTAAATAATGTTTCACATATTTAATACTGCTGGTGAGAGGGCCCAGCAGCTGCAGAGTGCTCTCAGGTTTCCGGCTTACCATTTATTGCTCCCCATCCTTCCGCTTACCTGCTTTTTTTTTTTACACTGGTCACATTTATTTTTTGCAAAGGTCCACAAGCTTAACACTGCTGCAGGGCAGCTCGTTATTCTCAAGAACGAGATACTTTGTTTTTTAAAGTACCCTTCAGAGATGCCGGTCCACGATCATAGAAGAGTTCATTAAAACTAAAGGAAAAACAGGTGGCCACCCAGTAACCCATATCTCTGCACAGGCATGGTAGCGGTTTGTAATTTTTCTTAAAACAAAAGAAAAATCCTTCAAAGACAGTCTTCGCAGCAGCCATCTAGTTTTAAAAATAAAAAATACACCGACAAAGCAGACAGGCTTGGTTGATAGGAGAACTATTCACTTTGCCAACGCTTGTTACATTTCTGTTCCAGTTTTACCTACAAATTTTTAAAAATCACGCTGACATATGCCCCAGTACAGGTTGAGAAACAGCTCTACGGGAGCGCCAAAAAGAAAAAAATGACATAGCTCTACGGGAGCGCCAAAAAGAAAAAAATGACATAGCACACAACGCACCAGAAAATACCATACACTTGAGACTTTAAATGCTATGTCAGAGCGGGCAGTCACCCGTCGCAAGTTAAAAACACAGGCAGATCTCACTCATATGTCCCTCTACATTACAAGTTATGTTCTAATACCTCTCTCCCAGGGAGTCTTATAGAACCCCAGAAAGCAGATGATGATACGCATGTATCCCTGAACATGAGGGGAGGGACAAACCCCATCTCCCTGGGAGCTTTACAGACATACCCAGCCCCCACGCACCGGCTGATCCCACTCACGTGCGTTGCTGTCTGCTAGGCTGTTCAAGCTGCTAGAGATATCACGCCGCCGGAAAAGGCACACAACTTTTGCCTCCACATTCCCATTGGCAGTCTGTGGATGAAAAGAACAGGTTACAGATCAAATCTTACACAAAAGCACAAGAAAGTTCCACACTCAACAGAATATGATGAATCATAATAGCAGAGCTATCGCTCCATTTTCACTGACTGCATACAAAAATGTTATTCCTCTGGTTATACAGGAATTTACAGGCTGAAGCAACAGATGGCAACATTTTATCAACAGATAAAGACCATGCAGCACAGATCCTCAAAAAATTATTCTGTTAAGCTCAGGTGTCAGACAATTTTGCTATTCCTCAAAAAATACAAGGGAAGCATATAGAGGAGAGCTGAGCTGTCAAGTACCGATGCTCCAGCAGTAAAGGCCTCAAACAATTATCATTTAGACTTCACAGATCTCACAGGTTAAAACTGAGACATCAGAGCAATCTACCAACACAGAAAGAGGTTTAAGGAAAAATATATTGTTATAGCTGCACCTGACCTTATTAAGTTCCTCGATTCGTCGGATGAGGTATGGGTTACTGGAGGAGTTTTCAAAGTAAACATAATCTGAAAAGAAAAAGAAACATACATAAAATCGATACCATTTTTATATTAAGTATAACATTCCTATTTGAGGAATATGAGATTGAGCTAGTCTTCTGGCTCTCCCATCATCAGCTGCATTTATCAGAATTGGGGTCTGCTCAAGAGTTAGGTATATGCAAACACAGTAGAATCAATCTCAAATAAAAGTAAAATCATTCCCTCACAAGAGAACACGAAGGTCAGGGAAATATGGGACAGCACGATTTATTTGTGCAATAGACATGCACAATACGCCTCACCTGGCCCCACAATAAACATGCATGTCAAACAGACTGCTTCCCAACTGAAGGGCGGGAGACTGAAAAGTTAGACAAACTGACAGCTATATATTATTTTACATAGTGTAATGATAACCAATTGGCATTCCATTTTTCACTTGCCCAAGTAAGCTCATAGAACTTGACTTGTGAGATGAGGGTTTCCCCGAAGATAGGGTTTCATTTGGGCTCGGGAATTAATTGAATGGGCAAACCTGTAACCTAAACTGTCGGAGATATCCCTGTTGGATACTCTATGGGGAAAACAGGATATTTGAGTTCTTACTGTCCTCCAACTAGGTCATGCTATGTGAACACTATCATGGTGGGGCGTTTACAGATCATGTGCCATTCCCCATGAACAAAATGGCTGCAGGTGAGATATTTAATGCAACAATGTTTGCAACTCTTCTGTTTCTTGCCTGTGGAGAATTGTTCTGGCTCAAAGTTCTATAGTATGGACACTTAATGTAGGCCCGAGAAGGCCTGATTGATGCCAGATGGTTAGAACAAGATGTAATCAATTTACTTTCAATTAACACAAATCTGTCTTATTTGGATATGATAAAGTATCTGTACCTACAGGCCTTACATGACACCCAATGCGTCCTGATTGTTCCCATGTCTCCATACTTTTCTAAGCTATGGATCACTGCCTCGTCTTCCATCAGTTTTTCTGAAGTCAACCTTCTTTGTATTTAGTGCTTCTCAGTCCAGTATAATAGTGTGAGTGCACATACCTCTGTCGCCCCTGAGGTGCCCTTTCTCCAAAGCTCCTTGCTGTTTGAGAGTCTGGGCCCCAATGATCTCTTTCCTGGGTCTCTCTGCGACAGATGGATGTAAGGAATAAGGAAACCAAGTATGGCAACTAAACCTACATCAAACCACTGTTCAAAGGAAAGACTGCAGTCTGGTACAACAGTGTCTCTAAATAGACATGCGGTTGCAACTAGAAAGGGGAATCCACTCAACCCAAACTCAGCTTCTTTGAAATCTGTGAGGTCATGCTTGTCTCAAGAGAAAAATCATGCACTGGTCAAGATAAATCCCAAAAAAACTTCAACTGTGCAAAAAGCGTTCGAAAAAGACACACTACTAGCCAATATAGCCTTTCAGTATGCATAGGACAAATGTAACAGATTCAGGAGCGATGTCAATGTGTTTGAACACTGTCATTTTCAACGCTTGCCAGCCAGAGAATTAATTTTCTGGTATAAATCCTGCCAGAAGAGGATCTCTGCGCTTACCTTCCTGCCTACTTTAAAATCAGCAAAGAAAACCAACATTTTTAGGTCGAGCATTCGAGACCTCTTGTATACTTTAGTATACCTCTTTGCTTACTTGAATATGTGGACACGAGTCGGACGCGCGCTTTTTCAGTGTCAGATTTGTCCTTGTGAGCGCGCGTTTGCTGCTGGCATGAGCTGTGAGCGTGTACGGCGGCGTCAGCAGTGTCTGTTCTCGCGCTCCCCCATGCTTTCACTTTTGCGACGCCACATGAGCCTCTCGCAGGCACCTTCACTGCCGCCGACCTCTCCCCCACAGTGCTTGTTTCTGTAGAGGTGGGGGCGCCGGGACAGGACCACATCCCCACCAAACTTTCCTAGAAGAAAACTGTCTTTTCTTTGCTCACTGGAATTCACTGAAAGCATTACTTCCCGCTAGTTTCACCACTGGTGATTAGAAGGGCAGATACGAGAGTGTGCGAGCTGAGGAGACGTGAATGTGAAGAGGTGGCAGAAGCAGAAGGGGGATGGTGGGGATATACACAAATTATAACGAAGAATTTCCCAGGGCACGGGCACATTTCCAAGGAATTGGTCACCAAACTATAAGTGAAACAGCACCGTCATCTCCTGGTGGTCTAAAGTCGGTGCACGTGTATTAAATGGTGGAGCAACGCGTGCTGGCTCGGTTTTAGCCTAGGCTGAAAGGCGGACTGAATTAGAACGCTGCAAATATACTTATCAGCGGTGCAATGTTATGGACAGATAATGGATAGCATAGAATCTGTCAGACGCCTGGCCTGTGTTTATTGCCTCACAGCGTCAGGACTAGGCGATGTGAAGGATGAGGGGTATTATAAGGGGCCAGCCATTAGGGCAGGGCCTTTTTTGTGAGCTGTAAATAATGGAAGTGCATTGGTGATGATGCAACCATAAGGACAGCTCCAGCTTTCTCGGGAAGGGTGTCAGCTGTTCGGTGAACTCACCGGCGACACCTGGATCGCCTGTAAGCTAACCCAACCAGTGTCATTTATTGTGTCTTGTGCATTTTATTGTACGATTAACTTTGTCCTCGCATATTTCAAGGGGTAGCAATGCTAAGGGGAATATCACATAGATTGCAATGAGTGCTACACATTTTGTGTATTCCACATTTGACAGTCAGAGTAATTCATTTTTTTCGGTGGTCGGTAGGTGCAATGTTTCCTGGCACTAGCACTCATTTATGCAACCTGGTCGAGAGAGAAATGTGGCCATCTTATATTAAAGTTTATGTAAATGCCCAGATCAGGTCTGCTGTCAGTCCTAGGTAAACACTGGACAGCAGGGGAGCTCTGTATAGCCTTGAAGGACTAGTCAATGTCTGCAGTAAGCCTCTTCTGTGTCTGATTAGTCACCGGTAGCCAAGAATACTTATTAGAGAGGCTTTTTGTTTGACTACTACCACACAAGGCTGACTTTGATGGGCGACACATTTTCGAGAAGTTTATAACAATGCAGCGTTTTTTGTTTTTATTTGTTTATTTGCTTTGGGTCAAGGGATCCAGTGTACTCGTTTTTATATAAAATGCCATTTCACGTCACCAGTTTTTAAAGGCTCATATATTTAATTGCAGATAAAAAACGAAGGCAGTCGGAGATAAGTGAATTTGCCAAGGATAATACCATTTTTGTTAAGAGGGTGAGGAAGGAAGAAAAGCATAGTGCCTATGATATATACAGTTTGGAATTGAGTTGCCAAGCCAATGTTGGGGGGCTAAAAGTATTTGCAGTAATGGGTTAAATACCTTCATCTTTGGCGTGTGGGGACAGCCCTTAGTAGTTATGAGAGGTATGAAAGATACTGAGCAGGCACAAGGTTTTGTGTCTTGGCGTGGCTTCGGACAAACCAGGCTTGGCGGCAAAGAGGATGTATTGAGTGATCAGGGTGGCTAAGTTGTCAATGTTTAATTGTACTCTTGAGCTTTGTTGGAAGCAACAAATATCTGCAGGAGTCTCGCATTACCAGCGAACTCTACACAATTGCAGTCTGAGGGGACTGTTGCCAGATTTTGCAACTACTATGTTTTCCAAATAAATATGTATTTGCCACACTTTCCACACACTCCATCATCTTCCGCATAGTTAGCAGATCTAAACAAAAATGAAATGTTCAGAGCTGAAACAAATCAAAAGTTACTTAAAATGCTAGCACAGGTGTTGCTGTGCAGTAGCAGGCCGTTTGTCACCCTGCTGCAGGTCACCTTTCAGCTGCTGCTTTTTGTACTTAGATGTTAAATTGATATTAATGAGGTCAAACATTTGCACATATAGTGTTAACAATTGTAAAAATAAGAAAAGAGTGAAGTAATACTGTTTCAAATTGTGCCATGTTACGCCATATAATTTGACTTTTACTGCATAATCTAATCAACCCTGCTGCTTAATATTGGTCCTCCCTTTCCGCATAACTCTGGTTGCCCTGACTATTAAACATCGCGGTTCCTTATCGATGACCCACAAGAGGCTCCATGAAGAGTTGGGGCAGTAGTTTTTTAGGTCTCGTAGAGAGACCTATTGCGGTGAAACCAAAAAGTTTAACTAAAGCAGATTTCCACGAGTGCATGAGTTCTCGTGACCGCGCTTTTATCTGAGCTGCCTGCCTCCGAGAGCTTCAAATTAAAGCCATCTGTTGCTGTTCCTTCCCCAGCGCACTCGGCCTCACTTCTCCTCCCCCTAATTAACACACACTTCTTTCACGGCAGCGAGGCCGTGCTTCAAAGGGATCCGCTCCCCCTGTAATGTGCAGGAATTAGTGATTTTCTATCTGTGAAAACGTACTTCAAAGCGATCAGCTCCGCCCCCTGCTGCATTCACTTTCCCTCCACGTTCCCTCTTCTTCCCGTCTCCCTGGTGACACCTCTTTGCCCACTTCTTGTTTTTTAACTTGTTTATTCATGGCTTGCGCCGGCCGTAATTTCACTTTTTATTCATGGCTTGCAGCATAGGTTTATATGAAACAAATACTGTGCTTGCCTCACTCGTATTAACATCAGAGCCCTTCGTGAGTGCTCCCATTGGATTTTATTCATGGCTTGCGCCGGCCGTAATTTCACTTTTTTTATTCATGGCTTGCGCCGGCCGTAATTTCACTTTTTGTATTCATGGCTTGCATACTCTGGATTGCTGTGTTTAATGCATCCACTTTTGCTGTACTTTTTGTTCTTTGCTCTTGTTGGAAAGATGGCGTTACCGGGGTCTCTTCCTGCACTTATTCGCTGCCGGCCATGGTCCTGCTGCTGTCGCTGTGCGCGCTGGGGACAGAGGGCTTCATTTTCCCACAGCAGCCCACGTGAGTACCTCACCCTGCCTCACCCCCACCCTTTGCCAGTCTCCCTGGATGTCAGTGTCATTACTGGCACCGGAGTCATCCCCATCACTGCCAGCAGCATCGCCGCCAGCGCTGCAAGCGTTTTTCCCACTACTCTTGCTGCCAAAAGCGCCGCTGCCCGTACTGCTGTCCGTACCATCTTTTTCAGCAGTACTGCTGCCACCGCTACTACTATAACGCTGCCAAAAGCATCACTGCCCGTACCACTGCACTTACTAGCAGTACCACTACCACGCAAGCATCGGTACTACCACTATCGGTACCAACAGAGTCACCTCGAGTACCACTGTATTTACGATGTCTCACAGAAGTATTATCAGTACCACAACTACTGCCCCCAGCATGCACGCCTCACTGGCAGCACCGCTGCCCTTGCCATCTCCCTCAGCAGTGCGACTGCCACCTGCACCAGCATGCACGCACCTCTGCTGGTACTACCACTGCCAAACACGTCACTGTCTTTACCACTGCCCTAATGCTTTCTCTCAGAAGTACCACTGCCGGCAGTGCACGCTTCTCTTCTACTGCTGCCAACTCCGTCACTGCCAGTAACACTACTCCGGTCATCTCTCTCAGCAGCATTACCAGTACCACTACTATCAGAGGAGCCAGCATGCTTGCATTCAGGCCAGTACCACTGCCTCTCGGGAGTATTTTCTGTACCGCTGACTCCAGCCTGCAATCCTCACTGTTACTGTCGCTGCCGAAAGCCTCACTGCCGGTAGCACTGCCCTCCAGATATGTGTCTGCAGTATTATCAGTATTTATTCCACCGCCTCGCTGCCAGTACCACTGCTCTTCAGACGCCTCTCAGCAGTATTATCGGTGCCACGACCACCAGCATGCAAGCCTCACTGCCAGTACCACTGCCCTTCAGATACCTCTCAGCAGTATTATGGGTATCACTGCCACCGGCATGCAAGCCTCACTGCCAGTACATCTGCCCTTCAGATACCACTCAGCAGTATTATCAGTATTTATTCCACAGCCTCACTGCCAGTACATCTGCCCTTTAGATACCTCTCAGCAGGATTATCTGTATGTATTCCACAGCATCACTGCCCTTATCATATTTACCATCAGCGGCATCGTTGTCAGTGCCAACAGCACCCCTACCGCCAGCCTTACTGCCTATATCACCAGCAGTGCTGCCACCATCCGTACCTCCAGTACCCTAGCATCTTTGTCAGCAGTACTAGCTATACCATAAACAGTGCTACCAGGATCAACAGTGTTGGAGCAAGCACCCGTGGTAGCTTCGCCAGCAGCAGCGCCGGTGCCGTCAGCATTGCTGCCACCAGCATCACAGCCAGTGCTCCCAGCAGTCACTGGCATAACTGCCACCACCCTCCGGTGTCATCACCGCTCCCTCCAGCATCACTTCACGTGTCTTTACCATCAGTGTTAACACCTGCACTGCCTTCCTGGATACCGAAAGCATCAAGTAGACACCTCACTGAAAAGGGTCTCACTGCCAGTTCTGTGCCCACCGCCATTACTGCTGCATAAAATGTCACAGCATCTCTGCCAGTGCTGCTGATGCCTCAAGCGGCAAGCCTCGTTGCCACCATCATGCTAGCTGGAGCAGTGCTTTCTTCACCCAGTGCCTCAGCCACCACGGACACTTCGATCATTGGCTAGGGCTACCGACGTCACTGGCAGCATTGGCATCTAGATAGAACTGAGGCCTTCATCATTCATGCCAGGTCACCATCAACTGCTCTGCTGGTGACATTGACCACACCTCTGTTAGGCTCATGCACAATCTCACTGACCTAAGCACAAATGTCAGTGCCACCATAATCAGTTGTAACGACATAATTATTCATGCCACAAGAGCAATGTTTTCAGTGGTCTCATCTTCACTGAAAAAACGACCATTTCAGTGCCATCACGAAAATCACTTTCACACAGGCCAGCGCTGATGTCTATATCATCTCCACACAGTGAACTTGGTACGATTGACAACCCAGTGGCGATAGATCCCATCCATCGACTGTGTACCCATCCATGGTCACCGCTGTAACTGATGATGTGCAATAGCACCTGCCATTGAAAATCATGATAGGCAACAGCACCTACCATTGACACTCATGATATGCAACAGCACCTACCATTGACACTCATGATATGCAACAGCACCTCCCATTGTCACTCATGATAGGCAACAGCACCTCCCATTTAAACTCTTGATAGGCAACAGCACCTGCCACTGACACTCGTGATGGTCAACTGCACCCGTCATTGACACTAGTGATAGGCAAAAGCACCTACCATTGACACTCATGATATGCAACTGAACATAATCTTCACAAAAGTTATTTACAAAAGTTTAAGCTATTGCCATTATAAATTACAATCACTTGTATTCAAGTATTAATTATTTAAAACAATTAAAAGCCATTTTTATTTGTAATATCAATTCATCTAAGTTACGTAAATACAAAACATGTTGCATTACAAATGCTATAGGTGTCACATTTGCGAAAAATATAACTATTGGCATTGTAAATGACAAAGCTATTAATTTAGCTATTTTCAAAACCAACACATAAATAAAAAAATTGTCATATACAAGACCAATAGCTCAAACTTTCATAATGCGAGACCTATTGCATTGCAAATGCTTGTTAATGTATGTAATTGCGCGCAGCTGGATGCAGGACTGAGCGGTTGTTTGTAAAATAAGTACATGGAAATTCCAGAGAATAATTTTTAATCTAAAGGTGGAATCTCGTTCAGTGTTGCAACCTCCCCCTACTTTTATAAGCACCACTAAAGGAAAAGAAGTTTACCCTTATGAACACTCTACAATGCCAGTAGTAAGCAGAAACACTCAACAGAGTGTAAAAGTGAACGTTCAAATGAAAGACCGAGATATGCTAGTATTTTCCAGACAGACTTCAAGATCTTAAACCTATACCATGCCAGTATCGCTTCATTTCACTATATTTACTCTTTTCCCCACCAACCATGCCAATAAAGAGATGTATTCAATTATTTCAGCAGCAGTGAAACTGGAGGAGAGCGATGAGACTACACTATGGTTTCATTCAAGACTATGAAACAGACAGTTGCGCTATTAAAAGCACTTGTAGCAGACTTAACACAACTGTACTCTAGCAGGAAAACTCGATATAGAAATAATGGAAGGAATAAAGGGAACACTTCAGTAAACATACTGCAAAGAAATAAAAGCCATATGTGGTATTTACATAGCACAAAGCTAGCAGTACAATCAGTAGAGCTCTGTAGAGAGCCTAAATAAAGTCAATGTGTGATTGGAGGGATACCGGATGTCTAAAAGCAGAAGTGCATTGTTACTGCATCAAGCTGTAGTGTTCTTTTAAGAGGGGTGATTTCAGCTCTTACCTAAACTGGAGCACGGTTGAGTCAGAGCTGATGAACATATGGATGTTGGTCCCAATCTTGGGTAGAGTGGAGTTCAAGAAGCTGTGTACCATGGCATTGCCACCATGCAGATGCAAGAGAGTGGACATGAACAGCAGTTTTGAAGTTGCTTTATAAAACAAATGGTTTCATTTTTTTGTTTTATTGAAGAACGGGCATCAGTTTGTCTTAGTTATCTTGTCGATGTGTTCCTCAAGTGGGGACATCGGAGTCAAGAGTGAACCTGAGAAACTTGGCAATTGGTAAAAGAAATGAATTGAATACATCCAGGTGCATGTAATGGAGCCAGGTTTGGACTACTTGTTTCTTGTTTATGGAAAAACAACGATAATTTTGTTTGATGGGGTTATGCTTCAGTTTTGTGCTGGAGAGACATGTGAAGAAGGTTCAAACAGTGTTTAAAGTATTGAAACCCTGGAGAGGATGAGACCATTAAAATACAGTTACGACTTATCAGCATATTGGTGAATGTTGATGCTATATGAGAGTAAAGACACAAGGGACTCAATGTAGAGAGACTTGATATTTAACTGGCTTATGGCGTTTACTACAAGCACTGGCAAAGCTAATATGTCTTACTTTTGTGATACACTCCAAAGAGGACGCTATCCAACTTGAGTCTATTCAACCCTGTGATTGGTCAGATCATCATATTGTCACATTCTTCATCAATGAAAAAGTCAAATTCAACACGGTTCAATCCTCCAAGCCTAAAGCCTGGAAAAGAGACCTGAAAAAATTCAACCCAAACTCCCTACCCCCGAACAGTTACGACCTCCTACTCCCTCCGACCGGCGCTACGGACGTCCAATCCTTGACTGACCACTATCTCAACGCCATGACCTCAATAATTAATGAGGCTGCACCCATGCAGCTAAAAAGAGTCTCCGCTAAAATCTCCAATCCATGGTACGACGGGAGTTTCAATGAGGATAGACGAGCCATGCGAATGGCAGAGCGCACCTGGAGATCAGCTCCCTCTACACTGCACCTAAAAACTCTGAAGGAAAAGAGAAACGCCTACTTCAGGAAAATAAAGCGCTCAAAATCAGCCTTCTTCAGCCTCCAGCTCGACCAAGCAAAAAACTGTCCGAGAAAACTGTTTGAGCTAATCAGAACACAATCTAAGGAACAACCCCAACTACTCAGCACTGTGCGCGAAGCACCCTCCTGTGAAGACTTCGCTGCTTTCTTTATCCAAAAAACTGACAACATAAAGTGTGATCTCATTGACGCAAGCCTTTACTCCAAACCCCACTGCACAGCACCCACTGAACCAAAAAACAATGCTACATGGTCATCCTTTGACACCTATTCTGAAGAAGAAATTGGCAAACTGCTCAGCACCTTGAAACCATCCAATCACCTCACGGACCCCCTCCCTGCTAACGCTGTCAAAGACTTCACCCCGTTGCTCCTTCCACTTTGGACTAAAATTATCAACAGCTCACTTCAACAAGGAACCATCCCTGACTCCCTCAAAGTTGGACAAGTCACACCTTTACTAAAGAAACCTACAGCCGACCCATCTGATCTAAACAATTACCGTCCCATTACTAATATTCCCACTCTCGCCAAACTCCTGGAAAAATGCGCACAACTACAATTGACTAAACACATTGATCAGTTTGATCTCCTCAACTCTCATCAATCAGGCTTCCGAGCAGGACACAGTACAGAAATTGCTATGACTCACATAATTGACGACGCCCTTCAAATCCTAGATCAAAATGATACCTGCCTCCTCATCCTTCTTGATCTCTCCTCAGCATTCAACACCGTTAAACATGAGAATTTACTCGAACTTTTAAACACAAGAATGGGTCTATCTGGGACTGTTCTCAAGTGGTTCACTTCCTTTCTACACAACAGGTCGCAGAAATTCAAGAGCAACAACCTGATGTCCTCGCCAATACCTGTATCGTTAGGCGTCCCCCAAGGATCCTCTCTATCCCCAACTTTGTTCAACCTAGTTATGGAACCTCTCACCACCTTGCTACAAGCATCCAATGTACTCTTTCACATGTACGCCGATGACACCCAACTATATCTCAAATTACAATCCCCCCAAAGACATTGTACTCCTGAACTCAACGATCAGAAGCACCCAATCCTGGCTTGCCGATAATCATCTCAAACTCAACGCTCTGAAAACAGAGTTCCTTCTGATCTCACCTCCCGCGAAGATCTCTACCACTCAAACTTGGCTTAAACACCTAACTGCACTCAATGTCCAACCCACCATCGTGGACTCAGCAAAATCTTTAGACACCAATCTCAACATGCAGCAACATATCAGCAAGGCAACTAAGGGAGCGAACTACCAAATCAATACCCTGAGGAAACTTAAACCCTTCCTCCCAGCCAAAGACTTACAAACTGCAGTACAAGCACTAGTCATCCCTCGAACAGAATACGGCAGCATCGCCCTCTGCGGTCTCCCTCTAACTACTACTGCACCCCTAAGAGCTTCTCTAAACGCTGCAGCGAGACTCATCACTGGGTCAAAAAAACACTCGCATATCTCCCCTGACTTGAAATCCCTGAACTGGCTGCCTTTTGAAGCCAGAATACATCTGAAAATCGCCTGCATGACACACAAGGCTGTACACCTGAGCTCACCCGGATACCTCACCCAGAAGCGGGCAATCTCTGGCGGCTCTAGAAACACGAGAGGCACAAACAATCTTCTGCTGAAGCCTCGAAGATTCCGGAAGGAAAAAACTTATTAACCCTCCTTCTCAGGAATGGCACCCAGGATCTGGAACTCTCTCCCTCCTGAAACCAGACTCATCTCCTCCATCACACTTTTTAAGAAAGAGGTAAAAGCTATCCTCATGGCTAAATACACTTGATCTATTAACGTGGACTTTTAAAGTCTCTGCACCGATCTGTATTATCTGTTCGATCCCTTCAATTACTCGTATTACTTGTATTATGGACTTACCTGACTGTCTATGCTCACACCTATTTGTACTATTTGCATTATTGATGTACCTGTTTTACTATGCTCCCTCATGTACCTACCCCACCCCATTTTTACCTACAACTACGCTATACCTAATGGCCTGTTATTCACTCTCCTGTTGGTATTCCATGCTTTGTAAAGCGCTCTGATATCTGCAAAGATCTTGTTCGCGCTATATAAAACTTTCAAGATAAAATAAATAAAAATACACTGGTTCGGCCGTTGGATTTTTAGCCAAGGGGCACTGCGGCAATGCTGTGAGGAGTGGTTAAAGTAAAAAACAAAAATTTCAAAAGCATTTGTTGGAGGCACTTTTTTTGTAGGTACAGCTCACATTTAGACCAGTAACTAAAAATAAAATGCTGTGTATTTTTAGGTCTCGCGACCTATCGATGTGCGCAAGCGCATCGAGCGGAGCGAGAATTCAAGTGGCGAAAACATCTTCAAACCAAAGGGCTTTCAGCCCCGCGGTTTTCATGCAGTTCCCGTGTACATGCACGCGCATCGCATGCAAGCCCAGCCCAGTCCTCCCCTAGCAGCACTCCTCCCACACCAGCAACTCCCCCGTCCCACACCAGCACCTCCCCTCTCTCGCATTCACGCCCACCCACCAGGCTCTCCCGCCCCCATCAGGCTTCCCTCCCAATCCGCCTGCCCCCCCTCGCGCATTCACCCCCCCCCACCAGGCTCTCCCGCCCCCATCCGGCTTCCCTCGTAATCTGCCTGCCTCCCCTCGCTCGCATTCCCGCCCCAGGCTCTCCCGCCATGGAAAATAAAACGTGTAAACTTTACTTTTTTCTTCGGTGAACGGCACCGATTACCACTCATTTTCACTACTTAAAATGAAAATCTGTACCCCGCTCCTGTACACTGCGCCTGAGAAATAATTCCAGTTTCAAGCCAAGTCCATTAGTCATAGATCACTGTACGTCAAGGCCTCTAATATGCTTACAAAGAGCACAACACTGGTGTACAGGAGTGAAAGCACCATTCGTAGGCTCTCCTGCCCCATCCGGCTTCCCTCCGGCCATTTGCCACACTCCTTGCCTCTGTCTTGCCTCCCCCTCCATTCTCCTCCCCTCGCTCGCATTCCCGCCCCCCACCAGGCTCTCCTGCCCCCATCCGGCTTCCCTCCCGCCACAGCCCTGGCACTCAGGTACGCCCTAAGAAATGCATGAATCTATTTGCATTACTGTTTTTCCGGACAAATGTCTATATTCCAGCGAAAACATACCAAGTCTAAATCATAATGTACATCATAATTGTTGTTCTGCTGATCCATTAAAATAACTTATAATAGAAAGATACTCGCATTCATTTGTGCAATGCTTTTCATGATCAGCTGTGAAAGTCTTCTGCAATGCTATCTCACTGTGATACCATTAAATATTTTAGTCAGGACTCCAGTGCAAGCCAGACCCGTTGGCCTGGGCATCATCATTATTATTATTTAAGAGTGTTTTTTTTTTAATCATCCAGCTTTTATACCTCACTGGAGATAAAGATGCTAAATCCTACAGTGAAGAATACTCTTCTACCTTGTTGTGATCTGCCTCAGTTGTGCACTGCATATTTCTTAAGTGACTGGTGTGACTGGTGTGTCTGTTGATGCACATCTGTGGGCTGTCTGCTTGGAGTGTTCATGCTTACAGTGCTGCGGAAAATAAAGCTCGATTTTAAGAACAGTTGGTTAAAGCGTCTAAACCCGTTCCCAATATCCACTAAGCTGCAAAAACTAATTTTCTTTTACATAATTATCTCGTTTGCTAATGTGGCGCAGATAGCCGTTTGCCGTTGACAGTTACGTTCCCAAGTGGATTTAAGAAGTAATTCGTGGCCCCAGGCTTACATTTGTTTTCCCCACACAACATTTCTGCAAGCACACCATTTTTTTCCCTCCTTGTTTTGTTTGAGGTCACCACAGGAGCCCACGGCGCTTCAAAGTGAGCGCTCTCACCTTCCGGATTGGTGTTGAGCCCTCCCCCACCCTCCGAGCACGAATGCAACGTTTTCCTCAACCCACCCTTCCCCGTGCATAGAGTGTGCAGCCATCCATGTCTTTACCTAGAAGAGGGGAAACTTTTAAGCCCTTTCTGTGGCATCATTGACCAGCTTGCAACACGCACTCATTAAGCTGGACAGGACGCTGTGCAATCAAACTTTTTTAGATGAATATTTATTTTATTGATAAAGTACCCTGAGCAAAGTTGTATTTGCTATCTATCACTCTATTACTGCATTTGCAGCTTTTATCTCTCCTCCTCTGCGAGCTTTCCAATCGTTCCTGCCCCCCCCTCCCCCATTTAATTTGTTTCCTGTCTCTTCATTGCTTGCCCGTCCCCCAAACCCTGTGCCTTGCTACGGTTTTCAGACTGCCGATTCTGCTGTGAAACCACTGTTTTGCCCTGCCTGTGTTAATGCTGCATGAGTTGTTTCTAACCCTGCAACAACCTTAATTGCTGGGGGTTATATACAAGGGTATGGTCGGTGCTTAGGGGCTACATGTCTGTGGCCAGCTCACCATGATTAAAAAAATAAATATTCATTAAAAGGGAAATCACCCACGCAAGCCCACTATCACCCATGCAACACCACACTCACCCACGCAACCCCACTCACCCACGCAACCCCACTCACCCACGCAACCCCACTCACCCACGCAACCCCACTCACCCACGCAACCCCACTCACCCACGCAACCCCACTCACCCACGCAACCCCACTCACCCACGCAACCCCACTCACCCACGCAACCCCACTCACCCACGCAACCCCACTCACCCACGCAACGCCACTCACCCACGCAACGCCACTCACCCACGCAACGCCACTCACCCACGCAACGCCACTCACCCACGCAGCGCCACTCACCCACGCAGCGCCACTCACCCACGCAGCGCCACTCACCCACGCAACGCCACTCACCCACGCAATGCCACTCACCCACGCAACGCCACTCACCCACGCAACGCCACTCACCCACGCAACGCCACTCACCCACGCAACGCCACTCACACACGCAACGCCACTCACACACGCAACGCCACTCACACACGCAACGCCACTCACACACGCAATGCCACTCACATTGCCAATAGGTCTCGCAGTAGGAAAGTTGGAACCATTACAATTGCAAATAACAATGCCTTTTATTTTTTTTTCATTTTAAAAACAAAGGGCTTTGTCATTTACAAAACCAATAGCTCCAACTTTCCTACTGCGAGACCTATTGGCAACGCCAGTGCTTGTTTTAAGCAGGAGGTGGAGAGGAAACAACACATGGGCAGGTGGTGTGAACGGCAAAGCTGAAGTGTGGGATGGTGGTGCCAAATCAACACAGAAGGGTCATAAAAGCAGAAGGGTGCAGGAATCATGAAAGCAAAATGGAGGGGGCAGGTGGTGGGGAGAAGCACACATGCGAGCTTAAGTAATATGGAGAAGCAGTTGGGCAACAGAAAGCATTTGAGAAGGAGACAGCTTAAAAACACATGCACTCTCATGGAGTGGTTAACACAAAAAAGGTAGTTTTTGAAATGCAAGCAGCTGAAGCAGAAATGCCAGCCAAACAAAGAGGAAAATCTCCATGGGAGCGACAACCACAAGATTAACAAACTGTGTGCGGAGCTGGCTTGGTACGTGGTGCACACTTAAGTGAGCACTCTGTACCAATCCATACAACCCGTACGGTGATTTTAGTGGTCTTCCAGAACCTTGGAAAGCTATCTATAGCTGTGAAAAGCAGCCTTCAGGCTTAGTCCAGAAGGAGTGTAAATCAGCTTGTTTTACCAGAGCATAATCTTAATCTGTACCAATAAGTGAAAAAGAACCACGCAGTATATTTATAAAAATATGTATTTATTATAAGATACTCACTTACACATTCAGATAACTCCTACCCGGAAATATACACAATACTTTGCAATAGAAATAGGTAAGTAGCACAAATACGCAGTGGTCGCCAGGGGGAGACCAAACCATATACTAAAATAGTGGTATGTGAACCACGACTCAAGTCAAGACGCAGAAGTGCCGGGAGCCAAGGAACCACCCAAGGTAAGTAACCAGGAACCTAACTGAGGCTGTGTGCAGAGTGAGACCACAACCGCAGGCTCAATACAAGTCAATGGGTAAGAACACAACCGCAAGCTCAATACAAGTTGATGGGTAAGTCGCACTTGCAAATTTAAAGAAGGTCCCTTCCCAGTGGACCCTGAAGAAACCGAAGGACAGGAGGTTGGAGAGCCACCCAACCCATGGATGCCCTAGGAACCAAGATACCAACATCAGGGAAGCCAGGTGCGTAGGTGTGAAGTGGTTTCGGAAACTGCCGCCAAACTCAATGGAGAACTTCAGGAACATGCCACTGCTGGGGAAGGTGGAAGTGTCTGGTGGATCCCAAAGTTGGAGTCAAGTTTAGAAGTACCCCTGCAAGCAGAAGGGGCAGAGTCTATGTCACTCAGGAGTGACCAAGAGGCACGGAAGACAAATGCCCGCGTATGTCAGGAGTTGCAGGAGAGCTGACGGTGACCTTGAAGCTGTAGCTGTGCGGACCAGGCGACACTGTGGAAGACCAGGAGCCGTGCACAACCTGTCCCACTTCGGATATCGACAGTTGAAGAGTCGGTGTCCGTAGGGAGCACAAACAAGCCTTTGCAACTGCAACCAACATGGAAAGTAAAAAGGGTATACTGTTGGGACCAGCCCGGTCCAGGTAACTCACCACAAGCAGGGGAGTCAGGGCAGGCCCTGAGCAATCAGGGAGCCGCTGAATTCAAAGACTACTGAAGGGGACCCACAGGCCGGAGGCACAGGAGTCGCGAGAGGACCTCGAGCAGCTCACCAACGATGCAAAACCACGATGCAAGAGTTGCGGTGAGGGCGAAGATCTTGGTCAATGAAGATGCTGGAGGTTGGGGCTACTTGGAGCCTGAAGATCTTGGAGGAAGGATGCCAGCAAGCCGACAAGGGTTCAATCCCTGCGGCTCCAACGAGGTATACTGGCCTCAAACTTGGTGAGAGGACAGGGCAGGCCTCGAGGGATGTGAACAACCACCACCAGTGTTTCTGAGCCTTTCGGAGTCAGTGGGAGCTCGGAGTCAGCAGACCGGTCAGCTTAGTTTTGCGGTGCCTGCAGATGCAGAGCAGTGACTCCTTCACTTCAAGGGAGATTCCTTCATCTGTCTTGGATGTCCACAGGCCTTGGAAGGTTCCTGTATGGAGCACGGCACGGACGTTGCAGCAGACTAGCAGGGCGACGAGACCAGGAGCAGCAGGAGTCTTCATAGTTGCAGTCCTGATGCCCAGAGGGAAGTCCAGCAAAGTCCAGAGTGTCCAGACGGTCGAAGAAGAGGTGTTTTGAAATTAATCTTGAAAAAAACTTGAACAGTGGTATGCTACTTAGATTTACTGGCACCACTTAGGAGAGTAGCACATATCACTATCTCGCAATTGCCTGATCTCTGACGGTGCTGCAAGGTGAGGAGAACCACAAACCACCCCAAAATTTGAGGCCAAGGCCAACAGAATACAATGTCAAGCCCCAGCACACATCAAAACTGTTTAAAAAAAAAAAAATTTGCAGTGCACAATATCAGCACAAATTATACAAAAAAGAACAAGATTCTAGGTCAAGATTCTATTTCTTCTTTTATTAAGTTGGTCTTCAGACAGCCGACACGTGTTTTGTCTCATACATGGGGATTGGTCCCGCAACTTTTTCAATGCTATGTCTTCTTGACAGAAACCTTTTATTTGTGGTGATAATTCCAACTCACAAAGGGTTTCAGTTTCTCACGACATCCCAAAACAACGTTATTCAATATCCAGGGATCCTGATATGTCCCAATATCACAAGCGTGAGTCAGACTGATTTTCTACCGGACGTCGTGTCGTGTGTATCGCAGAGTCCAACGACGAATCTAGGGACCTACCCTCAGGATTCAGGGTTCCCTCCCAGGGGAGGAGTCGGACAGTGGGGAGGATACTCCCATGTCCTTTGTCCAGTTTCAGGCCAAAGTGGTAGCCAACAGCTCCCTGAGCTTGTTTGAACTGGACTATGCAAGGAGGGCACCAAATGTGCCCTTCAAGCAGACTAAGTGGTGCTGGCGAGTGCTCCCACCCGGCCCCAATACACTATACCCTGTCTGGTAGGTGGTCACATCTCCCTGTGACAAAAATACCTATTGTTCTACCTTACCCTGCTAGAGCTTGGCTCAGCAGCAGGAGTGCAGAATGGTGTATCTGGTCAACAGCAGCCATGTTGTGCTGTCTGAGTCTAAAAGACTGGTACCGGGAGCTCCGAGGGCCTCCCGGAGGAACTTTACAGGGCATGGACTCATACCTCCCACACCGTTTACGGTGTGGAAGTATGATTCCAACATGTTGGATACCAAACATGACAGGGTTCATTACGGCCAGTTTAGAGATGGTCATCGCATAACGACGCATGGCCACTCCATGTATTGTAATGGCTGGAGGGGCGTCTTGCTCATGCAGGGGCACCCTCATACTTAGAACAGAGCAACCTGCCTTCAGGATTGAAAGGCCTGCTTTAGGGGTGACATAGGTTTTAAGTGCTGTGACCTTAGATATAGGGAAAACTATATATTTCTTAAGTGGTGCTAGCACCAGCTTACACAGGCTCCAAAAGTAGACCTGTAGTTACAGTCTGAGTGGACTCCCATGGGTGGCATAATACATGCTTCAGCCCAGGGGAGACCCCCGGTGTACCTATGCCATGGGTACCTAAGTACCATATACTACGCACTGTCAGGGTTACCCTAGTGTCCAATCCGGGATGTACCCAAGTTCTTGCCATATCAATTTAGGGGAGAAAGCACAGAGACTGGGGTCCTGGTTAGCAGGATCCCAGTCAGGCTAGTCAGAAACAGCATAGCACCAGGCAAATAGTGGGAGTAGCCATGCAGAAGGATCCAACCTTCCTACAAGCAGGGCAACTAATAAGGAGCTGGGAACTAAGAGCGACAAGGAAAGCCAACCAATGATAAATAAGGTGCAGGCATCATGTCACTCAATATTCTTGGTATGCCACAATTTGCCTCGCAACTGAGACCGCATGTGCTGTTAAATAGGCTCCGCCTTTCAGCCTAAGAATGGCCTCTTAAAAGCTGCATCCAGAGGATCATTAAAAAACTTCATATTTAACAAAAGGTAACTTTTTAAATAAAATAAATAAATAAAAGTTCTACAGGAAAAATTCTGATAAGAAAAACAAGCATTTACAATGCAATAGGTCTCTCAGCATTAAAGTTTGAGTTATTGGCATTGTGTATGACAACGCCAATAGTTATAACTTTTGCAAATGTGACACCTATAGCATTTGTAATGCAATATGAGTTGTATTTACGTGACTTGGATGTATTGATATTACAAATAACAATGGTTTTTCATTTTTTTAATAGTTAATACTTAAATAAAAGTTATTGTAATTGAGTCGGTGGAAGGGTGAAGTGGGTCGTGTCCCAGAGTGATGTGGCGGTGCCCCCCCCCCCCGAGTGATGTGGCAGTGCCCCCCCCCCGAGTGATGTGGCGGTGCGCCCCCCCCCCGAGTGATGTGGCGGTGCGCGCCCCCCCCCCCGAGTGATATGGCGGTGCGCCCCCCGAGTGATGTGGCGGTGCGCCCCCCGAGTGATGTGGCGGTGCGCCCCCCCGAGTGATGTGGCGGTGTGCCCCCCCGAGTGATGTGGCGGTGCCCCCCGAGTGATGTGGCGGTGCCCCCCGAGTGATGTGGCGGTGCCCCCCGAGTGATGTGGCGGTGCCCCCCGAGTGATGTGGCGGTGCCCCCCGAGTGATGTGGCGGTGCCCCCCGAGTGATGTGGCGGTGCCCCCCGAGTGATGTGGCGGTGCCCCCCGAGTGATGTGGCGGTGCCCCCCAGTGATGCGGTGGTGGAGAAATACAATACCTACGCTAAATAGGTGGGGAATACTAAGTGATAATTAAGGAATGTACAAAAACTCATAAATAGAAGATGTTTACTACTCTTAAGACAAGGATCTCCGACCAAAACATTTTTTAATTTGTGTTTGCCAGTGCTGTATTGAATAATATGCTTTGAAATTTCAAACAAACTAATATTGTCTTAAAGTCCCTTGTCTATATTAAACAAAGGTTTATCAGAGGGGTAAACGAAATCCCGACCCTTGGTTACAACAGCAGTGAACAAATCTGGCACATTGCCTTTATCAAATGTGTTTCTAGTACTCCTGAGCATACTGCCTTGCACATAAGCTGACCCTCTTTCTGTACTGACTCTCAAAGCTTTTTAGGTCTCATGACCTACAATGCGCGCAAGCGCATTGAGGGAACGAGAATTCAAGTGGCCAAAATCCTCTTCAAACGACGGGCTTTCAGCCGCGGTTTTCTTTAAGTTCACGTGAATCACGTGATTAAACATGCACGCGCATCGGCAGCATTTCTCCTGCAGGCTCGCAAAAGGCTCTCCTCCCCCCCTACATCAAAGGCATCAATCACCCTCCCACAGGCTTCCCCAGCGCTGCCCCGCCCCCTGCTTCACAGCCAGGCCATCTGTTCCCTGCCAGACCTCTCACACCTCCGTCACAGCATGCCTGTGTACTTCAAAGGCTTATCACTTCACACGGCCGGCCGCAGGCCGTGCAACCAGAGCACTTCAGTTGGTGCGCAGCCCCCCTCCCAGCACTGCCTTGTTACTCTCGGCAGCCGTGAGTCCCTAAACACTTTTTATATTTAATTAGCAGCAGCATTTCTCCTGCGCCAGGCCACATCAAAGGCTCTGTGCCACTTTCACCCACACAGCAACACTCACACCCACGCAACCCCACTCATCCACGCAACCCCACTCATCCACGCAACGCAACGCCACTCGCACATGCAACGCCACTCGCACATGCAACGCCACTCGCACATGCAACGCCACTCGCACATGCAACGCCACTCGCACATGCAACGCCACTCGCACATGCAACGCCACTCGCACATGCAACGCCACTCGTTTATCTGGCGATCATCATACACAGAAGTATTGTCAAACCAGACATAAAAGAGGAGAGCTTCACAACACACACAGAGCGTTAGTATTTGTGAGAAGCCGGCAAGGGGTTAATGCGTGTTAATAACTCGCTTAGTTTGACCCTGGACGGTGTGAGTAAAGCTTCAGCAAAAAGAATGCTTACTGTTCATATGTTTTTGTGGTCTTTATATAAATGCGGATACTGCAACCATACGGAACCCTGGGGGGGGGGTGGGGGGGGGGGGGGAGAATGTTGCTTTTCTACATATTCAGTTTGCCCTGCTGCTTCGATTACCTCTCGCGCATTAATTATCAAGCTAGAACTTGTAAACGAGAGTGCCTCTGCGAGTTAGTGTATATATGATATTGCATGAAATGAAGCTGCGAGAAGGTACTATGTGTGTCTAGGAATGTCCTCGTAGCGATCTCTCTCTCATCAGGGGAAGACGGCCCAGGACAGCCTGGGACTGAAACAGGCCGCTGCTACGCTGCCCTCGTCTGCTCATCATAGCCGTGAACTGGGATGCTGGGCAGCGAGAGGCGGTGGGGGGTGGAATAGAGGCTGGAGGCTCTCTTCTGCCCTGGACGGTTGCTGGCAGCAGGAATACGGGACATGAGACTGGACCGCCGAGTTGCTGCTTGCCAAGGGATCTCTGTTGCCAAGGGTCATCTGCGAGCGCTTGCGAGCTCACCTGGCACGGCGGGCGCGTGCCCTTTCAGAGGCGGCCGAGTTCTTTCAGTGTGTCCTCGCAGCCGAAAGAACCACAGGCCCCGCGCGGGGCAGGTTCTGTCCTCTCCTCAGGCAGAGGCAAATAAATGCAAGAGGAACCCTTTTATATTACCAGCATTTGACTCAGTAACGGAAGAATGCTGCGAAGTACTTCACATTTGAAGTAAACAAAAAAGACTGTATTTTATCAGGCGCTTCAAGTCACTTCACATAGTACCCAAAAGCAGTGCTTTTGCACGCACCCAATAATTGCATAGGTTGGCAGGGAAGAGTTTTCTTCAGTATACGCCCAAGGACTGTATGCAACAAATATTTACAAGAATGTGCAATGTGCTAGCTCGACTCATAAATATATTCAGATCCAGTCTGCAGCTGACGGAAAGCAAACAAGGAAGACAAGCTGAGGATCGCCGGGTGCGAAACCGAAAACGCGGTGGGAGTGCACGAGACGCCGTCGCCGTGAGCGTGCACATCGGCTGTCCCGGCGCAAGCTGTGGATCGCGGAGAAGACACGCTGAGCTCCGACTCTGAATTGGAGCTTGCTGCCGCCAAGAGTGAGCCGCTGCGGAGGGAGAGGGACATGCGAAAAGAGCCTGGTGAGTGAGAGGGGAGTGGGGGGGGATGTATGTGTGTGTGTGTGTGTGGCGGGGGAATTGTTCTCTGTGTGTGTGGCGGAGGGGGGGTTATCTATGTGTGTGTGTGTGTGTGTGCGTGCGTGTCTGCTTAGAAGGAGCCAAGGGTGACAGGAGATGGAGAACGCGCGCGAGACCTGATCCGTTTCCGCGTGTGCCCATCTCTGGTCTCCCTTGGCTCCCTGTAAGCAGAACTGATCGCAATAGGCCTCGCAGCGCCGATCGCTTCGCGGTGCGTTCGCAGGTGCGAGACCTAAAAAGGAGTTGATAAATTGTCTTGACCTTGGGAATGATGCCAACCAAGCAAGAGAAGTAAACATTTAAAACACTTCCCTATCAAGACAAAAAAGGCAAAAAAATAATCACAGAAGTAACTTGCCTCATGACCAAATAAGTTGAAATATAAAAGGTTACATTTCACGCTTGTAAAAAAACGTTCACACAATATTCCCATAAAAAACGACTGCGTGGCCTTTGCACTACACAAATAAGGACCACTTCATCCAGATTGATGAATTATGAATTAGACTGGTATAATGAGGCGCAATGTGAGTATCACATCAAAAGATACTCTGACCACTCAAAACATTTCTTTGGCATATCTAATGTTTTGTCACGAGCTAAAGTCACAGGATCAAATTGAAAGATGTGGGTGAAAGCTCTAAACAAAGAAACTGCTGCAAAATGGGAGCCTGGTTCTGTGTGTGTGTGTATATATATATATATATATATATATATATATATATATATATACACATACATACATATATATATATATATATATATATATATATATATATATATATATATATATACACACACACATATATACATACACGCACACACATTATATATATATATATACACACACACCACAAGATGGCCATCTTGTGGTATATAGTGTGTCAACTAGGGCAGGCATGAGTCCAATAATGCCAGGAAGCTCTCCCCTTTGTGTGATATAGCCTGTATTTGTATAATTGACAGTACCAGATGGTAACCAGCCAACGTTACAGCAATCATCTTTTCTCCCCGAGTAACTTAACATTAACCAGTTACCCCCGTGCACTGCCTTCCAACCCTGGTGAACTGTGGGTGATGTAGTCAGGATTCCAAGACTACAGACTGTGCATAACAATAGATTGAAGGACTTACAATACACACTTCTAGGTTCTATTCCAAACCCCGGACAGGGAGGAGATAGGTTTCCTTCTGTCTTAGGAGTTTCTCCCTATTTCATCCTGTTACTTGATTCTAAGGCACCAAATGGCCTGAATGCCACGGATGAATTGCATAATTTCTTGTAATTCTGATCTGTTTTTGAATCTTTGAGTTTCATGATTAAATTACCCATAATTAAATGAGTAATTTTTGTGCAGACATATAATTGATTTAACTGCTTTCAATCATGAATTATGTAAATTTCCATTTATAGTGCTCCAGCGTTAACCGTTACATATATTTTATTGATTTTCACGTTTTTCACTCAGATTATTATAAGCATGTTCTTCATTTGGTTGGCATTCGATGAAGTTTGTTGGATTGTGTTAGGAAAATAGTATTCTGGGTTAGACATGACTTCATTATAGTTTGGTTGAAACTTGTTTATCATCTGTTAGTTGGTAATTCCTGAAATTATTTTTTATATATCATTATATAATTGATTCTTCTGTATTATATGTGATTAATTGTGATGTATAGGAGATTCCAACTCATCAATCCTTAACAATATGCTTCAACCAATTGTTTAGATTATTCATGCACTATGCATGGACTTGATGAATTACTTCTTTTGCATCCTTTTTCTGTGTGGGGACTGATTTTATTTTTATCCTACACAAAATGTATGCCCAGCACTGTTTGATTCTAGCACTATGCTTTAATTATTTTGCTTTTTTCAAATGCATTCAATATCCCTATGTATCCATGTTTTTTTTAACATTATTCTATGCCAATCGATGTTATTATGCACTTTATCTGGTTTTTCACGGGTGGTTGAGCTTGCTCTTCACTATTTATTATCCTATTTGCTGTGGGCGCGTCATGTGATCAAGCTCCTCTGTAGGAGCGAAACGCGTCAGGGAAGAGCATCAGCTCTACACTTTGTTTTAAATAAATTTGCCACTAGATAAGACGGTGTGATGGCGTTTTAACTTTGCGCTGTATCAGCTTGCCAGAGAAGAGGTCCGCGCCTGTTGCATTACCGCTTCGAAAAGCGGTCAGGAGTGATAGACAGACAGACAGACAGATAGATATATACCACAAGATGGCCATCTTGTGGTATATAGTGTGTCAACTAGGGCAGGCATGAGTCCAATAATGCCAGAAAGCTCTCCCCTTTGTGTGATATAGCCTGTATTTGTATAATTGACAGTACCATATGGTAACCAGCCACCGTTACAGCAATCATCTTTTCTCCCCGAGTAACTTAACATTAACCAGTTACCCCCGTGCACTGCCTTCCAACCCTGGTGAACTGTGGGTGATGTAGTCAGGATTCCAAGACTACAGACGGTGTGCATAAAAACAGGGGGCGGAGCTCTCCGACCAATGAGGGAGCAGGAGGAGACACTTTAGGTGGAGATGGAATGGTGGCTCGTGTGTGGAGGCATCTGACGAGGCGAAGGGTCGCCGAAATGCATAATGCCCAGTGTCCACATTAAAGGCTCCCAAAAGGATTCCTCCGTGTGGCCTCTTACTTCTTGGAAGTGAAGGGGTGTTTTTGGATGTTTTACACGCCGGCCAGTAGCGTGTTGAAGGGGCCCCGTTCCGCCTAAGAGACCGGAGCATTGCTGGCAACAGTTGTGGACTTAACCAAGGTTTTGGTAGCTCCGGCCCGCCTCGGACTGCGGAAGCTTGGAATAGGGCTGATTGCCAAGAGCAGCTCGACACGGTGCGAGGAGCCGGGAATCATTGTATCCCCGACTCGCGGTCCGCCAAGCCCATGCAAGAGAGGCTGGAACGACAGTGGGGGCCTGAGGGAGTCACAGGACACCATTCCCACACGGGACCAGCCACCGTTACAGCAATCATCTTTTCTCCCCGAGTAACTTAACATCAACCAGTTACCCCCGTGCGCTGCCTTTCAACCCTGGTGAACTGTGGGTGATGTAGTCAGGATTCCAAGACTACAGAAGGTGTGCATAAAAACAACAGGGGGCGGAGCTCTCCGACCAATGAGGGAGCAGGAGACACTTTAGGTGGAGATGGAATGGTGGCTCGTGTGTGGAGGCATCTGACGAGGCGAAGGGTCGCCGAAATGCATAATGCCCAGTGTCCACATTAAAGGCTCCCAAAAGGATTCCTCTGTGTGGCCTCTTACTTCTTGGAAGTGAAGGGGTGTTTTTGGATATATACCACAAGATGGCCATCTTGTGGTATATTGTGTGTCAACTAGGGCAGGCGTGAGTCCAATAATGCCCAAAAGCTCTCCCCTTTGTGTGATATAGCCCGTATTTCTATAACTGACAGTACCAGATGATAGCCTTCATACATCTTTAAGGCAAGCACAAACACCAAACTGTAAAACATTCTAATTGGTATTAAGACAAGAACCTTATTTTCGCTGTCATTCAAATATACACCTGACAACCAGTAAAATTTCTGTGCGATACTGCACTTGAAGGAGGATGGAAAATATATGTGATACCACACAACAAAGGGTGTGTGAAACTTCAGTTTCATCACATATCCTATCAACTTTTCTTCTTATTCCAATACCAGACAACTCTGTCTCCTACAGGTTAACACCACCTGGGTTGTAGATGGCCAAACAGAACATAGACACATCAATATCTCACATGTGTAACATCAATGGGGTTGGGGTGGTGAGTCTGACTGACATATGGGGCGGACTTTGTTTAAAGTTATTAAAATTCTTACTGACTTAAATGGCCTTGCTCCTTGCCGTACTGAACCCCCCTCAAAACACTGGCCTGATCCCAAGTGAACTGTATGATAATGATTACTGTGATCCTGTGTATCTCCTTGCTTTTCTTATAAACATAACTCCCCCTCCTCGTGTACACCTATTGCCTCTCAGAGCACCAAAACTGTTACTATCTTGTTTGTCCTTACTTCCTCCGGAAGCTGGCCTTATGGTCCTGTTCTAGGCCCCCAGGAGCCTTCCTTCCAAATCACTGGACTGAAAGCTGATAATTCGAGCTCAAATGACCATTCTCATTTAACTCTCATGCAAAGTCAACCCTTGCCACTCTCCAATGCAACTTTCAAGGCTTCGCCCCTGAATTCTCTAAGCTACCTCATTAATCTCCTATGTCTTTCAAACTGACTTATTATCCCCTCCTTCCTCAATTTATTTCCCCCTGCCCCCTAGTTATTTCCTACTACATTTTTACCCCGCCCCTTCTCTCATCCCCTATTCTTCCTTTTCCCCTCTCCCCCTACTCACAACTACCGTCCTTATTGAAAGCCAGGCTTCACCCATTCCCACCCAACAGTGACTCACCATGTCTAACTATTCTACCCCCCCCCCCCCCCCAAGTCGCTCACTCCCCCCCTTCTCTTTTTAGGTCTCGTGACCTATCAATGCGCATGCGCATTGATAGAGAAGCGAGACTATAGGGCTTTAAACAAACTTTAACTAACTTGCGATTTGGTGCTGTGCCCGTGGCTTTTAGGTCAATGCGCAAGCGCATTGACCTAAAATGCGCGTGCACATCACCAAATCGCCGTCTGTTCCCTCAGCCGCACTCCTCCCACACCTTTGAAGTGAAGCTTAGCTTCACTTCAAAGGCCCCTGCTGCTCTCACACCCTCTCCGCGCTCTGCCCCCTCCCCTGCCCGCCGTGTCGCATTTCTCCTCCTCCCTCCCCACAGCAATGCCCTCAAGTGTCCGGGAGCCCCGAGTCTGTATTATATCTAACTCTATTTTCCCAAAATACACCCGTGGAATGCAAGTGAGAGAACCGTGGAACACATCATTTTAAGCTTGACACGTCTGTCTCATACAAATTTCCTTTTGTGCAACAGTCTGCAATAACTCTACAGTTAAGTACAAGCATTGATTAATTAATCACTCGCACACATCACGTTTTACTCCTTTGCTAGTGTTCTCGTTGTTTACATCTGAAAGAAACAGACCTTAAAACGATTGAATAATTGACAGAATCCTCAAATATTGTTAATTCCATTGAAGTCTAGTGAAAACGCTGCTCGAAGATGAGATATGTTGCTAAAATTACCGTAACAAAATCATTCCACTCACTGTAATATTCTTAATGTAATTGTATGTGCTAGCACCAGAAGGTATGGAGTGAAATTACTTAACTTGTGAGTAAACATATTTAAGTATTGGATTTCCTTACCAGACGTTCAAGTTAGGAAGTTACAGGGCTGGATTACAAATATTGTGGGCTCCACTAACAGCAGCAGATACTAAGGGATTCCCTGAACCCGTTCCAAATGCACGGGAAAACGGACAGACACGCACCAGGACACATCACACAGACGCACACTGTAGGGGTGTAACAATGTCCTACCACTCACGCCTCCAGGGTCACCAGGTCACGTGCATGTTACCCACCTGTGTGCCACTGCTGTTTTGTCAATAATGCCCAGCTCTGCTGATACAAGGCTTCTAGACAATATACACAACCACCCCATCCACCACCGCATCCACCATCACCACATCCACCACCACCACCACATCCACCATCACCACCACATCCACCATCACCACCACATCCACCATCACCACCACATCCACCATCACCTCCACATCCACCATGACATCCACCACCACCGCATCCACCACCGCATCCACCACCACCGCATCCACCACCACCACACCCACCACCACCACCACCCCATCCACCACCCCCACCACCACCGCATCCACCACATCCACCACCACCACAACCTCCACATCCACCATGACATCCACCACCGCCACATCCACCACCGCCACATCCACCACCGCCACATCCACCACCGCCACATCCACCACCGCCACATCCACCACCACTTCCAACACCACCGCATTCACCACCACCACTTCCACCACCACCGCATCCACCACCACCACATCCACTACATCCACCACATCCACCACAACCACCACCCCATCCACCACCACCAACACCACTGCAACCACCACTACATCCACCACCACAACCACCACCCCATCCACCACCGCTACCGCATCCACCATCACCACATCCACCGCATCCACCACCACCGCATCTACCACCACATCCACCATCACCACCACATCCACCATGACATCCACCACAACCGCATCCACCACCACCACCACACCCACCACCACTACATCCACCACCACATCCAATACAACCACCACTACATCCACCACTACCACCACCCCCGCATCCATCACCACCACCGCATCCACCACCACTACATCCACCACCACATCCACCACAACCACCACCCCATCCAGCACCACATGCACCACCACATCCACCATCACCTCCACATCCACCACCACATTCACCACATCCAGCACCATCACATCCGCCACCGCCACCACTTCCACCACCACCACCACCGCATCCACCACCACAACCACCACCCCATCCACCACCACCACATCCACCACCACCACCGCATCCACCGCCACCACTGCATCCACCACCACAACCACCACCCCATCCACCACCACCACCGCATCCACCACCACCACCGCATCCACCACCACCACCGCATCCACCACCACATCCACCGCATCCACCACCACATCCACCATCACCACCACATCCACCATCACCACCACATCCACCATCACCACCACATCCACCATCACATCCACCATCACATCCACCATCACATCCACCATCACATCCACCACCACATTCACCACCACATTCACCATCACCTCCACCACCACCACCACCATGACATCCACCACCACCACATCCACCACCACCACTACATCCACCACCACATCCAATACAACCACCACCCCATCCACCACTACCACCACCACCGCATCCACCACCACCACATCCACCATCACCTCCACATCCACCATGACATCCACCACCACCACATCCACTACATCCACCACATCCACCACCACATCCACCACCACCACCACATCCACCACATCCACCACCACCGCATCCACCATCACCACCACACCCACCACCACCACTACATCCACCACCACATCAACCACCACCCCATCCACCACCACTACCGCATCCACCACCACCGCATCTACCACCACATCCACCATCACCACCACATCCACCATCACATCCACCACCACATCCACATCCACCATGACATCCACCACCACATCCACAACAACCACCACCCCCACCACCCCGCATCCATCACCACCACTGCATCCACCACCGTCACATCCACCACCACCACTGCATCCACCACCAACACCGCATCCACCACCAACACCGCATCCACCACCAACACCGCATCCACCACCAACACCGCATCCACCACCAACACCGCATCCACCACCACCACCGCATCCACCACCACCACCACCGCATCCACCACCACCACCACCGCATCCACCACCACCACTACATCCACCACCACCACCACTACATCCACCACCACCACCACTACATCCACCACCACTACATCCACCACCACTACATCCACCACCACCACTACATCCACCACCACCACTACATCCACCACCACCACTACATCCACCACCACCACTACATCCACCACCACCACTACATCCACCACCACCACTACATCCACCACCACAACCACCACCACCACCGCATCCACCACCACCGCATCCACCACCACCACCACCGCATCCACCACCACCACCGCATCCACCACCACCACCGCATCCACCACCACCACCATCTCCACCACCATCACCTCCACCACCACATCCACCATGACATCCACCACCACCGCATCCACCACCACCACTACATCCACCACCACATCCAATATAACCACCACCCCATCCACCACCGCCGCATCCACCACCACCTTCACATCCACCGCATCCACCACCACATCCACCACCACATCCACCACCACCACCACATCCACCACCACCACCACATCCACCTCCACCACCACCACCGCATCCACTACCACCACCACCCCATCCACCACTACCACCACCACATCCACTGCATACACTACCACATCCACCATCACCACCACATCCACCATCACATCCACCATCACCTCCACATCCACCATGACATCCACCGCCACATCCACCACCGCCGCCACCACATCCACCACCGCCGCCACCACATCCACCACCACCTCCACCACCACATCCACCACCACCTCCACATCCACCACCACTGCATCCACCACCACCACTGCATCCACCACCACCACCACACCCATCACCACTACATCCACTACCACCACCACCCCATCCACCACTACCACCACCACCGCATCCACTACATCCACCGCATCCACCACCACCTCCACCATCACCTCCACCATGACATCCACCGCCATCACATCCACCACCACCACCACATCCACCAATACAACCACCACCCCATCCACCACTACCACCACTACCGCATCCACCACCACCTCCGCATCCACCACCGCATCCACCACCACCACATCCACCACCACCACATCCACCACCACCACATCCACCACCACCACCACATCCACCATCACCACATCCACCATCACCTCCACATCCACCATGACATCCTCCACCATGACATCCTCCACCATGACATCCTCCACCATGACATCCTCCACCATGACATCCTCCACCATGACATCCTCCACCATGACATCCACCACCGCCACATCCACCACCGCCACATCCACCACCGCCACATCCACCACCGCCACATCCACCACCGCCACATCCACCACCGCCACATCCACCACCGCCACATCCACCACCGCCACATCCACCACCGCCACATCCGCCACCGCCACATCCGCCACCGCCACATCCACCACCACTTCCACCACCACCACCACCACTGCATCCACCACCACCACATCCACCACCACCACATCCACCACCATTGCATCCACCACTACATCCACCACATCCACCGCATCCACCACCACCGCATCCACATCCAACACTTCCACCGCATCCACCACTTCCACCGCATCCACCACCACCACATCCACCATACCCACCACCATCACTTCCACCACCACATCCACCACCACTTTCACCACATGCACCACCACTTTCACCACATCCACCACCACATCCACCATCACCACCACCACCACCATATCCCCCAGATCCACCACCACCACATCTATATGTGTGTGGCTGTGTGTGTGTTTAGGTGCAAATGCAATGTTCTTGGATTTTCGTCACAATAAAATACACTGAACATAATCTTCACAAAAGTTATTTACAAACGTTTAAGCTATTGCCATTATAAATTTCAATAACTTTTATTTAAGTATTAATTATTTACAAAATTAAAAGCCATTGTTATTTGTAATATCAATACATCTAAGTCACGTAAATACAACACACATTGCATTACAAATGCTATAGGTGTCACATTTGCAAAAGTTAAAACTATTGACATTGTAACTGACAAAGCTATTAATTTTGCTACTTTCAAAACCAACACAAATAAAAAAAGTGTCATTTACAATACCAATAGCTCAAACTTTCGTAATGCGAGACCTATTGCATTTCCAATGCTTGTTTTTCTCTTCACCATATCGCTCCCCCTTCCTCACTCCCCCTGATCTCCATCTTACGTCTTTACCACGCCCTCCTCCCTCACCCCCATCTCCCCTCCGGACACTGCACTCTTCAAATATGGCCCCAACTCATGGATCATCATATACCCATCCAACCTCTCTAAAAATGCCAAGGCAAAACTTCAAACTTAAATTACTAATACGCCACCCAGAAACTTTAATAGCTGATACCTACCTCAGTCTCACCTCTCCCACTAAATCGAACTACATTTTCTTCTCCAAACGCCTTTCCAAATGGAAAAGCACTTTCCTTCGCCTCCTTACAATCTCTAAAGCAACTAACATTCCATATGGCTTCAAATTGTCCAACACTCCATGCACAGCCTTTCCCGGCGAAACCGCCATTTCCATCTTCAAAACTGGCAACATCATCATTACACAATTATCTCTTTTTGACTCCAAAAATCTCTTCCTAGGAGATTTTAACATTCAACTGAACAATGTTGAGGAGCCCACAGTCATGCGTCCACTAATCTCCTTGAGGTTGTTAACGAGCTCAAACAACTATTTCAACATCCAAACCATATTGCTGAAAACATTCAAGTTTCTCTGGAACCAGGTCTGCCAGCAGTGGATTGATAAAGATAAGACCATGTACAGTTTGAAGAGGAGTTAAGCTATCTCAGGGTAAACATCCCTGCTTGGAGGAGACTGTAGATGTCCATTTGCACAACAGCTCCAGGAAACATATCTTGGTTGGACAAATTGTTTTTTTACCACGCACAGAGGGTTTGGCCTGTACATGTCCTGTGACCTTTAGTTGTAGCAGAGCCCATCCTGAGCCATGCCAACAAATCTGTGCATCAAGGATATAACGCGGCATAGGTCTGTGCTTCAGTGAACACTGGCAGAGCGCAGGGTTTAGTACTGATCTGTTCCGAGTGATTGTTGTACCTTCATAGAGGAGTTGCTGTATTCCTACTTTATAATATATGTTCTTCGAGGTAACTTTGCTCCAGTGTTGTGTCTCTTCTTTCCAGTGAAGCAAAGAGTACTATTATTCCATCAGTCTCAACCCCTTGACTCTTGCAGATTGCTAAAATCCCGTACCCCTTCTAGGAGGAGTAGTCTGAATTCAGCTGCCCAGAGGAGAACGTTACAGAATACCAAAGTTCACCCATGAACTGCAAAATAGGGCTTGGGTGGGCTTTATCACATCTGTAGGATAAGCTTTGTAAAGTGTGGTCCACTGTGATGTTGATCCCATTTATTGAAGTGAGATGCAATGGATAAGGGTTATATTTCCATCTGACATCTTGTTTCTTTTGTGGTACTTTTTGGATTTGTTCTGTGGTGTGTTTGGACTAAATTGTCTTCCAAGTCCAAATCTTAGTGTTTTTGTGCACGGTGAGTGGGGGTTTCTCATTCAGTGATATCAAGCGTATTTCCCGGTAAACCATGCATGGGGGTGGCATGGCCTTTTTGTGTTCTTTCAATTCTAATTCTTTGGGTGTGGTTTACGAGGTTCTTCCACAAGCTCAATTTATTATGTACAACGCATGTTAATAGAACAATGAACACCATTCAATTTCAATTACAAAAGCAATACAAAAATAACTACCAGAACAATCACTCAAGTCAGAAGCGAATCTAAACAGCGCTAAGAATAAATATCAGAAGAACGTCAAATAAAGTATAAAGCAATAAGACAACTGATTGTTACTTTGGTGGGGAGGCTGCCACCTACACTGAGAATGCCATTCTATTATAGGAACATTTACATTGTAAAAATTCCTTTCATTTGCTTCCATCTTAGTTAGTCCACAGGTACCGCCTAATACTAGCATCTAATGACACTGATCTAATTGTAATAGCTACAACTTACTTTCAATGCTGTAGGCTAGAAAGCATTTTTAAGGTACCAGCTAATAAAAGTTCTCTTTTTGATTCATGCCATTTCTTTGGACACCATCTAAAAAGATCAGTTATGTTTTGGGTTCAGTGCACTTTTTGGACCTTGAGTCAATACGTTGAGATAAGTTCATTTTCGGAGAACATTTTGACAGCTTACGGACTAAAATGTCCGATTCTAAGGGGTACTATCACTCCCACTCGAATAAGCCATGTTCGGAAGCCATCCTCCTTCCGCCACTTGCACACGAAAGGACCCTTTCCTGCACACACGTCAAGGAAATCAAGGAAATGTCCAATAAACTCATTTGCATCTTCAGACACGAAGAGTCCCACGCGTCCTATAGCTTCCTAACAAATCCACTAATGCGCTTACCCCACAGCAGCCCCCGGGATCTTAGGTACGTTTACTTCATTCACTCTCAAATCACCCGGCTACCCTCTATGTCCTTTTCTCAGTATTAGACCATCGCCAAACCGTCACCCTCCTTCCATGAACCACAAGCTACTCAGCCACAACTCACCCCCCACCCGGTACATGTTGGCCGCCATCTTCGCCCCACTGCCCGGCACAATGGAGCCTCGCCGCCACTACTGCTGCTGGCGCCGCCGCTGCAGGCCTGGCGGACACTTCCGCTTCCGGTCCGGGGCCCACGCGCCGCCGCGCGCACGTTCTCTGACGCCGCCTCGTGCCCGGTGCCGCCGTTGACTCGCTTCCTCGCGCCCACACGCAGCCGCACTACGCTGCTGATGACGTCACGAGCCCGGTTACCGGCCTTAGGGCGGGAGGGGCGGAGCCTAGGTCAACTCCGAAAAGTAGCCTGAACCTTACGGAAAGTGCCGAGTAATGCCGGAAACACACGACACGAATCGGAAACAGCCGACTATTACCGGAAACAGTTGAGGGTCAAACTTACTGAATCTAAAGAAAAGAGAGCACTAGGACGTGGCTTTTCCTTATATGCCTTAAACGTTATTAGTGGGGAGGCTATCCTTACAGTGTTCTGTAGATTTGCCCGCATCTAGTTGCCCGCGCACGGTGTTTTTTTTACTGTTCCCAGCCATGTTATGTTAATTTAATTTGATGTCGAGCAGGAATCCCCCGGGTGGCTCGGCGCTGAAGCAGATCGCAAGCAGAAGACACGCAGAGTTAGAACAACACAGTCTTGAGCATTTCTCTGAGTTTGATCCGACCTTTACATGTGCCGATGTAGCAAGCATTCCAGTATGAGGGGGCCAGGTGGGAAAAAGACCCAACACTTTCTTAACTTTGATACGCGGGACAGTGAGCATGGCATTGTCCTTGGATCAAAAGCCTAACTGCACAGGAGTGTTGAAGCTTCAGGGTGTGGTGAAGTAAATGATGATCAGGTCCACGTAGGTTCTTGTAATAATAGGTATTTATTATTTAGGATGGTATAAGGTGGTAATTCATAAATATTAAGATACATCAAATAAAGTAAACCCCACATGGAGCTGTCCCCTTTCAGCTCAGTCCCAAGCTCCCACCTGACTTGAGCTCAGATCCCAACATTCTAATATGTCATCATGAATAATCAGATTCCAAACGATGACAGCAGAGAATAAGCTGGAAACCAACACTACACGGGGTCTTTCCCCATTAGCGACTTTTGAGTGAGGCAGAAGATTTTGAAAATTATTTTCCTTAAGGGCAACCAATGTAAAGATCTCAAAAGAGATAGTAAGGTGGTACCAGAAGGGAGATTGCAAATGAGACTAGCCGCTGTGTTTTACACAACTTGAAGTTTATATAGTTGTGTCTAATTAGCAGACACAAGGAAAGCGCTGCCATAATCAAATCTGATAATGAGCGCTGGTACCAAGGTTTTCCTTGCTGAAGGACAGGGCTCGAGTCGGGGGTACACGCAGATACACAGCGTCCCCCCACTCTTTTCACATGGTGGACGCTGTCCCCCCTGCCAAGAAGCTGGTCCCCACAGAAATAAGCTGAATATGTCCCGTTATAAGTTTCAGACACCGGGACACATTGAGCGTAATGTTTTTATTTTTATTTATTTTAGAGGTTTTCTATACCGCTAGCCAGATCCGAGGGTATCGGAGCGCTTTACAACATGATGTGGAGAAGACAAATACAGGATAATGGCATGGTAGATAAATACAGAAGTGTGCAAACATTACAGTTCTGCTGAACGTCAGAAGTGCGTCGTTGAGGTAGAGAGGTCGAGGGATCCGAGGTGTAACATTGAGGTTGAGGGGTCAAGAGGTAGTCTCAAAGCCTAGGGAGAGCAAGTCTTGTGCTGGAGTTTTCTCTTAGTGGTGCCACCCAAGGGCTGATTGTTCGTGCGGTTTCTGATGGCTGTCTGGTGGGAGCGCGATGTCAGGTGACTCCCTGGTGGAGGCGTGTGAGTCACATGATTGCGTTAGGGAAGGCGCGGTTGAGGTAAAGGGCTTTTAGGAGGCTTTTGAATTTTGGAAAGGAGGAGGTGGTTCTGATGTCGACTGGGATGAAGTTTCAGATTTTCGGGGCGTTGCCTGCAAAAAAGCAGGCTGCAGTCTTTTGTTTACGCGTTTCCAGGGTGATGAGAAGGAAGGCGTTTGAACTCCTGAGGCTTCTTGATTGACCGGCTTTCTTGAGTTTAGAGGCCAGGTATTCTGGTTACCCTGTGTGCAGGGCTTTGTGTGTGAGGCAGGCAGTTCTGAAGCTGGCTCGCATTTCCACAGGGAGCTATTTTAGATCTCTGAGTGAGGGAGATATATGGTCAAATCTTTTGATTCCGGTGACCATTCTGGCTGCTGCATTGAGTGTGGTTTTGAGAGGGGCTAGGTGGGAGCGAGCTGTACCGGAGAGGATTGCGTTCCCATAGTCCAGTCTGGACAGCACCAGAGATTGGGTGGCTTGTTTGAAGTCGATCGTAGGGATGTGGGGTTTGATTTTGTTCAGGAGCTTCAGATTGAGGAAGGCGCTCTTGGTGGAGTTCTTGATGTGATTGGTCATGGATAGTTTGGGGTCAAGGGTGATTCCAAGTGATTTGACCGAGGTTGCCAGGGTGAGATTTCCGTTGAGGGCATCAATTGCTTTCAACCATTCAACGATTTGCGGGTTTTCTTCCTTGTTGGAGATGAGGAGGATCTCGGTTTTCCCTGATTGAGTTTGAGGTGGTTCGTTGATAGCCATTCTTGGACTTCTCTGAGAGTGTTGTTGAGTCTTAGGATGTTGTTAAAGGAGGAGGTGTCCAAGTAGATTTGAGTGTCATCTCCATATAGATGAAAAGGGATGTTCGCTTTTTTCAGAATGGAGGTGAGGGGTTCCATATATTTAGTCCCCCACTTTTTATAGGACTTGTGCCCTGCTGAAGGAGGAAGAAAAGGAAGAGCTTTCCTCAACAGGCGCATCATGTGAAAATGTACAGATGGTAGACAGAACCTGATCTTTCATAGTTAATGTTTAGTCCAGTCGAACACTGAGGTTCTTGACTATCTGTTTAGGTGTTAGTACAGTGCCAAGTTCTGCAGAACCAGTCGGCCGACCATAGCTGTTGAGCCTTATTAAATAGCATGATCTTGTCTTTTTTCTGTGTTCAATTGTAGGTAATTGGTGGACGTACTGGCTGCATTTGCTTTCATTGTAGGCCTTTGTAAAAGGAGATGACCAACTCTGTGTCATCAGCATAGGACAGAATTTCAAGTCCAAAGGATTTGACGTTCGTGGGGGGGTAACATATAAGTTGAAAAGTGTAGGGCTTAGACAAGAGCCCTGGAGCACTCCCTTGTCTAATGGCATGGAGCGGGATTCAAAGGAGCCCAAATATATTGTTCGAGTTCTGTTGTTTAAAAAGCCACAGAACCATTGTAGGGCTGTCCTGTAGATTCCAATTTCATACAACCTTTAAACTAGCCTGGAATGAGACCCAGTGCCAAGTGCTGCGGATAAATCCAACAGCACAAGCACAGACGGCGTATTAGCATCTAGAGCTAGACCTGTGTGATCTATGACTGCTACTAAAGAGGTGTCAGTGCTGTGTGAGGTTTGGAACCCAGATTGTGATGGGTCAAAGATCATGTTGTCTTCGAAGTAATTCGAAAGTTGTTTGTACATATTTTTTTTGGGGGGGGTATTTTAGTGAGTTTTGCATGAGAAAAGGAACAGGAAGACAAACATGTCCTATAACAATGTGTATGATGATTGCAACAAATAATACCTATAGCACAGGGGTCTTCAAACTGTGGGGCGTGACCCCCAGGGGGGCCGTGGAGCGATGCAAAGGGGGTCGCGCCTTCACAGTGCCTCCAGGGCTTCAGCCCCCCTCCTCCCCCATCCTGTGTCTCAGCCCGGGCTGCTGCAGTGCAGCTCGCGCTCCTGGGGCCTCGTGTGGGCAGTGTCTGGAGTCTTATCTCCGGCCCAAGTTTTTCACAGGTCTTTAAAGACCATTAGCATATTTACATGCCTTTGTTAACTGATTACCAAAGCTTAGTTTTTTTATGGTTCCAGTACCCCCCCACCCGGGCCCCCACTCTGCCTATTCCTTACATTTGTCTTTTTACACTTACTGCTGTAGTGTGAGAATGCATTTAATGAAAAGAAATATAAAGTTGGGTTGCCAAAAGAAACATGCCTGCTATGTGTTGTTTAAAGATCCTGCAGAGACCTGCTCTTGACACTAAATTGAGTTATAAATAAAAAAGTATGTATTAATTTGTTATGTGACTTTTCTGTCTTTATTCTTTTTAATGTTTAGTCATGTATCATTGAGGTATCCCTAGAACACAATTAAAAGTGCTTTCTATTTATATTTGCTGTTCTAAGTATTTACAGATAAGTGCAAAAAATACAGCTGTAGGTGACTGCTTATTTCTGGGCCATCAAAATAATGAGCTGGTAACCCTAATCATTAGACTGGAAGTTTGTTGCAGGATCAGCACATTATTTATTTCCTCCACCCTCGAACCCTGATTAATGCCATTATAGCAATAGTTTAACTTATATCTGAAACCCTACGCTTCAAGTTTCTGGGAATGCACTCTGCTTTCAGACTACTCACTTCTCATTTTCGCCTTCACTTTCACGTTCATCCTGCACTCCCAGCGATCACAATGCACTCACACTGATCACCATGCACTCATAGCGATCACCATGCACTCATAGCGATCACAATGCACTCACAATGCACTCACACTGATCACCTTGCACTCACACTGATCACCATGCACTCACAGCAATCACAATGCACTCACACTGATCACAATACACTCACACTGATCACCATGCACTCACACTGATCACCATGCACTTGTCAGGAATGATCCCATTGCAGTCCGCTCTTTGCAGGTGTCCTCCACTACCAAGTCTTCCTTTTGGATTAAGCCCTCACCCCCTTCCACAAACTGGTCCCAGCTTGTTGCTAGATATCGCCTGGTACAGAGCAGGCGTTTCCCTGTAGCCATCGATAGCGCAGTCAGTTAGCGTTCTAGTGTTTACTTAGAACGCAGGCTCTGTTTACTTGGAGCGCGAGCGTTTTTCAAACGTCGCACTTCAACTGAAGATTTCCCGAGAGGCGAACGTTTCTTTCGCGCTCTTTCCATAGTTAGCTATTTTTGACATTTAGAGTTATAGTCTAGTCAGGTTTAGTTTCCCTTGTCCAGTACCCATGTTTCAGACTATTTTCCGAGGCTCCGGCGGCTGTTCTTGAGCCGCGTCTGTCACCCCTCCCGAGTCACGCTTAGCCTCACAGACTGTCCCAGCGCGGCTTCCTTTGCCGCTTCATTCCCATTGCAATTCACTCTTCATTCTCGCCTGTCACGAGAATTATTCAGCTCCACAGAACTTGGTCGGATTTCAGCTGAATTCACCCGACATCCAGGCATCGGCTCCTCCTCATGTTTTGCAGCAAGCTTGACAGCGGTTCGCTTCGCAGGCAGCCATTCTCTCAGCAGTTGATGCAGCAAAGAAGTTGGTGAGCTCGAACCAAGTTATCCATTTTGGATATACATTGTACAGTTGCTCAGCCCCAGTCAGAACTGAACATTCTCAGTCAAGCTTCTTTGTTGATAGATTTTCTGTTCAGACTCACTTTCTTCGATATCAACACAGAATGTTAAATTGGAGTCTCTGGGGTGATTCCTAGAATCAAAATCTCTGCCAGCATTTGACTTTTGTCTCAACTTACCATTGGAACAGTACTGTTTGGCAGTGTTCTTTGAATGTGTATTGAACTGGAGCTACAAGACATCTTTCCAACAATCAGAGTCTACAAGTAGATAATAATATATATATATATTCTTGTGTACCACCTATTCTGCATCCTCAGTGTCTTCGTCAGCTCAGCTCCAAAGACTTTTCTACACAGCAGTTACTATAGAGACCTACTTGAGAACAGCTAAAGCTCACACTTTCACAGGTAAATGGGAGAAGGTCATAGAGAGAATTAGTAGAGGAATTTAGCATATAAGAGGACCAGAACTTAGTAATGTTGTTGTTATTTCTTGCAGAAAGAATCTTCACTAAATCCTAGAGTGGGAGAAGATATCTGTGTGAGCAGTCTCTCTGTTTGTCTCTTCCACTTCCCCTTTCCCTGACGTCACTGTAGCAAGAGAAGTCCGGCACAGTGGTGATAGGGAATTGGGAGCTAGCATCACCTTCGGTTTGGTACCCCCGCGGAACTCTGGAAACTTCAGGTACCTTCTGACAGATTGAAGTGCCAGCAGTTGCTTTCCGCTTGGGTATCATGGCTGAAGGATTTGATTTAAAAGCCCTGGGGTCAATCCTGGAAGATTTACAAAAGCAGTTGATAGAAACTAGAGAGGAGGTTAGGAAATCTAATCAGGAGACTAACTTCCTTCGTCAGAAGATAAATGAACTCACAGTTAGCCCAAGTCCAGATTTTGGGGGTCAGAAGTCCCAAACTTTTAATCCTTCTCCAGCCACCAGTGAGTTTTCCACCCAGGTAGTGCATGCAATGTCCCCCACTATTCCTCTTGCCCCTCCAGAAAGATTTTAGGGTGATCCAAACAAGGCACAGGTTTTTGTCACTCAGTGTTCGTTACATTTTCTTTGTAAGCCAATAATTTTCAAGGAGGATCAATTCAAAGTGGCGTTCATGCTGTCGTACCTGAGTGGAGATGCCGCGTCTTGGTCATTGCCTTTGGTGTCTACTAATGATCCAGTGCTATACAACTTTCAGGAGTTTAAGACGGAATTTTTACGAATTTTTGATCAGAGAGCAATCTCTGAAACCACCGACAATGAGCTTCTAGATTTAAAACAAGGGAATCGAGAGTTAGTGGCGTATTTAGCTCAGTACAACAAGCTTATAGTTGAAATTAATTGGCCAACAGAAAAAAGAGCAGCAATTTTCTACAGAGGTCTGCGAGATGAATTGAAGGATGGTCTCTCTCAGATCCCCAAAAGACCCACGGACGTTTCCGAACTTATCGACCTGGTTCTTCAAATAGATCAGAGACAATCGGAGAGGCGACAGGAGCGGCGAAAGGAAAATCGATCTATTCCCCCAAGATTTGATTGTATGCGTTCTGAGTGTGTAAAATCCAAGGAAGAAGCCACAGCAGAAGAACCAATGCAGATTGGTACTGTCCGTGGACCTCTTAGTAAAGAGGAACGAGAAAAGAGAAGACTTGGCAAATTGTGTATGTACTGTGGTGGTTCTGGACATTTTGTCAAGGAGTGTCCACGTAGACCAAAGACAGCGTCATGGGTAAAAGACAAGCTCCACCAGTAGACGGAGTTGCTCTGGTGGAAGCCGAATCTAAGTCAACTCCTTTAATCCAGTCCTTGTCAAACACCATGCAGTTTTCGGCTCCTCATCTCATACTTTCTTGTCAAATTTATTTTGGAAAAGATCAAAGTGCTAATGTAGCAATCATGATTGACTCAGGAGCTACAGGAAATTTTTGCGATATTCTGTTTGCTAAAAGTTTGGGGATAAACTTTGTGAGGAAGGACAAACCTGAGCCAGTGCGGGCTGTCGATGGAACCCCATTATCATCCGGTCCGATAGCTTTTGATACTGAGACAATCTCGGTGATCGGGCCTGGAGAACATTGCAGTTACCTTCGATTCAGTTTAATTGATGCTCCTCAATTCCAACTTATTTTGGGCCTGCCTTGGTTAACGAAACATAACCCGAAGATTGATTGGGCTAAGAGAACTGTAGACTTGACTTCCGAATATTGTTTGGAACACTGTTTTCATCCTCCCTCACAGAAGACAGAGTCAAGCAAAACTTACTGTTTGGCTAATCAACCTCAAATAATTTGTTTGGTGGAACTCCCTGAAATCCCAGCGCAGTATCAAGATTTGAAATCAGTTTTTGATGAGCAAGATGCGCAAAGACTTCCCCCCCATCGGGAATATGATTGCACTATAGAATTGGAACCTGGAGCCTCGTTGCCTTGTAGCCGTATATATGCTCTTTCTGAATCTGAAAATTTGCATTTAAAGGAATACCTTGACAAGAACTTGGCGAACGGATTCATAAGGCCATCTCAGTCCCCAGTTTCCTCCCCTCTTTTTTTTATTCCGAAGAAGGACAAGAGCCTGAGGACTTGCATAGACTATAGGGCCTTGAATTTGGTGACCAGAAAGAACCGGTACCCGTTGCCACTCATCTCAGAACTTTTGGATCAGGTGAAGGAGGCTCAGATCTACACCAAATTAGATCTAAGGGGTGCTTACCACTTGGTCCGGATGGCTGAAGGAGATGAGTGGAAAACGGCTTTTCGAACACGTTATGGTCTTTTTGAGTATCAGGTTATGCCCTTTGGGTTGTGCAATGCTCCTGCGGCCTTTCAGCATTTTGTAAATAACATACTTCGAGAATTTCTGGATCGATTCGCAGTAGTTTATATTGATGATATTCTTATTTTTCCAAAAATACTGAGGAGCATATTCTGCATGTTCGTACCATTTTGGAATGTCTATTGAAGAATCAACTTTATGTGAAATTGGAGAAATGTGTATTTCACGCAACCAAAGTAGAGTTTTTGGGGTTCATTCTTTCCCCAGAAGGAGTTTCCATGGATGAATCTAAGCTCAAGGCAATCCGAGATTGGCCTGCTCCTTGCTCTGTAAAAGAAATCCAAAGTTTTTTAGGTTTCGCCAATTTCTATCGGCGATTCATTCAGAATTTTTCAGAGAAGGTGAGCCCCATTACTCGGTTGCTGCGGAAGAACGAAAAGTTTGTTTGGGGACCAGAGGCTGAAGGCGCTTTTCAATTCCTCAAAGAATCCTTTGTCACAGATCCCATTTTGCAACACCCAGATCCTTTGGAACCATTTTTTGTAGAGGCAGACGCTTCCAACCTTGCTATTGGGGGAGTTTTGTCCCAACGCCATAAGAAGACAGGACAACTTCATCCCGTTGCTTTTTATTCTCGAAAACTTTCCTCAGCAGAAATAAACTATGCCATTGCTGACAAGGAGTTGTTGGCAGTCAAGGTAGCGTTCCTCGAATGGCGTCATTACTTGCTGGGAGCCAGACATGTGGTAACTGTATTTACTGATCATAGGAATTTGCAATTCCTTAAGCCCGCACAAACTTTGACTCCGCGACAACTTAGGTGGTCATTATTCTTTGCTGATTATGATTTTGTCCTCACGTATAAACCTGGAGTAATCAATGGAAAAGCAGATGCCCTCTCTCGATTGAATGTGGGAGAAAGTCCTCAGGCAAAGACAGAAGAATTTCTCATTCCCACAGAAAAAATTGTGGCAGTCACAGTAGTGGATGAGTTGGAAGAAAAGATTGTCTTGGAATTCAAAAAGAAAGATTACTCGAACTGGGAGAATGAAGGTCCAGATCGTTCAGTGGAAGACGGGAAACCTTATTTTCAAGAAAAGATGTTTGTCCCTGGAGAGAAACTTCAAGAGGAGACCATTCGAAGGTTCCATGATCAGCCTTTGGCCGGGCACAAGGGAGTCTTGAAGACCCTGGAGTTGGTAAAGCGAAATTTTCTTTGGCCTGGTATGGAAGCTCAGGTTCGACAGTATGTAGCCACTTGTGAACAATGTTTGAAAGGAAAAAGTCTCAGACAGTCCCCACAGGGTCTTTTAATGCCTTTACCAGTACCTCCTTATCCTTGGCACACAGTATCAATGGACTTTATTGTCGAGTTACCGTCGTGTCAAGGGAAGTCAGTCATTTGGGTGGTGGTAGACCAATTTTCTAAAATGAGTCACTTTGTTCCTCTCAAAAGTCTTCCAAATGCCACTGAGTTAGCCTCCTTGTTTGTGCAGCACATAGTCAAATTGCATGGGATTCCGAAGGTAGTGATTTCAGATAGGGGCCCCCAATTTGTGTCCCGATTTTGGAGATCCTTTCTAAGAGGTCTGGGGGTGGACTCTCGTTTGTCCACCGGTTATCATCCCGAGACCGATGGACAGACTGAGAGGGTAAATCAAGATCTTGAGTAGTATTTGCGTTTATATCTGATGGATCAGGAGGGAGATTGGCCTTCTTGGTTAGCTCCAGCAGAATTTGCTTACAATAACGCAGTGCATTCCGCCACTGGATTTTCCCCTTTCTTCTTGAATTCTGGTAGGCATCCCAACATGTTGGTGGGCAGAGTTGCAGGGGACGTTCCAGCAGCTGAGGAAATCATTCAAAAGTTACAGTTAGCATATCAGTTAGCCACTGCAAATTTGGTTAAGGCAAAGGCTGCTTTCAAGAAACAAGCTGATAAGGGTCGCAAGGCAAATCCTGTTTTTCATCCAGGGGATCAAGTTTGGGTTTCCACGCGCCATATGCGCTTGCGGGGAAATCGAAAGTTTCAACCCAGGTTTGTGGGACCTTATCCAGTGGACAGAATGATAAATCCAGTTAGTGCAAGACTTCAATTACCTAAAACCTTGAGAATCCACCCAACCTTCCATGTTTCTTTGATTAGAAAAAGTCCACCTAATCTTCGTAAGGTCCTTCCACCAGTTTCAGTGCAGGTAGATTCTGCTGAGGAATATGAAGTAAAGAGAATTCTGGATTCTAAGATCAGGAAGGGGCAACTTTTCTATTTGGTGGACTGGAAGGGTTTCGGTCCTGAAGAACAATCTTGGGGACCCAGTTCTAATGTCCACGCTGCTAGATTGGTGAGGGAGTTTCACAAGACTTATCCACACAAACCTAGGAAGGGGGTTTTGGTGGGGGGTACTGTCAGGAATGATCCCATTGCAGTCCGCTCTTTGCAGGTGTCCTCCACTACCAAGTCTTCCTTTTGGATTAAGCCCTCACCCCCTTCCACAAACTGGTCCCAGCTTGTTGCTAGATATCGCCTGGTACAGAGCAGGCGTTTCCCTGTAGCCATCGATAGCGCAGTCAGTTAGCGTTCTAGTGTTTACTTAGAACGCAGGCTCTGTTTACTTGGAGCGCGAGCGTTTTTCAAACGTCGCACTTCAACTGAAGATTTCCCGAGAGGCGAACGTTTCTTTCGCGCTCTTTCCATAGTTAGCTATTTTTGACATTTAGAGTTATAGTCTAGTCAGGTTTAGTTTCCCTTGTCCAGTACCCATGTTTCAGACTATTTTCCGAGGCTCCGGCGGCTGTTCTTGAGCCGCGTCTGTCACCCCTCCCGAGTCACGCTTAGCCTCACAGACTGTCCCAGCGCGGCTTCCTTTGCAGCTTCATTCCCATTGCAATTCACTCTTCATTCTCGCCTGTCACGAGAATTATTCAGCTCCACAGAACTTGGTCGGATTTCAGCTGAATTCACCCGACGTCCAGGCATCGGCTCCTCCTCATGTTTTGCAGCAAGCTTGACAGCGGTTCGCTTCGCAGGCAGCCATTCTCTCAGCAGTTGATGCAGCAAAGAAGTTGGTGAGCTCGAACCAAGTTATCTATTTTGGATATACATTGTACAGTTGCTCAGCCCCAGTAAGAACTGAACATTCTCAGTCAAGCTTCTTTGTTGATAGATTTTCTGTTCAGACTCACTTTCTTCGATATCAACACAGAATGTTAAATTGGAGTCTCTGGGGTGATTCCTAGAATCAAAATCTCTGCCAGCATTTGACTTTTGTCTCAACTTACCATTGGAACAGTACTGTTTGGCAGTCTTCTTTGAATGTGTATTGAACTGGAGCTACAAGACATCTTTCCAACAATCAGAGTCTACAAGTAGATAATAATATATATATATATTCTTGTGTACCACCTATTCTGCATCCTCAGTGTCTTCGTCAGCTCAGCTCCAAAGACTTTTCTACACAGCAGTTACTATAGAGACCTACTTGAGAGCAGCTAAAGCTCACACTTTCACAGGTAAATGGGAGAAGGTCATAGAGAGAATTAGTAGAGGAATTTAGCATATAAGAGGACCAGAACTTAGTAATGTTGTTGTTATTTCTTGCAGAAAGAATCTTCACTAAATCCTAGAGTGGGAGAAGATATCTGTGTGAGCAGTCTCTCTGTTTGTTCTTCCACTTCCCCTTTCCCTGACGTCACTGTAGCAAGAGAAATCCGGCACAGTGGTGATAGGGAATTGGTAGCTAGCATCACCTTCGGTTTGGTACCCCCGCGGAACTCTGGAAACTTCAGGTACCTTCTGACAGCACTCACAGCAATCACAATGCACTCACACTGATCACAATGCACTCACACTATTTACCCGCTCACCCTGCACTCACACTGATCACCATGCACTCACACTGATCACCATGCACTCACAATGATCACAATGCACTCACACCAATCACCATGCACTCACACCATTCACCCGCTCACCCTGCACTCACAGTGATCACAATGCACTCACACTGATCACAGTGCATTCACACTGATCACCATGCACTCACAACATTCACCCACTCACCCTGCACTCACAGTGATCACAATGCACTCACACTGATCACAATGCACTCACATCATTCACCCGCTCACCCTGCACTCACACCAATCACCATGCACTCACACCATTCACCCGCTCACCCTGCACTCACAGTGATCACAATGCAGTCACACTGATCACAGTGCACTCACACTGATTACTATGCACTCACATCATTCACCGGCTCACCCTGCACTCACACTGATCACAATGCACTCACACTGATCACCATGCACTCACACTGATCACCATGCACTCACAGCAATCACAATGCACTCACACTGATCACAATACACTCACACTGATCACCATGCACTCACACTGATCACCATGCACTCACAGCAATCACAATGCACTCACACTGATCACAATGCACTCACACTATTCACCCGCTCACCCTGCACTCACACTGATCACCATGCACTCACACTGATCACCATGCACTCACACTGATCACCATGCACTCACAATGATCACAATGCACTCACACCAATCACCATGTACTCACACCATTCACCCGCTCACCCTGCACTCACAGTGATCACAATGCACTCACACTGATCACAGTGCATTCACACTGATCACCATGCACTCACAACATTCACCCACTCACCCTGCACTCACAGTGATCACAATGCATACACACTGAACACAATGCACTCACATCATTCACCCGCTCACCCTGCACTCACACCAATCACCATGCACTCACACCATTCACCCACTCACCCTGCACTCACAGTGATCACAATGCACTCACACTGATCACAGTGCACTCACACTGATCACTATGCACTCACATCATTCACCCGCTCACCCTGCACTCACACTGATCACCATGCACTCACACCATTCACCCGCTCACCCTACACTTACCGTAATCACAATACACTCACACTGATCACCATGCACTCACACCATTCACCCGCTCACTCTGTACTCACAGTGATCATAATGCACTCACACTGATCTCAATGCACTCACACTGATCACAATGCACTCACAACATTCACCCACTCACCCTGCAGTCACAGTGATCATAATGTACTCACAGTGATCACAATGCACTCACACTGATCACCATGCACTCACAACATTCACCCGCTCACCCTGCTCTCACAGTGATCACTCTGCACTAAGAATTTGCTTGCATTGTTCACTCTGTACCTCACCCTGCAGTCACACGAGCACACTTCTCACCCTGCACTCATGTGACACTCCACTCACCTGTCCCCCCCTTACTGCTCAATCTGTAGCTCACTCAAACAAGGCCATCACTAACCATGCACTAATTCGTCCCACTCTGCACTTACAGCCGAACCCAAATTCATATGATCACCTCACTTACCCTGCAGTTACTCCTTTTACCCTACTCTCACACTGTTGCATTGCTCACTGTGCAGTCATATGGGCACTCTTGTCACCCACACAGTGCAGAAGGTTAAAGTGCCTGGTACAAAGAAGATGTACCATGCACATCACAGAACTGAGTGTGAGTAAACTATGAGTAGCGCTATTAAAAAAAATGAAATGTTTGTCAGACAGGTGCTATAGAGAGATGAGGTGTATTGTTGGTGAGTGGTAGTGAGGGAATTCATGGAGAAGGTGGAAAGACTGTTGCACCGTGTGCGACCAGTGCTCGGACAAGCCCTGGCTGGGAGTGTTACCCCCCCCCCTGAAGTTCGGGTCTAGTGGATCCCCTGCTACTGCCTATTATTTACATTTGTAGTGCGCTACTGTTACCAAAAGGTGTCTTGGGGCTAATAACCATCTGCCTGCAATGTGAGAGAGGGATCCGGGGTTGGGAGGGGAGAGAAGAGAGGGATGGAAGGAAAGGGGTGAGAGGAAAGGGGCATGGGTAAACTGCTTAACTCTGCACAAGACCGCCACGGTTTGAATGCACCCTTGCTGCTCCCGGCCATGGCCAGGTGAGTTTCTAATGTGGCAGCGCGTATTCCTGCGGATTGGGAGGCCCTTCACAGAGGTTGACTGGACATCTTTCTGATGTTAATTGCTGTATTTTGGTTATAAACTGGTACTGATGGGGTGAAATCTTTCCTCAGTATTACTATGTTTAAAAAAATTCTAAATAATAAATCAATGCTACCCCCAAAATACGGCTTGGCAGTTCGGGCTGGACTGTTCCCATGAGGCACAAGGTCAGACTGATTTGCATATAGCCTTGTCTGAACTGGGGTGTCAGAGTGGGCTAAAGAACGGTGATGGATTAAACCCAGATCTTTTGACTGGGTGTGAGTGTTTGATTGATTCAGATGCTCCGTCCATCATCACCCCCTTTTGTACCACCCCCAAAATATGCAGCATTACAGAACATTATTTACATTTTCTACTCACACAATTTAGTCAAAGCCTGTCGCATAATTTGGTCCTCACCTTCCTCATAACCTAGAGGTTTGGAAATTTTTGTCAGGAGGGGGTCCTTACGTTTGAAAATGTTGACAGGGGGGTCTCGGCATCCAAAAGTTTGAAGACCTCTGCTAGTATAGCACTTATATGACATATATATATATATATATATATATATATTGCTGGAGCAAATATTTCTTCAATAAAGAAGACGCCGCACACCACTTTGTATTACGTTGATTTGTTTATTCTCCTGTAGGTTTTACTCCACCTACGCGTTTCAGACTGTTACAAGTCCCTGATCATGGTTTGTAAACCGTGATCAGGGACTTGTAACAGTCCAAAACGCGTAGGTGGGGTAAAACCTACAGGAGAATAAACAAATCAACGTAATCCAAAGTGGTGTGCGGCGTCTTCTTTATTGAAGAAATATTTGCTCCAACAATTAACAGCGAGGCTGTCCCTATCCTCGCTGCCAGCACCGGCTTTAAGCTGCTCCCCCCGCCTTGGGACATTTGCTCGTGAATATATATATATATATATATATATATATATATATATATATATATATATATATGTAACGCATCTGCCCCATTACATCCTCCCCACCCACTGCCTCCCTTCCTGCAAGTATAGATACATATGTTTTGTTCAGATCCCCCTCTACCTTGACTGTCCTAATTCCTCCCCACCCTCATAATACTCTTTTACTTCTTCATCTAGCAATGAGTGAGTAGTGGGTTGTTTGTTAATTTGACCGTCCGACAATTTGCCCAACAGTGGGAGCAACAAGATGGGCAGATAATGCCCCGGTTACTTACTGGTAATCTTCATTACTCCGAGTATAGTCTTCCTCGCCACATGACTTACATAGTGAGCTTCAGCTCCACACCAGAACCCTCCAAAGCAAAAAGTTAGCCTCCCATGCCTCCCATCCCTTCCCAAGATGGCCGACCCATTACCACCTGACCTCTATAAGAGGCGGGCCGGCCCAACCCATCAGCCTGAAACCACCAAGCACAAACATGAAGCCGATAGCCAGACAGGGAGGGAGGGATGGGAACTCATGTGGCGAGAAAGACTATACTCGGAGTAATGAAGATTACCGGTAAGTAACCGGGGCATTTCCTCCTCGTTAGTCTTCCTCGCCACATGACTTACATAGTGAGCACATACCAAAGCCAAGCGGCTTCATGGAAACACACAAGAAACCAACAGACCATAAGGGGATGCCCACGAAAGAGGACAAACCCAACAGACCAGTACGAGCGGAAGGACCACCCCGGAGAGAGGCAACCACGAGTAGGAGAACCAACCCGGGACCGAAGACACCGGGAAGGCCGAAAAACAAAACCGGACCCCAGAGACACCAAGAGTCGCCAGGAAAACCGCCCCAACCGAAGGAAGGCAGAGAAAGGCACGGGACCGGACCGCACGGAGCCAAAAAAGGCAACAGCAACCAGGGCCAGAACAGAATGAGCAGGCCCGAACAACACACCAGGGCCGCCCAACAGGCAGCACAAAGTGAGAGGGGAGCAAAAGTCCAAGAGAGGAACCGAACGAACAGAGGACAACCCTACCACAGCGACCCAACAAAAAAACAACAGTGGAAAGAGGCAACCAGTTCGTCCAACACAGCAATACCGCAAGGGCGACCACAACCCGCGAGAGAGTCGAACCAGAAAAACTGGGAAGCGGCACCAGAGCCAACCAACAGACAGGCAAGAGCCGGAAGAATGGAAAAGGGTGCCGAAAAGAAAAAGAAGGGGAACAACACCCGCCACACAAAGGACCCCCGGAAGGGACCGCGACCCCAAGGAGAGAACCCAGGCAGGCACCAGGGAAAACGAACCCAGGAAGGAGCCGGAAACGACACCGAAGAGACCCGGAGGAGAACCAACCAGGCAAAGGCGAAAAACTGAAAACCCACAGGCCCGCCCACGGCCAGAAGGGAGAAGAAGAGGCAGAAAGTAGCCAACCGGCCAGGTATGGGTACACCCTGCACAGGGACCAAGCAACCGGCCCAGGAAGAAACACAAGAAGGGAGCGAGCCGCCGAAGAGAGCACCAAGGCGGGCAAACAGACAGCCAGCCCACAACCAGGCCCAGCCCAGCGAGACAAAGAAGAACCGACAGGCATAGGAGAGCGGCAGCAACACACCAAAGGCGTGAAGAACAGAAGGGCAGGGTGAAGACGAGCCCGAGCCATGACAAAATACCCAGGGAGCCACCAGAGCCAACAGGACCCGGGACCCCAAAACCAGGGGAAAGAAAACAAGGTCACACCCACACCGGAAGCGCAGGGCCCCGCCAGGAAATCCCATAGCACCGCTGGAAACAAAAAACAGCCAGCAGGCAAAAGGGACCCCAGGAAGCGAGAAGGCCGAAGAGCCAAAAACCGGAGATCCAAAGGAAGCAGACAGGGCCAGACGGACCCAGGAGACTCCCGAACCAGGTACAAAAGAGGCCCGACCCACAAACCACCGAAGGAAAGGCGATGAGAACATGAGCACCCAGGGTCAGAAAGGCCGCAGCCAAAAAACGACCCAGGCAAGGACAGTACCAAAGCGCCAAAGACAAAAAGGGGCAAACCCCGCACACACCCCGCAGCACGACGCAGGGGACAAACTCACCACAGGGACCAACAAGCCCCAGCAAGGCAGGGGAAAAAAGAACCCCAGAGAAGCCAAGGAACGGCAAAATAGAAGCCAGACGGGAAAAACGACCACAGGGAAACCCATCGACCCAGCACAGACCGGGAACCCAAGCACGGCCAGAGGAAGGTACCACCAACACATGGGCAGGAGGAACCCAGCCCTCCCAGGAGACAGAGCGGGAACAGTCGGGGGAAAAAGAACCAAGGAAAGGGCCAGAGGCACCGAGACCAACAGGAAGGGGAGGATCCGCAAGGACAGACAGGGGCGAGAAAACACCGCCAGTCCACAAGACCAAAACCACGGCCAGAGGAAGGCCCCACCAAGGCAGACAACCCCAACCGGAAAACCCACGAACCGGACCAGGAGAGAAAGTATCAGCGAAACCGCCAAAGCGACCCCGCAACAAAGAGGCAGGCGTCAAAACCCCGGACCGACCAGGCAGGCACCACTCAAAGGAAGCAGAGCCATCAAAGGGCCAAAGCCCCAAGGGCACCGAAAGCCCGGAAGAGAAGGATCGCAACAAAGACCCGACCCCCAGGGGGCAAGGAGAAGCACGGAGACAGCAGGAAGCCGACAGGAAAAGGGCGCAAGAGCCGCCCGCCGAGACAGGGGGGAGTGGCAAAGCTGCGGACCCCGACAAGACAAGGAGAGCCCTCCAGGAGCAGAAACAGTCAGCAAGAAAACACTGACGCAGCCCAGAGACGGACGGACAGACCCCAACAGCAGGAAGCCCACAACAGACAAGCCGTAGCCCACAGCCCCCGGAAAACCCCGGAGGACGGACAACAAGGAACCAACTGGGACCGACCCCACACAAAAACAGCGGGGACAGGAGTCCACAGGACAAAAGGACCACAGGCCCAAAGCCCGGAAGGCAATACAGCAAAACACGAAGCAGAGGCCCCACAACCCAACGCCACAGGCGCCGAATAACAAGCAATCCATAAAAGCACCACTCAAGGACACACTTAGAACAACGGCAGGGACCGAACCCCGGCCTGAGAATGGCGGGTACCACTCAAGGCACAAGACATACCACCGAGCCAAAGCACAATGGACCCAAGCCAAACCAAGGAACCCTGCGAAAAGGCAAAGAGAGCAACCCAATGGGAGACGCTAAACATGGAACGCCACACGAATTTGCGTGTCATCCGAGCGCAGGGACCATCCAAATTCTCACTGTATATATCCAATACCAGGAAATGTGCCGCTGAAGCGAGCACTGAGGAAAGACGGAACGCACAACGAATATGCGTGTCAACCACTGGCAAACTGGCAACCCCAGAGCCCCCAGGAGGCAGCCGAAGCGAACACGCCCCAAGAGCACCCGCCGAGTATGCGAACCATACACGAGGAAGAGGGCGTAAGGGGAACCTGGCAAAGGAGCAGGTGAAAACACCGTCCGAAAATCAAAACGCCGGGGGACATGGGCACAGCACAAGCGGGACCCGAACCCAGGCCAGTGTGTTAGCAAAGCGCTGAAAAACAGACAAACAGTGCAACCAAATCCAAAGGGACACACAACATCAACCTCAGAAGGAAGAAAGGCAGAGAGAACCCGCCAGGAGCAGAGCCCGTGACCACGAGGCCGAATACAGGCCCCTACAGTGGAAGCAGTAGACCACTGAGCCACCAGCACACAGCCCCAACAGAATGCGAGAAGCACCCCCCCAAAGGAGCCCTCGCTGGCAGAAAAAGAAGAGCGAACAAACACCGGGAAGGCCCAATGCCGCGCCACGAACAGTGAGACAGCAGGAGAGGCAAACAACCAACTTGAGGAAGAGCAGCCACCACAACCGCCAGGACACAGCGCCACATCCAAGCAAATAACCAGGGAACCAACGCAACCAAAGGAGGAAGCAGAGGACCCTCCATGACATAGCACCCACAAAGCGGAGCACAAGCAGGAGGTGAACACCCAGCACACGCGAGACCAGAGTAAAAAAACACACAAGGCCATACACAACACGACTCGAAGCAGGCCACAGGAAGATGCGAGGCGGCCACCCAACCAGGACCCCAGGAGGAGTGCCACATCCAACAAAGGAAACCGCAAGGCACACACATACCACATGCAGCAAACGGAGCCCAGAAAAAGCGACAGCAGCGTGCAAACCTGTAGGAGGCCCCAAGGCCAACCCTCGGCAACTCCAGGAGACTCCGAGAAAAAAACAAGAGTCAGTAACCCCAACCAGCGGGTCTCAGAGAACGAAGTGGTGAGCCAGATATGAGACGGACAAGCACGCCCCCACCAGACACAGAAGACACGCAGTGCCAATGAAGCGAGAGGGAGTACACAGAACCACCACATGGAGGCCGGGAAGGAAGAACAGAGAGCCCGCCAGGCGGCCGTGGCCACGCCCCCTTGGAGGCAGAGCCAGAAAATGCGAGGACAAGCAGCACCCCGCCCCCCTAGAAGCCCGGACTGCCCAGCGCGGGAAATCCACGGGAAGAAGCGAGTCGCACCGGAAAGGTAAACGGCAAGTACAAGGAGCAGCCCCGCAGCCGCCCGCCAGCCCCAACGGACCGAGAGCGCAGGGAGCACCGTCAAAAAATGAACACAACCCGAAGGAAGCGCACACAGAAACGGTGAGTGTACCAGGGGCCCGCAAGTGCAATGGGGGCGCAGCTGCGGCATGTAGGACAAACCGCCGGGCACCCAGCACAACCCCGCCAAAAGCCACTCACACACAGGGGCCATGGGATACACCGGGGGGGCCAAAAGAAAGCAAGCAAGTACCGAAACACATGCCGTGACACCACAGCGCAGCAGAGGGGCAGACAGCGCTCGGCAAAATAAAGAGTATGCAACAGATATACCCCTTTCCAAACCAAGCCACCTGAACAGGGACTAGAACCCTGGGCCCCAAGTCCAAAAACCTGATGCTCAACCGACTGAGCCAACCAGGCTCTCGAGCCACAGCTCTGCGGAGTTAAGACAAAAGCAACTCCAGGAGACTCCATAACAGAGACAGTGCGAGACGCGGGGCAAATGGGAGCAGAACAACAGAGTCCCAGACCACACCGCCCGCCCCCCCTATTGACCCTTGGCTCGCTAAGGCAGAGCCTAACCAGCCCCAAAAGAGACCGAGGGAAGGAAGGGGAGAGGTCCAAAAAGCCCCAGAGTCCGCTAGCGCAGGACCACCAACCAAGGACCCATGTTCCCGCAACAGCAGGAACCACTTACCTGAAGACGCATCTGGAGAGTAATGACGCGCAGAACAAAAAAAACAGGCTGATGGGTTGGGCCAGCCCGCCTCTTATAGAGGTCAGGTGGTAATGGGTTGGCCATCTTGGGAAGGGATGGGAGGCATGGGAGGCTAACTTTTTGCTTTGGAGGGTTCTGGTGTGGAGTTGAAGCTCACTATGTAAGTCATGTGGCGAGGAAGACTAACGAGGAGGTAATTTGTGAGTTTTGTCGGTGCAATATTGGCCTTCTTTTGTATGGGCTTAATCTGCACAGCTTTCCAGACCAAGAAGGTTTTTCCCGTGTTGATTGATAGATTAAAAAAGAAGCATATTGCAGGGGCCAGCTGATTATAAAGTAGGGCTCCAATTCTATGGGGACATAGATTTAGACGAGAGCCAGATTTGACTGTTTCAAGAGATCTCTAGACAAATTCTGGAGTAAACGAATCAAACTTGCCTAAGCTGCAGACATATTGCAATTAAGCTCAACGAAGGTTTGATGCAGCAAGCAGGGAACGGTCTGGTAAATAAGTTTCATTTTGTTGTCAAAAAAGTCTGCTAGTGAATCACACAATTCTTGCAAAGCCTGAATTTCTTGGACGCATGCTCAGAGATTATTAAAACCATTGAGCACTTTATAAAGCACATTGGAATAGTTGCCAACTTTGCAGATTTGGTTAGTAATAGGCATTTTACGAGCAGTTTTTGCTGTTTCTGTGGTACACAGTGAGAGGTGCTCCATAGGCTTTCTTATCATTGTAAGTATTGTGCCACCCTCTTTCTAGCTAGCGTCTAGCTAGAGGTGGACAAGTCAGTAAATTAATAGTAAGTAAATATTTTATTGCATATAGTAATTAAAACCATTACAATTTTGTATTAAAATCATCAAATTATCAAAGAAAAGAAAAAAGAAAAAAACAAAGGACAAAAGGAAGCTTTCATATTTACAAGTTTAGCATTAATCAACTACCAATTATGTATAAGTCAGCTGTATATAAATTGATCCTCATTCTAAGCCATCCTTTATCTTGTGACTAAAATCATGTGCAAAATACAAATGTCTACTAGGTATTGCTGATCCTCAACTTTATGGCCAAGATCATAAACAAAATGAAATATGAACTATACAGAATACCCCTAGTTTTTAGATGGTTATCAGATTTCATTACTCTGCAAAATACAATTATGCATATATCCTCAATTGAGTTGCTGAAATCACATGCAAAGTGCAAATGTAAACTGGATGTTGCAGATCCCGATTTGCTGTCCAGAAAACTTGTGCAATAAAGCAATATGAACTATAAGCTGGAATCGCGTGCAAAGTGCAATTGTAAACTGGATGTCCAGACCCATGTGCAAAAATGCAAATGAACTATAAATAAGTTGTTTGATATATGTTAATAATCCTCCATTTCATAACTAAAATCATGTGCAAAAATACAAGTAAGTATGCGTATCACTATAACAATGATGATATCTAAAATGGACTAAGCACTAATGGCATTCAGACACGTAGTATGGTGTATGACATAATTTGATGCCTAAATAATGTACAATCACTATGTGGTGTTATATTCAATCCTTAAAACGTGTGGTGTGATGTGTTTCATAGTTGTTAAAATCAAGTAAACACTGTGGGTCTCTAGTGAGCCTTCTGTAGCCACCGCCAGGATACCAAATGTGCTAAGTGTGCAAATGCGATGTATTGATCATGTGTAAATAAAAAGTAAACGCTATGTGTTTGATTTTAGTAATACTGTACTAACTTTTTGCAAAAATCTGGCGGCCCTGCATGAGGTCTGAAGTGAATAGCTGTTCAGCAGTGACATTACAGCTGGCCGACATGATCTAATTTGGAGAGTGTGGAATACACAAAGTAAATAATACCGCCTCAAATTGTTCACAGCTGGGCAAATACACAGAAGATGAATGAGAGTCTCTTCGGCCTGGCCACAAAGTCTGCAAAGCATGGTTGGCCATGATTGTTTCCATGTTGGGACCTGATCTTTTGAACTAAAAACTCCCAACCGTATCCAAAGTAGCAAGTGCTGGATTGATGGAGTTATATGTTGGACAAGATACAGTTGAGGTGATCGGATCTCATATGAAGATAAAACCATCCAGCCATGTTTTTTCTTTGCTAGGACAGATTTGTCCATTATCCAAGCTTTTTATTTAGCAGCGTTTTTGGCTATTTTTTTGAATGCAGTAAAACTATAGTTGGTATTCCAGGCGTCATGCATATTGAGCATTGGTAAAGCTTGTTCAAGTACTGTATGCCAATCTTTTTTAGGTCTCGGCTAGCATAGGCTGCGCACATGCGCAGTCTCGCTGGCGAGATTCAATGACTTAGAGAACGTTTCACTAGCGAGGTTAAGCCCAGCCCTCTTTTCCATTGGCTGGCATCACCGTTCTTGCTAAACGGTGTCCAGCCATTGGAAAAGAGGTCCCAAGGATGTACTTCTTTCTCTTTTAGCCCCGTCCTTTTCAGACTGGCTTCCTTGACTTACTGCTGTGGTAAAAGGTTTCTTATCTTCTTTATGTAGCGAAACAGATGGCCCCATAAAGAAGATAAGAAACCTTTTACTCCAGCAATAAGTCGGGCTCTAAAAGAGAAAACAGCACATCATGGCGAGCTACTTTGGCTATAATCGCGGCACCCGCGCTTTTACTTTTACTGTTACCAGTAAAGCGCGGGTGCCGCGATTATACCAAAAGTAAAGAAATAGAAAAAACATCTATTTCTTTACTTTTGGTATAATCGCGGCACCCGCGCTTTTACTTTTAATGTCACAAGTATAGCGCGGGTTCCGCGGCTGCCTGGCGATCGCTTGTTTTCCGTGAGGTAGGAGCTCCTCGCACAGCCTATGATGGCCCCTCTTCCCACCACTCACGGGATGGGCTTGTCTTAGTTAGCCTGTAACTGCCTGAAGACTGTGTCACGCCATGTTTTTTTCCCGTGAGGTAGGAGCTCCTCACACAGCGTACGATGGCCCCTCCTCCCACCACTCGCGGGATTGGCTTGTTTAAGTTAGCCTGTAACTGTCTGAAGACTGTGTCGCGCCATGTTTTTCCCCGTGAGGTAGGAGCTCCTCGCACAGCGTACGATAGTCCCTCCTCCCACCACTCGGGGGATGGGCTTGTTTAAGTTAGCCTGTAACTTCCTGAAGACTGTGTCTTACTTGCTTTACGGTTTTGCCTGCAAGCTGCCCTTTTAAGCTATCCTACAGTCTCTGAGAATAACGAAAACCTTGACGTGATACGAATCCTACTCAAAAATAAGCACTCCGAATTAAAATGTAGTTTTATCGGAATGCTCCCAAAGCGCAGTGATAACAGTTGTTTCTCTGACCCTTCTCAGAGATACTTACGTTTTTTTGATCTGCAGGTAGGACATTTATCTCTGCAGCATCTACAGCGCTGCAGTGATCCGATGGACTCTTATGCGCTTTTAAGCCTGAAAAAGAATGGCACCTTATCATCTGAATTGTATTTGCTTTCAGATGTGGTGCTCATTTTCAGTTGTATTGTTAATGAAGTCTGACTGCACTTCTCCGGGCAGTTAGCAGCTACATCTCCACAGATGCAACATTAACTCACTGGGCTACCTCGCATCCGCTTCCCAGTCCCATACAAAGCTGTTTTTATATGAGACTGACTTCATTCAGCAGATTTTCCAATCGTCTGCAGAGCCATCACTCCACCTCCCCCAAAAGTTGCCTGTCCCTTCCTGTGATGAGGAGTTTGGTGTGTAGGAACCAGGGGACCGCGGAGGACAGAGCTGGAAAGCCTCTGCCAGAGAAAGGACGGACCCCCAGCAGCCTCTTTGGGCCTACAAGACCCCACCATGGACTGCTACACGGGGCTTCTCATGACATGGGTGCTCAGCCTGCTGACAGGTAGGGCAGCCTGCTTAGAATCAGGCAATGGTCACTGGTGCCGGAGGCAGGCAACACCATAACAGTACAGGCTGCTAGAATAGCACCCAAGCATCTTTAAGAGCTTGAAGTGCATTTCAGAAGTGAAAATACTGGAGCGAAGCAGCTTGTTGTGCTGTGTAACTAATAACTGCAGTGTGGTGGGGTGTCCAGAGCTAATGGGGCACCTTCGCTGTGGACCGCAAAGCGATGTATGTCCGAGAAGGCAGCGTGTCAGAGGTCTGTGCATAAGTGTGGCAGGTATCTCATAGAGTGTTCTGTGCATGTGTGGCAGTGTCAGAAGGGTCGGTGTCTCAGTGGGCTGCGTGGCTGGGATGCCTTTGTGACAGAGACGGCTGTGGACCAGAGATGTCTCTTCATCTGCAAAGGCTATCATGTGCTTTAGAGAGCTGTGGCTCCAAGGAGGTCTGTGCCAGAGAGGGTTGTAGCTTGAGAAAGACTGTATACGATGAGTCAGTGTCTCCGAGGGATATGCCCAAAGAGGGGTGTTTGCCGGAGGGCAAAGGATCTCGACAGGGCTGTGTGTTAGAGAGCTCTGCATGTCATACAGAGCTGTGCGCTGGCCTACGAGGTCTCTGTCAAATTCTCTGGCAAACAAAGGAATTGGTGTCACAGACGGTTGTGTGAACTGATTGGGGTGGTGGAATGCACACCTTAGAACTCAGAAAGTTTTTTCAATGCTTAAACCACGGTTTCTTCAATGCTGGAGCGGCGTGCAAGTTTGATAGCGCTTCGCCCAATCCTGTGGTGAAAAGAAGGTTGTGCAGTTTGTATGGGGACCGAACCCGGGTCTCCTTTGAAATGAAATGAAATGAAAAATTATATTTCTATAGCGCGTACATACCCGGAGGCCTCGCAGCGCTTTAACTGATTACTGTAACGAGGGCCAGGGAGATTTAACACGCTTTTACAAACAGGTGTGTTTTCAAAGCTTTCCTGAAAGCCATCCAGTTGTTGTTCTCCCTGAGATTCGGCGGAAGAGAGTTCCACATTCTCGCCGCGATATGTGAAAATGCCCGGCCTCCCCAGCGGGCTTTATTAATTTTGGTTGTGGCGGCTAGAAACAAAGCACTGGACCGGAGAGTTCTCAAAGGAGTGTAAGGTACAACCAAAGGGAACAAGATGGCAGGGCCTGTTCGGTGGAAGGCTTTATGTACAATGCACATGGCCTTGAAGTGTATTCTAGCGGCAACTGGGAGCCAGTGAAGTTCTTTAAGGGCTTCCTTGGCTGACTGCCAGCGGGGAATGTTAAACAATAGTCGGGCAGCGCAATTTTGCGTAACTTGGAGTCTATTAATCACTGCTACCGGGGCTCATAGATATAACGCATTTCCATAATCCAGGCGGGAGAGTATTAAGGCCTGAACCATGATTCTCCTCACCTGAAAAGGAAGCAGGGGGAGCACCTTCCGGAGCATTCTCAATAGTCCGACACAAGTGGAGGCCGTTTTGGTGGCCTGTACAGAGAAGTCCAGTGCTTTGTCGAGCCAGACTCCAAGAATCTTTATATGGGGTTTGGGAGAAGGAGGGGAGCCAAGACAGGCGGGCCAGATGGAAACCAGAGTGGTCGGTGCTAGATTGCCCAGCAGCATAATCTCTGTCTTCTCCCCCTTGAGTCTGAGACAAGAAGATTGCATCCACTTGGCTACAGCCTCTAGACAGGGCCCCAAGGTGTTAGATGATCCCTCCTGGTGATCCAAAGAGACCACCAGTTGGGTATCGTCCGCGTAGGTGACAATACGCACACCAAAGGGATGGACTATCCCTGCTAGGGGACTCATGTAGACATTAAAAAGCGTGGGGCTCAGGGCCGAGCCCTGAGGAACCCCACAGCTTAGTGGTTGTTTAGAGGATACTACCTCGCCCTCAAACACCTGGAAGAAGCGCTCATCCAGGAAGGAGGTCAGCCACTCCAGGGCCGCGCCCGACACGCCCATGCCCTCTAGACGATGTAATAGTGTGGCATGGTTAACCGCGTCGAACGAGGCGCTGAGATCTAATAATATAATGGCTGCCTTCCCTCCCCGGTCCAGCACAGATCTAGTTTCTTCCGTTACAGCTAGTAAGGCAGTTTCGGTTCCGTGTTGGGGGCGGAATCCCATCTGGGAGGCACATAGCAGATTGTTAGATTCTAGATAATCTACTAAGATGTTATTGATGTGCCTCTCCAACAGCTTGCTCATCCAGGGGAGTAAGGAGATTGGGCGGAAGTTGGCCAAATTATTCTGGTCTAAGGTAGGCTTCTTTAAAAGGGCCTTAACCATCGCACATTTCCACTGGGCTGGGACCGAGCTGGAGGTGATGGAAGAGTTAAGGACATCTAAGATGACAGGGCGAATGGCCTCGATAACTTTGACAAGGGTCTGCGGGGGTGCTGGGTCTTTGGGGGAGCCTGAAATTACTTTAGGGAGTATTTTATCCAATGAAATGGGATCTAAAAGAGGGAACTCATCAAGCGAACAGGAAACAGAGGAATCCAGCTTGATGACTGTGGTGATATCCAGATCCTTTACGTCAGTGGAAAAGGAGGAGTAAATAGCCTGAATCTTCTGAGAGAAGAAGGTTGCTAGGTTGTTGCATCGGGCCAGCGCGTCGACCGAAGACAGACGCTCAGGGGGAGGGGGGAGGGGGGGGAGATTAGTGATTTAGCAATTTAAAAAATTTCTTTGGGGGAGTTTGCAGCTAGGTTGATTTTGGAGTCATAGAATTGAATTTGTGCAGCTTTCAATTCATTTTTGTATGATTTGATAGCGGCTCTATACTCTGCTTTCTTAGCTTGTGAGTATTCTCGCCTCCAAGCTCTCTCCAGTTTACGACACAATTGTTTCATGGTTCTCAGGGCAGGGGAGTACCACGGGGCTACTTTAGATTGTTTTATAGAGTGCAAGGATTCTTTCGGGAGAACCAGATCAAGAGTATTGAGAATCCAATTGTCATAGTCGGTGGTAGCTGTACCGGGGTTCGTCGTCTTCGCAGGTGGATGATCAGTAAGAGACGATTTCCACTTGGTAAGGGGCAGCGAAGCCCATTTTCTTCCCCAATGTCTATTATTATTTTGTGAGATAGGGGGAGCATTGGTGGTCCATATGAAGGGTACTAAGTAGTGGTCGGTCCAGGGCAGTGGTATAGGTGTTTCGACCCTTAAATTGCTGAAAATGTGGTCTAGGAGATGCCCCTGAATGTGCGTCGGGTGGAAGCCTTTTTGAAGCAGATTAATGGCTTGAAGATTAAGTCGAAGACCATTAACTGCTGAATCCAGCGGATCATCCAGATGCAAATTCAGGTCACCCAACAACGTGAGATTTGCCGAGGTAAGCACTAGATTGGCAGCGGCAACCATCACCTTTGTGACGAAGTCGCTAAGAGAACCCGGCGGTCGATAAACTAACATGCCTGAAAAGGTAGTAGTGGGGGAGAACTCGAGAGTAAAATGTAGACTCTCGCAGGCAGGTGTGACGAGGGGAGAGACGCGGCATCTAAAATTGTCTCTGTGTATAATGGCCAACCCTCCGCCTCTACGTAGCTTGCGATCCAATCGCTTTAAAGTGTAACCCTGGGGGTTGGCCCAAACTATTGTGGGATCAGTCTCTAGCTGAAGCCATGTCTCAGTTAGAAAGAGGGTATCCGGGTTGAGCTCCTCTATCAGCATAGCTAATCCTGTACAATTTTTCGGTAATGACCGACAGTTAAGAAGAAACATCCTCCAGTTGTACGTGGGGGGATGTTTCTCTGCACTCGGAATGGACAGGTCCCAATTACACGTTTTACAGCGGATCATCGATTTTATCGGAGGGACTGAGTGTAGACATGAAGGGTTGATAGTGGGTCTTAATGCATGTAAAAAGGAAGCACTATATGTAATACAGGTCCCTACCATGATGTCAGGCAGTGACAGGGATCTGGGCGCGTCTGGACGTGGACTGGCGCAGACTGGCTTCTCTTGGGCGCCTCTTTGGCGCGTCTATGGCGCTCCCGCTGCGCGTCACCGCTGCGCGAGTGAACTGGAGACTAACTAGATTGGGAGGGTGGGGAGACTAGAACGTCACCCTAGAAAGATGGCCGTCCGTCGTGGAGCAACCAGGAAGTGCAAGCGCTATTCCTCCCTCCACGACAAACAGCATGGATTGCTGCGGTGGACCGGGGAGTCAGCGTGCCAAGTGATAAGGTAACAACAGTTTTAAAATACAAGTTTAAAATAGCAGGTCAAAACCCTTGCAGCAATGCAATAACACACACACGCTAGCGCCACGATATTTGTAATCAATATGAACGTGCGCGAGGGTGCAGAGCTCTTTAGTAGTCAGGGAGGGTGGGGAGACTAGAACGTCACCCTAGAAAGATGGCCGTCCGTCGTGGAGCAACCAGGAAGTGCTTTACCTTGCAAGCGCATTGGGCGAAGCGCCTTCAAGCTTGCACGCTGCTCCAGCATTGAAGAAACCGTGGTTTAAGCATTGAAAAAACTTTCTGAGTACTAAGGTGTGCATTCCACCACCCCAATCAGTTCACATTATACGATGTTCGTCCTCCGGTGGTTTGCACCTGAGAATAAAAACGAGCAGTTTTATATGGACAAAAATAAAGATGGGACAATGTTTAGTGGAATAATAACATCTACAGCACAGAGGAGGCGGACACAGTCGTGAGTTATCAGCAAGGAAGCATAAGAGACTTTGATGTTTTTATTGAACATGTGAAATTAGACATTTTGCTGAATTTATAATATATGTTGCAGGATGAAGTACGAGAATTATAGCCATTTCACGCATATTGTGCATATTGTTTTTTAAAGTAATTAATAAGGTGCGTCCAATCAGGTTTGTTTAACAACAAGGAAACGCTTATTGATTAGGCATTTCACAAGAGCGACACCTTGATGCATGCTGGGAAACGTAGTACCTAGAAATTAAGTTGAGGGGAAGAGTGCATGTTGCTATTCTAGGGAGTGTTGCTTTAATGAGCAACAGGTGTGTATAGTAGACCAGCCATTAAAAATGAAGCGCGCGCAGAGCAGAATGATGAAGCTGTTAATGGTGCCGTTCGCTCGAGCTGACACGTAATGGAGGTGATTTATCGCGGGTGTTGAACAGGCAGTCAGCGCCGTCAGGAGCTTGAATGAAGGTTTATGAAGCATGAGGTAGCGTGATTCCAGCAGTTACGGCAAGTACATTTTTGTCGGTTCACCCAGTTAGTGAAAGACTGAGTTTTGAGGAACACGGGGTTAAGGGCAGAATCTTTTGTAAGGGTAACATCGTAGCAAACAACATGGCAGTGTAATGCATGAGGTCGGTGGGGGTTGAATTCTATTTCAGGACAGGAGGCTCCGATTATGCTAGTCTCATTTCTTTATTTAGAAATTCCCAGCAGCCATGTAAAACTACATTATCCAGAAACACTTGGGTCACAACCATAGAGTCCGTACTATAAATAGCCATGAAGACAATCCCACTTCCTCTTTCTTTGCTGCTCCGCAGCCAGTTAAGTGCTTTCATTCTATTTACCTTTATTGCTTATTGTATATGCATTTATTTGTTAGCGCTTTGCTCGCGCTGTCTGCCGCTTTGTGGTGCGCTGTCACGCTGTTGTTGCCTTCTCGTCGTGTTTGATACTTTCGGTCGGCGTTGCGGCAGGGAGCGTGTGTCACCTCCCAGGGTCTGGGCGCGTGCCGCCTTTGTCCCGTTTTCAAGTGGAGTGGAGTTCTTTGGGGACGAGCTGTCTCGCGCACGTCTTGCGCGAGCAGCTCCTGTGCTGTGAGGCGGCCGGTTACCGCGCATGCGCGGTTTGCATTCCTCGCACGTCTGGCATTCTTTCGAGTGAGATGCCGGCATTGAAGGTTCGTCTGCGGACGTACACGCCCACGGCCTCGCAGCTGTTCCCTTGACACCGGATCTCAGGAAAGAGTCCCGGTTGACAATTTATTGCATAGGCTTTGCCGAGAGTGGGATTTTTGTTGTGGTTTTTGTCAGCAAGCCCTCCCTCCACCCTCTAACGTTTTCTGTGCAGTTTGTCTGCCTTTCCACTTGCTTGCTGAAGAGGTTTTTCACTCCCTCAGACTCTGCCTTTGGCATACCTGATTGTTTACATCACCTTGTGGGCATTTTGACAGTACATTACCTGTGTACCATGAGTGATACTTATTACTATGATGATGAAGGTGACTACGAGGAGGAGGGGACGGAGTTCCTTGAGCAGGACCTCGTTGAGGCCCTTGACAAAGGGGTTCAGCATTCTATGAATAAGGCGCTTGTGCGTGCCATCACGCCCCTGAAGCGCCATTTGACGCAATATGCGCGCCAACAAGGTTGGGTCCCTTCGAAGACATCCTCTTCTTCCCCTGGCAATCCCCATTCTTCAGATTTTCGCAGGCTGGCGCAGTCCTTATCCTCCTCCAAATCCTCCAAATCCAAGACTCTTCCGGTTGGCATGGACAGTGATGACCAGTCCTCCTCGTCTTCCTCTGAGGTTCTTCCTCCGCCGCCGAAGAAGAAAAAATGTAAGGAACATTTTGTTGATGCGCCCAGTCATCCTCCTGTTTTGAATTTCGAGCCTGCAGACATTGTGCATCCTCATTCCACTGCGTGGCTCCCTTCCCCGGCTGTGGCGGAATATGTTCAACAACATATCCGTCAACCATTTGATAGAGATGTGCGTGCGCGTCTCCGCTCCGAGTGTCCGAGGCCTGATTTGGCGGACAACTTAGCGGACACGCCTGAGGTCGACCCTACCATGTTGACCTATTTAAAAAAGTTTTCTAAGGACCCCAGGAAGGGTCTGGATCGGTCCTGGCGGGCTTGTCAGGACAAGGTCTTGGATCTCCTGGGACCTCTCACTAAGATCTTGGATCTGGGTTTCATGGCCAAGGAGGCATCCTCCACTGTTGACCCAGTGTGAGGTCGCACCACGGGCCCACTAAGGTATCGACTGGAGACACTGGTTTGTTCCAACTATTTATTGATATTGCTGCTGGATAAGAAAACACTCCATTACAAGCATGAAGACAGCAGTCTTGGCCTCTTGATCCCGATGTTCTTCTCGGGTGTTCCTCTCCTCTTCCCTCCAACCGGACAGGAATCGGCATCAGCAAAAAAATTAAAGAAAACGAAAAAGAGGCTTTAGGGTATGGTTCACGGACCAAATATCTACTCAGGGGGCGGGGGTGAGGAGTCACCTAAACCGGTGCTGGACCTTGGGTGCTAAAACCCCGGGGGGTGTGCAGATCGGAAAGGTGAATGGTGTTATGCCAAAAAGAAAGCATAAAGAAAGAAAGCACCACTAGCACAGTGTCGTGACCTCCCCTTAGCTTTTATCCCGTCCCTCCCCGTGACAAAGCGTTCCGTATACGAGCCCGTACCTTTTCTAGCCACACTTCCCTTGAAGCATGGCCGGGCGGTTCGCGGTCTCGTTGGCCTCCTGGCTCATTGGTACCTTCGTCCCCTCCGATTCCGACTCGCACCATCCTTCCTCCGCTCTCCTCCGTCCTCGCCTCCCTTCCACTGCTCTCCTTCGACTCCGCCTCCCGTCCTCCGCTCTCCTCCGTCCTCGCCTCCCGTGCTCTGCTCTCCTTCGACTCCGCCTTCCGTCCTCCGCTCTCCTGAAGTGTCTCCTCCGCTCCAACACCGGCTTTCGCGCCGACAGGTTCCGGGAAGGTTTCCTTATCCGCCCTCCAACCGCTTGATTGGTCGACATGGGGTGACGTCATGATGAAGGGCACCGCCTCAGGGGAAACCCAGGCTGAATTAAAGGGCCCGCAGTCATCCTGTGGACGGGGTGGAAAGGAATAAATGTTAAAGTCCTCACCCCGTCCCAGCTCAGCGGTGACCCCGTGACACCCGGATGAGCTGATTGAATGGGCGCAGCGCGCAATTTGTCAGTTGGGGAACGCCAACTGTGCGCTCTCTAGTGAGCGTCGCAGATCCATTCTCCTTAAGTTGGACCCAAAATTGGCTGAACTTTCGGCTTCTGAGGCAGGAGCTGCGGCTCAGGTTCTCCTTTTCGGCCAACCTTTCTTAAAGGAGTTCTCTCATTTTGTCAGTACTTTCAGTAGTATTGATAAAGCCCAAGCAACTTTAAAGCGGGCCATGCGTCCGGTTTTCAACAGGGCCGGATGATACAGGGGACGCTCGTCCGGCCGTGGTCAGCAAACACCCAGTCAACGTGGGTATCAGTCCCATAGGGGAGGCCAGCAGGATTCGGGCTACGCCCAACGTTCAAATTTGTACCCTTCCAGAAAAGGACGTGGCCAATACAAAAAAGGACATTCAGGTGGCGCCTCCGGAGGATATCAGGATTCCGCCACTTCAGGTGAGACTTCTTCCTGCATGCAGTGTTGTTCTGGGGGGCAGGATTCACCATTTTCTAGCCAATTGGCGCGCAATCTCCAGCGATGCTTGGGTGCTGGAGACGGTTCAGGGATTCAAAATCGAGTTTTATCATCCCTTACGCCAGTCTCGTCCTCCCTTTCCCCTTCAATTCTCAAAGCGAAGTCAAGAGTTCATCACAGAGGAACTCAAGTCTCTGGAGTTGAAGGGGGCAATTGTGCCGACAGTGCGCCACCCTCAGGGTTTTGCCAGTTCAGTCTTCCTGGTGGAGAAGAAGGGAGGGGGATCGAGTTTGGTTCTCAATATGAAGGAATTCAATGCGGGAGTGGTTTATCGTCACTTCAAGATGGAGGGCATCCATCTACTGAGGGATCTCCTGCGGGAACGGGATTGCATGGTTCGTCTGGACCTCAAAGATGCTTACCTCTCTGTTCCGATCTTCCGTCCCCACCGCCGCTTTCTGCAGTTTCAGTGGCTGGGGATTTGGTATCAGTATCAGGTTCTACCCTTTGGCCTTTCGTCAGCACCTTGGTGCTTCACAAAGCTGTTACGTCCGGTAGTGGAGTCTCTCCGCAGTCGCGGGGGTTCGCTTGATCATCTATTTGGACGATATCCTCCTTCTGGCGGATTGTCCTGTCAAGCTGATGACTCATCTGGACTGGACGATAGATCTTCTTCAGTCCCTCGGTTTTCTAGTGAATGTTCCCAAGTCTGTGCTACATCCTACTCAAGTGATCAATTTTTTGGGGTTCAGGGTCAACTCCCTCACTTGCCAACTTCTGCTACCCCATCAGAAGATTCGTTACATCAAACGGGAATTGACTTCCGTTATCTCGAGTCCGACTGTATCATTGAGATCGTTAGCACGAGTTGTCGGTCTCTTAGCGTCTTCCCTGCAAGCGATATTTCCGGCTCCGCTGCATTATCGGGCCCTGCAGCGCCTGAAAATTCGGCATCTTCAATGGGGCCTTCGTTATTCCGACCAGATTCCTCTCTCGGAGGAGGCAAAGTCAGAAATGCAATGGTGGTTGGACCATATGGACGCCTGGAACGGCCGGGCTCTTTTCGGATCCTCTCCGGAGATAGTGATCGAGTCGGATGCCAGTCATTGGCGCTGGGGGGCCCGCTGCGGTCCGATCTCGACAGGGGGACGATGGTCTCCGCAGGACCTTTCTCTCCACATAAATTGTTTGGAGTTGCTGGCGGGATCGTTTGCGATCAAATGCCTATCGCCTCTTCAGTCCCACTGCTGTATCCTCCTTCGGATGGACAATGTCTCGGCAGTCCGATACATCAACATGCTGGGAGGGACTCGGTCGAGATTGTTGGCGGAGATTGCAAAGGAGTTTTGGCACTATTGTCTTCAGCACAAGATCACAGTTATTGCGGAGTACCTTCCCGGTTGTCGCAATCTTGTGGCAGATTGGAACTCCAGGTATCTGAAGGACTTCAGCGACTGGAGGCTCCATCCTCGTGTGTTTCGCCAGCTCCTTCGGGCTTGGGGCCCTTGTCTAATCGACCTCTTTGCGTCCCGTCTCAACACCCAACTTCCCCAGTTCTTCAGTTGGAGACCGGATCCGGAGGCTCTGGCCACGGATGCTTTCCTTCAACCGTGGCCGACGTCCCTATGTTATGCGTTTCCCCCATTCATGATGCTCCCCAGGGTTCTGGCTTATGCGACACGCTTTCAGGCGGAATTGATTCTGATTGCTCCTCTGTGGAGGGCTCAGCCGTGGTTCCCTGTTCTCCTGGAAATGGCTTGCGCATTGCCATTTCTTCTTCCTCAGAAGTGGAATCTCCTGCTCGATCCGCTTCAGAATCCGCATCCCCTGGTTCAGTCAGGCTCCCTCCTTCTCCTGGCGTGGCGGATTTCGGGCAACGTTGGGCGGTGTCGGGCCTTTCTGCGGGCGCTACCAGATTTCACAGCAACGCCTGGGCCCCAGGTACTCACAAACGTTACAGAGGTTCATGGAAACGTTGGAGTGATTGGTGTGCTCAACGGCAAGTTGATCCGACATCAGCTGATGTCTCTTTGATTGTCAATTTTTTGGCTTCTCTATCTTCTTCTTCTGGCTTGGCGTACCGCACAGTAAACAATTTCCGTTCCGCTATTTCGGCGGGCCATCTTCCTGTGGAGGGGAAACCTGTGGGAGAACATCCACTTGTGTCTAAGGTTCTTAAAGGTGTTCGTCTGGCTACTCCTCCACGTCCTAAATATGTTTCTTTATGGGACGTTTCGGTTGTCTTACGTTTCTTGGAAGCCTGGCCGATTAATTCTTTATTGACCCGTAAACAACTTTCGGCCAAACTTACCATGTTGTTGTGTTTGCTTTCCTGCAAACGAGTCTCGGATGTCCGCGCTTTAGATCTTGCGTGTTGTAGCTTCACGCCTGAGGGTGTTACCTTTCGCCTTTCCAGTAGCACTAAAACTAATAGTGAGGTCATTTCTTATCCTTCTTTTCCTGCTCGTCCTAACCTTTGTGTTGTCCAATGCCTTAAAGATTATGAGGTGAGTACTTCTCTTCTTCGCTCTGATATGCAAGGTCAATTGTTGATTGCATTGCAGAAGCCCTTTCGCCCCGTTACTCCGGCCACGTTGGCTCGCTGGGTACGGTGGCTTATGGGGGAAGCGGGCATTGATGTTTCTGTGTTTGGTGCTCATTCTGCCCGTGGGGCCATGGCCTCTAAGGCTTTCTCGTTGGGTGTCACCTTGTGGGACATTATGAAAGCTGCCGACTGGTCCTCAGATTCTGTTTTCAAGACCTTTTACTTTAAGCCTATTGCTACTGTGGCTTCTGTTGTGGTGGAGGAGCTTTGAACAAGCATAATCGGAGCCTCATGTCCTGAAATAGAATTCAAAATTTGCAAACATTCGTGACAAGAATTTTCAATTCTATTAAGGACTAGGCGGCGAGGATTATCCCACCCATTGTTTGTACATTGTATTCACTGAAAACTGTTCATGAATTGCTCTGTATTCCATTGTTACTATTGCCTTGTTTTCTTTACCCACCCTTCTTTGACATGTTTCTGTCTATGGTGGACGTGTATTACGGCTTTGTATCTTTTTTCAGGATCTGATCCCAAATGACGTGCCTGCAGTACGGCGTGGCTGTTCCTGCTTTCTTCTTTGAAGATTGTTTCCTGTTTCTCCCTTCGGTAGTTGCTGTATTGAACTTTCCTTCGTTGCCCTGGATTGGGGTTTGCCTTTGCATTGACTTTTCCTGTACTGTTTACTGCTTTCCTGGATTTCCTTCTCACCAAAGAAAGAGGAAGTGGGATTGTCTTCATGGCTATTTATAGTACGGACTCTATGGTTGTGACCCAAGTGTTTCTGGGTAATGTAGTTTTACATGGTTGCTGGGCATTTCTAAATAAAGAAATGAGACTAGCATAATCCTCGCCTCCTAATCCTTAATAGAATTGAAAATTCTTGTCACGAATGTTTGCAAATTTTGAATTATGTTCAATCTTGCCTTGGAGACACCGTGAACATCAGATTACATGTTTTATATATGTGCACGAGATTTTCAGCAATAGTATCAGTAACAAATGCAAGATTTCATATGAAATATGAAGTGATTTTGTTTATTAACTATGTTACAAATGAAATGAGAATACTGATTGTTCTTTCACGTACTGTTTGTATTTTAGATATCCCTGACGAAGGGAACTATTCCCGAAATGCATTGGATTTTTATATCGTGATTAATGGAAACGTTACTCCCCTGTGCTATGAAAAGCCTCTTTAAAGGAAAACTGAATGTATAAAATGAATTGAAAAAATGAAAACAGGAAATAAGAAAAGGAGTAAAATAAAGTTAAAATTGAAGAATACAATTAAGAGTTTAATTCATTGGATTCATTCCTGTGGTGAAAAGAAGGTTGTGCAGTTTGTATGGGGACCGAACCCGGGTGTCCTTTGATGGTGTTTACAGAAGGTTGTGTGTCAGATCTGTGTGTCAGAGAAGGCTGTGTGTCAGGTCTGCGTGTCAGAGAAGGCTGCGTGCCTGAGACGAAAAGAGACTGCTTGCCAGAGAGTGTTGTGCGACAGACATACCAGTATCTCGGAGAGGACTGTGTGTCACACATAGCCGTGTCCCAGAGGTGTGTGATGTATGTGATGGCTGTGTGCCAGAGAGGACTGTGTGTTTGTGTGTGAGAGGTCTGTTTTTCACACATAGCTGTATCTCAGAGGGGTGTGTGTGGTGGCTGTGTCTAAGAGAGGAATTTGTGTAAGAGAGGACTGTGTGTCACACATAGCTGGACTGTGTATTTGTGCGCCAGACTGTGCACATACCAGTGTGTTGTGTGTGTGCACAACACTGTATTATTATAGTGTGTTTACAGCTTTCTTTGCATGGCAGTGTGTAGTGAAGCGATGACTACAAATAGTTAGAATTGTAGTTTATTCAGTAAATAGCAGGTGCTGCGCAGCAGCGAGGCATACAGCAAACCAGCAAACCACCAACTGTCCCTTTCTTCAAACTCCACACTCTAAAAGGAATGTACAAACATTCCAAAGAACCTTACAGAGTGGGAATTCTAGTAACAAGGCATAAAGCAGTATGAAAGCAGAATACTACATTATCCTCCTTTCTTCAACAATAAAAAAAACAATACAAAAAAGAATAAAATAAAACTGAAACCTCAGTGATGTAATGAACAAAGCATGGTGAAAACATCACATTTAAGAATGACCAAAAAAAAATAATCACTAAAACCCCTAGTTCCGATATCTGACTGGGATGGAACGTTGTCGGGTGCTTCTCCGAAGAACGTCTGCAATAGGCTGAGCCAGACTGGGCTTGTGAGACACATTTGAGCCAAAAGACAAACCTTGTTTGAAATCTTTAGCAACTTTTACAACCCTGGACAAATTCCACCAGTTTTTTAGATTAACTCTCACAGCATTACCACAAACCATGTCAACTATTAAGGATTCAGAAATTTTTTAACTGCCTTTCTTCGCATAAGTAGGTAGCTTGATACGTACAATATCCCCAACCTTGATGTCTTGGTAAACAGATCTTTTCCTAGAATCAAAATAATCCTTCTGTTGACATTGAGCTTGTAGAACAGTAGATCTCACACAGTAATCTACATCATTCACAACATTCATTTTAACCCATTTAGTCATCCAACCAGGACAAATCTTTGAACTTGGCTTTCTTCCTCGAAGAAGTTCAAACGGTGAGAATTTTGTTGACGAATGAGGTGTTGTGCGATAAAACCAAAGCATTGACCTGACTGCATTTTGTACATTGCACTTGCTAGCCAGAGCCCACTGCACACAATTATTTAGAACTCTATTCATGCGCTCCACCAAACCATTGGTGTGTGGGTGATAAAGCGCACTCTTCAAATGACTGATACCACTCTGACGCATGAAATTTTCAAAATCCTGACTGACAAATTGAACACCATTGTAACTCACAATGGTAAGAGGAAAACCTTCTCTTAGAAAGATGTATTTTAGAAAATCAATGGCACTATTGGTGTTGGGTTCATTGATAAAACGAACCTCTGCCCACTTTGAGTAGTAATCGATTGCCACAATGGCAAATCTTGCATTTGAGGGAAGAGTATTGAAGGGTCCAACTAAATCAACCCCAATTTTCTCCCACTGCTTAGTTGGTAATTCTATGGGTTGCAAAGGTGGAGTGCGTAACTTCAAACTCTTTTCTGAAATGGAACAAACCACACATTCACCCACAAAAATGTCTACATCTTTGTCCATCAGAGGCCACCAAAGGTGTTCCTGAAGTCTCCTCTTGGTAAAAGTTTTACCAAGATGACCCTCATGTGCACCTTGAATCAGCCTGATCCTAAGTGACGCTGGAGGAATCAGTCTATCACCGCGCATGAGCAACCCATTTTCAATAGAAATCTCGTCAGCAACCTTGACAAAAGTCTGTAAAGAGAGATGTGCATTTTTCTCCTTTGGCCAGCCTTTTCTTACACACTTAAGAGCAGATGTATCAAGCCTTTTGTGACTCGCAAAGGCCGGAATTCGTAGAATTTCTGACTTTGCGAATCGCAAAAGGTATTTTTGCATGTTTTGGCATGCATCAAAAATTCGCAAAATAAGAAATAGCAAAAATTTGCGTTTCCTTATTTTTCCATAGCATTTAAGGAATCGCAATTTTGCGATTCCTTAACTGCTATGTATGTAGCATTTTTGATTTGCTATTTTTGTTTAAGAATTTGCAAATTACCACCAAGTTGTAGTTGATGGTAATTTGCGAAGTCTTTAAAAAATGCACAATTTAGCATTTTTGATGGTGGCAAGTGACGCACACACATGCCCATAGGGCATGTATGTGCTCCATATGCACATACATGTACATTTCAGGGGTGCAGCAGGGTGTCTTTGAGACACCTCTGCACCCTTGAAATAATTCTCAAATTGCGATTAGCAAATTGCGAATTCGCAATTTGAGAATTACTTCACGATCATTCTTATGGGCCTCCTGGGCCATAGGAATGCATGGGAAATTATTCCTTATTTGCGAATTCGCAAAAAGCGAATTCGCAAATAAGGAAGATTTTTCATACATTCCATTTTGCGAATACTAAATAGCGATTCCTTAAAAATCGCTATTTAGGAATCGCAAAATGGAATCTTGATACATCTGCCCCTTAATCACTTCAGCAAGAAGAAGATCCTCTCCCAACTTCTCTCTCCACTCTTCTTCACTAATCGCACACATTTCATCCAGCACAACAGGGGCAACAAAACAGTTGTCTTCATCATACCTATCATCCGCATCTGTACACTCAACAGGATTCCTTGACAAGTAATCAGCTCTAAAGTTTTTTGAACCTGGAATGTAGGAAATCTCAAAATCAAATTGCAGAAATTTTGTTGTTAAACGCGCAATTCTGGGCGTAAGATCTCTAATTTTGTCACCTGATAAAATAGACACAAGGGGAATGTGGTCAGTGCATAACTTAAAATGTTTACCCCAAACATACGGAGTAAATTTTCTTATTGCCCACCAACATGCCAGTAGTTCTCTTTCAATTACAGAAAAGTTCAACTCAGAACCCTGTAGAACTCTGGATGCATATCCCAACGTGTATTCTTGTCCTTTATCATTTTGTGTGAGAATAACCCCCAAACCTACACCACTTGCATCCACAGTGATTGTACACAACAAATTTGGATTAAAAGGTTTAAGAATGGTCGGGCTAACTAAATTTTCCTTGATCCAACCAAAAGCATCCTCACAAACTTTGTCCCACACAAACGGAACACTCTTCTTGAGCATGTTGGAAAGAGGCTGAATCTTAGATGCATAACCTGGCAAAAACCTAGAATAAAATTCGCACAAACCTAGTAACGATTTAAGAATTGGTTTGTCGTTAGGAGGTGAAGAATCCACAATGGCTTTAACTAAACCTGGTCTTGGTTCTACACCGTGCTCTGACAGAACTTGACCTAGATATTTAATTTTTTCCACTTTAAAAACACATTTCTCTTTTTTCAAAACCACTCCTGCATCTCTTAAAATGTCCATAACACCAAAAACAATGTCATCATGTATCTCCGAAGTAGCTCCATGCACCAAAACATCATCTTAAAACACGATGACCCCTTTTAAATCTTTGAGTAAATTTGACATAATTCTCTGAAACACTGCCGCCGCAGAGGCCAAGCCAAATGGCATGCGGCAGTACTGAAATGTACCAATATGAGAAACAAAAGCAGTCAAGTGCCTCGAAGATGGATCTAATACAACTTGGTGATACGCCAAGACAAGATCGAGTTTCATGAACCACCATGAACGCATATCAGAAATCTTCGGTAAAGGATGTGAATCCACCCAAATATTCTTGTTTAAGCTCCACAGGTCAATGCAGACGCGAAGTTCTCTGTTTTTTTTCTTAACCACCACCTAAGGACTAAGCCATAGGGAAGACTCAATAGGTTCGATAATTCCTTTTTCACAAAGCCCAGTAAGTTCTTTCTCCAGTTGTTCTCTTACACTAAAAGGTACATTCCTAAGTTTATGTTTAATAGGTCTAGCACCTTCTTTCACCTTGATAGAATGTGAAAAACCTTTTATCCGTCCAAGATTATTACTAAAAACTGAGGGATATTTCTCTGACAGAACTTCCTCTAGACAATCCAACTTTACAATGGATACTTGATCAGCTGTACCCGGTCTAAGTACCATTTTGAAAAGACCTTGGTGGAACCAGCCAAGAATATCTAGTCCCTTGATGGCCACATAAATCTTACCAAAAATGTTCCTTCCTCTGAACTCCAAGGTGTCTTCAAAATATCCTGCTAACTCAATTGTCCTCCCTTCATATGATACAGGTGACCTATCAGGGGGAAATAGAGGACGTGCACCCCTCACTTCATTGAATCTTTCTTCTTTAATCATGGTGATTCTTGCGCCTGAGTCAACCAACAGACAAAACCTCTTGTCACCAATTCCAATGTCAACATAGGGGTCTACACATTCAGAGAACTGGCTATCAATAACATTCACATCACTCACCACAACAACCATATTTCTCAAATCATCTTGTATCTTCTCGTAACTATTGGATCCTGATTCTGATCCTGATACGTTAGCAACTGCAGAAGTATTCTTTGAAAACTGCTTATTTTCTTGATAATTTTCTACATTCCTCTTGGTATTTTGACACACTTTTGAAAATGGTCAAACCTACCACATGTTCTGCATGTCCCATTTCTAGCAGGACATGGATGCCCTGATCTAAAATGAGGTGTATTTCCACATTTGAAACAAATATTAGTATGTTTGAAAAACTTATTGTCGTTCCGAATAAAACCCTGTTGAAATTTTGACTCTTTAGCTCTAACAACACTAACAGGTTCCTCTTTAGAAGAATTAACAGATCCCTTTTCTTCCAATTCTTTAACTGCAACTTTTGATAACTCAATACTTCTCGCTATTTTAACAGTTTCTTCTAGAAAAGGGTTACCCAAGGACAAAAGTTTCTGTTGGATACTCTTATCTGTACACTTACAAATGTATTGATCCCTTATGAGTTGGTCCCTGAACCCTTCAAATTGACAATCAGAACTTAGAACTCTCAAAGCAGAAATATAGTCTTCCACTTTTTCACCAATTTTTTGTTCTCTTTTAAAGAATTTATGTCTTAATACAACTAAACTAGGTTGTAAGTCAAAACGCAATTGCATTTTTTTAACAGCTTCTGAAAACTCATCAATTACTTCTTTTCCTGCTGCACGTACTAATGGTGGTAAATGTTTAAAAATCTCCCTACCTTCAAACCCCAAAGCATTTAATAACAAACATTTCTTCCTTTCTGCCCTATACCGTGAACCCCCTATTGCTCCAATGTATGTAATAAAGGCAACATACCATTTCTTCCAATGAATTGGTGGATCTCCTGGGGTCTCTAAAAAAAATGGAGGTTGAGAAACCGATTGCATTATAACCCGCTTACAATACACACTGAAGTAAGATCTGACAACAACCTCATGACACTTGTTAATAAATGCGTGAGAAAATGCTTGATGCTAGACTAAGTACAGTGCAAAGACTAATACATTTCCCAAATGTTCCCAAAAAGAAACAACACTAAAAATAAGAAGATGAAATTAGTTGCTTGAAGAAACTGTTTCTTAGAACTGTAACATGAATTTCCTTCAAATTTTCCTTTTAAATAGTACTGTGAGTTAACCAAATGCCTTTTGTCTTCAAATAATCCAAAGCCAATTTTGTGAAAAACGATAAATAAAAAATAAGAAAAAACGCTTTAAATGTCTTTCCAGTGAAGAATCTCACCATACCCTTTACTTGTTGAACGATTTTTCACACCGCTCCTTACTCAACAAACCTCTTTGTCGTTCTAACGATTAACTCATGAAAATGCCCGTTTTTTTTTCTTTTGCGCTGGCTTCGTGAATTTCCCCAATCCAAAATGGCCGCTGCTATGACATCACTCGGTCGACCAATGGCGATGCACGATTTCTGTTCATCATGGTGCTTACACGCCTTGCCTTACGTCCTACGTTGCGCATAGCAGCCAATGCAAAGTCACATTCACTTCTCTCAAAATGGCGCCCGCAGTCGACTGGAATGCAAACTTCCTTTACTGCTTCTCACCGCTGACTTAAAATCCCAATCACACAGTACCTTTCAAAGGTGCTCCGTACTGCTTTTTCGGGAATCGTAGCTCTCCGGTGAATGACTACCTCATTTCGGCCCAGCTGATCGTTCCTGCAGTTCACGGTAAAATAAACTCTTCTTTATTTTTCTCTAATTTTGCACGTCGTGGATATAGCAGGCACCTGTAATCGTCGCCATAAATTATGTAGTGAAGTGATGACTACAAATAGTTAGAATTGTAGTTTATTCAGTAAATAACAGGTGCTGCGCAGCAGTGAGGCATGCAGCAAACCAGCAAACCACCAACTGTCCCTGTCTTCAAACTCCACACTCTAAAAGGAATGTACAAACATCCCAAAGACCCTTACAGAGTGGGAATTCTAGTAACAAGGCATAAAGCAGTATAAAAGCAGAATACTACACAGTGTTTGTGAAACGTGCACTACAGCATTGTTTGTTTACAGCATGGTGTGCATAGAATTGAGCATTTACGGCTTTGGATGTGCACAACACTGTGTCTAGCTGTGTATTGATGTGCAACATGGTATGTTGTTTTGTATTTACACCCCTGCATAGAGCATTGGGGAGATACTGTATTCTTTGTAACAGACAAGTGGGTGTGTAGAGCTTTATTTACATTATGTTTAGAAGCTGCAGAACTCACTTTACAGCATATACTGCTTTACTTAGTTACAGTATTGATTACAACATTGTGTATATAGTGTGAATGCAGCATTACATATGTGTGCAGCATATGTGGCTGTTAATCTCTGCCGGACCTGGTGCTGCAGCACCTGCAGCATGTGCTGCACTTGTTCATGGCAGGGCCCTTTTTAGGCCCTCCACCTAATTTACCCCAACCTTTAGGGCACTGATGAGCTCGGGAAAATGAGTGGCAGCACATTGTTTTCTTTTCTCAGTGTCTCTTCAGATACTTTGCACTTCACTGCCCGCAATGTTCTGGTAAATATCTCTTTAGCGTGCTCATATGTTAGTGAGATCCCGACATTTTTATTCGAAAAGCTATCAAGCTATATCTTTTCCTGACAACCACTGGGCTGTTTACCTTTGATTGACAGCCCACAAGAAGAAAAAAAAGGCAGGGAGTTAATTTTAATTTGTGCATTTCACAAGGTTGCAAAATGGCAATGTGACATAATTGGGGCCACTGGAATGTGTCTACGGCTTCTGCTTTTTGTGCATCCACACTCACAAACATTCTAGCACACACTGCTCTTCTCCGCAACACTCTCTATCCTTCTGCCTACCACTGCTCTTATACTCATCACTCTCAGTCCTTCTGCATCACACTGCTCTTCTCCTCCTCCTTCTCCTACCATCTCTCTAACACTGCTCTTCTACACCTATCTACTTACTTATGCCTAATACTAAGCAAATAATCTTACCTTCCTGCTACTTCACACTGCTCTTCTACTTCTCACACTCCTTTCATATCCCTCCTACTACTCTTCTACTCCTCTCTCCTTCATCATGCCTCATACTGCTCTCCACACTTTCCTTCCTACAAAAATAAGCTAATCTCCTCCACGCTTTCTGCCTTCTCCCTCATACTACTCTCACCACTCCCCTTTCTTCTGCCCCATACTACTCTCCCCACTCACCTTTCTTCTGCCTCATGCTACTCTCCTCCTCATTATACTTCATTACCCTCATGCTATTCTTCTACTCACTCTCCGTCCAAAATCTTAAACACTGCTCTTTTCCTTCTAACGCTATTCATTAAACTACTACGCACATAACAATTACAATTCAACCAACATAAAAGCACAACATATCACATACAAACACTCAATAAGACACACCTAAAATACAATGCCATTAGCAAAGCAAATAGCTTTAACTTAAACAAAGACAAGACCTATTGCATTTCCAATGCTTGTATTCTTTTGCGTCCAGCAATGCCCAAGCAAAGATTCCTCTTGTGCTGCTTTTAATTTCCAATACATTTTTAGGTTGAGCCTAGTGCAACGCGCATGCGCTGCTCTAGGAGATGACCTTTAGAAATCGGTCTGCACTTTTCAAGCACAAGTGCTTGTGTTGGCATCCACCTTGCGGGAGCGAGCAGCGGCGTGCAGGAGCCATCTGTTTGTAATTAACGTGGCCGCGCATGCTTGTTTATATTTCTTTACTTTCCCTTCCACTGCCTGCCTCACCCTCGCCCTCCCTTGTCAATCAGTTCCTTTTGAACAACTATGTGGCTTTTTGATCTCTGCCAATTACTGTGCTACATATCTAGCAGCTGTGCTTAAAAAAATCGTACTTTGTTAAAAGTATCTGCTAGCATGTATTTTTGTATAATACATTAAAACAGGGGCTGCTCTCTACACACACCATATAAACAAGCTCTCTCTCCTAGCACATGCTGCCTCTCTTCTCAAGTTCTAGAAAGGATGAAACTTAGAGTCAGCCCTTCTTTAACTTGAACCTGTGGCTGTAGTGTGCACACAGATTTCTGGTGCCATCTGTTTTTGTGGCTTGTTGATCTCTGCCAATAACTGTGCTACACATCTAGAAGCTGCACTAAAAATTATCGTATTTTGTCAAAAGTATCTGTTAGCATGTATTTTAGAATAATACATTAAAACAGGGACTGCTCTCTACACACACCATATAAACAAGCACTCCTAGCACATGTTGCCTCTCTTCTCAAGTTATAGGAAGGATGAATGAATGAAATGGCATTTGTAATGCGCAGCTATGCCCAATGGGCGTCAAGGCGCCTAAAAAAATAACTAGCTGTCAAAAGTCAGAAATAGAGCTTACCGGTATGCCTTAATAAAGAGCCAAGTTTTCAGTGACTTCCTGAAAAGGTCAAGAGATGGGAGTGACTTAATCTCAAGGGGGAGTGAATTCCACATCTGGGGTGCCAGAATGGAAATGAAATGAAACTTAGAGTCAGCCCTGCTTTCATTTGAACCTGTGGTTGCTGCGTGTGCACATATTTCTGGGGCCATCTACAATAACAGCACAAGTGCACAATACTGAAACATATCAATCTATGGATATTAGCAATGAACTTCTAATGGACTGGTTTATGATCAATACTGATGTGGAAAACTTATCCGATGCACTTATGCCATATTTTACACAGACATGTAAAGTAATATTTTGCAATGGCATTATTACAAAAATATTAGAAGATATTGCAACAGAATGAATATATTTATAAAATATGTATAAATGTACATCATAAATATTTATTTTTCCTCTCAACTTACTTTAAAGTACTAAAAATGTTAACTAAAAATTCTTGCAATAAAATGTAAACTAACAAACATTTGTCAGTTATTCCTGGACGAACCAATGCCAATATCTTTGTTTACACACTTATAAGGTGCCAAAAAACAACACATATTAGCAATGCCAATAGCTCAAAAATAAAATCCAAACTACCAAGTTCTAATTGGGTGCTTTATGTATGCTAAACAATATTACTGCACATTGCTCAGAAGGTACATTTTATATTTTTAGCCTTCAGGCTACTTTAGCATTAAAACGAATTGTAAAGCTGTTCCACATTTGCTTTTTTTTTTTCAAAACCAAGTTTATTGAGCATAGGAGTATCAAGAATGTGGTATCTCCACACACCAAGATCACCACAACAATATCAATGCATCTATGACATAGATAAGAAAGGATGAAGTAAATACCAAATAAGCTCAGTTTAGAAATACCCCAGCAGCCTACTCTAACCCCCAACTACACCCTCCCCCCCGTACCAAACACTCCCCCCCAACCCCCCCCACCACACGTGTACAAAAAGGCAACAGAAAAGGAAATGCACAAAGAATAAGCAGGTATAGCGCAGCCAGGGCTTTGCCGCTGCAGGCCAGAAGTGTCACTGTGATCAAATGTCCTCCTCCTGCTCCGCCGGGGGGTCCAAGGACAGGCCACAGTAGTCGGCCCACCGCTTCCAGATCTTGAAATGTTTGCGCGGGCAGCCCCGCGCCTCAAAGATCGGCTTTTCCAGGCCCATGAAATAATCTAACCCAGCCTTCCATGCAGACAGGGCGGGGGCCCTCACAGACTTCCATGCCCGAGCCAGGTCTCGGTTGGCCACCACCAGCCCCAGGAGCAACAGGTGACGCTTATATATGTTGCCCCCAACCCCTTCCATAATATGCAGCAGGCCCAGCCGGTGGGTACGAGGAAGATCCCAACCCAGGACCTCAGCCAGGCAACTCCACACGCCCCTCCAGAATCCCGTCAGGCGACCACACGACCACACCGTATGCATTAGGGAGCCAGGCACCACCCCACAACGCAGGCATTCCGGGGACGCAATCAAACCAGCCTTCCACAGACGTTCACGCGTATAATAAGCACGGTGCAAGTACTTGAATTGAATCAGGCGGAGCCGGACCGCAATGGCGGTGCCGCGCGGGGACTCCAGCGCCTCCCTCCAATCGTCCTCATCCAGGGCGCCCACGTCCACCTCCCACGCCTCCCGAAGGGAGCGGAGAGTGGAGGAGCAGTGGATAACAAGCGTCTGATAAATCCTAGAGACCTTCCTGTCTCCCAAGTCTCCCATAAACACTTTTGCCTCAATCGGGCTGAACTCCGGCAGGGAGTCGAGGCCGGCAATGCTCGAGGCGAGGGCATGCCGCAGCTGGAGGTAGCGGAAGAACTGGGACTGAGGCATTTGGAACTCCGCGCGGAGTTCCTCGAAGGACTTGAGAGTGGTGCCGGACATGACCTGGCCCAGTTGTGTAACTCCAATGGCCTCCCAGCCCTCAAACCCGGCCAGGGCCGCCAGTTCCGGAAGCAGGCCATTGTGCCATAGCGGCGTTTCAGCTGTTAATTTGCCCCACCAACCCATGCGGCGTAGGGATTGCCGCCACACCGCAAATACTACTTTAGTGACCGACGGCAAGCCACGGCGTATGCGAGCCGAATAAAGAATGGTGTGAAGCGTGCGATCACCCATGAGCAGTCGCTCCAGGGCATAGGCCGGATCACCCCTGTCCCCATACCACCATTCATTAAGGACAAGTAGGTGAGACGCTTGGTAGTAGGAGAGGAGGTCCGAGGTGGCCAAGCCACCACAGTACGTGGATAGAAAGCACGTCTTCAAGGCCACCCTGGCTGCACCACCATCCCACAGGAAGCGGCCCAGCACAGAATTAACCTGACGGAACCACTCCACTCCAATGGGGTGTGGGAAGTTTTGGAGTTGGTATAGAAGCCTCGGCAGCGCCACCATCTTGAAGATGGCCGACCTCCCAAAAATAGTGAGCGGCATTCTGGACCAAGTTTTAACATCAGTCTGGACCCGTTCCCACACCGGCAAGACACCACGTGCCCAGGCCACGGCCCGCGAGTCCGAGAGAAAAACGCCCAGATATTTCAGGCCATCTGCCGCCACACGCAACTCGGCGGCCCATGGGTCGGCAACCACTCCGCCACCCAAAATCCACAGGGTCGATTTGTTCAGATTAAGATTGAGACCTGAGACCTCGCCAAACACCCGCATGATCTCTAAAACCCGGGGACCCGAGCGCCGCAGATCAGTGAGGAATAGAAGGACGTCATCTGCATACAGCGCAATCCTATCTGTCAGGTCATCGTTCCAGACAAAGCCACGCAGCTGGGCATCTGTCCGTATCCGCGACGCCAGGGGCTCCATGGCTAGGGCAAATAGGTAGGGGGATAGCGGGCAACCCTGTCGAGTACCACGACCGATGCGGAAGCGCCCAGAGACAGCGCCGGCCACGCGGACCGAGGCTGTAACATTAGTGTAGAGGAGACGAATATATGACAGGAAGACAGGCCCCAGGTTAAGGCGGGTTAACAAGGTGTCCAACTCACCGAATCAAAGGCTCGGTCCATGTCCGCTAGAAGGAGTGCTGCCTGTTCATCCCTAGCACCCATGGCGTCTACCGCCGCCTGCGCCCGTCGGATATTATGCCGGGTGGCCCTGTGCGGCATGAATCCGGCCTGGTCGGGGTGGACCAGGTCAGCAATGTGAGGCAAAAGGCGGTTCGCTAAGGCCTTCGCTAAGATCTTGGCCTCGATGTTGAGAAGGGAAATCGGCCTGTAAGAGTCGTGCCGGTCCGGCGCCCTGCCCGGCTTCAAGAATACCACTATTTCGGCGTTACGCCAGTCCGGTGGCAACTCACCCTGAGCCCGTGCCGCCTCCAGGGCGCTGCGAAAGTGGGGTCCCAGCTGGACGTGAAACTTTTTATAAAATTCACTAGGATAGCCGCTCGGGCCGGGCGCCTTGCCAGTATTTAATTGACCAAGGGCCTCCCCGAGTTCTTCGGACGTAAGCGGGGCTTCCAAGGCGGTTCTGGTCTCGTCAGGGACTGCCCGCGGGAGCAGGTCATCTAGGTATGACGCGATTTCGTCCGCCATCAAAGGATCACGAGGAGCGTATTGCGCCTCGTAATAACGGGCAAAGCTCCCACATTTGCTTTTTAAACAAAAAAGCTAGAACAAGATTTTTCAGCAGCACACAATTCATTACTTTGTAGTCCTGTTTAGAAACATAGTTATGCTATAAAAACATTGCCATAGCCAATACGTCTCGCCTTTCAGAACATGCAAGTATTTAGTTATGCAGCACGATATCCTTGGTGCAACAACATCAACTGTGGCATGGCTAAACACTTATAAGGTCCCAAAGGTGAGACTTATTGACCATGCCAATGCTTGTTATTATTGCTGCTTTCCTAACTGGATGTTGGTTGAATAACCCGAATTCCAAGCAAACTTGTGCTTGAGATGTAAACTGCGGGATCTGAAAGATTTGTTTGAATAGGCCTGATTGTTAGAGATTGAGGAAGTTTGCATCTTGACCTTTGAATAATTCGGTGCCATAGGTGAGGGTTGGGAGAAACTTAGCAGCAATAACTTTTAGTAGATGGGAATTTGATGAACACTTTAATTTAATTTGTTTTATGCAAAACGTAATTTGTTTGCTTTACCTTTTCTATTTATTAAGTCATCATTAAGCATGAACCTTGAATCAACCACTACTACCAGATATTTATAGGAGGCACGCTGCTCTATGCTGTTTCCTGCTGCGTACCACTTATATTTTTTTCTATTTGGCCCAGTGTTTTCTGAAAAACAGATGACCTTAGTTTTATTGTAGTTGAGAGACAAACCGAGCTCCTTAATGTATTCCAGCAGCTTTGTGATCAAGCCCTGTAAGCCCACTGGAGTCTGGTTGCATAGAATAATATTGTCTCAATACTGCATACTTCTTACTTTGCAGTGTGCTATCTTTGTAGGGTCACTTTGGAATTCTGATAGCCTCTTGTCTAGGTCTGCAGTGAAGATGTTAAAAAGACTAGGAGCCAGCACACACCCCTGCTTTAAACCGATGTGCGTTGGAATCCTTGCTGTAGTTCTTTCACTGTTTCCTAGTTTTATCTGAACCCAGGTGGATGTATACAAGTTGACGATGGTCCGCAGTAGCAGTGGTGGAATGCCCCAATTTGCCATCTTTTGCCACAAGAGTTCTCTGGGTACCATGTCGAACACTGCTTTTAGGTCGACAAAGCAGGTGTACAATTTGGTGGATTTTCACTTTGCTTTTTCGACAAGAAGGTTCAAGGCCAGTAAGTTACACATCGTACAGTAAAGTAATAGGAAGCCTAGAGTCTGGCTTGGTTCAAAGATCATAATCATGTGCCACGTCACCAAAATATATTCTATGTAAAATGTGTAACGCATCAAATTTACATAGGATGAAGACTTAAAAAATCTCTAGAAGAGTATTTAGTTCTAATGCGGGAAGGATATTGGATTATATAATTGCTTTGAGTGCCTTTTATATACAAGGCAGCATCGGGAAGCAGGAAAGAAGGGAGATTTTGTAAAATACATCGAATGGAATTCATATGCTAGCAGACCGGATTCAAAACAAACTTTATTCAGGTACTGAAATGCTCATAAACATGTAGTATATAATGCAGTGCACAGGCTTTTATAACATTTCATAGCTATCAAGAAGGAAAATAATTTCAGTTCTATTAAGGACACAGAGGTGAGGATTATGCATTTACTTTCTTCACTTTATTAACAGGAGGCATATCTAGGTTCATTCCTTTAATAACTTCAAAACTTCCTGTCCCATAAAACCATAGGAAACAAGCAGTCCACGAATCACACAGTCCCAGAACATATATCGGCTATGACATCCCTTCCTGCTCTTCTTTGTTCCTGTGAGGATCTCAACCAGAGTTTTTTTTAAAGAACTTAGTACCAAGATTTCGAAAAAAGAAGTCCAAATATAGTAAATTGAGTTATATAGTCTAGATTATCTTAATCAGTGTTGGTTCAAATGAAGGACAGGAATCAAACATGTTTATTGTTCCATAGCATATATTCCACACGGAAACAGACAACACATATTTCGTCCCAGTGAGGTGACTTCTAAAGGGCTGTAAGTATATACATGCAAAATAGTTTTTATTTCCTATGTATTACAACATCATTCTTACATATTCTTCATGTAGTGGAAGTAACCAAGTTAGAAAATCCCAGGAGGAGGGAAAATAAACTTCCAAATCCAGCATGTGAAAGTAGAGTTAAGACTGAGACCAAAGAAACATAATGAGCAACCAAAAAGATTTTCTAAAAAAGAGAATATGGGCAAAAGTGTGGTTTTACATGCGAGGAGCGCACATCCTGCTGCACAGATCAATTCTATACCTCTAGGTGAGATGACATGCTTATGGAGAAATTGTAGTGATGACTTGATGTTTACAAAAGAGCTAGAGTTGCTTGATTACCCAGAGACCACCTTAACCAAGGCACACACTAGAATCATCATAACAAAACGTGAATCTCTACTAAAAAATAATCCTAAAAAGAAGAGGGTAAAACAAGAAATGGCCCTTGTTACCAGATACTGCACACGCAGCCACAATATCTATAGGATTTTAAACAAGTACTGGGACATACTAGAACTAGACACTACCATTAAGAAATTCATCTCATGAAAACCAACTGTAACATTTAGGAGAGGTACTGCATTGAGGAATCTCCTATGTGCTAGCTACATTACACAGAAAGTGCAAGAAAATAGAAGTTCATGGATGCCTGGTAAACAAAAGTTTTTTTTAGATGCGCCAAATGTATGTATGCAAATATGTCATGAATACATTTACTTGTTTTCAGCACAACACAAAACACATCCACAATATTCAACAATGCATCAATTGCAATACTAAATTTGTGGTCTACTGTATAGTATGCTTATGTCAAAAAATATATGTGGGTAATACTATCAGACCCCTCAAGGAGCGTATCCAGGAACATATAAGGGCGATTAAGAACAACAGCGCAAATTATCCATTAGCGACACATTACAATAACACTCACTTGGGATACAAGATTTAAAACATAAAATTCCACGCTATAACACATGTGGAAAGGGACCCAAGAGGGGGTGACAGAACATTGACCCTTAGAAAAACTGAAACAAAATGGATAACCAAATTTAGGTCAATGGAACTGGGTTTGAACACGGACAGAGAACTTCACGTGTTCCGAAAAGACTAATATAATGCATTATTTTCCGATGTAGTGGATGAGCTGAATAAAATGTGGTAATCGTATTGCAGAAGTATTCATTATACCATGTTGACAACAACTAACTGGTTTTTTTAAAAACTTTATTTTTGTTGTTGCTATCACATGGTATTCAGTAACAGTGAGCCGTATTGTAGAGCAGCGTCAACATTCAGCTGTCTACGATCAATAGAGCAACTTTTTATTTTTTTCCTCCCCCCCCCCAACTTATAACTTGCTACTACAGGGGTTGCCTTGTATAATCATGAACTGTATGCTAGTACAACAATGGTCCGTAGACAGTCGCTCAGCAAACCCTCAAACAGTTCTAGCGATAACATTCATTCCTCCCTTTGTGTCTCTCTGGTCCCGGGGCCATGCAGTGTGGCAGGGCCTCCCTCTACCTCCCTCTTATTACTCCATTTCCTCATCGTCTCCTGAGCTGTCCCCATCCTCTCCTTCGGGCAAAGGCTCACATATGTCCCCCCTGTAAGTGTTCCACGGCGACCAGATCCTGTTCCATTTACGTGGATTATGTCTCTGTTGGTATACTGCCCTCTCCGTCACCATGAGCACGTCCATATTCCTGCACCATTGTGCCAGTGTCGGTGCCTCCAGTGCCCCCCATCTTTGCTATATCTCGCTTTGCCATCATAACGCCGATGACCACCCAACCCCTGGCATACAATGATAGATCTGTCGGGCCCCATACATTCAAGAGACAAACTCTAGGGTCGGGCGTGAATGGGTTTTGGAGGGCCTGACTGATTGTGCGTGTGACTCGCCTCCAGTAGTCCTGTATAATCGGGCAGGTCCATATAGTGTGGAACAGTGTACCCTCTTCCCCACAGTTCCTCAGGCAAAATGGGTGTTCTGCCCTGTGTATTTTATGTAGTGTGGTGCGGGTGTAGTAGACCCTATGGAGTATCTTGAGTTGGACCAGCCTGAATCGGGTGGAAATACCCGCCTCCCTGGGCGATGCCAGGGCTGCGTTCCATTCTGCCTCATCTAGGTCGCCCACCACATCCTCCCAGCACTCCTTCAACTTTCCAAGGGGATCCGGCAGGTTATTAATCAGTTTGCGGTCAGTGAGGGAGGTTGCACTGGACTCCATGTAGTCCGTAAGCAATCGGTCTTCTAGAGGGGCCGATTCCGGCAGCGTGACACCTGGTTCCAATACCGACAGGAGTGCGTGTCTAATTTGTATGTACCTATATGTTTCGGTCACTTCTAGGTTGTATTGCTCCCTCAAGGTCGCAAAGGAGAGCACGCCCTCCTTTGTCCATAGGTCGCCCACTACGGAGATCCCAATGGTATCCCACTGATCAAATCCCTTGGAGCTGCGCAGGTTGCCGAGTGCCTTTGTGTCCCATAGGGGCGTGAGATTAGTGATCACTCCCTCCCACGCCAACCACCTTTGCGCTTTGTGCCAGATGGCTACTGTGTGTTTGGTAGGTCCCTCCAGTTTTCTCATTAGTCCTTTGTTGTAGAGTGGGGCCAGTAGGGTGGAAGTGCCCAGCTGGTGCCTGTCAGCCTCATACGCCGGATCATCCTGCGGCGCGTGAACCCACTGGTTGATCACCTTGAGGTGAGCGGCCCAGTAGTACAGTTCGAGGTCGGGGAGGGCTATCCCTCCACTATACCAGTCCCTGGTCAACTTCGATCGCGCAACCCTGGCTGGTTTGTCTCCCCACAGAAGGCCGGACAGCTGTGCCGCTACGTGGCGGAAAAAGGATACAGGGACCATCGCTGGCGTGTTTTCCAGGACATAGAGGAAGCGGGGCAGCGCCATCATCTTGAAGAGCGCCGCTCTACCTAATAGTGTTAAGGGGAGATTCTTCCAGTGGCGCACGTCCGCCTTCAGCCTTTCCAGCTGAGGCTTAAGATTCAGTTCCACGAAGGTCGAGTGATCCCTCGTGATCCATATCCCTAGGTACTTAAAGGAGGTGCGTTCAACAACCAATTGGCAATCCTCAGGTAAGGCTGGAGGGTCGCCCTGCACCATGAAGATTATGGACTTGGACCAGTTAAGTTTGTAGCCCGAAGCTGTACCGTGGGATTCGCACAGTGCCAGTAGGACTGGGATGCTGTTTGGGAGGTCCATAAGGTAGACCAGCATGTCATCGGCATATAGGGATACTCTGTCATCCCAGCCACCTCCCCATTGTATGCCTTTCAGCAGTCGGGTGGTTCTGATAATTGTGGCTAGGGGCTCCAGCACTAGGGCGAATAGTAGTGGCGAGAGTGGGCACCCTTGTCTCGTGCCCCGCGCCAACGGGAACTCTCTTGATATGTGGCCATTTGCAGTCACCCTCGCCACGGGTTCGGCATACAGTAGTCTGACCCACGATATGAACGTCGGGCCAATACCCACATGTTCCAGGACCGCAAAGAGATAGCGCCACTCCACCAAGTCAAATGCCATCTTGGCATCTAGTGACAGCACCGCCGCTGGTTCTTCCAGTCGCGTGGCACGCGCCAGCACCCCGTGCAGCCGTCTTAGGTTCAGCGCCGTACTCCGGTGTGGCATGAAGCCCGACTGGTCCGGGTGTATCAAATGCGCCAGGTGAGGCAGGAGCCTGGTGGCCAACAGTTTCGCCAGGATTTTACTCTCAGCGTTGAGGAGGGAAATCGGGCGGTAGGAACCGCAGTCCTCAGGGGGCTTGCCGGGTTTGGGTATTGCAACAATTGTGGCCGTGCGTTGGTCTGGAGGCAGTCTCCCCTGCTCCTGACACTCTTTGAACATGTCAAGCAATGGTGTGGACAGTGTTTCGGACATACTCTTGTACCACTCTATCGGGACCCCGTTAGGGCCTAGCGCTTTCCCCGGGTGTAGTGCCGTTATGGCCATCTGTATTTCTTCTGCAGTCAGGTCAGCGTCAAGCTCGTCCCGTTGGTCGGGGGTGAGGGTGCGGGTCTGCATTCCTGAAAGCGAGCTTTCTGCCATCTCCCGTGTGACCTCATACTCAGGGGTGTATACGGAGTGAAAGTGGTCTGCCAGGAGTTCCACTATTTTCGCCGGACTGGTGTGCCTCCCGCCATTGGGGTCTTTCAACTGGAGTATGGCCCTCTGACCTCCCCGTGCTTTCTCCAACCACGCCAGTAGTCTCCCTGCTTTGTCGCCTATGTCGTACACTCGACTAGTAGTAGCTGACATGTGTTCCCTCACTCTGCGGCGCAGAAAGTCGGTATGTCGTTGCTGGGCTATTCGGAGCGCGTGTTGTGGGTCCCCATTGGGGTTCCCTTCGTGGTTCTGCGTTGCCTCGTTAAGATGTTCTTCTAGACCTACCAGCTCCTGACGCTGTGCGTGCTTGTGCTGTGTGATCACTGAGATCGCCTGCCCGCGGAGGACCGTTTTGTAGGCCTCCCACAGAATCGTAGGCGATGCCACCGAGCCCACATTTTCGGTGAGGTAAGATCTCGTGCTTCTTTTCAGGGCCTTGGCTATGTCCGGTATCTCAAGGTATCCCGGGTAGATAGGGAAGACCCGTCTACTGGTCCGTTCTTGACTGGAGAGAGTCAGTGTTAGCGGAGAGTGGTCAGAGACCCCTCGCGGTCTAATCTGAGAGTCAGTGAAGGTGAGGTGTCCCCCTTCCAACGTCAGGAAATAGTCAATCCGCGACAGGCTGTCGTGCACGGACGAGTAGTATGTGTAGTTCCGGTCCACTGGGTGGAGCCGTCTCCATATGTCCACTAAGCCTTGCGCCTCCATGAAGTCATGCAATTTGGAGTGTGTCGGCGTTTGTGTGCGTATTGGGTATCGATCTAGGGAATCATGAGCCACTGCATTAAAATCCCCGCCCATTACAAGAGCCCCTTCAGGAAGGCCTAATATGAATTTACCTAGGTCCGGGAAGGCTATAGTGTGCAGCGCCGGCGGGATGTATACCGATATTATGTTGAGTGGTTTCCCCTCCCATTGTCCATGTACCGCTGCGAAGCGGCCCTGTGTATCCACTGCCACTGACTGGACTACAAACTTGGATGAGCGGTGAATTAGTATCCCGGTGCCTCGGGACCCTGTCGTGAACTCAGAGTGGGCCACCATGCTATAGCCCCTCCTGTCTAGGGCCCTTGTGGCTGTGCCTGTGAGGTGTGTTTCCTGTAATAGGACCAGGGCGGGATTTACTCTTCTTATACTCTGCAGGACCAGCCCTCGTTTGATCTTGTCGCCCAGACCTCTCACATTCCACGACATGAGGCTCAATGGGGACGCCCATCCTATATCAGTGCCCTCCCCCATCCCGTTTGTGCATATGGACTGTGAAGTTATGCGCATGGAGGACCAGGAGGTCCGTGTAGCGATTCTGTGTGCAGTGTCGTGACAGTAGCATTTTGTGTTCATGTGCCCCTTCGTAGCAATCTTGACCCCGTGTAGAAACTAATAACCATAACCCCTTCCTACCCCCAACTCCCCCCCTCCCTGCCCCCCTGCTCAACGGACTCAAAACTGCCCGCCCCCCCAACTTAGCAGAGTGCTTGATCCCCATCCATAACATAGTACTTGCTCGCTGGGGTGAAGGTCTCTCCGTGATCGGCGGCCCCCTTCCTCAGCTGCGGAGGCCCTTCCGCCCAGTGTCCAAAGCGGCCTTGTCAGTCTTCGTATTCGTCGGTTCAGCTAGTCCACGGCAGTGACTTACAGCCCCCCTTCTGCACCGTCCTCATGCTGATCAGCCAAAGGAGAATGTACCTCAGCGCCTTCTTCGTTGGTGTGCGAGCCCTGCCGAGAGCCGGCATTACGGTGTTTGTTCTGTCTGTTGGAGCGACGGGGGAGGCCCGTCGGTCTCCATCCTTCTAACCAATCTTGCGCCACCTCCGGGGAATCGAAAAACCAAGTCTTGTTGTCAGCCACGACTCGAAGCCTGGCCGGGAAGATCATGGAGTATGGGATTTCTCTGGCCCTCAGTTCTTTCTTGACTTCAAAAAAGGTTCTTCTCCTCCGTGCAACCTCGGCCGTGTAGTCAGGAAAGAATGCCAGTGTCGCGTTTTGGATCTTGATGGGAGGTGCGTTCCTCGCCGCCTGCAGGATGGCATCTCGATCCCTGAAATTAAAGAGCCTCGCTATTATTGGTCTAGGGTTAGCGCCTGTCTTATGGCGTCCTCCTGGCACCCGGTGCGCTCTTTCAACTGTGAAGAAGGCTGAGAGTCCTTTGGGCTTCAGAGTCTCTTTGATCAGGTTTTCTACGTATAGGTCCATTGCCCTCGTGTCTTCCGATTCTGGCACACCTATTATACGGATGTTGTTCCGTCTTGAGCGCCCTTCCTGGTCATCGAGCTTTTCGCGCAGTTCCTTATTTTCTTTCGAGATGCGTTCCATGCTAAGTTGCAGTTCCGACACGTCCTCAACCAAGGATTTGGTCACCACTTCCATGTTGTTCACCTTCTCTGACATTTTATGAAAGTCTGCCCTTATGAGCGTAATCTCGGCTGAGATCGACCCCACGGTGACTTGTACCTGTGTGAGGGCGCGCATGACGTCGTCAATGGTTGCCTTCTTGCCACTGGGCACGTCCGTCGCCCTGCTAGATTGTGGTTTGGCCTCCTGCGAGGGGGAGCTGGGTTTTTCATATGCGAATCGGTCCAGGCGTGACTGTGCCGCCACGTTTTTAGGCCCCTTGCCTGCCATTCCTGCAGCTCCCGGGCCGACTTGGTGTTGTGTAGTCGCCTCACTCCAAGAGTCACTGGGGCCGCGCCTTACTGACCCCCACAAATAGTTAATATGGGGCTGTCCCGGGGTCCACGCAGTGTGCAGGGGTGAGGCGCAGCCTCTGAGGGGCGTTCCAGGTACCGTGTCCAGCAAAGGCGCCCAATTGGACCGGATCTCTGTTGTGTGGCGGTGAGAGGCTATGAGCAGGGTCTCGGGCTGATGCGCTGGGTATGCTGCCTATCGGAGCCTCCCGGAGGGAACTGCCACCGCTCTCCTTGAGCGCCACGCGTGCCCCCTTCTTTTCGCAGCCGTCGGGGCTCCCTGTTCGGGACCTCTGATGGAGGCGTGGGGCCCCGGCCGGGGCCAGTCAGGTCCTGCCGGGGAAGGTATGGGTGCCCCGTGTTAGTGTCTGTGAGGTCTTAGGGTCCAATCCGGGCTGGGGTGTCTATGTGGTTAATTGGCAGTGTGCGGGCCCTTCGCTGCTCAAAAGCGCCCCTGGGGAGTTGCTGCGCTGTACAGTTATTAGCGCGGATGCTGGCCAAGATGGCGGTCGCCGGCCTGAATGTCGCCGTTCCGTTTCGCACCCTTCGCCCCTGCCGGGCGTCTGAAATTGCTTCGCCCTCACCGTCAATGCGCCTCACGCCAGGCCCATCAGGCTCTCGGTGTCTGGTGATGGCGGCCGGGTGCTCCGGTCAGTCTTTCATCGCCGCTCTCCGTGGCCGGGCACTTCCGGTGGTTCTGTGCCGGGACGTACCACTTCCGTCAGGCTCGCCACTGACTGTAGTCCCCGGTCTGGACGCTGTGTACAGGCCCCTCCTGGGCGCTGCCAGAACCGTACTTTCCGACCTCGGATCGAGGTCCCGTTTGGACGGTTCTACGCCGCTCGGTCCTAGGCTTCTGTGCCTTCCCGCCCGGGAAGTTTTAAGAGCGGATAAATGCTCGGATTAATCCAGGGAGCCGCCTCAGTCACGGAGCTCTCCCTCTAGGCTGCCGCCATCGTCGGCTGCTAGCCACGCCCCCCAACTAACTGGTTTTATATTATTATGTAATTGATGAAAACGACTTTGTTTTATATTATTATGTGATTGATTTCTCCTACAGTCAACATGCACTTGTCGGAATTTGATATTCAGAATGTAATATTGACTTAGGGTTTGCTAAAAGACAATAACCATGAGGATAATATATAACAAATACTCTGCAATTGATGCAAACCATTAGGTACTATGTATACATTATAATTGATTTCTCCCTCATGTAAATATGTACCTGTTAGAAAATTAGATGCAAGTAATAATGCAAAATGTAATATTGACTCAGGATTTCACAAGTGACGATAACCATGAGGATAATATCCCACTAATATGTATGTGGGATATCACTTTTCTAACTAGCTACCTATATGCTTATCTACTTTGAATCTGCTTCTCTCCTTACTCCCTCCCCCTCCCCCTCTCTTTGTGCTTTTCCCTTTTTCATCTTTTCTTATCATCTTTTTTTGTTTCTTCATTTTTTTCACCTATTTTCCTTCCTATTTTTTACGTTTTATGCTATCTAGTCCTCTTCTTTTAAATGTTTAGTTTTCTTTCATTCTCTTTTTTCTCCTACTCCTTCCGCTATTCATATTATAGGACTGTTTCCATTTTTATTTGGGTTCATACATGAATTTTCGCAATTATCTCAGTTTACACGTATTTCCAGTCTTATCATGGTTTGGCTATTTTGACATTACAATATTTTTGTTATTTCTATTGGAATATGCAGCCATACCAATATGGTGTGCGTGTTTCTAAGCGAGAAGTTGACTTTTTTTTGGGCCTTCGGCGGTTTCTTTTAAATTTACATCAGCTTCCGAAGAACTATCTTGTGAGTTCCGGGACGCCAATGACTTGCACGACTGGTGGAATTTTGATCTGGTAGGAAATACGTGCTGTTGCATAATTCAGGTCTCACTCAAATCGTTATTGCAAATATTTCATAACTGATTAATTTACTTTTGAATTTCTTACTTATGAAATTATCTAGCACTTCTAAAAATTGTGTCTCATCGGTTCACAAAATAATTTTTGAAATGGAGGAGGAACTGTTTCTTTGGTGCAGCTTTTCTAGGAATATTTATCAAACTATGCTGCGTTCAACTGGTGTAGTGTAAAAGTCTTTCTAGCACACACTGATTTTGGTGTTTTTGAAGGGACATGCACCCCCATGTGAGTCCTTACTCCATTGACTAGCACACCCGTTTACCCACATTCTCTTTTTTCGAAAATATTTTCGGTTGCTCATTATGTTTCTTTGGTCTCGGTCTTTACTGTAGTTAAAGAAATAGATTGTATATCAATTACACCCATTCCATATATCACTGTATTAGAGGCAATGTTGTCTGTAAAGTTTGGTCATATTGCTCTGTAAATATCTGTGAAATGGTGTTCACAATTGTAAACAAGCATTTGCAATGCAACAGGTCTCGCATTTGGGAAAGCTAGAGCTGTTGCTGTTAAAAATGGCAATGTTTTTATTTGTGTTTTTGTATGTAGTTGAGTGATGATATCTGCATAGCACGAATGCCATTCGTATGACCTCGGGGCGCCCCTGGAGAACCAGAACATGGGAAGTAGGTTATGAGGGAGGGGAGACAAGATAAGTATGCCGTTCGGGGAAAAAAGGAACAAGAATGGAATTATATGCTGCTGCAGCCACAACATTTTAAACAGCATTATGTATTTCTCAAACAAGACACGGAATCCAGAACCTACTGCAGAATCTCAGATTACAACAAACACATCGTAGCTTAAACGAAACTTATCAAAAAATCCTGACAGATGGTGCTGGGCACTGGAATGGTCTCTCCAAGTTCGATCCGTTACTGTACAGCTGCTGATTGTTAAATTCAAGTACTAAACTGGCACTAATGAGGTTCATCTTTTCCACAGCCAGTAATTTCTGTCAAAGAGCTCTCCCCACCCCCTAGACCTTTTATGTGAAAGAAAAAGGAGTGCAAATGGCGTCCCAGTTAAAACGGAAGGGAGCGGAGATCACAGGGAGCTCAGGAGAACAAAAGGGAGGAAGGAGTGGGTGCATGGTGGCAGGGTGACTGGCACAGGAGCTGCGGGTGGTTGGCTGTCTGGGGTGGGGTTGGGGTGGGTGCATGGTGGCAGGGTGACTGGCAAAGGAGCTGCGGATGGTTGGGTGTACGTGGAGGGGTTGGGGTGGGTGATTGGTGGCAGGGTGACTAGTACAGGAGCTGCAGTCGTTGGGTGTCTGGGGAGGGGTTGGGGTGGGTGCATGGTGGCAGGATGACTGGCACAAGAGCTGCGGTGGTTGGGTGTACAGGGAGGGGTTGGGGTGGGTGATTGGTGGCAGGGTGACTAGCACAGGAGCTGTAGTGGTTTGGTGTCTGGGGAGGGGTTGGGGTGTGTGCATGGTAGCAAGGTGACTGGCACAGGAGCTGCGGGTGGTTGGGTGTATAGGGAGGGGTTGGGTGGTGCATGGCAGCATGGTGACTTTGGCACGGGAGCTGTGGTGGTTGGGTGTCTGCGGAGGGGTTGGGGTGCGTGCATGGTGGAATGGTGACTTTGGGTAGATATAAAAGAATCAAGTACCTCTAATATCAGTCTCACATTCTACAGGAAGCCCCATTAATTTGTCAGGTCATTGTATTCGCCAAATGCTGGCGAGTTGGTGCGAACGAAACGCCATAAACATACATACCTGTGATGTCGTCCCAGACTGAGATGCTTGCCAGACTGAGCCCTCAATAATCCCAGTTTCGAGCCGTAGCCGCACTCTGCTCCTCGCACACCAGGCACAAAGTGTAAGCTTTTTAGCTCCAGACTGACTGTGCTATGAACACCTGTCAGAGCGAGGGGAGGGGCGCCAGGGTTAGCGGCAGCTCCTGGCTTGGGACACCTGGGAAGGAGAGTGTCCTGCTTGTGAGGGCAACTGAGCTGTCCGGGTACACCGGGGGTGAGAATAGAGTATCTTGCGTTGCAGGACAGGGTGACGCATGCAAAGTAAGATTCTATGCCCCAAAAATCAAAATCCGGCTGTAAATTACTGTATTGCGGTACCACGAGCAAACTGCAACTTCCGCTGTTGGAGATATTAAAGACCGAATGAGATGTTATGCATATGGCATCAGTCTACAATCACATGTGGCATCACATGCAGGGCAAACCATTGATCCTGGGATATTTCATAATATTGTCGAGAGATTGTTTGAAAGAACCATTTCCATCAAAGTGCATCTACTGCGTCTCGCTGATAAGCCCCACCAAAGACTGCCGACTTTGGTGCTGGAGACCAGGGTTCGAGCCTCGGGTTCACGTCCACATCCTGTGGTTCTGGGCAAATCACTTATCTCCCCGTGCCTGAATGTGTAACGTAAATACGGTGCTCATGTAAAGCGCTCCACCTTCGGGTCGGGTTCGCGCTATATAAATATGCAACAAAAAAAGCGACTTTGATTCTAGAACATTTCGGAAGGAGTTTGCCTTTGCTAACACAGACACTCTAGTGGGATAACGTAAATGAATCGCCGCTTTAAAGTTACTTCATAACGATTTGGCCTGTGTCTGTTACAAATGTGAGTCTCTCAAGAGGCTGTAAAAGGCAGATTGACAGAAGAAACATGTTTTCGACTCTCCGCTACGGGGTAATGTATCATTAAGGTTTATTGGTATTATTGGTTAATTAACTAAAAGACACCATTTCAAGATAAGTCACTAAAACATGATGTTAATAATGAATTTATTAATTTCCTAAATATTAGGTTAATTCACTCACGCATGAATCTAAGTTGCAGACTGGCAGTAATTCCCTCGAGCAATAATATTTTCAAAAATATATAGTGCTCGCGGTCCCGAAAATGAAAGCGGAACGCACTCCTTTAGTGCGTGCGGATGGTAGCAGACAGTAGAACAAGTGGCGCGCACGTCACGCCTGTGTGGGCACAATCATAGCTCCTCCCACGGCCTATTGGTGTCGATTACGCGCTTGGTGCGCGTAATAGACAGCAATAGGCCATGGGAGGAGCTATGCGCGTGCTTCGGGCCAATTGCGTGCAGTCTTTTACAGTAAGACGCATGCAAAGGCCAATGGGGGAGCTGAAAAGGAAACGCACATGCACGAGCGTGTGCGATTCCTAGGTCAACTCACAATCCACGTTTTTTGATTACAATAGCTCACACGACTTGCGTGAGCACTGCTACGCAGTGCACCGCAGGTCGCGAGACCTAAAAAGAAGGATGTGTATAAATGACAGTAACTTCTAGTTGCATTGTGTGTTTTATGATTTTGTACTTTATAATTCATAACCTTGGATTGACTTAAAATCAATTTCTTTGAATGCACACACCAATGTGATTAACTTTTCTTTAAAAATATGTTCAGATTTGAATAATCCAAATTGTTTCGGAAGAAATTGAACTGCAAGCTACTTCAATAGAGTTTGCTAACATTAAATGCAGTGATTAATATAAATGTAGGATTTAGTAAATCCCTTGTAGGCTCATTTACCTGCCAATTGTACCATAAAAGCACCATTCATATTTGTGTGAAAACAAAGCATTTTGTATACATTCCCTATACTATGTGGATTGAGATGTGCGGTCTTCTAAATCACTACAACCTCTCTTACAATTTGACAGAGTTTCTTTTACTCGTCTTTCTTCTGGTCTACACCTATGAAAGACATAAAAGCAGTCATCCAGTTCTTGAATATATCATATTATATGCATGATTAGTAATCATTGAAATTTGACATATCTCTTAAAAGTTAAGCTGTTATACATTCTTCAATCAGAGATTGTGTGAAGACAGCCAAATATGAAATACAAATTTTCCCTGCCAATGATAAGTGCAATATTCTTTACCCATCACCTGCTTTGAAAATACATTTTACTTAACAGCTGCTTTTCTTCTCTGTATGAAATTATTTTTTTTGTTGCCTCTTATTATTCATGGTTGCGGATTTATTTGCTCTAGACTCGAGTATAAACCGGTCTCATTTTATTAACTTGCCGTTTTATTTCTGATGTTTGCGGTTCATTCGAGTAATAGAAATTGCGTTTCAGGAAAATCCATTTATTCTTGTTTTTTTCGATTTTAGAAATTTACAGGTCGTTCTGCACCTCTAATTTAATCCACTTTTGATTTACTGTTGTTTTTTTCTTCAGATTTGTGTTGGCTTATGTATTCATATCTTGGCATTTTCAAGTTATTTGCTGGATGATGTCACAGGTGCTGATTTGGATTGTGTTCCTCCCAGTCAGGGCATGGATGAGCTCCCAGCTCCTTTGGGTTCATGTGACTTTATGGAGGCAAATAAATGATTCAGCGCCTAGAGGTGGCTGCTTTCACCGCTTTTGGCTCACTGTTCATGCATAATCTCACTTCCAAAAACATATTAATCGTTCATAGGTGACGTTGTGCGAGACTGAAAAAACACATGGGAGTGAGGCAAGGATGGCTAAGATTACAGTTGCCCCCTCATATTTAGCAAACTCGGAGCTCTTGTTGACTTGTGTGTCATGTCGTCTCGCCTGACCCTGTTCCAGGACAGGACAGGCGAACAGGAAACAGGAAAAGGAAGAAACATCCAAAAAGGAAAGTAGTCTGTAAGCCAGTGCGAGGCTGGCAGGGAATAAAGAAGCACGCAACGACATTACCTCTGCCTCGGTGTGTTTATTACAATGAGCGCTGCGACATTGTGCACCACATCAAAGCATATGAGCCCCAGCTCTGAGACTTTTGTTAATATATGCTTTTGTGAGTGCTACTGTGCCCATGGCAGGTGTCTCCATGACTTTACCCCTTTGTACCACTAAAACCACTTGCGACTTAAAAACAAACTTTTGTTAATGGCCTCTGTCGTCTGATCTCCCCAGCCTCTGCCTTCAGCAGCACTCTTAACATAGACTCGAGTTTACATAAATATCTCACTAGGCCGTTTTCTACCTCCACCTAACCCCACCACCAAGGACCTTGGCCACTAAAATACTAGGGCTGCAGTTAGGATAGTAAATGAGCGCTGTCTCAAATATGTCACACGTGAATCTGACTGAATTTAGTAATTGCATACAGGTTGAATTTTTTTGTAGGCTGATTCTTCTGAAAGGTCAAGATTTGGGCTCTCCATATTATATAGTCTGTGTTTTTGCAAAAGGTGTTTTTGCAGTCACTTGTTTTGCTATGCAACCCTTTATTTATCTCTCATATAGATATCACCCTGGTTCCTTTTTTCGCATTGGAAGGACTTGTCAAACAAGCATTAGAAATGCAATAGGTCTCGCAGCATTAGAGTTAGTGCTTTTAGAATTGTTAATAGTTTTTTTGTTGTAAATTTTTTTTTTTTTTTTTTTTAGGCAATGCAAAAGAATTACAAATCCAAAAATCAATAAGCAAATGTAAAAGCTTTAACTAAAAATCCTGCGAGACCTATAGCACTGTGTGAGGGTGAGTGGTTGAGGGTGAGTGAGGGTGGGGGTGAGTGAGGAGTTGAGTGTGAGTGAGGTGTTGAGGGTGAGTGAGTTGTTGAGGGTGAGTGTGAGTGAGAGTGAGTGTGGGTGAGGATGAGAGAGTGTTATTGTCATTTAGGGTGAGGTGTTGAGTGTGGATGAGGGTGAGGGTGAGGTGTTGAGGATGAGTGAGGATGAGTGAGGGTGAGTGTAGGGTCGAGGGTGAGTGAGGGTGATTGAGGGTGAGTGAGTGTGAGTTATTGTGAGTGAGGATGAGTGAGGGTGAGTGAGGGTGAGGGTGAGTCATAGTGAGTGAGGGTGAGGTGTTGTGGGTGAGGTGTTGAGGGTGAGGTGTTGATGGTGAGGTGTTGAGGATGAGGTGTTGAGGGTGAGGTCTTGCGTGTTATTGAGTGTGAGTGAGTGAGGGTGAGGTGTTGAGGGTGAGTGAGTGACGGTGAGGTGTTGAGAGTGAGTGAGTTAGAGGTGTTGAGGGTGAGGATTTGAGGGTGTGAGGTGTTGAGGGTGAGTGAGGGGAAGGGTGATTGTGGTATTGAGAGTTAGTGAGGGTGATGTGTTGAGTGTTATAGATGGTGAGGTGTTGAGGGTGAGTGAGGGTGAGGGTGAGTGAGGGGGACTGTGAGGCGTTGAGGATGAGTGAGGTGTTTAGGGTGAAGTGTTGAGGGTGTGGGTGAGGAATTGAGGGTGAGGGAGGGTGATTGTGGGTGAATGTTTGAGGGTGAGTGATTGAGGGTGAGGTGTTGAGGCTGATGTTTTGTGGGTGAGTGAGGGAGGGTGAGATGTTGATGGTCATTGAATTTGAGGTGTTTGTTGAGGCGTTGAGGGTGAGTGAAGTTGTGTGTTGTTGAGTGAGGATGAGTGAGAGTGAGGGTGAGTGAGTAGTTGCGGGTGAGGTGTTGAGGGTAATTCAGGGTGAGGGTGGCTGAGGTGTTGAGGGTGAGGTGTTGAGTGTGAGTGAGGGGTTGAGGGTGACTGAGTGTGAGTGAGGGTGTGCAGTTGAAGGGGAGGCGTTGAAGGTGAGTGAGGGTGAGTGAGTGAGGGTAAGGTGTTGAGGGTGAGTGAGTGATGTTGAGGTGTTGAGGGTGGGTGAATGAGGTTGATTTTTTGAGTGTGAGGCATTGAGCGTGAGTGAGTGAGGGTGGTGTGTTGACTGTGAGGTGTTGAGGGTGAGGTGTTGAGGTTGAGCTGTTGAGGATGAGTGTTGCTGCTAGTTGTTGAGTGCGGATTATTGAGAGTGAGTGTGAGTGAGGTGTTGAGGGTGAGGTGTTGATGGTGAGGTGTTGAGGGTGAGCTGTTGAGGGTGAGTGTTGTTGATAGTTGTTGAGTGTGGATGTTCGAGAGTGATTGTGAGTGAGGTGTTGAGGGTGAGGTGTTGAAGGTGAGGTGTTGAGGGCGAGGCGTAGAGGGTGAGTGAGGGTGAGGGTGAGTGAGGGTGATGTGTTGAGGGTGAGTGAGGGTGAGTGAGGGTGAGGGTGAGTGGTAGGGAGATAAGTGTGAGGATGAGTGAGGGTGAGGATGAGGGTGAGAGTTTGAGGGTGAGTGATGGTGAGTGTTTGAGTCTTAGTGAGGGTGAGATGTTTCGGGTGGGTGAGGGGGGTGTGTGAGAGTGTGTGTGTGAGTGGTGTGAGTGTTAAGGTTGTTGTGTATGAGGGCTGTTAGTATGAGGGATTTGAGGGTGAGGGGGTGAGTGTGAGTGTGATGGGAGGGTAGGCATAGTGAGTGATGTTGAGGGGGTAAGGGAGTGTAAGGGAGAGTGAGGGTGAGACTGAGCGGGGGTGAGCGGGTGAGTGAGGGAGTGTTTGAGAGTGTAAGTGAGGGAGTGTGTGAGGTGTTGTGTGAGAGCGTGAGTGATGGGGTGTGTGAGGTGTGTGTGAGAGTGTGTGTGAGAATGTGAGTGTGTGTTAGGGTGAATGAGGGTGAATGAGGGGGTGTGTGGGGGGTGAGGGTGGGGTGTTGAGGGAGTGAGTTTTAGTGTGTGAGTGCTGATGTAGAGGGGATGAGTGTGAGGGGGTGAGTGTTAAGGGGTGTGAGGGGGTGTGGATGAGTGAAGTTGTTTGCGTGATAGTGTTTCAAGTGTTGTGAGTGTGATAAGAAAGGGTGGAGGGGGCAGGGGAGGAGGGGTCCGGGGAGGAGGGAAGGGCCAGAGGGACTTGATGGGAGTGTGAATCACGCCAGTGTGGGAAACAGGACCCGGGGGCTGTTTCTTTAATTCACAGGGAGTCCGGCCCTGCTGCCGCCTGGACAAAGACACCCCGCCCACCAGACCCCCGGAGCAGGACCACTGGGCGGCAGGGAGGGAGCCAGGAGCAGCACGAGGGAGCGTCTGCAGTAAGGGAAGGAATGGGACGCCCTTTGTGTTCACTGGGGGCTGAAAAGCATTAGACAGCTCCCCCCCCCCGGAACATAACCGGGGAGCGGTGTAAGCAACAATCACAGGCAAAGTGTGGTTATGGAAAAAAATGCATGTTTATTATACACAAATCCCAGTATGGGAGGGGGGGGGGGGTTGATTTCAGTGAACACAAATACACGTGAAATTGTGCCGTCTATGGGCTCATACATAATTGAGGCTCAAGTATAAAAAGAATTCCATAGCGCGTCGCCCCTCTGTTACAGTTCTGTCTCTAGCGCCATGAGGCAACTGAGGCATCTTGCTCCGCTAGATATGACTGAACTAATTCAATAACCTTGACGAGTTCGTCTCACATGCGGCGATAGTTTTAATATAGAGGTAAAGAAGACTATTGCAGAGCATGCGATTCGATGTGTCCTCGAGGGAATGAAGCGCTAAACACTGATGCAAAGCAGACCTACGAAAATGACGGCGTGACTTTACGACAACTGACAGGATAAAAACAAGAAAGGGTGGAGGGGGCAGGGGAGGAGGGGTCCGGGGAGGAGGGAAGGGCCAGAGGGACTTGATGGGAGTCTCAGAAGTGGTTTGATACCTTGAATTACCAAGTTTGGTAGTCCCATTCAGAAGTTACCACAGCTGAGATGTTCAGCGTGTAACTCTGTACTCGCTTATGGGGCTAAAAATCTCCCAGTAAAAACGACAATTGCAGACTTTTAATGCTAGAATATGTTAAACATGTTCGACTATACTAATATGCTGCACCCTGACATAAGACTCTATAGGCTTAATACATAAGACTGCTGTGGGGGTGAGTTACACACATTAGAAGGGGAGTTTGGTCTTTGCCATTGCTTAGAATAACAAGGTCGAGTTAGCAGTTTAAAACACCCCTTCCAGTATGCAGTGGCAGACTGGGAGTCACGTTTTACCTTATCCCACTCAGGGTGGTACAACAAGAGCTGCAGCCCCCGAGGGTACACTTTAACTTACAGGCCCTAGGTACTTCCTGGTACCATATAATAGGAACATACAAGGAAATTTGGCTTTTCCAATTTTGTTTAAGCCAATCAACCATACACTATTTTAAGGGTCAGACCATATGCACTAAATCTTGATTAAAGCATTTCAGGCCCAGTAGAAAAAATGGGGGAAATAGTGGGGGTGAAACCTGCAAAAGCCTGATTCCTCACAAAGCAAAACTGAAATGATGGTAATTAGGTTTTGAAAATGTTGACTGGTGGTATTTGTGTTGGACATTTGAGGTATATAAGTCAGTTATGTTGCAGTTTCTATGTAGCATACGTTCAATTACTTGGCTTCTTATGTATCTCACATAGGCTTGTAAACCACTAGTGTTGCATTGTGGTCTCTTTTGAGTGACGTTAATCGTGGCTGGGTAAATTATAGAGTTGTACAACAGTAAATTAAGGCATACAGGGGGGCGGAACTTTCTCGGGAACGCAATGGCCACCTAGACCCGGAGCTCCGCCGAATTCATGCACATATCCGATTAATTATCATGCCGCTGAGGTGCATGTGCGATAGAAAATAGCCGCAGGACTGCCGGAGATATTTTGGTGACCCTGGGGAGTGCTGGTCCCGCGGTAAAGTGCTAAATTGCAGCGGGAGGAGACGGACTAGGCCGCGAATCCCCGGCCCACTGTTGTTCAAGGGGCTGGGCGGCGTGACGCGATGTGCGGTGGCTGGGGAGGCCCTGTCCCGGTATGTGTGAGGTGGCGGAGGCTTGGCGCTGGCGTTCGCTGCTTCCGTTCGGCCAGAGACGGGAGGATATTGTGACCAAGGCGGCTGGAGAGCGGGGACGCAGCGTGAAGCCTAGGTGGTGGCCTGCACCCCGTGAAGAGATATCGTGTGTGACCCGGGAGCGGTGGTGAAGACATAGGAGCCTAAGGAGGCGAGCGCTGTCCTGGTCTGATCCTGTATTGCTCACAGTCCAGCCCCAGGCTTTGAGGAGAGATTGCTGTGTATATCTTGCATGGCCTCAACTGTTCATAGACGTGCCCTGGATATTTAAGAGACCACACTCGATAACCATTGACAAGTGCAGGGAAGGAAGTGCCGGGAGCGCTTGTGGTCAAGTGTACCCCTCCGGTCTGCTGTCGCTGGCGCACTCTGTGCCTACACTCGCTTGGCTGGCGGTGGACCTACCCCTAGACAGTGAGGCATTGTTGGTTCCTTATTTGACTGGCCCCTTTGAAAATCGGAGTCCTTAAGTAGTGGCAATGGAGGACGGAGCAGTGTCTGGTGATGTGAGCACCTGCGTAGTGATATGGGCTTATTGACGCGGCCTTGTTCCGTTTCTGTTGCGGGCGCATGAAGAGGTGGACCCCGCAACTAAGTGTGGCGACGGCCCTGTAGCGTGACGGAGCCAGGCTGGAGTTTCACAGACCGGCGGAGGCAGTATAGCCGGGGTGGCTGGGTCTATTAACGGTCCGTTCCTCTTTCAAAGAACTTGCTGGCTGGACACTTGCCTCAACTCTGCTGGTCTTGCGTCACGGGTCTCCAGAGACTCTCCATTACCCCAGACATGGGCAAGGAAGACAACTGACAGGATAAAAACAAGAAAGGGTGGAGGGGGCAGGGGAGGAGGGGTCCGGGGAGGAGGGAAGGGCCAGAGGGACTTGATGGGAGTGGTGGGGAGGAGGGGGAGGGTATAGAGAGAGAGAGGAGGAGAGACAGGACAGGGGGAAGCAGCAGAGACACGGCGGGTAAAATAAACAAACAAGCCTTAGGGAAGAGAGGGGAGGGGGGAGGAGAAATGCGACACGGCGGGAAGGGGAGGGGGCGGAACGGGGGCGGAGAGGGGAGAGAGAGAGTAGGCAAGGGTAAACAAACACGGACGTGCACGCGCCCGTGACTTTTAAGGTCAATGCGCATGCGCATAAGCTTAATGCGCATGCGCATTGACCTTAAAAGTCACGGGCACTGCAAGGAATCGCCACGATTCCTTGCAGTTAGATAAAGAGTTGATGAGCCCCTATAGTCTCGCTTGCTCGATGCGCATGCGCATCGACAGGCGAGACCTAAAAAGAAGCCGGAGGGAAGAGAGGGGAGGGGGGAGGAGAAATGCGACACGAAGGGGAGGGGGCGGAACGGGGGCGGAGAGGGTAGAGAGACGAAGAACAGACTACGAAGAGAAGTCCAATAGAGGCTCTTAGGAAACTGGAGTACCTATTGTACCAAATCACTATTCGTTTTTGGAACTTTATGTTTAGCAGGATATCAGAAGACACAGATTTCATGTCTGCGGACATGCTCTTTGCCTATTATTATTTGATGTGTCTCGGAAAAGCCCTTAGCGGTCCTGGGCCTTGACACGCTATAACAAAAACTTAAATTAAACGTATTGATCAAAATGCTAATCTTGCTGCGGCAAGTTTTATTTTGCTGGAACTTTGAAACTATGCACAAATTAGATTACAGAAGATAACTTTCAGTATCGCTATCACAGTAAAACGACCTGCAATATTTTAAATCAACGAGTATTAAATACGTGTTTGGGAAGGCACCTACACATGGTAGAAGAGAGTTCGGAGAGCCCTGCCAAACGACTGAACACCGGCTTCGGCTTCAATCTGCCACTACATAGTGTACTCTCGCAAAGGGCGCAATCAGAACGTTGCACACTCACCTGCCGAGTGGCAAAAGCAGGACAGCAGACCTCCTAAAGTTAGACTTTCTAATGACGGCGGGCAGGTGTGGCGTAAACGAGGTAGGGTGCTGGGTTAGTATGGAGGAGGCGCACGACCTGTGACGATATTAGAGCCCGGGTGGCTCCCGGCAAAGGTCTGTTGTCTTACAAGTTGATGTCACAGTCGTATCAGAGCTAGGTTGGCTGCCTGGCGAAATGTCCAGTCATCAGCGACCTTCCCGTTTACGACGATCAAAGGGGTCTTTAAGGTAGTTGTGTCCCAGTTCACTATCTCATGGTTCATTGACAGAAGGGGAGGAGAGTCTGTTGCAAAAGGCTAATTTTGTTCCGGTCACGTGAACTCTCCGAGCATCACAACCAATGAACAACTGGGTTTGATGTTTAAACTTTAGTCTTTAAAAGAAGAAGCGGTTATCCAACCAATCGTAAGCATTCATAGCCCGATAGCCAATGAGCTCACTGAAACCTCCATCCAATTAAGGCAAACGGAATTTTTTCACCATTTTTAAAATACGTTTCACACTCTTACGTGGTAGTAGATAGTAAAATAAACAAAAAAAAAGAAGCCGGAGGGAAGAGAGGGGAGGGGGGAGGAGAAATGCGACACGAAGGGGAGGGGGCGGAGAGGGGAGAGAGAGAGTAGGCAAGGCGACACGGCGGGAGGGGGCGGAGCGGGTAAACAAACACGGACGTGCACGCGCCCGTGACTTTTAAGGTCAATGCGCATGCGCATAAGCTTAATGCGCATGCGCATTGACCTTAAAAGTCACGGGCACTGCAAGGAATCGCCACGATTCCTTGCAGTTAGATAAAGAGTTGATGAGCCCCTATAGTCTCGCTTGCTCGATGCGCATGCGCATCGACAGGCGAGACCTAAAAAGTTACTTTCGCCTTGTTTGATTAACTGCTTGATTACTAATAAAGTTATGTCTGCTTAATGGTATCATAATTAGCGAGCAGATTAAACGGATGGCGTGCTTCGTGCAGTTGCAAAACCTGAGGAAGGTAAGGTTTCAACAACAATAGTGATTATTTTACCACAATGATCTTTCTTTTTTCCCCCTCTGGGTGAATCCAGTCAGTGCAAGCCCTGACTGAGCTTGTTGTGAAATGAACTCACGCTGGTAGTGGCATTATCATCACCAATTAACGCCCGATAGGTCAGAAACAAGTGGGCATTTTTACCTTGGTTGTACGTGGCAAGGATCCTAGGTGGAGGTGAGAAATGACACAAATGCAATCATGAAAAGTGATAATGGCTGCAAAGGTTTGTGTAGTGGAAGTGCCTTTTTCACAAATATGCACACAGGAGAGCTAGTTTGGAGTGGCTTCCTTTTCAAGCACTTCTTTATGCAATTTTCTAGACACAGCCTTTGTGTAGTGTGATGCTTCTCACAGCAGGGTAGCTTCCAACCTGGAGCACCCACAACGGAGGTACGGTAAGGTAAAATGTATGGTTGGAAGTTATTTTAAACCATAACAATGTACCTTAGAACACATGAACAGTTAAAAACAGGATAAAATCAGGTAAAGCAATTGCTCAGTATGAGCTTGTAGCCAATAGTTCCAATCAGCCTAGGGAGTATATGGACCTTAAGTTGATCAATAGCCAGCAGGATGACACCGCCCAGGAGTGCGTAGCCATGAACAAAGATAAGTCCAACCTCAGTGTGTCCCCACACATTCTAAACAAGGTTTGTTTACTATGCTAACACAAATTGCAGTGGGCGCGAGATTTCCAAGCCCTGTGCAGATTTGTTGGACCTGTTGAAAGAAAAGTCCGAGCTCTCGTTCAAAACGTAAAGTGCAGGGTGTGCAAAAGAAATGGCCTGCTAGGCCTGTTCCCCACAGGCGGTAACAACAGAACTATAAAACAAGGGCGAACAACAGCAGTGTCTTAAGTTCTTGATGGGAGCTGCAGCTTTTCAAATGTCCATAGAGCTTGAATTCAATGGCCAAAGTGCTTCCCTGAGAAATGTTATACATCTAGTTGAAAGCTGTACACCAGCACCTCTCAGGCAAGCCCTAACCGCTTTGTTGTATTGACTGATGCCCAAGCGTCTGAATATCAATCAATCAATCAATCAATCATAGCATTTGTATAGCGCACTACTCACCTGGAGGGTCTCAAGGCGCTTGGGGGAAGGGGGGTCTGCTATTGCTCGAACAGACAAGTCTTGAGTTGTCTCCTGAAGGCGAGATGGTCCTGGGTCAGCCGGAGGTGGGTGGGGAGGGAGTTCCAATATCGGTTTTAGCCAGTAGCACCTTAGGATCACCAAGGCGGGACAAAGGCAAATGATGTGTAGTAAGGATTCTTTTCTAAAATTGCACCTTTGACATTCTGCTCTGTTGTGCCTTTTAAGCGGCCAAACTTGTAAGACTTCAAGGAATTGATCCTAATCGCAGCCTCATGAGATCCTTTTTGAGTTTCAGTTTCGTGGGGCTGGATAGGTATGACGCGTTTTCCTGGCTGCGATAGCATGTTGCACATAGGTCAGCAAGGGCTTTTTTAACTAGCTCTTTCAAATCTTCTTCCCTTGATTTTATTTTTTGATTTTTAATAAGCATTTAGGAGGTTAGCAATGGGTGCAGATTTTGTTCAAGGATGTTTTTGGCTCCTGCAAGTTCCAATGCAGTTCACACATTGGATTCCCATCTAAATTTCTGTTCCTAAATGCCAAACCAGATCAGCTCTTTGAAGGAGCCTTCATGGGCTGCCTTGAGCTTGGCATAATAACCCAGGAATCGTGCTTTCATAATGATCGGTTGTTTACTCAGGCCAAATTTCGGACAAATTTGAGACGACAGAGTGGAAACCGAGAGGCAAAACAGGTTCCCATAGCACTACGTTTGCTCATTATCCAGCCTTGAATCAATTTGATTGTTGAGTATTTCTGAACCTTAAGTTAATGTTGGCATTAAATTGGCCTTGATCACTTTACTTATGTCTGTGATATCCGGGCTGCTCACCTATATTGCCAGTTTTTTAAAGCACGCTATTAAGGACTAGGCTGTAACTTTTTTTTTTTTAAGTTTAGGAAATTTTATTAATGTAAATAAAGTGAAGATATACAGAATAAGTCAATAAGAATGGTAAACAAGATCATACAGCAAAATAAATAATAACAATGATAAAGCTTGAAAAATCCATAAATATAAAATAAATGTAAACATAACCGGCAATTAGTAAATTACATACCCATGGAATGCATAGAAAATTAACAATATAAGAATAAAAGATATAACAATGAAAGCATATATAATGAACTAAAGGAAATTATGGAGGTTTAGTCACTTCTTGTTGCGAGGGGGCGGTAACTTTTAAAGCAGAGAGCTGAGTTATGTGTGACCTGCTACATAAAGATTACACAAAAGTGAGCTAATATGCATAGTTGTTTAACACCTGTGCTGGTCCAGAATTTATGGGCTGTAACTCTGCTGCTATTTTCACTCGAACCCAGGCCCTTGTATAGAGATGATCCGCAATTCCTCAGTAGGTCAGAGTGTGCCAAAGTCCTGGTCTGTCCACTGTGTTAGATGCAATAGTAAAGTCAATGGCGACAACATAAGGCGATGGGGCGTGAATAAGAGAGGAAAGGATAATTAGATTATCTACAGTAACATGGCCACGTCTAAAGCCTGTTAGGGTATGGGAAATATAGACTTCATATTAACTTATTCCTTTTGCTCACTATTTAGGATTTTTGCAAAAGATTTGCGCTCGATGTCCAAGAGGGCAATTGACCTGAAAATGACGGGTTGATCATATGCTCCTATTTGTGGATTGGCTTAAAAAAGACACCTCTCCAATTGTTTGACACTGCGTTCTGCAAAGACCAATTCTTGAAAAGGGGGGCTTAGGAGGAGGGCCCATTTCTTAGGAGCGGATATAAACATTCCAGATGTGAGATCATTTGGTCCTGGGGCTCCAGATGAGATAGTTTGTGCAATTCTGTTTTTGTCAGCCAGTGCTTCATTACAGTACTCCAGCTTTTCTTGGAAGTGGCCCGCTTGTCTTTTGACTAGTGAACTAGGCCAGGTTAATCTTACCCGGAATTGTAGAGATTCATTCTGTCAATTTAAGAGCAGTGATTGAGGAGTTGATCTTTGGGTTGTTTTCAGTTGCTCTTATCTGAACAAATTTCCATAATTTAGCAGAGTTTTTTAAAAAACTTTTGATGCCTCATGTAGATCAATCCACAATGCTTCCTATGCTTGTCTGGCCGCTTCCTATGCTTTGGCTCGCTCGGCCTTTTTTGCATTCCTGATACAGTCCGGTCTCATCTGAGTAATTCTGTTCTTGTGGGCTGCTCTCAGGATCTTATTTAGTTTACATTTCAGTTCTCCTACTGATGGCTGGCGATCCTGATTCGCCTGCCTCCTGAGGCGCTCTCCTTACTTGATGTTCACTGAGTGATAGGGGATAACCAGCAGGCTCTTCGATTGGCAGCAATTTTCATGGAGATCAGGGTCGATTGTACTAGGATTTTTGGATGTTGTGGGTCCAGGGAGCAACAGAGAACAGAATCCCGCTGACAATGTTGATGGCTAATTTTGGCCAGCGGCCAAGGATATTTTGGTTTTGCCACTTTGCTGACACTAATGCCCCACTCTGCCAACGCTTTAGACTGGAACTCCACTCACCTTACTATTTCTTCACCATAGAACAACACTTTGGGTGCCTCCTTTGGGTGTTTGTTGCTCACTTGGATGAAAGCGATGTAAATCAGGTCTTTAGTTTGCAGGCTCGCCAGACTGTGCTGGGGCAAGAGAAGTTTGAGTAGATTTATTCTATTCAGGCTATCATCCCTCCCACAGGAAATGTATTCCGGGTGGAATTTGAGAATCCCCTCTGACTCTCCAGCTTTAGATTGCTCTGGGTTATACAATGGGGGAGCAGGCTGGGCATCCAGAGTTGACTTGCTTGACTACTTACCGACACTTCTGGATAATTCAGGGGAACTGGATATCCTCACTTGCTGAGCAGAGAACTGGGGCTTATTTGCGCACCGAGGGGTTTGAGTTGGTCTGTTGGTCCAGCCATTGACGGATCCACTCAACCAGCCGTGCTCAAGGCGTGAGTCAGTGACGTGAGTCTTGGCCTGCTGATGGGCTTGAAGATCGTTGCTTGTTGGGCCAATGGTTCGCTGGCTCGTGAGACTGTGGGCTCTCCACTTTTGGCATTAAATTAGGTAGATTGACGATTTCCAGGAATTGGTCATCAGATGGCTGTAGGGGAAAGAGATCAGAGCATGCACAGGATGGTATTCTGGCCTTAATGTTCAATGTTTTCACGGGCAAGTCTTAGGCTGTTGATTTATTTGCTTTGCTCTCAGTCACTAGGTCAGACATTCTCCCAGGCAGGGCAGATTAGTTTTGTAGCAGAAGTTGGCAGGAAAATGGGTTGGGAGACTCGATCGCTGTTTGCTGAGCTTGCACGATGAGAGAGTTCAAATGATCCATAAGTTGCAGACCTACTGCTCGTAAGTCTGTCATCCTAGGCACTGGGTTGATGCTGAACTTTATTCAGCCCGCAATTCATTCAGACTTCAATTCACTTATTCTCCTTATTTTCATCAATGTTCAGTTTATTCTTCAATCATGATTTTCTGATTATAAATATGTTTCATTCACATGATTTCATCTTGCTGTTCCAAATATATATATATACATATTCCAATGCATTTCGGTGCACTCTGCACCTTCATCAGGGAACAATCTGCAATTAATAAACAATCATAAACACCCATAGTATTTCAACTTGACCTTTTCATATGTACTGCTTATGCTCTTGACAATGATACCTTTAACCTATGTTACACGCTCGCCTATGTGAGGTTTTACTTCTGCGCGCGTTGCATTTTCTGTTTGAAAAAATACTCCTGATGTCTGTAAATATATCCCTCAGGTTCTTAGTCTGTTCAATAGTTGCTACCATCATTGTTACATTATCAATCCACTAAATTCAAGGGTAAATGCTATCTCTATGTCACTGCGCCATTATCTGCTTGTGGTTCGGTGACTTAAAAAGCTCCACGTCTATGCCTCTGTTCGTGAAAAAAACCTCAATTGTGTCTGCTTCGTTCCGCCTTGCTTTTTAAGCTTTTTTAGTTCGTTAATGGGTAGGTGTTAACGCTATTCAACTGCGCCGCCGTATGCTTGCACTCACTTCATTATGCATGAGTAAACGCCAGGCTATTTTCCGCATTTCATTAACAAAGGCCGAATGTGTTTATGGCATTTTGAATAGTTTCATGATCTTTCGCTGCTTAAATGTACGTTCTCTCTGCTCAACTACGCGTCCTCGTGTAAGTTGGAACTATGCTCTGCAGTTGTGTCGCGTTCCGTAAGGGAAACGCCGAGTTTTTCTGTCTCAGCTCACCTTGTTAGTTTAAACGTGTCCGCTCAGCTCCGCCGATGCCGGCGATTCTCCCAGGATGTTTCCGTGACGTCTTAGTCACGTGATATTTACCCTGAATGACCTTTCGCGCATGCGTACTGTGGGATACTCGCGCTTGGTAGTTTTTGTAAAAAACTTTATTGAGGCTTACGATTCTAACTTGTTCTAAATGAACTATCTATCTATTGTCAAAAAGCGTGCTATATAGCCCGTAACCATGATCCGCCTATGGCGTTTTGAATGATTCAACCACTGTTCATAACGACCATTATTATCACAATATGGTTATACATGAATACCAAGTTCATAAATAGCAAGTAAATTCAGTCCTGTCATTAAGCTCATTTGGCTTTAAACTGTTCAGATAATATATCCAATGGTTCTCTCTTTTCAGCAAATTTTTCTTGTTCAGTGGACCTTCTTTTTTAGGGATTATTTCCAATACACTGTTGGATTCCACTTGGCCCACACACTGCAGGAACGAGGTATGTTCCAATCCACTTCCCCGACTCACTAGCCACTCACGAGATGTTAACTATGAGTGAACCAATGACCCAGGAAAGGGGGTGGAGTATGAGGAGACACCAAGTCTTCCACCCCTGTAGATCGAAGAGTGCACTGCTCCCGCCTCCACGCTTCTGCACCTGAACAAACGAGAGAAATACACTTCACAATCACGTACTTTTCCCAGAGATCTCAACATCAGTGACCATGTCCTGCTAAAACAATCACGTTGCTTACCAGTTGATAGTGCAGGCTTGGTATCGTGGAGATTTCAGTCAGCAAAAGATATACCCCCAAGATAAATTCTCTTGGAACTTCAAGTAGCTGACTGTGATAAATAGGGTGTCCCTCTTAATATTTTGATATCAGGGGAAAAACATGTCGCTTTCTTGACATGGACAAAAAACCCCTTCACGCTAAAAACAATACGCGTGAAGACCCCGGTACTTGGGATAGAACCTTGGGAATCCAAATAGCGGAATGACCTAAGCCGCCATTTCCGCGAGTAACGATGTGGAGCGGTGTATACCGGAGACGCGTAACCCATAGGTGAGAGTTGATACAACCACCGCGTCTCCTCCGCATCAACGATACTCACAAATATATAAAGGAGGGAAAAAACAGGAGCCCCTGAAATCCCCCAGCCCAACAAAAAACTGGAAATTGGAAAAAGCACCGGGATCTAGACAAAAACGGGGAAAAGGGACACTAACTCACTAAACAGGGAAAACGAAGGGAGAGGAAAGGCAAAAAATCACGCAACCAGAAGTAGAAAGGGGGATGGAACGGTTCTCACGAGCCCGTGAGAACAAACGAAGTAAATGCAAGTCACACAGGAACCAGCTTCCAGGAACCCACACATTGGCAATAACAAGCAATGACAGTAAGGTAGGACTGGCTTATATCCTGTAACTGGCAGGTCATGTGATAACAGTTCATGGTCACCGAAAGAGGACTGTGACACCATAAACATAGTGTACATGCTGAAATGTCCGTGTGGTTCGGTGTATGTCGGGCACACGGAAAGAAAATTGAAAACCCGGCTCAATGAGCACAAAAGTAATATTCGCACTAATTCACCCAAGTCATCGGTAGCGGTACATTTTCATGAAAAAAACCATCACATCAGTCAGTTAAGAGCTTGTGTATTGGAAATAATCCCTAAAAAAGAAGGTCCACTGAACAAGAAAAATTTGCTGAAAAGAGAGAACCATTGGATATATTATCTGAACAGTTTAAAGCCAAATGGGCTTAATGACAGGACTGAATTTACTTGCTATTTATGAACTTGGTATTCATGTATAACCAGATTGTGATAATAATGGTCGTTATGAACAGTGGTGGAATCATTCAAAATGCCATAGGCGGATCATGGTTACGGGCTATATAGCACGCTTTTTGACAATAGATAGATAGTTCATTTAGAACAAGTTAGAATCGTAAGCCTCAATAGAGTTTTTTTACAAAAACTAGCAAAGCGCGAGTATCCCACAGTACGCATGCGCGAAAGGTCATTCAGGGTAAATATTACGTGACTAAGACGTCACGGAAACATCCTGGGAGAATTGCCGGCATCGGCGGAGCTGAGCGGACACGTTTAAACTAACAAGGTGAGCTGAGACAGAAACACTCGGCGTTTCCCGTACGGAACGCGACACAACTGCAGAGCACAGTTCCAACTTACACGAGGACGCGTAGTTGAGCAGAGAGAACGTACATTTAAGCAGCGAAAGATCATGAAACTAGTCGAAATGCCATAAACACATTTGGCGTTTGTTAATGAAACGCGGCAAAGAGACTGGGCGTTTACTCATGCATAATGAAGTGAGTGCAAGCATACAGCAGAACAGTTGAATAGCGTTAACACCTACCTATTAATGAACTAAAAAAGCTTAAAAAGCAAGGCGGAACGAAGCAGACACAATTGAGGTTTTTGTCACGAACAGAGGCATAGATGTGGAGCTTTTTAAGTCACCGAACCACAAGCAGATAATGGCGCAGTGACATAGAGATAGTATTTACCCTTGAATTGATAATGTAACAATGGTGGTAGCAACTATTGAACAGACTAAGAACCTGAGGGATATATTTACAGACATCAGGAGTATTTTTTCAAACAGAAAATGCAATGCGCGCAGAAGTAAAACCTCACATAGGCGAGCGTGTAACATAGGTTAAAGGTATCATTGTCAAGAGCATAAGCAGTACATATGAAAAGGTCAAGTTGAAATACTATGGGTGTTTATGATTGTTTATTAATTGCAGATTGTCCCTGATGAAGGTGCAGAGTGCACCGAAAGGCATTGGAATATGTATATATATATATTTGGAACAGCAAGATGAAATCATGTGAATGAAACATGTTTATAATCAGAAAATCATGACTGAAGAATAAACTGAACATTGATGAAAATAAGGAGAATACGTGAATTGAATTGAAGTCTGAATGAATTGCGGGCTGAATAAAGTTCAGCATCAACCCAGTGCCTAGGGTGACAGACTTACGAGCAGTAGGTCTGCAACTTATGGATTTCTCACACACACTCCAGGGTCGGAGTGATACTCTAGAGCACGGATAATACGGACAAGCACAGGCAGTGCACATCCCACAACCAAAAGCTAGAGTTCAAATGATCTAATTATGCATTGATTGTTTTAACATAGTCCACCAGTAATTGGAGGATTAGTATTTGTGTATCTAATTTGTCTGCGTGCATTATGACTGCCTGACGCATCGTTGTCATGGTGCTGTCTATAGCTGACCACCAGCATGAAACATTTTCTCCTGCATTACCCACTGCATTTGTTAAAAGTTGTGTTTTGGAGTCTTCTTTTAAGATATTTTGGTGGAAGTCCTCGCTTGGTGTGCTCTGATTAAGTGACTTTGCGCCTTTGTGGATTGCAGAGCTGATAATCTAACACCTGCTTGTGGCCAATGGCTCTTGGGGGCAGCCCAGTAGGTCCAACTTCGTTTGCTCTTTAAACAGAGAAACAGATTGGTCCATGACATGAAGAATCCCACAATGGCGGCACAAAGAAGTGTGAACTATCTGCACCTAGCTTGAACAGCCACAGCAACAGTGATCAGGAAAGAGACAAAGGGGTGGTTTTACCTAAAAGATCTCACTCTGAACAACAGGCCCTCTTCTCCCCCACCATCTATTAAGTGGTAGTGCTACAGGAAAAACTTAATCAAATATCTGTAGGCACTTGTATCCTTTATCCTCACTTTACTGGGTAGGCCTCCTGATAAACTTCCACTGTCTGAGAAAACAACACCGTCCGATGGAGGAAGAAGAGTGGCAACATTGCACCTTGATGAATGTGTGACAACAAGGCTATGTCCCCACTTTTTTCCCGGGTTCAGACTGAAATCAATTAAACTTGGGTACGCAACATGATGTGTGTCTACAAAACCACATGAAAAAGGAAACTATGGTCATATACCCACTCCAAAATATTTATTAGTGATTTACTAGGAGTAAGTGTCTACATATTAGATAGGGATCTGTATCCTGAGGAAGGCTTTCGACCCAGATGTGCGAATAAATAGGCTGAAACTTGTCGGTACTAGCAGACAGGGTAATGGAGTCGTAAGTTCTCTCATATACATGTATATCAGACTTTTTTAATCCTGCCAAGAGGGACCCATAATAAAGTCATAGGCGGGTACCATCTTAGGTAGTTTTAACTTTATTCTTTTTTTGTGCTATGGGATCCCTGGTTTGAAAACAGTACATTTCAAACTCATAAAATAACTCTTATGGTTAAAAAACAGTGCTCCACCCTGAATGTTGGACTACTTCAGGGTTTGTTAGCGGGCCCTATGATGAAGCATACCACTATCTAGTGGGTTAGGGCATTCAAAAAAACTATTTTAGTTTTCCTAAAAAAATATATTTGGAAAGGCGTAGCCTTTAGGGTCTCCCCCTTATATATCTATCTTACCTATTAGCTGGTTTCAATATTATTGAAGAGTCCTTCTCGAATTGTCTTTTGAGAAAACATCACCCCTAACTATTCAATCCCACCTTGTGCACATGAACAGGCCCTGGACGTCCAAATGGAATCCACAGCCCTTCATCCCTCTGCTTCACTTATACATGCAATGCATATACGACAATAACCACATACTCAAACACACACAGCATAAACTTGAATGGTACTAGGTGATAAAATAGGGCATACGGGGGGGCGTGGCCGAGCGCGAAGCGAGATGGCTGCTTAGGCTGCGAGCTCCGCTCGCCGCGGCATAAATCCTGGTATTATCCTGCCTTCCCCCGCTTGCACCAGCTCGGCGCTGATCTGCAGCCGCGTCGGAAGACCTGGGGAGAAGCTGGCGGCAACCTCGGAGTTCGACGTGGCCGGCATCCCCCTTCTTTGATCCCTGCCGCCTGAGTCGTGACGGAGTCGGGCAGCTGGCTGAGGGGCCGGATGTTGACGCCGGCCGTTGCTGGTACCTGAGGCCGCGGCTGTGCAGGCCAAGACGCCCATGGATCGGGACTGCGGGAGGTGGCATTGGAGCTGCACAGACGGACGTGAGGACCGAGCGCAGCCCCAGAAATGGACACACACATTGAAAATTCCGCTACGCCAGCCGGTAAGATCGTCCCTTTGTTCTTGAGGCTGCTTGTTTTGATTGACTGGTCGGGCGGAGGTCGCCATTTTGGAGCGGGCTCAACGGTATGGATACTTGTGGGCTTGGGCCGGACCTGTGCTCTATGTGTCTTGGACCTCAGTGACACGGAGGTCGGTGATCCTGCATTGTCTACTCTAGACATTACAACCCCGTGCCACGCAGCGCGACTACTGCCTGCGCTTCCCATAGGGCGTTCGAGGGTTGAGAGCCTTGTATACGGCCATGGTGGAAATGGCGGATTGCTTCTCACAACTGTGTGCTTTGTCGGCCCCCGTTTGATGGATCTCCTAAGAGCTCTTTGGCTAGGTGGAACTGTGTGAGCTTCTGGCGCTGTTTGGGGAAGGAGCTACTTTGAGGTGTGAGTGCGTTTGGACTGGCCACGCAGGATGGAACCTACGGCTCGGGACCTCCTTGTTGCTCTGGACTCCCTCCATGTGGCTTGGGTGGGAGGAACCAAGGAACTTGGTAGACGGCTGGACGCCATTATTTCCCCACCGACGGATGAGAGCCCTGATGATCCAACGGGGAGTGGTGCCGCAAGCAGCTTTACGCAGGCAACGGGAGAAACGGCTATGCATTTACAGGTGGTCCCGTGGGGGGCCCTGGCCAGTGTTGAAGGCGGATCCGGGTCGCCCGACTGCGCGAGTGCGACATTGGGACCTGAAACTGTACTACAGGCAGATTGCTTCAATGGAACGGCTCCTTTGCTCACCCAACCTGTATTGTCTTTACTGTGTCGCAACTTGGGAGGATGGCCCGGTACTTTGTTGTTGCTCCTACATGTCTGGAACGACTGGTTTCTCAGCCCTTTGATGCTGGGGTTACCCATGCGGTTGACTCTGCCTTGCTTGCCTGACCACCCTGATCTTTTGAGGTTGTACTGCAGTGCTAACTTTCAGTGGCCATGTATAGATGGAAGGGTCAAGATGGGTCAGGGGTGACCTCTCCTTTCGTATCACAAAGGACGGATGCCCGGACAGCTACTGCGACGAACATGCTTAATGCTCTGTACAGCGACGCCGCCATTGCTTGTTGACATGTTGGCTTAATTGTGATCGAGCCTGAGCTATTTTGTGCGAGTGGGGGGAGGGCGGGGGTTTGCTTTTAATGACTCTCCCCCATTTTTTCCCTTTCTTTGGGATCTTTCTGGGGCGACAGGCATGCTAGTCGGGGGGGGGCCATAGCCTCTTTAGACGTGCAGGGTGGGGGGTTGGGAGGGTAGGGTTTTTTTTTTTTGGGGTTAGTATACTCTTCATTCTATGGCCCCTTTCTTGGTTAAGTCTTTCTTCTAGATTTCCCTCTTGTGGGTTTTCCGGGGTACCAAGCATGCCTATGGGGGGGGTGGGCCGTGGCCTTCTGCTGCATGCAGGGTGGGGGGTGGGGGCGGGACGTGTTTTTGTTTTTCTTTGTCTCTATGGCCCTACTTTTCTTCTTCTTTTCTTGTTCTTTCTTGATGTACTTTCCTCTCTTATATACTTCTTATAGTTGGAGGCGGGGGTTTGGGTTTCTTGGGGAGATCATCGCTTGTGTCCCTATCAGCTACGGACTTTGGTTGTTAGTGCTCGCTTTAGTGAATGGGACTCTGTGATTCAGTTTGCTCGTACTTGGCTTCACACCTTCCTATTGTTCTCCCAATGCTGTGTTCGACTAAAGGCTACTATCTTGTCCTGTGTATTGATTGCTATACGACGTTGTACTACTGCTGGCTGTTTGATCCTTCAACTCTATTATAAAATGGAATCCTCCCATATCCTGTAATAATGTGGACAATTTTGCACGTCGATCCTGATTTAATGTGGCTGGCCGGGTCGGGGTACACCTTAATGTTTTTTCATTGCTGCATGACATTCTGATGTCTGGAATTATGTTGCTTGGTGGCCCCCTGGCCTGCACTCGCTTTGCTGTAATGTTTGAGGTTAGGGCATACATTTTACTGTGCATTGATGAGACACTCTCTGCCAGTCCCAAATAACTATTTTCTAGTGAGTGAATGGGCTACTGACTTGGCCAATTACATCACCTCTTTTCTTCTGGCGTCAAAAAACTTCTCTATTATTGGAGACCTAAATCTTCATCTAGAAGACAAATCAAATACGACTTGTGCCAATCTGTTAGAAGATCTTACAGCACTAAATATCCATCTCCTAAATTCAGGACCTACCCATAAGGCAGGCCATTTACTGGACCCACTACTGTCGAAACTCCCACAACTTACCTGGAAGGACACCACTCCTGTGTGTTGGTCTGATCATTTTTTAATTAAATTTACTCTCAAACCACTCATTACTTCCACTGACCATAATATGTTACCGGCCTCACTAAGGAAAAATTGGAAATCCCTAGATATCTCTAAACTTAACATGGAACTCAGTACGAATCCGCCCAAAAAGAACCAAACCATGGAAAGTATTGCTACTGCCACCCAACTATGGCTTACAAATGCGGCTGAGTCCTGTCTACCCACTCACAAGTCCAAGGGCAATATACATCGCCCCCCCGCCCCATGGTTTAATGACTCACTTAAAGAGGAAAAAAACAAATGTAAGGCTCATGAAAGAGCATGGCGAAAAGACTTTGACCCCGACAAAAAAACTAGGTATCATGCAGCTAGAAATCTCTACCATACCGCATGTAAAAAACCATGTGCCGCGTATGTAGCCAATACCATCACGGGAGCTGTAAACAAAGCTAAAACTTTGTTTAACACAGTCAAAGATCTTGCGGGTGCGCAGACTACAGCTCCATCACGCCCTTTATATGAGAAGCAATGTCAGGACCTAGCCCAATTTTTCTCTGATAAAATTGATAAATTAATCATCGAGATAGATAAGAACAATTGTGACACTAATTCAAAGGAAAAATGGGAGTATACTCCGACCATAAAGCAAACCCTACAAAATGGCCGCCCATTACAATCGATACTCTTATCTCCCTCATGAAGTCAATTAGATCTGGCTCTCCACAGGATCCCATTCCTATCAATATAATAAAACAATTGGACACGCCCGCCCTTGAAATTATTGCAGACACTTTAAATTCATCTCTAGAGTTGGCCACAGTTCCTACCCTATGGAAACATGCCATAGTGACCCCACTGTTGAAAAAACCTACAGCAGATCCGGAACAATTGGCCAACTATAGGCCCATCTCACTCCTCCCAGCTTTTTCCAAATGTCTGGAAAGACATGTACACTCAGCCCTTACTCTTTTTTCAGATGAAAACGCCCTTTTCCACCCTGCCCAGTCAGGATTCCGAGCGGGTTTCTCCACAGAGACTGCCCTATTGGGAGTCTCTGAAACCATCAGGAAACTCCTCGACGACGGTCATACGGTTGCGCTTATTTTACTTGACCTAAGCGCAGCCTTTGACACTGTGTCGCATAAAAGGCTACTCACCACGCTTGAAAAAAATGGAATCTGTGGAACTGCCCTGCAATGGATTAGATCATTCCTGAGCCAACGTACATACCAAATAGCATCTGCTGCTGCATGCTCTGGACATTTCAACTCCCTCTCATGAAGTACCACAGGGCTCCATCCTCAGCCCGCTCTTTTTCAATCTATATCTTAGACCAGGGGTACTCATAGTACGGCCCGCGGGCCGCCAGCGGCCCGGCAAGCCTTTCTTGGCGGCCAGCGGACCTTGGAGACATGTACCAGTTTTTAAAAAATAAATTCAAGTGTGTCAGTAAACACCGCCGGTTGCAGCAGCCTGGACTCAGAGAGGCTCACCTCTATGGGGGCCGGGAATTCCAGCCATTGAGTGGAGCTGCAGGGCCTCAGAAGAGATGAAACAGAACAAAGCCTCATTAACACATTAATGGTCTTTTAAAGACCCGTGAAGGGCTCGGTGCGGCTGTGTGCGCGCCAGGCAAGCTGTCTCATCCTGGGCTGCCACACAAGGCAGGGGGAGGGAAGGGGAGGGGGGGCTTGAACTCCGTGGGTAATAGAGGCTGAGAGCACAGGATGATGATGCATTTTTCGCGTGCTAGGAAAAAGGCCTGGGTAGGCATATCCATAGCATGAGAAGCTGTGCATACCATTGCTTCTTACGTGTGTTTATGAAGAATAAAAGCAATTTGTGAGATCATTTTGGAACAATTATTTTCGGAAACATGGATTATTAATACATACATTGTTGTATCGTCACGTATGCTGTCTGCACTGCAACACTCTTTTTCTTGCATAAGCAATCTTTCTGCCCTATTTACATGCTGCACCCAGCGTCTAATGGTCAAAGACTCCAAAAACACACGCAGGAAGTCTCATCCTGGAGGAAGAAGTTCAAGAACTATTTGGATATTATTTTCGGATGACGAATTTTTCTCAATCATGAATTCTGAGATATTTACTAAGGACTATCTCTAATGTGTCAACATCTTAAGAATTGTCACTCGGTATGAACAGCGTGTTGAACATCAAAAGGGAGGGCGGGGTACAAAGATTTTATTGCCTGGCGAGAGTTTTGATTGATGTAATAGGTGAAAAAAACGGCTTTTGAAAATGTTGAGGGTATACCTTATGTCCATATTGTTGTATAGTTCCACCAGTGCATGATGGGTTAGGTAGTTTTTGGGGATGAACATGTTAATCGTGGTCTAACATCATTGGTTGAACGAAAGGGGTGGAGTTATGATGTTCACATTTAAAGAGGGGAAAATCAGAGTTAATCAACTACGCGTCGTTTTGTTGAGAGATGAACCAGTGTGTCATTAATAATAATTAATAATTAATTAATAATTAATAATGTGCTGCAGATTTTGGGAAGTCTGGGGAAGGTGGTTCGATGTGTGCAGCAAAGAGCTCTTGCTTTTCGTGATATTTCTAATAGAATGATTACACCTCGCCTAGACAGAGATAGGGAGACGGAGATGGAGAGAGAGAGGGAGAGAGTCAGGGGAGGGCAAGGGAGGGAGACGGAGGGAGAGTCAGGGGAGGGAGAAAGAGGGAGAGTCATGGGGAGGGCGAGGGAGGGAGACGGTGGAGGAGGCAGTTGAGGGAGAGAGAGGGTGAGTCAGGGGAGGGCGAGGGAGGGAGAAAGAGGGAGGGAGGGAGAGTCAGGGGAGGGCGAGGGAGAGAGAGGGAGGGTCAGGGGGGAGTAAGTAAGTAATGAAAATGTATATTGCGCAACTTAGCCCAAGGGTATCAAGGCGCCAGAGGGTGAGGGAGGGAAAGAGTCAGGGGAGGTCGAGGGAGGGCGAGGGAGGGAGGGAGAGAGTCAGGGGAGGGCGAGGAAGGGAGGGAGAGAGTCAGGCGAGCGAGAGAGAGGGAGAGTCAGGGGAGGGAGAGAGAGGGAGAGTCGGGGAGGGCGAGGGAGGGAAAGTCAGGGGAGGGTGAGGGAGGGAGAAAGAGGGAGAGAGAGGGAGAAAGAGGGAGAGAGAGTCAGGGGAGGGCAAGGGAGAGAGAGGGAGGGAGGGTCAGGGGAGGGTGAGGGAGGGAAAGAGTCAGGGGAGGGTGAGGGAGGGAGAGAGGGAGGGAGGGAGAGAGGGAGGGAGGGAGAGAGTCAGGGGAGGTCGAGGGAGGGAGAGAGAGGGAGAGTCAGGGGCGGGAGAGAGAGGGAGAGTCAGGGGAGAGCGAGGGAGGGAGGGAGAGAGTCAGGGGAGGGCGAGGGAGGGAGAGAGTCAGGGGAGGGAGAGAGTCAGGGGAGAGTGAGAGAGGGAGAGAGAGGGAGAGTGAGGGTGACGGAGGGAGAGAGAGGGAGAGTCAGGGTAGAGAGAGAGGGAGAGGGAGAGTGAGAGAGGGAGAGTCAGGGGAGGGACAGAGAGGGAGAGTCAGGGGCGGTAGAGAGAGGGAGAGTCAGGGGAGGGCGAGGGAGGGAGGGAGAGAGTCAGGGGAGGGCGAGGGAGGGAGAGTCAGGGGAGGGAGAGAGTCAGGGGAGAGTGAGAGAGGGAGAGAGAGGGAGAGTGAGGGTGACGGAGGGAGAGAGAGGGAGAGTCAGGGTAGAGAGAGAGAGAGAGAGGGAGAGTGAGAGAGGGAGAGTCAGGGGAGGGACAGAGAGGGAGAGTCAGGGGAGGGAGAGAGAGGGAGAGTCAGGGGTGAGGGAGGGAGAGAGAGAGGGGGAGAGTCAGGGGAGGGAGGGAGAGGGAGAGTCAAGGGAGGGAGCGAGAGGGAGAGTCAAGGGAGGGAGCGGGAGAGTCAGGGTAGGGGAGGGATATAGAGGGGGGGAGGGATATAGAGGGAGGGAGGGAGGGTGGCAGGCAGCGGGAGGGAGACAGAGGGGGGAGGGAGACAGAGAGAGACAGAGACAGACAGGGAGGGAGACAGATGGAGGGAGGGGGAGGGAGAGGGAGGGAGGGAGAGAGGAAGGGAGGAAGACAGAGAGAGGGAGGCAGACAGAGAGACAGAGGGAGGGATGGAGACAAAGGGATGGAGACAGAGGGAGGCAGACAGAGAGAGGGAGGGAGACAGAGAGAGGGAGGGAGACAGAGATAGGGAAGGAGACAGAGAGAGAGAGACGGAGACAGGGGGAGGAAGAGGGAGGCAGCGAGAGGGTGCAGACAGAGGGATGGAGACAGAGGGAGGGAGAAAGAGGGTGAGAAGGAGGGAGACAGAGGGTGAGAAGGAGGGAGACAGAGGGTGAGAGGGAGGGAGACAGAGGGTTAGGGGGAGAGAAAGAGAGGGAGGGAGAGAAAGAGAGGGGGGAGGAAGGGAGAGAAAGAGAGGGGGAGGTAGGGAGACAGAGGGAGGAAGAGATAGAGAGGGAGGGAGACAGAGAGAGAAAGAGAGAGAGAGATATGTGTGTATGCTGGGTCTGGTGGCTCAGTGGCCAAAGACGCCTGCTACAGGGGCCTGTGATCAACCTCATGGTCACAGGTTTTTTTGGTCTCTAGCCCCACCCCCTCCCTCACTGACCCCGCCCCCACCGGTGCGGCCCTCGGCCACAAACCACACTGTAAATTTGGCCCCTGAGAGAAAGTTTGTGAGTACCCATGTATTAGACCCTTAGCAGATCTAGTGGAAAAAGCGGGACTCACTTTTATGACGTATGCAGACGACTCACAAATGGTCTTTTCATTGTCTGAAGCCCAATCATCATCTTCGTCCTCTCTTAAAGACGGTCTCCTAAACATCTTCAACTGGATGACAACTAACCAGTTGAAATTAAATGGAGACAAGACGGAGATCCTCCTCCTGGGCAAACAGCCAGAGCTCTGGAGTACATCACACTGGCCTTCCCAGATGGGTGATCTTCCAACACCAGTGCCTCATGCAAAAAATTTGGGAGTAATTCTGGACAATACACTGTCCATGAAGCAACAGGCTAGCAAAGTAGTGGGTCTCTGCTTTACCATCATAAAATGGCTCAAGAAGATCCTGTGGATGCTGCCTATCCCCATGCTAAAAAACAGTAGTCAATGCCTTAATTATATCCCGGCTTGACTACGGGAACATCTTGTATCTGGGGGCAAACAAGGCAGTCATAAAAAGACTGCAGCTGGTACAAAATATGGCTGCACGACTCCTTTGCCATATACCTAAAAACACCAGCGTGTCCCCCTACTTGCGTGAACTGCACTGGTTGAGGGTGGAAAATCGTATTAGATTTAAGGCCTTAAATTACATGTTTAAAATCAAAGCAGGCACCGCTCCTAAATACCTTCAGACACTAGCTCATCCCTATATCCCAACAAGAAACCTACGGTCTCAATTAGCTGGAAAGTTCTGTGTACCTAGATTCAAGCTTTCCAGGATCACCCCTTGTACCTGGTCAGACCACTACCTTATCTCACTCTCTGTCGACCTTCCCAGTTTTCACCGCCCTTCGTGCCATGCTGGCATCACGGTCCGCAACTGGAAGAACGCCAATATGACTACACTTCATTCTCTTCTGGCAGCCTCAATTCCACCAGTTCCAGATTCTGTCTCTCACCAAGCCTCCTCTCTTGAGCTTTGGTTGAAGGCAGCTGCCGATGCAGTAGCTCCCCTAAAGACTATCAAAATCTCACGCCCCCATGGCGCCCAGCGATGGTTTACTGACCAGCTGAAACTTGACAAGCTAGCACTCCGCCAGGCTGAACGTCGCTGGCGCCATAAGTACGATCCCGTACTCAAGACTGAATTTACGACCTTACTAAATAAATATAAATCTTCCATACTAGAGGCAAAGACTTCCTACTTTTCACGCAAAATCCTGGAGTCGGCTTCAAAAGCTAAGGACATCTTTTTGATTGTCAATGAGCTCTCTCTCCCCGATCGCATTACCCTCCCGCCCGTTCCCACCCAGGCTTTGTGTGATGAGCTCAATGCCTTCTTTCAGGACAAGATTTCCACAATTAAAAACAATATCTCTCCACCTTCCCCTTCCAAATCTTTTCTCCTCCCCTCTGAAAACGCCCAGAAATTCCATACTTTCCCTCCCATTTCCATTACTGAATTTCACAGCCTTCTTCATAAAGTCAGTTCTGGCTCCCCTAGGGACTGCTGCCCCCCACATATCTTCAAAGAAATCTTTAGGCTCTGCCCCGACCCCGCCCTGGCCCTTCTCAACTCCTCCTTAGCATCAGGAGTTGTTCCAGAGGCTTTTAAGCAGGCCATAGTGCTACCTATCTTGAAAAAACCCAGCGCAGACCCTCTTGTGATGAGTAATTACAGACCTATTTCTCTCCTCCCTTTCTTAGGAAAGATCTTGGAGACTTACGTAACCAAGTGTCTGAGCACCTTTATGGAAACTTCCTCTTTCCTCGACCCCCATCAGGCTGGTTTTCGCCCTCTGCATTCCACAGAGATGGTGATTGCGGCAGTAATGGACACACTTAGAACTGGGGCCGACAACAATATCCCCCAAGCCCTTGTACTGTTAGATCTGTCGGCGGCTTTTGACACGGTCGATCATACCATCTTGATCGACCGTGTCAGCAACGCCGGCATCCGAGGCGTCGCCCTTGATTGGGTTCGATCCTTCTTGCAAGGTCGAGTCCAGGCAGTCCACCTCTCCACCTTCTCTGCTCCTTTTACTCCCCTCACTTGTGGTGTCCCCCAGGGTTCAGCTCTTCCCCTCTTCTCTTCAATCTATATATGCAACCACTCATGGCTTCCCTTCGTCATTCCCCAGCTACAATATATAATTATGCAGACGATCTGCAATTGATTTTCCCCCTGGACACTTCACCTTCTTCTCGTCTTAACACCCAAACCACAATGCTACTCATCTCTGATTGGATGGCTCACAGCCAGCTCAAGTTGAATCCGTCTAAAACGGAACTTGTTCTGGTGGGCGGCCCCACCAACCCATGGGATGACAACTATTGGCCCCCTTCCCTTGGCTCCCACCCTCGCCCGGTCAGCTCTGTGAAAAGCCTAGGAGTGATCATCTCTGAGGATCTATCTATGAAACCTCAGATCTCAGCAGTAACATCATCCTGCTTTTTCCAGCTGCGCAGGATCCGCAAGATCTGTAGATTTCTAACCAGAGAGGCACTCATACTAGCTATATTGGCTTTGGTCATCTCCAGGGTTGACTTTGCTAATATTTCTGTATGCGGGGATCCCTGCCTACCAGCTTCAAAAACTTCAGTTAATTCAGAACCAGGCTGCCCGCCTGGTGTTTCACCAACCCAAACACCAGCATGTTTCCCCCCTTCTGAGGAGCCTTCATTCGCTCCCTGTGGCTAAACGGTGCTCCTTTAAACTTGGATGCACCTTATTCAAATCCCTTCACGCCCCTGAGTTCATCTCCTCTAAACTCAAGCGATACCTCCCAACTCGCAATCTCCGATCCTCTGCTGACAATCTTCTATGCATCCCATTGAACCGCCGCAAAAAACACGGCGGCCTACGTTTTTCTTTTTTAGGCCCTACCTTCTGGAATTCCCTCCCTTCTTTCTTTCGCCATTGTCCCTCTTACGAACTGTTCCGAAAAACCCTGAAAACTCACCTTTTTAAGGCGGCCTTTGAGTAACACTCCCCGCTCTGGTTCGTCATGTCTGTTATGAGCGCCAAGAAACCGTCTCGGTGTACGTGCGCGGTACAAATTTTTTTAACATAACAAATTTTTTTAACATAACAGGATGGGAGGAAGATCCTTTGCCCATCAGGGTCCCACTATCTGGAACTTCGATGGGGAGCACTTTCGCTACCAGTGTAGCGGGTTTGTACGTTTTCAATTTTGAAAAAATACACATTTTGTCATCAGGAAACCCCTTTCATGAGAACATCGTTCTATGGCAAAGGTACATAGACGATGTGCTGTTAATCTGGAGAGGAGATGAAGAGCGACTGAGCTCGTTTTTCAGGTGGGTCAATGAGTGTGATGTAAATCTGAAATTCACCCATGAGCACAGTGATTCGACTGTAGTTTTTCTAGATGTGACCATCCAGAGGGTAGGAAATGAACTAAGAACTAAAACTCATTACAAACCTACCAGTAAGAACAATTTGTTACATTACACCAGCTTTCACCCGGGTCCACTAAGGGAGAATTTGCCTTTTGGGCAGTTTCAGAAAGTAAAACCTCGACCTGTACAGACTTCAATAAATCCCGCCTTTTTCCGACCCCAAGGGGTATATTCATTGTCAATGTATAAGAATTCAAAGTCAATTGCGTGCAACTTATACACCAATTTGCTAACTCAACCCATGATTAATAATTTGAAGCCTATCGCACACAATGTAAACACTATTTTTCTGACTCATCCTGTGATTGGTCAGGGGTTGACGGTCTAGTTGTTATGAAGAACAACCCGGAAGCGGGTTGATAACATCAACCGGAATCATGTCCGCGCTAGCAAACCAGCGAAATGAGCCCAAGGGGTATATTCATTGTCAATGTATAAGAATTCGAAGTCAATTGCGTGCAACTTATACACCAATTTGCTAACTCAACCCATGATTAATAATTTTAAGCCTATCGCACACAACGCAAACACTATTTTTCTGACTCATCCAGTGATTGGTCAGGGGTTGACGGTCTAGTTGTTATGACGAACAACCCGAAAGCGGGTTTATAACATCAACCGGAACCATGTCCGCTTTAACAAACCAGCGAAACGAGCAACAGGCAACTACCTCTGTCTAGATGTAATCAGGTAATGTTACCAACAACTGAATGAGTGAGAAAAACTGTTTTTGATTCAATTTGAACATACGCGAAAACTAATCCCTGCAGGTCACGTGCCATGTTTACGTTCCGTGACGCGTGACGTCACACGTCCTCCAACAAAGAAACAATATTAACGGCGGGGGAACGCTGAAACAGCGCGCTCAGGGCCTAAGGGAAATACCGAATAGGTGGAAATACGGCGAGCCTCGCAGCTTGAAGTGAGTAATGCATGCAACAGAGCTGACTACTCGAGAGAGCAGTAATCTCTGATTTAAGAACGTTAAAATCTGCTCATTGATTGAAATTTACACGGCAACTGAATAGCTAAATTTTGGGTCCAAACAGGTTTGACTGTGAGTGAAGATTTGCCTAACCCTTTGAGCCCATGAAGCGGTTTGCACCTTAAGACAATGTAAGTGCAATGCATTCCCTTAGAACTGCTAAAACTTTTACTTCTATTGACCATCCGGCCACTACTGATGGATCTTGAGACCCACATTCTGATAATGCTATGCTGTCAAATACGAATTGTTTGCAAAATAGAATTTTTTGAACTATTTTGGAAATAAACACATTCTACACCAATGAATGTAGGTAATATAGAATCAAATTTACCTGTGATTAATGATAAGGTAAATATCACTAACATAAATTCTCTGGTGAATAACTAAGGGGACTCTTGATATACAATTTTAAACAGAATGAATATGTTTGATATTGGTCATGTAATTCATAAGGGTATATGTTATAAGAATTGAAATGTCTGTTTATCTACAGATACTCCGCCTGACGAATAGCAGGAGTCCTATGGACGGGTAAAACCGTGAGTTATCCTGAGGAGAGTAAAAATTCTTTATCTACCCTCATTTCCATTTCCTAACGGTGTGGGCAGGCCTTAGCGTGCCTGGACCCCCGTAGGATTGTTTTTTATTTTTATTTGGTCCTGAAGAAAGCTGAGCTGACCATAGCTTTAACAGCAGAAACATGTTGACCAGTCACTTTTTCAGGTCCCTGGATAAAAATTAAAAAGTCCAGTGACTTCACAGTTTTTTTTTTTTTTTTTTTTTTTTGAAAACCTTTATTTGTAAAATGCACAATACACAGCGTCTGCCTACAACCCCTCGGGCCGGCCGCTATGACATACGGGAAAAGGATAAAAAAGGACCAATAGGACAGAACGCCGTTAAAGCAGTCTCTGAGCGAAGAGTATCGTGTAAAACATAGAACCATACTATGAGGATAGAGAAAGGTTTAATTTTATGATTTTGTCGAGTACAATGTAGTAACCACGAAGAGAGTCAAAGCTAATCACTGAACAGGATAGCCATCATCGTTCAAGGAGCACCCGGAAGGAGGCATAATAGAGGAAGGCATTTGTCAGGAAACAGGTGGCCACCATCAAGGAACTAAGACCAAACGATATGCCACAGAATGATACAACACAATAAACTCCCTAAGAACACTGAGCCCCGACCCCAGAGGAACAAAGAAATATAGAAGAGAAAGAAACAGAAGAAGAGAAGAGAAAGAAAGAGGGCCATAGAGACAAAGAAAAACATAAAACACATCCCATCCCCCCACCCTGCATACCAGCGGAAGGCCACGGCCCACCCCCCCCAATAGGCATGCCTGTCGCCCCAAAAGAACCCCAAGTGGGAAAGAGAGTGCAGAGAGTGAGAAAAATCATCTCAATCTCCGACTCTCAGAAGAGGTAGGAGGAGGAAAGTTCAACATACTCCCGGTCACCACCAGCCCCGTAAACATCCCCCACCCCAAGTATCAGCAGCACAACAGAAGTAGTAAGCAAAGCTGCGGGTGGGGAGAGTCAATACCAAATGTGCGAATAAATCAGACAATACGTAGTCCCATCCTAGTCCCCGCCCGTCAATGCGTACAGCACACTAAAAAAAAACTCCTAGCCCTGGCCCGCTCTTAGGTGGCCCCGCTCATCCACCCCCCGTGAGGAGCCACAACCAGCGGAGAAAAGGAAACAGCCCGCCCCAGAGAGAACAAAGAGGAAAGCAACGTTAGAGTAAACTGGATGCAAGAGAAAAAGTCCCAGCCCCGGCTCAACCAGCAAAGAAGCCGTTAACAAAGAAGCAGCCTAGCCCTGGCCCGATCGTGGAGACATCCCTAAATACGCTCCCCAGGAAAGGCCCGCCCACTGTAAAACAAAGAGACAATATGGCCACCGAGAGAATGAAAGTGTCTTAGAAACATAAAATGGCCGTCGAAAGTCACCAGAAATTCCACCGACTGCAATAGGGGGTTCCTCAGAGACTTCCAGAATGTGTGAGTTCTTCGATAACAAAGTCGGAGGATATAACCCAGGAGCCGTCGATAGGGTCAGCAATGTGGTGGATAAGTTCCAGGGCACTCGCGATGAAAAATCCAACAATGTAGCACTCTCCGGTGAAAGGGGAGACAAAGTATCCCATATAGCGTTGTCAGGCGGACGGTCTCGGGCGTCCATAAAGTTGGAGGCGGGCACATCTGTCCAGCGGGCAGAAGGCAGCAATGTAGTCCCATGGGACGCAGGCAGAGACGAATGGAGGGTTTGCTGGAACAGAACGTTGCATCCCTGCCGCGGCGCCGACGCCATATCGTTCAGCTTCCCCCCCAGTACCTGGTAGCCTTGGTGCATATCGGCACGGAAGTCGCGCAGGGCATTCAGGATGGTACCTAAAGAAAGTGTGGGCCGAAGCCCCTGTCTCTCACTTCCAAAGGGAGGTGTCTGAAAATCGGACCCCATCTCAGGCTGGGCAGCACATGTCACTGGCAGGGACGGACGCTCTCCCCCAAAACACGGAGCACCAAACACAGCCATTATGGCGCGATTCCGGGGTAATCGCCAGGATAAGTGTGGCACAGGCGAGCGTCCATGCAGGACTCCAATAGCACCAAAGACAATGTCAGTGAGTGTCACATCGCAGAGAGGCGTCCCATACCGGAGCAGGGTAGTGAGGCGTGGGGTCAGGCAACCGTGGGCAAGCAAACATGGCCGAGCGACCCTCTCCGCATACAAGCTGTCCCAAACAAAGGGTCCGTTTCGGAAGAGTGCCGCCGTGCAGCAAGCGCTCACTTCTCACCGCCTACTTCAAGTCTTCTCAAGCGGCGCCTCACGGACAGTGCCTCACGAGGTTCCACCGGTGCTCGGGTCTTCAGCGCCGATAGGGTAGTCCGGCCACCATCAGTCCTCCGGGGCACGGCAAAGAGCGAGTGTGCAGGCGAGGTCCAGGGCTGAAAGTAGTCTCGCGGCTATCTCCGGCCGCCGGGCAGGTAGAGACTCAGGGAAAACACCGCTAGAGTCAGCGCCGCGCCGCACGCAATCCGGTATTAAATTTCACCAGGATATATGCCAGGATATCGGTGCGGCGGATAGAGGCTGGCGGAGCCGGGAGCCTACAGGTCTGCTCCGATCGCCATCTTGGCTCCTCCTCGACTTCACAGTTTTTAATGTGAACAACTGGCCCCTAATAAAGTTTGTTGAGGCACAGTTGTGATCTTTTAAACACACACTTTTTCACTGATCACTTTTTTCACACACACCAGCTCCGCTGCACTTGCAGGCGTGGTAGCACACAGGTGGGGATAGTCGCCCCCCCCTGTGACTGAACCCCATGATGAAGCATGTCACCTCTAGGGTGAGTGAGGGTTCTTTTAGAAAATAATTAATTTTCCATTTTCCCTTCATATAATTTAAATGACCATTTATATTTAGGTAGTTTTCACCTTGTTTTCACTGTGATATAGGGTTTCACCGGTGTTCCTTTGGCGCTCTTTTGTTGATGATAGTTATCTAAATAAGGGGTGAGAGAGTAGCCGCTATTCCCTTCCTCTCTTGTTGTATATACACTCACTACCACTTCACATACGAAAGGAGGGAAGTCTCTCCAGGTTCCGTAAAGAGATAAAGACCTGGTTGTTCGATCAGTAACCTTGAACGACCTCTGCTATATTATTACATCTATGCTGCTGTGCTCTTAGGCGCCGGGAAACGCTTTTTGGGTAGCTGTCTGCGCCATATAAGTTTAAAAAATAAATAAATAAAATAAATAAATTGAAAAAACCTTTAATTTACAGAATAGTGACGGAAGATCTTTAAATTAGACCTTTATTGTTTTCTGTGCCAACTCCATCTTGTGCAGCGTAAAGCCTCTTTACCAAGGTTGGGATATTACAGATTATGTTTAAAGAGCTGCCCTAGGCTGGCACACAATTCTCTAGGAGTCTTACACCCACATGCATCAAGGTATTTAGGAGTCGCAAACGGTGCGAATCGGTAAATTCGGCCGTTTGCGATTCCTAAATATCTTTTTCGTATGCATCAAACATTTTTGTGAAAATCGCTATTTTTAGCGAATTCCAAAAATGCGATTGCTTTTAAGGAATCGCAAATTTGCAATTCCTTAAAAGCAATGCATGATTGCTTTTTAAATTGCGAATTCGCAATTAGGGGGTGCAAATTACCACGAGGGTGAACCTCGTGGTAATATGCGAAAAAGTTTTAAAATGCTCAAAATTGCATTTCAAAGACTGTAATGTTACAGACACACATGTCCTTAGGACATGTGTGTGTGTAATATGCCCTTAAAAATGCATTTCAGGGGTGCAGGGGGGGGGTCATTTGGACCACCCCTGCACCCAGGGAGTGCATTAACATTTTGCGAATCGCTAATAGAAATTTGCAAAATGTCAATGCCTTCCCATTGATTCCTATGGGCCTTTTGGCCTATAGGAATCAATGGGAATTGCGAAATCGCAATTTAGAATTCGCATAATCCTTGCGATTCGGTAAAAATTGCAATTTTCACCGAATCGCAAAAATTATGCGAATAAATTGATGCATCCCATTTTGCGATTCCTTATTTGCGATTCCCTATTTTTCGCAAATAAGGAATCGCAAAATGTCCCGATGATGCATGTGGCCGCCCATGTTTAAATTATGTGTACACTTCGAATCACATGTTTAAGCTGTCTGTCCCAGATATGGAGCACTATATATAATGTTTCTTTCTACAGCTTAGATTCTCTGTTTGTTTGGTATCTCAGGAAGCCTTCTCCCACTATACTCCTGAAACCCTGCATGAAAAATTGACCTTTGTGTACTTTCTTCAGAGTGACCACATGTTTACCTTGTATCCTCTGAATGCCTTCTATTTCTGAGTATCGTCTCCTCTGAGGCTCATGCCTGCCTGCCTCAATCCTTGTTATATTAAATCTGTAAGTAGCTGATACCTCATTTCATAGATCATAACCTCTCCACTTCAAAATCATATCCCTGTAATCTAACATTACCAATCTCCAGGTGCCTATCTATTTAACCATCCATTCAGGTGACACCACATAGCCCCCACAAATAATCACACCTAACTATTATTAATATATCACAAAGCAACTGGAGTAAATGCAGGCATTTTGTTTTCCTGAGAGCACATGACTAATCACAATAACCAACAATTACCACTAGATTAATCACTAACCTTGAGTTCCAGAGTAGCGTCCTACTTGCTGTAAAGTGTTTTAACAACTTGTCAAGAGTAGTAAATGCTATATAAATACCATCACCATTCACCTAAAACAATGCATTGACATCATAAAAATGAATTAAAGCATCATTACAATACAAAGTATTCACCATAAACAAAAACTGTTTACTTACTCTTAACTAATTTTGGCACAGGGTGGGGTGAACAATTGCCTCTGAAGTCTTCTTGGGTGAGATAATCCTCACGTTGGTGGCCTTAATAGAATTAAAACTTTCCTTCTCACTAGCTAGGAAATTTTATATTCTATGTCAGGACTGGGGGTGAGGATTATGCATGTTTAAAGGCTACTCACCACCAATGATGCTGCATCTGAAATGGGTTAAAATAAAATTTCGTGAAAGTCAAGGCTGCCGACCAATCTGTAGCATTCATAACGCCTTCCAGTCTTCCCCCTACCTAAATCGCTTTGAAAGCTATAACTCCGATGTCGAATCCAGCCCCCTGCATGATCCATCTTAGCCGCTGGAAATAGATGGGGAAGTCACTACTTTGAAAAGTTTCTTTAGAGCTATGAGTAGCTGTTTCTCCTCAGGTGATCTTAATTCCACTATCATATTTTGTAAGCTTTATGGCATCTGACCACTCATAACTTAGGTTTGTCTAGAAATAATGAGTAAGATACCACCCTGGTATTGGTCTTGGTCCTCCTGTCTATGGTGAAAGTTACTCCATCCGGGTTGAACATCCTACTAGAGTTGCCCAAAGTCCTAACGTCCGGTACGCTCTTGCAAGGAATTATACACAGCAGCACAGCTTATTATACTGACTGCTCCTTTCTAGAGAGAAATTAATTTGTGGCCCTCAAACGACTGCATGATATTACAGGGTTGGGTCACTGTTTGCAGTGGGATCAAGATTGCAAATAAGTAATGCACTTGTATAAATATGTGTGCAGCCCCCTCACTGGTGCTCTAACAGTTGTATATTTAACTGGAACCACTCAGTCACTTTTCTAGCTGGGGAAACTCCTTACCCCAATGTGGTGTGACAAGTGAGGGTGGAGATGAGTCTCAGCGAAGCTGGACGGCAGTGAATTCCCTCAGTGCGTTGTGACAGCGGGAACACGGATCAGCCGTCAGAAGCTCGATGAGAGAAAGGTGCGCAATCGTCTCACAGTGCTATCTAGGTCCTGAAACTGGCACCACAGCCTGATGCACTTGGTCCTCCTTTAGGGCCTACCACGCCTTGAAGAGGTAGAGTGATTGTGCGTCCCCCACTTAACACATTTTATCACTGTTAGGCAAGCATATTAACAAGGAAAGAAATCTATAATCTAACAGCTAAGAAATATATATGAGGTTGCACTTAGCTTGCAAGCAGTGAAGAAAGAGGAGGAGGAAGGGACGTCATAGCCAGATATATGTTATGGGACGTATGTGATGGGAGGGTTTTGGACTCTGTTTCTTTGCCAAGGTTTAATGGGAGAGGTAGTTTTGAAGTTATTAAAGGAATGAACTTAGATTCAAGTGCTGTTAATAAAGTAAAGAAAGTAAATGCATAATCCTCGCCTCCCGTCCTGACATAGAATTCATAACAACATCAATGAAAAGTTAAAAAGCAGCGGATTTATTAACACCTTGGCTGCTAGAGGTTTTACCCCCGGTGCTGGATTCCCAGGTCTACCATTGTTCATGACGAGCTCAGCTCGTCATAAGCACAGCTCCACTGTGCCTCATGGCGAGCTGAGCTCGTCATGAGCATGGAAGGGGTTAAATGTACCACAGATTTAAGGAATGCACCACCCTACTGCGTGCTTCCTCATTAGTTAACAACTATAAGAAGCACATTGCCCTTAACATATTACACTTTTCTTTAAAAAGCTAGCAAAAATCCCTTTGTAAAAGTTACATAAAATGTACAAAAAAGATAAAATGCAAGAGATACTGGTCCAAGAATCCATCACAGGGACAGACACAGACACTATTACTACTGTACTGACCTAGGGGGAAACAAAGAAGATATCTAACAGAGCCTGTTCTGAAAGCAATACATCTCTCTCCTAGTGTCTTTTTACAATGGCATGGTAGTGTAGTGTAGTTCCTATTTTCCCTAAACGCCCTGCGCATTGGAATAACATAAACAGCAGTGTAGACGTAGGACTGAGGTCTTCTAGGTCTCTACTGACTATGTTAGACTTAATTTAGGTTTGCGCCAGCTAGCTCAGAGGTCACTGGAAACTTTCTTGACTGAATAGGAAGGGATCAGCTTCCCTGGCTCAGACAAGAAGGGATTCAGCTTCCGACAACCGCATAAACATGACAACTTTGCTCCCTCAGAATAAGAGTAAATCTCTAGAGTCGTGAAAACAATAGACAGCTATTTCACTCAGTCAGATGTGCGTTCTTAGTTTCACCAGAGTGCAGAGAAGAGAGAGACGGGCGTTTTCAATAAAAGGTATTATTTATTGAGCAGTCTTCCTTCTCATGCAAGAGAAATAAATTGCCACAATTGCAATACTTAATATAAAGTAAAGTACATACAGTAAAAGGAGTATTATAAAATAATACCGTAAAAGCATTGAAATGGTTTCTTAGCCATAAGACACTTTAAAATGGATAAAATATATACATACATATATACATAGGCTAACGTCCTCAACTGGTGCTTCTAAACTACGCCTACCCAGGTGTACCTGACCTAAGCCTAATACGTGGGAAGGAGTATGTAAGTAGCAGTTTAAGTTAAGTAGGTTTGTTGCCAAGGATCTGTTCAAGAATTCTCTCTAAGGGTTTAGTCAGCACTGTACCTTGGGAATAGAATGTAGGAGGCTGGTATCTCTCTCTCAGGACTCGATATCCCAGTCACCCGCAAGGGTAGGCTGGAAACGCCAGAGCTGGATTTTCTCGGCAGGAGAAAAGACAGCGTCTTTCTCAGCGCGTCAAAGAGGAGGGGCAGCGTCCGTGGGCTTCTCGCGTCTGCTGGGCTCTCGGAAAGTAGATTAGCTGCTCTGCTCCAAAACCACCACCGTGTGTTTGCTTAAGGCAACGTTGGTATATTTATACCTGAAAGGTGCCGAGTTTGACGTAAGGTTTGGACATAAGACGTCAATAAAGATGTCACTAAGAACTGGCCGTTCTTACAGTGCTCGCAGGAGTTCTATTACAAATCAAAACAAAGCAAGCGGGCATTTCCCAGGTTGCTGGAGGTTTGGTGTGTTGAAAGAACTCGTTGTGCTTTCTAGGAATCTAAGGAAGTAGCTTTTGCCACGCCTTGGGCTGCAAAGGCGATTTACTGAAATATGGATCTGATTCTTATGCCATTGTAGGGATATTATTGATTATAGCCGTACAGGGGCATAAAGTCACAATATTGATTCGGGTTCCTAGATAAAACACATCACCCACTCCACGATTTTATGTCCACAATGTACTTAAAACTAAGCAATGGTAAACATGTTAACGTGCATGTGTATTCCATCCCACCCCAAACTAAATTTTTGCATTTGAAATGGAGTACGCGAAATACATGAAATATTATTGGTACTGTACGTTTTTTAAGCAGTGTAATCATTCAGAGAAGAAATGCATATATATTTAGCTGAACGATTTGCGAAAATTACACATGAAATGTCTCTTAATACAGAAGAGAAGGTTGAGACTATTTCATCACATATAAAAGCAATTACTAGTGAGTGTGCTAGAGGCTGAGGTACTATTTTGTCTCTAGAAGTACTAAAAATAGAAGCTCTGTTCTTTATGAATAGTTTTACTTCAAGCAGAGTACAAGTGCCAAAAAAAAGGTAAATATTTTGGAATTCTGAAAAAAAAAAAAATTGTTTCCAAGGGAAAAAAATAGTTCTAAAGTATTTCAGTAGCTTTTGTTTATCAAAGCCGAAGGCTGAATTCAGAGTTCAGGGGAACGCTGTGTGCCGGTTTGCTTAAAAGTTATTCTTTTGGTTCAGGGGAGAACATGACTTCAGATAGATGTGCAAAAAAAACAGTCTACAGCTTCAGGTGAAAGTTCGACCATGGTTGAAAAGGCTGTAACTGGGCAGTCGTTAGAATGATTGCTATCATCGATTTCAGGATCAGCAATGCTCACAGAAGGTCATACCTGGGTGATGTTGCTCTCATTTCTTGCTTCACTGCCACCACCTAATCGTAGTGGAGAAGTCTCAACGAAGGCCGTCATCAGGATTGGTAACCGCTGGGGACAACACAATTCATGAGCCGTTACAGGACTTAGCAAAGTATCGACATCTATTGGCACTGCTGATTGTAGTGTAAGACAGGTGTCTAACACGCATTCTTCTCCGCAAAGCATACATCGAAGCACAGGTAAGATGCAGTTCTGGCATAAAGGTCTGAATGAAAGAAACCAGGTCATATTCAGATCTCTTAGCCGGGCTAATCCAAGGACTTTAGTTATGCGGTCCCGATAGCGTATAGCTTGGATCGTTTCTTCCATCGTTGCTGGAGTTATGTCTGCGTTTTGGCTTGCCATATCGGAGCAGAAGAGTCAAAAATAGAATTCCTGCTACGAGACCCAAAACTAGTGGTAGGCCACCAAAAACCGAATGGACAAAATTGGGAAAGATGCCCAGGACTGCTTCGAAGGGTGTCAGCAGTCCCGAAAAAAATGTCTTAAATACATGTGCGATACCACTGGCATCTGACATATTTAGGATTTGGCTTAGCATTTCTACGAAATGCACGGGGCAATTTGTTGATAAAAGCGCATGTATCTCTGCTGTTGTCCTTCCAACTTGGAGATCATACGTCTCTTTCGATGACGTGATGGGCACTGTTGTCTGTAAAAGCACAGACTTCATTCTGCTTAAAGTATCAATTCATATAGAAGAGATATTCAACGGAGGCCAAATTGTCGCCTTTGAGTCTCCAGGGCCGTTTGGATACAATGCTTGCATACAGCAAGTGACCATGGAACTAACGCTTACGAGATATGCTTTCCCTGGCACCATGCCACAACAGCTGTGGTCCGTTATTAGAACGCAACTCCCGTTAGAAAGTTGTCTAAAGAATGGCTCTATCTGGGTTGCAGGTGTGCCGTGCTGGTGGCATGAAAGGTTATTTTAAGTCCCCTCACAGGCCCCATGTAAATTAATACCTTGGCACAGAAGTATACCGCTTAGTGATTGTTTACAATTATTACCACTAAGAAATACATTCTGGTTTTTGTCACTATAACATGTATGTGTATAAGGTAATTTCCATGATGACTTAATGTACCCTTTACCCAACCTTTCATACTGGCCTGCTGGTATATACTCCTGGCATTTTTTAAATTGGAAAGTTGTTATCGGAATTGTGATAATTCCGTGTATTATCCATTCAATGACAGGTCTTTCTGTCATTGTCAATGGTAATCTCTCAAGTTTTTCAATGCTCAGAATCGTATAGTCTGCTCCTTTTTGTGCCAAACTGATTTGTTTATCAGTAAGGTTAAAGATAGAAAACAATGACGTTGTGTTGATTAAACGCTAAGGCACATAGCCTGAACGCAGGTTTTGCAACGTCCAGCCTAGCTGTACAATAGAACGTAATTGGGACTGACCATGTTGTAACATTAGCAAGTCATGGTCTATTATATCGATAGCAGATGATACAATACTGTCCAGTGAATATATTCTGGAGGACAGAGTCATTAACCCATTGTCCACAACAGAAAGTTATTTTTCCAAATTAATACGATCAATTTCTCGTATTTTCTCTGCTGTCTCAATTTGAGTCACTTTCCAAGCCTCGTTGTAAGCAGCGTATATACTGGCCGCTATGAAACATTTTTGACGCTGTTTGCGTGGTCCCATTATGAAATCGCGCAAGTCAGCACCGTCTTTAAGTAAAGTCAAGTGTTGCTTAATTTCTGCCAGTGTGGATGTCTGTAGCCATTCAAGGCATAATTTTCCTACACTGTATGTTGTTACTATCCTTGGATGTTATCTCTGGGAGTATCTAGGGTCTGTTCTAGTCATTTTTAACCCCTGTATTTTGTTCAGGAATCTATCTTGACAGTTATTTGTGTCTGTTGGCCAGATTAACCACTTTTTCCAATCAGGATGTGTTCTATTTTGATGTAAAATTTGGGATACGTCTATCTCAATATCTGTGGTTGTATTATCAGGTATTGGCTTTGGAATAGACGGTTTGTTTAAGTCTTTTATCTTGGCTAGGCCAAGACAGGTAGTTTGTTGAATGGTGTCATTCAAGAACATTATTTGTTCTGGGATCATGCAGGCTCGAAATAATGCTTCTAGGCCTTGTACCTGCCATTCGTTTGTACCCCAGATGGTTTTTGTTTCAATGTGTTTTTCCAAAAATCAAAACCAAATGTAATCATTTTTTCATAAAATGTTTCCGAATAAATCAATTTAGTATTTGTCAGCATGTTTTTTGTCCCTGTTTTATCTAACAGTTTGTAATAAAATGTTTCTGAATCACTTGTGTTAATAGGTTTCTTTGAGTTGATGAAAGAGTTCTGTTGCTTTGTCTTTAAAAGTTTTTGTTGCTGGCGTTACTTCAGGTTCGCATTGATCTTCAGAAAAGTTATCGAAATCGATGAAGTAGCCAGATGCAGTTCTGTCAATTGTTGGGATTGTTTTTTCAATTTGTCTTTCATTAGCACATTCTGATGCTACATCGTTGTAGACTGGTGTTTCTTGACGAACTGTTTCAATTTGGGTTTCAAGAGGCAAAAGTTCCATGGCATTGTTGCATAGTCCTTTTGTATTCACTGCGAGTTTATCTAATGTGATTAGTCTCTCAGTTTGAACCTCTTGGATAGTAGCAAATTTTGGTATTCTGCTATTTCTTGGGAGTCCACTTGGCCTACTACTTATTATTGGCCACATGATTGTGGTTTTACCAGGTCGGTGAACCAGAAACTCTACATAGGAATCTCTTCCTACTAAGTTCCGGCGGATTTTAACCTTTCACCCACTCCAGACGTCTATTGGAGTATTTACGGGAGAAAGGGTCTGCGTGAAAAAAGCACGACTGAGTTACTCTAACGTCTTGCGTTAGTTTTATCGCCTTACAAATGTTGGGCGCCATGTAGTGTAGTTCCTATTTTCCCTATAGGCCCTGCGCATTGGAAATAACATAAACAGCAGTATAGACGTAGGACTGAGGTCTTCTAGGTCTCTACTGACTATGTTAGACTTAATTTAGGTTTGCACCATCTAGCTCAGAGGTCACTGGAAACTTTCTTGACTGAATAGGAAGGGATCAGCTTCCCTGGCTCAGACAAGAAGGGATTCAGCTTCCGACAACCGCATAAACATGACAACTTTGCTCCCTCAGAATAAGAGTAAATCTCTAGAGTCATGAAAACAATAGACAGCTATTTCACTCAGTCAGATGTGCGTTCTTAGTTTCACCAGAGTGCAGAGAAGAGAGAGACGGGCGTTTTCAATAAAAGGTATTATTTATTGAGCAGTCTTCCTTCTCATGCAAGAGAAATGAATTGCCTCAATTGCAATACTTAATATAAAGTAAAGTACGTACAGTAAAAGGAGTATTACAAAATAATACCGTAAAAGCATTGATATGGTTTCTTAGCCATAAGACACTTTAAAATGGATAAAATATATACATACATTTATACATAGGCTAACGTCCTCAACTGGTGCTTCTAAACTATGCCTACCCCGGTGTACCTGACCTAAGCCTAATACGTGGGAAGGAGTAAGTAAGTAGCAGTTTAAGTTAAGTAGGTTTGTTGCCAAGGATCTGTTCAAGAATTCTCTCTAAGGGTTTAGTCAGCACTGTACCTTGGGAATAGAATGTAGGAGGTCTGGTATCTCTCTCTCAGGACTCGATATCCCAGTCACCCGCAAGGGTAGGCTGGAAACGCCAGAGCTGGATTTTCTCGGCAGGAGAAAAGATATCGTCTTTCTCAGCACGTCAAAGAGGAGGGGCAGCGTCCGTGGGCTTCTCGCATCTGCTGGGCTCTCGGGAAGTAGATTAGCTGCTCTGCTTCAAAACCACCACCGTGTGTTTGCTTAAGGCAACGTTGGTATATTTATACCTGAAAGGTGCTGAGTTTGACGTAAGGTTTGGACATAAGACGTCAATAAAGATGTCACTAAGAACTTGCTGTTCTTACAGTGCTCGCAGGAGTTCTATTACAAATCAAAACAAAGCAAGCGGGGATTTCCCAGGTTGCTGGAGGTTTGGTGTGTTGAAAGAACTCGTTGTGCTTTCTAGGAATCTAAGGAAGTAGCTTTTGCCATGCCTTGGGCTGCAAAGGCGATTTACTGAAATATGGATCTGATTCTTATGCCATTGTAGGGATATTATTGATTATAGCCGTACAGGGGCATAAAGTCACAATATTGAAACGGGTTCCTAGATAAAACACATCAGTAGGGCTCAGTTGTTCCAATTTCCTAATTAAACGCTTCCTAATTGAACACCTTCCTTCCAAGTAGAAGTGTTTGGTCTGGAGTTTCTCCAAGAGGTGTATAGCGTTCTTAAATCAAATTACAAAAAAAACTTCGCCCTTCCCTCAAGGAATGTACAAGAAAACATGAGCACTAGTCTCTGACCTTTTATCGCACATTGGTTACAGATGAACTGCCCTTTGCACGGAGCCCCCGTCACCATCGTGATCCGATCCTCGTATCGCGCATCCGCCCACCTCCGTTGCACCGGATGCTCGTTTGCTATTCCCTCCGTCTCGAAACCGCACTCCGTCTCCCATCTTCCGTACTTGAATAACTTTTTAATTGCGCGATCATAGTGTGGTTGTTGTCCTGTATTTTATTAACGCACATTTTTTTAGTACAACTGGTTAATCAGTGGTGTTTCTAACATTTGGAATGGCTTCCAGGAATGAATAGGCTTCAGGTGTCTCAACAATTTGCCATCGGAAAGTTTTTTTAGTGTTAAATGAGGGTGGGTCAGTGGTGTTACATAAAGTAGCGATTGCTCAGTTTCAATCAGTGCACCGTCACCACAATTCACGAACACCACAGGTCACGTCGGTTTCTTTTTTTCTCTTAAACACACAGCCCCTGGAGGTCAGCTGTTGTACACTGTTACAAAGCTGACCATCTTTAAAGTATGTGTACCATGTCATGATGCCATCGAGGTACCGGCACACATAAGGTATAGCATTATATCTTGCGGTGTTGACGGTTAGTCGCGTCGCAGGGGTTGTTTTCCGAATCCATAAAACCACATGTGGGTAAGTAACCACGTGGTGAGCGAAGGAAAGTTCACTCCACATTGTCTGTCTTAGATGATCTTGGAGCGTGCTTTCGGTACAAACTCCACCCCTGAAGTGCAATTGGCTGGCTAGGTACTCTGTCATCAATAATAAGACTCTCTACTCTGAGACATGAGATCTCGCCAGCGAGACTGCGCATGCGCAGCCTACGCTAGCCGAGACCTAAAAACAGACGAACGCCGCAGCGCCATGAAACTCTGTTTCCTGTAAGCTAGCCAAAGTATTTTTAGTCCTTTATCGCATGACAATCAGTCTTTAATGATCTGTTGTTTTAAGATCTTATGCAGGTTTAACTAGATGGATAGCCACACAGACAACCGGGTCAGCTTTACAAAATCTTTTAAATAGGGGAGACCCAAATCCTCATTGCAGATATAATAGGATGTAAAGGGAGGAACTGAAAGTAGTCAAAAACGGTTCTCCTCCACTTGCAAAGTTATGCAGTTTCCAAAACCCCTCACTTCTGCCCTGTGTGTGGTCATTGGTTCATACTGTCTTATAAACTTTCTGAAGAGGGCCAATTGTTTTACCGACTAGGAAGCCCAGCAGATTGAAAACAGCACCCATTGCTTTAGTGAACTTTAAACAAAGGTAATCAAAGAAAACCCCATAAATAAGGAAACTTAGAAATCAATTTCAACCTATTGTTGATAGAAAAGTTGCACATCATTAAACGTTTTGAGCTACAAGTCATAGTATGCGATTTAGTAAAGTTAGATACTAAGGGGCTGATTTATATATTGGCCTTGTGTATACTTTGTTGCAACATCAAAGGAGTATACATACCGCCAAGATAAAGTTCTGCCCGCCAGATTGTGATGCAAGCAGACCCTAAGTTTGGCTACAGCGGTGACTACTCCATCCCATCATAGCCAAACTTCTCTGAGGGCTTGACCGAGTGATGGCCATCAGAGAAATAACTATATGACCCAATTAGGATGGGCGGACATTTAGCCATTTTTTTCTGTCCGTCACCGCTAGGCAAACTCTGGCAGTAAGGGGCATAAAAAAAGGAATAATGCCTCTCCTTCCCATGGGAGGATGCTCCCATAGCGAGAGGGGCCTCTTCCTTTTTATTTTAAGAAAGAAAATCCCATTTCGGGATTTTCTGTTTATTTATTTTTTATTTATCTAAACTTGTATTGCGCACAGCTACCCTCAATGGGTTTCCCGGCGCCAGGGACAGACAAGAGAAGAAAGCAAGCAAAAAGCCCAAACAGAACAAACAGTGCAGAAGAATCAATTAAACAAAAGAGTCTTTAATTTTTTCCGAAATGAGAGGAGATCAGTCTCGGCTTTCAGAGCTGGCGGAAGAGCATTCCACATCCTTGGACCAAGATAGGAAAACGAGCGGCCGCCCATTTTGGCCAATTTAATTCTAGGAACCAAGAGATTGCCACTGGTGGAGGATCTTAAAGTACGACCAGGCTCATAGACTTGAACCAGGTTCTGCAGGTATTTAGGAGCAGAGCCCTGCCGAATTTTGAAAAGAAGACATAAGGTTTTAAATTGTACGCGGTTCGGGACCTTAAGCCAATGAAGGTCACACAGAGCCTTGGCTGCAGAAGATCTCCGGGGTACATTACACAATAGACGAGCTGATGAGTTTTGCACCACCTGGAGTTTGTTTATTGTGGCCTTATCGGCCCCAAGATAAAGCACATTCCCATAGTCGATGCGGGAGATCACAAGAGCCTGGACTACAGTTCTCCGAGTAGAGCAAGGTAACATCCATAAGATCTTCTGCAACCATCTTAAGATGGAGAAACAGATTGCAGCGACCTTTGTTACCTGCTGTCTCATTGAGAGCTTATCGTCAATAAGAAAGCCGAGGTTGTGGGCTACGGGGGTTGGATTCGGCAAAAAAGAAAACTGTTTGGTGCATCGCTCCATCATGTTGCCGGAGCCCTGCACAAAACAGTGAAGAGCATTGACAGTAAGAAGATGGTAATTCTATTACAGGACCGGAGGTTTCAGATTATGCTTCTCATTTCTTTACTGCAAAACACAGCAGCCAATGAAAACATGCAATTTTGTATAAAACAACTACATTGCCCATGATGCACACATATATAAGCCACCCCTCCATAGTCCATAATAACCTCCTGTGTGGTCCCATCATCCTCTTTCTTTGCTGCTCACAGCACGAGTTAAGTGCACCTTTACATGTCCCCTCACTCTGCTATTTGCATGGGGGGTTCATTGTGTGGTTGCTGAATGTACTCTTTAATTTAAGACATTGCTAACACTATTCCGTGTATTTGATCATTTTGAGTGTTTATTTCAGTTTAGGAGCGTGCGCTCCGGTCTTTATACAGTTTTCAGCCTTCTAGGCTTCTTTAATTGTGGCCCGATACAAGCCGAGCTTTCTTTCCGCTTCCAATGCACGCGATGCTGCTTCGTCACGTTTGAAGTTACGGTCTTTGACCGGGCAGACGGCAGACTTTCTTCACACACACGGAGCCTTTATTACCTGGCATTGCGCAGGGCACCGGCGTCTGGGCTCCCTAATCGCCCTCCTTTCGCCGCACGCGCCGGGTGGCTCTCGGCTGACACGCGCTCCCAAACGCGCTCAATTGGGCCTCATTTGGGCTGCTTTTTGGGCGCGTTTGGGCAGTGCGCCTCCGCGCGATTTCCCCGACAGTTTAAATGCACATTTTAAATCGGTTTTGCCGCTCTCCTTAGGATCGCCTGTACCAGGTTGTAAAATACTGGCCAAAAGAGAGGCACACGCTCTTTATATATTTCACGTATTGGCCCTGGTCTCTGACCTCTTTGAATACAGCTTTGCTGAGGGGGTTATAGTAATATATTGAGAGTTTCTGCTAGTGTGCTTGTGGGCTGACCCCCCATTACCCCTCCTGGTGGCTCTGCATATTGCTGTCTCAGCATTACTACATAATATTACTTGGATAAGATCCTTCAGTCCACCTTGATTATGGAAGACTGGGTTAAATACCCCAATGAGAATGATGATGAGGAGGAGGTGTATGTCGGACAGCAGGAGGCTGTCCTAGAGGATAACCTCGTTGAAGCACTGGACGCCTCAGTCCAGTCCTCCGTCAGTAAGGCAATGGAGACCACAGTTCCACAGACCGTTCAGCAGGCCCTGGCGGCAGCCCTGCGACCGATCAGGAAACAACTAGAGGGTTTCGCTAAGCAACATGGCTATGGCAAGCGACCTCAGAAGAGGAAGTCAGAGGCTTCATCTTCGGGCCAGGGCACGGTTACCGCTAAACAATGGCCACATGCCCAGGCGCTGTCAATGCTGCCCAGCAGTAGGGCAGGTGACCATTCTTACCCGGGGGTTAAGATCAAGGCTACGCTAACAGCTTATTCCGACACGGACACTACCACGACTGGCACAGACACCAATACCGACACCTCGGAGGAGCCTCCCCCTCCGAAGAAGGCAAAACCTTCACTTCCATCGGCGGCAGAGGCCCCGAACACCCCTTTTACATTTGACCCGACTGACATCATGCACCCCCGATCCTCTGACTGGTCTCCGCCTTCCGCGGTTTCTGACTATTTACATGAGAATCTTCGGAAAGGGTTTTCTCGGGAGGTGCGCAATCGGCTACGGTCCGAATGCCCACGCCTGGAACTGCCTGATAAAGTGGCTGAGACGCCTGAAATAGACGCGAGTCTCCTAACGTTCTTAAAGAAATTTTCTAAAGATCCCAAACGTGACATCGACCACACCTGGCGCGACTGCCAAGATAAGATGCTGGACGTTGTGGGCCCTTTGGCCAAAATCTTGGAGATAGCCTTGGCGGCCAAGGAAAGCGCTGCTCCAATTGACCCTGATATTCTGGCGGGCTGGACCCAACGGACCATATGCCTCATTGACAACGCTAATTGTGCGATTTCTGCGGAACTGCGCAAATCGCTGCTCATGAGGATGGACAGTAATCTCACGGAGTTGGCGGACGCCGAACCTGGTCCCTTGGCGGGCGGACAGCTCTTCGGGGAGCGCTTTGTTAAAGACGTTTCAAAGTATGTTGGCACGTTTACATCCCTGGACAAAGCACAGACTGGAATAAAGAGGGTTTTCCAGCAGGGTGTTTTTAATTGGGCCGGACGAGGCAGGGGCCGCTCGTCAGGCCGCGGTTTCCAGCAAGGCTCCCAGAGAGGCGACTTTGGGTGTGGCCGAGGGGACTGGGACTCCACTCGTGGAGGTACCTTCTACCCATCGCGCCGAAGATTCAACAGGGGACGATTTCAGACCGGCAACAACAGGGCCAACTTCAAGGCCCAGCAGCCCTCAGGTTAGTGTCACAGATCACTCTCATCTTCCTTTGGGGGGGTCGTACTCAACACTGTCTGCCACAGTGGCAGCAACTGACTCAGGACGCATGGGTGTTACAAACCATCATGGGTTTTCATTTAGAATTTTATTTTCCTCCGTTTTAGAACGCTCCCCCCCCCCCCGAGTCTCCATTTTTCCCTACAAGATCGCAGTTTTATAGACGACGAAATTGCAGGGTTGCTGCAGAAACGCGCGATAGCACAGTGCAACGAGGGGCCTCACGGTTTCTGCAGCAACATCTTTCTTGTGCAGAAAAAGGGAGGTGGGAACAGGCTTGTTCTGAACCTCAAGGATTTCAATCAGTTTCTCACCTACAACCACTTCAAGATAGAGGGGATCCATCTTTTAGCGGACTTATTGCAGGGAGAGGACTGGATGGTCAGGCTGGACCTCAAGGACGCCTACCTCTCCATTCCAATTTTCCGACCGCATCGCCACTTCCTCCAAATCCAGTGAAACGGCCGGTGGTACGAATATTTGGCCCTTCCTTTCGGGCTCTCATCAGCTCCTTGGTGCTTCACCAAGGGGATAAAGCCTGTGGTCGCCCATCTACGAGAGCGAGGGGTAAGACTGATAATATACTTAGACGATATTCTGATCATGGCTCAGAACCAAGCCACTCATTTACAGCATCTGAACCTCACGACGACGCTGCTTCAGAGCTTGGGGTTTGTGATCAACCTGGCAAAGTCGGTGGTTCCCCGACTCAAGTGATAGACTTCCTTGGGTTCACAATAGATTCCAGGTCGGCTCAGCTATGTCTTCCCAAGGCGAAGCTGAGGGATCTAAAAAAAGAGATTCTGGCGCTGCTGAACAGACAGTCTCGCTCCGGGCCATTGCCAGGGTAGTAGGGATCTTAGCCTCATCAATTCAAGCCATATTCCCGGGCCCTCTTCATTACAGGGCCATACAGCGTCTGAAGATCGGACACATTCAGAAAGGATTGTCCTACGTGGCTGCCATACCACTGTCTCAAGAAGTCAGGACCGAGCTGCAGTGGTGGCTAGGCCACGTAGATGCCTGGAATGGCAGAGCAATCTTCGGTTCTCAACCTGAAGTGGTTATAGAGTCCGACGCGAGCCGTTGGGGCTGGGGCGCGTGCTGCGGCGACATCTCCACAGGCGGAAGATGGTCTCCACAAGAGTTATCCTTGCACATAAATTGCTTGGAGTTGCTCGCCGGTTCGTTCGCAATTCGAACGTTGTCACCGAGGTAGACCCCATGCTGCATCCTTCTCCGCATGGACAATGTGTCCGCGGTGAGGTATATCAACAAGTTGGGCGGCACGAGATCGTCTCTTCTTGTCGAGATAGCCAAAGATTTTTGGCATTACTGCCTCAGTCACCAGATTTCGGTGATTGCGGAGTACATCCCGGGACAGTCCAATCAGGTGGCGGATTGGAATTCCAGACACCTCAGGGATTTCAGCGACTAGATATTGCTTCCCGACGTCTTCCAGTGGCTTCAGAAAATATGGGGTCTGTTTCAGACGGATCCTTCCACTTACAGACTCACTTGCCAGATGCTCCAGTTCTTCAGCTGGAGGCCGGACCCAATGGCTCAGGCGACCGATGCTTTCCTACAGGATTGGTCGGGCGCGAATCAGTATGTGTTTCCCCCGTTCCTACTGACACCCAGGGTGATGTCACAGGTGATCAGGCAATAGGCAGAAATAGTCCTAGTGACGAGTGGTGGACGTCCCAACCGTGGTTTCCGACGTTACTTCAATGTAGCTGCGATCTCCCCAGGTTGCTCCCCGAGTCGAACTCGTTGTTGCTGGGCCCTCATCAGGAGTGTCATCCAATGATACTGGAAGGACGCCTCACTCTGATGGCATGGAGGCTTTCAGGGAACAGTGGCACATGCCAGGAGTTTCAGACAAGGCTTCTGAGTTTATCAAGCAAGCCTGGGCACCTTCCACCAGAAAACGTTATTCCTCTGCCTGGAAGTACTGGGTGGATTGGTGCTTGGAATGACATTTGGATCCCGTGGGGTAGGAGCTATCCCAAGTGCTAAACTTCCTGTCGGATAAAGCTGCGGAGGGACTGGGCTATCGCTCAGTCAAATATTTCCGTTCGGCCATTTCGGCGGGGCATGCGCTGGTTAATGGTAAACCAGTGGGCATGCATCCGGTTGTATGCAAACTGTTCAAGGGAATTAGGGTTGCTAATCCTCCTAAACCCAAATATACAGGTCTTTGGGACGTGTCTTTAGTTATTTCCTTGTTCAATCGCTGGCCTGTTAATAGTGTCCTTTCCAGGAAACAGCTCTCAGCCAAGTTGGCTATGTTGTTGTATCTGTCGGCGTGCAGACGTTCCTCGGATGTGAGAGCGCTCGACGATACAGGTAGAGTGTTTACCACGGAGGGGGTTTCTTTCACTATTACAGGACGTACCAAGACAATGTCCCGCTATATTGATTATAATGCTTTCCCAGAAAATGAGAAATTATGTGTAGGGAATTATTTAAGGGCATATGAAGAATGTACAAGGGCATTAAGACCTCAAAATTGCTCCCAATTGTTAATTGCTCTGCAGAAACCGTACAAACCTGTGGCGGCTGCCACTATTGCCAGACGGCTCAGATTTATATTGCAGGAAGCTGGTGTTGACATACAAATGTTCGGTGCATATTCTGTTAGAGGGGCTATGGCCTCGAAATCTTACATGTTGGGTTCTAACATTCAGGACATTATGCGTTGTGCAGATTGGTCCTCAGAGTCAACTTTTAAAACGTTTTATTATAAGCCGGTGGGGAATATTACTTCTGTGGTATTTGGACAGCGTTAAACTAGCATAATCTGAAGCCTCCAGTCCTGTAATAGAATAAAAAATTTGCTAGCATTCGCACCAAGAATTTTAAATTCTATTAAGGACACGGAGGCGAGGATTATCCCACCCGGCTTTATTATTAATGGTATTAAAGCTTACCCGCCCATGTTTTCATGTTATGACATGATGGATTATACAGTGGTTCATTCTTTTCTTTCAGGAGCAGATAAGAAATCTGAGTAGAAGACAATGGACGACGAGAGTTTGCGCCTGAAGACTTCAGTTTATTCTTCCACGTTGGATGAGGTTTTGGGACTTATTCAAGTTGATGTTTGGACCTGTGTTCTCTACAAAGAAAGAGGATGATGGGACCACGCAGGAGGTTCTTATGGACTTTGGAGGCGTGGCTTATATGTGTGTGCATCATGGGCAATGTAGTTGTTTCATACTAAATTGCATGTTTTCATTGGCTGCTGTGTTTTGCAGTAAAGAAATGAGAAGCATAATCCTCGCCTCTGTGTCCTTAATAGAATTGAAAATTCTTGGTGCGAATGCTAGCAATTTTTTTATTCTGAAGAAATAAAGGAGAGGAATCAAGCAGGAGCATGTCAAGACAATTGTTTCATGCAGGGTTTTAGGAGTATAGTGGGGGAAGGCTTTCTGAGATAGCAATGGAGGATGTAAACTGTAGAAAGAAGCAAAATTATACATATTGCTCCATATCTGGGGCAAACAATTTAAATATGCGATATTGAGTGTACACATCATTTAAACATTAGGAGCCCTAGCCTGTTTTGTGCCAAGCCTAGAACAGCTCATTTAAACATAGTCTGGAGTAACCCAACCTTGGTACAGGGTCTGCACACTACACAAGGGAAGTTGGTGCAGAAAAAAAGAAATGGTCTCATTTGTAGATCTTTCTTCAGTTTTCTGTAATGAAAGTGTTTTTCACTCATAACACTAATAATGACTTATTTGGCACTGGCAACGTGTCTCGCCAACATCGCTACCCCTGCTGCTCCTCCTTCTCAATTGAAAAGCAAAGGGAGGAGAATTTCCAGTTTATTCCAGCTGACTAGACAGCTTAGCTCAGTTAGCTGGTTCATACGTCTGCTGCGGAGATCTATGTACAATGACAGCCTTGTATCTCGCTGGACTAAATTAGCCTGTCATCTGTCTGAAAGCAATAAAATGAGACTCGTTGAGGCAGCTGTCACAAGGTTTTCATAAACCAGCAAGGCTCGTGAGCAAGCCACATAAAAGATACTGACACACTTCCAAGAGCTGAGTGTTCATAACAGTGAAATGCTTCTCTACTGTGATGGAGGGGCAATGAGTGCACATATTCGGCAGCAGAACCACATGGTGGTTGGTTGCTGGTGCGCAGCTGCTAAAAGGGCCTTAGGTTATGTGCAACACCTCTGGCCAGCCCTCAATATGTGCCCCCTTAAAAAATGGATTTTTTATTCCATATTCGTAGTGCTGAAAAATAACAACTTGCTTCCCAATGACCAATGATTTTGCTGAGCACAAATAACAAAAGAGGCACCTATAAGAAGCGCAAGTTGCAAAACCATGCCTTCAGAGTACAACTGGAAAGTGTATGGAGTACACAGAAAGGCCCAAACCCTCCGTAAACCCAGACCCCACAAGGTTTTTTTCAGGTTTATACACCGTGAACGCCAGATGAAGTGATTTGTCTACAATCGCAGGATGTTGAGGCAACGCTGAGACCCGAACAAAGTTGGCAGCTCTGGCTCTTACGCCACACCCTTTGGTGTGGAGTAAGCACATCATTAAACAGTCCATGAAGGACATCGGTTCTCTACTAAAGCCTTTGCAATATGTAGCAACATCAATCTCATCATACATAAGTTGCATTGCTTGTGAGAGCTGCAGTGGGCAACAACAACAAAAGGATGGATGCCTGCTACAACAGAAAGAGGGGGGTGGGGATGGGAAACGTCAGAATGAGGGAGGGGGAGTGAGTGGGTGCAGAAAAACAAGAACAACAGGACGCCAACTGCGAAATAGCCGATGGGGGCAAGCAACACTAACGAGGGAGTGATTAGGGAGGAATGGCCACGGAGGAGGTAGAATTATACAAGATGGAGCCAGCTGAATAAGACACACTCCGAAAGACTGAGGAAACCAACGAAAAAAGTAGTGCCTAAATGAAAAAGCAGTGGAAGGACACAAATAATGCGTCCATATTCCAGGGAAGGGACAAACCCACAAACAAGCTTTGGCAAGGCCAATGGGTCTCACCTATACAAGAATTATTGGCTTTGACAATGAGGTTTTGCTATGTTGTATACCAGTGTGGCTGCTGTTCAGCATGGTTAAATGTTAGTGCCGTGGGGTGTCCATGATTGGAGTGAGGGGAATAGAGTGTCGAAGACTGAATTTGTTGGAGTAGAGTGTTGTAGAGTGAGTAGGGGGAGTAGAGTGTCGTGCGGTTGAGTAGAGGGGAGTAGAGTTCAGTGGATCAGTAGCAGAGAGTGTTGCAGATTACTGTGTCGTAGAGTGCAGTGTCATAGGATGCAATGCCGTAGAGTGGAGTGACATAGAGTGGGGTGGCTAGAGTGGAGTGGTGTAGAGTGGAGTGGGCTGGATGGAATATGGTGGAGTGGGTTACAGTGGATTGAGGTAGTGGGGTGGATTGGATTGGAGTAGATTAGGATGTATTGAAGTGGGGTACAGTGGGTTAGGTTCAGTGGAGTGGGGTGGATTGGAGTGGATGAACTGAATTGGATGGGGTGGATGGGATTGGAGTGGGGTGGATTGAAATGGGGTGAGGTGGATTGGAGTTTGGTGGGTTAGATTGGTTTGGGATAGATTGGATTGGGGTGGATTGAAGTAAAGTAGGGTGGTTTGGAGTGGGGTGAATTAGCATGGAATGGAGGGGCGGATAGGGCTGAACTGGAGGCGGTGGATTGGATTGAAATGAGGTGAATTGGGGTGTAGTGGGATGGATAGTTTGTATTTAGTGGGGTGGACTGAACTGGGGTGGGGTGGAATGGATTGGGGTAGAGTGGGATGGATTGAGCAGAGTGAGGTGGATTGGACTGCAGTGAGGTGGACTGGATGGATTGGAGTGGAGTGGGGTGGGTTGGACTAGAGTGGGGTGGATTGGATTAGAGTGGGGTGAACTGGAGCATGGTGGAATGGAGTGGTGTGGAATGGAGTGGGGAGAATTGGATGCGAGTGGGGTATGGTGGATTGCAGTAGAGTAGATTGGATTGCAGTGGGATGGATTGGAGTGAGGTGGATTGGATTAGGGTGGATTAGATTGGGGTTCGGTGAATTAGATTGGGGTGGGAGGGGGTGGATTGGAGTGGGGTTGGTGGATAGGAGTGGGGTAGATTGTATTTGGCTGGATCTAGATGGGAAGGATTGGAGTGGGGTGGATTGTATTGGGGTGAGGTGGTTTGGATTGGAGTGGGGAAGATTGTTTTGGATTGGAGCGGGACAGATTGGAGTGTAGCAGATTGTTGTGGATTGGAGTGGGGCTGATTGGACTGTGGTACATTGTTTTGGATTGGAGTGGGGCAGATTGGTTTGGATTGGAGTGAAGCAGATTGGTTTGGATTTGAGTGGGGCACATTGTTTTGGATTGGAGTTAATGTTATGTTAATGTTATATGGTCTTGTATAGCGCACGGCTGCCCCAGCCAAGGGGCGTCTGTAGGAGAGTAGGGTCTGCAATCCTATGATCACTCGGACTTTTTGCTTTTGTTTCACTGGTTTACGACTTTCTCGGGCTGTGGGCCTGCCAATCAGACCCACAGCCTAGCTGTTCTCTCGCTAAATTGATATGTGTACCTTAGGTGCATTACCCAATTGGAACTGGGCCACCCTGTCAGACCCTGTAACTCAGGGCATCGGTGTACCCAGGGCCTACCAGGAGCTGAAGCATGTATTATGCCACCCCTGGATGGCCATCTAAATCTGACACAACTGGCTGCACGACAGCTGGGGCAACGTGGCGTACTCGCCCGTTGCTGTAGGTATAGTATCCCTATGCCTAACCCTAAAATGGACACCCGAGTTCCTATCAGTCACTCCTATGGCAGGCCTTGACAATCCTGAAGGCAGAGTGCCTGGAACTGTGTGAATTGGACTCCGGCACGAGCCGAGCCCGGTTGCAGCTTGCGGAACCAAGACCCAATGGCTGTTCCATGATAACGCGTCCCATATCGGTAACTTCGGTATCGCGTTATCAAGACATGTCGAGTAAGGTGTCATACGAATCGGGGTGCTGCCCTCTCACCATTCCTGGCAACGAGGTTAGCATTCCGCCCTTCTAGAGGGACACGACATGTACGTAACTGTGAACCCCGGTTAAAGTTAACTGAAGCCTCAGCTCCACAAAATGGACGCTGCCACCACAGACACGAGTCTGACCTCCTGCTGTTGGGAGTCCTTCCAGCGAGGAGAGCTTGGACAAAGGGTTTCCTGTCAAGGGCGGTGTTCGCACCGTCCCAGACAGGGTTTGTGTATTCTGGGTAGGTAGGGCTTTGCAAGAAGGTGACTGCGGAGTGGCACCCCGGTGCTCACTACGCATCTGCTGGCTAGAACCAGTTCCAGGGGCGCGCAGCCCCTGACCTGGGGAAAGTCCAGCAGGGGGAGAGGGGTGTAACTACCCCCCTTCCTGGTCCCACCCTGAGGGCCGGACCTAGTCATGTACCCGCCCCTTTCTTTAGGATAAAGGCCGGAGCGGGGACCCTTCCAAATTAGATCATCTTTGAATCAAGAATACTTTCTACGAAAGGACTTCGAGACTCTTCTCAAGATTTCTCCCTTGTGGCTAAGGAGTAGTCACCCTGCATCAGCGGGCACCATCTAAGAACTCTGCGGTTTGCTGCAAGTCCTTCCTCAAGGATCCGACGGACCAGCTCGACGAGAACCGGCTTCCCTGGCACCTCTGACCTCTACCCACATCGTCAGCTCAGCTGAGATCTGTGGGTGTGACGAGACCTCGAGGGACCGGCCATCATCAAAACCTGCACGCTTTCTTAACCAGCACGACCATCGAAGCAATTCTCTGGTGACTGCCCTGGGGTCCGAGAAGCCCCGACCCTGAGCAGCTCCAGCACCGAAGTGCAGTCTCCCAGCATCTCCACGATCTGCGTGGGGCCCTTCTGCTCGCTGCTCAGCACGTTGTCTGGTCACTAGCCGCTGGCTTGTGTCCTTCTTTGACGACATCCGACAACCAACGTTGCTGGTCTGGTTGCTCCAGACCGGCCCTTGCTCCCTTTTTCGAGAGGAGCACTCCGGACCCTCCTGGTCCACTCAAGACGCCATCTTAGGCCCACCACGTGGCCCTGAGATCTGCCAAGGCTTGTTGCCCCAATCCTGGGCCCAGCGACGCCGACAGCATCAACCTTCGTGGGACAGCTCGCACCTCCATCCTGGTCGCCGACAACGCCTCCTGGTCCGTGAGACTGCAGAGCCTAGCGTCGCCCACTCACCTAGTCGAGGTGACGGCCATCCGGTACCTTCCTGGTACCCTCCGACTACTGGCTAGTAGTACGAACTTGGTCCCCTCTGCTTTCAGGTATCAACGAACACTGATCCAGGCTTGGATCTCTACGAACTCTTCATCACTGATCGCCGGCCAGCAACTCCTTTTTCTTCCGGCTCCTGGCTCGTCAGCGAAGACCCCCGACGCCTGTAAGACTTGTGCAGCCGCAGCCCTCGTGGCTAGGTAACTTCGGCATTCCGGTGCCTGCATAGCCTCCTTACTCTAGGGTCCCGAGTCCCTCGCTTCCGACTTGCCTTATCGGGTCCGCCCGAGACCACTAAACTGTCCGTGCCCTCGGGCACTTGTTTCTAATTGTGCACTTGAAGTATTTTCTAAGAGCTTTTGGTTCTGTGCTTAGTACCCTGTCCTCATAAAGAGTCCATGGCTGTTGTGATTCTTAATAAATATACTGTTTATTTTCATAACACTTGTGTGGTGTCCTTTCACTTGGTGTTCAAGGAGTATGTGATGGTATTACAGCTGGCTTAACACCCCCTCTAGAGTTTAGCCCGAAGACTGCTCGTATCCACGCTACTAGGATAGCTGGTCTGAGGTTGACTTACAACCAATCACCATAAGGGTCGTTGGAACGATACATAGTGGTCGCTAGAATAGCGAACGTTGCATATCGGGCCACCTTCTCACATTGGTGGCAGCGGTGGGATTTGAGCTTGCTGTTGTTTTACCACGCGTATCCTAAGAATATCTTGTGAAAGATCGCATAAGTACTCAAGGTACATATAACTTAGCTTAGAATACTCTGAGTTCTACTGAACCAGCTGTTGTAGCTCCTCAAGGCTTAGCACACCTTGGCTACAACTCTTAGCAAGGGATCAGTAGGTAAACCCATAGTGTAGGTAGGTGCATCACTTACACCACACTAGAAGCAGCATGTCGGACAAAGGAGGAAACTCTGAGTCTCCCCTTGTGTCAGTCGACCCTCCACAGGTCATCTCCAGATATGCTGCACTTAGCTTCCACGAGATGCGACAGATCTGTACATCTCGGAAGTTAAAACAGGGTGCAAACCCTACCATTCCGTTTCTGATTGGTCTCTTGGAGACTTATGATGCTAGGAGAGCGGGTAACACCGACCCTTCTCATCCAGAAATGGAAATGCCTCCCCTCGAGGGAACCCGAGGTGACCCTGACCTTATCCATCTCTCCGCCGAGGGTGAAGAGGAGGGCGAGGAGCCAGAGACATCTGGGGACGAGGCAGACCAAGGTCCAGTCGTAGTTAGTCAGCTAACTCAGGACAACTTAAGCCGGCACGAGATTGGTACTAGGGGACCCCTGGGCCCTCTCTCGGGCCAGCTTAACATTGGGAACGGACGAGTTAGGTCTCTGTCGAGAGGCTCTAACAGATCCGCTCGAACCAATGGCTCTCGAGGTTCTGCTCGAAGAGGGATGACATCACCTCAGAGGAGAATGCACGAAGCAAAGGAGAGGGAAGTCAATCTGCGGATCGAGAGGGAAGAACTTGCCCTAGCCAAAGAGAGACTCGCCTTTGCTCGAGAGCAAGAGTTGAGTGGGACAATTCCCACTGGTGGCAGCATTCCCCCACGGGAACCCAGGAGTTTAGACACTAAGCACCTGAATAAGATAGTGCCCCCCTTTAAGCAAGGGGACGACATCCACAAATGGATTACTGCTTTGGAGCGGGCCTGCACTGTACAGTGCATCCCCCAGAGTCAGTGGGCAGCTATCTTGTGGCTCTCCTTTGATGGTAAAGGTAGAGATAAGCTCCTCACTACTAGAGTTGAGGACGCTAACAATTACCAGATCCTGAAGAACACACTGATTGATGGGTTCGGCCTAACCACTGAGCAGTACAGGTTGCTGTTCAGGGTTACCCAGAAAACTCAGTCTCAGGACTGGTCTGATTTCGTTGATTGTGCCACTAAGGCTTTGGAGGGCTGGTTGCTGGGCAGTAAGGTTACTGATTACACCGGATTGTATAATTTGATCATGCGAGAACAGATTTTAAACAATTGTCAGAACCAGTTGTTGCATCAGCACCTTGTCGACTCGGATCTGACCTCTCCCCAAGAATTGGGAAAGAAGGCAGACAGATGGGTCAGAACAAGGGTTAAGCAAAACCAGGGCCAGAACCAGGGTGGTCAGAAGAAAGCAGACCAGAAGGGTAAAGATTCGAAAGGGGAACAAACTGACCAGAAGTCTTCGACAGGTCCCCAACAACCCAAAGAGGGGGGGGGGGTCAGGTTTCCCAGAAAAAGAAGAATCAAGAAGGCCAATCGAAAAGGTGGTGCCAATACTGTAAAAGTAAAACTCACTGGTTTAGTGAGTGCACCAAGAAAGGAGGGCAGACTCCTGCTACTGCAGCCCCTAAGGCACCTGTGCCCCCTAGTACAGCCAGCAGTAACAGTGCGCCTCCCAAGGGACTAGTTGGGTTAACCTTGGGTTCTGAGGGGTGTGACAGCTTAGCTGGTACGCTCACTCAGGCTGTCCTTGTCTGTACAGGGGATGTGGATATATCCCCTGATGTCAGTCCCAATACTTTGGGCAAATACCGACAGACGCCTTTAATAAATGGAAGAATGGCTCAGGCCTATAGGGACACTTGTGCCAGCGTCACCATGGTGACGCCTAACTTTGTGGACCCTGGACAGATCATGCCAGGTACAGATTTCCTGGTGACCAATGCCAGCAACGTCACTACCAGTCATAGTATGGCGATTGTTGCTTTCTCCTGGGGAGGGGTAAATGGCCAGAAAAAGGTTGTTGTTAGTTCAGACGTCCCAGTGGATTGTTTGTTGGGCAATGATTTGGAGTCATCACAATGGTCAGAAGTGGAGCAACGGACTCACATGGAAATGTTAGGCTTGCCAGAACACGTGTTTGCTGTGACCAGGTCACAGATCAGACGATGCCCCACTGAACAGGTGCTGGATCCTGGAACAACGGACCAGACACCTCCCAAGAAGAAGAGCAGTCGGGTTAAGGCTTCACCTTCCCTCTTGCCCCAGGTCGAGGATCAAGTCTCAGAGGAGGCTGACCTCCAGGAATTGCGGGAAACTGAACCTAAAGAGCTCGAACTTGATCAAGTTGAGTTTCTGGGCTCAGGGGGACCCACACGAGAAGACCTGGGGAAGGACCAGTTAGACTGCCCTTCCCTTGAACCCCTCAGACAGCAGGCTGCTGCTGAGGCTGCTGGGAACGCCACAGGTACCCACAAGGTATACTGGGAAGATGGACTCCTGTACACTGAGGCAAGAGACCCCAAGCCTGGCATGACCAGGAGGCTGGTCGTCCCCTTGTCTCAGCGTGGTTTCCTCATTACCTTGGCCCACGAGATTCCCTTAGCAGGACACTTAGGCCAGACGAAGACGTGGGACAGGCTTGTCTCGCACTTTCACTGGCCTCACATGAACAAAGATACCAAGGAGTTTTGCCACTCCTGTGTCACTTGCCAGGCCAGTGGTAAGTCAGGTGGCACGACAAAGGCCCCCCTTATACCAATACCTGTGGTGGGGGTGCCCTTTGAACGGGTGGGGATTGACATCGTCGGTCCCATGGAACCACCAACAGCATCAGGGCACAAGTTTATACTGGTGGTAGTGGATCATGCCACCAGGTATCCTGAAGCTATTCCCCTTAGGACCACTACAGCGCCTGTTGTGGCAAGAGCCCTAGTTGGAGTATTCTCCAGAGTGGGCTTCCCTAAGGAGGTCGTCTCCGACAGAGGTGCAAACTTTATGTCGAGCTACTTAACTGCTATGTGGAAGGAATGTGGTGTCAACTACAAGTTCACTACACCCTATCATCCACAATGCAATGGGCTTGTTGAGAGATTCAACAGGACCCTCAAAGGGATGATTCATGGACTACCTGAAAAGCTTCGGCGTAGATGGGACGTCCTGATCCCCTGCCTTTTATTCGCTTACAGAGAAGTCCCACAGAAGGGGGTTGGTTACAGCCCTTTTGAACTTTTGTACGGGCATCCTGTGAGAGGACCCCTGTGTTTGGTGAAGGAAGGATGGGAGAGACCTCTCAAAAAGCCTGCAACCAACATAGTGGACTTTGTGCTTGGTCTCCGCTCGCGGATGGCTGAATACATGGAGAAGGCATCCGAAAACCTTACGGCCAGCCAAGAACTCCAAAAAGCTTGGCATGACCAAAAGGCTGTCTTGACTGTTTACCAGCCCGGACAGAAGGTGTGGGTGTTGGAGCCAGTGGCCCCAGAAGCGCTCAAGGACAAATGGTCCGGGCCCTACACCATCCTGGAGAAAAAGGGAGAGGTCACCTACCTGGTCGACCTGGGAACTCCCCGGAGCCCCCACAGGGTGCTTCATGTCAACAGGCTCAAAGCATATGTCGACAGGAAGGACATGAGTTTGCTCATGGCCATAGATGAGGGACAGGAAGAGGAGAGTGACCCTCTCCCCGACCTGCTCACTCAGAATCCTGACGATGGATCGGTAGACGGTGTTGTCTTTTGTGGCAGCCTCTCCGAACATCAACAGGAGGATTGTAAACAGGTTCTTCAATCCTTCCGGCATATGTTCTCTCTAACACCCAGCCAGACCAATTGGTGTACCCATGAGGTTGACACTGGCGACAGCCTGCCCGTCAAGAGTAAAATCTACCGGCAGCCTGATCACGTTAGAGACTGCATCAAGAGTGAAGTGCAGAAAATGTTGGAGCTGGGAGTCATTGAACCCTCGGACAGCCCCTGGGCTAGTCCCGTAGTTCTAGTGCCGAAACCTCACACCCCTGACGGTAAGAAAGAGATGAGGTTCTGCGTAGACTACAGGGGTCTCAATGCAGTCACTAAGACTGACGCCCACCCAATACCAAGGGCAGATGAGCTTATCGATAGATTGGCTTCGGCCAACTACTTAAGTACGTTTGACCTGACAGCTGGGTATTGGCAAATCAGGTTAGCTGAGGACGCCAAGCCTAAGACCGCATTTTCTACCCCTGGTGGGCATTATCAGTTCGTGGTGATGCCCTTTGGTTTGAAAAATGCACCTGCCACCTTCCAACGGTTGGTGAATCACGTCCTCACCGGGCTGGATGACTTCTGTGCGGCGTATCTTGACGATATTGCTGTCTTTAGCTCCACCTGGGAGGATCACCTGGTCCACCTGCGGAAAGTGTTAGAGGCTCTGCAAGCAGCAGGTCTCACTATCAAGGCTACCAAGTGCGAGATAGGGCAGACACAGGTTGTATACTTGGGCCACCTTGTCGGTGGAGGCCAAGTTCAACCACTGGAGAGCAAGATACAGTCAATCAGGGACTGGGCTCTTCCAACCACCCAGACTCAGGTTCGAGCTTTCTTGGGCCTGACTGGTTACTACCGGAAGTTCGTCAGAAATTACGGATCGATTGTGACTCCGCTCAATGAACTGACGAGAAAAAAAATGCCAAAAAAGGTTCAGTCGACAGCGAGCTGTCAAAAAGCATTCGATGACCTAAAGCAGGCCATGTGCACGGCACCTATCCTCAAGAGTCCAGACTACTCCAAACCATTCATTGTCCAAACAGATGCTTCTGAGTTGGGTGTGGGAGCTGTTCTATCTCAACTGAATTTTGATGGTAATGACCAGCCCATTGCTTTTATAAGCAGACGGCTGACCCCCAGAGAGAAAAATTGGTCAGCTATAGAGAGGGAGGCCTTCGCTGTGGTGTGGGCCCTGAAGAAACTGAGGCCATACTTGTTTGGCACTCATTTCAAGATTCAGACCGACCATAAGCCCCTCCTATGGCTAAATCAGATGAAGGGTGAAAACCCCAAACTGCTAAGGTGGTCCATTTCCCTACAGGGGATGGACTTCACAGTGGAGCATAGACCTGGCACTGATCATGGCAATGCGGATGGGCTCTCCAGGTATTTCCACTTAGAACAAGAAGACTCACCTGGTCAAGGTTAGCTTATTGTCCCAACGTTTGGGGGGGGTCATGTAGGAGAGTAGGGTCTGCAATCCTATGATCACCCGGACTTTTTGCTTTTGTTTCACTGGTTTACGACTTTCTCGGGCTGTGGGCCTGCCAATCAGACCCACAGCCTAGCTGTTCTCTCGCTAAATTGATATGTGTACCTTAGGTGCATTACCCAATTGGAACTGGGCCACCCTGTCAGACCCTGTAACTCAGGGCATCGGTGTACCCAGGGCCTACCAGGAGCTGAAGCATGTATTATGCCACCCCTGGATGGCCATCTAAATCTGACACAACTGGCTGCACGACAGCTGGGGCAACGTGGCGTACTCGCCCGTTGCTGTAGGTATAGTATCCCTATGCCTAACCCTAAAATGGACACCCGAGTTCCTATCAGTCACTCCTATGGCAGGCCTTGACAATCCTGAAGGCAGAGTGCCTGGAACTGTGTGAATTGGACTCCGGCACGAGCCGAGCCCGGTTGCAGCTTGCGGAACCAAGACCCAATGGCTGTTCCATGATAACGCGTCCCATATCGGTAACTTCGGTATCGCGTTATCAAGACATGTCGAGTAAGGTGTCATACGAATCGGGGTGCTGCCCTCTCACCATTCCTGGCAATGAGGTTAGCATTCCGCCCTTCTAGAGGGACACAACATGTACGTAACTGTGAACCCCGGTTAAAGTTAACTGAAGCCTCAGCTCCACAAAATGGACGCTGCCACCACAGACACGAGTCTGACCTCCTGCTGTTGGGAGTCCTTCCAGCGAGGAGAGCTTGGACAAAGGGTTTCCTGTCAAGGGCGGTGTTCGCACCATCCCAGACAGGGTTTGTGTATTCTGGGTAGGTAGGGCTTTGCAAGAAGGTGACTGCGGAGTGGCACCCCGGTGCTCACTACGCATCTGCCGGCTAGAACCAGTTCCAGGGGCGCGCAGCCCCTGACCTGGGGAAAGTCCAGCAGGGGGAGAGGGGTGTAACTACCCCCCTTCCTGGTCCCACCCTTAGGGCCGGACCTAGTCATGTACCCGCCCCTTTCTTTAGGATAAAGGCCGGAGCGGGGACCCTTCCAAATTAGATCATCTTTGAATCAAGAATACTTTCTACGAAAGGACTTCGAGACTCTTCTCAAGATTTCTCCCTTGTGGCTAAGGAGTAGTCACCCTGCATCAGCGGGCACCATCTAAGAACTCTGCGGTTTGCTGCAAGTCCTTCCTCAAGGATCCGACGGACCAGCTCGACGAGAACCGGCTTCCCTGGCACCTCTGACCTCTACCCACGTCGTCAGCTCAGCTGAGATCTGTGGGTGTGACGAGACCTCGAGGGACCGGCCATCATCAAAACCTGCACGCTTTCTTAACCAGCACGACCTTCGAAGCAATTCTCTGGTGAGTGCTCTGGGGTCCGAGAAGCCCCGACCCTGAGCAGCTCCAGCACCGAAGTGCAGTCTCCCAGCATCTCCACGATCTGCGTGGGGCCCTTCTGCTCGCTGGTCACTAGCCGCTGGCTTGTGTCCTTCTTTGACGACATCCGACAACCAACGTTGCTGGTCTGGTTGCTCCAGACCGGCCCTTGCTCCCTTTTTCGAGAGGAGCACTCCGGACCCTCCTGGTCCACTCAAGACGCCATCTTAGGCTCACCACGTGGCCCTGAGATCTGCCAAGGCTTGTTGCCCCAATCCTGGGCCCAGCGACGCCGACAGCATCAACCTTCGTGGGACAGCTCGCACCTCCATCCTGGTCGCCGACAACGCCTCCTGGTCCGTGAGACTGCAGAGCCTAGCGTCGCCCACTCACCTAGTCGAGGTGACGGCCATCCGGTACCTTCCTGGTACCCTCCGACTACTGGCTAGTAGTACGAACTTGGTCCCCTCTGCTTTCAGGTATAAACGAACACTGATCCAGGCTTGGATCTCTACGAACTCTTCATCACTGGTCGCCGGCCAGCAACTCCTTTTTCTTCCGGCTCCTGGCTCGTCAGCGAAGACCCCCGACGCCTGTAAGACTTGTGCAGCCGCAGCCCTCGTGGCTAGGTAACTTCGGCATTCCGGTGCCTGCATAGCCTCCTTACTCTAGGGTCCCGAGTCCCTCGCTTCCGACTTGCCTTATCGGGTCCGCCCGAGACCACTAAACTGTCCGTGCCCTCGGGCACTTGTTTCTAATTGTGCACTTGAAGTATTTTCTAAGAGCTTTTGGTTCTGTGCTTAGTACCCTGTCCTCATAAAGAGTCCAGGGCTGTTGTGATTCTTAATAAATATACTGTTTATTTTCATAACACTTGTGTGGTGTCCTTTCACTTGGTGTTCAAGGGGTATGTGATGGTATTACAGCTGGCTTAACACGCCCTCTAGAGTTTAGCCCGAAGACTGCTCGTATCCACGCTACTAGGATAGCTGGTCTGAGGTTGACTTACAACCAATCACCATAAGGGTCGTTGGAACGATACATAGTGGTCGCTAGAATAGCGAACGCTGCATATCGGGCCACCTTCTCACAGCGTCCTGGCGCTGTCTGCATGAAACTGAGAGGAAGACAGGTGCAGAGGGAGAGTGCTGGGGAGATTTCAATTTTAACAGAAGAGATGAGTTTTAATAGCTTTTCTGAAGGATAGCAGATCATTCAGTCCCCGTATCTGATCTGGGAGTCCGTTCCAGAGCTTTGCAGCAAGATATCTGAATGAATGGCCACCCATCCTGGCTAATTTGATGCGGGGAACCACAGCTAGATTCTGTCCTTCAGAACGCAGAGTGCATCTGGGAACGTATGGAAAAAGGAGTGGACATAGCATGGGGGGGAGGCTGTTTTTAAGATTTTGAATGCTAGGCATAACATTTTAAAGTGAATCCTTTTCTCCATCGGAAGCCAGTGGAGTTTCGTGAGGGCGCTGGCCACTGACTTATGGCAGGGGAGTACGGTCAGGGCCCTGGCGGCGGCATTCTGGACTCGCTGGAGTCTGGTTTTCTCAGCTACGTTAGCCCCTAACAGAAGGGAGCTGGCGTAGTCCAGCCGTGAGAGGATGGCTGATTGAACTACCAGCTGGCGAGTTTGATGGTCGAAGAATTTTAAAATTGGCCTGAGATTTCGTAAGATCCCAAAGCAGGTGGCAGCCACTTTTTTAATGTGGTGGGTGAAGTTCAGGGCAGTGTCTACCCAGACTCCCAGGTTTTTTACACAATCTTTCGGCTGGGGTGGTTGGCAGAGGGTCTCTGGCCACCAGCTGTTCCCCCAAGCAGCTGTCTTTTTGCCCACCAACAGGACCTCCGTTTTGCCGGCGTTGAGCTGGAGGTAGTTCGCCGTCATCCAGCTAGTAATGTCGAAGAGAGTCTGTTTGAAATTCTGCGCGCCAAGACCACTTTCGTCTTTCAGTGCCACCACTAGCTGGGTATCGTCAGCGTAAGACACAAGTGACAGTCTATGTCTCCTGGCTACTTCTGCCAGGGGTTGGACGTACACATTGAACAGGAAGGGGCTGAGGGCCGACCCCTGTGGCACTCCCTGCTCAATGGGGCATTCTTTGGAGAGAAAAGGGGGGTGGAGACCTTGAACGATCTGCCTGACAAGAAATCCTTGAACCAGCTATGGGCAAGCCCTGATATCCCTGCCTCCTTTAGCCTGAACAACAGCACCTCGTGTGACACCGTGTCGAAGGCAGCACTGAGATCTAAAAGAATCAGTGCTGCCGTTCCACCAGAATCCAGTATGGTCCAGAGATGTTCTGTCACACTTAAGAGGGCTGTCTCGGTGCTGTGGACAGCACGGAACCCATGTTGAGACCTCTCCAAGATGGAATTTGATGTCAGGAACTTGGTCAAGGTGGTATTCACATGGGATTCTGCTACTTTGGCTGGCCAAGGGAGGAGTGATATAGGCCTGAAATTTTCTGGTAAAGTAGGGTCCAAAGTGGCCTTTTTTATAATGGGTGAGACCCAGGCTTGCTTCCATCTAGTGGGAATGTTGGCAGTGGAAAAGGACAGGTTTATAATGTCTCTAAGGGGGCCGAGTAGGGCATATTGTTTTGGATTAGAGTGGGGCATATTGTGTTGGATTGGATTGAGGCAGATTGTTTTGGGTTGGAGTGGGCAGATTGTTTTGGATTGAGTAGACAGATTGTTTTGGATTGGAGTATTGCAGGTTGGCGTGGGGCAGATTGGAGTGGGGCAGATTGGAGCGTGCAGATGGTTTTAGATTGGAGTAGGCAGATTTGAGTGGGGCAGACTATAATGGATTGGATAATGATGCTAGTGGCACTTTTTTTAAGCAATGCTTTGCTTGATCCCTAAAATAGATATAGACCTCTCCTCCTGTACTAAATATCGACCTATTTTCCTTATAAATTTGGACTGCAAGATATTCGCAAAAATATTATCTCTTTGACTTAATCACTTTATCCCCCACCTCATTGGGAAGGAACAAACTGGGTTTATTAAGGGCAGACATATGGCTGACAGTTCAGTAACCTTTCTAAGTATTATTCACCTTTCCTCTAAGAGTTTTACCCCTTAGCCTCCATCACTTTAGATGCAACGAAAGCTTTTGATCATGTTCATTGGCATTTCATTATGCAAGCACTCAAATGGCATGGTTTTGGCCCTAGAAATTTGAAATATATTGTCTGCTTTAATCTTCTCCAACTACCTCTATTTTTGTTAATGGCGCCCAATCCTCCTATTTTCCTGTCCAACGTGGTACCAGACAAGGTTGCCCTTTATCTCTGTTACTTCTTATATTACCCTTGAACCCTTATTACATACTCTGCACCATTCACCTTCTTTTCATGGTTTCACTCACAAAAACACGGAGATTTAATTCACATCCTATGCAGATTACATCACTCTTAAGATCTCAGACCCACAAACGTCTATATCTACCTATACAGATCTTTTAAACACCTACTCTAGCCTATCGGGTTACAAATAAAACTTTACCACATCGGAAGTCCTCCCATTAAATACATTTTGTTGGAAAGAGAGGTTTGTAGAAAATGGTTTTAAGTGGAATTGCAATTATATTAAATGTCTAAGGATCAAAAACTACTCCCTTATCGTGAAAACCAATCAACTAATTTGGAGGATTACCTTCAAAAATATCTTCAAATATCAGAGAAATGATCCTCTCTACATCTATCCTGGTGGGGCAGGATAGACAAAATAAAGATGATGATGCGCCCCGTCATTACTTTTTATCTATCCATTCTACCTGGTAGAATCCCTTTGAAATTCTTCTAATCTCTTAACAGCTCCCTTTGTAAATTTCCATGGGACGGACAGAGAGTGCACATTTCTTTATCTTTTTTGTGCAAACCCAAAGATACGGGTGAAGTCAATTTTCCTAACTTGCGACAGTATCTTTTTTCCTTTTTAATTAACCAAGTTTTACCTCACATTCATTTATCTCATGAGACACATTTACCTTTTCAGATCTAGCTCTAGTGACAGAACTGCGCCATAAAGTGTTTCAGGGTGTGATTCAAGAATTTCAGCAGCTGGGAGGGCAGGCATCTATAGTCCAACAAGCCAAACTTAAAGTACTGTTAAATGGACAATTCCATCTTTTTACTTCGGCTGAGGATGCAAATGTGTTTTTGTCAAAACTAGCTAAAAAAATAAGAACGGTGGAGCCAGAAGTTAAAAAAAAAAAATGTATATAATCTCTGGTGGGGGAAGCTTGGGTCTTGGGCTTAGGTGCCCAACCACGCCACTAATTGGTGGAGGGCTGGCAGGTGGGGGATCTCTTAACCCTGGCGAATGGGGTAGGCAGGCTAGGGTGGGGGGGAGAGGGTTGGGTGAGAAGATAAAAAATGAGCAGGGCAAGAGCAAATTGCATAAGATATATTTTGGAAATATAGTATGGAAAATATTAAGGCAGGGAAAAGAGCAAGAAGGGAGAGATATTGCAGGGAAGGTTGGAGTGGAATCCTGAGGATAAATTAAATGACACAGAACATTAAAATAATTACATGCAATGTGAATGGTTTGCTGAACCCACGTAAAAGTAGTGCTCTTCTTAAATGGCCAGCATGCCTTGCCCCTGAAGTATTATTTTTGCAAGAAACACATTTTAGGACCAGTACCCCAAAGATATTCCTGCCCAAACAACATACATTGGCCTATTTCTCATCTCCTAACCTAACAGTTTGAGGGGTAGGGATTTAATTAACTAATACAATTGATTTTCAGGTCAAGGAGGTTATACTGGATGGTAAGGGTAGATGGTTATGGGTCAAGGTAAAGGTTGAGGAGACAGTTATACATTTTGTGAATTATTATGGTCCCATTGATGATGAAACCAACCATAGCATTGGAACAAATTTTTGATAAAGCTGTGAATTTGGATGATATATAGATTATAGAGTGGGATTTTCGTTTTATTCAAAATTTGGCACTACATACTTCTAATAAAGCCAAAGGACGATTAAAACCTAAAATGGCGAAGCTAATAACAAATATGATATCAGATTTTGCATTAACAGATCCATGGAGACTGGGGCACCCAGGGTTCTCGCAGTTTACCTGTTATTCGTCTAGACATAGAACAGCATCCTGATTGGATTTCTTTTTGGCAGATAAATTGGTAGCTAATGGTAAGACAGAGATACTGGCCAACTCTTTTTCTGATAATTCGGTTGTTTCCTTTATTTTAACCTTAGGGATTACCCCAAAAAGAAACCCAGGTGGCAGTTTGATAAATCTTTATTAGAAGACATTAATTGGTTAAGGTAAACCAGAACTTTTATTAGGGAATTTTTCCAATTTAACAAAAATACGGCTCCAATCTTCATGGTTTGGGAGGCATTTAAAACAGCTTTTAGAGGGCAAATTGTTGCCTATAAAGCAAGGTTAAGTAAACACCGTAAGCAAAGAATTGTGGGTTTACAGGCTGCAGTTGATAAAACCAGACGATGTAAATTGAACAACAATCGGGGGGGGGTCATATTTTTAAGGTACAGCAGCAAGAATTACTAAAAGCTAAGGAACAATTGAAAGATTTTTTTTCTTTCAGTAGAGATTGCTGGAAGTAAAGCATATCAACAAAAAATTTATGAATAGAGTCAGTACATTGGTAGATTTTTGGCGTAGACCACGAAAAGTCAGAAAAGCGGACACATAATAAATCAAGTTAAAAATCCAATTACTGGTCAATTAGAAGAAAATAAACATAACATTTAAGATATCTTCCTTGCTCATTTTTAAAAAAAAATATACGGAAATACAGGTAATAGAAGAGTCAGAATTGACATCATATTTTCAATCCTTGGGCCTGCCTCAATTATCTGGGAATATAATGAGAAGCTCAACAGCTCTGTAGAATTATCAGAAATTGTGAGAGTATTGAAAAGTATGGCTAATGCTAAGGTCAGCGGTTCTGATGGGATCCAAGTAGAAGTCTATAAGATGTTTCAAGATGAATTACTTCCTTTTTTAACCAACCTGTTTAATCAAATAAAAGGCGGGATAGGTATCCCTAAAAGATTTAAAGAGTCAGTGGTGGTAATCTTTCTTAAAATGGATAAAGATGCACGAGTTCCTAACTCTTATCACCTCATTCGTCTGCTAAATACAGATAACAAAACATTCATGAAAATATGGGCAATGAGTATTGCTCCATGCACTCACTAGGTGGTTCATATAGATCAAAATGTTTTTCTTCTGGCTGCTAATGCCTCTAATACTTATTTTTAGGTCGAGCCTCAGCCAGCGCGCATGTGCTGCTCTGCGAGACATATTGCAGACGAGTAGCCAATAGAACCACTGCCCACTATCCACCCATGTTTGCCATTGGCTTGTGTCATTGTCTGTCCTAAATGCTGGCTTCTGATTAGTCAATAGGCTTGTTAGTCCCTCCTTAGTGTCGCCTCCTCTTCATTTGTTACCTCCCATGGCGCCTGGCCCCTATACTTTGAGTGCTACACCGTACGTGTCATTTAGACTTTGAGCACAATTTTCTTAAATGAGATTGTCCTACTGACTTCTTTACTACCCCCTCCTGTTGTCTGTGCCTTCTCTCCCCCACGCCCGCACTGCCATTGTCCGTACCTTCTCGCTCCACCTGCCAGTTGTCTCTCCCCTCCCTTCCTAGCTGTGACTCACTTTCTTTGTGTGATGAGTGGCTGTGAAGTGGGAGAGCTTTACGGAACTTTGCACGTGCGCTGGGAGGCGAGGCTCCTCGGCTAGCCTCAGAGGGAGTTAATAAAGGGGTGTGAGCTCTGCCAGGACGGAGTGTAGAGCAGGAGGAGTAAGGAGCACTGACTGAGAATCATCAAGGCGCTGCCAGGGATAGGTCACCTGAGGGCTTTTCGCTCCACGTCGCGACTCGGTTCGTAACTTCTCCTCGTCGGCATCATCGGCAGCTGCCAACGGCGAGTCCTCTTGCACACTCACACCCAGAGCACAGTGTTTTGTGAACCCATGCATACCACCGTACACAGAACCAGAGCACTCCTGGATTCACCCTCGCGCATTCACTGTTAGGGGTGGTCGAATTCATTGACCCACTATGACGAGTGTTCAGCATTTAGTTCCACATATGTAAAATTGCATGTTTTTATATAATCCCTATTAGAGCTCCTTGGGTTCTGTTTTGCTTCGTTCGATACTTAGGAGACGTTCCCTGATGAACTGAAAAGGAAGTCTTGCCCGGGAATCACCGCTTGGCTTACTGAATGGTTTAGGTTTAGTGACCACGCCCCTTCTCTCAGCGTTCTGCTGTGTGAACCCTCGTAGCGTTTTCCGGTATCTGATTTCCCTGCTTGTCCGAGTTCCTGAACCTTGTATCCTGAACCCTTTCTTTTTACGGTATTTTTGTCCTCTTACTGCCGACAATCCCTTTCCCCGGTAATTCCTGTTCCCCGGTAATTCCTTGCCCCGGTAATCCCTTTCCCCAGTAGTCCCGTTCCACTAGGGTGGAGAGTTTCCTTCTCGCTCCACTGCTAGGTCTGTTTCCGACCTCTCATGGTTCCGACCTCTAGCACTGTCACCTGTCTTTGTATTCTTGTGCTTGTGACCTTTGTGTGTTTGTTTAGTCCGTGCTCGTTCAGCTCCGTCTTCAGTTTACGAGCTGAACGACACGTCTTCGTGTTTTGTGATTGTTTTTGTTACATTGACCAATTGGGAGTTTCGTTTCGCTCTGTCTTAAGTTTATGAGCGGACGGAATTATTCTTTTGAGCTTGTGTTATATGTTCACCCGCTCCGCTCTGTCTTAAGCTTAAGAGTTGGACGTGGTTGTACTCCGTGCCACTTTGTCTTTAGCTCCATAAGTGGACCGAGGCAGTCATCTACGTCTCTGGTGGTCCAGTCCTGCGCTGTCTTCAGTTTTATGCGTAGGACTGAGTGTGTTCCCTATTAGGGGATCCTGACTATTGTGGTAGCCTGGTTCCCCTTCCTTTCCCACCTGGCACGTGACCTCTGCAAACTTATCCCCGTGGCTGCTCATTTGAGTTCTGATGCTCACAATCGTGGGGTAAGTGAAACTTCATGTTGAACACTTGTTTATTAATCTGGGAGGTTATCTTCAAAGTATAGCATTATTGCATGTTTATTTACAGCGCTCCTGCCTTCGAGACTGCAGCTACAAAAGTCCAGCTGGGGGAGAGTTGGTATACTCCTTGGATTTTCCCCCCACACTTTTTGGGAGCAGTTGGCTTTTGAGTGTGTTTTATTTCCACTCGGGTCATTGCTGTTTGGAAGTGTTGGGGACTGTCGTCTTCGTTCCTGTGGAATTTGTCTCCTCCCCATGGGGGGAGGAACCTTGACATTCACTGGCAATTCTTTCACAACTCAAAATCGCAGTCACTCCTGTGACACCCACTGCACTTTTCACAGATGAAAAATATCACTGCACCACTTTTTAACACTTCTAGAAGACACCTCCAAAATTACTGCCAGTCGCCCTTAACCATGCAGACCACCATTGCCGAATAAATACAGGTTCACTGGTGTAACGTCCTCACTCCATTTTTTACCCACAAATTCACCGACTGTTGCTTCAAATTTACTTCTCAAAAACATACACTTATCACACTCACTGTCACTCTGGCTGATATGATTACTCTTGAGTGACTGAAAATGCACTTCAGAAACTCTAGGACTGAGAACCCTACCCGCACAGAGTCATCAACACCAAATCCCCCCCCGCACTCACTTAGACAGTCACTCTCAGAATTGCGCCCCCACAACACACAGGTCCCCAAAACTGTGAATCATTTACTCCCACAATCACTGATATTCACTTGTACAAATCGTGACAGATTCACTGAAAGTTGCAATAACTCACTGTCCCTTGAATTCTGACACATTCACAACCAAGACTGCCTGTAAGACTCCTAAACTCAATAAACGTAACAAAAAAGACACTACTGAATAAATCACTCTGAAACTCGGTGACAAAAAACGCTCCAAAACTACACCTTGGCAAAAAATACATTACCGAAAAACATAACATATTTAAATAAAAAGTATGTGAGTAGAAGGAGGGAAAGAGTTGCACATAGGAACGTAGGATGTATGGATAATAAGAATAGACAGACCTCTGTCAGTGTGAGCCATGTTAATACTTAATAGAGTCTCTAGGCCAACAAGTCCTCTTCAAGATTTGGTTTTGTCTGCTAATCTTTTCCCACACTGGGAAAGGTTAAAAATGTATTCCTGACAAGAGCAGAATTACAACTTTTGCTTTAGAAAGTTAGGAAAGAAAAAAAGATCATATCCGTTTTGAACGTAAAATATTTGAAAGTGAATGTATTTGAAGTCGCTTTGATGTTTGTGCGTCAGATGTGTCACCTGTGACGCTGCAGTCCTTGTGTGTTGCAGTTGTCCCAACCCCACCCTCCCATTGTCCGTGCCTTCTTTACCCCCTGCCATCCCTCCCTTTGTCCATGCTTTCTAACCCCTTTCCCTCCCTCCTGTTGTTTGTGATGTCTACCAGTTGTAATATGCAATAGGTCTCGCATTTACGCAAGCTCAAGCTATTGGCATTGTAAATGACAATGCCTTTTATTTATGTTTTGGTCTTTAAAACATAAATAAAACGCATTGTCATTTACAATGCCAATAGCTAAAACTTGCGTGAATGCAAGACCTATTGCATTGCAAATGCTTGTTTAATACAAGCCATTGACTATTTTACAGCTAATAAGATATAGCTGCAATTCTCATGATGGATGCCCAAAAGGCTTTTGACCTGGTAGATTGGCGTGCTCTATTATTTATTTTGGAGCAGTTCGGTTTTCCATATCAGCTGATATGTATATTGAAAGAAGTATATAGCCAGGTGGAAGCCAAAATTATTATCAATGGGGCTGAAGTAGGGATTGTGAATATCAATTGCGGAACTCGACAGGGATGCCTGCTTTCCCCCCTTTTGTTTATTTTTTTATTGAACCCCTAGAGGCAAACATTTGTATTAATTCATCGATTTTGCCTTATTTGCTGATGATATAATTTTATATCTTAAAGCCAAGAGATCCAATATACAGGGTGCGCTGGACGAAAGAATTTTTTTTACGCAAGTTGGAGGATACAAAGTAAGCCAAGCAAAAATAGAAATTCTTACATTTGATTTAGGTATTTCAGAGATCCTGGTTTGTTTACAACGTGTACCATCATACCCCTTTAGATATCTTGGTATTTTTTAAACAAATTAATTTGCTCAACTGTTTCCATTGAATTAAGGAAATATGTTAAGGAAAGTAAACAAATTATTAGATAATGGACTCTTTTGTATTTATCGTTAATAGGACGGATCTCGATGGTTAAATATCAGTGCTCCCACTGTTTTTTATTTCTTTTTAGTAATCTTCCCATCAAAATTCCTAGTTCTTATTTTAAAGAATTGTATGAAATGAATCGGAAGTTAGTCTGGAATAGGAAGCAACTGTGGGTAAAACCAGCCAAAGTACAATCCGATATAGCATATGAGGACTAGCACTTCCACATTTTGAAACATACTATGAGGCATCCCTGGTTAATTTGATAACACAATTAGGAGAGATAAATTCGTTTGTTGATAAAAAAAATCGATTCATATGTTAAAAGAAAGTGCTATTAAGTTATCAGTTTTTTTAAGGTCGGCAAAACGACCCAATAGAACAAGGTATAAGGTTTTATTGGCACTATCAGTGAGGATCCAGTTGGTTTTAAAATCTCGATATATACCAGTATACCATGCTTATACTCCTTTTCAAGATTGTGCAGTAGGAGGTTTAAAGCTGTCTAAAGGGCTATATCAATGATGGCAAGAAGTAGATTTTGATCAGCTAGGAATTTTTACAATCACAAGAGTTTAATTACATGGGAAACAGTTCAGTTGCAATTGGGCAACCAAAGTGCTGCCCTCTGTATGAATTTCCACAAGATAGTGAATTTTCTCAAAAATAATTATAGTATGATGAATGAATCGGCACACCAGATTACCAAAGAAATGTCAAACAAGACAGAGGGTGTTGGAACCTGGTATCATTTGCTGCACCAGAGGGCTAATGGGAAAAAAGTATTACAGAATGGCTTCAGAAAATCCATTCTAAGACAGGACATAATCTGAATATTAAAGAATGGCAGCAGCTTTGCAAGATAAGTCATAAGCACTACAAGGTGCTAATTTTAAGAGAATTCATTTTTTATCCAGATGGATGGCATATTACACGCTATTGCATAAGATGTATCCAACAAGCTGTAATCAATGTTTAAATGCAAAAAACAGAATGCAGGTGGCTGGGTACATACATTCTTTGAGTGTATTAACTTGCAGCAATTCTGGAAGGAAGTTTTTTTATCTATTACTCGCTGTCTGTCTATAACAATTGCCCCATCTTGTATGTTGGTTTTATTTGGTTTTTCTGAGGAGGTAAAATGTTTGAGAAAATATCAGCAGTATTTTATAGGAATATCTATAGCGGTGGCTAGGTCACTCATCTTACAAAACTCGAGAACAAATAAGCAACCAACAATAGGGCACTGGATTAATAAAATGTGTAGGATCTACAGATTTGAGGAGGCCTTTGCAAAGCGTGTAGGACTCATTGTAAGATTTAGGGCCACCTGGGCAAGTTTCTCCTCCCATGTTCTAAATTAGGTGTTTTTATCCCCATTGAATAGCACTGTCTTTCGTGATTCCACTTTCGCACTTTAGTAATCCATCTGCTGTTAAATCTAGATGCACCTTAAATAATCTTGATATGAATATTTATTAGAAAATTATCTGCTACTTGTAAGTGCACCTAATTTTTTTCTGAATATTACCAGATGAAATTGTTTCATATGGCTGGAAATAATACAACATTGAGTTCTGATAGGAAAGGAAATTATATTTAGACAATAAGGATACCGCAAATTGTACATATCGCATTTATGTATGTCAAGAATTGGTCTATATTTAGATGATATGTGGTATTTTTTATTTTCCATAATAATATGTCATTCATAAGTATTCTTTTTTTTATTCTGTAATGGTGCCCTTACTTCTGCTCAAATAACCAAGAGCATGCAGCGCGCCCTCCGGAAACAGTGTCAATTGATGCGACTAGGCACCACGGTCTTGTGGATGGTTTACCCATCCAATCATCACAAACTCTGGCACTGGATAATATGGATACCAGTGTTTTAGTCAGAGGGGCAACGGGGCTTAAGGGGCTGGAGGATTCTCAGGAGCTTGGAGACAAATTATTCTCACTTACAGATGGCTCAGATATTAGCTCTACAGATTCAGAGACTGGGAACAATGCTCAGTTTTCCAGTTTAAGCCCAGGTAGCCAGCGGGCTGGACTCGGGACAGTGGTAAAAAGAAAAAGGCTTTCCAGAAGGAGTACTGCAGACGGAGTATCCAAACACAGCGCAAACGTCACCATTAAATGGGATTATTCAGCAACACAGAAAGTTTACCCCAAGCCCTTAGTCCTGGAAGATGCTTCTAGCGAGATGAAGACAACACAAGCGGAGGAGCCCTCCCTGAAACTGATTTATGAGTCCATCAAGCAGCTCCAAGAAGAAACCCAAGTGGATGGGGAAAAAAACAGCTGGCAACTAAAACGCTGCAAGGGGCAGTCAGAAAGATGGCTAAAGCCTGCATAGTTATGAATACAATGCTGCCTGCTGCAGAAGAACGTCTAGAAGATGATGTGGCTAGATTTCGAACTCAGAGTTGCAGGGGGCACACATCACTGACATCCAATGGAAATTATAAGACTTTGAAAATAGACAACGCAGGAATAACCAAAGAATTTTAGACATCAAAGAAGGAATAGAGGGTAATGATCTCCGGACCTATATGCTGAATTTAATGAAGGGAGCTTTCCCAGAACTTCAGCATTGGTACTGGGGCTGGAAATTAATTGTGTGCTTCGCTTCCCATTAACCTTGAAGAAGCCAGATCAGTCGCATACTGGAGAAGCTCCCAAGCCAAGAGCAGTCATAATTCATTTTGGAAGCTACCTGCTCCAAGAAGCAGTGTTTTCAAAGGCACGCCCGATGCCAAGTGAACTTACGAAGGCCAAGGCAAGAATTTTACCACTTTATGGTGGAGAAATGCTGGAGGTTCAGACAATTGATCCAACACTGCCAAGCGCTGGGGGCTGAAGCATATTTAATGAACCCGGCTTGTTTGAAAATTATATTTCAAAATAGGACAAGAGTCTTTTCCTCTGAAATACAAGCAAAAAGTACATTGATAAACTGAAATAGCCCTTTTTCTAAGTAGTTTATTTCTGGCTATGCATGTATGCTTTTTTCTGACTAAGATGAAACTTAAGGGAAATCTCTAAATTAGGTATCAGGGCAGGGCACAGGGGGATGGGCTCAGGAAGTGGGTGGATCACTCAGGGGGCGAAAAAAATGGGGGAAAGCACAGTTACATGAGGAAATTAGAGAGGCTGGGGAGAAAGGAAGAATGTGGTGGAACAGCTTAAAACAGTACAATTAGAATGCGAACTGCAACAGTAAACATATGTGGGTTGAACGACCCGGTGAAGCGACTGAAGGTCAAAGAAGATTTGCGAATGTTGTGTGCCAACATAGTGCACCCTCAGGAGACACACATTGAGGGAAGCAGGAAAAATTTATTAGAGCAGTTGGGATATCAGCTTGTTGCATATACCACACAAGGTACTAGAACCAGGTGGATGGCTATATTGGCCCAGAAGGGGTTATATTATTTAAAAAGTGGGTAACGGGGGCGTGGCCAAGATGGCGGCGGAGTAGGACGCTTTTCCGAGCCGCTCCGGCGTCGATCCGACAAAGCATCTTATAGCACGGTCCTGAGGGAGCGATTTCGCCTTAAAAGTGCTGTAGAAGTCCCCCTGGCATAGCGGAGTGGTTTGGTGCCGTCGGTAGAGCGGACAGGCATCAGGGACGACCACGAGACTGGCTGAGCTCTGAGGCCTGCACGACCCCGGTCTCTCTTGGGACCTGGCGGTCGCTGTGGGAAGAGGGCAGGCCTCCTGAGAACCCGCCCAGGAGCACCAGCGCTGATTGCAAGAGGAGAATCGCACCGTGCCGTCGAAGCGGCCGACCTAGCTTCCGGTGCGGCTCAGAGTGCTCGAAGTTTCGGGCCTGTGGCGTGGAGCGAACCCACGAGGCGTTGAGGCGGAGGTTTAACGGCGACCAGCAGGGATTATCGAGGGGTGGCCCAGTGTCGCCCGAGCACCGGCCGGGCTGCGTACGCCGAGTGCGGCTGTAAAGAATCGGCGACAGGTGGGGCCCTGAGCTTGACTGGTGGTGGAGAGTGGTGCCAGATCGGCGGTGGAGATCGGCGGGCCCCGGCGAGGGCGGATTTGCATGTGAAGAGGACGCGGCCTACGAGATAGCAGCGGCATTCCTGCTTGGCCGCCACAGGTTTTCGGGCCGTCCGTACTCTTGTGCATCAGCCTTGGCGCCTGTGAAGCCTACAAGCACGTGCGGAACGGAGGCCTGGGCCGCTGTGTGGGTCGTGTGAGTGACTCAGAAGCACTACGGCCTATAGCTTGAGGCTTGGACATTGGGATCGTAGGCCTCGGCTCTGGACTGGAGCGAGCGGCGGGACCCGCCATTTTGTTTGGTCTCGTGGCGCCTGGGAGGAGGGCTGCCCGCCGCCATGTCTAACACGCTGCGCAAGGGGCGCCCGGGGAAGGATGGTGCTTCGAAGTCCTCCCAGCAGCCGGCATCTCCAGGGGCTAGTGGCTCGTCGAAGCAGTCGGACGATGAGGCGCCGGTGACGAAGGCTTTTATGTCCGAACTTTTTGCCTCCATCAAGGAAGACATCTCCGAGCTCCGCGCACAATTGGCGTCCGACCTACGGGATGTGCGGAGGGACGTGGATGGTATCGGCGAGAGGGTAGCGACTCTAGAGGACCATGATTTAAGTGTGGCCAATGACGTGCACCTGTTGCAGCAGGATATCATCCGCCTCACCGAACAGAACCTGGACTTGCAGTCGCACACGGAGGACCTGGAAAATCGTTCCCGCAGGAACAACATTCGCATCCGAGCTGTGCCATGGGATGGTGAGGCGGGCGATCTGCGTGGCTATGTTCAAGAGTTGTTCCTACAGATATTGGATGAGGAGGAGGTGCGGGAAATTCAGATAGACAGAGTACATAGAGTGGGGTTGCCTAGACGAGGGGGGGGCGCCCTCCTGACATTCTCGTCTGTGTCCATGATTTCCAGGTGAAAGAGCGCATCCTCCGCAAGGCCAGGGCCATTACGTCGTTGCAGTTCAGGGACCATCGCCCTCAGCTGTATCAGGATTTAGCGGCCTCCACGCTGCGGAAACGGAGGGAGTTCTGTCCAGTGACTGCTTTTTTGAGGGAGCGTGGCATCGCTTACTCCTGGGGACATCCTTTCAGAATCATCTTCCGGTGGCAGAACCGGCTCGCACAGATTCGCTCTCTCCAGGTGGCGAAGGACCTCTTGGGCCTTGAGGATGTGCCACCCTCACAGGGAGCATCCGCTTCCCCGTCCCGGAGGCGCCACCGCTCGTCTTCCTGGCACAGAGTGGGCGCTTCCCCTGACCGGCGGCGACCGGATCGCACTACCAGCTTGCAGGAACGGGGCAACGCGGTGGCATCGGTGGCCTCGGCTACCCTGGCTGATACACAGCAACGTTCCGGAGCAGCGTGACCTCTGTCTTGATGATGGATCGACGCCGGAGGGGTTTCGGCCTTCTGGTCTGGGGGTATGGATGTACTTTTGGAGGAGACACCCTTGACCGTGGCCGTGGGGGCTACCGTGTTGGTCCCCCTAACCCACTTCCGGAATGGAAGGCCCCTCGCAAACTTTGGACTTCTGGACACGATGAGTACTCTATTCGAATTCACATTTTTGATTCTGTTCTTGCTATTGGTTTTTTTCTATGAGGGGGGGGTTGGGGGTTGGGGGGCTTGGGTTGTTGGGGGGGGTCCCATGACGGTGGAGAGGGGGGGTTGCTGAGTGAATGGTTGCTGCTGTGTGTGATGGCTTCGGCTCGGAGTGGGCAAGCTGGTACTGTGGATAGGACTGCTATGGATGTGTGGGGAGCTTTTAGCTATGATGGGGAGAGTGTAGCGGACCCTTTGGAAGTTCCCTTAATCGGAGGTCGTCTGACTACAGGGGTGGGGGCTCTTAGGGTGACAGTAGAGAGTTTTGGGGTACATTTCTATTATGCCGATTAGCATAGGAACTTGGAACGTTAAGGGTATGAATTCACCGCAGAAGAGGCAGAAGGTGTGGAAATATGTGGTGGATCATCAACTTGATGTAGTGGGGCTTCAGGAAACCCATCTGGCACGGAAGGATGAGATGCGGCTGCGACATAGGGCATATCCCATTATCTATAGGTCTTCCGCTGCCACGAAACATAGGGGGGGTGGCTCTCCTTTTCCGAGCTGCGCTTCACTTTCAACCTGTGGAGGTGCGTAACGATAAGGACGGCCGTTGGTTGATGGTCAAAGGGCTTATTCAGGGCCGGCTGTGCACTTTTGTGGTGGTGTATCTACCCAACGCTGGTCAGAATAAGTTTTTACAGGATTTGTTGCTGAAGGTCGGAGACTTTGCGGAGGGGCATCTGTTTTTGCTGGGGGATTTTAACCTGGTGTGGGACAAGGAGATGGACAGCTCAGGGGGGCATAGGGCGGGTACAGGGGTGTTTTCTGCGTCAACGCAGCGGGAGGTGGGGGAGCTGGGGCTGGTTGATGGCTGGCGTTTTTTCCACCCTACTACAAAGGATTACACGTTCTTCTCCCACGTACATCATTCCTATTCCCGTTTGGACTCCATATTTCTTAGCCAATCACTGCGCGGGGACGTGGTGGATGCCACCATTCTTCCGATATCCGTTTCGGACCATAGTCTGTTGGTGCTTAGCCTTCGCTGGTCACCGCCCGGTGCATCGCAACGGAAGTGGTACTTCCCGGCATCGGTGATCAGGGACGATACGTCCAATAAAGCCTTGCGACTTGCCATTAGAGAATTCTTTGATCTTAACCCCCCGTCGGACACCTCGCTGTCGAACACGTGGGACGCCTTTAAGGCTACGATCAGGGGCCCGTGTCTGGGACTCAACTCGCAGCTCAACACCTTGCGGAGGAAGGAACGTGAGGCCCTGGAATCTGAGGTGGTCGAGCTCGAACGAGCTCACAAACTCAACCCCTCGAGAGTGACCCTCCGACCGCTGACAGCAGTGAGGGGCAAATTAAAGGCGCACTACGCCAATAGGGCCGAGCTTACGCTCTTGAGACTGGGGCGACAATCCTATTCATGCGGTAACAAGGTGGGCAGGCACTTGGCACGGCAACTGCGGGATAGGAGAGAGCGAGAATATATAGGAGGGATCAGAGACGCGGCAGGTGTGTTGCAACATCGGGACGAAACGAAGGCGGACATTTTTGGACGCTTTTACGCCGAGTTGTACACAGGAGATAACCTGGAAGCGGAAACACAAAGAGAGTTCTTGCAACGTTTGCCTCTACCTCGAATATCTAAAGAATGGAACGAATTATTGGAGGCGCCGATCTCTAGTGAGGAAGTTCTCTCCGCTATCAAAAATTTGAAGTTACACAAGGCCCCGGGCCCGGACGGTTACACCGCGGTCTTTTATAAGACATATGCTACCGAGCTCTGTGACTTTCTCGTGGCTCTCTTTAACAATATGGCGTAGTCCGGAACATCCACAGGGACCCTGGCCGAGGCGGTGATCACGGTCCTGCCAAAACCAGGGAAGGATCCGGCGCAATGTGCTTCCTTTCGCCCCATTACCTTACTTAACATTGACGCAAAATTATATTCAGCAATCCTGGCGAGCCGCTTACAGGATTTGATGCCGGCGATCATCCACCCAGACCAGTCTGGCTTTATTAAAGGACGCCAGACCCACGATAATACTCGTAGAGTGGTTCATCTCATCGAAAAGGCGGACAGGTTCCGCATTCCGGCTGTGCTTGTGGGCCTGGACGCGGAGAAGGCCTTTGACCGAGTAGATTGGGCATTTTTGTTTAATACGCTAATGGCTTTTGGCTTTTCTGACAAATTCATCACTATGGTGAGGGCTAACTTTTGCAATCCACGTTCGAGAGTGGCAGTGAATGGCCAGCTGTCGGCGTTCTTCCCACATTCGAGAGGCACCAGACAGGGATGTCCTCTCTCTCCCCTGCTGTTCGCGCTCAGTATTGAGCCTCTAGCGGTGGCGGTGAGGGAACATGAAGGCGTGAGAGGCATACCGTTCACAGGAGAGCAACACAAGATCTCGCTCTTCGCGGACGACATCCTGTTTTCGGTGGCGGACCCGGCAGGTTCCTTGCCTTGCATTAGGGAGATTCTACTTGAATTTGAGGATGTGGCGGGATTTAAAGTGAATTATGGCAAATCATATATCTTGAATTTGACTCTCTCACAAACTGACGTGGCACATGTGCGGACGTTGACGCCATTGGCGTGGGCAACTGGATCGATTGTTTATCTGGGAGTCCACCTGACTCCGACGGTGGGCAAACTGTTCGCGGCCAACTTCCCGCCCCTCTTGAAGAAGACCCGGGCCGAATTGGAGAGGTGGAAACCTAAATTCCTGTCCTGGCTAGGTAGGATACACGCGATCAAAATGGTCCTTCTCCCCAAATATTTGTACCTATTCCAAGCCCTGCCTATTCCGCTGGATAGCGCCTATTTCCGGCAGCTTAAAACGCAGATACTGCGATTTGTCTGGCAAGGGGGCCGAGCCCGACTGTCCTTCAGTCTTACGCCGGCCTCGGTCGGAGGGTGGAGTGGGCCTGCCGGACCTGCATCTCTATTATAAGGCTGCCCAATTGAGGGTAATGGTGGAATGGTCGCAGCAGCCAATCAGAAAAACATTGGCTGCATATGGACCGGAGTGTGGCGGGTCGGTCCATTTGGGATCTAGCCTGGAAACCGAAGAGGGATCGCCCCTTGAACGCCTACATCAGTACCCCCACGGGTACTACGCTGAAGGTCTGGGATACCCTGGCTACTGATGAGCGGTGGACGACTTTCCCGTCTCCGTTCACGCCCTTGCATTTCAATCCGGCCTTTCCACCGGCGCTTAGCGAGGGGCCCTTTGACGCATGGAGGGAGGGTGGGTGTAGGGCATTAACTCACCTATTTCATGGCCCTGACCCTTTGACCTTTGCTAACTGTATACGGGACTATCAGGTGCCACAGACCGATAGGTATCGACATGTCCAATTGCTACACTGGGCCACGTCTCCAGGGGTGCTGGAGGCAGCTACGAGACCTCCCTCGAAGTTCGAGGCTTTTTTGCTGCGGACGTCTACCATGAAGGGAGTCATCTCCTTCCTATATCAATTACTGCTTCAATCCGAACAGTCACCTAGACCACGCTATATGGAGCAGTGGGAAGAGATGGTGGGGAGGGATATTACCGACACCGAATGGTCAGCGCTTTGGAGGGATATGACCTAATTTAACCACTCGATCCATCTTAGGGAGGCTCACTTAAAGACTCTCACACAATGGTATTTGTGCCCGACTAGGCTCCACCGTATCTATCCGGCTACCTCGGATAAGTGCTGGAGGGGATGTGGACTCCTGGGGGACTTCCGCCACATTTGGTGGGACTGCCCGGTGATTAGGCCTTACTGCGACGAAATTCTCTCACATATCAAAGATATCCTTCAATACCCTATTGAGGACTCTATGGCCTTTGTGCTGTTGGGTCTGCGAGACCCCGGTCTTGAACACCAGACGCGAGCTGATAAAAAGATTCTGTGGTTGTGCTTGGGGGCGGCCAAGCTCACGCTGGCGGCAGCGTGGAAACGAAAGGAGGCGCCAGCGATATCTCTTTGGCACGCAAGGCTCTGGAGACTTTTGAGCTTAGAAAGAATGGCGGACATCTTCCTCTGTAATTACAAAAATTTCAAGCACGTGTGGGGTCCATTGGTAACCTTCCTATCTAAAGGCTTTCCGTTGGCTGTCTGCCCAGCATCATTGAGATCTCTGCACCTATTCCAAATTTAGTGTGGCTTCTGAATGAATGTGGTAAGTGTGTGTCACCGTCATGGGGGGGGGGGGGGGTTTGGTTTCTTCCCCCTGCGTGGGGACATGTGCGGCACCTCGGTGCTTCTTTCCTGTGTTTCCTTTTGTTCTATGCAAAATAAAAATTTAAAAAAAAAAAAAAGTGGGTAACTTATAGGTTTGGTCACTGGGCAATCATGGACTGCCACTACACCAAGTTTAAAATTACTCTCTATCCAGTTTATGGTTCTACAGGAGATGATCCTGATATTTTCGAATTTCTTAATATGGAGCACACTGAGTGGCCAATACCAATAATACTTTGCTGTGATCTGAATGTCAACGGCTTGGGTGGGCAATGGAGTGAGAGCTCCAGCAAGTATGCTGGTCAGGAAAGAAAGGTTTATCGAGCCCTGATGCAAGATAATAGGCTTACAGATGTTTGGCCATACCTAAAGCCTCATGATGGGGGCAGCATATATTCTTCTGCCCCACATAAATCAATAGCACGTCTGGATAATCTTTTTGCTTCGCAACAACTGCTCACAGCGTGCACCATTAGGAAGTTCCCCAGGGTTATGTCAGACCACAACCCTTTGGTCTTAGAAGTTACTTGTACAGGGGTGGAAATACCTGAACAAACCTAGACAGAGTTTCTGGAGTTCAATAGGGGAACTGCTGGGAGTAGAGTGGTATGGGATGCTCTTAAGGCCGGGGTTAGCCAGGATACTTTGAGTTTTTCTTTGAATCGGAATACAAAGCTATCCCAATGACTACGCAAAATAAACAATAGAATGGCAGCCATTGAGGAGGAACTTGTCAGGGCTATTGATAATAGGATATGTATAGAGGGAATCTTGCACAAACTTACCCTAGCAAAGGCAGAAGCTGGCAACATTTCAGTAGCAAGAGTAGCGAAAAATTCATGGCCTAGCGGCAAAGTAGCTATAAATATAGTGAGCGGTGGGGCATCTACTGGCCATATGGACAAGACAGAAGGCTGTTAGTGGGGAGATCCTGGAGATTAAGAATCACAGAGGGTAAATTAGTGTCCGGCCCTAAGGACAAACAAGAAGAATTCCACTAATTTTATGAAAAGCTATATGGAGAGGAGGGGTGCCCTGATGTGAAGTATAGAAAGGGGTATTTAGACTCTCTTCAAATTGAGCAGTTTTCCCAGGCTGATGCAGAACTCTTGATGCTCCATTCTCAGTGGAAGAAATACAAAGTGCGCTAAAAGATCTCCCTTCTGGAAAGGCTGTGTGTGTCCGGATCAAATCCCACTAGAGTTTTACAAAATCTTTTTTCCAATCTTTGGGCCGACCTAATCTATTTCATGTGCCAGGTTTAGAAAGGGGAGGCCACCCCCCAGAGTCATGGTCTTGGGCTAACATTGGTATTTTCTTAAAGAAGGGGAAACCTTCAAACAAGACGGGGTCCTATAGGCCCATAATCCCCATGAATAGCAACACTAAGAGTTTTTCAAAGGTACTGGCTAACCGGCTGAGCTGTATTATAGGGAATGTGGTACCCCCAGGCAACACAGCTTTATCCCAGGTAGGGGAACGGCCGACCACATTCGTAGAGTGGTCGCATTATTTGATGGTACTACAGTCTACGGAAACTCTATGGCGCTTATCCTGCTTGACCCTGAAAAGGCATTTGATAGGGTCTTCTGGTAGTATCTTTAGGCCTGTCTTGAGCAGGTAGGGATCAGAATGGGGTTTATCAAGGCCAGATGGGCACTCTATAGAGTCCCCCGGGCCCGGCTTTGAATAATGGGAGATCAAACAGAGCCTCTTCGTATTACACAGGGGACTAGACAAGGGTCTCCTTGTTCTCCTCTCTTATTTGTGTTTTATATAGACCCCTGATCCGGAAAATCGATGCCAATCCGAAAATTCAACCTATTCGGATTCAGGCCTTGATACAAAAATTCTGGGGTACACTGATGATCTCGCAATTGTGGCACTTAACCATCATGCAGCCCTAAGGGAGACTGAGAAAGAGGCAAAAGACTACAAATAGGTTTCAGGCTACTTGCTTAATCGGGATAAAACACAAATCGTAATGAATTGCATGAACTGCCTATCAGATTCTCAGGTGATAAAATCAGCAGTCTACTTAGAGATCCCTATAGCATACGAATTGGAAAACATTGTTGAGGAAAACCTGGCACCAGCAACCCAGAAAGGGAAAAAGGACCTAGACAGGCTGAGTATCTTGCACCTCTCAATGGTGAGTCGGTGCAACTTCATTAAAATGATCTTTCTCCCAAAGATTCTGTGTTTTTTAGAACAGTACCTCTGGAGATTGAAAGTCATTGGTTTAAGAGGATGGAAAAGATGATCAATACGTTTATATGGCCACACAAGAAGATCAGGAGGTGGGGGGAACAGGTGGGCTGTCCCAGATTTAAGAATGCATTATTGGGGCGCAGCAATCCAGTATATGCAGGGTTTGCTTTGAGGGAAATCATGGACCAGTAGAAAAGTTATCCCCCCAGATATATATGAATTTTTACTAGGATAAAGGCTCATACTTGGCTCTTGAAATATAATGAACCTAGCTATTACAAAAAGGTTAAGACCCCAGGGGCGGCATCTTCCGTGTGGATGGCCGTGAAGGAAGTGTCCCGATTAGAGTCACTCACGACTACCTCTCAGCCTTCCTCACAAATGAAGAGTCGATCAGACAGTAGAGAATACAAACCAAAGGTATTTATTAGAGGTACACTTGAGTGGAGTCCAGTCTGACCAGCCTCCTTGGATTGCTGCAGAGGGACTGACTTCAGCAAGCATAGCACCGCACGAAATACAGTTCGGAACCGATAATGACACACCTTATTGGAAATTTCCAGGTGGTAGCTGGTGAACAAAGGATGTACAAAAGGATGGGTCTAGGTCCTGAGACCGGGTACATGCTATCTCCACACCAAGGTCACTCTGCCTGTGCCTGCCACTCTAAGGGTGGGAACAGGCCTATCCACAGGGAAAGGTATGCACTAGCAAAGACAGTGTATTCATTAGCATAGCAAAGTTCAGCCTTGGAGAAACAAAAAAAAACTATTGCAGCTGCTTTCAGCTGAAGCAGACAGAAAGTGAGACAGAAGTTAGTTTCGATCGTGGCTCAAAATGGCAGCTGAATACAAAATGGTGCAGCGAATGTTAACTTAAGTTGTACAATGCATAGAGAATTCGGCTAAAAACATTTCTATTCCGACAGACTTCTGGAAGAACCTAGGGCTAGAGAGGATGAATTTTTATACTCCGCTTTTTGGAAATCCATAATTTCCAGGTATATTTCATGATGGTGTGATGTCACGCTGGGATGACCTTGGAGTGGGGAAGATTGGATTGGAGATCTGCTTGACGCAAAATGAAATAGTGCCATTCGAGAAGGTCCAACTATCTTTTAACGTCGACAGGAAAGACTTTTTACATACCTACAGGTTTGGAGCTATATAGTCAAAAAGAAAGGGGGCGATTAGGGATCCAGAGGGTTGTACTTTCACTCAAATATATGAAGGGCTAAGATGGTTTATGTCTGAAAATTTTGAGAAACATTGAAAGAAATGGAAGCAAAAACTAGATATAGATGGTGCAGAGTTTTTTGACTCACTAACACTGGGTCACTCCATTTTGAGATTGGCTGGGTTGCAAGCGCAGCACTATAAAACAATCTTATCATTATATTATACGCCGGCCAAGATCGCTCAATGGGGTGGCACAGTAGGAGTCCCCTGCCCCAATGCCGCAGTCCAGAAGCCGACATTATCCAAATGTTCTCTACCTGTCTGGTCTTAGAGACCCTTAAGACAGCTATAGAAACCTTTCTGATGCATTCTCTGAGGATTAAAATAAAACTTACATCAGAATTAATGTTATTAGGCGTCACAAAGGATGGAGTGCCAGAAGCACAACAAGACTTTGATTTCCTGGCAATGGCAGTAGTAAGAATATGTACTTTCTCTGCATGATTAAAACCAGCTACTCCCTCGTTTCAACAGTGGCTTGCCCTATCTATTTATAATCTTGAAAAGTGGATATATGAAAGAAAAGGATGGAGGGCTAAAAAAGTATGGAAACGTATGTGGAGTCCTATCCACAAATGGAAAAATTATAGTGAGGCTGGCTAAGCTACAGCTTGAACAATCTGGAATCCCTTGTACTTTGAATGGTAGCAAATAATGCTATTTTACTGTCAGACATGACATGTTGAAAAAATGCTTGTATTCTCTCTTATAAGTTATCTATTTTTGGTAGTATTTCCTCATGTATCTATGTATTAATGTATCTATATATATTTAATTGATGGTGGTAAAATTAAAAAAAAAACAATAATATGTTTTAAGATGTTCATCCCTCAATCCTCTAATGCTTTGCAAGCCAGACTAAAGATGTTACCACTCACAATTATCACAAATACGAATTACTATTTGAATGTTAATAATGTGTTGTTGTGTCTCCCAGAAGTCATCTGGGACATAGACACAACCCTTGGCTACTACAACAATACAGATATCACACTTTGCAGACTAAAATTCCTCTTTATGTGATATTTCAGCAAAGTGACAGCTCTCTGGGCAATCAGTTGCAAGATCAACCATTCAAGAGCAGTAGATGTAGAATTGGCCACTTTCTCCAGCACTCTATTAACTCTTCTAATGCCCTCTATTGACAACAGGTTAATTTCATAATTTGTAATATTATTGCAAAGATCCTTACACATATTATTGCAAAGATCCTTACACTTTTCCAAATTTGTGTTTTCTCTATCTTTTACACAACAAGTGTCTGATAGCTGAAGTTACTTAGCCAGGACAGGAAGAACCATACCAGTCTTAGGTTAGCCACATATAAGCTCTGTTGCCAATTATTTAAATCCTCCCAGTCTGAACAGTCACACTACTTCAGGTGAACCATATTCACAATTGATCCAGCGGGACACCGACCTGTGGACAAGTATCACTAAAATACACACTTTCGGGCCCATAAACCACTCTCACTTACAATATCCGGTTGATGGAAACCCTGCTGGAGTTCAATTTTGGGGCTTTTCTATAAAGTCCGTTTTGCCTAAAATTTTGAATTTATTTATATTCTAAGCCCTTCCTTACTCATGGATCTATTTTAGTTGAGTTAGAGTTAGTAATTAACTAAATTAAAACATGTATCTATTTATTTAATTAAATAACCACAGACTCAGTTTAAGTTTATAATTGTATCTGAAATTTTTTGTGAATCAAATACAAATTACAGTGTTAATTCCATAATTCTGGAAAAGTAAGGTTCAGTTACCTATATCAAAGTATAAATGCTACTGACGAGTACCTCAGGAAGCGAGGACAGAGAGAAAAGGCATATTGACACAATACACAATTATATTTACCTAGAATGGTGTGAGAATCAGACCTCTCTGGCCAAGAGTTTGGACTCCACGAAATAGCAGGTAACAGGTTCAGGATTAGGACAAGACGGGTCACCTCTTCTGGATTTAACGCCAGTGTCAAAAACCTCTCTGATACTAGTTCCCCACCGCCACTATCTTCTGCATCTCGTTCCTAGTTCCCTCACCTCCTCGGTTCTCTTCAGCAATCTCGTTCCTAAGTTTTATTTGAAAAATTCTAAGTCTGCTTTCAAGTGGATTGATCAGCAATCGGACAGCATCTCTATCTCTCAGCATTCTGGCAGCGATCAGGCAACAATTAAGCCTCCTTCATTTAGCTAACTATCCATCCCAATTATACCTTCTGGTGGCATGTTCCACCCTCAAATGTTTCAACTTGTGTAAACAGTGCATTCTAATTGGACAAGCCAAGGGGATGTTCGTCATACCACACTAAGTTTATTACTTTTCTTAAGAGCATTGTCTTATGTTCCCGCCCATTTAATTTGTTTCACCCAAGCTTTATTCCCATCCGTTTCTCCTATTAAGTTCTACATTGTATATAATTTATACATTTGTTCATTGAGTCTTCAGGATGTTCCCTCATATTTCTGCCTATGAGAAAAGTTTGTCCTTGATCAGGTTCCAAGACTTGTGATCACGACTCCAGGGTTGCCCTTTACTGCCACTGCGCACTTTTGCCACATGGATTTAGCCTTGTCTCTCAATTTTAGGCCCGATTACGAACTAACAGAGAAGTCAAAAAGACAAGGTGTTAGATTCAAATAAAATGGTTTCACTGTTTACCACTTTTGTCTACTCTAATCCCATTTAATTAAAATAATTCTTTATGCATTAGCACTTAGTATAAAACACAGTTTAGTTTCAAGCAAAGCAGATGCTCAGCATGTAAGTTCTGAAGCGGCCATTTTGCACATTAGTGCTCAGAAGCAAAGCTTTCCCTCCAAGAGTTATGACATCATGCCGTTGGCGCATGCGCAATTCGTTTCCTCCGTTTTTTTAGCAGCCATTTTAGTCTCAGTCCATTTACTTGTTAGTAGACACATAGGCAAGCTTCCCCTGCTTCTACATTGTATAAGAAATGTCGTGTAAATTAGTATGACAAACATTTATTAGTACTTTATTATGATTATACGAGAAGATTCATCCAGCAAGTTGCTTATATGCAAATCCTTGCTCCATCAATCCCCTCTCTGATGGCATTTATGCCATTCACAACTACCCATACCCAAATCAAATGCCAACTTTAGCATATTTCCATTCCTTTCTCTAATTTGTTCATTTCTATTTCTTCTTTCCCTTCCATGTTCTTCATTTTCTTATATATTTCACCTTTTAGTTCTTCAAGCCTAATTTCTTCATATTTTCTTTTCTTTCCCTGCTTATTTACTTCATATTTTCTTCTCTTAATGCATTTTCACCAAATCAATAGTATAAAACATATAAATGTTATTCCAAGCATAGGTAGTATTATTTGAGCAATCACTCTCTTGCCAAAGCTAGTAAACCAAGACCCTATTGAAGTTCAACTATTTGTTAGTCTTTTCCATATATTATCAACTTCCAGTGGTTTTAATTCTTCTTCCAAATTAGTAATATTCTTAATATATTTTCCAATTTCTATACTTTTGTCAGGAATGTAAGTGCAACAATGTTGCGCTTTCAACATTTTACAGACTCAACCCTCTTTTGCTAATAAAATATCTAGGGCAAGTCGATTTTGCAAAACCATAGATCGGAGAGCAACCATTTCAGTATTAATCATTAGAAATCCTCCAGCAGTGTCAGTTGATAATCGATCAACTACTGTGGATAATTTACAAATTCTTTGTGTATTCATAATCACTCCCACTGAAGGTATCAATGCACTGAATATATCTCCTACACTTTCTGCAAAACTAGCTCTTTTACTGCTTGTTATTTCATTATCGTTTTCATTGCTTCCAGTGATTCTTTTTACATGGTAAACTTTAGGAAATACTATACCAAAATAACAACTCCCATACCACCTTTCAGAGGTAGCTTGAAATAAGCCTTGTTCCCACAAATATAAGAAATTCCAGGAAATACTTGATCTGTTTCCCCTTTTAGTCCCCAACCTCCAATAATCAAGACATTATGTTCACATTCACTGGAACCAACAAATACATTGTTATAGTCAGGTTTCAATCTGTGGAGACAAATCTTCCCCTTCTTTTCAAAATCTAGTGCCATTGAAACCGGAGTCTTGCCAGGTGTATAAAAATGTCCTTTCACCGCCCATGATGGAATTTTGGGGTTCTTTTCTTAGGATTTCTTCTGGAAATCTTGTATCCTGTCTTCTACTAGATTCAAAAATATATTTTCTTCTTCTTTTAGTAAACATGTTAGATTATGCTTATAAGCTTCTGCTATATCTATTGCATTTTGTGCTAAGAAAAATTCTCCCATAAATTGTGCCGCTAGACTAGTGAGTACGGGATTCATATTCTTTCTAACAGGAACTTCTGAAAATATCACATCTAAGTTTAAATAATAATACTGCAATTTTCCTGTTTTATCAAACAGACTTGTTAGTTTACTGCACGATATGCCATAGGTTAATGGTAGGTGGTGATATGTAACACCTTCTGCTACTGAAGCTGGTAATTTCATACATACATAACAATCACTAATCTCCATAGTACCTACATATTCAAACAATAACTTTGTAAACACATTTAAATCTGTGCTATTATCTGTTACGGTATGATGTATTTCTAACTCATCTGATGCTTCTAGTCCTACTCTATTTCCCTTTATGTTAGCTAGTTTTCCATCTGTGTTTGTATTATTTTTCCTTTTTGTGCTCATTAAATATGGTATTGCTATGGATAACCTTAACCATACTAGAATTACTGATAGGATGCTACATATACATATTCTACAACATTTGTTTAAACAATTTTGTTTTGGTCTTTCAGCAACTCTATTTTTAGCCATTTTGAGAAGATCTTTCTTCTCTCTTTATTTTATTTCAGAAAATTTGAAGTTTTCTTGGTTCGTTTTCAAGGAGGTCTCACCTCTCATTCGTCAATCTGATTTACAATTATTTCTTCATAACTTTCTTCATTCAAATCTAAATGTTCAAGTTCTTCAAGAATCACATAAGTCCATTCAGGTCCCTTGAATTTATTATTCAATATTCTTAGTCTCTGGATTCTTCGCTTTTGTTTCTCTTTATTCTGTCCAGATTGACTAGTGACTTCATGCACTTGTTCAGGTTCTTCATCAATAATCCTAAAGTGATATCTCAATCTTTTGACATATCTGGGCCAATTATCACCTTTTCTGACTCTTTCGGGTTGCACTGTATTTTCACTTTCAAGTATTCTTTTATTTATATTTTGTTGTGGCACAATTTGATTTTCTTCGCCTTCTGAATCCCTTTCTAGTTGACAGAATTCAGGACTTTTTGAAGTACTACTCTTCACCTGAACATGTTCCGCATTGTCTAACTGACCCTGTGCTGATTCCCTGGTAACCTGGTCTTCTCCCTGTTCTTGTTTCCCTATTCCCTTTTGGCTTACTTCGCGGTTTTCTTTATCAAAATTATTTCTCAAATCAGTGCGTGTGTATTTTTCTGTTCTTATCTGCTCTTGTTCAGTGTCTTCAATTTTGTTCTCTATTTCCTTAACTTGATCTCCTATCTATCTGATCCTAATCTACTTCTAGCTTTTCTGCTTTTGTTCTGCTCCCTGTTCTTACTTTTGCATCAGGTAAATCGACTGTTGGTACCCAATCCTCCTGACTAGTGCTTGGTTGTTCTTGATCAGTTACTTCAGAGTTTATTATTCTAGACTCTTCAGCTGTATAACCTTCTGCACCTTCAACTTCAATTTCTTGTTGATGATTTATTTTCTTCATCAGGACCTGCTACTTTCTTTTAAGGCTGGCATGTATCCAGTTAGGCAAACCTGCACATTTCACTGCGGTTGTTGTAACCAATATGACCTGTTTTGGGGTACTCCACCTGGGTGCAAGACACGTTTCTCGGGTGTGATTGTTCACTACCACCCAGTCACCTGGATTTAAATCATGTGCTTGATCAGGCTGCCTGCCTCTGCATCTTCTCCAACCTGGTGAGAGACAGAATGCACAAGGTCAGCCAATCTTTTACTATAATCCAATACCAGATCATCAGTTATGTTTAACAATCTGTGTCCAGGTATGAAAGCTAATCTCATTGTTCTTCCCATGAGCACTTCATGGGGACTCATTTGCTAACATACCGCATTATGACTGCTACCGGCTTGCCCCAATCCATGGTAAACGCGACAGTTCAACTCCACTCAGCATCCCCTTGCAAGCATTAAACGAACCCGTAACAAACCGACAATGCGCTCACTTTTTGTTCTATCTTTCCCAAAAATGATGCCTCCCTTCGGGTTGTTGAACTAAAACCTTGGATGACTGTACCTTCAATCTTCCGCCCCATAAGATCGCTTTTCACTTAAAAGAATTTCTTGGGCGTCAGAGCCATACCAGCCCCGCAAAAACTAAAAATCAACCCACAAGAATTAACCCATGAGCAAAAAGGCATATGGCCTAGGCAACGTATTCTGGGGTGTAAACTATATAGAAATGTATGTACCATTTTTTAATAATGCCTAAATGCACTGAAATGAAACTATGGCTCCCTCATACAATTTTTTGTATACAATGAACCTTATACAATTTTAAGAAACACTGTTCTGATTGTGTACATATATATTATATTCGACAGATTGGAATTTGGAGAATTTGAAAACAAAGCTATGTATTGAAGATCTGTAAAAACGAACATATGTCACTGTAAATAGGTATGGAGAGGACACTCTGAATTCTTTCTGCTCGCTTTACATTCTCATTGGTGACTTACTTTGGTCATCTTTGATCACCTATGATCATATCACTTTGGTCAAGTTTGGCTTACTATGAACCCTTTGAGTTGCACATCTTGTAAATATCTCTTTAAAACCTATCAGCCACTAATCACCGATTCTCCAAATCACAGCGGAGACAAATCTAATATCACTATGTATCTGTTTCTCTTTCCGTATCTCATCAATATCTCTGGGCCTTCTATCACTTACTAAATTTTCTTCAGTAAGTTGGAACTCCTAATCACGTTAGACCTTTTTCCTAGCTCACAGCTACTCACTTTCATTTCCTTTTTCCATCTCACAGCAACTTGGGTCAAGGGCGCTCTGTTTTTAATAACTTGAGCTTACAGTTATCACCCTTCTGATTTCTTACAGCCTTGAAAAAGCCCCGGCGCAAATCGCCATAAGGGGCGAAACACGTGTCGGCTGTTCATGTTTTAAATCGTATCCAATAAAAGTATTTTTCTACATCACATGGACTCCTGAACCTGTTTACAAGAACAAGGATTGAGCCTAATGATACTCACAATCTGGTCAAACACACTCATCACCCCCCTTAAAACTTCATGGGGACTCAACCTGGTAATTCTGTCAGGAATGTTTCTGATTCCCATCATTATTAAAGTGAGATCCTCTGTCTGATTCCACCGTTATTGGAAAACCAAAACGTAGAATGATCTCCCTCAACAATAATTTGGCAACTGTTATACTGTAATTTCTCCTGGTTGGATATGCTTCCACCCATCTTGAGAATAAACACACTATGACTGGCATGTATTTTAGTCCTCTACATGGTGGTAACTGAATGAAATCAACTTGCAACCTCACAAATGGTCCTTCTGCCTTTCCAACCCTTCCCCAACTGACCACTGTCTTTCTACCTGGGTTATTTTGTTGACAAATTAAACATCTCTGGCAAAGGCTCTCTGCAACAGTTCTTAGCTTTGAATTGTACCAATCTTGTCTGAAGAGTCTGATCATAGCATCCCTACCTAAGTGCGTGTCTCCATGATACATTCTTTCTAATTGTGAAAGTAAACAATCTGGCATGACTGGTCTGCCATCTGGATAAATCCAGACACCATCACTTTCTCTTCTTTGACACCCTATTTTGATCCACTCTTCCTTTTCGCTTACTTATACTTCATCTTGTAAATTTCTCACTTCACCCCATGTTCCTAATGCTGGAATAAGCATAAGTTAGCATCTGATTCCTGTAGTTTCAATTTTCTTATTTACTACCATCTTTGTTTTAGCACAATATTGAGCAACTTGGTCAGCATAATGATTTCCTGCAGTCACATAGTGATTTCCTGACTGATGTGCAGCACATTTGCCCACAGCTTCTTCTTTGGCAACTGTATGGCTTCTAAAAGCTCTTTTGCAAATTGTCCATTTTTGATAGGGGTTCCTGAAGAAGTCATGAAATCCGTTTGCATCCAAAGTTGGCCAAAGTCATGCACAATCCCGTAACCATAGTGACTATCAGTGTAAAATGTTGCTTGCTTTAATTAAAGCAATCAATTTGGCTACTTGTGCAGACCTGACTCCTGGTAAATAGGATGCTTCCACTATTCCAGCCAATGTACACACAGCATAAGAAGCACTCAATCCTCCTTCTTCATGACTCATACATGAGCCATCTACAAATAAATCATTTTCACAATTAATCAATGGTTCTTCTTGAATGTCTAGGCGAGGTTTCGTACAATATTCTGTCACATCTAAGCAATCATGATCAACGTCATTCCTCACTTCTTCTCCGTACACATCAGGTAATAGTGTAGCTGGATTTAAAACTGTGCACCGGATTATGGTCACATTTTCAGCTCCCAAAATAATTGTCTCATACTTTGTCATTCAACTTGGTGTGAGATACTGGGTTCGAGTTCTTGTCAAAAGAATTACTACTGAATGTGGAACATATACTTTAACAGGATTTCCCATTACAATCGGTTCACTCTGTTCAAGACTTATTCAAGTAACAGCTACTGCTTTCAAACAACCAGGTAATGCAGCGGCTACTGGGTCCAAGTTAGCAGAAAAGTATGCTACTGGACATCTCATCAAACCATGTCTTTGAGTCAAAACTCACAAAGCACAATTATCTCGTTCCCAGCAGAATAATGCAAATTCTTTTGTGTAATATGGCATTCCCAAAGCAGGAGCTTCACATAGACATTGCCTTAATTTTACAAAAGCTTTTGTACTTTCATCATCCCACTCTACAGGATCTTTTGCTCGTTTCTTTGTGAACTGTATGAGAGGCTTGGCCACTATGGAAAACCCTGCAATCCACTGTCTACAATATCCTACCACACCAACAAACATTCTAATTTCCTTATGGGTCTGGGGTAACTGCATCTGTTTTATTATTTTGATTCTTTCAGGTGTCACCCTCCCTGTTCCCCTTTCTAGTTGATGTGCCAAATATTTTACATTGTTTTGACAAAACTGTAATTTCTCTGGTGACACTTTGTGCCCTCCATCTGCCCGATGGTTTAACAATGCTGCAGAATCCAAGACACAATCTTCTCGTGTTTTAAGAGGCCACTAACAAATCGTCTATATATTGGACCAAAACTGAATTCCTGGACATTAGCAATGATTTGAGGCACTTTTTTAGAATCTGATTAAAAATTGAAGGACTTTCAGTGTACCCTTGAGGAACACGATTCCACACATAAATTTGATTTTCAAAGTTAAATGAAAAAAGGTATTGACTATCTGGATGTAATGGGATAGAGAAAAATGCATGACAGAAATCTATTACTGTGAACCATCCTGCGTTCCATGGTATCTGATATAAAATCACTGCTGGATTTGGCATTACAGGAAAACAAGGTACCACTATTTTATTTATTAGGTCTCGTCCTATTAATCGCCCAAGTGATAATAGGACGAGAGTATAGAGGGCAAACCAAGCTCTGAAACCACCAGGCGGATTACGTCGAGTGCATGTGCTCTTGCACGCGCTTGCCATTTGCTCCCCGAGCCGCCTGCCTCCGAGAGCTTCACTTCAAAGGGATCCGCTCCCCCGCCCTCTGCTTCACGCTTCAAAGGAATGCGCCCCCCGCCCACGCAATGCAGAGAGCCAGCACTTCCCTCACACTCGCTCACTCCCCTTCTCCCCCGCCCCCCACCCCATCTGACTTGTTTTTGTTCCTTTTTTTCATTTTTCTGAACAGTGACAATGGTGTGAGAAGCTCATCTGGAGCGTGCAGGTGGCCTCGTATGAAATTAACATGGTGGTTATTGTTATTCTTGTGATAAACCGACATCTTGGCTTGAGCAGAGCTATCAAAGTTGTGGGTGAAGATTACTAGCGGTAAGATTCGGTTACGTTTGTACAGAGATTTCAGCCATTATAATTCACATTTCCTTCCAGCAGCGTGTTTGCACTCTGGGATGGCTAAACGCATCAGTTTAACACCATTATTGAATTGAATATGGACAGATGTGCCTCAACAGTATAAAATATGATTGAGGTCTCCTATCTTCACACATTCCGGCAGAAAGAAGCGACACTTTTCTTATACACTTAACCTTCTTTCATCAAGAGTACTTGTGTTTTTTCGGAGTTAAGTGTGCTTACCAAAAGCAGTGCCTTGTTGTTGATTCCGTATCAACATTATCGAGCAGTCAGAAATTAAATTGTTTTTCCCCAGTAGATGGCGGTGTGTCGCGATCTATTGAGTTGTGTGTTTTAATTAGTTTAACTTCCACGTGTGTGCATGCAATTATGTACACACACATTTACGTGTGTTTTAAAAAATAAATAATAAAAAAATGATTTCAATAATAAGGGGAACCTCTCTCCCCTCCTCCCACCCGGTACACCCCCATATATGCAGTGGCAACTAGTGGCATTTGAAAGTGGTGGGACCTAAAAGCAAATTCAACACAAAGCTAGAGGTGCTGAGTGAGTTATATATCCCCTTACTGCTGCTGTGACATTAAGGGACATACCACATTTTTCCTGGTCACAGATGAGGTGCACAGACCAGTATGTCTTCTGTGTCTGTAATGTACAAACCGCATTCCATCTGGTGTGTGAGTGTGTCCATTATACCTTGTAAAAATCACACTTTACTTCCTCAGTGATGAGAAGAGCTTGAATCCCTCACGGCTCCCGGTGTCTCCAGAGCATGCCGTATACCAGTTCTATTAATAGTGCAAACCCTGGGGCTAGCCTGTTTCACAAGCGGCTCGAACAGCAGGGTCTCTCTTAACACCGCACTAGGGGCCTAGCCATTGCAGTGATTAGACAATTGTTGATGTGAAATACTTGCAGTACTGGAAACGAGGAGGATAGACATAGTCCTAAAATCTTCCAAGTGTTTGTGGTGGTGTTTATTTATTTACAGCGTCCTCGTTTTTAATAGTAAATTAATTCAGGCGAGAATTAAAAACGATGTATATAGTATTTTCTTTGGTTGTAAAGACATTTCTACAGTTCCCAAACACTCCGCTTGTTCAGGGGAGGGGCTGGCACTCGAGATAAAGAACACGGAGGCCTCAGTATTTCAATGATAGCAAAAAAATTGCTGCTGAGTGAGCTGGATGTTTGGCAGATACCTCCTTTATCAATTTAAATGTTGAGATCTTCCCTTAGGGTGCAATTTTTTGTGTTCCATTAATATTATCGCTGTGGTGTCCACAACCATCTCTTTGAAAGAAGGGTTGTGTGACGTATGTAAGAAGGATGGAGACTGAGAAAGTGGAAGATGATGAGTAGCATATGGGCATTGTTATACATTCTGAGATGATGAGCTCTGTAATGAAGAATATAGCATTTTCTTGTTTACAACTGCTTGCCCTCCTCTAACTTTACCATTTGGTAAATTCCAAAAACTAGGTCTAAATGTGCAATGGGTTTGCTTTGAATAGGACGGGTGCCATATCATCTGCTAATGTCTCGCATTTCTCCTCCCCCCTAATTATTCACCCCTGCTGTTGCTGTCCACGACCGTACTTTCACTTTCACGGCCACCAGGCCGTGTCTCTTTCAACATCCTCAACCCTCCCAGTGTACTTTTATTTTTTTGTGCCTTTCTGCCCTCTATTAAACTCGTTTTTCCCTTGTTTTTGGTGTCTTTCTGCCCTCTGTTAAACTCGTTTTTTTGTGCCTTTCTGCCCTCTGTTAGACTCGTTTTTCCCTTGTTTTTCTGCCCTTATGCCCTCTGTTAGACTCGGTTTTTGTGCCTTTCTGGCCTATGTTAGACTCGTTTTTTGTGCCTTTCTGCCCCCTGTTAGACTTGTTTTTCCCTTGTTTTTCTGACCTCTGCCCTCTGTTAGACTCGTTTTTTGTGCCTTTCTGCCCTCTGCATCACCACATCATCACTCAGCGCTACCCCAGCATCACTCAGCACCACCAGATTATCACTCAGCACCACTACATTATCACTCAGCACCACCACATTATCACTCAGCACCACCACAGCACCACCCAACACCACCACAGCACCACTCAGCCCCACCACAACATCACTCAGCAGCACCACCACATTATCACTCAACAACACCACATTATCACTCAGCAGCACCACCACATTATCACTCAGCACCACCACATTATCACTCAGCACCACCACAGCACCATTCTGCACCACCACAGCACCACTCGGCACCACCACATTATCACTCAGCACCACCACATTATCACTCAGCACCACCACAGCACCACCCAACACCACCACAGCACCACTCAGCCCCACCACAACATCACTCAGCAGCACCACCACATTATCACTCAACAACACCACATTATCACTCAGCACCACCACAGCATCACTCAGCACCACCACAGCACCACTCAGCACCACCACAGCATCACTCAGCACCACCACAGCATCATTCATCGCAACCACAGCATCACTCAGCACCACCACAGCACCACTCAGCAGCACCACTCAGCACCACCACACCACCACTCAGCACCACCACACCACCACTCAGCACCACCACATTATCACTCAGAACCACCACAGCACCACTCAGCACCACCACATCAACACTCAGCACCACCACAGCACCACTCAGCACCACCACAGCACCACTCAGCAGCACCACATCATCACTCAGCGCTACCCCAGCATCACTCAGCACCACCACATTATCAATCAGCACCACCACATTATCACTCAGCACCACCACATTATCACTCAGCACCACCACAGCATCACTAAGCACCACCACAGCATCACTCAGCACCACCACAGCACCACTCAGCACCACCACAGAACCACTCAGCACCACCACAGCATCACTCAGCACCACCACAGCATCACTCAGCACCACCACAGCATCACTCAAGCACCACCTCAGCACCACTCAGCACCACCACAGCACCACTTAGCGCAACCCCAGCATCACTAAGCATCACTTAGCACCACCACAGAATCACCACAGCACCACTCTGCACCACCACAGCATCACTCTGCACCACCACAGCATCACTCAGCACCACCACAGCATCACTCAGCACCACCACAGCATCACTCAGCACTACCACAGCATCACCCCACTCAGCACCACCACAGCATCACTCAGCACCACCACAGCATCACTCAGCACAACCCCAGCATCACTCAGCACCACCACAGCATCACTCGGCACCACCACAGCATCACTCAGCGCCACCACAGCACCACTCAGCAGCACCACTCAGCACCACCACACCACCACTCAGCACCACCACACCACCACTCAGCACCACCACATTATCACTCAGAACCACCACAGCACCACTCAGCACCACCACATCAACACTCAGCACCACCACAGCACCACTCAGCACCACCACAGCACCACTCACCACTACCACAGCACCACCCAGCACCACTCAGCACCACCACAGCACCACTCAGCACCACTACAGCACCACTCAGCACCACCACAGCACCACTCAGCGCAACAACAGCATCACTCAGCACCACCACAGCATCACTCAGCACCACCACAGCACCACTCAGCACCACCACAGCACCACTCAGCACCACCACAGCACCACTCAGCACCACCACAGGATCGCTCAACACCACCACACCACCACTCAGCACCACCACATTATCACTCAGCACCACCACATTATCACTCAGCACCACCACAGCACCACTCAGCACCACCACACCACCACAGCACCACCCAGAACCACCACAGCATCACTCAGCGCAACCCCAGCATCACTCAGCACCACCACAGCACCACTCAGCAGCACCACATCATCACTCAGCGCTACCCCAGCATCACTCAGCACCACCACATTATCAATCAGCACCACCACATTATCACTCAGCACCACCACATTATCACTCAGCACCACCACAGCATCACTAAGCACCACCACAGCATCACTCAGCACCACCACAGCACCACTCAGCACCACCACAGAACCACTCAGCACCACCACAGCATCACTCAGCACCACCACAGCATCACTCAGCACCACCACAGCATCACTCAGCACCACCACAGCATCACTCAAGCACCACCTCAGCACCACTCAGCACCACCACAGCACCACTTAGCGCAACCCCAGCATCACTAAGCATCACTCAGCACCACCACAGAATCACCACAGCACCACTCTGCACCACCACGGCACCACTCTGCACCACCACAGCATCACTCTGCACCACCACAGCATCACTCTGCACCACCACAGCATCACTCAGCACTACCACAGCATCACTCAGCACTACCACAGCATCACTCAGCACCACCACAGCATCACTCAGCACAACCCCAGCATCACTCAGCACCACCACAGCATCACTCGGCACCACCACAGCATCACTCAGCGCCACCACAACATCACTCCACGCCATCACAGCATCAATCTGTGCAACCATTCAACAACTGGTTCAAATATGTTCTCTCAATGTTTCAAGCTTTATTACAAATGTCACAAAAAGATGTTAATATTTCACTTCTGTTCTTGGATTTTCATCACAATGAAATATACAGAACATAATCTTCACAAAAGTTATTTACAAAAGTTTAATCTATTGCCATTATAAATTACAATCACTTGTATTTAAGTATTAATTATTTTAAAAAATTAAAATCCATTGTTATTTGTATTATCAATACATCTAAGTCACGTAAATACAAAATATGTTGCATTACAAATGCTATAGGTGTCACATTTGCGAAAATTATAACTATTGGCATTGTAAATGACAAAGCTATTAATTTAGCTATTTTCAAAACCAACACATAATTTAAAAAATTGTCATTTACAAGACCAATAGCTCAAACTTTCATAATGCGAGACCTATTGCATTGCAAATGCTTGTTTTTCTTAGGTCATGCACTATCCTATATTTTCCATTAGTTTCTTAATGCTAATTATGGGTGAATTACAAGGGTTGCCCATTATTTCTTTCAAAATGCCTTGCTGAATCATTCGTTCTATTTCTGCTATGACACCTGATTTTATTTCTGGACTCATTTTATATTGTTTTGTATTTGGGTAAGTGGCTCCTCCTTTACGGTCACTTTCACTGGGTCCACATCTGCCATTAATCCTACTTCTTTTCCAGTGAAATCCAATACCTTTAGATTCACTGTTAATTTTAGTTCTTCTGGTAAGTCATCTTTTGTCATCATGGAGTACATCTCATCTACCTCTGTTCCTTGTTTTGCTAACATCAATTTATAGATACTATCTTCATCAGGGGTTTGGATTGTCACACCATCCGGTGTACAATATATGGTACAGTTCATTTTACGAAGTAAATCCCTACCCAACAAGTTTACAGGACTGGAATCACAGACCACAAACTTGTGTATTTCTTTAAAATTCCCTATACACACTTCCAATGGTTCTGTAACTGGGGTTCTGATTTGTCTATTAGAAACTGCAACTACTTAGATGGCTTCTCCTGTGAGGGGCCACTTTGGAGTGTCTGCTGTTCTCACAGTAGACCGGTTAGCACCAGTGTCCAATAAAAAAGTAATATCTTTTCCTTCTACTTTCCCATCAATATATGGACCTGACTGATCTACCGGTAAGGATGCACCAAGTATGCATTCTTCTTCCCCCCTCCTCAGGCACCATCATAATTCATCCTCTGATGAACTACTATTCTGCAAAAGAAATTGAGAAGTAACAGAATTTGGCTTACCACTTTCTCCTTGAACTCCGGCATCCACACTGTACTTTGCTCTGTTCACAAAGTTTGGCATAGAGGCAGGTGGTAACTGATTCTGTGGGCTTACAACCAGTTGCGGTTCACTCAATATCACCTCATTCTGCGTCTGTGGATTTAAATTTTGATTTAGGCCATTATTATTTTGTATATTTTTAGACTCGTTTTTCCAATGCCCCAATTTTACGCACCCACGACAAGGAAACTTTTTATTTGCTTCTTCTTTACTCATTTTCCCTCTTGGTTTTCCCTCATTATTTTCATTCTATCCTGATCTTCTATTTTGTTAATTATTTTTTTTTATTCTTGTTGTTCCGCCAGTTTTACTTGTGCCCACATTACTTTTTCTTCTAACTTTTTTCGTCTATTGTCTATTTCATCTCCACAATATTTTGCATATTTCAAAACCTCGTCTATCGGCTTAATCTGCCAGCACAGCATGTGCGTCTGAATTATCTGACAAATTTCTTGTCTTAGTCCAGATACAAATCTATATACAAAATGTCCCATACTTTTATCACCCATATTTTCGAATCCTCTATACTGTTTAAACACTTGCAATAGATGCTCGTAGTATGCATAGACAGTCTAATTTATTTCCTGTGTTGTTCTATCTATTTTTACCCAATCAGTTTCTTTTGGAGGTATTTTCCCTTTCAAAAATGTAATCACTTGATTATATTTTTTCATTACCTCTTCTGATGGAGCACCTGTTTTTTCATTTCTTGGATATTCATCACTAGGCCAATCTACTGTAGTTTTGCATTCTGTCCATAAATCAGTAGGTACCACTAAGCCAAACAACTCATCCAGATCTTTCAGCAAAACCTTCGAAACTTTCACAAACCTTTAAACTTGTCTGTACCATTCTACAGGCTTCTCTCTTAACTTTGGAAAATCATTTGTAATTTATCAAATATCTTGCCTTGTCCATAGAACATATACATATCCCCCTCCGGGTACTTCTCTCTAAGCGCACAATCTTTCTGTCTTTTTAGTTTCTCTTAATACATATTCTGATGTGGCTTTATTTGCTGGAGCTACCTCCTTCTTTTTAGTCCACCTTGCCTTCCACCTTTCTGATTCCCCCCATTTCTCCAAAATAGTAATCAGTTCTTTAATTTGCAAATTTCTTCCTGACATGTTCATGTTTTCTAAATCTTTGTCAGTGAACTCTGCTCTATAGGCGTTTTGTAATACTTTAGATTTCTCTATGTCAATTCCCATTTTGGAAGCAAGTTCTGTCAATTTTTCATGAAATACTTTTACATTTCTGGTTATGCTTCGGCATATAAATAATAACTCTTCCTCACAATATGTATTTAATTTGTCTATTCCTACATTTCCAGCTATCATTTCTTCTAATTCTATTTTTAATCTATAAATATCCAGAATCTTTGGTGGTGGTACTGTTTTATCTACTCCCTGTGCCCATCTTTCTAATTCTTCCGATGACACTAGGGTAGCACTTCTAGTTCCTGTGGAAGTCTCCATTTAATTTCTCGTGAACAATTTGGGGTAACTCTCTTTGGAGTCTCATTTACTTGTTCTCTGATTGGTAAGTCCATTCATGATATTACTGACTCACATTCACTTGCTTGAACTTCAATTATTATATTTTCTTTTCTTGGCTCTTTTACAGAAGTAGTCATAATTGGTGGATTAGGACAATTTCTTTTATCCCTATATATGGGACAATAGGACCTGTAGTCACTGGTATAGCTAATGCTTCTGGATTTACACTCAATTGGGTTATTATGTATTCTTATTCATAGCTTTCCTTTCTTTTTCTTGTAAAATGCTTTCATTTAATGAATCCTGTGATACTCGTGGAAACAAAGGAGTCTCTAAAGCTGGTGCACTTGGTATACTTCTATTAGGTCTTTCCTGATATAGCGGAGGATTCTTTGTTAAAATATCTTCCATAAACCCATCTTCAGATTCTCCACAACCTGTCATATTTTTAGTTTTCCATGTGCACTTGCTTCCTGATTGCTCATCTGACATTGATACAGGATACAATCCTTCTGCGACCATTGCCTGTCTCCATTGTTTCATCTGATCTTCACACCTTTTGTGTAATGTCTTGGGATAGAATCCTATATGTCCCCTAGTACTCCTGGTTCTGGCTCAGTCAAATGCCTCCATTTCCCATTCCTCTAGTGCTTCATATTGGGTTAATGTAGGTCTGGGTACTAATTCATTCATCCCATTTCTTAAATTATAAAAAGGATTCTGCCATTAAATGTACCATGTTCTGGAAAAGCCATTATTCCAACACCTTTTGTGTATTCAATCCAATTCTAACCATATACATGTATGATACCCTTTCTCCATCATCATAAATGAAGCTGGTGTCTGAGGCGGTGGGATAAGGATTCCTTCTCTAGTTTTATCTCCTCAGATTCTGGAATCGATTGGGGCTGGGGGAAGTCACAAAGGTGTCACAATGGTGCATGAAAGAAATCCAGACCAGTGAATTAAAATGGGCCAAGGCAACAAGAAGTAAACTCCTGACCATTTGTGACCATTTGAAGGTGAACATTGACCCAAAGATACTCCAAATCAATGTAATAAAGAGTGTACTTAAAGTGCAAGTTAAAGAAATTTCTAGGGTAACAGACCAAGAGTATTTGAGAAAGAAAGACTCCGTAAAATTTATGAGTACAGGCTGGGAGAAAGACTTAAGCTTTCCATACTTAGATTTATTAGCTAATCGTTTGTTAAGAATGGAAGTACTTAAGTTAAGAATAGGTATTAACCCGATTTTTATAAATAGTGCAATAAAAGCAGTTTTAATGCATCCTGATGGCAAATGAGTTTGTAAGTTAGGAAAGTAATTTAATATTTTGCACATTTGGGGGGGAGGAGCCAAGATGGCGGCGGAGACGGACGTGTAGTCGCCCGGCTCCCCGAGCCTTTGTTTCCCGCATGATTATCCTGACTAATATCCTGCCGTCTCGTACCAACGGGATGCTGGGGAAAGTGTGCCGATGCTGTGGGTGTTCCTCCGGTGTCACTGCCTGCCTGAGACCCTGTATTTAGCCTGGCACCTGAATGGCTGCCAGGGCTCTTGGGTGCACTCTTAAATGAGTAAACTCTTAATTAGCTTTCAACATTTCAATTCTTGTTTAATCTATTATTTATATGTTACATTGCATCTGTATATCAATCATATTCAAACAATACTGACATTTTTCAGCTTAACTCAAAGCAAGTTCATCACATTCAATTAATCAACCAAAATATACAATGTAAAATACATCAACCCAATGCATTTCGGGACCTTACGGCCCCTTCGTCAGGGGTCTGTCGAAGGTATACATGAAGAAAAAGAAGATTAATAGAAAGAAAAGAAAAAAAGGAAAAAAAGAGAACAAGAAAACCCGTTACTCTCAATGTTTAGAGGTTTCACAGTTATTTTTATCAATATTATCATTTAAATGATTTAAGCTCTCGTATATTGAGATGCTATCTCTCTCAATGTTATAATGGAAATTGTTATCGCTTCTACAACAAAGGGTAAATTGTATATACGTAAGTTTGTTTAAAACGTATTCTCAGTTGAGCACTAAGCTTTTTGCTAAGCCTGCCTACCGTTATTATAAGGTTGTTCTTGTTGATGAACAGCTTATCTACAGAAAAACAAAGAATAAATATGGGGTAACTTACTACACCGCAAATTAAACATTATTATACGTAATCAATTCTCCACCTTTGTGGTTACCTGCGAGCCTATGCGTGCTGCGTCGGTCTCGCTTCCGTGCTCCGGACAAACAAATACTTTCTGATGAAAAAAGAACCAATTGAAATCTAGGTTCATTCGGAAATGCCTAATGTACATATCTATGTAATGCACCATAATTTACCTCTTTGAGGAGTCTTATTTGCGCCTTTATATTCTTTTATTTAGCCAGCCTGCAACAACCTGTTAAAAAGTTGAAGACGCTATTTTAGTTCGACTTTACTAAAAGACAGAAACGCTAAGTACAATCGCGCACGCTAGCAGTTTAGAAATTGCTAGCATGCCTTTTCCAAAAGTTTGGGGTAGTTTTTACCTGCGGTCCTAGGCAAAGAAGCTTTGGTTCCGCAGAGTTTGTTGGGGGTCGTGGCCTGTAAGAATACAACCGCATATTACAAGGTTGTAATTTTCAGCATAAGTAGAATGCCTGAAAACATCTCATCCTTTAAATGTAACGCTCTCGCGTCTTACCGAGTTGTTTGCTTAAAGCTCCGTCTTACAGGATTCTGTGCTCGAAAGCTTCATGCCTCCACTTGCTAAAAATTGTAATACAGAGTGCAGTACCCACACACATTCATTGCCTGAGACCCTGAGCATTTATTGAACTGATTCGCCGGCGTCTGCCCTGGACCTGGAACCGAGACCTGCGCTACCACGCACCGCCTGTGATTACCGAAGCTGTGGGGGTCGCCTGTGCTGAGCGGAGCGGAGCGGACGACCGGCAATGGGCTGTGTGGCCGTTTGCATCGGACACCTGCGTGGAGGGTGAATATTGGCCGGCCGTGAGTCTGGGTTACTGTTTTCTGTCGACGGGACGCTGAAGGTGAGCCGCGCTTTGTTTCCTCCAGCTCGGAGGTGCACTGGCTGCCGGAGCCCCTCTGCTAGCTCATCTCTGCCTTGGCCGAAAGTAAGGGGGTCTCTCGCTGTGGACGTTTGCTATCAAGGCTCCGTACTGTCCCTGGGTATTTGACCCCTGCAATACAGCGCTACCCTCGCCTGGCAACCCCTGCTACCCCCTGACGACAGGACTATGGCGGCCGGCTCCTCAGTGGTTATGGCGGATGGCGCCTCGACTCTTGGCCGGTGTGCCCAGCGCGAACCCGAGTGTGAAGCTGGTCAGTCTGCCGCGCCTCGCACAGCGGAAGTGGTGGAAGAGCAATCGCCATTAACCTGCGCCTCAGTCCTTATTGTTCTTGCTCAACTGAGGACAGAGTGGTGTGAGGGTTCAAAATTGCTGGGGGAGAAATTGGACGGACTTGCAGCCGGATCGGGCTACTCTTTGCCAGTCCAACTTTTTCGCCGCGTTGATCAGCCTCTGCTGATCCCTGGTTGTGAAACATTGTTGCCGCGACAATGTGTGATGCAACAGCTTCCTGGCGGTGATACTATGTGTGGACTGAGATTCGACCACACCAGTGCTGCTACAATGTCTCTCTCCCTGGCGCAGACTACGACCTCGCCCACGGCATCCATGGAGCTGCTGACACAAGACCGGATTAGTTTGGCTGACTGCCCCTATCTCGTAGTGACACTGTCAAACTGTGTTTTTCATCGTAATGCTGCTTTGACAATGCAGCTCCTGTTGGTTGTCGGCTTTGTTTGGGACTGGCGACGTCCATCTTGTCTTTGAACACTTCTTCTTCACCGTGTGCGGCCATTTTGTCTTTGTGTCCTAGTGAGGGCGGATCTTCCGAGGTACCCGTGTGCTGGGACATCTCTGCGAACTGGCCAGGGCTAAGACAATTCTTCGCTACTGGAAATCGCTGGTTTGGAGGGTGGGGTACTGAGACGTAGCTCTTCTTTATTATGCTCTATCGCTCTATGGGTTTATTCTCCCCAATTTTTCCTGTGACTGTTGTTTATTGTGGGGTTCTCCGGGATCGGGTTCAGGGAGACGCTTGAAATCTGGCTAGGGCTAGGAAAGTCCTTATTCCTACGGAACGTAAATGTTGGGCGGGCGGGGACCCGGGGGGATGCGCTTCCTTAACATGTACTGCAATGATCTATGATGTCTCTCCCTATTCCATATCATGCATGAAAGTCCTGATTCTGGTGGTCTGTTGGGGATGGGGGGTATTCCATGGCCGAGAAGTTCGGTAGACTTACAAATGTGTCCTCCTTGTGCATCAGTGACTTTCTGACATGGGCAGACCCGCATTTTTGCTATGCTGACTGTTTACTATACTGCTTCTCCCCATTTAAAATTGTACTTGCTATGCTCTGGGTTTTTATTCCACCTGATGGGGATGTGTGTTCGGTGCTGTCCCGGGGACCTGGGTGTGACTGATTTCGTTCCTATCCTTGGCTCTGTGTCTTCCGACTTTACTGTTGGACATGGTGTGGAAGTTGTGGAGGGCCGGGGACTCCGGGTGACTTGTACCGATTGGGCTCCTCCCCACCTTCTTCTTTTTTGGGAGTTTAGATTAGTTTATTCTTTCTCACTCCCTATATTACAAGTGTTAAGGTTTTTCTTTCTTCTTCTTCTCATTCTTCTCTTGCGTGCTTATCTAGGTTCCTGATCGATACTGTGACCTTATGCCCCTATTCGGCTATAAATCCATTTATTCCCTATATTGGCATAACCGTTCAAGTGCGATTTTCTGAAAAGTCATCTCTGGCCTCACACGAACAGAGCCCCATTCCAGCATGACTCTCTGCTACTTCCTTTGCGACCAATTAGTGCAATGACAGAGCAGCAGTCACTATCTGATATTCCTAGATAACACTCCGAGTTCTTCAACAAGATAAAAACTTAGCAAACCTGGAAATCCCCGCTTGCTATGTTTTGATTAGTAATGGAACTCTAATGAGCAACTGATAACTATCACTTCCTAGTGACATCTTTAATTGACGTCTTATGTCCAGCAAACTTGCGTCAAACCCGGCACCTGTCAGGTATAAATATTACCAACGTTGCCTTAAGCAATTGCTGTTGTGAGCTGCGAGTTTGTTGCCTGTTGCTGATGCCAGCTGCCTGCATGACCCTGTGTTGGTAAATCTAGCACTCTGTCGCTGCAGCCTGCTATCCTGTGGTGGTGAAGCTGCTGATTACCATTATCGCCGCTAAAGCGCGACCTATGGTACAGTACGCTTAAGGAGCTGAACAGCCGTCCTCTGCGAAGACATCCAGCAGATTCCAGCTGGGACGCTGTCACCCCTCCTTCCTCGACGCGCTGAAGAGAAGCCGCTGCATTTCTCGTGCAGAGAAATCCAGTCCCGGCGCTTCCGGTTTACCCTCGCGGGTGATTGGGATATCGAGAGAGACCCCTGAAGGAGATACCAATCCTCCATCATTCTATTCAGAGGTATGGTGTTGACTAAACCCTTAGACGAGAATTCTTGAAACAAACCTTGGCAAAACCAACTTAACTTAAAGCTACTTACTTACTCCCCTTTCACGTGTTAGGCTTAGGTCAGGCACACTGGGGTAGGCTTAGTTAGAAGCACCAGTTGAGTATGTTAGCCTAATGTATATATGACTGTATATATGTTTTATTACTTTTAAACCATTGTATGGCTAAGAAACCATATCAATGCTTTTACAGTTCTATTTCGCAATACTTATCTTACTGTACGTACTTTTTATAATAACAATTATTGCAATTGTGGCAATACATTTCTCTTGTACGAGAAGAAAGACTGTTCAATAAATGTTAACCCTTTATTGTTACACGCCCGTCTCTCTATTCTCTACATACCGTGAAAGTAAACTGCACTAGACTGACTGAGTGAAATCTATGTCTATTGTTTCACACGACCCTAGAGATTGACTCTTGATCTGAGGAGCAAAGTTGTCATGTTGCACGGTTGTTGGAAAACTGAATCCCTTCTTGTCTGTGCCAAGGAAGCTGATCACTTCCTATGCAGAGAAGAAAGTTTCCAGTGACCTCTGAGCTAGTTGGTAACACAACCCAATTAAGTTTAGCATAGTCAGTGGAGGCCTGGAATATCCGCAGTTCCACGTCGATACTACTGTTTATGTTATTCCAATGCGCAGGGCCTAGTGGGAAACTAGGAAACGTTCCATCATGATGTGCCCCCCCGTTCCCCTCAATACGGTGAAACTGACATCTCGCCTAGGCATTACCAATCCTATTATTCTAACTACGGACTCTGCCTCGAGTTACACGGTTTCGGAAAGCACCTCAGGTACTATTTGTAATTTTAAATGTGTTTATTTAAACACCCGTTCTATGACCAAACATCAGACAGACATCTTTTTGTTACTATCTGATACTAAACCGGATTTACTCCTGTTGAGCGAAACATGGCTTACACCGGATTCACTACCGGACATCTTAGCTGCCTTGCCTGCTGATTATTACATTATCTCCGTTTTACGACCGGCAGGTAAAATTGGGGGCGGGGTGGCCATTATCTCCAATAAGAAACATCAACTTAGACAACTTCCCTCCTTAGATATTCCTAATGTGGAGAATATTGTTGCCAAATTGGATACTGTCAATGGGACACTCGTGGTGGTTCTACTATACCGCCCTCCCCAAACTATGACCACGTTCCCTGCTATTCTTGCGGAGCAACTGGCCATGCTAACCACCAATAATTCTAAACTACTCCTGATTGGGGATTTAAATCTTTGGTTTGATAGCATACCATTAGACCCCCAAGCAGCTGAGACGAGGGACCTTTTGAGTGATCTGAATCTTATACAACATATAGATACTCAGACCCACCAAAAGGGCCACAGCCTCGATCAACTTTGGTCACTGAATTTGGCTATTGATGTTATTGATATTAAACCCTGCAGCTGGTCTGACCATTTTATCATTAGTTTCTCATTTTGTGTTGCGAAAGCTCCTCAATTTAAGCTGAAGGCTACCAGTCTGACTCGGAAATGGTCCTCGTTGGACATGTCAGCTTTTTTAAATCTGTTAAAGTCTACTTTGCCAGAGCAGAGCTCAGATGTGGAGATAGCCGATTGTAGGCTTCAAGATTGGCTAACCTCGGCCATTAATGTCTGTGTTCCCCTCACTCGCTTTGACAACTCACGCGGCGCGGACGCGCATAAGTGGTTCACGCCGGAGTTGAGGAAATTAAAACTTGAAGTGAGGCAGCAAGAGAGAACATGGCGTACCAACTACTGTCCCGAAGCAAGGATAGTATATTGTTCAGTTCGTAAAGCCTACCAAAAGACATTGCACACTCACAAAACTGCTTATTTCTCTTCTAAAATACTTAATGCGACCAACAAGTCGAAAGAAATTTTCAGGATTGTGACTGAGCTGTGCAATGATGAGAGAACTTCTCCCCCGGTTGTCCCCTCACAACTGCTCTGCAACTCATTGAACGACTATTTTAATGATAAAATAGTGTTGATTAAGGATACTCTATCCAAGTTACCAGTCTGTGTCCCGATAGATGATACCTTTTTTAACCCTCTTACTCTGCATTCCTTTCCTTTAATCACTGACCAAATCTTTCAAGATTTGCTCATGAGAGTTAAATCAGGATCTCCTCAGGATGCCTGCCCTCCCCAAGTAATGAGAGAAATAGGTCGGGCACTCCCAAGTAGCCTGATTCCACTGCTTAATAACTCCCTTATGTCAGGGAATGTTCCTAATAGTTTTAAACAGGCCTTACTGATCCCTTTAAAAAAGAAACCTGGTATTGATTCCTCAGACCTTTCTAATTACAGGCCAATATCGTTACTGCCTTATCTATCTAAAATATTGGGGGCGCATGTAACCAACTGCCTATCAAGTTTTGTGGAAGCCTCTGGCTATTTACAACCCAACCAGGCAGGGTTCCGGCCTGGTCACTCGACTGAGGCAGTGATATTGGCTGTTTAGAATACCTTAAGGTCTAACGAAGACAGGGACCTGCACCAGGCACTGGTGTTATTGGATCTGTCTGCTGCGTTCGACACGGTTGACTATAACATCTTGGTCAACCGTGTCGAACAGGCCGGTCTTCGGGACTTGGCCTTGGCCTGGCTCAAGTCCTTTATTTCAGGACGTACCCAATCGGTTCGACTGGGTTCTTTCACAGCCCCAAAAAAAAATTCTTTTTGTGGGGTTCCTCAAGGATCCTCCTTGTCCCCTTTATTATTTAATTTGTATATGCGGCCTTTGCTGTTCTCTCTACGAGAGTTTAAGGTTGATGTATATAATTATGCAGACGACCTGCAGTTGGTTTTTGTGCTAAACTCTCACAATGCTGCTGAGGAATTCCGAGCAACTATGTCTCTTATCCAGAGGTGGATGTCCCTAAACCACCTCAAGTTAAACCCGGGAAAAACAGTGCTTATTTTACCTGGGAAGAGTGAGATCAGTTGGAGTCCTAGCTTTTGGCCGTCGGACATGGGCTCTCCCCCCAAAAAATCCCGTACGGTAAAAAGTTTGGGAGTGACTCTTAGCGAGGATCTTACCTTGGCAAGTCAAATCGGAACTGTGGTCTCCTCGGGGTTCTTTCAGTTGAGGAAGATCAAGAAAATCGCACATCTCCTCACAGGTCTGGCCTTAATTCAAACAGTTAGTGCCCTAGTCCTGTCTCATATTGATTTTTCAAATGGCCTCTACTTGGGGGCGCCTATTGGCCAACTTAAAAGACTGCAATACTTGCAAAATCAAGCCGCAAGACTTATTTGCAAAGTCCCTAAGTGGGAATCAATTAGACATGGACTAGAGATTTTGCACTGGCTGCCTGTGGAACAGAGAGCCACATTTAAGGTGGGCTGTATTGTGTTCAAGGCTTTGGAAGGTAAGGGTCCTATGTTCCTTAGACTGCTACTGCGCAAATACAAACCCTTGCGCAGCTTGAGATCCATCCACAAAGACCTTCTTGAGGTCCCTCGTTTCAAAAAGAAACGTCAGGGAGGCAGCAGTTTTCAATTTTTAGCCGCGTCATTGTGGAACTCCCTCCCTCTGACTCTGCGACACAGTAAGGACCTTCTTGCCTTCAGGAAGGCATTTAAAACTTTTCTTTTTTCCCAGGCTTATGGTAAACAGTGATTGTATTTCTTTTTTTTTTTTTTTTTTTTTTTAAAACCTTTATTTACAAAAGCACAATACACAGCGTCTGCCTACAACCCCACCGGGCCGGCCGCTATGACAAAAGCTGGTTGAGCAAAAAATGTAATACGAGGCAGTACGTTGCTGGAGCAATCTATCACATCAACATTGTCGGCAAGAGCGTGGTATCATACAAATAGGATAAGAGAGGTTTAATTTTATGTTTTTGTCGAAATGAACACAAACAAACAAACACATGGTATCATAGTGGCAAGGGTTGCCAGGGGTGGGGAGGGGGGGAATGGATGTAGGAGAAAAAACGAGCATAAGGGGGGGGTGGCGCGCATGAGAGAGCAAGGCATGTGGTGAGTAGAGGGGAGGAACGTAAATCACGGAGAGGAGGGGAGAGGGACCTCGTAGTCAAGTGGAGGGGAACAGATGTCTCCACGGTAGGTATTCCAGGGAGCCCAAACTCTGGACCACTTCCCTGGGCGCCCCCGGGCCTCATATACCGTCTTCTCACGAAACATGGACCAGTCCATGTTCTCTTTCCAGGCACTGAGCACTGGCGGTCTAGGGGAGCCCCAGAGCTGTGCAATATCCCTCTTCGCGATCATATTGCCTAGGGTGACCCAAAGTGTCTGGGCAGCAGTGCAGTCAGACGGTTCCCACACATTCAACAGACAACGACGCGCCTCAGGAAGCAATGGGACCCCCGTGACACGACTCATAACATCATGCACCCTCGACCAATACGCTACAATCACTGGACATTCCCACAGAACATGAAGAAAAGTGCCATCCATCCCACACCCACGCTTACAGCGTCCATCAGCAACCAGACCCATTCGCACCAGACGCATTCCAGTAAGATACACGCGATGAAGGATTTTCAATTGGACAAAGCGAAATCGTGCCGGAATTGCCACCTCCTTAGAGGAGGACACAGCGGACTGCCAGTCCTCGTCGTCCAGTTCAAGTCCATCAGCAGTCCAGGCAGCTCGGAGCTTCTCGAGCTGGTCAGCTCTGTTATGAATAAGCTTCTTATAAATTAAGGAGATGGTGCTGTCTGGGACATGGCCATCTAGAACTCGATCCTCCAGAGGGGAGGATAGCGGAACGTCAGTACCGGAGGGGAAGACAGAAGACAAGGCATGTCTAACCTGCATATAACGGAAGTGCTCCCTATCATCAAGCCGGAATTCCAGCTTCAGTGAGTCAAAGGACTTAACAGCGCCACGTGTCCAAAGGTCCCCCACAGTACTAATCCCTATCATGTCCCATTTCTCAAACCCTTTCGTCTTCCACAGGTTGCCCAGTCGCTCCGAGTCGTACAGTGGCGTCATACGTGTCAGTCTACCACCCCAGCCCGTGGCCACCGTAGCATCTCGCCAAGCCCGCACTGCACATTTCGTTGGGCCCGTAAGGAGTCGAAAGGGGGCCTTGGAGTATAGCGCCCTATTAAAGTTGCCGCCAGGCAACAACAGTTTATCTAAGGCAAAGGCAGGGGCTGGCTCCGGAGAATATGTCGCATGGTTGATGGCGCTCAGGTGCGAGGCCCAGTAGTACCGTCTAATATCCGGCAGCGCGATACCTCCATCGTACCAGGAGAGCGTGAGCTTAGACAAGGCAATGCGGGCACGGCCATCCCAGATAAGTTGCCGCTGTAAACTTTCGACTTCATGGAAATAGCGGGCAGGAACGGGGTCGAAGAAATTTTGCAGGGCGTAGAGGAAGCGGGGAAGCGACATCATCTTAAAGAGCGCCGCCCGGCCTAATGGAGATAAGGGCAGATCGCGCCATCTCCGAACATCCTGCTTCAGTCTGCGGAGCGGAGCGTACAAGTTCCGCTCATAGCGGACCGAAGAGATCATGGATACATGGATCCCCAGATACTTAAAACCGTCAGTCGCTACCAGGATGGGGAATCTACGGGGGAGAGGCGGTAGAGTACCAGCTATGGCGTAGACACAGGACTTAGTCCAGTTAATGACCAGTCCCGAGTTCTTACCGAAGGACGTGAGGACATCGAAGAGGACATTGAGTGACTTCTGAGGGGAAGTAAGATAAAGGAGGATGTCATCCGCGTACAAGGAGACACGATCCTCGAGGTCAGGGGACCATCGGATCCCTTTGATCGAGGGTTCCCACCGGAGCCACGCGGCCAAAGGTTCGAGTGCCAAAGCGAATAAAAGCGGAGAAAGGGGACATCCTTGACGTGTACCACGGCCCAAAGGAAAGGGGTCTGAGCACCTCCCATTCACAGCGACCTGAGCTAGCGGCTGTTCATAAAGGAGTTTGACCCATGCGATGAAGTTAGGGCCGAAGCCAAATTTAGCGAGGGCTGCCCATAGGTAAGGCCATTCAATGGTGTCAAATGCCATCGTAGCGCCAAGGGAGGCGATCACTGCTGGCTCGGCGAGGATAGAAGCTCTCGCGAGGACACTGTGGAGCCTACGTAAATTAAGAGCAGTGTTCCTGTGAGGGATGAAACCGGATTGATCCGGATGGATCAAATCGCAAATGACAGCAAGCATCCGATTGGCCAGCACCTTAGCAAGGATTTTGGGTTCCGCATTAAGAAGGGAGATGGGGCGGTACGAGGCACAACGGTCACGGGGCTTGCCATCCTTGTAAATGACCACTATGGTAGCAAAGCGCTGCTCAAGGGGGAGGCATCCGGCCTCAACCGCCTCAAGAAACATGTGACGCAGGTGGGCGGCCATCTTGTCGGGACAGAGTTTGTAGAGTTCAATGGGGAGCCCGCTGGGGCCCATTGCCTTACCCGAGCGAAGGGAACGGATTGCGAGGGCAATCTCGTCAACAGTAAAGGGGGCCTCCAGAGCGAGGCAGTCCTCATCAGACACAATAGGCAGAGCAATGTCACGCAGGAGGAACCTGGAGTCAGCCTCATCTCGATCACTAACAGGCGTATAAACCCTACGAAAGTGGTCAACAAAGCACTCAACAACCTCACCCGGATCCGAGACAGTCACACCAGAATCACGAACAATGGAGGGAACAACACGACTCGCACGCTCAGTCTTATCCAGCCACGCAAGAAGCTTGCTAGCCTTGTCACCCACATCATACAGTCGACCAAGTTGATTTGACCGCATCAATTTAGCAGCATCAGTGACACAGGCCTTATAGTCTGCCTGTTTCAATTCCAATTCATGCAGCAGTGCAGGCGTGTCATTCCCGCCCAACTCACTTTCAAGCGCAGTAATTTCAGTTTCCAGCGCCACAACAGCCTCCCTCTTGACCCTACGCTCAGTAGCAATGAGTGACAGGGCGGAGCCCCGAATAACCGTCTTGAAGGCCTCCCAGAGAACAGTGGGGGAAGTGACAGAGCCCAAATTCTCAGAAAAATAGCAATCTATTGCCTTAATCAAGTCTGAACGGAGCCGGGGGTTTTTAAAATGCCAGGGAGGGATCGGGGGAACTCTGTTACCATGCAGACCACCCACAGAAATCGTGATTAGCAAAGGGGAGTGGTCCGAGATACCCCGGGGGAGATGTCGAATCTCACGAACAGTGGACAAAGTGGAGGCTAACATAAGAAAATAATCAATACGGGAGAGGCTGCCGTGCGCGCCAGAATGAAAAGTGTATTGTTGGAGCGTGGGATGTAGTGAGCGCCAGACATCTACTAAGCCAAAAGTGGCAGCCATTTCACTGAGCCACATCTGGGACTGTGGCAATACTCTAGGGGGTAGTCGATCGCAGTCGCCAGACATGACAGAATTGAAGTCCCCGCCCAGGACCAACAAGCCGTCTGGCAGCCCAAGTAGAGTTCTACCTAAATCAGCATAAGTGGCAGCCTGCAGTCCCGGGGGGATATAGACAACAACAAACACGACCTGTTTACCCTCCCACCTCCCCGAAACAGCAGCATACCGCCCACGTTCATCAAGGATAACATCATCAATAGCAAGAGCAAGAGAAGACTTTACCATAATACCCACACCCCGGGAACCCGAGGTGAAACCCGCATGTGCCACCAGTCGATAACCCCGGCGGTCTAAGGCCTTGCAAGCGTTACCAATCAAGTGGGTCTCTTGGAGGAACACAACATCAGGGGCGTGGCGCCTCAAAAATTGCAATACTATGCCCCGCTTAATTCTGTCACCCAAACCATTTACGTTCCAAGAAAGAATACGCAGTTCACCCCCCCCCATTACGGCAAAAACATTCCACACCCACCCCCCAGCAGGACCCACTATGAACAATCATTGCAAGATATGAAATACCATGAAACAAGGAACAGAACAAATTAAACGAAACACAAACCAGTCCCCAAACACCAACCCCAGAACCCAAACCCGTTACAACACCCCCCTCCCTGCACCCCTGCTGACTAAAAAGCCACCCCCAACTGCAGTGTGCCTGTCGCCCCATACTTCTACACAAAGAACCCCCCGAGGAGGAAGGGAGAAATCACCCGTTACCGCACCGCCACGGGCAGAGTCATTAAAGAAGAAGTCAATATGTAAAGTACGTTGCATAGTCTCAATCGGAACCTCCAGGGCAGCTGTTACTCCTGGGCCTCTGCACCACCTTCCGCACCATTGGGGCCTCCGCTCCCGAAGTCATCTGGCGGCAATGAGTCCAACCAGTCGGCTACACGTTCAGGTTGATCAAAGAAATAGGCACGTTCCCGATATTCAATCCGGAGCTTGGCCGGAAACAGCATGGCATATTTCAGTCCCCGGTCCCTCAGGCGACGCTTCACTCCGAGGAAACCTGATCTTTGCCGCTGCACTTGAGGAGTGAAGTCGGGATATATGGAGACAGAGTTATTATCATACTTCAGGGGACCATGTTTGCGGGCGGCCTGAAGGATGGCATCCCTGTCCCGGTAATGAAAAAGCTTGGCAATGATAGGCCTTGGCGGGTTCCCCGGCTTCACTTGACCTCCGGGGAAACGATAGGCGCGCTCAACGGCGAAGAACTTACTAAGTCCTGCCGGAGCCAGATGGGCGGCTATTAGTTCCTCAACCAGAAGATCGGTCGCCACCGAACCATCGCCCTCCGGAACCCCGACAAGGCGTATGTTGTTCCGCCTGGCCCTGTTATCATAGTCCTCCATCCGCTTGTGCAGCAAGTCGTGCGACGCACGCAGATTGCCAATTTCGGATTGCGCCTCAGCCATGTCATTCACCAGGCTCGACGTTTTAAGATCCAGTGCCTTCACCCGCTCGTTCGTTTTGGCCAGGTCGGCTCGAATCAGAGTCACATCCACCGCCACCGTGTCTATTTTGGTCACTACGGCCTCGAATTGTTGGCCCATGTCGGCCTTGAGTCCAGCGATGGCCGCCATAAGGTCTTGGAGCGACACTTCCGACGTAGACGATGTGTCTGTTTGAAGTCCTTCAGCACCCACGCATACGGCCCCGGGGGAGCCTCTCGGCTGGGTATAGCGTTCGATCATGTTCGTCTGGATCGATCCCCCCCGGGTCGCAGCCTTCCGGCGCCTCTCGGCCTCCACTTTCGTCGCCATCTCACCTTCAGAGTTGGCCGGTCAGCCAAAGGAGGTGACGAGCAAGTAGAAAAGTCTCGACCCTCCGATGCGCCAGTGAGACAGAGGTGTAGCGGCCTCCTTGCCAGTCCAAAGGAGGATCGTGCAGAGCGAGAGGGCAGCAGGCGAGGCAGAGTAGGAGGAGACAGGAACAAAGGGAAGGAAACCGAAAGTGAAAGCAATACACCTCCGGCGGGCCAGATGCCAGGCAGCCGTTGTTGTTCAATTACAAGTCGGCCACGGTGGGCAGCCGAGTCCCCGGTCGCACCAGCGGGCAGGCCAGAAAGTTCCAAGTTGCAGAAAAATGGTCCCCAAGGTCCGATTTCGACCGGAAAAGGATCAGTAGCATCAGCGATGATAGTGCTGCAAAAGCCCGTCAAAATGACCAGGATAGGTGAAGGATAGATAAAGGAGGACGGCGCGGGTCTCGGGAGCTCTCTGCTCACGCGACCATCTTGGATGCCCGCGTAGCTCCTCCTCTGTATTTCTTTTATGTATTGTTATGTTGACTCTCTCACCAGCGCCAAGAAGCCCTCGGGCGTATGTGCGCTTAATAAATAATAAATAACATAACATAACATAACATAACATAACTACACTACACTTTCTTGTCTATATTTCGGGTTCTTTAAAGGGCGACAGGCACTCTGCTGAGGGGGGGTAGGCCGTAGCCTCCGCATTGGTGTAGGGTGGGGGGGTAATTTAGTTTTCTTATTAGTTTCTATGGGCCTTATTTTTCTGTTTTCTGCGCTTTCTTAATCTGATTCGATTCTGGGTCCGGGATTGGGGTTGGTAGGGAGGGGGCGGCGCTGAATGGGGTGCGTAAATGCTGGATGACGTTTTTGCTGTTTGTTTTGCACCGCCATATTGCCCGTGGTGTTAATTTCCACTGTTGTTTTCAGCTATGACGCCGCTTGCCCATGTCGTGAAGCTATTGTGCGGACTCGAATCTCCTTAGTTCTTTTCTTCACTGACTTATGAAAACATATAAAAAACTTTAAAAATTAACCTTAAATTCTCCTCCTCCCCGGCGACATGAGTCCTCCCAGTGTACCGCTCATTGATTGTTGATATTTCACCTGTTGCTGCTGGGGAACCGTAATGCTTGCACCTGTGCTAACAACGTATCGTGGCCGGCCTGACGGTTGTAGGCCCGTATTTGTTCTTTTATTCATGCACAATAAAGGTTTTCAAAAATAAAAAAAATAAAAATATATATTTTGCACATTTTATTGGATTGTTTTATATTTTTAAACTTACGTAAACAGTTCCTTCGCCCGATATTTTTAAAATATGATGTTAAGGAGCGTTCACAAGCACGGGAGCTCTTAGTTGATATGGAAAATTTAGATATTGCGATAGCCATCGGAAAATTTATGCAGGGCATTTATAGGATCCCCGATTGGCTGGAGGCTTAAAAGTAGCAAATAGCTTTATAATCCAAATGAATTGTGTTTTAAACTGTTATAAATGTAGTTTTTACGCTAATATGACTTTTTATTGTTAAGTATATGAATTTGTGATATGTAGATTTTATATGATAAAGTATGAACAGTGGTTTATAGATCAAACGGTCTAAATAAACTTATGTTTGACTTGACTAGTTTTAACAAGTTTATATTTTTTGAAATATTTTTTTATTTTCTGTATAAAGGACATTTTTCTCTCTTCTCCGTACATGTTATAAGATCTTCTCCTTAAGAATTCTTGTCTAAGAAAACCTAGAGGCCTCCTATCAGAGTGATTCCTTGTTAAAGTTGTATTGTTTCTTTTTAACATACACTTCTTATTTTGCTTTCTAATAGTTCGTACCCTTTAAAAAAAATGTTTTAATACTTTGTTCTCCAATCTCTTTGACGCTTTTATTCTGTTGCTCCAATCGAGTTTGATTTTAAATATTTCTTTGGTCCAATGCTAGCCTGGCTTTTAGTGAAATGTCAGTATTCACTCCTCACTACTGACCCCTCCTTTACAAATCCTTCTTAACTCACACGCCTGCTGTCTTGACCCATCCCAGCGCGGCACCTGATGAGGTCAGCGCAGCAACCCCACCCACACTCGCTGTGCAATCCCAGCGCGGCACTTTGTGATGTCAGTGCAACTCGGGTAACTGACCCTCCGTTCACAAGGTAATACGAAAACTTATTTTCTTTAACCTTTTACAAAAATTTCATTAGATGACAACATTGGCTACTCTGTTGATTTCACAAAATCTATGATTTGTTTCTTTCACTACGAGTAAAACCTTCTGCTTACTCTTCAGACACTACGAGCAAACTCTTCCGTTTACTCTGTGCATAAGCTCAGGAGATCCTACTACTTTTTCGGCGTTACCCTTTCTAGGTGATATAACACCAAAATGTCAACAGCGAACCCTTTACTATCAATTACTCTCACTGCTTCACAACTAAATTTCCCAAAGAAATCGACGAGTTAACTCACTGCAATGTGATTTCTATTCATCACCCACTATACATTTCCTGGGAATTTCCAGACAACATTAAACAATATACTAACAACTTTGTTAATACTTAAATCTATTACCAATAATCACCAAACTAATCAATAAAAACCATCCTCTGCTACCTTCAAACTGATCCAGCGGGACACCAACCTACATATCTACATATCACTAAAATACACACATTCGGGCCCATAAACCACTCTCACTCACAATATCCGGTTGATGGAAACCCTGCTGGAGATCAATGTTGGGGCTTTTCTACATGTCCGTTTTGCCTAAAAATTTGAACTTATTTATTTTCTAAGCCATTCCTTACTCATGGATCTATTTTAGTTGAGTTAGAGTTGGTAATTAACGACAATAAAACATTTACCTATTTATTTCATTAAATAACCACAGACTCAGTTTAAGTTTATAATTTTATCTGAAAATGTTAGTGAATCAAGTATAAATTACAATGTTAACTCCATCATTCTGGAAAAGTAAGGTTCAGTTGACTAAATTAAACTATAAATGTTAATGACGAGTACCTTCAGGAAGCGAGGACAGAGAGAAAAGGCACATTGACACAATACACAATTATATTTACCTAGAATGGTTTGAGAATCAGACCTCTCTGGCCAAGAGTTTGAACCCCACGAAATATCATGTAACAGGTTTAGGACAAGATTAGGACAAGATGGGTAACCTCTTCTGGATTTAATGCCAGCGTCAAACCCCTCTCTGATACTAGTTTCCCTCCTCAACTATCTTCTGCATCTCGTTCCTAGTTCCCTCGCCTCCTCGGTCCTCTTCCGCAATCTCGTTCCTAAGTTTTATTTGAAAAATTCTAGGTCTGCTTTCAAGTGGATTGATCAGCAATTGGACAACATCTCTATCTCTCAGCATTCTGGCAGCGATCAGGCAGCAATTAAGCCCCCTTCATTTAGCTAACTATCCCAATTATACCTTCTGGTGGCATGTTCCACCCCCAAATGTTTCAACTTGTGTAAACGGTGTATTCTGATTGGACAAGCCAAGGGGATGTTCGTCACATCACACTAAGTTTATTACTTTTCTTAAGAGCATTGTCTTATGTTCTCGCCCATTTAATTTGTTCACCCAAGCTTTATTCCCACCCGTTTCTCATATTAAGTTCTACATTGTATATCATTTATACATTTGTTCATTGAGTCTTAAGGATGTTCTGTCATATTTCTGCCTATGAGAAAAGTTCGTCCTTGACCAGGGTTGCCCTTTACTGTGACTACGCGCTTTAGCAAGGTGGGTTTAGCCTCGTCTCTCAATTTTAGGCCCGATTACGAACTAACAGAGAACTCAAAAAGACAAGACGTTAGATTCAAATACAATGGTTTCACTGTATACCACTTACGTCTACTCTAATCCTATTTAATCAAAACAATTCTCTATGCATTAGCACTTAGTATAAAACACTGTTTAGTTTCAAGCAAAGCAGATGCTTAGCATGTGAGTTCTGAAGCAGCCATTTTGCACATTAGTGCGCAAAAGCAAAGCTTTCCCTCCAAGTGTTTTGACATCATGTCTATGGCGCATGCGCAATTCGTTTCCCACGTTTTTTTTAGCAGCCATTTTAGTCTCAGTCCAGTTACTTGTTAGTAGACACATAGGCAAGCTTCCCCTACTTCTACATTGTATACGAAATGTTGTGTAAATTAGTATGGCAAACATGTATTAGTACTTTATTATGATTATACGAGAAGATTCATCCAGCAAGTTGCTTATATGCAAATCATTGCTCCATCACAATAGAAAGGCAGTTTTTCAGAAGGTAACTGGAGAATGCAAAGGAAATGTGATCATATTTTTGTGCTTCTGAACAGTTATGTTGCAATGAGTATGGACCTAATATATAGTTCAGCAGACAAGTTATCCTATCTGCCTAATTACATACAAGTGCATTATAGCCTGTGGATTTACAGTAAGGGGTAAGGGATATCTGTCACATTTGTGATCGAGTAACCAGTCCGCCAAAATCTCTAAATCAGACCTATGTCCCAGATATGCTGCAGCTAGTTCTCACAACCCTGTCCTTCCATCATGCCAGCAAGGTGAATAGAAGGAGGGTATACTTTTGTTAGGGAGGTGTTTGTGCAAATCCTCCAGAGCACTCAGAAATTAAGTGTCCATGCAGGTGCAAATCAGTGTCAGGTGTCATGTCAGAAGGTTTGGCTTACCACTTATGCTGACTGGTGCAAAGCAGTAATACTTGAAACTCTCTGACTTTATCTCAGGGAGAAAAAGGCTAGGGATCCTCACGGAGTGTTGTCGCTGTCTGACAACAAACCATCAGTCCCTAAACTCTTAAGATGTTTGGAGACAACAGTGGCAAATTTGGATAATTGATTATAACTTCCTTTGCATATCAGGGTGACCGTGCTAGGCAATGTGATACAAGGTTGCTACAACCTATCCACATGGATTCAGGATTTCCCTTCTGTAAGGAGACAATGCTTCCTTTGGAAATTGTTGGAGGACATTTTGTAATACAGCTAAATATCATACAATTCAAATTGTGTTGACAAAACTAGCTTTGAACCACTTTAAACATTTAATTGTGAACGTTATTATGGCAGTAAAGTTTGCTACATTTAAAGTTGGGTTTGTTCCTGTGAGGAAATAGGAAGAAGTCTCCGGTCAGGGCAATCTTTCAAATGAGATTATTATGTGACTATGTGTATATGAGTATTAGTGCTATTTATTGATCCTAATAAATGAACGCACCACGGGGTACGCTATTTATCAGGTACAATAAAAAGCACCTATTGCAAGTTTTGGGGGAATAACATGAGGATTTTGGTTTTTAACGCATCAAAATCCAGACGGATTAATGGTAAATAATGTATGCTTTGCCCCCTGTTAAATTTCTGCATGTTTGACCTGCTCCAGTTTAACTAACGCATCGGATAATTATTGGATGCATTAAATATAACCAAACTTGTAATTCCGACCCCTGTACAAACAGGGATTTAAGCACGGATCGGAAAACAACAACCCACTCATAATCAGGCCCTAAGAGTTCTGTGTGAAGAATATTTAAATGTCTTAGATAAGAACCGCAGAATGTTAATTCCTATTAATTACTTTTGAGGTAATTATCTTACTACTAGAGAGAAATGCTGAGGAGCATATTTCTGAGATACTCATCTCCTGTATGGTTTAGTGTCAGGGATAACAAGTTTCAGACCTTAGAGAGTTGGCTACACAGAGATACAGCAAAGGGATACAGTTTCATTGTTACTGTTAGATGCAGAATGTTTAAGGCAGGTTACTAAGATATCTCTTATTGTCTTCAGCTATCAGGACCCAGTAGAAGTACCGAGTGGGACTGGTGGTGTCCAGCATTTCTGTTTTCTCTCTTATCCCATTTATTTCCCAAGTTTCTACCTCTGGCTCTCATATTATTGTTGTATGAAGTGATTGTTGGAGGCAGTGATGAAGTGTGCATCATGCCTTTGGACCTACAGCATATGGTTAGTGCTTTAGTTTCTGACAGTCAGTACATTGTTCATTTAGTTTAAAGTAGATTAGATTACGGATACATGTCCATTTGAGTAAGTGAGCACATGCAAACAAGGGCAGCAAGAGGAAAGGTTCGAATGTTGTTTGTATTGATCCAATATCTTCAAGAAAGTGTTATAATTGTAGACCATTGCCTACCTCTGAGGAGTGGTGTCCAGCATTGACTTATTTTGCCCTCCGCCCACCTCCTCCTGCCGACATAGCCATAAGATGAACTAACCCAACATACTTATAATACCACTGGCCATACTGATGCCTGATTCACCCATACCTCCTCAACACTGGCTTTTGATATTTGGATGTCTTTTCCTGCATAATAACAGGCTTGTATAATGTAGGCATAAGGATATCAGAAGTTTGAGACAGATACAATACTACATCACAATCTTGTGACAAAACAACATTTTAGCATGCACTGTAACAACATAATTTCCCTGAGATGCCTCATTCTAAGAAGAATGGTGAACAGCACGCCTGCTTGCTGCTATCTTCATTGGAAGCTGGAGGGCATATAGCAGACTTATTATATATGCCTCATTCTTCATTGTTGTACCTGCTGAAGGAAACCTATGTGTAGACAGAGGAGTCCAAATTAATATACTCAAAAGGCATATTTAAAATCAGTGAAAACTGTGACCCTTTTGTTCATTGCTTAGATTCAAGCTTGGTTAAGGACATCAAGCTCAGCAACCTGCTCAGAATATACCTGAGGGTAACATCTGCTCAACAATAGAGTAACAACTGAATATGGAATGAATTAGTGAGGAGTGATACTAGTACAATATTTCCAGAAAGCTCAACCAGCTGGGCAGCACATATCAAATGAAGGCAATTCAGCAGCAACAGAATCCAAAGCAGATGAATAATAAGCAAAGGGTGCTTTTTGTCATCATGATACAGCATTAGTACCCTGAGTTCCTCTCTTAATAGGACAGTGCATATGGTATTGAATCATCGGGTAAGCCTAAACCAAAAATTAAAGATAATGCAGTGTTTTGTGTTCTCTGCTTCTGTTGAAAGGAGGAAGAGGTCAGGCATGTATTTTTTGTAAGATACTGGGCAATACTTGTGCAGCCTAAAATCCATTAACAACAGTAACTTGCAATACCTGAAAGGTTGTACATTTGGGACACAAAAACAGTATGGAGTAATTTATGAATAACCATGATGGTATAAGTGGGCAAATGCCCTGCTGAAATGTCATAACATAAATATCGCACAAAGATGACCAGCAGGTTGTCTACGTTCTTAATCAGCTTAGAACCACCAGTTGATCTACAAATTGGGTGAGGGTAAACCACAGAGAAATTCAATGTATCACTTTTTTTCAAAAGAGTTTAAAAAAAGATAGAAGGTGATTCGGTATTCCATTGGGGATGTCACATCCATGTTTGTTGCTTTCCTTTGAATGAGAATTCAATTAGAAATTGTCTTCCCAAATAGACAAGAGTGGGGGAGAAGGGAGACCACAAATCAACTAAAGTTAAACAAGTAGCTATGTATATAGTATACGATTTTGTAGCAGGGTTTGGAAGAACTGGATAACTTGGCAATACAAAAGAATAGATCTCAGGCCTCGAAATATGCTAGTAATGGGAACTAACGCATGTAGTTCTAGTACTGTAGCACTGATATTATTATTACTTGGTCCCTCCTCAACTTCTTTTTTAAGTTCAGAAAGAGTTTATTAAACAATAAGAGGTGTCAAAACAATATACAGAGGTGATATAGAAAAGAAACAAAAACATTCTTGAAAAGCATTGCATGAATAACAAGAATTAGACTGGCTGTAAAGAAATAAATGAGGCTATACAATAAAAGAATGAAAAGGCAACAGTAATAAAATCTGTGAAAAGGTAAAGTATTTAGGAACAATAAGGTCAATCAGGGAGGTTTTGAGACTTCTTGCTGAATGGGTGATAAATGAAATGATTTTTTAGCACAAGCATCAAGGTGTAATGTTATAGGAAGCCATAAATTGGTGCGTTTCGTTGCCATGTCAAGAGGAAAAACAAAGGCAGTATCTAGCCTATGGTTATGACAAACATTATACCACCATGCTTTGAAAGAGATATTTGTAAAATTCTTCCAATTAACAGTAATTTGTTGGAATGCAACCGCTATCAATAAATCAATGATTCGCACATCAAAAGTAACATGATCCCAACAAGGAGAAAGACTGCCTAAAAAATGTGGGTAAAAGAAAAAGGAATGTGAGTGTGAAAGATATCATTGACTTGGGACCAAATTTGTTTCCAGAAATCATGAATGACATTGCAAGAAAAGAGCATATGGAATAGAGTTGCATTGGGTGAAGAACAGGACCAACAGAGGTCAGGGACAGAAGAGAATTTCTTACTAAGCAAAAGTGGTGTAAAAAGAAGCCTATTGTAGATGAAAAATAGTGTATGTGTTAAAGTGGCAGATCTTGAGGATTTGCGAATATTGGTCCATAACATGTCCCATAAAGGAATGGGCCAAGAGGTGGCAAAGTTGCATTCCCATTGTTCTTCAACCTTAGACTTTGGACGAGGAGAAGGTATGGCACGAAGAAATGTGTAAATGAGAGAGGCTTTGGAGGGGGCAGTTAATAAGGAGTGTAGTTGTGAGACGAGGTTAGGAGATGTAGAGCGATTGTGAGAATGCTGGATCTGGGAATAAGTAGACATAACCGCTTCTTTAAGTGTGAGATATTTACGGGCAATGGAAGCGGGAAGATTAAAAGTTTGGCGTAGTGTTGAAAAAGGTAAGAGAGTGGAGTGAGAAAAGAGTTGAGAGACCCAAACGAAACCCTTCTGCCTCCAAGATTTCCAATAAAAAGGTTTGTTATTGATAAGGAGACTCTTATTATGCCAAATGGTAGTGGATAGAAAATCATCAACGGAGGAAGGAGGGGCTGGAGAGGAGGCTAAGAGTAGTTTGACAGTAAATTTGTATATGGGTGTGGAAGATAGCTGTGGTTTACGAGAAAAAGATAGAAATTCAGCAAAAGTAAAGCGGGAAAGAGAAAGGCGTTCTACCGTAACCCATAAAGGGCAAGGCTCATCAGGGTCTCGTAACCAAAAGGAGACCTGGGGCAGAAGGAAAGCCTTGTGATAGGTAGGAGAGTCAGGGAAGTTGACACCACCCTCTGATTTAGGACGTGTTAATCTAAGGAGAGACATACGAGATTTTTTGCCCAACCAAAGAAAAGAAGAAAGTATGGTGTTAATCTTCTTAAAGAACTTCATGGAAAGGGGAACCGGAATATTAGAAATAGTATACAGGACAATAGGGGATAACATCATTTTAATGGTATCGAGGCGCCCCCACCATGAAAGATAGAGTGGGTGCCATCTGGTGGTGAGATCAGAGAGTTTCTGGGTACATTTGTTGAGACAAAGTGAGACCGTGTCTGCAATGGAGGAAGTGACATGTAAGCCTAGGTATTTGATGTGGGAAGGACTCAAGGTGAAAATAGAGGCAGCGAAATCAGGGTTGAAGTTATATTTTGTGAGAGGTAGAATTTTGCATTTATCATTGTTCAGCTTGTAGCCAGAAATCTGCGAGTACTCACGTACTTCAGTAAGGAAAGCGGGAATAGAGTCAGTAGGGTTGGAGATAAAGAGTAAAATGTCATCTGCATAAGCAGCAAGTTTGATGTGAGAATGTGATGTTTGAAAGCCCTGTATGTTAGGATTTTTTTCTAAGTTTGGAAAGAAAGTGTTCCAAAGCTAAATTAAAGAGAAACGGGGATAGAGGACATCCTTGCCGTACACCTCTACCCAAATCAAAAAAAGAGGAAACCAGACCATTTGCACAAACCGCTGCTCTGGGATTGGAATAAAGAAAGGAAATGAAGGATATAAACTTAGGTCAAAAACCAAACCGTTTAAGGGCAGAAAAAAGGTAGGTCCATTCTACCCTATCAAACGCCTTCTCTGCGTCTGAGGCTATAGCCGCCAGAGAATTTTGAAAGCGTGGGGATAAAACATTGAAAAGAAGCCTAGTGTGCCAGTAATAAAGCGTCCCTTAACAAATCCAGATTGCTCGGGCCGAGTAAGTCAGGTAAAAAGGGGTCTAATCGAGTTGCAAGTGATTTAGCATAGATCTTATAATCAATATTAACAAGGGAGATTGGTCTGTAATATTTACAATATCGAGTATCTTTCCCTTCCTTAGGGATAATACAAATGTGAGCATCAGAAAAGGTACCTGAAGAGCTACCAAGGGTAACAAATGAATCTATGAGGGAATGTAATTTAGGAATTAACAATTTGGAAAAATGAAGATAAAATTCAACAGTGAACCCATCAGGTCCAGGAGCTTTATCTTTTTCGAGAGATTGGAGAGCGGAAAGTAATTCTTGTTGGGAAATGTCCAATTCCAAAGAAGCTAAGTCAACAGGGAAATGGTCTGGTTGGTGAATAGAAGAGAAAAAATTAGAAAGAGATTGGGGAGTGGGATGAGTCTCAGAGGAATAAAGGGTAGAGTAGAAATGGGAGAATTCATCTAGAATATCATTGTCTTTATGTTTAAGAACAGCATTATCATCAAATACAGATTCAATGTTCAACTTATTGTGTTTGATTTTCAAGTAATTAGCCAGAATTTTCCCTGCTTTATTTTTCCCACCATAAAATTTCGAACTAGATTTCAATGGGTAGAGAGAAGCGTCCTCTGTGGATTTTTTGTTAAATTTCAACTTGGCGTCAATAAGTGCTGTCAAGCTTTCCTTCGAGTGAGAGGTATAGTAGGAGTGCTCCAAACCCTTAATTTTTTGGAGAAGATCGCTAGTATACTTACGAGCGGTCTTCCGTTTCTTAGCCACATAATTGATGATCAAATCCCTAGCTGTGGCCTTGAATGCATCCCAAATAGTGTGGTTAGGAATAGTGGGGGTATCATTAATGGCAAAATATGTGTTGAAAAAATCAGTGAAGGAGGCGGTAATGTCGTGATTGCAAGCAGCGCAAGAACACGCATGCGCCACTAACCTTGCTCTGAGGGCCAGCAGAGACGACAAGACGATAGTCCTCAAAGCCTCTCCCCATAAACTCTCAACACTGGGTAGTCCACCACTGTCTGAGGGAGTCTGGAAGGAGGCCGCGAGGTGAATGAGCAGAGGACGCCTTTGGTTCCTCGAAATTCTCAGGTCAAAGCTACCCCGATATGCATAGGGAATGGCAGTACTGCAAGTGGAGGAAAAGACAAACAACAGGCTCTTAGTACTTAAACTGTTGTTGCCCTTCCCGCAATCCCCCCTATAGATGAACTCACCAATATCCTTTCTTCTACGCACCGTAGAGATATCAGGAGAATCAGAAGCAAATAGGATGGCCAAAAGTGTATGAGAAGTTACTTCACTTCTCAAGGGTTACATCCACCTCGACTTGTTCATAATTGGGTAGCAGAGTATCCTTCTGTAAGACGTTAGCAGCACGTCTAGTCATCACCACAATACTTCTTGTGGATAAGAAGGAAACAGATTCCGTAATCTTAGTCTTTGTAGGTACGTAGTAATGTTACAGGGTAAACAGGCAAGTCCCCAAGCACGTTACACTAGTAAAGCTCAGGCGTATATGGAATTCAAAAGCCTGACAACAACACAACTGAAAATAGGAGGCGATCCCGCGCTCCTCTCAATACTTGCAGTTTACAGGACACGGCTTGCACATCAACTACGCGGTGACTTGGACCTTGCAGGCTCTTTCCAGGCGTTTGCGCTCGTAAGGACTCTGACCACGCTGGCTCTTCGTCGACGGCTGCAAACACTCGGACTCTGACCACGCTGGCTCTTCGTCGACGGCTGCAAGTACTCGGACTCTGACCACGCTGGCTCTTCGTCGGCGATGGTAAACACAGGAACACCAACCTCGCAGGTTTCACCGTCGGCAGATAGAAAACAGGCATCCACAGGATAAGAACCGGTGCCGTCTCAGGAACAACATTGACAAGCACTGGTCCGGTTACTGGGAGGAACCTATATAGCGTCCGCCCACTACCCTGGTTCCTGGCGCCGCATTGCCTTCTGGTACCTGTAGTTCTTCCATTTGGGAAGCGTAATGAAGATGCACTTTTTCTTCCTCGTGCCTGCTTGCGTGATCGCTACAGTACCCCCTCTCGAGGACCGCCGTCCCAACGGACGACCCGGTTTCCCAGGGTTCTTTTCATGGAACTGCGCCAGTAAGTCAGGACAATGAAGATTGGACATAGGTTCCCAGGTACGGTCCTCAGGGCCAAACCCCTTCCAATCAACCAGATATTGGATCCTACCTCGCACCATAATGGAGTCCAAGATAGATGCAACCTCGTACTCATCCTGCCCCTCGATCTCCAGAGGTTGAGGGCGTTCTGGCACACGGACATCCGGAAGGCATGGGCGAAGGAGTGACACGTGAAACACAGGGTGTATCGACCATGACACAGGGAGAGAAAGCTTCATGGCTACTGGATTTATCACCTCACTAATACCATAGGGACCAATAAACTTAGGCTTCAGTTTACTGACTCCCTTTAAATGCAGGTTACGTGTGGATAGCCATACTTTATCCCCCACTTTATACTCAGGCTCCAAGGAGCGTTTTGTATCCGCATAAAGCTTCTGGGCCTTTTGGGCATTTTCCAAGCAATGTCTAGCGTCAATCAAGATAGCCCTAAGGTGAGCATGATGTTCATGAACAGTAGGAACCAAGGAGGTGGCAGGGCACTCAAAGGGAAGCATGTTAGGATGAAAACCATACAGGCAAAAGAACGGGGAACACCCCAAGGTGGTATGTACAGCATTGTTATAGGCGAACTCCGCCAACCACAAAAGGGTGGTCCATTCAGTGGTGTTTTGCAAGGTAAAACAACAGAGGTATTGTTCGAGTGTTTGATTTAGCCTTTCCGTTTTTCCATCCGTTTGCGGATGGTAACTAGAGGAGAGGCGTGCATCGATTTGGAGCAGTGTACATAGAGCCTTCCAGAAACGGGAAGTAAATTGTGTTCCATGATCTGTTATCAACACACTTGGTAAGCCATGCATCCGCACGACATGTTGCAAGAAAACCTTAGCCAATTCAAATGAGGAGGGTAGACCGGGCAAGGATATAAAATGTCCCATTTTCGTGAGATGATCAACTACCACCAGTATAACGGTTTGGCCTTCGCAAGGGGGCATCTCCACAATGAAGTCCATAGACAAGGTATGCCAGGGTTTGTGTAGTAAAAATTACAAAAAACAATTTGATGGACAGAATGTAGATCAATGTCTTACATTCACCCCAGTACAAGGATCTGGGCCTAAATCCATCGTTTTTTGCACTCCACACCACCCTGGGTCAGATAATGGCTTTATGCAAATCAGCTCTGACCCTGTGCCCCATGGGAACAGTCCAGTCCGAACTACACAGCCATATCTTTCCCAGACCGGAATCAAGCATCCGAGGACCGGACCGGTTTCGAGGTAACACCTCTCATCAGCCCGGCTAGCTTGACTCCAGTGGTGTGGAGGCTCTGGGACCCACGTCTGAGCTACCCCAGTACACTCAGGGAGAAAATTACAAAAAGCAATTTGATGGACAAAATGTAGATCAATGTCTTACATTCACCCCAGTACAAGGATCTGGGCCTAAATCCATCGTTTTTTGCACTCCACACCACCCTGGGTCAGATAATGGCTTTATGCAAATCAGCTCTGACCCTGTGCCCCATGGGAACAGTCCAGTCCGAACTACACAGCCATATCTTTCCCAGACCGGAATCAAGCATCCGTGGACCGGACCAGTTTTGAGGTAACACCCCTCATCAGCCCGGCTAGCTTGACTCCAGTGGTGTGGAGGCTCTGGGACACACGTCTGAGCTACCCCAGTACACTCAGGGAGAAAATTACAAAAAACAATTTGATGGACAGAATGTAGATCAATGTCTTACATTCACCCCAGTACAAGGATCTGGGCCTAAATCCATCGTTTTTTGCACTCCACACCACCCTGGGTCAGATAATGGCTTTATGCAAATCAGCTCTGACCCTGTGCCCCATGGGAACAGTCCAGTCCGAACTACACAGCCATATCTTTCCCAGACCGGAATCAAGCATCCGAGGACCGGACCAGTTTTGAGGTAACACCTCTCATCAGCCCGGCTAGCTTGACTCCAGTGGTGTGGAGGCTCTGGGACACACGTCTGAGCTACCCCAGTACACTCAGGGAGAAAATTACAAAAAACAATTTGATGGACAGAATGTAGATCAATGTCTTACATTCACCCCAGTACAAGGATCTGGGCCTAAATCCATCGTTTTTTGCACTCCACACCACCCTGGGTCAGATAATGGCTTTATGCAAATCAGCTCTGACCCTGTGCCCCATGGGAACAGTCCAGTCCGAACTACACAGCCATATCTTTCCCAGACCGGAATCAAGCCTCCGAGGACCGGACCGGTTTCGAGGTAACACCTCTCATCAGCCCGGCTAGCTTGACTCCAGTGGTGTGGAGGCTCTGGGACCCACGTCTGAGCTACCCCAGTACACTCAGGGAGAAAATTACAAAAAACAATTTTGATGGACAGAATGTAGATCAATGTCTTACATTCACCCCAGTACAAGGATCTGGGCCTAAATCCATCGTTTTTTGCACTCCACACCACCCTGGGTCAGATAATGGCTTTATGCAAATCAGCTCTGACCCTGTGCCCCATGGGAACAGTCCAGTCCGAACTACACAGCCATATCTTTCCCAGACCGGAATCAAGCATCCGAGGACCGGACCGGTTTCGAGGTAACACCTCTCATCAGCCCGGCTAGCTTGACTCCAGTGGTGTGGAGGCTCTGGGACACACGTCTGAGCTACCCCAGTACACTCAGGGAGAAAATTACAAAAAACAATTTAATGGACAGAATGTAGATCAATGTCTTACATTCACCCCAGTACAAGGATCTGGGCCTAAATCCATCGTTTTTTGCGCTGATGAGAGGTGTTACCTCGAAACCGGTCCGGTCCTCGGATGCTTGATTCCGTTCTGGGAAGGACATGGCTTTTGTAGTTTGAACTGGACTGTTCCCATGGGGCACAGGGTCAGAGCTGATTTGCATATCGCCATTGTCTAACCCAGGGTGGTGTGGAGTATAAAAAAACGATGGATTTGGGCCCAGATCTTTGGACTGGGATGAATGTGTGACATTGATCCACATTCGGTCCATCACTTGTTTTGTTTGCAAATTCCGCCCTAAGTGCGCTGGGGATGCTCAGACGTGGGTCCCAGGCACTCCACACCACTGGAGTCAAGCTAGCCGGGCTGATGAGAGGTGTTACCTCGAAACCGGTCCGGTCCTCGGATGCTTGATTCCGTTCTGGGAAGGACATGGCTTTTGTAGTTCGGACTGGACTGTTCCCATGGGGCACAGGGTCAGAGCTGATTTGCATATCGCCATTGTCTAACCCAGGGTGGTGTGGAGTACAAATAAACGGTGGATTTGGGCCCAGATCTTTGGACTGGGATGAATGTGTGACATTGATCCACATTCGGTCCATCACTTGTTTTGTTTGCAAATTCCGCCCTAAGTGCGCTGGGGATGCTCAGACGTGGGTCCCAGGCACTCCACACCACTGGAGTCAAGCTAGCCGGGCTGATGAGAGGTGTTACCTCGAAACCGGTCCGGTCCTCGGATGCTTGATTCCGTTCTGGGAAGGACATGGCTTTTGTAGTTCGGACTGGACTGTTCCGGCACAGGGTCAGAGCTGATTTGCATATTGCCATTGTCTAACCCAGGGTGGTGTGGAGTGCAAAAAAACGATGGATTTGGGCCTAGATCTTTGGACTGGGATGAAAGTGTGACATTGATCCACATTCGGTCCATCACTTGTTTTGTTTGCAAATTCCGCCCTAAGTGCGCTGGGGATGCTCAGACGTGGGTCCCAGGCACTCCACACCACTGGAGTCAAGCTAGCCGGGCTGATGAGAGGTGTTACCTCGAAACCGGTCCGGTCCTCGGATGCTTGATTCCGTTCTGGGAAGGACATGGCTTTTGTAGTTCGGACTGGACTGTTCCCATGGGGCACAGGGTCAGAGCTGATTTGCATATCGCCATTGTCTAACCCAGGGTGGTGTGGAGTGCAAAAAAACGATGGATTTGGGCCCAGATCTTTGGACTGGGATGAATGTGTGACATTGATCCACATTCGGTCCATCACTTGTTTTGTTTGCAAATTCCGCCCTAAGTGCGCTGGGGATGCTCAGACGTGGGTCCCAGGCACTCCACACCACTGGAGTCAAGCTAGCCAGGCTGATGAGAGGTGTTACCTCGAAACCGGTCCGGTCCTCGGATGCTTGATTCCGTTCTGGGAAGGACATGGCTTTTGTAGTTCGGACTGGACTGTTCCCATGGGGCACAGGGTCAGAGCTGATTTGCATATCGCCATTGTCTAACCCAGGGTGGTGTGGAGTGCAAAAAAACGATGGATTTGGGCCCAGATCTTTGGACTGGGATGAATGTGTGACATTGATCCACATTCGGTCCATCACTTGTTTTGTTTGCAAAGGGTTTGTGTGGTATCGGCAATGGTTGTAGCAGACCTGAAGGTTTAGCATGACTAGACTTCCCTTGGGTGCAAACAGCACAATTCTTGACGTATTCTTTCACGTCGGCTCGGAGACTAGGCTACCAAAACGATCGTTCCACTGTGGCAATGGTTTTATGGATGCCCATGTGTCCACCTAATACTGAATCATGAGCCCAGTGTAACACCTGTAATTGTAACTCGCTCTGAGGTATGTACAATGCATGATAATGGTATGCAAGCTGGTCCTTCTCACATCGATGTGCTGGATCTTCTTGTATCCAGGAAGGAACATCCAAAACAGACAGGGCAACTTTGCAATCCTCCAAAAAATCCTTGGAGGTGATTAAGGCTACTGTTTCCTCCAGAGAGTTTGTCTCCTTAAGGATGGACGGTGGTTCTGTGGGGGCGGCTGTCTCCTCATCCCCCAGCCGAGAGAGCGCGTCTGCTTTTCCGTTGCGTGTTCCGGGTCTGTACTTAATCACGAAATCGAAGTCGGAAAAGAAGAGAGTCCACCTCAGCTGTCGAGGAGTCAAGGCTTTCGCTGTCTTTAAAAACAACAAATTACGATGATCTGTAATTATTTCTACTGTATGCAAGGCCCCTAGAAGATAATGTCTCCACTCCTCACATGCTCTTTTAATGGCAAGAAGTTCTTTGTCTGTAATGGTGTAATTAACTTCACAGGGAGTGAGTTTCTTTGAGTAATATGCCACAGGGTGAAGCTGTCCTGTAGAAGGGTGTCTTTGGGACAGCACTCCCCCGAGAGCATACTGTGAAGCGTCGGTTTCCAAAATGAACGACAGTTGGGGGTCTGGATGTCGTAGTACAGGTGCTTGTGTGAACTTCTTCTTCAGAAGTTGAAAGGAACTTTCTGCTTCCTCTCCCCATACGAATGGAACATTCTTTCGCAGTAGTGCCGTGATAGGTTGAATGGTCTTGGAGAATTCCTGAACAAACCTCCGATAGTAGTTGGCAAAGCCAAGGAAGCTCTGCACTGACTTTACGTTTCTAGGCGTCTTCCATGATAATATGGCTTCAACCTTACTCATGTCCATCCTGAACCCTTGGGCGTCAATGACATACCCCAAAAAAGCCACTTCTTGTACATGAAATAGGCATTTCTCTAACTTAGCATACAGGGAGTTCTGTTTCAATCTGTCCAATACGGTCTTCACATGTGTAATGTGTTCTGCATAAGACGCAGAATATACCAAAATATCATCAATGTACACTATGCAAAAGGATTCCAAGCATCCCCTTAAAACCTCATCCATAAAGTACTGGAAGGCTGCTGGGGCGTTACAGAGACCGAAAGGCATCACCCTGTACTCATAGAGGCCAAATTTGGTTCTGAACGCTGTTTTCCACTCATCCCCCTGTTTCACGCACACAAGATGGTAAGCTCCGCGGAGATCAAGTTTGGTGAAGTATCGAGCGCCTTTTAACTGGTCCATTAAGACTGGAATCAGGGGGAGAGGGTATCTGTTCTTGATCGTCACTTTATTTATGGCTCTGTAGTCAATACAGGGTCTCAATTCTTCACAGTCCTTCTTTGGAATAAAGAACATGGGTGATGAGGCAGGGGAGGTGGAATGTCTTATAAATCCAGTAGCCAGGTTTTCATCGATGTAGGTCTTTAGATACCGTGTCTCCTTCTCCGTTAAGGCATACACTCGACTACAAGGAATGTCTGCTCCAGGGACAAGGTCTACGCGGCAGTCATATGCCCGGTGAGGAGGCAATTGGGTGGCCTTTTGTTTGTCGAACAGAGCACTATACTCCCGGTACTCTACCGGCAACGCAGTGGCACAACAGAACTGGTCGACTGTACAAGAGTTTGCTAAGTATGTAGCAGGTGATGGGTCTGGTGCGGAGCTATAAATAGCCTGACTCTGACAATGCTCCTTGCAATAATCAGACGTCATACTGACTGTTCTAGAGGACCAACTCACCACAGGATCATGTAGAGTAAGCCAGGGCATTCCCAAAATAAGACGGAATTGCGGCGCATCAATGAGATCGAACTGAATATTTTCACTGTGCTCCTTCCCATATTCCATCCGTAGTGAAAGGGTATGATACACTACTGGACCTGAAGAAAGGACCATTCCGTCCACTGCCTTGACGGTTTCAGGCTTTTGTTTCTTTTCACATGGAATGCCCATTCGTAGGGCATATTCTCGATCGATATAATTTCCTGTAGCCCCTGAATCCAACAGGGCATCTACAAGTAAAGAATCCTGAGCCGTGATCCATAAGGACACGCTGACATTCATATGGGCGACCGCAGGATGTAGGGTATTCGCTACAAAAGGGGAGACCATGGTAGATGGGTGTCTCGAATCAGAGGTCTCTAACTGATCCGAGACCTTTCGTTTTCCGTCGGCTCGTCCATTCTCGAGGTGGCCTGTACTCTGGGAAGAGGGGTTTTTCCCGGAACGTAATTTTAGCTCGGCAATCATTAATGAAATGGCCACCTTTTCCGCAATAATGACAGAGTTTGAGTCTTCTTCTCCTGTCCTTCTCTTCTTTGGTGAGAGGACCACGGATCCCCCCTATCTGCATTGGTTCAGGATTTTCTGGTGCCTTGGTCTTTTCTTCACCCCCTTGCCGGGCTCTGACCATGGGGTATGAGAACCGGTAGTCTCCCCTACTTCGATCCCCCTTCCGTTCTAACAACCGGTGATCAAGTTGGACCGTTAAATCAATGAGTTCCTCGCAGGTGGACGGTAGTTGCACCACCTGTGCCAATACGTCCTTCAGTTCACTGCTCAGGCCCTGGTAAAACAAGGATATCCTTTTCTGAACTGGCCAATCCGTCTCTACGATAAGGCGATTAAAAGTGGTAATGTAAGACAAGAGGTCTTGTGACCCTTGTCGTAAAGTCATTAACTCGCGGTCCAAGGACAACATGTGAGACTTTCTGTCAAACAACTTCCGTAGCTCAAGACAAAACTCGGAAAAGTTCCGTAATACAGGATCATCCCGTTCCAGTAAAGGGATCGTCCAACTGGACGCATTCCCTCCCATATAAGACATCATGAAGGCTGTTTTGGACGCCTCATCCTGAAACACCATGGGTTTCCATAAGAAATGAAGACGACATTGGTTCAAGAATGTTTCAAATTTTCTAGGGTCTACGTAGAATCTTTCGGGCGGAGCTAGAGGTATACCCTGGTTTTGTATGATGTGTACGGTAGGGGTAGTCTCGGTGGAGGTGAAAGGAGCCACAAAGGAACCCCCTGACGGGAAGGAAGGAGGTGGGGGCAAAGTGGCTGGTCTTAACAATGGTTTTACAACTGGTTCTCTTTGTGCAAGATCAGACATCTCTTTACGCAAATCCGCCACTTCCTTATACAGAGCTTGATTCTCTGCTCGAGAGGTCTGGACTTCTTGCTGCAAGTTTGAGAGGCTTTCCAGTAAGGAGGTAAGGACAGTGTTCGTATCCATCGTCTAGGCTGGACAGTATTCTTGGGCTTGTCAATCTGTCGTGATTGCAAGCAGCGCAAGAACACGCATGCGCCACTAACCTTGCTCTGAGGGCCAGCAGAGACGACAAGACGATAGTCCTCAAAGCCTCTAACCATAAACTCTCAACACTGGGTAGTCCACCACTGTCTGAGGGAGTCTGGAAGGAGGCCGTGAGGTGAATGAGCAGAGGACGCCTTTGGTTCCTCGAAATTCTCAGGTCAAAGCTACCCCGATATGCATAGGGAATGGCAGTACTGCAAGTGGAGGAAAAGACAAACAACAGGCTCTTAGTACTTAAACTGTTGTTGCCCTTCCCGCAATCCCCCCTATAGATGAACTCACCAATATCCTTTCTTCTACGCACCGTAGATATATCAGGAGAATCAGAAGCAAATAGGATGGCCAAAAGTGTATGAGAAGTTACTTCACTTCTCAAGGGTTACATCCACCTCGACTTGTTCATAATTGGGTAGCAGAGTATCCTTCTGTAAGACGTTAGCAGCACGTCTAGTCATCACCACAATACTTCTTGTGGATAAGAAGGAAACAGATTCCGTAATCTTAGTCTTTATAGGTACGTAGTAATGTAACAGGGTAAACAGGCAAGTCCCCAAGCACGTTACACTACTAAAGCTCAGGCGTATATGGAATTCAAAAGCCTGACAACAACACAACTGAAAATAGGAGGCGATCCCGCGCTCCTCTCAATACTTGCAGTTTACAGGACACGGCTTGCACACCAACTACGCGGTGACTTGGACCTTGCAGGCTCTTTCCAGGCGTTTGCGCTCGTAAGGACTCTGACCACGCTGGCTCTTCGTCGACGGCTGCAAACACTCGGACTCTGACCACGCTGGCTCTTCGTCGACGGCTGCAAGTACTCGGACTCTGACCACGCTGGCTCTTCGTCGGCGATGTTAAACACAGGAACACCAACCTCGCAGGTTTCACCGTCGGCAGATAGAAAACAGGCATCCACAGGATAAGAACCGGTGCCGTCTCAGGAACAACATTGACAAGCACTGGTCCGGTTACTGGGAGGAACCTATATAGCGTCCGCCCACTACCCTGGTTCCTGGCGCCGCATTGCCTTCTGGTACCTGTAGTTCTTCCATTTGGGAAGCGTAATGAAGATGCACTTTTTCTTCCTCGTGCCTGCTTGCGTGATCGCTACAGGTAAATTTAGGATCCAAAACCAAAGAGTTGTTGAAACGCCACCTCTTAGGACCAATGACCTTGGGTAAGATGTCAATATTAATAGAGACTGGGGCATGATCAAACAATAGTATAGGGCCGATTTCCGCACGGGTGAGAGATTGGGAAAGATGATGGGAAACAAAAATGTAATCAATACGGGATTGGGAATGGTGAGAAGGGGAATAAAAGGTAAACTCTTTGGTCGTCGGATTACATAAACGCCAAGCATCAATGAGTTTATGCTGCGAGATTGCTTGTGTAAAAAGTTTATGGGGCTTGTTCGGAATGAAGGAAGCTTTAGAATGTCGGTCCAAAAAAGGATCAAGAGGCTGATTACAGTCTCCTGCCATAATGAAATTATTATCAATGAGATTGGTGATACAAGTAGCCATCTCGCGCCAAAAAAACGGGTCACCGCCCGTGGGAGCGTAAACATTTAGAAGAGAGAGTGGAACACCCTTTAAGGAAAGCTTGACATATAACCATCTACCATCAATATCGGATTCATTAGCCAGCAGGGAATAAGAAAGAGATTTATCAATTAGAATAACAACACCATTGCGTTTACCATCTCCAGGAGCAAAACACACCTTTCCCACCCAGCCTCTCTTAAGCTTAACAGATTCTGCTTCAGACAAATGAGTTTCTTGTAGGAAAGCAAAATCCACATTCAATTTAGCAAGGTGAGAAAGAATTATTACCTCCTCGTAAGTCTTCCTCGCCACATGATTTACATAGTGAGCATAAGCTCCACGACAGAACCCTCCAAAGCAAAAAAAGCCTCCCACCCCTCCCAACATGGCCGACCAGTCCCACCTGACCTCTATAAGAGGCGGGCCGGCCCAACCAACAGCCTGTTTTTTTTGTTCTGCGCGATTCTCTCCAGAGGCGCTGTTCAGGTAAGATGGGCCGGCGTGAGCTGGCCCTTGGGTTTTAGGGTTGAGGACCTGCTCTAGCGGTCTCTGGTGCCTTATGCCTAAAAAATCCCCCCCCCCTCTTCCTTCCCCCGGTCCTATGGGGCCGGTTAGGTGCTGCTCTAGCGTGCCAGGGGTGTACAGGGGGGGGGGCGGCCGGGGATGTGGGGTGTTTGGTCATTCCCTTGTATCCCCAGGTCGTTACTGATGGGCCCTGGCCACTATGTGGGCTTTTGGGTCCTTCGCAGCAGACGCCCATCGTGTGAATGTGGATCTTGTACCCCTGGGCTCGAGCTGCTCCCCTGTCTGCCTGCAGTTTGTAAATCACGACATGTATTCTTACTGCGGTATGTAGAGGATTTGAGACTCTGTAGGGAAATGCAGTTGCATTTGAAGGTCTTCAAATAGAGGGCTGGCTAGTCATGACGGTTTCCGCCCCTCCCTGCTGTGTTTTGTGCAACTGAAGATGCGCTCTACCTTCGTTCCACGGGTTGTGGACGTGTGAGCTGAGCATTTGCCGGCCTGGGCTTTCGTTGTATTGGCTCTATTGTAGAGCGTGACGTGCTGGCCTTGCCTGGGGCGGCGGCGCTTCGGCAAGGCGGGTGAAGTCAGATGGGGTTTTCCCGCGTAGATTCGCGTCCTGCATTGATGGGCACACGGCGTGTGATACCCGGCCTCGAGGCGGTGAGTCGCTAACGCTCCCTCACAGAGGTTCAGTGCTATGTGTAGGGCGTTTGACTGTGTAATCTAAACGTCCCGGTTTCGAAGGTTCCTTCCTTCTCACAACAGAGGTCTGTCACGGTCCTACCTTGCCTGTCGGCGGGTCCTCGGGGGCTCCGCTGTCCGAGTCCGGATACACTCTCCGCGGCGCTGGGCGCCACCGCCTCCCTTCGTACCATTTGGCCCTACGGGCCGCGGCGGTTTGCAGAGCTGGTGTTGGCTCCGAACGCCCCCAGCCCCTCGGGGGCGGGGTTTGGTTGCCACCAGGTGCGTCCGATGATGTCTTTCATCGGTCTTGCGCGGCATTCTCCGGCAGATTGGGACGCAGCGTGCACGGCGCGTCTGTCTCCTTCTCGATGGGTCCGGGGTTCATTCCTCGGTGAGGACATTTTTTATTTCTTTGGCTGCAACACTGGCGCGATGTAACAGCAGTTTCGCTAATGTTTTTTGTGTCCGGCCCAGTATTGTCTGGCTGTAGCAGGCAACACAAAGTGTAGTGTTCGTGTTGTTTGAGGTGGATGTTTGCCATATGCTATGGTGTCATGTCCAGCTTCTCTGTGCTACACTGGCGCGACCTAGGGGTGCGCGGTACGACGTGGGGTCAGATCCCTTATGTCTGTTTTCCCTTTCTGACGCCCTGGCTCGCCCTGGGCCGTCAGGTTGCTCCGGACTCGAGTGAGTTTGAGAGGCCGGGTGGCTGTGCCTTCTGGTCTCCTTGGGGGGAGAAGGTTCCCTTCTGTCTCCGCCTACGGGGTCTCCCTGTTTGGCGACGCTAGCCCTTCTGGCCTTGCGCGGCGGGGGCCCTTGACCCCTCCTCGCCTCGTCTACCTCTCGACCAGTGGGAGTGTGGCCCGATGGTTGGTGCAGCGGACCCGGACGGGCCCGGGCCCAGTAAGCGGTTCCCCGCCTCGGCGGGTCTTGGGGGTCGGTTGCGTCCCCGGTCCTGGTATTTCTCGCCTCGGTGCCTATTCCACTCCTGGAGTCACGTTCTGCGGCTCTGGGCATTAGCTTGCTTTTTCTCCACATCGGCCCCCTCCGTGCTTCAGGGGCCTGGCCTCCACCTTGGGGGTGTCCGGGGATGGACGCCTCAGGGAGTTAGACAGGTGGGGGTCCACAACAGCTTTCGTGCGAGCGCCTTAGGCCCTTGCGGGTGTGTTGTGTGCTATGTTTGTGGCGTATTGCGCTTCTGTGCAGTTCGGCATGGCCCCTACACAGGGAGGTCACGCAAGTGCGTGATTCGTCCCGCGTTAGGGCGTGAATTTCCCTCTGCCGGCGGCGGGGGTGTTCCCGGGGTTTCTCGGGGTGCGTTCCCTGCGCATGTCTCCGGTCTCCCTGCCTCTGCCTGCGTCCGTTGTGATGGGCGTTGGGGAGGTGGACTTTGTCACCTTTGCCACTCGGATGGCCGCAAGGCTGGCTCGGCCGTCTGGTCTGGCTGCGTCCTTGCCGGCGGGGACGGCACATATGTCCTACTCGGGCTGTCTCCGGTCTTTTTCATTTGGGGCCCGCGCCCCCGGACGCGGCCTTCTTTCGGACTCCCCGTCCGCCTGTGGATCCGGGCCCGAAGTTTCGGCTCGCCCCGGTCTGGTACTGGTTCTGCCGCTCCCTTCTTTTTGTCACCCCTAGGTCCTGGCTTTCGGCCCTCTCTCTACGGGGGGTTCCCTGGGGGGGGGCTGTTGCCTCCGTTGCGTCCCGTCTTGGGACGCGGCTGTCCCCGGGGCGTTTGCCTTCTCGACGGGCTGAGGGGGGCCGGCTCCTTCCTTGGTCTCGCCTGTTGGTTTTTCCGGACACCTTGGGTCGGCCTGTGGGTCCGGCCGGCGAGTGGGGGTTCCCTCTCTCAGTTGCGGGTACTTCCGTTGGCCTTGCCTTCCGGCCCGGGGGTGGGAGCTGTGCTCCTGGCCCGCCTGGTGGATGTTCTTCGCCGGGTGTGGGTCTTGTCGCTCCCTGTCGGGAGGGGTGATTCCTCTCGGCCTCGTCTTTTTCGTGGGCTTCACGTCAGGCGGTGTCTCTCCTCCGTCGGCCCCTTGCTCTAGGTGCGGTGGTCCCTTCGGATCCCGTCTCGGGCTTGTACGCCTTCGGGGGTCGTATGGTGCTCGCTTCGGCAGCACATTTACTAAAATTGGAACGATACAGAGAAGATTAGCATGGCCCCTGCGCTAGGATGACACGCAAATTCGTGAAGCGTTCCATATACCTGGTCCCGGTACTTCCCTCTGGTTCGTCGAGGGGGGTAGGGGGCGTTTGGGGGTCGTTGGGATCTCCTGCTGTCGCGCGGCTCCTCGTGCTTCGGAGGTTGCTGGAGGATGGCCGAGTGGTCTTAGGCGCTGTGTTTAGGCCGCAGTCTCCTCTGGAGGCGTGGGTTTGAATCCCACTAACGATCCTCCTGGCCTGCCATCTGTTGCACCGGTGCTTCGGTGTCCCCAGGTCTTGGTCGGGTCGGTCGACCTGCTGGTGTAGGTGTCACCGGTCATGTCCCTTCGGGCTGTCTTTCCCCCGGGGTCCGACTGGGTGGGGGCGGTTCGACTGGGTCGGATCTAGCCTTCGTTGCCTGGTCTCACCCTGACCCCGGTGGTGTTTCGGCGCCTGGGGCCTCGCCTCGGTCTGCCTCCGGTGGCCCTGTTCACAGTGGGGGCCTCGGCCCTCCTGCCCGGATTCTTCTCTCTCCTCCCGGGGCCTTGTGGTTGCCCTGGCTGTCGCTTGACCTTTCGGTCTGCTGTTCGCGCTTCCCCCGTGCCCTCTGATCTCACGGTTCCTCTACGGGATTCGCTTGGGCAGGGCCGGGGTGCTCCTGGGCGGTCGCTTCGGCAGCGCATGGACTTCTGTTGGAATGATACAGAGCTGCGTGACTTGGCCCCTGCGCATTGACTCGCAACTTCGGGGGGCGTTCCAGTTGGTGGTTCCCGGCGGAGCCGCCGCCCCTAGTACCCGCTCCTTTTGCGAGCTGGCGGTTCGAGCCTACTGGCCGAACAGGGTTCTTCTCGTTCCAGGGTTGGGTCCCCCGCACCCGGAGCCGGGGATGAGCCGGCCCTTTCTGCTGGCCGGCCCACGTCTGCAGGCCTGATTCTTGAGCGGTTGTCGCTGCTTGCTCGGGGTTGATCTTCTGGGGCGGTGGTTTTGCTGCTGGGCTACCGCTGGTCTTCCACTTTCTCTTACTGTGCCTGGCGAGGGGCCTCCCTCTGGCTTTGGTGCGGTCGGCTTGGTGCTGACCGCGCCTCCGTGGACCCCTTGCGGGTCTTGGACTCCTGGCTGAGGGATTTTCCTTGGGCGTGGCCACATCTTCCCGGTGGGCCCGATGGGCTGCCTTGCGGGCCTTCCACAGTCCGGTGTTCGACGGGCTGGTTTCCCGGGTGGCTCGCTTGGTTCTGGAGTTTGTTTTCTCCGTCGCCCTCGGACGCTCTGCCTGTCTCCCCCGTGGGTTCTCTCTCTCGTCTACGAGATCTTCAGGGCCCGCCCTTGGTGCCCCTGGCCTCGGTGGCTTTGCGGTTCCTCACCTTTTAGGTGGTTTTCTTCCTGGTGGCAGTGGTGTCTGCTGGGCGGATGGGCGTGCGGGGGTCGTGCCTCTGCTCCCCTCCCTTCTTGCGGGTTTTGCCGGACTGGTTGTTCCTCCGGATGGTCCCCCGTTTCCTTCCCGGGGTTCCTTCCCTGGTGTCCCGGGCTCGGGTGGTGTCTTTACCGCCTTTCCCTGCCGACAAGGTTCCTCTCTTGTCCGTGCTGGTTGTCCGGTGTGCGGTTTTGGTTTCTCTTGACCGCATGTATTCCCTTTCCCGGTGGGATGGCCTGTTGTGTCTTTTGGGTCCGGTTCGTTCGGGCCGCTGGCCCTCTCTTTCCGCCTTGGTTCGCGGGCTTACACAGGCTGTTACCCTTTCCTACGCTTCGCTGGGTTCGGTGGATCCGGCGGGGGTCCAGGGTCGGTCCACGGGGTGTGGCTCTGTGCCCTGGGCCCCATTCATGGGTGTCTCCTCTGTGGAGATGTGTCGGGCGTCAACGTGGTCGTCCCCCACCTTGTGCATGGGTCACTATCAGTCCCGGGGGGCCTTCGCTGGGGCCGTTCTGTGTGCAGGAGCTGCGACTCCTGGTTGGACTACTTTTCCTTTATGTCTTGATTTCAGGTTTCCTGTGATCCCTGTTTTCTTTTCGTTTATTCTACTTCAACCTTGGGTTGGTTTCTCTGCATCACCGTGTGGTGTTGTTCTTATGGTGGTCAATGAAGCCTTGTTGGCTTGGGTATTTGCTCACTATGTAAATCATGTGGCGAGGAAGACTTACGAGGAGGTAATGCCCCGGTTACTTACCGGTAATCTTCATTACTCCGAGTATAGTCTTCCTCGCCACATGAGTTCCCTCCCCCCCTCCCTGTCTGGCTATCGGCTTCATTGTTTGCTTGGTAGATCAGGCTGTTGGTTGGGCCGGCCCGCCTCTTATAGAGGTCAGGTGGGACTGGTCGGCCATGTTGGGAGGGGTGGGAGGCTTTTTTTGCTTTGGAGGGTTCTGTCGTGGAGCTTATGCTCACTATGTAACTCATGTGGCGAGGAAGACTATACTCGGAGTAATGAAGATTACCGGTAAGTAACCGGGGCATTTGTCTCTTAATTGGGGAGTTAAGACCTTTAACGTTCCATGAAACGATACGTACTGACATTAAAAACAATAAGATTAAGGATAGTAAATACAATAAGAAAAAACCTCAGGACAGATGAAAACAAGAAGAGATGAAAAGAGGAAAAGTAGAAACTGGAAGTTAGATAAAATATATGTACTAACATACATCATGTAACAAGACAGAATTTAGAAGTCAAGAGAAAAGAAAAGTCTAGATTTGGTTAGGAGAAAAACGAAGAAGTGACGAGCCATGTCTGCAATACGAGATAAAGCAATTAAGTAAGGAGAACAAAGAGAGTATAATGAAAGGAGAAGAACGAATGACACCTGACTGAGAAACACTGAAAAACGAGGAGGAAAGGGGAAAGCCTAAGCAAAACCAAGAAGAGGATTTGAGGTATAAAAATGGAGAAGAAGACATACTTACAGTTAAGGGAGGTTGGGGGGACACGACCAGGAACAATACCAGGAGACTAGGATGGAGGGAGGGGCGAAGCCACATCGGGCAAGGCAAGACTTCAGGGCAACACGTGGACGACTGGGAGAGCACCACGGAATACAGGGTAAAATCTACGGATGATAAGGAAGGAAGGACATTAGAAAAAATAGAAGGTACGTAACAAATGCAAAACATGTGTGAGATAGGAAATGCATTAAACATAAACAATAAACATTGGAAATGCATCAGTGATCAAAAACAGGGAAAGGGAAAAGAACAAGGCCATTCAGAACAATGAAATCAAACAAATATTTGAAGGCCGCAATATTCAAGTAGGGAATGAAGATGAAGATCCAGAAAGATCCATATCAGAGGAGCCGCATGAGTTCAGGAAGCTTCGAAGGCGAAGGGGGTCCTCATAGGTCGTTGTCTTGTTGTTATGAGTGACCCTTAAAAGGCACGGATGAAAGAGGCCATATCGGGCCCCAATGGAGCGGAGCTCAGGTCGCATGTCCAGGAAAGCATTGCGTCAGCTAGCAGTAGCCTTGGTGTAGTCCTGCACGAAAAATAGGGAAGAGCCAGACCATGTGAGATGAGGAGAGGCCCTAGCTGCCGACAAGACTTTTAGAAGGTCTGTATATTCCAGGAAGTAGATGATGACTCCTCTCGGCCTAGGTGAAGGTGAGGCGGAGGAGGGAGGTCGGCCAAGTCTGTGAGCGTGTTGAATATTTAGCACTGTGCCCTCTGGAAGTTGCAGAAGCTTGGGGAGGAATGACTTGAGGAAGGCAATGGGGTCAGTCCCCTCGCTTCCTTCACCCAGGTCATAGATACGTAAATTATTGCGTCGATTGCGGTTTTCAAGGTCCTCGACTTGACGCTGAAGGGAGGAAACTTGTGACGACAGGTAGGAAACCTTGGCAGATGATTCTTGAAGAGAAGAGAACTTTGCTCCACTGAGGTGACTCTGGTATCCATGCTCGACCAATTATCTGTTAAAACTTGAAGTTTGGCATTGGTCTCCTCTAGAAAAGGACGAAGAGCCCTGATTTCCTCCAATAATAACTCCACAGAAACCGGAGATAAGGGCTTGGGTGGGGAAGGAGGGTCTTTTTTCAGCCTCTTGGCATTGAGTTTTCCTGTATTCGCGCTAGGCTGCTCCATCGCCGACATCGAGTCTTGAGCAGTAGAGAGGTGAGAAGCTTCAAGTTTAGCAAAGGCAGAAACCAGCTTCGAGTTTTTAAGCAGAGCGTGTGAGGAGGTTGCCGAGCTAGAAGACAGCCTATTCCTGCCCATGAAGCAGAAATAATATATAGTAGAGGCAAGGAGCGTGGATGGAAGGAGGCAGCGTTAATATGCGAACTTGTCCAAGAAAGAGGCCAAAAAATGTAAAAGGAGCATAAAAAGAAAAGTGGAGCTATGAGGAGAAGTAGATCGAAACTCCAATGCTAAACATGGCCGCCACTGCTGAGGCGAAGGAAGTCTCTGTGAACGTCATGAAGGTGAAGAAGGGCAACAGTGCTACAGAAAAATAAAACGATGGACCAAGGTGCGAGAGATAGTCATTATTTGGCCTTTAAAAAGGATGAAAGGAGATAGGATAGTCCATGGGCAAAGAGGAGAGCAAAATCATCACGCTGACGCGAGGAAGAAAAGAGAACAAAATGGCGGCCGCGGCCGTTGGAGAGCGCGACCGGACTTACACCACCAAATTCGGTGTCTAGTCTGCTTCAAAAGTCGATGAAACGGTCCTCAGTGCATTCCTGACACCTTCCGACTGCATATCATGTCATCCGTGATGAAAAACGATGACAAAAACCGTAGGTCTCACTGCCGTCCTCGGGGAGCTCACCCTTCAGCCGCCATTCCTGTCCGGCGCCAAGCCACGCCCCCCTCCTCAACTTCTTGTTGGAGGTGTGCAGGGATATTTCTTCATGGGTTCAAATTAATTTAAACAGGGTCTGCAGTTAAACCAATTTCTACATAACTAACATGTTGAGAACCATAGAGAAGAGGGGACCTGTTCTAATATATGTGACAGAGCCTGAAAAAAGGAAGAACTTCCAGGATCTTCAGTAGTAAAGGGGAAGTCATTTAACACAGCGAAAACAACTTTTTCATTATCAATAGGAACATTCTAAAGATCCCACCATTAGCTAATATACGGTACTGTCCAGCTTACACAAAGGCCCTTCCCCAGTAGGTTGACAGGGGAGGTAGGACTCAAAAAGACAGTGTTTTAGTCTGTAATATCCTTAGGGGGACTGACAGACGATTTGTAATGCGGTGAAGGAATATTTGATTCGCAATTTATTTAATGCGACTTTATATATAGTTGAACATTACCCGAAGGTGTCGGAGCGCTTTACAAAAGAACCAGTTGCGATACATAAGACTTAGGATTACATGAGTTACATAAAATATACAAACAGAAAGAATTGCAAATGTATAAGTTGTAAAGTCACGCAAGGAAGAGATCCAAACAGAGAAAATTGCAAATGCACAAGTTGTAAAGTCACTCAAGGAAGAGATACAAATGGATAAACTCTAAAATCACATAGGAATGGTAGTGAGTTTAAGGGTCTACTACATATACTAGTGGTTAGAGTTATCTCTATATACATATATATACAAATAGTAGATTTGCTCAGGATTACATTTTACTAGCGATTAGGCTGGACAAGTATATATCACATATTTACAGAGTTAACGGGGAAATAAAAAATAATCAAAAGATTGGTGAGAGGAGAGAGGGGGACCTGAGGGGAGAAAGAGATAAGGCAGTCCAGCAAAAGATAAATTACTGAAGGTCGGCAGGATGGAATCCAATGGACCAAAGTAAAGGACAAGAATCCACAAAATGGCGGACCCAGGTCTTGGGCATCGAGGGAAACCATCTCAAAGTGGCAAGATGCTCCCAGGTCAGGACCCAAAAACCATGAGAGCAGAGTTCCATTAAGTGGGGTCGGAGGAAGGACAGAGTCAGAGCACCGAGGAGCACTCCGCCATCTTGTGCTTAGCAAGCGCGCATCTGACCCAGAAAGTTTAAGTCCGGTGGGGGGACAGGTCATCGGAGCCCCCCACCGTCAATACCAGAACATCTGGGGGAACACCAGGGTGATTAGCAGTGCCCCTGCTCACCGTCTACCATCCCGCAGTGCGTGACAGCAGACAGTGGAGAGTCACCATGCAACCAGCTCTGCGCTCACCCCTCAAGAAGCACATCGCCAGCCGCCAACCAGAGATCTTCAAGGTGGACCAGCTAACACCAGTATCAACAAAACAAGAGACAGGCTTACAATTAGTAATGATTTGAAAATATGGTCCTTTATGACCTATGGGAATCAAGGTGTGTGAGGGGGATCTGCGTATCACAGGCTGTTCTAATGGGTTTAGTATCGGTGTTGCAGGGTATGAGCAGTTGAAGGGAAATGGGCTGCTTATATTGCTCAGAGGATACCTGAAGCTTGTTTGGGAAGTCTTTTTTCCAGAACCACAATTAACCACAATTAAAACAGGAGGGGATTCCCCTTCCCTTTCACGACCCCTCCCATCTCTTCTAACTGTTTGTCTTCCTCCCCTCCTTCTACCCGCCTGCTCAAAGGTTTCCATCTGAAGAGACATTTCGTTTTTTTCTGTAGATTCTTACTTTCTCTCCTGAGAGGCATCACAATGATTAGCCACAGCTAACATATCTTATAACTTCCTATTTTGCCAAGCAACACAAATTGTATGCAATCACTGTTGTCCTTTTGACAACAATCCCTGAATGAAATCAGCCCCCTCCTACCTCCATGGCTATTTGACCAGGAAAGGGGGTGGTATCAGCCACATCCTGACGTTACCCATACCCATGGTATAAAAAATCTGACCTAGTAAGAATTAGGGCCTGAGAGTTCATCCAGAAATTAGGGATTACGAGGGAAATTTGGAGAACCAATTCCAGCATTTTTGGTTGATAATTGTCAAATTGTATGTCATGCTATTATCATGGTTTTTTGGAGAGAAGTTCACCAGCTTATCCTCAACCCTGAAAAAGCTTTCAATATATGTCATTTATGGAAATGTATTTGTGAAGCTGTGGGGAGATTTGGGACATCTATGTTAACATGGTTTTAGCCCCTTGCCATCAACCCAGTACATCTTTCTGAGTGTCAGGGGATTGGGGTGACAATGTCCTTCCTCTAGATGTCAAAAGACCTGCAAATGCAAGGAGTTAAACAATTTCTGATAATCGGGGTTATAGCATCTTTTTTAGGATATGCTCATTCCTTACTTCTCACTTCAATCCCTACTTCTCCTCCATCTCATCCATCATCCCTACTTCTCACCCATAATCTGTACTTCTCATCCATCATCCTTACTTCTTATCCATCATGCTTTCTTATTATCCATCATCCATCAAACCTAGCTCTCATCCATAATCCTTCTTATCCCTACATTTGCTCATCTTCTCTGCTTCACATCTGTAATCCCAACTTCTCTTCCCTACTTATCTGTTATCCTTTATCTCTACTTCTTACCCATCATTCCAGTTTATATCCATAAACCCTACTTCTAATCCATCATACCTAATTTTCTTGCCCACTTCTCATCCATCACACCTGCTTCTGATCCCTCAGCCATAATTCTCTTTCCTCATCCTTCAGTCGTACCAACATATTTTCAATGTTGTGAAACACCAGATCACCCTGGTTGGTTTAATTATTCAGAGTTAGACCATTGGCTGCATTGTATTAATCTAAATGGAACTGTGTCTACATGCAGATTCAATAAAATCAAATGCTAGCACACCTTTTAAATGTATAGTTAGTTTAGTGTTGTGTGTTCTTTGTACCATGTTTCTTTTCAAGAACCTTAAAGTCATAAGCATGCGTTATGGGGGTGACGTTCATGATTTCCTCTTAGATTACATGTATTCATTCATTTATGGTTTATTAAAAATAATAATTAACATGAGGAACAATATTAACCAACGAGGGAAAGTCTCTCACCTTCATGTTGTTTTTTTTATGCAGCCAGGCTAGATCTGAACGATGTTGTGACCTCTTCTTCCCTGTTTGTAATATATATATATATATATATATATATATATATATATTTGTTTATTTAATATAACGTGTTGAGAGACTATTTGCCATGGCATGTATTTTAGTAGGCATGGAGAGAATGTAGTTTTTTCAGTTTTGTGAATCTCATATCCCTGGATTTGACAATTTCCCGGCAGATTTCACCTTTTTATCACCAGTCTTTTCAGCATTTACAGGGATTTTGGAAGCTACTTGTTTAAGGCTTTGTTGATAGTGAGTACCATATCATAGAAACAGTTTTGTTCCAATGGTATTTATATTTTGGCTGTTTTTGTGGGCTGGCAAAAAATTTAAGTCAGCAATATTTCAGTTCCTCTGCGATAAATGGTGTCTGCAGTATTTTATTTAGATAGTTCTTTACTGAAACTCCACATGCAAAACTTTACAACTTACAGGCAACAGATTTAAATTCTGCAAATTAAAATACTTCCAACAGAACTATGTTTGCAGAAACTGGAAATTTCAGCTGACAATCTGAAATACCTCTGACAAAAAAAAATGTTTATGTGATTATCACCAACACTTACCATCTTTCATTGGAGTGTTGCCAACGTATTTAAATCCTGCCCTAAGGAGGCACCTGTTTCTCTAGTGCTATAACCAATACTCACCATTATTATTGCACTCAACGCTACAATGATCCACATCCGATTATTCTTTGATCCCATTCACTGCCTTGCTAATGTACCTCTTTCATCACCTTTTGCCAGGGCCATTGGCAGTATGCAATTTGTGCAGCCATGCGATTTTCACGTACGTGTAGATTTGTCAGATTTGCCACATAATCCATGATCGACCACCTAGCCTCAAGTTTTAGTAAAAATATTTGTTTGCTTCTAGCTCAAACGGTTTAAAAGTTAGTAACATGTTGCTGCGTAGTGGATAGCCCTTTGTAAAGGTTGACTGGTCACCTTTCTGTAGCTTATTGCTATATTTCAGTGTTAAACTGGTACAAATTGGGTGCAACTAATGCCCAGACAGTGTTAACAAGTTTAACAATTATTTGCAATGCAAAAGGTCTCGCATTTGCAAAAGTTAGCGCTATTGGTGTTGTAAATTACAATGTCTTTAATCTATGTTGTTTGGTTTGCGTGTAGTGGGTGTATGTTGTGTGGAGTGGACGTATGCGGGTTGTATTGGAATTATTAGCTGTGGAACTGTGTGGGTTGGAATTTTGTGTTGTGAAGTGTATTTGTGTAGTGGAATTATGTGGCATGCTGACTAGATAGGGGTGAGAGCTGCACAGATTAGACAGAAAGGAAGATAGAGAGGGATGGGTAGTTTGTGCCGGAAGTGGTGAATGAACTGGAGATAGAGGAGCAGAAAAAGTGTGTGAGAAAGAGCCTTGAAGCACATTATCCTGGGTGATGTGCAGACCAGGGACTGAAGGACTATAGAATTACTACACTGGGTCTTGCGGTCTGATTCAGGAATACATGCAATGACGCATCCTCGTGGGAAGTTGTCAAATGGAACATCCTGATGTTGAGTGTGGAATTTTTTATATCTCCTTGGGTGTGCGAAAGTTTAATAAGCTACTGTTTACTGTAAGTGGAACACAAAACTGGTTCAGAATCTCCATTTATGTTGATTAAATGATGCATACCAATGTAACATTAAGCTGCTTTTTGAAGTGTACTTCTGGACACGCCATATTATCACACTGCATTCCCCATCCTTTCCTCCACTAGCAAAAAATAATTCGCCCTTGTCTCTGATACAAAATCCACACATGTTTTGCAGAGAGGGAGGGTGGCTTAGGGAGTGACTCCCCATCCCCTAATATTAAACTCGCCTCTGGGGATTTACATACAACGCATTTCCAATTGCAGACACACTCCTATTTATGTGCCAGATATGTGGGTTCAATGAAGCCTGTTGGTGGGTGTCTATGGTATTTTGTTTTGGTGGGGCAATGCCAGACCAGAGGCTCTGGTGACTCAGACTCTCAACAACTCATGCATGAGCGGCAAGAGGTGGGGAGGGAGTGAGCGAGTGGGTGTTTGTGAATATGTGTTTGATGGGGGAGATAAATCCACTGCCCCTGACCCATTCCAGTGCTTAATTTGAGCTGGTGGTTTCCGGTGCTCAGTATCGGCACTTAATTGTCAACACTGGGGCTTGAACCAGTCGGCCACACGGTGGCGCTGCTAAAAGTGACTATTTGGGGGAGGAGCTACGCGCGGATCCAAGATGGACGCGTGAGCACAGGGCTCCCGAGACCCTTTCCACCTCCAGCATCTATCCTGTTACATATCCTGATTTTGACGACGGGTTCTATTAGCTGACGCCCTGCTGGCATGATATCTCTTTTCAGAAATTGATTTGGCCGCTGGGAACCGTACTCTCTGCATCTTGGAACTTTGTGGCCTACACCGACGAATCTCCGCGGCTCGAGTCTCTGAAGTACCCAGGTGGCAATTGAACAACAACGGTCACTGGGACCCTCCTGTCGCCCCTGGGGTACTTTCGGTTTCGTTTTTGGTCATCATCTACTGTGACTCGCTGTCTGTTGTGACTGCTGGCCTTGCCCTGCTGCTGGCCCTGCACCTCTTCTTCTTTCGCCCTCATCCCTGTCTTTACTGGTCGGTTCTGCAGGGAGCCATTCTCACCAGATCTCGAACGACCCGACTGGGCTCGCTACCCACCATGACGGGCAGGTCGGATAGTGAGAAGAGAGCCACCAGGGGTGCATTCCGAGGGGGTGTCGCCCAATCCAACACTATTGATCGCTTCGCCCGCCCGAAGGGATCCCCTGGTGGAGCGGGTAAAGTTTCGGATGAGACTGGAGATGGCTCTCCTGTGACGGAAGACTTGACATTGCGGGATGTCATGGGCGCCATTGCCGGTGTTAAGACCTCGATGGGCCAGCAGTATGAGACCTTGGCTTCAAAGATAGACACGGTTGCTATTGAAGTCAACCTTCTCAGAACGGACCTCGCAAAGACTAACGAGCGGGTCAAGTCGCTGGACATTAAGACCGCAAGCCTCACGACGGATGTCTCTGATCTACAGGCGGAGGTTCGTAATCTTCGATCATCAAATGACTTGTTCGCCCGTCGGCTGGACGACTTTGAAAGCCGGGCTAGGCGCAACAACGTTCGCATCATCGGTGTTCCGGAAAGTTCCTCGGAACACTCCACGGATCTTTTGGTGGAGGATCTTGTGCTGCATCATCTTGCACCTAAGGGACTCAGCAACTTTTTTACCGTAGAGCGTGCCCACAGAGTCCCAGGTGGTAGGCCTAAACTGGGCGCCGCACCAAGACCTATAATTGCCAGGATTTTTAATTTTCGAGACAGAGACTCTATCCTGCAAGCCTCACGCACCAATGGACCCACTAAATTTGACAACACGTCGGTCAGTTTTTACCCAGACTTTACGCAAGCGGTGCAAAAACAACGCATGAGCTTCACCGGTGTGAAAAGGCGTCTAAGAGACATGGGACTAAAGTACGCCATGCTGTTCTCGGCTCGCTTGAGGATCGAATACGAGGAGCGTGTGCTCTTCTTTGATCGCCCGGAGGTTGCCAGTGACTGGATCAATACTTTGCCGGCACACCGTGATCGACAGGAACAATCGATGGGAGCTGAGGGTGGCCCGGAGATACGGGCGGAGTGAGTCCCTACCGGCGTGCCACCTATACGGACTTGCAGCGGGGGTTTGATTATTACTATGTGCATGACCTGTTGATTACCCGGGGGTGGGAGGGCTCGGGATTCTACCTCCTCTAAGGGGTCTTTTTCTCTCTTTTCGTAGATTAGTTTAATGGGGCGACAGGCACACTGCACGTTGGGGTGGCTTTCGGGTCTAACGCAGGGGTGCAGGGTGGGGGGTGTGTTTTATGGGTTTTCCTGGGGGTGGCTTTTTGTTTCTTTATTTATCCCGAGGTTCTATTTCGCTACGCGCTTTAACCACTGTGCCTGTTTCTCTATGGGGGGAGCACAGCTCATGTTCTTGGAATTGGGGGTAGGGGGCTGCGGGTGCTGAGTTGGAATGTCAATGGTCTGGGTGATAGGATCAAGCGGGGGATTGTTTTACAGTATCTGAAACATCTTTCACCTGATATAGTGTTACTGCAGGAGACACATCTGATAGGAAATGCTTGCCATGCACTGAATAGAATGGGATACCGTTTGGTGGCACATTCAGGATTTACTACTGGGTCGAGGGGGGTGGGTGTCCTGCTCAGGAGTTCCCTCCCCTTGGAGATAGATGATACTGTGTTAGATGATAGAGGCCGCTACGCGGCCATTACGGGTCGCTGGGAGGGGAAGACGATCTCTGTTATTTCTGTGTATGTCCCACCGGGTTTACAGCCCGTCACATTTTCTGATTTGGGTAGAGTGGTGCTGAACTTCCCTCTGGGCATGTTGGTGGTTGGTGGGGATTTTAACTCAGTTGTTTGTGGTAGTGAGGATCGTCACCCCCCGGACTCTCTTGAGGTCACAGTTATGGATGAGTAACTTCCTGGATGCGCTGGGTTTAGTGGATTGCTGGAGGCACCTGCACCCTGGGCAGGCACAATATACCTTCCATTCGGGAGCACATGGTAGTCTCTCGAGGCTCGATTATATCCTGGTGCCAGCGGTGCAGATGGTCTCTGTGAGGGAAATTCGACACCTTGCTCGTGGGATCTCGGATCTCTCTCCTCTCTGGCTGACGATTGATGTCCAACTGGAAGCCGCGGGCCGGGTTGCCCCAATTAACCCCTGGCACCTACGCCATCCAAAAATCAGGGCTGAGGTGGTTAAATGTGTGGACCACTACTTTGTGGAGGATGTTGGGTCTGTGTCCTCTTCAGTTTCCCTGTGGGAGGCCTTTAAGGCAGTCATCCGGGGTCAAGCCCTTTCCCTGATCGCTAGCGCGAGGAAAAGCAAGAATGAGGAAGTGGTGAGATTGGAGACTGAAATCACGTCTCTGGAAGAAGAGCTGGAATCTGGGGTCACACCCGAGGGTTTGCATGTTTTGGCCCTTAAGCAGGCCGATTACAAAGCGCTGGTGACGGATGCGGCGAGGATGATGAGTCGTGAGCAGCAGGGGCGTTTGTATGATGTTGGTGATAAGGCCGGGAAGTTGATTGCGTGGCTGGATAAGAGAGAAAGGTTGAATTGTGTGGTGCCTGTTGTGGTTAGAGAGGACGGTGAGCGGGTTGTGGACCCAGGTGAGATAGTCGCGGTGTTCGCACAGCACTTTCAGAAGGTCTACGCGCCGGTCTCGGACAGGCCGGAGGAGGATTCACATTTGCTACTCAGGGATATTGCGCTTCCTAGCCTTTCGGAGTCAGATAGGGAGCTTATGGAGGTGAATTTTTCTACTGATGAAGTAGCGCTTGCTATCCGCTCCCTTCGCTCAGGGAAGGCCTACGGCCCGAATGGTATCCCGATAGAGCTGTACAAATTGTGTCCAGACAAGATGGCGCCACACCTTCGCCAAATGTTTTTGGAATCGCGAGATCTCGGGGTTCTTCCCCGGGATCAGAGATTGGCGTCTATTGTCGCCATTCACAAAGATGGGAAGCCTCGTGATCAATGTTCTTCATATAGGCCGATCCCGCTTCTGAACGTCGAGCCCAAAATTTTGGCAAAGCTCTTGGCGAATCGTTTGATCACGGTTATCGGTGATTTGATACACCCTGATCAGTCCGGGTTCATTCCTCATCGGAATACGGCTCTCAATCTTCGCCGCCTTCATGGTGTACTGGCAAGGGTGGGGTCACTTCGTGAGTCGGCCATTTTGGTTTCATTAGATGCTTCGATGGCCTTCGACACGATAGAATGGCCGTATTTGTGGGCGGCCCTCGCAAAATTCGGTTTTGGTCCTAATTTTATTGGCTGGGTCAGACTTCTTTATGAACAACCATTGGCCCAAGTGGTTGTCAATGGTAGGGCCTCAGAGCCTTTCGTCCTAGGAAGAGGCACGCGACAGGGCTGTCCGTTATCACCGCTTCTCTTCGCGCTTGCTCTTGAGCCCCTTGCTGCGTGGCTTAGGTGGGAGCCGTCGCTTAAGGGCATTAGTTGGTCCTCTGACTTTGAGGACCGTATATCGTTGTACGCCGATGATATTCTGTTATACCTTACTTCCCCTCGTAAGTCACTAGGAGTGTTGTTTGACGTGTTACGCTCCTTTGGGAGGAACTCTGGTTTGGCCATCAATTGGTCTAAGTCCTGCATTTATCCGCTCACTGCAGAAATGCCACTGTTGCCCCGTGTCTGTCCAATACCGGTATCAAGCGACGGCTTTAAATACTTAGGGATTTATATTTCCTTGGACTCAGCCATACGGTATGAGAGGAATCTGCTTCCGCCTCTCCGCCGGCTTCGGTCCGACGTCACAGCGTGGTGCGGTTTTCCGCTGTCCCCAGTTGGGAGAGCGGCCCTGTTTAAGATGATGTCCCTACCTCGATTTCTGTACGCCCTCCAAAACACGCTTGACTTGGTGCCTGCTAGTTATTTCCCGGCAGATCGAGGGCCTCCAGAGAAAGCTGGTATGGGGCGGGCGACCTCGCATTGCACTGGCGAAATTGACTTTGCGCTGGTACGACGGCGGTATAGCTTTGCCGGATATAAAACGGTACTATTGGGCGTCGCAACTGAGTGCTATCAACCACACAATGTATGGTCCGGTCCCGAATCCGGCATTCGAGATGGATAAATGGCAGCTGCCGGGAGGGGACTACAATAGGGCGCTCTACTCTAGATCGGCGGGGAAAAATCTCACCGGTCCCACTGGGGTTGCAGTACGAGTGTGGGGCGCTGCGACTGCTGCCACGGGATGGACAGACAGGCTGACCAGAGCCACTCCGCTTTATGCGGCGGAAAGACTGGGCTGTCTTTGGACGACGAAGGGATTTGACAAATGGGATCTTATTGGCATTAATAGGGTAGGAGAGCTCTGGGTCAAGGATAGGATCAAATCCTTCATGGAACTTCAACAAGAGTATAAACTGGGCGATAGAGAGCACTTCCGGTATCTGCAGTTTCGTCATGCACTTGAATCCGTCTTCCCGATTGGTACCGCTATCCCAGAGTCCTCTCCCTTGGAAGACAGGGTGCTTGACGGGTATGTCCCTGATAGTACCATCTCACTCATTTATAAAAAGCTCATCAATGACCGCTCAGATCTTCTTGTGCAGCTTCGTGGAGCCTGGACTGGGGACGGGCTGGAGCTGGATGACGAAGATTGGCAGGCCGCGACATCATCCCCTAAGGAAGTCGCGATTCCGGCTCGTCTCCGGCTGGTGCAATTGAAGATTTTACACCGCGTGTATGTCACGGGTCCACGCCTGATGCGCATGGGTTACTCTGTGGATGGGTTGTGTAGGCGCGGCTGTGGTATGCTTGCTACTTTTCTCCATATTTTGTGGGAATGTCCGGACGTGGTGGTGTATTGGAGACAAGTGCATGAGGTTATGGAAGAGGTTACTGGTGTTTCGTTGTTGCCTGAGGCCAGAAGGTGCCTGTTGAACGTGTGGGAGCTGAACGATTATAGTGTAGCGCAGACTCAATGGGCCACCCTCTGCAACATTATTGCGAAACGAGACATAGCCCAGCTGTGGGGGTCTCAAAGGGCACCTCTGGTTTCCACCTGGGAGAAAAACATGGATTGGTGCATGTTCAGAGAAAAAAACTGTATATATCGCCCGTGGAAGTCCTGAGAAATGGGGAAGGATATGGGGTCAATGGAACTCATATCGTGGAGAGATTTGCAGCCCCCCTTTTGTAGAAACCAATGATATTCCTCTGTCCCCATGACCGGACATCCCATACGCCTATATCTTATTGTACTTTACTTGCTTGTTCGCTCCTGGCCCCTTCATTCCCTCCTCGTGTTTCCATATCCTTTTTACATCTGCCTTTAACTGGGTCACTCCCCCTGCTATCTGAGACAGCCACATATATTATAAATGTCACCTCGGAATTTTGTTGTTATGTTTAGTTTTTTCTTTTAAAAAATATAAAATGTGAAACCTTTCATTTATCCTCCCATCATCACAAGAACGCTGCATGGGCATACTGTATCGCTGCCGAACCCCCGGGTTGTCGGCTGATGAGCTGTGTATTATTTTTTGATTTCGATATCCACTGTTACTGGCCGGCCCCTGTGGTTGTAGGTCTGTATTTGTATTACTTTGTTGAAATAAAGGTTTTAAAAAAAAAAAGTGACTATTGACTGCCGCCCAAGCCTTTCTTATAGGTTTGGGGGCCTAAAGTAGGCTGAATTGTTACACTTGTAAGAGTGTGATGATTTGTAATCGTGTTGGCACTGCCATTGGCAGCGCCAGCAGGGGCAATGTGTGGTGGAAGCTGCAGTGGCCTCCTTGCGGGGGCCCTGGCACTTATTGTTTTACAAATTAAGCACTACCCCTTTCTTAGACATTGGACAGTTTAAGTGAGGGAGTGGAAAAGGATTAGCTTTGAACAGAGTCAGTGACGGCTGGAAAAGAAACAAGAAACTCGATTATGAGCAGTATATATGACCGACGCATGATGTAAATAAAAAACTGCATAATTAATAGAATAGTGTAAACACTGTAAAGTTCCAACGGGTCATAAAACACATGTAGCTCCCCACCTCACTGAGCTGAAAATGTGAAACGATGCCATGGGGAGCAGGGCTGCCTCTGGCACTATGGGTGGGGGGTAGAGCTACACAAAAAGGTCACCAGGAACGGAGAGCAGCAGAAACACAAGATTGCTCATCCGTCCTTGTTCATTGTTGGTGATTGGGTCAGAGTGCATAGGCCAGGGTTAGTGAGGAAGGGACATCTAAGTTTAGCAAAGCAATAAAGTGATTAATGTATATAACAAAACTTTTATGACCCAAGATGGCAAAGTTTGGAATGTAAGGAGACTAGCTAAGTGTAACCATGTGATTGGACAGTGCCATGAAGGGGACTTGGAAGAATCTTTGGTGAGAATGGATTTGGGCCAGTACCTCTATACTGTTATCTGACAGGCTGGAAGATAATGTCAGTCATCATAGATCTAGGTCTGAGAATCCTCAGGAGGCTGGTTCCAGTGAAGAAGATATGATAACCAGAGATGATGTCAATAACTGCAAGTTGACAGGAGGTTAGGAGTCCATAGCTTCACGTGAGGAATTGGGTGCTTGCATGAGATGCCCACCAACTAAGTTGGAACATTTTGCGTAAATGTTCTGTACATCATTCCTGTGCCTGTACAAGATGTCCATCAGTTAAGCCACTGCAATATGTTTTGTATATAGTTTGTGGTTGAGGCTTTCATATTTTGCTGTAGTTTATAGGGGAAGGATGTGTTTTATTATATATGTTACAGTCAAAGTGTGAAATCCCGATATTGTGCAGAATGCCTAGGTAATGTATAGAATGCCTGATGGTTTTCGGCAAACTATGAAATATAAGTTTTTGGTGAAAATGTTACATACTTTTCCTAGGCATTTGATACAATTCCTAGGCGTTATACAGAATGACCAGTACCATTTATGCAAAGTGTTAAAAGGCCACAAGATGAGATTCCTAGGCATTCGGCAAAGTGTGAAATCCCGGTATTGTATAGAATGCCTAGGTAATGTATAGAATGCCTGATGGTTCAGAGGCAAACTAGGAAATATAAGTTTTTTGTGAAAATGTTACATACTTTTCCTAGGCATTCTATACAATTCCTAGGCATTATACAGAATGTCCAGTCCTATTTACGCAAAGTGTTAAAAGGGCACAAGATGAGAAGCCTTTATTAATTAATACGCATTTGAAACTGAAAGAACAGAAGTACGAAATAAAGCATAGGATATTCTTACTGGAAAACAATGAAAGCAGCACTGAGATTGAAGTACTTGTTACACTAAGACAGGCCGGATTAGGTGTATTATATACTTTGCCGGCAGACAATCCGGCAAAGTATACAATGCCTAGGCAATGTATAAAATATCAATCATTTCATACTTTGACGTTCGATTTTCAGGCATTCTATACATTACCTACCCATTCTATAGAATGCCGGATTTCACACATTGCCGGGCGGGAATAAAATGGCGGGATTAGGCGTATTATATACTTTGCCGGCAGACAATCCGGCAAAGTATACAATGCCTAGGCAATGTATAAAATATCAATCATTTCATACTTTGACATTCGATTTTCAGGCATTTTCAGGCATTCTATACATTGCCTAGGCATTCTATAGAATGCGGGACTTCACACTTTGACTGTAACATATATACATATATGATCGAGGCCTGCACAGTCCGAAAAGCATCATGGCGGCACAGCGCACAGCGCACAGAGCAATAATAAAATAATTTGCCTAAAATAAGAGGCGTCCATTCCTGTTTCTGGTTCCCTGGAATCGAACCGTGGAAAAAAAAGGTGTTTTTGTGATATATATATATATATATATATATATATATATTTAGAGAGAGCACTCCACCCACTGCTTGCAGATCCTCCACAAGGACTGCAGCACGGACCAACAGACAAGTGCTCGAAAATTTCTTAATTGCTCCATTACCAGATGACAGACGTTCACCCCCGTAGGCGTTGATCACAAATATATCAGATCAAGTGCTCCACTCCTAGTAAGAATGGGGCTGGCACAGCCAGGAACGTTGCAAAGTTGTTTTAATTCAATTTAGAAGCATGGAAACAGTGAGCTATACATATATGCATAACACTGTTAGGCATAGGGCTGTGCATGTTGTTATTAATTTCATGTATACTTGACTGTGAGAGTTCTATAGTGGAATGTAGAACCTAGGAGGCAAAGCCTTCACTGCTTGGATGAGTACTGTGCTGCAGGAAATAAAGATATCGCCTGAGTGTTACCCTTACTTTGGTTGGATTGCACTTTAACAAGTATGGGTGATGGATGAAAAGTAAGGATGAGAAGTAGGGATAACCAATAAGAACTAGGGATGACACATTTGGGTGATGGACAAGAAGCAGTATCAGAAGTATGGATGATGGATGAGAAGTAGGGTTGAAAAGTAAGGCTAATGGATCAGAAGTAAGAATGATGGATAATAGCTCAGAAGTAAATATGAGAAGTATGGATGATGGATAATGTATGAGAAGTAGGGATGGTGAGTAGGGATAATCGATGAGAAGTAGGAATAAGAACAAGGGAAGTTGGTTAAGGCATACGGATGGGAATTAGGTGTGAGAAGTCCACTCTCCACGATTACAGACATCTCTGATAATTGCTGGGGTATGCAGCAGTAATCAGGGATGCACCGTTTTGCATCAGGACAATGGGTGTAATGATGAGTGATCGTCATATTCCTCGATTTACCACTCAACCAATAAGTACATCATAAAGGTCTGCCAGTAATGGTATGACCGCTGAACCATGCCATCCAAATTACTGTCAGATATGGAAATGTGAGTATTTGGGGGAGAGATGGGCGTTGCGTTCATCATGTAGGTTCCCAGGAGCTTACGTAACTGAAAAGGCGCCTACAGCAAGCGGTGAGGGTATGAGAGGCTATCTTTCAGAGTGTAATAGATAAGCTTGTAAAAACCATTTTACCACTGTATGAAAGCCCAAAGTATTGGCTTTGACAGTGCTTCCTTTGTTATGGATTACACTTTTCTTTCATTTTGGTTGTGTGCACCTCGTGTTATGAGTTTTTTGTATGGCAAATTGTGCATTGTGCGAGTTCTCCTACACACAACCACTAAGGTCTTGCTTATAACAAACTGCATATGTGGGTATAGAAATGTGGTGTCTGTTAAAGCATAACCACTAGGGGATGGATCAGCTGGGAAACTCGTAGAAAAGTTTGTTTGATTTTTCCCACTGCCACTTTGTGGCAGATGGGTGGGTGTAAGTTTAGAAAAAGAAGAAAATAGGACTGAAGAGGAAGAAAATGTTTGTCACTGGGATATTGGGAGCAGTTGTGGTGATTAGGGACAGGCAGCCCTCAGCGGATACTAACAGCAGAGGAAGCCCCTGACTGCTTTCCTCTTTCTCAGAAGAACATAATTGGTATTTATGGCACTCTCAAACAGGAAACAGGAACACTCAGAACTTCGGCCAGCACAAGCAATGCGCCAAAATAGCAAGTTTCCATTCCAAACCCTGCATTTTCTGTCACATATTGGGGGTGGAGGAAGGGAGGAGGGGCCATCTACATGCTGGGAGGCTTTATTTAATTATGAAGGAGACCAAACTGAAGAGGGTCAGTATATGAGAAGAGAATGTGGATTTTGGGAATCAACGCCGATGAACACAAAGTGTATTTCACAATTAACCATATTGACTTAGAGTCCCTGCTGATAAGGTCTGAAAAGAAAATCTTATGCAGAATTGTAGTTGTAGGAGAATGAAGTGATGATTTCAAGATGATATATATATATATGAAAGCAACGACCTTTCCCTTGTCTCAGAAAGGATGACAGCCACCACAGGTAGGATGAAACAGCGTCCTTTATTTCCAGTGCACAACTTCAAGCGGCATGATGCATTTCGGCATGATTTGCCTTCCTCAGATGCTGTCTTGCTTGAAAGACAATTCACTTGTCCACTTTGGAAGCGCCTTTTAAAATTTGATGACGACACTCCCACATGATTAGGGGGCGGAGATTCAGAGACGTCCGAACCTCCTCACCTGCAGCAAACCTTAGTAAGTAAATGCCCAAGTGGGCGGTGACTGCAGGGACCCCACTGAATCCTGGGTCTTGTAGTGGCATGGATCGCCTCCACCTCCTTGCTTCCGACCGCAAATCACCACAGCGAGCAAAAGAGCCCACTCCTCCAGTGAGCGTGAGCACCCCGTGTAGTCACGGTCTTGCATATTGCTTGCCAGTAGAATCGCTGTGGAGTGTGGCGTTTCGGCGTTTCCCAAGCGCCTTGAGAAGTCCTCACGTTTGCCACACAAACGCCGAAAACTTGCTGGAAGGGGGCTGTATTGAGCTCGTGGCCAGCTCTAAACATGAAAGCAACGACCTTTCCCTTGTCTCAGAAAGGATGACAGCCACCACAGGTAGGATGAAACAGCGTCCTTTATTTCCAGTGCACAACTTCAAGCGGCATGATGCATTTCGGCATGATTTGCCTTCCTCAGATGCCGTCTTGCTTGAAAGAGAATTTACTTGTCCACTTTGGAAGCACCTTTTAAAATTTGATGACGACACTCCCACATGATTAGGGGGCGGAGATTCAGAGACGTCCGAACCTCCTCACCTGCAGCAAACCTTAGTAAGTACATGCCCAAGTGGGCGGTGACTGCAGGGACCCCACTGAATCCTGGGTCTTGTAGTGGCACGGATTGCCTCCACCTCCTTGCTTCCGACCGCAAATCACCACAGCGAGCAAAAGAGCCCACTCCTCCAGTGAGCGTGAGCACCCCGTGTAGTCACGGTCTTGCATATTGCTTGCCAGTAGAATCGCTGTGGAGTGTGGCGTTTATATATATATATAGTTGTGCAAATGGAGCAAAATGAAGGCCTGGGACTACTTACAAATTGCTGGAGTTTGTGTTGACACTTTAGCTTTCTTTTTGCCCCTTTCACACACTTTACCTTACCTATTTATACTCTTCCCCCTCTCTTGGTCGTATCCTGTCCTTCTCACAAGCACGTTCACCTTTTTGCTCGCTCCCTTATAAAGGCGCACACACATGAGTGTGTCCAGTGGCCAGACTAAAATACAGGTCGTGTATGTGCAGTTGTCTGATGCTCATGATGGCTCCCAGCCATCATGAGTCGCGGTGGGCGTATGCTGATGACGGCCGGGAGCCGTCATGACCACTTCCGTAATTGGAATCTTCAGCACTGCGGAGGAATTTGCGCCGCAGTGATGAGGTTAATACTGTATGTCAAACATACTTTGCAGCATGGGGGATGTGATGGGTACCAGGGTCTGGAGTCTTTTCTATGTGAAGCATTGGCAATCCACATGGGGAGGCACCCGCAACATGTGCTGCACCTGTTCATAGCAGCAGGGTCGGACTGGCCTGTAGGGCAATCAGGCAGTGCCCAATGGGCTGTTCTGACAGATCAGTGTGTGGAACGGTCTTTTAGCAGTTGTGGGTGGGTTTTATGACCAGTTGGGCTGGTTTTTACTGTTGATTTCCCTGATATTACCACTTTTTAGCTATCTGCTTCACTAATTGGGGTCACTTTAATTTTGGTGCCCGGACCTATTTTGTGTCCCGGTCCGCCCCTGCCAGACAGGGTGCATCATAGAGTTGTTTGCAGAAATGCAGCGCCTGTCCCTACGTCCGCATATGAACCTGTGTGGGCCTCGTTCTTTTGGGAGGCAACTTCTTTGGATTTGTAAACGGCCTGTCTCAGCCGTGGATGCGGCCCGCTGCAAATGCAGACATTGAGGACGCCACGACGCCTGTGATCCAGGGACAGGCGCTACATTTCGAAGCTATGAAGAAGTCAGCTGGATGTTGACAGGACTTTTAAAGCAACCCACATGGATTTTTATTTTATTTGATAAGGAGTCCGTCTGAGTTGGCAAATCACCTGAGGAATACTACTGAAGCACTCCAGGTACCATAAGGCTGAGCGAGAAGAGCGGCCACGCCCACTGGGGGTGGTACCGATGTGGATTATAAGTGCATTTCCCATGCCAACAGTACGAGTCTCAATTGGCCCAGGAAGAAGGGCGGGAGCCCGAAACGCGTAGGCCAGGTGTGATAAGGACTTTAAAGGACTGCCACGCCCAGTTGAAAGCTTCGTAATAAATACGTCAGCATATGAACCTGTGTGGGCCTCGTTCTTTTGGGAGAAGACTTCTTTGGATTTGTAAACGGCCTGTCTCAGCCGTGGATGCGGCCCGCTGCAAATGCAGACCCTGAGGACGCCAAATCGACGCCTGTGATCCAGGGACAGGTGCTGCATTTCGAAGCTATGAACGAGTCAGCTGGATGTTGACAGGACTTTTTAAGCAACCCACATGGGTTTTTATTTTATTTGATAAGGAGTCCGTCTGAGTTGGCAACTCACCTGAGGAATACTAATGAGTCAGCATATGAACCTGTGTGGGCCTTGTTCTTTTGGGAGGCAACTTCTTTGGATATATATATATATATATATATATATATATATAAACCAAATCTTCAATCAGCGCACTCCTGCAAATGAAGACACGGACCCAAAGGCTGCAGTAAGGGAGATTTATTTCAACCTCTCAGGCGACGCGTTTCGAGCAACTAGTGCTCTTGATCACATATATATATATACTTGTGTGTATGAGTGTATGTATGTGTATAGATGACCTCCTAGCCAGTGCTCTTCTCTTCAACACCAAGAATATCTGTGCCACTTTTCGTCCCTGTCAACCATGGAAGAATGCAAAATATCAGTTTCTATTTTGAGACATTTGCTGACCCCACACGTTGCATATCATATATCACTACACCAGGCTAACCTGTTATGCATTTTACTTGCTATTGTGTTTTGGAAGAGTTTCTAATTGCAGGAATCTCTATTTAAATTATGTAGCACACCTGTTTACTGTAAAACATTCTGTATGAACAGGCCTCTTACGGGGAACTAGATGACATTTGACCGTGGAGATTTGTATATATACTTTCTGGTGTTTTCAGTCTCAGGAGGAGTCTGGTGGCTGATCTTCTCCATTGGACAACATACTTTCTCAACATGTCTCAATTAATTTGTATTCTGTATTACCTGAGTAAAGTGTTTTTTTTTTATTTTACGAAGGCGTAAGCACATTTATATGTGCAGCAATCGCCACCATTAATATGGATTTTTGTGTATCTGTAAATACCACTTAAGCCTTAAGGGGTGGGAAAGTGTCTATATCACACATTCTTCTCTCCTTTCCCTTTCGACCTAGGAAAGGGTTGGATATTTACTTTAGTAAGGGTTGGCGTAACTTCCTCCAAGAAAGGAACGAGGAACTTATCACCCCCAAATTTACTAGGAGTGCAGAGAATGAGGATTCTCCTTGGGAAAAAATAGTTTCAAGTGAAAACCTAAAGGTAATAGCGCCCCAGAACTCCTTTTAGAGCCTCTTTCTCATGTGGGTCATTAACAGATGGCCCAGTGGGCTTCTTCATCAACCTGGAATAAACTACAGAAAGCAGGAAAAATGTAATCACTCTGAAAACAATGTCCCTTTCACAAAATAAGTAAGTATTTTTGGCTACAAATCAGTAACAACTCTACATTCCTTTGGCCAACACGAGTATACAAGCATTCGCACCTCAACAACTTATGCTCCTTCAGAGCCTCCAGCTATTTGTGCTCTTTCATGCTTCCTGTGACACTGAAAGCTGCATCCACTAATGACCATCAATAATCTTTGTCGTCATCCGGTCAGCTTTTTCCACTTTGTAGGGCTAAGTGAGACAACCCAAAGATGCTCCTTACTAGAAAAGGGAACTCATGAATTCTAGGCTCCAATCTACAAAGTGTATACACTCAGGGGGGTAACAGTTCCTCGAAACTCAGAAAGTTGAAAGCAAATTATGGTTTCTAAGACTCACAATAGATTGGATCTATAGTAGTGATGGGGGAATTTCTCATTTTGAATGTAGTGCCCTCACACACCCTTGCGAGTGTCATGCTTCATCATCGGGCGTTGCTCCTCGTGGGGGTTGGTCCTGCAGTCCCTCACGGGCCCCGCGAGAGGGCTCTTTGGCGGAGATCTTTTAAAGAGACGCCGCAGTTGTGCATGCAGGTGTGTGGGCCTCGTGAAAAAGGTGAGTGGGTGTTTTAAAATTACCAACTGGTACCCAGAACCTATGCTTATTCAGGGGCCCATATGGTAAATTAAAAGAGTGTGGATCTGGAGCTCCTTTTAAGAACAAATACAGAGGGCGGATGTGTGGCTCTCAGGATGTGTGCTGTAGTGAATTAGTCAGACATAAAACAAGGTCAACATGTTTCGCGCTCTCAAGTGGTCCCTAAAGGATCCTTTGGCGCTTAGTCAGGGCCGAAATGTGAAATGAAAAAACAAACAAGACGGAACAGGTTCCAGGAAAGAAAGAGCCTATGGACCTGTAATACACTATTCTTAAGGAGTTTAGCTTCATTGCGCTTATAGGGACTCTTACTGTAGGTACCTATCCCCAACCCCTCTATTAACACCTTAGCAGCTATGGAACGTTCAGCTCCAGTGCTGAACGTTCCATTGCGCAGGTGCAGTTGGAACGTCCAACGGCCGACGGCAGCACTCCTGAGGTAGTGGTGCCGTCGGCCGTTGGAATAGGCGCAGCACTTAAGGTGTTAAGGAGATCAGGCTCCGTCGGCACCCTCTCGGTTGAAGGCTGAGTAAATTTGCTCGCCTATCTTGGGTCCAGTGACCTACCCCTCTGTCGTAGTGTGCCGGAAACGGACCAATCTACAAAGCACTGCACTTTATGAACCTACCATTAGTCAATAAAATATATACATGAAGAGTGAATAGCTCCTCATCAAGCATTCAATATGTTCCAGACACAGGCACATCCCATTGGTTAGTGTTCAGTGACTGGATAATTCCTCTCAGCAGAGTTAAGAGTATCAGAAAAGCCCCCAAACCATACGCTAGAGCTGTTCCTTAATTACACAAATCTGTTGCAGTGGCAGCTAAAATGTTCTTGTACCAAATAACTAATCACTCCAATCAATTTAAACAAAAATTCTTTTGAGTAATGTCTTCATGAGTTTATCGAAGAAACCTCTGATGTGAACTTGAAGTAATATTACCTAAATTTTGAAAACAAGGTTACAGATGTCTGCCCTTTTGACAGTGTGCATTTCCAAAAGTGGATACCCAACTGGGCTAGGGTCACAATTCATCCGTAGCAATGGCATAATGTTCTCGCCACCAACTGGAATGTATTCGTGGTAAATCGCACTATCCTGCAAACCCCCAAACCACGTTTGCATCCCACATTTGAAAACTGTTCAGTCAAATTTTAACTCAAAATATATCCTTGGAATGTATGTGGTGATGAAAACTGTTAGTCCACCCATCCTATTGTGCATAGTTCTTGCTGAGGACCATATGAGGCTCAAATAAGTCCTAATATGTAAAACGATAAAATCTTAAGAGAGATACTTTCTTTTTCACATCCCTTTATGCCTCAAAAATTTCTTGTGCGGAGGATAGTTAGTGTAAATTATTTGCTGTTATAGAATTGTGTCAGATTCCAAGGACTATTGAATTTTAGGTTCAGTTGATATTACAAGCCCTTTGGCGCAACACACAACCTACAGTATGGTATGGAAGGAATGAGGTATGGCTTATATCAGCAAATAAAATGCCACTGCAGATAGCAATAACAATACAGTTAACGGAGAAGCAGTAGGAAACGAGTTAGCATCTGAATCTGGACTGCACAGTGAAGACTTGGGGTTACCAACACAAAAAAGAAACTCAACAAGTCACCCTGCACTCTAACTTACATAAATGCATTCCAGCATGCACATAATACCAGTATGCCATAGCAAACCCACAAGCATGTCAACAGCTTGCAAGATGGAATGTGGACAGTGTTAAAGAAGATCAGCCCTGGCCAGTGACCAAGTTGGACACACCATTTAGGTGAAATGTGTCTGCAAGTTGAAGTTCGTCTGTATTTGCAGGCCCATGACACCAAGGAACTCCTTCTCAGAAATCCAGCTCCAACATTCCTTACAGAGATTTTGCATCACATTTTACAGTCAAAGAACCCAAGAAGAAACCAACCACTCCCCATTAACAATGGTTATACAGCTTTATGCATTCATAGATTCACATACTGTGTATTTTTCTAGTGGTTAGGTCCAGAAGTGTTCAAACACTATCCAGGTTTTTACAATTGGGGTCAATTAATGAGGAGTTAAATGACTATGATGTTGACCATACACTTATGATGCCCAAAAAGTGCCCTCCTTCTTAAATTACTTTTTTCCATTTTCTGCTCTCATCCTTCCCTGGAGAGGTTTGAGCGTTCATGTGAATCTACGTCTAACCCACAACTACTTCTTTTTGTGTCTTTTGTGAAGGTATGTGTTGACTACAATGTGGCAACTCCACATATGTCCTTTGATAATACATTAGCTAATATGGCTAAGTGTGCCCTGTTCTTTCGTGTTCAATGTGCTTTTGGTCAGTTTATTAGTGCTTTGTTTGCTAATGTTTAAGACTTCTAGCAAGTGTCCTCTTTGTAACAGTCAAATGTAAAGTTAGCGAATCATGTAGTATGTAAGAATGATTAATTTTATCTAATATTTTTGTGTGTTCTAGGCATATTTTTTCTAGGAATGTAATGCTCTTTCACCTTGTTTTAAGTGTTGGCAAAAATGTGGGAAGTTGAATAGATCGGTTCATGTGAAAATGTGACAGCAATTTAGTAATACACTTTGGATGTGTTCGCATAACCACCATATCCTTGTACATACACAAATAGTTTTCTTCTGTAAGGGCTTGCAGTTCACTTACTGTTCTTAAGGAGATGATTATTTCGAGTAAGAAACTTTATGTCTATTTGATGCATTGTTTCAAAGGGCGGTTTAATCATAACTGTAAGTAATACACAAATAGTTTTCTTCTGTAAGGGCTTGCAGTTCACTTACTGTTCTTAAGGATATGATTATTTCGAGTAAGAAACTTTATGTCTATTTGATGCATTGTTTCAAAGGGCGGTTTTATCATAACTGTAAGTAATATGTTTATGTTCCATCGAGGGACTTGTGCTGAATCTGGAGGCTATGACCTTTTTTGCTCTTTCTATGATTTTTTTTATCACTGGAATAGAAAATATTTGCAAATTATGCATTTCTGTTTTGTGTGCTAGAATAGCTGGCAAACGTACAGATAAGATGCAAAACGATGGCCACATTCAAATAAATGCATACAATATTTCAGCAACACTACAATTTGATCCGTTTTATTTTCCATACAATAATTTACTGTACACCCATTTAGAAACCTGCTCCATTGGGCTGCATAACATTTTCTAGCTGATTGTTTCTTAGCTTCTTTTTTAAATTGGTTTATCTTTTAAAGCTTCAAGTGGTAGAAATGAGGACCATAGTACTTCAACAGTAGTTAACACATTGGGTGGTTTTTGCAATCGGTGAATGTATCAATTATACAACAAAGAAAACAATGGAACATGGATTTTATGTAGATTCATTCAATGTGAAGGTACGTAGCTCAGTCCCACTCTCCTCCCACTTTTGTCTATGATGAGGTAAGAGTGCCATCATTATCCCAAATGGGAGACATAGAACATATTTGGGAATGGCACAAAATATCAGATATCACAGCTGGATGACCCACCCCCATCACTTGAGGTTTCTTAATGTAAGTGACAAACTGAAGCCACACCTTCTCTCTAACTTATATCCTCTGTCATAAACATTAGCCAATGTATTTTGCATTGCATAAAAAGACCAGATTGTGAATAACAATGGGCTTACCCTTTAGCGGGTGGGTGTTTATCTTTGCATGTCTCCCCCAAACCCCTCCTTAAACACCATCCATTTAGGAGTAAGCATTCCTCATTTCCCGGGCACTCCCCCAGTTCTTCTCATATTTACAACCATAATATATACTTACATGTGCGGAAATCTCCGCAGGCAAAGGATAGAGGTTGCAGAGACAGATTTCTCCACGAGTATATTAGTGAATAGCATTTTGCACTATGTGAGTAGTACTATTTTAGCACTATTTCATGTACTACAAAATGCACATTTTGAATTGGCCTCAATATTTCTTGCATTGGTTCAGTGCCATTTTGTTTTAGGTATCTTAGAGAGAGGATATGAAATGTTCCCTACTTCCTTGGTGAGGTATGACATTTCTGTTGTGTTTTCTGTTGGTTAGCCTTCAGAGCTGGAAGACCGTTTTTAATTTCAGGACGTTTATATGCTTGCAAGCATAATGGTCTGGACATTGCCCTCTGACTTTTAGAATGTGACGGTGTGCTCTCCATTACACCTGTGACGCAACAGTTGTAATCCACCACTATTGACTGTAAACCTCAATTAGTGCACTAGGTCTATACCATCTGGAGATTCTGCTGACATTGTTGGGAGGAGCGCACCCTGACCAGTCAATCGTCCAAGTAAGGGTACACATAAATTCCTCTCATCCTGAGATGTGCTGTCACCACCGTCATTGTCTTTGCAAAGACTCCTGGCGTAGACTTTATCCCAAAGAGTAGAACTTTTGATTTGGCAATTATAACTTTTTGTTATAAATCTCGGCTACTTCAATCAGCCGGGTGCATTGGTATATGGAAGTAAGCATTTTTCAGGTTTATGGTGGCCAATGAATCATTCTATTCCAACTGCAGTAAGACCTCGCTTACAGTTGTCATTTCAAGCCGTTCTGTTTTGATGAACCTGTTTACAAATTGTAGGTCTCATATCGGTCACAAAGCCATAATCTATTTTTGAAACTGGAAATATACTGACCACTTTCCCATATTTCTTTCATGGCGTGGTAAGTCTTTGCTTGCTTTCAGCAGGCATAGTTTCAATCCCTTTTGCTCCAGGTTTTTCAACTGTCTTTTTTGTACATTTGCTTCTTTAGAGCAATTGCTGGTTGCTTTTTTAAGAAATACTAAGAAATATCTAACACTATGATGTTTTATACAGAGCCTGCCCTTGACTCTGCCCCCGTTGTTTGTACATGTGCTTGGTATGGATCCAACAAGTGATTTACTGGAAGGGGTGCCACCTCTACTGCGTTGTCTTCTTGTTTTATCTCGGGAGTGAAAAGATTGTCTTGCCTGATTGTTATGGTGCCATTGTGACTGGCCTTGGAAATCAGAGGGGTGATATGTTTTTAAGGCATTGTACTGCAGAGTGATCTAACCTTGCCCAGTTCTTGCCAACACGTGTCCTCTACAAGAGGAACTCCTCATTTGCAAAGCCCCGGTTGCCTTAGTAATATCACTGGCCTCTTTTATTTGTTCCAGATTATGATTGACTGTTGGACCAAATAAATATTACCCAGTAAAATGTGTGTAAATAACATTGGCTTGAACTTTACTTTTTTAACTTGAAATTCATAGCAATGAATGCTTTCGGTGGAATGTTACTATTGATAACTGCATATTGGCTGTATCTGATGCATCTAAAGCACAAGCATTTGCAGTTGTTCTATTCTCTTCAACTATTGACTTGGAAGGTGCTTAAGTGTATCTTTCTTGTACTGCCACTGTTAGGTCTGCGTATCTTTTACTCAGAGTGTTTGACGCTGCTCATACCATTGTATGGATGCTGCTGGCTTAATGTTCCTGCCCACTGCCTCAAAATTTTACACTTTCATCTAAGCCTTGTGTCCTTGGGGATTGGGCTCTTGGTGACAATGACAATAAGGGAGGCAGGGTCAGCGTGCAATCCTTTGCATCAGGGTCCCTGTGTTAACAGTTCTGGGAGTTACTGCTCTAGAAGTGACTGGTTTTGGAAGACTTCACAATCTTGCTGCAAAACTACAAGGATCATTGGTAAGTAAAGATTTTCTTTGCAATTGGATTTAGGTTTCTAATAAAAACATGACTCCTCTTGTTCAATTTCCATTTGTATGCCAGAGACCTCAGCTGCTCTTTTCACTACTCTGTAAGACATAGTGATATCATCTGGTGGGGTTGGTTTTGGAAGGTGAGATTCAATATCATCCACTGATGAGTCTGTCTCAGTCTCATTTCAAAACACCCCCTCATCCTCCTGAGAGATTTTCTTCCTGTCTTTCTGGAGTTTGAGGATACAGTTACTCCAACACCTGACTTTGTGTGCCCTTTTGCTGCTTCTCATCTTCTATAGGAGGACTCATCTTTCCTTTTTGCTTCAACTTTTCTGACTCCGTCTTACGTCTTTTTAATGCCAATTTGTTTTGGTGTAATATGATATGTCAATGCTTCTTCAAATGATTATTTCTATTCTATTACATCAAATTCTGTATTTTGACGCTCAGTGCTCTTTCTTAACTTCTTTAGCTTTATTGGCCTTTTCTCCCTCATAGTTGTTGTCTTTGAAGTATCTTTGTCCTTCTTAGATTAACATTGCTTTGCTGTGTTTTTTTTAGGTTGATGACCTCAGTATTTCTTGTTTTTTTTCAAGATAGAGTGTTTTTGTCTTCATTGTTTATCTTTCGAGGTCGAAGGCCTCAGTAGTTCTTGTCCATATATCACAGTAGACTTCCTCATTGTCCCTTCTTTATCTTTTGAGGATGGACTCTTCAAAGTGAATACCTGCAAGATGCGCTGTTTTACCTTCAAAATCAAGGCCCTTACTTCCCATTTGATCTTGGCTGGCTGCAGAAGTCGAATCAAGATATTTTTCCTTTTCCCTACTAGTTGTCCTTCATCTGGGATTGTTTTCAACGTAAACATTTTCATAAATATGAATATTTCTTTGACAGACCTTTACTCACAAGGTGTGACCTTTCGAAGAGCTCTGAAGACGCTTTAATTTGAAGTCGTCCACCTACTGAATATGCAGGGCTCATGGTCTTGTCAGCGGTACCCTGTGGTACATAACTGTTAGTGTGGGGTGTTTGCTCCGATCTTTCTGGCTGGTCCACCAATTCTCCATTATGCTGCTTCAGTTCATGCTGGAAACATCATGGAAATGCCATTTTGGGGTTGTGCTACCATCTTAGTGTGTTGTGCTATGGTTTGGATCACCCAAAGGGCATTCTTGGCCTCCTAAAAGCCCTAGCATATCGGCAGCACGCATCTTTGCCCTATGTGGTTCCTTACCGAGGGATCTGAGGCATGCTTTTCAATGTTTGTATTGCTAGAATCCAGACATATTTGTTATCTCTCTCTAGACACACCAAGACAGCTTACACCATAGCTATTGTTTTCCTTTTCCCAAACCAAGATGTCTGCTTTGTCACATGACAGCACCCCTATAAAAGCAGCTGTATTTTTCCAAGGGTTCCCTGCTACAGCCTGATCTACGACTTTCCACCATTGTCAACCTGCCTTGTGAATTCTTCAGTTTGGAGTTTTTTGTTATGTCATCAAGCTTTTTTCTTCCAGTCCTTGGATACAACATAGCAAACACATGCCCTCCAAAGGATTATCTCTATGTTGACACTGTGGCTATTGGAAGTCTTTGCCCACACCTCGGAGAAAGATTATTCCAGGATCAGAAGCTTTCCTTCGCATCAAGCCCTTAGCATGTGGTTTGCATTCTTTTGTCTTAAGAGTCTGTACACACTTTACAGGGAGAAATTTGTGTATCTCAAAAGAAAAAGTGGCAATTCCCTAGAGGTCAAAATCTGTCCGATGTTCTCCTTCATCCTCTTCTGACTCAATGTCTTCTACCTCTGAAGATAACCCCATGTTCTATATGTGTGGAGATCATGATCTTTCTTGTGACTATTCCATCTTAGCCCAGTATGCCAAAATAATACTGCCGTTATGAAGTACAGCCTTTAACGTGAACGAATAGAAACAGCAGTCCTCCGACATTTATTTTTGAGGCAGACAGAACATGCATTCTTGGTTTTTGTTGTTGGAAGTGAACTTGTGGTTGAAGTTTGGGTAAAGCTTGAATAGAATATTCGTACTATAAAATGGTGTCGAGGAAACGCCAAGTAAAAAACGACCCTGAAATACATTCTCCGACCTAGTCGAAGACCCCTAATAAAAATCTGGTGTCCTTGATGTTGGATCATCTTGTTCACTTATTAGTGATTAAAGAAACCTGACAACTTCCTTACTCTTTACGAGAGCTCTCTCTTATACCTCTGAACTCATAACTAGAAAAAAAGAATCTAAAACTGAGGGCACGTTTTGGGAACTGTGGGCTTACGGTCGATATTGTAGTGAGTCATATAGCTCCACCTTAGTTGAAGCCCACTCTAACATCTTTGATAGTTAAATATTTCCGAACCCAACCACTAGATGATAGACCAATGCACAACATGTGCATCAGGAAGAGGATTACAGCTGCAACACATTCTATATTGCACAGGTACTAGTGATTAATTTGAACCGTTTTTTTTGTTGCAGTTTTATATAGCGCGAACTCGACTCAAAGGTATTGGAGAGCCTCACATGGACACCAGTTACGTTAAAAAAGGACACATTCAATTTTGGTAGGAACAGGTAGATTACGTGATTTGCCCAGAATCACAGGTTGTTGAGCCGAGACTCAAAGCTGGCTCCCCAGCTCCAAAGTCGTCAGCTCTGGTCGTTACGCCACATCCGTTGCAGGTGGTTGGCAAAGGCACTCGATTTTGGAAACTATTAATTATTTTTAATCAACAGAATTTGACCCAGAGAAGGAGAGAGAAAAGGGAGAAAGAAAGAGAGAGATAGGAAAAGAGTGACAAATGAAGAAAGCTTAGATGAAAAACACCTGCAAGAGTGAGATAAAATGATAGGAAGCCGAGATTGGTGGTGGAAAGAGGCATACAGAGGAAGAACCAAGGCAGGCAGCCTTAGTTTTTGACAACTATGGCATTCAGCAGTACCAGCAGCTGTCAACTAAGAAAAAGTTTGCACTTCTCAACCCAGTGGCAAATGGCAAACGCCAGGAAAGTGAAGCAAAGGGTAACAGATCACCTCGACTACAGGCTATAACCAAAAGCAATACGAGTCTAAAAGGTAGCGAGGAAAACAAAAGGCCTGGACACAGGAAAAGGGAGACCGAAGTCAATATACAAACTCAGGACACTAGGAAAAAGTGTTTCAGCAGTTAAGACGTCTTTTATTTGCCCCATGAGGAAATCATAGTGCTTACTGGTTAAAACAAAGCATGACAGGCATTAAAGAACACAAGGCATTTCTACATAAACATACATGTAGAGGAATTCAAAGACAGGCACTACATCCAACACAACATGTGATACTTGCTGATCTTCAGTGCCTGTCACATAACATCTAATGTCACTTCCTAGATTTTAGAGCTGTTAAAGTCTCGTAAAATAAAGCTTTGCATTTACTTAATGTCATTATTTGTCACAGAATATATCACTTCTTGTACTTCAGGAACTGTTCTAGAACATTTTATGTCACTTCCTGTTTTATCCATCACAAACCATTTCATATCACTTCCTGTATTCCAATATTTGACACAGAAAACAATCAGATTTTCATTATATGTATGCTGATCGGTGATGTTAATTCTTCGTTTCAGAACCTGTGATGCAAATCTGTGGTTTCAATATCTACCACTGAACATGTGATGTCACTTCCTGGTTTTCAGTATCTTACACAAACATGTAATGTTACTTCTTTATTTCCATTATCAAATTCAGAGCTTCTGGTGTCAGTCTATGGTTCAGTTTTCAACACTAAGGTTGTGTTGCCACTGCCCGTTCTTTAATGATCAGGTACTACATTAAATTAGTTTCCTGGATCTTATTGTCAGAACTGAACACGGCTCTTGCTCAGCAATAGGACTTTTGGGTCTTGATGCTCAGTAATCGTATTTCACTACCAGACCACCAGTTTTTTCTGCAGTGGACATGTACGGTCCCTTCCTCAATGCCCGACATAGGTATCCTTAGGCAACGTTCCTTGTACTTGGTCTATTATATGACTTCTGCGGCTCACGCTTGTCCGTGTTGTGCAAAGGCTTACAGTGTGTTTGACATAAGCTGCATAATAAAACTTCCCACTTCCATCTCATATTTATGGTCTTCCCATCATACCACAATGTCTCTTCCTCGTGGAAAAAATATTCACAGAGATCCTAATTCTCACAAGCGAATCACATCACATTCTGTCATTCTGAAAACAGTCTAGAATTTAATGCACAAGCTGCACCTTCCACCCACATGAATTCTTCAGAAAGTTCCTTATTCCTCACCATCATCTTTTTCAGGCCCTAAAGCGAGGGACTTTCAATCCACCCTTTACTCAAATGACACAGATGTGTGTAGCTAGCAGGTGCTCAAGCGGAAACAACGGATATCCCCTTGGCTCATCATGGAGGCTCTCCCATTGACTATGGACTTTTCTTCTCTGGTCACATTAGCGGAACTGGCGTTCAGGGGTCATGTGTGACATCCAGAGAGCCGGATGAAGCTGAATGACTGCGTAGAAGATTGCGACCTCGCACTCGCCACTGAAAGATGCTGGTGTCCTTCCCACCCATAGAGATCAGGTGGCGATCATCATGTGTGAAGCGTACGTTGGTTACATGGCTTCCATGTCCCCCATAAACATGGCTCGGGGCCTGTGAGTGAAGAAGAGAAATATGTTAGGAAAAGGGTTAACTTATAAGCCTAAGTGACCACTATAGCTGACAGATAGAGAAGTGTTGCTGAAAATCATGTTATCCCTCCCTCCATAAACTAAGAAGTGCAAGGAGCAGAGGAACACATGATTTATACTCAAATGACTGTAGTCTGACTATTTTATATTTCAGTATTTTTTTAAGAGAATGTGATTTGCAGTATATCTAAAATTTGATATAATCATCCTAAGTCAGTACTCTATAAGCTACGGGTGTGACCCTTTTCCAGCAATCCTAGATAATTCACCTTTGCACTGGGTACAATGTTTTATGAAGGCCGAGGCAATTTGGTGATGATCAGTAATGCCGAATATACCAGGAAATTGAGTGAAGCTCTTCTTTGAATCTGGATACACGAGATTGTGTCCTGATTCCACCAAATCTAGACAGTGAGACTCCACGTGTAACTTTTCCATTTCCATATTGTGTACCATGAACTCTCCTCTTCATCCTCTCTCAACACCTTCCCCCTCTCTGTCCACATCACTAACCTTCCCTCTCCTCTTTCCCAGTTTTTCCTCTTGCATTTTCCCCCAACCTTCCTTAACCCCACTCCCCATTTACCCACCTTGGGCTTTGAGCAAGGGTACTGGAATACGTGGACTTTGCAGAAGTCGTCGGCCACGGCAACTGTTCGCTCATTGTAAGAGCGGCAGAGAGAATTGATGTCTGTGCCATCAGAACCATCAGGCCACACACCTGCAAGAGGATGGAAAGAATTGTTAGTATGGAAATTTCATGGGCACTTTGCAAGAAGGGGACAGGATTCAGCCTGATTAAGGAGGGGCAGGAGCCTCGGTGGCCTAAAGACAAAAAACTTGCCCACCAAAATTTGAAGCATGATGGACAGACTCTTACACTTGGCATACTCCACCCGCTTTGCCTCCCGTCAGGCAAAGACCTCAATTGAAATAGGATCCCTTTGACTACTGTGAGCGAGGGTTCTCTATTCCCTGGCTGTCCTACGTAAAAAAATCACTGGAAGGGATTGGTGTAAGGCTTGCTGTTTCTGAGTCAGAAAGCAAGCACAGGACCTGTTAGAAAAATTGCAAGGTATCAGTTTGCATGAGGAATCACAGAAACCCAGTATTTGGGATTACATACTTTCTAATTTTGATGCTGTGCCACTGATTACCTTATGAATACTAGTTAGGTGCGCTCATTTATTTCGATTTAGAGCAGGGACCTTGAAATACTCCCTTTGCTTCCTGCAAGGCTTTCAGTACAACCTTAGCTCACAAGTTTGCCCATGCAACAATGTATCTAAGCAAACCGTGATTCACTTTACTTTCTTCTGTGGGTATTACCAATTATTTATGAGAATGTATTTAGCACCTTTTTTAAGGCTCAGAAATTATCGTAAGTGCCAACAAGCTTCTAGGTGTTTGCAAGAATTATGGACAATGAATCTTGTTGTTGTGTAAGTTTGTTTCTTAAGGTAGCCGCACCTACAAGAAGCACTATGCACTTTGACTAAACTCATCTGCCTTTTCAGACTATTTATTATGTATGCCATGCTTTTACTCATGTTCTGTACGATACATGCTGGTAGCCGTTGATGTTAATTTTTTGTCTTCTCTATGTATTTGAAACTCCTTTTATAGCAAATCTTCCTGCTGAATAAAGATGCTTTGATTGATTGATTGACTACTGGTGCAATGTAACAAACCAGGATGACAGGTCAGCTCTGGGGGCACAGTTCAGAAAGGGAGATCAATGATGAAAGATAGCCATCCAGATCTTCAATGAGGGGACTCCAGAATGGGATTTGCTATTCTCCATAACGAAATGTTACAGAAACTGTAAGATGTTCCTGTGCACGGCCAGGTGAAATCAAGTAGAGAAGTTGTGTGCACAGGCAGGAATTCCGTAAAATAAGTAGGCAGTTTGACTCTGCAAATGCTTAATGAACAATGAACACGCTGTGTTAGAGTAGATGCTGTGGAATAATCATTGCTTGCCAAAGACAGTCAAGTAAAGGAGACACAAATTATTCCAAACGTCAATAAACCTACAGTTGGGTTCTCAGATTACTTGAGAAAGAGAGGTCTGAAAGAAGACTCTTATGTTTTAGGGGCTTAATTAACGAACAAAACACACCCTGGAGGGAAATTAGGCATATTTTGACTGACTGTAGCGCCCTGGTACTTGGGAGATAAATGGAAGGGACAGCGCAAGTGGCAGGTTCAAAGCAACTATTGAGGGAACCTGTGCAATTTGTCTGCAGTTTTGGTAATCATGAGAGTTATGTGAAGGGTAGGCAACACCACCTTACTCTTGAGGAGAGAACTGTTTCTGATATCAGCCACCACTGCCGCACAAGCAAATTGGCGGAATCTTTGTTATGCCTTGGGGTGCTTGCCTGCAGGAGCTGTGGTAGTGATGACTAGAAGTGAGAAGATGAGACACATCAATGGTACTTGAAACCAGAGGCAACAATGCAATAGTATATGTAATCCTGATGAGACCTTATAAAGGGGAGTTGGGGCCAGGAAGTATATCATCCCGTTTATTAAAACCTTTATCAGTTTTCAGATTTTTGCTAATCATTTTGTAATTGATCAGGGAATTGGTAGGGCTGAGATTTTCAGCTCTGAGGTTCATAAACCTTTCCAAGTCAACTTGCCAGCTATTTGTTTTCAAGGTCTAGGACCTCCTACTATGCAACATTACCTCAGAAAACCTTACAATAGGAATTAAACTTACTTAATGCTGTTATTAACACATCTACTGATGAAGATTTGGCCGCGATCACAGGATTGAGTAGTTATGGCTGTAGATGGATCCTATAAACTAAATGTCGCAAGAATACAGAACTCAAGCCCCAAGGAGCCACCTCTTTGTCTACCACAGAAGACACATAGTTAACAAGAGTTTTACTTCAGATGACCACAAGATTTGTTTCAAGATGACCAAAAGGCATTCACAAAATCCAAAATGCAAAGTGGCTGCTCTGTAGGCATTTAGACTGTTCTTGATTCTCTCAGCTTCAGACAAGGGATATAGAATGAAGGATGGCAACCAAATGACATGCTTTAGTTAAAAATCTGAAATCACCTTTGCACAAAAAAGGGAATTCTATCAGTATCCCTTGTACTTTTGTGAAGTGCTAATAAAACATGCAGCTTGCTAATCCTGTGAGCAAACATAACTGCAACTAAAGTGCATGTCTTTCATGTCACTATTCTCACTGCAGTCCATGGGCACAAAAGTGCTTATAGAGAACAGTATTAAACACAATATGGACATTCCATTCAGCATGATGCTGCGTCAAAAGAGGAAACAAATGGAGGAGATCATACAAATGCTTCAGAACAACTCTGTTCTGAAACTAGAAATATGAATCCAGAGTGGCCTTATAAGTTCTAAACGCAGAAAATAAGGGCTTCTTGCTTTGCAAAAGTTGCCCACCATATAAACAACTTTTTATCGCACTGGTACTGGCTGGTGTAATGAAACAACATTCCTCTCACAGGCCTGAACAAAGAAACTAAAACATAAACTATAACACTGCTTTCTATATATGGGCAAGAGGAAGATGCTCCTGGAAAGGTGTAAACATTGGTAATTGTAGGTTCAGACATAAAGAATTAACATGTGAAGATTTAGAAAAGGGAAGAATTCAGAACTTTCTTTTTGGGGATTGGCACGGGGGTCTACAAAGAAATTAAATGTAAACAAAACCTCCTGCCTACACTGAAGTAGGAAGCTGCCCTCCATGAAGCCAAATCTCTGCTTAACCGTGATATGCTGTGTTTATCTTTAATGGAAAAAAAACTCTATAATGGGGACCTAAAAAGGAAGAACGCCAAAGATGCTAGGCTTGGAAGAAGGGACCTCCTTTGTTGCAAAGAAGAATAAACCCAGCTGAGTCTATCAAGCTCTTGGTTGGGCTTCCACAACAAACGGGGTCACCGAATCGGAAATACCCCTATCAGTCACTCTCCCTCATTGATCCAGTGACACAGATTTTTCGAGAAAGGGCAGCGCTGCTTCTTAATATAAAACATGCCTGTGGTATTTTTTGTGTAGATTATGATCTGCTTCCCTACAGGAAGAGAGAAAGACTTTCAAAGCCAGGAAATTACTAATAGTTCAAGTAAATAAATGATCAGTGGATCATGGGAAAACACAGTCACTGATTTTAGGGAGCCCAGGGTGAACCCTAGCCATGTTCTGAAAAATCTTTAGCTCTGGTCGCCCTGGGATTTGGGGCGCTAAATAGAAGTCTACAGAGTGAAAAGAGTCTCTTGCTGAACTAGACAGTGTGTTTATCTGAGGAGTTTACACAGTGCTAAGCTTTGATAATGTTTGCATCTATTTGAAAATCCAAGGTCACCGATTTGGAGATAAATTGTATAATTATTTAATTTTAAACAAGTCTGAATTATTATGCCATTTTGACAATCAAAAGGGAAAAAGTACAGTTCAACAGCTGCAAGTGGAGCGAGATAACCACAACGAATGAGGGCGATCAGTTCCAGCGTCCATTTAGGGTACATAAAGAGGTGTTTCCAGAGTCATGTTTACCAGTGGGGTTGAGGTAAAAGGTCATTTAGCTGACAGGGCGTGCCTCTGGCAAAGTGGGAGTTCCTGCCTCCAGATAGGAACACTTGCCTGTGCAAACTTGTCACCCTCTTTTAGGGTGGTGTTTGGTGGATTATCCACAATTATAGGTTGGGTTCACTCACTTTTGTGCTCTTCTCTAAAAAAAAACTGTTTGCTCTGAGCACACTCCAGCCCAGTCGCTGCAGCCCTGCAGTTTGACACTAACCAAATCAGTCACCGAGCTCGCAATAGCTGCCGTTTTCACATGCAATGCTAGCACTGATTGGTTGGTTCTTCTCTTTGGCCCCTCTTGGTCTCAAGGCCACATTCAGCAATGGTCTGGGCTTTTCCAAACAAAGGAAAGTGCAAGGTTTGCCTTCTTCCCCACAGGACTCCCTCTTCAATCCACCCACTTCCAACCATCAAAGTAGATATAGAGTCTGCCAAAAGGTAGGCGTGAGAAGAAACGGAAGGGTGAGTTGTACGACTACAGCCAAATTCTGCTGAATAGAGCAGCAGCAGGTATAGTGGAGGCCTAAGACATTGTTTACAAATGGAAGGATTGCCTGTTTCATCAAAGGGTGCTTTTTCTGCTTACAGGATTCAGGGGAAGTGAGAACCTAAAATATCTGAGAAGAGATAAATAAAAATTGGCGTCCAATGAATTCTGCCTTATGCATCTTCTGTACCCTTTCTTCACAGACAGAGTCCCAAAAGGGGACTGCCACAGTGCATAAAAAACAAGGCAAGGTTAGTACTCTCCAAAAGGTCCCTCTGCACTCATCAGTGCACACTATACAAAGTATGATGTGCACAGCAATGATATTTGGTGGCACTGCCTTTTCAGGACCCTTATGTCTTTGCTCTTTGTGAAGCTGCCTCCATGAGTAACAAGGCGTTTCAGACCCTTACTAGACTCACCAAAGACGTGGAAACCCAGCACGCAGGTGTACGTTGCCCATTCCCGATCACGACTGTCGAAGCGGTTCCTCAGAAGCTTGCAGCCTCCTGCCACGTCCCCTGCAAAGCAAACAAGTTATATGAGGCTACGTGGACACAATTGGGCTTTTGTGGTAAGGCATTAAGCAGTACTGATTAGCTAGGGCAAATAAGAGGCCAAGAGGGTAGACAAAGTAGAGCTAAGGGGGGAGTTAACGGCCAGATGATGTAGCAGGGAGAAACAACAAATAGAAATGGAGGCAACAATAAAGGGCATGGAAAAGAAGAGCAGTAAGAGTGAGCGGAGAGAGCTAGAGAGAGTGGCACAGAGAAAGGGCACAGAAACCAACAAAATAGGAGGGCGAGAGAAGGAAGGGAAAGCGAAAAGGTCAAAGAGGGTTCATTGAATGTAGCATGAAGCCAAGTTAGGCCTTTGGCTATTCTTTTGTGGAAGAATTGATTCTGTCCAGGTCTACACTGAACCACTACTCTTTGATTTAGCTGGCACGGCTTCCAGCAGGACTAACTCCCAAATTTGAAAGCAGCAGGGTTGTGGTCAGGTAATGGAATGGGAGTAGCGGGCATCAACATAGAGATGCATCCACTGCCCTACTGCTGTCCCAATCAGCCAGGTAGCCCTGCAGGCTCTCCATGCAGAACAATAGAATGGCTCTCTCCACTCCTGGGATATCCCTCGTAATATGCTCCATAGACAGCAGGCCCAGGAATACAGCTACGTCCTCCTATTAGCTTTGCACAGGTGCCCTTGGCTAAAGGGGATCGCTGGGAAAGCTCTCTGTCCTAAGGCATCTCTCTGTTATCAGTAAAGCCAAAGGGATCTCTAGCCAGAGTGTAGTCCACCCTAGGGAGAATAATTATTGGGCTTATCTAGGTCGCCTAAGGGTTGAGGTGAGAAGTCAGGTCATCTCCTCCTACGACCTGAACACAATGAAATTCCCAGAGATGGTCATGGGGAGGGCATGCTATAGTTTATAAGTAACTGGCCCAACCTCCATTCTCCCTCAGTGTCCACTTCTTTGTAACCCAGGTGTTGAGAAATGCCAATGGGTTTTCAAGTGGGCAAATGGGTGGATTGCAGGGAGGTGAGAATCCACCCTGACACCAGCTGGATCATTGCCTCTGTACAGACTTTAAATTGGTAGAAGGTGTCAATCCTTTGGTGAAAGGAGGGAGTACCATTATTCCACCTAAGTTAAAGACTTTACCTTGGTGTGTTTCCTGACTACATCCCCATAGATAGTACTAAGTTGTATATCCCAAAACCACATGATCCTCCCTCCAAAGACTTCACCTCCATGCTCGCAGTATAAAATCACATATTAGTGTCTCTGGACTATGAAACATCAGGCAGGGTCATAAATTGCCATATTACGAACCCTTAATTCTAAATTTCTGCATTGCCAGCACATACAAAGGTAAACTACGAAAAGCCTAGTTGTGGTTTTGGTCAGTTACATTGGAGTCAGAACAAAAAGTATTATTATATTATGTTGGTCGCATTTGTAAGTGCACATTCTACTATTTTAGAAGCAATACACAATCGTATTACAGGATCTCACAGTATGCACTCTCTGGCAATGAAACAATACTCACAGTACAGGATCTCATAGTCCCCAGAGTTGGACATGATGAACTTGCTGTCCTTGGACCAGTCCAAGTGAGTGATGAAGCTGGAGTGACCCTGAAATTTACAAAGAGAAGTGGGGTCAGAGAATCTATTTGGGACCAGGACCTGACAGGTCTATCAGGCCCTCACCCACCAAGGGTCTAAGAAAGTATCAAGGCCACCAGGACCTCACTTCTAGGAACATCAGATTCTGTCATGGACCCCAGGCCTTCAAAACCTGGAGGATCCGACTCCATCAGGGGTCTCTGGCCTTCAGGTCCTATCAGCTTCAGGCTCTAACATGGTCACCAGGCCATCACTATATTGTGGTCTCAGATCCATCATGGTTACTAGGCTCTCACTTCCAAGGGAGTTGAGGCTGTGTGATGGAGACCAAGCTCCTACATTTACGGGCTCCCAAGCTCCATCCTAGGTAATGTTACCTCATTTCCTAAGGGTTCAAGTTCTATTATGGGTATTAAGACCTTGCCTCCTGAGACCTCAAGCTATACTATGGGTAACAAACGTTTAGTTCACAAACCTTAAGACCCTATAATGACTACCAGGTCCTCACATCTTGGGGGTGGGGGGGGCACACTCCATCATAGATACCACAATGCCACATCCAAGAAGCTTATGCTCAAACCAGGGTAAGATTAACCCGCTCTGAATTGTGTTCTAAGACTCAATCAAAGGTAACACACTCTGAATTTCCGTCTCCGGATTAATCAAGGTTAACTTGCTCTCACCAAAGCAAACACAAAGAGAGGATGGACGGAGCGCTGAAACTTTTCAGACACTCACCCCCAGTCAAAGATCTGGGTTGAATCCATCATCATTCTTTAGCTTACTTTGCCACCTCAGTTCAGACCCAGCTATATGCAAATCAGTCTTTATCCTGCGCCTCATGGGAACAGTCCAGCCCGAACTGCCTTTCTTGAGGCTCGATCAATCAAAGGTAACACGCTCAGACCTCCTACAGTCTCAGGCCCGGTCAAGAGTAACAGGGTCTTTCCTCATGCGATCTCAGGCTCAATCAATGGCAACACGCTCTGAAATGTAGGCTCAACCTCAATAAAGGGTAACCCAATTTCCCCTCCTGAGTTTTTAGGTTCCATCATGTGTCCCTGCTTGAAGGCTCCTTTTTGTAGGACGGCCACAAAGATATGGGATGTGGTATTTTTGTGGGTTGTTTTGGCTTGGGGGGTATCATTTTAGGGATCAATTCTGTTTTTAGGGTTAAACATACACTAAAGCAATTTTTATACACAGCTGTCCGCCTACAGCCCACGGGCTGGCAGCATATTGTAAATGTAAGCAAAGAACAAAAGCCAACTTTTATCTACATGAAATTACCCCCTCAACCCCTGTCACTCCTGCAAAGAGGTAATGCACAGCAGGTCGCCTACCATCTAGCAATCCAACCAGGGCTACTGGTAGAGTATGTCCTGGGATTTGTGCCGTACTCCTTGGCGCAAGAGGACATCTCAGAGGTTGGTAGCACGGGTAGGCTCAAGTGTAGCAGCTTAAGGTAGGTCGGGCAAGTCAACTCGTTGTTTCAGTAGAGAAAATGTAAATCAAGGGCTCCCACAGTTCTTGGTAGGTATCTTGCTTAGACTCTACTGTGAGGGATGGTTTATTCATTCCCAAAATGTACCACAATTTGTGCAATCAAGCAGTACAATCAGGAATTCTGTCAAAGCCCCATAATAAAAAGAATATCCTGATGGGCAGTGCCTAGGGATAGGGCAGTCTGCTGTACCCTCAGCCAGATAGTATGTCAAGGGATTAGAAAGCCCGAGTATGGTGTATGCAGGGCACTTCTGGAGCTGTGTGTTAAAGGACCTATCAATGTTGTCAAGAATTCTCCCCCAGAAACGGACCCGCTTTGGACAGTGCTAAAGTAGGTGCAATAAGGTGCTTGTTCCACTACAGCCCCTCCAGCAATCCCCAGTTTGCTCTGGACACCATTTCTGGACGATTGCAGGAGTTAGGCACCAGTATAAAGTTATTTTGTAGGCCACTTCTGTACTGGCAATGTTGTGTGCTGTGTAATAGATATCTTTCCATTCTTTGGGTGTGAGTGCTTGGCCCAGTTTTGCCTTCCATATTTTCTGCCTGCTGTTTTATCTTGTATGGACAAAGCCCATAAATCTTTGTGATGAGACACCTATCATCTTGCTTAAGAAATAACCATCTCTCATAGGGCGTGAGGGGCTGCTCAGCCTGCGGTTTAACAAAAGGGTGAATCACCCAGTGCTGAATTTGCCATTTTTGGATACGATTCATCTCCTCAAGCCCATAATCCGCCTTCATACGATTGAATGGGATGATACCAAGGGTGTCAACAGTCAATCTATGCACTGGCAGCCCCCTCCTGCCATCTGTGGAAGCCCTCTCCCCACATGCCCAGCAAGAAATCAGAGCTGGCCCCAATCGGGGTTACTGGGGAAGGGAATTAAGTCAGCTTAGCCCGAAGCACCACGTCGTCCCACACCCTGAAGGGGGTATAGTTTTAATGGAATAACTAAACCTTTGTTGCTGTATCCAGGAGCGAGCTATTTGAACTGATTGTGTGCCAATAGTACTTGCTGCATACAGAATGCTTTGCTGCAGGTGTGTATGATGTTGTAAGTCTTTGGGAGCAGCCACTTCTCCTGCAATATATCCTCTTCTGCTTTCCCTGAATTACACCATGTGGACAGTCACATCTGGGGTGGTCTCTGTGTTGCCCGTTGTGAAAATATTTCGGTACCATGTGCACCGACAATAATCAGGCCAAAGAAGTCTGGGCCCAAATCATACAAGGCTGAAAGTCAGTGGCACTGAGGGAACTCATCTTGTGCCAACCCGGCATCAGTCTAGTGAACATTCTCGCCTTGGCACAGTCCTGTGACATGTTGGCATCCCAAGCCGTGGAGATGGAGGCAGCACTGACGACATTCTCTGCCCGCCGAACACGGGGAGAATTCCACCCATAAAGACTGACGCCATACGAAGCCAACCCCCACCCAGAAGGACTAGTGCAGGTAACCACAACTATGACGCTTGATGCAAGAATTCTGGCATGGAAGCACAACTGCCAAAGAGGTGTCCAGCTCAGTGCAAGAATTTCTCATACTGTGGCAAGATGAATCACTTAGCCAGTGGATGCCGGAGTGACGACATTAGACACAGCAAAGAGAGGGATTGGCGCCCTTGGAAGCGGTACCCAATCTAACCCTCAATGACAGAGATCAACCCAGTGCAAGCGGTCCCACTGGGTGGCTGAAACCTCTGAAGACATGTGTTCCTCCTATCATGCACCACTCTGGCGATTGACAACAGGCAACCGCCGCCAGTATGCAAAATGGTTGTGACAGGCATTGGAGTCAAGGCAGTTATCACAATATGAGCCTCAGTTAATATCATGAGCGTGGGACAGTGCAACCACCAGAAACCCCGGCTGACACTGTCACCAACCAAAACTAGCATTTTAAATAGGGGAATCAACGTCCTATTCCGCTAGTTGGTGTGATTGACGTGATGGTGCAACACGACAACAAACAGACCGCAGCCAAGTTCCTTGTCACCAAGGAAGGGACAGAGACATTGTGGGGAGGCTTCACTGCAGAAAACCTTGAACTAGTCTCCTCTGCATGTACACTCCATGTCCTTCAAGTGGATTGTATCCTGGAACAATTGCCTTAGCTATTTCAAGGGCTAGGGTGTCTGATTGGGGCACCAATCAAACTGCATATCGATAAATTGATTAAACTGAAAGCACTCGGACAACAGAGAGTACCATTTTACCTCAACCTGCTGCTGGTATAGGAAAATGAGAAACTTGGACCACCTTCGGGTCATCATGATGGTCACCGGCCCCACCCCATGGCTTTCCCCGATGGTGACTGTAGAGAACCCGAAATAACCTCGGGTGATGCGACAGTGCAGTGACACGCGCCTCCCCAACCGCTCAATCAGGAGGGAGAGACACAGAAGAATTCTATAAAATACTCAATGAATTTCGAAAACCAAATTGCCTAGAAGGAACTCATCCTGTTACTCAAGATTTCACAGACAAACTGGCAAATCATTACAAGGACAAAGCAGACACGCTGGACTCGTACTTACAACAGAAACAAAGCACCAGCACCAACCCTTGTACAAAACAACTATCCAAGAATGCTCTAATCAAGCCTCTCCGTTACTTCCAACACATCTCACACAATAAATTTATGGACCTGGTCAAAGCAAGCAGGCCTGCCGGCAGCCCTTCTGACCCCTGTCCGCCACAAACTTTCAAGACAATTCTTTTAACAACCTCTGCTGCCATTCCAGTAAGAAGAATCATCAACGATTCCTTAACTACCGGAATATTTCCAGAAGAACTCAAAAAGTCATACATACGCCCTTTACTGAAGAAAACAAACTTGGACCCGCTGAACCCCGACAACTACAGCCCCATTACAAATGGACCTTTCCTGGGAAAACTGATAGAAAGAGCAGCGTTCGCCCAGATGTCACAATTCATTGAAGAAAATGACATACTTTCAGATTTCCAAACAGGATTCCGTCCGGGAAGAGGCACTGAATCTTCTGTCCTTGCCATCTGGGATGACCTAAAGAATACAGTTGACCGCAACGGGGTTGCTGCGCTACTCCTCTTGGACCTCTCAGCTGCCTTTGACACGGTTGACCATGACACTCTGAAACAAAGACTTTATGAAGCCGGCATAGAGGGAACTGCTCTAGACTGGATCACATCCTACCTTCGAAACAGAACTAATGTCGTCCACACCCCACCTTTCTCGTCCAAACCGTACTCCACAAAAGCAGGGGTCCCTCAAGGTTCTATCATCTTGCCCATGCTTTTCAACATCTACATGAAGTCTTTACCAGTACTGATCAATAAATTTCACCTCACGTGCTACAACTATGCAGATGACACGCAAATACTTCTTCAACTGGAATGCCCCAAAGACATTGGAAAATCACCAATTTTCAGCTGTCTCAGAGCCGTGGATCAGTGGATGACTTGGAGCCATCTCAAATTGAATGCTTCAAAAACTGAAATACTCACGTGTGGCGATTGGAAAAATTACAACCCGCTTGCCGCATGGCCTGATGAACTGGGATCACTGCCTAAAGTATCGAAGGAAGTAAGAAACCTCGGAATGACAATGGACTCCAAGCTGTCGATGAATGTCCAAGTAAATAAACTAGCAAGATCAAGCTTTGCTACTATAAAAACGCTGAGACGAATTTTCCCTCATTTGGGATTTCCACACAAGGTCCAACCTACCATCTCCCTTGTTCTATCCAAACTCGATTACGCCAATAGCCTCTACCACGGATCACCTTTAGCGACCATGAAAAGACTACAACGGATTCAGAACTCAGCTGCCAGACTACTCTTGCATATCAAACCACAAGACCACATCTCCCCTGCCTTGAAAGCCCTGCATTGGTTACCGGTTGCCAGAAGATCCACGTTCAAGCTGCTTTGTATTACCCACAAAGCAATACATGGAATAGGACCACTCTTCATCAGGAATAAAATCACCAAACACATTCAACAAAGGAACCTACGCTCTAAAGGAGCATCTCGCCTCAAAATCCCACCATATAAGAAAAAAACAATGGGTGGCACATCCTTCTCTGTTCAAGCAGCCAAATTATGAAACTCTTTACCCCCCAACATAAGATCCACCGACAACCACCTTGTCTTCAGAAAACTACTCAAGATCTGGCTCTTCCCCACATAAGCACCATACGGAAATAGAAATTTACAGCATATTCCTCTGTATATAAGCATTTGTTTTCACTATAGATATGTACCTATCTTTGTGTATTACTTTATAAAACATGTAAAACAATTATGTTGTTAATAGTGCACTACCCCATCTTTCATCCTGTGCCTCTATCAATATATTTAATCTAAATATACTTACTTTTTTATGTATCTATATACTTTTAATGTACTTATGGATCTATATACTTATCTCTTTCTTCTAATTTTAGCATTTCCAATGCACTAGCCAATTTCTCAGCCTATACCTCACTCAATATATCTTCTACCCCAACCTTCTGACTCCTCTCAAATTTCTTTCTACTACTCCTTCTAATGCAATACCCTATCTCTAATCCTATAGATCTATCAACATATCCTCTACATCCACTCTCTCATTTATCCCAAACCCCACACCACTACTATGATCGCCAAAATAACCTTTCCTAGACTCTCCTGCTCTACCCCTCCTTGCATCATCTGAAACCTCTTTTTTACAAACTCTCCCCTCCTTCCCTCCAAAACACCTTTTTACTCATCCAAAAGCTTCTTCCTACTGCTAAGACATTAAAAAAAAAAATTCCTTCACTCTTTTATCCCTCCACTATTCTTTTTCAATAAAAATTAACAGACTAACATGTTTCACTTCTCAAAGTCCATATTCCATATTCAACTATACTGCCCAAATAACTGAATAACATATCTACTACTCAAATTACTTCATATTTATACTATACTAATTTTCAACACTAACCCTTTATGGGTTCCGGAGTGGCGTGCTACTCGCCAGAAAAGCGCTTCAACGCCCATCAGGGGTAACAAGTGCTATATGAATGCAAATCTTTCTTCCCCCTTTATCCATCCGCTATCCTCTCACTCCAAGTAACAGACTAATATCCACCACTGAAATTACCTCATATTTCACCATATTAATTCACCACTAATCCTCTATAGGCTTCCTGAATAGCATGCGTCAACAAGCGAGCGATAAATAAATACAAACCTTTGTCCTACTCTATCCTTCTGCTATCATTCCAAATCCAAATAACTGATTAACCTATCCACCACTTAAAATGTACTTGCATGTTTCACTATACTAATTCAACACTAATTTCTCTGTGGGTCCCGGAGTAGCGTGCTACCCGCCGAAAAAGCGCTTCGACGCCTAGTAAGCGCTATATAAATGCAATTACAATACAATACAATACAATACAATGGATGCTATAATTGAGGATTTCAAGGGAGCCCATTCGTTTTCTAAACTTGACCTCAACACTGGCTACCATTGGCTATTGCTTTCTCTGGAAAGCTGGTACAGTAAAAGATTTTTGACTTACACAGGTCTCAGATGGTACAAGAGGCTCAATTTCGGGATCTCGTCAGCAGCCAAAGTCTTTCAAAACACCATCGAGGAGACGCTTACCGGCTTGCAAGTGTGATGAACATCAGCGATGATATCCTTATATATTCCACCACCCTTGAGGAGCATCACCAGTGACTGCGGGCCGCCCTGCAGCAGCTAACTGACCACGGCCTTACTCTGCATCAGGACAAGTGCTCATTCTTAGAGACGCATGTCAAATTCTTTGGCTATGTCTATTCCAAAGATGGGCTGAAGGTAGACCCCAGATAGTCCAAGGTGATCCAGCAAACCCTGCACCCTACAACGCATTGGAGATGCTTCCTGGGCATTGACCTTACTATGGGCGTTTTTTAACCAACCTCACAATGCTTTCAGAACCACTCACGGCTCAGATGAAGACAGCCACCAAATGGATATGGGGTCCCAAGAAAGAGGCCGCATTCGAGAACATCAAACAGGTGCTTCTGACCAACACCACAATAGACTACATTGACCTAGAGAAAGTGACAGCACTAATTGTCTACGCCAGCCTGGTCAGCCTCAGGCCATCCTGATGCAAGAGAAAGAACTCTTCTCTTGGATCCCCCTTGCTTTACTGAGCAGTGCCCTGACAGCAACAGAAACTTGCAACGCCCAAATAGCGTGTGAGGACCCTCTCATCCAGTGGGGAGGCTAAGATTTTAACCTATACCCCTGCGGAAGGGAGTTTAAAGTGGTCACTGATCACAAGCCATAAGTCATGCAATTCAGTGACACCTTCTCACACCCACCATCTTGGACAGAGATGGGTGGTGCAGATACAGCAATATTAGTTCACCATGATCTCCTGCCCATTTCCTATCACGATACCCATTAGAGGCCGGTACTAAGCGTGGGTGGTGAGGCGGGGTGAGGCTGCGCGGTGTGGGGAGCAGAGGGGGGAATGAAAAAAATAAACAGACTTACCTGGGTACCGCTGGGTGCTCCGCCTCTGCTCTGTCTCCTCCGCAACAGGAAGCTCCCAGCCTTCCAGTATCCCCTGTTCAATCACAAAGTTGCCTTAAGCAGCTTTGTGATTGGTCTGAGCACTCTGGTTCGGCACTCAGACAGGGGCTTACTGTCTTTGCATGTTCCTCAACCGGCTTTGCAATGTAGCCTGGTGAGGAAGATGCAAAGTGCGCATGACGGTTTGACCAGCCCTCTTTAGAGTCTGCTTTACACTCTTTATACTCTTCTCCTACCCCCTGCACCGAACAAGCCCGGCCCACCCCACAATCGAGCAGGAAGGAAAACTAAAATGATAATAACATTAGTTATTATCATTTTAGTTTTCCTTTTTACACTGCTCGTAGAGCAGTGGGGTGACGCTCCTTAACGTAGCGTATTGATGATAATGCACAAGGGCGGAGGTGGGCCCAGAGGAACAAGAAATCAAAGCCTATGTAAGTATGGTGAGCCACAATGTGAGTCAAAAGCACTAACTGTTCAAGAGATCGGTGAGGCCACACCGCAGGATGACCCTCTCTACCCTCGAAGGGGGAAATGAGGAAGACATTTATCCCCAAAGCCAACCATTGGACACCCGCAGAAAAGTAATGACTGTCCCAGCTGTGGTGAGTGAGGGACGAACTGAGCGCAGCCAAAGACAGCCACTGAATTTTCATCCCAGTAGCGCTGTTCCAGAGGGAAACTGAGCTCACCCACGAATAACATCAAGGGGCCTAAGGGAAATGTTGTTGTTCCAAGGGCTAGATGCTGCTGTGGGTGCCCTATAAAGCACTGTACGATGTGTCAGTTTACCAGTGGAGCCTGCACACCAGCCCCAATGGCCACAGAAGACACCATAGTCCAAAGTGAGCCTAGAGGTCAGCAACTTAGCAGATGGACGTTTGACCCTAGCACCGATCGATGGAAACTCTTAATATCCCATTGGTGGAACAGACAGACACAACAGCATTTGGCAAAGTCAGCCCCCTCCTGAAAAAGATCTTCGTAAAATGTGCTCTCCCCGAGGAGATCAGCACTGACAATGGACCCCATTCCAAGGGGATTTGTTCGAGGAGTTCTTAGCACACTTGGGAATCAGCCACAGGAAGTTCATGCCCCAGTAGCCACAGGCCAATGGTGACACTGAACGATGTATGCGCACCCTGAATAACAAAACATAACATAACAGGTGTATTTGTAAAGCGCACGTTCACCCGGAAGTATCTTTGCGCTGAATAACAGATGTTTATTGTTACCCAACTCAATGGGACTCATTTTGTCGACCTTAGATGGATGAAAGGCTGAGTGAACATGCCGGGGTTTGAACCTCTGACCATGAGGTTGAACACAGGCCCCTGCAATGGATGCATTAGTCCACTGAGCCACCAGACCCGGCAGTTGGCAGGAGAAGGTACAGATCCAGAGGTGAGCCTACATTGATTCTTGCACGCAAACAGGGGCACACCTCAGAGCACCACATGGCGGTCCTGCTAGGCACTGATGATGAAAAGGGCTGACCAAGTCACTATCTCCACAAGCCCGCTGAGGCGAGCCCCAATTTAGGAACCAGACAGCACACAAGACTGGCACAAGAAGATCAACGACAGCTTGACCCATCACAGGAGGGCCAGAAATCTGATCTGCGATCGACACCTAAGGTGGACGTTCAGTACACCACTACAAGAGAGGGTGGTGGACAGTAACTGCCATGAAAGAGACTTTGATAATAGCACGCTGAGGCAAAAAAAGACCGTGGCTAGGAATGCACCATGGTTTAAGAAGGTAGGTGAGCTTAGAAGCCTCAAGAGACTGAACTAAAGGACTGACGGCCGTAACAGCTGGGCTGACCATTTACCTATCCTAGCCAGTGAGGAAGCCTGAGTTTAACATGCGCCGCCCACCTCAACAAGCCTGGCTGCTGTGAGCCCTACCCTAGCAGAGGCACTCTCAGGAGCAGCCAGAAACTACTAGTACAATCTACAATCCAATTCTGCTCCCAGCCGAGGGTTCAGAGACTGTGTGTACCCCCAAGCCGGAGAAGGTCGTAACACGAACTAACGTTGGCTGGGATATGATGCGCCACCAAGCTCTTCTATGTGCAACCCTTAACACCCACGTAACTGGACGTCCAGGTGCAGACATTAGGTATAAATAAATGGGATGTCCACTACTCAGGGTCAATCCCACCATATCAGTTACTGAGTGCATGTATGTGCATTGCGCGGCCCGACTCACCAGCGGCCTAGGCTTTACTGCTAGTGGAGGTTTACACAGTGGATACTTTAAATGTTATATCGTTGGCCAATTTTGGTTTTGAGAGAGGTATCAAAACTGGACAATAATCCCATCCTAGACTGCATTTTGTGCACAGCATTTTTGAAGATGCCGCCCAGTTCTCTTTCCCAATTTTGCGGTCGCTTGATGTGGCTCTCTTTCTGGGGAGGAAAGGTCTTAACTTTGTGTTTGAATATGTTTATTAACAAACCACATATGCACAGGTATGATAAAAACACAGTAGTTTAGTACCACATAGTCCATACTATAGCATTGGTGTGTCTACAATAAAGGTGCTTAACCAATATTCTACCACGTTGATTGCACAGAAAGAAATATGGTCTTGACTTTCACTTCAGCAGTTTGTACAGTAGTCAAACCCCAAATTTCCCTGTGTGCATTCCTTCGTAAATGCTGCAAGCTCTGGAGCTGGAGGGTTTAGGGGTGAGCTCCTAGCAAGCCTCACAGGAGTCTTCTTTTGATCTGGAGAAAGCGATTAAATTCAGACTTTAGGGTTTCCATTCTCTTAGAATTTACCATTACAATTTGCCCCGCTGCAGGAATGAGAATGAACCACTGTGTTGCCTACACCGTGGAAAGTAGATAAGAAATGCGTTACTTACCTGTAACTGCAGTTATCCAGTATTAGTGTCTTTCATAGATTCACATGCCTGAATCATTCCCCGTCGTCGAGACGGGAGCCTCCGGTACATAAAAAAGTAATGTCCTAAGACATACATAAAGAGAATAGGTCTAAGGGTCTAACCTTAGTAACCTATCTAGGTCCTTATGCAGGAAGGACCAAATAGAGTAGGCTCCAGGGTCCCACCTTGGTAGCCTATCTGCGTCCTTTTGTAAAAAAGGACCAAAACAAAAGGAACAACCAATCAGCTACTACCTCCCTCTAGAACCTTCCTGTGAGGAGCCTCAGTCTCTCAGATTTTCGTACGCACCAAGTTGGATAGGTGTAAACCTGTAGAGAGAGGTGAGTCCTTCCAGGGGAGGCGGGAGGGTGCATGTGAATCTATGAAAGACACTAATACTGGATAACTGCAGTTACAGGTAAGTAACGCATTTCTTATCCAGTATTTGGGTGTCTTTCATAGATTCACATGCCTGAATCAGAGTAGCAAGCAATACAATATGCACATTCTGTGAAGATACAGACAGTATATTACTGCAAGAAATGAACATTTGTGACTGTAGGAAAAAAAACAACAGCATACAATGTCATGCAGAATCTAGTAACAAAGAAATGTGCATACCAGTCAAGGATGGTGGGAAGTAGGAGGGCTCACCTCACTGGAATAGATGGCGAAGCACTGCTCTGCCCACTGCTGCGTCTTTCGTCAGCTCAGCGTCCAAGCAGTAGTGCCTGGTGAAGGTATGCGGGGACTTCCAGGTCGCCGCTCTACATATGTCTAGGAGTGGCACTCCAGCAAATAGTGCCGCAGACGTAGACATGGCTCTGGTGGAGTGGGCTTTGGCCCGTGAGTCCAGAGGTCTTCCTGCCTTCTCGTGGCAGAGAGTTATGGCTGAGGAGATCCATCGTGATATGCTCTGTTTAGTTAAGGGCATGCCTTTCCTAGGCCTGCTGAATGCGACAAAGAGTTGGGATGACTTCCTGAATTGTCTTGTTCTGTCAAGATAGAATTTTAGGCATCTTTGAAGGTCTAAAGAGTGCAGTGATCTCTCAGCCGGGGTAGATGGGTTCGGAAAGAATGATTTAAGAACCACCGGCTCATTAAGATGGAAGTCCGAAGGGACTTTGGGTATGAAACGTGGGTTGGTACGCAGGATGACTCTGTCCTCCTTGAATTGAAGGAATGGGTCCTGGACGGAAAGGGCCTGTAGCTCGCCTACTCTTCTGGCCGAGGTCAGAGCAAGTAGGAGGGCTGTCTTCCACGACAGGAATTTTATGTCAGACTTGTGGATAGGTTCGAAGGGATGTTTCATCAGCTGGTGAAGAACTATGTTGAGCTGCCACGTTGGAGGGACAGGTTTTGGTCTAGGGAAGGACCTAAAGAGGCCTTTCAGAAATTGCTTAATGAGTCTGTCCGCCCACAGAGAGGGGCCCCTAGAAGTTCGAGTGAACCTAGAAATCGCTGCCAAGTGGACCTTGATGGACGCATGGGCCAGGCCTGAGTGCGCCAGGTGTAGAAGGTATGGCAGGAGTTGTTGGGGAGTGACCCGGAAGGGGTGTAGACCCTCCTTTTCACACCAGATGCAGAAGCGTTTCCACTTGAGAGTATAGGTCTTTTTTGTGCTGTTAGCTCTGGCGTTGGACAGGACATCTTTGCACTCTTGTGGGATGTTTAGATGGCTGAACTCACGGTAGTCAGGAGCCAGGCTGACAATTTCAGAGGGCCCAGGTTCGGGTGGAGAACCTGCCCGTGAGACATCGTGAGCAGGGTTGGGTGACTGTGAAGACGAAGAGGTGGGTGGACGGATAGACGGTGGAGCTCCGTGTACCAGTGCTGCCTCGGCCAGGATGGGGCGATGAGGATTAGAGTGCAGGGCTCCGATTTCATTTTCCTGATTACTCTGGGTATCAGTGGGAATGGCGGAAAGGCGTAAGCAAACACGTTCTGCCAAGCTATTGAAAATGCATTCCCTAGAGTTCCTGGTTGGGGAAGCCTGCTTGCGAAGCTTGGGCATCTGGCGTTCTCCCTGGTGGCGAAGAGGTCTATCTGTGGTGTCCCCCACTTCGTGAAGATGTGGTTCAATGCACTCTCGTCTAACTCCCATTCGTGGGATAGGGACTGTTCTCTGCTGAGGGCGTCCGCCAGGACATTGTCCTTGCCTGGAACGTATTCGGCTTTGAGGGTGATGCCGTGTTGTAGAAGCCAGTTCCAAACTCTCTGAGATTCTCGAGAGAGAGATAGCGAGCGCGTCCCACCCTGTTTGTTCAGGTAGTGCATAGTCGTGGTGTTGTCCGTCCTGACTAGCACTGGGGAGTTTCTGATGCGCGGGAGGAACGATTGGAGCGCCAGGAAGACCGCCCGTAGCTCTAGAATGTTGATGTGGAGCTTGGACTCCTGTGGCGACCATTTTCCGTTGGTCTGCAGTTCTTGTAGGACTGCACCCCAGCCCTCCAAGGATGCATCCGTGGTGATGATATGTGGTTGCGCCGGAAGCAGGAACGGTAGTCCTTGCGACAGGTGTTTGTCTGAAGTCCACCATTGTAGACTGTTGAGTAGATGTTGAGTGACTCGTAAGCGGTCCTCGAAGGATCCCTTCGCTTGTGTCCATTGTTTTGACAGTTCTTCCTGAAGGGGGCGCATTTTTAGGCGGCAGTGAGGGATGAGAAGGATACATGACGACATCATGCCAAGGAGCGATTTGAAGAGGCGGACGGTCAGAGACTGTTTGGATGCCACTGACTTGGCCAAGGAGATGAGTTTCGACTTTCTCTCCTGTGATGGAAAGGCCTTCGTGCAATCCGTGTCCAGGGTAGCTCCTAGGAAGGTGATGACTCGAGCTGGTGTCAGGGATGACTTTTCCCTGTTGAGGGTCAGTCCAAGGCGGCGGAAAAGATGCAGACAGGCGCTGGAAGATGCAGCTGCGGCTGCTCTCGACGGAGCTTTTACCAGCCAGTCGTCCAGGTAAGGGAAGACCTGGTGTCCCTGCTGGCGGAGATAGGCTGCGACCGGAGAAAGGCATTTCGTAAAGATCCTTGGAGCAGATTTGAGGCCGAAGGGGAGTACGCGGAATTGGTAGTGTATCCCTGCGACTGCAAACCTTAGGAACTTTCTGTGACCCTTGAGGATAGGGATGTGGTAATAGGCGTCCTGTAGGTCGAGTGATGTCATGTAATCGCCTTTTTCCAGGAGTCCCAGGATCTCCTGTAGCGTGACCATTCGAAACGATTGCTTCTTGAGAAACACGTTGAGGGCTCTTAAGTCGAGAATTGGACGCCATTTCTTCCCCTTCTTGTGGATGAGGAAGAAGTGGGAATAGAAGCCCTCCCCCATCTGGGCGTGTGGAACTTTTTCTATCGCGCCTTTCTGGAGCATGGATGTTAGTTCTTGCCGAAGCAGCCGCAGGTGTCTGTGAGGACGCTTGACAGGTGGTGTCTGAGGAGGGTTTGAGAGGAATTCTAGAGAGTGGCCGAATTGAAGGAGTTGTAGAACCCACCGGTCTGTCGTTATTTGCCGCCAGTTTTGAAGGCAAAAGGAAAGCTTCCCTCCAAGTCGCAAGGGAAGCGATGGTGGAGGGGCTGGCCAATTGGAAAAGTCATTGTCGATTGCCTGCTGGTCTCTTCTGTCCTTTCCCTCTGTAGGACGATTTATTGAAGGAGGACTGACGTCCCGACTGGTTTTGGCGCTGTTGAAATTGCGTTTTACCCTGAGAGTAAGAGTAAGAGGACTTGTTTTGATAAGATCCTCTATAGGAGGATTGTCCCCTCCCCCTGTTGGCACGAAAGGACTGAGTGCGAGATTGCAGAGTGCCCAGGGCTCTGGCTGTGTCAGTGTCCTTTTTAATTGCAGTGAGGGCTTCGTCAATCTTCTCGCCGAATAGGTGATCGCCATCATAGGGCATATCTACGATCTTGGTCTGGACCTCCTGTCTGAAAGAGGTGGCTTTAAGCCAGCCTTGGCGTCGCAGGACAGCGGCTCCCGCCAGCTGTCTGAATCCAGTCATGGCCACGTCAATGGCGCAGTCTATCAGTTCTGATGCCGATGTTTGGCCCTCAAGGAGGAGCGAGTGTGCCTCCGCTTTAGCATCTTCCGGCAGGTCGGCAATGTAGGGCGCGATGTCCGCCCAGAGTTGGCGGTTGTAACGCCCAAGAAGGGCGATGGAATTGGCAATTTTCACCGTTGTCGCAGAGGTAGTGGAAAAGCGTTTCCCAACTGCATCTAACTTCCTGCCTTCTTTATCTGGTGGTGTCGATAAAGGTGATGCAGGGTTACGCGAGTTCTTCTGCGCCGCCTGGGTGACCACAGAGTCCGCCTTGGGGTGACCCGTGAGGCATGCTGGAGCTGAAGACGTAGCTCTGTACTTTTTATCCAGTTTGGGTACGATTACCTGTAGGGAAGCTGGAGATTGCATGAGCTGCTTGCCCTGTTTGAGTAGATAATCAATGATCGGAATCGATCTAGTAGTTTTCTTAGTTGGTTCTTTAAAGTCATAGAGGAAACATTCAGTTTCCTGAGATTCCATTGACATATGGAACCTTTTGGCAGCCCTTTCCATGAGGTTATGGAAACCTCCAATATCAGCAGGTGGAGACTCAGAAGATTGTGGCTCCGGAGAGGCTGGAGAGTGAGTAACATAGTCCTGGTCCGCATCCACGTCCGTATCATCATCTCGGACTTCCCCTTCTTCATGTTCCCTGTCCTCTTCCTCGGACGAGATAGGATCTTGAGCAGGGTCCTGTGTCCTAGGAAGGATCAGTGGAGGGGGCCTAGGTCTTGTCCCTTGTGCAGGAACGGGCACAGATGGCTGCGGGGTTGGTGGGACAGTAGGGGTGGCTTTCTGCGGAAACCGCAGTTTGTAGTCTTGGACGAGAAAGCTCAAGTCTGCAACCAATGAGGCCGGCAAGCACACCATTGGGGTCACCTGGGTGTGGACTTGGGTAGGCACTACTGGAGGGGTCGATTCCTCAACCTCCTGCTCTTCGTCCGTACTCTGGCACTTGACAATTAGGTCGGAAGGACTAGTGGCTTGGGTAAACTCCTCCTCCTCCTCCGGCTCCTGGTCCTGTAAGAAGCAGGATGGTGTCAGCTGTTGGACCTTACTAGGTGAGGTCATCTCCGGAGTGATCTGCCTTTTGGTGATCCTAATGGAGACATGGGAAGTCTGAGCGTCCATTGCGTGTGACAAGAGCTCGGATTCTTTCCAGGTACCAGTAGCCGTCGGTATAGTCTTCGTCGACGGTGCATCCGTCGACGACCCTCTCGTCGACGGAGCTTTAAGCAGCGTTTCCTTCGTCGACTGCTTCGTCGTCGGCGCCGCCGTCGACGGAGCGCCCTTCGTCGACGGAGTGTCCCTCGTCGACGGCTTCGTCGACGGTGTGACTTTCGTCGACGGTGTCGTCGTCGACGTCTTCGTCGACGGTGCTGTCGTCGACGCCCTCGTCGACGGTGCCGTCGTCGATGTCCTCGTCGACGGTCTTGTCGTCGACGGTGCGGAGGATGAAATCGGTCGTCCTGCTGACGACGAGTAGGTTAGAGTCGTCGATGAGGAGGACGCCGACGATGCCATCGTCGTCGATACCGTCGTCGTCGATGTTGAGACGGTTTTAGGCGATGAGGTGGTCGCCGATTGCGCCGTCGTCACCGTAAGCAGTGGTTGCTTCCTAGGGACAGGAAGGTCCTTGCTAGATACGGCAGGCTTGCCCTCTGAAGCCTTTTTAGACCTCTTAGGAGGGGTCGCTGAGTGGCCAGGCGAGGAAGCCCTAGGCCTCTTCAGGGAAAGTTGTGAGGCGACCGACATGCTCCCACCCTCGGAAATGAGGTCGGTCGGTTTGTTTTTGAGCCTGTTCAGCCAGATAAGAAGTCTCCCTTCCCGGTCTTTCTGGGTTTTGACGGAGAACTTACGGCAAATCTTGCAGTCGATGGTCTTGTGGTGAGGGTAGAGGCAATACAGGCATTCCTCATGTTCGTCGTCCACGTGGAGCCTTAGTTTACCACAGGAGGCACAGGGACGGAAAAGTGCTCTTTTCTTGACGTCAGCCATAGTAGAAAGTCGAAAAAACTGTGAAGTTTGGAGAAAATACGATATTCCTGAGGAGAACTCAGGTGGAGACTCCCTAGCACAACGTGCGGTAGAAAATCTGAGAGACTGAGGCTCCTCACAGGAAGGTTCTAGAGGGAGGTAGTAGCTGATTGGTTGTTCCTTTTGTTTTGGTCCTTTTTTACAAAAGGACGCAGATAGGCTACCAAGGTGGGACCCTGGAGCCTACTCTATTTGGTCCTTCCTGCATAAGGACCTAGATAGGTTACTAAGGTTAGACCCTTAGACCTATTCTCTTTATGTATGTCTTAGGACATTACTTTTTTATGTACCGGAGGCTCCCGTCTCGACGACGGGGAATGATTCAGGCATGTGAATCTATGAAAGACACCCAAATACTGGATAATCACAAGTAGATAACAAGTAGATGATCACAACTTAATAGGATCTGTTCTGACTACAGTGATAAAGACGAACAATTGTTACTTACCTGTAAAACAGGTGGTTCTCCAGTATTGGTGTCTTTAATAGATTTACATGCTTGAATATTCCCCGTCGTCGAAGTGGGAGTCCCACAGTAAATAAAATAGCAATAAAATACTAACAACATATGTTTGTAAAAACATAACACATAAAATATACACTAGAAATAGTTGCAAATACCAAGTCATAATTCCTGCATAGGAATACATGGCAAGAGAGAAAAAAACATATCCTTGTCATTATGTTAGTCCTAACTACAGCCAATCAAGAGCAAGCACCCCTCCAGAAGCTTCTCCTCAGAGCTCAGTCCCTCAGATTTTCGTAGCACAGGAGTGACCAAACAGTCTATGAGGAGAAGCGAGCCTCTGAGGGGAGGTGGGTGGGTCGCATGTGAATCTATGAAAGACACCAATACTGGAGAACTACCTGTTTACAGGTAAGTAACAATTGTTCTTCTCTAGTATTAGGGTATCTTTCATAGATTCCCATGCTTGAATAGAATAGTGAGCAGTAGTAGCCGGTGTGATGCTCGAACCAGTAATGCAAGAGCATGTATAAAACTCAAAGAGACATAATAAAGTTATGCAAGTAATCACAACAGCCATATAAAACCATAAAGGTGGGGGGAAGAAAGAGGCTCACCTTAGTTAAAAATATCGCGAAGCACTGCCTGTTCCACTGCCATATCAGCTTCGTTGATGGCCTCCAGGCAGTAGTGTTTTGTGAAAGTGTGCCTGCTGGACCACGTGGCTGCTCGGCAAATTTGATGGAGCGGTACACCAGCAAAGAGGGCAGTAGAGGATGACATCGCTCTGGTGGAATGAGCCCTCACTGTAGACTGAAGACAATTGCAGAAGAAATCCAACGTGCAATAGTTGGCTTGGTAACAGGACGTCCTTTGCGCATGCGTCCATAGGCAATGAACAGTTGATCGGACCTGCGAAAGGGCGCCGTCCTGTTCTTATAAAATTTAAGGCATCTCTTAATGTCCAGGGAAGGTAAGCGTTGCTCTGCCGGAGATTGGGGATTGGCAAAGAAAGTTTTTAAGAAAACAGGTTCATTAATGTGAAAATCAGTAGGCACCTTAGGCAGAAACGCTGGGTTAGTGCGAAGCACCACACAGTCCGATTTGAATTGGAGGAAAGGAGGCTTAATGGTGAAAGCGTAAATGTCACTCACTCGTCGTGAGGAGATTAGAGCAAGAAGAAAGGCCACCTTCCAGGTCAGAAACTTTAAATCCGCTTTGTGGATAGTAACTTGTATACACATCTGAACCCTTTCTTTCCTTTTGACCCTCAGACATTCTTTGTTATTATATAGGTTCGAATGGTGCCTTCATTAATTGTGCCAAAACAAATTTGAGATGCCAGGTAGGAGGAGGACGCCGAATGGGCAGGAACTTCCTGAATAGTCCTTTGAAAAATTGTCGAATGACTCTGGAAGAGCAGAGCGAGGAGGAGCCATCTTGACAAAAATAAGAAATTGCCGCCAAGAAAACTCTTAAAGTGGAATGGGAAAGTCCTGACTGAGCCAGTTGTAAAAAGAACGGCAGCAGCTGAGCCGGTGTGGAATGAACAGGATGGATGTTGTTAGCTGCGTACCAGTGACAGAACCTCTTCCACTTGAGCTTGTAAGTATTAACTGTAGACGGAGCTCTCGCTTGAGCAAGAATGTCCCTGCATTCTGGCGAAATACTCAAATGGGCAAATTCAAGGTGCTCAGGTTCCATGCCGATAATTTCAGAGAGGAGGGGTCCGGATGACAAATCTGACCCTTGTCCATCGTGAGAAGGTCCGTTCAAGGATGGGCTCGCACTGTGAGAGGAGAAGCAGCTCAGAGAACCACGCTTGTTGAGGCCATCTGGGAGCGATCAGGAGAATGTGGCAAGGCTGTCTCCGCATTTTCCACAATACACGAGGCACCAGTGGAATCAGAAGAAAGGCGAATAGATCGCACCAGTTCATCAAAAGGGCATTCCCGCACGATTCGTGGTGGGGATGACAACTTGCGTAAGATTGGCATTTCCGGTTCTCCGGGGTTGCAAGTAGATCCAAGGCCGGATGACCCCACAGTCGAAAAACTGAGGCGAGCGTCGGCTGATGTAATTCCCACTCGTGGGTCGAAGACGCGGACCTGCTGAGGGAATCCGCTAGGATGTTGGAGATGCCTGGTAGATGCACTGCGGTCAGGGTAATTTGGTGACTGAGTGCCCAATCCCAGATCGTCTGAGCCAGTCGAGACAGGAGAGGAGATTTGGTTCCGCCCTGCTTGTTGACATAGAGCATGCTGGTCGTATTGTCTGTTTGGATAAGCACCGATTCTCCCTGGATCAGACAATGGAATGATTTGAGTGCCAGAAAAATGGCCATCAATTCCAACCTGTTGATGTGCCAAGAGCGCTGACACAGAGACCACTTGCCCTTTATAGACAGCCCTTGAAGGTGCGCGCCCCATCTGTCAAAGGAGGCGTCTGTGGTCAGAATGAGTTCTGGAGCGGTGGAGAGGAATAAAGTCCCTGCTGCAATGTTGGACGGTTGTGCCCACCACTTGAGAGCCGCCTTCATGCGAGTGGTTAGACAGATAAAGTCGTTGAACGAGCCGGTGACCTGACGCCACTGTCTGTCCAATTCCTCTTGGACGGGGCGAGCCTTTAGCCTGCAATTTGGGATCAGAGAGATGCATGATGACGCCATCCCCAGAAATGACTTCAAGATCCAGACTGAAACAGACTGTTTTGAACAAATAAGAGCCACCAGGCGGAGAATCTTCAGCTGATGCTCGTGAGACACGAATGCTTTGGCTAGTGACGTATCCAGAGTGGTACCTAGAATTGTGATATCTCCCCTGAGGCGGAAGCCGAGGGACAGGCTCTTAAGTACCGCTATTGTTTTTAAAACGTTACGCTTTATTTTAATGTGATTTGCTGACATTTTATTAAAAACCTAATTGCTGCTGAAAACTATTCTGCCCCATTTCGAACCCCGCTCCTCGCGTAGCAGACTACGTGTTCACGCGTTAGGAGACAGGGGTGGACGCCATTTTGGGTGGACGCCAAGGTCAGCGTTCTAGCTGCTGGCTGCCTCTCCCCTCCTGGCTACTTAAATCACGCTCTTCAGCGGCGCTTAGAATCATTGTGATATCTCCCCCGAGGCGGAAGCCGGGGGACAGGCTCTTGAGTACCGCTATTGTTTTTAAAACGTTACGCTTTATTTTAATGTGATTTGCTGACATTTTATTTAAAAACGTAATTGCTGCTGAAAACTGTTCTGCCCCATTTCGAACCCCGCTCCTCGCGTAGCTGACTACGTACTCACGCGTTAGGAGACAGGGGTGGACGCCATTTTGGGTGGACACCAAGGTCAGCGTTCTAGCTGCTGGCTGCCTCCCACCCTACTTCCCTTCCTATAAATGACCTCAACTACCCGACCGCGCAGCAGGCGGGCGCTCCGGCGGCGCGCCAAAGGCAAGCCCGTCTGCACCAGTACAGCGCCAAGCGCCAGGACCCCTGGTCATTTTGACCTAAATCATCAATCTAGGAGAGTTTATAATCGCGATCTGCTACTGAGCTTAAGGGAAAGGGTGGAGGATGATTGCACCTGCATAATACCAGACAAGAAAATGCTCACTGAACTTAAGGTTTGCCCAGCATATTGCTCTCGCCTACCTGTTATTTTATGTACTCCAATTAAAGGTCTAAATAGGTCCCACTACTTCAGGGAGGATAGGGAGGAGAATACAATTAACTGTATACTTATTAATGCCAGGTCTTTGGTTAAACACAGTACAGAATGCGCAGAACTGATTCAAGAAAAAAATGCCAACATTGCATTTATTACGGAGACCTGGACAGATGCGGCATCAGGACCAGATCTAGTCATCGCAACTCCTGCAGGCTATTGTAGCCGCGTTCTGGACAGAACTGGTAAAAGAGGGAGTGGGCTTGCTATTATCTATCATGCCTCGATCCAGGGATCATTTCAGGCGGTGCCCTCACAGACCCACGAGGCACTGGGATTTAAGCTTTCCATATCTAATCATTATACCTTTCAGGGCTGCCTTTTATATAGACCACCCGGATCTAGGTCTCAGTTCCTCGATACAGTGGGTACTTTTCTGGAAGAAGCCCTTTGTACCAAGTCCTTTACCGCTTTAGGAGATTTTAATTTTCATTTAGAAGCAGGCTCAGAACCAGACACTTTATCTTTGGTCGATGTAATGCAGGTGGCAGGACTGACTCAGGTGGTAAGGGGAGCTACACATACAATAGGGCACTCTTTGGATGGCATTTTTACAAATAATCCAGACTTACATTTTAGTCATACAGAGTCCATGGTCTGGTCAGATCAGTCAGTGGTGCTTTTTAAGATTCAAATACCCCAGCTGGTTAGGGCTAGACAGGACAGGAAGCCAGCCAAGCTGTATAGCCCTTGGAAAAAGCTTGATGGAAGGGCACTGGAGGATCGGCTCACATCCTCTATATTTACACTACCGACAGATGTAAATGAAGCTGCCGAAAAGTACACAAACTGGATAGATCAAGCATGTACCACTCTAGCGCAGCCCAAACTCTGTCGCCCTACTCGTACAGTACCATCTGCTCCCTGGTTTACCCAGGAGTTACGAGACCATAAGGTGATCTGTAAAAAACTGGAGCTCGTATGGCACTCAGACTATTTGCAGGCAGATAAAACACAACTTAAAGATAGTCAAAAGATATATAAAGAAATGATTAAGAAGGCTAAAAGTACGTACTTTTCTGCTCGAATTGAGGGAGCCAAAAACTCTACTAGAGAACTCTTCGATACAGTGGCCAGTTTGGTTACCCCTAAATCAGTAATTATTCCCCCAAGTTTGGAACTTTGCGAGACTCTCGCTAAGTTCTTTCTAAACAAAGTGGAACTGATTTTTTTCAGCATTAGAACATCAAGTGGGGTTGTCTCTTCTCGAAGGAACACACAGGACCACTCTTGGAGTTCGGTCAGGTGAATTCGGAAGAGATAAAAAAGCTGCTTCTGGCAACTAAATCAGGCTCGCCTCAAGATCCCTGCCCAGCCTCAGTGGCACAATTGGCAGCTACCCCCATATCATGTATTTTGATGGAGCTATTTAATTGGATGTTTAACCTTGGAGAATACCCAACATGCTGGAAACGAGTGTCAACTGCTCCTCTGCTTAAAAAACCAATACTCGACATCTCAGAACCTAATAGCTACCGGCCTATAGCCAGGCTACCACTACCGGCCAAACTCATTGATAAAGTCATAAATGCACAACTATGTTCTCAGGTCCTCTCAGTGCTTGGACATAGCCCAATATGGGTTTAGGGAAGGCCATAGCACCGAGACTGCCCTAATCAAGTCCACGGAAGAGATCAGGAAGGCGATGGATGCAGGAGGACGGGCAGCTCTGGTGCTCCTTGATCTTTCCGCGGCCTTCGACACGGTCCATCATAGTATTTTGGTGGATCGTTTAGAAGGCTGCGGAATTCAAGGGACAGCCCTGAGTAAGCTGAAGTCCTTCCTAACCGATAGGGTTCAGGTGGTGGCCTTGAAGATTTTGAATCTAGACCTTTCAAACTCCCAGGGGGGGTCCCTCTGGGCTCCTCCCTAAGCCCCACATTATTTAATATTTACGTTTCCTCCCTCGCCCCGGTGATTCGGTCATTTGGTTTTGAACAAACATCTTACACAGATGATACACAAATTGTGGTATCTCTGCTCCCGGGGAGAGAAGAAGGAATAGCGGCTATGTTCCAGGACTGTATGACTGCAGTGAGCTTATGGATGGCTGGCAACTGCCTAAGCTGAACTCCTCAAAAACTGAGGTTCTACTTTTTGGCACTGATGTTAGTTTCTGGAGTCCCAAATGGTGGCCCCATGATATGGGAGCCCCACCCATTCCGGCAGCGAAAGTAAAAAACCTAGGTGTTCTTATTGATAGTCAACTATCTTTTAAACCACAGGTTAATGCCTTAACATCTTCCATCAATTGGATCATGAAAACCATCAGGAAATTCTCCCTTTTCTATCAGACAGTAGCAGGAAAACGGTGGTGACAGCACTTGTGCTGTCCCGCCTTGATTACTGCAACAGTCTTTTCTTGCAAGCCCAGCAAGGGATTCTCAACAAACTACAGATGCTGCAAAATGCAGCTGTTCGATTAATTACTGGCCTGCCCAAGTTTGCACCGGTTGCACAGGAATTGAGGAAATTGCACTGGCTCCAGATACGAAAACATATAGTGTTTTAATCATTGTGTATGGTGTTCAAGGCAGTGAATGGACTGGGTCCATCCTTTCTTCAACAACATTTTCAACTGTATACGCCAGGTAGACAGCTAAGATCAGCAAATAAAGGGCAGGTCAATACTGATCGGATCAGGAAAGCTCGATGGAGAGGACGTAGTTTCATCTCTGGCGCGTCCACAATCTGGAATAAACTGGCCATGACCTTGAAACAAAGTACCAACCTGATGGCTTTCAGGAAAAACATTAAAACATGGCTCTTCGACCTTTAGAAACCAACAAACGACTTAGGGGAGAAATCATATCATTTCAGCGCCAGGACACCGCCCGGTAACAGCGCGCTTTAAAAATGGTACAAATAAAATAAAAATAAATAGAAAGTTTCTGCAGGGAGCTGGGTCGACCTGCGACTTCTCTGCATTGATAGACAGAGGGAGCGACATCCTGACAGAGTTGGGTATCCCGAGACAGCTGGCTGCGAGATTGTGATTTTATGAGGCAATCGTCCAGGTATGGAAAAATTTGGACGCACTGCAGACGCAGGTAAGCCACCACTGGAGCCAAAACTTTTGTGAAGACACAAGGGGGGGGAGCGTAGGCCGAAAGGCAACACCCTGAACTAAAATCTCTCCGTCCCACCCGGAAGCGCAAGTACTTCCGATGCCGTGAAAGAATTGGCACATGAAAATAGGTTTCCTGGAGGTCGATGGTGGTCATGAAGTCGTCCTTGGAGAGAAGACGCAAGATCTCCACGAGCGTTAGCATGCGGAAGGATTGGCACTTAAGATACTTGTTCAGTGCTTGTAAATCCAGGATTAGACGCCAATCTCCTGTCTTCTTGAGGATTAGGAAAAAACGGGAATAGAAACCCATCCGCTTTTGAGACTTGGGAACCACTTCGATGGCACCTTTTTGGATCATAATACGAATTTGTTTGAAAAGTTCTTTGAGGTGGGCTGGAGGTGGGCCAGATGGAGGAGTATGAGGAGGAAATTTGACGAACTCCAGAGCATGGCCCTTTGCTACAATGTCCAGTACCCAACGGTCCGAGGTGATTAAGGACCATTGAGAAGAGAACAGGGAGATTCGTCCTCCAACTTTGTGTGGTGAAAGCAAGTCATTGTCTCTTGGAAGCGGAACCTCTATAGGAAGACTTCCCTCGAGAGGATTTAGAAGATTGCTGACGGGAGGACTGTTGTGGCTGGAAGGAATATCGCTGATTTCCTTGATTGTAGGAGCGGTATTGAGTGGATCCAACATGAAAATTAGAGGAGGTGCCGCGTCCGCGCGCACCACGAAAGGGCTGCTTACGGAACTGCAAAGTGCCTAAGGAACGAGCGGTGTCAGTGTCCTTTTTTAACGTTTGCAGTGCCTCGTCAATGTGTGCACCAAAGAGGTACTCGCCGTCATACGGCATATCCAAGATTTTTGCCTGAACCTCCTGGCGAAAAGAGGTCGAACTAAGCCAACCCTCACGTCGTAAGATAGCTGCTCCTGCGAGCTGACGGAAGCCAGTACAAGCGATGTCTACAGAGCAGTCAATGATTTCTTCCGACGCTCTCACTCCCTCTTGAAGGATCTTTAAAGCTTCTGCTTTGGAGGACTCCGGGATGAGGGCCACAAAGGCAGACATGTCAGACCACATCTGACAGTCGTAGCGCCCCAATATGGCTAAGGAATTTGCCGCCCTCACTGTAGTAGAGGCCATTGTAGAGAATTTTCGCCCAATTGCATCAAGGCGATGACCTTCCCAATCAGGAGGAGCCGTAATAGGAGAAGTTGGGTTCCTGGAGCGGCGCTGAGCAGCCTGGGTACCACAGAATCAGGTTTGGGCTGCACAATCAGGCAAGCTGGTGAACCATGTGGTGCTTTGTACTTCTCTAAGCGAGGCAGTTGTGCCAGGATGAAATTCAGCATTTTCATCAATTTTACTCCCTCATTCCAGATTAAATCGATGATAGGAACCGTATGGACCTGCTTAAAAGGTTGACTTTTGAAGTCGTAGCCAGCTTAAAGCGTTGAGCCGCTCTTTGCATAAGCTGGTGGAAGATTGCAATGTCCAAAGGAGGAGAATTCCCTGACCTCATGGGAGGCGGGATGGGGTCTGTATCTGGTAATCGCCGCACTCGGCCATATTACCAACATCATCGTCATCATCCCGAACTTCACCATCCTCTCGCTCTGGACGGACATCTTCATCATCCTCATCAGGATACACTGTAGTGTGTATCCAAACAGAAGTTTGAACTTGAGGAGATGGCGCAGCTGGTTGTGGCAGTGGAGCAGCAGCAGGAGCCGTAGCAGGCGCAGGTGCATTTGGCCCCGGGGAATCCTGGTGAGATGGCGGGAAACGTCTATTGTAATCATCCAACATGTGCTGGAGATTGGAGATGAGAGACTGCGGCAGTGTCGCTGTAGAAACTTGAATGGAATGGTCTTCTTCCTGAAAATATTGATCTTCATGGTCATCTCCATAGTCATGGCATTTAATAACCAATTCAGACGGGCTTCGTGCCGCTCGAAAATGATCATCTACATCCTCCTCAGAACCAGAGTCCTGTTCAGAACCTGTGGCAAACAAGGGTGATGGAGGTTGTGTGTCACTTGGAATGGAGATCTGGTCCACGGGGACTTGTCGGCGCTGGTGCAAAGGGTCAACGCTTGAAGAAGCAGACCCTGACGAAGGAAGCAGCACCAGTAGCATTGAAGCAAAAGAGGATGATAGTGTCATCGAAACAGATGCTGACGACGGCATAGGCGTTGATGGAGACACCTTCGATGGAGCCGTCGGCGGCGAGGCCGCTGTCGACGGTCTGCCGTCGATGAAACCGCCGTCGACGAAGTCGTCGTCGATGAACCTGCAGTCGACGAGGGACGAGGCCCTCTTAACTACCTTTGTCAACGAAGATCTTACTGTCGACGAGAGAGTCTTCTTCGACGCCGAGGCGATAGGTATCCTCGACGAGACCGTTTTAAAGCTGAGGCACACCTTCGTCGACATGGATGACGTCGACGCTGTCGTCGTCGATGAGCCAGAAGCAAAGTCGTCTTCACTGTTGTCGTCGACGACCCGGAGACGGCAGATTTCATCGACGTAATGATCATCGACACTCCTGTCGACAATTTCACATGTTTTTTGGTAGAAACATTATGTGAAGAAGCCGAAGACGCCTGAGAGTCAGATCTCGTGGGCGTAGGAGGAGGTGAAGACACAACAGGAGCCTCTTTGAGTGACAGTTTCTTTTTCTTCAAGAAAGGAGAAGGCAATTCCTGCACACTGCTACGTTTTGAGGCAGCTTTTGAAGTTCCTGACACCAGGCTTTATACGTCAGAAAGAGCTAAATCTTTGTCCTTTAACCTTTGTAACCAGAGGAGGAGACAACCATCCCTATCTTTAAGGGTCTTAGTGGAGAAGGTCCTACAGATCTTACATTTGCCTACCTCATGGTCCGGATAAAGACAGTAGATACACTTCTTGTGGGGATCTTCAGAGTAGAGCCGCACCATCCCACAAGAAGAACAAGGTCTAAATAAAGACTTCTTACTTGAAGACATAGTAGAATTCACTTGAAATCAGAAGTAGGAGAAAAAAAACTGAGCAGAGCTCAGGGAGACTCCCTTCACACGACGTGCGGTAGAAAATCTGAGGGACTGAGCTTTGAGGAAAAGGTTCTGGAGGGGTGCTTGCGCCTGATTGGTTGTAGTTTGGACTAACATAATGACAAGGATATGTTACAAGTATTTTTTCTCTCTTGCCATGTATTCCTATGCAGGAATTATGACTTGGTATTTGCAACTAGTTCTAGTGTATATTTTATGTGTTATGTTTTTACAAACATATGTTATTAGTACTTTATTGCTATTTTATTTACTGTGGGACTCGCACTTCGACAACGGGAAATATTCAAGCATGTGAAAGACACCCTAATACTGGAGAAAACCTGATATCCATTACAGTCTTTGAATTTCCTTCCTCTTTATTACTGCTCTAAATAACAAAAAGTCAAGTTAGCTGAGCTGGCCACTAGATGGCAGGATTGTACACATATTGTGAATTCAAAAGTGATTCATGTTGTAATATCAACTTGTGTGTCGCTAATGTTAAATGTTCTTCTGTGAGCAGCCAGACACTTAGGTGAGCGTGTAAATAGCAGAAGACGATTCATTAGAGTAAATAAGAGTGTCTAGACAGATTTTGTTTGTAGACTTGTTCCAATTCATGAGAGGAAAGGGTAAGGGCAGGGCTCTCAAGTTTTGTAAGTTCTTTAGGAGTGAAAACTAATTAGCATATTTGATTGCATAACAGGACGTGATGCGTCAAAATGTGACAATTTGACAATAAAGTCAGCATGGAAAGTGACATTAATAAAACTATAAAAACAATCAAAATGAATGGTAAATTTATTTAAAAAAAACACATCTAATTCTCAGTCAAATAGACTCATAGCTTATGAAAGTAGTGAGCGACACAATAAATATACAAACGGTGATGGATAGAATTGCTTGAATTAATCTCAGCCACTGGTAATCACTTGGGCCGCATCCATTGTTATTTTGCACACCATGCCACCACCTCAGTTTGGACCTAACTATATACAAATCTGTTTTGGCTCTGCTCCAATGAGAACAGTCCAGCACGAAATGCCTAGCCAGGTTCTCTCTGAACCGGAACATAAGCAACACAGGACCGGTTTCACTCTAGTTATGGGCTCATCGGCCGGGTACAGCTTGGTTTCAGTGACGCAGCGTGCACGTGACCCTCGTCTGGACATACCCATCCCACTTGGGGGCGACACAATAAACACACAAAACAGTAATGGATGAGTATGAATTGAGGTCTTTGTAATGGTGACTGTGACACGCTTAATAAATGTGAGCACAGGAGCAGGATGTTGTGCAAATGGCTTCTTTCCATTTGACTAGCCATCAGTAAGGGACATGTATACGCACATTTTGGACAGAAGGTTTGGTGACCCCAAGTGCTTGATTGTATCAGGGGTGTGGGGCCCTCACCTCTTGTGAGACTTTCATCTCCAGACAAAAGGCTGATTCTTGGAACTGCCACTTCCTCACCTCTTGTGACAAGAGTGGGAGACCAGATCTGTCCAGAATGCCATGCCTTTAGCACCTTTGTGCAGGGGGTGGAGTTTCCCTACAGGTAGTCAGACCTTTGCCTCCTTCAAAAGGGAAACAGGATAGGAAAAGGGCAAAGGATCTCCCACAGATGTCACATAGCCTCACCGCGACAAGTGGCACTTACCGAGCACTTCCCAAAGCGGCTGTACTTCCTCTCGCTTTCCCCCACGCTGTAAATGTAGATGAAGTTGTCATGAGATCCAATGGCCAAGAAATTCCCATCTGGAAAAAACAGAGATAGTCATGGCGTCTGCTTGTCCACTGCACACTAGCAGTATAGGCATTCACCTTGCATCTTCTACACACCAAGGGCCAGATGTAGGAAGGCAAATACCGGTCGGTAACGGCTGATTTCGGCCGTTACCGACCGGTATTTGAAGATGGAGATGTAGGGGCATGTTAAAATACAGATTCGGTAATTTTACAGAATCGGAAATTTTACCGATTCTGTAAAATACCGAATCGGTAAAATTACCGATTCTGTATTTTGACATGTAGGTAGCACTGCAATCAGTGCTACAGGGGTTTAAGAATTCGTTATTTACCACCAACTAGAAGTTGGTGGTAAATAATGAAAACCCTTTAAAAAGCATTTTTTTTGCTTTTTAAACAGTGCCATGTTGCAGACATACATGCCCTAAGGGCATGTATGTCTGCAACATGTGCACCCATGCACAATTAAGGGGTGCAACAGGGTGTCAAAGTGACACCCTGCCACCCTTCAATATTTCCCCCAATTACCGAATAGGTATTTACCGATCCGGTAATTGACATTCATTCCTATCGGCCCCCAGGCCCATAGGAATGAATGGCAATTACCGAATCGGTAAATACTGATTCGGTAATTATCGAATCATACCGATTTGGTAATGAAATCGGTAAATTTACCTAAATCCTGATTGCCAGTTCTTAAATACCGAATCGGTATGATTCGGTATTTAAGAATCGGTAATCTGGGATTATCTACATCTGGCCCCAAATATTCACTGAAGCACACCAGAAGCAACCAATCCTCTGCTTATCAATGCTCTAGTTGGGGTGTTGACAACCCTGATTGCGGGTGCAGGATTGTGGCTGTCAACGCTGTAAGAGTTCCTGTACCCTGCCTTACAGGGGGAGGAACTCTTGCAGTGGCAAGAGTTCCTCCCCCCTGTAAGGCAGGGTACAGGAACTCTTACAGCGTTGACAGCCATAATGCTGAGAGTTCTGTGGCCCTCACAAGGTATAATGAGCAAAGAATTCCCAGTGATGAGAAACAAATATAAATGGCACAGCTGTCTGTATGCCCAAAGTTATATAATGGGGTTTAGTTCATTTCAACTCTGGGTTCTTAGGCAATACCTCGGCCCTTAGTCTTTAGCAAGAGCATTAATTCTGTAGAGAGATATTGACACTGGGATTGGGAAGAGATCAGGGGTGGAACAACACACAACCTTTTAATTGTAGCTCTTTCATGGAAGAAAAACACCCCATAATGCTCTGAGCTCAAAACTAGCTGGCAGGAGTGAGCACAGCAGGGACAATGCAGAAGCCTAAGTGGCAAAATGATGTGTTACTTGCTGCAGCAAGGTCTATGCAAGGTCTCGACTTGACATACAACAACAGACCTCCTAGATTGTGGTGGGTGGTAAGTTAGACCAACACTATGAGGGAGAACAGCAATTCCAAACTCTTGTAAGTGTCACAGGTAACACGCAATATGATGTGCTGTTGCTGTTAAAAGCGGATAGTGGTGCATCGAACGTCACACATTTTTTTCTTTCATTTCGCCTCATAACATTCACAAGCTTCTTTAAGATTCTACGTACTCTGGTACCAGCAAATGCCCGAGTTTAAGATCCTGATTAGAGTCCCGAACCGCAGATGCTCAGAATACCCCATGCCCTGAGATAGCAGGAAAGTGATCTTGAGAAGGTTCCTGAGCTGGATCAACTACATTTATAGCAGTGCTTACATTGAGCCAGTGGTTTCCGGTGCTCAGCACCGACTCTTAATCACCAACACCGGCGCTTTTCATGAGCACCAGTTAAGGACACACTCATTTACGTGGAGATTTAGTGATTTGCCCAGAATCACAGGATGTTGAGCCGATGCAGGGACTCGAACCTGGTTCCCCAGCTCCGAATTCTGCAGCTCTGGCTATTATGCCACATCCTCTTCCCAATTTCATGGTTAGTAGTTGGTTCTGTTTTAAGTGGCATTGCCAGGTGAAATGGGCTGGTGCAAGCTGCTGCTGACGAAAGCCCCGGCACTTTTTTTTCTTCACAAATTAACCACTTGTTTATAAATCTGTAACTCTGCCTGCATTTTCACACATAAATGGCTGTTAGAAGAGGGATGTTACAGGGTGTAATAGCACTTATTACGTTGATAAATAGGGAGAAATGAGGAGTAGGGCAGGTAAAAGAAAGTGGACAAAGAAAAGGTTGGGAAGATACAGGTTGGCAAAGAGAGGAGAGGAAGAGGCACAAAAAAGAGAACAGGGACAAAGGTGAACAAGAATGGGGAGAGCGAATCAGAGAGAGAGAAAAGAGGACCTAGAGAAAGGGACAAGATGGGGTGAGGGAGACAGGAGCTGGACACAGAGGGCAAAATGTATTTTTAGGGGATATGGTAAGGAGATGGAAAGGAGGCCTGATGTGGGGAGACTGAGAGAAGAAAGGGAAGAGAGACAGGAACATGGGAACAGCTGTGGAATAAGAGAGCCATACAAAGTATCTGGACATGCAAGTAGTGAGGAGTGCCTGTGACTCACCTGGAGAGTATCGAACGACAGAAAGCTGTTCGTTTCCGTCCGTATAATCAGACACGACCATCTGAGTCTCTGTATCCAACACAACCCACCTGTGTGCACAGATCGATGGTTAATTAGGGACCAATTGCTCAAGCAGAAGACATCTGTGATTTATTCAATACGTCACCAGGGGCGTAAATTGGTCAGTAAGATGGGGGGGCGGGGTCTAAGTTTCAGATTTTCCAACAATCACGCTGGCATATAATGTTAACATACATTGTACGACAAGCAATGTGCATGAGAGGGGCTTAAGGGACAGGTGAAGGGGAGAGGAATGCAGATTGGTAGCGGCACAAGGTGAACAAAAACACAATATTTTGTATAATAATGAACATTTACGAGGAATTTCAAAAGCGAGGGAAGGATAGTGTGTGTGTGTTTTTGTCTGTGTGCATGTAAAACTTCCTGGTGAAATCCGACAGACACCTCACCATACCCGACTGAAAGCGCCTGAACCCAACTATACATTTATTAGGGGAGGGTAGCACCCCCTGAAGCTACGACCCTGTACGAGACACTTAGGAAATATCAGTCACAAAACAGAAAGATGCTCACTGGGAGACTACCGGCCACTCTAGGGGATAGGATTGACTTCGAATATGCTGGAAGCCCCTTGTCTCTGATCCCACAGACAAACTTCATTTCATTTATAGGGTTTCTCTGTGTAATTGAGCTGTACTCATCAAGAAAGTAACTCATGTTGAAATGATTTAGGGTTCAAGGCGAGAAGAGTCCACAAGCACAAAGGAAATGACACAGAGAGGTTATAACTCCATATCGATATGCTGTAAATTACACTGTCTTACTGAGAGTGAGAACCAGAGAATAAACTGAAGCTCTATGGAGTCTTTGTACAAGAAAGTAAATAAAATATACGTTTGACGAGGTATCATGGCGCTAAGAACAAATACATTGCCCTCACAAATATGCCGACCGCTCAACACAAAACAAATGTTGAGTGGAGAAAAGCCGCCATCTCCCTACAGGCATGAGTGTTCCCATAAATACATATTTAAAGAGCCAAGGAGGAGATAATATCCCATAAACAACTGTGGAATGAATTACTTAATAGTGAGACAAAGATGCCCTTTTCTAGGAAACATTTGCTACACCTTTACTTTGAAATTGTTCTTTCACTCCCTTATTGGCTGTCACTGATGCACACAAGCAAGTCCAGCACATGCCTGTCCCCAGCATGGATACTATAAAGACAGGGACTTCTTTAGGCTTGAACAGCAGCTGATACTTTGATAGAACCTCGTCTCAGCTTCAGGAGCCCATTCAATCATATGTTTTGTCTGCCAAACAAGCACTCACCTGAAGTGTCATCCCATAAAGACAAAGGTGCTGATTCTAGTTAGTCCGTAGATTTATATAGCGTGGCTTTTCATCCGTGAGGGTTCCAAGGGGCTGTCCATGGGCACGGGGAGATTAAGTGATTTGCCCAGTATCACAGGATGTTGCGCCGGCGCAGAGACTCAAACCTGGATCCCCAGCTCCCGGGTCGACAACTCTGACCACTGTGCCGCATCCTCTATGTTTCTAGGTAAGGACACTTTCTGGACTTCCTTTCTCTCACTACTTCCACACTGACTTTCAGTCGCCCAGCAGATTCAGTTTAAGACCCTTTGCCTTGCCCATAGAGCTTTGTATGGATGAGGTCTCGTCTCAAATATATTCAGGTCACACTCTTGCACCACGTTCCCTCTCAATCTCATCGTTCTAGTACTTGTCTCTATATATTTGTCCTATGATTTAAGTGCACTCCCCCTGGAAGAAGGTTGCTTCAGTGTCTGTTCCACAGACGTGAATTACCTGCAGATTGATATTCACCATACTAGCAATCATGAGACTTTCCAGAGAGTACTTAAGAGTCAGCTTTTTGTATTTGTTCTTTTTTATACAGTATTTTTTCCTGGGAACTGCATTAGAGTGGTATCAAATGACCTAATTTCATTAATACATGATTACATCATTGATTATCAGTTATAGACTATACCAAATGATTTCCTCTATCACTGTTATAATCATGCATGCCACAAAAAATATTACTCTGTCTAATGGTTCCTACATACACTGTTAAGACCCATAAATGGTCAGAGTTGACAGCAAATGTGTGTCACAGTAGCTTCTATGATTTGATGTTTCCAAGAAATTTCTGGATATGCAAATATTTTGAAGTACTAACGCACACGCATACAACAATTCTTAGAATTTTACTCGCCGCATATTTTTTATATCACTATAGGAAGGTAGTAATGGTATCAGAATTCCAGGGTTGGGTTATAAATGAACTTGCTTCCACCACTGCAATGAATAACAATTTGACCTAATTGTTTCCGGTTCTTTCTATTCAGAATAACATAAGAATGCAAATTTATGGTCTGAATCCAACATGCAATTTACTTGCTTTCCGAAACATTTAAATATTTCTGCCCAGTATGTCTATAAGTGTGGGCAAGCTCATAAAACATGTATCCCATCGCCCACAATCTCATTTTTACATTCAATACAAGATGGCTTTGTAATAGCCTGGATTTTTTGTGTGCGGGCTGGTGTCAAACAGATCATCCGCTTGGCACACAAGTTAATTCTCCTAAACTTAGCATCCCTTAATGTTAAACGATTTAGTTCACTGGCATGTTTTCAGAAATGTTCTTCAAATAAAATACCTGTTTCATTTAACCATTTCTGCATTATTGTTTGTAAGAAAATGGGAGGCTTAAATTTATTTAATAATGCATACCATTCCTGAATGCCCTTTGGGTCCTAAAGGGCAGTACTTACGGTATGGACAAATGATTGACTGATTTTTTAATCTTGGAGAATATATCAATGAATTAATTCAATGTAAGAAAACTGAAACCAAAGTTCGCTTTTTTGTTTGGAGTTTTCTCCTTTCTCTGTTTATTTACATTGATGTCCTGAGCCGTCCTAGATCCAAGAGTCCACTTGGTTAATGTTGTATTTACAAATGTTTGACTCATGTAAATGAAATCCCATATTAGTAGCACAACAACTAAACTGCACCCATTGTGCATGATATTGGTATTTCTCGCAGTTTACAGTCTTCAGTTCTGCAGTACAGACTCCACGCTATATATCTGGCATGAATGCAAACCAAACAAGTATTTGCAATGCTATAGGTCTTGCATTTACTAGAGTTTGAGCTATTCTCATTTACAATAGCTCGCTCTCGTAAATGTGAGACCTTGTTCACTTCAAAGAAGCGGCTGCCATTGCCTGGGGCTGCTTGAAAGTGAAAGCGCGCATGGCGAGGAAAGCAGGTCGTGCCTGCAGTAGGAGAAACCCAAAAATAAGACATATCATGTCGCAACAGAAGTAAACGGGCCAGTCGCCATGGGAGGTTACAAATGCAGACAAGGCGGTACCGAGGAGGGACTAACAAGCCTAACAATGACTCGCAAGAAAGGGTTTGCGATGGACAATGACAGAAGCCAATGACAAATATAGGGCATAGAGTTTGCGGGGCTTCAAAGACATACTCCACTACTGAATGCCTCACAGCAGCGCATGCGCTGCTCAGGCTCGACCTAAAAGGACAAATACCAGAAAACCCATGACTAAAATAAATGCTTGAGAGAGCGTTAAAGTGTCCCTGTGCCACCCCAATCTATCAAGAACACATTAGGTAGTGACGAAGGGGAATTTCAAAAGCACAGAAAACACCCAGCCTTCTTTTCAGTGGATGCCCACCTTTGCAAGTATAGAGTGCCTCATGGGGCACCTTCAGTGTCTTTCACCACTCCCCCTAGGCATTTATGAACATGCTTTATTAGAAAAACGTTACCGTCCAGAGTTGAGTCCCACAGCTACCACATTCCCTCCGGGATGGAAATCCGCGCAGAGTCCGGTCTCCTGTCCATAGGAAACAAACGTGAAGTGTTACTTTCTAACCTCACCGTGTCTCCATCTGACATCTGCAGGAGGTTGTAGAGAACCTAGAACCTTAGAACCTACCTCCAAGGCGAAGCTCCAGGCCAGGCAATGCCCCTTGCCATCCCATCCGCACACCAGTCGGTCATGGCCACAGGTCAGGAAGAGGTCCTTGGATGGGTGCGTTGCAAGTCCCCAAAGTTCATCTGTGTGACCCTGCATCAGAACAGCATTAAAGGTTTCAAATATAGGGCAAGGAATTGAGCCACAACAACCCTGATCTTTTGCCATATTAATAATGGGAGCTTGAATGTCACCTGCGACTGGGATCTTCCCAGATGTTTAAATTTGTGTTATCTTCACTCTCCCGCCTCCCTGGAGTCCCTTGAGTCTATGTTCATTTCTTTTCGCACCACTGTAGTGACATCATAGGCAGTGGTTGATTTGTAAAAAAATAAATAAGTGTTGGGGCTCTCATCAGGAGGCAGCTTGCACCAGTCCATTTCTCCTGTTAGCTCGACCTAAAATAGAATTAACTACTAACCATGAAAGTGGGGTGAGGATGTGGTGAAATGGCCAGAGCTGCCCGCTTCGGAGCTGGGGAACCAGGGGCCTCATTTATGAGAAATGACGCATCGCTGTGTGAAAGCAGCGATGCGTCACTTCTCAGTGCGCACTCCTTGCGACATTCCTGATGCGTCATATTTAATGTATGGCGCATCATGTCGCAAAGAGTTACAGATATGTCAGTATTTCCGACGTATCTGTAAGCGCAAAAGTGACGCATTGCTGGAGTGTGTCACAAAAGTGACGCAACTCCAGCAATGCGTCCTTTCACATGGGGCAAGCCCCATGTGAAAGGGCCTGCGTCAGTCTTACGCCTGCTGTGAGGCAGGCGCAAGATTTTGACGCAACGGTGTCCTAAAAGTGACACAGTGAAATCTCATAGATTTCACTGCGTCACTTCAACGACCCTTCCTTGCGTCAATACGCCCCCCTTGCATACATTATACCTGGCGCAGGTATAATGTGGCGCAGGGGTTTACAAAGTGACGCATCTACCTAGATGCGTCACTTTGTAAATATGGCGCAACGAGGCGCATTTTTTACGGCGGCGTAAAAGTGACGCACAGCTTCATAAATGAGGCCCCTAGTTTGAATCTCCGCATCGGCTCAACATCCTGTGATTCTGGGCAAATCACTGAATCTTCCCGTTAATTAATGTGTCCTTAAGCGCTGTGTTCATGATTAAGTGCCGGTGCTGAACACCGGAAACCACTGGCTCAAATTAAGCACTGACCGTAGGCCACTCAGAAACTGCATGCCACCGTGCATAGATTTCCAAAGTTATTGTGGTATCCCCTAAACATAGGAACCTGGAATAGCGGCATAACAAGAATTATTCTGTTGAAGAGAGTGAGAGAGTTTCTTGGGTGGAGTAAAGCTTTTTCTTGTGGTTCACAGCAGCTGGTAGAGTTTCTGTTGTTTATCTTTAGTGTCCTGGGTCCACAATACTGTTACACTCAAAATGATTGACAAAATACTTTTAGAATTAGGCTCTCTCCTGGCAGCAGGGGAAATTAGTCAAGGCACCCTGCTGGAGGTGGTGTGGAGTTAGAAAATCAGAAAACCTTAGATAATAGCTTTTATGTGTAGACAATTCTTTGCTTTCTGAAAGAAAGGGACTTTATTATGGATAAGTACTGTATTCTAGGTTACAAATTAGGCTATACACCGAAAACTAAAAGTGCCTCAAACTTTCTGGACCCTTGTTACAACCCCTCCAGCTTTTATTGCTCCATCGCGCTAGACGTTTAGGTAATATTGAGCCCCATGCCTCCTGTTATCCCCTGCTGGGAAGTTCGGAGAACACGGGTGCATTCTGAAGAATTTGATTTCAACACTGTTAATAGGCGAAAGGGCAGAAAAAAACTGCAACTTTTGAAACTGATATCTCTAGCCCTTTGAATCACAGCAGACTGTGGATAAAGGTTCACTGAGGAATGTGCGGTTAGCCAAGCCCTTTCTGGCTGTAACCCACCACAAAAACAAACACCATAAGACTCGTCTTTGGAAGTAATGAGTGGTGTGGGGGTTGACTGTGTCCTCTACAAGTCCGATTCACTGGAGCCCAGCATCCAATAGGCACTGTGCTCGAGGTTGGAGACAGTGCCAGGTGCGGGGGCTTCTCAGCAGAGGAGCGTCCCCCCACTGGTTCAGAGCCAGCAGCTGAAAAATAAAACAATACTTTATTATTGTTTTTTTTTTTTTTTTTTTTTTTTTATTTAAAAGATTTTATTGAAAAATAAAAGTTGCATATCTGCATAGCCAGCGTGTGCAGGGAGGGGTGGGGCTGGTCCACGAGAGGGGGGAGTAGGGGTGGACTGCACTACTAAGTGCGCATGTGTGTTTGGCCGGCCGTTTTAGGCACTTAGGTTTCTCCAACCCAGCTGTATTGCACAGCTGGGTTGGAGAAACAGCACAGACTCCCTGTGCCTTAGTGGGTGTTAAACTAATCCGCTCAGGCCAATCTCCACGCTGCTCGCTTGCTATCTAAGAGCAGCGCTGGGATAGCACAGGGAGTTTCTGATGCTGTCCCAGGGGCTGCAGGGACCAGGAAGCATCAGAGAATTGAGGCATGAAGCAGCATCAGGTAAGTTTTGTTTATTTTTAAATCTGTGCTTCCCCCTGATTCTTGCCCCACAACTGTTCATATGCATTAGCCGCCACCGGTGCAAGGCTAGTGCGCCACTACACACTAGATGTCCCTATATGGTGGGTTTTAGGAATAAGAGCCTATTTCTGTGAAACCGTTGGTTCGTGATTGAGATTTTCTGGTGTCTGGGACACCCATGAAATGTGGGGGCGGCACAGATGAAATGAAGGGAGGGGGTACCCACAGTGGGCTCCAAAAAGCCAGTGCCAATGGCGAAAGTTGAGAACATGGGGACCTTGACTGCAGCTATAACCCGTGATATTTCAGGAACCAGAGGAGCCAGAAAGCTGATTTCAAGGTTTCCAAAATCAATACAACCTCCTCCAACCAATAATATATGTGTGTGCCGCGGAAGGGTAGGCAGAGTAGGTCTCTTCATGGTTACGTGACTGGGAAATGAAGATGGCCATTTTTTAAGAGCCTGTCAGTCACTGTCACTTACAATTTTCCTTTCCATGATGGGTATATCAGGCAAAAGACCCTTTGGCCCCAGTCGCACTAGTCCCTCCATTTTGTAGTCCTGGAGACTTTATCTATATCTCTAGGCTGCTTGATGAAAGTTGAGAAAGAAGCTAAGGGATACATGAAATCATCAAGGCAGCCTCTTCTACTAAGCACGGAGGATCTAAAATGGAGATTGTAGGCATTGTGGGGAAGAGCAACACCATCCAAATAGACTTCTTTTCCTGACCAGCCAAGATTGCCCCACACGTTTATAGAGCCTTTCAAGGAGGGAAAAAGGACTAGGACAGACATCTGTGTGTCAAAGGAGATAATAAGAAATACCAAATAAGAGAGAGAGAGCAAGAAAGAGAGAGATTTAAAAAAAAACTTTATTTAACATTTTCATGAGTACATCAGTATTGCATTGAGGATGTATGATTGACAGTACAAGTATTCATATATAGCAGTTCTTTCGCATTATACATTTGTTCAAACAGGCACATCTAGGAGATTTATAATATAGGCATTTCTTATCAGCCTCCATCAAGCGTCTGCCCATGTCTCCCATCCCCAGTACTTCCTCATCATCCACCCTCTCTCAGACCTTGCCAATAGTTATTATCAATATGCAACCATCATATAATGTGTATGTATGCTAGGAGAAACCCCGCTCCGCCATTCTATCCAACACCTGCTGGAACCAAACCCTGTTCTTGCTGGGTGGGAGGGTCTTGCTGCTGCGCCGTCAGGAAGGCGCGGAAGGGGCCCCAAATATCTTTGGGTCTGGATGTTGGGAGGATTGTGCTGGCATATAGTTCGCTTTTCATGGAGCAGGAAGCTAGGCTTCGGATCCAATTCTGTTCTGTGGGTGCAGGTTTACTGCTCCAACGTATAGCAACTTCTCTTTTGGCCAATAATAAACAAATAGCGACAAATCTACGAATTTTCTGTGGAGACTGCACCACATAGCCCAGTAAGGCAATCTCCGGCAGGGGTACCACCTGTATCCCCACCATCCTGCTAAGTGTTATTAGGAATGTTGGTGCATTTCCAGGCGAGATGTGAAAAATCAGCATATGGGGAGCTGCATCGCTGACAGGAATGCGGCCTGGCAGAATCTATTCTGTGCATTTTGGCCGGGGTGATATACATCCTGCGTAAAAAATGTAAATGGATCAGTTTATGTCGACTGTTAGGGGAGACAGATTTTGTATCTGCACAGCAGGCTGCCCATTGCTCCTCTGATATCTGGTTCCCCAGATCTATTTCCCATGCCTTGCGTATCTTGTCATCTGTAACTGGTAGGATGTCAGCACATGCTCAGTAGAACTGGGACATAAGATGGGCTCCCCTGCTTCTGCTAATCACTACAGTGAGCAGGGGGAAGGAAGCAGGCTCTAGTGGATACTCCGGGAACTTGGCCCTCAAGGCGGAGCGGAGTCTCATTAAAATAAATTTGTCCATGAAGGTGATGTCAGGAAACAGATCCTCATCTTCTGGGTCGAAAATATGGCCACCAGGGTAAACGTATCCCATATTAAGAATGTTAAATTTAGCACAGGTCTTTTGAACTAGCTTCTCGCCTGTAATGGGTAACCATCTGGGATTAGGGAGCGGTAGGGCGGAGGAATACAATGATGAAGCTTTCAATATGCGTCTTAGCTTTGTCCAGGCCCAGCTAGTCGTTGAGACTGGCTGAATATCTGTGGTGTCTCTGGGGCTACCCAAGGGCAGGACTGAACCCAGGGTGTCCAGTAGCACAAAGTCTGATTCGGGATGCAGGAAAGGTATCCTAGCGTCTGGGTGATACCAAGCCTGGGCAAAGCTGCATTGTGCTGCCAGGTAATATATTTGCAGATCGGAACCCCGAATCCTCCTCTATTGCAGCGGAGCATCATGATTTGCCAGCGTACTCTAGGCTTTCTGTCGCCCCATACCAATTTGATTAAATGTGAACGAAGTGTGCTAAAAAACCGACTAGTAAGCGGGATCTGTATATTTTGAAACAGATACCAAAATTTCAGAAGCACATTCATTTTTATAAGGGCAACCCGTCCGGACAAGTAAAGCGGGAGTTTCAGCCATGTGTCAATTTGTGTTTCCATTTTAGAGATCGCTACCCCATAGTTACAGCGGACGATCTGGTCTATCTCAAGGTGGATGTGCACGCCCAGATACCTTACTGAGTCAGATCCCCACTCCAATGGAAATTCAATATCCCATTTTGAGGTGCTAGCTGTGAGGGGGAAGATCACCAACTTATGCCAATTTATACCCAGCCCAGAAAAGGTGCCGAATCTGAGTATCTCCCGTACGTATAAAGGGGTCCAAATTTAGCCAGGGTTCAATATAATATTGTGTCGTGTGCATAGAGAAACCAATAGTGGCCCAGTGGAAATTTGTAATCCACGGTGTAGATGTTTCTCCTGAAAGTGCCTGACCAAGGGGTCCATCGCCAATATAAAGAGCAAAGGGGAGAAGGGACAGCCCTGCCTCGGCCCATGCGACAAAGAGAAAGGTGCTGATAGAGTGCCATTTAACTGGAGCGTAGCAGTGAGTCTGTTGTATAGTAGGACCGTTGTGTCGATGAAACCGGCAGGCATCCCCATATGTTGCATAATGGACAGGAAAAAGGGCCACTCCAGCGAGTCAAATGCCTTCTCAGTGTCAAGTAATAACGCTACAACGGGTGTTCCTGGGTCTATCCTGTGCAGGGTGTTAAAACAATGTGCGAAGATTGAGGGCAGTGGAGAGGTGTGGCACAAAACCGGATTGAGCCTGGGAGATTATAGATTCCATCAACAAGGAGAGACGACAGGAAAGAGCCTAAGCAAGTATCTTGTAGTCGAGGTTTAAAAGGGACAAAGGTCTGTAGGAGCCGCACAGTCAAGGATCCTTTCCTGGCTTGGGACGAAGTATAATAACCGCCTCACGGAGGGTGAGGGGTAATTCCTGCCTCTCCAGTGCTTCGGCATACATCCCCAATAGCCGGGGGATCAGTAGATCCTTGTAGGCCTTGTAGAATTCGCCCGTGAACCTGTCTGGCCGGGTGCAGTTGAGGAATTGAGGGCAGTGATGGCTTCATCTATACCATCCTCAGTGATAGGAATCGCCAGAAAGTCCTCCATAAAGCACTCTAGATACACAAGCGCAATTTCCAATAAGTAAGACTCCTGGTCCGTCCGTCCGGGCCTGTCCTAGTCTTGTGGTGTATAAGGTTTTAAAATAAGACAGAAATTCACCCTGGATGTCAAGTGGGTTGGTGAGTTGCTGCCCCGTGGCCGTTTGGAGCTCTGTGATGTATGTTTTTGTGTATGGGGGCCTGATCATCTGGGCCAGTATCCTCCCAGGGCGGTCTCCTTCCCCATAAACCTTTGCGTTATGATATTTCCCCATATAGAGGATTTCCCTCTCTGCAGTAACCCTATACACTTGGAGGAGAGCCGCTCGTTTATTGTCAGTTTCTGGGTCATGTAACTGCGCCTGTCGAGGGTCTAGTGCGCCAAGTTCTGCCTCTATGCGGGAAAGGGAACCTCGCAAGCCCTGCAGCACTCCTGCGCTCTTTGATATACACACACCTCACATGTAAGCCGTAAAACCCTCCCATAGCACTGCCTCGGTATCCACTGACCCTGTGTTTTAGCTGAAATATTCCTCAATTGCCTCCTGTATTTCATGTATAAACAGTTCATCCTCCAGTGCCCAATTGGGAAAACGCCATTGTCTCTCGAAGCCCTCGGGACGGGGGACCTTGAAGGATAGTAAAACTAGGGAATGATCAGAGTAGGTCCTGGGGAGAGTTTTGATACCTTGGAATCAATGGGAGATCTCAGGGGGTCGCTAGCCAGTAATCAATCCTTGTCCAGGTGTTATGCGGGCTGGTGTAATGTGTGTAGGTGGTGTTGCCAGGATCTCGTGAGCAGCCCAGATCTAGCAGGGAAAACTGGTCACACAGGGACTCCAGGGCTCTACGTGCTCGGAGTTTGGGGTCCGGGGAGGTCAAAGTGCTGTCCACCAGCCGGTTGAGGGCTAGGTTAAAGTCACTCCCTAGTACCATTGGCATGGGGCCCAAGTGCATCAATTTAGAGAGTAGTGAGTAATAAAAGTCAGGAGAGTCTGTGTTTGGGCCATAGATACATATCAGCGCTACCCTGTGGCCCATAAGTATACCCACGAGAATCACAAACCTGCCCCCTTCATCGCACGTCACAGAGAGGCACTTAAAGGGGATGCGCTTGTGTGCAAGTATGGCCGTACCCCTGGCGTAGTTGCTATAATTCGCAAAGAACCTATTCATTTCCCCAGCTCGCAGCAAAAAGGGAGGTGTCATGTGTGGGTAGATGTGTCTCCTGTATAAAGGCTATGGAAATCTTGGACTCTTTTCTGAAAAGGGTGGTTGGCGACGTCCCTGTGATACTGGGAGGTGATTTGAACTGTAACTTTGAACCGATCCTTGGGATTACTGATGTCTTTGAGGATGAAGACCAAGCTTATAATATCCCTCAGCTTGAAACTTTGAATTATGTTAAATGTACTACTTTGGCGGTTCAACTACTGAGGCTAGCAGCAGACCACGGTCTTAGAGCATGTAATGGCCGACTTCCATCCGACCTAACCAAACAACCAACCTTTGGGAAATCAAAAAGTAGGGTAGATTTCATCCTTGTCTCACTAAATATTTGGCACTACATGATTGATTTTAAAGTAGTAATAAGGGATGAGAGTGACCACTATCCTCTGGAACTCTGTTTTGATGCACACATGCTTAGAGACATCCCTGCCTTTATATCGAATGAGATAGCCACTGATGATTTATGTGAACATGTACACATCATTAATAATAATAGACGTGCTTTAAAATGGCCACATCTTTTAACTGAAGGCAAGATTTTAGCATCAGTCTATTCACTTTTTGGTAAAATGTTTGCACCTTTAGTTGGACAACCCTTCTTAACTGACAGCTTTGATCACTTTGTTGAGCTACACAAGGTTTTTTTCAATGAACTGAGAACCTATATGTCCAAAATGCCAAAGAAGAAACAACAAAATGTACGAGTGGGATGCCATGGGAAACTCTGGTATGATCACTCATGCAGGATGGCCAAGAGGAAGCTCCTAAATGTTATCAAAAATAAATCAAAAGAAGATGTCAGACTTGCTAGGGATGAGTACAAGCATGTCCAAAAAGTCTAAAAAAAAACATGGGAAGAGTCGATTTGGGCTGATATGTTGATGGATGCAAAACTAAATGATAATGTTGGCTTTTGGAGGTTGGTTGCAAACGGGGGGCATGCAGGAAGAGCTGTGAAGGACACGTTTCTAGATGAATTGACATGGGTGACACATTTTACTACTCTGTATAAACAATATGATAGTGGTGTCGAAGAAATTCTATGTTTACTTCCACCTCCTGCATGTCTTGATTTCACCCTGGACGAAACAAAAAGGGCAATTAGTGAGTTAAAAAATAGTAAAGCTCCCGGCCCTGATAAAATACCGGGTGACCTCTATAAGCATGAAATTGAAGTCTGGGCTCCCTATATCAATCGCTTGTTCAATGCTTTGTCTAAAAATTGTAAATTCCCTGATAGCTGGCGTGCAGCAGAAGTTGTCCTAATTTTTAAAAAGGGAAATAGATCTGTTCCCTCAAACTACAGACCTATTAGCTTAATGGACACCCTGCAAAAACTCTATGCCAAACACTTGTTATTTAGGATAAATGATTGGCTGGAGGAGTCAGCAATACTTTCTAAATTTCAGGCAGGCTTCAGGTCTAAGACCAGCACCATAGACCAGGTCTTCAGATTTTGTTGTATATATTGGAAGTATGTTCACATCAGGAGAGGTCATTTGTATGTAGCTTTCGTTGACCTGAGAGCGGTTTTTGACCTTGTCCCTCGCAACTTGCTCTGGAGATCCTTAAACAAAGCCGGCCTGCCAGGCAGTCTTTTGGTACAAATAATAGAGCTACACGCTAGAAATCATGCCAACATTAGATGGGGTTCAAATGGTGAACTGACGCGCGACATTCCTATTGAGCGTGGTGTCCGGCAAGGATGCGTCTTGGCCCCCACCTTATTTTCTATATTTGTCAATGATGCTCCTGATCACCTGAATACTTGTAGCAATGATTCACCTCAGCTTAATGGAGAGAGGGTGCCCGCGTTGCTCTTCGCGGATGATACCATCTTAAAATCCCAAACAAAGAAGGGCCTCCAGGCACTCTTAAACTCCTTTAGCAGCTACTGTGTGATTAAAGGGCTAGAAATAAACGTTGATAAAACTAAATGTATGGCACTGAATCCTAGTAGGCCGGACAAAGGGAATTTGATCTTGAACGGCGAAACTTTAGGAACTGTTGAGAATTTTTCTTATTTGGGGGTAGTTCTCGACTCAAAGTTAACATGGAAGGCCCAAATTGAGAAAAGTAAGGTGTCATATGCCCATAATGCCAAACCAATAATCAGCAAACTGAATGCTAGCACAAGTAAAAGTGTAACACCTGTACTTGAACTTTTTAAATTTAAAATCCAATCTGCCGCCCTATATGGGGCTGAGATATGGGGCCCATGGGCCAGGGAGAGCTTTCAAGGCCTGGATAACAAATTCATGAGAACAATTGTAAGGGTTCCAACTAGTACACCATTAATTCCACTCCAGCTTGATTTGAATTTCAAACGAACTGATCATCTGGCCATCATAAGACCATTAATGTTCTGGATAAGGACTTGGTCCACCCCAGAATTGATAGATTACAGGAATGGTCTTCGTGAAGTATTGAATTTAGACTCTTTCAATTCCATCCAATGGTTTGCTGGGCTTATACCCATTTTGGGAAAACCCAGAGAATCTACCGCCTTTTGCTAAATCCATGGTAAAAAGAGCCTACTGGTCTTTTATGAACAATAGGTGTGCTCATGAAAGCAGAATTGGTACCCTAACTCAAGATTTCTTATCCTTTAAAGATGAACCCTGTTTTGAAACGTTTTTAGACGAAATAGAGCCCCCTGTTGCTAAGACTCTCTACCTGAAATTCAGGTATGGGAATCTTATGTTGAACTCCAACATAGAACGTTGGTCAAAGAAAAAACCGGAACGTCTGAATAGTATAAGTGGGAGATGTCCTATGTGCTCAGCTTTGTGTACGGAGAACGAGGTCCACATGTTGTTTATATGTAAAGCGTATTTGAAAGCTCGGAAAAGATGGCTTAAACCCATGTGTGCACTCCTAGGGACTAGATCTTGTCTAACAGCATATAGGATTTTAAAAACTAATACTGCCCAGTTTATTGTATTCAGTATCAGCAGGTTCCTTTACTCAGTGCATATTGTTCGAAGAAAATTGGGTCAGATGCTTTAAGTAGGACTTTTTTATAAACTTACCACTAGTGCTAAATGAATGATGTTTTAAAGTGACTGGTGTAAAATTAATTCTGCCTTTCATTTTGTATTTGTTGTTTTAAATTAACTGATGTATGTATATTGACATGATCTTTTCTTTTATGTATGTATATATGTGTGTCTTTTATGGCCAATTGGCCGAAATAAAGAAATAAATAAAAATAAAGGCTATGTCAAGAAAGAGAGAGATTTGACATAAATGGAGAAGGTCTTCATTCAAACAATTTCTTCTCAAGAGATCTTCTCTCCACTGATTAATTTCTGTGCAGGCAGAGGCCCAGAACAATACCTTGCATCTCCACTTGTCTTTGACTTCCAAGCTATACTGCTGACTTGGCTGCTATTCCATAGCTGGTGTTGAAGATTATGCCAGAAAGTTACATTCCGTGCCATATACATTTTTATAGGTGTGTGTTCTATTTAGTTGTCTGCATGCTTTTTGTATATTCAACAATAAAAAACAGGATGCCAGACATGCATACATACCTTATCGCCACATTTCCTTTCACACACCCACCAGACATCTCCGCTCCACCCAACTGGCCACCATCCCACTGATCCGCGGGACCAGTAAGATCCTTCTCTAACCTTGCTGCGAAGACCTAGAACTCCCTGCCTCTGCATCTTGGGCAATCACAATCTCTGCCTCAATTGAGGAAGGACCTCAAGACCTGGCTCTTCGACTGAACCGCAGATCCACCACCTCCTCAGCGCCTTAACCCCCTAACGGGTGAGTAGCTGCGCTTTACAACAACCCTGGTTGATTGATTGAGGGTTATGGGGGGAACCATCCATTACAACGCAGCCATTACAACGACCTATCATTACAAAGCAACTGTTACAACGCAACATCGCATGCCATTACAATGTAAGCCATTACAAGGCATACTATTACAGCGCATGCCATTACAACGCAGTAAAAGGTAAGTAATTGAGATTTCTTTAGTATTAGGTGGGTATGGGTTTTGGGGTACATGGGAATAGTAATTTTTACCCCTACACTATACAACACTTTCCCTATTGTTGCACTCACTCGAGTAGGAATAGTAATTTTTACCACTACACTATCCAACACTTTCCCTATTGTTGCACTCACAGGAGTAGGAATAGTAATTTTTATCACTACACAATCCAACACTTACCCTACTGTTTGCCCTGAAAGTATTATGCAGTGTAATGGTATGGGTTGAAATGGTATGCGTTGTAATGGAATGCGTTGAAATGGTAGTTTTAAGAAATGCGTTTTAATAGCTTGCGCTGTAAAATCTTGCAATGTAATGGTAGGTCTGATGTAAAGACGGCGTTGTAAAAGCATGCATTGTAATTACATGTGCTGTAACGTCATATATTTGTATGGGGGAGCCGGTTGAGATGACAAGAATGCAACCACCAAACATGAATGTTACAAAGAATTCCTCAGTGAGGAAGGTATTGAATGCAAAAAGAGGGTGGGAAAACAAATGTTGTTTTCAGGACAAACAGCATTTGCCACCTTTAGGATAAAGAATGAGTTATATAAAGAACTTTAGGTCAATGGAAAATGGCTTATGGTCTACGTTTTGGAAGCGCCCCAATTTTGAATCACACGAATGTGCCAGGCAGATGACCACACCGATAATATTCACACAAAAAAAGCTCTACAAGATTTATAACCACCATATCCCAATGTTTGAATTTTAAGGTAAATCCAATTGAAATCAACACATGAATCCTTGTATGTCTTTGTTAGGTCCCACAATGTAATTTAGTCCGTGGTACCCTAACGGACTAAACTCTGTGCCCAAGCAGCACAGCACAGTGCAGAAACCCACAAACAGCAGTTAATTGCTTTGTTGGGGGAATTTGTATATCATTACAAGAGCATCCAACTTCATTGAATTTTTTTAAAGGAGAATTTTGGTACACAACACAAAAAACTATTCTGTACAAAAAAATAGAAATTCCCTGAAAAACCTTTTTTAAGCATTATCGTAACAATTTAGAACCTAATGACCGCTGACGTTTGCCGGTTACGGTGAGCAGCGTAATCATAAGTAATCCACCAATGCACTGTTCATGACCTCACATGTCACATATCCAGCACAAATGACATATTTAATGATATCACTAGTGACATCACACAGCATCACACTATGCCTTTGCCATGCCCTTAGGCGCAGTGCACAGCGACTGGGGAAGGTCGGATGCAGGATATGGCCTTCAGCCAGGTCTTGCGCCCAGCCCCTGCGTGGACATAACCTGCTTTGTCCTATGTCCTCGGGGTTGTGGTCTGGGCCTGGCTTGGGAGGGATGGGTGGACGGAGTATGGGCTATACTGTTTGGGTGTCTGTAGTAACAACGAGGAAATAATATTTATGTACTTAAGAATATAGGATTTTTAAAAAAAAGTGCATTCTGCTTTCTTAAACAAAAAACTCTGTTTCTAAAAGTCAGAGATTTTCGACGCTGTTGCCTGCAAGGTGCATCTAACAATGGTCCCTGATTTAATGAGAAGATTGAGGTTTTTCTGAGCTTTCATAACAAAGATGGTAATCAAAGAAAAGGCAGAGTTAAGAACTGTAGAGTGGTTTAGGACTGTCATTTTACTTAACTGTCATGTTTAAAGACCAATGTACAAAACAACACGCGCACACAACCCCCAATCACCTACAACCCCCCCCCCCCACACACACACAAACACACACCCCCACCCCACCCCCATCATGTTCTGGTCTCCCCGCAATACCTGTATAATGGGAGTGAATCCCTCTGCAAAACTCCCCCGAAGGAGCGCATTTCGGGTTGTGCCAACCAGGAGCTCTGTGCCTGTGCCCTCAGCAATTGCCCGAACTGCCCCAAATCGCTCTGGGATCTGTGGAGAGGAACACCATAGATTTGATATAAAGCAAAATGGCTACTTGTTAAATTCTGTGACATTAAGATGTATACAGATGGAATGCTGATATATAGCTGTTGAATAAGTGAGGGGTTTTTTGAGTCTGTGTAGAGGTAGGTAGCTGCCTTGTTGGTAGAAGGTAGTGTATAGGCAAAAAAAAAACCAAGTAACGCGTGAGGTATTTCACCAGGGCGAATCGCAGCTCGTGTCGTGATTAGGGGGTTACTATACGGCCAGCTGGGCAGTGGTATGCAAGGTGTGTGCAGGCAGTGTGCAGCTTTGTTTACAGCAATACCTGTGTAGGTGTTTACAAAGAGTGTATACATGCATCTTAAGTAACTGAATAATCTTTAGCAAACAGTGTGCAGGTATCTCAGCAAGAACACCAGAGCTGTAACTGCTTATTCGGATTAAGACCACTTCCAGTAACAAAAACATGAGATGTTTGCGGATAGGGTTTAGAAACACATAAGTTATACATCAATGTATTTGCCGGTGGGTTATGTAAATGCAAATGTAATGTAAATGTGTGTGTCCTGTAAAGCACACTGCTACCCGGAGGCGTCCTGGCGCTATAGACCGCTGGGGAACCCGTTCTGGCTTTCCCTGTGAGATGTTCCCTCCTGGGTATCTCCAAGGTGAAACCAGGCATCCCCGGCGTTTGTGGGGGGCCGTTGTGGAGATGAGGCAAGCTAATGCCCACAGTTGCCGAGTGTGATCCCTGGTTAGAGTAGGCACAGAGGCAAGAATTATTGAGTCCGCTGACCCTGGTCCACGACCCTGCCGCGTCAGGAATTGAACCCTGGTCCCGGGCCGTCCTCTGCTTCCGGGTCTGCTGCCTCTAACCAGGGAGCCACACCACTCCACTCCAAAGTGCAGCAGGTAGCAATTATATAGGTGATGTGTTTTTTTCACATAGTGTGTAGGTAGATGGCACTGCTAATGAAGAAGTACAGCAAGGTTTTCAGATACAATTCAGATACAGGGGTGTGTTATTTGTCATTTGTAGGCTGGAATAAAGTGTTAGGTCAGGATGAGTGTCAAAAGGTTGTCTTTTCAGATGAGCCACTTGCAAACAGTGTGCATGATGGCTAGCGGCGACAAGTGAGGTGGTTGTTGACTGTGGAATGGTTAGCCTTGACACGCTTGAGATGCTGCCAGGATGTAGAATTGTTAGAACTAACACAAAGAAAATATTTGCAGATTATGGTAGTTACCTAGCCGTGTCACCCGAGATCTTTTCAGATTGTGTGCAGCGACACAAGTGCATGCTTGCTGTGTCTGGGCTTGCTATAAGGAACAGGTCAGAGTTTGCAAACTGAATGGGCTTACAGTGAAAACGTTTACATATTTGCAGATGATATGTGGATTCGTTAGTAACGATCCAGGCAAAGTGTTTTCAGATAGAGTGTGAATTAGTGGTTCTTAACCTGTGGTCCATGGACCCTTGGTAATCCGCAACGCCTACTCAGGAAGTCTACCGCTGCTTAGAAAACTAAATCATATCACCAGATTAATTAAGTACATATAAAGAAGTGAAATATAAAATTGGAAATTTAAACGATTTGTAAGTGTGAACTAATTGGATATTGGATGCTAAAAATTAAGTTGGTGTCCTCAGTTTGATTCATGGGAGCAGAGCAAGTACATCAAACGTGATATAGTATGTGATTGGGGCCCTCAACTGAATTTAGATAAGCTCCAACTTTCGCCCTAATATTACAATTTAAATAAAATATATATATATATATTTGTGAGTTAAATAAAATATTTAATAATTTGAGATTTGTTTGAAGAATGCTTCTTTATGGTATAGAGTATCTACCATAGACAGGTTGAGTGTGAGTTGACAAGTTAGGAGGTAGCAAGCAGTGTGAACGCTGGTTAGTAGTGATAGGTGAACTGTTTACAGACTAAGGACATTTCAATCTGGTTGGAAAACCACCATACATTGGCAGTCCTTCCTCCGTGCCAAACTCGTGTTTTCCCACCCAATTTAGAGCAGAGGAACGAACCACTGACTAACCACCAGCAGTCAATTAAAATCAACTGCCACAGTGGTGCTGCCTTTATCCATCTGGGCAAACCCTCTATTTAAGATGGTACGCATGATGCATATTTCCAATTCTGGGTTTTCCATGTAAGCCGTGTGGTTCCTGAACATGGAAAAGAAACAATTGCTCATGCAGGCAGGGAGAAAACCTCCTGCGTGTTAGGTCCACTGATTGTTTTTTTTTTCTTTCACAAAGGAACTACTGCTTTGGGAGTTTTGGAAAAACAAAAGAAAAAATGCCAACCTGTTGAAAAACACACAAAGGGCCTACTCACATTCAGTTCTGTGGAAATTGCATCAGCTTCAATTTTAGCAAAATATGTCGGAAGGGTTATCCAACATGGGGCGGAAGGGCAAGATCTCCCTCAAACTGGTAGGCGAGGTGCCCATCCAGCTCTAACTGACCCACTAAGGACAGATTGGCTTGTGGTGACAGGTTTGGTGTTTGTAGCCAATGACTAACTAGGCTATCTGGGATCCAGATGAGTTGTCGTAGATAGAATACAGATAGCCCACCACGTGCAGGTGGTGTGTTTTCAGACATTGTGTTGGTTGTCCCTCTCAGAAGGATGCATTCTTTTCAGATAATGCTTTGTCAGCAGCAGTAAAAACTGAAGTGGTTCACACAATGTATGGGTTTGCCAGCTTTCTAAGAGAAGAGTTCTGCAGACAGCATGCATGTTAGTTAACTGTGGCAGGTGAGGTATCTCTGAACAGTTTGAGGTGGGCTGCAGTACAAGGAACGTTGTTTGAGAGGGCAACAGGGGTTGGGGCAGCTGCATCAGGTAGTGTTTTGCATATGGTTAATCTATGGGCCATCTATGACAGGTGAGGTAATGAAACACAATGCACAGGTTTGCCAGCGGCAACACATACAATATTTGTTTAGCAGTAACAGGAGTGATTTCTGATGACATGCAGGTTAGTCTGTTTTCACAGTTGTATTGTATTGTAAGTGCATTTCAAAAACTCCTACTACCCCCGAGGAGGCAGCACACTGCTCTGGACCCAAAGTTAGAAGTTAAGTCAATGGTTTTGGATGATTAGGGGAATTAGTCTTGGGCTCTCAAGGGGACAATTGCAGGCATTTATTCCAGTGTCTTTGAGGTGGATGAAATTAGTATAGTGAATAATAGTGCTGAAGGCACAGTACGCTAAAGATGAGTATAGAAAGTGAGAAAGCTATTCTATTGCAATTGAAATTATATAGCGCTTACTACCCCTGCTGAGGAGTTGAAGTGCTTTACCCCAGGCAGCACACTGGTTTGGAACTCAAAGTTTGTGGTTGATACTGTGATTGTTGGTTATTGGTACAGTGCCTTTAGGGTGGATAAAATAAGTAGGAGTTAAGTGTGATCACTAGTGGGGAGGAGTTTATGAGTTCATGCAGATAGTTGGTGAGAATAGTTGATGAACTAGAGGAGATTATCTATTGCTAGGCTGCAGGGTCTGACTTCTAAAGGATAGGTTGTGATCTCTGAAATGAGGTGTGGGCAATTTGAAAAACTACAGTAATGGAGATTAAAACAAACCTGCGCGTGGCTAGAGCAGGCTGCACTGAGCGAGAGGAGGCATGCAGAGGATAGAAAGAAAGGAGAGGGTCATTCAAAGAAAAAAATGACTGATGATAGTTAGCCGTTTCAAGCCAAGGTCAACATTTTCTTGCTGGATTTTAGGGACCCAGATGAACAAGTAATTTGGTAACGCCTTATATGGTAGAAACTATATCTAGCTGCAGATTCCTTATGTTAGAATAATCTCCAGGCGTCAGACTGGATCCGGAATTTGTTTCCGGTAGCAGTACCACTGCACCTGGTAGGCAACGCCGTTTGGCTCTACGTATCGTCATCTGCGCCAGAAGTGATGTGCACTGTGCTTATATAGGTGCTACCCCAGTGTGCTGACGTCAGTTACTTTTCACTACTTTCCACGCAAGGAGGACTGATCCACAAAGAACATTGACCACTAGGTGGAAAACCAGGGTCCTGAAAGAGAAACAGCCTTGACCCTAGAAATACATCTGCGGAGTGTGGAGGATTAAGGAATCTGCAGCTAAATAGAGTCTCTACCAGATAAAACATTACCAAAGGTAAGTAACTTGTTCATCTGATAGAAACTTCTACCTGCAGATTCCTTACCTTAGAATATATACCCAAGCAATGCCTTCCCAGAGGTGGGTCTGCGGACATAATTTAAACTAGATAGTCCTGCAAGACTGAATTGCCAAAACGCCCATCATGATGGACCTGACAATCCAGGAAGTAGTGTTTCGTGAACATGTGCAGCAAGGCCCACATTGTTGCCTGGCAGATGTCTACCGCAGGAATTCCGCATGCTAACGCAGTGGTCACAGCCTTTGCTCTGGTGCAATTAGCACTCAAACCCTCTAAGGGATGCTTCTTGGCCAATGCCTAGCAGATCTTGATACAGAGCACGATCCATTGGGAGATAGTGTGCTTCTGGACGGTCTTCCCCTTCTTGGCCCTACATACCCCAGGAAGAGTTGATTGTCCACCCTGAATGGTTTTGTGCAGTCAAGGTAGCACAATCACACTCTATTTAGGTCCAGCCAGTGGAGTCTCTCCTCTTCTTTAGAGGGATGAGATAGGGTGTAGAATGTAGACAAGGAGATGGACTGGCCTACGTGGAACGGGGTGACTACCTCCGGAAAGAAGGATGCTCGAGCCCTAAGCAGCAGCTTGTCTGGAAAGAAAAAAAGACTCATATGGAGGCTGAAATTACAGCACCAGCATCTCACTGACCCTCCAGTAATTGCCACTATGAAGGCCATATTGATGGTGAGAAGCCTAAGAGGGCAGGTATAAAGCGGCTCAAAGGAAGCACACATCAGAAAATGAAGAACTAAATTAAGATCCCATTAAAGCATTACAAAGGGGTTCGGTGGTAGCATTTGTTGGAGACTTATATGGAGCCTATTTGCAATAGGGTACTTGAAAAGTGAATGTTGGTCTAGTAGCCACAGGAAAGCGGAGAAAGCAGAGGAGTAGCCTTTTAAGGTGCCCAAAGCAGAGCCCTGCTGGGCAAGAGTAAGGATAAACAACAAGAATGTATTACAATGGCTGGCGTATACCATCTTAGTGGAGGGACGCCAGGCTGCCAAAAGAACAGTGCAGACTTCAGAAGGAAGGTCATAAGCTGTCAACTGATGCCACTCAATCTCCAAGCATGAAGGACGAGAGTTGACACGTTCAGGTGGAGAACCCTCCCCTGCTGCTGTGACAGAAGACTTCTCCAGAAGGGGTAGCCTGATTGGAGGCCCAATGGCCATGCTCAACAGCTTGGGATACCAAACTCTCCGAGCTCAGACCTGCACCACAAGGATGACTTGGGCCCTGTCATTTTGATCATCTAGCGAAATCTGGGCAGGAGTGGTATGAGCAGAAATGTATACAGGAGGCCTGAGCTCCACTTGAGACGAAAAGCGAGCGAGAGCTGCCTTGGAAACTCCAGCGAGTAGTACTGTTGACATTGCGTGTTCTCTGCTGTGGTAAACAGATCTAACCAAGGCTCTCCCCACAGTTGAAAGAGACCTTGCACCACCTCCGGATGGAGACGCCACTTGTGATCCGCTAGGCATCTGCGGCTGAACTAGTCCACCCTGTCATTAAAAAAGCCTGCCAGATTTTGAGCCACAAGGGCTATACCCTAATGTTCCAACCATGGCAGGGCTTCATGACAAAGAGTCCACGACCCCACCCTATCTTGCTTGTTGCAGCATCACATGGCACCCTCCCATGTACAAAACGGAGCGTCTGCCAACCGCAATGATTTGTCCTCATTTTCCGACCTGCTTTGACCTCCAAGTCCGTTTTGATTGCCGCAACACGGTTCGAGGTCTCTTGTTTGGATTGCACATGACCTCCTGTATAGCGCACATGCTATTAGCCCGTTGCCATGATCTCCTTTTTTAATTCTTACTACGGATGAACCCTTCACGTTTTGAAAAAGCTCTAGGCCTTCGCACCACTGTGGGCAAAACATGTGTCAGCTGTCCTTGTGTAAAATATTTGCTTATGAAAGCACAACATTAAATAAAATCCACAAATCTCAAATCAATTACCAATCTTCCTTTTCCCATTGAGAAACTCCTATGAAACCAGAAGATTCCTTTCCAGCTCTGTCTGCATTTCCAAAAACAAGTCGCTTTGTCTCAGTGTGTTAGGGGGCTTCCCATTTAGGACATCTGGAACTTACAAATTGCTCCCATTAATCAGGGCGGAGACTCCCGGAGACTACAACCCCTTTCTTTACAAGTCCACATGACGGTGGGGTTGTCCCTTAACACCTGCACTAGCCTTCCCTTGATGGAGTGTAGAAAGGCTTTCAATGCTGGTCAGATCACTCGGATCGCCAGTAGGTTGATGCGGAGCCCAAATTCCGGCAGAGACCAGCTCTGATCTCCACCTCTACCAGATGGCCGCCCCATCCCAAGAAGTGACACATCTGTCACCAATGTCAGATCTGGGTGGAGAAGGGAGAGGGGTCTGCTACTGGCCCATTCGTGGTTCCCTGATTCTGTACCCACTGGAATTTCAGATCCTACTGTAGAGCCTGCATATGTCAACGGACATGTGTCACAAGCAGGATGCAGGAGACCATGAGGTCCAGCAGCATCAAAGTCAGCCTCACCGCAACCCAGGATACAGCTGAAACATAAGAATCATAGCTTGAATATCCTGGACTCGCCATTCAGGAGTATAAGCCCAAACCTGCATTGTGTCCAGAACAGCTCTGATGAGAGGGAGCATCTAAGATGGAGTCAGGTATGACTTTGGCACAATGATAGTGAGCCGCAGCAAATGAAGGAGGTCCGCCGTAGTCTGGGGGTGGGAGATGACTGCCTGGTGCGAGCCGGCTTTCAACAACCAGTCATTGAAATAGGGGTAGACAGCCACTTATGATCTCTGCAGATGACCTACATTCACGCCATCACCCTGGTGAACACACAAGAGGTGCTGGTATGGCCATGAGGGAGCTAGACAAACTGAAAGAACTCATAGCCCACCGTGAACCGCAGGTATCGCTTGTGGGCAGGTAGGACAGGAATATGGAAGCATGGATCCTGCAAATCCAGCGCTACCATGCGTCTCCTGGTTTGAAGGTGGCCAGAATGTGAGCGAGCGTGAGCATTTCACTTTTTTTTTCTAGAAGAACTTGAGATGGCACAGGTTTAGTATAGGATGAAGGTCTTCGTACATCTTGGACACCAGGAGGTTGTGGGAGTAGCAACTATGATCTACTTTTGATGTCAGCACCCTCTGTATGAATCCCCTGGACAAGAAAGCCACCGCTTCCTGGCAGAGTAAGGAGAGATGGTCCTCCGTCAGCCAGTCACAAGTGGGTGGCATGGACTGACCACCACTGCGTACACTTCTTCATCAACAAACCCAAGCCGCCCAGACCAGCTCTGCACCCTCCGCAAAGAAACTGGAGCAGAGTCACCGAGGAGCAGCTAACCTTCACCTTTTACTGCGACCCCCCCCCCCCCCCCCACTGACACAACCGACGCCAACCTTGCAGCCAGGGGACTTCACACTTGGATTCCCAGCTGCGCAGACAAGCTTGCCCTGCTACACAACTCCGACAGACAGCGGCCCAGGAAAGCCACCTGGTTCACCACCGACCTCCAAGAAGCCAGACGCACCTTTAGACGCCTCGAAAAGAACTGGCAAAACAACAAGACGCCCGAAAACCACACCACCTACAAAAATGCCATGACGGAATGCCACAAACACATCAGAACCACCAAAAGAACCTTCATACACAACAAAATCCTGGCCAACACCAGCAACTCCAAGAGCTCCTCAGCGCCATCCAGGAATTCACCAAACCTGCCAGCGAAACCACAGACATCACCCCCTTCCAAGACCTCTGCGATAAACTCGGTACGTACTTCCACCTGAAAATCAAGAACCTTTACGACAACTTCGACGACCAAACACCTGACCCCGCAACCACCACACCTTCCAGCAACACCAGCCAGCTCACCATCGCCTCCTGGACACCAGTCACGACCGAAGTGACCTTTTCGACAATGAAAAGTATCCACTCTGGGGCTCCCACGGACCCCTGTCCACCTCACATCTACCACAGAGCCGCCATGGCCACCGCACCAGAATTACAACACACCATCAACCCCACCTTCATGAACGGCTCTTTCCCCGGCGACTGGAAACGCGCAATCTCTCTCCTCCTCTTCACGGCAAAAGTCACTGAGAAGACCATCAATGCACAGCTGACAAAGTTCATCGAAGACAACTCCATCCTCGACCTCTCCCAATCCGGTTTCTGCAGCAACTACAGCACCCAAACAGCCCTACACGCCGCCACAGACGACACCCGCACCCTCATGGACCAAGGACTCACCACAGCCCTAATACTACTTGACCTGTCAGCAGTATTCAACACCGTCTCCCCCCGCACACTCGCCGCCAGACTACACAACGCCGGCATTCAAGGTACTGCCCTCGACTGGATCGTTCCTCACCGGCAGAAGCCAAAGAATCAAACTGCCAACCTTCCTCTCCGGCCCTACGGAAGTCAACTGCAGAGTACCCCAGGGATCATTACTCAGCCCAACCCTCTTCAACGTCTACATGGCCCCCCTCGCCACCTTTATCAGACAGCACGGCCTCAGCATAGTATTCTACGCTGACAACACCTAGCTCATCCTCTCCCTCACCAAGGACCCAACCACCCCCAGACTCAACTTCCAGGAAGGAATGCAGGACGTCACGGCCTGGTTGAGCAACAGCTGCCTGAAGCTCAACTCGGAGAAGACATAAGTCCTCTTACTCAGAACCAACCCGTCAGCATAGAACAATACCTGGTGGCCCACCGCACTTAGCAGCCCTCCGACCCCCATGGACCACACCAGAAACCTTGGCATCGTACTTGACTCCTCCCTTTCCATGAACAAGCAAGTTAACGCCGTCACATCCAGCTGCTTCAACACCCTCCGCATCCTCCGAAAGACTGTCAAATGGATCCCCTTCGAGTCAAGGAAGACAGTCACCCACACACTCATAACCAGCAAATTGGACTATGGAAATGCCCTCTACGCTGGCATCAAAAAGTCTCTACTCCACAAGCTCCAGACGATACAGAACACTGCAGCCAGACTTGTCCTCTGTATCCCAGACACAAGCAAATCAGCCAATACCTACGGAATCTCCACTGGCTCCCTGTCGAGAAGAGAGTCACCTTCAAGATACTCATCCACGCCTACAAATGCCTCCACAACACAGGACCCCAATACCTCAATGAGAGAATCGCCTTCCACATACCCAAAAAACCTCCTCTCCACCAACCTCAACCTCGGCATAAACCACGCGCATCCGCAGAGCCAGAACAGGGGGTAGAGCTTTCTCCAGAAGAGTGAAAAGTAAGTAGAGGACAACCTCGAGATAAAACACGAAGTGTCTAGAAAACAAGAGAATAAGCTCAGACGAAAGGGACAAAACAAAAACAAAAGATAGCGCTAAATACAGCTATCTCGAGCAGCGCTTTTCTGTGTACAAAGGGTTAATATAATCTGATAATGTGATACTAACCCGGTTGTTGATCAGGATTATCGATTACGTTTTTATCCCTAAATGACTTCTGAATACATTCGAGATAACTTAAAAGTCATTTTTTTTTTGTAACGTCGTTTTTATTGCAGCACCAAAATAAGTGTACGGACAACATCTTTATGGTACAACCATTAATCATAGCAAGAAGGCACATTACCAATTCTCTCCCCCCACCATACCAGGCACGTCTCCAGAAAGAAGACTAAGCTGCCATCGTGCTGAGTCCAGTCCTTGCTGCATAGTTCAATGTCCGTCATCACATTCACAAGAAAAAGTGGACTGCTTTTGTAATTTTCGCCCCTCCCCCACCCCCATCAACCACCCTCCCCCCACCTTCATACAGTCCCGAACTCCCCCCCCCCCCGTGGCAGCGCTGTGTGAAAATCCTAGTCAGAGTAAGGTCTGGTGTGTGCAAGAAGGTCCTATACATTCACTAAGGTGTGTTCCTAGGTGTGTTGGTGGGGTCAGCTGCCACCAAGTCCTCCTCCTCCCCTCCTTCCTCATCATTATCATCCCGGAGCGCCTGCATCATCATTTCCCACGCTGTTGCCCTCTCCATGGCTTTCTCATCATCCGTCCTCCTAGCCAACTGGTACCTCAAAGTACTTTCACATGCTGCCCACCGCAGACATTCACCATACCACCGTTTATACATGGGTCCCACTTTTGACTTTCAATTCCTCGTTATTTCCCTCTTTGCAAGGATCAGCCCCAAATCTATAAATCGGCTGGTATTTTTGTTTTTAGACGTGTGTGGAAACCAATGTAGGACCCCCACTGCCTTGGTGTACTGTATTTCCCTATCTGTAGCATTATTCAGGGCCCTCCCGACTTCCTGCCAGTATTCCCCCAAGGCAGGGCAGTCCCACAGCATGTGGCCCAGATCCGCCCCAACTGTGCTACATCTGGGACAGGCTGCCTGTTCCACCCCAAAGTATTGCCGTATTTTCCCAGGCGTGAGGTATGCCCGATGAATAATATAAAAGTGTATGAGCTGGAACCTAGCGTTCCTTGAGCTTTTCCGCGCCCTTCGTAGCAACTGACCCCAAGTTGTATCAGGGATCTCCATTTGGAGGTCCTACTCCCATTTAGCTTTCAAAGCTGCGAGCGGCTGCAAGGCCTCCCGCAACATTCTGGAGTACAGGCAGGTTACCGCTCTAAAGGTCCCAGCTGCCATCATTGTATATTGGCACGCCATTGATGTCGCCGGTTCCTGCAAACCCTCTCCCCAGTGGTCTTGCATGGCGCCTGTAACCGCCGCATGTAACAAGTAATCACCTCGGGGGAGGTCAAACCGCTCCTGCAACTCCTGAAACGGAAGCAACGCACCATCCTCATACAAGTCGCCCAGCATTTGAACCCCAGCCTCCTCCCAGCCTAGTAATCGCGACCAGTCCCCTCCATGAGGCAGTGCTGTAACCATCCCCAGCGGAATTTCCGGAGCATACATAAGGCGGACCCCTGCTCGTTTGCGCGCCCGATTCCAGCAGAGTCGGAACGTCTGTTCCTCCACTGTCAAATCCCTAACCAAGAGCTTCTGATGCAGCGTGATGTATGCCAGCACATGCCGCGGGGTGCCCTCATCTCTAGAAAGCTCCGGGACTCGATATACCCTCGCGACCTCCTGAGTGAAAGTCTGCAGCTGAGCCGCCAGATAGTAACCTTCGAAATCGGGCACCGCCATGCCTCCCTCATCCTTGGGCCGTAAGAGGGTATCCAGTGCGATTCGTCGCCTGCCCGTGCCCCAGAGAAACGCTATGGTCAATGATCTCAGGCGTCGAAATACGGAGCCCGGAATCCATACCGGGAGAGTCCTAAAGTAATATAACAGCCTGGGCAGAGCCACCATCTTAAGTAGGGAGACCCGACCAGCCAGTGAGAGTGGAAGAGTGGACCAGAAATCCATACACCCTCTCAGGGCAGTAATACAACGGTTAATATTGCCATCCAGCATATCCGTTGGGGTATGGTAAATGTAAACACCAAGATAGTGTAGACAATGCGGTTCCCATCGGAGTTCCTGCGCCGTGAGAGGGCACGGCTCTCCCTGTCTCAGAGGGTATAAACAAGATTTGGGCCAATTGACCCTCAAGCCCGACAACCGCCCAAACAGCTCCAACAGACGTCTCGCCCCCAGTAACTCTGCTTCCGCATCAGCCAAGAACATCAGTAGGTCATCCGCATACAATGAGATGACATGCGGCCTGTCCCTGTATATCAGCCCCATATAATGGCGGCCAGATCTGGCTTCCGCTGCAAACGGTTCCATTGCCAAAGCGAACAAGAGGGGAGAAAGGGAGCACCCCTGCCTAGTGCCTCGTCGTACCGGGTATTGCTTCGAGATTAATGAGCTCACTCTGACTCTAGCCGTAGCTTCCGTATACAAGACTTTGGTCCAGTTGATATACCCGTCCCCCAGCCCGAAACGCCTCATCGCCTCGTATAGATAGTCCCACTCAAGACTATCGAAGGCCTTCTCGATATCTATAGAAAGCACGAATGGAGTAGTGGCCTCCGACCACTGGGCCCCCATCAGCCTTGTAAGCCTACGGATATTGTGGGTAGTGTTAAGCGTCGGGATAAAGCCGCATTGATCCTTATGAATCAAACCAGTCATGTGGGTCAATAATCTATTTGCCAGGATTTTGCTCAGAATCTTGTAATCCGTCGTGAGCATAGACAATGGACGGTAGGATGAGAGGGCAGCGCACTCTCTGCCAGGCTTTAATAATGGGATCATAAGGGCCTCGCACATGGAGCTCGGGAGCCTACCTCGTGACTGCGCTTCATTATAAACCAATTACAGTTGCGGAGCTAGATACTCCAAGTATTTGGGAGACCGTCAAGCCCCGGAGTCTTGTTCCTAGCCATCTGCTTCACTGCACTCCCTATCTCCCCGATCGTTATAGGCCGAACCAACTCCTCTGCTTCCGAGTCCTCCAATCGTGGGAGCTAAAACCCTTCTAGAAAGGTGCCCAGCTCATCCGCCCCGCCCGCCTGTCCGCTCTCATACAAACCTTCGTAGTACGTCCTGAACCTATCTAGAATCCCGGCTTGGGTGTGGCAAAGCCCCTCCCCCTCCGCCTGAATCGTCATGATCGGCGCGCCCCGCCTGATCGGGTTGGCAAGCCACGCCAGCATCGACCCCGCCTTATCACCTTCCACATGCGCCTTCGTCATATACGCCTTATGGTCAAAGCTACGCAGCCGCTCCAACTCCACCGCTAGCGCTTCCCTGGCGCCACTAAGCCCTTCTTGAAGCTCGGGGTGATTCGGGCGTTCCCTCTCCTTCTCTCTCAATCGCTTCTCCGCCTTCTCAAGATCATCTAGCAAAGTTTTACGAGCCCCTGCAGTATTCCCAATACAGTGTCCCCTGACCACCACCTTAAACGCGTCCCATTCCACAGCTCTAGTGGAGGCGGAGCCACTATTCTCCTCAAAGTAGCGCGCTATTCGCTCCCCCAGGGCCTCCCTAAAGAGCAAGTCATCTAAGGTATCAGGTTGCAGCCGCCATGTTGGTACACAGTTGATTTCCACCATCCAGTTCAGGGACAACAATAAGGGGTTGTGGTCCGACATCGTGCGGGCCAAATACTCCGCGCTACCCACTGTTGAGAGCATATGGGACGAGCACAGAAACGCATCTAGTCTAACATGCAGGTCATGTAAATGTGAATGAAAGGAATAGTCCCTTGTGGTGGGGTGTAGTGTTCTCCAGGCGTCCCCCAGGTCCCAACTCTCCTGCCACTCCAGTCTGCGCTTCGCTACCCTGTGCACTGGGAATGCGTGCAGCGGGGGATGCGATCTATCCAAATCAACATCCACCACCGAGTTGAAATCCCCCCCATGAGCACCGGCCCTGCCAAATAACTCGCCAGTTTGCCCGAGAGTGTCGTTAGAAAAGCGGGCAAATCCACATTTGGGGCGTACACGCTACAGAGAGACACCACCCAGCCCCTGAGTCTCCCCTCCACCGCCACAAACCTACCCTCTGGGTCCACCACCGTCTTGGTGACCTGGAAAGGGACCCCCGCCCGTATCCAAATCAATGTCCCCCTTGCAAAGGCCGAGTATGTCGTGTTGAACAGCTGCCCCCTCCACCGTCTTTGCAGCGCAATTCCCTCCTGCTTGGTGAGATGCGTCTCTTGTAGGAAAGCTATATGCACACCCCTACGCTTTAGATACGCGTGAACCTTGTGTCTACGCACCATAGTATGGAGACCCCGTACATTCCAGGTCACACATTTCAGAGCCCCCGTACTAGCCATGTCCTCTCGCACACACAGACAAAACAATAAAAGCCATCGACCATGCGCTTTTGCCAACAACGTGCTGCCCCTCCCTCCCACTCCAAACAAATGAACACCCCGCCCCCCCAAAAACAACCTGAGCATCCCCAACTACTCTCGGTTCCCACCCCCCCAGGACAGGCCCCCCCCACAATTGGAAGCAAACCCATCCAAACTATCACACCCAACTACCCCTCAAAGGAAGGCTCTATTATTCGCAGTCTCCACTGCGATGACCGTAAGGGCCAGTAGGGCGCGGACCGTTGTTGAGAGGGTTCGTTAGAGCAAATCAGTCCCGCCTATCCCGCCCCAAGATCCCCTCATAATAGATTCACGAATCCCCTTACAACAGTAAACTGCGCTCACGTGCACAGCGCCCCAGTGTCTGACCAGTAGGCCGCTCCTCCAGTCCAGCGGTTCATGCCTCGACTATCTCCCCAGATGTCTGCGGTGTCACTATAGGGCCTTTTGCTCCACCAAATTCCGAGAGCCCCGTCTCCGATCCCGTGCCCTGCTCATCAGAGTCCGTGCCCTTCCCAGACTGGCTTCTGGTCGCGCTAGATAGGTCCACAACCGCCTGTAGGGCCGCTTTCCTCTCTGCCTCTGTCTGTGACACAGATGGTTTCCCAGTTCTCCGGCGATTTTTACGAATCCGTTGCGACTTCCTGATCGGCTGTGCTTCTCTAGCCTCCTCCGCCCTGGCCTTAGCTCCGTCCGTTCCAGCTTTATAGGTGTCCCACCAGGCCCAAGCATCCGCCGAGGTCGTGAAAAAGAGCGACTTTTCATCCACCACCACTCTCAGCTTCGCTGGGAAGAGCAGGGAGTATTTCATGCCCTCACCACGGAGCTCACGCTTGAGGGACAAGAAGTTGGCCCTGAGCTTCTGGGTCTCAAAAGTGTAGTCCGGGAACATGGTGACTCTGTTGTTGTCAACTTGAAAGGGTCCCGCTTCCCTCGCCCTCTGTAGCAGCCAGTCCTGGTCCCTGTAATGGAGCAACTTGAACACCACCGGGCGTGGCGGCAGGCCCGGGGCTGGAGGTCGAGCCCGTACCCTGTGGGCCCGTTCCAGGGAGAAGAAAGGAGAGAGTCCCTCCGGCGCCACCTCAGTGCGTAGCCAGTTGTCGAGGTAGCCCACCATATCGTCGCCCTCAATTTTGTCCGGCAGGCCCACGAGGCGAACATTATTACGCCTACTCCTGTTTTCCGCATCCTCGCCCCTCCTCTCCAACACCTTCAGCCTGTCTAGAGCATCCGCCATATGCGCTTTCACAGCTGCGTGGTCCGGGGCCAATTCCTGAACAGTGATCTCCATAGACTTGACTCTGTCCTTAAGTTTATCATGATCCGCTTTCAGGAGGCCCAAGCCCGTCGCCACCTGGGCGATGTCCTGCTGCAGGGCATCTTTCGTGGTCGCGATGGCCTCCAATATACGGTCCTGCATGCGCTGGAGAGCGGTCTGGTCACGATCCGCTCCATCCGCCGCCTCCGTGTCAGTCGCTCCGTCCCCCTTCCCTTTTGGTTTCACCATCTCGACTGCAGCTGGTAGCGGCCTCTAGGGTCCCTTTGTCCCCCTCACTGCCTCCGCACTGCAGAGCTCCGCCACTGGAGAACTCTCCGGGCAATAGGATCAGAGGCCTAGGATGACCTCAGGGCAGTGGACTCTGCTCCGATCGCACTAGATAGTGCAGCACTCTGGGGTCCACTGCTGCCGCCGAGCCTCAAGGTGCCAGTTCGTGCTCGGATAATCGGGACTGTCGTCACAAAGCCGCCGCCATTTTAGGACTTCGTCAGCAAGTACAATTATGGTCGCGATTCCCAACAGTTCGCACCAGCATGAGGAGAGTTCATCCGTGCCCGCCGAGAAGGTCAAGAGGGGTCCTTCAGTCTAGTAAACACTGCCAGTCATAGAACAGCAGGAGAATCCGGCCTCGCGCTCCCGTCGTTACTTTGTCCAGGCCTCAGGGCGCCATCTTAGATCGACGGCATCACACCCGGTGCTGGTCTTCAAAGTCAAATTTCAGGACAAGGAACAGCTCCAGGTCGTCCACTCTGAACGCCGTATCCTCCGCGACGACTTCAGATTATGAATTATCCCAGTTTTACTGGAATTCGCTCAGATAATCAGGATGATATTCGGGATCGGGCGCGGAGCTCCGGGCTCACGCTGCCTACCTCCTCGGCATCCAAGCCACGCCCCTCGAGATAACTTAAAAGTCATGTTACACAATCCGTTCCTGATTCACAGGAAGAACATCAAAAGCAGGATAATTGCATGCGTCTCCTTTAAGAATCCAGCACTCTGTTGTGACAGACCACGTGACCCTGTGAGGTCACGTGGTAAGACCAGGAAGAACTATTACCGCGATCACCGGCGTCTCAGCGTTCAGTCCGGGCCGCGGTGGTGTACGAGTAGGTACAGAGAGGGGAGTCGCTTGCATAACAGTAAGTAATCGGCTAAGTCTTAGATGCCCACGCTTTAAAACGCCATTATGACACCTTGTGATTTTCGGGCGTTTTAAACAGAGCCTTTTGGTTTGTTTCCCGTTTGCACAGTTGCAGCGTGAAGATTACCCCACACCGCGTTATGTGCCCATGAGGTCATATATTGATACGCCTCCTGTGAGTTTTAACCCCTTCCATGCTCATGACGAACCCCAGCCGTCATGCATTACGGTGCTCGTGTGCTGATGACGGCTGGGGTTCGTCACGGCCTGCCCCTGTTCGTGCTGTTTACAGCACAGCAGGGGAATCGCGGCCGCATCGAAGGGGTTAAGAGAGACCCAATTGTTTTCCATTTGTTCTATTATTGTGGTTCTGATATCCTCTTAACCCATGGAGTTTGCAATACTCCGTTTTTTGCGAAAGACTAGATTAGTGCAGTTTTATAATTTGTAGTTGTTGTTATTTTTATTTCACACACCGTCTAATTTTAGAATGGTTGGGCTGAAATTGTAGTCACATGAATTTTGAGGACACATTAAAAATCAGACCCTTCAATGCAATCTTCTGATTAGGATACTGATGTCACACGAAACCTGAGACACAGTGGTCCTTAGAATTGCATATAGGCTGGACTGATATCTTGTGCCAACTATGATAATGCGACCACGACTTGGAAACACTTACTATGACTAGTTCACTATATAGGTGTTTTCCTTGTTTGGGTGATGGGACATACCAATAACATTTGGTGTAACACTGTATCTATTGGGGACAGTTTTTTCTAATTACTGAAATTTTCCCTCCCTACAGGTACACGACTCCAGCAAAATTGCTGCGAGGGTCTAAAAACGGCTTCACAGCCGTAAGTATAATATACTTTTTTACAAAAAGAAAACTTTTTCCTTTTTCCTTTTTTCACACAAACTCCTCACGTCAGGGTGCACCTTAGGGCGTGTACACCACCGGAGGATGACATCTTAAGGTCCCGAAGAAAGCTGAGCGACTCGGGCTCGCCATAAGCAGAAACATGTCGACCAAATTCACTTGTATGGACTAGGGGTCTATCATAATTGAGGCCATACCTATGGGTCCATTCACTTTTGTTTTTAATCAGTGCAAATCGGACTATTAATAAAATAGTTGAAAGTCCCGAACTTGCACTTTTTAACCTTTTTTCTATTTCTTTGCACTCACTTAGCTTTATTTGGCTTCACAAAAACACCCTCAACACACACAAAACCAGCTCCGCTGTAAACAGGCGTCGAAGCACACTGGAAAGACATTAGGTCTTTCCAGTGGGAACCCAGTGATGAAGCATGTCACCACTAGGTTGGTGAGTGAGGGTTCTTAACAATATCTTTTGTTTTTGTTTTGTCCCTTTCGTCTGAGCTTATTCTCTTGTTTTCTAGACACTTCGTGTTTTATCTCGAGGTTGTCCTCTACTTACTTTTCACTCTTCTGTTGTTTGAAAATATTAAGAAAAGGGGTGCAAGAGTGAACATTCATACCCTTTCTCTCCTGTTGTTCTTGGTTGAAGAGCTTTCTCCTACATCGCAGCCAAGACCTGGAACGAGCTCCCTATTGCCCCCCTCCCTGGAAACCTTCAGGAAGACCCTCAAGACCTGGCTCTTCGACTGAACAGAACTGCTGCCCCCGCCCCCCCCCCCCCCCACCCAACGCCTTCAGACCCTCACGGGTGAGTAGTGCGTAGCTACGATGGAGAGGGAGTAGCTCCTTCGGACAATCTGGAAAACACTGCAGTCTGATGTTATTGACCTTAAGTGGTGCAGTTGATGGCGTATCCTGCCAGCCACTGGTTGCCTGTGATGGTTGGAGGGCAAACTAAAGGGACTTGGAGGCCGTGGCTGCCAGGGGGAGGGGCTTTGGGGGGTGGATTGTCGGACCTCTGGCCGCCGGACCCATAGGGTCTGTGTGTACCCCATCATCTGTTATGCTGAGGCTGGGAAGCTTGTGGGCTATGATAGCTGGGAGGGTAAGAACGTTGCTGGTAGCTCCTTCCATGGACACAAAAGGAGCGAAAGGTGGACTGACGTTGTCGGGGAGCCATGGAAAGGCCCACGGACCTGGCCATAGCCCTGCTACCCTTGAAGCGCTCCAGCGCTGAGACCGCCTTATCTCCCTGTAGAGACGAGAGCCATGAGAGTATGTCTATAACCGAAGCTTAGACATCCCATGAAAAGCCAGTTGTTCTTAGCCAGGTGTAGTGCCGTAAGGCCACCAGCGAAGAAACCGCTCAGCCCAGTGAGTCGGTTGTGTCCAGACCACATCTGATTGTGAACTTAGATGTGTCTTTCCTGTCTGCCATAGCTTATGAGAGTATGTCCCGGGCTTCGTGCAGGACCATGGGCAGCACCTGCGCAACCGGATCCCACAATGCATGGGAGTAATGGCCCAAGTCACACAGTGTTCACTGACTGCAGTGCCAGGTTAGTGGAAGAAAACATTTTCTTGCTGAAGGTGTCCAGCCTCTTGGATTCCCTATCTGATTGAGTGGTTGGGAATGTGCCAGGGTTTAAACAGGAAATGGAGGCTTGGACCACCAAGCTCTCTGGGGTAGGGTGTTGCGTGAGGAAATTGGGATGCCCTCGGGCGGGGCAATGGCAGAGAGCAATTCTTCTGTTTACAGGAGCATCTGGGTAGGGCTTGGACCAGTTCCCAAGCAGGATGTCCATAAGGGCTTCATAAAATGGAAGAAGCGATTCTGAGGGGGGTCACTCCTGGCTGAAGCACCGGTGTCAAGATATTAGTCTTGACTGCCACTGAGGGCAAGCTAAGGTCCAGGACCTCTGCCGCCGTTCTCACCACCATAGCAAAAGAAGCTCCCTCCTCCGTATCCACGGTAGGAGGAGAGACATGCCAGTAACTGGAGAGGTGCCCAGTCCACTGATGTCCGTCAAGTCCTCACCTGCTTGAAGCCAGCTTTCCTAGTGGACATCCCTGCCACACTAGGAGAACAATCTAAAAAAACTTTGCCAAAAATTAAAAAAAGGTCTGTCAAAAAATGATTGGGGGTACCTCCCTCGAGATCTGCACTGACTAGCGCAGAAAGAAAAGAACAAATGCCAGCACGCTGGAGTGGCACCTATATAGGCAACATGCACATCACGTCCAGGGTGGACGACACCAAGTGGAGCCAAACAATGCCATCTGCCAAACGCTCAAAAGTATTGCTCATGATAAAAATTAGGATCCAGCCTGATGCCTGGGGATAATTATATGGTAAGGAATCTGTGGCTAGGCATCTCTATCAGATTGAGGTGTTTATGCACGGTCTGCAAGTTGTAGCTCATCTCCCCCTTAGGATTATTGTTTTGCTTTATTCCATATTTCCCAACTCAAAATCCAGCCCTATACTCATACTTGCCCTTTTCTCTTTGAAACCCTCGGTTGATTCTCCATATCTCAAAGAAGTAAAAAAGTAAGCGAGCACTAGTACAAGGGTGGCTGAAAAAGAGGGTCTCTGCTGGGGGTGTAGCACCGGCTGAGCACTGCAGAGACGACCTGCACTGGGGGACTGGATCATCACTAGCCTCATGTTTCTGAAGGGTCAGACTGTAACCAGTCTCTAATTCTAATGTGTGTTCCTTATCTGACTTTGATGAAGGAATTGTTGTATAAACTGATCAGGTGGCTTTGCTGCTTACACTTAAAACCGAATCTTAAGCTCATCCACCGTATGTTCACTCAGGAAACACCTCTCCAAAATCTACCTGTCAGTCATCTTGTAACTGACTTCCTACTGCAAGTCCATGGGCAATGAAGGGTTCCGTTTTTCTTGGCTGCTTTCATCCAGTTCTGTGTTTAGCAATGTTTATTTATCTTGAACAAGCACTAGGGGAGAGTTGCCAGACAGAATGCAGTAATATATCAGAGTTGCTATGGTACTTCTGCACTCTGCCCTGTGTCCTAGTTTATGAGCCACTCTGCATGCAAGGCTGGACAACTCAGTGGGTCTGAGTCTGTCAGTGGGCTTCTAGAAAAGCAGTTGATAAATCAGTAAAACTAAATACCACCCAAACTAGAACAAAGGTCCAATCCAGGTTCAACAAAATTATCCAGAGGGCCAAGTTTTTGTTTAACAATGTCATTATGGCCAGTTAACTTGGCTACTGAATATCCAGTTGTAAGACAAAAGCGCGGTGCACTGACACCGCTCATCGATGGTGCAGGAGAAAAAAAAAACATATGTGCCTGTTGTGGCTGTAAAAAAGGGAAATACACTTTCCACTGGGTTCAGGCCTGGTACCAGGCAGGACATGGAAAGCCTCACTAGAGCTGCATACTTGTTCCTGTAGGTGCACGAACTTTGGTCACGCAGTTGCTTCTTGGGCCTGTTCTGACGGATTGAGCTGCAAGGTATTTCTGGCTCCTGGGACGACTCAGTTCCTGATGGCATCCTCCATGTGGTTTCATTCAACAGTGATGCTGGTCAGGAGAGAAAATCAGACCTTTCTTTTCTCAAGCTTAGCTCCTGAGTGACACTCAGGCCTCCCCAACTCCTCCTGGCCTGGTGCTAACCATTAAAAGGTAAGAGCTGCAGGCAGTGCCTCTACTAGGATACCTCTCTAGGGGGGTGCTCAGCCTCCTCAAAATCAAGATAATTTACAACATACTAACTCGGTGGAGCAGTATTTATCCACAACACACTTCAACAGGGTAGGAATGGGACAGAAAATAGGCCTAAAATAAAAGTGTCCCCCATTTCCAAATCAGATAGGTAAAAAAGTGGCCCACATTGGCAAATCGGGCAGTTTTGAACTTGTAAAGAAACAACGCTTCACATGTTATGGGAAATTGCATGCATTTGTGGTTGCTGCAGTCAATGTTTGCTCTATTATCAGCGAAATTGGTAAACACTGACCCAGAAGACCGTAAAGCAGGCCCACAAATTGCCAATAAACACACAGTGACCTGTTAGACCAACCCTTCTGGCACTGCCAGATTTCCCTATTGGCCTATTCGGCCGTGCTCTTCCAAATCAGATGAAGCAACTAGTATCAAATGGCAACAGGATTTGTGAATTCCCTCTGCTGATCCCAAACAGTCTCAGTCAAGGTCTTCAGGTGATATCCAACATAATTCAGAAAGCGATACAAGTGAGAAAGTGGCTCAGGTACCTTGGTAGGCTGGACCTGATTCTGGAGGGAGCTGATACAGGCCTCGTCTTCTAGGAGTGCACGAAAACATGGCCAGTGTCTTTAAGATTTTGATTGAGATGTGACTATTTCATAGACCGAAGGCCAGTAGCCACCTTGACTAAAGATGGAGGTACTATTTATTTGAATCACGTAACTAACAGATCATAAGTTCTGCTGTTGAGTGTCATCTTAAAGCAAGGATCACCTAAAAGGGTAACAGACTGGTGACACAGGGCAAACCAGAAAAGGTGCAGGGTGGAGCAGTTTTCTTAGCTGAATATTATGGTGACAGAGGAAGAATTTGTCCGCATTTATGGGCAGGCATGCTGTGACAGGTGAGAGATTTTAAGAATAAATGCAGATTGACTAGCCATGACTGGGAAAGTGTCAGCAGACAGTGTGCGAGGAAGCTTGAGCCAACATTGAAATCTGGTCTTTTTCGTGTTACACACAGATTGGGCAGATGTAGCAGGTGAGTTGTTTACAGGCAAATGTATGGCTTGGTTAGCTTTGACAGAGGGGCTATTTACTGACAACAGTGATAGATAATACAGTGAGGTAAGTGTTTGCTGTTGACTCAGGTGCATGACCTGCACGTCCCAAGTTCGAATCCTGGCAATGCTGTATCCCCCTTTTAGCCTTCTGTAAAAAATATGGAACACCATAAAATCTGGGAAAAGAAAGGCCTGTTTTTCATAGAGCTCAGAAATGACAAAATGTGGCATAAAAAGAAGTTAGGAGTTTTGTGCAGGTAGACTAGCAATAAAAGGTGGGCAAGAAGAGTTAAATAGAAATTATATCTGCTTGGGGTTCTTTACCAGTCACAGTTACGTGTCTGCCCTCTCACTCTTTCCACTACTAGGACACCTGGGTACAAGGCTACCCTGATACTCCTGCCTCTTTTCATTCTGTCCTGTTTCTAAAGCGTTCCAAAGGTTTAAAGGACCAGAGGTGAAATAAAGTACTTCCATGGTGTCGTAAACAGAACGACACCATGGAAGTACCAAACACCGAGGGGTCTAGTCCTCGAGTGCATTTCTTTGGCACTACAGCAAAACTTTTTTCAATATAAATCGAGCATCCACCTACCGAGCCATGGTACCAGCATGGGAAGTACATTTGCTCCAAGTCTGGCTGGACTTTATGTCCACCATTTGGGGACAACTAAAATTCTTCATGCGGATAACCCATACAGGAGAAACATCAATATCTGGAAAAGGTATATCGATGACGTCTTGGTCATTTGGGACGGAGACCAACAATCTGCAGTCGACTTCCTGACATGGCTTAACAATCAGAATGCATTCTTGAAATTCACCAGCGCAGTCTCCAACCAATCATTGGTTTTTCTGGATCTAAACATTTACACCGAAGGGGGTAGGCTCAAAAGTACAACCCATTTCAAAACCACAGCAAGGAATTGTCTATTAAGATATGATAGTTTCCACCCGAGACACCTGAGAGAAAATTTACCGTACGGCCAATTTTTGCGCCTCAGACGCAACTGCACTGAGCTAACTGAGTTCAGGACACAGGCATGTGACCTGAAAGAGAAACTAATACAGAGGCAGTACCCAGTAAGAATCATCAACAAAGCCATGAAACGGGCAAAGAACAACCACAGAGAAGCCCTACTGGAGGATAAACAACAGGAGACAAATGAAAACAGACGACCAATATGCGTCACCACCTACACCACCGTGTCCAATGAAGTCTCTAAAATCATTAATAAACACTGGGCTATACTGAACTGTGGTACACTTAACCTGGAAAAACCGATGTACGCACACCGCCGAGGTAGAAACTATAAAGACATTTTGGTACATACAAGACCAAAACCCAACAATGAGATAAGGCAAAACACCATTGGGATACAAGGTCATTTCCCATGTGGAAAGTGGAAACTGCAGTAGTTGCCACCTAACCCAAAAAAGCAGTGTGCTGACATTCAGAAATGGCACCACTTGGGAACAGCGAAATTTTACGAACTGCAACACCAAGAACGTCGTCTATTTGATCACATGCCCCTGTGGTTTGGAATACGTGTGCATGACCACCAGAGCTGTGAAAACACGTATTAACGAGCATAAGAGCAATGTCCGTTGCAAAAAAAGCACCACTAAGATGGCGACACACTACCTCGAAACACAACACTGTGTAAATGATCTAAGATGGACAATCATTGAACCACTGCCATCAGAAGCAGGCTTATTCCAAAAGGAACAAAGGTGGGTGTTCCGTCTGGGTACACACATCCTGGGACTAAATGATGACGTCCCTTGGGGACAGCTGTCTCACTAACAGTTACTCTCACCACCTATCAATGTGCTACTGATAATAGACCAATGATGACAGAAACACGGGCCAGTGAATCTGATGAACATAAAAAATCACTGCTCCCCCTGAAACTGGTGATGGATGTATTTTCTCTGTTATATCTTAAACGACAATGTCTTTTTATCATACCTGTATAGCTCTACCGAAACATACATGTTTGGTACATACTTAAGTATATCCAATCAAAAGCTCCCCTCGGCTCTTACAGCACACTTGTAATTGCTACGGTGTTAAAAACGTGCATCGCTAATTCACTTGAACAAGCACGCATGTGCTTGTTATCGCGTCTATCCATCGCGCATGCGCGTTGCGGTAGACAGCAACTAAGCATGCGCGAGCAAAGAAAGACTACCGGCGCTTGCGCACGAACCCGGGGCAGACAAGAGATCAGGCTCTACCGGACCTGCCTTAAAAGGACCTACAATTATCCTAACAATTTATGAATCAAGGGCGGATCACCCTTATTTGGGCACACCATCACATCCGCTTGGGTTAATAAGGCGGTTCCACTAATTGGGAATACCGGGTATAAATACCACACACGGCAGACTTTCTAATTCATTCCGGCGGAGCAGCGTGTGGGGTGAGACGGAGGACAACTCATCCCGAGTTTGTGAGTATAGAGTTTGCAACACAAGCATTCCATATGACAAAGTAAGTAAGAAATGATTTTAAAACCCAGATTGTTTCTCTACTTAGATTGCACAAATAGCAATCAACCCCCAGACGTTCTAGAGTGCTCATGAAGCAAGCAAGCTATACCTATTAAGTATGACCAACACTTCCTTTATATTCATTTGAGAGACAAAATGTGTGTTTTCTATGTTGTATGTCTTGTCAGTCTTTCTTTTACAGGGCCAATTGAGCAAATGGTCTGTTCCAGGTGACTGCACCTGTCTGAGCTACCCATGACCAGGGTGACCATCTCCCTTTTTCTTTTTCCTTTCTCAGGTCATGCAAATGCATTTAACTTGAGCAAAAACCGCTGTAGGCACATTATAGCTTATATTTTTTTATACACTTAAATTAATTTTTTGTTGCTTACACAAAACTTTTAAGTTACAAATCAGTGAAACGTGAGTAAGGTGGGGAAGTTGTGCCCCCGTCCAGAAGAAGGAGCACATGCTCCGAAACATGTCGACGCACACATGAGGTACTGTCCATTAATACGACAGATCAAACCTCGCACTTCACTTCTTTTAGTAGTACCAGCCCGGGGTTGTGAATAAAGTTCTTTCCAATACACCCACGAGCCAGGTATCTTTTTTTTTTTTTTTTTAATTTTTTAAAAACCTTTATTGTGCAGTATCAGCAGACAATTACGGGCCTACAACCATCCGGCCGGCCTCGACGTCAATTTAAGCACATGCGCAAGTTGTATGGTGACTCAGCAGTACCTCGATAAAAATAGCAAGCATTCCGAATTACACTGAAGACATATCGGACTGCTGAGATGCAGGAGTAATTAAGGTTCATTTTTAAATTTTTAAGATATGAAGGATCAGATGCTATATCATTGATCAAGAACACCGAGTGGGCAATACGTACATCAGAATGGTAGAACAGCAAGCCTTCAAAATACCGATGCTGAAACATTGAACCGGATAATAGGTACCTATATCCATATCGCACCAGTCATCACCCACCCCAAGAATGTAACACGACCCTAGTACCTCCCACAGTACTGCAATGAGCGAAGACAGCAAGAGGCACCACGCCAATCCAGCATATTGACCCAAAAGAAGAAAGAAGTAAAGAAACAAAAGACAAAAAAAGGAGAAAAGGCCCATAGTAACTAAGGAAAAAAGAAACAACAAACCCACCCCCCCACTCCCCACCCTGCACCCCTGCAGAGGCTACGGCCTACCCCCCCTGACATCGTGCCTGTCGCCCTAGAAACGAAGACCCGAAATTTAGAGAAAGAGACTTTAAACAAAGAAGGCCATAGAAATAAAGAATATACCAGGCCAAGAACCCCAACCCACCCAACCCCCCACCCTGCACATCTGAAGAGGCTACGGCCCACCCCACTACCAGCGTGCCTGTCGCCCCGAAAATGAGTCCCAAAGAAAGGGAGAGAACGGAGGGGAGCCATTAAAACCAGACCCCTGCCTTCCCCCGCCCCACTCGCACTAAGCAACACAAAATCTAGCACAGAGAGGTCCACGAACCGACAAACGAATGTGACATTAGAAAGACAGAACATTAAAGCAACTCCCTCTCAGTAGCTGGCCGGGGAATCCGTCCCATATCATCTGGAGAAAGTCAACCCTGCCCCACTTTGATCCGCCCGTTGGTACGTGTCAACCGAACATTCGCCCTACAGTACAATGTCCAATAATCAGAGTCAACAGGAAAGCAAGGCATTGCCAACCCCATGTGGGACTCCTGCAACAGGGAACCATCAAAACACAACCAACAAACGTCTGAGTTCAGCGACAAGGTTCCAAGCCATCCTCCCAGATCATGACACCGCCAGGGCAATAAAGGACAGGAAGCCACAGCAGCCGGGAGCAAAGGCGGTGCAACTCGAATGGGCAAAGACATCGTTCCGTGAGAGTGTTCCGCCAGCAGCGTATTTTCAGGCCCGCTTACACTACTCATGTGATCGGCCATACGGAACCCATCTTCCACATCCAACGGTGCCCCACAATTAAACATCTGTAGATGGGCAACAGTGAACCCCGGTGCCGGTGCCGAGCCGCAAGCAGCACCGGTCATCTGATGACCATCGAGGCTCCCATCCGTCGGACTGGCAGCAATGGCATCCAGTTTTAGTCCAAGCACTCTGGCTCCTCCCACCCAGGCAGCATGGAGGGAGCCGAGAGCAACAAAGAGGTCTCGGACAGTGGGCTCCATCGCGCGTGTCTAGGCCAATCTCCGTCTCTAGGGGTGTAGCTCCTCACTATAGCCGACTTCAGAGGCCCGGTCAATTCCAGCTGTCATAAGAACCGTGTTAAATCCACGAGGCATGGGCCGTCCCCATCTGCAATAAACAGGGGCAAACCGCAATAGCCACCATGAACATGCACAGATCACCCAGTCTCTGATCGCCTTATGTGAGTCGCAGGCAAAAGTGGCGCTGTGTGGCACAGGAGTCTGTTTCAGCGGTCAACCCTCCAGGCGCGTGTAAAAGCAGCAACCCCCACTGCACTGGCGTCTGGAAAGTAGGGCACTCAGGCCTGCCCCAATCCCGGCATTTAAAGGTGGTGCTGTGCCCAGCCCAATATGGCGGCCGCCCTCTCTCTGCTGATCCACATCAACAGGGTTGAAAACAGGAGAAAGTCGTGCGGGCTCGCAACGTGGGATCCTCGATGTATTTCAGCCGTGGCTGGGACAGCGCTCTTACCCGACCTACACCAGCGCGGAATCTGTGTTGTCCCCCGCAGTTCCGTTTGGCAATCGTCCAGGCCCGCACAGCCACGTCCTCGAGTGGTAACAATAGCCAGCGCCGACCTCCAGCACCTCCGCTCGCAGCCCGACTCCGCCACGGCCCGTGCGATGAGGAGTCCAAGACGGGTTTCCGATTATGCCAGAACACCGGAGTTGCCGTCAATCATGCCCCAAGTCATCCGGTGTCATATCGTGTAGTCTCCGAGTCTGTGCGAGCGGGAGAAAGCAGGATTAAAACAGGATCAATGTTGCGGGCAGCGGAGCTCTCTGCCTAAGCGGCCATCTCGCTGCCCGGTCGGCCACGCCCCCGCCAGGTATCTTTTTAACTCTTCACTAAATCCCACCACTCACATAAGTATCCCTATCACTTGCACCACACGCACCATACATAGCCATTACTATAAGTGCTCCCGCGTAGTCGTAGGTCGTAGCACGCTGCATCCCGCTAGAGGGGTGCGAAGACCCTTATGATGAAGCATGACACCAAGGGGCCTTTTGGTGTGTAAGGGGTATTTTAATAAACACTAAGGGCTCCCACACCACCGTGGGTAACACTTTCCTTAGTCACTGTCAGTAGGATTCCCCTTGTTTATGTAACAGCCTGTGGAGTAAGAATCCTACATCATTACTCTACCTCCCTCTTTTGTTAATTTCCTCACTCAACACCTACAGCAAAGAAACTATCCTAAAAATGCTCACAGCCCTGAATCCCTCCAATCACTTCTCAGACCCTCTCCCAGCAAGCCACCTAAAAGACTTCATCCCAATGCTATTGCCTCTGTGGACAAGGATTATAAACACCTCTCTCCTGCAAGGAACCATCCCAGACATCCTTAAAAAAGGTCAGGTATCCCCCATCTTAAAGAAGGCATCGGCGGACCCATCAGACCTGAATAGCTATTGTTCAATATCCAACATTCCCACCTTGGCCAAACTGCTAGAAAAATGTGTTCACACACAGCTTAGCAACCACATACACCACTTCAACCTGCTCAATCAATTCCAATCAGGTTATATAGAAAAACAAGGGTTGAGGTAAAGAAAATGCACCTGCTTACAATTCCAATCAGGTTTATGTGCAGGGCATAGTACAGAATCATAATACACTAAGGGGGGCATGAATGGGAAATATTTAATGACCTGGCATTGTTACAGTCCCTATAACTACATAACAAACAAAGTGTAACAATGGGTCAACAGAAAAATAGTACAGCTATCTAGATGACTGTGTGTGTGATAAAGGAACACAATCCCTGAATCCAAAGTATTCTTGGTGAAAAAATATGTTCCCATCAGATACCCGTCCTGTACCGCCCTACATCACTTGGGATCCTTCACCCGAAGGAAGTGGAAAGAACCACTTAGGATTAGGTAGATTGTGACCTAATCAAAGTGTGAGGGAATGTAAAGTGTGTGGGTCTGAAAGTTTTTTAATGGTATCAGGGGGCACAAAGAATTAACAAAAAGCAGTGCAAGAGGTGCTCATTGTAGCGTGTGGAAGTGAAAGAATTAATATTGGGTTGTGGGAGTGGAAAAGAAGTTTATTGGGGTCCTACCCACACCCAAGGCTAAAAAACAGTGCAAGTAGTGGTAACAAATAACTACTCAGATTTTATCTTGGTCGACATGTTTCTGCAGTATTCATTGGTTCAAAAGATACCAGTCTGCTTCATCAGGACCTTCTTATAATTAAAGTGCAACTGCTGAATTTCAAGTGTTTAGTGTATATTAAAAAATCATATCACCTGCACGCACCAGTGGATATGATCCAAGTCATTGAGCAATGGACAGACACACATAAAAAAAAAAAAAAAAAAAGCACACAGTTAATGACGAAAGCTGCAAAGCACAGAGATAAGCTCATAATGTACATATATGCCAAACAATTTATGGTCAGTGTTTGTAACATCAATCAAACATATAAGCCAGGTACATATATCCTGGATTTTAAGCCAAGCTTATATTCACTCACCCATGTTCTGGGGAATGTACTCTCCACCTCACCCGGCAACAGCTCAGGTACAAATGGAGCACCGCTCTATTAGATGTAAACAAAGAAAAACGAGATGAAAGAGGAACAGTTCGCTAGAGCTCAATCTGAAAACACTTTCCTTCTATCACTGGGGATTTCTATCCAGTGGTAGAAGTGAGTTACTGCTGTTACTGTGATATTCAACCGTAGGCAAATGTAATCCTGCTTTAATTAGCACAATCTGCACTGTTGAGTCTAATCAGGCATGGTTACAACTAATGCGTAATCGCCCTGTTTAATGCGATGGATAAGGCGATCTATTATATCTATGTAGATATTAAACCACCATGCGCAGTAAATAGGCACTCTTGGCCATGATATACTAAATATTTACAAATTGCCATAATGTCTATTAAGTCTTGCAGTGACCATTCATGTTAAGCGTAGAACACTCGTGGGCCGATCGTGTCCTCCGATCTACTCAGCGCACGCCTGTGTGTTGCCGCTGTGCTCTAAGTCCGAAATGTAACTAGCCTATTGGGCTTTCCTTAGTGCTCATGCTTGATCTAGTAACATTCAAGTCCACCCGTTTGGCATGTAGAGTATTCACAGACCCAACGTGGTCTCTGAAAACGAAGAACCATCAGCCTCAACCATTCTGCTTCGCAACCACCCCGCCTTGCTTACCTGCCCGTCGGTACTCCTCGCCTTCCTCTAGGCTGACTTTGGGAGGTACCGACTGGACAGGAAGCGGAATATTTATCACGGAGCTAATTGGTCGAGCGCACAACACGTGTGAGGCGTGTTGCCGTGCGTCACCAAGCGCGTGGAGCGACCCGCGGTGACGTAGTCCGGAAATGTAGTCCGGTTCTGTTCAATACCCACTGGGCGTAGTAACATATTTGTCTTCACAATACACTGCCTACCAACCGATCCTCATGAGCCTTTCAGTCAGGGATTGCAACTTTTCAATACTGATAACATGGGACTCCATCGGTGCCTAATATCATGTGTAAACTATAGGCATGCTAGCTCATTAGTTGTGTATTTTCTAGTAACTGTCCTTAAGTCTACCAAGAAACTTACGATTTCTCTAAATTCAGATTAAGTGCACATTACATACTTTTGTTGACAAATAACAAAAGGGGACCAACTGTCACAATTTATCCCTTAATCCTACCAAAGAATACACAAATTAGTTTAAAAGCAGGTTAGATTATATACTCCTGCTTAAAAATAATAATGGGACCAAGCGTCACCATCAAACTACAAATTCCATCTATTCTGTAGTTCTAAGGCCGTTTGCGCAATAGTGCATAAACATTTTCAAGAAACCAATACACGCACGCTATCGCGAGGTTCACGTTTTGTTCTCTCGGCGAATAGCGAGTAAATACACTACTGAGCGGGTATTTCCGGACTACATTTCCGGACTACGTCACCGCGGGTCGCTCCACGCGCTTGGTGACGCACGGCAACACGCCTCACACGTGTTGTGCGCTCGACCAATTAGCTCCTGATAAATATTCCGCTTCCTGTCCAGTCGGTACCTCCCAAAGTCAGCCTAGAGGAAGGCGAGGAGTACCGACGGACAGGTAAGCGAGGCGGGGTGGTTGCGAAGCAGAATGGTTGGGGCTGATGGTTCTTCGTTTTCAGAGACCACGTTGGGTCTGTGAATACTCTACATGCCAAACGGGTGGACTCGAATGTTACTAGATCAAGCATGAGCACTAAGGAAAGCCTAATAGGCTAGTTACATTTCGGACTTAGAGCACAGCGGCAACACACAGGCGTGCGCTGAGTAGATCGGAGGACACGATCGGCCCACGAGTGTTCTACGCTTAACATGAATGGTCACTGCAAGACTTAATAGACATTATGGCAATTTGTAAATATTTAGTATATCATGGCCAAGAGTGCCTATTTACTGCGCATGGTGGTTTAATATCTACATAGATATAATAGATCGCCTCATCCATCGCATTAAACAGGGCGATTACGCATTAGTTGTAAACATGCCTGATTAGACTCAACAGTGCAGACTGTGCTAATTAAAGCAGGATTACATTTGCCTACGGTTGAATATCACAGTAACAGCAGTAACTCACTTCTACCACTGGATAGAAATCCCCAGTGATAGAAGGAAAGTGTTTTCAGATTGAGCTCTAGCGAACTCTTCCTCTTTCATCTCGTTTTTCTTTGTTTACATCTAATAGAGCGGTGCTCCATTTGTACCTGAGCTGTTGCCGGGTGAGGTGGAGAGTACATTCCCCAGACCATGGGTGAGTGAATATAAGCTTGGCTTAAAATCCAGGATATATGTACCTGGCTTATATGTTTGATTGATGTTACAAACACTGACCATAAATTGTTTGGCATATATGTACATTATGAGCTTATCTCTGTGCTTTGCAGCTTTCGTCATTAACTGTGTGCTTTTTTGTTGTTTTTTTATGTGTGTCTGTCCATTGCTCAATGACTTGGATCATATCCACTGGTGCGTGCAGGTGATATGATTTTTTAATATACACTAAACACTTGAAATTCAGCAGTTGCACTTTAATTATAAGAAGGTCCTGATGAAGCAGACTGGTATCTTTTGAACCAATGAATACTGCAGAAACATGTCGACCAAGATAAAATCTGAGTAGTTATTTGTTACCACTACTTGCACTGTTTTTTAGCCTTGGGTGTGGGTAGGACCCCAATAAACTTTTTTTCCACTCCCACAACCCAATATTAATTCTTTCACTTCCACACGCTACAATGAGCACCTCTTGCACTGATTTTTGTTAATTCTTTGTGCCCCCTGATACCATTAAACAACTTTCAGACCCACACACTTTACATTCCCTCACACTTTGATTAGGTCACAATCTACCTAATCCTAAGTGGTTCTTTCCACTTCCTTCGGGTGAAGGATCCCAAGTGATGTAGGGCGGTACAGGACGGGTATCTGATGGGAACATATTTTTTCACCAAGAATACTTTGGATTCAGGGATTGTGTTCCTTTATCACACACACAGTCATCTAGATAGCTGTACTATTTTTCTGTTGACCCATAGTACAGAATCAGCCATGACCCACATAATAGACAACACATTCAAATTCCTGGACTAAATCAAAGCCTGTTTACTACTCCTGCTTGACCTTTCTTCGGCTTTTGATACTGTCAAACATGACACTTACTGGATCTTTTGAAACAAAAAATGTGACTAAACTGGTTCACCTCCTTCCTTCAAAATAGAACACAAAGTTTCATGGTCAATCATTCCTTATCCAAGCCCGCCCCAGTCACTTTAGGAGTGCTACAGGAATCATCCCTCTCCCCTACACCTGTTAACCTGTTTATGGAACCACTCACCAAGCTTCTCAGCTCCTCGAATGTCCACTATCACATGTATACAGACGACACACAACTCTACATAAAGATCCACTCACTTGAGGACATAAAATCTCTCAATTCAACTCTCTAAGAAACCCAGACCTGGTTGGCCAATAACTACTTAAAACTAAACACCTTCAAAACCGAATTCCTCTTAATCGCTCCCTCTAGCCAATCAACAATCATCCTGGAGTGGGTGCAACACATAACAGCACTCAACGGTCAACCACTCATCATCGACTCCTCAAAATCGCTGGGAATTACTTTGGACAATAAGCTAATTATGCAGAAATACATCAGCGCTGCGACTAAAGGAGCAACTTTTCAGATGCACACCCTGAGGAGGTTGAAACCCTTCCTACCCGCAAATGACTTCAAACAGTTCAAGCTCTAGTAATCCCCAGAGTTGAGTTTGGGAGTGTCGCTCTGTGGTCTTCCCAGATCGTTGGTGGCCCCTCTAAGAGCATCAATCAACGCAGCTGCTGGACTCATCACAGGATCCAAAAGAAACTGTCACATCTCCCCTGATCTTTTTGCCCTCAACTGGCTACCTTTTGAGGCCAGAATTCATTTGAAAATAGCCTGTATGATGCACAAGGCATTACATCACAAACCCCTGAGATACCTAGCAGAGAAGCTGGTACTATCAGGTGGTAATAAAACCACCAGGAGCTCCTATAATCTTCCACTAAAACCAAAACCATTTTTCAGGAAGAAAACCTACTACTGGACCTTCTCAGGAATGGCTTCCAGGATTTGGAATGTCTTACCCCAGAACCGAGACAGAACCTGTCCTCGGCATTTTTAAAAAAAAGAGGTGAAATCGATTCTATTGGCCAAATTCACTTGACTTATTTATACAACCGTATATATAGCTGCTAGTATTTAATAGCTATTACTTTTGTATTAGTCTAACCTATTTATTTTCATTTGTATTTCCGTTACCTATATTTTTCCCTGTATAGCGCTCTGATACCCGCAATGGTCTGGTTCGCGCTATACAAAACTTTCAAATAAATAAATAAATAAAATAAATGAGGTGCTTGCAGAGAATTGACTGTTTGTCTAGCACTGGCATACAGGTATTATGTAAAAGACTGATGTCTAGTTTTCAGAAAGTGTAAGCTGGTTAGACGTGTTTGCTGGCAGTGTGCAGACACAGTAACAGTGACAGTCAGGTATATTTGGCCAACTTTCATGTTATCTCACAGTGATAGATATGGTGATTGCAGATTATGTGGGCTGGTTCGCAGGGCACAGGTGAGATCTTTGCAGCCTGTGTGAGGGTTGGCTAAAGGTAAAATGCATGTTTTCAGACCATCTAAAGGTTAGCTTGCAGTCACCAGGGAGCTGTTTGTAATTTGTGTGTGCTTTAGCTTTCTGTCATACAGGTGCTTGCTTATCAGGGACAGGTGAGGTTTTTCGACTACTCTCGTTGTTTAGGACAATACAGGCGATGAGTTGCCAGTGTGCATTTTAGTGATCCCTGTAGTTTCAAATGTTTGTATCCAGGGTGGGGTGACCAGCAGGTTAATTTGATATTGTTATATTTACAGATTCAGTGTGTGGAGGGAGTTATCAGCAGAACCAGTGGGTTGTTTGCAGAGCATGGGCTAACTAGCACTAAGAACTGTGATGTAGCTGAGATGGACACAAATAGCTTGGCAAGCAGTGATAGCTAAGATACTTGTACACAGTATGTGCCTGGTTAGCAGCAACTCAAGAGTAGTGTTTGCAAACAAATTTAGGGTAGGCTATTGTCAACTGTAGTGAGTTGTTTGAAGATGTGTGAGGTTTGTCTGTCTACCTGTAATACTGAAGTCAGTGTAGACAGTGTGAGGTTTGTCTAGCTGTAATACTGAACTTGTTTGTAGACAGAGTGCCGGTTGGACAGTGATGGCAGTTTATGTATTTGCAGAGACTGTGTGTAGCTTAAAGTGACAGTCCATCTGTTTGCTGGCTATACGTTGATTTGCTTGAGTGACAGGTGAAACATTGTGATATCATGAGCAAGTTGGTTAGAAGGGATACAGATCACATGCTTGCAGCAGTGTAGAAATGGAACAAGAGAGACAGGCAGACACTTGAAGACAATTTGTGGGTGTATAACATTAACCACCGCCTGAACTTCCACCAACCATCAAGCACCTCCGCTCCACCTCCCTCACCCTCGCACACACTCCCCGCATCCGCTGAAGCTACCGCACCGTCAAGTCATGCAATGACCTTCCCCTCCGCTGCCGAATAGCACCCTTTCTCCTGGAATCCAGAAAGGGCCTCAAGACCTGAGTCTTCGACTCAGCCCAGCGAGATACTAGCCCCTGATACCCTTGTGGGTAATTAATTGCGCTATATAAATACTGATTGATTGACTGATCAAACTGTCACTGGTGAGCTCTTTACAGAAAGGGTGCACATTAGCATCCACCGATAGGTGGGGTGCCTGTAGATATGGGCACAGGAGTTGAGCTGGCAGGCTAAGTAGGAAGACTGGCATGATAGATGTGGTCTTCGCAAACTGTGTGTGAACAGGCTGTCAACAAGAAATTGGGGTGGAGGTATAGCTATAGGTACTGTTGGCCAGCTGAGCCAAGTGAGAAGCTTTCAGGTAATATATGGGTGGCTAACAGTAACAGGAAAGAGATTTGTGGACAGAGTTTGGAATGCTGAGCAGTGACAGAATAGCTGTGCCCACTCTGAATGTGGAAATGCTAACAGTAACAGGTGAGATGTTTTCAAACTGACTAACAGTGACACAAGTAAAGAGTTTGAAGGTAGGTGGTTGGGAAATAACTACTAAAGTGACTAGTGAGGGGGTTGTACTCATACTTTAGGCTATAAAATTTTGACTGTCCATGTGTTCGTGAGAAATGTCTGGATCGGCTAGCACTGACATATGGCTCTTTTAATCAGTCTGCAGACTGATCAGCAGTGCCATGAGAGATATTTGTGCTTATTTAGTAGTGACAGGTCAGTTCTTTGCAGGCAGGCTGCAGGTTGGTTTGCAATGCAGGACAGCTGTTTGTAGACAATGTGTGGATTGGTAAAGACTAAGGGCCATATGTATGAAGCAAAATTGCATTCGCAAACGTCCAAATTAGTAGAATTTCGGCATTTGCGAATGCAATTTTGCCAAATGGTATGTATTAAGGCAAAATAAGGAATCGCAAAATTTGCTATTCCTTATTTTGCGATTGCATTTAAGGAATCACAAATTTTGCGATTCCCTAAATGCAATGTAAGAAGCATTAAAAAAATGCAAATTGGCCTTAAGGAATCGCAAATTACCACCAACTTCAAGTTGGTGGTAATTTGCGAATCCCTTGAAAAATGCACTTTTCTGCATTTTTAAAAGTGCAATGTTAAGCACATACCTGCCCTTAGGGCATGTATGTGCGCCACATGTGCACCCATGGTAATTTCAGGGGTGCAACAGGGTGTCCTTTGGACACCCCTGCACCCTTGAAATTATTCTCAATTTGCGATTCTCAAATTGCGAATCGCAAATTGAGAATAACTTCCCATTCATTCCTATGGGCCTCCTGGCCCATAGAAATGAATGGGAAAGTATTCCTTAATTGCGATTCGCAATTTGCAAATCGCAATTAGAGAATACTAAAAAAATCACTAAATAATTGTGAATTTTTACATACATCCCTATTTGCAATTCTCAAATAGCGATTCCTAAAAAATCGCTATTTGAGAATCGCAAATCAGGTTGTTGATACATATGGCCCTAAGAGGTGAGGGACGTGTAATCAGTTTTCTAGCTCGCTAGCTGTGACTGGAGTGGTGAGCGACAATGGTTTGCTTTGGCTCACAGCGAAAGAGTCCGGCTCATTTCGCAGAGTGAAGTAAGACGTTTACAAACAAAGCACAAATGACCCCACACTTGATTTGTTCGCAACCAGTCAATCTACTAATGTCTACTGGCAGAGTTAAGTGATGTGCAGAACTGTCAGCAGATACATATGTATGAGTGTGTGTGTGGGAGGCTGTGAGTGGGAGAGAGTGTGAGAGTGTGTGTGTGTGTGTGCACGCGAAGACACCACATGCTTGTGGTGACAGGCAATGCCCAAGGTTGCAGATATTGTCCAGGTTGACTTGCAGCAACAAGTGAAGCGGCTGCAGTGAGGGAGCTAAGACACTACTTGTGTGTTTTATGTGGTGCAAGGGTTGGTCATCCAAGAGACCCACATTACAGCCAGCAGTTCTTCCCTCATTTCACCTCTATTTCCTGTTCCACTGAGAGTGAGGGACTCCACTGGATGATCTTCCGGTCCTTGCCCCCTCCGCTTAGCACTGATCCAGAACGCAGGAGACAGAGGGAGAAGATGCTCCCTTCGTGGGCCTTTGTCTGTTTGACGATCTGAAAGGTCTCTGGATGAGGAAGAGTAGAAAGCATATTAACCACACACCCTGAAAGGTACCAGTGACTAAACAACAGCAAACATGTTGTCATTCCTCCACACATGGGTGCACTGAGTCCCTGATGCAGCACGTGTCACCATCCCTCCTCAAAGGGTGGACAAAGCCAAATCTTCTCTTCACACAGCCATTGTTTCCATTCTCCTTGTTTGTTCACCAAGCAGCACAGACCTCCCAAACTCTCTATATATGAGGGGACCAGAGTAAGCCCTAGTAGCGGGCGGTTTCTTAGCGGGGAGAAGGGAGGGGGGGGACAGGAACAAACAAAAAAAAATTAATAATAACTTAGCTGTCCGACGCTCCTCTCCGGCTTCGTCACCGTGCACTGCAGGCACAATCTCCCAGAATCCACTGGGCTAATCCTGACGATGCATGAAAGCAGCGTCAGGATTGGCCTGAGCGCTGATGATTTGCGCTCCAAGGGACACTGGGAGCCTGTGCCTGCTGGTCTCTCCAACCCAGTAAAGCAGCTGAGTTGGACAGAGCTTCAGTGCGCATGAGGGCTTGGCCGACCTGAGACAGCCAGCCACACCCTCATGCACACTGACAACTAGTGAGCCTACAACACCCCCGCGGACGGTCATCTCCGTGTCTCCGCCCCCTAGGCGACCCTACGAGAAAAGTAAAACAATAATGAACACAGGTTTATTATTGTTTCATTTTTTGGCTGCTGGCAGGGGCGGGCGACGTTCCTATGGCGGGGGGTGGAGGAGGGCCGCCGTTGGTAAGCCTCTTAGAAATTACACTTAAAGTGGCTATTCTATAAAAAAATATTCGTCTCTGGGAAGGGAAAGGATAAAATACAGACAATATGCCACAATCACTCATGGCATTGAACTTCCCTAATACAGCACACAGTCCAGCCACATGACACTGACATGTTCAAGCGATGGACAGTACTAGGTTCACCAGATGAGGAGGCAAATGAGTCCTATCCTGTTTTACCTGTCTTCAATCCCGAGAATTTCTTTTCAAAATTAACTCTTGGCAATTTCCGGTTCCCAAGAAATCTCATAAGTGGATTTCTTTAATGCTAGTGAAGTTGCAATGTATCCCTAAATGAAAGTCCAGCATTGGGGGACCTTTCAAGGCTAACATGATTGTATTACTAAATGTCTGGTAGTTGACACGTGCTCCCTCTCTTACTACCACCTGTGGGTCTCTGATGAACTGAACTCTTGGAAATGTAAACTCTGCTCTCTTCTTTGGGATTAACCGTATACATCTTTTCTCTGAGAGGTAAAAAGCTCTGATAAAAGTTAAAAATGTGCAAGAAGTTTGTTAATAGTGCTGCAAACTTATGTCTCACTGGGAAAGACTAAAGTCTCACCTCAGCGATTAAGTCAAACAGGAAGACTGCACGGGTTCTCCTAGCCCAGGGCCAAAGCCAGACTTATACAAGCAAATTAATTTGCAGCCTAGAGAAAGCTCCAGGCGATGGAACTCTTCGGCTGATGCTATGACACTATGTACAAAAGTTACGCGGACGATTTTGTGACATAAAAACAGCTATGTATAGCCATATAATGTACTTTTGGAATACATGAATTGAAATCTCACTAGAGATAACTGATATTATCTGTGATTTTAATGTATTTTAATCTCTTCCACTGTATAAAAAATATTTATTTTTTACACTTCAGGTACATGGCAGCTGGTGGAAATCCAACACGCTGGCTGTGAGCCGCTACGTTTACTAGTCAGATTGGGCCCAAGTGTTATGAGTAGAACAATGGCTTAGTTTGCAGTTGACGCTAAAATACATTATCCAGCTCAAAATGGTTTCATGACCTGTGGCCCAACCATGTGGAAGGACTAATTCTATTGTCATCAGCATAAAGCCTGCTGTCTTTGCCATAAAGGGACTGTAACCTCTGGCCAGTCCAAGGTTGCTCCACATATGTGTTTGGAGCAACTAAAAGAGGGGAGCTACCAGAATGTCACTCAAACTCTTTGTCATGTGCATAACAGCCTGAGACAAAGTGATTGCTTTGCTGTAGGTACATCACAAGCTGGAAGCAGAGACAGGACTAAAGAGCACGCTCTGCCTTACCTGCTTTTTGTCTGTGAAACTAAAAATATCATATCCTAAGGAGTTCAACAAAATTATTCCACTCCCCCCCCCCCCCCATATGATGAAAGGTTGGCTACAATCACACCTGCACAATGTTTGTGGGTTTCAAGGGCTCCCTGGCGTATGTGTCGAATTTATTGGTGAAGCGGGACTACCCTAAAAGTTGTCTTCTGTTAGCTGGAGCAAAGAATGGTGTTCTTCGACATCTAATCCAATTAAATACAGTATGTTAGGTCTAGTGGAGATTTTTCAAATATGTGTTTTCTAATCTGATTATGTGCTAAACTTTCTAATCACAATTTTATGTCTATAGACCTAAGGGCATTTACCACGAGCTTAGTACATAATAGTCTATTTGTATAAGTACAGGACTCATACATGAATTACTGGTTTGGTGTAACATTGATGGTATTGGTGAAGAAGTAAATAAGATTGATATTCAGGACCTGGAGTTACTTAAAGTTACTTGATATGTCTGTCACCGAAACCTTCTCCCAGCTTCCTATACCTCTTCTCCCTTCTCACACGGTCATCATCTCCCATACGTCTACCCGAACTTTCAACTTTGGCTCACTTATTCAAAGTTTAACGGGCAACATTGGTCTATCTCAGGCTGGAGTGATGTTCTAACCATCTTCCTGCCCTAAGTCCCTCATATTATGGGCACCTAACTCTTGACCTTTAATTCCCATGTCTCGCATTCCTTCTTACTTTGTCCACCTGGCCCAATGTTTAGAGTTCAGTGGGGGTCTTACTAAAGGTCAGAAAGATGCCCTAACCTTTGGCCACCATCTACCACACCTCTCGCCTCTGGCTTGTCGCCCATGCCTCTCACCTTGTAGATTCCTCACCTTTGGCCCCTTTGCCCAGAGTTTTGATGTCAGCGGCAGACTTGCCCCAGGTCAGGATGGTGCCCTCGGAGTCTCCAGTCAGGACGTCACCGTTGACGCTGAACACAAAGCAGTGCATGAACTTAGGCTTCTTGTACTTCTGCATTTGGAGAGAGTAATGGGCGACAAGAGTGGGTGAGAGAACTTCCTACCCAGGGAAGCCACAGCATCATATGCAGGAGAAAGTGCAATAAACGAAGGGAGGTGGGCATATACGTGCTGGAATTGTGAGGAGGTAAACAGAAGCCAAACAGTGATCTAGCAAAGGCAGTGACGACCTACCCTCTCCACAAGAAAGATCATTCACTTGGTATCAAAAGAGGCTGCCTCTTGGGTAGTTTTAAGTCCCGCTGACCTCCTCCCATGCAATCAATCCAGAATTCAGGGGCAGTTAGCCAGATATGCCCTACATCTTGATCCAGAAGTTGAAGGGCACCTCTTCACTCCTTCTGGGTGCTCTTATACCAAAATACCCAATCCATTTTGCTCCCATGTGGTGCTCTTACCAAAATCATGCTTGTTTATTGATCAAACTGCAGAAGCACCCACTTAACCCACCAATTTACTCCTAACTAACCTTTTTCTTGGAGAGGGTGCAGACATTCACCTTTTGCCTATACTAGCTTCTTTTACTCCAAACATCCCCATTTCTTTATCAAACAGCAGAAGCACCACTCCGCCTGAACCGGGCGCTCTTACCCCAAAGATGCCTTGTTTCTTGGACAGGACACTTCCGCTCCAGCTCCAGAAGAAGACGTGGGATTTGCCACTGGAGATGATGTTGCTGCTATCCTGAGGATTAAACTCCACTGTCAGGACAGACTCATTTGTGCTCTGTAAAAGGACAGCAATAATGTGTTAGGAGAGGCTCCCTTGGACAGTGAGACATTCTGGAGACTGAGGTGCTAGGACAAATGACTTTCTGGTAACTGACAAATGAAAATGGACTCTCTGAAACACTAAGAACCTAGCACAAATTTCTCGGGGCACAGATGTGTCACATGAGAGTCCACAAACCACTAACAAGTCGGAAGACTCATGAGGCGTGTCTCCCAGGCTTGGTGAGACCAGTAGGCCCTCCTCACATACAGGGTGGATCACGATCACACTTGTTATGTTATGTTAAAAAAATGTATATAGCGCAACGTTCACCGGGTAGGTTTCTTGGCGCTTGAGAACAGGTCGCTATAACAAAAATGTGAGTTAGTTGAGATAGGCGGACGTGAATAGCCAAGTTTTAAGGTGCTTCCTAAATTGAAGATGATTGTCAATGAACCGTAAAGAGAGGGGAAGAGAATTCCAAAGTTGGGGAGCCAACGTTGGGAAGCACATCCCGCCATGTTTGATTCGTTTGAATCTTGGATGCTTAAAAGACGTTGGCAGGATGACCGAAGGGTACAAGGGGGATTATACTTCTTGATCTTGTCAGATATGAACACCGGGCCGGTGTCCGACAGCGCTTTGTGTACGATGCAGCTTAATTTAAATACACTGCGTTGGCTCACAGGGAGCCAGTGGAGTTGTTGCAGCAGGGGTTTGACATGATGGCGGGTGGGGACTTGGAAGATAAGCCTAGCCGCGTGATTCTGTATCAATTGCAGGCGTTGCACTTGGTAGGCTGGAATGCCTGCATAAAAGTGAATTTGCGTAATCAAGTCTGGAAATGATCAATGCCTGGGCTACCAGGATAGATGCTTCTTTCGAGAGAAATCTTTTTATCTTCTTTATTTTCCTTAGCATAAAGAAGCAAACAGACACCACTAAGTTAATCGGAGGGTGCATAGATAGATCCTTGCTTATCGTAATCCCCAGGCTCTTCACTTTTGCTGCAGGAATAGGAGGAGAACCCAAGGAAATCGGCCAAAAATTGGAGTTCCATGGGCTGGCGCTCCCTCCTGTCAGGATAAGCTCAGTTTTGTTTGGGTTTAATTTGAGCTGATTCGAGTTCATCCAATTGCTGATGTAAGATGCAAAAAGGATTCAGATGAGCAGGTGGAATGTAAATTAAAAATCAATTGCAGATCGTCTGCGTAATTAAATACCAAGACATTCATCTCCTGCAACGCAGTGATCAGAGGCTGCATATAAAGGTTGAACAGGAGGGGAGACAAGGAAGAGCCCTGTGGAACTCCACAGGGGAGTCTTCCCTTCGTAGAGTGGTAAAGGCCCAGGCGGACAGATTGAAACCTGTCTGACAGAAACAACTGGATCCATTTCAATGCTAGACCTCCAACACCTGCCTTACGGACACGGTCGACCAAGATGTTGTAGTCGACCGTGTCAAATGCCGCCGATAAATCGAGGAGGATTAGAGCCTGAGAGGTGTTTTGATCTGCTCCTCTGCGAAGTTCATCTATGACTGACAGAATGACTGTTTCGGTCGAATGAGCAGGTCGAAAACCGGCCTGGTTGGAGTCTAGGTGAGAAGATGCTTCTACAAAAGAACTCAGACAGCCTGCTACATGAGCCTCCAAGATCTTGCTAAGGTAGGGTAGAAGGGAAATTGGACAGTAATTACTCATGACCTGAGGGTTTGCGCCAGGTTTCTTCAAGATAGCAAGAATCTCTGCCACCTTGAAGGATTCTGGAACCAGTCCGCTACTGAGTGAAGAGTTGAGAAAGGATAAAGGGGGATCCTGACAGGCCGTGAAAGCCTCGCGCAGAATGAGAGGAGGACCACTATCAAGGGGAGAGCCTGACTTGACTTTAATCATTAAATCAAAAAAAGCGTCCAAAGTAATAAGAGAAAATTGGTTAAGAACCACGGGGGTTGACAAATCAAACTAGGTTTAGTGGAGATATTGGGTTGAGGAATGCTCGCTTTTATTGCAGTAATTTTATCGAAGAAGTAGTGGTTTAATGAGTCGCAGAACTGCTGATATTGCTCAGGCTGTGCTGTCACTCTTGCCGGTCCTGTGAGTTCCTCTACAATAGAAAAGATTTCTTTTGATTTGTTGGCTGAGTTCGCTATTTTTGCGGAGAAGTACTCCGTTTTACATAAAAGAATTGAAGATTTATAGTTTCTAAGGAGAAGAAGGTACATTGGTTTGAGTGCAGGATTGTAATGTGTTCTCCATTTCCGTTCAGCTTGTCGAAGTTTTAATTTAGCTTCTTTAAGCTCTGGGGAAAACCACTTTTGGGCATCATGAGGTCTGCGTGATTTAATATATTTTTGAGGGGCGACTGAGTCGCATGCATTCTCTAGCCATATAGTGAGGTACGAAGATTGGCTAGAGGTGGAGCAGTCTTGGGTCTGAGGGGCTGTATTAGCTAATATGGTGTGAAATTTCGCAATGTTTGCCCGACTCCAATTCCTGGCTAACAGACCGCCAGGCTTGGAGGTAACAACTGCGGTGGTATCCGGGATCGTGAACGTGATCAAATAGTGGTCAGACCACATGCAGGGAATGATTGTTATGGGAGAGATAGTTAAATTCTGGGTCCATACTTGGTCTAAAATATGTCCTTAATTCTGCGTGGCTGTATGTATGTGCTGAGTACAATTTAGGCTTGTCATGGTGTCCGTGAATTCACGGGATTTGGGGTCTTCCTTGCTGTTCTCAGGCCAATAATTAAAGACACCGACTATCAGCACCCTAGTGTGGTTGATCACGAGTTGTGCGGTCAAATCACCAAATACTTCTGGTTTGATTCCAGTTTTATTGTTATGATTTCCGTGTGCGGGACTTGAGTGGTGATAAGTGAGGTGAACAGGTACTTTTTGTTGATAATTGCCGCAACCCCTCCTCCCATTTTGCCCGTAGCTCGGTCCACCTGCAAAATGTAGTAGGGGTCGGGAATGGCTGCTAGGATATCTGGAGTGGATTCGGGGGCCAGCCATGTTTCTGTCAGGAATAAGATGTCCGGTCTGTATGTGTCCAGCAAGGAAAATAGCTCTAGCTGATGTTTACACGAGGAGCGAGTGTTAAGATAGTAGATTGACATTTCACTGCCCCTGTGCATGACAGAGAGGGAGTTGGTGTCGATTTGTGCGATTTGTGCGTGAATATCAGGGTTAGAAGGCTTGCCAGTTTGCGCCAATGTTTGGCCTGTACAGGTCTGGGAGGGACCAGCCACCAGTAAGCCGTGTTGCTCCAAGGTCCGCCTAAGAGTGTTATCTATCTTGTAGTCACCTTGGAGGTGCTCTAGTTGATCGGGGGAGTAAGTTAGTGCTCGGGCATAGTAACGGGCCCCTTGCCCGGGCTGCCGCGGACGGGTGCAGACGGGCTTGCCTTCGGCGCGCCCTCTGCGCGCGTCCGCTGCGTGATGGCCAACACATCCGGTTAAAAGGGGGAGAGACGGCTAACCACTAGACCGTTCACTTGCAACCCGCCGGAAGTGAGGGAAAGATAGAGAGGCCAGGCAAAGAAAGACCCTCCCTCCACAACAAACGAGCGAGCTTGCGGTGGACCAGGGAGGTGGAAAGATAATTCCCAGAAGCGGGAAAATTAAGTCTGGCTGGTGCAATGTGCAAATTAAACTAACAGGAACACTAAATGCTGGTTTACATTTCTAGCTGCCACTTCAGATTTAAAAACAGTTCACCTTAATTTTTTTTAAAAGTATGATTCAATTTAAAAGCAATAACAGTTGCCGCTTCACGGAAGTGTGCCTGTCACCTGGGTAGCGCGCATCCGCCCTTGTTCCAGGAAAGAGCCATTTAATTCAAGATGGAGGGTGTAAACCTGTTCCTTTTTTAACAGCGACCTCCTCATGGGTTTTTAACGTTGATTACAATATCCTGTGTTTCTCTTAATATAACTAGGGACCTGGAAGATACCACCTCTAGATTGCCACCTTTTTCAAGTCATATGCATGCAGTGGTACCCTGACTGGGAAATAATTGGCTTTTTCACCAAGTATTAGATTTTGTATTGAGTCAGAGTTGACTCAAACCCAGCTAGCAATGGTGCTATCAGTTCCAAATAGACTTAAATATATATTGCAGGCTGCAGCTGTAAAGTATGCTATACTGTAAAATATGCTATCAATTAATATTATGCATGATAACATTTTAACTTACGTTAAAGGGTTACATATGCACATGCTCTGTTTAGGAAGGTCACCTTTAACTAAAACACACTATGCCAACTTCCAATAAACATACTAAAAAGCTTTATCACCAAAATCGCAAGATTTTAAAATCCTGATGACCCCTGGCTGAGACATAATACCAGTAATCAGCATCCTCCTTTACTCGATGCCAACATTTGGACAGAATGAACAGCAATGAAAACATATATATGTAAATCTATGTTATTTATATTTTAATTACTCTCTTAGTTACAAGCTTGGCGTTAATGATCCCAAGTTGGGCAGTATTTGCCTACGGGTTAATTGTACATGTTTATTGCAGATCTGCAAATTACCTACCTCATGCAATTTACCCTCAACTTTTCAGCAAGTAAACCCTGTAGCAAAATTGTCAAAAATCTGATTTGTGCAACCTGGAACGAGCATGGTCATCTACTTTGCATACCCATGAATACTTTTGCATATTCTTAGGTGCAGTAATTATTATTATTTTTTTACTTTTTGAAAACAAGGTTCTCTGCAAGATCCACTTGTGGAATACCTGTGGGCAAACAGTGCATGTTGGACATGACCAAATAGCACATCAGCAGTGGATGCATAAGCAAATACCACTTGGCGTTGGAGATTGGACCTGAAGTTTGGTTTGCACCAAAGTTATAAACAGGACCATTATCCTAGCGTTAAGCGTTTTTTTTTTTTAACAGAAACCACTGTTGAAAGACATCAACTCTGAGGCACTATGAGATGAAGTAATTCAACTGGGCTGATCTCTCAACTGGGCTACTTGCTGAGCACTGGGCTGGGCTATTGGTGATCTGGGATCAGCTCGACTATGTTCATTTCGGGCCTTGATTGGCTTATTGGTTAGAATTTGAGTGCAACTATACTGGACTGGACTGGACTTAGATTTAAATAGCGCTAGTTTGAATTAGGATGAATAGTCCTATGGACTGGCCTTTGCTGGAAAGGCAGTGGGTCAATATGAAAATAGAAGACCTACTCGAAAATATAGATTGCCAATATATAGACTTTACATAAATATCTCCATAAAAATAAAATGCCTCTTTTCACTGCAAAGTCTAGCACATCCACTTCCATCTTCTTGTAGGACAGAGGCAGTTTACTATTCCTTCCCCAGTTCTTCTAGCACGTTTGGCAGCAAGTGCTTAATAGTGGGTGTAGGTGCATGTTGAATGTTTGTAGCGAGCCATTTGTGTGTGGTGGGTATTTTAATAGATAATGTTTTTATATCTCTGTTTTCGAAGCTTGTTCTTATTTAGTCTATATGTCGCAAGATTCCAAAGACACCGGCAGGGCTTTCCCTCATGCTGTGGGCCAGAGTTTGCTCTGAACTCAGCTAGCCTAGGGAATGAGCTGGGCTGGGCTCTGGGCAGAGACGGGATTTGGACAAGGCAATGTAGCACGAGTTTCAACATCACAGTCAAATCACTCTCAAGGACAGTTGCTTTTTAGGTTTTGCCTGGCGAAAAGATGCGTTCTGCGCATCTTTTTCGCGCAGGCGAAAACCTAAAGAGAATAGTACGGAGACAGGAACGGCCCCCGTCTTTCATTGGCTAGCCTCCATAAATGGAGGCTAGCCATTGGAAGACGGGCCTGTCCGTCAATGCCGGACCAGATGCGGGGGCGTTCCCGAGATTTTTTGGCTTTTGGCTACGTCACACTACGTCAGCCAAAAGCCCTCGGGAACGCCCCCGAATCTGGTCCGGCATTGAGCCGGCACCCGCCTTCCTGTGCCCCGTTCCCGCCCCCCTACCGCTGCCTCGGCTCCTGTTCCCACCCCCCTACCGCTGCCTCACTCTCCGTGTCTCCCCGGCCCCGTTCCCGCCCCCCTACCGCTGCCTCGGCTCCCAGTTCCCGCCCCCCTACCGCTGCCTCGCTCTCTGTGTCTCCCCGGCCCCGTTCCCGCCCCCCTACCGCTGCCTCGCTCTCCGTGTCTCCCCGGCCCCGTTCCCGCCCCCCCTACCGCTGCCTCGGCTCCCGTTCCCGCCCCCCTACCGCTGCCTCGCTCTCCGTGTCTCCCCGGCTTCGTTCCCGCCCCCCTACCGCTGCCTCGGCTCCCGTTCCCGCCCCCCTACCACTGCCTCACTCTCTGTGTCTCCCCGGCCCCGTTCCCGCCCCCCTACCGCCGCCTCGGCTCCCGTTCCCGCCCCCCTACCGCTGCCTCGGCTCCCGTTCCCGCCCCCCTACCGCTGCCTCGGCTGCCGGAGTTGCAGGAGAGCCCCACTGGCTGAAAGAAGATGCAAGGTTTAGCTTTTTTTTTCTCGTGTCTTTTCTTTTATTGAGCCATGGGGAGGGGTAGGGGGTAGGTGGAGAGGGTAAAGGAATAAGCCCTTTCAGTGCAATGCAGTTCTCTCCAGTCATCCATCATATCTACGCTATCCATCAAGTCAGCCAACTACATTTGAAAATATGTGCTCTGTCCCTGTTCATAAGGATATCCATTTTACCCGTCATTACACAGTTAACATTGCTTGTCCGTTTCATAGGGCTCTTGCTTATGAAACATCTATCAGAAGTAATCTTCCTGGTCCATGTTTATCACTTCTAAAACAAATAGATAGCCACCCCTCTGTTGACGGTAGAAGACACAGGATAATTACACTGTCCACCCCATTTCTCTGCTAGCTTGGAATACTCCATGTGCATTTTAATGTGTTTCCTGCAGGAACTCGATTCCTACCCTGTTCTGTTTAAGGAAAGCAAAACAAGTGATGGGTCGACTTCATGAAATAATGTCAGCCACCAGTAATCGTGTGCCCCTGTTGCCTGCGTGTGCCTCCGTGTGCCCCTGTTGCCTGCTTGTACCTCCGTGTGCCCCTGTTGCCTGCTTCTGCCTCTGTGTGCCCCTGTTGCCTGCTTGTGCCTCCGTGTGCCCCTGTTGCCTGCTTGTGCCTCCGTTTTCGTGCCCCTGTTGCCTGCTTGTGCCTCCGTGTGCCCCTGTTGCCTGCTTGTGCCTCCGTGTGCCCCTGTTGCCTGCTTGTGCCTCCGTGTTCCCCTGTTGCCTGCTTGTGCCTCCGTGTGCCCCTGTTGCCTGCTTGTGCTGTGTGGGTGTGTGTGGAGGGCTCTGTGTGGCTGTGTGTGTGGGAAGCTTTGTGTGGCTGTGTGTGTGGGAAGCTTTGTGTGGCTGTGTGTGTAGGAAGCTTTGTGTGGCTGTGTGTGGGGGGGGCTTTGTGTGGCTGTGTGTGGGGGGGGCTCTGTGTGGCTGTGTGTGTGGGGGGCTCTGTGTGTGTGTGGGGGGCTCTGTTTGTTTGTGTGTGTCATTTGCGAAAGATAAAGCTAGTGGCATTGTAAATGACAATGCCATTTATTTATGTTAAAAAAACATAAATAAAAATAATGTCAAGAGCAATGCCAATAGCTCTAACTTTAACAAAGGCAAAACCATTGCATTGTAAATGCTTGTTTTATCACTCTTATAAACAAGTCAGTAGGACAGTGGGCCGACTTCCAGTCCAAGACCTGCAAATGCCAGACTTAAATTCTAAACTGCTAACTTAAACCCCTATTACAAGATTCTCAAAATCCCAGCAGGGTCAATAACACAAGTTACTAGCACTATCAGGATTCTGAGTTTTGCAGTCAAACCATAGACCTGGAAATATTCCCCCAGGGTCTACAGTGGCTCAAAGAATCTAGAATTCCAAAGAAAAACTATGCTGAAGAATGGGGGAATGACCCGAGGAATCAGTCCCTTATAATTCCCCATTCCATGGTGGAACCCCTTTGTTCCATTTGTAATCTTGGGTAGTTAAGCATCCTCAGAATTAACTGTATGCTTGGCAATGGCAACTTCAGAGGTGTTGAATTATCAACCCTCCACAACACCTGTTCACTCAAGGTTGAGGGCTCTAGTCCTTCCAAATTTCAAAATCCGATATACTGAATGCTACTTAGTTAAGTTCATTTGTACATTGCAAATATTCCATTAATACTGCGTTGCAACGCTTTCGGTAATTCGGACTGAAGTGAAAAATCGGTTCATGGCGCACGTGATATGAGTAGCCATTATCATTAACGCTAGAAGTTAAAATGACCGGTCAAAATGCTCATCATTCATGTCAAACAAATAAGGAAATGGCATTTTTTGCAAATATACTAGAATTTGCAATGACGATACTCCTCAGCAATAGGACTGTGCTTACTTCCACTAGATATGCTCATAAAACATTAGCTTTAATCAATGTGTAGTTAGAAAAAACGTTGATTGTGATATTCTTGTAAAGAAAAAAGAAAAGAGTACTGGGTAGCCTGTTCACACCTGTATGCCATGCATCATTGCCAGCACAGTAAGAGAGTCCTTCTTGGAAGATCAAACTTTTCTCTGACCCTATCTTGCTCTAATCTTTCCTGCTCCATGGAGGCCCATCACCTTTTTGTCTAAGATATCATTATTTTTACCAGATCAAAAATCCAACATCCATAACTGGGGTCTGCTACTTTTTCGTGTAGTAAGAGCTACTTGTGTTCAATGAAAATCATTCTGAGCTAATTATATTATTAGAATTTTAATACTGACGACATCAGAAAAGTTTACATTTTCCTCGTGAATACACACTTTTCAATTTTTGTATACATATATTTACTCAACAGATTAAAAGCTTATAATTTAGTAGGGCGGGATGCACGCAGGAGAACTACTTATGGGTAGCTGAAAAGCTATTGGTAGCTCATGAGCTACTCATTGGAGAATTCTGATTCATAGCATCTTCATCTCAGCACAGTTTTATTGATTGATGGTTGTCACCCATAACCCTCCCCTTCATCATCCTCATCTCCACCATTCCCGCACTCGACGGGATTACAAAGGCCTAAGTGAATTGACAAAGGGAATGGACTCCAAATGGATTCCTCCTGATGCTTTCAATTAGTTCTAGCAATAGTCACTACAGCAAATGGTATAGCCAATTTTTTGTACCCTGTAGGTGCCTAAGATTCGCCCCATTACCCTTCAGAGGAACATACATTTTGGGATGTCTACAGAGTTCCCCTTGGCCTCTCCACCTCTAGATTCCACACTGTGTTGCTCTTTCGCCCAACCCAGGCAACAATGGTGCAGATTTACAAAAAAACACCAAGGGTTGAGGTAAAATAAATTGCACCTGCTTTCTCCTGTGGCTTATAGTTCAAATTGATGGTGCTTGTGATTCCAAGGAACACAACCCCGTTTGTTCAGTCTAGGGCAAAGCCCAAAATCGTGAGATACAATAGATAGTCTAGAGTTAGACTGTTACCTTAATGTTATTATCTAGTGCTAGATTTTTTCCTTTTTTGTCATATAATCTAAAGTGTGAATTGTTTCTGTTTTGCGCTTTTTAGAACAAACGTTCCTTAATATCCTGTTTTTGTGAAACTTATCATACTGCACTGATGTGTGCTTACAATTTATCGTGGAAGGTATGCTATGGGCCCAGGTTTTTGTTGCTTTATTTGTTGTACAAATTTGTCCTATATTGTAATTTTATCAGTTTTTGTCAATCTTACATACAGACAAAAAATAAGGTTGTGAGCCCCTTAGTGTAACAAGTAGGGTTTCTTTAAAAGAACAGTGCTTCCTTCTGTTCTATGTGTTCAATCCATTTCTCTCTTTCCTTTTACAAAATCTTATCCAAAACGTTTTATGTATTTAAAATTCATTGGCCAACTTGGGTAAATCAAATGGAGATAATATAATTTTGGGTGGTTGTTACGTAAAATGTTTTTATCCTTAAACTTAAATGCATACGTAAATGGTGAATTGTGTGTAATTATGATATGTTTTATCCTTAGCCCTGAAGAAGTCTCATTGTAAGAGACGAAACGCGTTGGCTGGCTAAGAAGTGAATCTTTTTGTGTTCTTGGAGTTCTCTTGTGCCGAAACACTTTAATAAAGAACTTGAAAAAGCAAGTCTGCAAGAATTTGGATCCCTTCTTTACAAGACTGTGCATCTGCACATGTATTATGGACATTTGAGACTAAAAAGATAATATTTTCTGGATGGGTGCTGATTTCGTATTGTATCTAACAATGGTGCAGATGTTCCCTCCAACAGAAAAAAAATACTGAGCCAGACCCAACCACAACATTGGTCTCTCTACTGCTTCTATTCACTGTGGCAGGAATAGAAGAGCTCAAATGAGAGTGTAAATCCCACATGTGGCAACCAAAAGCATAAGACAATGAAAGCTTCGGTTTCTCTTGCCGCTGCGACAAAATCAGACGCCAGGCGAGTGGGATCTCTAAGAAAGCACAAACTGCAGAGCAGAGTGACTCCTGATGGAGGCGGTCACTGCCACCTGAAAAAGTGGATGAGCGATATTAAAGAGATGGCTTTTGAGCTGGGTTTGGAATAATAAATTGCAGGAACCTATAGGAGGACAAGTAGATGATGATTCCAGAGCTGAGGGCTCTAAATGGCAATAATCTGCTCTAAAAGGGTCCCTGATATCCAGTGGCTTCTATCCTTGACAGCTGCTACTCTCTCTCCCCGCTTCTGGCTCCTGAAGCTGCGTTCCTCCTCTGTCTCTCCTATTCTAACTGTCATTCTCACTGTCAAATGTTCCATATTCTCATTAAAAGCACTAGCAACTCCCGCTTGCAACACATTCTAGCCTGATGCCCAAAGGCAGGATCTTTGGTGTTGGAGTCAACTTTAAAGGCAGCAAAACAAGATGACATCTGAAGGAACATAAGGGGAGGGTCTTGATATGTTCATCACAGTGCCACGCATGTACTGGTCTATGCATGTAACAATTAAAACAGCAAGTACTGGAATACACGCTGTTGGAGGCACCCAAAGCTCTTCTGGGCCACATGTGGGTTTGCAAATGTGAATAACATGTCCATTCTCCCCTTTCGCTGTGGGTCAGGGATCAGAAGGACCCATCAAAAGGGCTGGGGAAAAAACTACAAAAATGCCAGAAAAATTATTTTTCTGGACTTCTACGATCAATGACAGATAAAACTGCTTGCTTCAAGTTGTTAGTCATATTAAGACCTCAATGCCAAACTGAAAGTTTACAGGATAAAATAAAACTGGCAACCAGGCCTTGTGCCACTCACAAAAATCTCAGGCAAAAGTCAATTAGTCAAACTCTATCCATATGGCATTTATACTGGCCAAGACAATAAGATTAACTTGTTGATCTAAATCTTTTACACAGTAACTTGCATCCTTTTACGGTTTCACGCAGCAGGTACATAACAAGGTGGATTAGGGAGAGAATGTAGCCTTACGGCTAGAGCAGTCGCCCTAGCAGGTGGGGAACCGGGTTTGTGTCTCGGCAACAACGCTCAACATCCTGTGATTCTGAGCAAATCACTTAATCTCCCCGTGCTTAACAAAAATGAATGTATCCTTCTGTAACGAAACTGGTGCTATGTGAAGCGCTCTGATACCCGATGTCTCGGGTCTAGTTTGCGCTATATAAAACTAAAAAAAAAAATTAAAAAGGAAGGTACACATGTTTCTCTGCCACTCACATGTAATCAGTGAAGGCAATCAATCCTTTAGAATCCAAGGGCACCGCAAACTCAAGCCGGGGATGTGTGTTTAGGAGAGCATAAAACAAGAGTGTCACTGGACAAGTATCGACCTTAAAACATCTCATTCTGTCTCAGATTATCAAAATATTGGTCAATAATGTAAAGAATTTAGTGATAACAATTGTTTGTAAAATCATTAGAAAAAATAAGCAAACAAACTTGCAGTTGTACAAATGTTTCTCATAGTTGAGAGAAAAGTTTGGTTTCGTCATTGAGCGGGTTCAAGATTTCATATTTCCCAGGAGATTTAGCATCTCAGAATGTGACCATTGGCCTGCTTTTCATTTGCTAATAGTTGCAGCTTCATGTCCTTTTCTTGTGTTTGATCCTCCCCTGGGGCATAGCCAAAGTACTTGTGCCTTTCCACTGCTTACTTTGTGGGAGCTACTTTTTTATTGTTGCTGAAGCACTCCATGGGCGTGCATGTGCTTACTGGCTGCCAACTTCATTAGAATACCATGGTGTGCTTCCCCTCCAGGCAGGCCCGTTCTTCTTCAGCCCCATTTAATGTTCCCTTGCCTCTGCATCCCTCCCGTTTTAAGCTGCAGGCCTTTTGCTGTTATTTGTTCTTCAGTCATGCTGTGCTGTTTCTTTTACAAAACAGGATGATTATATATGTTTGGAATCACATTATCTTTTCGTGCCTGTGTCATTTACAGTCTCAAGTGTTTCACTTATCCTTCTCTCCTTTTGCAGTTGCTCCCCGTGCTGTTGCTTCCGGTTCCTTTGTTCATTCCCTAAAAGCCTTAATGGCTTCACTTTTTCATTGTTTTTGGCCTATGTGTAACAGCGATACCTTTTATGTTCGGTCTCTCTGGTATTCCCTTACTAACAACCAATTACACAACAGGTTGCTTTAGATGTCCTCAATTCCTCTGTTTCTTGCTCCCATCCACACATACCACTTTGCTTTCTTGCCCCACCCACACCCACTCTCTGTTCCTCCGTTTATTTGACGCACACATGGTGCCCTTATTTGTTCGTTCTACGGCCTGTTATAATATTTGATCATTTGGTGACACCAGTGCATAGCGTGACAAGCTCCTTCAATGTGTATCCGCTCCTGTAATGGTGCTTTGCTCTTTATTTCATGAATACAAATTGGAAGAACAAGAAAAAAAATACTTTTCACCACTGCAACATACTAGCTATTTACTGGTAATCTATAATCAGGGCCATTGAAATTATGTGATTGCGTGACTTTGACGATTTTTGCATAATTATAGATTTTGCCACATTTGCCACATAATATGTAGATTTTAACATAACAGTTGGTTTCCAACTCAAATGGTTCAAAAGTTACTAAATATGCAGGGATACGTGTTGCAGCACAGTGGAAGGCCCTTTGCAAAGTTGGACTGGTCTCCTTTCTGTTGTTCATTGCTATATTTGGGTATTACATTTGTACTAATGAGGTGCAATCAATGCCAATACTATTACAAAATGTGCCCCCATAATTTGCCTTTTCAAGCCACATAATTTACTCAACCCTGCTGCATAATTTGGCCCTCTCTTGCCATATAATGCCAGTGGCCCTGTTTATAATTAACAATGAAGCCTCATACTATTAATGCGTATATGCTTGTAATACCTTTCAATCTCCAGCACATAGGAATTTCTTCCCTTTTCCTCTCTATTCTCCCCTGTACATTGATGCCTGCTTGTTGCCCTCGCCTCTGACCCTTCTCGCCCCAGCCTGTATTCTCTTTCCTTTCCACCATAAGTACATTGCAAAAATATATATAAGTATATATATATATATATATATATATATATATATATATATATATATATATATATATATATATATATATATATATATATATATATTCGTACAAGAAACTACTTTCAACAAACTGTGAAATTCTTTCAAACATTTAAATGTGAGGTTTCTCTACTAATGCTGCAAAAAAAGGTGTTAAGTAGAACTGCCTTGCAGGTATTTTTCACAGTTCATGGGGCACCATTGTGTTGGAATATAGAAGCCACAGTGCTTTACACTTTAAATACAACAACACAACCATAACGGCAAAAAGTACAGTAATTAACTGCCAAATTGATCTACGCCGCAGAAACGTAGCATTTTACAAAGCCATTCTTTACAATACAACCAATATACCGTTTGATTGCTGAATGTCTTAAATGAAATAGGTTTGTTTTTCTTTATGTCACACATTCCTTACATACCTTATTAAAATAAAGCAAACAATAAGTCAAGATTTATACTAGCATTTAATATACGCACTACGTAATACAAACAAATACAACAAACACAAAAGATGTTAAGGGGAGACCTATTGCCTTTGCCAATGCTTGTTTGATTCCTTCTCATCAAATTAGAAATAATTGCAGAAAAAAAGCAATCCGTTCAAAATTGCCCCCCTAGCCCTCGAGTTTGGTCCCAGCCTCCATTGTTGCATGAATGATTCGATTATTCCCTCAGGCCTGACGAAGAAGCATTTACGTTGAGACAAAGCATCGCTCCGATGCTGTTGTCAGCCATGTTATTATGGGATCGCGGTCGTCAGCGAATTCCAGCGCGTGCATCTCGCTTCCTTTGTCTTAAAACTGTTTCGTCCCCCCCTCATTATGCACGCGGCCTCTCTAACAGTTTACGCCGATAATCTTGACTGAAAGGAAGTCTGTGTGGAGAGGAAGTCAGCCGCAAACAGACTCAAGCGCAGTGCCATGCCATTTAAATGGGAAGGATTCAAATTCTGAATAAGATAACGCTATTTGTGATGCCAAATGGGACTCTAAAATGTATTTATGTATTTAACTTGATGCTTTAACCCTTAAAAGAAAAACGTTTCCCAAAAGACGAATAATAGGTAGTAGTGAGATAGTAGGTCAGGCTATGTGCGGTAAACCAGACTCTCTGAAATCCACCATACATGCAACATTTTAGAAGAGGACAGTGGCAGATTTAAAACAAGCATTTGCAATGCAATAGGTCTTGCATTTACGAGAGTTTAAGCTATTGTTTTTTTACAATGGCAATAGCTCACTCACGTAAATGCGAGACCTATTTCCAGGGCACAAGTCCTAAAAAAAGAAGTGGGGGGACGCTGTCACCGGAAGGGATGTCACAACAGGAAGTGACGTCACAAAAGGTGCAAGGGCCGGGAGCAGGGGGGGATTAGCGATAGGAATGCGGGCGGGGCAGTTTTTCAATATTTTTATTCTTCTTCAACTTCCAGGTTAATTGGTCATGGGAATGTGATTAATGGCACCTGTTCTGGATTTTCAGGGGTGTGGAGGGACAGAAAAGATGTGTGTATGTGAGCGTGTGCGTATGGGGGTGGGGTGCACTTTAGCCATCCATTGGACTCCCTCGCGACGCAGGTGTGAATGTCAGCCCTGAAGAGGAGGCAAGGATTCCTCGGGTCTTCCGCGAGTCCATTATACAACGCGGAGGGATGAAATGATAATTAGCGATGGAAGCGCCCTCTCATTTGTAAAGGGGGGGGCTCTTTATTCTGCCACTTCAAGAATCTGCCTCTAACCCCCGCCGAGTGATGATAAAGAAATCTGGAAGGTAGTAGTAGCAGTTCAGAGAGCCCCCAATGCGCTCCCCCCCCCCACTCCCCCAAGTGATGCAAGGTGTTGGGGGCGTGTGTAATTATCAGTAATAGAAACCCCGTCGCTTGTGATTGGGGGAGGAGGGGAGGTGAGTGGGCGGCTCCTCCCTTCTCGCTCCAGATGCGAGATGCCGGCCGTGCAGGCGAGTAACACCATAATCGGAAGTCCAGCTTTTGCACAGGGGGGACGGCGTCCACCCGGTAAAACCCCTTAAAATAAGTGGGGGGATGCCGTCCACCCGCGTGGTACCCCGACTCGAGCCCTGCCTATTTCACTTCAAAGAAGCGGCCACCATTGCCCGAGGTGCTTGAAAGTGAAAGCGCGCATGGCGAAGAAAGCATGTGGTGCCTTGCAGTAGGAGAAACCCATTAAAGAAAATAGTGCTTACAGACTAAATGAGACATACCCTATTGCAACAGAAGTAAAAGAGCCAGTTGCCATGGGAGGTTGCAAATGCAGACAAGGTGGTATCAAGGAGGGACTAACAAGCCTAACAACGAAAAAGCCTAACAACGACTCACAAGCCAGCATTTACGAAGGACAATGACACAAGCCAATGACAAATATGGGCAGAAAGTGGGCAGGGCTTCAAAGTCATATTCCACACCTGCATGCCTCGCAGCAGCGCATGCCCTGCCCAGGCTCGACCTAAAAAATTATCAGGAGAATGTACTCCCATTGAGTTCTGTGGAGGCCTGAATCTGGTCTATTGGCATGTGTGGGACTAACAAGTGTGCTGCTGCAGGATCGGATATCAGAAATGCAAATATACGTTTCTTCCTTACCGGTCAGGAGTACAGAGAAAACGCTGTGGCAGGGTGAGAGAGCTTGGTAAACAAGAAGTGCACTGGCCTGCAGGAGCAGGTTACTGCAGTGCATACTCTGAGTCAGTGCTTGAAATGGAAAAGTAGAAGTGCAGGTACTCTGTACCAGAGTACCCAATTGTTTCTGGGAAGTGCTGTAATCTCCAATTAAAATCATTGAGAAGTGAGAAATTAAAAGCATTGAGAAAAACTCTTGAGAAGTGCTGGTACTCTCCCTCTCAAAATAAAAAAGTGCTGGTACTCAGTACCAGACAGTACCGGACCATTTAAAGCACTGTTCTGAGTCACACAAGACCAGTCCCTGCCGCCTGAAGCCTGCAGAGGAATTGGGTTTTTGCATGCAGGAATCGAGAGGCGACTAGCTTTGAAATTGGTTCTCTCCCGCCTGAATCTGGAGGGTTGGCATGCATGGAAACCCTGGCACCCGGTTATTACGATCCTGACCCATTCCTTTCTCCGCTTTGTTCCTTTTACCGACCTTTGTTTCAACATGCATTTGCATTTAATCTCTTGTTTTGAAATTCATTAACACGTTTCCATCTTTTTGTATCCTTGAAAATTCTAGTGAGCCTATGCATGATACAATTACATTGAATTGTAGGCTTCTAGGCCTGTTCTTATTATTCAATAAGCCACATGGAGGTGTCTACAAAAGTCGCAAAACGTGTCACAGTCACTCCCAAAGCAATAAGAACAGGCAAACACTGGTACAACAGCCCTGCAATGAGGAAACAATGCAAACACCAAGTAAGTAGATGCACAAAAAAAAAATACTAACACCTCAGGACAATGAATTCAAAACATTCTATGGTCGTTCAATGGCAACTAAACAAGGCAGTATTGACCTCCTAGTCCAACGATACAAGGAATGTCCAGAGCACAACACGTGACAGAGGCTAATAGTCACTGCATACCAGGATGGATTAGCAGAGATCTACCATTTAGGACCCTTACATATAAAACCCAGTAAAACAGCACTTCTCCATAATGGGATGCTCACAGCAAGAACTTCCAGTTCTACTTCAGAAAGGCACATTTCAAACCACACAAGTCCAAGCACAGAATATGGTAGATAGCAGTGTTTAATTTGTTCTGGTGGTTGCAGTTGGTAGGTACTGGTACTCATTTTGGGGGGCCAGGACATAGTTAGATGTGACCCAGAGAAAGACAGGAAAAAGAAAGAGGAAGACATAATTTAGGCACTTTGTGATCCATTGTACTCTTGCTTTCCACCAGATGGACGCTCATACACCTGGCCCCATACTACACCAGCCCCCAAAGAAATAGGCAGAAAATTGAAATACCCCCCTCTTTAAACCATCGTTCTACTGGCACTGCTTGGGTGGAGTTCGATTCTTCATGTAAGTGTTCCTTTCACCCTTCAATCTATCTATACTTCACCCATGCATTTTTCTTTCATTCACCCCACTACTCATTCACCCTTCCTTCTTACCCTTTTTTCACAATTCTTTCTGTGTTTCACCATTCAAGGTTCCTTCCAAAACTTCCCCCTTTCCTTACATCCTTCCTTTCACCCTTTATACCTTCTTCCCCATATCTTACTCCCCATCTTTCTTTTTCTCCCCTACTTACTTTTTCTTTTTAATTTTTCTCTTTCCTGCTTGCTTTCTTTGCTTCTCTCTCTCTCGCCCTGTATCGGTACTTCACAGGTCTCGGCTTCTGTCCTTCAGCTTGACATGGTATTCCTTTAAAGTGTTATTTACTAGCTTGTTCCTGCAGGCAGAAGGTGTCTATATTGAAGTAGTCAATATTTTAGCGGGACCACGGTTAGCAACCCATCAGACCCAGTGGAATCCCCCATTTTAATGGCTTGAGTTAGGGGTTCACCTGATGCCACTCTTGTTAGTGAGTACTGCGGCAGTGACTGACACTGTCGGCAGGTCAGCCATCCTCAAACACTCACTAGGAAAGAACACTACCAGAGCAAGGGATCGTAAGGAAAATGTTACTCACTCTGTAGGGATGTGTTTATGGCATGTAGTACTGAAGATTCACATGGTGTGCATACTCTTACCATCTAGTGGTGGGCTCTGACATGTTCAACTTGATTTTGGTCGAAGAAGTCTTTTCGAGTCATGAGATGTGGTGACTCTACATATCGTAGGTAATGCTCATGGCATTGGCTCCATAGTTACATTGTTTTTCTACACAGACGCAAATAGGTAGCTGGAGCAGAGAGATACAGTAAAGATGACCATGTAGAGTAAATAATTAAGATAAGATCATTTACAACTGACTCCTGGCGACCAGGGAGGAGAGTGGGCACATGAGAATCTATAGCCCTACATACCACGATCAGAACAGGTGCCTATAGGGTAAGTAAAATGTTCCCTTCATGGCATACGTAGCTGTAGATACACATTCTATGCATAGACTGGGAAGAAGTCCTCCCAAAAGTGTGGCTTACCCCAAGGCTGTTGCAGAAGACTGTAACAGTGTGCGTAGAACAGCCTCGCCAACTCTAACTTGTTGTCTAGCCAGGACATCCACACAGTAGTGCTTAGTAAAAGTGTGATGAGTGGACTAAGTGTCTGCTTTGCACATGTCAGCTAATGGTTTGTTCCTTGGAAAGCCATAGAAGCCCATTTCTTGCGAGTTGAATGGGATCAGGGAGGGACAGGTATGAACCTTTTAACTTTAGCGTAACAAGTTTGAATACATTTGACAAGCCAAAGTCCCCTGTGAGGCTTAGAGTAGGACACAGATAGCTGATGTGTCTTTCGAAAAGGTTTTGTTCTGTCAACATAGTATATTAACAGCCTTTTGACATCTAAGGTATGAAAAGCGCATTCCGCTATAGATTCTGGATGTGGAAGGAAGACTGGAAACTTAATTGTCAGATTAAGGTGGAAGCTGGAGACCACTTTGGGGAGGAATTTGGAGTTGGTTCTGAGAACCACCCAATCGTGATGAACCTTGAAGAAAGGCTCTGCCAAGGTAAGTGTGTTTATCTCACTGACTCGTCTGAGAGAAGTGACGTCTACAAGGAAAGCTACATTCCATTAAATAAATTGCAGTGGGCAAGAGTGAAGTGGCTCATAAGGAGGTCCCATGAGCCTCGTAAGAACAATGCTAAGATTCTATATCAGAGTAGGAGGGGTCAAGGGCGGGATAACCCTTGCAAGTCCGTCCATGGACGGCTTAATGACTAGTACTCTGAAGAGCAAAGTGTGTTGCCTGTTCTGCAGGTAAGCGGCCACAACAGCCAGATGTAATAGAATGGAAGATTAGGGGAGGCCTAACTGCTGGAGGTAATAAAGGTAACTGATAATGTCTTGTACCAGCTGTGTATTGGATTGATATGTGTGGGAAGGCAATAGTGCACAAAATGTGTCAATTTGGCTATGTGAGAGGCCCTGGTAGTATGCCTGCATGCTTGGAGAAGAACAGACATTACACTCCTTCGAGAGGTTGAGATAACTAAACTCTAAGACCTCAGGAGCCAAATAGCAAGGATGAGCTCTTGAGGATTGGGGTGTCGGAGAATGCCATGGTTTTGTTTGAGATGGTCCGGCCTGTTGGGGAGCTTCTTGTGTCGTAACTAGTGAGAGCTCTGGCAGAGTGGACTACCATGGCTGGCGCACCCAGGTCGGAGCTACTAATTTGAGAGTAAGGCATGTCTGCCTCAGCCTGCAGACTACAACTGGTGGGTGTGGGAGAGGAGGAAGTGTAAGTAAATATCCCCGACCGGTTCATCCATGGTGCATTGCCCATGGACTGTGGGAGAGGTAACCTGGTGGCGAAGTTTGGGCATTTGGCATTTTTGGCGGTGGCAAAAAGATTTATCTGAGGAAAACCGCACTTCCGGAAGTAAGAAAGTTGGGTCTGGGGGTGGAGTTCTTACTCGTGGACTTGGTCATGCGTCCTGCTGAGCAGGTCTGCCAAGTCGTTGTCCAGACCTGGAATGTACTGGATATCTAGTAGCACCTTGTAATTTATCACCCACCGCCAAATGCTCTAGCCTGACACAGACAGCTCAGGCGAGTGTTTGCTCCCGGCTTCTTAAGGTAAAACATGGCTGTGGTGTTGTCATTCCGAACTAACACAACTTTCTTCTGAATGAGAGGAAGACTTGCTCAGACAGCAAGCTGGATAGTCAGCAACTCCAAGTGCTTGATGTGAAGACCCAGCGGCACGTGAATCCACAAGCCCTGTATTGTATGAACTTGTAGGAGCGCTACCCATCCAGGGTGCGAGGAGTACATAGTAATGATCTCTTGCAGAACTGGGTCTAGAAAAGGCCACCCCTGCAACAGGTTGTTTGCGTTCCACCACAGCAGAGAGCTATGTGGACGGCCGCAGATCAACACTAGATTTTCCTATAGGCTCTCCATTTGAAACCACTGTGCTGCTAGGCACTGCTGTAAGGGATGCAAATGTAATCTTGCATGAGGAACTATAGCAAAGCAGGATGCCATCATGTCTAGCAAGTGCATCACCGTCTTGACCATTACCTAATGGTTTTGCTGAAAAAAAAGGCAGCAGGCTCTGAAACTCGTTAACCCTGGCGAGACAAGGGAAGCTTTTCCCACCCTAAAGTCAAGATCAGCACAGAGGAAGGGTAGTACTTGGAGGGGCTGGAGGTGGGATTCGGCTACATTTATGGTGAAGCCTAGTCTGTGAAAAAGGTTTATGGTTGTCTGTGTATGTGCTAGACATTGTGGCAATCTTGATCAGCCAGTCGTCGAAGTAAGGAAACACGTGGATGCCGCCCCATCTGTGGTGAGCTGCTACAATGGCTAACCACCTGGCAAATACCCTGGGGGCTGTTGTGACCCTGAGGGGCAGCACTTTGAACTGAGAATGCTGTCCACTCACCACAGACCGGAGGAATCTTCGATGGGATAGGTTGATGGGCATTTGGAAGAAGGCGTCCTTCAACTCGAAGGCTGTCATGAAGTCGTCTTGCCGCAAAAGAGGGATGACACCTGAAATTGTGACCAAATGAAAATGCTCCAACAGGATGTACTTGTTGAGGGGGTTGAAAGTAGAGTATGAGTCTGAGGAAGCCATCCTTTTTGAGGATCAGAAAGTACAGGGAGCGGCACCAACTCTACGGCCCCCTTGGAAAGCAGTGTGTGCATCTTCTCTTGAAGCAGACGCTTGTGTTCCGTAGACAATTTGTGTGGGCGGGGGAATGTTAGGTGGTATTTAGGTGACTTCTTAACAGTACCCCTCCCATATGATGTCTAGCCATGACTTTAGCTGTGTCAGTGTCCTTGATTTTTTTCGAGCATCTCATCGACCTGTTGGTCGAAGAGATGCTTGCCATCAAAGGGCACATTAAGAAGGTGTTGTTTTACCTCTGGTTTAAAACCGGAGACACATAGCCATGCATGATGGTGTTGGAGGAGACCAGAGTTAATGCCGCGTGTAGCGGTGTCTGCGGTGTCCTGTGCACTGTGAATGTTAGTGTTGGAGATGATCAAACTGCTCATCGGTTGTCATTTTTTTGAGTACAGGTTTTAAACAAACGCCTTAACATTTACAAAGATAGTGAATACTGAATCAATGTACAGTTCTGAGATACCTTAAGATGTGTCTGCTATTTCTCCAGTATTCTGAAATATGTGTATTTTTACCTTTTTTAAACAATGCGTTACATTTGCCAGTTTCTTCTGGGTCATGGCACATTAACATGGGACGTTTGCCTGTTTGTTTCACCTATGTTTTACAAAATCAACAATAATATTCTATCAGTTTGATATAAGATGAAGTGCTTCTAGGCCTAAGCGGAACCCTTGGTATTGTTTGGGTGGGATGCAAAGCGGTTAGAAGTAGAAGACTAGAGGCCATATGTATCAAGCAAATTAGCATTCGCAAAGGCCGTTTGCGAATGCTAATTTGCTAATTTTGGCAGCAAAATAAGGAATCGCAAAATTTGCCATTCCTTATTTAGCGATTGCACTTAAGGAATCGCAAATTGTGCGATTCCTTAAATGCAATGTATCAAAGTAAAATTAATGCAAAAATGTCCATAAGGATTCGCAAATTACCACCAACTTCTCGTTGGTGGTAAGTTGCGAATTCTTTTTAAAAAGCAATTTATTTAAATTCCAAAGGTGCCATATGACGCTCATACATGCCCTTAGGGCATGTATGTGCGCCATATGCCCACACATGTCATTTACAAGGGTGCAGCAGGGTGTTCTTGTGACACCCCTGCACCCTTGAAAATATTCCTAAATTGCGATTAGCAAATTGCTAATCGCAAATTTCCCCTTCATTCCTATGGGCCTCCTGGCCCATAAAAATGAATGGGAAATTTGCGATTAGCAATTTGCTAATCGCAATTTAGGAATGTTAAGGAATCGCTAAAAAGAAGCGATTTCCTATATACATACCATTTTGCGATTTCTAAATAGCGATTCCTTAAAAATCGCTATTTAGAAATCGCAAATGGTCATGATGATACATATGGCTCATGGTGAGAAGAGGATGTATATGTTGAGAAGGAGTGGCATGTGGAAGGAACAGGATGAGATGAGGAAGGGTAAGACGGGGTGAGAAGAAGTAAAATACAGAGATGGAGCAGGATCAAGGACAAGATGGAAAGGCAGGAGCCGGATGGGGCAATGGGAGGCAGGGTGGGCGGACTGGGTGGTGCCCCGGTAGGGATGAAAACATCCATCCTGTAATTTGTGGTCCCCATTGGCATGGTGCAGATGATAAAAGGCCTTGGAAATAAATTACCTACACACAATGTTCCTTTCCTGTTACTACCCCACAATTCCAGTACAGTAGCCCTCAAACAGCTCTTCTTTAGCACCTCTATCCTAACCGTGCACAAAACCTGCTATTTCAGTACTGGTGCACGCGTAAAGTCTGTGGCACCCCCAATACTTCCGTACTGGAACCCGCATACAGCCGTACCCATGAACAAACATCACGCTGGTGCGTTTAATCTCTCACTGTTTCAGTCCTGGGATCACAAAGATTAGAAAGGAGGTGTTTGCACAGCTGTTGATAATCCAGATTCCAACAAGGTTAAGCAGTATGGCGTGCAACCAGGGGTGAACGCTGTCTGGACCGGTCAGCGTGTGATCATAGACTAATACAAGGCTGCCCCTAATGAGAGGTAGACTCCCCAGTGCACTGCGTAGAAAAGACACAGAGGTCTAATGATTTAAAACAAACTTCATATAAAAGTTCAATCCAAAAGGTTTACTGATTCATCGCCATTTAATGCATATACATTGTACTCCATGTATAAGTCATCGTGATCCAAATGTGGGTAATGCATATCATCAACAAAATTACAATCCGAAATTCATAGATCCCAATGCATTTCGGGCTGAAACATAGCCCTTCCTCAGGGGATAACTCTACAAACAAAAGAAATGCCATCATCAGGTCTAGTTCAAGTGTCAACTGTAAATAACACGAAAAGCAACCATACTAAGTATAACGTGCTAACAGGTTGAAACGTGGGGTGCGCTACATGAAACAACCAAACTTCCCACAGTGCGTGTACCAAGAGAAGGAAGCGTGTAGAAAATGAAAAAATGACAAAACGAGAAGCCAATTCACATCCAAGATTTATAGTGCGTAGAATAGCCTCGTGACGACAGTGTAACAAGCGCAGTGAGCCACCGCTAGAACCCCAGATTGTCAACTGGCAGTGTAAACCAATGCGTGCGGAAAGCATTAAAAGAACCCATTAACGTGAGCGCGTAACAAAGGTGCACCCAAGCTGTATCGCGCGGTTCGAACAGAAAGACCGTGGATGTATGCCCAATGCGATAAAGAGGTCCCCACCAAGAGGTACTCACAGTGAAAGCTGGGAACGCAATCGTAAGTTAGACATCGAAGACCACGATACAAACGCGCTCAAGGCAGAGCCGGTATAAGCAATAAAGGGTGAACATGGAAGATGGACTGTGAGGCACGTAGGTGTAGGCGCCATCTTAGAGTGGTGAATCAACACCCAACAACATCAAAAGTACACCCTAGCAGGAGTATTCCAAACTATGATGACAAAATACAGTGGAAAATAAAACGCAAACAAGAAACAGTATGGAACACACATAGATGAACAGGTGGAAAAATAACACAAAAATAGATGGAGGGTGACAAACAGATTCAGTGTAACAAACAAGAACATATCATGATGGTTCACAAATAACATAGAAATTCCATGCGATCATTGAGCCCGTGCGGCTGCATGGTCGCCATGTACCGGATCCAAAAGTTCTCCCTCTTCAATAAAGTTTTTTTGTTGTCATGTGTCACTGGTACTTGTTCCAGAATGAGATATTTCAACTGTGCAACTGTGTGGTTATGCTCCAAAAAGTGTGCAGCAACAGTGGATTTAGCATTGCCTGTCCTTATGTTGCTCTTGTGTTCCAACAAGCGTATCCTGACTTTCCGTTCAGTGTGTCCAACGTAACACTTGCCACAAGGACACTTCAGTAGATAGATGACATTCATGGAATTGCACGTAGCATTCACCCGTAGTTTTATTGGGTAACCCTTCATAGGGTGATTGACGACATTCCCCAAGATGCAATTGTGACAGTTACTGCAATTATAACAAGGGCGAAGGCCCTTGTAGGACACAGGTTGACCATCAGATTTAGGTTTGCATAGCATTTCCTTCAAGTTTCTTCCCCTTGTGTACGCAAACATGGGTTGTTGTGCAAAGGCTCCCTGAAAATCAGGTTCCAAGCTCAGTAGTGTCCAGTGTTTGGAAATGATGTTTTTGAATTGTTTACTCAAAACCGTGTACTTAGATACTACTACCATACGGGAGTTTTCAGTTCTGGTGCGAACCCGTAGTAGTTCGTCACGAGTTATATTCCCACACCGGGTGACTGCCTTTTGTAGAGTTTGTGGCGGATAGCCACGAGCCTTGAACCTCTCAACCATGTTATTCATTTCAACTTGACAGATCTCATCAGCTGTAACGATGCGTTTGACACGCATCAATTGGGACAAAGGTAAGTTCTGTTTCAACCCAAAACGATGAAAGCTTTGGTAGTGCAACATTGAGTTCCGATCAGTTGGTTTTCGGAAAATGGTAGTGGTCACTTTGCCTGCATGTCTTTCCACCTTTACATCAAGGAAATGAATGCTTGACCTATCAAAGTTCCAGGTGAACTGTATGCGCTCATTAATGAGATTCCATGTATTCAAAAAGTCCAAGAGAGCTTGTTCAGTGCCAGACCATAACATAAAGATGTCATCAATGAATCTTAAGTGTAGTTTCCCACTATCAGTCCAGGCAGTCTGTTTCAATATATGGGATTCCTCAAAAGATTTCATAAAGGTATTAGCGTACGACGGCGCTGTACAATTGCCCATGGCCGTCCCGCAGAGCTGATGGAACCATTTGTCAGATACTGTGAAGTAACTATGGTACAAAGTGAAAACCAATAGTTCCATCAACAGTACCTGCAAGTCAGAGTCAAGATTGGAATGGGTAAGTTCATGTTCAACAGCCATTAAGCTCAAGTCGTGGGGTATGGACGTGTATAACGAACATACGTCCACCGTACATAGTATCAGATCTTGATCTTCTAGACCGATGGCGGCTTGTTGTAGCTTAATCAAAAAGTCTGTTGTGTCCCTGACATGAGATCTTGTATTCAACACGAATGGCTGTAGATATTTGTCTAAAAACTTCCCGGTATTCTCGTGAATGCTTCCTCTGGTAGAGACAATGGGTCTCATGGGTGGTTTAGAGGGGTGCTTGTGCACCTTCGGTAACATGTATAACACAGGTGGTTTGGGGTTGATGGGTGAGAGATACCGCCTTGCCCTGTCGTTGATGGTGCCATTATCGAATGCCTGCCCAATGATTTTCATCAGTATAGAAGCAAACTCATTGGTGGGATCAGAAGTTAAAGGAGCATATGTGTTGAGATCAGATGTGTGTATCTCAATCTGTTCCGCATAATATGTCGTGTCCATGATCACTAGGGCGCCGCCCTTGTCAGCAGTTTGGCAAACTATCGAGGAATTGTTAGCAATCTTCTGAATGATGTTTTTTTCAGCTTTTGTCAAATTCTCACTTTTCACCTTGGATAGAAAAGGTAATTTCGCGATGTCGCATTTCACCAGATTTTCAAACGTGTCTATTATTTTGTGACTCACGGGAGCCATAAAGGTACTGTGGGGACGTAGTCCTCTTAACATGTCATCATCTCGTGAGGGGGTGGTGATTACGTTTTGAAAATAATGTCTCAAGCGTACATTGCGTAGAAGTTTAAAAATGCTCACTTCAAGTTCCAAAGTGTTGGTTCTAGTAGTGGGAACAAATGATTGCCCTTTTTGTAGTACACTGACTTCTTCCTCATTCAGCTGGGTGGATGAAATGTTAATCACCAAGTTCTCGTGATCACTCATTTGCGTCTGTTGCCCCTCTTTGTTTTGGCCTGTTCTTTTTCGGCCTCTGCGGGTTTTGCCCCGCCTGGGTCGTTGTTTTGATCCTGATCCTGTTCTAAAAAACGAACCGCAGAGCTTGAGGTGCCAGGTTGTTGTGCTGGTTGTTCGGAGGTAGGTTTAGAGGTTTTACGTGTTGTTGTGTCACCATCAGATGACGAAGTTTCATTCTCAGAGTACGGGTTGTAAGGGCGATTTGGGCGTCGGCGGGCGTACACTTCTGCCCAAGTGTACACCTCGCCGAGCTTATAATCTATGGTGTCCCTCTTGTACTTCCGGAATTTTCGTTCCTGTGTCTCTCGAGTATGTTTGTCTAGTTGGGCATTCACGTCCTCCAACATTTGAGTCAGCTCGGCCGGGTCCATGGCATTGTCCAACTCGGTACGTACAGCTTTAATTTCTTGTGCCAGGTCTTCTAGTGTTTTGGACAATTCCTCCACTATAAGCAGAATCAAGTCCAACGAGCATTTGTTGAGGATAGCAAACCACCTCTCAACAAATCTCGTATTGTTTTTGCATAGTAAGGGTTTGAGGGGGACCCGTAGGCCCCTAGGGATCCGTTGGGCGCGATGGTACCGCACGAGGGTACTTGCGTGTAATTTTTGATTAGATTCCTTCTTAAGTAAGTAGAGCAATTGTTTGATGTTACTCTCCGCGCTCCTAGAGCTGGTGGCCGCGGCAACATCCTCCTGAATCATGCCATAGATTTTATCGGCATCCCCCGCCGTGAAAGCGAAGGTGTCGGTCTTGAGTTCAGTCATGTTCGATACCAAATCATAATTCATTTTTAAAGTTCAATTAGCGTGCTAAATCCTCGGTACAGAAAGGTAGTGGACTCACAAAGATTATGTGTACGCAAACATGGGTTGTTGTGCAAAGGCTCCCTGAAAATCAGGTTCCAAGCTCAGTAGTGTCCAGTGTTTGGAAATGATGTTTTTGAATTGTTTACTCAAAACCGTGTACTTAGATACTACTACCATACGGGAGTTTTCAGTTCTGGTGCGAACCCGTAGTAGCCCGAAATGCATTGGGATCTATGAATTTCGGATTGTAATTTTGTTGATGATATACATTACCCACATTTGGATCACGATGACTTATACATGGAGTACAACGTATATGCATTAAATGGCGATGAATCAGTAAACCTTTTGGATTGAACTTTTATATGAAGTTTGCTTTAAATCATTAGACCTCTGTGTCTTTTCTACGCAGTGCACTGGGGAGTCTACCTCTCATTAGGGGCAGCCTTGTATTAGTCTATGATCACACGCTGACCGGTCCAGACAGCGTTCGCCCCTGGTTGCACGCCATACTGCTTAACCTTGTTGGAATCTGGATTATCAACAGCTGTGCAAACACCTCCTTTCTAATCTTTGTGAGTCCACTACCTTTCTGTACCGAGGATTTAGCACGCTAATTGAACTTTAAAAATGAATTATGATTTGGTATCGAACATGACTGAACTCAAGGCCGACACCTTCGCTTTCACGGCGGGGGATGCCGATAAAATCTATGGCATGATTCAGGAGGATGTTGCCGCGGCCACCAGCTCTAGGAGCGCGGAGAGTAACATCAAACAATTGCTCTACTTACTTAAGAAGGAATCTAATCAAAAATTACATGCAAGTACCCTCGTGCGATACCATCGCGCCCAACGGATCCCTAGGGGCCTACGGGTCCCCCTCAAACCCTTACTATGCAAAAACAATACGAGATTTGTTGAGAGGTGGTTTGCTATCCTCAACAAATGCTCGTTGGACTTGATTCTGCTTATAGTGGAGGAATTGTCCAAAACACTAGAAGACCTGGCACAAGAAATTAAAGCTGTACGTACCGAGCTGGACAATGCCATGGACCCGGCCGAGCTGACTCAAATGTTGGAGGACGTGAATGCCCAACTAGACAAACATACTCGAGAGACACAGGAACGAAAATTCCGGAAGTACAAGAGGGACACCATAGATTATAAGCTCGGCGAGGTGTAAACTTGGGCAGAAGTGTACGCCCGCCGACGCCCGAATCGCCCTTACAACCCGTACTCTGAGAATGAAACTTCGTCATCTGATGGTGACACAACAACACGTAAAACCTCTAAACCTACCTCCGAACAAAAAGCACAACAACCTGGCACCTCAAGCTCTGCGGTTCGTTTTTTAGAACAGGATCAGGATCAAAACAACGACCCAGGCGGGGCAAAACCCGCAGAGGCCGAAAAAGAACAGGCCAAAACAAAGAGGAGCAACAGACGCAAATGAGTGATCACGAGAACTTGGTGATTAACATTTCATCCACCCAGCTGAATGAGGAAGAAGTCCGTGTACAACAAAAAGGGCAATCATTTGTTCCCACTACTAGAACCAACACTTTGGAACTTGAAGTGAGCATTTTTAAACTTCTACGCAATGTACGCTTGAGACATTATTTTCAAAACGTAATCACCACCCCCTCACGAGATGATGACATGTTAAGAGGACTACGTCCCCACAGTACCTTTATGGCTCCCGTGAGTCACAAAATAATAGACACGTTTGAAAATCTGGTGAAATGCGACATCGCGAAATTACCTTTTCTATCCAAGGTGAAACGTGAGAATTTGACAAAAGCTGAAAAAAAACATCATTCAGAAGATTGCTAACAATTCCTCGATAGTTTGCCAAACTGCTGACAAGGGCGGCGCCCTAGTGATCATGGACACGACATATTATGCGGAACAGATTGAGATACACACATCTGATCTCAACACATATGCTCCTTTAACTTCTGATCCCACCAATGAGTTTACTTCTATACTGATGAAAATCATTGGGCAGGCATTCGATAATGGCACCATCAACGACAGGGCAAGGCGGTATCTCACACCCATCAACCCCAAACCACCTGTGTTATACATGTTACCGAAGGTGCACAAGCACCCCTCTAAACCACCCATGAGACCCATTGTCTCTACCAGAGGAAGCATTCACGAGAATACCGGGAAGTTTTTAGACAAATATCTACAGCCATTCGTGTTGAATACAAGATCTCATGTCAGGGACACAACAGACTTTTTGATTAAGCTACAACAAGCCGCCATCGGTCTAGAAGATCAAGATCTGATACTATGTACGGTGGACGTATGTTCGTTATACACGTCCATACCCCACGACTTGGGCTTAATGGCTGTTGAACATGAACTTACCCATTCCAATCTTGACTCTGACTTGCAGGTACTGTTGATGGAACTATTGGTCTTCACTTTGTACCATAGTTACTTCACAGTATCTGACAAATGGTTCCATCAGCTCTGCGGGACGGCCATGGGCAATTGTACAGCGCCGTCGTACGCTAATACCTTTATGAAATCTTTTGAGGAATCCCATATATTGAAACAGACTGCCTGGACTGATAGTGGGAAACTACACTTAAGATTCATTGATGACATCTTTATGTTATGGTCTGGCACTGAACAAGCTCTCTTGGACTTTTTGAATACATGGAATCTCATTAATGAGCGCATACAGTTCACCTGGAACTTTCGATAGGTCAAGCATTCATTTCCTTGATGTAAAGGTGGAAAGACATGCAGGCAAAGTGACCACTACCATTTTCCGAAAACCAACTGATCGGAACTCAATGTTGCACTACCAAAGCTTTCATCGTTTTGGGTTGAAACAGAACTTACCTTTGTCCCAATTGATGCGTGTCAAACGCATCGTTACAGCTGATGAGATCTGTCAAGTTGAAATGAATAACATGGTTGAGAGGTTCAAGGCTCGTGGCTATCCGCCACAAACTCTACAAAAGGCAGTCACCCGGTGTGGGAATATAACTCGTGACGAACTACTACGGGTTCGCACCAGAACTGAAAACTCCCGTATGGTAGTAGTATCTAAGTACACGGTTTTGAGTAAACAATTCAAAAACATCATTTCCAAACACTGGACACTACTGAGCTTGGAACCTGATTTTCAGGGAGCCTTTGCACAACAACCCATGTTTGCGTACACAAGGGGAAGAAACTTGAAGGAAATGCTATGCAAACCTAAATCTGATGGTCAACCTGTGTCCTACAAGGGCCTTCGCCCTTGTTATAATTGCAGTAACTGTCACAATTGCATCTTGGGGAATGTCGTCAATCACCCTATGAAGGGTTACCCAATAAAACTACGGGTGAATGCTACGTGCAATTCCATGAATGTCATCTATCTACTGAAGTGTCCTTGTGGCAAGTGTTACGTTGGACACACTGAACGGAAAGTCAGGATACGCTTGTTGGAACACAAGAGCAACATAAGGACAGGCAATGCTAAATCCACTGTTGCTGCACACTTTTTGGAGCATAACCACACAGTTGCACAGTTGAAATATCTCATTCTGGAACAAGTACCAGTGACACATGACAACAAAAAAACTTTATTGAAGAGGGAGAACTTTTGGATCCGGTACATGGCGACCATGCAGCCGCACGGGCTCAATGATCGCATGGAATTTCTATGTTATTTGTGAACCATCATGATATGTTCTTGTTTGTTACACTGAATCTGTTTGTCACCCTCCATCTATTTTTGTGCTATTTTTGTGTTATTTTTCCACCTGTTCATCTATGTGTGTTCCATACTGTTTCTTGTTTGCGTTTTATTTTCCACTGTATTTTGTCATCATAGTTTGGAATACTCCTGCTAGGGTGTACTTTTGATGTTGTTGGGTGTTGATTCACCACTCTAAGATGGCGCCTACACCTACGTGCCTCACAGTCCATCTTCCATGTTCACCCTTTATTGCTTATACCGGCTCTGCCTTGAGCGCGTTTGTATCGTGGTCTTCGATGTCTAACTTACGATTGCGTTCCCAGCTTTCACTGTGAGTACCTCTTGGTGGGGACCTCTTTATCGCATTGGGCATACATCCACGGTCTTTCTGTTCGAACCGCGCGATACAGCTTGGGTGCACCTTTGTTACACGCTCACGTTAATGGGTTCTTTTAATGCTTTCCGCACGCATTGGTTTACACTGCCAGTTGACAATCTGGGGTTCTAGCGGTGGCTCACTGCGCTTGTTACACTGTCGTCACGAGGCTATTCTACGCACTATAAATCTTGGATGTGAATTGGCTTCTCGTTTTGTTATTTTTTCATTTTCTACACGCTTCCTTCTCTTGGTACACGCACTGTGGGAAGTTTGGTTGTTTCATGTAGCACACCCCACGTTTCAACCTGTTAGCACGTTATACTTAGTATGGTTGCTTTTCGTGTTATTTACAGTTGACACTTGAACTAGACCTGATGATGGCATTTCTTTTGTTTGTAGAGTTATCCCCTGAGGAAGGGCTATGTTTCAGCCCGAAATACATTGGGATCTATGAATTTCGGATTGTAATTTTGTTGATGATATACATTACCCACATTTGGATCACAATGACTTATACATGGAGTACAATGTATATGCATTAAATGGCGATGAATCAGTAAACCTTTTGGATTTAACTTTTATATGAAGTTTGCTTTAAATCATTAGACCTCTGTGTCTTTTCTACGCAGTGCACTGGGGAGTCTACCTCTCATTAGGGGCAGCCTTGTATCAGTCCTGGGATCCGCATACAGCTCTGCTAATGCCCCTCACTTTTGGCGTGTCAGGTACCACCCTTACTATTCCAGCACTGGCACCCCGCCAACGCACGTCATCCCCAGAATGAAGCCCTCGTGCCCACATTCAGTACTCGCAGCCACAGACGGCACCGCCAAGGCACCTCCGTGGTGGCACCCAGTACACACTACTACTGAGGCACTGGGCTGACGTCTACTCGTGCGGTGCACTTCAGACGGAGGGCTGGCTGGCACCCAGGGGTTCGTAGGGCTGCAGGGCGCACCGATACTGTCTCTCCTCACCCACCACAGGGCACAGTGTAAGGTTCTGGCAGGTGCCAAACAAAGCCGCGCAGCAGCGCGTGACCTCACCTGGGCACAATATTTACATGTTATGTTACCACAGTTACTGCCCAAGGCAACTTCGCAAGGAAACCGAGGGAAAGTTCTCGTGAACAATGTGACTCTAGGCGGCCCCCACCCTTCCTGTCTGGTCTACACAGCACCGCCGGCGGACAGCCCAGTGGTCAGCACAAACACCCCTCACTCTCACAGCACATCCGCAGAAGAGAGCTTGGACCTGGTAAAGGCGCGGGAGCTCCGGCCGGGTGAAATGTGTGCAAGTTACAACTTTTAACGTAGGAAATGCGTAAGAGCTCCGACCTCGAGAAATGCGTGCAAGTTATGTCTCATGAAAAGCGTGACAGATCGGCTTGGTAAAATGTGTGCAAGTTATAACTCATGACATGCGTGATAGCTCCGGCCTGGTGAAATGTGAGTAAGTTATATATTTAATTGTATGAAATGGGTAAGAGATCCGACCTGGTGAAATGTGTGCAAGTTATAACTCGTGAAATGCGTGACAACTCCATGCCTGGTGAAATGTGTGCACGTTATAACTTATAACGTATGAAATGTGTAGGAGCTCCGACCTCGAGAAATGTTTGCAAGTTATAACTCATGAAATGCGTGACAGCTCCAGCTTGGTGAAATGTGTGCAAGTTATAACTCGTGAAATGCGTGACAGCTCCGGCTTGGTGAAATGTGTGCAAGTTATAACTCGTGAAATGCGTGACAGCTCCGGCCTGGTGAAATGTGTGCAAGTTATAACGTGTGAAATGTGTGTAAGACAGCTGGTGAAAGGTGAGCGAATACGAGTGAAAGGTGCAAAGGCTCACATCTATTGAAAAGTTAGAGAGATAAGGCCTAGTGAGAGCTATAGACCAGACCTGGTGAAAGGTTAAATCTCTCCTTGAAGTGTAGAAAAGAGGACTGACTGGCATGTGTGTGTGTGTGTGGGGGGGTGATGGGTTTGGAGTAAGCGGACTACCATGTGGCAAGCTTCCTGATTTAACAACCTGTTGGTGCTCTCAGTTTGGCACCACCGGTACCACTGGGCATCCGAGGGGGAAGATGTGACAGGTATAATCATTGTCATCATTTATATAGTGCACAACAGACACAGCATTGTCTTTTGGGGGCTTAAATAATAACATATCACACAGTTCAATGGTACCCGATTTATGAGCCCCCACAAGGGTCGCACTGCCAAGGCTGAGTGAGAGGGGGTCATACTCCAGAAGGGTGCTTTATTAATAATGCTTTTTACCACTTTGGAAGTGCTAAAAAGCAAGAGGACAGTTTATTTTACGAACAAACGGTAACCATTCAAAGGCATATTTTCAGGCATCCGGTTCGGATGTCCTGTTTATGTACTCTATTTGTTTGTGTATTATTCTGTGGCCTGCACCAGAAGGTATTAGCACTCTTCACAGAGAACTGGAATTAGATATGCAAGATTTGTTTACAAAAAAAAGTACTTTCGGCATAAACAAAGGACGGGGGGGGGGGGGAGATTGTGAGGAGGCGAGAGAAATAAAGGCATATACATGGATCATCAAGAGGACAAGGGGAGGGGGAGACAGAGAGAGGATTATAAAAATATGTGATTCATAAATGAGAACGGGGCAAGAGAAGCGGGAGGCAAGCAATTGGTTAATCAATAAACGCTTTTAGTGCACTATTATGGCCATGGAATTGCCTGAGTGATACACATCTGATCTAATAGAACAATAGCTACCAAAGAGACTTAGCCTTCTTGCTACATTTCCTGTCATCACCATTAGTACACACTGAGTAATGTTCTCAACAAAAAAAGTCCCACCAGCTAAGCATCTGTGGCAGCTCTGTAGGTGCCCTAAAATATTTGACACCTTCACCATGGTGACACCAGTGCTTAATTTGAGCCGTGGTTGCTGGTGGGGAGGCCCAGCACTGATTTGTTGGGACAGGCACTGATTTTTCGGCATCAGATATTTACTGAGAGCAAAAGAGGGAAGAACACACAAGGGGGAAAGGTGGAGGAAGAGAAGGACGGAAAAACCATTACAAAGGGAGAAAGCAGGAACCTGCCAGAGTGAGATAAAGGGGCAACAGTGGCATAGCTAGGGGGATCGGCCCCGGGCGGCACGAGTTTTGGGGCCAGTGGCCTCCTCCCGCTCTTACCTACCATCTCTGGGCGACAATAGCAACCACGCTCCTCAATGCGTTTGCAGAACAGAGAAATCTCTTGCCACCCCCCACCATTCCCTCGATCTTCACTGCAGCCGCCACGGGGCGGCAAACGCAGGGACCAGAGGGCTAGCTACGCCACTGAGGGACAAGTAGTGTCTGGTGGTGGATGGAAGAGACAAGAGGTGGATTCAAGACTATGCAGAGTTGGTATAAGACTCACCAACACTCAATAGCACTGGCCCGGGCTCTTGAGTAGAGCACTGGCACTCATTCTTTTACAAATCAAGCACTCAGTGGCACCCAGGGGGGAGATACACAATAAAGGCTTGCTTGTGGTGGCAAAGTTGGACACAACAGAAGAGAAAAGCTGCACACTCCATCTCTCAACTTGGAATACAGGCTTTGATGAGATCTAAAACCCAATTATAATTTAAATTAAGGGACTAAACTCGATGCAGGTACACTTCAACTGATATGTTTTATACTCTTTTTTGTACTTTTCAGTTCTCTAAAGGTTTATGAACAGTAATTATAAACAAAAAAGTAACGACAAAGACATACATATATAATAACTGTATCAGTCAGTGGATCTAACGTTAGGGAATGGAAGACAGAAACCGTAATGAACTACTTTGATTATCACACAACACTAAATTTAAATGCCGGCCCAGGTGGATTCCTGGAAGCTTATCTTAATCTTGGCCTTTTCAGGGCCATAGGGCTTTCTGGGAACATTAACTTGATTAAAGCCTATTTGGCATAATAGGGATTCTACAACTCTCACCCTACTATACATTTCCTTGGTGCCTAGCTGGAATCCGAGAAATTCATTTAAATCTGGATTTGCCTGGGGAATCATGTAATCCTTGTAAGCATGCCTTGAAGTCCCTCTGTTGGTTGCCCAAGGGAGGCCTAAGAGGGGATTCTGGAACACTATTTTATGCCAGGGATTTTGGGCATCTCACCTTGATCTCGGCTTGCTTTGTGCCACGGGCGCAGTCCCAGACACTGAGCATGTGCTCGTTGGAGTCGTCCACCACACAGAGGTATGCACCGTGGTCCTAGAGGGACAAGAGACAAGGGTTGAGAGGTCTCTCCAACATGCCCCCACTCACCTATCTCATTACTTCATCAAATAATACTTACCGCCCAGGAGAAGGCCAGTGAGCCCACGCCTCGCTCAAAGTGGCCCAGGCCGATTTGTTGTAGGGTCAGCAGCGTGCTGGAGTCCCAGATGTGGACAAAAGGCTGCAGAGGCTGCAGGCAAAGAGACAAGGAGAGGCTGCAAACCACAGTACCTTACACAAGGGGGGTAGACATAAGGCGAGCGAGACAGAGAAGAAAGGGGAGTAAGGAAAAGAGGGAGCAGGGAAAGGAGTAAGGAAAGAAGGGAATACGATAGAATAACTGAAAAAAGAGGGAGAAAGATCTACATACTCGCCCACCTATTACACAGTCACAGACAGCCTCCATGATCCAAAAACCTGAAAGTTCTGCCACTTATATGCAATGGTACAACCGATAATACAGCAGCAAAATCACATATATTTGACGCTCATAACATTGATTACCAGATGTTTACTTTACACCTGAGATGTTTTAAGGCTTTTCCATCTAACCTGCTGTTGCAACAAGGCATCCCACGACATGGTTACATGAGTGAAGGCTACTCAGTGTCCCATAATTTTGTACTGATTCATTAATTCCCTGTTGACATGCAAACAGTTTGGTCTGATTACATGGGTTGTATTATGCTAGCCATTTCCCCTTGTACTTCTGATTTAAAAATCAAGGTATAAAAAAAAATCAAGGTATACAAAAAACCCAGGGTTTTGGAGTGGAGCAGGTATCTGTGATATCAGAGGCACATCTTTATGAGTTGAGTCAAGGAAGGTGTAACAGTGCCTGTGAGAAGGTGGCCTAATATGCAGTGCTCACTATTCTAGTGAACACTATGTATCAGTCCAGCAACCCTTATTGATGATTGGTTGTAAGTCAACCTTATAGACCAGCTATCCTAGTAGCGTGGATACGAGCAGTCTAAGGCTAAAGACTCGAGAGGGCGTGTTAAGCCAGCTGTTATACCACATATACCCCTTGAACACCAAGTGAAAGGACACCACACAAGTGTTATGAAAATAAACAGTTATTTATTAAGAATCACAACAGCCCTGTACTCTTTATGAGGACAGGGTACTAAGCACAAACCAAAACTCTTACAAAAATACTTAAGTTAGCACAGTATATACAAATGCCCGAGGGGCACGGAAAACCATATACTTGAAAAGTGGAATGCGAAATTACTAGCAGGTAAGTACAGTACTAATAGGCTTTGGAATCGCTAGGACTTGACTATAGAATCGTTAGATTACTTCTAGGAGACCCAGGGGACTCGGGTGCAGTGTGTGCACTCTCACGCGAGATGCGGGACAAAGTCTATGGTAGCTAGAATTTGCAAAGTTAGTGTTCTCGGGCGAACCCGACCTGGTAGGGAGAAAACGAAAGTAGATTCTGACCCTTGGATAGTGAGGCTATGCTGGGGCACCGAAATGCCGAAGTTACCTAGCCCAGGGGCTGCAGCTGCATAGGACTCAAAAGACGTCGGGAATCCTCGTTGACTGACCAGGAGCCTGGAAGAAAGAAGTTGCTGGCAGGCGACCAGTGAAGAAAGTTCGGTGGATCCAAGCCTGGATCGATGGAAGATGACACCTGAAAGCAGAGGGGACCAAGTTCGAGACTACTAGCCAGTAGTCAGTGGGCACCAGGAGGGCACCGGATGGTAGCCACCTCGACAAGGCGTGTGGGTGACGCTGTGCTCAGAGATCACACGGACCAGGAGGCGTTGTCGGCGACCAGGAAGGAGGATCGAGCTGTCCCACGAAGATAGAAGCTGTCGGCGTCGCTTGACCCAGGATTGGGCAACAAAGCCTTGGCAAATTCAAGCCCACGCGGTGGACCTAAAATGGCGTCTGGAGTGGACCAGGAGGGTCCGGGGTGCCTCTCTTCAAGAAGGAAGCAAGGGCCAGTCTGGAGCAACCAGACCAGCAGCGGTGATGTCGTCGGGCGTCGTTCAGTAGGCCACAAGCCAGCCGGCTAGTAGCCAAACAACGCGGTGCACAGCAAACAGCAGAAGGGCCCCACGCAGATCGTGGAGATGCAGGGAGGCTGGTCTTGGGTGCTGGAGCTGCGCAGGGTTGGGGCTTCTCGGACCCCAAAGCACTCACCCGTGGAGGACACGGTGGGCTTGCAGTAAAGATGTCGTGCAGTCTTGGCGATCGTCGGTCCCTCGAGGTCTCGTCGCACTCACGGTTCTCAGCTTGGCTGTAGAGGTGAGTAGAGGTCAGAGGTGCCAGGGAAGCCGGGTCTCGTCGAGCTGGGTCGTCGGATTCGTGATGAAGGACTTGCAGCAGACCGCAGTGTTCTTTAGGATGGTGCCCGCTTGATGCAGGGTGACTACTCCTTAGCCACAAGGGAGAATCTTGAAGAAGAAATCGTGAAGTCCTTTCGAAGAAAGTCGTGTCTTGATTCCAAAGATGATCTAATTTGAACAGGGGGCCCGCTCCCATCTTTATACTAAAAAAGGGGGCTGACCCGGTGACTAGGTCCTGCTTATGGGTGGGACTAGGTGGGGGGTGGTTACACCCCTCTGCCATGCCGGACTTCCCCAGGCCAGGGGCTGGTGTGCCCCTGGAACTGGTTCAGACCGGCCTATGCGTAGTGAGCACCGGGGTGCCACTCAGCAGTCACCTTCCTGTAAAGCCCTGCCTACCCAGGATACACAAAACCATGTCTGGGACGGTGCTAGCACCGCCCCTGACAGGAAACCCTTTGTCCAGGCTCCCCTCGCTGGAAGGACTCCCAGCTGCAGGGGGTCAGACTCGTGTCTGTGGTGGCAGCATCCATTTTGTGGAGCTGAGGCTTCAGTTAACTTTAACCGGGGTTCACAGTTACATACATGTCGTGTCCCTCTAGAAGGGTGGAATGCTAACCCCGTCGCCAGAATTGACGAGGGGTTAGTATTCCAATTCGTATGACACCTTACTCGACATGTTTTGATAAAGCAATACCAAAGTTAGCATTTAACCGCGAGGATTATAATGCACTTAAGAGTATATGGTATGCGATATCATGGAACAGCTATTAGGACTTGGTTCCGCAAGCTGCAGACAGGCTCAGCTCATGCCAGAGCACCATCTCACACGATTCCAAGCACTCTGCCTTCAGGATTGTCAAGGCCTGCCATAGGAGTGACTGATAGGAATCTGTGTGTCCATTTTTAGGGTTAGGTATAGGTATACTACACCTACAGCAAAGCGTGTTTACACAACTTTGCCCCAGCTGTCATGCAGCCAGTTGTGTCAAATTTAAGAGGCCAGCCAGGGGTGGCATAATACATGCTGCAGCCCCTGGCAGCCCTGGGTACACCTATGCCCTGAGTTACAGGGTCTGATAAGGTGGCCCAGTACCAATTGGTAAATGCACCTAGGGTACATGTCGTAATTTAGAAAGAGAACAGCCAGGCTGTGGGTCTGATTGGCAGGCCCACAGCCAGAGAAAGTCGTAAACCAGTGAAACAAAAGCAAAAAATCTGGGTGATCATAGGATTGCAGACCCTACTCTCCTACATGACCCCCCCCAAACTTTGGGACAATAAGCTAACCTTGACCAGGTGAGTCTTCTTGTTCTAAGTGGAAATATCTGGAGAGCCCATCGGCATTGCCATGATCAGTACCAGGTCTATGTTCCACGGTAAAGTCCATCCCCTGTAGGGAAATGGACCACCTAAGCAGTTTGGGGTTTTCACCCTTCATCTGATTTAGCCACAAGAGGGGCTTATGGTCGGTCTGAATCTTGAAGTGAGTGCCAAACAAGTATGGCCTCAGCTTCTTCAGGGCCCAAACCACAGCAAAGGCCTCCCTCTCAATAGCTGACCAATTCTTCTCTCTGGGGGTCAGCCTTCTGCTTATAAAAGCAATGGGCTGGTCTTGACCATCAAAATTCAGTTGAGAAAGAACAGCTCCCACACCCAACTCAGAAGCATCTGTTTGGACAATGAATGGTTTGGAGTAGTCTGGACTCTTAAGGATAGGTGCTGTGCACATGGCCTGCTTTAGGTCATCGAATGCTTTTTGACAGCCTGCTGTCCACTGAACCTTTTTTGGCATTTTCTTACTTGTTCATTTAATGGTGTCACAATTGAACCATAGTTCCTGACAAACTTCCTATAGTAACCAGTCAGGCCCAAGAAAGCTCGAACCTGAGTCTGGGTGGTTGGAGGAGCCCAGTCCCTGATTGACTGTATTTTGCTCTCCAGTGGCTGAACCTGGCCTCCACCTACAAGGTGGCCCAGGTATACAACCTGTGTCTGCCCTATCTGGCACTTAGTGGCCTTGATAGTGAGGCCTGCTGCTTGCAGAGCCTCTAACACTTTCCTCAGGTGGACCAGGTGATCCTCCCAGGTGGAGCTAAAGACAGCAATATCATCTAGATATGCTGCACAGAAGTCATCCAGCCCAGTAAGGACTTGATTCACCAACCTTTGGAAGGTGGCAGGTGCATTTTTCAGACCAAAGGGCATTACCACAAATTGATAATGCCCACCAGGGGTTGAAAATGCTGTCTTGGGCTTGGCATCCTCAGCTAACCTGATTTGCCAATACCCAGCTGTTAAGTCAAATGTGCTTAAGTAGTTGGCAGAAGCCAATCTATCTATCAGCTCATCTGCCCTTGGTATTGGGTGGGCATCAGTCTTAGTGACTGCATTGAGACCCCTGTAGTCTACGCAAAACCTCATCTCTCTCTTACCACCCTGGGTGTGAGGCTTTGGCACTAGAACTACTGGACTAGCCCAAGGGCTATCTGAGGGTTCAATGACTCCCAACTCCAACATTTTCTGCACTTCAGTTTTTATGCAGTCTCTAACATGATCAGGCTGCCTGTAGATTTTACTCTTAACTGGCAGACTGTCACCAGTGTCAACCTCATGGGTACACCAATTGGTCTGACTGGGTGTCAGAGAAAACATATGTCTGAAAGACTGAAGAACCTGTTTACAGTCTTTCTGTTGATGCTCAGAGAGGCTGCCACAAAAGACAACACCATCTACTGACCCATCATCAGGATTCTGAGTGAGCAGGTCTGGGAGAGGGTCACTCTCTTCCTCCTGTCCCTCATCTATGGCCATGAGCAAACTCATGTCCTTCCTGTCGACATATGCTTTGAGCCTGTTGACATGGAGCACCCTGTGGGGGCTCCTGGGAGTTCCAAGGTCCACCAGGTAGGTGACCTCTCCCTTTTGCTCAAGAATTGTGTGGGGCCCAGACCATTTGTCTTTGAGTGCTGCTGGGGCCACTGGCTCCAACACCCACACCTTCTGTCCAGGCTGATAAACAGTCAGGACAGCCTTTTGGTCATGCCAAGCTTTTTGAAGTTCTTGACTGGCCTTAAGGTTTTCTGATGCCTTCTCCATATACTCAGCCATCCTGGAGCGGAGACCAAGTACATAGTCCACTATGCTGGTTGCAGGCTTTTTGAGAGGTCTCTCCCATCCTTCCTTCACCAAACACAGGGGGCCTCTCACAGGATCCCCATACAAAAGTTCAAAAGGGCTGTAGCCAACCCCCTTTTGTGGGACCTCTCTGTAAGCAAACAGAAGGCAGGGAATCAGGACATCCCATCTACGCCTGAGCTTTTCAGGTAGTCCATGAATCATCCCTTTTAGGGTCCTGTTGAACCTTTCAACAAGCCCATTGCATTGTGGATGATAGGGTGTAGTGAATTTGTAATTGACACCACATTCCTTCCACATAGCAGTTAAGTAGCTTGACATGAAGTTTGCACCTCTGTCAGAGACAACCTCCTTAGGGAAGCCCACTCTGGAGAACACTCCAACTAGGGCCCTTGCCACCACAGGTGCTGTGGTGGTCCTAAGTGGAATAGCTTCAGGATACCTGGTGGCATGATCCAATACCACCAGTATACACTTGTGCCCTGATGCTGTCTGGGGTTCCATTGGACCAACAATGTCAATCCCCACTCTTTCAAAGGGCACCCCCACCACAGGCATTGGTATAAGGGGGGCCTTTGTTGTGCCACCTGACTTACCACTGGCTTGGCAAGTGACACAGGAGCGACAAAACTCCTTGGTATCCTCATTCATGTGAGGCCAGTGAAAGTGTGAGACAAGCCTGTCCCAAGTCTTTGTCTGGCCTAAGTGACCTGCTAAGGGAATCTCATGGGCCAAGGTAAGTAGGAAACCTCTCTGAGACAAGGGTACAACCAGCCTCCTGGTCATGCCAGGCTTGGGGTCTCTTGACTCAGTGTACAGGAGTCCATCTTCCCAGTATACCTTGTGGGTACCTGTGGCGTTCCCAGCAGCCTCAGCAGCAGCCTGCTGTCTGAGGAGTTCAAGAGAAGGGCAGCTTAACTGGTCCTTCCCCAGGTCTTCCCTTGAGGGCCCCCCTGAACCCAAGAATTCAACTTGATCAAGTTCAAACTCTCTGGGCTCAGTTTCCCTCAATTCCTGTAGGTCAGCCTCCTCTGAGACTTGATCCTCAACCTGGGGCAAGGGGGAAGGCACAGCCTTAACCCTGCTGCTCTTTTTCTTGGAAGGTGTCTGGTCCATTGTTCCAGGATCCAGCACCTGTTCAGTGGGGCATTTCCTGACCTGTGACCTAGTCACAGCAAACACATGTGCTGGCAAGCCTAACATTTCCATGTGAGTCCTCTGCTCCACTTCTGACCATTGTGATGACTCCAAATCATTGCCCAACAAACAATCCACTGGGAGGTCTGAACTAACTACAACCTTCTTTTGGCCAGTTACCCCTCCCCAGGAGAAAGCTACAATTGCCATACTGTGATTGGTAGTGACATTGCTTGCATTGGTCACCAGGAATTCTGTACCTGGCATGATCTGTCCAGGGTCCACAAAGTTAGGTGTCACCATTGTGACACTGGCACAAGTGTCCCTATAGGCCTGAGCCATTTTTCCATTAATGAAAGGTGTCTGTCTGTATTTGCCCAAAGTATTGGGACTTATGTCAGGGGACATCCCCATATCCCCAGCACTGACAAGGACAGCCTGAGTGAGTGTACCAACTAAGTTGTCACACCCCTCAGAACCCAGGGTTAACCCTACTAAACCCTTGGGAGGTGCACTACCACTGCTGGCTGTACTAGGGGGCACAGGTGCCTTAGGGGCTGCAGTGGCAGGAGTCTGCCCTCCTCCTTTCTTGGTGCACTCACTAAACCAGTGAGTTTTACTTTTGCAGTATTGGCACCACCTTTTAGATTTGCCTTCTTTCTTCTTTTGGGGAGCCTGACCCCCACCCTCTTTGGGTTGTTGGGGACCTGTCGAAGACTTCTGGTCATTTTGTTCCCCCTTAGAATCTTTACCCTTCTGGTCTGCTTTCTTCTGACCACCTTGATTCTGGCCCTGGTTCTGTTTAACTCTTGTTCTAACCAATCTGTCTGCCTTCTTTCCCAATTCTTGGGGAGAGGTCAGATCTGAGTCAACAAGATGCTGATGCAACAACTGGTTCTGACAATTGTTTAAAATTTGTTCTCTCATCATCAAATTATACAATCCTTTATAATCAGTAACCTTACTGCCCAGCAACCAGCCCTCAAAAGCCTTAGTGGCACAATCTACAAAGTCAGACCAATCTTGAGACTGAGTTTTCTGGGTATCCCTGAACAGCACCCTGTACTGCTCAGTGGTTAGGCCAAACCCTTCAACCAGTGTATTCTTCAAGACTTGGTAATTGTTAGCCTCCTCTACCCTTGTGGTGAGGAGCTTGTCTCTTCCTTTACCTTCAAAGGAGAGCCACAAGATAGCTGCCCACTGACTCTGGGGAACACCTTGCACAGTGCAGGCCCTCTCCAAAGCAGTAATCCATTTGTGGATGTCATCCCCTTGTTTAAAGGGGGGCACTATCTTCCCAAGGTGTTTTGTATCAAAACTCTTTTCCCTATTGCTAGGTACAATGCTGCCACCAGTGGGGACTACCCCACTTAACTGTTGCTCTCTAGCAAAGGCAAGCCTTTCTTTGGCTAGGGCAAGTTCTTCCCTTTCAATCCTCAGATTGGCTGCCCTTTCTTTAGCTTCATATACCTTCCTCTGAGGGGATGTCATCCCTCTTTGAGAAGAGTTGTGAGAGCCATTGGTTTGAAGGGATCTGCCAGAGCCTCTTGACAGAGATCTGGCTCGTCCATTCCCAATGTTAAGCTGACCTGATAGTGGCCCCAGGGGTCCCCCAGTACCACTGTCATGTTTGCTTAAGTTGGACCTGCTTAGTCTACCGACCTCTACCTGTCCCTTATCTGCCTCATCCCCAGAGGGATCCTCATCCTCATCATCCTCTACATCTTCATTCTCAGTTGAGAGGTGGATGAGGTCAGGGTCACCTCTGGTCCCCTCAAGGGGAGGCATGCCTCCTTCTGGATTAGAAGAGCTAAGAAGGGTCTCAGCTTTTCTGGCATCATAAGTCTCCAAGAGACCAATCAGAAAGGAAGTTGTGGGGTTAGACCCCTGTTTGATCTTCCTGGAGTGACACACCTGTCTCAACTCCTTGAAGCTCAGTACAGTATATCTTGAAGGGATGACCTGTGGAGGGTCAGCTGACACAAGGGGAGACTCAGAGTTTCCTCCTTTGTCCGACATACTGTTTCTAGTGTGGTGTAAGTGATGCACCTACCTACACTATGTGTTTACCTACTGATCCCTTGCTAAGAGTTGCAGCCAAGGTGTGCTAGGCCTTGAGGAGCTGCAACAGCTGGTTCAGTAGAACTCAGAGTATTCTAAGCTTAGTTATATGTACTAACAGTACTTATGTGATCTTTCAACAAGATATTCTTAGGATACGTGTGGTAAAACAACAGCAAGGGGGCGCTAGAGGGCGCCGGACAAGATGGCCGCACTTGCGTGAGGCTCTGTCCAGACCTGACAAAATTCGCTAATTTATCCTTGCATTTCCGTGCCTGCAGCCTGTAAAGACGCCGAGAGCACCCCACTAACATCGGGGGTCGGCGGAGACGTTTCTACCTGGTGTCTGCTGTGGCTGTTTGAGCCTCCGGGAGCCGGGTCGCCCTGCGCCGCGATCGCGCCGGTGCGGTCTAGCGACCTCGTGGGGGAGCCTCCCGCTGCTGCCCGGCTAGAGGATACCGCTGCCTCCTGATCGTGCTGTCCCTGGGGTGCGGAGTCGGCAGCCTGCGGAGGGGAGACGGAGGACGAGCTGAGCGGCGGAGAACCACCGGCGCTGCTGCGGAGCGACCTGACCCGACCTGCCGGCGCTGGTGAGTGGGGCGGGGCTCTACGCAAGCCCGGGGCTGCGGAGGTGGCGCCGGGCATGACTGGGCCGCGCCGCGCGACCTAGGGCTGGCGGGGGAGGGGCGGAGGTACTCTGGTGAGCGGTGCTGCAGTGCAGACGGCCCTGGGAGTAAGCTTGATGCCACGGGCGGAGGCGGCGGAGAGGCCCATGTGATATCGGGGCCGTTGGGACCCTGGGCTGCAGTGAGACACTGGTGACCTGCGGTGCGTCCGCCATTACGTGCAGAGGCGATCCTGGTCGGCTGGCTTTGGCTCCCAGGGGGGCTTTTCACAACGACGCATAAAACTGAACAGCGAGCACGAGTGGTGGTGGGGCTCTGATGTACTCCGTTTGAGACTCTGCTGGGCGCTGACAGTTAGGCTGCGGAGAGCCTGAAATTGCGTCGGAGAGTGCCTCTAGTTCCTTCCACGGTGGGCGCTTGGACTGCCTGCGCTTCCCTGGGGTGCACGGGGCGAGGCTGGAAGTGGCGCTGGGTGGTGCTCTGGTTCTGGCCTTTGATCATAGCCGGACGTAGCTGCATCTCTGCTGGCGTCTCTTTTTGGGCTGACCTAACTGCCACCATGGGCAGGCCGGACAGAAACCAGCCGAAAATTACATTTGATACAAATAAAAAATCTGCGCATACATCATCACAGGCGCCTGCTGACCATGATCAGGGGGGGGCTGTGGGAGGCACCCCTAACTTGGAATCCACCCTGATGGCCATGCAAAAGACCTTGCAGTCAATTGAAGGGACCATGGAATCTGTCAACCACCGCCTAGATCACATGGCGGCGCAATTCGACCGCCAAAATGAACGCATGGGGGAGGTAGAACAGAGAGTATCTGCCACAGAAGATGGTCTGGCCACAGTCTCTTCTAAAGTGTTCAGCATGGAGAGGGTCTTGGCGGTCATACAGGCCAAGAACGAGGAGTTGGAAGGGAGGTCCAGAAGGAACAATGTAAGGGTCACGGGCCTGCCGGAATCCACAAATGTGGGGCGTATGGAAGACTTCATGGAACGTATGCTTATTGATATTTTCGGGGCCGATCACCTGTCCAAAGTCTTTATAGTGGAGCGGGCCCATCGCTCTCTAGCCAAGCGGCCTCCGCCTGGAGCACCACCGCGCCCGATAGTAGCCAGGATTCTCAACTACAGAGACCGTGATACCATCCTTCGGCTTGCGAGGGAAAGGGGGGCAATCGAATACCAGGGCAACAAGCTCGAGTTCTACCCTGACTTCACCATGGCGGTGCAGACGGCTCGCAAGGAATTTACTGCGGTGAAGCAGATGCTGCGGACTGAGGACATAGCGTATGCCATGCTCTATCCGGCGCGCCTGCGGATAGGACCCCCTGCGGACAACAAGATATTTTCCTCCCCGAAGGCGGCCATGGACTATGCCAAGCAACTGAAAAGGAGAGCTAAAGGGCCGAGGGACCCTCGGGACGGTGCCGATGGCGGGCAGGAGGAGGCCGCCTGATCTGAATCTGTGCAGTTGCCTGTGGAGGGGCCCATGCTGCGCGGCGCTGAGATATGCCGCCTTCACTGTCGTTTGGGCTGTTATGGTTGCTGAGACTTTTGATCCCCCGGGTCCTGCATTGTCCTGCTCAGTGACTGCGTACATAGTGGATGGGGGGACGTGCTACCTGATGGGGACTCTGTGGTTTACACTGCACTGACCAGTCATGGGTCACTTCTCCTCTGTGAGCATGGCTAGGCCGAGCTGCGGCCCGCTGGGGTGGTGCGTGGAGCGCATGAGCTGCGATGCGCATGTGGCGCCCCCATTTGCCTTCGAGTTCTGAACTATTTACTGAGGGCCTGGGCTGGGACACTTTTGACACTGTGCCGGGGGTTGTTCAACTGTCTGATGCTGTATTATTAACGGATTTGGTTTGCAGGTACGGGGATGTAGCTCTGAATGACAGGTCTACGCTCTCGTCCGTCTCTGGCGTGAGTGGAGTGCCACTGCGCCCCCCAGGACGGGAGATCCCCACACGCAGTTGTTGCTTTTGCTGGGGTTTGGGGTAGGGGGGACAATGGGATTGCTTTGGCATTTGGGGCACGCTGAAGTGGGTGGAGGGATGGGGGTTGGGTTTCTGGGGACTGTTGGGGGATTGTTCTTTTTCCTGGTCAGGGATGTGTGCTCTGCGTTGCTGTTGGATTATGCTTGGGTGTGCTGGTACTGGAGGGATCGCTGTAGTGAACGGCCTCACTCCCTTTCTGTGCTGTTGATGTATCTGGGTGGGACTCGGGCATGGTCGACGGGGAGAGCCTATTATGATGAGGGTGGATTGAGGGGTTGGTGCAATGGAGAGGGGGGGTAGGATTAAATGCATAACTTGGAATGTGCGGGGACTTAATAGGCCGCAAAAGACCAGACAGGTGCTTGCCTTTCTAAATAGACATGGGGTGCAGGTGGCATTCCTACAGGAAACGCACCTTCAGGGCAAAGCGGCAGATAAGGTGGGCAGACAGTGGGCGGGGGTGCGGCTGGCTACGAACTATTCTTCCTATGCAAGAGGGGTGATGATCCTGGTGAAGAGACATGTTCCATTTGTACTGTTGCATGAAGACATTGACCCGCACGGTAGATACGTCATAATGCAGGGTAAATTATATGGCACACTGGTAACTCTGCTCAATGTTTATGGACCAAATGTTGATGACCCTGAGTTTTACGTTACTCTCTGGAACAAGCTGTATTCACTTGCACCTTCGGCTATCATTTGTGGGGGGGATTGGAACGTTACTCTGGATGCAGACCTAGATAGGAAACCGGATAGACCTACTGTGCGTAAGAAGGCGGTGGATGCGGTGTGCGAGGGTATGGATGGGTTGCAGCTGCTGGATGTGTGGAGACTACGAAACCCGAATAAGCGGGAGGGCACCTGCTACACCTCAGCACACGATACATGGTCGCGGCTGGATTACTGGCTCACGACACGAGATGTCAGTGGTTGGGTGGTGAGTGCTGAACATCTGCCTCGCACTCTCTCTGATCATGCGCCCGTTACGTTGGTGCTACAGCTCCCGTGTCAGGCTCCCGCTCCTTTCACTTGGCGGCTTTCCTCCGGGGTGCTGACGGATCAGGTGTTGTCTGAGCGGCTGAGGCAGATAATAGAGGAGTTTTTTACTAATAATATCGGGTCAGTAGACAGCATGGGTACTGTTTGGGAGGCCTTCAAGGTGACGGTGAGGGGAGCGTGCATTGGGTTGAGGTCAGGGGTGCTCACGTCCATTAGGGACTCCATGAGTCGGTTAGAAAGAGAGTTACGGGTTCTGGAAAGGCAATTGGAGGAAGGGATAGAGGGCACGGTCCTTGCTGACATTCGTACGAAGGTGAATGAATATAACGATCTGGCGGACCAGGAGGTAAAATTCCTCTCTAAGACAGCCACGGCCAGATATTATGGCGAAGGGGGCAGGCCGGGCAAGGGTCTGGCAGACAGGATCAGGGAACCGTGGGCACGACACTGCACGGTGCAAGAAATTGTGGATCAGGGGAATGTGATTACTAGCACGGAGGGTGTACTGACCTGCTTCGCCAAACATTATGAGCAGCTCTATGCACAAAGGGACACAGCAGATGAAGAAGAGGTGAATCGCTATTTGGAGGATGTAGCCTTGGTGTGGCTCTCTAGGGGGCAGCAAGAGTTCCTTATGCACCACGTCACTGAGGCCGAATTCAGAGATGCAATAGCTGCCCTGCCTAGTGGTAAAGCGGCTGGTACGGATGGTTTGCCCTCCGAATTTTATAAAACATACGCAGATTTACTGATCCCGCAGCTAGCACAGGTGTTGGAGGAGGCATTTGACTGCGGACAATTGCCGGCAACCATGAGGGAGGCACTGCTGGTGGCCCTGCCTAAACCGGGTAAACCGCCAAATCAGTGTGATTCATATCGCCCCCTTTCGCTTATGAACACCGATGTGAAGATTATTGCGAAAATACTGGCCACGCGGTTGCGCTTGCTGCTGCCTGTTATGGTCTTGCCGGACCAATCGGGTTTCATTCCACTCAGATCCACTACACATAATTTAAGGACGCTCTTCGCCGTATTGCACCTGCTTAAACCTGAACTGCCTGCAGCTGCGGTCATGCTGGACGCGGCTAAGGCCTTTGATTCGGTGGCCTGGAAGTACATGATGGCTATCCTGCACCGTATGGGGGTGCCCTTCTTTTTCACATCACTCATCGCCCTCTTATACACTGCGCCCACGGCAAGAGTCAGGGTCAATGGCCACGTATCTTCCTCGTTCCCGGTACGGAGGGGGACGAGACAGGGGTGCCCTCTGTCTCCATTACTGTTCGCCATCATGATGGAACCACTGGCCTGTATCTTGCGTCAACGGTATGCTGAAGCTGCATTAAAATTCCCACTACGTGCACTGGCGGTGTCAATGTACGCGGATGACATGGTCCTATATGTCAGGGAGCCGGCTCTTCACTTGAATAACATCCTACGCGAATTCATTAAGTTTGGTAGACATTCTGGTCTCACTATAAATTGGGACAAATCAGTGATACTGCCGCTCACGGAGGCGACCTGCCAGACTCAGCTGGAATTCCCCCTGGAGTGGGCAACTGAGTCAGTTCGGTATCTGGGGGTCTGGGTGCACAGGGACGGTCAGGAGGTGGTCCGGGCCAACTACGGTGTTGCTGTGTCCAAACTGGAAGATCAGGTAGCGCGCTGGACTCGCCTCCCGTTAACTCTAGCTGACCGCATATCCTTAATAAAAATGGTGGTGTTACCAAAATTCCTCTACCTTTTCATAAATATTCCTATTCTATTAAAATCATATTTCTTTGCAAGGATAAGATCACTCCTGATAACTCTCACGTGGGCTGGCAAGAAACCAAGAGTGACTTGGGAGGTGCTGACCAAGCCGTATGCGCTGGGAGGGTTCGCCCTGCCGGACATGAGGCTGTACTATCTCTGCGCACAGGCGCATTTTATGAGTTATTGGTTGACTGCCCCGCCATACACCCCGCACGTGGCACTTGAGGCGAGTGCGGTTCTGCCGTATCCGCTAAGGGCCATGGTTGTTAACAAACACTCGGTTTTCGAGAAGGGAGAGATAGACACAGTGCGGGTTACGGCGACGGCTTGGGAACACCTTGGTCGGAGGGCGGCCCGCCTGCCACTGTATGCTCCGGCTATGCCGTTACTATACCACTCGGATATCTCGGTCACTGGGGAGATCGGAGGGTTGCAAGTCTTGAGGGAAGCTGGATTACAAACCATGGGGGACCTCTTCCCTGGGGCGTCGTTTCTCTCCTTGCAGGATATGACAGCTGGATCGACTAACACGTGCATGCCTACCTTTATCTATGCCCGTCTGCGGGCTGCGATAAAAGATTTATATCCCACGTACCCGGAGGAGCCTCCGGCACTCGGGGCATTGCAACTGATATACGCAGCTAAGGACAGGGCTAAATTGGTCTCCAAATTGTACAAGGCCGCACAGGAGGATGAGGGAGGGGGGGCGGACCAGGCCAGAGCACGATGGGATAGGAGTCTTCCTGACCCTCTTACTGATGACGAATGGCTTGAATGTTGCACGATGACGGGTGGATATGTGATAAATGGCAACTTCCGTCTCTTGCATTATAAATTCCTGCATCAATGGTACTACACGCCGATGCAATTGGTGAGATATGGGCTTCGCACTGTGGCACGTTGCGTGAGATGCGGCGTTGAGGATGCTGACTTTCTACATCTTGCCTGGGGATGCCCGAGAGTGTATGATTTTTGGAAGGCGGTGACTGAGTGCCTAACGGTCATGACTTCAGTTGAGATTAAACTTGATGTGCGGCTCTGTCTGTTGGGTATAGCATCTGCGGTAGCGGCGCAATCACGCCGACTAGTTGTACTGGCGCTCCAGTTGGCCAAGAGGAGGGTTGCTATGGGGTGGGGGGGAAGGAGGGCACCAGACTTGCAACTATGGCTGAAGGATATGGCTTACTGCAGAGACCAACTGAACTGTTATTATGAGGGTTTGCCGGAGAGGTCTCGCCCGCGGGACATATGGGCCCCATTCACACTGTATGTCTTATCTCTGGATGACTCCGATAGCGAAAGGAGTGCGATTGTTGGGTTGCCGGACCGTGAACATGTATCGGATTGAACGTTGTTTGGAAATGGTGGGGATGACTGAGTTATGTAGGGTGCTTGCGCTATAGAGCTCTTGATGTGTTGGTCATTTGATAAGGTGGATGGAATGGATCGAGCCGCCTTCTGCCGCCCGGCTGTGCACCGAGTCTAGGATGGGAGTTCTGCAATGCGATCTCTATGTTGGCCTCGCCCTCTGGGCCGCTGTCTGCACCAGCTAAACCTTGAGAGCTGTAGCAGTCCACATAGTGTGGCTCACTAAGACCAGGAGTGGGGGGGTGGGGGGGAGTTGAGGTTGTTAGTTCATTAACTCTGTTCTACAAAATCGGAAAATGAGACCGAGATCACATGAGGGCTAACGGCTGACGTCAATGTGTGCTTTGAGCGCTTCATTTGGACCATATATGGTGCCTACAGGAACTCGATCTGGGACTGCGATTGTACCAATGGACTATATTATGGAGTTCTACTGTGACTGTATGGTGCACTGATGGCGGCCGGCCCTGACAGTGGGTTGTAGGCGCTCCGCTGTGTTTATTCATGATGTGCAATAAAGGTCTACCAAAAAAAAAAAAAAAAAAAAAAAAAAAAAAAATAAAACAACAGCAAGCTCAAATCCCAACCGCTGCTCACCAATGTGAGAAGGTGGCCTGATATGCAGTGCTCACTATTCTAGTGAACACTATGTATCAGTCCAGCAACCCTTATTGATGATTGGTTGTAAGTCAACCTTATAGACCAGCTATCCTAGTAGCGTGGATACGAGCAGTCTAAGGCTAAAGACTCGAGAGGGCGTGTTAAGCCAGCTGTTATACCACATATACCCCTTGAACACCAAGTGAAAGGACACCACACAAGTGTTATGAAAATAAACAGTTATTTATTAAGAATCACAACAGCCCTGTACTCTTTATGAGGACAGGGTACTAAGCACAAACCAAAACTCTTACAAAAATACTTAAGTTAGCACAGTATATACAAATGCCCGAGGGGCACGGAAAACCATATACTTGAAAAGTGGAATGCGAAATTACTAGCAGGTAAGTACAGTACTAATAGGCTTTGGAATCGCTAGGACTTGACTATAGAATCGTTAGATTACTTCTAGGAGACCCAGGGGACTCGGGTGCAGTGTGTGCACTCTCACGCGAGATGCGGGACAAAGTCTATGGTAGCTAGAATTTGCAAAGTTAGTGTTCTCGGGCGAACCCGACCTGGTAGGGAGAAAACAAAAGTAGATTCTGACCCTTGGATAGTGAGGCTATGCTGGGGCACCGAAATGCCAAAGTTACCTAGCCCAGGGGCTGCAGCTGCATAGGACTCAAAAGACGTCGGGAATCCTCGTTGACGGACCAGGAGCCTGGAAGAAAGAAGTTGCTGGCAGGCGACCAGTGAAGAAAGTTCGGTGGATCCAAGCCTGGATCGATGGAAGATGACACCTGAAAGCAGAGGGGACCAAGTTCGAGACTACTAGCCAGTAGTCAGTGGGCACCAGGAGGGCACCGGATGGTAGCCACCTCGACAAGGCGTGTGGGTGACGCTGTGCTCAGAGATCACACGGACCAGGAGGCGTTGTCGGCGACCAGGAAGGAGGATCGAGCTGTCCCACGAAGATAGAAGCTGTCGGCGTCGCTGGACCCAGGATTGGGCAACAAAGCCTTGGCAAATTCAAGCCCACGCGGTGGACCTAAAATGGCGTCTGGAGTGGACCAAGAGGGTCCGGGGTGCCTCTCTTCAAGAAGGAAGCAAGGGCCAGTCTGGAGCAACCAGACCAGCAGCGGTGATGTCGTCGGGCGTCGTTCAGTAGGCCACAAGCCAGCCGGCTAGTAGCCAAACAACGCGGTGCACAGCAAACAGCAGAAGGGCCCCACGCAGATCGTGGAGATGCAGGGAGGCTGGTCTTGGGTGCTGGAGCTGCGCAGGGTTGGGGCTTCTCGGACCCCAAAGCACTCACCCGTGGAGGACACGGTGGACTTGCAGTAAAGATGTTGTGCAGTCTTGGCGATCGTCGGTCCCTCGAGGTCTCGTCGCACTCACGGTTCTCAGCTTGGCTGTAGAGGTGAGTAGAGGTCAGAGGTGCCAGGGAAGCCGGGTCTCGTCGAGCTGGGTCGTCGGATTCGTGATGAAGGACTTGCAGCAGACCGCAGTGTTCTTTAGGATGGTGCCCGCTTGATGCAGGGTGACTACTCCTTAGCCACAAGGGAGAATCTTGAAGAAGAAATCGTGAAGTCCTTTCGAAGAAAGTCGTGTCTTGATTCCAAAGATGATCTAATTTGAACAGGGGGCCCGCTCCCATCTTTATACTAAAAAAAGGGGGCAGACCCGGTGACTAGGTCCTGCCTATGGGTGGGACTAGGTGGGGGGTGGTTACACCCCTCTGCCATGCCGGACTTCCCCAGGCCAGGGGCTGGTGTGCCCCTGGAACTGGTTCAGACCGGCCTATGCGTAGTGAGCACCGGGGTGCCACTCAGCAGTCACCTTCCTGTAAAGCCCTGCCTACCCAGGATACACAAAACCATGTCTGGGACGGTGCTAGCACCGCCCCTGACAGGAAACCCTTTGTCCAGGCTCCCCTCGCTGGAAGGACTCCCAGCTGCAGGGGGTCAGACTCGTGTCTGTGGTGGCAGCATCCATTTTGTGGAGCTGAGGCTTCAGTTAACTTTAACCGGGGTTCACAGTTACATACATGTCGTGTCCCTCTAGAAGGGTGGAATGCTAACCCCGTCGCCAGAATTGGCGAGGGGTTAGTATTCCAATTCGTATGACACCTTACTCGACATGTTTTGATAAAGCAATACCAAAGTTAGCATTTAACCGCGAGGATTATAATGCACTTAAGAGTATATGGTATGCGATATCATGGAACAGCTATTAGGACTTGGTTCCGCAAGCTGCAGACAGGCTCAGCTCATGCCAGAGCACCATCTCACACGATTCCAAGCACTCTGCCTTCAGGATTGTCAAGGCCTGCCATAGGAGTGACTGATAGGAATCTGTGTGTCCATTTTTAGGGTTAGGTATAGGTATACTACACCTACAGCAAAGCGTGTTTACACGACTTTGCCCCAGCTGTCATGCAGCCAGTTGTGTCAAATTTAAGAGGCCAGCCAGGGGTGGCATAATACATGCTGCAGCCCCTGGCAGCCCTGGGTACACCTATGCCCTGAGTTACAGGGTCTGATAAGGTGGCCCAGTACCAATTGGTAAATGCACCTAGGGTACATGTCGTAATTTAGAAAGAGAACAGCCAGGCTGTGGGTCTGATTGGCAGGCCCACAGCCAGAGAAAGTCGTAAACCAGTGAAACAAAAGCAAAAAAATCTGGGTGATCATAGGATTGCAGACCCTACTCTCCTACAGTGCCCTCCTGCGAGCCTAACTGATCAACTTTTGACTTAACTTAAACCTCTTTCTCTCAATGCGGTTGACTTTGTGTCCCAACCCAGCTATCTCTACAGTTCTCTGCATGCCTATTCCCATTTTACAGTTGAGGGATGCAGGAATGGAGAAAGATCCTCTGTGATTCAATCTCAGACTGTATCCGAGATGAGTCTGGACCAAAAATATGTGTTCGGTCTCTTTCGCCGTAGACTCAATAATACACACAATTAGTAGATGTGGTCTGGGGTGCACTGGATGGTTAGGATCTTTACATGTCTGGTACTGCACCGTCTGCCAGGAAAGATTAAGCAAGTTTAATGCTTTTTATCCATGAGACACATGGGTATGCCTGATATTTCCAGAACGGAAGTCGGTGTTGATGCAATTTAAGCGTTCAATCTCAATTTAAATGTAGTTAACAAGAAAGCTGCTAATAAGGGAATCTAGAAGCCTACCCACCCTAAACAGCACTTTGAACTTCAACCCCTTGAACTCCGAGCCCAGGCCTTAATGCACTGAAGATTAAGGATGTTCTGCCTTCTACGTCCACCAGGATGGCTTCAAACATGCCACCAATAATGATCGCAGGGCCTACGCCTCCGTCAGGGAGGCCCGATTAGATGGTCCAACTGAAACAAATCATGGAACTCACCAGCAACCCCTAACAAGGTATAATCACTGGCCACTATCACAAAATAGCAGCAAGCAGAAAGGAGGGATTTTATGAGACGAGATAAATCGCCACGAAATCTCTCATGGGAATAAATGGGTGGAGTCAAGAACTAAGAGAAGTGAGGAAGGGCTCTCAAAACTCCAAGAGTCTACAGACAACTTCAAAAAGATTGAGCAAAGGTGTTTTTGCTGCACAAAAGCAAGAGGGAGGCTGACATAAAATAATCTTGAGAGGGTAGAAACCTGTCCCAAATATACCCAGAGACCTTAAAGCTCTACCTTATATAGTGCCAATGAGCACATGGCCTTTTGTCAACCCGCTGTCAAGAACGCAGTGCTACATATGGACCCATCATCGAAAGCCCTCCAGGTACATTTAATGGAAATCATTCTGCAACTGTAAAGGCTCCGGCTTTTACAATGACGGATCACAAGGTTATGGGGGGATCCACTCCAGAAGCCACCCCTGCACTATCCTACTGTGATTTTGATGCGCTTTGTAAAAGCACAAAGAAGAGGAATTGTGAGTTTTAGGGATATTGTCCAGCCCAAGGAGCGCATCTCTGTATCTACCTTCAGATGGCACATCATAATGAGTTGTGCAAACCAAACCACCCTGGACCAACGTCCTACACAAAGGAAGCCAAACCTAGTTGGAAATACATGTAATGTGATACCTCGTACTAACAGCCGGACGCCAGGAGCACTAGTCCCCTCAAGCTCAGTGTCACTATCAAGAATCACTTACTCAAGGAAAGCATTAGGAAATCCTTTGGAATTGCAAACTGAAGCCCTCCACCAACAAGCGACCTCCCCAAGTTCAAAACCTGCCACTAATAAATTGTGAGATCTTAAAGAGATATGCACCCACTGAAAACTGGCAAAGAGTTAGATCTCGTAAAGAATAAAAGAAACTTAATTTTAATGAGCATTCTCAAAAAAATAGACTGTATACCATGGGAAGTCCATGAGGCATAGGATGGTAATAAACACTGAGGCACCATAAGCCGTGGAAGGCCCCGTGAAAAGGAGTCCTTGATTTGTAGAACAACAACTTTGATATGAGTATGCAATTTATTTAATACAGAAGGGTATGCATATACTAGAATGTGAGATTTTTCTATTATCCGTTGCACAATGGCAATCTCCCACATGCAACAAAAAGCTGGAAAGAAATCATCTTACCTTCATATTATGTTAGGCCCTAAACCCCCTTTATCACCCAGCCCCCGTCTCGGCTAAATAACTAATAACAGAGTCTCACTCACTCAACTTCTATATCACTTTTTCCTATTTCTGCCCCTAACTATTGTCCCCTCAGCATTCAATTGCATTTTCACTAGTTCCCTTGTTTGAGCACTTACCCCATTTATTATATCAAAGCTGATCAATGTCTATACCTTGTGCATTATATTTCTATTTCCACTTTTGCACCAATTTTAAAATGTGTGTATTTTAATGTGTGATGCAGCTGGAAGACGGTAAGGCTCTCATGCTGATCCAGCTACACTTATGTGGGATGTGTGTTTGCCACACAGATGTTCAGAAATGTACTATGCCAAGATATGCATAAAACAATGCTTTAGTGCCGAGCAGAAATATAGCTGCATTTATGTGTAAGTAACCAGAGAGGAGACATAATCTCATCATATCTTTTCTTCACGTGAGAATGCGCCCTACTAGGCCTACTGTTTGCCCGCTCGAGCAATCATGGCTTTCCTCTGGCTTAGATGCAGAGTTTGCTGTTAGGATAACAAAATGGATGCTGATGGAGCCCTCGTGGTTATCAGCATGTGGGAGTTGCAACACTGTGCCAGAGTATGTACCCAATGCAAAAACAACAGTTGATGGACAGAATGCAGAACAATGTCATACATTCACCCCAGTACAGAGATCTGGGCCTAAATCCATCGTTTTTTTGCACTCCACACCCCCCCAGTTCAGACATGGCCATATGCAAATCAGCCTTGACCCTGTGCCTCATGGGAACAGTCCAGCCCGAACTGCCAAGCCATGTCTTTACTGGACCGGAATCAAGCATCCAAGTCATGGGCAATGGAGGAAACACTGAACGCTGGTCAGAGGGAAGATGGCGTGGTCCCCTTAAGGAATCCATACACTGCCACCCTGTGCTGTCAATGGATTTTTCAAAGGGCCCAAGAGTGGGCTACTTTCAAAATTGTGATTTGGGACAAACAAGTATGTTGGAATTAGGAGAGTTCTCTCTCGCCCTCCTGAACTGCAGGCGAGCAGAGCGAGAGAGAGGCTATTGTGTACCACCCTCGACCCAAGCTCCTTTTGGGAGCAAGGGGGGCATATCAATTGTATTTTTTTTTGTTGATGTAGCACAACTGAATAATTAAATAAATAGGTGATGTTTATATATGTACTGTGCACTTATGGATAATAGTTTTTTTGTTAAAACAATGGTATATGCAGTTACGTAGAGTTTGGTGGATGTTAGACTGTCGCAAAAATGACAGATATCTCCTCCACCCTATTTAGAGTCTAAATATGGGGGGTGCACTTTAAAGGGAAGACTTTTGAAAAAATTCACTCAGCGCAGCCCCCCTGCGAGGCTGCACTGCGTTGTGCAACAGGGAGGGAGCAGGAGAGCGCTATATCTTCAGAGATGTGGCTCTCTCCTCCCCTTTGCCTAGCACCAGTGCTGATTTCAGCTGCTGTGCGCCAGGCACACACCTTAGCACCATAGTGCTAGGGTGTGTGCTTGAGTTTAGCATAGGTTTTGTACAGGAAGGTTACCCTTCTGTACAAACTACTATGCCTAGGCACAATCCAAAGCTTCCCCCACTTTGTATTCGTGCTGCACAGTGCAGCACGCATGCAAAGTCGGAAAAGCACAGAGAAATTAAAGCATTTCTCCTGTTAGCACTTCCTTTGAAGGGGGCGTAAACTTTTGGCGCAAATCTTTGTAAATATGGTTTTGCGTCGAAAGGCATGGCTGGTTGCATGGGAACGCCCATGCCCCACCTATGTAACACCCCTCTGCTCTAAGTTACGCAAAGCAGTGCCCTGCATTGCTTTGCGCTACTTTGAGGGTGCACTAAAGCGCAAAACAAGTTTTACGCTGGAAGGTAAATAGCAAAAAACACATTTTGCGCTGGTTAGCGTCATTTTTGTGGCGCTAACCCAGCGCAAAATGTTTATAAATCTCCCACCAAATATGGTAGAAGGAACATCCACTAGTTCTTGGTGGTAAATAAACCCCATAGTTTTTTGAATACCACACTGTGGCTTCATCACTGACCTTGTGTATTCCGTGACTGTGACCCAGACGTAATGTCTCTTTCAGTGCCGATGCCAAGTAGGAAAGTTGCTGAGGCTTCCAATAGGCCCTCATAACATTGATTTTCTCTTCTGTAGCTTGTTTGTTAACCCACAGCCAATGACCTCCCTCCCCGGTGGTAATATTACCTTGCCATCTTTGTCCACGCCTGCCGTCTGTCCAGTGGCCACACGAATTTTGTCCGGATGTACAGCCAAGCTGCAGAGGGAGATGGGGGGAGGAAGAGTGGAGAGAGGCATAGAAGGGCCATGTGAGAAACAAGTGAGAGAAATGGAGAGAACATGCTATGTCCCTGCTTTGGAGGTGATGGAGAGGTCGTTGCTCGGCTTAGCTTTCTGAGAGAGGGGTCAGAGCATAAGGATGCCTCCTCTGGATGTGAGAGGGGAGTATTGCTGGACCTGCCGCCAACGGCAAGAGCTGGGAATGGGGTGTTTAGATGGAAGTCCTCTACTCACAGGTTTCAGCTCCAAGGCAGTGGTTGATGTCTGTATTCTGCATCCAACATTGCTAGCCATGCACATTTTCTGCAAGCCACTTCTATTTATCACAAACCACACCCCATTTGTGTCACAGAGAGAATTGCACATATTATACCGTGAAGTGCAGCAATGTTTTTTAGCATAACTTAACATCCAGATAAGCTTGGTTACTTGCACTCTCTCTGTTGCCCTTGATAATATGCACCCTACGCCATTCATTCGAGGTAGCTGTACTACTCCTCAAAGAACATTGATTTTGTTAATTGATTATGGGTACTGAATGCTGCCGAGGCCATGCACTCTGTAAGGCCCCGATGTGGTTGGCCCAAATACCGGTCGGTAACGGTGAAATTCAGTAAATTTCACTGTTACCGACCGGTATTTAGGCATTCGTGATGTAGGGAAGGAATCGGTAATAAGGAATCACCAATTCCTTATTGGCCTTGCATTTAAGGAATCGGTAATACTGATTCCTTAAATGCAATGTAGAAAGCATATTAAAGAGTGCTTTTGGGCCTTAAGGAATCGGTAATTAACACCAACTTCAAGTTGGTGGTAATTCCCGAATTCCTTTAAAAAAGCACTTTCTTGCTTTTTTTGAAATGCCATGTGGCACACGTGCATACCCTTAGGGCATGCATGTGTGCCACATGTGCACACATGCACATTCCAGGGGTGCAACAGGGTGTCCTTTGCACACCCTGGTACTCTTGAAATACCTCCCAGTATTACCGAATTGGTAATACCGAATGTCTTCACATTCATTCCTATGGGCCTCAAGCTCATATGAATGAATGGGTAGGTATTCGTTATTACCGAATCTCGATTACCGATTCGGTAATAACGAATAATAAGCATTTGGTATTTTTTACAGAATTCTTACTTACATCTGAAATACCGATTTCTAAATACCGAATCGGTAAAATTCGGTATTTAGAATTCGGTATTTCACTATTACCTACATCGGGCTCTATAGACCCTTAGATGCCCTAAGCACTTAAAAGATTTTGGTGCCCCCATATATATGTTTTAAAATATAAACAATAATAAACCGTAAAATAACATTTTTTTTTTCAAAATGAAACCAAACTTGCAGTAAGATGGAAAATAATGTTTCTTTTTGTATGCTTTCACTTTATTTATATTTGAAAAGTTTTCCCCTACTTTTTCTAATTGCAACATTTGCAGTTTTGCACCATATGGTCCATGGTAAATCTGGCAATGGAAAATTTCTGTAGTGCCCCCCTTCCCTTGATGCCCTAAGCATGCTTATTGTGCTTAATGGTTAATCCAGCCCTGCACTTACACACAGATTCACAGAGGAAAAGCATCTTACTTGTGACTTTTCTCTCCAGCTCACTTCGGTATCAATCATACATACACATTATTGGGCTAAAACCCAGCATCTAGCAAAAGAGCCACACCATAGAACTAACAATATTCAGCCATTTTAGAGTTCTTGTAGCACAGTATAGTGGAAGATCCAATTAATGGCACATGGAGATATCCGTGAATACAGGCATCACTTGGGATATGCGTGAATCTCTGAAAAATACCATATTTGAAGAACTAGTGTTACAGATAAGTAATTTTATTGGTCTGGCGTTAGAGGGGCTCTGTAAATGTAAAGTGACTTATATAGCGCACATATCACCCAAAGGCATCAAGACGCTTGCCTTGGGAACCCGTCCTGGCTTTTCCCTGTGAGATAACCCCTACTGGGCATCCCCAAGGTGAAAGCCAGGCATCCCGCAGCGGGTGGGCCACTGTAGTGGAGATTAAGCAAGCTATTGCCCAGAGTTGCAGCGTGGGACCCCATGATTAGAGTAGGCACCGAGGCGAGAATTATCGAGTCCGTGGACATTTTTGGGCTCAGGACCCTGCCGTGTCAGGAATTGAACCCTGGTCCCAGGCCAGGCCTCTGCATCAGGGTCTGCCGCTCTAATCAGTGAGCCACACTCCTCCACTTTCAGTTAGCCCTCTTCATCTATTGGATTGTAGCTGTGTCATTCACATTTTTCTTCTGCCTACTATAGCATACAATATGGGGCAGTAGTAGGGTGACCAACCGTCCGTAAATTTCACGGACAGTCCGTAATTTCGGCCGTCTGTCCGTTGTCCGTGAAGGAATCTCTAACGGACGCCATTTGTCCGTCATTTTCACAGGGCACCGGTTGCCTCACCCTAAAGCCGGCACAGCTTGCACCCACCTCCTTTCTTCACTCTGATGCTGCACCAAAGCTCCTCAGATGCCCCGCAGCATTGGAGAGGCACAGCGGGATGGTAACCCTCACACCTCCAGCCCTTGATGACCTGTTAAGAGGTGCTTCGAGGGTGACTGAGAGGGAGGGGCTGCAGCTTCAGGAGCAGCGACATCTATTCAGATGCAAACAGCCCTGAATGTGTCATGTCTCTGCTATTTAGAGGGGGGGCTCACACGTTCCATTTCTACCCAGGGCCCCAAACATCCGAGACTCGGCCAGATTACACCCCTGATTACACCGAGGCAGCACGTGGTTCTCTTCACAGAGCGTAATTACTGTCACTAAATTATAAGCAAACCTCGGTTCTTCAAACATGCAGTCTATAATGTAAGAAAATAAAGAAATGGCACAATCGCACCCACACTGATTAACAAAGTATGGAGGACAATCAGTTTAATCAGTTCTCTTAGAGTATCTCCTGTAAGTACTGTACATCACAGTGGGGGATGGCATTTTGGAGAGCCTGTCTTCTCGTTGTCTTGTGCAGGAGGGGGCGAGGAGCCCAAGATGATACTAGAATACTGCATGCCCACCCCTGTGCCCACCCTGGTGGATCCTGTGGATCCTGTTCCCTCTCCTGTGATGGCTCCTGTCCTCCCCTCAGTGATGGCTCCTGTCCCCCCATGTGGTGGCTCCAGTCCACCCCCACCTGTGATGGCTCCTGCCCTCCCCTCAGTGATGGCTCCTGTCCACCCCCACCTGTGATGGCTCCTGTCCCCCCATGTGGTGGCTCCAGTCCACCCCCACCTGTGATGGCTCCTGCCCTCCCCTCAGTTATGGCTCCTGTCCACCCCCACCTGTGATGGCTCCTGTCCCCCCATGTGGTGGCTCCAGTCCCCCCCCACCTGTGATGGCTCCTGTCCCCCATGTTGTGGCTCCAGTCCACCCCCGCCTGTGATGGCTCCTGTCCCCCCATGTTGTGGCTCCAGTCCACCCCCACCTGTGATGGCTCTTGCCCCCCCCTGTGGTGGATCCTGTCTCCGCCCTGGGTGGCTTCTGTCCCAGTCCTGGAACGGCCCCTGCAGTGAGGGTGAAGTTCTTGATGGGCCTCTTCTCAAAAGGGCTCAGCTCAAAATTAATATGGAAAGGTCGGCGAGTAAGTAAGTGAAGGGATGGGTGAATGGCTGAATTAGTGAAAGGGTGAATGGATGAATGAAAGATTGAATAAATGGATAATGAGAGAGGATGGATGGATTGATGAGTGAGGGGAAGGATGGAGAGAAAATGTAAATAGCGTGATGTATGGGTGGAAGGGTAGCTGGATGATGGATGAGGGGAAAAATGGATGAGGGGAAGGATGATGGATGAGGAGAAGGATGGATAGATGGATGGAGGGGAAGGATGAATGGATGAGGGGAAGGATGGATGGATGGAGGGGAAGGAAGGATGATGAGGGGAAGGATGGATGGATGGATGGATGGATGGATGGATGGAGGGGAAGGATGGATGGATGAGGAGAAGGATGGATGGATGGATGGATGATGGTTGGGTGAAAGGATGGATGGATGGAGAGTCGGTGGGTGAAAGGATGGATGGATGATGAGTGGGTGGGTGAAAGGATGGATGGATGATGAGTGGGTGGGTGAAAGGATGATTGGATGATGAGTGGGTGGGTGAAAGGATGGATGGGTGGGTGGATAGTGGGTGGGTGAAAAGATGGATCAGTGGATTGGATGGTGGGTGGGTGAAAGGATGGATGAGTGGGTGGGTGGATGGTGGGTGGGTGGATGGTTTGGTGGATGATGGGAGGATAGGTGGATGAGTGAAATGATGGATGGATTGATGGCTTGATAAGTGCAAGGGTGAATGAATGGACGTATGAGTGAAAGGGTGGATGTAAGGATGGATGAGTGAGTGAAAGGGAGGGTAGATGGACAAAAGGATGAATAGATGTTTGAAGGAGTGAAATGATAGATGGATGAATGATAGGGTCAATGGATGGATTCATGAGTGGATGAGTAGATGGATGGATGGGTGGGTGGGTGGATGGATGGATGGAAGGAAGGATGGCTAAGTGAAAGGGTCGATGGAGAGAGAAAGGGAGGATGGATGGATGACTAAAATAGTGGATGGGTGGAAGGATTAATAAGTGAAAGGATGGCTGGATTGGTGAAAGGGTAAATGGCTGAATGGATGAGTGAATGGATGGATGGGATGAAGAGGGGATGGATAAGTGTACAGATGGATAGGGTGAAAGGATGGATGGATGGATAATGGAGGATGAGTGAAAGGATGGATGAAGGGATGGATGAGTGAAATTATATTTGGAAGAATACATGATGGATAGGTTTGCAAATGGTTGAATATGTTTGGAAATGGCTGGGCTTACTTATATACTATTGCGCGACCTCTGATGTGTCTGTAAAACGTACCTATTGTCCTGAAGTTTTGTCCTGAATTCTGACCTCCTGTCCTGAATTTGTGTCCTGAATTTTGACCCTTCGTCCTGAATTTTTACATTCACCGTCCTGAATTTGCACCAATGCCAGTTGGTCACCCTAGGCAGTAGGTCAACCTACTTTAGCCACTTGCTAACTTCAGTGTGAGTGACGGCTGTCTGTCTTTCACAAGGAGCATATCCGTGCACTAAGTGGTTTCCTTGTGACTGATTTTTGAGACCCCAAATATTTTTTTGCTTCTTGCCAATTTGTTTGTATTTTGGAGTTAGCCTGTCTGCTCCTTCAATAAAGTTTTACAAACAACATGATAAAACAAAACAACCATGGACAAAGCCAAAGGCTAGCATCCAACTCCAGATCTACTGGCTTTTCCAGTGCTTGTTTATCATTGGATCTTAGAGACTCGCACGCTTCTAAATACTTAGCTAGCAGTACAGTAGTTACTTAGATGGGAGGCCTGTGGGCCCCACTCGGGAGCAGACATTCTTCCGCAGTACCACCTCACACATTTAAGTGTCCTCAAGAGCTAAAGGAACCATTTTTGAAATGGAGATGTTCTAAATGATGGTTTTAAACTGTACAACGTATGGCAGTAATTGTATTCATCAAGCACTGAAAGCCTGTGGGCGCTTTTGCCTCTCTGACTCCCCAATCCCCCACGTTTCAGCTCCTCTGGTGTGAGCAAGGCATGTAACGAAGTCAATAATGCTACAGAAGGTGTGGACAGGTTTCCACCAGGCAGCTTCTTTCTGAGCAAGGGCCACAGGGCGTCCATCCGGAAGAAACCTGTCCACTTTTCACAGCAATACTTGATACGTGACACCACCAGGGGCTAGCTTAGTCCGCGAGAGTTGGGGGGGGGTGTAAATCTCAAATTTCCCAACTGAAAAAAGCAGTGGGCTGCAGGGTGATTGGGTGAGGTGATCAAGGTTCGGCATGGACTGTTCCCATGAGGAGCAGTGTCAATACTGATTTGCGTTAGGTGGGCCTCAACAGCGGATTCTGAGTTTGTACACAAAGTACCCTGTCTGAAAAATTCACGATCCCCCCGCCTGATTTTGGGTCAGACGACCTGCAAATTTTACATGATGGTGTAAAACCTCCTCTGATGGACCACTGGAGTAGGGTCCATCGGAGGTAAGCCATGCAACGGTCTGACATATTTAGAGTGGACAGGTAGATACCAGTATTTGTAAAGCGTACAGCTACATCTGAAGTGGTGTCCCAGCGCTGGGGGCCCTCGGAAAGATTAAGTGAGCTATTGCCCAGAGTCACATGGTGCTGGGCTAACCTGCCACCAGCACCGGGGATCGAACTGTGAACCCCGTAGTCCAGAGTCAGGCACCCTGGCCGCTGCGCCACACCTCTTCCCAAAAATGTGTATATATATATATATATATATATATATATATATATATATATATATATATATATATATATATATATATATATATATATATATATATATATATATATATATATATATATATATATATATATATATATATATATATATATATATATATACACACATATATATAAAGTCCTGTATTGCTCGATGCTATCAGCATCCCAGTTCCACTGTTCCAACCGGAAAAACGAACAAGCCGGACCCAAGATCTTGTGCAAAGATAAGTGTTTTTTATTTCATTAAATAACACCCAAGCAGTCCTGCATGACGCGTTTCGCCTCTAGCCGTTTCAGAAAAGTAAAAATTAACATGTACATTCTATCCATCATCAGTGCTCACATGCAACATACATATACCACAAGGTGGTTGAGATCACACGAGAATTGGTCAAATTTAGACCTAACCCTCCCTTACCCTGACAGATGGGCCATGACAGGCAAGGTACATCAATCAAGGTGCGAGTAGTGCAGTATATTATGCAGGGAGAGGGACAGAGGGGCCCTTGGAATGGGGGCAGCTTATGTAACTCAATGCCAGGGACCCCCCTGGAGCGACGGGGTGAGAGAGTTGGCCACGCGTCTGATAAGGCAGTGGGGTGTAGTCAGGTATTTGGTCATATGGTGTATGTCCCACTGGGTATTCAAGACCTCTCACAGAGGTAATGTACGTGACAACTGGTCCCAAAATATCTGCATGCAGAGATGCATGGGGCATAAGGTTCCAGTATCAATCTTGTTGCTCACTAAAGTAAGCTAAGCCAGTTATCCGGGCTCGCAACTTAGGGACTGAGGTTCAACCCCAATGTACTGTCACTTTACCCTTGGCTTAGAGCAGTAACATTGCTGTGATTCGGCGGGAGATGAGAGGGACATCATGGACCCAGCACAGCCTCGTGTTCAGGGGATACCTAGGGACTTGAAAGTCCATACGCAAGGCTTGTGTTGAATATTTCAGACCAGTAGGTGGTGATCTGTATCCCAGGAGAGAAGTAAGAGCCCCACATCTGCCGTTTGACATCTTGCACTGCAGGTGTCTTCAATAAGATAAAGTTTGTGAACATCACCAGAGCAGATGGCTTTTTACTGTCCATTCCCACCAAGTATACCTTAGTGGTGATAGACAGTAAACAAAAAACTGAAAAATGACCCAATACCTTGGGAGATAGCTCCAATAATGTGGGGGTAATTAGTTTTTTGTTTTTCAAAAACAAACTCCCGCTTAGGGAGTTTGTTCCTGAAAAAGAAAACACGTTGAAAAAGTTTAATGGACAGAAATCCGTCAAACTTTTCCTACATTGACAGGAACCGCCATGACGGCAGTTCCTGCGAATGTATAGAGATGTTTGCGGGGCTGGCAGTCATCTCTAAATTTGGCTGGAGAAGTAAAGGCAGAGTGGCGTCACACCCGCATTTACTCCATCCGCCAAACTCTAAATCAGGCCCTCTGTCCAGTGTGTCACGGTGGGCGAAAAACAATGGGTTGGAATGCTACCCCCAGCGATTACCAGTGTTCAGACTATTGGTGAGCATTCGCCCCATCATATTTTGAGTATTTGATTGCCAGTAGCATTCCTGGGGACCTGAGACTGGCGCAGATTTACAAGTTTATTACTGCCAATCTTTGTGAATTCCAAAATAGAAGTACATTTAGACCCATTTAAGGAGTACATCTGTGAAGATGTATGTGTTTGACCTCATGGTCACAGGTTCAAATCCGGGCGGGTTCACTCAGCCTTTCATCCATCTGAGGTCGATAAAATGAGTACCATTGAGTTGGGTAACAATGAACATCTGTTATTCAGCGCCCAGAGACCTCTGGGTGAACGTGCGCTTTACAAATACACATGTTATGTTATGTTATATACATTTAAGTTCTTGATTCAAAACAATCAGGACGGAGACAAAATACAACACAGGCATAGCAGACCTGATTCAGGGCCTCCAGATCCAACAACAAAGACACAAATGCATCAATTTGGGGGTGTCACAACCCCCACCCTCTCCCCACACACACACACACGAAAGCTCGTCCTTGGAGACCACACAATGCCTTTTGATAGACTTTGGCACAGTGTGACCCTTGTGAGAGGTTTCAAAAGCCACAAATAGCAGTGTGGTTTCTCAGGGCCTAGAGCCGTCTCAGGCACCGAAGGGGGTGACAGGAAGAACGCCGGCAGGAAATTGGTTCGGTTCACGTGGTGTTTAGAGAAAACTTTTGGTAAACATTTTAGGAACGCTTTTGGAACCGTTTAATGTCTGTGAAAACAGTAAAGGTCTCCTCCTCTGACAATACTTGTGATTCACCTGCCCTCCTGGCCATCTTCCAGACTAAATATGCAATGTTTGCCTTGTGGCTAGCATCGATGGGAGGATCATCTATTAATAGTGTAACTAAATACAAGTTCAATTCCCACGCCAGAGCTTGCTGTCTGTTTGGAATGAATGCCCTTTTACACAATTGAGAATTGGCTCAATAACTGGACACCAATACAGAGAACAGCAGTCTTGTTCTCACATTGTATTATGCGGTAATCATAGAACCATAACCCCTGCGTAATGCATGCCTGGCCCCTGACCCAACCAGGAGTGTGCAGCGATGGTTCCTAGGGCATAACTGCCAACTCACACGGGGCCACCGTGTGAAGCACAATATCAACTCCCATCACACGGTCTCCCCGGTGAGGAGCATTATCACACAGTGGCAGGGAAAATGAGCTGAATACTACTGTAAATACTGGTTTTCCAACTTGTTTTCCGAGGCTTGGAACTGCCGACATCCAGTAAGGGGTGTAAAAACACCCCAGGACATCGGCACCAACCTCAGCAAGCTTTTTTAGGTCTCGCCTGTCGATGCGCATGCGCATCGAGCAAGCGAGAGTATTGGGACTTATCCACTCTTTCCCCAACTTGCAAGGAATCGTGGCGATTCCTTGCAGTGCCCGTGACTTTTAAGCTCAATGCGCATGCGCATTGAGCTTAAAAGCGCGTGCACATGGCCCCAGCCGCCTGCCTTGCCTACTCTCCCGCCCCCTCACTTCTTGATTGCACGGCCGCTAGGCCGTGCCTCCCCTACTCCTCCTCCTACTCTCCTCCCCTCCCGTCTGTTCCCGCACTCCTCCCACACCCCCGCTCCGCCCCCTCCCCTGCCTGGTCGCGTCGCATTTCTCCTCCCCCCAGCCGCCTGCCTTGTTTATATTTGTATTTAGTCATTTGCATCCTCAGTTTCTTGAAGAGTAACAACTTGCTAGTATGTAAAAAAACAAAAAAACGCTGCATACAATATTACAAGCGAAAACATAAGTATTATTTTTGACCCAGGATCTGTGACTGCGTTATCTTGCTGACGGGACTGCAAAACATGCAGTCTCTTGCGTCACTTCTTAGCCTCCATATGTCCAGGTCTTCTTGAGGAATATCGTCCTATAAGCACACCAACTGCGAAACGTACTAAACATTAGGTTCGACAGTCCCACTTGTGAACAAGTGCTTCGAAAACCAGTCAAAGGAGCAGCTCGTCCCCACCAGTGCAAAGACTGGTTACCGGCGCAGGTCCACCCAAATGCACACAATATAGCCAGTCAGGGCTCCGAGTGCCACTGCCTTACCCACTACAAATTAACATGGAAGCCAAGCCGTTCCAAACGAACGCATCCAAAAGCAGTATTTTCTTTCTGCCGCTCGCCAGTCAGACTGCAGGAGTACAGACCAGCCCCCTCCACCAAAGGCCACCCGAGAGGTATACATCTCATTAAGCGCCCGCAATCACTTTGGCGGCAACACTTTGATGACCTCAGTGAGCCTCTTGGTGTAAACATCCAGCCCTTCCATGAGCCCTCACAGAGTCCAGGTCTGCCCGCAAATGCCTTTGAAATGTCTCTCAAGGACAGACAACTGCCTACTGGGGTGAGCTAACCCTTTCAATGCCTCTTTGATAAACGCCTTTACCTCATCCTGCAGGGGCTCCTCGAGACCCCCTGACATTTCCGCCACTCTTTTAAAGGCAGCTACACAGACTGTTTTGCTTCTGTGTCTGCCTGCTCACTTCCTCTCCTCTTTCCCACATTGCTTTCAACCCCAAATTAAACACAGCAAATTAAGCTTTCAACATCGCCATGCAGACCCAGCCCACAAACATGGTTTATTCTGATCTTTTTTTAATCACACACGTAGGCCCCCGCTCCGCCCCCTCCCCTGCCCGCCGTGTCGCATTTCTCCTCCCCCCTCCCCTTATCTGCCTTCCCTCCGTCTGTTCCCTCTCCCCGCTCCGCCCCCTCCCCTGCCCGCCGTGTCGCATTTCTCCTCCCCCTTCCCCTTCTCTCTCTTCTCTGACATGCAGTGTGCGGCCCTAACTGAAGTAGTGTAAACCCCGGCGCACAATAGCCAACACCCTCACTCACCCTCAACCCCTCACCCTCACTCACCCTCAACCCCTCACCCTCACTCACCCTCAACCCCTCACCCTCACCCTCACTCACCCTCCCTCAACCCTTCACCCTCACTCACCCACCCTCACTCACCCTCAACCCCTCACCCTCAACCACCCTCACTCACCCTCACTCACCCTCAACCCCTCCCTCACTCTCACTCTCACTCACCCTCACTCACCCTCAACCCCTCAGCCTCACCCTCACTCTCACTCACCCTCACTCACCCTCAACCCTTACTCACCCTCAACCCCTCAGCCTCACCCTCACTCACCCTCAACCCTCACTCACCCTCAACCCCTCACCCTCACTCACCCTCAACCCCTCACCCTCACTCACCCTCAACCCCTCACCCTCAACCCCTCACCCTCACTCACCCTCAACCCCTCACCCTCACTCACCCTCAACCCCTCACCCTCACTCACCCTCAACCCCTCACCCTCCCTCACCCTCACCCTCACTCACCCTCAACCCCTCACCCTCACTCACCCTCAACACCTCACCCTCACTCACCCTCAACACCTCACCCTCACTCACCCTCAACCCCTCACCCTCACTCACCCTCAACCCCTCACCCCCTCACCCTCAACCCCTCACCCTCACTCACTCACCCTCACTCACTCACCCTCACTCACTCACCCTCACTCACCCTCACCCTCACCCACCCTCACTCACCCTCACTCACCCTCAACCCCTCACCCTCACTCACCCTCAACCCCTCACTCACCCTCACCCTCACTCACCCTCACCCTCACTCAGCGCAACCACAGCATCTTCACTAAATATATTTAATAAACGTTAAGCTATTGGCAATATAAAATAAAATCCATTTTATTTACGTATTAATTATTAATTGTTTTTTAAAGCCATTGATTTTTTTTATATCAATACATATAAGTCACATATAAGTCCCGTTAATACAAAACATGTTGCTTTACAAATGCTAGAGTTGTCACATTTACAAAAATTATAACTATTGGCTTTGTAAATAAGAAAGCTATTAATTTAGCTATTTAGAAAAAACAACACATAAATAAAAAACAAAAAAATAAATAACACCTATAGCTCAAACTTTCCTACTGCGAGACCTATTGCATTTCCAATGCTTGTTTGTCCGTGGGAAGAGGGGGCTTTGGAGCGAGGAGGGATTTAAAAGTGCCTCGAAGGTACTTCTGGGCATTAGGCCCCGCCCCCTTCAAGACCTTGCCCCCTTCTCAGACTGTGAGATTGTTCTTCAAGTGGACAGGTATGCCCTAGGGGCAGATTAGTACCTGATTTTCAGCATATCCACATGGTAAGAATTTAGATCCAATTAATCTAAATGGCAATTACTCGTGTAGTAAGTGAACCTGTGATGGGCCTAATAAAACCTGTGCCCCAGCTCTATTTGTCCAGGCCGCACTCTTGGGCACCACCACCATAGCTGTTGAATATGCCAAGACGCAACACGGAAAAAAACAGACACTGCATAATAAAGTGCATGGCTTGGTTATAAGGCTTGTTATTAAAAACATTATTGTAAAACATCTGCTTCAGTAAATGTTTTTTACATTTAAGATTTTCATTAAAAGCATATACTGTAAGCATACAGTGTCCATGCTTAGGTGGCAGCATATATTTTTTCTCTCCTTTTTTTGTGATATATGCCTGCAATAAAAAAAGCATGCAAAATAACCATTGCACTAGCTTCAAAGCTCCAACCTAGTGGCTTTGCCAAAGCTTGTTTTAAACTGGTAGACAATTTTACAGGAAGGTAGTTTTGACAAGAAAAGTCCTTGAGCTAGGAGAAAATGATTTTGTCACCAAAAGAAAATCCACAAAAATGTCTCTTCATACCAAGACTTAGAACCTGAAGAAGTACTAAAAGTTTGAAAAGCTTTCATAGCAAATCATAACATATGGACAACTGCTGGGGCCAAGTGTTCTCTTGGCAACTAGCTGTAAATTAATCCAAATTGGCTGATGGAATTTGCACCTTGTGGTTGTCACCTGCCAATGAACATTTTTTTAAATTATGTGGTGACACATATTAATTCAAAGACAAACACAAACACACACTTTCCCCAATGGATTTGGAAGTGTGCGTACCCCCTGGCCTGGAATCCTATACTGGGACCCAGCAATGCATGGCTATATGACACAAGGGTGTATCTGTAAAGACTTGAAAAAGGACATTGCACTTTTATGGCTATCTCAGTTGAATAAAGAAGATCTGACGACTGACTTACGTTGTACAAAAGCCCATCACGGCCCAATTCACAAATCATTTTCAGTGAGTAGGTGTGACTTTCTCCTAACTCAATTCCTGATCGCCACGAGTAGGCACAACTACTTATGGAAAACACTTTGTGAATTGGGCCCAAAAGGTACTACTACCCCACTACCCACTAAGAACCATCTTTGTGCTCATCCATCCAGGTATCTTTACTATCCTCCAGCAAACCCCTTAACTATCTTTAACAATACCCTTACATTTCCTTCCCATTCAATGATCCCTGTACATCATTTCCTTGCACACCTTCTTCCCAACATCTTATGCTGTCAGTGTCTGTCACTCTGCAGTGCCTAATTTGAGCCAGTGTTTTCCGGTGCTCTGCACCAGCACTTAATTGTCAATACTGGCACGTATGAAAGCCTGCCACATAGTGGCACTGTCTAATTTAGAGATAAGCACAACAACAGTTGTTTATTAATTCAGCATACATTAAAAATGATGAATACATGCCTGCCACACAAGCCATTCGTTTAGCTTTAGGGGCATGGAATAGTCACACTTAAGGGTGTGATAGTAATTGTGTTGGTACTGTCATTGGCAACGCTGGCAGGGACAATGGGTGGCGCAAGCTACAGGAGCCTCCTGACGAGGAGCCGGGCACTTATGTTGTACAAACTAACTAAGGCACTGCTGCCAGGTACTGGCACCACATCCTTTTCTACCAAAGGGTTGACTCCTCTAAATCCCACCCCCGCACCTCATGCGCCCCCTTACCATCGAACGCAGTCGGTGTGACGCAGGTAGTGCCTCTGGGTCCTCGCTTGCACATGGTACAGCACAACCACGCAGGCAATAAAGTAGACAACCTCGCCCGACGCCAACACATACAGGTTGGAACGGCAGTCACGACCTCGGTAGCCATATCTGAAGACCAGCTCTTGTCAAGGAAAGGGGCCGGAAGGTCTTGGGTTTAGTTTAGTTGTGGCACTAGAGACCCCTAGACTGGAAGAAACGTGAGAGGAAGACAATAGAAGAATAAACAGTAGACAGGTTGGTCATGCGGCAGGAGTATTATTTCTCACAGGTGGTGGCAAACATTTTACTTCTGCAGTCTACTTTATTTTTATTTTAAATCCAGATTCTGCTTGACTGTAGCTCGGTTATGCTCTCAAGAGAGCTGGGAAGAAGGCTTCCAGCAAAAAACAGCCTTCCTGACGTCACAATATATATATATATATATATATATATATATATATATATATATATTTTTTTTTTAAACAAATGTAGATGTTGGTATCTCCCACGGAATGAAAACGAGCAGGAAATAAACCGATCAAAACTTGGCAAAATTCACCGCCCCTGCCAGGCCTGGCCAGCGAACAGCTGATGCCTAACAAGATAAACTGGTTTGTTCCCTGTCTGATGTTTCTCTCGAACCTGCAAATAATTCTTATTGTGAAGCTTGACAAGTTGGTGCCTAACAGGACAAACTGGTTTCTACCCTGTCTGATGCTTCTCACGAACTTGTAAATTCTTCTTCTTGTGCAAAAAATGTGTGTGAAGGTTGTCTAGAAAACTCTACATTTGAGAGCCAATAGGTAGCCCAGAAGATTGATGCAGATTAGACCGCAGGTCACCTACAAAGGAAACCAGGCCCACACATCAACTACAGTTTTATTTGTGAGGCTATGAATGTCAATTAGGGGAAGCAGCTGCTACCCTGACTTGCCCTTGTGTCAGGGTCACTTGATTTATGTGGCAAAGTTGACTCTATAATGCAAGAATTAAAGCCACATTGTGCTGAATAATGTTGCAAATTTTGCAATAATATTTATTTCATTAGTTTCTCATTTTTACACGTTAACACAATCTTAACAAACATTTCAGCTCTTTAGTACCAGTTTAACAGTAAAATACAGCAGTAGGTAAGTTAAAGGTGAACAGTCAACTTTGGTGAAGGGCCTTCCACTGCGGAGAAACACGCATCGCTGCAGTTTCAGTAACTTTTATTCTGTGAGTTTAAAACATTTTTTGGGGGTTAAAATCTGCAAATTATGCAGCAGATGATGGATGGCAAATTCGTAAAATCTATAACTATGCGGAAAGCATAATTCCAGTGGCCCTGACTTGGGTATCCTTTACACTGCCATTTCTACCCCTCAGCTCATGGGCATTAAAGCAGTGTTAGCAACAGAAAGTAAGCAAAGTTAAAGATTTTTTTTAGCTTTCTGTAGTTTTACACTCCTTATTGTTTCCCTGAATATCAGATATGACACAGTTGAGTTCCAAGGACACAAGATGTTACTTTAGCTATCCCTGGATTTTTCCTTGAGTCAACGCATCTGGTCCTACTTGACAGTTGCACCAAATTAAGCTGCACCACTATTCATTGACTGAGATATCGATGGTAAGTAAACGCCTGAATGACCATGTCCCTTCTGCTTACATTTCCTAACCAACCCTCAATGCTTTTCACACAGGCACAGTGACAAAAACAAGGTAAGACCACATCTCGGGTCCTCATGCACAGCACCTAGGTTACCCATACAGAAGCATACACTATTCAATCCATAGTGCAACCACGGAGTAGCGTGCTGCCCGTCGGTAAAGGACTTCAGAGCCTTGTTAAGGACAGGAAGCGCAATATAAATGCAACTGCTATACTTGCTAAGTGTAGTTTTGAGTTTGTCTACAAGTGACTACCAAGCAGAACTGAAAGTAAAAGTTCAATTTGGAAATCACTGCAGGCAAATGAAACGGCCCACATATTTTATGTACAGGTAGCTGATAACTAACTGAAGGGGTTGCGGGGGGGGCGGGGGGGGGGGGGGGGGGGTAGTTCCTCAAAAACACTTCCCTTTTTCCGTTTCTGGAAAGCCCACATGTTAGGCAGTCACCACTGGGGAAGGGAAGAAAGGGCTGAGAGAGTTAAACTGTGGATGAGATTAACCTGACGCAGTGCTTAATTTGAGCCGGTGGTTTCCGGTGCTTGGCACCAGCACTTGAATATCAACACAGCCGCTTGTGACAGTCTGCCACAAGGTGGCGCTCACTGTCTGTCTAATTTAGAGATGACCACAACAATAGTTAATTATTAATTCAATATACTTTAACAATGGCTATAACTGCTGCCAAAACCATTCTTATAGCTTTGGGGGGCTGAAATAATCCGAATTGTCACACTTGTGGGTGTACAATGGTTCGTAGTTGTGTTGTTATTATAATTGGCAAAACACACAAGATGATGGACGGAATGTTGCACAATGGCAAAACATTCACCCCCAGTTCAGACATGGCCATATGCAAATCAGTCTTGACCCTGTGCCTCATGGGAACAGTCCAGCCCGAATCAGGGTCAAGACTGATTTGCATATGGCCATGTCTGAACTGGGGTGGCTTGGTGAGCAAAATAACGATGGATTAAACCTAGATCTGTGATTGGGGGTGAATGTTTTGCCATTGTGCAACATTCCGTCCATCATCTTGTGTATTTTGCTGTTCACCCTATGTGGGAAGAGTATGCCCAGACGTGGGTCCAGTGCTCACTACGCCACTGGAGTCAAGCTATCCTGGCTGAAGACGGCTGATAGCCAGAAACCGATCCTAGGATGCTTGATTCCAGTCCAGGGAAGACATGGCTTGGCAGTTCGGGCTGGACTGTTCCCATGAGGCACAGGGTCAAGACTGATTTGCATATGGCCATGTCTGAACTGGGGTGGCTTGGTGAGCAAAATAACAGTGGATTAAACCCAGATCTGTGATTGGGGGTGAATGTTTTGCCATTGTGCAACATTCCGTCCATCATCTTGTGTATTTTGCTGTTCACCCTATGTGGGAAGAGTATGCCCAGACGTGGGTCCAGTGCTCACTACGCCACTGGAGTCAAGCTATCCTGGCTGAAGACGGCTGATAGCCAGAAACCGATCCTAGGATGCTTGATTCCAGTCCTGGGAAGACATGGCTTGGCAGTTCGGGCTGGACTGTTCCCATGAGGCACAGGGTCAAGACTGATTTGCATATGGCCATGTCTGAACTGGGGTGGCTTGGTGAGCAAAATAACGATGGATTAAACCCAGATCTGTGATTGGGGGTGAATGTTTTGCCATTGTGCAACAATCCGTCCATCATCTTGTGTATTTTGCTGTTCACCCTATGTGGGAAGGGTATTCCCAGACGTGAGTCCAGTGCTCACTACGCCACTGGAGTCAAGCTGTCCTGGCTGAAGACGGCTGATAGCCAGAAACCGGTCCTAGGATGCTTGATTCTGGTCCAGGGAAGACATGGCTTGGCAGTTCGGGCTGGACTGTTCCCATGAGGCACAGGATCAAGACTGATTTTCATATGGCCATGTTTGAACTGGGGTGGCTTGGTGAGCAAATAATGATTGATTAAACTCAGATCTGTGATTGGGGGTGAATGTATTTCACAGCCGGGTTGGAGAAACAGCATAGACTCCTTATGCCTGAGCAAGTGTTATTCCAGCCCACTCAAGTAAATCCCCATGCTGCTCTCATGCTTAAGAGCAGTGCGAGGATTGGAGGCGGAGTTCGTGATGCTGTCCCAGAGACTGCTGGAACAGGGGAGCGCAAGGTGGCCGGTGGCACCAGGTAAGTCTATTATTTTAAAATATATATATCCCCCTCTACTGTGCACGCACCCCCACGTGCTCCCCCCCGGCGTGATCCACCCGCCTCACTACTTCTTATCTGTGTCAGCCGCCACTGCTTATTCTGTCTTACTTCTTAGGTCTTAACTGTGTCATGGTAGGAAGAGGAGTGGAGATACATTAACAGACTGAACGATTAAATACATGAATTAGCTGATTTGTAGAATGCACTACTTCTGGGAGTGTCCCAGCACTAAAGAATAACAGTACTGAAATAACAACATTCAGAACGAAGCGAATAGCCAAGCTTTAAGATTCTTTCTGAAAAGCAGGTCAGAGCTCAAAGTACAGAGCTCAACAGAGAGCTGGTCCCATGCTTGTGTGGCCAGATAGGAAAAGGAGTGGCTGGCCTTCCTTGCTGACCAAGATTGTTGTGATTTATCCTGCTGCTCTACAGAATCCTCTTAGGGAGCCCGCTGGGCAGCCCTTAAATGTGCTGGTCTATCAATATCTCAGCATCTGAGTCAACCAGGCAGCCCTTACACGTCTCATCAACCGTGAACACACTGCACTTGTATCTGTGCAGTCGATCAGGCACTGTAAGGATACTTAATGGTGTAGGATTTCTTCGACATTAGTCTGAAGGCTGAACAGCATTAGCTCATCCCAGCCAGGGCAAACCAACCTGCCCTGCTCTTCAGAGGAGAGAACAAGGGACGGATTGTGTGCCTTCAGCAGCTGGGCCGGGGTCTTACTCTACAAAAGCAGTCTTGCTGTGAGACAGACAGACTGCCCTGTGGTGCCACAGTCAAAGAAGAATCGCTGGTGTTTGGACACATAGCATTGCTACTCCTAGTCCTTTGTGGATGGGAGGACACAGGTAAGTTTACATTAACTGCTGGCATCTTGTAAGCAATTCTTAATTTGAGCCGGTGGTTTCCAGTGCTTGGCACCAGCACTTAATTGCCAGCACTAGTTCTAGTGAAAGTCCACCACATGGTGGCTCTGTACGAGATGTGCACAACAACCATGTTTATTAAGTCAAATGGCACTGAAAATTAATAATACCAGCCTCTCACACCATTATTATGGCTTTGTGTTTCCTCAAACAGTCTGAATTGTCACACTTGTAGGAGTGCGATTGGTAGGTGTGATGTTTGTACGGTCACTGGCAGCGCTGGCAGGGGCAATGCATGCTGCAGGCTGCAGTGGCCTTCCGAGAAGGGCCCTCGCACTTAATTTTGTTACAAATTAATTACTGCTTGTAAAGACTCTGGCCTCACCCGACCCACACCTGACTCTTTGAGGCAATAAACAGGGGGAGACATCTGAGGTAAACCTCATGGGACACACTGCCCAACCTATCTATTTATTTATTTATTTATTAAAGGTTGCAAGCTTGTTGGCAGCCGAGTCTTCCACGGAGCCCCAGTGGAGATTTAAATCACCAAGGAAGATCTGTTTGTCGCTTTGTGAATTTTGGTTACTAATGTGGTGGATGAGTTCCTCCATGATGGAAGAGCAATTACAGGGAGGGTGGTAGATGGCATGGAACCTGACGGGTGAGTCATGATGAACTTGGAGTTCTAGGGAAAAACATTCAAAAGTGCGAAAGAGGATGGTGGGAAAGGCTTTGATTTGAAGGGAGTTTCTGAAGATAATCGCAACACCTCCCCCTATCTTGTCTGTTCTGTCTTTTCTGAGGATAGAATAGTCAGTAGGTATCAAAAGATCAAATAAAGTGTGAGAGGAGTCATTAAACTAGGTCTCAGTGAGAAAGAGCATGTCGAGATTGTGGTGGGTGATAGTGTCAGATATTTTCAGTTTGTGTTTGGTTGCAGATCTGCAGTTATGGAGCATACAATGAAGCTCTGACGCAATTGTTTTGGTGATGTGAGTGTCTTGACTGATAAGGGGGATATGGATTAGATTCTTGAATGAGGTTGCCCCTTGAGGGGGAGGCTGGTACGTTCTGACGGAAGAGATGGTCTGAATGGTAAATTGAGTAGAATTGTTAGGAGAGGCGAGTGGAGGGTAATTGACATTGATGGTCTTGTAGGTAGCCAGTAAGTTGGTGATGTCTGTGGAGGACAGACTGCGGTTGGCTTTATTGGGGCGCGGGAGCAAGGAACTCCTTGGGAGGTTATTCGGGGAGGGGGATATCTTAGCACTTAAGAGTGAAATGGACGCTTCAAGCTGGGAAATGGAAGAGATGAGAGAATCAAGTTTAGTTTCCAGAGAGAGGTGAGCTGAGCACGGAGTGAAGGGTGGCTCAATGGTTAAGGGAGGGAGTGGCCTAGGCAAAGGAGGCTTGGGGGATGTGGGGGACCGGGGGGAGTGTTGGGGTGCGAGGGTCGAAGGTGGGGGAGGATATGAAGTAGGCGAAGGAGGACAGTGGGCTGTGGCGGACTGGGGAGAGAGATGTGATGCAAGGGTCTGAGGGGGGAAAGATGATGATAGAAAAGAGTGGATGGAGTTACAGTGATAGAGGAAACGAAAGAAACAAAGAAGGACAGAAAGAGAACAATTGTCAGAATCTTGAGAAAGAACTAATACTGGCAAAGCCAAAAGGTCTCGTTTAGGAGGCAATTTTTAAAGATTTTCTTTTTTAAATAAATAAACTGTGTTACAACATGGCACTGATGCCTACTAGTGTGTAGAACGTTGAGTTTGTTGACTTCAGTTGAGCCCCTTAGGGCTCGAGAGGGTGTTGTGGACACTCAGAATGTAAATGACCTATTCCTGGAGTATTCGAGGAGAGTGTCAAAAATAGAGCAAGGGGCGTATTTACTACACTAACTTCAGTACAGAAATATTTTGGGGAAAGTTAACATTTTTCCAAGTGTATTAAAACAGGGTTAAACAGATATAGTTTTGCATTCATCGAAAGTAATTCCCTGCCCTGATGGCACTTGCCAAGGCACAAAGTAGGATTGCCACATGTGTGCGCTTAGATTGAGATACACTGGTGGCACTTTTGGGTAAATAATGATCAATTGTATTTGCTGTTCAAAGATGATCGACTGCCATTTTAAAAATGCTACATAGAAAAAGAAAAGCACGTGCAATGCTGCGAGAAGAAGAGAGCGACCCGGTAGCAGTGGGCTGCTGCCAGGGCCTCTCTGAAATAATTAAAAACATTCAGATAAAGTGACAGGAAGAGGTGGGGCAGGTAGCAACGATGAAAGGGGAGTAGAACAGCCTCAAAGCAGTGTGAAGCTGCTGGATCACACAAACTATTAAAGAAAAAGAAAGCAATGAAGCACAGAGGGATGAGGGCGCAACAAATGAGTGGCAGGGGTCAGTGGCGCGAAGTTTGCCGGGATATCTGAGGTAGAGAGAGAAAGAGAGAACATGAGAGAGTGTAAGAGAGTGAGAGAGAGAGAAGCCATGCGCTCATGTGAAGTCCTAAACCCAAATCCCAGTGCCTTGAGACCCTCGGTGGTGAGTAGCTGCACTTTACCAACCCCTGATTGATTGATTGAAATGAGAGCAGTGGATGACTTGGGCACGGGGGGGGGGGGTGTTGCTGAAACAGGGATGTCAGAGAGGGAGGGAGGGAGAGAGATAGGCACAATGCCCGTGTATGGACCGCAAAAAAGAAAACATGGAAAAATTGTTCTGTAATGTCAGCTGTGGAAGGCTACAAATCATCAAGTCAAAGTATGGTAAAGAGGAAATGCTCCAGTGGCAGAACAAACACAAGAATAGGGAGGTAAGGCAAGGAATATTGGGCATCTTACTGAGACAATAAAGCTATCCAATCTTGTGCGATATAAAGAATGTTTTAGGAATAAAAGTGGAGGGCAAAAAGAAGGTGAAACAGAGGAAGGCGAGAGAGAGATATATAAGTAGAGGGGGCAGAGAGAGGGAGAGAATATGAAAGTCAAGAGTGAGAAAAATCTTTGAAAGAAAGCTGCGGAGTGAAGGAGACAGAGAAAAAGCTCTGAAGAGAGGGAAGGAAGCAGTGCTTAATTTGAGTCTGTGGTTTCCGGTACTAGGCACCAGCTCTTAATTGTCAACACCGGCACTTATGACAGTCTGCCACATGGTGGCGCTGTCTAATTAATTTCGATATGAGTGCAACAACTGTTTTTTATTGATTCAATATACATTAAAAAAAGACTAATATCTGCAACCCAAGCCATTCCTTTAGACATGAAATATTCTGAGTGTGATTGTTTGTAGTTGTGTTTGTACTGCTGTTGGCAGCGCTGGCAGGGGCAATGGGTGATGCAAGATACAGTGGCCTTCTAACAAGTGCCTGGCACTTATTATATTTTTTTCTTTACAACTCAATCTCTGGAAGGAAGGATACACCCAGTCGAGCTGCAGCCTCTCAGCCGGAAGTTCCATCTTTAAGTCATCATAGTTCTGGATGTTAGATGGAATGTACATGGTGATGGGACGGCCGCGCAGAAACATCTTGATAGACATCCCCTCTGTGGGAGGAAAAGATTAAAAAATAAGGGATGGTCTCTGAACTGAGGCTAAAATGATGCCCAGGCACACATCCCTTCCTTCTAAATGCCACGTGAGCTGCACAGCGACCTGCTGACATGCCTAACTGGGATGCTGAGAGAAAAGCATTCAGTATGTACAGGAAGGGCTACTGATGTTTGATTCTTAGCAATCCCAAAAGCATGTACGAGACTTGCCAGTAATGGCTATCTTATAGGTGCTTAGCGTACTATTAAAGTAAATGCCATTTTGAAAGGCCTCCAGGAATAAAGACTGGGATGAAAGCAAACTTTCCAAAATAGAGGTCAGGATAAACACAAAACCCAATGCCAGATTGTGATTGCCTCCGTCATCAGTGCTGCCATTTTGTAACAGACTACGTTTTGGAGTCAGGCCCTTCTCCAGTGGTGTAACATAGGCACTCACAGCCCCCGTTGTGCGGTTGGTGTCCGAGCTGCAGAGGGCCCACCCCCTCAGCACAGTACTCCAGCCTGAGAGCTCCTGACTGAGTCCAGCGGGGGCCCCTCTATGCAGTTTGCAGGGGGGGGGCTCACATTTTGATACGCTAGTGCCCTTCACAGTCTCACTCCAGCCTTGCCCTTGGCAAAGGATGAACATGTGTTCTTCCCTAGTTGCTGTGGAAATGCAACTCCCAACAAATATCTCACCGCTTACAATATAAACAAACCTAGATTGTAGTTTCCACGCCTGGATCCAGAAGAACCTAAAATAAATGGACAGAAATAGGTCAATGGGTCATCTGAAGGTGGAAAGAGAAACAAGGACAGCATCATACTCCTCTTAATGCAAAAATACCTGGGTGCCTGAGTTAGTTATCCAAGTGTTAGAGGCCTCATACAAAAGGATAAGGTCTGCAGGAAGCTAATTGTACAAGATGTTGTAAACCATCACCTAGGCATGCAACCTGTGCCAGGATACCCCTCCATAGTGTGATTGTGCAACTAGTCCTCAACCCAGGCAAATGGCACAAGGAGGTCCCACAAACAGGGTGCCCCTACAAGAAGATCCTAAAGAAGACAATAGAAGAGAATCCTACAGTTGAGATGTGATGATAAAGATGCATTCTTAGGAGCTCACAAGCTCTAGAAGTCAGGTGAAATAAAGCATTCCTTCTCAGGAATCCTACAAGAGAAGTCTGTGGCCTCTCATATTTCTCTCCTCCAAGGCAGAGGGCCATCTTACTCAGTCGTTAGTCCACCACCCTCTTCAACCCAGTCAGAAAGACCCTTACTCTGATGTAATCCAGGCATTTAATGGGAAAAGGTCTTACCTGCACTCATGGCAACCAGGTCTTTCGCTCGACTGCAAAGCAAAAACAAAGAAAGTGAGAAGATGCTGTAGACCAATAACTCAAAAGCCACCAGTGTCGCATAGCGCTTAATTTTAAGCTTTGAAGGTTTCAATGCCAGAGGTCTCAACTGCTGAGTACCAGGTGGACTAAACCTGAGACCGCAATCTCTGTTGAGACACACAGGAGCTGCACCTTGTACCTCAGCACCTGCAGAGAGCCTCGGGGGTCTTCCCAGTACCTCAACATCTCCAAAGATTTCCAAAGGTCACAATACCTACCGAGAGCCACTGGGACACATCTCCTACCTCATCACCTGGTGAAAGTAAAAAGGTCCCCAATCTAGTATACCCACGCCTCTTGAGAAAGAGTGTAAGCCTAAACAGGACCGTAACACCTGGTGACAGCCACAACGGGATCAACCTTCCTTAACACCTGCTGAGTGACACAAAGGCTCCACAAGCAAAGAGAGTCATTCTATTCAGGTCTCTACTATGAATGAGCTCAGAGTCCAGACTGACTCGATTGGGGATGATGCATTTATTCCTTCAGGCCCCCTCTGCTGCATATAAGACTGTTCATCATACCCACACTACTGACCAGACTCCAAAATGATGTGGGTAGTCCAGGCAACTGTGGTCATCCTGAATAACGGTACCCTGTAGGACAATGGCATCTTGTACACCCATGTACATGATGCACCAGTGGACATCATCATTCACCCAGTGCTTTCCTGATGCATGGGCACGCTGGGCAGTTGCCCGGGTGCCCCATGAGCATACGGACCCCATGCAGAACACAATTTAACACTAATTTTCCATTAAACATCTTTATTCCCGTGAGTGGTTGTGTAGACAGGGCCCAGTGCACTGCTTCGACAGGGGGCCTATAATGCTGTTCAGACGGCCCTGCATTCAATAATGTTTGTTTTGTGAAAATGCACACACAGCACACAAGATGCACCACCAACACATGTTAAGCACACAGGGCTAGGCAAGGAACCCAGTTATTTGAGACTGGGCAAACCTTTACAGGGTCGAGCCCATGTCAGTCTCCTACATGGGTTTTGATGAACTGCCTGTATGTGTGGATTAGAATCACACCTCTTTCCGTGACATATACCTTCTACCTTGGTTTAAGTGGGCAGTGATCACCATCACTTAAAAATGGGTAGACCATGGGTGGACCATGTGAGAAGTTGGCCTGGTATATGATGTCCACTATTCTAGTGGGCACCTTGCACCAGTCCAAACGACCCTTATTGATGGTAGGTTGTAAAGTCAACCTTATAGAAAGCTATCCTAGTGGTAGCTGTGGAGAGCAGCCTTCAGGCTAAGACTTAGAGGTGAGTTAAGCAAGTTGTTTAACCAATTATATTCTCTTGAATGATCAAATGAAAGCACACCACACAAGGTATATATCAAATATATATGTATTTAATCTAAACACAACCCCTCTGGTCCTTTATGAGGTCAGAGGTAAAAGTACAATACATGGAGCTTAATTAGCATACGATAAGTTGCACAGTATACGTTTTGCCCAAGGGGCCTCACAAACCATATACTAAAATAGTGGAATAAGAACCACGTGAGAGTCAGACAGCAGGCCTAGGGCCTGTAGAACCGCTGGGGCTACCTGGAACCACCAAAGGTTAGGAAGCAGGAGGCCCACGGGGGACGCGTGCAGTGTCTAAACAGAGCCGCGGATCACTATTGACTATTTATGGAGAACGAACAAGTTACAATTTTAAAGATTAAGGGCACCTAGAGGTGAACTACGATGGAACCCTTTTAGACTTAGACACTTCGAGAGTCAATCTACCAACGGGAGCACTGGAGTACTCGAGTTACCTCACCCACGCAAGCCGGGTACATAGGTGTCTTTTGGTGTCGGGTTTCGTCGTCGATACCAATGGAGAGCTGCGAAGAAATGTTACAGGCGACCAGAGGAAAAGTGTCCGGGTGGATCCAAGGGTGGATCAGAGATGTGAAGAACCTGAAAGCAGAGGGGACATAGTCTGGGTTACTAGCCAGTGACCAGGATGGCGAGGAGAAGATGCCAGCCGATGTTGGGTGATTTCAGTTGAAAGAGGTGAAGCTTGACTCTTCAACCACGAGGACCAGGAGGCATCGACGACGATCAGGAGCTGGATTCGAGCTGTCCCACGAAAGATGTCAAGTGCTGCAGGGTCAGAATCCAGATTGGATCCAACAAGCCTTGGCAACGGCAACCCACGCAAGATGTCGAGATTGGCTTTGGTTCAGACCAGCAAGGTCTGAGGGACTCCTCCTTTGGAGAGGAGTGAGAGCACGTCTGGAGCAACCAGGAAAGCTCAAGAAATCAAAGATGGCCCTTCGTGGGGGCTCGCTAGCCAACGTACTAGGAACCGTGAAGGGGCCTAGAGCGAAAATGCACAAAGTGGGCCCACGGGACACTTGTGGAGTGTAGGCCTCTGAGCTTCGGTGCAAAAGGTGCTCGGGCAGGGGCTTCAAATACCCCAATGCCCAACTTTGGGAATCTTCGGGAAGTAGGTGCAGTTGCAAAAATGCAGGATGTCCAGGAGTTCCGGTCCCACGTCTCTCGTGTTCGCTACAGGTCTCAGCTTTGCTGGGAGTGCAGGTCAGCATCAGAGATGTCTGGAAGTCTGTGTCCTGTGTCACAGATTCTTCCGGATCCGGCGGGAGCCTTGAAAATGCAGACCGGCAAAGATGCTGTTGGTGCCTGTTTGAACAGGATGGTCACTCCTTGACCACAAGGGAGATTTCTTCCATCTTCCAGTCAATATGGAATGTCAAAGGTCCAAGATATATGTTGCAGAGTTTCATCCAGGGTAATCTAAAGTCCTCAGGACTGGGCTCCTATTCTTATAGGAAATTTAGGGGTTAGATTAACTCTAGGGTCCCACCTATGGGAGGACCTGGGAAGGGGTGTTTACACCCCTTCCCCTTTGTCCAGTTTCGCACCAGAGCTGGGGCAGAGTGCCCCAGCAACTGGTTTGAACTGGGAAATGCATGGAGCACTTTGTGTACCCCAGGCAGTGTCTGAAAAGCATTCACTGAATGCAACCCACCCTGCCCCAATACACTAAAGCCTATCTGGGGAGGTGCTAGCATCTTCCTGGACAGGAAACCTATTTTCCATGCCTCCCCTGCCGGAGTTACGTCCAGCAGCAGAAGGGCAGACTCGTGTCTGTGGCAGCAGCATCCATTTTGTGATGCTGAGGCTCTTTTAAACTTTAACCGGGTTTACCAGTAACTACATGTCTTCTCCCTCTAGAAGGGTGGAATGCTACCCCCACTGCCAGGGCTGGCGGGGGGGGGGGGGGGGTAGTATTCCAAAGTGTTTGACACCTTACATGACATGTTTTGATAAAGCCAAACCAAAGTTAGCATTAACCGCACAAGAGTATATGGTATGGCTATATCATAGAACAGCTATAAGGAGACGGTTCTGAAAGCTGGAGAGGGGCTCAGCTCATGCTAGGGCACCCTCTGACACAAAAACAAGCAAGTGACTTATAGGTTAATATGTGTCTATATATACACAACTAGCAGGCCCAAGCGTTGCCTGGGGCAGAAGGGGGCTGGGGGCAGCATTTCAGGCTTACGTGCACTCCCGCCCCGGCCCCCGCCCGCCACGACATTGTCTGTGTTCCAGACAATGTCGTGGCGGGCGGGGGCCGGGGCGGGAGTGCACGCAAGCCTGAAATGCTGCCCCCAGACCCTGAGCCTTACCGCAGTTGTTCGGCCAACCTCCCGCACCGGCTCCCTCCCGTCCCGTGTCCCAGAGCCTTACCTGAGCCGCCGCTCCTCCCCGAGCTCCTCACTTCACCGCCGCTCCTCCACGTAAGCCTGAAATGCTGCCCCCAGACCCTGAGCCTTACCGCAGTTATTCCGGGCCAACCTCCCGCACCGGCTCCCTCCCGTCCGGTGTCCCAGAGCCTTACCTGAGCCGCCGCTCCTCTCCGAGCTCCTCACTTCACCGCCGCTCCTCCTCGTCATCATGTACGTTGCGGCCAGCGCTACGTCGTGGCCGTCAGCATCGCGGCCGGCACTACTTTCAGGGCACTACTTTTTTTTTAAAGTTATATTTTTAAATGTACGTTTTTTTTTTCTATAGCCTATGTCCATCTGCACACCCTGAGGATTACAACAATGTATTGGGTGTGTGGATTGGCGCTGTGGTTCCCGAGTTTACCTTGCCAAAAGGTTTGTGTTCTCTCTTTATAATAGTAGTATAGATGATATAGGTATACTCAGTAGCCCTTCCAGTCTTACTTCAAACCTGACTCCCTCACAAGAGGGATGTAACAAAATAAGCAATTTCTTTTGTGAGAAAATAGATCAAATCTATACTTCCTTCACTAATAACAACCAAGATCAAGCTGAGTACCACCTAGACTTCACTTTGTCGGTTAATTGCCTTATCTTTGGCCCTTTTTCCGAAGAGGAAGTAAGCAGGTGCTGATATAAACGACCCCACCAATTACCGGCCTATTTCACAGCTATCTTATTTATCAAAGGTCTTGGAAAGACTGGTAAATAAACAGCTGTCCAGTTTTCTCGAAACAGCTGTCCAGTTTTCTGGAGACCTACAATCTGTTGGATGTGTCACAGACGGGTTTCAGGGCTAACAACAGTACCGAATCAACACTCTTAGCCGTACTAGATGACATTAGAATACAGGTTGATCAAGGTAAAACAGTTGCCCTAATACTGTTAGACCTATCGGCGGCATTTGATACCGTGTCCCACAAACTCCTACTAAAAATGCTAGCCACAAAAGGTATACAGGCAAAAGCATTGAGCTGGATGGAATCTTTTTTGTTAGACAGATCACAAACTGTTTGCTTAGGTAATTTTACCTCCACCCCCGGAAGATCAAATATGGAGTACCGCAGGGGGCTTCATTGAGTCCGACATTATTTAATGTCTATGTATCATCCTTGGCAACCGTAGGCAATAAGTGGGGAAACAACATCTGCTCATATGCAGATGACACGCAGCTAATGGTTGTCCTAAACGGTGAAGAAGATACCAAAATTTGGCTGCTTAGCTGCCTTGCTGAACTATCTAACTGGATGCATAATCACTGCTTAAAATTAAATGCAGACAAATCGGAAATTCTTCTGTTTGGGGGAGCCCAACAGTTATGGGATTTCACCTGGTGGCCTATTACTCTCGGTACTCCCCCCAATCCAACTGAGTTCGCAAGAAACCTGGGAGTTCAGATTGACAGTACTCTGTCAATGAAAAAGCATGTCACAACAATATGTGGTAAAGGTTTCACACTGCTAAAAAGGTTGAGACGAGTTTTTCCATGGATCCCCGTGGAATGTAGAAAGATATTTGTTCAGTCATTGCTGATAAGCAGGATGGACTATGGGAACTCCCTGTTTGTTGGCAGGGCAGACTACCTCTTCACAAAGCTGCAGCTTGTCCAGAATGCGGCAGCAAAGGAGGTTTGTAACAAACAAAAAATACGATTCCGCCAAGAGCTGTTTGAAAGCTTTACATTGGCTTCCAATGAGGCAAATAGCTTCCTTTAAAATGTTATGCATTGCTCATAGGGCACTGCATAAGACTGGCCCCAATATCCTAAAGAATAGGATTTAATTCTATGCGCCGAATCGGAATCTCCGCTCTCAATCCATTGCAAGAGCCACCACCATTCGAATAAAGAAATCTAGGATGGGTGGACGTGCCTTTTCCCACCTGGCTGCAAACATTTGGAATGAGCTGCCAAAGGCTTACGGATTGTTACCTCACTTTAAGAAAAAAATTGAAAACCATTCTGTTCCCCAAAATAGATTAAAATTTCTGAGTCATATGCACCAGTTTGCATATACACTTTCAATCTTAGCGCCGTGATATCCTTGTTAGGATGAATGTTGCGCTTTAGAAGTATGATTAACATTAACATTAACATTAACATACTATATCTAAGTAAGGGGTGATTACACCACCTAACCCAGGCTGCAATTGCAGACCTATGATGTCAGTTTGAAAGGCTAACCAGGGGTGGCACAATACTGGTAGGCCTCTGGTGCACCTATGCCCTGGGTACCTAAGGTACCATATACAGGGGTTCACAAGGGTGACCCAGTAACCAATCTGGTATGTACCCAAAGTACATGGTATCAATTTAGAGAGAGAACAGCTAGGCTGTGGTCCTGATTAGCAGGGCCACCGCCATACTAAAGTCGAAAAATCAGTGAAACTCGGCAAAAAGTGGGGGTAACCATAGGAAGCAGACCCTACTCTCCTACAGACCAAACCAGCAACACCTTGCTCTGCTGAAGAACAGCTTGCAGTGCCAGACATACAGGTTCACTGGAGGAAATCACAGGGCATACCACAAAAATGAATATTGTTATTCTAAGATAAGAACATTGTAATTCCAAGATACACAAAAGATGTGTGCACTTTCCTCATGCAAATGAGGGAATGCCCTTTTATCATGCACATGATTCCATTACAGCAGTATCTTTTAAAAGTATGATGGGGAGTAATGTCTGACAAAGAGATATGTGCTAGTCCTTTAAACACGACAAAAATGTTTAGCTCCTTCGCCTTGACAAGAGAGCATTACTGCCTGACCTTCCACCGCAGCACTGTTTGTCTGTTTCTCTGAAGCAGACGCTGAACTGTTCTGTAACCAGTCAGATTTCCTTTCTTGTTTGCTTTGGTTTACATATTTGCTTTGTTTGGAATGTGCGTTGGAGAGATTTTGCTTCTACGGTCTTTTGGTGTTTACATTCAGAATCCTATCTGGTGTCTTTATCGGAATGGACCTAGACACAGAGACTGGTGTCCTGACACTCCCCTGCCCATGAAAACGTCTGGGGCTCTTCTAGCTGAGATGTGATGGTTAGGAGACCGGCAACAGTCCCAGGACCTACCAACCGCCACTTTTTAGGTCTCTCATAGGCAGCACGCATGCGCTGCTCTAGGAAGACCTTTAGCCACCGGTCTTCACTTTTCAAGCACTGAACTTGTGCTTGTGGCAGCATCCACCTTGCGGGAGAGAGCAGCGGCGCGCCACAAGCACAAGTGCAGTGCTTGAAAAGTGAAGACTGCTCTCCCAAGCACGCGCATGTGCACCACTCGTCGGCTCATTACCTGCTCCCCCTCTCTCACAACCTCTCCGCATCCAGGCACCGGGCTTCATGTTTCATGAAGTGCACAAGTAATTCAAAACAGCTGCTGCTTGTTAACTTCAACAATGGAATATGCGCACCTCAGTATTCTTCCTCACCGAGGTCACAGCGCTTGCTTTCATTATTAACACGGGCGCCACATGCCGCCAGCAAAAGCTTGTTTGCCTCTATTGTTTATTTTTTCATGCCTGCCTATTTCTTTCCGAGTTTGTCTCTTCTGGCTTTTCATTACCACAGCTTTCCTGCTTCCATCTCACCGATTCTACGTGCCTCGCTCTCTCCCTGACATACACCTCTTTCTTGCCTCTAGTTCTGACTCCCCACCAGCTCTCTCCCCTCTTCCTCCCCCACACAGTGACCACCGACCAAGCTTCCCCCCTCCTCGTTCATACAGGTCTAATTACAGGTCAGCCCTGCCGCCTTCTCCACCTTTATCAATTGGATTACAGGCAGGAAGTGGCGCATTAAAGCGCTGATCCTGAGATTAGTGCCTAATAGAGTTCATATTGTCCTCACAGACAGCTTCAAGCTACCTATAAAAACATGGGCTACTTGTCAATACCCTTCGTGCTCCCCCAGCAGGCCTGCATCGACCTGCTCTCTAGGGCGCTTCTGCTTCGGGGTCGGGCGCACAGTCCATCCCGAGGTAGCAGGGAAGGTGGAGGGGTGTTATCAGGAGAGGCAGCCCCTAGGCTCAGGCCCTGCTGGAGGGGATTTTTCCTAGATATCTAGTTGCGATAGACCTCTCAAGTACTTAGTGGACGGTGCACCACTGCTTATAATCCGTTGACTTGGTCACTCGTTTGCTTACCTATTTGAACCTCCACTAGCACATCCTCTTGTCCTTTTTGTTAGATGACTTGTGCTTTTTTTACGCTGCTGTTTCCATATTGCTGCCCCCTCCAAACGAGCATGTGCCCTCCTCGCCCCAAATTCACCAGCAGGTCGGTTGCTTTCCCTACTTATCCATGCTCCCTCAAACGCCCTAATCCTTATGTTTGATTAGCTTGACAGTGCCGCATGTCAGGGTATGGTTTTGCACTAGTGAAGTAAAATACATTTAGTGGATGCCGCGTGGTTCAGGAAATATAATGGCACAGACTTACTAAAGAGCGCACCCGCCACAGTCAGCGCTTCAGTAAAATGTCAGTGCTACAAGGGGGTCCAGCTAAAACTGCATTTTGGATTAGCCTTCGTTTCCCTTTTTTCTACGCCTCATTTTAATGTCCGATTTGTTTTGCTTCAACTGTTTAGTTTGTATTTAGTTAGACTGTGTAACTTAGTGCTTGAAAGGCTGCTACTCTCACACTGACCTGTGTGAGTACTTAACGACCCAAGTAGACAGCGTCCGCTCTGCTGCCGGTGAAGTCTACCTGCCTCTCTCACACAGTCTCTGCCCCTCTCTCTTTCCCTCTCTAGCTGTTCATCTCTCTTATTCATCACCCTGTTTCTCGCTCGCTCTCTCGTTCTCTGTCTCTTTTGGTCACTCTTTCTCTCTTTCACAGTCTCACTCCTGCGCTACATGTGTCTTTTTCTCTCCTCCTCTCACCTTTCTTCTCTTCTGCTTTCTCTATTCTCTCTTTAACTCTTGTCTTCTTTCTCATTCTCACCCCTCTCTTCATTGCTATTTCTCATTCTTTCTTTTTTCCACTCACTTCTCCCTCCATCCCTTCCTCTCTCCCTCCCTCTGTTCCTCCTGCTTTCCCTCCCTCTCTCCTTCCCTACCTCTTACTCCCTCTGTCCCTTCCTCTCTCCCTCCCGCCCTCTATCCCTCCCTCCATTCCTCTCTTCCTCCCTCTCGCTGTCCCTTTCTCTCTCTGTCCCTTCGTCTCTCCCGCCCGCTCTTCTGCCTCTCTCCCTCCCTCACTTTCTCTCACTCTCTCCTTCCCTTCCTCTCTCCCTCCATCCGTCCCTTCCTTTCTCCCTCCTTTCCCCCTTCCTCCTGCTCTCTCTCACTCCCTACCTCTCTTACTCCCTTCGTCCCTTCCTCCCTCCCGCTCTCCCTCCATCCCTCTCTTCCTCCCTCTCCCGCTCTTTCTCTCCCTCTCTTTCGCTCTCCATCCCTTTATCTCTCTGTCCCTTTTTCTCTCCGTCCCTTCCTCTCTCCCGCTCTTCTTCCCTCTCTCCCTCCCTCACTTCCTCTCATTCTCTCCTTCACTTCCTCTCTCCCTCCCTCTCTCCATTCCTACCTCTCTCCGTCCCTTCCTCTCTCCCTCCCTCCTTTACTTCCTCTCTCCGTCTCACCCTCTCTCCCTCTTTTCCTCACTTCTCGCATTCAACTGCTTCGGATCGTGTGTTAAATATTTATAAGGTGAAAGCACACACAAGTTGCAGTGAAGCGTGCCTTCTCCATTGATTGAGATATTATAAGAGGATTCCCCATGCCCTCTTCTCGTTTTATTAAACTGCAGGTACTGAATTATCAACGAGGTGTGGGATCCCTTTATGTTAAAGTGCATCTCTTACCAAACTTCCAAACACTTCTGGCAAAACAATTATAAGGTCCCAGGGGCGGGACCTATTGGCTATGCCAATGCTGGTTTGGTTAGTGTTGAGCCTGGCAATAAGTAGTATCCATTTGTTACCTCTTTGATGCCTTGTGACTTCACCCGCCTTGTAAAGTCCCTTACACCAGTGGGCTAGTGAGGCTGGTACAGCGTGCTTCATCGAAGACTGACATGTCCTTAATTCACTGTTTTCATTTACCTTTGTAGTCCTCTCTCTGGCAGCATCTAATGGGTTAGCTCAGGATGGTGGCGCCACTGCTGTTAAGGTATGTGTGGGATCTGCAGGTGGCTGATGTATGTAGTTGAACACTGGTTTACATGTCTGCATGGTGGACTGCAGGAGTACCACTGACTTGGCTCAAGACTGCTTTTAACTCTGCTTTTGTGTTAAAAAAAGCTGTTTGTAAGTGCTTTACAAAATATCCATGTTGAGTATGCCATAGTGTTCATTTACAAAACACAAGTGAATAATACACCCCATTGTCTAGGTGGCCTTAACGAAGAGTGGGAAAGAGATGTGGGGCAATCAGAAGATAAGGACTTGGAGGTGGCCTTGTTTTGATGCATCCCAAGTAGGTGCCTATAAAAGCTAGCCTGAGCTTTTTTTCAGCTTAAGGTCCTGTATAAGGCATATCATATAACAGGAACAGGCTGCACAGGATGGGGATAGGAATCGGTAACAGTTGTATGAAATGAAGATGGGTAGAGAGCCCCTCCTAATGAGATGGCCACATCAGCAACCTTTTATTTCTGTTGTCAGGCTGCTTGGTGTAGACCTGCTCTGGACATCTTGCTTGCTCACTTCTGGCATCACTGCCCTTCTCTTCAGGGTGTTCTGAGAAACTGGGGATTTACTGTGCTCGCATTCTGAATTTTCTTCAGTTCCAGGTTTACGTCTGGTGATTTTGGTGATCTGAGTGTTCCTTGTCTATTAATCCACATGTTGTGCTTTTGTGGCAGAAATAACAAAAAGTTATAGGTAGACTCTGGCCCTGAGATTCTTGGTTTAGTTCTTCATTTACAAGTTTTTGTGCAGAACTTCTATTGGCTAAAACTGCTGCCTCAGACCTATTTGGTGCTGGACAAGAGAGGGGATAGATACCAAGATCAAGATTTCAAACATCCAAGATATAGTAAGTCTGAAGTGAGCAGAACTGGTGATCGTGTCTGACAAATCTAAGGGTCCTAAACGTGTTCCTGAATCATAAAAGCATTTCACAATATAGGTTTTGGTCCTAAGTGAGTGATCAGATGGAATAGTGGAACTGTTGCTATTCTGGGGGCCATCCTTGAGTGGGTCAGAGGTTGCCTCCTCGGTTATCTTGGGGTTAAAGGTATCTTGCACTATTTGGAGAGGGTGCCCTTGGTCTCCTCACTTCCCAGATCGTTATGTTGGGAGGTGGGACCCTGCCTCGATGGTGGGCGTAACCTGCATGCATTGTGGGCTTTACTTGCGTCACTCTCCTAGGGTTGGGAGGAGCACCAAAAGTAGCATCCATATGGAGTTAATCTGTTGTGCACATATTGTGTTGCATATTTTGGTACACTGTGCCATTATTTTCCATTTTTTTGGGTTCCAGTGGGTTTCTTCTTATCCATGTCACTTGACCTCAGCCACTATGACAACAACGATTGGCTGGCTCCCAGGCCAGAGGTGTTCTGGGGAGATGGATGTTTCAAAATAATAATAAATAATCAAACAGACCTCCCTTCTGGACTTTGAACCTGGTTGTTTATCGTCATTTCTGAAGGTTAGACAGTTATATGCCAGTTGGCATATCGCCATATCCTTCTAGATGTGGAATTAGGGCCTTCCGATTCTTCTGCCTTTTTCTTATTGAAGCACTGCTTCCTTCGGCTCGTTCCCAAAATATGGCCGTAGAGTGAGTCTTTTGTGGCCAGTAATTGATTGGATCACATGATGGTCACATGTCTAAGTGATGCTTTGAAAACAGCACCCCTAACAGGGTCATATGTTGTGTATGCAAGACTGCTCCGGTCATCTAACAAGACCTGGCACTCAGGTATATTCTCATTATGTAAGGACTGTGTAGCGGAAAGGGTAGGAAGAGTCAATATTCTGAATATAGATCGTATTCCTCATTACACTGAGTCATATTCTGAATTTCTGAGGTTTCATCTGAGAGTTCTTCCTGTGTGCAGTGGTGCTGGAAAAATTTGCAAAGTGTGGGTGCTGCCATGAATATAACATCAGTGAAGTCATAAGGATTGTCAAAATCCAAGAGTGATCCAAAGAACAAGTGTAGTAAATGAGCCACGCCCATTCAGCAGGAGAGCGGTCACGGTGTAGTATGTAGGTGGTGGTGCATTTTAGGGCACGCCGTCACAAATATATTTCTAACGCATGGTGCGGTAGCACTCTGTCTTTACAGACATTGAAATAGCCACTAAATAGTTTTACTGATAAAACTATATAGCATGGAAACGATCGCGTGTATGAACCAGGTATCAAAACATATTTATCATTTGCACATTACAAAAGTAAAGCATCTTGACTGGTTTGATTCTATACAAATCTTTTATTTACGTCACACTTCAGAATTACAAAATATGTGATTTATTTGTGCTTCCTAATGCAGATATATTTTGAAATATGTGTACAGTTTACTTAAATGTATTTTAATTTTGTGTGTTAGAATAAAATGTTCATTCTGCAGCCGTTCCTTTCACACTCCCCATACCCCAGTTAGATCGTCACATGGTTCACATTACGAAATACTCCCAGGCCAGGATACAGGCAGAGGAAGGAAAGTAAACACCATTTTTCATTCTAAAAGATGAAGCATTTTCTTGGAAGAAACTGCCTGACATTTGACGTGTGTAGACCAAATGTGACGACATAAAACTAAATTTAAAGGTATCTGTATTGCTCATTCACCTTCTGAACTCCAGCATAAATATTTGGGGGGTGCTGGAGTACCTACCGCACCCCTACTTCCAGCGCCTATGCCTGTGTGGCATGCCTTTGACTGTTAGGTAGTACTTGGGTTTTTCCACCTGGTCTCTGGAAAAACAAGCATTTGCAATGCAATAGGTCTAGCATATGCGAGAGTTTAAGCTATTGGCATTGTAAATGGCAATGCCTTTTATTTATGTTTTAAAAACCAACACGTAAATATAAGGCATTGTCATTTACAATGCCAACAGCTCAAACTCTCGCAAATGCAAGACCTATTGCATTGCAAATGCTCGTTTTTCCCTACTTGCAGTATCTGCACAAAAGATGCTCAGAAAAAACAAAAGTCGATTGAAAGTTTCATGCAGATTGGTCAAACGGAGCCATAATTCCTTTATCTAATTTTGGCGGTTTAACCTAACCATAACTATACCAGTGCGAAAAAAGAGGATATATCAACCTGAAATCTGCTTAAAAGCAAACATCCAGACAGTCCAAAAGAGACACTCGATTTTTTCAAACTTTCACGCATTTGCTGTTCATCCAATTAGGTTCATGTCGGAAGAAACATCAGAGCACGTATTCCACTCGTAGAATCATACAAACAAGGTTAGTTTAGGTGTGGGGAAAAATCTTGTCTGCAATCATTGCCCTAAGTCTGTATTGTGTACAATAGAATTCAGAAATCTCATGAGCTCCGAATTCCATTCCTTGTGAAAATTGAGAATTATTTTCTGCTTCTATGACAGAACAGAAATAAGCGTCAATGTAATTTGAATGAAAGCTTTTCTTTAAAGTTAATGAGTTCATAAATTAATTTCTGTACCATATGATTTTTGGATTTGTCAATATGGAATGTATTATTTGGATTTTTTAAATCATGACCAGTGGATTTTTAGGGTTTCACATTTCAAGGGTAGTACAGCAGGGCCAGTAGTACTGACTTAAAATCCCATTTATTTATTTTTTGTATGCGTGCACACAATTTCATTTTCTGTAGTAAAGTAGTCGATTGCTGGAAGGAGACACTTTTGAACCTATTTGATTAAAAACAGAATTACAGAGGCCGCATACAAATTTCCTGTACTGTATCTACTCAACATAGGCAGAGCATGCTAAAACAATAAATTGTGTGGAATTAGGAACACTCCCATAATTCAAGCATGAGAAACACATTGGGTCTTAACTTTGTGAATACCTTTATCATACCTTATCCATACCATTAAAATGGTATCTGGCATTTGTTACATTTCGGTAGAAAAAAATGTTGATGCAACCGGAGTGAGGAACAAATGGGACTTAACATTTTTTATCTGCATCTGGGCATTCCTCTGTATGTGGTTTCAGCATTGCTGTAAGTAAATGAATCTGTAATAGGAATATGGGTCCAAGTGGAGATCTGAATCTCCACTTGGAGGACCTGGGAGACAAGGTGGCTGCTGATCTGTTGGCTGATCTTGAAGCATGCAATCTGATCTTGCACAATAATGAACCTACGCATCTGAAGGGTCATTTATTGGACCCTTTATTTTCTAACGTTCCACTCCTGAAGGCTTCACCGCCATGCCCCCTCCCTTGGTCAGACCATTTTCTTATTCCCTTTAATTTGACAATCAGGACGGATTCTAGATCTGATTGTAAAGGCTCTATTCGATCTTCACATAGACCTTGGTCTAAACTGTCCCTTGATGGTCTAACCACTGCCCTTGAGCAATCTATTCCTGCCCCCCTTTCGAACCCCCTTGAAGCAGATCGTAGTTTCCACAACTGGTTACTAGGAGCACTGGATTTGGTGCTTCCTAAGAAGTGTAGTACCAAGAAAAGTAACGGGTTTAAAAACCCCTGGTACACATCTGAACTGCGCGACCTTAGAAAAGTCTGCAAACGTCTGGAACGCGTCTGGCGGAAAGACTGGTCTACTAATAGTAAAGTCCCTTATCAGGAAGCCATGAGGGCATACAAGCTAGCCTGTAACCACACGAAAGCGACCTTTTATGAAGAGAGAATCAGGACTGCTTCCAACTCCTCAAGAGAAACATTTACTATAGTCAAGGAACTCCTGAATACCCCCTCTCCTTCATTGCCGCAAGCTACGAGCAGAGCTCGGTGCAATGAACTTGCACATTTTTTTGACAATAAGGTCAGAAAAATCCTACAAAGTATTCCTCTTAGTGCTCCTCCCTCTGAGTCCTCAACGCAGGTCGTGAGTGGTGTGAGCCCTTTGTGGGAAGTTATCACTCCCATAACTGAGGAAGACTTCCGCAAAGAACTAGCTAATCTCAAAAGTGGTTCCCCCTCTGACCCTATGCCCATCCATATCCTTAAGCGGATTGCACAGACCATCTCCTCGCGGGCCATGGACCTTTTGAACGCCTCCTTCGGCGGTGGGGAAGTTCCCCCTAGCTGGAAGAAGGCGATGGTTAAGGCTCTTCCTAAAAAGTCGGGACTTGACCCTGACGATCTGGCGAACTTCCGCCCAATTTCTTTGCTGCCTGGCCTGAGCAAAATTGCAGAAAAGGTTGTCAACCGCCAGCTGTCCACATTCCTAAGAGGTCATAACCTGCTCAAGAACTCGCAAACAGGCTTTCGCCCTGGGCAGGGTACTGACTCTGCCTTGATTGCAGTAGTGGAGGAAGCCAGACGCATTCTTGACGCAGGAGGCTCCGCAGCTGTGGTCCTCCTTGACCTCAGCGCGGCTTTTGATACCGTCAACCATGGTATCCTTATTCAGCGCCTTACTAGGGTGGGAATATCTGGCCAGGCTTTAAGCTGGATGACTTCCTTTCTGAATGGTCGGTCCTACCAGGTCTGTGATGGCACAAACCTTTCCGAGTCGATCCCCCTCCAGTGTGGAGTCCCGCAGGGCTCCTTGTTGAGCCCGACGCTTTTTAATATCTATATGGCCCCACTGGAGGATGTGGTTTCACCTTTCGGGGTGAAAATAGTGACCTATGCGGAGGACACCCAGCTTGTCGTCTCGCTTTCCCACCATGAAAATGTGGCAGAAAGATTCGGGTGCTGTTTGACAGGTATCATGGCTTGGATGACAGAATCACGGCTGAAACTCAACGGGTCCAAAACTGAACTTATGATGTTGGGTAACCTTTCCACCTCCCTTCCCAAAACCATGTGGCCCCCCTGTCTGGGTGAGGCGCCCCAACCCAAGAATGAGATTAAGAGCTTGGGAGTATGGCTGGAGCCCGACTTGACGTTCAGAGTACAAACTAAGAAAGTGGCAGGGATCTGCTATGGTTTGTTACGCTCCGTCCGGAAGGTGTTGCCTCTTCTTCCCTTCAGCTCTAGGAAACTTCTGATCCAGGGGCTAATACTGTCAAGGTTGGACTACAGCAACGCCTTGCTGCTCGGTGCCCCTGAATCAGCCATTAACACCCTTCAGCGAGTACAAAATGCGGCGGCCAGAGTACTGACCGGCACGGCGAAAAGAACTTCGGCCAAGCCCGCTCTCAGAGCACTCCATTGGCTCCCCATCCGGAAGAGAGTTAAATTTAAGGCCCTTTCCATCACCTTTAAGTCTCTCCAGGGAATGGGCCCCCCTATCCTCAGGGACCTTATATGCCCCTACAAGTCCTCGCGTTCCCTCCGCTCTGACGGGAGCAATTTACTGACCATCCCCAGAGTAAAGAGAGCTCGCTCAGGAGGCAGGAGGTTCTCTGTGAATGTAGCCAAGACCTGGAATGATCTTCCTGCCGCTCTCCGCCTGGAACCCTGTCTCCAGAAGTTTCGGAAATCTTTAAAGACATTCCTTTTCCCACGAGGAGTATGAGTCCGTTGTCTGAGGATCTTGGAAGCTAGCGGTGTGTATCAGCGCTGGGACACCCTTGGGCAGCCATGCGCTTAAGAAATCTAATTTCATTTCATTTCATTCATTTCATTTCAATGCTTTCACGTAGAATTAATGTTCCATAGTTACCATGGGTTGCTGGTATAGTTGGCGATGAGTCCCAGACCGCAACACAAGATCCTTGCTAGGACCGCCTTCAATCATCGAAACAGGGGAAAGGCTTCCATCACTCTGCCAAGTTTTAGAATCAACGGTTCGCTGTTCCTCCCAGTGAAAGCAGGATACAAGAAGCGCACATCCCCTACAACTAGTAGCCCATAAGGTCGTTACCAACACCGATGAACAACTCTTCCTAAATGAACTACTTGAAGGACTGGCGTTCAGCACCACATAAACCAGCAACCCATGATAGCCTTAATAAAGCTTGATATTGCGCCAGGCCGGAGTCCGGACAGTCATCAAGCGGCAAAACACAGTGACGGTGCACCTACCTGTAAGCTGTTCTCAATGTGGAGATAGATGCTATCTAAAGCACCAGCAGTAGGTGGTTTTTATACGAAATCAGTGGGAAATATATCTGTTGAAATAATTTAGGTAGTGATTTCAAGTAGAACATAAATGCAGAAATGTAATTCACGGTGAAAGCATTCCTATTTGTAGACTCATTTTTAATAGTAGAGTCCACTCACTTCCGTGAATGCACCCGTTCACCGCGATATTACTTGCTCTCAGTGGTAGAATGATCCTTCCTAGTGGCACCGAGGTTGCAGGGTATTAATAGTGTGATTTGCATTGTTGCGAATATATCTGAAATGCAGCTTGCTAAACAAGCTACAAAAAGACACGCGTCCCAGAGACGCACTCTGTGGTGGGGGAGGAGTGTTGAAACACGAACAAGACGGAGAGGAGAGGCGGAGCGAGGCGCGCGCGCGCTTGTGTGTGTAACCTCACGCTCGATGCCTCCCAAAAAACTGCGGTCGAGCTTTTTGAAGCCTAGTAACTAAAAGTCTCCCCGGAGCAGTGCATGCGCTGGCTCGGGCAAGACCTAAAAAGGTTTATGTCCTCCTGGCAAGGAGCAGGGTTTACTTTCTTTTACATTTAAGGGCTAGTGCAGTTGCCTCTTTTCTCAACATGATTCATCCTTATACTGTAGGAACTGTCACAATGAAGGATGCCACTGGTTGTAATGGGAATAACATGAAAACATTAAAAACTTTACTGCAGAAATGCTGATCACACAGGCCCCTGGGAGCTACTGAATGTCCTGCACGTGAATGTGCATACATGCGCTCACCAACAAAGTGTTCCTGCTTTGGCAACAGCGGCGGCTCCTCCGCTAAGGTGGAGGAGCATTGCCCCACTGCTTCAACTGCAAGCTGAATACAAAAAATAAAATGATAATTACGTTTCGTTATCATTTTTTTTTTATTCAGTTGAAGTCGGGTGGGTGGGGCAAGACTCCCCACGTCATGGGTGAGAAGTGGTAGCAGCATCTTAAGTGCGCAGGATGGTTTGGCCGGCCTGAGTAAGCTGGCCAAACCATCATGCGCACTCTGCAGGTTCTCCACCCAGGCTGCATTACAGCCTGGGTGGAGAACATGCACAGCCTGCCAGTCCCTGCCTCAGCGCCGAACCACAGCGCTCAGACCAATCACAACGCTGCTGTAAAGAAGTATTGTGATTGGTTAGGGTATTCTGGGAGGCTGTGTGCTTCCTACTTGCTGAGTGCAGAGAGGAGAACGGAGAAAGATGAGGTGGCGGCTGGCGGTCTTAAGGTAAGAGATCTTTATTTGTATTATTCCCCCCTAGCCTTCACCCCCGCCTGCCCCACCATCCCTGTTCGGTAGCAGCCGCTACTGTTTGGCAACGTAGGCCGTGGACTGCTGGGCTGCAAGGGAGCTTGGTTCCACCGAGGAACAATCTATAATTTCCCTGTTGTTTCAGACTGAGCATCCAAAGACCCCAGTTGACTGTATTGTATCCTGAGAGTAATTTATTCCCTCATGTTAAATAGTGAGCACGTATCTCTCCCTTAAAACCGTAAACAATGCCACCATGCATTAAGTGAATGTTTTGGTCAGTACAGGTCGGTGACTCACTGCATTACTTGAAAGCTCAGAAAACTCCATCAGGTTTGTCTTTGTAATTGGATACACAACATTGCGGTCCGAATCTGTCACTCCCCTTTTCTGCATTGACTACCCCTTACTCTTGTTGCCTTTCCAGTCTCATGATACCCATTTTTCTTACCTTCTTACGTCTCCAGGCTGATGGATCTCATATTCAGCCATCTTGCCATCAGAGGAAACCAAAGCAGCCGTGGCAATTTTGTCAGACCAGCCACACCTGAAGCACTGCTGCTTAACAAAACCAACCGCTAGTACTGCCTCTTTTGTTATTGGGGCTGATACGGCAGCAAAACCGCACCCGGTGACAAAACCGGCCCCCACTGCTTCACAACCAGCTCCCACTGCTCCAAAACTGATCCTCACCATTCCAGCCTCCTGGGCTAACGCCCAATGCCCGCTACGGCCAATCCGGCCCTGTGTCTAATGCTAATGACACTCCTAACCACCTTACTTGCCTAGGCCGATGTTATACAACACCCTTTGCTTCCGTTGTCACATTTCCTTCCACATTGACACCCCACTCTCTTTATTGCACCACGTTAATGATAGCCATGGCACCATACCTCTCCAGCTAAGGATGTTCCAGACCTCATGCTATGTTATGAAGATTTGTAGAGCGCACAATCATCCAGGAGGGTATGCTGGCACTGAGGAGGTGTGGTTCTAGAAAAACCTATGGGCGAGTGAAAACTGGGACTTCAGCCTCTAGTGGAATTCAAGAAGTGAGGAGGAGGTACCTATGTGTAGCGGCAGACCATTCCACTCTTTAGGAGTAATATAGGAAAAGGCTTGACTGCTGGATCTGGTTTTCCATATGAGTGTTAAGAGTGCAAGTAGGAGATCGGATGGGCAGAGGTGTTTGGAAGGTTTGTGAAAGCAGATGTGATTGTTGAGGTATGCTGGGACAGTGTTATGTAGTGCCTTGAAAATTAGGTGAGATGTTTGAATTGTGCTAATTTGTGAATGGGGAGCCAGTGGTGCTCCTTCCGGTGTAGTATGATGCGAGTGCGGCGTGGGAGTTTGAGAGTGATTTGGGCTGCCGAGTTCTGAATGGTCTGCAGCCTTTGGGTGAGTTTTTTTGTTTATACCGGCATAGAGGGTGTACCTGTAGTCCAGCTTGCTTGAGGCAAGAGCTTGTGTGACAGTTTTCTGGGTGCTGATTGGAAACTATTTGAAAATTCCTCCGCATTTCAGGGTATGGAAGTATGAGGCAGTGACAGCGTAGATTTGGGCGGTCATATTGAGTTTGCTGTAGATGACAATCTCAAGGTTCTGGGAGTGGATGGTGTGGGTGGGTGGAGGTTCTACCTCTGTAGTCCTAGGCTTGTGAAGTCTGTCTGGCCTAGTGACCTTGTAGCCAGGAGGGAAGAGGTGTGGCGCTGCAGCCAGGGCGACTAACACCGTGCGCTGGGGCTCACAGTTCAATCCCGGCACCAGTGCAGGTCAGCCCAGCATCATGTGACTCTGGACAAAAGCTTGCTTAATCTTCCTGACGGGCCCCAGCGCCGGGATGCCTCCGGGTAGCTGTGCGCTTTACAAATACTGGATTTACATTGAGGTGTCAGGTGCCGATGTGAGTCCAGCAAAGTTTCAGTGAGGAAAAGTAGGCCCAGGGCATTGTTGTACAGCAGGTCCCAGATCTCTATGGCTTGTTTGGTGAGTGAGCGGGTGTTATAGACCTTAAATGTGAGTGCTGAGTGTTGTGTGCGTGGTTGCAGAACTGTGTTAATCTGAGAAAGTGAGTTGTTGGGTGCTGTCTGTGCAGGTGAAGAGTGTTCTTAGATGTGGGTAAATGAATAAAAACTTGCAGGAAGCACAGGAGAACATTCCTTCGAGGTTGTGGGGTGCGATGAGTCAGCAGCATAGGGAGTGGCGCCAGGATTGAACATGTGGAGGGCCTCAGCGAGCAGCGACAGGAGGGGGGAGGACCAGGGTTCCTCATGCTGGATGCAGACGGGCTTGCATTTGGCACACCAGTGGCAAAGCCACTGCGCAGGTATGCTGCATATCCACGCTGTGATCACCATTAAGTAGGTCCTGGGAGAGGAGAGGAGTGATTTCACTTCCTGTGTAGATGGATGATTAGAAATCCAGTGATGTCACTTCCTATGCAAATGGATGATGGAAAATACCTTACCTATCCAGACTATTGAAGCCCAACCTCCTTACCTCTCCAGGCTATTCAAGTCCATCCCCTCTTACCTTTCCAGGCTATGGAAGGGCACTTAACTCTCCAGGTTACTGAAGCACATGGCCCCTTACCTCACCAGGCTAAAGAAGCACCTGACCCCTTAACTCTCCATGTTTATGACACCGCTTTTCCAGCTTTGCACTCTAATAGCAGCCCTTCCCTCTTACCTCTCAAGGCTACTAGAGCGGTTGAACAGGTTAGCGGATGAGGCAGCTTTCTTAGTCAATCTCAGTTTGGCCTTCTCCAGTCCATCCTTTGCAGGCTTGTCTGTGGAGGCGGACCGGCGAATTCTAAAACAAAGTGAAGGAGAGAAAGAGTAAACAAACAGAGACCATAATAAACAAGGATCAGCGGGGCAAAATATGACAGCTGTCTTGACGGCAAGAGAGACTCATGGGGGAGAAGAGACTTTAAATAAGGGAACTATACATGTGCAGCTGCGGTTCCTCAATGGAAGCGGAGGAGCGCTGCTCCCCACACAGCTGTGCAGAAAGCTGGTAAAGTATAATAGTAAAAAAAAAAGATTTTTTTAACCATTTTATTTTTCCGGATTTCCGCCGAATGTAGAGGGCAGGGCAGGGCCAGTGTGTCATTGCCGCTGATTGGCAACAATGATAAGGTGCCCCTTCAGTATGAATTACACATGTCGGTTTGGCCGATTACATTATTACGGCCAAACAGGCATGCGCAATTCAACCTCTCCAACCCTGCTTTCATTAACAGCTGGTTTGGAGAGCAGGCACGGGCCTTCAGTGCTCTTCGAAATGCTGAGGCAGCCTGCTCGAGCCAATCCAGACAATTCTCTCATGCAGCATGAGGGCAGTGTCTGGATTGGATTAGGACCTGTGGAAGCTGTGGAACCTCACGCTTGGAGGAGTCTGGAAACAGGAACTGGAGAACACAGAGGACGTGCTGCAGGCTAAGGTGAGTAAAAGTTTTTTTCATTTTTAGGGCTCGCCTGCTGTGCGCTTGCACATAGCTGGCGAGCTATATTGCAGCCTAAACAGAGTTAAACCAACTCGGCGATTTCTTTGAGTGCCCGAGAGCGCGTGCACATCAAAGCCACCAGCCTCCTCGGGCATCTCAAGCTTCCCTCAGCCGGCATTTCTCCTCCCCTAATTAGTCATGCACGGCCGGCCGGTCAGCACATCAAAGGCTGCTGCTCACGGCCCCTATTCTTCCCTTCTTGCCTCTCCCCGCCCCCTTCCCACCACAGCAATGCAGAGGGCTTGTTTATATTGCAGCCCCTAACCATCTCGCATGCTGCTCTTGAAACAATAACCATTGTTGGTCATGATATAATAAACGCTCTAATTATTTTATCAGGGCCACACAGAATTTTATAAAGTCTTTTGCTGGCATTTTCGTTTTATGCTGATTGGTATTAACGCTCTAATTATTTTATCAGGGCCACGCAGAATTTTATAAAGTCTTTTGCTGGCATTTTCGTTTTATGCTGATTGCTATTTTACACCTTTCACATGCTGGCGATTTGCTTCAAAGATACACATTCATCCTGAATCCCGTTACTAGAGCTTTCTCCTCTTCTGCTATATATGGGTTTTAGTTGAATTTCATTGATCTCTTTTACTAATGATTTATAAAAAGTGCCACCCACCACACAGCTCCACCTACACAGCTCCACCGATGCACCCACCACACAGCTCCACCGATGCACCCACCACACAGCTCCACCGATGCACCCACCACACAGTTCCACCGATGCACTCACCACCCAGCTCCACAGATGCACCCACCACCCAGCTCCACAGATGCACCCACCACCCAGCTCCACAGATGCACCCACCACCCAGCTCCACAGATGCACCCACCACACAGCTCCACAGATGCACCCACCACACAGCTCCACAGATGCACCCACCACACAGCTCCACTGATGCACCCACCTCCACCGATGCACCCACCACACAGCTCCACCGACACAGCTCCACCGATGCACCCACCACCCAGCTCCACCGATGCACCCACCACACAGCTCCACCGATGCACCCACCACACAGCTCCACAGATGCACCCACCACACAGCTCCACTGATGCACCCACCTCCACCGATGCACCCACCACACAGCTCCACCGACACAGCTCCACCGATGCACCCACCACACAGCTCCACTGATGCAACCACCACACAGCTCCACCGACACAGCTCCACCGATGCACCCACCACAGAGCTCCACAGATGACCCCACCACACAGCTCCACTGATGCACCCAAGACATAGCTCCACGAGGCACCCACCACACAGCTCGACCGAGGCACCCACCACACAGCTCCACCGATGCACCCACCACACAGCTCCACCTATGCACCCACCACACAGCTCCACCGAGGCACCCACCACACAGCTCCACAGAGCAACCCACCACACAGCTCCACTGATGCACCCACCACACAGCTCCACCGATGCACCCACCACACAGCTCCACCGATGCACCCACCACACAGCTCCACCGAGGCACCAACCACACAGCTCCACCGATGCACCCACCACACAGCTCCACCGAGGCACCCACCACACAGCTCCACCGATGCACCCACCACACAGCTCCACCGAGGCACCCACCACACAGCTCGACCGAGGCACCCACCACACAGCTCCACCGATGCACCCACCACACAGCTCCACCTATGCACCCACCACACAGCTCCACCGAGGCACCCACCACACAGCTCCACAGAGCCACCCACCACACAGCTCCACTGATGCACCCACCACACAGCTCCACCGAGGCACCCACCACACAGCTCCACCGATGCACCCACCACACAGCTTCACCGATGCACCCACCACACAGCTCCACCGATGCACCCACCACACAGCTCCACCGAGGCACCAACCACACAGCTCCACCGATGCACCCACCACACAGCTCCACCGAGGCACCCACCACACAGCTCCACCGATGCACCCACCACACAGCTCCACCGAGGCACCCACCACACAGCTCCACAGAGCCACCCACCACACAGCTCCACCGATGCACCCACCACACAGCTCCACTGAGGCACCCACCACACAGCTCCACCGATGCACCCACCACACAGCTCCACCGAGGCACCAACCACACAGCTCCACCGATGCACCCACCACACAGCTCCACCGAGGCACCCACCACACAGCTCCACCGATGCACCCACCACACAGCTCCACTGACACAGCTCCACCAATGCACCCACCACACAGCTCCACAGAGGCACCCACCACACAGCTCCACCGATGCACCCACCACATAGCTCCACCGAGGCACCCACCACACAGCTCCACCGAGGCACCCACCACACAGCTCCACCGAGGCACCCACCACACAGCTCCAGCGAGGCACCCACCACACAGCTCCACCGAGGCACCCACCACACAGCTCCACCTATGCACCCACCACACAGCTCCACCGAGGCACCCACCACACAGCTCCACAGAGCCACCCACCACACAGCTCCACCGATGCACCCACCACACAGCTCCACCGAAGCACCCACCACACAGCTCCACCGAGGCACCCACCACACAGCTCCACCGAGGCACCCACCACACAGCTCCACAGATGCACCCACCACACAGCTCCACAGATGCACCCACCACACAGCTCCACAGATGCACCCAGCACACAGCTCCACAGATGCACCCACCACACAGCTCCACCGAGGCACCCACCACACAGCTCCACCGAGGCACCCACCACACAGCTCCACCGAGGCACCCACCACACAGCTCCACTGATGCACCCACCTCCACCGATGCACCCACCACACAGCTCCACCGACACAGCTCCACCGATGCACCCACCACACAGCTCCACTGATGCAACCACCACACAGCTCCACCGACACAGCTCCACCGATGCACCCACCACAGAGCTCCACAGATGACCCCACCACACAGCTCCATTGATGCACCCAAGACACAGCTCCACCGAGGCACCCACCACACAGCTCCACCGAGGCACCCACCACACAGCTCCACCAATGCACCCACCACACAGCTCCACCTATGCACCCACCACACAGCTCCACCGAGGCACCCACCACACAGCTCCACCGAGGCACCCACCACACTGCTCCACCGAGGCACCCACCACACTGCTCCACCGAGGCACCCACCACACAGCTTCACCGAGGCACCCACCACACAGCTCCACCGAGGCACCCATCACACAGCTCCACTGACACAGCTCCACCAATGCACCCACCACACAGCTCCACAGAGGCACCCACCACACAGCTCCACCGAGGCACCCACCACACAGCTCCACCGATGCACCCTCCACACAGCTCCACTGATACAGCTCCACCAATGCACCTACCACACAGCTCCACAGAGGCACCCACCACACAGCTCCACCGATGCACCCACCACACAGCTCCACCAAGGCACCCACCATACAGCTCCACCAAGGCACCCACCACACAGCTCCACCTACACAGCTCCACCGATGCACCCACCACACAGTTCCACCGATGCACCCACCACACAGTTCCACCGATGCACCCACCACACAGCTCCACCGAGGCACCCACCACACAGCTCCACCGAGGCACCCACCACACAGCTCCACCGAGGCACCCACCACACAGCTCCACCGAGGCACCCACCACACAGCTCCACCGAGGCACCCACCACACAGCTCCACCGATGCACCCACCACACAGCTCCACCGACACAGCTCCACCGATGCACTCACCACAGAGCTCCACTGATCCAACCACCACACAGCTCCACCGATGCACCCACCACACAGCTCCACTGATGCAAGCACCATACAGCTCCACCGACACAGCTCCACAGATGCCCCCACCACAGAGCTCCACAGATGCCCCCACCACACAGCTCCACCGATGCACCCACCACACAGCTCCGCCGATGCACCCACCACACAGCTCCACCGATGAAGCCACCACACAGCTCCACCGATGCACCCACAACCACCGATGCACCCACCACACAGCTCCACCGACACAGCTCCACCGATGCACCCACCACACAGCTCCACTGATGCACCCACCACACAGCTCCACCGAGGCACCCACCATACAGCTCCACCGAGGCACCCACCACACAGCTCCACCGATGCACCCAGCACACAGCTACACCGAGGCACCCACCACACAGCTCCACCGAGGCACCCACCACACAGCTCCACAGATGCACCCACCACACAGCTCCACCGATGCACCCACCACACAGCTCCACCGATGCACCCTCCACACAGCTCCGCCGATGCACCCACCACACAGCTCCGCCGATGCACCCACCACACAGCTCCGCTGATGCACCCACCACACAGCTCCGCCGAGGCACCCAGCACACAGCTACACCGAGGCACCCACCACACAGCTCCACCGAGGCACCCACCACACAGCTCCACAGATGCACCCACTACACAGCTCCACCGATGCACCCACCACACAGCTCCGCCGATGCACCCACCACACAGCTCCGCCGATGCACCCACCACACAGCTCCGCCGATGCACCCACCACACAGCTCCGCCGATGCACCCACCACACAGCTCCGCTGATGCACCCACCACACAGCTCCACCAATGCACCCACCACACAGCTCCACTGATGCAACCACCATACAGCTCCACCGACACAGCTCCACCGATGCACCCACCACAGAGCTCCACAGATGCCCCCACCACAGAGCTCCACAGATGCCCCCACCACAGAGCTCCACAGAGGCCCCCACCACACAGCTTCACCGATGCACCCACCACACAGCTCCACCGATGCACCCACCACACAGCTCCACCGATGCAGCCACCACACAGCTCCACCGACACAGCTCCACCAATGCACCCACCACCCAGCTCCACCGATGCACCCACCACACAGCTCCACCGACACAGCTCCACCGATGCACCCACCACACAGCTCCACCGATGCACCCACCACACAGCTCCACCGAGGCACCCACCATACAGCTCCACCAAGGCACCCACCACACAGCTCCACCGAGGCACCCACCACACAGCTCCACCGAGGCACCCAGCACACAGCTCCACCGATGCACCCAGCACACAGCTCCACCGATGCACCCAGCACACAGCTCCACCGATGCACCCACCACACAGCTCCGCCGATGCACCCACCACACAGCTCCGCCGATGCACCCACCACACAGCTCCGCGGATGCACCCACCACACAGCTCCGCCGAGGCACCCACCACAGCTCCACCGATGCACCCACCACACCGCTCCGCCGATGCTCCAACTAAGCTCCACCAATGCACCCCCCAAACAGCTCCACTGATGCACCCGCTAAGCTCCACCGATGCACACACCACTCAGAGCAACCACAGCATCACTCAGCGCAACCACAACATCTTTCAGCGCAACCACAGCATCACTCAGCGCAACCACAGCATCACTGGTTCAAATATGTTCTTTCAATGTTTCAAGCTGTTTTCAAGCTTTCACGCTTTATTACAAATCACAAAAAGATGTTAATATTTCACTTCTGATCTTGAATTTTCGACACAATAAAAAACACTGAACATAATCTTCACAAAAGTTATTTACAAAAGTTTAAGCTATTGCCATTACAAATTAAATAAATTATTTAAGTATTAATTATTTTTAAAAATTAAAAGCCATTGTTATTTGTAATATCAATACATCCAAGTCACGTAAATACAAAACATGTTGCATTACAAATGCTATAGGTGTCACATTTGCGAAAGTTATAACTATTGGCATTGTAAATGACAAAGCTATTAATTTAGCTATTTAAAAAAAAACACATAAATAAAAAAAAATTCATTTATAAGACCAATAGCTCAAACTTTCCTAATGCGAGCCCTATTGCATTTCCAATGCTTGTTAAATTTGTATTTGCATGTTTTTTAAATTGTATTTTTGTTGTCGTTTTAATTGTATTAATGTCGACTCACCATTTTTGTGGGTCACCAACTGCCACTGTACATTTAACAATTGGCTCGGTGTCATGAACCAGTCCTGACCTGTTAACCAACAGCACTTTGGACTCTAGGATTATACATCCTTGTATTTTAAACATGGGTCTGCGAGTTTCAACATGCAGAGTGATGCTGGTTAAAAAAATCAGGATTAGCTAAAGATTAACCTGATGATAGTAGGCCAGCTAGTGAAAGCTATTAGAGAGCTGGAGAGTACAGTTGTGGGGGATAAGTACAGACAGAGGAAGGATATTTCATAGGGCAACATTCACCATTGCCTGTTTAGTGGTGGTGTTTGTTGCACGGCGAGTTCCTTGCCTAACATCTTTTAACCCCTTGGGCGCGGCCACTATTCTGCGCCTGTGCGGCACATTCCGATCGCGGTGCGGGCATGACGTCCGGGAGCCGTCATCAGCACAAGAGCACTGTGTGCCATGACGGCTCCCGGCCGTCATCCGCATGGAAGGGGTTAAACCTTGTTAACATGCCACCCTGTCCCACACTGACTGCTTCCTATCTGTTTTTTGGGCTAGATAGGTGCTGATGTGTTGGGCAGTACAAACTGTGGGGAGGGGAAGGGATGCAATCAGGGTGTTTTTGTTGCTTCTGCTGCCCGCCTTCCTCTTCTTTTGTAATTTTTTACAATGGGCCCCCATTCCTCAGCTTCCTTTTATCGGGTGTGCCTCTCCTTAATCCCCGTTTCTGGTTGCGGGTTCTAGTATCAAACTGTAGCCATTTCCCACCTGCAACTGCCACGCTGTATTGGCCACAGTGGTACACTGGCAGTGCCACTGACCGTCCTGCACTGAATTGCAAGTGCCAGGAATGCCACCAGGGCCGGACTGGGAACTCAAAGCAGCCCTGGCAATTTTTTAGGACCAGACACGGGAAGGCGGGGGGATGCTAGTGTGAAGCACTGCTGCTTTTAGCACTGGGGCCGATGTTGCAGCACCACTGCAAAACCGGCCCTCAGTAACAACAAAAACAGCTCCCACTGCTGTAAACCCAGCCCACACCCTTCCAGCCTCCCGGGAAACCGCCTGATGCCAGCTACGGCTAGTCCGGCCCTGAATGGCGCATACCAAAGTGTATACAGCAAGGAGTCAATCAGAGCGCTCCAGAACACTATTCTAACTATCTGTGTACATGATCATTGCATTAGACACGCCCTTCACAGCCTTAGGAAATGCACTCATCTGAGAATGCAACTTTGTATCATTTGTTCTTACAGGCTCGCCCAAACAGAGGTCAATCAAAGCAAAGGACACCACTTTTTAAACCGACACCCCTTTTTAAACCGAAATAGTATTTTGCTCTGGGATCAAAGGTTGCCTCTAACGCCAAAAGAGCCATATGGATCCTACTGGCTTAAATTAAAACTAAAGCATAGGATCACAGACAGAATGCTGATCCTTTCAGCAGTTATTGAGGGTACGAGCCTTATATCATTGCAGGGCATTCATAGGGCAACAATATTTTGAAATCCTGTTTACTGTGGTGCATACATTTTTCAGGATTTAAGTGTTTTCCTTTGAAATAATCTGTGTACCTTCTAGTAATTCAGATTTTGAACAGGCTGCATTTATGCGTGTATTGCGTGTCCTTAGGTGGTATTTTTAAAAGTTTTTAGAAAGTGTTTAGAGTTTTTATTATTTCTTATAGTAGAAAATCATTATTTAGAGTAAGTGATGTTTTAAAATCTTTTAAACGCTAGTGTTGGACTTATTTATCTGTTCAGTTTGTAAGGTAGAAGATTTGTGAGAACAGGGCAAGAGCAGTAGCTTGTAGTTTTCACTGAATGTATGAACAGCGATTTCTCCACTACAAATAAGAAACCCATTGAATGTTTTTCTGCTGTGGCTAATTGGATGGAGTTTGATTATTTAAACTTAAACTCGAATAAAACTGATGTGTGTGTTCAGAAATTCTAATAACTGGACACAAAACTGGTGGCCCTCCGATCTTGACTCCCACAGTTTCAATCCACAATCAAGAAGCCTTATTAGAGTTTGACTGAAATTCCCTAATTTACCTCAATGAGGTGTTTTCCACTTCTTTATTTCTTTGTGAAAACACAGAGGAAGATCCTTAGGGTTCATCTACTGGAACACCATAATCCTGGTAGGAGTTTCATCTCAGTTGACATATTGTATCTCTCTGTATTTAGGTTTACTTAATTATGAGATAGCTAAACTGCAGGTTGCGCTGAATGCAGCCTCTCGTCTTATTTTAGAAGTCAACTGGTGCTGCCATGTCTCACCTTGTCCCACTCTGCTTCGTTGGCTCCCAATTCATAAGCGCTTGGCCTTTATAAGCTCTATAGCTCTTTTATCGCCAGTGCGCATCTCAGGCCCAGGTTTTATAAGCCATCGGTTTGTCAAGTACATTCCAAATTAGAACTCTTTGTTCTGTTGTAACCAACCTGTTCAATGTTCAGAGCTTACGTAGGCCGTGTCATTCTGTTTTGGGGCTAATTTCTAATCATTTACAATCTTGCAAGAGTTTAAGGGGGTCTTTTGGAGTTTGACGGATATACCTCATCCTCCAAATTCCAACAGACACCAAATTCTTCAAAAGTATGGTTTACTCACCTTGCTTAGATGTGTGCAAAGTGCTAAGCTTTTGCCTGTGGGGCCTCAGTCAACTTCATCTGCAGAAACCTTTGAACGACAGTCCATCCACCATACGGTCATCAGTTAATGTACATCAGAACGTCTGCCCTGTTTTTGTAAGGATCATAATTACCCCATAGCTGATAATCAGGACATTAATGCTGCAGCAGAGCAACATAGCATCACCTCAATACTCATTCTATTGGAATGAGGGAGGTTCTACCAGAACCTTTTCAACTCGTTGAAAAAGGGCTCAGGGTGAGTAATTATTGTTTCTCAAATAAATTAAGCCAACAGGCCGCAACACTTGGTCACTAACAACTCACTTAAAATGGCTGCCTCACTGAGCAGGAACCCCATAGGCACAGGGCTCCTTCACAATGCCGGAGAATCAGTCAAAAATATCAATGAATGGCCTGTTACCCCGGGCTTGCGCTTTGGTACTCCTGGCTTTGCCACTGCACTCACTACCACTGGTGTTGTGCTCATGAAGGAAGCCGCAAGAACAGAAAGTTGTTTCACCCTTCGCGGTTTCCCTAGCCACTCAGCTGGTAAAATGAGGCTTTTGAGGAGCACGAAGTAAGCAAGTGGTTCCCCTGTAAAGTCAAAAGCGAATTGATGTCTATGACTTGAGAATCCTACTTTACACTCCTGACCGGGAAAGCAGATCTGAACTGCAGCAGATCACCTAATAAATACTCCTGAGAGGTCATTTGGGAATTAAAAGAGAGTTCCGTTCTGACCTTTTGCATCAGTATTACTGGCCCAGAATAACACCAGAGGCTACTGATAGCCTTGCTATTCATGCCAATTACTGACAAATTGAAACGAAAGATGGAGGCTTCTTTGGCTTCACTTCCGATAGAGGAGTCTCGTTTTACCAAGTGGGAGTGGATCTGGTTGGTTTACTTCAAGATCTCATTTCCAGTAGTACACAATGCATTTGTATTTATAGTGGATATGCTACCAGGCACTTAAAAGCAACACCTCTACACTCTAGTATAGCATGAAGTGTAGCCAATGCCGGGTGGCTGTGGTTAGTAAGAGGTGGTGACTGAGTTAGTAGTCTCTGATCTAATCTCTGCATTTCAGGGTAATCGGAGGCACATACTCTGGCCTACCACATGGGGTAACTATTGCGTTCAGCCAAAGTTTTCACCAATAGATCAATGGCCTAATGTTTTGGAAAACACATGCATTTTTGGGCAGTAGAAGGATAAAAAATGGGAAACATGTGTCTCCACCTACTGCTTTTCAACTTTCACGAGGCACCGAAGGCCACACGCAGACTACAAGTCAGCCAATCTGAACCTCTGAATAATAGGTATGCAGTCTGGTCCTATAACACAGTAAGTTAAGTGCTAGATCCTCAGTGTCATTTTAAGGATTTTGTGGGGCCACCTGGGCAAGTCATATATTGGGGACCCCTGAACCGAACAAATTTGAATTTTATTACCCTTTTTTATATGTTAAACATTAACAGGGTCAGAGAAAAACAGGTGAAAAATGTCTTGCCAGGTCCCTGGTAATCCTTAAGATGACACTGGCTAAAAAGGTAGAGGTCATTATATATTTATTTATTATGTTTTATAAAGCGCGAACATGACCATCGCGGTATCACAGCGCGGTAGGTCAGAATCTCCATAGGAAGAGCATTTTTACTTTCACTAATAACTTTGGTGCCATTTGATATCCTAACGAAACTTTCCCAAAAAACCTTTATCCACCTAAGCTCCTTCCTGGAAAGTTTCAGGGTGATCCATCAAGCGGGGTCTGAGAAATAGGTGGGGTCCCAAAACACATTTTCCCCATTCAATTACCATGGGGAATTTCAGACAGTGCTCCAACCAAAACCGCTGAACAGAAGTCTACCAAATTTTACCCTGAAAGCTTGCTTTTTGTGATTTGGATTAAAACTGTTCAGTACAGTAGTTTTGGGGAAATTTGGGTCAAATGTCATAGATATGTTAACAGTTGGGCTGAAATTCAAAGATTCAAGCCTTCTGATTGGTTATGGGTTATTGTTTGGAACAAGTGCTCTGATTTGATGCCTGCAGCTTGAACAGAATCATTGCTGCAGCCATTACAGGACTCAGGTACTTGGTCCCCCGTCTTGAACACGTTTTTAAACAAAGGACATGAGGGGGCAGAGTAGGGATACCCTGACCTCTTGTGTGGGAAATCTAAGAGCCACTATGGGCCAACATTTATTTTTTACATCTTTTGTTGTCCCGAATTACTCCACTATACTGCTGTTTAACGTACTCTACAAACCAGTACAGCCTTTGAAATGTGTAAATAAGTATTAAATGGCACAGGATCATGTAAAACATAAATTACATAAGGTGAACAGACAAAATATCGACTCCAAAATATCGACTGGACATAATATCGAGTTTTAAATATAGACTGGACAAAATATCGACTGGACATAATATCGACTACAAAAATATCGTTTTTCAGGTAAGTGAAGTAATATCGACTGTTTAAAATATAGATAGCAAAAATATCGAATTTTTAATAATATATAATATTTTATAGTGTATTTTTATGTAATAATATGTGTGAAAAGTGTGTATTAATGTTATAAAATATTTTATTAAATGGAATTTGTTTTTTTAATAATTGCGTTATGTAATTCTGTAGCGGGTTGTGGGTTTATAGGGGAATAGGGTGGGAAGTAATTTAATAATAATTAATTAATTAATATATGTTTGTAAATATTTATAATTAATAATTAATTGATAATTAATAATAATTAGTTAATTAATTAATATAATTGTGTACATATTTTGAATTAGTAATTAATTGGTAATTGATTAATTGTAATTAGTTAATTACATTAATTAGAGTACATTTTAATATATATAATTTTGTGTTATTGTTAAGTAATTAATTGGGAAAAAATAATATTAATTCTTAAAATAATTACAGCTAATGTGCTAATATATTTACTTTATTGTTATTGTTAAATAATAATTAATTGGTAATTAAATAATATTGATAAATTTTGGGTAAAGGAGTATTTTTAGGGTTCAGGGTCAGTTTTTAGTTTTTGGGTAAAGGGGCATTTTTAGGGTTCAGGGTCAGTTTTCAGTTTTTGGGTCAAGGGGCATTTTTAGGGTTCAGGGTCAGTTTTCAGTTTTTGGGTAAAGGGGCATTTTTAGGGTTCAGGGTCAGTTTTCAGTTTTTTGGGTAAAGGGGCATTTTTAGGGTTCAAGGTCAGTTTTCAGTTTTTGGGTAAAGGGGCATTTTTAGGGTTCAGGGTCAGTTTTCAGTTTTTGGGTAAAGGGGCATTTTTAGGGTTCAGGGTCAGTTTTCAGTTTTTGGGTAAAGGGGCATTTTTAGGGTTCAGGGTCAGTTTTTAGTTTTTGGGTAAAGGGGTATTTTTAGGGTTCAGGGTCAGTTTTGGGTTTTTGGGTAAAGGGGTATATTTTAGGGTTCAGGGTCAACAAATAAGATTGTAAAATTTTTTTTTTATTATTTTCATTTATTATTTAATTATTATAATTTAATTTAAGTATTTTTAAGTATATTTTAGTCATTAAAATTTAATATTAATTTAATTTAACACTGTTTTTAATAAAGTCGATATTTTTTACATCTATATTATTGTTAACGATATTTTGTACTCGATATTTTTGTACTTACCTGTTTGTAGATAGAAAGTCGATATTTTGTCTGTCGATATTTTGTCAACGATATTTTTGCAGGTCGATATTTTGGCAGTCTATATTATTTCAGTGATCCATTACATAAACATATGTGCTTTTATAAAAATGATTCAACTGTAGCTCACTGCTTCTAGACACAAGAGCCCCATTAGGTGGCCAAGCCCCTGCTATGTACATCCTTCGCAATTTTCACACAAATTTTCACGGAGAGTCTACTACCTCCAGATACTCATGCTCTGTTTGGTCGCCAAGCTCCTACTACACCCAGTCATCACCCTGTGCACAACTTTGCACAGAAAAAAACTATATACAGACTCTTAAACCTTGTTAGGTGGTGAAGCGCCCACAACGCAAATCTTTGTCCTGTGGATAACTCTTCACGGAGCCACACCCTAAACATATCCTAGTCCTATTAGGAGGCCAAGCATGTTGTAAAAGCTTACATTCAGAAGTACAGTACAGCAGCTACAGAAAATGCGCTTTAGATGTAGATAATTAAATACCATTCTGTATCAGAAGTGTTTATAAAATTGTCACAACCATTGGATGATGTCATCAGTGGTGTCGTCAATTATATCCTTGAACAAATGATGAGTAATGTAATATGTGAGGTCATAAGCAGTGCCTTGTGGGGCGCAAGTTATAGTTAGCTCAGTAAATTATAACTAGTGAATTTGTATTTTCAACATTAAAAACTGTATTTTTTAACTGACATTTTAACCTAACTATAACAACACTTTAACATTTGTTTTTTTGACCTACATATTTATATAAATACATATATTTGAGTTGCAGATGCCACTAGCTTGAGTGCCACCACATGAAAGGTTGGACCCTTCATAGCTCAGACCCACTACTCGATGTATTTTTACGATTAGATCTAGGACCAGATAGAAGGGCTGATAGTTAAAGAAGGATTAAGTGTACATAGGTACCCTCTTTCTGCCAAAAAAACACTGTGCACGAGATCACTTATTTAATCCCTGTTTTACCACAATATAAAAACCTGAACATCATTTCTAGCCAGGTTGAGATTAGGGAGTATGTTATAAGCCACTTTCTCAACCTATGGGACATAAAACAGCTTAGATTGAAACACCACTCCTTTTGAGAGCAGTAACCAATGCTTAATTTTTTATTTTTTTTTATTAAAAGTGTAAGTGCAGTAGCCCAACGTTATACTTGGTCTTGGGCGCCACCGCCACTCCCATATGCCAAGGTTGCAGAATAGCAAAGATGCCTAGTCGTGCTTTGGCCTCATTCCTCTTTCCTCCACTAAACGCCACTTCCTGTCTCTTAATCTAATTCTTGCAGGTTCTTTTCCATTCTTGCTTTCTACCTTGGTCACTATTTCCATCTTTCGCTTTGTCATTATTTCTTCCTTTTCAGCCTCTCTCTCTCTTGCTCTGGGTCAACTTTTGCCGAAAAAAGCATAAGACTGGATGTCCAACGATGAGTGCCCCTACCCACCATCTGCACAAATTAATAATTTACAGTAACAAAGGCAGCAGGTCATCAAAGTGCTGCACGCCTGCGAAAGGAGGGTTTTACATAGATGGGTCATTCAGTCGAACCTGATACTGCAGCAAAAGATTGTACAACCAAAAAAGTGCTTAATAAATGTTTTCATTGATTTTCATTTTGACTACTCACAGCCATTCTGATTAGTGTTATTTGGGCATATTTTATGCTCCTGCTAAGGCTACTGAGGAACTCTATGTCTTCCAAAGGCAGCCAAGGGGTCACTGGTATACAGGAGATAAAGATGTCCCATGATCCAGACCGCCTCTGCCAACGGGGACAATGAAGAAAAGGTGTAGCAATGCAGAACCAGGCGGAGCCTCCTCATGCAACCTTGATGACCAATTGCTCTATAGGTACTCTGTTGAATGAAAATGGAAGCAATCACCCAGGAAGGACTAGAGCAAGAGCAGAAGCCCATCTGCTGTTGGAGATATTTTAGTAGAGTGGTTCAGTCGCGGACTTAAAATCTGCTCTTTGATCCATATTGGAGAAGAGAAAGGAAAGCTTTGATGTGGGTGATAAGAATGTTTTCACTTAAGTCAAGAAAGGCAGTGTCTATGTCACGAGTGGGGCTAACAGAGCACTGTCAAACAGCAGTTGCTTCAAGATATAAGTTAAGTTGTTGTGCGTGCGAGCCCTACCCATCACTTCAGAGAGACCCATCAGAACAAAGACGTGCTTTCTTTAGAGGACTTATTCAAACAGTTTGTTTACACAGCATGTCGTCTGTATTAAAACTACACACCATAAAATTTTGTTGGAGGACTTTAAAAAGTAGGCGAGGTTAATGAAACTTCAATTTGTTGGCTATGGAGTTTTCCACTGAGTGAGCTACCCGGAGGAAGTATCATGACTTACTAGCCCCTTGAACAACATGCACGTATGAAGAACCCACCTCTTTCACTCATCGCCTTAGCCTAAAATATCTCCTAACTACTTTCACTTCCTGGAAACTTGTCCTGAGCCTACAAAGAGACAAAGACAGATGCTCCCTCAAAGTGCAGAGAAAGCAGGTACAACAGCCACAAATATAGGCCATCAGCCAAAGCCCCACCTCTCCGCCGACAGTTCTCATGCCAGGCTTTGGAAAAAGCCTGAGGGTGCAGCTGTCACTGTTTTTTTTGTTTTTCTCAAAGGATACTCGGTTTGCAAGTTTGTTTTGAGGAAAGAAAAAGTTAGGCAGCCCAGAAAACTGTGCTGGCTCTTTTGCTATTCATTTTTTCCAAAAGTGCATCTATTAACTGGACAACGCACATGAGACTAAGAGATCTCGACCAACGGAGGCCAGGGTCTTTAAATATGTTGGTTGGTCAACCTGTACTGTGGGCGAGATCATAGCCTCTTGAGAGCTGGCAGGCAAGCAGACAACCTGCCAGGGTTTAGATGACCCCAAAGGGCTTTTAATTAGACATAAGGAAGCAGGGCAGTTGTAATAAGGACTGCATAAAAACAGAAGGTCCTAACACTTTCTTTGGCTGAGCTAGAACCCCAAACCCAATTATTGCACTTTTGAAACAAGGTGATGTCATATTAATCAAACGCAGAAAAGGTCATGGAAGGAATGGTTGCAAATAATCTAACCCGTGGCAATCACTTGAGGTAGCATTCCATATGAACCTTTTTTTGCCCACCAGGTTACCTCAGATTAGACTCAGCCATTTGCAAATCAGCCTTGGGCCTGTTCCAATAGGAACAGCCAAGCCCGAACGGCCAAGCCGAGGCCTCTCTGAACCAGCAGACAAACAATTCAAGACAGGCGAGGACCTACCTAATTGGCCCTCTTCAGTCAAGTGTAGTGAGGTTTTAGTTGCAGTGTTTGTATAATTTGTATTAGCATTTCAGAACCAGAGAGTTTTCCAATGTGCCTATAAATGGACATAAACCAGTGTAACAAAGCACGTACAGTAAAATAATGGCACTGAATGATAATCAGCTAAAAAAAATAGGACACGATTATAAAACAGCAACTGCATATATATTAACCGGTAGGTTAGGGAGCACGGTATTACTGTAGAGAAAAACAAGTATTGGCATAGCCAATAGGTCTCGCCTTTGGGACCTTATAAGAGTTTAGTTATCCAGCACAATATCCTTAGTGCAACAACATCAAGTGTTGCATGGCTAAACACCTATAAGGTCCCAAAGGCGAAACCTATTGGCTATGCCAATGTTTGTTTTTAATGCTCCGGTGCTCAAGCGTCGCAATCGTATCTATGAGGCAACGCACAGTCACCCTGCATGGCTATGAGTGCTTCCTTGCCTTACTCTGTCAAGTAGGATTCCATGGGCATTGCGGTGGGTTTTCCCATGCAACACCCATGGATTTTGATACTGCCCCAGATTTATCAAACCATGTAAACCTGGGGCAGCGCCAAAGCCGTGCGCCTCCCCACAGCAGGCGTAATGAGGAGAAATGTTTTTATGTCTCCTCGTATTTTTCCCCTTTCCATGAGTGCTGCATTCTGCAGCTCACCTAGAAGGAGCAAACCCCCTCTTGGGGCAACTACCTGCCTACAATTGGCGCTAGGCAGCAATTTGTGCACCAACACAGTGGGAAAAGACCGGAATGCATCATGTTTCATAAATAAGGTGCATTCCAGCCCTTTCACATTGGCATAGGGCAGCGCAGCAAGAAGACTTGTGGAGCTACCCTAGGCCAATTCCTCATACATTAGGCCTTTTGATTTTAGCCACACCGTCAACCACACCCCTACGCTCACTGATCTTTAATTTGATAAACACTGTTTAATATTTCCCCACTGTAAAAATGATTTGCTGTGGCAATTGGGAGCGTTTATGGATGTCGATAGTTGACAATGTTGAGAAGTACCAGGTTCTAGACATTTTTTTCAGGAGGGGGTACTTACACCTAAAACACTTTTACAGGGGGCTCTGGCATCAAAACGTTTGAAGACCTCTGCCATAACCGCTATTGACAGGAACATACTCGATTGTCTCATGGTGCACAGTAAATCTAGGTTCTTTACACCATGCAGCGTGACCGGTTTGATTGTGCTGTAATTAATTTCAAACTTGGTGACAACAAACCCTTGGAAACTAAACTTGTGGTCTCCTCCCATTTTATTGGCAAAAATAAGTCATCATGGGCATTGCTGACCGATACCCAACTTTTCAGTTTGAAATATACTGGACTGCAGCCATTTCGATATTAATAACATTCGGAAGGACAGAAGGGCACGGACTCAGACTGGTTAGACCATAAACAGCCATTCTGAGTGCATAATCAAGTGGTCATGACCCCGGACCAATGTTTAACACATTTGACCAAACAGTCATGTTCTCTAGAATAAAGGGGGTTTTGGTGTGCCAAAAAACAGGTTATGGGCTTTTTAGACCAGTCAACGATTAAGAACGTGTAGCACATTATAGATTACGGTAGTGGCCACCAGATCAAGTCACTAGGAATTTTTTTTGGGGTGACATCTACTCTTCCTTATATCCAGTTCGTTCAATAATTGTTGAGATAGCAGGGAATGATTTAATAAGTATGGGTGATAACGTGCACATGTTTACACACGCTATACAAGCCAATGCAACCCATATTTTCCCTGTCTAGTAAGATGCGAATCAAACCGAGAGATGCTTAAAAACGAAAACTGGATTTTTTTTGGAAGCTTCTACTAGCTAGATTGGATCCGCAAATCAATTGTTTAACTCGTCTCTTGCCAACACACCCAAGCCCAAAATCAAAAGTGCTATTTTGGATTCTCCTTTAACTACAGCAACTCACGTATGATGGAGGTTTCATCAAATTACTACATTAAGCGGCAACAGAGAGCAAGTTGAGTCTATCGACAAAACCGTCATGTGCGCCACAACTGTGCAAAGCACTTGCAGATTGCCCAAAATGAAACAACACATAAGAGGGTTGACTATCTTCCAGAATAAATCCCAGAGCATTATTTTTGCTATACAGAGAACATAAGTCGCTTGGTGACAAGCGACTTATTACAGCAGTAATATTACACAGAGCAGGGTCCAGTTGGGAAAAGCGTGCCTGCAGAGGAAGAAACAGAGGCCCAAGATGGAAAGGATAAGCAGAGGACTTAGAAAGTGTGCCTGCATACCACTTAGAAAGAGACACGAGAAAAGTACCGTCCTTGGGAACTTCAACTACAGCAGAGGTAATGAGGCAGGCGTAACGGAGGGACATTTGCTACTGAGAAAAGGGTGTCTCGATTAAAGGAAACGATGGAACGAACACCAAAGGAAAGAGGATATAGAATCCAAATGAGAAAGTATAGTCCAATAACTGAAATGATTGGGAACATGAGCGGGTGTACTGAATAACAGGAAACTGGGTGCAAACACAGATCGATAAAGAAATAAAATAGACTTGGGAAAGGGAAAGAATACAAAAGACGATAAAGGAGGCACAGCCAAAATGAAAACAGCCCCCTCTTTCCCTGTACTCACGATAAGACGCCTCGCAAGCATCATTTCGGTAAGGCTCTCTCCCAAAAACAAACCAGCACTGGAAAAAAAAAGCCCAAGCCCACGAGTGGTGCACATGAGAGCGAGCACCAGGCCATGTGTTTTCAATTATCGTGCACGCATCTGGGCACGATAATTTAAAACACATGGCGACCCTGCGGGTAACCGCAAGGAATAGCCATGGGCAGAGCAAAGGCGGGATATGCGCCCGCCTTTGCCCAATTGCGTGCTGTGTTTGTTAAAAAGACGCACGCAAAGGCTAATAGCCTGGGACAAAACCAAAAGCACATGCACAAGCGTGTGCAAGCGTGTGGTGAGATTTCTAAAGCCCTTACATAAAGTCGAGCAGAGCAGCGCATGTGCGCTGCGATAGGCTCAACCTAAAAAACTACTTACAGTTTGAAGTGGGCTACAGTTAGGAAATGCTACTCCTACACGGGGACCAATCAGTAGGTAACAGAAAGAAGCCACGGATAAACCGGCACGGAACCCACATCTGGGCATAGCCTTCTCCACTTACTGCATTACGTCAAACATACGAAAAGTGATGGGGGAGTGGCCTTTGTGCCTAGATTTAACAAGCACTGCCGTTGCCAATAGGTCTCGCATTAGGAAAGTTTGAGCTATTGGTCTTGTAAATGACCATTTTTTTATTTATGTGTTGTTTTTGAAAATAGCTAAATTAATAGCTTTGTCATTTACAATCCCAATAGTTATAACTTTCGCAAATGTGACACCTATAGCATTTGTGATGCAACATGTTTTAGGGGGAAGTGTGTGTAAAAAAAGTAAACGCATTTCAATTTAAATGGCACCGAATTACATTGTCCGACTAAAAACAGGATTACTGCTGAAGCGTTTTAGAAACGCATTGTTCCTGTGAGGTTTGTGAGTTGGTAAAAAATGTAAATGCCACAGACTGACATTGTCCTAATAAAAACAGGATTACTGCAGAAGCGTTTTTGAAACGCATTGTTCATGTGAGGTTTGAGACTTGGTTAAAAAAAAAAAGTAAACTGTATTTGTATTTAAAAAACGCATACACTGGCACGGGCTCATGTAAATCACTCCAGTGCCTTTTGGCCTGTGAAAACTCACACTGAAAGTTCAAACAAAAGTGAAGATCTAAGGAAGGGTGGGAGGGACTTTGGCGAACGAGCATATGGGGGGTGAGGGGTTGTCCAGCCTGGTGATCTAAAGGCGTGTGGCAGCAGAAGGAGAGCGTGGCGCGCACGCCAATGCATTTTGAGACCGCACCGTTCACATGAACTTTGTTGATTTGGGGAAAAAAATTAAACAGCATTAAAATGGAAATGGCACCGATTAAATGGCACCGACTGACATTGTCCCACATTAAAAAAAGGATTATTGCTGAAGCGTTTTGGAAACGCATTGTTCATGTGAGGTTTTGGACTTTGTAAAAAAAAGGAAATGGCACCTACTGACATTGTCCTAATTAGGGAGAAGTGTGTGTAAAAAAAGTAAACGCATTTCAATTTAAATGGCACAGACTGACATTGTCCCATTAAAAAAAGGATTATTGCTGAAGCGTTTTGGAAACGCATTGTTCATGTGAGGTTTATGAGTTGGTAAAACAAGTTGCTGTTACTTAACACATTATGATTTAGGCCACGGAGAGGAGCAGGGTGTGTGTGCCGACTTGGTTGCCGATTTCACATAGCAAGCCTGCCCTGTACCGGCGAAATGCATGTCAGCAGCCTGCGAGATCTGCGGAAAAAGAAGAGCTGTTTTCTCTCCTGTCGAGCTTGGAATTCCTGCCTACATTGTCCCCCACTGCGGGGCTCTCCATTTGTCTCCTCCTGTTTCGCAGCTTGAGCTCAGTACGCCATTGTTCATCCCCCTTTATGTGGCTCTGAGCTATCATAAAGAGCTGAAAAGAATTAATTTGCAAGAAAACAAATGTCTCCTAACAATTTAAGAAAACTTGAGGGATAAAACACATGTGCGCAAGTGTGAGTCCGCCCAAAGTGCAACTGAAGCGCATCTCATCTTGAATTGCATGCGTTGCCTCCCCGGGCCGAGGGCGTTTGTTGCTTAATTGCCTCGATGTTAATCCCTCTCTCTGCCTGTGAAGCCATAACAAGAAAGTATGTGTTCAAATTGACTCCTCTCGACTGAAAAATAGTTTATACTTATCAGTTACATTTTTTTTTAAATATCCTTCAAACCGCTTTTTTAAATATCCTTCAACCCGCTTTATATACAAGGTACTCAATTATTTAGAGCAAAATGTGAGCAGTATAGGGTTCCACAGATGGGTAAAGTCAGTTACACAGCACACAACCTCTGCTCGTTGAAGACGGAGGGCTCTTCTTCCTAGAACACTTTGCAGTTGGAAAGAGCTGAAATTACGAAATTTGCGTACGTTTGCATTGACGCTTTTTAGTTCTGCTAATTTTGTTGACAAGCCACCCTTTCTTAGTTTAAAATGAAGGCAAAGGTTTGCTAAAATGGACGATGCTGCTCGGTCGATATGTGACTCAAGTGTATCCTCTGAAAGAAGGAACCATTTTCGTTGTGTTAAACGTGAATGCATGATTAATACAATAGTTATAGTTTAACTCTTTTTGTAAAGCGCCTTTATAGCAGTTTCTTGGTGCCAATTACAGATTTTTATTGTTATTCTACTGAACTCAATGGTGCTTATTTTATTGACCTTCGGATTCATTTATGCACAATTGTTACTCTTTTAATGGAAGTGAAATCAACTGATCGCATATATTTAAACTTAACGTTACTCATGGGTAATTATTTTAAACTGGTAGAATTACTAATGCTACAAGAAGTTTTTTGATTCGCTGCCAAAAAAAGAAGGGAGTAAATGGTAGAGGAGAAGACTCGAACACACTGGAAAGAATAGTGAGAAAAGAAAAAAAAAGGCTGCACGAAAAGAAGGGCATTTGGAAAACAAGAACAAACGGGGCCATCGTCAGGAAATCGACGTAAACAAGCAAAAGCAAATGGTGGGGGGCTGAAGGAGGAGGGGGTGCGAGGGATGACTGAGGATGGGGTAGCAGGGGAGGGAACACGGCCTGGGGGCATAGGGGAGGAGAAGCTGCAGAGCGCACGCTGGGCGAAGCCCTTTGATGTGCTGTGAGCGGCCGGGAATGAATGATTAGGGGAGGAGAAGCGGGAAACTGAAAGTACGGCCGGCCTGCGGCCGGCCGTGAATGCGCGTGCATGTTTGCTCATGTGATTCACTTGAACTGCAAGAAAACCGCGGGGCTGAAAGCCCTTGGTTTGAAGAGGATTTTGCCGACATGAATTCTCGCTCCGCTCAATGCGCTTGCGCGCATTGATAGGTCGCGAGACCTAAAAAAGCCCAAATTGGCAGCTGTGCTTTTAGTGAACTGACTCCAAAAATCTGGAACTCTTTACTCTCATAACTTTGGCTAGTCCCCTCTGAAATGACTTTCATAAAAAAATTGAGAACGTGGCTTTTTAGACTCGCTTAAACTTCCCATTCTGTGAGCAACTCATCTTCAGCTATCAGCATCCTAGTGCTAGGATACTTTGCTAAAAGTAGCCAGGCAATCTATAAGTGGCATGGTTATTATTATTAATATTTGGAATGCTTGCAAATAGTTTTAATGACTGGCAATTGCCTAGAGTAGCATTCCAACCCACTGTTTGGCCCCTAATAAATCACATGACTTTGTTCTGCGACTGCTGTTCTCTCACACGTCATGAGGTGAGCAATTTTCATCTCACATACATAACTTCTGGTTTATTCATTTCTAAATTCTGAGTCGCCCTTTTCACGTTAACCTGCATCCATCCCTTCCACAGGTGTCTGAATGTGCCCACATAAGCAGATCATACCATCACCCTCCATGATCCTTCTTCTGAGGTGTCGATCACTGTCCTTCTAATATTCTTAGGCTCACCTCATAGCTGTACCACTGTGATGATTAGTATTCCTTGGTTTGTACTATTGCCATGGCTGGGTTTACCTGCAGACCGTCTCTCATTTCCATTTCATTCTCCACTGCTGTACCGCGTTTAGATGACGTATCAAAACCTCACACATTTCACCCAGCATCACATACATGGGTCTTTTCAGCAATGCACTCCGAGGTTACATAGCGCTTCAGAACCCATTCAGAGTACAAAGTGCTACATCAATGCTCAAATACAACACACTGTAATACAAGATGCAACAAGGAGGTAATCTTAATTCTCAACAGCAAGTTGATTGCTCTGGGGCCTAGAACTTGTCCTAAATTCAAGATAAGGCCTACTAGGTATTGCAACAGAGTGAAAGGCCCTGGTTTCATAATCTCACATAAGGGTCGGACTCGGACAGAAAATAGGCATGGGCATCAAAATAAAAGTGATCCCCTTTGACGAAACAGATAGCTAAAAAAAATTGGCTCATATTTGCAAATCTGGGCAGTTTTGAACTTGCAAAGATATGTTGAATGTGGTAATATCAGGGAAATCAACAGTAAAATCAGGCCCACTATAAATCAGGCCCACATAATGACCTTCTGCCACAGCTTGGTTGCCCTTAAGGCCAGTCCGACTGTCTCATATCCGGTCCAATACGTAAGTACAGTGCATTATGAATCCAGGCTTCCGGGCACAGCTGCCCCCATCGGTCAGTGGAATGAATGCAATTACTACCAATCCTGGAGGAGTGCAGAGGGTTGCAGTGGAGTAACGTAAAATGACGTCCCCCCCCAGCCGTGCAGATTGTAAGGCAGGGCCCCGAGTCTCTCATATCTCATAGATATTCCTTGGCCTTAGAAGGGCTTTAAGTTGGATGAAAAAACTGGGGGTCTCTCAAAAGGGGCGTGGTCGATATAATTAAGGGCGTGACTTAAAAACACCTAAGCTCAAGATTCATGCTTAGCAGTGTGCCACTCCACTGGTATTTTGCTGCTTCTGTCATTGCATCCAGGTATATAATACAAGTAATATTATACCTACAGCAAGCCAAGAATATTGGCTTTGTCAATGGGTATTAGATGCATATGATAAATATGCAACAACTGTGGCTTTGTTGTATAGAATATTAAAAATGCTTCAGTTCTGAAATGATGAGAGTACTAAGAGTCTCTTTGAAGTTACCTCAAAAGCAGTGAAGGGTGTCACTGCTGCAGAGTTTTTAGGTCTCGCCTGTCGATGCGCATGCGCATCGAGCAAGGCGAGAGTATTGGGACTTATCCACTCTTTATCCACACTGCAAGGAATCGTGGCGATTCCTTGCAGTGCCCGTGACTTTTAAGCTCAATGCGCATGCGCATTGAGCTTAAAAGCGCGTGCACGTCCGTCTTTGTTTACCCGCTCCGCCCCCTCCCCTTCCCGCCGTGTCGCATTTTTTAAGGCTGCGCGTATTCTTTTCATGTATTTGTTTCATTCGTTGTTTACTCTTGTAGCTCTGTTAATACGAACCAACCTGATGCTCAATTAATAATCTTTTCAGACCACACAACATTTATTACCCGTAATTCGTTGCAAGTATGTTAAAGTCACAGGTATTGCGCAATTTCATGACTGTCTACAGCAATCATGCTCGAGTGCATGCAGGATCGATCTATATGCCAGAAAAACGAGGCTGTATATCTGACATTACAAAGCAATGTAAACAAGTAGGCGGAGTCCGCATACTGCCACGTGACTTCCGCCACCAATCATGTCCCAGCACTCAGACGAGGCTCCTAAAATTGCGAGACTGAACAAACAGGCGGACACTCAGGACGACCACGTGATTTTAACCACCAATCACGGTACTGCATTTAAACGAGGCTCACTTCCCGACCCGGTATCTCCCCCCCAGTTGGCTCGGATGCCTGCAGAGAAGTACAGACGGACAGGTGAGCTTTGGACTTCCCATTGCACAATTTCCACTCCCCGATTCCCTTTGGGTTTTGCTCCAGTATGCAAATGATACTCTTTGAATTGGAGGCATTAGCTCACTTTCTTTAAAGATACGCCCTGGCCCCTCCCCCTCTCCTTGAGGTGAGCTCGGCATCACCCTCGCTCATAGCCTCGAATCCATCACCCTGCTTCCAGTATGCACACCCCGAGCACGTCCTCGAAACACATTTCCATTCTGTCCATTCCTATGCATCATTCATTTATCACGCAGACACCTCTCAGATCCGTTTCAAAGCCAAACTGCAACTTTCTTGCATTTCAGTTCTAAATGATTTTGTAACGCAGGGCTGCATACCTAACCTGAATGTGTAGTTCTACAGAATTATGTAGTGCACACTAATTATCTTATTTAGATGAACATTTCTTTTAATACATTCTTTTAACTGCCAAATGTCATGGGGATTTCACAGAAGAATACAACACAGTATGTTTTGCAGCATGTCCAAGTGCAAAGCAAAGATGCACTGTCGTCATGCCCCCCTAATCCGAAATTGCATTAATAACTTACTTTAGCAGATTGAAAAAAAAAGCTCACAGTAGCATTAGAAAAATAAAGAAATCGGATTCGTTTTTTTTTTGTTTAGCGCAGAGGAAACACCACATAGATGTTGCCCTTTCGTTTCTGAAAGGAACACTGGCATAGCGCCTGGTTGCCTCCTCCCTCTTTTACACGCAGCCGGTGAAGGACCAAGGCAGCTGATGACTGTTTTACAGGGGCCTAGACTGGAGGGACTTACACCTCCCCTCCCTACTTTCTGCCCTGGCCCCTCCCCCTCTCCTTGAGGTGAGCTCACCCCACCCTCACCCCCCTCATTCACCCTAACACACCCTCACCCTCTCACACACCCTCTCACACACCCCTCACACAACCCCTCACTCACGCTCTCACACACCCCCTCACACACCCCCTCACTCACCCTCTCACACACCCGCTCACCCTCACACCCGCTCACTCTCCCTCACACTCCCTCACCCTCCCTCCCCTCCCCTCACCCCCCTCACCCTCACCCCCCTCACACTCACCCTCACCCCCCTCACCCGCACCCCCCTCACCCTCACACCCCTCACCCCCCTCACCCTCACCCTCACTCACTCACCCTCAACCCCTCACCCTCAACATCAACCCCTCACTCACCCTCACTCACCCTCACCCTCACTCACCCTCAACCCCTCACCCACCCTCAACCCCTCACTCACCCTCACTCTCACTCACCCTCACTCACCCTCACTCTCACCCTCACTCACCCTCACCCTCACCCACCCTCACTCTCAACCCCTCACCCTCACCCCCTCACTCACCCTCAACCCCTCACTCACCCTCAACCCCTCACTCACCCTCAACCCCTCACTCACTCACCCTCACTCACCCTCACTCACCCTCACCCACCCTCACCCACCCTCAACCCCTCACCCTCACACAGTGCAATAGGTCTCGGAGCATTTGAGTTAGAGCTTTTAGAAATGTTTATGGCTTTTTTTTTTGTAATTCTTTAGCATTGGCTACAGGAAACAAAAATGCTAAAGATTTACAAAAAAAACCATAAACAATTCTAAAAGCACTAACTCTAATGCTGCGAGACCTATTGCATTTCCAATGCTTGTTAAAAAATGTCACCCTGATGGTGAGTGCAAAAAGGGAGAGCTCGATAGGGCCCCGTCTCAGCACCTGCTTTTTTAGACCGATCCGGCCCACTTAAAGCCCTGATCCTTAGGCTGAATCTGAGAACTTGAAGGGTTGGGGGGGGCAGCTAAAGTGTTGCCCTGCCCCCAACTAACCCGCAAAGCAGAGCGTCCCGAGTTACTCCTCTGGTGGGAGGGTTACCATTTTATGCCGCCAGGAAAGGAAGGGGGCGCAGCGAATAGGGAAAGGCGACAAATATTTACTTTCTTGTAGCCTTCCTTTTCCTGCCCCAGCACGCCCCACATTCAGACACGTTCTTGTTGTGCGGACCCAGACACACACTCACTCCCTTTCAGCCCCACACACACTGAAAGCACGTCTGCATGTTGGTGCAAGAAAGGGTAAAGCCGCTATGCCAAGATTTCGACACCGGCGCCCACCAAAGACAGACGAGAGAGCAGCGGCCTAGAATGTCGCACAAAGAAGCGGAAATCTACAGCGGCAAATATAGAACAGCAATAGCGGAGTTGAATACTCACACGTTATTTACTGCGCCTAGAAACGTCATAAGCGCTGCATTAACACAAATTATTATTCTTAGAATTGGCACCGTATTATTGTTACAATTGGTGGTATAAGGATGAACAGCACGAGCTGAAGAAACGCCGCCGGGGCTATGCTGGCATACACGGCCTTCCTTCAGAGTGCCTGGGTGCCCCACGACGGTTTTAAGCACTATATATGTAACAACATATGATTGGATTCGGGGGCCTTGTCCTTTCTTTGAGTCTTCTCTGAGTCGACAGAGGGTCCTCAGTGGCAGATGGTTTCTGATTCCATCCCGCTTCTTTCGCAACACCAAACGCTAAGGAACGCGGTGGGACCTGCGCCAGACGAGTCAGTGCTGGGCGCTATGCCACCATGGAACTGCCACTTCCCCTGGCACAGCCGCTGGGCAACATGGCAAGACGGTTACATCGTGAAGTGGACATGCCAGGAGGTAGAAGGCACGAACAGGGAAGCTGCGGGGACTGGAAAAGAGGAAGCAAGGATTAGTGAGGGTGCACAGCGCCAAGCGGGCAATGGAGGGGGGGGGGGGCGGCAACCCATTGCTCCCTGGGGGACAAGGGAGCAAACCACAGACTGTCTTGTCTGTACGTATGAGGGCATGACTTGTCTGTACTGAGGGGATACACTATGGTTGTCTCTACTAACAGGGGCGAGGGGGTCCAATTGCACAGCCTGCACTGGGCCTGGATGGCGGCGTCTACTTTATGAAATTGTGGACACGACCCAATTTCTACTTGGCAGCAGGGGGCACGCACGGAGCGCTGCGAACTGGAGGGACCGAACATGAACCCTCTTTCCGGTGGAATGTGAGGCGGGGGGGGGGGGAGACAACGCGCGAGGAGGGGCCCGCGTGGCAAGCCTCGTGTGTGGGACGTATACGCAGCAGTGGCGCCGAGAACGAGGACAGCGCAAGAGGAACGTGGGTTATTGCGGGGCGGGGCAATCCCTGAAGGGGGCGTCACGTGCTGTTTTGCTGGAGGCGGGGCTGCGAAACAACAAACAGATGTTGTTTGGGCTGCGCGTCCTGGAAGCGTGGGCCCCGCTGAGGGGATTGCGCAACGCCCACCACGCCCTACGGGCCATTCTTGTGGAGGGCCAAATACTGTATTGTGTCTGACAGCCAGCCAGGCTAGACTGACAGCCAGCCCTGATGGACTGCACAGACTCGCACACGAAGAGCAGAGGATGTGCTGCGCGCGTGCATAACAACGGATCAGGGTCAGGTCCGGATTACCAAATAGGCAAAGAAGGCACGGGCCTATTGGCCCCACTCCTTTTAGGGGCCCTGCGACAACGGATCAAAATAAAACTTAAAGTACATAAACCAGAGACCGAGACATCATATATCAGTTTGTCTCTTAAAAGCTCATCTTCTGGCAGCTGTCAGTTTGTAAAAAAATCTAGTGCAGTGGAAATAATTTTCGAGGGGCCCCTGAAATTTAGACTGCTTAGGGGCCTCCATAGGGTTTAATCCTGCAATGAGCAGGGTCGCTGCATAGTCAATCATATACTCAACGGGGTTGGTATACTATAGAAAATGCACAAATCAACGTACAACGCTTCAGTGTACAGTAGAGAAGGATTTTCGGTGTGAGTACACAGCTGTGTGGCCACACAGTGTAAGCACAGGGCGTGGACAGTGCAGGGACTGTACAGAAGCACCACACGAAAGAGAGCATTGGCATATGATATCCACTATTCTAGTGGGCACCTTGCACCAGTCTAAACGACCCTTATTGATGGTGGTTGTAAAGTCAACCTTATAGACAAGCTACCCTAGTGGTAGCATGGACCACCAGTCGTAGGCTAAGACCTCAGAGAGCATGTGAAGCAAGCTGTTTAACCAATTATAATCCCTTGAGTACCAAATGAAAGGACACCACACAAGGTATATATCAAATATATATGTATTTATTTCTAACACAACCCCTCTGCACTCTTTATGAGGTCAGAGATCGAAGTACATCACAAGTTACTCAATTAGCATACGATAAGTTGCACAAATACAGTTATGCCCAGGGGCCTCACAAACCATATACTAAGTAAGTGGTATAAGAACCACGACAGAAACAGTGAGTAGACCTAGGGCCTAAGGAATCGCTGGGGCTACACTAAACAACCAAAGGTTAGGAAGTAGGAGGCCCACAGGAGACGCATGCAGTGTCTGAACACAGTTGCGAGTTACCATTGACTTATAACGGAGAACGAAGGAGTTACAAAGTTACTGTTTAAGGGCACTTCCGGATGGACTACGACAAATACAACCTTGCTCTGCCCTATCTGGCACTTGGTAGCCTTGATAGTTAGGCCTGCCTTTTGCAGGGCCTCCAAAACATTATTTAGGTGGATCAGGTGATCTTCCCAAGTGGAGCTAAAGGCAGCAATATCATCAAGATAAGCTGCACAGTAGTCATCCAGACCTGAGAGGACTTGGTTCACCAACCTTTGGAATGTGGCAGGAAACGCTGTTTTGGCTTTTGCATCATCAGCTAGTCTGATCTGCTAGTAGCCAGCTGTCAAGTCAAATGTACTCAAAAACTTGGCAGAAGCCAATCTGTCAATGAGCTCATCTGCTCTTGGTATTGGGTGGGCATCTGTCCTAGTGACAGCATTGAGGCCTCTGTAATCCACAAAACCTCACCTCTCTCTTACCATCTTGGGTATGAGGTTTAGGCACTAGGACTACAGGACTGGCCCAAGGGCTCTCTGAGGGCTCAATGACTCCCAACTACAACATCTTTTGGACCTCTGTCCTGAAACAGTCCCTAACATGATCAGGTTGCCTGTAAATCTTACTTTCAACAGGCAGACTGTCCCCAGTGTCCACTTCATGAGTGCACCAGGTAGTCTGACTTGGAGTCAGAGAAAACACATGTCTGTAGGACTGTAGAACTTGTCTGCAGTCCTGTTGCTGTTGGTCAGTGAGGCTGCCTGCCAAGGCTACACCATCAACTGAACCATCATCAGGGTTCTGAGAAAGCAGGTCTGGGAGAGGGTCACTCTCCTCCTCCTGTCCCTCATCTGTAGCCATGAGCAAGCCCATGTCTGCCCTGTCAACATATGGTTTCAATCTGTTGACACGAAGCACCCTGTGGGGGCTCCTGGGAGTTCCAAAATCAACCAAATAGGTTACCTCTCCCTTTTGCTCAACAATAGTGTGGGGTCCAGACCATTTGTCCTGGAGCGCTGCTGGGGCCACTGGCTCCAACACCCACACTTTCTGCCCTCGCTGGTAAACAGTCAGCACAGCCTTTTGGTCATGCCAGGCTTTTTGGAGTTCCCGGCTAGCCTAAAGGTTTTTGGATGCCTTTTTCATATACTCAGCCATCCTGGAGCTGAGACCAAGTACATAATCCACAATGTCTTGCTTTGGAGCTTTGAGAGGTAACTCCCATCCTTCCTTCACCAGACAAAGGGGTCCTCTTACAGGATGCCCAAACAGAAGTTCAAAAGGGCTGTAGCCAACCCCCTTCTGTGGGACCTCTCTGTAAGCAAACAAAAGGCAGGGCAGCAGGATGTTCCATCTTCGCCTAAGCTTTTCAGGTAAACCCTTGATCATGCCCTTTAAGGTCTTGTTGAATCTCTCAACTAGACCATTGCACTGTGGATGGTAGGGTGTGGTGAACTTGTAGTTCACTCCACACTCTTTCCACATAGCAGTCAAATATCCAGACTAAAGTTTGCACCTCTGTCTGAGAAAACCTCCTTTGGAAAACCCACTCTTGAGAAAACTCCCAGGAGGGCTCTTGCCACAACAGGTGCTGTTGTGGTCCTTAGGTGAATAGCTTCTGGGTATCTGGTGGCATGATCCACTACCACCATAATAAACCTGTGCCCAGAGGCTGTTTGGGGATCCATTGGTCCAACAATGTCAATCCCTACTCTTTCAAAGGGAACCCCCACCACAGGTAGTGGTATTAGGGGGGCTTTTGTGGTGCCACCTGATTTGCCACTGGCTTGGCAGGTGACACAGGAGCGACAAAACTCCTTGGTGTCTTCTGACTTGTGGGGCCAGTGAAAGTGAGGGACAAGCCTGTCCCAAGTCTTGTTCTGGCCAAGATGTCCTGCAAGGGGAATATCATGGGCTAATGTAAGAAGGAAGCCCCTGAATGCCAAAGGTATGACCAACCTCCGGTAAGCACCAGGCTAGGGGTCTCTAGCCTCTGAATACAGGAGCCCTTCATCCAATACACTCTATGGGTTCCATTAGCATCCTCAGCAGCCTCAGCAGCAGCTTGCTGTCTGAGGGGTTCAAGAGAAGGGCAGTCCAACTGCGCCTGCCTCAGAATTGCCCGTGAAGGTCCCCCTGTCCCAAGAAACTCAACCTGATCAGGCTCAAGCTCTTCTAGGACAGTTCCTTATTGGGTCTCACAATCAGCTTCCTTGGAAGTCTGATCCTCACTCTGAGGCAAGGGGGAAGGCACTGCCTTAACCCTACTGCTTCTCCTCCTGGTAGGCAACTGGTCCATTATTTCAGGATCCAGGGCCTGTTCAGTGTTGCAATTTTTGACCTGTGACCTGTGACCTGGTCACAGAAAGGACATGTGCTGATATACCTAACATCTCTGCATGAGTCCTATACTCCACGTCAGACCAGACTGAAAATTCTGGGTCATTGCCAAGCAAACATTCTACAGGGAGGTCTGAACTAACAACTCTTTTGAGGCCAGTTACCCCTCCCCAGGAGAAATTAACAATTGCCATACTATGGGTGGTAGTGAAATTGCTTGCATTGGTCACTAGGTAATTGTCACCTAGTATTATCTGTCCAGGGTCCACAAAGCTGGGTGTCACCATTGTGACACTAGCACATGTGTCCCTGTAGGCCTGAGCCACTTTGTTATTAATTAAAGGAGTCTGCCTGTACTTGCCCAAATCACTGGGGATCACAGTAGAGGACATAGCCATGTCCACATCACAGACAAGAACAGCTTGAGTTGGTATTCTGACTAGGCCAGAATCCACCTCAGTTCCCAGGGTTAACCCTACTAAAACCTTTGGTTGAGAACCACCACAATTAGCTGCATAGGGGGAACAGTTGCCTTAGGGGCAATGGTGGTTGGAGCTGCCTCCTTTTTGGTGCAATCACTGGTCCAGTGAGTATTAACCTTACAAAAGTTGCACCATGGTTTCTTTGGACCTTCTTTCTTTTTGGATTTCTTAGAACCCCCTCATTAGAAGCTTTTTGGGGACCTGGCGAAGACTTTTGGTCTTTTGCTTTCTCCCCACCCTTTTGGTCTTGTTTCTTCTGATCATCACCTTGGTTCTGTGCCTTCTGCTTCACCTTGGTTCTGACCCATTTGTCTGCCTTCTTTCCCAATTCTTGGGGAAGGTCAGATCAGAGTCAATCAGGTGTTGATGCAATAACTGGTTCCGACAATTATTAAGAATCTGTTCTCTCATAATCGAATGATACAATCCTGTATAGTCATTGACCTTACTGCCCAGTAACCAGCCTTCCAGAGCCTTAGTAGCACAATCTACAAAGTCAGTCCAGTCCTGAGTCTGTGTCTTTTGGGTGTCTCTGAACAGCAACCTATACTGCTCAGTGGTTAATCCAAACCCATCTATCAGAGTAATCTTCTGGATATAGTAGTTGTCAGCTTCCTGTTCATTAACTGCCAGGAGCCTGTCTCTTCCTTTATCTGAAAAGGAGAGCCATAAGATTGCTGCCCACTGACTCTGGGGTACCTGCTGTACTCTGCAGGCCCTCTCCAAAGCAGTTATTCACTTGTGGATGTCATCCCCACACTTGTAGGGAGGGACAATCTTACTTAGGTTTTTTATGGTCATAAGACCTTTCCCTATCTCTAGATACTGTGCTGCCACCAGTGGGCTCTAGCCCACACAATTTCCTCTCTCTCTCAAGAGCCAGGGTCTCTTTTGCAAGGGCAACTTCTTGCCTCTTGATTCTAAGCTTGGATTCCCTCATCCTAGCCTTATGCTCTCTTCTCTGGAGTGAAGACATTCTTGCCAGAGCTGAGGCATGGACCCTACTGAGTCATCTGAGTGGTTGGACTCACTGGAGAGTGACCTTCCTCTTCTGTGCTCAGGGTTAGGCCTACTTAGGGGTCGGAATTGGATTCTTCCTCCTCCAGTCCCAAATAGTCCTAGGTTAACCTGGTTCAGTTCCCAGACTTCTACCTGTTTAGCATCCACATCATCATCATCATCCCCTTGGTTCTCACCAGTGGGATCTTCTGTGGAGGGATGGCCCCCTCTATACTACCTGTTTGATCTGGGGTAGATGCCTTTTCTACATCATACTCGACTAAAATATCTACCAGGTGGTTAAAGGTTGGACTCTGTCCTTGTCTCAGCTTTCTAGCTGTACACAGACTTATCAGCTCATGAAAAGTGAATGTGTCATATTTAAAAGGGATCCTGGGAGGGTCCACTTCTTGCAGAGGCACACTAGACCCTGCTTCCAAGGACATTTTCTAGTGAGGTGTGGTGTGTGCACCTACCTACACTAAATGTTTTCTACTAGAACATCTCTAGGAGCTGTAGTCAGGGTGTGCTAAGCCCTTCCACAGACAACTGCTAAGTTCAGTAGAACTTAAAGTATTATAAGAACTTGATTTATATGTACCTACAGGTACCTTAATGTGATCTTTCAAATGATATCTTAAGATTATATGGTAAAACAACAGCAAGCTCTTATCCCACCCGCTGCACATCAATGTGAGAAGTTAGCCTGGCATATGATATCCACTATTCTAGTGGGCACCTTGCACCAGTCTAAACGACCCTTATTGATGGTGGTTGTAAAGTCAACCTTACATACAAGATATCCTAGTGGTAGCATGGACCACCAGTCATAGGCTAAGTCCTCAGAGAGTATGTAAAGAAAGCTGTTTAACCAATTATAATCCCTTGAGTACCAAATGAAAGGACACCACACAAGGTATATATCAATTATATATGTATTTATTTCTAACACAACGCCTCTGCACTCTTTATGAGGTCAGAGATTGAAGTACATCACAAGTTACTCAATTAGCATACGATAAGTTGCACAAATACAGTTATGCCCTAGGGGCCTCACAAACCATATACTAACTAAGTGGTATAAGAACCACGACAGAAACAGTGAGTAGGCCTAGGGCCTAAGGAATCGCTGGGGCTACACTATACAACCAAAGGATAGGAAGTAGGAGGCCCACGGGAGATGCGTGCAGTGTCTAAACACAGTCGCGAGTTACCATTGACTTATAATGGAGAACGAAGGAGGACTACGACAAAACCCCTTTAGACAAGGACACTTCGAGAGTCAAGAGCCACTGGAGCACCGGAGTACTCGTGTTACCTCACCCAGGGAAGCTGGGTGCATAGGTGCCTTTTGGTCTCGGGTTTTGCCCTGGAGCCGTTTGTGCTTGACCCTGATCCACCCGCTGATCCCGTCAAGAACTGCGCATGCCATGATACAGTATCCAAACAATCCCAAGTCAATGTTTTATTAAACTCTTTCGCTTTTCAAAAAGCCATGTCATACCCTTTCCATTCCTCTCTTCCATACTTCTCATGGAAACCCGTGATCCTGCTCTGGTAGCAAGCCCGGTCACTCAACAGTTCTGGTGTTCGCTCTGCGATAATTGCTACAAAAATCGAAAAAGTCCTGATCCAGTTCATCATAGACTCTTCGACCCTGAATTCTGCCATTTTTGCCCGCCATACACTGGGGTGCCATAAATCCTTCTGAGTCTTGGCATATTCTAACTCTCGATTATCAGTCAACAATGAAAACATGTTTATGTATTTATTAGCCCACACCAGTTCCTTAGTTGCCATAGGAATATGTTGCGCCAAGCTTTCCCGCCTTGAGGGTACCGCGCCCTCCCCCATCATTGGGAGTGATCTCTTACCGGCTTCCGCAGCACCTCCAGCCGTGTCCGTCGACTTATTCCGGTTTTCGCCCGCAACCAGATTCGCCACCTGTGGTGGAATATGTGAGAAGGTGGCCTGATATGCAGTGCTCACTATTCTAGTGAACACTATGTATCAGTCCAGCAACCCTTATTGATGATTGGTTGTAAGTCAACCTTATAGACCAGCTATCCTAGTAGCGTGGATACGAGCAGTCTAAGGCTAAAGACTCGAGAGGGCGTGTTAAGCCAGCTGTTTACCACACATATACCCCTTGAATACCAAGTGAAAGGACACCACACAAGTGTTATGAAAATAAACAGTTATTTATTTAAAGATCACAACAGCCCTGTACTCTTTATGAGGACAGGGTACTAAGCACAAACCAAAACTCTTACAAAAATACTTAAGTTAGCACAGTATATACAAATGCCCGAGGGGCACGGAAAACCATATACTCTGAAAGTGGAATGCGAAAGTCCTAGCAGGTAAGTACAGTACTAATAGCTTTTGGAATCGCTAGGACTTGACTAGGGAATCGTTAGATTACTTCTAGGAGGCCTAGGGGACTCGGGTGCAGTGTGTGCACTCTCACGCGAGATGCGGACAAAAGTCTATGGTAGCTAGGAATTAGAAAGTTAGTGTTCTCGGGCGAACCCGACCTGGTAGGGAGAAAACGAAAGTAGATTCTGACCCTTGGATAGTGAGGCTATGCTGGGGCACCGAAATGCCGAAGTTACCTAGCCCAGGGGCTGCAGCTGCATAGGTCTGAAAAGACGTCGGGAATCCTCGTAGACGGACCAGGAGCCGGAAGAAAAGATGCTGGCCGGTGACCAGTGAAGAAAGTTCAGTTGGATCCAAGCCTGGATCTCGAAGATAGATGACACCTGAAAGCAGAGGGGACCAAGTTCGAGACTACTAGCCAGTAGTCAGTGGGCACCAGGAGGGCACCGGATGGTAGCCACCTCGACAAGGTGAGTGGGTGACGCTTGACTCGAAGATCTCACGGACCAGGAGGCGTTGTCGGCGACCAGGATGGAGGATCGAGCTGTCCCACGAAGTTAGAAGCTGTCGGCGTCGCTGGACCCAGGATTGGGCAACAAAGCCTTGGCAAATTCAAGCCCACGCGGTGGACCTAAAATGGCGTCTGGAGTGGACCAGGAGGGTCCGGGGTGCCTCTCTTGAACAAGGAAGCAAGGGCCAGCCTGGAGCAACCAGACCAGCAGTCGTGAAGTCGTTGGGCGTCGTTCAGAAGGCCACAAGCCAGCCGGCTAGTAGCCAAACAACGCGGTGCACAGCAAACAGCAGAAGGGCCCCACGCAGATCGTGGAGATGCAGGGAGGCTGATCTTGGGTGCTGGAGCTGCGCAGGGTCGGGGCTTCTCGGACCCCAAAGCACTCACCAGTGGAGGACACGGTGGGCTTGCAGTAAAGATGTCGTGCAGTCTTGGCGATCGTCGGTCCCTCGAGGTCTCGTCGCACTCACGGTTCTCAGCTTGGCTGTAGAGGTGAGTAGAGGTCAGAGGTGCCAGGGAAGCCGGGTCTCGTCGAGCTGGGTCGTCGGATTCGTGATGAAGGACTTGCAGCAGACCGCAGTGTTCTTTAGGATGGTGCCCGCTTGATGCAGGGTGACTACTCCTTAGCCACAAGGGAGAATCTTGAAGAAGAAATCGTGAAGTCCTTTCGAAGAAAGTGGTATCTTGATTCCAAAGATGATCTAATTTGAACAGGGGGCCCGCTCCTATCTTTATACTAAAAAAGGGGGCTGACCCGGTGACTAGGTCCTGCCTATGGGTGGGACCAGGAGGGGGGTGGTTACACCCCTCTCCCCTGCCGGACTTCCCCAGGCCAGGGGCTGGTGTGCCCCTGGAACTGGTTCTGACTGGCCTATGCGTAGTGAGCACCGGGGTGCCACTCAGCAGTCACCTTCCTGAAAAGCCCTGCCTACCCAGGATACACAAAACCATGTCTGGGACGGTGCTAGCACCGCCCCTGACAGGAAACCCTTTGTCCAGGCTCCCCTCACTGGAAGGACTCCCAGCTGCAGGGGGTCAGACTCGTGTCTGTGGTGGCAGCATCCATTTTGTGGAGCTGAGGCTTCAGTTAACTTTAACCGGGGTTCACAGTTACATACATGTCGTGTCCCTCTAGAAGGGTGGAATGCTAACCCCGTCGCCAGAATTGGCGAGGGGTTAGTATTCCAATTCGTATGACACCTTACTCGACATGTTTTGATAAAGCAATACCAAAGATAGCATTTAACCGCGAGGATTATAATGCACTTAAGAGTATATGGTATGCGTTATCATGGAACAGCTACTAGGACTTGATTCCGCAAGCTGCAGACAGGCTCAGCTCATGCCAGAGCACCATCTCACACGATTCCAAGCACTCTGCCTTCAGGATTGTCAAGGCCTGCCATAGGAGTGACTGATAGGAATCTGTGTGTCCATTTTAGGGTTAGGTATAGGTATACTACACCTACAGCAAAGGGTGATTACACGACTTTGCCCCAGCCGCCATGCAGCCAGTTGTGTCAAATTTAAGAGGCCAGCCAGGGGTGGCATAATACATGCTGCAGCCCCTGGCAGCCCTGGGTACACCCATGCCCTGAGTTACAGGGTCTGATAGGGGGGCCCAGTACCAATTGGAAATGTACCTAGGGTACATGGAATCCATTTTAAAGAGAGAGCAGTAGGCCTGGGGTCCTGATTGGCAGGGTCCCAGGTCGACTAGGTCCGAAACCAGCTAAAACACAGGGCAAAAAGTTGGGGGCAACCATAGTCAGGATGTACCTTCCTACACAACCCCCCCCCCCAAACGAAAGGAGATAAGGCTATCCTTGTCCAGGTAAGCCTCTATTACCTAAGTGGCCATATAAGGAAGTACCAGCTCTGGCTTGGTTTCCCCCTGTGTCATGGTCCACTAGGCAACCCCTCACCCTAAGGGTATCTGAGGGTCTCCACCATAGGGAATCTCTGTCTCTGGTGTGTCTTGGGAAAGAAGAAGGCTGATGCTGGGATGGAGTACTGAAGTGAGGCTCCTCTACCTTTGGGCTCAACTTCCTCCAATCACCATCCATCATGTGTGCCTTTCTTTCTTTAGCTGAGATGCACTGAGCTCTCAGGGTCAGCCTCTGGCTACCTAAAGCTGGAGGCTGAGTCCCTCTGTTTGGCTTACTGGAGGGACAGGTCAGGTCTGGGGTTTTTAGGCCCCATGTTTGGCTGTGCCCAACAGTGTCCAGCTGTGGGAGTTCCCTAACTACTTTTAAGGGGGATCCCTCAGGAGTCTGCTCTATTTTCACTTGGCTAGGTTTACCAGCTTCAGTGATCCTAATCTGCTGATTAAGGGGTTCTTTTGGACAGGGGGCCCTTTGGGGTCCACCACTGGCCTCCCTGGTCTCTTCAGCCCTGGGCTGACTGAGGCAGGGTAGAGAGGTGCAGGTTACCTGCTCCAGACTGGGTCCCACCTGGGAAGGGTCCACTGCCATCAGGGGCTCTGCCAGGCTAGGCCTGACTACCTCTGGGGCAGTTCCTTCAACAGGGGTAGAGTCAGTTCCCTGAGGAGGCTGGCTCTCACCTAGTGTCTGGGAGGGGGAAGATTCTTCTTCCTCCTCAATGCTCTCTGTTTGAGTGGAGTGATCCATTGTTTCAGGCTTCACAACCTCACTATCTGTTTGAGTAGAGGCTGAGACCATTTCAACCTTGCCAACCTTTTCAGGAGGGCACTCAGTTTGTGTTTGGGCTGTGGCTGTCACAGCCCTCCTATCCTGTTCTGAAAAGTCTGTCTGAGCCTGGGCAGTGGCTACCACTGCCTTTCCAACCTTTTCAGGGAGGAATGGTGCTTGGACTGGGGCTGTAGCTATTACTGCCCCACTAACCTGTCTGGATAGGCCTATCATTCTGGAATGAGTTTCTTGTTCCACCTCAGCCCATGCTGAGAGTTCCAGGTCATTCCCCAGTAAGCAATCTACAGGTAGGTTATCTGTCACTGCCACTCTCATGGGCCCTGTGACATTACCCCAGCTGAGCTTGACTACTGCCATGGGATGCCTTCTTTTCATTCCATGAATGTCTGTCACCTGATAAGAAAAACCAGGGGTCAGTTGAGCAGAGGGGACCAGATGGTCACTCACCATGGTGAGGCTGGCCCCTGTGTCTCTGAATGCCTCAACTTTCTGACCATTCACTAAAACTTCTTGTCTATACTTGCCCAAAATGTGGGGTCCAGTAGTGAAGTTGGCAAACCCCATGCCAGTTTCACAGACAAGAGTGTGGTCAGGGAACCTGGCTAAGCCATAGTCCTCCTGTTGGCCCAGAGTAATGCCCACCACATTCTTGGGGGCACTCCCACCACCTGGGGGATTACCACTAGTGGTAACAGGAGGTTTAGGAGTATTACCTGGGGGTGTATTTCCCTTATTACCATTTTTAGGGCAACTGGCATCACTTTTGTAATGACCCACCTGTTTACAGGTATGGCAATAAGGTTTCTTCTGTTCTGAAGGAGTGTTCTGGGACCCACCACCCTTGTTGGAATTTTGGGGCCCTTGGGAAGTCTTCTCTGTGGATTTATCCCCACCCTTCTCTTGAGGCTTGGTTGATTCCTTTTTCTGGTCACCACCCTGGTTTTTAGGCCTAACCCTGGTTCTGACCCATTTGTCTGCCCTCTTACCCAATTCCTGTGGAGAGGTCAACTCAGAGTCTACCAGGTGCTGATGTAATAGCTGGTTCTGACAATTATTTAAGATTTGCTCCCTCATAATTAGATTATACAATCCTTTAAAATCAGTAACCTTACTACCCAGTAGCCAGCCTTCAAAAGCCTTAGTGGCACAATCAACAAAGTCAGTCCAATCTTGAGACTGAGTTTTCTGGGTGTCTCTGAACAGCATCCTGTATTGTTCAGTGGTTAAACCAAACCCATCAACCAGTACATTCTTCAAGACTTGGTAATTGTTAGCATCCTCCACCCTTGTGGTGAGGAGCTTATCTCTACCTTTACCATCAAAGGAGAGCCACAAGATAGCTGCCCACTGACTTTGGGGAACACCCTGCACAGTGCAGGCTCTCTCCAAAGCAGTAATCCATTTGTGGATGTCATCCCCTTCCCTAAAGGGGGGCACTATCTTATTCAGGTGCTTTTTATCAAAACTCCTTTCCCTATTGCTAGGTTTATTGCTGCCACCAGTGGGAACTAGCCCACATAATTCTTGCTCTCTAGCAAGGGCAAGTCTCTCTTTGGCCAGGGCAAGTTCTTCCCTTTCAATCCTCAGTTTGACTGCCCTTTCTTCAGCTTCATACACTCTCCTCTTAGGGGAAGACATTCCTCTGTGAGAAGAGTTGAGAGAGCCATTGGTTCGAAAGGATCTGCTAGAGCCTCTTGATAGAGACCTAACTCGTCCATTCCCAATGTTAAGCTGACCTGAGAGTGGGCCCAGGAGTCCCCCAGTACCAAGCTCATGTCTGCTTAAGTTGGACCTGCTTAGTCTACTGACTTCTAGCTGTCCCTTATCTGCCTCATCCCCTGATAACTCATCCTCATCCTCAGCAACATCTGCCTCAAGGAGGGGATGGATATCAAAGGGACCCTGTAAGGAGGGCAAACTTCCATCTGGATTAGAAGGGTCTGGGTTACCAGCCCTACTGGCATCATAAGCCTCTAGGAGACCAATCAGAAAGGAAGTGGTGGGGTTAGACCCCTGTTTTAGTTTCCTGAGAGTACACACTTGTCTCATCTCATGGAAGCTAAGAGCAGTATATTTTGAAGGGATGACCTGTGGAGGGTCAACTGACACAAGGGGAGACTCAGTGTTTCCTCCTGTGACCGACATACTGCTTCTAGTGTGGTGTAAGTGATGCACCTACCTACACTATGTGTTACCTACTGGTCCCTTGCTAGAGTTGTAGCCAAGGTGTGCTAAGCCTTGAGGAGCTACAACAGCTGGTTCAGTAGAACTCAGAGTATTCTAAGCTTTAGTTATATGTACCTAACAGTACTTATGTGATCTTTCAACAAGATATTCTTAGGATACGTGTGGTAAAACAACAGCAAGCTCAAATCCCAACCGCTGCTCACCAATGTGAGAAGGTGGCCTGATATGCAGTGCTCACTATTCTAGTGAACACTATGTATCAGTCCAGCAACCCTTATTGATGATTGGTTGTAAGTCAACCTTATAGACCAGCTATCCTAGTAGCGTGGATACGAGCAGTCTAAGGCTAAAGACTCGAGAGGGCGTGTTAAGCCAGCTGTTTACCACACATATACCCCTTGAATACCAAGTGAAAGGACACCACACAAGTGTTATGAAAATAAACAGTTATTTATTTAAAGATCACAACAGCCCTGTACTCTTTATGAGGACAGGGTACTAAGCACAAACCAAAACTCTTACAAAAATACTTAAGTTAGCACAGTATATACAAATGCCCGAGGGGCACGGAAAACCATATACTCTGAAAGTGGAATACGAAAGTCCTAGCAGGTAAGTACAGTACTAATAGCTTTTGGAATCGCTAGGACTTGACTAGGGAATCGTTAGATTACTTCTAGGAGGCCTAGGGGACTCGGGTGCAGTGTGTGCACTCTCACGCGAGATGCGGACAAAAGTCTATGGTAGCTAGGAATTAGAAAGTTAGTGTTCTCGGGCGAACCCGACCTGGTAGGGAGAAAACGAAAGTAGATTCTGACCCTTGGATAGTGAGGCTATGCTGGGGCACCGAAATGCCGAAGTTACCTAGCCCAGGGGCTGCAGCTGCATAGGTCTGAAAAGACGTCGGGAATCCTCGTAGACGGACCAGGAGCCGGAAGAAAAGATGCTGGCCGGTGACCAGTGAAGAAAGTTCAGTTGGATCCAAGCCTGGATCTCGAAGATAGATGACACCTGAAAGCAGAGGGGACCAAGTTCGAGACTACTAGCCAGTAGTCAGTGGGCACCAGGAGGGCACCGGATGGTAGCCACCTCGACAAGGTGAGTGGGTGACGCTTGACTCGAAGATCTCACGGACCAGGAGGCGTTGTCGGCGACCAGGATGGAGGATCGAGCTGTCCCACGAAGTTAGAAGCTGTCGGCGTCGCTGGACCCAGGATTGGGCAACAAAGCCTTGGCAAATTCAAGCCCACGCGGTGGACCTAAAATGGCGTCTGGAGTGGACCAGGAGGGTCCGGGGTGCCTCTCTTGAACAAGGAAGCAAGGGCCAGCCTGGAGCAACCAGACCAGCAGTCGTGAAGTCGTTGGGCGTCGTTCAGAAGGCCACAAGCCAGCCGGCTAGTAGCCAAACAACGCGGTGCACAGCAAACAGCAGAAGGGCCCCACGCAGATCGTGGAGATGCAGGGAGGCTGATCTTGGGTGCTGGAGCTGCGCAGGGTCGGGGCTTCTCGGACCCCAAAGCACTCACCAGTGGAGGACACGGTGGGCTTGCAGTAAAGATGTCGTGCAGTCTTGGCGATCGTCGGTCCCTCGAGGTCTCGTCGCACTCACGGTTCTCAGCTTGGCTGTAGAGGTGAGTAGAGGTCAGAGGTGCCAGGGAAGCCGGGTCTCGTCGAGCTGGGTCGTCGGATTCGTGATGAAGGACTTGCAGCAGACCGCAGTGTTCTTTAGGATGGTGCCCGCTTGATGCAGGGTGACTACTCCTTAGCCACAAGGGAGAATCTTGAAGAAGAAATCGTGAAGTCCTTTCGAAGAAAGTGGTATCTTGATTCCAAAGATGATCTAATTTGAACAGGGGGCCCGCTCCTATCTTTATACTAAAAAAGGGGGCTGACCCGGTGACTAGGTCCTGCCTATGGGTGGGACCAGGAGGGGGGTGGTTACACCCCTCTCCCCTGCCGGACTTCCCCAGGCCAGGGGCTGGTGTGCCCCTGGAACTGGTTCTGACTGGCCTATGCGTAGTGAGCACCGGGGTGCCACTCAGCAGTCACCTTCCTGAAAAGCCCTGCCTACCCAGGATACACAAAACCATGTCTGGGACGGTGCTAGCACCGCCCCTGACAGGAAACCCTTTGTCCAGGCTCCCCTCACTGGAAGGACTCCCAGCTGCAGGGGGTCAGACTCGTGTCTGTGGTGGCAGCATCCATTTTGTGGAGCTGAGGCTTCAGTTAACTTTAACCGGGGTTCACAGTTACATACATGTCGTGTCCCTCTAGAAGGGTGGAATGCTAACCCCGTCGCCAGAATTGGCGAGGGGTTAGTATTCCAATTCGTATGACACCTTACTCGACATGTTTTGATAAAGCAATACCAAAGATAGCATTTAACCGCGAGGATTATAATGCACTTAAGAGTATATGGTATGCGTTATCATGGAACAGCTACTAGGACTTGATTCCGCAAGCTGCAGACAGGCTCAGCTCATGCCAGAGCACCATCTCACACGATTCCAAGCACTCTGCCTTCAGGATTGTCAAGGCCTGCCATAGGAGTGACTGATAGGAATCTGTGTGTCCATTTTAGGGTTAGGTATAGGTATACTACACCTACAGCAAAGGGTGATTACACGACTTTGCCCCAGCCGCCATGCAGCCAGTTGTGTCAAATTTAAGAGGCCAGCCAGGGGTGGCATAATACATGCTGCAGCCCCTGGCAGCCCTGGGTACACCCATGCCCTGAGTTACAGGGTCTGATAGGGGGGCCCAGTACCAATTGGAAATGTACCTAGGGTACATGGAATCCATTTTAAAGAGAGAGCAGTAGGCCTGGGGTCCTGATTGGCAGGGTCCCAGGTCGACTAGGTCCGAAACCAGCTAAAACACAGGGCAAAAAGTTGGGGGCAACCATAGTCAGGATGTACCTTCCTACAGAATAGAAGGCACGTTCGCTGTCCCAGCACCCCTTGTCTGCCTTAGCTGCTCGATAATCTGCCTAGTTTCTTCGGCTGGGTCTTCCACAGCCGCGGATCCCCCCGCTCCCTTTTTCAACCAGGGTAACACAGCGGCCAACTGAAGCGCTATTTCGGGAGGCATTTGGTCGTTATCCAGCGGTGTGATAACCACAGGGATTGGCAATCCCCCATCCGGTGCAGGTACCGGGCTGGACGCTGGTGCTACCGGGACCAGCGGGACCTCCATCGGGACTGGGGCCTTGCTAGGACCCGCTTTCCCTTTCCTCTTTTTCCCCTTATCCCCTCCTGGGGTAATGTTTGGCCAAGCAGGCCCCACAATCCTCTTAGGTCGCCCTGAGGACCCCGCTTGGGCCTCTACTTGTTTCTGGAGGGCCGCTAGGCTGCGACCCAGCTGGTCTACTTTACCGAATTTCCTGTCCATCGCCGACACCTGGTTCACCAGTGTGCGCAGCATTCGTTCCATCTCGGAGCTCTTTCCACTCTTCTTGCCAGGCATATCTGCGTTCTGCTTTATCTCTGCCTGTTGCCCAGTAGCGACTCGTACTCCAGCTATGCCTTGACGACTGAAACAGAAAAAACAACGATTACACGTTCAAAAAACTGCAGCTTGTTCCCTTGAGGGCTCACGAGCGACGAGTGGTGCAGCCTTCAGAGCACAGGAACAAGAGGACGCTTCCCTGGATTCCCGCGCCTTTTATCCAGCAGCGGGAAGGCGGGGTCGCAACCCCATCCAGCCCATAGATGCACGGACTTCCGGGCGGGTGTTTAGGACAACCCCTTTTAGGCGGCGGGGGCGTGCTCCGACCACGCCGCTATGGGCATACCGGCCGGGACACGCCCCCCGCCCGCAACGGTTTCCTGGGGGATCGGGGCACCCGGCCATAAGTTCGGGGTGCCCAAGTGGTCTCCCCTTTCCAAGAGCCACTGGAGCACCAGAGTACTCGTGTTACCTCACCCAGGGAAGCTGGGTGCATAGGTGCCTTTTGGTGTCGGGTTTCGTCGCTAGCCAGTGACCGGGAAGGAACCAGGAAGTAACCAGGCGATGTCGCGATGATCTCAGGTGAAGAGGTGAAGCTTGTCTCTGCAGCCACGAGGACCAGGAGGCGTCGACGATGACCAGAAGCTGGATTCGAGCTGTCCCGCGAAGGATCTAGTTGACTGCGGTGTCAGTATCCGGACTGGACCCAACAAGCCTTGGCAAACGCAATCCATGCAGGAAGTAAAGATGGGCTTCGGGTCAGACCAGCAAGGTCTGAGGAGTTTCTCATTTGCAGGGAAGCTGGAGCAAGCCTGGAGCAACCAGGAAAGCAGTTTGGTTTCAAAGGTTTGTCTTCAGGAGGCATACTAGCCAACGGGCTAGCAACCGGGAAGACGCGTCGAGTTGAAATGCAAGAGCGGGCCCCACGCAGCACTCATGGAGTGTGGAGGGCTGAGCTTCGGTGCGAATGGTGCTCGGATCTGGGGCTTCTCATACTCCAATGCACAACTTTGAGTTACCTCAGGAGTCGATGAAGTTAGCAAAATGCAGGATGTCCAGGGTGTCCGGTCCCACGTCTCTCGTGTCCGCCACGGGTCTCAGCTTTGCTGTGGATGTGGGTCGGAGTCAGAGAAGTCTGGAAGTCCAGTTCCTGTGTCACTGAGTCTTCGGGTTCCGGCGGGAGCGTCGACAAAGCAGACTGGCAAGTTACTGATGGTGCCTGTTTTCACAGGGAGGTCTCTCCTTGACCACAAGGGAGATGTCTTCAGTCTTCTAGTCGAAATAGAACGTCGAAGGTCCAAGAGTTCTGTATCAAAGTTTCATTCCAGGATAATCTAAAGTCCTGGGGACACAGCTCCTATACTTATACTAAGAAAAGGGGCTGGATTACCTGCTAGGCCCCTCCTATGGGTGGACCTGGGAAGGGGGTGGTTACACCCCTTTCCCTTTGTCCAGTTTCGCGCCAGAGCGGGGCTGGAGTGCCCCAGCAACTGGTTTGAATCAGGCTATGCATGGAGCACCTTGTGTGCCCCAGGCTGTGTCTCAAAAAGCATCTGCTGATGCAGCCCTCCCTGACCCAATACACATCTGCCTGTCCGGGGAGGTGGTGGCACCTCCCTGGACAGGAAACCTATTGTCCAGGCCTCCCCTGCCAGAGTTTCGTCCAGCAGCAGGAGGTCAGACTTGTGTCTGTGGCAGCAGTATCCATTTTGTGATGCTGGGGCTCTGTTTAACTTTAACCGGGTAGGGGGCGTGGCTAGGCGCCAGCTAAGATGGTCGCCTAAACCAGGAGCTCCGGGCGACCGAGCCACCAACAATAGTTAATCCGGCCATAATCCGACAAGTTCTGCCAACTGCCGGTAGTGCGGGAACCCCCAGGGACTGCTACACCCTCCGGTCCAACTCCGGCCCCTCTACGATCCTCCGCCGCCGAACGGCGACCCAGAGAGCTGCCGCCCGGGACGGGGCCTGGAGTGGGACCATGCAGTGGGTGGCCTCCATCGTTAGGCGAGGCCCCGGCTTCGGGGCCTAGCCGCTGGATCCCACGGGAGCCTCAGAACTTCGCCATCGGCACACCACTAGCAGCTGACACCCGGGGAGTGATATATCCCCACCACAGCACCATCGACCTGCCACCGAATGTGAGGCGGTGTGACCCGAACACTCTGCATGTGGGCCGCAGCCTTGGAAGGCGGCGTCACGCTACTGACGTAGGCCGGGCCTTGCGTCTCTGCAGGAGCTCTCCCTCGGCCCTGATTAACGGCGAGACCCTGCCCCGGTGAGTGTCGGGGCGGGTACGGATCGAGGTGGGCCCCACAGCTGAACTTGACCTTAGTACAGTGGGGGTCGGTGGACCCTCATATGATCCTTGACGTCATCGGTGACCGCATCTGGGCCTGAAGCACTATAAGAACCGGCCCACTGGCCATAGAGAGACACGCAGAGAGGGAGCGGTGGCGCCGGCCCTGAACTCACTGATAGGGCTGTGCCGCCTATCAGAGCGGGCCTACTTCACTGCAGTAAGGATTGCGGTTTGGATCCGGGTCTGGGCGCCAACTTGTAGCTGCCGCGAGGGGTGCCCACAACTGCGACCCCGCGACAGGGGCTACTGGACAGGGCGCTGCGAGGGGACAGAATATCTCCGGAGAGTCCCAGCATCCCCCCAGAGAGAGGTGTTTCTCGCTCCCCCCCCCCCCCTTTTTAGGTCGAGCTGACCTAGCATTGAATGCGAAAGCATTGAATGCTGTCAGCAAGACAACTAATGTTACCCGTATTTGGGAATGTGGACAGCAGTAAGACGCGCGCCTGTTCATTGTCAGTTTTCACCGCGGGAGCGCGCCTCTCAGACGCGCTTGCGCAGACACGTGCACACAGCCCCTGCTTTTGCTTGGCTTGCATCCAAACACGGCGCACACACACACAGCCAGCCCCCACCCCCTGCACTCACACAGGCGCGCACGCACATACACACGCTGCCGCCCCCCCTGCACACACACATACAGACACGCACACACAGACACACACACCAGCACCCATGCACGCACCCATACATACAAAGAACCCACCCCCGCTGTCGCATACACACACGCCCTCCCCCCCGCTCCCGAATACAGTGCCACTTACCGCCAATCCGGTGTTCTGTAGCCTCCGCGGGGCTCTCCCTCGGGCATGGGAGCCCCGCGTCACCACTGCTACTCGGGCCAGGAACTCCGTGGGCGCTGATTCGCGCACAAGACGGAAGTCCCGCCCCCACGCTAAGTTTCGTTTTCCTGAGTGCGTGCGCACATCTTGTTAATAATTGGTCCCGGTTTCAAAATGGGATATGTGGTGGAAATAGCCTTCCCCCCCTCCCCACAGCAGAGCTGAACAAATGTATTACGGCGATTAGTCATTGTATGCAGCCCGTGTGTTCGCAGCGAGTACTGTACCCCATGTCTACTGTAATGTATGTACCGTGCATGCAGCACCACTTGTGGCAAGCGCCGAGTACAGCGAGCCCGAACGAGTTCCGGTAATGAGTGCTGTACCCCATGTCTACTGTGTGTACCTTGTGAGCAGCACCACTTGTGCAAAGCGCCGAGCTCTGCACCACCGCGCGTAAGCTCTGGCGGTGGGTACTGTACCCCGTGTTTGCTGTATTTACTTTGTGTGCACCACCGTGGTCAGTGTGAGGCCCCCAGCGCCACGCGTGCACAGCGCCGAGCAAACTCTGTCATAGGACTGCACTTCAGTATTTACTGTACGTAGCGTATTTGAAGCACCCCTTGAGCATCTGCACCACGTGTGCACAGCGCCGAGCTCAGCAAGCCCTTTGCACGCTCTGACGGTGCGTACTGTGCTGTACCGACCCCCAGTGTTTACTTTACGTTCCTTGTATAGGTCACCCGTGAGCTCCTACCACCACATGTTCACAACGCCCACCTCAGCAAGCCCCTGGGCAAGCTCTGGCGGTGCGTACTGCACCCTAATGTGCACTGTATGTACCTTGTATACGCCACTCGTGAACATATAGCACTCACATCACGTGCGCAGCGCCCAGCTCTGCGTGAGTACTGTGCAAGCCCTGGCGGCGAGTACTGACCCCCAGTGTTTACTGTATGTAGTGCCCAGTGCACATCCAGCACCACGTGTGCACCTGGTATACACCACCATGTGCACGCCTAGCACTCACTTCACGTGCACAGCGCCAAGTTAATCGAACCCATGGTAACCTCTGGCGGGGAGTACTGTGCTGTACCCCAGTCTGTACTGCATGGACCATGTATGCACAACCCCATTAGCACCTAGCACTGTGAGTATTGTACTGAAGTTGAACCCGATGTTTCCTTTGTGTACCTTCAATATACCACCCTGTGCAGGCCGATATTCCTGGCCTGCACATATGTAACCTGCACTCCTGCTACGCAAGTGCAGCGCTAAGCTCAACAAAGCCCTAGGCACGCTGCGCTGGTGGGTACCAAGGTGCCCTGTGCCACAACATATACCCTGCACTTGGAAGGACATTGTTTGCCTCTTTCAGCACCGAAGGCCACACGTTTGTGACACAGGTCAGCACGACCTGGGAAGTGTCTGGCACCGGGTATCCGTGCGCACGGAATCATGCAGTGCCACGGTGTGCACCAAAACACCCAGTGCGCCTCCCTCCCTTGAGGACCCGCGTGACATCCCTCGCCCCAAACCTTAGGCACATGGGACTCAAACTCTGGCAGTGAGTGCATTGTTGAGTATCGTCAACATCTTGTGCGCATCCTGGCTCACCTGGCATCGCGTGTGCACAACGCAGCGCGGCGAGTCTCTCGCGGTGAGTACGTGTGCACTGCTGGGTTCCGTCCTGTGCTTAATTTGAACAGGAGCTACTAATTGTCAACACCGGCGCTTGTGGCACAGTCAGTCTAATTTAGTTCATTATTAATTCGATATACATTAGAAATGACTATCACCTGACGCCCAAGCCATTCTTATAGCTTTGGGGGCCTGGAATAGTCCGAATTAGTTAGTAGTAATTCGTAATTGGGTAGTAGTTGTGTTGTTACTATCTTTGGCAGAACAGAGAGTCCTGGCACATATTATTTTTACAAAGTAAGCACTGGTTCCGTCTATAGTTGACCACGAGAGAAACAGCATACATTTTATCGTATTTTATCTCACCTCACTCAGCGTGTGCACAACGCCCTGCCCAGCGAGCCTATGGTAAACTGTGGTGGTGAGTACGTACGCTGTGCAGCGCCAAGTACTGTGCCACAAAGTATATGGTACCCGAGGGATACTGGTGGCATCCTGGGCTATTCGAGCTCACGCCGCATCGCGTGTGCTCAAGGCGCGGCCCAGCGAGCCTCTGGCGCCGAGTACTGTGTACACAGAAATGGTCTGACGCCGTCACACACAGGCGAACACAGCAGTACAGTTTCTGTCACTTGTATACAGACTTTGCGGCAGTGTATGCATGGCGTGTCATCCACCTGTCCTCCACGCCTGCGAAGCTCCGTTGCTTTATAGCAGTGACTACCCCTCGTGTACCCAATACTCTGCATGCCAGAATGTACGTATAGCCAACAACGCCACGTGTGTGCGGAATGCAGAACATGCACTGTACACACATGATCTGTGCGTTACAGGCGTCTTTACGGGCCTGAGCCAGCTGTGAGCGCCAGACCTGAACATTTGCAATTTTTTTCCTGTTTGTATCTTTTATGTAACTCATGTAATCCTAAATCCTTATGTCTCGCAGCTGATTCTTTTATAAAGCGCTCCGACACCTTCGGGTAATGTTCGCGCCATAAAAAAAATCGCATTAAATAAATAAATAAACCCCCGAAATCAGCAGCATTCACTTGTGCTCTGCTGCACTTTGATCAGTGTAACACAGCGCCAGTGAAACCGATCGTAGTCACGTCAGGCCCCAGTCACACCCATACCGCGACTCACTTACCCTCCAGTACTCACTACCATCCTCACTGCATCGCCATCTCACTCCAGCACTCGCTTACCCACTCCAGAACTCACTACAACTCTCACTGCAGCACACACACCCTCCAGCACTCACTAAATCCCTCACTGGAACACACTCCCACTCCAGAACTCACTACAACCCTCAGTGCAACACACTCGCCCTCCAGCACTCCCCACTGCTCTGGCGCACTCGAGTCAGCCCTCACTGTCCATCCGCCACCCTCACTGCACCCTCCAAGCTCCCCCTCTGCCTGCTTCTCACACTCAATGCAACATACACTCCAAATACCACTCAGTGCCACATAATTACACAGCACATAATTACACTCTACTGAATGCAACACACACTCCACACAATACCACTCAGTGCCACATAATTATATCCTACATAATTACATTCTACTGAATACAACATACACTCCAGACAATACCACTCAGTTCCACATAATATGCTACATATTTACACTGCGCTCAACACTGCAAATACCACTCAGTGCCACATAATTACACGCCACATAATTACACTGCACTCAATGCGACATACACTCCAAATACCACTCAGTGCCACATAATTAAACGCTGCATAATTACACTGCACTCAATGCAACATACACTCCAAATACCACTGAGTGCCACTACACGCCACATATTTACACTGCACTCTATGCAACATACACTCCAAAGAATACAACTCAGTGCCACATAATTACACGCCACATAATTACACTGCACTCAATGCAACATACACTCCAAATACCACTCAGTGCCACATAATTAAACGCAGCATAATTACACTGCACTCAATGCAACATACACTCCCAACTACCACTCAGTGCCACTACACGCCACACAATTACACTGCACTCTATGCAACATACACTCCAAATACCACTCAGTGCCACATAATTAAACGCCGCATAATTACACTGCACTCAATGCAACATACACTCCAAATACCACTCAGTGCCACTACACGCCACATATTTACACTGCACTCTATGCAACATACACTCCAAACAATACCACTCAGTGCCACATAATTACACACCACATAATTACACTGCACTCAATGCAACATACACTCCAAATACCACTCAGTGTCACTACACGCCACATAATTACACTGCACTCTATGCAACATACACTCAAAATACCACTCAGTGCCACATAATTACACACCACATAATTACACTGCACTCAATGCAACATATACTCCAAATACCACTCAGTGCCACATAATTACCTGCCACATAATTACACTGCACTCAATGCAACATACACTCCAAACAAAACCACTCCATGCCATATAATTACATGCCACATAATTACACTCTACTGAATACAACATACACTCCAGACAATACCACTCAGTGCCACATAAGTATATGCTACATATTTACATTGCGCTCAACGCAACATACACTCCAAATACCACTCAGTGCCACATAATTACACTCCACATAATTACACTGCACTCAATGCAACATACACTCCAAATACCACTCAGTGCCACATAGTTACACGCCACATAATTACACTCTATCTATTGCATCACCACAGCAATACTCCGCACCTTCACAGCATCACTCAGGGGCACCACAACATCACTATGCACTACCACAGCATCACTGAATGACACAGGATCACTTGTCGCAACCACAACATCAATCTGTGCAACCATTCAACAACAACTGGTTCAAATATGTTCTCTCAATGTTTCAAGCTTTATTACAAATGTCACAAAAAGATGTTAATATTTCACTTCTGTTCTTGGATTTTCGTCGCAATCAAATACCCTGAACATAATCTTCACAAAAGTTATTTACAAAAGTTTAAGCTAATGCCATTATAAATTACAATAACTTTTATTCAAGTATTAATTATTTAAAAAAATTAAAAGCAATTGTTATTTGTAATATCAATACATCTAAGTCACGTAAATACAACACATATTGCATTACAAATGCTGTAAGTGTCACATTTGCAAAAGTTAAAAGTATTGGCATTGTAAATGACATAACTATTAATTTCGCTATTTTCAAAACCAACAGATAAATAAAAAATGTGTCATTTACAATACCAATAGCTCAAACTTTCCTAATGCGAGACCTATTGCATTGCAAATGCTTGTTTCTTTTTGCGAGACATCGATGCCACTTGCCTCTGCGGACCAGACGGGGGGGGGGAAAAATAGCGCAGTCATGAGGCCCAAAACTGGCACTTCCACGCAAACCAACAAGCTTGATAAATATACGGTGCAGAAGGGCACACAACAGAAGGAGATACCGGCGGACGCACAACAGAGCCAAAAGGAGCCGTCTCTAGCTAACATCATGGAGGCCATCCACTCATTGGGGGCGACCCTGGAAACTAAAATAGACAAGGTGTCCATTGAGGTCAATCTTCTCCGCACGGACCTTAACAAGACGTCGGAAAAGGCCAAGGCTAACGAGGCAGACATTGCGGAGCTGAAGACGTCGACGAAACGGCTGGAGCAGCGGGTAAATGACCTGGTCCACCAACACCGACAGATGGCACTCCGCCTTGAGGACCAGGAAGGAAGGGACCGACAGAGTAACATCCGCCTCGTAGGCGTGCCGGAGGGCCTCGAGGGGCCCAGTATGGAACTCTTCATTGAGGATTTGATCCTCAACCACCTCAAGCCCAAGCGTCTGTCGAAAATATTCACGGTTGAACGCGCACACCGGGCGCCCATCCCAAGGCCGAAACCAGGAGCACCGCCTAGGACGATCATCGTACAAATCCTTAACTACAGGGATAGAGATGCCATCCTACAAGCGGCAAGACAGGCGGGAAACCTACACTACGAAAATGTCACGATCCGGTTCTTTCCTGACTTTACCCTACAGGCCCAGCGGGAGAGGAGATCCTTCGTAGGTGTGAAAGCGGCGCTCAGGGAAAAGGGTATCAAATAGATGATGTTCTTTCCAGCCAAACTCAAGGTCCTCGCCGGAGGCAAATCCTTCTTTTTTACTTCACCGTCGGAGGTGCAGGAATGGCTGGACAAGGACTCGCCTGCCACTGGGAAGGGAGCGGAGGGTCATAACTGCAGGGACACAAAGGTGGCATCCCCGGAATCTGCGGCTGGGAGGCCAGAGCTAGATCGACAGAGCCAACGCTCCTGGAGGTCCAGATCCGCTAGCCCTCGATGGAACACCCTAGAAATGGCGGATGGTCGCGGAGACTGAGAGGCCCTCAGGACTGCCATGTGGTAAATCATAGTGTAACGAACAATGCCATGTTCATATATGCTTGTGTACCGGGGGGATTGTATCTACTGAATAAGGATGTGATGGACAGGTAACGAACAAACCTAATACAGGACTTGTACAATGCGCAGTTCAACTGCTATGTTGGGGGGAGGGAACCTGAGCGGTGGGCACGGCGGGGCCACTGCGCTCCCCTGACAAAAGGTCCACTAGGAAGGGAAGACAAGTTATTTAAAGTTGTAATTTCTTCCTCCTCCGGGGTGAGTTCAGGGCGAAAGGCACTCTGCTAATTGGGGGATGTGGGTAGTTTCAAACCTACGGAGCAGGGAGGGGGTTGGGGACTTGGGGTGCTGAAGGTGGGGGCTGGGAGGGATGGAGGGAAGTTGGGGTCAGTTATGGGACTATGGTACGGTCAAGAAAGGGACAATCTATTGCTACCACACATTGTGCTACATTGAGCACGGTACTACATCAGGAACGCTTACTCAAAAATCGCAGGGAAGATGGCTCGAGAAAAGGTACATGTCACCATGCAGTGGGATAAAAGAATAAAGACTATGAGCTGGAATGTCAACGGGCTGGGGGACAAGCTCAAAAGAAACCATTGTGCTACAATTTATCAAAAGGCACCTGCCCAATGTGGTGCTCCTGCAGGAGACACACTTGCTGGGAAACACATGTCATGCACTTAACCGGTGGGGTTATACCCTGGCGGCCCATGCCGGCTTCACCTCTGGGTCCCGAGGGGTGGGCATCCTGCTCCGTCGTAACTTCCCTTTAGTAATTGATCACACACACTCTGATCCCCTAGGGCGTTTTGCTACAGTTTCAGGAATGTGGGAGGGCACAGGTTGAATTTAGTCACAACATATATCCCGCCGGGTCTACAAACCCAATCATACCAGGAACTAGGAAAGCTGCTCCTTTCGCTCCCGGAGAGACGACTCCTGGTGAGGGGGCGACTTTAACGCTGTAATATCCGGTACCCTGGACAGACACCCGCCCAGGGACGTCCCACCGGGTCACAGGTGGCTTACGGACTTTCTTGAGGCCTTCGGTCTCCTCGACCTGTGATGTACCCGCCACCCACGGGACACGCAGTACACTTTCTTCTCTGGCCCACACCGCTCATTCTCCCGCATTGATTATATAATAACGCCCCTGTATCAAGACACGACTATTCAGGAGGTTGTACATCTAGCGAGAGGGATATCGGACCACTCACCCCTACTAGCGCAACTCACAATTTGAGGAAACGGGAGGGTTGCATTGCACAGATAAATACGTGGTACCTGCGCAGTGAAGACATAAGAAACTCACCCTCTCGATAGACCGTTACTTCTAGGACAATGAAGGAACGGTGGCCTCATCAACAACCTTGTGGGAGGCGTTCAAGACCGTACTGAGAGGGGAGGCCCTTTCTGTGATTGCTGGTCGCCGTAAGGAAAGGGAAGAACAAATAGTTAACATGGAAAGAGACCTCCTAGAACTTGAATCAGCGGCTCATGCAGAGGGGGGGCGGCGACAGTCCACCTGATGGAACTCAAGGCGGCAGAATATAGGGCTCTAGCCACCGACGCTGCCAAGGTCATAGCCAGGGACAAAGAGGGTAGGCTCTATGATCAAGGGGACAAGGCAGGCAAGCTCATAGCATGGCTGGACAAAAAACAACAGGCTCAGAGAGTAGTGGCAGAGATTACAACCGACTCCGGGGCCACTATCACGGAACCCAGGGACATAGTAATGGAATGCTCCGCACACTACCGTAAAGTATATAGTAGAGGCTCTGACAGACCAGAGGAAGACTAATAAAGGATTTCGTCGCACACTACCGTAAAGTATATAGTAGAGGCTCTGACAGACCGAGAAAGACTCAGTCTCCTTATTAGCTGACATCGACTGCCAACCCTCTCCGACTCGGAGAGAGACGCCCTGGAGGAGCCACTCACCACGGAGGAACTGGCTCAGACGATCAGAAGGGGAAGGCGCTTGGGCCAAATGGCCTACCAATAGAATTATACAAACTTGTGCCTGGCGGCCTCAGCCCCTATCTCAAGCGATTGTTTGAGGAGAGCAAGGAGCGGGGTATTCTGCCCCGCGATCAGCGTATTGCCACGATAGTGGCCATCCCTAAGGAAGGGAAACCAAGGGACTCCTGTGCCTCCTACAGGACCATATCCCTCTTAAACGCACAGCCCAAAATCCTAGCCAAGGCCCTCGCTAACAGGCTCAAACCTGTTTTATCCGTCCTGGTCCATCCGGACCAATCTGGCGTTATGCCTCACCGCAACACTGCGCTTAACCTCTGGAGGCTGCACGGAGTGTTGGGAAGAGGCCATACCATCCAGGAAGACGCGATAGTGGTCTCCCTGGACGCAGCGATGGCGTTTGACACACTCGAATGGCCCTACATGATGGCGGTTCTCCGCAAACTGGTCTTCGGCCCTAATTTCATAGGCTGGGTGCGCCTCCTTTATTCGACACCCCTGGCCCAGGTCTCTGTCAACAACAAAGTCTCTGAAGTCTTCGAGCTGGGACGGGGAACGCGACAAGGGTGTCCCCTTTCAGCCCTCCTCTTTGCCCTCTCACTTGCGCCCCTGGCCACCTGGATCAGACAAGACCTGTCCCTGAGAGGGATCCGTTGGGCCGACGGATGGGAGGATAGAATATCACTGTACGCTGACGACATCCTCTTTTATTTAACTAGACCCCGCGAGTCCCTTACAGTCGCCATGGATATTTTTACCAGCTTCAGGAGGAATTCGGGGTACAGCATTAACTGGGGCAAGTCCATACTCTATGTCTTGAGGCGCGATACATCTGCACCCCTCGAAACTGCCCGATTGCTACGGCCACTGAGGGGTTCCGTTACCTGGGAATCTTTATCTCTAAGGATACGAAGACTCAATACGAGAAAAATCTTCTCCTGCCTCTGCAGCGACTCAAAAGGGATATAGCCATCTGGCGGAAGCTCCCACTATCTCTCCTAGGGCGGGTGGCGCTCTTCAAAATTATGGCACTGCCGAGGTTCCTATATGCCTTGCAAAACTACCCGGACTTAGTCCCGCACTCTTACTTTACGTCCATTGAAGCCACGCAGAGGGAACTGCTATGGTCGGGAATGCCTCGCATATCCCTTCAAAAACTGACTATGGGATAGTTTGACGGTGGTATAGCGCTCCCAGACATCCCCAAATATTACTGGGCGGCACACCTCTCAGCCATTAATCAGGGCACATACTGTGATGGGAATGACCCTGGATACGGAATGGATCGCTGGCTGCTCCCGGGAGGTAATTTTGAAGCAGCACTTTACAGAAGGTACCCACTGACTGGTCCCACGCAACATTCGGTGCAATTGTGGCACGTAGTTCAGCGAAAACTAGGATGGTCTGACACCATGACGATGGCCACCCCCCTGTGGGTCTTGGAGAGACTAGGAACACTCGGTCGTACCAAAGGGTTCCGAAATTGGGACCTCATAGGCATCTCCCATATTCGGGACTTGTGGGGTCCAGATGGGGTAGTTCCCTTTGCCACGCTCCAGCACACCTACGAACTGGCAGCCTCGGAACACTTTAGGTACATGCAGGTTAGACACTCCCTTCAGGCTAACATCCCTGCGGGAACACAACCCCCTGACTCCTCCCCACTAGAGGACAGGCTCCTGGATGGCCACCTTGCTGAACATGCCATATCACTCACATACAAAAAGATCATCAACAACTCCCCCGAACCTGTTGCTTCCCCTCAAAGGGAAATGCGAGGCCGACGGTCTGGAGGTAGATGAGGAGGAATGGAGAATAGCACTTGCCTCCCCTAAGGAGGTGGCCATATCGGCCCGACCCCGGCTCATTCAGCTTAAAATCCTACACCAAACCTACCTCTCAGGAACCAGATTGCAAAGAATGGGTCGAAGTGAAGACGGCAGCTGTAGGCGGGGGTGTGGAGAGTTGGGGACCTACTTCCATATATTGTGGGAGTGTCCTCTCCTGAGGAATTACTGGATCTGGGTGACCCGCTGTATGCAAGAGGTGTGGGGAGTGGAACTTAGACCTGAAGCGAAGAGGTGCCTGTTAAACATATGGGAACCTACGGACCTGCCACCCCGTGGGAGGTTGTAGGTTACTCTAGGTTACGCTATAGCCAAGAGGAACATTGCTAGATTGTGGGGGGCGGTCAGACCTCCTAAAGTGGGCCTATGGAAAACTGATATAGACTGGTGCATGCTCCAGGAAAAAACAGTGTATGTAACGCGGGGATGCCCGCGAAAATGTATTGAAATTTGGTCCAACTGAAACGACTACAGAGGCACTATTTGCGATCCCCCTCAAGTTGTCCCGATTGATGAACCACTTGCAATTTGACCGAACTGCGTAAGAATTGCCCTGAACGCTTTTTGTAATGTTAACACTATGTATGTATTGTGATTTCCTGCATTGCACATGTAAGACAACCCTTGCTTTGTCCGTGCTGATGACCATTTTTAATTTTTTTTTGTTGTTAAACAAAAAACTTTAATCGGGTAAAGCAGTAACATACATGTCTTTTCCCTCTAGAAGGGTGGAATGCTACCCCCGCCGCCAGAATTGGGGGGGGGGGTAGTATTCCAAAGTGTTTGACACCTTACACGACATCTTTAATGAAGCCAAACCAAAGGTAGCATTAACCGCGAGGATTATAATGCACTTAAGAGTATATGGTATGGCTATATCATAGAACAGCTATAAGGAGATGGTTCCAAAAGCTGCAGAGGGGTTCAGCTCATGCTAGGGCAAGCTCTCACATAAAACCAAGCATTCTGCCTCCAGGATTGTCGAGGCCTACCATAGGAGTGACTTATAGGTGCATATGTGTCTATATATATATGGGTAGATATAGGTACACTATATCTAAGTAAGGGGTGATTACACCACCTTACCCAAGCTGAGTGATCAGCCTGTGGTGTCAGTTTGGATGGCCAGCCAGGGGTGGCATAATACATGCTGCAGCCCCTGGTAGGCCTTGGATACACCTATGCCCTGGGTACCTATGGTACAATATACAGGGGCTCACAAAGTTGACCCAATACCCAATCAGGTATGTACCTAAAGTACATGGTATCAATTTAGAGAGAGAACAGCTGGGCTGTGGGTCTGATTAGCAGGCCCACAGCCACACTAAAGTCGAAAAACCAGACAATCACAGCAAAAAGTGGGGGTGACCATAGGAAGTAGACCCTACTCTCCCACACCAACACTTCCGGCAATGGGACAGTAGAAGAATTTCCAGAATTGGTGTTGGAGCTATCCTCATAGTTGATATGAGAACAAGCCTTTGCAATGCAATAGGTTAATACCATTTACAAGAGTTTGAGCTATTGGCATTGCAAAGGACAATGCCTTTTTTTATTTATGTGTTGTTTTTAAATCAGATAAATAAAAGGCATTGTCATGTACAATGCCAATAGCTTAAACCAGTGATACTCAAAGTAGGACCCTCGGGCCACAGGCAGCCCCATGGTCAACAGCAGCACTGGGCTGCTGTTTACCCAACTCAACACTAACATTGAAAAGATGTTAAATAAACAAGCAATCCTTTATTTAATGGTTAGTTAAAGAAAGTAACCAGGGTGTCTTAAACTGCTTAACTTAAAAGAAACACCTGCGGTTTTAAAGACATCTTGCAGCAAAATTTTAATAGTATGATAAAGTCTATTACAAATTCAAAAATGGTATTTCATTAACATGCAGAAAAAACTGTTTCACATTAGTACATCAGATTATATCAGTGCATTGAGAAGATTTTTTGTTTAAGTGATAGTTATCAAACATGAATTTAGAAACATTCCTTCTTCCTTCTCACCCGGACAACAATGCCTATAGTGAACTAAGAGGCAGGTCAGTTGTTATGTGCACTCTTTGGGTGGCCTGGGTTTCTATTATACATAAACAACTTTAGAGTTTATTAAATCAAACACAAGAGAGGGTTTTGTATAGCACACATCCTGAAGTCATGTATTTCAAGGTCCTCTTATATGTGATAACGAAGAAAAAAGAGGGGAAGTCAAATAAAACAATTGCATAGGATCACACAATTTAGTTAAATGGAGAAGCCGGAATTAATCGCAAGTTTTTGGTTTCACATTTTGCATTTCACACTATGCTTTGCTTCCCCTAAACACACATTACCGCCAACTCCTCTCCCCTATACCCTTGTTAGCCATCCTACTGACTTCAATGTGGGCCTTAGTCACATCACAGACCAAGCTTTGTGGCCCCTGGGAAAATGTTTCTGAGTACCCCTGGATTAAATTCTCGCAAATGCCAGCGCCAGTGCTATACATTTTTTTAAAAATGTGTTAGGAGAGCGTGTGTCCTGCCTGCAACAGCAGGTGATAAAGACAAAATGGTCCCAGAACAGAGGAAGAGCAATATAGAGCAATGGCAATTGATTATAAACTAAATTCAAAGAAAGTTCGCAGCATTGTTTTTAATCACAACCAACAAATGCAATAAATTGCAAATAATTCATAAAATGCATAAATATATATACACACACTTAGTGCCCCTAAAGGAAGGGAAGGGTCAGGGTGGTGATGGACAGTGTAGGGAAACTGGATAAGTGACAAATTAATAGTTTGAGCCTTAGTACATAAAAATGGCATATGACCAGCAATTCACAAATAAATCAAGGCAATCTCATGCTTCGATGAAGAAACACGGCCTATTGATTGTCTGCCCCACCTGGTTCTCCACCGTCCTGATGAAGACCCTCTAGCAAGGTCCTAGCCAGTACCTGCAACGATTTTGGGTCGATACGTCGACACACCCTCCCTCCCCTCAGCTTCTGTTATTTGTCATTTTTGCTTTCTTCATCAAAACGTTTGTGAAGATTATGTTCAGTGTATTTTATTGTGACGAAAATCCAAGAACAGAAGTGAAATATTAACATCTTTTTGTGACATTTGTAATAAAGCTTGAAACATTGAGAGAACATATTTGAACCAGTTGTTGTTGAATGGTTGCACAGATTGATGCTGTGGTGGCGCTGAGTGATGTTGTGGTGGCGACAAGTGATGCTGTGGTAGCGCATAGTGATGTTATGGTGGTTGTTGGAACTGGCCCTTTTCTGCAGGGTTATCCCCAAACTCTTTGCTTCTTCCTCCCTTATTTTTCCTGACCGGTGGCTGTTGGCAATAGGACTCTGGGCACTTTACCACTGCTGATCAGTGCTAAAGTGCATATGCTCTGTGTGTAAATTGTTATTGTGATTGGATATACATGATTGGCATATTAGTATCACCAAGAAGTCCACAGTAAAGTGCACTGGATGTGCCAGGCTGGTGATGACAAATGCTACTAGTGGGCCTGCAGCACGGATTGTGCCACCCACATAAGTAGCCCTAAAATGGTGTCTCAGGCCTGCTACCGCAGTGCCTGTGTGTAGTCTGTGAACTGCCATGTCCTCCTGGTCAGTGTCTTCACTGACCAGGCCTAACCCTTCCCTTTCTGTGCACATTGGTCACCCCTATGGAAGGCCCAAGGTACCCCCTTGGACAGGGTGCAGTGTATGTGAAAGGTAGAGCATGTACTTGTGCAGGTGACATGCTCTGGTAGTGAATTACAACCATTTTCGTTTTTCACTGCTGCAAGGCTATCTTGCTACATAGGCTATCATGGGGGATGCTGGCTACAGTGGCTACCAGCATATCTTCCCATAGGAACAAGATAGGACATAAAAGTCTGGTAGCCCTGAACTCAGAATTTAATAACACATCTTTTAGGAAAGGTTGTTTTTAAATCCTGTGTTTGAGAACAGCACTTTTAGAAAGTAGCTGTTCTCTTGTCTGACCCTTCTGTGTGCCTTGGTCTGTTTGTGAATTGACTGTCTGGCTTGAGAGAGACAGGGGCTGGGGAGCCCCCAGGAGGCTGGCTGGGTCAGCACTGGGCTGAATGACTGCATTTGAACTTAAGTGGTGGGAGGAGATTGCACCTGGGGCTGAATAGGGCTGTGCCTGCCTTCCACAATGCTGGCTCCACCTCCTGCTGGGCGGCTGACCACCCTGCCCCTCACTCTGAAAGGAAAGGAGAAACCAGGAAAACAAAGTGCTCAAGGAACACCCAGAACTGGTTCAGACCGGGCTCAGGGTCCACTTGCACAAAGAGAACAAAGACTTTTAGGGGTATAAGTACAGGACCCCTGACAACAGAAAATTAGATCATCCTGGAATCAAGAAGGAACCTCTGCCAAGGAGAAAGCTGAAACTGAAGAAGGAAGACTGCCCATGTGTGGTGCCTCTGGAAGTTGTACCTGTGTTGGGGAGCTGGAAATCAAGCTTTTAAAGACTTTGCTACAGAAAATCTATCGCAATCCCGGCCGAGCAAGAAAATTCCCGCCGCTACGAAGACCAAGATCGAAGTCGCACCCTTCGTTAGCAGGAAGATTCCCGCTGCTGCAAACATCGTCGCAGAGCCTGTCATCGCTGGGTGAAATCATCGCATCACGTCCGTGTGAGAATCGTCGCAGAGCCATCGCATCGAGGAGCTGCGAGAGAAAGATTGCAGCTGGACCGCGCATCATCGCCCCGGAGATCGTCGCAACACCCGAGAATCATCGCATCCTGCCTTTGCGGGAGAAAACTTCCTACAGAACCTACGCACCGGAATCCATACAAGTGGCATTCCTCTCCATACAGACCGTATTCGTCGCAACATGCCCGCTGCTGCAGCGGGGCTGTCGCTAACGCCTCCCCAGGGTCTCAGGAGCAACGCATCGCTTGTTTTTCACCGCTACAGCTTCTGTGCTTGGAACTTTTTATCGCTAACAAAGGTGCTGTGGCTAAAACATGACGCAACTGTAGATAATTTTATCGCTAAATTTAAGAACATTAAGAACTCTTTTGCAACCATATTCTTGAACTGTGTATGTTGGATTTTTGTCGTTTTGGTCAGGTGTAGTTTAGATTAAATACCTTTATTTTTCTAAACTGTTGTGGAGTCAGTTTGTGGTGTTTTCACTGTGTTACTGTGAGTGTTGGTACAAATACTTTACACATTGCTTTTGGATAAGCCTGACAGCTTGTGCCAAGCTACCAAGGGGGTGAGCAGAGGTTATCTAAAGAGTGTTTCCTCCTTACCCTGACTAGAAGCAAGGGTCCCTATTTGGACAGTGGTACCTACCTCTGCCAACTAGAGACCCCCAGTTCTAACAGTGGTGCTGAGTGATGCTGTGGTGATGCGATAGATAGAGTGAGGGCGATAGATAGAGGGAGGGCGATAGATAGAGGGAAGGCGATAGATAGATAGAGGGAGGGCGATAGATAGAGGGAGGGCGATAGATAGAGTGCGGGAGGACGATAGATAGAGTGTGGGAGGCAATAGATAGAGTGATGGAGGGCGATAGAGTGAGGGAGGGCAATAGATAGATAGAGTGAGGGCGATAGATAGAGTGAGGGCGATAGATAGATAGAGTGAGGGCGATAGATAGATAGAGTGAGGGCGATAGATAGAGTGAGGGTGATCGATAGATAGATAGAGTGATGGCGATAGAGTGAGTGCAATAGATAGACAGATAGAGTGAGGGTGATAGATAGATAGACAGATAGAGTGAGGGCGATAGATAGATAGAGTGAGGGTGATAGATAGATAGATAGACAGATAGAGTGAGGGCAATAGATAGAGTGAGGGCAATCGATAGATAGATAGAGTGATGGCGATAGAGTGAGTACGATAGATAGAGTGAGGGCGATAGATAGATAGATAGATAGAGTGAGGGCGATAGATAGATAGACAGATAGAGTGAGGGCGATAGATAGATACGAGTGAGGGCGATCAATAGAGTGATGGCGATAGAGTGAGTGCGATAGATAGAGTGATAGAGTGTGGGCGATAGATAGATAGACAGATAGATAGATAGATAGATAGATAGATAGATAGATAGATAGATAGATAGATAGATAGATAGATAGATAGAGTGAGGGTGATAGATAGAGTGAGGGCGATAGATAGATAGATAGACAGATAGATAGAGTGAGGGCAATAGATAGCTAGAGTGAGGGCGATAGATAGAGTGCGATAGATAGACAGAGTGAGGGTGATAGATAGACAGAGTGAGGGCGATAGATAGATAGAGTGAGGGCGATAGATAGATAGCATGAGGGCGATAGATAGATAGCATGAGGGCGATAGATAGATAGATAGATAGATAGATAGATAGATAGATAGATAGATAGATAGATAGATAGAGTGGGGGCGATAGATCAATAGATAGATAGATAGAGTGAGGGCGATAGGTAGATGGAGGTGAAGAGAGAGAGGTAGAGAGAGGGGTGTAGAGAGAGAGGGGTGTAGAGAGAGGGGTGTAGAGAGAGGGGTGTAGAGAGAGATGTAAGGAGAGAGTGGGGTGTAGAGAGAGTGGGGTGTAGAGAGAAAGGGGTGTAGAGAGAGGGGTGTTGAGAGAGATGTAGAGAGAGAGGGGTGTAGAGAGAGAGGGGTGTAGGGGTGTAGAGAGAAAGGGGTGTAGAGAGAGGGGTGTTGAGAGAGATGTAGAGAGAGAGGGGTGTAGAGAGAGAGGGGTGTAGAGAGAGGGGTGTAGAGAGAGTGGGGTGTAGAGAGAGTGGGGTATAGAGAGAGTGGGGTGTAGAGGGAGCGGGATGTAGAGAGAGAGAGGGGTGTAGAGAGAGAGGAGTAGAGAGAGAGGGGTGTAGAGAGAGGGGTGTAGAGAGAGGGGTGTAGAGAGAGAGGGAGGGGGTGTAGAGAGAGGGGTGTAGAGAGAGAGGGGTGTCGAGAGAGAGGGGTGTCGAGAGAGGGGTTTAGAGAGGGGGTGTAGAGAGAGAGGTGTAGAGAGAGAGGGGTGTAGAGAGAGAGAGGTGTAGAGAGAGAGGGGTTTAGAGAGGGGGGTGTAGATAGAGGGGTGTGGAGAGGGGTGTAGAGAGAGGGGTGTAGAGAGAGGGGTGTAGGGAGAGGGGTTTAGAGAGAGGGGTGTAGGGAGAGGGGTGTAGGGAGACGGGGGTAGAGAGAGCGGTGTAGAGAGGGGGGTGTAGAGAGAGAGTGGGGTAGAGAGAGAGAGTGGTGTAGAGAGAGGGGTGTAGATAGAGGGGTGTAGACAGCCGCGGCCCGTGGAGGGAGTTGCGGTGGGTAGAGAGGCGGGGCAGGGTGGGGGTGCTAAAAAACAGAATATGGATAATTGGAGGTAAGTAAACAACTTAATTAATAAAACGAATTTCGCAGCGCGGGCTGCATCGCATTTTGAGATGCAGGGCGCGCTATGAAATTCCTTTTATTTATTAAATTGTTTACTTACCTCCAATTATCCATTTTCCGGTTTTTAGCACCCCCCCACCCTGCCCCACCTCTCTACCCCACCACAACTCCCTCCACGGGCTGTGGCTGGGTGTAGAGAGGGGGTGTTTAGAGAGAGGGGGTGTAGAGAGAAGGGGTGTAGAGAGAGGGGCTGTAGAGAGAGGGGGGTGTAGAAAGAGGGGGTGTAGAGAGAGGGTGTTGTAGAGAGAGGGATGTAGAGAGAGTTAAGGAGGTCCTTTATCTAAGATGACTTATTCATTGCACTTCCTTAATTAACTATGCTGGGCCCCAAGTCACAAGAGCCTGTTCCGAACTTTTAAAACAAAGTCTTATGGGAAAGAGAAAACACAGTAGCTCCAGTCTACGCCACCAACTAATCATTTCAAATGCATCAGCTGACATGAAAAAACACAAAATGCTAGCTTTGAAACCTACGCATACATAGATTTTTTAGCACAAGCACCGGTGCTGTCTAAGAGCAGGGTCTGAGGAAAAGAGTCTCTTTGGCAGTCCTAAGCATTAGTGCTTTCAGTGGGATGAAAAGTTCACGAGCCCACAGAGAGGGGGGTGGCATTAGCCGTTTAGAGCTTAGGCGGAAATGCGATGAGGTATCATGATCTGCGCACAAGCTGTAGATACTGACCGTTCTCACTTTAAATTAAAACTAAAAGGCTGGTAAAATGTCATTAGGCAAAGGTCAACTACGGAATACATAATAGAATATTTCCAATGGGGCATTAAAAAAAAAGTTTTTTCTCATTGCCGATTAATTATATATTTTATTATTATATAAACTGACGCAGCTTGTGCTTTGCCCAGGAGTGAATATCATTTGGTAAATTCCTGTTACACAAGCAGAAAAAAAAGTCTTATTTTAAATGATGGTGACTCTGGAAAAGTTAAGTTGTGTCTCTGTAGTGGTACGAGGGCCGGGTGAAACGTGAGCCTGTTATTGCAACAGCATGGGGGCATTGGCCTGCTCGCAGGACATGAAAGGGTGCCTGGAGAGAGGCGCTTAATTACCCATAACAAAGGAAAGGCAGATTGCCGTGCGTGCACTCGCACGTGCACTCAAGCTTGTAGTCAGCAAGCAAAGGCTGGGTTGCACTTTTAAGATCCCCTTTTACTAAAAGTCGAGCAAGCTCGACCTAAAAGGCATGAGCCAGAGAATGAGGTTAAAGGAATTAGACAGACAGAGAGAAAAAAAAACACAATAGCGAGAGGGAGAAATGAATAAGTATTAGCAAGAGACCTCATAGAAAAAAGCATGAGTCAGAGAAGAAAGTAAAATGTGAGCCAGAGAAAGACAGGAAACAAGTAACGAGCCATCTAGAAAAAAAAAAAAAAGCTCTCGACATTGCTGTGGCGGGGGAATGCATTCCTTTCAAGTCTGGGGCGGGGGAGCGGCGGCCTTTGAAGTCTGATGCCGAGGCACAGACAAATGGTGGTGTGTGATGTGGCTGGCAATGATGTGCACGCGCATAGCTCACATAAACTGTACGCGATCCGCAGCTAGGTAGACTTTTCTTTTTCGCTAACTATAATCTCAAGTATTTATCCATGCGGGATATAATAGGCGAGACCTAAAAATGTTCCATGACCCATTGCTAACTGACAGCCCAATTTTAGCTAACCCGATGGTATGTTGGAAAATATTCATGGTTAAGGCTGCCCCTATGTACAGGACTCAAAATATTAGTCTTGGTGTCAGTGCTTAATTTGAGCCAGTGGTTGCAGGTGGAGCCCACTTGCCCTGATTTTTGGGTCCGTGAACTTATTTCTCCTCATCAGACTTTGTTCCAGAACAAAACAGAGAAAAAGACAAAAGGGGGAAAGAAGGAAGAGAAAGATAGAAAAATTGTGACAAAGAGAGAAAGCAAAGACGAAAAAGGACTGGAAGAGCGAGATAAAGAGCTTTACAAAACACACCTAAGAGATGGGCTTGTCTGCTTCCACATATTAGTTACCATGAGTACAGTATTTGATTGGGGAAAAGGTGTGTGCTGTCAACGAGAATTAGTGCTTGCCGTACTCCTGTTGGCTCCTGAGGGGAGTTTGTCCACCTAAAAATACGCAATGATGTGGCAGTTTGAAATGAGGCGACTGATTCACCATTCTGCAATAGTATGGCTAATAATACTGCTGAGGCATCATGACATGCTCACTGTGCATTAACTACATGGCGGACCATGTTTTTATTGATAGGCTAATATTACTGGTGAATGGGGCTTCTCAATAAGGATGTTCCTCATTGAAAATGGCCGTGGCATTCGCTGTAATGCTGCAAAGGCACCTGTGCAGGTTTTGTTTATTCCCTGTTTAAGTTTGTGCTATACAGAATAAGCAGTTAGATTTGTCCTCCCATCCCAGCGCTCCGATGGACAGGCCCGCTGTTGCAACCCTAACAACTTCGTGCCGATCCTTCCTTTTGCACCAACCTACTGTCTAAATTCGCTCTCCCCAACTGCAGCATCACATACAAACCCAGCTCCCCTCAGCCATGGAAGCCAGATTCAGAGAGATATTGGGATAGCCCATACCAGAAGTCCACATTTTGCCTATAAATCGTGAAGAATTACAGATAGGAGAAGAGAGAGACAAACTCAACCACTTTTGAAATGTAAGCAATTCTAGCCATTATAAGATTAGATAATGCTGTTATTTCATTGCCAAATCCCTGCTCCTGTCCTTTCTGCGGACACCGTGTGCACTCTACTCTTACACTGCCCCCTCTGCATCCTGCTAATTCTGCTCACAGTGCTGGCTGAAGGTCTTTGTAAGTGGTGAGGTGTGATACTTCCCTTGAATCCCAGTGAGCACAGTGAGGAAGAGGGGGCTTCTCCCCCAAGAATAAAACAAATAAATTGGGGGTAAATTTGCTAAAACGCCATAGGCTCTGAAAGGGCATTCCTGAAATATTCCAGTCATTTCATGGAGTGCCAGGGAAGCCTGCCCTTTCCTTGGAGCCGATTCCATTTTTTCAAATGTCATAAGTCACAACTTACTTCCGCTATGTCAAGGTCGGCATTTTTTCGTGGGTGAGCTCCCTATGCCAAGGATTACATGCAATAAGCCAGTGCCAGAGTTTTCTCATGGATACTCCACCCATAGTCATGAGTACCTCCAATGTGTCAGTATTTAGCCGTCTGCACCCCCTATGAAACGAGTACACGGTCTTTTATGACAAGAATTTCCTTAAATGTCAGTTTAAGCATTTTGCTATGAATACACCACATATGCTCAAAATTATCTGCAGCCTGGCTGGGCCTGTATTTTGCCATGGATAACACCTCCCATCCATATGCCCTCGTCCATAAGGCTAGAATAACCTCCAGTATACCAGATCAGCAGCACACTTACAAGCATAACACATACACTCACACACATACACATTCCCCCACAGACACTCCTCCTTTCACACAGTTTTACACATATTCACACTCATTCTCACTGTCGTCCAGGCTTTGATACATTTGTACTCTGTCTCAGACAGAGGCACACACTCACTGGCACTCTCATTGGCCAAATCTGTTTGTATTGTGTTAGTAAAGCTTGCAGTACTGCTGCCCTGCCTCGCTTTTTAGGGAAGCTTAGTAAAAACAATTTCTCTCTACATATTCAAAAACCATAACATATTGTCTTGTCAATGCTTCTTACGAGTATGATGTGAATTAAAAAGTACACTGCCTTAAAACAGCTTTGCATGGCTTATATAAAGTTTCACAAGTGGGTCAAGCATGTACAGTGTCATGCTAACCCTCCCGATTCAGGCGGGAGACTACTGATTTCGATTCCTGCATGCAGAAACCCGATTCAGATTGCCGAATAATTATCTGTTAGAAACAAGGCAAACGTGAAATGCTGATGCCTGTCACACACACCCTGATCTTCCTCTCCAACAATTACCTCTAACATCAAAGGTGAAAGCTTTGTAATTAATTCTTCGAGGGGGAGATTAGAGCGCGTGACAGCCCTCAACATGTTATTTTAGGCAGTCTTATGTAGCACGTAAAAAAGTAGAGTTTAGATCTCTGTTTTTGTTTGCGCTATTTTATTAAACTGCAAAAAATCAAACGCTGATTGTCACCATACGTGCCAATGGACCCTATTAAGGCAGATTGCCTCTGTTTCAGTCTAAGCCTGCTCTAAAATGTGGGCATCTATGCAATATTGGAAACGGAAAGCCCAGACTGGCTGATGGTATCACGCAAGATAATGGGCAACAATGTAACAAGTTTGAAAACAAGTTTCAATTTGTGATTTTCAGCCTATATTTTAATACACTATGAAGAGAAAGGGCGAGGATTGCATTTTATGTGCAAATGTTAGAATTCAAGTGATAACTGGTAAACGTTCAAACTTGTCTAAATCATTGGAGTTTGGTAACAATGTGATTGGCTAAAAGAATGACAGTCCTGAAGGGCTGTAGGGCCAATGTTATAGCGCCACCTGCAACTCCACTCATCCTTTCCTCACGTTTTGTAGCAACAGCAGCTGAAAATGCCTGAATTTAGAAGATAAACAGAAAACCTCAGTGCTGGCATCTATTTTCCTATGCACAGCCTTACATGAGCTCTAGCTTCCCAGCTGAAATATTGTTGGGGCTGGAGCCGCAGAGTCCTATGCCCTACTGAAGCTGATGCTGTGCCCACAGTTCCAGACAGCTCTCCACTGTGGTATCTACCTCCGTAGAGCACTGCCACTATGCAGGCCAACAGGCTCCAACTGCTGCTCTATTTCTTGCCTTCAGTAACAGCAAAAACAGGAGGCCCCTATGCAAACCAACGGGGCCCAGGTGCAAAAAATACCTCAGGGGTCAGAGCTGCTTCCCCCACACACACCACTGGCCTGAAGCCCCCACTCAGTTCCATCACCAGTCCATACAATGTGTTGTATTGCTTCATCCTTAGCATGTTGCACCTGTTTCCCCCTTCTGCAGCCTTTGCCTGCATTCTCCTCCTGTACCACATTACAACTCGCTCCCAGCTCTTCCCCACAACCTCAGACTGATCCTCAATCCTGCACCAGCCTGTCAAAGCCTCAGCCCTGATCTCCTTCCTTGCGCCATCCCACATCCTCAGTCCACTCTCCCGTCCCTGTATTTACCTATGTAACTGACTAGACATCTAGTATTGCCAAAAGAGCAGATAATGATATTCTGTGGGTGCCTTTGTAGAAATATGTGTATATTCAAGAGAGTTGAGTACTTTTTATGTGTGCAGGATAACCGATTTGCTTATGTAAGTGCTGGGTGGGGGTGAATAATGTGAGTGGGTGCAGCATCAGTGGTACAAATGTAGGTTTTGAGGTGTGCCAATGTGAGTGCAAGGTGAGCTGCATCAGTGCAAGGTGAGAGGAGGGCACCATGTGATTACCGGGTGAGAAGAGTCTGTACAGAGTGAGAGGAGTGAACGCAGGATGCGTAGTGTGAGTGGTGTGAACGCAAGGCGAGGGGCGTGCCTGTGTGAGTGCTGGATGACCTGTGTGAGTGGAGAGTATGCGATGAGAGTGAAGGGTGAACTGTGGGAGTTACTGGTCAGTGAATGGCGAGCTGAGTTAGTGCAGGGGGAGTGGTGTGTCCCTGCGAGTTTTGGAAGACCATTTTGCCTGTGTGTATTCCAGGTGAACTGCAGGGTACTTTCCAGAGTGCAGGGCGAGCGGTGTGCCTGGGTGAGAGGAGTGAGTCCAGTGGGAGTGATGTGGGTGCAGGGTGAGTGGTTTGCCTGGGTGAGAGGAGTGAGTCCAGTTTGAGTGACATGAGTGCAGGGTGAGCGATGTGCCCATTTGAGTTTGGATGCTGGTGAGGGTGCAGAGTGGGAGGAGTGAATGCATGGTGAGTGGTGTGCTTGTTTGAGATTGAGTGCAGGGTAAGCGTTGAGACTGCAGGGTGAGCAGTGAGAGTGACAGGTGAGTAGAGTGTCATGTGGGTGCAGGGTAAGCGGTGAGCTCATGTGAGGAGAAGTTGAGATGGGGGTGAACGGTATGAGTGCAGTATGATCAGTGTGAGTGAAAGGTGAGCGGTGAGAATGAAGGGTAAGTTATCAGAATGCAGGATGTATTCCCAGACACTCTGAGTAAATGAGTATGTAATTGACGACAGGCCTAACATGACTTTTCACGAAAGGCATGCTTCTTCCACTGTGGCTGAAAAAGCCATTCACAGTTTGAAGTAATATGCATAGTGGGGAGACAGGGGGGTACAAGAACCGGTTAAAAGAAAAATAGAACCTAGTTAAGAAGTAAATGGTCTTTTAAAATACTGTGAAATACTCAGAAGAGGCTGAGATAAGGTGTCAGCCACTGCCCCGCGGAGCTCACAGAAGCCCTATGTGTCCTGGAAGCTGCATCAGCCCGGGCTGATACACAGGATATGGGTTGGGAGGACGGGTTTAAAGCCCTTTCTGCCTGATGGGTGTGGTTGTTGCGCACCTGCCTGGCAGGTTACTTATGACACCTGTCTTCAAACTGAAATCCGGTTTTATTGGCCTTACTTGTTGCCTTGATGAAGCTGTGATTTGGAGTTACACACTGTAACCGTGTTTTCTTTTTACTCTGCTTGCAGTCACACGAAAACTTTGTAGGACGAATTTTAAAGATGTCATAACTTCCCTGTCGCTGTGGGCGAAGGAGTCTGGTTTCCTTCTTAGAATCACTGACGGTGTTGACTGGAGGCGGGGCTTCCGGAATCCGCTCCAAACAAGATTCTCACCGTTGGCTGAACTCGCCCACGTGGAGTGAGTTCTGACATGCTGTTTGTTGGGCTTGCATAAAGTGCAACACTTCCTGTTCAGAGGGACTTTGGCAGAGAGTAGGCGTTGCAAGAGATATTGATTTAACTAGATTTGAAACTTATCTGAAACAAGCATCTGCACAAAGTGACTAACAAGGAAGGTGAGTCTGACCTGAACTCTAGCCTATCCTGATGGCTTTAAGAGATTGCATTCCTGGCACACCATCACACAAGCCTAGACAATATGTGGGTTAATACTAAAGTACACAGTTATCTATTTCAATATACTTGTTTTAGTTATCACTTATTCAGTGGCGGCCAGCTCAGGTAAGAGCGGTAGGGTGTGGCGGGAGTGGGAGGGAGTCGACAGACGACGGGATAGGTCAAATTAAAACCACTGACCTTGCGCTCACCGCATCACTGCAGGGTAAGTGGTTTTATTCATTTTCTTATATATTTGAACTATGTCGTGCTGTCGACTTCCCCCGCCCCGCCCCGAACCGCCCCACCCCACCACTCTTACCGTGCCGGCGGCCACTGCACTAATTACAGTTTTTATTTTAATTTCAGCTGTCACTTTTTTAATGACACATGAGTCAGTAAGCATGTGACATCACTTCCTGTGAAATCGCTAGGGTCACAGTCAAATGACGTTACTTCCTGTGATGTCTGCACTGCAGACACCTTATAGAACAGTCACAGCGGAAAGTCCATGCTGCCAGAATGGTACATTACATCCACCAAGGTGAGCACTTTGTGAAAGGGACTGTCTGTACACAACTCGCTCAGGGAGAAGACGGCACTCCAGGGTCTCTACAGAATCATGATAGGTAAACAGTTCTGCAAGAACTGTGCAGAACCACCAGAGAGAGGCAGCTGCAAAGTCTGTACAGAACCGCGAAAACACTGCCTTGCAGGAACTGCACACAACCACCAGCAAGAAGTAGCAACAGGTTCTGTACAGAACCATGACATGGAAAACAACGTTCGCAGGAACTGCACAGAAAGATCCCTGAGAGAACACAGTATTACAAAGACTGTACCGAACAGTTGCAAAGAGAGCACATCACTACAGGGACTGTGCCGACCCAGTATGGGGAAAGCACTTCGCTGCAGGACAGTGATTAATTTGAGCCAGTGGTTTCTGGTGCTCAGCACCCACACTTAATTGTCAACACTGGCACTTGTGACAGTCTGCCACAAGGTGGGGCTGTTTGGCTAATTTAGAGATGTTCACAAACACAGATAATTTTTTTATTCGGTATACATTACAAATGACTATTACTTGCTGCCCAAGCCATTCCTACAGCTTTGGGGGCCTGGAATAGTCCAACTTGCCCCACTTGAAGGAGTGTGTTGGCTAGTAGTATCATTGGAAGCATGACAGTGGCAATGTTTGGTGCAAGCTGCAGTGGCCTCCTGACAAGAGCCCTGGCACTTGTGTGTTTTACAAACTAAGCACTGCTGCAGGAATGACAGATAGCCGTCAGAGGGAGGCATGAGCTGCACGTAACCAGCAAGGGGAGCACAGCAGTTAAAAAAGTGTACTGGAGGTGCACATGGAAGGCACAACATCAAGCGGACTATACTGAACAATTTAGAAAAAGCACAGCTCTGTAGCAAATGTACAGAATCAACACAGAGAGTAGGTACAGTGACAGGACCGAGCCACAAAAGGGAAAACACCGATCTGCAGAAACAGTACAGGACAATCGAAAGCACAGCACTGTAGCAACTGTACAGAATCATTGAAGGAATTGTACTGCAGAACCATGAGAGTGCAGTAGCTTCAGGCAGGCACGCAACGCCCATAGGGCTGTAAGGGGTTCAGCCCACCCCCATCGTTTGTCTCAGCCCGGGCTGCTGCAGCTCGAGCTGCTGTGGGCTCGGCTGGGCACTGTCTTGAGTCTTATCTCTCGCACGCCCAACTTTTTCACAGGTTTTTAAAGATCATTTGCATATTTACATATCTTTGTCAACTGGTTACCGAGGCTTCGTTTTTTTCCTATCTCCAGTACCTCCCGTTGGCCCCTACTCTAACTATTCCTTACATTTGCATTTTACATTTACTGCTGTAGTGTAAGAATGCATTTCATTAAAAGAAATATAAAGTTGGGTTTCCAAAAGAAAAATGCCAGCCATGTGTTGTTTAAAGAGCCTGCAAAGACCTTGTCTTGACACTAAATAGGGTTATAAATAAAAAAGTATGTATTCATTTGTAATGTGACTTTTCTCTCTTTGTTCCCTTTAATTATCAGTCATGAATCTTCAGGCAGCCCTAGAACACATTAAAAGTGCTTTCTAGTTATATTTGCTGTTCAAAGTATATACAGATAAGTGCTGAAAATATGGCTTTAGGCAACTGCTTATTTTTGTACCGTCTGGGACATCAAAATAATGAGGTGGCTACCCTAATCATAAGAGCAATAGTTTATGTTATATCTGAACATCTACGCCACCGTCAATAACATGCTGAATTAATTCAAGTTTCTAGGAATTCACCCTGCATTCAGACAACTCACTCCTCATTCTCGCCATTCACTTTCACGCTCACCCTGCAATCACAGCGATCACAATGCACTCACACTGATCCCTATGCACTCACCCCATTCACCCGCTCACCCTGTGCTCACAGGATCACTCTGCACTCACAATGCACTTGCAAGGTTCACCCTGTACCTCATCCTGCAGTCACACAAGCACACTACTTACCCTGCATTCATGTGATACTTCACCCACCTGTCCCCCTCACTGCTCAATCTGCAGTCTCACTCAAACAAGCCCATCACTAACCATGCATTAATTTGTCCTACTCTGCACTTACACCCGCACCCAAATTCATAAGGTCACCTCACTCACCGTGCAGTCACTCCTCTTACCCTTCTCTTACCCTGTTTCATTGCTCACTGTACACTCACATGGGCACTCCTGCCACCCACAAAGCACAGAGGGTTAATGTGCCTGCTACAAAGAACGTGTACCATGCAGATCACCGAACTGAGTGAGTAAACAACGAGTAGCGCTATAAAAAATGAAATGTTTGTCAGAAAAGTGCAATAGGGATGAGGTGCATTGTTTTTGAGAGGTAATGAGGCAATTCATGAAGAAAGAGGGAATGGGGGCGGTGGTACCAAAAAAAAAAGACAGTTGCACTGTGTGCGACCAATGCTAGGGCCAGCCTTGGTTGGGAGAGTTAGCCCCCCCCCCCCCCGAAGTTTGGGTCTAGTTGTGCCCCTGGCTCCAGGGTACATATCGAACCAGTAAAGAGCACGCACAGAAGTAGACAGTGTACAGAAGGTGCACCGGGAGCGCACATCTCTGCAGGGACTGTACAGACCCTGCGCAGGGAGAGCAGACCATGGGGGCTGTTCCAGAAAGACAGCACAGAGACATCGTATAGCAGGGATTATACAGAACCCTCACAGAGGGAACACAGCACAGAAGAGACTGTACAAAACAGTCACAGAGGGAGAGAATACCGCACTGCAGAGACTGTACAAAACAGTCACGGAGAGAGAGAGAATACTGCACTGCAGAGACTGCACAAAACAGTCAGAGAGAGAGAGAGAGAACACAGCACTGCAGAGATTGAACAAAACAGTCACAGAAAGAGAATACAGCACTGCAGAGACTACAAAACAGTCACAGAGAGAGAACACAGCACTGCAGAGACTACAAAACAGTCACAGAGAGAGAACACAGCACTGTAGAGATTGAACAAAACAGTCACAGAGAGAGAACACAGCACTGCAGAGACTACAAAACAGTCAGAGAGAGAGAGGTAGAGAGAGACCACAGCATTGCGGAAAATGTACAAAACAGTCAGAGAGAGAGAGAGAGATATGACACAGCACTACAGAGACTACAATACAGAAAACAGCAACAGAGGGAGAGCGGGAGAACACAGCACTACAGGGATTTTAGAAAACTGCGACAGATAGGGCCGCGCACTGCAAGGACTGTACAGAACAGGGAGAACACAGCAGTGCGGCGACTGTATAAACCAGAACAAGGAAAGCACAACGCTGCAGGGACTCTACAATGTTAAGACAGAGACAGCATAAAGGTGCAGTGACTGTACAGAATCGTTAGGCCTGGTGTTTGTGGTTGCTGGGCAGTATTGCAGTGGGTCCTTTACCACCGGTGTCACAGGGCTGCAAATAGTGCTGGATACAAACTGGAAAAAATAATGACAGCCTTCACGCAGGAGCGGCCCGTGCAGGTAAGAGTGTTGGGCCAGATTGGGGGGATGCAACAGACGACCACAAGGGAAAATTAAATAAATAAAAGTGATTTTCCCTCGTTGTCTGTCACAATCCCCACCCCCACCCGGCCCAACCGCTCTTACCTTCACAGACTGTGGCTGACTTTAGGTACTTCAGGTTTAGCACTTGCCAGGTCTCTGTGTGTGTCTCTCTCTCTCTCTCTCTCTCTCTCTCTCTCTCTCTCTCACAAAAAATATCTTTCAATGGTGCCAAAAGCAAAAACATCCCTCCTCATTCTAGCTGTCTAGATAGCAAAGGTACCCCAAACATCTGGTAGTCAGTCACAGATTTCAAACTTATCAGTCAACGATATTAGTAAGATTCGGCCCAGGACTCGCTGGGTCTAAAAGTAGGCCATAACTATACTTTGTGAAGCCCACTGATGGGGAAAAGTAAGGCTCTTGAACAAAAAACGGAGTTCTTGCTACTAGTTGTTTGATGAGGCCTACAATTCATGCTTCATAATATATTTCTGGAGGTGTAAATTGGAAAGAGTTTCACCTGGTCGAAATTTTGTGATAACTACACTTGGGTATAACCTATTTGTTAAATGAGTATGCAAATATCACAGGCGGGCAAAAAATCATAAGCCTCAGAGCTCTCTTAAACTGCCTTACCGTGGTGAGGCGACGGGAGAGGAAGTGACACATTGGTTCCTCCTAGTGGGTGACTAATCTGTCCGAGAGAAGGCCTTACCAATCAATGATAGAGACACTAATCTAAACCCAAGAACGAATTTGTGTCATTTACTAAAAAGTATCCAATCAAAGAGAGACTACCTTACGAAGGCAGGCCAAGGCTTCATTAGAAGAGATCACAGACAAAGCATTCTTACATTACATTACCGTCTGCCTCTAGGCCCAGTCTGGTGTTGCACACCCTGCCTGCTAACAATGACCTAGGGACCTGCCTGGGCCATCACTCCAGAAGGACATGCCCCTCCACCTATGCTCAGATGGCCTACTGACCATATAAGTCACTGGAGGTTTACATATTAGGCTGGGTTTTAAGGGAGCAGGGCTGGCAGCCCTGCTGCCTTAACCCCTCCCATGCTGGTGACGAACCCCAGCCGTCACGCCCCACGGTGGGCGTGTGCTGATGACGGCTGGGGTTCGTCACGGCCCGCTCTGTTCTTTTGTTTACCGCACAGCGGTAAAATCGCGGCCGCAGCGAAGGGGTTAAACCCCGCCATGCACTAAATTGCCCGGCATGTTGGGAACACTTATAGATAGCGCAGCTGAAAGTGTGCGTTGCGTACTTCGGGAACATTCCGAATCCTGGTCATGGTGCATTACAAAGAAGTAAATTGTGGAAAGTGCCTGGGATGGGTGTGGTACTCACTGGAGCAATGTCAATACTGGTTTATCTCAGGCGCATTACCTCCAACGTGCACACTGGCCTATGTACTGTGTTTTAAATATCGGGCCAGAGTAAATAATGATATTGTAGCAGAGTTGGTAACCTGATGATAGAGGTGGGCGAGCCAACAAATTAACAGAGATAACAAAGCCAGAGCCGAGCCAAGCATTTGGCTAAAATCTTAAAGCCTGTGCACGAGCCAAGCCCTGAAAATATTTGCTATTTACACCATACAACAAACATCATGTAAAATATGGTAAAGTCTCATCAAAAAATTTTTTTAAAGTGTATTTCTTTAACATGTGGAAAGCTCTAACATTAATAAGGCACATTATAGCACTGCACTGAGAAGTACTTATTAAATGTGATAGTTTTACACAACTGGTAATCTGAACTTATACATTTGAAAGTGCTTTTCTATGCAACAATGAAGAAAAAAGAGTTTTGTTATTTAATTAGGATCACACAGTTTATGCAGGGAAGCCGTAATTTATCCAGGTTTTCTGTTTTTTTGCACAAACCAACCAGGAAATGTTTTTTTATTTGTCTTTCTTTAGCAGTTTTCAAATAGAACGCAAACTCAATTTGAAGACTAAACACTTTAATTGAGCACCAGTTACATTACACAAGGTCACATGCATTGTTTATGGGCTCGGGGAAATTAAGTGATGTGCCCAGAATCATAGGGGGTTGAGCCAATGCTGAGACTTGAACCTGGTTCCACAAGTTCCACATTCGGCAGCTCTCACAGGAATGCCCCATCCTCGGTAGAGGGAGGGACAGGCAGGCAGTCGTCACACAAAAACTTGGCTCGTTAAGGGTTCAAGGTTGCAACAGGACCTTGAGCTGAGCCAGAGCCAGACTCTAGCCTGGCCCTTGCTTTCAGTAGCTCGCCCACCTCTCCCTGATAGATATTTGTAATATATCAGGGCTGTCCAGTGACTGATTGAGGTACTTATTTATTAGACACACACTACAAAGTTAATTGTCTCCAGATGCCATGGGCCCTTAAATGAACAAATTACTTTTGTAAAGCTTTTTCCAGTAGAGACTTAATATAGAGCTGCAGATTCTTTAGAAAGTGCCTGTCATGATTGACCTGACTGTCAAGGCAGTAGTGTTTAGTGAATATGTGCAATGTTGCCCATGTCGCAGCCTGACAGATGTCCAGGATGGGAACTCAGCGAGATAATGCAGCGGTCGCAGTTTTGGCTGTGGTGAAATGAGCCTGCAAGTCCACAGGGAGTTGCTTTTTGGCCGATGTGTAGCAGATCTTAATGTAGAGTACAATCCATCTGGAGTTGGTCTGCTTCTGCATTGCCTTCTCCTGCTTCACTTCAAGGAAGCCAATAAAGAGCTGATCGTCCACCTAGTGTTCTTTGGTGTGATCAATGTAGAACAACAGTGCCCTTTTTAGGTCCAAATGATGGACTCTCCTCCTCCTTGTAGGGGTAAAGCAGAGCAAAGAAGGCCTACTGCATCTCACTTGCAAAACATGCCTGCTGGTGTATGCAGGCTCTGCAGTGGGACTTGAAGTCCCAGTGGGTGCAGCATCAGCGGAATCTCTACGACCTGGTCCAGAAATCAGGGGGAACTGCAAAAAACTTGCAGTGGTGGGTAACAAACCACGATTGGGTCAGCAGCAGAGCACTCTTTTCATTCCCCACCCAGATCTCACATTGGTGACATATGCATCACTCCTGGTTTGGGCAGCCATCTGGGAGAGTTGGCGATCAGAGGACTCTTGTCTCTGGCTGAGTCTCAGCTCCACATTAACTTGTTGGAGTTGAAAGCGATTATCTTGGCAATGAAGGCCTTCCTCCCTTCCATCAAGGGAAGGCTAGTTCAGATGTTCACTGACAACAGCCCCACCATGTGGTAGTGCAACAAACAGGGCAGGGTGGGTCATGGACTCTGTGCCACGGGGCATGCCTGGAACATCAGGACATTTTCCTGGTTATGCAACACCTGGCGGGGTTTCTGAACACCAGGGCAGCAAACTCAGTCATTCCTGACTTGGATCGCAAATGGTGTCTTCATAAGTAGCTAGTGCAAGGTCTCTTCCGTGCTGGGGGAGACCCTTGTTCAAATGTATGTGCCAATGCAGAGAACGCGCAATGTCACCACTTCTGGGCGTTAGAGTTTCAAAGGGGGCTGTAGCTCGGAGCAGCGCTTCATATAGAGTGGGGTTGAGGACTTGTATACCCCTTCCTGACGATGCCACTCCTGTCCCAAGTTTTGAAGATCAGGACAGACTGGGCACAAGTCATTCTTGTGGCGAAGGATTGGGCACTGAGAGAATGGTATAACAAACTCCTGAGTATGAGCATCGGTCCTTCCATCAGGCTGCCCTTTCATGAGGATCTCTGTTGCAGCAACAGGGCAAGGTTTTGTACCCAAACCTGTGTATGCTCCGCATTCATGCATGGAGATTGAGCGGTTGAGCGGCCACAGTTGACAGTCTTCAATCTTTTGCCACAAGTCTGTGAGGTCATCTTGGCAGTCAGGCATCCCTCCACAAAGACTGTAGACACCTTTTTTGGGGCAGGTGTGGGGCTTGGTGCACTGACAAACATGTTGACCATCTTTCTGCAGCATTGTTCGAAGTGTTGCTGTTTGTTTTGTCTTTAGTCCGCCAAGGCCATGCTCTTGGCACAGTTAAGGTGCATCTTTCAGCCATCTCGGTTTCTTTGCGGTTGCCAGATCAACCCTCCCTGTTCAAGGCAGGTTTTCTGGGCCTTCAACATATGCCACCCCACCCCCCAAGAAAACCTTTTGTTATGCCCCTTAATTTGGTTTTAACCTTCTTAATGTTTTCACCCTTTTAACACATGCATAGTTGCCCCCTAAGACCTGTGACGATCAATACAGTCTTCTTGGTGGCCATCATATCAGCCAGGAAGGGTCAGTGTACTGAAAGCACTTTCTGTTCCCTCTCTGTTCACCAGCTTCTTCCTTGACAAACTGTTTCTCGAACTGAAAGTGCTTGTGGCCCACCGTTAACCGCAGGTAACATCTAAGGACCAGCAGGACAGGTATATGGAGATATGCATTTTGCAAGTCCAATGCTATCATTCAGTCTCCAGGGTACAGACCGACAGGACCAGAGCCAACAAAAGTAGTTTAAATTTCTCTTTCTCAGGAAGTAGTTGAGAGGACCAGGCCTCTGGCACCAAAAAGTAGCAGGAATAGCAACTGCGACCTACTTCTAATAGCGACACCCTATTGATGGCTCTTTTGGCCAAAAGAGCCTGCACTTCCTGATGCAGTAGGGGAAGGTGGTCCTCCGTCAGCCGATCTGAGAACAGTGGCATGGGCAGCTGGGTTTACGTGAATGAAGGGGCATAACCCTGCAGAAGAATTTGGAGCCCCCGTTTGTTCGAAGTTATGGACTCCCAGTGGGGCAGTTGGTGCTTGATCCTGCTGCCGACCGGTTGCCAGTGATGTTACAAGGGCATATTAAAGAGGTTTAGGGGCTGCGGCTGCTGGGAAAGTGGCAGACTGGGCATATCTCTGGCTTTGAGTCCCACAAGGCTTGTGGGAGCGCATCCTCTGCCATGAAAGGACTCAGGAGCCTGCTTGCCCTGGTGGCAGGGTGGACATGGACCTGGCTGGTAGCCCCTAACATAGTCACAAAAAGAGCGGAGGGCAGAATGGGGCTGGCGTGCCGCACAGAGAGTCCCAATAACTGGGCAGTGGCCCTACTGTCCTTGAAGCACTTGAGCGCTGAATCTGCCTTGTCGCCAAACAGGAATGTGTCATCAAAAGGCATGTCCGTAAGTGATTCCTGAGCATCCCCGAGAAGCTAGTAGACCTCACCTGGGCATGGCGGCAGAGTGTCATCGATGAAGCAATCAGTCTGTCCAGCAAATCTGTCTTGTCCAGTCCACAGCATATTGTGAACTTTGCTGCCTCCCTGCTAATGGTAATAGCCAGGGTCAGGATGGCTCGGGCCTCCTCCGAGACCATCTGCAGCACCTGCATGACCAAGTCCCACACAGTATGTGTATACCGGCCCAAGAAGCACATGGTGTTCACTAACCCCAGTGTAATGCTGGTGGAAGAGGAAATCCTCTAGCCAAAGGTGTCCAACCTCTTGAAATCCCTTTCTGGTGGTGTGGTAGGGAACGCACCAGGGTTAACCTTGGACGTGGAGGGCACCACGACCAGGCTCTAAAGGGTGTGTTGGTGGGTGAGGAAAGCTAGATCCCCAGAAATGGAGTGGGGGCAGTGATGGAGGTGAATGTCCTGTGCACAGCAGCACCTGTGTAGAGCTTGGACCAGGCACAAAGGACAACATCAGTGAGGTTTTAATGAAAGGAGAGAAGAGGTTCCATGGGGCTACCCCGGGCTGAAGCACCTCTGTCATAGCGCTGGTCTTGACCGCCACCTAGGGCAGTGTAAGGTCCAGGACCTCAGTCACCCTCAGCATCACCATGGTAAATGAAGATCCTTCCTCCGTTACCACACTAGGAGGAGAGACCAGCCCTGTGTCCTGTGAGGTGTCCAGACCACTGGCATTAGCCAGTTCCTCATACCAGTTACCCTTGGCCAAGGGCTCCTCAAGGGGGTCAAGATAACCATAAGGATCTTCAGATCCACCCCAATCATATTCCCCAGAGGTCCTGTCAAAATGGAGGAACTGCCTCTGACTTGGAGGGTCTTGGTCTGGTCTGAGCTAGGGTCAAAGTCAGATGTTGTCAGTTTGGCTCCATACCGGAGTCGGGAATGACGATTGAGTCGGCACCGCCACTGGACCGGACTCTGGTGAAGTTTGTGGATTCATGGCCAGAGTCAGTTCGGATCTAGGAATAGATCCAAAGGGCCCGAATTGTGCCTAGGGCAAATTTGTCAGAGTAAATCCAGCCGTGGCACCTTCCCAAGAGGCCCGAAGGTGCTCCAGATGGGTCAGCTCACCCAAATATGAGGTTATGCCCTCATACAATTCTTTCAATTGGGTGGGGGTCACTCTAGCTCTGGAAAATTCTGGGAGGGGTGGAGAAGGCCCAGACCTAGGCTACGTTCCTGCACCTCGTCTGTTGACTTGGACAGGCGTGATGATGTTGAAGAACGCTTTAACCTCTTGGCCACCTTTCTCTTGTGGTACTTAGCCGGTGAAGATTTTTACCTCGATGACAAGCAATTGGAACGACTCAGAGAGGGGGCCCGGGACCAACCACTCAACAGGGACCTGGGGTGGTGTGGAGTCAACTGGTGCCGAGCAATCAAGAGATTCATCGCACACTTCCAGGCTGACTTGGAGTTCATCGCATGGCAGTCAAGGCAGGCCTTGGAGTTGTGGTCTGGCTCCAGGCACCACAAGCATACCAGGTGGGGGTCCATCATAGACAACTGCCTTTGGCAAGCTCTAAAGGGCTTAAAACCCACAGGTTTCTTAGGAAACATCCCTAAGGCACACAGGGGGCGTAAAGCTAAAAAACATTGATGAAATGTCGAAAAAAGCAGACAAAAATCACTGAGGTAGCTCTTCCGGATCTGTCCTGATGGTGCGAAAAGAAAACAATCTGGCCAGATGGTGCGGAAAGAAAAGAACTGATGTCAGTGCTCTGAATTGGGGCCTATATAGGTACCACGCACATCACATCCGATGCTGGCAACGCTAACACAGAGCTGATCGAAACCACCTAGCATGGAGGTACTGCTCATTATTTTCCTGATCAAGTCTGACACCTGGGGAATATTCTAAGGTAAGTAATCCGAGGTAGAAGCAGAGGCATAACAAACACCCCGGCAGCCCCCGCGGTGTCTGGGGGCCCCACTCTCCTCAGTAAATGAAGAGGGCCCCGGGCCCCTCAGCTCTTCAGAGAGCTGTGAGAGAGGCTTGCGCTGAAGCAAGCTTCTCTCCCTCTAAAGCAGGTGCAGGCTGTCTGCAGCCTGCTCCGCCTCTCCCCCTCCCTCTGACTGAAGAGAAACAAAGTAACAAGTTGCAATGTTTCTCTTCAGTCAGAGGGAGCGGAAAGAGGATGGGGTGGGTGGGGGCCCCAAGCAGGAGGCAGCACAGAGCAATTAGGATGCAGAACAAGTCATGAGGTCAGGTCTACCTAGTTGTGAGAGGTGAAATGGTTTGAAGGCACATACCACACTCATGACAAGAGTATGGATGCAAATATGCATGTTAACACGCTGTCCCACACACTTGCAAGACTATGTTTTGAATTAATGGTTTCAAGATCCTATCTTCTCAATGTTGCCAAATATTGTAGTACTATTTCACAACTTTGGTTGTCATGTAACATTGCACCTTTAGCTGCAGCTCTCCACTGTGAAGTATTTTAAACAATAGCTTGATTCCTATAGGAAATCTTTGGGTTGGATATTTTCGAGCTTTCTTGTGAGGGTGGTGTGGAAAGTTTGTATTCTTTAGTGAATTTGCCTCTATACCATCAGTATATTGTTTCTCTGAATTTAAACTGTGAGAAAGGTGGAGTATGTCTTGAGTCGGTATCCCCTTTGGGAGTGGGGGCCCTCAGAGTCAGACTGTCAGCATTCTCCAGGGCAAAGCTCATATGAGAAGGGATGAGGCAGCAAAATGGTGCCCTCAGGTAAGCACTCTTGTTAGAACGCACCATGTGGGCGTCCGCAGGGGGGGCCTAGAAGGGTGCAAGACAGAGGGGAGAAGGGTGCAAGGTAGAGAGGAGATGAGTGAAAGGCAGAGAGGAGAAGGGTGCACGGCAGAGAGGAGATGGGTTCCAGGTCTTGTGAGAAGGGTGCAAGGGGGAGAGGAGATGGGTGCAAGGCAAAGGGGAGAAGGGTGCAAGGGGGAAGGGAGAAGGGTGCAAGGTAGAGAGGAGAATGGTGCAAGGCAGAGAGGAGATGGGTGCAAGGCGGAGGGGAGAAGGGTGCAAGGCAGAGGGGAGAAGGGTGCAAGGTAGAGAGGAGAAGGGTGCAAGGCAGAGAGGAGATGGGTGCAAGGCAGAGGGGAGAAGGGTGCAAGGCGGAGGGGAGAAGGGTGCTAGGTGGAGGGGAGAAGGGTGCAAGGCGGAGGGGAGAAAGGTGCAAGGCATAGGAGAGAAGGGTGCACGACGGACAGGAGATGGGTGCAAGGCAGAGGGGAAAAGGGTGCAAGGTAGAGAGGAGAAGGGTGCAAGGCAGAGGGGAGAAGAGTGAAGGGGGAGGGGAGAAGGGTGCAAGGCAGCTAGGAGAAGGGTGCAAAGCGGAGGGGAGAAGGACAGAAGGGTGCAAGGGGGAGGGGAGAAGGGTGCAAGGCAGAGGGGAGAAGGGTGCAAAGTGGAGGGGAGAAGGGTGCAAGGCGGAGGGGAGAAGGGGAGCAGGGTACAAGGCAGAGGGGAGCAGGGTGCAAGGCAGAGGGGAGCAGGGTGCAAGGCAGAGGGGAGAAGGGTGCAAGGCAGAGGGGAGAAGGGTGCAAGGCAGAGCAGAGAAGGGTGCAAGGTAGAGAGGAGAAGGGTGCAAGGCAGAGGGGAGAAGAGTGCAAGGGGAGGGGAGAAGGGTACAAGGCAGAGGGGAGAAGGGTGCATGGCAGAGGGGAGAATGGTGCAAGGCAGAGGCAAGAATGGTGCAAGGTAGAAAAGGGTGCAAGGCAGAGGGGGAGAAGGGTGCAAGGGGAAGCGGGAGAAGGGTGCAAGGGGGAGGGCGAGAAGGGTGCAAGGCAGAGGGGAGAAGGGTGCAAAGGGGATGGTGATGAAGTTAAAAATGTGCCCCCCCCCCCATGGAAATATTTCTGCGTACGCCCATGGCAACACACACTACTGTGTGAGAGAGAGTGGGAGAGAGAGTGGAGAGAGAGAGTGGAAAGAGAGAGAGAGTAGAGAAAGAGGGTGGAGAGAGACAGTGGAGAGAGAGTGGAGAGAGAGAGTGTATGGAGACAGTGGAGAGAGAGTGGAGAGGGAGAGAGTGGAAAGAGAGAGAGTAGAGAGAGAGTGGAGAAAGAGACAGTGGAGAAAGAGTGGCGAGAGAGTAGAGAGAGAGTGGAGGGAGAGAGTGTGGAGAGAGTAGAGAGAGACAGTAGAGAGAGACTGACTGAGAGAGACTGACTGACTGAGAGACTGAATGACAGAGAGAGAGAGAGAGAGACTGACTGACTGAGAGAGAGAGACTCACTGAGAGAGAGACTGTGATGGGATTGGGCTCCCGGTGTGTATGAAGCTATGAAATGCCTCTTAAGATTGCTATTGTCTACTAATAAAAATGTATTATCAAAATCTGATCTTTGTAGTTACATCTGCTTTTGAAATACTGCATTGTCGCATTGTCTAATGTTTTAAAACTAAAATGAAAAGGAGTAGTGGATGCACTTTTGTCAAAACTGAACGATGAGTGGGCCCGATGTTGTATATCATGACAGGAGTCTGCTTCAGGAACCCACCTAGAATTGGGCAAACTTCCCTGGTGTACTGATGGCAGGCCCCCTGTGATGAATGGACCACCACCTATGATAGCCTGCTGGCAGGCTAAGCCCAACCTTTAACTCCACCATCCAGTGTTACTGATAACGGCTGGATTGGTGACAGTGGCGTAACAATCGCCCCGCATCCCCCGCAGTATGGCGGGTCGCTGGCCTGAGAGCTCTAGACTGGCACGGAGGATGGGAGGGGGGCCCCCTCCATGTATTTTGCAGGGGGGCCCCCTCAAGTTTTGTTACGCCACTGGGTAGAAGTCAATCAGATAATCCAAAATTCCGCAGTATTTCAGCACTTGTCAACAAAGCAAACTTGAAGGTATTGAGGACCAAAAACTGACTAAGCATGCTCAACAGCATTTCTAAAACTCAGCAGGTTATGTTTCTATGTGATATCTCCCTACAGTCAATTCCAAATATGTGATCCTAGCGCTGTGATCCTGTGGTCTCCATTGCACTGAGCATCAGATCCTGGAATCTGGTTGCACAACCTGAAGGAGCATGCTGACAGATATCATGCTAATTTGTCCCACATATAAACTGGGGTGTTCCTTTTAGGTATTTGAAAAACATGCAGGCCATCTGAATGTTATGGCTACTGGCAGCGAGCAGAGAAACCCTAGGTCTGCCTTAAAACAATTGAGCTTCCCCAAATTCGCTACCAGTAGAGTCCATACATTGGACACATTTCAGAAGTTTGTTGCTTTTGTGGCATTTCTCTCAAATTGCTGCTGGCATACTAAAACTGAAAGTGTGTGAGAGACCACAACAACTTTATGGTGTTTTTGTCCAGCTAAGTTGAGCTTTGTTGTAGTTTCCAAAGGCAAAAAAAGCCAAGCAAACAATGTATCCTTTCTGGGCCTAAAAGGTTCGCTTTATCCTCCACAGCCAAATTCCTTGCTATTTTTGCAAGGGAGGATAAAGAAAAGTTTCTGGGGAGGGGGGAAGTTACTTGCAGACCGAAGCTTATTCAAGAACCATTAAAGGACCTCTGTTTTTGTTCCTTCTAATTTCAGGCCACTGTTATTCATTCAACAATTTACCTGTTCATCTGCAGGAATGAAATGGCCAGGACACTAGTCTAAGACCATAGTCTTGACACAAAAGTTAAAAACAGTGGAACCAGCTTGCCCCGTGGTACCCTCAATTTCTACCCTCTCTTCAGTTTACCGAATTGAGTTGAGTCTGCATGGTCATAAATCTGAAGGTAGATGGTAATCCGTTAACCCTGCTGACAAAGGAAAAACTTCCATAGTACAACAAGGAGCCGTGACCTATTTGAGCAAGCATCAGTATTCATTAATCCGCCCTGACATGCTGGCACATCGAACAGAAATTCTGCATAAGTCAGCATTTGCAAGCTGGCACATAGAGCATTATAGCATTAGCTGCACCCCAATGATGATCTTTTCTTTTGATTTTCTCAGATTAGGATGGAATATTAACTTGCACAGGAGCAGTGGTAGGCATTATGTCTTGCACATGATTAAACTTGTTTTTTTTCTCTTGGTAAAGGATTTTCAAAGCCTTGTATCCAGTGGGTCAGTCTGACACTGTTTGTTTTTGTAGAGCACACAATAATGTTTTTGGAGCACATGCATAAGCAATATATCCCTCAAATAAATTTGGTTTATTAGTTCCTCTTCCGAACTGCATATCAAAACAATATATTTAGGAAAAAATTGATTTGGCCTCAATGATTCATACATTTTTGTTGGATGGAGGAAGCAAAACATGATCAGAGTCAAGGTTAGCTTATTGAAGGGCATGTTTGGAACAAAGAGATTAAAGAAGTGGAGGGTCAGGATGGTTCACAAATGTCCACGCCTTGTTACAGAGTCCCCCATGCTGTCAAGATCTGAAACTCCAATAGGAGCATGAATGTAACCAGAGAGAGTGGAGGGTACAGTGAAAAGCCTGGTTCCTTAACCAACCATCCACATAAACCAGGGGGGATTCTACTCCAAGCTGGTCAAAACCTAAAAACCCACCCTGATCGGTGGGCATAAAACGCCAGATTCACTTCTTTTGTTTGGAAACATCCAAGGAGGAAATAAATGTCACAAATTCCATAAGAGGGCATTGCTCGGTCTTTATTCGCATAGGATTCTGCTCTGTGGGCTGCAAATTTCCAGGTACAAATTGTGCTCCTGGTAAATACTAATATAGCAAGATATGGTATTGACCTAGTTGCAATTTAAGCATCGATTTGGACTTCAGAATGGTAGATACCGTGCAAATTATTGTAAGCAAAATCGAAAGGCAAGTTATTTGTCCACAGAATTTGCACCACGTTTGACCTGGTGAAAACTGTGCGATCAAAATAGTTTTAGGAGTGCAAGTAGCAATTTTGTTGGATTTCCGATTCGGCCAGAAGGGGTATTTGCATCTGAACTGTGATTCACGCGGCACTTGGAACGAGGGCCTGAGTAAGGACAACTGAGAAAGACGTGTCTGTTAAGCCTCCGCTCCCACTCATGATTCTTCTTGATGGGACTGAGGAAGGGCTACCATCAAGCAAAGACCATCTCTTCTGCATAAGCATCCAAAGTCAGACAAGAGAAGCTCAGCTACGCCTATCTCTATTACAAACCCTCTGAAATAAGGACTGCAGCTGCAAGATCCATACTGTCGGATGCAGTGTCGGATTAAGCCCTGTGGAGGCCCCTAGGCAGTCAAAATTCCCCCCCCCTTCGCAAATTATCTCCTAATACGTTTTTAATTAATTTTACCAAGCAAAAACTTTATTAAACCAATTTTATTACACAAAACTAAACATTAACAATTATTAATGTTATTAAACAATTTTTTTTTGATTAACCAACAAAACTTTAAATATCCAGTGGGTATGTTACATTAATACAGTATTTCCTCTATGGAACCTTTAATGTAAAGTTTTCGTTTGTTTGAGTTGATTAATTTTTTATCTATCTTTTGGAAATAATTTAAGAAATCTTGGTTGTAATTTTGTTTCAAGATCAAATTAATATTATTTCGATCTGTTGTCGCGGGGGCCCTAAAAGGAGTTGGGCCCATAGGCCGGTGCCTACCAGACGCAGATGGTGCTGGTAAGAGCGGTGAGGCGGGGGGGGGGGCAGCTAGGATTTCGATGGATGATGAAGAGGGAAAATGTATTATTTATTTAATTTTCACCTATCATTCGTCAAAATCACCCCCTCCCCCCGTACCCGGTCCACCAACTCTTACATGCATGGGTCGCGGTTGGTGCCAACTTTGCCTGTTTGGTAATCTGCAACTGGTCGGATGCAAAGCACAGAGTGGTAGGCGTAGCTTTTATCAACCTTACTGAGAACGTTCCTGAAATGTGATGGGAGGTATTCAAGGGATGTCATCTCTCCCCAAATCTGGAGATTGCAGCCTTGCACAACTGTTTCCGTATTAGCTGGGCATAAGCTTTCTTGCCCATGGTGTTGATGTTTTTTGCCTGTTTCTGCAAATCTCGAGGCCATTTTACCATCTCTTGGACTACCACAAAACACAGAAATGCGAGGGTCACAAAAAGGATTTAAAAAAGGTGCTCATCTACAGGAGTTCTTAATTTACTGGCAACATTTTTAGTGATAATAATTGACATAATATCCTTGTGTCATACAGTAGGCATTACATTAATTCCCACAGATACCAACGGGATGGAGGACAGCTGCTTGATCTGATACTACCACACGGGCCAACGCTGCATTCTTTGGTGTAACAGGGGCTTCACGGACTCGAGTCCCAGGAATACAATGGGCCTCAGCAGCAAGCACATGACATTTGAGCCCTGTAGTAAGGTCCACCAGTTTAATGTCACTCTCAGATTCAGCCCATAAATCTGTCAGTGCTTGTCTACCAAACCCAGGACACAGGCGCTGTGCCCAAACTGAGTTGCTCTAGAGGACCAAGGTTCTGGGTCTGGCTGTGGCTAAACTTGAGAGCAGGAACAGATTGAGTTTCAATACGAGTGATAAACTCATCAGCAAAAATCTTGATAAAGGCAGAACATATGAAGGTAGTGAAAATGCAAAGTAGCTCATCATACAAAAGGTCTGAGAACCTGTGGGGAGAATAGGCCGAAGTCTGGAAAGGAGACAGAGGATGAGCCTGGGATGAAATATGATACATAGCTGTGGAGAAGGCTGCGGCGAAACATGGTATGAAATTGAAGAAGCCTGGGAGGGAGGTACTACAGCACGGGATTATGTAGCTCCATCAAATCTATTAACTTGTTTGGGTAGTATGGGAAACCCATGCCATCAGCTCAGGATGTATAGATAAAGAGGCCTTTCCTAGGCTCTCTGGAGGGGAAATATGGAGAATCAGTGGGTATCTTCGGGAGGTGTATGCCAGTGTATGCTACTAGGTATCAAAACCGAGGAGTTCCTATACGGAAAATCACATTAATGTTGCTTCTATTTACATGGATGCCCCAGGAGTCACTTAAGTGGGAGACCCTTTGGGGAGTGTACCCTGTCTGTATGGTGGGTGTCGAAGGACCATCGTTTAAAAAGGACCCGGTCCTTTGCTCATGCATTTGGTCCATACATTTAAGACAACTATGACGATGAACTTTCTTTAGCCCCCGGAAGTCTCAGTGGGGTCTCAGATGTCTCATTTCAATTATACCATTCAAGGCAAAATCTTTCCTTCCTTACTGAACATGATAAGCAGCTAGTTAGGTCCACTATCATTCGATCACGAACAGATTATAATAGCTTGGTATATCTTCATAAGAACTTGGTTCATCGACTTCCATTTATCCAAAACCAAGCTGCCCATACGGCCCTGGGAATCACTCTTTTCAGCCATGCCTGCCCTCTTCTTGCTTCACTGCACAGGCTTCCTAAGGGATTCCATTACCTTCAAAGTTACTTGTATTATTAACTGTTCTGCTGATGGGCAGTTCCCCTACTTTTATTCGAAAGCATTGGCTTCGAATAACACAGTGAACATTCTTTATCCTTAATTCCTCTGTCTCCTAGAATGCTTCCATCTCTTTGGATGTTAATTGTACCCATTGTCGGTTATTACTGTTTTTGGAAAACCCTTCACCTGTAACAACTTCTTAAGAAAGTTTATTACATTTCTTGTCTGTATGTTATTACCTAGTGTTATTTCTGGCTATCTAAAATACATGACTAGCAACATTACTGTGCATTTGCCATGCGTAACCTCCTGTAGCTGAACCACTTTGTCACGCACTATGTCATCCCTCCCTTGGTGTATCAGAAACTTCCTATTTATCATTGGTGTACTAGTATCGTATGTTTTATCTCTACCACTGCATTCCCTGCAATTTCTCACACACCTTTCCACTACCTTATCCAGTCAGGGCTACCAATAATTATATGTGTCTTTCATGGGACAAACTGATGAATCTCTTTCAAACTAAACTAGATGGAACTAATATTGAACCTTTATAAATAAATCAATAATTTCCAGAAAGTTTGTTTCAAATCTATCAGAATTACTTACATTCCTCGCTCCACCCTTTTATTTCATCTCAATTATTTCTTTCTTGGTTACATACTTCTTATAACACCTGATCCTTAAATACTTCTTCTTTCCACTTCTGTTTTTCTAACTACGGTGCAAAATCCAATCCCTGTTTCCTCCACATCTTCATCTTCTTCTAGTTTCTCACATACTTTTTCTCCCGCAAGTCTAGACAAACATTCTGCAATTTGGTTCGTGACACCTGGTATGTGCTCTGCCTTGTAATAATATTTTTGTACGGGCTTCACCGATCTGCATATAGACTTACAATGCAATCAGTCTATTTACTTGAATATCTTTGTCAGGGGCTTATGATCTGTTTTGATAACAAACATAGTTACCCACAAGAAGCTTTGACATTTTCTGACTGCCCAAAAACATTATATTGCCTCATACACTCTTTCCTAAGGTCAAAGCTTTGTAGACTCGAAGCATTTTCTACTTTCAACTTTTATTTCTTAAATTTCATTTCACATTAACCATTCCATTTGAAACAACTTCTTTTTTTCCAATAGTCCTATCATTTGATATGTTTTATCAGAAAAACAGTGAATGAGTTTACTAAAAACAAAACTCAACAAGTTCTAACAAGCATTGGAAATGCAATAGGTCTCGCATTAGGAAAGTTTGAGCTATTGGTCTTATAAATGACCTTTTTTTTATTTATGTTTTGTTTTTTAAAATAGCCAAAATAATAGCTTTGTCATTTACAATGCCAATAGTTATAACTTTTTCAAATGTGACACCTATAGCATTTGTAATGCAACATGTTTTGTATTTAAGTGACTTAGATGTATTGATATTACAAATAACAATGGTTTTTGATTTATTTAAATAATTAATACTTAAATAATGTATTTAATTTTTAATGGCAATAGCTTAAACTTTTGTAATTAACTTTTGTGAAGATTATGTTCAGTGTTTTTTATTGTTACGAAAATTCAAGAACAGAAGTGAAATATTAACATTTTTGAAAACAGCTTGAAACATTGAAAGAACATATTCGAACCAGTGATGCTGTGGTGGTGCTGAGTGATGCTGTTGTTGCGCTGAGTGATGCTGTGGTTGCACTGAGTGATGCTGTGGTTGCGCTGAGTGATGCTGTGGTTGCGCTGAGTGATGCTGTGGTTGCGCTGAGTGATGCTGTGGTTGCGCTGAGTGATGCTGTGGTTGCGTTGAGTGATGCTGTGGTGGTGCTGAGTGATGCTGGGGTGGCACTGAGTGATGCTGGGGTGGCGCTGAGTGATAATGTGGTGGTGCTGAGTGATGCTGGGGTAGCGCTGAGTGATGATGTGGTGATGCTGAGTGGTGCTGTGGTGGTGCTGAGTGATGCTGGGGTGATGCGGAGTGATGATGTGGTGATGGTGAGTGGTGCTGAGTGATGCTGGGGTGGTGCTGATAGATGCTGTGGTGTTGCCGAGTGATGCTGTGGTGGTGCTGAGTGGTGCTGTGGTGGTGCTGAGTGGTGCTGTGGTGGTGCTGAGTGGTGCTGTGGTGCTGAGTGGTGCTGTGGTGGTGCTGAGTGATGCTGTGGTGGTGCTGAGTGATGCTGTGGTGGTGCTGAGTGATGCTGTGGTGGTGCAGAGTGGTGCTGTGGTGGTGCAGAGTGGTGCTGTGGTGGTGCTGAGTGGTGCTGTGGTGGTGCTGAGTGATGCTGTGGTGGTGCTGAGTGATGCTGTGGTGGTGCTGAGTGGGAGATGGGGAGAGGGAGAAAAAGGAGAGCAGGGAGAGGGTAAAGAGAGGGAGAGAGGAGAGAGAAGGGGAGAGAGAAGAGAGAGAGGGGGAGAGAGGAGAGTGAGAGGGGGAGAGAGGAGAGAGACGGAGACGGGGAGAGAGGAGAGGGAAGAGAGGGAAAGGGAGAGAGGGAGAGGGAAGTGAGGGAAAGGAGAGAGGGAAAGGGAGAGAGGGTAGAGGGAGGGTAAGAAGAGAGGGGGGGACGAGAGCGAAGGACGGAGGGGAGAGAGAGGGGAGGGAGAGAGAGAGGAGAGCAGGCAGAGGGGGAGATGGGGAAAGGGAGAACAAGCAGTGGCATGGCCAATAGGGCTTGCTTTTGGGACCTTCTAAGTATTTATTTATGCAGTATAATATCCTTTGTGCAACTACATCAACTGTTGCGGGGCTAAACTCTTATAAGGTCCCAAATGGGAAACCTATTGGTTATGCCAATGCTTTGTGTGGTTGTGTGTGTGGTTGTGTGTGTGTAGTTGTGTGTGTGTGTGGTTGTGTGCGTGGTTGTGTGTTTGTGGCCTGCGTGTGTGGTTGTATATGTGTTTGTGTGTGTTTGTGGTTGTGTGTGTGGTTGTGTGTGTGCTTTTGGTTTTGTGTGTTTGTGTTGTGTGTGTCTGATTGTGTGGTTGTGTTTGTGGTTGTGTGTGTGGTTGTCTGTGTGTGTGTGGTTGTATGTGTCGTTGTGGTTGTGTATGTGGTTGTGGTTGTGCGTCAGTAGGCGGCTCATAAGGAAAACGTTTTCTTCTTGCATTTTTTAATAAGAAATTAAAGACCGGATAAATCTATAAATCAAAATAAAATCAAGTGGCAAAATGGGATTACATTGTTTAAATGTCACCACTTCATCATTGCCCCAACACACCTGAGAAATCTAAACTCAACAGAACATTTATTAAAATGCAGAGCTACCAATTTGCTTCAAACCATATTCAGCACTTATTTCACCAATTACTTGCAAACGGTAGTTAGGAAAGTGAAAGAGGCATGCTAATGAAATTTAATGAAATATTTAGCAGGACCCGATCTTAACCCATTTGTGAGCAATACCACTGTTAACTAATCCAACATCAGACACCCGCTGTAGGGTAGAGAAGAATAGAAACATAATGCAGTAAATGACGTTAAAATACTCTATAAATGCACGCAACTGTAACTGAAAGAACCCAAATACAATTTTATTTAGCATCAAATGCTCACCACCACCTGAACAGGATTGTACTTTAGCAAGAGAGCTGGTGTGCCCTGGCTACTGCACCACTCCTTTATTTTTATATGTATGTTTGATAACAAACATGCATCAAGGCTTTCAAGAGTACTTCCATTAGAGATACCCTCACAACACAATTGCCCAGTAAAATAAAATACAAAAGACTTTTTAATTTCTATTTTAATTTTTTGTGAAAAATTGTGAGTTTTTATTAACTGTGCAATAAACAAATTCAAATTCAGTAAAATAAAATAACTGGATGCCAATTCAGATAAAGTACAATGCAAAAGGCCACTGATTCATCTACCTACTGATAGATGGAGGCAGGGCTGTCAAACATATTCCACTGGGAATAGGCACATATCCCAATACACTCTTGATATCATGCTAAAAGGAAAACATGCGAAACAGATAGCAAGTCACACTAGAAGAACAAACTAGTTTATTTTGACCGACAAAGCCTTTGTTATGCAACCTGTTGCCTTTGTAAACAAGGCAGGGCGTGTCTATGAGCAGCTTAGAGGAACATTTTCCTATAACCAGTAACTCTAAAATGATGCTCAAAATGTATGCTTATCACATGGATGGATGTGACACACTTCTGATATGAAATTAGTTATTGTGCAGTAGATTACTTAGCATAAAATATATGGCAGTGTTCCTAATCAACAACCTTCTGAAAATAGATGCAAAATTGCTAGTTTTTGGTGAAACGGAGTACTTAGATCAAACGGGGCTCCCCAGATATTAATATACTTCACCCAGTACACAAAAAAATAATTCAGGTCTGATTGGTCACATCCAAACTAGGCTATACCTAAAATCAGTCACCCTTAACAGCCAAGAACGGTTATTAATGGACACATTGAACGGACATATCAATATAATAAAAGGTACAGTAGGTGTCAAACCAAATGATTGTTCCTATTCAATTTAGCCTTTGGTTTACATTAATCCAAATACGCACTAGTTAAGGAGTCATGCCACAATCACGTAAAACAAAAAATATAGTTTTGTACCAAAGGTCATTGACCAGTAAATGGCCGCGAGCAAATAGAGAAGCTGCATTGTTATACTGCAACTAAAAAGGAAAGCTAGTAAACTGAATGTGTCGCTTGAGTAGCGTATGTCAACGCCGATCTATCCCTGAACGTGCTTAGATGTCAGAACGGCTGTGGCTCCCACTGCCACGTTACCAGAGCACGAGGGGCTGTTACCAATGAAAACACACGACAATCCGTCAATCATACAGAGAGCGGACGGCCTGAAAGTTTCTTTCCACTGCGGAGCCGAGCAGCGTGCCCCAGGCCCTCTGTTATTACCGTCAATGAATGGGCCGCAGTCAAATTAGAGCTGCCATTTTAGGTTACGGTTTAGAGAGCTTCTGTGTGGAAGGAAATACACACAGCAACACAACCGGAATGCGTGTTTTCAATGTTGTGATTATTTTACGTTTTCACGCAGATATGAACGGAGAGAGATGTAGGTCTGGGAGAACAGGGACGTGGGACCGTGCTGAACAGCCCCTTGTCTTGAGTCACCCATACTGCGGCCAGGCAGGAAATTCAGCTTTACGAACACACATTTACGGGTTTCACTAACTGAAAAGTAAATAAATCTCCCTATTTCTAATCTGAAAGTGCTCGTATTGGGCAGGCACTTTAAATAACGACCATCAACTCGTACAGGAATGAGCCCTTAAGGAAAATATACTGGTTTTTGTTTGGAAGAGTCCGGCTGGGAAAAGGTAGAAGCCAAATGCTGCTTCTTTCTGCCTTTGTCCGTGAATAATTAGGGGATGAGCGCACGCTGATAAGCTTGTGGGAGGGAGGCTGGGCTGCCTTTGATGTGGTAATGCGAGGCAGGCAGGCAGGCGGCTGGTGGCATTGTGCACGCGCTTTTTAGGGCTTGCGCTTGCGCACTGACCTAAAAAGCACATGCACTGCGTGGAATCGCCAGTGGAATCGGCCTTGGTTAAAAGCTGTTTAAGCCCCTATAGAGCTTCGCCAGCTATGCGCATGCGCACAGCAGGCGAGCCCTAAAAATGATACCAATTCCTTCTTATTTTCTTATGCTGGCATGTTCCTTAACATCTTCACTAACTCGTCCTTATGTTTTATACAGTCTTGCTTTTCTGCATGACCCAAATTGTTAATGTGAATTGTTCTACATTTAGAGTTAAACTGTTTTCCTGTAACCTTGTTAACATTTGCCTAACTTTGTTATTGTGCTCCTCTTCATTTTTCCATGAACTAATATGTCATTCTGATAGACCTTGCCTCCGCCAATCACCTCTAAAGTACTATACATTGTCTTTTCGAAAACTGATGCAGTTGAAATCAACCCGAAAGGCATCCTCAAGAATTCAAGCTCAGTATGGAAAACCTATGTTCATAATCCCATTCTATTCCTGGCTTGTGCGCCACTACAGCAAAAGACAACTACTTAGTGGATTGTCCATGTTCAATTATTCCTGTTTTTCCAGTCTACTCAGCTCTTTTTAGGGCTCGCGTGCAAATGCAGCGCAGCTGCTTCGCTAGGAGCTCTATTGCTGCCGCTTTGGTGCGCGAAGGGAGACAGGAGGTGGCACGCGCGGACAGGCGATGAGCACGCGTATGGAGTGCACATCTCCTGTCCGCGCCTGCCAACTCCTGTCTCCCTTCAGCAGAGAAACCGGCGGCACAGCGCACGCATCGTGCGTGCTTTCACTTTCCCTCCCTCCCCTTCAAGAACTCGGACATTCCATGGCCACGGCTTGTTCCTTCTTACGGTGCACACATGAAGAGTTATTGTTTTGCAACAAATAATATAGAGGAAGTGGGCAGTAAAGACGATTCCTAGTCGTTTTCGTTTGGTTTTATTGAAGAATACAAACTATGCAGTTTTGGGCTTCCAGAGAAAAAAATCAAACAATAAAGAAAGCATGGCAAAAGAGTGGCTTTACTTCTCTAGCGCTTGGGGCTGAACAACTCGCCTCTATGCGCTATGAGCAGACATACTCGTGTTTCTCGGGCTTGTTTAAAATGCCTTCTCCATGCGTTTCCGTCGTTTTCACTACATTCTCCTTGTTTTTTCCCAATTTTTTGTGTGCCTCCTACTTGCTTTCCCCCCGTTTTCACTGCCCTTTACTTGCTTTGCACTGCAACCGATGGCAGAGTCCTGGGTCCCAAAAAGACGGCTACTTCCCTCAACAATGACACAACCCTCCATGGAACAAGGGCGACCCCACACACGACTGAGTCAGCAGAGAGATAAAAATAAGGCAGCAGATGAGTGAATGTCGGGCAAGCCTGGCCCAGTTCCTCTTATAGCCGATGTTTTTCAATCAAAGGGCAGGCCCCTGGGATGGGCCTGCGGCCTTTTCCCTACAGATATGCAAACTGGATTAGCCTTGCCAGATGTAAATTGAGGCTTTCCCGTGAAGTCTGAGAACTTTCCAGACAGGTGGAGGTCTGTGGCAGGGGCAGCCGTTGCTCTAAACAAGTCTTTCCTGAGCTACCGACCTACCCTGATCAGACAGGTTCAGGGGTGTACTGGTGGACTTTCACTGGGACACACCACACTTGTTTCACATTTGACACCAAATATTGATTCAGTTGTGCGGTAGTGGTGTGCTTGTTTACATGCAGGCTTCTTCACCGGGTTTCTGGCGGGGGATCTCATTTCAGTTTGTTGTTAGTTACGGTTTTTGGAGAAAGTGCCTTGAAGCTTTCAGTTGGCTGGCTGGTTGCTTACCCAGCCACATAAAATAGCCTTGTTTTTCTCCACACAAATGTACTACAGTTTTTCCAGATTTAAAATGTTAGGGAAAAACACACCATATTAGAAGTTTTGCAGCGTGATACTGGGTTGAACATGAGCAATTACCAAGTTATTCCGATTCTGACCCACGGAGATCGTAAATGAGGTAATACCACACTAGGGCTACCGGTGGTCTCCAGGCGGTATTATAAAGCGAAGTATCACATCATATAGGACAAAAAAATAAAAATATATTTAGCAAATTTAATGAAATATCCAATTACAGCTTGCCACACAGCTAATTGTGCTGTGTTGTGATTTATGGAGAAAAAACGAGTGCATTGTTTAACACAGTAACATGCTACCCTCCCACACGTGAACACTCTAATATATTTTCGTTCAATGTTCATAGGACCTTAATGGCAACCATCTTGGGTATCGTTATGGGGAACATTCATATAGTGCTTTATACCCAGAAGAGGCGCCAAAGCAGTTTGCAGACCTGTTGCATGTCACTTTGTTGGGCATACTTAGCCCAAAGCGCTTTGTTTGATAGGAAATCCCATGTGGGATGCATTTCAGTACATTTCTCGATGAGAAGAGTTGTTCTCCTCCCGTGCTAAGTGCCTGCGCCTCAGCGTGTCTGTGTGTAATGAAGTGAAAATGAGTGGCAGATAGCATGTTTAAGCTTAGAAGGCACTGATGTATTTGAGTGGATGTGTGAAGCTATGTAAGGTGGTTTGTTGTGTGCGATTGGCAGAGAATGCATACACCAGCTCCCTGCTAACATGTAGATGTACTTATGCTTGGACTGAAACAAAGGAGAGTGAGATAGCTGTCTATGTACCTGGGCAGCCCAGTTTGCCACTGGTTATGACCCCTGTTACTCTCTACGTGCACTTGTTGTTTAGCTCACCACTAAAAAAAATTTAAAAAAACAATGTGATAACGTGTCTCTAAAAACAACCAAAAATGCTTTGCCATTGGACACAAAACAAAGCCTTAAAAAAAATCCAACGATGCAAAATTTGAAAAAGTGTGCGCGCCGCTATTAATATAAAGCTTGGTGTGCAGTGCAGTTATGTGCTCGCAGTAGCCTATAAACAAAGTAAACTAAAAAATGCGCACGCTCAGCGTGCATTCATTAATTTGAAAAAGTACATTGTAAATCCGTTTGCTTAAAAATATATATATTTTCAACATGCATGCTTTTCAAAACACATACTACCGTGTCTCCCCAAAACACGAAAAATGCTTTGCCACTGGACACAAAACAAAGCCTGAAAACAAGCATTGGCATAGCCAATAGGTCTCGCTTTGGGAAAGTTTGAGCTCTTGTTTTGAAAGCTTATTATGGCTCCTGTTGCAGCTCTCATATGGGTACTGTTATGTGCCTCGCCTTACATATCTTGGGTTGTGCATTCTCCTTTATTTTAATTTTATGTACATTTCTGTAGAACATCTTTGTCAATCTGTACCTCCTTTTCAGTACTCATGAAATCTTTCCTACATCATGTATTTCTTTCAATAATGTTAAAAGATAAGAATTGGAATCCTTTGTTTGACCCAACTGATGGCAAAATCTCCCTCAACTGAAACATCACTTTTGTATACTATACAGCCGTTAAAATATCCCAAAAACTTTATTAGTTTTCCATCTTTGTCTAATAACAGGTTTATATAGTCTAACTTGGTCCTTCATTTTTTTCTTTGTATATTTGTCTTTAGAGACTTATGTCAGTTTTACCCATGAGACAAATACATGTTCACTTCAGTCCCTTCTACTGTTATCTCAGCTAGTGGGCAATCTGCCTTTTTCCTACTATTAATATAGCTATGTATTCAGGTGCTTCTTTTACTTCATTTACTTTCTTATATTTTCTTTCACTTTTGCAACACTTTGCATAATATCATTTTTGTCTACACTATTTGTAAGATACTTTCTATGTTGGGCAACATTTACTGTTCGTCATGTGATCAAGTGCCCCACATCAAATAATACCTTCCTTGAAATGTCTGTGTTTGTTTCCTCAGTTGTTGACTGTTAGTAGGTGCATCTTGCTATCTTGTTTCATATATCTACTGTTTGTACTATTTCTTTTGAACAAGTGTTTTTTATCTCTTCTACATGTGTCAGACTGAGTTCCAGTTTCTTAGAGGGATCATCACGCATCCATAGTTCTTTTCTACTATATTAGTTGCACCCCAAAATGAACTGATCTCTGATGTGCTCCAAATCTGCATGATGTTTCCAGTTTTCTTAAATCTATTACGCCATCTACCATTGCCTCCCTCTCCTTTTGAATTTTTTCATCCAAAGAAAACTTTTCTAATACCATCCTTATTTTTAGGAAGTAGTCAAAGTCTGACTTTTTCAATACAAATTAATCATATTATAGAACTCTACATCTTCTTCATTTGACGTCTCCGGCAAATGATTAATACTTCTTGACCTTCTGGTCCTAAGCAGTGCTATAGGGATTACAGTTTTCTCTCTAAGATGTTTGTCCCACATGCACTGAGAAAATACTTTCTTCCACTTCTATCATTTTAATATCAGAGAAATTAAGAAAGAATTTGGTCTTATTACTTTTTGCATGTTACTATAATTGGAACTAAAGTAAGCACCCACTTAACGCAAGTATTTATAGTATATAAGTACAATAACTCATTTAACACCAGACTGTACTCACATACTGTAACATACTGAACAACATTGACAAACATAAAAGAAATCCCATCCACAACAACACTCAATAAGATTTCTGAGTAATGCTCCCTGTAGAGCTGCTTTCAGTTATAAGTCACATTGGCAGGTTAAAATGTGTAGAAAGGGTTTGGATTGCATGGAACAGTATCTATTTGGGCATTTCTTAAGGCATGTTATTTTATATCCACAAAGGTTAGGAATTTATAAGGGCAGGTTTATATTTTGCGACTTTTGTACTTCACTATGAATCATTTCAATTCCTTTAATATTTTCTTCACACCATTAACGTCATTGGCAAGAAATATTTGGGCACGGATAGAGCAGTAGAGTGATATGAGTATGGGCAATCCACATGCGTTAACACGTATCTGCTGGTATCGCAATAAAGACTGACGCGGCCTAGGAAGACTTGAACGTGCCGCTGTTAAATGCGTCAAATGCTTCCGGTATCAAGAAGGTGCATGCTTCACTCTTCCAATGTCAGGAAGATGAGAGGCACACATTTGATTTAAGGCCCTGCATCCTGACCTTAAGGGGAAGGTTCAGAGTGAGCACTTGTTGCACATTACCAAAGAATGCTGAATTCTGTGCTTAGAAAAGTCCAATGATGTGCTGAAAACTCTTTGACGCAATTCCTGAGTCAGTTATGTCTGAACATCCTAGAAATTCTAAGTTTGTATTCTTTAGTTGGAACCACAATTAATGAATCTGTTTATCAGGGGTTATCAGGCAGGGTGTCTGTGAGAGCGCTTCACACCCGTAATAAAGGAACACATTAAATGCAGCTAGAGCGGGATTATCCTTTTTTAATTGCTCTACGGTTGATTGTCTTGTCAAAGAATGAACCATCCATATAACAGATATCTAGGTCATTTAGTTGACTACCTACTCCCACATCCAACAACTCCAGCAGCTATGCATGCCATTTTACTTTCATCCCATTCAAATAGAGCAACTTATTATTATTACATTCTGCTAGCCATGTATAAGCATGCCAAGTTGAATGAAGTGGATCCTGTTGGCTTAGTGTCTGGGTTGAATAAGCTTGCCTCAAGTGACATAGGCGTACACTCATCCCGCTCAAACGTTAAGTGTGGTAAATGTACAGGACCATGTAGGCAAGCATATTTTTGCCTGCTCTGTATAGTAGTATAGTTCCAGATCCTGGGCAGCTAACCCCTCCTGTTCATATAAAAGCAACATTATCATCCATTTTACTATCACTTGTTTGCCCCTTCAAACTAGCTGAATGATCAGTCCTGTAAGTGTACGAACGAATACTCGAGTGGGGTCAAAGGGGACACTGAAGAGTAAAAAGAACATTTTTAAAGTCATATGATGGCTAATAACCACGAGCGATAGAGAAGGCGTAATGTATCTCTCAATGCAGTCTACTAACATGTCTATGGCCATCTTATGGTTGCAATGGAATACATCTACAGGATTCCTGTGCATCATAATTCACAAGTAACACACTGTCTCCAGGGTTCACGGAAGTGGGCGTTCCCATTCACACTGTTGCGTGGATTCAATTAATTGGAAAATCTGGGACTTGTTCCAATTATTTCCAATCCAGAGACTCCACCAAGTCTAAGGATCTCTTGGAGAATATGTGAAAAATGTATGCCAGGGTCACTAAAGTAAAGGAGCACATCATCAGCAAATGCCAAAATAATTAGCTTGGTGGCATGAAATCTCAACCTCCTCTGACATGGTGCGCTCTCAGAGCACGGGCCAGTGATTCAGCAGCTGTAGTATATAGGAGACAGAGGAGCAGGTAACCCTGCTGGATACCTCTTTGTTCGAGAACAGCGTCAGTACTGCAGATATTTATTCTGATCCTGGCTGTTGCTTTTGTATAAAGCAATTTTATTACTATTATAAATCTGTCCCCTACCTCAATTTTTGTTCGCACAAAATCATAATCTCATTCCACAGAGTCAAAAGCCGTAAAAGTGTCTAAAATGTAATGTAAAAGGCTTTTATATAGCGCATGGCTACCCTGAGGCATTCCAGCTCTGCAGCGAAGCCAAGAGGAGGGGAGATCCTTATGGGAAGAGCCATATCTTTAGTTGTTTGCCAAATGCAAGGTGGTTAAATTCCATGTGAAGGAGGAGCAGGAGGAAGTCCCAGAGCTTGGCAGCGTTGTAAGAGAAGAGTCGGCCACCAGCTCTGACCCACTTGATTCTGGGCACTTCTGCCAGGTGGTGGTCGTCGGAGCGGAGTCTTCTGGTGGCCTTGTAGGGTCTGACCAAGGCTTTGATGATGTGTGGCCCATTTCCTTCTAAGGACCTATGGGTGATACAGAGAGATTTCAAATGAATTCACTCCTGTACCGGAAGCCAGTGGAGGGAGCGTATGGTGGGCTTTACTGAGCAGCGATTGTTTGTGTCTTTGAGCAATCTAGCTGCAGAGTTTTGAACGATCTGCAGCTTTGTGATTACTGAGTTGGGGGCCCCTAGGTAAAGAGCGTTGTCGTAATTCAACATAGATAAAATTAAGGCTTGGATCAGCTGCTTTCTTGCTTGGCAGGGGAGTAAGGGGAGTATTTTCCGGGTCATTCTCAGTAGGCCATAGCATGCGGCGGCCGTCTTCCTGGCTTGGGCTTTGAAGGTGAGGTCTTGATCTAGCCAGATTCCCAGGCTCTTTATCTCAGTTTTTGGGACTGGTGCTGGACCCATGCAGACTGGCCACATGGTGCTAGATTTGAAACTTAGCTGGTTGCCAAGCAGCATAAGCTCAGATTTGTCCCCATTCAGCTTTAGGTGAGAAAGGCTCATCCAATTAGCAACTTCCTCGAGACAGGAGTGGAGATCAGTGGGCGAGTGTTCAACCTGACACACATTCACGTTGGAGTCCAGTTGTGTTTTGCTGCCAATGGAGATTTCGAGACTGCGCTGTTGATCTAACCAGAATAAACCCATCTCGCTCTGGGACACACCAGAGCTTCTAATATATGTAAATCGAAAACACATATACACACACATACAAACAAATCATGTTTGTGATCCATCCTCAGGTGCTGAAAGTAGTAACACTAAAAAAACACACACAAGTAAAGCAGATGAATGTAGCCTATTCTTCATGCTAAGTTCAACACACAATTACCACTGCTTTAACATAGGGATGAAAGTTGGAGAAACACATACAATTATACATGGTTAGATACACAAATATGTCTTGTCAGGGGTTTTGACTTACGGTTCCTTCTTGGCGGTCTTCAAAGCTTGTACAGCTGGGTCTGTGAGCACCTCACCACCCCTCTCAGATTCAGTGTCTGCTGCTCCGGAGGAAGGGCTCCAACGCTCTTCTGTTGAACGAGAAGATGAGTCTTCTGGGCTTAGTGCTCTGTCCCCATGCTGCTGGGAGAACACTCCATAGTTGTCATTGAGTCTTTCCTCTTCCCCATGGTGTGGGGTTCCTGGAATTTTCTCCAGAGAACTTGGGGATTCTGAGGGACTCTGGCAATATGAAGAATCCCTGCTGCCTCCACCAGGAGAGTGCACATCTTCCACCATCGAGAGGGGGGAATCAGAACATGTCTGGAAGTTGGGGTGTGGGGCAGCGGCAGGATCACCTGGGGTCCACGGCCCACCAGGGCATGTCCCTGCCATAACTGGAGATGCCACCTCAATACTGCCTTCATATATTGCATCTTGGAAGGCAGGATGTACATTGCTATGTTGTGCCACTGTGCATGCTGGCTGCTGAACGAGGAGCCGGGTGCGCTTCAAGTGTAGCAGGGTGGATTCCTCGGTCTGTGTCCCTTTGCTGGTCAAGGATGGTGGTGCGAAGTTTGGACCAGAGCCGACTGAGATGACTTCCAGTTCCTTCTTTTGGGCATGGTGATCTCTGCAGACATCCAATATAAAAGTGTGTTTAGGATTATAATATATCCAGCTATAATATTCATTGTATGGAGTCAAACACAAAACACATACTATGGGCCTTCCTAAAACCAAAAGGGATCCCTTTCTGGTCAGACCACTAGTATGTCTGACATGTTGGGATAGCCCAGGACATCAGGGAAGACAGGACCGAACTACATTTAAAAACTCAGAAAGGGACCTTGAGAAGAAAGTAAAGCATATTTCTAGCAAAAATTAATTACATTTAGATGTTTTGTCATTCTGTGCAAAATGAACACTATCTTCATAACCTACAAATGTTATATATTAGGCTACAGGCAAATGATACTTCAAATCAAACTGTGGCAACAATTTACCACCATATATCGTACTCTAATGTTGTGGCTGTGAAAATAACATGTACAATACATAAACAAAGCCTCATGGTATTATAGAGACAACCACACTTATGTTGCTCGATATCAGTTTAGCTCATACAGTTCATGGAGCGTGGCAATATGTTTATATTGTCAACCACTTTCATCACATCCTGCCCAAGTGGGCATTGATATAAATGCCAACACAATGAAATGAAAATTGAGACTAGTTGGTATTGTCAAGATAAACAAAAACTGTTAAGTACAAGTGAGAATTGTTTCATAGAAATAATTTTCAAACAATTCTCACTTGTACTTAACAGTTTTTGTTTATCTTGACAATACCAACTGCCACAGTTTGATTTGAAGTATCATTTTTCAACAATGGACTTATTAACAATGTCAAAATTTCTGTTCCAACATGTCCGCTGCACTTATTTCACTTGGGGTTATGCACAGGAAGTCCTTCCTCTATGACTATTCATTGAGAATGTAAAAGGACTATTGTTTTGAGTTCACAACAAACGTGAACAAGCCGTGAGGTGAAACGCGTTGTTTGTTTTTTGCTGCCGATTAAATATTTGAAAACAAAACAGGTGATGGACAGAATGTGGATCAATGTCACACATTCACCCCAGTCCAAAGATCTGGGCCCAAATCCATCGTTTTTTTGCACTCCACACCACCCTAGGTTAGACAATGGCGATATGCAAATCAGCTCTGACCCTGTGCCCCATGGGAACAGTCCAGTCCGAACTACAAAAGCCATGTCCTTCCCAGAACGGAATCAAGCATCCGAGGACCGGACCGGTTTCGAGGTAACACCTCTCATCAGCCCGGCTAGCTTGACTCCAGTGGTGTGGAGTGCCTGGGACCCACGTCTGAGCATCCCCAGCGCACTTATGGCGGCAATTGCAAACAAAACAGGTGATGGACAGAATGTGGATCAATGTCACACATTCACCCCAGTCCAAAGATCTGGGCCCAAATCCATCGTTTTTTTGCACTCCACACCACCCTAGGTTAGAGAATGGCGATATGCAAATCAGCTCTGACCCTGTGCCCCATGGGAACAGTCCAGTCCGAACTACAAAAGCCATGTCCTTCCCAGAACGGAATCAAGCATCCGAGGACCGGACCGGTTTCGAGGTAACACCTCTCATCAGCCCGGCTAGCTTGACTCCAGTGGTGTGGAGTGCCTGGGACCCACGTCTGAGCATCCCCAGCGCACTTATGGCGGCAATTGCAAACAAAACAGGTGATGGACAGAATGTGGATCAATGTCACACATTCACCCCAGTCCAAAGATCTGGGCCCAAATCCATCGTTTTTTTGCACTCCACACCACCCTAGGTTAGACAATGGCGATATGCAAATCAGCTCTGACCCTGTGCCCCATGGGAACAGTCCAGTCCGAACTACAAAAGCCATGTCCTTCCCAGAACGGAATCAAGCATCCGAGGACCGGACCGGTTTCGAGGTAACACCTCTCATCAGCCCGGCTAGCTTGACTCCAGTGGTGTGGAGTGCCTGGGACCCACGTCTGAGCATCCCCAGCGCACTTATGGCGGCAATTGCAAACAAAACAGGTGATGGACAGAATGTGGATCAATGTCACACATTCACCCCAGTCCAAAGATCTGGGCCCAAATCCATCGTTTTTTTGCACTCCACACCACCCTAGGTTAGACAATGGCGATATGCAAATCAGCTCTGACCCTGTGCCCCATGGGAACAGTCCAGTCCGAACTACAAAAGCCATGTCCTTCCCAGAACGGAATCAAGCATCCGAGGAACGGACCGGTTTCGAGGTAACACCTCATCAGCCCGGCTAGCTTGACTCCAGTGGTGTGGAGTGCCTGGGACCCACGTCTGAGCATCCCCAGCTCACTTATGGCGGCAATTGCAAACAAAACAGGTGATGGGCAGAATGTGGATCAATGTCACACATTCACCCCAGTCCAAAGATCTGGGCTCAAATCCATCGTTTTTTTGCACTCCACACCACCCTAGGTTAGACAATGGCGATATGCAAATCAGCTCTGACCCTGTGCCCCATGGGAACAGTCCAGTCCGAACTACAAAAGCCATGTCCTTCCCAGAACGGAATCAAGCATCCGAGGACCGGACCGGTTTCGAGGTAACACCTCTCATCAGCCCGGCTAGCTTGACTCCAGTGGTGTGGAGTGCCTGGGACCCACGTCTGAGCATCCCCAGCGCACTTATGGCGGCAATTGCAAACAAAACAGGTGATGGACAGAATGTGGATCAATGTCACACATTCACCCCAGTCCAAAGATGCCACAGTTTGATTTGAAGTATCATTTTTCAACAATGGACTTATTAACAATGTCAAAATTTCTGTTCCAACATGTCCGCTGCACTTATTTCACTTGGGGTTATGCACAGGAAGTCCTTCCTCTATGAGTATTCATTGAGAATGTAAAAGGACTATTGTTTTGAGTTCACAACAAACGTGAACAAGCCGTGAGGTGAAACGCGTTGTTTGTTTTTTGCTGCCGATTAAATATTTGAAGCACAGCAACTCCTGGCGTGTCGTTGTACGTTTCTTCGTATGGGAGAATCTTTTGTTGATATATATATATATATGTACATCTTTTATGCAGGTACTTAATGATTTTTATTCTGAACATGCGTGGGAGATGGGAGATATTGTTTTCTATTTAGTCCTGAGAAGGTGGCAACAAGTTGTACATTTCACCAAAACGCGTTGGTGTACTCTGTGTTCTAAATCTGTCCAACATTGTGATACAATAGATGATTACTCTTTTGAAACATCATGTATCCTGTTCAACGATCATTACAGACTAGAATCATTTGAATAGACATATGTTTGTTGTCTCACTTGTTTCTCTCTTCTTTTTTTCTGAGTTTTTAATCTTTTTATATACTGTGCCCTGTACTGTGGGGCTATCATTTTATATTTTCAATTGATGCAATGTCAAGTGTCTTTAACCTTCATCATGTTGATCGTTTTATTAAACCAATGTTCAATGCTAGGTGGTGAACTGGTTCTCCAGTTTTGCAGAACAAGTGATCTAGCAACTGCAATGGCAATTAATATAAAATATTGCTGATTTTTTGTAAAGCATTTTCCTTCTGCTGAAGAACCATATAACACCAACATGGCTGACGGACAGATTTCCAAGGATAAAATCAAAGACATTTCCTCAAAAACCCTCTTCCAGAAATATTGTAAATCAATATATTCAAAAAATATATGTAGCCATCCCCCTTCCCCCTCTCTGTTACAACAAAAACATTTATTCGGGCAAGTTAAAAACATTTTAGACAATTTCAGAGGGGTAAAATATAATACCCATCTAGATAAAAAATGACTAGGACTTATAAACTTGAAGAGGCCTATGTCAAACGTATAGGAGCAGTAGCTAGATTTAGAGGTATTTGGCGTTCCTTTTTCCCTTATGGGTTCATTGCCGAAGCCTGATGATGATGAATTAGGTAAAATACAAGTCATATTTGCATGTAGCATTTTGTAGGAGGTAGGGTATTTCTAAAAAAATATATATATATTAGCACATGGCACTTTGCACTTTATCTTTGCACTTTGCACTTTATCTTTTACTTCTATTTAATGTAGCTTAATAAATTAAATAGTTTAGTCAGGAGGTTTTTACCCAAGGACTGTGGGACTCTGATTCTTTATCAGTTGCTTTTTGAAAATGTAATGTGAAATGCTCTTTATAAATTGTTGAACATGCTTGTTTAATATATTGGCCTTGCTATTTGATATGTAAACCGACATGTAAAATATTTGCTTTACCTATTTTTCTCCTGTTCTAATAAAAATATATATTTTTTAAATCATGTTGACCGTTGAATGCTGGCACATTTTTCATATGTTCAATCTGTATATTAGATAGAGTGTTGGCGAACATGTCATTAAAACTCTGTGCATTTTGATACTTATGTTGTACTGGTTTTGATGACCGACGTTTAGTTGTGGTGCAAGCTTGATGGCTGCGTGAGTAAATGTTTGCAGATCATATGAGTGTGGACCATTGACTTCCCAAGGGGAGATTTGATACAACTGCTGAGAGTAGACCCCCATCCTGCCATCTTAACCCCTTTGATGCTGATGACGAGCTCAGCTCGTCATCAGCCACGGTGGTCGTGTGCGGATGACGAGCTGAGCTCGTCATCTAACGCGGCTTTTCGAAAAAAGCAGCGTAGCGGAAAAATAACCGCCGCAGCGATGCGGTTAAGGGTCAGCTCCAAGTGTCTGATTTCAAGCCCTCTATCCAAGTGCCTAAGAATTTGTTTTGACTGCACAGTGGTGGCACATGGAACACAACTGCCAGCTGGAACGTTACTTTTGCAGTAAAAGGAGCAGAAACTGCTGTATTCCTGCAGTGAGATAGATACTCAGTCTACCCAAGCGTTTGAAGCCAAGTACAAGTTGTGCTCCTATCAGGCACGGTGTATGTGAGTAGAACGATCAGAGCCTCACGTACCTGCATCTAGAGAGTAAGTCCTTCCCGGAAAGCGTCTGTGAGGAGCTGAGTTGGAGGTTCCCAGCCTTGCGTGTGCCTTCACCGCTGCAGTCTGAAGGAAGATGGCCCCCAGCGAAGTCGCCATTTACTGCAACAAAGAAAGATAAAACATGGGCTGTCATTTCAGTTCCTTTGTTACTGCCTTATGCTGGGTGAGGAAGGGACTGTGGTGGTGCTGCAGCACGACTACTTACACCACCTCTACTTACACCACCTATATAAGGAGGGGTGGGGGCTTGCCCTCAGTGTTAGCTTTACTACTCCACATCTTGTACAGAGAAGGATTGCATCAGCCAGGGTCATAGCCACATAAGCAGTGGGCCCTCAAGGAGCTAGGCACCCCCCCTAATAATGGCTGCAGAGCCCTTCCCCAATATGCAATTGGCTGCAAGCAAGATGCACAGGTCAAGATCATGAGATAGTTTTCAAAACAAAAGGTTAGCTCATTATAACACTTTGTTCACCCCAGGATATGTGCAGCATGCAAGTTAAAACGAAAGACCCGCACTGCATGGTGACGCAAACTAAACTTCAAACCCTTCTTTTAATTTTCAAATGATATGTGCAACTGGTCCTGCATGGTCATCTACATAACTCAGTGTGAATATAGGAGGATAAACATAAGTCGCTGTAATGTATTCATTAGTGAAACCTATATTTTAACTCTACCCTTTTGGGTCTCTCCAACCAGATAATGTAAGCTATCATCTGACGAAAATACCTATTTTCTCCTTACAGTGGGCTTAGAGCCCGCCCATTGCTTTTCATTGTTTGGCTTTATGGTCACTCTCATATGTTTTATTTTTATTTTTTGTAGTGTTTGCTTTGATTTGTATTTGTCAAGTTGTGTCAACATCACTTCCTCTTCTTGTGTTTGGCCCTCCCGTAGAGCATGAATGCATTACTTATGTTCTTACATTGCTCACTTTTAAACAACTGAAGCACTTCACAAGCATGCATGTTTTTTCCAGCTGTCAATTTTTGTATTCTGGTCTTCCATGCTCCTGTCTCTCTAGTCTGTGTGCTTCTCTTTCCTTCCCAGTCTACACAAACCTCTCTTTTGCCGGAGTTTGCTGCCCTCCACATTGCTTCTCCACCTGTCCCCTCCATGTTGATATAGCCCCTGGCCATCCATCTTGCTTCAGCCCACCATGCTGCTCCACCCTCTGTATTACTTCCTTCCCCACCCATGACCTCTGTGTTGCTTACCCCCACCCACGCCTCCAAAAAAAGGAAAAACACCTTTGCACTACTTTTAAAATGTTTTATTTACTAATCCAACTTGGATCGATCATGGTTGGTATGTGGGCGTTATAATGCCAGCACCCGTCTTTTTTTACACAAAGCCCGATCTACAAAGATAGCCAGACCAGGCTTTGTCTCATGGAAGCATGCGCAAATAAAAAGTTTGAAATATTTGGGAAAATAAAAAGATTTCTCCAAACAGTTCACACATTTCATGTGTGCTGTATTTTACAGCACAAATCCAATATCTGGAATGGTATAAACATTGTATAAGAGTATGATTTTGTACTGGAAGGGTAGACTTCGAGTACCACTCACTCCTTTTCATCATGGTGCAAAGACATACAAGTGACCCTAGATAGCCTGTCTGTGCACCCGTGCAGGCGAAGAGTGCAGCAGCAAGCCATTTTTAGTAAACTTGGCTATGCGCTGCTTTCTCTCCCTTGTGCAATACAGCACAGCACCTTTAGTTGGTGCACTGTGTTGTGCTAAAATGCAGGAAATACGCCCTATTATTCAACACGTTTGTCAAGTTATCCTTTCTAAAATACTCATCACCTGGTTCATATTTTAGATCACCAGAACTCCCCATCTTGTCCTCAGCCCCCAGGGCTCATCCATCCTCCAAGTCCTTGGAATAAATAGTTTATTAGCAACAATGAAATTATGTGGGACTACAAGGTTGATACAGGGGCACCAACAACGAAACAAGACTACTGACAAGGGGGCATCAACACTGTACCTGCCTTACTGCCACAGGAGCATCCATAGTGACATGGGGAGATTGATATGGACACAGCAAACAAAAAGCAGACTGACACTAGGACACTATCAAGTGGACACTGACATGGGACATTGACAAATGGACACAGGCAAATCAACAGGTCACTGGCACAGGGGACGCTGAAACAGGACCAGCAATGCTGACATGGTAACAGTGACACAGGAGCACTGATACGGGTACAATCACTAATGCTGGGACACTGGTATTGGAGAGTTTCACTGGGACACTGACACAGCGACAACATGACACATGGATGTTGACATTGGGATACAATACCGTAAATCGAGAGGGACACTGACCTGGGGGAGGAGACATTCATGTACTGACAGGCGGATACAGATGGGGACGATGACACAAAGACAAAGGCATGGAGATACTGGCACTGGGGTACCGCCTCTAGGACACAGACACCAGAACACTGACACGGGGACCAAAACACTGACATGGCATTGTTAAATCGTAAATCATACGTTCTTATATAGCGCCTTTCACTGTAAGGTCTCAAGGCGCTTGCTTTGGGAACCCGTCCTGGCTTTTCCCTGAGAGATAACCCCTAATAGGCATCCCAAGGTGAAAGCCATGCATCCCATCGCAGTGAAGATTAAGCAAGCTATTGCCCAGAGTTGCAGAGTGTGAGCCCATGATTCGAGTAGGCACCGAGGCGAGAATTATCGAGTCCATGGACATTTTGAGCTCATGACCCTGCCGCGTCGGGGATTGAACCCTGGTCCCGGGTCTGACCTCTGCATCAGGGTCTGCCTGCTCTAACCAGTGAGCCACACTACTCCGCTATGGAGACAGTGACACTGGAAAACTAACAAGAGGCACAGCCATCGATGCTGGAACAATGGCAAGGGGCAGTGAGACTGGGAGTTTGCCAAGGGGACACAAGGATAGTCACACTTAAATACTGACGCTCGGACACAACACCAGGACATTGAAATGACAGAAAGACACTAACATAAGGGCACTGACATTTCGATACTGCCATTGGCACATGGACAATGACAGCAGTACTGACACAAGGACATTGCTGCTGAGACACTGACACTGGGGCTTTGACCCTGGGTAAATGGAGAATTATGGGCACTTACCTGGATAAGGGAATGCTGGGGGGGGACGACAAACATAGCAACACTGAATCATATACACTAACTCTGAAATGGAGAGACCTACCCAGGAACACTGAGAAGTCCATAATGTTAACTTTGCAACAAGGACAAAAGCGTAGCAGCATTGGGACACTGATACAGGATGCTATAACACTAACACGAGGAAGCTACACAACACCAGGGTACCAGCATGTAGGCATTGATAGTGAGCCGCTGACACAACAGCACCAGAACAGACGCATGGAAACTACTGGGTGAGGCACATATTGAGCCACCAATACTTCTACTGTAGTGTAGTTCCTATTTTCCCAATAGGCCCTGCGCATTGGAATAACATAAACAGTAGTATGGACGTAGAAGTGCGGATCTTCCAGGTCTCCACTGACTATGCTAAACTTAATTGGGTTTGTTACCAACTAGCTCAGAGGTCACTGGAAACTTTCTTGACTGAATAGGAAGTGATCAGCTTCCCTGGTACAGACAAGAAGGGATTCAGTTTTCCAACAACCGCATAAACATGACAACTTTGCTCCTTAGAATAAGAGTCAATCTCTAGAGTCGTGTGAAACAATAGACTGTTATTTTACTCAGTCAGTTTTGTGCAGATTACTTTCACCAATATGTAGAGAATAGAGAGACGGGCGTTTTCAATAAAAAGGTATTATTTATTGAACAGTCTTTCTTCTCATACAAGAGAAATGAATTGCCACAATTGCAAGACTAGTTATTATAAAAAGTGCGTACAGTAAAATGAGGATTGCGAAATAATACTGTAAAAGCATTGATATGGTTTCTTAGCCATACAATGGTTTAAAATGAATAAAACATATATACATTCATATATACATTAGGCTAACGTACTCAACTGGTGCTTCTAACTACGCCTACCCCAGTGTACCTGACCTAAGCCTAATACGTGGGAGGGAGTAAGTAAGTTGCAGTTTTAGTTAAGTTGGTTTTGCCAAGGTTTGCTTCAAGAATTCTCTCTAAGGGTTTAGTCAACACCATACCTCTGGAATAGAATGTTGGAGGTCTTGTATCTCCTTCCAGGACTCGATATCCCAGTCACTCGCAAGAGTAGGCTGGAAACGCCGGAGCTGGATTTTCTCGGCAGGAGAAAAGACAGCGTCTCTCTCAGCGCGTCGAGGAGGAGGAGGAGGGGGGCAGCGTCCGTGGGCAGCTTGTATCTGCTGGGCTCTGCAGGGGACAGCTGTTCTGCTCCTATGTTCACCACACCATCGCTATCATCGATGTTGTTGAGGCAGCGATAGCATCAGCATCAGCGTTTGCTTAAGGCAACGTTGGTAATATTTATACCTGAAAGGTGCCTGGTTTGACGTAAGTTTTTGGACATAAGACGGCAATAAAGATGTCACTAGGAAGTGATCGTCTCTCAGTGCTCATTAGAGTTCTATTACTAATCAAAACATAGCAAGCGGGGATTTCCCAGGTTGCTGAGTTTTTATCTTGTTGAAGAACTCGGAGTGTAATCTAGGAATCTTAGATAGTGGCTTCTGCTGTGTCATTTGCTCTAATGAGCTGCAGAGGAAGCTGCAGAGGAAGAGATTCTGAAATGTGGCTCTGATCGTGTGAGGCCAGAGACGAGTTTCTGAATAATGCATTTGATCGTTTATGCCAATATAGGGGTACAAAGGGATTATAGCCGTATAGGGGCATAAGGTCACAGTATTGATCGGGGTCCTAGATTAGAACGCGACACTACATGAATACTGATTGGGGAACACTCACAGAGGGATACTGCCAGCCCAGCAGTGACACAAGAGCGCTGGTATTAATTCCAGTGGTGGTTGGTGTCAGGAAAGAGGGGTGGGGCAGGGGGAAGGGGACAACGACAGATAACGGCAAAAAAGAAATACAAATAAGAACTTGCAAGATGCATCGTCGCTCTTCCAATTTTCAGGCTCCACTGCAGGCAGCACAGGCTCTCTGACTCCCCTGAGGCCAATCCTGATGCTGCTCTCATTTTATGAGAGCAGCGTCAGGATTGGCCTGAGCGAATTCGATTTGCACACCCAGGGAGAATGGAAGCATGTGCCTGCTGTCTCCAACCCAGCAAGGCAGCTCGGGTTGGAGACAGCTTTACTGCACATAATGATGTGACCGACCTGAGACAGTTGTCCAAACCGTCATGCACACAGATAACAGTGCCCACCACTACTCATGTGACTGCCACCCCGTGATAGCTCCGCCCCCAAGCCTTAGAGCAAAAATAAAACTATAATAAACACGTTTTATTTTCGTTTTTTTACCTTTTGAGACTGCTGACGGGGGGGGACACTCATCCTCTATATCGGAGGAGCCGCCTCTGATTAATACATGGATATTGGAACCCAGGGCTAGCAGAAGCGCAATTGGAACGGTAGCAGGTACTTTGAGAGATCCATTGGTGCCACTGGCACAAAGCCTCAGATGCTGTGAAACACTGATACTGGGACAGTTAAAGTTTCATGGACACTGACATTGCCAAGGTGACACTTGGACAATGACGCATATGTTGATATAAGCACATTGACTCTGCGGCACTGACACAGGGACACAAACTGTCAAAGAAACATGTGGACATTGAGTCACTGGCACTGTTAAAGGGACAATGATAGGACCCTGACACAAGGACCTTAATAATGACACTGACATTGGGAGGCAGACTGAAACACTGACAATGGGGCATAGGGATACAGGCACAGAGTCTCACAGACCAGAGCATTGAAAGTTACACAGGATCAACGGCACTGGAAAATGAGGACATAGAGACACAATGTTGCGGATAGAAAGACTAGGCCAGTGAGACAGAATGGTGACCATGGACACCTGGACCATGTCAATAAGAACAAACAAGTATATGGTCCAACTAAACTACAGTAAAGAGTGAGGATCTCTGCCTAAAATGGATCACTGCTGATCCTGGTGAGTGATTTGGGGTCCACGCAGTGCTTCACTGCTAAATATAAAAATGAGTGTAGGGGCCGAAGGTGTTTCTTAGGAGGCCGGCACAACATTACCGAATAGCCAGGATGCCAAGGATTTGATGACACCTTGTGCCTCTTTCTTACACCACCCTACTCTTCCTGCCTCTTTTCTTACTCTTGCAGGTTCTTCAACCCTGATTATTCCCTTTTGTAACTGTTTCCCTATCTTTCTTTTCTACGGTAGGTACCCCTTCCTCTTTTGTTCTGGGTCAAAGTCTTATGATGAAAATGAAGTCCCTAAAAATGAGTTTTTGTGCCCTCACCTCCAATGACCTGCACAAATTGACCACTTGGGCGAAGACTTCGGAATGAAGAATAGGCGGCTGCCTGGCTAGTACTAGCTCCTTTTGACCAGTGTAAATGGACACATAGCCCACTCACTTCTTAAGCTTTGCCATATACCCCCAGCAATCTATGCCTACCTTGTCTTTCTTTCCTGCTGAATGTTCCATTGAGGTCTCTCCTGAAGGAGCCAAGTACAATCAGTGTAGTGCTGACTGTCAGTGCACAATATGTTTGTTTTGTATGCATCATGCCCATGTGCTCATAACTGTGCCAATGTCTTTAGAGCGACTTTTAAAACCCTTTCAGGGCTGTTCAAGGTTTTTAGTAAAATGATCCTACAAATGCAGCATTCGTCACACATTTGCCCAGGAAATGCCTTTGATGGGAAATATACGCTCTATGTATAATTTAATTTAAGTTCTAGTCATTTTTCATCAATTTTATTGTCCAGGAGCGCTTTCAAAACACCACTTGACAGACATTGCCTGAAAAACTCCCAATATTCCTCTCTCACTGAGCTTTTAATGGCACTCGTTTCTAATACTCATCGCAAATAGCTGTCAAGGAAGAATATTTTTAAAATACTGGCAAGTGTGTTTCATTTTTTGATATCTCACTATATTTTGACATTTTTTAAAGCTATTGTTGGATGGGAGTACCTTCCTGTCATGTAGTTATCCTTTGGGGACAGGCTCCCAAAACTATCCTGGCTTCAGACCTGACAGGACTCGGACAGGTTTTCCAGGTCCACTCCTAACTGGCTTCTCCTGTTCAGATTTTAATGTCTTGCCTGCAGATACCTTTTAGCTGTCTGTTTGAGAAAGACCTTGTGTGATTCACACCAACATTTAAAGTTGACATATGGCAGCCCATTGACTACTATTGGTTGGCTTCTTGTCACTCTCATTAGCTCACTTCTTATTCAATGGCTTTCTATCTCTTTTAGCATTTATCCTGTCCCCCTCTTTAACATTCTTTTGATTGGATAGCTTGTATCCTTCCGCTGTTCACATTCAGGAAGCTACTTTTTAGGTCTCGGCTAGCGTAGGCTGCGCACATGCGCAGTCTTACTGGCGATATTTTATGTTTCTTAGTAGTGAGGGTAAACCCCGCCCCTCTTCTCCATTGGTTGGCTTCCTAAACGGCGGCCAGCCATTGGAGAAGAGGTCCCAGTGACGATCTAAGCCCCATCTTTTTTGGATTGGGGGGCGTGTTTTTTAGTTTTGTTCTACCTAGGGACTTTCTCACTTAAAAACACGCCCCCCAGTCTGAAAAGGACGGGGCTTAAAACATCACTGGGATCTGGTAGCGAGGGTAAACCCTGCCCCTCTCGCCTCCTGGAGTAGTTTTGTGAAAAGATTTGGCTGACGTGGAGTGGACGTTTGCTCACTTGTATATGTTCCTCTCCGCCATTTTAGTCACAATTGTAGCTGTTTATCGGATCATGGGCATCCCCTAGGTGCCTGGGGCTTTGATCAGCAGCGATCATTTCCGGGCTTCCTGGAAACTGAGGAGCGGGTGTTAGAATAGGAGGAGCAGGTGAGGGTGTTGCCATTTACTCTACGGCCGAGCAAGGCTCTAGATGCCTTTGTAGTTTGCGCGATGCGTCCTCTGAGACCGAGCTTGGCCTTTACACGGCAGGGGTTGGGTATCGGCAGCGCTGCAGAAGGTGCAAGTCGCCATTACGCATCGTCTCATGTAAAGCGCCTTACACCTGGTAATGTAAGCGCTATATAAAATCGCATAAATAAATACGAGATGACCCTAAATTGGATGAGAAACCGGGCCATTTTACTTTTCCTCAAATGGGCTTTTAAATGTGTGGCTTATTTTTTTTTTGTAAAAGAATTTTTATTGCAGCTGGAATACATGTACAAACTAGCCCCCTATGAGGGCAGCATCATACTTTCGTGGTACAAACGTTCTGATATGGAAAACTTAGTCTAACAGGGCCATTCAGCTCACACCCCGGAGGTCGAGCGGCAATATACAGTAGGGCATTATTCGCTAAGATCTATATGGGCACTCACAAATAGCTGTTTCTCAGGTAGTGCATATGGCTGCGTTTCCAACCATCCGGTTCCCCCTTTACTTGTTCCAGGGAGCATTGAACAATAAGAAACAACTTTCTACCCTCCTCTCAGCCCCCCCCACCTAAACCCCACCATCTCTTACCCCCCTATCCTCCACCCCTCCCCCCTGGCGTGTCAGAGGTCCACAAGAGAAAGCTCGATTTCTCCGCGGACAGAGCAGGTCCGAGACCGACAATCAGGATTAAGCAGTAGGAAAGTGCAGTCAACACGTGGGGCGCGGGGCGATTCCAGGATGGATCCGGGACTGGTACCCACCCAAGCCATGGTGTCTAAGGACCAGGGCTTCCTGCGGGGGAGCCCTCGCTGTCAGAGGTCGGCAGCGTGAGTTCCAGTACCAACCGCCCCCAGGCCCGGGCCCGTTCCAGAGCAGTATCAGTGCCTGCCCTAAGTGCCAGTTGCAGACGTATCTCCCCCTCACAGCTGGCCCATTTAGTGAGCTCCGCTCGCCACCTCTCCACTGTGGGCCCCCTATTTGCTTTCCATTGGGACGTTATGGCTCGCTTCGCTAGCAGCAGACCCAGATCTAGGAACTTACTAGTGATTTTGTTTTTCGATGTGTGTGGGAACCAGTGTAGGACGCAGTGTGCCATTGTGGGTTGCAAATCCCTCTCAGTGACCTCCCGCAGATTCTCCACCACTCCTTGCCAGAAGGAGCCCAGAGCCGGGCAGGACCAGAACATGTGCTGGAAATCAGCCACCTCTGCCGGACAGCGTGGGCAGGCCTTTAAATGTGTGACTTATGGCAGTGGAAAGGTTTTGAGAGGTACTTTGTGTAAAGCAGTAGGGGGGGTCAGTTTAATTGTGACAGCGGCAGCTAGCGGTTACCTAATTCAATGTTGTATCGTTGTTTGTTTTCCCTAGAGCTTTAAGAAGAACCTTCTCAGAATGGACTGCTCATGCAATCTTTGCAGCCATGTTCTTTCCCTGCGTCTCCCTGCCATAGCTGGGATGCCTGTTTTGCTTTTCCTCTAGTGGGCGGGGCCTCTGCTCGGCTTTGTGCTGTGGCTCCGCTTGATGGTTTCCTCTCGCTGTGCTGTGCGACTTGCTCTCCTAGACAAAAAACTCCTGAAGCTCCTCTGCCACATAAGCCTGGCAGCGCTTGTCCTGGGTTCGTGCAAACCGCGATGTGGTCTTGTGCACACTGTCCCCAATCACAGTTTGCCGACGATGATACTTGAACCTGCGCCCCCAGTTCAAAGGCGGAAGATCTTGCAGGATCCCAACGTCCTCGAGCAGGCCACTCCACACTCGTTGCCTGGTTACCACAGGAAAACTAGTCACAGCGTTGCACGATGTCCAGCCTGTCAGTGACCGCCACTGGCTTCCTCAAGGTCGAGGACCGGTTCCTGCGGGTTCAGAGCTATTTCCTTTGCCGTCCACCACTGTGCTGCCCTGGCTGGTTCTCTTCCTCACCGCTCAGAAGTCCTGCTGTTTGCTCGGCGCCGTACTTCCTCATTCCCGATGCTCCTCTGGCTTCTCTAGGAGCAGGGTGCAGTGACTCCAATGCGAATCTGGCAGCAACGAGGTGATTCCAATAAGATGGAGGTTTCTATGTCCCAACAGGAGCTTAACGTCCCTTTTTGAACCCCCCCTGCCACTTGCCTCTCTGCTCCGATTGGGTGGCTAGCTGCTTGTTTGGGGCACCCAATCCGGAGCACCCCCCTTCACTTTTTGCGGGCTTGTGGGGTTCCCCCCCTTGGGAGGCGTTTGACACATGACCCTATTGGGTCCAGCTACACCTTCCCGGCCAGTGTTTCCATGATGCACTTCTAATATGGTGTCCAAAATTAACGTAAAAAGTCTGAACAAGTCAGCAGACTCTGCTGTTTGCTATTTAAAGCGCTGCCGGACTACGAAAGACGTTTTCTAGGGGTTCTGAGGCAGTCATTGGTTACCATGCGTGCAGTAACCTCTGTCCGTGGTACTGTCTCTCTATGGTGTCCCACAGTACTGGTGCTCTCAGAGGCGTAGCTGAGTGACTCACCTTTAGCATTTCATTTACTCATGCGTTCAGAGCAGTAGTAAGAGTGTCATTTATTAGTACCATTAGGCTGGCTCTGTCTGTGTGTGTGTGTGGCTCTGTGTGTGTGTGGCTCTGTGTGTGTGGCTCTGTGTGTGTGACTCTGTGTGTGTGGCTCTGTCTGTGTGTGTGTGTGGCTCTGTCTGTGTGTGTGTGTGGCTCTGTCTGTGTGTGTGTGGCTCTGTCTGTGGCTCTGTCTGTGTGTGTGTGTGTGGCTGTCTGTGTGTGTGTGTGTGTGGCTCTGTCTATGTGTGTGTGGGGCTCTGTCTGTGTGTGTGTGGCTCTGTCTGTGTGTGTGGCTCTGTCTGTGTGTGTGGCTCTGTTTGTGGCTCTGTCTGTGTGTGTGGCTCTGTGTGTGTGTGTGTGGATGTGTGTGTGGCTGTGTGTGTGTGGCTGTGTGTGTGTGTAGCTGTGTGTGTGTGTGTGTGGCTGTGTGTGGCTGTGTATGTGTTACTGTGTGTGTGTGTGGCTGTGTGTGTGTGTGGCTGTGTGTGTGTGGCTGTCTGTGTGTGGCTCTGTGTGTGTGGCTGTGTGTGTGTGTGTGGCTGTGTGTGTGTGGCTCTGTGTGTGTGGCTCTGTGTGTGTGTGGCTCTGTGTGGGTGTGGCTCTGTGTGTATATGTGGCTCTGTGTGTGTGTGTGGCTCTGAGTGTGGGTGCAAATGCAATAGGTCTCGCATTTGCGAGAGATTAAACTATTGGCATTGTAAATGACAATGTCATTTATTTATATGTTTTAAAAACAAAAATAATGTCATGAGCAATGCCAATAGCTCTAACTTTAACAAAGACGACACCATTACATTGTAAATGCTTGTTTCTTTTTCTTTCAGGACTCCATGTGTGCATGAATTTTCATGTGCTCTCCCTCATGTGCTGCTTTGCTTTCCCCTCAAATACATTCTCCACTCTGCATACTCGATGTAACTCCCTGCAACCCTCAACCCCTGCTCATCCATAGCTCTTTCTTATTTTCTTATTTTTTTGTTTATTTATTTCCCCGCCTTGAGCTCCTCCATTGCTTCACCGTTTTGACTTCTTCCCGCCCACTCTTCCGTTGCGTGCACGCTCACACACATACGCACACATTTGAGTTTCATGGAAGGGTCAGCAGCTATTTTCTGCCAGGCTGCTTGCACAAGTTTGAAATTCTTTTTTTTTCAATTTACCATCCAAGTGGCGTGAACAATTTTGTAATAGTAAATAAAAAAAGATACAAAATGGCAGCAGTCTCATATCAAATAGTCATCACAATAAGCTGCCAACGCATCATTTGCTTGCTTACATTATTGCAGTCTTTCTCATTCTTTTGTTTAGTACTTCTGTTTCCTTATGCTGCATAGCATCATCAAAAAATACTGCCAACAGGTCAAAATGCGAGAGCTATTGGCTTTGCCCCTGCTTGTTTTCTTTGCATCCTGGGATGTTCAGTCTTATTTATCCCATTATAAATCTGAAATAGAAGTCCTAGATTAGAATGAACAAGCATTGGAAATGCAATAAGGCTCGCATTAGAAAAGTTTGAGCTATTGGTCTTATAAATGATTTTTTTTTATTTATGTGTCATTTTTTAAAATAGCTAAATTAATAACTTTGTCATTTACAACGCCAATAGTTATAACTTTTGCAAATGTGACACCTATAGCATTTGTAATGCAACATGTTTTGTATTTACGTGACGTAGATGTATTGATATTACAAATAACAATGGCTTTTAATGTTTTTAAATAATTAATACTTAAATAATTTATTTAATTTGTAATGGCAATAGCTTAAACTTTTGTAAATAACTTTTGTGAAGATTATGTTCAGTGTTTTTTATTGTGACGAAAATCCAAGAACAGAAGTGAAATATTAACATCTTTTTGTGATTTGTAATAAAGCGTGAATGCTTGAAAACAGCTTGAAACATTGAAAGAACATATTTGAACCAGTGATGCTGTGGTTGCGCTAAGTGATGCTGTGGTTGGGCTGAATGATGTTGTGGTGGTGCTGAGTAATGCTGTGGTTGCGCTGAGTGACGCTGTGGTTGCGCTGAGTGGTGAGTGCATCGGTTGAGCTTAGTGGGTGCATTGTTGGAGCTGTGTGGTGGCTGCATAGGTGGAGCTAAGTTGGAGCATCGGTGGAGCTGTGTGGTAGGTGCTTCGGTGGAGCTGTGTGGTGGGTGCATCTGTGGAGCTGTGTGGTGGGTGCCTCGGCGGAGCTGTGTGGTGGGTGCCTCGGCGGAGCTGTGTGGTGGGTGCCTCGGCGGAGCTGTGTGGTGGGTGCATCGGTGGAGCTGTGTGGTTGGTGCTTCGGTGTAGCTGTGAGGCGGGTGCATCTGTGGAGCTGTGTGGTGGGTGAATCGGTGGAGCTGTGTGTTGGGTGCCTCGGTGGAGCTGTGTGGTGGGTGCATCGGCGGAGCTGTGTGGTGGATGCATCGGTGGAGCTGTGTGGTGGGTGCTTCGGTGGAGCTGTGTGGTGGGTGCATCTGTGGAGCTGTGTGGTGGGTGAATCGGTGGAGCTGTGTGGTGGGTGCCTTGGTGGAGCTGTATGGAGGGTGCCTCGTGGAGCTGTGTGGTGGGTGCATCGGTGGAGCTGTGTGGTGGGTGCATTGGTGGAGCTGCGTGGTGGGTGCATCGGTGGAGCTGGGTGGTGGGTGCATCGGTGGAGCTGTGTCGGTGGAGCTGTGTGGTGGCTGCATCGGTAGAGCTGTGTGGTGGCTGCATCGGTGGAGCTTAGTGGTGGGTGCATCTGTGGAGCTGTGTGGTGGGTGCCTCGGTGGAGCTGTGTGGTGGGTGCATCGGTGGAGCTGTGTGGTGGGTGCATCGGTGGAGCTGTGTGGTGGGTGCCTTGGTGGAGCTGTATGGTGGGTGCCTCAGTGAAGCTGTGTGTTGGGTGCATCGGTGGAGCTGTGTGGTGGGTGCATCGGTGGAGCTTAGTGGGTGCATTGGTGGAGCTGTGTGGTGGCTGCATAGGTGGAGCTAAGTTGGAGCATCGGTGGAGCTGTGTGGTGGGTGCTTCGGTGGAGCTGTGTGGTGGGTGCATCTGTGGAGCTCTGTGGTGGGTGCCTCGGCGGAGCTGTGTGGTGGGTGCCTCGGCGGAGCTGTGTGGTGGGTGCATCGGTGGAGCTGTGTGGTTGGTGCTTCGGTGTAGCTGTGAGGTGGGTGCATCTGTGGAGCTGTGTGGTGGGTGAATCGGTGGAGCTGTGTGGTGGGTGCCTCGGCGGAGCTGTGTGGTGGGTGCATCGGCGGAGCTGTGTGGTAGATGCATCGGTGGAGCTGTGTGGTGGGTGCTTCGGTGGAGCTGTGTGGTGGGTGCATCTGTGGAGCTGTGTGGTGGGTGAATCGGTGGAGCTGTGTGGTGGGTGCCTTGGTGGAGCTGTATGGAGGGTGCCTCGTGGAGCTGTGTGGTGGGTGCATCGGTGGAGCTGTGTGGTGGGTGCATTGGTGGAGCTGCGTGGTGGGTGCATCGGTGGAGCTGGGTGGTGGGTGCATCGGTGGAGCTGTGCCGGTGGAGCTGTGTGGTGGCTGCATCGGTAGAGCTGTGTGGTGGCTGCATCGGTGGAGCTGTGTGGTGGGTGCATCTGTGGAGCTGTGTGGTGGGTGCCTCGGTGGAGCTGTGTGGTGGCTGCATCGGTGGAGCTGTGTGGTGGGTGCATCGGTGGAGCTGTGTGGTGGGTGCCTTGGTGGAGCTGTATGGTGGGTGCCTCAGTGGAGCTGTGTGTTGGGTGCATCGGTGGAGCTGTGTGGTGGGTGCATCGGTGGAGCTGTGTCGGTGGAGCTGTGTGGTGGGTGTATCGTGGAGCTGGGTGGTGGATGCATCGGTGGAGCTGTGTCGGTGGAGCTGTGTGGTGGCTGCATCGGTGGAGATGTGTGGTGGGTGCATCGGTGGAGCTGTGTGGTGGGTGCATTGGTGGAGCTGTGTGGTGGGTGCCTCGGTGGAGCTGTGTGGTGGGTGCATCGGTGGAGCTGTGTGGTGGGTGCATTGGTGGAGCTAAGTTGGAGCATCGGTAGAGCTGTGTGGTGGGTGCATCGGTGGAGCTGTATGGTGGGTGCTTCGGTGGAGCTGTGAGGTGGGTGCATCTGTGGAGCTGTGTGGTGGGTGAATCGGTGGAGCTGTGTGGTGGGTGCCTCGGCGGAGCTGTGTGGTGGGTGCATCGGCGGAGCTGTGTGGTGGGTGCATCGGTGGAGCTGTGTGGTGGGTGCTTCGGTGGAGCTGTGTGGTGGGTGCATCTGTGGAGCTGTGTGGTGGGTGCATCTGTGGAGCTGTGTGGTGGGTGAATCAGTGGAGCTGTGTGGTGGGTGCCTTGGTGGAGCTGTATGGAGGGTGTCTCGTGGAGCTGTGTGGTGGGTGCATCGGTGGAGCTGTCTGGTGGGTGCATTGGTGGAGCTGCGTGGTGGGTGCATCGGTGGAGCTGGGTGGTGGGTGCATCGGTGGAGCTGTGTCGGTGGAGCTGTGTGGTGGCTGCATCGGTGGAGCTGTGTGGTGGCTGCATCGGTGGAGCTGTGTGGTGGGTGCATCTGTGGAGCTGTGTGGTGGGTGCCTCGGTGGAGCTGAGTGGTGGGTGCATCGGTGGAGCTGTGTGGTGGGTGCATCGGTGGAGCTGTGTGGTGGGTGCCTTGGTGGAGCTGTATGGTGGGTGCCTCAGTGGAGCTGTGTGGTGGGTGCATCGGTGGAGCTGTGTGGTGGGTGCATCGGTGGAGCTGTGTCGGTGGAGCTGTGTGGTGGGTGTATCGTGGAGCTGGGTGGTGGATGCATCGGTGGAGCTGTGTCGGTGGAGCTGTGTGGTGGCTGCATCGGTGGAGCTGTGTGGTGGGTGCATCGGTGGAGCTGTGTGGTGGGTGCATCGGTGGAGCTGTGTGGTGGGTGCCTCGGTGGAGCTGTGTGGTGGGTGCATCGGTGGAGCTGTGTAGGTGGAGCTGTGTGGTGGGAGCAACGGTGGAGCTGTGTGGTGGGAGCAACGGTGGAGCTGTGTGGTGGGTGCCTCGGTGGAGCTGTGTGGTGGGTGCATCGGTGGAGCTGTGTGGTGGGTGCATCGGTGGAGCTGTATGGTGGGTGCCTCGTTGGAGCTGTGTGGTGGGTGCATCGGTGGAGCTGTATGGTGGGTGCATCGGTGGAGCTGTGTGGTGGGTGCATCTGTGGAGCTGTGTGGTGGGTGCCTCAGTGGAGCTGTGTGGTGGGTGCATCGGTGGAGCTGTGTGGTGGGTGCCTTGGTGGAGCTGTATGGAGTTCTGCGGTGCAGTGCACATAAATAAAAGGCATTATTTACAATACCAATAGGTCAAAGATTCGGATATGCGAGACCTATTCCATTGCAAATGTTTTTTTTTTAACCTAAGGGGGCCAGTTTGTCTGCGGGTGATTGGGATGCAAAGAATGTGTCGGTGGAGCTGTGTGGTGGCTGCATCGGTGGAGCTGTGTGGTGGGTGCATCGGTGGAGCTGTGTGGTGGGTGCATCGGTGGAGCTGTGTGGTGGGTGCCTCGGTGGAGCTGTGTGGTGGGTGCATCGGTGGAGCTGTATGGTGGGTGCATCGGTGGAGCTGTGTGGTGGGTGCATCTGTGGAGCTGTGTGGTGGGTGCCTCGGTGGAGCTGTGTGGTGGGTGCATCGGTAGAGCTGTGTGGTGGGTGCCTTGGTGGAGCTGTATGGAGTTCTGCGGTGCAGTGCACATAAATAAAAGGCATTATTTACAATACCAATAGGTCAAAGATTCGGATATGCGAGACCTATTCCATTGCAAATGTTTTTTTTTTTAACCTAAGCGGGCCAGTTTGTCTGCGGGTGATTGGGATGCAAAGAATATTTAAAGAGGTGTGTGTGTTGAGCCATGACTGTGTAGGCTTGCAGGGTAAAGAGTCACATCTGTGTGAGACACTGAGCCAATCCAACAAACCCTGCCCCGGAGACACAGACAAACAAGAACAGGCAATGCCAAACGTTTTAACTGGTGAGAAGTTAAGCAACGTGATTAATAAACAAAAGAGGCAGTGTGTGGGTAGCAGCGAAGGGTATGCATTTCCAACACACATTTTTGATCTGCTGTTGCCGGTGCTGCATCTGTTTTGAGGGGAGGAAGCAAACTTTACAACTTCCACCCAGAGTTAGAAAGGTTTGCTCCTTCCACTGACAATGCCGCACTTGTGTTGCACGTTGAAACAACTTTCCTCTGCAATTGTAAAGTGCAGGATGATTTTTCAACAGAGAGGGAAGGTAGGATGCACAGTTTAAGGGGGACAACTGGACAAGCAGGGTGCAAGTTCTACCAGCCGCTTCCAACTGTTGTGTAAGGCCACCCCAACATCCACGCGAGTCAGGGAGAGCAGGACTGTGCAGTGGGTGGAAGAAAAGGGAGACTCTGAAGGGGACATGATCCTGGCAGTGTCTGCCATGGTCACCTCTGCGGTCACGATTGTGCTGTCTTTGCAGCAACTTATACTGGGCAGGCCCGTGGAGGTAAGGAGAGGCTGTCCCCTTTACCATTTCACAAAGCAGCCCTGCAATACAATCGGGCAATCTTAATGCACAGATCATGTGGTTATGCGTACACCTCTATGACCCAAAGCTCCAGCCTTGCTGTGCGGTAGTAAAAACAGAAAAGGGACAAATAAGTCTGCACAAGAGGCAAGCATCTGAAATCGCTACACAAACATGCCGACCATCTTTAAGTGTAGAAACTTTCTTTTAATTTAAAGTCTAACAGGGGCATAAACTATGAAAAAAGAATATTTGAGCAAAACTGTAGAATATTTGGAAACAATACATATATTAAGAAATCCAATAGAGAAATGTATGCTGCATTTTTCACATACTATGAAAATGCAATAGTATTTTTCGCGTGTGTGTACCAATTTTTGTTAAATTGCGAAAACAACGTGATTATTTGACACTTCTATTTGAAGAGCTGTGTATTTAAATTTCGTCATACCAAAGTGTTGGTTTTAAGTACAAATAGCCTCCTGACCAGAATAACTTCACCATTCCTTCTTCGTGTGTTGCATCATTGTTTGAAAAACGTGTGGGATGTTACAAGGCAGTATGCAATGGCAACATACAAATGAAAGCACCACAGAGGTAAATATCAGCCAGGAGAAAATCACTAAGTTGCGGAAGACAGGCGAGCTACCATGATTTAATGTTAGCCGTGAATAATTAGGGGATGAGGAATGCGCTGGGAGGAGAAATGCAGAACGCACGCTGAGAAGCTTGTCTTTGATGTGGTAATGCGAGGCAGGCAGGCAGGCGGCTGGTGGCATTGTGCACGCGCTTTTTAGGGCTTGCGCAATGACCTAAAAAGCGCACATGCACGGCATGGAATCGCCAGTGGTTAACCTCTGGATAAGCCGCTATAGAGCTTTGCCAGCTATGCGCATGCGCATCAGCAGGCGAGCCCTAAAAATCTTGGAATGGAGCAACTGGTAAAGCAAGGACCAGGGAAACGTAGCAGCTGTACATTGTACCCCAATCCCAGTTGAACTTACTGGCCAGAAGCTGACGCTGAAGTCGTGGAATCTCCTCATCATAAAAGTGGATCCTTCGCAAGGCATCAGCTAGGGAAGACTTCAGCAGAGTCACCTCATCTTCCTGGACCCGGAGTCGCCTTTCCAAGGCTGTTAAATGGTCTGAGCTGCCGTGGCTCCCGCCCTCAGTGGTACGGTTCTCTGATCAAGGAAAAAAATAAAAGACAGACTATGAGCATGGAAAACACTTCACATTCGCATCTGAGGGAAAGATTGGCAGCATTTTACACCTTGGGGTCACTACACTTATGCATGTGATAAAATGGTACAAAGACTTTTAGGGGTGAAAATGTGCATGCATGTATGTGAGAAAGCGATGAAAGAAATAAGCTTCTCAACACTGATGCTTGCCACCTTACTTTCCAGGAAGTTTGTGTGATATAGTGCCACAATGGGTGTCTCCCTGTTTTATCTTAAATTGTCTGTGAAAATCCCTTGTGCCTTTAAGGCCTACAGTTACTCAGAGGATCCCTACATACGCTTTGTGTTGTTGTGTGCCCTATGATATACTGTGTTTCCTTCAGAGGTAAGTGCCCTGACAGCATGACTGACTTGTGGGTTCTTCACAGTTATGAAAAGCAAAGAATATCTCCTAGGTCCCTGCTGGACATGCGACTGGGGAGAGCGCAAGGGTTTTGAGGAGGTCCAAACTGGTCTTGGACCATGCAGCAACACGAAGAAAACACCACTCACCAGTACTGCTAATATGGAGTGTTAGTAGGAGAAAGGTACTAGTGTACAGTTTGATGTCAGTAAGAGGATAACTTCATCGGACACACATGCAAATATACCAAGGATTGTGCTGTGTCTTCAAAAGATATTTACAACAAGGGGTGGTGAGGGACAGAGTCTCTGAATTAAACAGAATACTCTCACCCAGTCAAGAGATCAGGGCTAGATCCAACACCGTTTTTTAGCTCACTGCACCATCCCAGTTTCAGAACCTGGCTGTATGCAAATTAGTCTGTTCTTGTCCCAGTGCATGATGGGAACAGGGCAAACCAAACTACAAAAGCCAATTCTTACACTGGGAAGGAAACAAGCTACCGGGGACCGGTTTCTGGCATTTCAGCCGTCTTCGGCCCGGCTTGCTTGAATCCTGATGGTGCAATGAGCAAGGGACTCACATCTGAGTATACCCTTCCACGCTTAGGGTGGACAAAAATATTTACAACAAGGGGTGGTGAGGGACAGAGTCTCTGAATTAAACAGAATACTCTCACCCAGTCAAGAGATCAGGGCTAGATCCAACACCGTTTTTTAGCTCACTGCACCATCCCAGTTTCAGAACCTGGCTGTATGCAAATTAGTCTGTTCCTGTCCCAGTGCATGATGGGAACAGGGCAAACCAAACTACAAAAGCCAATTCTTACACTGGGAAGGAAACAAGCTACCGGGGATCGGTTTCTGGCATTTCAGCCGTCTTCGGCCCGGCTTGCTTGAATCCTGATGGTGCAATGAGCAAGGGACTCACATCTGAGTATACCCTTCCACGCTTAGGGTGGACAAAAATATTTACAACAAGGGGTGGTGAGGGACAGAGTCTCTGAATTAAACAGAATACTCTCACCCAGTCAAGAGATCAGGGCTAGATCCAACACCGTTTTTTAGCTCACTGCACCATCCCAGTTTCAGAACCTGGCTGTATGCAAATTAGTCTGTTCCTGTCCCAGTGCATGATGGGAACAGGGCAAACCAAACTACAAAAGCCAATTCTTACACTGGGAAGGAAACAAGCTACCGGGGACCGGTTTCTGGCATTTCAGCCGTCTTCGGCCCGGCTTGCTTGAATCCTGATGGTGCAATGAGCAAGGGACTCACATCTGAGTATACCCTTCCACGCTTAGGGTGGACAAAAATATTTACAACAAGGGGTGGTGAGGGACAGAGTCTCTGAATTAAACAGAATACTCTCACCCAGTCAAGAGATCAGGGCTAGATCCAACACCGTTTTTTAGCTCACTGCACCATCCCAGTTTCAGAACCTGGCTGTATGCAAATTAGTCTGTTCCTGTCCCAGTGCATGATGGGAACAGGGCAAACCAAACTACAAAAGCCAATTCTTACACTGGGAAGGAAACAAGCTACCGGGGACCGGTTTCTGGCATTTCAGCCGTCTTCGGCCCGGCTTGCTTGAATCCTGATGGTGCAATGAGCAAGGGACTCACATCTGAGTATACCCTTCCACGCTTAGGGTGGACAAAAATATTTACAACAAGGGGTGGTGAGGGACAGAGTCTCTGAATTAAACAGAATACTCTCACCCAGTCAAGAGATCAGGGCTAGATCCAACACCGTTTTTTAGCTCACTGTACCATCCCAGTTTCAGAACCTGGCTGTATGCAAATTAGTCTGTTCCTGTCCCAGTGCATGATGGGAACAGGGCAAACCAAACTACAAAAGCCAATTCTTACACTGGGAAGGAAACAAGCTACCGGGGACCGGTTTCTGGCATTTCAGCCGTCTTCGGCCCGGCTTGCTTGAATCCTGATGGTGCAATGAGCAAGGGACTCACATCTGAGTATACCCTTCCACGCTTAGGGTGGACAAAAATATTTACAACAAGGGGTGGTGAGGGACAGAGTCTCTGAATTAAACAGAATACTCTCACCCAGTCAAGAGATCAGGGCTAGATCCAACACCGTTTTTTAGCTCACTGCACCATCCCAGTTTCAGAACCTGGCTGTATGCAAATTAGTCTGTTCCTGTCCCAGTGCATGATGGGAACAGGGCAAACCAAACTACAAAAGCCAATTCTTACACTGGGAATCTGTGGGTGTCTCTTCAAAAGAGACACCCACTGTCCTCCTCTCTCTTACTCTCTCCTTTTCGAGAACAAGCTTTCTCCGTGGAGCCAACAAGGGGGGGGGGGGGGGGGGGGGGGGGGAGTGAAGGCGCGCAATGCGCGCAGTGTGTAACGCCAGCCTCTGTACACAGAAGATGTGCATGCGTACGGAGTGCACATTTCCTGTCCTTACGCATGCACATCTCCTGTCCACGCGTACCACCTCCTGTCTCCCTTAGGGACAGAAAGCAGAAACAATAGTCTCGCTAGCGAAACAGCGCATGCGCTGCATTCGTAGCAAGATCTAAAAAGGGATGGCTTTGAGAAGATCAAAGGAGGGCGCGATCTCCTACTTCACCCAATTCAAATTAAGAACTGCCGACCAAGATTAATCATGCAGTAATTGCTCACATTTTATCGGAGAGATGGCATAAGGCCTGAAACACGCCCAGCTTTCCCCACAGATCATGATCACCATCAGTGGAAGCATAAGAGCCAGAAACCAAGGTAAGGTATGTCTGGAAGGACAGGACAGAGGACATTCCATCTCAGGTCTGTTGAAATATTCATTTATTTACAGCACCATCAGAAGCTGTGGAAAAAGATATAGGTTTTGGTGGCCTTGACAATCTAACCTCTACAAGTCTGCCAGTTCTCGAGTCGTTCGATACAGTGTTGGATGGTGATTGAAATGATCTGGGAAAATGTATCCTACCAAGATTCATAACAAAAAGATATCTTATTCAGTGAGTAGAGAGCAACCTGCCAAGAATGGTGAAGGCTGGTCTTACATTGTCAAACCTGGTAGAAGAAATGGTCATAGATGATATGACTCTGTCAGATCCCATGTTCAGGAAGGTTGAACTGGCATTCAAGGAGGCATATGTTGGATCTAATCTCTCTGTGAGGGTTGGCAGGTACTGTACTTTACAGGTTAGGCAATAAAGAAAGATTTTCAAACACTAAATAGGGCGGTGAACGAAGAAGCTGATTAGACTGAAATCCTAGAAGGTAAATAGCCTTTAATGTCATTCAGTGTACCCAATGGTCGAAATTATATGAAGTTCTCTTTTTAGTAGCAACAATATCGGACTTTGAAGACTAAAGCCAGGGCCTGTAGTGCGGTGCAACTGGTGCCACTGCACCGGGTGCTGACTTCAGGAGCCGCTGTGTTTGGAAGTTTATTTTGGTATCAAAAGCACCTGCTGACACTTCCTTGCCTCCAGCAATTCCTAGGCAATAATAAATATGTCAAGATAAGTACGGTGATTAATGTTCTTCCTGGAGGGAGATCAGAGTTTTGTCTAGTTGAGGTTTTGACTGATCATAAAATAGCACAGAGAAAGAATATGCCTGCGGCAAAAAAAGTGTACCATGCAGATCACAAAGTGCATATAATGTAAATAGGTCAGTGGGTTACTGCTTTTCTAAGAGACATCCTTTTTTACGTGCTGTTTATAAGTTAAAATTCTAATATAGAACAGTAAAATTTTGTATTAACTGTCATCAAAAAACTACATTCACACTGCAAAGTATAGGTTAGAGCATAGATTAATGTTGCAAAAATGGTTCTTTTAGGTAGAAATCGATTCTTGTTATTAAAGAGAACCCCCAACGATGGCGTTTTGTTTTCAGTTCTGGGTTTCTGCTTCTCCAAACCAAGCACTCTTAAACTATACTGACTACCAGTCAGGCCCGGACTGGCCATAGCGGGCACCAGGCAATCCCCCGGTGGGCCGCAAGGGTGGGGGCCGGTTTTGAGCCCCTGGGGGCCGAGTTTGTTACAGGGCCGTTTTTGCTGCACCTCCAACCCCCCCCCCCGAGTGGGAAGGGGGGGCCGGCTGAGCACTTTGCCAGGGCCGGTTTTGGTTCCCAGTCCGGCCCTGCTACCAGTATAGATGACATGGCACTCCTACACCTTGTAGCCCTCTGGCTTATGTAAAAGTACACATGTATGACTGATTGTGTCCGTGTAATGTGTGTGTGATGCAATGTGCTCTAACACCCTACACTGGTATGAGTGGCACTATAAAACTACTTAAATGCATCTGAAAGAAAGAGGTTATGGAGACTTGAGGGCCACCTTCACTATGAATGGGGGGGCTCCAACAATGTTGCACCAGGCGCCACCAGCCCTAAAGCCGGGCTCTAATTGAGACCGTACCTGATTGATGCCCTTATCCTAAGTCCAGGCCCTGATTCCCCTCAAATTAAGCTCTTCTTTCTTTTAGACCAAGAGGTGGTGCTGCCTGTGTTAAGCTCAGATTACTGTCTGGGAATGGAAAGAGGCATTTGATGGGTCTTGGTGTGATGCAAGCAGTTGCGGTGTACCCTAATCGACCTTCCTTTCGCAATGTGTGCTTGTAAACTCATGGTGGATCACAGAGTCATGAGGCCAGCTATATCATCCTTACGTAGGTGGATCTCCCAAATGATTTCATAAGCATATTAGATAACAGGTTTTCCTTTGATTGCCATTAACCAGAAGCACTCCAAAAGAGGAGCATTGCTTCTTGGCCAGAGACTGGAAGAGTGCCAAAACAGACATTTGCCAGGCTGCTGCACGGGCTTCAACGTTTATTTTTGCTTTATAGGCAGAGGGTGGGTTGTGCTGCTGCAACAGTTTGAAATGTTGGTGTTAGAATCCGGTTCTACCCAACTTAAGCTTCATCTCCAAATATTGAAGACGCTTGGCGCAATAATTCTGCCATGTAAAATCTCATCCACATGGTTCAGTCACTGGTCAATTTGAGCCGGTGATTACCAATTGGGCCCACTAGTACTTATTTAAGGAGACCAGCACTTATTTTTCCCATCAGATATTTACTAAAAGCAAAAGAGGGTAAAGGCACATAAATAGGAAAGACGGAGGAAGAGAAATACGGTCACAAAGGGAGAAAGCAGGAAGCTACAGGAGTGAGATAAAGGGGCAGATAGTATCTGCTAGTGAACTAAGGAAAAATGAGCTGGATTTAAGGCATCTAGGGCCATATGTATCATCAAACTATTTAGCATTTCTTAAATAGCGAATTTTAAGGAATCGCTATTTAGGAAATGCAAAATGGTATGTATGAACAAAATCGCTTTTTATTTGCGATTCCTTAAGCCTCCTTATTTGCGAATTCGCATTTTGCGAATTCGCAATTAAGGAATAATTTCCAATGCATTCCTATGGGCCAGGAGGCCCATAGGAATGAATGCAAAATAATTCTCAAATTGCGAATTCGCAATTTGCTAATCGCAATTTGAGAATTATTGCAAGGGTGCAGGGGTGTCTCAAAGACACCCTGCTGCACCCCTGAAAAGAACATGTGTGTGCATATGGCGCACATACATGCCCTATGGGCATGTGTGTGCATCATATGCCACCTTTAAAAATGCCAATTTGTGCATTTCTGGAAGAATTCGCAAGTTACCAGCAACTGAAAGTTGGTGGTAATTTGCGAATTCTTAAACAAAATTTGCAAGCTAAAATTGCTACATACATAGCATTTAAGGAATCGCAAATTTGCGATTCCCTAAATGCTATGGAAAAATAAGGAATCGCACAAGTTTGCAATTCCTTATTTTGGGAATGTTTCATACATTCCAAAACGTGCAAAACGGCTTGATACATATGGCCCCTAGTCGCTATTCAGTGCATCCACAGATTGCAGGCTTCTGAGCACACGTTTGGGCACCGCCACTCTTTCTTTTACAAATTAAGCACTGGTTACAGTAATTAGTAGGTGTAAAATTGCTGCTCTGAGTTGTAGAACTCAGACTTGGGAGCCCCTTTATGACAATGTGTGTTGCTTGCTTGCATGGTTTGCCTCTGGTTTCACCTAGAGAAAATTGTGTATGCAAAAACCCTAATGCAATTTGCGCCTGAGTTGTTATGCCAACTGGGGTGCAAATTCAGAGTGAGGCGATTGATTGTAGGAAGGGCCCAGTCTATGCTAACACACCTTTTTAACGATTCAATTTGAACACATTAGTGGCATCTGGTGGTTTGATTTATTTGTCTTTGAGGGTAGTTTAGCATTTGGCAGAGCGGTGCTTCTACCAAGAATTGACTGGTTCTGCCAATGGAAACTCCTGATCAAGTGGCGCGCCCATTACTGACCCACCAGGTGGTACTGATGTTCGCATGTTTATGTGGGGGGGGTAAAAGTGACTTGATTTCTCTACTCAAGACCACTAGGCTAGCTTTGCATGGAGGTACCAGGCATGGAAATCAATCAACTGTCCCCACGCACAGAGAGACAAACGTGTGTCTCATGGCAATTGATTTTTTGTTATACAAAAACAGGCTTGTACTTTGGGAGTTTGATTTTGAAAAACATTCATTTGTATTTGAAAAACAAAAAAGTTTGCTGAGTTTGGCCGAAAAATTTGGAGCCTGTTCTGAAAACTGCTCTGCCTTGTGTGCATCCGCCGCACTGGTGGAAGCATATAAGGTAGTTAGATTTCAACAGGCAGGTTGGTACTCTTATAATATGATTAAAACACAACAAACACCTTGCATGTACTGATACTTTCTTTCAAGAACAAATCCAAAGGGCACAAAAACCAAATCAATGCCACCCTATCTCAAAATGTATCACAAAATATATTTTTTAATTTCAAGAAAAACAATTTCCATACATCAATCACGTGTAACATGTATCACAATTCAAAATTTGTACGCAACATACCACAGAAACAATTTGTGACCAACCAAGACAATCAATGAATTTGGGTCATTACAACATAAATAGACAACATCAATACGAATGACTCATGGACAAAACATGTAGCATATAACAAAAGCCCTTTGATCCAACCAGGTAATCTTTTAGTTGAGCATTTTTTAACGTGAGTTTTTCAATTCGAACAAACAAAAACAGTGTGTTCTTAGAAAGAACAATTTCTGCACTGGCTTATGGGGAAAGAGGCTCGCCTAGAATGCAAAGACTTGAAGTAAGAATTTTGACATTGATTTGGTTTTTGTACCCTTTGGATTTGTTCTTGAAAGAAAGTATCAGTACAAGCAAGGTGTTTGCTGTGTTTTGATAAGAGGATCAGCCTTGCTGATTAGAGCCAAACCCTCCGTTGTTAGAGAACTCATAATATGATTGGCAGCACTCTGCAAGGGGAGAGCTGAACATGGTCTTCGCTCACCTGGTGGGATGGTAGATTTCTAGCCAGAGTCTCAAAGACTCCCTCTATGTTTACAACTATAGGCAGTAGTCAGATGGCTATATCCTCATGGGCAAGTAAACTGGCAAATCAGCACGACAAAGGAGGTAATCAGAAGTTTGCAAATGTTAATCCCCATTACACAGATGTCCTCATTACAAGCTTCCTGGTAAACTGGCCGAAATTCCTCCTTCGTTAATTTCAGTGGTGGGGACAATCCAGATCATTTCCTCCTCGTCCAGGTTTTTCAGAGTTTGCAGGGTGCTCCCTTTGAGCCATTGGAATCTGCGGAGTTCCGATTTCTCTCTGCTAAAGTGGCTTTCTGGTGGCCATCTCTTCTGGGAGGTGGGTTGGAGAACTAGGGGCCGTGCTGGCCTCTCCTCCGTTCCTTCAGTTTTTTTCTGGACAAGGTGGAGCTTAGGCCTGGTCCAGCCTTTCTTCCAAAGGTGGTGTCTTCTTTTCATTTGGATTCGGATATGGTTTTGCCAACTTTTTGTCCCTCTCCTGATTTTGCTGAGGAGATCGGTTTGCATTCACTGGATGTCCATCAAACTCTTTTGGTTTATTTGCATTGCATTGCGCTGCAGACTTCCGGAAGTTGGATGCTTAGTTAGTCTCCCATCATGGTTTGGCCCAACGGAGTTGTAAGCCTTCCCTTTCTACCATGTCCCATTGGATTAAGTTGGCCATTTCACATTCCTATTCTTTGGGCAGTCAACCTGTACCTGTGTCTTTCCTAGGGAGGTGTTTCGGCCTCCTCGGCGTCCTTCAATGGGGCTTCTTTTTAGGACATTTGTTTTGCTGACACTTAGGCTCAGCCCCACACGTTCATGAACCATTATCATTTACACCTGGGTGGGGATGTCTCTTCCAATTTTGGTACAGCTGTTTTGAGTTTTGCTGTTTCTTTTGCAGTCTGATTCTGTATGCTTTGTGTCATTAAACTTCCTCTGTTTTCCACTTTTTTGTTGTTTGGTTTTGTACCGCAATTAGTGGTGGGCTTAGGTACGTACTCCGACATGAGGGCTGTAAGAGGAAGATGGACGCAGAGTTAATGCCTGGTCACTTACTGAAAATATTAATTTCTCCAAGTCAATGTCTTCCTCGTCACAGTCCTGGGTTCCCGCCCGCCTCCCCATTGTTACTGATTGTAGTCTTGCTTGGTTATTTCAGGAAACCCTTCCCAAGAAGTGAGGTACTCGTACTCAGGGAGTACAGGGACCATCTTAGAATGGGGAGGGATGTCAAGTTTGGTGATTAGGTTCTGCAGGAATGGACTCAGAGTAATGAACATTACCAGTAAGCAACTGGACATTATGAGTTTGACCGTGAGGGTCCACTAGGAAATGAGGATTACCAAGCGAATTGGTAATTCCAGGTCCAATTATCATGATAAAATCCTCTTTTTCCCCACAAATGTTCACACAGGCTGTTTTTAGCAGTTAAAAACATTGTGTGAAAATAAAGTGAAATTCAGTGTTCCTGAAAATATCATGATTCTTATGGGTCTGGTAACCGCATATTACTGGCCCCATTGGAATTAGGGGACCCCCCTTATTGATGGCCTAAGTCGTCTCTACCTTATCGTCTTGCATACAAATCGAGCTTGGGGTGAGGCGAAGAAAAGATTTACGGGATCAATCAAACTAACCGGTATTTAGTAAATCAGGTGTACATAGCATTTGCTCCCGTTTGCAAACCTATTCCCATTAGTGGCTGAGCTTAACCTGAACTTGCTTCAGTTGTGCACGGACATTTACCAGCAGAATTTAGCTTAGGAAGACTTTTCAAGTCATTTTTGTGTTTCTTTAACTTATACATGTATATATTTTATTAAATTGTTTGTGCACCTAGTGCGGCCACGCTATGGGAGGCACTGAAGCCCACATTGCGGGGGTGGACATTTCATGGTGCGCAGCCGCCCACAGGCAGCGAAGGGAGGCACTGATCCGAGCCGTGGCTCACATAGAGCAGCTTGAGCGACAGACCAGAGAGTCGGGCAGCGAGCTGGGAGTGAGGCAATTACTTCTGGCTCGACAAGAATGTGCGGCCCTGCTAATAGAAGAAGCGCATCAGGCCTGGCTGGCTACACGCAGTAGGGTGTACCAATGGGGAGACAAGTCGGGGAAAATGTTGCACCGGCTGTGTCAGGGTACCCTGCATGCGCAGACCCTGCCTGAAATACTAGACTTGGCGGGTGCCGGATTACAGACCCCTTGGCTATTGAGGAGAATTTTGCCGAGTACTTCAGCGACCTTTATGCTCCTCGGGAATGTCTGGAGGCTGCCACGATAGAGAAATTTATAGCTGACCTGCCACCTAGGGCGCTGTCGGATGACCAGCGAGACCAGTTGGAGGTTCCCTTCTCGGAGGAGGACTTGAGGGTGGCTCTGGGGGAGCTGAGAGCGAGGAAGGCTTCTGGACCAAACGGGTCCCCAAGTGAATTCTATTGCCGCTACAATTTGCAGCTGACCAGACATTACAAGGCAGTGGTGGAGGAGGCCCGGGAGAAAGGGGCGCTTCCTCCGGACTGGAGGCATGTGGAGGTGGTGGTATTTCAGAAACCCGGACGCCCTACTGAGAGCCATGCGTCCTATCGCCCCACGTCCTTACTTATCCAAAATATTGGAGGCGCATGTAACCAACTGCCTATCAAGTTTTGTGGAAGCCTCTGGGTATTTACAACCTAACCAGGCAGGCTTCCGGCCTGGTCACTCCACTGAGGCAGTGATATTGGCCGTTCAGAATACTCTAAGGTCTAATGCAGACAGGGACTTACACCAGGCTTTGGTGTTACTGGACCTGTCTGCGGCGTTCGACACGGTTGACTATACCATTCTGGTCAACCGTGTCGAACAGGCCGGTCTTCGGGACTCGGCCTTGGCCTGGCTCAAGTCCTTTATTTCTGGACGTACCCAATCGGTTCGACTAGGTTCCTTCACAGCCCCTAAAAAAATTTCCTTTTGTGGGGTCCCTCAAGGATCCTCCTTGTCCCCTTTATTATTTAATTTGTATATGCGCCCACTGTTATTCTCTCTACGAGAGTTTAAGGTTGATGTATATAACTATGCAGACGACCTGCAGTTGGTCTTTGTGCTAAACTCCCACAATGCTGCCGAGGAATTTCGAGCTACCATGTCTTTTATCCAGAGGTGGATGTCTCTAAACCACCTTAAGTTAAATCCGGGAAAAACGGAGCTCATTCTACCTGGGAAGAGTGAGATCAGCTGGAGTCCTAGTTTCTGGCCATCGGACATGGGCTCGCCCCCAAAAAAATCCCGTACAGTAAAAAGTTTGGGAGTGACTCTTAGTGAGGACCTTACCTTGGTGAGCCAAGTCGGAACTGTGGTCTCCTCGGGGTTTTTTCAATTGAGGAAGATCAGAAAAATAGCACATCTTCTTACAGGTCTGGCTTTAATTCAGACAGTCAGTGCTCTAGTCCTGTCCCACATTGATTTCTCTAATGGCCTCTATCTGGGGGCGCCTATTGGCCAACTTAAAAGATTGCAGTACTTGCAAAATCAAGCTGCGAGACTTATCTGCAAAGTACCTAAGTGGGAATCAATCAGACATGGTCTAGAGACCTTGCACTGGCTGCCTGTGGAACAGAGAGCCACTTTCAAGGTGGGTTGCATTGTGTTCAAGGCTCTGGAGGGCAAGGGTCCTATGTTCCTTAGATCACTACTGCGCAAATATACACCTTCGCGCAGTCTGAGATCAATTCACAAAGATCTACTCGAGGTCCCTCGTTTCAAAAAGAAACGTCAGGGAGGCAGCAGTTTTCAATTTTTAGCCTCCTCATTGTGGAATTCCCTCCCCTTGACCCTGCGACATAGCAAGGACCTCCTTGCTTTTAGGAAGGCATTTAAAACTCTTCTTTTTTCCCAGGCCTATTGTAAAAAGTGATTGTACCTCTTTTATGCACTGTTATGTTTGATTCTCTCACCAGCGCCAAGAAGCCCCAGGGCGTATGCGCGCTTAACAAATAATAAATAACATAACATAACATAACATCTCTCTTTTAAACGTGGAAGCCAAGGTTTTGGCGAAGGCATTAGCTAATCGACTATTGCCATACATAACATCCCTGATACACCCGGACCAGGCGGGATTTATGCCCCAGAGGGCTACGCGACATAACATCAGAAGGGCGCAGGTGGCGGCTGCGGCGATCCGGCAGCTGGGGGAACCAGCGGCGTAGCTCCTGGCGGATATGGACAGAGCGTTTGTCTCCCTGAGCTGGGTCTATTTATTTGCCCTGCTGCCTAGGGTCAACCTGGGCCCGCGCTTCCTATCATACATAAAATTGCTATACACTGGCCTCACAGCAACGGTCAGGGTTGCGGGGGCGGTCTCTTCTGCTTTTGAGATTCAGAAGGGTACGCGGCAGGGGTGCCCCCTGTCGCCATACCTGTTTGCTCTAGCTATGGAGCCCCTGGCGGCGTGGGTGCGCATGGATGTGCAGGTCCATGGGTTTGAGTGGGCCACGGGTCTCTCCGATAGAATAGCCCTATACGCAGACAATGTTTCTTAACGGCCCTAGATAGGACAGGTCCACGGTTGCTGGAGATTATGCAGATTTTCGGGGAGACGTCGGCCCTTTACATGAATCCCCGCAAATCCACACTGTGGGTCCTGGACGGGCAGACTAAGGTGGGATCGTGGGCGTCCACGGTACAGTTAGCGGCCAGGGGATTGAAGTACCTGGGGGTAGTGTTGTCGGAGGTCCCAGCAGTGGTATGGGAGCACAATGTGGGGCCTGTGTGGGAGAGGACGCGGGCAGACATCAGGTCCTGGTCTCGCATGCCCTTGACGCTGTTCGGTAGATCAGCGATTTTTAAAATGGTGGCGCTTCCCCGCCTCCTATATCAACTACAGAACCACCCATTTCCGATTCCAGCTCGATGGTTCCGAATGGTAAACTCCGTGCTAGGACAGTTCTTGTGGGAGGGGGGGGAGGGTGCGGGTGGCGGTGCGTACATGCGTCTTCTCTACTTACAGCGGGGGATTGGCTTCACCTGACCTCCTCTCCTACTATCAGGCCTCGCACCTGCTGGTCCTCAACGACTGGTGGTACGGGGACAGAGGGTATTCCACATACTCGCTAGAGCCGTGTCTGATGGTTCAGCACACGTTGCACACTATACTGTACTCAGCCAGGTTGCGTGGCGCACTGCCGCCGGCTACGAGTGTGGTGTTCATGGTTTGGAAGCAGGCGCTTCGGCGCATGGGTTGGTGGAGTGTCTTGACACGAGAAACCCCCCTGTGGAATAACGGGCGGCTGCCTCAGTTGGCGGCTCTGTCAGGACTCAGAGGGTGGGATGCCATCGGCATATCCACACTGGGTGACGTGGTGGCCGATAACACTATTAAGTCCTTTCGGAATTTACAGGAGGAATACCAGTTGCAGCCGGCACAGTTCTACCAATATCTACAGCTGAGACATGCGATATCTCCAAGTTTGCAGGGCCTGGAGGACATCCCCGAATTCAGTCCTATAGAGGCCAAACTCTTTATGGAGGATTTAGGAGACAGGAAGATTTCGGGCATATACCAAACCCTAGTGAGACACTGCTCCCCCACACTTCAGAAGCTTCGGGGGGACTGGAGGCCGATGTGGGTGAGCTGGAGGAAGAGGACTGGGTGGAAGCGCTGGCGTCCCCGCGTGGGGCCGCAATCGTCTAGTCCAATTTAAATACCTTCATAGGGTGTATTTTACTAGGACGCGCCTCTGGCGGGCGGGGATGATTTCCTCAACGATATGTTTGCGCTGAGATCAGGCAGAAGGCACATTTATGAACACAATATGGCACTGTGCATCACTAGAGAGCTTTTGGGGGGGTCTTTGCATGCCTTTCGGAGGTTCTGGGCTGGGAGCTAGCCCGCACACCGCAGTTGGCCCTTTTACACATGATGGAGGGGGTGGGAGGCCACAGATACAAAAGACACCTTTTATTGTTAGGGCTCACCTTAGCAAAGCGAGACATTGCACAGGCATGGAAGGCGACGAGGCCCCCTCGGTGGCGGTCTGGGAAAATGTCCTTGATTTTTGCATGGGTCTGGAGCAACCAATTTTTGTGGCTAGGGGGTGTCCATGCAAGCACTATAAAATCTGGAACAGGTGGGCAGAGTATCGGGTATTGTGGCTGGACCCCCCTGTGATGGACGAGCGTCTACTGCCGGGTTAGGGGGGAGACTGCATATAGATACAAAAGAATGGGCCGATGGGGTGGTGGGGTGGACCGTGAGTGCTTTACTGTATATTACTATTCTGCATCACTGAACATGGAACTGTGGACTTGTGTGACCGGGAGGGGGGGGTGTTTGGGGGGGGGAGTTGGGGTATGGGTGGGTATTTTTCATGCTCCTGCACTTGGGGCAGATGTTTATTGGGGGCTGAAAGACTTTGAAACGAGCAGTTAATGGCAATTGTGAATGTTTTGCAATTTTTTTTCAGTTGCCTCTGGATGGCAGGGTGCTGCTTGATATGTGCTACTTGACTAATAAAATCTGTTTAAAAAAATGTTTGTGCACCTCAGTCTTTTTCACATCCCGCAAACTAATCACATACCTCGAATTGTTGGGTAGGATAGAAAATCTCAGAAATTAGGTTGACCTGTCACTGGTGTATTCAACGGCCATGAACTGGCAGGCAGACTGATCAATCTGTTTTGTAAAAAAGTTGAAATTGTGATTTGCACACTAGTCCCTAGATCATAATGGGTCAGAAACACAAACATTTAACACCTTTAAACCTAGATTGTCAATGCAAAAATCAAAAAGCTTGCTTCTGTGTATGACCCTGTTTTTGTCTCCTATATGGACATTAAACCTTAATAATAATGTCTTGCTATGCATAACTTTCCTAATTTTCAATATTACTTCTAAAAACACCCTCTTCTAGTTTTCTTTAGCTTTCCCAGCTAATGTCTAGACTCGCCAAACACATTTTATACTTTTGATCTTTGTTCTAGGTCATTTTATCTTCTTACTTGTTCTTTGGCCTTCTCTTTGCAACTATTAACTTTCTTGAGGGCAGCTTTAGAGCACCACCTTGAGGCAATCCCAAATTATTGCATTAGGCCAAAAAGCTGCCTTTTTAGGTGTATATAGAACACTCTAGCAGGCCCATTTCTATTCTGTCTTGAGCAGTGAAAATATTTGGGATTTTCCTGAAAGCTGAGAAGCAGAAGAAGTGGGGGCACTGGCAAATTACCCTACATCCATGTCATGAATGTTCCTTCTCCTCACCTACCTGGCTACAGGTTGCTCTACCCTCTGTTTATCTATCGGGGTAGGGCTTCAGAGGCAGCGCATGGCAGATGTTTATCCAGTCACTCGTGGGCATGCAACAGGACTCTGACCCTGAGACATAGCAGCCGAAGCAGACAGCAAACGCACATGTACTGAATCAGCCTAATATTGCATTTTATTTGATGAATATACATGTGACAGTGGGATTTATCCAGTGCTTTAATTGGGCTGAAAAATGTTGGGGTGGGGTTCTCTAAAAGGGGGAATACTTTCACAGGCGCTGCCTTTGTAATTATGGGCGTGGCTTAAAACATGTAATCAAAAATCCTGTGAATAACACAGCATGCCTCCTGACCAGTATTTTCGTGCCTCTCTGTGAGTTTTCTGTTATTGAATCAGTCACATCACACAACAACCATCACAGACGCCTAAAACCAGGCGGACCTATATGCTTTCCCAAAGCGTGTTAGCAGTATCAGATACATGAACAACAATTTTGTTGTAAATAATTAGATTTTTAAATGTTGCAACTTCGAAAATATGAGATTGTAAATTGTATATTGCTAAGTCTGTGGAAAGGGTAGTGGCCTTCAAAGTGTCTCAATCACTGTTGTTTGCCCCTTCATGCCACTTTCTTCTGCAGTCTCTCACTCTGTTAGACACTTCACCCTTTTTCTCCCATAATTCTGAAATCTTCCATCTGTATATATCATACATCATCTCTTTCCTCTTCAGCATCATATTTTCACCCTCTGCTTCTGCACGTATTTGTTTTCATCTCCTCCACTTCCCATGCTCCCACAGCTTCCACGCATACAACCCAGGTATTCACCTGAATGCACTGCATTTTTTTGCCCTTTGTCACTGTCCGTTTTTCGCCATTTGTGTACCTTTATCACACAGTTTGCAAAGATTACAACTGGCACATATTGGACCACTGCTTTACGCGCCCTGTGGCGAGGCGAATGAATGATTTGATGTGCATGTTTATGACCCACTGCCAGCCACTATGAGGAGCAGCCACTGCCTTCAGCCTCGACTTCAAAGCTCCTAGTTGTGTGATGTCGTAAACCGCCACCCATACCCTGTGCTCACTCAGACACCTGGAAGCAACTCAGTTCAAAGTATGCACTCCAAACCAGTCATGCTACATGATCAAAACTAAAAGAATTCAACCTCTTGAAAAAGCAGATAATCTTAGGGAATGGAAGATGAAGTAAAACATCTGAACTGTAAGCAAGGATTGCATCAATGACATGAAGGGCCAGATGTACGATGTAACATTGCAAGCGCAAACAGGTTTGTGACCCGTTTGCACATGCAAATTTAGTCTGGGCCATGTACTTACACTATTTTGTGACTCGCAAATAATTTGCGACTCGCAAAATAGTGTATTGCGACTCGCTTTTAGGAAGGGGCGTTCCCTTCCTAATATGGACTCACAAGCTATGTGCAAATGCAATTTACTGCCCTCTTCAAGAGAGTGGTAATGGAGTCGCAAATGGGAAGGGGTCCCCAGGGGACCCCTTCCCCTTTGTGACTGCCCCTAAAATATTTTTTAAGGTCAGGCAGAGGTCCTAGGGACCACTTCTTGCCCTTAAAAAATGAAACGAAAACGTTTCATTTTTTTAAAAAATGCATCCCGTTTTACTGTTAGGCAAACGGACTGCATTAAAAAAAAATCGCTGCTTTATTTTAAAGCAGTCCCAGACATGGGGGTCTGCTGAGCCCAGCAGGCCACCATCCCTGGGAGGGCCAGCCATTCCCAATAGGGTCGCAAAATGCGAGTGCCTCATTAATATTAATGAGGCTCGCATTTTGCAACACCATTGGGAATCGCAATCATTGTCTCTGACACTGTAGTACATAGTAAATTGCGACTTGCAATTTGTGACTCACAATCGAGCGCAAATTGCGTGTCGCAATTTACTATGATCGTACATCAGGCACGAAATTCCATATGGGCTTTTACAATAATTGTTGAGAACTTCAAAAGTGTTTTGCCAGTAAAGTCAAGGACATGAATATAGAGCTCAAACAAACCTGTTTCAAAGTCGATTTTTTATTATTTCCGGGTCTGTGACCCACCCAGTGCTAAATTTGAGCCGATGCTTTCCAGTGCTCGGCACCAGCACCTAATTGTGAACACCATACTTAGAACAGTCCACCACATGCTGGCGCTGCTCATCTAATTTAGAGATGAGCAGAACTGTAGTTTAGGGCTACAATATATATTAAAATTGCTAATACCTGCCTTCCCAGCCATTTCTTTAGCTTTGGGGAGCTGGAATAATCTGAACTGTCGCATTTACAAGCGAGAGAGATGGTTGGTAGTTGGTTTGGCAGCGGCGATGGGTGGTGCAAGCTGCAGTGGCCTCCTGGTCAGAGCCCTGACACCCAATATTTTATAAATTAAGCACTGCCTAAAGCCCTGGATTTACAAATGGTCAAGGGCGTCTAATGCCAACATGGCTCATCCCACTGGTCCTCCCTCAAGCACTTTGCTAATTGGGACTCTAGTCTCAAGCCTATTGCTATTACAGTGAACAGAGAAGTTTTGAAGTTGAAAAGCCAATGCAACATGAAGATAAGACTGCTCCACTCCTCACTTTACCGGGAACTTGCACCAGCAAAAAAGAAAGGAGTAAAAGTCTGGGATGAAATGACTGTAGAAAGGGACGGGGCAGAGCAGGTGAAAGACAAAGCAGGAGTGGCATGAAAGAGCAAGCAATAGCAGAAAACAAGCATTGACAAATGACTGGCACTGGCTACCAATTTTTGGCTTTGCCATTGTTTGTGAAAGAGTTTTGCAAAACTGTTCAAGGGGACTACTTTATGTGTATAACTACACACTGTTTAAGAGCAGAATGCTGTCATTTAGAAAGAGGTAAGCCAATGGATGAAGTGGGCTGAACCTGTGACCCATGCTATATGCTGTGTTTTTTTAAATCAAAATGTATTGGCTAACGCCAGATCTACAAGTAGGATAGAGTGTAAAGGAGATTTAAAGGAAAATGAAAAAGATAAATGACTATTAAACTTACATTTTGCAAACGTGCACAAGCAATCTGGTGGCCACTGGTACTAATTATTATGAAGCAGTTTGCTGTGATAATATATCACCTGAAGAAATGTGTTTGTATCCTGCAAGTCAAAGATTCTATCTAAAAGATATAGCTCAGTGGTTAATTCACCTAGTTTAGAGATCTGTATCCATTGTATTGGTCAAAGGTTTGGAGCACAGGGACATATATCATTTGATTAAGGTACCTACTGCAAAGATCTATGTGTAACCGATGTGTCAAGGTTTTCAATTCCAGTGAGATTGCTTCCTTTCAGAAGATCACTGGCAGTGTAAGCCCAAAATCAGCAGAGTATTAAGGGGAAAAAGAAACATTTAAACTTGAAATTAATCAGACTCATTGATAAGTCGACCTCAAACTCTGAACACCTTAATCCCCAACCCTCTTTTGCACCCTGCCTACAACCCTGTCTTGCTCTTTCCTAGTACTAGCACTGCCATTGCTAACCCTGGTCTTGGGGTCAGGAATAAAGCCACAAGAACCCACAGAACCCAGCAACTCAAAGTCACTTCTTCAGTTTCCACACAACTCTCTTGCGCTAGCTCTCTCCTCATCTAATAGAAAACTACTGAACGGCTCACACGGGGACAACGGGACAATCTTGTGATGTTATTGGGGGAATTAAAAGTTGCATGATGCCAGCTCGCTAACCCTGTCCTTTTTTAGTGGTTTGAAATATATGCCCTTTGCCATAAATCTGGGACTAGCAATGTTGGGGGTGTCAGAGATTGTGAGACCTGATAGAACACAACTCCTTATGGCTTGTAAACCGTAGGCAGCTATACAATACCCTTAATTTAATCAAATAGATTTGGTCACTAAAATTCGCCCAACAGTTGCCTATTCTGTCCCCAGATCTGAGCCACCTAGCTCTGAAGTATTCAAACTCCATCCCTGGCCTGCAGGAGTTTTTCTTAAATCATTTTCTGGCCTGACTTCCGGCAGCTCCAGAGTGCTTCCGGGACTGGCCCCTGCCCATTGGTGCCTTGAACATCTGCCTGCTGAGCACCCAAGCTGTGTCAACTAACATCCTTGGCACAAACAAGTGTCATCGGATTGTCCAGCCGTCTGCAATTACATTTTCTGGCCTATTGGCATCCCAAAGCATGACATTGGAATCGTATGACAGCAATATTGTGCACTAAATATAGTTTACTAGCATATCATTCTTTTGGGTGTAATGTTTTTCGAATACTGAATCCAAAGTGGCTATATTTTTGTCAATCGTCCGTCAGATGATATTGCGGTTGGGATATTTTGGTACATACCGCATCCTACTCTGTCTCTCGCTCTCTCATACTCATATCCCAACTTACATCCACCAATCGTAAACTTCTCTCCCTAAATAACTACTTTTCCCGTTTTCCTACCTTTCCTTTCAGTCCTACAATCTTCTGTCTGCGTCAATTGCCCTCTCTCTCATCTGTGCCTCTTTTTTCTACTGCATTCCTCTTTACTATTTTGTGCATCTCCTTTTCCCACCAGGTCTTTCTTCCCTCTCTTCTTACCCTTTTTAATCGTGTCTCTTCTTCCCCACCTGTATCCCCTCCCTCCCTCTGTCCTTAGGTCACTTCATGTAATTACTCCCTTCTAAATATATCTTCAGTTCTTGCTCCTCTCCTGCAGGCCGAGATGGCGCCTTAGAAGTAAAATAAAAACACACTTTAATTCTGCTGGCAGTTGGTTTATTTACCTTGTGGTTGGATGCTATGCGCACAGTGTGCCAGCAGCTTCTGCTTCACTCCTCCACCATCGCTCAAAAAATGCGAGAGGTATATATAAAACCTCTCAGACAAACCAGGCGCCTGATACCAGGATGCCACCGACTTCCCTGCCGATGTATCTCAAGCATGCCCTATTGCACCCACTGCTATCCTAGTCCTGGCCCCTCTGTGCAGCTCTGCCAATGCACCTCAAGCCTGCCCACTCCTTGCATGTCCATCATTGGAATCCACAATCACTCCTGCCAGTTTTGGTTCAGTTTCATTCCAATTAATTCACACCACAATAATCAACCAACAGTATAGCACAAAAACTATTGCAAAACTTACTCTAACCCTAACAAATAGTCCATAACCCTAACCGCAAACTGTTCCTAAACCTAACTGACTTTACAGCTTAGTGTTGTCAAGTTTATTGACCATTGATGGGCATCTCTACAGAGATCAATGATACAAAAATAAATATTGATCAATATAAAATGTACAGAGTCATCTCCACAGCACAAGTATTTACAGTTAAAAGAGCTTCAAAAAACTTGTAAAATATTTCAATGAATTGTAACACGCTTGAGTGGAGGTGACATCATAAAATTAATAAATTAGTTGAAAGGTTCTACGTTGTACTTAAAAAGTCATGAATGTAAGTATAATCTCCGTAGTGCACATAATGCTGGATAATTATACTTTACATGCTATATATCTTGTTTCCCTCTTTGACAGAGGTGGCAATTATGTGGGTAATAAGATTGTCCTGCCCAGTCCTGTCCTGTTAGTGCTTTAAGAGGCAATTCACCTAATCTCAATATTAGTGTCAATCTTGTAACGTCAAGCTCAAGAGGAAATAAAAGACAAGGCTAAAACCGGATTAATCAGTACTTGGTCAGGATATGTTTTAAATATTTTTAGATTTACACAATGGTCACCATCAAACAAAAATCTTAGCAAAGCAATAGATTTTTTCAAAAATAATAATAACTACCCGTCCTGAAGACCAACTAGAAATAATTCACTTGAACAGCCAACACTATCCAGTGCATACTGAAAATGGATGAAAAAAGTCCCTAGATTATTACTTTCATTAAACAGTTCCTTATTTAAAAATTATTTCATTGTTCCTTTTGGGACATGGATTATACAGTAACCCCATCAGATTACTTTAGAAATTGCCTGGGCATAAGTACTAGAGACCAAATTCTAGATGCAAGACCTGGACAACAATTGCAGTACCTAATGTACACAATTTTTACAGGATCTTAAAGGTTTACGAAATACCACTTTGTGATTGGAGTATATTCTAAAGCATAATTTAGAGTAGGATGTGTTTTTGTTTTATAAACTTTCAATAAATAATTAAAATGTATTTTCCCCAAAGACTTACACAGGTTGTTTAAAGCTCCAGCATTGTCCAAAATCTTATTTCATAATTGGCTATAGAGATGTTTATCACTGAAACCATAATAAAAGGTTCTACCAAGATATGTAAATGTCTTTACCATCTCAAATAGTTAAAAACAATTACATTGTTTCCTACCCTAAACACTATTATCTTTGTTTTAGAAACAATTATCTTCAGTAAATTGTTTACAGCATACTGGTTTAACACTTCTGAGTTAAGCTGCATACCTATTGGGGTTAGATCCAAAATAACTAGGCAGTCTGCATACAGTAAATGTAGTGAGTGAGTACCTAGTTTCGAACGGAAATTGTAATTTGTAAACTGAATTGGCAAATGATATAGCAACAAAGGAAACTAAAGAGGAGTTAATATGCAAAATGATTTAAGTCATTCTCCATTTTTATCACTGATGAAAAACCTTTATTTCATCCCAGAAGTAACTTACACTAGGTTGACTTATGAAATTAGATTATTAATCGGGATAAATTAGATGGGATGGCAACGGCAGACAATTTTCTCCATAATGTTGGTCTGTCAACACGATCAAATGTTGTGGAGAAATCTATACAAGCAGCATAGACAATCTGGCAACTACATAGTTGTTTATAATAGTTTGTACTGCAGCAATGTTATCAATTACAGAACAATTGTGTCTACCATCTAATTGTTCTCAAACAATATCTTCTTTAACGGCCAAAGCCTGGATATGTTCCAGAATACTCCTTGCGAAGATCTTCTGAACTGCATCGAGAAGAGCAAGTTGCCTGTAGTTAATGGGGTCTTTTCGACAACCCTTTTCGTGCAGTGGTATCATGATGCGCCGGGTCCATGAGCTCTAGCTAGGACCTCTTTTGTAATAGTGAGAATATAGAGGAGCTAAAGATTTACCCAGGAGATCTGGATGTCTTTCTAATACTGTAACAGGGCTCAGATCAGGGCCCACAGCCCCTGAGTGTCCTGCTCTGTTTATATATTTAATTATTTGATGACATGTTGGAGGAGGGATCTTGTCAGAATACTGGCTTTTTCGGCAGAGAGAGGCTGATTTTTCCGGGATCTCTATGCCAGTTCCAGCAAGTAGCTCACAAATGTAGTCTTTCCGTACCTGTTGAGGGACAGAAATTACGGAGCCAATCACAACGCAGCGTTGTGATTGGTCTGAGCGCTGTGACACAGCACTCAGCCAGGGTCTCAAGGGGTGGGCATGTCCTCCATGCAGGGTGTAATGCAGCCTGCATGGAGAACAGGGAAGTGCGCATAAATGGTTTGGGCGGAACGAGAGGGATGCCCAAACAGTCATTGCGCACTTAGGAGTGGGCAACCACTCCTCCCCTGCTCCAAGAGCAGAGCAGCCCCGCCCACCCACCCGCCACAAAGCAGCAGGACATGAAACATAAAATGACAATAACTCTGTTATTGTCATTTTATGTTTTTCACTGCTCATAGGCAGTGGGGTGACGCTCCTCCACCATAGCGGAGGAGCCGGTCCTGCTGGTGCTCCTCTATAAGATTTATATTACTGCATGCAAACATAACACAAACATACATCTTGAAGAAGCCATTTCTATTGGCTTTGCTAGTGCTTGTTATAATTCCAATATGAGACTTTGTTCAAAATCACTAAAGTCAGTGGACGAGGTAGTGGACTTCAATCTGTCCCAGTCACTCCAGTTCTCCTCTTCACACTACTTTCCTCGGCAATCCCTCACTTTGTTAGACACTTATGACCTTCTACTCCCCAAATCTTTCGGAATTCCATTTGCATCTCTCAACTCATCCCCCTCCTCTTCATCGCTGCCTTCTCACTCTGTCCTTCTGCATGCACTTCCTGGCATCACCTCCCCAATACACATAACCCACCTCACCTGTAAGCGCTGCATGTTTTTGGCAGCTGCGTACCTGTAGAATCATGATTAATAATTGGCACATATACGACCACCGATCAGTGCGCTCGGAGAGAGGCCAAAGGATTGGATGTACATGGAGCCTGAATATCTTCATAAACCACTGGCAGGCACTGGGAGAAACGTGCACTACCTTCTGCCTCACAGTGCTTAATTTGATCTGGTGGTTTCCGGTGCTCGGCACTGGCACTTGTCCATACTGCACTAATGACAGTCTGCCACGTGGTGGCGCTGCTCATCTAATTTAGAGATGAGCTGAACAATGGTTGTTTATAAATACAATCTTTTTTCTACTGCATTCCTCTTTACTATTTTGTGCATCTCCTTTTCCCACCAGGTCTTTCTTCCCTCTCTTCTTACCCTTTTTAATCGTGTCTCTTCTTCCCCACCTGTATCCCCTCCCTCCCTCTGTCCTTAGGTCACTTCATGTAATTACTCCCTTCTAAATATATCTTCAGTTCTTGCTCCTCTCCTGCAGGCCGAGATGGCGCCTTAGAAGTAAAATAAAAACACACTTTAATTCTGCTGGCAGTTGGTTTATTTACCTTGTGGTTGGATGCTATGCGCACAGTGTGCCAGCAGCTTCTGCTTCACTCCTCCACCATCGCTCAAAAAATGCGAGAGGTATATATAAAACCTCTCAGACAAACCAGGCGCCTGATACCAGGATGCCACCGACTTCCCTGCCGATGTATCTCAAGCATGCCCTATTGCACCCACTGCTATCCTAGTCCTGGCCCCTCTGTGCAGCTCTGCCAATGCACCTCAAGCCTGCCCACTCCTTGCATGTCCATCATTGGAATCCACAATCACTCCTGCCAGTTTTGGTTCAGTTTCATTCCAATTAATTCACACCACAATAATCAACCAACAGTATAGCACAAAAACTATTGCAAAACTTACTCTAACCCTAACAAATAGTCCATAACCCTAACCGCAAACTGTTCCTAAACCTAACTGACTTTACAGCTTAGTGTTGTCAAGTTTATTGACCATTGATGGGCATCTCTACAGAGATCAATGATACAAAAATAAATATTGATCAATATAAAATGTACAGAGTCATCTCCACAGCACAAGTATTTACAGTTAAAAGAGCTTCAAAAAACTTGTAAAATATTTCAATGAATTGTAACACGCTTGAGTGGAGGTGACATCATAAAATTAATAAATTAGTTGAAAGGTTCTACGTTGTACTTAAAAAGTCATGAATGTAAGTATAATCTCCGTAGTGCACATAATGCTGGATAATTATACTTTACATGCTATATATCTTGTTTCCCTCTTTGACAGAGGTGGCAATTATGTGGGTAATAAGATTGTCCTGCCCAGTCCTGTCCTGTTAGTGCTTTAAGAGGCAATTCACCTAATCTCAATATTAGTGTCAATCTTGTAACGTCAAGCTCAAGAGGAAATAAAAGACAAGGCTAAAACCGGATTAATCAGTACTTGGTCAGGATATGTTTTAAATATTTTTAGATTTACACAATGGTCACCATCAAACAAAAATCTTAGCAAAGCAATAGATTTTTTCAAAAATAATAATAACTACCCGTCCTGAAGACCAACTAGAAATAATTCACTTGAACAGCCAACACTATCCAGTGCATACTGAAAATGGATGAAAAAAGTCCCTAGATTATTACTTTCATTAAACAGTTCCTTATTTAAAAATTATTTCATTGTTCCTTTTGGGACATGGATTATACAGTAACCCCATCAGATTACTTTAGAAATTGCCTGGGCATAAGTACTAGAGACCAAATTCTAGATGCAAGACCTGGACAACAATTGCAGTACCTAATGTACACAATTTTTACAGGATCTTAAAGGTTTACGAAATACCACTTTGTGATTGGAGTATATTCTAAAGCATAATTTAGAGTAGGATGTGTTTTTGTTTTATAAACTTTCAATAAATAATTAAAATGTATTTTCCCCAAAGACTTACACAGGTTGTTTAAAGCTCCAGCATTGTCCAAAATCTTATTTCATAATTGGCTATAGAGATGTTTATCACTGAAACCATAATAAAAGGTTCTACCAAGATATGTAAATGTCTTTACCATCTCAAATAGTTAAAAACAATTACATTGTTTCCTACCCTAAACACTATTATCTTTGTTTTAGAAACAATTATCTTCAGTAAATTGTTTACAGCATACTGGTTTAACACTTCTGAGTTAAGCTGCATACCTATTGGGGTTAGATCCAAAATAACTAGGCAGTCTGCATACAGTAAATGTAGTGAGTGAGTACCTAGTTTCGAACGGAAATTGTAATTTGTAAACTGAATTGGCAAATGATATAGCAACAAAGGAAACTAAAGAGGAGTTAATATGCAAAATGATTTAAGTCATTCTCCATTTTTATCACTGATGAAAAACCTTTATTTCATCCCAGAAGTAACTTACACTAGGTTGACTTATGAAATTAGATTATTAATCGGGATAAATTAGATGGGATGGCAACGGCAGACAATTTTCTCCATAATGTTGGTCTGTCAACACGATCAAATGTTGTGGAGAAATCTATACAAGCAGCATAGACAATCTGGCAACTACATAGTTGTTTATAATAGTTTGTACTGCAGCAATGTTATCAATTACAGAACAATTGTGTCTACCATCTAATTGTTCTCAAACAATATCTTCTTTAACGGCCAAAGCCTGGATATGTTCCAGAATACTCCTTGCGAAGATCTTCTGAACTGCATCGAGAAGAGCAAGTTGCCTGTAGTTAATGGGGTCTTTTCGACAACCCTTTTCGTGCAGTGGTATCATGATGCGCCGGGTCCATGAGCTCTAGCTAGGACCTCTTTTGTAATAGTGAGAATATAGAGGAGCTAAAGATTTACCCAGGAGATCTGGATGTCTTTCTAATACTGTAACAGGGCTCAGATCAGGGCCCACAGCCCCTGAGTGTCCTGCTCTGTTTATATATTTAATTATTTGATGACATGTTGGAGGAGGGATCTTGTCAGAATACTGGCTTTTTCGGCAGAGAGAGGCTGATTTTTCCGGGATCTCTATGCCAGTTCCAGCAAGTAGCTCACAAATGTAGTCTTTCCGTACCTGTTGAGGGACAGAAATTACGGAGCCAATCACAACGCAGCGTTGTGATTGGTCTGAGCGCTGTGACACAGCACTCAGCCAGGGTCTCAAGGGGTGGGCATGTCCTCCATGCAGGGTGTAATGCAGCCTGCATGGAGAACAGGGAAGTGCGCATAAATGGTTTGGGCGGAACGAGAGGGATGCCCAAACAGTCATTGCGCACTTAGGAGTGGGCAACCACTCCTCCCCTGCTCCAAGAGCAGAGCAGCCCCGCCCACCCACCCGCCACAAAGCAGCAGGACATGAAACATAAAATGACAATAACTCTGTTATTGTCATTTTATGTTTTTCACTGCTCATAGGCAGTGGGGTGACGCTCCTCCACCATAGCGGAGGAGCCGGTCCTGCTGGTGCTCCTCTATAAGATTTATATTACTGCATGCAAACATAACACAAACATACATCTTGAAGAAGCCATTTCTATTGGCTTTGCTAGTGCTTGTTATAATTCCAATATGAGACTTTGTTCAAAATCACTAAAGTCAGTGGACGAGGTAGTGGACTTCAATCTGTCCCAGTCACTCCAGTTCTCCTCTTCACACTACTTTCCTCGGCAATCCCTCACTTTGTTAGACACTTATGACCTTCTACTCCCCAAATCTTTCGGAATTCCATTTGCATCTCTCAACTCATCCCCCTCCTCTTCATCGCTGCCTTCTCACTCTGTCCTTCTGCATGCACTTCCTGGCATCACCTCCCCAATACACATAACCCACCTCACCTGTAAGCGCTGCATGTTTTTGGCAGCTGCGTACCTGTAGAATCATGATTAATAATTGGCACATATACGACCACCGATCAGTGCGCTCGGAGAGAGGCCAAAGGATTGGATGTACATGGAGCCTGAATATCTTCATAAACCACTGGCAGGCACTGGGAGAAACGTGCACTACCTTCTGCCTCACAGTGCTTAATTTGATCTGGTGGTTTCCGGTGCTCGGCACTGGCACTTGTCCATACTGCACTAATGACAGTCTGCCACGTGGTGGCGCTGCTCATCTAATTTAGAGATGAGCTGAACAATGGTTGTTTATAAATACAATATACATAAAAAATTACTATTACCTGCCTCCCCATTCATTCCTTTAGCTTTGGGGACCTGGAATACTCTAAACTGTCGCACTTGCAGGCGAGAGAGATGGATGCTAGTTGTTTTAGCAGCGATGACAGGGGCGATGGGTGGTGCAAGCTGCAGTGGCCTCCTGGTCAGAGCCCTGGCACCTAATATTTTACAAATTAAGCACTGCCACGCTCAGCTCCAGAGCTCTGATTGGTGCCCATCACACCCGCCCCATTTAAAGCCCCGCTCGCAGCACTCCTTGCCTTGCCAGCCCTGTGCCCACACCCCTTCTGCCAGCTCACATCCGTCCCGACCTGCAGCCATCCTGCTGCCAGCGCAGGGCCCAGCGTTTTCCAGCTGTGCCAAGGCCAGTAACTTGAGAGGGTGAGACACTGGGCACGAAACCTCAACAAAGGGAGTTTGTGTGTGCAGGAATTCGACTTATTTCGTGCGGATCACAGGCCGGTCTTGTTTTGGAGGCCAGCAGGCCTCAAGCCCTCCCTAGCAGAATATGTCTGTGGTGGAGGAGAATTTCTCATCAGCAGCAATTATCACGCATAAACAACTGTTCTGTAAGGCTAGGAAGCCCTCAGCCTCCCACCCTCGCTGGGTTTGTGCATCGGGGGTGGTGCGAGGGGTAGTGTTTACTGCCAATTTCGTTTGCAAGTGTACAATACAACTATCAAAGCTCACTGGTCAGCGTCATGAAGATGTGAAGTTGAACTTCTCGCCTGCCCCCATATTCCTGGCACTTGCCGGCTGGTCCTCGTGTCCCCCACGCAGGGCACTGCCCCCATGCTCCCCCAATCTTGGTGCCCACTGATCACTGCTGGCATTGACTTTCAGTGTGACTCACCCCTGGCACCAACCAACTCCCTGTGGCCTCCATCACTGGCACTTGTCCCTCAAAAATGGCATTTACTTCCTAATGCCCCTATACTTAGTGACTGCCTTTAGTTAGCCCGGAAGATCCAGTCTGGCACTGATGCTGTTGAGCTCTTCACCCCACCCCTGGCACATACCCTCTGCGCCTATCTCCCGTAGCATGTTGGTGCCCCTTCACTAGCACTGTTAGCCAGTTTCCTCGCCTCAGACATTGACTCACTGGCACAGGCTTGGTGGACCCATTAGACTGGAGTGCGGCTTGCAGGTAGGAGGACCTGTGTTAAAGGTAAAGAACATACTACAATTATAAACTTAAAATGTACTTAAATAGGGGAGGTAGTATTGACGTGAACACTACAGATGCTTGGTGGTACCCACGGTAAACACACAATACACATAGAACTTCAGGAAAACAGACTAGATAGTTGGTGGCGTTCCGTATAATGCCCAAAGGAGGAATGTGACATCACCAAGTGAAATATAGCGTTTTGAGTTATTAGGTTTAACATATTACCCCCATAGGAGAAAAACACATATTGAAACAAGCATCGGCAAAGCCAAAAGGTCTGACGTTGGCCACCAGCCTTTTTTCTTTGTTTGCCATGATTCTTGCAAAACTGTATTGTTCGAGGAGTCACTGGCCACTCCTTGATCGTAAACAACCCACAACAGCTGAAGGTAAAAATATGTTTTTTTAATCTAAATAAGCACACTTTCGCATAGTAGTCCCTGGCACTTAAGGGAACTACTTTTGGGCGTCTTGTGAAATGGAAAAATTCAGTCACTCACAGTGAAGTAAGGCAATGGCTGGAATAGGCTGACCCACTGCCCCATGCTGTATGCTGTAGTGGACAAGAGAAAAATGTGAATGGCACAATAACAGACCGATGGGTGAGGAGGGCTGGTTGAAAGCCCCTTTAAGTACATTATACATATGATATATGTAAAATCAAAACGTCTTGGCTAAATCCGGACTTAAAAATGTAGCTGGAAATATTTTCCTTTCATCTCTATGGAGATCTTTCCGCACAGGAAGCCACAGGGGGCCAGCTACTTACAGTTCTACCCAGAATGTAACTGCCCCTGTTCTGGCACAGGAGCTATACCCAGTAAGGAAAATTGTATAGCTCAGTCAGTCACATGATGGTAGAAAAACAGTGACAGGTCAAAATCAGAATATATATGTCATCCCATCTAGAGCATGAATCAACTGAAATAAGATGGCCAAATATTCAACAAAGCTTAGTAGTCAAAAAGGATTAGATTCTTTTATTTATTAATTATACCTATGTTCACTCTTTTCTTCTTTGGTTATACCATTCAATATTATATACATTAAGCAACAATTCATAGAGAGCAGTACAACAAAAAATGAGACAAATTGATGGAGGCAAGGCGGTAGAAAAGACCACGCGTGTTTCGGCGTTATCGCCTTCATCAGGTCACCGTCATATTGCACCAATTGGATGAAAGAATATGTCTGTGCCAAGGTTCAATGCTCTGGAGCAGAGCATTTTAGACTCCAAATTGAAGATATTGTTGCCTCAAACTCATATGGCAATTCTTTACGATGGTTAGGGGCTAAATGCCTGTTCAGGGCGAAGTCACGAGGACGTTCCAAAGTTATATTTTCAATGTATGATTCTCGGCATAGCAGAAAGCCACCATACTTAAAAGACGGAGTTCAAGGGAAAGCCACGGGATGAGCAGAAAAGAGGCGGAAACACAGACTTTCCGAATTCACGTTCCGGTTTATAAGTCAAAAGATGTCAGAGAGCCACCATGCTTAAAGAGAGACGTACGCTACTCTGTAACCGATATGTTAGCAGGTAGTTCACATCACTAAGTTCAGGATGGTGTTGTATATGGAATGGGTACCACCCAAGGCCCAAAGATCTGCGTGTCAACCAAGGGATCGAGGAGTCGTCTAGCGCGTCCCTACGGCCAAAAGATAGCAGCTTCCGAAGAAATCAAAACGTCTTGGCTAAATCCAGACTTAAAAATGTAGCGGGAAATATTTTCCTTTCATCTCTATGGAGTTCTTTCCGCACAGGAAGCTACTTACAGTTCTACCCAGAATGTAACTGCCCCTGTGCTGGCACAGGAGCCATACCCTGCATGGGCATAAGGCAAAACTCTCTATATTTTCTCAGCGGAGAGCATAATATGTATATGGGCTATTTGCTAACACCTGATTTTTGGAGTGAGTCAGAACCACCCCAAAACAAACTCCTCAGCCACCTCCTGACAGCAAGTGTGTAAAATGGACTTAGAGGCGCTGCCCACAAACAACCCACTGCAACTTTCAAAGTCAAGTTTGCAGGTTACAGGTGAGGCACTGCTGGCTTGAGTGTGAGATGGCTGAAATTGAGGTATTGTTGGGCGAACAGGTGTTGTCAGAGTTGAAGAAGCCTATGTGACTGACAGCAAAGAAGGGTTGAGGTGAAGGTGAAGACACGTAGTAGGGTTAAGAGCAAGGAAGCGGTGGGTTACAGGTGAGGCGTGTGTGGTCGAAAACAAAGTGGTGTGGAGCTGAATTCAGGTGTGGTGAGGGCAGAGGCAAGGTGATACGCTCTTGAGAGCAGTTGGGTCGAAAGCGAGGTAGAGCGAGCTAGGTTTGAAAGCGAGATAGGATGGGGTTGAAGGCAAGGTATGGAGTGGTGAAAAGCAAGCGCGGGCGGTTGAATTTGAGGGAGGGTGAGTTGATGTGGTGCTCAAGGCAGGGTGGGCTTGAAGATGTGGGGTGGAGTGGAAGGTGAGGAGAGGTTAGCATTGAAGGTGAAAGCGGGATGAATGGAGTAGGGGTCATATCAGAGAGGGTCAGCGGTAAAGCCTTGGGTCTCACGCGGGGACACCACATCGGTAATCCCTCACTCAGAGATACAGATACTGCAGGGAATGGTAAATCCAGGATGCAAAATTACTGCAGCATTCCAAGTTTTCCATAATGGAATGGGGAATTACTTCAGAATCAGTGCTTCCACTCTGATCTCAGCAGGCTGCGACCAAATTCTGTGCCTTTTTCCACATACATAGTCCACCAGGTTATCAATACCACAATGTACCCCGTAAAAACTCGGGTGCAGAAATACTGCATATTTATAATAACCGATTTGCATGGAAACTCCAGTTTCCACCCAAATCAGGAATTCCGAGAGTCTCAGAAGGGGAAAACAGTTGTGGTTAAAGTTTCAGCCAGCGTGATTTGTGGACTATAAATGTTCCAATAAGCAAAAATCACAGAGGCATCCAGCCATTTTATTTTTCCAAATAACTTCCATCACTTTTAAATCTTTAACAGCTTGAACACTTGGCAGCTGCCACATTTCCCCCTCCTTGCTATTAAGTGACACGTTTCAAGTGGAAGAGAGTCATGTGAGACATTTATTTCTTTTTGTGAATCAATGCACGCGCCTCTCTTCCACCTCAGATATGTAAGGGAATATAGCATGGCAGGTGTACAAATTCAGATGCTAAACCTGAAAAAATAGGCAAACGCTACGAGGCGTCGGAGTCCGAGAAGTTTTAAGGCCTGGGCAAAGTGGGTTCTGGCCCAGGGCCCCAACGAAAGAGGAGGCCCCCCGATAGATCCTGTGTAGAGAGTCTTGCCCTGATGACCTTGAATAATTGTTAAACACGTTGTTTTAAATACCGTTTTATTTTAATTTATTTTTAATGTGGGTGATGTGGGAGAGTCTATTGCAGACTTTGGCATAGAAATGTGTTTACGTTTCATGCATTATCCATAAAAAAAGTTTTTTTTAGAGCCTAACAGGACCTCACATAGGAGAAATGGGAGGGTGTCACAGAGATTATTTGCAGGAACATTAGTGAGATGCTGATGTGTTACAACACTGAAAACACATCACTATCCCTGAATATTAGATGTAAACACATTTAGAATTTGGACGAGTGTTCCTGTGCACTGCCAGTGATCTGGCCAAAGAGGGCATGAAAGAGATGAAATTAGATAATAAATCAAAAGGTGTACCGAACACGGGCATCCAAAATACGTTTCGCCCAGGGGCCCCAAAATCCTTAAAATGTCCCTGAGGATTATATTTCAACTGTAACCGTGGTTGTATTTTTATACATTTGCATGTTTTACATTGTGAGTTTTTATTAACTGTACAATAAACCTTACTTACTTACTGAGGGTAGTACTGCAAGTTTGTACTGTGGGACTTTCAATGTCCTAAAAACTTGTTTACAGGATCTGCCTCTGTGCCTTGTTGGGTTGAAGGCAAGTTGGGGTGAGTCCGCGCGAGGTGGGCCAAATACCACTCAGAGGGGGTGGAAGTGGTTCAGCTCTTCATGTGGAATCTGCCACATTGAGAGCAGGGTGTGGTGGAGGGAAGCAACATTGGAAATCACGGTTCCTCATGTTTATATCCGGCGTTACCACTGACTCTCTTTGTCACATCAGGCAAGTCAAGTCGAAACCCTGCCCCCAAGTCTAACCGTGGGTCTACCACAGACAAACACCGTGGCGCGCTCCAACCCCAGCAATGCACCTGACTCCACAATGGACCACGCTCCTTTTAATCCCAGCAGTTCCCTTGACTGTCCGTGTGATCCCTGATTCATCATTTTCCTTACTCGGGCAGGGCACCGCCTCCGCTATTAACGAGGCGGTACCATGTGCCCCTCCCTCCCCATGGAAGTAATTCCTGTAAGAGAACATTCCTCTGATAAGAACACATTTCCCCGGTCACAACGTGCCCCTCCCTATGGGAGCACTTCTTGTAATATCAAAACATTTCGTCATAAAATCTCTCCACAGTTGAAGCGCCCCCCCTTCCTTGGAAAGAAAATCTTGCTATTAGGACATTTCCCTGATAACAGATTCCCTCCGCCCTCCATGGCTGTGCCACAGTCACTTCCGTTATCCAATCTCAGGCGCTGGGCGCCACGCCCTGCAGATTTCGGGAATGTGCTCTGGATGCCCGGATCCCAGCAGGGGGCTCTGTTTTGATATAAAAGGTGTGCAGTGGGAAGTCTAAAACGCCTCATACCTGGCTCACTGTAGAACAGGGAGTAGCTGGCAACGTGGCGAGAGGGATGGAAAAGTTACTTATCTGTAAACTTCATATCTAACCAAGGCTTTAAGTGGGGTGAAAAAACTGAGGGTTCTCTTAAAGGGGCGTGGCCCATGAAATTAAAGGTGTGTCTTAAATACACATAATCTAAAAATCTGTGTTTAGCATAGTGTGCCGCCTGACTTGTATATTGTAATTTCTGTCACGGCATTCAGATATATGATGCAACAAGTAACTTTATACCTACAACAAGCCAGGACTATTGGCTTTGTAAATGTTGTTAGTTGCATAAAATAAATAGGCAATAACTATGGCTTTGCTATATATATAATATTGAAAATGCTTCAGTTTTGAAGTGATGAGACTGTGAAAGAACTAAAAGGAGTCTCCTCTTTGAACTTACCAAAGGCTTTGAGCAGTGGTACTGCTGCAGAGTTAAGATTTTTTTTTCAACCCGGAGGATGATAGCAAAATGAAGAGCCCAATATGGACCCGTCTCTGCACCTGTTTATAAGAACTGCTGGTGCTCAGCACTGGCAAGACCTGGCCCACTTAAAGCCCTGAATCTAACTCATAATGATTTGATTCGGGTCTTGGCATCGGCTCAACAACCTGTGATTCTGGTGAAATCCCTTATCCTCCCCAAGCCTACCAAAAACGAATGTGTCCTTGAGAAATGTAACTGGTGTTCATGTAAAGCGCTCCAATACCGTTGGGTCCAGTTCGCGCTATATGAAAAAAATGGCAAAACAAAACAAAAGCGTGATGGGACTTCCATTTGGCTGCTCTGCATGTTTCCTTGGTTAAACTCCAGCAGCCTCTGCCCCAGAAGTGGAAACTGATATAATCAATCGACCCTGAGCTTCAGAAGAGGGATCCTTATCCAGGGATTTGAAGGCAGCTAAATAGTCTGACGAACCCATCTGCTCAAAGTTGAAGGAGTAGCTTTCTTGCCCTTATTTACATCGCCAAAAGAAATGAAAATTTAATTTGATAGTCTAAACTCCTTAGTGCTGTGTAAATAAACCACTAATGTCCTCTTTACATCCAAAGAAGAAGGAACTTGCTCTAAGTCTCCCTCTTCGAAGGTCAGGAGAGTTATCTTCTGTTGCAAATGAAACTTTGGGATTCATTTGGTATCCCGTCTTAATACTAACTTATCAGGAATAATCTGTAAATAGGGTTATGAGAGTGCCAGGGGCCCCAACTCACCTACCCCTCTACCAGATGTAATTGATAACAGGAAGACACCTTTGGCTGGTACCCAAATCATATCTGCTGTTTCAAGGGGTTCAAATGGATATAACGGCAAACCCCTTAGGACGTGAGCAAATCCCAGGTGAGAACAACAAGCTGTGTGACTGGTTTCCGCAAGCCAAAACTCAACAGCTTAGAGCTAATCGGACAATCTTCTTCAACTAAACCACTATAGCCTCTAAAGGCTTTAATAGCTGCCCACTGACCTGCTAAGGTCAAAAGAGCTACATTCTTGATAAACACCCTCTCTTAAGAATTCAAGGATTTGAAACGGGTCTCTCAAGAGGAGGGGAATCTATTAAGGCATACAAGAGACCTTGGTGCCAAGGAATTGATAGTGCATCCACTGCCCTTGCTTGTTGACAATTCACCTCTTTGCAAAACACCAGAAGCAACGCATTGCGAGGGGGGACAGGCTTGTCCATCCACAGAGTTCCAAATAGATGACAGATCTCAACAAACAGGCACTGAAATAGATGGTAAAATACTGATGTAGGTAGATTGCGACTTAAACTGTCTGCATGAAATGCCAATTCTCCCTGAATGTAGACTGTCCTCATCGAAATCAGATGTCTCTCTGCTCAAGAAAAAATGAGATGTGTAAACATGTTCAACTGAGCAATGTTCGTACCTCCCTGTTGATTCAGGTAGCATGTCTCCACCTGGTTGTCTGTCCGTTTTACAAGATTCTAGCCCTGCAACTGGAGATGGAAAAACTGGATTGCTTTCCATACTGCAGCCAGCTCTCTCCAATCAGAGAAATGAACCATGTCCCCCTTGGACCATTGTCTCTTGCACTCCAGATCGTCCAAGGTGAGTCCCATCCCCACATTCTGACATCTGTCGAGAAATCCCTTTTCCATCCTGGGCTTGTGTAACCGCCAACTCAAATCCTGTACAATTGCAGCTGATATTGGGATGTGTGCCTCAAAGTTGGCTAAGGCTGCATCCTGGAGGCTTAATAGAGGATTTACTAGCGGCATTGAGTGAAATCGAGCCTATGGGACTACTGACGTAGTCGCTGCCAATATCCCATGTACTTTCAATCAAAATCTGGTTGGGGATGACGAAAGAGACAACAAAGTCTGTAGGTTTGACTGCAAAGTCTCAATTTGGTTCTGTGGAAGAAAATCAGATCTCTTCTGTGTGTAGAATATTGCACCTTTGAACTGTAACCGTTGGACCTGCTCATGGTGAGATTTCAGAACATTTTGCTTAAACCCTAACTGTTGAAGTAGACTGGTTGCTGATGGCACCTCTTCTTGTGCTTCTGGGAAAGAAGACGTGTAAATGAACCAATCCTCAAGATATAGAAAGATTGAAATCCCCCTAGGATGCAGAACTGCCATTACTGGGGCCAAAACCCTGGAGAAGGTCCTTGGAGATGTTGACAGGCCAAACAGTAGAACCTGAAAATGATAATGTCTTTCCTCCACTGCAAATCTCAAATATTGTTGACTCTCTTCATGGATTGGGATATTGAAAGAAGCATCTTGCAAATCCAATGCTGTCACTAAATTGGCCTTCTTTATCAGATGATCAATTGCAGTGTAATCATTCGGAAAGGCTCCAGCTTGACATATTTTTTTAGAGACTTCAGATCTAGTACTGGACGAAATGATCCATATGGTTTTCGAACTAGAAACATAATCAAATAAAATCCCTCTTTCTCTTGATACAAAGGGACTGGGACTACCACCATCTTCTGTTCACATTGCTTCCCTTTTGACAGTGTCATTTCATATTGATGTAAACCCGAATATATTCTTTGGCGGAGGATGAACGAAGAGACTCTGATAACCTTTACGAATGATAGTTAGAACGCACTGATGCAAAATATGTGATGTCCATTGAGGAAGGAAGAACTGAAGCATTCCACCTCTTTCAAAAAGTAATTTCTGACTTTATCCTTGATTGACTTGTCAGGATTTGTTGTTAAACGCGGCTCCCCGACTTTGAACCCAGCCACGAAAGGGATCACTAATATCTAGTTGCCCTTGAAAGTTCTGTTTCTTCCAATGTAACAGTTTGAAGAGTTTTAAAATCTTCTTCTCTTCAGCATATCTTTGACCATTTTGTTTAACCCTTCCCTAAAGAGTTTGGGATCTAAAAAGGGAAGTTTGTGAATAAGTTTTCTGACTGCCTTCAATATTCCTAGGTTTCCTCCAAACAGATCTGCGTGCAGCTACTGCTATAAATGCAAATGCCCATAAATTGTCGAATGCCACATCTGAAAGGAACTGTGACACAATTTCCATCTTTGCCAGGATTGGTGTGGGATCACGTGTCTCCTGGATACAATCAAACAACTTTTAAAAATCCTTTCATAGAACCTGGGAAGCGTGGCGGCGAAGGTACTGGCACATAACTCAATGCCACTTTTGAGCTCTTTAAGGCTGAGTCCACTTTTTTTGTCTACTAAGTCGACTAAGTAGATTACTCAGATGATAACCAGGATAAAGACGCCATTGATGCCAAAATAGTGTTCAAGTTCAGATTTTACAGAAACCTTTTTCAACCTGTTCAATAAGATATGTTTTGTTTAAGAATCGTTGAACATTTTGTCTGTCACTACAGGATTCTAGGTCAAATTGTGATTATTGATATCCTTAGTCGTACTCTGCATAGAGAATCATATGTCCAATTTATATTTCAAACACACTTCTTTATTTGAATGAATAAGAATTGCTGATCCGTAAGTTGAACCAGATTTCAAGAGAATCACAACAGCCGAAGCATGTTTCGCCCCTTCCCGGTGCGCAGGCCTTGGGCCTTCTCTAGACGGCAAATATTAGAACTGTGCAGCCTTAATGTTATCGGGGAGGGGTTCGAGGTCACAGGGATCATAACCTGTATTCATCACATAAAATATTGCTTGCAGTCCGACCAGCAATAAAATTGTGTGCATGATAAAATATGATCACCCGCCAACCAGGCAAAGATTGATTACTCTTTTGAGGACACACTTTCTAATGGCAAGACACAATGTGTCATAACATCTGCCTCTGGTGCAGCTCAGCTTAGGATTACTGATGTGTACACTTCAGTAGAATCCATATGTTGCTTCCTTCAGTCCAACAGAAGGCCGTGGCTCACCTCCACATTTTTGCAGAGATCAGCCACCTGGAAGGCAGAGATGCTAGAAGTGAACAGAAATAACCTTGGGGGAAAATTGGACTATAATGAAGGACCACTTTATCTCCTGGGAAGTAGGTAAAAGGATCATGAGTAGTAATCATCCTGTAAACATGAGTAGTTATCATCCTGTGATGTGAGCTGATTACAAGCCAATTAAAAAGGCAATTGATGGAACAGTGAGTGACATTGTGTTTGGATTTAAAGGGAACACCTGTCAATTCAGAAACACTTAAATGTGTCTCACCTTCAAAGCAGAGGAAAATCCCATTCGGCACCTTTTAGAAAATTATGGAAAATATTTTTTTTTTAAAAGGTGGCAGGGATGGACTCTTGTTATACGTCGTGAGTTGTGATGACCGGGAGTTAATCTGGAAGCCTGAATTTGCCAGATAAAGCTCTTAAGAAGCTATGCTGAAAACTAAGAGAGCCAGCGTTGTGATAAAGAATATTCTTCGACACCCTGCGGGACAGCTACCAGAAGCTGAACAATATGGGGGCGGGGGATCGCTACACTTGCCTGTCCATGACTTATGCTATTGAGCTCATGGTAGACTTGATGTTCCTTAACTTCTGATATATTCTATTATGGCTGAAAAGCTTCTTAGAGTACAAACATGTCACAGAATCCTGCCCAAAGGGCATTCTTCAAACATATACTATCAGCATTTCCTCATGTAATCTGAACTTTTTGTAAAAACAGGTCTGGGTGCCTCTCCCAGCTGTGCTCTTCTCCAGTATCTTTACTAATAGCGTACATTCTTGCATTTTCTTCTCTGGGAGGTGCACTTCTTGTTTGAAGAACCCAGGACCAGGGAGCTTCAAATTCCCAACAGAGAGTCCTGTGAACTCATCAGTCCGTTTTTCCTTTCTTAGAACATGGTTGTCGTAGAGTCCATTTTTCTTCAAAAGCAACATTTGGACAAAGCAATAGAAGGTTCGGTCTGAGTTGCCAACCTGAGAGCTGTGAGTGGCAGTATTCTGTTGTGCAGTGGCATCGTTGCCTCTGATCAGTGTCCCTGCACCAAGAGTGTCCCTGTTCTGAGATGTGTGAGCACCCCAGCACCACAGGAAGGCATCTATGGCCACCCTCTCTTGTGGACACCATCCTGTGAAGTTCAGACTATGCAGCACGATCTGCATATTTTCGCACCAATGTGCGAACGCCATAGACACCACCACGTCTTCCTAGTTCCAGTGAGAAATGCTCCCGCCAGTAGGCCAGCTGCTTCTCACATGGGCAAGTGTGAGGAAGGAAGAAACTGCATGAGTGCAATAGGCCTAGAAGAGGCAACATTATGCAATGGGCCTAAAACAGCTTTATTGAGAAGAGCTTTCCAGTCTGGAAGATCTTAGTACCGCCCAGCAGAACCCAAAACCGGCCTTCTGATGCGGCAGGTTTCAGTTGGCTGATGTCCGACTGTGCTTAGAACGGTGAAGCCTTGAACACAGGAGGTGCCAGTAAAGCTCTGCCACACCAGGTGTCAAACTAGAGAGGTATTCCTACATGGCTGCAAACTTTGGATTAAAATATGTATTGGTGGCGTATTGGGGAACAGAAATAACGACTGTTCTTCGACAGTCATTATAGTAATCATCGCCCATTAACGTTTTAATTTGACGGGTATATGTAAAATAAGATGTATATATTATGTTGAAGATTTAAGGACTCGTGAAGTCGCAGCTAACCGAATTGCTTTGGGACAAACTTGAATTAAGTTGGAATAACACATTTTGTTTAAACAACTTCTTTAGCTAGTTCACGACTATTCAAAATTGGGATTTGACCTCATCAGAGATGAACAATTTAACACAATCCATACATAAAACCCATAACTCAGTACTATGAAAATTCTTATACAATATCGAGATCAGGATATATATATACAGTATCTTCACTTCAAACACAGGAAACAGACTTCTAAAAAATGTAAATACCTTAAAACATACTCTTTCATTGGGGGGCTGGTCATTAATAATTTGATCAATACACCATGAGTATTGAGTTAAAATCAATAGCATTCCCTAGTATCAGATATAACTGTAGCACATGGAACATATCTTAGAGTCCTCTGTGACAAAGATTGCATGCAGTGGCATCAATAAAATTACTCCTCCATTTCCCAGTCAAGATGTTATGGGAATATATTCCCCATAGGTAGAATCATAATTAAACACCTCACTTTATAGGAGATTTGGAGAGAAAAGGTTGGACCGGACCAAAGCAAATAGTAGAACATAACTTCTTATATAATTTCAATTCAGGACACTGCTGTACATTCCAGGAGAAACTTTGCAAATGAATCTGGAATTTCAGAAATAGTTATAGGTGCCCTGGCCTCCATATTCTAAGATGATCCAAGTTACAATTGAAGGACTTCAGGGCGACTATTAAGTTTCTTGAAAAGGCTGCTTAACCTGAAGATGTCCTGTGTAGATCTTCCCTTTGCTAGGGTGTTGGCTCATGTAAGATCTTATATTCCCACTTGGTTATATTGGCCAAGGCTTGCATATATGTGCTAAACAGACTAAGCTCGAGAGTTAACATTTCTACTGAGGTAGCAGGCGCTTTGGTAGCAGAGCATTCTCAAAACCCTCCCTTCATGGGCGTAAACTCAAGGGCATAAAAAAGGTGGTTAAAATGTAGTCTCCCTGTAGAATTATAAAAAAGATTAGAGTGGACAGGTATGCGCAAGAGCTTTCCCTCCTAAATCTGTATAGTGTAGCCTATTATTTGTGTCACTTGAGGAAGTTCTACCTAAGTAAACGTAATTGTTTATCCTTTCAGGTTGTTTGTGTCCTAGGTGCCAGTTAAAAGCCTTCCCTCTTTTTCCCTTCCAAATGCCAATTTTTTTTGTTTTTTTTGTTTTTATCTTTAAGAAGGAAGTGCTTTTCTGCATAATCTAAAACACATTCAAATTTCTCTGCATGCCTAGTGGTGTCAAATAAAATAAAATAATATCATCTGTGTGCATTACAGTATACGTATGAATAAGGCCAAATTTTGGAAGACAGTTATCTACAGATTAAAATTGGTGTGGAAAGTGAGATAAATACAGTGAAAATAACAAAGGTGCCAACAGGCATCGTTTTAGGCATTATTTGTGGCAAAAGGAGGATACAGACCTTTAGGGCCCTCCTAGAAAACTTGCACCATGTTCAGGAGTTTAGAGAAACTAGCAGCAATAAATTCTTCAATATACCCGGAGCTCACAATTTTAGCAAAGACTTGGTCTATCCACTCGGTCGAATGCCACAGAAAAGTCAATAAGAGCTGAATAAACAGTCTGCTTATTTTTAACCACATATTTGTGTGCAGTACTGCAATGTTGTCTGTGGCAGAGCGGTTAGATCTCAAGCCAGATTGCTCCAGGGGGTGTGATGTTGGCTTCATGTGCCCAAGACTCCAGGTGCTCCAGGATTCTCCTAGCCAAGATCTTTTCTGCAGCATAAAGTAGGGCAATTTGACGGTAGTTTTCCGGCTATTTGTTCCATCCTTTATTTATGAAGATGCACTACAATGCTCCCCTTCCAAGATATCAGGATATTACTACAGTTATAACAGTGAGTAAACAGGGCACTGAAATTTCAGCCAACAATTCAGGATTCTGTGTAAACACTAAGATCGGTATTTCATCTGGGCCCAATGCGGCTGGCGCCTTTTCCCTTTTTATATAACCGGCTGTCTGGTCACTGCAGGGGGTAGAAATATAGTTCCCCAGTTCATTATTGATTCAAACACGTGTGCATCTTGATCATTTTGTATAGGTTCGAGATGCAGTCCTCCCAATTTGGGGCTGGTATCATATTTATCATAGTTTTATTTTTCGACCCGCTATAGAGGGCAAACATATGCCACAAAAAACGTGTTTTTTTCTCAAATGCTGATTAATGAAGGGAATACCATCTCAAGAACTGCTGTCTTAATTTGAGTGTTAATCAATTTGTTTTTGTTTTTTCAAAAAGACCGTATGATTTTAATGTGCGCAGGACAAAAGGATAAAAACTTTTTTAAATAAGGTTATTTATTTCAACATTTGGAACTACATATTGCTTAATTCCAATCTCTCATTGCAATGGTTGCATTAGCCCCTATTTTTTATTTTATTAGTTCAACCAATTCGTTCATCAGCAGCTTTTACATATCAATCAATCAAAATGTTTATTTCGGATAAAGAGATCCATGAAACAGAATGCAGCAGTTAAAAGGATAAAACCAAAATGATTAAAAACAATAAATACCCACACACTCATACAAGCAAAAAAGTCACAGTCAATAAGAAACATAAAAAGTGCAGATAAAGAAACCCCAACAAAAAAATAACAGCATTCAATGTGGGTACAGAAAAGAAAAACTTGCTTTTGAGGCATCATTACTTCAATTATTTAACTTTGCACATACGGATGAACGAAGTGCCATACAAAAATTTTGTCATCCCGACAACAATTACCTCTCTCGTATCTTAACACAAAGTGTGTAGTGTGTGCTCATAAAGATGGAAACCCCAAAGTTTACATATTGGCCTAATCCATAGTTTGCACGGTCTATCATAAGAAGGACAAAAAAGGAAAATTGATGTGGAGTTTCCGCCGCTTAGTTACTGGAACAACAGTTGTTAGAGTTACAGTATTGTATAACCCATTTTATACAAAAGCTGTTTAACAGCAGAACGCCATACCTCCATTTAAAAAAAAGTTGCAATGGGTTAGATAGTTCCCTGGTTAAAGACCAATGAAAGAAGCATTTATGGATGAAGGATTTTAAACATGTTAAAGCAGAAAATCTAACTGACTCTTTCCCAGATATTAAGCTAACTCCCACTAATGAATCCTTCCTTGATATTCTTCCTGGAAGAATATCAAGGAAGGATTCATTAGTGGGAGTTAGCTTATTATCTGGGAAACAGTCAGTTAGATTTTCTGCTTTAACATGTTTAAAATCCTTCATCCATAAATGCTCCTTTCGTTGGTCTTTAACCAGGGAACTTATATATATGCATTTTGTCCACCATTATGTTGTCTTACAATCGCTTTTGAAACAATACAACCAGGTCATTGAAATGGTTAATATTATGGAGGTTCCAGAGTAGTGTAGCGTTGCGTTTTTTGTTAGATATCTACTAGGCCAGAACCAATCTCAAGTGATCAATTTGTTATTGCTTTAAGAGGCAGTTTGAAAAGAATTTGAAGAGAGGCATGGTCACTATAAGGAGTATTAATAACATGTGTTTCTTGCACCAGATCAAATGTCATATAGGATAAAATCAAGAAGTGGATGATCCAAGAGGGCCTTGTCTTGTTTTCTTAGCTGGACGACTGGGGCCTTTCTTCCATTGCGAGTTATTTCGTCCATGGTCATCAGCTCATCAGCTCATCAAGGAGAAGTACTCCAGGTTCTTTCTACTTCACTATTCTGTGAGGACAGGGACTCTAGTATGTTCCAGCTTTCCTCGATTTCTGTAATTTTAAAAGCTCGCAATGTAACATTCGAGAACTTGGCAATCAAGTCACCTGAAATAATAATCCAAGTGGACTTCTGTCTATTCATTATCTTATTTAAGAGATCAAATACAGCTCTGAGAAAGAAGTTGTTATGAATGGGGGAATATAGACATCAAATAAAAGTAGGGAATAGCAGGAGCTTTAAATGGTAACGGAAATTGTATCTTTAACGAATTGTCCAGTCAAAATTTGTCGCAAATACGGTAGCAATTTCTTCTTTTGTATGGCTTCTGTTAGAGTGAGTGGCAGGGTTGTTAAAAGCATAAAAATAATCCACTAAAAAAATGACCCTCTGTCCAAGTTTCCTGAAGACAGATAATAGCTGGATTTTGGTAACTAAAGGACTTCATTTGCTCAATGTCAAACCCCATGACAGGAGTGATATTTCTGGATATACTGGTAAAAGTAAAGAAGAAAAAGTGGGGCACTGAACAATATATATAATGGGGATGGATCTAGGGGAATGTAGATAAGAGAAGAAAACAATATCCGCCTATCCTACAGGCATAAAGGAAGCACTAGTCAAACATTTAATAATTTCCAATATATATGTGTGATGAGTCAAGTATTCAATTTGAATACACATAATTTATTTAGTTTCCTTTTTTATTTATTTTATCAAAACATGCTTTCTTCTTAGTCCCATTATTTTTCCCTTTTAATTGGTAAGAATGATTAAACAAAACTCTTTCTGAAAACATTATCAATATTTCGTCCACAAGGCCACTCATACCCTTCTCACCATTCACCCGACGTAATTCCACAAAAATTGTAGAATCATACTTCATTCGATCATATCACAAAACATTCATCCAGCATACCACATTCATGTCACACACCACACCACTTTAAAAACAGTAGGGGAGCACAATATGCAGGCACGTTGAAATTCTTTCAAGAAAACACTTGAGTTATGATTTTATATCTCTCTGAGTGTTCCCCTACTGTTTTTAAAGTGGTGTGGACATATATAGTGAAAATGACTGAAGTTTTGACAAGTGCATCCTTTACACCTATAGGGTAGGTGGTTATTATTTTCTTCTCTAAACTGGCCAAAGTACCTGGGTGTGGGATGCATTTGTACTTAATGTCTCCGGAAGCCATGCTCACAAACTTCTGAATTAGGCTGCACTTGATTCTGCACCGGATTGTGCATCTTTTTAGATCTACCGATTGTATTTACCTCTACTATGACTGATCATGCCAGCTTCTGTAGAGCCAACGACTGATCAGAAGAGTTATTGGTTTCTAATTCAAGAGCATCAAATTCAGATGGTTCCTTGGCATAATGTTACTGGGAATAGATCATAACTATTCTTTCTGCCCTTTTTAAGATCACCTATTTGCGATAGACTAGCTACTTAACTGGGGGGGGTTGCAGGACTGAAGAATGGAAGCTGTAAAATTCGGAGGCATACCTTCACTAACTTGAGGGCTATCGCTTTCCCTCAGATTCCTCGATTGTATCTGACTGTACTTCCAGGATATTCTCGTTCATCCAGTGATGTAGTAATTTTGATAGAGACTGGTCCTCTACTGGCCTGAGTGAAGTTATCGGCTTCCTGGTTAGGGAATCGTATTTGTCTTTTTTGTCAGTCTGTGATTCTCTTTCATTACTTGTTTTTTTTTTATTTAGATTTTTCCTACTTGTTTTCCCTTCACCAGACCTCATTGTTCCATCTTGGACCCCTGGTTGAGGTTGTGTCCTGGATTTTTAGGCGTTTTCTCTTTTTATCGAATCAGAGCTATACAGCAATTGGATCAGTAGTTGCAAATGTGCCTTGTATTTCTTGATCTTTTTCAGACAAAGTCATTGGATCTTGGGGGAGGAGATTAAGAAGCGAGTAAACAATTTCTGTTAGCCACTTTTTGTTTCTTTCTCATAGTGTAGATTTTCCCAGTTTCAATGGTCTTATGTTACCATTTGTTTTATCACCCAGAGTCGACAATTCATTTGGGAGCCTAGTCTGAGCAGTTGGTTTTGAAGATGTCATACTTTTGTCCGTACCAGCATCCTTTCATGTAAGTGAGAAAAGGAGTGCAGATAGTATCTCCAAAATGTACTCAGAGTTTGTTGTTGTTTTTTACAAGAGGCATAGGATGGATGCACTCTATGCTGTGCCACTCTACTCTAAAACCACTGGACTTTATGCCAATTCACTCTACACCACTTTACTCAAAACCAATACACCCTATGCTACTGCACCTACTCCAACTACTTTGCACCACTGCACTTTATACCGCTATACTCTATAGCATGGGTACTCGCAAACATTTTCCTGGGGCCACAAAGTACTGTCTGTGGCTTCCCGAGGGCCGAACGGTTGCCAGCAGGGCGAGGATAGGAGTGTTGGAAGGTGGGTGTAGGGTGACGCTAAGCAGATGCATGCTAAAGGTGAGTTGTCTAGGAAACCTGCTTTGCTTCTTTACCTTTAATTTAGTTAATGTGCAAATAAAGTTTGCTTGTTTCATAGCTTTCTGGATGTTTCTACTCAGTCAAGTGAACAACAGCCCAGTGCTGCTGTTCACCAGGGGGCCTCAATTAAAGGTCAGGAGGGCCGCATGTGGCCTTCGGGCCGTACTTTGAGTATGCCTGCTCTACAACGTTCTACTCTATACCACTGCACTTTGCGACACTGCATGCTACGTCACTCTATACCATTGTGCGCTATGTGACTGCACTCCACGCCACTCTATTGTACTCTGCTCCACTGTACTCTATGCCGCTGCTCTCTGAACCACTAAACACCAGTGGACTCTATGCCACTGCAGTCTATGACAGTGCACTCTACAACAGTGCACTTTATGCCACTGCTCTCTATGACGCTGCACTCTACGACGCTGCACTCTACGACGCTGCACTCTATGACGCTGCACTCTACGACGCTGCACTCTACGACGCTGCACTCTATGACTCTGCACTCTATGACTCTGCACTCTATGACTCTGCACTCTATGACACTGCACTCTAGGACGCTGCACTCTAGGACGCTGCACTCTACAACGCTGCACTCTACGGCACTACAACCTGACACTCTACTCTTCATGACTGTGCTCTATGCTACTGCACTCTACTCTGCACCACTCTACTCTACATTAAGGCCATCTACACTACTCTACTCTGCATCACTCCACTCTATACCACTTCACTCTACACCACTCAACTCTGCTCTTTCCGCCACTAAACTCTATTCCGCTATACTCTACTCTGCATTGCTGCACTCTACACTACTGTACTCTACGCCAATCCACTCTCAGCCACTCTAATCTCTCTGCACCACTGCCCTCTACAACACTATACTCTATACCACTGCACTGTATGCCACTTCACTCTACTCTGAAACAATCTACTCTATGTCACTGCAGTCTACGCCGCTCTATTACACTCTGCGTCACTCCACACTATGCCACTCCATTCCATACCGCTGCTCTCTACGCCACTGCACTCTACAACAATACTCTCTACAACGCTTTACTCAAAACCAATACGCTCTTTGTCACTGGACTCTATGCCAATCTTCTGTGCACCACTGCACTGTACGCCACCATACTCTACACCACACCATTGCACTCTGTCACTTTACTTTGCACCACTCTACGCCACTGCACTCTACACCAATGCACTCTAAGCCACTCTACTCTACACCACTGTACTCTATGCTACTCTACTCTGCCACTGAAATCTATGCCACTCTACACCACTCTACTCTGCGCCACTTAACTCTATGCCACTGCACTGTACTCTGCACCACTCTATGCCAGTGCACTATATGCCACTACACTCTACGCCACTCTAACCTACTGTGCACCATTGCACTCTATGACACTGTACTCTGCACCACTCTATTCCACTGCACTATACACCACTACACTCTACGCCTCGCTACTCTACTCTGCACCATTCTACTCTATGCCAATGCACTCTACCATACTCTACTATGCACTACTGCACTATTCACCACTGGACTCTACACCACCACCGTCTAGGCCACTCCACTCTGCACCAATCCACCCTGCGCCACTCTGGATTTTTGTTACAGTGACCTCCATTTTTTGCCCCCTTTTTTAGCTGCTAGGTGCTGCTTTTCGACTCTGACAGTGGACTGAGGCCTGCTAACCAGACATCAGTGCCAGTACTCCTTCCCTAAAACAAGGTAAAGTCTAATTGTGCTACAATTGTCTAAGGACTTTAGCATCCCTGTAAGTCCTAATAATAAATGGTACTCCAGATACCTAGGGCAGGCGTACTAAGGAGGGCCCCTAAGGGCGGCAGCATATCTTATGCCACTCCAAGGTACCACATATAGATCCCACACTGACTACCATTGCAGGCTGCATGACATGGTGCTAGCCATGAGTGAAAACACAACATGATGCACTCATGTGTCATGCCGAAGACAATGCATCTAATATATGTAAGTCACCCCTACAGCAGGCCTTGAGCCCTAAGGCAGGGTGCATTATATTTTACGTGAGGACATATCTGCCTAAGCAGATATGCCCCAGTAATGTCTAGTTCTATTGCTAGATATTGCAAGTGAGCAGGGAAGTCATCTTAAGTTATGTACTGGCAGTGCTTAATTTGAGACGTGCTTTTCGGTGCTCGGCACCGGCACTTAATTGGTTCCCGGTTCTCAGCACCGGCACTTAACTGTCATCACACACTTATGACGCTCTGCCACGTGGTGGAGCTGCTCATCTAATTTAGAGATGAGCAGAACATTGGTTGTTTCCTGCATTCCCAGCCATTCTTTAAGCTCTGGGGACCTGGAATAATCGGAACTGTTGCACTTAAAAGGTGAAAGAGCTGGTTAGCAGTTGTTTTGGTAACGCCATTGGGAGCGATGATGAGGCAATTGGTGGTGCAAGCTGTAGTGGCCCCCTGGTCAGACCCTGGGTAGTTATTATATTACAAATTAAGCACTGTAACTGGGCACTGGTCAAAACGTGTTCCCCGCTGCATAATGGCTCCACTCAAACATATGGTGTTTGGTATCAAACACCTCATATTAATAAACCCACACTGGTTTCAATAATTGATGTACATGTACCCACAGGGTACCTTAGAGGTACCCCCTGAAACCTACCAGCCTTCTAGTGTGCTAGCAGGCTTGTTCAGGCTTGTTCAGTTCAGCCTGCTGCCTCAGCCGAGTTCCTGACCTCCAGAGGTGTTATCACTTCCTCCCCAGGAAAGGCTGGTATATTAGCATTCCATGACAGGGGGCTTCGAAGAGCCCACCGCCTTTGAAATGTGAATCTGGCTTCTCTCGCAGGAGAGGAAGCAGACCCCCTTTGTCCAGAGCCCTTTGGTACCTGGAGAAGTAGAACAATTCATTATGCAGGAGGCATGTTGCACTGTCAGGCTAGACACAACTCTAGGGTGACCCAGTCTGAGGTGAACTTGACTTTAGAATTTCCACCAAATTGTGTGTTGTGGGATTAGGAATTCTGGGACAGGATGATGCCCACTCCCCACAGGAAGTGGTCATCCTGGGGGTGGGTTGACTCCAGTGGTAAGTAGCCCATTAGCTACTAGCCATCACTCCCCTTAAAACCCCTAAATTGAGTATTTAGGGCCCCCCTGACACCAAGACTTCTGATTGCTATGGACCAAAAGAAGAAGTGGACAAAGAAGAAGATTTCTGTCATGAGAACCAAGGTGCAACGACTGACTTGGAGCCAACCCTGACAGCCTAACTACTGCCCCCAAGAATGGTGGAAAAAGCAACCCCGATGCCTCAAACCACCTATGCACCTGCGATCTACAGCCCGAGTTTAAGGGAGGTGACGCAGCCAATGGGGTCCCCAGACCAACAAAAGCTAAGCCCTTGCTTGGTTTTGCCCAGACTGGACTTTCAGTTGCAACCCCTCCAACCGTGAGATAATCCTTCACCGGAATCTGACACCAAAAGACACCATTGCACCTGAGCCCCTCAGCCCGAAGAGAAGTGGACCTAGGTTGTCCCTGTGTGCCTGAGGAACTCAAGGGTTGAGTCCCCCTGTGTGTTCCCCTGGACTGGTGCCCCAGTCCCAGCTTGAAGCCTCTTTGTAAACGGACCTTTCTCCCATTGAAGTAAATGGGACACCCGATGCCATGACACACCTCTTCACCTCTTCACCCAGAGGCCCCAGAACCTCCCGAGGTGACCTGTTGGTGTGGCCTTAGATATTGCCCTTAAGTCCAGAAGAACAGTCCTGTAATACACTGACAAGCGCCGGAATGCAATACATGCTTTTCCTCCATAGGATAACATTACCAATCCAGAAAAAGCACTGTGTCCACTTTTGAAAACTGTACAAATTAATAACTCGAAAAGTATTTAACCAATTCTGATGATCTTGGAACCTAATTTATATACAAATATGTGTTGTTTTTATAAGTTGGTGTCTGATTTCTTAATTCAGTGTGTTCTCACTTACTGCCTTAGTGCGTGTAATAATGCTTAGCGCTACCCTCTGATATGCCTAACTGCTCGCCCACACAACCACAAAAAATAGCTCTGGCGTGTCATTTGTGCCCCTGTAATTTCTGTGGGGTTTTCCTGGTCTATTTACACAGTGTACCTCTTTTTTTGGTCCACTATATAAAGATCCAGCTACCTACATAAGGCCTTTTGGGATAACCACAGAGTCAGATCTCAGAATTCAAGCTCATAGGATGAGTGGTGCCAAGCTGGGGACCACATCTGTCTAGTGCACACTGGAGTAAAAATCATCTCACTGAGCAGGGGATTGATGTAAAAGTGTACAAAAAGTTTCTGGTCCAACATTTCAGAAACGCATTGCCCAGAGGTTAAAGATGTGCTAAGCTGGACACAAAGTTTCAGCTTTTTTGTTTCCTGTTTGGCAAAGAACCTCCCTCAGGGATAACCATGCACCAAAAAGAAATTCGTATTAACACAAAGAGAGGTAGGGAGAGTAGGGACACCCTCTTAGTCCCCGGTTATGAATGTATCAACAAAAAAAGAGAGGTCAGTGGTGTTTTGGGAAACCACACTAAAGGAGCAAAACAAGAAAGAACACTACCTGGCCCGACTTGGGTAGGTAAGAAAACCCTCACACACCGACCTGGTCGGTTTCATGCTTCATCATCGGCCCCCACCAAAAAGGCCGATTGCCTTTTTGGTGTGCTGCGACGCCAGACTACTGCGGAGCTGGTTTAGTGAAAGAGGCGTGCAGTGAGAAATTCTCCATTTATGCTGTTTCAAAAGATTATGAGAGATTGGTTAGGCTTGCTCTTTTATTCTGGACTTACTATAAGTGTTGAAATGTGATGCATATCTTGTAACTAAACTATCGAACTGTTCAGAGATCTCATGCATCTCCTGATTGATCTTATGCATCCTTGTTTTCAGATCTAGTAAGATTCTGCTGCCACTCTGCATCCCCTAAAGCACAGGCAGAAACAGCGGAGAGCTGGAAAATAGCTGTATGACTGAGTTTCCTCTTCAATGAGATCCACCAGCAACAACATAACTCCTATCCACCACTGAAAGGGTCCCACCACTTCCGGGGTGACAAATGTTTCCATTTCTCTAGTAGTAACATGTGGAACTGAGAAGTCCTAGAAGCGAAACACTTGAGGATGTAGGTACTAAAAGCAAAGCAATCCTTCTGACCAAGAGAGCACATCTGTGGCCTCCTCTGTGAGGTCTGGCCTTTCTCCTCAATTGATATAACTTATTTGACAGTCAATTGCATAACTCTGAAGAGCTTTTACATATTCGGAAGAATGTTATTCTCTTCCAGTTCAGAGAACACTTGACGTTGCGAAGCAGCCTGATTGTGTTTTGCAATGTTTGCCTAGTTTCCTGGTCTCAAGGAGCCAGGTGTCCAGATAAGGGCACATATGGAAACCCTGACCCTGCAGTTGAGCAGCTACTACTGTTTGGGAATTTGGTGATTACACCTGAAGTGGGCTTGGGGCTAAAGAACAGAACTTGCTATTGGTAATGCTCTTCTCCGTCCATGCCGCATAGATACAATCTGTAGTTCTCTCTCACAAGTATTTAGACCTAAACACCTAGGTTTTCAATCTCCTTGCTAAAGAATAAGCGCTAAAGTCTGTCCAATTACTAATTTGAAGAGTTCTCTTATACTCAATTTATTCTAACATTTTAGACCTAAATTGGTCATTGTTAAGCCCTGATCTCCTTTTGTTCATAGGATTTGTTATCAGGCCTTTTCAAGGGTCCAGAAGGGATACTATTTCTTTATTTTTCTTTGGAGATTCTGGATTTCTCGTAAAACTAAAAGCAATGTTTAATTAGTAACTATTACGGAGCCCACCACTGGAGTTGCTAAATACTATGATTTATGGGATACCATGGCTAACTAGTCTTGATTCCACTTCATGCCTCTTTCGTCACCATCCTACAATTCCTGTCATTTTCTCCTTCTTGATAATTCTTTCTTGCCCCTGCTTTCTCTCTTTCTGACACTGTTTTCCTATCTTTTTCTTCTTCCTTTTTCTCCCCTTTCCATCTCTCTCTTACTCTGGGTCAAAGCCTGATGATAAAAAACATAAATCTGGATCTCCAAAAAAGGAGTGTCAGTGCCCACTGATTGCAGCCACTGTGGAAATTATGCACTAGGGGTAGTATTTGGTAAAGTTATCCATGCAAGTGAAATGTCCAGTTGTTTGGCGCGAACTGAAAGCTGGATCAAATGGAACATGTTCAGCACTTGTCTGAACACATTTCCTCTCAGTTGTGCAGGAAATCTCACACCCTTGTTCCCACCTTTGGGAATTGCTGATGGTGTTGGCAAGAACAATGCTGCTGACATTCTTATCCAAAAGTTCACTGATGTAGGCACTCAGAGGCTAGTGTTTATTAGACTTTGCATAAAACTGAAAAACGCGAAATAAAATGGCTTCCAAAGAACAGAGGCTTCTGGGAGTCCTCCAACCCACCCAGGAGTACAATTTAAAAGTAGAATTTAAAAGTAGAAAATTTAAGGGTGCTTTAATGTCATTAAAAATGTAAGATTTAATTATAATGTGGTTGATGATTCGTGGCAGTAGCTGGAAGAATTTGAAGCATGTGAATCCGAGGTGGATCCCACGCCTGGGGATTACACACACACCCAGTTCAAACCAGAAGCGCCTGGGATATGGGAGGCCACCATATGTTAATACACCAGCTAGACACATAACGATGCAGATAAGGGCATAAAGCGGAGAGGACATGGCCCAACGGCTAGCGCGGTGGACCTCGGAGCTAGGGAACCGGCTTTGAGTCTCGGCACGGACACTCAACAGCCTGTGATTCTGGGCAAATCACTTAATCTCACCGTGCCTAACAAAAATTAATGTGTCCATCTGTAAGAATTTGTGCTCATGTAAAGCTCTCTGATACCCTCGGGTCTAGTTTGCGCTATATAAAACTCCAAGATATATATGTATATATATATATATATATATATATATATATATATATATATATATATATATATATATATATATATATATATATATATATCTGCTTTACAACGCGTACTAAAAGGAATACTAAAGTGCTAAGAGCGTAATTGTGCTTTATACAACATGTGAGGTTCTTAATGTTATACATCTTATGGTTCAAGGGATGACAGCATGCCTTAAGACACTTTGCACAAGGAAAATCGCACCTTTACGAACGGCTTTGGGGTCATGTATTGGCTGTGAATCATTCTATTAGTGTCCTTTTGTGACATAGTGAGAGAAGGCAGTTGGCCCATTGGCTTCTGGGATGTCTTTGGGGTATGTAACTTGTACTTCTCCCCACAGAGAGTTGCTGGTATGTTTGCCAGCCTCTATAGATGTGCCATTCAGTACATAGGAACAGTGGTCCCAGTGGACAGTTTCATAAACATAAAAAGAGACAATATGTACCACAAAAAATGAATAAGATGTGTTGTACTTAGATGTGCAGCAAGGTCCCCTGCCTTCTGAAGTTGAGGGTCCTTTTCAGAAAACTGTGCATCGTTGTGTGAATTTGGGTCCTCTGGGAAGAGAGGGATGGCCAAATAAATATGTGCCTGGCACTTCTGTGTAAGGGGCCACTTTGGCTCATGGCTAGAAATGGTCTCTGTAGTGGCAGAGGCTCAGCAGGACTTCAGGGTGTGACTAATGGCTGGACAACTGTCACCTTGATTTTCGGATTCATCACTTGCCTGTCTTCAGGGTAAGGGCTTACCTCAAACAAAAGGGAAAGTGCAAAGTAGGACAAATTAGGGGAAGGTCAATGTTGAGGTGATGTCACTTCCCTAAAGCACACAGAACAAAGTTGAAAGCATAACACCTTTCAGGGTGAGTTTGGTGCTAATTATACAGTATGCTTCTTATTATACCAAGAAATCTTGTTATAATTGTGTGCAGGAGGGAGGGGGATCTAGAAACCATAAGGAGGGTTGTGTTGAGAGGAAAGACCATGCCCTGACCTCTAGGGAAGTCTCCTCGCTGTTGCGCTTGCTGTAGGCCAGCCTGACTGAAAACACAAACAAAACAAAGCAAGCAGGGAAAACCGACTGTCAATGTCTGCAGAGCTCGGGCCAATTCAATGCATTGTAACTGATTTACTCTCTCTTGCAGACGTGTCTTTGGTGTTAACTGCCAGCAATGCAATTATGGGCCCTAGATAAAGTCAAGGACACTTAATCAGAGAAAAGGCTATTATTAGCTGGCAACACAGACAGTAGTTGGGCAACAATGCTACCAGCATCAGCCGCTCCAATCTCGCAATTACAGCCAAAAACCACACCCACTGTCTCTATCTGCTTCATGTCCCTGCCACTAAACCTAGAGTGAAGCAAACTGAAGAAATTAGTCTAAGCATTCTGATTGGCTGAACTAGTCTCCTCATTGCTGATCTAATGCAATACAGCTAGTTTTGGAGATGTTATCTTCAGAATGTTGGGACTGATTTATAGTTTGGTTGTGGAGTACATTACATCCTATGGCTCTTGTAATAAGGCGGACAGGTTATCTGTCATGTTTTGACCTGTCCACCAAATTTCGAATCAGGACCAGCAAAATGATCACCATACACATTTGTCGCCTCCACTTACCAAAGCATAAGGCAAGCAAGATGATTATTTAGTTCACACTGATAAACACTTTTCGTGTAACTTCAATAATCAACCTCTACAGAAATATCTTGGCACTCCCAACATGTCTTATGTACCACATATTTAGCCTGAAAATGCAAATTCAACCAACCTGATGTTTTGTGCCTAAAACACGGATCTGATTAACGATCTTAAAAGGTGTTTTTAAAATGGTTGCATGTGTGAAAAATGTACCCCTCCATAAGAATATATGACGTTACAACACAAACAATTACAATGCATGCTTTACATCACAGTTTTTACAACACAGCTACCATTACATTGCATGATTTTACAACGCATACCATTACAAAACACTTTTTTAACTACTATTACAACGCATTCCAACACAACGCATTCCATTCCAACGCATCCCATTGCAACGCATAATACTTTTAGTGCAACAGTAGGGTGAGTGTTGGGTAGAGTAGGGGAAAAATTACTATTCCCTCTCCAGTGAGTGCAACAGTAGGGAAAGTGTTGGATAGTTTAGGGGTAAAAATTACTATTCCCACTCCAGTGAGTGCAACAGAAGGTAAAGTCTTGGATAGTTTAGGGGTAAACATTACTATTCCCAATCCAGTGAGTGCAACAGTAGGGAAAGTGTTGGATAGTGAAGGGTTAAAAATTACTATCCCCAACTACCCCAAAACCCATACCCACCCTGAAACTTAAAATTCTCCATTAGCAACCATATAATGCGTTGTGATGGTATGCGTTGTTATGATATGCGTTGTAATGGTATGTGTTGTAATGGCATGCGATGTAAAGGCACTTGCGTTGTAAAAGTTGTGTTGTAAAAGCATTGCGATGTAATGCCGGCGTTGTAGTGGACGTTTCCCCTCCATAATGATGCAAAAATGAATGTAGACTCAAATGTAGAGGATGTTATTATTTATTTATTTTTTTTAAATATATTTTTATTGCAGGAATCAGTAAAACAATACAGTAACGACCAGTATCGTATTATAAACAACTTATACAAGATATAGCCCACCGACCCCCTTCCATAACGTTGCTATATAGCCAATCAGCCCATATCCCTGGGGTTGGGCGGCAAATGCAGCTGGGGTCAGTAGGATGCTGGAGCTGGTCCGGATAACACACTGTCCGTCATCTGCTTTTCTAAACAAACCCCAAACCCCAAAAAGAAACCCCCCCCTCAAAATTCCCAGTTACTGTGAAACCCCCCCCTCCCCCCCTCCCCCACCATCAGCGCCAGGGAGCTCATCAACATAGGATCCACTGCTTGACCCACGGGGAAGGTAATAGTGCTGTCAATGCTAATGTTTAACGGGACTCGGGTCGAGTTGCTTCTTCACTTTCGGAGTCGCTGGGGGTACAATAATCTCTGAGGGCCTGCACCAGCGTTTCCCATTCTAACGCGGCCTCCTGCGCCTTCTCATTGCCCTGCCTCCAAGCCAACTGATACCGCAGCGCGCTCTCACCCGCCGCCCATTTCAAAAGCTCACTGTGCCATCTGCTGCCTGTAGGACCAGCTCGTGCCTTCCAGTTCCTGGTCACCTCTCGCTTAGCAAGTAGGAGCCCCAGGTCGATAAATTTACTGGTGATTTTATTCCGGGGGGTATGGGGGAACCAGTGCAATAGCCCTACCGCCACATCGAATGATAAGTGCCTCCCCGTCACCTCTTCCAGAGTCGCCGCCACCTCCTGCCAGTAGGACGTCAGTCCTGGACAGGCCCATAGCATGTGTAGGAGGTCCGCCTCCTGAGCCGGGCACCTAGGGCATTCCGCCGAAGCCGTGGCAAAATAACGCCTGATCTTTACCGGGGTCAGGTACGCCCTATGGAGAACATAATAGTGGACCAGTTGGAAACGGGCGCCACGTGTGCCCTTCCAGGCACGTCTCACCAGCTGGGACCAGGTCGTCTCCGGGATCTCCCTACCAATGTCCTCTTCCCAGCGGGACTTCAGTGTGGCGAGAGGAACCAACCCCTCGGCAATCAACCTGCCGTAGAGGCAAGTGACCGCCTTCACCGTGCCCGCCGACATCATTACGTACTGGCACACCTGAGACAATTGAGGTTCCTCTAGCCCGTTTTGCCAGTGCGCCTGGATCGCTCGCACAATGGCCGAGTGCAGCAGAAAGTCGCCCCGGGGGATCCCAAAGCGGTCAATGAGACCCTGAAAGGACAGGAGCGCTCCGTCCTCGTACAGGTCCCCGACGAGCTGTAAACCGGAATCCTCCCAGTCCGCCAGTCGTGACCAATCTCCTCCGTGTGGGAGGGCCGTCAGCATCCCCAATGGTATTTCAGGCGCATATGGCGTCCGTAGGCGACCTCTGTTATGAGCCCGATTCCAACAGAGTCGGACAGTCCGCTCCTCCATCGACAGGTCCCGTAGGACTAAGCGCTGTCGCAGCGCGATAAAGGAGAGGACGTGCCTGGCCATACCCGTCCCTCTACCGTCCTCCGGGCCTCTGAATTCCCTGGCTATCTCCTGGGTGTAGGTCTGGAGCTGCGCCGCTAGGTAATACTTCTCGAAGTCCGGCACAGCGAGCCCCCCCTCGTCTTTCGGCCTCATCAGGGTATTGAGGGCCACCCGCCGCCGGCCCGTTCCCCAAAGGAACCCGACCACCATAGAACGCAAGCGACGAAACGTAGCCGGTGGGACCCAGATCGGCAAATTCCGAAAGTAATACAATAGTCGGGGGAGCGCCACCATTTTGAGCAGGGCGATGCGTCCCGCCACGGAGAGCGGCAGCGTGGCCCAAAAGTCCATGCTACCTCGGAGTGCTCGTATGCAACGGGCAATGTTTCCATCTAGGAGGTCGGGTTGGTCTTGGTACACAAATACCCCAAGGTATTTAAAGCAGTCGGGCTCCCATCTGATCTCCTTACTTAGCGCAGGAGTGGGGGTACCCCTACGCATCGGGAAGAGGCAGGTCTTAGACCAATTCACTTGGAGGCCTGAGACCGCTCCGAACTCCGTTAGCGCTAATTCCGCTCCCCGTAATGCGTCGACCGGATCCTCCAGGAAGAGCAACAGGTCGTCCGCATAGAGCGAGACGTAATGTGGGCCCGCTGCTGTCCATAAGCCCGTATAGTGGGACCCCGAGCGAAGATGTATCGCTAGTGGCTCCACCGCTAGTGCAAAAAGAAGCGGGGATAAGGAGCACCCTTGCCGCGTGCCACGCTCCACCGGATATCGCGATGAAATCAAAGGGCCCGATCTAACCCTGGCCGAAGCGGAAGCGTAGAGGACTGCTGTCCATTTGATAAATCCCTCCCCGAGGCCGAATTTCCGTAATACCGTGCATAGGTAGTCCCACTCCAGGCTATCAAAAGCCTTCTCCAGGTCCACCGACAAGACTACCGGGGACGGGGCATCCACGAATGGTTCCCCAAGCAAGCGGAACAACCTTCGGATGTTCATAGTCGTATTTCGCCGTGGGATGAAACCGGCTTGGTCTTCATGCACTAGGGAACTCATATGTCCCAACAGCCTCGAGGCCAAGATGCTGCTCAATATTTTGTAGTCCACCGTCAGCATTGAAAGGGGACGGTAGGACCCCGGGTCAGACGAGTCTCGGCCTGGTTTGAGGAGAGGAACCACCAACGCCTCACACATCGAGCCAGGGAGACGACCCAATCTCTTCGCCTCCCTGTAGACCACCAGTAATCGAGGGGCCAAGAGGTCAGCGTAAGCTGCATAGAACTCCACCGGAAGGCCATCTAGGCCCGGGGTCTTGTTCCTCGCCATCCGTTTGATGGCCCCGCGGATCTCCCCTAAGTCGATGTCAGAACCCAGGGTTTCCGCCACTTCCTGTCCTACTGTGCGGAGTTCCAGTGGGCTAAGATAGTCGTCAAGCCGGTCTGGGTCACGTGCGGAGCGACTGCGGTATAAACTTTCGTAGTAATGCCGGAAGCAACTAAGAATCTCCGGTTGGGTGCACACCTCGGTCCCATCCGCCCTACGCATATTTGTCGTCGTTTGGGACTGGCGCGTAGGGTTGGCCAACCATGCCAGTAACGCGCTCGACCTGTCGCCCTCCGCAATAGACCGGACCGTATAGGCCTTATAATCGAAACAGCGGAGCCGTTCGACCTCCACCGCTACCTTCTCCCTCGCCTCTACCGTTTGTGTTTGCAATTCCGGGTGTCCGGGGCGGCTAATTTCGAGCTCGCGGAGCGCTCGGTCCGCTGTGTCTAAGTCAGCCAGGATAACACGCCGCATGCCCACCTTCTTAGAGATACAGTAGCCCCTCACCACCACCTTGAAAGCGTCCCATTCGAACGCCCTAGTACTCGCGGAGCCGCCGTTGGACGCAAAATAATCCGTGATTTTCTCCCCTAGGTCCGCCTTGAAGACACTGTCCTCGAGGATCTCGGGACGCATCTTCCAGGTGGGTACTGCCGGTGTCCCAGGGAACCAGCGAATGTCCAGTAGGAGGGGGTTATGGTCCGAGATGGTCCGCGATAAGTACTCCGATCGGATCGCTGCCGAAACTAGTTCGGACGAACCAAGAAAGCTATCTAGTCTGACATGCAGCTCATGAAGGCTCGAAAAGTATGAATAATCTCTAGACGCGGGGTGATGCGCCCTCCAAATGTCCGTCAAACCCCAGCGGGTCTGCCAATCGTGACGGCCCTTAGCCGCCCGCCGGACCGGGGAATCGGGGAGCGGGGGATGCGAGCGGTCTATGTCTACATCCACTACGGAGTTAAAGTCTCCCCCCAGCAGGAGGGGCCCGGCGAAAAAGTGGGCCAGCGAGCCCGATAACCTGGAAAGGAAGGCAGTCTGGTCCACGTTAGGAGCATACACACAGCAAACGTTCAGGTCCCTCCCTCCTAGCGTGCCTGATATGGCCACGAAACGCCCCTCTGGGTCCAACACTGTCCTCGTGACCTGGAAGGGGACTCCTGCCCTAATCCATATTAGCGCCCCCCTGGCATAAGCAGAGTACGCCGTGGAAAAGACCTGCCCTCGCCACCTACGCTGAAGCGCCGCCCCTTCCGCCTTGTTCAGATGCGTTTCCTGCAGCAGCGCCATTTGCACTCCCCTACGCACTAAATAAGCATGGACCTTGTGACGCCTGGACATAGTGTGAAGCCCCCTCACGTTCCAAGTAATACATTTCAAGTTAGCAACATCAGCCATTGTCCCAGAGTGTTCTTGCACAGTCTCCCCGTTCGGGTCCCCACAAAGAAAAAGCATCAATCCTCCCAGCGCTGACGGCGGCCATTTTCCCCAACCAGAACCAAACCACCCAAAAACCAACAAAGCCCCCCCCCAACCACCCCAGAACAGGACCCAAACTACACCATCTAGATCCCATCCAAACCTCTACGGAGATCAACCCCAAAATCCCCACTAGTCCTACGGTCGCCACCGTAGGAAGGCCTTATGGGCCAGGTGCGGGCTGAGCGGAGGCAGTGGGCCCTCGTCGCCCAGGCTACCAGGACTATAGTAAGCCCCCCCCTGTGTCAAAACCTTCCGGGGCAAGAGCAGCAGCCCCCCAACCCTCCCCCCTTCGTTGTCAGCAATAAAGAACGGCAACCGCCTCCCCCCTGCCGGGCCCCCACCCAAAACAAGGCAGCATATCCCGTTACCCTTGTCCGTCCAAAAGGTCCTCCACCGATTTCGGTGTGATCACCGGTGTATGGGTACTGTCTGCCACTGAGTCTTCCGAGTCCGATGGTGCCCCCTGAGCACCCGGGTTTTCTTCCTCCTCCTCGATGACTTCGCCTCTTGCTCCCGACAGTTCCGACAGAACTTCCAACACTCCCCTCCGCTCCGATGATGTCTCCGCAGTCGAGGGCCCTCCCGTGCGGCCGCGGCGGTTCCTGACCCTCTTAGATCGCCTCCTTTGTTCCGGCTCCTCCGCCTGATGGGTCGAGGCGCTATAACCATCTTTCCCTGTCCGGTACAGTTCGAGCCAGTCACAAACCTCCTCTGGGGTGTCGAAGAACTGGGTTTTGTCGTCGACAATGACTCGGAGCCTTGCGGGAAATAGGAGTGAATATTGGATGCCCTCACTCCTGAGTTCACGCTTAACCGCCAGGAAGGAGAACCGCTTGCGCTGCGTCTCGTAGGTGTAGTCAGGGAAGATATTCACCTGACTGTTTGCAACCTGGAACGGGCCATTGTGCCTGGCGGCATTTAGGATCAGGTCTCTGTCCCGGAAATGTAGCAACCGCGCCACCACTGGCCTTGGGGCTCGTCCCTGCTGTGGGGGCCGTGCTGGGACTCTGTGGGCCCGTTCTAGAGTGTAAAAGGAGGACAGGCCCTCCGGGACCACCGTGTCTCGGAGCCAGGTCTCCAAGTATCGCACCATATCGCCATCCTCGATTTTTTCCGGCAGGCCCACCACCCGAATGTTATTCCTCCTGTTGCGGCCTTCCGCATCCTCCGCCCTCCGTTCGAGGGTCTCGATTCGGGACATGGCATCCTTTATCGTCGCAGCCAGGGTTCTCTGCGCCGGTTCTAAAGTCTTCACCGTGCCCTCCACCTCCTTGACCCGGTCTGAGAGTTTACCATGGTCTGCCCTAAGGAGGCCCAGGCCGGTCGCCACCTGGGCAATGTCCTGTTGGAGGGCCGACCGAGTTGCCTCTATCGCTTCCAGTACACGGTCGAATTGTTGCTGGAGTGGTGCGCCACCAGGTCGTTTAGGGTCTCCATGCTCTTCCTTGTCCTGGGCTTCAGAGTCTGAGGTGGTCTGGCTGGATCCCTTGGCTCCTTTAGGTTTCCCCATGCTGCCAGGGGCTCTCCGCGAGGGTCCCGGAGTGGGCGTCTCCGTGTACCAGTGTCCAGCACGACCTTCCCGGGATTTCGTTCTCAAGTCTGGTACGGGCGATCTCCTTCTCCAGAGCCTGTGGAGACTCCGCCGCTTCGGCTCATGCCACCGCCACGGCGTCCGAGGGCACCGATAAGGGGGCGGAGACAACCGTCGCCGAGTCGGGCAGGCCCGTTCACCCACTATAGCTCCGGGGCGAGGGCCACCAACTCCCTCGGTTGACCTGTGGCGCCAGAGTGTCGCGCCATCCATGTAGTTGGGCTGGCCAGGAAATCGTAGCTAGTTGCGGAGTCGCGGTGCAGACCACCGCCTGGAACAGAGGGCACCCGCGCCCGGTGCCCTCTAGTGCGTGGGCACCCGCCCGGTCGTCTAATCGAGTATGAACCCGTTGTAGAAGGTCCGAACCTGCCAATGTCCAATGTCTAAAACAACTGGGGATGGTGAAGCCGGGTGCCAAGCGACACCCGCGCGACCTCCTCAACTTCGTATTTTCGATCAAGGGGACAAAGGGGTCCGGGCGCCATGTTGGGTCGCACTCCGCAACTCCGCAAACTTCGGCATTTCTTCGAAGCCATCCCCGTCCAAACTCCACCAAGGCCCCCGGCAGGGTGTCGTCGCCTCGCTCAACCGAATGCGGGGTCTGGGGCGCCCCTCAGCCTCCGATGTTCAGGATAATTTCGGGCTTAGTCCCGGAGCCGAGCTCTCAGGCGACCATCGCCATCGGCGCCCAAGCCACGCCCCCCAGTAGAGGATGTTATTATGTTACAAGATTCATGATGTAAAGCAAAAACCATCGCTGAATGTCTTTTTCTAAATTGCTATATCAGCCGTCGTGGGTAGCATTATGGGCAATCGCATGCATTGTATGTGCTCTAAAATAATTGCTTTACAAATTAATATTAACTTTTGAAAAACTGCCTGAATCATGCATTGCTTCAAGAACCTGGTAGGGGAACCGACGCCCTTTATAGCCTTATTCGCATCGACATCAAACAATTACATTTTTTTTTAAATAATAGATGATGATTGTACCCCTCCAACAAAAACAAGCATTTACAATGCAATGGTCTCGGCATTATTAAAGGTAGAGCTATTGGCATTGCTCATGACTTTTTTTTTTTTTTAAATCATAAATAGCATTGGCATTTACATTGCCAAATGAAAGATCATATCCTACAACTAACACACTATACAGTATATGCAACACAGTATATCTGTCACATAATACACGACACACTACAGCCGACACACTACATCCCACACACTACAACTGACACACAATATCAGATAGACACTACAGGCGACACACTGCAGCCAAGACGGGGTCTCTGACTGCCTAAAATCTGACCTACTACAGACAACAGACCCACCCTTCAGGGGACACACCACTCTCAGCCCCCCAAGCACCGCCAGCAGGCATGGCACAGCCTTGGTTCTAATGTGCAAGTTCATCAGCACCGGGTGAACCCTTCCTGTCCCAAGACAGCAGATATTCTCGCGAGCAGAGAGATTGGATATCAGGGGCAGAAATGGAATTCTTTCCAGGAACAGTTCAGAGTCGTGGACCGGCTCTGAAGAGACTTGTGGGGGCAACACTTGTGGGGTTTCCATTTCAATTAAAAACACAATCTCTAGCAATTCCACCTTGTAGCACGTGTAGGAACGTGTTTTCTCACTTAAAACTACAACTTGCAATGCAAATGCATGCTGCTCAATTGAGGCCTCAAGGGAGGCTGTGTGCCTGTGTTTGAACATGAACGCCTGTATTTTTACTTTAATGTGTTGAAGAGGACACAAGGACGACTCTTAGAGAATCATCATCTAAGGTAACCGGACCCCTAGTCCTTGGCGGCACTGTTACTTACAGTTACGGACCTTTTGGTTATTATAATTATATTCGAGTCGTCCGGGTATATGCCTTTATTTATTACCGTATTATAGACTCTGTCTGGTATGGCTACTGCTGCCTGTCTGCCCTGCCTCAAACCTGGCCTGGCCTCAATATCGTCGGCTGATGGCTCGTGAGGGGGGGTACGGCCCGGGAGTGCTGGGGCCTGGTGGTGCATGCATGGTGGCAATCGGAAAAAAATCTCAGCACGCTGCGCTGCCTGCCGCACACGCACAGCCCCTACAACATCCAGTGGGCATACTCACTGGTATTTTATAAGTTAACCCAGGCGGGAGGCAGGCCTCAACCGAAGCACACAGGGACTCAGAACAGAGGCCCAGATAGCCACTAAGGCTAAGCCACCACTGTTAAGCAGTAGTAAACGTTTAGGAGGGGACTGGGGGATAACAATAAATTACTACTAAATTGAAAGGCAGGCAGGGCCTTTAACTTTTAACACCGGCCGGCCCTGCCCCTGGCCCTATTATTGTGATAATGTGTCCGGCGTCGGCGGCCGCTACTTGGCCAAGCCGGCCAGGCCAGCCCAGGCAGAGTGCAGTGCGGATACTTCAAGGCGCAGGGCCGAGTCTTCTTTAACAACAAAACACCCCACCCAGTGGCGGCCTGCTGAGCCCAGGCAGGAGCTCAGCATGTCATGATGTCTGACTGACTGGCAGTTACCTAGTACTTACGCACTCCTCGTCGTGGTCAGATGGGTCTGCGAGGCACTGCTTTTATTAACTGATATGCGGGCTGCTTGCCCCTCAACGTGGTCGGACTGGCTGAGGCTCTGACTCGTGGGCGCGGGTGTGCGTGGCATTGGCAAGCAAGCAGAAAAAAATCTGGACGCAGCGCGAACAACCAAATACCCAATCAATATCTTCACTCCCGCCCAGTACTGCTCCCGAGTCTGCCCACCACCGGCAACAGTCGCAGTTCACTCAACTAAGGGCCGTGCCCTTGCGATGCCGCGGGCGCCATGATGATGCCATGTCACTGAAAGTATTATTATTATTAATGAATGCTGAGCTGCCTGCAATTGCTTTGCTCCGGAGTCCGGACCGGCTCACATTCACAACAATGACTCACTGGCTCAAGTCAACCGGAGCACACGGGCACTCTGCGCGCGCCGATTCAGAGTCACCGTAATTATAAACATCTTGTCATCACATCATCTTTCATATGTGACGATGTGCAGACTGTAGACCCGGGGCTGAAAAATAAGTGCCGGTGCTAAGCACCGGATAGCACCGGCACACTGGTGAGCAGAGGGTAACACTGTGATGGGGAGCAGGAGAAAAGGCACTGGGCAACACGGAATCGCAGTGTCCTGGAGGGCTGGCACGGAGTGCAGGAGCCATACTAGAACGTGTACAAGAGGATGGATGCCCAGTCGCGCCTCACAATACTCGCGGGGAGGGGGGATGGGACTCTCGCGGGGAGGTGGGGGGAGCCGGACAGAAGAGAGCTGCGGGGGGGGGGTGGGGGAACCCGGACAGAGGAAAGCTGCGGGCGGACGGAGGGAAACCCGGACAGAGGAGAGCTGCGGAGGGAGGAGGGGGGGGGGACCGGACAGAGGAGAGCTGCGGGCGGAGGGAGGGGGGGGGGAACCCGGACAGAGGAAAGCTGCGGGCGGAGGGAGGGGGGAGGGGGGGGGGGCCCGGAAAGAGGAGAGCTGCGGGCGGAGGGAGGGAGGGAGGACCCGGACAGAGGGAGCTGCGGGCGGAGGGAGGGGGGGGGGGACCCGGACAGAGGAGAGCTGTGGGCGGAGGGAGGGGTGGAACCCGGACAGAGGAGAGCTGCGGGCGGAGGGGGGGACGGACTTGAAGTGTTTGGCAATGCCGGGTGGGCACCGGCCTTAAATTAAACGGCGATGTCAGGCGGGTGCACCGTGTGGGAATCCCGGGCCCGGCGGTGAAGTCTTTGGCAATGCCGGCTGTAGGGCGGCCTCCGTCCTCTCTCCGTTTGCCTGTCTTCCTGCCTCAGGGGTCCGCCAATAGCAGTGCGGCCCCGAGCAGGAAGGCGGGTGCAGCGTGTGAGAATCCCGGGCCCGGCGGTGAAGTCTTTGGCAATGCCGGCTGTAGGCCGGCCTCCGTCCTCTCTCCGTTTGCCTGTCTTCCTGCCCCAGGGGTCCGCCAATAGCAGTGCGGCCCCGAGCAGGAAGGCGGTGCAGCGTGTGGGAATCCCGGGCCCGGCGGTGAAGTCTTTGGCAATGCCGGCTGTAGGCCGGCCTCCGTCCTCTCTCCGTTTGCCTGTCTTCCTGCCCCAGGGGTCCGCCAATAGCAGTGCGGCCCCGAGCAGGAAGGCGGGTGCAGCGTGTGGGAATCCCGGGCCCGGCTGTGAAGTCTTTGGCAATGCACCGGCCTTAAATTAAACGGCGATGTCCCTGGCAGGTACGTCCCTGGCATGGTGGGCACCTGCCAGGGGACCCGAAAATCGCCAAGGAGCGGGGCAAATACACGGCACAAACGGGGGCAGAGGCAGAGGCTCGATCTCACCCTCACTGCGGGGAAAGGAAAATGGCTGCCGCAGGGTTCTTAATTTTTCGGAATCGGGGGAGTGGTTTTTATGTTCTGAGTGACGGACAACGTCACTGTCTAAAGAACATCAAAAATTACGCCCCCAAATCCGAAAAGGACGGGGCTACATCGGAGTGACTGATCTCTCCTCCAATGGCTGGCCTCCGTTTAGGAAGCCAGCCAATGAAGGAGAGACAGGGCAGGGAGGCGGGACCTTCTGCGCTACTGAGAGTCATTAAATCTCAGACCTAAGTCTGCGCAAGCGCAGCCTTTTAGGCCTTCGACCTAAAAAGAAGGGCTTTCGAGGGGAAACCCCACTATTTCTAGACAGGAACATCTTATGAATTTTAGGCACCCAGGCCCAAACGTATTTTGGGGGCCCCTGTTGGGAACAGCTTTGAATTTTAAGCAAATTTCAGCTCTTTCAAGCCCTCCTTGGCCAGGTCACCGATACTGAACAGGCACACTCCTCCAAATTCTAAATGTGTTTACATCTAATATTCAGGGGACGAGTGTTTTCAATGCTGTAACACAGAAGCAGTTCACTAACACTGCTGCAAATAATCTCTACGACACCCTCCCATTTCTCATATGTGAGGTCCTATGTTGATCTAAAAGAAACTTTTTTATGGATGTTGCATGAAACATAAGGAGACATGTCTCTGCACAATACGTGTGATACACACACATCACCTACATAACTTTTTTTTAGAGAAAAACGGTGTTTAAAACAATCTGTTTGAGAATTGTTGAAGGTCATTGGGGAAAGATTATCCACAGAACAGAGCTGGCTCTATCAGGGCCCTCTGAAAGGCTGGGGCCCTGGGCCAGAGCCCACTTTGCCCATGCCTTAAAAAGTCTCTCTTTCTAGACCAATCTCTACAGCCCAGACCTGAAACCGGCAAGAGGCACAGGGGTTGGATCTCTCTGTAATGAGCAAAATAAGTAACATAGTTGTGTTGAATGGCGTTGGGAGCCAACAAGTGGCCCAGAAGTGACCTGTGTGCTAGATTTGTAATAACACAAGGCAGCAGTGTAAACTTATTCTTGGAATTTACCGTCCTCCTTTCTAGCGCCTAGAAATGTGGCGAGAATGTGGCGTCAGGGCGGACTTTGTAAATGGCGAGCCAGGTTCGAGTCTCGGCGTCAGCTCAACAGCCCGTGATTCTGAGCAAATCACGTAATTTCCCAGGGTGTCTAAAAACATGAACGTGTCCTTGTGTAATTTCCATTTGGGTTTCATGTTAAGCATTCCAATACATCGATTTCGCGCTATATGCAACTGCAATACACACCACCCACACCCCAGTGGGGCACGCTCGGGGCCTCGTATTATTGGCTTGAACGACGAGGAGTATTTCTGTGGGTATCCGGCGTGCCCAGGTGTGAGTCAAACTGTTGGTGGGCTAATCTGTCTGGGTCATGGCGTCAGCAGGAAGCAGCACAGGGTAAAAATACAGGCCTGCTACTGGCTCCTGCAATAAGGTCGGTCCAGCAGCGACACCGTCTAAATCGAGCTCCAAGAGGCAACGTGAGCCGAGGAAGGACCGGGAGTGACCCGGGGGTGGCAGGTGGCCATCCAGGGGGCAGACACTGGAGTTCACGGGGCAGCTGCTGCTGGGTAATAAAACCCACCTGTGCGGAGTGACCCTGCGGTGACACGCAGGGCCTGTAATGCAACGCTTCCAGGGCACCGCTGGATCTCACCAGCAGCAACACTCAAGCACGCCGGAAGTCTCAAGCGGGCCTCAGTGGTCACGGACACAAAAATTGGGCAATAGTTTAGTCACAGTTGACATGTTGTGATCATCCAATAATATAAGGCTACGGAATGGTCCATTCGAAAGGGAGCAGTCAGGACCAGCATTTAATTGGCAGATACTCCTAGTGGCATAACGAAACTTGAGCCCCTACCCCACCCCCACTGTAGACCCTGTCAAGAGCTCGCAGGCCATGCCATGGGCCCCCTGCCGGTGTACAATGTCAGAGGGGCCCCCCTGGCGGCCCCTCCCCCTCTTACGCCACTGGATACCCCCATTACAACTGTACCTCGTTGAGAGCAATGACAGTGGGCTAGCAAACGTGCCTCTGGACCTAATGCAATTATGCAATAAAAGGAAATACAAACACACACCCGTATGCTCCTGGTTGGGTACTTACAACAACATTAGCCATAATGGCTACCGAGTGTGACCCTCCCAACACTGAGCATCCGTGCCACCACTCGTGATACACAGTTGATGGCTAAACCCCTGTTTGACACGCTGGAATCGGTGGAAGTGTGCTTGCAGTACGTGCGTGTGGACACAAGTGCGCTTGCAGAGGGCGATTCTGAGAAGAGAGAGACAAGTGTGTGTAGAAGCACAGCTACAAGGGACATTCTCAGAAGTAGCTGTGTGCGCGCGTGCGCAGTCACACGCGCTGCGCTGCTGCCCAGTCTGAATCGGTTCCCAGGCTAATCACTTGCAGTTTTTCTGGTTTTCCTCTTTATTGAAGCTCGGCCAAAATGTTAAGTTTTTACAAGTCGCCGGAGACAAATAAAATCCGCAGCCAAGGGCAGCCCTGAGTGCAGCGAGAGGTACAGATGGAGGCGCCAGACAGAACACGGGGGGACCAGAGGCAAGGGTGCACAGTATGTGGGGCAACACTGGGGGCATGGACCAGTCACACAGGGCACAGTGAATTGGGGTGCCAGAGAGAAAGGGTTCAGGTTGTAGGCATGGGAGGTGGAGCAACAGGGAGGAAGGGAGCTGTCATACAGAGGAAAGAAACTTTGGGGGTCACAGAGGAAGAAAGGACACCAGAGTGACAGGGTGCACAACAGAAGAGGGGTGTTAAGGGGCTTCGAAGCACAGGGGCAGCATGGAGCAGGGTGGGCATCGGGGGGAGTAGAGTATCAAAGGGCCCCAATGCAAGCAAGGAGAATGGCTGAGTATCAAAATACAGAAATAGCAGGGACCGAGTGACCCTTCAGGACTCTAGGCGCCGGTGCCTCTGCGCCTGCTGCACCATTTATAGCTACGCCCCTGCCAAGGGGGAGAAACCTGAAGAGAGCATTGGGGGTCACCGGAGTGAGACTGACTGATTGTGTGATCTTCGGGGACACTGCGGAGAGGGTGCAAACAGTCAGAGCACACGCAGAGACACCAAACTGACGCACCGAACAAGGTGGAAGCGAATACCAGAGAGAAAGAGCATTAGATGGTTCCGGGGCACAGGGGCAGCAACTCAGACACGGAGTGCACCGTACTGAACCCCACTTATCCCTTCATCTTTCCGAGGTCGATAACTTCAGTTGAGTTAGGTAATAATTAACATCCATTTACGTCTCTAGCGCCAAGAGACCATTCTGAACGTGCTCTTCGCCCAGCCTGTTATGTTAACCTGATGTGCGCGCCAGGGTTTGGGCACTAGTGAAAGGGTGCGCTAGAAATGATGGCGCCAGATGTGGGGGGCACTCACCCATCAGGCTGCGCTGCCCCTCGCCGTCCATGATCTGGTCCTAGGGGCCGAGGCCAGAGACACCCATGAATCCGGCTGAGAGTGTCAGGGCGTCACCGCAGAGGGCTGCAGACGTCTCGGTCCAACAGCCTGGCAGAAGGGGCCTCCTCAGAGGGGCACACGCGGGTCTGTCCCCCGCAGGGCTGTTTCTCTTCCACAAGAGGTCTCTTTCCCCTCTCTCGCGCGCAGTGCTGTCTCTCTCTCTCGCTGTTTCCTATTCCACGCTCTGCTGGATTTACTCTGAGGCAGCGCTCGCGTCTCTCTCTGGAAGAGCTGTTTGTCTCATGTAGTGCTGAGAGCCCTCTTCTGCTGTAGCGCCTCTCACCTGCAGCGCGCTCTCATGCAGTGCTCGGGATGCCAAGCCCCCCAGGGAGCGCTGTTTCTCTTACAGTGCAGCCTTGTGCAGAGCTTTGCCCTCTCGCTCTTTTTTGCAGCGCTGTTTATTCCTCCCCAGCACTCTCACTGTTTGCATTGCTGAGATGCTTCCCGTGCTCTCTCTCTCTGCGATGTAACCTTTCTCCGCGGCACTTTCGCCGTCTGTCCCATGCAATGCTTGGATCTCTCACTCAGGAGTTATGTCCCTCAGTCGGTGCTGGATGACTTTTTTCCAAGCAGTCCTGGAGTCTCTTAAAATCTGGTGCAGTCTCCGATACAGGGCTGTTCCTTTCAGTGTTGTGAATCTCTCTCAAGTAGTGTTTGGGTCTCGTGAAATTCGGAGGTCAGCTCCCTTTCTACTGCAGTGTAGCATGTCTCTCCTGCAGTGCTGCAGTCTCTCCGTCGAGGCGCAATCTGTCTTCTCTCATAAGCGTGGTCTCTCGCCTGTGTGCTGTCTCTCCTGCAGTGTGGAGAAAGACTCCCATGCAGTGCAAGGTGTCTCATGCAGTGCTGGCAGCTGCTCGCGCGCAGCCTAGATGTCTCTCTCGTGCAGTACTGCCACTCTCCTGCGCCGTCATCTCTTTAGTTGATGCTTCGCTCTCACTCGCTCATGCAGTAATAGAATCACTCTTAGGCAGCGCTGGGTCTCTCTCTCTTGCAGTGACTGTTTTTCATGCAGTGCTTTCTTTTCCCGCCCCCTGGTCTTGGAACCGAGTTAAAATGAAGTCGGGCTGCAACTTGTGAGCTTCGCTGTGTACAGGACGGGCCCTCCCCCAGGAAGCGCTGGGCATGTCACTTCCCCTCCTCCTCTCTCTGTACTCTCGCCCTCTCTCCTCTTGCATCTCTCCACCCTCTTTCCTCACCCAGCCTGTCTCTCGCCTTTGCTTCCATAGATTTATCTCAATCTTTATTTTTATTTTATATATACATTCTGTTCCTTGACACTCTCCTTTCTCCTTTCTGCTCTTCCCGCCCACCACCCTCTAGTTTTCTTCACGGCCCGCCACATTTTATCTTTCTCCCCTGTCACTTCCTCTTTTCTGTCTGGGCTCTCCACCTTTCTCCCCTGTTTGCTGCCCAATTGCTTCTCCTCTTTGCTACTCAGTTTCTTCACAAAAGTACCATAGAACAAGGGGTTGACAAAGCCAATAGGCCTGGTAAGGTGGTGCAATAGTTAGATTGTTTTAATTTCAAGCATATGACACACAAGAAGGAAGAAACATGTCACCCCTTAATCATGCCAGCCAGATGCTTGCAATAAACATTTTAAATTAAATAAATAAATTTATCTCTGCATTTCCTTTTAGTAGAATGTTACAGGGGCTTTTTAGCACAACATGTTTATAAACCCTTTTCAGCTTTAAAGTACATCATAAGAAAATAGAAATCTACTGGTGCAGTCAAAATACATTACTGTATCCAGTAGACCTAGCTTAAACACACCAGAATGCTCCAAAAATGTTAAAGACTGAAACGAAAAAAAGCATTGGCAAATTAAAGTTTTGGCCCACCAGTGTTGATGTGCACTTCTATTCAGGTAGATGTGCGCATATGATGAGGAAAGATGTGAAGCAGAGGGCTGAAACAAAATGTAACTCTCAGCTGAACAGAGCAACATACCAATGGAGGAAGAGAGCTGATCCAAAGCCTTTCTATATAAATATATGAGAACATGTTCTAATTTATGGGGTTTTTAATCACACAATGCTGGTGAAACAGCTGAAGCTGTCTCTAAACCTTACCTAAAAATATCCACTCATTCTGAGCCTGTTGCTCGCCCACTTACTTAGTCTACCCGTTTCACTCTGTACATCTGTTTCCTTTTCTACTCTTCTTTTTCCTCCAGATTTTATTCTATCTCTCTCTTAACTTTTCCGCCCCTTTATCTTCATGTTTCTATTACTGTTTGCGGAACTCATCTAGCAGCTGGCAGATTCTCTGCAAGAAGTGGAACTAAAAAGGAGAACTAACATTTATACATATATTAACCCCTCACGGCCACCCTCTCATTTGTAATACCCTTCGAGGGGTTCAGCCACTTTAGACCAGCTGCTACCTCTCACTCAAGCCAACAACCCTTAATGGGATCCTCACAATTATAGGGAGGTGGGAGCTTCCTGCTGGCATATCAGCATCAGTTCTTCGGAGTGCATTCTGGGTTTTGTAGTTCATAGTAGTTTAAGTACGCACAACGTAGGAAGTGCTTACCTTTACTGCAGCTAGTGCTTGCATCTGTGGACACATGAGTTTCTTGGTCATTGCCAGTCATCAGCAGAGAGCAAACATACTAAGTTTGGGGGTGCCTGAAATGCAGATTACAGTTTTCCAGTTGGCATACAAAATAATTAATCAAGAAACACGTGTATAGAGAAGAGCAGCACTGGCTGTGCTAACATTTTACACAGTGAGTACTTGAAATTACTATGAACTGCAATAATGCGCACAAATGAAAGAGGCAACAAACACAATTTTTAGCGTAGGTAGTTAACTTCAAATTATAACTCGTTACTCTAAGATGTGCGGCATTGGGTTTCCTGGCTGCCATCTTTTTGTACAATGAACTGCAATAACTAGAATTCATCTGGGAGAACAGGTGCTGAAATGCAGGCAGTGTGCTTCCTCCCCCAGTAACTGGTAAGCTCCTATGGGAGCTTTGTACCAGACAAGACTAGATGCACCAGCAAGCTTTGGAGTACTGCTATTCCCGAGAGACTTTAAGTAGCATTTGAAGTGCTCTCAAACCTATCGCCAACTTTCTGCTGGTCAATGGCACTGACCAAGAAACACATATCCAGAGATGTCCGGGACTGACTGCGCTAACACTGATAGCAGACATTTTCTACTTGTGAGTATGTAAACTGCTCTGAACCAACCAGAATGCACTTGGGAGAACTGGTGTTTATATGCCAACAGTGTGTTTCCTCCCCTGTTAAGTCTTAGAGGCACTTTATGCTGCCATGCTGTATGCTGGGAGATGTAGTCCTCCTTTTCTCAAATTGACAGTGGCTTGGAAATCCCACAATGTACAGGGCAGGGAGTCTGTGTGAATACCTGGACTCCGGGTCATTATTTTTGGAGGACATAGGTGACCTCTTTGTGTGCCTTTGAACAGTGGTTTAACACAAAAATATTCCCCCTTGCAACTTAGGCTGGGGTACCATAAATTGTCACTTTGAATGTTCTGTGCAATGTTCTGTACAAAAACCTAGGGCTGAGGTGTGGCCATTTGAGAGATTGCGGCTCCTAGGACTGCAGGAACCCAAGGTGCCTATATTACATCCCTTATTTAAAGCCTAGCCACCCTTAAAATTGAGTGTTCGAGCTCAAGAAACGCCCTTTGATGACCAATCTTTCAACGAGCTTGATGATGAATTTTGGGAGCCACCCATTCCTGGAATCCACTTCATGATAGTCACATCCCTGACAGGACATCCCAGCTGTGCCTCCAACACGGGAAGATAAACAAAAAGTCCCCATTCAAGTCACAGGACTGGCAATAATAGTCAAAGTGCCACAGTGTAGTAAGCACTACTATCAACCCCTCTAGCTGCACCCCTCATTCGCCTCCAATGCAACATCTCTGCAGTGTCTCCAACATATGGAGGCAATTTTATTTCAGAGCCCCACCTGGAATGAAACCCATAGAATAGCTCAGGGCATTTTCACCACTTACATCTATACCTCTATCATGCCTTCTTGCCTCACCACCCTTCCCCAAAGTGACCTCAGCAGAACCACAAATAAGTGGAGCAGTCTCCTCTTAGAGCCACCTTCTGGGCACATGACTGGTACCCATAGCTGAAGTGTCGGGATCCATTGTGTGCTAATGTCAGTCCCTTGGTCACCTCTTCTTTCGCCCAAATGACATCTTAACAAGGCCGCTAATATGTAGAAACAGTCTTAGTACCTGCTGTATTCAAATCAAGTAACAGCCACTGTAGGCCACCTTACACTCCGTCCTTCACAACTGGATGGCAGTGCTTCCAACCATTTGTGGCATTCTTACTATCAAATCCCATCAAATCAAGCGATTGGTACTGTCACCTTTAGAGATGTTTCAGCAGTTCCACCAGCCTGGGTGTAGGACTTTCAGAACATGGTGCTTAAAGGTCACATTGTTTTTACCTACCTACTTCATTTTTTTCTGCAGAGTTTTATATAGCGCAAACTTGACCCGAATCGGGTATCAGAGTGCTTTACATAGCACCAGTTGCGTTACATGAGGACACACATTCTTTTTTTAGGCACGGTGAGATTAAGTGATTTGCCCAGAATCACAGGATGTTTAGCGTCATTACCGAGACTCGAACCTAGTTCCTCAGTTGAGCGCCTTAGCCGTTAGGCCAACTCCTCTACCCACTTCTGCGGTTGTATGTCAGAGTATCTTATGCAGAAATAGATATTATGTCCTTCAAATAGTTAGCAAAAATATCATCCCTTCAGGTGCAGATTTTCTTCCATGAACACAAATGGAGCAATATTTGTGTACATTTATCTAGTTAGCAATATTTATGTCAGATGATATTTTGACAACAATAGTCTGGTACCACACCACCACTGTAATCAGATTGCTCATTTTTTCTCTGGAAAAATCTCCACTCTCCATGCCTCATTTCCGTAAAAAGTAAAGAACTAGTTTCCCTCCTCCTGGAACATCACCCTTTTCCCCACTGAAAGGCTCCTTTAGTATAGAGAACATTTCGGTAGGGGAAACGTGCTCCCGATCGCTGGTAAAATTAAATCAGGATCTCCACTAGATCCAGCTTCACCGGCAATTCTGAAACGAGGGCTTAGGGCTATAGCCTCAGCATTATGTAAACTGCTCAACCAGTCTTTTGAGTGAGGCCTACTACCACTAGATTGGAAACATGCCATGGTCGTTCCCCTTCTCAAGAATCCCTCGCTGGACCCCTCTAAGCAAGAGAACTTCCAACCAACTTCGATGCTACCATTCTTTGCTAAAGTTGCCAAAAACATGTAAATCAACAACTAATGAAGTTTATTGATGAGAAAGAACTCCTTCATGAGACCCAATCAGGTTTCAGACCGCATTACAGAATGGAATCCGCCCTCCTGCTACTAGCCTCAGAGACTTTACGCATCATGGTAGACAAAGGCAAGATTGCTGCTCTAGTTATGCTTGACTGAAGTGCGGCTTTTGACACCTTGTCCCAAGGCTTTCTTTTACAACGAGCTCTTGAATGGTTTGCCGATTTTCTGCAGAACCGCTCCTTCCAGGTGATCATGAATCCGTGCACCTCAGAAATCATCTCTTTGCAGTAGGGAGTGCCACAGGGTTCGGTTTTGAGCCCAAGCCTGTTTAACCTGTATCTGCGTTTCTTGGCAGAAGTGATTGACTGCCACGGTGTGAGTATCGTGTCCTATTCTGATGATACTCAGCTGATCACACTGGTGCAAGATGATGGTAGTGCCACAGGCAATTTCAAGACCTTTCTGGTGGACCTTGTGGCTTGGATGGACTCCAGCTGCCCAAGACTAAATGCAGGCAAATCATACGTTTTGGTGATTGGGAAACAGCGCTCGATATTGTCCTCTGCCTGGTGGTCTAGCAAACTTGGCCCATCGCCGATTCCCAAACCTAAAAATCTGGGTTTTACGTTTGACTCTTCCCTATCCTTTGACAGTCAGATTTCTGCCACTATCGGCACCTGTTTTGGAGTACTAAAGATGCTCCAAAAGATTTTGGGGCTCCTACCGGAGTCAACCAAGAAGATGGTAATCCAGGCCCTGTATGTATCCTGTCTAGATTAATGTAATGTACTCTACTTGAGGGTCTCCAAAGGCAGGCCGAGGATGCTTCAAAGGGTGCAAAATGCTGCGCCCCGTATGTTATTGAAAGTCCCTAAACACTCTTCCATAAGTACAGGACTTGCCCAACTGCACTGGCTTCTTATCAAGCATAAAGTCTTTTTTAACGCGCTCTACTTTGTTCACAGAACACTTAACCAGTGAGGCCCAAGATATGTTTGCCCTCTGATCAAAGCTTACATTTCTAACAGGCATCGCAGGCGCTCGGAGGCTGTGCTGACTGTGATCCCCAGAATTAACTGAATGCACTTTTGGGGCAGCTCTTTCAGATTCCTTGCCACCAAACTTTGGACCTCCATGCCATTAGATCTGAGAATGGATCCATCTGAAATTCAGTTTCGGAAAAATGTAAAGAAGTGGCTATTCAGGCAAAGGTAAGTAGTGTCGTTGGCCCCAGTATATGAACACAACTAGAACAGGACAACAGGCTCTACTGATGAAATCCTAGTGTGGGGACACTCCATATGGAGTAACCAAGAGCTTTACAACCCCCCCAACATAACACCATTCCAACGGTCACCTACCTGAGGACGAACAGGCTGAAAGACAATTACTAAGAGATATGTGACCCCTAAAATGCTGGGGATGAAAGAGGCTAGGGAAGACCATTAGGATTCAGTTTGCGTCAAAGGAGAGGTGTCTCTTTGCTAGGACCTCTCTGTCTTAGAGTGCCGGCACAGGATGAGTAGCACCTGACTGAAGAAGAACTTCTGAGGTTCTTTCAGATATGCTGGAGTTAGAAAAAACCAACAAACTACGAGGGGTGACAAAGTTTAGAAGTTTTTCTCTCACAATTTCCCCATGATTTTTGCTAACACTATAAATACTACCCACAATTCTCAAAATGTCCTGTATGTAGATTTTCACATTAAAATCATGCCTCCCACTCCCCGTTTTAGTAGTTTTGAGAAAAAAGATTGCCAATATCTGCTTGAATTCAGTTGCAATGAAAATGGTTTGAAAGGTAACTCATGAGAAAAAGTCTCATCCATATTGAGTGCTAGCTAGCACTTGTGAGGAAATATTGATGGTTTGCGAGACAAAGTATACAGGACATATTTGTGAACCAAAGGAGTCCGGAAACCATTATTTACGCGAGACCTCACTGGCCAAGTACACACTTTGCTCTCTCCTCCATTAGCACATACTGTGTATTAATACCCAGTGGGACATGAACCTTATCCTTTGAAGTAGAACCCAAATACAATGATGTTGTCAATCACCTATTTGAGATAACACTTAAACACCATGAGGGTGTACCAAAATAAACTTCAGTATTTTATTATAACAGTCATTTGCTCACTGACGTACAACAAAACATCAGTTACAGAAATACAGTTATTTTAATGTAAATTTAAAGAGTTACATATTGTGTTTTTTTGGTAGTAAATTGGCAATTAATTTGACTAGTGCGAATAATGGCTCTGGCTAAGTTATCTCCAGTCAGTGTCTAAAGACTGAGGCCCTCATTAAGGGATTCCAATCAGAGACATTTTAAGGGATGGGCAAAGTGGACAATTGCCCAGTGTCCCTACCTTCCAAAGGGGTCCTGCGATACTGAACTCTCCCTCTGTTTGATCTCTGTGTATTCCACTTCTCTCTCTAAACCTCCCTGTCTATTGTCACCTCTAACTCTGTTTTTCAAACCCAGTATCATCTTAGGGATTTTTGGGGGATCGGGCAAGACATATTTCAACTGCTTTTATATAACCATGTTCAAATTTAACATATTATTTAGTATGTTTTAGTGTCATGTGGGCTTGAAATGTGTATTAAAATTAAAACTTGTTCTGTACAATGCCCCTCCAAATAAATTTTGCTCGGCCCCCAAAATTCTTGAAATGTCAATGATTCCGGTTTGCGCGGGAACACAACACGTCAACATTCCTTTCCCTGCACACATTTTGCCATGACCCGAAATGCTAGAAAAACATGTGGCAGCAAATTTGCAGAATAATTCCATATTCCAGAATATAAAATCTAAGGATAGATCGGTAAAGTTGCGCCTCTCTATATTACCCACTCTCAGGTATCAGTGGTTCTGAGTGTCAGAGAGGTCTCCTAATTGTTCAAAGGATGTGAGGAGGTAAGGAAGGTCTAAGTCTGGAGAGTCTTTACTTACGGGGGCCAATGAAGAGGCTTCAACTTAGATGGCTTTTAAAGGAGTGAGGATGGAGGAACATTTATTTCCGAGGAGTACTACATGATATTCTTGACTTCAACAGAAATTGACACGGATGCCTCTCCTCAATTATGCCTATCAGAAAGATCTGTCACAAAAAGTGGGTAAAATAACCAATCACATTCATAAGGGAAGGGCTGAAATATCATCCTACAAAAATATCAGTTTTGCAATATTGATTACCACTATATCATCAAGGTGTGCTTTTAAAGACTCGAGCTAACTCCTCAGGCACACGCACGCCGGGAGCTTTTAGAAGCACTTTCTTTTTAAAACTTATTGTGATCCTTCTGAAAACTCATTGATTCTCTGTGAATTATTTGCCTACCTTAAACAGCCCAGAGCGCTCCTAGCGCCGGCTGCAACGACTATTGAGACGCCATTCCGGCGAGATCCTCGGCCACGCCCACTTTGCAGGCCACGCCCCCTCAGCCAGTAGTAAATAAAAGCGCCAATTCTCGAGCGCCCACAGACTCGAGCTAACTCCTCAGGCACACGCACGCCGGGAGCTTTTAGAAGCACTTTCTTTTTAAAACTTATTGTGATCCTTCTGAAAACTCATTGATTCTCTGTGAATTATTTGCCTACCTTAAACAGCCCAGAGCGCTCCTAGCGCCGGCTGCAACGACTATTGAGACGCCATTCCGGCGAGATCCTCGGCCACGCCCACTTTGCAGGCCACGCCCCCTCAGCCAGTAGTAAATAAAAGCGCCAATTCTCGAGCGCCCACAGACTCGAGCTAACTCCTCAGGCACACGCACGCCGGGAGCTTTTAGAAGCACTTTTTTTTTAAAACTTATTGTGATTCTTCTGAAAACTCATTGATTCTCTGTGAATTATTTGCCTACCTTAAACAGCCCAGAGCGCTCCTAGCGCCGGCTGCAACGACTATTGAGACGCCATTCCGGCGAGATCCTCGGCCACGCCCACTTTGCAGGCCACGCCCCCTCAGCCAGTAGTAAATAAAAGCGCCAATTCTCGAGCGCCCACAGACTCGAGCTAACTCCTCAGGCACACGCACGCCGGGAGCTTTTAGAAGCACTTTCTTTTTAAAACTTATTGTGATCCTTCTGAAAACTCATTGATTCTCTGTGAATTATTTGCCTACCGTAAACAGCCCAGAGCGCTCCTAGCGCCGGCTGCAACGACTATTGAGATGCCATTCCGGCGAGATCCTTGGCCACGCCCACTTTGCAGGCCACGCCCCCTCAGCCAGTAGTAAATAAAAGCGCCAATTCTCGAGCGCCCACAGACTCGAGCTAACTCCTCAGGCACACGCACGCCGGGAGCTTTTAGAAGCACTTTCTTTTTAAAACTTATTGTGATCCTTCTGAAAACTCATTGATTCTCTGTGAATTATTTGCCTACCTTAAACAGCCCAGAGCGCTCCTAGCGCCGGCTGCAACGACTATTGAGACGCCATTCCGGCGAGATCCTTGGCCACGTCCACTTTGCAGGCCACGCCCCCTCAGCCAGTAGTAAATAAAAGCGCCAATTCTCGAGCGCCCACAGACTCGAGCTAACTCCTCAGGCACACGCACGCCGGGAGCTTTTAGAAGCACTTTCTTTTTAAAACTTATTGTGATCCTTCTGAAAACTCATTGATTCTCTGTGAATTATTTGCCTACCTTAAACAGCCCAGAGCGCTCCTAGCGCCGGCTGCAACGACTATTGAGACGCCATTCCGGCGAGATCCTCGGCCACGCCCACTTTGCAGGCCACGCCCCCTCAGCCAGTAGTAAATAAAAGCGCCAATTCTCGAGCGCCCACAGACTCGAGCTAACTCCTCAGGCACACGCACGCCGGGAGCTTTTAGAAGCACTTTCTTTTTAAAACTTATTGTGATTCTTCTGAAAACTCATTGATTCTCTGTGAATTATTTGCCTACCTTAAACAGCCCAGAGCGCTCCTAGCGCCGGCTGCAACGACTATTGAGACGCCATTCCGGCGAGATCCTCGGCCACGCCCACTTTGCAGGCCACGCCCCTTATTTCAGCTTCATTATGTGTTGTCACCGGAAGCGCAGCGGACGAGCGCAGCGGGAGCGCCGTTTGCGCGCCGAAGGCGCGCCTAAGGCAAGCCCGTCTGCGCCCGTCCGTGCCTGGACCGGGCCTAGGGCCCCTTCCCCTGTCCGTTCTACCATTCACAATCCTGGAATCCCCATTAGATACAATCCCTTACGCCTTCGTGCGCTAAACTTCATCTCCCATCAGTGCCAGCGTATTAATCTAGCAAATCAACCTCTCCACCTTCCGTACACCTGTCCAAACTGCTCGTTTGTCACTAATAATTACCAACTGTTACCTACGATATCTACCACCAAAAAAGTTTTGCCTAAACCTTATTTAGCCGCTTTGCTAAATGTGCGCTCCCTCCCAAAACATAAAATTGAAATTTCCAATTTCATCGAGACCCACAATGTCGACCTCCTTTTCATTACTGAAACATGGGGCGATCTCTCCTGCGGACCTGACTTCGTCACGGCCACTCCTGAAGGATACTCTATCGTTAGACTGGATAGACCTCCTCCCAAAAGGGGAGGCGGACTAGCTATCATTTACCGTTCAAACCTAACAGTACGAACAGAAACCATTCCCATTTCTAGCTGTGAAGCTTTGTCCTTCTCGATCTCTGTCCCAAACGCACCTCCTTTCAAAGGTATACTCATTTACCGCCCACCAGGACCTCGCAGTCCTTTCCTTGCCAGTTTACCCCTGCTCTTAGAACCACTGGCAGGTGAAAGTCACCACACCATCCTGGGCGATTTTAACTTTCATCTAGAGCTTCTGGACAACCCCGATACTTTTGCTCTTTTATCTGAACTATCCAATATAGGTCTCTCCCAACTGGTCACCGGCTCCTCCCACACCGCGGGACATCTCCTGGATGGCCTATTCTCCAGCGAGACATCCCTAGTGATAAAGGATCTCCTTCCCTTCACCTGGACGGACCATTCTGCCATTCTCTTTAACTTTTTACTTCATCCTATTCCTCCAGGAGCCCTTACTAAACCTTCAGTGAATAAATTCAGAGCCTGGAAAAGCATTGACATTCCGGCTTCTCAGTTATCACTCGCGTCCTCACGACCTCCCACGACGGATGACCCTGAATTAGGTGCCAATAACTATACTACCTGGATTCGAAACACTGTCGATCATACAGTGCCACTTAAGAGACACTCCTCCAACAGAACAACTAAGTCCTCACCTTGGTTCAATGATACTCTAAGGCTAGAAAGACAACAGTGTAGGCGTCAAGAACGCAAATGGAGACGTGATTACGACCCTGAGCAAAAAGCCCTCTATAAATCCATACTGCTGAAATACAAACAATCTATTATTACTGAGAAAAGTAATTTCTACACCAATCAAATTAATCTTGCTCAAGATTCGACCAAACAACTTTTCCAGGTAGTGACCCATCTCTCAGGTCAAACTACATCTACCCCAGTCACGTATACCCAAGAACTATGTAACTCCTTGGCTAATCACTTCCAAAAAAAGGTCACTGACATCTTCTCCCAATTCGAAGCTCATGCCAATGATACTGGACATTCGAACTCTGTCTCTAACGACCGTCTTCCTCCTGCATCGAATTCTTCCATTCCCCCGCGATCAATCCCTTCTAACTCCTTTCAGGAGTTCTCCCAGATCTCCTCTGATCTTGTGTCCCAACTTTTACATACTACGAACTCCGGTTCCCCAGAAGACCCTTGCCCCCCCTCTATCCTTAAAAACTTTCCTGAACTCCTTTGTCCTACACTCACTGAGATATTCAACGCCATGTTCCTGTCCACGACCTTCCCCTCCATCTGGAAAAGAGCCATCGTCAAGCCTCTTATTAAAAAAAGCTCACTTGACCCTACGTTAGTTGCCAACTACCGTCCTATCGCTTGCCTCCCGCTCCCCGCCAAGATTATAGAAAAAATCATGAACAGACAAATCTCCGACTTCATAGAGCACAACAACTGTTTGGATGAGACACAATTTGGCTTTCGAAAAGGACATGGGACGGAAACTGCACTTATCAGGGCCACGGAGGAAATTAGAAGGTCTTTGGATGGTGGAGGTTCGGCGGTGCTTATTTTACTGGACCTGTCTGCGGCCTTCGACACGGTCGATCACTCCACCTTGATCGGCCGTGTCGAATCGGCCGGCATCACGGGCTCGGCGAAGGACCTCATCGCCTCATTTCTTACCAATCGAGTTCAATCTGTTACCTTCGGTAATTTCAGTTCACCTTCTTTCACTCTTCCTTGTGGTGTACCCCAGGGATCCTCGCTAAGTCCGACATTATTCAACATCTATGTGTCGGACTTGGCGAGGACAATAAAAGTCCATCACCTGGCGGTTACATCCTATGCCGACGATACTCAGATTGTCCTAGCCATAAATAAAAACGGAGATGAAGTAGCCTCCAATTTCAATCTAGGAATGCTGGCTATGAGTAACTGGATGACACAAAACTGCTTAAAACTGAATTCCGATAAAACGGAGGTGATGTTGTTCGGAAATCTTTCCCCTGCCTGGTCTCCCACATGGTGGCCTGATGCCTTGGGACCTCCCCCCTCCCCAGTAACCAAGGCCAGGAATCTTGGAGTTATACTGGACACTAAACTCACCTTCATGCCTCACGTCAACACGGTAGTATCTTCCTCATTCTATACTCTAAGAATGATAAAGAAACTTCTACCTTATCTTCCAATGAATACAAGAAAAACTCTAATCAGCGCACTTATCATGGCTCGCATTGACTACTGCAATGGCCTGCTAGTCAATGCCCAAGAGGGTGTCTTAAAGAAACTGCAACTTGTGCAGAATGCCGCGGCCAGATTGATTACTGGACTTCCCAAGTACGCCTCTATCTCCGGAACTCTCCGGGAGCTCCACTGGTTGCCAGTGCAGAAAAGAGCCAAATTTAAGGCTCTCTGTATTGCTTACAAGGCAATTCACGATCAAGGACCAACGTATCTGAAAAACTCCTTTCGTCCTTACGAACCTACCAGATCCCTACGATCATCAACTGCTGGACTACTCCAAGTCCCAAGGACAAAAAGAGTTTCCTGGGGTGACAGATCCTTCATAGTAACTACCACAAAACTTTGGAATAGTCTACCCTCCTACATCAAAACATCCACTTCTCTGCTCTCCTTTCGCAGACAGATAAAAACCTGGCTGTTTAAGCAATAATCGCCTCATGAGCTAATTCGTTTCACTCAGCGCCGAGATACCTACGGGTAATTGAGCGCTTAACAAATAGCCTAAATAAATAAATAAATAAATAAGGCAAGTATACATTTACTGTTTTTGTCTTGAAGTCTATTTAACTTGTTGATATATGAGTAACATTTCCACCAATAGTGAGCCACGTCGGTCTTAATATTTGTGCTTTTTTCGTGGCTGGCTCTGGGCTCACAGGCACGTCCGCCTAGTTGAGGTCACATTTTCCGGTGCCTGGGTAACCACAGAAAGCAGGAAAGCTCTGTCAATATGGAGTAGGATCAAGAAGTAAGCACCTACGCCTGGCCTCAGTTCTTCAGGCTTCCAGTTAAACGGGCGGACAGGACTGCTTTCATATTTCAATATATATATGTATCATGAGCACATATAGGAAGTGTTTTTGTTGACTTAAGAGGGGGTTAAGTTAGAATCCTTCGTTAAGGTTATATATTATTGGAGAGGCTTTTTATTCAAAGAGTGGACTGTGCCAATAAATGTATACGGAGCGGGTGACCATGATGATCCTATGATCATCCTAACAGTAACGATTGCTTGGAACACCAGGGCTTTTGTTCTGTACTATACTTCAGCAGTCCCTGGGAAAGCACAAGCTCCCCAGCCAATCCAGACTCTGCTCTCATTCTATAAGATAGTCGCCAGGATCAGCCGCGGGCGCTGCAGGTAAGAGCGGTGGGGCCAGGTGAGAGGGGATATTGAGAGACGGCCAAGAGGGAAAATTAATTATTTATTCAATTTCCCCTCGTGGTCGTCTCCCGAAATCCCCCCTCACCTGGGTCCACCGCTCTTACCTGCAGCGGCTGGCCAGGATTGGTCTACCGCTCAGACACTGCCTGGTAGCCTGTGGCTTTTCTCCAACCTGGCTCTGAACACAGCTGGGTTGAGAAATAGAAGTACGCATGTCTGTTTGACTGGCATAAGAAGGCCGGCCAAACTGACACGGACACTTTTTTATGTGCCCACTACTCCTCCCTGCCATGGCCCGGCTTGCCCTACATGCATGTCAGAGCCAGTCACAGAAAAATAAAAGGATATTGTACTATCATTTTATTTTTCTGTGACTGACTCTGACGAGTGGGGCAACGCTCCTCCGCCATTGCGGACGAACCGCCCTTGAAAATGTGTTGGACATGAGCATCGGATAGTGGCCCAGGATTCTGATCTTTACTGTCCTTGTCATCTCAATCACATGGGATATACGGTCACCACGGCCCAGATTCCCAGAAGGAACCCAAGACGGATCATCCCTGTTGATGAGCTGATCAATCCCCTTCCACCATCGAGAAGGGTGAGCCTGCACCATGCCAGCCAAGGTCTCTCCCATTAGGCTTCCAGCATCTCCCCCTTTCTGGCACAAAAGGACCAGAAAGCAGTTGGCCTTTCGCACATCAGGATATGTGCCATGCAGGAGGTTGACTAATTCCTGAACCATTTGAGTTATCTTTTTAGCCCTTATGCTCCTGAGATGACAATATTTCTAGTCATGAGAAGGGCATAACCCTAAAGAACCAGGTCCCAGGTAGAAGTTGTTTAAGGTGGTCTAAATCTGCAGAAAATATGTGAAAATATTTGCAGCGCTCTGCTGAAGACACTGAGACATCTGTGGAAATGACGGTGAAAAATGAGATAGATGTTCCTTAGATCAAAACGACAAATAATTAGGAAATCACAGCAAACTGTGTCTAGTATATTAATTTTGAACATTCCTGAATCTTTAAAAAGCAAGCGCCTTAAACTAGGTATGGCCTCATTCTCCCTCAAGCTCAACTCTCTTCAGTGATCCTTTGTGAGTCCTAACGTCAAGGTCGCGATCTCATCACACAAACCTGCCATTGTGTACTTCTATGAGCAGCCTTTCTTTACCCTTGTACCACACACATCACATATAGTACTTTTTTTCGCATGCATTTACAACGCATTCCATAACAACACGGTCGTTACAACGACTGCGTTGTTATTTCGCAAACCGTTGCAACGCAAGTCGGAACGACTTGCTTTAATAATTTACTATTCCAACTCCAGTCTGTGCGGACACTAGGGAAGGTGTTGGATTTTAAATTATGGCATGCGTTGTTTAGCATGCAAACTAAACGCTGTTTCCCCACAGGTCCCCTTTTGCAAGTTTCCACCCCTAACAATATCACCTGTCTTCTGTGATAGAAAGCAAGATAAAGCTCCCACTGGGTTACTGCTTGATTTGGCTCCACAGCTTCCTCGCAGAGTCTCAAAATGCAGGTGGCCCTGCTCAGTTCAGCCAGCAACTCGGCAAAGCATCTAGTAAAATTAAAAAGTTCCCCAAACAGTTCCTACTGTGTTGCTAGTCTAAGTTAGTAGCTGCCTCCTCATTGGATACAGTCTTTCCTCAATGCTGTGTCTTGCTTTGAAATCCAGAAATTTCAAAAATTAAAGAAAGCTATGAAACATGTGCAAAGCTTTCCAGAATCTCTAGGGTACTAGGAAATCTAATGAGAGCAAGTACATCTGTGTAAATCTGCACCACATATTTGGTCTGTCTATTCTCAGGGGTTCAACCAGTGACTCCAGTAAATGCGCCTGGTCCTTTGAATACCCCTACCAACGGAAAAACGTGACTGCAACAAATTTGAATGTTTATGTAGTTGAAATTGCGCACTCTACAAGTAGTTGTGTAGAAGGATAACATCATGCACTGTTGTTTTAGATTAGTAAAATTGTGTTCTTTTAAAAAAAACATTTTTCTGTTTATGAACTAGAAATGTGTGTAATATTTCTATAAGAATATATTTCTTGGAAATAAAGAACTTCTGATCTGATCTGACTGCAACAAGTAGTTCATGAGTTACTGGCATCTAAAATGAAAGGCACCTTAGGGCCACTCTAGTGAGTGCTGGATCATAAGTCCACCTGGTTGTCCCAAACACCAGGACTTCCATGTGAGCCCTTATGTGGTAGTTGGACACCAGTTTATGTTGCTTACTGGGTATCAGTGGCTGTACACTGGGTCACAGGACATTACAACCAGGAACAACGTAGCACCAAAGACTTTCCTCAGTGGGGTGCTCGTTCTGCGGATGACGTTTTTTGGGTTATACATTGCAGGGGGGGTGGTATTGTGGCAATGGGGACCATTGATAACATTACCCAGACAGGATACTGCAAATAGCCAATGACTGACCCAGCGGACCCTAAAACAGGCCTCCTAGACTGCTTTAGTGTGGTCCAAAATGGTTCTGCAGACACTATGTGGTGGAGATGTGGATGCTGAGTCCACAAATCTTTCATGAAAGTAACTGAATATCAAACACTCCAAACCGATGATTCAATTTTAGTGCAATTTGTACCACAGCCTGCTGAATCCTGTTGCTGGGATCTTGCTCCTGCTGGTTGAGATGCATCTATATGACGAATGCACAGGCGTTTTACTCTGGATAATTTTAGGTGTAATTTCTTTGGAAGTTTCTAAGGCAGTGGCTATCCAGGGCGTGCACATCAGTCGCTTACATGTCCTGTGATTGCAATTAAGTGTCCAATTGAGACATTTTGAATTTGGCGGATCAGGACATTACCAAAAAAGGCAGATGTCCTTCCCCCAAACCTACTTAGCCTTGGGCTACATAGGTTTTCTGACTGTGGAGTCTTCTGACCTGACAGTCCATCCATCATTGAGCAGTCACGTTATAGAGCTGGCTGCCCCACCCAACTTAGGTCTGGATGGTTATCACTGGATTTCCCTGTATGGACCTCTATAGTCCTGTGCAGAGAAATCAATCAATGACCCTGACAGGCACAGTCAGGGAGAAAACTCCCCTATGGGTCAGGATCATTGATTTTTTTTAATGCCACTTTACAATTTTGTTTTTATGAAAAAAAATGTTAAATGCCATGACGGAGTCAAACAAATGGGCAGACTTGTCTAACTGCTCTGACTGAAATGCATCTGGAGTTTTGAGAGGGGTTTCAAAATATCTCAAAGCATGGTCCCTGCTTGCCTGATGACATGCTGAGGTCTAAATGCCCTCCTATGTCTTTTAAAAAGCATTTATCTGTAATAAAATGGCGACTTTGCCACAGTTGTGAGAAGAGGACAGTCTAAGGTATGTCAGAAGTCCTCAATGGGCTTGGATGACACAAAGTAGCACCTGGGTTCTTCTCATGCGCTCTTCTGTTCGGTGACCGGTCCATGGAATACTGATGATGGTTGTCAAATACTCCCTATTCTAACCAGTGCACATCTGAAATCATTGTCCGGTTGTTATACTTTGATTGTGCCAGTTAGGCATCACTGTAGAGTTATCAACCACTGCTTGTTTATTTTTTTAAAGGCTACCATGGCTCCTGCCTCAGTTAGAAGCTCATTGGGCAGCAGGTAAAAGTCATACCCAGTGCACCACTGCACCTACCCTGGTATCTTGCCCTCGCAGAGATATTTTAAAGCATGGGGTAAATGGGTAATTGCCCTTGGCCCCCACATTCCTAAGGTGTCCACTGGGAAATAACTGGGACAGTTTGAAGACTCTCTTTCTCTCCCTTCTGTCTCAACACTCTCTCTCTCTCTCGTTGCCTTCCTCTACCTCTGAGTCTGTCTTTCACGACGTATCTTACCTTAACCCTCACTACCTATCTACCTATCTCTAACTCACCTATGTTGTGCTATATTATCTCTCGTTCCCTCCATTGCTCACCCCTCTTTAGCTCTTTTTATACTTCTCTGTCTACCTCCCTCAAATGTATTCTTTTATTTCTCTCTCTGCTAGCCTTTCTCTAATTCTCACCTCTCTTTTTAAGATTGTCGCAGCACATATGTTTTACACAAGGCTGTTGCTGGACTAATAAATACGTAATGAAACGTCCTAACCGCCATCCTGTGTACTTTCTGAGAATAAGCAAGCACGAGTGTCTGAGCGAAAAGTACTGTATTGTTTTCCACGATCCCTGAGGAATCAGGGTTTTCATGTTCAGTGGTTGCCAGAAACTACCTACACCACTGTAGAATACAGGGGGGTGGTAGTGGCACTGTAGAGCTAGCTGATCTAACGGCTGACATACCCTGTGGGGGTGTCGGAACGGCTTTCAACCCTCTGCCTTCCACCTCTACCCCACTTCTCTCACCACCTCCCCTCTTTCTCCTTCTACCTCTGTCCCCTCCACCTCACCTTTGTCATACCTTACCCCTTTCTCGCTAGTTCTACTTCTATACCTGTACCTCTTTTTTCAAGCATTGGAGTAGAAGTTTAGGTAGTCTAGCACTACCAGATTAGCCAGTTTAAAGGGGGGTAGTGAGTGAGCTGATTTTTGCTTGTCCTGTCATGACCCATGGGACCAAGAAAAAAATGTCCCACACACTGGCCCTTTCAGTCAGCCCATCTGGCAGTGTCAGTCTGCCATACTGCCCCAAGTTCCAGTCCAACAATCCCCTTTTCTACATGTATCATTACCTCAGTGTCTCTCTATTTTGGTATCTCTAATCTCTCTTTGTACCTCCATCTCTATTTCAACTCATCCTTTCTTCCTCACTACTCTATTTCTCTCTAATTATATATCTCGCTACCTCAGCTCTTTGTGTTGGGTCTATCACGCTGTACCTTATCACTCTCTTTTCCTCACCCCCTCTCACTACTACGTTACCAACCTCATCTATCTTTCTCTACCGACGGTCTTTTTACTTCTCCTCTTCTCTCTACACTCCATCTTTTTCTACCCATTGCCCTGTCTCTCTCTGCCTTGTAGCTCTCTATAGTGTTCTCATTACCATAAATAGCTTTCTCTGCCTCAATCTCTCTCACCTCAGTTTCTACATTAACGCTCTCTCTACCTGACATCTCAGTGTATCCCACACCTCTCTCTACAATTCCTTCTCCCTATCTCTAACACGCTCTAAAACCTTACCTGTCTCTCTAAATACCTTGTTCAAGGAATTTTTATATGGATAGGCAATGGGTGCAATTGCGTGGGCCAATGCGGGCCCAATTTTTGTCAATTCTGGATGTAGCCTACAAGCCCTAGATTTACATCATACCTTCTTCCTAACAGGCATACAGAGCACATAAAGAGTTATCTGAGAGAAAGAGCTGATGTCTATACTTATCAGCATCAACCTTCATAATTTCCAGCAGGCTTGACATCAAAACAAGCACCTGGATACCAAGCAGATTGTAATAGCAGTGCATGCTTAAGGAGGTCCCTGTTACCAGACCCAAGCCATGACAGCTTCTCACTAGTAAGACTAGCTGTTTATTCCTTGCAATTTGCCCAACACTTATTTCATTGAGCTTGATAGGGTTGTATGTTGGAACAACGAGTTCCTCAACAATGACTATCTTAACAACGCGGTCTCTACAACGACTGCGTCTTAACCAAGATTTTTTTTTACCACGCAGTCCTTTAACACACATTTTTGTGGTAAAGGAATGCATGGTAAACGGATTCCCTCCCACACTTAAAAGCTAACCCAAACCTCTCACCCCCTAAAAAATACCCTGAACCCGCCCACACCCTAAAAACTACCCTGAACCCCCACCCCCTAGAAAATACCGTGAACCCGTCCCACTCCCTAAAAACTAACCTGAACCCCTCTTACCTGTCTTGTGTCTGTCCTCCGCTCCTCTCTCCCCACCCATCCCGAACACTAGAGCGACTCATCCATAACCACGCACATGCGTGGTTAAGGCTAAGTCGTTGTTCGGGCAAGTCATTGTTTGCCTTGCGTGACTTCAGAACTCGTTGTTCCCGAGTCGTTGTTCTGGATGTTTCCCGCTTGATCGTAATTCTGGCCACCGAGTTATGATTGTTCTACTGCCTCCAGACAAGAGGCTTGTTGATCCCTGCATAGAGTGTGTTCTTGTGGTCTAGTTTGCTGGTGACAAGATAGTGGTGATATAACAGTGTTTTCCTGCTCCCGTCCGCCATCGCCATCGCCCACGAACAGCACCTCCCGGGGTCCGAACCTGGCCAGAGGACGTAATCAGTTTGGGATCGACCCAGAGAAGCGCAGGGCTTACTATCATAGCCAGAGGTCCGAAATTGCAGGGGGGGAGGCTGTCACCCACGGCTGGTACCAGACGGCGGAGCGGGCCGCGCCTGGGGAGAGCACGAGAGGGGACGCACCTGGCCGGATCCAGTGGGGGAGGTGAGACCCCGTGATCAAGCCTCGCCCTGTACCTGCGGCATCAGCGTGGCCACCGGCGACAGTGCAGAGGGAACCAGGGAGGCCGAGCCGGCCGCATGAGGACTGGCGGAGGTGCGGAGCGCACGGGAGACACACCTGGTCTGCGCACGAACGGAGGCCTGCGTGCAATAGAGCCACCACTGGGCCTAGCAAGGCAGCGCGGTCGGACCTGGCTGGGAGCTGAGGCGGAACCCCCGGGCCGAACGTGGCTACGTGCAGGTGAGCAGCAGTGGGCGCCTTGGACCTGGCGCCCCCTGATGTGCTTCTTCATCTGGCACTGCTGCGGGAAGAGTCGGATGTGGACGACGGTGCTTCTCGAGACAGCGGAGCGCGTGGAGCTGGATGCGTGTAAAGAATAGAAGTCATCCAAATGAGTTAAAAATGTATTTATTTAGAGCATAAATAAATGACCCACTAGAGCCACAGAGGAAACGTCCAAGCTCCACAAAATACAATTGTTTTTCCCTCGAATCCCGTTACCCATTTCATTCTGCCATTACATCATTAGGTTCCAACAATTACCAAATACATTCTATATGACCTAACTAAAACTACCATCTAATAGACATAAAGAAAAGACTCTAATACCACATGTATCCTTTTACAAAACAAAAGAAAACAGTAAAATGAAACTAAGTATCTAAAATGTAATCATCAAATTTCTTAGGAATTTTGGAAACTATTTTATGTAACACAGAGTTACTTTGAATAGAAGATCCAATATGCTCCTCCTCATTAGAAACAGAAACATTGGATTCCTCTGGACAAACCTCATGTGCATTGGATCTTTCTGAATAAACATCATGTGCAAACACATTATCAGAGCAATGTTTTTTTCCTTGATTAAGATCATTCCAAATATATTCGCCATCTTCATCTTTAGCAAAAAATTGTTCTTGCCCTGGTTTAAGAAGAACAACAGAACCTTTACTCCACCAACCCTTCTCATTAAGAAATACAGCAGATTCAGTTACCTTTTCCTCTATAAAAGGATTGGTAAATTTCGATAAACCTTTACGACTCAAGGTGGGTTTAATGATACGCATCCAATCACCCACCTTAATAGCTTTGTCTTTAGATTCATGAAAAGTGTCATGATATGTTTTTCCTGCATTACGTGAAACATGAATATTCTCCCTTGCTTCCTCAAAAAAAAAATTCATGTTTACGTCTACAATGGTTTTTTTTAAACTCAGGTTCCAAAATAGATTTAGCCTATCTGCCTCTCATAAGTAAATATGGAGAAACACCGTAGAAGTATTTGGAATTATATGATAGCTCCACAGTTTTTCTTTCAAAAATTCCAAAACATCTAAATTACTTTCCAGAGCCGATTGAATCCCCTCTTTAATAGATCTATTGGCCATTTCACTTTGACCATTGGCCCTTGGACAATATAAAGGAGTGGTTTCTGATTGAATCCCAAATTTTCCCAAAAATGTTTTCATTTTGTTAGTAACAAATTGCACTCCATTGTCCGATAAAATGAGATTAGGTGCACCTTCTATCCTGAAAATGTTATCCAAGAACTCAAACCGGATGTTCAACAAACGTGTAGTAAATCCATTTAGAGAAGTTGTCAATGACAACAATAGAAAAATCTCTTTTCCCTACCTAAACACTCATAGGGACCTGAAAAATAAATGGAAATTTTATCCCAGGGTCTGCCAGCACCTTCCCTAATAGATAAAGGTTGAGTCGAAACCTTCCAATGTTTGTCAGCTTTCACACAAACAGAACAGTTATCAATCATTCTCTCAATACCAGCATCCATACCTGGCCACCATTAATGAGTTTTGAGGATTTTCTTAGTACCTGAAATTCCTGGATGACCAGAATGAGCTAACTTAATGAGCTTATTTCTCAGACACTCAGGAGGTACAAATACATTTTGACGTAACAGAATATCGTCTTCAATACTGAGCTCATCAGAAAGTTGAGTAAAACTTTTCAAGTACTCTTCTAAATTTTTAATGAGAGGCCAACCTTAAACCACAAACTGCTTAACCATGTTAAGACCTAAATCCTTATCCATAGCCTCAATCCATTCTTTCTCTGAAATAACATATTTAAAAGTGTCCACAGCATCAACCAAAGCTACCACACATTCATGTTGATCAATGATCTCATTATTGCATTCCTCAAAAGGTGGCACTCTTGACAGACAGTCAGCTGTGAATTTTTTTCCCCCAGGAATATGTTGCATTTCAAAATTGTATTCTTGTAATCTGGCAATTAACTTTACTAGTCTCTAAGACGCTTTACCACTCCTGACCCCATCCATCATAAAAACAAGTGGTTTATGATCCGTAACTAGAATAAAGGATCTTCCCCACAAAAAACTTTTGAATTTCTCTACCGCCCAAACACAGGCTAAGGCCTCTTTATCAATTTTACTATAATGCTTCTCAGCCCCACGAATAGCTCTGGAAATGAAAGAAATTACTCTTTCATGGCCATCAGCCAACTGAGTGAACACCGCGCCAAGACCAATGGCACTTGCATCCACTGTGACAAATGATTTACCTTGAGGATCAAAGGTCTTGAGTCCAGGAGCTTTGGCAATAAGTTTCTTTACATTGCAAAATGCCTCGTCATGAACATTGGTCCAATTAAATTGAACACCTTTTTTTAATAACTGTCTGAGGGGTTCTACTACTAAAGCATGGATTTTTACAAATCTAGAATAGTACTCCCCTATCCCCAAAAAGGAACGCAAAGAATCCTTATCCTTGGGCGTACTAATGTTCTCTAAAGCATTAACCAAATCTCCTTTTGGAAAAATCCCATTAGCTGTAATCCAGTGACCTAAATAATTAATCTCTTCCACTAAAAATGTACACTTTTCTTTGCTCACAGTCATGCCTTTTGAACTAATAATACCTAGAACCTTATTAAGAATGGTATTGTGTTCTTCACACGTCTCAGCAAAAATTTAAATATAATCTTGGAATGATTGAACACCTCTAATACCTTGAAACAAATTCTCAATCAGCTTTTGGAAAACGCTGACCGCTGATGCCAGCCCGAAAGGCATCCTTAAAAATCTAAACAAACCAAAATGTGTAGTGAAAGTGGTAAGATCCTTGGAAGATTCTTCCAGAAGTACCTGATGGTATGCAGATTTAAGATCTATTACTGAGAAAAATTTAGCACCATTAATATCTGACAGCATATTCTGAATACGAGGTAAAGGTTATGTATCTACTACAATGTTCTTATTTAGAGACCTGAGATCAACACACAATCTCAAATCTTGATTTTTTTAAGTGCTATAACAATAGCAGAAACCCACTCCGAACTGTCTGTATGTTATATGATACCCTCTGAACATAAGGTATCAAGATGGGCCTCAAATTCCAAGTGGAACCATTCATACTTTATGTTGAATTGGAACAGCATTTTTTGTTTGATTTTGTGCATATAACCTTTGACCTGACCAATCTCATTTTTGAAAAAAATTACTGTGTTTTTTAAGAATAATTTCCACAATAAATTTTTCCATAGAAACATTGTTGACATCAAATTTTCTCAATTGTAACGGACGATCAGAACCTGGGCATAGATTGACACCCAATCTTCCCAAATCAAACCATCCCACAATATTCTTGCCATCAATAGCAACATAAACTTTGGTAAAAATCTTCCTACCTTTGAACTCTAATGAATCCTCAAAATAACCCAACCTGGAAATATCAAAATTCCCAAATGGTTTAGGATTCACATCATATTTCTTAAGCTTTACATTTTTCCAATTGTCATTGAAAAACACATCAGACAAAATGGTAATCGGCGAACCCAAATCTGCTATAGCTTCAAAAGAAACTTCGCCAACCAACATAGTGCCTAAAGGTGCTTTGAAAGGAAGATTGATGTTATTAAAAGCGTAATCAAAAACATCATCATATATGGTCAAAAGCATATTTTGTAAATCTTCTTCAACTACATCAATATTGATTACATTTGAATTTGATGATTTCGAAAACCTCTTCGGCACATGGGAAACTGAAGAAAAATGGCCAACTTTACCACAATTAATGCATTTCTTCTTTACGGCAGGACAACTAGGATTGTTAGCTAAATGGGTTTTAGCACCACATCTGTAACAAGATAATGTATTACTCTGTTTAAAGCTTTGTTTGGCAGACCCCTTGTTGAAAGATTGTACTGCACACACAGGTGGAACAAAAGATGAAAAACTGTTTTTAGAGTCCTCCGCAGAAATAACCTTTGAAGACAATATAGATCTTTCAATCCCTTTAGCCAAATCTAAAACTTCACTCAAAGTGGGATTTTGACAGGCGAGAAGTCTCTCTTGAACTTTCTTAGACTCACAGTTGAAAATAAATTGAATCCTTATAAAATAGTCAACAGTTGCTCCATATTCACAATTGGCAGCCAAAACTCTTAAGGCAGCAACATACTCTTCCACCGTCTCATCGGGTAATTGTTTCCTTTTATGAAAAGCATGCCTTTCAATTAATACATTAGGTTCATCTCGAAATTGTTTCTCCAATCTGGCTACAGCTTCTTTAAACACATTCCAACCTTCAGCTCCGCCACTAGGCGGTGCAATGGGAACTTAATTCTTGAAAAATTCAATAGCTCCAGTTTCCAAAAAACTAAATAAAATAGCTTTTAATCTCTCAGGTGAAAATTTAGTACCATCAATAGCTACGATATAATTTTCAAAAGATTCAAACCATTTTCTCCAAATCAATTTTGGCTTACCTGGAATTTGTAAGAAAAGTGTGGGTTGATTACATATTTGTGAATTAGCCATGTTGGAAAACTATGAAATAAATAATCAGAATAAAATTGAATGTAAGACTTGAAAAAAAAATTGTAAGTCACAAATGAACAAAAAGATAAAATTACTTAAATGTGCTTAATACAATTAAGCACATCATTTAACAATACTAATATTACCAGGTTAATCTGATAAGTGTGCACATCACAGTAAAAATTCAAATGTGCATATAAAATAGAACCAATAAGTGTGCACATCACTGAAAATGCATTTATAATATAATACATAAGCAAAGTTCAGATAAAATGAGAAACTGACACAATGCTGAAAAGTCATGAGTCAATTAAGTGTGCGCATCACTGAAACTGCGCTGGTCTTGAGCAATAACCAACAATGAATGGTCTACAAATCAAATAAGTGTGCGCATCACTGAATGTGCACTTGTATTTTAAAACAATGAAGTTAGTGTGCGCATCACTGAAACTGCGCAGGTCTTCAATAATCACCATCAATGAATAATCTTCGATTCAAACAAATCTGCACATCACTGTAAGTGCTCTGACATTAACAGTAATTATGACTTTCCAAAAATGTGGATCAATAAATAAATGTAAAATCTCAGTCTCACCCTCTTCCGTGGCAACTGTTCACGTTAATGCTAAAAAATCGCGATCACAATCGCGTTGAAACTTAAACTGAGACGCGTATATAACTGCAACTCAGACTCTTAAGATGGCCGCCACTTGCGTAGGGACGTAATGCTCTGATGTCAATGGAGCGCACTGCTGCAATCAAGAGATACGTAGCTTCGCGCTGACGTGTCGAGCATGCAAATCAGATGCTGCGCAGAGACACTGCAAACGTTCTCCCTTCACACGCTTGAATCTTCAAATCCTCGAAGAAATAACGAATTCCTCACCCCCTGAATCCCAGAATCCACAACAAACTTAAAAAGGTAATAATAACACAGTACCTTCAGAAACGGTTTTGAAGTAATCCGAAGTAGGATAAAAACCGAAGAAAAAAAAATTAATAATAAAACCTTGAAGCCGATGAAATTCGTAAGAGGTTATCAAGCGCTGAAAAATATTAAGAATGTAGAATAATCCAGTGGGTCTACTCATAAATAGTCCTCGTCGCCAATGTAAAGAATAGAAGTCATCCAAATTAGTTAAAAATTCATTTATTTAGAGCATAAATAAATGACCCACTGGAGCCACAGAGGAAACGTCCAAGCTCCTCAAAATACAACCGTTTTTCCCTTGAATCCCGTTACCCATTTCATTCTGCCATTACATCATTAGGTTCCAACAATTACCAAATACATTCTATATGACCTAACTAAATCTACCATCTAATAGAAATAAAGAAAAGACTAATACCACAATGCGCATGCCCGGGTCCGCCGAAGGGAGTAAGGCACCACGCCCCGGCCCAGCCCTGTGCCACCAGCACCAGTGAAGCTACTGACAGCACTGTAGGAGGGATCCAGAGAGGGACCGGCGGCTGGAGAGGACTGCCGGAGGCACGGATCTTGCTGCGATCCACCCCAGCCCACGGGTGTATGGAGGCCTGCACAAAGCAGGGGAGCTGACGCCGGGCCTGGAGAAGCAGTGAAGCCAGGCCTGGCCCGTGGTAACAACGAACCACTGGGCACAGCACAGGCCACAGACCTGCCCCCCGCCCCCGGAAGGAGAGCTGACAATCCCTGCATTTAGAGAGTGGACGCGGGGGCACACAGTTGCGTGAGGTGGGTCTGGACTGAAGGCGGACCCCCCATGGAGGACATTGCTTGTGAACCGGTCCCTGGCCCCGTTCAACACAGCCTGATGGACAGGAGCAAGCGACACAGGTAGGAGAAGCAAGGGTCAGACGAGTGGGGGTCGTGAGCATGGCCGCCGGTAGAGGCGATTGATGAGAGAGAAGCCCGGCAGCCCAACTAGGTTCGGGTGCGGCTTGTGGGTGCGCTGCGTGACTCCCCGTTCACCCCCCTAGCTTGGGCCCACCACTCAGACAGCAGCTTCATCCCCTACTTGTCGAGGGACCGCACCTGCTACAGGAACCCAAGGACCACATGGGGACATCGGGAAGGTAAGCCCAACTTGCTACCGAGACGCAAGCCTCACTACTATCCACAGGAACCCAAGGACCACGTGGGGACATCGGGAAGGTAAGCCCAACTTGCGACCGTTTTGCAGTCTTCTAGTGGGGTGGCTCGTTCGCTGGCCTGCGCTCAATCACTTGGCCTTTGAATTGGCCGCGCCTACTGTACTTCCCAAGAACCCATCAACCCACCTGTAAACAAGCCATGTCCTCTACCCAGGGGAAGAAGGATAAGAATCTGAAATAACTATTTTCCTGGCCCCAAGGTGGACCCACAATGGATCACTCTCCCCAGAGTGAACCCGCCCCAACGCAGGGGGATAGCACAACAGAGGAGCCGGTGACACGTGCCTTCCTCGAGTCTGTCTTTACGACTCTTCGCGAAGACCTGCAAACAGTTAAACGCGATCTCATGTCTGAAATCTAAGACATCCGACGAGATGTGGATGAAATAGGGAAGAGGGTTGCTACAGTGGAAGATAAGGGCAATAACAGGGACACCGTAATAGCAGCCTTGCAACAAGAAGTCATCCGCATCCATGATTAGCAGGTGGATCTCCAAACCCACCTCGAAGATCTAGAGAACTGCTCCCACAGGCACAATATCCAGATTAGAGGAGTGAAAACCGGGGAAGAGGCCGGGCACATCTTCGCCTTCACAAGAGACCTCTTCAATCATATTCTCAGCAGCTCACTGGACACAGACATTAAAATAGACAGAACATACAGAGTGGGCCCACCCCACTCAGACAAAGACCCATCTGTGGACATATTGGTCTGTGTACAGGATTTCCACACGAAAAAAGAGATTCTCTGTAAAGCCAGATCCATGCATCTGGTTGATTTCAGGGGTCAAACTCCCACCCTGTACCAAGACCTTGTTGCGCTCACTTTGCAAAAGCGCAACATTTTGACCCATCACTACGCATCTACGTCAGTGCGGCATCTCCTACTACTGGGGCCACCCGTTACGGCTCATCTTCCGTCTAGACAGCAAGTTTTACCAGCTGCACTCCCTCTCCGAGGCGTGTCAGCTGCTGGGCATTGAAGTTCCTGATGACGACGGAGGGAATAGCAGTTCCACTCCCGGGGCCGGGAATTTACAACCGAAATGACGGCAGCAGGGCCGCAGGCGCCACCCAAAACGACCAGCCCGGTGGACATCACAAAGCGGCAGCAGGCAGTTCTGGAGGCCCTTCCGGAGGCACTGGCAAAGACACAAGCTTCGTGAGCATATTATGTGACGTCTGTATCTTCTCTCCTCTCACTGCAACTGGGCGGGCAGCGGTGGGATGTGGAGACAACCTTGGCCACATTATGGACCCCATACAGACTACCCACCAGTTGTCCTATGACTACTCATAGTGTTGTTCTGTTACCTTTTTGGGGTTTTCTTTTTCTTTTTTGTTAATGTGGCCCCTGTTCACTGCTCCTGGGCACACAAGGGCCTCGCCACGAGACACATAGCTCACTCTACACTCATGTACTGGCCAAGACGCACAAATCCAGCCATGGATCCCTGTACTTACTTCCCAACACTGGACCACTAGATGCCCCTCACTAATCTCAAGATCCTCATGCTCAATGTGAGAGGTCTCAGTAATCCCGTTAAACAAAGGGCGATACTCTCATACCTAGAGAGTACCATGGCTGTCATATGCCTGTTGCAAGAGACACATCTGCTCACCCGGGACTGTTACCAACTCAAATCTCGTATGTTTCACACGCAATTCTTCTTGTCTGGTCCTTCTAAGTCGGCGGGAGTGGCAAATTTAGTCTCCAGGGCTTTTCAAGGAATGTAGGACAGAAGGTGGCGGAGATCAGGGGATGGCAACTGACTTATCAGTTCTACATCGGGGGCACACCCTGGTTATCGGTTCCCTGTATGCACCCAATGCGGTCCGGAACGATTCCTCCACGAGGCTCTGACGGAGGCCACCATAACAGTTGATTGGGGGGTGACTTTAATCTTGTCTTTGACAACTCCCTATATAGGTCAACACAACATTTCGGCCAGACAGACGCGCTCTCCACTGCAGGGTTGGCCAGACTGAAGGACCTAGATCTAGTAGACCTATGGAGGTGCCCCCAACCCCACATCAGGGAATATTCCTATTATTCTAATGCCCACAAAATATACGCCAGATTAAACTACCTGATCGGCTCAGAGGCTCTCCGCACTCTCACATCAGCTGTGGACATCTTGGTGGCATCACTGTCGGACCACGCTCCTGTAGTAGCCACATTAACTATTTCCACCCTCCCATTGTCCCAAACGAGAGTAGCGCCTTCGGAATACCCTCTTGCAATGCCCCGCCGTGGTCTAGCAAGTACAGCACACAATTAATTACTACCTTTTGCACAATGATAATCCTGAAACCTTAATGCCAATGCAATGGGAGGCACTCAAGGCGGTGATCAGGGGCGAGCTCGTAGCCATCTCAGCGGCTGACAATGCGGAGCGCAGGCTAAAGAGGGAGGAGCTCACGTAGAAAACAAGGGAATTAGAACAAATGCACCAGGGGACAGGGGCACCTTGGATTTGGCGCCAGCTGATTAAAGCTTGGACACAATTAGAGGGCCCTAGATCAGGACAGAGCGGAATACGCAGAGTTACAACTACGCCACTCATTCTATGTGGGGGGGGGGACAGATGCGGGCGTCTGTTAGCCCACAAACTACACGAGGCCCAACAGTCGCAGGGGGTGCAAGAGATTTGAGATCAGACCAGGAGATTAATCACAGAGGACGCAACTATAGCTGAGGCATTTCGAGACTTCTACACCCAGTTATATGCAGGCAGAAGTTGGAGGATGCAGATTGAGACACTTACCTAGCGGAGGTGCACCTCCCTACCTTAGCCTCGGAACACTCGGAGCAATTAGAGGGTGACATCCGAATAGAGGAAGTCATAGCGGCCATCTCAAGACTCCAATTAGCCAAATCTCCTGGACCAGACGGTTACACCGCAGCCTTTTATAAACAATTCTGCCCTACATTTAAACAAGATGCAGGTGCTATCACTTCTATAGCCCTTATAAATGCGCGCTCACTTGGTAAGCACAGGCAGGAAATATCTGATCTGATTACCGACTACTCTCTCGATATATTGTTCATCACCGAAACTTGGACAGATGATTCCTCACAGCCAGATTTGGTCATCGCTGTGCCACCGGGATTTAAGGCATATTGTCAGGACAGGCCCAAACAAAGAGGGGGTGGGCTGGCTATAATCGCCAGAGATTTATACCCTGTTAGAACAACCTCTATTCCCTCCACCGCCTGTGAGGCTATGCAATTTTCTTTCAATATCTCCCCTTCGTTTAATTTCAAGGGTATATTAATATATCGGCCCCCGGGATCAAAAACAACCTTTTTGTCTAACATAAATACCATAATGGAATCTGTAGCCACAGAAAGCAGCTTCACGGTTCTCGGCGACCTGAACTTTCATTTAGATCTGGATCACCTAGCCGACTCTGTTGCCCTTACTACTGATTTAGGCAATCTAGGGCTAAAACAGCTTGTTACATCCTCCACTCACCAAGCAGGCCACATTTTGGACCCCATCTTTTCCAACCTAGAAGGATTGCAAATCACTGATATTCTGCCCATGTCTTGGACAGATCACTTTGCAATCTTTGCCAATATTGCCACTAGCAATCATTGCAACAACAATCCCCAACCTGTACCTAAACTATCGTTTAAAGACTGGAAAAATATAAATTTAGAAAACTTGAAGCTTACACTCGTACAAACCTCCCCAGAGTTCGCTTCAGACCCCAATCAAGCTCTCAAGCAATTATATGACTGGATTGGCCAGGCTACACACCAATCAGCCCCTTCCAAGGAACACTCCAGTAACAGAGCTAAACCCACCGCTCCTTGGTATAATGATAAACTCAGGAAACAAAAACAGATAAACCGCAGCAAGGAAAGAACCTGGAGGAAAGATTACGATGCCGGTAGTAAGTCTGCCTATAAGGAATCCTTAGCACTATATAAAAACATGATAGCAGTAGCTAAAAAAGAATACTACACTGACCAAATTGAGAAAGCCAAGAACTCCAGTAAACAACTATTCTCTATCACCAAAGCTTTATCAGGCAATTCCCCGGACTTCACGCCCCCCCCGTCACAATCTTTGTGTGACTCTCTTGCATCTTTTTTCTACACTAAAGTAGATGACATTTATCAAGCATTCTCCTCCAAATCACCTCCGGTTTTAACTTCATCTGTCACTTCCCCCCCAGCTAATGCCTTCCCGTGCTTTCAACCAGTCACCCAGGATCAAATAAAAAACACACTACTGACCATCAAATCAGGTTCACCCCTAGACCCTTGCCCTCTATCTGTCCTCAGACCAGTCATAGACGTCATCATACCGGCACTCACACAGGTCTGCAATTTAATATTGCGGTCAGGCTATTACCCGAATCCTCTCAAAAACACATTACTAAAACCTCTGTTAAAAAAACCCTCGCTCGACAAAAGTGAGCTAAAAAATTACCGACCAATTGCTAGTCTACCCTACATGGCAAAGACAATTGAAAAAATCATGAATACCCAGATTTCTGAGTTTATTGAAGAACACCAGCTTCTTGACAACACGCAGTTTGGGTTCCGAAAATATCACGGGACCGAGACAGCCTTGATCAAAGCCGCTGATGATATCAGGGTTATCAGGGACCAGGGTGGCACTGCCATACTGGTTCTGCTAGACTTATCAGCGGCTTTCGACACGGTCGACCACAACATCTTGGTCGACCGTGTCCAAGGACTTGGCATCTGTCATACTGCCAAAAACCTAATAGCCTCTTTCCTTGCCAACAGAACGCAGGCTGTCATCCTAGGTCCCTTTCAATCAGCCCAACTCTCCGCCCCCTGCGGAGTTCCTCAAGGCTCATCCCTTAGTCCGACACTTTTTAACATCTACGTGTCGGTCCTAGCTAAGACCATCAAAGCACATGGGATGAGCCTTACCTCGTACGCCGACGACACCCAACTAGTGTTGGCGATCAAAGGCGACGGAGAGCAAGTAGCTGAAAAATTTAAGAAAGGGCTCCTAGACATAGGAGATTGGATGGCGACAAACTGCTTAAAGCTAAACTCAGAAAAAACTGAGGTACTCATTTTTGGTCCACTCTCCCCAGCCTGGTCCACCTGCTGGTGGCCAGAGACCTTCGGCATTCCTCCCACGCCGACCTCGAAGGTCAGGAATTTGGGTGTTACTTTTGATGATGGACTTAATTTCATGAATCACGCCAACAAAACAGTATCCACAGCGCACTTAAAGTTAAAAATGATCCGCAAAATACGTCCTTTTCTTCCTGACTCTGCTATTAGGACACTGGTTTCTGCTCTTGTCCTCTCATCCCTGGATTATTGTAATGGTTTATTTCTCAATGCGCAAATCCGAGTAACTGCTAAACTTCAAACTATACAAAATGCAGCAGCTCGCCTCATTACCGGCAAAACAAAGTTCGAACCCATTGCCAAAAACATAAAAGATCTTCATTGGCTGACTGTACAAAAAAGAATTCATTTCAAAGCACTCTGTATAGTCTTCAAATCAATCAATAATCAAGGACCACATTTCCTAAGAGACCAACTTCAACTCTACAAACCTACAAGAGCTTTACGATCAGCCACTCTCAACCAACTGGTTGTTCCTCGCACCAAAACAGTGTCCTGGGGCGACCGACGCTTTTTGGTGGCGGCCCCCAGACTCTGGAACACCTTGCCTCTTAACATCAGACAAAGTGTTACACTGCTCCAGTTCCGCAAACTTCTGAAAACCTGGCTTTTCTCTCAGTAATCCTTTTCTCATCCGTCAAATCTGTTCATTCTCTCATCTCCCATTTCTTCTTAGTTAATATTGGTTTTAGCGCCTTGACGCCTAAGGGTATAAGCAGCGCTTTACAAGTGATAAAAAATAAATAAATAAATAAAATAAATACATTGGCACCACTCCTGACCAGGCTTTTTAATGATTTTGCATCCCTGGGATCGATCCCCAAATCAATGCTCGAGGCTGCCATTGTGGTAACCCCTAAGCCTGGAAAGGACAAAATCAGCTGCGGTGCATACCGCCCCATCTCCCTCCTGAATATAGACCTAAAATTATATACTGGGATCTTGGCTTCGATTAACTATCCACATGGCAGGACTGATTGTTATTCCACACAGGCAGACAAGCGACAACACTAAGAGGGTCTTACATCTTATTGAGAAGTTGTCACAGATCCCAGTAGATGTTATACTCCTCACCATTGATGCGGAGAAGGCCTTCAACAGGGTCCACTGGCCCTACCTGGAGCAGGTGATAACCCATGCCGGGCTTGGCAAGAAAATGAGGACACAAATTCTGAATTGCTATCATTCCCCCACAGCGTCTGTTAGAGTTAATGGGCACACCTCAACACCGTTCCCCATAGGCAGAGGTACACGGCAGGGGTGCCCCCTGTCACCCCTGCTCTTTGCACTGTACATGGAGCCTATAGTCCATATAGTTAGGGAACACCCTCAAATCACTGGAATTCCATTTGGAGGTGACGTCCATTCCATAAGCTTATACGCGGACAATGTGCTGGTCACCCTATCAGAACCGGAGGTAGCTTTGGGGGCCTTCCTGATGGAGCTCAATTCCTTTGCACAGACCTCAGAGTTCAAAGTCAATATTGGAAAGTCGGTGGCTCTCAACCTCTCGCTGTCACCACACACACAGGCATGCCTCCAACGGCAGCACCCAATACAGTGGACTGGGGATACGGTCCCATATTTGGGAATCCAGTTGGCACCTACTTTACAAACTATAGCAACAGTTAACTACGCCAACCCACACACTCAAATTCGCTCAGACCTGAGGCGATGGAAGCATTAACCTATTTCGTGGCTAGGGAGGAGAGCGGCCATTAAAATGACCATTTTACCCAAGATCTTATACTTGTTCCAGACGCTTCCTCTACAACCGCCAGTGGGATGATTAAACCAAGTACTGTCGGAACGCTCCCTCTTTATATGGCAGGGCTGTAAACCACGGATGAAGAAACTCATTAGTACTCTCCCACCTAACAAAGGAGGGCTGGGGGTCCCCGACATCCATCTCTACTACAAAGCCACGCAGCAGCGACACTTAGTAGAATGGAATCGCACTGAGTCTGAGAAACACTGGCTTTTCCAGGATCGAGCGGTGGCACATCGCTCAGAAAGATCTCCTTTTGAAGAAGCCGCACAGACCCCCTAACCTATACGCTTCCCTCATTACACGATTCACACTAACGGCAAGGGAGCAGGCCAACATGAGACATGGGTTGACCACATTTCCCTCTCCTCTCACCCCGCTCTTTGACAATCCAGAATTCGGTCCGGGGCTAGCTGAGACCGCTTTCACACACTGGCGCGCCACGGAATGCAGCGCCTTGGGTCACCTATATGATGAACGGGGGTGATCTTCTTCCCCCGAGTTAGATCTGAATATGGAATTCCCGAATCAGAAAGGATGCACTATCTGCAACTCTGACACTGGGCATCACACCCGGATAATAAATCACAGGCACAGAGACACCTTACCCATTATGAACTTTCGCTCCTCACAAGAACATCAGACAAGGAACTAATCTCAGACCTCTATTAGATGCTCCCTACTCACTAAACACACACCTACACACACACTTATAATGCTAGCCGCACGCCCTGGGAGAAAGACCTAGGTCGAGCACTCATTAGCAAGCAGTGGGAGGGGGCTTATTATAGGGCGAGGCACTTGGCCAGTAACATGGGCCTAACCGAAACACTAACCTAAATAGTCACCTATTGGTACTACAACCCGGAGCATATCCATAGGGTAGACCATACACAGGGCCAGGATTGCTGGAGAGGTTGAGGAAACCCATAACATTGGTCCACCTGCTTTGGGAGTGTGAGTATCTACAACAATACTGGTCTCAGTTCCTGGCAGAAGTTGACAAACACTTGTATTCTGAGCTGCCAAGATTCCCGCATACATCCTTATGGGAGTGCCAAATCCCCTAACATACCCCCTCAAGTCCAAAAAAGGACGCCAGATAGCGATAGCCTTGGGCACGGATATTCAAAATATCCTGATCCACTGGAAAACATCTCGCACTCCTACACACACTGGCTGGCTCCAGCATACATCCTTATGGGAGTGCCAAATCCCCTAACATACCCCCTCAAGTCCAAAAAAGGACGCCAGATAGCGATAGCCTTGGGCACGGCCATTCAAAATATCCTGATCCACTGGAAAACATCTCGCATTCCTACACACACTGGCTGGCTCCAGCGCATGTGGCATATCTTAGGGATGGAGAAGATATTCCTTACACTAGCATTGAAAGGCTCGACCTTTGGAGACTTATGGAAAACATTCCTAAATATATTTGTCCAGGAGTTTCGGGAACACACATGCCCCAGATATCTACGTCTCTTACGGCTGACCGCCCCTGACACCACCACGACCCAGCCGGCCTTGCAGCAACAGTGAGACACTGTTACTCCGAACGGGACCTTCAATTTGCAGTGAACGGTGGAGTGGAGGCGGTGGGGTCTCGTTTCTAGTGTTTTGTATTATTTATTGGTACTTTGGTACGTCAGCTGCTGGGGCTCTGCACAACCCATGATTGATCACCCTTCGTAATGTACCCTGACATACCAGCTGTTAAATCAATAAAAAAGATTTAAACCTAAAATATATACTCTGATGTATGGAAAGACTATCTATTTATCTGAAAATATTTTTTTGTTTGTGGTAAAACTTCGGAGATGTCCATTTTAAAATATACCTCTGGAATGAATTATTTAGGTCTGAGTTAAGTTTACATAATTATGTGACGTAATCCTGCACATTTTGTGATAAAATTACTTCATTATTCTGTCCTTTTTTACACTTTTTACCACTGTCTTGGCATAAGTTGCACCTCATTAGTACAAGTTTAAAGAATAAGTATAGCAAAAAGCAACTGAACGGTAACCAATGAATCATTGCGATGGACCCTTAACTGTGCGGCAACCAGTGTTGCAGTATTTTTAGTAACTTTTGATTTGTTTGCGCTAACAACATTTTTTTTTAATCTCCTGATTATGCAGCCGATGATAGATTATATGACAAATGCAGCAAATCCATAATTCTGTGAAAAATACAACAGCATCAAAATTGCATAATTTCAATGTACTGGAACAAGATGTCAGAATATGAAATACATATGTTTGTTCCCTGCTCTACTAGTGAGAATAAATTCAGCCCAGCACAATATCTTACTTGTGATTACATGGGTATTTACGTTATAAATGCATCTGGCAAAGAGCAGACAGGTGGACACACATACTTTAGTAGGCATTGTAACTCCACATTAAGGGCCTGATTTAGAGTTTGGCAGACTTGTTACTCCTTCACAAACGTGATGGGTATCACATCTGCCGTATTACAAGCGCATTATATCCAATGGCATTTGCAATACGGCAGGCGGGATATCGGTTACATTTGCGATCAAACGACCATTCCACTGAAGTCTAATTTGGTCTAACGGCAAGGGCAGTCGACCTCAAATCTGGTGAACCGTGTTCGAGCCTCGGCAATGACACTCAACATCCTGTGATTCTGGGCAAATCACGTAATCTCCCCGTGCCTAGCAAAAAAATGAATGTGTCCTTGCGTAACGCAACTGGTGTTCATGTAAAGCGCTCTGATACCCAATAACTCTGGGTCAAGTTTGCGCTATATAAAACTCGGGGAAACAAATCAGCCCTTAATTTTCAGGTGATGGGCAGACATTTATGATTCCCTCAATGCTGCTCATCCAGTGAGGCATGCACTGCCACTATCTGAATAGTATAATACATGGCCCCATCCTAAAGCATATCACAGAGTGCATAATGCACAGACTAAAATATATAAACACTCTCTGAAGTCCCCAAAAACAGCCATAACTGAGGTGCAGAAGGCTGCTCACAGCTATGGTGCCACTGCACCTGCTGCATCAGTGGCTGGTAAACCGCTGTCCCCAGTCCACCTCAAATACCATCCAACTGAGCTTGCCTCAGACACGAGCTGGGCTTGCCTCCCAGACGTTTTTTTATGAGCCTAATCAGTATTTTAATGTCGTGAGTCAGTATAAAAATAAAGAAAATTACCTAATGCTCGTATTTTCTCCTTACAAGTACACACTTAAAACAGTATTTGTAAAAAAATAATTTTTAAAAAGGCACTTTAAAATGTGTTCTAGATCTTCCTTAATGGCCCCAGGCTGATAATTAAAGGGAACAAAGTAAAAAAAAATACGACAGGGTTCGGCGCGGCATCGACATGGAGGTAACACTTAACAGGTGCATTCTCCATGGCCTCTTCTGCCGTGACTGGGAGGGCCAAAGGTCATGCTTGGGTTGGCCTGATCCACCCGGCCCTTGGGCTAGAACCGGGCCTGATTCTCTATCTGTCTTTCGCTACCTACCCCTTCCCTGTCCCTATGTAGCTTTCTTTTCGGCTACATTCTCGGAGCAGGGCTTTGGTTTTGTCTGTTGCAGCAAGAATATGTTGTAGTAAGGCAAAAATAAATCTAGATCCATTGGCAAAAACAAACTGACAAATGTTTTGGTATGATTTGGCAGAAAGATGCTAGGTAGTTTGAGCTTTGGGTTGTTTCTTTGCGTCCTAAAATTCGATGCAGATGTCAATATTGTTTGGAACCATAAAAGTATTAGATTAAATTGGTACGAAGTGGGAGCCCCCAAATATGTCTTGCCCGGAGCCCCAAACATTCTTAAGATACCCTGACCACACTTCAATGGAACATTAGAGCACGGCCGCGTCCGTCAAGAGGAAACGCTTATTACAGGCTCTTTCCGGTCACGCGGGTCTTTTTTTTTCTTTTCAGTTTTATAAAGCGCGAATTCGACCCGAAGGTATTGGCGGGATCCTTTTACATGAGCACCAGTTACACTGCGCAAGCCTTGTGTCACAAGGACACATTCAATGCAGGGTCGGATTGGGATCACAATTCGGCCCGGGCACTGACGAAAAAAGTGGCCCACATTCAAGAGGCGTGGCCCATATTTAAGGGGCGTGCCCACATTTAAGGGGCGTGCCCTTTCATGAAACACCATTTGCACAGACAAGGAATGAAAGTGGGAGGATACTGTTCTTGCACACGACACAGGGCCAAGGTGACAATGGCCTACATGCTGAGCAACTAAAAAAAATAGCAAGGCCCCTTTTTGTCACAAAATTATTCCAGCCCTCCAGCACAGGAGCACCTGAAAAGCAGCAAAGCCCCTGCTATTAGTAACCTACTCAGCCCTCCCCAGACCTTCAGCTCAGGAGCACATGAACAGATGTAAGGCCCCTGCAATTAGTAAATTAATCAACCCTCCAGGCCTTGGGAAGATGTCCTGGCAGGGGAGCACAAAAGACAGCTTTCTGGGTCATCCAAGGTAGCCAGGTAGCCAGGGGGGAGGCTGAGGTGAAGCTGGTGCATGGGAAGTGCCTTCCTAGTGTGTTCTGGCAGTTTGAGTGTTTACCATTTACTGTAGTATTACCCTTGTACCTGTGTATGGTACCCTTTTGTAACTTGGACAAGTCACTTTTCTCTTGTAACACACTGTTTGCTCCTCTCACTTTTGTTTGCTTTAGATACTTGCACAAGTGCCACCATTGCCTACGTAGCGTTTGTTCTTGTGCTGGAGTGTCTGCCATTAATTGCAGTATTATACCTCTACTTGTATTTTGTACGCTTTTGTAACCTGCACACATGTCACTTTTTCCTCCTGTAATGTATCGTTTGCTCCTCTTGTATTTTGGTTGCTCACTATTGTCACTTTTGATTCATGTAACTTAACGTTTGCTTTTGTAATTTGTCCACTTATAATTTTCTCCTCATGTATTATTGCTGTTCCTAGTGTGAAGTGCTCTGACACCTTCGGTAAAGGCCGCGCTATATAAAATCGCATAAATAAATAAAACAAAAAAATTCCAAACATCACCAGGTCCCCACAGCAAGACCCATTCTTCCTCGCCCACTATGCCCTGAATGTGAAGGGCTGTGGGCGAGGTGTTAAAACTAACACCGTTTCTGGGCTGCATGGGCGCCAGGGGGCCGAGGTGCAAATGGCTCAAAGGCCTGAGAAACACCTGGCCCCCATGGAGGCCGATTATTGCAAACAATAACCCCTCCCCAGCCCAGCCTCGGCTTGATTGCTTGGCAGGGGTGAAAGAGAGCCCACAGCTGACAATCGCTGTCTGGCCGCACAGCGAGGCTGCTTTCATTTTCTCTGTCTCCGTGCACTCTGTGGGCCGTTTTTTTCTCCCCTTTCCTAGTCCACTCTCTGTGGACTGGGACAGGGGAGAAAAAAAACGGCCCACAGAGGGCACTGAGGCACCGGCCCTTCGGCCCATTCCCGAATGTCCGCCTTGCCAATCCGCCCCTGCCAATGTAATGCAACTCTATCTCGAGCTCTCCTTTTCCTCTTATCCCCTCACTCCTAGTACTAGTGACCAGGTATTTATAAACTACTCTGCTGAGACCAAGCACTCGGGAGCCGTAAAATATGTGAAACAGACTTAAGAAATGACTGAAAACCTCTTACATGCGCTCCTACTACCAACTACTGCGAGTCTGGCGCCATCTGATGGACGACACCCCAAACTGTTTATCAAAAGCGTCGAGAAAAAAAGTAGTGACTCAATCAAGTCACGACAAGGGACAATTCGGAATCGTCACGCCTATCTCAGCCCAGCCGTGGTACAGAGTGCAGGGGATGTACACATACGTTTAGAGTAAGCAGCTCAAAATCCATATATGGGAAGTCGCCCGTGTGGCTGCCCTTGCCGACATTTGTGATTAATTCAAAATACCTCATTACACGTTTGCCAAATGCAGTGCTGCTGAATGATCGTTAAATATGACATATCCGTGAAAAGAGGTAAAACTATGCGCAGAGGCATACATTTGACTCTAGGCATGTTGAGATCGTCACTTTTTATGACTAGAGGAGTGACACAGCGCGGTACTTGAAATGGGAAAATAGAAGTGCAGGTACCCTCCTTTACCAGAGTACCTATTTGCTGCTGGGAAATGCCGGTACTCTCCAATTATAAGTATTGGGTTATATGATTATACCACGCTAACCAGTACCACGCATGGCATTACCACGCAAATTTTTCTTCGCAAGTGGCTTTAGCACGCAGCATTTTTGAACGCAGGATTTTTCTACGGTAAAAAAAAAATCTTCGAAACATCTTACATCCCTTAGGCACATATGTCATTCCATTGTACATAATGATAGTGATAGGCTAAAAAATGTGTGCATATTATTATTAGCGTTAGTAGGCTATATCCAGGGAAATGAGGCATGGAGAGGGGTCACTCTACAGAAGTAAAGGAGAGAAACACTTCATACTTTAAATTCATGCTAATTTTTAAGAACAAAGATTTGTTTTCTTACCTGACTCCTGCACGCCTTTCATCAGCAGCCCTTACTTCCACCAACCACAGAAACAAGCGTCAAAACACGTCTAAGAAAATTAAAAAAGGACTTCTATAATGATGGACACGCTACGCTACGACGTTGTGAAGGCTCTTTCATTGATGACAGGGGCACTGAAGTCCGTTTTTATGTAAGTTTTCTTCTTGTTTTATTTCCGCTCGTTTTTTTTGGGGGGGGGGAGACCCCCCCAGGCCCCCCAAGCCCCCTCTTTTTTTTGGGACCTTTAACTCACATTCCTTTACTACGTATTTCGTAGTAAAGGAATGCGTGGTAAAGGTTATAGTGGTAACCACGCATGCGTTGTAAAGCATGCGTGGTTACTGCATTCGTGGAAACGGCTTCGTTGTAGTGCCTGTTTCCCATCACGGACAGTCCAAAGGCCATGTTTAGCAGGGGCTTGTCGCCGGGTCTAGCCTATGGCCAACTCCACACCACATACGTCACAGAGAGGATTGCCTGTCTGTAGGGTGTTGCAGTCTGTGGGGTATTGGTGCAGGAACTGGGTACAGTGAGATAACAGGGCTGGCCCTGTAGCCAATTCCATGCTGCACAAGCCCAAACCCTGCAGTCAATTCTTCCATAACACCCGGCAGGCCCTGCGGCCAGTCGCATGCAGCGCACAGTCTAAAGCTATGCTCCCATGCCTTGTACAGCCTAAAGCTATGCTCAGTGAGGAGTTGGGTAATGTGATTTTTTTTTAAACTAGAAATTCTCTGAAAAAAAACAAAAGTTATAGCGATGTTATAGTTAGGTGCTGTATAATATCAAAACAAAATTAAAAAAACACTGAAATTCACCAGTTAAAAAGTTTCTGAGCTAACTGTAACCTGTGCCCTGCCATGCACTGCTTATGACCTCACATATTCCATCACTCATGACATCTCAAACCACATCATTGAGGACATCACCCAGTGGATATGATGGTTTGCTACAAGCTTTTCCTAATGGAAAGTATTCTAGGCATATCCTTTTGCAACAACCAGAAGTAGCAAAATATGAAGCATGTCTGTTAATCACAATGTCACGAAGGATACTTCTTACCTGAGGGGTTTATGCCACCAACTCCTCCTCATGAAGTTTGACCTCCTAGGGGAAGAAAATAAACAATTGACATGGAGAAAAGATGTGAGGAAATGGGATGTATTACATGGTGTGGTTCTGCGACCTCACTGGGTAATACACTTACCAATCCCTTTAGGACCCTTAGGTTTCGTTTGTCAAACCTTCAGCTCAACCCTGGGTAGCTGTGGCTCTGAGCAGCAAGGCTTACACACAGGAAGAAGTGTGTAGCATTTAAATAGCACCAAAACAATTGGAGACAAAATCGGCAATGACCAAAGAAATCCAACACCCATTTATAAAAATAGACTATATTTTTAGACACACAACAAAAAAGCTTCACTAGAGGGTTTCGGAGATATAGAATTTACAAGGTATAGTAAATCAAAGCATTTCACTGAACTGCGAACAAGCACTGGCAAATGTAACATTTGTGATTCTTGGAAACGTTTTCAGCAAAAAGTTGGGCTAGTTGTTAGGCCGTCACTTAGAATCACTTTAGTTGACCAACTCCAGTAGGGAGCCAGTCAAGGGGGCCAACAGTGCCCTCAGAAACAGTTACCTCCACAGAAGAAGCAGTCTTCATGCAGTTCCAAGCCCTTTATCCCCAATCCAATGGATTCCTATGGAGTGGTCCTGGTGCTGAGGACACAGGATGCTGAAGAATGCTCAAGGATGCTGTGGATGCGACAATGTTGAAGGGGTATTCCTGCACAGATTCCTTGTTCAACAAAAGTGGTAAGGGGGTCCTGGACACAGGGTTCGACGTCTCACGAGGTCCTCTCCAGACTGACCAAAGTGCATTTGCCACTGGACTATCAGTTATCCGGTGTCGTGGCCACAGTCAAATCCTTCTCCGGGCTGTAGCTTGTTTTCTGGTAAACCAAGCTGCACTCCTACAACTCACCCGGGTCCAACAGACTTGGGTTCAACTTCTAAGCATCAGGTCCTGGTCCCTGGCGCTGCATGACAGCTAGAGTGGCGATCTGGGCTACCACTCACCCTTAATAGGCTTCTGCAGCTATTGTGTCCCTTTGTTGTGAATAAGAGAACAGTCGGCTGACCCTTGGAGTCTCTGCTTTGGTGGGCTCTGGAGACTATTTCTCCTTGAGCAGGACACAGCAAAAACACTCTCTCTCCTTTGCTAGCCACCAGGTACAGCAGATGCAGTCCATCTTGAGGCAGCCTTTCTTCACCGGGAACCTGGTGCAGCAGGGCAGTCCTCCTTTGGTTCTTCTTCCAGTCCAGTTGAGATCTGAGTTCTGGATGCCCTATTTATGTCCAGAAAATGCCCTCAAGGTAGGATGTGGTTGGTAGCCAATGGGCTACTAGGTTCCCTAGCTCCTGATGACCATTTCCTGGAATGTGTGGCATCTGACTATCCCAGGATGCACCATTCTGCCCACTCCCACGATGGCAGAAACCCCTCTCGACGTCCGGAGCTACCTAGCCCAACCGAGAGGGTTGGCTACCAAGGGGCTACCGGCTCCTGGAAACTGGTTTGACAGCTGGCCTATCTTCTCTGTCACTAGTGCCAGGTTGTCACCACCTCCAGAGGCAGGCCTCCTTTGTTACCATTTCTGGAAATCACAAGCATGCCTCCACAGGAGGGTAGAAAGTTGTCTGCAGGACAGACTCCAAGTACAACAGTAAGCAGGCATTGGCAACTAAAGTGGCAACTTCTAAAGAAGCACTTTGCCCACCAATGACATTAAATTCGATGTGCCCATTAATCTAATTTAATGCACTGAATCATTTGATACCTTACAGCACCAACTTTAGTTGTCCTATTCAGATGTTAGCAGGGCTCAGCTGTTGGCCTGTAGCTCTCTACTTGACAATAGGTCTACTAGCCTTTCCACAGTAAAAACAACAATTTAGGGTTTTTACTACTGGAATATATAAAGAAATACATGTGCCAATTTTAACATACAGCACCCTGCCTTAGAGCTTGTTAGTCCTACCTTATTAAAAAGAGAGGTTTGGGTTTCACTGTTACCTTAAATGGCAAAGTTGAGTTAGCAGTTGCCCTTCCAATCAGATGGGAGCCAGGTTTTACCTTGTCCCACTTAGGGTGGCACAACAAGTGCTGCAGTCACTAGAGGACACTCTAACTTGCAAGCCCTGGGTACTCGTGGCACCATATTATAGGGACTTACAAGTAAGTTAGGCTATGCCAATTGGGAACAAGCCCATTAAACATGTACTATTTTAAGAGTAAGAGCACCTGCAATGAGTTGTTCTTAGAAGGGCTCAGGGCATTTCAGGGCCATTACACTCATACCTAGTTGGCAAGATAGGGGCAAAAAGTCGAGGCAAACCTACAAAAAGCCTGTTTCCTTACACAGGACAAGAAAACAGCAAGAAACGGGAAAGAATAGACACTGAAGAGAGGCTTCTGTTTCTTCCTTTTCAGGGTTGAAATTCAAAAGAGGAGGGAATGGAAGATGGAAAGGAAAGTGAAGTAGTCTTAGGTACAGAAGTGAAAAAGAACCTGAGGATGAGGACAACTCACCGATGAGCAACCACTAGAAATGAGAACCACCCCTGAGGCGAGGGAAAGGACACAAGCAGTGGCATGCTACCAGCTCCCCCCATCAGGGCCGGACTGGCTGTAGCGGGCACCGGGCATTTCCCCAGTGGGCCGCCAGGGTGGGGGCCTTTTTTGGACCCATTGGTGCCGTTTTTGTTACCGGGGGCAGGTTTTATTGTTCCCCTGTAACAAAAACAGCTGCAGTGTTTTCCACGTAACAAAAGTTAGAGTTAGTGCTCAAGACACACATCAAAGCAGCTGGCCAGGAAAGGAGTGTATTTTAGAGTTCTATAAGGAATCAAACTGAACAAACGCAGAAAATCAGCTTTAAGTAGCTACAAGTCTCACTTAGAGTAAGGGTTTTCTATCCATTGGACTCGCAATTGTTTTACAAAAATTCCCACCTGGTAAGGACCCCACAGCTTTCTTTATAAATTTTGAACTATCTGCACAAAGCAGCAGTAGGCCTGGGGATTCATGGTCTCAATATCTGGCACCTTTATTGGTAGACAATACTGAAGCTGTTTTCCAAGCTGCCAATCCTTTGGGTAATAACTCCTACAAAGACATCGAGCAAGCGATTTTAAAAAGACTTGGGAGTCGATGTGGAAGCATGCCAGGTTAGGTTTTGAAAAGAAAGAGGCGCTACTATTGATCCACCGAGGGTGTTTTTTGTAACAGGTTAAAGGGTGAGGTTGATCAATGGTTAAAACCCCAAAACTCTTCAAATGAAGCGATTATGAAGAAGATATACCTGCAGCAATTTGTAGAGATCCTTCCTATAATTAGCCAAAGATGGCTAAGACAATACCCCATTCTTACTGCAGAGGAAACTACTGAGAAGGCCAGTATATTAACAAACTCTTACGTTCTCTACTGACTCCACTAAACCCCTCATATATCAGCTCTGGACACTACACATACTTTTAACAAGTCTGGTCCCCTCCACTTTGAGCGTCTCTTGACCAGGTGACCAACCAATTCCTCTCTCCATCAACAGTGGGCACCAGTGCAGTGAATGTGGGGGGTGGGGACACATTCCTTGGTTATGCCAGAAAAATAAAGCAGATGAGGAACCCATAGCAATAAATTGGACTCAAAAGTCGATTTATTATACCCAAAAACCTGGTCCTAGCGTTTATGTATCCGTAATGATGAATCATAAGTGGGTTATGGACTTGTTAGATTTCAGGTGCAAACAATCTGTAATTAGGGAAAGTTTCGTTGTACCCTATCAGATTTTGTCACAACCACAAATTGTAATCCGCGGTGTTCATGGTGACCTGAAGGAGTATGCTCTCATCAAAGTTCCAATGATTAGCCCTTTTGGCGGGAAAATCTTTATAGAGGTCGGAGTCATACCTAATCTTCTTGAAGAAGTCATTTTAGGGATGGACAATCTTGGTTTTATCACCCTCCTCAAAGAGACCTCAAGAGAAATAAAGGGTGGGTAGAAGAAGCAAAGTCTGGGAGAAAGATTTTCAGAAGCTAGTCTTTTGAACTATGTGGTTCAACTAAGAACTCACCTGGCAAAATTGAGAGATTTAGCAGCCAATAATCTAGAAAACGCTCAATGGCGTCAAGAAAGTAGTTATAATTGACACACACCAAATGGCGAGAGTTGACACAGGGTGACTGGGCACTAGTTATATTACCTAGTTCTACTACCAAGTTAAGATCAAGTTGATATTAATCTTACAAAATAGTGTAAAAAATTGTTGAAACATATTTATTATTAGAAGGAGTAATATGTTTAGTATAAAGGGTCGCTACTGGAGTCTTTCCTTTACATAGTACTGTGACTGGTATACAAATAATTAGGAGCTCTGTTTCTACCTCTGGAAAATGAAGGGTTCTATCAACTTACAAACTACAAATAAAGAAAGTCAAGAACCAGATATACCATAATAATCTGTTAAAAATGGTTAGATCCTGTCCCTCAAGATGTACAAGTAATCTCCCTTTTTTTTGTGCAAAAACCTTTATTGCACCATCAAATTACACAGCGGAACGCCTACAACCCAACGGGCTGGCCGCTATAGCATTCTTTAGATCAATTGGCAACAATGTTAATTCAATAGTCACTTTTCAGTAGTAGAAACAACGGTACAGCTGCCAGAAGTAAAAGGTGCAGCATTAGCAGAAGTCTTTTCAAGAATCATTGTTTTTTGGTATGACATATTTGTGTCCCCCCCCCTGAACAACAGGAAAACAAAATAACTGTTAGGAATATCAAAGCGGTCACGTAAATGATGATATCGTGTTTGTGTAGTTTTCTTGGGGAACATCACTTACAACGCATTTATTACAACGCACTACCATTACATCGCAACCATTACAACGCAAACCATTACAACGCATTGCGCTGGGGGGCGCTCTAGGATAGGGAATATATTTAATTTACTATCCAACACCTTCCCTACTATCCACGGGGACTGGAGTTGGAATAGTAAATTAAATAATTCACTATCCAGCGCCTAAAAGCACTATGCGTTGTAGTGGTATGCGATGTAAAAATCGCGTTGTAACAGCAGGCGTTGTAATAGCCTGTGTTGTAGTGACACCAATCCAGTTTTCTTACCAAAACGTCCCTCACCAGAGCTTTCCCCAGCCCACTATTTGAACCCAGTTACTGTATACTTGTCAATTGAGACCCCCAAAGTTCACCCGTGGGTTCCCCGCACTCCAATACGACTGAACATCTCTACCCCACCTCCAGTGCCCTCTTCCCCCAATCTGTGCGGTAGACTAGCCTTCTGCCTCTTCCTCATCTGAATCACCTTGCTCGTCTTCTGGCAAAGGTTCACAAATTTCCCCCCTATAAACATTCCATTTGGTCCAAATTTTATTCCACTTTCCCTGGCAGGCACGATTGGAGTATACCGCCCGTTCCGTTATCATGACTCTATCCATATTCCGACACCACACTGACTTGGTTGGTACCTCCGCCACCCCCCATTTTTGTGCAATATCTCGCTTCGCTATAAGCAACCCCACTGTGACCCAGATTTGGTCATATCTGGAAATATCTGTAGGCTCCCACACGTTTAAGAGGCACCTTTTTGGTTCTGGCAATAATGATGTTTCTAGTGTTTGTGAAATCGTTCGTAGTATCTGTCTCCAATATTCCTGAATCCGGGGGCAGTCCCAGATGGTGTGGTAAAATGTACCCTCCTCCCCGCACCCACGCAGGCAATATGGATGTTGTGTCCGGTGAATACGGTATAGCATTGTCCTTGTGTAATATACTCTGTGTAAAATCTTTAATTGAACTAATCGCAGCCGCGCTGAGATGCCCACTTCCTTAGGAGAAGCTAGCGCCTCATTCCATTCCTGCTCGTCCATCTCACTGGTGTCCCCTTCCCATTTCTCCTTCAGGGGCAATGTCGGGTCTGGTAGGTTGTTAAGTAGTTTGCGCTATGTAAGGGATGTAGCGCGCTCGACCATAAAGTCCGTAAGGAGACGGTCTTCCAGTGGGGAGGACTCTGGCAGATCAGTATCCGCGGGCAAGGCCTTTAATAGTGCGTGGCGGATCTGAACGTATCTGTAGAGCTCCCTATCGCTGAGTTCATATAGTTCTTTCAGTCTCTAGAAGGGTATCACTCCACCCCTCTCCCAAAGATCGCCCACTGTGGAGATTCCTATTGTGTCCCAGTGTGAGAAACCCTTGCTGTTCCTCATGTTACCGAGGACTCGAGAGTCCCATAGCGGGGTTAGCTTGGTAATTCTACCCTTCCAACCCAGGGCCGCTGTTGCTGTGTGCCAGATTTCTACAGTAAGCCTGGTGGGTCCCAATAATGTGCACGCTTTACGTCGGTCATATAATGGGGCTAGTAAACTATCAGTGCCGAGTTGCGCTCTGTCTGCTTGGAATGCTGGTTCGGTTTGTGAAGTGTGGATCCATTGGTTAACAGGTTTGAGGTGTGCCGCCCAGTAGTACAACTTTAGATTGGGTAAAGCAATACCACCATCATACCACCCCCTGTGTAGTTTGGATTGTGCTATACGGGCGGGGAGGTTCCCCCAGAGGAGGTTGGATACTAGTGCTGCCACCTTTTGGAAGAACCCTGGGATCACCGAGTAGGGTGTATTTTCGAGGACGTAGAGGAAACGGGGCAGGGCCATCATCTTGTATAGTGCTGCTCGCCCCAAAAGTGTTAGTGGGAGTCCCGACCAGAAATGCACGTCTCGTTTAAGTCTGTCTAGATGGGGTTTCAAGTTTTTGGTCACGAATTCTGCTGGGTCTCTGGTGACATGAATGCCCAGGTATTTAAACGATGTGCCGGCTATCCGTAAAGGGCAGTCCGAGTCAAGGACCGGGGCCTGCCCCTTTAGGACGTACAATTCGGATTTGCCCCAGTTCAGTGTATATCTGGATATTTTTCCATGGGTGTCACAAAGGTGCAGTAGAGCAGGTATTCCTGTCTCCGGGTTGGTGAGATAGACTAGCATGTCGTCCGCATATAGGGACAGTCGATCCTCCCAGCCTTCCTTCCAGCATATACCCTGAAGGTGGGGCGAAGTTCTAATCAGTGTCGCGAGGGGTTCCAGCGAGAGAGCGAACAACACTGGTGAGAGGGGGCAGCCCTGTCTCGTGCCCCTACCCAAGGAAAACTCTCGGGAGATATGGCCGTTGGCCACCACTCGTGCCCGTGGGTCAGTGTACAGTAACTTCACCCATGCGATAAAGCGGGGCCCGAATCCCAAGCGTGATAAGGTCTCAAATAAATAGGCCCATTCCACAAGGTCAAAGGCCATCCTAGCATTGAGTGCCATAATCACTGCTTGAGTGTCTACTGTGTCCGCCCGTGCCAGTACTCCATGCAATCTGCGCAAGTTTAGCGCTGTGTTACGATGGGGCATGAATCCGGACTGGTCCGGGTGAATAAGGGATGATAGGTGGGGCAAAATTCTCAGTGCTAGGAGTCTGGCCAAAATTTTGGCTTCTGCATTGAGCAGCGATATGGGGCGATATGAGGAGCAATCTTCAGGAGGCTTGCCTGGCTTAGAGATGGCCACTATGGTTGCCGCTCTCTGATCCGGTGGGAGCGTACCTTTATCCAAACAGTCCTTAAACATCTCGAGCAGATGTACACTGAGGGTCTCCGGCATCGCCTGATACCACTCCACCGGTATACCGTTTGGCCCCATTGCCTTGCCCGGGTTTAAAGCACGGATCGCCAGTTGAATTTCGTCAGCGGTGATGTCCGCTTCTAACTCTTCTGATATTTCTGGGGTTAATGTATTGACCCCAACTGGGGCCAACACGTCTCTGGCCATCTCTGGCCTTACCGTGTGTTCGGGGGTGTACACCCTTTCGAAGTGGTCTGCAAGCAATTCTACTATATGTCTTGGGTTAGTGTGAATCTCCCCGCGTTCATCTTTCAGTCTTGGAATGCCTCTCGAGTTCCCATCTCTTTTATCGAGCCACGCCAGCATTTTCCCAGCCTTATCGCCCACTTCATAGATCCTATTCTGAGTGTCGGACAGTCTTTCCCTGACCCGTGTGCGCAGATGATCATTGTACAGCTGTTGTTGTAAGGTGAGCGCATGCAGGGTGAATGGAGTGGGATGCTGTTCATGAATTGTAGTCAGTGTCTGTAGGGTCAACTCCAGATCAACCAGCTCCTGAGCCCGTTGTCTTTTGTAGCCCGTGACGGTATTTATAGCTTGGCCCCGCAGCTCTGTTTTATACGCCTCCCAAAGTACCTCGGCAGAACGTACCGAGTGAATGTTCTCAGTGTAGTATTGTGTTGTTGTTTTCTTAAGAGCTTTGCGAACTTGGGGGATCTTGAGGTATGCAGCATGTATGGGGTAGATGCGTTTACGTGTTTGTGCCTGTGAGGAGAGTATGAGGGTCAGTGGGGAGTGGTCCGAGATCCCTCGCGGGTGGATCTCCATCGCGTCTATGTAATGGAGGCCATCCCCTAGGGTCAGGAAGTGATCGATTCTAGACAAACTACCATGTACTGCAGAATGGAAAGTGTATTGCCGTACAGCGGGATGGAGGTGTCTCCAAATATCGACCAGTCCCATGGCTGTTAAGAATTGCTGAAGGCGGGGGACCCCTCCCGTGGAGGCTGGTGTTGGGAACCTGTCAAGCTGTGTGTTCAGAACTGCGTTAAAGTCTCCCCCGAGAATAACTTCCCCTTCCGGGAGAGATAGGAGAAAATCGCCCAGTTTCGGGAGGTGTACAGATTGAAGTGCTGGTGGGATATACACTGAAACTAGGTTGAAGAGTCTCCCCTCCCATTGTCCTTGTAGCGCTGCAAAGCAGCCTTGGTCATCCGTTTTAGTTTGCAGGGGGAGGAATCGTGTGTTTTTATGCATTAGAATTCCGGTACCCCTAGAACCAGACGTGAAACCCGAGTGGACCATCATCCTGTAACCTCTTCTATTTAGGGCCTTGGTGGTCTCCCCTGTTAAGTGGGTTTCCTGTAATAGTGCTACTGTGGGTTTGTGTCTCTTAAGTGCGGTGAGTAATAGCCCCCTCTTCACTTTATCCCCCAGCCCTCTCACGTTCCAAGACAGTAAGCGTAAGGAGGGGCATTGTATCTCGGGTCTACATTCCCCCTGTCAGCCGCTGGGATGTCAGCCATCTGGCCCCAGGGGTGCCACTAGGAGCTGGTGGAGAGGTGTGGCAGCCACGGCGGGTGTGTAAATGTGCTGGAGGATGATGAGCGTTCTCATGCAGGTTGGAAGCCTCACTTCATTCTCCCCTTCCGGGATTAGCTCGGGTGAACACGTCGTCTTCTTCAGTGACCTAACATATAATTTCCTAACAGTCAAAAAACATCCCTTCCCCCTTCCCCCCCTCCCTGCATCCCTGCCTAACGGACTTTCAACTGCCCGTCCCCCCAACTGAGCAGAGTGCTTAACCCATCCCCCAACCAGAGTACTTGCGTGTAGGGGGGGAGAGTGTCTCCCCGAGCAGGCGGCATCCCTGCGTGCTCCTGGGTTGGCCATGCCAGAGTCCATGTACAGCAAAGAGAATGTAAAGTCAAGAAGCATTGATTGTCACCGAAACAGATTCCGGGTTAGGAATTATTCCTCTCCTCCTGCTCCCGTAAAACTGCGGGAGGGAGATTTCTCTGCTCCACCCCCACGACCAGATGTTTGTGAGCCATTTCTGCTGTGGCCTGCGCCTCCGTGGTCCGGTCTGTGAGTTTTTCGCTGCCGACCAACAGTGTGCCATCCCTCCAGCCAGTCCCGGGCAGCATCCGGAGAGTCAAAAAACCACACCTTTCTGTCTGCTACGACTCTGAGCCGAGCCGGGAAGAGCATCGAGTATGGTAGTTCCTTTTCTCTCAGCGTTTTTTTAACTTCCAGGAATGTCCTTCTCCTCTTGGAAACTTCGGCTGTGTAATCCGGGAAGAAGGCAATCCTTGAGTTCTGAATTTAAATGGCCGGTGCCACTCTTGCGGCCTGTAATATGGCGTTGCGGTCCCTGAAATTAAACAGTCTCGCCAAGATAGGTCAGGGCGAGCCTCCCGACTTTGGTTTTCCCCCCGGAACTCGGTGGGCCCTCTCCACGGAGAAGATATTCGAGAGACCCTTGGGCTGGAGCTGGTTTTTAATCAAGTCCTCCACATAGAGGTCCATCGCCCCCGTGTCTTCGGATTCCGGCACACCTAGAATGTGAACGTTATTGCGCCGGGAACGGCCTTCCTGGTCATCCAGTTTATCTCTGAGCTGTTTGTTGCCTGTTTGTAAACGTTCCATTGCTGTTTGCAGTTCGGAAACATCCTCAACCAAGGATTTAGTGACCACCTCGACCTGTTTGACTTTCTCACTCATTTTCTGGAGGTCCGCCCGTATCAGCGTGACTTCCGTGGCCGTCGACCCCACTGTCGCCTGCACCCGGGCTAAGGCCGCCAGGACATCTTCAAGTGTGGCCTTTTTCGCCCCCTCGGTTTCCGTCGTTTTCCCCGAGGTCTTGCGTTGTTCTTGGGGCAACGTCTGCCTTTCATACGCGAATTTGTCCAATTTAACCTGGGTGGTGCTGTTCTTGGGGCCCCTGTTCGACATTGTGCAATTGGTGTTGACGTTGCCAGGGGCCGCAGCAGGGTGGCGGACGGATCGGGTTGGGACCTGCACTTGTAGTGGCGTCTGTCTCGTGTGTAGGCCCGCAAGGTGGTATCTGCGTAGTCAGTAAAATGGCGGCGTTTCGCTGCTTCTTCCGCGCCCCTGGCCAGATCCTGCGGAGTTGTAGAGGATCGATGGGCGTCGCGGAGTTCCTCTCGTGACTTCAGATCTCCGGAGTGTAATCTGCCGGGTTTTCGGAGCAACACTCACGATGGGCCGGGGGCTTCCTGCTCCACACCGCCGCCACCAGGTCACTTCCGGCCGGTTATAGACTTGCCGCGACTCCGCTGCTTCCAGGCAGACATTAGGCCTTTCCCCACTCCGGTCTCCGTCTGGCTGTTCGATGCGAATTCGGGCCGTCGCTGACCCCAAAGTTGCTGCGTTGGTAGCCGCACGGCCTCCGGGTCCGGTCCTCCCCTTAGAGCTCGTGAAGACACGGATAAATAGAACGGATTGCTGCGGGAAGCCGCCTTGCCTCGGGAGCCTCTCTAAGCTGCGGCCGCCATCGCTGGCTGCTAGCCACGCCCCTCCAAGTAATCTCCCTTTTGACTACAGAATCAAGCATGGCAGTCAATGCAAATATAGCTGAAACCTTAAGTGAAGACCAAAGGCGTAATCTTAAAAATTGCTTACGTCATTTTGCAAAAATGTTTTAAAAACATATTGGTAGAACGCATTTAGCGGAACACTTTATTTAGACTGAACCAGGAAAAACTATTAAACAGTTACCATACCATATTCCGGAAGTACATTACATTGCAATCCAAAAAATAGGTAAACACATTTTAAAGATGAAAGTTATAGAACCCTCATCAAGTAATTGATGCCCACCCATTATACATGTCCTCAAACTAGATGGGAGCATCCATGTTTGTATTAACTTCAGTGCTGTAAACAGGGTCACAAAGTTTGACAACTACCCGATGCCCCACACTGATGAGCTCATAGAACAATTATGGGAGTCCCAATATATATATCCACCTTTGTCTTCACAAAGGGATAATGGCAGATTGTCCTACACGTGGAAGTAAAGGAAAATAAGGCCTTTTTCACCCCTAATGATCTTTTTCAGTTCATGGTCCATCGTTTCTAGTTACACAGTGCACCTGCCACACATTCCAGCATCTTATGAACAGTGTTAAGACCACACCAGAGTTACACCTCAGAGTATCTAGATGATACTGTAACCTTCAGCCAAGATTGGGATGAACATTTAAAACATCTAACATGTGTTGCATTCCTTAAAAGAAGCAGAGTTACACATAAATGGCAAAAACATCACCACTAGAACAAATAGAATCTCAAGAAGAGACAGTTAGGACAATCACCATAACCGTACCATGAACATACAATATCTCATTTAACTCAATGTTACAGTGACCAGTCTTTAGCTGCAACTAATTTTTCAAACTGGTGCCCCAGTCATGGGTATAGGGGGAGTATTGTCACATCTAAATATTCAGAATAAAGAAGCATCAGTTCTTTTTATTAGTCGCAAATTATTTCTCAGAGAACCAAAATATCTTGTAATAGAAAAGGAATCACAACACAATGTAAAGAGGGGGGACAGGGAGCGAATGAGGAAAAAAACAGGTCCAGTCCCAGTGCTCCCAAAGAATCATGTATAATCACTATGGGGTAACTGTTCCTATAAGGCAAGAGACAACCTATTCTGGTTGCGCATTAGGAGAGAAGGAAGTGTGGTCTAGATTGATCAACGCAGTTGGATTTAAATGATGGTGGAGGAATTCCTCCTTTTGGAAATAGTGCCCTCCCACACCCTTGTGAGTGTCATGCTTCATCATAGGGCGTTTTTGCTCCTCGTGGGGGTGGCGCTGCTGTGTGGGTTATGGGAAGTTCTCCATGAGGTTGAGGACTTCTGTTGTATCCCTGAAATAGGTGGGAGTTTTAGTGACGACGGGGCGGAGGTAAAAGTCACAAAACATACTCAGTGGTTCCAGCAAAGAGTCGATCCCTGATACAATCAGGCATCCTGGAGGTGGGTTGGTCCCCTTGTGTATTTTTGGCAGGGTGTAGTAGTAAGGGGTCCGAGGATGTTCATTGATTAAGAATGCTGCTTCCTGAGATGAGATCCACCCTTTGGTTTCTGTTTCAGTGACTAGGCCCTTGATCTTGGTGGTAAGTCGTGTAGTGGGATCTTCCTCAATGAGGAGGTAATATTTCGTGTCAGTCAGTTGGCGGCGGCATTCCACATCGTATGTGCCCGTATCCTGAATCACTATGGCACCGCCTTTGTCGGCTGGTTTCAAGATGATGGCGTGTCTTCGGTGATTGCCTTTAGCAATGTCCTTTCCTCCCTCGACATGTTGTCAAACAGGCGCCTGTTCATGAGACCCGCAACGTCCTTCAAGATGGCTTGCTCAAAGGTGAGCACTTTATTAGGTGTCATAGCCGCTGTGGGCGTGAACTTGGACTTCTCCTTGAGACCGGTACCGGTGGTGGGGATCTCTGGTTTGTCCTGGAAAAAGGCTCTCTGTCTAACCTTCCGGAAGAACTGATGTAGCACTTGGTGAAGTCTGAACGAGTCCTCACAGGGTGTCGGGATGAAACCCAGGCCTTTCTCCAAGAGCCTGAATTTGTCCACTAGTGTCTCTGTCCTGACCTCTTGCTCCGCAGTGTCATTGGTTCCGGTTCCTGTCAGTGCACAGTCTTGGGTCCGCCTCTCCTTCTGCCTCTTCCTCTGCCCCTTCCTCTGTTGTGAAAAGGGAGGTTCGGGAATTGGTGGTATTGTGATACCTGAAGAGGTTGTACTGGCGGTGTATTCCACATCGTTTGAGGTCCCATTCACTGTCCTGGGTATGGTTGTTGTTGAAATAGATGGGGTGGAAAGTTCTGGAACAAGGGTGGTGGTTGATGTCTCTGGGCCCCTATGAAGACAGTTGTGAAATTCCTGCCCTCGTAGCTTGAGTCGCTGCACATTGATCCTGATATTCTGGAGTGGTTGCTGCTCACCTCTTCTGATGACGTATCATGATTTTGGAAGACGTAATCGTCTTTCTTGTAGGGATATATCTTCTCCTGGTCGAATCGCTTGACATCCTTCTGGAGTTTTGTGATCTTCTGTTTGGTGAGAAAATCCTTGTGTTCTGTCATTTCTTCATTTGTCTCTGCCAGGAGTGATTTGAACGCTGTGATTGAGATTCCAGCTTTCAGACCGTTCTCAGCAAGGGTGATCTGAATCAAAAGTTTGTCTGACAGACGTTTTGCGGTGTTGATTATAAGTGCAAGCCAGTCCTGTGTACATTTCCACGCTATTTTTGACCATTCTGTACTGAAGGTTAAGTTTATGAAAATCTGAGGGGTGGGTGTTACCAATAGGCCATTGGGTGCTATATTAGCCCGAAGATATTCAGTCATTATTATTCCATGTAAGTCAGTTTTTATCTGTTGCTTTCTCAAGGCTTGTAGGGCTTTCCAGTCACCGTTCTTGATCCCGGTTGCATGTGTAGGTTATTTTAACTCACTCTCACACCTTTTAGGTCCACACACCCACATGCACAATTGCGGCGTCTCCTAAAAGATCTCCGACAAAGAGCCCTCTCGCGGGGCCCGTTGGGGACAGCAGCACTGCCCCCACGAGGAACGAAAAATGCCCTATGATGAAGCATGACACTTGCAAGGGTGTGTGAGGGCACTTTATCCAAAAGGAGGAATTCCCCCACCTTCATCTAAATCCAACTGCGTTGATCAATCGAGACCACACTTCCTTCTCTCCTAATGTGTAACCAGAATAGGTTGTCTCTTGCCTTACATGAACAGTTACCCCATAGTGATTATAATAGAAAAAGAATGCCTAGCAATAAAGTGGGCCATAGAGAAACTACGCTATTATTTGGAGGGACATACTTTTGTGCTGAATACAGACCATGCACCTCTTACTTGGATAAGTGAGAATAAGGTAAACAATCCAAGAGTTTTACGGTTTTTATCCCCACAGCCTTACAACATTAAAGGTAGACATTGGAAAGGAAGGGAGCAAATCAATAAAACCACCCTCTTGAGACAACTCACAGTTTTTCACTAACAGAGAAATCTATGGGAATGTAAAAGTCATGAAGGATGCAACTTACAGGAGGAATTTTCACTGCACACTCCTCCTCAAAACGATCGACCTCCTAGGCAAAGAAAAGAAACAACTGAGATAGGGGAAGGGCAAGAAAAAATGAAGAAATAGGAGGGAAAAGACACTGAAGAATACTTCCATTTCTTCAGGGTTTAAATACAGGTGGGAACAAGAAAGGAGGAAGAGAAAGTAGGATCAATTAGCCAATGGTCCGGAACTGGAGAAGAACCAGAGGAAGAGGACAATGCAGCGAATGAGCAACCAACAGAAACAGGAACATTTCAGAGGTGAGGGAAAAGAAACAAACTGCGGCCCGTAATCTGGAAGAGAGAAGAAAGTGAGCATCCGCAGAGGCTCGCGGTCAGCCTGCAGACAGAAGACGCTACCGGCTCTTGCCATGATCCTGAAGGGGAATGGCTATCTCGGGTGGTTGCCCGTTTTTAGGTCGAAGCCTAGCGTAAGACTGCGCATATGCGCAGTCTCGCTGGCGAGATTTAGTGTTATTGGGGAGATTTCACTAGCGGGCTTTAAGCCCAGCCCCTCTTTCCCATTGGCCGGCGTTACTGTTCATGCTAAACAGTGGTCAGCAATTGGGAAAGAGCGTCCTCTGACGTACACTTTTCTCTTTTTTGTCCGTCCCACTTGGACTAGCTGCCCGACTTACTGCTGGCGTAAAAGATTTGTCATCTTCTTTATGGGTCCAAACAGATGGCCCCATAAAGAAGATAATAAACCTTTTACGCCAGCAGGCCGAGGCCGTCCAAGTGGGACGGCAGAAAAAAGAGTAGAGTCAACGTCATGGCGAGCGATGCAGCAATAAAACGGAGGACTGTCTTTCCTTCAGCCAGTTTGGAGCACAGATTCAACTATGTTCCTGGTGAAGGTACAGTTTTAAAAAGAGAAAGTTAGACTTGAGCTCTCGTGTAAACGTGTGGACTGATAAAGGTAAAGAGTGACATTCCCCCACTGACTGACCCAGAAGCAACCTCCTCCCTGTCCAAATGTTTGCTTAATTGTTCCCTCTTTTGTCAGACGCAATTACTGTAAAAAGAAACCAGCAATCTTTTTAGCTGTGTCCGTTGCCATGGGGAAGGGGGCCGTGGAATGGGCCTGACCCACCGTACCCCCCTCCCCGTGTGAACGCTCACACCCTCCCCCGCACCCTCCTCGGCCCCTCGAACAGCTGGCCGGGCTGCTGATGCTAAGCGATATGAAATGGCGTTGACTTCTGGGGGAACAAAAGTCACCCTGTTCGGTTGGCCGTGGAATCGTTCTGTCTCACAATTTTGCCCCCCACCCCAAGTCCCCAAACAAATGTGTTAGCACTCGTACCCATCTCGCTCGCAATCTACACATACCCCACCCCCCAAAAAGTGGGGTCCTCTGCCCCCCTCCGTCGAGAAATAAGAAGTGTGTCACACAGTTCATACTCTTCTTTCAACACCATAAAAATGTTGTGGGATCTTCCTGCCCCAATACAACCACCCTGCACAGAAAATGGAGCAATATCGTCTTGCCCTCATCATTTCCCATCATGCCCCCCCCCCCAAAACTGGTTTAGGGTCCCCCAACCCAACGCCTCCCATTTCTCTCTTTTACCAAAAGCTGTTGGATTTTCTGTTCATCACTCCTCAGAACAAACGGGGCGGATCTTACTGTCACATCACCTCTCCTGCCTGGCGGATTTCACACACGCCAGACACCCGGGTTGTTTTCTTTCTCTGCTGCCTCCTCCGCCACCGCCTCCCCCTCGCCGCCGGGCTGCAGGGAGGGCTGTGCTTCAGACCGGGTGGCCAGGGGAAGGCGCAGAAGAAAGCCTTTTATCTGGTGAGGATGAAACTGCTGAAGGAGCCGAGCACCAACAACAACGACGTGTCCTTTGTCATCCACTGTTACATCGGCAAGGAGATCAAGCACATTTGCAGGAGCTGCGGAGAGGAGGCCCGGGACGGTGAGCGCTGCGGCTGCGTGCGGATTTATGATGCGTCATGCGGGGTTGTGTTTATCTGCCTGGCGCGCGTGTGTGTGTGCGTGCATGCCTGTTTTTCTGTGAATCCACACATGTGCGATGTGTCTGTAAATATGTTTCGGGTCTGTGGGTATGAGTCAGTGTGTGCCTGTGTACTTCACGAGTATTTGTACATTGGGGGTATAGAGTGTATAGATGTGTACATTGAGCGCTCAGGTATGTGTGGCGTGCCTGTTTACATGTTTGGAGTTTGCGGGTATATGTGTGTGCTTGTGAGTCAGTAAGTACTTGTGCAATGTGTGTGCGCTGCTTGTACATGTGTGTTGTGTGCAGGGGCAGTTATGTCTGGGGTCAGTGGGTGTCTTTATTCCTGTGCGTGTGTTGGTATTTTTTTTATGTCTTTGTGGGTTAATATGTGAAGCCTGCTTGTCAGTGTTTTTTGTGTGGAGGGACATGTCCTAGTGCGTGTGTATATATGGAGCCAGCTAGTCAACGTGTGTAGTGTGGGTGGATAGAACTCGTGCGTGTTTGTGTGTAGAGTTCAAATATTGAGTGGCTGTATGTTTTTAGCCTGCACTTGTCAATCACTTTTTGTGGTGTGGTTGTGGGGCGTTCATGCTTGTTTCGTATGGAGTGCGTATGCTGAGTGGCTCTGTATGTCTGTATTAAGCTTGTGCATGTCTGAGTGTTTTGTGTGGGATGAGAGGAGTTGTCCTTGTTTTTGTGTAGCATGTTCTGTTGCGTGGCTCTCTGTGGCTGCATGGAGCCTGTACTTGCTCGAGCTAGTTGTGTGGAGGGGGTGCAATTGTGTGTGTCTGTCCAGCCGGGTCTGTGTGCATCAGTCTCAGACAGAGGGTATACAGACACCCGGGTCCTGTCCAGTTAAGTCAAGGAGCGTAGCTGTAATAGTGAAACAGGTGCAGTGAGCACCGGGGCCTGGAGATGCGGGGACCCAATCCACCCCAATCAGTAGCTGTTTTTTTAAACTACCAAACCGGAGAATAGAGGACCAATTTTCTCGCTTGCATTGGGGCACATTGTGCTTTTGTCACAGCTCAGAGTTAAGTCAAGGGAGCCTCTCTGATGGCTTTTGCGCCGCGCCGTCCTGCTAATGTTGTTTTACTAGAGCCTTGGTTTATTATTCTGTGGAGGAGTTGTTTTAAGATAATTCCAGTAAAAATGGGAGTGCTTAGTTGAAATGCTTGGAATGCATTACAATTAATGGCACTATGTTTTATTGTAATCTCTTGTTAAAATAGTGAGCTAATGATAAACACAGCTGACCTGCTTAATCCGCTGACACTGACCTTGCTAACATTCATCGCAGACTGTGGTTTTCTGGATAGGGACACCATGTTAAATAGAGTAACAGGCTCTATGTAGGATAAACCACGTGATTGTTAATTTTGATCAGGAAACAATGGGTCACCTCAGAATGTCAAGACATGCACACTGACAAGGCCCAGTCTCCAGCCCCTGACATTTATTTCCTCAGTTCCACTGTGAGTCTAATGTTGCCCGGCTGCTCCACTTCCATCATTCTACACATTAGCTGATATACGAACATGACTAATTGTAGTATGTTGGAATTCAAAGTCAAGGCAGTGTTCCTTTGATGTACACAAAAAAAAACACAGCCGAAAATCAAGGTTGAATATTTAACAGTTTTCCAATATGACCGCATTCAAGATGGTGGACTGACTTACAGTGTGCTGTGGAATACCCGTTCCAGTAGGAGTTACTTGTGAGTACAGATGGGATAGGCAAACATTATTCCGTCATTCTCTCCTAGAGCCCAGCGGGCCGCACCCATGTAGTCCTCTACATTGTCAGACGCTGTTCAGTGCTCTATGGGACTTTGAATGAAAAAAGGGCTCCGAAAGACTCACACATTGACCATTAGTTACAGTCTTCTGGCCATAAGAGGAGCTGGGTTCTTCCAGGGTTAAACGTACTGGAGTTATTTAGATCTTAGTGAAGGACACTTTGTGGGAGGGGATAGAAAATCAAACACCTGCACTTATCAGCTCGGCAGACAGTTGGAGCACCCTACTGTCAGCCGTCCCACATTTTTCCACTTTTTGTGTTGCACATTGTTGTAGATCCTCTTCCAGTATTGACAGCAGACCTGTGCTCCAGGCAGCAATGTAAACATCAGGTCTCCTTTATTTACCAAGCATATTTTACAACAGTTCTAGGAGGAGGGCGACATAGCAGCTCGCAAACTTGTGGATGATTGAGTTTGCCCAAATGAATTCCATAACGTAACAGTGGAATTCCCCTTAATATTTTTTCAATTTATGCTTGATGTCAATTGTTTCTCCACTTTACTGCTCCACTTATGCTGAATGAGTTGCAGCAAAACCTACTTTCTAGCCTAGTTTGTGCTCCATTTTTTCTAACAGAATATCTCCATTTGCTTGTCATTTCTGAAGAAGTTTCCATGGCTGCTCTCCATTTTCCTTCAACCCCAACTCCTTCATTTTAGCGACTTAATTTTCTCATTAACTGAAAGCTTCCCGCTAACTTATTCTCTTCCTTCTGCCAGCGTACACTTACTTGGGTACTTCTGTCTCCCTCGGCCTATTCCTGCAACCAAACAACTCCACTCTTCCAGTCTCTTAAGTTCCAATAATACTTCTGTATTGTAAGTTCTTCCTACATGTCCTCTGATTACTGCCACCACTCTAACTTGCTCATCATCTTCCAGCCTCTTTCAGTTGTATTTTCACACACCTTTCCTTACTTTCCTTTTGTTTATCACTCACTTTACCAACTATTTGCAATCCCTGTTGACTACTCAATTACTAGCTCCAATTTGACTCTCTCATGTAGGCTCTTCCCTGTGGAAGGCTATACAAGCTCTCGCAAAACAACCCCCTCCAATCCACATACACTAGCACATGACTCTCATCCAAAGGCCTCAAATCTGCTACATTTTCCCCTCCTCTACTGCCCCAGCACACCTCAACCACTTCATTAGCTTCCTTAGACTCTCACCCCAAATCCCCTTACCTCACGTTGTCCTCCACCCAGGTCCAATTCTTTTACATCTAGTAAGAAAAGGGTATCTACAGCTTCAACACTAATAGCTTTGGATAATATTCGACCTTTGGTCTCTCCGTTGCTAAAGGTCATCTAACAATGACATTGAGTTCCCAAATGTTGGTCACATGTTTCTTCTCTCAATACCTGTCACAGTGATTTGCCTTCTCCACAACACACTTTGCACTTTATTATATTACGGATTCATTCTTAATTAATTCAAACACGCTTCCTCCATCCTTCCTTTCTTCTTGTAATCCACCCACCCATCCATTCATACAGCTCTCATCTGACTTTCTCTGACTATCCTTTTGTCCGTCTGACCTCTTCTTCCATCTAGCTTTATTTCTCTCCATTATACCATCCATGCTTCACTCCTTCAATCGATCCACCTTTCTCTCTGCTCTTCCTTCCTTCCATCGCCGTTCATTCTTCTATCTTGCTTTCTAACAATTCATCCTTGTCTCCACCCATCATGCTTTGCATCCATTTCCACATTCTTCCTTCCATATCTCCCACCCATCTCCATCTTGCTCTCCACTCGCCCTTTCATCCTTCTTCCGGTCCACCCACCCTTCTCTCCACCCCGTCTCCCTAGTGTTTCCTTTAATGCGCTCGTGCCCCATGTCTCGCCCACTTCAGAGCTCCATTATGCCATTATCTCACAGTGGTTCCAAACCGCTTTTTTTCGGATGCCCTCGGTTGTTGCATATTTTGCAGTTGGGGCTAAATAGGGTGTATTACTTATCAAGGCAAGAGTTTCATGTTTGTGCTTAATTTCTCTACATGTGGGTGCTTAATTTGAGCTGGTGGTTGAAGGCGGGATCCACCAGCACACAAAGGTGAGACCTATTGCATTTTTAATGCTTGTTAGAAACGGGGCACAAAGGTAGGGAGGGAGACGGGGTTATACTATTACAGCAAAGAACACATAGGCATAGATGCATCAAGCTAAAATCCGCTCGCAAAGGGGCATATTCTGAGAATCTGCCCCTTTACGACAGGCATTTTTGCATTTGGGATGCATCATCTCAAATGCAAAAATCGCAATTTAAGAAATCGCAAAAAATTTTGATTACTTGCATTTAAGGAATCTCAAATCGAGATTCCTTAAATGCAAGGCATTAAAGTTCAAAAATAGCGATTTTGCTAATAGGGGTTGCAAATTACCATGAAGTTTTTTCACACACAAACATGCCCTTAGGGCATGTGTGTGTGCGCAAGATGTACACATATGCAGATTTCAGGGGTGCAACAGAGTGTCCTTTTGACAGCCAGGCACCCTTGAAATTGCATCCTCAATTTGCGATTCTCTAATTGAGAATCGCAAATTGAGATTGTCTTCCCATTCATTCCTATGGGCCTCTAGCCCCATAGGAATGAATGGGGAGGTATTCCTTAATTGAGACTCGTAATTTGCGAGTCGCAATTAAGGAATTTTAAGAAATCACTATTTTTTTTAAGCAAGTTCTTCTTGCATAGCATTTTGCTATTCCTTATTAGCGAATCATTATTTTGCATGATGCACGGAAAGTGAGAAGTGACATAAGAGGACGGAGGTGTTTTTTTAAGGTGAGACATTCTTGGTATTTTACTCGTTTTCAGCTCATTGGGGAAGAACTCCCTCTAAGGGATAGAACAGTATTTCGGGGTTTATAGTTTTCTTTTTTGTACAATATTAAAAAGCATATCCAAGGCCTCAAAGGAAGAGCCTAATATTGATCCATAGAACCGGGGACTCAAAAGAGCGAAAGCAAGAGGTTTTTTTTTATCTATGAAAGGAAAGGAAATAGTCAAAACCACGGCTAAATAGATTAAAAAGAAAAAAGAAAAACAAAACCAACTGGTTTGCCTTTGTTCACCTGAGTCTTTTTTTTCTGCTGAGTGATTGTCCTGTGTCACGTCAGACCTAGGAAAAGAAGAAAAGAAGGATTATAGACACTCCTACTTCCAAGGACTAAATCAACACCTGACAACATCAACATACTTAAAAAAATCTTGTATATAAAGGAACTTTGAGGGAATTGTTTCGCCAAACCAGGATAATAAGTACTATACTAATACCCTGAGAGCCAGAGATATAATTATTTTTTGACCGCACAGACTAAAAGAAAAATCTGGGGAACTGGGTTCGAGTCTCGGCAAGGACGCGCAACATCCTGTGACTCTGGGCAAATCACTTAATCCCCCAGTGCCTAATAAAAATGAATGTGTCCTCATGTAACGCAACTGGTGCTCGTGTACATCGCTCTGATACCCAATACCTTCGGGTCAAGTTCGTGCTATATAAAACTCCGTAAAAAAAAGAATTTAGTAACACTCCTACAGTAAATAGATATTATGTTCGTTTACCCTAGTATTGATGTACGTAACAAATGTAATGGCTCTGTAAACATTAATGAGATCACCAACTAATCAAACCTGGAGTGTCCTTCCAAAATAGTGTTTTATTATTACTTACCTTAATGAGATGTGCATGTTAAATACCTCATCTGACACAGAATTATAAGAGAATGGCTTCACTTCTATACATAAGTCAATTAAAAAGCATGCACTACCAAGCCCTATGGGCACCCCTCCGTAGTATGTAAAAGTACCCTACACATATCACTGAAATGAGAAGAACGGTATTCACAAATTGAACAACGTTTGCAATCACACGAAAGATTGAATCGTCTGTAAGTGAGTCACCAATATATTATACATTCTACAACAATGTAAAATGGCACAGAATTTTAACGGAACTTTTGGAAATACATATCTGCACTATAACATTTCTAGTTCATATAGAAGTTGTCTACAGCACTACATGTCAGCATGTATACAGAAATCCACAAGTGAATATGTGTTGTATAAAGAAGTTTCAGTTTTTTCACAACAGGCCTTTGAAATAAGCCATTATTAGTTTGAAACATAGCTCTGCAACTTACACTAGCTGCACTCAGTCTCTTCCTTGTTTAAATTAAGTACTGCTTGCACTTAAAACTTCACTTATAGCTAAAGTGTGCACTGTATAACTTTTACCATTCTGAATGAGAACGTGGCTCCCTTACTACACTCTTTCTATTTGAGGAGCAGTAGTTTTGATGATGCAATCAATGATGTGATCAGTGTTGTCATCTATGATGCGAACTGATTTGTCATCAGTGATGTAATCAATGATATCATCTAACATGTCATAAGTGATGCAATATGTCAGGTCATAAGCAGTGCGTAGCAGAGGCGCAAGTTATAGTTAGCTCAGTAAACTATAAGTGGTGCATTTGAGTGTTTGTTTTAAAAAGAAATTCATATTATTACAACATCTAACTGTACTGTAACTTTACATTAATTTTTTCCAGAATATATATATATATATATATGTATATATATATATATATATATATATATATATATATATATATATATATATATATATATATATTCACATGCCCACATGTGCGTGTACATGTTTGCTTAAAATGTTTAAATCTGACTTTGTATTTGTGTATATGTCTAAATGATGGGGTACGGTCCCCATCTGGCCCCTGTCTAGAAATGCCAGTGATAATAAATACTTTCAAGGAATAATACAGCTTCAACAACTCTGTCACATTCACCGCCCCTAATACACCCAGAATGCTCCCTTCATCCCTCCTATCAAACAAAATCAAAATTCCCCAATAACATTATTGTGCCTAATTTAAAGTATCGCATGCCAAAGAATGTTTGATGACGAAAGATAGGTCATAAATACTATGAACTATAACTTCTTTACAATTATTCCATCTGACCACCAGTTTTTCATCAGACCCATCAGTAGTCTTTTATCTAGATGCTTGGTTATACAGCTATTATTAAGTTGGGTATTTTGTTCTAAATAATAGTTTTAGACATATTTATGTTTGTGTATGAGTGTTTGCAATTCTGGCATATGTTACTTTTTTCTGCCTCTAAAGTGCATCCTTAGTGTCTGTCTTCCACACCATTTGGAGAACTGGTCAAAACTCTTAGGGTCCATTCGAAATCTTATACTGGAGACAGTGGAAGAGATCTCATTTAGAATGTCTATAATTTTCTAGAATCGAAAATCTAGAAATCCAGAGTCAGCAACACCTAACATCACCCAGTCCTGCAGGGTACATGTGTGGTGCTCTTGGAACTAGACCTCTGGAGGAACTTGAAGAGAGGGAGTTGCCTATTGTGGGTTGATTAAAAAAAGGAGGTGCTCCGTAACAGCCTCTAAAGGTTCCAGGACATTTAAGGGCAGTCCAAACCCTACCACATACTTCAAAGAAGAGGGAGATCATCCCAAGCTCTGAGCTGTGCAATTACCAAAATGAAACAGTGCCCACATTTTAGCTACTGCCTCCTTCGTGGATGACCTTCTCTGGAGCAGAGCAAAAGATATCCTTGGTGGTTTTCAGAACACCAGATTTTGTGTGGGGAGCAGTTTTGACCTGGGTTGAATGTCTTGGAGTAGGGAAACGTTGTCTTGGCTTGGTTGCTTGAGGTGGGAGCACAGTGCTGATATGGTTTATTTGTCTCTAATTGCAGGGATGCAGTGTTGGCTTTACACAGTTGTCTGTGGTAGCTGCAATGGGTTGACAAGAAATATGGGGAATTTAGAAGTCCATGCTAATGAATTGGCTTCATTGTCTCTGGTTGCAGTACAACGTTTAGCTGTATTGGTTGTGCTGGTTGTTGTATTATATATGTATATATATATATATATATGTATTTATATATATATATATATATATATATATATATATTTTATATATATATATATATATATGTACATATATATATAGATACATATATAGGGGCTGGTTCTGACTGTATAGTATTATTATTTTTTTGACTGTATAGTAAACTAGCAGCCCGCCCCAGCATTGCCTGGGGCAGAAAGGGGCTGGGGGCAGCATTTGATGCTTGCGTGCCCGTCCCTCTGTGCACACGCGCTCCCGACCCCCTCCCTCCTCGACTCCCTCCCCGACTCCTCCCGCCCGTCCCTCTGTTCACACCCGCTCCGACCCCCTCCCGCCCCGACTCCCTCCCGCCCTGACTGCAATGTGCAAATGTGCATTTACCTTACCCGAGCTGCCGCTTCCTTCCCGCGCTCCTGACTTCACCGCAGCTCCATGTCCGCCGCTCGTCATGACGCACCTGAGCCGCCGCTTCTCCCCGCACTCCTCCCGTCACCGCCGCTCCATGTCCGCCGCTCGTCATCACGCACGTCGCGGCCAGCGCTACGTCGCGGCCAGCACAGCGTCGCGGCCGGCGCTACTTTCAGGGCACTACTTTTTTTTAAAAGTTATATTTTTAAATTTATGTTTTTTTTTGTTTTTTATCGCCTATGTCCATCTGCACACCCTGACAATTTCTACAATGTATCAGGTGTGTAGATTGGCGCTGTGGTTCCCGAGTTTACCTGGCTCAAAGGTGTGTGTTCTCTCTTTATAATAGTAGTATAGATATAGATATAGAGTATAGATGACCGCTGAGCAGGTTTCAAGTGAGGTGAGGGTCGCAGATCAGGGATTGAGATTAAGCTGGGACAAAGTTATTCCCAGCTGACTTCATAAGGAACTAGTGAATCTTTGTTCAGCAGATTTTGAGGTCTGTTTGGGTAATCATTCCACAGCTCAGGCAATTTTACATTTATATAAGTCGATCTTAGGGGGAAAGTGAAGAAACTGTTGAGTATACCACCTAAGCCCACTCAAGCTACTCCTTGTCGTAGTTTTGATCACTCTTGCTCAAAAGCGTATTGTGATCTGATCAGTGGCTTTGAAAAGACAACCTAAGTTACAGACTAAGGTGACAGTTTGTAGAGCTGCTTATAAACAAGCAGGTAAAGAAAGGAAGAGGGTGCTTCAGCAAGAGGCTTGGGACCAGTTGCGGTATGCTTCTAGATTCACAAACCGGCCCTCTTTTAGGAAATTGTTAACCGCCCCCGTTTTTCACCCACTCAGGAAAATATAATTTGTGCTTATATCCCTGCGGACAAATGGATTAGTCACTTTGAGGGGATATATGAACATTCTGGTTGTGTGTTGCCGAGCCATGTCCCTAAGTGCATTCGTAGATTCTCATTTGCAGGTTACGGTAGAGCAAGTGACAGAGGCGATTAATGAGGCCTCTAAAAATAAAGCCCCAGGTCCAGACCGTGTGCCAGTTGATATGTTTTAAACAGAAGTCTTGCTTTGGGCTCCATTCCTCACTAACATTATTAACTCTGACGTGATACATGGTCTCCCTAACTCCTGGTCTAAATCTTTGATAGCACCTGTTTTAAAAAAAGATGACAAGGCTGATCCCTGTTATAGGATATTTCCTTAATGTAGCGACACAAACATTTGGTGGCTTTTTGCCAAGCAAAAATTGCATATCTATTGAATGAAGTGCGGGATATAGTAGTAACTCAACGAGTAATAGTCTGCACTGGTGATGGTATTGTGGTACTAGCCACCTGTGGTGCACAACTGCCTAGAGCAAAAACTCTGGGCCAAAATTATACAAAATAAGTACCAAAAGACACATTAGTAGTCCGTATAGTAAGGATAAGTTAACACAGGTAATCCAAAATGAATGATCGTATATGGTCCATAACAATAATTTTTTCGGGGGGAGGAGCCAAGATGGCGACCGGAGCAGACCTGTAGGCTCCCGGCTCCGCCAGCCTTTCTCCGCCGCACCGATATCCTGGCATAGATCCTGGTGAAATTGACGGCAGATTGGGTGCGACGCGGCGCTGATCCCAGCGGTATTTTCCCGGACCCTCGACCTGCCCGGCAGCCGGAGATAGCCGCTTACCAGTCTACAGCCCTGGACCCCGCTTGCACGGGCTCTTTCTGCCGTGCCCCGGGGAACTGCTGCCGGCCGGAGTGCTCGATCGGCGCTGGCTGCTGGACCACCGGCGTGATCCTCGCAAGGCGCTGCCCGTGCTCAGCCACCTGAAGTGATTCGAAGCGGGCGGAGAGAAGGAAGCGCTCGTGAAGCTGCAGTACCCCTTCGGAGCGGCTCCTTTGTTTGAGGCTGACGGTACGGGGAGAGGATTGCTCGGCCATGTTGGATTGCCCAGGACTGCCTGACCCCATGCCTCTCTACCCGGGCCTGACACGGGGCGCTTATCCTGCACTGCGTGTCTCACGGGCACGGTACATAGCATCCCGCCAGTATTGAACGGGCGTACGCTAGTGCTTCACCTATCCTGGCGATCACCCCGGAGTTTTGCCATAATGGCTTTGCGTAGTGATTTGTGTGGTGGGGATGTGCGCCCGTCCCCGCCAGTGGCCTGTGCTGCCCCGCCTGAGGTGGGGCTCGAGGTTCCAGAGACTCCCCGGGGACATGAGAGGCAGGGGCTACGGCCTATACTTTCTCTTGGCACTGTTCTGTCCGCCCTGTGCGACCTCCGTGCAGAAATGCACCACTGCTACGGAAGATTGGGAGGCAAGCTAGACGAAATGGCGTCTGCGCTGCGGCGGGACTGTAATGCGCTGAACCCGCAAAGCTGCCACTTGCCTTCGCCTACACTTCACGGGGATACAGCGCTTTCTCCTGCCTGTTGGACGCCTGAGCCCGCTTCCAATTTTACTGGCGCCCAAGACCGCCCGCCTGACAACTCCGCCCGGGATACTTTGTTTCACCTTTCAGTGAGGAGTGCTACATTGTGGCTGGATTTATTATCGTGTGTGCCTTGGGACCTATCTGCGGCATTGCTGGTTCTACCGACGGCTCCTGTGTTGTGCCCCCTGACTTTGCTGCCTAAAAACTCGTGCACTCCTGGTGTTTCTGTGGAACTCCCTGCTACAGTCGACGGATTTCCTGGTGACTTTCTACGGCCATTTTGTGTTCCTAAGTTGCTTTCGTTCTTTCTCTCGCCATTTTGCTTCTTTGTTCTACAGTGGGCGGGCCTCTCTCGGGGAACGTATCTGGGGGTGTATCCACGTTCGGGCCAGGGCTAGGCTGCTTTCTTTGTTATCGGCTTCTTGGCTGGTTGACCTGGGTTTGGGATTGTTTTTTGTGTCCAGCTTACTTGAACGCTGCAAATTGATGTTTCACTCCTGTATCTGCCTTATTGCTTGCCGTCTATCCTGAACTTGGGGTGGAAGATGTATCAGTGGCTGGTGGGGACCGGGATGCCTGGAATTGATCCTCCTCCTGTTATATTTGTCTTTGAGAGTCGAAGATTAGGGTGTCCTTTTCTCCCTCTCTATATCGGATGTTATACCTTTTTCTTTTTCCTTTCTTTTCTTTCTCTGTCGCTATATTTCGGGTTTATTGGGCGACAGACACACTGCTGGGGGGGGCAGGCCGTAGCCTCTGCATGCGTGTAGGGTGGGGGGTTAGTAGTTAGTATCTAGTTATTATTTCTATGGTGCCTTCTTTTATTCCTATGTTTGATTTTCCCTTTTGATCTGGGTCCATGTCTAGATTGCTAGAGGTTAGGTGGCGGCGGGCAACGGGTGGGACGTGAGGGGGGGTCATCTAGCTGACTCTGCAAATTGCTGCCATGCTGCCCGGGTGGGACTTGACGGTTGGATCGATATCCTGTGTACAGATTTGTAGTTACTGTCATGCTCCTCCCGCATGGATCCTTCCTTTTTGCTTCTCCTCTCTTATGATTCAGGACAGTACGATTTGATTCAATATCTGCATAAAAAAAAAACCTTTAAAATTAACCTTCACTGATTCTGGGACATGGTATTACAGCAATTAATGTGTAACTCTTTAATGCTTGCCTAGGATGATGGGGTAATACTGTGTCGCCGTAACGCTTGCATTGGTGCTTTAACAGTTTTGTGGCCGGCCGGATGGTTGTAGGCCCGTATTTGTCCTTCTTTGATGCACAATAAAGGTTTTCAAAAATTAAAAAAAAAAAAATAATAATTTTTTCACATGTGGTTTTATTCTTTTAACATTTCCAAGTCTACATACAAACAACAGAAGCAGCTGACACAGGTTTCGTCCTTTGGTCTTTTCCAAGGCTAACAGTTTTGTCAGCACAATGCAGTACTGAGCTAGTAGGCAATTTTCTTGTTGCCACCCAAGAAAAATATGCAAAGATCGAGCTGGCCATAAAAGCAAATGCGTCTCTGAGAGGAAATATTCCTGAAAAATTATAGGTGAGGCATTATGGTAACAAGTCAAAGACGCGGGAGTGAAGGGAAGCAAATGTGTGTGAAACAATCATGGCCAAAAACCATGTGGCCGAGTCAGTAACTCCAGTTGGCAAAACGAGGCCTTAAAAGCCTGTAAGCGTACTAGCATCTTGTGGGCATTTACAAAGCAGTGTGGGCATAATACAGCAGGGTACTCTAGGTCAGGCAAGGATCTGAGGCTTGTTGGGGTGTTATGAGATGAAACTGTATTCTGGATTCATCAAAGCTAAATCTTGATGGTTCTATTTCATCGAATGTTAGTTGTGGTTAGTCCGGAGAATGAATATGTATAGTGTGGCCTATGTGACATTGGTTTCATGCATACGGACCTGAGGGGGTGTTTCTTAAATGACATGCATAGAGTGGAGCAAGAAGGAGACAGCTATAGCTTTGTTTATGTTTCTAAATACTCTTTTTATGTGGTAGAGTGTGGGTGTACAGTGTGACCTACATGGGTGTTGTTTTGGTGTTGTGCTTGATATCTAGCGAGTGGTTTTACTGTATGGAGTGGTGTAAAGAGGAGGAAGAGATACATTTACTTATGCGTTTAGCTACCAGTTTAGTGCTGGTGGGCCTTCATCAACTGAGACTTGACCTTCGATGTTTGCTCTATGTATAGGTCGCCACTTCACGTATAGAGTGGCGTCGTAAATTAAACCCTGCCGATTCACTCCCGCTGCTCACTGTCATTTTCCCCCAGAACCGCCATCTGCTACCTGCCATAGGTGGCAATCTGAGGGACAGTCTCGGGCGACAGAAGAAACAAGTTACTTACCTGTAACTTTAGTTCTCCAGTATTGGTAACTTTCATAGATTCCCATTGCTTGTATCATTCCCCGTCGTCGGAATGGGAGCCTCGGTAATAATATATATATATATATACCTAGGTAAATACACCCTAATAGGTGTAAAAAAGGTAAAAAATTAGGCCTAGGCCTCATTATCTTTTGCAGCCTATTGCTGTCATTATGTAAAAAGACCCAAAGTCCCCTTAGCAACCAATCAGATCAGCCTCACCCTGTAGAACCTTCCTGAGAAAGCTCAGAGCCTCAGATTTTCGTAGCCGTTGCTTTGCCACATAATCACCTAGCCCTAAAGTGAGCTTTCCCAGGGGAGGCGGGTGGGCGCATGGGAATCTATGAAAGTTACCAATACTGGAGAACTAAAGTTACAGGTAAGTAACTTGTTTCTTACTCCAGTATTGGAACTTTCATAGATTCCCATTGCTTGTATCAGAGTAGATAGCAGTTAGCATACCTCAAACATTTCGTGCACAGTATAGAATCATTATCAGCCAATGACCTCACAGATTATAACAACTATAAAGCAGTAACAAAGCATAATCAACGAAATGTTTGAAAAAACAGGAGGAGGGAAGAGAGGAAAGCTCACCTCTTATTGGAAGAGATTTCTCAGGACTGCCTGTCCTACAGCCGAATCCTCCTTCGCAGCCGCCTCCAGGCAGTAATGTCTCGTGAAGGAGTGCGTACTGCTCCAGGTGGCTGCTCTGCAAATGTCCTTTATGGATACTCCAGCAAACAGTGCCGCTGATGCTGAGACCGACCTTGTGGAATGTGCCTTCACCTGTCCTTGTAAAGGTTTGCCTGCCGCCTGGTGGCAGAACCGGATCGCACTAGTTATCCATCTAGATATCCCTTGTTTTGACAAAGGAAATCCTTTCCTTGGGGCTCCGAAAGCCACAAACAGTTGGGGTGTTTTTCGAAATCCAGCTGTGCGTTGTAGATAAAATTTCAAACATCTCTGAACGTCCAGAGAATGAAGTGTCCTCTCAGCCTGGGTTGAAGGCCGAGGAAAAAAAGATTTCAAAACCACTGGCTCGTTAAGATGAAAGTCTGTCGGTACCTTCGGAATGAACTTGGGGTTCATCCGCAGGATAACTGTATCATTCTTGAACTGTAAGAAGGGTTCTTTGATGGTTAAAGCCTGAAGCTCTCCTACTCTCCTTGCAGAGGTGAGTGCCAAAAGAAGCGCCACTTTCCATGATAGGAACTTCAGGTCCGCTTTATGCACTGGCTCAAATGGCGGTCTCATTAGCTGAGCCAGGACCACATTCAAGTGCCACACCGGAGGTGGGGGCCTAACTGGCGGGAAAACTCTAAACAGTCCTTTCAGGAATTGTTTGATTACTCTCGCTGATAATAGAGAGGGACCCGATCTCGTTCTCCTATACCTGGAAATAGCTGCCAAGTGGACCTTGATAGAAGCATGAGCCAGACCTGCTTGTGCCAATGAAAGAATATATGGTAAGAGTTGATGCGGAGCTGACGAGAAAGGATGTACTTTTTCCCTCTGACACCACAAATGGAACCTCTTCCATTTCGCTCTATATGTCTTATTAGTGCTAGGGGCTCGTGCCTGTGCCAAGATGGTCCTGCATTCTTCCGGGATGTTTAAATCCTTAAACTCTCTGTATTCAGGAGCCAAGCCGCCAACTGAAGCGAGCTCGGGTTCGGGTGAAGAACTTGGCCGTTGTACATAGACAGAAGTGTCAGTTTGGGTTGCAGATGAATGGGTGGTGTCTCTGATAGGAGAAGCAACTCCGTGTACCAAAACTGGCGAGCCCAGGCAGGCGCTATTAGTATCATCCTGCACCTGTCCATCTTGAGTTTCTTGAGGACTCGAGGAATTAGGGGAAATGGCGGAAAGGCGTAAACAAACGCGCCTGACCAGGACATCGAAAGGGCATTCCCCAGTGACCCTCGATGGTGTTCCCTGCTTGCGTAACACCGGCATTTCTTGTTCCCCGGTGTTGCAAACAGGTCGATCGCTGGGGTCCCCCAACGGGAGAAGATGTCCTTGATCACTGCGTCCTCCAATTCCCACTCGTGCGAGACTGCTCTCAGGCGGCTTAGCGTATCCGCCTTCGTGTTGCATACTCCTGGAAGGTGTTCTGCTACGAGTGTGATGTTCTGCGCTATCGCCCATTCCCACAGTATTTGGGCTTCCTGTGAAAGCAGTGGCGATCTTGTGCCTCCCTGCTTGTTGACGTAATGCATTGCGGTGGTGTTGTCCGTCCGCACCAGGATTGCTGAATCTGTAATCCTTGGGAGGAAAGCCAACATTGCCAGTCGAATAGCTCTTAACTCCAGAACGTTGATATGTAGATGACGTTCTTCCTGAGTCCAGTGACCACTGACCTGGAGGTCTTGCATGACCGCTCCCCAACCTTGAAGAGAAGCGTCCGTGGTAATGACCTGAGGAGCCCTTGCAGCCTTGAAACTGAGTCCCACAGTGAGGTGAGATCTTTTCATCCACCATGAAACCGACCGTTTCATCCGCTGGGTTATCGCCACCCTGTCGTCGAACGAACCTTCCACTTGTCTCCACTGAAGGTCCAGCTCCTCCTGCAGGGGGCGCATTCGCAGTCTGCAATGCGGAATCAATTGAATACAGGATGAAATCGACCCTAGAAGAGATTTGTACATCCTGACTGTCATCCAACTTCTCTTTTGGCAACGGGTGGCTGACGATATGAGTTTCATCTGTCTCTCTTCCGATGGGAAGGCTTTGCACTCCTGAGTATTGAGTATCGCTCCCAAGAACTTCACCGTACTTGCAGGCTGAAGAACTGACTTTTCCTTGTTGAGTTGTAAACCCAGATGAATAAAGAGGTTCAAGCACGTGTCCACTGCCTTCGATGCCTCTTGCAAGCTTGGGGCCTTCAGCAGCCAGTCGTCTAAGTACGGGAATACTTCCAGCGACTGTCTTCTCAGAAATGCCGCTACCGGTGCCAGCACCTTTGTGAATATCCGAGGAGCGGACTTTAATCCAAATGGGAGCACCATGAACTGGAAGTGACTCTTGCCTACTGTAAAGCGAAGGAAACGTCTGTGAGCTGGATGGATCGGGATATGAAAATAGGCATCTTCCAGGTCCAATGTTGCCATGTAGTCGCCTGGGTTCAAGAGGCGCAATATGTCCTGGAGTGAAATCATCCGAAACGATAGTTTCGTGAGATAGGTGTTGAGCTCCCTCAAGTCCAGGATAGGACGCCACTTTTGTTTTGTCTTTCGGATCAGAAAAAATCTGGAATAGAAACCTTCTCCCCTTTGTGATAGGGGAACACGCTGGATCGCCCCTTTTTGAAGCATTTGTTGAGCTTCCTCTTGAAGAAGGTTCAGATGGCTGGAAGTAGCGGCGTGGGGAGCTCTTGTAGGTGGAAAGTCCTGGAATTCTAGAGTATGCCCATTTCGGATGATATTTAATACCCACTGATCCGATGTAATCTCTTCCCAGCTGCTCAGATGTTGTGATATCCTGCCGCCCACTGGAGATCCCAGAAGCGGAGGAACAGTTGGCAGAGTCGGGAGGCCGCTATTGACGCTTGCCAGCGTCCTTGCCCTGACGCCCCTGTCGTCCACGAGCGTTCTGGCGAGAGAAAGACTGGGATTGCGACTGCCTCTGATAGTATTGATTGCCGTACTGGGGCCTGTAAGACTGCGACTGCTGTGAATATCGCTGTTGCTGATAACCTCCTCTAGGTGAAGAGAAACCTCTTCCTCGTGCTCCACGGAACGGTGTCTTTCTATATTGCAGGTTCCCCAGAGCCCTTGCTGTCTCTGTGTCCTTCTTTATACCCTGTAGGGTATCGTCGACATGTTTCCCAAACAACATGTCCCCGTCGAAGGGCAAATCCAAAATCCTATTCTGGACCTCTGGCCGGAAGTATGTAGCTCTCAGCCATCCTTGTCGCCGAAGAACCGCTGCACTGCCTAGGGCACGGAAAGAGATGGTGGCGATGTCCATCGCGCAGTCAATCATTTCCGAAGAGGAACGTTGTCCCTCTTCCAGAAGTTTCTGTGCTTCTGCCTTCTGGTCATCCGCTAGCAGATTCACATAGTGTGCCACATCACTCCACATCTGGCGGTCGTACCTTGCTAGGATCGCCAAGGCATTCGCCGCTCTGACCAGCAAGCTAGCCATCGACGAAAAACGCTTCCCAGCGTTGTCCAACCTTCTACCCTCCTTATCCGGCGGAGTCGTGAGGGTGGCCGAAGGATTCCGCGATTTCTTCTGTGCCGCCTGCGATATGACCGAGTCAGGTCTAGGTTGTCCAATCAAACAGGCGGGACTGTCATCTGGAGCTTTATATTTCTTCTCCAAGCGCGGAAGAGTTGGAATGACCGTCGCTGGGGTCTGCATCACTTTCTTCCCTTCCTCCCATATGTGCTCCACAATGGGAATCGAGCGCACGGCCTTACGGTATGCCTCTTTGAAATCGTATAAAAAACAATCTGTAGATGTTGTCGGCATCGCTAACTTAAAGCGCGCTGTGGCTCTTTCCATCAGGCTGAAGAAACCTCCTACATCAGCCGGAGGCGAATCGACCGGGTCTGGCACTGGTGAAGCCGGATCCGGAGCAATATATTGGTTCCATTCACTCTCTTGATCTTGGTTTTGCCCCGTTTCCTCTTCATCCGAGGTATCCACTTGGACTTGCGGAGGATATGCCCTCTCATGTTCTTCCTGTGCAGGCCGCACTGACTGTGCTGCCACCACCTGCGGTTGAACCTGTGCTTGACCTTCCACAGGTTGCGACCCCTTCTTGCTCCTATACTCCTCCAGCATAGCCCTCAAGTCTGTCAAAAGACTTATAGGCATCGATACCATGCCCTGCTGTGGTTGGGTATCTTGGTATGCAACCTGTCTCTCTGGCCGCTGTTCCTTTTGATAATAATATTCCTCATCCAAATCTGAATCATGGTATTTCAGATTCAATTGTGATGGACTGTAAGCGTCCCCATACATCTCATTTTCCTCTTCTGAGTAGTCATCTTCATCCAACAAAAGGGGTGGAGGTAATGATGGTACCTTCCTTGGAGAAGTCATATCTGGGGTTATCCTCCTCCTTCTGTTGTTCTCTGGCGCTCCTGTCGCCAACGGCGTTGAAAACAAATCCACCGTTTCTATATTCTGAATCGTCGTCGACGGCATCGTCGACGAGAGTCCCTTCACCGTCGACGGCATCGTCGACGGAACCATCATCGTCGTCGGGTTCACCGTCGACGGGATCGTCGACGGAACTGTCATCGTCGACGGGTCCATCGTCGACGGGCTCGTCGACGGAGCTGTCGTCGTCGACGGGCTCACCGTCCTCGTCGACGGGATCGTCGTCATCGAGATTGCCACCGTCGACGGAATAGTCATCGTCGACGGGATGGTCTTCGTCGACGTGGTGGTCACCGTCGACGTGGTCATCGTCGACGACGCCGTCGTCGATCCAGTCTTCATCGACGGAATCGACATCGAGGTCCTCGTCGACGCTCTCGTCGTCGTCCTCGTCGTCGCTGGATGGCTCGTCGACGACTGAGGAGACAAAATCACCTCAGATGATTTAGAGTCCTTCTTGACCCCTGTAGAAGCCTCTACAGTCGGTTTTTTGACGGACTTGGCTACTTTAACCTGGTGGGAAGGCCCAGCCGAGCTCTCATCCAGTTTAGCCTTTTGCACCTGCAGTGCCTGCCTTTCCCTCTCCTTTACACTCACGTGAGGAGATTCGATAGGCCCTGGCTTGCCAGACCTATCAGAGGTCACACGCACAGCCTTTAAGGGGGGTTCAGTTGAAGTGTCCACAGACGATCCGCCCCTCTTCAATGAAGTCTTTGAAGATGTTGATCTGGCATCTTCCTCATCACCAGACACTACTTCCTCCCTCCTTTCCAACTTCCTGAGCCACAGAAGCAGCCGTCCTTCACGATCACGGAGGGTTTTAACAGACATTCTCCTGCATATACTACACTTATCGACCTTATGGTCTGGGTATAGACAGTAAATACAGTCTTGATGTTGATCCTCTGTATAAAGTCGTTTTTTGCCACAAGTGGCACAAGACCTGAAAAGGCTCTTCTTTTCCTTATCAGCCATGACAAAGCTGAAAGAAATCCTTAAAGAAAACTGTTAAAACAGTACCTCAAGTTGAAGTTAGAGCAGAGCTCTAAGGAGACTCCCTGTCACCAACGAAGCGGTAGAAAATCTGAGGCTCTGAGCTTTCTCAGGAAGGTTCTACAGGGTGAGGCTGATCTGATTGGTTGCTAAGGGGACTTTGGGTCTTTTTACATAATGACAGCAATAGGCTGCAAAAGATAATGAGGCCTAGGCCTAATTTTTTACCTTTTTTACACCTATTAGGGTGTATTTACCTAGGTATATATATATATATATTATTACCGAGGCTCCCATTCCGACGACGGGGAATGATACAAGCAATGGGAATCTATGAAAGTTCCAATACTGGAGTAAGCTCTAGCTACACCACTGAATGTTGACCAGATCTGAGCGTTAGGTCACGCAGAGCACTGTGTTCTGAAAGGTTCAATTGAGATGCATCTCCAGAGTTGCCTGTACTGCTTGGTTGAGCAACTATGGATGAAAAGAGTGGGAACAGAGGTGAGTGGCGTGGCCCATGGCTAGACTGTGTGGTGCGTACATCTGTACTGAGTTACATGCATTTGAAGAGACCTTTGTACACTTTCCGAAGGCCAGAGAGATTGATGCCCATTGCCTGGAAACTGGGGGAAAGGTGGGTGTACTGATGGTCTGATTTATGGTGCTATCGCAGGGCCGTCTCTACAACAATACATAAATCGGCTCACGAGCATTAAGGTCCACAGCAAGTTTTCTGTGCGAGGGTCTACTCAACCACTCTGATGATAATGATATGAGATTTATAAAGTGCACAGATACTCCCAGGAGTGTCTCAGCGCAGGATCAGAGGCTACCTACAAAACATAGATCATCTTGTTAAGCTTGTTAGAAAAGCCATGTTTTTAATTTTTTCTTAAAGATGGATTGCTCATTTGTGTAACATAGCTCCAAAGGAAGTTTGCTTCAGATGGCCGGTCCAAGATAGGAAATAGACCTGCTACCGGTTCTAGCCCAGCAGATTATTGGAACTCTAGCCGAAGAAGGACTGTAGGTTTCTGGAAGGGTATTGCTTAATTTGAGCCAGTGGTTTCTGGGGCTCATCAATCATCAACACCGGCGCTTTTCATGCGCACCATTTAAGGACACATTAATTTATGGTAGGCACAGGGAAATTAAGTGATTTGCCCAGAATCACACGTTGTTGAGCCAACGCCGAGACTCGAACCTGGTTCCCCAGCTCTGAAGCCGGCAGCTCTGGCCATTACCCTACACCCTCTCCTCACTTTCATGGTTTTTAGTTGGTTTTGTTTTAGGAGGCGCCAACAGGAGAGATGGGTTGGTGCAAGCTGCCTCCTGACGAGAGCCCCAGCACTCCTTTTTTACAAATATACAACTGTGGGAGGGACATAGTCACAAATTCTGTCTCTCAGGTAGCCAGCTCCAGTCCTCTCGTGCAGCGCTTTATGAACAAGGACCAAGGATTTAAAAAGGATTATTTGTTGATAGGAAGCCAGAGAAGTGGCTTCAAATGCAAGGACATATGGGTTCTCAGGGGAAGATTGAGAAGGACTTGGGCCACCAAATTCTGAACCACTTGAAGTCTGTTAATGAGATAATCTGGGAGACCCAAGTATACTGCATTTCCATATTACAATCTGGAAGTTATCAAGACTTGGGTTACCATTTTCTTAGCTTTAACAGGCAAGAAAGGAAAAAAGTCTACGGATTGGTGCTGCAGTGCTGAAAAGGCGATGATCCAGGGTAGGGGCTGCCCTAAGAAATGGGATAAAATTTGAGGAAAGTGGATGCAGTACAGAGGACTGTAAATTATGGGTTGGGATCGAGGGCAGGGAGGGGGGTACTTGTTTTAGTGTGGGTAATATTGCCCTTGAATCAGTTACCAATGATGCCTACATATAAGGGGTGTAATCTTGCTACTTGAGGATAACTGTAATGTCAATATTAATGTGATGTAAATGTTGGCTAATCACTATAAGGCCAGACCCTGTTTGAATACTTAATAAAAAGATTTTTTTTTAAAAAAGGAAGAAAGAAAGAAAGAAATTCTTTCAACGTGTGTAGCAGCCTGAAACAAGAACCAGCCAGTGTCTGGATTTGTGGTTGTGAGGGACAGGTGATATCCAATTTGATTCCTAAAGTCTTTACAGTGCCTTGTTGAGGGCCAGGGAGGGGGCATCCTTCGGCCAGAAGGTCCTCCAACGGCGATGTAGGGACAAAAAACACGATCTCAGTTTTGTACGGATTGGTTGATGGACAATCAGTGAAACTGCTTAGAGAGGCAGTTTTTATTAACCTCTCTGTTGCCCCTGCTGGTATAAGTGACTGGCCCACTCAGCCCTGGGCAGTTACCGGACTTTACAAAGGATCACTGGGAATTAGCTCACTTTTCAGTGGCGCAGGTAAGCCACTTAAAACACGTTGGTGTAATTCAACGTACAGCCTTACACATGTTCTGCTGCCTGTCCGTGAGCTAACTATAGCTGTGCATAGGCTGTAAGCAACATCCTATCTGTGGCATCGAGGTACTTATACGAAAATATATTATCTATAATTTTTCTTAAACAAGGGTAGAGCACACCATGTGCAGTGGTGTACTCAAATGGCAAAGATATAGAACACAACAAGCAAACCGCAATTAAATGAAAAAAAAGTTGCCCAATTTTATTGCTTTAGTCACTAAAGTTCACCCTATGGGATTCACTAAAGTTTAGTGAATCCCATAGGCGCCGGAGGTAGGGGTGCATTACCCCCAATATAGCAGTGCTCATACATGCCAATAGCCCTGGTTCAGAGGGGAGACCCACGATTTTTCAAGCAAAAAATTGCATTATTTTACCTGTATCCCGCCTGAAATTGCCCCTGCTTCAATAGAAGTCAACGGAAAAATACATTCTCACATTTTTTCCAGAATCTCCCACTTTCCTCTTCTAAAGTGCTGGCATGCATGTATGCTGGAATTCTGAAGGTGAATGAGCAATTCAGATGCCATTACATTTTGCTTTTTATCTATTCACATTTCTTCTGTGTTTAAAGACAGAGATCATATGTCAGGTTATGTCTTCTGACAAACTGTTACTTTTTCTTTTAACATGTAAATTGGTGTTTTCTTTTCTTTCAGGGACTGCAAAGTGAGAGGGTTTTTGTGAAATGCACTGGTGACAATCTTGCCAATGAGAGAGGAAAGGCTGCAGGATTTCATTTGTCTCCAACACACAACAAAATTCAAATACCTATTAATGAACTGTACATATATTTCAAAATATACCAGCAGTTAGGAAAACACAAATGAAAAAGCGGTTTTTGGAATTCTGAACTGTGATGGAAACACAGATCTTACTAGGATCAAAAAAAATCAAGACAAGTTACTTGATGATGTTGAAATGACAAATGTTTGCTGAAACTGATTTCCACATATTATCATTCATGTACTGTAAAGTTTGATTAGTAAAAGGAAGTCTGCAAATGTACTGGCCATTTCAATGAAAAATACGGTCTGTAAATGACAGTGCACTACCACACCATGCTTTGATAATATAGTTGTGACAATGTGCTCCAAAATACATCACTAGCAACGTGCTACACGCTTACCACAAATGGGCATGGCTCATTTGCTACACTTGCTCTTTGTGTGATGCTTGGATTTCTCACAATCCCTTTGAGTTCAGTGATGTAACATTGGTGGCAGCGCTTACATACTTTTGCCTACTACCCCTCCCTGAGTATAAGCCATCAACCAGAACTCTCCAGTCATCTCTGTCCTGGGCAGTGCTTAATTTGTGCCGGTGGTTTCAGTGCTTAGCACCTGCACTTATTTAACAGGGCTATTGAATTTTTCTCCCCTCTGCGATGGGCCTACTAATTATTAAAAATAAATGTTTGAGATTCTTCTTGTTACTGTTGCCTGCCACCTGCTCCCCGGTCCTTGGGGGAGCGTGAAATCGGCCTGTGTTTTTCGTGGCGCACCGCCGCCGACGTCACTTCTAAGCGCCAGGAGGCACTTCAACAGAGGCTGCGGGCTCCCGCAGCGCAGGTCCCGCTTCTTCCTGCTCCTGCTGCCTGCCACCTGCTCCCCGGTCCTTGGGGGAGCGTGAAATTGGCCTGTAGTTTTCGTGGCGCTTGGCCGCCGACGTCACTTCTAAGCGCCAGTAAGGCACTTCAAAAGCGGCCGCAGCAAAGGACACGTGCGGTAGTGCCCAGGCAAAGCCGGGGCCAAGGGCGGGCCGTCCACTCTCGTCGTAGCCTGGAGGAGGCTGGGCTGGGCCTACTCTCTTTCATCCGTGTCTGAACAAGGTATTGTTGTGTGGTCTCTACTTGCTTGATTGCTTTCTTGGTCACTGCCATGTCAAAAGAAAAGGAAAGGGATTAAAATAGGAGACTGGATGGGGGGGTCATTGCTACGCTGGACTCCTTCCTAGTCAGAGCAGCCAGCGTTCTCTCACATGAGATAGAGTTGACTGAGAGACGTCTCTATATGGACTGATTCTCCTTCACAATGGGCTTGCCATTAGCCCCTGAGACAATCATTCCTCCAGCTATCTCATCGCCAGTACCAGCACATGTAACTGTAATAGCCCCTCTTATTTATTTATTTATTTATTTAATTTATATGGCGCGTTATAACCACAGGGGTCTCTAAGCGCTGTCTGTCCAGATTTACGTGATAAGATGTTACATTCACTTGAAACCAACTGTGCACCTAAGGTTTGCTCCATGCTTGTTTAAACAATACAGTTTTTAGTTTTTTTCTGAAGAAAAGTAAGTTACTTTCCTTCCTGAGCTCTGGATCCAATTTGTTCCATAAAGCTGGGAGCGTGTTGGAAAACGCACGGCCCCCCACCGTGGTCAATTTGAAGCGGGATTGGGACAGAAGAGTGGCGTCCGACGAACGCAAAGTCCTACCCGGTGTGTAGGGGGATAGTCGGGATTTCAGGTATTTTGGTGCTTTGCCATACAAAGCCTTGTGAGCGATGCACAGTCCTTTGAAGACAATTCTCTGACGAATTGGGAGCCAATGCAGCTCCTGCATCAGGGGAGAGGCATGAGCAGTCCTGGGTTTTTTAAATATCAGCCTCGCTGCATCATTCATAACTCCCTGTAGTTTGTCCAGCAGCCGCTGGGGCAAACCTAAATATAGGGAGTTCCCGTAGTCCAGCCTAGCCAGAATTGTGGCTGAGACCACGTGTCTCAAAGTAGGGAATGAAAGTAGGGCAGAGATCTTCCTTAGTTGTCTTAGGAGGCCTATGCAGGTGCCCACTACGGTGGTAACTTGTTTTTCCATGGATAATTTGTTATCCACATATAGGCCTAAGCTTTTGACTGCGACTGCCGGTTTCGGTGGTGCGCCCAGCTCCCTAGGCCAAAATTTCTCGCTCCAAGGGTTGCCCGAGATGGAGATGGGCAACACTTCCGTCTTATCCGGATTGATTTTCAGAGAGTTCTCGGACATCCAGTTGACTGTGGTTTTCAGTATGTCCTGTAGCCTAGTGGATGCTCCCGGACCATCATCCAGCCGGATGATTATCTGGGTGTCATCGGCATAATTATACACTAGGCAGTCCATCCTATTCAGGAGAGCAATTAGTGGCTGCAGGTAGATATTGAAAAGCAGGGGCGACAAGGCAGAGCCCTGTGGGACCCCGCAGGTGATCGGAGCAGGGGTGGAAAGTAGATCACCCAGCTGCACTCGTTGTGTCCTACCTTGCAAGAATGATGTAAGCCATGCATGTGCTGTACCCATGACGCCAAAGGATCTCAACCGCGACAGAAGCTGTTTGTGACACACGGTATCAAACGCCGCGGAGAGATCCAGTAGTATCAGGGCGCTCGGTGTTTTTACATCAGCCCGAGTTCTTAGCTCATCTAGAATGGATAACATGACTAGTTCCGTGCTATGATTAGCACGGAAACCTGCCTGATTGGTCTCCAGCAGGTTGTTACTCTCTAGATGGCCCGAGAGTAGAGCTAACACATGCTGCTCAATCACTTTAGCCAAAAAAGGCAACTGAGAGATGGGCCGGAAATTTTTCAGACATTTTGTGTCTGCACCAGGTTTCTTCAGTAAGGGGATCAGGCGAGCCTCTTTAAAAGCTAGAGGGATCTGTCCTGTGTGAAGAGAAGTGTTCAATAGATGCAGGACCTCTTCCTCAATTCCTGGCATTGCCACCTTGAATATGTCAGGAGGGCAAGGGTCCACCAAGGAACCCGATTTAACTCGGCCTATGATTTTAAGTAGTTCCTGTTTGGAGATAGGGGAGAACTCAGCTAATGGTGGGATATTTAACGGGGCGATAAGGTCCGGTAGGCAAGGACATTCGAGGGGTACGGTTTCCGCAATTTCGTCCAAGATATCGGATATCTTCTTTACGAAGAAGTCCTGAAACCTCTGACAGTCCTCCTGAGTGAACTCGGGACTTTGCTCTTTGTTCACCCTGAGCTCTGCCAGGACCCGAAAGATTTCTTTTTGCGGATTTCTTGCAGCAGCTATTCTTTCCTCGAAGAACGCAGCCTTCCTAGATTGTATAGCTAGTTTATAATGGGCTAAGGATGAGATGTATTCTTGCTTGGTGGTGGCGTCATATTTTTTACGCCATGCCCGTTCTTTCTTCCTCACCCCACCTTTCATCTCCCTTAGGGAATCATTATACCAAGGCGCCCCAGCTCCTCTCGCCACCTTCTTCATCCTGCGAAGAGGTGCCACCACATCAATGGCACTCCCCAGTTTATGCTGGAGGTGTCCACATAGAGCATCAACGTTGACATCCTGCTCTTTTGCTGAAGGGCGGTGTTCTAAGAGGTGAACCAATTTCTCCCCATCAAGATTTCTCCATTTGCGGGCCGTTTTCCAACCCTCCCCAGGTTTGGACAGGGGGCCCCTCAATATGAGTCTACCCTTTATTAGAGAATGGTCTCTTCCAGATCAAAGCGGCATTTCTCCTTCGAACAGGAGTACAGAGAAGGCCTCAGGGAGCAGTGTAGATTGCTTTTCTCTAAATGCTTCCATACTGGATTCTTCTTCGCCTCTCCCACCCGCCAAGCGAACTATAGCAAGGGGGGGCCACCAACGGCGCTAAATTCCCCCAAAAAACAAAAATACATGTACAGCCAAACTGAAAACTGTCCAAACAAGGGTGCACACTACAAACATTATACCACCAGCACCCCAAACACCACCAATTACTCTGCTGTCGCAGGCACTGCAACCTGACACTATCTGGTCGGAAATTACATGGAGGGTAAATGATATAGTGGCTCCTATCTTTACCAAATTGTCCCAAATAGAACTGCGCCTGGAGGAGCTAGAAGTACAGAACCAGACATTACTTGCTCCAATTCCCCCGAGGCATGATCCTTCAACGATAACATCTACGAATAGTGACCCAAACCATCGAGTGCATAACGGGAGTCACATCTAATTGCCACAACCTCGCAGGCAACACCAACACCAAACCATCTGGCGAACCTATTACTGTCACAACCCAGCATCCAAATTTACCTCCAATTTTAATCTCCCACAGGCCGCTCATCGCCCCCCAGGGTTAATTGAAGGGGGTTGAAGCAGTCAACTAGTACTACCCTAGGAGGGAACATCTGGCATAATAAAAAAAAGGCAGGGTGCCATTCTAATAACATCGGAGCACAAAAGCACCTTTTGCAACAAACTTTTCATCTTCCACCTGCCGCCGCTCCATTGGTTTTAGTTCTGGCAAATGTTCCCCCCTTCGTGAAAACCAGAATGAATCCACCAGACAATTAATGGACAAACATCTTCATTGGTTATTATGTAATGTCAATGTGTCAGAGTGGGGAAGGAGGCACTTGGCCCATGAAATCATTATGGCTAGGAGAGTAGGTTGGGTGGGGGGGTCAAAGAAGATTGTTTGGTGGTAATTGTGTGGTAATTAATTTTAACAATGCGTTCACAAGTGCTTCCCTTTTAGCCAATCTTCACAGCCCAACTCTAAAAAACACCCAGATAATGCCTTTATCTTTGAAGTTCTTCTACACTGGTGCATTTAAGGGGAGGGGTCTAACTGTAATCCTTGTATTTGTTTTTGAATGAGGGTCCCATCTCGAATCCGGAGATTAGAGTTCAAAATAGATTTGCCGCTCTGTCAAACTTGGAGGCCTGTGACTAACTATTGCTGTCATCATCTTCCTTCCCAGTCACACTAACGGCTCAGGATTCATTAACCTGCACAGTGGACCCAGCCGTAATTTGTTCCCGTAACAACGCAGGTAGTTCCGAGGCACATGCAATGGGATACCAGGGAGGAGAGTTAGGAGAGTGTGTAAACCCTGTACCTACAGGTATTAAAGATCAGAGGACTACGCTCTCCCTATTGTCTTGGAACGTAGCCGGGGTTCGACCTAAACTTGCTCTAGCACATTGGGTCCAATACATAGAAAAGCATGACATCTGCTTTTTACAAGAAACATGGTGCCCTTCCCCTATCTTTATCCCTGGGTACATTACATTCCATCGTTATGCGATCGCTAGTAAATCTGGGCGCCCAAGTGGAGGCTTACTAACTTTAATTAAAATCGATCTCCACTATTCAGTCAAAGAACTAAAGACCAATGACCCAGATATTCTGGCGGTTCAACTAAAGGGAGAAGATGGGTCGGGATGGACCTTTTCAATGTATATGCCAGAGGGATGAAGATGGGAAGCCCATCTATCACCCTCCAGGAGCTGGAGTACCACTTGGACGACAGGGAATCCTCAGTACCATTAATAGTTACAGGTGATTTTAATACCACTTTTGAACCTCTGGGGCAGGAGGATTTGTGTGGAAGTAGGGAAGAGGAGGAGCTATGGAATATACCCTCCTTGGATCTTACCCCTATTAAAAAATGGTCCAAAATGGCACTACAGTTAAATGCTATAACACTCGAATTTGTATGGACAAACCAGTTCCGACAAATTAGGAGCACACACTTTCAACCGGACAACTAGTATGAGTCAAATTGATTATTTTCTGGTGGACTTTAGATTATGGCCTAAAGTTATTGATATGTTGGTAGGGTCTACCACAGATAGTGATCATAAACACATAGAGTTACCTATAGACTCTCCTTGGACCTCACACCCTATTTCCTCCAATGATACTTTTGTAACTAAGGAGGTTCACCCCACTACCAATAGTAGGCGTCTTACATGGGCGTGGGTAGCAATGGACATGGAGAAGTTATCTCTCATTAATACCAACCTGGAGGCTACCACTCCGGTCTCATTGTCTCCAGGGGAAACCCTGCAAAGGTTGCTGACTGCCACACTAAGTTTTTTTACTTATTGGCAACTTACTTTAAAGTACCTAAGAAAAAAGAGAATGCAAGTGCAAAATTGCATCTTGCTCTGTTCACACAAGCATGCAGGATCATTAGATCCCAGCTGGCATCAGAATCGTTTGAATAATGTAAGCCAAGTCAGGGAATTGAGGCGAGCATATAAAAAAGCGACTTTTAAGTCAAAAAAGGATTGGGAAGCGGAGCGATGGTCACTGATTAGTGAAGACTGTGAAAAAAAAGATATACATCGCTTTTGGCTTTTAGTAAGAAGGGGGGAGGAAAATCGATCCCAATCACTCAGTAGTAATATCTTTGCTAATGAATGGCATTCCCATTTTTCATCCCTATACACAGGAGGGTCTATCTATGCCAATGCAGACCCAACAGATGCCGAGATAGCTGTGCACCTGGCGGGGTTTTCAGCTTAGTGGGAATAAAATCAAGTATTAATGCAATCATTGGATCACAGGCCCCCGGGCCGGACGCAATTCCTGGTGACCTTTTTCTTAGTGACGTTGAGAATTGGTCAACATACATTTTGATACTAGCTAATGGAATAGCTGCTGGCTCAGAAATTCCACCTTCATGGAAAGGGTCTGAGGTTATCCCAGTGTTTAAGAAGGGTAATCGCTCACTTCACATGAATTATAGACCCATCAGTCTGATCGACAGTGCCCAAAATGTCTTTGCTCGAGCGCTTCTTATGAAAGTTCAATCTCGGATAGAGGAGAATAACATTCTAACTCCCTTTCAAGCCGGGTTCAGACAGAAAGTTAGCACTGTCGATCAGGTTTTTCGCTTCCTACTTCTATCATGGAAGACAGTGACACTCTTTAAGGGAATCCCTTTATTGATTTATGGTCTGCTTTTGACCTTATCCCCAGACACAAACTGTGGAATGTTCTGAAAGAGATGGGCCACTACTAGAAATGTTATCACTGATCACTTGTTTACACAAGAACAACTATGCAAGGGTGCGATGGGGGGACCAAGGCCAGTTGACAGACCCAATTAGGGTAGACAGAGGTGTTCGGCCAGGATATGTATTGGCTCCCACCCTTTTCTCCCTTTTTATAAATGGAATTGTTCAGTACCTTGCAGAGAGTTCAGCTGATGCGCTGATGTTGGGGGGGGTCAAAGTGACAACCCTACTCTTTGCAGACAATACTTTGTTAGTCTCCAAGACCCCAAGTGCCCTGCAAACTCTCCTAAAACGTTTTGAGTCTTTCTGTGCACTAACAAGGCCCGGAATAAACACTGCAAAGACTAAGTTATTAATGATTAATCCCCACCGATCCTTTAAAGGTAAGATCTTCCTAGAGGGACACCACTAGAAAGAGTGAGCACCTTCGAATACTTGGATATCACTCTTTCAGATAATCTTACCTTGAGACCCCAAATTATGAGACAGAACTTAAAGTTAAGGCGTATTACAGGGGCATTGATCAAGGAACATAAGTTGTCAGTGAGCAAGCCAGTAGCAGCCCTCATTTGCATATATGACCACAAAGAATTGGGAGCAGCCTTATATGGGGTGGAACTATGGGGGGTTTGAAAATTTGAACACACTTCTAGTGACTGAAAACAAATTATCTAGATCTCTTTGCTCACTTCAGCGGAGCACACAATTACAACCATTGAGATTTTATTTGGGTAGTTTCAAGATTATGCAAAAAGCCCACCTGTGCCCCCCTACTCTTTTGGATGATTCTAAAAACAACCCCCGAATTACACCCATATGCTGCTGCCCTGGACAAGGTCTATGCGCTAGATTGTTATAAGAAAATTGGCTGGCTGACTAGGGTGAATTTACTGATGTCCTCCATGGGGATGGAAGGCACATGGGACTCAGACACTCTAGAATCTCTTCCAACGAAAGCCCAGGTCAAGAACCAGTATTGGGACTGGGTGGCGCAGACCCCTATCATCCACACAACTGGGGCCGTTTGACCCTCGAATGTATGGAATTTAAACTCGAAGGTGCATTCAAGCCATATTTGGAAGTTATAACCAATGCCCAGGATAGGAAACTTTTTATGCAATTTAGATTTGGCACTCTCCCTCTTAAAACTTTTTGTAGCTGCCTGGTCCCAACATTCTTCGGCTTCTTTGATCTGCCCGGGTTGTTCTCTTGCAAACGAGTCTATTAGCCACATATTACTTGCATGCCCTAGGTATCGTCACTTGAGATGAAGGTGGATAGTTTCTATTTGTAAACAACTAGGCACTCGCAGTCATCACGTAGCACTACGTATTTTGAAATCTAACCCCGATACGCCAATTGTTTGTGCTTTTGCCAAATTTGCTGATGAGGGCTGAAAGCCCGAAACCGATCCTTGGATGCTTATTTCCAGTCCAGGGAGGAGCTGGCTTGGCAGTTCGGGCTGGACTGTTCCCATGGGGCACAGGGTCAAGACTGATTTGCATATGGCTGGGTTCAAACTGGAATGGCATGGTGAGCAAAAAAACGATGGATTTAGGCCCAGATCTCTGTACTGGGGTGAATGTATGACATTGTTCTGCATTCTGTCCATCACCTGTTGTTTTTTGCATTTGTCACCCAGAGTGAGACGGGTATGCTCAGACGTGAGTCCCGTGCTCTCCATGCCACTGGAATCAAGCTATCCAGGCTGATGAGGGCTGAAAGCCCGAAACCGGTCCTTGGATGCTTGTTTCCAGTCCAGGGAGGACCTGGCTTGGCAGTTCGGGCTGGACTGTTCCCATGGGGCACAGGGTCAAGACTGAGTTGCATATGGCTGGGTTCAAACTGGAATGGCATGGTGAGCAAAAAAACTATGGATTTAGGCCCAGATCTCTGTACTTGGGTGAATGTATGGCATTGTTCTGCATTCTGTCCATCACCTGTTGTTTTTTGCATTTGTCACCCAGAGTGAGACGGGTATGCTCAGACGTGAGTCCCGTGCTCTCCATGCCACTGGAATCAAGCTATCCAGGCTGATGAGGGCTGAAAGCCCGAAACCGGTCCTTGAATGCTTGTTTCCAGTGCAGGGAGGAACTGGCTTGGCAGTTCGGGCTGGACTGTTCCCATGGGCACAGGGTCAAGACTGATTTGCATATGGCTAGGTTCAAACTGGAATGGCATGGTGAGCAAAAAAACGATGGGTTTAGGCCCAGATCTCTGTACTCGGGTGAATGTATGACATTGTTCTGCATTCTGTCCATCACCTGTTGTTTTTTGCATTTGTCACCCAGAGTGAGACGGGTATGCTCAGACGTGAGTCCCGTGCTCTCCATGCCACTGGAATCAAGCTATCCAGGCTGATGAGGGCGGAAAGCCCGAAACTGGTCCTTGGATGCTTGTTTCCAGTCCAGGGAGGACCTGGCTTGGCAGTTCGGGCTAGACTGTTCCCATGGGGCACAGGGTCAAGACTGATTTGCATATGGCTGGGTTGAAACTGGAATGGCATGGTGAGCAAAAAAACGATGGATTTAGGCCCAGATCTCTGTACTGGGGTGAATGTATGACATTGTTCTGCATTCTGTCCATCACCTGTTGTTTTTTGCATTTGTCACCCAGAGTGAGACGGGTATGCTCAGACGTGAGTCCCGTCCATGCCACTGGAATCAAGCTATCCAGGCTGAAAGCCCGAAACCGGTCCTTGGATGCTTGTTTCCAGTCCAGGGAGGACCTGGCTTGGCAATTCGGGCTGGACTGTTCCCATGGGGCACAGGGTCAAGACTGATTTGCATATGGCTGGGTACAAACTGGAATGGCATGGTGAGCAAAAAAACAATGGATTTAGGCCCAGATCTCTGTACTCGGGTGAATGTATGACATTGTTCTGCATTCTGTCCATCACCTGTTGTTTTTTGCATTTGCCAAATTTTTAGGCAAACTGTGGATCAGTAGAAGGTACGTGGTGTTCATGCAATCATCTTAGCTTTTGTGGTTTAAAACATTTTTTTTTACTCCTTTTAAAACAAGTTTTAAATATATCAATTTTATACAATAGTATTCTATTAACCATGAACTGTATTGCATGACGGGTCATGTCTTTAAATTTGGCATCATAGGCTTTTGCTAATATTGTTCTGAATAAGATTTTAAACCAATTGTAGTCCTTTTGTTTAATTTTTGTATCTTAGGCACTTGCTTTTTAAAAGTCCAGGAAATGAATCCGGGTGGGGCAAGATAGAGCTTGTTAACTCTGTATTTTGTTTTATGATAAGATTGTTCGCCTATTATACCGAAGGTATATGTATCTTTGTAGTCTTTCTTTTTCCCTCCCTGGTCTCTTATGAAATTTGATTTCAAGAATGAAATTCCTTAAGCTAGTACGGACTGTTATTTCAATTTGATGATTTTTAGTATGTTCGTCTTTATAATTTGTAAGTGCTACTTTTATGGCAGTAACAGCCGAAATAAAGTTATTTGACTGATTCTTTTGGCATACTTATAAAGTAATATAATGTATGGCACGCAGGGAGCAGTTAAACTGTAAGCAGTTTAATCATACAATATTCCAATCCAATAATGAACACCATTTCCCACAACCGTCTCAATTGGCCATTATCCTTCAGAAATCAGAGAGCACACTGATGAGTTCATAATTAGAAAAACAGGGGGAGGAATGGCTATGAGACTCAGACTGCCAGAATTGCTGCTATTAAGCATACCGCATAAGCATAAGCGAGGGGTGAGATACAGAAAAAGAAGGAGAGTAGGAAGGCATAAAGACTACATCGCTGTCCACATATTGGGTGTCTTCCGGGGCATAAACGTTGGCGAATGTCTGTTGTTGCAAGCACGTGTGGGGACTGTCCCATGAAGCCAGTAGGAGGACTGGCACTGAGCTTTGAATGAGTGCCAATAAAAGATTTACTATTACCAACAGGAACTAGGAATTCAAAAGAAAAGGGGTAAAAGAAATCAAAAGAAGGAATGTACAATGTATGCAAACAAACATGTAGCCCACAGCCCCCCCTCCCTTTTTGCGTCCATATGCGGCATGACTCATAGCTCCCGCATTTAACAGGGACTGGTTGTTACCCCATGTCTAGAGTGTGTGTCGGCAGAGTGTCACAGGCAGTTTGTGTCCGCCAGTAAGAGATCGTAGCGGTGCAAACACTGTTACTACCCACGGGACTAAGCGCTGCCAAAGACTGGCGTGTCAGAAAGGTCCGCGGTCAGCGTGCCCGGGCTGTGTTGCAGTGCGAGGTAGATTGTGTCCAGTATGTGGCAATGCGGACCCTACGCAATCCCAGCCTCTCCTCGCGTTTAATAGCGAGGCTTTCCGTTGTGGCCCACGCAAGTATAGAATATTGCCAAGCTTGTATGTGCGGAGGGTCCGGCACTTTCAACCTTTTACTGATAAGTCATTTCGCCACTATCAGTCCCAAATCTTTAAATCTGGACGTGACCTTCGTGCTTGACGTTCTGCGAAATATGTGCAGGAAATATGTAGGCCAAGTGAAGGGCAGCTCCCTGTCGGTGCTCTCGTGCAGCAGAGTGGCCATGTCTCTCCAGTATTCCCCCACCCTGGGGCAGGCCCAAACATGTGTTGTAGATCGGCCCCTACTTTTCTGCACCGCAGGCACGCTGCATCTCCACGGTTAAAGTATTGATTGATTTTGGCTGGGGTGATGTATGCTCTGTGGATAATATAAAGTTGTATCTGTCTGAATCACATGTTCCTGGGAATGCGTGTGGCTGAGTGCCACGTGAGTTCGGAGTGAGGCCGCAAACCTTCGTGTCAAGTGCCTGCCTCGTCCCATGACATGTAGATATTAAATGGTGAGATACGTTCTCAGCTCTGCCGTGATATCTCCCATTTTGCCGTGAGGCCACCAGCACACGGTAAGTGAGGAATCGCCCGGGAGGTAGCCCTTCCTTCCCCACAAGTGTTGCATAGAGTTTGTGTGCCCCGTCCTGTTATAGGTCCCCCAGGGTGTGGATACCTTTGTCATGCCATTCCCTAAGTATGACTGCTGTTAGTACTTATTGCCCGCTGGGGGTGCCCTCTATGGGTATCGCCGGTGCATATGGGGTTACGCTGCGTGTCAGAAACAAGCTTCTGCGAAAACACCTGAAGGCCACTGCAAGTAGTAAAGGCTCTGGTGTATGTGGCCGTGCCCCAGGGTGAAAAAACCGTACTATGTGCTCCAGGGGGTAAGGCGGCAGCGTGGTTGCTGGATCTATGCAGTTGAAATTGGAGAGCCACTGCGCTATCCACTGCAGTTGAAAGGCTAGGTAGTAGTGTTCGAGACAGGGGGCTGCTAGCCTGCCCTGGTCTGTGGGTAGGTACAGCTTTTTCAGTGTCATCCTGTGTCTAGCATTAACAGAGATAAAATCTCTGAGTTGTCTCTCAAAGGCAGTGAAGAAGGAGACAGGGACATGCATGGGCAGGTTTGTGAAGTAGTTTTAGGAGCCGTGGGAGGATCACCATTTTGGTGAGTGCTATCCTGCCTGTCACGGCCAACGGCAGTATGCTCCAGAAGTGCATCTGCAACTTGATGGATGTCACCACTTTACCGAGGTTGCCATCGTATAAATCAGCTGTAAATTTGAAGTCCCAGATAGCGAAACATATCGGGCGTCCAACGCACCAGGGTGCCACCTGTGGCTAGTCCCAGAGCGCAGAGCCCATCTTTGAAGGGGTAAAGGCAAGATTTACCTGCATTTACTTTCAGTCCGGAAAGCGCAGCAAAAATCCGGAGAGGCTGAGTTAGCTGGCAGGAATGCAATCAATGTCCCTGAGATAAATGAGGAGGTCGTCCGCGTAGAACGACACCTGATGGGTAGTGTCTTCCAGGGGCATCCAATCTGCCAACTGGGTGCGCAATGCTTCCGCTAATTGCTCCATTGCGAGCGCAAACAGGAGCTGATACAGGGGGGACCCCTGGCGTGTGCCTCTCTGCATGGGGAGGGAGTCCAAGATGTAGGGGCCTATCTTGACTCGGACAGTGGGGTCAGTGTAGAGGAGGTGCTGTAGGTGAATGAAGTCTGGGCCTAGGTCAAATTTTGCGAGTACCACAAACAAGTAAGGCCACTCTAGGGAGTCGATAGCCGTCTCTAAGTCCAACACGAGGCAGCCTGCTCTGGGCCACTCCTCTACCGCATAGGTGGCCACTCAGAAGAAGCAGTGTAGATTGAGGGAAGTGTTGCGCGCTGGCACGAAGCCATTTTGGTCCGTGTGGACCAATCCTGGAACTGCCTGCGCTAGCCTATCAGCCAGTACCTTTGCGAGGACTTTATAGTCTGCATTGAGCAGGGCCTGGGGTCCATAGGAACCTCTCTCCTCTGGATGTCTGCCCGCTTCAGTAAGGAAACCAGATGCGCCTCACGCATCTAGGGGGGGGAGTTGCGCGTCTAGGACCGCACCAGTGAGATCTGGTATGCTTTGTAATATTCGGATGGCAACCTGTCTGGCCCGGGGCTTTCCTCGTCGCTAGGAACTGAATAGCCGCACCAATCTCCTCCTGCGATATCTGCTCATTGAGCACTTTGCGATGCTCCTCTGTTACTGAGGGTAGCTGTAAGGGTTCAAGGAAGTGCACCAGCTTCTATTCATTGCAACGACATTGGGACTGGTGAAGGCGGGCATAGTGTTGCGTCAGGGCGTCATGTATGTCTTGTTGTGGGGTTAGCAACTGACCTGCGGGAGAGCGGAGGGACCCTATTGGGGCGTGTACTTGTTCTTGTCGGATCAACTAAGCTGTCAGGAACCTCAGAATTGCTGTCATTAGTGCTTCCAAATCAAATGTGAGGGCACGTCCTTTGTCCAAACCTAACTGTGTAGGAGTTTGGTTTCCTTACTTCCCGATCCGACTTTCTCTCAAGATGGCCGCCGCAAGTGCCGTCTTGTTCCCCAGAAGGTCTAGTGCAGGCTAGTGTTCCTGGAACGTTCGCGCGCTACTAACTGCGCACTTCAACAACGTTTCTTTAGAGTTAGTCACGTTTTCCCGTTGCTCCGTGTCAATAGTTAATGACAGGAGGTAACAGAAATTTTCGTAGAGAGAGAGAGAGCAGAGTTACAGAATTCTCAGGCAGCGTTCTTGGGGGCTTCGCAGAGAGAATTTCCTAATTCTTCTCTGAGCAGAGAAGAGCCCGCGTTCGAGCTGAAGTACGGTTCATGTGAGAACCTTTTGCAGTGCTGTGTTCAGAGTCTACAGAGAGAATTTCCTAATTCGTCTCTGAGCAGAGAAGAGCCCGCGTTCGAGCTGAAGTACGGTTCATGTGAGAACCTTTTGCAGTGCTGTGTTCAGAGTCTACAGAGTCGTCTCTTCAGTCAGACAGACAGAAAATATCCAGTCTACAAGCTCCGGAAAATAGAGAGCTCCAGAAGAAAGGTCTTCAGCTCATTTGGATTTGGTGAGCAAGAACAGAACTTCTAATAAGACAGTAAGAAATTGCACCTGTGCTTAAGAATATTCCCCGGCTCCTGTACTGTGTCCTTAATGCGCTTGCCCTAGTTCTTTCCTTTCCTTCTTTCCTCCCTTGTACCTTTTTGCGCGTTACCAGAGGACCTCTTGGAGTCAAGACCTTACATTGCTTGCATTGAGCAGTTGAACCAGCAGACCCCCAGAAGTACTGCGTCTACAGGAGAGTTACAGGTACAAGAACAGCAGTATAAAAGTAGTATTAGGAAGAAAGGTTATAAGACAAATCCTTATCCAATTCTTTTTTGTTCCAGCTTACGCTCCCTGTAGGAAAAGCTATCAATAGAAGAGAAGCAATGCCTAGAAAACTCCTGGTAGGATCAGCTTCAGTTATTTAATAGAGTTTAAGTATAGAGAAGAGTGTGGTCTTATGTTTCCCTGTTCTGTGCATTAGGTACTTCAGAAGATCGGTCGTAGAGGTTTCATTCCTACCTGAGACGACCGAGAGGGTACCAGAAGTTGTCAAGGTGTTTCTCTTCTCTGTCCTCTTCCCCTTCCCCCTTGCTAGTGAATCTGCTTCTTAAGCGGAGGCACTGGGAGGTGGGCATTGGGACCAGCATCATACCACTCCTGCGAAGGTTCTGGAACTTCTGACAGTTTGAAGTGCCCACGTTAACTTATTCGCCTGGGTGGTATGGCCGAAGAGATGGATTTAAAGGCCTTAGGAAATATTTTGGAAGGGATTCAAAGGGAAATCACTGCAGTCAGGGATGAAAATAAAAATTTTAAACAAGAATTAGTGGCCTCTCGCCAAGAGACAAGAGTGTTAGCGCAGAAGGTTGAGGATTTGACATTGGGGAATCCTGTTCAGAGTTCTTCAAACACCAGTTTTAATCTTCCACACACAGACCCCAAGGCGGTAGCACAGGTTATTCATTCGGTCTCTCCATTAATTCCTTTGGCTGCTCCTGAAAGGTTTTCAAGAGATCCCCAGAAAGCGCAGATCTTTTTGTCACAGTGCTCTTTACATTTCATGTGTCGTCCCACCCTTTTTCCAGATGCACAGTCTAGAGTGGCCTTTATTCTATCTTATTTGAGTGGGGATGCAGCTAATTGGGCTATGCCTTTGGTCAGTAGTGATGATCCTTTACTCTGTGACTTTTCTAAATTCAAGAGTGAATTCCTTAGAATTTTTGACAGGAGAAGGATTTCCCAGGCTACCGATAATGAGTTACTAGAATTGCGCCAAGGTTCAAAGGACTTAATCACCTATCTTACCCAATTCAACAAACTCATTTTGGAAACTAACTGGCCAGAGGAGAAAAGAACAGCCCTGTTCTATCGAGGATTAAGAGATGAGATCAAGGATGTTTTAGCACAAGTCCCGAATCGTCCTACGGAGTTAACTGCGTTGGTGGATCTTGTGTTGGAGTTAGACTTTAGAAACTCGGAACGTAAAGGAGAAAAGAAGAAGGATTGGAGGGTGAATTTTCCCCGATTTGATCGGATGAGAAGTGAGAAAGGAACTGGAGCTGATAATGACAGTGAACCTATGCAAATTGGAGCCGTAAGAGGACCCCACAACATAGGAAATAATGGGGACACCTCTAATAGAGCCAGGAATCACAACCAAACTAAGGATACAAAGGAAAGATTTGTGGCAATGAGAACAGATCATTCACGGAGAAGAGCAAAATGCAATACCCAACCAACCAGGTCTATCTCACATAAGAAATCATCCCGAACACAGAAAGAAGTCAAGGAGCTCCAGAAACTAGTAGGAAACTTGGCTCAAGACTCGATGAAAGTCTCACAGACAATTGGAAAAATCTGGGAGATGGCGATAAGTACGCACACTAAGGTTTCACACATCCAGAATCTTGTACTCAGACCCAACAGACCAAACAGGACCAAGCCCTTGTCAAATGAAGAGGCCCTGGCCTTACTCCGATCTTATGAACACCCGGCCTGGGGTAGGGAGGAGAATATCAAAATAGTACCTATTGACTCTAATAGAACGTCCAGAAAGAATGACAGGAAAGCAGTCCACCACAACTTACAATATATTCAGCTAACCGCATCCGAATCCAAAAATGGAAATATCGTTAAATCACAGAAACCCCTGAATTGCCTACTACTTAACTGTCGTTCGGCAAATAAACATGCATCAGACATAGCTGCCCTCATCATTAACAAGGAAATTGACCTGGCCATCCTCACGGAAACATGGCTCAGTGAATCATCATCGCCTACCATGGATCTCTTAGTACCACCACAATATAACATCGTCAGGTTAGACAGACCAAGGAAAGTGGGAGGAGGTATAGCTTGCATTTACCGTTCAGAGATCGAGGTCAGCCAATTCCAATCCGACCCCCTAGAATCCTGTGAATACCTTGGTCTTAATGTAAGAGCACCAAATAATCAAAGTTGCAACCTGCATGCGTTCTACCACCCACCAGGAGATAACACAAAGTTAACAGAGCAACTGATAGAGATCATAACGACCAACTCTAACTTGGATGCCAATAACATATTCCTAGGCGACTTTAACCTCCACTGGGACGACGACAATGATAAACTGGTTAACTCGCTTAAAGACTTCCTCAGTGAGCTAAACCTTACACAAGCATGCAACCAACCCACTCACTCACAAGGAGCGACCTTAGACTGGATTATTTCAAGAAATAAAGAGGCATCAATCCTCGCTATAGACCCATGTGATTGGTCTGACCATCACGCCAAAACATTTGCGATACCTACAATGAAAAAGGGCAGGACTGTGCAACCTCGCAAGATCAAGAAACTGATCCGAGACACAAAAGAGGCTAATATTGAACTATTGGTTGATAGGTGTAAGAAAGACCTGAAGCCACCTAATAACAAGCAGAATTTCAATGAGCTGACGGATCACTACATAACCTCGATCGGTAATATCGTCAATGACACCATGCCCCAAAAACTGAAAAAAGTCTCAGAGAAGCCAAAAAATCCTTGGTTTAATGAGTCACTGAACGAGGACAGGCGCAAACTGAGAATGGCCGAAAGGAAATGGAGACAACATCCCTCCTCCCCGAGCTGAAAGCCCTCAGAAAAACCAGAAACGAATATAACAAAAAGATAATCAACTCCAAAAAAGAATTCATCAGAGCTGAACTGGACAGTGCCATAAACAGACCACGAAAACTTTTCGAGATTTTAAAACAACAGTCAAATAAACTAGCCAAAACCGTTCAAGAGAACTCAAAAACTCCCATAAGCTGCGAGGAATTCTCCTCATTTTTCACGGAAAAATCCAAACTGCTAGAAGTTGAACTCACAAGTGCAGCAGCTAACCTTATGACCCTCCCTCCACCCAAAAATGAGGCCATTGTGACAACAGAGGGTCTCCAAACAAAAAATAAGGCAAATTGGGACACATTTGAATTATACAACCAGAGAAAGATCGCCAAAACGCTAGAGGAACTTAGACCGAACAACCACTATCAAGATCCTCTACCGGCAAAGTGTGTAAGAGAAATCAGCCACACTCTAGTTCCGATCTGGACCGAGATAATAAATGCCTCACTTGCACAAGGGACCATCCCTGACTGCCTAAAAACAGGGCAGGTAGTGCCCATCATCAAAAAACCGACAGCTGATGCAACAGACACGAATAACTATCGACCAGTGACCAACATCCCTCTACTGGCCAAAGTCATTGAGAAATGCGTGCAGGGCCAACTGAGTCAACACATCGATAAGTTCTCACTACTAGATGACTGCCAATCAGGATTCAGAACAGGGCATAGTACTGAAACTGCGATCCTGCATATTGTTGATGACGCCTTACAAGCCCTAGACCGAAATCAAGCATGCCTACTGATCCTCCTAGACCTGTCATCAGCATTTGACACGGTAAAGCATGAAGTACTATTGACCAGGCTACAAGACAGGATGGGTTTGTCCAGAAACGTGCTGAAATGGTTCAATTCTTTCCTACAGAACAGGACTCAGCGATTCCTGGTTAACCAAGCAATCTCTTCCCCGCGCCCTAACGCGATCGGGGTCCCACAAGGCTCAACGTTATCCCCAGACCTATTCAACTTGTATGTAGAACCTCTCACGGAGATCCTGCGAAAATCACAGATATCCTATCATATGTATGCAGACGACACGCAAATATACATAAAGATCGCCTCCCTTGATGACATTGACCTAATGAACAAGACACTAAAGAGAGCTTTGCGATGGTTAACAATGAATCATCTGAAACTAAATGCCCATAAAACAGAATTCCTGCTAATTTCACCGACAAGGAACCAATCTGAGGTAAAGGAATGGACTAAATTGGTGACAGCGCTAAATTGCACCCCGACCCTAGTTAACTCAGCCAAATCACTAGGAATTACGTTAGATGAAAACCTCGACATGAAAGACCACATTAACTCAATGGCCAAGAGCGCCCGCTTCCACTTGAACTATTTAAGAAAACTGAAACCCTTTATCTCAGAGGCGGATCTAAAACTGGCTATCCAATCACTAGTTATCTCGAGGATTGAATATGGCTGCACCACGTTAGCTGGCCTACCGAAAACATCCACAGCACCACTAAAAGCCTGCCTCAACGCAGTGGCAAGACTCATTACGGGAACGAAGAAATTCGATCACATATCTCCTCACCTGAAAGCACTAAACTGGCTACCTTACGAGGCCAGAATTCAAATGAAGGTGGCCTGTATTACCCATAAAGCGGTGCATTACAACACGCCTAGATATCTAGCCAAGAAAATTAAGCTATCAGGAGGTAACAGACCAACTAGAAGCGCAAAAGAGTTGCTATTGCGACCAGCCTTTTTCCGTAAGATAAAGACCTATGACCGAGCATTCTCCGGAGCTGCCCCCAGAATCTGGAACTCACTCCCTCCAAACATCAGGAAGATTCAAAATACTGTAACATTCAAACGGGAACTGAAGAGCCACTTGATGAGTAAATACCCTACATAGAGAAACCTACAGATAACTGGTATGAACATGTACGCTAAAAGAGGGTTGTCCTCATCATGAATAATTTGAAGATCAAGATCTGACAAATGACTGATTCCACGTTCATGCCTCGGCTAGATACTTTACGGCTACCTCATATATCTGTGATCTTATATCTATATCTCACCGACAAAACTATATAACCTCTACCTCACTTTGTTTATCTATATGATCCTTGATATGCACTCTAATGCTTTATAACCCTACCTCACCGAGCTTGGCTATATTACTATGACACAAGCTAAGCCTTATTCGCCACCTAATGCTAATTGCACAGGCGTTAGGAATATATATATCTAACCACTTCCTTACAGCATATCGCCTTCTACCTCATATCTGTTTTGTTGTTATAACTGCTATTATAATGTCTATCTGTAATTCTTTCTATGTTAAGCGCTCTGATACCCACGGGTCTTGTCCGCGCTATACAAAACACTATAAATAAAATAAAATAAATAAAGAAGAAAAGGAGCAGCGACGTCAGAAGAAATTGTGTTTATATTGTGGGGGCTCTGGTCATTTTGTGAAAGAATGCCCCAAAGGCCCTAAGACCCTGATGAAGGGAAACGGGTCGAGTCATCAGTAGGCGGAGTCGCTCTGGTGGCCAAGGACGAGAAGACGGCTACTGAACCTCATTTAATCTTGAACACTTTACAGACTATGACTCCGCATGTGATTTTACACATGACAATAAAGTTCCGGGAACATCAAATTACTGGAGTCGCCATCATGCTAGATTCTGGAGCGACTGGCAATTTTTGTGACATTAAATATGCACGCAGAATGGGAATTCATATCAGGAAAGAGAAAAAAGAACCAGTACGTGCGGTAGATGGTACCAACTTGTCTTCAGGCCCCATCACAAGTCACACTGAGGAATTGGAATTGGTTCAAGTAGATGGTCACCGGGAGGTGTTACAATTCAACTTGATTGATGCCCCACAGTTCCAGTTAATTCTGGGACTGCCTTGGCTTGCAACACATAACCCCACAGTGGATTGGGAGAATCGGACAGTGAGTATGCTGTCCGAGTATTGTCAAGATCATTGCTACCATTCTGAAAGCAGCAAACCAGAACCCTCAATAGCGTCATTGTTGTCCTTTGGGGGACAATCCATTGGAGTCATCCATTGTGGGGAGATTCCGAAAGAATAACAAGATTTTGAGACCGTGTTTAGTGAACAAGAGGCTGAAGTATTGCCACCTCATCGGGTATACGACTGTACTATTGATTTGGAGCCTGGAGCTAGTCTTCCATGCAGTCGCATTTATGCCCTGACTGAGGCGGAGAATGCTCATTTAAAAGAATATTTGGATCGCTATTTGGCTAATGGGTTCATCCGACCATCGCAGTCCCTAGTATCCTCCCCGCTTTTTTTTTATACCTAAGAAACAAGAAGGGAGTTTAAGGACTTGCATCGATTATCGAGCATTAAATCAAGCGACCATAAAGAACCGCTATCCTTTACCTTTGATCTCAGTATTGTTGGACCAAATTAAGGAAGCTCAAGTGTTCACTAAACTCGATTTGCGGGGCGCTTACCACCTCATCCGTATGAAAGAAGGGCACGAATGTAAAACCGCCTTCCGCACCAAATTTGGACTCTTCGAATACTGTGTAATGCCCTTTGGGCTGTGTAACGCGCCTGCAGTGTTCCAACACTTTATCAACGACGTGATGGGAGATCTAATTGACAAGATAGCAATTATTTACTTGGATGACATTTTGATTTACTCTAAGAACGTACAGGATCATTCCAAGCATGTCAGAGCGGTTTTGGAGAGATTGCAGACTCATCGTTTATTTGTGAAGCTGGAAAAGTGCGTCTTTCATGCCACCAAGGTCGAATTTTTGGGATTTGTCCTTTCCCCACTTGGAATCACAATGGATCCAGGAAAGGTGCTTGCAGTTAAAACCTGGCCATTTCCTCGGAATATTAAAGAAATTCAGAGGTTCTTGGGATTCGCCAATTTTTATCGGCGCTTTATCCAGGGGTTTTCGCAGTTGATTGCACCAATTACTCATTTGCTGAAAAAAGGGGTCAAGTTTGAGTGGTCCGCTGAGGCAGAGCAAGCGTTTACGGACCTTAAGGGACAATTTGTGATGGCTCCCATCCTGTTACATGCAGATCCAGAAGAACCTTTCTTTGTAGAAGCGGACGCTTCTGATCAGGCCATTGGAGGGATTCTCTCGCAGCGTCATCGCAAGACAGGCCAGCTCCATCCGGTAGCATATCTCTCCCGAAAGTTGAATGCAGCAGAACTGAATTATACTATCGCGGAAAAGGAACTTCTAGCTGTAAAAGATGCCTTCGAGGATTGGAGGCATTATCTGTTGGGTGCTAAACACACAGTCACAGTATTCACGGACCACAAGAATCTCCAGTTTCTCAAGTCAGCCAAGACCCTTACTCCTCGGCAACTACGCTGGTCTCTTTACTTCGCAGATTTTGATTTTGTAATCACATATCGCCCTGGCATCAAGAATGGCAAAGCAGATGCATTATTCTGTCTGAACACTGAAGAAGTTGAACATCCAGTGGTACCTCAACCAATCATCCCTGAAGAAAAGATTGTATGTGCCATCTAGTTAGATAACTTTCAGGAGGAAGTCCGAAAGAGTCTATCAAGAGAGGAAATCCAGCAATGGGTCCTTCAAGGCGAAGAAAGACGTGAACATCAGCAATTGGCTTATTTCAAGGAAGCGTTGTATCTTCCTACACCGGCACTCCAGCAGAAGGCCTTACAGAGTTGTCATGATCATCCTCTGGCTGGACAGAAGGGAATCTCCAAAACTTTGGATCTGGTACAGCGTTATTTCTGGTGGCCTGGGTTGTCCTCTCATGTCAAACAATATGTGCAATCCTGTGACTTATGTGCTAGGGGAAAACCTACCAGACAAGCCCCTCAGGGATTATTACAGCCACTACCAACACCCAACCATCCATGGCACACTATCATGATGGATCTAATTGTGGATCTACCTTTGAGTAAGGGTTTTGACACCATTTTGGTGGTTGTGGATACTTTCACCAAAATTAGTCATTTTATTCCTATGACTGGAACTCCCACAGCCCCCAAGTTAGCTCGAGTATTTGGAGAAAACATAGTGAAACTTCATGGGGTACCCAAGGTAGTAGTATCTGATCGAGGCCCTCAGTTTATTTCTCATTTTTGGCAGGCTTACCTTAAAGGGTTAGGAATTGAGAGTAGACTGTCTACCAGCTACCATCCTGAGTCGGACGGTCAGACAGAAAGAATCAATCAGGAATTAGAACAGTATCTCCGTCTGTTCCTTATTGATCAGGGTGGAGAGTGGGCAGAGAAGTTGTGGATGGCGGAGTTTGGTTGTAATAACGCGAGGAGTACCTCTACTGGTTACTCTCCGTTTTATTTGAACTCCGGTCGTCACCCAAACCATTTGGTTACTCGAGAAGATTTGAGGGTGCCTGCAGTACAAGATTTGATTACAGATTTAGCATCCCTTCATAAGTCTGCAGAGCAGAATTTACTTAAGGCTAAAAGATCATACAAAGAATGTGCGGATCGACATCGGCGACCTGCTCCAAAGTATCAGGTGGGAGATCAGGTGTGGTTATCCACTAAGAATTTACATTTGAAGGGCAATAGGAAGTTCCAACCTAGGTTTGTAGGTCCATATTTCATTGAGAAAGTGTTGGGGCCAGTCACAGTAAGGTTGAAGTTACCAGCTAAGATAGGTATCCATCCCGTTTTTCATGTATCTTTATTGAAGAAAATAAAATCCCAAATGAGATTGAGTAAACCCCCAGATCCACTAGAAATCCAGGGACACACTGAATATTAAGTTAAGGACATCCTTGATTCTAAGTTAAAAGGAGGCAAACTTTTTTATCTCGTAGACTGGAAGGGGTATGGTCCAGAAGAGATGACTTGGGAACCAGTGTCTAATATCCATGCCCCACAGTTAATACGAAGATTTCATGCACAGAAACCATTCAAACCTCGACCGATAAATCGGTCATTGAGAGGGGGTACTGTCAGGAACCTCAGAATTGCTGTCATTAGAGCTTCCAAATCAAATGTGAGGGCACGTCCTTTGTCCAAACCTAACTGTGTAGGAGTTTGGTTTCCTTACTCCCCGATCACGACTTCCTCTCAAGATGGCCGCCGCAAGTGCCGTCTTGTTCCCCAGAAGGTCTAGTGCAGGCTAGTGTTCCTGGAACGTTCGCGCACTACTAACTGCGCACTTCAAAAACGTTTCTTTAGAGTTAGTCACGTTTTCCCGTTGCTCCGTGTCAATAGTTAATGACAGGAGGTAACGGAAATTTTAGTAGAGAGAGCAGAGTTACAGAATTCTCATGCAGCGTTCTTGGGGGCTTCGCAGAGAAAATTTCCTAATTCGTCTCTGAGCAGAGAAGAGCCCGCGTTCGAGCTGAAGTACGGTTCATGTGAGAACCTTTTGCAGTGCTGTGTTCAGAGTCTACAGAGTCGTCTCTTCAGTCAGACAGACAGAAAATATCCAGTCTACAAGCTCCGGAAAATAGAGAGCTCCAGAAGAAAGGTCTTCAGCTCATTTGGATTTGGTGAGCAAGAACAGAACTTCTAATAAGACAGTAAGAAATTGCACCTGAGCTTAAGAATATTCCCCGGCTCCTGCACTGTGTCCTTAATGCGCTTGCCCTAGTTCTTTCCTTTCCTTCTTTCCTCCCTTGTACCTTTTTGCGCGTTACCAGAGGACCTCTTGGAGTCAAGACCTTACATTGCTTGCATTGAGCAGTTGAACCAGCAGACCCCCAGAAGTACCGCGTCTACAGGAGAGTTACAGGTACAAGAACAGCAGTATAAAAGTAGTATTAGGAAGAAAAGTTATAAGACAAATCCTTATCCAATTCCTTTTTGTTCCAGCTTACGCTCCCTGTAGGAAAAGCTATCAATAGAAGAGAAGCAATGCCTAGAGAACTCCTGGTAGGATCAGCTTCAGTTATTTAATAGAGTTTAAGTATAGAGAAGAGTGTGGTCTTATGTTTCCCTGTTCTGTGCATTAGGTACTTCAGAAGATCGGTTGTAAAGGTTTCATTCCTACCTGAGACGACCGAGAGGGTACCAGAAGTTGTCAAGGTGTTTCTCTTCTCTGTCCACTTCCCCTTTCCCCCTTGCTAGTGAATCTGCTTCTTAAGCGGAGGCACTGGGAGGTGGGCATTGGGACCAGCATCATACCACTCCTGCGAAGGTTCTGGAACTTCTGACATAAGCTAATAGCCTGCCTGCCCTATCTGCCCCACTGTGGGTATGGGTTGTGTGCGCAGTGTAATTGTGGCAGCGATGTTGCTCCATGTAGTCTGCGTGCTCAGAACGCAGTGCCTCAAGGCGGCGCGGGTCACGGCCTACCCCTTTGCCTGTGTTTTCAGCTGGGCTTCAATCCGTGCGAGGGAATCAGACAGTTGTTTGCATACATTCCATGTTGCCCCTACACAGTGGCTCCTGATTGTCACCTTAAACGTCTCCCATTCGACAAGCGCATCGCTTTCTGTACCCTCATTTAACTCGAAGTATTGCAGAATCGATGTCCCCAGCGACTGTAGGCGCCACGTGGGGACCAGGGGATGGTGTGGCTCCCAGCGCAGTTGTAGCAACAAGGGGTAATGATCGGAATGGGTCTGCCCTAGATACTTTGCATTCTGAATCAACAGGAGCAGCACCGGTGAGGCCACTAACCGGTCGAGGCGTACGTGCACTGCTCAGTAATAAGAATATATGTGGGCGGTGGTGTTTAAAAGCCGCCACACATCATGTAGAGCCCAGTGTGTCAGCCAACCAGAGAGGGCTTGTGCGTTGGATGCCGAGAGGGTTCTGTTAAGGGGCGTGAATGACCAATCTAAGTCCACATCCAATACCGAGTTAAAATCCCCCCCAGAAGCCAGGGTATCCCACTCCATCGGGCCACTACTGTAGATATGCGGGCGAGATAGGAGGCCTGATCTGCATTTGGGGCATAAAGAGAGCCCAAAAGTATCTCTTGACCATTCAAGCGCCCTTTCACGAAAGTGTACCTTCCATCTGCATCTTTGATGCTGTCCTCACTAATAAACGGGATGCCTCGCATGTGTGCTAAGTACGTGGTGCTGATTACTTGGCCTCTCCATCGTTTACGCAATTGCTCCAACTCAGGTTTGGATATGTGTGTTTCCTGGAGCATCGCTATTCCAGCCTTACGGCGAGTATGAAAAGATAGAATAGCATCGCGTAGGTGTATGCATGCCGCATATGTTCCACATAACTACTTGTATCTGTGTCATGTCAGATAAGTGTGTCGGTCTAAGTGGGGAGGGGTGTGCCACTGAGCTACGGATCTGTATCGTGCGGGGGGTTTCAGGCTAATCATAAAAAATAAAACATAAGGCAGTGAATCAAACTTTGCTAACATTTAGGGCGAACGCCTGGGTGGTCCTCGTCCAAACCATATCTGGTCCAACAATGGCCATAACAATGTCAGTGTAGAGACTGGTGTGGGGGTGGAATGTGCACCTAGATTGGAGCATCAGGTATCCCTCCATGACGCGGATCCGTCACCCGTGCCCCACCCGACACGCTGATGTATATCTACGCTGTGCACAGGCCTTTGTGAGTATAGCCATAATGGGGTGCACACGCATGTAGCAGGTCAAAGCATTAGTGGTAACTCAAGAAGTGAAAAGAGAGCCATCAACAATTCAGTCAATTGCAATGTGAGAGTCTCTACTTGTGTGTACATCAATTCAGTCTGGTCCCGCTGCCGCGCTCATATGATTTCATCTGCAGTCTGCGGTGTGACGTCTGGTGGCAGCATTCCATCTAGCTCATCAGGTCTGGGAGTGAAAGATCTGGTGGCTGTCCATCTAGCTCATCAGGTCTGGGAGTGAAAGATCTGGTGGCTGTGGTGGGTTCAGAGGAGCCTGCTGCACGGCTCTTACAATACATGTGTTCCCAGCAACGCTGCCACTTCCAGGGGGGCACGGTGCTCTATACGATTTTGCTCTGGGTCCGGTGCGGCCACTACCGTATTTGCGTTCCATGCTTTTCTCCGATGTCCGCAACGGGGGGGTCCTCTGCGGCTGGGCTTGGATGTTTCTGCGTTGGAGGGTCACGTCCCCGACCACAATCTTGAGCTCTCTAGCCAGTCCCAGGTGTATGCAGGTGTGTCGAAGAGGCGGGCTGTTCTGCCGATCACCACCCTGAGCATGGCAGGAAACAGAAGGGAGTACGGGAGGTCCAAAGCGCGCAGCAGATGTTTCACATCAGTGTAGGTGCTTCTCCACTTCTGTACCTGCGCCTAATATCCGGGAACAATATGACTTGATTGCCACCCACCTGTAGATTGGAGATTTTACAAGGACTGCGTTGCGGTCCCTGTAGTTCAGAAATTTAAAGAGGAAAGACCTTGCTCGGGCTCCGGGGGGTGGTCTGTGTTCCGGCACGCGATGCGCATGTTCCACTACGAACTGCGAAGATAGTGTCCCCGCAGGTAAAAGATCCCTCAGCCACCACTCCACGTAAAGTTCCGGACCTCCTGGCCCTCCGAAAGGCCCACCACGTGGACATTGTTGCGACGGGAGCGCTCTTCAGAGTCTTCAATTCGGTCTTCCAGCGCATGCACTCGGTCCAGGATGTCCTGTAGTGCTGCAGCATGACTTTGGGCGACAGGCTTGAGTTCTGAGAGTGTTCGTGTGATTGGACTTTCTCCGCCAGCTTATGGTGATCGGCTCGCCATAAAGTGAAGTCTGTGATGACTTTGTCGATGCGTGTCTCAAGAGATGTCCAATGCAGCCCCAATTTTCTCGAGGGCCGCCAGCCCTGAGTCCAGTTTAGCTGCTAATGCAACACCTGGGATGTTAGCGCTTGCCTCATCTCCTGGAGTCGACGAGTGCGGTAGGCTGGTCTTCGCGGCCAGTTGGTGCGTATTTGTATGGAGGCTTCCCATGGTGAGCTTCTGGTCGGACAGCATTGATCTCTAGCGTATGGCAGGTATGTGTCCGTGTGGTTATGACCCACGGTTTGAAGCACCTGCAATATCTACTGGCTACTAAATGTTGAGTGTCAAAGCGTGCCGATGGCTCATGTTACAGCTGGTGTCACGCAGCACGAGCAGCACAGGTCTTGATTAGCTGGCTGCGTCTCCGGGTCAAGTGTCGACAAGGTGGAGTCTCTGCGGAGGACGTTGGGGTGATCAGCCCCACGACACGTCAAGTCCACCGGAGTGGCTGCATGGTGAGGGGGCTGTGGTGGCAGCTCTACCATAGCGGGCGCTTTCCAAAGGGCCAGTGATGAGAGCCCAATTGGGTCAGTGGTTAAAGGCGTGCTCCATGGTGTGTTTTCTATGCCGTGGAGTCGCCGCCACTAAGCAACTGCGTGAGTAGTAGTAGCGTCAAGAGCAGTGGCACCTCAACGCGGTGTCAGTTTCAGCAGCCCGCGGCCAATTATGTACACCTTCCCAGGGCTGTGTCAGTAACAGGAGGATTAAGGCCTTAGATGTGGCTGTGCAGGGGGGGCCTTCAAACACAGCCGGCAGCCAGGCTCACAGTCTTGAGTGCTCAGCTCCGCAGCGTAGTAGGGACCATGATAGGAACTCCGTGATCTAGGGCAGCGGACAGGGCGGTCTCTTAAGGCGCTGCGCAGACAGTCTCGGGCTTCCAGGCAAGCAGCGTCAGTGAGTAGAGCGTGAGTCGTGTAACTGTACTGGCGCCTGTCCGGCTTCCCTGTTGGGCTGAGAGGCGACATTGAGTACAGCAGGAGGTTCAGTAGGCCACTGCTAAAGGAGGTCCATACGAAGGGCCTCGGTGTGGAGGGTGGTGAAAGTAGGTTGAAGGCCTAGGGTCATGCAGCGGGGAGCAGGCGGCGGTGAGGGGCGTACCTGTTGCCGAGGCGGGGTCATCAGCAGCAGCTACAACAGCGTGTTTCAGGCTGCCTGCGGCAGATGGCCTCCAGGATCAACACCGAGAATCAGGTCCACGCCACACCACATGGGTAGGCCGTCTAGGAGTAGACACTGATCACGACAGCATCCGCTCGGAGCAGGCACTTCAGGGCGTAATGTTCCGTGGCATCAGGCAGCCAGGGGCACTCTGATGAGGCGGGCCACGCGTCTCCATGGCCTGCTGGGTCGTCACAGCAGGCAGGCCTTTACAAGTGTAGACGCGAGATGCAGCATCTTCCTGCCCGCTACCTCTGCCACTTCGGTGGTCGGAGCTGGCACTTCACTTTCCGCTGGTGCAGGGAGGATGAGGCAGGCCACCCGCCATTGCGCCCGCTGTGCTTCGCAGGGACTTCAAGAGCGTGCCATCCCAGTGTTGGTCCTCACAGCAGGTAGGCCCTTTCAGAGTCGGGCCCGGGATGCGGCGTCTTCCTGCCCACTATCCCGACCGCCTCAGGAACTGGAGTAGGCTCACCGATGCCCTCCGGCGTCTGTAATGACCGACTGCAGGGTGGACGTTGGGTCCTCCCTAGCGCGGACTGCGCTCCTACCGAATCGATGATGGTGGGATAGGCCACAGGGCTCCGCAGTTGGGCAGCAAGGGGGAGACTCACAGAGAGGCCGTTGAGTGACTTTAAGAATGCCAGCAGGACAGGGGAGGCAGTAGGCGCTGTCTGGGGATCTCCGGCAATGCCTCAGAGATCACGGCAGCATCGACGGTAGGCTCTCATCAGCCTGGCCTCAGCTGCACGCTTAGGCCCCCGATGAGTAGTCCGCAGGTCGTCACTTGGTGGTCCAATGACCTTCGCGCGTCTGCGGCGGGAGCGAGATGTATCAGCAGGGGCAGCAGGTCAGTACCGTGCCATTCCGCGCATTAGTTGGCGAGGATGGTTCAGATGCAGGAGCCTAGACAGGAAAATTGAGGGATGTACTGCGGGGCACTAGCAGGTTGCGTCCGCCATGTTGGCTTGCTAGCCACGCCCCCCTGCTATTAAGCATACATTATGCTAAATACTTGTATCAAGTGTGGGGTAGGGAAATGCTTGCTAGGGAGATTTTCAACTCCCATATTACCTCCTAGCAGGTGATTGACGAAGTCGATCAGCTCGGCACGTGCTCTGACACAACAACACTTGTTGGGACAGGCCCACTAACTGGTGTCTATTACCTTCACTTGATGGATTTGAATTACTGTTGATAAACAGGCATTTGGATATTAAATTATACAACAGAGCAGGAATTGCTTTACCCTGGTGTGTGTCTTTGTGTAGGCAGAACAGGCAACATTTACATTTGAGACTGAGGAAAAGAAGCAACAATAGTTCTGCTGATTTTAATCCTCTGGCAAAATACCCAGGCAATGGTACAACTTGCTCCTGGGTCTGATTTTCATAAGGAAACAACATAATGTTTTGAATTTTACTCATCAGACCCATTGCAGCTAGACACATCAGACCTCTTTTACGTTGAGCAAATAGTCAGCGGCCGCGGCCACAGGTAAACGCGGTGGGGTGGTGTATGGTGCGCAGGGTGTGTTGGGAGGGGGATGATGACAGATGACGGAATAGGTATAATTAAATAAATAAAACCTATTCTGTCTGTCGACTTCCTCTGCTGCCCCCTGCCCCGCCCCACTGCTTTGCCACGCTTACCTGTGCCAGCTGCCGGTGCAAATAGTGGAGCTGAAGACAAAGTGTATGTTGTCAGGAATCATAAATATTTGCTGCCTGGTGTGTGCAGACTTGCTCCTGAGAGGAACATCAACTTAATACACCAGTTAGTTAAATGTGGTGCCCTGTGCTCCACAAGAAACAGAGCAGCTGCAATAAACAACATTTATTGTCTGAAATATATGAATAGAACCATTGAAAACAGATTGAGTTGAAATTGTACCATCTGTTTTTAAGTACAATAAATCCAAGGAACGATTACAGAGGATGTCGTACGTACTTAAACTCTAAAGGCATGATTTGGTGTTTAGTGGGCATCCTTCTAAACTACCCGTTCGCCACCCCTAGAGTTTCCCTGAGCACTGGCAGGTATTTGTCATCAGCAGCGTGGTCTGTCTGCATGAAAGGAGCCATGGTTGAAAAATCATGTGCTGTTTTACCCTCACTCTTCTGACACTCCACTCATCTCTGGCTATGCCGACTTCATGCCACCCTCCCATTTGTTTCTTGTGCCATTCCTCCCTAATCCCCCTTGACTCCACCCCACAACACTGGACCACTTCCCACCAGATTGCCACAAACAACATGGGTCCTGGAAGCAGTGGTTAATTTGAGCCGATGGTTTCCGGGGCTCGCAACCAGCACTTTATTGTCAACACTGGCTCTTATGACAGCCTGTCACATGGTGGCGCTGTTTGTCTTATTTTTATGAGAAGCTCAACAGCTGTTATTTGATAATCAAATATGTATTAAAATCACTATACCTGCTACCAAAAGCTTTAAGAATAGCTTGGGCGGCATATATAAGTCATTCAAATGTATATGTCTGAAATGTCACACTTGTATAAGTGTGATGGCTAGCCGCGATAGTACTGTCAATGGCAGCACCGGTACAGGTAATGGGTGGTGAAAGCTGCAGTGGCCTCTTGACAAGAGCCCTGGCACTTCTTTATTTTTTTTTACAATTTAAGCACTGGTCCTGGGCTTTCCTTTCAATCTGACTCCAGGCGTAACCCATCTCTTTGCAGTCAGCTTGGAGGCCTCTGCGCCAGGTGTTTCTTGGCTTTCCTCTTTTCCTTTTCCCTTGAGGGTTTCAGATGGGAGCTTGTCTGGTGGTGTTTGATGCAGGCATGTGGAGGGTGTGACCAATCCAGACCAAGCGTCTTTTTGTGATTTTTTCATGAGCAAGGAGTTGGAAAGTCTGCTGCCATAGGTCGTTGTTGCTGATGGTGTTTGGCCAGCGGATTTGGAGGATTGTCCTCAGACAGGTGATGTTTAAGTTCTAGACTTTCTTAATGGTGGTCTCTGTTGTCCTCCAAGTTTCTGCTCCATATAGAAGGACAGATTTTACATTATTGTTAAAAATCCTGATCTTGCTTTGCAAAGTTAGGTCCTTGGAGCTCCAGATCTTCTGTAGCAGAATGAAGGCAGCCCGTACTTTGCCGATTCTTGCCTTGACATCGGCATCTGTGCCACTCTGCCTGTTTATGACACTGCCCAGATAGGTGATGACCTCATCCTCTTCCAGCGCTTTGCCTGCAAGAGTGACTGCAGTTGTGCTGGCCATGTTAGCCTTCAGGATCTTGGTTTTTCCCCTGTGGCTGTTGAGGCCAAGTTGTGCGGATGTGGCTGCCACTTTGTCGGTCTTCTCTTGAATCTGCAGATAGGTATGGGAGACTAGGACCAGGTGGTCTGCAAAATCCAGATTTCTGAGCTGCATCCAAGGTGCCGACTGGATCCCATTTTGTTTTCCTACTGTGGATGTCTTTATGATCCAGTCTATGGCCAGCAGGAAGAGAAAAGGTGAGAGCAAACAGCCCTGATGGACTCCGGTCTTCACTTCGAAGGCTTCTTTGGGTTGCCTCCATAGATTTTGCAGGTTATTTTATCGGAAGACTTCCTGTTGATTCTTATAAGTTTATCTGGCACACCGTCGTGGCAGAGAGGTCTCCAAAGGGTCTCCATGTCCACGCTGTTGAATGCCTTCTCATAGTCGATGAAGCTGATATAGGTTCTTAAATCGGAACTGCCCACACACCGACTAGGGCATACGTTAGACCCTATTTTCTGTAACTGGGACTCCCTCATAGTTGATCCCCCAGAACCAATGGTATGGACGGATCACTTTTTGGTACCATTTCAGATTAATCAATCCCCTGGAATTCTCCAAGGGAAAAAGGATGGTACTCTCAAGCTACAGAGGCGGTGGGCTAGGTTTTTCCCCGCAGACTTCAAGACCGGTTTGGAACAGGGAGGACCACCGGAAGGTCTGGGCCTAACAATTGATGGGGCGTGTGAAACACTTGATCAACGCATCCATGCTGCTTTGGACGCTACAGCACCATGGTCTAATAGGGGACCTATGCGGCGTACTAAATCCGCGGCTTGGTTTAATGAGGACTTAAAAAGGGCTAAGACCGTATGCAAGCGGTTTGAAAGAACCTGGAGACAGGATTACTCACCAGACCATGAGAGGGAATATAAGCTGAACCTTAAAAAGTACCATGCTCTGATAAGGAAAACACGGGCAGATTATTATACTGAAAGGATTACTAAGGCCGATTGATCCGCCAAAGAACTCTTCACAGTATATAAGGAATTATCCTCTCTGGCCTGTCTGGAAGAAAGAGCAGCTACCTCTGTGCAATCTTGCAATCAGATAGCTGACTACTTTCATAAAAAGGTACAGGATATATATGCCGCCTTCTCCAACACAGCCAGGGCCGGTTCCAGCGACCAAACCCTGCTGGATGAGGGACCTTCAGCCACAGATAAGCTGTGTGCTTTTCTGACCCCTGATATTGTTGAACTAAAAAAGGTGGCTGGAAGTATAAAATCAGGCTCTCCTAGAGATCCGGCACCCGCCAAAATTCTGAGAAGCAATATGGAGACACTAGCGCCGTATGTCAGGCATCTCCTGACATGGTTGTTTGACTCTGGCACGGTTCCAACGACATGGAAACAGGCTGTGGTACTTCCACTTAAGAAGAAACCACAGATTAACATCGCTCAAATGAGCAATTTACGGGCTATCTCACTTCTCCCTTACATCGCCAAAATAGCGGAAAAATTGGCGAACCAACAACTTACGGCTCACATTGAAACCCAACAACTCTATCACCCCACCCAGGCTGGCTTCCGTGCTCTCCATTCCACTGAGTCGGCTCTACTCTACTCCACGGAGATGCTTAGGAACCATGCGGATGAGGGTCAAACTGCGGCACTGATTCTTTTAGATCTCAGTGCCGTGTTTGACACTGTGGCCCATCACACTCTGCTACAGCGCCTGAGAGAGGGAGGAGTTGCTGGCAAAGCGTGGCATTGGCTGAAGTCCTTTCTCCTTGGTCGCAGCTTTTGTGTGGAGCAGGGGCCCCATAGGTCCAGAGCTATCGCCCTGAGCCAAGGAGTTCCCCAAGGCTCGAGCCTAAGTCCCACTTTATTCAACCTCTATGTTGCCCCAGTGGCATCTATTGCGGAGAAACATGGGGTTGTTGTGGTGACTTACGCGGATGATACTCAGCTGGTTGTAGCTCTTTCTCAGCCAGCTGAGCAGGCAGCTAGTCAGTTTACATCCTGCCTGCAAGACCTGGCTAATTGGATGTCAAACAATTGTCTCAGATTAAATGGAGACAAGACGGAGGTGCTTATCATAGGCAAGTCTCCGTCTGTTTGGACATCCGCATGATGGCCCCAGACCTTGGGCCCCTTACCTCAACCTAAAGAACAGGTCAAGAACTTGGGTATTTGGATGGACTCAAAACTATCTTTTGAGTATCGCACTAGACGTGTAGCCGGTACTTGCTTTGGCATTCTCTGTTGTCTGAGAAAGACACTCGACCTGCTCCCAGTGTCAGCAAGGAGGGCCCTGGTCCATGCCCTGGTGACTTCCAGGCTGGACTACGGGAATGCCTTATATCTGGGAGCTAACGTGAGATGTCTTCAAGGTTTGCAAGGTATCCAAAATGCTGCTGCACGCCTAGTGTTAGCACTGCCAAAAAGATCTTCCACCAAAAAGGTATTGGGGACGCTCCACTGGCTTCCAATTAAAGAGCGTGTCCAGTTTAAAATCCTGTGTATAGGCCATCGGATCGCTCACGGTAAGGGCCCGAGTTTCCTGAGGAATTTGCTCACATTGTATAAACCAACTAGGCCCCTCCGGTCGGAGGGCACAGGGCTAATGTGTATCCCGAAGACTTGCAGGGCCAGGATGGGCGGCAGATCCTTCCGCCTTCTGGCAGCACGGAGTTGGAACACTCTTCCTCTCAGACTCCGGATGGAGCCGTCCGAAAAAGTTTTCCGCAAGGAACTCAAGACACATCTGTTCCCCAAATATTGAACTGCTCTCTTCAGGCTGTACTAGGGATCTTTCTGGCCACTATTAGCGCGAGGACACACTGACTAGTGTAACCAGGCACTTTATAAGCTCAGTTAATAATAATAATAATAAAAGATTGGGGAGTTCCATTCCATCAACGGCTCAATGATTATGTGCAGTGTTACAATCTGGTGTATCCAGGATCTGTCTTTGTGAAAGGCAGCATGCTGGTATTGTAATTTGTTCCATTATTCTGTTCAGGATGACTCTGTTGAATAATTTGCCTGGGGTTGACAGAAGTGTTATTCCTCTGTAGTTTGTGCAATTACTCAGGTCACCTTTCTTGGGGATCATGATCAGATATTCCTCCTTCCAGCCTGATGGCACCATTTCCTTTTTCCTGATTCTTCCAAACATGGGGACGAGCATGTCTACTGATGTTTCAATATTTGCTTTCAGTTCCTCTGCAGGAATGTTGTCAGGTCCTACGGCCTTCCCCTTTCTCAGATGTTTGATGGCTAGCCATTTTTCTTCCTTGGTTGGTCTGTTGCAGTTGATTGGCAAGTCCTTGTCAACTGATGTATGTTTGGTGCAGACTGTGGCACGGGCTGCTTCAGCAGTTCTTCAAAGTGCCCCACCCATTTTTGTTGTTGGCCTTTGTTACCCATGATTGTCATCCCAGCTTTGTCTTTAACAGGTCTTTCAGGTTTGATGTATTTGTGTGAGCATTTCCTTGTTATGTCGTAGAGTACTTTCAAGTTTCCATGGCTTGCTGCTTCCTGGGTTTCTGTAGCAAGACCATCGAAGTATCTTCACTTGTGTGCTCTTAAGCTTTTATTTGCTTCCTTGTTGGTTTGGAAATAGTCACCTTGAGTTTTTGGTTTTTCTTCTCATGTTTGACTGGTGTTGACTGCAGCTTTCTTTCTCTTTCTCGCTTGGATTTTACAGAGTCTTGTGGAGATCCATTCTTAATGTTGATGTTTCTTGGGACCCAATACCTCCTGGCAGGTTGGTCACTGTTTCTTTTATCTTATCCCATTGGCTTTCTACTGGGTCTCTGTCATCCTCTATTTCTTGCAAGACTTGAAACTTGTTACTGAGGGTGACAGTGTATTTACTCCGTTTCTGTGCATCTTTGAGGAGAGTGGTGTTATACGGCTGGCGTTGGTTTGTCAGTTGATTCTATGCTTTCTTCAGCTTTAGCCTGACCATGACAAGGTGATGGTCTGATGCCATGCCAACTCCTCTCATCACCCTCACATCCTGCAGGGACCTTTGTAACTTCTTTGCAATGCAGACATGGTTGATCTGATCCTCTGTTGAATGGTCTGGTGAAAGCCATGTTGCCTTGTGCATTCTTTTTTGTGGGAATATACTACCACCTATCAGCAGACTGTTTAGGGCATAGAGATCTGCAAATGCCTTGCCCCATTCTCATTCATGTCGCCAAGGCCATGTTTGCCCACGACTTCTTTCTACCTAGTTTTGTCACTATCAATCTCGGCATTGAGGTCTCCCAGCAGTATGGTGATGTCTCTCTCAATTATTTAGATGTGGAAATTATCATCGAAGGGACACAGATTCGCACTGAGGTGTATAAAAAGCCCACCAATAGGAATAATGCACTCCTATTCAGCAGTTTCCATCCTACAATCCTTAATCGACACTTGCCATTTTCACAGCTTACCAGAATAAAACAGATCACTTCAGATGCTGATAGTTGTGTCAGTGCAATGGATGAAAAAAAAAAGCGATTTTTGGGACGTGGTTATTCCCCGGAAGTAGTTGATCATGCAGTTCAAAGAGTACAACCCTTGGAAAGATAATCTTTATTAAAGAAACAGCATAAGGATACCCAATCCCGACAGGTGTTTGTGTCTATATTCTCCACTAAATCCTCACCGATTAAGAAAATCATTCTGAAACGATAGGAGCTGGTTCAGACAGAACCCGACTTAGGAGATATATTCGCCAAGTCACCAATATTTGCATATAGAAGATCCCACAACTTGAGAGGATTGTTGACAAGACAAAGCACAACTGGTGAGATCACGCACAAAGGGATGCACATTTTTTACAATTATACTCGTTTTAACAATGTGTTGGAAGGCAGGACTATTTTTCATCCATGGACTGGGAAGATAATCAATCTGAAACTACACAGCAGATTGTAACACTCAAGGGGTGATCTACGTCATTAAGTGCGGGTGCGGTTTACTATATGTGAGTAAAACCGAAAGAAAAGTCAGGATAAGAATGAAGGAACACAAAAGCTGCATTAGAACCAAATCTCTAAATTTGCCACTGGTTATACATTGGAGTGAGTGTCATCACACTATTGCGCAAATACGTTTTACTATCCTGGAGGTAGTCCAACAACAAGTGGACATGGATTACAACAAGAGACTGTTACAGCGTGAAACGCACTGGATACGGTTTTTGGACACTTTAATTCTGAAAGGTCTCAACGACAAAATAGAATTTGCATGCTTTTTATAATTGCTCATAGATTTTTGCTGTTTCTTCATGTGTGGGGTTGTCTTAAATTGTATTAAGATTGATATGAATCAGGTGTATAGTCAGGCAATCGTTGCTTCTGTTCGATTTATAGATTCCCCCGACAAAGGGCTCACTGGAAGCCCAAAATGCATTGGGATATACCTAGAATATCATGCTCATCCGTGAACTCTGTTATAAGTCAAGAATTTGGTCTTTGAAATTAAATCGACTGGATTCATATTTCTTCGTTGTATCTAGAATTTTGTATACCTTTGAATTATTGTCTTTTGAGAAACATATTGCCAGTAATTGTTTCGAAAAAATGTTCTGAAGAAATGCATACATGAGATTAATTTTGATACATTGATTGACCCTTGTGTGGGTTCTAGTAGTGCATACTGTTTCCAGAGCATCTGCTCATGTTATTTATCTTGTCAATTAATAGGGGGTGAGGGTGAATCCCCTTTACAGAGTGCACACTAAACGTATTTGTTTGTTTACATTTGGATTCAGTTAGGAGTGCAACACAACGACTAGCACACATTTCTTGATGTCTCTCTCATGACATTTCTTCAGGATGGACTGGAGTCTGTTGTATAGCTGTTCTTTTTCTTCTTCTTTGCTGTCATTTGTAGGTGCATTGCACTGGATAACATTCATGTTGATTCTTTTTCTTTGTGGGGAAGGTTGCTGTGATGATTCTGGGGCCATGGGCTTCCAATTCAATCAGGACTCTGTTGGCTGCTGGCGATAGCATCAGTGTTACTCCTCGAGTATGTGGGTCGTTCTCTTTCTCGTGTCCATACAGCAGTATTCCTCATGAAGCCAGTCTTTTCTGTCTCAACTGTGTCCATCTGGTCTTGCTGATGCCAAGCAGAGCAAGGCAGAATTTTTCCATCTCCACTGCCAGTGGGCTGTCTTGCCTGTCTCGTACATAGTCCTCAAATTCCATGTCCTGATGGTAACGGTCTTAGTAAAAAGCTGATGTATTGGGTTTGTGGCTTCCAGAGATCTCTGGCTGCACCCAACTCTGAAAACAGTTGTGTGTGTGTTTTTCCTATTTCTGGTCAACATGTGTCACGTCAGCATGTGGTATGCATCCAACACATGTACAATGTCTGACACTTATGACCTGTGGGAAATTGACTAAGGTAGAGGCACCTGTAAACTGACTGCAGCGGGAGAATTACTTTGAAAGGCACAAATTGTGTGTTCTGATGGACATCATTGCTTCTCACATATGTGGCTGAACTCTAAATACTACTACAGCACCATAAAGGAACTCCAAATCAGCTTGTCAAAATGTTCAAACTAGTCCCGCACAGCAGGAGGCTGCAACTAGAATGGGGCATTTGTGGTCCTTCATGCTTGTTTTAAGGCAGCCCATCCATATATAAAACAGCACCCTACTTACCAGGCCACTGTGGAATGCCAAAGTGTCTGAGAATAGTCTGTCCAGCTCTGAATGCCGTTTATGAAAGTCTAGATACTGACACAGTAGGGGCAGCAGTTGGAGTACATCAAGTACCTACAGTTGAGCTGTTGTAGCATGCAGTCTTTTAGTTGGGGGCACAAAACAGACTGTAATGTTGGTGAGACCTTATTAGAGATGGCGCTACTTAAACTTTACATTCTTTTAAATATTCTCCGGATTTTCAAATTATGCGACCCTTGTTGTGATTACAAGTGACTCGGTAATCTTGTGTACAAAACTTCAATATTTGGCCAAAACATGATTAGCAGTGTCGTAGTTCTTTCAGGCACATGTACATCTGCAAAAATCAACTGGAACTGGTGGAAAATGGTGCGGCCATTCTGCTTCCCCACATTATTCCTTATTCCAGAATTGCCTGTCAGAGACACGGATATGTCTGGTATCGTTAATACCACGTTGTGGTATTACCATACTTTGTTACAAGGCCATTTGTTATCAATGTATCTATATATTTTCCATATACTGTATGCAGCCTTCTCTGTGAAATTCATGCTGCTTTAATATGAAATGTGGCTGCTCTGTATGGTTTCACCATTACACTCCAGCTCTACCTCCTTTCCATATATTTTACGAATTGCGGGGCAATAAACCTAGCACAACACTAATTAGTACAGCGTAAAATGTGCACTTCAGTAGTATTTTGTTTTGGGACCCCTCAGTAGGTTCATGTAGATGTCTGCACAGATGGTTTCACATTCAGACATTGAGAGGACAAAGGTATATAATGAAAGGTTGGGGTCTCTATGTATGTTATTGTGGCGCTATGTGTTCGGAATGGAAGCTACAAATCGAAAACGAGGGCTAATATTACACTGCACATGTTTTGGCAAAGAGAGAGGTGGCTAGTAGGGAGGAGTACGCCCCTATTGGATCATATGGGTTTTGCCGCATCTTTTTCTTTCCATCTTCAGTTTTGGTCTAATGCGTGTGCCACTAAAGGGTCATTGTTTTGACAGTTTTTCATGTAAAAGACATATTTGCAGTTTTTAATCTGATGTGCCAAATTTCTTTGTGCCACAACGTTTTTACAATTTTCTGAAAAAATGCATTTTTAGTGTAAGAAATATTTGTTTTGTAAAGAAACATGTTTTTGTGTAATATTTACAGTACTAAAAATGTCACCTATATGCAAAACATGCCAAATATGGTGACTAGCAAGGGCCCATAATTTATCCACATTTTCAGGAAGAAATTGCAACTTAGGTCGACAAGAAAGTATGGTTTAGGTATTATTTTCCTGCAAAACTGCATCATACTGGTCATTATGTAGGTTCATATGGTGCACCATAAAAGCAATGCAAAACAAAGATAGGAGCACACAAATCTTAATTGTGTGACTTTAAAGTTTAAATATTGGCCTGTGTGTTAAAGTGGTACAATTGGCAGCTTTCCGAGCCGACTTCAAATGCGAGCCCTAAAATGTTATATTAAAGTAACGGCTAGGTAGTCGACCTCGAATCTGGGGTACTGGGTTCGAGTCTCGGCACTGACACTGAATATCCTGTGATTCTGGGTAAATCACTTAATCTCCCTTTGCCTAATAAAAATGAATGTGTCCTCGTGTAATGCAACTGGTGCTATGTAATGCACTCTGATAACTGATTTGGGTCAAGTTTGCGCTATATAAAACTCTGTGAAAATAAAATCAATGAAAATCATTCTATAGGCAAGATTAAACTCTGCTTGCGAAGAGAGGATGACTAGAACCGTTCTCCAGGCGGAGGAAGCTGGTTCCAAACTGAGACCCTATTAAGAGTCCTCTTCCCCTCCCACTCTTTCCCAATGGCACCAGAGGGGTGGATTGGTGCGCACAGCAGTATAAAACTGTCTGTGAGGCAAGGGGCTGCCCCCATTAACACAGCCGAGTATGGGTGAAATGGTTGGTCCAGTAAACCCATGGTACCAACTGAAGGCAGGAGTGCCGATGTTGTTGCTGCTTTGTAATAATGTATTGTATCACACGAATGACAATGCCTTCAGAACACGCTACGTATCGTCCTCGGACAAACTAGGTGTGTGTCATAATGTTCTTATTTTTCTCTACACAAATTTCAGTAAAATCTGTTTATCAAAAAAAAAAAAGAGTGAGAGAAAGTATGTAACCGGATCTCAATGATAAACAAGTGGTCCAAGATTCTTGTGCTCTCTCTATAACTCTAAGAGGGCGTGTATTTATTACTAGAGACATGGAGCTTTCAGTGGTCACAAAAGCACAACATTAGTTCCCATACAGACAACTCATCTCCTAAGCAGTAGTAAGTATACAGGAGACAGGGTCCATTGTGTTAATATTTGGAGAAACTGTAGTACACGGAAGTGCAGTGAAACACGTAAATATCTTGACAAAGGTACCCACATTGCAACATTGGTTTGAATCTCAAAACCTATTAGTCGTGGGAATTTTTTTAAAAGTGGAAAGCCCCCAACCTTGATGAGTGGCACCCACTGGAGTCACAATGATATCTGTAGCCGCTAGTCTCTGGTCCAGTTGGAGGGAAGAGAGACTGCAACTTCAAGAACCACTGACCATGGTACACAATTTGTAGATTCCGGACAGCCTTATGTAATTGATGCAATGTGGCCCAATGTATGGACAGAATATTTAGCAGAGTCAAAGTCCCACAAAAGCCACAATGAGAGTAGGTACAGGCACCCCTGGGGAACGAGGAATGGAGAAGGTCAGGGCGCAGCATAGTCACATATCTCAATTTGTGAAGATGATGGGGCAGCTACTCAACCGGTGTGTTTTTCTTACCTTTCTTGAACAGCTGGGATGGGATGACCTCATAACTCTAGGGAGTCTCCATTGGTCTATTTATCCCCACACAAGTATTTCCATTCAGCTAGGTCTTGGTTGTCTACCCCTGGATCAGGTTACTTCCGCTTGACTGGTATAGTCAAGTTCCTCAAGCAAGCAGATAGGTATTCCATCTCTCAGCAGGTCAAGGAGCAAGACAATTCTCCAGGCTTTCCTGGACTTGGGCCCAGTCAAGAGGGAGAGCAGCAGCTAGCAGAGGTTCCATAACAGCTCTTGTTGGCATATGTCCTGGGCTAGTGGGCAGATATGGTGAGTGCTGCATCCTAACATTACATTTAGTACTGGCTGATGGTCGAGTACTTACATTGTGTTCCTCTGGTGGCCAAGGGAGTATGCATTCAGCTCAACAGAGAGTCTGCTACTTTTAAAAGCTCAATTTCTCAATCTTGCAGAGCAGTTGACTGCTGTTGCTGAAGAATTGTTCTGGACTAAGGATCCTGTGAGCGTGTGTATTTAGGTGTCCATGGGCCCCTGTTGCCCCAGTAGATGGACTGCATTGTAGGAAATGAAGTCGTTTTGGGTTTCACTGTTACAGTGGATCTACACAAAGTGATTTGGTAGCAGGCCTGGGGAGTACCTGCTCATCATGCACATCTAGTTACAGGGAGAAGAGCAGGTGATGTGTACATGTGGCTTATATGTCCTGAAAAGACAACACCAGACCTCCACAAATAAGACCACCTTCTGAAGCAGAAACATAGTGCATTCAATGGACATCACTCACCCTCCATATAAATACATGGGAAGACAAACACAGAAACACACATTCTGTATGCAACCTTAAAGCATGTCCCAGAAATTAAGATGGCCAAGACCCCAAGTTATAGGCCAACTAGGAGGCAGTTCCTCACAGATAAAAATGCATTTGCCCCAACTAGAATTGACACTGTCACTTCTGTCAGACCCACATAGTCTGCATAGAGAGGACAGCAACATTCTAGCCAAACAGGTGACATCAGAGACAAAATTTCAGATTCTCGCAAACAAAATAGAAAAGGGGAGAACTTCCGGTGGGTTTACAGGATTGTCAAGCTCACCGGGGGGCAAACATACATATGGCTGCTCAGAAAGAAATTGGACGAGTTTAAAGGGGCATAGCACCCCAAAGCCATGCAGAATACTTTTGTCCCAAAAATCTAAGTAGGTTGGGAATGATGTCCACACATGAAAGCATACTGAGTTTCCAATAAAACAATTGTAACCCTACAAAACTTATTTAAACTTTTTATCAAAAGTTTCCCATTTGTGCATCACATACAGAAACACAATAACACATATGAAATACAATGTATCCACTCCCCTCCCACCCGCCTCCCGCAACAAGAGGCCTGCCAACCGAAACAAAAGAAAAGTTGGTTTGTTCCAGAGTGTCTTACACAGTCTCCTTTAGTCTCCCTCTGGGCACAGGGGATTCAAGCGGGTGCTCTGTGGTCTCCATACATCACCACTACCCCATCATCAGACCCTTTCTCTGCAATATGAGCCAGCTCCAAAGTTCCAGGGGAAGACCACCTAATCTGTGGACCCATATTGTGGTGTGTTTACTTGGGTGCGCTCTGGCCCTGCCAATTTGTCGCTTAGCTCTCATGCACCAATCCACATTTGCTTTCCATCTGCCTACCCTTGGCTCATTGGCTGCCGCCCATAACTGGACAGCATCTTGCCTATCCACTATTAAGGCGAAGTTGTAAAGTAGGAGAGTACACCAGTCTCAGGTCTGCTTCCCCCAAACCCCAAACAGTACCACTTTAGGGCCAAATTCTAGCAGCTGTTTAATGGCCTGAACTATTCTGTTTTGGACACCCTTCAAGAAGGGTCTCAACTTCAATCAGTCCCACAACTTGTGCCTGAGAGTGCCCCGCTGCTCACGCCCCCTCAGGTATAGATCTGATGAGGCCTTACTTACCCATCGCTTATAAACATGCCCTAGTGTAGGATGTTCTATGAAGGATTGTGAGCTGGATGAGTCATAACCTGGCTCTAAGGGCGACCTCCCAAGGATGCCTAAATGCATCACTCCATTTATCATCTTCAGTGACACCCAAATCTCTCTCCCACATGTCCCATAGGGGGAGGGGGGGGCAAGCTGTTGGCCAACACAGTCCTGTATATCTGTGAGATTGCATGGCGGTATAATGGGGATCACAGCACTCTATATTCTAGGGGGCTCTTCTCCGGTACATCCTCTGGTGTGCCTATGCTTTTCAAAGGTATGAGCCTGACTTGTAGATATCACAGGTATTGGGCGCGCAAGAGTTCATACAGCATCTCGAGTTCCTCAAAGGGCAACATTCCTGTCTCTGGGCCTTACTTACCCATCGCTTATAAACATGCCCTAGTGTAGGATGTTCTATGAAGGATTGTGAGCTGGATGAGTCATAACCTGGCTCTAAGGGCGACCTCCCAAGGATGCCTAAATGCATCACTCCATTTATCATCTTCAGTGACACCTAAATCTCTCTCCCACATGTCCCATAGGGGGAGGGGGGGCAAGCTGTTGGCCAACACAGTCCTGTATATCTGTGAGATTGCATGGCGGTATAATGGGGATCTCAGAACTCTATATTCTAGGGGGCTCTTCTCCGGTACATCCTCTGGTGTGCCTATGCTTTTCAAAGGTATGAGCCTGACTTGTAGATATCACAGGTATTGGGCGCGCATGAGTTCATACAGCATCTCGAGTTCCTCAAAGGGCAACATTCCTGTCTCTGTTCAAACGTCCCCCACTTTTGATAACCCCAAGAGGTCCCATTTCCAAATGCCCTCCGCCTGCTGTAGCAGAGCTAAGATCACTGCATCTAACAAAGGGGTTTTCAGCATGCCAGCCCATCCTACTATTGGGCTCCCTCCAGGCTTGGATCCCTATCTCTGTGGGAGATGGTAAACAGCCCAGCCTCCCCTTACCTTACTGCCTGATGTACTCCAGGGGGTCCATGGCATGTCAGTCTGCCAACAGCAGGGACTCATGCTATTTCGCAAACAACCACTCACTTATTACCACCACTTGAGTCACTAAGTAATAGAGACATAAGCTTGGTAGGGCTGTACCGCCATAAAAATGTTGCCTGGGTCAGCTTTGTCAGTGCTATTCGTGGAGCACCCTTTTTTCTTAAAAGGAGCCTGGTGGCTGCTTTCACCTGTTTGAAGAAGCGTTGGGGGCTGGGAAGATAGAGTTCTGAAGTTCATGTATGAATTTAGGGAGGTATATCGTTTTGTATTGGGATGGATGGCCCAGTATGGATATAGGTAACCTACTCCAATGGCTCACGTCTCATTTATATTCTTCTAGGATTCTGCCTAGGTTAGAATCAAAGAAAAGCTGTTGATTCCTCATGGCGTGGCTTTCCAGATAACGGACCCCTTCTCCTTTATGGGTATCGGACATCGCCATATCTCTCGCAGTCGCCAACCCGCCAGCAGGAAAAGGCCAGATGTTCCCCAATTGATGAATAATCTGGAAAATCGACTAAAGACTGCAAAGATCTCTAGGATCCTATCAATCCAGTCCTCCGGTTCTGTAAGGTACAAGAGCACGTCGTCTGCATACAGTGGAACCACGTCTTTCCAGCTGGGGTCCCAGCGCAATCCCCTGAGAAGAGCATCTCCCGGATCCAATTGGCCAGTGGCTCCAGTGCTATCACAAAGAGGAGGGAGGGAGAGGGCATCCCTGTCTCGTCCCTCTACCCAGAACGAACTAGTCTGACAGCATGTCATTTAATTGCAGTGGGCCGGGTACAGAGAAGTCACACCCAACCATGGAAGGAGGGACCAAAACCTTTTTTGCTCTAAGAGTTCTAGCATGTAGGGCCATCCGAGGGAGTCAAATGCATTAGTGGCGTCCAATGCCAAGATTGTGGCCTGCTATCATACAACACCTGGTACGCTAGGCAGCTGCATAGGCACCACAGGTTATGCCTGGTGGATCTGTAGGGCATCAATCCTGTTTGGTGTTTTGCAACAATTGTGTGGATTGCCTGCAACAGTCCGGTCGCTAATACCTTTGCAAGTATTTTTTATCTCTATATTAACCTCTTCCATGCTCATGACGAGCCCAGCTCGTCATGAGTCACAGTAGAGCTGTGCTCATGACAAGCTGGGCTCGTCATAACTGGCGCGGTCCGCCCACGCGCAATTGATTCCCCGCGCTGTGCGGGAGAATTAATCAGTGGGCGGAGTCGTGACGAGCCCAGCTCGTCATGAGCACAGCTCTACTGTGATTCAGGACGAGCTGGGCTCGTCACGAGCGCCGGGGCCCCCCCACCCCCGCGCTGTGGGGGAATTACCCATGCAGTGAAGGGGTTAAGAAGAGAGATGGGCCTGCATGAAGAGCAGCACTCAGGGAGTTTTCCTGATGTGTAGATTAGGACAATGCGCACCTGTCGAAGATCGCAGGCCAGTTCCTCTGCTGATTAGGTAGCATATAGCGGATCAGGTTTACCACTTGGCACTGGACACATTTAAAGAATTCAGGGGGTAGCCCATTGCGGCCCGGTGTCTTCTCTGATTTCCACTGGGTCAGGAAATTAGCATTATTGCCCTCCTTGATGTCTCCATCGAGGGACCTAACCGTCTACCCTTCCAGCCATGGGGCAGGGATACTATGGAAGAACCAGTCCTGGTCGTCGGCAGGTCCCAAATCAAATCTCGAGGAGTACAGATCTTTTAGGAAACCTGCAAAAACCTTGGCTATTTGAGCAGCCGTTGTCGGTTTGTGGCCCTCCTCTTTGTGGATTTCATGTATCCATCTCTGCCCCTCTTCCTGATCGTCAGCCATGCCAGTAGCTTCCCTAATTTGTTCCCCACCTCGTACAGTTTGTGCTGTTTGGATCGATAAAGAGCTCTCGCCTCCTGTTGGAGCAGGTTGCTGTATTCATCTCTTGTTGTTTCTATTCGGGAGGTGAAGTGGGTGGTTGCTGGGTGTATTGGGCCTCCCAGCTTTTACGTTTTGTCTCCAGCTCTGTCCTCTGTCTGTTCCTATCTTTTTTCTTCCCAGTTACATGGGAAATTAGGTGATCCCTTATTAGCGCTTTGAACGCCTTCCACAGGCAGGCCCTAGATGCCACGGAGGCCTTGTTATCCTGAAAGTATAATTCCGAAGCCTTCTGGGCAAACTTCTTGGTTGACTAGTCCGTCAGTACTCAAGGGTCCAGTCTCTAGCTTGTGGCAATGCGCCAACCATAGGCTCCGCTGTGTATGATCTGAAATGCCGCTAGGGATATACTTGACCATATCGCAGCGCTCCATGAGGCATATCGGGAGTAGGAAGTAGTCCAGGCGCAACATCGTTTCCATGGCACTGGCTGCAAATGAGTACTTGTGCACACCTGGATGCAACACCCGCCAGGGATCCATAAAGCCCATGGCTGTCAGGAATTTGGCCGGTTGGGCATCTTCTTTAGGGGGCCAACTACCTCTGGTCACTCTGTGAAGTGAACCATGGAGGGTCAGGTTCAAGTCTTCAACCACTAACAGGAATGCTTCCAGGACATTTGTGATCCATTCAGCCATAGATTTGAGGATCGGCATTTGCAAGCCCAGGGGGAAAGTACCAAGAGGCGACATATAGTTCTCACCTTGCCATGTGCCACCCACTATTACCCAGCACCCTGGTGGATCCAACCAAGTCTACATCACCAGATATGACAGAGATTTACATGCCAGTATACAAGTACTCTGAGAGCCTGTGGTGATACCAGACTGAGCCAGGAGTATGTATCTGCCCCTTCCAAGATATTTGCAGTTATTGCCTAGTAGGTGGGTCTCTTGAAGCAAAACAAGGTCCAGGGCACACTGTACTAGATATTTCATCATTATGCCTCTCTTCAGCTTGCTCCCCGACCTACTAACTTTCGATGAAAGGATCGTGAGAGACATGCGTGAGTCAGTGTGCACCCTCTGTGTGTTGACAATGTCTGTAATTAGTGTGGTGTGCCTGGAGACCCACCCTCTGAGTTGTCCAAATATTTCCTGTCAATCTGTTAAATGCCCAGATTGCGGCAAAAGTCCCCCACCTCCCCACGTGTTGTGAGTTTGGAACTTACCACTGCTCCAATGCCCGAGGTTCCTGTCACTCCCCACCCCCGCCCCCCCCCCCCTTTAACATTTTGTGGTCAAGTCAACAATAGAAACTGAAAGCTATCATTTCCAAACGTAACCTCACCACCGATACTCCTTGGCTTGTGACACATCTTCCACACTTTACTCATGTTGGCCACTTTGTATCTAGAGTCTATAAACTACTCCTACCACTGCCAGGAAAATCCCACAAAAAGGCGGAAGATAAATGGGAATCCGAACCCAACACGACGGGGATAATGTTAGACTGGGACATAATTTATAAAACGGCCTTAGCTAACAAAGTGTCCCCAATTCTCTGTCAGACAAAATACATGTTGCTGAACAGGACGTTCTGGACTCCTCAGAGACTGTTTAAATGTCACCTGAGAGACACGCCTAATTGCTGGAACTGCCAAACAGGGGTAGGGGATTTCGCACACATGCTTTTTCTTTGCCCTATTTTGCGGACATTCTGGGAGAGGATTTTCGATTGCATTCACCAAACCTTCCACATCAATCCCACTAGGGAATTTATTTATGTTATCTTAGGAGCACTAGACCCACAGCTTCATGACAGTCAGGACCGCCAACTTCTTGATTTAATGTTGACACTGGCCTGCAAGGTCATCTTGTGTAAGTGGAAAAGCTCGGCAGAGGTGACCTTTGCAATATGGCGGGAATGGCTCTTCTTTTTGAGAGGGGCCGACAACCCGGCGTTGCAATCAACTACTTGGCGTCCCTTAAATACAAAACTATTGAAGTCCCTCGATGCTAAGCATTGGCTATATGACCCCCCATGAAGTAACGGGTGTGACTGTGTTTTACTTTCATATGGTTCAATACTGGTACAGATTGCATCTGGCCGTCTGATCGATCCTATTGCTGCTAGCTTGGATGTCATGTATCTGGTCCTCTTATCTTATGTTTCTTTTCCTTAAATGTAAGTGTCATTTAATTAACATGTATTAATCCATCTACGTAAATGAAGCTTTTATGTAATATTTTTTCTCTGTTTTATCCTAATTGTTCAATAAAAACGATTTGAAATAAAAAAAGAAAAGTCAACAATAGAAACCAAATATAGAACACTTACATGTGTAAGGGTCTGGCCCCACAGGCCTGATGGTCAACTTATGCCCCTTGACTGGTAACAGTAAAACTCCTCTGCATCAGCTACCCCCATTTCGGGAGCCTCAGATAATTCTGGGCTCCATCATTTGTGTCACTTTCGGTGGTGCGGCGTCTCCAGCCTCCGCCTCTGAGCTGTCGTTACAAACCCCAGAGTCACTTGAGACCCTTGGGGGCGTCGAACATTTGATGGCTGCCGTGTAGGGATTGCATTCTTTCACTTCTTGGACGAGCTACTATGGTTCCTGCCATGTCTGATCTTTGGCAGGGGTCGACCTTTTCTTCCGTCATGCCGTCCAATTTGAGGTGTTCTGTTGACAGACCTCGCAGGCTGTCAGTCGGGCACCTGTTGCATTGGATAGCCCCTCTGCTCCAGCCATTCCAGACGTCCTAGGCGGTGGTGAAGAAATGGGAGGTATCGGAGGCTGGGTTCTTCAATCTGGCAGCAAATAATAAGGCGTATTTCAAGTTGAGGCCCCGCAGGTGTGCTTTATCTCGCAATAAAGTCTCCCTTTGCTTTTGTACGGCGGTTGTATAATTCGAGTATTTGCTCGCCAGGTTGCCCTCAATTTCCCATGGGCCATGCCACCGTGCCACCCGCAGAATGTGGTTGTGGTCTCTATAACTGAGCAGTCAGGCTATCATTGCTGCAGGGGAAGGCCCCAGAGGTGGGGGCCTCCCAGGTACCCTCTGGGCACGGTCCACTGTGTAAGTTTTGGAGGCCAGTTTTCCAAGGACTGTTCCATTAGCCATTGCTCAAGGAATAGTTCAGCACTTGGGCCTTCAGTTTTTTCGGGGATGCCAATTAGGCATACATTATTCTACCTGGAGAGGCCTTCGTGTTGTATGGCCCTTTGCAGTTGCCCAATCTTGGACACCACTGCCTTTACCAGCGGCGAGACCTTGGCCAAGGAGTTCTCTGCCCCAGTAACCCGGGACACCAGTATAGTCAGAGCGCAGCAGGCCCACGTCCAATGCCACTGTCTCAATCTTGTTCTCCAGTGCTGCTTTAGTGTCTCTGGTTGCCACAAAGATTGTGGCTGTGTGGACCTCCAGGGGGCTTTATCCTTGACCAGAATCCTGTGTCCTAGCTGACCACTCTGCCCTGAGGTTCTTGGGCTGCAATAATTGCCTCTCCTGCCCCACCGCATGTCGTCGTATCCCACCAGCTCCACACACTCTCAGTAGCCCCAGCCTCCCAAGGTGGTTGGGTAGACCGGAGTCCTCAAGGAAGCTCTCCCTCACCGTGCCCACCTGTTCACTGCTGGCACCACCCCTATGATTCTTTTTTTTTTGCAATACAATTTTTATTGGGTTGAAAACTCAGTAAAACATCATATCAGAAAATGAATATCAGACAGAATCGTAAGCACACCACAGGGCAGTCACTCGGTGAAGTTCATTGTCCATCAGGAGAATATTTTCACGTACACATTTGGATGTTGGAACAAAACCCCCTAAGCGACCCCCCCTCCCCTCAACCCTCTACAAACTACCCCAACTATACCTCCCTCCTACCTCTCTCAATACATCCCCCCACCCCCCCCCCCAGGCGTGTCGTAGTTCATCCCTGCTGGAATGTAAATGGGTCTACAACTCTGGTCGTACCTAGCAATTGGACCAATGGATACTATGTGGTATGAATCATCTCACTTCACAGGAAGGGGCAGCAGTTTGTCATCCGGACAAGACGAGGTTTCCTGCGACCACCTTGATGCACTATAGTGGGTGTGTCCCACGGCTATTTGCTGGGGCCTCCTCATCCTCAGAGAGTGTAAGTTCCATGACCAGTCTTTCCCAGGCTCTCGCCCTCTCTAACGCCTGTTCACTACACGTTCTGTGTGCAATTTTTAACCAGACTTCCCCCTCACATTGAGCCCACTTACTAAATTCAGTTTTCCATTTATCTAAACTGGGGCCTTTGTTCGCTTTCTGAGAGGTTATGGTTCTTTTAGCTGAGAGGAACTCCAGGTCTATAAATTTACTGGTGATTTTGTTCTTTGAAGTGTGGGGAAACCAATGGAGGATTCAATGCGCCATGGAGGGTTGTAGGTCCCTTTCAGTGACATCCGTCAGCAGTGCCGTCACCCCTTGCCAAAAGGATTCGTGCGACTGGCAAGCCCTCAGCATATGCTTGAAATCAGCATCATCCATTGCACATCTAGGGCAGGACGCTGACTGGGTTGGGAAGTATTTATGTAAACGGACTGGTGTAGGTATGCCTTATGTAGGATGTGAAAATGCACCAACTGGAACCGCACATTTCGCGTACTTTTCCAGGCCCTCTCCACTATCCCACTCCACGCCGAGTCTGGTACATCCGTCCCTATATCAGCTTCCCACTTCGTCTTCAAAGCTATCAATGGGGTTAAGGCTTCTTGGGTCATGCGCTTGTATAAGCATGTTACTGCCTTGGTTGTGCCCGCAGCAACCACAACGTATTGGCAACCCATAGATGTAGGTGGCTCTGCCATGCCCATTTTCCAGTGTTTACAAACCGCTGTCGTGAGCGCAGCATGTAATAAAAAGTCACCCCATGGTAGTTCAAAACGGTCCCTGAGGACATCAAACAGTATTAGGGTACCGTCCTCATATAGGTCACCTATTGTCGATAAACCCTGTTGTTCCCAGGCCACCAACCTCTGCCAGGTTCCTCCGTGCGGCAGTGCCCGCACATCTTTAGGGGGATATCGGGCGCATAAGGGATCGCTATAGACCCTCTTTGAAGGTACCTATTCCAACATTTTCGGGCTGTGGCAAACTCCTGAGTAAGGTGCATGTCTCTGAACGGGAGGCGCAAAACTATGCAAGACAATACAAGCAAGGGACCCGTCAGCTCACCTGATTCTCCTTCCCCCCTAGTGGCCCTCGCTACCCACTGTGGGAGCAATTGAAGTTGGGCTGCTATGTAATACCTCTCATAGTCTGGGACCGCTAGTCCCCCCTTCGCTCGGGGCCTCATGAGCGTTCCGAGTGCCACCCTGCGCCTGCCCGTTCCCCACAGAAAGGAACTGATCATCTTCTTAAGCCTCTTAAAATAGCTAACCGGGATCCAGATCGGGAGGGTCCTAAAGAAGTAAAGTAACCGCGGAAGGGTCACCATTTTAAGTAGTGCCACCCGTCCCGCTACTGATAAAGGAAGGGCGCTCCAGAACTTAAAATTAGCTCCGGCTCCCCTGATCGCCTTCCCCACGTTCCCTTCAAGTATATCTCCCCACTCGTGGTAAATCACTGTGCCCAAGTAGGGAAGACCTCTCTCCTCCCAGGTCACCCCCTCAGTGTTCCGCGGGTAAGCTCTACCTCCCCGCGTTGGGAATAGGCACGACTTCGTCCAGTTGACTTTTAACCCCGCCACCACGCTTAGGGCTCGCAGCAGAGACTTTGCTCCCCGCAAGGCCTCCCTCGTATCTGCCAAAAACATTAAGAGGTCATCCGCATAAAGTGCGATATGGTGGACCTCTTCATACAGTCTAATCCCTGATATGCCCGCCCTAATCCAGTGTGCGCCGCGAGGGGCTCCACCGCCATAGCGAACAACAATGTGGAGAGGGGACACCCCTGGCGCGTGCCCCTTCCCACTTTACATGCCTCAGAAATCACCCCCCCCCCGTTCGAACTCTGGCCATGGAATCTGCGTATAGCAAAGACGTCCAGCTCACAAAGTCGGAACCCAAGCCCATTCGTCGCATAACATGAAATAGGTACTCCCTCTCTAAACTATTGAATGCTTTTACGATGTCAACAGCAAACACTGCTGCAGTATCCACCTCATAGGAATCAGCCTCAAAAATGTGTAGGAGCCTTCATATATTAAGCGCTGTGTTGCGAGCAGGGATGAACCCAGACTGATCGGCATGTATCAGTGGGGCCATGTGGGGAAGCAGCCGGGTCGCCAGAATTTTGCTCAGGATTTTGTAATCCAAGTTGAGCATAGATAACGGACGGTACGCCGTTCTATCCAAGGGTTGTTTGCCCGGTTTCAAGAACGGGATAATGATTGCCTCCCTGGTGGAGTCCGGCAACCTACCTAACTTCTTGGCTTCATTATAGTGCCACGCGAGGCGAGGTGGAAGGAGGTCGATGTGAGTGAGATAAATTTCTACTGGAAGGCCATCTGAACCCGGCATTTTATTCCGGGCCATACCCACACTTCTCGCACCTCAATGTTCCTACCCAAGTTTTGCATCCTCGTCCCCCATTTTCTGTAAGTTCAGACCCCCCGTAAAATTCTACACATCTTCCTCAGATGGAAGCACTCTACTACGATAAAGCTCCAAGTAGTATTAAAAAAACAGCTCATTTATCTCTTGTTGATCAAAACGGGCCACTCCCGTCAGGTCTCTCATCTCCAGTATGACTGAGCCGCGACGAGCGGGATTAGCTAGCCAGGCCAAAAGGGCTCCCGATTTATCTCGCTCCGAGTGCGCCCGTGTGATATAGGCTTTATAATCAAAACACCGCAGGCGTTCTACATTCGCTGCAACTGCTTCTTTTGCCTCCAATAATTCATCCTGCTTATCTGGGCGTTCAGGGCGCTCCTTCTCTAAGGCGCGCAATCGATCATCATCCCTTTGCATGTCACCGCCGAAATACATCTCCCACGCACAACCGTTTTACAGGCGTCCCATTCAACAGTCACCGACCGCGCAGTCCCCTCATTAAACTGAAAATAGTCTTCAATGGCCGTGGCTATAGTAGCGTGGAAGACCTGATCCTCAAGCGCTTCCGGACGCAACCTCCAGGTAGGGATTCTGGGGCGCGGCAGCGACCATCTCAACTGGGCCATCAGCTGATTAGGGTCAGAGATAGTGCGCGTGAGATATTCGCTATTGCAAATCTCTCCGTGCATATCAGGGGAGCATAGAAATGCGTCTAGGCGGACATGTAACTCGTGGAGGGCAGCGAAAAAGGAGTAATCCTTAACCAATCGGTGCTGAACCCTCCAAGTGTCTATTAACCCCCAAGTCTGCTGCCAGGTAGATCGCGTCACTGCCAATTTATACGCGGGTGCATTCGGCAGTGGGGGGGTGAGAGCGATCCAAGTCAATATCTGTAATACAATTAAAGTCGCCCCCAAGTAACAGTGGCCCTACAAGAACTGTTGCTAATTTGTGGGATAGAAGATAGAAGGCGGGTTGGTCCATATTAGGTGCATATAGACATCCCAGTGTTAAATCTCTACCGTCTAGTTTCCCCTGGATCACCACATACCTGCCCTCTGGGTCAATCAATTCTAATGTGCACTGGAAGGAAACCCCAGCCCTTATCCAAATTAAGACCCCCTCGCATACGCAGAGAATGTAGAGTAATAGACTTGACCCCTCCAGCGGTGTTGAAGAGCTCTCCCTTCTTTCGCAATCAGGTGGGTCTCCTGAAGGAGGGCGATGTGTATACCTCTACATTTCAAGAATGAGTGTATCTTGTGATGCCTATTCATAGTATGCATACCCCGTACATTCCATGTGACACATGTGTATCCTAATGCGGGTCCCATTGCGGACACTGAGATAGGCAATGTTCCACCCCGTCCACCCCTCCGACACGCGCAGGTCCCCTGAACCGAACCAAACCCCACAATCACAACATCCCCAACTCCCCCTCCCCAGGACAGGCACCCAACGCAGCATCCCCATCCAAACAAAGAAATGCACTTAGAAAATCTATTCAGTTCAGGCTGCCTGGAACTTCGACTCAATAAGTCCGGATATCCTCCCAACCCCCCCCCCCTCTCCCATAGGTTAATATCTCTGTCCACACCCCCTCAAAGTTCCTACAGTGTGCCCAGACAGCTCGCCCCCCCAATAGGTCTAAGGTCCAAAGGCCCAGCAGGCAACGCAGGTACCTCGTGAAGTCAGTCACATTGTTCATGCTGCTCTTTCAGCCAAATACCCCATCCGCTGTTTCTGGGGTAACCTCTGGCAGATCAGCCTCTGAGAGACCGTGGACGCTGCTGGAACTGGGGCTCTCTTCCCCACTCTTCGTGCGCTCCGAATTGTTGCTGGTTGGACTGAGATCTCCTTGGCTGATGGCTGCCACCGCCAAAACCGCCCTGTCTCGTTCTTGGCGCCAATCCGTGGGAGAGACGGTCCGTTGCATCGGTAGTGTGGTAGGGGAGCGATTTCGAGGCGAGGCCACATGTGGTGAACGCTCGCCAGACTCCCCTCGGGTTCCCAGCCAGTCCCAGGCGGTCTGCGGCGTGAGGAAAAAGTGTGTACCCCCGTCAGCAGTAGCTCATAGCCGGGCGGGGAATAGCATTGCGTAAGGAAGGTGTAGCTGTCTCAATTTCCACTTCACAGTTAAGAAAGAAGCTCTTTGACGCTGCACGTCCCTGGTGTAATCTGGGAAGATCAGTACTTTACTGTTGCCAATTCGCAAATTTTGCAGCTCCCTGGCTTTCTGCAGGATATAGTTGCGATCCCGGTAATGTAGAAGTCTCACCACTATCGGGCGAGGTGGGGCCTCAGGCTTTGGCGGTCAGCGTGTAGAAGGGGGAGAGACCCTCCGGCGCCACCTTCGCTTTTATCCAGGTCTCCAAAAATTGAACAGCATTGGATCCCTCCTCTCGCTCTGGGACTCCCACTATTCGGAGATTATTGCGTCTGGAGCGCCCTTCGCTGTCTTCTGCTCGTACCGCTGCACCACCTCATTCAGCGGTTTCCGTAAGGCATCAACCGTGTCTGGAATGTCTTTCATGGTTGTCTCGTTAGACGCCACTCGCTCCTTGAGTTTTCGGTGATCAGCTTTTAGTAGGGAAAGGTCTAACCCAATAGAGTCCATTCTTTTCCCCAATGCCTCCCTCGAGGCCATGATAGCCTGCATGATGTCACCCAAAGAGGGGTCCCGTGGCTGCGCGGAAACTCTACTCCCAGACGCAGATTCCCCGTCTTCCATATTGTGACCCTGGTCATCAAGAGGTAGTGCCTCAAATACTTTCTTCTTGGACACTCTGCCCATCCTGAGTGTATTAGTGATTGTCCAGCCTCGCAGCGTCTTCTCGCTCACTGCTTCTCAGGTGTGTAGCCCGTGACCTCTCTTCAAACCCAGCCAAACCTGCAAAGGCACTCTACCGGATTCTCTCTTTCAGCGGTCAGTGCAGGCCACTCGGAAGCATCCTGTCAATATCAGGTCGCAAATGTCTAACTACCTGTAGTATCTGCGTCCCTCAGCTCCTTATCCCGCATGCAGGTCTGGTCTTCGCCCCCAGAAAACGCTGACATAAGCCCCCCGTGTCCGTCTTCAGTCTCAGCCTCTCGAGGATGAGACCCATTCCGGGAAGCCAGAGTCCCTCCTCGGTCCAGCGTCTCCGATCACCTCCCTTCACCTCAGCTCCGAGGAGGTCACAGAGGGCCCTCTTTAGACCAGCACCTGCTCATTCAGTACCCAGTGCTAAGTTCTGTATCACCTGTCCGATCTGGGTCCCAGGAGAATCTCTCAGGCGGTAGGGGATCGCAAGAGTCAGTGGCTGTCTCTCCCCCTTAGTTCCAGGATGGGCACCAGTGCAACTGCCAAAAATTAAGGATTGACGCTCCTCCGGGGCTAATCTTCTGTTTCCTAAGCTCTGCTGAGATCGACTACGAGAAGCAGCTCGGGCGCCGCCATCTTGAAGTCAGGCAACACGCAGCCTGGCCGCCCATAAGGACCCGCCAGGTAATGGCTCCCCACCTTTGGCGATTGTGAGGAAATAGCTCCCCACCTTTGGAGATTGTGAGGGTCCGGTATCTTCCGCTCAGTTTCAGCCCCCGCAGGAGTCTTCACACGGCAAAGGGCGAGCCTCAATCAGGCGCTCCCCTCGCCAGCGCCGGCCGCCATTTTGTGGATTCGCATCGCGGGCCTCACTGAGCGTGGGGAAAAGTTATCCTATGCCCCTTCCGATATGGGCACAAGGCTTTTTAAGGTATGTTTCGGGATTGGGGGCCCGGAATCTATGGCTGGATGAGTGTGGGAGAAGGGCGGCTGCGGAGGAGCTCTGGAGTCCGCTGCCGCCTACATCGGCGCCCAAGCCACGCCCCCGGCACCACCCCTATGATGTGTGTGGGCTAGATATCAATGTTAATGGAGTCCCAGGTGCAAAATTTGGTATCATCGCCCCCCCCGGGACTCTTCCTACTAGGCCCAGTCAACAGTGCCCGCAATGCCTAGCTGAAGGGATACACCAGAGACACCAGGGTCCGCTCGATTCGGGACCGGGGGGGGGGGGGGGCCCGCTGCAGGCTCTAGGGGAACTCTGTGCTCGGTCAGAGGGGGGCAGCAGCACCAATTACTGGGTCAGGGGTCTATTGGGCATCTGTAGTTGATCGGCACCCGCCCCACCCCTGTTTCACACCATATTTGTCAACGTTTATTTTCAATCCCCTTATTAAAATGGAGCTAACATAACTTATAATAGCCCAGCCCTACAGAAATCTGGGCACCTCTAAACTGGGGACAGTATAGTCAATCATTTCACACATCACGCACTCGGGCATTGAGCCTTACAAATGTACAGACTGAGGTTACACTCCTTTCCCCCATCATGGAAGGGGCACCATCTGGTGATGTATGGAGTCTTACACTTTCTCCGGAGTAGTAGCACAATAAACGGTGAGGCAGCAGCTGCACTATGCTAGCAGGAATAAAGTCTTCTCAGATCCACATAAGCATTGAGCTATGTCAGCAGTGAAAGGCACATGTAATGGTGTTGGGCAAATCTAGGAGTAGGCCTTTCAATCTACTTCATTTTGCACACTAGGATCCTCCACACATGGTCGACGGCCCTTAGTGGTGACTTCCTGCATGTCACCCAATCCTGCATACTCAAAGGAATCTTTGGGTCCGCCAACTCCTCTCTATCCTCTGCACCTTGATATGCATTGCACAATGAGCCCCTGATGTAGAAAGCTTTGTAGAATCTGCTTTCTGGTATTTTAACTAGGTCTAGGGCCTGGTCTTACAGCTCTTACACCCCCTTTATCTGGTCCTTACTTCAGGAGGCGGCCGTGGACCTACCTTCATTGTATTCACATGGGTGATGGCTGTCCACTGCCATTCGTGCGAGGTTAGGCAGGGTTGAGAGTAAAGGCCTCAGAGCACTGCTCTTGAGCACTTGCTTATGTCTCCTCAGAGACCAGCTTGTGACTGATTCTTTCTGGAAAGTCCCACTAGCAACATATCTTCAGGCACACACGAGGGCAGCCAATCAGACAGCAGCATTATCATTCATCCTGTTATAACTTACATTGCCAGTGCTTGAATCATCCTCGCTCTGTGAACGAGAATCAATGTGAGCTTCCGCCAAGAACATGTGATGCTTTGTTCTCTGCTCAATAAGGCACCAGGATCAGTTACATTGCTCATTCATACTCCCAATAAGAAAGGACCCTACAAATTAAATTCAAGTCAGAAGGTTCCAACCAAAGTTCTTGCTTAGGATGAAATAATGGATGGAAAGATGGTTCTTCAATCACAGAAGGGTAATGATGATGACATCCAGATATCGTGATATGTTGTTCCCAGTTCCTGGGGAGTACCTAATCAAAAAGTAATATTAGGGAATAAGATATGCCTAACCGGCTTGTTGACTGTTGCTATGTTAATACTGGCAGAAAACACTTTTAGGTTTTGATTAGCTACATGAAGTTAAAAAGTTAAAAAAGATCCTGGTAATAAATATTCTAATCTAGGGCAGAACTAGGCGTTCCCTCTCAATAAAAGAAAAAGTTCTCACAGTTAGAAATTGCCCGGGAGGGAACGATATTGGATGAAAATTCTCCCACACTAAGAATTTTGAGGGTGATGTAGGAAGGCATGCATGCCTGCATCACCCCATCTCTCGTTTAAGGGTGTTAGTGCATTTTCTGTTTATTCTCTGCGCTTCAGGAATTCTCACCTCACTGATCTACTTCAGTGTCAGTCTTTCTCAGTTTATAAAGTTTAGTTGATTACTGCAATGGTTTAATGGCCGGAGTGAAAAAATCCACCCTCAGAAAGCTGCAAAGTATACAACATGCAGCGGCCAGACTGGTGTTACAACTCCCCAGAAGGTCATCAGCGTCAGCAGCACTAAAATCTCTGCACTGGTTACCGTTGCATAAAAGAATCCTCTTTAAACTGCTCCTTACAGTTTTCAAATCTATGCAAAACACAGGGCCCCACTATCTTGCAAATCGTTTTACGCGCTATAATCCCCCGCGTTGCTTGAGATCCTCTGGGACAAATCTTGTCACAATTCCCAGATTCAAATACAAGACTAAAGGTGGGAAATCTTTCACTGTTCTGGCAGCCAAAGCCTGGAACAACCTGCCAGTCAACCTTAGACTTATTTAAAATTAGAACAGTTTCAGAAAGCACCTCAAGACATGGGTCTATCAACAATCAGACACCTCTGTATTGGCTGCCATCTAGTTTCAATCTTTCATCACATCCCACTTCTTCAGTTATCAACTGCAGTTTGCTCAGCGCCATGATGCTCCCTTGGGAGCGAACGTCTGCGCTTTATAAATACACATAAAATAAAAAGTCGCTGTTTTAGGGCACTGCTGTTTGATTGAGGTGGTGTATGAGCTTAAGAGCAGTCAAGTCAAGTACCTCTATTCACTAGGCTACGTTGATTAGGAGCAGAAATCGGGGTATCTAAGGGTCTTAACGTTCAGTATCACTTCGAGGAGCTTTGTGGTCATATTAGAACAACCTTCTTAAAACCAGTGCGGAGAAACCATGAGGGTAGGAGGTGGTTTGATTCTCATTGTTCACGTGCCAATAGGCAACTCAAGAAAGCACTTCTCACCAGCGCTAGGATTCTGCACAAGGTAGTGAGTGCTCGATGGCAATATCAACAGAAAATCAAAAGAAGGAGTGATGAGTTTAACGATGAGGATTGCCTCACCTCTGCGGCCAACCAAAAAGATCATAAAGCCTTTTGGTATACGATCGGGCAATCTACGGCAAGGGGAGCGCCAGCCAATAGGATATGTTGTCATGTAAATACCATTTACTGGGTCAAGCATTTCACCAGCATATACTGGTCTTCTGCTCATCCATCACCTGGCTCCCATATAGGGAAAAGGCTGGGGCACCATGTTAAGTGTATATTCTCTCTAGAAGTGATAGTTGCTATTTCTGAAAGCTCTAGCTTTAAGTCCCCTGGGCCGAACAGGGTGCTTATTGACCTTATAAAATCAAAAACTGAGCTTGCCCCACTTCACCCTCCTTGCCAACGTATTTACCAACTTGTTCCACAACAATTTACCGAGTGCTCCTGGTCCCTTTCGATGATAGTGTCAATATTTAATAGGTCAGAGCCCAGGTGTGGGCGCCCCATTTATCTGATCGATACCTCAATAAAGATCATTGGTAGGGTCATTTTTAACCTGATGTGAGCATAACATTCTGCACTTCTGTCAATACGCTTTCAGAGAGCGACAGGGTACAGTGAAGCAGTGCCTTAACCTACACCTTATTGTGGCAAAATATACCATGGATAGGCCCCACCCGCTGTGCCTACCGTTTATGGTTATGCTTCTGTTTCGAGAACCGTACTAAATTATGGAGGATGTGGCTGGATCTGGGCTTTGATGATGCCTTGGTACACTTTTTGTACACACTCCACAAAAATTTTTTGGACCAGGGTACGTATTGGCCCATATGAGGAGTTTATTGAGGTTTTCAGCCTAGAACGAGGTGTTCGCCTAGGTGGTGTGATGGTCCCACTGTTTATTCTATACATCCATAACCTTGCTCCTTTTTATTTGGATGTTTCTAAGCCGGTACCAAGATAGGCAGCGTGATTATTCCCACATTACTGTACACAGATGATGCGGTGCTTATGGCCTGAAAGCCTATTGATCTTCGTAGGTTGTTGGATTCCATTATTGTATTTATGGCTAACCTGAATCTGAGTACCAAATGTAGTAACTCACATATTATGGCATGTGGCCCTAATAAATGTAGGATGCTCTTTTATAACATGTGGGGGCAGCAATTAGTTAGTGTGTACAGTTTTCCTTATGTGGGTCTTATGTTTCGCATATTTCATCTAGCACGCTCAAGTTGTCTAGGGTGGCAGGTGCGCTCAATTCTCCCCCGGCCGGCCAGTTGCACAGCTTTGCCCCCCCCCCGCCCCTTTATGTCCATTTGGAGCTCCCAGCGTTTCTTATTGTCTGCTTCGGTGCAGAAGTTTGGCGTTCTATAAACAGCCACTTCTTACGGCTTGAGGAGAATCGCATTTGCTGGTGTCTACTGAACCAACCTCCCTCTAGTTCTCATTGTATTTGTCATGGCGAGGTAGGTGTGCCTCACTTGGAGGATCGTATTAAATTAACTCAAATTTTATTCTGGATATCAGTAATGGTCACCTCTGAGGAGAGCCTGAATAGGCACATTATTAGAGGCTGCCTGCAGCTAGATAAGGGATTAGCTATCCCCTGGATAGCTTAAATTGCAACCTTTTTAAAAGATCTTGGATGCCCAGAGTTAATTAATTCGTCATAAGTAAGGCTGATAAAGGGCTGTAAAATCGCCATATCTTGAGAAGAGGCAAGGGCTAAGGGAGGGCACTGAATGTTATAAATCTGAAAGTAAGCCGTAGTATGGAGCTGTACCTAACCTGGAAAATGTGAAGATGGGAAATGTCACTCATGTTCCGCTTTAAGGCCTTACTGTTCATCATTTGCTCCGCTTCCCGTTGGGCTTTGCCAAGATGAACCTAGGAGTGCATGTCCTGTGACGGCACCTCGGAGCAAAATTTGCTCCCTTTTACCTTCTTTTGTAAATTTTATAGATTTTTGCTAAGCATATCCTGTTACCATTTTTTAGGAAATCCAGTTTCGCTCAATGTAGGGTTGCCCTTAGATACTTGTAAACGTTATGTAGCGACGAAATTTGTTACTGGGTTGGTACCTTTTTGAAACTAGCTGTCTATTCTAGGAGACATAATTAACTGAACTTTCCTATAAAGGGTTTTTGCACTGCTTTTATGGATTGTCACGATGTTTGTTTTTATAGGCTATAAACAATTATGGTATTTATTATATCAATTTATTGTTTACTGTTCTATCTTGTTTTTATGTATACCTTCGATATGCGAATAAATATTTCTGAATTAAACTGAATTGAGCAGAAATCTATGCCAAAATGAATTGTAGGTTTGGACAAGAATCAGATTTACATTGATGTCCTTAACTATCATGGTCCATTTACTTATATTGTCCAGCATTCTCAAGTTATTCCCACCAGGTTACAACCAAAAGGTATCAATTTTGTCCTCAAAGGTATCCATTTTGTCCTTGGCTTGAAGATGGAAATGTAGGTCCTTGTTCTTTCACCTGAAGATAGAACACACAGATTTTAGCCCCTCCTGAAACAACTGCACACCCGCTGCTTGACAACTTGTGCCTCATCATAGACATAACTCATTAAGCCATGTGGCCTCAGACCCTGATGGCTCAATGCACGTGACTAAGCTGACAGGTATGAGTTTTTCTCATTCCAGTGCCTAGGAATATTCCAAAAGGATTTGTCTCAGGATTGGGAGACTGAGTTTATGAAGTGAGGCTCCTCTCAGCCAAAGAAAAGTTACGATCTGCAAGGTCAAATCACTATGGTACATTCACTCTCGTGATTTGAGTTAGAAAGTACTGTTGATATTCTCATGCTTGTATTCAAGGCAAATATATTGAATCCGTTTGTGGACTGATCTAGTTTAAATTATACTACTGAATGGCTCTGACCCAGTATGGCAAGAAAGGATTACTAGTGTGTTCATGACAGCATTTCTAATTTTGTATGCAGATTGCATCTGGCGTAATGAGAGCAATTCTGAAGGTCACATTCTGGGTGTTGTGCCCAATTATACTGGACGCATTTGAGGTACTGAGTTCAGTACAGAAGACCTCATCTGGAGTTTGTCTTGTACTGGTGACGTCATGTCGAGTACCAACTTAATACCTGTGGGCCATGTCTGGGGTACTGCGAGTAGTTGTTGGGGCAACAACTGTATTACTGTGCCCGGATCTAGCAGATGCACAGGTAGTATTGCATACTGAAGAATCAAATCATTTTCTGGTGACATCATCAAAGCTACTGTCTCCATATCTGGAGGTCACATCTTGAGCAGTATGTTCTGTACTCTGGGAAACATCTGAATTACTGTGTCCAGACGTGGAGAACGCAGGTGTAGTATTGTGTCTACTTCTTCAGTTTTCATCTTGGAAAATGTATTTCTATTCTGGCCACATCTGTGGGTTTATGGCCAAGAAATAGCCTAAGACAAGAAAAGATGCCTATTTTAACAACAGGTCGATAAGAATGTAAACATATTTACGCAGGAGGAAACCAACGCAAGAACACTGAAGAATGCAGAAAAAAATGGAAGAGTAGTATAACCAGATAGAGAAAACAAGGCACTGGAGTAGATTATGGGGGTAGGGAGTGCAAGGTGGGAGGCAAGAATAGTGGGAGTTAAAATGAGAAAGAAATTGAGAGGTAAGAACTGGATGTGAAACCAAGGGAAACTGAGAAGTGCGAAGACGTTTTGGACAATGCAGGGTGAAAGGGAATTGGTTGTGATCAATGCGGCTGGGTTAAGAAGGTCTCATCCGCTCCTACCTCCTGTAAATAACCTTGTCTCTTAAAGGTAATCCAGCCTTCACTCCCCCAGTCTCTGGAGCGAGCACGCCCCCCTGTCTGTAGATTTAAGAGCTAGAGAAAGAGAGCCCCCCACATCCACAGACACTCCGATTCGTGGGCAGACAGGAACTAACGTCCTACCCAATCGAGGACCGAATACGTCCACCGAAGTGCAGTAATGTAAGTGTTAGGGTCCACAACTAAGTTGAGGCCTTCTGTACACCCAATGACCTCAGTAACCCCCGGCGAAGCTTCTTCTTGTGCACGGAGGGCCGGGGCGGGGATGAATGGGCGTGAACAGTGTCAGTCCGGTATTAGAGGCCTGTATCCGCTAATGAGCTTGTCGCCCTGTCACATCCCATCAGTGTCCCGTGGCAGCGGAGAATCTGGTTGCTGAGTTAGAGGACGGTCCGAGCTCTTGCTTTAATAGGATCGGGCCTGCCTGGGGTGGAAGGAAGATTAGTGCTATATCAGGAGCCCCGCACCCAAGAGGGAGGAGACCGAATCGTGCAGTCGCAGCAACTTCTGCAAGGCAGCCCCATCCCTGGGAGTGAGCGCCTCCGTGTCCTCTGCTCACCTACCTCTCCGGGGATCAGCAGGGGAGAGGCGGCAGGTCACGCAGGGAAGCCCCCGCGCGCCCCCAGCTCCGTCTTCATCTCCCCCCCCCCCCCACCCTCAGACGGACGCGCGCCCCGTATCCCGCAAACATCCAAGATGGTGCTGCTGAAGGCCAAGTTCAACTTCCAGCGCCGGGTCAAGCTGGCCCAGTCGCTGTGGCTGCTCTCCTGGGTGACGGTGCTGGCCGGCTGCCTTACCTTCGCCCTCGGCGTCTTCCTGAAGGTGCAGCTCTGGATTCATCACGAGGTGATGGACAACACCACCATCCACGCCGTGCCCAACACCATCATGGCGGCCGGCCTGGCCACCGTGCTCATCAACCTCCTGGCGGGGAAGGTGAGCCAGGACGCGCTGGACGCCGCGCGCTACGCACGCCGGAAGCAGCTCATCGCGCCGCTCTTCGTCGTCTCCTTCTTTTCCGCCTTCCTCATGCTGGTGGCCGTCTTCCTCATCTGCGCGCTGAAGGGCAGCCTGGAGGAGTCGCTGAAGGTGGGCCTGAAGAACGGCATCCGCTTCTACAAGGACACCGACACGCCCGGCCGCTGCTACCAGAAGCGGACGGTGGACAAGCTGCAGATGGACTTCCAGTGCTGCGGCAACAACCACTACAAGGACTGGTTCGAGGTGCAGTGGATCAGCAACCGCTACCTGGACTTCAGCTCCAAGGAGGTGAAGGAGTAAGTACTACGAGTTCGGGGGTGGGTGAGGGGCTTGGTCAGTTTGCCACCTTCTGTGCTATAAGAGCGTGCATCCACTCCAAACTCGCACCTGCCACCGTCCGTGCTGTGAGCCAGTACATCCACTCCCAGCTCGTACTTAACATCTTCTAATTTAGGAGAGGGTAGTCACTCGAAGCTTACACGTGCCGCCATCCGTGCTAGGGGGAATAGAACCACCAGCAACTCACACCTGAAATCCTCTTACCTAGGAGAAATTAAATACACCGAGCTTACACCTGCCACCTCCTGTGCTAGGAGAGGGTGTCCTGCCAACTCCCTCAGGAGAGGATATATCGACCTAGTTCACACCTGGAATCCTCTGTACCAGGGAAGGGTATTTCTACACCAAGTCACCTACCACCTTCTGTGTTAAAAGACAATATAGTTCAGATCAACTCATACGTTTCATCTTCTGTCCTAGAAGATGGTTTATGCATTCATACGCATTAACCTAGCACATTTTGTCCTAGGTGAGGACCAAGTTCAAACTTGCCACCTTGTCCAGAGGGAGGGTATTTTGACCTTGAGTTCACACCTACCAGATCTTCACCTGGCAGAGGATATATCCACCCCAATCCTTCACATGCCACCTTCTGTGCTACAAGACAACCTAACTCACATATTCCATCTTCTTTCCTGGGAAAGGGTATATCATTCCAAAGCTCGTCCGTCTTAATTTCTCTTTCTAGGAGAAAATATATCCACCCCTAGTTCACCCCTGCCAATTTAGTCATAGAAGAGGGTAAATCTTCCATAATCTCACAGTGGCCACCTTATTCGAGGGAGATATATTCACCCCTAGCTTAGTTATATCTGCCATTTTCTGTCGTAGGAGAGGATGCAGGCACACAAAGCTCATGCCTTCCACCTTCTGTCCTGCGAAAAAAATACATCCACCCCAGACTCACCTGTCCACCTTCAGGTGATGGTCTATCCAGGGCTTTATGTGGGCCTGGTCCTGCCAGGGCTAGCACCGGCAGTTTTTAAAAGGGGGCATCAAAGTGTGTCCCAATCGGGGTCTGTTTCATGTCCTGGCACAGACTGTCCTGTTTTTCCACAAACTGTAGCGTTGGAGTTAGCATGTGCACCAGAGTGTAAACGGGAGATGTGCTTGCTCAAGCTCCCTTCTTACCAATGGAGAGAGCTCAAAGATGGAACTGACATGAAGTATGAGCTCCCCTCTATACTGGTCTTTTTAGCAAGAGGGGCCTTACATGTGAGTTTCTCTGCTTTAGCCCTACTCAGTATAACAAACTCTGTAGCAGCCTTCCTGGCCTTTTTGGAACGTTTGCTGCTCTGGTACTTAAATAAAACAAAAGGCGAATGATGAAAGTAAGCAACACAGACCTCTCTATGTCAGATCTGAGGATGAAAGGCGAGGCTTGTGATGGAGAAAATAAATGGCTAGCCACCTGCAAAGGTAAGAGAGCGGCCCAGTGAATGCTGTCAATGGATCATGGCAAGAGAACATGGGGGAGGTGAGCCCCCCATAGAAAGGCAGATGTGTTGGTGGGAGAGGGAGCAAGAAAGTGAGACAGTAACGGAGATAGGAGTACGCACAGAGATAGCAGGGAGTAGCAAAAACAGTAATATCACTGAGAGAACGGGAGAGACTGAAGGAGACAGGCAGAGCGACAGAGCCGACCGGATAGCCACAGGGAAGTAAATAACAATGAGAGGGACTACCAGAAACATAGGGAGTGTAACAGTGAGGTAACTAGAAAGCACTGAAAGTAACAGAGGAGTAACCACAAGAGCATCAAGAAGGCATGGGGGGGGTGGCGTGGCTAGAAGAGACAGCGAGGGAGTAATAGAGACAACAGCATAGAGATGGAGTAACGGAGGTAGAGAAGCCTTCCAGAGAGGGAGAGGACTGGCAGACAGGCAAGACATTCCGAGTGAAATAGTAACTGAGTAAAGACAGGAGGCCTTGGCATGTATCACAAATAAGTACCTGCTCTCCGTAAAGTTTTTTGCTTTATTATTATCCTTTACTGAGTGAGAACTCATGATTTCCTTAAGCACGAAATGCTAGTTCCCATGATTTAGGCCACACCCCTAATTTGGTGGCCCACATCCCTTTAACAGGTTTGCCACACCAGCTTTAGAAAACCCTCAGTTTTTTCATCCCACTTAAAGTCCTGGGTCTATCCACTACCAAGTTCACATCTACCACCGTCTGTCATAACAGAAGGTTTAGTGCCTCCAAGCTTCCACCTTCCACCTTCTGTCTTAGGAGAAAGTACAAACACAAACTGGGGTTAGAAACTCTATAACTAACATAACGCAATCTATAGGCAAAGTTAGCTAATTATTGCACATTTTCATTTTATAAACATGTAAATATAAATATAAAGACATGTTATGTACATAAACGCTATTTTTTTAAATTTAATTTTTAAACCATCTCATGTTGGATAAATCCAACCTCTGCCTAAAGTCTATGGACTTTTGTATATAATAAAATATAACTTGATAAATCCATGTTTGATCATGTGCAAAAACCTGCATACGTACAAAAATAATTTTTACATCCAATTTTTCTCTTTTTTTCTAGTGCAAAACCAGTGTGTACAGTGCAAAATAGTGCAAATATAAATATAAAGTGCTAAAGTAGACGCCATATAGACAAATCATGATCTGATATTATTATTCTATAAATGCTGGTATTATATTTCAAAAATAACTTTCTCCTAGTAAAAATGTCCACAAGGAACACAATACTTCTTTAGAAAACCTGTATAAAAGATATATAACCCTGCATATAAAAGAAACTAGTTCAATTAAAATCAGATCTGAGGGAAAAGAGAACACTACAAAAATTGCTAAAAAACGGAAATTCATACAATTCATCAGAGCCATTCCCCATTAGCCATTTACAATTTACAATGCCGTTTCATTTTTGTAACACCAGGGGCATACGTATTTACAAATTATTAATCATCTATAAAAAATTGTGCATATCCTCTGTTGTATTCAAACCGTTAGGCCATTTACAATCGAACTCTAAGATGTATTTTGTTTCCAACTGCCGTAACTGGCATTCCCTATTGCCACCCCTTCTTTGTTTGGCAACTGAGTCAAGCACATAGTAAGACCGGCAACTGATATTGTTTGCATGAGTTTGTTTAAACTGTCTGGCCACAGAATAAGATGCATCACTGTGGAGAATGGCTCTTATATGCGCCCGTCCGTGCCCAGCGTCAGAACCCCTGGACCAGGCGAACGCCACAACACAAGAATCCACGACGCCAGCACCCTCTGCACACCCAACACCGGCCGAAAACACACCTGCTTCCAAGCCGCCCCGAAACTGACCCACGGACCCTTCACCTGCCACACCTGCAGCTTCACCTGCGACAGAATCACTACAAACGCCGAACATCTAGTCTTTTGTTTATGCACACTATCATGTGACCTGTGATGTCAAGCAATGGGTGTGGTTACTTTTAACTTTAAATGGTACATGTCGTTTGCACTAATTTGCACGCGAACAAGGGCTTTAGGGCTTTAAACGCATTGTGTGTTTGGGTCTTTGAATAAAAGATGATTTTTTTTTTTTCACAACCAATTTTATTGAGCATAAGAGTATCAAGGATGTGGTATCTTCACACACCAAGATCACCACAACAGTATCAATGCAATGATGACATATACAGTAATGAATGCAGCAAGTGTCAATGAAGCTCAGCTTTAAAGATGCCCTAGCAGCCTACCCTAAACCCCAACTACACCCCCCCCGTACCCAACACCCCCCCCACCACACGTGTACAGAAAGCAACACATAGAAGAAGTACAAAGAAGATGCAGTTATAGCGCAGCCAGGGCTGTGCCACTCGAGGCCAGAAGTGTCACCGCGATCAAATGTCCTCCTCCTGCTCTGCTGGGGGATCCAAGGACAGGCCACGGTAGTCGGCCCACCGCTTCCAGATCTTGAAATGTTTGCGTGGGCAGCCCCGCGCCTCAAAGACTGGTTTTTCAAGGCCCATGAAATAGTCTAACCCAGCCTTCCATGCAGACAGAGGGGGGGCCCTCACAGACTTCCATGCCCGAGCTAGGTCACGCTTGGCCACCACCAGACCCAGGAGCAACAGATGGCGCTTATACACGTTGCCCCCAACCCCTTCCATGACATGCACCAGGCCCAGCCGATGGGTACGAGGAAGATCCCAACCCAGGACCTCAGCCAGGCAACTCCACACGCCCCTCCAGAATCCAGCCAGGCGACCACACGACCACACCGTATGTATCAGGGAGCCAGGCACTTCCCCACAGCGCAGGCACTCCGGTGACGCAATCAAGCCAGCCTTCCACAGACGTTCACGTGTATAATAGGCACGGTGCAAGTATTTGAATTGTATCAGGCGGAGCCGAACCGCAATAGCGGTGCCGCGCGGGGACTCCAGCGCCTCCCTCCAATCGTCCTCATCAAGGGCGCCCACGTCCACCTCCCACCGCCCGGACTCGCTCCTGACCGGTTGCTCCTTCCTTGCTCCTCTCCCTGTATTGTTGCTATCTTGCTGGAGATCGCACTGCTGAATCCAACCTCACGGTATCGCCTGCATTATTTATTTCAGTGGCATTAGACTAAACAGCGCCGTGTTTAAAATCGGCTCGCCTGCTTTTCTCAAAGTTGCGCAGTGTTTTTGTTTAATCTCATTGCCCTCAGCGCTTGTGACTGTAGCGCCGCCCGCCCTGCACTGCATTTCACTGTATTGGCCCACCTGGCAGCAACGTGCATTATTGGATTTATTTTCTTCGCTCCTACTGCCCCTGCCTCGCCTCCCCTCTGACCTCCATCTTGCTTGCTGTTGTTGTTTTCCCTGCCCCTCCTCCCCGCTACCGCCTCCCAGCTGCTGACCCTCCCACGCTCCGCCCCCTCCACCCTCCATTTATGGCCAATGCCTCCACGCGCAGCGTCCACGCGCTTCGGCCACGCCGAAGGTGCGCCAAAGGTAAGCCCGTCTACGCCCGTCCGCGCCTGGACCGCGCCCAGCGCCAGACCCCCTGCCCCTCGCGCTCCACAGCCCTCCCGCATTACCTATGATGCCGCCACCCTCCTAGCCCTTGACCCCGGTCGCGCCCCCAACTGCGTCCAAGCCGCTCCTGGACGCACCCATGGACCGTTCTCCTGCTTCTCCTGCAAATTTAGCGGCACCGACAACATCTCCGCTACGACCACACCACAGATTCCCGACCCCAACTACCTAGAATGCATCCTTCTCAACACCCGATCAGTCCACAGGCACGCCATTGACCTTTGGAACCTACTTGACACCATCTCTCCTGACGTCGCCTTCCTAACGGAAACATGGATGAACGCTTCCTCCGCCCCTGACATCGCCATCGCTATCCCTGATGACTATAAGATCACACGCAAGGACCGCACCGACCATACAGGAGGTGGAATCGCTATCGTCCATAAGAAAACAATCCGCATCTCAACCAGCTCTGACGTCAACCTCGCCAACTCTGAACACCTTCACTTCCAGATCCACATCGACCCCAAGACCACACTCAGAGGCACCCTCCTCTACAGACCACCTGGACCCCGCGCAAAATTCAGTGAAGACATCACGGACTTCATCACTCCACACGCGCTCCCCTCCAAAGACTACATCCTTCTGGGAGACCTCAACTTCCACCTTGAAAAGATCAACGACCGCAACACCGCCACCCTCTTGGACAACCTCGCCAACCTCGGACTTAAACAACTGGTCACTTCCCCCACCCACATCGCAGGTCACACTCTCGACCCCATCTTCACCTCCAGCAACCATGTCTCCTTCAGCCACACTACGGATCTCCTCTGGACTGACCACAGCTGCGTTCACTTCATCTACAACAAGCCGAAACCCATCAACCACCCCCAACCAACTCTGCAAAGAAACTGGAACAAAATCACCACAGAGCAGATCTCCACATCACTCCTTCAATCCTCCCCAGCCCTCTCTTCTAACGCCAACGAAGCCGCCTCCAACCTCACCGTTTGGTTATCCAACACCGCCGACACCTTAGCACCACTGAAAAAACGTCAACACAAACTTGGCTTCAAGAAGGCCTCATGGTTCAACGACGACCTCAAGAAATCCAAGAAACTGTGCCGCTCCCTTGAAAAGGCCTGGAAAAAAGACCCATCCACCAGCAACAAGGACGCCTTCAAAAGCGCCATCCGTACTCACCACCAACTGATCCGAAAAGCCAAGAAAACAGCATTCAAAGATCGACTTGACAACAACGCCCACAACAGCAAGGAACTTTTCAACATCGTCAAGGAATTTTCCAACCCCTCGGCCAACTCTAACGACATCACCCCCTCTCAAACCCTCTGCGATTCCCTAGCCTCTTTTTTCCACAACAAGATTGCTGACATCCACAACAGCTTTGACAACCAACCCGGAAGGCAACCCACCCTACCATCAGCTGACCATCCTCCCCCCGTTAACACCCTTAACGCCTGGAACCCAATCTCCACTGAGGACACCATCCGCCTGATGAATTCCATCCACTCTGGATCCCCCACAGACCCATGCCCCCACCACATCTTCAACAAAGCAGACTCCGTCATAGCTCCGCACCTCCGAGACGTCATCAACTGCTCCTTCAACTCCGCTACCTTCCCAGAAGACTGGAAACACGCTGAACTCACCGCCCTTCTGAAAAAACCAACAGCAGACCCCACCGAACTCAAAAACTACCGCCCCATCTCACTTCTTCCATTCCCGGCCAAAGTCATCGAGAAAGCTGTCAACAACCAGCTCTCCACCTTCCTCGAAGACAACAAATCACTCGACCCCTCACAATCTGGCTTCCGAGCCAAACACAGCACTGAGACCGCCCTCATCGCAGCAACAGACGACATTCGAACTCTACTGGACAATGGAGACACAGTCGCCCTCATCCTCCTCGACCTCTCTGCAGCCTTCGACACAGTCTGCCACAGCACCCTTTTACAACGCCTCAGAAACATCGGAATCCAAGGAAAGGCACTGGAATGGATCACCTCGTTCCTCACCGGAAGAACCCAGAGAGTCCGCCTCCCACCATTCAAGTCCGAGGCCTCTGAAATCATCTGCGGCGTACCACAAGGATCCTCACTCAGTCCCACCCTCTTCAACGTATACATGAGCCCCCTCGCGGCCATCGCCCGCCAACACAACCTCAACATCATCTCTTACGCGGATGACACTCAACTGATCCTATCTCTCACCAAGGACCCCAGCACCGCCAAAACTAACCTACACGAAGGAATGAAAGAAGTCGCCGAATGGATGAAACAAAGCCATCTGAAACTGAACTCAGACAAAACAGAAGTCCTCATCTTAGGTAAATCCCCCTCTGCATGGGACGACTCCTGGTGGCCGGAAGCCCTCGGAAATGCACCCATCCCGACAGACCACGCACGGAACCTTGGCGTCATCCTGGATTCCTCACTCTCAATGAACAGACAAGTCAGCGCCGTATCCTCTTCCTGCTTTAACATTCTTCGCATGCTCAGAAAAACATTTCGCTGGATCCCCTCCGAAACAAGGAAAACAGTCACCCACGCTCTAGTCACGAGCCGACTGGACTACGGAAACACCCTCTACGCAGGTACCACCGCTAAACTCCAGAAGAAACTACAACGAATCCAAAACGCCTCAGCCAGGCTCATATTAGACATCCCACGCAACGAACACATCTCTGGTCACCTTAAAGACCTCCACTGGCTACCCGTCAATAAGAGGATTACTTTCCGACTGCTTACCCACGCACACAAATCACTCTACGACATCGGACCAGATTGCCTCAACTTTCGACTGTCCTTCTACACCCCCTCCCGCCAACTGCGCTCTTCCAGCCAAGCCTTCGCCACTGTACCTCGCATCAACAAAACCACCATGGGAGGCAGATCCTTCTCATACCTGGCTGCCAAAACATGGAACTCACTCCCCGCTTACCTTCGCCTCACCCAGAATCACCTAGCGTTCAGAAAGCAGCTTAAAACGTGGATATTTGACAAATAATCCACCTCCCCTTCCTAAGCGCCTTGAAACCCTCTGGGTATGTAGTGCGCTATATAAGTGTTATGACTTGACTTGACTTGACTCCCGAAGGGAGCAGAGAGTGGAGGAGCAGTGAATAACAAGTGACTGATAGATCCTAGAGACCTTCTTGTCACCCAAGTCCCCCATAAACACTTTCGCCTCTAGCGGGCTGAATTCCGGCAGGGAGTCAAGACCGGCAATGCTCGGGGCAAGGGCATGCCGCAGCTGGAGGTAGCGGAAGAACTGGGACTGAGGCATCTGGAACTCCGCGCGGAGTTCCTCAAAGGACTTGAGGGTGGTACCCGACACGACCTGGCCCAGTTGCGTAATTCCAATAGCCTCCCAACCCTCAAACCCGGCCAGGGCCGCCAGTTCCGGGAGCATGCCATTGTGCCACAGCTGCGTTTCAGCTGTTAATTTGCCCCACCAACCCATGCGGCGCAGAGATTGCCGCCACACCGTAAATACCACCTTAGTGACCGACGGCAACCCACGGCGTATACGAGTCGAATAGAGAATAGTGTGGAGTGTGCGATCTCCCATGAGAAGTCTCTCCAGGGCATAGGCCGGGTCACTCCTATCTCCATACCACCATTCATTGAGGACGAGTAGGTGCGACGCTTGGTAGTAGGAGAGGAGGTCGGATGTGGCCAAACCACCACAGTACCTGGACAGAAAGCACGTCCTCAAGGCTACCCTGGCTGCACCGCCATCCCACAGGAAGCGGCTCAGCACAGAGTTCACCTGGCGGAACCACTCCATGCCAATAGGGTGCGGGAAGTTTTGGAGTTGGTACAGCAGCCTCGGCAGTGCCACCATCTTAAAGATGGCCGACCTCCCAAATATCGTGAGGGGCATCCTGGACCAGGTTTTAATATCTGTCTGGACCCGTTCCCACACCGGCGAGACGCTGCGTGTCCAGGCCACTGCCCGCGAGGTCGAGAGGAAGACGCCCAGATACTTCAGGCCATCCGTCGCCACACGCAAGTCGGCGGCCCATGGGTCGGCAACTACACCGCCACCCAAAAGCCACAGGGTCGATTTAGTCAGGTTAAGGTGAAGCCCAGAGACCTCGCCAAACCCCCGCATGATCTCCAAAACCCGGGGACCCGAGCGCCGCAGATCAGTGAGGAACAGGAGGACGTCGTCTGCATACAGTGCAATCCTGTCTGCCAGGTCATGGTTCCAGACAAAGCCACGTAGGTGGGCGTCCGTCCATATTCGCGACGCATGGGGCTCCATGGCCAGGGCGAACAGGTAGGGGGACAGCGGGCAACCCTGTCGAGTACCACGTCCGATTTGGAAGCGCCCAGAGACCGCGCCGGCCACGCGGACCGACGCCGTGACATTCGTGTAGAGGAGACGAATATACGACAGGAAGACAGGCCCTAGGTTGAGGCGGGCCAGCAAAGTGAACAAATACGCCCAGCTCACTGAATCAAAGGCTCGGTCCATGTCTGCAAGAAGGAGTGCGGCTTGTTCATCCCTAGCACCCATGGCGTCGACCGCCGCCTGCGCCCGCCGGATATTATGCCTGGTGGCCCTGCGCGGCATGAACCCCGCCTGGTCAGGGTGGACCAGGTCGGCAATGTGGGGCAAGAGGCGGTTCGCCAGGGCCTTCGCCAAGATCTTGGCCTCGACGTTGAGAAGGGAGATCGGCCTGTAAGAGTCGTGCCGGTCCGGCGCCCTGCCTGGCTTCAAAAATACCACAATCTCGGCGTGACGCCAGTCTGGTGGCAGCTCGCCCTTAGCCCGCGCCGCCTCCAGGGCACTGCGAAAGTGGGGTCCCAACTGGACATGGAACTTTTTATAAAATTCGCTAGGATAGCCGCTCGGGCCGGGCGCCTTCCCAGTATTCAATTGGCCAAGGGCCTCCCCGAGTTCCTCAGATGTAAGCGGGGCCTCCAAGGCGGTTCTAGTCTCATCAGGGACTGCCTGCGGGAGCAGGCCGTCCAGGTATGAAGCAATCTCGCCCTCCATCAAAGGGTCACGAGGAGCGTATTGTGCCTCGTAGTAGCGGGCAAAGCTAGCCGCCAGCAGACTCGGGTCGGTCACGACCGAGCCGTCATCCGCCGTGAGGCCGGGCAGCTCCAGGGGCTGGAAAGTTGCCTGGCAAAGCCTATGCAACATGGTGCAGGACTTATCGCCCCACTGGTACACCCTGCTACGCGTGGCGAGCCACGCCTGTCGGGCCTCCTCATATAGGACCGAAGCATACGTTTGTTGGGCCTGCAGGAGCTGCCGCACAACGCCCTCGTCACCCCCAATCCGACCACGCTGCTCCAGCTCCTCTACGCGGGCTGCGGCGGTCACAATGGCTTCCCGACGTTTCCGCCGAGCAGCCGCACACCAAGTTATATCGATGCCCCGAAGCGTAGGCTTCAGCGCCTCCCACACAACCATTGCATCGACACCCCCCACCAGGTTCTCGCGCCAGAAGTGATCAATCGCTTCGCGTAAATGCGTCACGTACTCCGGCCGCTGCAGCTGCCAGGCGGACATACGCCAGCGAAAGGGTTGTCGTTTGGAAGGGAGGGTCACGGTGGCCAAGACAGGGGAATGATCTGAGAGGCCCCTGGGGAGTATTGCGGCATCCCTGACACGACTCAGATAGGCACCCGGCACAAACAAATAATCAAGCCTCGAGAAGGACCCATGCACCGCCGATACATACGTGAAGGCCCGCACTGCGGGATGAAAATGCCGCCATACATCAATCCAGCCCAGGCCACGCACAGTCGCACACAATCTGGTGGGAGCAGCCGCGGGGGGGGGGGGTCAGACACTACAGGAGCTCGTCTCAGGCGGTCCAGGCCCACATCCATGACCTCGTTCCAGTCGCCCCCCACCATGGTCAGGACTTCCGGGATCTCGTCCCACAGCGCAAACAGCCGCTCAGACAATGCCCACTGCAGGGGGGGAGGGGCGTATACACTCCCAAAGACCACCGGCTCGGAGCCCAGCAGGCCCTTGATAAAGACAAACCTGCCCTGAGGATCAATCCATTGTTTCTCGTGAACATAAGCCACCCTACGGTGTACCAATATGGCCACCCCCCGCGACCCCCTCGTAAAGCCAGCATGGTAAACCTGTTGATACCCAAACCTCTGGAGGCTAAGGGCCTTGGAGCCCAGCATGTGAGTCTCCTGGAGCAGAAGCACGTCCACCATCTCCCTCTTCCCCCACCGCAGCACAGCCCCACGCTTGATCTTATCCAGGATACCCCGCACATTCCATGTCACCACCCGCAGCGTCTTTGGAGGAGACATAGTCGCGGTATCAGCCATTATCGACACACAGTCCAGAATCCGGCCTCCCCTCCCACCCTGGCGCAACCCGCAGATCAACCAAAATCAAAACCTCAGACACGTGTGGTCCCACCCCTCCAGCCCGCGAACTCAGCAACCCCCCCCCAACCCAGAACCCCCCCAACATTGGCAACACCAGAACTCTCCCCCACACCCCACACCCACCACCCCAATACCTCAGAAAACGTTGAAGTATCTGTCGCGGCATGGAGAGACCCGGGTCCAGAACAGAGGACCCAGGGCCCGCCATACCAATGGATCCCAACAACCCCATCATGACACACACACCACCCCCCCACAACACTCACATCCGTGAGGGTCTGAGGCCCACAAACGGTACCCCCCGAGCCCCACTGCGTCCCATGGCAATAACTGGAGTCCTCACATGGGGACCGACCGGCATCTCAAGGACAGAATGAAACAGTCTCACCAGCCAAAGCAGAGCAGTTCAGTAGGCAGCATACAGAGTGTGTTCAGTCCCGGCAATGTTCAGCTGCCCGCATCGGAGTGCTCCGAGTCCCCGGCACCACCCGACCGCGATGCACTGGCAGAAGCCGACCTCTTCTTGGAGCGAGACCGCCGATGGCGGCCCTTCTTGTTCGGGCGATCCGTCCGCTCCGGCGACGATCCCTGGGACCTGCCCGGGTCCAGCCCCGGCTGGGCGTGAGGCCTGAGTCGCACCGCCTCGTCGGTCCAGCGGAACACCTCCTCCGGTGAATCGAAGAAATGGGTCCGGGACTGATATATCACCCGCAGGCGGGCCGGATACAGGAGAGAGTATTGGAGCTTGAGGCCCCGTAGCTTAGCCTTAGCGTCCATGAAGGATTGCCTCTGTTGCTGTACCATCTTCGTGTAGTCCGGGAAAATCATGATAGTATGATTCTCGAAGGCGAGTGAGCCCTTGTTCCTCGCCTCCCGCAGGATAACATCCCGGTCATGATAGTTCAGCAGCCGGGCGATGACAGGTCGTGGGCGCTCGCCCTCCGGCGGCCGCTGGGTCAGGGCCCTGTGGGCCCTCTCAATCACGAAGCATGTAGACAGTGCCCCTTCGGGAAGCCAGCTTTCCAGCCACTCGGTCAAGAACCGCTCCATATGTTCCTTCTCGCACCGCTCCGGAAAGCCAATGAAGCGGAGGTTGTTGCGCCGCGCGCGCCCTTCTGCATCCTCCACGCGGGCCGCCAGCGTCTTCTGGATGCTCTCCACCTCCGCCAATCGTTTCTTTAGGCCACCAATGTCCGCCTCGGTCGCTGTGATGCGGGTCTCAGCCCCAGTGATCCGCTCCACCGCGTTGCGGAGGTCCTGGCGCAGGAGCGTGACATCCGCCCATACTGCCCCAATTTTGGCATCAAGCATGTCCCGGGATTGGGTGATGGCCGCCAGAATAGCCGCATTGTCCGGCCCAGGGCCACCGCTGCCACCGGCCGCCCCCGCGCCGCCGCTCGGCCCAGTGAATTTGTCGATGGGGCCATGTTTAGGCGGGCCACCTCCTCTGTCCCTGGTCATGGCACACGCTGGGCAGGGCGGACACCACCCCTGAGCTGTCGGGCACTGTCACAAGTCCTGGATGGGACGGACCAGACGAGGCCTCCGAGGAGAAAGTGGGCCGGCCACCCCAATCCGGCGTCGCGAAAATCGAGGTCCCGGCGTCCCCCAGGTGGGACAGGCCTCACCCGCACTCGTCACCACGAGCGGCCGTCCAAAGTACAGGAAAGGGCAGCGGCGCCGTGATCTGTGGGCAGCCGATCCCAGCGGGCCGGGCCAGGAGAGGCAGATCGGATGCCACCACCATTCGCCAGGCCGTCGCCGGCTGCCTCAGGGCTCAAGGATCCCAGTCTCCAGGCCGTCACGGGGCCACGCCTCGCCGTCACCGCTCGCTGGTCACACAGGGGAAGAGCCGATGATTAGGAGCGAGCGGCACTGTCCCAGTCTCCAGGCGATCGCAGCCAGAAAGATGAGCCAAGGGCGGCGCAGCGGATGCCACCCAAACCCGTCAGATCGCAACTGCCACCAGGCGTCGCGAAACTCGAGGACCCCGGTCTCCGGCCGGCCACCAGGCCGCACTGCGCCGCCGCCTCCCTCCGATCACAGGAAGAGAAGAAATGCAGGATCTACACACCAACGTAGACAGGAGACTTCCCCAGATCGAAATCGAACACTGGGTATCAACAGCGGGCTCGGGGGTCAGGATAAATGATCGAATTAAGTCCGGGCCGGCGGGAGCTCTACAAGGCTGCGACCGCCATCTTCGCCCGCCAATAATAAAAGATGATTTTTGCCCAGAAAAACTGAGAGGTCTGTGTCTCTTTCCTCGCCGCGCGCGGAAGTTGGAAGTATACATATACATATGAGGCATACAACGTCTTAAAAGCTGCTGGGCAAAAGACAAGACAAACTCTTAGCTGGTGCATGAATTATTTATTCGAGCCCAAACACCAAGTGGACCATGACGCGTTTCAGCCCGCGAAGGGCCTTGATCACATGACAAACGCTGAAAAGGTAAGGTTACCCTTTTAAAGTGCTAGCGTGCTAGTAAAAATGCATAAGCATGGAAGACAGACTAACGTCTCCTTCTCTGTATTCTAAAATATACACTTGAATTCAATGCAATGAAAGGGACAATAACTGTAAAATACAATTATAAAACTGCAGTTGATATGCATGATTCATATATATATATTATACACACACACACACACATAGAGAGAGAGCATAATATCCTCCATGGAACTATATACATTAATATGAACATCAAAGGACACTAAATAAGGAGATTTTGAGAGATGAATAGGGAAATTGCATTTACCTGTAGAGAAGCAAAAGCTATGTTAGGAGAGAGTAACTACAAACATAAAGATGACGTGTATGCTGTTGTGTAATATGGAAGGATCCTTTTTCCTTTTTTAATGAAATGTACTGTATTATGTATATACTTTTATGGTCACATCGACCAAAATAAAGTTTTTCTGAGCTGAACTGAACAAACTTGTTTTCAAAAATAATTTTTTTGCTTGTTAAAGAGTATCGCGTTTGTGTATTTCAATAGTGAGCCGCTATTTATGACATACTGATCAGTAGATTGTATTTCAACAACCTCAGTGCGTAACTCTTCAGACTTCTTTAGTAATTCATGTGCTAATGGAGACTTATCAGCCTTTCTTAACATACTGTGATATTCAAATAATACAGGAAGGAAAGCACCAAGCTTGTAATGCATGATATCTGCATGATTCATATCACTGGAAGCAGTGACAGTCATCATTCTTTGAAACAAAAATGCTGGTTCTATCTCAATATCAGCATCTACAGTACTAGTAACAGCAGAAGCAGATCCTAGCGTTTTGACTCTGTCTGATCTGTTTGCTTTGAATTTGAAAACGGGATTCTCCTCATTCTGGCAACTATTCTTTTGGTTTGGAATGATAAATTCGAAGAAATGTTATTAGCTGTTCCCCAAAGAGTTACCACTTCAGATTTTCCTCTGTCCCCCGATATAATAATAATATCATCTCCATGATAATCTACAAGCTTACTTTTCATGTGCCTACAATTGTATGCTTGGATTTCACTTCCTTGTAGATATTCTTACATTTTGGATGTTAGGTCCTCATTGTGCATTTGTTCTTTATCGTTCGAGTCTAGGTAACTAACACATCTTCAGAAAAACGTCATGTCGTTCTTCATTACTTGGACGCCCTACTTTCAACTTCTTTGATTGCTGTTTAACAGTTGAATATTCTTTGGGGATGTTTCTTCCGCTTCAAAATTTTACACCGCAAGATTGGTGGTAAACGCAATCTGCAGCTTGAAGATCCAAAAGAAAATATTCAATACAGCCTCTTACTACAAATGACCATTCATCACCACGACTTTCACAGGACCTTTTTATAGTTTCTGAGAATTCTAATGTTTGTAAATACACATGTTCTGTTCTTGGATTGTGCCTGCACAAAAAGTTAACAGTTCTGCAAAACAGTCAGTCACACTGCAGAATGCCCCGGCAGCTATTCAAGCACTTCTCTTTGCTATAGATGCTGTACTTGCCTCTCTATTCTTAACTTCAATATCTTTCTTATCAGTAAACATTTTCCGACATGAAACATTAACTCTGGTTTCAGTAATTACGACAACATCACTTCCACGGTTTTGACTGACAGAGTTGATGCCCTCAGCTCCTTTTTCAGCCAACATGGCAATCTTCTATACATCATCCAATATTTCTTTACAAATAGGACACTACCGTTCACAGGTAGCCATACCTGTGAGGAAAAGAAAAATATGTTAATAATGAACGGTACAGCTACTAATCAAGTATACCAGTATATTAAAAAAAAAACACATTTGTGTTATTAACACTCGATTTAAAACATCCTAATATGCCTTATTATACATTTACATGCCACCATTTTGAAATGGGCTTTCCCATAACCCGATTTTGTCGGATTTTGGATATGTCAAACAGTACCTATTCCTGAGTAGAAACCTACTTACCAAGCATCTGTTGCAAATTTGCCCACGTTTTACACCAGTTTGACTGAACGATGTCCCTTTCTGACTGTTGCATCTCAATTCTTATGCCCTCAGCAGGATGCTTCCTTTGAAATATGCACAGTTCTAGAGCCCACATCCTTGGTATTGTGCCACGTTCTGGAGGTCAATGTGGTGTATTATGGCGAGTTCTGCAGGCCTCATGTGTGTGTTAAATTTCAGAAGCAACATCTGAAGCTTTGGGCCTAGCTCGGGAGTCAATACCTGGAGTGTTGTAAAAAATTAAATAGCGGAGCTCCCCAATATGAATTAATTGCTCAAGGCTTACTGCAAGCGCCCTAAACATAGATAATATGGCAAATCTTACATGAAACCATATTCCCAACACCACAAAAATGACCATATATTGTGCTAAAAATCAAAGATTAGAACACCTATTTCCACCACAATAGCAAATACCCTGTGATAGTCATAAACAACATTAGCTCGAAGAGGAAAATTAAAATGCATAGGAGGCCATAGTTAGAAAATGTTATAGTTGTAGATATCCTAATAGCCGTAAGTGTATAAGATGCATAGGCCTCAAAAGTGGTTACTTTTATCTAAAAGTCTCAACACTAAATTGTTTCCAAGTAGATCCAATCATTTTATTCCTTGATGGTATGTGGCCTGCCCTCAGAAGAAGACAAACAAAATAGTCTGGATTTGAGAAATATAAAAAGTCATAAACAAACCCACTATTAATAAGTCTGATAAATCCAATTATAAGAACCAAGGGTTACATGCACCAATCTCATCTTTGTATGATTTAAAGGAAGTATGAAAGTAATTACTCCCGGTTGTAGAAGTGATATATTTGTTGCTTTTTTGACGCAGGCTGACTGACTTAATTCAAAATGGCTCCCAAAATGGTTGAAAGAAATCACTCGCTAGAGAAATATGTCCACCAAGTTATATGACAAGCTGCCTACATGTAGACCCTTGAATCATAATTGCCCTAGACCAGTGCTTGTACATGCATAAGCACAAGAATAACACAATTCCAAGAGAATTTACCAACTTATGAATATCATCAACATATAGAAAAGAAGAAAATACTGGTGCCCACAACAAATTCCTCATGAAAACCCTATTTATTAAATACATGAAATGAAATGAAATGAAAATTCGTTTTTTATAGCGCACTTCTACCCTGAGGCCTCGTAGTTCTTGGACCGGGCGGTCGGAAAAACGAAGCCAGGCTGTACAGATTAGTGAAAGAGGAAGGTTTTCAAGAGTCTGCGGAAAGTCTGTAGATCGGATTCGCTGCGCAGAATGGGTGGGAGAGAGTTCCAAAAAGTGGCAGCATTCCACGAGAAGGAACATCCACTTCATCTGGCTTGTCGTACTTTCCTTGTGATTGCATAATCAAATAGTGCAACAAAATATACCTTGGACCGTGTTATGTCCCGGAAAAGACCTGTCGACAAATGCCAAATCGTAAAGCCTGTCATAAAAACCCCATTTGCTGAAAATTATCCATATACTGTAACCTCTGCCCAATTCCTTAAAAACACTATACAACACACCATATTGTTGACCCCAGATAATACCCTTTTGCTCCCATATATACAAAAAATAATTCTGGGCATTGTAGTATATGTAACAAAGCACCCAAATTTAAGAATGGCATTATTTCGAACCTCATAAGTACTTGCCGCAACGTAAATTACAGCTTCCCAAAGGCATGTTGACTAAACAACTTAACACACCTAAGTTAAACAATCCAAAGGTTTTGTGACCTATCGTGAACACGTTATTTAAAAGTCTTCATCCTCCCTTTATTATCATGCTCCGTTACATTCAGTCTCCAACTATCTAATGCCGTACCATAGTAAACTGGCAAACATCTCAAGTTACTCACCGAGTTGTAGCCACGGTGTGCCATGTCAGAGAATACTCAACTGCAAGTGTTTGTAAAAATGGGGGCTGTCGCTCTTATCAATTTAAAGCAGGCGCCACATATTCCTTCGTAATGAAAATAAAGGAAAGACAACCTGATTGCAGGAATCCTTCCAGCACTCTCGAGACCTGCATTTGATAATAGAAATCAAAAGGGGGAACTTATTAAATATATCTTGTATACAAATACAGTGGTTTACAACCATTACCACACGTTGGCTCCTGCACTTGTGAGTTATAGTAGATCGTAAACACAAATAGGTAACGCCCATTCGTTTTTCAACCTTTATGTGGGCAGCCCGCGTACTGTAAGAATCCCGTTGACAGTCAATAGACCATACTTCTCTAACCAAAATGTTCCTGACAACCAAAAATCAGTTAATTGAAGTTTAAAAGCAATTTCATCGAAACACGTGTATGAAAGATAATGAGATACCCCAGAGGAAAAGGAAAAACACAAAACAATTGCTCATTTAGTTAAAAGGGGGACGATTCACAGAACTAATCTGAGATAACATCCTAAACTTACTACTTTTGATATTCACAGAAGGCATTTAGTAGTAGTAAAGTTAGGACTCCTAACTTTGCTACTACTATCTTGAGATAAAATCCTAACTATATGACTTTTGGTATTTACAAAAGGCATTTAGTAGTAGTAAAGTTAGGAGTCCTAACGTTACTACTACTAAATGCCTTCTGTGAATACCAAAAGTAGTAAGTTTAGGATTTTATCTCCGATTAGTTCTGTGCATCGGCCCCAAGATGTTTCACGCATAGTGATGAGTACTGATGTCTGTTAGCATTAGCCACGATAGATCAACCAGATGGCCAGAAATATTGGAGTTAGTTATTTAAAATGTGGAGCTATACCCCAAAGGTGTTCATAGACCAAACATCAGCACATTAAATGAAAGCTTCGCCAGTATATTAACGCATAATACATATCCACATACACATAACTTCTATTGTCATGCTGTTACTAAAGGTACAAATCAACTAAATATACTGCATGAGAACAGATTTAACAATTATCCTATTTCACATAAATGTTTTGCTACACATTGAACGTTTCCAGATGTGTGTCCATGCCTCAATAACCATCATAAACTAAACCGGCAGCATGTAAGTAAAGGCTCAACCAGTGTATTGGCTTATAATAGGTATGACAATTACTGTCAATCCTTTTAACAAGGTACAACATAGATATAAATATTACATGAGAGATAATCCCCAACAAGACTCCTCATTTGCATAATACACTTGGGCCCGATGTAGGTAATCCCTATTTACAGACTCTTAAATACCGAATCATACCGATTCGGTATTTAAGAGTAGGTAAATAGGAAGGGTGCAGATGTAGGTAATTCTTATTTTAGAATTACCGAATCTGTAAGATTCGGTATTTACAGATTCGGTAAATACTGAGGGCCCGATGTAGGTAAATTCATTTTACCACTTCATAAATACCGAATCATACCGATTCGGTATTTAAGAAGTGTTAAAATGGAGGGGGGGTGATGTAGGTATTTCAGATTCGGTAAATACCGAATCGTTAAGATTCGGTATTTACCGATTCTGTAAATACCGAATTGGTAAAGCCCATTGATTCCTATGGGTATTGCAGCCCATAGGAATCAATGGTCATTACCGAATCGGTATTTACCGATTCAGTAAATACCGATTTTTGCAAGGGTGCAGGGGGTGTCACTTTGACACCCTCTAGCACCCCAATTCCGGACTTGTGTGCCATGTGGCACAGAGACATGCCCTAAGGGCATGTCTGTGTGTCACATTGCACAGGTGTGCATGCACAGATGTGCATGCACACCTGTATTCGGTATTTTACCACCCAATGGGATTGGGTGGTAAAATACCGATTCTTAAAGCCCTGTGGCACTCTGACATGTGCCAGCTACATCTGCATTTACAGAATCTGTATTTTACTGAGTCTGTATTTACCGATTCGGTAAATACAGAATCGGTAAAATACCGATTCTGTAAATGCATGCCCTACATCTGGAAACCGTAATACCGGTCGGAAACGGCCGAATTCGGCCGTTTTCGACCGGTATTAGGACACCTACATCGGGCCCTATATCTGTATTTCCCATTGATTCCTATGAGCCTTGAAGCCCATAGGATTCAATGGGAAATACCGATTCTGTATTTACAGAATCGGTAAATACCGAATCCTGGCAGGGGGAACGGGGTGTCACTTTGACACCCTGTAGCACCCCAATTGCAGGCTTGTGTGCCATGTGGCACACATACATGCCCTAAGGGCATGTCTGTGTGTCACATGGCATAGGTGTACATGCACATATGTGCATGTACACTGAAATTCGGTATTTTACCACCCAATAGGATTGGGTGGTAAAATAAGAATTCCTAAGGGCCTGTGGCACTGCAAACTGTGCCACCTACATATGGAATTACAGATTCGGTAAATATACCGAGTAGGTATTTTACCGATTCTGTAAATTTACCGATTCGGTAAAATTGGGGTCCTCTACATCTCAAAAACCAATTACCTGTCGGTAACGGCCGAAATCGGCTGTTACCGACCGGTAATTGGCGACCTACATCTGGCCCTTGGTTCCTTAAGTTACACTTCCAAACCATGTCCATATTTCGAAACACCTACATAAAAGGTGATGAGACAATTAAGTTGGTCACCTGTTACAGAAAATGAAAATGATACATCTCATTATCTTGATTTATACCAAATTCTATTGATCTTCATTTGAATATCAACTGTTCCTCATTTTTGCCACTCTGGAGTGGTGTGGCTCACTGGTTAGAGGCGGCAGACCCGGAAGCAGAGGTCGGCCCGGGACCAGGGTTCGATTCCCGACGTGGCAGGGTCTTGGGCCATGGTCAGCAGACTTGATAATTCTCGCCTCGGTGCCTACTCCAACCATGGGTCCCACTCAGCAACTCTGGGCAATAGCTTGCTTAATCTCTACTAACGGCCCCATCAGCGCCGGGGATGCTTGTCTTCACCTTGGAGATGCCCAGGAGGGACCATCTCACAGGGAAAGCCAGGATGGGTTCCCCAGCGGTATACAGCGCCGGGACGCCCCTTTGCTGGGGCAGCTGTGCGCTTTACAAGTATACGACATTTAACATTTAACATTTCTGCCATATGGTCCTCCCCCCCCCCCCCCCCCCCCCTTGGGTTTGCTTTGGACTGCGCGATCCCCATGAACTTAATTGCTGGGGTTTCTAAGGTTGTTTGTGACTCCCGTGTATGCATCACAACTGGGGATGTAGGATCATTATTTCTCAATGATCACATATGTTCCTGTATACGTTCTTTAAGGGGACGAACTGTACTTTCTACATATCAGTAGTCAGACAACATATTTTGCATTAAAATTTATGAATGTCTCAATCTTGAATGTTTCACTTTCATTAAAACTGAAACAATGTTTTGTGCATTGCACTACTACACATGCTACATGTGCTGTCCTTGAAAAAACCGTTGGGTGTCCTTGGCAACCATGTGTGAGTTTCAACAGTTATAGGTACAGATAACTGTTACAAACCGAGTCTCTAATTGTCATCCCTCTTTTGTGAACCATTTTGGCTTTCAATGGGATGGTCAGTGTCCTGTCCGTTTACAGGATGTACCAATTTTTCAACAGAATCTTGCTGTCACAACTGTAGGGTGTGCAGAAAGGAATCATATTACCCCACACTTCAGTGGTTTGTCTATGTTGCTTCCTCAACATACTATCTCTAGATACCTTTGGAATCCTCCTCCTGGCATGACTGTTTTTGAATAGCCCCTTTGTAACATAACATAACATGTGTAGGTGTAAAGCACACATTCACCAAGAAGGTTATCTTGGGGCTGAATAACAGATGTTTATTGTTACCCAACGGTACTCATTTTATCAACCACAGAAGGAGGAAACACTGAGTGGACCCACCGGGTTGGTAACCTATGACAATGAGGTCGAATATAGGCCCCTACAGTTGCCTTATTAGTCCATTAAGCCACCAGACCCGGCTGTAGGACTCAGCCTGTTAATCTATCCAACTCCTTCTGGACTTCTGGCTCACTGCCATTTCGCTTCACCTGTGACATTTCTCCATAGGGTATTGCTGACAGTTGGGCATCTGAGTGGGCACTAGCGGCATGTAGCAAAGCATGCTGTTGGCTAGCACTAAATATTTGTATGGACTTTGGTCTCCCTAATGTGTATTTCAATATCCAGAAAACTGATAGATTGTTTGTCAAACTCAAAAGTCATCTGTATTTTGTAGTTATTCATCGTGAGATATGTACAAAACTTCAACAGCAATGATTCAAACCCTGTCCAAATTAAGAGTAAATCATCAATGTATCTTCCTCAGAAGAAAATATGTTCTTTCAGGTGTTGCAGACCATCTTGCCATATGTGTCTTAATTAAAAGAAACTAATGTAGAGATTTGCGTACAAGGGTGAGAAACAAGAGCCGGTGGCGAATCGGAACAATTGCCCCTAGACGTTGTTCAATACAAATTCTATCATATCTATAAACATATCCGTGTTTACCATATTAGAGGCTGATCTGATTGGAAATAAAACCCCTACTCTTGGGCATGCATGTATACCGTGAATTTATATCTAATGTGACCCGTGTCATTTTGGATGACTACTGTACATCCTCCAACTTGTTTAGTACATCTTTGTTATCCTGTAAGAAAGAGGGAAGGTTTTTCACAAATGGTTTTAGAAATTCATCTGATTACTTGGATAGTCTTTCTGTGGGCGGTCCTATACCCAATATGATGGGTCTTCCTGATGGAGGTACCCTGAACATATGGATTTCTGGTAGTGTATATATGCATTGTATAGTTGGATTGGGATTAAATATATATGTACATTCTAGCTCTGTAATTACGGACAGTTCTTTCCCTATATGTAGCAAATCCCCCTCAGTGTTTTATAATCCCCTCTATGGGGTTGCCATCCAGTCTCACATATGCCTCCATATCAGCCAATTGTCTGTTGATTTCATATACATAAGCCTATCTATTCATGATACTATATTACCGCCCTTATCGGCTTCTTTTATGATGAATGATTTATCAGAACCAAGGTCTCACAGGGCTGCTCTTTCTTTTGCTGTTATATTTTGTATATTTTACTTTCTACATCTTTTTTCAAATTCATGAATATCTTTTGTTACCATTTTACCAAACGTGTCAATTACATTATCCGCTGGTAACATTGGCGTAAACGTAAACTTAGGTTTAATTCCACTTTCTAAGTTAACATACTGTATGACATTTAGATCTTGTAATAGTTGTTAATTATCGGGGTTGTCGCCCCCTTTGCACTAAGGGATAACAATAGCTGGATATCTTGTACTGACAACTTCATTGCATGGATTGAACATAAGTCCTGTTTTTACAAGAAGATTTGTTTTTGTTTTAATTGTCGCATGAATTTAAAGAGGTCTTTGTGTATCTGTGTCATATCACAATGATTCAATGGACAAAACCTAAACCTTTGTTCAATATATTTATTTCATGTTGTGTAAGCATTTTGCAGGTCACATTTAATGTTAACTATATGGCATTTTTGTACAGAAAAGGGGGTGGTGATGAACAGAGTGTCTGAATTAAGCAGACCACTCTTACCCAGTCCAAAGATCAGGGCTTGATCCATCACCGTTTTTCAGCTCACTGCACCATCCCAGCTCAGAACTTGGCTATATGCAAATTAGTCTGACCCTGGCCCAGTGCATCATGGGAACAGGGCAGACCAAACTACCAAGCCAATTCTTATACTGGGAAGGAAACAAGCTACCGGGGACCGGTTTCTGGCATTTCAGCCGTCTTCGGCCCGGCTTGCTTGAATCCTGATGGTGCAATGAGCTAGGGACTCACATCTGAGTATACCCTTCCACGCTTATGGTGGACAAAAATGATTCAGAAAAGGGGGTGGTGATGAACAGAGTGTCTGAATTAAGCAGACCACTCTTACCCAGTCCAAAGATCAGGGCTTGATCCATCACCGTTTTTCAGCTCACTGCACCATCCCAGCTCAGAACTTGGCTATATGCAAATTAGTCTGACCCTGGCCCAGTGCATCATGGGAACAGGGCAGACCAAACTACCAAGCCAATTCTTATACTGGGAAGGAAACAAGCTACCGGGGTCCGGTTTCTGGCATTTCAGCCGTCTTCGGCCCGGCTTGCTTGAATCCTGATGGTGCAATGAGCTAGGGACTCACATCTGAGTATACCCTTCCACGCTTATGGTGGACAAAAATGATTCAGAAAAGGGGGTGGTGATGAACAGAGTGTCTGAATTAAGCAGACCACTCTTACCCAGTCCAAAGATCAGGGCTTGATCCATCACCGTTTTTCAGCTCACTGCACCATCCCAGCTCAGAACTTGGCTATATGCAAATTAGTCTGACCCTGGCCCAGTGCATCATGGGAACAGGGCAGACCAAACTACCAAGCCAATTCTTATACTGGGAAGGAAACAAGCTACCGGGGACCGGTTTCTGGCATTTCAGCCGTCTTCGGCCCGGCTTGCTTGAATCCTGATGGTGCAATGAGCTAGGGACTCACATCTGAGTATACCCTTCCACGCTTATGGTGGACAAAAATGATTCAGAAAAGGGGGTGGTGATGAACAGAGTGTCTGAATTAAGCAGACCACTCTTACCCAGTCCAAAGATCAGGGCTTGATCCATCACCGTTTTTCAGCTCACTGCACCATCCTAGCTCAGAACTTGGCTATATGCAAATTAGTCTGACCCTGGCCCAGTGCATCATGGGAACAGGGCAGACCAAACTACCAAGCCAATTCTTATACTGGGAAGGAAACAAGCTACCGGGGACCGGTTTCTGGCATTTCAGCCGTCTTCGGCCCGGCTTGCTTGAATCCTGATGGTGCAATGAGCTAGGGACTCACATCTGAGTATACCCTTCCACGCTTATGGTGGACAAAAATGATTCAGAAAAGGGGGTGGTGATGAACAGAGTGTCTGAATTAAGCAGACCACTCTTACCCAGTCCAAAGATCAGGGCTTGATCCATCACCGTTTTTCAGCTCACTGCACCATCCCAGCTCAGAACTTGGCTATATGCAAATTAATCTGACCCTGGCCCAGTGCATCATGGGAACAGGATAGACCAAACTACCAAGCCAATTCTTATACTGGGAAGGAAACAAGCTACCGGGGACCGGTTTCTGGCATTTCAGCCGTCTTCGGCCCGGCTTGCTTGAATCCTGATGGTGCAATGAGCTAGGGACTCACATCTGCAGCAAACCGGGCCGAAGACAGCTGTAATGCCAGAAACCGGTCCCCGGGAGCTTGTTTCCTTCCCAGTGTAAGAATTGGCTTTTGTAGTTTGGTTTGCCCTGTTTCCATCATGCACTGGGACAGGAACAGACTAATTTGCATACAGCCAGGTTCTGAAACTGGGATGGTGCAGTGAGCTAAAAAACGGTGTTGGATCTAGCCCGGATCTCTTGACTGGGTGAGAGCTTTCTGCTTAATTCAGAGACTCTGTCCCTCACCACCCCTTGTTGTAAATATTTTTGTCCACCCTAAGCGTGGAAGGGTATACTCAGACATGAGTCCCTTGCTCATTGCACCATCAGGATTCAAGCAAACCGGGCCGAAGACGGCTGTAATGCCAGAAACCGGTCCCCGGGAGCTTGTTTCCTTCCCAGTGTAAGAATTGGCTTTTGTAGTTTGGTTTGCCCTGTTCCCATCATGCACTGGGACAGGAACAGACTAATTTGCATACAGCCAGGTTCTGAAACTGGGATGGTGCAGTGAGCTAAAAAACGGTGTTGGATCTAGCCCGGATCTCTTGACTGGGTGAGAGCTTTCTGCTTAATTCAGAGACTCTGTCCCTCACCACCCCTTGTTGTAAATATTTTTGTCCACCCTAAGCGTGGAAGGGTATACTCAGACATGAGTCCCTTGCTCATTGCACCATCAGGATTCAAGCAAACCGGGCCGAAGACGGCTGTAATGCCAGAAACCGGTCCCCGGGAGCTTGTTTCCTTCCCAGTGTAAGAATTGGCTTTTGTAGTTTGGTTTGCCCTGTTCCCATCATGCACTGGGACAGGAACAGACTAATTTGCATACAGCCAGGTTCTGAAACTGGGATGGTGCAGTGAGCTAAAAAACGGTGTTGGATCTAGCCCGGATCTCTTGACTTGGTGAGAGCTTTCTGCTTAATTCAGAGACTCTGTCCCTCACCACCCCTTGTTGTAAATATTTTTGTCCACCCTAAGCGTGGAAGGGTATACTCAGACATGAGTCCCTTGCTCATTGCACCATCAGGATTCAAGCAAACCGGGCCGAAGACGGCTGTAATGCCAGAAACCGGTCCCCGGGAGCTTGTTTCCTTCCCAGTGTAAGAATTGGCTTTTGTAGTTTGGTTTGCCCTGTTCCCATCATGCACTGGGACAGGAACAGACTAATTTGCATACAGCCAGGTTCTGAAACTGGGATGGTGCAGTGAGCTAAAAAACGGTGTTGGATCTAGACCGGATCTCTTGACTGGGTGAGAGCTTTCTGCTTAATTCAGAGACTCTGTCCCTCACCACCCCTTGTAAATATTTTTGTCCACCCTAAGCGTGGAAGGGTATACTCAGACATGAGTCCCTTGCTCATTGCACCATCAGGATTCAAGCAAACCGGGCCGAAGACGGCTGTAATGCCAGAAACCGGTCCCCGGGAGCTTGTTTCCTTCCCAGTGTAAGAATTGGCTTTTGTAGTTTGGTTTGCCCTGTTCCCATCATGCACTGGGACAGGAACAGACTAATTTGCATACAGCCAGGTTCTGAAACTGGGATGGTGCAGTGAGCTAAAAAACGGTGTTGGATCTAGCCCGGATCTCTTGACTGGGTGAGAGCTTTCTGCTTAATTCAGAGACTCTGTCCCTCACCACCCCTTGTTGTAAATATTTTTGTCCACCCTAAGCGTGGAAGGGTATACTCAGACATGAGTCCCTTGCTCATTGCACCATCAGGATTCAAGCAAACCGGGCCGAAGACGGCTGTAATGCCAGAAACCGGTCCCCGGGAGCTTGTTTCCTTCCCAGTGTAAGAATTGGCTTTTGTAGTTTGGTTTGCCCTGTTCCCATCATGCACTGGGACAGGAACAGACTAATTTGCATACAGCCAGGTTCTGAAACTGGGATGGTGCAGTGAGCTAAAAAACGGTGTTGGATCTAGCCCGGATCTCTTGACTGGGTGAGAGCTTTCTGCTTAATTCAGAGACTCTGTCCCTCACCACCCCTTGTTGTAAATATTTTTGTCCACCCTAAGCGTGGAAGGGTATACTCAGACATGAGTCCCTTGCTCATTGCACCATCAGGATTCAAGCAAACCGGGCCGAAGACGGCTGTAATGCCAGAAACCGGTCCCCGGGAGCTTGTTTCCTTCCCAGTGTAAGAATTGGCTTTTGTAGTTTGGTTTGCCCTGTTCCCATCATGCACTGGGACAGGAACAGACTAATTTGCATACAGCCAGGTTCTGAAACTGGGATGGTGCAGTGAGCTAAAAAACGGTGTTGGATCTAGCCCAGATCTCTTGACTGGGTGAGAGCTTTCTGCTTAATTCAGAGACTCTGTCCCTCACCACCCCTTGTTGTAAATATTTTTGTCCACCCTAAGCGTGGAAGGGTATACTCAGACATGAGTCCCTTGCTCATTGCACCATCAGGATTCAAGCAAACCGGGCCGAAGACGGCTGTAATGCCAGAAACCGGTCCCCGGGAGCTTGTTTCCTTCCCAGTGTAAGAATTGGCTTTTGTAGTTTGGTTTGCCCTGTTCCCATCATGCACTGGGACAGGAACAGACTAATTTGCATACAGCCAGGTTCTGAAACTGGGATGGTGCAGTGAGCTAAAAAACGGTGTTGGATCTAGCCCGGATCTCTTGACTGGGTGAGAGCTTTCTGCTTAATTCAGAGACTCTGTCCCTCACCACCCCTTGTTGTAAATATTTTTGTCCACCCTAAGCGTGGAAGGGTATACTCAGACATGAGTCCCTTGCTCATTGCACCATCAGGATTCAAGCAAACCGGGCCGAAGACGGCTGTAATGCCAGAAACCGGTCCCCGGGAGCTTGTTTCCTTCCCAGTGTAAGAATTGGCTTTTGTAGTTTGGTTTGCCCTGTTCCCATCATGCACTGGGACAGGAACAGACTAATTTGCATACAGCCAGGTTCTGAAACTGGGATGGTGCAGTGAGCTAAAAAACGGTGTTGGATCTAGCCTGGATCTCTTGACCGGGTGAGAGCTTTCTGCTTAATTCAGAGACTCTGTCCCTCACCACCCCTTGTTGTAAATATTTTTGTCCACCCTAAGAGTGGAAGGGTATACTCAGACATGAGTCCCTTGCTCATTGCACTATCAGGATTCAAGCAAACCGGGCCGAAGACGGCTGTAATGCCAGAAACCGGTCCCCGGGAGCTTGTTTCCTTCCCAGTGTAAGAATTGGCTTTTGTAGTTTGGTTTGCCCTGTTCCCATCATGCACTGGGACAGGAACAGACTAATTTGCATACAGCCAGGTTCTGAAACTGGGATGGTGCAGTGAGCTAAAAAACGGTGTTGGATCTAGCCCGGATCTCTTGACTGGGTGAGAGCTTTCTGCTTAATTCAGAGACTCTGTCCCTCACCACCCCTTGTTGTAAATATATTTTTGTACAGCACTTGCTATTTATTTGCTCTATCTTGACACTCTGTATTTTGTCCAGATGGAAGATCAAATCTGGAGTATTTCATGGTTCGTCAATGGAGTGTTGACTTATATGACAACAAGAAGAATTGATGTGACTTGCGCCAACTCGATCAACTACTTTACTGTATACTTCATACGCTGAACTTGACCTTTGATAGAAAAAAGCAACTTCTAGACAGTAGTGGCTGCTACGGAACTGTGGTGGTGAGGCGGGGAGGGTTTAAAAAAAAATCCACTTACCTGCTAGCCACTGCCTCCTCCGTTCGATGCAGGAAGCATACAGGCTCCCAGACTCTCCTAGCCAATCATGATGCTGCTGTCACCAGCATGACAGCAGTGTTGTGATTGGTCTGAGCGCCGAAGTTCAGCGCTCAGACGGGGACAGGAAGCCTGTGCATTTTCTCCAACAAGGATGTGCAATACAGCCGGGTAGAGAACATGCTAAGGACGGCCAGACAAACTGTCATGCACACTTAGAAAGTGCCTACCACGCCTCACTCTGCTTTGTGGGCAGCCCGGTTCCCTCCCCGTCAACACCTAAACCAGGGGTCTCCAACCTTTTGTGTAGTGAGAGCTACTTCTGGTCAGTGAAAATCGTTGTGAGCTACTAAACCCCAAGCAACTCGCGCATTTTTCCGAGCGTTCTCCCCTGCCCAGTTTCATTGACGTTAGCCCTTTTTCGCAGAGCCCATGGGCCCCATACTGTGGTTTGAACACAATAACGCTGAAAGAAACAACTTTGCATGTGTGCTGTTGGCAAACCATTTTATGACCTTTCAATTAATAGCTTAAAAATCAGGACCTATCAAATAATACGTGTGATGCACAATGCAAGGCATATTTTCACATTGAGATCACAAAATCCACAACAACATACAGATACTACAAATCAAGCTGAATGACTCACAATACGGTAGTAGGTTGTGTTGCTGAAAAAAGACAGTAGTTTTGGCAGGTATGCCTGGGTTAGACCTCTGTGAACGCCATTACAGCCTCTTTTCACCCTACGCACAACCTGTCCCTGTTGACTGCAGTAATTCATATCTGGCAGAGCAGATGAAGAAGAGCAGAGACTGATTAATCACCGCCTCTTGTGTGGAGGAGGAGACAAACTGAGGAGCTCCCTTGCCAACCCACCACCACCCCTCCAGCTCTCTCCACTGCTGCAGTCTCCAGCAAAGCAAGTACTAATCATAAAATGAAGTGATTTATGTTTGAACGATATTGAAAAATATTGAGATAGTTCACCCACAATCCCCTCGGGGTGAGGGAAGTGCAGGACGGGTGAATGAGTATGGCACATTGAATCTGCATTGTTGGGGACTAGGAGTCCCAGGTCTACATCTGTGCCAAAGGAGGCAAGGCCAGCAACGCTACCATGCTAAAATCAATGTGAGCATTCCCGCTGCGCGGGACACAAGAACTCTGCATTGGCGGAGACTACGAGTCCCAGGTCGACATTTGTGGGTAAGGAGTGGGGCCAGCAACTCTCCTGTGCTATAAAGCAAGGAAATTTAATCTTACTTGTGTTATATATCTGGATGCAATGATGGAAGCAGCAAAATACCAGTCGGTTGGCACACTATGCTAAGCACAGATTTTTAGCGTTTATTAGGTCTTTTTAACACTTGCCCTTAATTACATGGGCCGCACCCCTTTGAGAGACCCCCCAGTTTTTTCATCCCACTTAAAGCCCTGTTCAAAACATAACATGGAAGGCGTGTACAGCACATAAAGCTCAGGCAGCAGCATCAGTACAAGCTTTATAACAGGTACCAGTCAGTTGTGTGCCAGTGTATCTGAGGAGGCCTGTGCAGAGAGTTCCGCAGACAGTGCGGGCAGACTGAGCCTGAAGGTTAATCGTTAGTAGAGATACCTAGGGAGAGAAGGAGCATGTGTGGGCCGTCTGAGAATGGATGTGGGTTGGTTGATTGTCTGTGGGGATTGTAAGTGGGCCATATGAGGATCTGTAAGGTTGTCAACATTCTAACTTAGTATCTCTTATGGCTGGCGTAGGGCCTCGAAGTGCTGACTGTGGTTCTATGAGGGACAGAGCAGGCGTGAGAGTTCAGGGGGGCTAATTCTTCCAGCCGTAACCAGAGTGGCTGTAAGAATGGGTGAAAACATAATAAAAGCCTCATTTACAAGTAAATGGCCTTTAACAGACGTGTGAAGTACGGGTGCGGCTGCAATTAGACGTCACCAGCCAGCGAAGCTGTGTCAGCCCGGGCTGACACACACGGGGGGGGGGCTTGGGGCTGAAGCCCTGTAAGCCCAATAGGTGTTGCGCGCTTGGTCACAAGGATAGACACCTCGATGGTCGACAATAGGAAAATCCAAGGGTTGCGAAGCAAATGATGAACTGAGTCTGCCCTATCACAAGCAGAAGTGACATTTCCCGTCTTTCCAAGTGGGGTAGGGCTCCTTGCCAATATTTTTTTTTCTAATTTATATAATTATGTACAGTAGTTTTATATAACTTTCAGTGCTCTCCCTTTATGCTACCTCTTTTCGAGGTACAGTAATGTCACAGCCCCTTTATCCTCCTTGCAGAAGATTTTCAGGGCGACCAGGTTCTTTTAAGACTGATTCAGCATGAGCTTCCAGGGAAAAACTTGAAGTAAGACAAGGGCAGCGGACCGGCTACCAAGGATTGTTAACAGCCGCCTTCACCTGAAGGAAAGCTGAAGTGGATTAGTGTTTCTGAATCTCTCTGGGTATGAAGAGGCCATTAGGAATCACCCCTGGCCCTAATGGACTCTTGCTCCAAGAGACGGATTGAGGCAGAGAAGGAAGGGTTCATAGAGCGGTACACCCTGCGACGCGTGACCGCCTCGAGTGTGACAACTAACAATTATCACGAGGTATGAAAACTAACACATCCGTGTTAACACCGCCGAGAGGCCTCTCACACGGCTTGCCTGCCTTACCTGCTGTTCGGTTGATAGAAGACAGCAGGCTGTACTGAAGGCAGATGGCGCGGGTCCCAGCAGTTCTACTGCTTGCGCGACCTTGTCCCAATGCAGCGCGAGCTACTGGCAGGGTCTCGGCGAGCTACCCGTAGCTCGCGATCGACTGGTTGGAGACCCCTGACCTAAACAGAGCCAGTTTGGAAAAATAAAATGATAATAACATGGTGTTATTATCATTTAATTTTTCTTGTGCAGCTATGCTCCTCCATCTTAGCGGAGGCGCTGCTGCTGGTTCTAGGCCACTGTGTCTGTCCTACTGAAAATAGTGCACATATTCTCTAGACTAGAGTGAACTGGACGCCATCCATTATTAATAATGGGGGAATTTATTTCTAAGGAAAAGACATCCTGAAAATTTAGTAACAACATCAGTCGTTAAACCACCAGCCATCTTAAATTTGTGTAATTTTCGGGACGCATTTATGATTTTTCCTAATTGGATTGGTAAAAAAACAATATTTGAGGTTTGTTATTTATTGAATGGAGCAAATAATGGTGATTGCTAGTTTTGCCCTGAAAATGGGGTTTAACATTCAGGTGTTCGTGCTTTCTGCACCAACATTTGTGCCCTCATTTACTGAGTGTGTTTCACTTGATAAATTTCAACTTACTAACCATTATGAGATGGAAAGAGCCAACTGTAACATTACTTCATATATTTATAATTCAGTCATGTGTGCAAATAGTGGTTTGCGCAATATTTGGAATGTCACCAGGCACTCCTACTCGAGGACATTGAGTTATCAACCAAAGCAAGCTACTCTTTTTGCACGAAAACCCTTAAACATTTCATTATATCTATCACTAATTTGCACCAGGATCCCTGAACGAATTCCTCAGTGAGGTTAGGACAACACATGATTCAGTCATCTAATCAATTATGGCACAGGCACTACATTCTCATACCACCCTGTCTAATCTGCATCAAGGTCAGGCCACCAAAAATGTAGCCTAGCTTTGGTCCTAGTCCCAGGCATTCCCAATGTCATTTGCCAATCACAAATCTCTTCAGAATTAAAAAAGAAGTTGCCTTATCCCCTTGTATCAATACCTTATTTTTCAACTGATTTTTCACTGCTTAATATCCTTAAACGCTATGAAAAGATTAAATATATTCTCTTAAATATTTCTCATCATGCAGTCCTTCCTTAGTAAACTTCCTGCCCATCTCCATAAACTTGTTCATCTTAAATTCTTCCTCTCATTTTCTTCTGTCAACTCAATAACGCTCAGTAGCAAATCTCGACTAGTGGAAGTGCTTCTTTTGTTTTCACCCATATGATAGAGAAGAGGCAACAAGTCATACAATGAGTTCGTGCACTTTTACCAAGGCAACCTTAACCAATGGGCATATGCTCAATCTAAAGCCTCTGCATTTTACCTGCACAACTACCCGATCTCGCTGTAAGGCCTCCATCAAAAGAAAGCATGCTTACCAACGGTTTGCGGTCTTTGGATTAGAAATTTAGTTGCCCACAAAAATGCATGCAAATTCCCTGCAGCTCAAGAGTAAGCTAATATTTTGTTTTCAATTGCCAAGTACTTTCATTCAATTGCTTTCAGCTGAACCTCCAATGAGGTTTGCATTCTTTTTCAGCATGGTAATTAAGGGCTCTGTTCTCTTTGAAAAGTCTTATAGAAACTTGGTATAAAAACCTGAAAGCTGCAGTAACTAAATAAGCTGATCCATAGAAAAATAATCAAGTGCTGTTATATTGACCTCAGTGTTGCAATTAAAGACTGGCGGACAAAGTATATGTCACATGAGGAAGGCAGCTACAAATGTTGAAATATTCATAACTATGTCGCTCAGTACAGAATTGAGGAATTCAGTCAGTCAGTCAGTGAGTGCCTCATCAAGAGCATGACGTTATCATCTCAGATCATTGGTAGCTTCTCCTGGGTCCAATTTACACGCAGAATCCTGAGGAACAACATGCCATCACATACATGGCATGACGAGATATGGCTTCAGGCAAGGATGGAACCAAACGACAGTCACAACATACAACACATCTCCTTTCTTTAGTCCCAACCAAAAGGACAATGCACACTTTCCTAAACAAAACCTTCTATGACTCAGTCAACCAACCAAAACTGATATAGTCCAGTTGCTAAGTACAAATTGCCACAACAAGGTAAGATATATTTATCTTATCTTTCCACACCTAACCCCTTTTTCAGGCAACAGCAGTCTAGCTCTATGTTGGAGAGCCACACCCTGCATCACACAATTAAAGTGGTGGAATACGGCGTTGCTGTAAAGTGGCTAGCCAATCACCTACCCTGCAGGAGCAGGCAGTGCATCAAGTGATGGAAACTGCACCCAAATAGTGCAGAACATAGACACACACGACAACAACCACCTGAAGATGCTTAACAGAAAAAAATGACTAACACGTCCTACCAATGATCATTTCCCACAACTAAGGGCTTGATTCAGAGTTTGGCGGACAGAATCCACCATTGCACATGCGATGGAATATACTGTCCGCCTAACTCTTTGGCTGTCCATCTCATTTGGAGATGGGCGGACCATAAGCTTTCAGTTGACTGAGCCATGTTGGCTATGTCAACAGAAAGCTTCCTCCGATGGCTTGGCGGGGTTGGGGCGGTCGGAGGAAAGGCATCACACCACCCGCCCTGTGGATGGTGTGATGTCCTTTCTTCCGTCCATCACCCTCCATGTAAAACCTGGCTGTTGTCTTTATTTCTCCTAATGCTTTGTTAACCCCAAGTGAGATTCCTATACAGTGCCCTCTTGTTAATAGTTTAATTGCTTTCCATTCTATTAGGGAGTTTTTAGCTATCCCAGTGCGGCTGCTTCGTTACGGACGTACCTTTTCGAGTCGCTGCACCTTCTTCTCGGTCCTCACTTTGCAGCGCCGGAAGCACCCAGGTTCCCAGCCTGTCCCAGCCAATCACGCTGCTGCATCAGCAGCGTCGTGATTGGTCTGAGCGCCTGTTTGGCCGCTCAGGCAGTACCAGGAAACCTGGGCATGTTGCACAGCCCCGTGGAGAATACACTAAGTGCGCATGATTGTTCGGCCGGCCAATTAATCATGCACACTTTGGGAGTGCAAAAACCACTCTTCACTGTGAACAGCCCCGACCTGGCTACAATCCCTCGCAGAAAAATAAAATCATAATAACAGCTTGTTATTATTGTTATCATTATTATTATTATTATTATTATTTATATATTTTTTTTACATTCCTCAAATAGAGGTGGGACAAAGATCCTCCGCCTTAGCGGAGGAGCCGCCAGTGAGCTATCCTCTAATAGTTCGAAAAATATTACAAGTCTGAATAGTCATTTATTCTTATTTCTCTGCCTTCCTTTCCCCTTTCCTTTATGTATTGTCCAGTAAGCTGTAACATATGTCTTTAAGAGGAAACACAGGTTTTTTAAGTACACCTTCATCTGTCTTGTAGTTTGCCCAGTCACGGATATGGTCCTAAGATCACTGAATACAGAGATGTAGTCCTGTCTTACAATGGCCAATAACATGTATATTTATTCCACCACTCCGAAGTTACTGTGAGGGCTCTATAAAACTCCTAAACAGATACTGTATCATTTGTGGATAGTATATTATGATCTGGTGTGTCATGTTCCTTTTTTGATGGGTATGTCCCCATCCATGTTTTTGCATGTGTTGACCCCTGCCCTGAGTTACCCTACAGCAAGTCTCTATGTTTTTTTTTTCCAGACCTTAGCCCAGGTAACAACCATTCAATGCATGTTGATATCCACTTCCCTTAATTGGTGTAGGAGTCTCTGAGAGCGGCTCTGTGGTTTGGAGGTGCCCACCATGCATGCCTTCCTTTATCAAAAGAGCCTTCTGTCTCCTTGCTGCCTTACATGCCTTTGCCAGTGTCGCAATGGGGGACGCTGCTGACACTCTTACCTTGTGGGGAGTTCTGCCCTTTGTGTTGTAGCGGGGAGGCGCCGAGCACGAGGATCTTTACCTGCCTGGTCGCGGCTGCTGTTTTGCCTGCCACGGACCCGCCCCCACCGCCATCTTCCTAGCGCGACTACAGGCCCCAGAAGTCTCGGAGGCAACGCCTTATTACGTCATCCACCAGAGGGACGCACGCGGGCGAAGCCCAGTTCAAGGGCGGGCCCGTCCGCGCCCGTCAGAGCCCGAAGGAGGCCGGGCTGGGCCACATTACTGTCATTTTCTTACTTCTTTAAGGACTATGAACTGTACGTTGTGGTCTGCCGTATTTGGGGCTTAATGGTGAAAGGGGGTTTTGTTTGTTCGAATGTACAGGGACACTTGGGTCAGTACGATGAGTAAAGGGAAGGTGGGGGGCATGGTGGTGGGTACTTTAGACGCTTTCCTTAATAGGGCTGAGTCAGTCCTGCTTCATGAGATTCAGGCCACTGAGCGCAGGTTGTCTTTAGAACCCTTATTTTCGAGGGGTGGTTCCTTGCCCAGCGCCCAATTGCCCTTGTCACAACGTCTGTAGAGCTGGGCACTAACAATGACACAGGGCCCCCCCCCAATTCAACAAGCATCACGCCCACGTCTACATCCCAGGGCTCTTTACTAACTCAGCACACTCCTAATAGCCCCGCTAGGGTAACAACTAGGAGAAGGAAAGCAATGGGGGGGACAGGATTAGGACCACCCACTAAGAAAGTCCGGGGTGCTTCTAAACAAGCGCCTTTGTCTGCTATTACTGAATCTAGTGGGTCATTTGTGTTTGGGAAGCAGGGGACAACTACCTCGAGTTTCCCCGTGGTTGGGAAATCAAAAACTATGTTCAATCAGGAGGACCTTTGCGCCCTACTGGGGAAGCACCTGGCTACACTCATTGATCCAATACTTAGGCGCCTTGACACAGTGGATGCTAGGCTAACTAAGATTGAGCAATGTTTGACCTATAGTGCCCAAAAGGATAGTGAGCAATCCTCAGCCCTTGCTAACATAGGGGCACAACACAGGCCATCAGGTGGGGTACATAAAGTCACACGGACAGACACTCAAAATGCGCATTGTAGTAATGAGCGGGTTGTTCCATTGATGAGTCTTGTCTGTCCTTCTGTTACCAGTGCTAATAGGGGCAATACACTGCCAACGGAACACCAGCAAGGGGTTACGGCCAACACTAATAGACATCAAGATGAGCACGGAATAGAGGGGGAGGTGGCTATGTTACCAAGTCTCCACCTTCCACAGAACCAAACCCCCTATACGGTTATCTTAGCGAACGTTCCCCCACTCCCGTCCGGCACATATGAGCACTGGTCCACACTTAAAAACAAGGCTCTTCATTGTCTAACTAAGAAGACCGGGATTCGACAAGAACTATTTGACGAATTCAAAATGGTCGGCCGTGTAAACTGGGTAGGCCATTTGCACAAGTCGCTGTTCGGGGACTGTGTGGTATTAAGCTTTAGGTCTCCCCTATTAGTCAGACACATCCTTGAGCTGGTTAGGTACTCTCCACCAGTTTCAGAAAAAATTAGACTATTCCCACTTGGGTTCTTCTACAATCGCTGGTTTACACCTAGTAACAGGGTGACAGGGGTTCAAACTATGCCCCTTAGCAGGGTACCATTTAGATGTATAGAAGTGAACTGCTGCTGGGTCCTCCCTTGTGTTTCTTTCTGGACACCCTCATTAGATTAGTTGGAGGGTGTTGAGAGTCGGGTGACAGCTTTCTAGGAAAGTTCAGGATTAGATTTTACCATGGCCTAGCACCAAAAGTGCTTTCTTTCATCTGCAGGGCAGGCAGTGTTACTTTGATATGCAGCTATCGAATTCTTGTTTTACTGTATTGGACATGTCTAGGCTAGAGTTTTCCAAGAGGCATTGTTCCAGTTTGTTCAACATTTGATACTAGTACTGCGGAATAACCAAAATTGGTGAACCCACTACAGCCTGCCATATGCCATATGCCATGTACAGTGGATACAGATATGGAATATCACTTCCTAATGTTACCCTAATGCCCAGTCAAAAAGGGCAATGTGCAAGTTGGTGAGAAAAGATTGGTTATTGTTTTGTAGTTTTTCATAACCGTAAGCTTCTTCTGAGTAGAATACATCCCAGTTTTGCATCTGAAGTAGCTCAAGATTTTCATAAACCTTAGGTGATTTCCCTTCAGGATTTCTTAGATGAAGTTAATCACAATCATTACGTTTGTACTCCAAAAGTAGTGATTTTTAGTTTAAAAGCACTTGGTTGAAATTCTTTGTAAAATTTAATTTGGAATAAAGTGGGATTTCTCAGCTGTTTGCGCTTTATAAGTAGGCTAAAATTGAATGGGAATAGAAAGGCATATCAAAGGGATGGGCTTAGTGGCATCTTTGCAGTTTCAGTGAGTTGGTTAACTTGCACTCTAAAAACCAGCAAGTATTGTAGACCATTCCTTTTTAGAGTTCAATAGCTCAATTGATAGTCGAGACTGTATAGCGAGCATTGATTAAAGGAATACTATTCTAAACCTTAGTTGTAGGGGGTGTTTTATGAAAATAGTTTTTATAGTTTCAAAACCCTGACTGCCAACATAATTCACCATGTCATTACCACAAAGAAACTTGAACGCATCCTGACAAAGGTAGTGATCTCAGATTGGCAGATTCAGTACCAAGTTTAAGTGCGAACCTAATGTAAGAGACAGTCGCTCTGTCTGTGTCCCTGCTGGACTTAAGTATTTTGAGATGAATCAAAAGTAAAGCAGGTCTGATTCTTGCACCCTGGTATTGCTTGCATCAGGAAGCTCCGTAGATTGGAGATGGCATCTGGATCGCTGATGCTCGTCCCTTTGGGATTCCTGGATGACCCGGTCACCTGAGTCTTCAATAGGCCTGCTGCCTCCTTTGCAGGAGAGTAGGAGGGACAGATGTGTGTCTCATTATGCCTCCACCATATTTAAACTATATAAAAAGATCTACATTATGAATGATACAAATTCTGTTCAATTTAGGTACATGCTCATAAGGAGCCTGGTTGAGCCGTTCTAAGAGCATGATAAAAATGATTTTGACCCTCTAAGCAGAGGAACTCTTAAGTGGAACTAATAACCATTTACATTACAAACCAGTAACTGTGTTTTTTCTGTGTGACCCTTGACATCAACATAAATGCAATAATTCATTAAACTTTATTTAGTTTGTTGCAACCATAAAAGTATACACTATATATTTATAAAACATAATATGGAACTTTTGTAAAATTGCAACTCGATCATTTCCAGGAAGATAACCCCGACACCTTTGTTATTAAACATTATCCTCCTAGGTTGTTAAAATCACATGAGTTAACATGAGTAAACACAATACATACATTAAAATGCAATCTCATTTTTTAATTTTTTTATAAAAGGTGGGTTACATACACCTATAACTCTGTACTCTGGAGAGACCCCTTAATTCTACTCATGTATTTCTCCAAAGCACAGGCTATATCCATATTTAACAATCCCACCAAAAGGTCTGCAGCTTGCTTTCTATTCATAGTCCTGTATTTTTTGAATATCGGGCCTAAAATCTCCTTACGTATACCAAGGACCATCCTACAGTCTAATAAAATATGAATAATATCACAGGAGGTACCTAACATACAAGTACAGTTGCCATTACTATTTATCATGAGATTTTTAACCCTGCTATTTACATAACGGATCTTTCCCATTCTTAATCTTAATACCTCTCTTCTTAAGTGCTGGTTCGGCAACCTGTCCAAGTAAGGGTAGGAATGGTCTACTGAAATCCATACTTGGATCATATGGGACACTAATATTTTTTGCCGGAGATACTCTTGATCGCTTATACGGGACGCGTCCGCTCCCAATGACCGTAGTTCCTTTTTACCTATATTCACGTGTCCTAGCTGCGTATCTAGTTCTATTCCTAGCTTCCCATATGCTTCTTTTAATGAGGCTCTTGTTTCTTTTACCCAAGATAACTCGCTAGAGGCAATTTCCTCTCTACACCACTGTGATATTTTTCTGGTGGGCTCCCCTGTCTCCAGACGCTGCCAAAACCGTATTAGTGCCATCCAAGTTGTAATTGCCCAGGAGGTAACTCCCAGCTCCAGTCTTACTGCTTGTACCATTGCTGATTTTGGCAACGAGAACAAGCTTTTCAGGATCATACCCTCCTCTTTATCCCAACCTTTTTTCCCACTTAGGAGGAGAACCTCTGATCCATATAGAAATTGCGCGAGGACCATTGCTAGGTAGGCCTTTATAACCGGCCCATCTGACATTTCTCCGTAGAAGCTATTAAATCTTTTTAAGCCCTTTATAGAAGCTGTTGCCCTAATTTTTAATGCTTCCAGATGGGTGGTCCAATTCAAGTTACTCGTGAACCATAGTCCCAAGTATCTATATTCCGTTACCCTCTCAAGTAATTCCGTGCCTAGATGCCAAGGGAACCGGGTCTTGCTTTTACCGAAACATAGTATTTTGGTCTTTTCCATATTTACTACCAGTTTTTTTTTAAGCAGTAATTATGGAACATATTTAGTTTCCTCTGCAGGCCTATCTCCGTCTGGTCCATGATCACCAGATCGTCTGCATAAAGCAGACAAGATATGTGGTTACCTCCTAGCTTTGGACTAGCCCCTCTAACCTCTCTTAGATTCCGAGGTAGGTCTGTTATAAACAGAGAGAAAAGCAACAGGGCTAATGCGCACCCCTGCCTCAGGCCATTTCCAATCTGGATCCTCCCAGATAATCCGCCCCCCTCGTCCAGGATTACCTGGGCCGAGTTGTCTGTATGTAAGGCCTGGATAAGGGCTAACAGGTCTGCGTGTATCTTGTAGCCCACCAAGGTAGACTATAGCTGCTCCCTGCCTACAAGGTCGAATGCCGCGCGGAAGTCAACAAAACAGGTTACCCCTTTGCTCTATAGACTTCCGCGCTACCGCCCAGAGGGCAAAACAATGATCCACCGTTGAATGCCCTTCTTTAAATCCCCCCTGTTCAGGAGGTACTATACAGTTATCTTCAGCCCAATCTTTTAGCGAACCTAAAATTATTTTAGAGAAAACTTTTCCCCCAATATCCAAGAGGTTTATCTGGCGATAATTTTTAGTGGAGTTTACATCACCTTTTTTCTGTATGGGTCTATTGATGGCCCCTTTCCAGCTATCTGGTAACGTTCCTGTTTTTAGTATTCTTAAGAACCTCTTTGAGAACAAATCCGCCCACCAATCTATATTTGTCTTTATAATAATGGCGGGTAGATTGTCTTGGCAAGCAGCTCGTGTTAAATTTAAGTTGCCTATCACGGTTTTAATATGGCCTTGAGAGAACTGCTCCATTACTTCTCCCTAACTCCAGGCCAACTAGATGGTTCTTTCACCTCCCTCCTTGGCCAATTGCCGTAGATCTCCTCAAGATAGATTACCCACTTATCCTCTGGGACAGAACATTGCATGGACCCTGCCGTTTTCCCCGTACATTCCTGTATCAGTTTCCAGAAGCCTTTGAATTTTTTTTCTTCAATTGCCACAAGTAGGTTCTTCCAGCAATTTTCGCTAAACAATCTTTTTTTTCTGTAATAGATGCCTTGTATTTTATCCTTAATTTCTTATGTGCTAGAAATGGTGCATCATTATAGCTACGCCTAAGGCTTCTTTCACTCTTTCTAATAGCGGCCTTTGCTTTACGGCATTCTGCATCAAACCATGGTTTACTAATTTCATGCAGTGATAATTTCCTTTCCAAGCTAAACTTCCCCCGTTTAATTTTTATTCTGAGGCATTCTACAAGTTGTCTTATCATATCCTCATACCAGGATATCTCCTCCCCCTTTGCTAGATTTCCTAAGTCAACTACTATCTGAAGATCCTTCAGTTTATTTAGGTGTTCCTCACTTATCCGGGTTGTAAGCCGCTTGGAATATTCAACCTCTACATGTAACACCTTCTGTCTCGGTGGAACCTTATTAGCATACATTTCTATCAATAATTACTTGGTAAGGTATGAACCTAATACCATATCATCACCATGCTGTTCTTATTCATCAATGCATTTACCAGTTACAAGGTTTTTCATGTAAGACCCATGTGAAATAAGTTTCCACTCTTCCAGAAAATGCTTGGTTTTCTTTCAGATAACAGGACTTGACAGTGAAAATGCAGCTATGATCAGTATTGCTGTTACCTGTTTAAAAATAGCATTATCCTTGTAATGAAGGTACCAGGCTTGTTTATAGTTCTCACAAAAACATTGGCAGATAGGGTGGGCTTTCTATTCTGGACGTAAGTGACTGGGGAGATGCTTGGATGGCACTCTCGGGTGATCGTAATCCTTGCTAGACTGCAGCTCATACAGCTCAGATACCTGTATAGTATACTTTACCCCTAAAAGGTCATGGCATGCTGGTAGGATCTCCTTGCCACAATTATTTAGGTGTGGGGTGGCTGGTGGACGCTTTTTTTTATGTTGTTGGAGACTGCTCATTGATTAAGAGTTCTTGGTAGACCTATTGATGTATCTGACGTATTCAATGAACTCGTAACTAAGTTGTTAGGTAAAAGAAGTGTTTATTCCTGTTAGCAGACTCCAACCACAATTCCAGCTCCTGCTCCTCCCTGTCTTCAGGATCAACTGACCCCAACATTCTGTAATACAACAATAAACATCAGGGGAACACTCATCATTATGCATTCCACATTTTGCTGCATCCTTTGAATAAGGCAGGATGCCACACATCTCTCCTTTACCAAACCACAAAACAATTAAACACTAAAAGGCAAGTCACATATGATTGACCAATAAATTATCTTTACAGATAAAAATCCTTAAATCTTCCAGGTTGCTTGACGTCCTGTCTCACCTCTCTGTTGCCACTGGCACTACCACCATTGTCCTTGTTATCACACTTGTATTCACACAGAATTGGTCTGCTGATGTGGGGGGGAGGTAATGCCACTCTCCAAGATATTACAATGTAAAGAGGGGCCTCAACAGCAGAATCTCAACAACCAATGTATATAACCTAAAATGTATATTTTGAATCAACCACATGGAAGACCGCCCTAGACCCATTACATACAACTTTCTAACTTGGAATATTCACGACCTGGGTAACCCTCGCAAGCGCCAACACATCCTTTTGTATCTAGACCGCCATAACATTCACTGTGCGCTCTTGCAAGAAACACACTTCAGCCCCAGTGCCACTGTCTCGTTCGCATCCCGCTGGGCAACCTACTCCTATTTCTCCTCATACTCCTCCTACGCCAGGGAAACAGCCATTCTGGTAAAACAATCTCTCCCCTACACCCCTATAGGCTCCCAAAAAGACCCCCAAGGCCGCTATACTAACATCTGGGGCCGACTCGCAGCTCAGTCCATAACCCTTGTCTCCTGTTACGGCACCAACACCGATGACCCTGAATTCCTTCGGATACTCTGGGGTAAAATGTTGGACATCGGATCCACACACTTGCTATGGGGTGGGGACTTCAATGTGACATTAGAACCTGCTGGGGACCGCTCACATCCACAACCACATCACTACTCCAATGTACACTACACTCTCAAAACGATTGTAGAAGAACACGAATTGCTGGATGCTTGGCGCCACTTACACCCGTAGCGCCGGGAGGGGTCCTGCTACACAACCGCCCGTTCCTCTTGGTCACGGATTGACGGCTGGTTCATTACCAAGGGTCTTGCCCCCTGGCTGACACATGCATCATATCTCCCCCGTACATATTCTGACCATTCCCCAGCACTCGTCCCAATTGACCCCCCATAACCCCCCCCACGTGATGAACCCCCCCCCCCCCCCCCACCCCCCCCCCCGTCCGCCTCACCATTTTTGTCCTGGTGCTTAAATCCACAAAATTTACTAGATCTGGTGTTTCACCAAGAACTGGAACAAGAAATATCGGAATTTTTCCCACGTAATGAAGATTCGGTTGAACAATACTCCACAATATTCGCGGAATATGCATCGCAAAGAGTGGGGGAATTCTGAAAGATTTCCGCTCTACGCTACGTAAACTGGAAGCTGAGCTCAAGCAAATGGAACATTTGATACAGACCGGCCCTGCCCCAGAATTACAGGCACAGATTAGAAACCTAATTACTGAATATCAAGAAGCAGCTGAAACAGAATGTAAATTTCGAGGCAAATATCATCAAGCGCGCCGATATGGGGAGGGAGATAGGCCGAGGGAAGGCACTTGCATCTTTAATTCGCCCCTCCAGGTTCTACAATATAGTCTTGGAGATTGAAGATGAGGACAGTCAATTACACAGGAACACTTCCGATATCGTAGCCGCCTTTCACAGCTTTTATAAAACCCTATACAAGTCACACAGAACTCACCCGGTAGACTTCACCCCCTTTTTTGAGGACACAGCAATAGCATGGCTGGGAGATGAGCAAAGAGAATTTCTCTTAGCACACCACAAGGATGAAGAAATTATCTCCGCCATAATGCCATTGCAATCAGGGAAGGCCCCGGGCCGGACGGCTTCCCGGCTGAATTTTTTAAAGCGTTCCGCCACTTAATTATTCCAGTCCTACGATGTGTCTTTGAAGAGGCCAGAGAAACGAGTATAGTACCCCAGACGATGCGCGAGGCGTGCATAATCTCCCTACCCAAGCTAGGCAAACCGTCCTCGCAATGTGACTCGTATAGACCCCTTTCATTAATCAATGTTAATGCCAAAAGGTATGCAAAACTGTTTGCTAACCGCATTAGCCCTCTCATGACTGCCCTGGTACTCCCAGACCAGTCGGGCTTTGTACCCAGTAGATTCACGTCTCACAACCTGCGCACTCTATTTGGGGTCCTCCAGGATATTGAACCCGACTTGAATGCAGCGGCGGTGTTTATGGACGCCACAAACGCCTTCGATTCATAAGAATGGGACTACCTTGTCTTCGTCCTATAACGCATGGGATTCCCCACGCCATTCCTGGCCTGGATAGATTTATTATATACTGGTCTGCAGGCTAAGTCGTGGTCAATGGAGTCCACTCCTCCCCTTTCAAAATCACCAGGGGCACCCGCCAGGGGTGTCCCCTATCGCCCCTCCTTTTCTCCATAGCGATTGAGCCCCTGGCTGCCAAGGTCCGCCAACATTTCCGGAACCATGCGCTGATCTATCCGTAGAGGCAGATTTTAATTTCTCTATATGCTGACGATATTACATTATATTTACGCAAACCCAAACAAAAGCCTCAATCCCATTCTCCGGCTGCTCATCCTATTTGGCCACCTCTCTGGAGTAAATATTAACTGGGGGAAATCCCAAATATTCCCCCTAATGGATGCCACCAAACGTTTTGAACCGGTTTACCTTCTTGCATGGTGTGCAGATAAACTGCTATACCTCGGAATAGTAATCTCCCGGAATCGAGACAAACTGATGCTCTCCAATTATGGTAGGGCACACGATCTCCTCACAGACAAAGTTACCAGATGGATAGCACTGCCCCTCTCCATGGCTGGTAGCACATCCCTGATCAAGATGGTGATTCTGCCTAAGGTGATCTATCTGTTCACGACCATTCACTATGCCCCCAGTCGCCACTTTTTTAAAGACCTCAGAACCCAAATGATTCGTCTCACGTGGGGTGGGAAACAAGATTGGTTAAACTGGAACATCCTTACACCCTTTGACCCTTTGAGGCCGGAGGCTTTGAGATACCAGATTTGGAACTTTATTTCATTAGCGCCCAGGCCCATTTCGCCGCCTATTGGATAAATCCCCCTCTATACATGCCTCATCTATCAATAGAGGATGGATACATGACCCCCACACCATGTTCGGCATATCTGAGCACCCGACGGTTCCGCAGCACCTTGCTTCCACCACTGTTCAATGCACGACGAGTGCCTGGAAAGACCTGGCCTATCGATCCCAAGGCCCACTGCTTTATTCGCCCCTGCTTCAGCTACAGGGGAGACACGATCTCCCGTTTATCCAAGAATGTGGACTGTTGTCGCTTGCCACGCAAACTATCTATGCACACCTGGGGGCAACTATACATGGAGGGGACATTCTGTACTAGCAACAAATTTTTGGGTACCTCATCCCCCACCCCTTTAGACCGATTCTATTATATTAGGCTCAGACAAGATATGCGGACCCTCACCCCATTCTTCCCACAAGAGCCTGCTATCATGTCCCCCCTACACCCTTTTGAATCAAACCACTCCAACGCATGTGGTGTCCCTCCTATACCGCACCACCCAAAGAGATAGTGAACTAGGACACCCCCTCACACAAGAACAATGGCCCTTTTGTTGTCTTCAAACCGGGGAAGTCTCCACCAGTAGTAGACTGCGCATCATACATTACAAGTATCTACATCGTTTATACTATTCACTGGCACATTGACATCGCCTTCACCTGCAAGATAATGATCGCTGCGATCGATGTGGGGAGACTGAAGCAGATTTCAAACACCTGCCCTGGGACTGCACACAAGTCCGCTGATACTGGGATATAGTGTAGTTCCTATATTCCCAATAGGCTCTGCGCATTGGAATAATAGATCTTATAGATTAGACGTAGGACTGAGGTCGACAATGTCTCTATCGAATATACTAAACTTAATAGTGAGTGCCAGCTAGCTCAGAGGTCACTAGAAACTTTCTCGAATTCAGAAGAAGGGATTAGTTTCTGACAACCGCATAAACATGACAACTTTGTTTCCCAAGAATAAGAAATATATCTCTAGAGTCTCGGAAACAATAGATAAGTATTTCACTGTCAATCGTGCATGCTTCGTTTCAACAGAGTTTGTAGAGAAATAGAGAGACAGGCGTTTTAAATAAAAAGGTTTATTGAACAGTCTTCTTTCTCATACAAGAGGAGCGAACTGCTACAATCGTTAGGCAGACTGCAAAGTATGATGCGCACAGCAAGAAAAGTATTATGAAATAATACTGTAAAAGCATTGTATGGTTTCTAAGCCATATACAAGTACATACAAAAATAACATTGACTAAAATACTCAACTGGTGCTTCTAAATATGCCTACCCCAATGTACCTAACCTAAGTCTAGTACGTGGGAAGAAGTAAGTATTGTGTAGCATAGGTTTAGTTGTTTTTGCCAAGAATCTACCAAAGATTTCTCTAGGTTCTAATCAGCTCCATACCTTGGTTTAGAATGAAGGAGTTCTGGTATCTCTGTCTCAGGACTCGATTTCCCAACACCCCGCAAGGGGAGCCGGAAACACTGGAGCTGGATTCTCGGCGACAGAAAGGCAGTCTCTTGATCAGTGCGTCAGCTGGAGGGTCGGCTTCCTTCTGCTGTAGCGAGCTGCGTCGGGAAAGTAGATAGTTGAACTGCTCCGAACCACCGTAGTTTGCTATAGCAAGTGAAGGTATATTTATACCTTGAAGGTGTTTAGAAATGCCATAGAATGACGTAAAGTTGGCCATAATAACGTCAGGAAAGAACCCCTAGGGAATAGTTGTTCTTTGCAAAGTACATGAGTTCTTGGACGAATCAATATTCAAGCAAGGGGAAGTTCCCTAACTGCTTAAGCCGATTTTCCAAGAAACCGTTGTGACGTTTGGTACGGGTGGAAGTAGCCATGCCTGTATTTGGTCTGCATGGGCTATATCTAAATAAGGGATTGATTTCTATGCCTATATAAGGGTAATGTGAATTGTACCTATATAAGGGCATGAATCGGGAAAATTCACTCAGAGCTCTACACATCACACAACACCCACTCCACTTTATTATGTATGACATTACTAAGTTCTAAACACATTAAAACATATCTAAACATGATGTGTTAAAACCCACCCAAAAATACATAAAAATGCATTCAAATTGGTTGTACATGAAAAGCATTTGTGCTGTACGCATTTAAAGCAATGTTTCATTCAAAGCATATTGTTTGACATTTTGATATGCTATCCGAATGAATCACGAAAATACATTTAAGAAATGGCTCTTATTTAGAGAAGAAAAAAGTTGAGACCATTCCATGGCAGATTATAAAACTGTTTGAATGTTGACAAGGTCAAATATTGTCTCTTGGAAGTTTTTCAAAGAATTACAGTTCTCTATGAATAGTTCTACAATGAGCAGATTACTTTGTGCCAAAAAAAATGTAAAATTGAAATTTGGAAAAACAAAAGGCTTGATCATGGAAAAAATACAGTTCCAAAGTTAGAAACCTGGTTTTGAAAAAATGAAGGCCGAATTCAAAGTCTCTCAGAACACTGTGTGCCAACTCAAAAGTCAGTGTTATTGTTTGGAGAAAACATCAAATCAAGTCTGAAAATAATTCGTCTACCATTGTAGGTGAAAGTTGGATTACCTCGTTAAGAAGATCAATTGCACAGAGATGAGAAGCATCGCCCTCAGCTTTAGTCGCGTTAGCAATATTCAAGTTGGATACCTGTGTGCCGCTCTCCTCTCATACCTCACTGTCCGCATTTTGCGTCTGTGAGATCTCAATGAATGTCGTCATCAGAATTCGTAGCCACTGGGGACAACACTGCGCATGGGCCTTTACCGGATCCAGCAAAGCATCAAGATCCATTGGCATGACTGATGGGAGTGTGAGACAGATGTCTAAAACGCATTCTTCTCCACATAGCAGGCATCGTAGAACAGGTAAGATGCAATCTTGCCAGATTGGTCTGAATGACATAAACCATGTGGTATTTAATTCTCCTAAACAAGTTAATCCCAAAATTTGGACTATACGCTCACGACACTTCATCACCAGAAGATTGTTTTCCACGGTGATCTGGGTATCGTTGGTGATTTGGCTTGCCATATCGGAACAAAAGGAGCAAAAATAGTATCCCTGCTGCGAGTCCCAAAACAAGAGCAGTCCGCCAAACTCAGAGTGCACAAAGTTTGGAAAAATTTCTAGGACTGCTTCAAAGGGTGCTAACAGCTCCGAAAAAAATTGTCTTAAATACATGTACAATACCACTCGTATCAGACATGTTTAAGATACGACCTAACATTTCTGAGAAATGTACAGGGCAGTTTGTAGTTAATAGGGTGTGTATCTCTGCAGAAGTCCTTGCAACTTGCAGATCATTGGTTTCTTTTGCCGAGGTCAATGGCACAGTTTTTTGTAAAAGAATGGCTTTCATTCTGCTCAAGGTATCAATTTGTATAGAGGAGATGTTCAGTGAAGGCCATAACAGTGACTCCCGGTCTGTCTTAGTTTTTGGAAACAATACTTGCATACAGCAAATTACCCTGGCTGACACAGTTACGAAATAGGCTAAACCTGGCAACATGCCACAGCAGCTGTGATCATTCAACATAATGTAACTTCCATTAGAAAGCTGCCTAAAAATTGGATCAATCACTGCAGCTGGTGATCCTTGCAGGTGGCAGAATAAGTTGTTCGAGGAACTATCGCAGGCCCCGTGTAAGTTTATACCCTGACATAGGAGAGAACCGCTTAGAGCGTTTTCACAGTTATTGCCACTAAGAAACACTTCTTACCCCCCACTCCAACATCTGTGTGTATAAGGTAATTCCCAGGATTTCTTGATGTATTCTTTACCCAACCTTTCATATAGGCCTGCTGGAATACATTTTAAGCAATACTGAAAGTGGAAAATTATAACAGGCAGAGTGATTGTACCGTGTATTATCCATTCAATAGCTGTTTTTCAGCGACTGAATATGGCAATCTTTCCAGTTTTTCAATGCTCAGCACTGTATAGTCTGCTCTCATCTGCCACAATTTTATTTGTTTATCTGTGAGATTAGATTCAGAAAACAATGACATTGTGTTGATTAAACGCCAAGGTACATAGCCTGAACGAAGGTTTTGTAACGTCCAGCCTAATAGCATTATAGAACACAATTGTGACTGATCATGTTGCAACATGACCAATTCCTGTTCCATTATGTCTATAGCGGAGGATACTATGCTGTCCAAAGTATATATTCTGGATAACAGAGTCGTTAACCCATTGTCAACTACAGAGAGAGATTTCTGTAAATTAATATGATCAATTTCTCGTATTCGTTCTGCAGTCTCAGCTTGCGTAATCTTCCACGCTTAATTATAAAGAGCATACATACCGGCGTATATAAAACGTTTATGACACGTTTTTTTCGGTCCTTGTAAGAAGTCCCTCAGGTCAGCGCCATCTTTAAGTAAAGATAAGTGTTGTTTAACTTCCTTCAGTGTGGACTTGTATAGCCACTCGAGGCACAGTTTCCTACACTGTATGATGTTACTGTGAGAAGGTGGCCTGATATGCAGTGGTCACTATTCTAGTGAACACTATGTATCAGTCCAGCAACCCTTATTGATGATTGGTTGTAAGTCAACCTTATAGACCAGCTATCCTAGTAGCGTGGATACGAGCAGTCTAAGGCTAAAGACTCGAGAGGGCGTGTTAAGCCAGCTGTTATACCACATATACCCCTTGAACACCAAGTGAAAGGACACCACACAAGTGTTATGAAAATAAACAGTTATTTATTAAAGATCACAACAGCCCTGTACTCTTTATGAGGACAGGGTACTAAGCACAAACCAAAACTCTTACAAAAATACTTAAGTTAGCACAGTATATACAAATGCCCGAGGGGCACGGAAAACCATATACTTGAAAAGTGGAATGCGAAATTACTAGCAGGTAAGTACAGTACTAATAGGCTTTGGAATCGCTAGGACTTGATTATAGAATCGTTAGATTACTTCTAGGAGACCCAGGGGACTCGGGTGCAGTGTGTGCACTCTCACGCGAGATGCGGGACAAAGTCTATGGTAGCTAGAATTTGCAAAGTTAGTGTTCTCGGGCGAACCCGACCTGGTAGGGAGAAAACGAAAGTAGATTCTGACCCTTGGATAGTGAGGCTATGCTGGGGCACCGAAATGCCGAAGTTACCTAGCCCAGGGGCTGCAGCTGCATAGGACTCAAAAGACGTCGGGAATCCTCGTTGACGGACCAGGAGCCTGGAAGAAGGAAGTTGCTGGCAGGCGACCAGTGAAGAAAGTTCGGTGGATCCAAGCCTGGATCGATGGAAGATGACACCTGAAAGCAGAGGGGACCAAGTTCGAGACTACTAGCCAGTAGTCAGGGGGCACCAGGAGGGCACCGGATGGTAGCCACCTCGACAAGGTGAGTGGGTGACGCTGTGCTCGGAGATCTCACGGACCAGGAGGCGTTGTCGGCGACCAGGAAAGAGGATCGAGCTGTCCCACGAAGATAAAAGCTGTCGGCGTCGCTGGACCCAGGATTGGGCAACAAAGCCTTGGCAAATTCAAGCCCACGCGGTGGACCTAAAATGGCGTCTGGAGTGGACCAGGAGGGTCCGGGGTGCCTCTCTTCAAGAAGGAAGCAAGGGCCAGTCTGGAGCAACCAGACCAGCAGCAGTGATGTCGTCGGGCGTCGTTCAGAAGGCCACAAGCCAGCCGGCTAGTAGCCAAACAACGCGGTGCACAGCAAACAGCAGAAGGGCCCCACGCAGATCGTGGAGATGCAGGGAGGCTGACCTTGGGTGCTGGAGCTGCGCAGGGTCGGGGCTTCTCGGACCCCAAAGCACTCACCCGTGGAGGACACGGTGGGCTTGCAGTAAAGATGTCGTGCAGTCTTGGCGATCGTCGGTCCCTCGAGGTCTCGTCGCACTCACGGTTCTCAGCTTGGCTGTAGAGGTGAGTAGAGGTCAGAGGTGCCAGGGAAGCCGGGTCTCGTCGAGCTGGGTCGTCGGATTCGTGATGAAGGACTTGCAGCAGACCGCAGTGTTCTTTAGGATGGTGCCCGCTTGATGCAGGGTGACTACTCCTTAGCCACAAGGGAGAATCTTGAAGAAGAAATCGTGAAGTCCTTTCGAAGAAAGTCGTGTCTTGATTCCAAAGATGATCTAATTTGAACAGGGGGCCCGCTCCTATCTTTATACTAAAAAAGGGGGCTGACCCGGTGACTAGGTCCTGCCTATGGGTGGGACCAGGAGGGGGGTGGTTACACCCCTCTCCCCTGCCGGACTTCCCCAGGCCAGGGGCTGGTGTGCCCCTGGAACTGGTTCTGACTGGCCTATGCGTAGTGAGCACCGGGGTGCCACTCAGCAGTCACCTTCCTGAAAAGCCCTGCCTACCCAGGATACACAAAACCATGTCTGGGACGGTGCTAGCACCGCCCCTGACAGGAAACCCTTTGTCCAGGCTCCCCTCGCTGGAAGGACTCCCAGCTGCAGGGGGTCAGACTCGTGTCTGTGGTGGCAGCATCCATTTTGTGGAGCTGAGGCTTTAGTTAACTTTAACCGGGGTTCACAGTTACATACATGTCGTGTCCCTCTAGAAGGGTGGAATGCTAACCCCGTCGCCAGAATTGGCGAGGGGTTAGTATTCCAATTCGTATGACACCTTACTCGACATGTTTTGATAAAGCAATACCAAAGTTAGCATTTAACCGCGAGGATTATAATGCACTTAAGAGTATATGGTATGCGATATCATGGAACAGCTATCAGGACTTGGTTCCGCAAGCTGCAGACAGGCTCAGCTCATGCCAGAGCACCATCTCACACGATTCCAAGCACTCTGCCTTCAGGATTGTCAAGGCCTGCCATAGGAGTGACTGATAAAAATCTGTGTGTCCATTTTAGGGTTAGGTATAGGTATACTACACCTACAGCAAAGGGTGATTACACGACTTTGCCCCAGCTGTCATGCAGCCAGTTGTGTCAAATTTAGGAGGCCAGCCAGGGGTGGCATAATACATGCTGCAGCCCCTGGCAGCCCTGGGTACACCTATGCCCTGAGTTACAGGGTCTGATAAGGTGGCCCAGTACCAATTGGAAATGTACCTAGGGTACATGGAATCCATTTTAAAGAGAGAGCAGTAGGCCTGGGGTCCTGATTGGCAGGATCCCAGGTCGACTATGTCCAAAACCAGCTAAAACACAGGGCAAAAAGTTGGGGGCAACCATAGTCAGGAGGTACCTTCCTACACAACCCCCCCAACCCCAAACGAAAGGAGATAAAGCTATCCTTGTCCAGGTAAGCCTCTATTACCTAAGTGGCCATATAAGGAAGGACCAGCTCTGGCTTGGTTTCCCCCTGTGTCATGGTCCACTAGGCAACCCCTCACCCTAAGGGTATCTGAGGGTCTCCACCATAGGGAATCTCTGTCTCTGGTGTGTCTTGGGAAAGAAGAAGGCTGATGCTGGGATGGAGTACTGAAGTGAGGCTCCTCTACCTTTGGGCTCAACTTCCTCCAATCACCATTCATCATGTGTGCCTTTCTTTCTTTAGCTGAGATGCACTGAGCTCTCAGGGTCAGCCTCTGGCTACCTAAAGCTGGAGGCTGAGTCCCTCTGTTTGGCTTACTGGAGGGACAGGTCAGGTCTGGGGTTTTTAGGCCCCATGTTTGGCTGTGCCCTACAGTGTCCAGCTGTGGGAGTTCCCTAACTACTTTTAAGGGGGATCCCTCAGGAGTCTGTTTTATTTTCACTTGGCTAGGTTTACTAGCTTCAGTGATCCTAATCTGCCGATTAAGGGGTTCTTTTGGACAGGGGGCCCTTTGGGGTCCACCACTGGCCTCCCTGCTCTCTTCAGCCCTGGGCTGACTGAGGCAGGGTAGAGAGGTGCAGGTTACCTGCTCCAGACTGGGTCCCACCTGGGAAGGGTCCACTGCCATCAGGGGCTCTGCCAGGCTAGGCCTGACTACCTCTGGGGCAGTTCCTTCAACAGGGGTAGAGTCAGTTCCCTGAGGAGGCTGGCTCTCACCTAGTGTCTGGGAGGGGGAAGACTCTTCTTCCTCCTCAATGCTCTCTGTTTGAGTGGAGTGATCCATTGTTTCAGGCTTCACAACCTCACTATCTGTCTGAGTAGAGGCTGAGACCATTTCAACCTTGCCAACCTTTTCAGGAGGGCACTCAGTTTGTGTTTGGGCTGTGACTGTCACAGCCCTCCTATCCTGCTCTGGAAAGTCTGTCTGAGCCTGGGCAGTGGCTACCACTGCCCTTCCAACCTTTTCAGGGAGGAATGGTGCTTGGACTGGGGCTGTAGCTATTACTGCCCCACTAACCTGTCTGGATAGGCCTATCATTCTGGAATGAGTTTCTTGTTCCACCTCAGCCCAGGCTGAGAGTTCCAGGTCATTCCCCAGTAAGCAATCTACAGGTAGGTTATCTGTCACTGCCACTCTCATGGGCCCTGTGACATTACCACAGCTGAGCTTGACTACTGCCATGGGATGCCTTCTCTTCATTCCATGAATGTCTGTCACCTGATAAGTAAAACCAGGGGTCAGTTGAGCAGAGGGGACCAGATGGTCACTCACCATGGTGAGGCTGGCCCCTGTGTCTCTGAATGCCTCAACTTTCTGACCATTCACTAAAACTTCTTGTCTATACTTTCCCAAAATGTGGGGTCCAGTAGTGAAGTTGGCAAACCCCATGCCAGTCTCACAGACAAGAGTGTGGTCAGGGAACCTGGCTAGGCCATAGTCCTCCTGATTGCCCAAAGTAATGCCCACCACATTCTTGGGGGCACTCCCACCACCTGGGGGATTACCACTAGTGGTAACAGGAGGTTTAGGAGTATTACCTGGGGGTATATTTCCCTTATTACCATTTTTAGGGCAACTGGCATCACTTTTGTAATGACCCACCTGTTTACAGGTATGGCAATAAGGTTTCTTCTGTTCTGAAGGAGTGTTCTGGGACCCACCACCCTTGTTGGAGTTTTGGGGCCCTTGGGAAGTCTTCTCTGTGGATTTATCCCCACCCTTCTCTTGAGGCTTGGTTGATTCCTTTTTCTGGTCACCACCCTGGTTTTTAGGCCTAACCCTGGTTCTGACCCATTTGTCTGCCCTCTTACCCAATTCCTGTGGAGAGGTCAGATCAGAGTCTACCAGGTGCTGATGTAATAACTGGTTCTGACAATTATTTAAGATTTGCTCCCTCATAATTAGATTATACAATCCTTTAAAATCAGTAACCTTACTACCCAGTAGCCAGCCTTCAAAAGCCTTAGTGGCACAATCAACAAAGTCAGTCCAATCTTGAGACTGAGTTTTCTGGGTGTCTCTGAACAGCATCCTGTATTGTTCAGTGGTTAAACCAAACCCATCAACCAGTGTATTCTTCAAGATTTGGTAATTGTTAGCATCCTCCACCCTTGTGGTGAGGAGCTTATCTCTACCTTTACCATCAAAGGAGAGCCACAAGATAGCTGCCCACTGACTCTGGGGAACACCCTGCACAGTGCAGGCTCTCTCCAAAGCAGTAATCCATTTGTGGATGTCATCCCCTTCTTTAAAGGGGGGCACTATCTTATTCAGGTGCTTTGTATCAAAACTCCTTTCCCTATTGCTAGGTTTATTGCTGCCACCAGTGGGCTGTAGCCCACATAATTCTTGCTCTCTAGCAAGGGCAAGTCTCTCTTTGGCCAGGGCAAGTTCTTCCCTTTCAATCCTCAGTTTGATTGCCCTTTCTTCAGCTTCATACACTCTCCTCTTAGGGGAAGACATCCCTCTGTGAGAAGAGTTGAGAGAGCCATTGGTTCGAAAGGATCTGTTAGAGCCTCTTGATAGAGACCTAACTCGTCCATTCCCAATGTTAAGCTGACCTGAGAGTGGGCCCAGGAGTCCCCCAGTACCAAGCTCATGTCTGCTTAAGTTGGACCTGCCTAGTCTACTGACTTCTAGCTGTCCCTTATCTGCCTCATCCCCTGACAACTGGTCCTCATCCTCATCCTCAGCATCATCTGCTTCCTGGAGGGGATGGTCCTGGCTATCAAAGGGTCCCTGTAAGGAGGACAAACTTCCTTCTGGATTAGAAGGGTCTGGGTTACCAGCCCTACTGGCATCATAAGCCTCTAAGAGACCAATCAGAAAGGAAGTGGTGGGGTTAGACCCCTGTTTTAGCTTCCTGAGGGTACACACTTGTCTCATCTCATGGAAGCTAAGAGCAGCATATTTTGAAGTAAGGACCTGTGGAGGGTCCACTGACACAAGGGGATACTCAGAGTTTCCTCCTTTGTCTGACATGCTGATTCTAGTGTGGTGTAAGTGATGCACCTACCTACACTATGTGTTTACCTACTGATCCCTTGCTAAGAGTTGCAGCCAAGGTGTGTATTCTTAAGCTTAGTTATATGTACTAACAGTACTTATGTGATCTTTCAACAAGATATTCTTAGGATACGTGTGGTAAAACAACAGCAAGCTCAAATCCCAACCGCTGCTCACCAATGTGAGAAGGTGGCCTGATATGCAGTGGTCACTATTCTAGTGAACACTATGTATCAGTCCAGCAACCCTTATTGATGATTGGTTGTAAGTCAACCTTATAGACCAGCTATCCTAGTAGCGTGGATACGAGCAGTCTAAGGCTAAAGACTCGAGAGGGCGTGTTAAGCCAGCTGTTATACCACATATACCCCTTGAACACCAAGTGAAAGGACACCACACAAGTGTTATGAAAATAAACAGTTATTTATTAAAGATCACAACAGCCCTGTACTCTTTATGAGGACAGGGTACTAAGCACAAACCAAAACTCTTACAAAAATACTTAAGTTAGCACAGTATATACAAATGCCCGAGGGGCACGGAAAACCATATACTTGAAAAGTGGAATGCGAAATTACTAGCAGGTAAGTACAGTACTAATAGGCTTTGGAATCGCTAGGACTTGACTATAGAATCGTTAGATTACTTCTAGGAGACCCAGGGGACTCGGGTGCAGTGTGTGCACTCTCACGCGAGATGCGGGACAAAGTCTATGGTAGCTAGAATTTGCAAAGTTAGTGTTCTCGGGCGAACCCGACCTGGTAGGGAGAAAACGAAAGTAGATTCTGACCCTTGGATAGTGAGGCTATGCTGGGGCACCGAAATGCCGAAGTTACCTAGCCCAGGGGCTGCAGCTGCATAGGACTCAAAAGACGTCGGGAATCCTCGTTGACGGACCAGGAGCCTGGAAGAAGGAAGTTGCTGGCAGGCGACCAGTGAAGAAAGTTCGGTGGATCCAAGCCTGGATCGATGGAAGATGACACCTGAAAGCAGAGGGGACCAAGTTCGAGACTACAAGCCAGTAGTCAGGGGGCACCAGGAGGGCACCGGATGGTAGCCACCTCGACAAGGTGAGTGGGTGACGCTGTGCTCGGAGATCTCACGGACCAGGAGGCGTTGTCGGCGACCAGGAAAGAGGATCGAGCTGTCCCACGAAGATAAAAGCTGTCGGCGTCGCTGGACCCAGGATTGGGCAACAAAGCCTTGGCAAATTCAAGCCCACGCGGTGGACCTAAAATGGCGTCTGGAGTGGACCAGGAGGGTCCGGGGTGCCTCTCTTCAAGAAGGAAGCAAGGGCCAGTCTGGAGCAACCAGACCAGCAGCAGTGATGTCGTCGGGCGTCGTTCAGAAGGCCACAAGCCAGCCGGCTAGTAGCCAAACAACGCGGTGCACAGCAAACAGCAGAAGGGCCCCACGCAGATCGTGGAGATGCAGGGAGGCTGACCTTGGGTGCTGGAGCTGCGCAGGGTCGGGGCTTCTCGGACCCCAAAGCACTCACCCGTGGAGGACACGGTGGGCTTGCAGTAAAGATGTCGTGCAGTCTTGGCGATCGTCGGTCCCTCGAGGTCTCGTCGCACTCACGGTTCTCAGCTTGGCTGTAGAGGTGAGTAGAGGTCAGAGGTGCCAGGGAAGCCGGGTCTCGTCGAGCTGGGTCGTCGGATTCGTGATGAAGGACTTGCAGCAGACCGCAGTGTTCTTTAGGATGGTGCCCGCTTGATGCAGGGTGACTACTCCTTAGCCACAAGGGAGAATCTTGAAGAAGAAATCGTGAAGTCCTTTCGAAGAAAGTCGTGTCTTGATTCCAAAGATGATCTAATTTGAACAGGGGGCCCGCTCCTATCTTTATACTAAAAAAGGGGGCTGACCCGGTGACTAGGTCCTGCCTATGGGTGGGACCAGGAGGGGGGTGGTTACACCCCTCTCCCCTGCCGGACTTCCCCAGGCCAGGGGCTGGTGTGCCCCTGGAACTGGTTCTGACTGGCCTATGCGTAGTGAGCACCGGGGGGCCACTCAGCAGTCACCTTCCTGAAAAGCCCTGCCTACCCAGGATACACAAAACCATGTCTGGGACTGTGCTAGCACCGCCCCTGACAGGAAACCCTTTGTCCAGGCTCCCCTCGCTGGAAGGACTCCCAGCTGCAGGGGTCAGACTCGTGTCTGTGGTGGCAGCATCCATTTTGTGGAGCTGAGGCTTTAGTTAACTTTAACCGGGGTTCACAGTTACATACATGTCGTGTCCCTCTAGAAGGGTGGAATGCTAACCCCGTCGCCAGAATTGGCGAGGGGTTAGTATTCCAATTCGTATGACACCTTACTCGACATGTTTTGATAAAGCAATACCAAAGTTAGCATTTAACCGCGAGGATTATAATGCACTTAAGAGTATATGGTATGCGATATCATGGAACAGCTATCAGGACTTGGTTCCGCAAGCTGCAGACAGGCTCAGCTCATGCCAGAGCACCATCTCACACGATTCCAAGCACTCTGCCTTCAGGATTGTCAAGGCCTGCCATAGGAGTGACTGATAGGAATCTGTGTGTCCATTTTAGGGTTAGGTATAGGTATACTACACCTACAGCAAAGGGTGATTACACGACTTTGCCCCAGCTGTCATGCAGCCAGTTGTTTCAAATTTAGGAGGCCAGCCAGGGGTGGCATAATACATGCTGCAGCCCCTAGCAGCCCTGGGTACACCTATGCCCTGAGTCACAGGGTTTGATAAGGTGGCCCAGTACCAATTGGAAATGTACCTAGGGTACATGGAATCCATTTTAAAGAGAGAGCAGTAGGCCTGGGGTCCTGATTGGCAGGATCCCAGGTCGACTATGTCCAAAACCAGCTAAAACACAGGGCAAAAAGTTGGGGGCAACCATAGTCAGGAGGTACCTTCCTACAGTTACTATCCCTGGATGCCGTCTCTGAACATATCTTGGATCTGGCCTAGTGTATGTGAACCCTTGTGTCTTGTTCAGGAACCTATCTTGACAGTTGTTTGTGTCTGTGGGCCAGATTAACCCTTTTTTCCATTCAGGATCTGTTCTGTTGTGAAGCAAAATAGTATGTACATCGACAACCCCCTCTGAAGTGTTACTACTGTCAGGTGTAGGTGTAGGTATGGACGGTTTGTTTAAATCTTTTATCTTGGCTAACCCAAGACAAGATGTCTGTTGAACAGTGTCATTCAAAAACAGTATTTGTTCTGGGATGATGCAGGCTCTGAATAAAGCTTCTAATCCCTGCACTTGCCAGTCTTTTGTGCCTCAGACAGTTTTTGTCTCAATGGTATCTTTCCAAAAGTCAAAACCTAATGTAGACAGCTGAGCATAAAAGGCCGCAGAGTAAATTTGCTTTGTATTGGTCAACATACTTTTCATTCCTGTCCTATTAACATTTTTAAAATAAAATGATTCAGGATTTGAAACATTATACCCTGAAAAGTATGGAAATTTGCCCAAAATTTTTTTGAGCTACCCTTTGGTGGCGTAGGATAATGTTCCCATTGGTTATACGTTAATACATTTCTAGGATTTGCAGATTTATGAAAGAAATGATGACCATAGTGATTAAAACAATACATTTGTTCATAATCTGATGAACATTCTAAGTATTCATGATTTGTAAATTTCGCAGACATTTCTAAGTCTGACATCATATTATTAACAGTCTCGAAGTCCCAATCATCAGAAAAGGTACTAGATGAAACAAATTCACTCAAAGAAATCTTGAATTAGTGTGGAATCTTCAACAGCTCTGCCGGACCAAGAATGTCATATTCAGTTCTGTCCCAAGCTATACCACCTGGTATAGGAACAGCTGTGATGTTCACCGACGACAAGTCTCTTTGTTCACGATGAGATTATTTGTGTGGCTTGAGGAGTACGTTGATGTTTTTACTTGCTGTGTCCTTTTTAACATATCTTCCATTTATCAGCATTCCCAAAGAAAATACAAGAGGCAACCAAATTAGAAGAAAAAGTACACCCAACCCAATCCAAAGTTCAATCCATGGTGAAACCAGATAAGTCTTTTCCAGTTGATGAAAAAGTTTTGTTGCTTGTTCTTTGAATGTTTTTTTAGTTGGCGTCGTTTCAGGTTCACTGGGATCCTCGGAAACGTATCAAAGTTAATGAAATAGCCAGAGGTAGTTCTGTCAATTGTAGGGTTTGCATCAGGATTGGTTGAAATCGCTGGAACCACTTGATCACTTGTTACATTTGTATAGTCAGTTGCTATTTCATTGTAGACAGGCGTTTCTTGACGAACTGTTATTTGGGTCGCAAGAGGTACAAGTTCCATGGCTCTGTTGCATAGTCCTTCTTTTTGCACTGCAGATTCTTCAAAAGTGATGAGTCTTTCAGTCTGAACCTCTTGGATAGTAGCCAGATTCGGGCGTCTGCTACATCTTTGGAGTCCACTTGGCCTACTACTTATTATCGGCCACATGATGTGGTTTGACCAGGTCAATGGACACGAACCTGTTCTCCTTTCTTCCAGCAAGGGGTGGCATTAACACTGTTTTTGATCCGTGGATTTCCAGGACAGGTATTGGTTGTCTGTAAGAAGGCCCAAGTTCCTTCTTGTCCGCGATCTTTTCTCTGACCAGATCCCCAATCTTTGGAATCCAGACAGGTCTTGCTGGGAAAGATGGTTTCTCTTCAGTGGTTGTTGGCTTCTGAAGTACATTACTTTGTCTGGATCTTACTTCATTTAAGTCCTGCAAAACAGCCAAACGATCTTTGATATCAAAGGGTTTTTGTTCCACCACTAAAATGTGACAATCGAGGTCCCGCACAATCATTCTAGTTCCAAAAAGGATTTCGTATGGAGTGGTACCCCCTAGAGAACTTCTTGGCAGATTGTTAAGACTACGTTGGACACTTATTAGATGTTTGACCCACCCGTCACCCGAGCCTAGTACCCTAGCTGTTATAGATTGCTTTATGTCCCATTTCTTTTCTCTCCACTACCGAATTTCCCCCAGGATGGAATGGACTAGAATACCCCAATGCAACGGCCATGTTGGCCATGGCCTCTTTGTAAGCTCAAGAGCTAAACGCAGGACCCTGGTCAGAATGTAGAGTGCCGACTGCCTATGTGCCTACAAAGACTCGCAAATCTTTTATTACAGTTCGAGCATCAGCCGAGCGCTGAGGCCACATCCAAATGAATCTCGTCTAAATATTTATGGGACCGCATCTGTCCATATGGACGTCTGCGTGTAGAAAGTCTAATGCTGTCTAACAATGGTGTCTGTACTAGGCTGGCTACACTGTAGTCAGGTATCTGGCGGCGTTCTCTGCTGCGATCTCTGTGGCAATTAATTGCAATGTGTGAATGTGACCATTCATCCCTGGCCACCAGTGCGTCTCTTTTAATTCTAGTATAGATTTAGAGATCCCCTGATGTATCAGACCCTCTCCCAAATGTGCTTTGTGTATCAAAGCTACTCTACGTTTCCTGTTTGGAATCACTCTACCCCCACTCCAGAGTTTGTGTCAATTATGTATGAGTATTTGAGTGGATAGTTTTAAGGTAACGCTGCGCCGCTTTGCTTGTGGCATTGACAGCTAGCATTATTTTGCGGTCTATTTTCGTTTTTGAACAAGTGATTGCAGCTACGGAAGCCGTTTTCCCAGCTGCCTTCGCGGCTTCATCAGCCAATGAATTCCCTGCAACGCGAACGCCATCACGTTGATGACTCAGTGTATTGATCACGTGAGCTTTTTGTAGTTCTTGTTGTTACTGAACTACTTGTTCCCATAGCAACCTATGCTTGATTGTGCCACCTTTTGCATCTTTGAACCCGTTTTCAATCCAGTTCTGCAAGTATTCATTATAAGATTGAATGCTATAATATCAATCACACACTATAAGTGTGGGGAATTTGCGATCAGTATTTTAAAGCGCCATCTTGAATGCTTATAGTTCAGCTCGCTGAGCTGTACAATTCTTAGAGATTGAGTTTTAGTGACCATTATTCGTAATTTGCCATCTCGCCAGCGACCTTTAACGATCTTGCACGCAGCACTATAAGCTTGTTTACCCCCAATCGCGGGCTGTGCTGATCCGTCAGTATAAATGATACATTCATACTGCTCTAGAGGCTGAATTTCAGTATGCAAAGGACATTCATGTTTATATTGTAGAAATTCTTGTGTTTTCAAATAAGGGTCAAAAACGTATTCAACGTCTGTTGCAGCAAGAGAATTAACCCATTTTATCAATCTCGGATGTAAAGCCTTTCATTTGGAATGCTCGCTTTCGTCACTGCCTCTAAGGCAGGTACAGGGGTAATGGCCATTATGTGCTTACCCTGTGCAAAGCTCTCTCTTTTGCTACTGCAGTTTGAACCGCTGTCAGAATTTTTTCTGTAGAGGTGAATTTCATTTCTGCTTGTGTATACAAGTGTGATTTTTAAGCTATTGGAACCTTTTCTCCTTCATTAAAGGTTAAGTATGTGAATCTGCATTTTCCTGAAATGATTCGGTTACTAAATTGTGTACGTTTATGTGTTTGCAAATGTTTTGTTGCTAACATGTCCGTTTGGACGGAAAGCAACATTTCTGTGTGTTTTTGAGTCCAACTAATTTGTTTGAAATCTGGTTCGATTAATTTGTAGAGAGGTTTAACCCTTTCTGCGTAATTTAGAATGTAAGTTCCTCCAAAATTTAGGAAACCTAGAATCGACTGTTACGTTTTTCAGCGGTTTGGGAGGTTGGAGCAGCGCACATTTCTCTAGAAAGTTTGCTACCAGGCTTTTGCCTTCACGTAATAACTCGTATCCTAGGAAAAGGATGTTTAAGTGGGCAATTCTCGATTTCTTAAAATTTAATTTATACCCTTCAGAGGCGAATCCCAAAATAATGGTGTTCACTCTGTTCAAGTGCCTATCCAAATCATCGTCCGTTAGATAGATGTCATCGACATGATAATGCCTCATCATCATAGGTTTGTAGTAACTCTGTTACTCTGGCTGAAAATAACCCTGGACTATTCTTGAATCCCTGGGGGAGACAACAGAATTGACGCTGTGTACCCATGATTGAGAAAGCGGTCAAATACCTACTTTCATGTGCAATGTTTTGACAGAAGAAACCGTTAGAAATATCTAATGTGGTTATATATTTTTTATGCACGATGTTATTCATTAGTGCTGCACTATGTGCATTTTGTACTGCAAAAGTTTTGCAACAAGAGTTTAGATGCCTGTAATACAAAACTAGACCGGAAACAACGCATTGTTCATGGATGAGGTGCATGTTTCAATCACCCCATGGTATTCAAGTTGACCTAATATCTCCCTGACCTGTTGTTTAGCTTCTTCCTTAACTGGATACTGCCTTATTGCAGTTGGTTGATTTTTTTAACTGGATTTTATGTTGAGGAGTATCCTCATCCCATCCTACATGATTCTCATATAATGCAGGAGCCTGGGCTACTGCCCATTTCCTGGCATAGGTATATTTTTTATGAATTGGAATATGGTTGGAGAAAGCTGGCATAATTATTTCTTCGCCATTTGAGCACTCCCTGACAAATTCAGGTGGTCAGTCTTGTTCAACTAAAAGAATGTCATAACCCTGACCGAGCTTCTCCCAAAAGAGTGCTGTTATTTTTCTAGTTATGTTCACTTCCATCCGGAGTGTTACTTCATATAACTTATGTGGGACACTAACCCTGGTATCTGCAGTTTCAACTTGAATGTGCTCATTCAAGTCCACTGTCTCCAGATGATCCTTCAAGTTCTTGCGAGCTATGGTGACTTCTGCTGCGCTGTCCAACATCGTCTGAGCCCATTCCCCGTTCTTGAGTTGTGACTTCAAGATCCTCGGCATGTCTGATTTTTAGACCTGCTACCTTCTTTTTGGTGAATTGAGTTTTCTTATTTTTTGGAACGTGTTGATCGTCTTTGGACTTCATGCATTCCTCTTTTTTTTCTGATTGTCCTCTTCTTTCCGATTTCTGTGAGGAAGTCTGAAAGGTACGAGAGGAACGTGTATCAGTATCTTGATATCTATCAGGCTTTCTCAAATTAGCCCTATTCCTGAAGTTGTACCTCTTTTCAGAGGGCTCCTTTTGAGGAGACCTACCTCTGGATTGAGAACGCTTTTCTTTAGAAGTTTGTTTAGTATTCTCCCACTTCTTTTTGGGAGCAGTAAGACTGTTTTTAATAAAGACCTTTTAACTATATAATTCTACTAAATGTTGTATATTACTTAGTAATTCATCTTCTGACATTGCTTCAATGTCAGGGTCAGGTCTGTAATTGGCTAAAGCTAGCCATGTTGCTCCTGGTCTACCTAGTGGACCGAGCCTGGTAATGTGATGTGTATGTTTTAGGGCGCCTTTAAACCAGAGTGCATGCTCTTAGTATGTTAGTGGAATTTCAACATCCTCGAAAGGAATATATTCCTCTGGAGCTTCATCTTCTTTGTGGAAGTGAAACACTTTTGATACTGGATTTGCATCAGGGAAGATTATCCATGAATCGAATACCTCTGTCTGATGATATTCATGTGCCTCTATCACAAAAACCACCCTACCACCTCTTGCCATTTCCTACAAGTTTCATAGTGATAGCTTTTCTCAAAGTTTCTGGGATGATTATAGCATCCTCGTCGGTCTCTTGGACACCTGTAAAGTTTAAAGCTTGTATGGCATTGCTGCTGTAGGTTGCGGTGTTTTCGTCTTCGGTCATTTTTGTTTAATGAAAGTTTGCAGAGCAAGTTTCAAGGAAACAAAGAAAAGGTGCACAATATTTTGTAACACTGTATCCTTCAACGTTGAACAAACCAAAAACTAATACATAGGATTTTCGTCCTACTCAGCTATGACGGATATTTGATCCCTTTACCCACTCCAGACGACTATTGGAGTATTTTATGGAAAAAGGGTGTTTCTGAGAAAAGCACGACTGAGTTACTTTAGTATCTAGCGTTAAATTAGTGCCTTACCAAACGTTGGGCGCCATGTTGTGTGGTTCCTATATTCCCAATAGGCTCTGCGCATTGGAATAACATATCCTATAGATTAGACGTAGGACTTAGGTCGACTAGGTGTCTATCGAATATACTAAACTTAATAGTGAGTGTCAGCTTGATCAGAGGTCACTAGAAACTTTCTCGAATTCACAAGAAGGGATAAGTTTCTGACAACCGCATAAACAACTTTGTTTCCCAAGAAAAAGAAATATTTCTCTAGAGTCGCGGAAATAATAGATAAGTATTTCATTCAGTCAATCGTGCATGCTTCGTTTCAACAGAGTTTGTACAGAAATAGAGAGACGGGCGTTTTCAATAAAAAGGTTTATTGAACAGTCTTCTTTCTCATATAAGAGAAGTGAACTGCTACAATCGTTAGGCAGATAGCAAAGTATGATGTGTACAGCGAGAATAGTGTTATGAAATAATACTGTAAAAGTATTGTATGGTTTCTAAGCCATGTACATATACATACATAAATAACATTGACTAAAATACTCAACTGGTGCTTCTAAATACGCCTACCCCAATGTACCTAACCTAAGTCTAGTACGCGGGAAGAAGTAAGTATTGTGTAGCATAGGTTTAGTTGTTTTTGCCAAGAATCTACCAAAGGTTTCTCTAGGTTCTAATCGGGTCCATAGCTTGGTTTAGAATGAAGGAGGTCTGGCATCTCTGTCTCAGGACTCGATTTCCCAACACCCCGCAAGGGGAGCCGGAAACACTGGAGCTGTATTCTCGGCAAGAGAAACGCAGCCTCTTGATCAGTGCCTCAGCTGGAGGGTCGGCTTCCTTCTGCACTTGCTGTAGCGAGCTGCGTCGGGCAAGTAGATAGTCGAACTGCTCGGAACCACCTTAGTTTGCTATAGCCAGTGAAGGTATATTTATACCTTGAAGGTGTTTAGGAATGCCATAGATTGACGTAAGTCGGGCATAATAACGTCAGGAAAGAACCCCTAGGGAATAGTTGTTCTTTGCAAAGTACATGAGTTCTTGGACAAATCAATATTCAAGCAAGGGGAAGTTCCCTAACTGCTTAAGCCGATTTTCCAAGAAACCGTTGTGACGTTTGGTACGGGTGGAAGTAACCATGCCTGTATTTGGTCTGCATGGGCTATGTCTAAATAAGGGATTGATTTCTATGCCTATATAAGGGTAATGTGAATTGTACCTATATAAGAGGGCATGAATCGGTAAAATTCACTCGGAGCTCTAAACACCACACAACAGGGGGGGCTTTTTTTTGCTTTAGACCGAATGATAGGGGCACTCATCCCGGAGGACCCCTTCACTGCACTCTTGGGATACACTGAACCGATACCCGCGAAGATAAGGAGGTTTGTCTACTTGGCGCTTCTCCTTGCAAAACAACAAATTGCTTGTAAGTGGGGCAGGGGTAGAGCTCCTAAATTTAAGGTTTGGCTCCAAGATCTCATATATTGCCAAGAACAATTACACACCTACGCTGAATTACTGCCACCCTTCTCTCGCCCCCAGGATATCTGGGGCCCCCTTCAAACTTACCTCCTGGAATATACGACAACTGAAGACATGACCACTGACTCCCGTACTGGTGGGGAGTGCGCACAGGATGGGGATGGGACACAAGACACAGGGAACTTGCAAGAGTAGAATTAAGATTATTAATGTGTAGCTCTAGGGACTCGGCCGGGCCGATTACGAATTTGCCGATGAGGTAGGCATTTGGGAATGCATATCCTTGTTTCTGCTGTGATTGGTGGCTAGTGGCACTGTTAATGTGTTATTAGATTATTTAGTAATGTATGTTCATGACCTTTTCTGTGGCCATTTTACTGTGATTGCCCACCTAACGCGACCGGCCCATTGAGGTTGTAGGCGGCTTGCTGTGTATCCTTCTTTCCACCCCAACTGCCTCACCACAAGTCACCCTGCATTGCCGGCCCGCGTGGGATGTAGGCATTATGCTGTGTACAGGCTCAGCGATTAATTTAGCTGTTTTACATAAAGGATCAAGATAAAAGGAATAAAATTGATACTTTACAAAAACATCAAAGCGTTCAGATTGGTTAAGATTAAGTGACCATTAGTGTTGCATTTAGAAAGAGTTTTTTTCTATGGTCCACATTGGTATGGTGATCTAGTGGTTGTTAAAAGTCTTATGTTTTTTTGTAAAAAATTGTTTCATGTTTGTATGTATTAATGTAACTTGTGCTAAATCGTGCAATGTATTAATGTTTGCTATATATGTTAGTTAACTGGAGGTGTAACTGTGTGAAGGCCAGTCTCCTTCCCCAAATAACCGAAGAAAGAATAAAAAAACAGGGTGATTAAATAACCCAATCATGAAAAGAATATAGCGTGGTTTGTTACAATTAAAAATAAGAAGTGACAAGGATTCCAGGTCATTCTATGTGTATACTATATATATAAGGCCCTACCTGGCTCCGGTCTTTTGGGCCTATCCCCCCTTAGTATAACTGTGTACAAATCATAGGGCATCAATAAAGATCTTGGAATTTTATTTTTATTTTTTAAAGAAAGGAACGGGAAAATGTGTTGCATTTTGAGCATACAATACAAGGTATAAAATACAAATCTCACAAAGCAAACAAAATGTGCTATAAATACTAAAACCAAATTCAAACAGATGACAGGATATTCTTACCAAAGAAAAGTGCCAAGCACCAGAAAAATATCAATATTAATAGGCACGCAAAGAATTATAATGAATTCTAACAATATCATGCCTTTAACAGTAGCAGTTCAGAACAAATTGTTGAATAATACACCAACCATCATCAAATTCAAAAATCGATAAGCAGAATAGTGTGCTGATCTCTGCAGGAGCTCACCTCCTGCGATAAGCACAATAGCGTGCATATCGCTGCAGAAACTTATCTCCCATATATACCTGGCTACTCAGAAAGTTTGGAGAGAGGTTTCAATATTTGCTCAGCGTGCATACAAGTCTGGCACGCTTTCCTTAATCGCTGTTAGGGTGTACTTGTCACCGCTGACAGGAAAATGATCTTTACGCAAGGGTGTGCCTGTCACCGCCGACATGCAAATCAACTTTAACTTCCAATCTGGCGGCACGTACCACACTCCGGCAAAATTACTTCCAATATAGCGGCACATTCAACGTGAGTGCCCTGACCACAAAGGCTCAGAGACTGGATAATTACAACACACCCTACGGCTCCTGACATCACGCGTTGAGCACATAAAGACATTTCTATGAACTTTCAGCTCCCGAAACATCCTGCAACTCTTGAAGTCACAGAAACCACCGAGTAAGAACAACATAGGAGCATTCCACACTTGAAAGATGCAAATTAGTGAGGCAATTGACACATACTTTGCCCTAAATAAGAAATCAGTGAACTTGCCTGGTACCTTAAGGGAAGCTTTTAAAGCAACCCTTGAAGGAGTCATCATTAGCTACTCAACGGGCAGAACATGCAAAAAACAGCAATCGTTCAGTGACCCTGACTTCCGAATAATAGATCTGGATGCATGCTGTTCAGAGAACTCGCACCAAGGGCTATGTAGAGTGCTGGTTTTAAAGCATATGCTTTTAGACAAGGCGAAGACCATCTGGCTCGCCACACAATCTCTCATCTATTATTGAGAAGACAGAGTGAGCAGACTACTCCATTGCTTGTGCTCCAAATTCCAAAAACACTATCTGATCGTATACATCTCAGACTGAGAAGAGATGAGAATTAACAGGGAGGCTGACATCGCCCAATATGTCTCACAATAGTATCCCTCACTATATGCCCAGCAGAACGTATTGTATGAAACGCTGAAAGACAACTTTGTATCTGGCCTTTCCCTTCAAACCCTCACTGACTCAATCAATCAATCATAACACTTGTATAGCGCGCTACTCACCCGGCAGGGTCTCAAGGCGCTTGGGGGAAGGGGTCTGCTATTGCTCGAACAGCCAGGTCTTGAGTTGTCTCCTGAAGGCGAGATGGTCCTGGGTCAGCCGAAGATGGATGGTGAGGGAGTTCCATGTCTTGGCCGCCAGGTATGAGAAGGATCTGCCACCAGCGGTGGCTCTTAGGATGCGTGATACGGCGGCGAGGGCGAGGCTTGTCGAACGTAGCTGGCGGGTGGGCATGTAGAAGGTCAGGCGGTCGTTGAGGTACTTGGGGCCCAGGTCGTGGAGAGATTTGTGTGCGTGGGTGAGGAGCCTGAACGTGATCCTCTTGCTGACAGGGAGCCAGTGCAGGTCCTTCAGGTGGCCGGAGATGTGGCTGCGTCGGGGGATGTTCAGGATGAGTCGGGCGGAGGCGTTCTGGATGCGTTGGAGTCTTTTCTATAGCTTGGCTGTGGTTCCGGCGTAGAGGGCGTTTCCGTAGTCCAGTCAGCTGGTGACGAGTGCCTGGGTGACCGTCTTCCTGGTTTCGGTCGGGATCCATCGGAAGATCTTGCGGAGCATGCATAGGGTGTTGAAGCATGATGAGGAGACGGCGTTGACTTGTCTGGTCATTGAGAGGGAGGAGTCCAGGATGAAGCCCAGGTTGCGTGCGTGGTCTGTTGGCTTGGGGGTGGCGCCCAGGGCTGGGGGCCACCAGGAGTCGTCCCAGGCGGAGGGCGATGGTCCCAGGACGAGGACTTCCGTCTTGTCTGAGTTCAGTTTCAGGCGGCTGTTCTTCATCCATTCGGCGACGTCTTTCATCCCTTCGTGTAGGTTCGTTCTGGCGGTGGCGGGGTCTCTGGTGAGGGAGAGGATCAGTTGGGTGTCGTCGGCGTAGGAGATGATGTTGAGGTTGTGCTGGCGTGCGATGGCTGCAAGAGGTCTCATGTAGATGTTGAAGAGGGTGGGGCTGAGTGATGATCCTTGCGGAACGCCGCAGATGACTTCGGTGGCCTCGGATCGAAACAGGGGGAGGCGGACTCTCTGTGTTCTTCCGGTGAGGAATGAGATGATCCACTCCAGTGCCTTCTCTTGGATACCAATGTTGCTGAGGCGTTGAACTAGGGTGCGGTGGCAGACGGTGTCGAACGCTGCAGAGAGGTCCAGGAGGATGAGGGCCGCTGTTTCCCCGTTGTCGAGCAGGGTTCTGATGTCGTCGGTGGCTGCGATGAGGGCGGTTTCGGTGCTGTGGTTGGCTCGAAAGCCAGACTGCGAGGGGTCGAGGGATCCGTTTGTCTCGAGGAAGGCTGCAAGCTGTCTGTTGACGGTCTTCTCGATGACTTTGGCAGGGAAGGGGAGGAGCGAGATGGGGCGAAAGTTCTTGAGGTCGGTGGGGTCCGCTGTTGGTTTCTTCAGTAGGGCGCTGAGCTCGGCGTGCTTCCAGCTCTCCGGGAAGGTGGCGGTGTTGAAGAAGGCGTTGATGATGTCCCGCAGTTGGGGTGCGATGATGGAGTCGGCTTTGTTGAAGACCTGGTAGGGGCAGGGGTCGGTCGGAGATCTGGAGTGGATGGTGTTCGTCGTGCAGGCTGTGTCTTCGGTGGTCACCGTGGTCCAGGACGGAGGGTGGTGATGGAGGTCGTTGGTTCGGCGGTTGGGTGCGTTGATGGTGCGCCGAAGCTGTTGGGGATGTCGGCGATCTTGCGGTGGAAGAACGAGGCGAGAGAGTGGCAGTCACTGGAGGACGAACTTCCAGTTGGTGAACTTTCGGGGGCCCTGACCCAGCTATACTCGAGGAAAAAAGCCTCACCTTAATGGCTTCCCAGCACGTTTTTTAAAATTGTTCATGCATAAATGGAATGCCCCCCAGAGGCGGTGCTAAAAGAAGCGGTAGAAATCGCGTGGCTACTCCCGACTTCCTCAAGACAGAAATTGTAAAGATTCCGAAGCCGGGATGGTGACCAAATGTCTGCTTCTCATAGCATCCTATCGCCCTCTTAAATATGGAGGTCAAAATGATTGCCACGGTGCTAGCATATGGCTTGCTTACAGTGATCCCCTCTCTAGTACATTCAGACCAGGCGGATTTATGCCTGGGCAGGAGTGCTCTTGGTGGACATAGAAAAGGCATTTGATTCACTGTGCTGGTCCTACCTATTTATTCTCCTCCGCTGCCTTCACTTTGGACCCCGTTTCTCACTTACGTTCGGCTGCTCTAACAGTATCTTACAGCCTGTGTCTGAATATGCACTGCCATATTTACCCCATTTGCCATTCAGAACAGTACATGGCAGGGATGCCCATTGTCTCTGTTCCTGTTTGCCATCGCCATAAAACCTTTGGCTCAGTGGTTCTGCACCGATGTTCAGATACGGGGTTTGAATGGAGGCCCTTGGTTTCAGATGGGATAAATCTGCCCGCAAGTCTGAAACGGCTGTAGTGATATCAGGTAATATTATGTAAATCTTTAGGGAAAAAGAAGAGTCCTATTTAAGAGGACGTAATCCCATCACCCACCGAAGCGGCATGCTTCATCATTTGGGATCTCCTCTTGGTTGCCAGAGGAGATCCCTAAAGATTTACATAATATTGCCTGGTATCACTACAGCTGTTTCAGACCCGCTGGCAGTTTTGTTTGTAGTATAATGGTTCAGGGATTGTGTCCACGCAGGTCTTTAAACATTTCCCTGGGACCCTTTATTTATCTGTAGTTTTGTTTGTTTCAGATGGGATAGCCTTTTATGCTGATGACGTCTTGGTTTTTTTCACGGACCCCCAAGAGCTCGCGCCTGAGTGAACTACATATGTTCTTTGAAAAGACAACAAGCCTTTTCATTAATCTAGCCATGTCCTTGGTGTTCCCAATTCCCACCTACCCTCAGGACTTGATGTGGATGAACGAGTTGTTGATTGTCACACAGGGTTTCCGCTACGTTGAGCTGTACATTACTATGCATGCACACTCAGCATGGGTGCGCGTCATCCAACCATTGATAGATTCTCTAACGATGAACCTTAGGAAATGGTCAACGCTTCCTTTGTCCCTTATTTGCAGATTAGCCATTTTCAAAATGGTGTCCGTTCCCCAATTCCTTTATCAACTACAATCTACCCCTATGACTTTCCTCACTCCTTCTTGTGCAAATTACGCTCTATGCGCCTCAGTTTCTTGTGAAACCAGGGCCTCCCACGCATAGTCCTCACAAAGCACTTCAAATCCAAGTATGAAGGCGGCTTTGCAGTAGCTCACATTATATCCTATTATAAGGCCCACACCATATGATTATAAAGAAGTGGTTATAAGACACACAAGGAGACCCCCATACACCACAGAGACATGAGTACTCCAGGGGACAGCAATCCGCCACCTCCTATACAAAGGCGAAGCGCGATCACCGTCCTTCGGGTGACAAAAGTGGTGTTCTGGCATCGGACGACTCCCCTGAAACGCATGGGACGGAGAGGAATGCTCACATAGCAGATAACACTGTGGGAGGGTTCCACCATGCCCTAGGTAGCGGCAATGGAAGGATTCCACAGGTGGGATATGATCGGCATTTCCACACTACGGAACCTAATGGATGGCACAATCATTAAGTCATATCAAAACTTACAGAACAGATATGACCTAACCCATAGCCAATTCTACGGTTAACTGCAGTTCTGACATGCCCTGAGGCCCTACATCGCTTACCTGGAGGACCTCCCGGGGTACAATCCCCAAGAGGCAAAATTGCTCCTGGAGAAACTGTGAACCCATAAATTGACACAAATATACCTCTCACTCATACACTACATGTCTGAGTCCTTTGCTGAGCTGCACTCTGCGTGGGAGCAACACCTGGGCACCTTTACCGGCGAAGAATGGGCGGGGGTTATGGCCTCTCCACAACATTCAGCAATTGCGAATCGCTTCCGCCTTATGCAGCAGAAATGCATCCACAGAATACACTTGACGAGACATAAACTATAGAGGATGGAGGTGGTGGCCACAACCTCATTACTCCGCTGTATGACTGGGGAGGGTGACCTTCTCCATCCCACATGGGCATGCAGTAAGCTGGAACCATTCTGGAGCCGGGTATTATCCTGTCTGGGGGAGTATCTGGAGAGAACAATCCCCCTAGACCTGAAGTTTGGCCTCCTGCACATTACTATGGACCTGGACAAAGACCAGTATAACCTACCATTTTTGTGATTGGGCCCGACTGTGATCAAACAAGACACTGCCAGCAGATGGAAAGACAGAGATCCCCCCCCTAAACCACGGGACCACCATCCACCACCTCCTATACGGAGGCAAAGCGCAATCAATGCTCCCTCCTGAGACAAGTGGTGTTCTGGGTACTGACACTAAGGAGGAGTGGTACAAGGACATTGACTAGTGCTTGGGCAGGGAACAGGCTGTGTATGAAGCTAGGTGTTGTCTTCAGAAACCTATTAAATCCGGAAGAAATGAGCAGGTTACAGAGGTATCACTCTCGATCGCCGGAATATAACAGGCAGAGACGATAGAAACGGAAATCCATACGTACATGGGTTGACCGCCCACTTCTGTGTAGACTGCGACAGGAACTTTGTTGAGGTGGATCTCTCAGGATGGGAGCAGAGATGGGGCGAGTCTGAAGGAATATTTCTGTAGTAGGGTATCTCTGTGTATAGTCATAATCTAGTGAATAGTCCCGCCCATGTGCGTGGACCCCGGAGCAATCAGAAAATAATCTCTTAAAGTGTCGAAAAAATGCTGAACTGCAAAGACACTTAAGAGAGAATTAAAGACAGATAATGCAGCCTATAAAACCAGGCTATACTGTCCAGTACTTCAACTAGAAATTCCACCAAAAATCCACAAACAGCAAAGCCTGTCCAGATTTCCCTTGCCTCAGCAGCAAAAAAACCCTCTGGAATGATAGAGAGGAAGACCTGGACAGACAAGCCCCATAGGCTGCCATTATGTGGCTCAGAACAGGATACTGTGCCTTTAAGAGAACTTTCCAGAACTTCACAGTATCCCAGAATGCACTGTAGGTCCCTTTTACTTCCAGTTCTTTTTTCCGGCTCCTGCAAGCAGGACCCTGGAGCATTGAGCTCTCCCTTTTCAAGGGTTTATTGGTGATTTTTCACTTTTATTTCAAGTTGAGTGCTTTCTAAAGTACGTTGGTGCTTTTCTTCTTGGTTCTTGCACCCTTTTGATGTCATATATGCCTGCATCATTTGACAAATGTCCGGAGTGCTCCAGGAAGAAGGCCAAATCAGATCCCCATGAGGTGTGCATCTTCTGCCTTCCCTCTTCCCATGTCCCAGAGGAGTGTGTGATTTGTCAGGGCTTCTCTGCCAGGACCCTGAAGGACAGAAAGAAGATCAGGCGTCAGGGCCTTGAGGAAAGAAGGCTGAAGGCGCAAGGTGGGTCTGGAGGGGCTTCCTCTGCCTGTGCTGAGGCCTCTGGGGGGCTCCCCAGGGGCAGGAAGACCAGCAAGCATCCCCATTCTCCGTCTGGGTCGATTGCACCGACTACGGCGTCGAGAGGGATGACTGCAGTCTTTCAAGTTCTGCGAAGGGTTTGTGAGTATTCAGAAATGAAATGGCGCACTACAGGTAGTGGTAGAGTCAAGAGTAAATGTTAATTGTGGTTGGTGCAACTGGATCAGAGAGAACCCTAAACTCTGAAAACAAGGAGGGAGGAAATCCTGCCTTGTGGATAATTGTAAGCAAGGTCCGATGCACACAACTAGGTATGTGTGATATGATTGATCACAAGCAACGTAGCAAGGATGGAGACGTACAAATGTGTTCCTATTGTGTAGTTTTATTGGAATTCATATGGTTAGAACAAGTCTGTTCCCCGTCGTCTGGGGCGAAGCGACGCTCGACGTCGAAGGAACTGAACAGACCGCCGTCAAAGTCTCCTGAGACGATTTCGTCCTCGTCGAAGTCATCGTCGAGTGATAGACGTCGAAAGGCCCGGCGTCGGCGCTCGCCGTCGAGGCGACTTCGCCGTCGACGAAAAGGAGAAGATCGTCATCTAGGAGATCCTCGTCGTCGAGGAGTAGATCGCAGTCGAGGCGCAGATCGCCGTCGAAGCGCAGAAGGTCGCCGTCGAGGCGCAGAAGGTCGCCGTTGAGGCGCAGGAGGTCGTCATCGAGGGGCAAGAGGTCGTCGCCGAGGCGGACGAGGTCGCCGTCGAGGCGAAGGCACTCGCCGTCGAGGCAGAGACGGTCGACGCCGAGGAAAAGACGCTCGACGTCGAGGGACTGACGCTCGACGTCCGGTCGCCGTTCTTCGACGTAGAAGAGACGTGGAAGGAGGTCTGACGCCATGGGAGGTTCGCCAACGTCCCAGGCTCGAAAGGAAGGCGGATCACCGGGCTCGGTGTACTCCGCAGTGTATACCCCGTCACAGAGGCCGGTTACACCCCCGTCTCCATTGCCGAGGGGTCTCCCTCCGAGGGCCCCTACTCCTCCTCCTTTACCACCACTTCCGCAACCTGTACCGTGACCTCAGTTGCCAGAAAAGCCGCCTCCAGTCCCTCCGAGGTCGGTCTCACTGCCCAGACTTCCGACCCCTCCCAAGGGGACCCCTAAGCCGAAGGCCCCGGCCAAACCAAAGTCGCCCGCTCCGGTGGAACCGGCGGATCGACCGAAGCCAAGGAAGTCACGATCACGCTCCGGACGGAGAGGGAGATCGAGGAGTCGACGTATATCCTCCACCAGGTCAAGACATCGCCATAGGAGGCGGGGATCTAGGTCCCGCACGGACTCCTCCAGGTCCAGGACAAGGACCTATTCAACGACCTTGTCGGAATCCCCAGGGACAAGGGTGTCTCCGGTGGACGACATCAGCACGTTCCAGGAGGTTCTCCTGATGGGGGCTGCAAAATTGGGAATCACGGTGACGGCTCCAACACCCACGATGTCCGTGATATTGGAAACGCTTCACAAGAAGCATTTGTCTCGCCCTCTACTGCCACTAGTGCCTGGTTTGGTAGAGCCTGCGGAGGAGCTGTTCCTCACGCCAGCGGTGGTTAAGGCCGCTCCCTCCCGACTTCTGAAGAAGTACAGGGCCCTGAATTCGGACCCGGCTTTTCTGCGGATAGATCCGGTGCCTGACTCTGTTATAGTGACGGCGGCCAGAAAGTTACATTCTACCTCCCCGTCCTCAACCGTGCCGCCCGATAAGGAAAGCCGATGGATCGACTCGGCTGGAAGGAAGGCTTGTGGGACTGCATCTACGGCCATGAAGGCGTCCAGCGATGCGGCGTTGCTAGGGCGGTATGCCCGTGCCCTGTGGGACTCCCTGCAACAGTTCACAGAACTTCTGCCACGAGACAAGAGGGAGGACTTCCAAGAGATCCTCAAAGAGGGGATGCTGGTGTCAAACCAGGTCATCAGCGCGGCTGCGGATGTCTCTCTTTTGGCTGCCCATGGGTGCTGTCATGGGATCAACCAGCGGCGCCATGCTTGGCTCAGGCTCACATCACTCAAGCCGGAGGCCCAGCAGCGGATGGCCAATCTGCCCTTTTCCGGGGAAACCCTATTCGGAAAGCATGCCGATGATGAGATGGCCCGCATGAAGGCGGAGGCAGAGACCCTGACAGCTGTGGGCTGGGAGAAGCCCAAAGAAAAGAAGGCCTACCACCCGTTCCAGCGACGGTTCGGTGCACAGGGAAGAGGACGAGGTCAGTCTTCGGGACAGCAGCAGCAACAACAGCAGCAGTTCCGGAGACCCTTCCAGAAGCGCCAGAAGGGTAGAGGGGGACAGCAGTCCTCTACAGCGAACAAGGGCCCGGCCGGGTCTCGACCCTGAGCGGTTACTTCCCCTACATCCGTTACCCGCTCTGGTGGGGGGAAGCGTTCAAGTTTTTTCTGGCAGAGTGGAGAAAAATTACTCAGGACAAGTGGGTGCTGAATATTGTTTGCAATGGATACAGTCTTCAGTTCACCATCCCGCCTCCATCAATTCCTCCGGTCAGCTTGCGGTTTCAACTGCTCGAGCTCCAGGCGGAGGCCGATATCCTGTTAAGGAAAAGGGCGATAGAAGACGTACCTCTGTCTCAAAGAGGAAGAGGTCTGTACTCCCGGTTCTTCCTGGTTCGCAAGAAGGACAAGAACGAGTTCAGGCCCATTCTGGACTTGCAACAGGCAAACAAGTGGATTCGCAGAGAAAAGTTTTGCATGCTGTCGTTGCATCAGATTTACCCTCAGTTGCAACAGGGAGACTGGCTATGTGCAATAGACCTACAGGATGCGTACTTCCATGTGCCCATTGCACACAAACACGAAGTTCCTGCGATTTCAAGTCAGCACCAATCATTATCAATACACAGTACTGCCATTCGGGCTGAAGTCTGCGCCCAGAACATTCTCAAAAGTGCATGGCAGTGGTAGCAGCCCATCTAATGAAGAACAAGGTGTTTGTATACCCGTACCTGGACGATTGGTTGATCAAGGCCTCCTCCTTCTCGGAAGCTCAGGCACACTTCCAGAAGACGTGCGTTCTCTTGAACAAGCTGGGGTTGCACATTAACATGTCCAAGTCTGTCCCGACTCCGGTCCAGTGCATTCAGTACATGGGAGCCACCATCAATACGCTGTCAGCGAGCGTGTCTCCTTCGGAGGAGCGACGGTTATCACTCCTTCGGAAGGCTCAGGCTCTTATGACCACTACATCTACAACAGTGAGGACGGTGTCTTCTCTACTGGGATCGATGGCCTCTTGTATCTTCCTAACGCCACACGCACGGCTGCACATGAGACCGTTGCAGGAGTGTTTGGAGGATCAGTGGGATCAGAAGAGAGGGTCTTGGGACGACAAGATACGACTGTCTCTGCATGCTCTTCAGTCTCTGAAGTGGTGGTGTTCAGTGAGGAACCTCCTCAGAGGGGTTCCTTTCGACAAGGACATTCCCACTCAGACTATCGTGACGGATGCTTCTCTCCACGGTTGGGGGGCGCACTCCGGTGACTTACAAATTCAAGGAACGTGGTCCCCGATGGAGTCCACGTATCACATCAATTTCCTGGAACTCAGAGCTGTTCACTTGGCACTGAAGGCCTTTCATCCGTCCTTTCAGACCAACTCTCTGCTTGTACAGACGGACAATACTACCATGATGTATTACCTCAACAAGCAGGGGGGCTCGAGATCACGCACTCTGTCGCAGGAGGCGCAGGCAATCTGGCACTGGCCTCTGGCCAGAGGACTCACGATAACGGCTACTCATCTGCCAGGTGTGCAGAATGTTCAGGCGGATGCACTGAGCAGACTGATGCAGGAAAACCACGAATGGGTCATAAACGACGAAGTACTAGGAGAAGTCTTCGCAAGGTGGGGGACTCCAGACGCAGATCTGTTCGCCACCGCCGAAAACCGCAAATGCCGAGACTTCGCCTCCAGGTACTACCAGCAGGGGACGCTGGGGAATGCGCTATGGATCAACTGGTCGAACAGCTTTCTGTACGCTTTTCCACCCATTCCCCTGATTCCTGCGGTGCTCATCAAGCTGTCCCAGTCCAGGGCGCGGATGATCCTGATTGCCCCGGAATGGCCCAGGCAGTGGTGGTTCATGGACCTGCTTCACCGGTCTCTCCTTCCGCACATACAGCTGCCATGCAGGCCGGACCTTCTCACGAAGTTCGGGGGGCAGATGTTGCACCCCAACCTCTCATCTTTGAGTTTGGCGGCATGGCTCCTGAGATAGTGCAATATGGTCATTTAAATCTACCCGAAGATTGCATGGACATACTGAAGGAGGCTAAGCGACCTTCCACTCGGACTTCCTATGCTTACAAGTGGAAGAGGTTCTGTATCTGGTGCAAGTCCAAGAACTATGACCCGACGACGTGCAAGGAAGGCGTCATCCCTTCTTACCTTCTACATTTGGCGCAGTCTGGCCTTAATGTTCATTCCATTAAGGTTCATCTCGCTGCATTGACTGCCTACAGGAAATGCCCTTCACAGACTTCCTTCTTCTAGATCCCTGTGATCAAAGATTTTTTGGAAGGCTTGAAGAAAGTATTCCCTCCTGTCCGGCTTCCTTCGCCTTCATGGGAATTGAATGTGGTGCTTGATGAAGGAGCCTTTTGAACCTATTCATAAGGATTCGTTCCTCGTGGCCATTACATCGGCCCGCAGGGTGAGTGAAATTCAGGCGTTGTGTTGCCAAGAACCTTATACTGTATTTCATGCTGCTAAGGTTGTTATGCGTACTCACCCTAAATTTCTTCCCAAGGTTATTTCTGATTTTCATGTCAACCAGACCATAACTTTGCCTACGTTTTTTCAGAATCCTTCATCTCCAGCGGAAAGGTCTTTACATTCCCTGGATGTTAGTAGGGTGTTTAAATTTTATCTGGATAAGACCAAAGATATTCGTAGGTCAGACCAATTATTTATCAATTATGGATCAGTCAGGACCGGTCTTGCTACCTCTATGCAGTCCATCTCTAGGTGGATTGTGTCCTGCATACAGCTTTGTTACCAAAAGGCTAATAAGACCTTAGGGGGTAAACCTAAAGCTCATTCCACCAGGGCAAAGCTGCCACGACAGCTTTGCTCCGCAATGTTCCTATTGCAGAAATCTGCAAGGCGGCCACTTGGAAGTCGGTTCATACCTTTGCTAAGCATTACTGTCTGGACACTGATGCCAGGGCAGACGCTCAGGTTGGGCAGGCTTTGCTGCGAAATTTGTTCGCACAATAGTGGTGTTATTTCTCGTTTCTCCACCGCCGCTTTGGTGTGGGGATGGGCTTGCCATTCTTTTCACTAGATTATGACTATACACCGAGATCCCCTACTACAGAAGTAGTTTCTGTCCTGTAACTCCAGTTCTGTAGTAACTCCAGTTCTGTAGTAGGGGTATCTCTGTTATAGTCATAAGCACCTGCCCTCCTCCCCGGTGGAGAGAGATGTTCATGTAAGGGATGCTACAGGTCTGGCGTGTTACGCCTTCAAAAAGAACTGAAAGTAAAAGGGACCTGCAGTGCATTCTGGGATACTGTGAAGTTCTGGAAAGTTCTCTTAAAGGCACAGTATCCTGTTCTGAGCCACATAATGGTAGCCTATGGGGCTTGTCTGTCCAGGTCTTCCTCTCTATCATTCCAGAGGGGCTTTTTGCTGCTGAGGCAAGGGAAATCTGGACAGGCTTTGCTGTTTGTGGATTTTTGGTGGAATTTCTAGTTGAAGTACTGGACAGTGTAGCCTGGTTTTATAGGCTGCATTATCTGTCTTTAATTCTCTCTTAAGTGGCTGTGCAGTTCTGCATTTTTTCGACACTTTAAGAGATTATTTTTGATTGCTCCGGGGTCCACGCACATGGGCGGGACTATTCACTAGATTATGACTATAACAGAGATACCCCTACTACAGAACTGGAGTTACAGGACAGAAACTACTCCTTCCCCATGGTTGTCTTGGTGCTGCTTTGTTTTTATGTAGTTACAAAATCTACATTAATACCAATAAAATGTTTTATTAAAAAAAGAATCCATGAGACATTTATGCTTGTGCAACAGGTAAGTACAGAAAAATCAACGACTGGGGAGAGCCTCACTTTACGCCAAACTAATGTAATAACTCAAATTAAAAAAGTATGTATTTATATATATATATATATACATAATAAAGTGAGTGGAGAGAATATCAAGGTTTAATATATGTAAATGAAGTAGGAGTAGTATATTCAAGAGGGTAGAAAATTACAATACCGATTTGGCAAGAGAGGTTGCAGAGGACACAACCGAAAGTGAAAATATGTCATAACTGAGATCCGTAAGCACTGGAAACCTTAAAGGGTCTTTATCTATCAAAGAAATGTGCTCAGTCTGTGCTAAGAAGGGTCTTGTTGTTATGAGAAGGAAGGAGTGTAGCATATTGAAATGTACATGGGGACAGAGAGTCACCACATGATATAATCACTTCAAATATTGAGGAGTTAAAAATGCTGATAGGTTTGAGAGCTTCGTATTCCACTATAGGAAAAGATATGTTCATTATACGTTTAGAGGAAATTAAAAAATCAAGGAAAATTAGATACTGAACTTGCCCTATAATTATGTTGGGGCTTAACAATGTAACAAGCCCTAAAGGAAAGAAAGGAAGATAATGGAAAAAATACATATTTCTGGTAAGGAATAGCCGTCAAGAATGTTTTATTGAGCTGAGGAGAAAAGTACAGCTTATATGAGAAAAATGTTTCCCTGAGTTTTATTAGAAAAGTGGCTGCCTGAAGAGGTTTATATAGTAAAATAGTTTTAAAGAGAAATACAACACTGTGTGTGCCTAAGGTTAGAAAAGCACCTCTAATTGCAATGCACTACTGATGGAAGAGTTGGAGAACAGGAGGAACTGGTGTAGTGTTCACTAATATTACTAATGGCTGTTTCTTGTTATAATAGTATACAAACGCAGTGGAAGCTGAAAAATGTGGGACTGAGAGAACTGAATAAAACTATTTGATTGCATAGCCATCAATACTGAATACTAGTGATATGTATTTTGGGAAAGAGAGGGTACTGTGGACAAGACGCTCTTGGTATACTAGATCGCCTTAGCCTTGTTTTAAAAACGCAGGATGCTTTTGCTACAAAACCTGTTTAACTTGGCATCCAATTCATGTATCTCACAAAGATAATGGACTTATTATCTAATGAATTTCAGAGGAGAGATATTTTTAAGGCGATAATTTTAATGTGATACTGCAGATATATCAGTAGAGCATAATGGGATTTTGAGACTAGCTTTGGAGGTTTAGAGGAAGGAAGGGTTAACAATCAAGATGGAAATTGTCAAAGGAAAATTGCCAAGCATAACACATGTACGAGAAGTATCTTTCAGCTGCCGCGGCCCGTGCAGGTAATAGCGGCGGGGCTGGGAAAGCGGACTGTGGGGGGGCGGTTGGGGGGGAGGTGGTCTTTGGGCTGGCGATGGCGAGGAAAAATTAATTCTTTATTTAATTTTACCTCATCATCGTCCATCGAAATTCCCCCACCCCCACCCGGACTCACCGCTCAAACCTGCACTGGCCACGGCTGCCTTTCAGCAATGCTTTAATGAGTCACTCTGGTCAGAAATCATTAATACATTTGATGTTAGAAAAAGATTATTATAAAGTCTTTTTTTTTTTTTAACATCATTTTTATTGCATCACCAATATAATTGTACAGACAGAATAATCAGCAATGTAAATACACCATGTACAAGATTATTATGATCTAGTTCGTTCTTCTCTGGGAGGTCCACCCTCCTTCTGGTGCGGGCGGCCGTATCCATGAATGCTTCTCGTATCATCTTACAGTGTCTGACAGTATCAGTCGGCAAATATTGCTGGGTTGCTTTTGTGGTTTTCACCCCTCCCCCTCCCCCAATTTTGGTTCCCCAACAGCCCGCCAATTCCAGCTTCCTACCCACCCTCCCCCGTGGTCGCTCTGCGTCGAACATCAGTGTAAAAGTGTCTGGTGTGTTGTAGGAGGAGTCGACTTTCGCTAAGGTGTGCTCTCCTGCATAGTGACAGGGCCTGCCCCATCCAGCTCACTCCCGCCCTCCAGCTCCTCAGCGTCCACATCCCGGAGCGCCTGCACCATCACTTCCCATGCAGTAGCCCTCTCCAGAGCCTTCTCATCGTTAATCCTCCAGGCCATCTGGTACCTCAGGGTACTTTCACATGCAGCCCACCTCAGGCATTCCCCATACCATCTTTTATATGTGGGCCCCACTCTCGACTTCCAGTTCCTCGTAATATCTCGCTTGGCCAGAATAAGTCCCAAGTCTATAAATTTGCTAGTGTTCTTGTTCCTAGGCGTGTGTGGGAACCAATGGAGGATGCTAACCGCCTTAGTGTACTGGACATCCCTGTCTGTCGCGCTGTTAAGGGCCCGCCCAACTTCCTGCCAGTATTCTCCTAGAGAAGGACAGTCCCACAGCATGTGACCCAGGTCCGCCCCTACAGTATTACATCTGGGGCAAGCAGCGTTGTCTACCCCAAAATACTGTTGTATCTTCCCAGGTGTAAGGTATGCCCTGTGAATCACATAAAAGTGGATTAATTGAAACCTGGCGTTTCTCAAGCTCTTCCGTGCTCGCCTTAGCAACTGGCCCCAGGTCGTGTCAGGTATCTCCACTTGAAGGTCCAGCTCCCACTTGGTCTTCAGGGCCGTCAATGGCTGCAAGGCCTCCCGCTGCATTCTAGAGTACAAGCAAGTGACCGCCTTAAAGGTCCCCGCTGCCATCATCACGTATTGACAGGCCATAGAGGTGCCCGGCTCCTGCAACCCTTCCCCCCAGTGGGCCTGCATAGCGCCTGTGACCGCTGCATGTAACAAGTAGTCGCCCCTCGGCAAGTCGAAACGCTCCTGCAAATCTTGGAACGGCAGCAACATCCCATCCTCATAAAGATCACCCAACATTTGTATCCCCGCCTCCTCCCAACCTAGCAAGCGAGACCAGTCCCCTCCATGTGGGAGGGCCGTGACCATCCCTAACGGGATTTCAGGGGCATACATGAGGCGGACTCCCGCCCGTTTACGGGCCCGGTCCCAGCAAAGCCGGAGCGTCTGCTCCTCGACCGCCAGGTCTCCTACCCGGAGCTTCTGGTGTAGCGCGATGTATGCCAAAACATGCCGCGGGGTGCCTTCTCCTCTGGCGTCCTCAGGGCCTCTATACACTCTCGCTATCTCCTGGGTAAAAATCTGCAACTGCGCAGCCAGGTAGTACCCTTCAAAATCTGGCACCGCCATTCCTCCTTCGTCCTTGGGGCGCAGCAGGGTGTCGAGCGCTATGCGCCTCCTTCCCGTGCCCCATAAGAACGCTATGACCAAGGATCTCAGGTGTTTAAAGATAGAGCTCGGGATCCACACCGGGAGTGTCCTAAAATAATACAAAAGCCTGGGTAGGGCCACCATTTTGAGCAGGGAAATCCTACCAGCCAGGGATAACGGCAGAGTCGACCAAAAGTCCATGGACCCCCGTAGGGCGTTAATACAGCGGGTGATGTTACCTTCCAACAAATCAGCTGGGGTATGATAAACATAGACCCCCAGATAATGCAGACATCGCGGCTCCCATCTAAGTTCTTGCGCGGTGAGTGGGCACGGTTCTCCTGATCTCAGGGGGAACAAGCAGGATTTAGGCCAGTTAACCCTCAGGCCCGACAACCGGCCGAACCGCCCTAGTAGCTGCCGCGCTCCTTCGAGCTCGGGGCCCGCATTGGCCAGAAACATCAGCAGGTCATCTGCGTACAAAGAAATGAAATGCGGCCTGCCCCTAAATGATAATCCAGCATAGTGGCGGCCTAGCCTGGCCTCCGCAGCGAAGGGTTCCATCGCCAAGGCGAACAAGAGTAGAGATAGGGAACATCCCTGTCTGGTGCCACGCCTGACCGGGTATTGCTTCGAGATCAGAGTACCCACTCGAACTCTTGCTACCGCGTCAGTGTACAGGACCTTGGTCCAGTTTATGTATCCGTCCCTCAGTCCGAAGCGTCGCATCACCTCATACAGGTATCCCCACTCGAGGCTGTCAAAGGCCTTCTCGATGTCTATGGAAAGGACAAATGGGGAATCGGCAATCGGCCAGTCCGCCCCCATCAGTCTCGTCAGTCTACGAATATTATGGGTAGTGTTGCGTGTCGGAATAAAACCACACTGGTCCTTATGAACAAGGCTCGTCATATGCACCAGCAGTCTGTTAGCAAGGATTTTACTAAGGATCTTGTAGTCCGTCGTCAACATGGACAACGGACGGTACGAGGACAAAGCCGCACCCTCTCTGCCCGGTTTTAAGAGCGGGATCATGAGGGCCTCACTCATAGAGCTCGGGAGCCGGCCCTTCGTTTGCGCTTCATTGTATACCTCGCGCAGCCGAGGGGCAAGGCGCTCTATATATTTGCTGTAGAATTCAATCGGGAGCCCGTCAAGTCCCGGGGTCTTGTTTCTGGCCATTTGCTTTACTGCACACCCTATCTCTCCGAGTGTGATGGGCCGACCCAACTCTTCTGCCTCTGAGTCCTCCACCTTTGGCAGTTGCAAGCCGTCTAAGAACTCTCCTAGCTCATCTGCCCCTCCTGTTTCACCACTCTCATAGAGCCCCTCGTAATAAGTACGAAACTTATTCAGGATCCCGGGTTGAGTATGGCAGGGCTCCTCCCCTATCTCCTGAATCAGCATGATCGGCATGCCCCTCCTGACTGGGTTAGCGAGCCATGCCAGCATAGATCCCGCCTTGTCGCCCTCCGCATGCGCCCTCGTCAAGTATGCCTTATGGTCAAAGCTGCGCAGCCGTTCCAACTCTACAGCCAGCCCCTCCCGCGCCCCACTAAGCCCCTCCTGCAATTCTGGGTGATTCGGGCGACTCTTCTCCAGTTCCCTCAGCCGTGTATCAGCCTTATCCAAATCGTCTATCAAAGTCTTGCGAGCCCCAGCCGTGTGTCCAATACAATGCCCCCGCACCACCACCTTAAACGCATCCCATTCTACCGCCCTCGTGGAGGCCGAAAAACTGTTCTCCTCAAAGTAACTCTCAATGCGGTCTCCCAGAGCCTCCCTGAACAACAGATCATCCAGGGTGTCAGGTTGCAGGCGCCATGTTGGCACGCAGTTAGCCGTTACCATCCAGTTCAGAGAGATCAACAAGGGGTTGTGGTCCGATATCGTCCTGGCCAAGTATTCCGCCCCACCCACCGCAGGGAGCACGCATGACGAACAAAGAAACGCGTCTAGCCTTACATGCAAATCATGCAGGTGTGAGTGAAAAGAGTAGTCCCTAGTAGTGGGGTGCAACGCCCTCCATGCATCTGTAAGGGCCCAGCTCTCCTGCCATTCCAACCTACGCTTGGCGACTATGCACTGGGGACGCGCGCAGTGGGGGATGGGATCTATCCAATAACACATCCGCGACCGAGTTGAAATCTCCCCCCAAGAGAACAGGCCCTGCCAAATAACCCGCCAGTTTGCCCGAGATCGTAGACAAGAATGCGGGCAAATCTACATTAGGGGCGTATACATTGCAGAAAGATATCACCCTGCCTCTCAGCCTCCCTTTCACCGCCACATACCTGCCTTCCGGGTCCACCAATGTTTTTGTCACCTGGAAGGGGACCCCCGCCCGTACCCAGATCAATGTCCCCCTTGCAAAGGCTGAGAATGTCGTGTAAAACAGCTGCCCCCTCCAGCGTCTCTGCAGAGCAGCCCCTTCTTGCTTATTGAGATGTGTCTCTTGTAGAAACGCTACATGAACCCCTCTACGCTTGAGGTACGCCTGAACTTTATGCCTACGCGTCATGGATTGCATGCCCCTCACATTCCAGGACACACATTTCAATGCCCCATTACTAGCCATCCCCTCCCACACAACCGGACCATACAACAAAGAACAATGTCCTCACGTGTCCCGCGACCACGGGCCAACCCACCCACCTTCTCCAAACAGGAAGCCAAACCCCTCCAACAACAACTACCCCCCGAGCAACCCCAACCGCTCGCAACGCCCACCCCCCCAGGACAGGCCCCCCCGCAACTGGAAGTACCCCCATCCAAACCAACACTCCCAACCACCTCTCAAAGAAAGGCAGTAATGGCCGCAGTCTCCACTGCGGTGACCTTAGGGGCCAGTAAGGCGCGGCTCGGTGCGATAGATCCTCAAAGCAAATCAACCCCGCGCACTCCACCCCACAATCCCCACATCATTACGCCCCAAAACCTCAAGTAACAGCATTCCACTGCCATGGGCCCAGTGCCCCGGTGTCCAACCAGCGAGTCCACGCCACTAGTTCAGGTCAACACGCCTCAAGTATCTCTTCCGAAGTCTGTGGCGTCACAATAGGGCCCCGGGCTCCACCAAATTCCGATTGTCCCGTCTCCGAGCCCGTGCCCGGGTCCTCTGTGTCCGTGCCTTTCCCGGATTGACTTCTGGTGGTCCTGGATAAGTCCACCACCGCCTGTAGGGCCGCCTGCCTCTCCGCCTCCGTCTGTGACACCGAAGGTCTGCCGGTCCTCCTGCGGTTCTTCCTGATCCGTTGGGATTTCCTGACCGGTTGGGCCACCTTAGCCTCCTCCTCCCTGGCCTTAGCACCATCCGTTCCCGCTTTATATGTGTCCCACCAGGTCCAAGCGTCCGCAGAGGACGTGAAGAAGAGCGATTGTTCATCCACCACCACTCTCAGCTTGGCGGGGAACAACAGAAAGTATTTGATGCCTTCATCGCGGAGCTCCCGCTTGGGACAGAAAGTTTGCCCAAAGCCGCTGCGTCTCATATGTATAGTCCGGGAACATAGTGACCCTGCTGTTGTCCACTTGAAAGGGTCCTGTCTCCCTCGCCCTCTGCAAAAGCCAGTCTCTGTCTCGGTAATGGAGCAATTTGAACACCACTGGGCGAGGGGGGAGGCCCGAGGCCGGCGGGCGCGCCGGAACTCTATGCGCCCGTTCCAGGGAGAAGAAGAGGGACAGCCCCTCCGGTGCCACCTCCGTCCGTAACCAGTTATCGAGGTAGCCCACCATATCATCGCCTTCAATTTTTTCCGGCAGGCCCACAAGGCGTATGTTGTTGCGCCTGTTCCGGTTTTCCGCATCTTCGGCCCTCCGTTCCAGCACCTTCAAGCGGTCCATCACCTCCGTCATCTGCGCCTTCACCGCTGCGTGGCCCGGGGCTAATTCCTTAATTGTGATCTCCACGGATTTCACTCTGTCCTTAAGTTTATCATGGTCGGCCTTCAGGAGGCCCAGGCCCGTTGCCACCTGAGCTATATCTTGGTGCAGAGCGTCCCTGGTGGTGGCGATGGCCTCCAGGATACGGTCCTGCATCCGCTGTAACGCCGACTGGTCTCGATCCGCTCCCTCCGCAGCCTCTGTATCAGTCGCACCATCTCCCTTCCCTTTCGTCTTCCCCATCTGTGCCGGCCCGGGTGGGTCCGTCCTCGCTCTGCCACCGTACTTCGCCGGGCTTTGCCCGCAGGAAGATTCCCCGCGGCCACAGCGGAGAAGCCTGCTCCTTTCGTGTCCAGGGCGCCGCTCAGGTCCCCGGATCCAAGGCCGTCTCTAGGGATCAGAGTCTGCAATAGGCCGTTAGCCCGGATGGCGCCAGTCGTGCTCAGAGGCCCGGGGCTTTCGTCACTGGGTCACAGCCACGCTATCGTCGCCACCACCATGGGGCGGCACCCAACCATCGCCCGAGGTGCGCCCAGGGTCCACTCCAACATCCAGGGATGGGTGCTATGCAGCCACTAACACCTCCGCACTGTAGAGGTAGCAGCTCTTAGTGTGGCTCCGGGCCGGCGACTCCGTCGTCTCTATGTCTCATGCCACCGCCGCCATTTTAGGTCGAAGACTTCGTGCCTGAGTTCGACTATCAAAGCCGAAAAACTGGCCTGGAATGGCCCGGCGTCGTCCTCCGTGGGCACCGGACCCTCCGTGGTGCCTTCCCTTGTCGGATGATATTAATTACGTCGAGGTCCGATCAGATTTTCAGGATATTTTCCGGGATCGGGCGCGGAGCTCCGAGCTCACGCTGCCTACCTCCTCGGCATCCAAGCCACGCCCTCTGATTATTATAAAGTCATGACTAGAATAGTCAAGTGGTTAATGAACATGCAAGACTTTATGCCTGGAGTGTAATGAACATGTAGAATTTTAATTTCGGACTGTATACTTAATAAAGGAAATATGGTGGAAGATTGTGTAAAGTACTAGCTAGATAGAAAGGCTTAACTGGGAATAAGGGGGCATTTAGTGAAAGATGTCAGCCTAATATGAGAGGAACAGAATAAGGCGTATGACAAATGTGGTCTTAAGCAAGGTTGAAGAGAATTTCCAGAAGAGGTGGGAGTTAAAGGTGAATTAGTGTGATGAATTTGACTTGTATGTATGCAATTTGGGAGTGAATTGTTCTATGTGAAATGATTTGGTGTAGGTTGTTAATTTTTTTAAACTTTGTCTGGGGTATGCATACATTTTTTCTGTAGAAGATTATTCTTTCAAATTCTTTTTTACGCAAGGAGCCTTATGCAATAGTAGAAAATGCATACGTTGTCCCCTTAAAAACCTACATTTTAATGAGGTACCAACTTTGTGAACCACAGTGAAGTTTAAAAAAAACATGAAATTTGTGAAGTCCACCTTTGGAAACGTTGCACTCCTCTGGTGAAAGGAGAGAGGTTTAACCGTCAGGGCTCTATCTAGAGCAGTGTTTAATTGGTGTGACCCTTGAGGGGCTCGTAGGAGATAGTTATATAGAGGTTATTTGTGTTTCCTTATGGGTACACAGATAGAGACCGGTAAAGGAGTGAATAGCATGGAGAGAAATATAAATTGCATGGCTTGTGGTAAAAAAGTGCAGCGTAGGATGTCTTTAGCAAGTTGCAGGGGAAGTTGGTAAATAGTTTTTCTACCAAACATGATTTTTATCAAAAGGGCCTGATTTAGATTTCGGCAGATGGCTTTCTCTGTCACAACAATGACGCAATATCTCCTCCGCCAAAATATAAATTCCATTGTATCCTATGGAATTTATATTTTGTCAGACGGGATATCTTTCACTGTTGTGATTGAGTAACCCATCTGCCGAGATCTAAATCAGGCACCAAGTATGTTCATGAGATGGTGGGCAGCTACAGAAGTCCTGACAGACTAAAAGGTCCTTACAGTGGTCAGTCTATTTAACTTAATGAGAGAACTTTGACAGAGAGGAAATAGAATCTGGCAGAGATAAAAAGAAGGTATAAAAAGATTTTTGTTGATGTGTGCAAATTGAGCAATGCGATTAAGAAATATCAATAAGTGTATGCAGCAAAGTATGATGAAAAGAATGTGTTAGCTCAGAATGTGAAGGTGCTGCATTGGGAAAAGTGTATATTTGGAAGGCAAGAAAGTCATGAAGATGGGAAATGGGTATGCAAGACTGGAGAATGGTTCTAGATGGAATGAAGACGGTATGGTTAAAGTGGGGAGATGAGGCACAGAAAATATTGAAATACGAAGTGTTAAAGTTGAAGGGTGGAATAAGGATTAGAGAGAGTTTGAAAACAGAAGTCAAAGGACTGGGTAGTATTCTTAAATGGCTTCAAGATTATGGAATATTTTCTTCTTACACAATGTAATTTCTTAGCTTTACTACATCATTTTGAGACCTGTTTCGGGTTCTATAATTACTGAATCGAATGACTCCTTCATCTCTCGTTTCAGTCGCATTAAGAGTAATGTGGATGGCCGATACCTCATGGACAGTGTGCCTTTTAGCTGCTGTAACCCCAGCTCTCCGAGGCCCTGCATCCAGCACCAAATCACTAACAACTCGGCACACTACAGCTACAACTACCAGACAGATGAACTTAACATCTGGACCCATGGCTGCCGGGAAGCTCTGCTCGCCTACTACACCGGCATCATGGCTTCCAATGGCGTCTGCGTTGCCCTCACCTTCCTGCTGCAGGTAAGGTCCAAAATCATCATCAATACAGCTTGTGTCACACACACATCCACACTCTCACTCACTGGTTTGTTGTATCACACCCAGAACACATCAGTTCTGCACCAGATACAAGCCATTTTATCACCAAACACATGCCACTCCAGCCTTGAATGCATATAATTAAAACATCTAGATGGGTGTTATTCCTGTGCAAAGACCCATGTAAACCCACCTCGGCGCCTGTTATTCCACCTGGAAATGGCTGTTTCCTCCTTAAACACATGCTATTATAACATGGGACACATGCTATCCAACCATCAATAAATGTCATGGAAACAGTAACATATGCAATTCTCCCCCAACCCCTCGGACACATTGCAATTCACCTCAATACTACGCTCCATACCCCGAGTTATTTTATTACACTCATAGACGCATGGTATTTTACACTTATTGTACACTATGCCTAGGACATATTTATACAATGCACACACAACAGAAGGAATCTTGGCTCTGCAGTCCACTGTGCCGATCTAAAACTCTTACAAGAACAAGTGAATTTTCAAAGCGTTACCTAAGCATGAAATCATTGGCAGTTGTCAAGGGATTCCAAAAGCTAGGGGGCAGGACTGAAAATTGCCAGCCACTTTTCTGCAGGGGGGGGAACTGAAGGACAACTAAAAAGCAGACTAGCGATAGCAATGTTTGATTAAATATTTATCTAAACACCACGTGTTTCAAGAAAAGTGGGTAGGTCTACTGACACTCAGTGGAGAAGACTGAAAATGAACTTGGCGGTCTAAAGGATGCCAGTGAAGGTTAAATCCAGCCAAGGCCAACTCAGTCTTCCATTCTTCTGAGGCTTGTAAATTGAGCATCATTTAAAGTAATTAGCAACACCTATTTTTTCACAGACAGCATGAAGTGATGCATAAAAATAAGTAATTAATACTATTATTAATATTACTCAGAATGACATAAGACAGTTTTTAATTTGTGGGCATCAAATGATAACCGGGTACCAGCATTTTCAACTAGTTGCAAGTGGGTCGTAAGATATTCGGGACCCCCTAACCTAAGGCATTCCTACTGTCCTGTTTGTTTTAGGAGTGTCTGTGAACACAGGAAGATGGCCTTCCTTCAAACTCAAGGGACATCTTTTTCTCAGTACCTTGAGCTGAAAAAACAGGTGTCCCTGACCACTGTTACCTTTGAGATAGGGCCAAAAACTGACTTTTTAAGCAACCTTCCTGCCTGGGGCAAGCCCTGATCTTTTGAGAGGTATAAGGAGATTACGATATTGTCGCTGCCATTCACCAAGATATCCAATAAGAATTTAGTTTCATGTTGCTGCCCAGACAGTCCTGGATGTCATACTTTGGTTGATGTTTAAAACCACTACAGCCAGATCATCAACCATATAAAGCAGATTTTAGGTGTCATCTGCAGGTGTAAATACTAATCTTTGGGACTGGATAAGCACAGAAAGTAGCTGGACGTAAGATGTGGATGTACAATCTCAGACACATCATTAAACCCCCAGGCAAATGTCATTCATGCCCCAGACCCACATCATTCTGCCAACATATACATGAGTCTCACACCAAGACATCCATAGGTTCATCTCCCAAAATGTCATTTCATGCCTAGAAAATGGAGCATTTCACTCCCAGACCCAAGTGATTTTACCCCAGATGCAAATCATTCCACTCCAGACAAAACACTATTCCATCGCTGGTGCAAGCAAGAAGCACATCGTTCTACCCCACCCCAGATACAGGTTGTTCAAACCCCAGACATAGACGAGTCAAACCACAGACAGGCTTAATTCTGCTACAAACATATATTCCAATAATAGAAATATTATACCAGCCTTAAGCATGAAGCTCACCATTTATCCTTGAAGCAGAGGAAATTCAAACCAAATTCACAAGTAATTCCACCACTGTCTAACACAACCCATTTCCCCTTCCAACACACAATATTTACACTGTCAGATAAGATCATTCTACCACGAGAACACGTTACTTCACCCCTAGACTCATGTCGTTCCACCACTGGACACAGAAAATTCTGAGCTCAGACACACATCGTTCCAGGCCATACCACGCCAAGACTCAAATTCTAAGTTGGGACACACATCACGCCAACTGCCAAAACACATATTTTACATAGCTAGCAAGGTTATTCCACCCTCAAATATTCAAATGGCCTAACTTGATATTTTCTGGGCAGATGCCTTGTGTGAATGAGAAGTTGACAATGATAGGTAGAGGTGAAGGAGCTTAGAGTGCGCTTTGATGATGGATGAGAGTAAGACACCATCTTTGTAGGAATCGGTAAAATTCGCTAGAGACAGGGGTTTCAAAGATGACCATTGTGGAATCTACATGGAGGGGAAGTTGAAAAGGGGAAGGTGGCTTGGTGTGTCTGTGGTTGTGTGCCTTCTTTATTTTTTAACTGAAGCAGGGGTTGATGTCATTGCGCTTGTCTGAGAAGCACGAGATAGAAGGATCTGGCAGGTGTTGATGCAGGGCTTGTCTGCCATAAAGATAATTCTGCTTCTGTTGGCAGTTTTATTAATGATGTTGATATATATTATGTAGCTTTGGCAGATGTGGTGAGTTGTCTGCATGTTATGCAGATGGACTTAAGTAGACTAAGGTGATTAGGAGTTCTGTTACCTTTAATTTTCTTTCCTGTTTGCAAATCGTTAAGTTTGTAGTTGGTGAGATCTTTGGAGGGCTATGGTGTGAAAGGAACAGCTTTCACTTGCATGCTTTATTTGCTTTGTGGGGGTTCATGTGGCTTTCCAGAAATGCGGACATGGTGGTGGCGAGGCACGACATGAGTTTGTGCTTTTGGTTGTTAACGGAGAAGTGTTTGAAGGAGCCTACATTTTTTTTTCTCTTTTGGTTGACCATGGCGGTTTGGTTAGATGCTGAGAATGGTGATGGAAAAGGCGACGTGATGGGTCGAAACGTGTGCTATTGGACGTTTATGTATAATGGTTGGTGATGTTGAAAAGATGAGGCCAATGATGTAGCCTTTGGAATGTGATGGTTGGCTGAATTTCTGTACCATTTTAGTGTGTCAATGAGGTTGAGGAATTTGTCTCTTGTGTTTTTTTATGCCTGAGAGGTTGAAGAATTCTACCTATGGCCATTTCCTTTGTCTACAGTGGTGCACAAAGCTCCTTGAAGTCAAAGAAGAATGCTATGTAGTCTCTATGGGTCTGGGTATACCCATTTGTGGTGCCAGTGGCCCAAAGTCAGTGTCTGATTTATGTTAATCCCTGACAATCCCTGACATTTGGGGGGGGGGGCCTATGAACAGTGCAATTTCTTTTCTGCGTGTCACATCTCCATGGCAACCAGTTTTAGGGTTGCAATTGAGCTACGGCACATGGATCCATCAAGCACTGTATTTGAGGGAGAGGTAGAAAGCCTCTCTTCGTTATGAGAGGTGTTCAATCTTCACCTTGCCTTTTTCCAATTACCTTGTGAAGGTGTTGCCCTGGCCAGGTCACAGACTGACTTACTGCAACTGGTACTGCCTAGGCCCAGTGAACCACAAAAAGGTTTTCTTTGTTTTCTTTCTCCTTCCTCCAAGAGGTTGGTTCAATCTAGACAGGTGCATTTGCTTCACAAATCATTATATAGAAGGTGTATGATTGTGTGTAATGGTGTTGCAACATAGTATGATGACGATTGTGTGTTTGGAATGGTGAAAGTGGACAGTAGAAACGTTGCCAACAGTCCATGACTGAAAATAGATCATTTTTTTCAGGGTATAAAGCCAGCATAATGATTACACAACACACACATAAATTGCATGGATGTTTGCTGCTATGATGACATCACAAGAAATTACTTCATATGTCATGTGACCAAGATAAGAAGAAATTACAATGAGACCACAGTCCAAGATGGCATAAAGGGAAATTACATAACCTAAAATGAGTGGATTGTGAGAATTGGAACATGAATGCCCTTGTTATCTCCCTATACTAAGAGGCTTCCTTATTTACCTCCCTGTATGTAGTCTTCTTACCTCCATCCCTGACTTCCCTGCTCTAGTTCAACCCGTGAACTTTGTGAAACCCACAATTTAGATCCCTCTAATCACTAAATCTCTTGTCAATCTCCTTTAGTCTGTAGCTCCATCACAATATTGGTCAGCCTTTCCGGGTGGTTTGCTTTGGAGACTATAGCTAGCTGAAGGTTGGTTTATTTAACCTTTGTATTGACATGAGAAGCAAAGAGAACACACCGTCTTAAGATGACACCCATGTTTCATACTTTCTGAGTGGAAATAGGGATGGATCTCCAGACCAGGGGCCATTTAGTGGGATCTCTGATGTCTTCAGTGCCCACAGCCAGTGGTAAACAACGGCCTTCATTCATGTCAATTTTACCTGGTTTCTTGCTGTACTGTTCACTTTGAGAGATCAGAGTATATTCGGCATACAGGTGTATGTCCCATTATCAAGGTCAAAAATAGTGCTTTGCATATATAGTGAGCCTACCATAGCAACTACCAACATATTGTCAAGTGAAGCATGCATAGGGAAGTTGAGATTTACACTATTTACCTTGATTTTATGTTGGTAGTCGATATTGTGGCCGCTCGCATTTGAGGTTTCTAACGCCCTAGCTGTTGCCAGACCAGCGCTACAGGAGTAGCATTTGAAAAACTTTGCCATCACTGCCAAGAGGGAGGAGGAAGCCAACGCGAGGCCGCAGAGGAGGTGAGAGGCGCGGCCCCGGGACTGCGAGGAACAGCGCTAATTCCATCAGCTGTTTCCTCTTCCCGCGTGAGCCGCGCCCCCTCCCAGTGCCCGCCCCCATCAGGTGCCTATAACCTCTCGCGGCCCCCGCTTCGCGGGTGCCGCTCGCATTTGAGGTTTCTAACGCCCTAGCTGTTGCCAGACCAGCGCTACAGGAGTAGCATTTGAAAAACTTTGCCATCACTGCCAAGAGGGAGGAGGAAGCCAACGCGAGGCCGCAGAGGAGGTGAGAGGCGCGGCCCCGGGACTGCGAGGAACAGCGCTAATTCCATCAGCTGTTTCCTCTTCCCGCGTGAGCCGCGCCCCCTCCCAGTGCCCGCCCCCATCAGGTGCCTATAACCTCTCGCGGCCCCCGCTTCGCGGGTGCCGCTCGCATTTGAGGTTTCTAACGCCCTAGCTGTTGCCAGACCAGCGCTACAGGAGTAGCATTTGAAAAACTTTGCCATCACTGCCAAGAGGGAGGAGGAAGCCAACGCGAGGCCGCAGAGGAGGTGAGAGGCGCGGCCCCGGGACTGCGAGGAACAGCGCTAATTCCATCAGCTGTTTCCTCTTCCCGCGTGAGCCGCGCCCCCTCCCAGTGCCCGCCTCCTTTCTACTTTCAGTAACTTTAAACAAGCCCCTCAACGCGCAACGCGGGACGCGCGCGGGACGAAGCCCGGGCCAAGGGCGGGCCCGTTGTTGCCCGTTAGTGACCGGCAGAGACCGGACCGGGCTATCCCCCTTTCAAGTCTGACATTGCAGCAAATAGGCACCAGTATGCCACCAAAAACGAGGAGCACAAAGACCAAATCTAAACACGCACAAGAGGTCGCTGAAATCACGGGTCCCATTGATCTTTTTATAACACGGACCCACGAGGTAATAAACAAGAGTATCGCCCTGATGGAGAAAAGAGTGTCATTAGACCTCTTGAACGCAAACGCAAAACGTTCCTCCCTAGGCGCTATAGCAAACGCCACTTCGCCAATATATCTAAACTCACAAAATTGTTCCCTCCCCGTGTCTTTGTCAGTTCCGGATATAAACACCGTGCCATCGACAGTGGATCTGTCCGTAACACAATCTGACTCAGACCCCTCGCAATATACTGACGACCTGGAAGCAACTCCAGAGTTGGTGATTTCACAAACCCAGGAGGTAACAAGCGAAAATATGAACTTTTATCCCCAAGAAGTAAGGGAAGGAGCTATCCCAAAACAAAGAAATAGAACTCCATCTAGCAATACCGTTGTCACTCTTCTTTGTTTAGACCACGTTTCAAATCACGCAAACCCCACAACCCAAGTAAATGTACTGCCTCCCCCCGCAACAAATTTACCACCTTCGAAAGTCACAATTGAGGCCCTCGAAAAAACTTGCAAAACGTGCAAAGTCACGGCGCAAGTTTTAACGACAATAAAAGACCTCTTATACCAGCACTTAAAACCCATTCAACTTAGTATTAGAAACGTAGAAGCACAGCTGAACATAATTTCCGCAACACTCCTGGACACTAACACGCGCATAGACGTAAAGGGTAAGCGAAATCCACCGCAGCTACCAAAGATACAAACACAAGCACAAACAAGTAAAACAGCCAACTGTCCAAATCCAATCACTATACCCCAAAAAAGTCAACATCAAAAACCCGTAAACCAAAACCCGACACCCCAAATGCCCAAACCACAACGGAGTAATACCCCGGCTGCACCAAACCATCAATCGAAAAACACAGACTTAGCTACTTTAGACACACCAGGAGCAGCGGCTAAGAACAATAATACAAATAAGGCTCAATCTGGTAAAGAGCCAGCCCCCCTCCCACTAAACCCAGCAGTCCCCCAGCCGTCCCCAATGAACATCACGAAAAAACCACCACCAAAAAGACGCCCAGCCCATCTGCCCCCAGGAGCTACCCCTTATACTATAGTTCTCACAGGTGTACCAGAGAAAACTGATGACACTCCCGAAACTGCATGGTCATTAAAGAACAAGGTCATGCAGTGGCTGAGTATTAACAGGCCCTTAGAGTCCCACATCTCGGGAGGAATCTCCTCAGCCCGTAGGGTAACCTGGGTAGGGAAAACCACGAAAACAATCCGCGGAGACTGCATCATAGTTACATGCAGAGATCCCTCCGCAGTGGATTTCATCTGCTCCTGGCCATCTCTTGAAAAGAAGGGAGGGATTGACGCCCGGCATCTCTCTTTCTTCTATCCCCCAGCGAGGCAGCTCCGTAACTCTCCGCCCTGGTCTTGGCACCAAACTCCCAGGGAACCATGGAACCAAGACCCATGGGATCACCAGGAGTACACCCATGAACATAGCGGTAGAACTGGGTCGAGAGAACAGCCGAGGCAATATTGGCAAGAAAGACCCTATCAGCATTATGAAGGCTGGCAGATCTTTCCGACTCAAAATCGCTTCGACTGTCTGGAGATGGTCGATTGACCACCCAGGGAGGGTCCCAGCAATGCGAAACCCCACTCCCCAACTCAATTAACAAACCCAGCACAATATCCAATACCCTCAGTACCCCCCTCTGAATATAAAGACAATTCATTACAGAAGACACAAACCACTAGCAGGAACGCTCTGATAAAACCTCCTCAAGCAAACTTTTTGCTAAAAGGCGAAATTGTTCTTGGACCGTGCAACCAGCCACCACCAGCCTCCAGGGCTCCAGCCGAATTCCACCAGGCTATCCCACGAGAAACACCAGAAACTATGCCTGTAAACACTCTACCAACTACATCAAGCACTATAACGGCAACTGCGAAACAGGGTGTTCCAATTGCATATTGGAATATCGCAGGTTTGACCTCGAAAATAACATCATCTTTATGGCTCGACACAGCAAAGCAACATCATATACTGTGCCTGCAAGAAACCTGGTGCATAACTCCACTGCACCTTATAGGTTATAAAACCATCTTCACCCAAGCAGTACCCGGAAACATGGGCAGACCAAAAGGAGGACTTGCAATCCATATCGCCAATACCCTACCACTTAGAGTGAAACTGCTAAAGGAGTCCACCACTTTCCAAATTATTCAAATAACGCAGGACATGCAGACAGCAGTACATCCAGTTAGTAAACTCATTCTCATAAACTACTATAATAATTTATCCTCCTTGGAATGTTGGTCTAATCTAGTTGAGATAGTTGCATTCTTAATCTCCTTACAACGTGACAACAAAACTACTCCCACCCATTATATATGGGGCGGTGATTTTAATTCTTCTATGTGCGTGAACCACAAAAATGGTAATTGCGGTCTCCAGAACGAACTTGGCAATCCTATTCCACACTTTGCACATTCGTTATGCGGGAACAAACTTAACGAAATCCTCTTCTCTCTAGATTTGGACTTTGTAAATGAATTAGTTGATCCGCAGTGTGACTATCTGCCTACTTTTCACGGGCGTGGCTGTGCCACAACTATCGATTTCATAATAGCATCAAACTCACTAAAAGGCCAACTAACAAACTATAAAATTGGGACTAATCCAATAAGTGATCATTACCCGCTCAGTGTGACAATCAACATGATGCAAGCAGGAGCATACTCCGCAAAGCCCAGTACTCTTGAACAACATCTAGTGTCCGTGAAGAAACTGAATGGGTACACAATTAAATGGGCAAAAATTGACCCTGCAGAGATGACACAGAGGATCTGTGGAAAAACCCAACACTGGCTATCCAAATGCATGTCACCTGAAGAACCGCCAGAAACGATCGTCAGTTGCTTCCAAAACATCCAAGAAAAAATAAGGGACGAGCTATTTGTTAACCTAAAAAACAATACCAAGCTCCCGACCAAGAGATGGTTTGATTCCACCTGTCGAAAGGCACTCACAGCTCTAAAAGAAGCCTTGCACAAGCCCACGAGAGACGTGGACGAAATCTCTCAACTGAGGAAAAACTATAATTTTGCTCGAAAAGAACGGAAAAACCAGATGAAACGAGAACTTTGGCTGCGCTTACATGATAGTGCCCAAAGGAAAGACAGCACTGCTTTCTGGGAAGTTGTGAGATCCCCACTTATGGCCAACAGCACCAATCATGACCATCTTGATGTAGCAATAACGGAGGCCGAATGGGTTCTCCATTTTTCCAAAATCTTCGGAAACTTTCACGATGCACCATCAAGTATACCAACCAATGACTCCCCCGCGGAGCGAAGCGGTACTTATCCGATCAATATACGTTTTTCCCTCAGTGAAATTATAAAAGCAATCAAGGCCTCAAAACCCGGGAAGGCCCCAGGACCCGACGGGGTGCCAATGGACCTGTTCCTTTACGACGTGGACTTCTGGTCGAAAATAATCTTACGGGTAATGTCAGCAGCAGCCTCAATTGGCCTTTTTCAATCTTGGTCCACTTCAATCCTATTGCCAATATTTAAAAAAGGCGACCGCAATGATCCCGCATGCTATCGTCCAATTTCCCTTCTGGATTCCATGGGAAAGATTGCAGGTCGGCTACTCCTGGACCGATTGCAATCTTGGGCCCGGGAGAACAACATCATAACCGACCTGCAATACGGCTTCCAGAAGGGGCTAGGAACCGTGGAGCAGGCCCTTAATCTTGTCCTTTTGGCTGGAAAATATGCCCGCGCTAAAGGAGGAAATATTTTCCTTGTTTATGTCGATTTAAGCGCGGCATTTGACTGTGTCCAGCATGCGAAGCTCTGGCAATTATTAGCAGAACTTGGCGTGGACCCTCCCATACTAACTTTTCTAAGAGAACTTTATTCTATGGCAGAGGGTCGAGTTCGATTTGGTACCAGTGGAGAATTGTCACGACCCTTTCAAATAAGGAAGGGAGTAAGACAGGGATGCGTATTGGCCCCATTCCTGTTCAACCTATACACAAATGGGCTCGAGCAGGCAATGCTGGAAGGGTGCCAGGACCTCCCGCAGATAAACCGCCGGCCAATACCCACCCTCTTATACGCCGACGATTCAGTAATATTAGCGCGTACCCCAAATCAACTTCAGTTGCAACTGGACAAATATATTTCATTCATGGACACACTTGATCTTAAAGTCAATATCAAAAAGACATTCACGATGGCAATTGGCCCAAGGACAAAAACGACCAAACCCATAATGGTCAATGGCAACAGACTTGAAAAAACCTCGGTTTATCCATACCTGGGCATTCTAGTGGATGATGAAATGAACTGGCAAAAGGCAATTGAAGCTAGAAACCTACATTTCCGTCGAGCATCATCTGCTTTAACTTCCTTCTCGAGGAAAATGGGGAAACCGGCACCTTCCGAACTTTTAACTATATATTATGCAAAATGCCACAGTGTGGCGACATATGGAGCTGGAATCTGGGGCTATGGTCGCATCGACCAGCTCCAGGTTACCGAAAATGTCTTCATAAAATATATTTTAGCCCTCCCACGAAGCTCCCCGATATTTGCCTCACATCGGGAGCTTGGCATGGACTACATCGTCGACACCATACGGTGCCAGCCAATCTTACTGTGGCACCGGATCTGGTGCAACCCTGAATGCCACTTAACCCGCTCCCTTATCACTGATTGTCTAGGCCTGACAAATTGGCGAAAAATCCCGTGGCTAAATTACGTATGTAATTTCTTTAAAGACATGGAGTGCGAACAGTACTTTGACGAGCCTCCTTCAGTCGAAGATATCTCCAGGAAAAAACTAAAGCAAATGTGCCTGGGCCATCTGAGAGACCTCCGCAACCAGGCGGAGATCATCAAACCGCACAACGAAAAAATATGTGTCCTACGGCAGGGAAAAACCATACAGCCCTATTTGACATTTTATTTATCAAATTATGAAAAGTATCTTCTCACAAGATTACGCTTTGATCTATTTTTTCGGCTGGTGTCTTTTCCGGAGACGCAGAACTGGTCCCTTAATATGACGAAGTGTCCCTGTGACGGACTGTCGACGCAAAGTACGATCCACGTCGTTCTATTTTGTAAATATTATAAATTAGCAAGAAAGACATGGATCATTCCGATTCTTCGATCCAGTGGACTAAGGCTCTCATACCCAGCACTATCCTATCTACAATCCTTAAAAACGCCACATGAAGCCAAATGCGCAGCGACTTTTCTCAAAACAGTTATAACCATACGCCGTAACATCCCCAGTTAAAGTGATAAAGCTATAACTATAGAATGTTTTTATTATTCGAAAAGTGTTCCTATTTTTACCCATCTATAATGATCTGAATCTCGTTATGATTCTGTACTTTTTTGTATCTGTAAATTTTTAAATTGTACTTTTTATGGTTATTGAATTTTATAACCGAATAAAAGTTGTTGAAACTGAAACACTAAATCTCTTGTCAATCTCCTTTAGTCTGTAGCTCCATCACAATATTGGTCAGCCTTTCCGGGTGGTTTGCTTTGGAGACTATAGCTAGCTGAAGGTTGGTTTATTTAACCTTTGTATTGACATGAGAAGCAAAGAGAACACACCGTCTTAAGATGACACCCATGTTTCATACTTTCTGAGTGGAAATAGGGATGGATCTCCAGACCAGGGGCCATTTAGTGGGATCTCTGATGTCTTCAGTGCCCACAGCCAGTGGTAAACAACGGCCTTCATTCATGTCAATTTTACCTGGTTTCTTGCTGTACTGTTCACTTTGAGAGATCAGAGTATATTCGGCATACAGGTGTATGTCCCATTATCAAGGTCAAAAATAGTGCTTTGCATATATAGTGAGCCTACCATAGCAACTACCAACATATTGTCAAGTGAAGCATGCATAGGGAAGTTGAGATTTACACTATTTACCTTGATTTTATGTTGGTAGTCGATATTGTGGAGCTGATATAAGTGCAAGTCAATATTTAAACTTTGAAATTTCTGAAATGTTAGTACATCTGAAATTTTAGTGAGTGTTGTAAGCAGCAGAGCATGTAAATGTTGAATATTAGGACTAGCCTCTAGGGCTTGCAACAGAAGATTATTTGCTTGAAGGATTTGAGAGACCCATTTATGATTAGTTGCTTCTTTTTAAGGAAGAAAAATTAACAGGTGAGTCCCAAAGATTCCCTTCCACTCTATTATATTAGGATTCAACAAACTCCTGTCTCTTAAAAGCTGATGAGAATAAGATCAAAGCTACCTGGTATCCTTCATGCGGGGCAAGAAGAAATACCTCTCGTATTTTTGCACCTGCAATTTCCTGTCCTCTCCGGGACCTGAAGCCAAACTTAAGGCCTCGGATAATGAATGTCATTTCACATAGTCCTTAGGCTGTGGTGTGACTTCCTTCTCTAGTACTTTGTTAGGGTTCGACAACTGGAAGTGGCCTTTAGAAGGCTGGGGCCTCAGAGACCAGTGCATCTTTCTGATAATTGCCTGTTTCATACAGTGGTGAACAACCAGTGTTTAGAGGGCTGCCGTCAAGCTTTTATTACCTGTGGGGCAAATGCAAGAGAGGGTCTTTGGAGAAAGGAATGCTGCAGGGTATGTTCGACATGTAGCTTACAATTTTGTTATCTAGCCAGAATCCTGAGCAGTTTAGCTATGAAGGGGGTACCCCTATCTCACTCTCCAACTCCCTCTTCTGCTTGAGGGCCTAAAGGTAAATGTATCAATTAGTGAGAGGCATCTTATTAGCTGTGAACGTAAAGGTTGTTGTGGTGGGGAGAAGACAATCGTTTGGTGGCTGTGGCACTCCCAGGCCTGTCTCAGTATCCTGCTTGCAGCCTTCCATTATTTCTGCAAAGCTCAATAGCCTACCGTGATTTTCTAACCCCTCTAACGGGTCCTGATCCCTTTCTAAGACACACATGACCCCACTTCAGTGGTTCTATATCCTTTCCCCCAACAACCCTCCCTCAATTTCTAACTCTGTGTCAAGGTAACTTGCATTGCCTGTCATGCTCAAAACGCCTATTTAGCAATGGCACAGATATTTAAAAAAGAGCTATCAAGAGAACAACATGGTAACATTGTGAGTGGCATGAGTTATGGCATGTGTAGTGTGCAGTGCTAACCATAACCAGCCAATTCCAGAGGGTTTCTACGTTTGAGCCAGAACATTAACTCCGTTTTTAACTGGTGTTTTTTTAAAGAGACAACTATATATTTTTATTCCACAGTAGAAGTTGCCAGTGTGTAGTTATAGTGAGGTCAGTTTCCATAAGAAGAGCATTTTTTTATTTTGGTAATACATTTGAAGCAGTTTGACGAATCTACAGAAAACTTTCCCAAAACAAGTTTGCCCACCTTGTTCTTTCCTGGAAAGTTTTGCACTGGTCCATCAAATGAGGACCAAGAAAAAGGAGCGGTTCCAAAATGTTGATTTTCCATGTTAATTATCACAGGAAACTTTGCTCTCAGATACAGAAAAAAAACAGCTGAACAGAATTACCCCAAATTTGCCAGAAAGTCTGAACATTGCTTGGAAAGCATGGTTTTTGTGCTTTGGTGTAAATCCATTTAGCTGTTTTCAAAAAAGTTGTGTTTAAAGAGCGGCTCGGTTGGGCATGAAGGAGTTAAACGTAAAAAAAAAAATAGGTTTGAGAGGCTGGCTTAGTATATGGTGCTCACTTATGTAAGTGTAGCACCCTGCACTAATCCAGACAACCTTTATGGTGATTTTAGTGGTCTTGGACAACCTTAGAAAGCTCTCTAAGTGGAAGCAGTGGAAAGCAGCCTTCAGGCTTAGTCCAGAGGAGTGTAAAGCAGCTTGTTTTACCAGTACTTAATCTTATGGTATAGATTAAGTGAAAAGAAAATACACAGAGTAGTTATAAAAATAGGTATTTACTATTAACGCTCACTAACACAATGTATTATCTCCTACACGGAGATACAACACAATACACACAATACTTTGGCAACAGAATTCGTGAATAGCACAGGACACACAGTGGTCCCCAGGGGGAGACCAAACCATGTACTAAAATAGTGGAATGCGAACCACAACCTATGTCGAGAATGAACACAGAAGACGTAGAATAGCCGGGGACCCAGGTGAGTATCTAGGAACCTCATGGAGGTCGTGTGCAGAGTGGGAACACAACTGCGTGCTCAATGTTAGTCAATAGGTATGTCGAGATTGTAATTTTAAAGAAGGACCCTACCCAGTGGACCCCGAAAAAACCCAGTGGAAGACGGAAGGTTGGAGAGTCACCCCACCTGTGGATACCCCAGGAACCAGGATACCTACGCCAGGGAAACCGGGTGCACAGGTGTGATGCGACGTCGGAAACCACCATAGACCACAATGGAGGACTTCAGAAAAGATGCCAAAGGCAAAGAAGGTGAAAGTGTCCAATGGAAACCAAAGGTGGATTCAAGGTGAGAGGTACCTGCAAGCACAGGGGACAGAGTCTATGCCACTCAGGAGTGACCTGGAGGCACAGACAACGCATGCCTAGCGATATCAGAGATGCAGGAGAGTTGACTGTGCCCTTGATGTTGCAGCTGTATGGACCAGGCGACGCCGAGGAGGACCAGGAGCTGTGCACAAGCTGTCCCATGTCGAATGTCAAGACCCAGGGGGTCAATGTCCGGCAGGGGCATCAACAAACCTTGGCAACGGCAACCAACGTAGGTGTAGAAAAGGGTGTGGTGTCAGGACAGGCAAGGTCCAAGTAACTCACCACGAGCAGGTAAGTCAGAGCAGGCCCTGTGCAAGCAGGGACGCCCACTGGAGCCAAAGAAGACCCTCAAGAGGACCCACAGGCCAGAAGAACAGGAGTCACAAGAGGACCTCCACCAACTCACCAAAGGATGCAGGCCCACGGTTCAAAGGATGCGATGCAGGTGAAGGTCTTGGCTGCAGGAGATGCTTGACGTTGGAGCTTCTTGGAGCCCGAAGGTCTCTGGAGGATAGAGTCAACAAGCCTTGGCAACGGCAAGTCAACGCGGTGCAGAGGGGTTCTGTTCCAACTATTCCGATGAGGGATACTGGCCACAAACTCGGTAGAAAGACAATGCAGGCCTCAAGGGAGTTTCAGAGCCACCACCTGTATTGCTGAGCCTTTCGGAGTAAGTCGGAGACCAGGATCAGCAGACCTTTCAGCTGCTCTGCAGTGCCTGCAGATTCAGGGGAGTGACTCCTTCAGTCCGAGAACGATTCCTTCAGGTGTCTTGGATGTCAACATGCCTTGTGAAGAACCTGTATCGAGCACAGGCACAGACGTTGCAGCAAACTTGCAGGACGACAAGACCAAGAGCAGCAGGAGTCTTCCCAGTTCATTCTCTGTTCCTAACATGAAGTCCAGCGAGGTCCAGAGTGCCCAGGCGGTTGAAGTTGAAGTGGTATGTGATTTGTATCTTGTCCCATGATGAATCTAGTAACCCACCCACAGGTAAGCCCTTAAGTGCCCTAATTAAAGGGTTGGAATTATTCAGGGGTCCCTCCTAGAGGAGGGGCTGGACAGTGGTGAGGATACTCCCATGTCCTTTGTCCAGTTTCGCACCAGCGTGGGAGCCAACAGCTCCCTGAAGTGGTTTGGACTGAAGTATGCAAGGAGGGCACTAAATGTGCCATTCAAGCAGTCTGAGTGGTGCTGGGAAGCACCCCCACCCTGTCCCAATGCACTAAGTCTAAGCTGGGAGGTGGTCACACCTCCCTGTGACAGGATACCTATTGTCCTGCCTTCCTCTGCTCGAGCTTGGCTCAGCAGCAGAAGGGCAGAATCGTGTCTCTGGCCGGCAGCATCCATAGTTTCCTGTCCTGGTCTAGAAGACTGGTACCAGGTGTACTGAGGCCCTCCCAGAGGAGCTTTACAGTGCATGAAATCATACCTCCCACACCATTTATGGAGTGGGGGTATGACTCCAACATGTTTGATACCAAACACGACAGGGTTTCTTACAGCCAGTTTAGAGATGGTCATCGTGTAATGACGCATGGCCACTGTATGTATCTTAATTGCTGATGCACTTACAGCCCAGAAGAATGGACACCGAACGTTGTAGGGGTGTCCGGCTCATGCAGGGGCACCCTCACACTTAGAACCGAGCACCATGCCTTCAGGATTGAAAGGCCTGCCTTAGGGGTGCCGTAGGTTTTAGGTGCAGTAGGTTTTAGGTGCAGTGACCTCCGGTATAAGGAAACTTTATCTGTCATAAGTGGTGCTAGCACCAGCTCACACAGGCTGTAATGGCAGACCTGTAGTCACATGTTCAGTGGTCTCTCATGGGTGGCATAATATATGCTGCAGCTCATGGTCGACCCCTGGGTACCTTAGTACCATATACTAGCGACATATCAGGGTACACCAGTAGCCAATCTGTACCTAAGTACTCACCATGTCCAATTTAGGGAAGAAGCACAGAGACTGTGGTCCTGATTAGCAGTATGCCAGTCGGACTAGTCAGTAAAACATAATGACCCCAGCAAAAAGTGGGGGTGACCTTGAAAGCAGATCCTATTTTCCTACAGTAGAGCCTTCTGATTGGCCAAGGGAGATTTGTTTCCCCCATCTACCGCTTTGGAACCACAATACCGGTGTGGGTATCGCAGTACTGAGCAATCTGATTGGCTGGCTGCAGCTCTGAAGAAACTGTTGTGGCCATCATTACAGGACTCCGGGAACTTGGTCCTTGATACTACCGTAGGACCCAGCCCAACCCTCCTGTGAGATACCATGATACTTCTGCAGGATCTGCTGTGTAAGCTTCCACCCAGTGGTGGCGGTTTACTGTGCAAGGTTCCCTGAGGAAGCCTGCACAGTACCATGGAGTGGAATCTTGGATGCTCATTTTTTAAGGTACCTGGGAAAAAAATTAAGAAAAGGAGAAGAAAATGCGGGTTTGTCATTCATGGGACTGGGTGGAGATGCAAAGAACATTTTTTTGTCTGCAGGTACCGCAGTAACAAACAATCTAATTGGCTGGACACAATTCTGATAAAAATGTTGCAGCCACCATTACAGGACTATGGGACTTGGTCTTGGTCCTGTCCCAGAGTCACCCTAACTCACAGGCTAAAATTTTTTTATTTAATCCATGGGTCCTACAAGTAATCCGGTATGCGGCGCGGGTCCCACGCCACATACCGGATTACTCGTAGGACATCGCTACTTCTGGAGATTTACCTCTAAATAATTGAACGTGGAATATAATCTTTGATGTTACTGTGCATCTGCAAAACTGAAAAAGTTAAAGAATGATTTAATCAAATTGATTTAGCCTTGAGAAAGCCCTGGCGCTACTCGCCATATAGGGTGAAACACGTGTCGGTTGTTGTTTGCTCCTTGTTGAATTAATAAAACAACTTCTTGGATAAATTCAACGAAGATGGAATTAATTTTTAGTATTTGAATGGTGATTGCAATGAAGACAAGAAGGATTTAGCCTTATATGTGAATAACTCATCTACTCACAGAAAAGGAACGTATACTCATACTTAACCTTAACTTGAAACTTTGAAGCTCTTAGGGTCCAGAGCTTTGAGTATGGTTCCCTCGTTCCTTCAATAATCACGAAGAAAGATATAGACCTGGGATCCCTGGACCTTTTACCCTTGTTGAAATAAGTTTAAGGTGTGTCGAATGAGAAGGTTTAGAATCATCTGTTTCTCATGTACAACTGCATCGCATTGCGTCTCTGAAGGGCTTACAGAGGGTCTGTATGTGGCAGGGGGGCAAGGTAATGCATCAATATATCGTCCAGTGGGACCAAATCTTCCTATGCTTCTGTGGGCATCCCGTGCTTGAAAAATTACAATTTTGGCACCCACGCATCTGTCTGAGGCCGTTTTCCACTTTCCTAGCCCCGGTGGGGCGGACGCCTTCCACTTCTGGGCAATGTCCCTTTTGGCCAAAATGAGGCCCACGACAGGAGGTGGGGTTTGTAACGATTTCCTCCAATCTCTTCTGTGCTGTGTAGGAGAAGTAATCTGGGATCAAATGGAATGGTCCAGGCCAGCACCTGGCACAGGCAGGACATCACCCCGCTCCAAAATGGTTGTATTACCACACAACTCCATACTGTATTGAGAAATTAACCCTCCACTTTTGTACAGTGGAGGCACTGGGGGACTGGATGACTCCTATCTTCCACAATCAGGATCTTGTATAGTATATACGGTGTAGATATTTAAATTGTATGAGGCAGAATCTCGAGGAGACCGCCGCATGTTGGGGGCTAGCAAGGGCCTGTGTCCAGTCATCATCGGTCAAGGTCGGCACGTCAACTTCCCAGGCAGTTCTGGTTTTATGTAATGTAGTGCGTGTATGAGTGGTTAATGTCTGATATATTTGCTTAATTTTGTGTGCCCATAGGTCCCCATTAGTAACCTGCCTTCTAGCGGGTGGAATTCTGGAAGGGACTTCAAATGTCGATTATGGGGGTTAAGAGCATGTCAACTGTAGATAGCGGTGGGACTGGGATTTATGTAAGTGGAACTCAGTTTGTAGTTGCAGAAAGGATTTAAGAATGCAGCCCTGCATAATGTCACCTAAGGTGGATATTCCAATGAGGTCCCATTTACGGAATCCCACTAGGAACGAGACAGAATGTAAGTAGGTGCTCTGCCAAAGAGGGTTCGTTTGCATCAATTTCCCCATCCAGCCGATGGTTTTCACTGTGCATCTAAAAAACTGTATAACAGTTTTGCTGGCTGGTGGGAGAGCATCCAATGTAATCTGACTGTACAGGAGTTTCTGCAGTGGGGTTACCTTCATTGCCAGCCTCTCTACTGCATAGGCTGGGTCAGACTGGGATCCATACCACCATTCATTGATAACTAGGAGGTGGGATGCGGAATAGTATGCATAAATATTTGCCGCTGTAGTATGTTGATTGTGTGCAATGCCACCCGGATCGCGCAACCCTGCCACAGAAACCTATTCAATATCGCATTTAATTGTGTGAACCAAGAATGGGGGACGTTATGTGGGAAATTTTGCAGCCGATATAATAAGTGGGGTAAAGATACTAATTAAAAAATGGCTGAATGCCCGTATAGGGATAGGAGCAACTGGGACCGTACTGAAGTTTGGCTACGGACCACAGGGAGCAGTCGTAGGACATGGCCATATGTAAACTTCCAGATACTTAAACCCAACTGTAGCATAGGATAATTGTGCAGCCTGGGTCTGGCGTTTCTGGTCTCCGCACACTGGGAAGAGCATGAATCTGGAGGGTTAGTTCCCAACCCTGTAGTTTCTCCAAATACTTGGAGAATCTGAAGGATATGGGGCCCGGAGGCCCATGGATCTGTCAAAAAGAATAGGATGTCATCTGCGTAGAGTGAAATTCTGTCATAATGTTCTTGCAACCACTCAAATCCTCTGCTCAGCGGATCCTGACGGACCCATACCGCCAGGGGCTCTATGGCCAGGGCGAAGAGCAGTGGAGATAAGGGGCAGCCCTTTTGTATGCCTCGATGAATGGGAGAGGGGGAAGATCGGTTACCAGCCACCCTAACAGAGGCCGAGAGGTCTGTGTATAGCAACTTTATGTATGCTAAAAATCAGGGTCCTAAGTTTGTGGCTCGCAGGAGTTTGAAGAGATACGTCCAACTTAGAGAGTCAAACACCTTATCAATGTCGGCCAACAGAATGGCCGCCGGCCGGCGAAGCTCATGGGCCCTAGCAATGGTGTTGTGAACCCATCTGATGTTGTGCCTGGTGGATCGCTGAGGCATGAAGTCCACCTGATCTGGGTGAATGAGGTCTTTAACACCTTGGCTGCTAAGGCAATTCCCCTCCTGTGCTGGAAATTGCTATTTGGCTTTATTCATGACGAGCTCAGCTCGTCATAAGCACAGCTCCAGTGTGCCTCATGACAAGCTGAGCTCGTCATGAGCAGGGAAGGGGTTAATGCATGATCTAAGACAGTCTGCGAGGACTTTGCTGAGTAATTTGGACTCGAAATTGAGCAGCGAAATTCGGCGAATTGGTCTTCCGGGGTCAGCCTGATTTAAGAAATACTACTATTTCCGCATGCCGCCATTCTGTAGGCAGCATGTGTTGCTTGCAAGCTTCCTGTAGTGCCGCTAAGAAATGAGGGGCCAACTTTGTCATGTGTGGTCTCAAGAAGTCGTTGGATATCCGTTGGGACCAGGCGCTTTGCCGGGATTAGTGTTAATCAATGCTGCTCTTAGCTCGTCTAAAGTTATGTGGGTATCCAATCGGTCCCTTTAGTGGTCTGAAAGTTTGCGGGGCAGGATATCAGACAAGAATTCATCAATGAGGTCCTCTGAAATCGGCTCCCGGTTCTAGTATAGCGATTTTGTGTCAATAACAGGAGCAAAAACCTGTCAACCGTGTTGGGATTGGGGTAGAGAATGCGATAAGAACATGTGGTACCCCAACTGGTATTATTCGAAGGCAATTAGTAAGGATATGCATACACTATTATCCAAAAGGAAGCCAGGAGACTCTATTTGGTTATAGTATGTGCTCATGGCATCATGTATATAGATAATTGGCAAAAGGAAGCAATTAGCAGTTGTGACAGCACTGCAATATACAAATGAAAACAACCCAAATTGCACTTGGTGCTCTAGGTGTGTGAGTGAAAACCACGGTAGCGACGCAGGTGACAAAGTGATCAGCGTGGACGGCGCATGGTGACTGGTGCATAAATATATACAGTGAATAGTTGACACAGTGTGGTTCCAGGTAGTTTTGGAGAGTCTGGTTCTGCTTTGGTTTGGTGTTTTGTTCGTGAACCACTTTGTGTAGAGCGCCTATGGTCGCGCTGAACGGTCGACGGTGTTTCGATCCACATAACTCGGGATCATCATCAGGACTGGGTTGGGTCGAAGGCAGTGCTGGAATGGAGGAAAAGAAAGCGTGGATCCGGGGTCCTATTCTTCAGCTACGCTGTACCTGATTCCTTGCACATTCCATGTTCTTATCTGGTATAGCGAGGCATAAAATGTTGCGAAGACCTGTACTACAGACTCAGGCAAAGTGCATAACACTCCGTTTGCATCTCGCAGTATCGGCACAGGGAAAGGGACCATCTTAGCTTGGCATAACCAGTGAAGCATTTTACTAGATTTATCATCCCAATGATATATTCTGTGTTGTGTTGCCAACCAAGTCTCCCATGCCACGTTGGTGAGAAGTTGATGTATTTGTTGCTGAATGAGGAGGAGGTTACAACGTGATCCCGGGGCGTTCCCAGTCGCCACTTGTGACTCTAGTGGTTGCTGGCGACCTTCAAGCTTTTGTATTTGGGCCAGTTGTTTACGCTTTTCCCCAGTACGGGCGCTTATGTCAATCCCCCTAATCGAGGGCTTAAGGGCCTCCCACGGGACTATTCTGGACGGTGCTGTGTCAGAATTAAGCAGGAAGTAATCAGAGATGGCCTGTTGAAAGACATCTTGATAATTGGGGTCCCTGAGGTGGCAGGGGGACATACGCCAGTATTAGGGAGCTCGTTGGGTTTTCAGGCGCAGTTTAATCTGAACCGGCGAATGTTCAGAGAGTCCCCGGGGGAGGATTGACTCGTGTGACACCCTGTAAATATAGCTGTGGGGGAGAAATATGTAATCCAGTCGTGGCAGTGTATCATGTACTGCCGATGTATACGCGAACCTGCTCGCCGAGGGATGGAAAGTCCGCCATGTGTCCGACCACCCGAGTGTAGTGGCAAGGTAGTTCAATTTGGATTTGCTTAAGTGGGGTTCTTGTACCCTGGCCCGCCAGCGAACTTGGAGGGTCATCACATCGTTCCAGTCCCCCCCCTAGGATCGTCAATCCCTCCGGCAGCTCACCCCACAACTGCGTAACTTTGTCAGGGAATGTTTGTCCCATAGGAGGTGGGGGGTATCCACTCCCTGTGGTTAACTGCTCCCAGGCCACAATACCTGTAATAACTGTATACCTCCCCCCTGGATCTAACCAGTGTTACTATGCGGCCCACAGCGGTGTATAAGGACTGTTGTATCTCTGGAGCCACGAGCAAACCCAGAGTGGTACACCGTGGTGTAACCAAATCTATTGATGCATGGGGGTTTGTTCCCCAGATGAGTATATCCACTTCACAGCGATTTGCCAAACAGAGCACTGCACATCTCTTGATTTTGTTAAAGAGCCCCCTGACATTCCAGGAGATTATGTTTAGTTCCCCCAATTGAGGGCCTTGCATGTGTTGTGTCACCTAACAGCTTGTGTGTTTTATCTCTGCAATTACTGGTGTTTCGGCGGATGTTTCTAGTGCATGGTTGGTGTGTGCAACTTTACAAACAAAATATACCCAACAATACAAATCCCCCCACCCCTATACTTCCATTAACAAGGAGTATTTGTTGGGGCGGAATCCTCATATGGCCCCAACAGGGATAACCCCAGGACGTCCCCCAAGTTTGCCAAATCATCCCAAACTTTTAAAACATAATGCCAAATATCCTGGGGCGTAGTCGCTTCGTTCGTGGCCATAAGCCAATAGAGTGGACCCCATATTTATCAATTTAGGAGTGGGATTATTAGCGTCCGGTCAAGCAGCTGGAATTTAAGGCTATTTCAATAATGAGGTAATCTGCCGCTTCTTCCTGGTTTTGGACATGCCAATTAGAGCAGGATCTATCTATCCCTTTGCTTCAAATTGCCTTTGTTCTGCATGCCCCTTGGCGAGCCCCGGGAAGAGTCGGAATCCAGCGGTTTAAGATGAATAGTTTCATTGGTCAATGAAAACACCCCCTCCGGGCAGTCAAAGAAGTAAGACTTTGAATTGTATATCACTCTCATCCTGGCCGGGTATAACAGCATATAAGAAACATTCATATTCCGGAATCTGCGTTTTGCAGCCGCAAAGGATTGTCGTTCTTGTTGCACGATCCTGGTATAGTCCGGGAATACCATGATTGGATGTGAATTGAAGAGCAACAGTGTTTATGGGTTCTCGCAAACTGTAATATTGTGTAGCGGTCTGCATAGTTCAGTAGCTTAGCGATTCCCGGTCGGGGACGTTCACCCGGTGGCGGCTTCTTCGCCAAGGCCCGGTGGGATCTCTCTACTCCAAAGCACGCTGAGATAGATTCTTCTGGTAGCAGGGACCTAAGCCACTTTGTAAGAAAGTTGATCATGGATGGTCCTTCACAGCCCTCCGGAAAACCCATCAGGCGCAGGTTAGTCCGCTGGTCCCTGCCCTCTGCCTCTTCGACCCAGAATGCCAATTCTTGTGTCACCACCGTAAGCTTATTCACCTTCTTTTGGAGGGTCGATACCGCATCCTCCACCGTTGAGACTCCGGTTTCAGCCTCCGTGATGCGGTCGACCACCTTGTGGAGATCCTGACGCAAGAATGAGACCTCCAACCCCACTGCGCCAATCTTCCCCTCAAGTGCTTCTCGCGACTGGGTAATAGCTGCTAGTAGGGTCGCAATATCTGGGGTAGGTCCCCCCGCTCGATCTCTGTTGGAGCCGCCTGTCGGTGCAGTGTACTGATCTAGAGTGCTCTGTTTTGAGGTGGCCCCTCCTGACTTTTCTTTGCCCATGTTGAACAGAGAGACGTATGTGCGGAGGGACCCTTGTGGCTGTATATCCAGTGGATTAACTTCTCTGCGGCGTGTGTATTCTGGCATGGGCACCTACTTATCCACATGTAGCTTCTAATGTGTTACGCATAGGGTCTTTCCGCAGCAACCCAGGCCGGGCCTCATGGATCCCAGCCTCCCGGGCCACTAGCCGCACCAGGACTAGCCCGGCTGCCTCCATAGTCCTGAGAGAGCCAGCTAAGGGGGCCCCCAACAGGGATCGGACTCGCCGGAACCCCGACCTGGCAGCCACCCCAGCGGGTCATATCCTAGTTCCGCTGCCGCTCCACAGCGCACCCCAGGGACCAGTGTGAGGCTGTCACCATGCTGCCAACGCCTAGAGAATGTACTGCAGCGTGGCTTTCCCCCTTGGGATTAATGATCTGCGGCTGATTGGGTTATGGCAAGGCAATACACTCCGACCAGCGTGTTCCAGCAGGTCTACAAGGCCTTAAGCATCGGGTGCGCCCTCCCGTGTCCCGAGGTAATGAACAATATAGTTTTAGATGAGGACACCCTGCACAGCTGTGCTACTCCCTGTTCAGCATTCAGGGAATTTTGATGTGTCTGGAATACAAGGGGGGGGAATCCCGCTCCACTCCACGGACTCACCAACTAACACCAGACTGCCCAGCGCTGGGCCCGAGGCAGTCGGTCGCTGCCGGCTTCTATGTGCGGCGGCGTTACCGCTGCTCGCTGTACCGCGTTGATGGCCCTGGGCCTGTCTGCACCGCTAGCGTGTACCTTATTGACATGCCTCTGGTGCCTCCGCCCGGATTCAGCATCTCAGCCACACTGTATTGCGCATGTCCGGATTCATGCAGCCCCAGGGATAGAGACTGGGCGACAGCATCCGCCGGCATACTCCAACGCCGCGCTGAGGACCCCCAAAGTTTGGTCCAACGGTAGCGCTCACAGTGTGCAGTCACCTCAGTCGCCGTCCACTGACTAGTAGTGCCTTTCACATTTTCACACTGCAAAGTCCCAGGCCGGCGCCGCCCTCGGGGTGTCACCCCAGGGTCCTGTTCAACACCCAGCAGCGTCCGCCGATCGCAGGCCACACCTCCAGGCCTAGTTGACTCAACGATATACAATCTAGTGGTGCATTTGATTTAGCTATATCTTTAATAACTTTCACAAAATGCATTTTTATTGTCTTTAAGTAATTATTTGTGTTTTAATTTTCATTATGTATTCTTAATTCCTTTTGTTTCTTTTTATATCCATTCAAATAATTTCCAAAAATCATAAAGCCCAATGAAGTGACCTTCCTTTCCTGTGTTCGCCCTTTACAGGCCTCGGTGCTGGTGAGTCTGCGGTACCTTTACACAGCCATGGAAGGTGTTACGAGCCCTGAGACTATGGAGAGCGACACCGAGGGATACCTCCTGGAGAAGGGGCTGAAGGAGACCTTCAGGTGCACTATGGAGAAGACCAAGAACTTCTTCAAAACCAATCAGGTGGAGACAGAAGCGGACGGCGGCGAAGCAGGCACCCCATCGCCGGCCAGCTAACCCTATCAGAAAACAGCAGAATTCACCCTAGACACATCACTTCCAGCTTTGCTGAACGCTCAGCGTGTGGCTTTAGGGGTCACTTCCTTTGCTGTGTGTAGTAGGAGTGCCATGAGAGAGGCACCCACTATGGCGGGAGAGGCAGACCAAGCCCTCAGATGGACTTTTCTTCCCTCAAATTACAGATGTCTCAATTACCTGCACGCAGCCCCTGCTAAAGATCTAAATACGCTCATATACTTATATCTACCTCCTCCAGACACTGCACATGGTGGAGCCCGGCATGGCAGGACAGCAAGCACTCGCACTTTTGGAGTGGGACTAAGGCGTGCAGGAGGTGGGCTTCAGCTTTGTAATTTATATAGTTGTCAGATGATAGAATTCAGAGGGTGTTATTTATGATTGATTAAGAGCCCAATAAACAGATTATACTTGGCAATCGCCAATCAATAAGCTTGTTTTCTTTGGCTACTAGTCCTGCTTCAGCAGCGCTCCCAGCTCATGCCACCAGATGTCACTATAAGAGCAGAAAAGCTCTCTCTCTCTCTCTCTCTCTTTTTCTCTCTCTCCCTCTTTCTCTCTCTCATGCATCTACCACTGCCAATAGGACCACTAACCCAGGTCTAGGGCTCAGTACAAATCTCAATACATTATTCCCATGCTCAACCCTGGGTAGCTGGGCTGTGAGCAGGCTGGCTTAATTTAGGAGACAGATATGTAAAGAATTTAAAAACATTAATTTAGTAAACAATTTAAAATAGGAAATATGTGTATCTTTAAAATGACACCTAAACACAACAATCACACGTAGGTAACCTGAGATATGAATTTTTAAAGAATAAACACTTTCTAGCACTTAGTCACCTTATGGAGTTTTTCCCCCAAAGTTGCTCCAAACTTCTGGAACTTCTTTCTGAAGATCCTCTTGAGTGTCCAAAGGCTCCTAAACACCATTCAAGGGTCGGGAAGCTCCAAGATGGTCCTTGAAAGTTTGGGACCACAACTCCCACAATGCATCTGGGCAAAACGTTTAAAAGTCTGCTGGATGCACTACAGGCATGGGACTCTTGGTCGAGTTAACACTGGTGAGATCTGTTAACCTGTAGCTGGCAGGGAGCCCACTCTTTATTCCTCTTGAAACCACGTTAAGTCAGAGGGCTGTAGTTTCAGATAGCATGGGGTTCTGAATATGCTAAAATAATGTGGATCCTCACTGCAGAGTGTTCCTAGCACAAAAGTCGATTTTAGGAAGCACTTTACTACAATAAGAGAAGTGAAATGTGACATTTCTCTACCTTCAGGGCATTTAAACCTCTTTTATAAGAGTCCTTTATAAGATCCCCACCCCTGTGACATATGGCACAAAATTGTAAAATTTTTAAGTTCCCCTACCACCCAAGTCGGGTTTGGGCACAATTTACATTTAAAAGCCGGACCTGCAACATAGGGCTGCATGTAAAATGACCGCATGCTCTCAGCAGTGCAAACATTATATACTAGGGACTTAAAGGTAGTTTTAAATCCCCCCCCCCCTTTGATGTACAAGGACTTATAGGGTAGGTCATGCCAATCATAGAAGTACCCTAACCCATAATGTACCCTAATATGTGTGTGTGTTTTCACCAAAGTGCTGACCCTAGGCCTGGTTAGATAGAGCCCAGGGACAGTCAGAGTCCGTTACCACCTGTACCAGTCTACACAAAATGGGCGACAGGATGACCTTGCAACATAGACCCTCCGCCCAAACAAAAGGTGATGGGTTACTAACCTACACCCTGGTAGTCCTCATTAGCTAAGTGGAAAAACCTGGAAAGTCCATCTGCATTGGCATGAGCAACCCCAGGTCTGGGTTCTGCTGTAAAGTCAATTCCCTGTAGGGAAATGGACCACCTCAACAGCTTGGGATTCTCCCCTCCCATCTGCATGATCCACCTGAGAGGCCTGTGGTCTGTTTAAAAACAAAAGTGAGTCCCAAACAAATATGGTCTCTGCTTTTTCAGGGACCAAACCACAGCAAAAGCCTCTCTCTCAATGGCACTCCACCTCTGCTCTCTTAAAAGAAGTCGCCTGCTAATTAAGGCAGCTGGCTGATCAAGGCTCTACTCATTCACCTACGACAACACTTCCTCAATCCCTTGTTCTTAAGCATCTGTCTTAACCACAAATTAATTTGTGTAGTCAGGGGCCAGTAAAACTGTTGCTGTACACATACCATCTTTCAGAGTGTCAGAAGCCCTCTAGCACTCTGGGCTCCAATCCACTTTCATGGGCCTCTTTTTAGAAGTCAGTTCTGTCATGGCAGCCACAATGGTCCCATCATTCTGAACAAACCTTCTATAGTACCCAGTCAGTCTGAGGAATGCCCTGACCTGAGTCTTGATAACAGGAACTGTTGAATCCATAATAACTTGAATTTTGGCCTGGCGAGGCTGTACATGGCTTCCATCTACCAGGTGGTACAGGTACACCACAGAACTCTGCCAGTAACGTGAAGTCAAATTAAATGTACTCAGGTAGTTAGCAGCTCCAAACCGGTCAATTAGCTCATCATATCTAGGTATTGAGTTAGTGGCTCTGACATGGTCAGACAACCTGTACAGTTTATTTTTTACAGGTGGACTATCACCTGTGTGGCTCACACCTCACTCAGTGATACCTGGGGTCAAAAAGAAGAGGCCAGCAAACTGCTCCAGCACCTGCTTGCAGTCTCTGTGCTGCTGGTCTGTCAATGTTGGAGAAAGTACCACTCCCTCCATTGAACCATTTTGCACATTGTTGGAGAGGAGGTCGGGCACTGGTTCAGTCTTTTCCTCCACTCCCTCATCTGTGACCAGTAACATGCTCATGTCTGCCATGTCATGGTGAGGTTTCAATCTATTCTCATACAGGACTTTATGAGGGTTCCTGGGGGCGTCAATGTCGACTAGGTAGGTAACCTCACCCTTCTTTTCAATGTTTAAATAGGGCCCACTCCACTTGTCATGGAAGGCCGTGGGTGCCACAGGCTGCAAAACCCTCACCAGCTGTCCTGGAGTATACTCGGGCGTAGTACTACTGATCATACCAGTGCTTCATGAGCTCCTGGCTAGGCCCCATTTTCCTGCCTTCCTTGTACATGTACTTTGACATCCTTGATATTAGGCCTAGCACATAATCAAGCACATTGTCCTTTGCTTCGTTTCGAGGATTTTCCAAAGACGCTTTAAACAGGCACAATGGCCCTCTCACAGGATGCCCAAACAACAACTCAAAGGGACTGGAACCAACCCCTTTTTGTGGAACCTACCTGTAGGCAAACAATAGGCATAGGAGGAGAACATCCAATCTCCTCCTGAGTTTGTCAGACAACTCATTGATCGTGCCCTTCAGGGTCTTGTTCAACCTCTCCACCAGATTATTAGTCTGGGGGTGATATGGGGGGACAAACTTGTAGTTAACACCACATTCATCTCACATCGCTCTCAGATAGCTGGACGGGAAGTTTTTGCCCCTATCTGAAACAACCTGTTTGGGAAATCCCACACTGGTGAACACACCAAGCAGTACCCTAACCACCGCAGGAGAAGCTATTGTCTGCGAGGTATTGCCTCAGGGTACCTTGTGGCATTGTCCCCTTCCACCAAGATACCTATTCCCTGATGCAGTAGGTGGGTCCAGGGGACCAACGATGTCCATCTCCACTCTTTCGAAGGGAATCCCAGCCACTGGCAGTGGTATCACGCGAGCCTTTGACTTGCCCCCTGCCTTGCTTCTGGCCTGACAGGTGACACAGGCTGCAAAACTCCTTAACCTTTTCAGACATATGGGGCCGTAGAAATGGTTCACCAACCAGTTCCAAGTCTTAGTCTGTTCAAAATGTCCTGCCAATGGGATATCATGTAATAAGGTCAGGATGAACTGTCTGTACTTTGGGGCATCACTAACCTCCTGGTGGCCCTTCCCTTGAGGTTTCTGGCCTCAATATAAAGCAGTCCACCTTCACAGTAGATTCTGTGAAATCCACTGCCATCCCCTCCTCTTGCCTACGAGGCAATCTGCCTCAAGCTCTCAAAAGTGGCACAGTATCTCTGTCCCTGAGAGAACTACTCTCTGAAGGGTCCCCCTGCTCCTGTCAGGTCTGCCAAGTCTGACAGATCTGGCAGGGATGGAATCCCTTCCTCAGAGGTTAGTCCCTCCTGTGCCTCTGGAGTTCCCTGGGTTGGCTCACTAGACCCAGTGCCTTTCGTCCTGGGATGCTTGGCGTCTTGTTCCAGAGTCCAAGCATCCCTATTTCCCTTCTGGATAGTCTGTGACCTGGTCACAGCCCATATTCACTCAGGAAGCTCAGGTAGGCTCATATTGAGCCCACTCTCCACTTCTAACCATTCTGATGCTTCAAAATCATTAACTAGTGAACACTGGACTGGGAGTAGAGGAGACACAGCTACTACCATACGGCCTGCACACCTCCCCATTCCAAATCCACCATAACCATAGGATGGAGTTTGGTACTGCTGTCTGCATAGGTCACCTGGTGAATCTTGCTATGTAGTAATCTCTCTTGAGGCACCAGGGTATCTAGGGCCATAGTCACACTAGCCCCTGTGTCTCTTAGAGCCTGAATCATAGTCCCATTCACTTGAGGCATCTGCATTACTTACCCATGTTTGGAGGTAAGGAGCCAGGGTTGCAATATTCACCCGACCCAGGGACAGTAGGGTTGCCTATGCTACTTCCCTTCCCCTCTCTGGGGCACTCTCCGCCCCCACACTTACACTAGCAATCCTTGGGGACGGCCCACTAGTGGAGGGCTTCTTTGTACAAACAGCATCTCCGTTCTTGGGCCCTAGCTTATTACAGTCAAAGCACTTCCCCACCTTTGAGGGATCAAAGAACCTACCATTCTTTCCCTGATACCCCTCCCCTGAATTTGGGTTAGCCCAGGCCCCCTCCCTCCATGTTCAGGTTTTTGTGGGTCTTTGGGAGGACTCCTTCTGTTTTTAACCATTGTTTCCCTGAGCTTTTCCTTAGGGACCTACCTGTCTGCCTTTCTTCTGGTCACCCCCCTGGTGCTGAGTGGTAACCCGGATTCTCACCCACTCATCAGATGCCCTGACTGGGTCCCTAGGACTAGACAACTTCTCTTCACCGCAATGAGTCAAAATGTGTTCTCTGAAAAACAAATTATACAATCCCTCATATGCCTACTTTTCTACTAAAAATCCAGCTTTCTAGTGCCTTCTGTGAGGTGTCTAAAAAGTCTACCCATGACTGGGAGTTTACCTTCTGGGTGCCTCTGAACTTCCCCCTGTACTGCTCTGGGGTTAAACCAAATTTCTCAACTAAACATTGCCTGATGTGAGTATAGGACTTCACCTCCTCCCCCTGCAGGGTCCGGAGCCTGTCCCTTCCAGGTACTGGAATCATTTCCCACAAGAGTGCAGCCCAGCACTTGGGTCGGACCCCCCACATCTCAAGGGCTACTTAAAATGTAGTCAGCCATTTATCAATGTTGTCCCCCTCTATGTACCTGGGTACAATACCCTTGGGAAGCTTGTGGTCAAACCCATCACCCCTGGAAATCTGAACATCTTCATAATTTTCACTGCCACCACTTCTTCTTACCTACTCCGCCTCCTACTGTTCCTTAGCTGGTTCTAGTTTACTCTCCTCCAAAGCAATTAAAGCTAATGAGGCCTCAAGTTGCCTCTCTGCAAGGGACTTCTGTGGTTCCTGCGTAGGGGTTCCTGCCCTCCTGCCACCATCTCGAATTACATAGCTAAAACTGGAAACAATGGTGAAGGCATCATCCTCGCCCTCCCCCTGGGTGTCATTGGAGGGGTCAGCTTCCCCCTCCTTTCATTATCTGGGGCTGGCCTGGCACAGGCCTTCAGGGACCTAACCAACTCTGCCTTCCTAATCTTGTAAGCAGCAGGTAACCCCCTAGCCTCACACAAAACCCTAAGCTCAGTCACGCTGAGTTTAGTCAGTTTAGCCAGATCCAGCCCGATGGTATCTCTAGTTTTGGATCACCACAACTATCAATGAGACTTAGAACAACTTTTAAAAAACTGTGGATTGAAAATCAGTTTAGTCCAAATTTCAAAAATTCACAAATCAAAAGCTTTGTTTTAAGACAATTTAGAGGATTTTTTAGATCTTAATTCACTTAACTGAAAAGTGCACTTATAAACACAAATCCTCATCCACACTGCTGAACACCAAATGTTGGAAAGAGGGTTATTAGTAGTGGTAAATATGAATCTACCACTGGCAAAAGGCACTGACCCAGTCTAGGGCTCAGCACAGGTCTCTAAAACTTATTCCCATACTCAACCCAGGTAGCTTGGCTGCGAGCAGGCAGGCTTAACTTAAGAAGCAGATATGTAAAGCATTTATAAAAACCAATTCAGTAAACAATGAAGACACAACACACAATCCAACAGCAATTTATAAGCATAGTAAATATTTTTGTCTTTTAAATGACACCAAAACGAAAGAAATCCAATTTAGGGAACCGGAGATATGAATTTTTAAAGATTAAACCATTTCTAGCACTAAGTCACCTTATGGAGTTTTTTTCCCAAAGTTACTCCAAACTTTTCCAAACTTCTGAAACTTCTTCCTGTCCAAAACACAATCCATGGGCCTGAAAGCTTCAAGGTGGCCTTTGAAAGTTTGAGACCACAATGCACCTGGCCAAAACTCTTAAACTTAAATGTCCATTGGATGCACTGAAATCCGGGGGGGGGGGGGCTACTTGAGCTCTGTTAACCTGTAGCTTGCAGGGAGCTCACTTTTATTCCTCTTGAAGCAAAGAAAGTACATCCATAGGGCTGTAGTTCCAGATAATGCAGCAGGCACAGTCAGTCAGAATGCAGAGCCTGATGGTGCAAGTCAAGTTCCTAGCCTGGCAATCTTTCTTCTGCTCTTAGTATTAAACAGCAGAGCTGAGAGGCTTTGCCCCTCTCAGATACTTATTCCGTGTTCTCTGGGGTCAAGCAGGAGGGCACTCCAATGAGGTGCAGGGCAACACTCCAGAGCATGACCACTTCCTCCAAAGTGTGCCATAATGGTCTCCCTGAAAGAACTAGTGCTCCCAAATTCAATACAGACGAAATCTCAGCAGAGGAGCAAGAACTAGCTAAACCATCCTTCAATATGGGTCATTTCCATAGCTCTCCACCCCTGACATCTTCAAATTCCTTCCTTAAGGCTGCCGTCTGACTGTGTTCAGAGGGGATAGGGTTAGATGGACCTGGCCTTTTCTGCCTGCCCCCTTCTTCCTTTGAAGGTCATGGTTTACAACCCCTTCCCCCTCCTTTGGCATTCTGTTGTAGCAGAGCCCTCTCCTACCAGATAGCCTTTCTCCCTGGTCACCACTTATCGCCTCATCAAAGCAGCCTGGCTAATCCTGTTAACTCTGACCAATCGAGAGCCACAGGAAGGCTGAATTTTGGCTTACAGAAAAAATCTTAACATATTTTCTTTACATTTCACAATAAATTCAACAATAGCATATTGTTGGATTTATCAATACCATTCTCCTAAGTCCTTGAGTTATATTTTTAGGTAATCTCTAGTGTTAGTTATGAGTTCATAAATTATTGCAATGTTAACCTGTGTGGCTGGGATCCTACAATAGGGAAAATGAAATGTCCAATTCCTCCACCGCCAGGGCAAATAAGGCATCTTTTATAAGGACCCTACATACAGCTACATGACCCCCACCCCTGGGACACCTAGGGGAGACTTTAGGGGTTCTGAATATGCAAACACAATGTGGACCCTCACTCCACAGTGCCCCTAGCACAAAAGTCAATTTTGAGAAGCACTTTACTACAATAAGGTACGTGAAATGTGCAATTTCTCTTTCCCCGGGGAATATAAAACTTCTTTTATAAGGGTCATCCTTAAAAGTACCTGGCCACCTCTCACCCCCCTACCCATGGACACCTAGGGAAGACACTAGCGGTACCTAATATGCCAAAATATTGGAGTTTATCCATTTTTAAGTGGCCCCACCACCAGCGTCAAGTTTGGGTACAATTTACATTTAAAACCAGTCCTGCAACACAGGTGTCACAGGACGAAACAGCAGACCAGGAGGTTTTTTGTTTGATATGCTATTTATTGTGTAAGCATGAAGCGACACCTTCCAATAAGTCCTGACTAAGTGTAAACTAGTCTCCCAGGCAGCTCCGCCTGAACAGTCGCTCCGCCCCAGCTCACAAGCCCTTCACGAGTAGGGTTTGCGCCTGCTCCCTGCGACTCAGGTTCTTCGCACTGCCTGCCGTTCGTACTTTCTTTTGCCTATTGTTGCCTGTTTAGCACTCTTTGGTCTCCCTTTAGTATTGTGCCTTATTCTTTTTTACGTTTTGTGCATACCCCCTATTGTTTATTGTTTGCTAGTCTCAGAGCAGTCCCTTCCCGCCGCTGCTGCCCCTGCGGACCCGCCCCCGACACAGAACCGCTCCCGCCTCCCTACCCTGGTCACGCCCCCTCCCCTTCTTAATGGCGACCGCTGCGCAGTCGCGCAGCAGGCCCACCTAAGCCAAGCCCGTCTGCGCCGTTTGCGACCAGCGCCAGGAACCCTGGATCTCCAGGACCCCGCCGATACAACTCCACCACTCTCCACACACTCAATCCCGGAAGATTCACGGACTGCGAAAGATCCTCGCCTAACACAACCCACGGTCCGTTCTCTTGCAGACACTGCCACTGTTCCTTCACATATCGACACAACCACCACTACCACCAAAGGCTCGCCTGACCTACGCACCACCAAAACCCTGACATGCATCCTCCTCAACGTGTGTTCCCTTCACCAACACACCTTAGATATCTGGGACCTGATCAACACCATCTCGCCCGACGCCGCCTTCTTCCCCGAAATCTTGACCAACTCCACCTCCGGCCCGACATCTCCACTGCCAACTTCCACCTCAACAACAGCAACGACCCCAAATCCACCACTCTCCTCGACAACTTCGGACTGAAGCAGCTAGTCAGCACGCCCACTCACAAAGCGGGACACACCCTGTACCCATCTTCGCAGGAGGAACCAACATCCGCTTCAGTCACACCTCCCAGCGCCACTAGACAGACCACCACTGCGTCCATTTCACCTTCAACACCACCATCGCACCCAAGCCCCCCCGCGTCCACCACGAAGGAACTGGAGCAAGGTCACAGAAGAACTCCTCAACACCAACCTCCTCCAAGACCCACCCAACGCCATGACCGACACCAATGCCCCAGCCATGAAACTACACCGATGGATCTCCTGCTGCGCCGACAAACTCGCACCCCTCCACTGCCCCGAAAAACAACACCCCCCGAAGGCCGCCTGGTTCTCCAGAGAACTACAAGAAGCCAGACGCTCTTGCAGACGCCTAGAGAAAACCTGGCGAAACCAGAAATCTACGGAAGCAAGAATCAACCACAGGGAAGCCTTGAAGAAATACCACCAGCGCCTAAGAGAAACCAAACGGAACTTCATAAGAGACAAGGTCAAGACCAATGCAACCAACGCCAATGAACTGTTCAACGTCATACAGCAGTTCGCAAAACGCCCCAGTGAAGTCACTGACGTCACACCTTCCCAGGAACTCTGCGACAAGCTCAGCTCCTGCTTCCATCTAAGATCAAGGCCCTCTAAGACAACTTCAGCGAACAGACTCTGAACACCCCAACCCCCACACCGCCGACAAACCTACCCTCATCACTTGGGATCCCGCCACCGAAGAACACATCTCCGCGACCATAAAGAAAACCCACTCAGGAGCCCCTACAGACCCTGTCTACCACACATTTTCCACCGAGCAGCCTCCGCCGTCGCACCGGAACTATAGTGAACCGTCAACGCCTCCTTCAGGTCTGGCATCTTACCAGATGTCTGGAAGCAAGCAGAGGTAAAACCCCTCCTCAAGAAGCCCAAGGCCGATCCTACAGACCTGAAAAACTACCGGCCCATCTCTCTCCTCCCCTTCGCGGCCAAAGTTACTGAGAGACTCGCAAACACCCAACTGACCGCCTTCATAGAAGAGAACCCCATCCTGGACGCCTCGCAGTCTGGATTCCGCAGCAAACACAGCACCGAACCGCCCTCCTCGCCGCCACCGACGACATCCGAATGCTACTCGACCACAGTCACACCGCAGCCCTTATCCTTCTAGACCTCCCCACAGCCTTCGACACCGTCTCTCACCATACTCTCACAGCCTGACTTCATGACGCAGGGATATAAGGAACCGCCATCGACTGGATCCGATCCTTCCTCTCCGACAGTACCCAGAGGATCAGACTCCCACCCTTCCTCTACGAACCCACCGATATCAACTGCGGCGTACCCCAAGGATCATCGCTCAGCCCCACACTCTTCAATATCTACATGGCCCCCCTCGCCGCCATCGTCCGACAGCACGGACTCAGCATCGTATCCTACGCCGACGACACCCAGCTCATCGTCTCACTCACAAAAAATCCAGAAGAGACCAGACTCAGCTTCCAGGAAGGAATGAAGAACGTGGCAGCCTGGATGAAAGACAGCTGCCTGAAACTCAACTCTGGGAAGACCGAGGTCCTGACCAACACCTACAGACCACGCACAAAACCTCAGTATAATTCTCAACTCCTCCCTCTCCATGAACCGCCAGATCAATGCCGTCGCCTCCACCAGCTTCAACTGCCTGCGCATCCTCCGTAGTACCTTCAAATGGATCCCCCCCTGACTGCAGAAAGACCGTCACCCACACACTCATTACCAGCAGACTGGACTACGGCAATGCCCTCTATGTCGGAATCGACAGAACCCCTCTACACAAAATCCAAACCATCCAGAACTCCGCAGCCAGACTAATCCTTGGGACACCGAGCCACGAACACATGACCGAACACCTATGAGACCTCCAATGGCTTCACGTTGAGAAGACAATCACCTTCAAGCTCCTCACCCACGCCTACAATCCCTCAATAACTCCGGACCCAAATACCTCAACGAAAGATTATCCTTCCACGTATCCAAAAGGAACCTCCGCTCCGCCGACCTCGCCATGGCAGTGGTCCCCCGCAACCCCAGAAGCAGAGCAGGCGGTAGAGCCTTCTCCTACATCAGGGCCAAGACCTGGAATGAGCTCCCTGTGAACATTAGACGCTCGCCGACCTTGCACACGTTCAGGAAGGACCTCAAGACCTGGCTCTTCAACTGATCCGGAGCTGCTCCCCTCCCCTCTTCCCCCAGCACCTTGAGACCCTCATGGGTGAGTAGCGCGCTTTACAAACCCCTGATTGATTCTTTCCGGAGTGGTTCCTCTAAAGCCAGGAGATCCTCAGGTAAACAAAGCCACAGGCGTTAATATCTACGCCCTTCTATTGGTGCATGCACCCTTCACCATCACCGTGATTATCGTGCACATTCACGAAGGAATAAGAAGTGGTGGATTCAACTGTCGTGGCCTCAGACTGTGGGGCGCAGCGCTGGCAACGCTGCGCGCGATAAAAGGGACCCGGGACACTTTCTGTCGTTCCGCGTGGTCCGGACTAACCCCGAGACCACGCCCCGTTTATTTTATACTAAACGTGGAGTGACGTGTCACGTCCACGCTAGCGCACGGCTACGTGCGCGACAACTAGACTGCGCTCCCGCAGTCATACAACATTACATTCCTTTTCACCTTTAATAAAAGAAAACAACACATAACAGTTCAAGACTTCACTTACCACCATCTGGCTGGAAAGATAATGAGAAACGGCCAGAGACCGGTTACCAGTCTGGTGATCAGATGTTCTGCTCTCAGCCCACAGCAAAGTCCGCCAGCTGCGAAGATGGGGCTGGGTTCCTTCTCAGTCCATAGCCCGTAGCTTCCCCCCGAAACAAGACCCTCCGTGGAACGTTTTGCCGGGTCGGAGTTGGCGACCGCCAGTCCCCGGAAAAGTGGGGGCTAGCAGCGCCGGGGCTTTCAGAAGTCGGTGGTCTCACCGCAGACTGGTCTACTGGGGTTCTCTGTTCGCTGTCCGATAGATCGCTGCTTTGTCCTGCTGGGCTGGACGGCGATCTGCTGGATTCCTGGCCGGAGGGATCCTCGGGTGGAGTGGAGGCTCGCTTGAAAAAGGATACGTTGCGCGTGACAGTTTCTCCGTCGCGTTGGGCCGTGACCATGGTGCCAGACCGGCGGGTGACTGTCCACGGTCTGGGTTCGAATGGGAGCCGTAACTTGCTTCCTGGGTACCGGTCTCTCGCATAGACGTGATCCCTTTCTCCTATGGACGATTCCTTGGCCCGGCGCCTGAAGCTGGCGTAGTCATTCGAGAGCTTCCGATTGAGCAGAGTTTGCCGGGAGTTTGCTACATTTGGGGTCCAGGTACGATGATGAGGGATCGTGTCTCTTACTATTCTTCCCATTGCCAACAGTCCTGGGGCTGCTGTGGTTGTGCGATGGGGTGTGAGCCGGTATTCCCTCAGAAACGTATAGATGGCTTTCTCCAGTGGTGCCTCTTCAGCGTGGGCAATCCGGATGACTTTGTTGAGGGTCCGCATGAACCGCTCTACCTCTCCGTTGGCTTGAGGCCACCTCGGGGTCACTTTCTGGTGTTTGATTCCCCATTCCTGGAGATAGTCTGCGAACTCCTGCCCTTGGAAGGGTGGTCCGTTGTCAGTCTTAACCTGCTCGAAGATCCATTGGGTGGCGATGATTTTTTCGAACTTTGCGACCACTTCTTTGGCAGCTAGTGAGGTTATTATTTCTACCTCGGGATACTTGGTAAAGTCATCGATGACAACGATCATGTACCGGCGATCCGGAAGGTGTCCAAAGTCTGCGCTCACTCGTTCCCAGGGCCTTTCCGGGTTGTCTTCGGTGATAACCAGGGGTGGTGATTCGGGTGGCCCGGCCGCTTGGCACCAGCGGCACCCCTTGACTGTCTGCTCGACTCGTGTATCCATTTCCGGAAACCACACTTTTGCCCTGAGTCTACTTTTTGTCTTCACCATTCCCTGGTGGCCACGATGAGCCAGTTCGATCGCTTGTTGGGTCAGACTCGTTGGCATCACAAGTCGCGGTCCTCTGAGAAGGCATCCTTGGCTGTCCACTGACAGTTCGTCCTTTATCTTGAGGATGGTTTCAAGGGCACGCTTTGCCTCGGGCGTTCTCTTGTTTAGTGATATCTGAAGTGTCTTCCAGTCATTGTGTCGCAGAGCGTTTGCGATCAGCTGGAGTACCTCATCACCGCGAGTCGCCTCCACAATCATGTCGATGCTCATGGGTAGTGGTCGTGATCGCTCCAGGATTATTCTCACGTATTCCTCTGTTTCCTCTGCATCTTCTTTCTCCTGTAAGTTGCCTCCCTGGGATGCCTGGAGAGTTAGTCTGCCGGGTTTGTTGCATCAGGCTTGAATTCCAACCGGTAATCATACTCTTGAAGTTGAAGGATCCATTTCTCTATTCTGGGTGGAGGTTTGGACACTGATCCCCTGAATAGTGGAAGTAGAGGCTTGTGATAGGTGGAGACAGTGAATGGGTGCCCATAGACGTATACATGGAAGTGTCTGCAGGCCCAGTGGATTGCGATCGCCTCCCTCTCGATCTGAGAATACCGTTGTTCGGTTTCGGTCAGCGACCGGCTGGCGTAGGCGATGGGTGCCCAGTCCTCTCCACCTTGGCTCTGTGTTAGCAGCGCTCCTAATCCGTATGGGCTTGCATCCACGGCTATGTTGGTTGCCTTGGCAGGGTCGAAGTAGGACAGAGTCGTGTTAGCTGACAGGGCCGCCTTGGTGTTTTGAAATGCTAGCTCTTGCTCTTCTCCCCACTGCCAGGGGGTAGTGGACTTGATGAGCTCCCGTAGTGGTCTGGTGAGATTAGACAGGTCTGGGATGAACCTCCCACAGAAGTTTACCATCCCAAGGAAGCTCTGCACCTCCGATGTGTTGGTCGGTGCTGGGGCCGCTTGCACGTCTCACTTTCTCAGGGTCTGGGGCCACTCCCTTGTCAGAAAATGTGTAGCCGAAGAAGCTAATTTTGTTCTGCAGGAATTGACATTTTTCCCGATGCAGCGTAAGGCCTGACTCCCTAATCCTTTGCAATACGTCTCTGAGCCTCTGGTGATGTTCCTCCACCGTGTTAGCGTATATCAGTAGGTCGTCGCTGACGTTCAGGAATCCTGTGAGCCCGCTCAGGACCTCCCGGATCGTGTTTTGGAAGACTTCCGCGCGCTCGATATTCCGAAGTTAAGTCGTCGATAGCGCCGGAGTCCCACGTGGGTGGAGAAAGTGGTAATGTATCGGGAGTCCGGGTGCAGGGGTAGCTGGTGATATCCTGATCTTAGGTCCATTTTTGAGAACCACTTTGCTCCGTTTAGCTCTCCCAGGATGTCGTCTATTGTGGGTGTTAAATGTCGTTCCCTCCTCACAGCTGCATTGGGCAGGCCATTTCAACACAGATGCGGACCTGTCCCGGCTGTTTGGGTTTTCGCGCTACCACAATCGGAGACACCCATGGGGTGGGCCCGCTGACTTTCTCGATTATGCCTTGTTTTTCGAGGGTCTCCAGTTCTTGTTCCACCTTCTTCCTTAGGTGGAATGCTATTCGTCGATGCCGGAGGGCGACAGGCTGAATGGACCGGTCAATGTGTAAAGACACTTCTTTTCCTCAGAGACATCCAATACCCTGGAACGTGTCTTCAAATTCTTCGAGAATCGTGTCCAGTTCTTCTTCCAATACCGCCATCGCGAAGGAGATCAGGTGGAGATTTTCGGCTGTTTGGCCGCTGAGTAGCATCCCACTACCTTCTTTAGTGACGTAGATGGTTGACGGTGTCTTCTGCTCTTGATGCTGTATCTCCGTTTGGAAACAGCCAATTAACGGTATAGGTGTCTTTTGTCCATAGGCAAAGACTCTGATCTTGGCCGCCTTCAGCGCTGGTTTGTCCCGCAGCTGGTTGTAGACATTTGCCGCCATGAGTTCAATCGAGGCCTGTGTCGATTGTTGCTCTCACCTCTTGGTGTTGTACCATGATTCTGCACTTCGGGAGCCGCCTTTTCTTCCTCTGCGGCTGGTCTATGGCAAACACATAGTGAACTGGATAGCTGTTGGCGTCGTCATCCATGTCTTCACTCTCTGGGTCCTCCCTTACGGCATGGGCTGCCTCGGGCTTTGGCTTGGAGGATCTGCACACTGATGCGAAATGATTCATGCGCCCGCATGATCCTCACTTCCTTCCGCGCGCTGGGCAGTCTTGTGCCCGATGTGGTGCGCCACCGCGGTATCCGCATTCTTTTCGACGTTCTGGGGGTCTTCCTCTCCCGAAGGGGCGCTGCTTTGGCCGTACCACATTAATCTGCTCAGCCACATTGACTTGCTCCGTCTTGATAGTTCTGTGGAGCGCTGCTTCCATATGCGACGCTCTCGCCTGTGACAGCTCTTTTGAATGGCCTAGCTTTAAAATGTCCGCCAGTGGTTTTCCATCCTCTTGGAGGATCTTCACCCTTAGGTTGGAGGAGTAACAGCCTTGAATGATCTGGCCGCGTATTTCTTCCTGCTCGTCGCGGAAGCCGCATGTGCTCGCTAACTCCTTCAGACGAACATGGAATGCGTCGAGGTATTCTTCCGCTTCCTGACTCGCCTGCCTGAAGATGAAACGCTCATAGTCCTTACTGGCCATTGGCTCAAAATGTGCATTGAGCGCATTGAGAAGTGTGACATAGGTGTGAGGGGTGGCTTCCACCAGGGTCTTATAGATCCGATGAATGTCCTTTCCTCCAAGATGTAGAAGGAGCGCCCTGCGCCTTTCTCTCGCTGTACCAGCACCCTCAAAGTAGAATTGTAGCCTCTCCATCCAGTCCTTCCACCGGGGGGCTAGGGATTCTGGAGCCCCGTCGACCACGAACGGTTCGATGGGCGGGATGGTCGCCATGGCAGTGTGCAGTGGCTGGCCGCCTCACTGTAGGTGCGCAGGGGTGGGCGTCGCAAGTTTCGGGCTCCTCCCTGCCTGATTCGCCACGCGGGCTGCCGTGGGACGCTGGAGGGAGCTCCTGCCAGAGGTAGCTATTGTGCAGGCTCCTGGGGTGTGCCCTTCAGTACTGCGAGGGAAGTGAAGGGACGACCCATGCCAAATTTAAACTGCACTGCGCAGGTACCTGGTGTGTGGTGATCGGGCACTGACTCCTTCACCAGAGCCATGCGTTTGCTGCCGCCGCTCTCCTCTTCGCAGTCGCCGCTGCGAGGGCTACCTGTGAGGCGTCTTGGTGCGCGCCGTCACTCCACCTTGGGGCCGACAGCCTCGTTTCCGGCTGCCATGTGCGGGGCCTGCCGAGGTCGGGGCGCGTGAGTGCGCGGTAGTAGAGCACATTGACTGTGTGCTTAGGGTGCAGCATAGGCTCGTCAAGCCCTCGTCGCCATTGTCGTGGCCTCAGACTGTGGGGCGCAGCGCTGGCAACGCTGCGCGCAATAAAAGGGACCCAGGACACTTTGTCGTTCCGCGTGGTCCGGACTAGCCTCGAGACCACGCCCCGTTTATTTTATACTAAACGTGGAGTGACGTGTCACGTCCACGCTAGCGCACGGCTACGTGCGCGACAACTAGCCTGCGCTCCCGCAGTCATACAACATTACATCAACAGGTATTATATTATCCTCTATATCTCCATTTGCAGAGGTGTGCACATTGGTGTTGAGGAAAAAGGGGTGGAGACAAGGTGTCCGAACAATAACACGTCCTGCTCCGAGGACGTCTACCTTACACTGTGTTACACCCTATTAAGCCTGTACTGTACCCATGATCCCAAACCCAGCTGCTCACCCACCCCACAGAAGCCCACAGCACATGCCTGAAGCCGCGGCTCTTAGACTGAGCCAAGACCGCCTCGTCTGGCATGCCTTCCCGTTGGCCTTCCTGACTCCCATCCTCCACTTGTTCTTTCTCTGCTTTGATCGGTGCGTCTCTTCTGGGGCCGAGGTCCTCTCGTCTGGCTGCTCGCTCTCCACTCCCGTTCTCCTCTGCGGCAACCGCTGCCTCGTCCTCCCGTGCGACGTCCACTGCCTCGTTCTCCTCTGATTTTGTGCCTTCTCCTCCGTGTAACGGTGTGTTCCCAGGTGCTGCTATCTCTGGAGATGATAACGCTGATCCTCCCCTTTGCACCTGAAGTACTGGTCCCTCAGCAGATGACTCAACCAAAAAGCAGGTTTTCTCTGTGCCCCCGGGGCTCCTGCCACAAGCCCCCAAGGCCTCTTTATCACAACAGGGCTGCTTTAGATTACCTTAGTCTCTCAGCAGTGCACACATGAAAGTGCATAAAGGGCTGCTGGCCTCTAAACTGTGATGCCCTGTTAAATACTAGGGACTTAAAGGTAGTTTTAAGCCCCCCTGTCCTATTATGTACTAGGCACTTATAGGGTAAGTCATGCCAATCATAGGGGTACCCTAACACCCTAATGTGTGTGTGTATTTTCACCATATCACTGGCCCTGGGCCTAGTTAGGCAGAACCCAGGGACAGTCAGAGTCAGTTACCACCAGTACCAGTTAGCACAAAATGGGGGTGCCCAGGGCACAGGAAGACTTTGCAACACTCGCTCTCTCCTTCCTTCTTTCACCCCCTTCTCCCATCCTTGGTACTTGAGTAACCCTACCAGATAGTTTTACAACAGCACTTCTATTTCCAGAAACACCCAGTTCCTTGCTCTGCGTTCATAACAGAGACATAGAGAATAAGGTGCCAGTGGCACCTATAAATGGTAAATTTGCACTAGATGTTAGATTCAGCCCGCCCTCTTGCCCTCCCACTAGCTTTCAATATTTAAATTATTTCTTATCTAGCTTAGAGAGCTGCTGCCTTGGAAATGATGCAGGCTCATGCAACAATGATTATGTAAGCAATGTTCATATCACTAGTTTAACACCAATGAAGGCCACCAGCTAAAAAGGCTGTTGAGCTGGTACAGTAAGAACTATGGGCCAGATTTCACCAACATTGCGATTGACAAATTCAAATTAGTGTGTTGCCATGTATTTAACCCATTTTCCATTTCGTTCAAGCCTTCCAGGATTACAATATGGGTTTAGCTACCGATTGTGAATAACATACAGGAGAGCATGTGAAAGGAGGGTTCCTTTTTATTTGCAATTCACAATGAGATGTATTGCAAACCACTTAAATGTTCTGCCCTGTCTATTCTTTCATCTGGCCCTGTATTCAAAGTCCACACAGGGAGAGTTTCCTTAGCAGTCAAGAAGAAAGAGAATAGCGTGTCCCAGCACACCTTCTTTGAAAAACAGTAACATTTGTGAGGAGCTTTGAGAGGAGGAGGCTTCACAACCTTAGATCAGTCAAGACAGCTTCTTTATTAAAGTGCAAACGATGGTATGTCTGGGTATTACCTAATGCCCTACAGTCTGTATATCACAGAGTTCCTTTCTTGTAGGTACCATCCTTTCCTTTCACATCTCCCAGTGGTCTTATTCAGCATCCTTTTTTTGGTCTCTGATTTGGATAGGAGCGAAAGCAGCAGTCAGAACAGCCAGTGAAAGCACAGGTTCTTCTTCCTCCTTTTTGTTCCCTATTTCTGTGTGGGTATTGCCCCTCCCCCCACCATACTCTTCTTAGAAGAACCTGTCTAGAAAAAAGAGAAGGCAGCAGTCAGAACAGCAAGTGGTAACCCCACCTCCTCCCCTCTGATTGCTACCTGGGTTTTGAACAATGGTCTTGGCAGGAAATCTGCTTATACTATTGGTGGTTCGAGAGGTGATCTATTATTTGTCCACGTGCCGTTTACAATCACCCCCCACGGACTAAATCTTCCCCAACGCGTCATAATGGCCTCTCAGCGTCCTAAGGGCATGGGCATGGATTGAGGTAGTGACTTCTGATATCACAGCCGTTCCTGGCATTCTTTGTGGTGCTGAGCCTAGTGTGAAACCTTGAGGGACATGGAAACCTTTCAACATGTACTTGATGGACTTAGGACCCAGGAAATATGAGCACTGTGAGAATGAAAGGGAGCATGCCTCAGGAGTATTCCTATATTTGTCAGTATACTGTCACTGCAATGAAAACCTTTGGGAGTGGTACTGTCTACATTATTTACTGGACTCCAATTACTCTGATTCCCCTTTAGTGTTCCAGGCCTTTTATGTGAGGAGGCTCTGTCTCTGTTTTGTTTTACTTTCCCACTTCCAGTAGGCTCTAGAACAGGCACACTGCCCAACAGTTCCCCTGGTCACACCTACTATAGCCCACAGCTAAAGATGCTGACCAAGAAAGGAGAGAGTAACTAAGGCCTGGGTACAGAAATAGGGATTGTGAGTAATGGGATTACCAGTAAGTAATCTAGGCACTACTCCTTCTTGATCCCCTCCCTTTCATGTGAGGACATACCCAAGTGGTAAAGGCCGCTTTCTGCAAAGTGGCACATACACTGAAGACACTGCTTCAACCCTGGCAACTGTAATGAAAACTACTGACCATACAGGTGAAACCCTTGGTAAAGTGCAAATGATCATATGCTCCTATGTCCAACCTGAAGTGGAACACAGCAGTGGAAGGAGAGGGCCCTGTTGCTGCATGACTAATGTCCACACATGAATATATCTTTAGCTTCTGCCCAAGATGTAGCCATGCCGTTAGTGGAGCTACCCTAAATCTTATACTGCAAAGTCCTGCTAGTACCCTCATAGACCTAGGATAGAGTACCCTTCACCTTAGAATCACCAAAAGTGAGGAGAGGATGTGGCGTTGCGACCAAAGCTACCGATTTTGGAACTGGGGTACCTGGTTCGAGTCCTGGCATTGGCTCAACATACTATGATTTTCAGCAAATGACTTAATCTCCCCATGCCTTAGCAAACATTGGTATCCCCAATAGGTCTCATCTATGTGAGATCTATTGGCTTTGTTGGAGTGGAGGGGCACTGTGTGCCGTGGAGTGGCATTGTGTGGCATGGAATGGAGTGGCATTGTGTGGTGCGGAGTGGTGCAAAGTGGCATGGTGTAGCCTGGAGTGGAGTGGCACTGAGGAGTAGAGTGAGGGACATTCTGTGGAGTGGGTTGGCATTGTATGGGGTAGAGTTACATTGTGTGTCATGGAATTGCATTGTGTGGAGTAGCATTGTGGTGTGAAGTGGAGTGGCTTTGAGTGGAGTGGCACTTCGTCAGGCATAACAAGCGCTATATAAATACAATCACAATTGAGTGGAGTGAAGTGAAGTAGCATTGAGTGAAGTATATTTATAACAAAGGAGGGAGGGAGAGAAAAGTGAATTCAGTCTCCCCAGGTATATTTAGTGGAATCCACTCAGAAAGTGATAGTAATCCCTACTGTGGTGGGGAGCACTCAGTGTTGTTTAAATAACCCTCACACACCAACAGGCCTCTTGGTGTCATGCTTCATCATCGGGGTCTACGTACCCCTCTACGGGATGTGGCGTGCCACGACCGACGACTACGTGGGAGCACTGATTTTGGACTATGTGTGGTGTGTGTGAGGTAATGATTGTACGTGAGTAGTGGGGTTCGGTAGTGATAAGTGATAGTTAAAAAATACCTGGCTCGTGGGGTGAAAAAACTTTTATTTAGCCCCCCGGCTGGTATCATTAAAAGGGGTGCGGTGAGAGGTTGTTAGTGTATAATTATGTACATCAACCTCATATGTGCGTCGTACATTGTGAGGCGCACAGTGAAGTGGCATTGTGTGTCGTGGAGTGGCACTGTGTGTAGTGGATTGGCATTGTGTGGCACAGAGTAGAGTGGCTTTGTGCATCATGGAGTGGAGTAGCAGTGTGTGAAGTGGCGTGGTATTGTGTGGTGTGTAGTGGAGTAGAGGGGAATTGTGTGGAGTGGAGTAGAGTGGAATTGTGTGGGGTGGAGTGGATTATGTTGTTTGGACTGGAGCGACATGGAATTGTGTGGTATAAAGTGGATTGGAATTGTGTAGAGTGGTATGGAATTGTGTGGCGTAGAATTGTGTGTCTGTGGAGGGGAGTAGAATTGTGGGGCATGGAATCGAGAGGAGTTGTGTGGCATGTAGTGGAATTGTATGCAGTGAAGTGGAACTGTGTAAAGTGGAGTGAAATTGTTTGGCGTAGCATGGAGTGGAATTATTTTGAGTGGCGTTGAGTGGATTTGTGTAGAGTGGAGTGGAATTGTGCTATGTGGAATTCTGTGGTATGGACTGGAATTTTGTGTCACTGAGTAGAGTGGATTGGAGTGGCATTGTATGGCTTGGAATTGCATGGTATTGTGTGGTGTGAAATATAGCGGAGTGGGGTAGAGGGACATTGTGTGGCATGAAGTAAGAGTGGAATTGTGTAGCATGGCCTGAGGTGGAATGAATTGTGTGGAATGGAATGGAATTTTTTGTTGTGGAGTGGAATTGTATGCCATGGAGTAGAGTTGAATTGGGTAGTGTGTATCGTGGAATTGTGTGACGTGCAGTTGTGTGTGTGAAGTGCAATTGTTTGGCTTGGAGTGCAGTGGAGTAAAATTGTGTGTCATGGAGTGGAATTGTGTGGCATGGAGTAGAGTGTAGTGGAATTATATGGATTTGAGTGGAATTGTGTGGCATGTAATGGAACTGTATGGAGGTGCGTGGAGTGGAATTGTGTGGCATGGAGTGGAATTGTGTGGCTTGGACGTGAGTGGTATGGTATGGCGTAGAATTGTGTGGAGGAATATGGAGTGGAATTGTGTGGAGTGGAATTGTGTTGAATGGAGTGGAAATGTTTGCCGTGGAATTGTGTACAGTGGAGTGGCGTGAAGTGGAGTAGAGTGGAATTGTGTGGCATGATCTAAAATTGTGCAGCATGGAATGGAGTGGAAGTGTATGGCGTGAAATAGAGTGGAAATGTGTGGCATGGAATTGTGTGGTGTGGAGTGGAACTGTGGGACATGGAGTGGAGTAGAATTATGTGGAGTGGAGTGGAAATGTGTGGCGTTGAGTGGAATTATGTAGTGTGGATTGCATTGGAGTGGAACTGCGTGGAATGGCATGGAATTGTGTTTAGTGGAGTGGGGTTTTGTGGCGTGAAATGGAATTGTTTGGTGTGGAAATGTGTGGAGTGGTGTGATGTCTGGTGAAACAGTGGAGTGGGGTGTAATTGTGTTGAATCAAGTGAAACTGGCATAGAATTGAATGACATGGAGTGGAATTGTATGGCGTGCAGTTGGATTGTGTGGAATGGAATTCTGTTGAGTGGAGTAGAGTGGAATTGTGTGATGTGGAGTTTAATTGTGTGGTGTGGAATTGTGGAATATAGGGTAATGTGACATGGAGTGGAAGGGAATCGTATGGCATGGTTTGGAGTGGAATTGTGTGGCATGGAGTAGGGTGGCATTGTCTGGGTGGAGTGGCATTGTGTGCCTTGTGACACTGTGTGTTGTGGAGTGGCATTGTGTTTCGTGGAGTGGAGTGACATTGTGTGGTATGGAGTAGCATTATGTGGCGTCGAGTAGAGTGGAAGTGTGCTGAGTGGAGTGGCACTGAATGGCACAGATTCGAGTGGAATGGCAATGTGTAGAATAGAGTGGCACTGTGTGGAGTGAAGTGGAGTGGCATTTTGTGGCATGGAGTGAAGTGGCATTGTACTGAGTGGAGCGGCGTTGTGTGGAATGGGGCATTGTTTGACGTGGATTAAAGTGGCATTGAGTGGCATTGTGCGACTTGTAGTGGTATTGTGTGGCATGGTGTGGAATTGTGTGGAGGGGAGTGGAATGGCATTGTGTGGCACGGACTGGAGTGGCGTGGCATTGAGTGGAGTGGCATTGTGTGGCATAGATTGGAGTGGCATGGAGTGAAGAGTGAAGTGGTACTGAGTGGAGTGGCATTGTATGGCATGGATTGGAGTGGCATGTATTGGAGTGACATTGTTTAGCATGAAGTGGCATTGTGTAGCGCAGATTGGAGTGGAGTGGTACTGTGTGGAATAAAGTGACTGCTTGGAGTGCAGTGGAGTGGCATGGAGTTGCATTTTGTGGAGTGGAGTGGCATGGAGAGGCACATTGGAGTGGCATGTGGAGTGAAGTTAAGTGGCATTGTGTGGAATTGCGTGGGGTGGCATTGTGTGGCATGGATTGGGGAGGCATTGTGTGGTGTGGGGTGCCATTGTGTGGAGTCGAGTGGTCTTCAGTGGGGTAGAGTGGCATTTTGTGGCCAGGAGTGGTATTGGATGCGTGAAGTGGGATGGCATTGTGTGGAGTGGAATTGTGTGGTGTTGTATGGAGTGGAGTGGCATTGTGCAATATGGAAAATTGGCAGAGTTGCCACTGAACTGCCCTGTAGCTCTTTAAAGCCTTGTGCTAAATAAATGCAATTAAAAAACTATACGTTGCCAATTATCTTGACCTATGATCTATGTAAACATCTGATGCCGAGCTTGATAGTATGTATAACGCTTCTACAAGAACTGGTTTGTTTACTAATAAATGTATTTTAGACTGGCAGGGACCAGTGGCAGAGGGAGCAGCATATATTGTAGTGGTTGGCGATAAAGGAGATGAGCAGTATTGGGGAGCTACAAATGTTAAAAGCCTTTTCCAAACAGGAGTAGTAGATGTGCTTAGGACTCAATCATAAGCGATAATGTTAGTATCAATCACCTTGTTGTGTGAAAAGGCAATATAACAGATTGCTGGAGGTTCTTCCAGATTTGAAAATTGGGGAGCTCTATGACGACTCTCTGAGCTGCTGTACAGGGCTGAGAGGGGAAGAAGCGACACGGGGAAGAAGCAACACAGAAGAAGTGGGGGGAAGAAGCAACACAGGGAAGAAGTGGGAGATAGGGAGAAGAAGCACCACAGAAAAGGGGAGGGTGTGGGAGGAGAATAAATGGTACCTCAATCACAGCACATTCAACTACAACACTAAGAGGCTAATTCTCTGGAGAGATAATGCAGAGACAATGGGGTGCCAGGAGAGCAGACAGAAGCACAAGAAGGACCCACTTCTGAGCAGTCGCCAGTTGCCAGAGAACTCCGAACCAGGACTTCTTGGACCAATAAGGAGTGCCCTTGAAAGCACCAACCTCTCCTGCAGAAGACACACCAATTTGAATTTGAATTTAAAAGCATTTATTAAGCGCACATATACCTAGCGGTTTCTTGGCGCTGATCACCAATCCCCTGGGAATAACCAGAAATGGGAGAAATCACAAACGGCAAGCCTCAATGTGTCACAGCATCCGGCCCCAACCCTATGCCATTTCATACTATACTTTTGAGCAGAACACTAGAAGTAATGTATTGTGTATGCTCACAAACAAGTCTATCACATCAGTGTCAAATGTGTACCAAATCTCTCCAGAATTTGACCTGAATGGCAGAACTCGTGGAGAGAGGGGAACACTTATCTGAAGTTATGCTTGATATGGATGGTCACAATAGATAGCAATGCACGTTCACACACAGCAGAACCCTGAAAGCAACCTCTGCTAACCCTAAGCACCTCGTACCCTCTTCGCGGTTCACAACATTCTAAGTGGGATTTATCTGCTGGACCATTGCCCCACACCAGACACACAAAACACTTGAGGGCCGACCAATAGGTGATTGGGGGGTATCCTCCGACCTTCAAAGACCCTAGACAAACAGCAATCCCAACTTCCCAGTCCTATCATGCAGCTTCGATTCTCAAATCCATCACCTCCTGTGCCTGAAGTAGAAACCTCCCTTCTGTATATCTTGGTCCCAACAAACGCGGCAACTAAAGTGAAATCTCCCATGACACAGGAACCCAGATTTTGCACTGGTGGAACATCAGATCCCAACACAGAAACATATGCTTAGAAATCAAACCCAGGATGAGTCAAGCCTATGGTCCCACACTGAGGAGCCGCACAGAAGACAGAAAAGAAAACTTGTAATTATCCCCTCAGAAGAGGAAAACCGAGTGAGCCCCCAATAATCCACAAGCTCACCAGATCTTCCTGCATCTGCATCTACCTTCTTGTTGATGCTGACTGCTTGGTACAGATAGTCCAGGGGTGCAGTGGCATGCATTCCACATGGTCTGAAGACAAGGACTCTACCCATGTCTATCTAATACTGGAGACCAATGAATTGTGGATCCAATTGGTAACCACCCTAACATAGTAACTCTCCTTCACATCTCTTGTTATCTGCTCCTGGTACAGGAAGTGGACCAGCCAAATGACACAAGTAGGGATGTGTGTTGATCCCCTGCTTGTACAACAAGTGATTGGAAAGGTAGCTAGCTAGGTTCCGAGAGCTGTAATGTACGGTTATGACATTGTGACATACAGAACCATAACAACAAGGTGTTTTCAGCTTTTCCCTTATTTAAAAAAAAGTTTCCACCAATCCTGATGGATGTGAGGATGTTAGTCCTGATCCTGAGTGCTTAGATGGAGAAGGCCAGTTGCTTTTTTTGCACTTTTTAGTCTCCACTCTAATGGTGCCCTCACTGAGGCTGTGCCTTAAGCCTGCAGGGGTGTAGAGCGTGTCAACCAGACACGCTTGGGTACCAGTTGTGGTAGCTTTATAGATTTGCCTCCAGTGGTGCTTGAACAATTTTTTAAGTAGAGGTGCTACCATCACCCTGTAGTCATAAGGATTGTAAAAAATCCAGGCATTATACAAAGAACAAGTGTTGCAAATGATCCTCGCCCGTTCAGCAGGGTGGCAATGGTGTATTTTGCAGCGGTTGTGCATTTTGGAGCACCCAGTTGCAAATATATTAGTAAAGCATGAAGTGGTAGTGCACTGTCATTTAGATGTAGAACTTTCAGTTGAAATGTCCACTAAACTTGCAGACTTGCAGTTTTACTGCTAAAGCTATACAGTGCTCAAACGATAATGTGTGGCAATAGGGTTTCAGTGAATATTTAATATTTATGTCTCAACAAATTAAGCGTCTTGATTTATTTTTTTTAGCCGAATAAAATCTTTGGTTCCATCACACTTCAGAATTTTATAAGAAGGTGCTTCATGTGTACTTTCCTAACTGCTGGTATACTTTGAAATATTTGTACAGTTCATTTCAGGCAATTAAATTTGAACCCCAGCGTGGTTATTCCGAGGGTGCAGCAGCCCCCACACTCCTGCCTCCAGCGTCAATGGATGCCACTGGTTTTAAAGATGGTGCGCGGAGGTGATGTATTCTTATTCCTTCAGGCCTTTGATGTTGCATGCTGCAGAATGTTAAATGTCTATAAAGCAGGTGCTAGTGTGGTGTTTTGAAGACCGTGGAGAACTATCCAGAATCGAAATTAAAAAGACTAGAACAGCAATTCTGAAGATGCTTTCTGGGTGGAACGGTTTAAATATTTTTAGTAAAGTTGTGGTTTTCTTTGCGATATGTACCTTGATAGTGAGGTCAGAGTCCAGGGTGAATCCTTGGCTTTTGGTGAAAATTCGGATTTGAATCTATTCAGATTAATGTAATTAAATCAGATTTAGACTAGTTATTGCCTTTTATTCTTGGCATTTAGAAGGAATTCTGTTTTGTTGTGGTTGAGCTTTAGTTAGGTACTGAACATCCATATCTGGATGAGAGGCAGGAAGTGTTGGATTATTGGATCAAACATAGTTGTATGTCAGTGTATTGCTGAAATTTGACACTTTGGATGTAGAGTCTCAAATGACTCCATGTAGAGGTTGAGTTTGAAGATGATGGGGAAAACTTCAGTCAGGAGGAGCCTCTGTGAATGAAATGGCGTTGGTTGATTAGGTAGGAGAGCCAGTGAAGGGCGATTTTACTTTCTATGTTCGAGTAGTGCTTTAGCTTGGGTCTAGTGGAATCATATATGAATAATTATAGGTAAGAATTCTCTTGAGATTTTTCTCACACTGTACCCAGATTGCTAGAACACTTGCTCGCGATAGCTCTGGAAAATATTACAAATACCGCATCTTCCTCTCTGTATAGTAGAGAGGCGCATGCCAAATTCCAGGGAACTTGTTACTCCACCACCAAAAACACTGGTGGAGAACAAGCTCTTTGTCAAGGACTGAGCCTGGTCTTGAGGCCACGAGAAAAGGTACGCGATTAAGATGTTTTGTACTCCTCTCGGTGGGAGACTTTTCAGTGCTAATTCTAATTAGCAAAGATTCAGCATTATCTACTTTTTTGCGTTTTTAATCACCGCAATTCTTGTGATATGTGCCATTTTGCTTTTGCATTTACTCTGTACCAGCTTGTCTTCTAATAAAGCCTGTATAACCAGGTTTTTTTTTGCTCTTCTTTTTTTCATTTAGTTCCGAAACTTAGGTATTGCTCAAAACCCTACTGCATCTTTATATTTATGTATGGGCCTTTTAGGCCGTGCTGACCAATAATAAAACCTCAATAAAATGTGTTCACAAAAAAAAGTCTGGATAATGTCAGGAGTTATTCATGGATCACCACCTGTTTCTTTCCATTCTCTAGATGGTACCTTACCTATGCTGTCTGGGAGCCGAAAGATGTGTTGGGTTTGGCCACAGCTGGTCCTTGCAGCAGTATGTCAATGCGGTTGAGATTGAGGTCTTGTCTTTTTTTGTTTCATGCTTGAGGTTTCTGGGAGGATGTTTGGATGACCGTGAGGAGGTTAGAGAATTCATCTAGGAAGTTTTGTCCAGGAGACTAGTAGGTCTGAACTGAGTTGTTGAGAGCAGGTAGTAACATGCAAGGAGCTACATGGAGTTGAATGTTGCTTTTCTACAGTGCAGGGCCAGGAGGACGTACAGATGATGGCAAGGCATCCCTTAAGTTTGTGACCTACCTGTTGGATGTTGTAGGCTTCTTATGTGTGCAATATACCTGCTGGATGATGTAACCTTTGGTAATAAAGTTGTCTTAGATGTTAAGGAAAGTGGTGGTCACCCATGTTTCTAGGATGAATGTGCATAAAGGTTATGATAGATGATCAAGTCTACAGTGTCTAGAGCATGGTGTACTGGAGATGTTATGTTAATTAACATGTGTTGAAGTGTGTGTTTGATAGTTTGAGGCTGCATGTGAGGGAGTAGCGGAATGCATAGAAGACTGGATCAGCGTGATGGGAGGACGTGATAAAATGGTTTGTGTAGTCTTAGTGTCAGTGTGATTGTTGGGATTGGTAGTGAGGCTGGGCTGGACACATGAATATTTCTGGCTCAAGGCCCTTCCTGGTTCTATCAGGCCCAAACAGATGATGCATTTGCCTAGTTCTGCCCTTAACTGAGAAAGCCTGAGTGAAGAGACGCCTCGACTGAAGCAGGAGAATTTGCAAAAGGTTTCAGATGTGAACAAGAGAATGTTTATTTTGGTAGAGATGGATGCTGGGAAAGACAATGATAAACAACAAAACAATTGAAGGTATGCTTGAATTAAACTCAGCCAATCGTGATTGCTCGTCCCAGATTTCATCCTGGAGGTTTTTAATCACTCTGCCACTTAGAGATCAGCCATATTCAAATCAGTCTTTATCTGGCATCAACAGGAACAAACCAGTCTGAACTGCCAGCCTAGGACACCTCCAGTTGGGAACACAAGCTACCAGAGACCGATTTCATCCTACCTAAACTTTTTCAATGTGGTATAGCTTGAATCCTGTTTCACATTGAACACAGGACCCACTTTTGGTTATACTTGTCACACAACCACTGTCTACTGCAAATAAACAACCGAGAGTGATGGAAGGAATGGTTGCATTTATCTCTGCCACTGGTGATTGCTCCAGCCAATTGTTTTTGGCCCACTGTTCCTCTCTAACAGAGGCCAGTTATATGCAAATCAGTCTTGGTTCTACTACAATGCAAACAGTTCAGCCTGAGCTGCAAGGTTGGTCCTTTACAGAGGGTAACACAAGCAACCTACCTGCTTTAATATTGGTTTTTTTGGGTGACACTTCACCAGATGCTTGTATGACTATCATTTGTCATACAGGCTCTGCGAGACACAACAGAGTCTAGGTTACTACACATGCCAGGGAGCCATGTGATAGTAAGCTAGACGTGTTCCTTCTGCACGGATGGTGGCCAATTTGGAGAAACAGATCTGCTTTTGACTTTGCTCCCAAAGACACAACACAGCATGGAAAATGCTTACCCTACAGACCAATTCCACTACATTTACAAAGGCCAAGAAAGGTTCTTTGTGCCAGATTCTCTACACAAATGTCCCTCTTATGGGCCAACTCATAATTGTAAATAGCAATCAGTCCAAGAACCTAAAGTGTTGCCAGAGGAATTGGTGAATGCTGCACTATACAAAAACTGTGCAACATAACTCGGGGACCACTTGTGAAAATTGTTGCTCACCTTGCGAATGATGGCAAAGGGACAGAAGAAGTGTGGGTATTTTCCCTTTGACAGAAGCAGAGGATTGAGCATTTCTTCTATGCTGGATGACCTCATTGTTTCTTTAGCCAAACCAACAATACTACCACTGGGGAGCAGAATGAAGCCAACATATCTACCCATGTAGTCCAAGTTGTTAAAAATGATGGGTTTGCAGCACTGACCTGCCCTTCTCTGCTCTCAGATTTCATATGTGCACCGGAAGCTTATCCCTGGCTGCTAGAAGAGTGGGCTGGGGTCTATTACTCTGGCTACTGGGCTATTCCAACGACCAAACTGCCATTTACCCTCTCCAAAGGTGTCAGGAGTGAGATTCCCAAAAAATGCAAACTCGTTTCCATTCTATTTCCCAGCTATAGTGTACATCAGGACATCCGAGAGACTAGACGCAATGCTCAGATATTGCAAGAAGTAGCCAACACCACTGCCATTTCCCTAGTGTTAATACCAGAGCAGTTAGATGTTCAGAAGACCATGCTCTTGTAGAATAGAGTGACCTTAGGTTCACTCTTAGCAGCCAAAGTGCGGGCCAGTGTGATTTTAGGCTTTGAGTGGTGCATACAGCTCCCCAGCACTTCCCTTAGCATACACAAGCATATAGACCACATTAAAGAAAGAGTAGGGAAATTACACATGAATCAAATAGTTTGATTTTAACTTTATTGCCATCTGGTCTTGGGTGTTGTGGTTATTCGGGAAGTGTGGAATGAAGATCTTTGAAATAGTGATTCAAATATTCTTGTCATAATAACTTTATATGTGCTGGTTACATTGATTATGTGCATCATCCAACATGCTTGCAGTAATAAAGTCTTTGCTCTTGCTTATTTGTTTAGTACGGTTAAGGATGATGAATGTGATAAGGAATATTTTAAAACTGAAGTGATTTGTTTATATGCTATTGAGTTGCTGTAGGGATTTCGCTTCCAGTCGAGAAAGGTAAGCTTGGGAAAATTAAGTTCACTCACAAATTTTGTTGGAAAATAATACCAAACTGTTAAATGCACTGATGGTAAAAATCCAAAAAGGAGTCTTCCGCCTTCCAAAATCAGCTTTGTCTGCCCAAGTTCAACTGGAAGTTGGACTTCCTGAGCAACTTGAGACCAGGTAAAGTGCAGTCATCAAGTTGTGCCATAAGATTAGATCAGTACTCCGACATGCTCAGTAGCATAATATGGAATGAGTTAAAGATCGCCAGAGACAAAGTTGCTCATGCTTGATATATGGACACATCTGTGACGCGTGGAGCCTAGGGGTAAGCGAAAATGAGTTTAAGAAAGTGGTGAATGCCAACGCCCAAGCCTGATAAAGAAGCTCTGTATCAGTGGTCCCATGCTTGGATGGTTTTATCATCATACAATTCCCTAGAAAAGCAGCCTCAACTGGATGGAAAATACCAAAGGTATATAAAATTAGATTACCGGCTTATCGATTTGGAGTCCTCCCAACACCAGACCATCTACCAAAGTGGCAAACCATCCGCTTGAGACGAAATTCAGACTCAGCAGTAAGGAGTGGGAATCCATTTTACACATTTATGTTTGTTTCCTGTATTACTTGAGACTTCAGACAGTTATAAATGTAAATGTAAATGTACATGTATTTATATAGCGCAAACCACCCACATCGCAGGCATCTAAGCGCTTGCTTAGGGAACCCGTCCTGGTATTCCCCTGTGAGATAACCCCGGCAGGGTATCCACAAGGTGAAAGCCAGGCATCCCGCCGCGAGGGGCCGTTGTGGAGATTAAGCAAGCTATTGCCCAGAGTCGCAGAGTGTGAACCCGTGAGTCGAGTAGGCACCGGAGTGAGAATTATCGAGTCCGTGGAATTATTGAGCCCAAGCCCCGTCGAGGCAGGGAATTGAACCCTGGTCCAGGGCCGATCTCAGCTTCCGGGTCTGCCGCCTCTAACCCCTGAGCCACACTTCTCCACTTGCTTCGCCAGTAGTTCAAACCTTCTGAATGTACGGTCCTTTAGACAGGCCATTGTAGCAGCTTGAACCCGCAAAATATCGTGAACATCAGGCTGCTTAAGTTTTTGTCAATATTTTCAAACACAAGAACAAAGCTTGAAATGCACCCGTTTATACGCTTGCCACTTCTCCTTCGTGAATTTTAACTAATGTGTAACTTTAAAGCCGAATACCAGCCGGCCATATTGGCATTGTTCTTTCTCAGCGATCACTTTACGTTTTATCAGTTTTGCTCTTCCCTGGTTGCGTTTGCTCTCTCTGGCACTTTACGAGATTATCGCATTCATTTAAGTCGTAGCTGAAATGTTTCTTATTTTTTGTTATATATGTGCGATTTTATCTTATGTCTGATTGATGGTTTTGAGCACATTTCATTATTTTATGTCTGTTGGTTTGTAAAGATTTTTATTAATTGTGTAATACATTTAAAAATTTTAAATTTCAAATTTAAATTCACTCACATATGTGCCTCAATGCTTACATTATACAATAAAAATGCAAATGTCCATTTGTGCCTCCGTGTCTGCTTTTGTACTATATTAATCAATTGTTGTTTTTGATTTTTGTACCTGCTTGAAGACCACTAAAACTTCAGCACACTTACATGCATTTTAAATGTGTCTGTATGATGGTCTTTCAGGTTGTAAACTGCACAATTCAGCAAAACCATTTTGTAAAGGGTAGCCTGTTCTGATGTTGGCACATCGATGCAAGAATTTCAGAAAGTTGTGGAGTCAGCTCCTGGTAGTGGTTCTTTTTCTTTTCAACCCAGGTCATTCTTCCGAGGAGAATAGCTTGGTGCCAGCTCATTAGTACTTATTTGTAGGTTTCAACCTAATCACGTGTTCTCCCTTTCATTTACTTGCATTGAGAAAAAGAGTGCATAAATGTAGCACCAGAATTTATGGATTTTAACATTACATGCCTCAACTAACCAAGGCAGTGGCAGCTGCCTCGGTAAGGGGAGATGGATTACAAATAAGAAAATAAATAAGCTTACAGTTCCTTTGCGGCAGCCTCTGCTGCATGCCTCTCCTATGTCCTTTTCGTCTGCATTGGCAGCACCGGAAACTGACTCTGCCAGCCAATAACTATGCTGCATGAAGATCGTCGTGATTGGTCTGAACGGCCTGTTTGTCCCCTCAGTGCCTGGGAGCCACAGCATGCTCTCCATCGGGCTAACCAACACAGCCAGGTGGAGAACATGGTAAGTGTGCATGAATGTTTGGCCGGCTCAAGAGGGCCGGCAAAACACACACTTCAAGAGAGCAAACCACGGGGGGCATGGCTTGGACGCCGGGCTGGAATGGCGGACTTGGGTGCGGAACTCCGAAGACCTCACAGCGCTTCATTTTCATAGTTTCAGACCTGTAATGTCGGGCATCTATGTCTGAGCATGCGGTGAGTTTGAGGACCGCATTTTTTTCAGAGGCTTTTATACGCGTCTTGCTCTGTACAACTTGGAGTAAATATTCTCTCGCCAGAGACGCGGGCGGCCGCCATTTTAGGTCGCCCGCTCGCGTCTCGGATTCTTCTACCCCCTGTGACATGAACTCTTTTGCTAATACGGCAATGTTTCACTGGATTTAAATCCTCGTATTGATTTTCTTGAGAAAGCGTTTATTTTATGAATTTTGCTGCCTTTTTGTTCTCTATTTCCAATTGATGGGACTAAACAATAAAACACCAGAGACACATTCTGATGTACGACCTGACCTCTTCATGTCACCTAATTTTTGATGATGTGTAAACGCCTTGCAGGTTCTGCTGTGCCCTTGGAGTATACATTGTGGCAGATTTTACTCTCTCAAGCTTCTAACAATTTGTGGCAATATTTTTGTATATTGAAGATGTGGTCGGCCGCCATTTTATGACCGCTGAGCTCGCATCTTGTCATGTTGATATGCCGCTTTTGTTGTACCAATTTCCACAATGACCTTCATTACTGTCTATATATTCTCTACAGTGCTTTGGTTGTGTTGAAGAATTCTGCTATATGCCTCATATATCCAACCATTTTCTTTTCCTTCACAAATGTTTTGCTAATATAATGAGGACGTGATACACCAATCCTGAGGAAATTTGCTTACATTTCCTTCATATTTGTGTATTTTTGAAGATCTTTGTTACTCTTCTCCTTGCATCCTCTTGCAGTGTTTCTGAACCTCCTTGTGAATATCTCAATTTTACTACTATGGGTGAATTCTTTCAATCCTACAATAGCTAAGGATATCCACTCTGCTAGGTCCTCCATATCTGGCACAAAACCAAAGAGACATAAAAATGATCCGCCATCTCCAATTCATTCATCTCAGAATCCGGTTTTGGACTCTATTTTAGATGAAGTCCGGGGCCTCCAAACTTTTATGTCTGCGACAAGCAAAAAACTAAAAAAAATTGAGGAGAGATGGATTGTTATGCAAGACAAAGTCTTAGAACTGGAACAACGAGTTAGCGACATACAAGATATCTCCATCAAGATTCCACTTCTTGAACAGGAAATTCACAAATGAAAAATTCACACAGAGGACTTTGAAAATCGAAACCGCCGAAGTAACCTACGCCTGTATGGTCTTCCGGAGAATATTGAAGGGTCTAATATGGTCCTATTCCTACAGAAATTCCTTCCTGAACTCCTAGATCTTCAACCTTCAAACACTCCTCTCAACATACAAAGAGCGCATCGTTTGGGTCGCTTAAACTCCAGCGCTGCAAAACCACGTGGCATCATAATGCTTTTTCTGGAATTTACTGAACTAATGACTATTTTAAAGGCTGTCAAGCTTAAGCGTCGTCCTATTTGGTCTGGCCATAATATCTTCGTTTCACCAGATATCTCTAATGCAACGAATGCTCGTCGCAAAGAATTCCTCGCCTTGCGCCCTCAGAGGAGGCATCATAATATTCAATATGGAATCCTTCATCCCTGTCTCTGCAAGATTACACATGATGGTCGTTCACGCTCTTTTGATGATCCGGAAAAACTCAAACTTTATCTACAACAACTTTCATCTAATGGAATGGATACTAATGCTTGATCTTTTTAATCTTCTAATGTGCATATCTTCTTATGTTCTTATTTTGTTGAGGCTCTCTTTTTCTTATCCTCTTTATTATTGTCTTTTTGAGGTCCGTACCATCTCGCGTCAATATGTCCCTTTCTCTTCGACGACTTCTCTCCTTACAGATCTGGCTACTATGCCTTGATCTGTCTGAATATTTCTACCTTCTTTCTCTTGTCTTTTCTTTCTTTCTTCTTCTTTTGTGTTTTTTTTATTGTGTCCTGATGTTTTCCTTCTTTATTTTCTTCTTTATCTCTGCCCCTTGTTTTTTTTATATATTTATCTTGTTCTGCTACTTCTACTCCATTTGTTGTTTGTATAAATTAGTGCTGTGTGTGTTTTTTGTAAAGCTTTTCATATATCAATCTCATATGTGGTGTTTTATTTTTAGTAGCTGTTCTCCTGACATGTATCAACTCCATTCATGTATTACCCTCCTAACCCTCCATTAATCGTAAGTTTGTCACTTGGAACATTCGTGGTCTTGTAAACCCCGTCAAAAGGCAAAAGGTATTATCTCATTTATCCAAACTTGACTCTCAGATATCCTTTCTTTAAGAAACTCATTGTACTGAAGCAGAGTCACTTAAGTTGAAAAGGCATTTGGTGGGTCAAGTTGTTTATTCTCCTGCATCTAATAAGAAAGGGGGGTTTCTATATTGTTTCATAAGTTATCTGTGCACATTTTGTCCACGCAGCATGATGATGATGAACGCTGGGTAATGGCAAAGGTTGTTATACAAAACACGACTTTAGTCTTACTCAATATTTATGGCCCTGTTAAACCAGACCCTAAGTTTTGGACCGACGTAAAAATTGTACTCTCCTCCATAGACTGTCCTAATATTGTTGTTCCTGGTGATTTCAATCAATGGATGGAACCTTTTTCTGATAGATTGTCTAAATGTAAATTTATCCCTGATAAATCTCACAAAGCATTTCAATCGGCCATTGCCTCTCGTTCATTGTATGATGTGTGGAAGACATGCAACCCTGACTCGCTTGAATATACTTTTTTCTCTAATGTGCATCACACCCGCTCTAGAATTGACTATATTTTAGTTAGTAAATCCATGCTCCCTTCCATTCAGTCTTCAGAAATTGGATCAATTTTTATTACTGACCATGCACCTGTTCATACTGTACTTGAGCTTTCTCTTACTTCCCTTCAATTTAGTCGATGGAAACTTAATATACTTTTTATTATCTGATACTGTTTATATTAAAGAAGCTACCACTTTCATTAATGAGTTTTTTAACATTAATTACCATTTGGACACCTCTGTTTCTAATAATTGGGTGTCTTCAAGGCTTCTTTTCGTGCTTTCACTATTTCATATGTTACAAATAAAAAGAAAGCCGCGCGGAAAAAATATAATGACCAATTAAAACATCTTAAATTACTTGAACACACATATTTTACTTCTAAATCCCCTTCCACCTTCCATGAATTGGTTGAGGCCAAGTCTGAACTCAACAAATTGGCAACCATTGAAGCTTGTAATATCCTTCTTAAAATTAAATCCAAATATCACGGTGGTCAAAATAAAGCGGGTAAAATGCTGGCCAATTATTTGAAAATTAAATCCAAACGTAAAAATATTGGTCCTATCTTTATTGAATCTACTAAGTCTATGGTGTCATCAGATGAAGATATTGCTGCAGTTTTTAATGAATATTATCAATCCCTTTATTCAGATGACACGTTTCCCACTAATCAAAATGTAGATACCTTTTTCCCAGGCCTCCCTTCTCCCCCTTTTCTTCCTGACTAATTCAATGCATTGGAGCGAGAGGTCACAACACAGGAGATAATTAACGCTATTAAATCCTTTAAAAAATCCAAAGCCCCAGGTCCTGATGGCCTCTCTGTTGAATTTTACTCTGCATTTTCTTCCATTTTTGTTCCTAAACTTCTAGCACTTTTTAATTCCTTCATTGCAGATGCTAAAGCATCCGGCTCTTTTATGGATGCTTTAATTATTATTATTCCCAAACCTGATAAAGATCATTCCCAGTGTAAAAATGTTCGACCTATATCCTTATCAAATTATGATTGTAAAATATTTGCCAAGATTCTCGCATCACAACTTGAAACTATTATTCCTTTATTGGTTAAAACTGATCAAGTCGGAATTGTAAAAGGTAGACTAGCATCAGATAATGCACGAATGTTTGCGAATATTATTTCATATGCTAAAAAATACAAATCCCCCTTGCAGCATTATCACTTGATGCCGAAAAGGCAATATATGTTTAAAACTCTCCAATGGTTTGGTTTTGGCCCTACTTTTATTTCTTATGTTAAACTATTGTACTCATGCCCTCGAGCTAGTATTTCTGTTAATAACCATTTTTCCACATTTTTTTCTTTATCTTTATCCAGAGGGACACGACAGGGATGCCCGCTTTCACCTTTATTGTTTGTCTTATGCCTAGAACCTTACCTGGGGCGTAACCGTGTTAATTCAAATATCTCTGGCTTTACTCATAATTTTATAGAAACCAAAATATCTGCTTATGCCGATGATATATTAATTTACATGTCAAATCCCATTGACTCCCTCCCGCCTTTTTTAGATGAGGTACGATTACACTCCAGTATTTCTGGTTATAAACTGAATATTTCAAAGACAGAAGTTTTACCTTTAATCTCCTTATGTTACCAATTTATATTTAATGATACTAATTTTGCTTGGTGCCCCACAAACATTAAATATCTTGGTATTTGGTTTTCTACCTCGCTACACACCACAATTAGGTACACGTTTAATGCGTTACTTGTTAAAATCCAATCACTTCTTCTCACCTGGTCTCCGCTATATCTTTCTTGGTGGGGTAGGTTGGATACTATTAAAATGATGATTGTACCACATGTTCTATACACATTATCTGTGTTACCTATTCGGATTCCCATCTCCTACTTCTCTCAAATGAACTCAACTTGTATAAAAATTTTATGGAACAAGAAGCATCCACGCATTGCTCTTACCAAACTTATTCGTCCTAAGAATGAGGGTGGTGTACGTTTTCCAAATTTTAGAGCTTATCACTTGGCTTTCTGATTAAGCAATCCTTCGCCTTAGCCTATGATTTTGCTGATACCCCTATTCCCAGATGGATTGTTTTTGAACGCTCCTTACTTAAAGACTTTTCTTTTCAGAATGTACTTTTTATGTCTAATAGCACTTTCATATCCAATAACCCTATTTTAAAATACTCCCAGAGTCTATTATATAATACATTTTCTAATGGTTTAACTCCATATCAATGTTTTTTATCCTCCACCATTTGGTATAACAGATTTCTTAAATTCAAAGGTAAATCATTCTACTACAAATACTGTAAGGAAAAGGGAATTATTTATGTTCACTACTTAATTCACCAAAATGCAGTTATTCCTTTTTCTGACCTAAAAGTGCAATACCAATTACCTGATTTATGTATCAATGAATATAACATAATTTCTAATGCCTTACACTCACAATTAGTTACTTTCGACCTTCCAGATGATACACCTTCTTTTACCCCATCCACTCCTTTATATCTTTTATTTCCAACACACAGACCTAAAGCAGCTCTTCTATATAAGTTACTGTTATCGAATGTTACTGAGAGACCCAAATCCCTTATTGAAACTGCATGGGAAACTGACTTGTCTGTTTCTTTTTCTATTACAACTTGGGATAAATTGTGGTCTAAGTTATTTAATATTTCTGCTGCTGCTCGTTTACCAATCTTTGTATTTTATTTATAATAGAGCTATTATAACTCCTGCCTGTATTTCTAAGTTTTCTCCATCCTCTTCTCCTCAATGCTGGCCCTGTTCCACTGATACTGGCGCATTGAGACACAAACTTTATGACTGTTCAAATGTATTAACATTTTGGAACTCTGTTTGGAATATTTGCATGAAAATTTTTAAATGTGATATTATTATTGTTATTGTTGCAAAATGTTTTTCTAGGTTCTTCTTCTCCTGATGTCGATGACTCATCTTCTATTTCCATGTTATTTGACCTTTTTAGCTTTCAAAGTTATCTTATCATCCTGGAAAGATAATTCTAACATATCTTCATTAACTTGGTGGAATTTTATTTGTGATGAGCATAGAATCGCTAATGTTTCCTCCATTTCCTTTTCTCAAAAAATAAAATCTGATCTTCTTTGGCTACCTTTTACATCATATCTCTCTACTCACACTCCTATGCACTAGTTCTTTTTCTTTTCTTTATATTATTCTCCTATATAATTTCTGACCTTTTCTTCTCTTCTTTTTCTCCCTGCTTCTTTTCTATCTTTCCCTTCTCTTCCCTTTTCTTTTCCTTAACCTTCTCTCTCTAATGTTATGCTCATATTACACCATTATTTTATTTACTTACCTATATTTTATAATATGCTGTTTATATTTCTGATTGTGTCTCTTTATTTTTTTTCTATTTTGCTATCCTTATTTGCTCTTTTGTTTCTTGTATTTGAAAAATTCAATGAAACTTCTTAAACAAAAAAAAAGAGAGCCTACCACTCCTCACTGTGCTCAGCATCGCCCGCCCTGGCGCCAGTCCCGCACAGAAAAAGAAAATGATAATAATGTCTTGTTATTATCATTTATTTTTATTTTTGCACTGCTCAAATAGCAGTGTGGTGATGCTTCTTCGACTTAGCAGAGGAGCCATCACTGGATCAAGGACGAAGTTCTTGTCCGTTAAAATGCTGATTGCTTATTTTGAATGCTTACTGGCTATTTTAGCATTAAGCAAATATTAGACTTCTTTGTTCCATCCCAAGTTTTGGGGTTTTCATTTACACTCTTAAATCCATAAACTAGGGAATGACCCAGAAGAGTGCTTGGCCTACAGGCTGATAGGTATACTAAATGCAGATGCCTAATTAAGGTAGGCCCGATGGGATTTGTCAGAGATAGGAAGAGGGGAGATAACATGAGGATAGCCCAACTGATTTAAAATGTGATATGTAAGAAAACTCCAGCGATTCTGTTAAGCCATGCTATGAAGATCGCACTGGATAGGATTTCCTCAAGGCACATAGAGGAAGTCTTGAATAGGACTGCTAAGTATGCAAAGATTTGGGGATGTATTATCATTAGTTAAAAGCCCCAGATTCTCGGATAACAGTGAATGGTCCAGCGTAAAAAAATTTCATCCTGCAAAGAGGGACAGCACTGGGCTGTCTCTTGCAGCTCAGCCACCTGCAATCAAAATGCAAAAATGTGACAACATTCGGGCAATCACATTTATAGGGCAGCAACATAAGATCTGTTTTTGCACAGACAGTATACTCCTGACTCGAAGCAATCTTTAGTCATCACTATCCACACTAGTAGAGACCTTAAGGGATTTCAAATCGGTGTCATTATTCAAGGTAAAATGACAAAAATCTTAAAATCCTAAACTTAACCTCCTGATGGATTCTTCTAACTGCAGATTCCTCTCCATGTGAATATTCCCCAGGTGTCAGGCTGGATCTGGAAACATTTTTAAACATAGCTGCGCGCTGGTAGGTAGCATTGTGCGGCACTGCACTGATATTGTTCCGCACCAGCGGGGAAACATGTAAGTGTCACTTATTAACACTGACATCAGTTACTTTCTTCCTGCACCTTTAAACTTAGATCTGGAGCTCTACTCCTTTCATCTTTTGACAGGATTGTTTCTCAAAATCGTTTCTTTTACCAGTGATCTAAAGAAATATATCACTTCCTTCCCAACAGGGTTTAAACCTTGTAGGGACTGTTGCAAACAGGCCCCCATGAGGTATATCTGTGGCTGATACACTACTCCAGGGCCTGTGACAACTGCACCCAAATGTTGAAAGGGAGGTCAATTTAATTTAATTTTATTGCTATAGATCTCTTACGAGATCAACAATTGAACATAATTCTATTTGTAAAAATAAACTTCTTGTATAAAATGTTTTACAATTTAATATGAAAATCACACACATTTAAAACAAGAATAAAACACATTTCATAAATTTGTACAATTTACAGTACACAAATTCATTTGGTGGATTTTTTTAAAAAAGCGATTAAATCAGTGGAGGAGGAAAAGGTAGGTCTAAAAAGTATACGTTTTATAAAACGGCTTTGAACCCCTACTACCTCCTTGTTAGAACATAACCATAAGATATAGGTCCTTTTCTTGCTCCTAAAGTTGTCTTCGCTGTGGTCAAAGTCTCCAGGTAAGGTGAAGTAAAAGCACAAGTCCAAGAAGGAATCTGCACCTTTCCGCCACATTTGAACACCACAGAGGGCACGAGGGCATCAATGTGCCAATTGGTCGCACTCCTGAACTCTTAATGACCTGATTACGAATCCAGTCCTGATACACCACAAAATTCTGGATCTGCTACCTGTGCCTCCTAAACCCACTTAGGGTTCCATACCGGTGTTGGTGCCAACTTCGGTTCTGGCACCACTCCCTGCACCAGTTCCTTTGACATTGGTGCCGGTGCAGGCCCTGCCAGGAGCAGAGGTGTATCCACAACCCATAGTGGTTTGCTACTCTGAACCGACCTCATCTTGCGTCCTGATCCCCACTGGAGCGCAGCCTCTTAGCAACTATTCTGATTCCAGCACATTGCCTTAACCAAGCAGCATAGCTTGTGTGTTGCACCAGATTTTTGCCTGTGGCTCAGACAATAATGACAGTTATGATGAGGGGCGTGTATCTGTCTCACACTAATATGAGGACAATTCTTATGAGGAACTACAGAACACCAGTGGACTGGACACACCCCAACAGACCAGACTTGTATCTCCCCCCGGTACTGCTCGGAGGAGAGAGCTTCCTTCATGGTTGTCATCTGTAGAAGACCTTGACCTGCAGCTCCTGATCATGAAAGTAATGATCAATGTCCTGAAGAAGGTTCTCAAGCCTGGACAGGCAACTACCAATCCCACCTGTCTTTAACAAAGCTCTTGGGCAACCTATGAACAGGATTCTCAATTAATAGGCAGGTTGCTTGTTGCCACAGACCAGCACCAGTTGACTGATTTCTTGGCTTTTTTGCGGTTTCTGGATCAGCCTTCCTTCTTTAAATCACCTGTTGTGATGAGATTCATAAAAGATTTGCAACACTTGTTTCTGTTGATTTTCTTTGCAATGCTACAGTGGGAATTGAATATGTTTCTTACTTTTTTAATATGTACCCCTTTTTAGCCAATGCACAGTTGTCTGTTGTGTCTTTTGGCCCAGAAAGTGGACTTTTTGATTACCATGCCATCAACTTGCATGTTAGAGAGCAACAGGCTCTCTCAGTCCAGCCACCGTACAGGACAATTTCTCCAGACAAGCTGGTGTTTGGTGAGGACCCAGGTTGCCTTTCTGTAGAAAGTAGTAATACCTTTTCATGTCGGGCAGGCTATCACCCTTCAAGCATTCTTTACTCCAGCTAAGCCCTCGGAAGAGGAAGAGAGACTCCATCTCTTGAATCCCAAGAGAGCACACAGCTTTTACATTGATTGCTCCACAGAGCATCAGATGGACGTACAGCTCTTTGTGGGGGTTCTCTCGGGCACAGTGCTGCAGAAAAAGACTAACTCTTGATGGATTATTCTCTGCATTAAGATCTGCTACGCATTGAAGGCATGGCTTGGCAGTTCGGGCTGGACTGTTCCCATGAGGCACAGGGTCAGACTGATTTGCATATAGCCATGTCTGAACTGGGGTGGCAGAGTGGGCTAAAGAACGGTGATGGATTAAACCCAGATCTTTTGACTGGGTGTGAGTGTTTGATTGGTTCAGATGCTCCGTCTATTACCACCCCCTTTTTGTACCGCTTTTGGCCGCCATAAGTGTGGCAGGGTATGCTCAGACGTGAGTCCCTTGCTCACTTTGCCACTGGATTCAAGCATGCCGGGCTGAAGACGGCTGGAATGCCAGAAACCGGTCCTCGGAAGCTTGTTTCCGGTCCAGGGAAGGCATGGCTTGGCAGTTCGGGCTGGACTGTTCCCATGAGGCACAGTGGCAAGACTGATTTGCATATAGCCATGTCTGAACTGGGGTGGCATCGTGGGCTAAAGAATGGTGATGGATTAAACCCAGATCTTTTGACTGGGTGGAGTGTTTGATTGGTTCAGATGCTCCGTCCATTACCGTCCCCTTTTGTACCGCTTTTGGCCGCCATAAGTGTGGCAGGGAATGCTCAGACGTGAGTCCCTTGCTCACTTTGCCACTGGATTCAAGCATGCCGGGCTGAAGACGGCTGGAATGCCAGAAACCGGTCCTCGGAAGCTTGTTTCCGGTCCAGGGAAGGCATGGCTTGGCAGTTCGGGCTGGACTGTTCCCATGAGGCACAGTGGCAAGACTGATTTGCATATGACCAGGTCTAAACTGGGGTGGCATGGTGAGCAAAAGAATAATGGATTTAACCCAGATCTCTTGACTGGGGGTGAATGTTTTCATGTGTTCTGCATTCCGTCCATCGATTGTGTGTCTTTTGCTTGTCCTAGATATTGGTCAGGAGGCTATGTTTGCATGAGTGCAGATGCTCACAAAGCACTTTTGCCTCTACAGTCAGGTCCATAGAGATGGGCATTCTGCCCTGCTTAATCGTGCTGGATTTTTTAGTTTGTGCCAGTCCACAGACCTCCCACCTTGGGAGGAACTACTGAGGTAAGATATCTGTTCACAATGTGAGGGAATCTGCGGTTCAAGTTCAAGTTCAAGTTCAGAAATTTGTATAGCGCACTACTCACCCATAGGGTCTCAAGTTTGCATGCTGGTCATGCCAATTTGATGATCAGCTCTGCGTCTGAGAGCTTGGACAAGTCTAGGAAAGCAAGTGACTTCAGCATGCATGAGTGGTGCTTATATGTGGCTCCACTTGTAACTTCTGGAGCCACACAACGCCACCTACCGGTATGCAGGAGTACTGCTTTTCAGTTTACAGACCTAATCTGACGCCTGGGGATTATTCTCAAAAAGATTAATCTGTGGTTAGATAGAGTATCCACCAGAAAGAATGTTACCAAAGGTAAATAACTTGTGCTTTATAGAAATGGGAGTGGAACAAATCAAACCCAAGTGCCCATTTAGATGGGCATCAACCGCGATCAAATATCTAGGGCTATATATTTAAACTACATCTTAGGGAATTGGTGCAAAGCTAGTTGGACACAACGTGAGAGATCCATTAAGAGAGACCTAGCTAGATGGAATTCATTATATATCTCTTGGCTGGACAGACTTAAAAATTAGTGTACTGCCTCTCCACTTGCATCATTTCCTGATTCTTCTGGTAACGATCTTAGAACATGAAATAGAGGCCTTCTAAAAAGATTTTAAAGTGTTATATTGGTGGGAAAGAAACCCTGGGTAAATGTGAAAATACTGAAGCCCCAACAGGAAAAAGGAGGATACGTATGTCTTGATGTACCAGTCTACTATAAAGAAGCACCTCTCAGAAGACACGGACTGGACATGGGGTTCCTCCAAATGGTAGATTTGCTGTACAAAATTCCCACAGTTCGAGTACGGTTGGGCCCATACATTTCTAGGGCCATACCGGTGGTGGGGCACCAGGCAGGGGTGCCCCTTGTCCCCGCTATTGTGTGCGCTGGCGATTGAACCCCTGGCCGTAGCAATACGTGCCACGCTGGGGGATGGAATACCACTGGGGGACGCGGTTCACCAAGTGCTGCTCTATGCAGACGACCTGTTGGTCTATGTGAAGGACATAGAGAACATATCTGATCAGCTGGCTCACCTGCTGCAGAACTTTGCAGCCATCTCGGGACTCCTTGTGAATGCGGGCAAATCCTGCATTTATGCTTTCTGTGAGGGAAACCGTGACCCGGGGTTCACCCTTAGTGGTGCGAGAGTGCTGTGGAGGGATGGTACTTTCCATTACCTGGGGATACAGATATACAGCCAACTGAAGGACCTGTTTGACAGGAATCTGGGGAGGGCTGTAACGACGATTAAGTCGCAGGTGCGCTTCTGGAACACATTACCCCTGACAACCACTGGCAGGGTAGCGCTCGCTAAAATGATCATGCTCCCCCGACTCCTGTACTATTTCGCCAATCTACCCCTGTTCATTCCGGCGGCCTTCTTTGCCACACGTACTAAACTGTTGAGGCACTTTATCTTGGGCGACGCTCGGCATAGACTGGCACTAGCGTAATGATATTTGCCAACAGACCAGGGAGGTCTGGCCGTGCCCTGTTTTGAACACTACTACCTTGCCGCCCAGCTGCAATGGGTAGCCCACTGGCTTGCAGACAGGGGTTGAGTGGACATGGCAACAATACTGCCGCCCTGCTCACTGGAACACATAACTAGACTCTTTCATTCTGCTGCCAATGTCATGCCACCAGTGCCACTTCTACTGGCGGTGGCCTACAAATGCTATCATAGAGCCCTATATCTCACCAAAACCATTGTTCCCTATGCGCCTGTGTTACCACTGGAGGGATCCCCTACTGGAGAAGGAGTGCTCGCAGCTCACACACTCGCAGATTGGCGGGAAGCTGATGTACAAACCCTCGGGGATTTATACCGAGATGGCACGCTCATACCATATGAGTCCCTGGTGGCGGAGGGGGGGCTTCCACCTGGGCAGTTTTTAGCACACTGCTCCCTAGTGCAAAGCTGACTGCTAAATGGTGCAACATGACGACGTAACCCAGCCAACACCTAACCATACAGTATCTACACGTCATGTGGAGAGGCAGGCACCTTGTGCACTGGTTTACTTCGTCGCTCCGAACACACACAGCAATAAGCCTAGACTTACCCTGCCGCAAATAGGAACTAGATCTGGGGCGGCAGCTGGCGGATAAGGAATGGGAGAGGATATTGAAAAGCCCAGTGCGCATACCCAGAAACATGAGATTCTGCCAAATACAACTATTTATTGTTCATAGGGCGTACCTTACATCCAAGCTGAATAACAGGTATTTTTACCGCAACTATGCGATGTGCCCTAGGTGTAGTGAGCAAGGGGAAGGGCTGCTACATATGTTATGGAGTTGTCCTAAGCTGGGTACATACTGGTACACAATCAACAGGTTGCTACAGGGCTGCACAGGCTGCACTAAACCATTTGAATGGGCTGTACACTTGCTGCACCATTTCACAAGGTCTCCTGCGGAAAAGGCGACGTCCCGGTTCCTAGATCTGGGACTAGTGGTTGCAAAGTGTCTCCTAACAAAGAGGTGAAAGGCGCAGGACCCTCCGCACGTGCGGGCGTGGAGCTATTCGCTTTTGACGTGGGCTAGGGTGGTGGGAATCGCCATTCTAAGGGAGGAAACACTGGGCTTGCGGAAAGAACCGATGGCAGCCCACTGGGAAGGAATGCTCAGTGCGCTACAACGGCTGGAGAGGGAGGGACTAGGGAGACAACCCGAGAGAACGGATACTGAACACACAGGTGGGGATGCGCCTTCCACCAATGTCGTGCCGTAATATACCAATACGGCTTCACAACTTGGATGAGCTACGCATGAATAGTCGTCGCTAACACTCAATCACAACCACTCAATAAATGATGGACACTGGGGGTGGGGTATGGGGAGGGGTTGAGGGTGAGGGAGTAAAAAGTACATGCACCGGTCAATGCTGCTTTTGTTATGCTGAGCTGTAACCTTTATGTCCTGTAATATGACTACATATCAAGGTTAAATGCGCTCCTGCGTGAGCACTCCCATCATCAATTACGGAACTATCAGTATGCATGTGAACCTAAAGATAATAAGCGTCCGGATGTTGGTGCATGATCTCATACACAACTGTATGTTCTTGTGTAAGTTGCCTGTCATGACTATAGAAATACTAAAATCAATAAAAACAGATTTAAACAAAAAATAAATGAATTAGCACATCTCAGGATAATTACAGAGTGCCACCACGAGAACAATTGAGAGAGCAATAGTTGGGATATCAGTGTGGGACCTTCCTTGGCTACACCAATCCCAAAGACCCCAACAATGCAGATTTAGCCAGTCCAGTGCAAACAGAATTGGAGGCTTGGGGCAGATCAAATAGGGGAGGCAAATTACCAACAATCCCATCCTCTAATACACTCATACATGACAATCCCTTGTTCACACCTGCAAATGGGTCAAAAAGTAGTGTGCGATGGAAGAAGGAGGAGCGTTGCACACTATTGGATACGTTTAGGAGAGGTGAAGGAAAGTCAATTCAGGAATGCAAAAATAATTTGGTATATCAGAGAAAGGTAGACTCCAACGTTCTCAATTAGGGCATTGGCTCTTACATCCACAAACCTGGAGCAATAAGAAGCGTGATCCAAAGGGAAAATTGGACCTCCCAACTATGAAGAAGATGATAAAACCAGGCATATATAAAATTCTAACAGACAAGACAGAGGCAAATATAAGGGGGGGGGTACCAAAATCCTTGGGCTCAAATGCTGAGCAGAGATATTATGAATGAACAAAGGGAAACAGGCGTATACCTAGAATTCACAAAAGTACCTCCATACAGAAAATCAACTTACAGAATCCAGTATCACTGGTATAGGACACCAGAGAAATTGCACTGGATGTGTCCAATTGTTCCAGATAGGTGCTGTAGATGCTCGCAAATCAAATTCTTGAAGCTACCGATTTGTTAAGAATGGTTTGCACTCAAGACTTTTTCGAAAGAAATTCTGAATCATTTTAAGGGGGTACTGATTATGAAATGCCAGTGGTTCCTGGTAGTGCTATTATTCTTACCACCCAACGGTGTTATACAGATAAAGCATTACTATGGCAGAGTTTGGGAGTAACCCTGATGCAAACAGCTCTCTTCTGGAAAAGAAATATCCACTAGGTATAACCCAACCACCTTATATGCCCCATGCAGGTATGCAAGGAATCTGCATTCCAGCATCAATGCTAGAAGTACAGACATTTACTTCTCTTTTGAAGTTGTTTAACCTAGTTCCTTGCCTTGAGTATGGTATTTTTCTTGCTTTCTTATTTCTGCTATTGAACATTTTCACCATTCTCAGGGCTTATTTTTCTGAGGCCCGGTAAACAATTCTGTAATAATAACATACTTTAACAATATTTGTGCTATCTGTCCCTCCTCATTAAGCATATCGAAAAACGTTGTTGCTGTCTATCAAACCAGAGATGAGAATAAGTGAATCCAGTCAAAGACTGATGTGCCCTGCACTACAGATATGATCAATGTTAGTGCTTGTACTCAATTCCTTCCTTGGGGTCCAACAGGTTACCTAAGAATATTTATTAGTTTAATTGTACATCTCGATCAGATGTTGTGAGATGTTTGACCCCAAAGACAGAACATATCTGTTACTACAAATGAGAAGTGAAGTTAGTTCCTTGGTCTGTCCTGATTTTTTTTGTTTTCAGAATGCCAACCTTAATCAATAAGGAGCTAGTAAATAAGATTAATTTTTTCTTGTGAGTTGTAAATGGAAACTCTCTGGCTCATGAACATCAAAGACTATGAGTATCAAATAATACTAATGGCTCGGTCAAAACAAGGGGGTCAATGGTGTCCGTAGCGACCGGTAGAAAAGGCACTTGAATCAATAGCATTGGCGGCAAAAAAGGCTTATGAACCAAGCCGCTTTTCTTTAACTGACAGGTGTCGTAGTTATATTAAATCTCAAATCATGCAAAACGTTTAGTCGTTTTTTTAGCTTTCTGAAACACTTGATATTTTCACTAAAGTGACAGTGCGCCAATTATAGAATGTATTGTCAGTAATGACTAGAAAGTAACAGATAGGCATGCACTGCTTTCGTACACTGAGGAATGATACACTAAAGCAGTCCTTTTTAATTTGGACAGATGCACCAAGTGGAACTGATTTTTTACATAGTTCTCCATGATCCTGTGGGCTTTTCGAGGGCTCCATCCTGTATCTACAAAGCACCTGACGCCTTCACCTTTCCACAAAAGTCCTTTCCTCTTCCGCATTCTTGGTCCCCTTTAACCCCTTGGGCGCGGCCGCAATTCTGCGCCTGTGCGGGTGTTTTAATGAGTGGGCGGGTTCATGACGGACCCCAGCCGTCATCAGCACACGCCCACCGTGATGCATGGGGCTGGGGGCCGTCATCAGCATGGAAGGGGTTAACTCATTAGTGCAAATGTTATCTTCTAGCGTTATAGCCACTGAATAATATTTGGTCTTTTCCCTCATGCTTTTAGAGTATCAGAGTCCTTCTGAAAGTCTTGAAGTCCAAGAATGTCACTCCCAACATTATCAGTTCCATTAACATCGGTAGAACATATCATCTCATTCTCGTGACCCATGTTGTATTAACACTTTCCATGGTGGATTGGGCTTGCTGGGTCCTTGCATGCATGTTATTCCCAATGTCCTATGTGTCCCTTTTGGGACTGATGTATTTGTTGCCAACTGCTAAACACTAAGCCCTTGTACATCAACCGTCTACTTGGAGTTCAGAACGGTCCAGTATTTGTCCACTTTTAGAATGTCCCAACAGTTACATATTCTCTCAGCCTTCATACATTTGTTCATAGTCAGACATAAAGACGGTGCCTTTACTGTGGACATCTTTGAGCTCTGAGGTAACCTTGGTGTCAGAGATTTTATAAATCCAGTATAAATAAATAAAATACACTTCCCTGGGTTGTCTGCCATTGAGTCAACATCAGCCCCAATTCTTATATCCATCTGCACACGGCACCTGATGTCAATTTAGGGGCACAAATGTATTGATTTACAAGTGCAAAGTCCCCAGGGATGACAAGGGCAATTCAGGGCTGGAACTCCAGGGGAAGTGTGAACATAGCCAACACGTTTTGTGTTTGTGGGTAAGTAGCAGACTGATTTCCAGGGAGGCAATGGGGAGTAAACGGAAAATGGTGTCTTAAAAGGGGTTTCTCCATTGAAAAAATTATTTCCCAGTGAAGAAAAAAAAATAACACGTTTTTAAATGCAATTGCATTACTGTGCTACACTAGGCCCATCCAGCCATGAAAAAATGATTTTCCATGGACTTACCTAGAAATACATAAAAGAAATCCAGGCATATTCCTGGCAACCTGTAAATGTCACAGCCTTCCAGGCATACCGCAGGATTCCTGTGTGAATTCCATAGAAGTCGGGTATTTACGCTTTACCTAGTCAGAACCTACGGGAGAAAATGTCCGACTTTTTTCTGTGAATCTAGACCCGTCTCCAGCTGTCCAATTGTATCCATGATCCAAGTGTTAAAGGTTGCTGACAAGTTTAGAATAGAGAAAAGGGGGCATCACCTATTAAATTCATAGATTGCCCAAGATATTAAGTAGTGGAGAAGTGTGGCTCAATTATTAGAGCGGCAAACCCTGATGCAGAGGTCTAGCCGGGGACCAGGATTCAATTCCCCGCCTCGGCGGGTCTTGGGCTCAAAATTCTACGGACCTGATAATTCTCGCCTCGGTGCCTATTCCAATCATGGAGTCCCACTCTGCAACTCTGGGCAATAGCTTGCTTAATCTCCACAACGGCCCCCACAACGCTAAGGATGCCTGGCCTCCACCTTGGGGGTGCCCAGGAGTGGACGCCTCACAGGGAAAGCCAGGATGGGTTCCACAGCGGTATTCCTACAAGCGCCTTGAGACCCTTGCGGGTGAGTAGTGCGCTATACAAGTATCAATTTACATTTTTTACGTTTTAGTGCAGAATATTTCCCTTATTGGGGTATAAGCTGACTGGCAGGAATTGAAAAGGGATTTGTTCCCTTTAGGTTCCTGAAGTTGCAGTTGAAAAAAATGCTCCAGGACTCTAAGGTCAGATATGACTTTCTATTATTTGATAGTTTTAAAGCAAATTAAGATCCTGGCAACATCCCCATGCGCTCAGGGATGTCAATTAGGTGTTGCACTTGGCTTGCCTGTGCCTCCCTGGTCTCCGGGATCATGAAGGCAGCAGCTAGAAACAAAGTAAAGAACGCAACCACAGTCTTCTTTAAGGCTCACCTACAGACAGGTTTAACTGCCTGTTGTTAAAGAGGTACGGCGAACAAAACATTACACATATAGAGCGGGATGTGGGTCAAGCCTTTACTTGTGACTGGGTGATGTTTTGCTATCTCACATGATCCCTGCTCTTGATTCAAAGTCTTAATTCCCTAATCGTGTATTAGTCCCGCCGAGGAGTACTACTGTCTAACAGTGTTCTAACTAGATGTTATGTATCCTTCCACAGCTGACACCAGACCTTGCTCCGAAATGAATGTGAAATATTCCCTGTTCATTTCTCTCCCCCCCCCCCCTTTATTAAACTGTCTAGGAGAGCCCTGTAAGCCTTGCGCTTCCCCTATGTCCCTTATCAGCAAATAAGAGGTTACAGAAAGGGCTGAGTGCGTGACAATGCATGTGCCAATTGATATCATCAAGGGTTAAAGGGTGCATAATGTCACACAGGCTAACCTTGGGATTTTGGTGATTCAGCATCCGAGTCTGATGCAATGTCGCCCTGAAATTCTGAAAGATGGTAGGTAGGTGGATGTCTATGTACCCTCAAATATGAGGGAGGAGGTAAGCAAAAGGTTGTTTTGTGTGTCAGCTGTTAAATTATCATCCCACGGGGGGAAATGTGCACCTTCTCAGGTGTCGCAAAATGATGAACTCTAAATGTTTCTTTTACAGGAAATGAGTGCGGTTGTTGAATTTCTCTGTATGTAAATGTGCAAAACCCTTTGTATATTGTGTAGAACTCCAATTTTTTTAAACTAAAGAACTCTGTATATATCAGCACAGAACGGTACAAAACCTCAGAGGTCTCCTTACAGAACCCTCTAGACTTCTCTGACAAAGATCTATTTTGAAATCTGAACAGTAACAACTAAAAGATTCAACATCTCGATTTTCAAAACTGCAGAATATATAGATTTCTCGGAGCCTGATTGTTTTACTATCAGGACTGTGTCTGCAATATATATATATATCAAGCGCTCGGGGAAGCGGGAAACGCGTCATGGCGATTTGAAGAACCAACACGAAATAAAGAATTAATTTTGCACCTACTTTGAGCCCGTATCTGTTTCTGCAGCTTTGGAACTCTGCATTGGATTCGGATATCCTTGGAATAAATATATATATATATATATATATATATATATATATATATATATATATATATATATATATCACCTCAGATCCCCTGGGCTCACGTAGTCACCACAGAAGTCACGGCACCACAGCAGCTGAGATAAGTTTCAAGTTCTTTTTATTTCACAAACACCACGTGCATTCAGCAACAGGACGGCCTACGCGTTTCGACTATACTTAGTCTTCAACTGGACCAAAAAATTACAAAAAATTACAAATGCAGACATGATCATACAAATTGTAATTATTTACAAAAATCTTTCAGAACATATTAAAAAACTCTGCACATTTTTTTAGAATAGAATTGTTAACTATTTACAAAACTACAAAAAATATGTGCAAGGTAATTTCAAAATGTCTTACTTTTGTCACAACTACAAAAACGGAACAGTTTACAAAACGGTGCAACACTATATACAAAAGAGACTTTTTTACAGAATGCTTAAAAAATATAACAAACTCCAACAAATAAACTGCTCATTAATGTTTTCAAAACTATGTACAAGACTGTTGTACCTGCTGTTATCTATATTATGCGGTTGTGAGTTGTTATGCATAGTATGTTTTCCACTTCCATGACCTGACATCACTCGGTGTCATCATGGAATGTTCACTATCTATAAATGTGACGTCACCGTGACAGTCTGACAGTTGTCACCTGACTCTCACGGTGGACGCTGTTCTCTTTCCTGTACCCAGCGGGCCTTTGGTATATCTTAATAAATTTATCATTAATCCTTTCGTTGTGGCTGTCCATCTATCCACACTACAATTGGCGACGAGGGCGTTCAGACAAGAAAGGGCCCGCGGGTGAAGCACTGAAGAGTAAAACGGATTTGATTAAAGAAGTCCGCTATCGAGGTGAAGGAAAGCAAGAAAAACAAATATATAAGCGAAGTAAGTACCCGTGATGTGTTTGAAAAGCGCCGCCTGTGAGAGGAGCAATGCAGCGTGAGCATAAGGATAATGCAGCGATTAACAGCCAGCGCAGAGTAAAGCATCAGGAGACGAGTTTAATGTGTGCGCAAGCTGAAAGACTCAAGCATTAAGCGGAAGCGATCTTAACAGTAAAGCGCTGTTAAAATAAAGACTGTCTGCATACCTAAGGATTTGGCGCGAGTCATGTTCCTGACAGGAAAGTTTTGAGGCGCAAGAGATCACCTCAGCTGTGCGCGTGAAGCATGCTGGGATAGGTGATCATAGCGCTCATTGGGCGGCCGCAGAAAACGTCATTGAACGTGAGCTGCGTGCGGCCATTTTGAATGTAGTTTTTCCTCAAATTAAGAAATAAACGAGGCGAATAGCAAAAATACATCGAGCACTACGCGCAAGTAAGGATCCTATCAAAACGGAGGGAGAAATAAATACAGTAAGCAGTGTAAACAAAGAAGGAGAGAAAAAGGTTAAGTGAATGAAATAAAGTATAAAAAAATGTTTTATCTGCTGACAGAAATAAAGGAGGAATAACATCTAAAGGGAAAAATATAGAAAGCGCTATAAAAACTGAGGAGAACATTTTAAAGGCAACCATTTGAATTACCAAACACAGAGTCATTTAAGGAAAAAAATTAAAAAATTGCAGAAAGTAATAATATATGTGCACCTCCTAGTTTTCTGGATGAGCCTGGGAAACCCACAATGAAATGGAAAAATGGGTTAGAGCCTTTGAAAATTACATCGTGTCCATTGATGGGTAAGCATTCGATGCAGAGAGAAAGTGTTCATTGTTGTTTGTGTTACTAGGTAAAGCAGGGCAAGACATTTTTGACAGCCTGCCCGAATATGAAAATCCCCCTGGGACTTTTATACCTTTAAGCGAGTATCAGGAAGCCTTAAAGAGGTTAGAGAAACAATTTGATGAAGAGAATAACATTATGGTGGCAAGGCATAAGTTTGCCCTAAGGAAACAACAAAAAGGGGAAACGGTTGATGAATATATTGCATGTTTAAGAATCCTTGCTGTAGAATGTGAATATGAAGAAATGACCAATGTGTACATAAGAGATCAAATTGTTTTAAATTGTTATTCAAAGAAAGTTCAAGAGAGGTTATTAGCGTGCAAGAGACCAACCTTGCAAGAGGTTATTGATATTACAAGGGGAATTGAGAGATCACTAATATCCACAAAAGAGCTGTCACTAACAGGAAATAACACAAATGTATTTTATTTGCAGGACAAAAAGAAAAGTGAAAGTAAGGGTCAGGAGAAAAGTTGGGGTGAAAGAAAGGGAGGAGGTAAGCAAATATGCTGTTTCAGATGTGGATCGGCAGAGCACTTAGCTGATTGCAAGAGCTGCCCCGCAATTGGTAAAAAATGTGTCAAGTGTAAAAAATATGGTCATTACTCCACCTTATGCAAAACAAAAAGAATGATGAACCTAAACTCTGTAGGAAATTTTGATGAAGAAATGTGTGCAAACATTGTTCTGTATGTTGAGATGGTGGATGGTAAGATAAAGGGTCCCATTGGGGATGTAAAAATTGGGGAGGTCGAGCTGAAATTTACCGCGGATTCAGGGTCTCCCATAACAACCATTTCAGACAGCCTGTTTAATGAGAGATGGCAAAACGTCGAGCTGTCTGAATCAGATGTTAACCCAAAAGCATTTGGGGAAAAGGAAATAAATATGTTGGGTTATTTTGCTGACACTGTTTGTTTCAGGGTGAGAACAATTGAAACAAAAGTCTATGTGGCAGAGAAGGGGAAAATACTAGTAGGATGGAGAGATCTAGCCCAGTTAGGTGTAGTTTTAAAACCTGGAGCCAAAGACCCAATCGTTTTGAGTGAAGAATGGGTGAACAGTGTGTGTGTAGAGGAAGGAAATGTTGACTTAGAAGTAACTCTTGACAAACATAAGGATGTATTTAAAAATGAAATAGGATGCGTCAAAGGTTTTAGTCATGACATTAAACTGAAAGAAGGAGCTATACCATGTAAACATAAAGTGAGAACAATACCTTTGTCTATAAGGAAAGAGTTGAAGGAGGTGCTAGAGAAATTAATAGAAGAAAGAGTAATTGAAGAAGCAGATGAGTCAGAATGGGTTTCTGCCATTGTCGTGTCCAAAAAAAAGAAAACTGGGGACATTAGGTTGTGTGTAGACCTGAGGTCGCTCAATAAAAATATAATTGTAAATTGCCATCCTCTACCGAAAATTCAAGACATATTACAGTCAGTGTCAGGTTCAAAATATTTCTCATTAATTGACTTAAGGGCAGCATATCACCAGGTCTGTCTATCAGAGAGGTCTAAGAAATTGACTACGTTCATCACACCATTCGGTGCATATAGGTATGTACGACTTCCTTTTGGATTAGCGTCTTCCTCTGGTGTTTTCCAGAAACTTATGGAAAACCTGTTTGGGGGAATGAAAGGGGTAGAAGCCTTTCAAGACGACATTCTTCTGCATTCTGAAACCGAGCAGGATCACTTGAGATTAATTGGAAAGGTGTTGGAGGTTCCGTATGACCCAGAATTAGAGAATATAATAACAGTGGATGCAAGTGCTGAAGGTATCGGCGCTGTGTTCTGTCAGAAACAAGGCAACAACGAGAACACTATTGCCTTCATATCGAGGAGGCTAAATGAGACAGAGATCAATTACAGCACAATTGAAAGGGAAACTTTAACGTGTGTATGGGCCGTCCACAAGCTTAAAGACTACCTATGGGGGAAAAGATTTACGTTGGTCACTGACCATAAGCCACTGATATACATGATAGACGGCGAAGGTAGAGGCAACGGAAATGCCAGCTCAAGACTGATAAGGTTGATGTCAAAACTACAAGAATTTAATTTTAAAATAATGCACATAAAAGGGGGGCGTGGCTTGGCGGGCGAAGATGGCGGTCGCAGCCTTGTAGAGCTCCCGCCGGCCCGGACTTAATCCGATCATTTATCCTGACCCCCGAGCCCGCTACTGGTACCCAGTGTTTGCTTTTGATCGAGTGGGGTCTCCTGCCTACTTTGGTGTGCCGATCCTGCATTTCTACCCTTCCTGTGATCGGAGGGAGGCGGCGACGAAGTGCGGCCTGGTGGCCGGCCGGAGGCCGGGGTCCTCGAGTTTCGCGACGCCTGGCGGTGGTGGCGATCTAGCGTGTGCGGGTGGCATCCGCCGCGCCGGCCTTGGCTCGTCTCATTGACTGCACTTGCCTGAAGGATCGAGACGGTGCCAACGGATCCTACCCATCAGTTCTTTCCCTGTGTGGCCGACGAGCGGAGGCGGCGAGGCGTGGCCCCGCGACGACCTGGAGGCGGAGGTCCCTGAGCCCCGAGGCGGCCGGTGACGGCCCGGCAGACGGCGGTGGCATCGGATCTGCCCATCCTGGCCTGGCCCATTGCTGCGGCGGTCCACAGATCACGGACCCGCAGCTTCTTCAATAGGTACTTTGGACAGCTGCCCGTGGGGACGAGCGCGGGTGCGGCCTGTCCCGCCCGGGTGACGCCGGGACCTCGATTTTCGAGACGCCCGATTACTGTGGCCGACCCGCCTTTCTCTCTGGGGCCTCATCTGGGCCGTTCCGCTAGAGCCTTGTGACAGTGCCCGAAGACACGGAGGTGGTGTCCGCCCTGCCTGGCGTGTGCCATGACCAGAGACAGGGGAGGTGGCCCGCCTAAACATGGCCCTATCGACAAATTCACTGGGCCAAGTGGTGGCGCCGGGGCGGCCGGTGGCAGCGGTGGCCCTGGGCCGGACAATGCAGCTCTACTGGCGGCCATCACCCAGTCCCGAGACACGCTCGATGCCAAGATTGGGGCGGTAGGGGCGGATGTCATGCTCCTGCGCCAAGACCTCCGCAACGCTGTGGAGCGGATTGCTGGGGCTGAGACCCGTATAACGGAGACCGAAGCGGACATTAGTGGCCTCAAGAAGCGACTGGCGGAGGTGGAGAGCGTTCAGAAGACGCTGGCGGCCCGGGTGGAAGATGCAGAAGGGCGCGCGCGGCGCAACAACCTCCGCTTCATCGGTTTTCCTGAACGATGCGAGAAGGACAACATGGAGCGGTTCCTGACCGGGTGGTTGGAGAGCTGGCTCCCCGAAGGGGCACTGTCTACGTGCTTCGTGGTCGAGAGGGCACACAGGGCTCTGACCCAGCGACCACCGGAAGGCGAGCGCCCACGGCCTGTTATCGCTCGGCTGCTGAACTATCATGACCGAGATGTTATCCTCCGGGAGGCAAGGAACAAGGGCTCCCTCGCCTTCGAGAATCACACCATCATGATTTTCCCGGACTACACGAGGATGGTTCAGCAACAGCGGCAATCCTTCATGGACGCTAAGGCTAAACTTAGGGGCCTCAAGATTCAATACTCGCTCCTGTATCCAGCTCGCCTGCGAGTCATATATCAGTCTCGGACCCATTTCTTCGATTCGCCGGAGGAGGTGTTCCGCTGGACAGATGAATCGGTGCGGCTCAGGCCCCATGCCCAGCCGGGGCTGGATCCAGGCAGGTCCCAGGGTTCGTCGCCGGAGCGCACAGATCGCCCGAACAGGAAGGGCCGCCATCGGAGGTCCCGCTCCAAGAAGAGATCAGCCTCTGCCAGCGCGACGCGGCCGGGTGATGCCCCGGACTCGGAGCACTCCGACGCAGGCAGCTGAACTTTGCTGGATTTGCACGCACTTTGTATGTTCCATCCTGAACTGCCCTGCTTTGGCCGGTGAGACTGTTTCATACTGTCCTTGATGTGCCGGTTAATTCCCTTGTGAAGACTTCAGTTGCTGTCATGGGGATGCAGTGGGGCTTGGGGGGTACCACTTGTGGGCCTCAGACCCTCACGGATGTGAGTGTTGTTGGGGGGGGGGTGTGTGTGTCATTGCGGGGTTGTTGGGATCCATTGGTATGGTGGGTCCTGGGTCCTCTGTTTGGGACCCGGGTCTCTCCATGCCGCGACAGATACTTCAATGTTTTCTGAGGTATTGGGGTGGTGGGTGTGGGGCGTGGGGGGGAGTGTTGGAGTTGTACTTGTTGGGGGGGTTCGGGGTCGGGAGGGGAGCGCTGTGTTTGTGGGTTGGGGGGGGGGTCCACACATGTCTGAGGCTTTGATTTTTGTCGGTTTGCGAGTTGCACCAGGGTGGGAGGGAAGGCCAGGTTTTGGACTGTGTATCGACAATGGCTGATACTGCGCTTATGTCCCCTTCTAAAACCCTGCGGGTGGTGACATGGAATGTGCGAGGTATCCTGGACAAGATCAAGCGTGGGGCTGTGCTGCGATGGGGGAAGAGGGAGATGGTGGATGTCCTTATGCTCCAGGAGACTCATATGCTGGGCTCCAAGGCCCTCAGCCTCCAGAGGTTCGGCTATCATCAGGTTTACCATGCTGGCTTTGCGAGGGGTTCACGGGGGGTGGCCATATTGGTACATCGTAGGGTGGCCTATGTTCATGAGAAACAGTGGATTGATCCTCAGGGTAGATTTGTCTTTATTCAAGGCCTGCTGGGCTCCGAGCCGGTGGTTTTTGGAAGTGTTTACGCCCCTCCCCCCCTGCAGTGGGCATTGTCTGAGCGGTTGTTTGCGCTGTGGGACGAAATCCCCGAGGTCCTGACCATGGTGGGGGGTGACTGGAATGAAGTCATGGATGTGAGCCTGGACCGCCAGCGACGGGTGCATGTGGTGCCTGATCCCCCTCCCGCGGCTGCTCCCACCCGGTTGTGTGCGACAGTGCGTAGTCTGGGCTGGATTGATGTGTGGCGGCATTTCCACCCCGCGGAGCGGGCCTACACGTATGTATCGGCGGTGCATGGGTCCTTCTCTAGGCTCGACTATTTGTTTGTACCGGGTGCCTGTCTGAGCCGTGTCGGGGACGCAGCGATACTCCCCAGGGGCCTCTCGGATCATTCCCCTGTCCTGGCCACCGTGACCCTCCCCTCTAAACGGCAGCCATTTCGATGGCGCATGTCCGCCTGGCAGCTACAGCGGCCGGAATACGTGACGCATATACGTCAAGCGATCGACCATTTTTGGCGCGAGAACCTGGTGGGGGGTGTCGATGCCATTGTTGTGTGGGAAGCGCTGAAGCCTACGATACGGGGCATCGATATAGCTTGGTGTGCGGCCGCTCGGCGGGAGCATTTGAGGCCATTGTGACCGCCGCGGCCCGAGTGGAGGCCCTGGAGCAGCGTAGCCGACTCGGGGGCGACGAGGGTGTCGTGCGACGGCTCCTGCAGGCCCAGCAGACGTATGCCTCGGTTCTATACGAGGAGGCCCGACAGGCGTGGCTCGCCACGCGTAGCAGGGTGTACCAGTGGGACGACAAGTCCTGCACCATGTTACATAGGCTTTGCCAGGCGACCTTCCAACCCCTAGAACTGCCCGGCCTTGCGGCGGATGACGGGTCGGTCATGTCCGACCCGGGTCTCCTGGCGGCGAGCTTTGCCCGCTATTACGCGGCACAATATGCTCCCCGAGACCCAGTGGTGGAGAGCGACATAGCCTCATATTTGGATGACCTACTCCCACGGGCAGTCCCGGATGAGACTAGGGCGGCCCTGGAGGCCCCGCTCACCTCCGAAGAACTTGGAGAGGCTCTTGGCCAGCTGAACACCGGGAAGGTGCCCGGCCCGAGCGGTTATCCTGCCGAATTCTACAAGAAGTTCCACGTTCAACTGGGACCCCATTTCCGCAACGCCCTGGAGGCGGCGAGGTCTCGGGGCGAGCTGCCACCTGACTGGCGCCACGCCGAGATTGTGGTCTTTTTGAAGCCGGGCAGGGCGCCGGATCGGCACGACTCCTACAGGCCGATCTCTCTCCTCAACATAGAGGCCAAGGTTCTGGCGAAAGCCCTTGCGAACCGATTGCTGCCCCACATTGCCGACCTGGTCCACCCTGATCAGGCCGGGTTCATGCCGCGCAGGGCTACCCGGCATAATATCCGACGGGCACAGGCAGCGATCGACGCTATGGGAGACAGGGATGAACAGGCCGCACTCCTTCTTGCGGACATGGACCGGGCCTTCGACTCGGTGAGTTGGACGTATTTGTTCACCTTGCTGGCCCGCCTCAATCTAGGGCCGGTCTTCCTGTCCTACATTCGCCTCCTGTACACCAATGTCACGGCCTCGGTCCGTGTCGCCGGTGCGGTCTCTGGGCGCTTCCGGATCGGCCGTGGTACCCGACAGGGTTGTCCACTTTCCCCCTACTTGTTTGCCCTGGCCATGGAGCCCCTGGCGGCGCGGGTCCGAATGGATGCCCATCTACGTGGCTTTGTCTGGAATGACCATCTAACTGATAGGATTGCACTCTATGCTGACGACGTCCTCCTGTTCCTTACTGATTTGCGGCGCTCGGGTCCCCGAGTCTTGGAGATCATGCGTAGGTTTGGCGAGGTCTCGGGGCTTCATCTTAACTTGTCTAAATCGACCCTGTGGGTTCTACGTGGCGGAGTGGTTGCCGATCCTTGGGCCGCCGACTTGCGCGTGGCGACGGACGGCCTGAAATATCTGGGCGTCTTCCTCTCGACTTCACGGGTGGTGGCCTGGACACGCAGTGTCTCACCGGTATGGGACCGAGTCCAAACCGATGTCAAAACATGGTCCAGGATGCCCCTTACAATCTATGGGAGGTCGGCCATCTTTAAGATGGTGGCGCTGCCGAGGCTGCTGTACCAACTCCAGAGCTTCCCACACCCTATTGGCATGGAGTGGTTCCGTCAGGTGAACTCTGTGCTGGGCCGCTTCCTGTGGGATGGCGGAGCTGCCAGGGTGGCCCTGAGAACGTGCTTTCTGTCCACGTACTGTGGGGGCTTGGCCACGTCCGACCTTCTCTCCTACTATCAGGCGTCGCACCTCCTCGTCCTCAATGACTGGTGGTATGGAGATAGGAGTGATCCGGCCTATGCCCTAGAGAGACACCTAATGGGGGATCGCACGCTTCACACCATTCTTTACTCAGCTCGTATACGCCGTGGGTTGCCGTCGGTCACTAAAGTGGTCTTTGCCGTGTGGCGGCAGTCTCTGCGCCGTATGGGTTGGTGGGGCAAACTGACAGCCGAAACGCCGCTGTGGCACAATGGCATGCTCCCGGAATTGGCGGCTTTGGCCGGGTTTGAGGGCTGGGAGGCTATTGGAATTACGCAACTGGGCCAGGTCATGTCGGGCACCGCCCTCAAGTCCTTTGAGGACCTCCGTGCGGAGTTCCAGATGTCTCACTCCCAGTTCTTCCGTTACCTCCAGCTGAGGCATGCCCTGGCCCCGAGTATCGCCGGCCTCGACTCCCTGCCCGAGTTCAGCCCCATTGAGGCGAAAGTGTTTATGGGTGACTTGGGAGACAAGAAGGTTTCTAGGATCTATCAGTCCCTTGTTACACACTGCTCCTCCACTCTCAGCTCCCTTCGGGAAGCGTGGGAGGTGGATGTGGGCGCCCTGGACGAGGATGACTGGAGGGAGGCACTGGAGTCCCCACGTGGCACCGCTGTTGCGGTTCGGCTCCGCCTGATACAATTCAAATACTTGCATCGTGCCTATTACACACGTGAACGCCTGTGGAAGGCTGGTTTGATTGCGTCCTCGGAGTGCCTGCGTTGTGGGGAGGTGCCTGGCTCTTTGCTGCATACAGTGTGGTCGTGTGGTCGCCTGGCTGGCTTCTGGAGGGGAGTATGGAGTTGCCTGGCTGAGGTCCTGGGATGGGATCTTCCTCGTACCCACCGATTAGGCCTGCTGCACGTTATGGAAGGGGTAGGGGGTAACGTCTATAAGCGCCATCTGTTGCTCCTGGGCCTGGTTGTGGCCAAGCGTGACCTGGCTCGGGCTTGGAAATCTGTAAGGGCTCCCCCCCTGTCTGCATGGAAGGCTGGGCTGGACTACTTCATGGGCCTTGAGAAGCCAGTCTTTGAGGCGCGAGGTTGCCCGCGCAAACATTTCAAAATCTGGAAGCGGTGGGCCAACTATCGCGGCCTGTCTTTGGAACCCCCGGCGGAACGGGAGGAGGACATTTGATCGCAGTGACATTCCTGGCCCGAATGGCAAAGCCCTGGTTGCATCATACCTGATTCTTTTATGTGTACCGTCTTCATGTTGCCTCTGTACATGTGTGGTGGGGGGGGGTGTTGGGTAGGGGTGGGGGAGTAGTTGGGGTTGGGGTGGGCAGTTAGGACGTCTTTAAAGCTGAGCTTCATCATTTGACTCATGGATTACCGAGTATATCACTGTGCATTGATACTGTTGTGGGGATCTTGGTATGAGAAGATACCACATTCTTGATGCTCTTCTGCTCAATAAAATTGGTTTTGAAAAAAAAAAATAATGCACATAAAAGGGGGCAATAACGCCAGAGCGGACTGCTTGTCTAGATTGCCCATTCGAAGTCAAAAAGAGGAGAGGCAGGATGACACGGAATGTGTAGTAGCACTCATTGATGCAACAGAAATGTGTGAAGGATCTATAACGGAGGAAGAATGGCAGGAGAGTATGACAAAGGATACTATACTAGAAAAGGTGTACTCAAATGTTCGATCCAAGTGGCCACCCATAAGGAACATGCAGAGTGAGCTGAGAAATTATCAGCAAGTAAGTGATTAATTAACATTGGAAAATGGGTTCTTGAAAAGATGTGAGGTCTTTGTGCCGCCGCATGGACTCAGACAAAAAATTATAAGGCTGGCACATAGAGGACATCCAGGTGTCACAGCAACCAGGAACATCATAAGGATGCATTATTGGTGGCCTGGTGTGGACAGTGAAATAAGAAATTACATAGACATGTGCGAACAATGTTTAAAGTCAGATAAACATTGGAGACTGGAAAAGAACAAATTGCAGATTGTTGAGATCCCAGATGGACCCTGGGCAAAAATAGCAATTGACTTTGCAGGACCATTCAATTTGTTGCCAGACGAATGCAAATATTTGGTAGTGTTAACAGACTACTACTCAAAATGGGTATGCTATAAATTTGCGAATGTAGTAACAACTGAAGTAGTCATAAAATTTTTGAGAAAAGTCTTTGACAAGGAGGGGCAACCTAAGGTCCTGGTGTCAGACAATGGTTCACAATTAGTTTCCCGTATGATGAAAGAATTCTTAGAAAACTCTGGTATTGCTCAGGAAAAAACACCACTGTATAGCCCTAAGAGCAATGGCCAAGTCGAAAGAATGAACAGGTTCTTCAAGGAAGGGATTCAAATGGCCATTGCAAACGGAATGGATGTGAAGGAGTTTATAAGAATGAAAATAAACACCTACAACAATACTCCAAATGAGACCACTAAACAAACTCCATTTTTCATTTTTCTTGATGAGAGGTAGAGTGTGTAACAACATCATAACACCCAAAATAGATGGATGGAGAGGAACCAAGGTCGTATCGACAGAAATATGTGATGAGGAGCTCAAAGTAAAAGAGAACATAGAGAATAAACAAACGAAAGCCAAAGCATACGCTGATATGGTAAACAGGGCGAAGGAGAAATGTGTGATACCAGGTGATTGGGTGATTGGGTATTAGTAAGGAAACCTGGATCTGTAAGCAAAGGAGAAACAAAGTTCAGTAAACCTATGAGGATCTGTAAAGCTTCAAGTGGTGCTGTGTTTATAGAAGGTGAAGGATGGCGTAGCAAAGACGATGTAATAAAACTGAAACAGGGACAGGAGAAAATAATGAGGAAAAATGAGGAAAAGGAGGAAGGGAGAGGTGACGACAGTGTGCTTGAATGGGAGGACATACCAGAATCCCTGGACCTGTCACATGCTGATGCCAGACCTAGTTGTTCGCCACAGTTAGGAAGAAGGTCTAGCAGTGCATTTACTGAAAATGATGACATGGTTCTAACACGGGAAGTCCCCGTGACGTGCCCGACTGAAAGAGAGGCTAGCTCCTCAGCAGCATTCATGGCAGACAGTTCACATGAACCTTCTGGGGGCATAACATCCAGAGGGGGTAGAGTTGTCAACTTACCAAAAAGATTCCAGGACTATGTGATGGAATAGAAACTGTTCTATTAACAATATGAAGGAAGGGAGATGTTGTACCTGCTGTTATCTATATTATGCGGTTGTGAGTTGTTATGCATAGTATGTTTTCAACTTCCATGACCTGACATCACTCGGTGTCATCATGGAATGTTCACTATCTATAAATGTGACGTCACCGTGACAGTCTGACAGTTGTCACCTGACTCTCACGGTGGACGCTGTTCTCTTTCCTGTACCCAGCGGGCCTTTGGTATATCTTAATAAATTTATAATTAATCCTTTCGTTGTGGCTGTCCATCTATCCACACTACAAAGACTGAGTAAAACTTTCCACAAAACTGAGTACAATTAGTTACAAAACACAGCAGAACTCTTTACAAAACTACGCTACACGCATTACAAATCTGAAAACAATTGAGTATTGCCAAAGGAGAAAGCGTCACAAAACCACAAATACCTCATTAAAAAGAGCTGATTGCATCAGAAAACGGGCAAGTCTGTTTAGAAAACCGTAATCCCAAAAATGAGTTGTGCCTCTAGTCCTACAATTGTATTTATTTTATTTATAAAGTTTTATATAGCTTAAACATGACCCACGAGGCAATCAGAGTGCTTTACAATACACTGTTATAAAACATTAGACGATTAGGGTAATATACATACATTTGAAAATCGACATTCAATACAAACGAGGTACACAGTGGTATATAGATAGCATAGGTGGCTAATAGTCATTAATGAATTAAAGTACAATCCTGTGTGTACCTTGGCTTAATAACCTCCCTCTGTTTCTGGTCTTCCATTTTATTGTGGACCTTGTGGTTGTCTGTTTCACAATTCATCTATTACATCACAATTGCATATTACAGTAGCACACATTCTCATGCCACATTGTAGTATGGTCATTGTAGTTGTTCTATTGTAAAAAAGAAATCCTCACTTTGTTTCCATGCAACTCCTAATACATATTTAGTTTTCAGCTCTTTGGCTGTGTAAGTGTACAATGGAATATTCGCACAGTATATTGCTTCAGTAAATGAATACTGTCCCTGGTAAATCGCCACTGCCCCATTTGTGCTTAACTCTTCTACACACTTTTTACAACATGATGCAGTATGATGTAAAAAAAAAAGAGTGGAATGTCTTACAAACTCCCAAAAACTCCTTAAACAAGATATGGCAGTGGTGGGCGTACCACAGAGGTATAGTCTTGGCACAGGGCCCCACAGTGGACTCCCTTCTTGACACAGAAATATGACAATATGGCGGTGGTCTATAAGGCTCCCGGCCCCCTACAACAGGCTTGTATCCTCCATTAAGAGAACTTTAATGTGTTGTTCATGGGAAGGATGGTGGATTTGATTTATGACATTTCTAACTAAAAGTCATCGGGGTGGGCGGCGGGTTGACACTGCACTGCAAGTTTGGATGGGCCATGTTGGCCACAATGTAACATCAAAAGGAAAATCGATAAAATGTGTTTAAAAAAAATCTTCAAAAATTGCTCTAAATTTTTTTATTTTAAATGTGCAATCTTCACTGAATTTTGGACAACTAAAAAAACTGAGCAGGACGCTCATTAAAAACTTCCCAGAACTATTTACAAAACGGTTTCAAAACTCAAACTCTTTACAAAACTGAGCTGAATTAGCTGTAAACTTGTTTATCACTTTAATAAACTGCAACCAGCTCATACAAAAACTACCACAACATTTTTTAGTAAAAGAGCAAAAAAGGCCATCATTATTTCTGAACAATTACAGATAAATCTACAAAATGATGTGGAAAATAATCATTGCCTAAGTTAGTTAGGGAAGCCCATTTTCACTGCTCAGCAAAACAATTTCAGTAGATGAGTAGCAATTTTTCTAAACATTTTAAACCACAAGTAAATGCTCAATGGGCTCAGTATAGAGCCAATCAACACCGAGTAGCGTGTGACCTACTAGTAGCTGTAGCCCTCCTACGTGCAGCTCATCCTACTTAATTTAAGGCTATTGATTGGATGAATAAACATAGGTATACCAAAATTGAAAAGTGTGTATTCAAGATGAAAATGTATGTCGTTTCAGAGCTCATAAGATGATATTTGGAGAAAAATAGTTGAAGTTCCAAAATATATCTACATTTCAACTTGATAAAAACATTCTTGCATTACTACTGCAACCCTGCCTGATGCACTGAGGTAATCACCGCTGGCAGTCTTCCATGGGGTTGCCAATAATGTAATGTCTGTGCAGCGCTAATAATATTAGTAGTTCTGGATGAGTTTCATTCAACATAAGTAGCTCTTATTACAGAAAAGTTTGGAGTCCCTGGTATAGACTCTAACTCTTGTACCTAGTCAGATAAAAAAATGCCATTACAGGCACCAGTGATGAACAGCTAATCCAGTCAGATTTTTACTTTGCATTCTGCTACTTTAATCACTCAATCAATCCGTATTTGTAAAGCGCAGCTTATCACATGTGAGGGGAGGCTACCTGCAGTCTTTATTTTACTAGGGTATATTCAGAAGTACACAAGTCCCAGAATGCCCAGATAAAAAAGAACCAGGTCTGAATGAGTTACTCCCACATAGGCCTGTGAAAATTAAGAGCTCAGTGTAGATTGTCTAGACAGGCAACTATCAGATTTGCATATTGATTATGCTCATGTTCAGTTCAATCAATCAGTTTTTGATAATTTGCGACTGCTCACCAATAAGGGTCTCAAGGCACTGAGGGGGGGCTAGGATCCAAGGTTTAATTCACAATGCCTGCAAAACTATCTTTTTGTGGAAAAAGTACGTAAAAAGGTACGAGTTGAACACCACTTTAAAACGATTAATTACAAAATGAATCGATGCCAAGTGGCCACATGATACAATTTAGACCTTCAGCAGCGATTCCCGCTGATTGTAAATAGCACTTTGCATCCTGGAACTGGTAGTTTTCGCTTTGTCGTTAACGGCATGGGCTTTAAAATCCCGCGGCGGGTGAGTGAAAGATCATTCTGATGTTTTGAATTGCAGAATAAAATGTAGCAAATATTAAAGTCTGCAAATCTCCCGTAGTGTTTTAAAAAAAAAAATCAATATGTTTTTTATTTTAATTTTTCCAAACTACATTACATACAAACATGACCATAGATATGGGGTGGGAAGTTCTCGTTCACCTAAACCCCTATTGTTTAAATTACAAACAAATACAGTAAATTTGTTGTTGCCGCTTGTGCGCCCGTCCTCACCCAATAAACAATCCCGTCATGCATAGGTGACAGGTTACTCGGGGCCCGTGGGGGTTTCCGGCTGGGTGCCACCCCCACCCCAGGTCGGAGGGAGGATGAGGTGTCTGTGGTAGGGGCCCGGCCTGTCCCTAACGCTCTGTCAGTGGACAGGCGAGATGGCAGGGTCGCTTCTCTCTCTGAGTCACGGGGAAGTTTCTCAGGGTCGTGGGAAGTCGCAGGTGGGAGCGGCGGGGGCGCGCGCCAATGGGGGAAAGGCCCCCACATCCGTCGAGCTCCCGGCACCGGAAGTGTACAGTGAAGCGCCGTAGCTGCGGCCTACGGTAGTGATTCAAATGAAAACCGGCCAGTCATAGCCCGAGGCACAGAAGAAGGAAGAGCAGAGTGAAAGAGAAAGATCAAGAGATGTAATTGTATTTGGATTTATGTAGCTTTTACTACACCTGACGTGGTTGAAGCGCTTCAGGGCGAGTAGCACACTTCTCTGAAACCCAAGGTTAGTAGTTAATCTGTTGGTTATTGCGATTAATCACTTACTCTAAAGAAAATTGGATGAATTAACTCCAGTTACTTTGTGATATATTAATACCAGGTAGGTGTAGCCATATTAGTGGGGGGTACATGTGGTTTCAGATTAATTGTTAGGGAGATAGGCTTGTTGGAGATTAGGTAATGTTAGATTACATGGATAGGGTTTTAAAGAGGAGATGTTGTGAGCTATGGAATGAGGTATTCTACAAATGCAGAATTTTCAATAAGAAGGATTGAGGCATGCAGGCATTAATTAGACCGCGAGGAGGCTATTCTCAGAAATAGAAGTTATATAGAAAATGAAAGGTAAGAAGAGGGTCACTCTGAAGAAAGGAAGGGACTCAAGCAGGAATAAGCTAAGATCAATTTTCCATGCAGGATTTAGGAGTATAGTGGGAGATAGCTTTCAGAGTTAGCAAGCAATAGGTAGAGGCATAATGGAGGTCACTGCAGCTCCTGAGGTGGTAGGGTGGCCCCCCAGGGGCCCTCCAAGCCATGTCACTGCTTGCCTTGGAATAATAAACAGTTTAACGCTTGGAATAATCACTCCACTTAAAACTTGACACTGGTATTTAACACTTCCTTGCCTTTAGGTGCAGATTGGTCCCCAAACCACTCCGAGCCAGGAGTAGCTGTTTATCCAAAAGCATGTTGCATTCTAAAAACTTGTAGTTTTGGATTAACGGGGGTAATCATGCTGTTAACTCATGCTGGCCGGTAGTGCATCACAGGCGCATCACTGACTAACAGGGAGCTTACCATACCACACAGCTCCCTTGTTGGTGCCCTGGAGTTGAGAGCGGCGCAGCTGAAGAGACCGTTGGTTCGGAGCCGCCGGGGCGCTCACAAGATGGAGGCTCCCGACTTCCACTGACCAGTCAGGTGGTGGGGTGTTCCTCCCTGGCTTGGTGATAATCTTGTGGAGAGTGCCCTGTCCACAGGCGCTGCCCCACAGCATGTCGCGCCTGAGGCAGCGGGGGCCTCCACTACGAGTCGGACTCCTGGGCCCTGTGGCCGCACATCGCCACACATTATCCATTCTAGTGCGGGGGAGGCGCAAACACGTGTGGCATTGAGCTGCCAGTCCGCACGTTGGAGTAACCAGTCGAGGAGACTGCGCAGAGGATCTCACCATAAGCCTCCCTGCCTCGGCATCTGGACCCAGGTGCGGCAGAGGCCGTCACTGCTCCTGGCCCCCCAACCGCTACCTGCCCGAATCATCGTGGCTGGCGATGCTCATGAGCGGGCAGTGACCTGGGGGTGCCAAAACCATGGTGATCCCTGAAGGCCCTACAGTGCCGTGGAGAGCTGGGCCACCTCCTTTGCCCGCGTTGAGGCCGGCAGCGAAGAATGAGGCAGTGGAACCTGCTGCAAGGTTGGCATCGTGGGCAGTCTCCTGCGGGGCACCTGACATTGTTTCCTGTTTGATGAGAGGTGCAGTGGCGTTCCCAGGCGGGGTACCGGCGGACTGGTCCCTCATCCAGGCCCCTGACTTGGTGCCATAATCTCAGCGTGGGGGGGTGAGACGTCGGGCGTGCCCCTGCGAGCTACCCGACACCGGGTCCTGCCAGGTGAGGAGTGCGGCTCCATTCCCATGCAGGGGACTGCCCGTCTAGACCCTTTTGTGGGCTCCAGAATTGTGCCGCGATTGAGGTGCGGGGGTAAATCCATTCCAGGAGGGTCGGGCTCTGCTCATTCCCCGTGCTCTTCTGCTTCCAGATTGCCTGGCCCTGGACACAGCAGATGGGGGGGTGGGGCTAATGCTGCCCCTCTCGGGGGATGCCCTCGAGTGACACTTGGCCCCTGATTCGGCACCATAATCGAGGCACGGGGTGCTATTGCAGGGGGTCTGGCTCCGGCAACTCCCTTCTTTGCTGCTGACTCTCTACCTGGTCCTGCCTTTTATGATTCCTGACCCTTGAACTGGTGCCACAACCGAGGTGTGGGGGCCTCGCCGGGGTGCCTTGACTCCACGTTCCCGTCTCCTCATTTCCTGAATCCGCCGTCACGTGGCCGAGCCCTGCAGGGCGGTATCCGCTGTTGGACTCCTGGTGGGGCCCTATCTGGAGCGGGCGCCTGACCTGAGGGGGTGGTTGGCAGCAGTCTCATCCCACAGCTTGGTCGAGGCTGGGGCATCACTTCATCCTGGGTGTGCAGGACTTCTCATTCTAACCGTTCCATCGACGCGCTCTATTTCAGGGTGCGACGTCAACAATTCCACAGCGGGAACCCCCACGGGGCCCCCGGCTGGCATCGTGGGATTGCCCCACGCCATGGGCAGACTAGGCTTGACTACCGTGCCCCAGACGCCAGACCCTGCGCACTGACCCTCTCCGGCCCCCGGGACCCTACAGGGAGATAAGGCCGCCATAGAACACCCCAGGGTCACCCTGGAGGACAGGTTCGGAGCCATGGCCACTGGCCTCAACTTTCTCATAGATGCCCACAGCAAGCTAGCTAACAGGATTGTGGATGGTGAGAAAACCTTCTCTGCAGTGCAACCACTCCCAGAGGACCACGCGGCAATCAGCAACCTCCATTGCTGGGTTACACAACTAGAGTGCAGGGTGGATGACTTGGAGGGCCGTTCCCGGAGGAGCAACATCTGAATTTTGGGACTTCTGGAGGGAGTTGAGAGGACTCGCCCCATTGCCTACCTAGAGACTTGATTTAAACCCTTCACTTCAACCTTGGACTTAACGCCCTTTTTCTCCTTTGAAAGGGCACATCACGTCCCGGCACGCCATCCACTTCCGGGCTCTCCCCCTCGTCCAGTGCTGGCAAAATTAATTTATTTCATGGACAGGGACGCGGTGCTTCATGCTGCCAGGCAGAGTGGGCCTCTCCAAGTGGAGAACAAGCATAATATGTCACTCCCTGAGTACACCCACGCAGTGCAGCATCAGCGTTCGTCCTTCCTAGAAGTAAAACACTGCCTCTGCCAGTGAGGTATACAATACTCGTTGCTGTTCCCAGCGCGCCTCAAGATAATCTTCTAAGGCAGCGTTTCCCAAACTTTGGTCTGCGGACCCCAGGGGTCTGTGACACATTCCCAGGGGGTCCGCAAGACTTGAGTGCCTACCGTTGTTGTAAAAAATGAAACGCCCATGCGCCCTCACAGCAGATAAGAGGTGTGAATGTTGTTGGCGCCGGGGCAGCAAGGCTACAATACAATCTGGCCAATCACCATTCAGCTTTAGGCGCAAGCTGAAGGGTGATTTGCCTTGATTTATTATTCACTTCTGCCCGTCACCCGACGTTGCGCTCGCACAGCAGTGCGTGCGTTTCCTCTTCTGTTTGTGGACAGGCCCAGGGCATTTTGCTACCATATGTCCCCATTTGCCCTGAAAGCAGGGTACAGCTGTGCCTCGTGTGTCGAGATTGAAGAGCATTGGAGCACCTCAAACAGGCAGGAGGGCTCTTCTCCGTCTGGAACTGCATGTGAGTGTTTAATTAGTGTGTACGCATTTACAGTAAATGCGCACGCATGCTTTAAAAATATATTTCCTTTCATCAGTGCCTCGTGTAACATAGCTGCCATAGCTGCCATACCTGCCAAGGTTTCAGATTGCTGTGTGTGACATTTTCATAATTTAAAGTAATTATGAGTGACATTTCAACGACTGAGTGATACTTTCTCCTGAGTAAAATGAAGCAATGGGAAATATAGAGACTGTATTCATTATTTCATAGAGACTTTTAGCTCACACTGATAAAACATTTTAATAGCTGAGCGGCCTACCGCCCAGGGTCCGCCATGCTGCCCTCTACTTGCAAGTTCAGTGGCCCACATCAGTGGCGCTAAGTCACCCCAGCTAAACGAGTTAATGCGCTAATTATAATGCACAAAAAAAGACTGCACAGTTCTCTGTAACACGGCCGCAGGCAGCACTGGATGACCGTTGTGCGTGTGTAAAGGCATAACAAGTTAAGTTCAACTAGGAGAATCAGGCATAGTACCGTACTTCTTAGCAAGGCAAGCCAGTGCCGCGGCAACATGCCGGCCCGCAGTCATGGACTCTCACTCCTGCGGCAACTAACGCCAGGCCTCATAATTCTGGCAGGTACACACATTAGACTGGTGACAGTGCTCTGGGCTGAGGACAACCACTCCAGCGGCTGCCGCGGTCCGTGGTTCTCTCTCAACCTGGCCGCCGGTGTCGGGTGGGGTCGGGTCAATCCGGTCACAGCAAGATCAATTTAATTAATAATTACCGCTGCTGTACGAGCGGCTCTTCCAACATGTTGCCAGCAGGAGGTACTTTTACGAGTCTGCCGCTGGTAGTAAGATCGCGGATCATAACTGCCCTGGTGCCATGATTGCTCCTCACTGCAGTGCAAATTTCATAACATGCCGCCCATTTGCGCCGCAGCTCATTTTTTTCTTAAAAACAAAGTGGCTGTGAATGGAAGTATCCATTAGGCAGCCCCGGCACTGACTCTTTACGTCAGTCAGTGAATGTAATGAGCCTCGGGCCATACCTTCTGCAGTGCACACACTAAAGTGGACTCTTCTGGTGAGAGCTCAAATGCCTTCTGAGAGCCTGTGCCTTTACAACGTGTCCCTGTGTGCCTTTTGAGCACCAGGCTGCAGCTCAACCCCCTCTCCCCCAGCAGCACAACACAGAGCCGTTTGACACAGACATACCAGTGTCACAAAATCAGATGGTCGGGTTGGTATAAATAAGAAAAGCATAGGAGGAGGCGTAGAAGCACCTGAGAAAGAAGCATGTTTTGCCTTTGTGTTTAGAGTCTGACAGACCACAGCAAGACTTCTAAGTAAATGTGACACTTCCTTTCTTTACATTTCAATTGAGCAGGACACTTTTAAAGAAATGCACTGTAAAAACTGAGGCCTTTCCTTCTTTTCATGTCTGCGTGCAAACCTGCTTATCCTTTCTGCTCAATTGAAAGGATTCAAACACGTTGCTGCGCTTGCTGTTTATTTGCTACAAGCAGGCGTGAAACTCTTGTTCCTTCCTTCCCCTCTTGGTTACTTTTCAACAAGAGTGGCAGCTGGGCATTGAGTCTGATTCCCGAGGTGGATGCACGTGACGTCATCTGATTAGCACGGCCTCAGGTTAGAATAGAGCCAGTAGTTGTCATATTTACAGACTGCTTTTCATTAGGCGCCAGGCCATTAGATTAAACACACAGAGTCACTGCGCTGCTATGTTCTCCAGCTTTCACTCTGTCGTCCATCAAGCCTCCCGGCCGGCTACAGCAGACAGCAAGCTCGTCATTTGGAAGGGGTGCTGATGTGTGTCTATGCATTTTAGTGCAGTGATTCCTGTTTTAATTTTTTGCAATTTAAATTGTACAAATTGCTTGGATGTCCCCGGCTTCCAGAAGTGATTCAGTGGGGTTCTCAGGAGTCAAAAGTTTGGGAACCACTGTTCTAAGGTGCTACTTTCTTCTTCACTGACCCGCTGAATCAGGGGACTGTAATGACCAGCACTCAAGAGGTCTTAGGACTTTACACACTGGCCGCGCCCCGCAAGTCCAAGGGCCACGGAACAAGCGACGATGTAAGAAGGCAAATCAATCACACACAAGGTCCTTGCCCCGGGGATCCCTGGCTAGCTCTCCCAACCTGGAACAAATGTTTGCGGACCGTAGGCGAACCGTACAGGCTGCAGCAGAAGTGGGGCCGGCATCCCTAGCCACAGATGAAGAGAGGAGGCCCCACATCTTCACCTCCGAGGAGAACCCCAATGGCTCAGGCACCTCCCAGGCCGAATCGCCAACACCTCCCGCAGTGACTCCCCAGACGGCAGACACTCTCATCTAATTGACCCTTGTTATCCCACCTGTGCTGCATCTTAAGTACTACTACAGCATTGATGTTGTGATTCCCGAATGCTACCGGCTCCTTTTTTCACCATGGTTCTACAAGGCACCTCATCTCGCCTGCCTTGGGCGTATGTTATGCTCCCCCCACGATACATTAGAGCTTCGCATCATGTTTTGTTTGGATGTACCGTCAGTTGCGGTTGGTCCCCGGTATTGGGATTACTTCCCTCCCCAGTCATTACACATCCTTTTTACCTTTCTCTTCCTTCCACCCCCAACACTATGGTGGGCGGGTGACACCAAGTTCCAGGAACAGGTGCATCCCCACTGGGAAAAGGCCCTCCGGCGCACCTCCCTCACACTCTTTGCACCTCAAGATGACTCCTTCCGCTGACACCCATCTCCTCACTCTCAACACTTGAGACATTCACACTGTGTGTAAATGCTACGTGGTATACTCTTACATCAAGCGTCAGCAGGCCCAGATAGCTTTGTTGCAGGAGATTCACCGCAGGGCTGGGGAGCTAGGCCGCCTGCACAAGCGATGGAGGGGTACCTTTTGTGCCACCACTTACTCAGCATTCGCACAAGGGGCTATGGTATGGATTCGACCTAGGGACCCTTTTTAGGAGACTCATAGGGTGATTGACACAGAGGGTCGGTACACACTCCTTGAGGGACACTTGGATGGCCAGCCAGTACTCCTAGGTAGTATTTATACACCCAACACAGACCGGGGAAAAGTCCTGGAATCCCTTTCCTTTATGTTGGCCCACTATACAGCGACACCATGGATGCTAGGGGGGATTATAATTAAGTGCATGACCTTTCCCGAGATAGGTCCCACCCTCGTTCCCCACCTTACACGCAAACGGAATGCTTCCACGCTTGGGTATACCACTGGTCGCTTGTGGACGCCTGGAGATACCGGCATCACACGACTAAACTATACTCTTTTCATTCTGTCCCGTTTAACCTCTATGTGCTTCTCAATCACTTTCTATGCTCTCTTACAGTTGTCCCTTTGATCCAGCATGCGGATTACTTAGGCCGGGTTCTTTCTGACCATGAGGCTCACCTTATGACCCTTAAGTGGAGGCCCTCCTCACCCCGCACTCCCTCTTGGAGGCTGCCACGTGATTGTCTCGAGGATCAGGTGTTCCCTCAGTAGCAGGAAACTAGCATCCACCGTTACTTTTCCGAAAATCACAACACAGCGTTCATCAGGACGCTGGAATGGGACGCCTTTAATGTTGTGACCAGAGGTGCTTGCATACGACAAATAGTGGAAGTCCGCAGAGCTTTTAGAGCGACTTAAAGGAGGCAGAGCATAATTGTGCTACTCTTAGCAAGGCTGCGGCCATTACCTTGGTGTCAAACTCCCAGCTGTCGGAGGCGAAGACCGCCCACACGGTCTTCTCGAAGACCTGAAACGCTATAATTTTAAGGCTCACACCATCAGGGTGCCCAAAAGGGCAATAGACCTGATGCACTCTTGCCATGGCTTATCTGCCAAGACTCAGAATCCTGTCCCATTACCAAGGTGATTGCCCCCTCCAGCAGCAGGGTCCGCACACAAAACTGGCATTCTGCAAGCCTTCTACGACTATTATGCCGTTATATACCAGGCACCACTGAAGGATCAGTTGGTAATAATAGACCAGTTCCTAGCTGACCTTGTCTTGCCCCTGATTCCCCCCTAGACGCAGAGACCACTCCAGCTGATGTAAGGCAGGCGATCCTAGATCTGGCTTGAAATAAAACTACAAGCCCCACGTCTAACAGGTTTGACTGTTTGGAGATGGTGGACTGACCACCAACAGCCAAAGTCCTGGCCGTTGGTAACCCCTCCACTTTAGAGCCCCTACCCTTGACGCCAGTAATTTCCCCTGTCATTCAAAAACCGTCGCCCATACCTACGTCCCCATCATCACCAGCCAAGTTAACTGTTTCAGAGGATGTTCGTACCTCCCAACATGTTGGTTCTCAGCCTTACCTTCATTCCAACAACCTGTGTGTTAATCATCATGAAAGTCTGCCCCGATCTCCCAGCACCGAGACGACTTCAACACAAGGCAAACAACCCCATAATGGACTGGTAGCAACTGCCAACGGACCACCAGCGACCACCTCACTGCCGATATTATACTGGAACGTAGCTGGTCTGCGACCCAGGATGCTATCGGCATCATGGTTGGCTTTTGCTACCTCTCACACGATAATGTGCTTTCAAGAGACATGGATAACTGATCCACTGCACATTCAAGGTTACGTAACATTCCACTCTCCCGCTAGTCCCTCAATACACGGCAGACCAAAGGGGGGTCTTGCGGTATATGTATCCAATAAGCTTGAAGTTAAGAAAATTTCCCTGCAGTGTACTTCTTTGTATTACCAGATTCTTTTGATTACTTTTAAAAATGGTATTTCATATTGTTTTATTAATTTTTATAATAACCTTTTACCTGTAGAATGTGTTAAAATTGTTTCCGAAATTTCACCTTATGTAGGCGATCTACGTGCAAGGTTTGCGTCAACTACATGTAACGTAATCTGGGGAGGGGATTTCAATGCACAATTGTGTTCCCACTATATGAATTCTGAATGTGGCCTCCTAGATGAAAACGACTGCCCTATGACACATTTTACTCACTCCTCTGTAGGAGATTCTTTTAATGGTAGTCTAATGTCATTGGAATTGACTTTTGCTAATGAACTTACTGACCCCCCCGTGGAATTTAATCCCACTTTTCACGGAAGGGGTTGTTTTAGCACCATAGATTTTATATTATGTTCTTATTCATTAAAGGGTACTGTTTCACAGTTTAGTACAGGATCTGAAATCTCAGGAGACCACTTCCCCAACACAATAGTACTATCTCTAATTTTGAGTGCGCCTCAACCTTTTAAGAAAAGCCTTCTGGCCCAAGAAACATTGTCCATGGCCAAAAATAATGGGTACTGTGTGAAATGGTCAAGAATCGAACCAGTTGAAACATCAACCACTGTGATCTCAAACGCACTCCCTTGGATTAATACATGCTTAAATGAGACATCCTCCCCAGCGCAAATTATCACCAGTTTTGGGGAAATTCTGAAAGTAATCCAGAAGGCCCTCTTTCGAACTCGCAAGCAGGACCGCTGCAAGGAGCCAGGCTGGTTCAATACGGCTTGCAGGAAAGCTTTAAACGCCTTAAAAAAAGAGCTACATAATCCAACCAGGGACCGAGTAAAAATAGCTAAACTAAGACAGGAATATAAGCAGGCTCAGCATAACTGTAGGAGAGACCATAAGAACGACTTATGGGCCCAATTACACGAGAGTTGTAATAGAAAAGACAGCATTCTATTCTGGCAAACGGTAAAATCTCCCTTCCTGAGCGAGGGTAGCTCTCATCAATATTTGGATGTAGCTGTGTCTGCGGACGAGTGGGTGTCCCACTTTTCAAAAATCTTTAGTGACCCCATCGCAGAAAGTGTCGCTCAACCAAATTTTGTACCCGAGCCCACTGAGAAAGGGGAATATCCTATTGACCTTAACTTCTCTCTTGATGAAGTTATAAGCGCACTATCTTCTTCAAAAGCCGGAAAAGCCCCTGGCCCTGATGGTGCACCACTAGATATATTTCTTTTTAACATCGAGTTGTGGTCGCCTATAATCACCCAGCTAATCGCTGCTGTATTAAAAGAAGGACTTTTGGCCTCTTGGTCTTCCTCCATATTGCTCCCAATCTTTAAAAAAGGCGAGAGAAACAACCCTACGTGCTACAGGCCCATATCCCTCCTGGATTCACTGGGTAAAGTTGCGGGCCGCTTAATCTTGGACCGCCTCCAGGACTGGGCGACAGAAAAAAACATCTTAACAGACCTCCAGTACGGTTTCCGGGAGGGACTGGGCACTGTTGAACAAGCACTAAATCTAACACTTTTAATAGGGAAATATGCTGGAGTTAAACAGGGAAACCTTTTCATGGTCTACGTCGACCTCAGTGCGGCGTTTGATTGTGTAATCCATGCCAAGCTCTGGTCCATCTTGGACAAGTTGGGTGTTGACCCACCTCTTCTCAAATTTCTGCGGGAGCTCTATGCTGGCGCATCGGCTCGCGTAAGATTTGGCATAGGCGGTGAGTTGACCCCATCTTTTCCAATAAACCGTGGAGTAAGACAAGGCTGCGTCCTCGCCCCCTTTTTATTTAATTTATATACCAACGGCTTGGAAGCGGCCATGCTGGAGGGGAGCCGGGACCTACCCACCATCAATAAGCGCCCGATACCAGCACTCCTCTACGCGGACGACTCCGTAATATTTGCTAGGACCCTAGTGCAACTTCAGAAACAGCTAATAAATATTGCACTTTTATGCTCTCACTTGGGCTAAAGGTCAATAAGACCAAGACCTTTGTCATGCAATCAGGCCCCAAGGTAAAAAGCTCGAAACATCTTTGCATAGACCAATCAAAACTGGAACGCGTCACGGAATACCCCTACTTGGGTATCCTCGTAGACGATAAATTATCATGGAAAAGGGCGATGGTAAATAGAAGATTGCTCTACCAACGTGCAACTTCTGCCCTCGTTTCCTTTTCCAGAAAAATGGGCAAACCATCTCCCCCAGTATTGCTTAAAATCCATCAAGCAAAATGCCTGAGCATTGCCACGTACGGAGCCGGGGTCTGGGGCTACGTAAAAGCAGATGAACTACAAAAAATACAAAATGGCTTTGTAAAATATCTCCTGGCTCTCCCGCAGAGCGCCCCCTCTTTCGGATGCCATATAGAGCTTGGGATAGATTATCTAACAGATTATGTTAGGTGTCAACCAATGCTACTATGGCACCGCATATGGACAAAGCCCCAGTGCCATCTTACACGTGCCCTGATCTCAGATTGTCTCGAGATGTCGGCCTGGAAAAACATCCCATGGCTGTCTTTCGTGATCAATTTCCTGAAAGACCTTGACTTTACTCAGTACATCATCGAGCCTTCAGCCATTACTGAGATGAGTAGAAAAACCCTGAAAGCACACTGTCTTACTCATCTAAGGGAACTCCGTATGTCCAGTGAAGTATCTAAACATTCCAACGCCCATATTCTGATGGTTCAGACGTCCCCAGGCACCCAACCATATTTATCATATCACATATCCAACCATGAAAAGTACCTATTAACGAGGTTTCGGTTTAATTTGTTTTTTCGTTTAGTTACCTTTCCTAAAATGTCTACCTGGTCACACGATTTGGATAAATGTCCATGCGACAAGGTCTCCCCCCAAACAACAATGCACGTGGTACTGTTTTGCCACTACTACGCAGTACCACGCAGGCGCTGGGTCTTACCTTTGTTACGACAAATGGGGTTGAGGACCTGTCGCCCGGCGTTTTTAGCCTTGCAACAGCTTGACTCGCAATATGTGGCAAAGAATTTAGCTGTGTTTTTGAAAACTTGTATAGCCATCCGTAAAACTCTGGAAATGAACTTTGTTTGATTGTCAGTACTAGTGCTGTAAATGTACATAAACTGTATTCCTAAAATGTATTAATAACAATTGTGATTTTATAATGTATTGTTTTATTATGATGTACTTTTTATGATTGACAAAACGGTTAATCGAATAAAAGAATTGAATGAATGAACTACAAGCCTGGATGGCTTGCCTCTAGAATACTGCAGCATCTTTTCAGCTCTCCTGGTGCCTCGTCTGGTGGCAATGTATAAGGCAGCCGTGGGGGATGGTGAGCTTCCCCACTCTCTTTGCAAGTCCCTTTTTAGTCTCGATCCCCTAACCAGACAGAGATCCAACCCTGTTTACTTCCTATAGGCCAATTGCTATACTAAGGGTGGATTATCCTAAGCAAAATACTAGCGGACCGCTATGCCCATGTCGTTCCGGAGCATCTGCACTTAGACCAGAACGGCTTCATCCCTAGCAGAAGCATCTCTCAAACTATCCGCCGTCTTTTCCACGTTCAGGATCGGGCAGAGGGTTGTTTTCCCCATGCTGCCTGTCTCATCCTTGACTTGGAGAAGGTGTTCGACACCCTGTCTTGGCCTTACCTTTTCACGGTGCTCCACCGCATGGGAGTGGGGCCAAAACTTTTAACATACACAAAGCTATTGTACTCGAACCCCACCTCCCAGATTCATTTGGTCTGCTACTTCCCGAATCCCTTCCCAGTGGGTCAAGGAACGCGTGAGGGATGTCCGCTCTCCCCCTACTATTTGCCCTGGCTATCGAGCCCTTAGCTGTACATGTCTGGGGGGAGGGGATGGACTGGTGAATCCCTTTAGCGGGTGAGACCCACAGCGTGTCCCTGTATGCAGATGACCTCCTCTACGTGCGGGACATTTCCAACAATCTCGACCCTCTTCGGGTCACGCTGCTGGACTTTGCTGCCGCGGCTGGACTGCGAATCAACTGGACGAAGTCCGCCATTTACCCTCGCAGCCCCAACCTCTCCCCACGGGAGGTGTACATTGCCTCACCTGGCACACATGGGCACCTCCCTACCTGGGTATTCGTCTGTATCATACACCCCATGATTTGTACAAGGACAATCACCGTACAGCCTTGGCGGGTATACACTCCCCGGTCTGCTTTTGAGGACTCTTCCCCTAGCTCCTACAGGAAATATCACCCTGGCGAAGATGGTCATCTTGCCCCGCCTCCTATACTACTTTGCGAATCTTCCAGTTATCCCTCCCCATTCCTTCTTTAAAGAAGCGTCCACTGCGCGCACTGCCCCTTTATATGGGGCAGTGGACGCAGACGGTTCGCCCTAACCAAGCAGCAGTTGCCGGTAGACCAGGGGGGTCTTGTGGCCCCATCCTTCGAGGAATACTTTTTGGTGGCTCAGCTCCAGTGGCTGTCCCGCTGGACAGTGGGGCGTTATCTCAGGTAGGCTTGCTCAGAGTCTGGACCCTTGCCGCTGCTGGCGATTCGTCGACTGCTTTTGCTGGGAGCCCTGCCTGTCTCGATCCACCAACATACAAGTGACTAAAGCGAGTGCAAGTATGCTTTGGATGCATCGCCTTTCCTGGGGGACTGCACTCTACACCCCATTGGTGCCGTTGGGTTGCCTGCCTCGCAGCAGGGACTATTACACTGCCCGGCAATTAAGAACCTGGACCAACTACTCACTCCTTGAGGTGGGAGCTCTTTTTTCTGAGGGCCAACTTCTCACCTTTGACCATCTGGCCGAGTAAAGTATGTCACCCCCAGGGCAGTTCCACTTCCATCGGCAGCTCATACATGCTTGCTAGTGCCTCTGGGACCTATTTGGATGTGAGCCTGCGACCCACCCAGTGCTTCACACTTTAACTATGGGCCCTGGCCATCACCTCATCACTTGGTTGTAAAAGGCCATACGAGAACTGTTGTACATCCTACTCGCCCCACTTCGCCTAAAATGGGAGTAGGAATTCAGGAGGCCGATCAATGACGAACAATGGGATTGAGCTCTAGAATTTCCAAAGAAGGTCTCCCACAACTACTGCTTCAAAAATATACAGTATTTCATACTACTCCTGGCCCATCTGACGCCGGCACAGCTCAATCGCCACTTCTGGAGACACAATTTGCCAGCCCTCGTTGTCACGCCCCTAATGCAGCACTTTTACACATGACCTGGGCTTGCACAACTTTACAGCATTACTGGCACACTATCCATGCTACATTGCGAAAGTGTTACAGGTCTCCCGGCCATATAATCCTAGGAAGCCCGTTCGCTAGGCATATTTAAGCGTGGCAAGCAACACAAGGTGCAGGCACGCTTCATGGCCTTGGCCCTCCTTTTAGCAAAGTGAGCCATCACACTACATTGGCGCACGCCCGTGGGCCCTCCTCTGGAGGCCTAGACAGGAGTGGTGCACAAATGCGGCGCTGCAGAGGAAGACTAGCTCCGAAACGAGGAAGTGCGCCGACGTCCCATTTCCCCCGAATGAGCCATGCTGCTCATGCACTTCTGGCAAAGAATGGACAACAATACTATTCCCCCGCAGTCGCATATCCCGCACGGGGCGCCCAGCTGAGTGTCCCTCCCAGGGGGTGAGACCTACCTCCCCTATTAGGCCCCTCTCTCCCAAACTCGTAAGTTCTTCAGCTGCTGTCAAGACCACAAGACACCACAGTGCCATTCCCTGCGCCAGAGCCAGTACTCCCCCCACCTGTGTAATATTAATACACACCGCCGTACCCCTCGCCCCTCACCGCCCATCCCAGTGTTTGCTCCCCAAGTTACCAGTTTTAGTTCTTCTCTTGGGTACGTTAACAGGAGGCGATACTTCCCTCAGGGGTGGCTCCCACTTCCAAGATGCTCCACTGATTTCTCCTTGATGCTTGCTGTATAACTGTTGTGTGCACTAATATGCCTCAGATTTACTATTGTATCTCTTATGTATCACACACAGTATTATATGGCAAAAGTATGTAACGATATTAAAACATCGAAAACCCCCCAAAAATGTTTTACAAATCAGGCATTTTATACATCATATCATTTTGTAGCCTGGTAGTCATAAATCTTCAGGTCATAAATAATTCTGACAGTTTGGGACTAAATGGAGTCTTTGAGCTAGCGTTATCACTCTGTGTGTGGGGGGGGCTACTCCTTTAACCCTTTGTAGGCTTTACTAGCTACCTTTGACTCTTTGTTGTGTCTTGCCCTACCTCTCTTTTTAATACATCGATTGCCCTCCGGCGGACCTGGGCTGCGAGCACCGTGTTTGAGGTACACCCTCACTGACTGTCTTACCCTGCTGTAAGGCAACCCAAGCAGGCAGCCTGGTCCATCATCCTTATGCTCATCGCCTTTAACGCCACGCCACCTGTGGGCTCACGTATGAGGGTGGCTGACCCAAAATAGTTTCACTTCACCTGCAGCCTGCTAGCACCATGGCTACCCATGAGTAGGCCTAGAACACCTCTGCCCCTTTCTCAGAGAGGTCCACCCCGTCGCTCCTAAAGTGATCCGGACATCTTCAATTGATCAGACCCGTGCCTGATGCTCTCCCATCCATTTGAATTGCTGAATTTTTAACAGCCATATTCATCTTCTTACAAGACTTATCCAGGGTCCCACTGGGCCAGGTGCCCCACCATTTCTGCCTTGGTATGATCTCTGACCAGGTAATCAACCCTTAGTTCGCTGCTGCTAGTGCGCATACCATTACTTTGCAAGCGTTACTACACTTTGTTTTTTTAACAATAGATTTTATTGAAATTTTACATCCAGCGGGGCGTACCCCCACAAGCAATGATCATATAAGGCACGGATCGTAGGTACACAAGTCGCTGATGAGGGTATAATTTGAGGGCAATAAAACGTTCAAACCAACAACCCCCACCCACTCCCTTGCACCGCACATCCCGCTTGAAGCATTATACAGGCATATAAACATACAGGCATAACTCCGCGCCGAACAATCAACGCGTTAGATTGGAAAGTCATGAAATGCTGAGTCTGTCTATAAGGTCTTGATTCGTTGATGTGGGAAAGATAGAAAGGTCAATGCCCCGGTAGTTGACCCATGCAGTCCATATCTTCCTGTGTTTCTGCGGGCAAACCCGAGCCTGAAACACCACCACCTCGCCAGACATACATTTATCTAATGCGGATTTCCAGGCCGCCACCCCCGGGGGAGAAAAGGACTTCCACTTTTGGGCTATGTCGCACTTGGCCAATGTGAGTCCTAAAAAAAGTAGGTGTCTTTTGTATATGTTCCCACCAATATCTTCTGTACTGTGAAGAAGAGTTAGTCGAGGATCTGCTGGGAGGTCCCAACCTAGCACTCGCCCCAGGCAGTACAGTACTCCCGACCAAAAATGTTGTAGCGCCGTACAGCCCCAAACCGTATGCAAAAAGGACCCGTATTCCAACTGGCATCTGAGACAGGTGGGGGATGGGACAGCCAAATATGATACCAGATAGATAAGAGGGTCCAAGGGACATTTAAAGACCAGCACGGATGAATCCCCTGTCAATACATAACTACAACAAAAAATCTGTGGGTCTGAAAGGCTCAATGCATAGGTGTTTGACAAAGTTGAGTAAAAAATACAGTAAAATTACACCAATACAGGAATCAGATTAAAGCTAACCCATACAGGTGTTGCTAAGAGAAGTAGATTCCCATCAGTCACCGAAGTGAATGTTGTCATCATGTGGGAAACTCCTCTATACCTCCTAGTTGTAAAAGGAGGTATTCACAGAGCGAATCTGTGAAAAAAGTAGGATATAGTGCTAGTGATAGTGCAGTGTAGTGAAAGGATTAAAATTTGATAACCAATAGGAAATTTTTTATTTATTAGGTATTCTTTGGTATCAACATTAAAATAGAGAATGTGCAAGAACGCCCTAATGGATATATGGGAGTTCTATTATTGTGGTCGACATGTTTGAGCCAAATGTGGCTTTCTTCAGGACCAATTGCTGACAAACTACTGCACATATAGTGATAATCAAGAAAAAATGTACAACCTTATACCTGAGCACAATTATTATTTGGCGGCTTTGGCATAAGTGTCAGTTCCCGTTACAAATCGGGAAGATACTCACCGCTCCTGGCTACTGCTCAGGGCATGAGGCAACGCTCTATTCCGTCGCTACCCCGGACTGGAACCTGAGAGTCACCGGCGGTGACAGCCCCCATCTTCCAGAGACTGAGGCGGGTGTAGTATACCCGATGAAGAGATTTAAACTGGATCAGTCGATATCTAGAGGACACCGCTGAACCCCTGGGGCTGGCAAGGGCCTCAGCCCAGTCGTCATCTGAAAGGGTCGGTATATCTGCCTCCCACGCTGCCCTCGTCCGGTGCAGATTTTTCTTGGTATGTGTGGTCAGTGTCTGATAGAGTTGGCGGATTTTATGTCTTCCCAGATCACCCATCAACAGTCTTGCCTCCAGTGGGTGAAATTCTGGTAGCATCGTAAGGTTTTTAATCAGGGGAGACAGAGCGTGGCGAAGCTGGATGTATTTATGGTATTGGGACTTGTGTAGGTCAAACTCCTCCTGCAGCCTGTAGAAGGATTTAAGTGTGGTCCCGCGCATCACATCACCCAGCGTCGAGATCACTATAGTGTCTCAACGACTGAATCCGGGCAAAGTCGAGACCGGTAAGAGGCACGTGCCCCGCCAGAGGGGTTTCCCGCATGTTAGCATACCCCACCATCCCATGGACCTAGAGACACATCTCCATATCTGGATCACCGTGCAACAGGCCGGGGGGAGGACTTCCAGGGCAGAGTTACTATACAGGGGATCAAGCAGTGTATACACCTCCAGGAAGAGTTGCTCCACCGCGTAAGCATCCCTCTCGCCACCATAGGGTTTATTGTTTTAGGGTTTAGGGTAGTTTATTGTTTGTGTAGTGTAGGGTAGTGTTTTAGGGTTTAGGGTAGCGTAGGCGGGCGTGCAGGGTAGTGTTTGTGTGTAGGGAGCGGACTGGTGGTAGGGGGACGGACATGCAGGGGGTAGTGATTTAGGGTTTAGTGTAGTGCTGTGGTGTTTGTGTAGTGTAGGGTATTGTTTAAGGGTTTAGGGTAGTGTCGGGGGTCGTGCAGAGTAGTGTTTGAGCATAGGAACAGGAGTGGGGGAAGGTGAAAGGTTGTGCAGGGAGTAGTCATTTAGGGTTTAGGGTAGTGGTGTGGTGTTTGTGTAGGGTAGTGTTTTAGGGTTTAGGGTAGTGTCGGGGGGTCGTGCAGGTTAGTGTTAGAGTGTAGGGACAGGACTGGTAGAAGGGGGATGGTTGTGTAGGGGGTAGTGTATTAGGATTTAGGGTAGTGTAGTGTTGTTTAAGTAGTGAAGGGTACTGTAGTGTTTGAGGGTTTTGGATAGTGTTGTATCACAGGGGATAGGTTACTATTACGAATATTTTATAGTTAATACGAGGAAAAAAATACGATGTAGTGCTATGAGTAGTAAATTAATGCGGAGCTAAAGCATTTTTAGATCATTAATATGCAGTTGCGTTTTAAACGCTTGCGAAGTAAAACTGTGCAAAGTAATGGTAGTTGCTAAATAAAACCATAGCAGTAAAAGCATGCAAAGTAATGGTTTCTAAGAATCGTCATATATTCCTCTAACCATACTAGTGTGGTGCTGCCAAACAACCTTGCTGCCTCCTTCAGGTCGCTTCTGAAGCAATCCAGCAGTTCTTTCCTGTCCAGCTGTGCCAGGTCGTTTCCCCCCAGGTGTATGATCAACAAATTGTGTGTCTGGCCGGTGTGCAGCTCCCTGAGGGTGGCCCCTAGCTTCTCCCGGCACATTCCTAGCAAACCAAGCCATTCTATGTCCACCTGGCGTGGGCGCACGGCCACTGCTGCCCCCCCCCCCCGCCCCCCCCCTGCATCCACCAGGCCTGGATCTTGCAGATGAGAGTGACCAACCACCAGTTGTCCCAGTGTGTGGAATTTAATCATGAGCTTTTGTATTCTGCGTAGGTCCCTCCAGCCTTCGCCACCCTTTCATTCCTGCCCTTATGTAGTGTGAGCTGGTGGGGTCTGGGGTCTTCTCTAGTGGCGAGTTTGGTGAAGTGGGCAATTGCTGCTAGGTGCGCTTGTGCCCAGTTCAAATACCCATTTTAAGAACTGCTCGGCCACCCCCGCTGCTGCCTTATGATTGTTGAATGCGGCCAGCCTTGTTGCCCTTTTCACTTTCTTTGGGTATGCTACATACTGCTTCGCTGTTTGGTGGGCTAGCGTATGCTCTATTAGGTAGGACAGGTCACATCTGCTAGGTCCTACAGCTTGTTTGGTGTCATCATCCTCTGCTTCTGGAGCAAGCTTCTTGAATTTGTTCATCGGTAAGTGAGAGAGTGCATCTGCTTGAGCGTTATTCACCCCAGTAACATGCTTCGCCTTTATGTCAAGGTTGTTAACCAGCTGCATTCATACCAAGTACCTGAGCAGCTTCTGCACCTGGGGGCACCTGGTGGCCCCTCTGTTAATGGGTGCACCACTGCTTAGTTTTCTGACCAAAGGATCATCTTCATATCCTTTATCTGCTCACACCAGATTGTCAATGCTATCACTATGGTAAAAAGCTCCAGGAATGCAATGTTGAAGCCTGCCCTGACCCATTCCTGGGACCATTTCTTTGCACACCACCTGTTCCCCAAAATAGCCCGAAGCCTAGGCTGCCTGATGCAACAGTGTACAGAGCTATTGGCCTGTCTGACTCCCTTCTCTCCAGACGAGGACCCAGTTGAACTCTTCTAAGAAGGTCAGCCACATTCTGAGGTCCTATTTCACTCCAGCCTGAGTCTTCCATTGTGGTCCTCTGCAAACCCCTTGCCAACTGGGTGAGCCTTCTCGCAAACACCCTGCCCATTGGGATAACCAGGGCAGGGAAATACAACTTCCCAATGAGCCTCTGGAGCTGTGGCCTTCTCCATCCCTACTAGCGTCCTGATGTCTTTTCTTATGTCATGCAGCTTGACCTAGGGCATGTGGGATGTGCCCGCTATTAAGTCTAGCTCTATGCCCGAGGACACCAGTTTTGTCGAGTAGCTCACTGTTTTGTCCACTCCCAGGGGTACACCTAGCTCTGCTGCTAGTGCCTGAAACGCTTCCTGTAAGTTCTCGCATTCCTCCCCCCAGGCTGTCCCACAAACAGGAAGTTGTCCAGGTAATAGAGCCCCCTCATTGGGTGCCTTTTGTGCAGGGTCCCCTCTAGGAAGGTGCTGACCAGCTCAAAGTATGCGTATGATATGAAGCATCCCATTAGCAAGCCTTTGTCAAAACAGGTTTCCCCTTCAAATTTGAATCCTAGGAGATTATAGGTGTCTGGGTGTACAGGGGATGTATGTCATGACAACGCAGGCTTTACACCGCGCTACCATTACAACGCATCCATCACAACGCAAGTCGTTACAACGACTTGCTCTGTAGGCGCTGGATTTAGGAATAGTATAATTTACTATTCCAACTCCCGCCTACGTAACAGAAGGTAAGGTGTTGGAATAGTAAATTATACTATTCCTTAGTATATAGCGCCATCCAGCGCAAGTCGTTGTAATGATTGCGTTGTGATGGCTGCGTCGTAATGGTAGCGAAGTGTAAAGCCCGCGTTGTAATGGCTGTCTCCCTGTACAGGGAGCAGTCAGAATGCTGACCCAATCTTTGCCATCAGTGCCCCCCACCCTGTTGTGTGCACTATCTCAATGGTGTCCTCAATGAATGCATATCCTACCTCACAGGTATGCATATCCTACCTCACAGTTTTCCAGGTTGGCTATTTGGGGGTTTGCACCGTTTGTTACCTGGTGTCCCGACACCTCCACCTTTCCCCCTCACCTGGGGGCTGGGGTACCACATCCGGTCTTCTTCTTCTCTTCCAGCCCTTCCAGGGCAGCGACCCTTTGTCAGGGCCTTGACGCAGTTTAAGTGCCGTCTCCTTCATGCCCCCTGCAGGTGCAGGACTTAGTCCTTAGTCTCGGCTGCCTGCATTCTGAGAGATCAGTCTGCTGAACCTGTGAGATCTAATCAACCTATGGGTAAACGCTGGTGATAGAAACATGAGCTTGTGAGAGCTGTATGATCCAGTCTAAGACGGTGATATCCCTTTCCCCATACGGATAGCTCGGGTATATTAACTAGGCCTGGGTGGTAAATTCCGTTCCACTTGCGGAATTTGGGTAATTTCGCGTTCCGCGAAGAACGTGGAATTGGCAAAAATTCTGTTGCCTCGCAGAATTTTTTGCGCTTTCAAAATGCGTGCTCGTGAGATATTTCCCACGAGCACGCAAACAGTGTTCGCGAACAGGAAAAAAGCATCGCGAACAGGCGGAACAGGCAATTCCACATGTTCCCGGAATTTCTGCGTGCTCGCAGAGATTTTTTACCGTTTCGTGGAGCTTTGCTTAGCGGGACTTACAAATTCCGCCCTCCCCTAATATTAACCATACCTGTGATCTTGTTCATGACTCAAAAAATGAGGGTAAAGTCTGGCTTTTAAGCGGGTGACCCCATTAAGATGGATGAGAAATTACAGTCTTTTTAAAATTGTGATATATGATTTGAAAAGTGAGGAAGGGGGCGTGGCTAGCAGCCGATGCGGACGGTCGCAGCCTAGCGAGGCTCCCGACCCTCTGCCCTAAAGATCCGCCGAATATCCTGTTCACGACTCAGGATCCCAGCGAAAATCGGGTCGATCCCGAGGGTAACACCCAGGCCTGCTCCGGTTCGGGTGGCGAGCCAGGGAATCTACCGCAGTGGGTGTACCTTGTTGTGCAGTGCCAGAGCCACCGGAGCCCAAGATGGCGGCGCCCCGAGAAGAAGCGGCTGCCGGAATATAACAGCGGGCCGGCGCCCGGCTGTGCAGAGGGAGCGAGGTGCTCGTTGACCGGGGGAGAGCGGGAACCGCCTGGCGCACCGGTGGGCCCCACGACCTCGAAGTGACCAGCGAGGAGACCGGGCGTGGAGGCGACCCTGGCAAGGCTCCGCCCCACCCGAGTGGAGTATACTTTAGGCCCCGGCTTTGAGGCCCGGAGCCTGCGGCACCTGTGAGCGCAACCCTGACCTGAAGCCTGGATGGGCGAGAGACTGCACTCGAGGGGAGGCCCGGGAGCGTGCTGGACCCGACTGCCGTGCCACCAGCCTGAACGCTAGGGTGCTTGAACGTGAGGCTAAGTGTGGGTGGCAGCCCCCGCGCGACCCAGGGGACGGTAACTTTACACCTTGGCTCCGGGGCCTAGTGTTTCGGTGGGTGCAGCTCCTGCCCCACCGCTTTGCTGCTCGGAGTAGAGAGGCCCGAGTGGGGCTGTGAGAGTGGACCGGGGGCTCAACATCAGGGCCACTGACCCTCGAACCTGGTGTGGCCGGCGGGGAGCCCGGAGCACGGACGAACCCGAGGTGGACCCGCTCTGTCGGTGGGCTGAATACCGTCACCCCGGCTTTGGAGCTTCTCAACCCTGCACGCATTGGGGAGCGCTTGGAGCCTTCGTCTGACGACCCCAGAAGGTGAGAAGCTGCAGCGCCTGGCCCCTGGGGAGGTGGACGGTCCTCGAGCACTCCCTGAGCCCTGAGAGCCTGGTCCCATTGTGAGGGGTGACCAGAAGTTGGCTGGAACTGAGCGGCGGCCGGATTGGGGGCCTGGGGAGGAAGGACGGCTGAGGAAGACCAGTGGCCTCCACGTGGATAACCGGAGACCGGCCTGACCGGGAACGTGGGGCGTGCGTCTTGGGGCTCACAGCCCAGAAGGGGGCCCGCTTGGGGAACAGATTGCTTGCTGCGGAGGGCACCGACAACACCCGACCATCCCTGGGACCCAGATCCACGTCGCGGGAGCAGTATGGGAAAGCCTAAGGGCGGAAGAGGGGACGGGGGCCCAGCCACGGAGACGCCGGAAGATGCTTCGCAGTCTACCACGGAACTGCAACAGATGCAGGACCGGATCCTGGAAGCTATTGGTGCCACAAGGGATGCTTTACATCAGGACATTGTACAGGTGTCGACGGGGCTGGGGCTCCTGCGGGCAGACCACGCGAAGCTGACAGATAGAGTCAAAGATGCAGAAGACTCCCTAAAAGACATCGTGCCAGCGCAAAAGTCGATGGATGGGAAGCTCACGGAAGCGATGGAACGGATACAAACCCTGGAGAGGAGGGCGGAGGATGCTGAAAACCGCAGTCGGCGGAACAACGTGCGCCTGGTGGATCTTCCCGAAAAAAAAGAGGGCACGGACATGGTGGGCTACCTGCACGACTGGCTAAAGACTGTGGTGGCCCCGGAGGGCCTTTCTCCCTTCTTCACTCTAGAACGGGCACACCGAGTGCCGTCCCGGCCCCCCAAGCCGGGCCTGCCACCTCGCCCAGTGGTAATCAAATTGCTCCACTACAAGGACAGGGATTGGCTCTTACAGCGAGCTAGGGATGCAGGCCCATTTCCAGTGGATAACAGCAAAGTTACGCTATTCCCGGACTATACGTTCGAGACCCAAAAACTGCGTGCCACGTTCCTCTCTATCAAAAAGGAACTGCGCACAGAGGGCTTACAGTACTCACTGCTGTTCCCGGCCAAACTCCGAGTGGTGGTAGACGAAAAGGCACTGTTCTTCGCAACCTCGGCGGAGGCATGGGCCTGGTAGGACACTTACAAAGCGGGCACGGACGGAGCTAGATACAGGGCCGAGGAGGAACGTCAGAAACACACAGTCAGGCAGTCACAGAGGCTCCGTGGGCGCAGACAGGGGTCTGGTAAACCGACGACCTCACAAACTGGGGAGGAACGAAGAGCGGCGCTGCAGGCTGTAAAGGAAGTGTCGGGATCGACGCTGGTCCACTCGGCGAGGGAATCGGGCTCGGAGATTCAAGAATCGGGCTCGGACACTGAGTTGTCGGAAATGGGTGGCACCAGGGGCCCTAAGGTCACACCACAGACGTCGGGTGAAATTATCGAAGGCTTACTCCTGACCACAGCACCTGCAAGAATCAAAACAAGTGGTGCAGCCTCCACGAACTGCTGAGCAGACCACTGTAAGACTGGACTATCGTGAGTCATAACGAGAATTGCGGGGCGGGGGCGTGGGGACGGCACTTGAAGGGTTTAGTAGCTAGCGCACGCACCCCAGGGCCCATAAGGCCTCCGTGGTATTGACTTCGGACTAGGGAATTTTGAGTGCGCGTTTGCGCACCAGTTTGGATGGGAGCGACTCTTCTGCAGTTGGGTCCTGTTCTGGGGGAGGGGGCACCTGGAGTAGTTGGGGTAACTCGAGGTGTAGTTTGGGGAGGGGGGATTGTTGGGGTGGGGTGGGGACGGTGTGGTGTCTAATGTCTGGATGCAACATGTTATTGACTTAAACCGAACAAGATGGGACAATGGCTAATGCGGGCTCGATAAAATGTGTGTCCTGGAATGTGCGGGGGCTCACTACAATGGCGAGGAGACACAAAATCCACTCTTACTTAGTTCGTAGAGGAGTGCATATAGTGTTCCTACAAGAGACCCATTTAACAAAAAAAGAGGGAATAGCGCTACAGCGTAGATGGAGGGGCCACCTGTTTTACACCGCGTACTCTGCTTTTGCCAGGGGAGCGTTAATATGGGTGAGAGCGGGAGTTCCTTTCCAGGTCACTAGACATACGGTAGACCCAGAGGGGAGATTTGTAGCGGTGGAAGGGCTGCTTCGGGGTCGACACATTGTGCTCAGCAGCATCTACGCGCCAAATGTAGATCAGGCAGCCTATTTCGCGAAGCTCTCCAGAGTGCTGGCCACTTACTTTACAGGTCATATGCTGATGGGGGGGGACTTCAACTCAATAGAAGACACGACACTAGACAAGTCCCACCCTCCACTACACACTTCCCCCGTACACAGGCTGGCGAGATACAGAACGGAATGGCAGGGGAAGTGGGACCTGGCGGATAGCTGGCGCACACAACATCCGACAGAGCAAGATTACTCGTTCTACTCTGGTATACACGACCTCCACGTCCGCCTTGACACCTTCCTTTGTTCCCAAACAATACTCCAGCAGTGGTCCGGACTGAATACTTGACACGTACAATTTCTGACCACAACCCAATCCGCTTGACGCTAGATTGGATGAATACAGCACCAAAGATCCCGACGTGGCGGCTGCGGCCGGACACGCTAGATGACCCACCCTTCCGCGCAGATCTTGAAAATCGGATCGCTAATTACTTCACAGAGAACGAGGGTACCGCTTCCTCCAGGGCCGTGGAGTGGGACGCTTTTAAAATAGTAGTGAGGGGGCACTGCATGGGGAAATTTGCAGGGATGCGCAGGACATTGGTAGAGGACTTAGATCAGGCTGAACGTCAATTGAAGGAGGAACAGGAATGCCCTGGCCGCCCTGAGTTACAGGGGAGAGTAAGCGAGGCGCGTGAAGCAGTGGCTGTGGAGGTAGAGCGCCTACGTAGCTACGATTACAAAACGTATTTGACAAAGACTCTTGCTGAGGGGGACAAAACTGGTACACTCTTGGCCTGGTTGGCGAACCCCAATAGGTGCGTTCAACCGATTCTGACCCTGAAGGGAAGTGGTGGCGACACACTTCAGACACAGCCAGATATTTTGGAATGCTTCCGATCATACTACGAGAGGTTGTATAGGAGCGAATTGGGGAACCAGAGCGAGGCGATAGAGGCTTTCCTGAGCGACCTGGAGATACCGCAGCTTGAGCCGGAGCAGGCTGATTTCCTAGGCGGCCCAATAGACTTGGCGGAAATAAGAGGGGCAATAAAGAAAATGGCGCGTAACAAAACTCCGGGGATAGATGGACTACCCATTGAATTTTACGGGAAATACCTGGACCAACTGACCCCGAGACTGCAAGTGATATATAACGAGGCCAAGGAAGGGGGCAGACTTCCTCAGTCAATGCGCGAAGCCATTATGATTCCTTTATTAAAACCGCGAAGGGACAGTACAGACCCGGCATCCTATAGGCCGTTGTCAATGTTGACAACAGACTACAACATTTTGAGCACAGTGCTGGCCGCCAGGATGCTACCCCATATGCAAGACCTGATACATAAAGATCAATCAGGTTTTATACCCACTAGGAATACGACACACAATATTCGAAGGATGCTCAGACTAGTGGATGACCCACCGCCGGGAGCGAGAGCCCCCTGGTATTGGCGCTCGACATAGAAAAGGCCTTCGACTCCCTGGAATGGGAGTACCTCTACAGAGTGATGCAGGGCTTTGGTCTAGATGAAGGATATATAAGGTGGACGAAGGTGCTTTATGCTTCGGCGAAGGCTAGGGTGAGGGTGGGACCCTTGGTATCGGACCAATATGAGGTGCATCGGGGAACGAGACAGGGATGTGCGCTGTCTCCCCTGTTTTCGCGCTCGCGGTGGAGCCTCTAGCGGCGATGGCTCGGCGGGGGATTCATTGCAGCGGGTTGGAAGTCAGAGGGGCCCGCCACTTCATATCCCTGTACGCCGACGACCTTCTCCTCTTCTTAGAAGATGCTGAGGAAGCTGTGGACTTTTTGTCTATACAGGGGTTTTGTCCTACGAGACCGGGCTGGACACTATAAACTTGGAAAAAACAAGGGTGCCTAGTCTCGGGTTTGGGTGCTGTTTTTTTATTTATCAGCAACAGAGCTTCAAATTGATTAGAAAGCTCGTGAATACTTTCACATATTTACATATTTTGAAACATTTTTATGGTTCCGAGGTTTCCATTAGAAAGCTCGTGAATACTTTCACATATTTACATATTTCGAAACATTTTTATGGTTCCGAGGTTTCCTATTAGAAAGCTCGTGAATACTTTCACATATTTACATATTTCGAAACATTTTTATGATTCCGAAGTTTCCTTATTAGAAAGCTCGTGAATACTTTCACATATTTACATATTTCGAAACATTTTTATGTGGAGCTGTGGACGGCGCGAAGAGACTCTTGGAGCGCTTCGGCGAAATATCAGGGCTGAGGGTTAACTGGACAAAAACCTGTCTCTTCCCGCTGATGAAGGGGGAGGAGCGCCCCCTAACCCACCCTGAGCTTAGATGGGAGCCTAGCTGTCTGAGCTACCTAGGAGTGTACTTATATCATGAGCCCGCGGACCTGCTGGACAGTAATATAGGTCGCTGTGTCCGAGCGTTGCAGAGCAGTATGACCTTCTGGGCATCCCTCTCCCTCTCAATGGCGGGCTGGGTTTCACTTCTAAAAATGATAGCCCTGCCGCGATTATTATATTTCTTCCGAACCCTCCCTGTGTGGGTACCTGGAGCGATCTTCAGACGGTTGAAATCGATGATAGTGTCCTTTTTGTGGGGAACGGGTAGACGTAGAATTGCATTGGCGACGTTGACCCGCCCGAAGGATGAGGGCGGCCTAGCTGTCCCAGATTTCGAGCTCTATTACTTGGCGGCCCAAATGCAGTTCTTTACGCAGGAGGTTGCGAGGGTCTACCGCGGCCCGGAGCAGGAGAGGGAAGGTGGCACCCCCGTCACATACTGGCATACATAACCATGCAGCAAAAATTGAGGCTTGGAGAGCTGTCCCAAGAAGAGCGGACACTGCGGCTGTGTTGGAATTGCGCGCAAAAGCGAATTGGGCCCGGGCACCCGTATGCACCTGAGATTCCGCTGGGCATGATGACAGCTCTCCCACATGGCGGAGACTGGTCGAGACTGGGACTGTCGGAAGATGCGGGGCTACAGGTGGTGGGGGATCTTTACGATGACGCAGTACTGGCCCCGTACCAGACTTTGCAGGACAGATACGGCCTCCCGAGGGGAGACTACTTAATGCATGCGGCGGTGGTGAGGGCCATACAGGCGCACTGGGGGGAGGGACTGATGGAGCCCACGACAACGCTGACGTGCCAATACACAATGATGGCGGCAGGAACGTTTAAGGCGGTTACATGCCTCTATTCCAGGATGCACACAGACACCTTACAACCACTTACATCGCTGAAGCAAAAATGGGAAACAGACCTACACTTAGAAATCCTAGACACGGTGTGGACCCAACTAGTGCGGAGGGCCAGGAAGAGCACCAGAAATGCGCGTTTCCAACTAATACACCTCTATATCCTTCACAGGGCCTACCGAACCCCGAATAAAATAGCGGCGTACTTTGGCGCGGAAGATGCTGCATGCTCCAGATGTGCCCAGTTAGGAGCAGACCTAGTACACATGCTGAGGGGCTGCCCCCGAATACAGGCATATTGGAGGGAAATAGGTGACACCCTGAATGAAGTGGCAGACAGGGAACTGCAGTACGATAGCGCGGTCACTGTATTACACTGGTTCCCACACACACAAAAGAACAAACTGACTAGCAAATTCATCGATATGGGTCTAATTATTGCAAAGAGAGAGCTGACCAAAGGATGGCAGTCGAAGGTGGGGCCAACGCACCGGAGGTGGGTGGGTGAGTTCTTGAAGTGGGCAACGGCAGAGAGTACGATCAGGTATCAGCTGGCCCGCCGTGGCTCTGACGAGAAAGCACAGGACACAGCAATGGCATGGGAAATATTAGTGCAGGCACTGAGGGATAGCACAGTGGACGAGGAGGGTGAGGAGGGGGCGGAGGGGCAGGTGGCTCCAGCAGAGATGGTGCTGACCCCGGCACCGATACCGGACACACACGCACAGTAAAAATCCGAAGCTCCGAAAGGCCCACTGTATAAGCACGTATCCTAGCACCAGGCATAGATGTAGACACCGGGGATGGAGGGGGGGAGGGGGGGAAGCATCCCGGGATCCAACAGCTGAACGCGTCCGAATTTCAGTGTGAGATAGCGGGAACGGGGTGAAAATACAAAAGCAGAGGGCGGAGGGCCCCATGTGAGGACTGTACCAGACAACCCAGACAAGAGTGTAATCTATTAATGAGTCGGCCGCCCGGCCTCCGGGATGTGGGCTGAATGGCTGTGTACGTGACACCTGGGTTGTGGTAGGAGAATGACTCTGCATTCAGGGATCCTGAATCCAGTAAAGTATACTGTAATTGACTCTGCAATAAGGTAAGTGTTTTTAAATCATTTTTTAATTTTGTTTTAAGTATTTGGATTAGTGGGCCTTATAAAATCGAGGGCGGTAGACCCCGTCAGAGGGAAGGAAAGGCTGCCCTGTGTGATCTACGTGGCTTAGGTAAAAATCACGGAACAGGCGAGAAGCTTGAATATGGCACCAAGAAGGGTAAAACAAAAGGAAACAAACCCAGAGCCATTGGAAAAAGCAGACGAGTTTGACGCTATAACAGTCGCAGAAGGGCCTGACGCGGCTATAATGAAACCCTCCGAAATAAATGATAAAAAGGAGAGGAAAAAGAAGAAGCCCACAGTGGAGAATACATTACAAGGCAGCGAGAAAGATGGTAGCCTTGTGTCTAAATCAATAATAGATTTTGTGGGTAAGCACTTCAAGAGAACACTTACTCCAGGCAAAGGCCAAACCCTGGTTCAAGCCCAAGTCGAAGTCCAAGAGATTAATAAAGAGCTACCAAGCGTAGAAGAGGTTGTGGAGATTGTGGACCCCTCCCTTACACAGAGTGACCTAAACCAGAGGATGTTACCCATAGAACCAAGACTCTCTTCTTCGCCAAGGATTTTCTCTTCGCCAAGGGCAGAGGAGGAAGGTTTGGCAGGTTGCGGGACCATAGATAAGGAGGATTGCTCCAATTTGTCCAACCCCCTCGGAAAGAACTATTTTTGACAGAAGTTTGGATCAAGTCGAATTTCAAAGCCCGAAACCCTTAGACTCCCTAAATGAAATTTTACGGAATGGTACATTGGGTATGGATACTACAACTTCATCCTCTGCCTCGATGTTGGACATTATGTTGATGCTACAAAAAATGCTCCAAGGCTTATTAGAGGTTTCTGTGTTAAATAATACCCTGTTAAATAATCACGAATTACAGTTTAAGAAAATGATACAAGAACTGCAGGGGATAAGGGAACTGATGCCAACAATGGTTAGAACAGTACAAGCCCCAGAGACAGATGACCAGATTGAAGAGAACATTGAACCAGTAGTGGAAGGTGGTCCACAGAATAATGTTTATATTTCTAGATGGCCTATGTTGGTAAGGAGGCGAGGAGAGACTTTAAGGCATCAGAATAATAGGTACTCCCATAAAAGGCCTTGTCAGACCCAGGGGAGGCTGAAGGCTCAAAATAAAGTGAATGGCAAACAAATGCATGATAGGGAAATATCTAAAGGAAATGCCTTGCGGAAAAACAAGATAAGAGAAAGTAGCAATATAGGGAGGCAATCAGCCTTTGTAGGAGCGGTAGTCGATGCTGAAAGGAAAAGGGCACGACGGAAAACTATACATAACCCCTTTAGGGAGGTGGTGAGACCTAAAAATATTAATAACAAGTTAGGAGGGAAAGTACCCACAAGAAGCTGGAGGTAGCATAGCAGACACACGCCCTAGAATGAACATACATGAGGGTAGAGGTGACTGGGATGCAAAAACCCATATAAAAGCAATGATAATAAAATGTGGATTTACTTTAAACCCAAAGAACAAATATCTGGAGGGAAAAAACAAAGAAAGTTAGTCCCACTGAATCGTTCCCAGCTCCTATTTTCATTTGCAAAATGCCCATCCCTAAAAGAAATTGGGACGAAGGACTTGAGACAGATAGGGTTCTGCAGTGATAACAATGGTGCAGAATACACAAAGGTGCTAGTCTACTCAGGCCTTGTTAAAGCGGCAATTCAGAAAGCAGAGAAAGAAATCTTAAAAGAAGGTATAAGGATGATCTCGGAAGAAGAACTAGATGCAGGGAAACAGCGAAAGGGAGGCTTCTTGAGATTCCATGCAGGTCTAGGGGAAAGGCAGGTGAGGTGGGTAACCAGGGGACAGGGGGAGATGGCTAATATCACCATAGCGGTGGAAAATGTGAAGCCTAGTACAGTTGGGGGTAGCTGGGACATGGACAGCAGTATTTGTTCATGGGGCCTGAACGAGTCAGGGTGTCTCAGCGAGATCGATTAGGTTACTGAGTTGCCGCATAGCCTGAAATTAATTTCATGGAACATAAACGGGCTGGGAGGAACAACAAAGGCGGATAGTCTAAACCAGCTTGCAAAGTGTGTTGATGTTATTTGTCTACATGAGACATGGCTATGCGGCAACACCCAGGTAGTTGAAGGTTTCGTTCATTTTCACAAACCAGCTAGCAAAAATAAAAAATTTGGACGCCCCTCAGGGGGTATGGTAACACTTGCTTCAACCAGTTTTGTAAAAGAGTCCAAACTAATCAGTTCGCTATGTAAATGGCTGTTGGTTTGTAATGTATGTCATCTAGGGTCCAATGGGAAGGATGTCCATCTGATTATCATAAACGTATATATCCAATGGGGGTCTCAAAAAGAATATGAGAGAGAATTAAGCCTCTTTAAAAAGGATATAATTGACTTGACAGAAAAGTATGGGAAGGATTCTTTGGTAATTACGGGCGATTTTAATCACAAATTAAATTTTGGAAGGTTGGATCATTGGTTCGAGGATATGCTGAGTGCCTATAACATAGATCCAGCAAATTTCCCATTATGTCCAACGTCTAGCCAGGATGAAGTTCTTGGAAAGTTCTTGGGGTCAAAGTGTTTAATATGCCTGAACGGCAGGAAGGATACTGATCGACCTGCTACACAGACCTTTAGAGTGGGAAACCAACATTGCCCTATAGATTATATCTTTATCCAGGCGTGGAACTATGTATTGGTAAAACAATTCTATGTTATTAAGCGCAGAGATAGCGACCACAATGCATTGTTTTGTGAAATTGTAGGTGGGATATTGGGCACTTGTGAAAGGGTATTCCCCTAAAGTGTGGAGTATCCCAAACGCATGTCCACAAGACTGACGGATGAGTATGTGGAGAAACTGGTAAGTTTTCAACAAAACTTATCAAAGGAAAGAATCGAAGGGCATCAGGTGGCATGGTATGAGGATATAATAGTACAGGCGGTGCAGTGCATAAGAGTGTACCTAAATGATAAGAAACAAGTCAAGGCAATTGCACAACCCAAGAAAGGAAAGTCCAAGTGGTTTAATCAGGAATGTCAGAGTAAAAAAAGTGTGATATGAAAATTAGAGCGATGCCAGAGGATCAGCTATGACCTTGGGAATGTGGAGCTCTTGCTTGGGTTGAAGAAGGAGTATAAATCCCTAGTAAAGAAGCAGAAAGGGATTTTTAAAGAAGAATGCTGGGCAAACCTTTTAGAAACAATTGAAAATAAAAATATAAAAGGATTCTGGAGGTTGATACAGGATGCTGCAGGAAGGGTACCGGGTACTATGAGCTGCGTTGTGGAGGAGGCAGCATGGGTAGACTATTTAAGTAACCTTTATAATGCTAAAAAGTCCCCGGAAAGCGAGAAGAATAGATCAACTCGGATAAGGGATGTAGAAGGTTTAATACCAGACTTCTCTATAGAGAAAGTGAAAGAAACTATTAAAAAATTAAACTTATCACGTGCAGCAGGTCCAGATAATCTTCCAGCCATCCTAATTAAAACCCAGATAGATTGGTGGGCTGGATTTTTATCCCACATGTTTGTGGCAATCCTGGCTTTAGGTCATTTCCCCAAATCCTGGAGAGGTGCCATAATTAGACCCTTGCATAAAAAAGGAGAAAAGAAAGACCCTAAGAACTATAGGTTAATTAACTTATTAGATATCGGGGAAAAGGTATTCTCTAAAATAGTCCTGGGAAAATTGAAAGAATGGGTGGAGCGGCAGTCAATAGTTCCAATAGAGCAAGGTAGCTTCAAGGAGGGGCACTCCACTATTGATCACTGCTTCGCACTTTGGGCTGTAGCCAGGAAGTCCATGGAGCAGCAGGGCAAATTGTTTTGTTGCTTCGTGGACTTTCGAGCAGCCTTTGACTTGGTGGATAGGGACTGTTTGTGGGAGACATTGAGAAAGTATGATGTTCCGGCGGATCTTTTGTTAATTATCCAAGAATTGCATAGCCATAACTGGGCACGGGTGATTAAAGATACCTCTGGCGGCCTTACAATGGAAATACCGATAAACAATGGGTTGAGGCAAGGCTGTGTTCTGGCCCCGTTACTTTTTGCCATATTTTTAGCAGACTAGCCCCTTCTCCTGGGTACTGCCAGAGGAGCGAGCCCTAAAATAAATGGTAAGCATCTGTCCTGTCTGTTGTACGCAGATGACCTTGTAATAATGGATCAAACAGAGGTGGGGCTTCAGAGGAAGTTAAATGTATTCAATGAATATTCTATCGCAAAGCGACTACAGTAAACATGGATAAGACAAAAATTCTATGTTTTGGGAAGAAGAGCACGAAGTTTAGCTGGTACTTGGGCCAAACCAAGCTAGAAACTGTAAGTGAATATAAATACCTCAGGATTTGGTTCACAAGGTCTCTGAAGTGGGATTCCCATTTGGAAGCGCAGAAACTAAAAGCGCATTTAGTGGTATGCGGGTTGAAAAGATTCAACCATAGCTATGGCGATATGTCACATAAACCTCTCTTGACTGCCTTCAAAGCTATGGTTCCGCCACAATTCCAATATGGGGCTGAAGTTCTCTGCTTCGATGGGAAAAGCACCTGGGATAAAGAGGAGGGAAAATGTTTAAAAGCCTTGCTGTCGCTCCCTGGGTCGGCAATGATCCAGGCAGTTAGAGTAGAATTGGGCCTAACCGCATGGAATGTTCAGGTGCAGATGAGTCTCTTCAGATTCTGGAACCGTTTGGGTCAGGGGGAAGTCACTAAGGTATCACAATGGTGTATGAAAGAAATTCAGACTAGTGAGTTAAAGTGGGCGAAGGCAACAAGAAGGAAACTCCTGGCCATTTGTGATTACCTGAATGTGAACATCGACCCTATGACACTCCAAATTAATGTTATAAAGAATGGTCTTAAAGTGCATGGTAAAGAAATTTCTAGGGCGACAGACCAAATGTATCTGAGAGAGAAAGACTCTGTAAAGTTTATGAGTTCAGGATGGGAGAAAGACTCTAACTTTCCATATATAGACTTGCTACCAAACCGTTGGATAAGAGCAGACGTTCTTAAATTACGAATAGGTATTAATCCGATATTTACAAATAGTGCAATAAAAACTGCCCTAATGCATCCTGATGGTAAATGTGTGTGTAAACTAGGAATGAAATGTGATATTTTGCACATCTTGCTGGATTGTTATATGTTTTTAAATTTACGTAAACAGTTTCTCCGCCCGATATTTTTAAAATATGAGGTTGAGGATCGCACTAAAGCACGGGAGCTTTTAGTTGACATGGAAAATCTTGACATTGCGATAGCTATCGGGAAATATATGCAGGGGGTATATAAGTTCCTGATCTGTCTGGAGACCCAAAATAGCCAATAGTTCTATAATCCAAATGAAATTTGGTTTTAAATTGTATAAAGGTTGTTTTTAGGATAAATTTTACTGTTAAGAATATGAATTTGTGTTATGTGATTTTAAATGATAAAGGATGAACTGTGGTTTATAGATCAAATGGTCTAAATAAACATATTTTTGACTTGACTGGACTCTGCAATAAAAATTGTTTAAAAAAAAAATGATTTGAAAAGTGAGTGACCCCATTCATGTCAATGGAGGCATTTTGTGTTTCAGGCGGATGAATAGAAGTAACCAGCATTAGCAAAGCCAATATGTCTTGCTTATGAAATATTATTGGCTAAGACAATGATTTTGATAAGCCATGCTGTACAGCTGTGCGTGTGCAGTGCAGCATAGCTGAAAATAATGTTAAAAAAGCGCTATGAAGTGACCATTGCATCTTTTTGTAGGTGTGCGCAAACACAGATGTGCACGCCTACACAGTGAGACAAGCATTTGTTTCTTTTTATTTACAGTTCTGAGGTGGATTTGTAAATAAAAAGTTGCATGCAATACGCTTTTTTGGTATAGCGCAAATCTACTTTTTTGATATAGCGCTAATCCACGTAAAAAAAAAATACATGGAAGTGGTTTAGTGGTGGGGAGCGGGCAGGGTGCGAGGCACCACAGATTGATAGGGATACAGGCGGGGGCGGGGACAAGCGAGAGACAGCAATGGAGTAGCACATGACAGCGGAGGGTGTGCCGCCAAGGAAGCACATAGACAACTTAGAGTGGGCGGAGAAGGGTAAGCACAAGGACAACAGTGGGTGGAGAGGGGGAGCCACACGGACAACGGAGTGGGGTAACTAAACATAACGACAACATGAGGTGGGCTAGAGTAGAGGAAGCAAGAACAGCAACTGAGGGAGGCAGGGGGGAAGGCGGGCCGCATGGAGAAATAAACAGGTGAAAAAGAGGAACTCGAAGTACATGAGGGAGACAGCTGGAAAACACATGAACTCTCATAGAGTGCTTAACGAAAAAGAAAAAAGTAGCCATGAAAAGGGAGCAGGGGAGGCTCACAAGTAATGGGTCCATTCTTCAGGGAAGGAAAACACCAGAAGAGGAATGAATGCCAAAGGAAGCTGATGTATAAGAAGGAAGCAAATGAGAGTGACAATAAAGCCAATCAATGTTAAACAGCAGCAGGCGGGCTCTAAGTCCACTGTAAGCTGACAATATGTCTCACAACAGACAGTTTGTGCGCAGTCTTAAGCTAGACTTTAAAAGAGGGTCACATCTGCTAAATGTTCGTAAGTTGACTGGTATGCCAAACCATGAGCCAGAAACCCAGCTAATAGCTCTGCTGACTAAAACTTGACTCTGTCTAAAGCTTGTCAGATACGTTTAACTCAAGTGATAGGCCAGATCTGTTGCCTAAGGTCCAAACCTTCTAGAGTTAACTGTGAGATAGCTTGGCTGTGTAAACGCTCCACTAATAAACACAACCACATCCTGCCTCTATGTTGATGGTTTGCTTAAATGTGCTGTGTCATGTTGATAGCACCTTTGCCGGAGAGGCCACAGACAGGAAGTAGTTTACAGGGTATTGCGCTAACTGATATAAGTGTTGTGGGCCGACCACAAAGTACCCATGTGCCTCAAAGGCTCAGAGGGAACTACCAAGGCAGCGATGGAGGTGAATGCACATTTGACTAAAACTGCACCTGGCTTGGGCCCCTCCAACTTCCTGGCATTGGGTTGCTTGTACCCTCCTATACAAAAAAGGACATCATAGGCTAGCAGTTCGATCTGTTTAGTCCCCTTTGGGTATCCCACGACTGATTCACTTGTGGTTGGTGCCTCTCTGCAGTGGCACAGTGAACAAAAAGGAAATGATTAGAATGTAGGCCAAAGAATTAACCAGTGATTGAGATTAATGCTCAAATTACTTACCGGTAATTGTCATTACTCCAATTACCGTGCCAAGTTCCAGTGCTTACTAAATGTGGTGTGTCCATCTCCTCCCAGACACTACATGGCCTAACGAAAAAAAATAATCTAGCATCCTACCACTCTCTTTCTGCCCCTCCCTGTAGACTCCACTTATAAAGGTTATAAAGGAGGCAGTGACCCACACGCCTTCCTGTAATCTGCAAGCACTAGATATCGAGGTTGTCATTATTGGAAGGGATGATGGCCATAAATACTGGCACGAGGAAAAGTAATCGAAGCAATGAAGATTACTGGTAAGTCATTGGTGCATTATCTCTTCAACCCCTTGTCGCCCCCGTACTTACTGAATGGGTATGTACGAAGCAATAACCTCAATACTCAAGCCTGCCAAGCACTAAATACCTCTTAATAACACAAGATGTCACATAAGAGGGAAAAGAGTATAATTGAAGGCAGTTGCTGAAGGATCACAACAGCTGCAGAAACATGAAACACCAGACAGAGATCACTACAGACTGAGGACCCAGTTATGTAGGAAACAGATCACAAAGAAGCAGTCACATAGAGACAGAATTCCCATTCATTCTGAGATAAACCAGGTCTAAGTGAAATCACTGTTCCAAATTTTGGCAGTGCATGCTAAGAAAGATTACATCTAGCTTTTTTGAAGCGGGGATTGCTATGAGGTGGGCCTCAGTAGAACATAGGGACAGATGTATCAAAGGTTTTTCCCCATTCTGTGTCTATGGGAAAATCTGTTCATACATATGGCCCATAGACTTCTGCTGGGCTGGCTGGTACTCAGTGAATCTATTGTTCAGTCAACAGGAGCAGGTGTTATACAAGGCCCAGTGTATTAGAGTAAGTGCTTCAAAGGTGATACTTTTACTTAGAAGGAGCTAGTTGGGTCACGTGTCTGAAATCTCAAGAGCATAGGTACATGGCAGACACTGTTGGAGTAATAGAAGCGGGATCCCCATTGAAAACCTATATAGTTGAAGAAGGATGTTTGGTGGACTCCCATTTCGCTTGCCCCAGACGTCAAGTTAACCCCTCATCTAATGTAATAGTTTTGTATATTTTGGGATAAATGTGGTCCTAACTAGGCTGCCGTCATGGAGAAAGAAAGGCAGATGAGAAAATGCAGAGGAATGCAAGCTCCCAAATATAAGAAGGTAGGAGCCAAGCAATTAGGTAGTCCACAGAACACCCACAGTGACTTGTGACAGGGCTACCAAACCCTCCATTGGAGATGTTTTGGCAACATCCGGGTAACCAGTAGAGTCAAACATAGACAGAATATATATGAAATGGCTCTATGGAGGACAAATTTACAGAAAGTGTCTGAAAGTGTGACAGCAGTGGAAGCCGATGCTGTCGAGATAATAGATGACTTGGAGAGTTGTGGTGCAGGGGCCAGGGCAGCTGACTTCGGAACACAGGGTTCACAGTTCGATCCCCGGCGGCAGCTCAGCTCAGCACCATGTGACTCTGGGCAATAGCTCACTTAATTTCCGTGACGGCCCCCAGCGCCTTGAGACCCATAAGGGTGAGTGGTTTTTGCTTTACAAATACGTATTTACATGTACATTTAGTGCAAAAAGGGTGAAGTGGGGGTGCGTTTTTGCAGATTAAAGAGAAGGCACGCTGTCGTGTTTTGGGCCACCTGTAGTCGCCGGATTAAATATGCCGGTAGACCTAGGTACACAGTGTTTGCGTAGTCCAGCAGAGATAGGATTGTAGCTCAGACTACGGTTTTTTGGGCTTTCCATGGGAGGAGGGTATCGAAATTCTTGAGAGCCTTGAGGATCCCCATGAAGTTTAAACAACTGAGGATTGATAGGCTGTTATCAACAATGGCTCCTAGGTTACTAGCTGCCAATGTGGGGGAAGGAGGGGTAGGTCCATCTATGGGCCAGGCACAACCCCAACCCAGATTAGGGTTATGCCCTAACAGTATGATTGCTGGTTAAGCCTAGTTCACTGTAGTTGTATTTCTTTGAGCCAACCTAAGACTGCTCTCATGCAATTTGAGAAGGTTTCTTTGCAGGTTTCTGAATTGCCTTCATAGGAAGAGGCTATATGGGTGTCATTGGCATAAGAAATTATTGTGAAGCTGAATTACTCTACCAGGGTGGCCAATGGAGACGTGCACATTAAACAATGTTGGGCTAAGCACAGAGCCCTGGGGTACCCCACATTTTAAAGGTTTAGCATTGGAGAGAGATGGTTTTGTCCAGACTGATTGTCTGACCTTATTCCTCTCTGAGCAAGAACAATCACCCTCCACTCCCCTGAGACCACAATTAAACAGACGTAAGAGGATGTTATGGGGGACAGTGTCGAAGGTCGCCGAAAGATCTAGCAAAATGAGTGCATTATTATGCCCGCAGTCTAGGGACATTTCTAATGACTCAGACACTTCTAGCAGTGCTGTTTTGGTGCAGTGACGTGAACGAAAACTTGATTGGGAGGGATGCAGGAGGTGTTGGAGATCTAAGAATTTCGAAAGTTGTTTATTTACAGCAGATTCTAGAATATTATTAGCTGCTGACAGAAGAGATATAGGTCTAAAATTAGATAGAATCTTACTGTCTGCGAAGGGCTTCTGCAGTAGTGAGATGACACTAGCTTGTTTTCATATCAGAGGGACAGAGGCAGTTTGGAGGGAGGCATTAGGCACCTTTGCGTAGACAGGACTGATGACCTGTTATTTGTTTCATTACATGGCCTGGGCAAGGAATGAGTGGTGAACCAGATTTGCATGACAAGAGCATTCTTTTTTGTTCTTCATTTGGGAGTGTGAGAGATGTCAGAACATTTTCAGTAATGGGTTCTGTGGAAGCGAGAAAGAGGACATGAGAGGGCAGAGTTGTTCAGATTCCAAGGTTAATTTGTATTTGGAAATGTTGTTATCAAAGAAGTCCCTTAACTCAGGACCTGTTTTTCTCATTACCTAGACAGCGTTTTTTAAATAGACAATGGTGACTCCCAAGGTCAGATCAATGACAGTGCTCAAACATCATTAAGAAACCGGAAACCCATGCCTGCCTTAAATCCAAACCAGAAGAACTGTCAATTAATTCAATGCTAAATGAACACTATATAGGAGGCCAATATTAGGCCAGATAAATTCTGGTCAAGAAAGTAGTACACTGCTAGAGGAAGCCTCTGACAACCTAGCACCCAACCATCTCCAGAAAGTCAAAAGCAAAGTAAACCAGTGACGTATGACCCAGTTAACCAAGCCATCTATCTGTTCCCTAAAGGTAAGGCCTACAAGAAGGTAATACTAGGCAGAATAAGTCCTCATCCATTATTCCCAGGCATATAATACTGAAGAGGAGGAAAATAAAGAAAGCTATTCCAACAACATGCCAAACCCCAACTAAGAATGAACAAGGCCAACCTTGGCCTTAAAGAGAAAAAATTGCCTTGATTGATATAAAAAAAGGTCAGGATAGTCTAGACTTGCAACACGGGCCCGAACCGAAGAGGAGAATAAGAGCAAGCCAGAATGATCACAACCTAACATACAAGCTCCAAGCGCAGTAGGGAAAACCATATAAAGTTAGAACAATTACAACCTAATCCAACAATTCAAAACCTAATTATGAAGCATAAAAGTACACAACAGTGGTCAGGGCCCAGATTGCTTGCTCCGAACTTGATCGGTATCACAATAGGAAACCAGAGTGATCAAGGTCTAATCCACAACCTCCAAACTCAGCATGAAGAATAATTGGAATGGCATGACACAAATCTACTTTCCAACTCCAAATATATCATGGAGCTCAAGATGAAGTGAAAACTGACCATGCCTAATTCATAAGCTTTAACCTCAACGGGGAGCAGAAGAGGAAACCAGAGCCGCCAAGTCTTAATCCATAAACTGCCAGCACAACAGGGAGTACCACCAGAAGCCAGATGGGTACTGCCCAACTCTACACATTCTGTACCTAGCTCTGAATACAGGAGGAAGCCAAAGTGACCACAGTCAAATTATCTCCTACCTCAAAACCAGCAGAGAGAAAAGGAGGGAACCAAATCGACCAAAATTAATACACAAATTCCAGTTTATTAAACATGTAAGCATATTTAAAAATCAAAATCGGTGTACTTTGTGATAGTGTGAGAAAATGTATTATTATTTGGGGTGGATGGTAGTCCACCACAGGTAATGCTGTTACTATCCTTATTAGGTCCAGTAAAGGTTTCATAAATTTAAACCTGAGATAAACCCCTGATAGGTATGGCACAGAGCAGGCTGAATTAAATTAAGAACAAAGTTGAAAAGACAACGAAATTAAAAAAAATTCCACTCCGATTTATGAAAATAGAGAATATTTCAATTAACAAAACAAGACCATAATTTTAAAAGATTCAATACAGGCAACTGGAGATATGATTTTTAAAAGTTTAAATTACATTTTAGCTCCAAAAGGCACAAAACGCTATCTGTAGGCAACTGGTCACCCTAGACCAGGGCAAATAAAAAAATGAAGACCAACCACAATAGAGTGCGGGTCAGATACGAGGCCTAGGCAGGTCCCAGTAAAAGAGCTACCTTCAAAGTTGAAATTTTTCTGGAGAAAAGGTGGTCATCAACCAGTTGTTGATGGGAAAAGCTGGATGCAAGTCAGGGGGTGGAGGTTGACAATGGCAGATTACTGATGAGTGGGGTCCCCATGCCATTGGCGATGTAGGTGAGAAAGCTCCGGGAGAGGGAAGTCTGGTGCCCATGCCCAAGAAGGTCTCTATGTCAATCGGCTTCAGGTCGGTGTTTCTCTTGGTGAAACCTTTTATGTTTGGACTCAGGAATCTTTCTGAAAGTAAAATCTCCTGAAGCAGGACAAATCAGCAAGTAAAATCCAACCCGCAATTCGATGTTAATGGCTTCAGTTTCCCACTGGTTCTTCTGAGAAAAAGTTGACAAAAAGTCCCAGCTTTTGCAGTTGGGGCAGAACACTCATCCTAGGGCCCTAAGACCTTAGGGGTCAGGACTCACTCTCATAAGAGTCACCAGCAGGGTCCAGGGCTGGTCAAGTTGAACTGGTGAGCTGGGCTCTTAAGGAAAGTGATCTTCTTGCATCCTTTGTGTCCCTGTAGCTTAACAGGAGGTTAGCCAAATAACAGTTTACTTCTTGGTTCAGTGTACAAGTCGAAGCATGTCCAGCCCCCTAGGGTTCTCCAGGTGTTGCCCTTCTGTTGTCGTCGTCAGGTCCAGCAGTGTTCTGGGCGTAATTATTTTTATTCACATTTTTTAACTTCAGCTTGTACATATCAGAAGGCTCCAAACTCTTGCTTTTGATTTTAATCATTTACTTACAGGACATACAGTCTCCTGATGAAGGGTCCCGACACGAAATGCATTGGGATGATTAACATAAAGTGTTGAGATACCAAGAGAACATTGAAATGATGTACAGTCATATATGAGAAGTACCATAATGATAGTCTAAAAAATAATAAACAAGACATCCTTCAGAACTGAAATATCATGAACTGATTGTGGACCTTACTTTAATTCCTAAAAGGGTATTTTAACTAAAACGGAGTGCAACAGAGGGACACTAAGTATTCTAACTTAGTGCTTTATTTCGTGTACCTACACTCCCTTAGGCCAGAGGGGAATACCTTGTGTGAACCCAAGAAGTTTAAATCTGTTTAGAAAACGATCTATTTTTGATTCAACAAATGTACCTTACAACTCTCTTATTTTGATTACTGTAAACTATCCCACAGTACCACTCTCTACCTAAAATCAAGATGGCAGAACCTTTCTTTCCCTGTGGAGAGCTCCCTTTGTCCACCCAGAAGTGTGTCAATGATAACAGGAAAATCATCTCCAAACCAGTTCTGGGGCAGTTCCTCTCCCACTGGAATTGTTGTCTGGCTAGCTAGCAGGATCCTATAGGGGCGGGCCCTGGTGTGAGCTACAACTGCTTGTGACCGGGTAGGCACCCTTTTTTATTTAATTACGTTTTTGGGCAGAAGTCCAGATGGCCATCTTGTCATAGGAAATTAAGCCCTTCTCCCTCTTTCTCAGCTCTTGGAGCCTTGTCACCCCTAATTAAGCAGCCATTTAGCTCCTATGTGAAAGTAAATACTAAACCAAGAGAGACTCTAGGAGTTGTTTATTAGGTCTAGCAAACACGCCCCTTAAATGGCACAGTTAAACAAAAGAAGGATGCTGTTCCTCCAGAGAAAGCGAGAAAGAAATATGAGAAGCTATCGGTCGGGACCGGGAAAGGTTCTGTTCAACTGGATTGGGAGATCTGTGTGATCAGAAGTTATTGCCCTCACCCAGATGGGCGTCATGCTTCATCATTGGGCTGCTCCTTGTTGGACCGGTGCTGCAATGCCCAGTGGGCCCCTCGAGAGGGCTCTTTATCAAAGATCTTATGATTTGGTAGCAATAATGAGTGCAAGTGCGGATAAAGTGTAGGGTGGTGTGGTAAGTAATTTAAAAATGTCAAAGGGATACCGAAGGCTATTTAATAAGCTGCCCCCCTTGACAAGAGTAAAAACAAACAAATGCTGTCTAGGAGCCAAGAACCTTGACAGCGTACAATATGTGAAGTAGGGTTAAACATGTTTCATGCCTTGTGGCTCAACTGTATCTTAGACAAGTGATGAGGATAGAGGCCTAACCTCGAGACTGGGCACTCAATTTACAAAGAAAAGCAATGCTTTCTCTTAGAAGTTCATACGTCTTTATTCAATTCCTCTGTATTTCAATTATGCATCTTTTCAACGTCATATTGTATGCTTCATCAACATAATAATCGTCTTATGTCGAACTTTGTCAATACATAAATCCACTTGATAACAACACCCAATGCATTTCGGGTCATCAAAGAACCTGACCCTTCGTCAGGGGTCTGCAATAAATGAAGATCAAACAGGACCAAAGTTAGTCACTCACAGGGATAATCAACTAAAAAGCTGCGTGCCATATATGAAAACGGAAGGTTGAAAAAAGTGGTGATGGATAGTGAAATTGCCAACGTCCCAGAGGAAAGTCATAGCTGAGTTTAAAAACGAAAAGTTAATCTATCTATGAGCGAAAAGCCGCTCCACCTCAGTGTTGAAAAGAAAACAGAAGTTCTACCGGTAACATACAACAGGTACAACATATAACAGCAAAATAAAGCATAACGGCATGCGCTTTTGAGCGCATGCCGTTATGCTTTATTTTGCTGTTTATTTGCCTCTTTCATTCGTTTTCACTCGGTTGTTGTAACTTTGCTCTATTTGTTTTGAAGCCTTCTACACCCTTTCCACGTGACCGGGGAACCACTACCTCATTGGCTGTGGTCGCGGTCATGTGATTGAGTTTACACCCTATTAGATTCATTGTTGCTAGTTTGTGCTCAAACCTTTGAATCCACGGAAGCACGGACGCGTTTATTTTCTCGTAAGTGCTTATGGCTTTATCGCTTGATATGCGTTATTGTATGTTACCGGTAGAACTTCTGTTTTTCTTTTCAACACTGAGGTGGAGCGGCTTTTCGGTCATAGATAGATTAACTTTTCGTTTTTAAACTCAGCTATGACTTTCCTCTGGGACGTTGGCAATTTCACTATCCATCACCACTTTTTTCAACCTTCCGTTTTCATATATGGCACGCAGCTTTTTAGTTGATTATCCCTGTGAGTGACTAACTTTGGTCCTGTTTGATCTTCATTTATTGCAGACCCCTGACGAAGGGTCAGGTTCTTTGATGACCCGAAATGCATTGGGTGTTGTTATCAAGTGGATTTATGTATTGACAAAGTTCGACATAAGACGATTATTATGTTGATGAAGCATACAATATGACGTTGAAAAGATGCATAATTGAAATACAGAGGAATTGAATAAAGACGTATGAACTTCTAAGAGAAAGCATTGCTTTTCTTTGTAAATTGAGTGCCCAGTCTCGAGGTTAGGCCTCTATCCTCATCACTTGTCTGTTTCTAAGGCACGTTGGGCTACGTGCGACGGCGAGGGCACCCACCTGAACCTTCTCCATATTTTGGATTAAGTTGTTTATAGAGTGCTCAGGATAACATTGTTTCTCAACTGTATCTTAGGCAGTTTCTCAGGATGAAATAGATGATGCCTACCCTACACCTGATTGGGAATGGAGGTGTGTTTTAATAAATGGACCCAATCAATATTTGTTGTCCACTATACCTGCTCCGGTATAGGACATCAGAAATCCGACTCTATTAGTTTAGTGAGTTTGCCTCTTAGGTATTGGCAGAGGACCTCGCTTAGCTGCGGAAACAGAGTGGTCCCATGTGGAAATTTAACTGTAACCTAACCTCTTCTGCTGGCCTAGCGATCTAGCAGTGTTTTGGGAGTGCCATTTTTATGCCCAGTGCCACCCTGTGAGTGGAGGAAGCTCTTTACCACTCCCTAACCAATGAGGTAAAAGTTCCCAGGGTTGATCGTACCCACTTTTACAGGACTTTCTGTGTGTTTTACTATAAACTATCCCACAGTGCCCCTTTCTACATTAAATCAAGATAGCAGACCCTTTTTTCCCTGTGGAGCACTCCCAGTAGCCATCCAGAGGTGTGTCTATATTAACAGGAAAATACTCTCTTGTGGTCTCTCCAAACCAGTTCTGAGGGCAGTTCCTTTCCCACTGGAATTGGTCCTTGGCTAGCTATCAGGACCATATTGGGCGGGCCCAGGTGTGAGCTACATGTAATTGTAATAGCATTTATATAGCGCTTTACTACCCCTGACGATGCGTCAGAGCGCTTTTCGGTGAGCAGCACGCTACTCTGGAACCCAAAAAGAATTAGTGGTGAGTTAGTATAGGGAAGTATGAAACTTATTTGAGCGGTGGACATGTAAGTTGGTTATTTGGGTTGAAAAGGATAGAGGAGGATTAGGAGAGGGAGGAGTTTGCATTTATATAGCACTTGGTATCCCTGATGATGCATCAAAGGGCTTTTCAAGAAGTAATACGCCACTCCGGAATCCAAACAGGATTAGTGCTGAATTAGTACTTGGAAATATGAAATTAATTTGAGCGGTGGCCATGTGAGTCTGTAAGTTGGATTGAAAAGGATAACGGAGGGATAGAAGAGGAAAGGGTCTAGAATGTGTTTATTTGGAGATTATAGCAGCAGGAGCTGGTTTGGAATGAGCAGAGGGGGGAAGACTCAGAGGGAAGAGTTAGAAAGGCTTTTTTGGGAGAGCTGTATGGTGAAATAGGTTTGAGATTATGCACAGGAGGGGTACAAGAGGGAAGAGTCTAAAAAGGGTTATTTTGGGGATCATACCAAGGGTAGTGTAGGGAGGAGACTAGAACATTTTGTTTTGAGGATCACAGTAGTCAGAGAGTAGAGCTAGAGAATTTATTGAGAGAGCTATAGGGTGACAAATAGGGTAGTGCATTGAAGAGAGTAGTAGATTTAGGTTTGGGATGAGCCAGAGAGTTGAGGTAGAGGATATATTGAGAGAGGTATGAGGTGAGATGTAGGGTAGTGCATTGGAGATGCTGAATTAGGAGTAAACTAATAAATATAAAGATATATAAGTATATGGAGGTATGTATGTATAAGTAAGGAGATATATCTAGATTTAAGTTGTATTAAATAAACTCAGACTTTCAACAGTTTTTTTTAACAGAGTTTTATATAGCATGAATTTGACCCAAATCGGGTATCAGAGCGCTTGACATAGCACCAGTTGCGTTAGAAAATCTTAACCAGTGCCATGCATTTTAGAGAAAAAGTCAATTAAATTTTGGTACCCCTAGTGGATTCATAGTGGATACTTCTCAGTTGCTACACCTGTCCCCACTGAAAAATAGCAGGAGCGTAACTGATCTTAAAAACGTCCACTGTATCTAGCCTGGACTCTAATTACTTCTCCCAAGGTCAACAGTGGACTGGACACCAAGACCTTTGACAAAATGGAGCTCTGTCATTGACTGAAGTTGGCTTTCATCTTTGTTTTTTGGGTGGTGGATTTCTGGGTACAATAATGTTTGCTAATTTTAAAGTATAAACTCAGCAGCTGGACCCCTGGCCCAGTTAGTTTCCAGTGTTTTTTTTAATGTGCCTTTATTTTTTGTTTTATGTGGAAAACCAATAAAAATAAGACAGTACGCACAACACGCGCCAATGTCAGAGAATACATAGTACAGGTTGCACAAAATAATTTGTATAATACACAATACTGTCATCTAGGCACAGAGACACATGAGAAGGACCTGAAACAGCACTTAGACTGCAGAGCAATGTACCCGTCATTGCAGCGGGGGCCAGCCCAGCCGTTTTACCATTGTCTCACCGGAACAGCCTCCTGTAGAATCCAGCCCATAGTAGGCCCAACACCAACCCCAGATCTTGTAAAACTTACGGGGACAGCCTCTACTGCAGTAGGTCACTTTTTTGGCTGCCATGTAGAGGTCTATCTCTCATCTTTATTCATGTATGGAAGGGACTTCTGGCGCACCCCAATATCTCGCTATGTCCCTCTTACCCATCACCAAGCCCAATGCACTAAACAGGTGCGTGAACCATGGAGATCCATGTTGTTTGGGATTCCCAACAAGATGTATTTTGGGTTGAGCGGGAGCGAAACCTCGAGTATGCGTGGAAGTTCATGGATGATCCCGCTCCAGCAGACATGTATTTGAGGGCATTCCCATAGTTTGTGCATACAAGATCCTGCTGACTCAACACATCATAGGCAGGTAAGTGTGGGCGACCTACCCATATTGTATAGTCTGCTACGGTCATAGTAGACCCTGTGGAGAATTTTGAATTGTATGATGTATAGGTGAGCCTTAATAGCAACCTCCCAAGGGTGCATCAGTGCGGCCTCCCAATCAATGTCCTCAAAATCACCCAAGTCCCGCCTATACTTCTTCCTGAGTTCACACAGCGACCCTGGCATATTATTATTAAATGTTCTGTATGTCTGGGGTATTGCACCTCTGCCCATTTCTTCCATTAAGATACGTCCCTAGATGGGGGCGTACTCCAGGATCTCAGTCTTTTCCCCCTCTCCTTCCCAACTCCTCTGCCCACCAAGCATGATGGAGTTGTGCATATTTTAAGATGTGGGTCGGTGTATATGGTAGTCCTGTTGGGTAAAGGAGAAGAGCATAATACCTCCCGCTTCAAGGATATATCCGAATTTAGAAACACCTATAATGTCCCATGCCCCAAATCCCCACAACTTTGCAACCTCCTTCAGCCATGTCCCTTTCTAAAGGGGGATTTCCCTTGTGATCTAGTGTGCCAACCCCAACGTGTTCATCACCTTACCTCACGCTGCCAGGACCACCTACGTCAGCGGTGCCAGTCTTTAGGTGCCCTTCCCTCCGTAAATGTAGTGTAAGTAGAGCGCTGCTCTCATCCTGCACATTCAAGTCTGAATGTCAGGTGATCTTGTTGGGCATAAATCCAGTCATTAATATTGATTAGGTGGGCCAGCCAGTAATAACCTTCAATATCCGGGAGCGCCAGCCCTCCTTTGTATAGGGAGCGCTGTAATGTTCAAAGTGATATTCTAGGGTGATCTCCATCCCACAACAGGGTCCTCAACTCCTCATTATTCTTGGTGAACACCGTCTGGGAAAGAGGATAGTATGTTTTTTGGAGTGCATATAACAATTTAGGGGATCATTTTCAAGAGGGCTGCTTGCCCCATCAACGAATGGGGGAGTCCCTTCTGTCTGTCAATATCTGCCTGAATATGTTTCAGCACCCGTCCGAGATTCCTGCAGGCGCAGAGTTCCTTTTGTGAAGCCATGAAAATTCCCAGGTATTCAAATCCGTCTTCGGCTACTCTGAGACCCTGAGGCAGAAGCAGTGTGTCTATTGAACCTTGTGGTGTGTAGAGCGCTGATTTGTCCCAGATAATCCTATACCATGAGTGGGTCCCATAATTCCCTAATACCTAAAATAGGACCAGGATGGTGGTCATTAGGTCTGTTATGTAAAGGAACATATCATCAGCATTTAGGGATACTTTCGCCTCTGTCTCGTCAGTAGACGAGATTCAGAAGCCTCCCACTCCTGGGTGCAATCTCACCTCACACCCTAAAGATGCCATTGTGAGGGCAAATTTAATTGGGGATAGAGGACAGCCATGCATGGTTCCTCTGCCTATTTGGTCACCACTGGGTCTCAGTACAGCATTGCAACCCATTTCAGAAATTGAGGGCCAAAATCAAGTTTATGTAACATCTGTTCCAGAAAAGGCCAATGAACAGCGTCAAATGCCTTTTCCGTGTCTAAAGAGAGGAAGACTTGGAGCCAGTCGGGGCTGGTCAGTCGTCAGACAGTTATTCGTCTATCTTAGATTGTGGCGTGCTGACCTGCCAGGCATAAATCTTGACTGATCACAGTGTATTAAAGGTGCAATGATCTGCAGGAGACATGTGGCCAGGATAGCAGCCAGTCGTTTTGTTTCAACGTTAAGTAAGGAGATCGGGCAATAGGAGTCGCACCAGTCTTCGGGTTTCCCTTGTTTGAAGAGTGTTATAATGGTAGATCTTCAAAGGTCTGGAGGGTGTTTGCCCTTCTCCTTTACCTCCTGGAACATGTTCAGAGAACAGGTTTACGTAACGTTTAAAAAACTCGGATGTGCGATTTGCCCCTGTATCCATTATACTGGGGTGAGCTAATTAAAGAACTAAATGCAATACTAAAAATATCCCTTCTGGCAGACCCGAAATTCATACTCTTGGGTATCCCATGTGAAGTTGACGTTCCCAGACCCCAGTTGCTTTTTAGCTCCCTGTGCTTGGTAGTGGCAAAGCATGATACAAGGCACTGGGGCACACAAGATACCCCGACACTGCACAAATGGAAACATGGCATGGATCTGTACATGGTAGCAGAAAGGGTATCATACAGGAGTAGAGGGTGCCTCTAAAAATTTACTAGGATATGGAATAATTTGGTGAACCACTATGGTTTACCAGGGAGGAATGACGACTCTCAAATCACTGCTAATGAGACGCAGGACTAGGTGCGACCAAATGGGCACAGGAGACTAAAGGAGGGAGCGAGGTGGAGTACCGATGTATCTTTGGAGTATAAGGGAATTGTACATGATGTTACTCACCTGATATGTATTAAGGACAAGTAAAAACACCAGAGATAAGAAAATTTAACTAACATGACTGCCCTGAGTGTGACTTGTTGTTATTGTTCTGCGATATATGTTTCTTAAGCAATAGAAACAAATAAAAATCTATTAAAAAAATGAACCTCGGCTGCAATACCTTTGGGACCTGGGGTTTTCCCCATGTTTAATTTGGCTATAGCAGCCTGGATCGCATTCAACGCAAGATCCTCCCCAGCGACCCTTATGCCTCTGCGTCCAATACCGGGGTGGGACTCGAGGCCAGATATGTCTCAATGACGTGAGAGTTGTGAAGCTGCCCAGCCACATAGATTTGTTCCTAACACCGAGTAAATTAATTTACGATTAAGGCATGCGTGTCACAGCTTACCCCTGCCTGGTTTACAATGTTGTGCACCTATTGGGCCTCCTGCTCCCTGTGACCCAGCCACGCTAAGAGTCAATCCGCCTTGTTCCCTGTTTCATACAGGCGAAATAGAGTGGCCATCATCTGTTGTTTGGCCTTTTCATGTGCCAAGTCCCTATATTCCACCTACCACATTGCTATCTGCCTCAGAAGTAGAGGATCAGTAGCCAAACCAGACGACCCCTCAAGTTGTAAACTCTGTTTCTCCAGCTCTTGGAGCTCAGCTAGTTCCCAGCTCTTTTTCTGTGTGATTAGGGTCTTAAATGCCTCCCACAGTACAATCTTAGAAGCCAGTGAGTTTTCATTCTCATTAAATTACATTTCGGTATCCACCCTTAGACACCTCACCACTTCCCGGTTCTTTAGGTTCCAAGCATTTAATTTCCACCCAGTGGTCCTCCAGCCCCTGAGTTGTCCCATACAGACTAAGAGGGGCTAGTGGTCTGAAAGACCCCTTGCCAATTAGTTGGCATGTGTCAACCCTCTACTTCTACCGGCACGAAGACATAATCTAGTCTCAAATAGACCTTGGGGGCTCCCGAAAAATGAGAGTAAGTTCTGCCAGAAGAGTGTAGAGTGTGCCTCAAGTCACGTAGGCCCAGTATGTCCGCAAACTGTGCTATTGCTAAAGCCTGTTGTTGGGTTCCAGAACGGTTGAGCTTTGTTGTCATGATGTCATTAAAATGCCCCCCCCACCACCATATGTAGTGTAGAAGTAGATTCCAAAAGAATGTCTTTTAATTTAGCCAAGGTTGGTGCCTGCAGCCGGGGTGGGGCATATATGCTCATTAGGGTCTTTTCGGTCCGTCCCTGGTAACCTTCCACCCCCACATATCTACCATTGGGATCTATCCAGGTTTTGAATACTCAAAAGGGGTGACTTTACCTCACCAATATTGCCACCCCTGGTAAATCCTGTGTGTCAGTGTGGTGTATACTCCCCTACACATGAATCAAAAGTCTGTTCCCTGCACCCTGCAAATGTGTCTCTTGAAGGAAAATTACATCACGCTGCAACCGTTTCATATATTGCATGACCAGGCCCAGTTTGATTTTATTACAAAGGCTATTGACGTTCCAAGTCAATACCGTGACGGGTGAATCCTCTAGCTGTCCGGATTGGGTCATCTCAGGAGTGGTCCTAATGTGGTCTATGTGCCTAGTAAGCGGAATTTGTCCTTGTGTCCTTCCAATGTCAACAAGGCGAACAATAATAAGAATTGCAAAACTTAACATTTCTCCCCTCCAACCTAAACTACCCCCCGGTATTTCCTCATTTGCCCGAACCACATTATCTGATACAAGCCTTGCATGAAGAGAATGTGAGAGGTCTGTAGCCCACCACCCGCCGTAGCTCAGGAACTGCGAATAACTTCTAGTAAACCAAACTGATACCTAAAGAAAATGAAGAACATACTCCCAAAGTTAATACTGAGAGTCTCTTGAATGGGGGGGGGTTGGACGGTGAAAATCAGTTAATTTCAAACAGCTCTGCCATGGCTCGACATCTCAGTTCAACTGCCCTGGCCATCTTGTACCATATTCATGTCTGGTTCCGGGGACTTCTTTACAATAGAGTCTTTTTCCATATTTGTAATTTCCGCCATCAGTCAGTGGCCTCCATCAGTCTGATGACTGATTCCTCTCTGACAAGTCAGATGTAATGCCCCTCTGTGTCCTGTTTGTGCTTAGTCTTTTTCAGTATCCAATTCATTTCACCCTCATTGTCTGATGAGAGACCTGATCTTTGTCCTTGAGCTGACAGAGGTGTCCTGCTGTGTCTTTTGCCTATGGCGCCACTTTGTCATCTCCTCCCCAGTCTTTGGTGGTGCGGTGGCTCACGTGTCCTCCTCTTTTCACCCTTCAGCACGAGCACTCCTTCAGCCAGGCCCAGGCCTCTTCAGGTGACTGAAAGAGGAGTGCCCTACGGTCGCAGAGGACCTTGAGCTTCGCCGGGAATAATAACACTTATTGTAGTTAGAGAGCCCACAGCTTCGTTTTGACAGGGTCACGGGTGCGCCTCTGCCTCTGAACCTCATGGGAAAAGTCTGGGTACACCATCATTTTAGAATGTTTGTGGCGGATTTCTCCCATACAACGCACTTCCCTCCCTCAGTATCATGTGTCTATCTTGAAAATTCAGAAAGTGGGCGATCACCGGCCGTTGAGGTGTCCCTGGAGGAGGTTTTGAGCTCAGCGCCCTGTCGGCTCGCTCTATGACAAAGCAGGATGACAGTTGTTCCAGGGGGAGTGGAGCTCTCAGCTATCCATTCAGAAAGGCATCGTGTTAGATACTTTGACCTCCCTCGAAAAAGCCCAAAAAGCTCAAATTGTTTCTCCTCACACGTTTTTCCGCATCATCCACTCTCCAGACCATTTCCTTTATTGTGGTGCTCAGCTCTATCACTTCTTTGCAAAGACTCTGGGTCATGTCCTTCAACTTTGATATTCTATTTTGTGCTTTCATGACCTCTCCAATCGGTGTGAAGGTTTTGTCTGAGCAGGGCGACTTCAGAGCGCACTTCCCCAAATCTCCCTTCCAGGGCCACCATTGAAGATTGGATTGTCAGCATGAATGCTGTATTGTCCGGCATACTGGGCGCATCGTCCTCAGGCCCCCCCTTTTAGGCCAATACCATTGTATAGTGGTCCATTTTCCCGTGTTTGGAAGGGGTTTGGGATCTTTATCCTTGGCTATGTTCTGGGCAAGGTGGATTCTGAGCAAGAAAGGGAAGAAGAAGAGGGGTGAGGTAAGGGGGAGATTGTAGCACAATAAAGATCACTCGATGTGGGTCACTGCCTCAGGGACGGAGCACTGTGAGGATCGCTGCCTCAGAGCACCGGCGAGTCTGCCGTCGTGCAGGGAGGGTTTGTGAGAAGTTGGCCCGATATGCAGCGTTCACTATTCTAGTGACCACTATGCATCGGTCCAAACGACCCTTATGGTGATTGGTTGTAAGTCAACCTTAGACCAGCTATCCTAGTAGCGTGGATACGAGCAGTCTTCGGGCTAAACTCTAGAGGGCGTGTTAAGCCAGCTGTTATACCATCGCATACCCCTTGAACACCAAGTGAAAGGACACCACACAAGTGTTATGAAAATAAACAGTGTATTTATTAGAATCACAACAGCCCTGGACTCTTTATGAGGACAGGGTACTAAGCACAGAACAAAACTCTTAGGAAAATACTTCAAGTGCACAATCAATACAAGTGCCTGAGGGCACGGAAAGTTCTAGTGGTCTCGGGCGGACCCGATAAGGCAAGTCGGAAGCGAGGGACTCGGGACCCTTAAGTAAGGAGGCTATGCGGGCACCGAAATGCCGAAGTTACCTAGCCACAAGGGCTGCGGCTGCACAAGTCTTACAGGCGTCGGGGGTCTTCGCTGACGAGCCAGGAGCCGGAAGGAAGGAGTTGCTGGCCGGCGACCAGTGGAGAATAGTTCGTAGAGATCCAAGCCTGGATCAGAGATCGATGATACCTGAAAGCAGAGGGGACCAAGTTCGTACTACTAGCCAGTAGTCAGAGGGTACCAGGAGGGCACCGGATGGCCGTCACCTCGACTAGGTGAGTGGGCGACGCTAGGCTCTGCAGTCTCTCGGACCAGGAGGCGTTGTCGGCGACCAGGATGGAGGTGCAAGCTGTCCCACGAAGGTTGATGCTGTCGGCGTCGCTGGGCCCAGGATTGGGGCAACAAGCCTTGGCAGATTTCAGGGCCACGTGGTGGGCCTAAAATGGCGTCTTGAGTGGACCAGGAGGGTCCGGGGTGCTCCTCTCGTAAAAAGGAGCAAAAGGCTAGTCTGGAGCAACCAGACCAGCAACGTTGATTGTCGTTCGTCGTCAAAGAGTCACAAGCCAGCGGCTAGTGATCGGACAACGTGCTGAACAGCAAAGCAGAAGGGCCCCACGCAGATCGTGGAGATGCTGGGAGACTGCACTTCGGTGCTGGAGCTGCTCAGGGTCGGGGCTTCTCGGACCCCAGAGCACTCACCAGAGGATGCCTTCGGTGGTCGTGCTGGTTAAGAAAGCGTGCAGGTTTTGATGATGGCCGGTCCCTCGAGGTCTCGTCGCACTCACAGATCTCAGCTGAGCTGACGATGTGGGTAGAGGTCAGAGATGCCAGGGAAGCCGGTTCTCGTCGAGCTGGGTCGTCGGATTCCTGAGGAAGGACTTGCAGCAAACCGCAGAGTTCTTAGATGGTGCCTGCGGACGCAGGGTGACTACTCCTTAGCCACAAGGGAGAAATCTTAAGAAGAGTCTCGAAGTCCTTTCGTAGAAAGTATTCTTGATTCAAAGATGATCTAATTTGGAAGGGTCCCCGCTCCTGCCTTTATCCTAAAGAAAGGGGTGGGTACATGACTAGGTCCTGCCCTAGGGGTGGGACCAGGAAGGGGGGTAGTTACACCCCTCTCCCCTGCCGGACTTTCCCCAGGTCAGGGGCCGCGCGCCCCTGGAACTGGTTCTAACCGGCAGATGCGTAGTGAGCACCGGGGTGCCACTCCGCAGTCACCTTCCTGTAAAGCCCTGCCTACCCAGGATACACAAAACCCTGTCTGGGATGGTGCGAACACCGCCCCGGACAGGAAACCCTTTGTCCAAGCTCTCCTCGCTGGAAGGACTCCCAGCAGCAGGAGGTCAGACTCGTGTCTGTGGTGGCAGCGTCCATTTTGTGGAGCTGAGGCTTCAGTTAACTTTAACCGGGGTTCACGGTTACGTACATGTCGTGTCCCTCTAGAAGGGCGGAATGCCAACCTCGTCGCCAGCATTGGTGAGGGGGCAGCATCCCGATTCGTATGACACCTTACTCGACATGTCTTGATAACGCAATACCAAAGTTACCAATATGGTACGCGTTACCATGGAACAGCCATTGGGTCTTGGTTCCGCAAGCTGCAACCGGGCTTGGCTCGTGCCAGAGCCCAGTTCACACGATTCCACGCACTCTGCCTTCAGGATTGTCAAGGCCTGCCATAGGAGTGGCTGATAGGAACTCGGGTGTCCATTTGAGGGTTAGATATAGGGATACTATACCTACAGCAACGGGTGAGTACGCCACGTTGCCCCAGCTGTCGTGCAGTCAGTTGTGTCAGATTTAGATGGCCATCCAGGGGTGGCATAATACATGCTTCAGCCCCTGGTAGGCCCTGGGTACACCGATGCCCTGAGTTACAGGGTCTGACAGGGTGGCCCAGTTCCAATTGGGTAATGCACCTAAGGTACACACATCCATTTAGCGAGAGAACAGCTAGGCTGTGGGTCTGATTAGCAGGCCCACAGCCCGAGAAAGTCGTAAACCAGTGAAACAAAAGCAAAAAGTCCAGGTGATCATAGGATTGCAGACCCTACTCTCCTACAGGGTTATCGTCGGTGGTGCCACCAGCTCCCTGCCTCTGGTTTTTAGAGTTTTTTGTTGGATTCCATTGACCATGTTTCTGCAGAGGAATAACCTGGAGGTTGTTTGCCATAGGTGTACCAGGATTTTGCTCCTAGGGGCCTCACAATCCCCCACTCACCTCCTCATCCTCAAACGGCAGCACCTACTCGCTGCTGCACGGCTCGAAGTTCAGCCTGGAACTTCGCACCACTCCAGGCCAGTAGTTATGTGTAGGAAAGTAGGATCTGTTTTCATGATCACCTCACTTTTTGCTTGTGTCATATTGTTTTACTGACTAGTCTGACTGGGGTCCTGCTAATCAGGACCCCAGTCTCTGTGCTTCTTCCCTAAATTGGACATGGTGAGTACTCAGGTACACCCCAGATTGGCTACTGATGTAACCTTGTAAGTCCCTAGTATATGGTACCAAGGTACCCAGGGCATAGGTACACCAGGGGTACCCCATGGGCTAAAGCATATATTATCTCACCCATGAGAGGCCACTCAAATTGTGACTACAGGCCTGCCATTGCAGCATGTGTAAGCTGGTGCTAACATCAGTTACCCCTAAGGCAGGCCTTATAATTCTGAAGGCACGGTGCTCGGGTATAAGTGGCAGGGTGCCCCTGCATGAGCAAGACACCCCTACAACCTTTAAGTCCATTCTCCCGGGTTGTAAGTCCATTAGCCATTACAATACATAGAGTGGTCATGCATCATTACACAATGGCTATCTCTAAACTGGCTGTAACAAACTCAGCTGTGTGTGGTATCAAACATGTTGGAATCATACTTAAAAAACGGTGTTGGAGGTATGCTTCCATGCACTATAAAGCTCCTCTGTGGGGCCCTCAGTGCTCCAGGGACCAGTCTTCTAGACCCGGACTGCAAACTACTGCTTCTGACCAGGGACACGGTTCTGCCCTCCTGCTGCTAAGCCAAGTTCGAGTAGGGGATTGCAGGACAATAGGTTTCCTGTCATAGGGAGGTGTGACCACCTCACGGACAGGATTTAGTGTATTGGGACAGGGAGGGGGCGCTTGCCAGTGCCACTTCACTGCTTGGAAGGTCATATTTGGGGCACTCCTTGCATACTCCAGTTGAAACTAGTTCAGCGAGCTGTTGGGCCCCGTGGTGGCGTGAAACAGGACAAAGGACATGGGAGTATCCTCCCCACTGTCCAGCACCTCCTCTTGAAGCTACCCCTGAATCGTCCCAACCCTTTCTTTAGGGTACTTGACGGCTTACCTGTGGGTGGGTCCCTAGATTCGTTGTGGGACAAGATTTTGATCTGAAACCGCTTCAATAGGCTGGGGAGCTTGGACCTTGCTTTGGGAACCTGAGACTGCAACTGGGAAGACTCCTCCTGCTACTGGTCTCGTCCTCATTCAGGTCTGCTGCTGCGTCTTTGCCTCTGCTCCATACAGGTTCTTCAGAAAGCCTGTGGACATCCAAGATACCCAAAGGACTCTCCCTTGGAGTGAAGGAGTCACTCCAGTGCTTCTGCAGGCATGCAACAAAGCTGATCGGTCGGCTGATCCTGGGCTCCAACGGACTCCGAAAGTCTTAGCATCACAGGTAGTAGTTCTGCAACTCCCTTGAGGCCTGCACTGTCTTCTCACTGAGTTTGAGGCCAGTATCCCAAGTCGGAACCGATGGAACAGAACCCCTGTCCACTGTGTTGACTTGCGGTTGCAAGGCTTGTTGACTCTCTCCTCCAGAGATCTTTGGGCTCCAAGAAGCTCCAGCCTCAAGCATCTCCTGCAACCAAGATCTTTGCCTGCTCCGCATCCTTTGCACCATCGGCCTTCATCCTTTGGTGAGCTTCTCTAGATCATCTTGTGACTCCTGTGCCTACGGCCTGTGGGTCCTCTAGAGGGTCTTCTTTGGCATCAGTGGGCTACCCTGCTTGCTCGGGCCTACTGTGACTTACCTTCTCGTGGTGAGTCACTTAAACCTTGCTGGTCCAGACACTGCACCTTTTTCTATGACTACTTTGGTTGCTGTTGCCAAGGCTTGTTGGTACCCCTGCCAGACTCTGACCCCTTGGCTCTTGACATCCGACGTGGGACAGCTCGTGAACGACTCCTCGTCTTCCACAGTGTCGCCTGGTCCACACTGGTGCAACTTCAAGGGCACCGTCAACACTCCAGCATCTCCGACATCGGTGGGCATTCGTCTTCCGTGCCTCCTGGTCACTCCTGAGTGGCATAGACTCTGTCCCCTCTGCTTGCAGGTATCTCTCATCTTGAATCCACCGTTGGGTTCCACCAGACTCTTTTGCCTCATTCGCCAGCGGCATCTTCACTAAAGTCCTCTATTGTGGACTACGGCGGTTTCTGACGTCACTTCGCACCTATGCACCCTGCTACCCTGGTGTAGGTATTCTGGTTCCCGGGGTATCCACGGGTGGGTTGACTCTCCAACCTTCGATCTTCCACAGGGTTTCTTCAGGGTCCGCTGGGAAGGGTCCTTTTTCTTTAAAACTGTAACCTATTGACTTAAATTGAGCATGCGTTGTGTTCCCGCTCTGCACACAACCTCCGTGGGGTTCCTAGATAAACATCTTGGGTCCCCGGCTTTTCTACGTCTCCGGGGTCCATTCTCAACTTAGGTCGTGGTTCGCATCCCACTATTTTAGTTTATGGGTTGGTCTCCTCCGGAGACCACTGTGTATTTGTGCTACTTACGTGTTCTGTTTACAAAGTATTTGTGTGTATTGTGTTTATATCTCCTGGTAGGAGATATTGCAATGTGTTAGTGAGTGTCTGTAATAAATACACATGTGTGGTTCTTTTTCACTTAACTTATACCATAAGATTAAGTACTGGTAAAACAAGCTGCTTTCCACTCCTCCAGGACTTAGCTCGAAGGCTGCTCTCCACAGCTACCACTTAGAGAGCTTTCCAAGGTGTTTAAGGCCACTAAAACCACCATACTCCGAATGCTTTTTTGGTAACAACGCCCCATACCACTCTTTCACTTTAATGGCGGCTGCGCCCCTTTCTTTAGACACATCTCGTCTAAAGGCGTGGCCTCTGTTCATGTGCAAGCTCGGCATGGGGCTCGTAAATGTGAGATCTATTGCATTGCCCATGCTTGTTTACTTAGGACACCTGCTCTGTGTCTCCTCGATGCTTCGGACACGGTTCTCAAGGTCGGATGGCAGGCAGATGACAGGATTCAATCAGGATTACAAACAAACTGGCATAGCTTATAGAAATCGCAATCAGTTGGCCGTCTTGCTGGCCACATCCCCTTTCGTTAGTTTCCAGTGTTGAACACGTAGCTAGAGTCCATTGAAACAAAAGGCCACTCAAATCATACCAAGATGGTTGCTGTAATATATTCTTTTGGTGATGCTCCTCTGTTTCATTGATTGAGACTGTTGGTAAACCTTGCATTAAAACTGTAGAGAACTGAAGTCCCCTGATTTGAATGGTGAAGCCAGATTTACCATTGCATCTCCCAATGTTGAAGAAAATCTAGCGCCTAGTGGAAGCTTGATAAAAACATTTGAGGTCATACCCAAGTCCCAGAAGGTGCTAGCATCCTTCAGCTTTTTAATATGTGTTATAGTTTGTGTTTTTTTCCTTATCTGAGTATAACAGCCCTGTTCATCTTAAAAGTTAAGAGCACTAGTCGGGCATTGAGTTGATATCAATTTGCTGTGTCCTGCCGCACATGTATTTCTCTCCCCTAACACATCATAGAATACGCATTGACTGCTTTGCTTCACTTCCCTATACCTGGCAAGTCAAGAACCTAAATGGACTAAAATAGTTATCTAATTGGAGGATAATAGTAAGGGTGGTCCTGATAAAATCAGTGGCAAACAGCAGAACACACAGAAGATACTACCACATAACTACCGATAACCACAGGAACCTAACAAGAGGATAATAAGGTGACGATCTTCCCCTGCCACACCAAAGTGAGTAACTGGACCGGAATCAAGCTTCCCAGGACCGGTTTCTGGCATTACAGCCGTCTTCAGCCGGCTGAACTGGAGTGAACTAAAGAATGCTGATGGACTAAACCCAGATCAGTTGACTGGAGGTGAGTGTTTGATTTGCTCAAACGCTCCGTCCATCATCCCCTTTTGTTTCGCTTTGTTCGCCCTAAGTTGGCAGGGTATACTCAGACGTACGTCCCTTGCTCACTTGGCAACTGGATTCAAGATAGCCTGGCTGATGAGGATTATGAATCCGAAACCGGTCCCAGGATGCTTGTTTCCTGTCCAGGGAAGACATGGCTTGGCAGTTCGGGCTGGACTGTTCCCATGAGGCACAGGGTCAGACTGATTTGCATATGGCCATGTCTGAACTGGGGTGGCTGAGTGAGCTAAAGAATGGTGATGGATTAAACCCAGATCAGTTGACTGGGGGTGAGTTTTTGATTTGCTCAAACGCTCCGTCCATCATCCCCTATTGTTTCGCTTTGTTCGCCCTAAGTTGGCAGGGTATGCTCAGATGTGAGTCCCTTGCTCACTTGGCCACTGGATTCAAGATAGCCTGGCTGATGAGGATTATGAATCCGAAACCGGTCCCAGGATCCTTGTTTCCGGTCCAGGGAAGACATGGCTTGGCAGTTCGGGCTGGACTGTTCCCATGAGGCACAGGGTCAGACTGACTTGCATATGCCATGTCTGAACTAGGGTGGCTGAGTGAGCTAAAGAATGGTGATGGATTAAACCCAGATCAGTTGACTGGAGGTGAGTGTTTGATTTGCTCGGTCGCGATTGTTGAGAGAACGCCGTTTCCCCTCGTAAAACCGCAAAATTGTGGAAAGAAGAGTGACTTACAGCTGGAGTCACCTTGAAACCAATTTTGGTTTGGACCTCACGACCGGTATGAGCCTAAGTGGTCGTCTGAGGTTGTGAATACAATGTGTGTCCTCCTGCAGTGGCTCTAAAATTTGTGACTCCCTGAAGAAATTGCCCGAAATGGAAGGGGCAATGAAACATGTCGACAAGTGGAGTATGGCTAGATAGGGATTAGCCATTCTCACCTTTTTACATTCCATGACCAACACGAAAGAAACAGAATAAAGATAAGTTCTGTGTTGCTTGTGGCCTTTTACGTATGTGTTCGTTCCACGTATTGTGGTTGTTTGTTTTGTTCCACTCACTGCATTCCTTCACAAACACTGTTTTGTTTGTTTTGTGGACACTTATTTTCTTTCAGAGCTTGATGGCACCAATGATGAGATCAGGGCAATCCTGGTGAGTACCTGCCAGGTTCCCGTTGGTGGTTCGCCCGTGAGGTGCCATCTCGCTCACACACACTTTTTTCTAATTTCTTCATCTTTCTAATTTAGACACATCGGTGTGTGTTAGTTGTTGTCTCACAACTGTTCTTTGTCTTTCAAGGGTTTGGGCAATGTGTTTTTACTGAATGGAATATTTTGGTTGTACCTCCTTCCTCAATAATTAAAGAGAGGAGTATTGTGCAAAAAAGTTTTTGCTGTTGATGGTAAACCATTGATATATTGATATTTCTATGCCTGGTCGGTCTAGGTCTTGTTTTGGAATTATATAACTGAGTGGAGGGTGACCTATGACCAATTTTTCCCTCTAAGCTCCTCTTTGTCTACTACTTCCGGTCCAGGGAAGACATGGCTGATGAGGATTATGAATCCGAAACCAGTCCCAGGATGATTGTTTCCGGTCCAGGGAAGACATGGCTTGGCAGTTCGGGTTGGACTGTTCCCATGAGGCACAGGGTCAGACTGATTTGCATATGGCCATGTCTGAACTGGGGTGGCTGAGTGAGCTAAAGAATGGTGATGGATTAAACCCAGATCAGTTGAATGGGGGTGAGCTTTTGATTTGATCAAACGCTCCGTCCATCATCCCCTTTTGTTTCGCTTTGTTCGCCCTAGGTTGGCAGGGTATGCTCAGACGTGAGTCCCTTGCTCACTTGGCCACTGGATTCAAGATAGCCTGGCTGATGAGGATTATGAATCCGAAACCGGTCCCAGGATGCTTGTTTCCGGTCCAGGGAAGACATGGCTTGGCAGTTTGGGCTGGACAGTTCCCATGAGGCACAGGGTCAGACTGATTTGCATATGGCCATGTCTGAACTGGGGTGGCTGAGTGAGCTAAAGAATGGTGATGGATTAAACCCAGATCAGTTGACTGGGGGTGAGTGTTTGATTTGCTCAAACGCTCCGTCCATCATCCCCTTTTGTTTCGCTTTGTTCGCCCTAAGTTGGCAGGGTATGCTCAGACGTGAGTCCCTTGCTCACTTGGCCACTGGATTCAAGATAGCCTGGCTGATGAGGATTATGAATCCAAAACCGGTCCCAGGATGCTTGTTTCCGGTCCAGGGAAGACATGGCTTGGCAGTTCGGGCTGGACTGTTCCCATGAGGCACAGGGTCAGACTGATTTGCATATGGCCATGTCTGAACTGGGGCGGCTGAGTGAGCTAAAGAATGGTGATGGATTAAACCCAGATCAGTTGACTGGGGGTGAGTGTTTGATTTGCTCTAACGCTCCGTCCATCATCCCCTTTTGTTTCGCTCTCTTCTACAATCGAGCATGCAGATGGGAAACTGCTTTAGGACTGCAGAATAGTAAGTGTTCTTAAAACTTCACACTCTGAAGTTGAGGAAGTTGCTGCAACTTTGCCTTCAAAATCATATCTCTTTCGAGGATCGAGGCAAAGTGTGGATGTTCATTTAATTGAAGATGGTCACTAAACCATTCACCTTACAATGGAGCAAAGTTAGTCTCTCACGATTGCATTCAGTCTCTACTTGCTACATGAGAAAAATGAATCCTACACCAATTGGTGAGCTGGAAAAGATTGTCTTGATAAATGGGCACCTGTGACCTTTATTAAACAAAGGCTGTGCTCCACTAGCATTATTACTGCTACCACATTCCATTTTTCTTCATAATGTCTTGCGCCAGGGTATATTATTTACTATTGCAAATATACAATGCTTCGAGTGCAAACTCAGAAGTATCAGAATATTTAATGAGTACCTCTTCTGAACTGACTTTTAGACCGATAACGTTTCATTTAGTTTATTTGGGAAATATGTAGTTAAACGCACCACATTGCTTTCTAAAAATGCTGCCTGAAGGTCTTTCCAACTCACTTCAGGAGTTCTGACATCACCCGCAATACCTGTCCATTTTTATTACCCCAACATTTTAAAATTCCACCAGCTCCCACTTCACCAGAGTGTTCACAAAATGTCTAGCACGTGAGGCGGCTCACCTAAGAGCAAGGGGGATTCATTTATACCCATAATTAATCCTGGCATTAACAGAACAAATTCACCTTTACCAGAAGGAGCAAGCTCTGACATGAAGATAGTGGGGAAATTGATGAGTATAATGACTTCTTGCATTCCAATAAAAACTGCACATGAGACCATAATATGAGTGGCTACAGAGCTAGTGGTCACAGGCGACAGGGAGCTGGGAGGATGTATTGGTTGTAACAGATACAGTCCACAGAGAACTGCAGTGGTGCAACGAAACCGACATTATGATGGACAGGCCATTCAAACTTCCATCTCCTGCGGTCATCATCACAATTTACACCTCGCATTCGCAGTAAGGGGGCCCACATTGGAAAACAAAAGAACAGGGGCCTGTAGAGTCAACAAGATGCAGTAAGTCACATAAATGTGTTGGATTTCAAGATGGTCTTCCTAGCATTGAAAGTGTTTTAAACACAGATAACAAGAAGTTTAGTACAATTCAAGATGTACAACTCAACACCATGTTTTACATAACAAACAAGGAAGGACAAGGTCACATGGACTTTCCACGCTTGCACAGGAAATTTGGACATGGGCCATACAGAAACACATGACACTGGTGGCAATATATATAGCAGTAATACAAAATAAAGAGGTGGACAGCTTAAGCAGCCAAGCAAGTACTTCACGATTGGGAGCTGAAAGAACAAGTGCAGAAGTGCAGTACACCATGTTCAGATCTATTTTTGACCGAGGAAAAGGCAAAATGCAAAAGGTTTTCAGCCAGATTCACAAACTATGGGTCACCGGCAATGCCCTGTCGATAAAATGGTCAGGGTGTCGTCTCCTACGCCAACGACACCCAGCTGATCCTCTCCCTCACCAACGACACCGCCGCCGCCAGAACCAGCCTACACGAAGGGATGAAAGACGTCGCTGAGTGGATGAAGAACAGCCGCCTGAAACTGAACTCAGACAAGACGGAAGTCCTCATCCTGGGATCATCGCCCTCCGCCTGGGCGACTCCTGGTGGCCTCCCGCCCTGGGCACCACTCCCAAGCCAACGGACCACGCACGCAACCTGGGCTTCATCCTGGACTCCTCCCTCTCAATGACCAGACAAGTCAACGCCGTCTCATCATCGTGCTTCAACACCCTGCGTATGCTCCGAAAGATCTTCCGAGGGATCCCCACCGAAACCAGGAAGACCGTCACCCAGGCACTCGTCACCAGCCGCCTGGACTACGGAAACACCCTCTACGCCAGAACCACAGCCAAACTTCAGAAAAGACACCAACGCATCCAGAACGCCTCCGCACGACTCATCCTGGACATCCCCCGACACAGCCACATTTCCGGCCACCTGAGAGACCTGCACTGGCTCCCCGTCAGCAAGAGGATCACATTCAGACTCCTCACCCACACACACAAGGCCCTCCACGACCTGGGCCCCAAGTACCTCAGCAACCGCCTGACCTTCTACACGCCCACCCGCCAGCTACGATCGACCAGCCTCGCCCTCGCCGCCGTTCCATTGCATCCACAGAGCCACCGCCGGAGGAAGATCATTCTCCTACATGGCAGCCAAGACATGGAACTCCCTCCCCATCCACCTTCGGCTAACCCAGGACCATCTCTCCTTCAGGAAGCAACTCAAGACCTGGCTTTTCGAGCAGTAACGGACCCCTCTCCCCCAGCGCCTAGAGACCCTTCCGGGTGAGTAGCACGCTATACAAATGTTATGATTGATTGATTGATTGAGGGAAATCTGCATACACCTTTCCCCCCTCTCAATACCTTTGACAACCATGAAACTAATCTTAATTCGCCCACAAGGGGGAGACAGACTTGGTTATCCCACCTAGTAAAGATGGCACAGGGCAGAGTGGTACCACTGCCAGTGTGTAAGGACCTACTAACAATGCCGAGGTGCATGGGGCCGGCGGGGAGACAAATGTTTCATTCAGGTGCTTCTGTGAGCTGTTTAAACTGTGTTTACTAGGGACTGTGCACTTCGTTTTTTAACCAGGAGAGGGAGTAAAGTTTTATTCAAACAGTATTGTTAGATTTCAAGTTAGTGAGGCCTTTACCTGCAGAAGTCCAAAGTGTGAAATGAGCCTTTCTGTCTCCTAGGAGATCCTGAACAGGAGAAGCAGCTCCCCAGCCCCCACCCCCAGGCTAGCAGACCATTGGCTATTCAGCTGCCAGGCAACTCTGAGCGCTCCCCTCACACTTGCCCAGACCCCTTAAGGATTTGCTGGGTGCACCCCAAATAATTCTCCTCCATCTTGTGAGTTGCAGCCTACCTGTGCTGCCTACCTGTGTTCCAGATTGCAGTGAGCAGAGTCCAGGAAGTGGTAAGGAGACAGACTAGAGCTGTCTCTTACCCTAAACAAAAGTTGTTAAAAAAACGATTTTCCCTTTCTGTGATTACTGTCTTTGCCTGTGGTTGTTACAGTTTAAAATTGTAGTTTTAACCTGCCTGTGATTGCATATTTTATCACCTGATTTGTGTTTTAAACTTGTGCTTTTCCCTCCCCATGATTGCTTCCATTTAACGTGTTGAATTGGGATTTGCAGTCCAAACTATGTAGTTTATCCCTCTCATTTCTGTTGACAATTCAGTTTTCCCTCCAAATTTCGCCTCTGCTCTATGCTAAGACCTGTATGTTAAAACAGTGCACCCCCAGCTACCATTTTGTGTCCACAAGCCAGTGAAACCAGCCCCCCCACCCCAGCAACAGGGATATTCTACATCAGAGGGTGCTTCTGTGACCTGTTTAAACTGTGTTTTCTAGGGACTGTACACTTTGTTTTTTGACCAGGAGAGGGAGTACAGTTTTATTCAAAGAGTATTGTTAGATTTCAAGTTAGTGAGGCGTTTACCTGCAGAAATCCAAAGTGTGGATTGAGCCTGTCTGTCTCCTAGGAGATTCTGAACAGGAGAATCAGTTTCCAACTCCCTGGCCAGCAAACCTTGTCTGAGGTTGCTAGAACCTTATATGGCCTGCTAGTGGTTGGTACATTGTGTACACTGATTGGTGGTTGTATCTGGTGTTTCTATTGGATTAGGGTTAGTGTCCTCATTGGTTTGGTATTTGAGGGTTCTGATTGGTTTTTGGGTCTGTGATTCAATCAATGTAGGGTTGGGACTAGGGCTAGGGTTAGGGTTAGGATTTCTATTGGAAGTAGGGACTGGGGCTTCCTATGTTATTGGTTGTTGGGAATATGGTGGGACTATGGCTAGGGTTAGACCTTTAATTGGAAGTAGCGATTAGGGCTTTTGGTGTGATTAGTTGGTGGACTAGTTGTGGGACTAGGAGTAGGGTTAGGCTTTCTATTGGAAGTAGGGACTAGGGCTTCCTGTGCCATTGGTTGCTTGGACTTGGGTTGGGACTACTGGTAGGGCTAGGGTCTCTATTGGACGTAGAGATCAGGGTTTTTGAACTGATTGGGTGCTTGGACTAGGGCTAAGATTGGCTATAATGTCCTGATCTCCTTTTGTTCTAGATTTTAGGGCTAGTGTTGTGATAGGATAGTGTTAGGGCTAGGGTTCCCATTGGCTGAAGAGCTCACCTGATTACTAGGGCTATAAAAGGCCAGGGTTGGGGCGTCTCAGCCTGGGCGTCGATGCTCAGGGCAGAGAGGACAAGGGCAGTTGCCTGTTAAGGGCAGAGAGGACATGGGCAGTTGCCTGTTTGAGCCTGTTACGGGCAGAGAGGACAAGGGCAATTGCCTGTTTGAGCCTGTTCGAGATTGGCCAGGACCAGGGGCAGAAATGCTGCCCAATATACTTACCTCCTTTATGTATCTATATACTTTCAAGGTACTTATGGATCTATATATTTATCACTTTCTTAATTTAGCATTTCCAATGCACTATCCTATTCCTCAGCCCATACTTCTCTCAATATATCCTCTACATCCCTTCTCATTCATCCCAAACCCCATACCACTACTATGATCCCTAAAATAACTATTTCTAGACATTCTCATTCTCTACCCCCTCCTTGGATCCTCTGACATCTCTTTTACTATACCGATCCCCTAAAACAAACCTTTCTAAACTCTTCCCTCTGACTCCTCCCCACCAAAACTCCTTTTTACTCATCCAAAAGCCTCCTCCTACTGCTAAAAACAAAACAAACAGAAAAACATATTTCACGCTTTTATCCCTCCACTATCCTTTTCAATCAAAATTAACAGACTAACATGTTCACTTCTCAAATTCCATATTCAACTATACTAATTCACCAATAATCCTTTATGGGGTCCGGAGTGGCGTGGTACTTGCCAGAAAAGTGCTTCAACACCCATCAGGGGTAACGAGTGCTATATGAATGCAAACCTTTATTCCCCTTTTATCCCTTTGCTTTCCTTCTCACTTCGAGTAACTGACTAATATCCACCACTGAAATTACTTCATATTTCATCATATTAATTCACCACTAATCCTTTATGGGCTTCCTGAATAGCGTGCGTCAACATCCCATCAGGGATAACAAGCGCTATATAAATTCCAACCTTTTTCGTCCTCTATCCTTCTGTTATAATTCCAAATCCAAATAACTGACTAAGCTATCTACCACTTAAAATGTATTTGCATGTTTCACTATACTAATTCCACAGTAATCCTCTATGGGTCCTGGAGTAGCGTGCTACTCGCCGAAAAAGCGCTTTGACGCCTCGTCAGGGGTAGTAAGCGCTATATAAATGCAAATACAATACAATACAATTATCGGGAACTGTCCCACTTGGCCAAACGCCCCATACATACCTCTCTCTCCATCCATTAGACCCGTTCATTTAAATAGCCACATTTAAGGGCAAATAATGTCATTCGATTCCGATATGGATCTTGACAGGCAGTCCACTGAGTGCAGGGTGTGGCCTTTCAGGAGTGTTTTACATTCGGCCATTTTGAGGCACGAGCTGCATTGATGTGCCGTGTTGTCCTGGGGGGTGAGCAGTGCTTAGTTAGAGCCGGTGTAGGCCAAAAGCATTCACTTTTGGGCATCAGCACTTATTTTTCTGCATCAGAGATTTACAGAGAGCTAGAGAAGGAAAAACACACACAGTCGAAAGATGGAGGAAGAGGAAGACGGGAAATTTGCCATAATGGGAGAAAGTTGGAAGCTGCAAGAGTAAAGAATACATGGACGTGGAGTGTCTGGCAGTGAACTAAAGAAGAATGAGGTACATTTTTTTTTTTTTTTTTTTTGAAAACCTTTATTGTGCAGTATCAGCAGACAGTTACGGGCCTACTACCACCTGGCCGGCCTCGGCTACGACATGTAGCACATTAGCAAATGTACGGTAACTCAGTAGTACACCGATAAAAACAGCAAGCATGTCAAGTTACACTGAAACCAGTGCGACCACTGAGATACAGGAGGAATTAAGGTTCATTTTTTAAAAAATTTTGTAGAATATGAAGGATCAAATGCTGCACAGTCTAGCAATATGTACCGAGTGGGCAATGCGTACAACAGAGCAGTTAAGCAGCAAACATTTTAGGATACCGGTGCTAAAAACTATCAAAACGATAAACGAAGGTGGGCGTGGCTTCGAGGGCGAAGATGGCGGACGCGGCTCTGTAGAGCTCCTGCCGGCCCGATCCTTATCCGCTAATTTATCCTTGCCCTGCACCCTCTTCCCTCGTCCCTACTAGTGCAGGAGTTTGCTGGAGTCCGGTGGAACACAGTGGTGTGGTTGTTGGAGCCCCGGACCTCCGCTGGCGCGGCCATTGGGGGCCGTGCATGCTGGGCCTACCTGCAGCGTGGTGAGCCGGGGCCTGGATTTTCCTCCTTCCCGCCGGGAAGCCCTGGAAGCCGGCTGGGCATCATCCGTCTCAGCCCGCACTGCCGGAGCAGAGTCGCTGGAGCTGTGAGACAAGGGGCCCGTGGGCCATGTCCGGTGGAGTGGGGTCCCGACGAATCGGTTGTGTGGACCAGAAGTCCAACCGGGGCTGCACTCCGGCTCCTCACGCAGTTCTTCCCAGGAGCGGAACGATCGACAGGCCAAAGGGAAGCGGCATCGCAAATCTCGTTCGAGGCGGAGGTCCTTGTCTCGAGACCCCCTCTTGGGGAACACACAGCCGGAGTCGGATCACTCTGGCAAGGGGCCTTGACTACTGTTCACCGACTTTTGGCTCTTTGCATTTCTACTATGGCCGCCGGCTGCGGCGACTGCCTGCTGTTCGACGGTTCGGACTTCACCTGGTGCAGTATTACCTAGCTCTTAGGTTTCTGTTTGGGACTCGTGTGAACAAATGCACTATATTATGCAATGTTATTGATTGTGCTTAATTTTTTGGGGGGGGAGGGGGGCATGTTCAGAGGGCTGCCTCCTCCTGTTGGGGTTTGGGGGGTGTTTGTGGGAGTGTGCTTGGTTGGTGATGGGGGGTTGTCTGGGATCCATTGGCATGTCTGACTTTCGGCGCTCTGTTCTGGGCCTGAAGTACCGTATGCCGCGACAGATACTTCATTGTTTCTTGAGGTATTGGGGTAGGGGAGGGGGGGTTTTGGGTTGTTGGATGGCTTGTTGGGGGGGGTTTGCTTTCCGGGGGTTATGGGTATTGGGGTACTGTTTTCTGGGGTGCACGTGATCTTTCTGAACTTTGCAATTGTGGGGTTTGGGGCCTGGGCCGGGAGCCGGGGATTGTGGGGCTGGGTGAGTCATAATGATGGTTGATGTCCCTCGTTTAGCGCCTTCTGGCGCTACCATGCATGTTCTTAGCTGGAATGTCCGGGGTCTCTTGGACAAGATTAAACGGGGGGCGGTGCTTCGCTGGGCCAAGAGGGACCTGGCGGATGTGCTCCTTCTTCAAGAAACGCACATGCTGGGTACGAAAGCCCTGAGTCTGCAGCGCTTTGGCTTCCACCAGGTGTTCCACGCTGGGTTTGCTAGGGGCTCCAGGGGGGTGGCCATTCTTATTCATAGGCGGCTGGCATACACTCACGAGCGTCAGTGGCTCGACCCCCAGGGGCGTTTTGTGTTTGTTCAAGGGAAGGTTGGTGCGGAGCCTGTGGTGTTTGGCTGTGTATATGCCCCCCCTGCAGTGGGCCTTAGCTGAGCGGTTGTTTGCCCTATGGACTGAACTCCCCGACTCCCTGGCTGTGATTGGTGGCGACTGGAACGATGTGGTGGATGTGGCTTTGGACCGACAGCGGAGGCCCGGGGTGGCGCCTGTGTCCTCCCCTACGCGGTTGGGAGCTATGATGGATGGCCTGGGATGGGCGGATGTGTGGAGGCACTTGCATGCAGGGCGACGTGAGTACACCTACGTCTCAGCGGTCCATGGCTCCCTTTCGCGCCTGGACTATGTGTTTGTTCCGAGGGCCTTCCTTGCTAGAGTGAAAGGGGCGGCGATTCGGCCTCGCGGGCTCTCCGACCATTCCCCTGTGGCAGTCCAGACAGACTTGCATAAAGCGCGCCAACCTTTCAGATGGCGGATGTCCGCGTGGCATCTGCAGCGCCCTGACTACTCCCAGCATCTTCGTGGCGCAATCGCCCAATACTGGCAGGGCAATCTTGCCGGGGGTGTGGACGCGGTGACCATCTGGGAGGCCATGAAGCCCACTCTGCGGGGTATTGATATTGCATGGTGTGCTTCTGCTCGCCGGACTCGGCTGGAGGGCATTGCTGCTGCTGCGGGGCGGGTGGAAGAACTTGAGGCTCGCCACAGAGAGGCGGCAGATGATGTCGCCCTGCGACTGCTCCTGCAGGCGCAGCAATCTTACTCCTCGGTCTTATTGGACGAGGCTCGCCAGGCGTGGTTGGCCACCCGTAGCCGGGTATACCAGTGGGGCGACAAGTCCTGCACTATGCTTCATAGGCTCTGTCAACAAACTTTGCAGCCCCTTACACTCCCGGGTCTGGTCGATGCAGCGGGTGTGGCGATTACAGACCCGGCCACTCTCGCCACGAGCTTTGCGCACTATTATGGGCGTCAATATGCCTCCCGGGAGACTCTCTCCCCTGCTGATATTGCAGACTATCTCACGTCGGTTCCCCCATCCGCTGTGTCTGATGAGGTGCGTGATGCCCTGGATCTTCCCCTGACGGCTGAGGAGCTCGGTGACGCGCTGGGTCAACTAAATGTGGGCAAGGCGCCGGGACCGAGCGTCTTTCCCAGCAAATTCTATAAAAAATTCCATCTGCAGCTCGGGCCGCATTACCTGCGTGCCCTGGAGCAGGCGCGAGAGCAGGGCCGCCTCCCACCGGACTGGCGCCATGCCGAAATCGTGGTGTTCCAGAAGCCGGGAAGGCCCCCGGACCGCCATGAATCTTATCGCCCCATATCCCTTATTAACTTTGAGGCCAAGCTCCTGGCCAAGGCGCTCGCGAACCGCTTGCTTCCCCATATTTCTGCCCTTGTTCACCCGGATCAGGCAGGCTTTATGCCACGCCGGGCGACGCGGCATAACATACGACGGGCGCAGGCTGCGATAGATGCGATCGGATCTTCGGAGGATCAGGCGGCGTTATTGTTGGCCGACATCGATAGTGCCTTTGATTCGGTCAGCTGGACTTTCCTCTTCACCCTTCTACCGCTGCTAAACCTCGGCCTGGTCTTCATCTCTTATGTCCGCCTGCTCTATACTGAGGTCACAGCCTCGGTACGTGTCTCGGGGGCGGCTTCGGCTCGATTCCCAGTGACCAGGGGCACGCGTCAAGGGTGTCCGCTCTCCCCCTACCTTTTTGCGCTGGCCATGGAACCGTTGGCCGCCAGGGTACGCCATGATGCACTCTATCGTGGCTTTGTGTGGAGTGCGGATCACTCGGACCGCATAGCTTTATATGCGGACGATGTGCTGTTCTTCATGACAGACCTGCGGCGTACAGGCCCTCGAGTCCTAGAACTGATGCAGGGCTTTGGTCGGGCGTCGGGGCTCTTCCTTAACCCGCGCAAGTCGACCCTGTGGGTGCTGGGAGGTAGCGCAGTGGAGTATTCTTGGGCTGCGTCCCTTCAGATCGCAGTGGAAGGTGTGAAATACCTGGGAGTCTTCCTCTCTGCCTCGCCCACGGCGGCGTGGAGCCGGAACATCCAGCCGGTTTGGGACCGGGTCCAGTTGGACATCAAGACATGGACGCCTATGCCTCTCAACATTTACGGCCGATCGGCCATCTTTAAGATGGTGGCCTTGCCCCGTCTCCTCTACCAACTACAGAATCATCCCTATCCGATTGATCCGCAGTGGTTCCGCAGTGTTGACTCTGTGCTGGGCAGGTTTCTGTGGGCTGGGGGTGCCTCCAGGGTGGCGCTACGTACGTGCTTCCTCTCTACTTACTGCGGCGGCTTGGCAACCACAGATATTTTGTCCTACTATCAGGCCTCCCATCTCCTGGTGCTTAACGAGTGGTGGTATGGGGACCGCTGTGACCCGGCCTATGCTCTGGAGCACTCTTTAATGGGCGACGCCTCCCTCCACACGTTGCTGTATTCGGCCAGGCGGAGGCGACTGCTCCCGCGGGTCACCCAGGTGGTTTTCGCTGTCTGGCGGAGGGCCCTGCACCGTATGGGCTGGTGGGGTAGGCTGACGGCTGAGACTCCGTTGTGGCGTAATGGCCTGCTACCGGCGCTGGCGTCTCTGCAGGGATTCGACGGCTGGGACGCGATCGGGGTCTCGTCCCTTGGACATGTCCTCTCTGGCACCACTCTTAAATCCTTTCAGGATCTCAGCTCTGAATTCAACATGCCCAGGTCCCAGTTCTTTCGTTACCTCCAATTTCGTCACGCTCTTACTCCTAGCCTGGTGGGACTGGAACAGCTCCCGGACTTTAGTCCCATAGAGGCGAAACTGTTTATGGGAGATTTGGGTGACAAGAAGGTCTCCCAGATATACCGTTCCTTGGTCACACACTGCTCCCCTTCGCTCTCGACACTGAAGGTCTCGTGGGAGACTGATGTTGGTCCCCTGGATGAAGACGACTGGCGCGAGGCCCTTGAATCCCCCCGTGGCGCTGCTATTGCTGTCCGCCTCCGCTTCATCCAGTTCAAGTACCTACATCGAGCTTATTTCACAAGAGACCGTTTGTGGCGGGCGGGCCTTATTGCGACTCCGGAGTGCCTGAGATGTGGTTCTGAAAGGGGCACCCTCTTTCACACTGTGTGGTCCTGTGTGAGGCTGACTCGATTCTGGGCCGGGGTCTGGGACTGTCTGTCTGAGGTGTTGGGGTGGGATCTGCCCCGTACCCCTAGATTGGGCCTTCTTCATGTTCTAGAAAACATTGGGGGCAACATTTACAAGCGCCATCTGTTGTTGCTGGGGCTGGTGGTGGCAAAGAGGGACCTGGCGCAGGGCTGGAAGAGCGAGCGCGCCCCCCCCTCAGTGCCTGGAAGGCGGGCCTGGACTTCCTCATGGGATTGGAGCAGCCTGTTTTTGAAGCTCGGGGGTGTCCCCGCAAACATTTCAAAATATGGAAACGGTGGGCGGACTACAGGAGCCTGACCCTCGACCCTCCCATGGACATGGACGATGCACTGCCGCAGGATGTTGACCCCACGCCCTAGGCTGTTGGCCGGCTCCAACTTTGTATACCATCTCCTATGGCTGAACTGTGATCACGTGCACCGGGTTAGGGTGGGATAAGGGGTGGGTAGTGGACAGGGTTGGTGGGAGTTTTGGGGTTGGTGGGTGGGAGTAGTTTGACAAAATTTGCTCTATGTATTGGGTTCAATGCTATATCAATGCTGTGTCTTTTCATATCTGCCGTTGACAGTCTCCTCCTGATTGTGGAGGGCTGTACTGAAACTTGATTGAACTCCTAATAAAAATGGTTTTGAAAAAAAAGGATAAACGAAAACCGTACGAGTAACACACCAGTCATCACCCATCCCAGGGACATAGGACAACGCTAGTACCTCCCACAGGACCGCGACAAGCGGAGAACAACGAGAGGCACCCCACTGACCCAGCATATCGATCCAAAGAAAATGAGAGAAAGGAAAGTAAAGAAAACACAAGAGAAAAGAAGAAGAAGAAAAAAGGCCCATAGTAACTAAGGGAAAACAAAACAAAAACCCCAGCCCCCAACCCCCCACCCTGCACCCCTGCAGAGGCTATGGCCTACCCCCCCTGGCAGCGTGCCTGTCGCCCTCAAAACGAATACCCGAAATTTAGAGAGAAAGACTTAATCAGGAAAAGGCCATAGAGTAAAGAGTATACAAACCCAGAAGCCCCACCCCCCCAACCCCCCACCCTGCACGTCGAAGAGGCTATGGCCCACCCCCCAACTAACATGCCTGTCGCCCCAGAAATACCCCAAAGAAAGGGAGAAGATGGGGGAAAGTCACCAAAACCAGACCCCTGCCCTCCCCCCCGCTCGCACCAAGTAGCTCAGGCTCGATCACAAATAGACCAACAAATCGACAAACAATGGTGGCGTCGTAGTACAGATCAGTAAAGCGTCCTCATCACAATAGTTGACCGGGCATCCGTCCTGCGATATATGGAAGAAGAATTCACCCCTGATCCACTTTGACCCTTCCGTCAATATGTGGCCACTGGAAGTTAGCAATGCAGTACAACCTCAGACGATCAGGGTAACCAGGCAAGCAAGGCAGAGCCAACTCCGTGGGAGACACCAGCAGCAAGGGGCTGAAAAGACAGCCCTTCCAGACATGTAGGCGCAAAAGCAAGGTTCCGGGCCAACCTCCCAAATTGCGACACAATAAGGGCAACGCAGGTTGGATGGGCAAAGGAACAGTTCCATGGAGGCAATCCGCCTGCTTTGCAGTTTCAGGCCCCAATGCCGCACTCACGCGGTCGGTCGACTTGGACCCGTATCCAACACTAGCCAGGGCCCCCCATGGAACCACCTGTAGATACATAGCAGTTTCACCCGGTGCCAGTAGAGAGCCGCTTGCGGCACCACTCTTCCCTAGATAGCCGGAGCTCTCATCCATGGGCGGGGTAATAATGGCGTCCAATCTCCGTCCAAGTTCTCTGGCTCCTCCCACCCAAGCAAGACGGAGGGAGCCCAGAGCAACAATGAGGTCCCGAACCGTGGGTTCCATCCTGCATGGCCGGTACAAACTCTCTCGCACTCAATGTAGCTTCTTCCCCAACCAGCGCCAGAAGCCCACACAGTAACACCTAGCCAAAGAGCTAGTATGAGATCCACCAAACGGGGGCCGTCACCACACTCAGCTGCTACGAGCAATCCGCCATTTCCACCATGGCCGTATACAGGTCACTCAGTCTTAGGACGCCCTATGGGAAGCGCAGGCAGTAGTAGCGCTGTTTGGCACGGAGTCAACCCCCCACCCTGCACCCCTGCAGAGGCTATGGCCTACCCCCCCTGGCAGCGTGCCTGTCGCCCTCAAAACGAATACCCGAAATTTAGAGAGAAAGACTTAATCAGGAAAAGGCCATAGAGTAAAGAGTATACAAACCCAGAAGCCCCACCCCCCCAACCCCCCACCCTGCACGTCGAAGAGGCTATGGCCCACCCCCCAACTAACATGCCTGTCGCCCCAGAAATACCCCAAAGAAAGGGAGAAGACGGGGGAAAGTCACCAAAACCAGACCCCTGCCCTCCCCCCCGCTCGCACCAAGTAGCTCAGGCTCGATCACAAATAGACCAACAAATCGACAAACAATGGTGGCGTCGTAGTACAGATCAGTAAAGCGTCCTCATCACAATAGTTGACCGGGCATCCGTCCTGCGATATATGGAAGAAGAATTCACCCCTGACCCACTTTGACCCTTCCGTCAATACGTGGCCACTGGAAGTTAGCAATGCAGTACAACCTCAGACAATCAGGGTAACCAGGCAAGCAAGGCAGAGCCAACTCAGTGGGAGACACCAGCAGCAAGGGGCTGAAAAGACAGCCCTTCCAGACATGTAGGCGCAAAAGCAAGGTTCCGGGCCAACCTCCCAAATCGCGACACAATAAGGGCAACGCAGGTTGGATGGGCAAAGGAACAGTTCCATGGAGGCAATCCGCCTGCTTTGCAGTTTCAGGCCCCAATGCCGCACTCACGCGGTCGGTCGACTTTGACCCGTATCCAACACTAGCCAGGGCCCCCCACGGAACCACCTGTAGATACATAGCAGTTTCACCCGGTGCCAGTAGAGAGCCGCTTGCGGCACCACTCTTCCCTAGATAGCCGGAGCTCTCATCCATGGGCGGGGTAATAATGGCGTCCAATCTCCGTCCAAGTTCTCTGGCTCCTCCCACCCAAGCAAGACGGAAGGAGCCCAGAGCAACAATGAGGTCCCGAACCGTGGGTTCCATCCTGCATGGCCGGTACAAACTCTCTCGCACTCAATGTAGCTTCTTCCCCAACCAGCGCCAGAAGCCCACGCAGTACCACCTAACCAAAGAGCTAGTATGAGATCCACCAAACGGGGGCCGTCACCACACTCCGCTGCTACGAGCAATCCGCCATTTCCACCATGGCCGTATACAGGTCACTCAGTCTTAGGACGCCCTATGGGAAGAGCAGGCAGTAGTAGCGCTGTGTGGCACGGAGTCAACCCCCCACCCTGCACCCCTGCAGAGGCTATGGCCTACCCCCCCTGGCAGCGTGCCTGTCGCCCTCAAAACGAATACCCGAAATTTAGAGAGAAAGACTTAATCAGGAAAAGGCCATAGAGTAAAGAGTATACAAACCCAGAAGCCCCACCCCCCCAACCCCCCACCCTGCACGTCGAAGAGGCTATGGCCCACCCCCCAACTAACATGCCTGTCGCCCCAGAAATACCCCAAAGAAAGGGAGAAGACGGGGGAAAGTCACCAAAACCAGACCCCTGCCCTCCCCCCCGCTCGCACCAAGTAGCTCAGGCTCGATCACAAATAGACCAACAAATCGACAAACAATGGTGGCGTCGTAGTACAGATCAGTAAAGCGTCCTCATCACAATAGTTGACCGGGCATCCGTCCTGCGATATATGGAAGAAGAATTCACCCCTGACCCACTTTGACCCTTCCGTTAATACGTGGCCACTGGAAGTTAGCAATGCAGTACAACCTCAGACGATCAGGGTAACCAGGCAAGCAAGGCAGAGCCAACTCAGTGGGAGACACCAGCAGCAAGGGGCTGAAAAGACAGCCCTTCCAGACATGTAGGCGCAAAAGCAAGGTTCCGGGCCAACCTCCCAAATCGCGACACAATAAGGGCAACGCAGGTTGGATGGGCAAAGGAACAGTTCCATGGAGGCAATCCGCCTGCTTTGCAGTTTCAGGCCCCAATGCCGCACTCACGCGGTCGGTCGACTTGGACCCGTATCCAACACTAGCCAGGGCCCCCCACGGAACCACCTGTAGATACATAGCAGTTTCACCCGGTGCCAGCAGAGAGCCGCTTGCGGCACCACTCTTCCCTAGATAGCCGGAGCTCTCATCCATGGGCGGGGTAATAATGGCGTCCAATCTCCGTCCAAGTTCTCTGGCTCCTCCCACCCAAGCAAGACGGAGGGAGCCCAGAGCAACAATGAGGTCCCGAACCGTGGGTTCCATCCTGCATGGCCGGTACAAACTCTCTCGCACTCAATGTAGCTTCTTCCCCAACCAGCGCCAGAAGCCCACACAGTACCACCTAGCCAAAGAGCTAGTATGAGACCCACCAAACGGGGGCCGTCACCACACTCAGCTGCTACGAGCAATCCGCCATTTCCACCATGGCCGTATACAGGTCACTCAGTCTTAGGACGCCCTATGGGAAGCGCAGGCAGTAGTAGCGCTGTGTGGCACGGAGTCATATTATCAGGGACAGACCCACCAACTGCGCGCAAGATTGCCGACCTCCATGTCGCTGAGGTCCGAGAAAGATGCACAGGTCTGCCCCAGGTCCACAAGTGCTTGTAACATTGCACCCGATCCAAAATGGCGACCCCCGCCCGTCCAGTCGACCCACACAAACAGCCTCAAGAACAAAGGAACAGTCTTACTAGTTGGCGGAGTCGAATCTCCAGTGTGTGCGTCCGTATCTGGGGCAGCGCTCGTTCACTACGTCCGTCTGAGCAGTTCAGTGCCGCCTCCTGTAGCTCCGAGCTATGGGCGTCTTGGCCTGCAAAGCCGCGTCCTCGAGTGACATCAGCAGTCGGCATCAGCCTCCGGCCCCTCGGCCTGCAGCCGGACTCCGCCACAGCCCAGGCGGAAAGGATCAAAGAGAGGGCTGCCGGTCACATCCAGACTCCAGGGTTGCCGCCCGCTAATCCCCAGTTCTTCCGACGCCGCGTCAGGTCGGCCCCGAGCTTGTGCAAGCAGGGGAAGGCAGGATATTGACAGGATTCATGCCGTGGCGAGCGGAGCTCGCGGACTAAGCGGCCATCTCGCTTCTCGCTCGGCCACGCCCCCGATGAGGTACATTTAAGATTATGTGGCCTTGGTATTTGGTGCACCCGCATTTAACCCCTTGCATGCTTGTGATGGAACCGTTCCGTCACAAGCCTCGGGTGAGCTGTGCTTGTGACGGAACGGTTCCGTCACGGCCCGCTCGCCGCGCCTGCGCGGCGCTAATTCCACGCCTGCGCTGAGCTTTTAATGGGCAGGCGGGTTCGTGATGGAACCGTTCCGTCACAAGCACAGCTTACCCGCGAGCCGTGACGGAGCGGTTCCGTCACAAGCACGGAACCGTCGCGCGGCCGCCCCACCCCCTTAGCGCTGTGGCGGAATAGCCGCCGCAGCAAAGGGGTTAATTGTACTGGCCGCACACTTCTCAGCTGAGCTTTGGGCACCGGCCCTCATTGTTTTACAAATTAGGCACTGTAAGGTGAGTCTGAAGCATAGATGTGAAAAGACCTGGCTTTCAAAGTCTTGTAATTATTTAACTTCTCCCTTAAAACACCCATTTTGTGGTGGCAACATGCAAACCAGTAGGAGGAGTTTTGAAAGGAACTTACACATGGAGGATGTCAGAGCAATAAACCGTACACTCCTTCAGTGCCCCTTTTAGAGAAAAATCCATGATTTGAATTTTCAACAAACTGGATGGCCCAGACTTGGCCATGTTAACATACGTAGAGACCATTTGAACAGTTTTGTGTTGTCTTGCCTGTGAGCAGTTACACACGCATCTGCCTTGTCCACCACTTTAAAGTTATCTGTGCACCTGTGGCATCAATGATGGATGCGCGACCAAGGCCACAGCGCAGCTCGTCGGAACCTAACCACTAGAGCACCGGGGAGTAGCTCAAAGCAGACAACGATACGACATGCCCCATCTCTGAAGCTAAAGGAAATTGTGAGCCCTCTTCTACCACTCATAACTGCCGCAGCTTGGCGATTGAGCCCAGGTGTGGTGGTGTCAAATCGCCACTTCAAGAAGCGCACAAGTTCTCTTTGAAAAACACAAACACACCTCCCCTTCCGAGCATCACGAGCCGAGGCGCCGACATTTAGCAGTGAGTAATTTCAGAGAAGGAGAGGCGGGAGCCAAGTCATCTCACCCATCTCTGTCGCCTGTTGGGTGTCACTTTATGGTTATAGGCACGATACAGCAAGTGTGGTGCGCAGAGGACTCCTGGACCACGATATGCAGCGCAGGTAGGCAAAGCACCTAGGTAGAAGAGGTTTAAATTAAGCAAATGCTTAGGGAAATTGATTTTGTAGCTCACTGACGTAGGGCATTCAGATAGCTGGGGCAGTGTGGCTGGGACAGGTTGTGCTACTGGAACAGGATGGATGTGGCAGGTTCCTAAACTAAAGCTGGGTTTCTGGGACAGGTTCTGTATCAGGAACTGGGTGAATGGACTATTTTCTACAGCCAGAGCGAGGTATAGATTCTATAACTGGAGGATGGTGGGCTGGACTTGTTTTACTACTCGAAAAAGGTTGGTGCGACAGTTTTTACAACTGGAACACAGTGGGTGCAACAAGTTCTATGACTAGAGCAATGTGGTTGGAGCTAGTTATATAGCTAACAGGGTGAATATGGCAGGTTCTTTAACTGTAGCAAAATGAGTGAAAAAGTCTGATGGGATAGTTTCTAAATAGGAAAACTGGTACAGTTGTTATTACTGTACTAGCAGAGCTGGAACAGATCCAGGCCAGATAAGAGGGGTTTGGACAGCTTCTATTGCTTAAATAGGATTGGTACAGGGCAAAAGTGGACCACGTTCTGTAATGAGCATGGTGGTTGGGTCAATTTTGACAACTGGAACAAAGCATCTGGATGTGAGGTAACCAGAGCCGGGAGTTTATGTACATTTTCCCAGCAGAGTAGAGAGGGTTTGAAACTTCATTCATGTTATACATTTGGATTAAAGCAGCTGGGCTTGATCCCATCCTGATTTGGGCTGATGGGATATGTTCTAAAACAAATGTTTTCTTGTTATTGATGAGTGGTCTTCCGCTTCCAAAATTGGCTTAGTGTGGGTCACCGGATTCCAGTAATGATTCAGTGGGGGTCCACAGAAGTCAAAGGTTAAGAACCACTGACTTAGAGTGATTCAGGAAACTTTAATTTGTTTGCCAAAAACTAGGTTTGAGCAAAATCTTAGAGGAGTAAGCAGCCATGGCAAAAGTGGGAGGTGTCCTACTGATAGATGCGATCTTCATGGATTGTCAATTTGGTCTCCATCCTTGGAAGGGTGCAGATTTAGCTTTTATAGATGTGAGGGGGTAGCTTTTATTGGACACAGATAAAGGGGAAGCTTCACTATTTAGTGATTTTGGATTTATCGGCAGCACTAGACGCTGTTGATATCAATATTTTGATGCATTGTTTCCAGCAGGTTGTGGAGGCCTCTAAGCATACCCTGGATTGGTTTGGTTTATGTCAGTATGTGGTAGTGCTTAATTTGTTTAATATATATAGATCTATGATTGATATATATATATATATATATATATATATATATATATATATCCACAGAAATGGCTCCAACACTTGCAGTCCAATGGCGCTCTTGTCACCGGTGCTGACTACAAAGCAGAGCCCCGCTTTTCAATAGTCATCCAAAGCTATCAGCCGATAGCGAAAGTCAGCACTCAACAAGGGTAAAGTTTCCCAAAATTCACGATTTATTTCAAGACAGCAGCATACCTCGCACAACACCAACGCGTTTCGCAACCCACTGTTGCTTGATCACGGTAGGGATACAATGTTGCAAGTTGCTTTTGTATTTTAGAAAAAAACGCCTCAAAACATTCTATTGATGTCACTTCCTGTTCCATGACAGGAAGTAGTCTGGGAATTGTAGTTTTTCCAAAAAATTAAGTGTTAGGGGTATGAGTAGCGCTTTTTTGACAGACCCATTATTATCACATATCGGACATTGCAATTTCTCATTATGAACATTATAACTTAGCCATACCAATTCTTCAAATACCGATTTGGTGGGCATTGCTAGTGAGATATGACCTCTCCGTGTGTATATGCACACCCGGTGGCAACAAATGGAACTTTCATGTTTAACATTTCACATGGGTATTGACGCCCACGAGTGGGCCAAATCATACAATATAACCAATGTAATAGAGCTCTCTAGTGAGCAATTATGCTAAAATTTGTGCATTCAATATAGCCCTCCAGTGGGCTGTTGGACATCACAAGCTTGTCCCATTTTTTCAAATAAATTTGTGCCCTTCATATTTCATTCCGGTAAAACTAGTATATTAAGCCCGAATTATTTATAATATGGCCAGTTATAAGATCATGGTTCTTGTATCCTACACGGTAATGGGTGCGCTGTTCCCTCATATTTCATTCCCTTCCCTTATTTTTGCATTTATTACATTTATTCAGTTTACTATTAGTCTCTATTTCTCATTGCAAAGAAAGAAGGTTCGGTATTTACAACAGTTCTCCAAATGTCTAGTGATTCATAAATGTACATAGAGTTCCTCACTCTGATTCAAGCCCCAAGGGCTCATCGTTCGAAAGTTTAAGATTTGCCTGGATTCTCTGCACCTCAGTTGTTTTTCTTGGTCTCCACCCCTTTCATGTGGTAACACACATTCCAGTGCATATGTTTTTAAAAGTTTCCAATCACTGTTGTGCATTAATTCCATGTGTTTTGCCACGGCATTGTTTTTGTCTTTATTTATTGTGGCTCTAATATGCTCCAAGATGCGTAATTTGAATTGTTTTTTTGTGCTTCCAATATATTTCATTGCGCATGGGCATTCAATTACATAAACCACATGTGTGGTTGTGCAGTCTATTAATTGGTTGATTTTCCACATTTTTTTGTTAGGCAACATCACTTCTTTCTTGTTTGTAGCAATTAGGCAAACTTTGCATCGTTGACATTTGATGAAACCTTTTGTATTCATCCATTGGATTCCTTTTTTCCTTTTTGTCTTATCTTGGAAGTGGCTCTGTATTAATCTGTCTTTCAGGTTTTTCGCTCGGCGGTATGTGACCAGTGGATGATTGCCCATTATTTTACCCACTGTTTGATCTAATTGCAATAGCTTCCAGTGTTTTCTTAGAGTATTGACAAAACGTCCCGAGAGGACTAAGGATCTCACTAATGCCGAGCCAACAGGATGTATCGGATGAATTATTAAATGAATGGGGCGAATTCATTTTGGAATCATCTCTGGGATTAATCAAAATCCTTATAAAACATCTAGAGGTTGCGCTTATTAAAATAAAAGAGGAATTGGCGGAATTGGAAAAAGAAATGGCAGCTTTGGAACTTACCCCAGAACAAAGTAAATTCAAGGAAGAGTTGGAAAAATATGTGAGCAAACATGAAGAAGTGGTAAGAAACCGTAAACAATCTAAATTCCAAAGAGATGAGGAGGATTATACTAATGGATGTATATTTACATATGCCAGAAAATTCGACATTTTCAAAAAACAAAGCAAAGGTTTCAATAAACAAAGCTCATCAAGTGCAACATCATTGACATCTACTGGAACAAGTGAAGATGGGGCACAAAATCCAGACCAAATTAATAAGGATTTTTTAGGGGATATGAGACTGGTATTAGAACAAAGGACTTGGGAGTTCAGTCAAAACCAAAGTACCAGAGGAAGAGGTCGAGGACGCAGATGGGTACCCAGATCAGGAACATCCCAGAAAAAACAACCAGAAGGGGACAAAGGAGAGGAAAAAAATGGATCAGAAACCATAGGCACGGAAACGAGATCGATGCGTCAGAAGAGGGGCAAATAGACAACATAATGCAAGACGAATTGGTGGTTTTGAACTTATCTCACAGAAATATCAATGAATATGAAACATCTTTACTAAAAAGAGGAATAACATTCTGCCCATCAGAATCAATGGACATAGCACAGACGAGAATTGATATATATAAGTATATCAGGAAGATAAAACTAATGAAAACCTTTGAGGAAAATGAAAAAATGGCAACCTATGCAAAAAATAGAAAACAAAAAATAACAGATACATCCAATACAGGAGAGAGTCTAACAACAGCGGACTTACCAGCACTGACAGAACTCACGAATATGGACACAGACAATGAAGGAGACATTATCTCTGAATCCCAAATAGTCCAACAAAAAGGCGCAGGTTTAAGTGGGATGAAAGCACCCTCAAAATTCTATCCCCAATTACCTCAAGGTAACAAAATTGACTTATTCCAAGAGGCCATTGTCAAAGACATTTATAAAATCAAAGGACAAAAGTACAAAGACAACCTATCCAAAGATGAAAGAACTGCTCTGAACAATTTGAAAGATGACAAAACAATAACAATAAAGTCCGCCGATAAGGGCGGAAATATCGTCATCCTGAACACGAGTGATTATATGGCTGAGGCTCACCTTCAGTTGGACAACAAGAAATATTACAGAAAATTAGAAACTAATCCAACGAAAATCTACAAAGAAAAATTAGATCTTAAACTTCAATTGTGGAACAATCAAAATCTGATAGACGCAGATGAGAAGAAATTTTTGTGTACTGATCATCCAAAAATGGCTACTATTTACTTTCTACCGAAAGTACACAAGAACCCACTAAAACCACCAGGGAGACCCATTGTGTCATCGAAAGGGTCCCTAATGGAGCCAATTGCAAACTATATTGATTTTTTCCTTATGCCGTTCGTTACCAGCTTAAGCTCATACTTACGTGACACAACAGACCTCTTGAAACATCTAGATGACCTACCATGGCAAACAAACTATCTATTGGTGACAATGGATGTCGTGTCTCTGTACACGAATATTGACAACAACATTGGTTTGAAGGCTTGTGCTTCCTTTCTGAAGGAACGAAAAATTCAATTCAATCAACATAATCAAATGCTGATTGACATGGTGGAAATGTGCCTAACCCAAAATTTATTTCTTTTCGGAGAAGAGATCTACCAACAGATCCATGGCTGTGCTATGGGTTTCTCATTCAGTCCAGCATATGCATGTCTCACTATGGGGTGGTGGGAACAACAGATCGCTTGGCACACGGATAATGACTTTTATGTGGACAAAATCGCCAAATGGGTAAGATATATAGACGATCTTCTGATAATCTGGGAAGGAACAGCCTTGGAATTTGAGAACTATTTCCAGATTCTCAATTCCTCCACTTCCAACATCCGTTTTACATACCAGATCAGTAAAGAAAGAGCTATTTTTCTTGATACAGAAATCTACATACAAAACAACAAGGTAGAAACGACACTTCATAGAAAGGACACAGCAACCAACTCAATTTTACACTATGATAGTTTCCACAAACCCTCAATCAAGGAAAACATACCATATGGGGAGTTTTTAAGAGCCAGGAGAATATGCTCGGAAGAAAAAGAATGGGAATCAAAAAGCAAAAATATGGCTCAAAGGTTCAAAACCAGAGGATACCACAAAGCCATTATCGAAAAAGGATGGCAAAGAGCAAACCAAAAGAAACGAAAAGATGCCCTGATAACGAAAAAAACAGCAGTGAACACCACCCAAGAAAATGTGCCGAATGAAAGAAAAGTGAGACTAATTTTGGATTATACAAGGGAATCAAAACAAATTGTCAATACTCTAAGAAAACACTGGAAGCTATTGCAATTAGATCAAACAGTGGGTAAAATAATGGGCAATCATCCACTGGTCACATACCGCCGAGCGAAAAACCTGAAAGACAGATTAATACAGAGCCACTTCCAAGATAAGACAAAAAGGAAAAAAGGAATCCAATGGATGAATACAAAAGGTTTCATCAAATGTCAACGATGCAAAGTTTGCCTAATTGCTACAAACAAGAAAGAAGTGATGTTGCCTAACAAAAAAATGTGGAAAATCAACCAATTAATAGACTGCACAACCACACATGTGGTTTATGTAATTGAATGCCCATGCGCAATGAAATATATTGGAAGCACAAAAAAACAATTCAAATTACGCATCTTGGAGCATATTAGAGCCACAATAAATAAAGACAAAAACAATGCCGTGGCAAAACACATGGAATTAATGCACAACAGTGATTGGAAACTTTTAAAAACATATGCACTGGAATGTGTGTTACCACATGAAAGGGGTGGAGACCAAGAAAAACAACTGAGGTGCAGAGAATCCAGGCAAATCTTAAACTTTCGAACGATGAGCCCTTGGGGCTTGAATCAGAGTGAGGAACTCTATGTACATTTATGAATCACTAGACATTTGGAGAACTGTTGTAAATACCGAACCTTCTTTCTTTGCAATGAGAAATAGAGACTAATAGTAAACTGAATAAATGTAATAAATGCAAAAATAAGGGAAGGGAATGAAATATGAGGGAACAGCGCACCCATTACCGTGTAGGATACAAGAACCATGATCTTATAACTGGCCATATTATAAATAATTCGGGCTTAATATACTAGTTTTACCGGAATGAAATATGAAGGGCACAAATTTATTTGAAAAAATGGGACAAGCTTGTGATGTCCAACAGCCCACTGGAGGGCTATATTGAATGCACAAATTTTAGCATAATTGCTCACTAGAGAGCTCTATTACATTGGTTATATTGTATGATTTGGCCCACTCGTGGGCGTCAATACCCATGTGAAATGTTAAACATGAAAGTTCCATTTGTTGCCACCGGGTGTGCATATACACACGGAGAGGTCATATCTCACTAGCAATGCCCACCAAATCGGTATTTGAAGAATTGGTATGGCTAAGTTATAATGTTCATAATGAGAAATTGCAATGTCCGATATGTGATAATAATGGGTCTGTCAAAAAAGCGCTACTCATACCCCTAACACTTAATTTTTTGGAAAAACTACAATTCCCAGACTACTTCCTGTCATGGAACAGGAAGTGACATCAATAGAATGTTTTGAGGCGTTTTTTTCTAAAATACAAAAGCAACTTGCAACATTGTATCCCTACCGTGATCAAGCAACAGTGGGTTGCGAAACGCGTTGGTGTTGTGCGAGGTATGCTGCTGTCTTGAAATAAATCGTGAATTTTGGGAAACTTTACCCTTGTTGAGTGCTGACTTTCGCTATCGGCTGATAGCTTTGGATGAATATATATATATATATATATATATATATATATATATATATATATATATATATATATATATATATATATATATATATACATATGGGAAAGTATTCTGTCTGAAAGAAGGAAGCAGGACCCCAGGGGGACGGGTTGGAAAGACTTTAATGCAGCAGATTTCAAACCGGTGGCGGCGAATGCATTTCGGACCAATTTCCTTCATCAGCGCCCTGCACCGGACCCAACTGGCACCGAGTAAGTCTTGCTGTTGAGTGAAAGTTCAAAGTGAGTCCGCTCCTCCCTTTTGAAGCAATGTTGCTCACCTGTTGCAGTTTTTTCTTATGTCCAGAAACTACAACACCCATAATGCCATGTGGTCGCACCATGAGTTAGTGGAGATAACGGGGAGGAAAGTAGTAGTTCTAGTTGCGGTACCCAGAAATTCACAGGCTCAATGGTACCAAATGCTGATCTCTGCCACACCAGTCTTCCCTCGAGTCCCCTGTACCGCCACGCCACCAGAGAAAAGAGTCAATTCGGCAGGGGTTCGAGTATATATATATATATTTATTTATTTAAAGGGATGGTATTGTTAGGTGAAAATGTAAGTTAAAACATACCGTTTTAAACGAAACCACTGAAATTCACCAGTTATAGTAATCGCAAGTAACTATAACTCGTGCCCTAAGGAAGCTATAACTCGCTCTCCCACCATACAGTTTTGTCAGCAATAATTTCACTGCAAATGTTGCATTCATATTATCAATAATGTCATGTAACACTTGAGATAACAATAACTGGTGAATTTTCAGGGACAATAAGCTTGCTGATGATTTTAAGGCTTGGGGGGCAGTGTTCTCCTGACTGTTAGACCCACCCACCCAGATGCATTACACCCGAGCCGGATTGTGGTATAGAGTTGGGGAACACACATTGCCCAACGGCAGATGGGACTAATGTAAGCATCATATGTGAAAAAAGTTATGTAGAATGTATCCGTATCATGCCCATGGTACTGTATACGACGCAACAGATGCTGTTTGTTAATACAGGAAGACGGGGGAACACAACTCTGGGATAGGGAGGTAAGATCTCCTCTGTCTTTGTAATTCGGTACATAATTCTGTACACTTATATAAGTATGACATTATTGATTTAATTTTTTATACAAATGCCAATAAAAACCTATACCCCACGAAAAAAGTATACATTTTCAGTGGTTTTGTTTGTTTAAAACAGTATGTTTTAACTGATATTTTGACCTAACTATAATGTCCATTTTTGACAGCGAATTCCTAGTTTGTTGGTGTAAAACACCCATCCCATCCCATGCCATGCACAGCCAAAGACCAGCGCGCTGTGTTAATTTCGGCGCAGGACCTGGCCTGTGGCCAGCCCCATCGTCCATCTCACAGGCAGTCATCCCCAATCTCAGACACCCCTTTTGTCCATTTCAGGGTAGGGTTGTACGCAGTACCTGGTAACAACCAACCAAATAGATCACGGGGAGACCCAGGTCCACCATGTCCCCACTCGCTCCACTACCAGCACCCCTCCTGGGTGCCAGCAGGAGCCAGCAACTTTTTTTATTTTTATTTTTTTTAGTTTGGGAGGGTGGCCCCCCTCCCCGAGCCATTATAGTCCCAGAGAATGCCATTCCAGGGGCCTGTTTCTTGTTAAGGGGAGGAGGGGTGCACAGTTTCTTTCAGAGCACCAACAGGACCCAGGGATCCCATCCCCCAGGGCCTTTCTTTTTTAAAAGGAAAGGTGCAAGCAGCCCCCTTCCCCAAGCTAGCAGTGGCCCTTGGGACCTCATCTCCTGAGGCCTGAGGTGGGTCTCCTGGCGCCCACCCTGGGAACCCATAAAACAGTATGATGGGGGCCGTGTGGGAAGCACCAGGTTCCAACAGCCCTGCCAGCTTCCCATAAGCATTCATCCTGGGGGGTTCAGAAGCCAGTATTACTCCCACCCGGCAGGAGCAGCAATTTATTCATGTGCCCACCGGCCAGGAGCAATCTTAGTTTTCCTGCTGCAAGAGCACAGGCATGTAAACATGTCTGCTCACATCTGGGGTAGGAATGTTAATGCTACCGCCAGGTGGGAGCAGGAATGTGTTTCCTTGCCCGCGATCTCACATGAAGGGAAACTCCGATTGCTCCTGCCCGGCAGGAGCATACAAAAAACTGCTGCTCCTGCCGTATGGAAGCAATGTTCTCACAGGCAGGGAAACTACTGTGTCCTAGGGTGGGCTCACTAGGACACAGTCAATAAGTGGGCTCAAGGAGATGGGGTCCTCGGGAGACTATTGAGGCTTGGGAAGGAGGGCCATGTGCCCCCTCCACTTTATTTTAAATTGGCCCCGAGGGATGGGGTCCTTGGTGCCTTTTCAGGCTCGGGCCTGGCTTAGTGACTCCTCCACTTTAATTGACATCTGTCCTGAAGGATTGAGTCCCCGGGGCCTTCGTGAGGCCCCCTCCTTTAAATATGTTTTTGAGGTGCCACCAGGCCATGCCTCACCCCGGGCGTGGGGGTATTGTTTTACCGTAGTTTTTCTTTTTGGAATTTTGCCACAGATTCAAGGATCCTCTGTAAATTTGAGGCAACATTTTTATAATTTTTTAAATAAAGGGTTTGCCCTCTGTTAACCCCTGTCCCCACCCCCTAGCAGGCCTAGGGGATCAGGGGATCCAAACCCTGCCCCATTATACCTTTAAAAAAAATATATTTTATTGAACAAAAGCAGAGGCAGTAAGAAGTTGACGAGCATGAATTTACAATTATGATATAAAGTGCTTACGTTACAGCAGTGCATCACAAGTACGATTACGGGGGGGGGGACCAGTTCTAGCCATCGCCATGTCAGTTGAAGGGGAAGTACAAAGTTCACCTCTATAAACATTCCAATGTCCCCATTTCCTATCCCAAGCTCCAGGACACCCCTTAACCTTGTAGACCGTTTTTTTGGACAGCATACAGACATCCATCGCAGCAACCCACCTGATCAAGAGCGGTTTAGATGGTGAACCCCATTGCATTGCTATTTCACGTTTCAGTAAGAGGAAACCCAGAGCCGCCCATTGTCGTTCCATTGCAGTGAGATCTGTGGGGTCCCACACATTTAGGAGTTCACTTTTGGGAGTCAGAGGGACGGGTTTCCCTAGGGCATCAGTCATTTTGCGAACAGCACGCTCTCAGAGGTCTTGAATCACTGGGCATGTCCAGATAGTGTGGTAAAAGGTACCGATCTGTCCGCAGTTACGGAGACAGAGGTCTGATGTGTGTCTACCAATCCTGTCCAAGAGGGGAGCGGACATGTATGTTTTGTGTAATATCTTAAGCTGTATGAGTCGAAATCGATGGTTGATAGCTGATTCACACGGGGACATTAGTGCCGCCTGCCACTCAGTATCGTCCAGGACTCCGATGTCTGATAAGAGTCTGTCCTCAAGGGGCGAGGATTGTAGAAGGGCGGAGAGATCAGGGACACTGGTGAGTATGGCATGTTTGATTTGGAGATAGCGGAAGGTTTCAGATTGGGCTAAGTCGTATGTCTTCTGGAGCTCTTCGAATGTCAGTAGTTTGCCCTTATGGAGCATGTCCCCTAAGGTAGAAATGCCTATTGTGTCCCACTTATGAAAGCCCCGATAATGGCAGAGGGAGCCTAATTTATGGGAGATCCAGAGTGGGGTGGACAATGGGAGAGTGTCAGCCCAACCGATTCGTTTGTTCGCACGGTGCCAAATTGATATGGTATGGGACATCGGGCCAATGTATCGGGTGCGAATATGTTTACCATATACAGCCTCGAGATAGCCCTCGTGGCCCGTCTGGTATTTCTCTAGGTGAAAATCGGGGTTCGTGGGTGAACCGTATATCCGTGAGTTAGTGACTGTCAGTTGGGTAGCCCAATAGTAGAAACGAATATTTGGCAAGGCAATACCACCATTGTACCACCCTTGTGTGAGTGACGGCAAAGCAATGCAGGGAGAACCGCCGTCCCATAAGAGGAGGCGGAGGTCTCCTTCAAGCGTATTAAAATAAGAGTCAGCAATGGGAAATGGGCAATTCTGCAGGGTGTACAAAAAACGGGGGCCCATTATACCTTTTAAAAAAATCTTTTTTCAAGTCCTAAGAGATCTGTCTGGTCGCAAATCCTACAAATATGCATTCTTTTTTTTTTTTTTAGCAGCAGTTGATCAGAAGCTACTGAGCGAATTTACACAAAATCACAAAAAGAACACTTTCTGGACCAACATCTAGCTTTCTGACGAATTTGGTGTAAATCCGTTCAGCAATTTTTGTGGTCTCACTGTTCAATTTTCTTATGGAAAAATGAATGAGGAAGACACGTTTTGGGACCCCCCCTTTTTCTCGGCCCCAACTTGACGGATCACCATAAATCTTTCAAGTAATAAGCTGAGGCACATGAGACTTTTTTCTGGAAAGTTTTGTGAACAGTCTTCAAATGTCACCAAACTTATAAGGGGAACAAAAACATTTTTTCCTATGGGAACACGATCCTAACCTACTCAACTATATGTATGAATATGAAAGAAGTGACTCAAACAAATGGATTCACCTAAGAACAAAAATATGTTTTTACTACACCGTTTCAGCTTCTGCCTTACTCGGGTAGTACAAGATGGTTTGCTCAGTGGCTGCACAGATGACACTGCTGAAATTTAAAAACTCACTTCTTTCTTGGATATTTAATTTCTTTTTGACTCGTTGTATCCTTTGGGATCCAGATTTTTTCCCTGGTAGCTGTTGTTTTCTTGTGATCCTTCATCTTGTAGTATTATGTTTGTGTATGTATATATATGTATGTATACGCCTACTGGGGGCAGGCATGGGAGTGAATAAAGTCTGCAAATTAATCAATGCGAGTGTCAGCTGTGTGGTTTTGGCAGCCCATGAAGAAGAGGCCTGTGGCCATGAAACGCATCGGCGAAGTGAATTTGAATTGCAAGTGAGGGGCGGATTGCATTGTTAATGCCAGAGGGCGGAATGCTGTTTTTTGCCTTCGCGCTGCTGGAGGGCAATTTGTTTGAAAATTCTACACGCGGCCGCCCTGCCGCGGAGAGGAGCACCATCATCGGCTGGTGAGGATTACAATCGCCAGCAGAGAGAGGCTGAGGTTCCAAACTGTGTGGGACAGTGAAAGCACAGCATTCCATATGCGTAAATTAATCTGCCATCACTTTCATCACCTACTATGGTAAATAAGAAGCCTGAAACGAACTGCACAACTGAACTTACTTCAAGTTATCAACTATACTCACATTGTCGAACTCCATGTCCCAAAATGCACCACGCATCTTGCACTTAGCATATGCCCACTGGGGGCAGGCATGGGAGTGAATAAAGTCTGCAAATTAATCAATGCGAGTGTCAGCTGTGTGGTTTTGGCAGCCCATGAAGAAGAGACCTGTGGCTTTGAAACATGTCGGCGAAGTGAATTTGAATTGCAAGTGAGGGGCGGATTGCATTGTTAATGCCAGAGGGCGGAATGCTGTTGTGTGCCTTCTCGCTGCTTGAGGGCAATTTGTTTGAAAAAAAATATATATATAGAACGCCTCGTCCTTGTTCTACGAGTGCACAATAAAGGATTTGTGCAAAGATCTTCTGGTGTGTCATCTCTGTGTCCTTCTACATAGTAACCTGTGCGAAATAAAGAGTAGCGGCTGCTGCTACCGACGGCACCAGCGTTGTTTGGTCGAGGATCGCTTGAGCAGCGGTTTTTGAAGCATATATATATATATATATATATATATATATATATATATTCTCCAAATGCCTATCCCACAGGTAAGAACAGGCTCTGGCACGCTCTGTGTCACAATACCGTTGTGTATTGCCGCAACAACAGTCTCACAGGTAACTCGTTTCGGCTGAGAACAGCGTTTTCCAACATATGAATATAATATACTATAGCTTCCTTGTTTTGATTCCACCTCATACCTCTTTCATTCAACACCCTACAGTTTCTCTTAATTTCACTTATGATTCTTCTTCATCCCTCCTCTTTTTCTTTGATCACTGGTTCCTTTCTTTCTGCCCCTCTTTCTTTCTCCCTCTCCTGCCTTTCTCTCTCTGTCTTGCTCTGAGTAAAAGTCTGATTTTGAAAAGTAAATCCTGATAACCAAGAATGTGTGCTGGGGCTCACCACCTGTACACATCAAGCACTAATGTGTGGTTACTCACAGCCATTTTCATGATCACATGATTTACTCTGTCAAGAACATGGGGTGCTAGCATCCCCAAAATTGATGGGGTTGTGGGGGTAATTCGTTTTTCGCCAAAATAAATATTTTCCAGTTGAGGGAAACACCAATCCCCTGGTCACTTTTGCTGAGCAGTTACGTAAATTAGCATAAATGTACATCATGTATACGTGCACCTGTATAAAGGTGTATGTGAATGTGAGTACTCTTGGAAGCTGAGACAGTCAGAGCTTTCCTGAAGTAGGCCTGAAATTGATTGGAAATTCCAAAAAATGTGGGAATCTTCTTTATACATAGGCAGAATGTTTGGCTATTCTTTTTTTTACTACAAGTTGTAGTGTGAAACCCATAGCACTCCCAGACCTCCCCATGCCCGGCGAATTCACCGGTATTACAGATTCCTATCTCATGCGTAGCTGCTTCAGCGATTTGTGTGTATTAAGCTGGTCGCTGCTTTAATTGATACAGTTGAGGAGGTTAACGTGCCTGCTGTGGCGTTCTTTATTGCTGCCACCAACAGTAGGGTCTAATTCCAGTAAAATAGCTGTCTGAATTAATGCAGTTTCCGCAGAGATCTGTGCTCATCTGCAGTTAAGGTTTCAATTGCAGTAACCTAGCTGAGGGGGATAGAGGCGATCTTCATGGATTGTCAATTTGGCCTCCATCCTTGGAAGGGTACAGATTCAGCTTTTATAGATGTATGTATTTATGTATGTATGTATTTAATGCTTATTAAGCGCAGCTGTCACCCGAAAGGGTATCCTGGCGCTGAGGGGGTAGCTTTTATTGAAAACAGATAAAGGGGAAACATCACTATTTAGTGATGTTGGATGTAGCTGCAACACTAGACGCTGTCGATCGCGATATTTTGATGCATTGTTTCCAGCAGCTTGTGGAGGCCTCTAAGCATACCCTGGATTGGTTTTGTTTATGTCAGTATGTGGTAGTGCTTAATTTGTTAAAATATATATATATATATATATATATATATATATATATATATATATATTTCTATTTTCACTGAAAAAACAAAAGTTAAAGGGGTTGTATTGTTAGGTGAAAATGTAAGTTAAAACAATAACGTTTTAAACGAACCACTGAAATTCACCAGTTATAGTAATCACAAGTAAATATAACTTGTGCCCTAAGGTAGCTATGACTCGCTCTCCCACCATACAGTTTTGCTGGCAATAATTTCACTGCAAATGTTGCATTCATATCATCAATAATGTCATATAACACTTGAGATAACAATAACTGGTGAAAGTTCTGTGCTCAACTGCAGTTAAGGTTTCAATTGCAGTAACCTAGCTGAGGGGGATAACGCACTGGATACAGAGGTTAACCTGTCATTTGCAGGTCTCACCAGCTCAGCAACAAGAACTCAGCCTTTCATCCTTTTGTTCAGGAACGCCCCACAACTGGGTATTAGTAGTGTAAGTGCCATGAGACAATGGAGTTTTCGGTGTGCGCTATATAAATAGTTAACGTTATTTCTGCTGTAAAGTCTCAGCGACTTCCTGAGTGACAAAATAGTGGGGGAGACTGACAGATTATGACATTGGCTAGTGAAGGTGGCTAGCAAAAGCAGAAATTGGGTTTTGGTTTCATTGTTTTTTTGAGAAAAAAAATCCGCTGCTGTCACTCAGATTCTCCATAAATAACCAGGAGCAGCTTTCAGAAGTCCTTAGGGTGGGACTCTGGGAGATAGGTTGGTACAGCCATGGTGGGAGTGTGTTGTGATTGTGAGCTGTCCCTTCTGTTCTTGATAGTAGACCTGATGGAGAAAACCTGTCTTGATGGACTGCTGCCAGGAGTATAACGCCTTGTTGCTACACCTGCTGGCCGTTGTTGTGTTACCCTGTGTTATGTTACAGTATTTGTTGGTCATTGTTATTGTTAATTAAGGTGCAGCACCAACCATATGGGCATAGGAGAATCAGCCATCTGACAACCGTTATGTTTAGGAAAGAAGACTTGTGAACAGAGGTTTTTCCAGGGCCTTTTGAATGGTGAATCGATATGCATGGACCAGGGAGTGTGATGTAGGCTGTCACAAGGCAGTAGCAGTCGGGCAGTTTGCCCCAGGCCTTGATCTTTTCAGGGCCCTGCCCATCCACTGCTAAACGTATTTATATATCTCAAAAGGAGGCATTTTTTTATTTTGTTCTATACTCACGACGTTGCAGATAATGTCAAACACTCCTAGGTGACACCATAGGCGTGAGATGCCTCGATATGTATAAAAAGGACATTGTTTTTTACTTGGGATGAGGCATTCATGCTACCAAAAAGTCAGAGGGAGTCCCACAAGACACTTGTGACCCGGGCCCTATAAAAGCTTCTGTTTTGCTTGGAGAAGTAAAGTGCACTCAAGGGTTTCAGATCAAAGAAACAACAGTGATCATCCTCCTGCAAACTCTGTTCATCTTAGTCACTAAAAGAACCAAGCCGCTGCCAAGCCTCTGTCTTGAATTCAGTTATATCAGCAGCTGTGTGTTGTTATCATACACGAAGAACCAATTCTGTAATTATATGAAACTCACCAAAAATATAGGTATGAGAAAGTAGTGGCGAGAGCAATGATACCTCTTATTTCACCCACCTCAGAGCAGATTCATAAAGGGGTGGACAAAACCACTTTATGGGCAGTCCTGTGATTTTATTTATTTATTTTATTTATTTAATTTAAAGATTTATATGGCGCCAGAATCGACTCCAATGAGTATCCCTGTGCTTTTTAGAAGCATATCAGCTGTTCGTGCAGAGACTATGAAATTTTTTAAGAACAGAGTGGTTTTAAGTAATTTCCTAAAAACAAGATGATTCGAGCATTCTCTTAGTTGAAGGGGAAGGTCGTTCCAGTGTTTCGGTCCAAGGTATGAGAGAGATTTACCACCCGATCTCGCTCTCCTAATTCTAGGAACGTCAACAGATGTTTAGTACTGGAACGCAGAGCTCTCGGTGGGAGATAGAGAGTGAACTTTTCTGACAGATAGCTGGGGCCAAGATTGTGCAGTGCTTTGTGAATGGTACAGCAGATCTTGAACTTTATCCGTTGACGTTTTGGAAGCCAGTGGAGTTTTAAAAGAAGAGGGCAGGAAGCTGATCTAGGCGGCATGTTCAAAACCAGTTGTGCCGCCGTGTTCTGGACCACTTGTAGTCTGTAAATTGAAGTTTCACTAGCAGAAAGCAGCAACCCGTTACAATAGTCTAGGCGGCTCAGTATGAGTGCATGAGTCAGAGTCTTTCGAACAGAGTCTAGAAGTAATGGAAAGACTCATTGGAGTAGGTCCAGAGTATGGAAATAAGTACAGACTGTCTGGCCAACATGCTCTTTGAAGGTGAGAGCATGGTCTAACCGAACTCCCAGGTTTTTAACAGAAGTTTTTGGAACAGGAGGCTTTCCAATATTAATAGGCTACCAATTGGGGGACCATAATTTAGGAGCCTCCCCAAAAAGTAGGAGCTCGGTTTTCCCAACATTACATTGAAGAAAGTTACTCCTCATCCATTGTGAGAAGGCGTTCATGCCCAGAGAGAAGGTCTCCTGGATGGTGGGAGTGAGTTCATCGAAGGGGAAGAGCAGCTGTGTATCGTCGGCATATGAACCCATACTTTCATAGTACATTAGCCAAGGGAGCCACATAGATGTTAAATAAATGCAGCAGTAGTAGTTGATCGAGGGTGTTGAGGCTATCGAAAGGTCTAAGACAACAAGTGCCCCCAACACCACTGTCCATTCTGAGTTTGTAGAGATCTGCAAGCACTACAAGTTCGGGCTCTGGCTGTTATTGAAGATATTCTTCACTTCAGAGTAGCCTACATCGGACAGATAATCGTGATTGTTTGTCAGAGTATCATATACAAAAATATCATACAAATTTCTTATTATACATATCATTTACAAAAATATTGTCCGATTGGGTGTAGATTTGCTATTATATCCAATTGGGCTATATTTTTGTAAACAATATTTAGGACACTATATTAATTTTAGAATATATTCTGACTATTATATTCTGGTACCATACCATAGCAGAAGATCTAAAGGCTACAGCAAGAAATGGTGGCTACGAGATGAGATCACCGTAAGATAAGACGTATTTACAATTTTTATTATCAGAGAGCCAAGACTGAAGCTAAGGTTTGCAGTACTTTAAGTGGGTAAGAATTGGAAATCTAGTTCAGACATCATCAAGTTTGAACACCAGTCTTCGAAAGAATGATGGCAAAATGGTCAATCAAAGATTCCACCATGAACATATGGGGTAAATCACTTCGAATAGAACAGCGTGGATCAGCACCGTCTTCCTATATGTTTGTTCAGATATTAGAAAATGTATAGTTAAAGAACTGGGCCAGGTTGTCACAGAAAGCCTGGGAGACTGGGATGACCACTCTTTTTGCAACAGGCAAATTAATGTAATTCATGATGTTAATAAGTTCTTTTGATTGATGAAGACACTTCTTGTAGTAAACTGTGTCCTTCTTATATTCTGAGGAGTACAGCTATATTTTATTTTGTGCCTCAAAAATGTGGGTGGGTCACTTTTCAACAAAAGCCAGGCCTGCATAACAGTATTGTGTAATGCATATTTATGGTTAAGTTTCTCAGAGGAAGTGACTTTATAAGTACAAAAAGAGATTTTGTTTTGGATTCTTCTAAATTCTGCACTCTTAAAATTGCAGTTATCTTTGGAACATTGAGAGATAAATATAAGTTGCCATAAAAATTTGAACAATCAAATTCCATGACAAATATTTAATCAGAATTTCACGTCATCTTAAATATTTAAAAATATGTCGGGCTTTTGTTGCCTTCTGACTATAAAACAAAATGTTATCCTCCAGCTCCTGAGGAGCTTGCCCAGACTGAGAAACAGTGTCACCTCTTCAATTAATGAATACAGCAATCAACCAGTGAAATCTGACATGTTAGCTTTAGCAGCATCTGGAGACAAAGGTACATTCCTTGTGCAGCCTTATTAGTAACTTTTGATTTGTTTGAGCTAGAAAACCTTTTTAAATCACCATGTAATGCATATGTTGGATTATCTCTAGCAAATGCAATAACCTTGCAAATATGCAGAAAACTCTAAGGCCATGACATTCCATAACTACAGTGGTCCTGAATTAAAACGCATATGACACTGTGTCAGGCGGAATAAAGCTTAGCAGAAATACTGCCCCATGCGAAAGAGTTTTCATCAATGTGTATGTAATTCAAATAATCCTAACAAAAGTAAGGGTAGTTGCAAAAAGAAACCTATACATTTATTTCCATGTAAAACTAAATTATTTTTAATGACTGTTCATATTAAAAACCAATATTTCTATACATCCACATTACATAAAAATAAACACAAAACACAGATTATACAATTCTTTTAAAATATTATCACACAATATTAAAAGGAACAAAAGTGGCAGTCAATACTTTCGACGCGCATTTCGGCGTTCTAAAAAAACACCTTCTTCAGGAGCCACAAATTAAATCTGAAAAACATTTAACATTAAAACATCATACAAGACATGATTAATTCAATAAGTCTAAAACAATTCTCTATGCAACAAACCCTTCCTGCTTGCTATAGCAATGTAATGTTTGCTAGACAAGTTACAGAACTAATTTCATTATATTTGAGCAGTTGTTGGGTAACCAATCCACGGTGAGTAGGGACCTAATGAAAAAAGTACCATCCGGATTAGATGGTGAATAAATATAATAACCGCTTAATTGGTTCTAAACAGTACCAGTAGAATTGGTGTAGTGCAATGAAAACAATACTTACTAATAACATTTCATCACATTGCGTAGAACCAACTTCTATTTCTTTAATAATTCTCAATCCAATGATGTAATGACATTACATCATTACATCATGGTACTTTTTTCCTTAGGTCCCTACTCACCATGGTTTGGTGTCTATCTATCTATATCTAACACCGCAGACCCTAAGTAAAATATACCCGGGACTCTCAGACACATGCCCTAGTTGCAGTGAATCAGAAGCTCACTTTATACATATGATGTGGGCATGCCGGACATTAACACAATACTGGGAGGGTATACTAGAAAGACTACATATAGCCACAGGATTGACAATTTCTAAGACAATACGAGTTGTGCTGTTGGGCTTACTACCCGTTCCTAAGAAGAAAAAAATTAAGCAGGAGGTTTATGATCCTAGGATTGGTATTGGCAAAAAGACGAGTGGCAATCTCGTGGTTGAGTCCAGTCCCACCGCTCATGGACAGATGGCTGAGAGATATGGGTGAATGGGCGACAGCAGAATAAATCCGTATGAAACAGGCTATGATGAAAAACCCAAAGACGATGTACAAGCATGGCCAGCTATGATTGCGGGTTTATGAGATCCACAAGCCTCAGATGCAGGGGAGGATGAAGGTAGCAAAGGGAATGCTAGTTGATTTCTGATGGGGAAAGATCAGTGGGAACAATGTCAGGGGCAATATTTTACTGCTGAGGTTTTTTACCTCTATGTCACAAACACAGACTATCGAGACCACAACCCGGACATGGCGGAAGGGAGGAGGGGAGTTATCACTGTTATGATTGGCATGTAACTTACAGTATGAATATGAAAGCGCAGATGGCAATATTAATAAATGTAGTAATTGAGGTCCGTGATAATAGAAGGAGGGGAGGGGAAAGATCCACATAGTATGAATCCTATTGAGTAAACTGCTGTATTAAATGCAAAATGCCAATAGAGGTATTAGGGAAATAATCATCAATTATTCAAAAGACAAACTTACATTTGACCCCCATACTTAAGCAGACAGCAAAGATAAAAACAAGATTTAAAGGCATCCTTATTGATCATTCACTTCCTGAATTAACAGAACACATGTTCCTTTCCAGCTTAAGTACACTCACCATAACTGAGCAGTATGTCTTAAAAATAACTCCACCCGATAAAATCTGACTCTCCATAGGAGTGGGCGAGTACAATTTGAGGCTTGGTGGTATTTGCAGACCTAGTAATCCTTGAACAGAAACAATAAGCTACTTGGAATGACCAGGGGTGGCATCCTCTCTCAGAGTTAACTCTCTGGGTGGACTACCGGCATTCATAATAAGGACCTTAGATTCTAATATATCCATGGTGGGAAACATCCATTACCATGCAGGCATCGCATCGCAATGCCTTTACATCACAGGTATTACAACGCAAGTCGTTACAACGATTTGCGCTAGATGGCGCTCTAACCTAAAGAATAGTATGATTTGCTATTCCAACACCTTCCCTACTGTACGTAGACTGGTGTTGGAATAGTAAATCATACTATTCCTAAGTCCAGCGCCCTCCAGCCCAAGTTGTTGTAACGACTTACGTTGTAAAAACTGCGAAGTAGCGTACCGCGATCATTTTCATGCATGATTAACCTATGCAGAATCAGAATCAGAAAATGTCTTTATTGGCTACACTTTTGTAACATAAAAGCATAAATAAAACAACAATACATTCAGTAATCATACTCAACAATATGAGTTAAAAAGGTAGACCATTTCAGCTAAGAACATCAATAGAATAAAATTCACTAAAGTGCAGTGCAATAAATTCACTTATTGCACATTATCATACGTTAAAAAACATGTTGAAACGTAATGGAATAACCTAGGCAAGCAAACGGGTATTATTGGTCCATAACATAAAAAATTGTAAGCAGGAAATTATAGTTAATCCAATATCACAAACACATGCAAAATGCAACAGAGACCGGAACCACTGAGTGGAAAAAAATAACAACAAGATTAAGGTGCTCTTCATTTCTTACAAATGTTGCCTGATGAGGAAATGTGTTTTAGAATTGGGTGTTTTCTTAAATCTTTTGGTTTTATCAGAAATGTATCAATTTATAGATGTATGTATATTGTATAATATTTCTATATTTGTATGCTTTTATGAGTCTCTCTGACTGTTGAATAAATATTAATTCAATTGAATTGAACACCAAAATTGAATAGAAGCAGATGAAGAGGAAGTGGAATACATCTGGATAATGCTGGAGAGGTTAATGAGCTACATCCGATGAAAATAGTCCACTGGGAAAAGTAGACCACTAGATGTTTAAATGTGAACATTTGCACAGAATACATCATTTTCATGTCAGCTCAGCTGTAGAGTATCAACATAAGAATGTGGTTTGGAGGTATTGGAGCGGGAATCTAAAAGTTTAATAGGCAGATAAGTGGTAAGTGGAGTTGAAAGACAATATCATTAGATATTAAAGCATGCACCTAGGTAACAACTGAGGTTGTATCATTGTTTTGATAACCAGTAAACCTAGATTCACCCAGGAAATTAAGATTTAGGGCCTCATTTAGACTACCAGGGGAAGGCTGAAGGTACGTTCGGTCAGGATTGGCAATGGCCTACACTTCCCTGGAAAGGATAACCCACCATATTCAGAGGTTATCACATGGCAGGTGCCTTCAGCAGAGCCACTGGTGCGGCGGCTCCACTGCAAGCAGTAAAGTTAGGCTGAGTCTGGTTTTGATGCGCCTGCTCTGCAAAGGTTTTTGTCTTCTGAAAGCAAACTCCCAAATGGAGAGTTTGTTTTGAAAAAAAGAACAAAACATCAGTGGCCCTGACACTCGGGCAATTTATTGCCTGCTCACGGGGCCATTGTGCCTCCGTTAGCAGCCCCAGGAGTGAGGTGATAGGTTTGTGGTCGTAGCTTCCAGTGGTGAAGCCAGCTAAGGCCCCACTTTGGAAACATAACAACTCCAAATAGACCAGGGGAATGTCAAGCTTGGTAGAGTGGGAGAATCGCCCATTTATGGTGGTGCTCCTTCTCCACCAAACTCTAAATGACCCCCTAAAATATTAAAGTTTCCAAAAAGAAATTGACTAATGATGAGAATCCCACACTTTCTATAAAAACCAAAACACAGTCCAAAGTGTAAAAAATAAAATATAAAAAGGAAATATAATTCCAAAAATAAATAATCTTAAAATGTGTGTCAACTATTGAGAGGCAAAAACAAAAATAACTGGAATGATGTAAACATGCAAGACTGGAGCAACAACATTTTAATATCATGTGTTCTTGAAATGTGCTTTGGAAATGGAGTCAGAAAGTTCTAAAGCAGTGGTCTTTAACCTGTGGTCCGATGCCCCATGGAGAACTGCGAGGCCTACTCAGGTGAGTTCACACCAGTTTTAAAAAATTAAATAATGTTAAAATTAATACAATACAATTAATATGGTATACAGAAATAAAAAAGCAAAGTTGAAATCTTTTACTATATTTTTTGATTGTGAATTAAATGAAATATATTAATACTTGAGCATTTGATTGGTGTGTACTTGTTTTTGTATTTTCGTGTATTGTTTTGAGGCCCAAATCATTGAAATTGCTTGTGCCGGGGGTCGAAGTGTTGATCTCCGGATTCCAGTAATTTTTAGTATGGGGGGGTCCACAGACCTCTAAAGTTTAAGAAATGCTACTCTGAAGCATGTCTTTAACATGAACTGGACTTATCTCGCTTATCCATACCGTCATTGCTGCATAATATTGTGGAAGGGGATTGGCTAACCTCAGCTAATTCAGCCAGTCTTACCAAGAAGGTTCCTTGAAGTTGACCAGAAATATGCAGCTGAAGTCCACCTCAGTACCATTTTGCCATGAAGACGAGGGGATGGCAGGTCACTGATACTGCCACAAGTCCTCAGTGTAGATCTTCCACGTTTGTAGGTGCCAATTCACAGAACTAAATTAAGACAAAATCCTAAACTTACAACTTTTGGTATTCACAGAATGCACTTACGATTTTTGGTATTCACAGAATGAACTTAAGACAGACTTAAGACAGACCTAAGACAAACTTAAGACAAACTTAAGACACAATTCTAACTTAAGTCTGTCTTAAGTCTGTCTTAAGTTTGTCTTAAGTCTGTCTTACGTCTGTCTTAAGTTTATGCTAAGTCTGTCTTAAGTCTGTCTTAAGTTAATTCTGTGAATACCAAAAATCATAAGTGCATTCTGTGAATACCAAAAATTGTAAGTTTAGGATTTTGCCTTAAGTTACTTCTGTGAATCGGGCCCGTAGTATGTAACCTGTGGTGCAGGCCAATCTCTTTGCTACGGTAACACAGACACAGCTAATCCAATGAATTATATTGATTTTTATCACATTAAATTTCTCTCATGCAAGAGAATTGTTTTGTATCAATACCTGTATTTGATGTAGCATTAAGAATCACTATAATGTAATAAGGGTAAAGGCCACTTAAGATAACCAGATAAGGGCAATTTATTAGAAGCTTGCTGCATTATGCTAGTAAGTTAGCTCACTGTACCAAGTGCCTGTCTGACAGCCTGCAGGTCACTAGTTTGAATCCCAGCAGGACTGACTTGGTCTTTCATCTTTCTCAAGGCGCTATATTGAATATCATAGAGGTGGGGAGTAATATCACTTGTTGTTCAGGCGCCCAGAGACAATTTAGTTTGACATATAAACATCAGTATTTTTTCACCATGTTCAAGCACATACCACAAATAAATTAGACATTGTAGTAGACTAATAAGGCAAAGCTTCTGATTTTCTCAAAATCCTGTAGTAATTTCAAAAGGCCATTTGTTTTTTAGGGTCTTACACAAAAACCCTTTGTGCACAAGAATGTTTTTTTCTTTTTGCATGAAATCTCCTACATTCACACTTGTGTCTGACCTTGTTTCTATCAGCGGCTCCAAGGTCAGGATGAGCCTGGATTACAAGGGGAACACAACTACCCCAACATCAATCTGTGAATCTAGAGAGTACAAGGTCTGCATCCCCAAGCAGAAAGAGATTCATGAAATCCAAGACTTTAGACTTCTACATGTTGGAAAGCCTTGTTTATAATAAAAGAGACAGCTGTGGAAGATTTCTGAAATATATTTACTTTTGTGTATAGTCAGATGGTTACCAATCCTTAAACGAATCCTGCCTGATTCATTTGTATCTGTAACTGATTACTTTCCCTTTTCCAGTAGTGAGTAAATGATCAGGAGTAGTATAATTTGTGTTAATGATTGAGATAGTTGTTAAGCTTCTACTTCTTAGTGGAGAGAAATCACTGTACTTTTCACCGGTGCCTGCAATGTCTTGTATTCACAATCGTTCTTATTTATTTGACATTTTAAAGAGTTGACCAGACGCTGAGGTGTAGGAGCACCTTACAGGCGTCATTGTTGAAGGAGGGGCAAAATATGGATATTTGCAGTGTAAATAATGAAGAAGCGCATGATAATATATTTACACATAGAGAGGCTGATTCATAAAGGCATTTATGAGAATGGGATGTAATACAGTAGGAGAACTCTAATACGTAGTCTTAAGTACTTTTGTGATGCAGCCCCAAAACATCCAACTTCCTATTGTTAAAAGTGCAAAGAAGGCACAGTTCTTTTCATTTATACTAACTGTATATGAATTTTCTCTGAACATTCCCATTTTAGATGGTATGGGGCTAATTGACAAAGGTATTTGAGAGTGCATAAAAGACCTACAGGGTGTACTACTTTTTTACTCCAAATTAGCTTTTTGAATAGGTCCAAGAATTTGTAGATTTGATGTATTCATAAAGAGCCATAGGGCAGGGCGAGGGAGAGAGAGGAAGGAGGTGGACACTATTTTGAAGAGTAGTAGTAAAGCATTTTGTTGTTTGGAAAAGACGAGTGAGTACTAGGTGAACAAAATTTGCAGCATACTATACAACGTGTGGAAGGACTAAGCTAGAAAGTAGAATGGAGGTAGGGGTACCAGCAATCATCACTAAACTGAGATATGTTTTAAATTGGTAACATCCCTGTTCAAGGATATGTCTCTGAACGTTAGTTAGAATTTATAATTGAGACAATAATATCACCCCTTCTGTTACCCTTACTTGCTCCTCTAAGAACTAATGTGTTTTGGTTATGTAAATAACTTTTTCCGAATCTGTTTTTTTTTGCATTCTTAATTATAAAGATGTATCTAGGATAACTGGAATTAAGCGATATAGAAGCTGTGACTTTTAATGCAGAATTATTGCTTTAACATATTTGCCATATAATCTACCATCTACTGCATAATTTTTAGATTTCAAGAATTGTTTCCAGCTCAAAGGTATCAAAAGTTACAAAACAAAGTGCCACCTGTGGTGTTGTGCAATAGCTGGTCCTTTACAAACGTTAACTGGTCATCTCTCAGTTGCTGATTGCTTTAGTTAGCTGTTAAATTGGTACTAATGAGGTACTACTACCATTGCGCAGATACTATTTACGCGTGTTAAAATGACAGTATTGCAAAAATAATACTGCCAGACATAGTGGCACATTATGCGGGCTAATGTGCCCTTTCCCCCCTGCATAATTTAATCACCATGCCACATAATTTAGTCCTCCATTGATACATTATTTCTGTGCCTCTGGATATATTTAGAGTATATATATATCTCAATCAGCATGGGCTTGGCCTGATTACCAATATATGTGTGTGTGTGTGTGTATATATATATATATATATTTATATATATATATATATATATACATATTTTTTTTTTCTTTTTCTTTTAAGAAAAAATCTATTCTCTGCAGAGTGTAAGGAAAAGATGTATGACTAAAGGTACGTATAGTTTATAAACTAATGAAATGAGAACATTGTTTTTGTGGTTTGTGTAGTAGACACAGAGTGATTCTCAAAAAAAGAGAGATTCCCAGGGACCAGAAAAGACTGGGTTAACAATTTGTATTCAAAGAAAAGATTCCTTTCTGTGTGTTTACTTCAAAGGGTGACCATGAGGCCTATCCATGTCTATTGGCTATTTTATTCATTTGCAATTGACAAAGACAAGAAGTCAAGATTTAAGCTCCACACTAGGATGATTGTACTTTTTACTCAAAATTTATTTTCATAAAAGCTCATATTTAGGAATTTATTTTTAAATACACATTACAATTCTTACACTGTGGTGCTCTGGTACAAGTATATATCTACTGGCTAACAATTCCGTATTACGGTTTCTATCACAGAGTCGCCACTTTATCATATGCATTCAATATTAAAATACACCAATGTAATAAATCAATAAAAAAACATTTTATACATTAAAACAATCCAAAAATCATTTTTGGATTGTTTTAATGTATAAAATAGATATATAGATATATACTTGTACCAGAGCACCACAGTGTAAGAATTGTAATGTGTATTTAAAAATAAATTCCTAAATATGAGCTTTTATGAAAATAAATTTTGAGTAAAAAGTACAATCATCCTAGTGTGGAGCTTAAATCTTGACTTCTTGTCTTTGTCAATTGCAAATGAATAAAATAGCCAATAGACATGGATAGGCCTCATGGTCACCCTTTGAAGTAAACACACAGAAAGGAATCTTTTCTTTGTAGACACAGAGTGTCCAGTTCAGAGAGGTAAATATACAAGAAGAAGTTTCCTCGCAAGTAGGTTTACGCCAAAGCCTGAGTGTAAATCTCCTCCTAGATGCAATTCAGCAACTCCGGGTGGAAATTTATGCTTAGGAGTTTGTGTCCTTGTCCTATTACATGAGGGAGTGGAACCATGTACACTCAAAATGTGACTTGGCCTAGGCAAAAGATGCATCATTTCTTTTACTGGAATTATTAACATTATGAACTATGCAAAGTTATGTGTTATTACCTGAGGCGCCGGATTCTGCATTTTGCATACTTGTTGGTTCAAAATTAACCTTCACCCATTTTTGCCCCCCCCAAAAAATTTGAAAATCACATGTGATGTAAAACATTAGTCGCTCGCTTTCGGTTTATTTGCATTCTTCCTGTGCTTGTGCTATAGGATTTTTACTCAATGGCAATATCTCATTACCAATTGTAACACAAATTGCTGTAGAAGATTATAATCTGTTATGATGTGTCTGAATGTGTGTAGAATAATGCTAGATGTGAGAGTGGTCATTTTCTTTTTATAATTCATTAACAATTTACATATGTGTAATATTCTGTGTATGTGAACCTGTTTCATTCACATTTTCAATATAAGGGCTGGTTAAATGTCTGCATTGTATACGGTTGTATGGCCATTTTTAACGTAGTGTCATTTACTTTTCAATTTGAATATTTTTTTACATTTGTAAAAAGTGAGTATGTAATAGCTTGTTATATGACCATTTGTTAACATTATTTTTTTGTTTCTTATATTATACTTTTATTGTACTACTTTATAGTGTAATTGGTATGGGTATAGTTATGTGCAATGTGTAAATTGACTTGACTGGTTTTTTTCCTTATTGTTTCTATTTTATATGCTTTGTTTTGAGCTTGTAGTGTTAATCCCAGCCCCCACTGATTTTTTTTAATTCCCTTAGAGTACCTATATGTGGCCATGCGCAATGTGTGACCTACTTGAAGGCGTGGCTGGGGTAGATTTGAGCATGTTTGGGCTGTAGTACTTCTGGAGTAGATATGGGTGTATCTTCAGTAAACTGCGGCTGATTTAGCCTCTTGTTGGTGTGTTTTTGCATGCCCCTTCCTGCACCCCTATTTAATTTTCTGTTTCCTCCTCTCACTTTGTAGTAGGTTATTCTCCACCTTTCAGCCACTCCCACATTTACATCTAAGACATAGAACTGCATGTAAAGGCTTATACACAACTATGGCAGAGACTCCGCACATGGGAGAAAGGTTAGGCGTAGAGGGAGATCCCTGCCCGTACCTTTGTGAATGCCATTTATGAGTATGTGAAGTAGTAGGTACTTGTAAAATTAATTGACTTCGATGAGATGTCACAGATGTCAATGTATATGTACAACTTAATTTAACAATAATTTGGTCGACAGTGTATTTAGGTCACAACATTTTTGTAGGGCTATCTATAGTCCATGATATTTGGGCTATATACCAGTGGTAAAGTTGTTGACTTTGGAACGAGGATATCTGAGTTCAACTTTGGGTTTCCCTGACTTAACCACACTTAGTGAGCCTGTGCAAATTACTGTTTCTCTGTGGCTTTACCTTTTGCCTAAATTGAGAGATTGGACATAATTTAGTGGTCTCCAGGAGTCACAGCCGCAATCCCTGGCACAGCCTTTGATTTCCTTGGTCTAAGAAGTGGCAGTATTTAAACAGTGTTCTAATGAGCACTGTTTAAGTTCTGCAGTTTCAGCTGGTTCTCAGTACATTCCATTTTCAGTTCCGTGAAATAGATAAATTGGGTAGAGCAATGCCTCCTATTTTGGTTAACAAAATAAAGAAAAATGTAAAAAACAAATACACCTTGCAGCAACTTTTTGCCATTTTTATTATTTTGAATTCTTGAAAAATTGAAAAATTACTGAGTCTTCTCGAAGAATAGTCAATCCACCATCATTTTATCTTTTCTTATTGTAATTGCAACTCTATAGCGTGTCCTACCCCTGATGAGGCTACTCCGGAACCCAAAGAGTATTAATGGTGAATTAGTATATGAAAATATATAAAGTAATTTGAGTGGTGGACATGTAAGTTTGTTATTTGGATTAAAAAATGATAGTGGAGGGATAGAAGAGGGAAAGGTTTGCATTTATATAGTGCTTGCTACCCCTGATGAGGTACTGTAGCGCTTTTCTGCGGGCAGCACACTACTCTGGAACCCAAACAGGATTAGTGGGGAATTAGTATATGGAAATGTGAAATTAATTTGAGTGATGGCTATGTTAGTCTGTTAGTTGGATTCAAAAGGATAGTGGAGGAACAGAAGAGGGAAGGGTCTAAAAAGTGCTTTCTTCGGAGGTCATAGTAGTAGGAGGACGTTTGGGGTGCGTAAAGAGGAGCTGGAGGGGGAAGAGTCAGAGGGAAGGGTTTAGAAAGACTTGTTTGGGAGACATTGGATAGTAAAAGAGGTATGAGATGATGCAAGGAGGGGTAGAGGAGGGAAGAGTCTAGAAAGGGTTCTTTTTGGTGATCATAGTAGTAGATTGGGGTTTGGGATGAGTCAGAGAGTGGAGATAGAGGATATATTGAGAAAGGTATAGGGTGAGAAATAGGGTAGTTCATTGGGGAGAGTAGTAGAATGAGGTTTCGGATGAGTCAAATAGTGGAGTTAGAGGATATTTTTAGAGAGGTATCGGGTAAGATATAGGGTGGTGCAGTGGAGATGCTGAATTAAAAGTAAAGTAATAAATATAAAGATACATAGGTACATGAAAGGTATATATGTATAAGGAAGCTAATATATGTAGATTTAAGTTGTATTTAATAAACTCAGACTTTCAAGTGTTTCTGTACATCAAGCTAATTTATTTGTTTTTATCGTTTTTTCTGTAGTTCAATAGTGAACCAATTGTAGATAAATAGTTATGATAAAGATTTACTTATTTATGCAGTGACCTATATACATGTTAAACATAGAATAATATAACCATAATTAATATGTACATTTGTTAAGCAGAACTAACGAATATCTATATATTTATAAACATAATTATTATACAAGTTTATACAAAGCAATACACATATGTGGGTACACATATATAGTCCAGAAAATGGGTTATATACACAGGGATATGCTATATATTTTTGTTTGAGTAATTGTAATTGCATTTATATAGCGCTTGTTACCCCTGATGGGGTGTTGAAGCATTTTTTTGGCGAGCAGCACACTACTCCTGAACCCATAAAGGATTAGTGGTGAATTAGTATAGTGAAATATGAAAGTAATTTGAGTGGTGAATATTAGTCAGTTATTTGGATTGAGAAGGATAGCCGAGGGATAGAAGAGGGAGAAAGGTTTGCATTTATATAGTGCTTGCTACCCCTGATGGGGTGTTGAAGCTCTTTTTTCGCAAGTAGCACACTACTCCGGAACCCATAAAGGATTAGTGTTGAATTAGTAGAGTGAAACATGCAAGTCATTTGAGTGGTGGATGTGGTAGTCAGTTTTTTGGATTGAGAAGGGTAGGGGAGGGATAGAAGGGGGGAAAAGGTTTGCATTTATATAGCACTTGTTACCCCTGATGTGGTGTTGGAGCGCTTTTATGGGGAGTACCACGCGACTTCTGAACCTATAAAGGATTAGTGTTGAAAATTAGTATAGTGAAGTATGAAAGTAATTTGAGTGGTGGATGTGTTATTCAGTTATTTGGATAGAGAAGGGTAGCGGAGGGATAGAAGAGGGAAAAAGGTTAGCATTTATATAGTGCTTGCTACCCCTGATGAGGTGTTGAAGCTCTTTTTTGGCGAGTAGCACGCTACTCTGGAACCCATAAAGGATTTGTGGTTAATTAGTATAGAGAAAAATGAAATTTTAGAAGTGGACAGTATGGTTGTTCTGTGGGGAAGAGCCAACTCTTGAATAGTCTTCTGAAGGAAAGGTAGTTATCTGTGGATCTTATATTTGGGCGTAAAGAGTTCCATAGTTTGGCTGTTTGAACAGAAAAGGATGTGCTACCTATGGTTTTTTCTTGTATGATGGGATTTTAAGGCGAGGGTCAAATGTAGAGCGAAGGTTCCTTTGTTGAATGTATTTGGTGAATCTATTACTGATGAAGAGCAGTCCTGTCCCATGTATCACTTTGTGTGTGATACAAAGCAGCTTGAATGTGGATCTTCTGGCAACTGGAAACCAATGTAGGGCCTTCAAGGCATGGTAGATATGTGCTTGTGACTTTATATGTAGGAGTAGTCTGGCGGCAGAGTTCTGAATCCGTTGTAGTCTCTTCATAGTTGTTAAAGCTGATCCTTAGTAGAGGCTATTGGCGTAATCGAGTTTAGACAGAACAAGAGAGATAGTAGACTGAACCTTGTGTGGAAATCCCAGGTGGGGGAAGATGCACCACAGAGTTTTTATAGTAACGAAGCTTAATCTTGCTGGTATGTTAATTGCTTGTTGCGTGAGTTCTCTGAATCATTTCTTGGTATTATAGTACCATCAAACCTAGACTATACCAATGGACGACAACATAAAACAACTTTCTTTCTACATCACAACTTAGAGAGAATCCAGAACCAGAAAGCAGCTGCCAGACAGTTTCTTAACCTACCAATGTGGACTCTTATGTCGCCTGTACCAGTGGCAAAACATATTACATTTAAACCAGTGTCCATCACACTTCAAGATATTTACGGCACTGGACCTCTTCCCTTCATCATAAAATCCACTTTTGCTATGTACTAGGATAGTACAGGTTTGGCTATCCCTCTCTTCTAAATGTATACCATTGGTCACTACTACTACTTTGTTTAGATGGCTATTCACTAGATTACGATGTCTCCTTGAACTAGAGGAATTTACAATCACCGTGAACTTCAAAGAGCACTAGAAACCTAGCATGTCTCATCCATAAATTGCAAGTTACGGAGCGTTAAAAAACAGAAGTTGGCACCAAATCAGCATTGGCCTCCCCAGTCTAGCGCAGAGGAACGCCTGGAGACACCGACGGATAGAGTGGTGCTCCTCAATTACCTGAGCTGCAGCCAGGTGAGGTGAGGCGCTATCCCCACAGAAATTGGATTGTGGTGGAGAATCTGTACCTGACGAACAGGTGATATGATTCCTTTTTATCATTATTTTCTTCACTATATTTCACAGCAGTAGCAACACCTAGGTCCTGATGAATGCAGAGGCACTTTTCCTCGTATGCAGAAACATGTTGACCACTCGCTGAGCAGATATTCTGTCAAATCTGCTTTCTCAGTATTGTTTTTATGTTTAGGGAGCTGAGAGAAAACATTAAAGCTTCTACTTCTACTCAGTCTCACCTAATTTTATCCACTTCACTAATTATTTCACTTGCACTGCTTTTTTTCAGTTGTAACATCACACTGACACCACCCATTAGATAAAGCATAGAGTCTTCTTACTCTCACTGTCCTCTTTTCCAACTCGTGTGACTGTGTGCACATTAACTCCTGGGTAAGGAGAACCCAAATGATGTAAAAGTGGTGGAACAGATCGACAACTGATGGGAAAATTCTCACCTTGGGTATGTGTCGCACGTGCATTTGTTTATATGGTATCACGTGTTGTCTTAGTTTAATTTAACTACATTTAGTTCACAATCCCTCTTTTTGTCATGCCAACGGTTGTCTGTGATTAGAGTGTGTTTTTGACTCCTGGGTACTCTTTGTGTGAATTAACCAAATCAGCAGTTCCATAATATATACACAACACATCATGCTATGCATAGCTGTTTGTTCACCGTGCCATGACATCGATAAACCTCATGCAACTCGCCAATAGTGTATGTAAGCTAAACTGCAACCATGCACTCAAAAGACCACAAAATCCAATTTGCTTTGTTGCTTCATTGTGGATAAGAATTGCTGTATAATTTTCTACAGTTACAACACAGTTATAACAACTCTATAGTGAAGACCTTACATGAATGATCAGTAGGAAGGAAGTAGAGCTATGTTTCAGGTTAGAGATACACCCCTTCTGACAGGCAGTTAGTAGGTCACCCATCCCTCCCAAGGTTGTGCAGCTTCTTGTGGCTTCCGCTCTCCTTTCTGCGGGTATTACTTGACCAAGGGTTACACAATAACAGCAGTGAGGTGCGCGTAGGTCATGCAGGTGTCAGTCTAGGTACCCTCAAGGAGACAGTTGCAGGGACTGCAGTGCCAGGATACCCTCGCAGGTGACAGTGCGCTTTACACATACAAATAACATGCTAGACAGAGGTTGTAGGAAACGATGAGGAGATATGAAGTGCATCACAGACAAAGGTTGAGAAACTGCTGAGGACAGCTCACAGGAAACTTAACGGAGACGGATGAAGAGGAAGTGCGTGAGAGAGAGAAGAGCCGTGAGCTGCTGAGGAGAGGAAGGACTATGGGCTGCTAAAGATAGTGAGAGACAGAAGGGTAATATGAGCTGCTGAGGAAGGGTAAAGGAGATGCAGAGGAGAGAAAGGTGCAGGGACTGAGGCCCTCCAATAAATGGGCCCTCAGTGACGGTTCCTCTGAGGGAGATCCTGGCCGGAAGGTCTCACAGTAGTGGGCTAGATCAAGGGGGTAGTACTGTGGTGGGCAGACTAGGGTGGGGGTGATTGAGTGTACGCAGCTGCACCTGCTTGTGAGACTTGGTGATAAGCAGGCAGCCGAAGCGCTGACAGGATGTGGGTGCAGCAAGTGGTTATCAGGGCTGCGCTAGTGAACCGCAGTGAGCACGCAAGGTACTAAAACCTTTACTGATGAAGCGGGCAGCCATTACGATCAGGACTCACGGCCAGATAAGAGATACGAGGTATGTTACTACAATTGCACCCTATTCCACTAATGTCCTATGTGAAGGCAGCTCCTGAGGAAGCAGCCAATGTCATCATGCAAGGGTAAAGTAGTTAATGAGAAATTTCATCCAATACATAATGTTTATAAAAAGCATAAACAGTTGCCAGCTCTGCATACTGCATTCAGTGATACATGCCCCTGGGAACCCACTGATGCTTCTTTAGACTTGATCCATACGCACAAATACATTTTAGAGGAGGGAACCCTCTGAGTTATTAACACTCCAAGAAACATTCTACCACCCAGAATGCAATAAGTTATTTGGAAGTATGCTTTGATACAAAGGGGCAAGTATAAGTGGGTAATACCCTTTCAGAGGATACAATCTATATAAAAGCAGAGACATCTAAGAATGTCTAGAATGCTGAAAGTTCTATGCTGATCCAAAGAAATTTTCTGAAAAAAGGATGGGAAACAAAATTCCTGGTTCAGACAAAAAATGAAAGGGGACCCATGACTAGATGCAAGGAGGAGTTAACCTTGTGCTTATGAAATACTATGTGTGGATCCTAGGAAAAAACTGTGATTGTAACTCACTAACCATCCTTGCGGAAGCCACAGCTATGAGTAGTGTGATGTTCAGTGTGACCATTTTGACTTCACTCAGCTCCATGATTGCCAAAGGTTTGTGGATCGGAATCCAGCCACGGGGAAAGCATTGTTTAGTGTCACCATGTTGATGTCACTCATTTCCAGAACTGTTCATGATATTGGCATCAGAACATGTAATGCAACATTAAAGCCCCGAACAGGATGGACTCTCTTGATTCAGGAATATAGGTGTTGAAGCCAAATAAATGGTGGTAAACCATAGCGTTCCGAGGCAAAGCGCTTTCTTAGATCTCTGATATGTTCCAACCACGTACCTGACCTGCAAGACTCCATCTGGATACTACATGTAGCCAGATAGCAACTACTGTACAGGACAAGGGGCTCACATCCTTTTTCAGGGGGTTAATAAAAAACCATGCCAAAGTCAAGAAATAATTCTCACTGCACTTTGATACCACATACAGTGCTGCTGAATTGTCATTAATCCGCAAACCCCAAGTAGAAGCAGTTAAATGTATGCAGTAAGATCAAATCTAATTGTCAAATCCTGCCTGTAGGCCCCCCTGGCTGTAGGTCCTGTGGCAACCAATAACTTCTGGCAGTATCTGTGATGGGTACCGGCATTTACCATTGATGTTCCAGGGTCTCAGCTGCTCCTGCACTCCAAGTGGAAGCGAAGACATTCCCTTTCTACACTTCATTTTTAGAATTTTTAGAAGTAATGTGACGAGCAATAAAGGTGTACTCCATGAACCTGTTCCTTGCCATGTGGGACATTAAAATAAGCATAGCCTTGTTTCTGCAGACATAGGCGTTCATCTAAGATACACCTGGCCAGCTGTCTTATTACTGTGGTGTCGGAAGCACCATCTCTTCTTTCCCAGCCGGTGACAGATCGCCATATTTTAGGATCCCCATTGGGGAGGTGGTGGTGATTTGATTAAACTTATTCCACAACAGTGCTTCATTGCTGTTGGTTTCCAGTGGCCCACCAGCACTCGTTTTCGGGACCAGTGCTTATTTTTCTACATCAGACATTTACCAAGACCAAGAGAAGGAAAAACATAAAAAGTAAAGTAATGGAGGGAAAAAAAGATAGAAAAACGCCACAAAGGTAGAAAGCAGTAACCTGCATGAGTGAGATAAATGGACAAGGAGTGTCTAGTAGTGAATTAAAGAGGCATGAGATGGAAATAAGACTACAAAGCTGCGGGATTCAACCTGCCGACATTTAATAGCACTGGTCACAGGCTTCTGAGAAGAGCTTTGAGCACCAGCACTCATTCTTTTACAAATTAAGCACTGCTACGACAGGAGGTGTTTCAAGAATGACATCAATACCAGCCGGTCCACTATGACACGGACTGAGGACCCAGGGGCAGGGTGAACAGGATATCCTCTATCTGTGACGTATATCCTGTTACTAAGTGACACCTGCAGTCCATCGGCAAATCAAGTGAAGTATTACCACTAGCTGGATATGGCCAGTATTTGTCATGCTTCCGAGGCACTGCTTGGAAAGATCACGATTTTTGTTCAAAGTTTAAATGCTTCTCCAGTCAGGCAAGAGTTCAACTTGTCAAATTTCCTGGGCAGTCAGAGGGAGCGTTGGCAACAACTGGTGAATTAACTCTGATAAAATACAAATTCTGTCCATCAAGTTCAGCTTGTTGCTAGATAACGCCCAGCACAACAAAAGTAGAGAAGGGGCGCTCATCGACAGTAAATGTAAATGTATGTGTCTTGTAAAGCGCACTGCTGCCCTGAGGCGTTGTGGCGCTGTAGACCGCAGGGGAACCCATCCTGGCTATCCCTGTGAGATGGTCCCTACTGGGTATCTCCAAGGTGAAACCAGGCATCCCCGGCGAATGTGGGGGGCCATTGTAGAGATGAGGCAAGCTAATGCCCAGAGTTGCCGAGTGGGATCCCTGGTCAGAGTAGGCACCGAGGTGAGAATTATCGAGTCCGCTGACCCTGGTCCAAGACCCTGCCGCGTTGGGAATTGAACCCTGGTCCCGGGCCGTTCTCTGCTTCCGGGTCTGTCGCCGCTAACCAGTGAGCCACACCACTTCACAGTAGCAGGTAGAAACAGACAGGAAGGGAAGCATTTGTATATCTCCCTTAACAAAAGAGATCTGAGAGGGAGAGACACCCTGAAGCGGCAGCATGCAGTATGTCATGTTCACCAGCAAGGAGCCACCATTTTGTGCACTGAACAACGTTGATCCTGCTTACAATCTCATAGCAACAGTACATGTTTAATATGCCCCATATCCGGAGCACACTGTGAGAACAACTTGGGGAAAGGTAAGGACCCCTCTTAGGTGGGATTGGACAGATTTTAAAAGAGAGGGTTACCTCTACACCCTGTTTACAGACATAAAAACGGGTGCCACTAACTCATTGTCCGCTAACACCACCAGCCTTTTCTTAGCTTTCTATGATGAGGCAAATGGCATCCTCATCTGTGGGTTTCGGTACACTTTCAGTACAATCAATTGCCAATTGCTTATGGCATTTGCTAACAAACATCAGCAAGAATCAAGGAGCACCTCCTGGACGCTCACAGACTGACGAATCCACTGGTGAGAAACAAAGGACACTCCAGGCAAAGCAGAACCAAGGCTGGGTGCCACAGCTTTCCCAGCTATAAAGCGACATTTTAAAATAGGCTCTATGAGTTTGTTGTTGTCCTTGAGCCAAACCCCGGTCAAGTAGAAAATGCTGCACATTGCTGGCCACTTAGAGGTCTACAATGTTGGATAGTCTCTACCGGGGCCCGCCGGTAATGCAAACTTTAGAGTGATGACAATTTCCAGGTGAGAACACCCACCTCTGCACAGCCAATGGATGGTTCTGGAGGTGTGCTCCTGTTCCCAGCAATCTGACAGTGCAAATATTTTTATGGGCATACAGATCGTGTAAAAACTCAGAAAATTCGAATGGAGCACATTGATACGAACACAAGCTTGTTAATATCAACATCTACATGGTCCCACTTGCGGCCATCGTCAGTCAACATCTACATGGGCCCGCTTGCAGCCATCGTAAAAAGCCACAGACTCAACATTGTCTCCTACGCAGATGACACCCAACTGATTCTCTCCCTCACAGACGACCTCAAAGCCGCCAAGAGCAACTTCCACGACGGGAAGAAAGCATTCGCCACATGGATGGACAGCTGCCTCAAGCTCAACTGAGACAACACCGAAGTCCTCATCCTGAGTTCCACCCCCTCCGCCTGGGGCAACTCCGCAGGGCTCATAACTCCCCACTTACAAAGACCATGCACAAAATCTCAGCATCATTCTGCCCTTCTTGCTTTCAGTGAACGATCAAATCAATGACATCTCATCCTTCCGCTTCCACACGCTCTGCTTGCTTCTGAAGATTTTTATGTGGATCCCCACTGAGTTTAGGAAAACGGTCACTCATGCGCTAGCAGCAGCAGACTCGACTACAGCAATGCATTCTATGTGGGCACCGCCCAATAACTCCTTAAGAAACTACAGAACATCCAGAACCCTTCCACCAGACTCCTCCTGAACATCTCCCACAGCAGCCACATCACCGGTCACCTGAGAGACCTCCACTGGCTCCTGATCAACAAAAGAATCACCATCAAGCGCCTCATGCACGCCTACAAAGCCCTCCACAACACCAGACCTGCATACCTCAACCACCCCTCTCCTTCTACACACCCACCAGACATCCCCACTCCGCCCAACTTGCCTTAAACACCATCCTACAGATTTGCAAGACCACGGCTGGAGGAAGATCCTTCTTCTACCTCGCTGCGAAGATTTGGAACTTCCTACCTTTACATCTCAGTTAATCACCATTGCTGCCTTAATTCAGGAAGGACTTCAAGACCTGGCTCTGCGACTGAACTGCAGATCTCTCCACAAATCCCCCCCGCCCCCAGCGCATTGAGACCCGAACAGGTGAGTAGTCACGCTTTACAAGAAACCTGATTGATTTAATATCAGCAAGTGTGTGACCAGTAGCAGTCCTAATACAAATATAGTTCCTTCTAATGGAAACATATGGCCTACACTAGGCTTCTCCAACGAGTAGCTCGAGAGCTAATAGTAGCTCTCCAGCTACCTATAAGTAGCTCTCCTGTTTGTATCTCAGACTACTAAATTGAAACCTTCTGCTTGGTTCAATTAATATATATGTGCCAAAATGTTGTATTCAATAAAAATACGTGTGTTTTGTCAGAACTCATAAGATGATGTTTGGAAAAAATGGCTACATTTTCAAAATATATTTAAAGCTGATTTTTCAGTGATAAATCATGTGTGGAGGCTTTTTTCTAATATTATAATTTTTGTGCCAGGGGGACTGCGGCAAGGTGGTGGCATGTATTACCTATGTTGTGCCATTTCAATTTGAGAAAGTATTTTTTATATTATTGCTGGCAACTGCACCAGATGCTGTGAGGTGATCACTGCTGGCAATATGCGTGAGATAACCACTAATGTAATCTTATCTGATGTAATCTCTGCTACAACCCAAATAATGTTAGTAGCGCAATGATTTTAATTGAACATAAGTAGCTCTTATTACACAAAAGGTTGGAGACCCCTAGACAATATATTGCACTCCATTTCTATGACAAAACAGTACATGGTTAGGTGTGCCCATTTATGCGTTGCTGTAATCTCCAAAAACAAGCTATTGTTTTAAACACCTTTGTATAGTGACCTCAAATGGCCAAGATGGCAGCCTACTGTTGTGAGAAGTTATCAGTTGTTCTATCACAACTCTTACAGTGGCTCTGTTCACTCGCGCAGAACTCTTCACTTTTGTTAGCATTGTGTGTCGTAGTGGGCAGTAGAACATGATGTTTACAAGGGAGTGAGCACTTGTAATGTGCACCCCCTCTGTTGGACATCGATAATGAATGTGTCAGCACCATTTTGGGTTCAACTGCACGGGTTAATGGACATGAGGCCTTTTAACACCGATATTCTGAGGCGCGCCCTACTCTGGCTAATGAAAATTAGCACCAGGTACACACTTTCAGCACTTGAGTCTCGGGGTACCGAGGAGAACAGCCCAAGGCTTCTGTGGAAGGTAGTGTGGGGGTAGACACTACGGGGCAGATTCACAACTTCTGGGGCATCTCTGCTAATCAGCAGAGATGCGCCATAAGAGTTGAGACGAATCTGCCCACCCGTGCGCCACCACTGATGCGCCGCATTTACAATGCGTCGCACCGTGGCGTTCTGATGGGCAGATGCGTGACACATCCCCCGGCGGAAATGCGGCGCATTGCTGGAGTTGTGTCGCTAGAGCGACGCAGCTCCAGCAAGGCTCGGGGTTACCCTATCCCTACCATGCTGCGTCAATACTTACGCCTGCTTCAAGCAGGCGCAGGGTTTTGATGCAGCATGGCCTTAAAAGTGACTGAGTGAAATCTTGTAGATTTCACTCAGCCACTTTTAGGAGGCGTTCCTGCACCGGAACGCCCCCCTGCGCCGGAACGCCTACATGTGGCACAGGGCTTTACAACGTGACGCATCCCCCAGATGCGTCACATTGTAAATACCCTGCAGCATGGCGCTGGCTTAGTGCCACCGCTGCTTCACAAAAGTGACGCAACGGCAGCGTAAAAGAGGCACAAGGGGCTTGTAAATCTGCCCCTTAGAACTCGCCAATCTAGACAAAAGAACTTAATATTCACTGCCTATCCAAATATTTTAGTTTTATAAGGAAAAGCACTTTAATATACCAAGTACTTGATAGCACACATATTATGTGAGGGAACGTAGGGTTCTAATGAGGTGTTACAGATAAGGCAATAATGCTCTATGATAGCAAATTACAGGTGCAGACTCTTAGTGTGAAGTGCCAGCAGGTTACAGTTGTGCTTCTCTTCGTCAGCACAGAGCATCTGGTGCATAGGGAGAAGGCTGAGAGACCAGAGGGTCAGCTCTTTCATGTCTCTACTGGTTGAAAGGGACCAAGGGTAGTAGTCACATTTGTGACCTTTGGTGGTATAGCTGGTTCTCATATAGGAAGACGCTATTCTCCAATAAAAAATGTGTCAAATTCCATAACATTCTTGTATGAAGTAAGTAACTTGATGATTTCAAACAAAAGAAAAATCTTAATGTCTCTAGTCCCTCATCATGTTTTATATTATTGTATATACTTTTGTGTAACTAGAGGCTTGGTGATAAACGTAGAAAAAACGAAATATTTGATACTACGCCCACCAAGGAAACTGGGTCGTCCTCCCATTTTGAACTTAGTCCCTCTAGAGAAAGTATCTGAATTTGATTATCTGGGTCTACGCCTGAATGACAAGATGAACTGGTCTTCCCACATCGACAAGATGGTTCTCTGCCACAAAAGGGTAGGGGGTGCCTTACTAAAGGAATACCATACATCTTCCAGATCCACAGTGGCGCCCGCAGTTGAGATCTACAAGGCAAGGGGGGTTACTTCTGCCTTGTATGGCGCGGAGCTATGGGGCAGTTGTAATTTGGATTCCCTAACCAAGTCCGAAAACAAGCTCTTAAAGGACCTTCTAGCTCTCCCCTTGAGCACTCCGACAGTTCCGGTGCTTTTGGACTTGGGCTGCAGAAGCATTAAAGAAAAGGCCCGTTTTCGCCCATTGCTCTTATGGTCCCGCATATGGAGGGTCCCTGAACTAAAATCCTATGCCAAGGGCCTATCAGAAGTAATGAACATGGGGGGCTGGAACAAGATCAAGTGGCTGCGGGACACAAAAAAAACTTTTGGGGAAATTGGGCCTGGGACACTGTTGGTCTACAAAATCTGCTCCCCCAAAGGCAGTCCTTAAAAAATTATATTGGGACTGGGTTTTTTGCAAACAAAGCGGGAACCCAAATCACTGCAACTCGACTGCAGCGTTCCTCAGAATAAAGGATGTGGCATTATACGAACCCTATATGGATTTTATTACTATGCCAGTGGATAGGGCCCTTTATTTTAAGTTTAGAATTGGCACTCTCCCGCTAGGAGCAACTCTATCAAAGTGGAAGTCCCATGCTCATTTATCCCCCTTCTGTGCTTGCTGCCCAGCCAGGCCGGAGACAGTCGCTCATGTACTCTTTGAGTGTCCAGATTATATTTATCCAAGGAGATATTGGTTGAAACCCCTTTTTAAACGTTTGGGAACCCGCATGCATTCTGTAGCTTTCCGAATTTTACTGACTGATACCTCCCCCCTTACAGTCTGTGGTGTCTCCAAATTTTTAAAATGTTGCTGGTTGATCCGTTGCAAGAGATTGTCTATATTGGTTTAATTCAATTTTTAGCTAATTTATTTAGGGGATCCCTACAAATCTTATCTATTTTAAAACGTATGACATACCTGCACTTTTTGTAATATTGTTTTTATAATGTATGTTATGCTTGTAAGATATCTCTGCATATCGAATAAAGCTTTCAACCAACCAATCAACCAATAATCACTGCCTATCCAAATGTTTTAGTTTTATAAGGAAAAGCACTTTAATATACCAAGTACTTGATAGCACACATATTATGTGAGGGAACGTAGGGTTCTAATGAGGTGTTACAGATAAGGCAATAATGCTCTATGATAGCAAATTACAGGTGCAGACTCTTAGTGTGAAGTGCCAGCAGGTTACAGTTGTGCTTCTCTTCGTCAGCACAGAGCATCTGGTGCATAGGGAGAAGGCTGAGAGACCAGAGGGTCAGCTCTTTCATGTCTCTCCTGGTTGAACGGGACCAAGGGTAGTAGTCACATTTGTGACCTTTGGTGGTATAGCTGGTTCTCATATAGGAAGACGTTATTCTCCAATAAAAAATGTGTCAAATTCCATAACATTCTTGTATGAAGTAAGTAACTTGATGATTTCAAACAAAAGAAAAATCTTAATGTCTCTAGTCCCTCATCATGTTTTATATTATTGTATATACTCGAGACATACATTGTGGCTAAATATTAGTCATCCATACCCTGATTAAGCACATGTTTAGTATCTCTACTGTATGATAACAAGGTATTAACAGTTGGTGACATGGAAATCTATCTACTCAGACATTCTCTCTCTGTGATATCCAATCCCTGAAATTATTGATCTCCCATTTGGAATCCTCGCCCCTAATGAATTTAAGGTAGAAAATAGATAGCTGCTCTTTGTGATGTGCAGACATCAAGATATCCATATTCTTCTTCTGTCAGTAATTTCATGTAATACATTTTCAATTTTTCTCTCAATAGCCTTTTTGAATGGTGTAAGCTACTTGCTTCCACGGAGCTATAATCCTCAGATACACCCAATTATCGTTTAGCTTCCAAATCACAATCCTCATAAATCAGTACAATACCATTACAGCCTTCAAAGACTTGTCTGATATTTATGGATGTGTCACCCTTCAAGACAACAATTGCATCCAGTTTATCTTTAATTACTTTTTGTTCATATCTACTTTCAGAAAATGAATCAAGGTCTTTAGGTACTAAATTATGATCGACAGCAATCCCATTATCTGTGTCCATGTTAGTCATACATTTTGAATTCGATTTGAGACCAATTTCTTCAGGTGCTACCTCCGTAATTCCCAACTGTTTTGCCAAATCCTCTATATCTACGTTGTAAGAAATTGGGTTCCTGGTTGAGGTGGATTGAAACCCTTCTCACGCAGCGACCACAATTCTTCTCAGGGTGAAGTCACAAGCAAACCCTAAACCTGTGCTCAACCGTCGGGTAGCTTTGCACAGAGCAGCCAGGCTTAACTCAGAGGCAATATGTAAAATATTTGTGCAACACTTCAAACAGTGAAAACACACCACAAAAGAATCCCTCACCAGTTTAGAAAAATAGATTATTTTTTAATAAATAAAACAAGACCAAAACTACAAAAATGCAATCAGTAGTACCGGAAATATGCTGGTTTAAAGATTTCAGTGAAATTAACACCATATATCACAAAGCACCAACTATGTGGATATCTGGTACCTGAAATCCTGGTTTGCAAAGCGTTGCGATGATCCATGTCAAAGATCCATTGCGCAGCCGAAGCAATGAATCTGTACCGAGATGTGACTAGGCTGCGGTGTGAGGTCCTGCTTAGTTGACAAGGGCTTGCGATGCAAAGTCAAGCATTGAGGATACATTGCGCAGTTGGAGTGATGCGTCGGTTCCGAGGATCTGAGTTGCGGAGTCCAGTGTCATCATCGAGGCTGCTGTTGATAAGGGATGTAAGGGCCTGCGCAGAGGATACGTTGCACAGTGGAAGTTAAGATGAGGCAATCCTCGCAGCAGCGGCGATGGTTCTGATTGGGATTGCGCACGCACCAGAGGAGATGCAGCAGTTCTGCTGGATTGACAGAGGCTGGCAAAGCACCTTATGCCCACTTCCAAGAGTCCTAGACTGGGATGGCAGGCACACAGATGGCAGAGTCCAGATGCTGGGTTCAAGGTGGCAGTAGCCTTCTGTCCCTGAGGCTGTAGTAAGAAGGCCATCCAACTAGCCCTTAGAGTCATTTTGGGGTCCTGGGGTTCAACTGATGCATGTCCAGTCCCTCGCATCCAGGCAAGAGTACTGTAGGCAGCAGGTCAGCACAGTAGGGCAGTAATTCCTTCAGAGCAGCAGTCCAGCAGTGTGGCAGTCCTTTCAGCAGCACACCAGCACTTCCTGTCAGAGTAGCCACAGGTCCATAGGTGTACTGAAGAATTGGTGTCTGAGGTTCAATATTTATACCCAGTTGTATCTTTGAATTGGGGGAAAAGCTTCTGGGGATTTCTCTTTGAAGTCCCCAGACATCTTGCCTTCTCTGTCCTGGCTGCAGACTAATTACGGGGAGTATGCAGCCCTTTGGTTAGAGCCAGCACACAGCTATTCAAGTGTAAGTAGAGCTGTGCCCAGCTCCGTTTTCCCATCCTTCTAGTGATGTCCCATTCAGGCACACCTAAGCTCTCTTTTTGTGTGGCTGTCTAGGAGGAATACACAAAGCCCAACTGTCAGCTATACCTAGTTATGTGACCCAGAGACGGACTACAGGCACTAAATGTCTAAGGCAGGGAAATGCCAACTTTCTAAACGTGGCATTTTTAAAATTGTAATTTAAAATAAGATTTTACCATGCAAGAGGATTTTTCATTACAATTCCAAAGGCACCAAACATGAACTGGTGACTTGATCCCATTGGGAATAGTTTATTAAATGTAATAAGGTAACTCCAATGTTATCCTATATGAGATGCAGGCCTTGCAGTAGCAAAAAGTAAGAATTTATCACTACCAGAACATGTAAAACTAAAACATACATGTCCACCTTTTTCAATACACTGCATCCTGCCCTCTGGGCTGTCCAGGGCCTACCCTAGGGGTGACTTTTATGTATTAAAGAGGAAGGTTTGGGTCTGGCAAAATGCTTATTTTGCCAGGTGGACATGGCAGTTTAAAACTGCACATACAAGCTTCAAAGTCAGGCCTCAGACATGTTTAAAGGGCTACTTAAGTGTGTGGCGCAAATAAGAGCTACAGGCACATTAGTAGCATTTAACTTACAGGACTGTGGCACATTTAGTACCACTTTACCGGGGACTTACAAGTAAATTAAATATGCCAATTGGGTAAAAGCCAATTATACCATGTTTTAAGAAGAGAACACAATCACTTCAGCACTGGTTAGCAGTGGTAAAGTGCACAGCCCTGAGACCAGCAAAAACAACGTCAGCAAAAATGGAAGAGGAAGGCATAACGTTTGGGGGAAGCCCACCCTAAGGCAGACTGGTCTAACATATGCCCAATACTTCCTCCAAACACACAAGGGTAGAAATGTCTGAAAGATCCTTAATAGTCATTGGATTTGCGTCCATAATCAAATGTATGGGTTGTCTTTTATGTGGAACTTTATCAAAGAACTTATCTATTTTCAATTTCCTCATGATTTTCAAAAAATTAACCTTTATTTGCAATTCATTGGAAGGTGCAGTTGGAACAAAGTTCAAACCTCTGTTTAGAACTCTTACTTTACTATTGCTCATTGGTCGTCTTGAAAGATTTGTCACTATATTTTTTGTTTATCCTCGTTCTGGCTCTGAGCCCGTGTTTTCACCCTGCTTCTGTCCATGTTGATTCCTTGTGCCGCAGGAAGGGCCTCCCGTCTGTCCGCTGTATTTTTGGTTTCCATTACTTGCTATTTTTTTACTCATTGCCGAGTTCTCATTTCTACCAACCACATTCTTTTCAGTGCCTTTAAAAAGTAGTAGATCTTGTGTTACTCGCCACCCCACTACTCACCGAAGTGTCAGAATCCGCACACCCCTGTCACCAATTTCTACACTTGTCACTGTATTATTATTTGCTAGTTTCATTTGACCAGCTTCCTTGTTTTTAGCATTTTGTATTTTCTAATGAATTACATTATCACATTTCTTTGCATATGTGTCTCCTCGTGGCATATTCACATTCATCTCGTTGGAATTTGGATCTTTATCTATTGCATCACAATATCATCCAGAATTTAGTAATTCTTTCTTGTATTTTCAGGACTGTTAATCTCAGTTATTTCCTTTTGATATCATTGATTTCCTTGTTCAGTTTATCCCTTAAGGACAGGGCCTGGTCAATAAGCATTCCAATAAGATCTCTTGATGTTTCATTGAGTTTTCTCTTCCTTATTTCTGCTCTGGTTTCATCAAGATCTTCCACCGCAGGAAAAATGTTGATTCTCAGACCTCTTGGTATGTGGTTGACCTCCAAATATTTCTTGATGATCAATAAGTCCCAGGGATTCTAGTTTAATAGTTGTCTTAGTTCCATCAAGTGAGTTTCTTTTCGTTGAGCCATTTCACCATCATTCTTAAAAAATAAATCACTGGCAATTTCTTATTGTTTACTCTGGTGTTTTGCCATTGTTGCAACATACTAGCCTGTATTAGTATTACTTAGCACATATGGCAGCCTTGCTTTCCTTCAATAAATGATAGAATCAAAGAGTTTGGTGTTCAGGGATCTATAGCCCAGTCCATTCCCCTCCACTATTGGGATCTTTGGCACATTGTTACAGACTTATGCAGGAGAGGCACGGAGACCAGCTCGAGACCTCAGGTTAGCTCCCGCAACATTCCTCCTGATCGAGTGTCACCAAGGGCAGTAGAGACGCTTGGAATCTTCGTTGGCATGCACTACACTCAACTGGGGGCGTCCAGGGAGACCGAGTCCAGTTCTTGGGTCAGCTTCTTAAATTTCCACTCAGCCAGTCCATTCTTTTGGGTAGTTCTTCCAGGTCACGATAGCTTGGCCTCCTTCTACGTGGGCGTCTCCCACTGCCCGCTCTCAGGAGGCCAGGGAAACTCCTCTCTAGGTAGATCTACAGCTCTCTTCCAGCAAGCAGTTGCAGACTTTCAGGAGATGTCCCGCCAACTCTGGGGGACTGGCTGTCAGCAGCACCGTCCCTGGATTTTAAGATTTTCCCTGACACTCTGGAGATAGTCAGTGAGAAATCCAGGAACCCATTGAAGACGTTTCAAACCTTTCTTTGGTTCTTTTCCAGACCAGGAATGTTAATGCCATTGTTGCTGTTCATGTATCCCTCCTCTCCAGAGCAGAAGTGTCTCCAGGTGTTGGTCCCTTAGCAGGGAGTGTTTGAGGAGTCTCCAGGGAGAGCTCCCCCCACAAGAGCACAATGAGGAGTGAAATCCTTGCACCTAATGGCCATCAGTCCTTTGGAGGAGCCCATTTGGGAAAGAAAAAAGTGAGGTCTTTACAGAATGGTTTGTTTTGCACTTACAAAGAAGACCGCTGTCTCCATCTGCACACACCCGCCATCTATTATAATAGGAGTGTTGAAGAAGTAAGTCAGGTAGGCCACAGCTTGATTTTTATAGGGAGTCCTCCATCTCCCACACATTAATAGCAGGAATGCCAACAACCCACTTTGCTTATCTGGGAAGCAGTTTTCCAAGCTCTTTCTTGTGTCATGTTTTACCACTACACACTTGCATGCGACACAGATACATTATACTAGTCGCCTGATACTCCTTGCAAACATGCCATATCCTCAGGAATCCAGCAAAGGGCACTACAGCGAACATTGGTAGTGACCAAGAAGCCTCTCGCACTCGCTCTACACAGACAGGAAAGAGGCCTGGCTGGTACTAGAGATTTAAAAATAGTATGCCACTACCACCGATAAGTGTTTACAAACAGCTTCATGGACAGAAATCTCATGTAAAAAAAAATAATTAAAAAAAGCAATCCTCGTATTATACAACCTTCCAGAACACAGAGCCTGGTTGCTCGTCCTCTGTACCTTTACACATGCTAGGCCTATGTGCCTATGCATGGTTATCACTGGTGCTGGGCACTTAAAATGAAACAAATATCATGGTTACTTGCAAGTGGGTAGGTCAGGAAAAGGGTGCACGTTTGCAAATGAATGTACTGGACATTCTTGACCCCACACTGGCCATTTTACATGATTCATAGAGCTCAACTCTGTTGGCCTGCCTGCATACCTCTAATTAGATCTATCTGTAATTACTGTCTCTTTTTCTCTGTCTGGCTCTACCGCAGTCATATACTCTTTACTCCTCTCTTTGTCTCAGTTTCTCATTATCCCTGCTCTACCCACGCTGTCTCTTCTCAATGCTTCTGTTTATTCCCTCTATTTTCCGACTCTGTCTCTCTATCTTCCTCTTTCCTTTGGTTGCATGTCTCCTCATCTACCACCCCTGCCACATCCTTGGTTACTCTTTCTCTTCTCTTCTTCATTCATTGAGCAACAACAGATAACTTTATTCATTCGCCAGGTTGATGGATGAGGTGAGTGGGCATCACGAAGCCCTGGTACGGTCATCTGCATGTCTAGTTCCAGTGCCTCTACAGGGGAGTCTCCCTTCAGGCAGAATGAGACAGAACAGACCGGCCATTCACCAAGTGGCAATTATTTAGGGTCCAACCAAATGTACCTTTTTTTTACTGAACAAATACACCTTCTTTATAAAAGTTCATCCTATCTTGTCAATATATTTTAATGAAAAGTTTGAATCGGGCCAGCGTTTCATTATCATGAAGCCTGCGCAGCTCTGAAATGTATAGATTTAATGACCCCTACGATCCTGGCATTGGATATTAGGTGGCACATACAAAGATATAGTTTTGCTAGGGAAACTCCCACAACTTTTCACTGAACAAACCAAAAAACATGCTTTGGAAGCGTTTGTTTTTTAAGTTTTTTTAAATTTCTGTTTCCCAGGTACGGCTTATGTCTGCCCCTCATTCACCCACTCCATACATGTCAAGACTTGTATGTCTTTATTTGTCATTTAGCGAGTGAAGAGTTGGAATACAAGTTCAGACACGGCAATGGGAGTTATCATAGTGTGTGCCAGGTTGTCATTTGTGACTTCTTCAGTTGGCGGCCGTATAGATTGAGCTGTGGTTGAAGGTAAGCCCACCAGTACTCGTTTTTGGGGATCAGCACTTATTTTCCTCAACAGTGTTTGATCCATAACATGAGAGAGAAAAACATAAAAGGGGAAAGCATACGGAAGAGAAAGATCCGAAAACAGTAACAAAGGGAGAAATCAGAGAGGAAAGAGAACCTGCAAGAGTGAGATAAAGGGACAGATAGTGCCTGGTGGTGGATGAAAGTGGCATGAGGTGGAATTAAGTGTATGCAGCTTGGTGATCTGCACCCCTAACTTCAATAGTTCCTGCTGCGGGCATCTGTAGTGTTGTGTCCTGTGTTTGTGTGTACGAGACCTCAAGTGGTCCTCGGCAGACTCTTTACAAGTATTACGTGATCTGGTGAGTGTAGCTGGGTCTGGTTAATAAAGTTTGTTAGCAGTGCATTCAGTTAACAGTTGCATGCTGGAGAACAAAGACAAAAAGAATAGTGATGGACGGAATGCCCAGGACAGGGATCTGGGTCTAAATCCATCATTTTTTTGCTCACCATGCCACCCCAGTTTGCACCCAGCCGTATGCAAATCAGTCTTGACCCTGCTCCCCATGGGAATAGTCCAGGCCAAACTGCCAGGTCAGGTCCTGCCTGGACTGGAAACAAGCATCCTGGGACCGGTTTCGGGGCACAGTCATTAATCCTGCCAAAATTCTACTGGTAAGGCCAAAGAAGAGATACTGCGCCACAGCATAACACAGAGCAAGCACAAATACAAATCAGAAACACTAAAGACAGTGACAACCAGGTACAAAAAAACACTAAAGACCACAACAGCCAGGTGCAGGAAACCCCTAAAGGTAAAGACGTCCAGGCACAGAGAAACGCTAAAAACTGCGAAATCCATGTGCAAGAAAATGCTAAAGGTTGAGACAACCAGGTACAGAAAGTTCAACTGTACTGTCCGGAGTGAACGGGAAAAGCACCACCCTTCCTCTAATTGAGACTTGGCCGTGGGCAGTGGGCTCAAAGTAGCACGTGACATCCATAAAGACTTAAGCATAAGCTTGGGGGATGTGCTCATAAAGCTGTTGGTTCCTGCAGAAGTGAAAACCGAGGCGGCTGGTGACACTCCACACAACTCAAAAGGTCTTGATGCTTTGAAGATGTCCTATGTCCGTTGAAAAGAGCACCAAATATGGCACTGCTGTGTTCCTGAAACCACTACCCAACTTCAAAACCGCCAAAAAGCAGAATATTGGAGCCAGATGGACTGCCTCGATCTAAACATCCGATGATTTCATAGGTGCTATAGAAGAAGCAGATGACAAAAAAATCATCAAATACTTAAAGAACCTTGCAGGTGACGGAATAGAAGATGTGATAAAGAAGATATCACAAACTGATGAAATATCTTACCGTCAAATCAAGAAGACGTTGTAAGCAAAGTTCAATCCAATGCCGAATGTCGAATATGAAAAGTACATCTTCAACCAAGCAAGACAGCAACCTGGTGGATGAGTTTGTTAAGAGACTTGATACGCTTATAAAGCACTGCAAGTTCAGTGAACTCAATGACGAAGAAGCCATGTGTCTTAGAATTATCGATGGTTGCCTCTCCGATTCATTCCGACGGTGCATGCTGAGAGAAACGCTCAGGTTGAAGCAAGTACTCATGGCTACAAGAGCAGAGGAACATGCTGATCAACAGGCTGCTGATATGGAAGCTGGAACAACCCAAAATGAGTACGTCGCAGTAGTGATAAAAAACCTGCGCAGCAAATGCAGGGTTTCCTCTGAAGAGGGCATCCCTGTGACTTTAGTCCTTCCTCTGCAATCCTGTGTATTCCCTTCAGCTCTGAGCAGGGGAAAATTATCCACTTTTGCAATGAAAGTTCCTCCTGCCTCCTCCAACCTCATTGACGGACCAGGCAAAAATGCTGCGTTGTATCTCCAACCGCCCACTTCAAATACTGTGTTGCCCTCTTGGAAATGTGTTTATGTAATGGGATATGATGAAATGCAATGAGCAATGGCGGCATTCGTCTAAGTGTTTGTTTTCTGGACAGCCGGTCAAAGAAGGAAAAACCATGACAACACATATGCTGAGTGCACTCTCAGACCATGAGGACACATCTGGCAGGCACATGACTGGGTTGACATTTTGCAGGGCTGTCTCGCGCCGTGTGAACACAGCATTCATTGAAGTGATGTAGGATTTAACTCGGATTATACACATAGGATTGCTAGGATTTTGCCCAGCTACTGATTATTGTGAATAATATGCATGAGGACTAATGAAGATTGTCCACCTATACTGAGTATTTGTTGTTTTGCTGCCAGGAGATGGCCACACAAGCAGAACCCCATTAATTGAATCTTTTTTAGGCTTTTATGTGACTCCATCTAGGGTGGAGGAGTTCCTTGGAATTTATTTACGTTTTGGCTGTCTGCAGTATATATAGACCAGTCATAAAGAAATCCCGCCGTGATGTATACATATTAGCGCGTACACTTGGGGTCGAAATATCAACGCTATTCTGCTTAGTCCATGTCCTTAGTCACGTCACTTTAACAATTCGAAGGACATTATTCTGCTTAATCCACGTCCTTAGTCACGTCACTCTAACAATTCGAAGGACACTATTCTGCTTAATCCACGTCCTTAGTCACGTCACTCTAACAATTCGAAGTCAATGTCAATGAATATAAAGGGTGTATGTTGAACTTATTGTACATGAAAAGGATGGACATTTGTCTTGATGAATTGTTATATTATTTAGTATAAAACACTGTTGCACTTTATGTCACGTAGTTCACAAATTCACATATTTAATTGTGTTTTTTTTATATATGACAGCTATATACAAAAGAAAAGATGTGATACAAAAATGTTTACTCAAAAAATATGAAATTGAATATACAAATATAATCTTGTGTCGTGTGTTGACTCACATTTAATGTCAAATTAAGTACCAAGTATTGATTACTTTAAATATATTATTGTGTTGTGTTTTTGTTAGATCAATTCTTGTTTTACTAAGCAATTGCATCACCCAACAGAACAAATTGTAGATCATACTTTTTCAGGAGACAGGCATAGCATGGATGCTTCTTTCTCACTCAAGAGCACCAGAACAATCGTTTGACCTTCCATTTTACCAGGAAGGCCTGTCATCTACCTCAAGATGGAGTCCTGACCCCTAGCTGTCCTGTGAACAACTGATGATTATAGGTTTTCCTAAGTACTTGACTAATGGAATTAAACATATGGTCAGTGCCCTGGGAGGGATCAGGTTTGGAGCTTTCCTCCCAGGGGCCGAGTCACACCATCAGCACTAGAATTCTGCTGCGGTTCTCCCAACCACAAGCTCTGGCACAATCAATCTGGCCTCATATAACCAAGTTCAGCTTTACCATAGAGATAACACTGGAGCAATCTGTTTTAGCTCTGCATTAGTAGATTCTGAGGAATTGACCAGGGCCAGCTACCTTTGGGTTCAACAGGTATCCTGTAAATGTGTGTATGTTGTAAAAAAACGAATATTAACAAAGTTCTAGAACACCCTTTTGAAGGCAGTAGTTATACCAGACTTCTCAATTGATTACTGTTGCATTTCTACATATATAAGGGAATCTCTAGCCATTTTAACAATTTGGCAATATCATCTCTGGATTATACATTTCAGAAATGGATGTAAAGAAGGGTTTGGAAAGAAGTGGAAGCAATACATTAACTGGTAACTGCAGAATTCCTAGATACTTTTTAAATTCAGGTGTAGAAATGTCATGTTGGACTGGGATTTGACAACCTATTTCATCATAGATCAATTATATAGGATGATTTGCCAAAGAAATAGCCACATTCCTGGGCCATCGCTATTCCACAGTGTTTACCTAAATCTGATATTTTGAAAGTGATATAGTGGGTTTTGGATGATTTCTTTAGGAATGCTGGAATGCTATATTTTTCACTGATATTCAAAGCAAAATACCTCTGACACCATAGATCTAAATCTTCTTCTACACCAGTTGGATTTTTTATTTATCTCTGGGTTGGAACTGAATACAAAAGACATTTTTTGTACTACACCAAGACGTGTTGTCCCTATGCAGGACTTGCTAGACAATTAACCTCTTGCCTTGTTTTGTATATAAGGTATATACAGGAAAACATACGCAAAACATATAAACCATATTTACAATGGACTCACATTTGTACAATTTACATTAGACAAACAACTGTGTAATTTGCAATCATAAAACAAAATGATGGTACCAGCACCAACAACGGTGCGATTCTACAGACAAATGATAGTCCTACTCCTTTCTTAGATAGCAGTACGGGGACTCTTATCCTTGATGTCCTCACAGTACAGTAGTGTTTTTGTGCCAGTGGGAGGTCACCCCAAAGTAAAGAATCCAGTCTAGGGCCGTACACCGTGGGCTCTATGTTGTCCAAGTTCGGGACAAAGGTTTGTACTAGGTTCTGTAGGATGGGCTCTCAAAAAAATATGACCAACGCGTTTCGACCTTCTAATTGGCGTTTCTTATAACAAAGGTCTTCATCAGGGTAAGTCTTTATCAAGGAGGACTTATGGTACCTGTGTGATTTAAGATGGGAACTAGTGAGAATCTATTACTATGGGTGATATTTACAGGTAAGAGTGAATCATCAACGAGAACATTATATACCAGATCTGATCTTTGGGAGACGTGAAACTTATTTAGTACACAATCTGAAGGGTGCCTAGGCTGGGAAAAATCGGGCTTGGATGCATGTAAAATTTACCCTAGTGTTATTAATCCCAGTTGCATACTGTATCAACCTCATAATGTAAACAATATTGTAATTTACTTCTGCTCTGATTTCTTTCTGCTTTATTCCTCTTGCAGAAATGCTTAGAGAGATTTAGGAGACACTGCTTGGATCAACTCAGTATGGATGGGGATCAGGGTGGAATGATGCATCAGGGATCGACAAATCCCATCCACAAGACCTTTCAGAGCTATTTCCCGAATGGTGCTCCAGATAGCTCCTCTTCGGATATGGTAAAGTATGCCGCACTATCCAGCGATTATGTGAAACACAGCTTTGGAGAATGCTGTAATACTTCTAGGCCTAGCTGGTGCCGGCTGCGGATGGAACTCCAGAACCAACAGAATGAGATAGCTGCAGACCAGAGCTTCACTGGCCAGAATTGCACGTATAGATTCACCCCTATACAAAATAAGAGTGATAGTTCTTCAGGGTTAAGTCCCAAAAAAAACAGCCTGGACTCATTCTCTGAGGCCTTTCCCAACAGGATTTCCGGTGGGCACAGCCAAGAGGAGCAATGCTGGGATGATCAGAACTGTCAAATCCAATTATTCTGTTCCCAGAGGATGATGCAAGCTGTTGAAATGGTGCAGGAAAAGCAGGTGACAATGTATGGGGGAAGGACTGAGCTGCACGCCACCCACACAGGAACTTGGGAGCAGCATCAGCAGTCTCCATATCTTCACGACACAAGTCAGGATCCACAACATGGACTGCCATCATCATCAGACACTCAAGAAATTGTCCAGCAACAAAGAGCCCACCAGAGGCTTAATTTTCAGCATAGTCAGTCTTCACTACACATGACACAGGAAACTCCAGACAACATTCAAATGCCATACACCAGTCTTCCTACCAATAGTGCCTTTAGGAATGGAAATGCCGCAGAGCAGGATCTGGGTACCATTCTGATGTTGAGAAGTGCTGGACTCATTGAGGAACCAGCACAGTGCTTTTACCAGGATTTCCAGCGGTTCACACATCCGGCACAGGGCTTGAGCCCAGAAGGGAATGCAGAGCAGGATGAATACTTTGGGAAGGGTGAGTTTTGCTTTACTTTCATGCCCCACATCAAGTTCACTCATGAGACTGGGATGAATCAAGTGATAAATCAGGTATCAAATAAGTAAAACAATAGATAGCTCTTACGAGCAAGGTCAGGGAACCCAGAAGTGAATATAAGGAAACTCAGAGATCATAAAAGGAGTGAGGTCCACATCCCCAGAGGTATTGAGTTAGAGATCAGGATGCCTGGGAGTCAGGGAGACCAAAATGAGCTAGAGGTAATCAATCAATCAATCAATCACAGCATTTGTAAAGCGCGCTACTCACCCGGGAGGGTCTCAAGGCGCTGGGGGAGAGGGGTATGTTACTGCTCGAACAGCCAGGTCTTGAGCTGCTTCCTGAAGGAGAGATGGTCTTGGGTTCGGTGAAGGTGGGTGGGGAGGGAGTTCCACGTCTTGGCTGCCAAGTAGGAGAAGGATCTTCCTCCGGCGGTGGCTCTGCGGATGCGTGGTACGGTGGCGAGGGCGTGGCTGGTCGATCGTAGCTGGCGGGTGGGCGTGTAGAAGGTCATGCGGTCGTTGAGGTACTTGGGGCGCAGGTCGTGGAGAGCCTTGTGTGCGTGGGTGAGGAGTCTGAACGTGATTCTCTTGCTGACGGGGAGCCAGTGCAGGTCTCTCAGGTGTCCGGTGATGTGGCTTTGTCGGGGGATGTCCAGGATGAGTCGTGCGGAGGCGTTCTGGATGCGTTGGAGTCTTTTTTGAAGTTGGGATGTGGTTCCGGCGTAGAGGGTGTTCCCGTAGTGCAGTCGGCTGGTGACGAGTGCCTGGGTAACGGTCTTCCTGGTTTCTGTGGGGATCCATCTGAAGATCTTGCGGAGCATGCGCAGGGTGTTGAAGCATTATGAGGAAACGGCGTTAACTTGTCTAGTCATCGAGAGGGAGGAGTCCAGGATGAAGCCCAGGTTGCGTGCGTGGTCCGTTGGCTTGGGAGCGGTGCCCAGGGCAGGGGGCCACCAGGAGTCATCTCAGGCGGAGGGTGATGATCCCAGGATGAGGACTTCTGTCTTGTCTGATTTCAGTTTCAGCCGGCTGTTCTTCATCCAGTTGGTGATGTCTTTCATCCGTTCGTGTAGGCTGGCTCTGGCGGTGGCGGGGTCGTTGGTGAGGGAGAGGATCAGTTGGGTGTCGTCGGCGTAGGAGATGATGTTGAGGTTGTGTTGGCGTGCGATGGCTGCGAGGGGGCTCATGTAGACGTTGAAGAGGGTTGGGATGAGTGAAGATCCTTGTGGTACGCCGCAGATGACTTCGGTGGCCTCAGATCTGAACGGGGGGAGGCGAACTCTCTGGGTTCTTCCGGCGAGGAATGAGATGATCCACTCCAGTGCTTTCTCTTGGATTCCGATGTTGCTGAGGCGCTGCACTAGGGTGCGGTGGCAGACAGTGTCGAACGCCGCAGAGAGGTCCAGGAGGATGAGGGCCGCTGTTTCCCCGTTGTCGATCAGGGCTCTGATGTCGTCGGTGGCTGCGATCAGGGCGGTCTCGGTGCTGTGGTTGGCCTGAAACCCGGACTGCGAGGGGTCGAGGGATCCGTTCGTCTCGTGGAAGGCGGCGAGCTGTCTGTTGACGGTCTTCTCAATGACTTTGGCAGGAAAAGGAAGGAGCGAGATGGGACGGTTGTTCTTGAGGTCGGTGGGGTCCACCGTTGGTTTCTTCAGGAGGGCGGTAAGCTCGGCGTGCTTCCAGCTCTCCGGGAAGGTGGCGGTGTGGAAGGAGGTGTTGATGATGTCCCGGAGATGGGGGGCGATGATGGCGTCGGCTTTGTTGAAGTCGTGGTGTGGGCAGGGGTCGGTTGATGATCGGGAGTGGATGGAGTTCATCGTGCGGGTGGTGTCTTCGGTGCTGATCGGGGTCCAGTTGCAGAGGGTGGTGGTGGCGGGCGTTGGTTCGGTGGTAGGGTGCGTGGTCTGTGCGTCGGAGCTGTTGTGTATGTCGGCGATCTTGCGGTGGAAGAACGAGGCGAGTGAGTTGCAGAGGTCTTGCGAGGGAGTGATGTCGTTGTTTCCGGCGCTGGGGTTGGAGAACTCTTTGACGATGCTGAAGAGTTCCTTGCTGTCATGGGCGTTGTTGTCCAGTCGTTCTTTGAGTGCCGTCTTCTTGGTGGCGCGGATCAGCTGATGGTGTTTGCGGGTGGCGTGCTTGAGGGCGGTCCTGTTGTCTGTGGTCTGGTCGAGCCGCCAGGCTTTCTCGAGGGTGCGGCAGTTCTTCTTGGAGTCCTTGAGTTTGTTGGTGAACCAGGGAGTTTTCTTGCTGCCGGGTCTGCTGGGAGGGTTCTTTAGTGGTGCGAGATCATCGGCGCAGGTGGTCAGCCACTTGGTGAGGTTGCTGGCTGCTTCGTTGGGGTCCGTTGTGCTGGTGGGAGTGTTCTGGCTGAGGGAGGCGGTGAGCTGCTCAGAGGTGATCTTGCTCCAGCTCCGGCGGGAAACCTGTTGCGGGTGGTGGTGGGTCGTAGTTCTTCTGAAGCTGAAGTGGACGCAGCTGTGGTCGGTCCAGTGGAGTCCGGTGGAGTGGATGAAGGAGATGTGCTTGCTGGATGAGAAGACGGAGTCAAGCGCGTGGCCGGCGTAGTGGGTGGGGGTGTTCACCAGTTGCTTGAGTCCGAGGTTGGCGAGGTTGTCCAGCAGGCTGGTGGTGTTTCTGTCATTGTTGTTCTCCAGGTGGAAGTTGAGGTCCCCTAGGAGGATTTAGTCGACGGAGGGAAGGGCGTGCGGGCTGATGAAGTCTGCGATGTCTTCGCTGAATTGTGTGCGTGATCCCGGGGGTCTGTAGATGAGGGTGCCTCGGAGGGTGGTCTTGGGGTCGGTGTGTATCTGGAAGTGGAGGTGTTCGGCGGCGGTAAAGGTTTAGTCGGAGTTGGTCGAGATGCGGATGGTGTTCTTGTGTACGATGGCGATGCCTCCTCTTGTCTGGTTGACGCGGTCCCTCCGGGTGATCTTGTATCCGTCCGGGGTGGCTATGGCGATGTCGGGCGCTGAGGAGGCGTTCATCTAGGTTTCAGTGAGGAAGGCGACGTCTGGTGCTAATGCGTCGAGCAGGTTCCAGAGTTCCACGGCGTGCCTGTGGACGGAGCGGGTATTGAGCAGGATGCACTTGAGGTGGTTGTTGCTGGTGTCTGGCTTGGCGGGGTGGTGCAGGTCCGGAGGCAGGTGAATCGGCAGGCTTGGTAGGCGAAAGGTCCATGGGTGCGTCTCGGAGTGGCTCGGTAGCAGGCGGGGTTCCGGCCAGCATTGAGTGCGTTGAGGGTGGTGGGGTCGTAAGTCCGTCGTGTGGGCTGGCGTTCTCGGGGGCCAGGGGTCCTGGCGCTGGGCAGGGTCCAGGCGCGGACGGGCGCAGGCGGGCTTGCCTTTGGCGCACAATTGGCACGCCAGCTGCGCGTACGCGTGGGCATCATAAGTAAGGAGCCGGGTGGGCGGATCAGCTAGTTGGCGGGAGTGGGGCGGCGAATGGGCTGGCGGGGGGCGGGGCTGCAGGGAGGCAGCGGCGGGAAGAGGCTGATGCAAGCGGGCGGCTCAGCGGCGGCTGGGTCGCCCGAGACAGGAACCAGGAAGCAGCAGCAGGAGGCAAAAGCAGCAGAGGAGCGTGGGGGCGACCAGGCCTGAACACAGGCTCAGCGGTCGCCAGGTAAGGGAATGATCAGAAAGGATGGATATGCTGAAGCAAGATGCAGAAACTGAGGCCATAAGATGCGCATTAGTGTCAGGAGACTTTGAGGTAATGAGTGAGATGTGGATTTTATCAGACCTCGAGGTCATAGTGAAGACCTGCCAATCACTATGTTTTTTCTGCTGTAGAGCCTAAAATTATTAGGCTCTAAATCAACACCTTTGTCCTTCCTGATTTCAGATTCACTGGCCCTGGATACTGTGAGTGATGCCTCACTTGACTCAGCATTCAGACGATCGCTACAATTTGGGCTTGGGTTGATGAACAATGTTCAGAAGTCTGCTGAAGAGGGATGGACAGGAACCAATGGTGTTCTCTGGCACAGGGTGAGTGACCATAAAAGCATTGCCTTCATTTTATCTATGGTTGTTCTAATCTCCCCAGTGCATCTTCCTTTTAGAAAATACAGCCTTCTGTCAGCACCGATTGACTTTCCACAGCAGCCACCACCAGCCCCAGCATTTACAGTCTTAGCTCAGTGACTGTGGTCTCCAATAATCGCTAACAACCAATCCTTCTCTGAAGCAGTACCCATGGCAAATATCTGGCAACCACAGCCTCACTCCCATCAGCCTCCTTCTCTCTTGTCAGAATATCTCCCTTTTTTAGCATCCATATCTGCTGCTTGCTGCCTGCCTATCTCTTGCTATCTCAGCCTCCTCCCCTAAGTCTAATTCCCTCATCTGCTCTGTGGCACCCTCCACAGTCCGAGTACATGAAAATGACCATGCCACAAATAGAGATTGGTATTACATGTTTTTATTCCTCAGTGGGTAATTGTTAACTGAACATTCTACATCATGAATTCCATCACTCACACCCGCGCACTTACATCACTGTGCTACAGAGTCAGTAGGGAAACAAAGGGATCCGTCATCTCTAACTCACAAGACACTACATGACCCCTTTTGTTAAAGAAAAAGTACCAATAATACATATATACATTATGACTCTTCAATAAGTCCTTTTGGTTCTCAAATCAATCGCCCAGATCTGGTTATGTGAGGCTGCAGGGATATGAGAGAAGTGCCCATGACTAGTATTGGTGACAAAGACATCGGTATAGTCATTGGGCTCTCTTGATTCACAAGTGGATAAGTCTCACTCCTGACATCTGGAGTTGGCGAAGGTCAAGGCAGGTGCTTGAAATGTGGGGAGTCACACGTAATGAACTTTCCAGGAAGTTGAGCAGTCATAGTGTGTCCTTCTCTAGTCACAACTCTCAGTGGGTCAGCATCAAAAGGAGCATCAGACTTGCGTTTCTGTTTCTGCATGACGAAAACTTGGTCTGCTCTGTTCAACACAGCGCGCCAAGCACAGCTGCGTCTGTCCACATAGGTCTTCAATTTACTTTTGTGAGAAGTATCAGTGGTTCAAAGTTTATCAATGTCAATAAATCTCTCAGTGGTCCATTGTGGTAATTTGTTCCTATGTCCCTCCAAAATATTAAGGTGGCAGGGCTCTCACCTGTGATAGGATGGAGAGTTGACCTGTATGCACAAAGCCTAGATTGAAGAACTGATTTGAGTTCAAGCTTTTCCAGCGCAACTCACTGAGTGGTCTTCTTGAGGGTGCCCATAAATCTCTCGACCACACTATTCACCTGGGGCCAGTGAGGTGTGCTTTTCTGGTGATTGACATTTAAATGAGTGAGAAATCTATAAATTCTCAACCATTGAAATGCAGCCCATTGTCAGATTTCACAATCGAAGGAACACCCCATGTTGAAAACAATGTTCTAGTCTCTCAATGACTGTCATGAGTAGTTGACATCAGATGTTCTATCAGGGGAAAACTGGAAATATTAATCAATAATTATTAGTAGATGATGTCCATTGTCAAAGTGTCCAAAGAAATCAATTGCAATCTTCTCTCATGCATGCTTTGGCAGATCAGGCCTGTTTAACAGATGTTGGGTTGTCTTAGATGACAAAGAGTTGCACCGTACTCTTGATGGTGTCTTCATCAACCATGCATTGATATCTTTCCGTAAAGCCTTGCCTGTGGCCTGGACAGACCATATAGCTGTATTCTTCGAGCTAACTATCCCAGGAGAGATTTCTAAAACACACACTACCAATAACTTTACTACAAGTTGCCCATGGCACAAGATAAACACTCTTGAATTAGACCAGGCCCTATGCTCCTTTACTCCCTGTCTAAATACTGAACCTAACTCTGTAACCTGCAACTTTGATGGCTGGATTGAGTCAGCGGTTCCAAGCTCGCACCTGAAAAACAGAAACTTAACCGTAGGAAGCAACCATTAGCACATTTGGTATACACCGGAACTGAAGGAATCTTTAAAAAAGTGTAGGGCCCAAGAACGCATATGAAGGAAAGAGTAGTCGGCACTGGAAAAAGATCACTATAGAAAAACTATTGAAAACTACAAAGAGGCAATAATCTCAGCAAAATCATGCTTTTATACTGAGAAAATTAGCTCGCAAAAAACGCAGCCACAATCTTATCAAAACTAGACGAAATCAAACAGCACACTTCCAACACAGACTTATGCAATAAATTGGCGGACTTCTTTTTCAGCAAAGTAAAAAGTGTATTTGATGAGCTCTCCAGCCATCAAGCCGTGGACAGCCCAGAGGTAAAGGGTGGACTAGATAATGGTGAAGTAATTACGCAGGCGCGTCTTGATAATTTCTGTCACCTCACGCCTGAGCGAGTGGAGAGACTTATTTTGTCTACTAAGTATGGTTCTCCATTGGATCCCTGTCTGGCTACGGTTCTCCACATGGTACCCAGTTCCATTGAAGGCCATTTAGCATCTCTTCTAAATAACATTTTGAATGCAGTATCCTTTCCAAACATCTGGAAAAAATCCTTAGTACGGCCTATTCTGAAAAAAACCTTACCAAGACCCTACGGAGGTCAAAAATTACCGGGCAATTTCCTGTTTGCTGTTTCCTTCTAAAATCCTGGAAAAAGCACTCAACGAAGATCTGCTGTACTTCCTGGAGTCAAATGACAAAATGGACCCTGCACAACATGGATTTCGACCTCTACACAGCACAGAATCCGCCCTCATTGCAGCCACTGAGGAGATCCACATCCAGCTAAATGGAGAAGGGAAGGCAATACAAATCTTGCTAGACCTCTCAGCTGCATTCAAAATGGTAAACCATCAAGTGCTCAATCAGCACTTATCTGAAATGGGGATTACAGGTGGAAACTCCAAATACTAAGATCATTCCTAACAAACAGAGCACAAACTGTTGCGATGGGAGGGCATAGCTCACATCCGTACTCCCTGCCATTCGAAGTGCCCCAGGGAACTTTGCTATCCCCAACCCTGTTCAATGTCTACGTTACCCCATTGGCCAAACTCATCCGCTCCCAAGGTTTCACTGCTATTTGTTATGCGGACGACACGCAAATAGGGGTGTCTCTATCATCAAACCCAGATGAGGTAGCAATAAAATTTAACAACTGTATGATCCACATAATCAGATGGATGTGTGGCAACTGTTTAAAGTTGAACACCGATATAACTGAGGGGCTACTATTCAGAAAAAACACTGCCCTCTGGAACACAGCTTGGTGGCCAGAAAAGGCAGGATCCTGCCCATCCCCTGTAAGGAAGGTAAAAAGTCTAGGTATACTTCTGAATGATCAACTATCCTTATCTGACCAGGTCAATCATATTACATCATCCTGCTTTTAAACCCTGAAGATCATGAGAAAAATCTTACCTTTTATCTCAATGGATCTTAGGAAAACAGTAATTGTGACCCTGGTGTTATCGAAGATTGATTACTGTAATGCCCTTTATTTAGGTGCAAATAAAAGGACCATCCGTAAGCTTCAATCACCTCAAAACACGGCAGCACGATCACTACTTAAAATACCCAAATTCACCTCGGTGTTCAAAGGGATCTGAAAGCTGCATTGGTTGCCGGTCCAGGCAAGGGTTCAATCTAAGTCCTTATGCATCGTTCACAAGCCCCTTTATGGGACAGGACCTGCCTATTTCAATAATCAATTAGCACGTCCCACAACGCAACCTCAGATCATCGACTGCCTCCTTGTTGGTCATCCCCAGGGCGAACACCATAAAATGGGGTGGAAGAAGCTTCTTTCATTTGACCCCCAAACTTTGGAACACTCTGCCTTTTACCCTAAGATGCCAAACCAACAGACAATCGTTCAGAAAGGCGCAGAGAACATGGTTGTTCGTGTCCAACTCCCAACCTTTGTTCACTTCTGTTCAGGTTATGACAGCTCCAGCGCTAAGACGCCTCAGCACACACGCGCTTTACAGAACGTTTATTTCATTTAATTTAATTTCACAAATGACATGCCTTTATCTCTTTTTCAACTCTTTCCTCAAGGCGAGGGAACCATACTACCTTCCATAAAGCTTGTTTCGTAGCAACAACTCCAAGGTGTCCCTCGTGGGCCAGTTCAATAACTTGCTGTCTCAGACTCTCGGGTATCACAATTCTTGACCCTTGTAAGATAATGCTTAATGGGGTAAATGAAAGCTCTTTTTCCACTTTTTTAATTTCTGGTGTTTAAGTTCATCATGCAGAAGTCAAGCATGTTTTCACCACAATTGGTGCATAATAATGTCTTTGAGTTTTAGCAAATCCTTGTCAGTACTCAAGGCAGCAGTGATTGGTTCTACTGATACGGCAGCAGGGGTACTGGATTTTACAATGAGGGTAAAATAAGCATCAGCTGCTTTACAAATACAGGATTTTTATCTTTCCTGGACAATGCATAATCGTATAATAATACCCTTTTAGTTGCAAACCTCACCTCTCAATGCGAGGGGGGATCTTGGCTCTAGGATTGCCGAAAATGGTGAGCAATGCTTGGGGGTCAGTTACAATTGTTAAATGTTTTCGATACAAGAACACATGGAAATGTTCACAACCCCACACTACAACCAGACTTTCTTTTTCAGGTAGTGAATAGGCACGTTCTGTCATTGACAAACTTCGGCTAGCATTTATTTATTTTATTTAGAGGTTTGTGTAGCGCCAGAATCGACTCCGAGGAGTTTCTCTGCGCTTTCGTGGAGGCGATACAACTGTGCAGCCGAGAATATGGAATATTTTTATTAAAAACAAAACAAAATAGTTTTAAGCAATTTCCTAAAGGCCAAATGATTAGAGCATTGTCTTAAAGAGAGGGGAAGTTCATTCCAGCATTTTGGTCCGAGGTACGATAGTGATTTTCCTCCTAATCTCACTCTCTTAATTCTAGGAACAGACAGAAGATGGTGAGTGCTGGACCTCAAAGATCTCGATGGATGATAGGGGATACATTTTTCTGCCAAATATCCGGGGCCAAGGTTAAATATCGCTTTGTGAATGATACAACACATTTTAAATTTTATCCGCTGGCTTTATTGGTAGCCAGTGGAGTTTTAAGAGAAGAGGGGGGAGGCAGATCTACGTGGCATATTCAGGACCAGATGTGCCACCGTATTCTGAATCACATGTAGTTTATTAATTGATGCTTCTTTAGCCGAGAGCAATAGACTGTTGCAATAGTCTAGGCGACTCAGTATGAGAGCTTGGATTAATGTCTTTCTTACCGAATCTGGGAGAAGAGGAAAGACACGTCGAAATAAGCCCAGAGTGTTGAAGCAGGTACCAACTGTCTGGCCAACATGTTCTTTAAAAGTGAGAGCATGGTCTAGTCGTACTCTCAGGTTTTTAACTGAATGTTTGGGAATGGGAGGTTTACCAAGATTAATGGGCCACCAATTGGGGGACCATAATCTGGGGGCATCTCCGAAGAGTATAAGTTCGGTCATCCCCACATTACACTGCAAAAAGTTATTCCTCATCCATTGTGATATGGCATTCATGCCCAAAGAGAAGGTCTCCTGGATGACAGGAGTTAATTTATCGAAGGGAAAGATTAGCTCCGTATCGTCGGCGTAAGATATCGGAAGAAACCCATATTTCCTTAGAACATTGGCCAAGGGAGCCACATAGATATTAAATAAAGTAGGGCCCAGACAAGAGCCCTGTGGGACTCCCTTGGTGAGTTCAGTGGGTGCTGAACGATACGGGCCCAGATTTACTGTCTGAGTGCGACCAGATAAAAAACTTGCCATCCAACGGAAGGCAGAATCTCTTAATCCTACTTCCTTCAGCCTTCTGAGTAATAGCCGATGGGAAACAGTGTTGAATGCGGTGGATAGGTCTAATAGCACCAGAATCATTGAATGTTCTTTGTCTAGGGTCATCCTGATGTTATCTGTGACCTCTAGCAAGGCTGATTCTGTGCTATATTTATTCCTAAGACCTGACTGAGAGGGGTCTAGGTTGCCTGACAATTCAACATAACTAGAGAGGTGTTTGTTGACATGCCTCTCTAGTATTTTACTCAGAAATGCTAAGAGTGATATGGGGCGAAGATTGGCCAGATCAGTCAGAGGGGGAATCATGTTTTTCTGAATAGGCAATATCTGAGCTGCTTTCCATTCTGATGGAACATACCCTTCTTCCAGGGAGAGATTCAAAAGGTATTCAATCGATGGAGCAAGTTGAGGAATAAGAATATTAGCTATGTTTGCAGGAATTATGTCACAAGGGGAACCGGTCTGAAGCTACAATGTGTCCTGAGGCATTGGGATGTCCTGTGGGCTGGGCAAGGATGGCACCCAACCCCACTGGGCTTGCATCAACAGCAACCTCCGTCTGAAATTTTGGATCAAAGTATGCCATTTCAGTTGCATTCTCAATTGCATGCTTGATTTTCTTGAAGCTTTGTTCACATTCACTGGACTATTGAAATGGGACATTTTATTTCATTAAAGTCTTTCAACGGGGCACCTACAGTAGCAAAATCATGTATATACCTTGACTAGTAACTGGCAATACCAATGAAGGATCGCTGCATCCATCGACAGGATCTTCAACAGAGAAGTAGTGCCCAGATACGACTAGAAGTGACAGAGCTGCACTTTACAAATGCTGATTGATTGAGCATAGTTGCATCTTGTGGGGGAGAAGTGGCTGACAAGTCCTGTACTTTATTTGGATTGGGAGTCAGGTCCCCTTCAGAAAATATATGACCAAAGAACTTGAGTTTGATATTATGAAACTCACACTTTTCTGCATTTAAAGTGAGACCTGCATCAGCAAGTATACAACACACATCATGTTCCTTTCGTGTGGCCCCAAAAACTAGTATGTCGTCATTGTAATTTAATGTATTTGTGACTGGCCATATTGTGTGACGAATGACATCCTGAAAAATGTCTGCTGCAGAAGACACTTGGAAACGTAGCCTTTTATATCAAAACAAACCAACATGAGTCAAAAAGGTAGTAATGTACCTGCAGTTCTCTTCCAGTTCAAGCTGGTGATACCTTATGTTTAAAGCAAGACGGGAAAAGACTTTTTGCTCCATTCAGCTGCATAATCATGTCAGCAATGTGCGGACCTGGATGTCGTTCTCTGTCAATCGCCTTGTTCGCAGCACATAACAACACAGATACGCACAGCTCCTCCACTATCCTTTTTAAGCACTACCACTATGGGTGATACCCATGGTGTCGGACCAATGGATCGCTCAATGATGTTGTGCTTTAATGGTGTCTACAGTTCTTTCTCAACAGCCCCTTGTAAATGAAATACAATTTGACGATGTATTTGAGCAACAGTGTGGATGTCCTCATTTATATAAAGTTGCACTTTCATGGTTTTAAGTCTTCCTAGAGCATGAAACAAAGATTGAAACTGACTTATTATCTCATGATAGGCACTGACATTGTAGTTTACAGAAATCAGCCTCATGTCAGCAGCAGTACTGAAACTGAATAAACATGAGCTAGATGAAGTTTGTGGCAAGACATACATAGGCACCTGTACTTTCATTTGTTTTTGATGCTTCACAGTTGCTCTGAATGAACCTTGACTTTGCAGTTTCATCGAAGCAGTCCACGTATACACTTTGGTTTTCAACTGAGTTAAATAGGGCACTGTAGACCATTCATTTTACTTTTCCACTGGCATAATGTTTATTGATGAGCCACTGTCTATGATAAAAGGTTTGGAGCACCCATTCAATTTCAGTCTGAGCTTGGGACAGTGTCCAAATGAATTCCGTACTTCCAGTGGTTGACCTAGTTTTGACTGGCATTCCTCCATGTAAGAAGTGAATCCTAATGTGCATGTCATCCATATTTACATTGCACACCCAACTACTTCACTGTCGCTTGACAATGGCGAACTTATAGATGAAGAATTTGACGGCAATTTGACATTGAGATTGCTTAATTTCTACTTGCCTGAACTGATGTTGTGGCCTGGACTTGTGGGAGTACGTTGAGCATTGTATGCAACCTTCTGGCATCCATATTATTTTCTCGACATGACGCACTTGATCTTGCCTCCATTTTGCAGATCATTACAAAATGGCTGTCACTGCTCGTTGCACTTTCAGTACCTGGTTTGCCACTGCCTGTAGCATTTCTTGATGTCAGAAATGCCTTTGCTTTTAGGGCGTCCTTGCACTCTGCTATCCCAGCCTTTACTGCTCTTTGTACCTGGTTTTGTGTTGTGGAACAGTACCTCTTGTCTCGACTTTACCAGCAAATTTCTAGCTGACGACATATAAAGTTTCTGTAAGGCCTTCACTTTCTTCACAGGCCAGGCGCTGGCTGGAGTGTCGCTTTGACTCCATATACGCTAACTGCCGATTTTCACTTCTACTGAGGCACATGTGGCGGCACGCACAAGCAGTTTGCTGGACTATGGCAAACTCCCAGGAGAGCACTCTCAGTTCTTTGGGTCACGAGGTCTATGTAATGCCATCCTCATCTCCAGTTGTAGCATCCTCTCCAGCCCCAGTACATGCAAATGATCACGGCACACATGGAGATTGGTATTGCAAGTCTTTATTCTTCAGTGTGTAACTGTTAACTGAACATTCAGCACAAGGAATTCCATCACCCAGACCCACGCACTTACGTCACTGAGTCCATCAAGAACCAAAAAGGTCTGACATCTCTAACTCACAAGACGCTACATGCTCCTCAGTTGCACATCAATTTTATCTCTGTGCCCTGGATTCAAGCTGCACTTCACAGATCAAGTCTAACAAGGCTGAAACTGGTCTGGTGTTACTTAAATTCTTTCTAGTGAAGACCTGGACTGGAGGTTTCAAGCTGAACTATTGGAGGAGAGCCAAGTCTGATTTGCATATGACTGGTCTCTCTCTGGCATGGCATAGTGAGCAAAAAACAATCAAATGGAATGTGGCATGAGTAGGTATTAGTGGCAGACATTAATTCAAGCATTCCACCTATCAATGTATTGCTTTTCTAAAGGTGTCTTGTCTGCCTCCCTCACTTCTGCTGTAGTTTCACTCCCTTACTCCCTGGTCAGCCTCCCTCAGTCTCCAGTCAGCCTCCTTTAAACCGCTGTAATTGTTTGTCTCCCCTGTGTGAGGATTAAAACTCGACCTTCAGCAGACAGAGGCTTAGCAAGTGCAAGGCCAATTCTGTCATCGAATCCCGATGAAGTAATCTGACACAAAAGAGAGAAAGATGGCTCAAAAATAATCTTTTGTGCTACTTTTTGGAGTTTATCAATGGCAAATAACCTGTACTGGGAAAGTGTAGAGGTCAGTTAAAAGACAAGTGCAGTTCAATACAACAACAATGAAAACAATTAAAATCAAGGGACAAAAGGGTTAAAGAACACAACTTTGACCTGAAGTAATCGACCACATTTTAACCAAACATATGCAGAGAGGGTACATTTAAGCATAACCAATAATTTACTTTGGGAGGAGCATCAAAGTAAAAGTCAAGATATTGAGAAGGGATCTGTGCTTACAGTGAGCCCCAGGTGTAATGGACACCAGCAGTTTTGTTTTCTATAATAATTGAATCAATCATTCAAATGTAGGGCAGTGATCCATGAGTGGGTTTGGCCAGCTGTGTTTCTCAGCTGCTTCATCTCTAGTTCCTTATACAAAGCCTGATTAGGAGTTTGGTGGTGTGGGAGCGAGCCACCATGCCACCGCCCCGCTCCCACACCACCAAACCTCACAACCACCCGCCCGCCAGATTACGAGTTACCTCGTGGTCTTCCAGGCAGTCCTTTGGCGTCCCACAACGTTGCCTAGTAAAAAGCCATCACAATGGGAGCGCCAAAGCCTGTTCCTACACGGCATGGACATGTGGCCCTCTGCATGCATCCCATGGCCCTGAGGCTTTGTTTCGCCAAGGCATGACGACCTCACCTCCATGAAAACTGTGGCAATGAGGAACCTCCAAATATGGTTAGCGATGCCGCAGTGACACTGCCAAGCATATTGGAGCCTATGAGTGCCGCGCCACCGCCAGGGATTGTGTATCTCTGGCGTTTGCAACGGTCCAATAGCGGACCTACCGCCGTAGTTGTAATACGTTGCTCTGACCACCGGTGCAGTGGTCCCTGACCATCATTGCACCTTCACCGCGAGTTTTGCCTTCAAAACTCTGAATTAGACCCACAGACTTCAAGAATTAAATTTCACCTTATAGGGCTAAAAGCTACGTTGTTTCACTTATTCTTCACCGCACAACTTGACTTCTAGGACTTTCAAAAACGTCTTAGGACTTTAGACTTTATTACTTTCAAAAAGGAGCTTTGCACTAAACACAACCAGAGTGAAACTTTTCCTCCCTGTGAGATATTTCTGCTCTGATCACATAAATGGAGCAAGCTGAAAAACTAAAATAGGAAAGGGGCAGCAGGCTCCTTTCGCAAAGCTATCAAACAAGCACAAAAGGTCTCAACAAAGAAGTCAGTCCCAGCAATGTACCCTAGAACATGGTCCTTTTTCCTAGTGCTCTGGTAAGTGTTCCAGACCAGAGGAGTCAGACCAGGAAAGCTTGTATAAGCAGTAATCCAGTTCACCTTCAGATAGAATTTATCTCAGGTTCTTTGGTCAGAAGGCACAGTATCTGTATACTGACTTTATTTTTTGCACGGGCACTTCCAATATGAAAAAGTAGTGTCTTGGTGCACAATGTTCCAAGAATCCACGAGTATAGGTTTTCCTTACCAAGGAAGACAGCTTGTAGTTGTCGTAGCCAAGTGGTGCAAGGCTTTCCCGTTCAAAACAGGATCAGACTTCCTCATCGAAAACAAGCCTTAAATAGTAAGGCGTGAAGACACATTTTCTAGGGATGCTTTCCACTCCTAGTCCGATGCAGTATGCAAGAAGGGGAGTGCTGGGTGGGCAGAAGTGTAAGAATGACCAATAAACCAGTTCTACTTTTCTCATCCCACCATGATTGGAGGCTCATCTTCCACCATGTTAATGTAGACCCAACATTCCTATTGTGTCCATCTCCTTTCGCACCTCCAGCCTTTGGAAGAAAGACAGTGTGAGACGTGGGATGATTATATTAGTGGGGAGAGTAAGCACCTTGAGCAAGTACTGCAGCAAGATGCTATGATCAGACAGAATCTGGAGGACTTCTTAATTTAAGTCAAACTGAGCACTTCTCATCTTCCTGGTGGCTGACATAGATAAGAGGCCTGCTGTTTGAGTTGATAATTTTTTGTTGAGCTGTATAATTATATGGGTTTCTGGTCTTGCTAGCACTCTGCCCTTAAAGCAGTGATGCCCATGGCAGGCACATGATCAGCTGGGCCTTTATTTTTATGGTGTGAAATGCAGATTTCCAGCACACATGCCAGTTTATTGCTTTCGCACCTCTGGTCCTTTAGTGGCGTTCGAGCTTGATCCCAGCTCACAATGAGAGGATAGACAATCGCCCTGACTCTGGTGCATTTTATCTGTGGTTGGGTGCAGATCTTCGAGTCATAGGACCCGGAAAATGAGTTCAGATGGGTGCAGCACTTTAATTTCTTTGGGGAATTCAAATGGCTGCAGCTTCATCTTGTTGAAACTTAAATTCTGTTCCTCAGAAATTAATAATGGATGGTGATAGTAACTATCTTGTAATATTTGCACAGTTAGCATATTTAACTCATGTAGTTGTTAAGCAAGCAGGTGCTTGTTATTGGATCCCAGTCTTGGCCTTGATGTGGATGTGCACTAAGCACATCTCTGTTGTCCAGATCTTGCAGTGGCCTTTCTCTTGACCACAATCTTTGTAAAAGTGATGCTTTTTTTCTAGGTGATAGGCTGAACTGTCCCAACTCGTCCCATTGAGTGGTTAATAGACAGGCCACCTTCCTGTTCCATTTAGAGTTTGGTGAATCAGAACCGGACACAACACAATCTGGCTGAAATGACTTGGCAGGGAGATGAGAGCGTTCAGCACCACAGACGTACAGAGGTCGGCAGAGCTGGCGATCTCAGTACCTATGCTCTCTAATCATTGCAACCTACCTTCTGGCCTGCAGATAAGCTGCGGTCCCCAATATAATGTATTCCCCTCACTCATTTATACCTCATCAGTGCGTTACACATTCACCCTCACACTAGGGGGGACTGACAAGTTCCACTCATGACCGATAAACAAGTTTACCATGGAAGGTCAGTAGACATACTTCCTAGCTGGGGTGCAGGTAAAAAGGCCTGTAACCCACGATTTTATCAGGAGCTGCCACCAATTTTTAATCATGCCTTGCAAAGGTATTGTAGTCACCGATTCGAAAAAGAGTGCCACTTTGGGTGAACCCTATTTCCAGCCAGATTGAGTACTCTGCTATTAGGAGTCCCAGTTTTTCAAATAATTAAGTGCATGTGTCAGTGGACTCAAGATATGAGTCTTCAGGGCAGAAAACATCATATGTATGTAAGAAAATGATGAAATCACTGAAATAGCGGTACAGTGCAAGTGTGCCGGGGATCATTTGTCCTACATGCTCTCATCATGATAGAAAAATAGAAGTACACATACATACTACCACTCAAAGTCTAGATCAAGGCAGGTGTGCCTAACCAGTGAGTCAGACCCCAGGCAAAGCTTGAATTCTGCCAAAGCTGATTTCATTGCAATAAGCTACGCAGAACTCGTTGGTCAGGAATTAGTTAGAGCCACAAAGGCAGTGGTGGCCAGTCCCCTGCCAAAGCGGCGGGGCGGGCTAGACCGGGGACGTTGGGGGGACAAAAAAAATAGAAGAATACAAAAATAACTTACCTTAAACGCCACTGCAGCATCGCGCTCTTCTTTCTTCTGGGCACATGCTTCCAGGCTGCACTGTGGGCAATCCTGATGCTGCATGAAAGCAGTGTCACGATTGCCTGAGCGCTGGCACCGTGCGCTCCCATGCAGACTCTGAGCCTGTGCCTGCTCTAGAGCTTCACTGCGCATGAGGGTTTGGCTGGCCTGAGACTGCTGGCCGAACCCTCATGACCAGTGAAGGGAGTGCCCTAGCACTTCCCCACCAGCAGTGTCATCCCCCTGGAACCTCCCCAATGACTCGTCAGAGTCCTGGTGGCGGGTCCAGGGGGACTCAAATAAAAGGATAATAAAACAGGTTTAAGACCCTTTTTATTATTGTTTTATTTGATGGTGGTGGCGGGGGGAGGCGGTGCTCCTCCGCCTTAATGGAGGGGCCGCCGCTGTTCAAAAGGGAAAAAGATTTGGGATAGGAAGGACTGTGCTTAAAGATACATTTGTAAACACGATCAGCTCCTCTCGCAGTCCCCACCTCCTGTTGATCTTTTCCCGTTTTCTCTGATTTTCACGTTCTATTGGCTACCTCATTTGATTTAGTCAGCCACCCTCCTTTCTTCTCTCAGCCTTCCTCCCATTCAGTTTCCGATCTTGTCTAACCTTCCCTTCCTGCTTAGGTCTGTCAACTGGCTGGTAAAAAAATTGGAAAAATCAATGACATTCATTATTTTTTCCTTTTTGAAATACAAAGCAAAAACAACAAAGACATGTAGAAATCACTTAAAATTGTTTTTGAAAACTAACTGAATTATTTCTTTTTTATTTATTTATTTATTTATTGAAGCCTTTTTTCCCCTTTTATGGGTACAGAGCGCAGCACATCAGAAATTCAACTTAATAAACAAACAAAACAATATATGATACATCTCATTGTACATTGATACTTCCCCAGTATAATTCAAGTGCACAATATCACTCCTTAGATTAGACATCAAAAACTAAACATCATCATTGTTCTCATCTTTCCATCTAGTTATCGGTTCCCAGATTTTTAATCCCATTTTCCTCCCATTCTTTCCTTTTCTTGCGTTTATATTGCCTTTTCCAAATTATATATCCTGAGTATCCTAGCTAACCACTATTGGTATGTCGGTGCCAATGGGTCAAGCCATGCTGTTGCAATACATAATCTTAATACTGCCATAGCCAGAAAGATAAAATACCCGCCTTCCCTCTGAATGCCATCCGCGTTCACACCCAGCATTATTATCGAAGGCGTTAAAATAATCGGTATATCTAATGACCTCTGTACAATTGTCTCAATCCCCTTCAGTATTGTACATAGATGGGGGCATGTTGCAAATACGTGCACAATGTCAGCTTACAGACTTCCACATCTTGGGCAGTTAATGCCTGTTAACCCCCCCCATTGCGCTATTTTTGCCGGGGTGTAGTACAATCGATATAATGTTTTATAATGCTGCGCCTGGAGGGTTGCAGAGCACAGAACATTCTGGCCCATCTCTAGTGACAGACTAAAGCAATCTTTTTCTACCTCAAGCTTATTTGCCCAACTGTCCCCCCATTTTTCCAGATCATCCTGTTTAGTTTCTATTAATTCAAAATAAAACCTCTTGATTGTACAATTTACCCCTTCCTGTACCACCTCCATTATTGAGTTTTTAGCAAATCCCACAGGCCCCCCTGTTTTATTTGGTAAGAAGCTTCTTACTTGCAGGTATTTGAAAAACTGTCTTGAATCCACTCCATATTTTAACTGGATTTCAAAAAATTGCAACAGTCCCTGTGTCCCCATGACGTCACCAATCTTCGTGATTCCCTTTCTACTACATTCTTTGAAGACCGCATTCGAAAAGATATCTTGAGGAAATGCTGGATTATTAATCATTCTCGTATATCTATTGTATTTTCCAAGCCCATATCTCCCAGTAGTAGGATTTTAAATCTGGTAGTGCCCAACCACCTCTATCTCTTGGTAGTGCCATAAATCGTAGTGCCCTCCTAGTTTTTCCTTTAGACCAGATACATCTGTTTATCATAGATTCTAGATTCTTGAACCAACTATTATTAAAAAACAACGGAATTGTCCTAAATATATACAAGAATTTTGGCAGCACCAACATTTTTATGATATTCGTTCGACCAACTATAGATAAATGCAGGTTATGGAGCCTGTTTAAGTCCCTTCTCACTTTAGTATTTATAGGGACTACGTTTAATTCTACCAAATTGTCTAGATCTGAAGTGATGGTGATCCCTAAGTATGTACCTGACTGAACCACCCGATGGTCCTGGCAATCCACACTTTTATTCTTGATTGTTTGTGTCTTGGTGGTGTTTAAGGAATAGCCTGCGCTCTGCCAAAACTCTGTGCCTCCACTTCCACATATGAAATAGCCTCCGTGGGGTTTGGTGTAAGGTCCGACACATCATCAGCATATGCGAGTATCTTGCACTCCCCTTTCTGTGTAATTAATGGAGCAATAGTCTCGTTCGTTGCCATTCTGCGGATCAAAGGATCCAGGTACATAGCAAACAACAACCTGCCTTGTTCCCCTCTTAATTTGTACTGGCAAAGTTACTCCTCCGTTTACCTTAATAGAGGCTACCGGATTTCTATACAGTGCTCTTATTGCGTTGACAAAACCCTCCCCAAACCCTGCCCTGATTAAAACACACCATAGATAGTCCCAGGAGACCCGATCAAACGCTGCAGTACCCCTATTTATCTCCAAATATCCTTCAATCCAGTGCGTCATATGCTGAATATAATTGTCATCTTCCATAAGCCCTCTCTCAAAAGTCCATACTCTCACCCCACTGTTGGTTACTGCCAAAGATAAGGTTAAAATTAGGGGGTTATGATCAGAAAGCAAACATGGTAACCTCTCAATTTCGGCTAAAGACAAGCAAGCACTAGAAACCAAAAAATAATCTAATCGTACACTCACCCTATGTGGCGCTGAGTAGTATGTGTATCCCTTTTCTCCCGGCTTCAGGCTATCCCAGACATCAACTAACGCATTGTTTCTTGCAAGAGTGCGGACTGCTTGGCAGACCCTCCTTTTCCTCCCTTGATAAGTAGAACAAGATCCTAACCCCAAACCTAACCCATCTACCCCATTGATATTAAAGTCCCCTGCGATAACAATACGAGGGGCCCAAGTGGCTAACTCAACGTCAAGAAATTCAAAAATCTCCGGGTCATCCCCCGTTGATCCGTAAACTGAGCCAACAGTGATCCATTCCCCACCAACTAGACAATCTACTAGGGCCCACCTACCCCATATATCTTCCAGCTTTTTCCTAGTAACTATATCCCGGCATCTCGATAGTATAGCCACTTCCCTATTTCTAGAACCCTGTTTAGAGAAAGCTAGAACTGAAAACCCTAACTTCTCCAAAAGATATATTTCAGTTGCCATAATGTGTGTCTCCTGGAGGAGCAGAAAGTCAACCCTCATATTCTTTAATAGAATGGAAGTCTTTTGTCTCTTCTGCCTATCATTTAAACCACAAACGTTCCAAGTCAGTATGCGAATGCCCATTAAAATGCATCCGGTGACTGACCTAACCACTTGAACCTACACTTTTCAATCAAAGAATGTGCACTCTGAAATTGCTTCCTACAGTCATCCCATTGTTCTTTTTTATGTTTTATATGTTGTGCCCCTGTGCTGTGCCCCGTGCCCTCCCCCTTGCCCCTCCCCCTCCCCTGAAGGCCCACCCTGACGTGCCCCCCCCTTACTGGCAAATAGGTTCATACAGACCTATATGTGACAGCTGTGACCCCGGGTTTGTCGCTCCCAACTCCTCTCCCTTTCCCTTATTCCTCCCTATTTGTACTACTGCCACACCATGCTTCTTGTTCGACACATCTTGAATCCTAAATCTAGACCCTCATTAAAAAATGAATAAGCAAACCTACTTCTATTACTATGTGTATTGCTATGTCTTTCGATTCCCTTGCGTCACCAAAACCATCATGCCAGACTGGGCTCTATTCTCTTTTATTTACAACAAGGGGTGGTGAGGGACAGAGTCTCTGAATTAAGCAGAAAGCTCTCACCCAGTCAAGAGATCAGGGCTAGATCCAACACCGTTTTTTAGCTCACTGTACCATCCCAGTTTCAGAACCTGGCTGTATGCAAATTAGTCTGTTCCTGTCCCAGTGCATGATGGGAACAGGGCAAACCAAACTACAAAAGCCAATTCTTACACTGGGAAGGAAACAAGCTCCCGGGGACCGGTTTCTGGCATTACAGCCGTCTTCGGCCCGGTTTGCTTGAATCCTGATGGTGCAATGAGCAAGGGACTCATGTCTGAGTATGCCAGAAACCGGTCCCCGGTAGCTTGTCTCCTTTCTGGTGAAGAATTGGCTTGGTAGTTTAGTCTGCCCTGTTCCCATGATGCACTGGGCCAGGGACAGACTGATTTACATATAGCCAGGTTCTGAGCTGGGATGGGGCAGTGAGATAAATAACGGTGATGGATCAAGCCCTGATCTTTGGACTGGGTAAGAGTGGTCTGTTTAACTCAGACACTCTGTTCATCACCACCCCCTTTTCTAAATCGTTTTTGGCCACTATAGGTGTGGCAGGGTATACTCAGACATGAGTCCCTTTCTCACTGCTCCATCAGGATTCAAGCAAGCCGGGCCGAAGAAGGCTGAAATGCCAGAAACCGGTCCCCGGTAGCTTGTCTCCTTTCTGGTGAAGAATTGGCTTGGTAGTTTAGTCTGCCCTGTTCCCATGATGCACTGGGCCAGGGACAGACTGATTTGCATATAGCCAGGTTCTGAGCTGGGATGGGGCAGTGAGATAAATAACGGTGATGGATCAAGCCCTGATCTTTGGACTGGGTAAGAGTGGTCTGTTTAACTCAGACACTCTGTTCATCACCACCCCCTTTTCTAAATCGTTTTTGGCCACTATAGGTGTGGCAGGGTATACTCAGACATGAGTCCCTTTCTCACTGCTTCATCAGGATTCAAGCAAGCCGGGCCGAAGAAGGCTGAAATGCCAGAAACCGGTCCCCGGTAGCTTGTCTCCTTTCTGGTGAAGAATTGGCTTGGTAGTTTAGTCTGCCCTGTTCCCATGATGCACTGGGCCAGGGACAGACTGATTTGCATATAGCCAGGTTCTGAGCTGGGATGGGCAGTGAGATAAATAACGGTGATGGATCAAGCCCTGATCTTTGGACTGGGTAAGAGTGGTCTGTTTAACTCAGACACTCTGTTCATCACCACCCCCTTTTCTAAATCTATTCTCTTTTAGCCACGTCAAATATTCTTGAGCCTTGATTTCGGAATAGAATACCTTAAACTGGCCACTCCTGACCACTTTAAGGCGACTAGGGAACATTAAATATGCCTCACACCCTGCGTTGTGAAATGAAGTTATTAGTTCCCTCATCCGCCATCTTCTTTCCACTGTGGTGTGGCAAAAGTCAGGCCTTGCAAAGAACTCTACATCTTTTTAATGACATTTGGCCTGCGGCTTAGCTTTTGCCATAATTTCCTCTCTCAGCAGGTAAATCCCTACATAAATCAGGATTGCTCTTGGTTTACCTGTGGTATTGCCCTGTCTTTGAGCGAAAAGGAATCTATGAGCACGCGGGACTTCAGCTTCCCAGTCCCACCCTACTATCTCTGGCAATGCTCCTCTGAGTAACTCAATAACATAAGGCCGCACATCCTGCCCTTCCTTCCCCTCTGCCACACCCAAAAGTCTTATATTATTCCTCCTTTGTCGGTTCTCGAAATCTTCGAGCTTCCATAAAACATCTGACATAATCCTGAATTATTTCTAAATGATTATTAAAGCAAACAGAGGTATACCTTCCATGTTACAAAAACATGCTGAGAATTATACATACATTTTGATTCACGTTCCAGCGTTTGGCCCCTGCAGAACAGCAAAACTAAATCAAATGGCTGGTGTTTATTTGTATGAGAAAAGTGGCGGCCTATTCCCACATCATGTATGTGTCCACCCTTAGGGTTAAATCCTGTCCAGTATTTTACCAGCCTGGCTGATATTTTCATGTAAAGTTCTGTAAAAATATTGGGAAATTCTGAAAAAGCCTGTATTTTATTTCATTTGAAAATAAAAACTTTGAAGAACAAATCACTTGAAATGGATACTAGGACTATTTACACGGTCTGTAAATTATTATCAAATCGAATATAGGTGAAATTGCCATGTTAATAGCCACTAGAAAGGATTTTATGCTACACCTGATTCGAATTGACCAGTATTTTCATTTGAGTGTCAGTGTCCTCTTGCCAACTCCTCCACTTCTGCTTCCATTCCTCTTGTCAGCTGCTTTGGGGGAAGGACCTCTCAGCATGCTTCTGTGTTAGTGGAAATGGCCACTTTATTGGAAGCAAGCAGGGAGATCTTGCTAATATTACCATCAGCTTAGATGTACACTCTAAACTTCCTAACATATGATCTAGTAATAACTCTGTAACCCCTGTCACGCACCCTTAGTCATTACCCACCCTTCCATCTCTCTCTTTCCCAGCAATATAATGCTATCACCTAAAACACATTTTAACAATGTTAATATTAACAGATGTCTCATCTGGCGTATTTACAGTGCCATTGACATCCTTGCACTCTGAATACAAAGGACGAGACATAAGCCACTTTTTGACTGATGTGCCGCATCCGCAAACCATTTTGTGGGTCTAGGAGTAAAGGGTGTAAACCACTTTGGTCTTGGGTTGTAGGACGTACAGAACTTATTCAAGATCCCAAATATCCTACCAGCAACTTTTGTGACGTCACCAGGCCACAAGGAGAAGGGATTGGGTGAGGGTATCTACCGCCCAAAGACGGTGCCTAACCAGATGCTGCGACGTGCTGCAAGATCTTCAGAGACGCAGGTGAGTGTGTATCCCACCAGGTGGCTTGGGGAAGAACACCCTGCATTTGTAGCATAGGTAATTAAGGCAGAAAACCAAACTATAAATTGGCAGCTAGGAAACACATGTACCTCAGGACATAAACTGGGTGAGGGGACAAGAGACACTGTGAAGCTGAGGGTCAGGCACCCGGTTTCCTACCCAACCTAACGGGCACCCTAAGTGTGTGCCATCCAAGGGATACCCCTAGACCCGTCCCACTGTTAGGATAACCACCTGTGTGTATTCGCCAGGGATACCCCAAAAACAAATCAGCCTGGAGATACCTTCAGACCTGTCCCACAAAGGCCATAACCCATGAAAACCTCACAGACCTGTTCAGCATTAGGGATACTACAGATGGGTTTCCATCATAGGCAAACTGCAGAGTTTGCATTTCAGCAGGGATGTTACCAGATCATTCCCTATTGCTGGAATGTTTTGACCCGTGACTGTATCAGGACCAGTATCATCATGAGAAGTTTACCAGACTGATCCCACTCCAGGGACACCCTATAACCCCCAGGCCCGCAGCACTTCAGTGATGAAAACGTTATCCGTCTATAACCGTAACCTTGCTTTTTGATGTCTGTTATATTTTTAATATGGTCAGCTTAATACTCCCTTTAAGTTGTTTCCGTCTATTAACTGCTTTTAACATTAATGAATAACAACTAGGAAGCCCTCAACTTAAAGATATGTCTTTGATAAGACCTTACGATGTTATTGTGAACAACACAATGGCTCTCAGTTGCATGGAATGTACTGATTGTCAAGCCATTACATGAGAACTTCAAACTTCAAACTATCACATCTCAGGGAATTGAGGTGGGTTTCATGTGATTCTCTCAAAATCACAAAGCTCCAAAACCATTGCTACAGGTAAGTATAATTTTCTATTAAGTCGTGAATATGTGTTCATGTATTTTGTAAAATGCTAACATGTCTCCTTTCGGCCATTTAAGAGTGATTTGAGACACTGTTAGCATGCAGAAATGAGCATCATGCATCACATGTTCTCTTCTTGCTGTGGTGAGGTCCAAAGCTCAGAATTGCATTTGTAGACCAAGGACATTCTAAGATGAGGATAAACATATTTTTAATGCAAATGCCCTAACTTGAGTCTTGTCAGCACTGAAGAGCTGCTAGCAGACTTCGTAATGACTGAAGTCTGTTTGGGTAATAAGTTCACATGAGACCACAATTGCCCTTCCATGAAAGTTATTTGTATGAGACAATCCTTTCCTCCTAACTCATTGTGCTTCTCTTCACACAGCAGCAATTCCCAGCTCCTGTGATGTCAGATGCTGAGGGACCCATTTGCTCCCTAAAATAGTGACAAATGCTGTATGGTCATGACCGCAACCTTCAATGCTGTGCTTACCTTATGAAGAATTGGTTGTTCATTACAGTGTTCGTTCAACTCTAAAATGTTTTAATGTTGGCTCTGCACCAATTTGAATGACTTTAGACAGCTATGCAGAACATAATGAGCAATGTGCATTGAGTACTTTAAGGTGCAACTCACTTCTGAGGAGCTCCCAACAATCTTGTAAGGAGCCTGAAGCAGTGCATGACAAGGAAGAGGCAGGCTCTATGTGTAAATTTGCAACATGAGGGCATGGACTGACTCTCATGAGTGTGGGCTTCATTTTGTGTGTAGAGAAGAAAGTTATTGCACTCCTGCAAAGTTGTCCCTCCCTATCCATTTTCGCTTTTTTAGCCTTCTTTGTTGCTTCACTCCATGACCTCAAAGTCTTCAAGTTCACAGTGGGTAGTGCTAATTTTTTCTCCTTCGGGAGAGCACAGTGTAGAACTGGACGGGAGGTACACCAAAAGTATTCTGCTACCCATAGTTAAAGTGTGCCCACTATCCACTCAACAGACTGTGTTGAGACAGCCAACCAGTAGCGGCTCATTTTACAGCGCAAGGACACATGCCATTTACCACTACCACTAGAAGAGGGTCTATCAACCACCTCAGGGAAAATTTGTTCTATTAGCTATTACTGGGCTTCTTCACTTGCTGCTTCATGGATATGGGTCAGGACATTTAGATTGTGCAATACATGTTGTGGTGCTGCATTAAATGCCAGTGTGTTGTTTAGATTGTGTCCTCCTTGAAAACACAACGACTCAAGCATGTACATGTGACACACTTAATGAATGAATTGCAGAGCCCTGTTCCCATCTGAGAGGGGTTCCAGAATGTACATTCATATTCTGCGAGTCCAGAGCTATGGAAGATACCACAATGGAATCCCTGCCTCAGAAGCTCTTCCTCCAGATCGTCCTATTAACAAACTACCCCTGCTGGGAATGCCTGCGCTATGCCTGGCTGAATATACATTTTAGTAGTTTCCCACTTTCTTTTGTACTCTGAACTCTCCGAGAATAGTAGAAACTTCGCATAGGAATTTTGTAGTCTCTTAAAATTTCCTCTTTACTTAGAGGCTAGTGTCTTTCTACCTTTTCAATTTTAGCTTTTATGTTCATCACCCACTGTTCATTCCCAACCATGGAATGTAATCCCCCCTCCCCCAGCCACCCCCAAGTGAGCTGGGTCTCTCTTCGGTTTTCAGAGCAGTTCTAATCATCGTCATTCTGTCAAACATGACTAGATCAAGTACTTTATTGATGGGATTTCTATAGATATATATTGAAAACAAGGCCCCGGAAAATATTTAATTATGATCAAACATCATTCAGTAATTCAAATACCTGAAGGCTGTATGCACGAGACAACATATATTCAAAACACAACTTGCTAAAGTACCAGCTAAATAGCTAGGAAAGACAAACCTTAAAATGATTTCTCATCATCATTAGTATACAAACTTCTTGAAAGTACCATTTATCTATTAATATTTGTAAAGAAAACACACATTTTATTATCTCTCATTCAAACATCTGGGGTCAATTAATCACGTTTTTAAAGTGTTATTTCCAACGTGATTCCCAGTTGTGCCAATATTCTCTGGACAGCCCCACCTGTAACTGGTACTTGCACAGTCAACCAGTTTCATAAATTAGATCTGATGCATATTATATCTTGCCTTAAGGAAATGTCTATTAGTGGAGGATAGGGGTTCAAAATGTTGGTGCTTGTTCATCCCACAGTAATAGAGTTTTTGCAAAACACATACCACGTTGCACTTAGCAGGAAACTGGCCTTCTTCCACTTATATTCTGTGCATCTAACTGATGGTTTAAAAAGTATCTTCAGTCCAGGTTTACTTTGTGTTCATACTATTTGTGCCTGGAAGTATTTCTTTCAATAAAAACAAACCTGCGGAACAATGTTGTACATTACATGTTCCTTATCAGAAAGCACAGCACCAGATCTTAAAAAAGATGCAAAGTGATTGAGGTTTTTCTAAACACCGAAGTGCTGAAGTTAAACTCTGTGCTCCAGTTTAACTGCCAGGAAGGTCTGCCTGGAACCTGCTTCCAAGAATAAAGCTGACCGACTGCTCAGAATGGTCATTGGAGTTACCGTGGCACGAAGGTGATGCTGACCAGAAGGAGCTTAGGTGGGAAGAGTCAGACATCCTCTGCACACTAGGGAAGGACCTGCACCGCTCAGTGATGGTAACGCCTCAAAGTGTCTTTGCAGTGTGACAGTGCATACTAAGGAACTCAAGTCTGTCTGAGTTCCATTGCGTCCCCTTAGTGCCACGAGGTGCTATGAAACCTGACCACAGTCCATGGTCCGAGCAAAAGATAAGCCGGAGAACGACCGCATTGATGGCGAGAATTGCATCAAGATCCAAGTACTCACAAGGGATGAGCAGCTAGCTTGTTTGGGTGGTGAGGATTGCCTCTGGGTACATGGAAGATGACAAGCAGCAAGTTCAACCGAGCCGAGCCACAAGCAAGCAACTGCAGTCTCCTCGCCTGGTTCTGCTGCTGTCTCCTCTCAGCTGTTTCACCATGGTGGCATCATAGACACTTCTTGTGAACCAGTGGCAGAGCTAGGATGTAGTCCCTGCCATCTGTGCTTCAAGGAATCTGTGACACACACCCTGTCAAGCAGTGGAGCCTGGCTGAAGTGCCAGAAAAAAGCAGGCGCAGGTTGCTGAACTTACGAAAGGGAACTCAATAGGGACGAACAAAGTCCACATTAATGGGTAGGAGAGAATTGCCAGAACTGATTCATGAATGCGCTAGTCACATTTGAGGGACTTCCAGAATCCCAAATTTCTACCTGATGGGAATCCTGGAGATTAAATGGGAACTGTGCCACAGGGATTATTTTATGAGGGTGTTCCATGGGAGCAGCTTAGCAGGTCTTCCTCAGAATTTGGCTGACGATTATTAGCAATGACCCTTTTAATTTGCTACGTTTTAAACATTATATACAGTATTACTTTGTGTGTGATTCAAGTCAAGTACTTTTTCGTTTTTAAAGACTATGCAGTGACTGGACATTGAGCTATTGAGTTCTATTAGTTGGTTAATTACGTTCTGATTCTTTGACCCCCACACCTCTTCCCTGGGTAAGCCGTGGACTGATAGATGTTGCTACCATGGGGGTCAAGTGCTAAAAGGGTGTACTTGATGACCAGTAGTAAGCATTCATATGTAGTCAGGATGTTGCCTAACGGCTAGAGCGGTCAACCTCGAAGCTGGGGAACCGGGTTTGTGTCTCGGCAAGGACGCTCAACATCCTGTTATTCTGGCAAATCACTTAATCTCTCCATGCCTAACACAATAAATATGTCCATATGTAACACAACTGGAGCTAATATAAAGTGCTCTAATACGTTCGGGTCGAGTTTGCGATATATAAAACAAAAACAAAAAAGAAGTCCTCAGACATCAGTGGTAAAATGAGTGCAATCTGAGCCCAGTTACTCTCTGTGCTAGGTCTACTGAATAAGCTCTCACAGTGCCTCTAGACATCCAGATTGGTTATTGTCTTCTCATCAGATGCCCATGGGGCAAAATGAAAATGTCAGGAGACTAATCTCCATGTTCAGATGAAACTTTGACAGAACTTTTGGAATAAAACCTGGATGAGACCTAAAGATGGAAAAAGCAGAGATCAGGATGGAGTCCTGAAGATTGGCTCTTTGGAAACCGAGAAAGGTTATGAAGTGTCAAGAGCTTTCAGCTCACATATGTATCTTGCTGAATTTTTGGCCACCAAGAAAGAAGACTTCCACAAATGAAGCTTTACGTCATATGAAGCATTTGGCTCAAAAGGTTTATGAAGGAGCTTGACCAGATTCCAAGAGGCAGGGACCAAAATAACAGCGTAGCAGTGAAAGTAAATTCATTCACGTCCAAGTATTGGTTCCTTACATAGTAAACCAGCACTGAGCAACCTTTGTATAGAGGTGCTCTACCCAATATGCTAGTTAGTATTAATAGTCACTCTTAAGCTTCCAGGAAAACTTCTAAAATGCAATAAATCAGCATACACAACTGAGTGTTAAATCACCCTTGTAGGTTTGTAATCGATAACAGACAAGTTTCCTTTTGTTCTTATGCAGTTCTTCTATTTCATTCGTAAATGGCGTATATGGTTTTTAAAGCAATAACACACAGTACGCATATGTTTCACTTCACGCAGTGGGACTTCTTCAAGACTAATATTCCAACAATCAATTCTATTGGCTCTGAGAGAGTGGCCAGTTTGCTTTATATATCGCCTTTTTAAGTGTGAGTATGGATCAAACAGCAGCAAATGTTGTGATGTCTTGACTGTTGTACTTCATTAAGGTGAGCAATGTAAGGTTTTGAAGCAGATGGTAATTGTGTTTGAAGACGGCTGATTCATCATTGTTTTAGGAAAGATGATAAGCTTGAGGAGGATATTGGTTTAAGTTGTGTTTGGCAACAGCAGATTATTTTGGCCTTTCGCTAAGGGAAGAATAAAACAAAGTGATGCTCTTTCCCACAAACATGGTCGCTGAGGCAATCATTATAAGTCCTCCACATTTATGAAAACCATAAACAAAGCCCTGAAATTCCTCCTAACTTTATAAGCCTGGTGTCCCCCTCCTCGGCATCTGTATGACAGGGCCAGACTGGCCATTTATTCTATCAGGCATTTCTCCGGGGGACTGGAGCAAAAGGAGACTAGGTATCCTGGTAACCCTATTGCTTTCTCCAGCTCTCCAAGGTTTAGTTTTTCAGATGTACAGGGCATTTATTATAGTAAAATAGCAAACATGGATCTCTTAAGTACATCACAAAGCTAAAGTTGAGGTTTTCCGTAACAATCACTTATCTTTGATGTAGAGAAAAGTTCAACATAGCTCGAATGTAAGGTGTCATTTAAATCCTACGTGCCAAATGCACAAAAAACATAACCGTAATTGGCGTAGCCAGGAGGGGTTGGTCCGCCCCAGGCAGCACGAGTTTTGGGTGTTTTATCTGCGCCCCCCCGATCTGACATTCACCCACCGCGGGCGGCAAACGCATGGCCCACCACGGGCAGCCTAAGGCCTAGCTATGCCACTGCTAACCGTTTTCCAAAAATCCCAAGCCTTCTAGTATGGTATGCTTAAATTCATATAACATTTTGATAAACATTACTGGCTTAATAGACCTATGAATACATCATTTACCCCATCTCCAAAATATCTTGTAAGAGGACACCCAAACCACTATGTAAAGTGACTGTCAAATCCTACCAAATTTTGAGAAATGATGTTGTCTTAATGTGCTTAAAAGTCTACTATTTACTACTGTATTTGCCAAATATTTCACACAAGAGAAACCCTCAAACATACATGCATGGTAGATGGAGCCATAGAAAAGTTAAAAAACCAACAAAAATGTATTGTCATATAGCCTTAATTCCTGAGTTGTGTCATTTCTAATCTCTATAATTAGCAGGTGTCATTATTACCTAATGTAATGGTACTTAATTTATAGACCTAAGACAGATGAAAACCTGGGTAGAACCCGTTGGGATACCCACAGATCATCAGCTGGTGACACATAGATGTCAGCACCAAGCTCTCAACTCTCTAAGCAATTTTGGCCACTTGAAAGCATTCAGGTATCTCCAGCAGGTAGCTGTCTCTGTTGGGGTGTCTAAGATAAATTGGGGTTTGGGTCGTAAATAGGAACTTTTTATGGTTTGAGGCCATGCCCCTTTTTACACCTCTCTGCAATGCAGCTCTGTGGCGCTTACTGGAGATACCTGGTGGGCTAGTTGGTCCCCAGGGACCCTCAGGATTCAAGGAATGTTAATCCCCCAACTTAAAACGCAACATTGGGTGCGTTTGAACACTTCTCTCATCAGGCCCGCCCCCTGCCCTCACCACAGTGCAAACGCGCACCGTGGCGCATTTTAAGTTGGGGGATTAAGTCCCCTTGAATCCTGAGGGTCCCTGGGGTCCAACTAGCCCACCAGGTATCTCCAGTAAGCGCCACAGAGCTGCGTTGCAGAGATGTGTAAAAAGGTGCGTGGCCTCCAACCATGTCTCTGCAACGCAGCTCTGTGGCGCTTACTGGAGGTACCTGGTGGGCTAGTTGGCCCCCAGGGACCCTCAGAATTCAAGGGGACTTAATCCCCAAATTAATATGCGTCACAGGGCACGTTTGCTATGAGTGTTTCAGATGCCACACTCACCCCACCACTCTGAAAACACGACTGGTATGTTATAATTAGAAATTAGCATTTAAAAAACCTTTGAACTTCACTGAAAAAAACATAGGTTTCAGGGACGTTATAGTTAGAAATTAGCATTTAAAAAACCATTGATATTCACTGAAAAAACCATAGGTTTCAGGCATGTTATAGTTAGAAATTAGCATTTAATAAACCTTAGAAATTTACAAAAAAAACATAGGTTTCAGGGACGTTATAGTTTGTTGGGCATTTCTCTCATACAAAACCATAGAAACTGCCCCATTATAGTTAGTTCAGCTAACTATAACTCACGCACCCGCAATGCACTTCTGATGATGTCCCATATTACATCATTCATGACATGGTCAGTGACATCACTGATGACATCTCAAATGGCATCACTGATGACATCATCCACGTGAATATCTGATGGACCTCTTCACACTCTAATATAACCTTTGATACACCCACTGTAAAATACAGACTACCATTTTCGAAACTATTGACAAACCAATACCAGTTACTATATAAGCACTCCCTTATTCCTAGGTCTACACACACATCCACTCATTCACCCATAAAGTCACTCATACATGCAGTCACTCATCAATACAACACTATCATAAGCACTCATACACCTATACAGACACTCACCACTACTCATCCATGGAGTTACTCGCACAGCTAGTCAGGCATGCAAAGAATCAATCACACTTCCATTTACTGACTTATACAGTTATACACACACCACATCACTTATTCAAACAGAAACAAATGCATACTTACTCTCTTATACAATCACTGATAAAAGGACAAACTCATCCATACAGCCACTCTCACAATCTCTGACTCTCACATATAGTCATTTATATACTTCAACTCTCACATACACTGCCGTTTACATATGTAGTTACTTGGACATGTACCACGGAGACATCCATTCTCTCACCAACACACCCTTACACACACTCACCCACCCATACAGCTGTTTGCATAAGCACTCTTGAACCTATACACCCAGTGAATCAACAACTCACACATCTATGCACATAGTCACACACCTCCCACCCACCCAGTCAAGTCAAGTCAAGTCAAGTCAGTAAATTTATATAGCGCGCTACATACCCAGAGGGTCTCAAGGCGCTTGAAGAGGGGTGGGGAATTACTTCTCGAATATCCAGGTTTTAAGTTGCTTTCTGAATGCTAGGTACCCATACAAATACTCAGGCAACCAATCAGTAGCCCATATAGACACTAATGTGGCTACTGACCAAACCATGCAGCAGCTCATGCAACAACAGACAGACTGATACAGACATTCACACAGTTTGGTCACTAACCCATGCATTCAGTAAGACACGTTTAATCACTCACTTATACAATCAGTCACGCACCTACAAAATCCTCCATCCACACACTTATACACCCACTCATTCTTCAATACACCGTGGCATATATATAAATAAAACATATTTAAACTTTACAGTAACACACAGTCACTGGATGATGTCATCAGTGATATCATTTGAGATGTCATCAGTGACTCACTGACCATGTCAGGAATGATGTAATATGTGACGTCATCAGAAGTGCATTGCGGGTGCGTGAGTTACGGTTAGCTGAACTAACTATAATGGGGCAATTTAGATGGTTTTGAATGAGAGAAATGTCCAACTAACTATAACAGTGAATTTCTATGGTTTTTTCAATGCTAATTGCTAACTATAACGTGCCTGAAACCTATGTTTTTTTCAGTGAATATATGTATGGATGTATATGTATATGTATGTATATAGGTTTCTGAAGGGAACTTTCCTCAAACAGGGCCATAGCTACGGGGAAGGGGCAGCCAATTTATATATTTGTCTGCTGACTCATAAAATAATTGGCCTCTGATTTCTACATTTATTTATTTCAGCCTTCATGCGTAAAATCCCAATATACTGCTGCAGCACTTCGATCTCGATGTGGGTCCTGTCAACCAGGGCTTATAAGGAGGAAATATAATAGTATTAAAGGAAAAGTAAATGCAAGTTTAACTAATTTGTATGAAATATAAAAGTGTTAAATGAAAAGTAAATGCAAGTTTAACTAATCTGTTTGAACTGCATTGTTCTGGTAGGAAATCTCAGTTGGTTAATGCAATCATTTCTAAATGCTTTGTGTCAAAATGTAGGGTCACTTATGTAAGTCCTCATTGGTGCTCTGGGGAAAAAGTAATATGTGTATTTACAGTGCTTTGACAACCCTGCCAGCGAGAAATAGCTTTGTAAATATGTGTGCTAATATTCAGTATAAAATATGCTTTTGTAGTTTAAAAAAATGTGTTACAGTATAGGACAGGCTATACAGAGCATGAGATTGGCTGGTGCAAAATGTAAAAAAATTTGAATAGTGTTTGTATAGCGCGACTTATCACCCCGGGGCATCCAGGCGCTGTGCTGTAGGTCTCAGTCGAAGAGCCATGTCTTGTGTCCCTTCTTGAAGTGGTTGAGTGAGAGATAGGTGTGGAGGTGGAGAGGGAGGTTGTTTCAGGCTTTAGCGGCGAGGTGAGAGAAAGACCGTCCTCATGTGCGGCTGCGGCCGATTAGTGACATCTATGTGAGGTGAGCGGATCATAGGTTTCTGGATGGTTGGTAGAAGGTTCATGTAGTGTGGTCCTAGGTTGTGGAGGGCTTTGTAGGCATGGGCCAGGAGCCTGAACTGGCATCTCTTCTGGACGAGGAGCCAGTGGAGGTCCTTCAGCTCCTGGGTGATATGTTCTCTTCGACAGGTTGAGGATCAAGTCTGGCGGCTGCGTTCTGAATTGTCTGGAGTCTTTGCATGAGTTCGGAGGTTGTGCCGGCATAGAGTGACTTGCGGCAATCGAGCCGGCTGGTAATGAGGGCCTGTGTCATCGTTTTCCTGGTGTTGATGGGGAGCCACCTAAAGATTTTTCGCAGAATGCGGATCGTGTGGAAGTATGTTGTGGCAACAGCGTTGACTTACCCTTTCATGGAGAGTCTGTCTAGTACGATGTCGAGGTTTCGGGCATGGTATTTCGGTGTGGGTCCAAGCTCCGTCGGCTACCATGAGTCATTCCAGAGGGCGGTGTGTCTGCTGAAGATCAGGACTTCCATCTTGTCTGTGTTCAGTTTGAGGCAGTTGTCTCTGATCCGTGTTGCTATGTTCTTCATGTAGTTGTTGAATTTGGTATTTATCTGGGTGGGTTTTGTTGAGAGAGGACAAGTTGGGTGTCATCGGCGTAGGAGATGTTGTTGATGTTGTGTGATCTGACGATGTCTGTGAGTGGTGTCATGTAGATGTTGAAGAGGGTGGGGCTAACGGTTGAGTGGATAACCATATAACCACTCAATGGATAGTTAGCAAGCTATACTATTCCAACGAAACAAATAGAGACATACCCTATGCACACACTTCAAAAGTACAAATAATTGGCACAATATGTTCAAATACAAAGTTCAGTACGGTGCAGAGAAACCACAATAATATGCTAGTAGGTATAAATGAATAGACGAGTATTTGTGTAGAATTCTTGGTCTCCTTGTTTTAATCAATCATAGATTGTGAACAACCAGCCGACACGTGTTTCATCGCATCTCGCGAATCTTCAGGGCTGGAAATAATACAAAAAACAAGGGGCTATACTTGGGAATATGTACAGATGTAAGGTGACCTTTAGAACACTTGAGGTCAGCAGTCGAGACAAGCCTCTCATGCGATATTCTCATGCATAAATCTGAGCCCTTGAGATGGTTAGGGGAAAACATCCTTTAGTGTGCTAAGGTGCTCTCCGAAAGTTCATTTATTTCATGCACTAGGGTGAGCGGTTGTGCACTTAAGCACCCTAAAAGATGGCGTGGAATCACATGACTATTCCGTGCTGATATTTCCAAGATGTGAGTGGTGAAGTGCTTGACTTAGTTTATGCCGAAGTGAGAGTTCATGCGTGCAAACACAGGTGCTTCACAATATAGTATAAGACACAGATTCTGACACATACCTCAAATGGTTGTGTTTGCACCAAGCGGTCTAACATAGTATTAGAAGTAGGTTGAATTGAAAAAAACAAGAGAAAGAAAAATGGTGAAGGAGAGAAAAGTGATGAAAATAAAAGGGGGAAAGAAAGGAAGAAAGGTCGAAAAGTTGGATATCTGGAAAACGCAAGTATTCCTATCATAAATGCGTGACTAGACACATACATAAAGTCCTAAGTCAGCAATTAAGTTGTGACATGGACAAAGAAAAAGAAATGGTAATCTCACCGCTCTTCCGGTGATAATTCCGACCCGGAAGGGCCCAAAAACCGTCGTATCTCAATTTTGAAATGAATTAATTGGCTGCAATAAATTCAAATAGAAAAGATATATACATATATGTGTATCCGAGTGTGCGAGGAATAAACTTTTTAAGTTATGCATGGTCCTCATTACTGACCAAAAACTATCCACTATTCGAATGTTGTTTTCATCTGTTTGCGTGACTCTAGTCTGTGAGCGTTTGATTATGCTGTGAACTGATTCTAAGCGAGAAAACAATGCAAAAACTTGTTGTAGCCGGCACGGGTGGGGTTTGTTACATTGGGAACCAGTACGGGAAACAATGCGCTATTCACTTTTTTTTAATGACAACAACCTATTCTTAGCGTTAAACAATGACGCCTCTGTTTGGGCAAATACCAGTAACATGGTGGGATTTTCTAACAATATTAGTGCAGGAGTCGCGTACCTTTCAAGCGTAATGCGCTTCTATACGGGTTGCCCGGGAGAAGGTGTGGCAGTCAATCACTTAGTTTCTGTAATAAAATGTAAGTGGATCGTATTATACTCGAGAAGCAGTATGTTGGCAAAAAGCATGTGGAATAAACTCCTCCATGGGACATCACTATGAGCAGCTTACCTAGATTCTTTCGTGTCTCACGAGTGTTAAGAGTTGCTCAATGGCCGCGTCCGGACTCGGTGTCTGTAAGACAAACAATCCGGCCAGACGGTTACGTTTCTAGAGCGGTATATATTTGAAAGTCATGTACCTCTGAAAGCTGTTTGTGTGCATACCTGGTGGACGTCTTATCCTTCTTGTAATCTCCCGGGTCTCTGTGTTCGGAGTGCCGACACGTGACCCGGAAGTGCTTGTGGCTTAAATACAGTCCGGCCTCCTAAGTGACGCGATCGTCATTCCGGCAAGAAAATTTAAAGAAACAGTGATAGTGGGGGGAAGCCAGGATAGCAGTATGCGTCCTTCAATGTATTAATGCCATTAATACAGTCCGGCCTCCTCAGTGACGCGATCGTCATTCCGGCAAGAAAATTTAAAGAAACAGTGATAGTGGGGGGAAGCCAGGATAGCAGTATGCGTCCTTCAGAGTATTAATGCCATTCAATGACTAATTCAGGCATGTGGTTGGTGCCTAAATAGAGATACGTGTGAAGGTATAAGTATACTAAATAAAGAGGCATGCCAATTGTTTCTTTCGTGGTGTGATATATACATGCTGGTGGGGCGTATCCTCATATTCTGTACTGCCATTGACGCGCAGCGTGTAGTGCGTGAATCCGATATGTTCCCACCATAGCAGTGCTGATAAAGAGAAAAATACATGCTCAATGCCATATTCAAATTGTGAGTGAGCCATCATTCTTAGCTACGTCCAAGACGACGTTGCATTGATCTCGCAGACTATCATATCAGATGTGGAAGAAGTGAAAACGATATCTTCCCAACCTCTCTTACAACTCTAAACACCTCTTTAGTACAATTATATTGAAAATATCATTCATAAGCTGTAACAAGAATGCAACATAAAATCTACATTCCAGTTAACACATTTGTGTGTGGTAGACATACAATACTTGTAGTATGAAGAACTGACTCGATATCTGGTAGATATCCCCATGACAAACAACACATTCCATAGATGTCAATACAACCATATGATTTATCAATCCATCTCCTCTTATTTGTTGTTTAAATGGTGTGTGTGCCTATACAATGGTTAGTATCATTGCGGACTTCAGTCCCCTAAGAAAAATTGAAGCTCTGAATCAAAGTTAAGGCCTTCGCCGACTGCGTACATTTTCATGATCCACATAGCTTCCGTACGTCTTAATTTTAATTCTCTGTTGCCTCCTCTGACTCCTAGGTTTACTACATCAATGCCGAAGAAGGAGACAACTTTCTCATTTTCAGAACTTTGGCAACCTGCCACGTGTAGGGCCACAGGATATTTAGGATCTTGCCTGACAATTGCCCTCATATGTTCTGAGATTCTGTCTTTTAGGGCACGTATGATGCTCCCAAAATATTGTTTCCCACACTTGCATTCAATAATGTATACTACATATTTGGTGAGACAATTAATGTTGGTGTTTATAGAGAAACATTCACCTTTGGGATTAGAGAAATGTTTGGTTTTGTGTTTTGCCCATCTGCACATGGCACAGAATCCACATTTATAAAAACCTTTACTTTTTGTAGAGAGCCAATCTGTTGCCTGTAGACCATGTGGAACAGTGGGACTCAATCTATTTCTGAGGGTGTTGCCTTTCCTGAAACAGATCTGGGGCTTGTCTTTGACAAACGAAGTTAAAGATTTCTCCTTTTTCAATATACCCCAGTGTTTGTTCATACTTTTTCTCAACGTGTGGTGAAAGAAATTAAAATCTGTGATCAACCTGATTGTATTATCGGTGGGCAAAGGCTGTTTTTTGGGTTGCAAAGTATCTGTTCTCCCAGTTTTATTGATTCTCTTTTCTGCATATTTAATGACATTACTGGTATAACCTCTTTTGGTGAACCTGTTTTTCATGTCATGTACGCAGTCTTTAAATTGGGATTCTTCACTACAGAGCCTTCTGGCTCTTAAGAATTCACCATATGGTATAGACTTTATCTGGTGTGGAGGATGTGAGCTGTCTGCGTGTAGTATAGAGTTGCATGAGGTAGTTTTCCTAAACAGTCTGCTATGCAAATTGTTGTTAATGACATACAACTCTATGTCTAGAAATTCTATTCTGGTTTTACTGTGTGTCATTGTAAATCTGATTTCCCACGTATTGTTATTCAAGTAATTAAAAAATTCCATGAGTAGTTCTTCCGAGCCTGACCATAAGAGAATGCAGTCATCTATATAACGTCCCCAGAAGATTATGGAGTCAATGTATTGGGAGCCCTTTTCCCCCCAGATGAGATCCGATTCTAAGTTACCCATGAACAGATTGGCAAACGATGGGGAAAATTTTGATCCCATCGCCACTCCCTTCTTTTGGCGATACCATTTCTTGTCAAAGATAAAAAAGTTATTATTCAAAACCAAATCCATCATTTCAGAAAGCATTATAGTATGTTGATACAGTGAGGCTGGTCGGTTACCTAAAAATCTATTCATAGCAAGAAGTCCCAAGTCAATATTGATGCTCGTGTATAAGGAAACAACGTCCATGGTGACAAGAAATGTATCTGGTTGCCATTGAATGTCAGAAAGAATGCTCAGGATATGTCTGGAGTCCTGAATATATGATGGCAGGTTGTGTACTAGTGGACCAAGAAATAGATCAATGTATTCTGCCATCCTTTCAGTGGGACCCCCAATGCCTGAGACTATTGGTCTACCAGGAGGGAAGGGCTGGTTTTTGTGTACCTTGGGGAGTGTGTACAGCCAAGGGTAAGTGGGTCGAAAATTTTTTAAATAGTAGTATTCCTGGTCATTTAATAGACCTGATTGTTTCCAAAGTAACAATTTGTCGTTGATCTTGGTTGTTAAAAGACCTATTGGATTGAAGGATATGGGTTCATAGCAAGTGGTGTCTGCAAGTTGGCCGTGGATTTCTCCTTCATAGTCAGTTTTATTCATTACTACTACGTTGCCGCCTTTGTCGGCCTCTCTGATGACAATATGTTCATTACCACTGAGAGATGTGAGGGCTGCCCGTTCTCTTACAGTTAGGTTGTCATGATATTTGAGAGATTTTGCCAGATTGTTAGTGTTAAGCCTATCAATGTCTTCTAGTACTCTCTTGTGAAATTGATCTATGGCATTGCCACCTGAGAGTGTGGGTATCCATCTAGATTTGCTTTTTAAACCACTAGAAAGACTATAGTCTGGCTCTATGTCAAGTTCCGTTAAAAGTCTATTCATATCATATGGTGAATCTTCCATATCAGTAATTGACAAAAGTAAATGTGTGACTTGTACATCTTTTATTGAAAGAAAATCATCTGTATTGGTCAGTACAGGAATATTCTTACTGCCTACATCAGTATTAGTTTTTTCAGAAAAATGTTTTTTCAGCTTTAAATTTCTAATAAACTTAAACAGATCAATTTTAAGTTTACAGAGATCCCCTATAGCACATGGATTGAAACTAAGACCTTTGCTCAAAAGTGAGATCATATCTGGAGTAAGCTCTTGTGAGGAAAGGTTAATTACTTGAACTTCTGTCTGGTTGTCCAGGTTCAATTCCTGTTCATTCCTGACCTGAGCTTGCTTCTGTAATCTGTTCTTTGATCTTCTACCCCTACGGGTTTTGGATCGGGTGGATCTCTCTGAACCGGAAACCTGTTGCCTCTCCTTATTCTCTGAACCTCCTGGGAAAAAGTCGCCAAACTGCCAGTGGCCAAGGTCTCTGGTTCCCCGCTGCTTAATCCAGCACTGCTGATTGACGCATTACTGGATGAAACAGAGCTAGCTCCTGTTGTAGGTGGATTGATAACATTTCTTGTTTTGCTATTTGGAATAAGTGAATCATATTTACTGGCGTAGGTGAATACCCTGCCCTGTTGGTAGTCATTTTCGTCTCGTCTGATCTGTCTGGCTTTTCTACTCTTGATGTCATTTTGTTGTTTGAGAAGGATATCATCTAGGATATCGTAGTTTTTCATTGTCGCTTCGGGTATGTTAAGATCTTTAATTTCTTGTTCGACCACAGCAATATCAGCTTGTAATTTAATAACCTTGCGGTCCGAACTTTCTATTAGTATGTCCATAAGGGTCATTGAGTTCGCAGTGAGTGAGTCTTCCCACTTGGACATGAGATCTGTGTCCAAGTCATCATAAGTAGGAAAAATTTGGCCTCTGAGACCTCTGGGTATTCTTTTTAATCTCTGATATTGTTTCAGAGTGGTGCCGTCCCACCACTTCGCATTCTCTTGTTTTTTAAGGCGTTCAAGTTTAATAAACTTGTCTCTAAGGCCTTCCTTTCGTGGAGGATTAGTGCTAGTAGTGGCAGTTATGGTGGACATGCCTTTCGCTAAATTATCAAAAAGTTCCTCTGCCGCTTTACCGCGATCCATTATGCTTGCTCTGTTAAAGGTCAGGTAACACCAAACAATTCGAGTGGGATTGTTTGTAGAGTGCTAGGCGGCAACCCTGTGCTGACTCAAACAATTGAGAGAAAGAATGGTTTTTAGATGTCAGAGAAAAGGGCGCACTGCCAGTATGGAAGCACTTCTAGAACTAGGTAGGTTGTGGTGCAACTGGGTGAGTGGATAACCATATAACCACTCAATGGATAGTTAGCAAGCTATACTATTCCAACGAAACAAATAGAGACATACCCTATGCACACACTTCAAAAGTACAAATAATTGGCACAATATGTTCAAATACAAAGTTCAGTACGGTGCAGAGAAACCACAATAATATGCTAGTAGGTATAAATGAATAGACGAGTATTTGTGTAGAATTCTTGGTCTCCTTGTTTTAATCAATCATAGATTGTGAACAACCAGCCGACACGTGTTTCATCGCATCTCGCGAATCTTCAGGGCTGGAAATAATACAAAAAACAAGGGGCTATACTTGGGAATATGTACAGATGTAAGGTGACCTTTAGAACACTTGAGGTCAGCAGTCGAGACAAGCCTCTCATGCGATATTCTCATGCATAAATCTGAGCCCTTGAGATGGTTAGGGGAAAACATCCTTTAGTGTGCTAAGGTGCTCTCCGAAAGTTCATTTATTTCATGCACTAGGGTGAGCGGTTGTGCACTTAAGCACCCTAAAAGATGGCGTGGAATCACATGACTATTCTGTGCTGATATTTCCAAGATGTGAGTGGTGAAGTGCTTGACTTAGTTTATGCCGAAGTGAGAGTTCATGCGTGCAAACACAGGTGCTTCACAATATAGTATAAGACACAGATTCTGACACATACCTCAAATGGTTGTGTTTGCACCAAGCGGTCTAACATAGTATTAGAAGTAGGTTGAATTGAAAAAAACAAGAGAAAGAAAAATGGTGAAGGAGAGAAAAGTGATGAAAATAAAAGGGGGAAAGAAAGGAAGAAAGGTCGAAAAGTTAGATATTAATTTCTTTCACCACACGTTGAGAAAAAGTATGAACAAACACTGGGGTATATTGAAAAAGGAGAAATCTTTAACTTCGTTTGTCAAAGACAAGCCCCAGATCTGTTTCAGGAAAGGCAACACCCTCAGAAATAGATTGAGTCCCACTGTTCCACATGGTCTACAGGCAACAGATTGGCTCTCTACAAAAAGTAAAGGTTTTTATAAATGTGGATTCTGTGCCATGTGCAGATGGGCAAAACACAAAACCAAACATTTCTCTAATCCCAAAGGTGAATGTTTCTCTATAAACACCAACATTAATTGTCTCACCAAATATGTAGTATACATTATTGAATGCAAGTGTTGGAAACAATATGTTGGGAGCACCATACGTGCCCTAAAAGACAGAATCTCGGAACATATGAGGGCAATTGTCAGGCAAGATCCTAAATATCCTGTGGCCCTACACGTGGCAGGTTGCCAAAGTTCTGAAAATGAGAAAGTTGTCTCCTTCTTCGGCATTGATGTAGTAAACCTAGGAGTCAGAGGAGGCAACAGAGAATTAAAATTAAGACGTACGGAAGCTATGTGGATCATGAAAATGTACGCAGTCGGCGAAGGCCTTAACTTTGATTCAGAGCTTCAATTTTTCTTAGGGGACTGAAGTCCGCAATGATACTAACCATTGTATAGGCACACACACCATTTAAACAACAAATAAGAGGAGATGGATTGATAAATCATATGGTTGTATTGACATCTATGGAATGTGTTGTTTGTCATGGGGATATCTACCAGATATCGAGTCAGTTCTTCATACTACAAGTATTGTTGTCTACCACACACAAATGTGTTAACTGGAATGTAGATTTTATGTTGCATTCTTGTTACAGCTTATGAATGATATTTTCAATATAATTGTACTAAAGAGGTGTTTAGAGTTGTAAGAGAGGTTGGGAAGATATCGTTTTCACTTCTTCCACATCTGATATGATAGTCTGCGAGATCAATGCAACGTCGTCTTGGACGTAGCTAAGAATGATGGCTCACTCACAATTTGAATATGGCATTGAGCATGTATTTTTCTCTTTATCAGCACTGCTATGGTGGGAACATATCGGATTCACGCACTACACGCTGCGCGTCAATGGCAGTACAGAATATGAGGATACGCCCCACCAGCATGTATATATCACACCACGAAAGAAACAATTGGCATGCCTCTTTATTTAGTATACTTATACCTTCACACGTATCTCTATTTAGGCACCAACCACATGCCTGAATTAGTCATTGAATGGCATTAATACTCTGAAGGACGCATACTGCTATCCTGGCTTCCCCCCACTATCACTGTTTCTTTAAATTTTCTTGCCGGAATGACGATCGCGTCACTGAGGAGGCCGGACTGTATTAATGGCATTAATACATTGAAGGACGCATACTGCTATCCTGGCTTCCCCCCACTATCACTGTTTCTTTAAATTTTCTTGCCGGAATGACGATCGCGTCACTTAGGAGGCCGGACTGTATTTAAGCCACAAGCACTTCCGGGTCACGTGTCGGCACTCCGAACACAGAGACCCGGGAGATTACAAGAAGGATAAGACGTCCACCAGGTATGCACACAAACAGCTTTCAGAGGTACATGACTTTCAAATATATACCGCTCTAGAAACGTAACCGTCTGGCCGGATTGTTTGTCTTACAGACACCGAGTCCGGACGCGGCCATTGAGCAACTCTTAACACTCGTGAGACACGAAAGAATCTAGGTAAGCTGCTCATAGTGATGTCCCATGGAGGAGTTTATTCTACATGCTTTTTGCCAACATACTGCTTCTCGAGTATAATACGATCCACTTACATTTTATTACAGAAACTAAGTGATTGACTGCCACACCTTCTCCCGGGCAACCCGTATAGAAGCGCATTACGCTTGAAAGGTACGCGACTCCTGCACTAATATTGTTAGAAAATCCCACCATGTTACTGGTATTTGCCCAAACAGAGGCGTCATTGTTTAACGCTAAGAATAGGTTGTTGTCATTAGAAATAAGTGAATAGCGCATTGTTTCCCGTACTGGTTCCCAATGTAACAAACCCCACCCGTGCCGGCTACAACAAGTTTTTGCATTGTTTTCTCGCTTAGAATCAGTTCACAGCATAATCAAACGCTCACAGACTAGAGTCACGCAAACAGATGAAAACAACATTCGAATAGTGGATAGTTTTTGGTCAGTAATGAGGACCATGCATAACTTAAAAAGTTTATTCCTCGCACACTCGGATACACATATATGTATATATCTTTTCTATTTGAATTTATTGCAGCCAATTAATTCATTTCAAAATTGAGATACAACGGTTTTTGGGCCCTTCCGGGTCGGAATTATCACCGGAAGAGCGGTGAGATTACCATTTCTTTTTCTTTGTCAATGTCACAACTTAATTGCTGACTTAGGACTTTATGTATGTGTCTAGTCACGCATTTATGATAGGAATACTTGCGTTTTCCAGATATCTAACTTTTCGACCTTTCTTCCTTTCTTTCCCCCTTTTATTTTCATCACTTTTCTCTCCTTCACCATTTTTCTTTCTCTTGTTTTTTTCAATTCAACCTACTTCTAATACTATGTTAGACCGCTTGGTGCAAACACAACCATTTGAGGTATGTGTCAGAATCTGTGTCTTATACTATATTGTGAAGCACCTGTGTTTGCACGCATGAACTCTCACTTCGGCATAAACTAAGTCAAGCACTTCACCACTCACATCTTGGAAATATCAGCACGGAATAGTCATGTGATTCCACGCCATCTTTTAGGGTGCTTAAGTGCACAACCGCTCACCCTAGTGCATGAAATAAATGAACTTTCGGAGAGCACCTTAGCACACTAAAGGATGTTTTCCCCTAACCATCTCAAGGGCTCAGATTTATGCATGAGAATATCGCATGAGAGGCTTGTCTCGACTGCTGACCTCAAGTGTTCTAAAGGTCACCTTACATCTGTACATATTCCAAGTATAGCCCCTTGTTTTTTGTATTATTTCCAGCCCTGAAGATTCGCGAGATGCGATGAAACACGTGTCGGCTGGTTGTTCACAATCTATGATTGATTAAAACAAGGAGACCAAGAATTCTACACAAATACTCGTCTATTCATTTATACCTACTAGCATATTATTGTGGTTTCTCTGCACCGTACTGAACTTTGTATTTGAACATATTGTGCCAATTATTTGTACTTTTGAAGTGTGTGCATAGGGTATGTCTCTATAAATGCTAACTTTGGTATTGCTTTATCAAAACATGTCGAGTAAGGTGTCATACGAATTGGAATACTAACCCCTCGCCAATTCTGGCGACGGGGTTAGCATTCCACCCTTCTAGAGGGACACGACATGTATGTAACTGTGAACCCCGGTTAAAGTTAAACGAAGCCTCAGCTCCACAAAATGGATGCTGCCACCACAGACACGAGTCTGACCCCCTGCAGCTGGGAGTCCTTCCAGCGAGGGGAGCCTGGACAAAGGGTTTCCTGTCAGGGGCGGTGCTAGCACCGTCCCAGACATGGTTTTGTGTATCCTGGGTAGGCAGGGCTTTTCAGGAAGGTGACTGCTGAGTGGCACCCCGGTGCTCACTACGCATAGGCCGGTCTGAACCAGTTCCAGGGGCACACCAGCCCCTGGCCTGGGGAAGTCCGGCATGGCTGAGGGGTGTAACCACCCCCCACCTAGTCCCACCCATAGGCAGGACCTAGTCACCGGGTCAGCCCCCTATTTTAGTATAAAGATGGGAGCGGGCCCCCTGTTCAAATTAGATCATCTTTGGAATCAAGACACGACTTTCTTCGAAAGGACTTCACGATTTCTTCTTCAAGATTCTCCCTTGTGGCTAAGGAGTAGTCACCCTGCATCAAGCGGGCACCATCCTAAAGAACACTGCGGTCTGCTGCAAGTCCTTCATCACGAATCCGACGACCCAGCTCGACGAGACCCGGCTTCCCTGGCACCTCTGACCTCTACTCACCTCTACAGCCAAGCTGAGAACCGTGAGTGCGACGAGACCTCGAGGGACCGACAATCGCCAAGACTGCACGACATCTTTACTGCAAGCCCACCGTGTCCTCCACGGGTGAGTGCTTTGGGGTCCGAGAAGCCCCGACCCTGCACAGCTCCAGCACCCAAGATCAGCCTCCCTGCATCTCCACGATCTGCGTGGGGCCCTTCTGCTGTTTGCTGTGCACCGCGTTGTTTGGCTACTAGCCGGCTGGCTTGTGGCCTTCTGAACGACGCCCGACGACATCACTGCTGCTGGTCTGGTTGCTCCAGACTGGCCATTGCTTCCTTCTTGAAGAGAGGCACTCCGGACCCTCCTGGTCCACTCCAGACGCCATTTTAGGTCCACCGCGTGGGCTTGAATTTGCCAAGGCTTTGTTGCCCAATCCTGGGTCCAGCGACGCCGACAGCTTCTATCTTCGTGGGACAGCTCGATCCTCCTTCCTGGTCGCCGACAACGCCTCCTGGTCCGTGAGATCTCCGAGCCCAGCGTCACCCACACGCCTTGTCGAGGTGGCTACCATCCGGTGCCCTCCTGGTGCCCACTGACTACTGGCTAGTAGTCTCGAACTTGGTCCCCTCTGCTTTCAGGTGTCATCTTCCATCGATCCAGGCTTGGATCCACCGAACTTTCTTCACTGGTCGCCTGCCAGCAACTTCTTCCTTCCAGGCTCCTGGTCCGTCAACGAGGATTCCCGACGTCTTTTGAGTCCTATGCAGCTGCAGCCCCTGGGCTAGGTAACTTCGGCATTTCGGTGCCCCAGCATAGCCTCACTATCCAAGGGTCAGAATCTACTTTCGTTTTCTCCCTACCAGGTCGGGTTCGCCCGAGAACACTAACTTTGCAATTCCTAGCTACCATAGACTTTGTCCCGCATCTCGCGTGAGAGTGCACACACTGCACCCGAGTCCCCTAGGCCTCCTATAAGTAATCTGAAGGTTCTATAGTCAAGTCCTAGCGATTCCAAAGCCTATTAGTACTGTACTTACCTGCTAGTAATTTCGCATTCCACTTTTCAAGTATATGGTTTTCCGTGCCCCTCGGGCATTTGTATATACTGTGCTAACTTAAGTATTTTTGTAAGAGGTTTGGTTTGTGCTTAGTACCCTGTCCTCATAAAGAGTACAGGGCTGTTGTGATCTTTAATAAATAACTGTTTATTTTCATAACACTTGTGTGGTGTCCTTTCACTTGGTGTTCAAGGGGTATATGTGGTATAACAGCTGGCTTAACACGCCCTCTCGAGTCTTTAGCCTTAGACTGCTCGTATCCACGCTACTAGGATAGCTGGTCTATAAGGTTGACTTACAACCAATCATCAATAAGGGTTGCTGGACTGATACATAGTGTTCACTAGAATAGTGACCACTGCATATCAGGCCACCTTCTCACATTGGTGAGCAGCGGTTGGGATTTGAGCTTGCTGTTGTTTTACCACACGTATCCTAAGAATATCTTGTTGAAAGATCACATAAGTACTGTTAGTACATATAACTAAGCTTAGAATACTCTGAGTTCTACTGAACCAGCTGTTGCAGCTCCTCAAGGCTTAGCACACCTTGGCTGCAACTCTTAGCAAGGGATCAGTAGGCAAACACATAGTGTAGGTAGGTGCATCACTTACACCACACTAGAAACAGTATGTCGGACAAAGGAGGAAACTCTGAGTCTCCCCTTGTGTCAGTGGACCCTCCACAGGTCCTCCCTTCCAGATATACTGTGCTTAGCTTCCATGAGTTACGACAAGTGTGTACCTCTAGGAAGATTAAGCAGGGGTCTAACCCCACAACTTCCTTTCTGATTGGTCTCTTAGAGACTTATGATGCCAGAAAAGCTGAGAGACTTCTTAGCTCTTCTAATCCAGAAGGAGGCATGCCTCCCCTTGAGGGAACCAGAGGTGACCCTGACCTCATCCACCTCTCAACTGAGAATGAAGATGTGGAGGAGGATGAGAATGAGGATCCCTCTGGAGATGAGGCAGACAAGGGACAGGTAGAAGTCGTTAGACTAACCAGGTCCAACTTAAGCAAACATGACAGTGGTACTGGGGGACCCCTGGGGCCACTATCAGGTCAGCTTAACATTGGGAATGGACGAGCCAGATCTCTATCAAGAGGCTCTGGCAGATCCCTTCAAACCAATGGCTCTCACAACTCTTCACAAAGAGGGATGACATCCCCTCAGAGGAGAGTGTATGAAGCTAAAGAAAGGGCAGCCAATCTGAGGATTGAAAGGGAAGAACTTGCCCTGGCCAAAGAAAGGCTTGCCTTTGCTAGAGAGCAACAGTTAAGTGGGGTAGTCCCCACTGGTGGCAGCATTGTACCTAGCAATAGGGAAAGGAGTTTTGATACAAAGCACCTTGGTAAGATAGTGCCCCCTTTAAACAAGGGGATGACATCCACAAATGGATTACTGCTTTGGAGAGGGCCTGCACTGTGCAAGGTGTTCCCCAGACTCAGTGGGCAGCTATCTTGTGGCTCTCCTTTGAAGGTAAAGGAAGAGACAAGCTCCTCACCACAAGGGTAGAGGATGCTAACAACTACCAAGTCTTGAAGAATACACTGATTGAAGGGTTTGGCCTAACCACTGAGCAGTACAGGGTGCTGTTCAGAGATACCCAGAAAACTCAGTCTCAAGATTGGTCTGACTTTGTAGATTGTGCCACTAAGGCTTTGGAGGGCTGGTTGCTGGGCAGTAAGGTTACTGATTATACAGGATTGTACAATTTGATCATGAGAGAACAAATTTTAAACAATTGTCAGAACCAGTTGTTGCATCAGCATCTTGTTGACTCAGATCTGACCTCTCCCCAAGAATTGGGAAAGAAGGCAGACAGATGGGTTAGAACAAGAGTTAAACAGAACCAGGGCCAGAATCAAGGTGGTCAGAAGAAAGCAGACCAGAAGGGTAAAGATTCTAAGGGGGAACAAAATGACCAGAAGTCTTCGACAGGTCCCCAACAACCCAAAGAGGGTGGGGGTCAGGCTCCCCAAAAGAAGAAAGAAGGCCAATCTAAAAGGTGGTGCCAATACTGCAAAAGTAAAACTCACTGGTTTAGTGAGTGCACCAAGAAAGGAGGAGGGCAGACTCCTGCCACTGCAGCCCCTAAGGCACCTGTGCCCCCTAGTACAGCCAGCAGTGGTAGTGCACCTCCCAAGGGTTTAGTAGGGTTAACCCTGGGTTCTGAGGGGTGTGACAACTTAGTTGGTACACTCACTCAGGCTGTCCTTATCAGTACAGGGGATATGGATATGTCCCCTGACATAAGTCCCAATACTTTGGGCAAATACAGACAGACACCTTTCATTAATGGAAAAATGGCTCAGGCCTATAGGGACACTTGTGCCAGTGTCACAATGGTGACACCTAACTTTGTGGACCCTGGACAGATCATGCCAGGTACAGAATTCCTGGTGACCAATGCAAGCAATGTCATTACCAATCACAGTATGGCAATTGTAGCTTTCTCCTGGGGAGGGGTAACTGGCCAAAAGAAGGTTGTAGTTAGTTCAGACCTCCCAGTGGATTGTTTGTTGGGAAATGATTTGGAGTCATCACAATGGTCAGAAGTGGAGCAGAGGACTCACATGGAAATGTTAGGCTTGCCAGCACATGTGTTTGCTGTGACCAGGTCACAGGTCAGGAAATGCCCCACTGAACAGGTGCTGGATCCTGGAACAATGGACCAGACACCACCCAAGAAGAAGAGCAGTAGGGTTAAGGCTGTGCCTTCCCCTTGCCCCAGGTTGAGGATCAAGTCTCAGAGGAGGCTGACCTACAGGAATTGAGGGAAACTGAGCCCAGAGAGTTTGAACTTGATCAAGTTGAATTCTTGGGTTCAGGGGGACCCTCAAGGGAAGACCTGGGGAAGGACCAGTTAAGCTGCCCTTCTCTTGAACCCCTCAGACAGCAGGCTGCTGCTGAGGCTGCTGGGAACGCCACAGGTACCCACAAGGTATACTGGGAAGATGGACTCCTGTACACTGAGTCAAGAGACCCCAAGCCTGGCATGACCAGGAGGCTGGTTGTACCCTTGTCTCAGAGAGGTTTCCTACTTACCTTGGCCCATGAGATTCCCTTGGCAGGTCACTTAGGCCAGACAAAGACTTGGGACAGACTTGTCTCACACTTTCACTGGCCTCACATGAATGAGGATACCAAGGAGTTTTGTCGCTCCTGTGTCACTTGCCAAGCCAGTGGTAAGTCAGGTGGCACAACAAAGGCCCCCTTCTACCAATGCCTGTGGTGGGGGTGCCCTTTGAAAGAGTGGGGATTGACATTGTTGGTCCAATGGAACCCCAGACAGCATCAGGGCACAAGTTTATACTGGTGGTAGTGGATCATGCCACCAGGTATCCTGAAGCTATTCCACTTAGGACCAGCACAGCACCTGTGGTGGCAAGGGCCCTAGTTGGAGTGTTCTCCAGAGTGGGCTTCCCTAAGGAGGTTGTCTCTGACAGAGGTGCAAACTTCATGTCAAGCTACTTAACTGCTATGTGGAAGGAATGTGGTGTCAATTACAAATTCACTACACCCTATCATCCACAATGCAATGGGCTTGTTGAAAGGTTCAACAGGACCCTAAAAGGCATGATTCATGGACTACCTGAAAAGCTCAGGCATAGATGGGATGTCCTGATTCCCTGCCTTCTGTTTGCTTACAGAGAGGTCCCACAAAAGGGGGTTGGCTACAGCCCTTTTGAACTTTTGTATGGGCATCCTGTGAGAGGCCCCCTGTGTTTGGTGAAGGAAGGATGGGAGAGACCTCTCAAAAAGCCTGCAACCAGCATAGTGGACTATGTACTTGGTCTCCGCTCCAGGATGGCTGAGTATATGGAGAAGGCATCAGAAAACCTTAAGGCCAGCCAAGAACTTCAAAAAGCTTGGCATGACCAAAAGGCTGTCCTGACTGTTTATCAGCCTGGACAGAAGGTGTGGGTGTTGGAGCCAGTGGCCCCAGCAGCACTCAAAGACAAATGGTCTGGGCCCCACACAATTCTTGAGCAAAAGGGAGAGGTCACCTACCTGGTGGACCTTGGAACTCCCAGGAGCCCCCACAGGGTGCTCCATGTCAACAGGCTCAAAGCATATGTCGACAGGAAGGACATGAGTTTGCTCATGGCCATAGATGAGGGACAGGAGGAAGAGAGTGACCCTCTCCCAGACCTGCTCACTCAGAATCCTGATGATGGGTCAGTAGATGGTGTTGTCTTTTGTGGCAGCCTCTCTGAGCATCAACAGAAAGACTGTAAACAGGTTCTTCAGTCTTTCAGACATATGTTTTCTCTGACACCCAGTCAGACCAATTGGTGTACCCATGAGGTTGACACTGGTGACAGTCTGCCAGTTAAGAGTAAAATCTACAGGCAGCCTGATCATGTTAGAGACTGCATAAAAACTGAAGTGCAGAAAATGTTGGAGTTGGGAGTCATTGAACCCTCAGATAGCCCTTGGGCTAGTCCAGTAGTTCTAGTGCCAAAGCCTCACACCCAGGGTGGTAAGAGAGAGATGAGGTTTTGCATAGACTACAGGGGTCTCAATGCAGTCACTAAGACTGATGCCCACCCAATACCAAGGGCAGATGAGCTGATAGATAGATTGGCTTCTGCCAACTACTTAAGCACATTTGACTTAACAGCTGGGTATTGGCAAATCAGGTTAGCTGAGGATGCCAAGCCCAAAACAGCATTTTCAACCCCTGGTGGGCATTATCAATTTGTGGTAATGCCCTTTGGTCTGAAAAATGCACCTGCCACCTTCCAAAGGTTGGTGAATCAAGTCCTTACTGGGCTGGATGACTTCTGTGCCGCATATCTAGATGATATTGCTGTCTTTAGTTCCACCTGGGAGGATCACCTGGTCCACCTGAGGAAAGTGTTAGAGGCTCTGCAAGCAGCAGGCCTCACTATCAAGGCCACCAAGTGCCAGATAGGGCAGACACAGGTTGTATACCTGGGCCACCTTGTAGGTGGGGGCCAGGTTCAGCCACTGGAGAGCAAAATACAGCCAATCAGGGACTGGGCTCCTCCAACCACCCAGACTCAGGTTCGAGCTTTCTTGGGCCTGACTGGTTACTATAGGAAGTTTGTCAGGAACTATGGTTCAATTGTGACACCATTAAATGAACTGACAAGTAAGAAAATGCCAAAAAAGGTTCAGTGGACAGCAGGCTGTCAAAAAGCATTCGATGACCTAAAGCAGGCCATGTGCACAGCACCTATCCTTAAGAGTCCAGACTACTCCAAACCATTCATTGTCCAAACAGATGCTTCTGAGTTGGGTGTGGGAGCTGTTCTTTCTCAACTGAATTTTGATGGTCAAGACCAGCCCATTGCTTTTATAAGCAGAAGGCTGACCCCCAGAGAGAAGAATTGGTCAGCTATTGAGAGGGAGGCCTTTGCTGTGGTTTGGGCCCTGAAGAAGCTGAGGCCATACTTGTTTGGCACTCACTTCAAGATTCAGACCGACCATAAGCCCCTCTTGTGGCTAAATCAGATGAAGGGTGAAAACCCCAAACTGCTTAGGTGGTCTATTTCCCTACAGGGGATGGACTTTACAGTGGAACATAGACCTGGTACTGATCATGGCAATGCCGATGGGCTCTCCAGATATTTCCACTTAGAACAAGAAGACTCACCTGGTCAAGGTTAGCTTATTGTCCCAAAGTTTGGGGGGGGGTCATGTAGGAGAGTAGGGTCTGCAATCCTATGATCACCCAGATTTTTTGCTTTTGTTTCACTGGTTTACGACTTTCTCTGGCTGTGGGCCTGCCAATCAGACCCACAGCCTGGCTGTTCTCTTTCTAAATTACGACATGTACCCTAGGTGCATTTACCAATTGGTACTGGGCCACCTTATCAGACCCTGTAACTCAGGGCATAGGTGTACCCAGGGCTGCCAGGGGCTGCAGCATGTATTATGCCACCCCTGGCTGGCCTCCTAAATTTGACACAACTGGCTGCACGACAGCTGGGGCAAAGGCGTGTAACCACCCTTTGCTGTAGGTGTAGTATACCTATACCTAACCCTAAAATGGACACACGAATTCCTATCAGTCACTCCTATGGCAGGCCTTGACAATCCTGAAGGCAGAGTGCTTGGAATCGTGTGAGATGGTGCTCTGGCATGAGCTGAGCCTGTCTGCAGCTTGCGGAACCCAGTCCTAATAGCTGTTCCATGATAACGCATACCATATACTCTTAAGTGCATTATAATCCTCGCGGTTAAATGCTAACTTTGGTATTGCTTTATCAAAACATGTCAAGTAAGGTGTCATACGAATTGGAATACTAACCCCTCGCCAATTCTGGCGACGGGGTTAGCATTCCACCCTTCTAGAGGGACACGACATGTATGTAACTGTGAACCCCGGTTAAAGTTAAACGAAGCCTCAGCTCCACAAAATGGATGCTGCCACCACAGACACGAGTCTGACCCCCTGCAGCTGGGAGTCCTTCCAGCGAGGGGAGCCTGGACAAAGGGTTTCCTGTCAGGGGCGGTGCTAGCACCGTCCCAGACATGGTTTTGTGTATCCTGGGTAGGCAGGGCTTTTCAGGAAGGTGACTGCTGAGTGGCACCCCGGTGCTCACTACGCATAGGCCGGTCTGAACCAGTTCCAGGGGCACACCAGCCCCTGGCCTGGGGAAGTCCGGCATGGCTGAGGGGTGTAACCACCCCCCACCTAGTCCCACCCATAGTCAGGACCTAGTCACCGGGTCAGCCCCCTTTTTTAGTATAAAGATGGGAGCGGGCCCCCTGTTCAAATTAGATCATCTTTGGAATCAAGACACGACTTTCTTCGAAAGGACTTCACGATTTCTTCTTCAAGATTCTCCCTTGTGGCTAAGGAGTAGTCACCCTGCATCAAGCGGGCACCATCCTAAAGAACACTGCGGTCTGCTGCAAGTCCTTCATCACGAATCCGACGACCCAGCTCGACGAGACCCGGCTTCCCTGGCACCTCTGACCTCTACTCACCTCTACAGCCAAGCTGAGAACCGTGAGTGCGACGAGACCTCGAGGGACCGACAATCGCCAAGACTGCACAACATCTTTACTGCAAGCCCACCGTGTCCTCCACGGGTGAGTGCTTTGGGGTCCGAGAAGCCCCGACCCTGCACAGCTCCAGCACCCAAGATCAGCCTCCCTGCATCTCCACGATCTGCGTGGGGCCCTTCTGCTGTTTGCTGTGCACCGCGTTGTTTGGCTACTAGCCGGCTGGCTTGTGGCCTTCTGAACGACGCCCGACGACATCACTGCTGCTGGTCTGGTTGCTCCAGACTGGCCATTGCTTACTTCTTGAAGAGAGGCACCCCGGACCCTCCTGGTCCACTCCAGACGCCATTTTAGGTCCACCGCGTGGGCTTGAATTTGCCAAGGCTTTGTTGCCCAATCCTGGGTCCAGCGACGCCGACAGCTTCTATCTTCGTGGGACAGCTCGATCCTCCTTCCTGGTCGCCGACAACGCCTCCTGGTCCGTGAGATCTCCGAGCCCAGCGTCACCCACACGCCTTGTCGAGGTGGCTACCATCCGGTGCCCTCCTGGTGCCCACTGACTACTGGCTAGTAGTCTCGAACTTGGTCCCCTCTGCTTTCAGGTGTCATCTTCCATCGATCCAGGCTTGGATCCACCGAACTTTCTTCACTGGTCGCCTGCCAGCAACTTCTTCCTTCCAGGCTCCTGGTCCGTCAACGAGGATTCCCGACGTCTTTTGAGTCCTATGCAGCTGCAGCCCCTGGGCTAGGTAACTTCGGCATTTCGGTGCCCCAGCATAGCCTCACTATCCAAGGGTCAGAATCTACTTTCGTTTTCTCCCTACCAGGTCGGGTTCGCCCGAGAACACTAACTTTGCAATTCCACCATAGACTTTGTCCCGCATCTCGCGTGAGAGTGCACACACTGCACCCGAGTCCCCTAGGCCTCCTATAAGTAATCTGAAGGTTCTATAGTCAAGTCCTAGCGATTCCAAAGCCTATTAGTACTGTACTTACCTGCTAGTAATTTCGCATTCCACTTTTCAAGTATATGGTTTTCCGTGCCCCTCGGGCATTTGTATATACTGTGCTAACTTAAGTATTTTTGTAAGAGGTTTGGTTTGTGCTTAGTACCCTGTCCTCATAAAGAGTACAGGGCTGTTGTGATCTTTAATAAATAACTGTTTATTTTCATAACACTTGTGTGGTGTCCTTTCACTTGGTGTTCAAGGGGTATATGTGGTATAACAGCTGGCTTAACACGCCCTCTCGAGTCTTTAGCCTTAGACTGCTCGTATCCACGCTACTAGGATAGCTGGTCTATAAGGTTGACTTACAACCAATCATCAATAAGGGTTGCTGGACTGATACATAGTGTTCACTAGAATAGTGACCACTGCATATCAGGCCACCTTCTCACAAAGCCATCAATAAAAGCCTACACTGGCAGTGCTTTCAGAAGCGTAAAAGCTACTGCATAAGCCGATATCTGCCCCATTGGGCACCCTTGGGCAGAGGCTGTAGCTGCCAAGCATGCCACAGCCCTCTCTACCTGACAAAACTCCCACTTCTACTTTGTGTGGCAGGTTCTGTGCATTCAGGGAACAGAGAGATTAGTTTGATGACTGTGTGTCTGCACTGATCTGGTCTGGATTTCATGTGCTAGAGCAACTGAATATTGACCTACCTCAATCTGCTCCAGAACAATGAGCGCAGCAAAGATTTGATGAGAAGTCAAATGCTCAAAATAAACAGAATAATGCGCCTTTACACTATGGTTTCTCTGGGCATGCACTAAAATTTGGAACAACCCCTAAATAATGGCAACTGCAATTTTCTAATTTTGAAAAATATATTACTCTAAAGAAAAATGTGGAGTCTTGGTCTACAGTTGAATCACACAAACAAAATACCACTGCTTGGCAACATTACAGACAGGTATACCACAAAAATGCCCTGTGTGTCCCTAATGGATAAATAATCCATCCCTACATAAAAAGATCTGCTTCTTATGGGCCTGCCATTGGACGCCATGATCCTGCCCCCTGCTTTGAGTGCAGTACTCAGATTTGTCACTCATATATTGAAAAATAAAGGATTCAGCAAATAACTCCCTTTTCGTGGTTTCAATAACCACAAGGTAACAGAATTGTTGTAGAAAGCTTAAGCTTTCAATAAAGCCATGGTGCCTGGGTGTTACATTATCCAAGGGAGGTGGATGGTAAACTGCATGCTTTACTCCACCTGTACAGAGCAAGAACAACTCTTTTTGTGATACATACACACAAACATAGTGAACGCAGACATATGGTTATGCTGCTTGTGATTGTGCTGGCAGAAACTCAAATAGAACATCAGTAGAAATGGTGTGGATGTGTAGGAAAGAGTGTAAACCTAAGTGTGTGGTAGAGAAGTTCGAGTAAAACTTGACCCACAAGGAGAGACAGCTCCATCTGTTCATACTTTCATTATTGGGAGCAATGCTCCCAACACAAATACTCCTGGCTATGGGCCTGTCTCCGATCCGGCCTCTTGGTGCTGTCAAACTAAAAGAAGTGAAGAAGGTTTTTTCTTATTTATCCATTCATGCTAAGGCCCCGATTACAAGTTGGACGGGTACCTCCGTCCAATGCGAAAACACCTGTTTAAGTACGAGATGGAATTACAAGTTTGGTTTTATTGAATGCATCAGATAATTATCAGATGTGTTAAATAACCCAACATTGGTTACATTTTGACTGGTCAAACCTCCAGCAGAAATTTAACAGGGAAAATATGTACGGTATTTACATGTGGTGCGTTTAACAACAAAATCTGTGTGTTATTCCCTAATAACTCGTAATAGGTGCTATTTCTTGCACTCGATAAATAACGAACCCCAGGGTATCGTTGTTTACCAGATGGGATAAATAGCACTTTATTATGTTATATTATAGACACAATGAATCACCCCTGAAGGGGTATCTCGGGGATGGTGCGCAAATATAGATAGAAGAGGAGAGTCAGTTTATCCGAAGAACCAAGTCTTAAGAAGCTTTTTAAAGCGGGGAAAGTCTGAGCAAGACCAAATGTACAAAGGCAGTCTATTCCAATGATGGGGACCAAGATAGGAAAAAGATCGACCACCATATTTGACTGCATATATATGCTGAGGGCAAAGCAAGAGTTGGCTTTTCGATCTTAGATTCCTTGTAGGAAGATATGGGTGGAGTTTGAAGATATGCAGGGCACTCACCAGACAAGGATTTGTGTACCAGGCATAGGAGTTTAAATATGGAATGTTTCCTTACCAGAAGCCAGTGACGAGTTTTTAGAGTGGTTTCTGATTGGGGGTAGGGAGGAAGTTTACAAACCAGACATGCAGCCATATTCTGAACCACTAGGATAGTAGCATTTCATTTGCTGCTACCAAAAGGGCATTGCCATAGTCCAAGCAGCTTACAATAAGTCCCTGAGTTAGAATTCTTCTAATGTGTAGCAGTAATCACTAAAAAACCTTTGTGAGCGTGTTCATGATTCGCAAGCAGGCACAGCAGTTGGAACCAACCTACTGTCTCATAGAGAAGTTCTCGTCCTTTACTTCTAATCAAGCCCTAAGTGTTATACTCTAGAGTATGTCCTTGAGTGAAACACAATTGCAAAATAAAATGGTTTCGTTTTTCAAATCAAGTACTAGATACCACTCCGTAACTCAGTTGGGCTTATAGAAGACCCTCACCATCCCAATCCTTGGTACTTATTCTTGTGGCCAAAGATTTTTACACAATATCAAATGCACAGCCCCCAAGATGAGTTGTCATTTATCCCGACTCAAAATAGTTTCTCTCGAAACATTTATCCCCAATTTACTTGTGCATAATTTGCAGGAAAATGGGAAACGCTGACTGCATGGCCGGGCAAAATGATGGTGAAAAGATGACGATGACAGTAGCAAATAATGTGTAAATGTAAAGATGTGTAACCCAGCCAAAAGAAGCTATGTCATATTTTGAGTCACACTTTGATTAACACTTTATTGTGAGCAGAAAAGTGGTGAAATTCTGAGTTCTTCAGTCCTATTTTCATTGCTGGCCTGTCATTTTATGTTTATAATAAAAAATAGCATACATACAAGTAGCAGAACACAGCTGGAAAATACATATATATCAAACACATGACTTCAAAAACTATTCAAACCTAGTATAGGACAAATGGACAAGTCATGTTGAGATCTTTGGAGCTGTCCCATGTCAGGTTCCAGCCTACTTTCCTTTTTGTGCCTTAGACACCTTTTTGAAACAGTGAAATATATGTGCTTCAAGCAAAAACTCTTACTGATATTTTTACACCACGTACAATTATGAGATCTCCAATGCTTTTTTGCCTATGAGATGGCATTCAACTGTATGGATGAGAGACCCTTTGGAAAGTCCTCCTCCACTACAGTGTGCCACTTAAACTCTTTCGAATAATCAGTAACTCTTATGATATATGACCTGCAAGATAGTCCATGTAGGACAACTCATGGAAATGAAATGAAATGAAAATGAAATGAAAAAGATTCTTAATAAAGCGCACTGTGACCAAGCGGCTTCCTGGCAGCCTTCCAAGTGAGGACTGGAGTCTTCCAGGGTTGTTAGCTCTCTCCTTTTCTCTTCCTGCTGGCCACAGACTGATCATGAAGACATTCCCATTGAGGAGAAGAAATGGAATCCTGTGGACACCTTGGACGCAGATCAGTCACCTGGACTTTGCAGACGACTTGGTCCTACTCTACCATGTCCATCTGCAGATGCAAGAGAAAGCCAACAATTTGGCAGTATGACCAGCACAAGATCCTGAAGGCTAACGCAGCCAGCACAATTGCAGTCCCTCTTGCAGGTGATGCAATTTAAGAGGTTGAGGAGTTCACCTACCTGGGTATTGTCTTAGACAATCAGGGCAGCATAGATGCTGACATCAAGGCAAGAATAGGCAAAGCAAGGGCTGTCTTCATTCAGCTAAAGAAGATCTGTAGCTCCAAGGACCTAACTCTGCAAACCGAGATCAGGCTTTTTCACACCAACATAATGTCAATCATTCAGTATGGAGCAGAAACTTAGAGGACAACAGTGACCACCACCAACAAAATCCAGACCTTCATCAACGTCTGTCTGCGGAAAATCTTCCAAATCAGACTTTCAAACTTTCTGCTCATTAAGAAATTGTTAAAAGATGCTGATGCTGGATAAGTCATACTCTCTTCAAGTCCATTGCAAACGCCACAAGGCAAGCACTGACCTGGAACCCTCACGGAAAAATAAACTGAGGAAGGCCAAGAAACACCTGCTGCTGATGCCTCGAGGCTGACTGCAAGGAGATGGTTTACACCTAGAGTCAGATTGAAAGGAAAGCACATGACAGAAATGGATGGAGAGTCCTGGTTGATGGCCTATATCCCAGGAGATGTAGTACGCATATGTAAGTATGCTTTATATGCTTACAGTTGGTGGTGCACTCTAGCCAAGGTTGTAAGCCTACTCCTGCATAGGTTAGCACCAGTCCAGAACCAAAGATATGTCAGCAGATAGGGGTAGATAATGGTTATGAGCAGAAACCAGGGATAAACCTTAATTTGTAATATCTGTAATCTGGAGCTAGGTTTGTTGCCTTAGTCCTAGGAATGCAAGATCTGAATAAACTGGGATGTAATTGGCTGTCATAGCCCCAAGACCTCAGCGTCTGTGTATTGTATTGTATTGTAAGGGACATTTATAAAGCACGCTGACACCATGGGTTTCCTGGCGCTGGCAGACTGCTGGGGGGGGACTGGGAGGAATTAGCCAGATTGAGGGAAGAGCCAAGTTTTTAGGGATTTACGGAAGAGGGTAAGGGAATTGGAGGTTTTGAGAGAGATGGGGAAAGAATTCCAAAGTTTGGGGGCCAGAAATGCAAATCTCCGGCCTCCAGATCTGCAGAGTTTGACAGGGGGAGTGAGTAAGAGGTGCAGATGAGAGGATCTCAGGTTCCGAGAGGGGCTATAAGTCCTGATGAGAGATTTCAAAAAGACAGGACAGGAACCAGATAAGGATTTAAAGGTGAGGCAGCCGATCTGTGGATCTGATAGATCTCTGCTGCATGAGCCTGTCCAGTTTGTGTAATCTCAGAGATACCTGTGCAGTTTGAAGTCTGTGGTACTTGTTACTGGTCGTTCGGCCAACTAAGGGCCATCCCTTAAGAACGCTACTGTTATACCTGCTCCTCAGCCAGTGTGAATGTGCTGTGGAATATTGGCGTGCATTGTGATGGAATGTGAGGATGCCTGGTTGTGGAGAGTGTCAGTTGGAGGATGGGCTGAGCACCAGGGTTGCATGGTTTCTTACCGCTCTGTGAAGTTGGTATCCATCATACCACTTTCTTGTTAGCCTGGCCAGCCAGATTGTTTTTTGGTATCTAGGTTTAGTGTGTGTTTTGTGGTGTGGTAGTGTCTACTTTTCTTTGGTTTGTTAAAAGAAGGTTTATCCCTTTTTAATTTCTTTATTTTATCATTTGTTCTACACATGCATGAAATGTTTCCATCTATTATCTGCATGCTTTGGCATCAGCGCTTTGCAGCAATGATTATTTTTTATTTGCTTGCATTTGTTCTGATGTCTCTGTGTTGCATGCAATAATTTTATTGTCATCTTTTGCATGCACTATTTTTATTATTATTATTTTTAGAGCTTCTTTGTCATTTGTACAAAGAAAATGAGGTGTGTTATACCTGCTGCTCAGCCAGTGTGAATGTGCTGTGGAATGTTGGGCTGCATGGTGATGTAGTGGAATGTAAGGATGCCTGGATGTGGAAAGTGTCAGTTAGAGGATGGGCTGAGCAGCAGGAAGGCTGCCCCTTGTGGAGCTCTACTTTACATCATTACAACTTATCCTGAATAAACCTTTTTAATACTTACATGGACCATGAAGCATCCTTCTTCATTACCACAGCTACATCTCCTGGGATAGCTCTGCTGTCTGAGGCCTAAGCCTCTACAATGTTTGCCGGATCATTATTGATGATCTGGAGGTTGTCAACATGATAGTACATCATTTTTTGTTTGATGCATGGTCTGTCGCACTGACCAGCGTACGGGACAGGTTGAGGAACCAAAGCTGGAAAGTTTGCAGAACAGAAAAGGAACCAGAGTAGGAAGAGTATGAGTCCAGAATGGGATGCTATGAGAAAGGGTAATAAAACAAGGTGAGTACAGAAAAACAAAAGTGAAGCAAGGGGAGGAGGTGGGTACCAACAAATGAGGGTGGAGCAGGATTCTGAAGGGTAAGTATTATGCCACCATAATGTGGGAAAGGGAAGAGTTCTATTCAAGTGTGTCAAATAAGAATGGACCCTGCATGAATAAGGGTGTTCCATGACTAAATCAGTGTAACAGATGGTGCTTTGGGTAAGCGATGAGGCATAATGGAGACATTGAGGCAGATGGCATGTTGACCTGACCATAAACCGTAAGATCTGTGAACCAAGATAGCCCTGCTGTCTGAAGCCCACACCTTTGACATTGGTGTAACCCTCAGTTATGTGAGCCTATAGGATCTGGATATCATGATGGCCACAAAAGTTTTTATCTTGCCTATCTCTTTCTCTACCCTAGGCCAGTCCATGCTCCTTGTCATCCTACTACACAGGTGTGCCCTTCAGCAGCTGTTTACGGCTCACCAAGTTCCAAGCAGACTACTCCAGGAGGATCTGGAGGTACACCCCATGCCCAATGTTGAACCCTCTGCGCAGAGGGACCGGCCTCTTTGCAAACCTCCTCAGTGACCTCTGGGACTGCAGCTCAGCCACCTTTCCCCACGAGGAAAACCTGCACCTTACAAGTAAGTAATTCTGGTGACATTGTCTCAGGCAGACCGTATAGTCTTCCGAAGAGCAGTGACACATAGAATCCTACCAACACCTTTAGTTGGTGTTTTGAGGAACATAAATGTGCTAAGTAGAAACGCTGGTGATTACAGATTTTTTTCTGAATGTAGTAACTTGTAGGAGCTTGGGGCCAGATGCATCAATACAGAGTTTTGCGATTCCCTGATTGCGAATCATTGCGATTCGCTATAAGGAAATCACAAAACGGCATGCATGAAAGTGTTTTGAACACTTGCTGCGATTCCTATCGGATCGCAAATGGCCTACTTCATGATTATTAAGAGGTAGGTCGCAATTTGAGACCCCCTAGGAATCGCAAAACTCAGAGGGATAGTGGCCTGCTGGGTCAGTAGACCACTATGTCTGTGATAGCTTTTAAATAAAGCAATATTTTTTTTGTGAAGCAGCCCATTTCCCTTAAAGGGAAACGGGATGCTTTATAAAAATTAAACGTTTTCCTTTCAGTTTTTAAGAGCAGGCAGTGGTCCGTGGGATCACTGCCTGCTCTTAAAAATTGCTTTTACAAACATTCACAAAGGGAAGGGGTACCTTGGTGACCCCTTCCCATCTGCAAATGGGTTACCACCTACTTGAAGTAGGTGGTAAAATGCGAATGTTTTGCAACCACATATCGATCACAAAACATTCCTACATATCGATGCGATTCAGTATTAGGAAGGGACGCCCTAAACATTCCCCTTCCTAATAGCAAATCTCAAACCCATCTTGCGATTCCGTAACAGGTTACCGAATCCCAAAACAGGGTTTGCTGCATCTGAAAGGCATTATTTGCGTTCACAAACGGGTCGATTCTGCGAATCGGCCCATTTGCGAAGACAAACATGCTTGATGCATGTGCCCCATGCTGTTTGTGATATTTAGGAGGGATTTTGGTATAGTAAAGTATGCGCTCAGAAGTTAGCTTCGTGTGTTGGTTGGGAGTATGTGTTATGAAGTTTACATCTCAATGTGGTTAGCTGTTTGCACCCTTTAGTTGGTATAGTTCAAGCCATCTCCTAGTAATGATAGAAATCTTAGTTCATCATCCTCTTCTATCATATGCATCGGATATCTGAAATCATTGAACAATAAGGGAGCAGGTTGGTTAGAGCATTAAACTTTCTAATTTCTAATTTACTAGCTGATATTCAGGATTAGGGATAGTGAAACACGTATTGTTAATATTTAAAGGTTAAAATGTGAATACAGATCAGATATACCTGACACATTAATACATTTACTCTCGCGTGTTTAATTGACCAGAAAAATTATTATTATATTTTTTTAATTCTTGAATAAAAGTTAGGACTGTTTAAGAAGGATTTGCACCGTTTACATGTGAAAGTTTTATAAATTATATTGCTGTGTCAAATGTTTTATTATGTTGTACTGATGTATGTTTTTTTTTTATAAATCTTTTTATTAACTTTGCTCATATCAATAAACAATACAGGACATTTAGCACAGTGCATGGGGTGAAATTGCAGTTTACAGGACAATGATCGACCTGCGATGGCACAAGTAAGACAAATGACAATTGGTATTACAGTCCCACACCACCCCTCATCTCCCTGTATTTACGCCATGGCCCCCAAATTTTCTGCCATTTTTTGGCGCATCCCCTGCTTTTGTAGATGGTTTCTTCGGCCCTTTGGCACCAGTCTATGTCTCGCTCCCATTGGTCCCATTGAGGCGGTGTCCGCGAGCCCCAAGCCCTTGCAATATTCCTTTTTGCCACCCCTGCCGCCAGAGCCAGCCAGATCTACTTGTGCCTAGTCCAGTCTGAGTCCCTTCTAATCATTAAAAGTAGCCACCTGGGCTCCAGCGGGACCGGTGACCCCACCACTGCCGTCATTGTGTCAACTACCTTAGTCCAGAAGGGAACTATCTCTGGGCAATCCCATAAGATATGATAGAAGGTGCCCTCCTCCCCACATCCCCGTGCACAAAGGGTCGACTGACTCCTCCCCCAAGCGTACAGATGGGTGCGGGGATAGTAGACTCTGTGCAGGATCTTAATCTGCACCAGCCGGAATCTGCTGCGGATTGCTATTTCCTGTGGGCTCTGTAGGGCGTCCTGCCAGTCTTCGTCTTCCAATTCACCAATGTCTCCCACCCATCTCTCTCGCAGCGTCGCTAGTGGGTCCGCCATGTTAATGAGTTTACGATATATTGTGGAGGTGGGCTTCTCCACTATCGGGTCCAGGAGTAACCTATCTTCCATGGGGGAGTACTCTGGGATAGATGTGCCGCTCACTATATGAGCCCGTAATGCGTGGATAAGGCGTACGTAGTGATAGTGCTGGGAGTCCTGTAGGTCGTACTCCTTTTTAAGGTATGCAAAGGATCGCAGGGTTTCCCCTTTCCAGACATCTCTCAGATATTCTATACTTATAAGTTTCCAGCCTCGGTACCCCGTCAAGCGAGTCACATCCCTCAACTGGTCTCCATGCCACAGGGGGGTTCTACCCATTAGGGAGCCCGACCACCCCAAAAATGTATTGGCCTCCCTCTAGCATTGAACCACCACTCCGGTGTGGGACAGGCCAATCCTTTCCTGTTTCCGAGCATAAAGCAAGGACTCGCAGTTCCTCCCCGTCATGGCCCACCGATCTACCCTATAGGCCGGTTCCGACCAATCTGCGTACACCCAGTCGTTTACCACCTGCAACTGGGAGGCCCAGTAATACAGCCTGACGTCCGGCAGGGCCAACCCCCCATCGTAGACCCCCCTCATTAGCATAGGCAGTGCTATCCTAGGGTTGCCACCATCCCAGAGCAGGACGCGTACATCTTGCGTTATCCGCTTGAACACCCCTGGAGGTATCGGATATGGCGTATTTTGCAGGATGTAAAGTAAGCGCAACAATGCGAGCATCTTGAACACTGCCGCCCGACCCATGAGGGAGAGAGGCAGCGATCTCCAATGGTTCACATCGGTTTTAAGATGCAACATTTGGGGTTCCAAGTTCCTAGCGAAGAACTCCGCCCCGTCCAGAACGATAGAAGCAGGACACCAGGTCGGGATTCTCGGTGGAGAGCCTGAGAGTGGGAAAATCACTGACTTCCCCCAATTAATCGTGTAGCCTGAGTAACTACCAAATAACTTGAAGAGGTGTAGGGCCTGTGCGATCGAGTGGTATGGTTGGGCCATATATAACACGATATTGTCTGCGTATAAAGAAATACGCTCCTCCCACTCATCACTCAACGCCAGGCCCCAAAACGATCTGTCCCTCCTAATGCAGTGCGCTAGTGGCAGCAGGGCTAATGCGAAAAGGAGTGGGGACAAAGGACACCCTTGCCTAGTGCCCTTCCGTAGCGGGAAGGCTCTAGACACCGCACCGTTAACTCTCACCCTCGCCACCGGTTGGTCATATAGAAGCCGAACCCAACTGCAGAATATAGGACCAAATCCCAATCACTCGAGCATCATAAACAAGTAGGGCCACTCAATACTATCAAAAGCCATTGAGGCGTCCAGCGCCATCAATGCTGTCTGGGTGTCCCCCACATCCTCTGTCATGTATAGTACTCCATAGAGGCGCGTAAATTATGTTGGGTGCTCCTACGTGGCATAAACCCGGACTGGTCTACGTGTATTAAATCTGGCAGGACCGATAGCTGCCTGAACGCCAGGGCCTTGGCTAAGACTTTGGGTTCTACATTTATAAGTGAGATTGGGCGGTAGGATGAACAATGATCAGCCGGTTTTCCCGTTTTATGGATTATTACCATTGTGGCCTCTCCTTGGTCAGGCGGCAGCCTACCCTCCTCTCGCGCTTCCCAGTACATCTGTAGGAGTGGGCCGATGATGATGTTGGCCTGTCGTTTGAAAAGCTCCACCGGGAGACCGTTGGGCCCCTGCGCCTTCCCAGACTGGAGGGAGCCAAGGGCTAACACTATTTCCTCCCATGTGAGGTCAGCCTCCAGTCGACCTGTTTGCTCTTGGGATAAGGTGGGGAGCGCAAAATCCTGCAAGAATTCTGCGCAGTCTTGTTCAGTGTGGGTGCAGACCGGGGTGTAAACCCCTTCGTAGTAGGATGCGAAAGCTTCCGCTATATCTGTGCTGTCTGAGGCCAGTGAGCCTGCTTGGCGCGCACCCCGGCCACCCAAGAGCGCTCCCTGTCTCAGCGTCCGAGCCACGCCAGCAGCTTAAGAGCCTTATCACTCACATTGTAGATTCTGTGTTGTGTGGCAATGGAGTAGGCCCGTGCCTCGCCTTCTGCTAGAGCCCTGAGCTCCTTCTGTTTAAGGGCCAAGTTGTGTCTTCTATCTGCCGTTGGCGTTGCACTTGCCCCCGTCTCTATCTCCTCAATCTCCCCCTCCAACCGGGTAACCTGCAGGGATTCTTCCTTCCTCTTTGCTCCTATCAGCGCCGGGCCTGTCCCCTTAGAACAGCTTTGAAGGCCTCCCAGAGCGTGTTACTGGACTCTACTGATCCTTTATTCTCCTCAAAGTATAGCTGGGAGCCCTCCCGGAGCTTATCACTTATGGTGTTGTTGCGAATGCACCACGGATCAATCCTCGGGAAGGAGGCCCTGTTAATCGCTGTCCCCTTGATCGTAACCCCAACTGGGTAATGATCGGAGATTCCTGGGGCCAGGAGATGAGGCCCGCAAAGTCGCCCAGCTGGTCCGCACGCGTTAAGAAATGGTCTAGCCGGGAAAGGGACCCATGTCTAGCCGAGAATAATGTATGGGGTGGTGTGTGCGCCAGATGTCTCTAAGCCCCAGGGCAGAAATAAAGTCCTGCAATCCATACTCCCCCCTGGACCCCCGCCCCTCACCTGAGCGGTCCAGGTCAGCATCCATTGCGGCATTGGCGTCACTACCTAATAGGAGGGTACCCCATGGTAGATCAGTCAGGAAGGAGCCCAGTCGTGTGTGCGTTGAGGAGTGAAGTCCCGGCGGGACGTAGCAGGAGCCCAGGACTATGGTTCGACCCTCCCACCTGCCAGCCACTGCGACCAAGCATCCCGAGTCGTCTGTCCAGGTACCTGACACTATTAATGGCAGGGTGTTGCGGATTAAAATGCCTACCCCTCTGGATCCTGACGTGAACCCCGAGTGGGCCACCATTTCGTATCCAAATCTGTCAAGGGCCTTGCATCTGTTACCTCGCAGGCGCGTCTCCTGGAGCAGGACCACATCTGGTGAGTGTCTTTTAAGGTACTGGAGCACTAGCTTCCGCTTAATTTTGTTGCCCAAACCATTGACGTTCCACATCCAAACTTTAATGAGGGTCTGGTCCCCCATCGTTAACATCTGCCCTCCAACTTATCTGACCATGAATGTCCCACTGTGCCCCGATCGAGCAATTTCCGCATGCAGAAACACTGCGCTGATATCGAGCATAACATACCCCTGTCGCAAAAACTCCCCCCCTTACCAACTCCCCCCTCCCTGCCTCCCTGCTAGGTGGATACCCAACCTCCCACCAACCAAACGTGCAGAGTGCCTGTCGACCCTTCTTTACATAACAAAACCTGAACAGGAAACGTGAGCTTGCAGTCAGCAAAAAGGTTATACAGTATTGACGGAAGTTAGACCCTACATGGTTAACATTTTCTAGCAACCCCTAGTCAACTCCCCAGGTCCCCACCCTTCCCCGTCAGGTCATAGTGAGTATGTGTTCCAAGCAGTGTGTCCAATACGCTAGGCAGTTCCCAATGGGGCCAAGGAAATGTGGTCTCCCATGACTTGCGACATCTCCCACTAACCTCTTCTCGGGCTCCAGGGCTACCGGAAACCCACCAATCGCCCAGGGCAGAAGTCACCTTACGTCACTGCAACTTGCCAATTACCTCGGCCCCCTTTGAACCTTGTCCTGAATGTCTGCAACGTGGGTGTCTCTTTTCGGTGCATCTCGTCGTGGTGAGCTTTGTTCAGGTTCGCGCCTACCCCCGCTCCTTCCCACTGTCTGCCATCCATCCAGCCAGTCGCTGGCCTCCTCTAGCGACTCGAAGAAGTAGGACTTACTGCCATCGAGTACCGTAAGCCGTACAGGGAAGAGCATCATGTACTTCACACCTTGCTCACGAAGAGCTCTCTTCACTCCTTCAAAGGACCTGCGTAGACGCTGAACGTGGAGCGTGAAGTCAGGGAAGAAGCGGATGGTAGCGTTCTCAAGCTGAAGATCTCACTCTCGATGCCTGTAGGATGGCATCCCGGTCCCTGTAGTTCAGGATCCTAGCGATTATTGTGCGTGGTGAGGCCCCTGGCTTAGGCTTTCCCCCCAGTGCTCGGTGGGCTCGTTCAACAGAGAAGAAATTGGAGAGGCGTTTCAGTTTCAGGTGATTAAGGATTAAGTCTTCCACGAAACAGTCGGTAGATTGCCCCTCCAGTCCTTCCGGAACCCCCACTATGCGGATATTATTGCGCCGCGCCCGACCTTCCTGGTCCTCCAGTCGGGCCTGAATATTGGACTGGTTTCCCGTAAGGGTGGCCACTTGTTCTTCCAGTCTCTTTGTTTTGGATTGGAGACCACCAATTCCCGTCTCTGCCACTGCAACCTTTTCAGACATCTTTCGCAAGTCGGCCCGTAGGAGGTTAACCTCCTCCGTTACAGAATCCAGTTTGGGCCCCGAGGTGTCCAGCAGGTCTCTGATTGAGCCCATGATGTCCTTCAGCGACGGGTCTGAGTCGTTGTCCACTGGGTCCCCCAGTTGGCCGCCCCCTGAAGTTTCCTCCTCCCTGCCCATGGCCACTGTGAACTTATCAATATGGTTGGACTGGCCTTGGCCTGGTGGTTTGTTGCGGCCCATGTTTGGGCGGGCAGGCCACTCTCGTGCGTGGCAGTAGGTGCCCCCAACGCTCTGTTTGTGCGCCTATGAAACTGGCCCTTGTCCTCTAGTGGCCGCGCGCTGTGGCGATGCTCGCCTCCGCTGTCTTGGAGCTGCTGGTGACCAGCACCGTTACTCCTGCCTTGCAGATTGTGTTCCTGCCCCGGTGTGTGCCCTGTCACTGCTGCGCTCTTCTTTCAATGGCTCATCCGGCGTGTGCCATCCCGCCAGGGCCTCCGCCCTCAGTTAATGCCCGAGGTTCAGGCTCAGGGCGGCGCTCCTTATGCCTTGAGTGCCTGCACTGCCTTCGCTCTTTAATAGTGCCGAGGGTGCGGGCCGCTCAGCTATCTCGCAGCCCCAGGGCCCGATGTGCGACTAAAGCAATTTCTTCCAAGGAGGCTGCTCACTCATTCACTCACGCCGCACATGGACCCACCTCGTGGCTGCTGCACTAGCGGGGGGCCTCCACGCAGCTCAGTTCACTGCTCTCTGCCTGGTGCCGATAGATTCTGCGCGGCCAAGATCGCGCATACCTCTGCCTTTCACCGCCGTCATCGACCCCCCGGGGCACTGGGGGGACGCCTGCCGCGCGATCCGCTGTCTGGGATGATCGCGGGTCCCGCTATCGCCAAGTCACTGCCTGGCGGGCGCCATTTTGTCCTTGGTGTTGGGCCGGTCGGGCCGCCTGGAGCTAGCGTTAGAGTCCTCTCGGGGGTCACCTCGGTTGTCTTGCGGGTTTCGCTGCCTCCCTATGGCTTCCGATGCCGTTAGTCACTGCGTTTTTGAAGGATTGTGCCGGATTTTGGGTGAGTGCATGCTTACTATTAGCACAGCTCTGTCAGTGCGCGGCCATCATCGGTGGCTGCAAGCCACGCCCCATCGATGTATGAATTTTGATCTTTATTTGGGCATACGTGTTTTCATAAGCTTAATTTATACTTACAAAAATATTATTTACAAACTGTTAGACGGGGACCTGGAGGGTCGGCCGAGGACAAGGGGAGAGGCCTCCGGTGAGGGCCGTCTCCAGCGATCATACAGACAAGTAACTTCCCCCCCACAGATGGACATCACACGAAGATAAGGTTAACGCTCTTTATATGCAGTTCTTGAAGTAAGGTAGTACGGTACAATGAGATCAGGACACGAGGATCCTCTCAATTCTAGTCTCTGGAAGGGAAAGGGGGTAGCGGGACAGTCTTGTTACCAATCTGGTATTGAGATGAGACGATGGGTAGCTCACAATCCTCGAGCTCGGCGTTCGGGAAGGTCGGGCCGCGGCAGCGCCAGCAGGTCCCGAGGAGGTCGTAGGTAGCAACGGGCCGCGGCAGCGCCAGCAGGTCCCGACGAAGATGGTGGTTGCAAGAGGCCGCGGCAGCGCCAGCAGGTCCCCACGAGGATGAAGGTTGCAACGGGCCGCGGCAGCGCCAGCAGGTCCCACGAGGATGAAGGTTGCAGAAGGCCGCGGCAGCGCCAGCAGGCAGGACGACAGTTCACAAGGCAGGGCTGCGGCAGCGCCAGCAGTCCGTCAAGGATGAGTTCTTCACGGTGTCTCTCGACTCCAGGATACAACTGCCTTCCTGCTCTGGAGCTGCCTCAGTTATAGGTCTGGCGCCCTTTGATGTCCGGACCCTCGCACTTGGAGGTCGGGAGGTCCGGGATGAGGGAGTCCAGACACCCAGCAGGGGGGGTGGAGCCAGCGCCCGGGGAGGCTGGGGGCGATCGGCACCTGGCGGGGGAGAGCCATCAACACTTCTTTCTCCCATTGACCTGCCAAGTGGTCCGTTCACCTCCTGGGTGGATGGTGGTGCCGGAATGTCGGGGCCTGGCCAGGCCCAGGGTTGGGGTCGAGCTGAGGCCACGCGGCCTCGTGGTGCAGTGTCCAAGATGGCGGCTGGGCCGGGCAATGGTGCTGACGGTGGCCCGGGCCAGTGATACAGAGATATCCGGGAGCAGGCGTCCCGTAGGGGACGGGTTGCGGGTTGCTTCTGTGGGTAGCACCTGGAGAGCCCGTGTCTGGGCCCTGTCATGCGGGGAGGGAGCGAGCCCTTCATGGGGCCTGTCCAACATGCGTCCCCCCCAGCTGAAGGCGGGGAGAGTCACCCATCCTCTTGGGGACTCTCCTCGTCGAGGCGGAAAAAGCGGGACAGGCCATCCGCGTTGGCGTGGTCTTGGCCAGGGCGATGCTCCACAGTGAAGTCCATCCCCTGCAGGGAGATGGACCATCGCAATAGTTTGGGATTCTCCCCCCGCATCTGCATTAACCATTGCAGGGGGCGATGATCTGTTTGCACCCGAAAGTGGGTACCGAAGAGGTAGGGCCGGAGCTTCTTAAGGGCCCATACTACTGCAAAGGCCTCCCGCTCGATGGTGCTCCAGCGCTGTTCTCGGGCCAGCAGGCGTCTGCTGATGAAGGCCACTGGTTGGTCGACTCCCTCTGGGTTCAGTTGGGAGAGGACGGCCCCAATGCCATGGTCTGAGGCATCAGTCTGGACGATGAACTCGCGGCTGTAGTCGGGGGCCTGGAGCACAGGGGCGGTGCACATGGCGGCCTTCAGCTTCTCGAAGGCCGCTTGACAGTCGGGAGTCCAGTTGACTGTTTTTGGGTGGTTCTTGGATGTGAGTTCCGTGAGGGGCCCCACAATGCTGCCATAGTCCTTCACAAACCGCGGGTAGTATCCGGTGAGCCCCAAGAAGGCTCGGACCTCGGTTTGGGTTACGGGGGGGGTGCCAGGACTGGATGGCAGCGATCTTGAACTGGAGGGGGGCCACCAGACCGCTTCCCACTTGGTGTCCAAGGTAGGTCACGGACCCCTGGCCAATTTGGCACTTGCTGGCCTTGATTGTGAGGCCGGCCTGTTGGAGGGCCTGCAGGACCTCTCGGAGGTGGCGGAGGTGGTCTGACCAGTGGCGGCTGTATACCGCGATATCGTCCAGGTAGGCGGCGCTGAACTGTTCGAGGCCCGCCAATACCTGGTTCACAAGTCGTTGAAAAGTGGCTGGAGCATTTTTCATGCCAAATGGCATCACTTTGAAATGGTAGTGTCCATCCGGGGTGGAGAAAGCGGATCGTTCTTGGGCCCTGGGGGTGAGGCCGATCTGCCAGTAGCCTGCTGTCAGGTCGAAGATGCTTAGGTAGCGGGCAGCCCCCATGCGGTCGACCAGTTCATCTGCTCGGGGGATGGGGTGAGCGTCGGTTCGGGTGACAGCGTTCAGACCCCGATAGTCGATGCAGAATCGGAGCTCGGGTGTGGTGCCCGGGACAGCAGCTTTGGGGACCAGTACGACTGGGCTGGCCCAGGGGCTGTCCGAGGGTTCGATGACTCCGAGTGCGAGCATCTTGGAGACTTCTTCTTGGATGCAGGCGCGCACCCGATCTGGTACTCGGTACGCCTGGTGTCGGATAGGGGGACTGTCCCCAGTGTCCACGTCGTGCAGGCACCCGGGGGTGAGGGAAAATAGGTTTGCAAATTGCAGCAGGAGGGCCCGACAGTCTTGGCGCTGCTCCGGGGTCAGGGCATCGGAGAGTCGGACCCCGTCCACCGAACCATCTTTTTCACGGGTCCTCAGTAGGTCAGGGAGGGGCTCGGAGTCCTCTTCCGCTCCACTGTCTGTAGCCATCAGCAGGCTGAGCTCCGAGCGCACGAAGTGTGGTTTGAGTCTGTTGGCGTGGAGGACCCGGAGGGGGTTCCGGGGGGATTCCATGTCGATGAGATAGGTGACGGGGCTCTTGCGCTCGACCACCTTGAAGGGCCCCGTCCATTTGTCCTGTAAGGCACAAGGTTCGATGGGGAACATCACCCATAGCTGCTGACCAGGCTCGAACTTGATGGAGGAGGCATGTTGATCGTACCATTTCTTCATGTCCTCCTGACTGGCCTCAAGATTGGCTTTGGCGATCTCTCTGAATCGCCTGGTCTGATTGCGGAGGGTCAGGAGGTACTTGTAGATGTCTGGAGGGGTCTTCAGGGGGGCCATTTCCCATTCTTCTTTAACTAGGCCGAGGGGCCCTCGAACGGGGTGTCCGTACAGGAGTTCGAAGGGGCTGAAGCCGAGGGACTTCTGGGGGACTTCTCGGTAGGCGAAGAGGAGGCACGGGAGTAGCACGTCCCACTGGCGGCGTAGGGGTTCTTCCAGCCCCATGATCATCCCCTTGAGAGTGCGGTTGAACCGCTCGACCAGTCCGTTTCCTTGCGGGTGATAGGGGGTTGTGAATCGGTAGGTGACTCCGCACTGCTGCCAGAGGGATTTCATATACTTTGAAATAAAGTTCGTGCCCCTGTCGCTGACGACCTCCCGGGGGAAGCCCACTCGAGAGAAGATCCCCATTAAGGCTCGGCCTACCACTGGTGCTGTTACAGTTCGAAGGGGAACGGCCTCGGGATAGCGGGTGGCGTGGTCCACCAGGACCAGGATGAATCGATGCCCTTGTGCTGTTCGGGGGTCCAGGGGCCCCACAATGTCTATTCCCACCCTTTCGAATGGGGTGGTAACAACGGGGAATGGTTGCAGGGGTGCCTTGAGTTTGCGGCCGTTCTTCCCGCTGGCCTGGCAGGTGGGGCAGGACCGGCAGTGGTTGGAGACGTCATTTCTCATTTTTGGCCAGTAAAAGTGGGTTACCAGGCGGTTGTATGTTTTGTCTTGCCCCAAGTGTCCAGCCAGGGGGACATCATGTGCCAAGTTCAAAAAGAAGTCTCTGAAGCGGAGGGGCACCACCAGCACTCGACTGGCCCCCAACTCCGCGATTCTTTGTTCGCTGTACAGTAGGTCATTGTCCGAATAGATCCAGTGGGCCCCTGCGGTGTCTCCCGCGCTCTGGGCGAGTGCTTGCTGTCGCAGTCCCTCGAGGGAGGGACAGATCTTTTGCTCTTGCCGGAATTGCTCCTGGTTGGGTCCCCCTTCGTGACGCCACTGAGCCAGGTCTGGAAGGTCTTGGGGCTGAGCGGGCCCTTCTTGGGTTTGTTCCGGGGGGTCGGTATGGATGGTGTCTTCCTCTGGAGCGATCGGGGGAGGAGGTGCTGGCCATTCGGGTTCTTCAGGTCTGGGGATGGTGCGGGCAGCCATGGACCAGGTTGTTACGCACGCCCAGTCTGGGAGGCCCAACATCCCCAGGTGCTCTCTTCTTTCAACGGCCGCCCACGGGGAACTCTCGAGATCGTTTCCCAGGAGGCAGTCCACGGGGGCATCATCGCGGACAGTCACTTTTAGCATACCGGACACTCCTCCCCATTCGAAGGGGACGCAGGCCATCCGACACAGGCTCTCAGAATTGTCAGCCGATCGGACGGGGCAAAGAACGTTTGGCAGGATTTGTTCTGGGGTCACCAGGTGACAGCGGACGGCCGTCACACTGGCCCCCGTGTCACGCAGGGCTTCGGCCTTGCGCCCATTTATGTTCACCCACTGGCTGTATTTCCTGGTGTTGGCGGGTAGGGGAGCCCGCGGGATCATGTCTCTTCCCCCTAGGCAAGCGGGGACCATGGCGGCAGGTTCCCACTCGGGCTGCTCCTGCTCGTACTCTTCATGCTCTTCGGAGATTTGCTCTTCTCCTAGGGCGGCGGCAGCTACCTGGCGGGGCCCGGGAGTCTGGTTCTTTGGGCAGTTCGGGTCACTGGCATAGTGGCCGACTCGCTGGCATCGGTGACAAGTAACATTGGCTCGGAACCCTGGGCGCATCGGGGGGTTGCCCCGGCCGGCCGGGGGCGGGGTGTTGTTAGCGGGAGTGGCCGGGACGGGGACGATGATGACCTTGGTTGGTTCTGTTCTGCTAGTTTGGCCCACTCCGGGCCACTCGGGTGCTTTCCCATCGGTCAGCCTCAGCGGCGAGCTGCCGTGGTTCAGTCAATTTACTGTCGAGGAGGTGCTGCCTGAGCTCGACGAAGCAGTTGTTGGAGAGGTGCTCCCACACAATGAGGTTGAAGAGCTGCTCGTAGGTTGTTACGTGGCTACCCTTGATCCATCCCTCGAAGGCTCGGCTGAAATAGTTCACATATTCTACCCAAGTTGTACCCGGGATCCGGGTGCAGTCGCGGAACCTCTGGCGGTACATTTCGGGCGTAAGCCCATATCGAGTGAGGAGGGCGGCCTTCATGTGGTCATAGGACGTCATTTGATGGTCCGGGAGCTGTAGCAGGGCATCGCGGCCTTCATTGACGAACCTCCCCCATAGACCGGCTCCCCTGTCACTTCGATCGATCCGGTGGGAGGTCATGGCGATCTCGTAGGCCTTGAACCACTGCTGTATGTCGTCGTTCCGATAATATTCACGGACCACATCTTTGGGGATGTGGACCTTTTGTTCGGTAGCGCCTGGGGTGCGCGGTTGCTCGGGCACCCCTAGGTCTTTGTTCTGTTTCCGCATTTCTATCTCTGCTAGCTTGCGCTCGTGTTCGTATGCCAGTCTTTTTTCTTCGAGTTCTCTCTGTCTTTGCTTTTCTTCCCGCTCTTCTCGGAGCCGTAAGTGTTCTAAGTTTATCTTTTGTTCCGCCAGTTTCAGCTCTCCGTCCAACTTGAGCCGTGCCAACTCTAATTCGTGTAGTCTGCTTTTTTCTCGTTCTTGGATCTCTTCCCGGGAGAGACCCGTTCTCCTTTCTTCCGTCAGAGTGGTGTTTGTCTCTGGTGCTTCGATGTTTTGGTCCCGGGGTCCGGCGGCATTTGTTTCTGCCCAGGATTCTAGGGCGTGTTTGAAGTCATCTTTCGTGCTCAGACCGGTGGTAGCCATGCCTAGTTCTATACAAAATTGTTTTAGCTCTCGGTGGCTGTACTCTTCTAGTCTTTCCATCTGGAATTTCTCTGTAGATCCGCTCTCTTTGGTCGTCATTGTGGTTTAGTCGTAGGGTGAGTTACTCTCTGTACGATTACGCGTTGGTTCGGATCGCGCCGCTGGCCACCAATGTTAGACGGGGACCTGGAGGGTCGGCCGAGGACAAGGGGAGAGGCCTCCGGTGAGGGCCGTCTCCAGCGATCGTACAGACAAGTAACTTCCCCCCCACAGATGGACACCACACGAAGATAAGGTTAACGCTCTTTATATGCAGTTCTTGAAGTAAGGTAGTACGGTACAATGAGATCAGGACACGAGGATCCTCTCAATTCTAGTCTCTGGAAGGGAAAGGGGGTAGCGGGACAGTCTTGTTACCAATCTGGTATTGAGATGAGACGATGGGTAGCTCACAATCCTCGAGCTCGGCGTTCGGGAAGGTCGGGCCCCGGCAGCGCCAGCAGGTCCCGAGGAGGTCGTAGGTAGCAACGGGCCGCGGCAGCGCCAGCAGGTCCCGACGAAGATGGTGGTTGCAAGAGGCCGCGGCAGCGCCAGCAGGTCCCCACGAGGATGAAGGTTGCAACGGGCCGCGGCAGCGCCAGCAGGTCCCACGAGGATGAAGGTTGCAGAAGGCCGCGGCAGCGCCAGCAGGCAGGACGACAGTTCACAAGGCAGGGCTGCGGCAGCGCCAGCAGTCCGTCAAGGATGAGTTCTTCACGGTGTCTCTCGACTCCAGGATACAACTGCCTTCCTGCTCTGGAGCTGCCTCAGTTATAGGTCTGGCGCCCTTTGATGTCCGGACCCTCGCACTTGGAGGTCGGGAGGTCCGGGATGAGGGAGTCCAGACACCCAGCAGGGGGGGGTGGAGCCAGCGCCCGGGGAGGCTGGGGGCGATCGGCACCTGGCGGGGGAGAGCCATCAACACTTCTTTCTCCCATTGACCTGCCAAGTGGTCCGTTCACCTCCTGGGTGGATGGTGGTGCCGGAATGTCGGGGCCTGGCCAGGCCCAGGGTTGGGGTCGAGCTGAGGCCACGCGGCCTCGTGGTGCAGTGTCCAAGATGGCGGCTGGGCCGGACAATGGTGCTGACGGTGGCCCGGGCCAGTGATACAGAGATATCCGGGAGCAGGCGTCCCGTAGGGGCCGGGTTGCGGGTTGCTTCTGTGGGTAGCACCTGGAGAGCCGGTGTCTGGGCCCTGTCATGCGGGGAGGGAGCGAGCCCTTCATGGGGCATGTCCAACACAAACCATTCCCTTCAGTCCTGCACATGAACAGTTTTCAAAGCATGATTTAAAGGTTAAGTGGAGTCAGAATGAAGTTCGGAAATTGTTCTACCCGCCCTTTAGTATGGCCTGCTGGAACTGGGCAGCTGTCCGGCAATGATAATCAACACTTAGGTCCAGATTTACTAATAATTTGTGCTGGGTTTGCATCACAAATAAATAACACACTTTCTTAAGCAAATCATGACTTGCGTTAGAAAGTTGCCCAAAGTAACAAAAATAGCACTTTGCACTAGTTTGTGACCAGGTGTTTTACAACTGGTGGTACATGGGCGTTCCCAAACAACAAACTATGGGGTTTGACACAAACTTACATCTAATAACATTGCTAGACTGACATTTGCTTCAGAATTCTATACCTCCTCGAGGCAGGTGTGACAGTGGAGCAACTTTTAGATTCTTCATATTTTTCTAGATTTGCATGCATGTTGCACTATAGAGCACATACACAAAATTGGAAAAGTATTAATGCACAGTTTTTATACTAGAAGGTGCTCCTCCGGTACAAAACCTATACCTTACAGAACGCACACATTTGCACCATGGTGCAAGGGTGTGTGCACTAGCACATGGTAGCCTAAAGGGCGCCAGCACAGGGATAGAGGGAAACACCGCCATCTCCTAAAAGATACGGCGCTGTTCTGCTCTCCCTTTCACACAATTCAGCAGAGCAAATTTGCCCTCTAGTATTTATAGTAGGCATTTGGCACAGCTCAGGTGAACGTTTTATACATTTCATTGTTTGGAATAGATCAGGTAAAGACCACAGGTGCTGCTTTGGCCATGAATTCATGAGTGCAAGTCGCTGATGTTAGTTTTTTCCTTCATCACATAACACTTGAGAAGAAACAACCCAATCCAGTGGTCAGTGGAACCTTTATTCAACTTTGTGCCCTATGTAGTCTTATGTACAGTTCACAGAGATCCAAAGAACCTTCAGTAGATCAGGAACATGGAGGTTCTCCTCAGCCTTGAACGAGGGGTTCAGCAAAGAGTTGCAGATATAAAATAGCAAGATTTCAATTAGGAAATGAACGGGGCCCCTGAATCTAGGATGAACGTACCATGACAGGGAAAATACAACTTTGGGAAACAGCAAACCTCTACAAGGATATTCAGCCATCAACCACCAGCTAATCCAGAACGCTGTTGCAACTACTACTAAAGAGGTGATCTCAGGTAGCATCAATTAAAAGTCCCAGCAGGCCACAGCTTCAGAAGACTTATGAGCCAAGGCCTTAAGACACACAATCAAATGACAGACATGGTAATGATAAAGGACACATAAAACAAAGAGAAGGTCATCTAATTGCCTATTGAAGAACTTCATTCAGCTAGGAAAAAGACTTCTGTCAAATGTCCATTATTAGCCACGTTGACCTACTGGGCTGAACTTGAAAGCTGAAATGAAAACAACCAATGAACATTATCAGGAATGGTGAATGTTATTCATTTTCTTCTTCAGGGCTGTTTAATGGACGATCGCTTGACCACAGGTTCCCCAGTCCCTGCTTTCATTTACTGTGGACCCTACCATTTACCAGACATGTTATCAGTCATTAATGTTGTTATTGCTCCATAGTGGAATGTAAGACTTATTGAAAGCTTCCAACAGCTACCAGTATTGAAGCCACTACTAGGAGTTGCACAACTGCCCCAAGACATTTTTGGCTTCTACTTGGTTTATTATCATTTGCTATATTATAAGAATCTGTTGAGGCAGAAAAGGGACTCCGCTCTTCACGAATATAGGACCCCACACTGGACAATTTGCCTCAAACGATATACAGGAAACAACCATTTAATTGCCCCCTGACAAAACATATAACTGAGCTGTTTGGCTAAGTGTTGACAGAAATTCAATTTTGATTTCCGCTTTGCTGAAAAGGGGACTGCCTCGCATTTTTTTTTTTAGCATCTGGCTTTTCGGAGCTAATGATATGAATACAGGTCTAGGCATGAAAGGGCCGGGCCCATAAGTTCTAGACCTGGTCTAAACTCACACTCCAATGGTTAATTTTCACAGCATGAAAGTGTGAAGGGTAGAAAAGTCATAAGAAAACTGTCATTTGATCAATTACTCTCCTCGATACATAATAAACCACAGACAACTTCGTAAGGTTAGTTAGTTTACTACAAAACCAAAAACAACTGGACTTAGAGACACCTTAACACGAGAGTAGAAAAGTACAAAGGAATTAGCATGAAATCAAATCTGTGCCTCCAGTTTAGAAGGTGTAACATAAACAACACTAATAATTCAAGAAGTAGAATACAGGAAATCAGATAGCATAAGTCCTTATTTCCCTGTATGAAGAGTTGGTGAGTTAAAAGCATTACATCTATCCCTACCCTAATAATAAGGTGAACAACCCTGCATTAGCAGTCCCAAAGAATCAGATAGAAGGTGTCAGTGTGAGGATTCTTCCTAAGAAGTCTCTCCACTATCAATGGGTCAAGTAGCATAAAGCTACCATCGCAAAGAAAAAGCGTGTACTAAGGTGTTCCCTCTCTGAAGGCAGGAAAGAAGTGGGTCTTTCCCTGGTTCCAACAATCAATTATCCATAGGTAGCACTTCCATGATGCACTTTGGTCACGCCATCCACACTGGGTACAGTCCTGGATGTGCTATTCCACAACCGTTTACCTTTCTCGCTACAATTTGTCCTTGGTTCCCAGACGTTCTTCTATGTGAATCGTAATGTCCTTCCTATTTCGACACAATTGTAACTTCCTCTCCCCTTGACCAGCTAGTAAAACAAAGACATTATTCTGCCTAAAAAGGCGCTTCTTCACCTGCAATACAGAAACTTCAGAGAGAACAGATTACACAGCACACATGAAATTCAACTAATAATTCTAAAGTGAGAGTTGTCAGGGATCTGCGTTTCAGGCCTACAATTTCAGTTAACATAAGAAACCACCATGTAAACTTTACGAATTCACATAAACATTCATGCAATTTCTTTTTTTAAATCTTTTTATTAAACAAGCCAAAGAAACTGGTCATTGAATTCAAGAAATCATTACTAGTATCTGTGTTACAATCTTGCAGTCAGGCAGAACTGTCTTACATTTTGGTAGCGGACAGTATCAAAATGGTCGCTTTCTACATACATCAATGCGTTAATGGTTCGTCTAGGGAGGGGACAATAGGGGGCTCACACACATTCCCACGATATACATTCCATTTAGTCCAGAGCGCTATAAGTTTTCGGGGACACCCACGTGCTACATATACTGTCTTCTCCGTATCATACACCAATCCATGTCCTCTTTCCAGGTGTTGAGTGTTGGTGGTACTACTGCTCCCCAGAGGTGAGCGATATTTAGCTTAGCTACCATCTGTCCAAGCGTTGCCCAGGTTTTGCCCTTTGCATTCAGATCGGTGGGCTCCCATGCAAATTCAATTAATGCATTAACCTACGTATGGACTGTCATAACGAATAAGCCACAGTGCAGAGATACCTCTTCTGGGGTGATTCCGGCGCTTTATAAATCCCATACAAATACACATTTAATGCACAAATAATTGCCAGTTGCACAACACGAGTTCTTCATGCTAACATTTTTTACTTGTAACATTATTTTTCTAAATTAATTATTCATAACGCTGTCTATAGCCTAAAATACGTCGCATATGCAGGTTAACACATTTGACGATTCTAACATTTCACGTTAAACAGTAAATGATTATGTGTGGGTACGCTCTACACGTGCTAATAATCTACCCCTGCAAATGAAGAGATTTCCACTCCATAAGGCACTCACTCCCTGTTCCAGTACAGTGGCTCATTGGGGAAATTATAAGGACAATTGCAAATATTTAAAAATATTGTGCCTAGGAATCGTAAAACTAGATTGCCACGTTTTCAAATGCGTGAAAACCATTACCATCAAATAAATTAGCTAGAATATCGATTTTGAGATATTGTCATTTTAGGGATCTCATTCATGTAAGAGAAGGGAACGAATATATTGTTCCAAATAGGAGAACGTCCTGATATCTTCAGAGTGTTTTCTTTTTTTTTTTTTTTTTTTTTTTTTAGTATTTTTTTACAGTCCACTATGAGTCCACATATTGTCCCACATGTTGAGCAGCCGGGGGTTTTGTCCACTGCCTGCCTTAGGTCACAGCGCACTACCTCAACGACGTTCCTCATCCCCAATGGCTAAGACAAACTCGTTGGCCGACGACCTCACAATAGTCTCTCTCAATGTTAAGGGCCTAAACCACCCGGTAAAAAGGAGGAAAATTCTTGATTATATCACCAAGTCAAAGGGTGACATTATTTTGCTGCAAGAATCCAAATTGTCCGAGGAAGACCTACGTTTCCTTAATATTCATTGGGCGTCACACATCCTGTCCTCACCAGCTTCCCACAAAAAAGGAGGGGTTATTACCATCCTAGCGAAAAAAGCAAACCTTACTCTAATCTCACACTCACACGACGAAGTAGGCCGGCTGTCCATTACTAATCTTCTCAGGGAAGATGACCCTATTCATGTTCTAAATATATACGGCCCAAACGCAGACGACCCAGATTTCTGGGAATCGGTCTCACAGTCCCTAGAACCTATCCCTACGGATGATCTGTTGATAGTGGGAGGTGACTTTAATCTCCCCCTGGACCCGATCCTCGATAGGCAATCCAAATGTGCCTTCCACCATTCCCGCTCACATGACGCCCTCCTTCGCATATGTGACAGATATCACCTGAAAGACTCGTGGCGCCTACAAAATCCAGACGGTAGAGATTACACGTTTTATTCTGCACCTCACAATTCCTATTCACGTATCGACTTCATATTAGTTTCAAGCCCCTTCACTCACTTTATAGAGGAGACAGAGATAGCCCCCAAACTAGTCTCTGATCACGCATGTATCAGAACCAAACTGGCTGGTTCCAGATCGATTTTACCACCTAGGAGATGGCGATTCAATGACGAGACACTTACAGATCCCGCAAACAAATTATTAATATCGGAGGCCATAGAGGATTACCTCTCTTTAAATGACACCCCCGACACTACACCTACCCCCCTGTGGGATGCTCTGAAGGCCACAATCCGCGGGACCATCATCACAATTAGGGCAAGAGTAAACAAGACACTCAATAAATAGCTAGTAGCTCTAGAGCAGCAGATTACCTCACTCGAAACCCAACACAAAGCCAACCCGCTTGATTTTACCGTCTTTGATACTTTGACCAAGAAAAAATATGAATATAACACCATCACCAGCAAACGGGCGGGGGTATGGGTTAACCGATTCAAGGCCCTGAAACTGTGCGCGGGCAACAAAGCAGGGAAACTGTTGGCCTCCTATCTCAAACACAAACAGAAACTGACTACCATATCGTCCATTAAAGACTCAGGCAACGTCACACACACCAAACAATCTATCATCCTTGACACTTTTAAAAAATTCTATGAAGACCTTTACAAAAATGACAAGGTACTAGATGAAACTGCCTGCGCAAATTACCTCTCTTCACTCCACCTCCCGAAAATTTCGGAATCTGACAAATCCCATCTGGCCTCCCCAATCTCTGGTTCGGAAATCAAAACAGCGATTAACACACTGAAGAACAATAAAGCCCCCGCCCCAGACGGCTTCACCGCACCCTTTTTTAAGGCCTTTGCGGACCAAATTAGCCCCCCACTCCTAAAACTCTTTAACTCCACTGCAATCAATGGCGGTGTTTCTCCTTCAATGAGCGAAGCCACAATAATAGTACTGCCAAAAGAGGGGAAGGACTCACTACTCACTAAAAATTACCGTCCCATATCGTTGATAAATCTGGACTGCAAGATTTATGCTAATATCTTGGCGAGCAGACTAAACTCCATTCCCCACAAAGTAATTAGCCCCTCGCAGGTTGGCTTCCTAAAGAACAGGACGTCCAACGACAACACTAGACTACTATGCCACATCCTAGAAAAGGCAAAATCCTCCTCCGCACCAATGGTAGCAATAACCTTGGACGCGGAAAAGGCATTTGACAAGGTTTCATGGTCCTTTCTGCGCCAGTGTATGTACGCCTTCAACCTGGGCGATACCTATACCAGGATGGTGATGGCCCTCTATTCGGCACCTTCGGCCAGGATTGCTATAAACGGCACCCTCTCAGAACCGTTCCGTCTCTACCAGGGTACAAGACAGGGCTGCCCTCTCTCACCAGCACTCTTTCTCTTGGCCCTTGAGCCCCTCATTACAGACATCAAATCTAATAGAGACATCGCGGGTATCTCCTTTGGGGACACGCGAGTCAAGTTAGCTGCATATGCAGACGATATCTTGATTGCGACCGAAAACCCTACTACCTCCATTGCTGCCCTAATGACCTCGATAGACAGATACTCCTCCCTCTCCGGATACAAATTAAATAGGGATAAATCCGAAGTAAAACCTCTAAATGTCCACACTTTGAAAGAGGTGTTGGGCGACTCCGGCCTTCTTTGGCAAACAGGAGTGATTAAATATTTGGGAATCGAATTCACGGATGAGTTATTGAGTACCCTTAAACATAACGAAAACAAAATCCTGAACAAAATCAAAAATCTGCTGGACGGCTGGTCACCCCGTTTCATCACCTGGTGGGGCCGTATCGAAACTATAAAAATGATGATATCACCCATGGTTAACTACCTTGTCACGATGCTCCCACTCGTCCTCTCCAAAGAATTCCATGCTAAAGTAGATAAACACATCTCTGCTTTTCTATGGCAGGGCAAAAAAGCGAGAATTAGCTTAAAAAAACTTCGATTGGATAAGAAACTGGGAGGAGTTAATCTGGCGGATTTTAAAACATACCAAATAGCATTCTTAGCAAAACAGGGGTCTTACTGGATATCCTTCCAACCGGACTATAGCCCAGTTTGGCTGTCTGTAGAAAAAGCGATTCTGAAGGGGCTCAGCCCCAGCGCCCTACTCACTGTCAAACCCAGCCCCACCCTAGGTCCAGGTCTAATCTTCAAAAACACGAAAATGGCTCTCTTAAAAGTCAGTAAATACTTACCACATCAATTCCGAAATTCACAGTGGGAGTCTTTATGGCACAACACAACCATCACATACAAAGGGAAACCCCTCAATTACCAAGCCTGGATAGACAAGGGCATCATATTCCCCCACCAACTCGTCGGAAACGCGCTACCCCTAACCTTTAAAGAAATTCAGGTTAAGTTCCACCTCAATAATATTGAATTTTATAACTTCCTACACATTAAAGTAGCTCTAGCAAAGGCTAATCTGAAAGATGCCACTCCTTCACTCCTAGATTTATTGCCCTCCCTTAACAAACAAGGACACCAAGTCTCTAGCTTGTATAAATTAATACGTCCGCAAGCGTCCTCCCTAAATGCACCCATCCAACAATACTGGGACTCATTCTCCTCCGTACCGAACTCGGACACGATTTGGGCCAGAACGTGGGAATCCACCACCCGCCACAAAATATGCCCTACACTGTCTCAAACCAAGTTCTGGCTTCTACATAAAGCATTCTGGACTCCCAGTGGGTTGTTTCTTCATAAAATCAAGGACGATGACACGTGTTGGAACTGCTCAGGGGTGGGTGGAGATCTGGAGCACCTAGTCTTCAAATGCCCCTGTGTTATCTCGTATTGGGACAAGATCTTTGGTTTCGTGAAGGAAGTCCTCCATATTACTCTACCAAGAGAATTCTCGTCGCTTGTACTAGGTTTTGCCAAAGCCGTCACCCTCAATGAAAACGATAGAGCCCTACTGGACCTGCTGCTGACGGCTGGTGTTAAAATCATACTTAACAACTGGAAAAGCACGAACAAAGCCTCCTTTCCTCACTGGTTGAACTGGGTATCGTACTTGAGAGGTGCTGACAATATATCCTTGACCTCCACCCCGTGGAGACCCCCATCGAGGAAAATCTGGTCCTCGCTGGACACTCATTTTGATACATACAAACCTCCTTGAATCTTGTTTACAAGGCCCTAGAGCGTGTCATCACACAATGTTTCATTCTGATTGTTAGCCAATCTATGTTTTTGTACATTCCTAACCACAGAGTGATGACTCCAGCTCCCACATGTACTACAGGTTTGGGTTACGAAAATGTACAGCTTATGTAGCCTCTGCGATAGTGGGGTGGTGCCTATCTCCTTCAAGGTCAGGCTATACATGACACCAGTTATCATCGGAATGTATGTGGACATTTTAAGGGTATTTTATGTAACGTGATGGACTCATTGTTTTATGTTTTATGGACTCAATTGCATTATTGGTAACAATTTTCTGTATTCCTATTCATGTGACTGTAACTATTCGTACTGAACCGACTATTCCTGTACTGATGATTCTCTTTGCAGCTCCTAACAAAAAATCTTTTGAACTGAAAAAAAAAAAAAGAAATGATCTGCAGAGTTGCAAAGTGTCGTTGCAAACTCGTTCACAGACAAGCAAGCCGAAGCCAGAGAGGCAAAGTCCATCAAGGACAGCTCTGATTCCAAAGTACTGTGGCAATATCTTTGACGATATCTTCAGAGTGTTAAAAGTTATTTTATGCCAGAAACATTTTGGCGCTCTCATCCCCTTCAAGGGTAACATTTGACATACATTGGACACTGACATTCTTGTAGCTTATTGTGGTGACCTATATCCTCTTAAAATACAATGAATGACATGAGGAACCAGTTTAGTGTATAAATTTAGTGCCAAAGCCAACAGATACTTAGGGCAGATGGTCCCAGGTACTTAGAGCGGTAGCCAAATTTTCATCTGACCGTCAATTGTCAGTAAGATGTGGCTTCCCCAACTCTAAATAAAGCGCTGAACAGACAGTTTGGCAGACACAATACTCCACCACTGTAAATAATCCCCTTAATCTTTTCATGAAGACAGCCAATAGTCTTAGGCCATGAAGGCAGAACCTCACCCTCTGCTATAGCAAGATTAATCACATCCAAAAGCAGAGAGGAAGTAACCTTGAAGAAGGTTTTAATAACTAAGCCAAGATACCCTCTGGCCTGCATGCTTTTCCATTCCGTAGAGTCTGAATAGTCGCTGAAAGTTTAACATCTACCAGGCAAGTCCCACTAATAGGTCCTGATCTAGTGACGGTAGTATGCAACCTGCCTGATAATCTTCTGCTTCCGACATAGTGACACTCAAATCCTGAGCCTGCAAGCTAGCATAATATTTTCATAAGAACTCCTGTATTTCACTATTTCGATATCTTCTGTGTGGAATAAACCTCTGGATCACTTTGGGCTAGGCTACCCAAGAGGTAGCACCAGTCCGGAAGCTAAGGAGATCATCTTAGTGGCCTCAGGCCAGACAAAAGAGAGTTTGGTTTCAGGATTACTGATACTCCTTTACTTTACCTTGCTTAAGGGAGGAATCAGTTTGTGTCTCGAAGCCGGGACGTGATCTGCTAAAATTAAGGGAAGACCTAGGAAGCCATCTAGAACTGGCCAATCTCTTTCTGCTCTGGGCATGCACTGGTTCCCAGCCTACTAATTTCTCAAGCGGAACCCATAGGATTGTGGCATTTGGAACTCATCCTGCCCATGGGATGACCATAGGACTCAAACTGGACAGATGTCAGGTTTAATAACTAGAACCATGGACCCACAAAGAGCCTAAATAGATATTAACGGAGGCAATGCTTATGCACTACCATTACAACGCAGGCATTACCACGCATACCATTACAACGCATTGCGCTGGGGGGCGCTCTAGGATAGGGAATAAGTATAATTTTATATCCAACACCTTCCCTAGTGTCCACGGGGACTGGAGTTGGAATATAAAATTATACTTACCACTATCCAGCACCTCTAAGCGCTATGAGTTGTAACGGTAGGCGTTGTAAATACCGCGTTGTAATGGTATGCGTGGTAAAATTATGCGTTGTAACATCATACATCCCTTATGCACTATTGGAGGCTTTAACCTCATAGTGTGCTATGCATGCCAGGTATATTTTTACTCAAGAGACTCCAGATATTAGGGGCCTCTGGTCTGCCTAACATTTTCTAGTTTAAGAGTGATCTTTCAGAACCATCAGCTCTCCGGAGATTCATGTCAATACACAAGATCCGCATGTTGACTTGGGCGCTTGGAAAATCAATGAGGAGAAACTGGAAGGATTTTCAACTGCTAACATTGCTATGTGATGCACTATTGGAACAGCTATGGTTTTGCTATGTTGTCCAAAGGAACAGAGCGTTGCGTCCTACATAGAACCTATTAAAAGTAAAATCAGGAGAAGGCATCATTTATTTTTACAAGGAGACTTTCACAGCTTTGCAGGCCCATGCAGGTTTTGATGTCCACATACTGAAAAGGTAAGGAAAGTATGTTGGCCCGCTGCCTCATGTATGTTCAAAATAGAGGCATCTCATAGACCTGCTTTAGGCCAGGACCCTGAACCTCAATTTGGACCAGGGAGGAGATAAAGAATCATCTTCCAGTTTCTCCTGAAATCCGGTCGATGTCATACTTACATGTCAAAAGGGCACCTATGAAGTATGTAGTGGATCATTTCATGGAAGATTCCTGTGTCTGATCTTGGGCTAAAATTTAGATTAGGCACTGAAAAACTTCCCTCCTCCTATCACTACCCAAAATAGTTTGCCAATCATGGAGGAAACAAAAGTAGCTGCAGCTCTACGTCTGCCAGTAAAAGATGCTCAAATTGCAGACAAACATTTAAACCAAAGAGATGAATAAAAAAAAGCTATGTACCACTATAAGTTGAGTAGAAGAATACAGCTTTAACATAAAATTTCAAGTACATCCATTAACAAGGCCAGGCAGAGCATCTGTAATTCTTGGATCGCAGCAGCTGAACCCTTTTGTAATAAAATTCCATTAGGTTCCTCACACCACACAAAGTGGCATGAGCTCATAGAACCATATCTATGTACACCTATCCATACGAGGACATAAACATTGGCCTTGGGAGCAACATAAGGAGAAGGATGCAACTGGAGGAGATAGATTAATTGCCAGTGACACAAAACCCCAGCAGATCTTTTCCCTACTAACCTGTGCTTCTGTTCATTTTTCTTCTGTGTACTCCTTTGCTCCTTCCTTACCAGGCTTCAGTAGATATAGGAAAAAGGGTGTTTCTTTAATCCCTGTTACCACCTTTTCTGTTTCTTTTTCATGTTTGTACTATAAGATGTTTTTTTGGTAAGGAATTTTGTCTTATTTGGAATTCTCTATAATCGAGATTCGCCAGGCAGAGTTTGTCTGGTATCAAAGGCCAATTGGTTGGTTATGCATTTTCCATTCAGTGATGCATGAAGGAATGAAGGCACTCGTCTGAAAGACAAACATAGGGGCCCTTTTGGAGTTGATGAGAAGTGTCCAAACCAGAAAGAGAATACCTAAAATAATCTGAAAGTAAAGGGGCAGGAGTGGAATTTGCAATCCTTACAAATGGAAACTGCCTAACAATACTGGAGAAATGGAGAAGGCCAAGAAAAAGGAAGAGGATCTAGAGAATACATTATTAAAGCATCTTAAAACTCTAGGAAGACCAGGCACACAATGCTATCTACTTGGTTCAGTAAAAGGGGAATGATATGAGGGATATTGAAGAGAGGGCCTGGGTGTAGGAACTTCACATGTTCAGGACTGACTTTAACTGAAAGAGCTGTGCTCCTGCTCTGTGTTCCATCTAGTGATACTGTATGTATCATGTTTAAGACTGAAAGTTCTGGGGTGTAAAAATGCTTTGGGTTGGTAGATAATAATGCTCTGCAATTAGTAAATAGGGTGGTGAGGTGTTTATGCCTGGAGTCTGTATCCCAAGTTGGTTAGGTGTTTATGCCTGGAGTTGGTATCTTAAGTCGGTTAGGTGTTTGTGTTCTTGAGTTGGAATTGCACAATAGTTGTTTTTTTAATTACTTTTCTCATTGTGGTGGATTTTCTGTTTTTAAACTAGTATTTTGAGTGCTAATGTGTTTGTGTTATTTAAGTTATGTATTTGGTGGTTAAATGGGTATACAGTGTCCAAAGTAACATAGGAATAGTTCGGCAATGATGTATTCTTTAATGGGTACAGTGGCGAAGTTTGGAATGTGTTTAGTTTGAATGTTGCAGAGATATGGTATGAGTGCTCTGAATTTGATATGTTGGGGTGTTAAGGCATTTGTAAAATGCAGCTGGTATCTTGAGATGCTTTTGTGTCTGTTTTCTCTGGCCATTGCTGGAAGGACTGCATGTCCCAGTTGACTTAGAGGGTCATGGAGGCAGCTCCCTCATACTGCCACACCTGCTGCTGGTCATCGCTCTATAATGCGCCCACACTCTTTCCGCTGCGCAGGGTTTGCACTGGATATTTCTGGATGGACTATGTGTGGCTAGCATTGAGAGATTTCTCTCTTGGGCAGGGAGTGTGGTATCTAAAGAAATTGAGCTAGTTGAGAGGCGGTTGTCTTTGACCAGAGACCACTCCCCCTCGAGTGTGCTACACATTTGCACCCCTGCATAGATTCCCACTGCATCCATTGATTCTTGCACCCTGCCTGTAGTACCCTCACAGGGACTTGATCAAGAAGTGTCACAAGAGTATTTCCCCTCGACACTATGGCTTGCTAATAGGGTGGGGGGTGGCATCCAGGGGACGAACACTGATCTAACCCCCTATATTAGCCATATATGCAAGCACAGAAGGCGCGTGGTTGCTCGTAAACAGAAAGATGTTTTCGTCACTGTGTGGATCTGGATTGAGCCATCATCGTGTCCCCAATCTGTAGATCATCCTGTTCATCCGCAGTTTGTCCACCCTGGGGACTTTAGCTGACTGGGAACATGAAGCTAGATTCAATCTCTTGACGGTTCGTATCAATTGAAGCAAATGTTTTGCAGATCTGGGTCAGCTGAAAGCCTTAGTTGCGTTACACAAGGACTTGAGGCCTCCAACTGGAGCGGGCTCTGTCACCACAGGCCCAGCATGTCCTGTCCTGTAGCAAACCCCGAGGAGTTGGCCCTTCCACCACTGCAGCTACTTAGGCTATCTCCTACTGCTCCACGCACAGACCCAAGTTCTACTACCTCCTCGATGGGTCTGTGCCCCCTGTAGCAACCCATTCATCATCTTCTCGGCCTGGGGTGGTAATTAACTTGCCCCTGGAAGCAACCCTATATATGGTAGTGTTAGGGAATGTTCCCCTACAAAACAATTCTACTCCAGAAACTTTTGGGGAATTAAAGAACAAGGTGGTGCACTGGTTGAAGGCTAACTCTAACCTGGGCATAGAAATGTATGATTCAGTTATCATGGTCAGGAGGGTGGGTTGGCTGGGACCGGATGTTAAGAGATGGGCAGTTGATTGTGTGGCGGTTAAATTCAATAAACTGCTATAGCTGCGCATATCCTGACCACATTAGGCTCCATTGAATTACCTAAATTGACCAACATCATGGTGCTCCCTCTGGGTAATTCTATAAGCCGGAGATTGTATGGAAGTCCTCATGGATATCGACACAGGGTGGAACAGCTTGTCATGGACGCTCTACTTCGATTCCACAGGTGTCTATACCCCTGACACTGGGTAATAGATTTACGCCCTTGAGCAATCTCGAATCTTGTGATTGACTCACTGTACTAAAGATATCCCTGCTACCGGCTGTGCCTTTGCTCCAGATTTGAATACTCCAACTAGCAACTGGAAGGAATTGAGGCTATTATCTTGGAACGTCACAAGTTTGTCTGCAAAGTTTAATGATAGCAAGTGGGTGCAGTTTGTTAAGACATATCATGTGATTTGTCTGCAGGAAGCTTGGGAAGACAGCAATCTTTTCTTCCTTGAAGGTTATAAAATCTGGATTATACGGGACATCTAACCTCCCCAGCTTCTGTTCCGCTATTAACTCCCTGGAGGGGCGTGGTGTAGGTCGGGAGAAGCTTGTTTTAGTAGGTGAATTTAACTGTCATCTATTTATTAGCTCTGGAGCCCCAGATAATGTTAACCCGAGATGCATGATTGCTGATGAACTCCATATGGCACACACATCAGAAGGTAGTGAGCTAAAAAAATTTTTTACCACACTTATAACTTGATTTGTGCCCTAGAGAAGTTAGTAAATTCGAATAACCTCCTTTGTACCCCTACATTTAAAGTGAGGGGCTGTGCATCAATAATAGATTTTATTTTTGTTTCAACTTCTTTGTTCTTATTTATTTCAAGTTTTAATATAATTCACAGCCCTTTAAGTGACCACAACCCTTTGTCACTAGTTACTGAGGAGTAAGGGTGGGATTAAACCACTGGTAGTGACACAAGGCGAGCCTACCCTTTCAGATCAAGATAGACGTTTGACGTAGTCACTCGTAGATCCAAAGGAATTAAACCAGTCACTCTTTACCAAGTGTCGGCAAGAGATATCAACTTGTTTGGATACGAGTGCCTCTGGTGAGGCGATTCTGAGTGCATTTGTAGGTATTCGTCACTGCTCTCGGTCCCAACTACAAAATCCAGATTAGATCATCCTAGATGGTTTGACCAAGATTACTCTAAGCGTCTTCATCTCCCGAAAGCTGCTCTTAAACAGTCTCCTAGAGAGAGGGAGCATGTTGCTCAGATCCAGAAAGAATACTTAAGAGTTCCAAGTATATTTTACGCAAGTCAGCATGGGAGGAGCTAGCCCAAGCCAGCGAATTAAGAGATAGCATCCTCGATTGGCAGGTGATAAACAAGCCTTGTTTTGCTGAGCCTTCGGGCCCGCCTTATGTCACAATATTTCTGGGCAGCAGTTGGTGGATCATTTGAGGAGGATATATAACTTTGGACTCTGATCGTGTAGTGGGTCAGGCAGGTTTAACGCTGGGGAGAGCTAAAGTTGTTTTTGCCATTGACAAAGTTTCTTATGGCATCCAGGCTCTATCATGTAACAAGGCTTCAGACCCTGATGACATATCTCCTGACCTATTTCGGGATAACATTAAGGTCTGGGGCAAGGTTTGACCTTGGTTCTAAATGCCGGGGTGAGGGAGGGAGCCTCACTTTCATGGTTCTCTGTTGTTATTATTCCGATCTTTAAGAAGGGGTACAGGGATAACCCACAGTGCTACCGCCCTATGTTGCTCATTGATGCAGCAGTGAAAGTTTTTGGGAGGATTCTTTTAGACAGGCTGTTGTTGTGGGTAGACGGAAATGATATATTTACAGAGGTACAATATGGTTGCAGGCCAGGCAAATCAATTACCGACCAAAGCCTTAATCTGTACTTAATTATAAACAAATATACTGTTGTCCAGCCTGGATCGCTTCATTTGACGTTCATGGACCTCACGTCCACATTCAAAAGGGTAAACTGCAAGAAGTTTTGGGATCTGCTCCACTATATGGGTGTGGACCCAGAAATTGTATCACTTCTATCAAACATGCATGTTGACACCTCTGCAGCAGTGAGGTACTATGGGGTGTTATTTTATTTGCCTATCCCCATCTGTTTTCTATGGGAGTGCCTAGCAGTCCCTATCAGTGGCTATGTCTGGTGCTTGACTTACTCCAAAGATGGGCTGGAGTACATTTGAGCTTGTTAAACCTTTAAGTTTATAGTTATGTTACAAGTGTAAGTTGTTAGTAGCAATAGTTCCATTCTTTTGTAGGTGTGTGTTTGTATTCACCTGTCCTTAAATTTCCATAAACCCCTCCCATTTAGTAGCCAATATTTCCCATTTTCCAGCTACTCTGCCTTGCCGCTCCCACATTTACTACAAAAAGTATACTTATGTGTGCGGAGGTCTCTATCACCCTGGCAGAGATCCCTGAACGGAAAAGACAGGAGAGTACAGAAAAGCTAGGAGAAGATAGCAACGGTGTAAGTTGGGGGTCTCTATTTGTAGATTTGTGAATAGCATTTTTGAAGTATTACAAAATGCAGTTTGAGACTAGGCCCCTATAAGTATAAGAATGCTTGGGAAGGCTCATATCAATGTTAAATAAAAAGACAAGCGAATATGCCTTGGAGTGTGCTGACATATTCTAAAATGCAACATGTTTGTGTTTATTGACCACCCACTCAATCTCTTTCTTTATCACAGGCTCCCACGGTATCCAACTTGAGGAAGCTGGACACATTTATGGAGCTGCCTTACCGTAAGTCGCATGAACCTGGTCAGATCGCTCTATGCAGCCAGCAAACCCCTCCAATGGCAGGTGAAGTGCTGTGAGGTTAGACACATGCATCCCCCTGCGAGGCAACCTGTGCACTAGCTGGAGACAGTTGTGACCGGGTTGGAAAGAGGGGGAATAAAGGTGCACCGGGGTATATTATCAAGAACGGTGTTAAAATTATCGCCGCTTTAGCAGCAGGAAACTGCCACTAAAGCAGCGATAATGGGCTTGATAATATGCCCTTGTGAATTCCCATAGAAGCCCATCTTCTGGTGTGAACATGGGCTTCTATGGGAATTCACAAGGGCATATTATCAAGCCCATTATCGCCGCTTTAGCGGCAGTTTCCTTCCCGCTAAAGCGGTGATAATCTTAACTCTGTTCTTGATAATATGCCCCTACATTCTTAAACTTTACAATGCCCCATGCACAATCTTGAGTCAGTGTGAAACTAACATGTATCAGCACCAAATCCAAAATAGAGTGAATGATCGACCCACCATCCACACGGTAGCTCACATTGCCCAGGGTTTGCCCTTCCAGGACACCCACCCCTCAACGAATGTTTCTTTTGTCAGTCAGATAAATATTGGACCAGATTATCAAGCAGAGTTGCCCGAAATGACCGACCCCGTTACCACAACCATGGGACCTCTGCCAGAGGAGCTCGTGTGGATGCCCTGGGAAGAGCTGGAATGGGATACAGACATCCAACAGAGTGGTAAGAGACCAACTTATCACACCAGCAGGAATGGTGGAACCTTGATTTAAAAAAGGGGGTAGGTGGCCAGGTCAGGTGATAACAGATGTAATGAAACACCGCCCTGCATTGTGGCAGGCAATGGGTAAAGAAATGTGGATGGCAGTGGTGTAGCAAGGATTCCAGGACCCCTAGTGCATCAAGGGAAAACTGCTTCCTCCAGTTCCCTGGTTAAGTACTGAAATACAGCAAATATTGAGGCGCAGATGGACCAAAAGACTCTTGGGCCCCAGTGACACTAATGATGGATAGCCCTCTAGTGATTGGTCCAGGAAGGCAGCATGATTTTTTTCCTTAATCCCTCATTTATAGATACCTTTTTACAGATACCTGTAGGCCAATGAGTTCTAACCCTGATGGGCTGTAGCCCTAGTTATGTTAGCAGCATTCGTAGATTGCATCATCACCAATGGTAGGGTCTGTCTGAGGTGTGCATTGCTGCATGTCTAAGCGCCCTCTTACTGGCCAATGTGAACTGGAACAGTTTTTGGATTTTTTTGCAGACTGGAGTTTAGATGTCAGCAAATTATTGTGAATCGAATGATGTGTTTGTGTACCGTATAATATAGTAGTTCCGGAAACTCAAGGGTCTGTACTGTGTAGTCTGTATGTAGTTATCATTAGTTGCTGGAAAGAGATGCTATTGGTTTGGTGGAGGAACTCCTGGGTGTCTAGGCTTCACCTCAGTAAACTTTGGGTGCTTCCTAAGAAGCATATTAGTATCTGGTGAGGCGACAAAGGAGCCTTAGTGCACCTTAAGTGAATGCCATGCTTGAACTGGCAACTGTGGGTGCATTGGCCTCAAGACAACCCATAACTTGAGCATCATTACTTTGATGGAGCTGATTTACTATATATAAAAATGAGGTAGGAACTGGTGAATCACACCACCTTTTCAGTCCAGATTCCACTCCCTCACTTGGAGAGTCCTGCACGGCTTTTCTTTGAACCCTACACTCTCAGTGGCCCTCTTTCCCCCTCTCATCTGGTCTTTTGAACTTTCTTGTATGTTCTACGCTCATGCTATTCAGCTTAAGGTGATGGATACATTGCTGCTGGCAATCATTTAGGCCACATTTCAGTTAGATTTTGTTGTCCCTTGTGACACATCAGACAGTGCAACCATGTCAAATGATGACACGCAGATTACTGTCAGGTTGGATATGGAAACCTTCTATCTTCCCAACTGCATTTTGACAACTGCCTGCATTATGCCACAGATTAGATGACAATTAATTGAAACAAAATTCTGATAAAACGATGGTTCTTGTTGCAGAAAGCGTCCTGTTATTTTGCTCAAGCAGTTGGTGGTCATTCAAAACTGGACGATCTCCTTCTCCTGTGATCACAGTCCAGAACCTTCTCTTTTAATCAGTCCTTGAACTTTGTTCCCCTGATAACCAAATGACTTCAGTTTTTTTAGAATGCTTTGAAATTTTGTACAATTTGTAACCTTTATTTATCAATTTGCAGTTAGCTAAGCAGTCAGTGGCTCCTATCTGGACTGCGGCACCTCGCTCTGTCCTGACTTTCCTGTATACCTCTTAAATGAAGCCATACAGACCTCAGCAGCATGCCTGTTCCTTGGTCATGTCTGCCTGTCAGACATCTATCTCTGGCCACTTTACCAAGCTCCGGTGTCTCCCTGTGGCCAACCATTCACTGTTAAAATGTCTATGTGTCTTGTACAGTGCTGTTAATGGGTTGGGCCGTACTTTTCTACGGGAAATTGTTCCATATATGTTCCTCCCAGATATCTCAGGCCCTATGATGCTTGTCTCCTTATAGTTCCTAAAGCTGTTGCAAGACCCACTAAGGTAGTCCCATCTCCTCTTTTCAGACTGTCAAAGGGTGGAATTCAATGTCCAGCTGAGCTTCATACCCATACTAACAATCTTGACTGCTTGTATTCTGCAGGCAACTGAAAACCTGGTTGATTGCTCAATAGCTTGATTTTCTTTAACACGGAACAGCTTTTATGGGTATTTGTTCGCTATATAAATAGATAAATAAGTTAGCGGGGACCGCGGGATTCTTTGACTACTGTAGAAACGTGTTTTTCAGGCAGAAAGGAAAAGATTAGCTTCAGTTTTTCTTTTGCTAAAAAGTTGCTAATGTGTAGATTTAGGGTGGCATCTGAGGTTTTCAACTTTATTTAGCATGTTAATTGGCCAGGCTGAAGGGTTTGGGCAGTGCAAAGATGGGAGTTAAGGCCTGACTTTATGTCCAAATATAATAAGCGTCCTCTTTAGGGTATTTAATTAAAGATATCTGATTAATATCCACTCTTGGACGTCCACTAACTGACTTTCAAGGTCTTACCTAAGTTTGGGATCTGGGAAGACATAATATATACCTGTGTGTGGTTAAAATTGGTTGGAATGGGCACTTGCCATTTCGTGTGAAGAGCCAAAAGGGGGTGCATACATTTTTTAAATACAATGGGAAACCTAGCTGAACCATGAGTCAATCCACAAACTGAAACTACTGGTCTTAGATCTTAATGGCACAAGTTCATTCCAATGAGCACGCTTACTTAGAAAGGGTTGAAACCACGATTTGTGCTGTAGGTGGCCTTTGAGGGAAAGCATTACTAGCCTACATCAATTTGAACATGACCTTTTTAAGCATATTTCACCAGAAATCTGGCAACTTATTGGGAAATTTTACCTACGAAATAAAATTGCTCCTTCTCTTATTCAGTCTAAATTTTTCTCTCTCAATCCTTTACATTGGACCCCGGCTCGTTTGTATACCCTCAAACTCAAGGATAATGATCTCTGTTGGAGTTGTAATTTAGCTGCTAGTACATATCAACATATGTTCTTTGAATGCTCTTTACTCCAATCCTTTTGGGAGCTGGTTCACAAACATCTCCTACTAATTTTCAATATTCAATTTGAGCTCTTATTTCCTCTAATTTTGTTGGGCCCATGGGCTACAACATCGCCATTGCCTTCGGATCCGCTTGATATGCAATTGCCAGACTTGTTGCTGATGATTGCGGTCAAGATTATATTAACAGAATGGCAATCCTTTGGGTCCATATCCTATCATACATGGTGGGCTTGGGTATCTTTTCTCCCAGGGGCTCATACTTCTGTGGTGGAGAAACACTAAACACCCTTTGTTTCTAGTGGGGTCTGGAGATCTGTTGATAGATATATGAACTTAGCCTTACAAGGCCTGGTGGCGCAATATCCCTTTGTGTCTTCTCCTTAACTTACCCTCCCTATTGTAGCAGGGATCTCGATCTCTCTCTTTCTCTTGTTTGCTTTATTTTTACTTCTCTTTTTCTTCCTCAATACTTTCTTCTCTCTTTTTTCTTCCTTTCTCTCTTTATCTTGCTGATTGATTTATACAAGTGATACAACTAACTCTCTCGTATTGCTTCTTTATTGCTTTTTCTACCATATTAATTGATATGTTGGTGATATATATGACATTGATTATATCTATACTGATGAATGCTTATTTGTCTATTTATTTATTTATTGTGTAATTCTCTTTTTAGTTGTATTGCTTATTATGGTATTTTAATTGTTTATATGTCTTCTCTCAAACTAATAAAGATATTAGATCAAAAAGCATTACTAACCTTCAATGTTCAACTGTCTTAAAGGACACTGAAAAATCCAACATTCTGAAAAAAGAGGCTGGTCATTGGTTGATAAATTCAAAGGTGTCATCACTGAAGCCTAGAAGGGCTACTTTAGTCTATACTCATATTGTATTGTGCACAGTAATTGACGAATGTCTTGGAAAGAGGGCAATTGCTTGACAATGCATTTTTCCAGTATATTAGACTCATGATAAGCCAACAAATTGGACAGTGGACTAACTAGCCTTTTCTAACCGAGGAGTGACTAGATATTTTTGTAATGGGTCAGGCAAAGACACTATTTGATGGAGAGGTTAACCATGTGATAAATGATCGGGATGATTAGCACACAGTGATGTTTCATTAGCCAAGAATGAGCTGGGTAAAAGTGTGAATCTGTAGGTTTCAGCTTAGGTAGGTTTCTTTGGTAGTAGCTTCTTTGAGAGTAAAAAAATTATCAGAAGCTTTGGGGCAGATCTTCCCAAGTCAAAGAACCTGCTTTGTGGAGCCATGACCGATTAGCAGTCACACCTATGGATCCCTAAACTATATTGCCTATCTCTATAATTGAATACTTTAGTTTGGTGCATAATTCTGTTAAGGGGCTATGCAAGGAGAACAATGACTGCTGTTAAGTGCAGTGGTTGCTAATTTGAAAGTGCTAACGCTGACTACCAGCTCTATTAAAAGCCTTCTTTGTCGTCAGGAAAGATTTTTTTTAAGGAATTCATAAAGCAGTGATATTGTGTTTAGATTAAATATACCTATGTGTGTACAATTTGGACTCTAGTGTACAATATTTTGTTTTATAACCCTTAACTCAGCAGAGATCAGGGAAGCCTTCTGCGAGTTTTGCGAATGTTGGTCAATTATATTACCAAGGCTTTTATCCTGGAAGTAGAGATATCAAAGGTGTCTTCATAGTGTGGTCATTCGGTGGCCTGTCCTAATCCTTGGTCCACAGAAAATCTTTGAGAGGGGAACATCACAGGTTCCAATCCTTTATTTATGGTAGCAAATGTAGAAAGAGGAAGTGTGAACATACCTTTGAATCATGATGCTGAAGGCCATTCTTAAATATTGAAGATTCCTTACGATTATACCGCAGCAAACTCAGGAGGGCATTGGGAAAGTGGAACAGGTACCGTAAATATAGCACAGAGGGTTGCAGAAGCTCCAATACGGGCGCTGGTTTGGCCACAATAATTTAGCCACGAACTAGCGCTGCTCAGCTCTTTCTGATACGTTGCAGGTGCCCCAAGGTAGCCCCTACCTCCTTTCCTGCCACAATATATGTCGAGAATAAATAGGCTAGACATCAGGTCTCCTGGATATATAAGTTAATCCGGCCAGAACAGTCTGCCCTCAATAAAAAACTCCCGTCCTTCTGGGAATCACATTCCTCTTTCCCGATATCGGAGAATGACTTGTCCAAAACCTGGAAATCAGTAGCGAGGAATGAAATTACTCCACTATCCCAGACGTAGTTCTGGCTACTACATAAGTCCTACTGGATACCAGCCCGACTACACTCTCACAAAATTTGAGAAGACCCCATTTGCTGGAATTGTAATGACAAAATAGGGGACCTGGAACACTTACTACTTCTATGTGAGTGTGTGGTATCCTTTTGGGATAAGGTATTTGACTTCATAGGTAAACTCTTCTCATACTCCCCTAGCAGGGAACTAAAGACACTAGCATTTGGCTACATTAGAGCAGAGTAACTGAATGAAAAAGATGGGGCGATCTAGACCTACTCTTAACGGCAGCAGTTAAGATCATATTGAACAACTGGAAAGACACACGAAAAGCATCCTATAAATGTCGGCTAAACTGGGTCATTAGATGCATACCACTACTTATGCTGTTCTGTACTCTGAGCTATGTAATTCTGCCATGATCTACAAAGTGACCTGACAAATGATCCCCTCCATGTATGCTCTCACACGTGGCCGATGTAATACGCTAATGCCAATACGTTATTGTCATTAGATGCATACCACTACTTATGATGTTCTGTACTCTGAGCTATGGAATTCTTGTACTCCCCCCTACGCTAATGCCAATACGTTATTGTTCATTAGATGCATACCACTACGTAGGTTGTTCTGTACTCTTGTATGAAAGAGTGTCATGCTGCCACCTCACCTTGATCAATCATTTTATTTGCTTTTATTGTCTTTTTCCGTGTATTATCATATGTTTATGTGCATTTGTCCTTTCATTTGTAGCATTGTATGTGTTGCTTTGCTTGAAAACAACCAATAAAATACTTTTGAAATTAAAAAAATTGAAGATTTCTCTCCTTGATTGATTTGGCCTCCATTACATTGGCTGCCCAGGATGACCATGTGCCCTTTTGCTTCTTTCAGTGGACACCCTGCTGAAAGCAGCATGCTCAAGTGTCTTCCCTGGAGGCGGGACCAACCAGGAGCTGGCTCTGCACCATATTTCAGAAGCTGGTGGGGACATCCTGGTAAGTCTATAGAACTCTATTGGAATGTGAAAATGGCGGCCATATCTTATAAGCTTGTAAATAAGAGTGACTTCAATAGAGAGAAAAGAGCGGTGCAGAGAAGGAGAAATTACATGGTCAGTTATTGCGCTGAGCCTAGGGGATGTTTCCTAAAACTGAAAGCTTGCAGCTGGCTCAGTGTAAAATCAGACACTGGCACGTAAAGCTCTAGCAGAGATTACATGTATTTATTTATTAAGGTATGTTATAAAGCAGCAGTTCATAACCTGTTGTCTGGGAACCCTGGGAGTCTGAGACTTCTTGGAAAATTAAATAATATTTGCAGATGAATGAAACATCTATAAATTAAGGAGCAAACTGTAAAATTGGAAATTTTAAAACGTTCTATAAATATGAAGGAATTTGAAATTGGAGATTAAAAATTAAGGGGCATATTTACAAGGGATTTAAAAGCCAAAAAAGCGGAGATAAAACGATTGCCCTATTTACAAGAGGGTGCTAACATGCCTAATCGCATGTTAGCACCCTTTTTTCCAACGCCTCCCTTTGCATCTCTAATGAGATGCAAAGTGGGTGTCACTGTGCGATATTTAAAAGGCAGCCCACAGGATTTTAGCACAACTTAGTTTTTGGAGAAAACCGCTATTTTCTCCATAAACTAACGTCTGTAAAATGCAGACTTACCTATCCCTGACATTAGGGTGGATTATGCTGATATGACCCTGTGAGTGCTTGCAATGTTCAACACTCCGTCCAGCATCCTCTTTGGTTTTGCTATGTACGCCCTAAGTTGGCAGGGTATGCCCAGACATGGGTCCCTTACTCACTTTGCCACTGGATTCAAGCTAGCCTGGCTGATGACGGCTGATTAGCCAGAAACCGGTCCCAGGATGCTTGTTTCCGGTCCAGGGAAGACATGGCTTGGCAGTTTGGGCTGGACTGTTCCCATGAGGCACAGGGTCAGACTGATTTGCATGTGGCCATGTCTGAACTGGGATGGCGGATTGAGCTAAAGAATGATGATGGAGTAAACCCAGATCAGGTGAGTGCTTGCAATGTTCAACTGTCCGTCCATCATCCCCTTTGGTTTCACTTATATAAGCATACACATTTTTCAACGGTTCCCATTTAGTGTCATACAAGGAGTACAAGACCTAGAAGAAAATTCTTGATGGCATTTATTTAGTTAAGAAGTAAGAAGATTGTACCCTAGAGTTTTTTTGTGTTTACTAAGAGATGTCAGTGTGTCTTTGATGCTGTTCACAGTATCAGCACTGGGTGCAATAGACACAGGTCAACATCCTACTTATTTCCAGATACAACCTGTAATTCTATCTCTCTTGATAATGTGAAAGATGTGCTGTTTTTGGTCACCTTAATTTTGGTCAGTGGTCTGTCTTTATTCTAGATTCTTGGAGTTTGACTATATTCCCTTTCCTTTTAATAGTGAGATCATTATTGTATTTAGTCTCGGAGATGGGGCCGAAACAAGATGTAAGTATACCACAAAAAAACAGCGAATTCTTAGTGGCCCTGTTTTAGCTGTAAACAAATTCCATAGTTAGTTTAAATGCAGAAGGATGCACACCAACTATGTTCTTCTTATATTTGGAGACTATTTAATGTGGGTTGATCTTGGAGAAGGCTGTCCTCTTCTGGAGGCACTTCTTGACTTTATTTGTAAAAATAATGGTCTAGGCATGTTTCTTGCCTTGCATGTTCTGCACAGCAGTTTGAAGATAGATCTTCTAGCAACTGAGAGCCAATGCAGAGCCTTTAAAGCTTTTAATCTGCAGATGCTGTTTTGCTGCAGTATTCTGAGTCTTCGGAATAATCGTATTGTAGATATTGATACTCCTTGATACTGTCCATCAGTATAGTATAAGCATGATAGAGCAAAGGAGGGGATTGCTCTCATTCAAAAGCACCAGTCTTACGACAAGGAAATGTTTTGAAAACATTAGTGGAAAAGCTTACGTGCACATCTAATGCGTTCACTCTCCCTTCCTTAGCTGAGAAAGGGAAGAGAAAGAAAACAGGTAAGGCTAAATCTTGAGAATGGTCAAAATGTAAAGGGATATTACATCGAAATTCCATTCTAGGCTATGAGATGACCTTGTCAGAAAAAAATCCATTCAGAACCAAAGGGAAGTCTCAAGATAGATGAGAAAGTAAAATGAACAACCAGCCATTTGAAGACAAAACGTCTGTGCAACCCGGAACCCAGAGGAACTACTGAGGACATTTCTAAGAACTAAAAAGTATGAAAAGCTGCCTACTAGCTTAATGAAAATAAAACAGCCTGACCTAAATAAAAGCATTCCCTAAGAAACTCAAGCATCATAGCTGGAGTAAAAAATGAATGAGAAGGTCTGGAGTCCTTCAAAAAAGCCCTTTAAATAAGCACCAGGATTTAAAATGTGCCCAGTTGTGAGAATAAACCTTAAGCATATTTGAATGCCTAGATTCCTGAATATAAAGGGTAGCTTCTTTAGAAAACCCTTGCATCTCAAGCACCAGACTCCCAATCTTATTTGAAGAAGAAGAGGGGAATCTCAGAAAAAGATAGATTGGAAAGGTCTGTGGGTGAAGGACTAAAAGCCTTTATAACTTGGGGAACCAAGGTAGGGGCAACCACCAAGGAGCAACTAATATAGCTTCTGCCCTCCCCTCCGTAAGCTTCCAAAGGATCTTGCTTAGAAAGTGGAAAATAGGGACAGGCGTAAAAGTGGCTGTTTGGAGATGGGGCATTGACCCCCAGATGATCTGGAGAGGGGGCCAAGGAACACAATTGATACAATTGATAAAGATGAGTATCATGCTGGGAGGCAAATAGGTCTAGGTCTACCAAGGGACACCATATCTCATTTGTGATTGACTGAAAGACGACAAGGCAAAGGGGAGATGGAGGATGGGAAAATCTGAATCAAACATGCCACATGACGTTCCCCATCCCCGGAACACATGACGCTGATGAAAAACATAAGATGATTCTCTGCTGCAACCCCAGTCTTCTGGGCCACAGAAAGTAGGCTTGAAATAGTGCTTAATTTGAGCAGGTGGCTGCAGGAGTGATCCACCAACACTCAACACTCAATTGTGAGCTCCAGGGGTTATTTTTCCTCATCAGACTGATCCAGAACAAGCAAGCAAATAACAGGAAAAGAAGGAGGAAGAAAAAGATGGAAAACCTGTTACAAAGAGAGAATGTAGTCAGTTGCAAATGTGAGATAAAGGAACAGAAAGTGCCTGGTGGTGGATTAGAGACATGAGGTAGATTCTGGACTATGCATCCTTGTATTTGGCATGCCATTATTCAGTAGCGATGGCCGCAGGCATCTGAGCAAACATTTAGGCACTGGTTGGAAACCCTCGTTCCCCTCTCCCCTCTTGTGGCTTACACAGGACTTGGACTCATGATTGTCTCTCATTACCAAACTAAACATTATGACCAAGAAGAAGGGGGTGAAAGTGTAAGAGAGCCCGATTAACTGAAGCTAACGCCCCTCAACTGAAGGACTGATTTGATTGTAGGAGACCCGTAAGCTGTCGTTAACTCCAATGTTCCTTCCCCACCCTCTTCTTTTAGCTTCAATGGTTAACACTACCTGAGGTTGAGCGAGCGGGATCAACCCTGTCCAGATGACAACCACCACTGAAGTTCTAGTCATATTTGAGGAGTCACTGGAATCATCACAAAGTAATAGCCTGAAGAGGAAACCCAGTGCCTCACGAAACGGTGGCTACTCCAAAGGGAAGGCCACAGGCTTCTGAGCAAAACATTAGGCACTGGCACATATTCTTTTACAGATTAAGCATCACATCGTTAAGGTGTGGTAGTGAGTTGCAAGGGCTGAGTCTTAAGCCCCCCTTCACTACTTTCTTTCCTGACAAACTGGTCCTCAGAACTAGGGTTGCTTTCCTGATCAAGGGGGTTATGCGGTGGCGGTTGGAATGGCTTCCTTTGCTCCAAGTTATCTTCTACTCTCCACTACAAGTTTGCTGCTGTGTCCCTGGAGATTTTGAATGAACGCTGTAGATCTCCACCGTGTGGGGACCACTGCTTGTGAAGGGCTCTCATGTGCCAGTGTGCTTGAATAACTAACAAGACGCAGGAGGCTAGTAGACATAGCAGGCATAAGACCATCACTACTGGAACTAAAGCTTTGTTCTGAAATATTGGAATCATAGCCTGAATGTTCTGAACCCTCTGACAAGTGGGAAAGGCTTGGCCTGGTGTGATGTCCAGCACTGCCCCTATGAATAAGATGTGTTGAGAGGGCACCAGGTTGACTTGTGCCTTGTTGATGGAAAAGCCCTGGTTGAACAGCAGAGTTGCTGTGACTTGCAGGTGGCGCAAAAACATCTCCAGAGAGCTGGCATTGAGAAGCCAGTCGTCCAAATAAGGAAATACCAGGATTCCTGAACATTTGAGATAGCAGTAACCACCCACATCACATTCGTGAAGTCATGTGAAACTGAAGTTAAGCCAAATGGAAGGACCGCAAACTAATTGTGTTCTGATCCAACCATGAAGCAAAAGATAATTCCTATGAGACCACAGAACTGGTGTGCGAAAAGATGTCTCACCATTCAATCTTATGCTTCTAGCTCAAACAACACCTGTGCAAGGGACATCATTTTGCATTTCTCCTTTTTCAGGAACCAGTTCGAAACCCTGAGGTCTAGGTTCGGACAAAGAATGCCGGGGCATATTACGAACAACTAGCGATATTTATCGCTAAGTAGGCTTAGCAGCAATTTTTTTATCGCCACGCATCACCGGATATTATCGCTGAGATAACCTGCTATTAGCAACGTTTATCTCAAAAGCGATAATATTTCCGGCGATAGCGGCGAAATCCGTGAATATCGCTGAGAATACAGCGATATTCACGCATTATCGCTAACAGGGTCTTAGCCATTATATCCACCTCCCATTGGATATAATGGCTAAGAACTGGTCTGAGCAGGCGTCAGTTTTTGGAGATATTCGCGCTTAGCGCGAATATTTCCATCGCTACGCCTGCCTTGCTAATAGGCGATAGCAACGTTAGCGACTGCTTTCAGTCGCTAACAGGTTGGGTACGCCCACTTTGCATGTCATTAGCGATAAATATCGCTGACATGCAAAGCGGGCCCCAAACCGCTCGATTTCGCCTATAAGCTGTCGCTAACTGCTATTAGCGACAGCTTGCTAATAGGGCGATAAAATTATCGCCGCTTAGCAGCCGAAAATGGCCGCTAAAGCGGCGATAATCACATATCACCCGCCTTGGTAATATGCCCCCAGGTCCTTCTTCCGGATCTAGACGTACCGTGAATAGCTTGTTCTTGCTCTGGCACCATCTCCAATGCCCCTTTTTGCATCAAGATCGCTACATTCTGTGGAAGAATCTGAAGGTGGTCAGCTAGAAGGGTGTGAGAAGAAGGGGGAAATGGGTAGAGGTGCCTGTTGAAAGGGTAGGTCACACCACCTTTACACAATTTATAAGAGCCATTGGTCTGAAGTGATAGCCCTCCAAGCTTGTGGAAATAGGATACTCATTTGCCCAGTGTTTCAACAAGAGGAAACACTTTCTTCTTCCCTGTGGTGGCTGGGAAAGAGAATGAGGAACAGAAGGGAAGTAGAAGTAAGCTACAGCCTCTACACTTGCCACGTCCCTAGTACCTTCTATAGAGTGGGCTGGCTTGCTGGTGCTGCTGAGAGGTTTGAGTATGTTGTCTGCCTCAAAACGAAAATCCTCTGGAGAAGCCACGAAATGTCTTACACTGACCGTAGTCCTGCAGTTGAGTTTGTAGTTAAAGCAACCTTTCTGTGGCATTGTTCTCCTTGAACTGCTTGAGAGCAGAGTCTGCTTTTGCTGCAAAAAGGCGTGAACCATCGAAGGACAAAGCCATGACAGTAGATTGCACATCCTAGGAAAACCCAGAGTTAACTGAACAAAGCATCACAACAAAGGGATATGGATGTCAAGACCATATTGTATGACCTATTTTTGGCATTTCTGGCTGTCCTTTATCAGCCCTGCACTAGCAAGCGTGGGTATAACATTTTGTGAGGCAAGTTGCATTGAGTGTCTTCAGAGCCATGCTACCAGTCGAGCAGTTTTTTGAAAATAGTTTTATTTTCTTGAACTATCGGTTTGTAGGGGTGGTAGAGAATGCTCCTTGAGATAGTTTGGAAAAGCAGGATGTTTGTACGATAAGGCTATTCATCGAAGGGTGTGCACACAAAAAGGCTGTGTTGCCAGGTGATGGCCTGTATCTTTTTGCCACTACCCTATTCACTATGGTAGAAGAAGTGGCCTTCTTCCAGACAGCTAGAATGGGCTCATCTATCCCCTTATTAAAGGGTAACAATGTTCTGCAGTGTGGACTGTAAAATGCAAGACTTCTGTCAATATGTACGCCTTGGTTTCTGTAGGGGGTACGTTGAAGGTCTAGGGCTTACACCACCATTGTTTATAACTGTATGGTAAGAGGTGACCTCAGGAGGCTGTAAGCTGGTCAGGGAATATAGGTTCATGAGGTGGTCTAGCCACTTGGGTCCATTAGCGCTGTGATGACTGTTTTCATAGTGACAGACTATACGTCACCCTACCCCACCCCGTATCAGGTAAGGGATCCTCGCAAGAATCAGAATCCTCAGAAAATAGCTTCCCTCATTGATGAGAAGCTGTGAATTTCTTCTGGACCTATGGGTAGGAAGAGGAAATTCCATCAGGGGCAATGGGTGGTACAATGTTACAATGCAGGCATACATATTTTTAGCTCTCGCCTGAGCCAGCGCATGCGTTGCTCTGCGAGACATTTGGTTAGGGCTTTAAAAAAGTCCTACCTCAGCTCTTAGTGTGGCATTCTGCGTGCGCTTACGCGCACATACATGAGCAGAGGAGCCATATGGATTTCCTCTCGCTCAGCCAAGCGCGTGTGCCGTGCTTCAATGCCCCTCCCCCACCACAGAGCCAGCTTTGCCACTCGTGTGCTATTGTTTAAATTTTCTTTTAGTGCGCACGCGCACACACACAACTCCCGGGCTTTGTTCCTCCCTTGTGCGCGCACGCACAGAACTCCCGCTTCTCCCCCTCCCCCACCACAAATCGTGTCTCGTGTCCGCTCGCCCGTGCGCGGCCAATGCTTGTTTTTTTATTTCTTTTTTGCGCGCTCGCACACAACTCCCGTTCGCGGCCCCACGCCTCGCGATCGGACACAAAACCCACTTTTCCTGAGGGATTAGTGAACCTTTTAGCAAGTCCTCAGGAGCTGGGACTGCACTCATTACCCCTGCCCTAGCAGTGCATGGGAGCTCAGTCACAACATATCTGGAGATACAACTCACTATGTTCATGCAGCTGTTGCGGACTCGGTTACATCGGGATATCACGTCTCTTTAAAGAGCAGTGTTAAACTTTTCAGAGATGTTCTTAACCATTTGAAACTCAATGCTAGTTTTCCACAGTTGTGAATATGTTTCTTTGATATGTTCCTAAAGGGGTATGTTAGCAGTGCGCCATACATTCTTTAACCGCGAGGATTTAAAACCCTTAAGAAGGCGATTTTAGAGTGAATGCTTTATTAAACCTCCTCATGCCTCCTTTTATCCAGCCTGCTCTTTCATATCAAATGCACTTGCTCTGAACAGGGATCTTTCAGCGCCATTGTCTAATCAACAGGTATCAAATTGTGAAGAGAGTACACGTACAATCCTTGTGATCTTTGTTTCTTATTTGTGGGTAGGGGGGCACATTTCCATTGATGCTCCTCTCAGGTGTTCAGTCTGTTAAAATACTTGCTCTTTATTTTAGGCTTTGCACAAATGCATGGTACATTTTTATAGGCCAAACAGGTGCTTCTGCATTACATAGTGTGCTACATTTGCATAGACCGTGTGCGTGGGCATGCGTGTGTGGATGCTTGCGCGCGTGTGTGTGTAGCTACGCTTTGATTTTTACTAAAATAAGCCCTCAAAAAATCAGAAAACTACTAACATGTCAGAATTTGGAAGAACAAAACACCACTTTCGATGAGCATTAAACATCATGCATCTCAATGTGAAGGTCGTCCTGGTCAAAGAATGAATGGGGCTCCTTCAATATTTAACATTGGTGAGGGGGAGGACTCGGAGCCCACTTAGTTCGACACCCTAAAATCTGGACCAGGAAACGTGCAATGTATGTATGTAAGTGTGAACATGTTAAGCAGCTGCCTAACTGAACTTGCATCCCGAGAACTGAGTTCTAACGCCAGCTTTGACACGTTGACACTAAAGAGTAGTGTGAATCTGATAAAATTGTGGCCCCTGTGCAAAACATTCCAAATATCTGTGATAAAAAAAAATGTAAGAAAAGGATGCACTGTTCCCACCTGTTCTCCACTAGGTCTCGCCTTTGAGACCTTATAAGTGTTTAGCCATGCAACAGTTGATGTTGTTGCACCAAGGATATTGTGCTGCATAACTAAATACTTATAAGTTCCCAAAAACGAGACCTATTGGCTATGCCAATGCTTGTTTACAATGCATGCATTTACCAAGCATCAGCCTTTCTCACTCATACCATTACCACGCAGGTAATTTAAATAAGGTTACTGGGAAAAAATATATATATATATATATATATATATATATATATATATATATATATATATATATATATATATATATATATATATATATATATTCACTGAAAAAACATAGGTTTTAGGGGCGTTATAGTTAGTTGGACATTTCACTCGTACAAAACCATTGAAATTCCCCCGTTATAGTTAGTTCAGCTAACTATAACTTGCGCGCCCGCAATGCCCTACTGATGACATCACATATTACATCACTCATGACATGGTCAGTGACATCACTCATGACATCTCAAATGACATCACTGATGACCTCATCCAGTGAATGTGTGTTTTTCAGAAAATTAAATATGTTCTATATATGTATATCTCAATGTCGATGGAAAAATAAATGGGTATAAAAGTGTCTAAATAAATGATTTTTCCTTTAAAAAATTGATTATATAACTGAATGATTAAGTGTATCTTAGTGAATACATGGGTTAGTGAGTAATGTTTTTATATACAAATATCTGTATCAGTTTCTCACTTTGTGTATAAGTGGCTTCTGTTCAACAATAGTGTGGGATCCACTCCACTTGTCTTGGAGAGCTGATTTGGTCACAGGCTCAAACACCCACACTTTCTGCCCTGGCTGGTAAACAGTTACAACAGCCTTTTGGTCATGCCAGGCTTTTTCTAATTCCTGGCTAGCCTCAAGGTTTTTGGTTGCCTTTTTCATGTACTCAGCCATCCGGGAGCGGAGACCAAGTACATAGTCCACTATGTCCTGTTTAGGGGGTTTGAGGGGTAACTCCCATCCCTCCTTCACCAGACACAATGGGCCTCTTACAGGATGCCCAAGTAGAAGTTCAAATGGGCTGTAACCAACCCCCTTCTGAGGAACCTCCCTGTATGCAAATAAAAGGTAGGGTAGCAGGATGTCCCATCTCCGCCTAAGCTTTTCTGGGAGACCCTTGATCATACCCTTTATGGTTTTGTTGAACCTTTCAACTAAACCACTGCATTGTGGGTGACAGGGTGTGGTAAATTTATAATTCACTCCACACTCCTTCCACATTGCAGTCAAGTAGCTAGACATAAAGTTTACAACTCTGTCAGATACTACCTCCTTAGGAAAACCCACTCTTGAGAACAATCCCAAGAGGGCTCTTGCTACCACAGGTGCTGTAGTGGTCCTAAGGGGAATTGCCTCTGGGTACCTAGTGGCATGGTCCACCACCACTAGGATAAATCTGTGCCCAGATGCTGTCTGAGGATCCATGAGACCAACAATGTCAATCCCTACCCTCTCAAAGGGTACCCCCACCACAGGTAGTGGTATCAGGGGGGCCTTTGTTGTACCACCTTCCTTACCACTGGCTTGACAGGTGACACAGGAGCGACAAAACACCTTTGTGTCTTCAGATATGTGGGGCCAATGAAAGTGAGGGACAATCCTGTCCCATGTCTTTTTTTGGCCCAGGTGACCTGCTAGGGGAATATCATGGGCTAGTCTCAATAGGAAGCTCCTGAATTTCAAAGGTATAACCAACTCCTGGCTGCACTAGGCTTGGGGTCTCTACTCTCTGAGTACGGGAGTCCATCATCCCAATAAATATTATGGGTGCCACTAGCATTCCCAGCAGCCTCAGCAGCAGCCTGCTGTCTGAGGGGTTCAGGAGAAGGGCAGCTCAGCTGCTCCTCACTCAGATCTGCCCTGGAAGGGCCCCTGTCCCCAATAACTCAACCTGATCAGGTTCAAGCTCATCTGGGACAGTTCCTTCTTCAGGACTGCAATCATCGCCCTCAAGAGACTGATCTGTATTCTGAGTCGGGGGAAGGCACTGCCTTAACCCTACTGCTACTTTTCTTGGGAGGCACCTGGTCCATTCTTCCAGGATCCAGGGCCTGTCCAGTGTTAGACATTTTGGCATGTGACCTAGTCACAGCAAACACATGTGCAGAGATACCTAACATTTCTGCATGGGTCCATTCTACAGGGAGGTCTACACTTACCACAACCTTCTTGAGGCCAGTTATCCCTCCCCAGGAGAAATTAACAACTGCCAGGGCATGGTTGTCCTGACATTGCTAGCATTGGTCACTTGGTAAGTTTCACCAAGTATGAGTTGCTCAGGAGCCACAAGGTCTTGTGTCACCATAGTGACACTTGCCCCTGTGTCCCTGTAGGCCATAGCCTCTTTTCCATTTATTAAAGGCTGCTATCTGTATTTGCCCACGTTACTGGGACTCACAAAGGAGGACATATCCATGCCTCCATCACAGATCAGTACAGTCTGAGTTGAAACTCTGACTAGGCCAGAGTCCATCTCAGAACCCCGGGTTAACCCTACTATACCCTTATTCTGATTTCCACCACCTGTAGCTGAACTAGGGGGAACAGTTGCCGTAGGGGCAATGGTGGCTGGAGTTGAGTCTTTGGACTTATTACAGTCACTGGTCCAATGGCTATTCTGTTTACAGGCTTTATACCATGGTTTCTTTTGGCCTTTCTTTTTGGATGATTGGGAATCCCCACCATTAGAAGCTTTTTGGGGGCCTTGTGAAGACTTCTGGTCTTTGCCCTTGTCCCCACCCTTATTAGGATCTTGCTTCTTCTGGTCTCCACTTTGGTTCTGTACGTTCTGCTTCACCCTGGTCCTGACCCATTTGTCTGCCTTCTTTCCCAATTCTTGGGGAGAGGTCAGATCAGAGTCTACCAGGTGCTGATACAACAGCTGATTCTGACAATTATACAATCCTGTATATTCGCACACCTTACTGCCAAGTTACCAGCCCTCCAGAGCCTTAGTAGCACAATCAACAAAGTCAACCCAGTCCTGAGTCTGGACCTTTTGGGTATCTTTGAACTTTATTCTATATTGCTCAGTGGTTAGGCCAACCCCTTCAATCAGAGCACTCTTCAGGGCTGTATAATCATCAGCATCCTCTTCTCTGACAGTGAGGAGCTTATCACTACCTTTGTCTGCAAAGGAGAGTCACAAGATAGCTGCCCACTGCTCCTGGGGGACCTTCTGAACTTTGCAGGCCCTCTCCAGTGCAGTTATCCATTTGTGGATGTCATCCCCACTCTGGTAGGGAGGAACAATCTTGTTTAGATTCCTGTGGTCATGAGACCTTTCTCTACCACTAGGGAAGTTGCTGCCACCATGGGACTCTAGTCCCATCTTTTTTCTAGCTCTTTCAAGCTCCAGGGACTCCCCTTTTATGGCTACCAGTTGTCTCTTTATTCTCAGCTGGTGTTCCTGAATTTTCATCTGCCTTTCTCTCTTCTCCTCAGAGGTGTCCCTCCTATGTGAAGAGACAGAGGTCCCTACAGATGTGTCGGAATGGTTAGATTCCTGTGAATGAGATCTTGGCCTTCCAGGCACACCTCCAACTCTTCCTGGAGGGACAAAGATAGTGCCATTTTGGCCTTCCTCTTCATCTCCAGTAGGAGCTGGATTGTCCATGTCCAGGTCATTGTCACCTGCCTTGTCCGCATCAGAGCCTAAGTCCTGTTGGTTTGTACCACTGGGCTCTGGCTCAGCAGCTGCCTCATCCCCACTGCCTAACCCCTCAGGCTCTAAAGCCGTTCTGAGATCATCTAACAGTAGTAATTCTCTGAGGTATTGGCACTTTGGCCTGTCTTAAATTTTTCATAGTACACAGAGCCCTTAATTCTGAAAAAGGAAATGTGTCATACTTGGATGTCTGTAACATACTGACATTTGTCAGGGATCCACTGGTTCCTCGCCTTGAATACATTACTAGTGAGGTGTGGTGTATGCACCTACCTACTCTAGTTGTTACCTACTAAACTCTCTTGAATTGTAGAAAGGGCGTGCTAAGCCCTTAACATACAACTCTAAGTTCAGTAGAACTTACTGTATGTAAGCTTGTATTATATGTACCTCTGGTACCTTTAGTGTTTTCAGTTAGTCAATCACTTGAGATTCTCTGGTAAAACAATGGCAAGCTGGAATCCCACACGCTTCACACCAATGTGAGAAGTTGGTCTGGCATATGCTGTCCACTATTCTAGTGGGCACCTTGCACCAGTCCAAACAGCCCTTATTGATGGTACGTTAAAGACAACCTTTATAGAAAGCTATCCTAGTGGTAGCTGTGGAGAGCAGCCTTCAGGCTAAGTCTTGGAGGAATGTAAAGCTGCTTGTTTTACCAGTCTATAATCTCGTGAATGACCAAATGAAAGGAGAACCACACCAGGTATATATATAAAATATATGTATTTATTCTGAACACATTCCTCTAGTCTCCTTATGAGGCTAGAGGCAAAAGTGCATTCAATAAACTTAATAGCACACAGTAAATTAGCACAATATACGTTGAGCCCTAGGGGCGTACCAAACCATATATCAATAAAGTGGTATAAGGACCATGACTGGCATAGATACAAGGCCTAGAGCCTTTAAGAACCGCGGGGGCCACCAGGAACCACCCAAGGTAGTGACACAGGGGACCCACGGGGGACGTGTGCAGTGTCTAAACAAAGCAGCAAATCACCATTAACTTCTATGGGGAAAGTTGTGGTTGGAATTTTAAGGATAAAGGACACTTAGAAGAGGACTTGGAGCAAACCCCTTTAGAGCTAGGAGGTTCTAGAGTCAACACCCACGTCAGCACCGGGGTACTCGAGTTACCTCACCCAGGGAAGCCGGGTGCATAGGTGTTTTTTGAGGTCGGTTTCTTCGTTGATTTCAATGGCGATCTGTTGCAAAAGTGCTGCAGCCGTCCAAGTAGAAAGTGTCCGGAGTGATCCAAGCCTGGATCGAGGATGAGAAGAACCTGAAAGCAGAGGGGACAGAGTCTGGGTCACTAGCCAGTGACCAGGGGCACGATAGTCGAAGGCCCTTAGATATCGGGTGCTTGCAGGTGAAGAAGGTGAAGCTTGACTCTTCAGCCACGAGGACCAGGAGGCGTCAACGACAACCAGGCGCTGGATTCGAGCTGTCCCACAAAGGATGTTGAGTGCTGCGGTGTTGGTGCCCGGATTGGACCCAACAAGCCTTGGCAACAGCAACCCACGCAGAAAGCAGAGATTGGCTTTGGTGCAAACCAGCAAGAACTGAGGGACTCACCCTTTGGTGGGGAGTCAGGGCACGTCTGGAGCAACCAGGGAAGCCCACGGAAAAGTAGAGTTATCTCCGAGGGGACCCACCAGTTGACGGACCAGGGATCGCGAAGGAGCCTCAAGTAGTAATGCAAGAAGCAGGCCCACGGAACACTCATGGAGTGTAGGCCCACAATCTTCAGTGCAGATGGTGCTCGGGGCTTGGGCTACAAGTAACCCAATGCACAACTTCCGGAAAGCTCGGGAAGTTGATGCACTAGCAAATGTGTAGGATGTCCAGGAGTTCCGGTCCCACGTCACTCGTGAGGGCTGCGGGACTCGGGTCGGCCTTCAAGAAGTCTGGAAATCCTCTTCCTGGAATGCAATTACTTCGGAGTCCGGCGGCAGCTTCGGAGATGTAGATCGGCAAATGCTTCGTTGGTGCATGTTTGAACTGGGGAGTCACTCCTTGACCCCAAGGGAGATTCTTCCGTCCTCTAGTCTTTAGTAGAGAGTCAAAGTTCCAGGATTCAGTTTCAGAGTTTCGTCCAGGTGTAATCTAAAGTCCTGTTGCCAGGGTTCCCTTACTTATACTATGAAAAGGGGTTGGACATACTAGGGGGACCCACCTATGGGAGGGTCTGGAAAGAGGGGTGGCTACCCTCTTTCCAGACCCTCCTTTGTCCAGTTTCGCGCCACAGCAGGGGCCCCTGCAACCGGTTTGAACTGGGCTATGCACAGGGACACCAAATGTGCCCCCAGTGCAGACATCAAGGTGCTCCGACCCAGCCCCAATACACTAAAGCCTGTCTGGGAGGTGGTTACACCTCCCTGTGACAGGAAACCTATTGTCCAGGCCTCCCCTGCCCGAGTTTTGGTCAGCAGCAGGAGGCCAGACTCGTGTCTGTGGCTGCAACATCCATTTTGTGATGCTGGGGCTCGTTTAAACTATTACTGGGCAGACCCGGGTGTACATGTCTCTCCCTCCAGAAGGGTGGAATTCTACCCCAGATGCCAGGAGTGGCGGGGGGGTAGGATTCCAAAGTGTTTTATACACCAGGCACAACATGTTTCCATGCTGCCATCCCAAAGTTAGCATTTACCGCAAGGTTATAATGCACTTAAGAGTATATGGTCTGGCTGCATCACAAAACAGCCTCAGAGAATAGGCTCCGAAAGCTGCAGAGGGGTCCTTCTCATGCATGGGCACCCTCTCACACAAAACCAAGCACTCTGCCTCCAGGATTGATAAGGCCTGCCAGAGGAGTGACTGATAGGCTTATGTGTGTCAGTGATATAAGGTAGATATAGGTAACCTATATCTTAGTAGGGGTGCATACACCACCTTACCCAGGCTGCAGTAGCAGTCCTGTGGTGCCATTTTGGAAGGCTTCCCAGGGGTGGTATAATGCAAGCTTCAGCCCCTGGTAGGTCTCTGGGGGAGCTATGCCCTTAGTACCTAGTGTACCATATACTAGGGTCTCACAAGGGTAACCCAGTAACCAATCTGGAGTGTACTTATTGTACATGCAATCAATTTAGAGAGGAAGCAGCTAGGCTGGGGTCCTGGGTAGAAGGTCCCCAGCCAGACTAAAGTCGAAAAAAAACAGTGAAACACCAGCAAAAAGTGGGGGTAACCATAGTGAGCAGATCCTACTCTCCTAGACTATACTCATCCCTAAACCCAAAAAAATCTTTACAACCCAATCCCCTTATTTATTTATTTATTTACTGGCTTGTATAGCGCTGGTATCGACTCCCATGGGAGCATCTCCGCGCTTTTGACATCTGCCACAGTGCGATCGGGAGAACGTGAGCTGTCTAGGAGCTGAAAAGGAAAGTCTTTAGCATCTTCCTAAAAGGAAGGTATTCTGTGCAGAGCCTTAAGGAATTAGGAAGGCTGTTCCAAAGAGACGGTCCAGCTATTGAGAGAGCTTTACTGCCCTGTCTTGCCTTCCTTGCCCTAGGCACTACTAGAAGGCCTTGTTCGCTCGAGCGAAGAGGGCGGGAGGGCGGATAGGGGATAAATTTGGTGGCCAGGTATGTCGGACCCATACCATTGAGACTCTTATGTATGGTACAGCATACCTTGAATTTAGCCCTTTGTCTGATGGGTAGCCAATGAAGTTTTTCCAGTAGGGGCTTAGAAGGGGAGCAAGGGGGCGCATTTAGGACTAGCCGGGCAGCCGTATTCTGGACTACCTGCAGTCTTGCCATGACTCCCTCATTGGCAGCTAGCAACAGGCCGTTACAATAGTCAAGGCGACTTATGACTAGTGCCTGTACCAATGTTCTTCTGCTGGCATCTGGCAGGAGGGGGAAGATTTTGCGTAGCATACCAATTATGTGGAGGCAGGATCCCACCACCTGGTTGGCGTGTTGCTTGAGGGAAAGTTCCTGGTCCAGATTTTTTACAGATGGTTTCGGTTCTGGTACTGGGTCAAGGTCTTGTGGCCACCAGTCCGGAGTCCAGAGTTGTCTTACCCCCCCAAACAACATGACTTCCGTCTTTCCAACATTGCATTGTAAAAAGTTGGAAGACATCCAGTGCGCTACCGCTTTCATTCCCAAGGAGAAGGAGTTCCTGACTTCGGGTGTTAAGGTTTTAAAGGGAAAGAGGAGTTGAGTATCATCAGCATAGGATATAGGAACAAATCCATATGCTCTCAAGATGTTAGCCAGGGGTGCCACATATATGTTGAAAAGAGTTGGGCTCAAGCAGGAGCCCTGTGGCACCCCCTTGGTGATCTCAACTTCCTCTGACCGAAAATTGCCCATGATTACCTGTTGGGTCCGATTGGTTAGGAAACTCCTTACCCATTCGAGGGCTTCATCCTTTAGGCCGATGTTTTCCAGCCTGGTCATGAGAATGGGGTGAGATACGGTGTCAAACGCCGCAGACAGATCTAGTAGTACCAGGATGACGGAGAACCCCCCATCCTGGTACATATGCAAATCGTCTGCGACTGACATTAAAGCGGTCTCCGTACTGTGTTTGGGCCTAAAGCCCGATTGCGATGGATCCAGTACTCCTGCAGACTCAATGTATCTCGACAGATGTTTATTCACATGTTTTTCTGTGATTTTGCCCAAGAAGGGGAGTAAGGATATTGGTCTGAGATTGTTAAGCTCACTCCAGGAAATGGTGGTATTTTTCCTGAGAGGTTTAACCAATGCCTTTTTCCATCCAAGTGGGACCTGCCCCGTACTAAGTGAGAGGTTTATTAGTCTCTGGATGGTAGGTCCTAGGGCTTTGGCTAGAGTGGGCATAATCCGTGCTGGGATGGTGTCTGTGGGGGAGCCACTCTTTATCTGGGACGTAAGCGCCAGTACTTCCTCAATCTGGATAGGGGGGAATACAGAGAGGGAGTTCTCAGAAGGGGGAGGGCTAGCAGGGTTTGTTATGAGGTTGTTTGTAGTGCTGTATATCAAGTTGGAAAGTAGAATTTTGTCATAAATGGCCTCGATTTTATTTGTAAAGAAGTGGGAAATATTGTCGCATAATTGTTGCGATGCCACTTCCGGACTTTCACAAGCAGTAGGTTTAGTGAAGGTCAGTAAAATCTGATACAGAGTCTTAGAGTTATTACCGGCCGCCAAAAGCTGTGAGGCTATATGGCTCTTCCGTGCTGATCGGATTTCTTTGTGGTAGGCTTTCAATGACTCTTTGTAAATATGTTTGTCGCTGTCTAGGCGGGAGACCCTCCATTTCTTTTCTAACTTCCGTGTGGCTTGTTTGGATAGTCTCAGGCTTTCTGAGAACCATATCTCCTGTTTAGGAGTGGGTTTAGGTTTAAAAGTTCTCAGAGGGATGGTCTTATCAATTGTATGTGACAGCATTTCTTCATATTCTTGTAAGGCTTTATCTATGTTGTCATTTCCACTCATTGTGGGCTTCCCAAATGCTTTACAGAAGTTTTCCTGAGTTAATCTGTGCCAGGGTCTTCTTTTACAGGGTAAGGTATGATGTTTTTGGGTGTGAGGGGTGGGAAAGGGGGTGGAGAATTCCAGAACATAGTGATCTGTCCAGTCTACTTGGTAAGGGAGGGAGCATTCAATAGATAAAGAATTAGTAGAAATTAGGTCCAACGTGTGTCCCGCCGTGTGGGTGGGCCCGTTGTTGATCTGTTTTAAACCTAGTGAGCTTAGATCACTAATAAAAGTTTTGACTTCGGAGCTGTTTACGACCTCACTGTGAATGTTGAAGTCCCCTAAGAGAAGGAAGTCTGAGTTGTCACATACATAGGGCGCCAGAGCTTCCATTAATGTCACAGAGGTGTTTTTACATGGACCAGGGGGGCGGTATATTAACGCTCCTTTCCTGCTAGATTTTGTAGAAAAGTTAAGATTAAAAATCATAAGTTCTAACTCAGGGGTACATATTTCATCCAGAATGTTTACACTGATTTCCTCCTTGTGTACTATCGCTATCCCGCCACCGATTTTCAATGGCCGATCCATCCTGGCTATTTTGTAGCCTATAGGGATTCCCTTATCCACCCCTAAACCCAAAAACTACCCTTACCACCACATACCCCTAATCAACCCTAAACCCTTACATGTGTGTGTGTGTGTGTGTGTTAAACAGTCGGATGTGGATGGAGCCCGAGCAATTGCCAGTGGATGAGATTAATTCAAGCATTCTATCCATCACTTTTTTGTATACTTCATATCTCGCTCTAAGGCAGAGGATTCTTTAGCCTCAACAAAATGCTTTATTGTCTTCTTACCATCCATTTGTCTGCATAACCCTGCAGGGCAAACGGAATGAGCTTGAGGAGAGGAACTATGTTAGGGACCATTGTTATGTTATATATCATTTTAATTGAGGCTTGGATAGGCAAAATATGTCTCTAGGACGAGCAGAATCTAACTCTAAGGACTGGGTCAAGAAAGCAGGACAAGGATGTAATGTGGCAAGAACATGAACATGAAGATGTTCTATCTCTTGATGCAGAGACAAATTTGAAGAGGGGAAATCTGAGTTATAAAAATTGGAGTTGGCTAGTGATTCTTAAAGCAAAAGTGTAGACTAAATGTGTAGCCAATGGAAGTGTGTTGACTCTAACCAGATGGGTTTCTCTCTGCAGCTGGTAGCAAGAAAGTAGCATTATACACAACATGAGGCTTAGCTGGCAGGTAGTTTTGATAGTGAAAATGAAAAATAAGAGCAATGAGGAGACTGCAACATCAGTGCAATCTATTGGTGTTATAACAAAGTAGATCTTAAATTGAATCCAAATCCTTTACAAGGCTATCTTTTAAATTCAATTGCTCCAAGTTGAATTCCAAACTCCGATCATATGTTGAAACATGGAATCAAATTACGGCTTCTTGCAAACCTCAGCAGTTTCTTAAAATTAGAAGCATAAATCACATCTCCATTAAAAACACAAGAAGAGGTCTGACCAGAAATACCACATTCTTCTGCTAACAGTCTGCCTCTGAAAGAAGCGAACACCAGAGACCGGCATTTACTGAAACCCTTCTTTAGAATATATTTGAGACTAAGAGTTTGAAATGGGGACAACATTGTCCTCTTTACATAACTGTTTAACTAAGAATAACCCATTACTAAAGCAAGGGTTCCAACATCAAATGTTACCATTAGCCTGCAAATAGGGGTTTCATCAGAAGGATGACTCTGCATCAAATAACAGTGAGAACATTGTAAAACTCTGTTCAACCACCACAAGAGGGATATAGTCAAATTTCGAACTCCTGGAAGATTCTGGTTATTCATTGTGAATAGCAACTGTATTTTCAAGAACAGCAGGAAAATATGTTCATTAATTAACATCCAAGTAGGTTTGCCACTGGTGGTCAATAACTACTGCGAGAGATGAATCATCAAAAGGCAGACCACTATATCTAAATCAGGAAACCGAAACCCTCACAATTTCAGATACCCTTCCCCAAAAAGGTAGTATGGGTTTCCAATACCCCATAAAAATCATGAAAACTTTATAAGCAGAAGAGAGATCTCTGGAGGTCCTTACAGTTTCCTTTCTGTGGTCCTCGATTAAAGTCTTTTTTAAAAACATCTAAGGATCACAAGATGTCTGTGTATTAAACAAGACCATGCTGGTATGTTGTAATCGAAGTAGGTTTATTAAGGTAAGAAACCAGGTAGCATAAATCCTTATAAGCAGGTGTTTAGGTGCTGTAGGGCAGCCCCACCAGGGGCAGCCTGCTAGCTGCTCAGCCCCTCTCTCTAACTGTCATCACTCATCCAATCACCCAAGCATTCCACTCATGGACCATACAACAACATTCCATACAGAACACACACACACAGGCTGAGCAGCTAGGATATGGTAACATAGGGCATGAATCATAGCACGGGAATATTACATATCTCTTCCCTATTAAACAGAAGAATACCAAAAACAAAACAATAAAACATGAGCATGAAAGGAGAACTATAAACAAGAAATTACAGCAAACATTAACAGTCCACAACCCAAAGATTAAGGAAACACAGCCCGCATCATAAAGTGGAAATGAACTATTAAAATAAGAGTCATTAGCCCAGACCCAGTGATGATGGGAACACCTCATCACGAGAGGGTAAGGAACTAAAGACAAGAAGGAAAAATAGATACAGAATACCCACCCCCCCTGCTCTAGTAAGGAAAAATGAACATAAAGATGTAAGTTTTCCATGTAAGGAGACAAGTCATGTGGACTAAAGGGACTGAAACCCAATATCCTGCCCCCAACTTAACCAAGGGACAACAAAGTTACATATATGCTCTCCACATAAGGAGACATGTGTGGAATAAAGGGACTGAAACCCAATCTCCTGCCCAAACCAATGACAAGGAACAACCTGTAAAAAACGTATAAGCTCTCAGTGTGAGTATACAAGCCATGTGGACGAAAGGGACTGAAACCCAATGCCCTGCCCACACCATTAACACAGGACAACCTGTAAACAAGAATTTGCAGTGCACTAGGTCTCGCATTTACACGAGGTTAAGCTATTGGCAGTGTAAATGACAATGCCTTTTATTTATGTTTTAAAAACGAAAACAAAAATAAAAGGCAATGCTATTTGCAATGTCAATAGCTCAAACTTGCGTAAATGCGAGATCTATTGCATTGCAAATGCTTGTTCTTCCTCCCACTACAGCACACATCATGAGGCAATGCATCAGCCCTCTTCCACAATTGGCTTACTTCACTATGAGTAGCAGAATTCTGCTCTTTCACAAGGAGCACATCCATACACAAAGTAGTTCTCTTCAGTGCAATCAACTATTATGGCAGTAGGTGATTTTTGAGACCAATACAATACTTTGACTTTTAGCCAATGCTTTTTTTGTTAGATTGGTGATGGCCTGGCAGCTTCCATACCAATAAAGTTTTGCAAAAAACATGACAAAACAAAAGCACTGATAAAGCCAATGATTTGCGCCCAACACCAGGCCTCTTGTTTTGCCAATGCTTGTTTCTTTTGAAGGGTGAGGAATGTTTTCAGGGCAAACGATCCTATTGAAGTCTGTGGGAGGTATTTTGGCAGTTTGAAGGGTGAAAGTTACGCCAAGGAGTGTGACACTGTACAAATAAGGGTGAGCTAAAATATATGCCTCTATAACTCTTATGTCTGAGAGCACAAAGGACTGGCAGGTTCAGTTAAAAGGGCTAGGAGAGGAGGGCCATTAGTAGCCCCAGGGGAAGCTGCTGATTGGCTGTTAGTTCAAGAGACTCGACGCCGGGTCCATGGGGAGGGGAGGGAAGGGAAGAGAAGGGAAAGGAAAGGGGTTGTTGCCTAAAAAACTAAATCTAGCCAAAACAACCCTTATACTTTAGGTCCACTTCAGTTAAGAACATTGCTTATGTGCTATAAATGTGTCCTTTTCGCATCTAAACATATCATTGCAGTGCCTTATGATGTAAAGTATTCCCTACGACAAGGCCAACGCTTCAAGGAGCATATTTGTATTTTTGCATTTCAAAATATACATTTCAAAGAGGGTTTTCCTTTTCAACAAAAACAAACAGAAACTTTCTCCACAATGTTGCACTTTGCAACTTATGAACTAATAAATAGCGTTCATACTAAGGCTGTATTTTCAAAATACCAAAACCGCATGTGGAACATAGTTTCCCGTCTGAACTGCATTCCTTCCCAGTGGCTTTGTATGCCGCGTTTACAGGCTGTATAATGGAACCCAATAATGGACGAGGGTGTGCGTCCTTTGGCCCCAAGCTGCCATTTGTGAATAAGATAAACCCATTGCATGGTCGCAGCCCCGTGTCATGATCAAGGACTGTCTTTACTGCATAGGTAATGTGTTTGCTTACATAAATCAAAGTTTGACTCTGGAATAAAAATGAAGAGGCGCCCTCGGTGAAGACAACAGACAGAGCCGTAAGGAAGAGAAAAAGAAGCGATGGAGGGAGTGACAAGAATGGAGGGAGAAAACTTTGCAAGAGAGTGCAAAAAGAGATAGAATGCAGGCACCATTAAGCTCAAAGAGTGACACAGACCAGAGAGGAAGAGAAAAAAAAATAAACACAGATTTAAAAAAGCGAAAAAAATCACATATAATACAAAACAAAAGAACACTCGCCTTACCTTGTTGTGCACGTGCTCCTCCCTCTTCTAGGCTGGCATCGGCAAACAGCTGGGCCACCGCAACGGTCCGGTGAACAAAAGAAAAAACAATAACAAGAAGACAGAGCGTGCCGGGCTTGGAGCGCGCGTGCGCATTACGGAAGTGAAGCTTGCGACGGAAAGGTGCTGTGCACATGCGCATGTTCACGGGCGCGTTCACAGACCACAATCGGCTCGAGAGCGTGCCGGGCTTGGAGCGCGCGTGCGCATTACGGAAGTGAAGCTTGCGACGGAAAGGTGCTGTGCACATGCGCGTGTTCACGGGCGCGTTCACAGACCACAATCGGCTCGAGCACAGGCCAGTAGCTAGCTCGTGCACATCTCTATCTCCCTTGGCAGTGGGCGCGGTGACTATACTACTCGCTGCGGCAGCAGCGCTTCGCGCTGCAAACGGCAGCGAGCCCTAAAAACGTGTATGCTCTCCGTGTGAGAAGGCACCCAAAGATCAAACCCTACAACAACAAAAAAAAAACTTGTGGCACAAGGTGTCTTACGCACACAGGGGACACACCCCTGCAACAAACAAAAAACGTGCGGCACAAATTGTCTTATGCACACAGGGAACCCAACCCTGCATCAAAATTGATTGTTCGGCACAAGGTATCTTATGCACACAAGGAAAGTGTCTCCTTGCAACAAGTCAAAAAAAAGAAAGGACCGTCAGTGTCAACCCTCATGTAAGGCTTGCTAAGCCCATCCAACACATAAACATGGGCAGAGTGAAATTCATTAGTAAAATACTAAACAGATACTATTTAAATCTGCAACCATTTTCCAAAACTATGTAAATGAACAAACATAGCAGCTTTGCTAACATTAAACTACTGCATAGTCGAGTAACCATTAGTTTAAGGTGTTTCCAGAAGATGGCAAATAAACCACCCAATGTGTGTAGCAAGAGCACAGCAGTCTCTTGAACGAAATGTCATGCAAATAAAATGGGCATACGCTACAACCCATTACCAAAAATGCTGGATGTTGATAGGATCGGTTCAAACAATATCAATGTTCAAAAACTGGCTTCCTCATAAGACGCATCAATAGTGTTGGCATGCCGAACCAGAAGTTAATTCACAACTGTGTACAAAGTACCTTCATGTAAATCGACATTCCTGTAACTTCTCGCCGCTCCAATAACAATTCAAGAAGAAAATAAATGAAATGAAGAATGATCTCCACATAAAGTTCCCGGGCAGCATCAACATCAACAAAAATTAATTGCACATTAAAGAACGTGGTTGGCAGAATGAACCCTGCATGATCCAATCGAAAGATGGCTTCACGCAGTGGTGACGCCGCGCCTGATGGCTCCCGGCATCACCGTGCTTTCAAACGTCGATGACAGCAGAAAGTCAAGTGAAGAAACGCACGTCACAAAGCATCCAAATGGAAGCATCAAAGGACCACTGGGCTAAGGTAAAAGTGCATGCTTTCAGTGTGTGTGCGATGACTGTGACACACGCCTGCATGTTAAACTTACAATTATCAGTTGAACTGGCGCTGTTGAAAGATGGCTCGGTTGTCGCAAATAATAATAGACGATAAATGTCTCACATGTAATCGTAACAGGGACGTTGGTAAAGAAACACCAGTAGGTGCGTGGGCCCACAGCTACATTGACAGTTGCAGTCTCCGATGTGAACACTTGAGATATACACACAAAATATGCCAACTTGAAGTCCCGTAAATGAAGGCACACACAACACGAGTGAGGCTCTCTGTTTCCTGCCTCCAGCACTGTAAAATAAATCCTCTGTAAAGCTCACAAGTGCAGGTTGGCATGTTTGTAGAAATGTCTATATGAAACAAAGTAAAGCACATTATGCACAGCATAACACACCAAACAAATGTCCCTGCGCAACCTTCATTTGAGCCAAGTGAGCCACATACAAGTCAAAAGATGATGCTTGCTTCTCTTGATTGCGCACTGTCAATATACGCCAGATGAACACAATATAACACACTTGGGCAGGGCTGTCCGATGTAAATGGACACTGGTGGGGCTGCAAGGCATGCTGTTCCAGTTTCCTTTGATTCTTTGTGGCTTTTTTTGTTTCCGTGTTGCCTCCTCTGACCCAAACATTTATTTGTATTTTTCCTTGGGTTTTCTGATCTAGTACATCTTGACTCTTTCTCATCTCCAGGTAGCCTCAGACCAACTTAACATGTGGGAAGGTCTCCAATGTAGTGAACAAGACAACGCTAGTATGTTGTAATCCAAGTAGGTTTATTAAGGTAAGTAAACCGGTAGCATAAATCCTTATAAGCAGGTGTTTAGGTGCTGTAGGGCAGCCCTACCAAGAGCAGCCTGCTAGGTACTCAGCCCCTCTCACCAACTGTCATCACTCATCGAGTCACCCAAGCATTTCACTCATGGGCCATTCACCAACATTCCTTACAAAACACACACACACACAGGCTGAGCAGCTAGGACATGGTAACATAGAGCATGAATCAATCTGTTTGCTGAAATAACTACAACTACATGGGAAGCCAATAAAGCAAACTTTTTTTTATAGAACCTAGGGACTTGTTTATTTTTTTTTCAATACCACAAAGCAAAATTACTTTGCTCACAACTTACTGATGATTCAACAATTTGTTATCTTCCAGATCAAATCTCGTGAATACCCTTTAAAAAAGCTTCACAGGAATTGTGTTTACATAAGCTTATGTCCACTCATTCTTGCTTGTCAGTCTCAACTTTAATGATTGTACTAACAACAGGTCCTGGAACTTGCCTCACAACCAAGCATTTCTAAGTCTGGCTATTGTGCTTCCTCTTTAGAATTGTGAGAGGTAGGACAAGTAAGAAAAAAATATTATGTCACTCATTCGGCAGTAACTCGTTTGCTTTGCAACTGTTTCAAATCTTTTCTTTTCCTTACTATCCATCAGTGACGGTTGGTGAACTTTGAAACTGGTGGGGGCTTAAATACATGTCTCAAATTGTATCAAGTAAGCAAGAGACGCAAGCAAGCTCAATTTCCTCCTGGATAATGTTACAGAATTTTGAGAGCCCACATCCCACAAACATTCGTTAACATTCCAGAGATTTTGAGAGGGCATTAATGACATATTCCAATTATAAGCCATAAGCAAATGGATAATGTGCTTATTGATCCTTTTGTTTGGCCCTGACCCTATGCAGCCACAGTTCAAAATTATGACAGTCCTGTGGTCAGCAAATTGTGCACTTTAAAGCTTCACAGAGAATATTGTAAGAGTTGAAGTGCATCCCATAAAAATGCTGCGCATATGGCCATTTTAAACACATTAACAAGCATTTACAATGCAATAGGTCTCGCAGCATTAAAATTTGAGTTATTGGCATTGTGTATGACAATGCGTTGCATAACATTTTTAGCAAACTTTGAATTGGTGAGCAGTGAGAGTGTGTGCAAGAGTATGCTGTTCTTGAAAGCAGTGTGGTAGAGAGTGCAGGAATGTGGGTGACCTGAGCAATGTGGATGATGCACCTCACGCACGGGGCTGACGCAGTTATTATTCACACAGCTCTGATGATGCACCTCACGCACTGGCTCACAGTTGTTATTCACACAGCTCTGATGATGCACCTCACGAACGGGGCAGACGCAGTTATTATTTACACAGCTCTGATGATGCACCTCAGGCACGGGCTCACAGCTGTTATTATTTACACAGCTCTGATGATACACCTCAGGCACGGGACTGACGCAGTTATTATTCACACAGCTCTGATGATGCACCTCAGGCACTGGGCTGACGCAGTTATTATTCACACAGCTCTGATGATGCACCTCAGGCATGGGCTGACGCAGTTATTATTCACACAACTCTGATGATGAACCTCACGCACGGCATGGAGCTACACACCTTCCTAGCAAATCCCATCACACACACTTGATCAAGAACCCTACACTCAATACGTCAAAACATAAATATGGGCAGATGCTAAAGTAGAGGACTATACAGATCATATCAAAAGCAAGTTGTTTCTAGGTGTCAATGCCGTGCCGGTAGATCTCCGCCGCTCGACGTGCGTGGCCGATAACACCCGCCAGATGCCAACCCACAGGCACCCCAAGGCTCGGACCTTAAGCCGTCTGGTATGCTCTCCTGCACCTCCACTGGATGTCCCTAGGTGCCGCCGCTATGCCAGTTGAAGTAGAGCCAAAGCGGGATGCAGGGCAGAGAACAGGACCCCCCCCGAAGTACGAAAAGGAGCGAGGGGCCACGGACAGATCGGTGGCACCGGGAACCCCCCTGCACCCCCAGCCGTCGGTAGAAAGTGCACCCACCTCCTCAAGCTTCAAGGAGTCTCGGTGGGGGCTGGGCCATAGGAGGTCAGCAGCCGCCTCCAGCTCCCGTCCAGGCCAACCCCGCGGGGAAACAGTGCATCCGGAGATGAGGGGGCCCCAGCAGTGACTTGGCAGGTCCCCAGATGCCAGTGAAATGGGGGACACTCCCACAGTCCCGCAGCGGCAGCTGCCAGGCCTCAGAGTGACAAACAGGTCCAGAGGCCCTCAAAGGGGTGTCTCGGAGGTCGATGGTGGAGTGGAATAGCCGTCAGCAACCACGGGCGGTGCAGCTGCAGCGGTAGCTCGATCAGTTGCGAGGCCGGGTCAGCCAGGGAAGAAATCCCGGGGAGGCCCTGCCCACAAATAGGGCCTCAGGTAGCAGTCACAGCAACACAAGGGGGTCAGGAGCGCCTGGGATCCCAGGGCTCAGGCGGCGGCTGCAGGAAGAAAGGAGCCCATGCAACCGGGACCGCCAACCGACCTGGTGGCAGATACGCTTCCTGGGTGGCCGCAGCCCCAAACGCCTCGTTCGAGCACCGTGTGGAGAGCCAGCAGTGACAGCAAGCCCGGCTGGGCAAAGGAGGGGGCCGTTTCACCGGAGATACCTGGGGCGCGTCACAGCAGCAGCAGGACCCTCGCCGGAAGGGGGCCCGTGCCGGTCGTCAAGGCCCGTGAGTCACAGGAGGCCAGCAGTCAGTCCAAGCACTGGGGCACAGAAGGGCCTATGCTAGAAAATACCCGCCTTGACTTACCAGCAAAGGTGGAAGGTGTGTCCGCAGTGAATCGCCACCACATCCCTCACGTTATCGAAGTAATCCAAGCAGATGGTACACAAGGCACGGATCGGCATTTTAAACACTAGTCGTGTCAGCGCACCAAACGGGGTTCTATTGACTCCTCCGCCGCTCTTTCACACCACTTTGGGATCCCTTGTTTGTATTTTTTCGGGGTCCTGTCAACACGCACGCATAGCTCAAGTTTCACTGTTTCCTAAGGTCTTTCAAAAAGTTATGAAAACGAAAACTATCGTGGGGCGGAACTTCCGTTTCGTGCTGGAAGCTCGCGCCCACGGAGTGGCTTGTCTGGAGAGGAGCAGTGGTGACGCGGGGCTTCCCATGCCCAAGGGAGAGCCCCGCGGAGGCTGCAGAAGTCCGGAGTGGCGGTAAGTGGGCCTTAGTTGTAAAGGGGGGTGGCAGGGGGAGGTCTCGGTGCGATCGTGTGTGTGTGTGTGCGCGTGTGTGTGTATGTATGCAACGGCGGGGGGGCTCTGTATGTGTGCACGCGTTTATGGGCGCTCGTATGTGTGTCTGTGTGTGTGTTGGAGCTTCCCAGGAGACAGGAGATGGCCACAGTGTGCGCGTTCACGCCCGCGCGCAGCCCGCTCGTATCCGCTTTTGGAAAATGCGCGTGGCCATCTCTTGTCTCCTCGAAAGCTGCGTCGCTCACAATAGCTCTCTGGCGAGACCGCGCTTTCGTGCGGTTAACGTCACGAGACCTAAAAAGGACTAGTGACGTAGAATGTCTCCCCCACTGAAAGGACCTGGCATCCACCCAGCACATTGTCTATTTTAATAAAAGCTACTATTAAATAACAAAACATTTTGTAAATTTCAGCAGTGGGTTCTGAAAGTACAATGTGCAAGTACAAAGTCCTGTCGGATCCTAATCCAAGCCCGACCTCTAAAGCAAACGCCCCAGTCACAGTACCTAGAGAGGCGTAGAAAGGAAAATGTCAGAAGTCTTAATATTCCAATTACATCTTGTGGTTACAGGTTACTAAACTAAATATTGGCATGAACATAAATTAAACTAGTAGGAAACGTCCCATGGGATGGTTAAAGTTAGGATTTTACTTATATATACCACATTTTTGCCTACTGATAAACTGTTGTGCATGCTCAAAGCTAAAGGATGAGCTTTATGGACCTATTAGTAAAAATGTAGTTGCGATGCTTTTATCCCCTCATGTGTGCTCCTATGCTCCCCTCCATGTGAAAGCCCTACTTGTATTGTTGTCGCTGGAGTCCAAAATGCATCCATATTTTGATGTTACCACGTTATGGTCAGCGAAAGAAGGGCAGCATGGCCTGTTTTTTCCACGGCAGATCACAGCTGATGCTGTCAAGCCGGTCTGTTTCTCCTACCCTTTCTCGCATAGAACTTTAGAATCTGCCTCTGTTGATTTGGGATAGATACGAGGACGCCCGATCGTCCATGGCCTCAGAAGATAAGCAGTGGTTGCTAGCTACTTTGCTCTTATGTAACAAGTGCAACATTACTCCCTTTGATTTAGCAAAAAGATGGGGTTTTTTTGGGAGCACTGCTACTTGCCTGTTCATTATTTGAAGGGTGGAGCCCTTTATAGTGAGCCCCCTCTGCAATCCATTACTCCGAGAACAACAGTTGCCCTTCTTCCAGCAGTATGCTGAACTTCAGGGTTAAATTCATCCAACATATCCTGAATATAAGGTGCTTCTCTACCTCTGGCCTGAAAAATTATTGTCAGTGTAATATTGTTGGATATGCCTCCTCCACACTTTTAAAAGAACAAACAGTATGCTGTGACCGAGCATCGTACCGTTCGAGATATTCCGCTTTATTGGACAAGCCTCATACTCAACAAGTGTGTTCCTTTTTTGTTATATTATGTTAAATTAATTTATGTAGCTCAACATTTTTCAGAGTGTGTCTTGGCACTGATAGCTCAGCATAGTGAGGGTGAGTGGTGGAAGGAACAGTTTACCTGTTGAATAGCTGAGTTTTAAGAAGTTTTCTAAAGGCCAGCAGAGATGATGAGGATCTGATTTGAAGGAGCAGAGTATTCCAAGGTCTAGTGGCTCCTGCAAGGAAGCTGCTACCTCCCCATTTGGTTTTCTTAAATCTAGATGGTGTGACTGAGTAGGTGCCCGGAGATCTGAGATTCCTGTTGGGAATATATCAGGAGATGGTATTTCTTAAACATTCTGGACCCATGCCATGTAGGGCCTTAAAGGAGAGACAAAGGGTTTTAAATTTGATACAATTACTGACAGTGAGCCAGTGTGGTTCTTTGATGGCTAAGGATACAGACTGATGTTTTGAAAGATCAAGAAGTGCTCTGGCCGCTGAGTTCTGAAGGACCTGCAATTTATTGAGGTATTGTTTCTGCAGATTGTTATATAAGCCGTTGCAGTAATCTACTTTAGGTAAAATGAGAGAGGATATGACTGTTTTTCTGGCGCTAACTGGTATGTAGGGGAGGATCTTTCGAATAGTTCTTAAAGTATTATAAGAAGTGGATATGATGGAGTTAAATTGTTTAAGTTTGTTATCAAGAATCACGCCCAAGCTTTTGACCTTGGTAGTTGGAATAGGAGGTGAGCCCATCTCCAATGGCCAGCAGTCGAGAGTCAAAGGCGAGGGTTGTTAACAAAGAATATTACCAGTGTCTTATCAGAATTTAATTTAAGGTAATGCATATCCATCCAGGTGCCAATTTCTTTCATACAGTTGTGAAGCTGTATGCTCCTGTTATTGGCCTTGTTTGCCATCGAGACCACAATTTGTGCATCGTCTGCGTAGGAAGTAAGTGAAAGACCAAAAGATTGAATCAGCGGGGCAAGCTCAGCCACGTATAACTTGAATAGAGAGGGACTGTGCAAGGACCCCTGCGGTACCCCGCTTGGTAGTGAAAATGTTTTCAACTCAAATTGTGTAGTACCACAGTATTTTCCCTATTATTTAGAAATGATCTAAGTAGGTCTAAGGCTGTACATTTATACCCATGTTCTCTAGGTGATGGCATAGTGTTGGATGATCCACAGTGTCAAAGGCAGCGGATAGGTCCAACCGGATCACAGCTGCATTTCCTCCTTCATCAAGGATAGTTTTTAAGTTCATCTGTGGCTTTGATAAGCCCCGTCTCAGTGCTATTATCCGATCTAAAGCCAAATTGAGTTGGGTCTAACAAATTGAGTTCCTTAATGAATTGGGTAAATTGCGAATTTATAATGTTTTCAATGACCTTCGCCGAGAAAGGAAGTCTGGAAATAGGTCGATAGCTAGAAGGAATGTCAGGATCGAGGGTAGGCTTTTTTAGAACAGGAAGAATGGATGCCTTCTTCCAAGCTGACAGAAAAATGCTTGATAGAAACATAGATTTAAAAATGTTGGTTAGGCATTTCGCTACAGGCTCATGAATTTCTTTGAGCACTTAAGAGGGACACGGGTCATTCGGGGATACCGACTTAGTGGGCTGAATAAGATGTTCTACTTGAGTTGGAAAACCAGTGCTCCCAGCACAAGGAGATGTTGCATGCCCTTTTGTTTTTGTTTGCTCCTGTTCTTTGTCTATTCCTCTAACTGCATCCTCTTTAATTGTGTGTATTAACCGTCTCCAAAGTCTGAGGATTAATTTTTCATTCATTTTTTAGGCTTCCATGATTGTGGCTACTAATGAAAATGTATACTTAGATGTTGGTTTATCTTTCATTGATGCTTTGATATTGACATCCTTGGTGTAAAAACGTCAGAATGTTCTCCTTTCCCCCTACCTATTATTTTTCTTTTCTATTAATCACTCGAGTGGAGGCTGACAAATGTAAATGTAAATGTACATCTATTTATATAGCGCAAATCGCCCACATCGCAGGCATCTATGCGCTTGCTTAGGGAACCCGTCCTGGTATTCCCCTGTGAGATACCCCGGCAGGGTATCCACAAGGTGAAAGCCAGGCATCCCGCCGCGAGGGGCCGTTGTGGAGATTAAGCAAGCTATTGCCCAGAGTCGCAGAGTGTGAACCCCTGAGTCGAGTAGGCACCGGAGCGAGAATTATCGAGTCCGTGGACTCAGTGGCCATGCCCATACTTTTACATTGTCCTTGTCAGTGGTCACTGCATACTCCATCTTGTGGGGTGGTAGAAGGCCCTGTTTTCCTAGCCCGTCCGTGCCAAGTTGCCTGACCTTAATGCGTTTTTGCAGCCATGCACATATGGAGTCAGTCTCTACCACTTTATTGCAGACACTGGCCATTCTTCTGTTCCAGGTTTTGCCCTGATGCACCTTTTAAATATCCTTGAAACTGGACAGAAGTGGCTACAAAAATATTGTCTACTAAGGCTGCTGTGAGAATGCTTCTAAGCTTCAGTAATGATAAAGCATTAGAGCCAGTACATCTCACTCTCAATGTATGCACCTGTGACCTCAAAGACATGCTCAGATACATAAACAGTTCTTCATACAGACGAGCTACCTTTGAAAGGAGGAGTGAGGTTACACATAGATAAAACGGTGCAGCAAGGGAATCTGCGTCTCTACCAAATTCTCTTCAGTGTGGTTCCAAGGTCAACCATGCTCTCAAGAAGCTACGAGAGGCAGACGCCACTGAAAAGCCATGAGATGAGTACCACATTAAGCTCACCTATTTGTGACATTATGGCTCAACACAATGTTCTCCAAACTGGATCTCAAGGCAGGTTCCCACGTGCTGTCACCTTGTGGGTACCCAAGATACAGAAGCATGTTCCCTACACACGTGAAGCTGGGAGGTTTAAAAGGACTGAGCTTGTGGGTTTCACTTACTGCAGATATTATACTACATTTTGTTCGAGATAGCTTGTGTAGATGGGAGTGAGCATCATGATCAAAGGCATCCTCATGCATTTTATGTCAGAGACAAGACTATGAACGGCTAACAGCTGCGAAGGAGACATGACTCCCTTTGCTAGAATTATTTGGACAAGTGTTCCCAACAGACTGTGTCATGCAACCCCCCCAAGGGAGGTGAACACCATAAAAATCTCAGAGCACCTCCTTGACTTGAGATTTTTCCCCAATTGAACCATCAAACTCTGGCGTCATTAACAGCACTGTTGCGGGAGCTCTTGCAAGACAAGACACAGTGTGCTGTACTCCGAGAGACACAGGGAGCAACTACAAAAGTGCTCCTGGCTAATACTACCATTGTCTACTTAGACCCCGGTCAAAATTGGAACTTGTGATTGGTATTAGTCCCTGTGAACGAGGAGCTGAAGTACTCCCAGAAGACCAGGGCAGAGAGCCCTTATTGTGTATGTTAGACGCAGTGACATAACAACAGCCCCCGCAGACCCCGTGGTGCAGGGGGACCCCCGAGCTTCAGGGGTGCCCTTCCGGCACTGTGCACGGGGGCCAGAGAGCTTCCGACTAAGTCTGGAGCATGAGGGGACAAATTGTTCACTTACCTTGCTGATGGCCTAGGATTTTTTTCACATAGGCATAAGGGGACTCCTCCATGCACCTTGCAGGGCGATCCCCTCAAGTTTTGTTACGCCACTGGTTAGTAGGATCCTTACACTGAAGGAGCAGCAGGACTTGCTAATGATAATAGAAGTAAGTGGCAGACTTGGAGATAGTTGTCCATATGAACACAGATTATTGACATCTGTCCAGATTTAACACTTATCACAAGCCACTGATGTCATTGTTCCAAGGACCAGTTCCTCGTAAACGATACTTGAAGGGGATCATCTAGCTACGGAAGCACCAGCTCAGGCGTGAAGACAGACCCTGAACTGACAATGATGCTGTTTACTGCAACATAAACAAAAAGAATCCTACTCATAATGGACAGGGAGAGTGTAGACCACAGAAGTGGGGGACACTCAGTGTTTTGTAAAATACCCCTCACACACCAACAGGCCCCTTGGTGTCATGCTTCATCATCGGGGTCTTCGCACCCCTCTAGCAGGATGCGGCGTGCTGCGACCTGCGACTACGCGGGAGCACTGAAAGTGGTGAGGTATGGTGAAGGTTTAAAAAGTCCCTTCACCATACCTCACCACTCACATCCATAAATACCCTATCACTATCATCACACGCACCACACATAGTCTACCCTTTCAGTGCTCCCGCGTAGTCGCAGGTCACAGCACGCCGCATCCCGCTAGAGGGGTGCGAAGACCCCGATGATGAAGCATGACACCAAGGGGCCTGTTGGTGTGTGAGGGGTATTTTACAAAACACCGAGTGTCCCCCACTTCTGTGGTCTACACTCTCCCTGTCCATTATGAGTAGGATTCTTTTTGTTTATGTAACAGTGCCCATGGAGTGAGAATCCTATCTCTATACTCTACCTCCCCCCCTATTGTTATTATATATGCTGTTTACTGCAAGCCAGAAACACCAGAAGGGAAAGCTGCACCCAATGAGACAAAGTGCACATAAGGTTAGTGATTGAAAGTTCCAAGGCTAAATCTCTGATGTAAGATCAAGTGATTCAGACAGCTTTTCAAGATGAGCGCTTCCAAATTGTGAAGGCTGCCTCCAAATCGAACTGGAGAAACCTTGTACCAAACAACTGCCACTGTGAAGCAGAAAGCAATACAAACTCACATGGCTGAGGAACATTAGGTCTGCCATATGTTGACCTGCAGTGGTGTACCAGGGAAGTCAGCTAATGAAGGTTCCAGTGTTCAGGCTGGCACTGAGCACAGGGATCTGACCTCTTGATTTAGATATGCTGGCTGCTGTGCGTGCTGTGCCACCATCTGCGCTTCAACCTCTACATACAGCAGAACTCCTTGTATATAGGATTTCAATGCGTAAAGAGAGCCAGAGATAGGTTGGCGACACTCAAGAGATATAATGATGATACAATGACATACCTCCTCTAACCATACAAACCAAGATTAGGCCACGTCTACTTCGGTCAATGAAAGAAAATGTAAGGGATGCCCATACTCTGAAAAACTACAAATGGAAACAGTAAACAATGCAAGTATTGGTAATATAGTATTACATACACTATTATAGACACTCAGGTGCTGAGTAGCAGAGGACACACTTGATCTGATATGTTGAGGAGAGATCAGGGAGTATACAAAGTTAAATCCAGGCTGTTTTATTATAGTTCCATATGATTGCAGAAACAAACAGGGTAAATGGAGGTTCGGTATTGGGCCATGCCAGTGAGTAGGTTCTCTATCTCTTTTGTCTTAGGCAGCTCTGGAAAGGCTACTGCTGAAGGACCCCCGGTGGCCAACATCCCACCCCTTGGCAGACTACCATTACACAGGTGAGGTATACCCGCTTTCATGGGTTTGTGGCACACATCGCTAACTCGTCAGCCGTCTCACAGCTCACTCACACGTAGAAATACATCACTGCCCAGCACTCTTGCAGCCTTCCTCACATACCGGACTGCAGTCGCAGGCTTTGCTCAACTGGATGCAACACTGACTTCTGTTTTGTCCCATCTCAGGCAGCGATGTTTGGAATCCCCATGAGCGCCGTCTTTTCAATCAAGCCTTTGCACTGCACAAAAAAGACTTCCACAGCATTCAAAAGATGGTGAGATCAGGCTTCCTCTTGTTTTCCAAGCAATGTGCTGCCCTACATCTTAAGATCAATACAGCACACACCCTTAACGAAGAACACAGCACATGACTTCCACCTTTTGAGCCACTCCAGCTTTTCTCTCTCTCTCAAAAGGTGAGGACCAGGGGGACGCTGCAGTGTGTAGAGTATTATTACTTGCACAAAAAGATGATGCAGCTACAGCGAAAGCGGAGTGCGCACTGTGCGGAAGGAAGCATCACCCAGGAAGGGCACATAAAAGTGAGTACCAGAGACCACAACTCAGCATCAGTATGTTCAAGCGAATGAGTGTCCCCCATTAGGTGCAAATATATAAGCCTGCCCCCATTTACAGCCAAACAAAAGCGTACATCAGTTGTTGACTCACAGATGCAATACACTACACCACCTGCCACAACTGAATGGGAATTACTGCTACTTGGTACAGCTGTGTTAAAATAACCATGGACATGTAGTCATGCAAGAATTTATATCCATTTGCTCACATTTTCCAATCACGAGGGTCTAAAACTTGAAAGCAACTTCCCTTTATACCTAGTGCAACCACACAAGCCATCCGATCTGATTGCAAGCACATGAGAGCCCATTCCCCCCCCCCCCCCCCCCCCCCCCCCCCCCCAGGCACAGTACCCTGGGCAATAAATGGGAGTCTGATGTACCAACAGGGCTTATAGCAAGCCCACCACTATAACACAGATAGAATCGTTTTTGGTCCTCCCTGAGCAATGGTCCTCTATTGAGAGGGGTATAGTGGGAGGAGTTGGTGTCCCTGCTGGTGGTAGTGTACCCAGTCACAACCACCATAATGCCATCATGAAGATCCTCTTCATTATGGCACAGCTCCCAGTCTCAGATGGGAAAGCTATGCATTCTCCTGGGGAAAGGAAGCTGACAGTCATAGGGTGTGATGATTTGATTGGTCTCCTCTTGAAAGGGCTTATTGATTTCTTCTTCCTTTAGATGCACAAAAATTCTCACCACAGAGACGAGATGACTCAAGCTTCATCCTGTGCCTCTGCAATCGGATGCTTCCCCTGCAAACAATGTGGCAAGTAAGTGCTCCTCTCTTCATATAAGGCAGTGCTTCCCAAGCGTTTTGCAACCACGACCCTGTTTTTGAACGACATTTCACGACACACCTCCTTCAATGTTTCTCTAGCGGGATAAATTCCATGAATTGTCAAGAGGCAGACTTACTGTCACCTCTGGCGGAAAAAATAGCCTTGTATAATCATGTTAATATATGTAGTGTGAATCTCTTGACTGTTTAGAGGCATTACTGTCCAAAAAGTCAAGGGGTCAGCAGTGACCGCACAATTAATTTCTTGTTTTGGCTTTTAATTGTTTTTTGTCAAAAAATTTGGTTGACATTCGTACAAAAATAATAATAGTGAGTTACATAAGCCGTTAAGAATACAACAATCAATCAATCATACAAAGTAATAAGGGGCATATTAACAAGCGGCAGCGAAAATTATCGCTGACTGCTATTAGCGTTAAAAAATATATCGCCGGCTATCCCTGGTGATAATCGCCATGGTAGCGCAGTATTATCTACACGGATCGCCATGGCGATAAAAAAAAAACAGGGATAGCAGGAATGTCGCCGTTTTACATTGAATAACGCTGTATTTCCAGCGATATTGAATGAAAAACTGCGATAACCTTGGTGATAATGACTGTGGTTGCAGTCACATAATCCACCTCCCATTACAGGTATGCCTAAGTCTGAAAATTAGCAGACTTTAAAAAGCAGCGTTAATCATGGTTAGCGCTGCTTTTTTTATCTCTAAGAGGGTTGGCGTGAAGCTTGATAATAGGAGAAATGTCGCTTAGCGACATTTCTCCTATTATTTTGCTGTGGAACGCCCCTTTGCATCTCATTAGAGATGCAAAGGGATGCATAGAGAAAAAGGGTGCTAACATGCGATTTTGCTTGTTGGCACCCTGTTGTTGATAGGGAGATAGTTTTATCTCTGCTTTTTTGGCTTTTAAAGCCAAAAAAGCGGACATAAATCCCTTGTTAATATGCCCCTAAGAAAGTAAGGGAAATCAATAAAAAGTATAATGTCAAATAGGTGAACACGAGTAACCGCAGTGACGGATAACTTTTGTTGAGGCAATGACAATAGATAAATACCGTCTTCAGGTAACAACGTCAAATCAAGATCAACCATCTAATACATGGCTTGATTAATTGCCTCAAATAATAATTTTGTGGTCTAGGACCCGATGGGTTACAAATATATCTCTTTCTTTTTGAAAAAGTGACGTTGATCCTGGATAATAGGCGGTCGACTCGTTTCGGCCTTCCAATTATGGCCTCCTCAGGATATTGCGGGACCAGAATCACCCAAACTCAAAATGGTTTTCACAGGGGTGTGGAGAGTTCTGAAGAAAAATCCAAATTTAGTTTCACCAGCTGGTAAAGGCTGGTCGCTGGGGGATCCTAAAGTCCAGGTGCAGAATGAACAATATGTTCTCCCGTTGAAGCACCGCCAGTGCCAATGTCTTTTGAATGCAAACTCCTGTATTCCTGGTCTAATTTTACTCACAAATCATGCATCAATTCTTCATGGTGTTCCTGCTGTCAATGATCGTCAAACTAGATCTTATCCTTTGAATTATTCAGTATAAGGATACATGTATGGGCTGCTTCACTACAGTAGGCGAAAAAGTATCCAAGATTCTCCTATTCAGCATCCTTCAATGGGCGTGAGGCAGTGGTGATTTTTTTTATGTTTACACGCATTTGTACTCGTCACAACCTTGACCAGACCCTTCGAAATCGGGCTGTGGCCAAGATATTGATCTGCCCATAAAAGTGGCAGCCGTTGAAGAGTCAGAACACCAGTGGCGGTTGGTGACATTTGAAAGTGGTGAGCCGGAAACTGATTATCATACTGCACCGTAGCGAGCGAGCGTAGCGAGCGAGCCCAAACCCCCTAAGGAGGGTTCGGGGGGATTTCCCCCCGCGAAAATTTTGAAAAAATAGTGGGAAAATGGTGCATTTTCAAGCAAATTTGAGAAAGCAGGAAGGTTAATACAAGTGTCCTGATATTTGTAGTAATACTCTGCCTGAATACATACAGCTAGTGCCTGGTGCAGTATATACCAATGGATGGCATTGCCACAGGATTGGTTTATGGTATAAGTGAAAGGACGAGGAGCTGAGGCGCATTTTATCTAATGTATCAGAAAAGGCTGATGAGTTGGGAAGGAGAGTGGTCTACATCACTACATGGCTTGTGTAGCACCAGACAAACCGCTCCCATAATGATGTGGGAGAATACTATTACCTGCTTACCACTGACATGAGCTAAAGCTTGACAGATGCTCAAATGGATTGTATCATAGGAAGACTAGAGATTGTGTGTGTCTGAAGACCTCCAACTCGTTCAAGTATCTCCAGAGTTTCTCCAAGACCTTCCTGGTATTTATTTGGGTGACAGGCAGCAACTTCTGTATATTGACCCTTTACCTCTGGCAAATGCAGCAAGCTACAGCTCATGCAATACTGATGCTCAGCAGACATGTTAACATTTCATTATTCAGAATGTGGACAGTGCACGAGAGATTGCTCATGTTCTTCCAGCTTAACACCCACCCACCCATCCATCCATCTACTTAATCACCCATGCACACAAGAGCCATTCATTCATTCAAGCACGCAGCTGTCCATCCACATATGTGTGCATTGCCTACGGTGGCACTATCTCAACGTGGTACTCCACGCCCCTCCTCTTGTACTAATGAGAGAATCAGGGAAAAACATGAGCACACTATTCGAGGATCCATCACCATCCCAGTCACACAGCAACGTTTAGTACCTATACTCATGCTTTCCGACAACCCCTTGTGCCAGAATGAATAGCTTAATAATCGAGGCGCTCAGAAATCTTAAGTTGTTCTCAGTAGGTCATTTAGTCGTGGATGTCTGATTTACATTTTGGCTCTTGTGGGTGGGTGTCACTACAAGTACCAGAATGCAACGTGACTCACGACCGCAAAACCGCATGCGCTGCTATGACGTGCCGCAGGGCACCTCGCGATCACCGGAAGACCCAGGCACACAGCGGAAAGCGGTGCAGGGCTGCCTTACCTGAAGTGCAGCCTCCTGGTGCCGGGCTCCGGGTGCTCGCTGTGCAGGAGGAGAGCCATGCACTGCAAGAGGAAACACAAAGCTGCTGACACCCTTCCAAACACTGCCCAGCCGAGGTTACCACAAACTGGAGGGGAAAGGCACAATTCACCCCGAAAATACGCCGGCAGCGGCAATACAGGGGCCAGGACGCGTCTGGCTCCCAGTTCCTGGTCCGTAATGTAACTGTTCATGCTCTGGCAGCTAGGAAGTGAGGTATAGAGTACACACAAAGTGTGCAGGAGGCCCTGCCCCGCGCCGTGATGTCACCGCAGCTAACATTGTCAAGAGTGTGGGAGAGAGGAGGGGCCGGGGCTGCCTAGTTCTCTCTACTTCTGCCCAGAAGGACCTCGGTCTGTCCCCGTCTGAGGGGCGAGCCAGTCAGACGTCCATGAGCAGCGCCGCCCTATGCAGTCAGAAAGTGTGATGTGCACTACGGAATTACTTTCTCAACTGTGGCGTGTGACAGTCCTGCTGCCGTCACACCGCTGCTCTTTCACCACCCATTAATCCACATTTCTCACTGCTACCTTTTCATTATGTCATTGCATGGCCCTTCCCCGGGTGTGACAATGCCACTAATGCTTGGGAGGCAGCGAGGTCCTGCAGCTGACCTGGGTGAGACCAGGCCTCGCCCAGAGCAGACACGTGGCATTCAGTGCCAAAACATTTTCAAGCAATTACATCTGTCGTGTTAAATATACCTCTCATCCAACATCCCTAATGATTTCAACATGAGATGTAAACAAGTGCCCAATGTCGGTGGATTTATTACTTTTTGTGTGTTCAAATGAAGGCACGCAGGTTTGAAGGGGGGCCACATCCTTACGTGACACTAGAAGGTGCATTGCCTCATCTTGACATAAGGCTCTCAAACTCTCTATGCATGTGTCAAGCAGGTGCTACTCTCATCACCTGTGATTTAGGAAATATTAAAACTTTGGCTTTTCTCTGGCCCAATCCATTAATGATGCATGATGTTTAGTGTCCATGCTCTGATTTGTGCCAAGGCTCTCTTATTGGTTGAGACAGGTGCTTAACAAGACCCATGTAGCGTAACGTAGCACAAGTTCAAGCATCCAAGAAATTAGAGCATGATGCTAGGGTCTGGTGTGCGAGTTCTCAGGCTATTCTGTGCAGGAGGAAAAAAAGGTAGGTGGGGCTAAAAAATATGTGTTTTCCCATTTTAGCTCCTATAGGAAATGTTGCCCATCACTACAACACCAACCACTGAAAGGAATTATGGCAAACTTGGCATAAATGAAGATATTTATAAAAAATTGGTATTTTTGTGGTTGGGTGTAAATCTGTGCAATAGTGTTGAGATACTAGGGTTTAAAAAGGTGCAGAGTAGGCTCTAAAGGATAAACACTAGTATATCTAGACAGTTGCTTGACAAATATGCATGAAATTTACCAGACACTTAGCTTACTAAGCCTACTCTTGGCTTTTCAAAGGCATGGAGCTCCATCAAGGGGGTGCTCAGTTAAGAAGGGGGGGTATAGAAAGTGTTAATTTGCTAATAATTTGGCACTGGGTGATACATCAGCACAAAATATGGAGAAAATGAAGAAGAATGAGTCTTCTTTTAGTATGTCAAGTATTGTGCCAATCTAATGGGGTTGAGGGATTAGGGGGCGGGGGTCAAAATTAAAAGTGGGCAATAAGATTTTCATTTGCTAGTAATAACTTCGGCTCTGTTTGCTCAATGTCTGGGAAATGCAGCAAACAGTGAGCAGGTTACACTCAAATGCAGGTATTTCAGGTTTTGTGTAGCTCCAATATAGGGGAGTTGGGCAAATTAATAGGAAGAGTAAAATAACATTTGAATTGGTTGTCACGCTGGCACTGTTTGTCAGACCTGCATGAAATGAGGTAGATGCTTAGCATATTCAGCTTACACTTGGTGTTTTCAGTTTCAAAGGTCTGTTGAGGCAGGCACATTTAATTGAGCAGTCAATGAAGTGTTCATTTGCAAAACATTTGGCACAGTTTGATAAATCCACACAAAATATGGCAGACATTTAGCAGGTTTCTCTTTTTTTGGTATTTCACGTTTAAAGCAGATCCATCAGAGGACAACAATAATAAATGGGGTTTAAAAAAAGTTTCACCATTAATAATTTAGGTATCAATTAATGAATCTGCATGAAATTTTGCAGTTACCAGATTAAACATATTGCAAGAATATCAAGTTTCATGCAGATGTGTAGTGGGGGATGTTTACCCATGGAGTTTGGGGACTTGGCCTATCCAAGGCCATATTCTGCGACTGTAGCTTGCTTGCGAATGTCAGGGATTTTTCGGTTTCATATTCTCTGAAACTTTCAGTAAAACACAGATACACACACACACACACACACCATGACTCTGTGAAATGAAACCTCTAGTGGTTTATGATGCCCCTCAACAATGGTGGTAAATAGCATAGTATACTCTGCATGTCTGGATGTATAATTTATGGCATGGCATATTTCTGTCCCTGTGTATTTGTTTTAGCAAAAGGTATTTAACAAACACCAAGATTCAAGGTGTTAAATTTGTGCCTGCATTGCTGATCCCTGACCAAAGGGCGGTAGGCTCCCTCGTGAGTTCAGAACCTGCCTGCTCTTGCTGGGAGAAATGATTGGCTCGAAAGCTGTGAGAGGCTGCCCTGAGAAATACCGCTTGACTACAAAGGGGCTGATTGAGATCGGAGATACCCAGAATGACTGAAGGGTGCATAACAACCAAGGACTGTACAAGCTTGTCCTCTTCGTCTTCTGCATGAAAAAAAGTCTATTGCAAATGGCGACAGGGGCATAGCTGCAGAAGCCTTGTGTCTGACTCTCCATCATTAAACATACTGAATTGTCTATCTTAGCTATTGAACCCTTAGATGGAGTAACTGCTTCTTACAGTCTCTGGAGTATACAAAAAAGTGACGGACTGCATACTTGAATTCATCTTAGTGATGTACAATACGCCAGAGGTACTGGTCTGTGTACATGCCGGTGGTACCCAAAGACTAGTTCCTAATGCCCTGCTCACCCTGGGCATCCACGCGCTTCTCACCCCCCCCCCCTCCCCCTTCCCCCCCCCCCTCCCCCTCTCCCCCTCTCCTCCCAGTTTTCTAATCTCCGAGCATGGATGCAGCCTCAGGGGTGGAGTCTGGCAGACAACACACACATACACAACAGACAACACTCAAAGAAATGTATTCAATTTCACACACGCATACACATCCATTCACGACAACACTCTCCACCAAACATTCATGCATACACGCACGCTTGCACAAAACACTTTAAAATGAACACTGACTAGCAGCAAGGCCTCCCTCGAACTCAGACTTAGGGCCCCAGATTTATTTCTGACAGGAGCGTGCCCTCCGAGCCAATACTCGTTCAAAAGAATTGCAATAATCATTTCTTTATTGCGTTTTTAACTGTTTGCCCAAACCAATTTCAAAATCTGCCCCCCCCTCCCCCAATATACACACTTGGCAATAACTATACTCTTGTCCCTGAACTGCTGCCACCTTTGTAGGCTTGTTTTCCCCATTAAAAAAGCCGGAGTACAAGTCCCAGAATTGAAAGAGAAACCAGGACTGGAGCATTACATCAATCTCATTGCAAAACTTTCGGTTTATATCAGATGACAACAATATTGTCCCCAGCAAAGGTTTTTCACTCATAGGTGTGTTCCCAGTTTCATTTAGGTCTACTGTGAACGGAAGCATCAGCTTTTAATATCACAGTTATAAAAACAATCATTACATTTACAAAACAAAAAAAAATAAAAAAACAGAAAACAAACATGCTAACGATGAGTAGGTGCACTTCAGGGTATTTTGTTCCATCCTGGAGTTCAAGCCACGTGTTTCAAAAACGGTCTGTCCATCCCAAAGCTTTGTATTCTGGTACTTACAGTTCTGAAGTTCTACCTAGTGCAAAAGCGACGAGTAGCAACAACATAATGCATTGTGATGATAGCGCGCGTGGGTGCCAGCATAACCCTGATCCCCTGCTCGTGGGTGGATGTAAAACACTCGACAAATCCATATAAAACAACATGAGCACCATGAATCTTGTAAACGGAGCTGGGTAATGACCACGAGAACAATCAGTCGGAGCAGAGCAGATTTTCTGATTGGATCACACAGCAGCAGGGCATGTATTTACCCTCAGAACGCACAGTGCCACTTTTTACTTTGCAATCTCTCAGAGGTGGGCCAACTTTTACCGTCGATACTCGAAGAAAAGAATACAAAAAACTTGAAATGCTCACTACGTTCAGAACTTAATTAGGATGCTTTTTTACCTCGGCATTGGGAGTCTGCATGCTAACAACGCAGGTCCGAATCACACTGCACCATCTTTCCTCCACGCCGCCACCCGGTCCAGGAATCTGCTCCTGGCTGCCATACAGGCCATGGCTATGTGGTGCCATACACGTGTAATGCACCTACGATCACTTGGCGCGAATAGTGTCGTTTGCAAAGTGTAGCATGGGAAGCAGAAACCTTGAGTCTGCGCAGCAGTGTGTGTTCAAGAATAGTGTTAAATCACTGCGCAGCCTCAATTTGTCTGCTTCCCGCCTGCCTGCAGCTCGTCAAAGGGTGGGACCAACACATTGTGACGAGGTGAAAATGGGTGGGGTAGCCATGCTCTCCACTCCCTGATTGACGTGAAGCCCCGGTGTTCTGAGAATCATTGGGTCCCCGTGAGTGGCTGCCCCCCCTACGTCACAGGGTACAATGATTCTCAGAACCAAGCTATTATCCGTCGCTCCCCCATGGCGGTTTGCCCCCCCTACGTCACGGGGGCGGAGCCGTTCTGGCGCTTTAGTGTAGGGCGGAGCGGCCCCCGCGCGGTGTACTCCACAGAGCGTTGCCTACATTGACAGTGCGGCCCCTTCGACCAGGTTTAACTCCCCCCATGGCCTGCTTGCGTGGTGGAGTGCTCCGGGGAAGCGGCGTACTGGTGTTGCGCCTTCTCCCGCTGCAGAGTCTTTGGAAGGCTCGGTGCACGAGGCTTCATGGCCAGACAAGTGCAGGCGTGAGTCGTCATAATTCAAGCACGCTTCAATAGCTCAGTTGGGAGAGCGTTTGACTGCAGAGTTGGAGGACCCGGGTTCAATCCCGGGTTCGGCATAGTTGCAATTTCGGCTTTTATTTTTATTTTATTTATGTATGTATTTATTTATTTATTTATGCGATTTTATATAGCGCGGATTTTACCCGAAGGTGTCAGAGCGCTTCACTTTAGGACCAGTAATGATACAAGAGGAAACAATTGCAAATTAACAAATTACAAAAGCAAACGTTAAGTTACATGATAAAAAATGACAATAGTGAGCAACCAAAATACATGAGGTAGCAATCGGTACATTACAGGAGAAACAAGCACTGGCGTTGCCAATAGGTTTCGCCTTTGGAAAGTTGGAGCTATTGGTTTTGTAAATGACATTTTATATTTATATATTGTTATTGACAATGCCAATAACGATATATAAATATAAAATGTCATTTACAAAACCAATAGCTCCAAATTTCCAAATGCGAAACCTATTGGCAACGCCAGCGCTTGTTTTAAATGACGCGGCATGGCACAGCTAAATTGGCCGCAACACCCCGCTGCGCCATTTCCTTGTAATTATAGCCCCCTGTTCCTTCCTTCCCTCCCAGGTGAGGGTCGTCCCCTGCTGATCCTGGCGAGTGCGCGGGGTCAAAGGTTGCGTTTCACTCAGTGAAAGGCAGTAAATAAACTGGAACAGCCTCTAAATCAGCTCCCACCAAGAGGTGAGTGACGGGGGGGAGGGGCTCAGAAGGAGGGGGCCAGCCCCGGCAGGGGGCCCACGGAGCGCTGCAGGACAGGCCTTCCGGATGGAGGCCGGAGCCAGGTGAGCAGGGCGAAGATCGTGGTGTCAAGGTGCATTATGGTATATTTAGTGGATTGCATTGTTTGGTTCATATTTTGTAAACGGCCCGTGAGATCCCCGGGGCCAGTGTGGCGGGAGGAAGCCAGGCAGGACTTGCAGTTAAAGTTCACCATCAGGCATCCGATCTCTAAACAGAAACAGCAGGAAAGCCCGTCGGCATAGCTCAGTGGGTTAATGCGCCTGAAAGTGAGATGTATCTGCAACCTGCAGCTTACACGCTGGAGGAGCCACTTGGGCCTTTCATCCTTCTGAGGCTAATAAAATGCTGCGCTCCAAGTTTGTATTATAAGATGACTCGCTCTTTGCAGCATTTCAAAGATAAAACTTGTAGCTGCGAGCACTACATACAAAACCTTCCATGCTGCAGCCAATTACCCCACAGAGGCCAATGTACAAGCAACAGGCTACGAATCCTGCACCACGAAAAGCGCCCAGGGGGTCAGTGAAAACGGTAGCGCTTCCGTGACCAGGACAGGGCCAGGAAGCGCTAGACATACACGGAGTAGCCACTTAAGAAGTGAGGAAGCGCTTCAGGCCACAAGGGGGTACGGGTAGCGCTATGTAAATAATATTAAAAATGCATCTGATGCTCTGACGAACGGGGCAGACTTGGGGGGCAGGTGGGGGATGACTCCGCCTCCTTAACGTGGCACTGGGGCAGTCGGTAGGTAGGCGCCAAGGGATGTGCTGAGAGCCTCCCGGGCACTGTGGCCCTCACGTGGGCACCGGCTGCTGCATGGTGTTCGGGCACAACAGAACGTAAGCCACGCCAGTGCAGAGTCGACTCTAGTCTATTGTAGGCAGAAGGGGAGACTGGCCCTGCAGAGGGGGAGTGGGGGTACAGACAGGAGGATGCTCATGTACCGGCATGATGGGGGCGGGGTAAGAAGAGGGGTGACGGGCACGAGAGATGCAGGATAATCAAAATCAAAATGAGCACCGCCAGCTGGACACAGGAGGAGAGGGTGACAACACCCGCAGACAGACAGCGGGACAGCCAGAGATAGGTGGGGTGAGAAGGGCACAGAGTAAAGCAGAGGGGTGAGAGGCACGGGCGCCCTCAGGGACCCAATCACTCACCACGTAGGAGGACCCGCCCTCCCCGCTGTGGGTCTCGGTCTCTGGGATGGAGAAGTGCATGTCCCCCGGTCTCGCGCACCACGCTCCTCTCTCCAGGCACGGCACGCGCCGTCTCGCGCCTGCCCCTCCCACACACCTTCCCCTCTCCTCACAGCATCACAGACAGTGGGTGGGAGGGCGGGAGGTGGCACGGACAGTGGGTGGGCGGGAGGTGGCACGGACAGCGGGCGGGAGGGAGAAGGCAGGACAACGGGAGGGAGGGGGATTTTATTTATGAAGGCATCGGAAACGGACAGTGGGCGGGCGGGAGGGAGGAGGCAGGACAACGGGAGGGAGGGGGATTTTATTTATTTCTTTTATTTATGAAGGCATCGAACACGGACAGTGGGCGGGCGGGAGGGAGGAGGCACGGACAGTGGGCGGGCGGGAGAGAGACGGCTAAAAAAACAAGGCCAAGGGAGAGAGGAAAATCCCTGAACATCGTGAAAGAAACAGGAGCCAGTAGTTGATGTATCTAGGATGTTTCTGTTTTGCATGTACTACACTAAGGGGATACTCTCATCCATCACTCTGCCAGGTTTGTAGGAGGATATTGGGTGGTGGTGTATAAAACAACTGAGAGGGATAGGGAAGGTTCAAGGTTCTATAGATGAGTTATAGGGCCAAAGGGAATGGGATAATATGACTGGGAAACTACACAAAAAGTGCCTTTGAAAAATCATGTGCTGACTGGCTCAAAGTAGCGGGCAGAGCGGAGCAACAACGTGAGTGTGTACAGGAAACAATTCTCCAAAACGTAGTGTGCTGGCCGGCTCAGCTTGAGTACGTGAGCGGAGCAGCAAAACATACGATAAAAAGAAATGATGGGAACTCTGAGGAGTGACACCTATGACACGGCGTGCTGACCGGCTCAGGAATTAGGAGCGTAGCAGCAATGCGCGTGCAGGCAGAGCTCACGAGCAAAGAAATATGAGGCTGGGGGGGGTCGCGTGCTGGCCGGCTCCAAGTTCACAGGAGCGGAGCAGCAACTCGAATAAAGGCGAAAGGGAGATGCCAAAATTAAAGGTGTGGTGCACTGACCGGCTTAGAAGCGGGCGGAGCGGAACAGCGACGTGCACGCCAACAGGAATGTACCGCTCTTGAAAGGGGGCCAAGGAGGTCCGCAGGAGTCTGGGGCCAAGGCTGGATAAACCCATAATTAAAGACGGGACGGAGAGCTGGACAATACACCAAACGCGCAGCAACCAGGAACCAAAATGAAACAAGGGGGGCGTGGTCACGTGTCAAGAACAGTAAGCCAAGCAATGGCTTACGTAGGAGATGGCCTGTTACGAGCCTCAGGGACCATCTCAAAAGTACTCGCATCAGTGGATTTCACAATCCCTGGCCATGCATTAATGTTCTACCAGTTTGTAGTCCTCTGGAGGCATGGCGCTAAACCTAGTTCCTAACACACTAGAGATGTGTCATAAGTGTAAGGTGGTCCTGCTTTGGTGAGGGGGCGAGATAATAAAACAAGTCAGGTCCCGGGCCGTGCTGTGATTGGCTGACGTCACAGGGGTGTCCCGGACCGGCAGCCAATCACAGCGCGGCCCGTGAAATGACGTCACGGGGGTGTACCGGGCCGGCAGCCAATCACAGCGCGGCCCGGGACAAAGGGGCGGGACTTAAAAAAAGCCCGAGAAACGCCCCCGAATCGCGTTTTCCCGAGAAAGCGTGATTGACAGCCTCTGTCTCCCAATGGCTAGCCTCCATTTATGGAGCTAGCCAATGGGAAACAGAGGCGGTCCGAACATCCCTACTGTAGACAAAAGTTTTCGATCTGGGAGGGGCACTGTGTGCCCCTCGCCAGGTCGAAACCTAAAAAGTGATATGTGTGCAGGCTACAAAAGCATACAAAGTACAAGTAGAGGTATAATACTGCAATAAATGGCAGACACTCCAGCACAAGAACAAACGTTACGTAGGCAATGGTGGCACTTGTGCAAGTATCTAAAGCAAACAAAATGTGAGAGGTAGCAAACAGTGTGTTACAAGAGAAAAGTGACATGTGCAAGTTACAAAAGGGTACCATACACCGGTACAAGGATAATACTGGAAAAAATGGTAAACATTCAAACTACCAGAACACACTCGGGAGGAACTTCCATAGTCCAGGACAATAGACTTTTCGATAATGGGAGGTCTTCCTTCAGAAGATAGCGAGGGTGTGAATTAGATTTGGAGGTGTCTTTGGAGGAGCAGTCAGTCTTAAGTCAAAATCAAAATCAAATTAAGATCAAAATACGGCGGTCTATCCTCAACGCGGGTGGCCTTATTAGACTTAGTTTTTATACCCGTTTTACACCCCTTTTACAATAAAGGCCTGACGGATCTCTGTTATATGTGTTCATATGTATTTCCACCTGTAATAGAAGGGACCTTGCAGCTTTTCTGTGTTATTTACTGTCCCTTGGTTTCTCACGCTTACTAAGTGTTCCCGACAGGAATTGTTTTCGCCCACGGGCGGGATACTTGAAATGTTCCTTGACCGGTGGAGTTTTACCAATGTGCGCTTCTAGTTGCAATGCCTGTGCAATTTGCATTATAAGCTTCATGCCTCAACTGCCTAGACGATGTCTTTGTGTCATAACACGAAATGGTTAACACTTCCAGTCACGCAGCCTTAAGACGCTCACGTTGGTGTGGAGATGGCGTGCTCTCATGTTATAGATTGACTCTACATACGATGGCCCAACTGGACGCTAAATCCAGACGGGGCTGGGAGAGCTTGGCCCCGCTCTGGGGTTCCAGCGTTACTACTACACCACTGTCGGGTGATGGTAAGGTATCTTACTAATGCCAAGGGTTACGTATTCAGTGCAGGTAGGTACTATATATTGTCCCAAACTAGTACCTTCACAATGTACTTCCATGAGTACATCGGGGACTACTTCCTATCATGGCGCAGTTTCTCGCGTATCCGCGACAGGCCTTCCCAAGTGGCTGAGTGCGGATTAGAGACGATTACGAGCCGGGGGGCGTAACCCAATCAGGTTCCACTTATACCAGTTTGGATTACGCCCTTCGCTCGTGTTCCCAAATTGCTCCTAGGCTCCTAATGCTTCAAGTTCAGACGGAGCAATTTTTTGACTTACGCCTTACCGGCTGTAACAACAGGAGGGCCCTCGGAGTGCGCACACGCTCCTTATAACTAGACATGGCTCTTACGCCCTTGTGGGCTGCAATGATTTCGACTACAGCTCTGCTGAGGAGCCGGTTATATTATTAATTTCACTTCTGGTGTGCAAAGGGTTGGCTCCCCCTCTTACTCCTCCGTGATTGGTGCCTTGCACTACAATATTACATTCTGACACCCTTACACGGGCGTGATTGGTGCTTGGCACTACAATATTACATTCGGACACCCTTACAAGGCTGGGTGAGTTACAAGGAGGATGAAACGTACATTAAAGGAGCATTCGCCCCAGAATGCACTTGGTGCCAATCGGGATTTTTCCATCCCAGTGTCGGTCACCAGGGCCCCAGGTATACAGTCCTCAACACGGTGTGGTAAGCCCTATGACCGCCCATCATTATTATTTACGCATATCCTTTGGGCGTTGTTGTTTTGTCTTGTTTCTTATCCTTTTTCTTTTTTCCTATTTCATTTCTCCTACCGCCAAGGTCGGTCTTCTTCCTACCATTGACATCCACTCCCGCCTGATTCTAGATCTTAAATACGATGGATTTATCCAGCACTGTCGTACTAGATAGTTCGGTCTCTCTGGGGACTCCGCGGGTTGCAGGGTCCACGATACGGTTTTGGGTAAGTTTTTCACCCCTTCTCCTCCAAGAGATGTAAATCCCTTTTCTGGGAAATGGATGATTTATCCATGCCACATGGGGGGTCGTTCACCATTAACTTTGTGGCAAGGTATCTGGAGTTTTTGGGGCAAGTTTAGCCTTCCCCTAGACCCCCGGGGATACGTCATAATAACGGTCCTTTACGTTTGCACCTTCTTATCGCCATTTTCGCCTATAACCCCTTATGCTTCAGGGTTTCTGCTTCCGGTCCCTTTTCGGGAATACACAATATCAGGGCCGGTTCCAGCTGCACTTCCGTTCCCCTATGCCTCAGGGGGTTCATCCATTATCTCGTTCTCTGGCATTGTCTGAGGGTGCAATCCTTCACATACTTCCCCTTGAAGCTCACTCTGGAGCTCTCCGTGCAAGGGTTCCTTCAGGCGCTTTGGTGTGCTGGTATTATTACCTTTGTTCCCATTAGCCTCTTTGGCTCTTTCCAATATATTGTAAACGGAGCTACCGCCAACTTAGGAGGTTCCTGTTCCTCCTACTAAAGGAGGGGTTGACTCCTTTTCCCTTAGACACCCTTCTAAGGCCTTATATTGGAAAGGGGTGTGGCGTTAAGGCGACTGACGCTGGAATCTGGGGATCACGGTTCGATCCTCTGCGCCAGATTAGCCTGGCACCATGTGACTCTGGCAATAGCTTTCTTAATCTTCCTGACGACCCCTACAGTGGAGGGGTGGAGTGGAGAAGCGTGGCTCAGTGGTTAGAGGCGGCAGACCCAGAAGCTGAGATCAGCCGTGGACCAGGGTTCGATTCCCCGCCTCGGCGGGTCTCGGGCTCAAAAAAAAAAATTCCACGGGGTCGACAATTCTCGCTCTGGTGCCTACTCGACTCACGGGGTCACACTCTGCGACTCTGGGCAATAGCTTGCTAAATCTCCACTACGGCCCCTCGCGGCGGGATGCCTGGCTTTCACCTTGTGGATACCCGGCCGGGGTATCTCACAGGGGAATACCAGGACGGGTTCCCTAAGCAAGCGCCTTGAGGCCCCTGGGTTAAAGTGCGCTATATAAATCGAAACACATTTACATTTACATTTACAGCTCGAGACCCTTACGGGTGATCGTTTGTGCTTTGCCAATGTGAATTATTATTACACCTTCACTGTCAGCAGAAACAGATCCTATAATTTCTGATGTATGAAGACCTCCATGCCGACTTCAACACCCATGGCCAAGGGTTGTGTCCTGATTACCAAGGTTTCTTGCATGTCCGCCGTCAAGTAAGCAATCACCTTTTTTGGGTTCAGGGTTTCCGATAACAACTGAAAATTGTCAGGCGCTTAACTGCGTGCTGGCGCTCCCCTATAACTCCAGGTTCTTCAGTCCCTTGCGATTCATTCAACGTGGGAGTGCCAGGTTAGCTGGTGGATATATGACACAGGACTCTGCTGTGGGGTTAATTTTCCCCACATGGCGGGCGCTCTTATACCAAATGTGTGCATATTGATTTTTCGCTCGGTTTTTCCAATGGACCGGGTTTTAGACTATTATTTTCCAACAGAGGGTGAATGGATAGGCTTGAGACAATATTTCTCGTTAGGTATTCCGTTCACTCCCTCCCAAATCAGAATATTCCTCAGGGGAAGGGTTTTTCTCTACTTTCCCTTATTGGTAATGGCCTTTTCATACATACTATCCAGTGATGATAGGCCTAATCTACTTTGCCAGTGTGCGTTGTGTACGGTTTGGCTGGTGTGGATGGGGAGCAGGTAGTATTTCTGCTCCCCGTGGTTTTGTGTACCCCCTAACTCAAAAGGGAGCTTATACAGGCCTAATCTACTTTGCCAGTGTGTGTTGTCTAGGGTTTGGCTGGCGTAGTATTTCTGCTCACTGTTGTTTCCTGTACCCCCTAACTCAAAAGGGAGCTTATACAGGCCTGTTCTAGTTTGCCAGTGTGCGCTGACTAGGGTTTTGCTGGTGTTGATGGGTAGCAGGTAGTATTTCTGCTCCCCGTTGTTTTGTGTACTCCCTAAGTCAAAAGGGAACTTATACAGGCCTAATCTTGGTTGACAGTGTGTTTTGACTAGGGTGATGGTGTTTGTATACCCTCTTTGCATCTCCTTAATCATTCTAACATATAATTTCTGCACTATCTTTTCAGTTTTGGACAAAAGAGTGTTACCCCAGTGTCTTCTCATCAGGTACGATATCTTTTTCACCTTTTTAGGGCTTGCAAGCGAAGCGAGCGAAAAGCACTTTTACTAGGGTTTCAAAAATGGACCTTGAAATTCCACATAGGTCGTGCATGTGCATTTCAAGGTCCATTGTGATTGGGCTTTGCATGCGTGCTGTTATATAACAAAACACGCAATAGGCCATAGGCGGTCGCTTAACTCCGCCTACGGCCTATTGGTGTTTGTTATGCGCACCAAACCCCATGTGTCTTCAATTATGGCAGCCAGACACGGCGCCACTCAGGAGCTTATTTTTTTTGTTTGGGATCCATTTCACTGTCGAAGCAACTAAACGCTGGATGGTGCCTGGTTGCCCAGGGTGGTCACTCCTTGGCCACAAGGGAGATTCTTCAGTCTTCAGCTCAGGTGAATGTCGAAGGGCAAGGGACTGTGGGAAGTAGTGCTGTCAGAACCATTCGGGAACATGAAATGCCCCGTGTAGATAATCCAACCCTCTACAGTGCGTGGGCACAAGATAACATTTTACCTGGTAGTACTCATGCCCACGCTCTGATACCCACAGATCAGCCTGATCCGTTTTCAATATCTTCTGCCTCACATAATCAGGAACTAACACAATCACAAGGCTCCTCTGTTGCACAAGTGGTCACTCATCACGCTAAAATTAGGTCATTGGCCTCCAAATCTAAAACTCTACTCGTAATTTTGAAGGTTCTGTCCTGGAACGTTGCGGGCATTGCCAACAAAATATATACTGATGACTGGGATGTCCTAGTAGCTAATAGTGATGTTTGTCTCTTTCAAGAGACTTGGGCTAGGGAACCCCTGTACAGAATGGGATATGCTACCTTTGAAATCAAGGCCAGTTGGAGTGGCAAGGGGAGACCCTCGGGCGGCTTGGCGGTGTAGGTAGCCAGCCACATTGGATGCACTGTGGAGAATGTAGTTACGTCCTCCCAGGACATACAGTGTGTCTTGCTCAAATGGCCCAATGCTCCTAAGTTAGCAATCATAAATGTGTACTTTCGTCCAGTTGGTCCCACCATGGAGTCACCTACACTTGATGATCTCTCGTCCTTTCTGGGCCAACTACCCAAAGACTGTAAGATACTGATGGGTGGAGACTTCAATAGTCACTTCGAACCACTGGAAGGGTTGAGGGAAGGCGCACTCACAGCAGAAAATGACTTTTGGGGTGTTCCGGTGTGTCAATCTCCACATCCCAAATCTTGGTCTCCTCTTGCAGTGCAAATTATGTCTTTGACACTTAATTTTGCTCTAAGGGCTTGCAATGGGCGAACAATCTCAGACACCCCTTCAATATGTACTTTTAACAGGAAGGATCAGGAATCGCGGCTGGACTACATTTTCGTAGATATTAGCCTGTGGTCCAAGGTTAAAGATTTTAAAGTAGTTGCACGAACGGACAGTGACCACAATTCACTTTTATTAGACATGGTGTATCCTGTAGCTGCAGTGGGACCGCAGCCCACTGAGACCAGGGAGGACCTAAGTAACCTGGTTCTCACCTTCAACAGGCGTAGGGTAAAATGGGAGAAACTGGTAAATTTGCAAGAAAGCATTAGGAAATTGTATGAGCTAGCACTCCCCAAGTTAGAGGACTTGGATAATTTAATTAACCAACCCAGACTTCAAAACTTTAATAATAAATTAGCTTTAATCCACGAAGAGTTAGTGGGCGTTCTGGGTGAGGTTCTTTTCCCGGAAGTAGTGCAGCGCAAGCAAAAGACTCGAACCTCTACCTGGCATAACTCAGACTGTAAAAAGTCCAAGTCTGAGTTAATAACAGCAATAAAAGCTGGAACAGACAGGGGCAAGGTCGCTGAGCTTAGGCGGGAATATAAGGACATGATGGCGCAGGCAAGGTCAGAGTGGGACTGGGACAGATGGCAGGATCTCTCTCTCGCCCTAGAGACGAGGGATTCTAGGAGATTCTGGTCTTTGGTAAACATTGGTACCGGCGAACCAAAAACTGCAGTGGAGCCCAACATTGCAGCCTCTGTGTGGGAAGACCACTTTGGTAAGCTCTACGAAGATATCTTCGAAGGTTCCAATGATGTGGCTTCTGCCGTCCTATCCCAATCTGGCGACGGATTGGAATGTAGCCTTGGGGAGGTGGTCAGCGCAATAGAGAGACTGGCACTGGGTAAAGCACTGGGGCTGGATAGATTGCCTGGTGACCTCTTTAGGTCCCATCCTGAGATCTGGGCCCGTATCTTTGGAGGGGTGTTTGTGGTGCTACAGCCCCCTAATAAATGCTTTTTCTGGTAAATAGTTGGGTACAGATGCTTTAAGTCGGGTATGGTGAGGTGTCGGTCGGATTTCACCAGGAATGTTTGCATACATGCAGACAAAAAATACACTGTCTCCTCTCTGTTTTAAAAGTCTTCATAAATGTTGGTTATTTTACAAAATATTGTGTTTTCTCTCACTTAGTACCGCTACCCATCCTCATTTGTCTCCCTTTCCACTGCCACTTTAGCCCCTCTCATGCACCCTGCTTGTTGTATAATGTATTATAACATTAAATGCCAGCGCAATTGTTGGGAAATCTGAAGCTCACACCCCCAATCTTACTGACCAAACTACACCTCTGTGACTGCAAACCCGTATCCCCTGTGCTTCAGCAGCATGCTGTCTCACAGCTTCAAGGAACTATAAACAGCCAGGTTTGAAGGCTTTCACAATTTGAGGTGGATGTCAATTCTTCTTGCAAGAATTGAGTTTCAGAGGTGCCGCCCTGGACTGAGGAGCTTGCAGCAGTGCAGGACATCCTGAAGGAAGTCATCCTGTGTGAAGTTTATACATTTGTGGGTGGGGGGGCGCGAACTAGACCTGAAGGCATCAAAGCGCTTTACATGAGCACCAGTTGTGTTAGAGACGAACACATTAATTGTTAGGTCTCGCTAAACCAATGCGTAAGCATTGTTCGGCGAGATTATAGTAAGGCTTCCGAAAAGTCTCCCCAAACTGCGGATTCAATTCAGTTCATGTGAGCCAGGCGCGTGCACATCGCCAGCCACATCCCACACCATGCCTCGGCATCAGACTTGAAAGGAAGCCGCTCCCCCGCCCCACTCCGCGCAATGCCAGAGCTAGTTTTTCTCGCTTTTTTTTGGTGCTTCATTCCACCTACCACTTTACACTGACTTGTTCACTTTCCTCCCATTTCTATCTCCTTCTCTCAGTCTCCTCCTTCATGTATTTCTCTGTCAATCTCCCTGTCTCCCATTCTTTTTTTTTTTAAATTATATTTTTATTGCAGAGTTATAAACAGCAGGAAAAAAGTAAACAGCCAGTGCACTTGTGGGCCCCCCCCGTCCAATAACAGTTCACAGTTGTACACAGCCATTCAGCCCGCATCCCGGAGGCCGGGCGGCATATCAGATCGCTCTAGAGGAGCACAACACAGTGTACGTCCCATTGGGACCCTGGCGTAAGATCGTTTTACGTATCTGCTTTCACCCCCCCACCCGCAACAACATTCCCGTCAGCCATCCCCATGGTATCAACGTAATTGCCCCCGTTGAGGCCTGCTCTAGGCTATTCGGGCCTTCGTGCCAGGCCGTCCCACCCAATCAGTCCGCCCGCCACTCAATACCCCCTGTCCCAGTGGGTCTAGGCCTCCAACAGCAACCCTCCAATGGCTTCCGGCCCCCCCCAGCCCCCCTACAACTAACCCCCCAACGCCCCCCCCCCCCCCCCCCTGGCAACTGCTAAGGTGTGTACTTCGCTCTACCGAACTGGATGGTTCCATTACAGTGCGTAATGACATACTTCTGTGTTCGCCCCGCGGTGTCCAGCGGCTTAGTCCTCGCCGTCCTCGTCCTCAACCAAAGCATCACGCAGAGCCTGTACCACTAACTCCCATGCACGCGCCGCATCCAGAGCCTTCTCATTCCCCAACTTCACTGCTTGCTTCATCCGGAGCACGCTCTCGCAGTCAGACCATCGCAGCAACTCACTCTTCCATCTACGCAATGAGGGACCCCCCCTGGCCTTCCAGTGCCACGATATTTCCCTTTGAGCCAATATCAGACCCAGATCTATGAATTTACTGGTCACCTTGGTGTGCTTAGTATGCGGGAACCAGAGCAATAGACACGTCCCCATGTCGAATTCTACCTCCCTGTCAGTCACTTCATTCAGGAGTTCCCCTACCTCCGCCCAATAAGTTCCCAGTTGTGGACACCCCCAAAACAAGTGGTCCATGTCCGCCCCTAGGGACGAGCACCGGGGGCAACAGGCATCCGGCACCCGAAAGTGCCGCTGTAGTTTCTCTGGAGTTAGATAGGCCCTATGGAGCACATAAAAATGGACCTGCTGAAAGCGCGCGTTCCTGGTGCCCTTCCACGTGCGGCGCAGGATATGGCCCCATGCCGTGTCCGGTATGGGCCGGCCAACGCTCCCCTCCCATTTAGCTTTGAGCCCATGGAGTGGTTCTAGCCCGTCGTTCAGCATCCTATTATGGAGGCACGTCACAGCTTTAAATGTACCAGCCGCCATTACCACATATTGGCATGCCATAGTCGTCGCAGGTTCCAGGAGCCCCTCTTTCCAGTGCTTTTGTATGGCAGCCACTACAGCCGCGTGTAGTAGGAAGCCCCCCTCAGGCAGTCCGAACTGGTCCCGGAGCACGTCGAACGGTGCCAACGCCCCATCAATATACAAGTCACCCACCACCTGCAACCCCGCGTCCTCCCAATCCATCAACGGGGACCAATCCCCTCCGTGCGGCAAAGCCGTCAACATCCCGATCGGAATCTCCGGGGCATAAGGCCGTGATGCCCTCGCTCTCCGGAGGCTCCTCTGCCAGCACAGCCGGAGCGTCCGCTCCTCCATGGTGAGGGCCCGTAATTCGAGCCGTTGCTGCATAATGATGTACGACAGCACGTGGCGCTGTATCCCCCGACCCCGGTCTTCCTCCGGCCCCCGGAACACCCTGGCTACGTTCTGCGTAAGGACCTGCAACTGCGCCGCTAAATAATACAGCTCCAGGTCGGGTACGGCCATGCCCCCCTCCAGCTTGGGGCGAAGTAGCGTGCTCAAGGCTATCCTGCGACGGCCATGCCCCCACAGAAAGCCAATAATCATTGACCGCAGTTCCTTAAACACCCCCTGGGGAATCCAGACAGGTAGCGTTCGGAAATAATAAAGGAAGCGGGGGAGCGCCACCATTTTCAACAACGCTATCCTGCCCAGAACTGTCAGCGGGAGGGTCGACCAGAAAGACAAGCTACCCCGCAGTGACCGGACACAACGGCCAATGTTACCCTCCAAAAGGTCAGTAGCCGAGTGGTAGATGCGGACACCCAAGTAGGTGATGCAAGAGGGTTCCCACACCACACCCAGGTCGCTGCTAGGGGCTGGCGATCCCGCTCTCAGCGGAAACACGCAGGTCTTCGCCCAATTAACCTTAAGGCCCGACAGTCGGCCGAACTCGGACAGCAGATCCATCGCTCCAACCAGTGCCCCCGAAGTGTCAGCTAGGTACAGGAGCAGGTCATCCGCATAGAGCGATATATAATGCCATTGCCCATCACTCACCATTCCCGCGTATCGTTCGCCTGACCTCGCATGGACCGCCAAGGGTTCCATCGCCAGGGCAAACAACAGAGGGGAGAGAGAGCATCCCTGTCGTGTTCCCCTGCCCACCGGATACGCGGCAGATACCAGACCGCCCAGCCGAACTCTCGCCGTCGCCGAATTATACAAGACCCTCGTCCACCTCCGAAACCCATCGCCCATGCCAAACCGCTCCAGCACCCCATCCAAGAAAGGCCATTCCAAACTATCGAAGGCCTTCTCGATATCCACGGACAGAACCGCCGGCGACCCCTCTCCATCCAAGATGGCGTCCATTATTCCCACCAGGCGGCGGATATTCATCGCCGTGCTCCTCGTGGGTATAAACCCGGCCTGATCCCTGTGCACCAGGCCCGTCATGTGCGGGGCTAGTCTAGAGGCTAGAATGCGACTCAGGATCTTATAGTCCACCGTTAGCATGGACAGCGGGCGATAAGATCTCACGTCCGCGGCATCCCAGCCGGGCTTGAGGAGTGGCACTATCAAGGCCTCCCGCATGGAGGCAGGCAACGCCCCCTTCTCGAAGGCCTCCGTATACACCACCAGCAGCCTGGGCGCCAGAGCGTCTACATAGTGCTGATAAAACTCGATTGGGAGTCCGTCCACCCCGGGCGTCTTATTACGGGCCATCTGTTTGATAGCCACTCGAATTTCCGTTAGCGTGATCGGGCTACCCAGGTCCTTCGCGTCGTCCTCGTCCAAGACCGGAAGCGGCCTCTCCCCCAGGTACTCCACGATGTCCTGGACCCCCACTCCCAGCTGGCTCCGGTACAATTCCTCATAGTAACCCCTAAAGCGGTCCAATACAGCTGCCTGGGAGTACACCATCTCTCCCCGCGCGTCAATAATGCTGAGGATCGGGCAACCCCTAAGTTCCGGGCTAGCTAATCTGGCTAAGAGGGTACCCACCTTGTCCCTTTCTGCGTGTGCCCTGATAATGTACTGCCTATAATCATAGCATCGCAAACGTTCCGTCTCCGCGGCTACCGCTTCCTTCGCTTCCAATAACTGGGCCTGTAGATCTGGCCTAGTGGGCCTGCGGCACTCCAGGTCCCTCAAAGCTTCCTCCGCTTTCATTAAGTCATTCAGCACAGTCGTTCGAGCATTCGAGAACCTGCCCAAGCACACCCCTCTCACCACCACTTTCATTGCATCCCATTCAACAGACCTGCTCGTCGCCGTTCCTTCGTTCACACCGAAATAACTATCAATGCCCTGCCGGACCACATCGTCGAACACAGAATCCTCTAGCGTCTCCGGACGAAGCCGCCATGTTGGTATTGCTGAGCGCTCCCTCTGCCATTGGATATGTACCAACAGGGGGTTATGATCGGATATCGTCCTAGCAAGGTACTCAGCATGGGTAATCAATGGGGCTAGGGAGCTCCCGCAAAGCACCGAATCAATCCTGACATGTAAATCATGCAGAGCGGAATAAAAGGAGTAATCCCTGGTTCCCCTGTGCCTCTCCCTCCAGACATCCAGCAACCCCCATCGTTCTTGCCAGTCCTTCCTGTGCGCGGCCAGCCTGCGCACAGGAGAGTCCACTAGGGGGGGATGGGACCTATCCAGAGCCACATCCGTAATCGAATTGAAGTCCCCCCCTAGCACTATCGGGCCCGCCAGGAAAGAGGCCAAGGACCCCGAGAGGCTATCAAAGTATCGGCCTTGGTCAGAGTTCGGTGCATAAACACAACATAAAACCACATCCCGTCCATACAATCTCCCTTCCACCGCTACAAACCTGCCATCCGAATCTATAACCTGATTCAGCACCTGAAAGGGTATCCCCGCCCTCACCCAGATCAAGACCCCCCTGGCATACGCTGAATAAGTGGTGCCAAAAACCTGGCCCCGCCACCTTTTCTGCAAGGCAGCGCACTCTTTTTTGGTGAGGTGAGTCTCCTGGAGCATAGCTATCTGAACCCCCCTGCGAACCAGGTATGCATGTACTTTGTGGCGTTTCACCATAGTCCGCAGCCCCCGGACATTCCACGTCAGGCATTTCAAATTAGGTAATGTCCCCATACCAAGTCCGTACAGTCCGAATTAAACTCCAACGGTCCATGACCCCCCCAATGCAGTTGCCCCCCCCCAAACAACCCCAAAACTGAAACATTCCCCAAACCCCACTCCCCAGGACAGAGCACACGAACCCAATGGCCGCCCCCATCCAAACCTTGATGCAACTTCTCGCACACTTACCCTGTGGTCTCCACCACAGTCGGCCTTAAGGGCCTAGGGGGGGTGAGTCGCCGCCGACCCCAGCTAGCGGAGCCCGCGTCCCGCCCTTCATCCCCTCTGATACCCTCAGCTCCCCCACCCGGCAACCCGCCCTCCAGCAACAGGATATCACCCTACCATGAAGTCCCGGTCTAGGCCAAAGTCTATCTTAGCCGCAGCAAATATTATCCGAGGTCTGTGGGGTCACTGTCGGCCCCTTCTGGCTCTCTGCCTCCGAAAGTTCCTCTCCTGTTCTGCTGCCTTCTCCTCCCGAGTCCGTTTCGGCCCGTTCACTGTTCTGTTGCGACCCTGTAATGGCCGCCGTCGCTGCGAGTGCATCCCTCTTCTCCGCCGCCATTTGAGCCTCCCGCTTCTCCCGCTGGCGCCTGTTGCGGGACCTGATGCGTTGTGACTGCCGCACCCGGGGCTGCTTGGGCTGGTCTCGCCTACTTTGGTGTGTCCTGTCCGTCCCCGCTCTGTACGATTCAAGCCAGTGCCAAACTTCGTCCGGGGTGAGGAAAAAGTGTGTGGTGCCATCCATGATAATCCGCAGCTTGGCCGGGTAGAGCAAGGAGTACTGAATGCCTTCCTCCCTGAGCTCCTTCTTCACAGCCAGGAACGATGCCCTGTCCTTCTGGACCGCCTGCGTATAGTCCGGAAAGATCGTTACCTTGCTGTTCTCCACCCCATAAGGGCCCGACATCCTGGCCCGCTGGATGAGGAGGTCTCGGTCTTTGTAGTGGAGGAGCCGCACCACCATTGGTCGGGGGGGGCGGCCCAGCCCCGGCGGGCGAGCGGGCACCCGGTGAGCTCGCTCCAGAGTGAAAAAAGGAGTAAGCCCCTCCGGCGCCACCACAGTGCGGAACCAGTTCTCCATGTAGGCCACCGCATCCTCCCCCTCAATCCGTTCCGGCAGGCCTACGACCCGCACGTTGTTCCGTCTATTGCGGCCTTCGGCATCCTCCGCCCTCCGCTCTAGAGTGTCCAGTCGGGCCAAAATGTCTGTAATCCTGTGCTCCGCGGTCACCACCGAGGGCTTCAGGTCCAGCAACAGTTGGTCATGATCCTTGACCCGATCCGCCAGCTTCGCGTGGTCCGCGCGTAGTAGCCCCAGGCCCGTGGCCACTTGGGCAATGTCGTTGTGCAACGCCTCCTTGGTGGAAGTGATCGCCTCAAGGATGGCATCCAAGCGCCGGTTCAGCCGCTGTTCCTGGTCAAGCTCCGGGGAGGGACTCTCACCCAGCCGGGTCGATGTCGCCGAGTCCCCCTCGCGGCTCCCGGGCATCGGCCCTCCGATCGCCGCCATGTCAGGGCGCTGCGTCACAAGTCCGGCCACCCGTACTGTGGGTGCTCCCGTGGGTCCGTGCCGATTACCGGGCACCGGGCAATGCAATGCCACCGCCAATGGTCTCAGGAGCAATGATCAGGCGGATGAGCTCCGTTCCGTCACCCCCACTGGACCTGTGGGGGGAGGATGAGCCGTGGGACAGTGGCTAACTAGAACCCCCGATCTCCTGGGTGAATCGGGCAGCGTCCCCCGGTCTCAGGGCTTCGCGCCGCCAATCCCAGTGCGTCGGGCAGCCGGGTGCAAGGTCCCTCTCTGCCTGGCGACAGTCGGACTCAGGGCTGAAGTTCGGGACCGTCCGACCTCCACGCCGCCATTTTCTTCACACCCCGGTCTACACCTCGGCCGCCTCTTCCTCGATCTCCTCGGGGCCAGCAGTCCCCCAGCGATTCACCGATTACGTCCAGCTGTCCCCTCACCCTTCAGAGGGCAGGAACGTTGTCTCCGGGTCGCCTAGGGTCCCGAAAAACAGGAGAATTAGCGGGATTCCGCGCGGAGCTGCGAGCTCACGCCGCCATCCCGATCGGCGTCCAAGCCACGCCCCTTCTGTCTCCCATTCTTCATCTTCGATGCATCTTTTATTTTCTTACATGCTTTGGTGTACTTTCTCCTTTCTTCCCCTTCCTCCATATTTTCTACAACTTCATCACCTGTATTCTCATATCTTCTTTATTACTGCCTTCCTTATTTGATTTCCTCTTCTTCATTCCACCTTCCTTGTTCTCGCTCCGGTTTTCTCTTTCTTACCTCATTCCTCGTTCTTTCCAACATTGCCGCATCCTCTTCAGTCTCTTTCTCTGTCCGTCTGCCTTTCTCCGTCTCTACTTCTGCTCATTATTTCTTCTGTCCCCAATGTGCAGCTTCCAGTCTTTATTCCTTCCATTCTCTTCTTTCTATCCTGTTGATCTTTCCCCTCTACTCCTTCCACCCTGCATGCCCGCCTCTACTGCTTCCTTTGTTTTCGCGCTTTACTTCCGTAGTCTTTATTCTGTCAATCCACTTCTGTTCTCCTCCCTCATAACCCCCTCCTCCGTTTATCCCTGTCTTCGCCCCTCTTCCTTCTTCCTTATCATATTATTTTCTTCCTCCTCTCCTTTCCTCCCTCGTCTTCCCCGCTCTTTCTTGCTTCCTTGGTTCCTCCGTTCCTGTGTGTCCAGCCCCCTCTCCCTGGCACCTCTGACCTTTCCTGCTGCTTCCCGACCACCCTGACAGTCGGGAGCTGGTGCCTGTGGGTGCAGAGTCTGGCTCGGCGTGATTTATGCCATTGGTATAACAGCAGACACACTGCAGTCCATCACTGCAGTCCCCCCCTGATTAAAATTCAGCTCCGGCCCCGACTGCAGCACTCCACAAATGGAATATTCTACATAATTTCCGAAAATGCTTGTTTTTCTTGTTTAAAAAGTGACCTTGTGTGATGTAACTAGTGTTTATTTAAAGCGCTGCAATACCTTCCGATAGAGTTCGCGCTAAATAAAAGTGCAGAAAAAACACAAAACAAATCGAACGCTTTAAAGCAAGAAAGGAACACCTCGGTGGGTGAATCACCCAGCTGGTGTCACAAGGCCCCCATAGGCAGAGCGGATGTTTCTTGCCATCCTCACCTCTGCTGATTATGTAGAGGCTACCAGGCCTTACAGTGACACCTCGTCACCCAGAATACCCTCGGCACCCTCTCCAATCTCACACCTCAGCAAAGAGCCTTTGATCAGCATTAAACAGGCGAGTGCTCCCCCCTGGGGCGCTACCTCCGGGCATAAAACACCACCTTGAGTGTACCCCTTCTTTGAGGTAGACAGTACCACATAGGAGAGGTGCAAAATAAGTGTATAATCTTGTTGTAAGCCTTTATTACTGCAAGACATAATCAGGGTTTCTTTGCTACAACAGCTTGAATTATATACAACACTACATTGGGCGCTAAAAACTGGAAAAATTCACATTGGAATGTTTAGAACTCCAACTGCTCAAAATTACTCAAAACATAACCATGAACAAATCAATTTACACTGGAAGAATACTGAAGCATTTGCTGTGCGTAATATACTAAAAAAACAAAACATAAAACCGGTTTGCCCATAGGCAATTAAAACAGAAGTGGAATGCATGCAGGGTGAACGAACTGCTCAACTTTGCGGAAAATTGTTCTTTAAGTCCACCAATGCAGTGTGCTAAAGTGTTTGGTCTTTCAGGGCAGTTTCTCAACTAGTTTTCATCAGTGGTGGTTAAGTAGCCAGAGTAATCATTTGGGTCAGCAGCATCATCCGCATCTGCACTTTCTGCCTCCACATTATCTGCTCCTCATTTTCATCGTTTTCACCATCAATGTCCTCCTTTTCGTTTTGCTCATTGTCTTCATCATTCGCATCAGTTGTTTCCTCAACTACCGATTCTCCTGTTTGTTCAACGATTTCAAAGGGATTCTCACCCTAAAAGTAAACACAAGTTTTAAACCATCTTTAGCAAAATTTTGCAGAACAAATGCACACTAACTATTACAAAAGTAACAGCAAAAGTCTTGTGTACAGTGCAAGTAGAGAACTCAGATTTCAGATCACAAAAAAGCAGAAAGAATGTATTATTAGAAAAGGCATCTTACAACGGGGAGAACATATGCAGGACTTCTAAATTTTAGAGTATGTCCAGACAGGCCATAGGATGGAAAAATCCATGCCATGTCTATGAACGCCCATGAGCTCTGAGGAGTCCTTGTACAGAGGGGGCGGTGACTGGAATATTGAGGGTGGGCATCACATTTCCAAGAAATTAATTTCCTGCGAAACTACAATTTTTTTGGGTGAAACTCAGTACGGAAGAAGTGTTATTTGCAAAGCTGAGGAAGGAGTAAACAGATCTGAACATTCAATATGCAGTGTGAGCCCTGGAGGCAGGAAGGGTGGAAGTGCATCCACAGCATTACAGGCTGCAAGCTAATTGTTGATGGTCATTAACTTATCAGTTTGCAGCATGTGTACCTGTTTGATTTAATTAATGATTTTATTTAATTTGTATAGCTCTTGAATCACCCCCAGGGGGGTATCTCAGCGCTTGGAAGCACAGCATAGGTCATGGGTACTCACAAACGTTCTCTCAGGGGCCAAATTTACACTGTGGTTTGTGTCCGAGGGCCGCACCAGTGGGGGCGGGGTCAGTGGGGGAGGTGGCAGGGCTAGAGCAACATAAAAATACACAACTGACCATGAGGTTGATCACTGGTCCCTGCAGCGGACACCTTCGTCCACTGAGCCACCAGACCCGGGATACACACATCTCTTGCTCTCTCTTTGTCTCCCTCCCTCACTCTCCCTACCTCTCCCATACTCTGTTCCCCTCCCTCTGTCTTCCTCCCCCTGTCTCCCTTTCCCTCTCTCACTCCCTCCCCCCTTTCCCTCTCACTCTGTCTCCCTTTCCCTCTCTCACTCCCTCACTCTGTCTCCCTTTCCCTCACTCACTTTCCCTCCCTTCCTTTCCCTCTCACTGTCTCCCTTTCCCCCTGTCACTCCCTCACTCTGTCACTCCTTTTCCCTCCTTTCCCTCCCTTTCCCTCTCACTCCCTCACTGTCTCCCTTTCCCACTCTCACTCCCTCACTCTGTCAGGGCAGTTTTCAGGAGTCTTCCGAATTTAAGATGGTCCAGACACTGTCTTAGGGCCAGCTGTAGTTGATTCCAGATGAAGGGTGCGAGAAGGACTTGCCTCCGGGTCTAGCCTTTTTTATGTTGGGGCTTTTGAGGAGCGATTGGGAGCTGGCGCGCAGAGTCCGAGACGGGTAATAGCGGCGAAGTTTCTCTACTACATCGGGAGGGCCATTGCCCCAGATAGCTTTGTGTGTGAGACAGCAGATCTAGAATTTCACGCGCTGTCGTATGGGCAGCCAGTGTAGCTGATGAGGGAGGGGAGAGGAAGCTGATCTGGGGGGAGCATTCAGAACCGTGCAGGCGGCTGTGTTTGGTATCATTTGCAATTGGTTTAAGGAGGACTCATTTGCTGCAATCAATAGGGCGTTGCAATAGTCCAGCTTGCTTGGTATCAGGGCCTGTGTTAGGGTTTTCCTTGTTGTGTCGGGGACATAAGTAAAAGCTTTCCTTAGTAAGCCATGGGTGTGGAAGCAGGATCAGACTGTGTGAGTAACGTGTTTCTTCATGTTTAGGGACTGTTGAAGGTGAACACAGAGGTTTTTGACTGTGGTTGCCGGGGTCGGGGGTGTGCCTAGTTCTGGGGGCCACCAGGAAGGTGACCAGAGGAGGGGGCATCTCCAAAGAGCAGAACCTCAGTTTTTGCAGCGTTCAGCTGGAGGAAATTGCTTTCCATCCAGTGAGATTTCCAGCATTCCTAAAGAGAAGGTAGATTGGGCAGATCGAGAAGTTTTATTGAAAGAGAAGGTAAGCTGTTGATGCTTTTATGCCTGTGGCTGAAGGGTTACCCATGTGTGGTGTGAAATTCTCTTTTAAGTAGAACTGCAGAATGGCCATATTTCTGGTTGAATACAAGACTGCAACAGAAATATACTTACTAGAAATACCAATAAAGAATTTGCTGGATTACATTTATATTTAAAGCAGACATCTCCAACGGATAGCTCTGAATCTACTGGCAGCTCACCAATACCCTGGAAGATTGGGGGTTTGACAGTGTGAAAACACGAGTCAGGATACAGGTATCCTGAACCTATAGGACACATGGAGGGACCCCCTCATGGGCAATTGCTTTTTTTTAAAAACCTATTAAAATTTTAAGTGCTGACTTTTCTATGGTTGTGTGGGTAAAAATGAAACTAACGTCCCTGGAACCTTTGGCATTTTCAGTGGGTTGTAAAACTTTAATTGTGACAGACATCTGAGTAGTCAGAACAATAATTCTGGAAGGCATGGTCACTCACCATTGTGGTAACTCTCATAGAAAAAGTTGGACTGCCGATTTAACTGGCCAAGCAATTATTCAACTTGAGTCAATAGTCAGATATGGCTCCTAAAAATCTTACCGTTGCATACTGTTCGTACCGGGACATGACTGTTGGGTTGTTTAGGATACTTGTAGCAGTGAGTACGCTCTCCCTTTTTATTTGTTCCTTGTAAGCCTGGAATTTTTTTTAGATAAATAAACGTTAATTTATACACATACTGCTAGTTCAACTACAATAACTTGGTTGGAACCTAGAAGAGAAGGCATTCAATGTGGACAGAAACCCTTTTGAAACTACTCTGCCACCAGGGTGTGCCAGATAAGCGTTTAAAAAATACCAGGGACTCTTATTAGGGAATGACCCGCAATCTCGCTCCCTCCACAAGCAAGCAATCAAACCCCACCAAGCAGGCCGTGACCTGAAACCCCCAAGGGGAAAAGAGCACAGCCAAGAGACCAGGCGAGCAGATAATGTGCTTTAATGTAAGCTGGGACTCCGATGTCTGTGCTCTTTTCAGGACATGCCCTTTGAAGGACACAGATTGGTCAATGAGAGAGCCCAAGGATTTGGAAAAAAATGAAATAGGGAGAAGAGGCCATCCAATTTCAAAGACATGCCCTTCACATTGACAAAGCCTTTATTTGAGATACCCATAATTAATATTATAACCACCACACTGCCCAATTATTTCAACTATCAAACCAATGCCAAGGTGTTGGCGATGTGAAGGTCTGTAATTGTTAATGACGTGATGGGTTGCACTGACATTCATATAGAGCCACTCTCACACAGACAGAGCCACCCACACACAGAGCCGACAAAAGAAGCTATCCACACAGAGCGCTACACACAGAGCGCTAAGCGCCACACACAGACAGAGAGCCACACACAGACAGACAGAGCGCCACACACACACACAGACAGACAGAGCGCCACACACACACAGAGACAGAGCGCCACACACACACACACAGACAGAGCGCCACACACACACAGACAGAGCGCCACACACACACAGACAGAGCGCCACACACACAGACAGAGCCACACACACACAGACAGAGCCACACACACAGACAGAGCCACACACACAGACAGAGCCACACACACAGACAGAGCCACACACACAGACAGAGCCACACACACAGACAGAGCCGCACACACAGACAGATCTTCTCACCTGCACAAAGGAAAGGACAAAAATGCACACAGGCTTCGATCAAACACCTTCCAGATTAACTGCCAAGAATGCAGCAGCACGCACAGCTTCAGACCCAGCACTTACCCACCAAATACACTTCCGCCACAGAAGCAGCACTGGCTGGTGAGACTAGCCAGCCACCAGGGTAAAACCAGACAGAGCAGATGTTCTGAAGAGGCAGCTACCCACAAGACAAGGGCGCCACCAATTTCCAGGACATGGCTCACCAAGACTAACTATTAGTCAGTCAAAGCTCTAGCCTGTAGAATGGGCAATCCAAAAACCACTTGTAACCCAACCATGTCCCCGTCCTCCCTCGCCCCAAAAGAATGTACAGTTAAATGAGATTGATAGGACACTTTGTAAGGCTGAAACAGGGCACATTAACTGTAATATCCAGACGCGGGTAGAAATCTAAGCTCGGAATCAGAAAGGGGGGCCCTGAATACTGCAGGGGGGCTGGGGAGTTCAGCAGTCAATTACTCTCTGCCTTGAAAATAGTACTGTGCCAAAATGGCCTCTTACCCAGAGTGACTAGTACATGTCGCAGCTCAGCGCCCATCACAGAGCCATTGGCTTCTTTGTCGAAGACCCTCAGCCCCTCCACAAAGTCATCGTCGGTACCCTGGTCCTTGTTCTTCGTAATTGTCTGCAGCATGGGCAAGAACTCGTCAAAGCCAAGCTTCTTGGTGTTAAGCTCTGGGAAGGAGAGAAGAGTTCAGAGGAGCAGTCACCGGCTGCAGCAGCGTGCCAGGCTGGAGAGTACACATTAACAGTGACAATGTGATCGTCCAAGTTCCCCAAAAAACCCCAACCACCTCCAGTCAGGTTTTTGTCCCATCCCAGACTGCCAATGAATATTACTGATATGGTCCATCTAGCAACTGTGAACGAGGCAGAGATCTCCAATTCAATGTGTGGCACAGGGCAGGGTCAGAGCTGAGGGCACAGGTGTAAGAGCTGAGGGCACAGGGGTAAGAGCTGAGGGCACAGGGGTAAGAGCTGAGGGCACAGGGGTAAGAGCTGAGGGCACAGGGGTAAGAGCTGAGGGCAAAGGGGTAAGAGCTGAGGGCAAAGGATAAGAGCTGAGGGCAAAGGGGTAAGAGCTGAGGGTGAAAGGTGAGTAGAAATCTGGCGTGTTGGGAATGAGTAGAGCACAGGATACAGATTGCTTAGTGGGTGTGTGTGTGTATTCAAAGGATAAGAAGTATGTGCGGACTTCTGTGAGCTCCCCATTCCTATCGCAATACATAATGCCTTACATACTAGAGTCACATTTTTTACAGCGTGTTCCTCCTGTCACAAATCAATATTTCAACTATTTATTAAACAATTATTGCTTGAAATAGCCTGGAGGTAGGACAGCAAACGCGCATATATACCTAATTTACGAGACGGTTTCCAGTTTCCCTTTGCTGCTGGGGGGAAGAGTTGCATCATAAATACCAGAAATCATGTTTCCACAATTTAATCGCCAGTAACTCCTGAAATATTTAACAATGTTAATACCAGATCTGCCACGATTGTCACATTTTATGTAATATCCTAAATCAGATACAAGCAACACGTCGCGTCCAAGTGAAAGAGGCCCATTAGACTCTAATGCAAGCCTAAGGTTTAGTAATAATAGCCAACGAGGATATAGTGAGCACTTCTGACTTGCCCCCTAGGTTCAATGCACCACAGACATAATGAGCCCCTGGGTCTCATCGTAACAGACTGTGCACTCTGAAATACACCTTAAAATGTAGCTCCTTCAGATTCACCCAAGTTAATTTTCAACTGGGGGGTGCTCTGGTCCACGGATGAGTGGCGTATGCTCAGATCCAGGGGTGAGTGGCGGGTGCTCTGGTCCAGGGGTGAGTAGCGGGTGCTCAGATCTAGGGGTGAGTAGGGGTGCTCTGGTCCAGGGGTGAGAGGCAGTTGCTCTGGTTTAGGGGTGAGTGGCGGGTGCTCTGGTTTAGGGGTGAGTGGCGGGTGCTCTGGTCCAGGGGTGAGTAGCGGGTGCTCAGATCTAGGGGTGAGTAGGGGTACTCTGGTCCAGGGGTGAGAGGCAGGTGCTCTGGTCCAGGGGTGAGTGGCGGGTGCTCAGATCTAGGGGTGAGTAGGGGTACTCTGGTCCAGGGGTGAGAGGCAGGTGCTCTGGTCCAGGGGGTGAGTGGCGCGTGCTCTGGTCCAGGGGTAAGTGGTGGGTGTTCTGGTCCAGGGGTGAGTGGCGGGTGCTCTGGTCCAGGGGTGAGTGGCGGGTGCTCTGGTCCAGGGGTGAGTAGCAGGTGCTCAGATCCAGGGGTGAGTGGGGGTGTTCAGATCCAGTGTTTAGTGGCGGGAGGCAGACACGGTGTAGTTGTGAGTGATTCCTGCAGAGGTCCTGTGGTGATGGCAATGTCCAGTGTAGGGGTGAATGACTGGTGCCGAGGACCAGTGTGGGGGTGAATAACATGCGCGGGGGTGCATAACGTGTGCGGGGGTGAATGAGGGGTGCTCGGGTCCAGTGTGAGTGACGGGTGCCGTTATCCAGTGTGAGTGACGGGTGTGGAGGTCCAGTGCAGGGTGAGAGATTCAGGTTCATCCCAGCCACTCGTTCGTCTAAACCTCGCTCTCATCCAGCACCGACTCCGCTTCTCACCCGCCCAGTATTACAAAATAATCCAGCGCCCACCTGTTCGTGAGCCGAAGGGGTGGCAGCGAGGGGGTGAGCTCTCCGTCCGCCATATCCCGGCTCAGGACGCCTCCGACAGACAAACACTCACTGAGTAATTACAACACCTGGCTGCTGCGCTCCATCACAACAAACTTCGCCCAACCGGAAGTTGCATTCTGAAGGAATCCGAGCTCGGAGCCGGCCCGGCCGGGTCTGGCTCCTCTGGAATGCGGCTCCACCGGCGCAGCCTCGGCCCAGGCCTCGGGGGGATGGATGCGGGCGGGCCACGGGCGCCTGCTCTGGGCACCAGGTTCAGGCAGAAAAGGGAATGGCTGGTTCCGTCTGAACTCAACAGGAGGCAGTTCAGAGAGCAGCCGCTGGGCGGCGTGCCTGGCGTTTACAAGAGAGCGCCAACCTGCCAACCACTCCCAAAAGACAATGAGGCATTGCCCTGGCTGCCGTAGCCTGCCAGGGAGAAGAGCGCAGAAGAGCATGGCAGGCAGGGGGTGCACAATAATCGAGTGAAAGCCACAGACGTATGCCAGCTGCACCCTGGCCATCAGACCCCATCTCTGCCCGCCAGCGACATAATCTTCGAACGTCGCCCTCTGGTAGCAGCGCACACACCCGGTCTACCCAGCCCGTCATCATCCCAGGCTGTGCGCCTCACCCATCGGTGCCATAGATAGAGGTAGGGCGATAGATAGAGGGAGGGAGGGCGATAGATAGATAGAGGGCGATAGATAGATAGAGGCGATAGATAGATAGAGGGAGGGCGATGGATAGAGGGAGGGCGATGGATAGATAGAGGCAGGGCGATAGATAGAGGGAGGGAGATAGATAGATAGGAGGGCGATAGATAGAAGGAGGGCAATAACAGACAGATGTCCCTTCCAATGGCTAGCCTCCATTTATGGAGCTAGCCAATGGAAGAGCAGGCGGGACAAAGCACCCATACTGCTAAACAAAAGGTTTCGCCTGCGCGAACGCTGCTGCGCAGCAGATCGCCAGGCGAAACCTAAAAAACAGAAGCTGTCTATCTAGAAACATACCTTTTTTTGACCGCATTGCCATTTGATCCAGGTTTTCTCAATTTAGGTTTTTTGCCGACAAACGCCCCTCCAATGGGTTTATTAAGCGATTGCATCATCTTTCTTTTCATCCACCTTCCAGCAGGCCCACCAAATACTAGACTTTTCTGGTAGTCGACAACAATTCCAGGTCTCTGCATACCGCCATAATCCTGCAAATTGATAACATAAAATTAGCAGAGAGTATGCAGATAAGGCAAGTTACATGGTGTGCAAAAATGTGTTAACAGTTTTATAATAATGGCAGGCATAATCCAAGAACCAATGTTGGGTGGTCAAGGAATTCGTAGGCTAAGCAGCAGTTGTTGCCATTCTGGTAGGTGTAGATACTTCTTGGCTACAATTATGAAAACTGCAGTAAGGACACTGCTGTACAGGTTTTCATTTGCATTAGTGAGTTGAGAAATAAAGAAGATAAAATGCTTATAAACATGTGTGTGGTTGGGTCTGGTAGCGCGTGTGGTTTGGTTGTGTGTGGTGTGGTTGTGTGTGAGAGAACAGGGAGTTAGAGAAGGAGGCGGGGTGAAAGAACAGCAGATCAGCACAGTAAAAGAACAGGGAGTTAAAGAAGGAGGTAGGGTGGAAGAGAGCAGCAGATCAGCACGTGAGAAGACAAGAGAACAGGGAGTTAGAGGAGGAGGTAGGGTGGAAGAGAGCAGCAGATCAGCACGTGAGAAGACAAGAGAACAGGGAGTTAGAGAAGGAGGCAGGGTGGAAGAGAGCAGCAGATCAGCACGTGAGAAGAGAAGAGAACAGGGCGATAAATAGAGGGAGGGCGATAGATAGAGGGAGGGAGGGCGATAGATAAAGGGAGGGAGGGCGATAGATAGAGGGAGGGAGGGGCGATAGAGTAAGGGAGGGGCGATAGAGTAAGGGAGGGGCGATAGAGTAAGGGAGGGGCGATAGAGTAAGGGAGGGGCGATAGAGTAAGGGAGGGCAATAGAGTAAGGGAGGGCAATAGAGTAAGGGAGGGCAATAGAGTAAGGGAGGGCAATAGAGTAAGGGAGGGCAATAGAGTAAGGGAGGGCAATAGAGTAAGGGGGGGCAATAGAGTAAGGGGGGGCAATAGAGTAAGGGAGGGCAATAGAGTAAGGGAGGGCAATAGATAGACAGATAGATAGATAGAGGGAGGGTGATAGATAGAGAGGGAGGGCGATAGATAGATACAGAGGGAGGGCGATAGATAGATAGAGTGAAGGAGGGCGATAGAGGGAGTGTGATAGATAGAGGGAGTGCGATAGATAGAGGGAGTGCGATAGATAGAGAGAGGGAGTGCGATAGATAGAGAGAGGGAGGGCGATAGATAGAGAGAGGGAGGGCGATAGATAGAGAGAGGGAGGGCGATAGATAGAGAGAGGGAGGGCGATAGATAGAGGGAGGGCGATAGATAGAGAGAGGGAAGGCGATAGATAGAGAGAGGGAAGGCGATAGATAGAGAGAGGGAAGGCGATAGATAGAGAGAGGGAAGGCGATAGATAGAGAGAGGGAAGGCGATAGATAGAGAGAGGGAGGGCGATAGATAGAGGGAGGGCGATAGATAGAGGGAGGGAATGCGATAGATAGAGAGAGGGAAGGCGATAGATAGAGAGAGGGAAGGCGATAGATAGAGAGAGGGAAGGCGATAGATAGAGAGAGGGAAGGCGATAGATAGAGAGAGGGAGGGCGATAGATAGAGGGAGGGCGATAGATAGAGGGAGGGAAGGCGATAGATAGAGAGAGGGAAGGCGATAGATAGAGAGAGGGAAGGCGATAGATAGAGAGAGGGAAGGCGATAGATAGAGGGAGGGCGATAGATAGATAGAGGGAGGGCGATAGATAGAGGGAGGGAGGGCGATAGATAGAGAGAGGGAGGGCGATAGATAGAGAGAGGGAGGGCGATAGATAGAGAGAGGGAGGGCGATAGAGAGAGGGAGTGCGAGAGATAGAGGGAGGGAGTGCGAGAGATAGAGGGAGGGAAGGCGATAGATAGAGGGAGGGAAGGCGATAGATAGAGGGAGGGAAGGCGATAGATAGAGGGAGGGCGATAGATAGAGGGAGGGAAGGCGATAGATAGAGGGAGGGAGTGCGATAGATAGAGGGAGGGAGGGCGATAGATAGAGAGAGGGAGGGCGATAGATAGAGAGAGGGAGTGCGATAGATAGAGGGAGGGAGGGCGATAGATAGAGAGAGGGAGGGCGATAGATAGAGAGAGGGAGGGCGATAGATAGAGGGAGGGAGTGCGATAGATAGACGGAGTGCGATAGATAGAGGGAGGGCGATAGATAGAGAGAGGGAGGGCGATAGATAGAGGGAGGGAGTGCGATAGATAGATAGATAGAGGGCGATAGATAGAGGGAGGGCGATAGATAGAGGGAGGGCGATAGATAGAGGGAGGGCGATAGATAGAGGGAGGGCGATAGATAGAGAGAGGGAAGGCGATAGATAGAGAGAGGGAAGGCGATAGATAGAGAGAGGGAAGGCGATAGATAGAGAGAGGGAAGGCGATAGGTAGAGAGAGGGAAGGCGATAGATAGAGAGAGGGAAGGCGATAGATAGAGAGAGGGAGGGCGATAGATAGAGGGAGGGCGATAGATAGAGGGAGGGAAGGCGATAGATAGAGAGAGGGAAGGCGATAGATAGAGAGAGGGAAGGCGATAGATAGAGAGAGGGAAGGCGATAGATAGAGAGAGGGAAGGCGATAGATAGAGAGAGGGAGGGCGATAGATAGAGGGAGGGCGATAGATAGAGGGAGGGCGATAGATAGAGAGAGGGAGGGCGATAGATAGAGAGAGGGAGGGCGATAGATAGACTGAGGGAGGGCGATAGATAGAGAGAGGGAGGGCGATAGATAGAGGGAGTGCGATAGATAGAGGGAGTGCGATAGATAGAGGGAGTGCGATAGATAGAGGGAGTGCGATAGATAGAGGGAGGGAGGGAGGGCTATAGATAGAGAGAGGGAGGGCGATAGATAGAGAGAGGGAGGGCGATAGATAGAGAGAGGGAGTGCGAGAGATTGAGGGAGGGAGTGCGAGAGATAGAGGGAGGGAGTGCGAGAGATAGAGGGAGGGAGTGCGAGAGATAGAGGGAGGGAAGGCGATAGATAGAGGGAGGGAAGGCGATAGATAGAGGGAGGGCGATAGATAGAGAGAGGGAGGGCGATAGATAGAGGGAGGGAAGGCGATAGATAGAGAGAGGGAAGGCGATAGATAGAGAGAGGGAAGGCGATAGATAGAGAGAGGGAAGGCGATAGATAGAGAGAGGGAAGGCGATAGATAGAGAGAGGGAGGGCGATAGATAGAGGGAGTGCGATAGATAGAGGGAGTGCGATAGATAGAGAGAGGGAGGGCGATAGATAGAGAGAGGGAGGGCGATAGATAGAGAGAGGGAGGGCGATAGATAGAGAGAGGGAGGGCGATAGATAGAGAGAGGGAGGGCGATAGAGAGAGGGAGGGCGATAGAGAGAGGGAGGGCGATAGAGAGAGGGAGGGCGATAGATAGAGAGAGGGCGATAGAAAGAGAGAGGGAGGGCGATAGATAGAGAGAGGGAGGGCGATAGATAGAGAGAGGGAGGGCGATAGATTGAGGGAGGGAGTGCGAGAGATTGAGGGAGGGAGTGCGAGAGATAGAGGGAGGGAAGGCGATAGATAGAGGGAGGGAAGGCGATAGATAGAGGGAGGGCGATAGATAGATAGAGGGAGGGTGATAGATAGAGGGAGGGAAGGCGATAGATAGAGGGAGGGAGTGCGATAGATAGACGGAGTGCGATAGATAGAGGGAGTGCGATAGATAGAGGGAGGGAGGGCGATAGATAGAGAGAGGGAGGGCGATAGATAGAGAGAGAGAGGGAGGGCGATAGATAGAGAGAGAGAGGGAGGGCGATAGAGAGAGGGAGGGCGATAGAGAGAGGGAGTGCGAGAGATTGAGGGAGGGAGTGCGAGAGATAGAGGGAGGGAGTGCGAGAGATAGAGGGAGGGAAGGCGATAGATAGAGGGAGGGAAGGCGATAGATAGAGGGAGGGCGATAGATAGAGGGAGGGAAGGCGATAGATAGAGGGAGGGAGTGCGATAGATAGAGGGAGTGCGATAGATAGAGGGAGTGCGATAGATAGAGGGAGTGCGATAGATAGAGAGAGGGAAGGCGATAGATAGAGAGAGGGAGGGCGATAGATAGAGGGAGTGCGATAGATAGAGGGAGTGCGATAGATAGAGGGAGGGAAGGCGATAGATAGAGGGAGGGAGTGCGATAGATAGACGGAGTGCGATAGATAGAGGGAGGGAGGGCGATAGATAGAGAGAGGGAGGGCGATAGATAGAGAGAGGGAGGGCGATAGATAGAGAGAGGGAGGGCGATAGAGAGAGGGAGTGCGAGAGATAGAGGGAGGGAGTGCGAGAGATAGAGGGAGGGAAGGCGATAGATAGAGGGAGGGAAGGCGATAGATAGAGGGAGGGCGATAGATAGAGGGAGGGAAGGCGATAGATAGAGGGAGGGAGTGCGATAGATAGAGGGAGGGAGGGCGATAGATAGAGAGAGGGAGGGCGATAGATAGAGAGAGGGAGGGCGATAGATAGAGAGAGGGAGGGCGATAGAGAGAGGGAGTGCGAGAGATTGAGGGAGGGAGTGCGAGAGATAGAGGGAGGGAGGGCGAGAGATAGAGGGAGGGAAGGCGATAGATAGAGGGAGGGAAGGCGATAGATAGAGGGAGCGAAGGCGATAGATAGAGGGAGGGAGTGCGATAGATAGAGGGAGGGAGGGCGATAGATAGAGAGAGGGAGGGCGATAGATAGAGAGAGGGAGGGCGATAGATAGAGAGAGGGAGGGCGATAGAGAGAGGGAGTGCGAGAGATTGAGGGAGGGAGTGCGAGAGATAGAGGGAGGGAGTGCGAGAGATAGAGGGAGGGAAGGCGATAGATAGAGGGAGGGAAGGCGATAGATAGAGGGAGGGCGATAGATAGAGGGAGGGAAGGCGATAGATAGAGGGAGGGAGTGCGAGAGATAGAGGGAGGGAAGGCGATAGATAGAGGGAGGGAAGGCGATAGATAGAGGGAGGGCGATAGATAGATAGAGGGAGGGCGATAGATAGAGGGAGGGAAGGCGATGGATAGAGGGAGGGAGTGCGATAGATAGACGGAGTGCGATAGATAGAGGGAGGGAGTGCGATAGATAGATTGAGGGAGGGAGTGCGATAGATAGATGGAGGGAGTGCGAGAGATTGAGGGAGGGAGTGCGAGAGATTGAGGGAGGGAGTGCGAGAGATTGAGGGAGGGAGTGCGAGAGATAGAGGGAGGGAGTGCGAGAGATAGAGGGAGGGAGTGCGAGAGATAGAGGGAGGGAGTGCGAGAGATAGAGGGAGGGAGTGCGAGAGATAGAGGGAGGGAAGGCAATAGATAGAGGGAGGGCGATAGATAGAGGGAGGGCGATAGATAGATAGAGGGAGGGCGATAGATAGAGGGAGGGAAGGCGATAGATAGAGGGAGGGAGTGCGATAGATAGACGGAGTGCGATAGATAGAGGGAGGGCGATAGATAGAGAGAGGGAGGGCGATAGATAGAGAGAGGGAGGGCGATAGATAGATAGAGGGCGATAGATAGATAGAGGGCGATAGATAGAGGGAGGGCGATAGATAGAGGGAGGGCGATAGATAGAGGGAGGGCGATAGATAGAGGGAGGGCGATAGATAGAGGGAGGGCGATAGATAGAGGGAGGGCGATAGATAGAGGGAGGGCGATAGATAGAGGGAGGGCGATAGATAGAGGGAGGGCGATAGATAGAGGGAGGGCGATAGATAGAGGGAGGGCGATAGATAGATTGAGGGAGTGCGAGAGATAGATTGAGGGAGTGCGAGAGATAGATTGAGGAATGCGAGAGATAGAGGGAGGGAGTGCGAGAGATAGATTGGAGGGCAATAACAGACAGATGTCCCTTCCAATGGCTAGCCTCCATTTATGGAGCTAGCCAATGGAAGAGCAGGCGGGACAAAGCACCCATACTGCTAAACAAAAGTTTTCGCCTGCGCGAACACTGCTATGCAGCGGATCGCCAGGCGAAACCTAAAAAACAGAAGCTGTCTATCTAGAAACATACCTTCTTTGACCGCATTGCCATTTGATCCAGGTTTTCTCAATTTAGGTTTTTTGCCGACAAACGCCCCTCCAATGGGTTTATTAAGCGATTGCATCATCTTTCTTTTCATCCACCTTCCAGCAGGCCCACCAAATACTAGACTTTTCTGGTAGTCGACAACAATTCCAGGTCTCTGAATACCGCCATAATCCTGCAAATTGATAACATAAAATTAGCAGAGAGTATGCAGATAAGGCAAGTTACATGGTGTCCAAAAATGTGTTAACAGTTTTATAATAATGGCAGGCATAATCCAAGAACCAATGTTGGGTGGTCAAGGAATTCGTAGGCTAAGCAGCAGTTGTTGCCATTCTGGTAGGTGTAGATACTTCTTGGGTACAATTATGAAAACTGCAGCAAGGACACTGCTGTACAGGTTTTCATTTGCATTAGTGAGTTGAGAAATAAAGAAGATAAAATGCTTATAAACATGTGTGTGGTTGGGTCTGGTTGTGCGTGTGGTTTGGTTGTGTGTGGTGTGGTTGTGTGTGAGAGAACAGGGAGTTAGAGAAGGAGGCGGGGTGAAAGAACAGCAGATCAGCACAGTAAAAGAACAGGGAGTTAAAGAAGGAGGTGGGGTGGAAGAGAGCAGCAGATCAGCACGTGAGAAGAGAAGAGAACAGGGCGATAAATAGAGGGAGGGCGATAGATAGAGTGAGGGCGATAGATAAGATAGGGAAGGAGGGCGATAGAGTAAGGGAGGACTTTATTTTTCTGACACCGAATCCGACATTGAATTTCCTGCCACCCCTGGGGACGGGAGCGATTAAGGTACACATGAAAACACCCAGCGAGCGGACCGTTCTGTTCCTCCATCCAGACCTGCAGGCGCAAGGCGCAGACTACCTGTCGTTCCAACCCATGACGGGGCGAGACCGGTGGACATTAGCAGGACCGGCAGACTGTTAGGACCGCCAGCTAAACTTAAGGACTACATTTGTGGATAGTGGAACCTTATGTTCTCTATCTGTTTCTACTGTTCCCATCACCCCCAAAGGAGGGGGATGTGTTGTGTTTATAATACTTGTGTCCCTCCTAGGACACCTTACTAGACGTGCTTCCCAGTGTCCCTGCGAGGACACCGTTTAGCAGTGAGGTCACCAGCTGATAACTGTCACATATGACAGTTACCAGCTGATCGCCGAGCTGACTGCCGCTTCGCTCCATGTTAGGAGCAAACGTGTTGGTCGGAATAAAGAAGTTAAGAACACTCAATAGTTTTGTATTCTTAACACACTTTGCCAGGGCCGGTTCTGGTTCCCAGTCCGGCCCTGCAAGAGCATCGCCAATACCTGCTTAAAATATGCACTAGATGCAGTGGAAACATCAGACCGACATTATGATAGGAATCACTGAGAGAGCTATGCCTCGTTAAGAATTTCAGGTTTTAAGTTCTTAGGCGCTAGGTGGTACACTGGTGAATGGCCGCCATTAAGTTAGGCTCTCACCGTCCGGAGATCTAAATCCAGCATTTATCCTTTCAAATCGGAGTATGCTTGCTTTGTCATGGGCAGGAGAGCATCAGAGCAGTACCACCGTTGAGGAGTATGTATCCTCCTGGGCGCGAGAATGTCTGGGCAATAGTACTATCGAAGAGTATGCAGCCTGCTAGTGGGAGAACATCTGGTACTACTGCTATTGACGAGTGTGCAATTTAATGGGCAGGGGCATGTTCTCGCAGTACCACCATTGAAGAGTATACATCTGTTAAGGTGGGACAGCATCTGAGCAGTATAAATCCTCATGGACACAAGAGCAGTAACAGGGTACCACGGGTGGTTATGCGTGTGTCCCTCCCCAATCCCACTTGCATCGCTACTATTTTCTTGAATGTCTCCCCAATTCCTAGGTATTATAAGTTGAGAGCAGTAGAGGTGGGATCAAATGCCTCCTTTAAAAAACAGAGCAAATGCTCATTAACCACATCAGATGAGACTTGCCTTTTTAATACGCAAATCTTTACCCATGTGGACAGCAGACTCCTTAATCCAAGTATATGCAGGGACAGATGGACAGTGACCTGGGCATGACCTGGGCAGCCCTCTGGGCCTGGTAGATGGACCAAGGGCTGAGTGGAGCATTTTCGGGGAGTGTTTATATCAGGGAGGGATGTAAGAAATGGCGACAGGCTCAGTGGTTCTCGCAAGGTACTAAAATGGACGGCCTTGCAACCGACCGAGCAAAGAGACTTATGATTGACTGAGGAGCAGAGTGTGGACCCTAATACCCTGGTCTTCATTGCTTGAATTTGCTCGCGAGAAAGAGTGGCCGAATCGTGTCACTCATAATTACACTGAAATTAAAAAAAATTCACACATAAGCATTCTGAAACTTGGCATCTATCTGATGTAAATATTATTTCTCTCTGGTCTCACAGTCGTCCCTGGCATCCCAAATTCGAAGGCGAATTGCGACGCGATATCACAGAGAAGAAGGTGGTGGCCTCTGTCTGATGTCGTCGTAGGTATTGTGTTTCACCACTGCGGCGCACGCACGGTCTCCGCGACCTCAGTCCACTCCCTGGAGGGCGCGTGACCGCGCTGTGATGAGTCAGAGAGCAGGTGCCTTTCTCTTGAGCTTCAATTGCAACACCGTTCACCGCTCAGATTCCATATCATTTACCGCCCGCCTTGTAGCAGTAGCTCTTCGTTTATAGAAGATCTCAAAGACTTCATCAGCGACCAATACTCTCAAAGTGACAATCAGACCATCGTGGGTGACTTCAATCTCCACTGGGGCGCACCACAAGACTCCTCTGCGAACTCACTGGCCACCTTCCTCTCGGCAAATGATCTTATCCAACACTGCACTGAACCAACCCACTCTAAGGGCACAATCCTGGACCTTGTTATTTCTAAAGCAGGCATGCTTTCTACTACTACCCCTATTCATGTAGATTGGTCTGACCACCACCTCATCCCATTCTCTCTTCAACTTTCACACTCTATAACTCTTGGCCAACCCAAGAGGGCCATCTCCTGGTTCTGTGATGCCAAAAACATTGATGTCGGTCCCCTCTGTGAATCAGCTTTGCTTTCACTTCCAAGGCTAGACCCGAACATAGCTGTTGACGATCTCACCTCCCAATGCCTCACAGTTCTTGAAGCTGAAATTAATAACGTCGCTCCACTCAAAAGCAAAAGGATAAGGCCCACTCCCTCAGCACCTTGGTTCAACAAATCCCTTTATGAGGAAAGGAAGCAGCTAAGATTCCTGGAGAAGCAATGGAGGCAATTGCCTTCCACTGACAATTTAGCCTTGCTTCGCACAGCAAGATCCAAATACCACAAGCACATCTTCCTTGAGAAAGCGACGCACTTCAAAACCCTCCTTGATTCCGCCAAAAATAGACCCAAAAAACTATTCGATCTCATCAAGACTCCGAGCTGCTCTCCCCTAACCTCCAAGGTGGAGGATTCTACAAAGAGAGCAGCGGATTTCGCTACTTTCTTCGATGGAAAGGTGAAATCACTTGTGGATCAGGTTGCTCATCCTACACCTCCAGAGGAGCGCAAATCCTTAGCCATTTGGCAGAGCTTTGACCCCATATCTGAAGATGCCCTTCTCAAATGCATACGCGAAACAAAGCCCTCCAACCACTCGCTTGACCCTATCCCCAGTGCCATTGCCTTTGACTTCTATGCCCATTCCCTCCCCTGTTGGACCACTCTGATCAACCTCTCCCTCTGGCAAGGCTCCCTTCCTGTCCCCTTCAAAACTGGGCAGGTCACCCCTCTGCTGAAAAAGCCCACTGCTGATGCGAATGACCTCAATAACTACCGCCCCATCACTAACCTTCCCTTTCTTGCAAAGATAGCGGAAAGATGTGTAGCCAAACAACTCTCTCGTCATATCAAGGACAATGATCTTCTTGACAATTGTCAGTCCGGCTTCATCCAAAACTGCAGCACTGAAACAGCCCTACTGCAAGTGGTTGATGATGCGCTGAGGATACTCGACTCAGGGGGGTCCTGTCTGCTAATTCTCCTTGACCTCTCCGCAGCCTTCGACACTGTTAATCACAACACCCTCCTCAATATTCTTCAACAGAGAATGGGCATGGAGGGCACTGTGCTTAAATGGTTTGCATCCTTCCTCTCTGACAGATCTCAAATGATCAAAATAGCGAACAGTCTTTCGTCTCCTGTGGCGGTGGGTCAAGGTGTTCCCCAAGGCTCTATACTTGCACCCACGCTGTTCAATCTCTACTTAGAACCACTGGGAAACCTCCTAAGCAAATCCGGGATTCACTATCCTCTCTATGCAGATGACACTCAACTCTACCTCAAGGTTGCCTCCACTCATGATCTCTCCATCCTAAAATCTACTCTTGACTCCATTCAAAACTGGATGTCATCTCATCAATTAATTCTGAATCCCTCCAAAACTGAATTCCTCCTCTTCTCCTCCTCACTCTCTCCTCCCCCGGTTCAATCATGGATGGATCAGATGAATCTACTAAACAACAAACCCATCATTGTCGACAGCGCAAAATCTCTTGGTGTCATTCTAGACAAAAAACTCAATCTAACTCCCCACATCAATTCTATTGCAAAATCTGCTCGCTACCAACTGCGCCTTCTTTGGGGAATCCGTCGCTTCTTCCCGGAGCAGGACCTTATAACCCTGGTGCAATCGCTGGTCCTCTCCAGACTAGACTACTGCAATTCTCTTGTTACTGGCCTCCCCAAATCTCACCTGTCCCCACTTAAGTCTGTCTTCCATTCAGCAGCTCGTTTCATCTATGGGGCCAAAAGAAGCGATCACATCACACCGTTGTTATCCACCCTCCGCTGGCTTCCCTTCGAGGCTAGAGCTATCTACAAGACCGCTTGTATCACCCACAAAGCCTTGCACTCCTCCTCTCCCCGCTACCTGGTGAATAAACTGAAACTCTCTGGAGGCTGTAGACCTTCACGCAATGCCGAGAATCTACTGCTTGAACCTCCCACTTTCAAGAAGGAAAGAACAATGGCCCAATCCTTTTCAGGCAACGCAGTGAGAATCTGGAACTCGTTTCCGCCTGAGCTCTGGACCACCGCCTCCTCCCAGGCCTTCAAAAGGGACCTCAAAGTTCTCCTCCTCCAGAGACACCTCCAAAAGTAATTCACGTCCTCTTGCTATTCGGAGGAAGACTTCCCACTACTGATATTTTTTACTTTCCATGACCATGGGAGTGCCTTCCCAGTGTTTTCCTGTGGTGGGAGTGTCTGCCTTTTTGCAGTATTCTCCATGTACTTGTGTTCGGTGCCCTTTTGTAACATGCACACAACACTTTGCCCTTGTAACCCACGGTTGCTACCTCTCACATGTTTTTACCTTTGATACTTGCACAAGTGCCACCTTGCCTACGTAACGCCTGTTCTTGTGCCTAGCACTTATTGCAGTATTATACCTCAAATTATACTCTGTTTTCTCTTATAACTGCCCACTTGTCACTTTTCCTCTTGTGCACTTTTGACTACCTCATGTATTTTTGGTTGCTCACAATTTTTACTACCTCAAGTATTTTGTTTGCTCACAATTGTCACTATTACCTTTACTACCTCATGTATTTTTGGTTGCTCACAATTTTTACTACCTCAAGTATTTTGTTTGCTCACAATTGTCACTATTACCTTTACTACCTCATGTATTTTTGGTTGCTCACAATTTTTACTACCTCATGTTTTTTGTTTGCTCACAATTGTCACTATTACCTTATGTAAGTAACGTATGTTTTAGTAATCTGCTCTTCTGTAATGTTTCTCATTATGCTTCATTTCTGTTCCTAATGTGAAGCGCTCTGACGCCTCCGGGTAAAGTCCGCGCTATATAAAAATGCATAAATAAATTTAGGACATCTAAGTAACTAGCTCCGCACCCCCGCACCACCCTAGTGACGCCACTGTGGCGTCTTCCCACGGAGCGCGACCTGCGAGCCTGTCGGATCTGCCACCCACGAGAGGCACCCCCGCACCACCCTAGTGACGCCACTGTGGCGTCTTCCCACGGAGCGCGACCTGCGAGCCTGTTGGATCTGCCACCCACGAGAGGCCGCGGCACTGCCTAGGGAAACGGGCCGCATAAGTACAAGGCCTGGAGGGGAGACCATCCTTACCTAGGCTGCCGCATTCACGGAGGAGCGTCCACCTCCTGGCAACGTAGAAAATGAATGTGCGCATGCGCATGTGCGCACAAACCTTAATGTGCGCATGCGCATGTGCGCATGCGCATGTGCGCACAAACCGGGGGTGCAGTCCCTGATGGGCGGGGTATTGAAACGTCATAAAAATTAATGTGCGCATGCGCACCATTGGTGCGCATGCGCACAATGACAGGGGGGGCGCTCAATCATGGGAGCAGCGGATTATAGAACACCGGCACTACAGGGCTTTAGCCTGAAGCGCCCGGGGCTAACTTTACCCTCACGTCATCAGGGGGTGGAGATTGGACCTGTGGGCTATGCATTTGCCGAGCTGATGACCTCACAGACCTCAGGTCGGTGAGCTCGTCAGCCCGGAAAAGAGTTCACCCAGTGTCACTCAGCGGCATTAACTCAGGCTAAGTGTCAGCCTGGCAGTTTGCAGCACTTCTGGAACCGACACGGAAAAAAGAATGAAGTATTTACCCGTGCGTGAGTGCATCATGTATTTCAGCAACCTTGTTTGCAGTTTGGTTTTATTTTAGAATTTGGTGATGGGGGGGCGAAAGTAAAGGGGGCGGAGCCCCACCGCCCTGCAAGAGAAACCGCCACTGCAGAACACGTTCCTGAATGGAGTGCTGGCCTGCAATATCTGTTCACTGAAATCAAAAGGCTTCTGAAAAACCTTGGGGTTGATACCAGTGATTTTAGCAAATTTGAAGAAAAAAACTTATGCTGCAGTATAAGGGGTAAGGCCTCATATCAATTTTAATGTTAAAATAAGGGCCAGTGGTGCATTTAGGAATATATATCAGTTTTATGTAGTGCAAACGTGACACAAGAGCATTGGAGTGCTTTACGTCAGTACCACATTGCATTATACAAGGTCAGAATCATTTTATTTTTAAGAATGATTAAGTAACTTATCTAAGATCAAAAGAAGTTGAGCCAATGCCAGGACTCGAACCTGGTTCCCCAGTTCAGCAGCTCTGGCTGTTAGGCCGCATCCATATTTTTCAATTTATAAATGAAAGTCAAACACAAGTGCCTTGGTTATTATGTATGCTCATGTACGGTAGCACATTCTCTGTTGAAATGGCTCTGTGAAATAAAAAAACAGTAGCAACAAATACTGGAAGGTTTATCCGCAGTCTTGATTGGGAATACTTGCAAGGGTTTGTTTTAAAACTGGACTTAAGGATGGAGTTAAATACCTCTGCATTGGTGCACAAACAGGGCTTATCATTTTAAATATTACTTAAACATAGGCCAGGGCTTTCGTGACCTACCAACAATCGGCTCACAACTCACAATTTGGAAAACGCTGATATAAGGCTTGGATGGCAACGGGCTGTTGTGGGTTTGGACCCCAACCAAGATGTCTATGCGTAACTGATAAGATGCGTGTACAAGATGAGCCTGGTTTGTTCAGTGCTGATAAGAGTTTACATAAATATTGTGGAAGGCGTGTTAAATGAGGTGCTTACGCAAGGTACAGCAGTGTTGTTCGATGCTATGCAGGGCATGAGTGGGTTGTGGGGGCACAACCCATCTTTTCAATCAGAAAGAATTATAACTTGTAAATGGTAAAGATCTCAGTTGAAAATAAAATGTCTCGGCTCAAGAAAAAACCTGGCACAACCCCGCGACTTGCATTGCCTCTTTCTACAGGGCATGACAGAAAATAATCTGCTCTCCTCAGTGGTCTGTGCAGCTCAGGCAAACACGAGAGATGCAGGGAAGCCATTTGGAATGGCCAGATATAGATTCAACTCCATTGTTAAAGATATCCTAGGGATTTTACACGTCATTGAAGGTATGGTTTATTTATTTTTATTTATTTATTTTGAAAGTTTTATATAGCGCGGACAAGATCCTTGCAGATATCAGAGCGCTTTACAAAGAGAAGTACATGAGGGAGCATGGTTAAACAGATAAATCAATAAGTACAAATTGGTGGCGACTAAGCCCAAACATGAGTACAAAGTAGTGCAGCTAAGTGGTTACAAAGCTAAACATGTGAGTAATAGACAGTTAATACACATAATCAAAAGGGTCAAACATGTAGTATGGATCGGTGCAGAGCACTAACAGTGATCAAGATAGTAGTTCAGGTGTATTTAGCCATGAGGATAGCTTTTACTTCCTTTTTAAAGAGTGTGGTGGAAGAGATAAGCCTGGTTTCGGTCGGGAGAGAGTTCCAGATCCTAGGCGCCATTCCCGAGAAGGAGCGCTTATATGTTTTTTCCTTCCGGAATCTTCGAGGTTTCAACAGAAGATTGTTTGTGCCTCTGGTGTTTCTAGCTCCTCCAGAGATTGTCAGTTTCTGAGCGAGGTATCCGGGTGAGTTTAGATGTACCGCCTTGTGTGTCATGCAGGCGATTTTCAGATGCATTCTAGCTTCAAATGGCAGCCAGTTCAGGGATATCAAGTCAGGGGTAATATGGGAGTGTTTTTTTGACCCAGTGATGAGTCTCGCTGCAGCGTTTAGAGAAGCTCTTAGGGGTGCGGTTGTAGTTAGGGGGAGTCCGCAGAGGGCGATGCTGCCGTATTCAATTCGAGGGATGACTAGTGCTTGTACTGCCGTTTGGAAGTCTTTGGCTGGGAGGTAGGGTTTAAGTTTCCTTAGAGTGTTGATCTGGAAGTTTGCTCCCTTTGTTGCCTTGCTGATATGTTGCTGCATGTTCAGATTGGTGTCGAGTGTTATGCCTAGGGATTTTGCTGAGTCCACGATGGTGGGTTGGACATTGAGTGCAGTTAGGTCTTTAAGCCAAATTTGAGTGGTGGAGACCTTCGCTGGAGGTGAGATCAGAAGGAACTCTGTTTTCAGGGCATTGAGTTTGAGATGATTGTCGGCCAGCCAGGATTGGGTGCTTCTGATCGTTGAGTTCAGGAGCACGATGTCCTTGGGGGACTGTAATTTGAGATAAAGTTGGGTGTCATCTGCGTACATGTGAAAGTGTACATTGGATGCTTGTAGCAAGGTAGTGAGCGGTTCCATGACTAGGTTGAACAGAGTTGGGGATAGAGAGGATCCTTGGGGGACAACTAGCGTTACGGGTATTGGCGAGGACATCAGGTTGTTGCTCTTGAATTTCTGCGACCTGTTGTGAAGAAAGGAGGTGAACCACTTGAGAACAGTTCCAGATAAGCCCATTCTTGTGTTTAGAAGCTCTAGTAGCTTCTCATGTTTAACAGTATCAAATGCTGAAGAGAGATCAAGGAGGATGAGGAGGCAGGTGTCGTTTTGGTCTAGCATTTGAAGTGCGTCGTCAATTATGTGAGTCATAGCCGTTTCTGTACTGTGCCCTGCTCGGAAGCCTGACTGGTGCGGGTTGAGGGGATCAAATTGTTCAATGTGTTTAGTCAATTGTAGTTGTGCGCATTTTTTTGCAGCAGTTTGGCGAGAGTGGGAATATTGGTGATGGGACGGTAATTGTTGAGATCAGAGGGGTCGGCTGTAGGTTTCTTTAGGAGAGGTGTGACCTGACCAACTTTTAGTGAGTCAGGTATGCTTCCTTGTTGGAGAGAGCTGTTGATAATTTTAGTCCAGAGAGGGATAAGCAAGGGGGTAAAGTCTTTTACTGCTGCAGCAGGGAGGGGGTCCGTGAGGTGATTGGATGGTTTCAGGGTGCTGAGCAGTTGGCCAATTTCTTCTTCTGAGTATGTGCCAAAGGTTGACCATGTGGCATTGTTTTTTGGTTCAGTGGCTGCTAGGCGCTGTGGTTTGGAGTAGAGGCTTGCGTCAATGAGGAGATTGCTCTTTATGTTGTCAGTTTTTTGGGAAAAGAAAGCAGCGAAGTCTTCACAGGAAGGTGCCTCACGCGCAGTGATGAGTGGTTGGGGTTGATCCTTGGATTGTGATCTGATTAGCTCAAACAGTTTTCTCGGACGGTTTTTTGCTTGGTCGAGCTGGAGGCTGAAGAAGTCTGATTTTGAGCGTTTTATTTTCTTGAAGTAGGCGTTTCTCTTTTTCTTCAGTTCTTTTAGGTGCATTGCCGAAGGAGCAGATCTCCAGGTACGCTCTGCCATTCGCATGTCTCGTCTATCTTCATTGAGTCTCCCGTCGTACCATGGATTGGAGATTTTAGTAGGGGCTCTTTTTAGCTGCAAAGGTGCAGCCTCATTAATTATAGAGGTCATAGCGTTGAGATAATGGTCAGTCAGTATTTGAACGTCCGTATCGCCTGTCGGTGGCAGTAAGACATTGCACCTATTAGGGGGCAGAGAGCCTGGGTTGAGTTTTTTCATGTCTCTTTTCCAGACTTTTGGCTTGGATACTTGAGCCGGGTTAACTTTAACTTTTTCATTGATAAAGAATGTGACAGTATGATGATCTGACCAGTCACAGGGTTGGATGGAGTCGAGTTGGATAGATTCCTCTTTGGAGATGACCAGGTCCAGGATAGATCCTTTCTCGTGGGTCGGGCTGTTGCATATTTGGGTGAGGTTGAGGGCATCGAGGAAGTTCTTAAGACTATTTACCACCGCGTCCTTGCAATCGTTCCTGTGGAGGTTGAAGTCACCAAGGTATATTTGGGTGAGCTGCCGTCCGGAATTGGTTGAGATCATATCCATGATTTGTTGGGAAAAGGTGAAGTTGTCCCTGGGTGGGTGGTAGATGCTGTGAAGAGAACATATCGGTTTGCCCTCACTGATAATGTCAAGGCAGATGTATTCCCAGGTTGTAGGGGATGGTAGGAGGTAGAATTGACTTTCTGAACAGAGAGGTTGTTCCTGTAGATGCATGCGATTCCACCACCTAATTTGCCTGCTCTGTCTAGCCTGATAATGTGGTAGTTGGGAGGAACCAGAATGTCCATTATAGGTGTCGAAGATTCAGTTAGCCATGTTTCGGTCAGGATGATTAGGTCAAGGTCCGTAGATAAGAGGAGATCAGCAATAGCGGCAGAGTGTTTCGAGGCCGATCTACAGTTGAGGAGAGTACATTTGAGCCGAGGTGTGTTGAGGGTGGTAGACGGTTCTAGAGAGAGAGGGACTTTTCTAAGGTTATTGGGGATGGAGAATCTGCTGTTTAGTGTGGGGGGTCTAAGGGGATTTGAGTGTATCGTGGGAATGTTGAGGTGTGGGGTGGTTATGTGATTTTGGGTGGCTGGGTCGTAGGAGCGGAGAAGGGTGAGAATGTCGCGGTCAGAAGTAGAGTTGTGGGTGCGACGAGGGCGGTTGTTGCGATTGCTAGCTGGGAGTGAGGTCAGGTTGGGGGCGAGTTGAGTGAGAGAGTTAGTCGGAAGAGTGAGGGACCCGTTGGGCGGGGGGGGTGTAGTTGTGTGAGGGGGGGTTGTAGGGACGGAGAGGGGGACGAGGGCAATTGCTGCGCCTATGGGCAGCAATTGACGCCCGGTTTGGGGCGTGTTGAGTGAGGGTGTCAGCTGGAGGGGTAGGGGACAAGTTGGGAGGGGAGGTGGGTGCTGGGTGTATGGGGTGGGTGGTGAGTAGTTCCTTGATGTTGTGTATGTCTTCTTTGATCTGAGTGAGGGTGGCCATGATGATGTCCATCGTGGGGTAGGTGGTGGAGGTGGGGGCTGCAGTCAGAGGTGATGGTTACCCATCCTTCCTCCTAGAATGGAAGAAGGCTAATATGTGTGCATGTTGGCCATTGCAGCAGAGCCTCGACTGTCTTTTGTACACTTTCTGTTTGTAAACTCCCTAGACTAAGCAAGAACATGTCACCATGTCCTTTGGGCAGCTAAGTTCTGCGAGTGAAGCAGTCACATCTTACCTATTTTGGGATCAGTCTTGTAATTTACAGCTCAGAGGATCAGCCATGTTTCATCTACAGTCTGCTACCTTTCACTATGCCAGTGGTATCCATACACCGCTGAGGTCAGTAACTATTGTATTTGTTATCCAAGGCTCACTTTCTATTCTTTAAATGTAAACTATGTCACAGAGGTGATGATATAGCTTTTATTTGGAACTATCGTTCCCTACCTTCTTTCACTTACCATGCCAGGGATAATCCAGAAAGTGGGGCTTCTTATTTGATTCAGTAAGGTGCTGACTGACAAGATGAGTGCTCAAAAATAAAAAAACACTCTCCTTCATTACCACGGGGAAGAGTGCTGAATAACTCAGTAAAACCATAAAACCATTTCAGTACTGAATCACCATCCATCTAAAGGCAGATGGACAATAATCACGGATTGTCATTGCTCACCACAGGTGGATATGAAACATAAGTGCAATTCATCACATGCCTACGTATAATCACATGGACATGTTCAAGGCAAAAAGATTCAATGGAAGAGATCACAATGAAACTGTGTGGTAAGCTGCCCCTGGCACTTGCTTTCAACTCATCATCCTGTAGAGTTGAGTAGGTTTTGCTTTTTGCTCATTTTGTGAAGCCAGACCAGATGTTATATAAATTACAATAAACTGACCTATTGAGGCCTGAAGTTGAAAACAAATACAGTCAAACGTGCCTTTAGTGATAGAATTCAACTTTAGGATATGAGCTTCGAAGAGCTGTTAACACACCATCTGCCTAATAAATGCTGTTGAATGCCAACACAACAATTGATGGACAGAATGCAGAACAAGGTCATACATTCACCCTAGTACAGAGATCTGGGCCTAAATCCATCGTTTTTTTTGCTCACTTTTCCACTGAATTCAAGCTAATCTGGCTGATGATGGGTGTTACCCAGAGACTGGTCCCAGGATGCCTGTTTCCGGTTCAGGGAAGACATGGCTTGGCAGTTCGGGTTGGACTGTTCCCATGAGGCACAGTGTCAAGACTGATTTGCATATAGCTGGGTCTGAACTGGGGAGGCGAAGTGAGCTAAAGAATGATGATGGATTCAACCCAGATCTGTGACTGGGGGTGAGTGTCTAAAAAGTTTCAGTGCTCCGTCCATCATCTCCTTGTGTTTGCTTAATAAATGCTGTCAGGCACGTAGGCTGGACGGCCTTGGGGAAATGCTACTAATGTTGTACAAGCTTGAAAGTTTTTGTCTGGGCATAGGAAGTATGTGGCATTTACTGCAAGGCTTGTGGCCATGTGTGCGAAGAGTACATAACTGGCAGCATAGGTTAGCTAGCATGATTTAAGCACGCAGGTTCATACGAGGTTCTGAAGTATTTGATTTATTTCTTTTGTTTAGGATGGAGAGAAAGTTATGCATGGGCAGAGTGCATTATGTGCAGGGCAAGTTTCTGTGTTATGGTAAAAATCTCATATGGAGTTCCCAAATTGCCTGTTGGGGTTGTCCAGTGCTAACAGAGGACCCTGATTACATTTCTGTAGCCCACCGTCAAGGAAAGCCTACAATCTAAATGAATAGGTCTTCCATCTTTTTATGAAGATCAGGAAGTTAGTTATCATTTCCAGTTTCCATGCCTGGATGGCTTGCACTATGAAGCATTTATTTTGTGTCCCCACTTTCCTCCATTTAACAACATAAAGCCTGTATCCTTTTGCAGACACTGTATCAAATAAGGAGACCCAGCATTCTGTGTTCTGTTTGCACAATCACATTTAGAATCACCAGGGCAGTAGTTGAGGGGTGGCAGACTTTTTTCTTAATACCTTTATGGTTGAAGTCTACCTCAACTCAATTTTAAATCTGTACTTCATACAGTAAATTATCCAGTATGAATCACTGATTTTCGTGCAAGTGAATGGAAGTGGACACAGGTCAAATTAAATATAGCGGATTTCCTGTGGCCTACCTGATTGCACTGCAATTGCGAGCATGAATTCCTTTTTCGTCAGATGCAGCTTTAAGTAGTTGATTGCCATTCAATGATCAATGCCCAAAATGCAGTTTTAAAGGTTCACACTACTGGAGTGGGCCAGTGGTTTCAACTCCATCTTGTGACCTTGTTTGTACCTTCAAATGCTTGGGTTGGGCACGGATCAGTTTGGTCTGCTGACAAATCTCTGGGAAGGAATTTTCAAAAGAAACTTTGAAATCCAAACACAAAAAAACGCACTGAATGAACTCATTTAGAAATGTATATTTTACAACAATGATCAACACATAAAATACAAAAAGTAACCGATAAGTTCATAATGGAAATGAAGAATGGGCTTTTAACTTTAAAACGAAACTTCAAGAAAACCCTACAAACTATTGTTTTCCATCCCCATAGAAATACCAGGGCTAAATTATATTTCAGCTACTTTAATAACCCTGCTTTATAGGGGCATCCTCTCCTACGATTGACCCCCCCTATTACCACCCACTCCACTATCTCAGCTTGCCTTACCGTCTGGTTAGCCGTACATGCTTCTCCCACCCATACTCATCTCAGAGAAATCTGTTCATACCAATAACTACTAGGGTCGTCCCAAAAACCAGAATGAGTAGCTGAAATCCCATTGCAGAATCCAACAGCAGTCCATGCTGCACACCCCTTGCTCCTCAATCTTCAGCAAGAAAACACCAGTTGAAAAGACTACCTCAAGGCATGAAATTATGGTAAATGTCTGGAAAGGAGAAACTTTTTTTTTTTGAAGTTCAATATCAATCTTTATTATCATAAGGTTGCACAGATAAACACAGCCAATGGCCTACAACCCTGGGGCTGGCCGCGATCAGGAGAAAGAAAAGATTAATCACTACACAGCCTCTTAGCCGGCAACCCGGGGGTCCGGCGGCAATCTTGCTACAGTAACATGGCTTCATGTCTTGTGAAATACACTCAATTGTGCCCGACGTGCGTGAGAACTTTATTTTTTGGATTTTGATGAAACTCCACATAACAGAAATCCTAAACAGAAGAAAAAACCAGGACAATACTGCACTCTGTCGCCACCGGTGTGTTACATGCCATTGATCATTTTGTAGGTAGGTCTAATTCATCCCATTGTGCATAGAGTCGGCGGTGTCCGTGTGGGTATCATCTGCCATGCCTCAACAACCCCAAGCTATACAGCTTCCTCATCCACCTCAATGTTAAGTAAATAGTCTGTGAGGTAGCACCAAAAGTCTTTGGGACGTGATCTACAGGGCAATTCTTCCTCATATGTGAGCAATTTATCCCTGCAGTAAGTCATATCATTGAGCCAGGCTTTGATGTTCGGCACAGTGGTTCCCCCCCAGCATCTGGAAACCTGTCTCTTAGCTAATAACAGAGCAATGGCACAGAACTTCCGTTTCCCTGCTTTCACATTTGGTAATAGACCCAGTAGACATATTTTCATGGTACACCCTATATCGACTTCCACCATCTTACCCAGCATATTAGTGGCTGTCTCCCAATATGCATGTAACCTTGGGCAATGCCAAGCTAGATGTACAAAATCAGCCTCGTCATATCCACAGCGTTTACACCTGGCATCCTCACGTAACCCACATTTATACAGTTTTAGTAGTGTGTGATATGTTTGATGTAGATACTTGAGATGTGTGATACGGAGGTTACCATTCGGGGTAGGTAGTTTAAGGAGTGTGCAGGTCATGGACCATTCCTTATCCGTTAGTGGCTTCGATAAGGAAGTATTCAATCGTTGCAACGCTTTATCTGAAGTGTATGGTATTTCACTTTGGGCTACCGTGTACATTCTAGACACCGATGGGAAACATTGGATGACTCGATAATCAGCTGCAGAGTTTGCAAGGCCGGTGGTTTGGAAAGGAGAAACTTAAAAAAAAAATTCATTACATTCTTCAGTAGAGGATAAAAACTACATTCCATGAATGCACTTCGCTTAATATTATATAGTTCAATCTTTTTTTATTCTGTTTCAGATTTTTATAGTTGTTGATATGATGCTTTGGAGAAAACGTCATTGCTGAATAAGGAAATGATGTTCAATCAGTATTTTATGTAGTTTTTTCTTCCACTATTGTTGTATTTTGAGCCTTGTTGTCCTATATATTGAATGGAAGCGGCTGCCATAGCCTTTTGTTGTCTGGAAAAACTAATTGCTCTCCTAATGGTTCCCTCTCTTGCAGAATGTTCTACAAGATCAAGAGCCGGAATGCCCACATGAAGATCCATCGGCCTCAGGAGGGCTGGCGGGGCAACACCCAGTGCCTGCATCCAACTGCCTGCCCACCAGAGCTGGCAGTGCCAGGCGATGGTTACTGCCTGTGGAACAGTTTAGGAGGACAGTTTGCATTTGAATCCCCTGCTGAGCCATTATCCGGAGCAGGTTTAATTCCACAATATACTGAGGATACCAAATTGATATACAAGGGAAGATCATTTTCATGAAGTAGTGGAGGCTTGGCATTTCAGCACTGAACGGGTGGCAGATCAGTCTCCCTGGAAATTTAGCACCAAGCTGGTGCTAATGGACCAACCAGGTTTAGACACCTGGTATAAGACAGGTGGTGAGTCAGCCCCAACCTACAAAACCAGGCCAAAGCATAGGCAGCAGACTAATACTAACAGACCAACACAGCCAGAGAATTGAGTACTGGATGACTACTGGCATACTAACGCAGCGCGGGACTGTGGTACCACAAAGGCACTATGAAACCCCCTTAGAAATTTGGAACCAGGCATGTACAGAAAGACAGTTCATACGTAGACATTTGGCACTAGGAGTGTGCTGATAGACTAATACAGTCTGGGAATCTTATACTGGTTACAGCACTGACAGGCCCACTTGGCCTTAGAATCTAATGCATAGTGGGTACTGACAGAGAGGCAGGCGAAGATACCTGGCCTCATGCTGGTGCTGAAAGACTAACTCTGACTTTGAAATATAACACAATGTGACAATTTACAGAAAAATCTTGCTAGACTCCAGATGGCCTGTGACAGACCAACGTGACTACCCAGCAATAATTAGGCAGGCAGTGGCAGATGGACCAGGGACAGATGTCTGGTAGAAAGTTGGTGACAAACAAGCAAGACTTCGATGTTTGGTTCTCTCCGGGCCTAGAAATTAGAATCCAACCAGATACTGGCAAACTAAACAGGTCTGAAAATCTGTGTCACAGACTGACCCCCCCCCCCCCCCCCCCCCCCCAACTGAGAATTTTGGCCTAGGGCAGGAACGGAGGACCCAACCTGAAAATACAGTCCTGAAATTTGGCACTTGTTTCTTCGCAAACCACGCTAGCCTGAAGTGGGTGCAGAGAGAATGACCTCGTAATCTGACCTCGAACAGGAGCTGACGGAACGACAACATATAAAACAAGAATTGGCTTAGTCAATGGGTCTTGCTTATGCAAGAGCTATGGGCTTTGCCAATATGTTTTAGACATGCGAGGCTGCTGTTAAGCATGGCTAAAAGTTAGTGGGATAAAGTGGAGTGAAGTGGTGTAAAGTTGAGATGAGTTGCACAGAGTGGAAGGGTGTACCGTTGAGTGCAGTGGTGTAACGAAAGTTTAAGGGGCCCCCTGCAATGTAGACGGAGGGGCCTGCTGCGTATTTTAATCGGAGTGCTCATGCCTGAGTACTGTGCTGAGGAGGCCCCCGCACCGCGGGGGATGCGGGGGCCTGTGTTACGCCCCTGGTGGAGTGGCATAAAGGGTGTTGCGTGGAGTGTTGCAGGGTCACATAGAGCAGAGTAGATTGTCATAGAGTGGAGTGGTGTAGGAGAGTAGAATGACAGAGTGGGGTAGAGGGTTGTAGAGCCGAGTGGCGTAAGGTAGAGTGGAGTGTTACAGAGTGGAATAGTGGAGTAGTGTGTCGCAGAATATAGTGGACCAGACCAGAGTGGCATAGAGTGGAGTAGAGGTTAATGAAGTAGAGCATCAGAGTGGAGTATCATAGAGTGGCCTAGAGTGAAGTGGCGTGCAGTGGTGCAGAGTAGATTTACGTAAACTTCAGTGGTGTAGAGTGCATTGGTTTTGAGTAAAGTGGTGTAGAGCTCATTGAAAAAGTGCAGTGACTGAATAGAGTGCAGTTGCGTAAGGGGTGCAGGGTAGAGTGAAGTGGCATAGAATACAGTGGCATAGAGTGCAACGGCGCTGAGTTGTGTAGAGTGATGTGGCTTGCAATGTAGTGGTACAGAATAGATTAGAGTGGCATGGAGTGATGCAGAGTGTAGTGTCAGCGTTGAGTGGTGCAGAATAAAGTGCAGTGGAGTAGAATGGTGCAGAGAGCAGTGGCGTAGAGCACAGTTGTGCAGAGTAGAATAGAGTGGCGTACAATGCAGTGATGTTCAGCGCAATGTTGTAGAGTAACGTACAGTGCAGTGGTGCAGAGTAACCAGCTTTGATTTCAGTGACAGAGTGCAGTATTGCAGAGAGAGTGGTAGAGTGGTGTAGAGTACAGTGGCCTAGAGTACTGTGGTGAAAAGAGATGTGGCATAGAGTACAATGGTGCTGAGTCTAATTGAGTGGCATAGTGTACAGTGACAGAGTGCAATGGTGTAGAGTGGTGTAGCGTGCAGTGGCGTTGAGTTCAGTGACAGAGAGTGCAGTCTTGAAGAGTAGAGTGGCATAGAGTGCATTGGTGTTGAGCGCGGTGGCATAGAGTGGTGCAGAATAAAATGATGTAGAGTAGATTGCAGCATTTTAGAATGGAATAGTGTGTCATAGAGTGCAGTGGTACAGAGTAGATTAGAGTGAATGGGTGAAGAATGCGTGCAGAGTAGCTGGTGTAGAATGCATCGGTTTAGAGTAAATTGGTGTTGAATGCATTGGGGTAGTGTGTGGTGGTTTAGAGTAGAGTGGCGTAGAGGGCAGTGACGTGGAGTAGAGTGGTGCAGAGTAGAGTGGCGTAGAATGCAGCGGCTTAGAGTAGATTGTTTCAGAGTGGAGTGGTGCAGGGTAGAGTGCAGTGGCATAGAATAGTATTGTAGAGTGCAGTGTAGTAGAGTGGAGTGAAGTGGCCTAGACTGTGGTGTAGAGTGCAGTGGCAAATAATGCAGTGGTGCATAGAAGAGTGCACTTGCATAAAGTAGAGTGGTGCAGTGTAGAGAGATGTAGAGTGCAGTGGTGCACAGTAGATTAGAGTGGCGTAGAGTGCATTGCCGCCGAGTTTCATTAAGTAGAGTGATGCAGAGTGCAGTGGAGCAGAGTACAGTGGTGCAAAGCAGAGTGGAAGAGTGCAATGTTGCACAGTAGAGTATTGTAGAGTGCATTGGTGTAGAGTGGAGTGAGGTACGTAGAGTGGTGCAGAGTAAAGTAACAGAGTGAAATGGTGTAGAGTGTTGCAGAGAAGATGATAGTGTCATACAGTGCAGTGGTGCAGAGTAGATTGGCGTACAGTGGCATAGAGTAGAGTGGAGTGGTGCAGAGAAGAGTGGCGTAGAGTATAGTGGGTCAGGGTTGAATGCAGTGGCGCCGAGTGCAGTGCCGTAGAGTAGATTGTGTCAGAGTGGAGTGGTTCACAATAGAGTACAGTGGAGTGGCATAGAGGACAGATTACAGTGGTGTGGAGTGGATTGGCATAGAGCGCAGTGTTGCAGAATACAGTGGCATAGAGTGGAGTGGTGTAGAGTGTAGGGGTGCAGAGTTAGAGTAGCGTGGGGTAGAGTGCATTGGCATAGAGTGGAGTGACGCAGTATGAAGTAATGTGTAGTATGCATGGTGTGGTAGCCCAATGCCATTACAGGCAACACATTTTCAATTGAAATGACCATTACATTTGCACATACATACAGTTTTACTGTTCAAAGTATACAGTGCACAAACGATAATGTATGGAAATGTCATCTAGTGTATTATTTGTTTAGATCGTATTAAAATATTTGTGTCCACCACACTTCAGAATTACCCAGAAATGTGCTTCATTTGTGCTTTTCTAATTCTGAAATATCTGCATAGTACATTTACATTTTGTTGGGTTCTGGAAACAAGAATAACATCGTACAGCCTTCCTCAAGCACACCCCCTCTAGCCAGGAAGACAGTCATGTAAATCCTCTCACTTTGAAGTCAGAAAAAGAAAGGTAAACACAAAGTTCCCCGGAAAACAGAGCCTGAAATGTTACCTGTCTTTAAATGCACAGCAAATGTGACAAGATAAGAAGAAGATCTGAAAGACCTGCTTACATAAATCCAGTACTGGTGGAAGAATACAGTAAGTATAATGTTACTTACCCAGTAAGCATCTATTCTTGGCATGTATAGCTGTAGATTCACATGCTTTGAATTATCCTGCCATCCAGTGTTGGGTCCGGATGTTTGCAGTTTGTTTTTCTTCGAAGAAGTGTTTTCCAGTCACGAGATAGCTGACTCTTCCTTTTGGTGCTAGTGCGCATGGGCATCGACTCCACAGTTGGATTGTTTTTCCGCAGAGGGTGAGAATGGAGTTAGTAGTAAAGAATAGAGATGTCCATGCGTATGTATGTATACTAAAGTGAGAACTGCAGCAGCTACAGGTACCTGGGGAGGCGGGTGGACACATGTGAATCTACAGCTATACATGCCAAGAACAAATGCTCACTGGGTAAGTAACATTATCCATTCGAGGTATGTGAGCTGTAGATCACATGCTTTGCCTAGACTATATAGCAGTACTCTCCCAAAGCGGTGGTTAACCTGTAGTTGCTAGAGTTGTCTGAAATAGTGTTTTAAGTACTGCTTGGCACAGATTAGATTGTTGTCTCGCTAACACATCTACACAATAGTGTTTGGTGAACGTGTGCGGTGTAGACCATGTTGCAGCTTTGCAAATGAAAACTATGGGGAATTTTCCTAAGAAAGCCATAGTAGCCCCTAACTTGTGAGTGGAATGCGCTCTAGGGGTACAGTTAGAGTTCTTTTAGCTTTTGCATAACAAGGTTGAATGCATTTTAAAATCCACCTTGCAATACCTGATTTGGAGATAGGATTGCCCTTGTGTGGTGGTGCAAAAGCAACAAAAAGTTGTTTGGTCTTACAAAATGATTTTGTTCTTCCAATATAATATAAAGGAGCTCTTTAGACATCTAAGGTGTGTAGAGCTCGTTCTGCAACAGAATCAGGTTGAGGGAAGAATATAGGTAATTCTACCTAGTAATTTATGTGAAATGCAGATACTACCTTAGGTAGAAATGTGGGGTTTGTACGAAGAACCACTTTGTCTTTGTGCAGTTGGAAAAAAGGTTCTTCTATGGTTAGTACCTGTAGTTCACCCACTCTCCTCAGTGAAGTGATTGCAATGAGGAAAGTGGTTTTCCAAGAGAGAAACTGTGGCTCGCATTTATACATGGGTTCAAAAGGTGGCCCTATTAATATTGTGAGGACTATGTTGAGAATTCACACTGGGGCAGGTGGGAGTCTTGGTGGTATGACTCTTTTAAGTCCTTCCATGAAAGCTTTAATTACGGGCACTCTGAAAAGCGATAAATGTTGCCTATTTTGTAGATACGCAGCTATTGCATCGAGCCATAGCCTGATGGAGGCATACACCAATCCTGACTCCTGAAAGTGTAACAGATAGCAGTTGATGTTTTGTAAAGAAGAGTCAAGAGGGTTGATGTGATTCTTATTGCAATAAATAACAAATTGTTTCCATTTAGCTGCGTAACAGGCTCTTGTGCTATGCCTTCTGGCCTTCCTGTTGATGTTCATGCAGTCTGGTGGAAGGTTCAGATAACCATACTCAATGATTTCAGGAGCCAGACCACAAGGTTCATTTGTTTGGGATCTGGGTGTCTGATTTCTCCATGGCTCTGTGTGAGGAGGCTAGATGTTAGGTGCAGCGTTTGATGCAGGACCAGAGACAGCTCCAACAGGGTTGTGAACCATGGTTGACGGGCCCATGTGGGAGCTACTAGGATCAGTATGAGGGATGTTTGGCTGAGCTTCCGCACCACTGATGGAATGAGTGGGAGAGACAGAAAAGCATAGGCAAATATCCCTGACCAATTCATCTATAGTGCATTGCCCTTGGAGAGCGGCTGTGGGTACCTGGAGGCGAAGCTTTGGCATTTTGCGTTTTGATGTGTGGCAAACAGATCTATCTGAGGGAAGTATGTGAGGAGAACCTGGGGGTGAAGTTCCTATTTGTGTATTTGCTGCTTCTGCCTGCTGAGGAGGTCTGCAATCTGGTTGTTCACTCCTGGGAGGTGTTCTGCTAGGAGATAGATTTTGTGGTGAAAGGCCCACTTCAAGGTGTCTTGGGATACGTGGGACAGTTGCAGAGAGTGTGTTCCCTGCTTTTGTATGTAATACATAGCTGTCATGTTGTCAGTACATACAATGACAGCTTTGCCAACGAGGTGAGTTTGAAACGCCTTGAAAGCTAGAAAGATTGCAAGCAGCTCTAGATGATTGATGTGGAGCAACTTTTGCTGTTGGCTCCATAGGCCTTGCACTGTGTGGTGCTGAAGATGAGCTCCCCAGCCAGTGAGGGACGTGTCCGCTGTTAGTACTGTCTGTGGAACCGGGCCCATGATGGGCCGTCCTTTTGATAAATTTTGTATGTTCCACCACTGCAGAGAGCGATGAGTAAGGCCGCTTACGACACTAGATCGGTTAACAGACCCTCTGATTGGTTCCACTGACTTGTTAAACATTCCTGAAGAGGACGCATGTGCAACCTGGCTTGGGGAACAATCATGATGCAAGATGCCATCATTCCTAGTAGTAGCATATACACCTGAGCTGGAAGCGAGTGATCGGATTGAAACTGGAGAAATAAAGCCTGAATGTTGCGAATTCTGGTTGTGTTGGTAAACACCAGAGCCTTTTGAGTATTTCAGGTGGCTCCTAGGTAGTTTTGAGTATTGGCAGGCTGGAGATGTGATTTTAGCACATTGACTGTGATCCCCAGCTGATGTAGTAACTGAATTGTTCTGTGAGTGTGCTGGAGACATTGTGGATACGTACTGGCTTTGATAAGCCAGTCGTCCAAGTAGGGAAGATATGGATGTGTTGTCTTCTCAGGTGAGCAGCTACTACCGCCAGACACTTTGTGATGACTCTGGGGGCAATGGTGACTTCGAACGGGAGTACCCTGAACTGGTAATGTTGACCCGCTATCACAAATCTGAGAAATTTGCGATGAGCTGGATGGATTGGAATATGGAAATAGGCATCCTTTAAGTCTAGAGTAGACAGAAAGTCTCTCTTTTGCATAAGTGGTAGTACTTGTTGAAGTGTTACGATGTGAAAATGGTCTGACTGTATGTAAAGATTTAGTTCTCTGAGGTCCAATAATGGTCTGAGAGAACCGTCTTTTTTGGGTATTAGAAAGTAAAAGGAGTACACGCCCGGCCCGTTAGAAGGAGAGACTGAACCTCTTGTTTGAGGAGGTGTAGGTGATCCGGTGAGAGATTGTGTGACCTTGGGGTAATTATTGGAGGATTGTTGGTGAACTCCAGGCAGTAACCAGAACAGATAATTTCTAGTACCAACTTGTCTGTTGTTATGGACTGCCAGAAGGGTAGAAAATCTGAAAGTCGCCCCCGACAGGTGTTAAATGGTCAGGGGGAGTTTAGGGAAGTCACTACTTTGTATTGGAGGGGGAGGTATGTGTATTTGAGCCTCTACCGCTACCTTTGCAGTTGTTGCTTCTGTAACCCCTCGAAAGTAACCCTTAGGGGCAGAGGGTTCGTTGTTGCCCTTGTACATGGTGGTCATGGTGTCTGAGGAGGTATTTTTGGACCCTCCGCGATAGAAGGGACGCAAAAAGGAACCATATGCTTGTGTTAGTTGAAGGGCTCCCATGGATTTGGCAACTTCAGTGTCTTTCTTCATTTTTTCCAGTGAGTAATCTACCACCGGGCCAAAGAGGTGTTCTTTGTCAAAGGGTGTGTTCAGCATGGAAGTCTGAACCTCAGGTTTAAAACCATAGATATGTAGCCAGGTGTGCCGTCTTAAAAGGACACTGGTGTTTACAGCTCTAGCAGCAGTGTCTGCAGCATCTAGGGAGCACTTGATTGCATTATTTGAAATGAGCTGTCCCTTCCACAATAGGTCTTCCGCTTTAGATTTATGTTCATCGGGCAAAACTTGGAGCAAGTGCTCATCTCGTCCCAATCCGACCTGTCATACCATGCAAGCAGCGCTTGCGTGTTAGAAATGTGCTAGAAGTTTGCTGCCTGAGAGGCTACCCGAAGCGTCAAGGAGCTTAGATTCTTTATCTGGGAGTGGGGCATCTCCTGTAGTTTGGGCGTTGGCTCTTTAATGTGCGTTGGACACCAGTAGCGAGTCCAATTGTAATTGTCTCTTTGTTTACGCTGGGTCAGATGGTGCTGGTTTATACTTTTTATCTACCCTAGGGGTAAGGATATGTGCCCTGAACGGGTAATTAAATATCTCATTGACGTGCCTGATCATACCCTTGAGCATGGGGAGTGTGTGCGATGACTTTTGTGCGCTGCTATGGGTTTCAAAAAGGAAGTCCGTTTCAAGGGATTCTTTGTGCAGCTGTACACCATGGTAGTTGGCAGCTCTACCCAGCAGTTCTATGTAACCTATGCTGTTGTCCGGTGGAGAGGGCTTGGTAGGGTACAGGTCAGGGTCATTTTCTGTGGGAGAGTCGGTATTATAATCTGCCCGTGGGTCTGGGAGTAATAGTGCATTGTCCTCAGCCCCATCCCCATCATCCTGATCTTCAGGTGTATGCGGTGGTGAGTACTCAGGTGAATTCATTAAAGGTTGAGGAGATAGAAGGGGAGGAGGAGAAGGATTAGTCCTGACATTTTTCCTCTTTAAAGGAATGTGCTAGGTCTCCTCTGTGTCAGGTTTCCTTTTGAGGGTCACTTTTGTGGTGATATGTCCAGTCGTTGGATGGATAAACAACTGTCTCTGTTTCAGATCCGGTTTGGTCGGTGGAGCATCGAAATGCTGTTCTTTTTTTTTTCTTTAAACAATTTTTATTTTATTTCATCAGTTAACATAACAATCAAGTACAGTCTTATCTAGTGACAGTTTCCGCAAGAGCGGTATCTCATTTATGTATTTCTAACATTAGGACACTACATCTACAGTAGAGCATTCTCCAGATCTTCTCCCCCCCCCTCCCTCTCTCCCCACCCGCATCTCGAATCCACGTCCAGTACATAAATCCCATCACTTATGGACTGTTCTCAGATGTGAGCTCTGTACGTGGAGGCTCACATAGATTCCCTCTGGCTTCATTCCACTTCCCCCATACCCGTGTCCACTTCTTGGGGCAACCTCTGTGTATGTAAACCGCCTTTTCGGCTACCATGGCCATGTCCATATCTTCTTCCCACTGTGATTGTGAGGGCGTCACTCCGGATCCCCAATTCTTCGCTATATTCCATTTTGCCAGGGCCATCCCCATTGTAGCTCACGTTTTCTGTGCCATATTAAGATCTGTAGGTTGCCATATGTTTAGAAGACAACATCGGGGATCTGCCCTAACTTCTACCCCACTCACTTCTGAGATTTGTTCTAACACCCCTTCCCAATATGCTTGAATTTTGGGGCAAGCCCATAGCTTGTGATAGTATGCACCTGTTTCTCCACATCTCCTGAGACAGAGTGGGTCAGGCGCGCGCCCTATTTTGTGAATAAAGGTACGGGAGTAATACACTCGATGCAGGATTTTAAGTTGAACCAGTTTCAATCGGGAGGGGATCGCCGCTTCTCTAGCCGATGCAAGCACCTCCACCGAGTCTGAGTCGTCTATATCCCAAAGTTCTATCTCCCATTTGCTGCGCAGTACCACAGTGGGGTCGGAGAGGTTGTTAACCAGTTTCCGGTATGTTAGTGAGATGGCTTTCTTACTCAGATGTTCAGTGAGGAGCCTGTCCTCAAGTGGTGAGGCATCGACCAATGTGGTGTCCGGGGTGATAGCACCTTGAAGTGCGTGCCGGATCTGGGAGTAGCGGTACAACTCCGAGTCCGCCATACCATATTTGTCTTTGAGCGTAGCAAAGGAGAGGATTTCTCCCCTGACCCACAAGTTTCCAATGTTCATAATGCCTATGAGGTCCCAGTGTCTGAATCCCTTGGTGTTCCCCAATGTGCCTAATCGCCTTGTTTCCCAGAGTGGTGTGGCCAGTGTCAGCACCCCTTCCCACCCCAATGCTTTTTGAGCCATGTGCCATATTTTGATATTGTGTGCCGTGGGGCCAGTCAGTGCTTGACGTTTCCTGGTGTTGTATAAAGCCCTCATCAGCCGGTCAGCCGGCACAACGAAATGCTGTTCTTGAGATGGAATCAGCAAGTCCGATTGTTTCGGGGCCAAATGTTTCGAGGCCAATGGTTTTGGTGCAGAGGTTTTGGATCCTGATGATTTTGGACCCAAAAGGGTTTTCGGTGTCGAAGGGGGCAGGCCGGAGCCTGACTTCAACGTCAAAGGTTTTGGATCAGAGCTCGTTTTCGAGGTGCTCAGCTAGGAGCAGAAAGCTTTTAGGTGTGTTTCGGTGCCAAGCAGGAGGGCGGGCGTCAGAAACATGTTCTCGATGCCGACAGGGGCCCGGAGGCGGGGATTGGACCGTAGCCTTCTTCTTGGAGTAAGGTGGACTTTGGGGCAAGGGAGGATCTGTACTCATGGTACACTGCCCTTGCGGGATTTCGTCGTCCCACTCGGAGCAGTAGTCGGAGATGGAGATGGAATCCTGTTCTTCTTCGGCTGCGAACAAAAAATTGACTGAGCTGTTCCTGGAGAAAAGGGAAAGGAAACGGTCACTGAGGTAGAAGGGATAGTACTCAATGGAGGACCACCCTTGGGTATCCAATTAGTTGGATATAATGGCCTCACACACCCTTGCGAGTGTCATGCTTCATCATCGGCACTGCTCCTCGTTGGGCAGGCGGTGCAATGCCCAACGGGCTCACCTCAAAGAGGGGCTCTTTATCGGAGATCTTTTATCCAACTGCCTATGGGTGAAGTGTGGGTGAGGGGCCAGGTCAGGATAGATAGTGTGGGTGAGGATAAAATGTGGCACAAGGTACCGGAAAACAATTTTATTTTGGTGGTCCTCTGCCGCAAGTAAAATCAGAAATAGTCTGCGGTTGCTGGAACTCAGGTTTCCAAGGAACGTGACAGAACTAGCGTGCAAGTGGTGTGGTCAACATGTTTCTCGCTTTTAGTACATTGACTGCGATTCTTCAGGACCTAATGGATAACTACTATCAACAAAACATGACCTATAATAGTATCAGTTTAAATACAGTACAAGTGTTGTACTACCTGTTTGACACTGCTCTTGCCTAAAGGGGAGACAAAGGAGATCATTACCACAGGTAAGTAACAACAAGTGACCCTGTAGTGACCGTGAGCACACCGTGTTGATGTGAAAATGTGACATACTAGTGAAGATAGTGACTAGTACGTAGTGAACATAACAAGTTAAAAACAACTGATTACAGCAGCATTCAGAAGGCTTAAAATGCAAAACACTGGGTTAGGGTGTACTGTTACTCACTTAAGGGTTAGAGTATAAGGGTGTCAACAGTACCCGGTAGGTCTGACATCAAAGGGGGAAACCATAGTAGTAGAGGCTCTGGAAGGAGGGATAAAAATATGTGGTATAGCAATATACACGGTTTAGATTGGACTCCTGAACCGCCAGCCACCTGAGATGGCGAATCGCCCAGCCTCAATGCTTGATAAGGTAAAAGCAAGTTTATCATTAGGTGGTGTCTAGGATCTCAAAATAATGTTAGGATGCCGGGAAGCAATGTTAAGGGAGATTATTGATACATGTAAAAACAGAGATATGGCGCTGCACAGCCAAGGACACTGACCTAATCTGCCCTTGAGTAATTCAACTCATCAAGTATTCGTGGTCCGTTCAGTTAAAAGTGCGATGACTCACAGGTAGAGCCCACCTCAAGTCATGCTGCTAGCAAAATACTCGTGGTCATGCTCAGTGAAATATCACCGATCAGTTTGAGGTGCAAATGACTGTCAATTAAGGCCCACATCGCGTGCAATTGTTACCCCATAGTGTGCTGGGGGGGGGGGGGGGGGGGGGGGGTTAGTTTTTTTTTGTGTGAGTAAGCGGAGACAGTTATAGTTAAATACTGGTCGCTTGGTCTTGCCCTGTTAGGGAAACGAGCAGAATGTGTCTCATAACGTCAACAGACGTATAGCCCCGATGGATACAAGTACCGCAGTGCGGCGCATTGAGAAAAGCCTTTGCCGCATGGTCGGGAGGCAGGAAGGCGGTGATTAGGGTTGAGCCTAATGAACTAGAAGGGATTACCAAGGGGAGCGTGTAGCCCTGATTGCTAAAGGGACGCTAAATAAACCGGGTTGAGCCTCGTAAATTAGAAGGGATTACTGTGGGGAGCGTGTAGCCCTGATTGTTAAAGGGACGCTAAATAAAACGGATCTGCGAGTTCGGGAGCCATAGCGCCAGGGTAATAATAAAACATTCACTTACTTTCTGCTGCCCATGTCAGTGCCCGTTGTGCCTACCCATAACTACCGGGTCCGGATAGTGGTGTTCTCGTGGCGTGTCTCCTATTTTAGTAACAAGGGGGGCGTGACCTAAACCTCCAGGACAGGAAGCTGATAGTCCCTGTAGGTCATGTGGTATCGGTGGTTAGAGGAGCAGCCATGATGGAATGGAGTGGTGAGTTAGGCTTAGAAAGTGGGTGAACATACAATCTATGTACTCTCCTTGTTCTGGGAGTTTAACCGTTGACAAAACAAATGGAGATAAAGGGAGGCGGGCTAATCGGTGTTGATGAGTTACACACCTTATGTATTCTCCATGTTCTAGGTATTCCTCAATATAGGTCAATGATAGCTAAAAGTTGTAGGTTTTATTGTAGTGAAGGATATATCAACGCGCGTGTCTTAGTGCGGTCAATGGTGCCCAGTAGGGCTGTCATGGTAACAGACTGCCTGTGTGTGTTACTGAGATTGCAGGGTTGTATGCCTTAGTCAGGTGGAAGAAGGGTTGGAAGTAACCCGGCTATTGTTATTATAAAATACCAGACACTCAAGGCCACTTCAAAGCATAGCCCACACGGTTACAATCACTGTGGTGTTGGGCAAATAGAGTACTCGCTTGTTTAGGCTATCCTGGTTATCCAAGGTCACCACCGAGAGTGGACGCCCTGAAGTCGGTAGTGACAGCGTGGGTTACAGGACGGCACTAAGTCCTAGTGTAGAGTACCTAAGTGTAGAGAGTAAAGGGGCGGGGGGCCCCAGGCATAAAGTAGGTGGTGTATTAACAAAGCACTCCAGGGGATATCCTCGTTGAGTCCCTGGCTATCAGCAGATAAACGGTGTATCCATCTTTGTTCCTTCACGAAAAGATTGTGTTTTGATTTATCTGGGGAGGTCTCAAGAATCAGCCATGTCAGAGAGTCCGCAGTGTGATTCTGCTCTAAGTAGTGCCTGCACATTTTCGTGTTAGTTTTTTTGCTCCGAAAGTTGCTTCTGTGCTCCGAGATACGGATTTTGACGGGGCGGGAGGTCATGCCCACATATTGTAGACCGCATGGGCATCTCAGTAAGTAGATGCAATTGGAGGTATTGCAATTTGTGTGGCTCCGTAGTTCCCATAGGAAGGTGTCTGTCAGGAGGATAGTCTAGTGTATGCCGGTAAAGGGGCACGCACTGCAGGCGCCACATGGGTAGTGTCCCCGTACAGGTGGTAGTTGCCACAGGGTGGTTTGTTTGTGCGGTTCAACCTTTTTTGGTCTTGTCTGAACTAGAATATCCTTAATATTCCTTGACCTCTTGAAGGCAAATCTCGGTGTCGCGAGATTGAGATCACCCGTGTTCAGAATCTGCCAGTGCCGTTGGATAATCTTTTTGATTTCATTCGAAGCTGGCGAAAACGTGGTGACGCTGGTCATATGATCTGTCTCCTGCGAGGTAGGAGTATTGTATGCAAGGAGGGCACCCCTGTGGTTGTTATGTGCCCGTTTGCGTGCCCTATAGATCTCCCTGGTGGGGTATACCCTATCTCTTAAATTACGGGACAGTAAGAAAGACTCGGTTTTGTAGTCTGTCAGGTTGGTACAATTGCGCCTGACCCGTAGGAACTGTCCAAAAGGGAGATTCAGTCTCAGGGCCTTAGGGTGGTGGCTGGTAAAGTGGAGCAAGCTGTTGCGATATGTTGGTTTGCGATACATTGTGGTATCAATTCTCCCTCCCACTAGCCTGATTGTCAGGTACAGAAATGCAATTTTGGATGTGGAAGCCGTGATGGTAAATGTAAGGTAGTTATTCAGCGTGTTGAGCCAGCTGAAGAACTCCTTGTATAGGTCTTCAGTTCCTGACCAGAGTATTAGGATATCATCAATGAACCTCCTCCAAAGTTTGATGTTAAGATGGTAGGGGTTCATAGGTCCATTGATGTGTCTTTCCACGAAGTCGGCCATGTAGAGGCAGGCCACCGAGGGGGCAAAAGTGCTGCCCATTGAAGTGCCCTGGGTCTGATGGTAATACTGCCATTTGAATTCAAAGTAGTTCTTTGGCTCCCATGGCGTCCTCAGCTACTTGTTCTGAATCCTCTCCAAAGAGGTCAGAATGGAACTTGCGGGTTGGCTCAGCATGTCATGACTTCGAGCCAGACGGTCGCGAATCGTCTTTTGGAGAGGAAAGCTTTGGACGTGTCGCAGTCCTGCTCTCTGTGCTCCAGAAACAACCACAGGTTGCACACTTTGTGTGAGTCGGTACACGGAAACTTCACGTGGCACCAAGGGCAGAATTTGAATGGAGTCCATTCCATCGACTGCGAGGCAGACCGACGAGGGTAGGCCCGATGGCCTTCCACGAGCTTCCCGATCAAAAGAGGGTTTTATAGAAGTAAATATTATCCGGGGAGAATGGGATACGCGATCGAAAGCAATACCGTCAAGGGTGAGTATCTTGCACACCAAGGGAAACTGAAGAAACAGTGTCGAACAGGAGCACAGAAATTCACGTCCGGACCCTATGGCGGAAAATAACTGTCTAACAATGAAGTTGATGCACTATCACCGAAAGAAGGCGTCCCCTATCTGGTGACTGGAAACGAAAAACGAACTGTAAACATCCGAACCCAACACTAGATGGCAGGAGTATGCAAAGCATGTGATCTACAGCTCACATGCCTCAAACATGAGTTTTGGGCAACGGAAGGGATGAACTCAAGCTGGGCAGCCTAAAACAAATAGAAAGCCAGCAAATGTGAGTTACAAACCACAAAGCCAATGATAAGCAATAGGTGGAATACATTCCCTGGGAAGCTTTCTGAATGTCCCCAAGATGATGTTAGCTTTGACCTAACCAGGAACAGAGAGAAGAAAGACTAGGATTAGCAAAGGGGAAAGCTACCCCCACTATATCATATTCTGGCACAGGAAAGGCTGTCTCCACTATGTCCACCATCAAGCTGAGTCTATTGCACCTTTGAAATTACATGTAGCTGCCTTTAGTTTGGTTTTGGAAACCTGCAGGTAGACAGGCTAGGTCTGGGCACTTCATGAATACTACAATGTGTGAGAACATATCACTATTAAGATGAATCTCGCTGGGCCATGAGGATGAGATACATATGCCTGCAGGATACAGATTAGGGAGGAGCAGCTACATAGGCCTGTTGCGTAAAACAGGCTGTGAAGTAGCAGGTTTGGCTGCCAGAGCTGCTGTCCGCACTTTAGCGCAAGCCTCACCTGGCCAAAGGAGTTGAAAGGATCCACAGACCCTTCTATAAATGTGTACTCACTTCTAATCTACATCACCAAGGAGAGGAAAGAGATTACAGTGATAAACTCCCTGCATATTGCTATGCCCCATCCACACATGTACTTGGACTCCTACTTTTTCTCAGACAAAGGCCCCAGGATTCTTCAAGGCATGCAATTTTCAAAAGTGCAGCAAATACATAGTTAAAACTCAGAGAGGCTATAGAGAAGAGTGGTCAGACATGAAATAGACAAAGAACAATCCTTTGCCCAAGAGATGCAGAGTAGCCATGTCTACGTGCTGGTAGTAGCAGAATGAGCACATGCAACAACCTGACACGTTAAGAAAGTTGACTTTGAAGAAATAAGAGAATTCTCTAATAGACGACTTATACAAGAGTAGATAAAATCTATGGACGTTAATTCACTAAAATGCCAGGGGTAACGGAAGTGACATCACATGCTGGTTGTCCTTCATTGTCACTCTCGCACACATACGCAATTACACATACACACACACACATTTACACTTACTCACACTCTCATGTAAACACTCTCACCCGCAGGCATGCACACAAAAATATTTAAAATGAGTTTGTTACTTACCTCAGCAGACAAGGAAGGTCATATTCCAGCTAATTGTACTACATAATATATTACACTAATAGTGAATCATGTAATAATATTCACTACTAGTGTAATAAACAAGCATTTGCAATGCAATAGGTCTCGCATTAGGAAAGTTTTAGCTATTAGCATTGTAAATGACAATTTTTTTTATTTATGTGTTGGTTTTGAAAATAGATATATTAATAGCATTGTCATTTACAATGCCAATAGCTTAAACCTTCACAAATGTGACACCTATTGCATTTGTAATGCAATATGTGTTGAGTGAGTTTTTTGTGTTTTGTTATGCTATGCTATATTTTGTTATGCCATGCTATATTTTGTTATGCTATGTTTTGTTGTGTTTTTTTATACTATGCTATGTTTTGTTATGCCATGCTATTTTTTGTTATGCTATGTTTTGTTATGCTGTTTTGTTATGCTGTGCTATGTTTTGTTATGCTATGTTTCGTTGTGTTTTGTTATGTTATGCTATGTTTTGTTATGCTATGGTATGTTTTGTTGTGTTATGTTATGCTTTGCTTTATTTTATTTTGTTATGCTGTTTTGTTGTGTTATCCTATGCTTTGTTTTATTTTGTTTTGCTATGCTATGTTGTGTTATGCTATGTTCTGCTATGGTATGTTTTGATGTGTTATGTTATGCTTTGCTTTATTTTATTTTGTTATGCTATGCTATGCTTTGTTGTGCGACAGTTCCGAGTTACCCGGGTTCCGAGGGAGAGGCAAGATGGCGGCCGCGTAGGACGGCCGGGAAGCAGTGAGACAGAGGAGATGTGGATCTGGTACAGCACGAGAGCTGGAAATTAAGACGCTACCAGCCATACACTCATGAACTTACACCAGCGAGGACGGTGTAAAGTGTCGGATTAAATGTGGTAAAGGAAAAGAAAAACGGCAAGTATAGAGCGGACCGAACGACTGCCGTATGCTCCTTACCTGCCGCCAGCCGCTCAAGCGGCTTCTGTTGGAACTGACACAGGTAGCGAGGTGGCTCACTTCGGGAGGCGTGTCAGGAGCGGGCCTGCTGGCAGAGCTAGTCGAACTTGTGGAACGGAGTTCGCGTAGCGGGCGGAGCTCGTGGCTAAGGAAGCAGCGGCGATCTCGGCAGTCTCGGCAGACAAGCCCGCAGCAAAAGACGGGGGAAAAATCACGGAGCATCCTGGAGGCTGCCGTGGAGGCAGAAGTGAGAAAGTGGAGCATTCAACTGGGCGGTAAGGAGCAGTTTGGAGATAAGGAACGGAGGAGGGAGATTATGGCTCCTAAAACGAGTGCAAATGCCAAAGCAGCTGCAAGAAGGAAGGCTGCAGTGGAGCTTGCAGAGTTAACAGCGGAGAGGGAACTAGAAGGGAATAAAAAGAAAAAGCAAACATCCCCCGCGAGGAGAATAGTGCAGCAACAAGTAACAGCCAAGGGCAATCAAGGTACTACCCCGATTTCAGACATTTTTCAAAAAATTATTAAAGAAAAGGATTCCAATAATGAGACCATCACCGAGGTGGACATCCCTGCTCAGTTAGATGCTTCATCAAACAAAGAGGAGAACTTAAAAGAGAAAGCTGGCTTTGAGGAAGAAGTTGAGGATAATACTCCTGCAACTTTGACTCTGGACCCCGATATAGCCCCCCTGGTGCTGGAAGATGAGACCGGTGAGGATACAGGTGATAAGAAGGAAGCTCCCAGTGAGGCTTTCTTCTCAGTTTCAGAGGGGGGGAATGGTCGGAGGAGGATGATAGTCTGGAGCAAGAGGCCAGTGGTTCGGTTACCGATAGTGATTTGGAGAAGGAAGAGTTCAGCCCCCCAACAACAGCGGTGAAATCTAATATAGGAGGAAATATACAAGGACAAAAATGGGATCATCCGACTACTAATCCGCTTCTAGAAAGCCCGGGAGGGGAAGCGGCACAGATGTCTCTTCTGGAGGTGATACACCAGGAAATAATCGCACACAGGGAAGAGGCTCGGCAAGAAAGTCGCAAATCACAGGCGGCGGTGAGAAAAATGCAAGGCGTAGTAAGGAAATTGACCAAGGTGTGTGTGAATCTGGGAGAACGTGTCTCTAACTTGGAGGAGAGAGTGGTGTCGACTGAAGCAGAGACAGCGGCTGCCTCTAGCAAGGTAGATCTACAGTGCGAACAGATGATAGATGTGCAATGGAAGCTGGAGGCGTTGGAGAATAGGTCTCGACAGAATAACCTAAGCGTACTGGGGATACCGGAAGGATCAAAGGATACAGACATGAGAGCCTTTGTGGTCAAACTATTTGAACATGCTTTCACAGAATTGAAGGGATGGGACTGGGCAAGGGAGATTCAGAGGGCGCATCGCACTCCCTTCAAAATTCATAAAAACGCCAAGGAGGGAGATAAGCCCAGAGCAATTTTAATATTTCTGGGTAACTATAATCTGAGGCAGGCAATATCAGAAAGGGCAAGACCGGACCTGAAAAAGAATGTCGATGGTTTTTCTTTTTTTGTTCGCCCGGATTTCTGCCATGTTACTGTGGAGAGGCGCTGGAGATTAAGGCAGATGATAAAACCATTTCAGGACAAGGGTATGCAGGCTTACCTGATCAATCCTGCACAGCTAAAAATAATCAACGGTGGGAGAACCCTGTATTTCTCCTCCGAGGTGAAAGCTAAGGAATATTTGGACACACAAGGGGTTCAGTAATATTCTGTAGAGGAGATCAAAGACAACTTTTTGATAGATATGATTGATGTCAAAAATGGATGAAATGGATATCAGGAATAACGTGTGGGGTGTGGTGTGGTGTGTTGTGTAGGGAGGCGGGGACATGAGTGTCACAGGTATTAGGCTGGGGTATTAAGAAATCCCCTCGGTTTTTACTGCGAACCATCACGTGCACAGACCAGCAGGTCTGAGCGCCTCTGAAAAGAGGGGGTGGGGGGGGTTGGAGGGGCCAAAGGGGGTGAGGGGAGGGGGAGGGGGGGAAGAGAGGGAGGAGAGGGGGGGAATAAAAAAGAAAAAAGCTTTGAGATGGTAATGGGAATGAAGTCGGTTTTAGTAGAATCTTGGAATACAGACAGGTCGGAAGTAGCAGTTATGTTAACGATGTCACACATTAAGATATGTACCATCAATGTAGGGGGGTTAAATGATTGGAAGAAACGGCAGAGATTGAACCACTTTGCCAAATTTAATAATATAGATATATTGTGCATACAGGAGACCCATTTGCCCTGGGCTAAAAGGAAGCTACTGAATATGAATGGTTATACAATGCTAGGCTGCTCGTCGCAATCATCTATGATAAGGGGGGTGGCCATCATGGGGAAATGCAATGTTGGGGGGGGGTGAGACGTACCAAATCCGATGGGTCTGGTAGATGGGTTCTAGCAGAATTGAATCTAGGCATTACACTGTGTGTGATCTATGGATCAAATGAGGATGAGCCTGCAGTATTTGACGAGTTGGAAGAGGAGCTGGCAGATTGGGGTACCCCCATTGTTTTCTGTGGAGACATGAATATTTCGGGTGATTGGAGGCAGGGAGGTAAATATACAGGACGTAAACCTAAGGTATTTCGGGCACTAGGCTCCTTACTACAGTCGCATGGATTAGCGGATGTATGGGGGGAAAAAGTGCCTGGTGACCCAGGTTTTACTTATTTCTCTCACCTAGCTCAGAAATATTCTAAGCTGGATTATTTCTTTGTCTCGGTGGGAGAGCTATGCAATGTTAGTATTGCCAAGCTTCCCAGAATAGTCTCTGATCACAATCCTCTGATATTAACATACAAGGTGCACAATATTTCGAGGAAAACAACAAGGTGGACATTCTAAAGGAAACTATTAAATGATGATAGGTTTGTAAAGCACCTTAAACAGTGGACGAAAGAGTTTTTTGATACCAACAGATACAGTTCATCCCGTAATGGAGTATGGGAAGCCTTCAAGGCCTCCTTAAGGGGGGAGACGATTAGCTGCTCCGCCAGGCTAAGGAAGGAGGACAGAAATAAAGTGGAGAAGCTCATTTCAGAGTTGGCGATGACAGAGAAACGGCATATAGAGGAAATAGGGCTAGGTAAGGATGGTAGTGAAACGGCGAGAACTATGGCTCTGATCAAGGGAGACATTCTAAAAGTGGTTACACAAAAGGAAACTAGAGACTATCAGGCGTCAAAAGCAAGGCGTTATGAGACAGGTGAACAAGCTGGAAGAGCACTAGCGCTGCGGATTAGACAAGAAAACAATAAAAATAACATTCCCAGAATTGAAGATAATGGGATAGAATATTCAGACCCGAAAGGGGTAATGGGTGTGTTCCAGAAATGTTACCAAAAACGTTATGATCAGGAGGCGGGTGGGTCACCCTCTTGTCAGGGGCTTGGGCCTGCATGTCCAGTTTTAGACGATAAAAACAGGGAGGAGCTGGAAAAAGATATAACCCTGGAGGAGATAAGGACTGCAATACAGGATCTAGCAGCAGGTAAAGCTGCAGGCCCAGATGGGATACCAATGGAAGTTTATAAGATCTTAGGGGAGGATATTGTTTCATTGCTGTTAGATTTATTTAATGCCATAATCTGCTCCGGGGAGATTCCGGACTCCTGGAAAGAGACCAATATAGTGGTATTCCACAAAAAGGGTAAACCAGAGGAAAATCCAGGCTCCTATCGGCCAATATCGCTGATAAATGCGGACACCAAATTATATTCTAAGGTGTGGGTAAAGAGATTAGGGGGGATCATTGGCCAACTGGTCTCTCCGTGGCAGCACGGATTTGTCCCAGGGAGAGGTACCACGGATCACACCTCGCGTGCGATCTCACTATTTGATGCTATGGCTCGCACGGGGGAGAAATGGCCATGATCCTCCTAGACGCGGAAAAAGCCTTCGACCGTGTGGTTTGGGAATTTCTATGGGATGTCCTGGTTAGAAGAGGCTTTGGAGAAAAGTGTAGGAAAGCAATAAAGGCAATGTACTCGGATCCGGTAGCTAGAATTACAGCTATGGGTTTGCGGTCGGAAGAGGTGGTAATTAGAAGAGGTACCCATCAGGGATTCCCTTGCTCCCCCATACTCTTTTCACTTTATATAGATCCCCTAATTAGGGAAATTTTAGCTTCAGATAAAATCTCCCCTGTAATAGTAAATGGTCACACTACCAAATTATTGGCATAAGCAGACGATTTGGCAATTGTTACTACTAATCCGCAGACTGCAATGGTGGAATTGAGTCAACTGGCTAACGCATATGGAACCCGCTCTGGGTATAAGCTGAATGAAGAAAAAACAGTAATAATTAGCACAAACAATATCTATAAAGCCGACCAGAGGTATGTGGAATCTGCAGTATATCTTGGGGTGAGGATTAATGCTAATGTTGATAAAATTATACAAGAGAATTATGTACCCCTGATTGCTACAATAGACAAAGAACTAAGAAGAATAGATGTTTTACATTTATCCCTGATTGGTAGAGTGAATGTACTGAAGATGTCAATGTTCCCGAAACTACTGTACTTATTTCGTGCCATTCCTCTGCTAGTTGAAGAGGGTCTGTTGAAGAAAATGGAAGCTGTTTTCTCCCAATTTGTGTGGCAATATGGAAAAATACGTAGATCTCTGGCCCGACTATCTGCACCACTGGAGGGAGGGGGACTGTCTGCACCAAATTTGAGGCTGTATCACTGGGTTTGCTTAATGATGCAGATGAATGTCCTATTTAAATATGAGGAAATAGGCTTGTCGACTGGTATGTACAGAACCCCCACAATATACGAGCTGTTAGTAGGGGAAAGAGCATTGGGGCTCCTAACACGAGAAATTTACCGTAGATATTATAAAAGGAGTAAAAGTAAAGTGTTGCTTAGTGCTTGGGGTACTTGGAAGTCAATAATGAGATTCTTCAAGATATCGAAAATCAATAGCACATTAGATCTGTGGCGGTCAAACCCATTTGTCCATCTTGGCCAGAATAGCAATAGTAGGGTATGGAAGGAGCGCAGTATTAGTTGTTTGGGGGATGTTATGGTTGAGGATGAATTAATGGGATTTGATATACTTCAGCAAAAGTTTGGTATACCTGCTAGCCAATGGCTATTATATAGACAATTGGAACAAACAGTTAAGTCAATCAGACCCAGGATTTCAATTCAGGAGCCTAATCCGATTGTGGACTATGTAAGGAATGGTGGCAAGAAGACTAAAATTGGGTATAGTTATCTCTTGCAGGGTTTGGGAGATGACATTGGAAAAATTGAATCAGCTTGGGCCCAAAGAATTGGGGATCCAGACATAGACATCGATTATGCTTTAGTATTGAACTAGCAGCCCGCCCCAGCGTTGCCTGGGGGTAATGAGGCATTAGGGCCAACCGCCCGCCTTGGCCCCCCCCCCCGCCCCGACCCCCAAACGCTCCTACATTGCCCCGAGTGGAGTGTGTTATCTTTCAGCCTCGTCGTCCTTCACCCACCAGCAGAGCGGCTCAGACCATGTCTTTATTTGAAATACCTGACAACCAGGATGTGACAGTTCATGAACGCAGAGACTGATGCGGCCTGGTTTTGTTCCATCGTTCCTGTTTGCACGCAAGTGAAGTGTGCCAATTACTTTCTCATATCTGTGTGTACAACTCCCTCCCCGCTTGCACACTTGTGATGTGTTCCAGTTACTGTCACCTACATTTGAAATGTGCGAGGTTCCGCCTGTGTGCCCTGCTGTTCATCTGTGCAGCGAATGTTTTGTCTGGCCGTTTTACTGCCTTGCGTCATACATTTCAGAAAAAGCAGTACCGTCAACTGAGTCAGTGAATTATGATTTGGAACATTGCTACCGGCATGATTGGATACTTACTGCCACCTACTGGAGGAATGTTAAACTTTGATTTCGCCTGCACCTTCGTTACTAATGATTTCTCACATGGCATCCAAAGCAGGATACCACAGGGGGGGTGACGAAGAACTTACCTTTCCTTCTTCCTGCGAGACTGCATCACGCGCTGCCTGAGCTCCAGCTTGCTCCGGAGTCCTACTGCGTTGTAGGCAGCCTCGCTCCTCCTTCATTCTCCAGCGCCGCTCTTCCTGTTGCTTCCACGCCGCTACTCCCCGCGCTCCCGATGTCATGACGCAGACGTCGCGGCCGGCGCTAGTTGCAAGGGACTACTTTTATTTATTTAAACATTTTTTAAAACAATGTATATTTTTTATTTTTAAATAGCCTATGTCCTTCTGCTTGCCATGCGGTTTTCAATGATGTCTTTGTTGTTCGGATTGGTGGTGTACTTTTCGAGTTTACCTTGCCAAAAGGTGCAAGTTCTCTCGTTATAATAGTAGTATAGATAAGAAAATATTAAGAGCCTCAAATTTGAAAGCACAGCACTATAAGACTATTTTTAATTTGTACTACACGCCTGCCAAGCTGTTCATGTGGGGTAAGAGAGAAAACGACCGGTGTCCCAGGTGTGACCAAGGCCCTGCAGATTTATCCCATATGTTTTATCACTGTCAGAGTCTTACTCCAGTTCTTAAAGAAATTGAAAGGTTTTTAATGGGGCTGCTAGAGCATCAGATCACTCTATCCCCTACAATTGTTTTGATTGGCAGGGATATAAACTTAAAATTAGAGCAAGATGCCGAAGCATTTATTTTTCTATCTATGGCAGTTTTTCGGATTCTAATTTCGGCTGATTGGAAATACTCTGTAGCTCCCACGTTTCAGATGTGGATAACTAGGCTCCTGGGAACTCATAATATAGAGGAATGTCTGTATGATTTTAAAGGAAAAAGGTCGAGGGAATTTGGTAAGAAGATATGGGCTCCCCTTAGAAACTGGAGAGAAGTCAGATAAATAAGAGTGAGTAGTTCTATTGGTGATGTAATTTAACTCCCTTATGTACTACTTTTTGTTTTTTATTATTGCAATTGTAAGATGTTTATATCAATTTCAAATGTCTGATTTTATCCTGTTGATTAATGTATTTTTGATACCCGGAACCATCTCAATAAAAAAAAAAAAGAAAAAAAAGAAAAGCTATGCTTTGTTGTGTTATGCTACGCTCTGTTTTGTGGCGATATGTGATATGCTATGTTTTGTTGTGTTATGCTATGCTTTGTTTTATTTCGTTTTACTGTGCTGTTTTGTTATGCTATGTTTCGTTGTGTTATGCTATGCTATGTTTTGTTGTTTTATGCTATGCTATGTTTTGTTATGCTATGCTATGCTATGTTGTGTTTTGTTATGCTATGTTTTGTTATGCTGTTTTGTTGTGCTGTTTTGTTATGCTATGCTTTATTTTGTTGCGATGTGCTATGCTATGCTTTATTATGCTATGTTCTGTTACGCTGTGTTTTGTTATGATATGCCATGCTGTGCTTTGTTTTGTTATGCTATGCTATGTTTTCTTTTGTTATGCTATGTTTTATTGTGTTTTGTTATGCTATGTTTTGCTCTGCTATGCTTTGTTTTGCTAAGGTATGTATACCCGCTGAAGCACGTCTTGAGAATACTTCTGTGCTTTAAATAAAACAGTAGGTGTTATTTACAACAGTGCAGTGCTGCCTGAGTTAGGTTTAATGTGCACCAGTATGCGTAAAGTGGCAAGAGGCAAGTCTGATATAGGGTGAAGTGAAGGACATAGGGAACAAGCCCAAAGATGTACAGCATTGACAAAAATAATTCACAAAGCCAACAGGTTTCAAATGCGCAAGACCTTTTGGCTTTGCCAATGTTGTTTTTTTAAGGTAAACACGCATACAATGCCAGTGCCATAGTGACCAGGATCCCCCTCCAGATCACCAGAAACTCTCAGGTGGTGTGGAGTAATGTTACTACTCCGGCATCAGGTAAGGAGTTTCAACGCTTATTTACATTGAACCTCCCATCATAGTTTCCGCTAGTGTGCATGTTAGAAATCAAGAACTTCTCCTCCACCAACTTGTGGTTTAAATTGGTCATGATTGAGAGTCAGCATATGATCGGTCCACGAGTCCAGTTGAACCATTCTGGAGATACATCCTCCGGGATGCGATAGTGGTCTTGTGGAGGTACAGTTCTACCTTAGGAACCAAGTTTCTCCCAGTGGTGGGGAACGATCTTTATTGCTTTCTTGAATTCTAGTTGATTGCTGATGATCCTTATTCTCTTTGGGGTGTTATGACTTTTCTGGCAGCAGAATTTTAGATCTGCTATAACCTGCTGATTAGTTGTCAAAAGAACCCAATGTTAAGGCCATCAGAACAGTCATTATATGAAACTACTGAAGGCTGCATCTTCCAAGTAAAGGAAGATACACTATAAATGGTTCATTGTCTAGAAAGTGCATCAGATCACACTAGTCGCCAGCACCTTTCTACTTTGAATGGGGAGATTAGGAATCAGGCTATTGAAGGAACACGTGTAAAATGAAATGAGTTCGGCACCTGGAAAGTATTATACAAATGTAAATGATAACAAAATGGTGATGTAAGAGGTTTATTTTCAAACCTTCGCATACGATTGTCAAATAGAGGTTGCCAATGAAATAGGAATACTTAAGTGAAGAAGGCCTGAGAGTGACCTTTGGCTTTCAGTATGCACTCAAACTTCAGGCAAGGTGTTGCAGTTTTGTAATGTCTATATATTATGCACGAAGGAGGCCTTGGTAAGATGGGCAAGTGGGTACGAAATCATGATAGGGGTTCTTCACCAATAGAGAAAGCAACGCATATGTTAGTAGCAAAAGAAACTCCAAAGCATTCTCAACAACAGGGACATGGCCTGGAGAGGTACCACGTAGTGAGTGGGTGCATGCAAAATGTCAAAGGGAGGAGAATCGAAGTGCCAGTCTCTGTGTGGGGGAGGTAGATAATATAGGTGGCAGGCAGTGTGTGCATAGCTGGAGACCGCCATCCGAGAGAATGATGGGCAGTGAATGGTCACATGGAGGGACGGGGGTGCAGCCCATAAACGCTTCAATCTGCTTTTGGAGCGTTGTCAGGCACCGAGTGCGCCCACAGGAACGCGGGATCTGCCTTGCCATGAGCATACAAATTGAGGGAATGTGGTAAGAGGTGCCGGACACTGAGTAGTGGTGCGTAGGTGGACACGTAGAGAGAGTGGTCCAGAGAAGAGGCAGACACTGAGTGAGGAATGAGTCTGTTATGTGTTCTTGGGCACTCACTATGCATTGGTCTGGTGCAGTGGAACCGGGGGGGAGGGAGAGCTAGAGAGTTGCTAGGTCCTGAGCCTGGGCCTCGGAGCAGGGGAAGGGGTCCATGAGAGGTGCAATGTGAGGCACTTTGTGTTCACATCATCAACAGAAAGTTAGAGTAGAGTACATAGTGTGCATAAGGGGGAGGGGAGTTGCCCATCACCTGAACAAGGTGCCAGGCAGATGTGTGGAGACCTGGGACGGGTTCAGTTCTAAGCATGATTCAAAGTTATTACACGCCGTTCGTCCAGGCTGTTTGCATTCTTGTGCGAGTGCAGCGATTCGTGCCTGCCAAGACGCTCTCCGAGCAGCACAAATGCGGAGAGCGTGCCGGAGGAGGAGGAGAGCGAGCCGGAGGAGGAAAACGAGGAGGAGGAAATTGAGCGGAAGGAGGAGGGCGATCCGGAGAAGGGGGAGGGGAAGGCGAGCCAGAGAAGGAGGAGAGCGCGCCGGAGGAGGGCGGGGGCCAGAGGGGGAGAGCGAGTCGGCGATCTCTTGTGTTTCAGGCTGGTATCCCTTGGGAGTCAAGAGCCGAGTGCAGTTTCAACCAAACACTGGCGGCTTCTGTGGGAGGCAGCAGGAAACCTGAATATGCTATTTAAAGGTTAGCCGCTGAACTGGTGGCTGTGCTGACATAACAATGGTTTGTGGTGTCTGGGAGGACATGAAAGTATGGTGGGAAAGAGGCCGGCGAGGGGGCGAAACAAACGGAGCAGGAGGTGCGGTAAGGTAGGGCGTGGCCTAGGAACACAAGACGTGGCTGTAGGATGGACGTTTTGAAAACAAAAATGCAGGCACTCTGCTGAAACATTGAGTGTGGCGCCCGGGGATAACTGGATGCGAGCCTTGTGCACCATTGTTAAATGTGTGCGCTAGTGTTGTGAAAGTAAAAGGAGGTGCCATGCTCAACCAGTAAGTGCTGCGCTCGTAGGTGGGACTGGTATGACGGGTTGCGATGTGTGCGCCCGTGTTGTGAAAATAAATGTGGACTCCTTGCTGAAACATTAATGGTGGGAAAGAGGCCCGCGAGGGGGCGAAACAAACAGAGCAGGAGGTGCGGTAAGGTAGGGCGTGGCTTAGGAACACAAGCCGTGGCTGTAGGATGGACGTTTTGAAAACAAAAATGCAGGCACTGTGCTGAAACATTGAGTGTGGCGCCCGGGGATAACTGGATGCGAGCCTTGTGCGCCATTGTTAAATGTGTGCGCTAGTGTTGTGAAAGTAAAAGGAGGTGCCGTGCTCAACCAGTAAGTGCTGCGCTCGTAGGTGGGACTGGTATGACGGGCTGCGATGTGTGCGCCCGTGTTGTGAAAATAAATGTGGGCCCCTTGCTGAAACATTAAGCGCGGCGCCAGATGGCGGGAAGGCGATGAGGGGCTGCGACATATGCGTTCTAGGACAGGAAAGTGATGCGTCCTTTAACAAAACAAGCTCGGCTGCGAAAGCGAAGTGAAAGAGGCGCACAGGGACAATCATGTGAGTCACGGAGGACGCTGAAGTGCTCAAGGCCACAAAGGGCACCACTAAAGTTAAAAAAAAACAATGTTTGTTCGGAGTGTCACTAAATAAAAAGTAATGTACTGTATAAAGATGCTGCATAATTCGAAACACAACATATTTGGCCTTTAAACACTATCCTCTCCCCATTTGCAATAACGTTCGTGATTTTTGGATTAAGCAGAACACACACTGTGTAAAGTTGCCGTTTTAGAAGAGCCCAGTACCTCTTTTCATGATGCCTTTCGACTATTGTCCCAGTAACTGTGCTTTTTTTAAGCAAAGTAAATAGCGTTGTTTAATATTATAGTTTTATAAACATCAAGTGTTGGGTACAAACGTCAATGTAAGAGGAGGGGGTGGGCAGCCTGCAACTCGACCTACCATATGGAGAGGGAGGGGGGTGGGCTGCCTACTGCAACAGATGGAGAGTGAGAGCAATTAGGGGGGAGGAGAAGTGAGGCCAGAGCGAGGGGAGTGGACTGCCTGCTGGGAGAAGCTGGGCTGGGCTGCCTTTGATGCGAGTCACGGCCTGGGAAGCAAATGGCTGAGGCTTTGAAGGCTCGTGCATGAGAGCAGGTCACATGATTGGGCTGCACATAAACTGTTGGAAATCCTCCTTGAGAGCCAATCAGCTGCCTGAAGAGAGCCTTTGGGGAAAGAACTGTATCAGCGACATAAGGACTCACCCCTGGTTTCTATTTCTGCGAAATAGAAAAGGTGCGAGACCTAAAAATTGGGAGCAGACAGAGATTAGAGCCCCAACCGACGTCCATAAGGACGAGCTGCCATTGTGTTCCTGGCACTGATTTTGCCTCAGAGGCCAGGGGTCGCAAAGACAGTGCCAGAGAACACTAAGGGCAAGACCTAAATAGCGTCCCTGATGAAATCTTAATTGTATGAAAATCGTATGGATGGAAGCTTCAAACATTTATGCTAGCCAATTAACTAAAAGAGAGAGGAGGAAGTGTAATTAAGCTGCGTAAGAGAGGGGGTACAAATTGTAACATGAAACAATTAGCATTTCAAAGATGAAGTGGACCACCCCAGGACAACCTGGAGGCACACACGGCGCACAATGTTACCAGTTTTTTGAACAAGCAGTAAACAACTATTTAAGGTAACGTTGAGAAAAAAGAGCAGAAAATAGAAGGAAAACAAATGTCAATCTTTGGGGGCAACAAGCTAGCTGCAGAAGAATGAATGGAGGAGAGGAGATGGATTATAGGCTACTTGCAATATAGAGTCCTACAGAACCTCTCGAAATTAATCAGAGCTGCAAGCACAACACAAAAGAGAAAAACATGCATCTATCCCTCACAATTCCTCATCCGGCATTCCACCAAGCACTGCATCCTGTAACACGATAACCCACATCTAGATGGTCATCAGGCACGACAGGGAAACTTTCCCACATAGGTTCCAACTTGACACCCCACACAGTATAGGTGCCATCTGTGTGGGTTGGTAGGCAGAAAAATATCTATTTTTAAATATCGACATACAATAATGTCGATGTTTAAATATCGAAGGGACAGAATATAGAAGGTAAGTAATATCAATATTTTTAATAACGATGGGACAGAATTTCGAAGGTAAGTAATATCGATTACCCACCGCCCACCAAGGGAAAGAGGGTGAGCCTAAAAAAAAAGTTTTCTTCAGGCCCCAAAACATCTGCTCAGGAGGGTGGGCCCAGATACTCTTCACAGCCAAAGGGTGGGTACCAGGGAAGGAACTGGGATCACAAGAAGGCTTGGTGTCATGACTGTAGGTCATTGGGTCACCAAACTGGAGACCATAGCTGTAAAAATAAGAAAAATGCCTCTAGCCAACCTGCAGTACATGCAGTTTCTAATGTACAGATGGGATCCCAGGTGTGGCCTGACCATGTCAGTGACCCCACTGAGGAAACTCTAGTTTTTGAGGGAGGGGTACACTTATCCTGTGCTGTCTGGCCCACAAATATGAAAACATAATGGCAGCGCACCTTGATTATTGGTACCGGAGTAGAGGCCCTGAAATATACTAGGGCTAGTGTCACCATGGTGGCAGAGCAACTGGTTCACTCAGAACAGTACCTGATTGGAAGGACCTATTCAGTCAACAATGCTGACAATGTCACAAAGATCCATCCCATGGCTTTGGTATCTTTTGACGGGGGTAGTTGGTCAGATGGTAGTAGCCGTGTCCTCATCCATTCCTGCAGACTGTATATTTGGAAATGATCTGGAGACTAACTCTTGGGCTGATGTTGAGCTGATGATCCATGCAGGAACGCTAGGGATCCCAGAATGGGGTTGTGTAAAAATAAGAGCGCAGAGCCCAGAGTGAAAAAGAGGTGCTGGATCCTGAAAGAGTGGACCAGCCTTCCAAGAGAAAAGGCAAGTTGACTGGGGGACCAGCTTCTAAACCGATTTCAGATCAGAACCCCTCTTCTGAAGAAGAGGACCTGTTAGCCTCAGAGGGAACTGAGCCTGATGAGCTTGGGCCTTGCATGGCAGAGCTCTCAGAACCAGGGGGACCCTCTAGGGAGGAACTGTGCCAGGGACAAAAAACACCTGTCCTGCTCTTGAAGGCCCGAGGCAGCAGGTTGCTGCACAGGAAAATGGCGATATCAGTGGAAGCCACAGGGTCTATTGGGAGGATGGGATCCTATACACAGAGGCCAGAGGCCCCAAACCTGCTTCAACCAGGAGAGTGGTAGTACCTCAAATGTTTAAAGAGTTTCTACTCACTTTGGCACATGATGTCCCCTTAGCTGGGCACCTTGGTCAGGATAAAACATGGAGTAGATTAGCCAATCACTTCTAATGACAAGGAATGTCTTAAAAAGGTGAAGGACTTTTGTCATTGTCAGTTTTGTGTCTTCTGCCAAGCCAGTGGTAAGGCAGGAGGCCACCTGAAGGCCCCCTTAATTCCACTACTTGTGGTTGGGGTGCTCTTTGATAGGGGTCAACATCGTTGGCCCTCTAGAGCCTCAAACAGCATCAGGGAATAGATATATTCTGGAGGTAGTGGATCATGCCACCAGGTATCCGGATGCTATTCCTCTTAGGTCAACCACTGCCCCTGCAGAGGCCAAGGCCCTCCTTTGTATCTTTACCACGGTTTGTTTCCCTAAGGAGGTAGTATCATATAGAGGTACAAACACATGTCTGCATCCTTAAAACACATATGGGAGAAATGTTATGTTCGTACAGCTTGTATAGCGCGCAGCTGCCCCAGCAAAGGGGCGTCCCGGCGCTGTAGCTAAAAAGTGAGAAGAAACATACAGAAATACAGTTCATAAAGCTAGCAGAAATGTCTGATTATGCTGGAGGAAAAAGGAAAGTTTTAACAGCTTTCCTGAAAGAAAATAAACAGTCCATGCCCCGAATGCGTTCCGGCAGAGAGTTCCATAGCCTCGCAGACAAGAAGCGAAAGGAGCGACCTCCCACGCGACTGCGCTTAACCCGCGGGACAGTGACCAGTTGCTGCCCTGCCGACCGCAGCCTGCGCGTAGGAACATATATCGTAAGCCATTTGCACAACAGGTTGGGAATAGCAAATTTCAAGATCTTGAAGGATAGGCACAAGGCCTTGAACTGAATCAGTTTTTCAATGGGAAGCCAATACAGCATCCGAATGGTAGCAGCAGAATCGCGAGAGGCCTACCAAGACTCGGGCAGCAGCATTTTGAACACGCTGCAGCCAACAGATCTCCGCCTTGTTTGCCCCAGGTAAAAGAGAGCTGGCATAGTCAAGGCGAGAGAGGATGGTGGCCTGTACGACTAGTTGACGTGTAGTAGGGTAAAAAAAAAAATCAGAAAAGTCCCCGCAGCAGGCCAAAACACGTACCCGCAATTTTCCTAGTGTGGTCTCGGAAACTAAGGCATGAGTCCATCCACACCCCAAGACTCTTAACCAACGTCTTCGTTGTAGGGGGTGAACCCAGAATAGTGGGCCACCACTGCAGACTCCATAGGTTGGTGTTTTTCCCAACCAACAAAACCTCATGTGGAGTGACTTACAAGTGCACTACCCCATACCACCCACAAACCAATGGCCTGGTTGAAAGATTTAACCAGACATTGAAAGTCATGATTGGTGGACTCCCTGAAAAACTCAGAAGGAGATGGGATGTCTTGCTTCCATGCATACTTTTTGCCTACAGGGAAGTGCCACAGACGTGAGTGGAGTTCTACCCCATTTGAACATCTGTTTAGGCATCCTGTTAGGGGTCCACTGAGTCTTGTGAGGGAAGAATCTCTCAGAGAGCCAAAACAAGACTTAGTAGGTTATGTGCTTAGCCTTTGATCCAAGATGGGCGAGTACATGGAAAAAGCAAGCTAAAACCGTCAGGCCAGCCAGGAGCTCTAGAAGCAATGGCATGACCAAAAGGCTGCCATGGTTGAGTTTCAAGCAGGGCAAAGGGTATTAGTATTGGAGTCTGTGGCACATAGGGCCCCAAAGTAGAAGTGGACTAACCCTAGCCTGTCTTTGGAAAAGAAATTGGAAGGTCACCTATCTGGTGGACCTTGGTAGTTGCAAATATCCTAAAAGGGTTATACATGTCAACCGCCTGAGGCCCTACTATGACAGAGCTCATGTGACCATGTTCATGGTTACAGATGAGAGACCGGAAGCTGGGAGTGAACCTCTCCCTGATCTCCTCTCCAGCAATCCAAAAGATGGGTCTGTTGATAGAGTGGTCTTGTCAGGCACCCTCTCTGACCAACAGCAGGCTGCTGATTGCAGACAAGTTCTAAATCAATATGCCAAGCTCTTCTCTTAGACCCCGGGTCAGACTAGCTGGTGTACCCATGATGTGGACACTGATGACAGCATGCCTGTCAAAAAAAACTTTACAGGCAGTCTGATCATGTCAGAGAGAGCATCCAAGCTGAAGTCAGCAAGATGCTGGAATTGGGTGTCATTGAAGCCTCAGAGAGCCCCTGGGACTGCCCAGTAGTGTTAGTCCCCAAGCCTCTTTCCAAGGGTGAAAAGAAAGAAATTATGTTTTGCATGGATTATAGGGGTCTCAATTCTGTGACAAAAACTGATGCACATCCAATTCCTAGAGCAGATGAGTTGATTGACAGGCTGGGGGCAGCCACGTATCCGAGTACCTTTGATCTAACATCTGGGCACTGGCAGATAGATCTGACCCCCTGGAGCAAAAGAAAAATCTGCATTCTCCAATCCAAGTGGGCACTTCGGGATTACTGTGATGCCCTTTGGATTAAAAAATGGCCCTGCCACCTTGCAGAGGTTGGTGAATAAAGTCTTTGCTGGTTTGGAATCCTTTAGTGCAGCTTATCTGGCTGACATTACTGTCTGTAGCTCCAACTGGCAGGATCACCTGATCCACCTTAGGAAGGTCCTTGAGGCTCGTAAAAGTGAATGCGTCACTATCAAGGCATGCAAGTGCCAGGTGGCAGGGAAAGGTTGTGTACTTGGGCCACCAGGTAGGTGGAGGCTAAGTCCAGCCACTCCAACCCAAGATCCAGACAAGTCTCAACTAGGAAGCTCCAACAACTCAGACCTAAGTCAGGCCATTCCTTGGCTTGACGGGGCATTACAGGAGGTTTGTGAAGGATGATGGGTCCATGATTGCCCCTTCACAAAACTCACTTCCAAGAAGATGTCCAAGAATGTGCACTGGACAGTGAGCTGTCAAAAGGCTTTTGACACTCGAAGGATGCAATGTGCTCTGCCCCAGTCCTGAAAGCTACAGATTACTCTACGCAGTTCATTGTGTAGACAGATGCCTCCGAGCATGGGATAGGAGCAGTCCTAGCTCAAACAAATGATGAAGGACATGATCAAATTGATGCTTTCTTAAGCAGGAGACTACTCCCCAGAGAGCAGTGTCATCTTGACATAGAGAGGGAAGCCTTTACTGTGGTCTGGGCCCTGAAGAAGTTGAGACCATACCCGTTTGGCACTCACTTCCTAGTTCAGACAGACCACAGTTCTCTTAGATGGCTACAACAAAAGAAAGGTGAAAACCCCAAACTGCTAAGGTGGTCTATAGCCTTACAGGGAATGGACTTTACAGTGGAACACAGATCTGGGACTGCACATGCAGATGGCCCTTCCAGGTTTGGACACTAGGAAGATGAAGACTCCAGGTGAAGGTTAGTTTCATCCCTGTTCGTTTGGGGGGGGGGGGGGGGGGTATGTGAGAGAGTGCCTCTTTAGTTAGCCCCCACCTTTTGCCTGGAAAATGAAGTGGTTTCAATTGAAAGTGCACAGGGTCCCTGCCAACCAGGTCCTCTGTGTCGGAGCTCCTTCCCTAAAAATATACCACGATTGGCACTTCAGACCCCTGTGTAAGTGAATGGGACTCTGATACCTAGGGCATTGGAACTGGAAAGGGTCCCCTAGGGACCCCTAACCAAGGCCATGCAAACTGCCACTGCATACCTTGGTGCAGAGAAAAACAACAAAGTCTACATGGCACACTGTGAGCCTTGCCAAGCAGCACTGCCTGAGGTAAAGGTGAGTAACTCCTCTAGCAGGCCTTACAAGCCCTAAGGCAGGGTGCTTTATAACTTGAGTTCCCCAGCACCATGATGGATTTACTTAACCCAGGAGTGTTTGGTACCAAACACCTCCTCTTAATAAACCCACACTGATGTCAGTGTGGAATTAATTGTAACTTATACTCAGAGGAAACCTCAGAGGTGCCCCCTGAAAACCTGCCAATCCTAGCGTGGTCTCTGACTAGCTTTAAGCAGCGTGCCACCACCAGGCATGTTTCTGGACCCCTGGGTCGAGAGCCCATGCTCTCTGAGGCCAGAAACAAAGCACATCCTGGGCAGAGGTGTCACACCTCCTCCCCCCAGGATGAGCACAGTGCTAGAGAGGGAATCTACAAAGGCCTTGCCGCCTTTGTATTGCAACTCCAGCCTCTGCTGCTAGCAGCAGATGGCAGCCCCCGATTCAAATCCCCACCATTGGGGGGAGAGACGGCGGGAAAACTTAGTAAGAATAGGAAGTGAGCCCACCTTCCCCAACGCCACCTCTCAGGTGCAGGAGGCGAAGTGAAGCATGTTTTCCAGTGCCCACCATCTGGAATAGGGTTTGACTTATCCAATTAGGGCAAAGACTATGCCCCCCTCCCACAGGAGGGTGGCATAATAACGGGTGTAGGCACCCCAGGTAAGAGACCATTGGTCCCTATCCGTCACTCCCCTGTAACGCTCCTAAATCTAGTATTTAGGTGGCACCCCCAGACCCTGAAATCAGATTCCTGGTGACCTAAGAAGAGCCGGACACTACATCATTGCACCAGTAGAGAACACAGCAGACACCAACTGACTTGGCCCCAGCCCTACCGGCCTGTCTGCAGCCCTCGATGATCCTGAGCCAAAAGACACATCCTACAGGCCAGCAACCTTCAAAGCCTTGGGAAGGCTGCCTGCCTTCAACAAAGATCAAGATCTCCCACTGACTGTCCAGAATAAATCAACTTTAAAGAACAAAGACCTCTGCCCTGAGGAACCGCAAAACCACTGCCGGACCCACCTCTGCACCCGCCACCCACAGCCAGAGTCCAAGTGGCTCACTAGTCCTGTGAAGGTTCTCCAGCGCTTCTGAGCAAGAGTCCACCATGGGCTGACCCCTGCTGGACTCCCCTCGACTCATGCAGCCTCAACTCGAAGACTCCCCCCTGACCGAAACCTGCCCAGTAAGACTTTTACGACACCTAAGGACACCCCTTCACCAGAACCCCCTAGGCCTTGAGGGTCACAACCAACGGTGCCCCTATGTCTCCTAGCATCACTACTTACCTGGCCAGCTGTGGGTTTTCTTCGTCTGGCCTGAGCCTGCAGCCTGTCTTCAAGACCGATCTCCCCCATTGGTATGCACTGGGCTCACAACGCTGTGTTGGCACTCTGCACCCAGCCACGCCTGTGCAGCTCAGGGGGTAATTTTTGTGCTGCCTTGTGCCCCTCCCCTTTTGCTTACCTCAACTCTGGGAGACTGGGTTACCAAACCGCTTTACTCACCTGTGAGCAGCATCTCTTTAAATACCCCCTTTATCCTTTGGCTATCATTTGTATCCAGATTCCAATTTTACCATGCAACCAGCCACCCCTGTTCCGTTGGAGGGGCAGATTTGCTACTTACCTGAACATTGCTGGTGCTGATTCTTCATCTTGAAAACCAAGACTGTAAGTTGTATACTTACTTGCAAAACCGCATTCTTGTTTTTCTCCCATAGGTTAACATTGCTGAACTTAAATTTGCAGTGTCCACTTTCTAAAGTGAAACTTTTTTTTATATAAAAAACAATTATTTTTATGTGTTTCTTGGTCTTAAAATAAATTTTGAAAGACGCTTATTTTTATAAAATTGATGTGATCTGTTCGAGTTGTGCGTCATTTAATTATCCCTGTTTGCAAATGTATTGCACTCCTCTGTGTTATGTCTAAGGCTGCTCGACCACACTACCATAAATAGAGCACATGGGTACACTTCTGGGAGAATCTCTGGACTCTTTACACAACATAACCACTTTGTGGTATCTCACATAACGTGACAGCTTCCTACAGTGTCCAGCCAGATTAAGGCGAGAGATTGAATATGCAATACAGCTGCTACAATAGAGAAAGTGAGCAGACCAGATGGCCCTGTTCTATTTTTTATGTGCCATTAACTATCTATATGTCTTCAGAGTTCCGCGAACACGTGGAATTGCTTGTTCCGCCCGTTCGCGATGCTTTTTTCCTGTTCGCGAATGCTGTTGACGTGCTCGGGGGGAATATCTCACAAACACACATTTTGAAAGCGCGAACAAGCAACAAATTCCGTGAAGCAGCGGAATTTTTGGCAATTCTACGTTCTCAGCAGAACGCAAAATTACCCAAATTCCGAGAGCGGAATGGAATTTACAGCCCAGGCCTACACAGAAGCCCTGTAAACTGCGACGTCCCACAGAAAGCGGGAGGCTTTTCATGGTTTCTGTAAACACTGGCTATGGACTGCTAGCTCAGAGATAGCAAAACAGTAGCAAGTAACATAAGGGCACAATGCCTTCGTGGATTACTGTTGGAACATCCGCCATGCGTACTGTCATGGTTGTAATCTGCTGCACAGCAGAAAGGGCGACAGCCACCCCTACATTGGCAGGTGCGAATTCTCAAACACACACGTCAGGGAGAAATCAGCCATGTGCGCTGTACATTGTGCATGGTGTCCTGCCACGGGGCAGAGCGGTTTATGAACACGTTTCTCAATTCCTTGATATCCTGTAACATTTCCCCATTATCTGCAACGTGAGAAGTTCAAGCAACTTCTTTTAACGTGCATCAGAGATGACGCCGTTTTTGTTTTAACTTAAAGCCTGGGGTGTTGCTCGTTTTAAAGTGCAGGCTGCGCAGGGGTCAGCTGCTTTCCGCCTGAGATTAGGAGCTCAAGCTGTTGAATGTGGTGTGAATTTGCAGGATAGAGAGCAAGGAAACTTTCCATTTGTGAAGAAGTAGCATTGTATTTTACTCTATTACGGGTGCACTTGTAGAGTAACATTGTACTTGTTAACAATGCACAAAAATAAAAAGATTAGCTTGGAAAAATAATTTAACGTGTGTCATGGGGGACCCGTACAGTATACTCTGCACAGGGCCCGAAATATCTAAAGGCCGGCACTGTCCATCTCTTCCCTCTACCAAGTCCTATGTTACCTCACTTGCATCTTCCTAACTCACCTTCTACTCTGCTCGCTCTGAGCTGCTGCTGGTTTGCTTTCTTTCCTGCCTCACCCTATACTGAAAGAGAGCTCGGAGATCCTAGAGCAGCAGTTCTCAGTGCCAGGTCTAATAAAGACTCTTTTGTGACAGAAATGGTAGCAACTCCAGACAAACACACGGAGAACTGGAACGTTTTATTGAACATCTGACATGCAATTCCTGTTGCATCAAGCAACACAGTACAGTGATCACAACACAAAACAGGAGTACAACACAAACACAAATATCTGTGGTATGCAAACACCTCACCATCAGCACCAAACTTCATGGGTGTGAGCTGCCGACATGCCTTGGAGACTATGAATGGGACACATTGAGAATGGCCCATTACAGCTATGCAGGAAACATCCAGATATAAGTCAAGTCACTGTACACAATTTCTGCTGCACATAGCTTCTCAGTTGTGCATGAATGACAACAGTAAACACTGCGCCACAATCCAGACTTCCTACCAGGTCTCTATGTGGCAATCAAGCACAAGATGACCAGAGACCCAAGCAGGCACAAGGGTTGCCCTTGCTTTCAGGAGCTCAATTAGGCAGAATGCTTTTGTGGGTGGGGGAGGTAGGAAGGGATGTAGAACAAGTCTGTTAATAGCGTTCACTCTTGGGGACAAGGGAGTGGCTCTGAAACCAACACCTTAAGAACCATCCTAGGATCTCAATGGAGGGGAGACTTAGCCGACTCGAGAGATTACCTATATCCGACCAGTGCAATAAATAAATACATAAATAAGGGTCCATTGACTGATGTACGCTCTTCGCTGTCTCTGGGCCTCAGGATTGGAGGCGGTCTCTCAGGACATTTGTAACTTGTCCCCTTCTCGGGGGAAAGCTTGGTGCGGTCACAGAAGGTCAACTCTCTGCTGGTGGGGTTACACTTCCACACCAGGGTCAGATCCTAGGCCTTGCTTCTGGAGCACATCCTCCTGCTTCATCTTGGGCTTCTCTGTCCGTGTGTGCCACACCAGGACCTGAAAGAAGGGGTGAGAAAGCATGTGACAACACTGCCATTGGGAGCTACCATCTAGCTTAAACATGCATCAGACCCATAGGCCACAAAACTGAATTTCAGCTTGTATAGAAAATCTTTTATGGAGTGAGCGTAAAACTTCAAGATGATCCCTTTTTGCTGAAATAATTTGCTCCGAGGGTCCAAAAACAACACAAAATGTTCCCAGAATTATTGCATAAAATGTTAAATACTATCAAAAGTTAACATTTCCTGTGAAGCTCTAGGGCATCACCTCTAAGAAACGTAGACACACCTGACAAGTAATATTTTTTAATTCATTTCAATAAATATGCTGTGCAAAACTTTCAGGAGAGAACAGATGTGGCATACTGAAAACTTACATTTTACTTCTTTCTTACAAGAGACCCAATATAGACCCATTATAGACAATTAGAAAAACTGTGGGGTATATTCACAAAACAATCACGCAGTGCAGCAAGTGATCTTGCAGGGCTACACTGTGTGACAGGGAAAGGACTGGAGCACGCCGTATTTAAGTCAATTTGGTGAATTCCGGCCTTTTCCCCTGCGCTGGCGCCCTTTTGGCAGCCTAGCGCAAACGCCAGCGATGCAAGGGTGCTTCTGTTGCATTCAGTTGTTTTTGCACAGAAATGAGGCACCTTCCTGCACAAAAACAACGCCCATAAGGCATATTCCTTCGTATGTGCGCTGCAGTATGCAGCACACATAGAAAAGAGGAGGTACCAAGGAGAAATAAAGATATTTCTCTCCCTGTAACACCTTCCCAGAGAAGGCGTATCTTTTGGCACATTCCCAGGATTACCAATTCAGGTAACTCTGGGAATGCGCCAAAATCCATGGGAATTGCGTGTAATACCCACGCAACACCCATGGAACACCTTCCCAGGGCAGAGTAAGGCAATGCAGCCATTTGTGCTGCGTTGCTTTACTCCAGATTTATGGAGCCACTCAGGACCATGCTAAGTGGCCTTGCATGGCTTCATAAATATCGCATTAGGTTTGCGTCGCGCATGTACCACGTTGCATGGTGCAAACCTGGTCATAAATATGCTCCCCAGTGTGCTAGGAAGCTGAAATGTTTAATGGACAGCTTGTATTGACCAAGAAATGTTGCCACAAAACTGACGCTCGCCATTAGGTTTTATTTTCTCGCATTAACATATTTAACATTCCAGACACTGCAATGAAGTACAATTCCTTCTTTAAAAGTACACTGACACATGCGTTTCATTGTAAGAGACACTTGAACAAGATTTAACCCTATCACCATGAGAGAACCTTGCACCACAGTTTGAAGACCACTGATTGGCAGTGTAAAAACCATCCCTCGCAGAACAGAAGTAAAGAAACAGCACTATAAATAATGTAAATTATGATATGGAATGATACCCCTTGCCGGTCAGAATTTAAAAGTCCTTGAATGAAGTCACTGAAGTATGTCACTGTTGCCAATATGGGATAAGCGACTGTCAGCTGACACCATATTTGTCACTCCATTTGTTTGAGCAAGTAGGGCTGATCTCTTCAGCTTTATAGGCAAACACTCAGCCAAACTTCTTTACCCAGCAGAGAGATCTTGTCTGAAAAATGTTGCTGGAGGCAGTAACTTTATATAGTTTGTGCCATCTAGATCCAGAAACAAAGTTATATTCTTACCATGAAGAAGATGGGCTACACAATACAAGTCTTGAACTGTCCCAGTAACTGAACCAAGTTAAATATTATAACATGTTAGGGAATTGCTAAAGGTCACAACCAGGATGATTCACATTAACTAGTGTTTTGAAAAAAGGCCTCTAATGGTGCGTACTACACAATTAAAGTGACAGAAGTGGGGGGGGGGGGGGGGGGAGGGGGTCTTCTCGATGCTAGAATTACCATTTCATACTTTTCCACAATGAGCTCACTTACCTTGCTGCAGTTCTCAGCCTTTGGCTCCAGCTCCTCCATGGATACCAATGATTGCAGCAGACTGCTCTCCAAGTACCCCCTTTCCACACGAAGATCAAACTTAGCCTCCCGATTGGCCAGCAGTAGCTGCAAGGCGATGGCAAACCCAGCCATGTCCATAGGGAAAGGACGATTGGGCTTCCAAGCTGTATAAAAACCAGTAACCTTTCCATTCTCCACAAGGGGACGCTCAAACCTCAGGCCTCCAACGAGGCCCACGGGCCAGACAGACACACGCTTTGTGTGACGCATCTGAAACAGAACAAGGACGACTTATCATTTCAAGCACATTTAGTACAGCTATCTAAAACACTATCACCTTCTAATCCTACCTAAATGAATAGTTACCTATCATGTATTAAATTAAAAACGTTTTTTTTTTACTTTTAAAGCATTTTTAAATAATACATTGCTGCATAAATGGTCTAATCTGCTGCATTCCCAGGTAATTGGTCTTTAATGTTTTGAAATTTGTTTTTCGGGCTAGTGGATTCTACTTGGGTTCCAAAAGCTCAAAACCAGAGCTGCCATTTTACATTAAAGGAGGATCTGTTATGCAACTAGGGAGGATACCCTCACTGGTTACTATTGCTATAGATAAGTAATGTTTCCTTTCCAGTAAGGGATCCTCTCCAGATACAGGGAAGGGCTGAAGATGGTGGACTAAGTGAGGTAGAATAGGATGGGGGGGTGTCGCACAGTCTAAGTCTCTTGACATGGAATGTAAATGGCTTAGGCAATGAGACAAAACAAGAGCATATAAAGAAAGTAGTAAATAAAGTGGAAATTGCCTGCCTACAAGAAACTTGGGTATGCAACGAAACCCCCTTCATCGACGGTTACCTACAATTAAATCGACCGGCCAAGAAAAAAAAATGTGGTCGCCCATCGGGGGGAATAATGACTCTTGTTTCAACAAAAGTATTAAGAGACGTAAACCCGCTAAAAGTGAAATGTAAATGGCTACTGGCTTGTAGATTAGACCTACTGATCTTGGAAAAGAAATATGAAATGCTGACTGTTATAAATGTATATATGCAGTGGGATAATGCGGCAGAGTATGTAATTGAGATGGGGAAGTTTAAAGAGGACATTGACTCCTTATTAGAAAAATATGCCTCGGATGTACTGATAATTATGGGGGATTTCAACCATAAGCTACACCCAAAGAAGGCCGATCTCTGGAATAGAGAACTGTTGGATGTTTATGGAATAAATTATGCCAGTTTCCCAGTATGCGATCCTTCGAAACATGATATGGAATTAGTCAACTTTTTAGGGGGGAGGAGTCTTTTTGCCTAAATGGCAGAGTTAAAACAGACTGCCCGGCAGGGAAGACCTTCAAAATAGGTTTACAAAACTGTTCGATTAATTACATTTTTTTGTTAGCCTGGAATTTCCCTCTAGTACGGGAATTCAAGTTACATCAAAGCGAAATCAGTGACCACAATCCACTGCATCTAATGATATACGGGGGAAGGAGGAAGCCCAGAGAGAAAGTGATCCCACAAGAAGTTGATTACCCCAAACGTTTGACGACAAGATTAACTGAAGAGTATCAGGAAAAATTAAAGGCCTTTCAACTTAAAGTTGAACCAGAAGATCTCTGGAGTAAAAACTTGGAATGGTTTATAGAGAAGATAGCCCAAGTAGTTCAGTGCCTAAGGATAGAACTAAACAAGCATTTACAATGCAACGGTCTCGCGTTTGCCAAAGTTTGAGCTATTGGCATTGTAAATGACAACATTTTTATTTATGTGTTGGTTTTGAAAGAAGATAAATAAATGGAATTGCCATTTACAATGTCAATAGCTTAATCTCTCGCAAATGCGAGACCTATTGGATTTGCACCCCCACACACACACAGAGCCACACACACAGAGCCCCCCACACACAGAGCCCCCCCACACACACATACCGAGCCCCCCCCACACACACAGAGCCCCCACACACACACAGAGAGAGAGCTCCCCCCACACACACACAGAGAGCTCTCCCCCCCACACACACACAGAGAGCTCCCCCCCCACACACACACACACAGAGCTCCCCTCCACACACAGAGCCCCCACACACACACACACACACACAGAGCTCCCCCCACACACACACAGAGAGCTCTCCCCCACACACACACACACACACAGAGCTCCCCCCCACACACAGAGCTCCCCCCCACACACAAGAGAGCCCCCCCACACACACACAAGAGAGCCCCCCCCACACACACACACACAAAGAGCCCCCACACACACAGAGAGCCCCCCCACACACACAGAGAGCCCCCACACACACACAGAGAGCCCCCCCACACACACAGAGAGCCCCCCACACACACAGAGAGCCCCCCACACACACAGAGCCAATCAGTGAACCCCTGAAGCCCAATGCTACTTAAATAAAGTATTTCCTTTTATATTAACTAAAGGTCACTGATAACTTGTCCCCTTAACGCAACAGTTTCTCGCTTATAAGCGTATCAGACAGCAGGAGTTACTACGGCATAGTGACATCGGAAGGATGACAGGCCGAGTTGGCCTTACCTGAATTCGAAGGTGTAAGTGCAGATCACACGTAAATCAGGAGCATGAGTTTACTCAATCACCCACTTTATTTAAATGACTGACAAATTGGCAGCTCTTTGCCAGCTGTCCCTCAGAGGAGGTAATTGTCATCAGCAAAAGGCTTCAGAGAAAAATATCCTGCGATTTAACGTACCGAATAATGGTGGAGGTGGGGGTGGGTGGAGAAAAACGCACATGATTGTCTGGATGTGTGGCCAGGACAATGGCAGGAAGCTGAGCAGTCCGGCCTGAACACAGAGTGCGCTCCAAGGCCGGAGCCAGGCAGAGTTCACGCCGAGGCGCCTGCTGCGAGGTCCCAGTACGGAGAAGCCCCGCTCTGTCGGATACCCCACTCTCTAGGCCCCCTTCGAGCCTCCAAAGGACTGGCCCCCAAAGCTTGCCAGGGCCCCACGCCCCCCTCGCACTGCGCGAGCCGCAGGAAGAAACAGGACCCGCACCGGCCACCTTATTAACCCCTCATGCGCATCCCTTGACCCCTGCCGACCCTGTCCTCCACCCACTGAGAGCCCCTCCCCCACCTACTCTAAACATGATAATGCGGGCCGGGTGTGGGGGTGAAAGGGCATTGTCGCCATGGATACAGTTAGCAATCAATTGCAACAAAATTATGAGTATTTTACCACGTCTTTGCCCTCTCACCTAATGTTTGACTTGGAAATCAAGGAAAGGGGACATGTGATGTGAGGAGTCTGAAGGGCAAATTGTAAAAAACTGGGCAAAGTGAAGCGCTGCTGGAGGCAGGGGCTCTGGGGGGTCAGGAGACAGAGGTACGGCAAGAGGAGTTTTTTTTTTTTTAAAGTGGCCTGTCTCACCGTCCAAAGTGATACAGTCAAACATACACCCATTGCGCGCACCGTACAAAACATTATTAATACACAAATCTCAGAGCTGAGGTCCGCCGGTTTCGATGTGCGGCACAAGGCAACAAGCGGCCAGAGGTAAACATGCGGGGCCAGCAGAAATATCGCCCAGCCATCCTTGCCTCGTCGCCATGTGTTTATCGGGATTGCATAACGTCTCCCTCGCAATGATTAACACATCTTTGGAGGTGAGGTTCTGCGTAAACAGCGCGCGTTCTTTTCTGTCAAATGTTGAGCCAAAAACGGTGAAAGCAGCCACCTCTAGGCGCTGTCCAGGCGAACAAGCACTCACCTGGGGAACAACGGAGGCCCAGCACGGAGCGGGCATTTCGGCAACCCCGCCCACGGCCGCGGTAATGTGCGCTCGGAAAAACATGAAGCACACGGACAGGGGTGGGGGGGCGGGAACGGACAGCGGGAGGGGGGTCGGGAAGGCTTCCTCCGTTGGCGGTCGGCCGCGGAATGGCCCGAAAAAACCTGGTCAACAAAAAAAAATAAACCCCGCCCACGGCCGCGATGACATCGCAGAGGCGGAGAGCGAAAAAATCTCGGGAACGCCCACGAATCTGGTCCGGCCATGACGGACAGATCTCTGTTCCAATGGCTAGCCTCCATTTATGGAGCTAGCCAATGGAACAGAGGGCGGGACTAAGCCCTACACTGTAGGGACATAAGATTTCTCCTGGGCGGAGCTAGGAGCTCCGACGCCAAGCGAAACCTAAAAAAGATAAAAGAAAGGGTACAAAAATCCCGGTTAGCAGAGTGAAATGGTTCTCCATCGATAACCAATCTAAACAAGCATTTACAATGCAATGGTTTTGCCTTTGTTAAAGTTAGAGCTATTGGCATTGCTCTTGACATTATTTTTATTTATGTTTTTTTTTAACATAAATAAATGGCATTGTCATTTACAATGCCACTAGCTTTATCTCTCGCAAATGACACACACAAACACACACAGAGCCCCCCCACACACACACCCACACAGAGCCCCCCACACACACAGCCACACAGAGCCCCCCACACACACAGCCACACAAAGCCCCCCACACACACAGCCACACAAAGCTTCCTACACACACAGCCACACAGAGCCCTCCACACACACCCACACAGCACAAGCGGGCAACAGGGGCACACGGAGGCACAAGCAGGCAATAGGGGCACACGGAGGCACAAGCAGGCAACAGGGGCACACGGAGGCACAAGCAGGCAACAGGGGCACATGGAGGCACAAGCAGGCAACAGGGGCACACGGAGGCACAAGCAGGCAACAGGGGCACACGGAGGCACAAGCAGGCAACAGGGGCACGAAAACGGAGGCACAAGCAGGCAACAGGGGCACGAAAACGGAGGCACAAGCAGGCAACAGGGGTGAGTGAGCGACTCCGTCAGAACAGAGGAGCCTGCAGTCGGACAGAAGTTGCTGACTGCAGACATGCTGGCAGTCAGTTTATTGAGCAATCCACGGATATGGAGGGGCCGAGCAAAGTATCCGGGCTGGCTGAAGGAGCACGAGCTGCGGCATGAAAATATTGGATTTGTAAATGGTGCAACAAGGACATTGTTGAGCAAAGCACGGGCACCAGCACGCATTGGCTAGTCAAAACCTAAAAATGGCTAAAAATATATCATTTTTTTGGATGGTCTCGAAAAGCCCTCTATCGGCATTCCATGGCGCGGAGTGTTAGGTGGGTAGGTCATTTTGCTCCTTGCAAAAGAGCCGAATGCCGTCACTTGCAATTAAATTAGCTGATGGCTGAAGTGAGCCGACCCACTGTTCCATGTTGTATGCTGTAGTGGGCAGACAAAAAAGCGCGAATGACAACAGATCAATGGATGAAAAGGGCCGACTGAAAGCCTTTACAGGCATACATAATTGTAGTAAATTCAAAATGCCCTACCTAGCTAGCACTAGATGTAAAAAGAAATATAGGAGGGCACAACAACGGTGTTTATAGGACTACACTCACTCCCCGATAACCATCAAAAGCTTTGACGGGAACCACTAACACCAAGGGTATTGGCAAGTAAGAAACAAGTTACAGAGCAGGAGTGTAGTCCTCACGTATCCAAGACTCAGAAGGGCGCCTCTACACTGGCCGAGCCCACAAGCGCCTCTCCACTAGAAGGAAAGTAGCCGTCATTGAGTCAGGGAGCGCTGCAGAGTTCGACGTGCGACCGTTTTTACCCAGCGGTTCAAAAACGTAAGAAATGCGACACCGACACAATTTCCCAATAAATAAATAAATTATAAAGAAATGTGTCACACTTATTAAGGCCCCCAGTTGCATTCGACTGCTAATGATATATAGATTAGTTTTCAAAAAACTGCACACATTCTTTTAAAGTAGCAAAGCTGAGGTAGGAGATAAAAGTAGCGACAAAGGAGGAAATTCTAGCGCAAACTAAACAGCGAAGGACATAGAAACAAGTGACAGACAGGGAGGCGAGAGATCGGCGGATGAACAATGGGAGGAGTGAGGGCCGAAGAGGGAGGGGGCGAAGACACTCTATACACCCCAGGGCAGAGGCTTCCCGGGCACCCCATCTGTTCAGCACAGACCGGCTGCTCCTGGGGAGGGCTTTACCTGCTCAATCATCCATGCCCCCTCGGGGGAATCCCCCCTCCCTCCTCCTTCCCCCTCGAGGCCGTCTTCCCCCGCCCCTTCTAATGAATCCTAATGAAGAAATCAATCTCCAGCCCCAGGACAGGATTGTGGTTAATTAAGACTTCTGTTTCCTGCACAATACACCTCCTCTTCTCCGCGTCCCCCCTCCCCGAGGGTCTCATTGACTCCTTCCCTGCTAGAGGCATACGTATGCATTCAAGGCCTGCGCCCCTCGAGTCGAGCATTGGTGCTTCGTACCGAAGCCCCCAGCGCCCCCTGCCGGTGCACAGCCGCCCACTGCCAACCCCCAGAGGCTCCCATACTGATCCTGTTACTGAGTATTCCCAATAGCTCCCAAGCAGCTGCCAGCATTGCCCCTCTCCCAATACAGAGAATCCTAGTGTTTCGTCCCAGCTCCCAAAGTGGCCACTGTAACAAGGTGCCCGCGCGTATTAAAGGCAAAGGATTTCACTGGCCCCTCACAGCCTCACTCTCCAGGGGAGCTCATTCAAAGAGTCCCGAGGAGCTCCCTATGGAGGCGTCCAAGGCCTTGGCAGTGTCGAGGCTCCCGATGACGTCAGTGGATCAAGGTTGCCTAAAGCCTCCATCGGCCTCCTAGCACAAAACGCCTCACTGTCCCCTCTGCTGGCTGCTACTGCCCTCCCCGCCAGTACTCGGATGCCCTCTATTCAAACGCCTAGTGTCGGCCCAGTACCAAGGGTCCTCAGGTTTCCACAGTTCTCAAAGTATTCACCCCTCGCTGCCACTTAATACGAGGGGCCCTAGACTGCTCTGTTAGCACTAGGGAAATCCATACTGTTCATTTCAGTATCCATGCTACCCCCCTCCTGCCCTCTACCAATAGAGGCTTTTACTGCCTCCTCACCACCAGCGGCCCTCCTAGTACAGAAGCAACAATAACCACCTCTCAAAGCAGACTTCCAGTGTCTCCCTTCCTCCAAGGTACCAAGAGGGGACTGACCCCCCCCCTCCCCCACACACACTCACTCACTCACCCCCGGGTGGAAAAGCGCACCCAATAAAGATGCCCCCAGAGTCTTATCCACACTAAGGAGAATTTGCCTGCCTTCACATCAGTGCCACCACAAGTACAGAAACCACTGACGGCCACCACTGTCTATCCAGTACCTGGTGTCCCTTTCAGTGTTAAATTACTGCTCGCAAAACCCAGTGTCCCAGCACCGTCTGCCGGTCCTCACCTCCCGTTGCTTTCCCCAGTACAGAGCCCCCCACCCCCGTTCCCTCCCAGTCGTGAGGCTCACATCGCCACTTACAAGCAAAGACTACCTTCCATCAGAGCAGACAACCGCTGGGCAAGACCAACAAACACACCAGCGGGAGGGGGGGCGGGAACGGGGGCCGGAGACACGGAGAGCGGGAGGGGGGCGGGAACGGGCATTGTAGAGCGGGAACGGGGGCTGGAGACACAGAGAGCGGGAGGGGGGCGGGAACGGGCATTGTAGAGCGGGAACGGGGGCCGGAGACACGGAGAGCGGGAGGGGGGCGGGAACGGGCATTGTAGAGCAAAGCACGGGCACCAGCGGGAGGGGGGCGGGAACGGGGGCCGGAGACGCTGCGAGCAGGAGAGGGGGTGGGAACAGCGGAAAATTAAAGCAAGCACTCACCTGGACTTCTTCCGGGTGCCTTCAATGCCGGACCAGATTCGGGGGCGTTCCCGGCTTTTGGCTGACGTCGGCAAAAGCCAAAAAATCTCGGGAACGCCCCCGAATCTGGTCCGGCATTGACGGACAGGCCCATCGTCCAATGGCTAGGCTCCATTTATGGAGCTAGCCAATAAATGACGGGGGCCGTTCCAAACCACACTACAGTACTCATTAGGTTTTCGCCTGCGCGAAAAAGCTGCGCAGAGCGCAGCTTTCGCCAGGCAAAACCTAAAAAAGGGAGATACGGGCAGTATCAAGAAGTCAAAGGAAAAATTCCAACCAAGAGAGACAAAAATATTTAAATAGGCTGAAAGTTGAATTTAAAAAAATGGTTACTGATGCAAAAAGGTCGTACAAAGAGAAATGTTGGGTAAACTTGTTAGAATCAATTGAAGATAAAAACCTAAGACAATTTTGGAAACTGGTAAAAGCAGCTTCCGCCCCAACAGACGGAGAAATTAAATGTGTCGTTAGTGAGACAGCCTGGGAGAAGTACTTAAGGGAATTGTATGGGGCTCGAGATCCCCAAGGAGACCTAGAGACGCAACCTTGGCAGGAAATATCGGAAGAACTCAAATTAGATTTTAACGAACAGCAAGTAGAAAACACAATAAGGGAACTGAAGCTAACTCGTGCTGCAGGGCCTGATAATCTCCCTACAATAATATTAAAGTCAGAGTTAAAGTGGTGGGCAACATTCCTCTCCAGATGTTCCATTTATATAATGCCATTGAATTGAAAGGGCGCTGTAATCAGGCCAATCCATAAAAAAAGTAGTATGGACGCACCACAAAATTACAGGCCTTCTAGATATAGGAGAGAAGGTATTCTCAAAATTGTGTTAAATCGACTAAATGCTTGGGTTGATGAGTTCTCAATCGTACCCATTGAACAGGGAGGATTCAGAGAGGGGCATTCCACGATAGACCACTGCTTTGCACTATGGGCAATGGCAAGGAAGTCAACGGAACAAAATGGCAAGCTTTGCTGTTGTTTCGTTGACTTCCGAGCAGCGTTCGACTCAGTAGATCGGGACTGCTTATGGGAAACTCTTATTAAGAAAAATATCCCTAAAGACCTGCTGGCTATAATAAAAGAATTACACCAAGGTAATTGGGCCCAAGTAATTAGGGATACTGAAGGGTCATTAACGCCAAAAATACCTATTGCAAATGGCCTGAGACAGGGCTGCGTTCTGGCCCCACAGTTATTCTCTATATTCCTGTCCGATTTACCCGCCTGTCTAGAGGTTGAGGGTAGTGCAAGCCCAAGAATGGATGGAAAAAAGGTGCCCTATCTTGTATATGCGGACAACCTGGTAATAGTAGACCAGACTTAGTCAGGCCTCCAAAGAAAGTTGAAATCTTTTAGTGAATACTGTGAAAGGAAATTTTTAACAGTAAAGACAACAATGTTATGCTTTGGTAAAAAGGCAATTAAGTTTAATTGGTTCTTAGGTGATCTTAAACTGGAAACGGTTAATCCATATCGATACCTAGGGATGTGGTTCGATAAGACACTAAACTGGCATACTCATCTGGAAGCCCAAAAAGCAAAAGCGCACACACATCAATCTCTGGTTTAAAAATGTTTAACCGGGATTACGGGGATATGTCTCACCGTCCATTACTAAAAGCTTGCAATGATACCCCCGCAAGTCCTCTACGGCGCAGAAATCCTTTATTTGAGCAGTAAGGGAGTTTGGGACCTGGAGGAAGGGAAATGCCTGAAAACCCTTTTATCCCTCCCCCAATCATCAATGGTCCAAGCAATAAGAACCAAATTAGGAACAAAGTCTTGGGGGGTACAAGTACAAAAAGCGGTGATTAGATTTTGGAAACGATTGGAAAATGAAGAAGGCCAAAAAATTGCACAATGGTGTAGGAAAGAGGTCCAATTCAGTAACCTAAAATGGGCAAAAACTTGTAGGGAAAAATGGTGCAGGCCTGTGAGGGTCTAAAGGTGGAGATGTGCCAAGAATCCCAACAAATAGTCTGCACTAAGAGTAATCTGAAATTTAACGGGCAAGAAGTCTCTAGAAGGACTGACCTAGGATACCTGGCTAAGAAAAAATCAGTAGAATTTATGATGCACTCTTGGTCAAAGGAAAACTGGTTCCCTTATTTGAATATCTAACCAAATCGCTGGTATAGGCAGGAGATACTAAGGATGCGAATTGGGATCAATCCGTGGTTGATAAATAAAGAATTCAAATCGAAAATGTTAGACCACAAAGGGTGTTGTAAGTGTAGCCTGGGCACAAAAGGGGATCTAGTGCACATCCTGCTGGATTGCCTAACAATATTAGAACAGCGTAAATCATGTCTGCGCCCAATATTTTTAAAATACGATATAAGAACACGGGCACAGGCGGTCAACCTTCTGACAGAAATGCCTTCTATCGAAATTGCTATTGCTCTAGGGAAATACATAAAGGTAGTTCAGAGATCCCAAACAAGCCAGGAGTAAGTTTTAGAAATGTTATAATAAATGAATTATATAGCTTGTCTAAGAGAAAAAGGTTGTTTTTAATGTAATAATAATTCTTAAAGGGTAAGGATTATCCTAAGAAAGTGATATTTTACTGGTATCTGCTCTTAAGATATGTATACAGTGTGTGGAAGATTTTTAACCTGCAGTGCAACATTTTTATCTGTAACTATTTTTACTATTTTTCTGTAGAATATTTTAAATTGGTAACTATGCCTTTGCACCCGTTTAAAGATTATGGTCTAAATAAACATATTTTTGGACTTGACTTGACTCTCCAGATACGTATTCTTAGAATAGAATTCACAACAGTGCTTAAATTCCTGTAAAATATATTTTCTTCTTAAAAAGGGTTTTAAACATTTCCAGTATCATATCCAACAATAACACTAGTACGCACAGAATAAGTGGAACTACCATTAAGACATAACTTCACATTATCTGCCTTCGGGATTTCATGCAGCACATTGCCATGGTAGCTTTTTTTCTGCCACGCAAAAAAGCGCATTTCTGTTTTCATCACTGAAAAAGCAGTTGCACATACATCACAAATCAATCAAATTTAAAATGTCTCCAGATCATCTTTCTTAAACGTAGTCCTGGAAATTAAAGAGAACAAAAACAGAACTGTCTAAAACTTCTGATCCCTAAAGTGAATGCTGCAGAGCCCCTTTCTTTCTTTTGAAAAAGCAGCGATATGTCATTATAAAAAAAAACAATCTACATTAGAAGAAAAAAAATACGGAGGTAATACTTGCACACAAGTCACCATCAAGGGCTCCTGACTCCGCTCAGAAGGTATTCAGATGCAGGAAGGGCATAGCCTGCTGGGACATTCACTGTGTTTCTCGGGTTGCAGTTTTTAATGTGTAATACTTTTAACATTTTTTGTGTAATTGCTCTACTTTTTATGCAGACGTGCACCGGACAGTCTGAATCTAATTTAAATTGTAAATTGTTTAATCCCCTACTTGCACCTTTTGCACTTTATACTTGCCTTTCAGCTTCTTTTCTCACGGAATCTGCCTGGTCTCAATTACTGGTCTCCCCGCCCCGATCCGACGCGGTTTCACCGTTGCGCGGAGGGCGGGGTAGACAAGAGACAGGTAGCTCCGGTCTGGCGCTTAACTTCCGGAGGGGGCAGTGGTCTAGTGGTCGGCAGAGGAGATTCTTTGAATTTCCCATGCCTCAGCGACCGCGCAGCGGAGGCGCGCGCCTTAGGCAAGCCCGTCTGCGCCCATCCGCGGCCTGGGGCCACACCCCCTGGCAATTTTATACCAGGTATTAAATATAGCTCGCACTCCCTTCGCCTACTGCGCCCTACTATGAGCGCTTATTGTATGCACAGTATACATCCTGACATTCAGGACTGGCAATGCACATTTTGCGCTTTTAATGCTAGAAAGCTTACTGAAAGGAGGGGCAACCATTCCCAGCTATCCCTATCTCTAATTAACTGCAGGTCTATGGCGAAACACAAGGTCGAGCTGCATGACCTTCTATTGGAAGAACAAACAGATGTTCTGTTTGTCGCCGAGACCTGGCTTAATGAGGACTCGGCCCCTGACATACTGGAAGCTGTTCCTGAAGGTTTTGGGATTACCAGAATAGATAGACCTACGGGCAGAGGAGGAGGTCTTGCTATCATTTTCAAACACCTCCTACAGTGCTCCCTCGAACCAGCTGCTATAGAGGGTAGTTAAGCGGGCTTTTTTACTATCAGATTGGCTAATAACTATGTCATCAGAGGCCTGCTACTCTAATAACTATGTCATCAGAGGCCTGCTACTCTATCGTCCCCCAGGACCAGATAAGGGGTTCTCTCAGAATCTCATAGAATATCTGGTCCAACCAACGCTGAAGTACGATAAACTGCTTGTACTGCGCGACCTTAATTTACATTTCGAAGACTCCCTTATTCAGGAGGCACAGGAGCTGCACATGGAACTAGATACATTACAACTTTCACTACTATCAGACTGCCCCACTCATAAACAGGGACACCTACTGGATCCCATTATTTCTAACTGGGACGTTGTAAAAGTTAGATCCCCTCGCCCTGTTCCATGGTCTGATCACTTTGGGATACCTTTCATGATACAGACCCCAGGACTTAAACAAACTAAGGAAATCAAAAATGGGCGGCGCTGCAGGAGGTGGGCTGGTTTTTCACAGAAGGCGTTTAATGCAGCCCTTCTTCAGGCGGCACCACCGGCCGGGCAGGAGGTTGACCAAGTCTGTGCAGCTCTGGAGGAGCGCATTATGGCAGCCCTTGATCACACGGCACCTTGGACTAACAAGATGTCTATAAGGACAGCTAAATCTGCCCCGTGGTTTGGGAAATAACTCAGGGGAAATTAAAACTAAGTGTAAGTGTCTTGAAAGACGCTGGAGGTAGGACTTCTCGGACATTGCTAAGGAGGAGTATAAGAACCTTACTAGAGAATACCACTCACTGATAAGGAAGGCAAAATCCACCTACTTTCAGGAGAGAATTGAGCTAGCTGAAAACTCTACTAAAGAGCTGTTTAAGATCCAGGATGAAATCACCTCCATTTCTTCTATTGCAGCTCCGATTATAGGCTCTGAGAAATCTTGCAACTTGATTGCGGACTACTTCACTGCCAAGGTGGAGCAAAGATATGCCTCTTTCTCTGCTTCAGCCTGTGATAATTCGGGGAAAATGGAAAGAGGTGTGAATAACGTTATTTCTCAACAACTTCATGAATTTTTTTTGTGCCCAAGCCGGACATTATTAAACAGATAGCTGGGACCATTAAATCCGGGTCTCCTAGAGACCCTAGAACTCCTAAGGTGCTTAAAGGCAGTCTGGACCTTTTCGAGCCTCACATTAGACACCTCATTGACCTGTCCTTTAGGTCAGGTGTGGTCCCTACTAGGTGGAAGGAAGCAGTGGTACTTCCCCTACAGAAAAAGACCCACATTAGTGCAGGAAAACTAGACAAGCTCAGACCCATCTCCTTACTGCCTTATTTTTCTAAAGTGGCGGAAAAAATTGTAAACACCCAGCTGACTGAGCATATAGAGAAAAATAACCTTCTACACCCCTCTCAGTCTGGTTTCCGCGCACTGAGTCGGCCCTGCTTTATTCCATCGAAACCATACAGAGGCATGTGGATGCTAGACAAACACCGACGCTTATCCTGCTGGACTTAAGCGCAGCGTTTAACACGGTCGCTCACCACACACTCCTTCAGGCTTTGAGGAGCGCTGGTGTTACGGATAGGGCGCTCAAGTGGCTGGAATCTTTCCTAACCGAGCGCTCTTTCCAGGTCATGCAGGGGGAGTCCTACTCCAGAAACATCAAGATGAGGCAGGGGGTGCCACAGGGCTCGACTTTGAGCACGACTCTCTTCAATCTGTATGTGGCCCCCCTTGCGGACATTGCTGACAGTTTTGGGATTAGGACTCTCACCTACGCTGATGACACCCAATTGGTGGTCTCGCTGACCCAAGCCCAACCTGACGCCGACTCCAACTTCAGACTTTGCTTAGAAAATCTGGTAGCTGGATGACAAGCAATTGTCTGAGGCTTAACAGCTCCAAGACGGAGGTATTGGTGTTTGGGAGGGCCCCTTCTGTCTGGTCCTCTACTTAGTGGCCCCAGGCACTGGGCCGGACTACTACACCATGCGAACATGCTAAAAATCTTGGAGTTTGGGTCGATAATCAACTGTCATTTAACTATCCTACCCAACAGGTGGCAGGTGCCTGCTTTGGCATCATGCGTAATTTATGGAAAACCTTGGACATCCTCCCCAAGGCCTCTAGAAGGATCATGGTACAGGCACTGGTATTTTCGCGTCTGGACTACAGCAATCTCCTATACTTAGGTACTAGCGACAGGTGTATGCGCAGATTGCAGGGTGTCCAGAATGCGGCAGCAAGGCTTGTTCTGATGCGGCCCAGAAGATCATCAGCAAAGGCAGCCCTGTCTTGTCTGCACTGGCTCCCTATCAGGGAAAGAGTGACATTTAAAGCCATCTGCTTGAGCCATCATATCCTGCGAAAGAAGGCCCTGTTTACTTGCATGATTTACTATGCATGTATGATACAATTAGGAAGCTTAATCCAGCGGAAGTGGATTTTTGTGTGTCCCTAGAATTAAGAGGGCCAGGATGGGCGGCCGCTCTTTCCGCTACATGGCGGCTAAATTATGGAACACCCTTCCTCAAAGCCTCCATCTGGAGGAATCCGAATTTCTCTTCCGGAAGGGTCTGAAGAGCCACTTATTTCCAAGGGCATAATCAGTGCTGTGTTGTCTGCGGACTTCGCTTCTCTGGTTTCTGTTACCTAGCGCGGGGACACACTGGGTCAGTGTAACCAGGCGCTCTACATACTCCCGTAACATAACATAACAAGTGTTTTAAGCGGAAAGCTTGAGCCATAACTCACTTAAACGCCCCCTAGTCACTCAAAAGAAGCTATTTATAAAGTGAATAATTAATAATAATTCAACATGAACACAAGATAAAAGTCAAAGGAAAGATTTTCCCACTCCTGTAGTCAAGTGTGGGCCATACTTCAAGAACATGCTATAGAGCATCTCACCCTGGCAGGGCCCCATTAGAACATGTGCGTATATTTGTGTACTTGGGCCTCACACTTACATAATACCTGGGGTGGCAAGGCTCACATTAAAAAGCGACGATTAAAAAACAAGCAAGTAGTGAGAGGCATTCTTAAAATGACACGCAGACCACAGTGCCCTATTCTCCCAGCAATCAAAATTTACAATCTTAAAGCCCTGGGGCTGCTGCCTATGGTGGCGAGCTACGGGGACATCAGGGAACGACCTCTTTGGGAATGGAGGAAAATAGCTTTATGCGACAGCTGGTCGGTTTACCAGTAAGCACTCCTTTACTTCCACTTAGACTGGACCTTGGAACCAGAAACATCTCAGACAAATTAGTAGTGTGACCCATAATTTATTGGAGGAGGATCTGGCCCCCCCGGAGCTATCTGTTTATCGAAAGGGGTTAGAGGAAATCTTGTCCCCAGTGGGCTCTAGCCGAATTCCGTGGCTAAAGCATGTAAAGGGTACATTAATAGCTATCGGCCTTGAGGGTCTATGGAATATCCTGGCTCAGGCCGGGCCTATTTCAAAACTATATATTAGAACAGCATACTGGCTATATAGAGATAATCGCATACATAGCCAGTCGAGCCATGGAACTCCAACAAATGTCTTTTTAACAGCTAAGGATTCCTTTAAGCTAGAGAACTTCCTGGACGAAATAGAACCTCCTTCAGTCAGACGTCTCTACTTTCAGTTCCGGTATGAAACTTTACCTGTCCGGGCCTTTACTGCAATGTGTGAGCGTGTACCATGGGCAAAGGAGTTGCAATGCCCGGCCTCTGGGGATCAAAAAGAAACCATTAGGCACATTATCTTCTGCTGCCCAATTAACGTGTCCCAAAGGAGGTGTTGGATTATTCCACTGTCAGAAACTGGGAGTTAGGGAACATAAGTAAGCACTTAGGATTCTGAGATACGACACATGCAGGTTGTCAATCTTAGCTCTCTCTCGTTTTCTGATGAGTTTGTGGAGAATAAGGTACAAGTAGAGGAACCCTCAAAAGAAACTTGTATAGTGGCGAACAGTAACTTGACAGCTGTACAATCATTGGAGAATAGGAAGGCTAATACTTGTTGTATAACAGGATACATTTTAGAGTTTTTATATACCTTTTAACCTTTTAACAGGTGATTAACCTATTGTATTGCCTAGAAAGCCATGCTCGCGTAGCTTCAGGATATCTGGATTTGCAATCATGTCAACAATTAATTCAAGCCTAGGGAGGTACCAGGCCCTCCCAGACAAACTGCATTAGATCCTTACGCTGTAGGAGCCCACTTCATAGCAAGGAGTCATAGGTTGCTTTATTGGATATTTTCTTGTACAGAATTTTGAACATTTATACTATAAATGCCAAATGTTTTATGTATGTTTTATTCTATGTGCTTTTATGGCTTACAGCCGAAATAAAGTTTACATTATTATACAGCTATATCCTGGTACAAAGATATGGTGCTGTTGTTTTCCCTAGAAAGGGCAACAGGTTATAAGAGCAGGAAAGGTGCCCTGAGGGGAAAAAAACCCTCTTAATTTCAAAAGGAGCACCTTAAGGAGACAGATCATTTTAGTGAAAGGGTTCTAAGCAATATTCAACAAAATGATGTAGTTCTCCACAGGTCTGCTAGAAAGGCGAGGAAGATCAAGTTAAAAACTTGAAACTCCCATAGCTTCAGGATAACAGAAACAACAGAAGGTAGTTTCCTTTAAGAGATTGGTTTCGGTGCAGTATGCGCTTTAACCCATCTGGAACCATGAGGAACAAAGTAAATCATGTTGTTTCAAACCTCCCCAGAATAACATGGCAGAAATGCATATGGAGAAAAAGAAAGAGAATAAAACAGCCCTGTCAAGATGAGAGCAGAACACGTTCCCCCAGAAAGGTCAAACTTAGAAGAAGAACAAATATGTCCTACTGTCCTTAGTAAAACTTATTTGGGAAGAGTTCTTCCTTCTAGGTGGCTGTGAATCAAACAGACAATGTTGAGGGTCATCAGTGTAATGTACAATTGACTTTGAATAAAAATAGTTTAAAAAAAGAAACACTTGTTTCCCATCTGCTTCACCTATATGCAGTGACAGCTCCTTTGCTAAGGCAAAGGAGCGTTACCCCACAAGAAAAATAAAATGATGATATTGCCAGGTTATTATCATTTTTTTTTTCCCTAGCAGATCTAAAGATGGGCGGGGCTGCCCAGAGAGCAGGGGAGGAGTGGTGGCACTCCCCAAGTGCGCATAACTACTTAGCCGGCCATCTTGGACTGGCCAGACAATCCTGCACACTATGCATGTCCGCCACAAGGCTGTAATGCACAGCCTGGTGAGGAATATGGCCAGTCTCACATTCTCCGTCTGAGCGCCGAGCATTGGCATTCAGACCAATCACGACGCTGCTATCAAGAGCGTCGTAATTGGCTGGAGAAGTCTGGAAGCCTGGGTGCCTCCTGTTCCTGCGTCGGCAAGACGGACCGAGGAGAGGCGCCTGCCGGTAAGGTACGTTTATTTTTTTTATTTTTCCATTTCTCTCTCCTGTTTTTTAACTACCGCCTGTTCCACCACTGGTGCCTAGTAGCAGCCACTACTGCCTATATATGTGGGCCAACCGACAGCCCTGGTGAGTTGCAAACAGGAAAGTAAATTTCTTGCTAGGAGGAGCCAGCCCACGAAAGCGGGAGTCATCAACAACACCTTTAGGTGAAAATATGAAAGTTCACCTTATTTATCCACTAGAAATAAAGGAGAATTGAATACTCCAATATTGAGGTTTAAATAGTAAGGCTGCTAAAACTCTGTTCTGCGAAAGTAGGGCTGGAAAAAGACCAGAGACCGAGTAGGAAAAGACACCCGACAATATAACAATGACACTTCTCGGAAAAGACACCAAATATTTGACAATCCACCAACAGTTGAAATTCTGCATGCAAGGTGTGGAAAGAAAGCCAGAAAAGAAATCTGGCCAGTGCCGCTTACAATAACTGAGTGCATTAACTAAAAGGTCAATTGCGGCAAAGGATGGTATTTGCCCAGTGATGTCGGTGTTGAAGTCATCTGTGATGTCATCTGTAAGCATGTTTGAGGGCATGAGCAGTGCACAGGCGTATATAACCGGATACGTTCCGTTGTTTTTCAAATTAAAATAGAAATCCTAATGGAACCTTAACCAAAACTTAGCTTTAACATACTTTTTTCTATGATTTTACACTACATCCATGTTCCATATTGATATAATGCTCTGAGGTTAACACACTGAGATATGGTTGCAGAGCTTCACTTGTTGCCAGGCACTGCAGAAGCTGTGTTCCACCTAACAAGCTTTGGACATGCACACAGGGCTCTGTGCAGGATCTTGCCTGTGTGTAAGCTTGCGACCAGTCTCTGAATAAGAATTCACTGTGCACAGCCTTCAGCCATGCACACTATGATTGGTATGCAGCTAGAGCTTCCACTACACTCCCGCCTGCAGTACAAAACACAAGGGGCCACTATTACAGCTTACGCAGGCCAAACCCTGCACCCAGAGCCCGCTTTGTACAGTGCACTCGATGGTAAAGAGGTTGGAAAGGCTTGACCACAGTGCATGGAAGAACAGGAGTACGTTTGCTTTTCATCGTGTTCCTGGACCTGGCAGGAAATGATGCAGGTGGAACAGCCTATCTTGGTTAGGGAGAACAGGCCTGGACCCACACAGAGGCCAGGCCCTGCAGTCAGCACCAGTGTGCAGTGGGTTATGTAGATGTGAGTTTTCAGCAGAATTTCAGGACTTCAGCTGGGCTCTCCAATTAGTGCAAGGTAGGTAAAGTAAACAAGGAGTTAGGGAACAAGGCCATGTTCATCCACTGCCACACATGCAATACTCAGTGGGGTGGTGGCTGGTCAAGTACTTAGCTGAAGGTGAGGTGTTATTTCTTTCTAAATAACACTACATAGTAGCACATCAGTAAATAACACATACAATTGGTATCCACAGCAAGGTCATTAAAGATGTCAATTGTGAGTGATATGTGATGACATTTTTAACAGCATCTGTGGCATCATATGCTGAATGAATGAACAGTGCCTTGGAGGTGAGCACGGGTTAACCATAACTGTCAAATTCCCACTCCGGGAATCCTTTCTAGAGGAGACAACCCAACTGGGCGATGTTACACCGCCATGGGCGGTTGTCCTTGTCAGGATGTTTAATGGTTGCTAAGATAGTGATGCTCCTGCACCTACTTTATTATTTTCATAATAATCCACTCAACTTTCCCACTAAACTATTTCAGGAGCTGGAGTCCCTCCTCATAAATTTGCTCTGGGGCACGGGGCGCAGGAAAGTTGCGCTCGCCAGGATTCAGCTGCCGACTACGAAAGGTGGTCTAAGAGCCCCTGTATTTCTGGTGTGTTATCTTCACATCCAACTTCAGTGGCTGGTCTGGCGGCTGGCTGAATTTCACTTATATGAAACAGGCTTCTCCCAAGCACCATTTCAAAGGTGCTCTCCACAGACTGCTCTTCCTTGGCCCCCTGCCGGAAGCAGGTCCCTTGCTCAACTGCACAGTATTGAGTTGTATCAAGTGTAATATTTCCCTTGTGAATGTTCCACATCCATATACTTCCATCTTACTAATTGTGAGTCTGCCCACTCAGAGAGGTGTGTCCTTGCGACCCACAACTTTAAATTACAGGGTAAGGTAGCCCTTGAAACAGCTGGAGACTCGTTTTTGGATGAAGCCTTCTACTCCTTTCAACAGCTGATTGCCCAGTACTCTCTGACAGGTGGTACCTTCTCTTCCGTATGGTGCTATAAGAAGGGCACTGCAAAAACACTGGGAGCTTCAGCATAATGAACCTGAAACAAGCGCGATTCTTCAAACATTATACACTATTGGTCATGGAAGAAAGCTAATCACGTAGTTCTATAAAGCCATTGACCAATATAAAGGAGGTAAGCCTCCTTCCCCTTGAGAAACACATGAGAACAAAATGCATGCCACCCTTTTTCAAGTAAAGACAGGCAAAAAATCCTTGAACACCCTCATAAGATTTTCCAGAACGCCAACTTCAAGTGTAAACAATTTCACATCTTACATATAGCATAACTCACACCACATAGGTTGCACCTCATTTGCCCCAAAGCGTTTTAGGTTTACCCTAGATGCAGTGCCTCTCCGGCTGTTCTGATCCATATGCTCTGGGCTTGCCCTTTCTTGCCCATATCACTTACCACACAAATATTGATGGTTTCCAAGCCTGTCTCGTCTGGCTTTTTCCCAGGCCAAAAATTAAGAGGGTGACCATGAGATTTGCCGGCCTTCCCTTGAATATTGCCAAACGTGCCATAACCATGAGATGGAAATCTTCCTCGACATCTCTACTGTCCGTCTGGAGGAGAGAACTCCAGCAGAAGGCATATGCTGAGGGCATTGCCTTCCACAATAAGGAAAGGAGGGGGCTTCACAAGCAACCTTTAGCGGGTAACTAAGAAGTCCTCCTGCAGGCCCTCTTAGAGAGAATCAAAGTCAGAAATAGCCACCCTTCATTACCCCCTTCGACACAGCAGAGGCTCCTTCCTCCGCTTGCCTGGACCTTTGAAGGCCCCAAACTCTTTTTTTCTTCTTATGACTCCCCACCCCGAAAAGGAGCTCTCGTCTAGGGTATGCTATCTGCTTGGTAAATATGGCCTCCTAGCCCAGTCAGCATATTCAAGATACCTGCAATATTCACTTTACATGGTTTATCTACACCCCTAACCAAGTCATCTTAGTGCGCCCCACACAACTCCACAATAGCGGGTCAGGGGTGCAACTAGACCCGAACTTCAGAAGGGCTTGGGGGCTAGTACTAAAAAGTGTTGGTGGGGCTACCATTTTGCACACTGCGAGCCGAGACAGCATTAGAATACAAAAGGTATGAGTTTAATGCGCTAATGCATGGAAAAGGCATATGTCCCTGCCTCTTCTTTTCTACAGTAGCACATTAAAGACAGATCTTTTGTCTTTGCCAATACATTCCCCTGAGACACTGAAACGGCTGGAGCTCAGAGAGTGTCCACCAGAGCTGCGAACATTGGATGACATCAAGATGGTTGGTACCAAGCGAGTCCTGTGCATGTAAGAAATGAAAGCACTGAAGGCATACTGGAAAAGTGTCTTTTCTGATTAAAAGTAGCATGAACTGCAGAATGATAACATACTTCCAGGAACAAGTTGTTTGTGGGGGGATTCTCCCAATGTGCCCACTAAAGGGTTCCCACAGACATTGTGAGGAAGTATTGGTGTGAAGAATAAACCAGGGTAAAGAAAATCGTTAGGGCTTCTATCTAGCGGTCACAAAATGAGGTGGGTTCACCAGCAGCTCGAAAGGAAGGGGTATCCACGGCTCAACATCGGGGGCACATCACTTAATCTCCTCGTGCCTTAAACAAAAAAAAATCAGATTTTATGTAATGTAATCTGGTGCTCATGTAAAGCATCCTGATGCCTTTGGTCCGTGTTTGCTCTATATAAAACTGATTGTATAACAAGCATCTGCAATGCAATAGGTCTCTCATTTACGCAAGTTTGAGCTATAGTAAATGACAATGACTTATTTATATTTTGGTTTTTAAAACATAAATAAAATGAATTGTCATTTACAATGCCAATAGCTTAAACTCTCGCTAAGGAGAGACCTATTGCATTCCAAATGCTTCCGTTCAGAAAATAAAGATGCCGGATCTAGCGGAATTTACATCACGCACATTTGACCCACTAAAGGCATCACTGAGTTGTCCTCTTCTATCTCCCATGACCTCTGAACAGCTTCCTGTTTGCTACAAGTTAAACAAGCAGGTGGTCACAACTGCGCATGAGAGACCCTCCGACGCTCCTGCAGTTAGGGAAACTCATTAAAGAAAATAGTGCTTACAGACTAAAGAAGACGCACCGTATAACAACCCAAGTAAAAGGGCCAGTCCCCATGGGAGTTTACAAATGAAGACAAGGCAGTACTAAGGAGGGACTAACAAGCCTAATAACGAATCAGAAGCCAGCATTTATGAAGGACGATGACACAGGCCAATGACAAATATGGGTGGAGAGATGGCGGGCTTAAAGTACAGCCACCAATACAGCATGGCTTGCAGAACAGCGCATGTGCTGCCCAGGCTCGACCTAAAAAATGGCAGGTAGCCAGGAACATTTTACCCAGAGGTTTGGAATTGCTACCCCGTGCCCTCTTTGCTACCCATCCACCCCACCCCTTTTTTGTCAACATCATTTTGCATGTTCTTCTATGTTTGTCAGTACATGGCACGTTAAGGACAAAAATCACAAATTCCCCCATCCCCACTTGCTATTTACAGAAAAGTCTGGAGTGCTAAATGGTCATTGCATTTAAAAAAAACTTTCTTCACGTTTTTGCATTTTTTTACCCCTTAATACCACTCACAGGAGTAGCAAGGATTTCTGCTTGTTTGTGTGGAAGCATAGGAAGATGGCAAAGATTGCCCTTAAAGTGCAGATGCGGTCTCACATACCAAGAAGCCCTTTTGCGCGCACCTGATCAAGTACCAACTTTGGTGAGCATCAGGATTCCTTCATGGTGGAGTGGGGGGGATATTAGCTCTTTTAATTGTTACTCTTCCTTTTGTTTCACCCAGTTAACAACAGTTAGATGCTATTGTTGATAGTGCTAGAAATGGGTGTCTATAACGCACCTTCCCATCTGCTAATTCCCTGAGTTATACTCTTGCAACTGTACTATTTAACGTCTATATTATACAGGGGCGGCTCCTCCACTAGGGCCGAGAAGCGTCGCCCCAACTGCTTTCTTGCAGTGCTTGAAGCAGATACAAAAATGGTAATAGCTTTCAGTCATTAACATTTTATGTTTGGTTGCGGGTGGGCGGGGCTACTCTGCGAGCAGGCAAGGGAGGGGAGGAGTGGTGTGCCCACTCCTGAGGGCGCAATGACTGTATGGTCGGCCCTCAGGGGGCACCCAAACCAGTCATGCGCACTCTGACCTTCTCCATGCAGGCTGCAATGCAATCTGCATCGAGTACATGGCCTACCCGTAAGCCACTGGCTGGGCAGCGTCCCCACCAATCACAACGCTGCAACCAACGTTGTGATTGGCTTATGGGAGGGAGTCTGGCTGCCTGTTTCTGACGGAGGCAGGAGAGCAGGAGCAGCGAAGACACGGGACCCGTCTGGCGGAAAGGTAAGTCTATATTGTTTTTTTTTTTTTAATTAACCCCCCCCGCCCTTGTCCCCCTTGTCTCCCTTTTCCCCTCCTCCTCCTCCCTTCCACCCTCCTCATCCACCCATCCACCCGCAAGCCTAGCCGGCTGCAACCAATATTATATGAGGATCCACCCTACAATCCTGGGCAGAGCGGCATTGGACATAATCAATGTGTTTTGTACTAACCTGAATTTATCAGTATGATGCAATAATCATTTATGCCTGTCTGTAATTTTTCGTTTGAATGGTCAAACACAATAAAAATAACTTTAAAAACATAAATCAAATTTTTATGGTATTTTGACTCAAAATCGTAACCATAATTCAGGTAGATTGTGATTTTTAAGTGCATTCCGGTGAGTCAGGTCCCTGACATATGTTCAGGGTATCCACAGCTGAGATATTTACATATAAGAAATCTGAATGCAGTTCATTTAAAAAGTTGCAGGTTATCCTGTAACTTGGTTCTGCTAGAACTACATTGACATCCCTGCTAGCACTTAGTCTAACAAGCACATCTACTATATTTGTCTGGGAAAAGCAAACCTCTGTGAACATAGAACAGGCATTTACAATGCAATAGGTCTCGGATTAATTAAGTTTGAGCAATTGGCATTGCTAAATATTGCAACACCAATTGCAACAAAAGTCTATAAATTGTAGGCCAAAAAAATGTGTATTTATTTTTGTAGCAATGGTGGCATGCTGCGCTTTAGATGAATATGTTTAAAAGTAAAGTGCGCCATACTGCTATTGCTACAATAGTTAATTGTGGATGCGTTAACAATTGATGTGTACACTGATGGCTGGTGGTGTGTGTGTCTGTAGAAATTGTGCACTGATGGCTGGTGGAGTGCATGCCTGGTGGAAGTGTGCACTGCCGGCTGGTGGAGTATGTGCCTGGTGGAAGCGTGCACTGACGGCTGGTGTTGTGTGTCTGATGAATTCGTGCACTGGTGGGTGGTGGTGTGTGTGTGTGCTTGGGGAAAGCGTGTACTGATGGCTGGTGGTGTTTGGGCCCGGTGAAAGTGTGCACTGACGGCGTGGTTGTATGTGTGGTTGTCTTTGTGGTTGTGTGTGTTGTGTTTTTGGTTATGTGTGTGGTGGTGTGTGTGGTTGTGTGTGTGTGTGTGGTTGTGTGTGGTTGTGTGTGTGTGTGTGTGTGTGTGGTTGTGTGTGTGTGTAGTTGTGTGTGTGTGTGGTTGTGTGTGTGTGGGGTAGGTGAGGGGCAGATATGCGTAATGTTGTCAGCTCTGAGGAGCACACAGTTTATGCTCATATTCTGAAGCATGAGCTTCCAGACTCCCTGCTCGCCCTTAACGGTCGGTCAGAGTTATGCACTGATGGTGTCTGTGCTTGGTGAAAGTGTGCACTGACTGTGTGGTTGTATGTGTGGTTGTTATGTGTGTGTGTGTGTGTGTGTGTGTGTTGTGTTTGTGGTTGTGTGTGTGGTTATGTGTGTGGTTTTGTGTGTGTGTGTGTGTGGTTGTGTGTGTGGTTGTGTGTGTGTGGTTGTGTGTGTGTGTGGTTGTGTGTGTGTGTGGTTGTGTGTGTGTGGTTTTGTGTGTGGTTGTGTGTGTGTGTGGTTGTGTGTGTGTGTGGTTGTGTGTGCGTGGTTGTGTGTGTGTGTGGTTGTGTGTGTGTGTGGGGCGGGTGAGGGGCAGATAAGCGTAATGTTGTCAGCTCTGAGGAGCACACAGTATATGCTCATATTCTGAAGCATGTGCTTCCAGACTCCCTGCTCGCCCTTGACGGTCGGTCCGAGTTATACCTTGCACTGCTGTTAAGCCTCAATAAATCCCAGGCACACTTCCGCTTTGCATCTATCGCCACTGGGAAGAAGCAGTGTACCAGTACATTGATTAATTGGCCGACTGATGGAGACCCTCCTGTGAAATCTAAAGCATTTAATAAAATAACCCTCATGTTAGCTATTAAAGTGACCCTCACATTATATCCTCAAATGACCTTCACGTGAGATAATAAAGTGACCCTCCGGTGAGACCTGAGAGTTAGCCTCTTGAAATCCAAGGGTGATTATACCTGAAACGCCCAAATAAGCCGGTGTGACATGTCCAGGAGCCACCTAAATTACCTAACTGTATTTACAAAAACTACTGAAATGTGAGAAAATAGATGCAAAATAGGTCATGTGCGAGACCCCGACATGCCGCCCCTACGCTAGACGATTATAAAAGTATGCACATGTCTATTTCTGAGCTTTTAAACTCTCCTGACATAGAAATAGTGGTCTAACTAGAAGATTATATCTCAGACCACTGGGATTATGTGGCAGTGATGGACCAAAGTATGCCGCTAAATTAAATGGGAAGAAAAGGCAAATTATGCGGCATAATGCAACACATTTTGTGATATTACTTAACTATTTTGTCTTTTTTACTCACGGTAACACCATCTGGGCAAAGATTTCACCTTAGTAGCAGTACCTGTTTAACATCCAAATGCACCAATAAACAAATAAAAGATAACTAGTCAACTATTGTAAAAGGTCTTCCACTGCGCTTGAACTCATCGTCAAGCTTTAGTGAGCTAGAAGCATGCAGCGCTAGGAGAAAGCAGCTGTGTGCAGAGCGAGGCGCTACAGGAGATAGATATACAGAGAAGGAGAAGAGATGCCTTGTGCGCAGAGCCATCAGGAAGGAAGTGAGGACTCTTGGCATCACCTTACAGTACACTCTTCGTTTGATGCCGTCCACATCTGCAGAGCAGAGGCCTGCAGAGAGGTCCTGGCAGGCTCGGCTCAGCTCCATGAATACTGGAGGGGTGGGGGGGGAGATGCCTGGCTCTGGCCCAGTCCGAGGTCCTGTTGGCACCTCGAGCCCATGACGAGCTGAGCCTCCATGTGGCATTGCCTGCCCTCACCTCTTAACCCCGGATGCGGTGTAATGGCCAGACCTGCTGACTTTAGAACTGGGAATCGGGTTCGTGCGGAGTCGCTAGACATCCTATAGTTCTGGACGAATAAGCTAATATTCCCGGGACAATAAAAATGAATGTGACCTTGTGTAAGGTAACTAGAATGAATGACGCCCCTTAACAGGAAGCACACCCATCCAATACCTGGCCTCTCTGAAGAGAGCACGCAGCGATGGTCAGCTATGTGCGAGTGTGTGAATGGGTTGAGTGGGGGTGAAGAGTGAAATAACTTGCAATACCACCTACCATCGTCCTGCCCTAACAGCCTCACATAACGCCTTAATTTGCTAAAATGTGAGGGACAGTACAGCAGCAAAATGTGGATTGAAAGGATAACGCCAGCAGCGTGGGTAATGTAATAAAGGGAGTGGCTTAAATAACGTGCAAAAAAATAATAATAATAATAATAATTTGTGCTTAGCTTAGTGTGCTGCCCCACTTGTATTTTGGCTGTTTCCGTCATTGCATCCAGATATATAATACAACGAGTAGCAGCATACTGACAATAAGTCGGGTCTATTGGCTTTGTCAATGGTTGTTAGTTGCATAAGATAAATAAGCAGCAACAATGGCTTGGGCTATAGTACGCGGCAGGGTTGGGTATAAAACAATTTTTTTTTTTAAAAAGAGGCCAAAACTATGCGGTATAATGCAGCACATTTGGGTGCAAAGGGGGACTAAACAGGCGCAAGCTGCGGATAGTGGGAACAAAAGTCACAGAACTACAGGAGAAATGTAAAGGGATAAGGGGATAAAGGCACTTGGAGATAATATTGCTCACTGGCTAGGGCAATGAAATAGCGTTCACGGGTAACAACGACCAGACAATCACCCCGCAGGTTCTATTCGAGAGCACGAGTCACAGGCCATGACACGGCCATTCGCGGGGGTGGGTGAATACGGATATATAGAAATAATATCAAGAGAGAGAGAGAGGACTTTAGTAGACATAACAGAAACTTCAAAAGGCATGCTCCTATTCAAAGAATCAATCTAGCGGCGGTGAGCTTCACACAAAACACAGCAAAAATAGTAAATTTTTGAAGTTGAAACTAACAACAAGTTTGGTGCTGAAATGCGTAATAATGTTGAAAGGAGGGGTAAACACCGTTAAGTATCGGACTGTGTTCATGGAACAAAAACGTTTGCACATTTTTCGTTCTGCGATGCTGGTTGGACACAATAGCGCCCAAGTGCACGCTTTGGATTTGATAGCGCTGGAATGTGATGGGGTTGGATGCTTTTGTAATACCTGCCTTGAGTTTTCCTTTCTAAACCATCTTTATGGCCTGCACAGTGAGTTTCTATTGCATGCATCGATTCACTAGTGGTGCATTATGGGATTTATAGTTTTTTTGCTTCAGTTGAAGCAGTTGAACTAACTCCTGACACACAAAAGCCCAGAACCGGATACCTGGTGTCCCCTCCTCGGCATAGATTAGAATGGAACTCCTCACCCATACGATATTAAAGTATTGCTTTTATCAAGAACTAAACATGAATTCAAGTTTGGTGCTGAAATGCGTAGTAATGATGAAAGGAGGGGTAAACACCGTTAAGTATCTGACTGTGTTCATGGAACAAAAACATTTTCACATTTTTCGTACTGCGTTGCTGGCTGGACACAAACCCCGAGAATAGGTCGCAAGCAGTGAAGCTGAAATTCGTAGTAATGTTGAAAGGAGGCGTAAACACAGTTAACCCCTTAACCCATTACCACCGCGGTTAACGGGTTAAGTATCTGACTGTGTCCATGGAACTGGGCTATAGCGCCCAAGTGCACGCTTTGGATTTCATTGCGCTGGAATGTGACGGGGTCGGATGCTCTTGTAATACCTGCCTTGAGTCTTCCTTTCTAAGCCATCTTTATTGGGGCGGCACAGTGAGTTTCTATTGCATTTGAATTGCTGCCACTTTAAACCTTGCCCCGTGTTCGCAGGAGTCCCCCGCCCTTTCAAGTCTTGCTGTTCCCATTGCGGCTAGGATCCTCAAGGTGATTCCTTATCAAGCCCACTGGAAATAGGGTAGTGGTCGGCCAAGTTACGCAGCAGGGATTTTTCATTTATGGGTAGGCTAACGCAAAGCTGTGCGCCGCGGCCGTGGGGTCTGTGTACCCATCCCGGCACCCCTGCCCCTCGTTAGTGCCAAACAATGCTTGTTGTACACCTTCTCTGACTCCGCCCCGCTCCTGCAGGGGGGTGTGGGGGAGCGGCGAGGGGAGTCCGAGATAAGTAATCAACTCCAAGGTGGTAAAGAGCAGTAAAAAACATACGTCAACACAGTCGTCGGGAATAAAAACAAGCATAGTTCTGGGGGATGTGAAAAGCGACGCCGCCATCGCGAAACCAAAAGCGATCACTGATCGCTTTTGAAAACAACAAAACCACGAGTGGTGCGTGCCCGCCATATGCTTTCAATTATCGCGCCTGTGTCTGGGCACGATAATTGAAAGCATACGTCAGGAAATGTGCGTAATAGACACCAATAGGCCAGGGGCGGAGCTATGCGCCCGCCTCTGGCCTATTGGTGTCTATTTTACAAAACAGCAAGCAGTGAAAGGCCAATAGCAGGCCGCAGAGGAAATTCACACACACGAGCATGAGGAATTTCCAGGTCCATTTGCTAAACCCTGCCAAAAGCACTCTGGCTGCGCGAACACTGCTGCTCAGTGTATCGCTAGGCCGAGACCTAAAAAGGGGTACTTTCTACAGTTATTCTGGAAAGCTACCTTTACTAATGTATTTAAAGAAAAGCCAATGCACTAAAATAATTGATAAACAGCACATAAAACAGGCTCATCTAGAGTCAACATTCTCTATGGCATGTAGGGAGAGAATAAGGGCATGGGGCACATTCTGAGCAGGTGCATCTAGTAGTGTAATCGAGAAAAAAATTATTTGAGTAGGGTAACAAAAAAAAGAACATCTACCAGGGTGATCTACAACAATTATCTTCTATAACAAACACAACTACCATGGCAAGTTGTATGAAGTAGATATGATAGAAACACATATACACTTACTAAAATGACACATTTCCCACTGCTGTATGCAACAAGCACAAGGGTTAAATAGCAAAACTATTCAAAAGAGTTTTCCATATTCCAACATTATGCGGACAATGCAGCTCCAGGAGGTATATCTACCACCATTACCGGGAATGAACAAATTAACCATCATTTTCTGGAATGAACACACAAACTTAATAGCAGGTTTCTGTAACTTGCCCCCAATATGACAGTTTTAGGGCTCTTGAATTGTTTCTGGACTAACTACGGCACTGCAGAGGTTTGTGATATTCTAATCATCATGAGAACATGCGGAAACGAAAACTATACCTTTCTTTTCCACATCATGCTTCTCTTAGCTACCTCACACACATTTCTTAGCACCAGAATTTAGTTTTTTCTCCACATGCAGAGCCAGGCACTGTTTTTAACTTAGCCCAAGACATTTCTATACTGATTGCATAATTGCTGAGTTGGCATCTGATGCTGGCAATTTTAGCTTCCTGTGATTTCCTTGGAGAATATTTCCTGTTGTTTCTGGTACGTCTGACCAATTTTAACCGCAGATACATACCGGTCATTGATGCTCTTTGCTGTGCCATGCCACTCTCAGCCTTCTCTGACTATTGTATAGGAGCTCTTTTTGTAAGCTCATTGCTTCTCTTCTAAGGGGCCTACTGTACAAGCAGTATGATTTGATTTGATTTGATTGGGGATTTGTATAGCGCACTATCACTCCGGGGAGCATCTTGGCGCTTATTTATGGTTTGTGTATTCCAAAAAGGTGGGAGATGTAGTGACCCATAAAGGCGTTTCAGTTTTAAACCAGGGTTTTACAGGTAGTGTCTGTTAGGTTGTAGATCCAGGTTTTGATGGCTTTCCTGAATTTGCTCTCACAGGAGATTTCTCGAATTTGATGTGGGAGTTTGTTCCATGCTTTAGATCCTCTAACCGCTAGAGATTTTCCCCCTCTAGTGGCTAGTCGGAACTTTGGGATAATCATCAGGTTGGCCGTTGCAGATCTCAGTTGACGTCCAGGGTAATAGCGATTGAAATTGTTGAGCAGGTATGTTGGGCCTCTTTTATGAAATGCTCTAAAGGTGATTATCAGTAATTTGAACAGAATTCTCTTTTGTATGGGGAGCCAGTCAAGAGTGTCAAGTGCTGCAGATGCCGAGGACTTTCTTGGCATTTTTAGCACTAATCTTGCTGCGGCGTGTTGTACCATTTGCAACTGGTGTAGGGCTGCTTTGTTGGCCCCTACATACAGACTGTTAGAATAATCCAGCCTGGATGTGATTAATGCCACCGCTACCGTTTTCCTAGCTGATAGGGGGAGGAAGTCAAAACATTTCCGAAGACTCTTAATGACATTGAAACAAGAACCAGCCACTTCACTTGTCTGTTGCTTAAAGGACAATGCCTCATCGAATTTGATTCCTAAGTTTCGGGCACTCTTTATAGTGCTCGGTGGGGCTTCTACATTGGATGGCCAGCAGGTCTGGGGTGAAAACAAGTTGGTTTTCCCGAAAGGTAAGATTTCGGTCTTTGCAGTGTTACATCTCAAATGGTTTGTGTTCATCCACTCAAAAGTGGCTTTCAAGCAGTCTCTAAGGGAGCGTTCGGCAATTGCCGCGTCCTCATCTAGAATTAGGACTAGTTGAGTGTCATCGGCATAGGCTATTGAGCTAATAGCAAAAGAGGAGATGAGCTTCATTAATGGGACCCTGTAGAGATTAAATAGTATGGGGCTTAAACTGGAGCCCTGAGGTACCCCAGACTGGACTTCCCTTGCCTCAGAATGGTATGGCCCTAGGATGATGGTCTGTTTTCTTTGTCTCAGGAAGTTGGTAAACCATTTCAACACGGTGCCCCCTATGCCTACACTTCTCAGGCGATGAAGTAGAATATCGTGGGACACCGTGTTGAATGCTGCGGATAAATCCAATAGGATCAGGACTGCTCTTCTGCCCTGATCCAAAGCGGCTCTGATTGTTTCCGTCGAAAAGATGAGGGCAGATTCTGTAGAGTGGTGAGAGCGGAAGCCCGCTTGGTTTGGATGGAGAAGGTTATTGTCCTCTAAATATGCAGTGAGCTGTTTATTTACGCATGTCTCTGTAAGTTTGCATAGTGCTGGGAGAAGTGATATAGGTCGAAGATTTGACAATGTCGTAGGATCTTGAATAGCTTTTTTTTTGAGAGGTTTGACTACAGCAACCTTCCAGCATGTAGGGATATCTCCTGTTTGCAGTGAAGAGTTTAGTATTGAATTAATGATTGGATTAACCTCATCTTTTATGGCCTTAAGTAGTAGAGGAGTTCAATTTTGAGATGGCTTGGGAGGACACAGCTGGGCTGATCATAGTAAAGCTCTCCCATGTTAAGGTTCCAGGTATATCCTTTGGAACTGTAGGGCCAGCTGTGTTTAATGCTAACTGATTGATCTGTGGGAACTCTTTTGTAAAGTTTGTGATTTTCTGTTCAAAGTATTCCGCAATTTTGTCACAGAGAGCTTGGGACGGTGGAATTTCCTGAGATAATATTTTGGGTTTTCTAAAACCGTTGACTATTTGGAATATCTCTTTTTGATTATTATTAGTCGACTCAATCAGATTTGTGTAATAGTTGGTTTTAGCAAGCTTGATAGAGATAGGGTAATTCCTCCTAGCCTTTTTATAGTTTTCCCTATCTTCGCTCTTATATTGGCGTCGCCATTTTCTTTCTAAAAGTTTCACTTCTCCTAGTGTAACCTTTAAGGGGTTGGTATACCAAGGAGCGGATTTTTTCCTTTGTATCCTTTTTGATTTGGTTCCTCTTGTTGTCAGTCTTTCTCCAATAGTTTTCATCCAACCCTTGTAGTGTTCATTATCAGTGATCACATTTCCCACTAGGGCTGGTTTTTCTGCCTCTACCCAATTCATCAGGTCCGGGTGTTCGTGATTTTTCTCCAGCAGGGGGTTGAGTTTGTATTACACAAGGTTGAATTCGTTTCTTTATTATTACCAATTTTTAGATTAAAACTAATGAACTTGTGATCTGACCATGTTTGGGTCAGTGGTGGTTCTACTGTAATTGTGTTGATATTAGAGCAAATGCAGTCTAATATGTGCCCAGCATTAGAGTTGGCTCCACAGTTTGGATTGTCAAACCCAGTATGCGCAGGGTATCTTTAAAGCATGCAACGTTAGGGTCATTAAGATCATCCAGATGTAAGTTTGTATCCCCTAGCAAGGTGAAATTAGCGGATCGTAAAATTAGGTTAGCAAGTGCTTCCCCGAGACTTTCTAAGAACCGGGTTGCTTGTCCGGGGGGGTCGGTATACTAATAGGCCAGAAAAGGTAAAAGAATCATGAACTTGAAGATTGAAACTCAAACATTCTGCTTCTTTTATTTCGGATATTTCCATGGTGGAACATTTAAGGGAATCACGATGTATGATTGCTAGACCTCCTCCCCGTTGGTGAGGTCTGTCCAATCTCTGTATTAAAAAGCCCGGGGGTAGAGCTTTGACAATATCCGGATTGGACCAATCTTTGAGCCACGTCTCAGTTACCAGTAGACAATAAAGGTCCTTTTCAGCAATAAGATCATATATATGTTGGGCATTCTTGCACATGGAGCGGGCATTGATGAGGCCTCCCTTGAGAGTCCTATCGGCGTTTTTGGGTCGTTGTGTCATGAAGGGTACAATATTTTGTTTACATTGTAGGCAGCTTATAGGTCCTGTCCACTTGTCTACCACAATGGTTTGGGGACAGTGCACATATGCACCCTCTTGTCAGAGTCAGACGCTGTTCTCATTTTACACTTAGTCTAATATATAAGTAGCACCTACCACCACTATCTGAAATGTAGATGTACTTCACAATTATACCAAAGGTTCAAACATTACTATCACCACTATTAACTGGGAATATTAGGCCTTAGGGAAGCTGTTACTTCTCTGAGTCGATATCTCACCTCATCAAAAACCTTCAGGCTGTAGGTATTGTCATCGTCTGCAAAATAGACCACCCCCTCCTCGCTGAGCTCGCGGTTCTCCCGCAACCACTGCAGTCCCAGGTTGCGCTGCTCCACGCCACGCGGCTTGAGCCAGTTGGGATCATTCTCCTTCAGCTTGAAGTCCTTTGGGGTCTCCACCTGGAGGTGGGTGTATTTTACCCCACCATGTGCCAGCAGATCTGTCACTAGAGGTGTTTTGGCTGCAGCGTCCTCCACAATAATCCAGTGCAGATTTTTGACATGAAGTAGAGTCTGTGACAGTCGGGTGAGCTCTGCCTTCTGCACCAGCCTAAGTGAGGGACAATAAAGATATGACACTTCAGAGCAAGCTTAGCCAGCACTCACAGACTGTAACTAAGCTGGTTTCTTTGAGCTTTACTTAGGACCCAAATCAGGTGCTTTATTGCTCAGAAAACAATAACAAGGAAATAAAACTCTGAAAGTGCAGGATCTAACTAATCACTGCAAAGAAAGAAATGCCACCCCTTCATCAATACAAAACTAACATTCTTATATAAAAAAACTCTCAAAATGATCCCATGAGTTCCATAGGCAGTGTTTAAAATATTGTTGAGCTTTGTTTGCAGAAAGTACAGCTAGTTTACATCAATGTGAACCTGAAGCACAATGTACTTCCAAAGTAATAACTGTACATATAAGAAGGACATTGTCTTAGCCATTCTAAAAGAAGGAATCACTGTACAAACAGATCCTTTCTTTAAAAACTTCTGGACCTACTACGAAGAACCAGTTTGCAGAACAGCTGCAAGGGTGTACCTCCCCAAACAGCCCGGTTAGCAAAATAGGCAGAGCCAGGTGGTAAAGTGTTACCCATTCAACTGTCTCAGCTCTGGTGAGGTGTGGTTAAGTCTGGTGTTAGATACCATCCTCCCTGAAGCATAAATTCCTTACTTCAGAGGAAGGAAGTTTCCCAGCACTTTCACAGCTCAAAGTGTACAGATAATCGCACTAGCCCACAGATCAAAAATCATCTATCTACCTGGTATGAACACTCGCACAAAAAAATGAAGCAAAAAGGTGAAGTTCAGCACTTTTCACACCACTCCAACAACCACCCGAGGCAAAGGTGGGAGTGCAAGACACAGCACAGAAAATTAGGAGAGCCAGCTAAGATGGAAAATGGTAATCAATCACAGATTTGCATAGCCTAGGCTAGAATGGAAGCCAGTTTTTGATGGCGAAAAGAAGGCACTTGGTTCTACCAGTGCGTCACTAAAAAATGGTTTGCTAAAATGGTAAACTAAAACAGCAAAGAGGTCAAAGGAGCTCCGCCATCTGTAGTAGTCTGAATGACAGATGTAAGAGACCAAATAAAGATCAGTCTGGAACAATAAGTGCAGGAGAGTTGGGGGAACAATGTTTTCAGCACCAGACTAAACGAAGGTTGAGAGTTCAAATATTTCACAGAAAGCTGTCTTGAGCACTCACACACTGCAAGAGAGCTGGATGAGCTTTGCCTTCAGCAACAGCCTCTCAACTGTAACCTGGAAGAGGGATAAATCTATTTCAAACTGTCATCAACTGGTCTTTTTCGAAGTGCCCCGTCCTCTCCCCTCACACATCACCCACCTACCTGGCAAAGGTTGGAGTAATGATATAGATGGTGGGCAGTGGCTTAGTCTCTGCCTCCTCTTGTTGGGCGCGGGCTTGGAGCCGCCGGACCTCATTCTGCAGCTGAGAGATCTTCCGCTCCTTTCCCTGCAGTAGATCCCCTCTCGACTTCAGGTATGGGGAGCAGTCACATGGCTGGCCTGGAGAGAAGAAAAATAAGTCACATGTCCGACATGCAAGCAAGGACAGAGGAAGACCTAGAAGGGATACAGATGGAGAGGAGGGATTGTGAGGGGGAGGGAAAGGGGGCAGATTGAAAAAAATATATACATGCTTACAATATATATAGAACACAACAGAGGACATGCACAATTTTTTATGAAACATGTAGAGGCGCTGTTGTCCCAGGTTTTCTGTATCGAGTATATTGTTTCATGTAAATATTGGATGGAGTAGCAGTAAGGGTGCATTGTATCAATTTCCTGGTTATATGAATTACACAATACTGTTCTCTCTTTTCCTCTGATTTAATTTCTAATGAGCTTATTTATTGTACGGTTATGTATTTTTGATATTGGTGGTTTCTATTAATTGTATGCTGGTTTTGGACAATAGATTTGTCCATGACTTATTGGTAGTTTTAAGTAATACACCAATATCTGGAAGATTGGAAAATCAAATTATATGACAGTGGAAATGTAGGCAGTCTTGGATTTATCCAATGAGAACCATATGAAAATCAGTGTTTATTTTTTTATATATAAATACTATGACATTTATGCACTTTACATGTTTTACAATTTTAATAACATGAGTATTTTTAAAGAGTGTGTTATACGCTGCTATCCTGCCTATTGAGTATGGAACTATAAAACTATCTTTGTGGTATAGAAAGTCTGTGGTCTATACATATCACCATGTGACCTATGATGTCAGACAAGGGGAGTGGTTGTTTTTACTTTAAATGGTAGATGGCGTTTTCTCCATTTTTTACACGTGAACAAGGGCTTGCATGATTGTAACTACAGAGGTCTGTGTCTCCTTCCTCGCCTAAAACCGCCGTGTGTGGTATTGGGAAGTGGCTCGAGTTTCCAGGAGATATAGATATATATATATATATATATATATATATATATATATATACACACACATATACACACACACACCTAAACATATACATACACACACCCAACAAGGAAGAGACGAGAGAGGGCAAGAATCTCAATTCTAGAAGAGGGGAGAAACTGTCAAATGGCTGACAAAAGACAAGGAAATGGAAAGAGGAAACAAGGAGCTGGACTGAATGAAGCAACACAAAAGAAGTGGAGGCAGTTAAAAGGTTACAACCTACAAGAGTAGCAGAATACCTAGAATGTTTGTAAACACAATAAAAACATAATCTGTGAAAAAAAAGAGTCAGTCTTTGTGCATTGAGGTGTAAGAAAAAAAAATGAGCAACAATTTGTATGGAAAAGTGCAAGACGTTTGGAACATCCTCAAGGGTAAGGAACTTCCTCATGGGGTGGCTTTTCATTATAAATTGGGCCTGTGAAACCTAGCAATGTAAAGAGATTTTTGCTAGTAAGCCACAACTGGCTATTATATCACACTCACATTGAGTCAGCTCCCAATCTTTCAGAAGCAATTTACGGAGATGGTCATACTAGCAACACAAAAAAAACAAATGTTGATATTCACAATGCTAGCTGTGCTTAAGTAAAAGTACAGATTAATACAATTCTACACAAACGACTATTATGAAGTGATAAGAGTCCTGAAAACATGACAAGCAAGCACGCAAAGAGGTCAGAACCAGGCCTCTGACAATTGGAGCTAAAATTTTTCGGGCCTGCAAACTTTCTGGAAAATTCAGAGACACACTGTCAATTCCACAATAAATTAACACTATTTAATTCCTCTGAAGAGGTCCAACCAATCAACCTTCAATAAATATTAGTTGTCTTTGCGAGTAGCATGATGGAACAAGACCTGACTGTGGAAGTCTAGGTACTGTGCATACTGGTCGCCCTATAAAAACGACAAGCCCATAGTTGTGTTAGTGTTCGAACCTTGGATAGGAGCAAAGTTGCCCTTACCTATTAGCGTCCAGTCTGGCTTCAAGAGCAGACACTCAGATGCAAAGTGAGGGGGTTAGGCAGGCATCAACAAAAACCTGCAAATTACATCTTTGAGGTCAAGTGGCAAACACACTAATATTTTATAATCACAGGGACAGCAAACATTCTCAGCAAAAATGTATGTACACACATGAAAATACAGAGATGGCTATGGTGTGACTTTTCTGTGCCCTATCAAAAGGAAACCCAAGGCATGGCTCACCACCCACGATGTTAGGAAAGCAACACATGCCTGTGGATGTTTATTTGGCACTAAAGACAACTGACCTTGTGCCCTGGAATATCTGTGGGACGATAGCATCACAGGAAGGCAGGCACAAGGAAAGGTGACTATCAGGCATGCATATGGAAGGGGTTCGATAGGCTAGTATACCGAACAGGCCAAAGCACCAGTCCCTCGGATGCCGCACAGACATTTATTCATATACGAGAGCCCAGGGCATAAGCACCATAAAAAATTAAGGGGGGGAACTAACCAAGTTGGGCAGTATGCAAGTAACATCACGGCACGTGACATCACGGCATGTAACGTGGCATCATAGGAAGTGACATTACAGGAAGTGGTATCACAACCCATGACCTCACAAGAAATGACTTCACATGAATTAACATCAGATCTTAAGACCTCATGCGTACACATATTTAGCGGGTCTATCATAAATACATTTTAACGCAGTATGAGATTTAACAAATGAAAGCTGATCAGTACTTAAGCCTAAGACTCGAGTTCCCCATTAGAAGGAATTAACAGCCCAATGGGCTGACTTGTTCCAGGTCTCTGGCGCTGGGCATACTAGGCTACCGCTCTGTGTGTGATCCTGGAAGCAGATCTGAAATTGGAAAAACTTTATTACGGGAACTCATAAATTGGGGGTCAAGGTGTTGTAATAAAAAGAGGGTGGAGTCATGAGAAGCAGAGCCGCGAAAAGGAGTCTGTTATTGGGGCTCAGATTTACAAAGATTTCACACAACACAATGCAGCAATTGAAGTTGCTGCGATGATTGGAAGGAAGAGACAGAACAGTGCAAAATTTCCAAAGATATGGCACAGTTCTGATCTCTCTTAGCCGGCGCACTTGTTGTTGCCTAGCCCCAATGCAGACACCCTTGTGTCATGGCACAAGGGTGCCTATGTTGTGGTCAGGATAGTTTTTGTGCAGGAAGGAATATCTTCCTGCACAAAAACTATCCTTAGAGGCTACTTCCTTTTTGCATATTTGCAGCAGAATGCAGCACACATGCAAAGAGAAAACAACGAGGAGCAATAAAGATATTTCTCCTTGTTATGCCAGCATCTGGCAGGTACACCCTTTTGGCATAAACCCATGTTTACAAGCCTTTGTAAATATGTGCATGTGTCAAAATACATGAGTGGATGCACGGACCTTCCATGCACCACCCACGTAATGCCCACTTCACGCAAGTAATACATGGCAACCCTATATACTGCCTTGCCTTTGTTTTTTTATTCACAAAGCCACGCAAATCTGGAATTTGCGTGGCTTTGTACTCCAAAAATAGATTTTGTATCAGGGCTGCGACAAAAAAGTGACACAACCCAGTTACAATATCTTTGTAAATCTAGGCCTCAACTTCTACTTTTTTTTTTTAAACTATGACACAAAGAAAATCGCAACAAGAAGACACTTGACAGTAAATCTGTTCTGGCTTAATTGGTTGCAAAGGATACATTTTAAAATATCTTATGGGGTTAAGGTACCTGCTTCAGAGATCTTTGTGTGCCAAGTAGATCTAGGAGTATTACAATAATAATGGTAAGATGACTCTGGTGGTTTAAGTATTTGCTGGAGAAATCTGTGTTTGTTTTGTCACACTTTTTACTCAAAGTAGCACTGGAGGTTATGTGTCTCCTGCAAAGCATACTGTGTAACATCAAGACAACATATTTTTATGATGGATATGCAGATAGGTAAGTGGGTTACTGTTTTTGACACGGAAATCTGTTGTAACTTGCAGTTCATTTAGCGCCATCCTTCTAATATAACAAAGTACTATGAGGGTTTATATGTGCCTCCTAAAGCTTATGTAGATAGCTCCTAGCCAGGATCATACTGAAACAAAGGTAGGGCTGATTGCCCCTTTACTTTGACCTTTGTTTTGGGCCCAGCTGAAATCTAAAATGCAAAAGCCCAGCTGCATGTACATTACAGCTCTGAAAGGAAAGCAGAGAACATGCAGGCGCTGCTGAATGTGTCCTGGTGTTATTAAATTATACCAGGACAAGTTCAAACTATTTCATTGGGGTCCAAATGCTCGGCAGGGAGAACGGCGTCCACCCTGTGAAAATAGTGAGGGGACGCCGTTTACCCATGTGTAATCCCAACTTGTGCCCTAGGACAGCCCACTCTACGCAAGTCTTCAGAGAGTCAGTAAAGACATGGATGGGCCAAAATAACCCAAGTATGAACTTAAGTGCCTACCTACCAACCTCCCCAGGACTCACCGAGCTGCATCAATGCATAGAGTAGTCCGATGATGGAGACGAGGAAGTACATGACGAAGACATTCTTCAGTTTGATCTTCATGTTCAAATCTGCCCTTGGTACACAGCTGCCACGCCTGGATAAAAAGTGGCGTACTGGAAGCAAAATCGCACCTAGGTTAGGTGCGTGGCATCCTGCTGTAGATGGCAATAGCAGCAAACAGAACAAAGTATAAAAGAGAAACCAGCCCACCCTAGAGGTTCAACAGTCATGCAATTCTTCCCACCCTTTTACTGTCACACTCCATCTGCCAACCCTCTCTTTGATGAAAGTGGAGAATGTTGCTCCTTACTTTTTAGTGCATTTGCTATTTTTACAAGTTTGAAATGTGCTCATTACCAGTTCCTGCAGATTGATCCTGATGAAATGCATGTGCTGTGGAAAACTTACAGGGACGAGTAAAGCCCACTGACTGAAAGTTAATTTGGAATATGTACAATGGTAGGTAATAATATCTGTGGCACGAATAACGTCTCTCTGGCAAGAAATTCTACAAAGTGATAGAGCAGTCTGTGATGGTAGTAAGTATAGTAATCTAAGAATAGGTTTTTTAAGTGTTCAGAAATTTTTGGCGCTCAACTTATCACGGTAAAGTATTTGGTTAACTTGGTATTAAAGTAGGTGCTTCTTGGACAGAGGAAAACCTTAACCTCTGTGAAGAAAGGAGGTACACAAACCCATATCTTATTCTGATTTGGCAAGGATCCAGAGCACACTATGCGTAATTAAATATTGATCATGTGTTCAAATATTCACTCCTTTGGGATAGATCAGCCAAATGTGTTTTTTTCAAAAAGTTTTTATTATCATCAGTGTTCACCCCTTGGGAATCACTGTCTTTGTTACTTAAGCCTACACGTGTTTCATCACAGTATGTGGCTGTAAATCTTCAGGGCTATAAGAAATATAATAGAAAGCAAAATGATGTCATGAACAGACGAGAAGTACGTGTAAAAAGAAAGGGGGGACACCAGTGCAGTGGAAACCAACATAGGAGGGGCGGGAGTAGAACATAAGGGTGACTTAAAGTACCAAAGTTCAAATTGAGTCTGACTTCTATTTAATAAAATCAAAAAATAGTGCAATAGAGTAATGTGTCGTGACATACGGCGCATTTGAGGATAGCTAAGTATCTCGTAAATTCATATCTGTACTCATGAAAAGGTGCGTAGTGAGGTGACTTACTTAAATTGACGGTATCACTTTAAAATCAGATTTAACCTAAAAAGACAATTGTATGTTGAAAGCTGTTTAAGGTATAATGACTGCGTCTATACCATATTCGTGGTAAACTGTATGCCAATTCCTTAACGCTCAAAGTGGTAAAGCGAATTATTAAGATACAAACACAACACACACATGCCTTAAATATACATTTCGAAATCAATAGTTCATCGTTAATTGTAAATGATCACCAAGGTATTCGCTAAACAAAATCAATGAATATAAATTGCATTAGGTTTATACTACGGAAACTATATTACCTGAGTATACAACATCACTAATTAATACTTGAAAAGAGTTATAATTGATTGCAAAGCAAGTTCTTGTGTTCATTAAATAATAAATTCCTGTATTGACACACTTATCAGGTTCTCGAAAGATAATATGACTCATGTAAATAGCCACAAGTGATTGTAAATTCAGAGTCTTTACACTATTCTCAACAACTCCCTTCGTTAGCACGTTAACCCTGTATCATTTTAGGCATATGGTGACATTAAAGAGTCAGCCGTGTCATTCTATTAAGGTGATTGTCAATTTAAAAGTATATTACCCTTTTCTTAATATTCTCCTTCGTTAATAAGTAACGTTGTATCATTTTAGGCATGCGGTGACGGTGGAAAATGAGCCATGTCACTCTATTACGGTAATGGCGGTGACTAAAGTCTAACAGGAAAATTAAATTTTGGCCATGACGTAATCTCGAGAGAGTAATTTCAATATACAGCTGCGAAAGAAAATGGGGGGGGTTCGGAGTCATTACCTGATCTAATTGATCGAGGCGCGTTGTCTGTAGGAAAAGGAAAAAAGGAAAGGGGCGGGTTTGTTGGTGCATTTATTGGCTACGCTATTTCGCGTACATAATGATGATGACTCTCTGGTTCAACAAACTCACCGGGGAACCGGTGATAGTTCCAACCCGGTCCTTATCGGGTGGTGTATTTATGTGAAAGAATACGGCACCAGTCGGTATGTCCGGTTGCCGTCAGCGAATTGCTTGACTGTGAAGTTTAACAGCTAGAAGTTTTCAATTAGCGGTATTCAGGCTGGAAATTAAAAATAAAGAGAACGTGGGTGTTAAACATGGGGTTCCTCCACTGTGAATGTGTTCACAAGGAGAGGTCGTTTTCTACGTGGATCGGCGCAATTCTTACCCGTGTTCAGCCTGTGAAGAAGCTTCGTTCAGCTTCGGTATCGGTCACCAAGTGCGGGAACCACAAAGCAGTTGTTCCCGCCCCTTTTGAAAGCGCCGGTTGCGGGAAAAGCTAGACCGCTTCAAGCTAACAGAAACAATCACTGGCAGAAAAGGAAGAGTTACTTCCCCTCGGACTCGTAACGGAGTATTGTCATTATCATAGCCTACAGAACTTGCGTATAGTAACCCTCATGAATATAAGAAGAATTAATGGACTACTATCATTGAATTATTTAGGTTAAAAATGGATACGTTTGAGTAGATGTGAATGTGAGGGTCCTGTAATGGAGTATTTTGCTTATCATAGCCTACAGGACTCGTGTTAAGTGAGTCTCATCGGTAAGGAGTAAAGAATAATTGATGGCTAATATCTATGGCTTACTCTGAATTATATCGTGGAGTGGTTAGAATGAGTGTGAGGTTGGTCAATATCTACGGAATATTTTGATTTATTACTGGATTATCATAGCTTACAGGACTCGCGTTTAGTGAGTCTCATCGGTAAGGAGAAAAGAATAATTAAAGGTTAATATCTATGGCTTACTCTGATCTATTTCCTGGAGTGGTTACAACAAGTGTGGGTGTGACTAGTATCTATGGATTATTATGATTATTCCTGGAGTAGTTAGAAAAAGTGTGAGTGTGAAAGTCAAATGAGAATTGTTGTGTGAACATTTTTTACGTCGTTCACAGCTGCTTAACAAAAATAGTAGTCGGGTGAATTTAACTTGTTCAAGGAAAGACCATTCTATGGGTCAAAATGACCTATTCTAGAATTTGTTCAAAATCAATATAATCGGTCGGCAGAAATTGAAAACATACTCCCTTAAAAATTGGAGGAAAGGAACATAGGAACCTCAAATCTATAATATTCAATCCTTTTGGTAACGAAAATTCTGCATGGTCTGTGTAGTAATTTCCTTAACACCAGTCTACGAGTTTAACCTAGGCTGACAATTACATGTATTTTGCAAATAAACATATGTTTTTTTGGAAGACACTATCACGTTCAGTACTTTAGAGTAAATATCATCTCTCTATGTAGATTCAGTTGTACATTTGCTACATGATACAGATATTCGAGATGAAATGTCAGATAGGGGATCAACTTAGCTGTCTGACCCCAAGAAGAAATGCAGTTCATCATCCGTGTTCTGGCCTGTTCTAGTCGTATCTAGACGCATGATCCATAGCGCCTCTTGTCTTCTAAGGCGTAGTTCCCTGTTACCTCCTCTTACTGCAGTTTGTACAACGTCAATGCCATAGAAGGTGAAGGATTTGATATTTCCTTGTGCAGGGCATGAGGCCATATGTATAGCCATGGGGTATCTCGGGTCCTTATTTGCATATGCTCTAGCATGCTCTCTTATGCGTTCTCTGAGTGCCCTAATCGTGCTCCCCACATATCTGCTTTTGCAGGCACATTCAATAATGTACACCGTGAATTTCGTGTCACAATTGATGTTTGTTTTGATTGTATATAGTTTAGATCTATGATCCGCAAATGTCTTAATTCCATGTTTTGCCCATCTACACATTGAGCACATTCCGCATTTGAAAAAACCTTTTGATTTCTGGGTCAGCCAATCACAAGTCCTTGTGTCTTTGGGCACCGTTGGGCTTAGTCTGTTCTTTAAATTTCTTCCCCTGCGAAAAGTTATTTGTGGATGACTCCCTATTGCAGTTGCCAAGGTTCTGTCTGCACTAAGGATCCCCCAGTGTTTGTGAAAACTCTTACGTACCACAGGACTTAATTCGTTGAAGTCTGTGATAAGTCTCACCGGTTGTTGGTTTCTTTCAGTTCTAGGATTTTTCGGTGTTAAAGTTGACTCCCTGCTTATTTTTTTGATTTTTTTGTCCGCTTTAGAAATGATCTGAGGTTTATAACCTCTTTTGGAGAACCTGGACTGCATGTCTTGTATACAGTTTTCAAATTCTTGTTCCTCGCTACAGTTCCTTCTCGCTCTCATAAATTCACCGTAGGGGATACCATTTATCTGATGGATAGGATGACAATTATAGCTAGGAAGAATTGCATTGCATGCTGTTGTTTTGCGAAATAACCTGCTATGTAGAGCCCCATCCTTTACATATAGTTCTAAGTCTAGAAAAGAAACTTTGGAACTACTGATGTGCGTGGTGAATCGCATATTCATTTCATTGTCATTTAGATAAGCACAGAAATCCATAAGTGTAGTCTCAGTTCCTGACCATATTAAGAGACAGTCGTCAATGTAACGGCCCCAGTAAAGTATATAGTCAATCCATCTAGTTCCTCTGATGCTCCAGATCATGTCAGTTTCAAGTGCTCCCATGTAAATGTTAGCAAAAGAAGGGGAAAACCTAGATCCCATGGCTACTCCCCTTGTTTGTCTATACCATTTTTTGTCAAATACAAAAAAAATTTGATTCAAAATGATATCCATCATTGTTACCAGCATTTTGGTGTGTTCAAGCAATGTAATAGGTCTGGTATTCAATGCTCTGGTTGCGGCTGCTAATCCCAGGTCTGGCTCTATGGAGGTGTAGAGGGATACCACATCAAGGGTCGCCATTATCAGTCCAGGTTGCCACGTGAGGTCTGCTAGGACCTCACGTATTCAATCCTCAGAGTATTCAATGCTCTGGTTGCGGCTGCTAATCCCAGGTCTGGCTCTATGGAGGTGTAGAGGGATACCACATCAAGGGTCGCCATTATCAGTCCAGGTTGCCACGTGAGGTCTGCTAGGATACTCAGGATATGTTTGGAATCCTGTATATGGGATGGCAAGTTTTTCACCAATGGATTCAGGAACTTATCCACGTATTGCGAGAGTCTCTCTGTGGGACCCCCAATCCCGGACACAATTGGTCTTCCTGGTGGAAATGAAGCAGGTTTATGAATTTTGGGGAGAGTATATAACCAAGGATAAGATGGACGTGTCACTTTTAGGTATAAATATTCCGCATCATTTATCAAGCCCGCATCCTTCCAATCTCTCAGATGGTTATTAATCAGTATTGTTAAGGGACCCATGGGATTGCTGGATATAGTTTCATAACAGGAGTTGTCAGACAGTTGAGAAAAAATTTCTGTGTTGTAATCTATTTTATTCATGATCACTACATTTCCCCCTTTGTCAGCTTCACGGATAACAATGTCCTGGTTGTCACTCAAGGTTCTTAATGCTATTCTTTCTTCCCTCGTTAGATTGTCTCTTTTAACATGTCTATGATTAGAAGCTTTAGTCTCATATTTGTTGATATCTTCCAACACAAGTTTATAGAAGGTGTCAATGGTGTTGCCACTGGGCAAAGTAGGTGTCCATTTGGACTTACTTTTAAGGCCACTGTCTATAGTACTGTTCGTCTTTAGTTCCAAATCAGTCAGTAGGTCATTGAAGGAATTTGGGGGATCATCAAAATCCGTGATTGATAGTAGCAGATGTGAGGCCAGGACCTCTTGGATGCTGATAGGGTTGGTGGAGACCTCTACAGAATCATCGGTGCCAGTGGCACTATCTGTTGGTGTACCCCAAAAATGTTTTTTTAATTTGAGTCCTCTAATATATTTGAACAGGTCAATCTTCATCCTACATGGATCTCCTTTGTTCCGTGGGGTTGAAACTTAGACCTTTGCTCAGCAATGAAATCATGTGTTTATCCAGGTTTATGGATGAGAGGTTAATCACCTGTACATCCTGATCACGTGTATCATTCACTTCTTGTTGCCGGATCGCAATCTCTCTCTGTAGTCGTCTTTGTCCTCCTCTCTGACCTCTGCGGGTTTTGTGTAGGTTTGAGTTACTCTTGTGCGATTTGTTATTTTCATTGTCCTGACTTCCCGGGAAAAAGTATTGCTGGCCCCGGAGGTCGTTGGTGTGTTTCTGGATTCTTGATCTGCTCTCGTGTTTTCTTCCGTTTCGCTCTCTGTTTCAGGAACACTGCTTAGGGAGGTATTACTTGAGGAAATGTTGGAAGCTCCAGATCTGGCAGTTTGTTGGTTGCTGGCTGGTTTTTGAAATTGTTGATCATATTTTTTCGCAAAGGTAAATACCCTTCCTTCACGATAATCCGCTTCATCTCTGCGTATTTGCCTTGCGATCCTTAATGTCATTTTGATGTTTGATCAGGATCTCTTCCAGGATTTTATAGTTCTTTTCAGTTGCATCTTTAAGATTGAGGGCTTCTATCTCCTTCTCTAGTTCCACAATTTCTGCCTGTAATTTTGTCACTTTTCGGTCAGCGTTTTCAATTAAAATTCTCATCAAGTTGGTGGAATTCATGGTTACTGATTCCTCCCATTTGTTCAGGAGGTCGTCATCCAGATCATCAAAGGTTGGAAAGGTCTGTGATCGAAGACCTCTCGGTATTCTCTGTACCCTTAAATACTGCTTCAATGTTGCACCATCCCACCAACGTGAGTTTTCGGTTTTTTTGAGTCTCTCTAATTTGAGAAATTTTTGTTTCAAGCTGGTTCCTTTTTGTTGGTTTCCACTTGTATTGGTGTTAGATGACTGTGTGCCTTTGGCAAGATTCTCAAATATCTCGGAGGCGATCTTACCCCTATCCATTCTGAGCCTGGTAGTAGGTGGATCAAAGACCGTAGTGGCTGCCTTTCTGAATCAAGATTTTTGAGTAATCTAAGAATAGGTTTTTTAAGTGTTCAGAAATTTTTGGCGCTCAACTTATCACGGTAAAGTATTTGGTTAACTTGGTATTAAAGTAGGTGCTTCTTGGACAGAGGAAAACCTTAACCTCGGTAAAGAAAGGAGGTACACAAACCCCTATCTTATTCTGATTTGGCAAGGATCCAGAGCACACTAAGCGTAATTAAATATTGATCATGTGTTCAAATATTCACTCCTTTGGGATAGATCAGCCAAATGTGTTTTTTTCAAAAAGTTTTTATTATCATCAGTGTTCACACCTTGGGAATCACTGTCTTTGTTACTTAAGCCTACACGTGTTTCATCACAGCATGTGGCTGTGAATCTTCAGGGCTATAAGAAACTGGCAACTGCAATAGGGAGTCATCCACAAATAACTTTTCGCAGGGGAAGAAATCTAAAGAACAGACTAAGCCCAACGGTGCCCAAAGACACAAGGACTTGTGATTGGCTGACCCAGTAATCAAAAGGTTTTTTCAAATGCGGAATGTGCTCAATGTGTAGATGGGCAAAACATGGAATTAAGACATTTGCGGATCATAGATCTAAACTATATACAATCAAAACAAACATCAATTGTGACACGAAATTCACGGTGTACATTATTGAATGTGCCTGCAAAAGCAGATATGTGGGGAGCACGATTAGGGCACTCAGAGAACGCATAAGAGAGCATGCTAGAGCATATGCAACTAAGGACCCGAGATACCCCATGGCTATACATATGGCCTCATGCCCTGCACAAGGAAATATCAAATCCTTCACCTTCTATGGCATTGACGTTGTACAAACTGCAGTAAGAGGAGGTAACAGGGAACTACGCCTTAGAAGACAAGAGGCGCTATGGATCATGCGTCTAGATACGACTAGAACAGGCCAGAACACGGATGATGAACTGCATTTCTTCTTGGGGTCAGACAGCTAAGTTGATCCCCTATCTGACATTTCATCTCGAATATCTGTATCATGTAGCAAATGTACAACTGAATCTACATAGAGAGATGATATTTACACTAAAGTACTGAACGTGATAGTGTCTTCCAAAAAAACATATGTTTATTTGCAAAATACATGTAATTGTCAGCCTAGGTTAAACTCGTAGACTGGTGTTAAGGAAATTACTACACAGACCATGCAGAATTTTCGTTACCAAAAGGATTGAATATTATAGATTTGAGGTTCCTATGTTCTTTTCCTCCCATTTTTAAGGGAGTATGTTTTCAATTTCTGCCGACCGATTATATTGATTTTGAACAAATTCTAGAATAGGTCATTTTGACCCATAGAATGGTCTTTCCTTGAACAAGTTAAATTCACCCGACTGCTATTTTTGTTAAGCAGCTGCGAACAACGTAAAAAATGTTCACACAACAATTCTCATTTGACTTTCACACTCACACTTTTTCTAACTACTCCAGGAATAATCATAATAATCCATAGATACTAGTCACACCCACACTTGTTGTAACCACTCCAGGAAATAGATCAGAGTAAGCCATAGATATTAACCTTTAATTATTCTTTTCTCCTTACCGATGAGACTCACTAAACGCGAGTCCTGTAAGCTATGATAATCCAGTAATAAATCAAAATATTCCGTAGATATTGACCAACCTCACACTCATTCTAACCCCTCCACGATATAATTCAGAGTAAGCCATAGATATTAGCCATCAATTATTCTTTACTCCTTACCGATGAGACTCACTTAACACGAGTCCTGTAGGCTATGATAAGCAAAATACTCCATTACAGGACCCTCACATTCACATCTACTCAAACTTATCCATTTTTAACCTAAATAATTCAATGATAGTAGTCCATTAATTCTTCTTATATTCATGAGGGTTACTATACGCGAGTTCTGTAGGCTATGATAATGACAATACTCCGTTACGAGTCCGAGGGGAAGTAACTCTTCCTTTTCTGCCAGTGATTGTTTCTGTTAGCTTGAAGCGGTCTAGCTTTTCCCGCAACCGGCGCTTTCAAAAGGGGCGGGAACAACTGCTTTGTTGTTCCCGCACTTGGTGACCGATACCGAAGCTGAACGAAGCTTCTTCACAGGCTGAACATGGGTAAGAATTGCGCCGATCCACGAAGAAAATGACCTCTCCTTGTGAACACATTCACAGTGGACGAACCCCATGTTTAACACCCACGTTCTCTTTATTTTTAATTTCCCGCCTGAATACCGCTAATTGAAAACTTCTAGCTGTTAAACTTCACAGTCAAGCAATTTGCTGACGGCAACCGGACATACCGACTGGTGCCGTATTCTTTCACATAAATACACCACCCGATAAGGACCGGGTTGGAACTATCACCGGTTCCCCGGTGAGTTTGTTGAACCAGAGAGTCATCATCATTATGTACGCGAAATAGCGTAGCCAATAAATGCACCAACAAACCCGCCCCTTTCCTTTTTTCCTTTTCCTACAGACAACGCGCCTCGATCAATTAGATCAGGTAATGACTCCGAACCCCCCCATTTTCTTTCGCAGCTGTATATTGAAATTACTCTCTCGAGATTACGTCATGGCCAAAATTGAATTTTCCTGTTAGACTTTAGTCACCGCCATTACCGTAATAGAGTGACATGGCTCATTTTCCACCGTCACCGCATGCCTAAAATGATACAACGTTACTTATTAACGAAGGAGAATATTAAGAAAAGGGTAATATACTTTTAAATTGACAATCACCTTAATAGAATGACACGGCTCACTCTTTAATGTCACCATATGCCTAAAATGATACAGGGTTAACGTGCTAACAAAGGGAATTGTTGAGAATAGTGTAAAGACTCTGAATTTACAATCACTTGTGGCTATTTACATGAGTCATATTATCTTTCGAGAACCTGATAAGTGTGTCAATACAGGAATTTATTATTTAATGAACACAAGAACTTGCTTTGCAATCAATTATAACTCTTTTCAAGTATTAATTAGTGATGTTGTATACTCAGGTAATATAGTTTCCGTAGTATAAACCTAATGCAATTTATATTCATTGATTTTGTTTAGCGAACACCTTGGTGATCATTTACAATTAACGATGAACTATTGATTTCGAAATGTATATTTAAGGCATGTGTGTGTTGTGTTTGTATCTTAATAATTCGCTTTACCACTTTGAGCATTAAGGAATTGGCATACAGTTTACCACGAATATGGTATAGACGCAGTCATTATACCTTAATCAGCTTTCAACATACAATTGTCTTTTTAGGTTAAATCTGATTTTAAAGTGATACCGTCAATTTAAGTAAGTCACCTCACTACGCACCTTTTCATGAGTACAGATATGAATTTACGAGATACTTAGCTATCCTCAAATGCGCCGTATGTCACGACACATTACTCTATTGCACTATTTTTTGATTTTTATTAAATAGAAGTCAGACTCAATTTGAACTTTGGTACTTTAAGTCACCCTTATGTTCTACTCCCGCCCCTCCTATGTTGGTTTCCACTGCACTGGTGTCCCCCCTTTCTTTTTACACGTACTTCTCGTCTGTTCATGACATCATTTTGCTTTCTATTATATTTCTTATAGCCCTGAAGATTCACAGCCACATGCTGTAATGAAACACGTGTAGGCTTAAGTAACAAAGACAGTGATTCCCAAGGGGTGAACACGGATGATAATAAAAACTTTTTGAAAAAAACACATTTGGCTGATCTATCCCAAAGGAGTGAATATTTGAACACATGATCAATATTTAATTACGCATAGTGTGCTCTGGATCCTTGCCATGGTAGTAAGTATATACTGGATATAATAGTCACAGTAATTATCTAACAAGAAAGTTCAGCATTCCCATTAAGGAAATGGAATGCTGACCACTTTTTTTTGTTGAAGTGTTCCATTCGGAAGATGTGGAAAAGGCCCAGGGGTGCACCACTAAGGAAGGTTTAGCTGTATCACGAGACTCCGTGGAGCCCTCCAAAGGCTTGGAGCCAGTGGCCTCGGGCTCCACACAAACTAACACAAGGCCTTGAAGCATCAAATCCCCTTCTGAGGGTCCCTCTTCTCAGCTGCCATAATAACTGCCGATCCAACAAAGGATTCAGGCTATTAAATTAATGGTCGCACCACATTTGGGAATGATTACATAATGTCGCTGATTTGTATGGAATATGATGTCATTAGAAAACGCCTGAGGGAACTACTTAAGAAATACACCAAGTGCCATTGGTAACATTGCTTGCTGGAATATACCACTATGGCTTATAATGGATATCATTGTAAATATCAGCACACGTAGGCTAAGAGCATGTTGCTAGAGTTAAAGAGTGACTTGCATAGCAGGGCGCCAAGGATCATGGCAAATCACTAATGCCAGTTGGCATTCTTTGAAGATGCTGACACATTTTCCGACTTAATGCCCATCCTCTTTATAGATATCCCCTTGTGGTGTTTCCAACTACAAATCCTTGGTGTCACTGCTTCACAACCAGTGAAGATGTCTTATTGAAATCGTCAATCAAGTCAACTACACACAGAACTAGGTAGCATGGGGCAGCTAGGAAATCACAGGAAAGTGTGCAATTTTACATAGACACCATTATTGGCAAGGGCTTTCATGCAACAACAAAGGACGATTAAATACAGGCCACCATCGCAGCCCACACAAATGACTTTGTGAAAATATGTAATTGAGGAAAATAGACTGTGAAAAAGACTTACCTGGAAACGGTTTGTTACCCACGTCGCGCACCTATGGGAAAGAAAAGAAAGACGCGCAGCAGTGGAAACAGAGAGAGGACTGGGAAGCGAGCGTAGCCGAAGCACAGGAAGCTCTACCCGACGCATGCGCGCCATTCGTGAACGAAAACCAGGGACCAAGAAACCAATGGGTGACGAGTAGAAGGTCCGACGCTCATAGAACACCAAGGGTAGCTCTGGAGCCTCCGTAGAACACCGGAGCCTCGTGCAGTTGAGAAAGCGGCCGGAAAACGCCGCTGACATTCCAAGAATCACGTTTTTGGAGCGAGGAGTCGGGACGGAGGGCCCCACCTCTCCCGAGTTCCGGACCCGCTACGGTCATCGGAGTGTTCGTGGGTTACCATGGCTCCATGTCAATCCTAAATGGTTTATTTCCCTTCCCCATATTACCTAGGGTGGCCAGATTTTGAGAAGCAGAAACCGGTACAGGCTAGACATAAAAGTAGGACTAAAGCCTTCAATGTAGCTCTGTCATGTCCAGATGTTTTTGCAAAAAAATACAATACACCTCACCCTGCTATGATTCTCTCCCATGGAGACTAACGAACTGAAGTACCGATAAACTGTGGGATACCCATTCCCACTTGCATAATGCGCTCCGCTCCAGGCCCGCCCTGCAAACTGCAGAAGCTGCCCATCCAGGAAGAGTGACTACAGAAAGCTTGCCATAACCCGCAATGCCTGACAATGTAAAGATGCCTCAATACCTGCTCTACCTGAACCAAAGTAAGAGGCGAGCTGTCAGCATGCAACTGAAAATACCCTCTTTTGGAGAACGAGGGCCAGGCCTCCTAGGCGACGCAGCATACCCATATCTGGAAAGACAACCCCGATAGCCCATTGCGAGCAGAGGAAACACTGCTCCTGGCACTGTATCCTTCTGCACATGTATAGCCAGTATAATGTCCTGGTATCCCACCTGACCCCTACAACCTGCTTGAAACATGGCTATAATGCCTGCTAGCCCTTCCCTTTCAGCCTGCGGTGATAACTGCTATGATACCAGGATGATGTCCCCTACTCGCGCCAGACCTGACTTCCAAGCTTTGCCAATGCGAACCCGGTCCCGGACAAGATGATGGGGACAGGGGGAGGAGGGGACCATCCTAAGTACGGGTACCTGCCTTCACTTCACTAATGGACATGCCAACTTGCAACCTGTAACATGGTCCCGGCTCCAGTGTGCAACTACTTTGGGGAAGAGGGGACCCCTCCCACCCCCTGGGTCTTTACCTTCTACTGGTTGGCACCAAATACTGCCTGCCCCATATCATGCTTTACCAATGCTCTATCAGTTACTACTGGCATACCTCCTGGCCTGCACCATGCCTAACTCAATTAGTGGATAATACGTTTGTGACTGTCCCCTATGCTATGGGCCTGCCCCGCTTAGATGCACTTCAGAGCACATGGCCAAGAGCGTTGAATGTCTATAGCCATGAAAACATAATAAGCTGTGCAATGAACCAAGGACATACCTAAAATGTCTCGGAGGTAACGTCCTTGGATGACGTCAGACAGGCAAAATGCCAGAGACTTCGGCTGCCACAAGCAGCCCTCGATGTGAAAAGGACCAACATGTCCTAGAACATCCCCTTGGATGTAAACCAAGCAAATCCCCCAACCTGCTTCCACCTGGTCCTGGACTGACACATCTGCATCCCACTTCTGGATGACGATCTATGTGCTTCATGTTTGCCGGCTTTACTGCTAAGTGTCTCAGATCATGCACTGCTATATCCAGCCAGATTATCTTCTTTCTGTGACCGCAGTTAAAAGGATAATGTAATCACCAAATCCAATGTAAACCTAAAATGCAAGTAGAACTCTTCAAGAGACATTCAACCTCTGTCCTTGAAGCGCAGCAAATGTGGCAATCGAAATTACAGAGCTGACAAGCCTCTATTTAACTTGAACTCGAAGTGTGACAAATGAGGTAATCCAGGCCCCCCAAGGCTAAAAGGATGGCTTGGGCAGAAGGCAATAGTCAACAATGATCTTGACTTACTCCGTGCCTGTTGTAGTGGTCCTCTCTAAAAGCCAGACAGTGCCACCTAGTGGCAGGCTGTCAGAGGCGCCAGTGGCGGCTGGTGGATTTCCGAGTGGGGGGGGGGGGGGGAGGGGGGGGTGTGTGACATTTTTTGTACCAGAGTTACTTGCACACACTGCGCCCCCCCCCCCCCAAAGTTAGCACCCTGTGCACTGGCACCGGTTGCAGTTGCGCTGCCCTAGAGCAGGCCCTGCTTGCCTCACAGGTTCATTCCGGGACCTTCTGATATTCTTCTGATGTAAGTCGAAATCTCTCTAGACTTTTTAATCAAGCATCAACAAGGCAGGCTGTCCAAGGCAGGTGCGGGCAGAAGCAAAACAGTGGGCACAGCTGGGGAAACAACATAGTGACACAATTTGCTTCTGCCCACACATTAGCTGCAAGGCCAGGACGCTCTTTAGGCTCATTGGTGTTTGGTGGCCCGCCTCCATCCTCGCCCATTGCAGCGCTTCCAAGTGCAGTGGATTCTGGTTATGGTTGTCCCTCTCCACTGGACTAGCAGCGCTCAGAAGACCTCAACAAAGTCCCGAAATTAAGAAAGGCCTTACATGGACATGCATGCCATTTAGGCACAGACAGCCATACTTTGTAACATTGATTGTGAACCAGCAGAGATCTACAGGTTTATGCAGACTGCATTCAATTATCAGAGACTCTGGTTTTAGGGTTCACTCTATCAAAGTGGACAGTGTTTAACTAATTCATTTGACAGAATGAATAAAGTCTGCTTAAGAAGTTTAACGTAGCAATGAGAGTATGCAACATTTCTCCAATTGGCATAAACTAGGTTACTAATCACAGAACCCAAATGAATTAAACTTCATATTCTATAAAATGAATAGACGATCACGCAGCTAATACAATAATACTGATTTGCATATGTGCTATAACTTGCATGTAAGCAGCTTGATTGCAACACCCCAGTCTGTGACTAAAGCACCCACCCGCCCTGCCTTTTTTACTGCGTGGCTCTGAAGGTGAACACCTCAAGTTGCTGGGTTTGCATCTGGAGCCACGCTGAGGCCCCCAGCTGTTTCAGTGAATGTTTAAACAAGGTGGGCTTGTGAATGGGCCAAGCTATATTTTTATTAGTGCGTAGTAGGTATTTAAGCTACTAGTATATGGGGTAGTTTGTTAATGTCCTTTAGTAAAGGTCAGAGTCCGAATATAGCTTTCTTTTGATGTACAATAAAGCAACATTTTAAGCTGGTTTGTCTAGCACCAATTAAACCAAATAAGTAAACGGAAGGAATACGAGTAGCGTGGGTTTAAGGTCATTCTACTTAAGGTGTCCAGTTATCCACCTGTACAAGCGAGCATGTACCATGTTTCCGCAGCCCGCAGCTACACAATTTTTCCAAAACAGGCCATTACCCCCTAAAGTACTGTAATTCCAATTTACTCAAAAAGTACTGCACCTTAAAAACTGCTCTTAATACATTATTTCCTTACGCACACTTTTCACAGCACACCCCCATTCCTTTTAGCACTTCTCTTTTGCCCCACAAATGAATTTGCGTCCGCCTTACCAGACGTATGACCATTTGCCTCCTGCTCGCTTTATCCCTGCCCTGCACGACCCTTCTGCTCTACATTATATGCAGGTACTAGCCACACAATATTTCTAGGCCTCTGTACTCTCATTTCTCCCCTTCCCCTCCCTGCTACTATTCATATTTATCCCCTTCACCCTCTGCTTTTTCTGTGCTCCCACCGTCCGTATATACTCCCCGTACACACTCCCCTTTGCCTATATAATTTACACCTGCGGTGCGGATTCTCTATACCTTTTTTTAATTTCAAAAGTTTTTTTATTGGTTGTTTCAGCATAGACAATAAAAAGCAAATCCATTAGCATAACATGGGTCATAAATTTACGAATCAGAAGTATTGTACGCTACAATATATCACAGTAAATGTCAGTACAAAAGTACATGGCTGGCAACTAGCCTAGAACAGTATAGCACGTATCTCATACCCAATAACAATCTAGCAACAGACATTGTATTTTAACAGCAGTTCACTCATTCATTAAGGACAATTTTCTACGGTAGTCAATAGTGCAATGAAGGCAGTCGGGGAGCATATGTTGGTGGGTCGTGGACGGTGTGTGGGACAATCTAAGGTGGTTTATGTGACGTAAAGTAGTTATCAAGAGTCGACCATAGTTTTCTCGTGGGAGGGCGCCACGGTGTCTGAAGGAGTGTAATATTGTCTGCTCCACGTAAGCTGATTATCCAATTCAACCACCCTGCGTAGTTGGCCTTGCTGGTATCCTTCCAGTTACTGAGGACTGTCTTAACCGCCGCCGAGAGGAGGAGGTCAAGTAATGCTCTATCATCTGCATCAAGCTATGGGTCCTGGGTGAACCCGAAAACTAGGTAAGGGAGCTCTTTTACCGGTGATATGTGGAATAGCTTTGAGATCAAGTCGAATATCTTCCCCCAAAATTGCGCCACGCAGTCGCATTCTAGGATGATGTGTGACAAGTCACCCTCAGCGCGTTTGCAATTCCAGCAAAAGGCATCTGGGGTGAGGTTGTGTGCAAATAATCGCGCTGGGGTCCAGAAGGCCTTATGTAAGAGCCAGTATTTTGTCTGTGATAGTGTAGGGCTGATTTTGTGTCTCGTGCAAGATATCCATGCGTTGGTCCAATCTGAGAATGTGATTGGCCTGGAAGAAAGGTTGTTCCAGAATTGTGTAATTGGGGCAGTAAGGCCAGGTTGTTGGGGACGGCTGAGTCTATAGAGAAAGGAAACCTGGTGTCCTAGTCTGTTTAGCCTGGCAAGGTATGGTGGGAGTGAGGGTGGTGACGGGGAAAGTTTGGTTTTGGACAAAGCCGTTTTTACGTTTAGGAAGGTATAGAATTCAATTGGTGCAAGATCGTATTTGATTTGTAGGTCACTGAAGGGAATAGGGTATGCCCCCGCGTACAGCTGGTGTGGGAACAGTATGCCTTTTTTGATCCATGTCTCGTTGTGCATGGGTTTACCCTTGTACATAATGTTACGGTTGTCCCAAAGGGATTCCCATCGTGAGCCCCGGATGTTGTTTTCTAGGATTCTATCAAACTTCAGGAGAGCAGATTTTGTGTTATGAAATATTGATTTAGAGTGGGTCAGCTTGTTCAGGTTAGATGAGAGGGCCGCGCTAGGGGAGATACCGTCTAGAATTTCCTCCTCAATTTCTAGCCATACTGGGGTATAGTCAGGTGAGGGAGCGAGCCAGTGGGCTCCTTGTTTGGCTAGGAATGCGGTCTCGTACCTTTTAAAGTCTGGCAGATTGACCCCACCCGCGGTTTTGTCTAAGCGAAGTTTTTTTATGCTGATTCTTGCCCTTTTCCCTTTCCATAGGAAATTAGAGATGGCCATATCTAATTTGTGATAGAAGTCAGATGTGAGGGTTAGGGGGAGCATAGATATGAGGTAATTAACTAGAGGTGAAATCATCATCTTGATGGTTTCCACCCTACCCCACCAAGTAATGAAACGGGGGGACCACCCCTCTAGTTGCGTCTTGATTTTATTTAAAGTGATTTTTTCGTTTCGATGGAGGGTCTCCATGAGGGAGTCACCGAACTCGATACCTAGGTATTTCACAAACTCTGGTTGCCAACATAGCCCTGAGTCTCCCAGCACCTCTTTGGTGGTCAAAATATTGAGTGGTTTGACCTCAGATTTATCCCGGTTGAGTTTGTATCCTGAATGGGAAGAGTACTTATCTATGGTGGACATTAGTGCAGTAATGGAAGATTCCGGTGATTCCGTTACAATCAGGATATCGTCCGCATAGGTGGCAAGTTTGACGCACTTATCTCCGAATTTCACACCTTTGATGTTTTCATTTTTTTTTATATGTGCAATCAGGGGTTCCATTGCCAGGAGGAAAAGTGAGGGGGAGAGGGGGCAGCCCTGTCTTGTCCCTTGTTCTAAGGGGAAGGGGTCCGACAATGAACCATTTATAGCAATGCGTGCGGAAGGTGAACGGTATAGGGCCATGACCAAATCAGTGAATGGTTCTCCTAGGTTAAAGGCGGACATGCAGCTCTTGAGGAAATACCAGGAGACTCTGTCGAACGCCTTCTCTGCGTCGAGGGTAATGGCTACGGCCGGGGCTGCAAACATTCTGGCTTTTTCAATGACGTGACAGAGGATCCTAGTGTTATCGTTAGACATGCGTTGTTTCATGAAGCCTACTTGTGATGTACTAATTAGTTTCGGGAGTTGTAAATTTAGACGTGTGGCGAGGATCTTTGCGTAAATTTTGCAATCTAAATTAATTAGGGAGATTGGCCTGTAATTTTTGGTTAGCAGAGGGTCCTTACCTTCTTTAGGTATGACTATGATGGTAGCTTCACTCATCGAATTGGTAATACCCTTAGTTACGCTAAAGGATTGAAATAGTTTTAGGAGAGTTGGGCTCAGGGAGTTCGTGAGTTCTTTATAGAAGCTGGCTGAGAACCCGTCAGGACCCGGTGCTTTCTTACACTTAAGCGTTTTAATGGACGCTGATACTTCCTGTATGGTAATCGGAGAGTTCAGTGTGTCCTTGTCAGTATCTTTGAGTTTAGGAAGACCCAGTGAGGTTAGGTATCTGTTACACTCTTCCGAGTCAAAGTCTAGGTTATTTTTGTACAAGTCTTGGTAAAATGATTTAAATGTGTTAAGAATTAGGTTCTGCTTTGTTTGGATGACGTTGTTGCTATCTTTAACTGAGGCAATGTTGAATTGCTTATTTTTATGTTTTAGATATGACGCTAAGATCTTCCCAGCTTTGTTGCCCTCACATGTTCTTAGAGCCTTAAACTTATTGACCCAGACCCCCGCCCTTCTACTGAGTATCGAGTTGTATTCATATTTGAGTTTGGTGAGGTCGTTTAAAATCATCGAGTTTTGGAGTTCTGCTATATGGGTGGTTTCCAGCTTTTTGATGTTCCCTTCCAGAGTGGACAAGTCGTTGTTTAATTTTTTGTTAGCTTGGGCTCGAATGCCTATTATTACTCCTCTCAGGGTGGCTTTGAGTGCCTCCCAAACATTCGCTATGTCTGAGTCGGGGGTGTCATTAAATTTGAGGTAGTCTAGGATGGCATCCTCGATCTTTCGTTTGTTTTCCGGTTCGGAAAATATTTCGTCATTGAATCTCCATCTTTTAGGGGGGAGAATGGAACTGGAGCCCACTAGTTTGGTCTGTATGCTTGAGTGGTCGGAAATCAGTTTAGGGGCAATATTGGTTTCTTCGATGAGATGAGTGAAGGGGCTATTAATGAGGATATAATCTATCCTCGAGTAGGAATTGTGAGGAGGCGAGTAGAAGGTGTAATCACGGCCGTCAGGGTGTTGGAGTCTCCATGAGTCGTGTAAGTTGAATCTGGAGCATAGGCGGAGTAAGCTAGTATGTGAGCGAGTGGGGTGGTAGGCGCAATTGGAGTGTCGATCGGTGATTGGGTCTAGTGGCAGGTTGAAATCACCCCCCATAATTAGTAGTTCTCCCTGGGGGATACAATCTAGGGTCGGGGCTAGCGAATCCCAAAACTCTGGATCGTCATTGTTGGGGCCATATACGTTCAAGACATGGATATGATCTTCGTTTCTCTGAAGGTGTGCCATGACGAAGCGGCCGTTATCATCGTGAGTATGTGAAACTACGGAGATGTTGGATTTCTTAGCTATTAGTGTGAGAACCCCCCTTTTTTTGCTAACCGCTGGAGAGCAGAGATTGTGAGATATCCAATGTTGGTTTATAAAGTCAGCGTCATCTTTTGACAGTTTAGTCTCCTGCAGGAGTAGGATGTCTCCCTTGGATTTGGCCAGATACTCCAGAACTTTTCTCCTCTTGACCGGATGATTAAGACCTTTGACATTGAGGGAAACAATGTTGAGGCCCTCCGAGATAGATGTATTACGAGTCATTGGTTACTATTGTGTCGCTCTTGTTCAGGTGATATGTTGTTGAAGAGTATGTTAGAGGGCGGTGGGTGTGTGATGGGTATGAATGAGTAAGCTGTTTCATTGGTTCTGTACTGTCTCACGTGTATTGCTGTTACAATAGTGCTGATTGAGCAGACGCATTTCTTGTTCGTGGCGAACATGGTACTGTAGGCTATAACTGTGGGCAGGCTAGTAGCACGAAGGGTTAAATCTCGGTGTGTGTTTTGCGGGAGCCCCCATGAACTATCGGAAAGCAGACCTTTTGCTGACATATAGTTGAGAAAGAGCATCAACCTCAAATAAAAAAAGCATGCTGAAACAAACCAGATTTTTTCCTCCCCCTCCCCCCCTTACCCCCATCCCCTTCCCCCCTTCCTCCCTCCCTCTCCTTCCCTCCCCCCTCCCCTCTCAAAAGAACTTGGGAACTGCGACGGCATTGCCATCCATCTGCGGCACAGGAAGGGGTTAGATCGGTGGTTGTAACAGGGAACAGGTAACTAACAATATTCGCTAGCTGTATCTAGTAAGCAGTAACTAGTAGTGTTTGAGACACTGATAAATCGTGTAACTATGAAACTTAACTAAGGAGTGAAGTTTAAGAACCTATTCAATAAGAGTAATGAAGAAAAGGTACCTGAGCATGACCATTTAGCCGCGCATACTGTGTACATTCGTACGTGTAAGACATGAAAGACCTGCGTAAACAAAAGGTATGCGCAATCAGAAGACAAGATATAAAGACTCTGAGGACCAACTTAGTCCCTGGTAGGATCATGGTGTTAAAGGTGATGGAGCAGAGCATACGCCCTGATTTCGTATTATAGAGCACAAAGCGAGTTCCATTCTAAACCATTCGGCAAGGATATTAGTGGGTGTACAGGTGACCTCGGTATGCACGCTGAGCGGTCTTACCTGACGGAGTCAAACAGATTCAAAGCATCAACAGAAACTGAAACTGAAGCGGCAGCAGAATGTTCGGCTGCTCACGGGAGAAGATTACTTCGACTTATTATCTACTGTAGAAGATACTGAATAATGAGAGCACTATCAACTTCAAGATAGAGGCTTGAGATTGACCTGTCAGGGTCACCCATGACCAGTACCCGAGTTTATATTTTCTTGCGAGTTGGTCTTCCGTTTGTTTGAGGAGCCGTTGGACAAGTCCATGTTCTGCGGTGGGGAGTCTCCGATGAATTGTGCCAGTGCGTTGGGGTCCGTGAAGAATTTCGGTTTGCCCTGTATGGTGATTCTGAATTTCGCCGGACCAACAAAGGAGTACTGAATGTCTTTCGATCTAAGTTTTTCTCTCAGGGCCAGGAAGCCCTTCCGGACTTCGAGTGTATCTTTCGAGTAGTCCTGGGTGAAAGTTATATTATGGCCTTCCCAGGTGATTTTGTGATTGCGTCTTGCGAATTGAAGAATAGCCTCCGTATGCTGGTACCTCAGTGGTTTGCATAGCAGTGGACGCGGGCCTCTGTATCCGTGAGGGATGTAGCTGGGAACTCTGTGGGCTCTGTCGAGTTCAAACTCATGGTGGAAGGATATCCCTGTTATCTTCGGAATCCAAGCTTCTAGGAAGTCTACGCAGGAATTCGCATCTTTCTCTGCATTTTCTGGGATTCCAAAAATGCGAACGTTGCCCCTTCTGTTTCTGTCCTCCAATTCCGCTAACTGGCGTCTGAGTTGGACCGTTGATCCCTGGAGTTGCTGAATGGAAGTGGATGCAGTATTAGATTTGTCTTCTAAGTCACTAATTCTCTGTTCCGCTTCATCTATGCTTTTGTGTACAGAGCTCATGTCAGCTCTAATTGCAGTAAGTTCCAGCTGCATAGAGTCAGTGTTGGATTTGGTTGATTTTGCTAGGTCGTGTACTTCTGCCAGTTTTTTCAGGATCACCTCTAGGGTACTGCTGACGTCCGCCCTCGATTTAATAGGAGAGTCCGACAATGAGGGTTCCGGTTTCACCTTTTTGTTGTTCTTTTTCTCATCCCTGTCCGCCATTTTGAAGGGGATTCGTGTGTGGTGGACGCTATTGCGACGGCCTTCCAGTTTGCGAGAAAGGACAGGGTGGCCTGAAGGATGTCAAAGCGCTGGACGAGTTAGGTCTTCGAACAGAGACCCCTAAGTTGTGACTTTAAGGCTCAGAGTTTTGGCAGAAAGTGTCAATGTGCTCCAGATACGGTCAGATACGGTCTGGATCTCTTGCTCTGGACCTTTGGACCTTTGGCTTACTCAATGCTGGTTAATGTTCATGTTAATGTTCATGTTCATGTGTCAAGCTAGTGGCTGTAATTTCTGCTAGTGGCTGTAATGTAGCTTCATTTGTGGCTGCACCTCCAAGAGATAATGTGCAATGTGTCATTAGTAGTGGTAGGTTAGGCTTGCCATCTTGGGACTGCAGGGCTGATTGAGTAAACCTCCCATTTGATTAAAGTGCACAGATCACTGTTTTTGCCCATCTTTCCCGTTTTGGCGCCGAAAAAGAGGTGGAAAAATCAAGCAGAGTCGCCATCTTGGGGTCAGGCGCCAGTGAAGGTAGGCTCTCGCTAATTTCAGCTATAACCCCGCTGGAAATGCGCTCATACTATCAGGGGCTTCCTTCAGGAAGGCGTGGGGCAGAGACACTGTGTCGTTGGAGCATGCCGCTGGGTATTGGCAGCAATATTAGCGCAATTGTAGCGCACTATGAGCGAGGTAGCTGGTGGGCGGCCATCTTAGGGACAGGCAGGCGGGCACACGGAGTCATCGGCAATCTCCAACCATGCCGGTTAGCTTAAATATTTCGCGAGCCATGCATCAGCTGGCGTATCCTCCAAGGCTCACCTTCCCTCAGTGTGCAGCTCTCAGATCCGCCGCTTCCCGCCAGGCTCCGCACAGGCTGTCGGCTCTCCGCTCCGGGCTCTCTACCAGTAGCGCGGCAGCATGTCGGCAAAGAGGTGCGTCCCGCCGGCAATTGTCGCCCAACTTTTCACCGAGTGTGCTTTAGTGGGTCCAAAGCTCAACACCACCGTTCATTTGGCTGAAGAGGTGTTTTTCCGACCCTAAAAGACGAAAGGATCGCTCCCCTGTGCGGCAGAGAACAGGCTAGGCGGCCATCACCAACGCCGTCCAAGCCACGCCCCCCCTAGGTCTCCGATTCTCTATACCTTTTAATATAATTTGGGGGACCTTGAGCCACAAACTTTAGTTGCCCTTTGCACGCTCACTTTGTCTCCTCGCCCCAGCCCTTCCTCCCTCCAGTTTATACCGGTGCTAGTCACACACCAACACGACTAGTAACAATCAGCTTAACCACATGCCCTCCAGCCCTTTTCTACTGCTTCAAGGCTCATTTCCTAATTTTAACTTTTGCACCATCTTGTTTGCCTTACAACTAGATCCTGTTCTCTTTTTCTGGTTTCATACCCCTCCCCTGTTGCCTCTCCTTTAACATTCTCTGCTGGTACTGTTCAAAACACCGTCTAGGTGTACACAACCGCTGTACTAGTTTTAGCCCCCCTGATTGAAAATAACCATTACCCCACGTAGTATCACTAATAACATTTTAATATCTTTCTGCACGTTTGGTTTTGCCCTTAATAAAAATTTTGCCCTCCATACTTTCTACAGCCCACACACATGCCCTAAATACTTAGCCTACCTTGCACGTTAATTTGTCTCGCTCATACACGGACTCCCATTTGCCTCTCTCTCCTTCCCTTTTCCCATCGCGCCCTTCCTCTTTCCGTTATGGGCACTGATTTGCAAATACTAAAATACATCCAGGCTTAAATAAACTCACGGGAGGTTTCGCGCGGGTGTGGGTGCCAGGGAAGATTAAACTAATAGAATAAAAGAATGAAAACTTACTGGTCCGCGCCGCCTCTGCACGACTGTTGAAGAGCGCTGTACCCAGGAGCAAAGAGGAACAGCTGCAACATCACTGCAGACAGTGCCAACCCCTCTACCGACGTTGCTCCAGCAGCGCCGCGAGGATTGGTTAAGGGCAGGAATATTCCCTGCCCAAGGGGAGACCGGGGGCTGCGGCATCAAACCCTCGGTCTCCTAATGTGCAGCCTAGAGTGCGCATGTTCGGGCTGACCATAAAAATTATCAGCCCAAAAATGAGCATGCGCACTATTACTGGGACTGCAACTGCGCTGCCTGCTGGCCTGTCACTCAAGTCCCTGCCTGAGTGCTGCCGCAGCCCCGCTCCCACCCCAGCGTCCCTCGTTCTACTTCTCCGACGTAGAGACGCTAATTCCAATCAGGACTGAATGGAATTAGCGTCGGAGAAGTAGAACGAAGAATTTGGGGCTGTGGTTTTAGTGTGGCAACGCCCCCAATGGACGCACCACCACTGAGAGGCTCCAGTGTGACAATTAAGTGATGGTGCTGCGCACCAGAAAAAACACCCAGTCAGATTTAGCACAGGTGAACTTGCTTCTGAAAATAGCAGTGGTGGGCCATTGCCACACTTTCGGAAGTCCAGACTTGACTTTCTCACCTTGTGGGTTTAAACAAGGTGCAAATTTGACAAGTGCGTACCCATGACTAACTAGACAGGGAGAAAATGTTAGGGCCCCTCCCCCTGATGTGTACAAAACCAATTGTATGTCACATATACTGATCTGAAGATAATTTCATGAAAAAGTCCTCCATGTACCCCACAATGAGGATCAGACAAGTCTTCTACCATTCTACCCATTTGGTTAATCATCCTGTCTCCTAGGAGCTGTGGCCAGCCAGGACTATTGACTTTGTCGCTGTTTGGTAGTTGCATAAGGTAATTAAGCAACAGCTGTGGCCATCATGTAAGAATATCAAAATTCCACCATTCTAAACTGATCAGACTGTACCAAGAGAGTAGTACCTTCATGGGATTTTCAAATACGCTATACTTATCTGTGCATCTACCCTTCCCTTAGTGGGTGGGGCCTCATTCGTTCATAGAATGCAATTGAAATTTTGAGAGGACAAACGGCACAGTCCAAACAGTTCAAATTCCACACTGATTGTGCCCATGTCCAAGAGTCATGAATGCATTGTGCTCAATATTGTGTTATTTAGGCCCCCTTTAATGTGAATAACATTGATATAAGTGGTATCTTGCAGCATCTGACAATATGTGCCCCCAGTCGAGCCAAAATGTAGGTGGTATGAGAAAATTGTTCCCAAACAATGGCGATGCATCCCCTGCGCATGCCCCAGGTTCAGAGCAGAACGGTTGTGCTGAGCCGTGCTCACTCCACTCCCCACACTGCAGGAGTGAAACCTGATACCATTTGCAAAACTCACACCCGCCTCGACATAGGGGGAATCCTATTTAGCCCAGTGGTCCGAAGACCCTCCTTCCCTCCTCTTGGAGGTCAGACCATGCACATTCACATCGTGAATGTAACTCGACCCATAGGTAAAGTATGTTTCGCTGAGGCAAGTGAATAGCGATCTGTCTACAGGTTCACTGTTCCCGGTGACCACCTAGCTATCTATCCTTGCAAACTCGATTGTTCACGTGGACCTGGCGCACTTAACCGCACCACTGTACAACGTCCCTCTGCCACGTGCCTGCCATACAATGAGACTTTTAATACCAAAAACACGTAACATTCTGTCTTGACCCGTTTACACTGCAAGCTGCAATGCTGCATTTGGCTTTGGTTACTGGGGAGAAGCACAGACGCTAGGCATGATAATAACCAATTCAAATCATTGTCTGCTCTTGCTGCTGCAAAATAGTAAAACGCTTCATCTCACACGTGTGATTTTGAAAGCTGCTGTTACCAGGTGTCAATCACAGTTGCGGACCTGTGAGGAGGCAAACTTTTTTTGTTCAAATCTGTTTTTATTGTGAACACAGCGTTAAACCTACAACCTCGTGTCGAGGCCGGTCGCGAATGTGATATCTCTTGTGTTTCTACGCCACCTGGGACGGGGAAAATGCCTTAACACAGCGCCTTGCCTACAACCCTCTTGGAAGGGCCGGCCGCGTGGCTTAGGAGTGAGGTTCGTAGGAGCTTGTCGCATGCGAGTGCAGTTCCGCTGTGAAAGGGAGGCAAATGGCAGGTAGCTGGCTTAAATGTCACAAAAAAAAGAAAAAAGAAAGCCAAACAGGGAATTACTGTCTCATAGGGAGACGGAGGCCAGGTTGGCAAGTAGGAAAAAAAGAAGTAGGTGAGATCAGATAGCCTGAGAGTAGGCAGGGAGGAGAGAGGGGGCTGAGGGTGTGTGGCGCTTCAGGGGGTAGGGCGTGGGGGGACATATGGAGCAGCAACAGCACCTGCACTGCGGGTGGTAGTCAAGGGCACAGCCTGGCAGGGTCCGCAGGGATGATGGCGTCTTCAAAGAGGTGTAGAGCGCGGAGTCTAGGGGGCATATGTCGCGCATAGCTTATAGAGCAGAGATATCGCACTAGGGGCTCCCAGACCGCTTTGAAGCGTGTGTCCCTTGCCTGTATCCTTGCCGTGAGCATTTCCATTGCCAGGACCTGCTAGAGACGCATAAACCAGGAAGCTATTGGTGGCGCCTCAGCCCGCTTCCAATACAGGGCGATGAGTTGCTTAGCTGTGCCCAGCATTTGAAGTGTAAGGATCCAGTCACTGCGGGTGAGCGCCCTAAGTGTGGTAGGCCGGATGCCAAGCAAGATCGGGCACGCTTCAGGCGGGGGAAACCCAGCACCCCTTTAATGTGGCTGAGCACCTCCTTCCAGAACACGGCCAGGGTCGGGCACGTCCACCATATATGCACAAAGTCACCAGTCGCAGAGCTACACCTCCAGCACATCGACGAGGTGTTGGGGAACATCTTACTAAGTCGCAACGGGGTATAGTACCATTGTGTGAGTAACTTGTAGGCGTTTTCCCTCTGCGGGATACTGCGGTAGATTTTGGGGATATCACTCCACAGTCTGTGCCATTGGGCGGGTTCAATGTCTGTGCCTGTTGCTAACTGCCATTGCTTCTGATAGGGGTGCGCAGGTGTTGAGGTGGGGTGTTGCAGTATGTGGTATATTTGTGAGATAAGCCTCTTCAGCCCCCCAAGGGAGCGCGCTAGCTTCTCGAAGGGCGTGTAAGTCCTAGTGGCTGCTTGGTATATGTCTTCGCCCATAGTCCAGTGGCGTAGCTGTGCATATTGTAAGCCAGCCGTCGGTGGTATTCCAAATTCCTCCCTGCAGTCCTCCCATGTTTTGGGTGAGTTCCCAAGGAAGAGGTCTCCAGTGACTCTGCATTCCCCGTGCGTCCATTGTTCAAACGCCCGAGTCTGAATTGTGGATTTCCTGCTATTGGGGTGTGTGGGGACGGGAACGTAGTGAGGCCTTTAGACACCGCTACTCTGTCCCAGATGTCCAGGACTGTTTTTGTGGGGATTGCTATGTACGCACTTCTGGAGCGCGCCGTCCGGGGAAGCCAGGGCAGGTCCCATATGGTGCATCCTGTGACCGCTCGATCCATGTGGAACCAGTGCTTGTCGCTTTCGCGTGCGCCCCATTCCACCACAAAGCGGAGGTGTGCCGCCCAATAGTAATGCACTAAGTTGGGGCATGCTAGGCCTCCTCTGTCCCTTGGCTCCATTAGGACCTTCTGTGAGAACCGGGGGCGCTTCCCGCCCCAGATAAAGGACGTGATCTCACGCTGGAGGCTCCGAATGCAGTGGAGCGGAATCGGGGTGGGCAGACATTGGAAAAGATAGAGAATTCTGGGGAGGATCGACATTTTAACCGCATTAAGGCGTCCCAGCCATGAAATCATCAACGGCTTCCATTTCCGAAGGTCTTCGAGCACCGCTTTGCGGCATTCCGTCCAATTGACCGAGGACCAGGAGGCTAAATAGGGTGTCAAGTCAAGGCCCAGGTATTTGATGTGATTTTCCGCCCATTGGTAGGGTACAGCCTCTTTTAGGGATGGGATCTCCTCCACAGGTATAGTGAGGTTGAGCGCCCAAGAGTTAGTGTGGTTTATTTTAAGGCCGGATGCCTGTTCATATAGGCAGAGCACCTCGTGGACCGCTGGAAGGGATTCGCGGGGACGCGTGAGAGTGAGGATCAGGTCGTCTGCGAACAGTGCCACTTTGTTGTCTCTTCCCCCATGGGCTATTCCGTGTATTCTGGAATCACGTCTTATCATTGCCGCCAGCGGTTCTACTGCAAGGGCGAACAAGAGCGGCGAGAGTGGGCATCCCTGCCTCGTGCCTCTGCGGATCATGAGCGGCGGCGTTAGTTGACCGTTGACCCTGATTCTGGCTTGCGGCCCTATGTAGGGGGCCATGATTCTCGCAATCATTTTGGGCCCTAGACCGATCTTCTGGAGAACCTCTTTCAGGAAGACCCAGTCCACTCGGTCAAAGGCCTTCTCCGCGTCAAGCGAGAGAAGACAAGCCGGGATGTCCCAGTGCCGTGCCTTTCCTATCAAATGCGCCAGCCTACGCACATTGTCAGCCCCCAGCCGGTCCTGAATGAATCCCACCTGGTCCGGGTTCACCAGCCCTGGCATGTGTGGGGCGAGTCGTTTAGCCAGTATCTTGGTATATATCTTTAGGTCGGTGTTTAGGAGTGCGATGGGACGGTAGGAAGCGCATAGTGCAGGGTCCTTTCCTGGCTTTGGTATCAAGGCGATCTCTGCCATACCCATATCGGGGGACGGGCCAGAGGTGTCCGAGAAAGAGTGGAAGAGCCTCAACAAATATGGGCGTAGTTGGGTCAGAAAGGTGCGGTAGAAGATCAGTGGCAAGCCATCTGATCCGGGGGTTTTCCCGGTGGGAAGGTCTTTAAGAGCCGCAGTGACCTCCTCGTCCATTATGGGCTCCTCCAGCTCGTCTGCGCAGGCCGACAGTAACGGAGTCCCGTCATAGTCAGCGAGAATGGCCGCTCTTGCCTCCAATGAGCTAGGCTCCCCCGCATATAGGGAGGTGTAGTAGGCTACAAAGGCATCTTGTTTGGCTCTTTCAGTGACGGCACTAGAGCCATCTTGGCGCTGAACAGTAGCGATATGGGCTCTAGCTGCTCGAGCCCGTAGTCTTCCTGCCAGGAGACGCCCCACCTTGTCTCCTCCCTCATAATATTTTTAGGTTTTGCCTAGCCAATGCGTACGAAGTACGCATGCGCTAGGAAAAACTTAATGATATCTGTGTGTGGGGACTAGACCGTCCCCACTCTCTCATTGGCTAGCTCCATAAATGGAGGCTAGCCATTGGGAAAAGGCTCTGTCCGTCAATCTCGGACCAGATTCGGGGGCGTTCCCGAGAATTTTTGGCTTTTGGCTACGTCACGCTACGTCAGCCGAAAGCCGATTCTCGGGAACGCCCCCGAATCTGGTAAGGCACTAGTGGCACCCCGAGCGCTCTGCCGCCTCCTACTACGGTGCAAACGCTGCCTCCCTGATTGCCGCCGCTGCCCGGGGCCGAGAATAACTTGAGGACCTCGCCGGGGCCGCAGAGAGCAAGAACGAAGGAGCTGCCCTCCCATTGGCTGAGGCGGTCGAGCCCCCTCAGTGCCGCCGCGCTAGGAGTGGTTCTCGAGCCGCCGCGTCATCGCTGGAGCCGCGCTGCGATTGGCCGCGCGATCACTCACTGCCTCGATTATTGTTTATTTGACACAAGCCGGTGCCCACCCGGCATTGCCCCGTGCTTTCACTGCCGTCGGCCGGGGAGAAATCAGGAGACGCTGTCCCGCCTCCCGACCCCAGGGCCGCGCTGCGATTGGCTGCAGCCGCGACCCGGAAGTCAGGCAGGCCGGGGGCAGGACCTAGAGACAGCCGGAAGCGGACGGGATGCCACCCCGCGCTCCGGTGCGAGGAGAAGCCGGCGTCTTTCCTTCCCTCCCCGAACCCCCCCCCCCCCCCCCTGGCTCCCAAGGCGAGGGAGAGCTCAGGAGAGAGAGGAGGAGGAGTGAGCAGAGAGAGCCCCGAGGAGCGGGAGCTCTCGTGAAGCCGCCCGCGGACCGGAGCAGAAGCAGAGGAGCCCTTGCCTGCAGAGACCCGGTGAGCCGGGTTGTTGTTCTCCGGGAGGTGCGGGGCTCCTCACACCCATCACAGAGCGGCCCCGACTGGCAGTGGGCCGCTCCAACGAGGCCCCCGCATTGGTGCCCAACTGTGTGGGTCTGTAGCTGTGTATGTGTGCAGATGTGTCCAGGAGCTGAGTGATGCTGTCTGTGTGTAATGCTATGTATGTGTGATGCTATGTATGTATAATACTGTGTGTGTAACTGTGCATGTCTGTAGCTGTGTGTGTATGTAGCTGTGTATACAAAGCCTGTCACAAGAAAATATACTCTTTAACTCAATTGTTTTTTTTTTTGGTCCTTGTCTCTGACCCTGCCTCCACAGCGCTCTGAAGCGTAGTAACCTTACTCGTGGTCGCTTTGACTGCGTATACAACAACAGTGAGAAGGACAGTCTCCACCCCCGGGTCCGCATTACGTTCTTGGATCCTAGAGAACTGCAAAGCTGTTGCCAGAGTCTTTCCATTTCGAGGGAAACAGAACATTTTGGCACAAAGTGATCTTACGTGGCTGGGGAAGGAAACGGAGCTCTTCGAAAATACCTCTAACCTTAACTAGCCCGGTGTGGATTGCTGTAAATGAAAATTGAGAAGTGCCTTTTTGCATGCTTTACAGTTTTTTTATTTGTCATGGGGCAGGCCCCAGCCCACCATGGGTATTACATTAGAAATGGAATGCCGCATGGGGTGAGATTTGAATGTTGGCTTGTCATTTTCATTGACAGTGTTCCTTCTCGCCGTTCGATCAGCACCACACCAGCATGTCGTGCTGTTCTGTTACTTCAGAAAAAATAAATGTCTCTATTGCTGCACAATTATTTGTTAGGTCTTTTGTGTTTTAAGACGTGGGTAATACCAGAGTGGGCAGTGACCTGCTTATTGATAGTTTTACCATTTTCCTCCCCAAACCATTAATTTTAAAATTTGGGAATTTTATCTCAGTTGATATGTTGTGCAGCCATATTTCTGTCTTGAGTTTAAGGGAGAACGTTTTTTGTGGTATTGCACACTTCATGCATGCTTTAGCCAGCTACAAATTTTTACCAGTACGTAACAAGCAGAGGGTATAGTGGGTGGGATTTATATGAAACACCGTTCCCAAGATTTTTTTATTAGTTAAAACAATCTTTTCCTCTAACTTTTGTTAATAAAAGTGTTACTGGATAGCCAATGTCCGCCTTGAGTTGCATCTGGCTACAAGGAAAGGAGAGATTCTTTTGTACTGAAAGGGGAGATGAGGGATACAGACAGCTAAGGACCAGGCAGGCCCTTCTCTCTCCATGGTGCCTGCTACCTGAAAGAAATGCAAATGTGTGCAATTGGTTCAGCAATCAGTAGATCTAAAGGCTGCTTGGGAGCCAGCAGGAGCTTTAATTGATGGAGTCACTTAAAGCTTCATGGTGACAGTTACTCTGTTTAGAGCACTGTATAGACGTTGCAGCTCATTTCTGGAGTGCACCCTTCCATTGGAACGTATGAAAAAGGTGTGCACTTGCTGCAGCACGATTGCCTTTTACTAAATAAACATTTGACAGCACTTGTTTAGACTTTAACACAGAATCTTTTTGTGTAATGCATTTTTTAAATTCTGACTTGCATATTCACTGTGCTTTCTAGCTTTCTAGCACTATAAATACACATATGCACAAACCAAGATAAAGATGTGAATCTCTGTTTGCAGACAGACTTCTGTAGTGATCGCATTAAACAAATAAGCTTTACCACTAGAACAGTAGTACATTTGCACAGATTACTTTAACATACATTCCTGTCTCGCGTATGGTCTTTGTGTTCTATTTTGTATGCTGTTACGTTTAAGAGAAAGACCAAGAAAATATACTATTTAACTCAATTGTTTGTTTTTTTTGGTCCTTGTCTCTGACCCTGCCTCCACAGCGCTCTGAAGCGTAGTAACCTTACTCGTGGTCGTTTTGACTGCGTATACAACAACAGTTTGGTTGTGTTTGTTGTAAAATTATATATTTCTGTCAAATGGCTTCAGTTTTATTATCAAAACAAAATTTTTCGCCCAATAAATAGCAATCATAAATATAGACGCACTTTCCCCGGTTTTGTAAAGCAAGTCCAAAATCAAACTCTCGAGCAGTAAAACTGATCGGGCGTTTACTTATTTCATCTACATTAAAAATAATGAGTGAGTCGGCCCTTGGGCCTGGAATTTTTCGCATGCCGGTTGCGCCGACCTCTTTTAAGTGGGGGCATTGACCCGCTGAGCTGCCTCGCTAGCCTGCAAGCCAGGAGGTTATTATGGGTCACCAGAGCTGCAATGCTGCATTGTTTTACGCCACATCAGCCTCTTGCGGAGGCTCGCGCAGCGTACGGAGGGGGTGTTGAACGGCTCCTGTCAGGATTGGGAGGTGGGGGCTGCGTCATGCGCGCGCAGTTTATTTTTCCGGGTATCTCGCGCTCTCCAGTGACGCCGAGATTGATGGATCGAATACAGACTGCGCAGAATGATAACTAATGCACACCAGAAGGGTCTGGTATCCTCTGTGGATGAGATCTAAAGCCAGAGTGTTATAATGTCACTACTGTCTCACGGCTCATCAACGATGTTGTAGAAAGCCCTGTGACTCGCATTAAATGTAGCATACTTCTTCTCTGTGTGGGTGTGTGTGGGGGGGCTCTGTGTGGGGGGCTCTGTGTGGGTGTGTGTGTGGGGGGCTCTGTGTGAGTGTATGTGTGGAGGGCTCTGTGTGGGTGTGTGTGGGGGGCGCTGTGTGTGTGGGGGGGCGCTGTGTGTGTGGGGGGGCTCTCTGTGGGTGTTTGTGTGTGGCATTTGCGAGAGATTAAGCTATTGGCATTGTAAATGACAATGCCATTTATTTATGTTAAAAAAAACATAAATAAAAATAATGTCAAGAGCAATGCCAATAGCTCTAACTTTAACAAAGGCAAAACCATTGCATTGTAAATGCTTGTTGTTTAAGTGCCAGTAGAGAGTGTTCCGCCTTGTTGGTGCGCAGGGTTCGGAGTTGTCCCCTAAGATTAGCAAGGGTTCTCCTGGACGCCAGAGAGGGCCGGTCTCTGTCTTGTGCCTCCGCCTGTTTGATCTCGCCCGCGAGGTCAGTCCCTAATTTATAGGTCGCCCGTCTCCTCGCTATCTCCAGGGAGGTAATGTGGCCCCGTATGGTGGCCTTAAAGGCGTCCCAGACTACTGGGAAGGGCGTTTCGGAGTTGTCGTTAATGGCGAAATATGAGTTTATGGCCTCCCGGATGTTGTCCACATCCTCTGGGTCCCGGAGGACGCTCGGGGGGAGGGTCCAGCGCCGCTCCCGAGGGGTGGGAGCGAGTGGGTCCTGTATCAACAGTTCCACGTGCGCGTGGTCCGATAGCGAGATGTTCGAGATGGTAGCCTTCAGCGTGTCTTTGATCAAGTCGAGGGAGGTGAAAAGATAGTCGTTACGCGAGTAGGTTCTGTGGGAGTGCGAATAGAAAGAGTAGTCTCGGATTCCTAGATTATGGTAGCACCACGCATCGACAAGCCCTAGGTCCGTAATCTGCGCCCTAAGCGCAGAGGACATCGCGCCCGCACCGCTAATCGCAGCCCCCGCGCGATCTAATTCTGGGTCCCATACTAGGTTGAAGTCCCCTCCCAGTATCGTACGCGGTTCGCCGGTCCTAAACTGTTCTCGCAGGAGCGACTGGAGGTATTTGTCTTGCGACTGGTTGGGTGCATAGACATTTCCCAGGGTGAACTGTATCCCCTCAACTGTACCGTGGCCCGAAGGAAGCGCCCATCATCACTCTTGTAGGGTTTTGCAGGTCCCCGCCTAAAGCCAGCTCTACACAAGATTGCCACCCCTGCCGTTTTAGTGTCAGCTGATGCCCAGAATTGTGTGGGGTATCTAGGGTGCGCCATGCGGCTAGTATCCCCCTGCAGAAGGTGCGTCTCCTGGAGAAAGATGATGTCAGGGGAGTGGTGGAGAAGGTAGCGCCATATCTGATTCCGCTTGTTGGGGGGAGTTAAGCCCTTTGACATTGAGCGATAGAATCTTTAGGGGCGTGGGAATATATACCGCCATGGTGTTAAGGGGGTTGAGGCTGCCTCATCGCCCAGTATCCTCCACCCACAGCGCGTAGGGCAGTGCCCTCCCCCTCCCACCCCCGCAGCGCCAGTACCTGCGATGGGCACCAGACCATCTCATTGCACAAGGGAAATAGGGGCCAGAAAGAGGGAAGGCTCAGATGAGAAGTAGGAAGAGCAGGAAAAGTAGGAAAGCAGAGAACACTTAAGAGGTTTACAACCACAACAGGCCAACAGGGCCATAGTATATTGTCCCAGGTTCCGGGCATCCTCTACCTGAAGGTTTGGATGGTCTCAGGAATGTCACTTCCTACGGGACAAGGTGGGGGGTGGTTTACTGGTGATGGGTTTGTAATGTGCTAGAATCGACTCCCGAAGGAGTATCTCTGCGCAGTAGACCGCTGGGGAACCCGTCCTGGCTTTCCCTGTGAGATGGTCCCTATTGGGTATCTCCAAGGTGAAACCAGGCATCCCCGGCGAATGTGGGGGGCCGTTGTAGAGATGAGGCAAGCTAATGCCCAGAGTTGCCGAGTGTGATCCCTGGTTAGAGTAGGCACCGAGGCGAGAATTATCGAGTCCGCTGACCCTGGTCCACGACCCTGCCGCGTCGGGGATTGAACCCAGGTCCCGGGCCGTCCTCTGCTCTCGGGTCTGCCGCCTCTAACCAGTGAGCCACACCACTCCACTGATGCAATTCCCGCTTGCCCCGCGGCTCGCCTGCCCCGTTGTCTCGGGCAGGCTCGGGGGCAGCGAGATCCAGGACTTCCCAAAGGCAGATGAGCCATAGCCGTAAGTTCAAAGAGAAGCAGAGGACCCCAGTAGGGAGGGTCCGGTCACTGAGGGGGGAGGGGGCACCAAATCTGACCCCTACAGTCAATTACTAGGTGATGTCAGCGACCCATGACGTTTGACTGCGGCCCCAGTTATCGCCGTTAGCTTGACAAGTCCGCTTCTGGCGTACGGGCGACCACAGGTTCCAGAACAGCGGACCCAACCGCAGGGGCATGTGTCTCACATGTGTTCAAGATAGATGGTCACGGAGGGGCCGTCGATGTGCAGGGGTGCTCTATTGTATTACTGGGGATGTAGGTCGCGAACTCCTTCCAGAGAGTGGGAAAGTGTCATGGCGCATCAGTGTGGGGTCCAACGTTCTCAGCCTCTCCGCCCCTCTCAGCAGTGTATGTGGAGATCTTTGGTCAGGGAGTATGACGATGTTGTTCTTGCCAGTCAACGACCGCCTGAGGCCGGGTGCTGTTCTTCTTCGGCCTCCGGAGTGTGAGGCCCTGAGGCCTGGTCGTAGCGGTCACCTTCAGGGGAACGGATGTGTGCTATGATGTCCTGTTTGGCCTGGGACGTGGAGCAGTCGTCCACTGGGGGGGTCCGGCGACGCCGGTGTTCTGTGGTCCAGTCTGGGCGGGCTGGAGGTCTCTCTTGTTGCTTGGAGCGAGAGGGGCTGCGCTCCGGGGATTCTGCCAGTTTAAGCAGTTGCGCTGCCTCACGGTTGGACCGGATGACTCTGCGCTTTTCTTCCCATCTGAAGATGAGGGCAAAGGGGTGCCCCCACTGATAGGGAATATTGAGAGCCCGCAGCCTCTCAGTCACCGGGCGGAAGACTTTCCTTCTGTGCAGCGTGTTGGGGCCCAGGTCTTGGTAGATTTGGATCTTGTGTCCTCCATATCGCAGGTCCGGCTTGTCCCTTGTCGCTTTCAGGATGGCCTCCTTCTCAGCAAAGTAGTGCAGTCGGGTTATGATATCTGGGAGGAGGCCCGTCTTACCTCCCGCCCCAAAGACTCGGTGGGCGCGGTCCAAGAGCGGTGGAGAGGCATCGTCATTACCCCACACCTCATGTAGGAGTTGGGCTACATAAGCCATGGCGTCAGTCCCCTCTTCCCCGAGCGGCACACCCCGTATACGGAGGTTGTTGCGGCGCCCCCTGTTTTCAAGGTCCTCCTGTTTGACCTGGAGCTCGATATTTTGTTCCTCCAGGGCCGCCACTCTCTGCCACAGCTGCTCCAAATCTTCCATGCGTGTGTCGACGACTTTCTCGAGTCCATCAATCCTGTCGCCCAGGTCGGTTACCTCCTTCCGCAGCTCTTTGACGCACGAGTGCACTTCTGATCTCAGGGACCCAATCTCAGATTTCAAGTCTGTCATGAAGGAAGACATAAAGGCCTGGGTCACCGGGAAGGGGGGTCGGCGGCTGGTCGAGGCGCCCCTTCAGTTGATGTTGGCGTGCCCGCTTTGCCCCACATGGTGGCCACCGATGCGCCCCTGGACGCCGCCGCCGGTTCCGTCTTGCCCCCTCTGCCACGGGTCATTGTCAGACCAGAGCGCAGCGTCCTGCCACCTGGCGTGTCGTCCGTCGCCGTGAACGCAGATCCTCTATGTCGCCGCAGCAGCGTGGGGGTTGGTTAGTGCAGCACTAGTGTTCTCCTTCCCTCCCAAGCACCTTATCGCTTGGAGGCCCGCTCAGCCCGACAGGTGGGGGCCAATCCCGTGTCCCCAGGAGTCCCAAGGGCACCCCAGCGCACAAAGGGTCCGTTATGGGGAGTAGGTCTCTCGCTGCCACTAGCCGAGGGTGCTGCTCCGGTCCCCCCGCAGGTCGCGCCGGTCCCCCCGTGTGCAATCGCGGCGCCCCTCGGCTCCCCCGGCCACCACTGTCCTGTGCCTCCCAAATGGCAGAGAAGCCGCGCACCGGACACCCTGGGTCTCCCAATCCAGTGGGGGGGCTACTCACACATCTGCAGTAGTCCTTCCCCTCCTTCTCTGGGCTGGCCAGCCAGGCCCCGAGGGGCCAACACCGACAGGTATGGCGTTCCGCCTAGCCAGCCGACGTCTCTGCTATCCTCAACCAGGGGGGGGGGGTCGGACCACAGGGGGGAGCACTCAGGTCGCCTTTATAGCCCCCAGGCAATGTCGTCCGCTCCGGGGTGGGGGTGCAGTGCTGTATGGTCAGCGCAGGTCCGAAGGCATGGGCAACAGGTTCAGGCTGTGGGGCAGGGGCAAGGCTGAGTCGTGTCCCACCAGGCAGGGCCCCCACGCCTCCCTCGGGGTCAGAAGCAGGGTCCTGTCGGGCCGAATCTCGTACTCTTGGTCCCGCTCAGTCCGTCAGTTGGCTCTCACCAGGGGCCCGACGTGCAGTCGGGTCAGGCCTCGGAGCCGGAGGCACCCAGCAGCAAAGGCAAAGTGGCGGGTGGGGCGCGTATCACCTCGCGGGTGAGATGGAGAGTGTCCTAGACCCAGGACCCCCGGGTAGCGCCTCCGGGCAGTGGGTTGCAGCGTAGGCTGGCATGACCGCCCTTTTAGCGCCCGACCCCGCTCCGGGGGGCACCAGATGGGGGAGCAAAATGGCGGGTAATATCCTCTGCGGGCCCGGTTGCAACTCTGCAGTCCAGGGCGGGCCCGCTGTCACCAGGACGTGTCTGTGCGTGGGCGGAGAGGGGAGACGCAGGTGAGGCAGCTTACCCGGGTCTCTCCGCGTCAGCTGGCGATCCCCTATCGGGGCCCCATGACAGCAGGTCAGGCGGCAGCTTTTCGGTGGGAAGTGCGGCCCTCCGCCACCGCCAGAGCCGGGACCTCTCCTGCAGCCTGTATGCGGGTGTGCCCAGTGCCTCCGCACGGGGGCCGCCTCAGCGCCGACAGCCTCGTCTCCTCGGCCCTCCAAGCCCCCGGTGAGCAGTCCTCCACCGGGGGGGCTGTTGCAGGCGGTCCGCCCGCGTCCCCTGTCTCCTCTTTGGTGCTGAAAGGCGCTCACCAGTGCAGCGATGCCGGGCCCAGCAACAATATGGCGGGCGGAGTCCGGCGGCAGAGTATCCCGGCCCCCAGCAGCCTTCAGCAGGGCCTCTTGCACCAGGGTGGACTCTCCGAGGGTGGTCTCGCAGGTAGGACCCACCTTGCAGGTGGGTGTCTCCCAAAAAGCCCCTCGAACTTTGCTCAGTGTAGCTTATAGAACAGCGGGGCGACGGAGCTCGCTCAGGGCACGTCTTTTCACATCGCTGTCTTGGCCACGGCCCAGGAGGCAAAATTTTGACCTATCCAAACACCTCACGTTCCCCCTATGAGCGTTCAGCTCACTGGGCCATTGTTGGTTCCATAAAACATAATAACTGCCAGGGCCTTTCTAACGCTGCGCACCTCCTAATTTTTGGGCTATTAGGCACACTCTGCAACTCACCTGTTTTCAGCCCTGAGGCGCCCCAGGCACCTCCCGAGTTTGTGGCCATGGCGCATTCGGCACGCAACAGATACACCCAATAGGTGGAAGGGGGCTGGGGCGAACCCGCGGTGTCATCTTTTCCCACAGCATCCCATTAAAGCCCCCCCCTTACAGCCCCGCAAACAGCGAATCGCACCCACGGTATGGCTCAATTTGTGCGTAGCATGGTGTGTCGCCCGACTAGTATTTTGCTGTTTCTGTCATTGCATCCAGATAACTGATGCAGCAAGAATCGTACCTGACATGTCAGGGTTGTGGCTTTGTCAAGGTGTTAGTTGCATAAGGTAAATAAGCAGCAACTGTGGCTTGTAATTAAATTGAAAACTTTCCCTTGCAGCGCGTTGACACATGATGCATGACGGCTGTCACCGGGACTCAAAACCTGACTCCAACGCAGCACCACCAGCAGCTCAGGCTTAAAAGACACACTTCCAACTACACGGGCAGCATTATAATACAGGGGGGGGCACCCGCATGTCACCCTACTGTTTCTCGCTCCCGAATGAACCCAAGGATAGAAATCCCCGTTCCCGAAATACCCAGGGGGTAGCCTTGGCCTGGTGCATCCTGCTGCTCCCAATAAAGGGCGGAACAGCATAGATAAATGGGACCCAATATGACTCCCAAGGTAGCCGAATTGCCGGGGCGGTGTGCACCCAGCACCTCGTGTCAGACAGTCTTGCAGCCTCCTCGCAGTCAGGAACACAACACAACACCAACAGTGAAAGACAGTACACATGTCTCTAATTTTACCTCTGAGACCCCAACCAGTGAAACTCCAGGATGAGAGCCCATAACCTATGAAGTAAGAGTCAGAGCTCTTGAACTCTGGCCTCAAGGTCTCCTAATGGGAAAACATTTTTACCGCTAATCGTACCACCACCAGTCTTGATTAAGTGTGTTAGCTCCTGCACATACTTCACGGAGCAGCGCGCGCCGGCCGGGCCAACCCGCAACTGGAAATTCCAGTCAAAATGCACAGCTGTAGGCAGAGGGAGGAGCGGGGTGTCTGCGCTTGCGGCCCTATTCCAACCACCCCGCAACAATGGGTCGGAAACGTCGGTCCGAGGGATAGCGATCTGTGACATCCCCATAGGTAGTGAGGTACGCTCCTGCTGCTGCTCCCCAAAGCAGGTACAGCCGGAAGGAAATGAAGGAGAGTGGCCGCCGGACCTGCCAGGCTCCCGCCCACAGTTGTTCCATTTTGAGTTGTGCTTCGGTGTCCTTCGACTGTAATGAGGGACACTCTCCTTTATTCAAGCACTAGGTATGATAAAATATAGCACTAAAAAGGAGCTCCAGTTGAAAGAAACGTGAATGTTTACCTTTCAAGGTTCAGGAAAACAACGCCTTCTGCACTGACACAAAAGAAATACTAAATCATTGCTTCTTCAAGCAACATAGGTAGTAGAAACAAAGGAATGTCGGCCCGGGACCCCTGCAACCCCGGTAAGGGCGAGGCATGTTAGGCGGGAAGAGAGGCGTAGCGCCGCGGGGCACGTGCTCTCTGTGCAGTCCACCCTAAAGTATAGGAGGCCGTAGCACAGGACAACACTGGATCACATCCAGTCAGCCACTAAATACATTCTCAACCCCAGCAGTCACTGGGACAGGTCACAACAACCCGGTGCCACCCCAATGAAGCCTGCTGGCCACCCCGCTCCACTGCACTGGGGGAAGGGTCGCACCTTTCAACCCAGCCTGAGACTCTCGGAACGTGTGCATGTGGTACGTCAGAGAATCCTGTCTTATTTATTTGAGTGTCACCTAGTTTGGAACAGCCCCATATCCTAGCTGGTATCTTGATGGCCACCGGTAACAACGCACACAGCAAGCCTTCCCTCCGTGGCCTGATGTCCGAGGGAAGCAGGTGTGCTTCGGACCATGACATCTTGCCTATGATAATTTACCATCTGGGGATACCGACCGGAGCACCAGACCATCATCCTGAGGCTGCATACTCGGAGCCGTTCAGCTTCCCTAGCTACCCAGGCATCATGCCCACGTGGGCAGATTCTCCCGTAGGCCCTACGCTGGCCCACCCTCTGCTGCGGAGGGGGGGCGCCTCTAATTCCACCACCTAGACGGGCAAAATGCCAAGACGCCGCTAGCTCCCCCCTCCTCCAAACCAGGCACCCCCAGAGCCCACGCGGGGCCGGGGGCAGCCCGGCGGCGAAGCCCGTGTTCAACTAGAAGCTGACCAAACACCCCCTGCCAAGGTGGCCCGCGCCAGGCCATGCCACTCTGCCCTGATACAACCCCCGAAAGGGGGGACTGGGCAGGGGGGGGGTTAAATGGTCTGCACTCACCATGCAATCAAGATCAGCAGCTCCCGGGAACACAACCAAACGGCATCAGGGGTTAGGAGAAAGAGGCCGCTAGGTGGGCGGGCGAGGAACTTATACCTCTCCCCTTCCCCCACCTGGGCCGGAAATGATGAGCGGGACCCCAAAGGGGTCTCGCGACGCTGGGCTGTCCCATGTGCCATCCTGTGGCACTAAAGGGGCTGCACTCTTAGGAGGGTCCCCTTTGTGGACGTCGGGCAGTCCACATTACTATTTTTTTGGTAACTGGTCATTGAATCCTGGAAGAAGCTAATGGGACCTTGAACTGGGTTGTTCCGTCAATCATTGGGCAAGATGGCCCTCAAATAATACACTCCACTACAATATAAGTACAAGGCAACTTTAACAGCACAGGCCTGAAATTACTAAAAACCACCTTAAAATACCTGGGCAAAACATTGCCTTACAAATCTAAACCTCACTAGACAATATATTACATCAACAAACCCTCCACCGCATGGCCCCACCCCCAATATCAACAAATTGACCCTGCTGACCCGCCTATAACAGAAAATCCAGACCTGCAGCAACCACGGAGAAAAACGTAGAGCATAAAATCATTAAAAAAAAGACCTTTCCCAGCTAAACAATCCTATACCTTTGACTCTTATCAACCAAAAAATCTGAATACTGAACCAATAGAACAAGTTAAAACTATTTGTGATGGATGATCTCAATAAACTAAAAGTTTTTTGGGGGAGAGCGGGAGGGAGAAAAAGCGCCTTACGCTAATTGCCCCTAAGTGTGATGATGACCAAAGAGGCCATCCAATATCCCAAAAAATCCCATCTAACTGCCACTTGGCTTTTTCTCCTTATCACCACCCATTTGTGGCATCACAACACTGGGACCACACCACCTGCCCAAAATGGACAGAGGGAGACTAGGCATTCCCAACTCCCCCATAAAACATCCATAAAACCCTGGGCAAAACGTTGCCTTGCAAAACTAAACCTCATTAGACAATAGATTATCTGAACTAACCCACACCCCCTACTAAAATTCTAAGAGCCTCCTCTTTATATGCTCTTCCACTTCGCACACCCTCTCTTGGCCTACTATCAATGCCCACTGATGTCATCTCTCGCTCCACTGTCACCTTCACCCAATCCATTCAACTTGCCCTTTTGCCAATAGCCTTGATCTCACGGGTCTGTTCTCCTCCACTCTGTAACCCCCCTTCACCCCAATACCATCACTTAATCCTGCTGGCTCTGTCAACCAGGAAAATCTGAAAGAGTTTTCCTACTCAGCCCCACCTCCCGTCAAGGTAAAAAAAATAACTAATATATAAAGTCAGACAATGTCATAAACTCTCACCCAACAATTCTGACTAATAAATATAACTCCAACAAATAATATTAATTCCCCAAAACTGACAGATTCATTCTATCTTGCTGAAAAAGGAGTGATCCTCCTAAACAATCTCCTTATGCTGCAGAACAAAAATCCCAACATCCCTACAAAACCTTTTCATATACCTGTTCACCTTCCTGCGCTTTCTCTATAGCGTTTGGCTTCCAATTCTGTCCACACTACGTGGGCCCCTGCTCCAAATTCTTCTAAACAAGATAAATCTGCCTTCCTTTTTTCAGCAAACCAGCTCTAGAAAGCTTCACCAAATTGTTTTCCCCAAAGTGCAGCACAAATAAATATGGGTTTGTTCTTTCTTTGATCAGCTCAGACAGCTAACCAGGTATATCACCCCATCTCATGCAACTTTTTCCCCACCAAGAAACAATTATGTGAGCTCCATCTAGCCCCAATTGTTTGCCAAAAGTAATTTTTTTCTGCCTCTTTTGCAGCCCACCGAACCAAGAAATGACCAACAATCCAAACAGCTATGATTGTGCTGGGCCAGCAAACAACACAACCTAAGAAAGAAAAAAGATGTTAACAAGGAAATAAGAAACAAAATAACACCTCTTAAGCCTCTCAACTGACAAAACTGCCTGCTTTGCTCCAGTTGCCGCCACAATTCTGAAGGAATGGATGCCATATTCATTAGATGCCTAGCCCAAATCATTTAACTCAAACCTCGCACCCCAAGAACCTTAAAGGCCAATTTAAAAAAAATACCCTTCTTCTTGCATAAAGGCACAGCCTTAAAATTCACCCCTAGCCTAATGAAGTCAAACCATATACTTACTGAACAACAATCCCGCATATCCAATCTGAGGAGCAAAACTTTCTGGCCTCTGCCCAACTGATCTGTTTTATATATTTTTTAACCAGATCCATACCTACTAAGTAGATGCAACTACCTATAAGAGTATTATTCCAGAAACACTTTTTACCCCCATAATACGAAATGCCCCAGCATGAAGCCACACCATGCAAAGGGAAACTAAAGCCACTTACCAATGAGATGTGCAAATAAAATCTTATATAAAACATCTTGTAACAATGAAAAACAAATAGGCCTTTTTCTCTCCCTTCTCACCCCCAGCCCAACCTTCAAAAATTCTCCTTCAAACTTTCCCCAGCATAGTATGATAACCCCAAAAACACTTCCCCTAAAAAGAAATACCTGCACGTTTTCTGGAAATAATCACTGCAGACAACCCATAGAAATTTCACTCATGATAAACTCATTGCATCAGACTGTCTGTGCTTCCTAGAAAAAGCTTCCCTCCCATGTCATCATGCCCCAGACACAAAAAATCCTACCATGACAGCTAATACCCTTTTTTTAGTGGAAAGTGCTACTGACTTCTCGATTAGCTCAAGTACCCTCATCTTCCCAGTTTCCAGAGATCCCAAAGGCATCCTGGTCTTCTCCACTGCTGCTCCCGATGCCAGACCATGGAATCTCTGATACTGTGAACAAGATAATGTATCTCTGATGTTATTATCCACCCGGATACATATCTCGCCCTGAAGATAAGGTTGAACTTCAAACAGGCCTACAGCAAAATCTTCACTAACCACAAAACTCATCTCTGGCCTTGTGAAAATTCTGTATTGTGGTGGGCAATTTAGACCTGAGACGTAGCTCCCATTCTTCCTTTGAACCTTCTTTAGCTTGAATTCCCCTATGTTACTGTTTAAACACATCAATACATTCTCTCTTCCAATCTTTCTCCTTGGTGGCTCATGTTAAATGCAAACTCAATGGCATTGAAATCCCAATAAATGTAGCTGCCACGACCATCCTGTAAGGACCATATGGTCACACCATTGGAGTCCTTATAAAAAGTGATCCTTATCCATAAATCTGCTCACACACTGGCTCTCAAGTGCACTCTATGATGAGAAAAGGTTGCACCAGACAACAGAGTCTCCTACAGAAAGCCTGTCTGGTTCTGACCACCCAACAAGTAAAGTTCAAATGACCCAAAAGAAATTGGACTTTCCTCAACTCCAACTTTTTTGATATAACCCCTTCCTCCAGACAGCAGGAAGCAGTGCTGTCCACAATCATCAGAATTCGCCTTTCCAACAAAAAGTAAATAATCCAAATAGTGTGTCAGTCCTGATACCAGTCCTGAATAGAAAAAAACACTGCAAAAATAGCTGAACATTTCAAATATAGAACAAGAAACTGAACAACTCATTGGCAAGATTGTCAACATAAATACTTCCCTCCAACTGCAAACCGAATGATGAAAAATCCTCTGGTTGAACAGTCAATAGCCGGCAGGCACACTTTAAATCCGACTTGGCCAATTCCGTTCCTCTTTCACATGCTCATACGTGGCATTATCTATAGATGCATATTTTACAGCAGCACCTTCTCCTGCAATTAATTCATTGATGGACTCGCCTTGAGGTCAAGATAAATGATGAATCAGCCTGAACTCTCCTGGTTTCTTTGGAACTACTAGTGGTGAGATAGTAAAGTTGTCCAGCAGCCACTCACAAAAAGGATCAACAATTCTACCATCCTGCACTTTCTTTATTTTTTCCCTTACCACATCCTGCCTGAGAATGTGCTGATTTTAAATTCTTTGCCCATCTTCGCAATCTAGGCCCCTGATAGCATAACTTGAAACCTTCCTTAAAATCCCAGTAAAGAGGCCTAGCTTCATCTTTACGGTAAAAACATACCCAGTAAGCACAGTGCTCCCAGCTTAGCTGGCATAGGCCCCTTTTCCTCCAATGTATTGTTTCCCCTAGACTGTCCCACTTGCCGATCGATTTGCAATCGCTCCATACACTGCTTAACTGGATGTTTCTCTCCACAATTGGAAAAATCATGTCTAAATTTACACTGAGCTCTGGTGGGCATCTCGATTGATAGCGCTCTCCCTTTTGAAGTGCAGACGAAATCGGCGGCAGGTGTATGTTTTGGAGTCCTATGAGGGCTAAAACCAATTCTGAGATTTTTTGATTTCCAGACGCGCCAGGTTCTCATCTAGTAGACGATACTCTCTAGGCTGGACTACTGCAATGGGCTGTATCTTGGATCCAATAAGACAGTGACCAAAAGGCTACAGATGGCCCAAAATGCTGCAGCATGGATATTATCTGCCCTCCCTAAGTTTAGCTCGGTTTCCAGCTTTATCCACAGGCTGCACTGGCTCCCTGTGGACAAGAGAATTTATTTCAAGGTCCTATGCATGACTCATAAAATTCCGAACTCAGGGGCCTTCTATTCTTTCTAATCTGCTCAACTCATATTTATTTATTTATTTGGGAAGTTTTCTATAGTGCTGTCAAGACCCGGAGGTAGCAGAGCGCTTTACAGTAAAGGAATGACAAAAATCTGTATAAACATATACATAACATAAACATGAACATGAACATAGCATATGCAAGGTATAAGCATTCAATGAGTGACATTGTAAGTGGAACATGGGAGGGTTGCCGCGCTTCTTTGGTTATGGGATTCACTGTAGTCACATAGTTCAGGGGTTGCTTGCTGACCCCGGTTATCCACAGCCAAGGGAGCGGATCAGGAACAAGGATTTGAGTTGTCTTTTGAATTCCACAAAAGAAGGAATAGTTCTGATGTGCGGGGAGATGGAGTTCCAGATTTTGGGCGGCGTTACCAGTGAAGGAGCAGTCCGCTGTTCTTTTCTTTCTGGTTTTGGGTAGGATGAGCAGGAAGGAGTTCGAGCTTCTCAGATTCCTGGCTTGGCCTGCTTTTTTGAGTTTATTTGCCAGGTATTCGGGTTTGCCGGTATAGAGGGCTTTGTGGGTTAGGCAGGCCGTTCTGAAGTTACTACGCATTTCTACTGGGAGCCATTTGAGTTCCTTGAGTGCTGGGGAGATGTGCTCCGATTTTTTGATGCCGGTAATCATTCTAGCTGCAGCATGTAGTGTTGTTTTGATCGGTGCCAAGTTCAATTTCGGGATGCCTGTTAGGATTGCGTTCCCATAGTCTAGTCTTGACAGTACCAGAGATTGAGTGGCCAGTTTGAGATCCTTGTTAGGAATGTAGGGTTTGATCTTGTTCAACAATCTGAGGTTAAAGAAAGCACCTTTGGCTGCATTCTTGATGTGTTTTACCATGTTTAGTTTGGGGTCTATGATGATGCCAAGAGATTTAACAGAGTCAGCTAGAGTAAGATTTCCTTTAAGCGCATCGATTGCTTTTAGCCATTCGGTGATTTGAGGGTTGTCTTCCTTGTCCGAGATGAGGAGTGTCTCAGTTTTGTCTGGATTCAGTTTCAAGTGATTGTTTGTCAGCCATTGTTGAACATCTTTCAGGACATCATTTAGTCTATGTATGTCAGTGAGAGAGGAAGTTTCCAGATAGATTTGTTTATCGTCCGCATAGAGGTGAAAGCTGATATTGGCTTTCCTGAGTAGCTTGGAGAGTGGTTCCATATAGATGTTAAAAAGCTGAGGCGAGAGCACCGAACCTTGGGGGACGCACTTATTGACCTGTTGGATTTCGGAGGTGAAATTCTTGATTTTTATTATTTGTGTTCGGTTGTGTATGAATGAGGAGAACCATTTGAGAACTACTTCGCCGAGGCCGGCTCTTTCTTGAAGAGCCTTGGTGAGGAGTTTGTGATCCACCGTATAGAATGCTGCAGAAAGGTCAAAGAGAATCAGGAGGCAGCATTTGTCTGAATCCAGAGATCCGTGGATATCGTCTATGATGTTCAGCATCGCTGTTTCTGTGCTGCATCCTTGTCTGAAGCCAGACTGGAGGGGGTCTAGGAGATTGATGTTGTCCAGATGATGAGTCAGTTGCAGGAGTACACAGCGTTCCAATGTTTTGGCTAGTAGAGGGAGATTAGATATTGGTCTGAAGTTGTTCAGGTCTGTTGAGTCAAGACCTGGTTTTTTCAGCAGGGGGGTAACTTGCCCAATTTTTAGGCAGTCAGGGACCACTCAGTTTTTTAGGGAGCTGTTTATGATGTTGCCCCATATAGGTGCAAGAGAGTGTTTCATTTTCATGATTAGTGAGGGAGGGAAGGGGTCAGAGATATGAGCTGATGGTTTGGAGGACGAGATCAGTGAGATTATCTCTGCGTCTGGGACGGGGCGAAAGCTAAGCCAGGGGGTGCTCAAAGAGCCGGGAGAGAGAGCCTGAGAAGCAGCCAAACTGGTCTTCTTGGGGTGTGAATTGTTGGGGTCAAGTGAAAGTTCAATTTTTGTGATCTTTTCGTTGAAGAAGTGGGCGAAATTGTCGCAAAGATCTTTGGACGCTAGCACAGAAGAAGACAGTGATTTGGACGTTTGTTGCCTGATGATGCTGTAGAGTTTCTTCTTTCTATTTTTGGCTTTGTCCAGTGCCTCGCGGAAGTAGCTGGATTTTTTGTTTTTGATGTGGTTGTTGTATTTCCTTCGGGCTGCTTTCCGTTGATCACGAAGGATGGCCATTGGGTTGTTTCTCCACTTTCTTTCCTTGGCTCTTAGAGTTCTCCTTTCTGCGTTGAGGTCAGCGTTGAACCACGTTCTGGAAGGGATAACTCTGCTTCTTTTGAGCTTTAGTGGCGCAAGTTTGTGGAACTAGTCCGGAGTTGTAGCAGTCAATGAGCTCATTGGTGGAAAGGTGCGCTTTGTTGGCCGGAAGAATAGAGCTTAACTGATCATCCAGGATATCCAGGGGTATTTGAGAGAGGTTTCTTGTCCATTTGGGGGGGTCTAGGGGGGGTTTATGTGGGGTGATTGATATGAAAGAGGATCATGTGGTGGTCTGACCAGTCGACGGGAAGGATGTGGTTGATCGTGATTGATTTCTTTTGTGAGATGATAGCATCCAGTGTGGCTCCTTTGTAATGAGTCTCCTCGGTGCAATGTTGTTGCAGGTTGTTATCGTGAAGGAGGCTGGATAGCGATTGGATTAGGGGATTGTGTGTCTCATTCCAGCGAAGATTCAGATCCTCAAGAATTAGGTTATTGGAGTCACCGAGTGCGCCTTGTGCAATCAGGTCGGAAAGTTGTTCTCCAAAAGGGTTGTTTTTACCTGGGGGGTGGTAGAGCAGGTGACACCGTAGAGAGTCTTTGTCATTGGTTTTGATAATGGTGGATAGGCATTCAAATGAATCGTAGTCAAAAGAGGTGGTTTCCGAGATGTCCAGGCTGTCCTTGTGGATGATAGCCACATCTCCTCCCCTATGCTCTATCCTGTCTTTGGATACGAGGGAGAAGCCAGGTGGTACCAGCAAGTCAAGGCAGGGAGGGGATATCTTATTTAGCCAGGTCTCTGTGAGGAACGCAATGTCAATATTGTGAGTGAGGATGCCTTCAGCTAGTTCTGTTGCGTGCAGTGAGGCCGATCTACAGTTGATTAGCAGGCAATTGGAGAATTGCTCTTGATTGCTGGCCGATTTATCTTTGATCTCCCTTGGTATGGCGGTGAGGACCGGGTATCTCTGAGGTTTAGTGCTGGGAGGGACTTTCCGGTGACCTGTGATTACTTGGATTTTGGATTTGGGAGAATCTAAAGCGGGGGGTTGTATGTGGCTTGTCTGTCCAACCCTGCCTCTCTATCATGACAAAGGATTTTGTGAAGGGGAGTTTCCCTATGTGTGGTGAAACTCTGTATAATGTGTACATTTAATAATATTATTTGGCTATCCTTTTCACTTCAGGATGAAGTGCTGGCCAATGTAGCCTTGTTAATGTCAGGCTGCATTATTTGTCTTTCATTTTCTCTTAAGTGTCTATGCAGGACTGCAGAAGTAGAAGACTTAAGAGACTATTTTGATTGCTCCGGGGTCCCCACACATGGGCGGGACTATTCACAGATTATGACTATACACAGAGATCCCCTACTACAGAAGCAGAGCGTCGCATATCGGAAAAAGAAGATGCCACTGCGCAGATGCAGCAATAGATATCACAAATGGATAAACTCCTCAAAATCATTGCGATGAAAAACCAAGACATTGAGGCGAGAAGTCGCCGCAACAATATTCAAATTATTGGAATTCCCGAAAAGTACCAACACGGGGCGCATGGAGGAGTATGTAGAACGACTCCTCACAAGTTCCTTTGGCGCTGAATCCTTCTTGCCGCAACTTGTAGTGGAGCGAGCACATCGCTCCCTTGGTCCACGACCGCCGTCAGGAGAGACTCCTAGACCCATCATAGCCAGACTCTTGAATTATCGGGATCGAGACGCAGCATTGAGGAATGCCCAGGAACAGAAACCGCTGCAATTTGAAGGCATCACCTTTAGAATCTATCCGGATTTCACTGTGGCGGTTCAAGAGGCACAACGGAAATTCCTTCACATCAAGCAGAAGCTGCGTAAATCTCAAATAAAATATGCCCTCATGTATCCTGCACGCCATCGGATCTCGAGTCATGGTAAACATATATTCTGCACGAATCCGCAATAAGTTGAGGACTTTCTGAAGGCAAACCAAAGACGTTCACCGAGACGACAACTCCCGCTCCCCTACTCCGCTACCGAATGGCCCTAAAAAATCCATGGAACTGCAGTGCGAGATACTGGGTTTTGCAGTCTCATTCACATAAGGTTTGATGAGGTGATACCCAGTGAGGATGGAGGACATAAAATCGACCCCATTCCTGATGATGCACATTCCACTCTACGGATGAGACATCCTGTATATGAGATGGTCACAGACAGTTAAGTGCCCGGCTGGGTTTTGAACACCGATAGTGGCTATACATAAGATTTTTGATGTTTCCGTTTATTCCTCAGGTAGTTGTATACTCTGTGTCGCCAGGCACCTCCCCACTGCGGTCTCCCAACTGTTACTTGATGGCAGTCGGGGTTATATAGCAGGTACAGGTCGAGTTCGGGAAGCTCTATGGCCGCTGACGCCCCCCCTTATGGGAGATCCCCCGCAATGGTTGATTTCTATGGTGCTTAGATTTCTTCTTTTATTACTTCTCCACGGAGCCCCTTTGGTTCTACAGGGAGGGTTACAAAGTTTGATGGGTTTGGGTGGGCGACTGTATACCGGCACGTTTGGGGTGCTGTTGTGGGTGGGTGTGGTAGGGGAGTTTACCAGCTACTGGGCAACCAACACTGTTGGGTTACTACCAGGGAAAGGTACTGATATGGGAAGACCAAGTTTATGGTCAATGTATATTGTGCAGAAACTCCCTAATGCATCAACATCTATCGACACAAACACACAGAATATACACATAGTACTATACAGTTTAATGGTAAAACGATTATGTAATGGCAACTCACACAAAACAACTATGCATTAAAATGCTAAAATGGAACGTCAGGGGATTACGTTATCCTCGCAAACGGAGGCAAATACTAGCATACCTTGATCGCCACCAAATACAGATAACAATGCTGCAAGAAACACACACAGATTCCCCGCCGCCCTAACTGTTTTGGTAGCAAATGGGCGTCCACCCGGGTGCAATCTTCATATTCGTCATATTCTCATGGTACGCTCATATTAGTTAAAAAGAACACACCCTTCATTCAAGGGGGCATGTACAGCGATCCTGCTGGACGGAGCTGCCTACTCTGGGGTACGCTGGGCACACAATCTGTCACCTTAGCTTGTTGCTAAGGTCCAAACACGGATGACCCACACTTTTTCAACACCCTTTGGGGACACATACTATAGGTCGGGTCTATGTATGCTATATGGGGCGGAGATTTCAACACAGCCCTGCACTCCGCTATGGATCGTTCCAATCCTCTCCTGCACCATTACATTAACACCCAAGATACTCTCACCGGACTATTTCTTAATCACTGTCTAATCGACACCTGGAGATATGTACACCCACATGACAAAGAGGACACATTCTACAAAGCCGGTTACCTGACATGGTCAAGACTTGATTATTGGATCTGCTCCCGCGGGTTAGCCTTGTGGATCCTCTCAGTAGAGCATCTGGCCCGCACATACCCGGACCATGCGCCTGTATGCCTGGAGCTGGCCAACCCAATCTAATCGCTTCCCCACGTTGTTGGAGAATAGTGCCGGAGGCACTATTGGATATTGTTTTTCAAGCCGAAATAGGGGACAAAATGATTGACTTCTTAGCCAAGAACAAAGGTACAGTCGCTCATGTGGGCACCTTATGGGAAGCTTTCAAAGCCACTATTCGTGGCCTCTGTATGGCAAAAATCTTTGGGGTTCTCAAAGACATCCGTAGAAACCTCTATCGCATAGAAACAGAGATAAAGCAACTTGAGAGCCGTGGGGAGTGTAGAGTGCAGGGGGCCACATTGCGAGACAAAATTACGGACTACACTAACACTGCGGATAGAGAAGTCAAATTCAGAGACAAATACTTCATTGTCGTCGTATGGTGAGGGCGAACGTCCTGGCTGAACACTGGCAAACGTCATTAGACAGCCTCGCTTCTCCAGCTATGTCATGGATGTGCTGGACAACAATGGGGTGCGACACAGGGACGGCCTGGAAATTTTGAACACCTTCACCACATTCTATACAGATCTGTATAGCACTCGCCGCAACGCCCCACCCAACTTCTCCCACTACCTATAGGAAATAGCATTGGGCTGGCTGGGTGACCGGCAATGGGAGTTTCTGGTGGCACCGCTCGAAGACTATGAATTCCGCGAAGCCATCATGCAAATGCAATCAGGTAAAGCACCGGGGTCCGACGGCCTTCCCATAGATTTTTACTAACCTTATATTGATCAACTCATACCGGTTTTAAAAGAAGTATTCCTCGAGGCTCACAAGACACAAATCCAGCCAGCTTCTATGAGGGAGGCACTGATCACCTCGTTGCTTAAAACAGGTAAACTTGCAGATCAATGTGAATCCTATAGGCCCCTCTCTCTTATAAACTCTGATGCAAAAATTCTCGCAAAACTCATAGCAAATCGCCTTACAATATTGATGGAAAAGCTTTATCCCGGGTAAAGCGACAACCCACAACCTTCGGACACTGTTCTCGATCCTTCAGGCCATTGACCCGCACTTACCTCTGGCAGCGGTATTCCTCGATGCCACAAAGGCTTTCGACTCAGTCGAATAGGATTACCTTTTTACTATTTTGCAATGTATGGGTCTCCCAGTGAGCTTTGTGGCCTGGATCCGACTCCTAAACAGCTCCCCAACAGCAAGAATACTTCTAAAAGGCCATATAACCCAATCGATTCCCCTCTCTCGTGGTACTCAGCAGGGGTGTCCACCCTCTCTCGTGGTACTCAGCAGGGGTGTCCACTATCACCCCTCCTTTTCGCCCTTGCCACGGAGCCCCTGGCCGCTAAGATCAGGCAACATCACCATGATATAGGTCTTAAGTGCCTTCTGCGTCCTGTCCTCATCTCCCTGTATGCGGACTACGTCTCTCTATATATTAAGGAACCCCAACCCAATGCTCCGTGAATTTGTTAAATTTGGGGGTCACTCTGGCATACACATCAACTGGGCCAAATCCCAAATCTTCCCTCTAACCCACACAGTTCATAATGGACTTCCCCATCGCATGGGAAACATTTGGGAATAAGCGTCACAGCGGACTGTGAAGAGTTGATGAGACTCAACTATGGCTGCGCGATGGAACATGTCTCGGAATGCATCACTAGATGGATCGCGCATCCCCTGACTACGGCGGGTCGAATCTCTCTTATTAAAATGGTTACACTTCCCAAATTCCTGTATCTATTCCTTAATATCCCATTCGACCCCGGCTGTCATTTTTAGGTCGAGCCTCGCGTACGCAGCGCGAAGCGCTGTCGCCAGCGAACTCTATTGTTGTGGACTTGCCTCGGAAGGGGGACAGGAGATGGGCACGCGCAGAGCTTTTGGCGATTTGAGCACGTGCTGTGCACATCTCCTGTCCCCCTTCCTTCAAGCCAGCATGCATTTTCACTTTCACTTATTTCTCATAAAAAAAATCTCGTCCCATCGTTGGAGCTGCCCGCAATGGCGGGTCCGCTCAGGTATTAAATCTGTACCCTGTGCCTTCTTCGGCACAACCACTAGACAAATGGGATAATCCCCCCACTCACCCGGTCTGCGGGGGGAATCCTCCTGAACGGCGGCTGGCTGCGGTGCTTTTCCGGAACACTCCAGCTCCTCTATACTTCTGCCAGCACGACAAGGGGCTCTCTCCTTAGGCATGGGAGCCCGCAGTGCTATCCGCTGCTCTTCAACCGGGCCCCCTCCTGGGACCCAGGACTTTAGCTCCCTTACTTCCTCTTTGGTGCCGGGGCTCCCTCTTCACCACGAAAGTTACAAATACCATGCATGCGCTGGCAGCCCTCGCCCTCCCAGGTCTCCTCCCCGGCCCAGATGTGGAGCCACTTTCTGTTTTGCTTTTTATCTCCCTGCCTCAGCTCGGTTCTTTTTGGGTAGCTTCTTGGTATTTCCTTTGTCAGCTGCCCTGGTTTATAAACTTGTGAAGGGAGGCTTTCTTTGACAGCCTCGCTTCCACCCGATCCCTGGCTCCGTGTACTGGAGAGCTCCGGCAGTGACGCAGCAATAATTTATTACTGCAACAGTCATGCGGCCATCAGTCACAACAACCCATCCCGCTGCTTGGCGACTGCCAAACTTAACTTCTAACTCGCTTCATAGACAGGTACGTACGTATGGGAGATTTAGGCGGTTTCCTTGAACTCTAAGAAGTTAATTATTACAAAAAAATGGACTAGGCTTAGCACAGGGCCAAACCCAGCTAGATACAGAAGTGCTTTCTGCTCGGGGTACTTTGGGTCATATAACAAGTCATGGTTCAGTTGTAAATGTCGCCAAGGGGGAAAAGACCAGAGCAAATTTTTTGGTACTTGGAGGCTTTGTTGTTGGTTTGGAGTTTGCTGTTGGAATTGCATAAGTTGATTTTGTCTTCAGTGTGCTTCCATGATTGGGTGGAGAGTCATTTAACATCTCTGGGCGGAGTGTGTATCGGAAGATTGGTTCGGCACTGGTTATTCTCTTTTTTATTTGTTTTTGTGGTGACCCTGACTCTGCTCCCTTTCTGGAGGAGTCACCCTTGTGAGGATGAAAGTGAGAGTCGCCTCCATGTAGAGTTTCTCTGATAGGGTCTTTGCAGGAGCTAGGAGGTGGGCGGGGCATCGGATCGCTTTAGTTTGTGGCTCTTTCCGAAAGTAGTCTAAGGGCATTGAGGAGGTTCAGTTCCACTTCTAGGAATCTCTCCTAAGGGCTGTCCTCTAAAACTGAGATGGTGGGTGAGGGCTTAATGCTGTTCGCGCTTGGCTCCTGGGAGAGCTACGCGTTGACCATCTATCTTTGGCGTCTGTCTGAAGCAGCTGTTTGGAGAGTACGCGGAGGCTTTACTGAAAGGCATTTGAAGGGAGCACCAAGCAGGTTGAGAGATGACCTGGCGTGTTCTCCCCACCAGCCCAGGGTGCTGCTTAGTGTTACTTACAAAGATGAGCCCCTTGTTTCTTTCACCTGGCGTTAGGAGTTGTGATTGAGCAATCGATGTTAATTCTGCAATGTTGGTGTTAAAAATGGTTCCAAATGAGCAACAACGCAAAATGAGTTACTCTTAATAAAGGCTTTTTCCTGAGCATGAAGATGCCTCTAGTTAATATGGCTGCATGGGTACATTTACAAGTTGATTTTTCACATATGAGAGTGTCCCCTGCCTCCAAACCCCCCAGCGCCTTGAGATCCGTTTCCGGGTGATTAGCTTGCGCTATACAAACCCCCTGATTGATTGCTCTGTGCACTTTTATATCCTCTCATTGCGCCTTTACTTTGGCGTTGGTTAGTCTCTCGTTCTTCTCCTTAGCCGAACCTAAGATGCTTTGGTTGGCTCGTCTCTTCTGCCTCACTTTTCCCCCCGTCTCTCTCGGGTGCTCACCTTTTGTTTATTTCTCTACCCCATCCTCTCCTACTCACTCTCTCACCCTGGGTTTTGATCTCCCTCTGTCATATTTTACCTTTTTTCTTGGCCTTTCTCAGTCCTTCCCCTCTTTTCCCTCACTTTCTATCTCACTCACATGTGCTTTCTCCTTTTTCTCTCGCTCTCTTTTCATCATTCTTTCCCTCCACCATCCGCTTCTTGTTTTAGCACTTGAGTTAACACTTCTCAAGGAATTCGCCATTATATCCTCTCGGGCAGACTGTGGTCTATGCCCTTTATTAGAGCCCTTTTATAGAGCCCTGAAAATAATTTGTGCACAGTAACCCTTTGTAATGCCATTGTTTTGGCACATGTGTGCACCCTTAATTGTAAAACCATCTACACTTAAAAATTTATTGAACAAAAAGGAATCTCAGAAGTTACAGCTCTCTATTTTTTACTAACCTGTGGTCTGCTGTGCTAGCGTTTCTCTGTGGGACTCCCAGGGTGGGCTCTGTTATTCATCCCACCTCTGCCAATTCTCAGATGTCCCTAATTGTTGCTGATGGCCCGTACATCTGTGATCCCTGGCCTTCATGTGGCACCTGTTTATTACAAATGGGGAAAGGTATTTACCTGTATAAATGGTTCACCAGCATTCTGGTTCGTTTTTGATGCTCAAGTCATTGCCACTGACGACCTCTGACTGCAGAAAGCTTTCCAACAGAGGGTGGATCTCTAGAAGAACAGTGTTACAGGTAAGTAGCTTCATCTGTGGCATCTCAGAAGCCAAGGACATCCTTTTCAGAAATCTTCCATCTTTATGGTACATTTGTACCTGTTTGGGCTGTTTCTTCTTACAGGATCACCATTGTACCATCTAAGATCAAATACCAAAAGCAGCCCTACACCTGGTAGAAGTGTCCATATTAATGCCGACCTTAGGTGTAAGGATTAGCTCCAATCGGCAATGAAGATGGGCTGCCAGTTGCAGTCTTGAAACGCATTCTAGGCACCAAAAGCTGTAGCCCTGCTGAAAGCAAGAATTTTCCTCACTGCTTGAAGGTATGAAGGGGTTCTCCAGGAGCAAGGCTGTTTTTTAGGTCTTGCGCCTAGCGTTGCACTGCACAGCAGTGCTTCGTGCAGCGCGAGGCATTTTGTAATCGAAAAATGGGGTTCTAGCAGTCACCTAGGACTCGCTCGTGCGTGTGCGAGCTTTTCCATTTGTGGGCAGCTATTGGCCTCTGCGGGAGTCTTTTAATGAAAGACTGCACGCAATAGGCCACAGGCGGGCGCATTGCTCCGCCCGTGGCCTATTGGTGTCTATTACGCGCTTGGTGCGCGTAATAGACACCAATAGGCCATGTGGTCACATGTGTTGCAGTGGCGCGCACGCGCACCACTCCTTTCTTTTGATTCTGACCTCCGTGGTTTCCTTTTCGTTTCTTTTGATTCTAACCTCCGTGGCTGCCTGTTTCCTTTTACTGTGTCCTACACCTTTTAACTTATAGCGGGCAAATTGAAGGTTTAGTGTTTGCTTCCTGCCGCAATGACATATTCACTGCCAAAGCCACACAGGGGGAGGCTCACAGCATTTGCAGTGCAATACCACTTGTAGTAGTCAAAATACCAGCCATTGACATTGCAAATGCAAATTTTTATTTAAATTCAAAGTATGCCGGTATTAGCATAAACAAAGAAATTATTTTCATGAAGAAAAGGGTGCAGTAACACAGACTGTCCCTAGGTGTCCCTGGCCCTGGCCCTGCACCCTTTTCATCGTGAACGAAAATTCTTTGCCTACTGCTGGCATACTTTGAAAAAAATGGAGGGTGTATATATGACACAATCTCCACAGGGGATTTCCCACCCACTGCTCATTTTGATTTCTTCTAAATAGGCTCACGGTGTATTAGAAATTGGGTCCACCACATGCCTCTCTTTTTCGCTCAAATAAATTATTTTCACGAAGAAAAGGGTGCAGTAACACAGGCTTTCCCTAGGTGTCCCTGGTCCTGCACCCTTTCCTTCATGACAGAAAATTCTTTGCCTACTGCTGGCATACTTTGAAAACATGCATTTGCAATGCAATAGGTCTTGTATTAGGAAAGTTTGAGCTATTGGTATTGTAAATGACAAATATTTTATTTAGGTTTTGTTTTTGAAAATAGCTAAATTAATAGCTTTGTCATTTACCATGCCAATAGTTATAACTTTCACAAATGTGACACCTATAGCATTTGTAATGCAATATGTGTTGTATTAACGTGACTTACATGTATTGATATTACAAATAACAATGGTTTATAATTATTTTTAATAATTAATACTTAAATAAAAGTTATTGTAATTTATAATGGCAATAGCTTAAACCTTTGTAAATAACATTTGTGAAGATTATGTTCAGTGTATTTTATTGTGACGAAAATCCAAGAACATATGTCAAATATTAACATCTTTTTCTTACATTTGTAATAAAGCTTGAAACATTGAGATAACATATTTGAACCAGTTGTTGTTGAATGGTTGCACAGATTGATGCTGTGGTGGAGCTCAGTGATGCTGTATGCTATGCTATGTTTTGTTTTGCTATCCTATGTTTTGTTTTGTTATGCTATGCTATGCTGTTTGGTTATGCTGTGCTATGTTTTGTTATGCTATGCTATATTTTGCTATGTTATGCTATGCTTTGTTATGCTATGCTATGTTATGTTATGCTATGCTATGTTTTGCTCTGCTATGCTTTGTTATGCTATGTTTTGTTGTGTTTTATTATGCTATGCTTTGTTTTGCTATGCTATGATTTGTTATGCTATGCTATGTTTTGCTGTGATTGGTATGCTGTGTTTTGCGATGCTATTACATGTTTTGTTATGTTTTGTTAAGCCATGCTGTGTTTCGTTGTGTTTTTTTATGCTATGTTTTGTTGTGTTTTGCTAGGCTATGCTTTGTTATGAGATGTTTTGTTATGCTATGCTTTGTTAAGCTATGCTTTGTTATGTTATGCTATGCTAAGCTTTGTTTTGTTATGCTATGCTATGTTGTGTTTTGTTATGCTATGCTATGTTGTGTTTTGTTATGCTATGTTATGCTATGTTTTGTTATGTATACTATGGTTTGTTGTGTTTTGCTATGTTTTGTTTTGCTATGTTTTGTTATGCTATGCTTTGTTGTGTTTTGCTATGTTTTGTTTTGCAATGCTATGCTTTGTTATACTATTCTATGCTTGGTTTTGTTATGTTATGTTATGCTATGGTATGTTTTGTTGTGTTTTGTTATGCTATGCTTTGGTATGCTATGCTATGCTATGTTTTCCTATCCTATGCTTTGATTTGTTATGCTATGTTTTGTTATGCTATGCTGGTGAGGGTGAGTGAGGGTGGGTGAGTGAGGGTGGGTGAGTGAGGGTGGGTGGGTGAGGGTGGGCGAGTGGGTGAGGGTGAGTGAGGGTGAGGGTGAGTGAGGGTGGGTGAGTGAGGGTGGGTGAGTGAGGGTGTGAGTGAGTGAGGGTGGGTGGGTGAGTGTGATAGAGTGAGGGTGAGAGGTTGTGTATCCTATGCTTTTTTTGTTATGCCATGCTAGGTTTTGTTATGCTATGCTGATGAGGGTGTATGAGGGTGAGTGAGTAAGGGGGTGAGGGTGTGATGGTGTGTGAGGGTGAGAGGGTTGGGAGGGTGAGGGGGTGTGAGGGTGAGTGAGGGGGTGTGAGGGTGAGGATGTGTGCGGGTGAGGGGGTGTGAGGGTGAGTGAGGGGGTGTGAGGGTGAGTGAGGGGGTGTGCAGGTGAGGGGGTGTGCGGGTGAGGGTAAGGGTGTGTGAGGGTGTGAGGTTGAGTGAGGGTGCATGAGGGTGTGAGTGAGGATGTGAGGATGTGAGGGTGTGTGATGGTGAGGAGGTGTGAGGGTGTGTGATGGTGAGGAGGTGTGAGGGTGAGGGAGGAGGGGTGAGGGAGGAGGTTTGAGGAGGGGTGAGGGAGGAGGTTTGAGGGGGGGTGAGGGTGTGTTAGGGTGGGTGAGGGTGTGTGAGGGTGAGTAAGGGTGAGGATGGGTGAGGGTGGGTGAGGGTCTGTGAGGGGTGAAGGTGAGTGAGGGTGTGAGGGTGAGTGAGGGTGTGTGAGGGTGAGTGAGGGTGAAAGGGTGTGTGAGGGTGAAAGGGTGTGTGAGGGTGAAAGGGTGTGTGAGGTGAGAGGGTGTGTGAGGGGGTGTGATGGTGAGTGAGGGGGTGTGATGGTGAGTGAGGGGGTGTGATGGTGAGTGAGGGGTGAGGGTTGTGAGGGTGTGTGAGGATGAGGGGTTGAGGGTGTGAAGGTGGGCGAGGGGCTGTGAAGGCGAGTGAGGGTGTGAGGGTGGGTGAGGGTGTGAGTGAGGGTGTGAGGATGTGAGGGTGTGTGATGGTGAGGGGGTGTGAGGGTGGGTGAGGGGGTGAGTGAGGGTGGGTGAAGGTGTTTGAGGGGTGAAGGTGAGTGAGGGTGTGTGAGGGGTGAAGGTGAGTGAGGGTGTGAAGGGGTGAGAGGGTTTGAGGGTGTGTGAGGATGAGGGGGTGCGAGTGTGGTAAGGTGAGTGACGGTGTGTGAGGATGTGACGGTGGGTGAGGGTGAGAGGGTGTGTGAGGGTTGGTGAGGGTGAGTGATGTGTGTGAGGGTGAGGGTGTGAGAGTGAGTGAGGTTGTGTGAGGGTGTGTGAGGGGTGAAGGTGAGTGAGGGTGAGTGTGGGTGTGAGGGTGTGTGAGGGTGAGGCGGTGTGAAGGTGAGTGATGGTGTGTGATGGTGTGTGAGGGTGGGTGAGGGTGTGAGGGTGGGCAAGGGTGTAGTCCTATTGGTTCTCCTTTTAATTTTGGCACAGTGGGATTTGAGTGCTTCTATGAGGAAATATTTCCTTTGTATTTCAACTATAGGGCATGAAATAGCAGTACAAATTACATTTTGTTTCTCTATATCAATACTGATTGCAAGGATAGGGTCAGCGGTGCTCCGCTGTGAGGGCTGGGTCAGCAGCGCCCCTTGTGGTCAGTGAAAATATGGACAATGAAAACATGTTACTAAATGAAAACATTTTTAAAAGATATCACAAATCTCCAAAATGTCCAACTTGTGATACGTCATTTACATGATAGCATGATTTTAAGCTCTAAGACAGCAAAGCTCAATGGTTCACAGTCGGACCCACTCATTGGGATCTCCTCAATGTCCCCAGCTAAGGTTTGTACAGAGCACTGCTATTTAGAACTGGCCTATCAGTTAAAGCTTCCTCTGAGGATGAGACCACGGTGGCTTCAACAGATTGCTCCTGGGAAGCGGACTGAAGGTAGGCGTCCAACACGCATTCCTGGGTGGAGGGAGTTGGATGGTTCATGTTGCGATGTAGGCGAGCACGAGAGAATCCATAGCTCGATCCTTGTCAGAACTCCAACATCACTTTTTCACCCATCTGATCAGGCAAGAGGTACAGGTCTGCGGAACTGGACCTAAAACTTTTCCAACAGCACTCTTGCTAAGGTCATATTCAACTAGGCTGTCTTGTCCTGTTGAGACCTTCCTAGCATTGCCAGAAATCAAGTAAGGATTAAAAATGATAAATAACACATCAAGTGGACAGTGTGAGGTAGCTTGCACTGCCTTGAAAGAGGTCTGCTCCCTAGCACCATGCACAGCCTCGGAATACATGTATTTGTGGCCTAGAAACACCAGAATAACACGGTTTCCTAATGTAACCGCAGGGCCCATGGTGCCGACAAAATGTAGACCACACACATTCCAAAAGTATTCCCTTCGCTGGAACAGGTATTGTTGCTCACTAGTCTAGAGCTCTCACAGGTTTGAAAAGTAAGGAGAGGATTCTTTCATTTTAACACCCATACGGGTCCAGTAAAAATGGATATCAAACCTATAGTGGGAGTTACGGACACCTAAATGCCCCCCCCCCCACTCTCCCGATTTTGTTATCTCATGATACAAATTCAACAAGATCACTTTAACACTATGGAACAACTAATCATATACTAGTGCAGGATTTTGGTAATCTTGCCCCCAATAAGCCACTGAGCCGGACCTGCGAGAGGCCTCACTGTTGCTATGAGAATGCGGAGTCAAAACAGGAAACATTTACCATTTACACAAGTACACGATGGAGGAGTGAAGTAAACAGTACCCAGAACTTAGTGGAATCCCAAAACGATGGTGCAGAAAGGGTAAAAATACAGAGACTTTATTTAAGAGATGACGGATATGTGCAATGCCCGACATCAACATACAGTTCTTAGCCGGACATACATTTCTCACTTGCCTCACTGAATATAAACAACCTAGGGCCTAATTTAGGTTTAGGTGAACAGGAATTAATTATGGAAAAATTGGTAGATGTTCAAATGTGTCCGAATGAGATTTTACAAAAGGTAGATAGATCGACAACGAAGGACGACATGTAACAACACGATACGACACCAGACTGTCAGCAAAAGCTGCAACAACTAATCAGACCTCGAAACAATATATGCCGAGTCGTCCTATTTAATTCATAGCAAACCAGAACAACATGCTGCATGACTCTAAATCTATACTGGATACAACAGGCCTGTCTGCCAACAGACAACTAAATCAGTCAGTAAGCGAGACCTAAAATATATATCTTTTAAAATGGTAAGTGGGAATCTTTTCAAGTCACAACTGTGCAAGCCCCTACTTCTTTTATAGTTAAATAGGCTACACAGGTAATCACAAACCAACCAACTTTACTCAACTGTGCCAAATTATAACAAGCAGCATCTAGGCACATCACGCTAAATGTTTTGTTTAATAGGGAAGTAATTGGGTAAAAGAGAATAGCTAGGTCTATGCACTGTTTGCCAGGACTTACAGACAGAAAGTGCTTGTGCACATTACATAATGCTGTCTATCCATAAAACCATGTTTAAGACAGCCCCACAAACACCTGACCAATGGGCGCCTTTGGAAAACAGAAAATGCAAAAGAGGGGGCACATCGCTGGACACTTCGCCGCAGGTAGCGTGTAACCGGGGGCAGCCTGTAACTTCTAAAACAGGTGTGTGCTCAATAATATTAATGCTATCCCAGCAAACTTTTGTTTAATAAGCAGTATGTAGGTGAAAAAAATACCATAAGTGTATGCGCTTTCTGCAGGAGTTACACAGAGAAGGAGCCTATACACATTGTCTGATTGCACCATTTTCAAACAGAATGGATCCTTTTTTCCACCACTGTGGTACTATGGTACTTTTTGTTTGCTTTATAGTTAAGGTTTAGCTATGCATTGGGCACTGCGATGTTCTGGACGCTTTTAGAATACAGAGAAGAGAGCAGAGGGCGCACAATGTAAGACACATAGCAGCAGGCACCGTCTAGGGACAGCCTGTAAACTCTTTCATCCTCCCTAACACCAACCTGCTACCTCTTCCAACACATACTTCTTACGGGAAAGACGCGTGCCCTTCAGCATTTGTTTACTGTCTGATAACCAAGCGTTTGCCATTTGTTAGTAATGAATTATTAGTCGCTGAACACAACACCACACCAACAGAGCCCTCAGGGCCAACGTCCTCCAGCAGCAAATGTACGAAAGTACCAGCATTCGTTCGTCACTCCCTATATTAGCGATATAAGCATGATTTCTAAACTTACAACTATTTATATTTTCTTTTATTTCCAGCTCTACTTATAATGCCATCTGAACATATTTCTTATGTCATGTTGTGTTAGGCTAGGCTGTATTATTTTGTGTTAGGCTAGACTGAGTTATGTTGTGTTAGGCTAGGCTGTATTATGTTGTGTTAGGCTAGGCTGTATTATGTTGTGTTAGGCTAGGAAGTGTTATGTTGTGTTAGGCTAGGAAGTGTTATGTTGTGTTAGGCTAGGCTGTATTATGTCGTGTTAGGCTAGGCTGTATTACGTTGTGTTAGGCTAGACTGAGTTATGTTGTGTTAGGCTAGGCTGTATTATGTTGTGTTAGGCTAGGCTGTATTATGTTGTGTTAGGCTAGGCGGTGTTATGTTGTGTTAGGCTAGGCTGTATTACGTTGTGTTAGGCTAGACTGAGTTATGTTGTGTTAGGCTAGGCTGTATTATGTTGTGTTAGGCTAGGCTGTATTATGTTGTGTTAGGCTAGGCGGTGTTATGTTGTGTTAGGCTAGGCTGTATTATGTCGTGTTAGGCTAGGCTGTATTATGTTGTGTTAGGCTAGACTGAGTTATGTTGTGTTAGGCTAGGCTGTGTTATGTTGTGTTAGGCTAGGCTGTATTATGTTGTGTTAGGCTAGGCTGTGTAATGTTGTGTTAGGCTAGGCTGTATTATGTTGTGTTAGGCTATGTTATGTTGTGTTAGGCTAGGCTGTGTTATGTTGTGTTAAGCTAGACTGTGTTATGTCGTGTTAGGCTAGGCTGTGTTGTGTCGTGTTATGCTAGGCTGTGTTATGATGTGTTAGGCTAGGCGGTGTTATGTTGTGTTAGGCTAGGCTGTATTATGTTGTGTTAGGCTAGGCTGTGTTATGTTGTGTTAGGCTAGGCTGTGTTATGTTGTGTTAGGCTAGGCTGTGTTATGTTGTGTTAGGCTAGGCTGTGTTATGTTGTGTTAGGCTAGGCTGTGTTATGTTGTGTTAGGCTAGGCTGTATTATGTTGTGTTAGGCTAGGCTGTGTTATGTTGTGTTAGGCTAGGCTGTATTATGTTGTGTTAGTCTAGGTTGTGTTGTGCTGTGTTTTGTTATTGTATGTTTTACTGCTGAAATGATATCAGCCTGGGTTTTGTTCTTTTATGTTTTGGGATCCAGGTAAGATGGGCAGCAAACGAGACTCACCAGATGAGAATGTGTTCAGAGTACCTGGAAAGGATGCACTCGGTTAAAGTTTGCCTTCGACACAGAGAGAGGTTTCAGGGAAGAGGTCGGAGTTTCACACTTGGCAACACCAGGGCAGGGCCGGTGCGTGTTTACTGGGGAACCAGGGGAAATCACTGGAGCTTGTCCCCATGGCCCCACTGCAACTAGGAAATCTTTGATGTGGGATGGGAAAGGAACGGGTGGGGTCGGGTGCGGTGGCCGCATCAAGGAGGAGGGACAGGGGTGGAGAGGACGGGAGGCTGTGATCGTTCTACAATGAATTCCACTATATATATGTTTGTGTGTTTTAAGACATGACACTATTTATAGAACCCAAATAATTATCAAAACACTGGTAAAGCATACAAAACAAGCATTAGCAGCAGCATTAGAAACGAAAATCGGCCGTGAAATGAAACCCTTTGAAGTAGCCAGGCTGAAAAAAAAAAAAGCAATTAGGACGGCCTGCGGCCGTGAATAAGCGACGACGGGGGGCGGGGAGAGAGGAACAGATGGCTGTGAAGGGAGAAAGGCTGCTGGCAGAGGGAAGGCTCGTGCATGAGAGCTGGTCACGTGATTGGGATTCACGTGAACTTTTGAAAATCCGCATCGTAAAAAGTCAGCTTTGTGGATGGATGGCAAAAGGTCTCTCTACGAGACCTAAAAATTGAGGGTGTATATATATGACACAATCTCCACAGGGGATGTCCCACCCACTGCTCATTTTGATTTCCTCTAAATAGGCTCACAGTGTATTAGAAATTGGGTCCGCCACATGCCTCTTTTTTGCTCAAATAAATTATTTTCACGAAGAAAAGGGTGCAGTAACACAGGCTGTCCCTAGGTGTCCCTGGTCCTGCACCCTTTCCTTCGTGAAAGAAATTTCTTTGCCTACTGCTGGCATACTTTAAATGGAGGGTCAAATCTGCCTCACGCTATCCCGTGCACAAGCTGCTGCTGCCCTCCTCCTGTTGCCCAATGGCTGCGCTCGTGTTTGCACTGGTTCCTGTTTGCAGGCACACTAATGCACAAAGGCAGGCAGGCTCGCATGTAACGCTTGCCAATTCCGCCTCACGCTTCCCACTGCCCTGCTAAACGCATTAACTGTTCTTTTTCAGCGCCATTTCGGTGCACTTCTAAATAGGAGTGGGAAAACATTCACATTTCAGGCCATTTACTGTTACCAATTAATTTGGCAGCATTTCCTTTCAATTTACCCAATTTACACATAGCTTGCCTGGAAGGGCTCTTTCTCCACCTGGGCGAAGAGGCAGAATTAATCACTTACAAGGAAGACGACAGACAGTGCTGCCCGAAGACGTGCTCTTGTTTACAGACTGCGCCACAACAGAAACGAAAATGAACATGCAATCACTGGCTTCCTCTAAGCGACCCTGCATTAGAATAAACATGTGAAAATTGTCACATAGTTTTCCTAATATATGGTCGGCGGAGAGGAAGCCAGTGGCTGCATGTTAATTTTCGTTTCTGTTTTTGCTGCATTCTGTAGCTAGTCAATATGTTACAATACCAATTAAGTTAATTGTTATTGTAACATATTTACTAGTTTGCAACGTGTCGGGTTTGGTGGTGAGCAGGGTGTGATGAGCCGAGGTCCACCCCAAGCACTTTAGTTCGTTCACTGAAAACGGCCGGGCATGCTTGGTTACTGCAATTTTAGCTTATGCAGCGCAGTTTTGGTGTAGCACATCGTTGACTGTGGCATTGCCTCTTGGTGCTCTTCAATGGCGCAGTGTGGGGACGTGTGCCCGCCTCCTGTTGCCAATGGCTGCGCTCGGGTTTGCACTGGTTCCTGTCTGTAGGCACACTAATGCACAAAGGCAGGCGGGCTCGCTCGTAGCGCTTGCCAATTCTGCCTCCCGGGTGTTAGGTGGACGGGAGAGGCATAATTATGAATGAACATAAGGGGCGGTGAAGTATTAAATCCCGGGTTTGTATGCTGAGGGTGCGCCGCCTTCCAGTACTAGCTTCTCATTTATTTGTTGGGGTATCTGAGCAGGGTGCCCTCTGAACGCTGTTTTGCTGCTGCTGCTGCTCATGCGAGAGGCGATTTATAGCACCGAGTGGTTCTACATGACTGGCCCGGCGCAGGCATCTGGTCACACTGGTACTGCAGGTCTGGGGTAGCAGCATTCCTGCCCTGTGCTACAGTGGGTACTTATCAGGGGACCAGCTGCAGATATCCGTGGTGTGGGGGTCACGTAACAAGGGAGGGGCGCAGGCCAAGGGCCGGACTGAGAGCCAAAGCAGCCGTGGCATGTAGCACATTGTCAGGCCAGTCCCATACGGTGCACAGCGAGTGCAGCGTGCAAGTCTGACCACACACATCCACATCCAAACACAACAACACACAAACACACGCATACACAACCACACACACACAACACCACACACACAACCACACACACACAAATCCAAACACAACCACACACACACACAACCACACACACTAAACCACACACAACCACAATCACACACAACAACCACACATACAACCAAACAACATCAGTGCACACTTTCACCGAGCACAGACACCATCAGTCAGTGCCTACTTTCACCAGGCACAAACACCACCAGCTGTCAGTGCTCAAACTTTAATAATGCGAGACCTATTGCATTGCAAATGCTTGATTTACATCTCTTCGATCCGAGTTGACTAGATTGGTAGGGGGGGGGGGGTGGGGGGGGGCTGGGAGGCAAGCAACCCCGCATACAGAGGAAAATATTCATGCGACCTTACTCGCAGGGCGGTTTTGACATTCCCAATTTTGAGCTATACTATATTTGCACCCAGGCACATTATTGCACACTTCTAGTTTCACCCGCCTCAGTATACACCACATGTTGCTACAGAACACTGTCTCGCAGATCCTCTACCCTTAGAAGAGATTATATTGTCTAGGGAAGGCACACTAGGGCCCCAGCCCTCTTCCGTAGACTGCACGAACAAGGATTGGTCCCAGATTACAGAGAGAGTACAAATCCCCTGCCTATATTCCCCACTACTTCCTCTCGTCTATAACCCAGGCCTTTCATTAGGTTTATTTATAAAAGTTGCCACCGCTCGACGCCTTCGATGCTGGGATGACCTGTACCTTAATGGCAAATACCGTACCCTCCAACAACTCTTTCCGGACCCTCCACCCACCACTATGGAAACCTTCTTGTATGCCAGACTTAGACATGGGATCAGGGAGTGCACTCTGTCATATCCCCTGGAACTTGAGGTGGTTGCTCCCCTGTACCATGTTCTTCGCACACTCACTGCCTTGCACCTAGTCTCCGTGCTATATCACAGCCTGTACGTTGACATTGAGTACCCTCAATGTGCGGCTAGACTCAAGTGGGCTGCTGAGCTGGAACAGGACATCACAGATGAGCAGTGGTCCTACTGCTGCACTCAAAACGGCTCAAATAACCTCCAATAGCAAGCTTCATATTATTCATTACAAATTTCTACAACGCTGCTACTACACCCTGGTAAAACTCCACAGATTTGTCCTACAGGACACAAACCGGTGTGACAGATGTAAGATGGAAGCCGCCGACTTTCTCCATTTGGCTTGGGGTCTTCCGAAGTACAAGCATACTGGCAACAGATCTATGCGACTTTAGATTGCATGACTTCACTAACACTCTCTAGGTCTCCTATTACAGCGCTGCTGGGCTCCCCTAAGCCGATCCCGGCTTTACATTGAAAATTTGTGTCTTTCAGTTTGGTCCTTGCCAAACTCCAGGTGGCCTGTCGTTGGGGACGGGGCCGTGCCCCAAAATTCAAAGATTGGCTTGATGATATGATACGATAGCAAGACCAAACCTGTACATACGCTGAACTCGTTCCACTTCACTCGCGCCCGAGAGACATTTGGGGCCCACTTAAGTCTTATTTGCTTGCTCACCCAATGCATATTCAACAACCATCCCCAAGCACACGCTCTCTCTCAAATGCATGATCTAACCCACACATTATGCACTTTATTCCTTACACACCCCCTTTGTGCTCCATTTGCTATTTTGAACTTACAAGATACACGTTACCCTCCTCTAACCACCCTCTGATGTTCCATAACCAAGATGCCGATAAGGATGTATACGAGTCCCACTGTACTTTGTATGTTCGATTGTGTTAATTTGCATGCCATTCTCACAGCCGATCTCAATGTAATATTAATGTAGACTGTAACATGGATATGCCAACTGGTTTAACATGTATTGACAAAATCCAAAAATAAAATTTAATTAAAAAAAAAAAAGATCCGGCAGAGTTCGGCGAACTGATGGAAATTGGTATGTTGTGCTGTTTGCACTGATTTTTAGCGCCGGGAGCTGTTCTGTGTTGAAAAATCAGCATGAACAGCAACGTAGTGCCAGAGAGTGCTGCTTCTGTGGTTTGTTCTGCTGTGCCTCGAGTACATTTTCTACTCGGGTGACCACGCTCGTTGGGAAAATCTCCCCAAGTGCCCTCCTAACACCCAAAAATCTCGCTAGGCACGCCAATTCTCGCTGTGCACAAGAAAAAAACTCTCCCGCCAGATCCCCCCCCCCCCCCCCCCCCCCACTGTCTACACGAAGCATGAAAGAGTTCTACATGCTGGGAAGTCTGAGGATGGCTGAGTGGATCCTTACCTACATATGGAGGTGCCATTTGGACCACTTTTGATGATGGTGCCACAAGAAAAGCTTTCTATCTAACTGTATAGCAAAACATGTTTTTAATCTGTTTTGTTACACACATTATACACAGCAGAGTGACTTATATTGTTGGTTCTGAGGAATGCCTTGAACTCTACAGTCACACATGGTAAAAACAGGTTGACCACAAGATAGGGTTATAGATAAAACCCTATTTCACTATGCTTCTTACTTCTATCCACTGGGGCACCAGAATAAAGTTTTTCGCCTACCAGGAGATAGTTTTAATCACACTTTTTTCTTAGCACTTTGCCCACCTAGGAAGTAGTACAATAGGTGTTGTAGGGCACCCCTGCTCCTTTCCTATGGAAGAGTTGTATCCCACACTGGGTACCTTGCACTCCCAGTGGGCGGATGGGACCCTACGATGAAGTATGTCAACCTTGGGTGAGTGAGGGTTCTCGTCCAAACACAAGTAGTGCTGCTCTTTTTTCTCTGTATTCCCATACCCCCATACATAGTGAGTTGATACATTTAGACTGGAGTAGTACGGTTGAAGCTGGGTGAATAACGCTACTCTCAGACAATCCTCGTATTGGGAAAATCTGTATATGGCATACCATTAAGTGGCTATATCGTGCACAAAGTCCAGAAGTGCAAAGGGCCCAACGTAAATCCAAAGTGCACTATTGGTGGTAGTGTGGGTAAGCAGCCTTAGGCCTAACACAGAGGAATAAAAGACATTTGTCATGCACACAGTGACCAATAAATGACAACTCGATAAGGAGATCCACACCAATTATAGAAAAATAGGCTTCTTTAAAGATTTATTTTAAGACCATGATGTTCGCAAAAATCTAAGTAAGTTTTTCAGGAAATATACTTCATACAAAGTGCAATTTTCAAGCTTTGCAATGTTAACCTATGGGAGGAAAACAAGAATGCAGTTTTTGCAGGTAACCACTCAACTTACAGATTTAATCTTCAGGGTCTTTGGTCAACATCAGGCAAGGTTCAAATCACTTCCAAGAGTGCACCACCATCGGCACAGGGGCGGCCGGGTGCAGAAGTAATATTTGAGGTTGGGTGCCCAATGTTAATCAATAGAGACTGGGGTACCCGCGAAGTCGCACTACTCACATGTGAGTAATGTGGAGTCAGGTGTCGATCTCCTGGAGTTAAGGTAAGTACAAGCGGGGGCACACATCCACACTAAACTTACAGCCTCAGCAGCTCAGGAGCGGTTGGGTGCAGTGTGCCAATACAACGTCGGGTGCCAATGTTAACCAATGGGGGAGTTCGGTCTTGAAGAAAGCCTGCAGGCTCAGGCCGGGCGAAGAAAACCCACAGCTGCCTAGGTAAACAGTGATGCTAGGGGACGTAGGGACACTAAAGGTTGAGGTCCCTAAGGCGCAGGGGCTTCAGGTGCAGGTGTGTCCTTATGCATTAGAAAACTCTTACTGGGCAGGTTGCAGTGAGGTGGGGGGGGATCTTCAAGTTGAGGCTGCAGGCGGCAAGGAGGAGTCCAGCAGGGTAAGCCCACAGACTCTGGCTCAGAAGCGCTGGGGAACCTTCACATGACCGGTGGGCTATTTGAACTCAGGCGTCATCTGGGACGTGTTTGCGGTTCCTCTGGGCAGAGTTCTTTTTCTTTGCAGATTGTTTCTTCCGGACTGGTTCGCTGTCCACAGGAGATTAGGAGTTTTTCTTGAAGGCACGCAGTCCCTCCAGGGGTTCGAGAGTTTCCTGGTCTGCAGGGCAAGTCACTGTTCTTCGGCTGGGTCTTCGAGGGCTGCACTCAGGCCGGTAAGGCTGGGGTTAAGTCAGCTGGTGTCTTCAGTCTTCGCTGCTGCACAACTCTACTTCGTAGGTCGCCGAAATCTGATTTTAGAGTCTGAAGGAACCATCTAAATACTAGATTTAGAGGCGTTACAGGTGAATAACAGGTAGGGACAAATGAGTTCCTTACCCGGGGGGGTCTATAGCCATTATTATGCAACCCTTCTGTGGGAGGGGGGGCATAGCGCCAGCCCTGATTGAATAAGTCCCACCATCATCAAGATGGTGGGCACTGAAAAATGTGCTTCACTTCGCCTCCAGCACCTAAGGGGTAGAGTTGGCACAACTCCTAAGTTGTACAGCCGGTTCTCTCTCCCATAAGTGAGGGTTTTAACTAGGGGCAGCCTCTGTTGCTAGCGGCAGAGGCTGGGTTTGCATTACAAAGTTGGCAGACCTTCGAAGCTTCCCTCGCTAATGCTGTGCTCATCCCTGGTGAGGAGGTGTGACTCCTCTGGCCAAGATGTACTGTTTCTGGCCACAGAGAGTAAAGGTTCTCGACTCAGGGGTCCGTAAACATGTCTTGTGGTGGCAGGCTGCCCAAAGGCAGTCAGAGACCACACCGGTGTTGGTAGGTTTTCAGGGGGCATCTGTGAGTTTCTGTCTGGGTACATTGTTTAATAAATCCCACACTGGCATCAGTGTTGGTTTATTAAGAGGAGTTGTTTGGTAACAAACATATCTGGGTTCAGTGAAGTCATCACAGTGCGGGGGAACTCGAGTTGTCGAGTTTTCAGCCCATGTACGCTCTATGGCTTCCTTGGTACTTACAATATTAAGGAATAGACTTAAATATTGTAAGGGCATATATGCCCATACCCGAGATATGGTGCACACTGCCTTGGGGCTTGTAAGGTCTGCTAGAGGGGTGACAAAGAAGTTACTTACCTTCGGTAACAATGTATCTGGTAGAGAAACATCTAGCCACAGATTCCTTAACTTAGAATATCCCGAGGCGTCAGATTGGATCTGGAAAACGTTGTCCCCAGCAGTACATCTGCACGCCGGGGGGCGGCGTCGCCCGGCTCAGTCCTGACGTCATCCACGGAAATTACGTCAATGAAGCCATATAAGACTCCCGCGGTGTGCTGACGCCTGTTTTCTACAGTGAATCTTATCTGCGCCGCAACACGGAGCCAGGGCAAAATCTGTGAGAGTATAGGAACAGTGTGTCAAAAGAGAGCAAAAACCTTTGAAAACAACAGTGATAAATCCTAGAATAAGAAACACCACCACGCTAAAAGAGTACTCAAGACATGTAGGGACTGAAGGGGGGAGAAAAGAGCACTCGCCCTATCAAAGGCCCAGCAATGCAAGGAGCTGTTCCCCCCCCCCCCCCAAGAGGCAACAGCAGTGGAAACGAATGGCATGACGAAGGACAGTTTGCAACCACGGGATGGAACTGGTTGAAAAACAGACTGTAATCACAGGATGAAATTGTAAAGGCCCACAAGACTGGCACCACATGACTCACGGCAAGTGACTAGAAGGGAACAGCCATTGTGGAGAAGTGTGGCTCATTGGTTAGAGGAGGCAGACCTGGAAGCAGAGGTCAGCCCGGGACCAGGGTTCAATTCCCAGCTCGGCAGGGTCTTGAGTCCTAAAAAATGTCCATGGACTCGACAATTCTCGCTCCGGCGCCTACTCGATTCACGGGTTCACACTCTGCGACTCTGGGCAATAGCTTGCTTAATCTCCACAACGGCCCCTCGCGGCGGGATGCCTGGCTTTCACCTTGCGGATACCCTGTCGGGGTTATCTCACAGGGAAATACCAGGACGGGTTCCCTAAGCAAGCGCTTAGAAACCGCTCGGTGATTTGCGCTATATAAATTCCTGTACATTTACATTTACATAGAACATTCACCACACCCACCACAGTGACCTATGAGCTGTAGCTTATCCAAATAGAATCTCAACCCAATCGACTGTAGCATAGACAAGGAGACCCAAAAGAAGTGAGAAGAATCATACGAAGGTGGAGGGCCGGAGACAAACACGAGAATCTCCAGGCCGAAAGACCCCAGGTTGGAACCGCATTGAAAAGCACAGAACCTAGCCACCCAAAAACGAGAATAGGTGGAGGACCAATGGCACACAACAGTATGAGTAACAACTGTGCCACCACCACAATGTCAGGGCATCCCTGCAGAGGGCACACCACAGGTTCTTAATAGAAAGACTCCTTTAGTAAACTTCTTTGCGTTTCAAAAACTTGTTTAATGTTTCAAAATTATATTTCATGGTATTTCAATTCATATCCATATTCAGTATATTTTCATCAGGATTACGTCGTTCGAAATCATTATGTCATAATGCACATTTCTAGATACTCCAATGCATTTCGGGCTATCTAGCCCTTTATCAAGGAGCGCTGAAACAAAAGGATATAGCGATCAACATTTGTATTGCCAACATAACATATAACATTTACCATGCTGGTAAGAGCCTAATAACGGTGAAGTAACGTACTATACATTGAAGTGCTAAAAGGCCAATCGGTGAGTGTGGGGAATAATGCTCAATGAATAATAAGACAGTTCACAGGATTGATAACGGTTACACAAGTTACATGCGATGCCAGAACATGCAGATAAATAAACAAAACGTGTTGGAGTAATCGTGTAAAACGCCGTGAAGATCACTGCATTGTATAACTAAGTGTCTAAATTCATGGGTTAAACGTGGTTTAGTCCCAAACATACACGCGAATAGCATAGCTCAGAAAAGATTATGCTCGGAAATTTACCAGTAACAATATCACGTGCAGAAAGTTAGTATCTTCCAAGCATTGGACTTACTTGAGGTTAGAAGTGTGCGTGCGATATCAAGCGTCTTCACCAGTAGCGTAAGGTGTTTACAAAGTACCGTGTATGTCAGTTACCGGTTAAAAAGTAATGCGTTCAAATGGTGCCGCCTACTTGGATCACATGAGAAGTGCATGACGGGTAGAAGTAAACATAGGACTATGTAAAGGTGCAGTTCAGTATAGCAGCCATGATTGAATATTAGTAAATAAACAGAAACAAAACAAACCAGTAAACATAGGTAAATGTATACATTCAACATTGTGAGCCACACTATAAAGAGGTACAGCATCAGAAAACCACTTAAAAGTGGCTAAATGAAACAACTAAATTCCATTCGATCATTAAGCCCAAATGGTTTCATAGATTGCAATTTATAGATCCATGCAATCTCACGTTGTAATAAATATTTATTATTGTATGTGCCTTCTCGTTTTTTAATGATTTCAAGAACCATGAATTTTAACTGGGAGATGTTGTGTTTGTATTCATTGAAATGAGCAGCAATGTTCGATTTTTCATTGTTGATTCTTATGTTCGATTTATGTTCGTTAATACGAATTTTTTTTTTTGGGGGGGTTTTCCCGATGTAAATTTTGCCGCATGGACATTTCACCATATAGATTAAATTGGCAGAATCACAAGTTGCGTTAACCTTTAACTTAATGTTATGGCCCTTCATGGGATGTCTGACCATGTTGCCTTTGATGATATTATTGCAGTTACTGCAATTCAAACATGCTTGGGTTCTTTTTGTTACCATGTTTTCACATTGTTCCTTACTTAGTATTTCTTGAATATTCGCATACCTGGTATATGCAAAAATCGGTGGTTTATCAAACATGCCTTGGAAATCTGGTTCCATTTTTAAAATTGCCAAGTGTCTTAATATGATTTTTTTGTACGTCTTACTCACAGTGGAGAACCTTGATACCAGTACCATTCTTGTTTCTTCAGGTTTACTGCTTCTTTCGAGTGATTTGTCTCTGGAGATTAAGGCTACTCGGGCTTTAGCTTCTTCAACTATTGTCATAGGGTAACCTTTTTTTGTGAACCTTTGGCCCATTTCCCCAATCCGTACTTTCGCCAGAGTCTGATCAGAGGTTATTCGTTTGGCACGTAACATTTGTGAAAAAGGTAAATGTCTTTTAAGTGAATCTTGGTGAAAGCTTAAAAAATGATGCGTGTTGTTGCGGTCAGTTGCTTTCCGATGTAAGTCAGTTGTAAAACCTGTGGGGGTTATGGTGATCAATACGTCCAGGAAAGTAATAGATGGATCATTAATCTACCATGTCAATTTGATTCTGTCATCAATGGTATTTAGTTTCAATAAAGAATTTTCTAGGTTTTCTTTCGTGTCTTTCCAGATGATGAATAAATCATCAATGTATCGGACATATAATTTTAAGTTTTGTGTCTAATTCGTTACTCCATAGATGTTGGTATCCTCATATTGTTTCATATAGGTATTGGCGTACGTCGGCGCAGCGCAATTACCCATGGACATCCTGGATAGTTGCAGGTACCATTCGTGATCGTATTCAAAGTAACTGTGGTAGAGAGTGAATAGCATTAATTCCATTAAAAATTATTGCATAGAGGGTTCAATGTCACTATTCAGAATGAGGTTTTCAATGGCCTCAATTCCCCCCCCCCATGGGGGATTGAGGTGTACAATGAGTTCACGTCAGCAGTGCATAAGAGCAATTGCTCCTCTGGGTCAATGGATACTTCCGATAGTTTTATAAGAAATTCAGTTGTGTCTTATGTAGCTTCTCATGCTCTTAACCATGGGTTGCAAGTACCTATCCATGAATTTCCGCACCGGTTCATGCAGGGATCCTTTGGTAGATACTATAGGCCTAAATAGAGGGTCATTGAGGTTCTTATGTATTTTCGGTGTCATGTGGATGGATGGGCTTCTAGGATGGTCTTGGAGCAAATATCTTTTGGTTTTTTCATCGATACTTCCTTTTTCCAGGGCTTCGACTAAAATTTCAGTTAGTTTATCTTTGAATAAATTAGTAGGATTCCCTTCCAATTTAGAGTAAGTCTTTTCATCCAGAATGTGTTCCTTGACTTTTTTGTTATACATTTCAGTGTTCACAATGACTAGGGCTCCCCCTTTGTCTGCTTTGATACATTTGATATTTTTGTTGTTAGCAATCTTTTTTAAGGGGTCTTGATCTTTCTGCGTGATGTTTTTGTGAATTTTCTTTTTGAAATTGATTTTTGAAGTGTCTTGTTTGACTAGATTTTCAAAAAGATCAATGCATTTGTGGCTATATGGAGCTTGGTAGGAGCTAGGTGGTCGTAAGCCCATAAGTTGATCAGGTTTCTGGTGGGTCGATGGAGGCAACACATTATCAAAAACATTTCTTAATCTAAGTTTCCGAGTAAACTTAAAAGTACTGACATCTAATTCGAGTTGATTTGTCCGAGTAGTGGGAATAAATGATGTTCCTTTCTCCAATAATTTAATTTCATAAGGTTTTAAGTTGGTATCCGAAATGTTTATGACTAAGTGTTTTTCTTCTTGGTGACCTTTTTTTCGATTGTACTCCTTGTGTTCGGTTGGGTTTTTTCTTTCTCTTTTTCCCCGCCTGGGTCTTCTCTTATATCTCTACCTTGATCTAAAAAAGGCACAGAGGTTGCTGGACTATCATTTTGGTGTGTAGGTATAGGTTCATTGGATCTCCCGGAGGTATTAAAGAGACTTGTTTTCTTTTGTGGGCGGTTTGAGGTGTCACTTCCAGACGAAGATGTATCCGTTTGTTGACAGTATAGTTTATTTCTTCTCCTTTGAGCGTATACATCCGCCCATGTATAAACCCCCCCTAATTTGTAATCCAGGGTGTCCCTCCTGAATTTACGGATTTTTCTGTCATGCTTGATCTGCATGTTCCGGCATCGCATGTAACTTGTGTAACCATTATCAATCCTGTGCACTGTCTTATTATTCATTGAGCATTATTCCCCACACTCACCGATTGGCCTTTTAGCACTTCAATGTAGAGTACGTTACCTCACCGTTATTAGGCTCTTACCAGAATGGTAAATGTTCTATGTTATGATGGCAATACAAATGTTGATCGCTATATCCTTTTGTTTCAGCGCTCCTTGATAAAGGACTAGATAGCCCGAAATGCATTGGAGTATCTAGAAATGTGCATTATGACATAATGATTTAGAACGACGTAATCATGATGAAAATATACTGAATATGGATATGAATTGAAATACCATGAAATATAATTTTGAAACATTAAACAAGTTTTTGAAACGCAAAGAAGTTTACTAAAGGAGTCTTTCTATTAAGAACCTGTGGTGTGTACTCTGCAGGGATGCCCTCACATTGTGGTGGTGGCACAGTTGTTACTAGTATGTGACGTGCATGGATGGACACGTCTCCTGTTGGAGCACCTGAATATATTGAACTTTGTTTTGTACATTATTCATAAACCTATGGAAATATAATAGCAGTGCACCTCCTCGCTATCGCACACAACTGTATGACACACGCTGCTCAGAGGTAGGTGACAGGAGCACCCCTCAGGAAGATCAAGGACACCTATAAGGAGGAGAGTTGATAGAACCTCACCTGGAAAGGCCCTCGCAGAACAGGGAGGATGGGTGGGCGTTAAGGAATCTGCTGCTGGACTGTGTCTCTACCAGATACATCATTACCGAAGGTAAGTAACTCGTTCATCTGATAGAGACATCTAGCCGCAGATTTCTTAACTTAAAATAGATACCAAAGCCATACCTCATTGGAGGAGGGTCTGCGACTGAAACCCACCAAGTTCCAAGAGAACTGATCGGTCAATAACAGTGACTGAGCATGGTGGGAACAGCAGTGCCCCTGTGGCTGACACCCGACCTATGAAGCCCTGGAAGGGAGCATGAACAAGGGGAGGCAAAGGCACCACAATCAGTCAGAGGACGGTACAAGCACTCCCTCGTCGAGACAGGGATGAAAAGAGACACCAGAAATGTAGTTGCAGAATGGAAGAAAGGCTTCTGCAAAAAGACGGTAACTGAGCACCGGATCCCATGGAACCGTCAGAGACAGTCTTAGAAAATGGGAAAAGACAGTATGCCACCTTCAGAGCATACCCACTGAGGATAAAGCCAAAATGAAAAATAGGAGGGGACAGACATCACCATGCAGGGATAACAGAGTCTTGACTACCAGGAGATACAGGTATGGGGATGAAGGATACACAGGAGACAAGGGTGTACTGTGAGAACCACACCACAGCTAATGAAAAGCCCAAGGAATGGGATTAACAGCAGCACTTATGTGGCGTCAAAGCGAGACAGGCGCATCACCAGGTAGTCAACCTGCCAACCGTACCCAGAGGTACAAATGGCGAAGGGAAACCAGCAAGCCGGGGACACCAGAATACTCTGTTCCATATGAGAGAGAGAAGAAGAAAGAGTCCGGGGCGAAACCTCCCCCGATACTAGGACAAGGAAATCTTAGTATGCACACAATCTAACTGTGTGTATAAATCATGATCTATATGCCTAAAACAAAGATGTATATTACCTACTGGCGGTCACCAGTAGGTAGTTATAGTTAGGACCTATTTTCCACAGGAAATCCGCAACATTCTATTTGGAATAACTTTGGCGCCGGTTGACGAATCTTGGCAAAATGTTCTAAACTTATGGCCCACTCCGGTCTACTCCTATCCTGAAAATCTCGGGGTGATTCATCAAGCGGGGGCAGAGAAAAAAGGGGGTCCCAAAACGTGTTTTCCACATGCAATTTCCCATAGGAACCTTTAATCGCAGCAACAGCCCGAACTGCTGAACGGAATTACATCAAATTTGGCAGAAAGGTAGACCTTGGTTCAGAGTCGTGCCTTTTGTTTGAATGGTGTAAATCCGTTCAGTAGTTCCTGAGAAAACCAAAATCACATATATATCTATGGCCGCGAAGGATCCGCGCACCCTGCCTAGCACGAGCTGTATGCTAATTGGCTGTCAACACTCCAAACCAGGAAGTGTTGGCAGCCCTCTTGTGCCTCGGTCGAACCGAGGCACAAGAAAACATTAAAACAAACGTGCAAAACGCAAAAAGGGGGCAGGGTAGAAACACCCTGACCCCCTAGGCCTGCTCAGGTGGTCTCACAAGGACCCCCAGGGCCAAAATAAGCATTTAAAATAAAAATAATAATAAATCAGCGAAATTCGTGCACCAAGTGCGAATTTCGGCCGAAATTAAAAACAAAATGAAGGGATTAGCCCCCCGGGGGCATGATCAAAAAGTGTTTGGGGGGGCAATCCCCCCCACACTGCCATCCCCGGGGCTTTATCATAATATAGGCGGGGGGCTCACGGCCCACCCGTAGCCCCAGGGACCGCCACCCCTAGGGCTTCTTTAAATTAGGAGGGGGCTCTCAGGCCCCCCAGCTCCGGGGACCACCACCCTAGGGGCTTCTTAAAATTAGTTGCGGGGGCTCTCAGGCCCCCCAGCCCCGGGGACCACCACCACCCCCGGGAGTCTTAAAATTAGGTGGGGGGCTCTCAGAACTCCTCAGCCCCGGGGACCACCACCCCCAGGGGCTTCTTTAAATTGGGTATGGGGGGCTCTCAAGTCTCCCAATCCAGGAGACCGCCTCCACTGGGGCTTCTTAAAATTAGTTGCGAGGGGGCTTTATTTAAAAAAAAAAAATACTCTTTGTGGGACCTCCACCTCCCCGGGGCTCTAAAGATTCAAATTGGGGGGTCCATGTCGGACCCCGCACCCAGGGATCACCACCCACTGGGGCTTTGTAAAATATGGGAGGGGGGCCACCACCCCCCAGGGCCGCCGCCTGCAGTGTCCTGGGGTGCCCACCCCCGGGACACTGTAGTTTGCAATGACAGGGCGGGAGCCTCGCGGCTCCCACCCGGTCATTGCAAACTCTGCTTTGCTTCATTGAAGCGAGAGCAGCATGTTAGCTGCTCCCCATGAGGAAAAGCAATTCCGGCGCCTAGTTGGCCCCCAGGGACACACAGGATTGAGGAGTGATTAATTCTCTAACTTAAAATGCGCCACAGGGTTTGTTTGAAGTCATGCCACCTCAGGTCACGCCCCTTCCTTAACAACTGTGCAAACGCGCCCTGTGGCACGTTTTAAGTTGGGGAATTAAATATCTTTCCATACTGTGTGTCCCTGAGGGCCAAATAGCCCAACAGGTATCTCCAGTATGCGCCAGGGAGCGGTGTTGCAGACAGGTGTTCACAGGCCACGCCCCTTTATACACCTCTCTGCAAAGCAGCTCTGTGACGCTTATTGGAGGAACCTAGTGGGCTAGTTTGACCCTAGGGACCCTCATGATTCAAGGGGACTTAATCTCCCAACTTAGAACAGCGCAGGGCGCGTTTACACAGTGGTGAAGGGAGAGGATGGTGTAGGAAAATGGCTCTATATATACTTGACTGAAGTAAAATCAGCCGAACTACGAATTACGATTTACTCACCTGTTATCAGGAGAGACCTCAGTGCTGCATCTTTGAGCCCAGTACTGATCCTGAAAAGTAATTCTAACCGTACTTACAAGTAACTTGAATTTCCTTCAATAAGATATCATTGCCTGCTATATATACATGAAAGCAGCCTTGGAATCCACTGGAGGACTATGAACAGTAAGAAATATGGGTTAAAAACATTATAGACTTCAAAACCAGACCCGAGTGAAATCCAGGAAACAGTTTGTAACTGAAAAATCGTGCATTATGGGAACAAAGCACAAAAATTGTTTGAAGTACTGTGCCAGGTTTTGGTTATGTCTCCCCATTTCCCCTGAAGAAATTGCACGAGGCAATGAAATGCATTGGGAAGCTTTAAAATGAACTGGGGCTGTGATCGTGTTTTAGTGCAACAATAAAAAGGAATGTTTCCTATCCTTGTGGAGTGGCGTTCTTATGATCTGGGGCACCTTTGGATGATATATAATATATATATAAATATATTTAAAAATATATAAAATAAAAAAATATTAGAATTTCAATATTTTTAAAAACATTTTTTTCAATTTATATTAAAAATATGTAATTTAATTTAAAAAATAAAATATCTAAATACAAAGGTAAAAAAATGTAGTAAATCAGTATAAAAAATTAAATATAACAATTAATACATTTAAAAATTGTCATTTACAAAACCTTTGAAATTCATTGAAAAAAACCATAGGTTTCAGACATGTTATAGTTAGGAATTAGCATTTGAAAAACCTTAGAAATTCACTGAAAAAACCATAGGTTTTAGGGGTGTTCTAGTTCGCTGGACATTTCACTCGTACAAAACCATTGAAATTTCTCCGTTATAGTTAGTTGACATCATCCACGTGACAATCTGATACATCTCATCATACACTAGTATAACCTTTCAACACATTATAAAATATGGAATACCATATTTGAAACCATTGACACACCAATACAAGTTTCTAAAAAAACCCATTCAGTGATTCCTACATCTACACACACATCTGAACACTTACCTATAGATTCATTCATACATGCTAATAAAGATCAATAGAACACTATTAAATATACTTATATACCTACATCGACATTACACACCAGCACACAACCTATTCTGTTATGCAGTCATCCTACTCACTTATGCAAACAATTGATCATACTTACATTTACTAAGCTACACACTTATACAAACACCACTTCATTTATTTATATAGATAGTAACTCATACTTAGTGTGTTATAAAATCACTATTACAAGTATACAGTTATCCAGTCATACAATCACTGAGTCTTATGTATACTTATTTATATACAACTGTCACTGGCTTTTATATTTCTAATTTGTTGGACATGTATCATTGACAAATATATGTACTCATCACTACACCCATAAAGACATTCACTCACCCAAACAACTGCTTCCACATGCAGTCTTAACCTCATATACCTACTGAATCAACTATTTACACATCTTTGAACAGTCACACACCTTCCACCCAAAGAGACACACATTCACTCTCCCATACAAATCATCACTAACTAATCAATAACTAATATAGACTTTCATATAGCTACTAACCAACTTATGCAGTAGTTTACACAAGAGACAGAGTGATACAGGTATTCACACAGTTTAATCACTATCCCATATATTTAGTGACACACTTTAAAATAGTAACTTAAACAGTCAATCACACTGTTAGTAAATCCTTCATCCAGACACTTATACTTCCACTCATTCTTCAATGCAGATTGCTACATATATAATACATATTTGAATATCGAACCAAACCACATTCACTGGATGATGTCATAAGTGATGTCATTGACCATGTCATGAATGATGTAATATGTGACATCATCAGCAGAGGATTGCGGGCGCGCGAGTTAGAGTTAGTACAACTAACTAAAACGGAGGAATTTCAATGGTTTTGTACGAGTGAAATGTCCAGCTAACTATAACCACCCTAGCGCAGGTTCTTCAGGCGCTGCAACAAGAGGACTGGATGGTGTCCATTGACTTATAGGATGCGTATTTTCACATCCCAATCCTGAAGTCGTACAAGAAGTATCTCAGTTTTATGGTTGGGTGTCAACATTACCAGTTTGCGGTCCTTCCGTTTGGTCTTACTTCTGCACCTCGAGTCTTCATCAAGGTGATGGCAGTGGTGGCTGCCACTCCCAGGAGGGCGGGGACCCCTGTTTTCCCCTAGCTTGACTGGCTGTTGAAGGCAGAGTCTCAAGAGATGGTACGTCATCATCTGCAGGTTAAAGCCCAGCTGTTGTACAAATTGGGTTTTTTGATAAATGTACCCAAGTCTCACCTGGTGCCCACTCAGCGCAACCTGTTCATAGGGGCAGTACTGGATACCACTGTGTGGTATGTCGAGCTTTCCCACCTCCACAAAGGATTCTCGACATTCAGGAAATGATTCCCTAGTTTTACAATGGAGCGGTTGTTCCAGTTCCAGTTCTGAAGGTCCTTCGTCTGCTCGCTTCCTGCATCCTGCTGGTCAACCATGCACGCTGGCACACGATGGCGCCCCAGTGGCACCTCCGCAGGCAGTGGTATCAGCACAACGGAGATCTCAGGGAGTCAGTCAGGATCTCCAGAGAAGACGCAGCAGATCTGTCTTGTTGGAGCGTGGAGGGCAATCGGCCTCAAGGAAAGCCCTTCAACGATCGGTGGCTGCAGTGATAACTGATGCCTCTACCCTAGGGTGGGGTGCACATCTGGGGGATCTGGAGATCAAGGGTCTTTGGTCTCCAGAGGAAAGGTTGTTTCATATCAACCTTCTGGAATTGGGGGCGATTTGCTTGGCACTCAAACCCTTTTTGTCTTCCCTTCGCGGTCAGTCGGTTCAAGTCCTGACTGACAACACTGCCGTGATGTGGTATGTCAACAAGCAGGGAGGAGTAGGGTCGTACCGTCTCTGCAGAGAGGCGTTGCGACTTTGGTCCTGGGCTCAGGATCATCTGGCCGGAGTGCTAAACGTGTGTGCGGACAGTCTCAGTCAACAGTTCTCTGCCGATCACGAGTGGAGGCTTCATACAGAGGTAGTTCGTCACATCTTCCAGACGTGGGGAACTCCTCGGGTGGACCTGTTTGCCACTATTGAGAACGCGCAATGCCCGTCATTGTGCAGTCTCCAGTTTACGAGGCAGGGAGTGTTGGGGGACGCCTTTCAGTTGAGCTGGAGCTCGCAAATCCTTTACGCGTTTCCTCCCATACCCTTGATTCCTTGGGTTTTGAGGAAGCCAAGACCAGGCTCAAGTTATATTGATTGCCCCGAATTGGACAAGAAGGGTGTGGTACATGGACCTTCTTCTCCTCTCATCACACCCTCCGCTCCGTCTCCCTCTCAGGGCAGATCTCCTCTCTCAGATGGAGGGGCAAGTTCTACACCCCCACCTTCAGAGCCTGCACCTACATGCCTGGAGATTGAACGGGGCAATTTGAATTTTTTCTCTCCCGCTGGACGTGGTGGACGTTATACTATCGGCCAGGCGACACTCCACCAAGTCCATCTATTCATACAGGTGGTCTAAATTTGTTAAGTGGTGCAGAGAGAAATCCATTTATCCCTTAAAGGCTCATCTTTCTGATGTTTTGTTTTTCTCTTCATTTCGCCTAGTAGGGTTGTGCTGTGGCCACTGTTAACCCCTTCCATGCTGGGCCGTTTCCGTCGCTGTGCGGTAAACAAAAGAACAGGGCGGGGCCGTGACGAACCCCAGCCGTCATCAGCACACGAGCGCCGCAGAGCGTGACGGCTGGGGTTCGTCACCAGCATGGAAGGGGTTAAAGGATATTTGTCTGTATTTTTGTGTTTACCTGATCAGCCTTCTTTATTTAAGTCTCCTATAGTCTTAAGATTCATTAAGGGGCTGACAAACATGTTTCCTCCCACTCCTTTTATTATGCCCCAGTGGGATTTAAAGCTGGTGTTAACTTTTTTTGATAGGTTCTGCGTTCAAACCTATGCATAGTTGTCCGTTGAGGCCGTTGACGTTTAAAACGGTCTTCAGTCCTGCCAAGTATCACGCATCATGTGTGACGCCAAAGCATTTCAGTGAGGTGCTCCGCATCACCGCACTGAAATGCATGGTCACGCATAATGCCGTAGTCTTGGCTGTCACACAAAGCACACTACAAACAGTAGTAGCTGCGCGCTGCAGTGCCTGGCTGGCTACTCCCACAGGCTTCGGGCCGTTCCGGCAGCTGAGCAGGCTCTCTTAGCCCCACAGTGGCAGTCAGTCAGTGCAGCTACAAATGTATCTAATAGATTTCCGCTGCGCCACAGGGCTGAGTGACAGTCTCAGACTGGCTGCAGCGCTGCAAGGATGTGACGTCACACGTCCTGCTAACATCGCGTGAAGTTATTGAGGCCTCTGCTGCTAACTGGCTCGTCCTCATCTTGCGCAGTGTGTTTTGCGGGCTTGGCCACGCTCGCTCACACCACACTGCTGTTCGCACCTCCTCAGACTTTCCTGCCCTGCAGTCAGGTCCCCACGCTAGGACAGGATAGGCCCAGGAACTAAATTATCAATGGCAATGCCGCCCGCTGGCAATTTTAACTTAAGAGCGGTGCCAGCAGGCCCACTCGAGGGCACTGGGTGAGGGAGAGGGTCCTGCTGCATTCAGGAGACCGCAGTCCGGTGAGAAGGCCAGTCCTCACCAGTATAGAGAATCAGGGTATGCTGGTTCAGTAGGCATGGGGGCAGAAGAACAGAAGAAACCGAGAGGATTCATTCATCCCTCCCCCACCCCAAGGTTGGTGTGACAGCTTCTCTCTTTCTACGAGAGGGGAGGGTCGGTGCACGGACAAAGGATCGTGGAGAGACGCAGCTTACTGTTGCTCATCTCTAACTCTGCAGAGGAACATACTTACCAAATGTAATAATTGCTCATGGGAACTAAGACTTTCTTATGCCAAAGAAAATAGCGCCCAAACTACTTTTAGTAGATATTCCTGGGCCTTGTCAGGTCCTCCTTTGATTGTCCCAGTCTGAGTGAAAGGATGTTTCATTTTCTGCCCGCGAGCTGGGCCCAAGGCACCGGGGAATTAATAGCTGTTCCTCTGCGCGCCCTGCTGCATGGCCCAGAGTTAAAGGAGGAAGCCGGTGTTCGAGAATCGATCACCTCTTCATGACATGGGCACATACTATTGTTGTGCCCTACCCAGACAGTCCAAACCCAACTAGTGACCCCACGCAACCGTCATTCTCATAGTGAGAGCAGGTGGCAGCACAGATTGAGGATACAGTGCAGCAGGGCTCGGTCTGACTCTCTTAAGAAGAGACAGGCTCAGGGGCGGTGGGTGACATTTCAAAGTGGTGGGCGCAAAGTGATTTGCACACAGCACCGTAGCGAGAGAGCGCAGCGAGCGAGCCCGAACCCCAAAAGGGGGGTTTGTGGGGATTACCACCCAAGAAAATTTTGAAAAAAAAGAAGAAAAATCGTGCATTTTCAAGCAAATTTGAGAAAGCAGGAAGGTTAATAAAGCAATTGTGAAAGTGCAGTTATTACATTAATAGATGGCATAACATAGGTAGCTGCTTATTCAGTATAACCACAGAGCTTCATACATTTCGTTCTATTACGCTCAGGTGCTGAATTCAGACTATAAGACTCATGAAAATCTCAGCTCTAAGAGTAAAAGAAGTTGCACAGCAGTTGGGAAACAGCCTTCACAAAGCATTAGGAAAATGAGAGGCAATTACTTGAAAGCAAACTGAAAGCAATGTATCAAGTAGTAACGTAAAGCAATGCATCCAGCAAAACAGTGCATGCAGTCAACCATACAAAAGTAAACTAAAGCAAGCGTGAACCTTCACTTTGAAAGCAGGGTGCTAGTCAACAGGCCAGTCACATACATTTAAACTGAAGAAGAGTACACTTCAGCATGCAGGCACCAACATAAAAGCAGGTAATACAACAAAAGACCCAGTCCAAGGGCGTCAAAGCATATCAGTGGCTAAATCAAGAGCAGTCAATATGTACTGCTACCTCTTATTGTCCTCTACACTTTATAAGGGGACACTACACTGTACTCCGCCCAAATTGGCATTAAAAGAAAACAACCTATTCTCCTTGACAGCGACACAGAACAGAAAGTACTGTGACCTATATAGGTCAATGACAGATGTCCACACCACCAGTGTTGGACTGACTTCTGCTTAGAAAAAATGTGTGAAAAACAAATGACACCTCACGGAAACACCACCAACGGGGGAACTGGTATGTAATTTCCAGACAAGCCCCTGTCTCATCATCGGTAGTCACTTGATTCTCAAAAGAAAGTAAGAAGAAAGAAAAGAAGTGTCCAAAACAAACAACCAAAGATGTGTGACAAACAGTGGAAAGTAGAAACATCTGCTAGTGACAAACATATAACGTAAACAAGTGCATAAAACACAGCATAAAATTCCCTTAACCAACTTTGTTTATAGGGAAGTGATTATATGCTGTAGTACTAAAAAGGCTGGTAGCTATTCATGCATACCATTACCTATTACCAGTGCTGAGATGTTTCACTGCTATATCAATTTAAGCAGTTTCATCAGGGCTGCATTTTTATGCCGCCACTCCACTTTTGGACACTCGTTCTGTGTAAACCAGAGTCAGCCTAGTTAATCATACCAGCCGCCCGGGGTTGAGAGGGATAAAGGGGTACTCCAAATGTGAGTTCTCGCCTTCACTTAAACATTAAGCTTTCTGTGTGCTATCGCCATACAGACGCTTTGTGAACGAGTGAATAGCCAACACAACAGCCAGGAATACAATGTGTTGATCCTTCTGGACCAGAACATTCAACACACTCTCACCCTCCTGCAGAACCACTGTCATAGCCTCAAAATCCCCAAGCACTGAGCATCCAATTACCCATATGATGCTGCCCAGGGCACCAAATAAGAGGCTGTGCACGTATCAGTTAGCCCACCAACCACCCTGCAAGTCAAATGAGCTGAGGACAAAAACCCCTTTCAACCAATGAAGAACGGCAAACAAAAGGGGCCAAGCAGGACAGAATGAGGCAACAGCGTCACCCCAAGTAAAACACGCAGGAGAAGTAGGAGACAGTGACCAAAACCTCCCCAATGGGTAGAATGCCTTCCAAAACAACCAAGAGAAATGCAGAAAAAAAGGATACCAAAACCAGAGGCAAGGGACAGCTTCACAGTATAAACACTCCCAGCAGTCTCCCAGAACATCCACAAGAGTGTCATGCAAATGGCCACACCTGCCAGCGGCAAACACAACAGTTGACCTCGCATGAACACAGCTGTCTTTGGGACACCCACCCCCTGGCCCCCCACCTCCACTGTACCTAGCAAGCAGACAGCATGGAAGCGTAGCAGTACAGGTGAAAGCACAGACATCAGCTCCTTCAATGGCATCCACCACAAGTGCACAGCAGCCTAGGGAGTGCTGAAAGCCAGGCACCATATCCTGCTGCACAGCAAGCAGTAAAAGTGAAGCACCACAGAACCCAGCCAGCGGAACATGCTCCGCCCCACACACACCTCAGTGCAGACGATGAGCAAGCGAAACTGGAGGCAACAATAAATTAAGAATCCTAATGCAAAAAACCTGCCCAGTCTCACAGACCGGCTGTAAGCAACTCTCCGTTGCCCATAGAAATGACATCCCATGGGCCACACCTAGGCAGTATGCCAACAAGCCAGGGTGACACAGGGCAGTGGATGGAACAGTGGCCAAAGTGCCAACAGCACAGCTGGACAAAAAATAATGAATTGACATGAAACAGTATCAAAGCCTGAAACCTGCGATACTGTGAACCAACACAAACGACACAGAAATTGGCTCCTGGAAACATGGTTCAGAATACATCATAGGCACACGGCTGCACATGAACCCCAATCAACGAGATGAAAACAAAAATGCTGACAACTTTAACAGTGCAAGGAGCGCTTTCATCCCATGGGCAGGACCTGAACCCCTGTCCTGAAGGTGAGTCTGTACCACAGATCAGCAACCGCACCATCGAGCCAAAGCCATAGGCTGCATGCATATTTAAAAAAACACCATGAGTTCCACAATAGTGTCGACGGCTCTGCATTACCTGTGACAGCAAACTCAGCAGGTGCAAATCTACCCACAGGGACACCTACAGCTAGCGCTCTCCAGAACTTCACAAGCCAGGCATAAAACGCTGAAGCGCCGCAATGACTAATTCCAACCATTGCATCCCTCATATTTGGGAGTGATTAAACTCGAGTGAGTGGCTTTCATTTCGAGAACATGATATACTCTAAGACGCCCGTGCTCAAGGGACAGACTACTCACCCAGACAGGCAGCGACGGAGAACACACCAGGACTGGAACACACACTCCCACGACACCGGGGCCTGCTTGCTTCTCCTCCTGGCTCCTGCCCGGTGTCGCGCCAATCTGTCCCCGCCCACCCACGCGCGGCATCCAATAATGGATGTTGCACGGTGGGCCAGCCAATGGGATTGGCTAGGGTGGCACATGGACTGCTCGCCCTGGGCAGCCATTCAAACCCGGCCCGGCTGAAGCCGTACCTCCAGCCCCTTCTCTATGCCTAAGGGCATCGGCGCATGCGCGGGCAAGTCTCAGCCCGAGGGTATCATGCGCACAGTGCTGGCCTGCTGCAGCTGCTGTCACTCAAGCAGCTGCAGCAGACCAGCAGCCCCGCCCCCACCCCCTCCAACCGCACCATACCATTGACGTCATGTCACATGATCCCGCGCTGCGCATCCGAGAATATTACTGAATTAGTACTGAATTGAATTAGTGTAGTGCACGGTGCGTACAGGGCTTAGTGGGGCTCCGCCCCTACACCCCAATGGACGCACCGCGCCTGGACAGGATTACGATCTCTGCTGTGACACTCCGGCAGCTCCTCTCAGTGGATCATTCAGACTACCAAGAGACCACACCAGGTAAGTCAGATATTAATTTAATAATTCACTGATGAAATTCAAAATGGTTATTAAGATAATGGGGAGGAAGGCCTCCAGCACAGCATAGCACTTTGTAAATGGGTACACTGAAGTTGTCCGTTTGTGCTGTAAATGCAGGTCATCTTGGAGTTTTGTCTGCACTTATAAATCAGCAAAACTGCTAGTTTAGTCAAAGGGTTTAATATCCTTACTAGACAGTGGTACTACAAGCGGCAGTCTTTATTTTCCCAGCACTGAGACTTGCTTAGTTAGAGTTAAGGCAGGTGATTAATATCCCCACTAGAGAGCTGTCAGAGTTTTGTCTCATGGCTGTTTTCACTAACTATTAAGAAGAGCAGAGAGTTTATATGCATACTGCAAAGAAAGTCTAACAGCATATAGTATTGTAATGAACTGTGTTATATGTAGATAGCTTGGTGGGTTTCTGCTTTTGTCACAGAGAACCCTTTGATTTTTGTGGTTCAGCCACACCTGAAGCGGAGGTTGGGGTGGAGGGTGCTGATTATTAAAAAAAAAAAAAAAAAATTGCTTTAAAAGCACCTGCTACTGAGTTTGCCTTTCTTATTGCTCAAATCAGTGTGATTTCTGAAATGTGTCTGTTTTCATGGACTTCTTTGCATGATTTGGCCACAAAAAGTGTAGCTCTAACTGTCAGGCATTTAGTTGTTCAATGTTTTTTGTAAATCCACCGAATCTATGAAAATGTCACACATAAGCAATCTGAAACATTAGCAGCTATGCTCAAATAAATGTAATTTCTGACATTTAAATGATTCCCTCGTCTTTTACTGCTTAATTTGCTAGCAAGAAAGGGTCACTCAGTCGTTGAAATGTCACTCATAATTACACTGAAATTATGAAAATGTCACTCATAGCAATCTGAAACCTTGGCAGCTATGGGTCTTCCTGGTAGCTATCACTTCGGCAAGGAGGGTGAGTGAGCTCCAGGCTTTAAGTTCAAAGCCTCCTTTTCTGACCATACATGCTGAAAGGATGGTACTTAGGACCAGGGCTGCTTTTCTGCCTAAGGTGCTGACTCCCTTCCACCTAGGTCAGTCCATTACCCTTTCTACTTTCTATCATCCCCCTCACCCATCCAAAGAGGAGGAGAGACTTTATCGTTTAGATCCATAGAGGGCGATTAGCTTCTATTTGGACAGAACAAAGAACTTCCGTCAAGATGACCAGCTCTTTGTTGGATATGCTAGTCGTATGAAGGGGAAGGCAGTGCACAAGATTGCAGTGAGCAGAGTCCAGGAAGTGGTAAGGAGACAGACTAGTGCGGTCTCTTCCAAAGACAAAAAGTTGTTAAAAAACGATTTTCACTTTCTGTGTTTACTGACTATGCCTGTGGTTGTTACAGTTAAAAATGTTCGTTTTAGCCTGCCTGTAATTGCATATTTTATCTCCTGTGTTGTGTTTTAAATGTGTGGTTTTCCCTGCCCTTGATTGCCTCCATTTAGTGTGATGAATTGTGGGATTTGCAGTCCAATCTCTGTAGTTTGTCCCTCACTCCTTGGTGACAATTCTGTTTTCCCTCCAAATTTCTCCTTAGCTCTGTGCTAAGACCTGTATGTTAAAACCGTGCACTCCCAGCCACCATTTTGTGTTCACAGGCCAGTGAAACCAGCCCCCCTGGCCACCCCGACAGACACTCCTGAGGCGGAAAGCCGGGAGCACGAATTCTTGTGAAAATAGTCTTTTTAAAATTTGAGTGTCACCTTATTCTTGTGTTTTTAAAATCACTCACCCTCTGCTCCTTTAATCTGCTGCTTGCAGACCTCATTTCGCCCAGGCCACCCGTGCAGCGGATCTAGCGTTCCACGGCTGTTGGTACCGGGACACTCTTGGCGCCATTTCGAGCGCTTGCCGCGGCCACGCCCCTTTGAGGCCACGCCCCCTTCCTAGCCTTTAAAAGGCACCGATTACAAACGCCTAGGCAGATTGACAGACACTCCTGAGGCGGAGAGCCGGGAGCACGAACTCTTGTGAAAATTGTCTTTTTAAAATTTGAGTGTCACCTTATTCTTGTGTTTTTAAAATCACTCACCCTCTGCTCCTTTAACCTGCTGCTTGCAGACCTCATTTCGCCCAGTTACGAAATCAAAGGAGGACCCCGCACAGACTAATAGGGGACTGGGGGGATGACAGATTAAAAAAGGACCAGGGCGTCCCCACAAGCAAGGACAATGTAGGACGTGTCTCACTTCTATTGGGTGTACTCTAAAGTAAGTGTTGTATTCCAAAAAGCAGCATGCCGACAATGCGGCGGGAAAGGTAAAGTTACAAGAAATTTAAATTTCAATTACTACAAGCGTGTGTTGATTGGAAAGGAGAATTCTGTGTGTTAATATTATTATAATTCTGCAAATGCCAAATCTTAAGAGAAAAGCCTATTTCTTACTATATAGTCAGCTCAAACATTAGCAACCACAATCTACAATATTCTATGAATAACACAAAATATAAGTAATAAAAATGGATGTTTCTAAAAAGTAAAAGATATTTTCCACACCATGAGTTACTTAAGTCTCTGTTGTATATTTATTACACTTCAAATATAAAAATTCATTGTTACACAAAATACAAATTTAAGAAAACATGTTATACATTTGTATAAAAACATTTAAAAACACAAAGAATCACAAGTCGACGCGGCGTTTCGGTATTCTGTTTGTCTACCTTCTTCAGGACTGATTCTTAAAGACAGGCGGAGTGAATATCACCACCTGGACATTATTCGCTTCGGTTTAGAACCCTGTCGTCATCAAGTTCATGGGACTAATTGAGGATTCTGTTTGTGCGTTGTGATAACACTGTTTTTTAATATAAATACGCTTGGTCTTGGACTACCAGGAGGAGCCACCATATTTCCTGTTGTGGGTATCTTCAATGAGTACTGAGTACTCTCGGCGGCTCGTACAAGACCGGCTGGGTGACGCTTTGAAAGACTGCCAGGATTCAGGAGCAGGGAGGCCGATTATACATTTTAAGCACGGACTCTATATCCACAACGTAGTGTCCTGGAGGCAAAATAGCCTTGAAATTGCACCAGGCAACCAAATTTTAATGGGTCATTGAAGATACCTACAACAGGAAATACGGTGGCTCCTCCTGGTAGACCAAGACCAAGCATATTTATATTAAAAAACAGTGTTATCACAACGCACAAACAGAATCCTCAATTAGTCCCATGAACTTGATGACGACAGGGTTCTAAACCGAAGCGAATAATGTCCAGGTGGTGATATTCACTCCGCCTGTCTTTAAGAATCAGTCCTGAAGAAGGTAGACAAACAGAATACCGAAACGCCGCGTCGACTTGTGATTCTTTGTGTTTTTAAATGTTTTTATACAAATGTATAACATGTTTTCTTAAATTTGTATTTTGTGTAACAATGAATTTTTATATTTGAAGTGTAATAAATATACAACAGAGACTTAAGTAACTCATGGTGTGGAAAATATCTTTTACTTTTTAGAAACATCCATTTTTATTACTTATATTTTGTGTTATTCATAGAATATTGTAGATTGTGGTTGCTAATGTTTGAGCTGACTATATAGTAAGAAATAGGCTTTTCTCTTAAGATTTGGCATTTGCAGAATTATAATAATATTAACACACAGAATTCTCCTTTCCAATCAACACACGCTTGTAGTAATTGAAATTTAAATTTCTTGTAACTTTACCTTTCCCGCCGCATTGTCGGCATGCTGCTTTTTGGAATACAACACTTACTTTAGAGTACACCCAATAGAAGTGAGACACGTCCTACATTGTCCTTGCTTGTGGGGACGCCCTGGTCCTTTTTTAATCTCTCATTTCGCCCAGGCCACCCGTGCAGCGGATCTAGCGTTCCACGGCTGTTGGTACCGGGACACTCTTGGCGCCATTTCCGGCGCTTGCCGCGGCCACGCCCCTTTGAGGCCACACCCCCGCCCCCTCTCACAAACTCATAAATCATGTGTAGATTCCGGACGCGCAGCGGGCGCGTCGATTGCGCGCCAAAGGCGCGCCTAAGGCAAGCCCGTCTGCGCCCGTCCGCGGCTGACCGGGGCTAGGGGCATGCCTCTCTACTCAAATAATCACTTACTCCACCACACAACTCCGCAGTCTTCAGGGCCCCTGGCCTCTCCCTGCCTCCACTCGCTCTCTCATATCTACACTTGACCTTTCCCCCGTCCCTTCATCTCCCAAACCTCTCGCTCCCCCCACCCCCTCTCACCCTCCCAGAGAAGACGCCAGCCCAGTCTCACTTAAAACTCTCTCGGCCTATTATCTCAACACCCGGTCAGCAGTAGCCCACTCACACGAACTGTCGGTACTGCTAGACCTCTACGCACCTGATCTCCTCTTTCTAACAGAGACTTGGTTTAGCGAGGATTCTCTTCCTACCCTACTGGCCACTCTTCCTGCTCCATACTATGCTCTTCGAGCAGACCGTTCCAATGGTAGAAATGGGGGCGGCGTAGCAGTGATCGCCCGGTCCGACCTCCCCTTCCAATGTCTACCCCTGCCAGACATTGCTACAACAGAGTACCTAGCTATCCGCACTACTTCTATCACTCCTCCTCTCACTTGTGTCCTCACTTACCGGCCCCCTCAATCACCCTTATCCTTCCTCCCCTATTTTCAAGAGGTACTATCCACACGGACGGTCAATAACTCCTCCATTCTATTACTAGGAGATTTTAACTTTTGGCCCTCAGATCCTGTGGAATGCCCTTCCTCTAGGGAATTCTCAGATACACTCCTATCCCTTAACTTTGTATCACATGTTCATTCCCCCACTCACGTCAAAGGACACATTTTAGACCAGATTTTGTCCTTGAACTGCCCAATAGACTCTCTGACCATCTCGCCATGCACTTGGTCCGACCATCACCCGATTTCGTTTACCCTTCCCATCAATCCCCCTACCAGGCCCCCGCTTCCAAAGAATGTTTGGGCCCGTTCATGGAGCCGAGTGGATCCGGAGAATCTATCTGCGCTATTAGCTTCTTCCTACCCTAACCTACAAGGCCTTTCCACTCTTTCTCAGGCCGCTGCCATTGAACATTGGCTCTCCTCTAGCTGCGATTCAATCGCCCTGTTGAAGCGGGCGTCTTCTAAACGGGAGAAAGATGCCAACTTATAGTTTAATGAGGATCTTAAAACCACCAAACTTGCAGAACGCCGCGCCGAGCGTGCCTGGAGGAGGAATTACTCTCCCTCTCTTAGAGCTGAGTTTACCACTCTCCTTGCCCAATATAAGAAGGCCATCCTGGCTGCAAAAACAGCCTACTTTTCCGCAAAGATCCATGCAGCTGAGAATAAACCGAGGGAAATCTTCTCGATTGTCCACAACTTGGCATTTTCCGACAGGACATCTCTCAAGCCCTCCCCGTCCCAGGACCTTTGCCACTCTTTAAATAATTTCTTTATCGAGAAGATTGCTACTATTAAAGCCAACATCTTCTCACCCCCCCGACTTTTGTTGACCCTCAGTGCCCCCCACCCAAAGGACAACTCAATGCTTTTCCCCCCTTGACTAAAGATTCCCTGGCCTCAATAATTCCTCTTGTCAAATCCGGATCCCCACTGGACACTTGCCCTGCACACATCCTTCGCCACATCTATACAACCTGTCCAGACCCCCCCCTTCACTTCCTTAACAGCTCCCTCTCCCAGGGGGTTGTAGCCAACCCACTGAAAACTGCTGTTATTGTCCCCATCTTAAAAAAACCTGGCGCAGATCCTTCGATCCCCGCCAACTACCGCCCTAGCTCCCTCCTACCATTCCTGGCGAAGGTGCTCGAACGCCATGTCACCAGGTCCCTGAGCACCTTTGTGGAGGAGTATGGGATTCTCGCCCCCCCGCCAGGCCGGTTTCCGGCCCGCACACTCTACGGAGTCCGTAGTTCTCTCGGTCCTCGACAACCTCAGGGAGGGAATGGATACCAACCAGGCCCAGGCCTTGGTTCTCCTCGATCTTTCAGCCGCCTTTGACACGGTTGATCATACCATCTTACTTTCTCGTGTCAAGGCGGCAGGGATCGGAGGTTCCGCTCTGGTATGGCTATCCTCCTTCCTGAGGGACTGCACCCAGGCTGTTCGCCTGGGTGACTTCTCTGCGGACTTCCAGAAAGTTCAGTGCGGGGTCCCCCAAGGTTCCTCCCTCTCACCCCTCTTGTTCAACCTTTATATTGCCACTCTTATTTTTTAACTACAACAAATGGACGTCAGCATATACAATTACGCTGACTACCTTCAACTTGTTTTCAACCGGTCTTCTTCCCCTACTTCCATCTCAAACTTCCAGTCTATTATGATTTTTATCCAGGACTGGATGAACTACAACCACCTGAAACTTAACCCGGATAAGACCGAGCTGGTGTTAACAGGTGGTTGCTCCAGTCCCTGGTCCTCACTTTTTTGGCCCCCTTCCCTAGGTCCTCCCCCGGTCCCCTCTACCTCAGTCAAAACCTTAGGTATCAAACTCAATTCTCAGCTCACTCTTCACTCCCAGGTCAGTTCCGTGGTGTCCTCCTCCCTGTCACTACGCACCATCCGCAAGGTATCTCGCTTTTTTACCTTCGATGCCTTGAAACTGATCATTTTGGCAATGGTCATTTCCTGCCTGGATTATGGCAACGCCCTATATGCGGGGATCCCTGCATATAGTCTACGGCGGTTGCAACTAATCCAGAACCAGGCGGCACGATTGGTGTTCAATCTCCTGAAATTCCACCATGTAACTCCCCTCCTCAGATCTCTACACTAGCTTCCTGTCCGCGAACGCGTCCAGTTTAAACTTGCTTCTATCACCTTTCAAGCACGACTGGGCGCGACCCCGGCCTTTTTAACATCTGAAATTGTTCCCTATGTCCCGACCAGAGAACTGCGCTCCTCCTCGCAATTCCTGCTATCAGCCCCCCGCTTTCGGAGAAAGAAATGGGGAGGATCAAAGTTTGCAACCCTTGCCCCACTCCTGTGGAACTCCCTTCCTCTTGAACTCAGATCTATATCTCTGTACCCTCAATTTTGGAAGAAACTTAAAGCCCACCTATTTGTCAAATGTTTTAATTAAACCACTTGGCGTTCCCCCCTTTCTATTCTACTTCCCCTACTCCTACTTTGGAGATCTGTCTACTGCAGCGCCATGAAACCGCTGGTGAAAGTGCGCTATAGAAATATTTTAAACTCAAACTTAAACTCAAACTCACCCACCCCCCCCACCAGCAACAGGGATTTTTCTACATTCGTTTTCTGGCCAGCAGAGGGAGTAAAGCTGTATTCAAACAGTATTGTTAGATTTCAAGTTAGTGAGGCCCTTTACCTGCTAAAGTCCAAAGTGTGGATTGAGCCTGTCTGTCTACTAGGAGATTCTGAACAGAAGCAGCTTCCAGCTCCCTGGCCAGCAAACCTTGTCAGAGGTCGCTGGGACCTTATATGGTCTGCTAGTGGTTGGTACAGGTCTACACTGATTGGTGGTTGTATCTGGTGTTTCTATTGGATTAGGGTTAATGTCTTCATTGGTTGGGTATTTGAGGGTTCTGGTTGGTTTCTGGGTCTTTGATTCAACCATTGTACGGTTGGTAATACGGCTAGGATTTCTATTGGAAGTAGGGACTAGGGCTTCCTATGTTATTGGTAGTTGGGAGTAGGGTAGGACAAGGGCTAGGGTTAGACCTTTAATTGGAAGTAGCGATTAGGGCTTCTGGTGTGATTGGTTGCCGGACTAGGTGTAGGACTTAGAGTAGGGTTAGGCTATCTATTGGAAGTAGGGACTAGGGCTACCTGTGCCATTGGTTGCTTGGACTTGTTGCTTGGACTAGGGCTAAGATTGGCTGTAAGGTCCTGGTCTGCTATTGGTTCTAGATTTTAGGGCTAGTGTTGTGATTGGATAGTGTTAGGGCTAGGGATCCCATTGGCTGAAGGGATCACCTGATTACTAGGGCTATAAAAAAGGGCAGGCTTAGAACGTCTCAGCCCGGGCGTCGAGGACAAGGGCAGTTTCCTGTTTGAGCCTATTAAGGGCGGAGAGGACAAGGGCAGTTTCTTATTTGAGCCTGTTCGAGACTGGTCGGGACTAGGATCAGAAATACTGCCCAATATACATACCTCCTTTATGTATCTATATACTGTCAATGTACTTATGGATCTATATATTTATCACTTTCTTCTAATTTAACATTTCCAATGCACTTCCCTATTTCTCAACCTATACTTCGCTAAATATATCTTCTTGCCCAACCTTCTGACTCCTCTCAAACTTCTTTCTAGTACTCTTTCCAGTGCACTACCCTATCTCTCATCCTGTACATCAATATATCCTCTACATGCACTCTCATTTATCCCAAACCCCATACCACTACTATAATCCCCAAAATAACCCTTTCTAGACTCTCCTCTACACTACCCCTCATTGCATCATGTGACACCTCTTACTATACCGATTCCCCAAAACAAACCTTTCTAAACTCTTCCCTCTTTTCTACCCCTCCCAAACCCATCTCAATCCAAATAACGGACTAACATATCCACCACTAAAATTACTTTGATGTTTCATCATACTAATTCAACACTAATCCTGATGAATTCCAGAGTAGCGTGCTACTTGCGCTTCATAACCCCATGAGGGGTAGTAAGCGCTATATAAATACAAACCTCTTTCCCTTCACTATCCCGCCACCTACTCTTCTCTACCCAAATAACTGAATAACATATCCACTACTCAAATTACTTCATATTTTACTATACTAATTTTCAACACAAATCCTTTATGGGTTCCGGATTGGCGTGCGACTCGCCAGAAAAGCGCTTCAACATCCATTAGGGGTAACTAGTGCTATATGAATGCAAACCTTTCTTCCCTTTTATCCCTCCCCTATCCTTCTCACTCCAAATAACTGACTAATATCCACCACTGAAATGACTTTCATATTTCACCATACTAATTCACCACTAATCCTTTATGGGCTTCCAGAGTAGCGTGCTTCAACACCCCATCAGGGGTAAAAAGCGCTATATAAATACAAACCTTTTTCCTCCTCTATCCTTCTGCTATCATTCCAAATCGAAATAACTGACTAACCTATACACCACTTAAAATGTACTTGCATGTTTCACTATACTAATTCAACACTAATCCTCTATGGGTCCCGGAGTAGCGTGCTACTTGCCGAAAAAGCGCTTCGACGCCTCGTCAGGGGTAGTAAGCGCTATATAAATGCAATTACAATACAATATGCTACTCCCTGGCTGGTAAGAAGCCTCCTGTAGGCATTAGAGCTTATTTTACCAGGACTAAATCATATACTTCTGCATTGTCTAGAGGTGTTCCTGTTTTGGACATATGTAAAGCTGCAACTTTGGCCTCCCTCCGCACTTTCGCAAAGCATTACTGCTTGGATTCTGAGCTGAGGAGGGATGGCCATTTTGCACGCTCTTTTTAGCAGGACTTTTTGGTATAGAAGGGTGGACACCCTCCTCCTGGTGAGGTACTGCTGTGGGATTCTATTCATAAGGTGAGGAATCCACAGGCAGATGTATCCGACAGAAGAACAAGTTACTTACCTTCGGTAACACTTTTTCTGGTGGATACAGTATCTGCCTGTGGATTCCTCAAAGATCCACCCACCTCCCTGTTGTCCACCCTTTTCTACCATAAAAGTGGAGGTATTAGTTAATTGATGTATTTTAGTGAACTCAAGACTTTGTTACCTCTATTGGTTTATTGTTGTCTTGTTTAAAGTGCAAGCTTTCTTATTTCATTATACATTGAGTGTATTTGTGTAACTTCTGTATACTATGTAAGCATCGTCTCTATGGTCGGTTGGTCCGTTTTGCCTCTGTGGCACGGAAAAAATGGGTGGAACGGACGTCATCACGCCGACGTGGTCTTCTTATGGCTCCGGTGACGTCATGTGGAGCCGCGTGCGGAGCCATGATGCTGTGACGACATAGTTGGCGTGGAGAGCTTCAAAGAATTTCTGCGGAATGCTGGAGCAGGGGATATTCATAAGGTGAGGAATCCACAGGCCGATACGGTATTCAACAGAAAAAGCGTTACGAAGGTAAGTAACTTGCTCATCGCGTTCAAAAACTGAGATGGATCCGAACACAGACGGGAACGAAGGATACTGCGCTGGTTCGACCTCCGTAGAAGGAACATCCCGAGTCGGAAACACTGGAGTCACAGGTGGAGCCACAGGAGGAGCAGGAGTCTCATCATCCACCAGATTCAATGTACCATCCGGAGCTGAAGAATCCGCCGGAGACTGCGCCGGAGTGCCCACATAAGGAGACTGATCCAGAGACACCTGTGGAGACTCAGAAGGTGAAGGAAATACAAAGTCCTTGACACGAGGTCGAGGAGCCGGAGAAGGCGACTTCGAAGCACGAGGCTCCGACGATCTAAGTAGAGACCCATGCCTCTTCTTCTTCTTGTGCCTTCTCTTCGATCCATGCGAAGTCGATGACCTCTACCGCTTACGACCCCTTTTCTCTTTTCTGACGTCATCACGCCGATGTGGTCTTCTTATGGCTCTGGTGACGTCATGCGGAGCCGTGTGCAGAGCCATGACGCTGTGACTACCTCGTCGGCGCGGTGAGCTACGAAAAAGTTCAGCGGAATGCTGCGCAGGGGATATTCATAAGGTGAGGAATCCACAGGCAGATGTATCCATCAGAAACAGCCATACAGTCTGTCTGGGGAGACTTGAACCCAGATACAGAACTCAGGAAAACTAAGTGACCATCATACGAAAAACAAATCCACCATAGGGGACGAAAAAACCAGGCAGTCACGGAAAGCCGAGGAAGAGAAGCCGGACCACCGAGTCGGCATGCTCATCAAACAGAAGTGTCCCTGTGAGATGTTGGCCTGATATATGCGGTTTCCAATTCTGGAACCACCTTGTATCAGTCCAAACAATCCCTTATGGTGTCTGGTTGTAAGTCAACCTTATTAGACAAGCTATCTTAAGGGTAGCATAGACTAAGCAGCCTTAAAGGCTTAACTCAAGAGGTCGTGTTAAGCGAGCTGTTTTACCAATCACAGTCCTGTAATATCAAATGAAAGGACACCACACAAGTATATATTATAAAAATATATGTATTTATTTCTAAATTAATCCCCAGTGCTCTTTATGAGCAAAGGGGCACAAGCGTTAAATCAAAAGCACAGTATAACATACAAAGTTGCACAATTATGGATGAGGGCGGTTGGCCACTCAAACCATATATTAAAAAAGTGGTATAAGAGATACCAATCGAACAGTGGTTAGCCTTGGGAATCGCTGGGAGCAGTCGGGACAAGCAATGCTGAGGTCGGGAAAAGCCAGCGGGATTCGGGTGCAGCACTTAAAGTGCGGCTTGCACCAATGCAATGTCAATGGTGCGTAAAAGTTACACAAATAGAGTTTAAGGACACTTCCGCTGAACCTAGAGGAACCAAACTTTAGACACAGACCCTAGAGGTGTGTACCAGTGTGGGAACACCAGGGTTGCAATGTTACCTGACCCACAGGAAGTGGCGTCGGGTTTTGACACACAGGCTCTTGGTGCTTAGAGCTGAAGATGCTGCAGGCGATGTGAAGGAGAAGTGTCCGGTGCGATCCAAGGGTGGATCAGAGTAGAAAAGTACCTGAAAGCAGAGGGGACAGAGTCTGGGTCACTCAGCAGTGACCAGGGTGGAACCAGGACGGAACCAGGCAATGTCGGGCGCAATCAGGTGGTTGTCGAGGAGCTTCTCTCCGCTGTCACGTGGGCTCTGGGGCATCTGCGACGTCCAGAAGCGGGTCACGATCTGTCCCACGCAGGCTCTCACCGTCGGCGCAGTCGGCTTCAAGATTGGAGCAAACAACACTTGGCAAGAGCAATCCACACAGGACCAGAAGATTGCTTCTCACTCGGACCAGGAGGGTCAGAGCAGGGGCTCCTTTTCAGAGGAGCTGGTGCAAGTCTGGAGCAACCAGAATCGCAAGTCGGTTTTAGGTTTTCGTCGGCACAGGGGCCACAAGCCAGCTGGTAAGTGACCGGGCCAACGCGTCGTGCCAAAGCAAGCAGAAGGGCCCCACGCAGCACTCGTCGAGTGTAGAGGGGTGAGCTTCGGTGCAAGAGTGGCTCAAGGTTGGGGCTTCTCAAACCCCGGTGTACAGCTTCGAGGGTCACTCGTGGGCTGCACGGTCAGCGTCTCGTGGTCTTTTCAAGATGGAGTGCCCCACGCTTCCGGTCGCCTCCACAGGTCTCAGCTCTGCAGGGCTGTGGATCGGGCTGTAAGAAGGCAGGCAAGCTTGATCTCGTCGATCTCTGTCGCTCGAGTTCCGGCGCGAACTGCAACAAAGCAGACGTCGAGGTGCTGGATGGTGCCTGTTTGCACAGGGTGGTCACTCCTTGACCACAAGGGAGATTCTTCAGTCTTCTACGTTGAGTAGGATGTCAAAGGGTCCAGAGTTTTGTTTCAAATGTTTCATCAGGATAATCTGAGTGCGTTGGCACTGCTCCCATTCTTATACCAATCTAGGGGGCTGGATTACCTGCTAGGTCCCCTCCTATGGGTGGGACCCAGGAAGGGGGTGGATACACCCCTTTCCCTTTGATCCAGGCCGCGCTGGGACTGGGGCTGGTGTACCCCAGAACCCGTTTGGCCGGATTATGCAAGGGGCAGCCTTGTGCTCCCCAGGCAGTGTCTGGTTTCTTTCAAACCTCCCTGCTACAATCCACTATCTCCTGTCTGGGATGGTGTAACACCGCCCTGCGACAGGAAACCCTTTGTCCAGGCCTCCTCTGCTGAGTTTCGGTCGGCAGCAGGAGGTCAGACTTGTGTCTGTGGCAGAAGCATCCATTTTGTGGATCTGAGGCTCTTTTAAAAATGTAAATGTAAATGTGGCGTATTTGTATAGCGCGAACAGTGACCCGGAGGCATCCCGGCGCTTGTACTCCTACCACAAGGGAACCCCTCCTGGCTTTTCCTTGTGGGGTGTCCACTCCTGGGCATCCCATGGTGAAACCAGGCATCCCTTGTGTATTAGGGGGCCTTTGTGGAGACTAAGCAAGCTATTGCCCAGAGTTGCAGCGTGGGACCCATGCTTAGAATCGGCACTGAGGCGAGAATATCCGGTCAGAGGAATTTAAGCCCGAAACCCGCCGAGGCGGGAATCGAACCCTGGTCCCTGGCCAGCGTTCTGCATCAAGGTCTGCCGCTCAAAGCATTGAGCCACACTTCTCCACTTTCCAAAAATCAACCGCGTTTCAGTAAAGTAACATGTCTTCTCCCTCTAGAGCGGTGGAATGCTATCCCCGTCGACAGAACTGTCGAGGGGATAGTATTCTAAATCGTATGACACCTTACACGACATGTTTTGATAAAGCCAAACCAAAGTTGCTTTATAACCGCGAGGATTATATGGCACTTAATAGTATATGGTATGGCATTATCCCGGATCAGTTTAGGGAGTTGTTCCAGACAGCTGCAGACAGGCTCAGCTCATGCCAGAGCTCCATCTCACATTAAACCACGCACTCTGCCTCCAGGATTGATAAGGCCTTCCATAGGAGTGGCTCACAGGTTTATATGTGTCCATATATCGGGTTAGATATAGGTATACTATATCTAAGCAAGGGGTGATTACACCCACTTGCCCCAGTTGAGTGATCAGCCAGTTGTGTCAATTTAAGAACCAGCCAGGGGTGGCAAAAGCTATGCTTCAGGCCCTAGTAGTGCTTGTTGGTACCTATGCCCTGAGCACCTATAGTGCATGGTACAGGGGCTGACAAGGAGTCAATTTCCAATTGTGCTATGTACCTATAGCACATGTATTCCGAATTTAGAGAGAGAACAGCAGGCTGGGGGTCCGATTAGCAGGCCCACAGCCTCAGTAAGTCGAAAACCAGTGAAGCAAAAAGCAAAAATTGGGGTGACCATAGGATAGCAGACCCTACTCTCCTACACAACCCCCCCCCCAAACGCAGTGACATTAAACTTAACCTTGACCAGATGAGTCTTCATGTTCTAAGTGGAAGTACCTGGAGAGACCATCTGCATTACCATGGTCAGTCCCTGGGCGGTGCTCCACTGTAAAGTCCATCCCCTGTAGGGAAATGGACCACCTGAGCAGTTTGGGATGTTCACCCGTCATCAGATTTAGCCACAAGAGGGGCTTATGGTCTGTCTGAATTAGGAAGTGAGTTCCAAACAAGTATGGCCGTAACTTCTTCAGGGCCCAAACCACAGCAAAGGCCTCCCTCTCAATAGCTGACCAACGTTTCTCCCTGGGGGTCAGCTTTCTGCTAATAAAAGAAATGGGCTGGTCTTGACCATCTTGATTAAGTTGTGAAAGCACAGCTCCCACCCTCAACTCAGAAGCATCTGTCTGAACAATGAACTGTTTGGAGTAGTCCGGACTCTTCAGGATAGGTGCAGAGCACATGGCCTTCTTCAGGTCATCAAATGCCTTTTGACAGCTAACTGTCCAGTGAACCTTTTTGGGCATCTTCTTGGATGTCAAGTCATTCAATGGTGTCACAATGGACCCATAGTTTTTCACAAATTTTCTGTAATACCCAGTCAGGCCCAAGAAGGCTCTGACTTGTGTCTGGGTAGTTGGAGGAGCCCAGTCCTGTATGGTCAGGATTTTGCTCTCCAATGGTTGAACCTGACCGCCACCTACTAGGTGGCCCAGGTACACAACCTTGCTCTGCCCTATCTGGCACTTGGTAGCCTTGATAGTCAGGCCTGCCTTTTGCAGGGCCTCCAGAACCTTCTTCAGGTGGATCAGGTGATCCTCCCAGGTGGAGCTAAAGACAGCAATATCATCTAGATATGCTACGCAAAAGTCATCCAACCCAGCAAGGACTTGATTCACCAACCTTTGGAAGGTGGCAGGTGTATTCTTCAAACCAAAGGGCATTACCACAAATTGATAATGTTCACTAGGGGTAGAGAATGCTGTCTTGGCTTTTGACTCTTCAGCTAGTCCGATCTGCCAGTAGCCAGCTGTCAAATCAAATGTGCTCAGAAACTTGGCAGAAGCCAATTTATCAATGAGTTCATCTGCTCTTGGAATGGGATGAGCATCTGTCCTAGTGACAGCATTGAGACCTCTGTAGTCCACACAAAACCTCATTTCTCTCTTTCCCTCTTTGGTATGAGGTTTTGGCACAAGGACCACTGGGCTAGCCCATGGGCTCTCTGATGGCTCAATCACTCCAAGCTCCAACATCTTTTGCACCTCAGCCTTTATACAATCCCTGACATGGTCAGGTTGCCTGTAGATCTTATTCTTCACAGGCAGACTGTCACCAGTGTCCACCTCATGGGTGCACCAGTTAGTTTGGCTGGGTGTGAGTGAAAACATGTGTCTGTGGGCCTGCAACACCTGTCTGCAGTCCACCTGTTGCTGCTCAGTGAGGCTGCCTGCCAAGGCTACTCCATCAACTGAACCATCATCAGGGTTCTGGGAAAGCAGGTCTGGGAGAGGGTCACTCTCTTCCTCCTGATCCCCATCTGTGGCCATGAGGAGACTCATGTCCTCCCTGTCAACAAATGCTTTCAAACGATTTACATGGAGCACCCTGTGGGGGCTCCTAGGGATTCCGAAGTCAACCACATAGGTGACTTCTCCCTTTTTCTTAATGATAGGGTAAGGTCCAGTCCATTTGTCCTGGAGTGCTGCTGGGCCCACTGGGTCCAACACCCACACCTTCTGCCCTGGCTGGAACTCAACCAGAACAGCATTTTGGTCATGCCAAGCTTTCTGTAATTCTTGACTGGCCTCCAGGTTTTTGGATGCTCTTTCCATATACTCAGCCATCCTGGAGCGGAGACCAAGTACATAGTCCACAACATCTAGCTTAGGCTTTTTGAGAGGTAACCCCCATCCTTCTTTCACCAAACATAGTGGACCCCTCACAGGGTGGCCAAACAAAAGTTCAAAAGGGCTGTAGACAACCCCCTTCTGTGGGACCTCTCTATAAGCAAAGAGCAAGCAGGGTAAAAGGGTGTCCAATTTCCGCCTCAGCTTCTCTGGTAATCCTTTTATCATTCCCTTGAGGGTCTTGTTGAATCTCTCCACAAGCCCATTGCACTGTGGGTGATAGGCTGTGGTAAACTTGTAGTTTACTCCACACTCCTTCCACATTGCCTTTAAGTATCCAGACATGAAGTTGGCATCTCTGTCTGAAAGAACCTCCTTTGGAAAGCCCACTCTTGAGAAAACTGCAATGAGGGCTTTTGCCACAACAGGGGCTGTTGTGGTCCTCAGGGGAATTGCCTCTGGGTACCTGGTGGCATGATCCACTACCACCAGTATAAATCTGTGCCCAGATGCTGTTTGAGGATCCATGGGACCCACAATGTCTATTCCAACTCTTTCAAAGGGTACCCCTACCACAGGTAGTGGTATCAGGGGGGACTTTGTTGTGCCACCTGACTTACCACTGGCTTGGCAAGTGACACAGGAGCGACAAAACTCCTTGACATTTTCTGACATGTGAGGCCAGTGAAAGTGAGGGACAAGCCTGTCCCAAGTCTTGTTCTGGCCTAGGTGTCCTGCAAGGGGAATATCATGGGCCAAGGTGAGAAGGAAACCCCTAAACTTCAAAGGTATAACCAACCTCCTGGTGGTACCAGGCTTGGGGTCTCTAGCCTCTGAGTAAAGGAGTCTATCATCCCAATAAACTGTATGGGCACCTTGAACATTCCCTGCAGCCTCAGCAGCAGCTTGCTGTCTGAGGGGTTCAAGTGAAGGGCAATCTAATTGGGCCTGCCCCAGGTCTGCCCTTGAGGGTCCCCCTGTCCCCAGAAACTCAACCTGGTCAGGCTCAAGTTCCCCAGAGACAGTCTCCTCTTGGACTGCAGAATCAGCTTCCTGTGAAGTCTGATCCTCAACCTGGGGCAAGTGGGAAGGCACAGCCTTAACCCTCTTGCTTCTTCTCTTGGGTTGTGGTTGGTCTAATGTTTCAAGAACCACCACTGGTTCAGGAAGGCACTTCTTAGCCTGAGACCTTGTCACTGCAAGCAGAGCCGGTCCTAGGCCTTCTGAGGCCTTTTGAGGCCCCGGGCGAAAGGGAAGATGTGAGGCCCCTCTAAGTGCCTTACTGCCTACGCGAGTGCGCTTTTCCCTACTCTGCGGGGCCGGCAGGGGGCCCCCTGAGCGCGAGGCCCTGGGCAGCTGCCCATACCGCCCATGCCTAGGACCGGCCCTGACTGCAAGGACATGAGCTGAAATCCCTAGCATTTCTGCATGAGTCCTGTACTCCACTTCTGACCAAACTGCGCTTTCAAGATCATTGCCTAACAGTCTACTGGGAGGTCTGCACTTACCACAACTTTCTTTAGGCCATTTACCCCTCCTCAGGAGAAGTTCACAACAGCCACACTATGTGAAGTAGTGGAGTTGCTTGCATTGGTCACTAGGTAACTTTCACCTAGTACAATCGGACCAGGGTCCACAAAGTCAGGTGTCACCATAGTGACACTGGCACAAGTGTCCCTGTAGGCCTGAGCCAGTTTCTCATTGATTAAAGGCGTCTGCCTATATTTGCCCAGGTTACTGGGACTCACTGTAGCGGTCAAAGGTAAGTCCACATCATATAGGAGAACTGCCTGAGTGGGGACTCTGACTAGGCCAGATTCCACCTCAGTACCCAAAGTTAACCCTACTATCCCCTTAGGTTGTGCACTACCACTGCTGACTGTACTAGGGGGTGCAGGTGCTTTAGGAGCTGCAGTGGTAGGAACTGGGTTTTACCTGGTGCATTCACTGCCCCAGTGTGAAACTGATTTGCAGGTATTACACCAAGGTTTCTTTGGGCCATCATTCTTCTTTTTCTTTTTGTCATTTTGGGAACCACCCTCCTTATTACTAGTTTGGGGGCCTGAAGACTTCTGGTCCTTTTCTTTATCTTTCTGATTCCCACCCTTCTCGTCTGTTTTCTTCTGGTCACCATGGTTCTGGGGTTTCTGCTTAATCCTTGTTCTGATCCATTTGTCCGCCTTCTTTCCCAATTCTTGGGGAGAGGTCAGATCAGAGTCAAAAAGGTATTGATGCAGCAGCTGGTTCTGACAGTTATTAAGGATCTGCTCTCTCATGATAAGATTGTACAATCCTGTATAGTCTGAGACTTTACTTCCCTGCAGCCAACCCTCCAAAGCACAATCAACAAAATCAGTCCAGTCCGGAGTCTGTGCTTTTTGGGTGTCTCTTAACAACAACCTGTATTGCTCAGTGGTTAGGCCAAATCCTTCAATAAGAGCACTCTTCAGGACAGAGTAGTTTGTGGCATCCTCAGGTCTAACTGTGAGAAGCCTATCTCTCCCTTTCTCAGAAAAGGAGTACCATAAAATTGCTGCCCACCGATCCTGAGGAACCTGCTGTACCATGCAGGCTCTTTCAAGAGCAGTCATCCATTTGTGGATGTCATCCCCTTCCTTGTAGGGGGGCACAGTTTTTGTCAGGTTTCTATTGTCATAGCCCCTGTCTTTCTCTCTAGGAATATTGCTGTCACCAGTGGCATCTAAGCCACACAGCTTTTGTTCTCTTGCCAAGGCAAGTCTAGCTTGAGCCAAGGCTATCTCTCACTCTCTATCTGGAGTTGGACAGCCCTCATCCTGGCCCTATGCTCTTTCCTCTGGGGGGGAAGTCATTCCCCTTTGAGATTCCCTGGAGACACTAGAAACATGAGTCCCCTGAGGGAGATCTCACCCTTCTGTTGCCTGTGGGAATTATGTTATAGGATCTGGGGAGGTGCTGGCCCTCTCCATTCCCATGTAGGCTTAAGTTGGCCTGGTTAAGCCTGGCAAATACAACCTGGTCACCCTGTTGATCCTGATTCTTAGGCTCATCTACCTCTGAGCCATCCTCCTCTTCCTCCTCCACATCTTCTGGAGTGGTCTCATTCTCAGGGTGGGTCACTCCATCTCCTAAACCTAAGGGAACTGCATTCGCCTTGGCTAAGTCATCCATTTCCAGGATGGCTATCAGGATAGGAATGGTGGGGTGTCTGCCCCTTTTTAGCCCCCTTGCAATGCACAAGGCACTCAAGTCTTTGTGGCTAAGTTTGTCATAGCTGGAAGTTGCCTTGGTAAGGTCAACTGTCGCAGGGATAGAACCTGAGGCTCCACCTGCGTCAGACATGACTGCTAGTGAGGTGCAAGTGGTGCACTTACCTACACTAAGTGTTTTCCTACTGTACCTTGCTAGTGAGTTGTAGTCAGGGTGTGCTAATCCCTTTAATCTACAACTACTAAACTCAGTAGAACTTAATATGCTAAGCTTTTGATTTATATGTTACCTAGGGTACTTTATGTGATCTTTCAATTCGATAAAAAGATTGCAATGGTAAAACAACAGCAAGCTTAAATCCGCACCGCTGCACATCAATGTGAGAAGTTGGCCTGATATATGAGGTTTCCAATTCTGGAACCACCTTGTATCAGTCCAAACAATCCCTTATGGTGTCTGGTTGTAAGTCAACCTTATTAGACAAGCTATCTTAAGGGTAGCATAGACTAAGCAGCCTTAAAGGCTTAACTCAAGAGGTCGTGTTAAGCAAGCTGTTTTACCAATCACAGTCCTGTAATATCAAATGAAAGGACACCACACAAGTATATATTATATATTATAAAAATATATGTATTTATTTCTAAATTAGTCCCCAGTGCTCTTTATGAGCAAAGGGGCACAAGCGTTAAATCAAAAGCACAGTATAACATACAAAGTTGCACAATTATGGATGAGGGCGGGTGGCCACTGAAACCATATATTAAAAAAGTGGTATAAGAGATACCAATCGAACAGTGGCTAGCCTTGGGAATCGCTGGGAGCAGTCAGGACAAGCAATGCTGGAGTCGGGAAAAGCTCGCAGGATTCGGGTGCAGCACTTAAAGTGCGGCTTGCACCAATGCAATGTCAATAGTGCGTAAAAGTTACACAAATAGAGTTTAAGGACACTTCCGCTGAACCTAGAGGAACCAAACTTTAGACAGACCCTAGAGGTGTGTACCAGTGTGGGAACACCGGCGTTGCAATGTTACCTCACCCACAGGAAGTGGCGTCGGGTTTTGACACGCAGGCTCTTGGTGCTTAGAGCTGAAGATGCTGCAGGCGATGTGAAGGAGAAGTGTCCGGTGCGATCCAAGGGTGGATCAGAGTAGAAAAGTACCTGAAAGCAGAGGGGACAGAGTCTGGGTCACTCAGCAGTGACCAGGGTGGAACCAGGACAGAACCAGGCAATGTCGGGCGCAATCAGGTGGTTGTCGAGGAGCTTCTCTCCGCTGTCACGTGGGCTCTGGGGCATCTGCGACGTCCAGGAGCGGGTCACGATCTGTACCACGCAGGCTCTCACCGTCGGCGCAGTCGGCTTCAAGATTGGAGCAAACACTTGGCAAGAGCAATCCACGCAGGGCCGGAAGATTGCTTCTCACTCGGACCAGGTCAGAGCGGGGGATCCTTTTCAGAGGAGCTGGTGCAAGTCTGGAGCAACCAGAATCGCAAGTCGGTTTTAGGTTTTCGTCCGCACAGGGGCCACAAGCCAGCTGGCAAGTGACCGGGCCAGCTCGTCGAGCCAAAGCAAGCAGAAGGGCCCCACGCAGCACTCGTCGAGTGAAGAGGGGTGAGCTTCGGTGCAAGAGTGGCTCATGGTTGGGGCTTCTCAAACCCCGGTGTACAGCTTCGAGGGTTACTCGTGGGCTGCACAGTCAGCGTCTCGTGGTCTTTGTAAGATGGCGTGCCCCATGCCTCCACGGGTCTCAGCTCTGCAGGGACTGTGGATCGGGCTGTATGAAGGCAGGCAAGCTTGATCTCGTCGATCTGTTGCTCGAGTTCCGGCAGGAACTGCAACAAAGCAGACGTCGAGGTGCTGGATGGTGCCTGTTTGCACAGGGTGGTCACTCCCTGACCACAAGGGAGATTCTTCAGTCTTCTACGTTGAGTAGGATGTCAAAGGGTCCAGAGTTTCGTTTCAAATGTTTCATCAGGATAATCAGAGTGCGTTGGCACTGCTCCCATTCTTATACCAATCTAGGGGGCTGGATTACCTGCTAGGTCCCCTCCTATGGGTGTGACCCAGGAAGGGGGTGGATACACCCCTTTCCCTTTGATTCAGGCCGCGCTGGGACAGGGGCTGGTGTGCCCCAGAACCGGTTTGGCTGGATTATGCAAGGGGCAGCCTTGTGCTCCCCAGGCAGTGTCTGGTTTCTTTCAAACCTCCCTGCTACAATCCACTATCTCCTGTCTGGGGTGGTGTAACACCGCCCTGCGACAGGAAACCCTTTGTCCAGGCCTCCTCTGCTGAGTTTCGGTCGGCAGCAGGAGGTCAGACTTGTGTCTGTGGCAGAAGCATCCATTTTGTGGATCTGAGGCTCTTTTAAAAATCAAACTCTTTTTCAGTAAAGTAACATGTCTTCTCCCTCTAGAGGGGTGGAATGCTATCCCCGTCGACAGCACTGTCGAGGGGATAGTATTCTAAATCGTATGACACCTTACACGACATGTTTTGATAAAGCCAAACCAAAGTTGCTATATAACCGCGAGGATTATAAGGCACTTAATAGTATATGGTATGGCATTACCCCGGATCAGCTTATGGAGTTGTTGCCGACAGCTGCAGACAGGCTCAGCTCATGCCAGAGCTCCATCTCACATTAAACCACGCACTCTGCCTCCAGGATTGATACGGCCTTCCATAGGAGTGGCTCACAGGTTTATATGTATCCAGATATAGGGTTAGATATAGGTATACTATATCTAAGCAAGGGGTGATTACACCCACTTGCCCCAGCTGAGTGATCAAACAGTTGTGTCAATTTAAGAACCAGCCAGGGGTGGCAAAAGCTATGTTTCAGCCCTTGGTAGGAATTGGTGGCACCTATGCCCTGAGCACCTATAGTGCATGGTACAGGGGCTGACAAGGAGTCCATTTCCAATTGTGGTATGTAACTATAGCACATGTATTACGAATTTAGAGAGAGAACAGCAGGCTGGGGGTCTGATTAGCAGGCCCACAGCCTCAGTAAGTCGAAAACCAGTGAAGCAAAAAGCAAAAATTGGGGAGACCATAGGATAGCAGACCCTACTCTCCTACAGTCCCGTCAAAGGGGAATCCCTGAGACGCTCGCAAACATTCCTGTGGAAACTGCAGTCGCGTAGCCAAGCATGGCGAAGAAGGGCAACTGAGCTGGCCATAGGCCAACCCACAGAGTCAGTAGTGTCTATTGTCGAGCGGACAGAAAACTGAGCCATGTCGCGGCTATCCCGAACAAGCTGGAGGAGGTCAGCACGAGGACCATCCGGTAAAGAGCGAAGTTGTTGGACAGAATGTCAAAGGGCAGAAGTAGCCAGAGAAAACACGCAAGTCGTGTTTGGGACCGAAGGGCGGAGCTGTCGGAGGCAAAAACATTGCGGCCACACAACTCCAACCACCTAGACTCCAGAGTGGGGGGGAAACAATGGTGGAGGAGAGGAGGGAAACAGTCTGAACTACCAGCCCCTGAGTCCTAGGATGATGGGACAAACAGGCAGGGTCTGGCCAAAGTCCCCAGATGGACATCATACAATGACCTGCCAATAGGCAGCAGAGGCTCATCATCTACCGTGCCATGGTGAAGGAGATCCAACAAAGGATCCGAAGGCAGGGAGATAGAGGGCGGCTGCATTCATAAGATATGTGTAGCCCTATTCACTGTCCTTGCAAAATCTACACTAGCCTCTGTGGCCATCCAGGGGAGAGAGAGCAAGTCATCCGTTGGGGGCGGTTGCAGACTAAGCTGTCCACTCAACGACAAAGGCCCTGCAGAAAAATGGGCCGGCCAGTGCCCCATGGGCCTCTGCTCCATGGAGCATGGAAAAAACCACTGTAGGCGGCGAATCCACTGGGGTCACTTCCTCCAGCAGTGGAACAGCCGGGGACGGAACCAGCGTCACCCGGGGACGGAACCAGCGTCAGCCGGAACTAGCGTCAACTGATGTCAGATCGGCGCAGACTACCTCCATAGAGGACTCGTCCCCAGGCGTTGACTCAACCTCCACCGAGACATGAGCCTGCGGGGAGGAACGAAGTCGACTCAGAGTCGAACTCTGCGCTGCAGCCACATCCAGCGACGACGCAGTGAGTCCTGCAGGACTGTGCGAAGATGCGCCAGGAGGGCTAAACGTCAGAGTGGGACGCCCATCGGGGCCATGACCCGACGTTGCAGCAACCCCAGAGTCTGAGTTAAGGCTTTTGGTCAGCGCCGAAGGTGAACCCGCCGGCAAACCCCCGACCTGAATCCCTGCAAGGGGTAACCAAAAGAAGGCCTCCAAAGCCTTGGAATAGGCCTCCATCTGGGTCCGAGTCGCCCCAGCATCAGGTAATGGTGGATAGGCGGGGGTTGACTCCAGAGGGCTTGCGTCCGGTGAAGACCGGGAGCAACGGCCCGCGCTGTCACGCTTGTGATAGGTCTACAACCTCTGTGACTTCTTCCGGTGCTTACCTGAGGCAGGCAAACGATGTCCACGGGAACGACTCCGGGATCTGCCTTGAGCAGAGACCTCAGCGTGAGAGGAAGAACTGGCCATTTGGAGCCTTCTGCCGGAGACGGCACCGCAAAGACTCTGACCGGGACACCCTGGCAGACAACAGCTTTATCCGACGCTCCCGCAGGGAACTCGGCTTCAGCTGCCGGCAGGCGTCTCACTCGGCGGAGGTGTGGTGCGCCTCATACAGATCTCGTGTGGATCCGTTGCCGACATCTGCCCCAAACAGGGGACTCACGATTTGAAGCCCGCAGGCATCGACACACTGTTCCAGACGCGAAAGGTGTCGTGAGGGCCTGAACAAAAACAGCCCAGAGGAACCGCTAAACTCTAGATCCACGTTGGGACCCGGAAAAGAAAACTGATGTCAGCACGCTGCGGGGGTCTTATATGGCTCTATTGACGCCACTTCCGTGGACGTCAGGACGGAGCCGGGCGATGCCGCCCCCTGGTGTGCAGAGGTACTGCTGGGGAAAAAGTTTCTCGGATCCAGTCTGAAGCCTGGGGATATTTTAAGTTCAGGAATCTGCGGCTAGATGTCTCTATCAGATTTACCTATACCTAATGCAGTGCTGGTTGGCAAGGCACACAGGCAACGTGCCATTTCGACTGTCGTTTTTTACTGCACCAAGGCAAGCAAGCTGCTGTGGCTTGGCCTTGGTAAGGGGTCCCTAGGGAACTCTCTTCAGTTCCCATACCCTAGGGATGAAGCACTGGCACGGGGAACCTGGTTGGTAAGGACTCTTCGTACAGCAGTCAAAACCACATAATCTACCAAAACGTTTGGGGGGGGGGGGGGGGGGGGGGTCAAGCCATGACAAAAGAGGCACTTTCTCACAATTTGTCAGCTTGCCCTGTCAGCTGCGTCTAGGGAAGATTTAAGGCAGGTTTTGGAGGCGACCTTGCCTCCTTCTGTGATGGAGTTTGCTGTCTTCCTATATGGGTCAGGGAGACACTTCATTAGTCCCCAATTTCCTCCCATTGCAGATGTGCCTAGTGGTTAAGGAGCACATTTGAGTTTACAAACCTCCATTGCAGTTGCTCTCTACTTTGCACCCCACCATCCCCACCCTTTTGATTTCCTCTTCTGGTGGAGGGCCCATTGACTTTGGGAATTTGGACACTGGCTATCTTTCTGGTGGTGGCAACATTATTTGGTTTATCACTGCACTTAAAATATAAAAGGATCCTTTACAGAGTTTCTCCTCCCCTGGAGTTATGGGCTTGCATGTTACTGACTGTCTGAATGCTTCCCTTTCTTGATCAAGAATGTTGGAAGCAGTACGTGGCTACAGTAGTCAAGATGGTGGACGTGTTTTAACAATGCTCCCAGGCCTCCTCAGCCATTCGCCATCATCCTTGTGGCATAGCTGAATGAACAATGCTGTTTGTTGTGATTGCAGCTGCAGGGCTACAGATTATTGAGCAGCTGTGGGTGACACCAAGAGGGCGACAATTAGACTAGAGTGCAATATAGCGCCCGGCCAGCTGCGACGACGAGGCCTGGCAGCGGTGCCCTACAACTTTCAAAACGGAGCACTCAAAAGGCCACACCTCACCCGCAAGTCGTGGTGTGAGGGGTCAGCGATAGGCAGCCGACGATCAGCGCAGGGGCCTGGGACCGCACAAGGGATTGTTTGATGTGGAGGGGCTCTTGCCCATGTTACAATTCAGAGGACAGGCTCCCAGTCACGCACGACAAACAAGTAGGAATGGTGTTGCGGAGTGGGGTGACCCAGCCTGTGGTCCTCCCCAGGGTCAAGCAAGCCTGCGGCCTTGCCCCCCCCACCCTGCCTCAAGGACTGACCGAGGCCCGACAGAGCTGGATGACGCTGCCCTACGCAGCTGAGAGTGTGGTGGTGGCCAGGCGATTTCCCCCCAGCTGCCCCTACTATCTAGTCGAGGGTTGGGCGGGTCAGGGGTAGCAATTCAATTGGATTAGTGCCCCCCCTCCTCTGATGCTCTTGTTGTTGGGCCCTGTCGGATAGCAGAGTTTCACCTTATCCTGGTCAAAACCTAGTGCACTCCTATAGGGGACTGGCAGCTGCTGCACTCTATTGGGAGGACGCACGCCTCAATCCAGCTTCTGGTGATACCAGACGCATTGTGTGGGCCTCTGGCTGCTCGTGGTACCTGTGTGGCTCACGGAGGTAAGTGGGCCGGTGGGAACTCATGGGTTGCCTGGTTTCACAGACACCAGAAAACCAAGAGATCCTCCCACACCCCCAGGAGAGGGCACAGGGCAACAAAGAGCATATCAGCATCATTGGTGGGGGTTCGACTGCCCTTCCTGCCTTGACGCCAATACAGAAGCCTTGACCCACTTTGCATGGGGTAGATATAGGGAAGAACAAAGTCCGGCCACTGGGTGCCCAGTGGAAAATTGAAAAATATACCACCTGCTCCTCAGAGGCCACTAAACACTACTCCGTTTGCACTCCAGCTCGTAAGCCCCCGACTGCCACAGAGGTGACAAATCCTGCAGGCCATTCAAACCTCACCTGAGGCACTCAAAACTAACACTGGTGAGGTGGGGGTGGATGTGGTCTTCCAACGTCAAGATCTCCACAACGTGGCCAGCAGGGTCACCAAGGTGGAGGGTTGAGTCTCCACCCTGGAAGATGATGCAACTGACCTTACGGCAAGGGTGATGGCACTGAACTCTGCTGCCTGCATCTTAGAGGCCAGAGTGGAAGATGCAGATAACTGCCCTAGTTGCAGTCATCTCCACGTTGTGGGGTTCCCAGAAGATGAAGAAGCAACCAAACCAGAAACCGTCATAGAAAACTGGGTCAAGTCTTGGCTCTTGGAGAGAGTGATTTCTCCCATGGTTTGTTGTGGAGCGAGTACACTGGGCCCTTGTGTAGCGACCCTCACCAGGCACGCCTCTGCGCCCCATCATTGATAAAGATGTAAACTACCAGGATAAGTCATCCTGCGTGCAGCCAGAGAAAACTCCACTTTCAGTTGACCTACATTATGATCTTTCCTGACTACACAAAGGCTACAAACAGCGCAAATTATTTGGTGCAGTCAAGCTGAAAGTGAAGGAAATGTCCTTACAATATATATTTTTCCAGGCAAAACTGAAAGTGATTCATAAGTTCTGCACTTCTTTGATTCCCCAGAGTAAGTCTGGGAATGGGCTGTGAAGAAGCGGGCACTCAGACGCCATGATCCTCCAGATATGGCTGCGGTGTGGAGGGTAGGGATTTGGAGGGGGGGAAGGGGGCGGGGGGACTGATGCCGTTTGTTGCTGCCTCTGCACCACCCTTGTGGCACAAATCCAGAACAGGACGTGGCTCACATAAACAAGCTCCTGAATCCTCAGACACAGACCATGAAAGCTCCCATGTGGTGGAGACAAGCTCCTATGTCATCCCAGCATCTTGCATGCAAAGGCTTCTGATTAGGGGGGTGGCGGTGGCGGGGGGGCGGGGGTATTGAACATAGCAACAACAACAAACTCAGAGCAACAAACTCAGAGACTTGTCCTACTTCTGGTTACCAGCCCTGGGTTAAGCGTGTTCAGCAACTACAAACGTGGGGTCCTGCATAGGAGGAGGGCCACCTCACGTCCAATACCCCTAAAGAACAAGTTACTTCCCTTCGGTAACAATATATCTGTATGAGACATAGATCGGTTATGGATTCCTCACCTTAGAATTGCACCCTGACGTCAGACTGGATCCATAGAATTTTTCTTCCATAGTACCCCTGCACGTCAGTAGGTGGCGTCAGTTGACTTTGCGTTAGTCATTGGCATTGTGGTCGCCAGAATGACACTGCGGTATCTACTTGGACGCCGCCCCTGCGCGCTGACATCAGTTCTTTACACGACACTCCACGCCAGAAGTGCAGAGCCATGCAAGACACTGACAACTGGTGCACAAAACTAGGGCCCTTAAGGGGAGTCCCTTATCCTAGAAGTCAGTTCGCAGTACGGGGAGGATTGGTGGGGCGGTGAGGAATTCATAACTAATCTAGGTCTCTTACAGATATATTTTTACTTGTTCATCTGAAAGAGACAATTAGTTATGGATTCCCCACCTTAGAATAGATATCCCAGCAATACCAAACCCAGAGTTGGGTCTGCAAACTAAGTTCACACCAGAATGTCCTGGAGAACAGAACGGCCAAAGAAGCTATTTCTCCGGACTTGGTTGTCCAGGCATTAGTGTTTGGTAAACGTGTGCATTGAAGCCCACGTAGTGCATGACAGATGTCATGAAGGGGGACTCCACGTCCCAAAGCAGTAGTGGCTGCCGTGGTCACGCTACCCCATTGGAGGTTCCTTTTTCACTAAGGGATAGCAGATTTTGATGCAGGGAACTAACCATCTAGAGATGGTCTGTTTTTGCACAGCCTGACCTTTCTTGGAGCCTACATAGCTAACAAAGAGCTGGTCATCCACCCGGAATTGTTTTGTGTGATCCAGATAGAATGAAAGCGCATGTTTTGGATCCAGAAGGTAGAGCCTCTCCTCCTCTTTAGAAGGGTGCAAGCAGGAAGAAGGTGGGCAAAGTGATGGTCTGTCCCATGTGGAAAGAGGTAACCACTTTGGGAAGGAAAGAAAACCTAGTGAGAAGGGCAACTTTGTCCGGATGAACAGCCAGCAAAGGAGGTTTTGAAGAAAGTTCCTGAAGCTCACTCACCCTGCGAGCAGAGGTGATGGCAACCAGAAAGTCAGTTTTAAGTGTCAGAAGTCTGAGAGGACAGTTATGTAGAGGCTTGAAAGGAGCGCACATAAGATAGGTCAGAACCAGGTTCAAGTCCCACTGTACCATTACAAAAGGAATTGGAGGATACAAGTGAGTAATGCCCTTAAGGAAGATTTACAATAGGGGACTTGAAAAGAGAAGGCTGTTCAGAAACCCGAAATGGTGGAAAGATAGCCTTTTAGTGTGCCCAGAGCAGAGCCCTACAGGGCCAAAGAAAGAATGAAGAGAAGAACGTCTGAAAGGGGGCAGAAAGGGGATCCACAGCCTTTGCTGCGCACCATGCCACAATCTTGTTCCATCTACAGGCGTATACCGTTTTGGTGGAGGGACGCCTGGCTGCAAAGATAATGTTACAGACTTCAGGAGGAAGGTCGAAAGCCGGCAGTTGTCGCCACTCAATCTCCTTGCAAGGAGGATGAGGCTGGACAAGTTTGGGTGGAGGACCGGCCTCTGCTGCTGTGACAGAAGATCCTCCCGAATGGCCAGTCTGATCGGAGGATCGATGACCATGTGCAAGAGCCCAAGATACCAGACTCTTTGCGCCCAGTCCGGGGCCACAAGAATGACTTGGGCGCAGTCGCGCTTGACATTCTTCAGCACTCTGGTTAAAAGTGGTATGGGCGGAAAGGCATACAGAAGACTGCAACTCCACTCGTGGCGAAAAGCATCGGCGAGTGCAGCCTTGGTAATAACATGCAGAACTGCTGACATTGCACGTCATCTTCGGTGGTGAATAGATCTAACAAAGGCTCTCTCCACCGCTAAAAGATGCCTTGCAAAACCTCAGAATGAAGACCCCATTTGTGATCCATCATGCACCGGCGGCTGAGTTTGACCTCACTGGTGTTCAGAGAACCTGCCAGGTGTTGAACGACCAGGGACATGCCCAGATATTCCAGCAACTTCCAGAGACGAAGTGCCTCCTGACATCGGGTCCACGACCCCACTACACACTCTTTCTTGCAGTACCACATGGCGGTGGTGTTGTCCGTGAACACCTGCACTACTCTCCCTTTGACAGAAGGAAGGAATGCCTTCAGTGCAAGACGGATCGCCCGAAGCTCCTGAAGGTTAATGTTGAGCCTGGACTCTGCCGGAAACCAGAGACCTATGATCTCCACCTCCCCTTTGTGGCCGCCCCACCCCAGAAGTGATGCATCTGTCACCACTGTGAACTCTGGCTGGGGAAGGGAGAGGGACCTGCTGTTGACCCAATCCTGGTCGTTAGCCACCACAGCAATTGGTGTGCAGTGCCCTCCAAGATCTGGACGAAATCGGAAAGATTCCCCTGATGCTGTGCTCACTGGAACGTCAGGTCCGACTGCATTGCCCGCATTTGCCACCTAGCATAGTCCAACAGCAGGATGCAGGAGGCCACTAGGCCCAGTAGCCTCCGGGTCAGTCGGACAAACCCAGGATAGAGGTTGAAAGATCGGAATCATAGCCCGAATATCCTGGACTTGCTGCTCAGGAGGATAAGCCCGATACTATATTTGTAACGTACCTAATAGTGAGCTGATTAAATATGCCAAAAACGACCTAGGAAACTAGTCTGATACGTGACTGATTCTAATCATACATAAACAAAGATCATAACTATAGTGATTATGTAAAAATATATTTTTGTTTTATTTTGATCATTTTCTTGTGTTCTGATACATATTTCATATTTATCTATTCATATTCATTTAGAATGACAAACAAATGTGAATATAACAATAGTGTAAAAAAACAACTAATCAATAGTGAAACATGAATGGAAAAAGCTAATAACAGACAAAACAGGAAAACCAAATATTCAAATGACATTGATGGTACGCAGGGCTATTGGAGTAAGCAAAGCGGTGGATGGAATCTCTACGCGCGTTTCGGCATTTGCCTTCTTCAGGAGTCCGTCATTTGCAATAGGACATATACATAACACTTAGCAAATAGTGGATATTTCTTATTGTTGTTGGATCCGTGATATATATAAAATCTTGTAAATCTGCAACACTCTCAGTAAGATGTTCACTCAACCTGATATAATGGCATGGATGTCTGTATCCAGCTGAGGAGGCACAGAAGGTCGCCACACGAACCTAACGATTGTACCCTTATTTATAAAACTGCAATGTATTCAGTAATTAGGTCCTTCACGAAAGGCGCGTTAGGACGAAATAATGATGGTCGGCTGTTGCACTTAGTTTGTAACATATGCCAAAACTCGGGCGGGGTTCTCAAAAACGTAACTCCTCATTGTCGCGCTAGATGGAGCCAGCTCGTAGCATTTGTAGAATAAACAGATAGGTTGTTCTTAGCGAATGCGCATGATAGGCGATTCGTGCCGGATTGCGTTTGGGGTTCTGGGAAGCGTCCCTTCTCGTGTTGGTGTTGCCCGATACTGCATCGTGTCCGGAACCGCTCCGATGAAAAGGAGCTTCAGAGAGGGAATCAGGTGTGACTTCGGCACGTTGATGGTGAACCCCAGTGAATGCAGGAGGTCTGCCGTAGTCTGGAGATGGGAGAAGACAGCCTGGAGTGAGCCCACCTTCTACAGCCAGTCGTTGAGATAGGGGAAGACTGGAACCCCTGATCTGCGCAGATGAGCTGTGACCACCGCCATCGCTTTCGTGAACAACCTAGGGGCGCTGGTAAGACCAAATGGGAAGATGGTAAACTGAAAGTGCTCATGGCCTACCGCGAACTGTAGTTAACTTGCATGTACCGGCAGGACAGGGATGTGAAAATAGGAACCCTGCAAGTCCAACGCTACCATCCAGTCTCCAAGGTCGAGGGCAGACCGGACCTGAGCCAGTGTAAACATTTTGAACTACTCCTTCTGGAGGAAGCGGTTGACTTTCCGGAGATCCAAGATAGGACACAGGCCCTTGTCCTTTTTGGGCACCAGAAAGTAGTGGGAAAATCAACCACAACCTACATCTGGGGCATGAACTCGCTAGATGGCTCACTTGACCCAGAGAGCCACAACTTCCTGTTGGAGAAGGGCAAAGTGATCCTCCGACATGCAATGGAATTGAGGTGGCATGGATGGAGGGGTACTCTCGAAGGGGAGGGACTAGCCCCTTGAGACTATCTGCAAAACCAAACCTATCCGACGTGATGTTGAGCCAGTGGGAGAAGTGATGGTGAATTCTGCTGCCCGCTGGCTGATGGTGGCCCTAAAAGGTCAGACTAGGAGGGCTTGGAGGCTGCTGCAGAGGGGGTGCTGGTGGACTGGCCCGCCCGCTGGCCCTCAGACCCACAACGGTGGGTCCTACATCCCCAGCTGGGCAGAGGCTGGACAGCTTGCGAAAGCCTTCAGCTCTGGGCTGAACGTGGCGGGGCACCCCTTCCGTAGCCACGAAAGAGCGAAAAGCAGACTGCGCTGGGCGGGAGGTGGAATCGAGGCCCAAGGATCTGTTGTAGCTCGAGTCCTTAAAGCGCTCGAGCGCACTGTCTGCCTTGTTGCCAAAAAAGCGACAGCCGTCAAAGGGCATGTCCAAAAGGGTCGATTGGACTTCCCCGGAGAAGCTAGTGGACCTCAGCCAGGTGTTGTGCCTCAAGGCAACTGATGTAGAAATCGTTCTACCCAGCAAGTTGGAAGTATCCAGCCCACATCGAATGGCGAATTTTGCGCCATTTCTACCCTCTGTGACCCCATGGGAGAGTACAGCCTGGGCCTCCTACGGGCACTGTGGCAGCACTTGCACAACAGTGTCCTACACAGAGTGGGTGTACCGGCCCAAGAAACATGCAGGTTTATTGACGCAGTCCTAAACTGGCAGAAGAAAACATCTTCCCAAGATGGTCCAGCTTCTTGGATTCCCTATCTGGGGAAGCAGTAGGGAATGCAGCTTTGGATGTCGAGGCTTGGGCCACCAACCTCTCGGGGGTAGGGTGTTGCTAGCGGATAATTGGGTTGCCCTGGACCAGGCGGTGGCATCGGGCAATCGTCCTATTTACAGGAGCCCCTGTGCTGGGCTTGGACCAAGTACCCAGAAGGATGTCTGTGAGGGGCTCATTGAACAGCAGCAGGGGCTCCGCCGAGGCCGCTGACAGCCGAAGCACATCAGTCAGGAGGTTAGTCCTGACGCACAAGTTACTACTTGTGTAACAATATATCTGTAAGAGACATTAGTTAGTGATAGATTCCTTACCTTTGAATAACCCCAGGCGCCAGACAGGATCCAGAAAATTTTGCGTAGCAATACCCCTGCGCGCCGGCAGGCGTCGTCCGCGTCCCCGCGTCCGTCGTCGGCGCCGTTAGCGCCGGAATGACATCGGAGTACTTAGCCCATGCGCGCTGATGTTGGTTCTGATTCAAAGCTTTTCCGCGCCAGATACGCAGAGCCATGATCGAACCAACACTGGTGCCATAAAACTAGGGCCCTGAAAGTGGATGACCTTAACCCTAGATATCGGTTCGCAGAACGAGGAGGATGGGTGGGTCGGTAAGGACTCTATCACTAACTAATGTCTCTTACAGATATATCGTTACACAAGTAGTAACTTGTGCATCTGAAAGAGACACGTTAGTGATAGATTCCTTAATTAGAATAGATACCCCAGCAATACCAACCCCGGTGGTGGGTTTGCAAACCAATAATCAGACCAGAAAGTCCTGGAGGACGGAACGGCCAAAGAAGCCATCCCTCCGGACTTGGCTGTACGGGCAATAATGTCTCGCAAACGTGTGCAGCAAGGCCCACGCAGCTGCCTGGCAAATATCCTGCAAGGGTACTCCTCGACCCAGGGCAGTTGTAGAATGAGCCCGTAGATCCACAGGGGGTTCCTTCTTCGCCAAGGAGTAACACGCCTGGATACACAAGATGATCCACCGCAAGATGGTCCGCTTGTGCACCGCCTTTCCCTTCTTAGGGCCCACGTGACCAACAAAGAGTTGGTCATCCACCCGGAACTGGCGTGTGCGATCCAGATAGTGAGAGCGCACGTTTTGGGTCCAGACGGTGGAGCCTCTCTTCCTCTTTCAAGGGATGCGGAGGCGGAAAGAAGGTGGGCAAGGTAATGGACTGCCCAATGTGGAAGGCCGTGACAACCTTGGGTAGAAACGAAGGTCTCGTCCGCAACACAACCTTGTCCAGATGAACAGAGAGGAAAGGAGGCGTAGAAGAAAGAGCCTGGAGCTCACTCACTCTCCTGGCAGAGGTGATGGCAACCAGGAAAGCAGTCTTCAAGGTAAGAAGACGGAGAGGACAGTTATGGAGCGGCTCAAAGGGAGCACACATTAGATAAGTACAAGATTCAAGTCCCACTGGGGCATCACGTAGGGAACAGGAGGGAACATATGAGTGATGCCCTTTAAGAATCTGTTGACAATGGGGGACTTGAACAAAGAAGGCTGATCAGGTAGCCTTAAGAAGGCGGAAAGGGCAGAAAAGTAGCCCTTGAGAGTGCCCAGAGCAGAGCCCTGCTGGGCAAGAGAAGGAAGGAAGAGAAGAACCTCAGAGAGAGGGGCAGAAAGAGGATCCACAGCCGTTGCTGTGCACCATGCCACAAATCTGTTCCACCTGCAGGCGTATACCGACTTTGTGGAGGAACGCCTGGCTGCCAGAATGACATTACAGACTTCGGGAGGCAAGTCAAATGGCCTCAACTGTCGCCGCTCAATCTCCAAGCTTGTAGGTGGAGACTGGACAGGTTCGGGTGGAGGACCGTTCCCTGCTGCTGCAACAGAAGGTCCTCCCGAAGAGGCAGACGAATCGGGGGATCGACTGACATGCAGAGTAGCTCGGGATACCAGTATCTTCGTGCCCAGTCCGGAGCCACAAGGATAACTTGGGCCCGGTTGCGCCTGAACTTCTTCAGCACTCTGGGCAGAAGTGGTATAGGCGGAAAGGCGTACAATAGACCGCATGTCCATTCGCGACGAAAAGCGTCCCCGAGCGAGTGCCGCCTTGGAAACTCCAACGCGCAGAACTGATGACATTGCGCGTTCTCTTCTGTGGCGAATAGATCTAACCAAGGCTCTCCCCACTGCTGAAAGAGGCCTTGCCCCACGTCCGAGTTCAGACGCCATTCGTGATCCATCATGCACCGTCGGCTGAGTTCGTCCGCCCTGGCGTTCAGGGAACCTGCCAGGTGTTGAACCACCAGGGTCAAGCCCTAATGTTCCAGCCACTGCCAGAGGCGCAGAGCCTCCTGGCAGAGGGTGCACGACCCCACCCCGCCCTGTTTGTTGCAGTACCACATGGCAGTGGTGTTGTCCGTGAACACCTGCACTACACTCCCCGGACAGAGGGGAGGAATGCCTTCCGTGCAAGACGAATCACCCGCAGCTCCAAAAAGGTTGATATGGAGCCGGGACTCCGCCGGAGACCAGAGGCCTCTGATCTCCGCCTCTCCCATGTGGCCTCCCCAGCCCTGGAGGGACGCGTCCGTCACAACTACGTGCTCAGGGTGGGGTAGGGAGAGGGAGCTGCCACTGACCCATTCGCGGTCCGTGAGCCACCACTGCAGCTGTTTTGCAGTGCCCTCCGAGATCAGGACAAGGTCGGACAAGTTGCCGACTGTACTGGGCCCATTGACACTTCAGGTCCCACTGCAGAGCCCGCATCCGCCACCAGGTGTGATGCACCAGAAGGATGTAGGAGACCATCAGCCCCAGAAGCCGCAACGTCAACCTGACCAAGACCCGGGATAAAGGCTGAAAGATCGGAATCAGAGCCTGAATATCCCGAACCCGCTGTTCGGGTGGATAAACCCGAAACTGCGCCGAGTCCAGAACCGCTCCGATGAAGGAGCCTTTGAGAGGGACACAGGTGTGACTTTGGCACGTTGATGGAGAACCCCAGAAGATCGGCCGTAGTCTGGAGGTGGCTGACGACTGTCTGGGGCGAGCCCGCCTTCAACGACTAGTCGTCGAGGTAGGGGAAGACTGAAACCCCTAACCTGTGCAGATGGGCTGCGACCACCGCCATCACTTTGGTGAACACCCGTGGGGCGCTGGTAAGGCCAAAAGGGAGCAAGGTAAATTGAAAGTGCTCGTGCCCTACCGTGAACCTGAGTTAACGCCGGTGGGCCGGCAGGACGGGGATGTGAAAATAGGCGTCCTGCAAGTTCAACGCTACCATCCAGTCTCCTGGGTCCAAGGCAGCTAAGACCTGAGCCAGAGTCAGCATCTTGAACTTCTCCTTCCGGAGGAAGCCGTTGATGTTCCGTAGGTCCAAGATAGGGAGTAGGCCCCCTTTGCCCTTCTTGGGTACCAGAAAGTAGTTAGAGTAACAACCACACCCTACTTCTGGCCCAGGAACGCGTTCGATGGCCCCCTTGGCCAAGAGGGCCGTGACTTCCTCTTGCAGAAGTTGCAAGTGATCCCCCGACACGCGGTGGAATTGCGGAGGCATGGCTGGAGGGGTCACCTCGAAGGGGAGGGAGTAGCCCCTTCGGACAATTTGCAGCACCCACCTGTCCTATGTGACGGTGCACCAGTGGAAGAGGTGATGGCGAACCCTGCCCCCCACTGGCGTCACATGGGCCTGAAAGCACGGACTAGGAGGGTTTTGAGGCAGGTGCTGCGGGGGAAGGTGTGGACTGGCCGCGCCGTAGTCCCCGACTTCCGCCACGGCGGTTTCCACGGCCGCCACCGCGCTGTTGGACATTCTGCGGCGCGTGGCTGGCAGCATGTGTGGGGGCACCCCTTCCTATGCCACGAAAGGAGCGAAAGGCACCCGTTTGCTGGCGAGAGGCCGAGAAGCCCAAGGACTTGGCCGTAGCCCTGGAGTCCTTAAAATCACTTAAGTGCATGGTCTGCATTGTCGCCAAAAGAGCGACAGCCATCAAACAGTATGTCCAGCAGAGTGGCCTGGACATCGGCCGAAAAGTTGGCGGACCTCAACCAGGCGTGGTGTGGCGTTGAACCGCCACTATCGTTGCCATCGCCCTGCCCAGTGAGTCTGTGGTATCCAGCACACACCGGATGGAATACCGTGCTGCATCTCAACCCACCGCAAGGGTTTGGGCGAGTTTTGCCCGTACCTCCTCCGGACACTGTGGCAGCACGTCCGCGACCGCGTCCCACAGGGTGTGGGTATAGCGGCCCAAGAGGCATGCAGTATTAACTGAACGCAGTCCCAAACTGAGGGACGAGAACACCTTCTTCCCGAACTGTTCGTACCTCTTGGATTCCCAATCGGGCGGAGCCGTCAGGAATGCGGTCTGGGAAGTGGAGGCCTGGATGACCAGGCTCTCTGGGGTGGGGTGAGTGGACAAAAAGCAAGGGTCGCCCGGGGCCGGGCGATAGCGTCTAGCCACGTTCCTATCCACAGGCGGACCTGTGGCAGGCTTGGACCAAGTGCCCACAAGAACGTCACACAAGGCCTCATTAAACGGCAGCAGAGGCTCACTGGAGCTTGCCTGCGGTTTAAGGACCTCTGTGAGGAGGCTAGTCCTAACGGCCGCGACAGGGAGTTCAAGGTTTAGGGCCTTGGCTGCCCGTGTCAACACTACACTATAAGCTGCCTCCTCCTCCGTAGCCACGGTGGGAGGGGAGACAAATCCAGTGTCTGGCGAGGTGTCAATGCCACTGGCCTCCCCAAGCTCTTATGTCCAGTCCTGTGGTGACTGGCACTCCCGTGCCAGAGGGTCCTCAGACCCCTCCCAATCACCCTCGTAACCAATCTCCTGTAGCACAGGTTCAACAGATGGGTCCTGTTCATGGAAATAGAAATCTCCAAAAGCCGTCGGTAGCGGCGCCCATCGGCGCTGCTCCGGCGCCAGAACCGGACTGGGGGTAGGATTGTGGACAGCGCCCATAACAGGCATCGGGGGTGACACCCTTAGGGCCGCCGTCGGCGAGGTCGTGAGGTCAACCGGCGACGACCCGGATCCGGAAGCGGATCCAGAGAGGGCCTGCGGCGCCGGGACCGAAGCACCCAACCCGCTAGGCCCTCCAGCCGGGGCTGTTGGGCCCGAAGGCGCCCCAGGACCCGGCTGAGGAGGGAGGGACCCCATGGCCATGAGGTACCGCTCGACTTCCTCAGGCGTCGCGTCCTGCCCAGGGACCCAAAGGTGTGGGGCAGACTGCAACGACAGCGACTCCGGCGGAGCCGCGCAGGTGGTGTCACCCGACCCCCCGGCTGCATCGTGCGAGGGTCGGGGTGGGTCGGAGGAACGATGATGTCTCTCCGACCTCTGATGCCTCTTACCTGAGGACTTGGATCCCGACGACCGATGTCCACTCCCGGAGCTGTGAGGGCTCCGACCCCGCGACCTGCCCCTCGACCTCCCATGGGACTGGGACCTGGAGCAGCACGGGCCGACTCCCGGAGCTCCAGTCGCTTGCGAGACCGCTCTCGCCTAGCATTAGACGTCAGGGCCCGGCAGTCTGAGCAGGTGCGGTCGTCGTGGTCGAGGCCTAAATACTTGAGGCACCGGCGATGGGGGTCGGTAACCGACATCAGTCGGTCGCACCTGGAACAGGGTTTAAACCCGGGCATCTCTACCGGCACTGTAGGAGTCGAAGACTCGAGCAAAGAAATGATCAAAAAGATCAAAAAGTTTAGTACAAAAAGACTAAGGGGTAGAGCTTCTTCGGATCTGCGCTAGCTGGCGCGTAAAAAAGAAGAACTGACGTCAGCGCGCACGGGCGGCGTCTAAGTACTCCGACGACGTCATTCCGGCGCCAACGACGCCGACAACGGACGCGGAGCCACGGACTATGCCTGCCGGCGCGCAGGGGTATTGCTACGCAAAATTTTCCGGATCCAGTCTGACGCCTGGAGATATTCTAAGGTAAGGAATCTATCACTAACGTGTCTCTTTCAGATTGCCACCGTAGGAAGCTCAAGGCCCAAATCACCCTACGTAATACCATAGCATAGGAAACTCTCTGCTCCGTGGCCACGATAGGGGAAGAAAGCATACCAAGGTGTGGGGAGATATCCAGACCACTGGCCTCACCCAACTCCTCTCGCCAGTCCGGTTCTTCTAGTTGATCTGCCAGAGGGTCAACAGACCCCTCTCAGTCCTCCTCACCCTCCTCTGGCTGCCACTCAGGGCGATAAGGAATACCAGGGTAGACTAGTGGTACAAAAGTACAGGTCCGGCTCCGTGTCCAAGTTGAGGAGAGGCCGGGGTCAACGCCGGCCGGGGAAACAGCCGGCATCGGAGGGGGCGTCATCAGATTAATCGGTGCTGGGAAAGTGCTGTGAGGTTGACCGGCACCGATCTGGATCCAGGCCTAGATCCCTGGGGGGGGCAGAGGCTGGAACCTCCGGCATCGAAGGCCTAGCGCCCCTCCTGAGACTACGGGTACCAAAGGCTTGCTGGTTGAGTTGGGCTGCCCAAAGACGGAGTTGAAGGCTTTTTAAAATACACGTAGCCGGGCAGGGGACGCTCTGGCTCCCGGGAAGGGAGGGAAGCTTGGAGGGCAGAGGCTGGAACCTCCGGCATCGAAGGCCTAGCGCCCCTCCTGAGACTACGGGTACCAAAGGCTTGCTGGCTGAGTTGGGCTGCCCAAAGATGGAGTTGAGGGCTTTTTAAAATACACGTAGCCGGGCAGGGGACGCTCTGGCTCCCGGGAAGGGAGGGAAGCTTGGATCCGTCCCAATAGGCTCCGCGGGCAGAGCTTAAGGACGATGCCCTTCCGCATCCAGTCAGCCGACGGTCGGAGAGAAGGTGAAGAGTGACGGTGCTTCTTAGCCTTCTTGTGCTTCGATTTACCCTATGATGAAGACTTTGAGGACGAATGATGGTGGTGACTCCGCAACCGGTTCTGCGACCTCCCTCTCGATCGGGACCTCGAGCAGCACAGAGCTGACTGCCGGGCCTCCAGAAGCTTTCAGGACCGCTACTGCAAAGACTTCGGGTTCATGGCCCGACAGTCGGAGCACAACTTCAGGTCGTGGTCGCCTTCCAGGCTCCAGAGGCACACGAGATGTGGGTCCGTGACAGACAACTACTTACAACAGGAGTCACAAGGCTTGAAACCGGTCCGACGATTGGGACATCCCTATGTGCACCTGGAGTTGAACGCCTCGAAAAAGATGTTGACAAAAGTCGAGAAAGTGTTTGTCAAAAAATTACTAAGAGTAGCGCTCTCTCCGGATCTGCGCTGGCTGGCGTGGAAAAAGAAAGAACTGACGTCAGAGCGCGGGGGCGGTGTCTAAGTAGATACCGCAACATCATTCCGGCGATCACGACGCCAATGAAGAACGCGGAGCCACCTGACATGCAGGGATACTGCTGAGAAAAATGTTTCTGCATTCAGTCGGACGCCTGGGGGTAATTCGAAGGTATGGAATCTATAACTAATGGTCTCTTTCAGATATATATACATCACTGGGCGTCTGAAACAACAGCGACGCGACCGAGCGCCAGCCATACAGACTGGAGGAGTATCGGATATACGACGACCCCTGCGCTGACTGTGATGGAACCTGGTGGCTGACGAGGGGTATCTTTCACACCAACCATCCACACGACGTGGTGGCAGTGCCCAAGCCAGCGGCAATCGGAATTGTGACAACCAAGGGGTCCAAGCCATTTGATATGGATCCATCTATCCCTCTCTCCCTAACTGCCGCGCCCAATGAGCATCCAGCTCTGATATTTAAGTCACTGATCCGCACACGCTTTGTGTAGTACATCCGAGCTGGAAGAAGGTAGAAAGCCGAACCGCGTCCTCGAAACTTGTGTACTTTTAATAAAATGGATTGAACTCCCCCCTACGAGTGCGGAGTGTTTTTGGACACCGGAGATTGTATTGCTTGTATTTTAAAGTGGACCCAACCCCACTATCTTGCACCCGTCCGAAGAGTGCGGCGCACTAAAGTGCGGACTTTGGAGCAATGAATATATATATATATATATATATATATATATATATATATATATATACACACATATACATATCCACAAACATCCTTTCAAAGAAAAGATCGGAGGCCTGAGGGGAGTTCAGGGTAGGTAACCCATTTATTTCATCAATCCCAGCAGCGGCAGATGCATTTCGGCACACTCGCCTTCTTCGGTGCCCTGTGCTGTGAAGAGTCTCTCCCTAATGAGCTCCTCCTGGATAAAATAATTACCAGCACCAATGTCTCCTCCCCCTGCAAATGTTCTCCCACCAATAGGAGTTCGAATCCAGTCCAACGAACTCCAACTCCCAGCAGGCACTGTCCCGGCGCTGCAGAGCAGGTGGTGTATGGGAGAGGGATCAACTGTAGGTTTGTGCCGGCACCAGGTGAGTCGGGTCGATCAAAGACCAAGGAAAAGGGCGGGAGACCACCCCGAGTCCCCTGTGTCCGCAGCGCCAGTCCCAACAGTCACACACGCATAGGGGCAGTCAAATGTGAGACTTACAGCCCCCTCGAGATAAAATATCTCAGTCCATCCATGGTGTCCTGTAGTTTCTGGCGGACATCGGAAAATACTGATTCCTCAGTTGTGATGTTGCTGCAAGCAACGGATTGCCGTTTTTCTTCCGTGTCACTTGTTGCCGCGTGGCCCTCTGTTTTGCGCATTCGGCAGGCGCAACATTGTATCCACAAACATCCTTTCAAAGAAAAGATCGGAGGCCTGAGGGGAGTTCAGGGTAGGTAACCCATTTATTTCATCAATCCCAGCAGCGGCAGATGCATTTCGGCACACTCGCCTTCTTCGGTGCCCTGTGCTGTGAAGAGTCTCTCCCTAATGAGCTCCTCCTGGATAAAATAATTACCAGCACCAATGTCTCCTCCCCCTGCAAATGTTCTCCCACCAATAGGAGTTCGAATCCAGTCCAACGAACTCCAACTCCCAGCAGGCACTGTCCCGGCGCTGCAGAGCAGGTGGTGTATGGGAGAGGGATCAACTGTAGGTTCGTGCCAGCACCAGGTGAGTCGGGTCGATCAAAGACCAAGGAAAAGGGCGGGAGACCACCCCGAGTCCCCTGTGTCCGCAGCGCCAGTCCCAACAGTCACACACGCATAGGGGCAGTCAAATGTGAGACTTACAGCCCCCTCGAGATAAAATATCTCAGTCCATCCATGGTGTCCTGTAGTTTCTGGCGGACATCGGAAAATGTGTATATATATACATATATACACACACTCCAACACACCCAGTGGTAGAAGAGGACCCTCAACAAGTTCACAAATGAGATTGCTGAATTTCTACCTGGGACAATGATCCTCTGTGGTGACTAAGTCCATTCTAAACCCAAACATGGATCTGTCTGGCGGCAACCCCCCTGCCAGCGCACCGGCGGGAGACGTCTAAGGTGTTTATCTCCTGGAGGGACTCCCCGGGTCTATGTGATGTTTGGCAGACATAACACCCAAATGAGAGGTCCTACATGCATACATCCGCATCTACCAAAACCCTCTCTCGCATTGACCTCATACTCCTCCCTGCTATTGATGACTCGCACAACTGTCACAAACATTCTTCCCTAAGGGATAACTCACCAATTAAGCTCCATGTAGGGAACCCTTTCAAACACAAGCGACCACTTCGGCGCCCTAATGCCTGGCTCCTTACCGACGACCAATATGTAGACCACTTGACTATAGAGATCCACTCTTAATTTGAGGTCAATGTTGGGTCGGTTAGCAGTGTGGGTACTGCTGGGCAGCTAGCAAAGCTACAATTGGGGATGGCCACAACCTATCTCAAACTAACTGAACGGGACAAATTTAGCCACATGATGGAATTAGATTCCAGGATATTACATCTGGAGACCAACGCAGCCACAGATGTGGCTGTATCCCTCAGTCAACAGCTCGAGCTTGACAGGGTATTGTTGCGGCTGCCTGCCATCAAAAAAGCTCAGAAATGTTGGAAAGAGTCTTATTTGGCGCATGTATGAGCATGGAGACAAAAGCGTTAAACTCCTTTTCTGGCTTTCCACAAGGGATGTCAGCTCTAAACTTATCCCCTCTATTACAGACCCATCGGGATGCACATTAAACACACCAGTTGCGAAAGCAGGGGCTGTCGCAGAATATTAAGAGGCTCGGCGCTCATCGGTCGAGGCCTGCTTGGGAATTACCTAAGCCTCTTTTTGACTACAAACTCATTCCACACCTTGCAAGCGCTCAACGGGAAGGAGTAGTTTCTGTCCTGTAACTCCAGTTCTGTAGTAGGGGTATCTCTGTTATAGTCATAATCTAGTGAATAGTCCCGGCCATGTGCGTGGACCCCGGAGCAATCAAAAATAATCTCTTAAAGTGTCGAAAAAATGCAGAACTGCACAGCCACTTAAGGGAGAATTTAAAGACAGATAATGCAGCCTATACCCAGGCTACACTGTCCAGTACTTCAACTAGAAATTCCACCAAAAATCCACAAACAGCAAAGCCTGTCCAGAGTTCCCTTGCTTTCAGCAGCAAAAACCCTCTGGAATGATAGAGAGGAAGACATGGACAGACAAGCCCCATAGGCTGCCATTATGTGGCTCTAAACAGGATACTGTGCCTTTAAGCGAACTTTCCAGAACTTCACAGTATCCCAGAATGCACTGCAGGTCCCTTTTACTTTCAGTTCTTTTTGAAGGCGTAACACGCCAGACCTGTAGCATTCCTTACATGAATATCTCTCTCCACCGGGGAGGAGGGCGGGCGCTTATGACTATAACAGAGATACCCCTACTACAGAACTGGAGTTACAGGACAGAAACTACTCCTTCTGTAGTAGGGGATCTCTGTGTATAGTCATAATCTAGTGAATAGAATGGCAAGCCCATCCCCACACCAAAGCTGCGGTGGAGAAACAAGAAATAACACCACTATTGTGCGAACAGATTTCGCAGCGAAGCCTGCCCAACCTGAGCATCTGCCCTGGCATCAGTGTCCAGGCAGTAATGCTTAGCAAAGGTATGGACCGACTTCCAAGTGGCCACCTTGCAGATTTCTGCAATTGGAACATTACGGAGCAAAGCAGTCGTGGCAGCTTTACCCCTGGTGGAATGAGCCTTAGGTTTACCCCCCTATGGTCTTATTAGCCTTTTGATAACACAGCTGTATGCAGGATACAATCCACCTAGAGATTGACTGTTTAGAGGTAACAAGACCAGTCCTGACTGATCCATAATTGATAAACAATTGGTCTGACCTACGAATATCTTTGGTCTTATCCAGATAAAATTTCAACACCCTCCTAACATCCAGCGAATGTAAAGACCTTACCCCTGGAGATGAAGGATTCTGAAAAAATGTAGGCAAAGTTATGGTCTGGTTGACATGAAAATCAGAAATAACTTTGGGAAGAAATTTAGGGTGAGTACGCATAACAACCTTAGCAGCATGAAATACAGTATAAGGTTCTTGGCAACACAACGCCTGAATTTCACTCACCCTGCGGGCCGATGTAATGGCCACGAGGATTGCCGCCTTCCAGGACAGGTGCTGCAAGGAATAGGTTCAAATGGCTCCGTCATCAATCTGGACAGCACCACATTCAATTCCCATGAAGGGGAAGGAAGCCTGACAGGAGGGAACACTTTCTTCAAGCCTTCCAAAAAGTCTTTGATCACAGGGATCTGGAATAAGGAAGTCTGTGAAGGGCTTTTCCTGTAGGCAGTCAATGCAGCGAGATTAACCTTAATGGAATGAACATTAAGGCCAGACCGCGCCAAATGTAGAAGGTAAGGAAGGATGACATCTTCCTTGCACGTCGTCGGGTCAAAATTCTTGGACGCACACCAGATACAAAACCTTTTCCACTTGTAAGCATAGGATGTCCGAGTGGAAGGTCGCTTAGACTCCTTCAGTATGTCAGTGCAATATGGCCACTTGAATCTGCCCGAAGATTGCATGATCTCAGGAGCCATGCCGCCAAACTCAAAGACAAGAGGTTGGGGTGCAACATCTGCCCCCCGAACTTCGAGAGAAGGTCCGGCCTGCACGGCAGCCGTATGTGCCGGAGAGACCGGTGAAGCAGGTCCGTGAACCACCACTGCCTGGGCCATTCCGGGGCAATCAGGATCATCCGTGCCCTGGACTGGGACAGCTTGATGAGCACCGCTGGAATCAAGGGAATGGGTGGAAAAGCGTACACAAAGCTGTTCGACCAGTTGATCCATAGCGCATTCCCCAGCGGCCCTCGCTGGTAGTACCTGGAGGCGAAGTCTCAGCATTTGCTGTTTTCGGCGGTGGCGAACAGATCTACGTCTGGAGTCCCCCACCTTTCGAAGACTTCTCCTAGTACGTCGTCGTTTATGACCCATTCGAGGTTTTCCTGAATCAGTCTGCTCAGTGCGTCTGCCTGAACATTCTGCACACCTGGTAGATGGGTAGCCGTTATCGTCAATCCTCTGGCCAGAAGCCAGTGCCAGATCGTCTGCGCCTCCCGAGACAGGGTGCGCGATCACGAGCCCCCCTGCTTGTTGAGGTAATACATCGTGGTCGTATTGTCCGTCTGCACAAGCAGAGAGTTGGTCTGGAAGGACGGATGAAAAGACTTCAGTGCCAAGTGAACAGCTCTGAGTTCCAGGAAATTGATGTGATACGTGGACTCCATCGGAGACCACGTTCCTTGAATCTGTAAGACTCCCAAATGCGCTCCCCAGCCGTGGAGAGAGGCATCCGTCACGATAGTCTGAGCAGGAATGTCCTTGTGGAAGGGAACCCCTCTGAGGAGATTCTCCGCTGAACACCACCACTTCAGAGACTGAAGAGCATGCAGAGACAGTCGTATCTTGTCGTCCCAAGATCCTTTCCTCTGGTCCCACTGGTCTCCAAGCACTCCTGCAGAGGTCTCCTGTGTAGCCGTGCATGAGGAGTGAGGAAGATACAAGAGGCCATCGACCCCAGTAGAGAAGACACCGTCCTCACTGTTGTAGATGGAGCGGCCATAAGAGCCTGAGCCTTCCGAAGGATCGATCGCCGTCGCTCCTCCGAAGGAGACACGCTTGCTGACAGCGTATTGATGGTGGCTCCCAAGTACTGAATGCACTGGACCGGGATCGGGACAGACTTGGACATGTTGATGTGCAACCCCCAACTTGTTCAAGAGAACGCACGTCTTTCGGAAGTGTGCTTGAGCTTCCGAGAAGGAGGAGGCCTTGATCAACCAATTGTCCAGGTACGGGTAGACAAACACCTTGTTCTTCCTTAGGTGTGCCGCTACCACTGCCATACACTTCGAGAATGTTCTGGGCGCAGATTTCAGCCCGAATGGCAGCACTGTGTACTGCTAATGATTGGTGCCGACTTGAAATCGCAGAAAATTCCTGTGTTTGCACGTGATGGGCACATGGAAGTACGCATCCTGTAGGTCTATTGCACAAAGCCAGTCTCCCTGTTGCAACTGAGGATAAATCTGATGCAACGACAGCATGCAAAACTTTTCTCTGCGAATCCACTTGTTTGCCTGCCGCAAGTCCAGAATGGGCCTGAACTCGTTCTTGTCCTTCTTGCGAACCAGCAAGAACCAGGAGTACAGACCTCTTACTCTTTGAGACAGAGGTACGTCTTCTATCGCCCTTTTTCTTAACAGGATATCGGCCTCCGCCTGGAGCTTGTGCAGTTGATACTGTGAGCTGACCGGAGGGATCGCTGGAGGCGGGCTGATGAACCGAAGACTGTATCCATTGCAAACAATATTCAGCACCCACTTGTCCCGAGTCATTTTTCTCCACTCTGCCAGAAAAAATTGAACGCTTCCCCCCATCGGAGCGGGTAACTGATGAAGGGGCTGTAACCGCTCTGGGTCGAGACCCGGCCGGGCCCTTGTTCAGGGTAGAGGACTGCTGTCCCCCTCTACCCTTTTGACGTTTCTGGAAGGGTCTCCGGAACTGCTGCTGTTGTTGCTGCTGTCCCGAAGACTGCCCCCGTCCTTTTCCTTGTGCACCGAACCGTCTCTGGAACGGCCGGTAGGACTTCTTCTCTTTGGGCTTCTCCAAGCCCACAGCCGTAAGGGTCTCCGCCTCCGCCTTCATGCGGGCCATCTCATTTGCGTGTTTTCCGAACAAGGTTTCCCCGGAAAAGGGCAGATTGGCCACCCGCTGCTGGGCCTCCGGCTTGAGTGACGTGAGCCTGAGCCAGGCATGTCGCCGCTGATCGATTCCATGGCAGTAACCATGGGCAGCCAACAGGGAGGCATCCGCAGCCGCGCGGATGACCTGATTGGACACCAGCATCCCTTCCTTGAGGATCTCTTGGAAGTCCTCCCTCTTGTCTCTTGGTAGCAGTCCCACAGTGCCCAGTCATAACGTCCCAGCAGAGCTGTATCGCTGGACGCCTTCATGGCTTTGGAAGCAGTCCCACAAGCCTTCCTTCCAGCCGAGTCGATACATCGACTTTCTTTATCTGGCGGCACGGAGGATGACTGGGAGGTAGAGTGTAATTTCCTGGCCGCCGTCACTATCACCGAATCCGGTACCGGATCTACTCTCAGAAAGGCAGGGTCCGAATCCGGGGCCCTGTACTTCTTTAGCAGTCGGGAGGGAGCGGCCTTCACTACCGCTGGTGTGAGGAACAGCTCCTCTGCAGGTTCCACCAATCCAGGTACTAGTGGTAGAAGAGGGCGAGACAAATGCTTCCTGTGAAGCGTTTCGAATATCACGGACGTCGTAGGTGTTGGAGCCGTCACCGTGATACCCAATTTCAAAGCCCCCCTCAGGAGAACCTCCTGGAATGTGGCAATGTCGTCCACCGGAGACAAATATCACAAAAAGAGACCATTTCTAGAGTGTGACCAAGTGAATGTGATTTGCCAAATTGTTATAGGGACATCTCACAAAAAGTGATGGACTGGCATCACACACCACCAGGTGTCATGCTTCATCATCTGCCAGTCCTCGCCCTCCAGAAACCCCGTTTGGTGGAGGACGGGCATGCACCTGGTGACAGGGATGCACTTTCTAAAGTGAGTGGGGGCCCAAAAGTGAAAAAGAAAAGTGAGTTTTAAAAGGCCATCACAGTACCCCCATGCAGCTTTATTCTGTAAGGGAACTGTGTGATATCTAAAAACAGTGGCGCGGTACATAAGGAAACAATCATCCCATCACCGCTATATAAATGTTGTGGGGTGGGTCAACATGTTTCAGCCAAACGTCCCTATGGGTACATGGCTTTCATCAGAACCGAAATATAGGGGCTCCAATCTTACCATACATTGTTGGTAATGACACTCTGTGGACGTGACTTATAGTCAGTATCCATTCTGGGGGTCCAATGACCTGTAAGATTTAGTCAAAAAACAGACAGAAGAACTACACATTACTATTTATATAACATGTGTCAAATTCTCACTTGGTTTAAATACTAGAGAAAGAATACATTATAAAGTTTCTCTAGGAAAACAAAGGTACACAGTGATTGTACTGTAGATCAGGAGACATAATCAGTCATTCATCTTACTCATTAGTGAAGACCAGCTGGCTTCATGGGAGGTGTGGACTAGGGAGTACCCAGTGGTCACACTGTGCTGGAGAAAGAACAAGGAGAATGGAGGTAATACATCCACCATCACTATATCCGAAATGTATTACAAATAACGGAAAAAACGGATGCCGAAACAAAGGGGGGCAGCTTAGAGAACGAACTGACTGGCTGTTACGTTGTACTCCGCATAAACACCTACGAAATGCGTCTCTCCTCCTCCCCGATAGATAAGGTATTCACCGGGGAGGGGGAGTATTTGTAGTTTAGTGCATCGTAGGATGATTGTAATCAGGTGAAGACATTCACATTTAACGAGTCACGAGGACTCTATTGGTGCAGTCCAGTGACGTTTTGTTTCCTGTGTACAGAGAGATTCGTAGACGGTTGTAGCTGATAGGTGGATTCGGGGCGTGTCAGGGTCCGATCCCTCTACGAGGCTCCGGCGCGTAGCCAGCACTCGGGGAACATCCGGTGTCCCGGGAGGGCGTACCCCATCAGCCTGGTCTTATGGGATAGGTCAAAGTGGGCATATGGTTTACCGCGTTACTCCACCCAGTGATGGGCGTGTTGGTCAAACGTGTGTAAAACCTAGTGCCGTGTTTACTTTGGTGACACAGAGGCTCCACCCCCCCTACCCTCAGAACGGGATTTTCAAGCCTTCGTAAGAAAGCGAGGGGGTCGTGCATGACTAGACAAGCAAGTCTTCACTTTTCATGGACTGAAATAAATGTCAGTGTGTCGGAGAGGTATTTAGTCTGTAAACAATATACCACCTACTCGTCATATATGCATTCGTGATCGATCTATTTGTCTGATGTTACATGCATAATCTGGAGTGTCAAAGAGTCACATACTCGTCATGTGTGCATACATGACCACAAAAATATGGTGGAACTATGCGTCTGATGTCATGTGCATAGCCGGGAGTATCAAAGAGTGTAGCCAAGTGAACTGGCACGGGCATGGCCACGTGATACAAACAAATCTTTTCTGGATTCAAAAAGGTGCAAAAAAGTCTTTCCAAAACCTTTCTGTCATACAGTTTTTTCCAGATCTTCATTGTTACCAAGGTATGGAGAAGGGTCGGATGAACCCTTGACTCTATGCTTGTCCCAGGTGCTGTCATTGGTTCATCTGTAGCCATGGGATATTATCGTTCAGGCCAGATTTCGCCGTGTTTAATCTGAAAACCCAGCGCTGTTCTCTTACATGAAGGGCATGTGTGCGATTAACCACTTCCTTTCTCAGTACTTCCAAAACTGTCCATTTCAGATCAGAGTCTGTGTGGTTGCTTTCTAGAAAATGTCTAGTAAGTTTTGTGTTATCTTTTTATCTGTCTGAAAGTACTGCGGTGTTCGCTGATGCGAATCTTTACTTTTCTTGTAGTCATACCAATGTAAATCTTCTTACATGGGCAGGTTAACATGTATACCACATTTTCAGTGTTGCAGTTACTGAAATCATTAAGAGTCCAGGGTTTCCCAATCCCTATGTCCACTTCTTTCATGGTTTCAGTAAATTGACATACAACGCAACCACCACATGGGTAATGGCCCACCGGTCGTTGGTGGTTCCATAGTGTCAGCTGGTTATCTCCTCCCTGCGTGTTACTTTTGGTATGTACAAGAGCATCCTTGATGTTACGGCTCCGTTTGAAGGCAAAAAGTGGTTGTGCCCACTTCATCTGGCCTGAGTTCAAGATGTGCCATTTCTTGCAGATGATGTTCTGAACTCTGTTAGAGGCAGGGGTGAATGTTGTCACACAGACTGGTCTATCCGTTTTCTCTTTCTGTGTCGTCTCTAGATGTGCATCACGATGATTGTTTCTTGCTTGTTTTCTTGCTCTGGTTATCAACTTCTTAGGATAATGTCTAGTCAGAAGTTTTTCTTCTAGATCTGCTTGCACCACGAAATCCGTTATACTAGAACAATTACGGCGAATCCTTAGGAATTGGCCCACTGGGAGGTTCTGTCTTAAGGCTTTAGGATGGAAACTCTCAAAGAGTAATAAACTGTTTTTGTCGGTGGGTTTATTATGAACCTTCGTTCGTATACCATCTGGGGTAAGGGAAATGTCCAAATCCAAAAATATAGCATGATTTTCTTCGATCTTGTGGGTGAATCTCAAATGAGGGTCAATGCCATTGACCCACTCCACGAAACGAAGTGCTTCCTCAGCAGAACCCTTCCACACTATGAGGACATCGTCTATAAATCTTTTCCAGGTTTTCAAATTCATGGCGAAGGGATTGGTGTCCTTAAAGATGTTATCCTCCTCAAATTGCCGGACATAAAGGCATGCCACCACCGGAGACACCCTGGTCCCAGGGGAGTCCGATAAGGTCAGCGAGTCGGAATGGGTCCTGGAGGAGTCCGTGCGGGACCTAGACCCCCGTCTCCTATGGTGACGCCTCGATCTGGTGGAGGATCTATGACGACTCCTCGATCTCCCTCTACGTCCGGAGCATGATCGGGACTTTCTCGGCCTTGGTCGATCCATCGGTTCCACGGGAGTGGGCGACTTAGGTTTGGCCGGAGCCTTCGGTTTAGGAGTCCCCTTGGGCGGAGTCGGAAACCTAGGCAGCGACGTAGACCTCGGAGGAATCGGAGGCGGCTTGTCTGGCAACCGAGGTACGGGCTGAGGAGGTGGTAACGGAGGAGGAGTAGGGTTCCTCGGCAGGAGACCCCTCGGTAACGGAGGTGGTGGCGTAACCTGCTTCTGTGACTGGGTATAGACTTCGGAATACACCGAGCCCGGTGAACCACCATCTCCACCAGCCTGGGATGATGGGGAACCTCCCCTAGCGTCTGGCCTTCCTCCACCTTTCTTCGACGTCGAAGAACGGCGACCTGACGGCTACCGTCGGTCCCCCGACGTCGAGCGTCTTCTCCTCGTTGTCGAACGCCTCCGCCTCGACAGCGACCCCGTCCACCTAGACGGCGACTGTCTGTGCCTCGACGGCAATCTTCTGCGCTTCGACGGCGTCCTGCGCCTCGACGGCGATCTTCTCCGCCTCGACGGCGAACCCTGGCGCCTCGACGGCGACCTGTGCCATGACGGCTTCCAGTCCTCGACGACGAGGACCTCCTTGACGACGATAGTCTCCTTTTCGCCGACGGCGAACGGCGGTGTCGCCTAGACGGCGAGCGCCGACGCCGGGCCTTTTGACGTCGATCACTTGACGACAACGAAACAGTCACCGGAGACTTCGATGGTGGCCTTGTAAGGTCCTTCGACGCCGAGCGTCGACGTCGCTTCGTCCCCCGAAGACGGGGAACAGTCTGTAGTCATCCCTCTAGACGCCGTGGTCCGTGCAATCGATCCAGACGGAGAATGGGGACGCTTGCTGGTCTTCCTGCCCCTGGGGAGCCCCGCAGAGGCCTCAGCATGGGCAGATGAAGCCCCTCCAGACCCACCTTGTGCCTTCAGTCTTCTTTCTTCGAGGCCCTGAAGTCTGATCTTCTTTCTGTCCTTCAGGGTCCTGCCAGGGAAGCCTTGACAGATCACACACTCCTCTGGGACATGGGAAGATGGAAGGCAGAGGATACACACCTCATGGGGATCCGATTTGGCCTTCTTCCTGGAGCACTCCGGGCATTTATCGAATAATGCAGGCATAATCGACAAAAAACAGAGTGCAAGAACCAAGGAGAAAGGCACCAAAGTACTATAAAGCACTTAACTTTTGAAAAAACAGTGAAAAATCACCAAAACCCCTTAAAAAGGGAGAGCTCGAGGGGCGTGGCCAAGATGGCGGCGGAGTAAGACACCTTTTCGTGCCGCTCCGGCGCTGATCCAACAAAGCATCTAACAGCACGATTCCGGGGGTGCCCACGAGCCCCTACGGTGGCGGAGACGTTCGCCTAGCAGAGCGGCGGACGTTGGTGGGGTCACCGAGGCGGTGTGACCTTGGGAGCACCTGCGAGAGCGTCCGCAACCCGCGGCCTGCGAGACCCCGGGCTCTCCAGCCATCGCGGCCCGGCGTGGTCGAAGGGCGGGGCCCTAGATCCGCCTGCAGGCACTGGAGCAGACGGAAGGCTGTTCGGACCAGAGCTTGGACGAGGGAGGTCCTGACGACGAGACCCGGCCCATACCCCACCACACCTGGGGGGAGGTGGGGCACTGACCCCTGGCCAAGCAGTGACACTTGTACGACCGGTGGCACCTTACTATCGCCATCGACCGGCCCTCCCCTCGCGGGTGGCGCCAGCGGCCTGCTTGAACTTTCGTGGCCCCGGGCCTGGTCGCAGCACGGAGCCGGACGGCGGCGGGGCCCAGGAGTGATTCTATCGCTTATTGGAGAGCGGAGGCTCGGAGGGCCGAGGCGGAAGGTCACCGGCTCCCTGGGATTCCCGCCTGGGTTGCGGGAGACACTCCCGGGTCGAGTGCCTGAGTGCGGGGGGCCTGGAAACGCTTGGAGGCGACCGAGCACTTGATCCGCCTGCAGGCCCCGCTACTTCCCTTGGCCACGTGGGGCCGACACAGGGCGCGGTGAGCCGCCATGTCTACGGTGCAGCGCAAACGGAACCAGGGGAAGGACAAGGCCTCCCAACAACCGGCCTCCCCTGGAGCGAGTGGGTCGTCGAAGCACTCTGATGAAAACGCCCCAGCGACGAAGGCCTTCATGTCGGAGCTGTTCGCATCCATCAAGGAGGACATATCGGAACTCAGGACGCAGCTCGCCTCCGACCTACGGGAAGTGCGGAGGGACGTGGATGGCATAGGAGAGAGGGTGGCGACCCTGGAGGACAGGGACCTGAGCGTGGCCACCGACGTTCATATGCTCCAGCAAGATATAATCCGCCTCACCGAGCAGAATTTGGACCTTCAACTGCACACGGAAGACCTTGAAAACCGCTCCCGTAGAAACAACATCCGTATACGGGCGGTGCCTTGGGACGGTGAGGCGGGAGATCTCCGGGGGTACGTTCGGGAGCTGTTTCTCCAGGTCCTGGATGAGGCGGACACAACGGAAATACGGATGGACAGAGTGCACCGGGTGGGCTTGCCACGGCGAGGGGGGGGCCCTCCCCCCGACATATTGGTGTGCGTCCACGATTTTCAACTTAAGGAGAGGATACTTCGGAAGGCCAGGGCCGTCGAAACGCTGCAATTTCGGGGCCATCGGCCACAGCTCTTCCAGGACTTGGCCGCATCTACCCTACAAAAGCGAAGGGACTTCCGACCTATCACAGCGTTCCTGAAAGAGAGGGGGATCGCCTACTCCTGGGGGCACCCTTTCAGAATAATTTTCAGATGGCAGAATCGCCTGGCCCAAGTACGCACACTTCAGGCGGCAAAAGAGCTCTTGGGATTGGCGGATGTGCCGTCCTCGCAGGCCACGGCGGCCTCTCTGTCTCGACGGCGCCGCCGTTCGAACTCATGGCACAGGGTGGGGCGCTCCCCCGCCGGATCCCCTACTAGACAGCGTCCGGACCTTTCTACCAGCATGCAGGAACGAGGGGCAGCAGTCGCTTCGGTGGCCTCGGCCACGTTGGCCGACTCACAGCTCGGCTCTGGGGCGGCGTAATCCCCGAAGAATGGCGGATCGGCGCCGGGGAGGCTCGGGCCTTCTGATCGAGGGTTTTGCAAGTACTCTGGTGGGAGACGACCTCGATTACGGCCAAGGGGAATAGTGGTTTCATTCCTCTGGCCTGTCACTTGATTGGGGGCTTCCTACGGACTTCGGCCTGCTGATCTTGTTGAGTATGGTTTTTGCACTTTTTTTTCCATTTCTGTATAATGTTCTGTGTTGGTTCGGGGGGGTTTTGGTTGGGGACTGTGGGGTTGGGGGGGGGGGGGGCCCGTGACGGCAGGCCTTTGGGGTTGAATGCTGGGTGTGAGTGGTGGAGTGCGCGCCATGCTGTAGAGGGGCTGATCCTACGACTGTTCTGGAAACGTTTGGGAGCACGTGGCTGGGGGGAGGGAGGAATGAGGGTTGGGCGCCATTTGCATTTCTGATAGCAAGCTCTATGTGTGGTGTCTATCATGCCGATTAGTATAGGCACTTGGAACGTCAAGGGCTTGAACTCCCCTCAGAAGAGACAGAAGGTCCTGAAATATCTTGTAGACCATCATCTTGATGTTGTGGGGCTGCAGGAAACCAATTTGGCTCGAAAGGATGAACTGCGGCTCCGCCACAGGGCGTACCCCATTGTGTACAGGTCCTCAGCTGTCACGAAGCACCGGGGGGTGGCTTTAATGTTTAAGGCAGCGTTGCATTTTCAGCCTGTGGGGGTCCGCAACGATAGAGAGGGGCGATGGTTGATGGTCAAGGGGCACGTCCAGGGCAGGCTGTGTACGTTTGTGGTGCTCTACTTGCCTAATTCGGGCCAGAATAAGTATTTGCAGGAGCTGCTGGAGAAGGTGGGGGACTTTGCGGAAGGCCTTGTGTTCATGATGGGTGATTTCAACTTGGTTTGGGATGGAGAGGTGGATAGCTCGGGGGGGGCGGAGGGCGGACACAGGGGTCTTCTCGGGGGCTACGCAGCGGGGGGTGGAAGAGATGGGTCTGGTTGACGGTTGGAGGTTTTTTCACCCTGATGTAAAGGACTATACGTTCTTTTCCCATGTACACCACTCCTACTCCCGTCTGGATTACGTCTTCCTCAGCCAATCACTTAGAGGGAACATATTAGATGCCGCCATTCTCCCGATCTCTGTGTCGGACCACAGCCTCCTGGTGCTCACGCTTCGGTGGTCGCCTCCGGACACCGCGAACCGGAAGTGGTACTTCCCGGCCTCGGTGGTCAGGGATGAGACGTCCCATCAGGCCTTGAGTCAGGCCATCCAGGACTTTTTTGACAGCAACCCCCCCTCGGACACGTCCCTAGTGACCACCTGGGACGCCTTCAAGGCGACGATCAGGGGGACGTGCCTGGGCCTCAACTCGCAATTGAACGCCTTACGTAGGAAGGAGAGGGAGGCGCTGGAGGCAGAGGTGCTCACGCTTGAGAGGGAGCACAAAGCTAATCCCTCGAGGGTGACCCTGCGTCCCCTGACGGCAGTGAGGGGCAAGTTGAAGGCGCACTATACGAATAGGGCTGAACTCACCCTATTGCGGCTGGGTCGGCACTCCTACTCTGGGGGTAACAAGATTGGCAGACACCTGGCCCGGCAATTGAAGGATAAGAGGGAGCGTGAGTACGTGGGTGGGATTAGGGACACGGCGGGAGTGCTCCATCACAATGACGGGGCGAAGGCTGATGTCTTTGGCCGCTTCTACGCCGCGTTGTACAAGGGGGAAGAGCTGGACACTGCTGAACAGCGTGCATTCCTACAGCGCTTGTCGCTTCCGCAGGTATCAGGGGCCTGGAACGATTTACTTGATGCTCCGATCACGAGGGAGGAGGTCCTCGCTGCCATCAAAAACCTGAAATTACACAAAGCCCCCGGCCCCGATGGGTTCACCGCTGTCTTTTATCAGACCTATGCGACTGAGGTGTGTGACTTCCTGGTCGCCCTCTTTAACGACATAGTTGGATCTGGGGTGAATTCTGGGACCCTTGCGGAGGCGGTGATCACGGTCCTGCCGAAGCCAGGGAAGGACCCAGAGCAGTGTGCCTCTTACCGCCCCATAGCCTTGCTCAACATAGACGCAAAACTCTACTCGGCTATTTTAGCGAGCCGCCTGCAGGACCTGCTGCCGTCGATTATCCATGCGGATCAATCTGGCTTCATCAAAGGCCGCCAGACGCATGATAACACTAGGAGGGTAATCCACCTTATAGAGAAGGCGGACAGGTTCCGCATCCCGGCGGTCTTGGTGGGGCTGGATGCGGAGAAGGCCTTCGACCGAGTGGACTGGGGCTTTCTTTTCCACACGTTATGTGTGTTCGGTTTTTCCGACCGCTTCATCGCGATGGTGAGAGCCAACTTTTGCAGCCCGCGATCCCGGGTGGCGGTGAACGGCCATTTGTCGGCCTTCTTCCAGCACTCACGGGGCACTAGGCAGGGGTGTCCCCTCTCGCCCTTGCTGTTTGCACTCAGTATTGAACCTCTGGCGCTGGCTATCCGGGAGCATGAAGGGGTGAAGGGCATCCCGTTCACTGGGGAACAGCACAAGATCACCCTTTTTGCGGACGATGTCCTCTTGTCGGTGGCCGACCCCGCTAACTCTCTCCCGTGTGTGCGTGATATTTTGCTGGAATTTGAGGCGGTGGCCGGCTTCAAGGTTAACTATGGCAAGTCGCATGTCCTGAACCTGACCCTATCTCAGGCCGAGGTGGCTCGGGTGAAGGCAACGACACCGTTGGCCTGGGCCTCGGGCTCCCTGCTTTACTTAGGGGTTCACCTCACTCCTACGGTTGGCAGCCTCTTCGCGGCCAACTTCCCGCCCCTTATGGCCAAATCGCGCGCGGAGCTGGAGAAGTGGAAGTCTAAATTCCTATCCTGGTTAGGACGGGTACACGCTGTCAAGATGGTCCTTCTCCCCAAGTATCTATACCTATTCCAGGCCTTACCAGTCCCACTGCCCTGCACTTTTTTTAGCCACCTCAAATCGATGATGTTGAAATTTGTCTGGCAGGGTGGTCGGGCGCGGCTTTCGTTTACGCTCCTGCGACGCCTGCGGAGTGAAGGGGGAGTAGGCCTTCCGGACTTCAACCTCTACTACAAGGCGGCCCAACTTAGAGTTATGGTGGAGTGGTCACAGCAGTTCTCGGACAAGCACTGGCTACACATGGACCGGAGTGTGGTAGGCCGGTCCATCTGGGACCTTGCATGGAAGCCGAAGCGGGACCGCCCGGTTAACGCGTATATTAGTACCCCCACGGGGACTACGCTGAAAGTTTGGGACATACTGGCTGGTGATGAGAGGTGGACGACCTTTCCATCCCCATTCACTCCATTGCATTTTAATCCAGAGTTCCCTCCGGCGCTCGCCGAGGGCCCCTTTGACGGTTGGAGGGAGGGGGGATGCCGGGCGTTACTTCACTTGTTCCATGGCCCCGATCCCCTGACGTTTGAGAACTGCATGCGGGACTACCAAGTGCTGCCAGGGGAGAGGTATCGGCATCTGCAACTGCTGCATTGGGCCACTTCGCCCGCGGTGCGGGAGGCGGCGACGAGACCTTTATCCGAGTTTGAGGCCTTTCTCCTGAAGACCTCGGCCATGAAGGGGACCATCTCCTTTCTATATCAGCTGCTGCTCGGCTCTTTCCCCTAGACCGCGCTACATGGAGCAATGGGAGGAGATGGTGGGGAGAGATATCACCGACGGAGAATGGTCGGCGCTTTGGAAGGACATGACGCAGTTTAATCACTCCATTCTCCTGAGGGAGGCGCATTTCAAAACTCTTACGCAATGGTACATGGTCCCGGCTCGACTGCATCGCATTTTCCCAGCGGCCACGGACAGGTGTTGGAGAGGTTGTGGCCTTCTGGGGGACTTCCGCCACATTTGGTGGGATTGCCCGATCATTAAGCCCTTCTGGGTCGAGATCTTGTCCCATATTAAGGACATTCTGCAGTACCCTGTCGATGATTCCCCTGAGTTCATGCTGCTGGGTTTGAGAGACCCCGGCCTGGAACACCAATCACGAGCCGATAAAAAGATCTTATGGCTGTGTCTCGGCGCGGCCAAGCTCACGTTGGCCTCGGCCTGGAAACGGAAGGAGGCCCCGGCGGTTTCCCTTTGGCACTCTAGACTGTGGAGACTCTTGAGTCTCGAGAGAATGGCGGATATATTTATAGGCAAATACAAAAACTTCAAGCACGAGTGGGGCCCCTTGGTGACCTTTCTTTCTGCGGGCTTGCCCTCGGCTGTGTGCCCAGCATCATTAAGGAATTTACACTTATTTCAGCTTTAGAGTATGCTTGTTGGATGATTGTGGTTTGCGAGCGGCGACGTCACGGGGGGGGGGGGGGGGGGGGGGGGAGTTCTTGGGGAGAAGGGTGGGTTGCTACATTGGGACGGTTACATCGCCGAGATGAGGCTTCATTGAACACTGGAGCGCTCCTGGACTATTTGCTGGCTGCACTACTTGAGCTACCCCTTGGTGGGGGACTGATCCGGGACTGCCGACATTACCAGCAACTGAAGACTTTTTGTTTTGCTGCTCTGCCTCATCTTCCTTTTAAGCCTTCCCACTGTGTGGGACCTTCTACGCGCCCAATGTGGTACCTTTTGTTTATTGTTAATTTCTCTCTGTCTGCAAAATAAAAATTTTACAAAAAAAAAAAAGGGAGAGCTCAATACTCCAGGGTCCTGCTTGCAGGAGCCGGAAAAAAGAACTGAAAGTAAAAGGGACCTGCAGTGCATTCTGGGATACTGTGAAGTTCTGGAAAGTTCTCTTAAAGGCACAGTATCCTGTTTGAGCCACATAATGGCAGCCTATGGGGCTGGTCTGTCCAGGTCTTCCTCTCTATCATTCCAGAGGGTTTTTGCTGCTGAAAGCAAGGGAAATCTGGACAGGCTTTGCTGTTTGTGGATTTTGGGTGGAATTTCTAGTTAAGTACTGGACAGTGTAGCCTGGTTATAGGCTGCATTATCTGTCTTTAAATTCTCTCTTAAGTGGCTGTGCAGTTCTGCATTTTTTCGACACTTTAAGAGATTATTTTTGATTGCTCCGGGGTCCACGCACATGGCCGGGACTATTCACTAGATTATGACTATACACAGAGATCCCCTGCTACAGAACTAGAGTCCCCTCTCACCGAAGATGAAATACAGGCAGCGAAGAATGCACTAAATCTGGGGAAAACCCGGGGTCCATATGGGTTCCCTTTTGACTATTACTGTAAATTCAAGGACATAATTGCTTCGCACTTGCTCAAATTCTACAGTGAAGCAGCGCAAACCAGCTACTTCCTGCCCGATAAAAACTTTAGTGGTCCTTCCTAAAGCAGGGCAACCACCAGACTGTAGTGTTTCCCATTGTCCCATTACTCTGATAAACAAGACATTTAAATGTTTGCCAAGGGACTGGCAAACAGGCTCCAATGAGTCCTGGGCTCCCGAATATATTCGGACCAATGTGGGTTTATGCCCTGTATCAGGTGCGTTCATGCTGCCTTGACCCAAGTTCATGAAATAACTGACTCCATGGCGCTACTGCTCATGAACTTCGAGAAAGCTTTCAATTTGGTTGACTGGGCTACTTGGAACCAGCCCTCCTACGCGTGAGCTTCGGCACCACCTTTCGCAAATATGTTAAGCTCCTCTAAAGGTGCAGGTGTTCATGAAGGGGTACTATTACACATTTTTCAGATTAGGAGAGAGAGACCAGGCAGTGGTGCCCTCTGTCCCCGCTTCTCTTTGCTCTGGCCATTGAGCCTCTGGTCAGGATTATCTGTTGTGATGCCAGAGTAAGGAGATGGAGATTGGGCAGGGCACAATATATGATTGCACTATATGCAGATGATGTTCCCCTCTTTCTAGTAACAACCCCCCACGCCACAGTTACCTGGTAATTGGCCATTCTGATCCGTCGCCTTCGCTTTAAATATCTAGGTGTTCACATAACTACTGTACCAGAACTCAAAAGCAGCCTCAATCTTACTCCTCTCCTGACTTCAACCAATTTACACGCTTGGAATAAACTCCCCCTAAATACAATGGGAGGAGTAGGGCTTATCAAAATGATGACATTGCCACGATTCTTGTATGTGTTTCAGACTTTCATGCTCCACATCCCCAACACCTGGTTCACTGGGATAGCAGTGTTGCTCTGATCCTTTCTCTAGAGAGAATGGCCTCCTCGCATAGCCTTTAACAAGTACCTCCAGTTGGTTTATGATGGAGGGTTGGGGCGGAAGATATCAGACTATACTACCAGGCATTCCATCTTTTTGTTCTCAATGACTGGTTGACTGGAGGCTGGAGTGACCCGACCTAATTGGAACTGGCTCATCTTGAACTACGTAACATCATGCACATCATCTATGGCTGACCCATCTCTTCCCACACTGAAAAAGTCACCAGGTCAGTCTTTGTCTGGTGGGCGGCCAATAGATTCACGGGCTGAGCAAAAAAAACAACCCAGCAAGCTGTCATCTGGAAATGCCTCTGGCTCGGTCATACAGCGCAAATGGAGGGCTTCTTGAGGTGGGCTTGAACGGGGTCACACCGTTGTGAGACGTCTGGCACAGGTAACCAATGCAGTCACAAAGTACATTTAAAATGTTGTATACCCAATTTCACAACCATTTAAAACTACAACATGTGCTCACAATGCAAACAGACCTCGCTGATTTACCCCAATTTAGTGCGCAGGTGACAAAGTTGTAATGGGACGTCTGGCCATCTCCAAGATATATCTTTTCCTGGTTTGTAATAGAGGCAAAGATGGGAGCAGGGGGTGTACAGCCTGGAAGAAACCAAATGGCGGGAGGCATGCATGCCCTACCCACCCTCCCCATAAAATTGTTATACCAGCACACCTGCGGATGGTACAACTACACTATCTGCACATTACCTATTTAACACTGCAGTAGCTCTGGCTCGCAGGCATTCTCCCCAAACCTAAAAGCACTTGCTTTTCATTCCTAAACACATATTTCTTCCACATGGTATGACAGTGCACTTATGTGACACTATAGGAAGCTAATAAACCAATCTATATTCAAAGTTCAGGATACACGGGCGAATTGCCACCCAAGCTGGCTCTACTGGGCCTCCAAGATGAGATTGGGTGCCAGAGGAGACCGGACGTTTGTGGGCCTAGCAACAGTGGTCGCTAAGAGACATTGCACATAAGTTGAAATCTCAGCACCCTCCAACACTCCCTGAATGGAGGGCCGGTATGGACTGTTATGCCAAGCAAGAAGAACTGATCAATGTCGCCAGGATCTGTCCCCACAAATACTATAAGATATGGGGCAGGTGGTGAGAATACTATGGCCTATCGAACTTGTCTGGGTACATGACCTCTGATGTTGGTGATCCGTCAGAATCTGTTTGAGGACTTGGTCATGGGCAGTACAAAGTTAATGTACTTTATTTTTGTTTATCTGCTTTAAAAAACAAAGTGTTTATAAGAAATAAAAGAAAGCTGAAACGGATTGGTTTTTCCTTTATAATGGCAAAAAGGTTTGCCAAAGAAAACAAGACTGTTCTTCATCTAACTACTCCACACTTATTAGCAGCTCTTTTAATCACTGCATTGTACACTGCAATATCATTTGGGGTGAAAGACTTGAAAGGTAGGAGGATTAGTGTCAAGGTCTTGCCTCTCTCCTTCCGTGCTATTGAAAACGTCCTGCTTATACATATCCTCCTCCTTAAAGATTTTCTGCTCTTACTCTTGGGGTTCAGCTGTAGTTGGTTGCTGTAGTTTCAACTAGTCTTCCTCAAGAACCTTTTTTTAAACTGGCTTAGAAGGGATTTATCAAAATCCCTCTTTCTGGAGTATTTTAGCTATTTTGGCATAGAGGTGTCTTTCCTTTCAACCTCTAGTTCTCTTTGCTTGGTGTCAAGGGTGGGTATTGTTTTTTTGATTTGGGGGTGGAGAGGTCAGCGTATTTTGTCTGGACTCCTTCTCCCTCTCTTGATTTCTATCACCCCTCAGTGTTGAACCTGCGCCCAAAGAACGTACTCTAATGGTGTTCTTGTGCACCGTCCCTTTGGGTTCTTCGTGTTTTGGCCTCCCTTCTTTTGTCAAATGTTTGGGGCGTCAATTGCATCTTCAGTATCAGAGTCTGAATGCTTCGGCTCTGGCCCATAATGTGGTGTTTTTTTGTTCGCATCTCTTATGTTCTCCCTATTTTGGTGTCTTCTTCAGTAGTTCTTCTCTTTCTGGCTCTACATTGGAACCATGGCTTGTGACACTTCTGCGTTCTCAACATACTTGTTGTCGCTTGACCAAGGTCCCTGAGGGAAGGTCGCTCTTCTGTTTACATTGTTATAATGCTCCCACCTCTGCTTTTCCCGGTTTGGAGTGTCTCTGGCTGTAACTTGGAAAACACATTGTAGGGTTCTGAACTATTGTCTTTCTGCAAGCAAAGGATAAAGACCTTGTGATTGTCTTTTGGTGCACATTTATGGTGGCATTTGGGACAGAATCTAAAAGTGGGGGGGGTTTCCTTTTACCTTGACGATTCCACACAATTTAACCCCACAGGAGATTATTCACCAGGCACATCTACTTTGTTCGGTGGCCCAGGTGGGTATTATCTGTCCTTGATATTTCTTACCTTGTAAGTGTCCTTAAACCATAATCAAACAGATTAAGTTGGCGTTCTGTCTTCGCTTTCCCAAAAAATGTCCTTTATGAACCAGCTTCTGTTTCCAGACCTGAGAGGGGAAAAAGAACCCGAAGATGGCCGCCATGCATAGGGGCTTAGAGAGCGCACATCTGACATCACAGGAGACAGGCATACCACCAAATGGTAGCCAACGACACCCACAAGTCTTATTTGACTTAAATACAACCATACCCCCAACCCACCACCATATGAGGATCATTTACTTTACATTTACGTTTGCAACCTATAAATTAACAAACACGTTCATAAATGTGTACAGGGATATGGTTTTGCCTACCACAACATAGCTGTGATGCCCAGCAAATTTCCAATACAGCACTGCTTATTCCAGAATTATACAAGTATTAATTTAAGTCCACTAATGCCAGCAAACCTTTTCTCCCCAGCCCATTAGCAGGCTTATAGACCCTGAATCGGCTTTCCACAACACACTTTATTGTCTTTGCCTAGCCCATGGGCTAACATCATAGCTCTTACACCAGGGGCAGTTTTGTTCTTCTTTATTTCTTTTATCAAAACATCTCTATCAAGTAAACATTCAATAAGACAACAAGAGGACATTAAGAAGATGGGTGCCCGTCTTCTTTTACCTTAAAATGGCTTCGAAGAAAATATACAGCTATCCAATCCCCCCACCTAATGGTCTTTGATGTGATCAGGGCACACATGTACTTGGGATTACAGAAGCTTACTGACGGGAAATACAAGAGCTCCATGATTAAGGCAGCCAAAGACTTGGGTCTTCCTTAAGATAGGCTGCACTGGGCAAAACTTTTCTGTAAGAGGTATACATGGTTTATGACCAGAGTAGAAGGCCATTCATAAACATGTAAGTCAGAAGTTCCCAGTAATGGAGAGAATCCCAAGCCTGAGGCACCCCATGATGCGGGAAGGCCTGACTATCTTCCACACTGAGGACATTCATTGGGCATAGAAGTAGTCAATTGCTTCACATGATAAGACACTGTTCAGGGCACGAGGTAATCCATAATTGAAAACAGCACTGGAGGGTCGCTTCCAAAGATTAAGACCTGCTTCGGCAGACTGTCTTCCATGCTAGAGAGAGTGGCCAGGGCGGAACTACTTCCTCAATGGAAAGGGACCCTTTGCAGAAAGTCTTGGATGACTGAGTCAGGGTGGGCAGGTTTTTTTTTATAGGGTCCAATAGGAATGTGTAGTAGTAAGCAACTCTGCACGATTTTCATGAAGTCTGTGACAACATGGAGGCTTGGGGGTCAGAGGGTTAATCACAGCTTTATCTGGCCTTCATATAGGTCAGCTCGGCACCTGTAGAGAGGCAAGTCTTGAATCATGCCTCTCTCCCTGGCAAATTGTCTACCAAGATGAAGAGCTGGAAACAGTAGAGCTCATGGAAACTTGGTATATATCAGCGACCAGAATATCACCCGCAAAAGGCCATTCTAGATACGCCTACATCAGTTTTCTAAATCTAAAAGGCCATGGTTGCTCCAGCTTTGCACTAAGAGGAAGAAAGCAGATTTCACATTTAGTGCTGATATTGATAAAAAAGACAATCCAGTAAAAGGAGGAAACCATTCTGGAGAAAGTTGGCAACAACAGATCAGACAAGCTCGGCCAGACCCTTTAAAACAGTAATACCACAGCTAGAGAAACTCAAACTTTGGCAGTCCTCTTTCCATGGCTGAATGAATAAGCATCAATCCATCAATATAGTTAGAAATGTCCCTATACTTGTATAGCTGATCTAGCTACAAGTCTAAAATAGAATTCTTTAGGCTCTTCAAAATTCTAGGACAGACAATTTATGGAAGGTCATAAAAACATTAGACACATGGTAAGGTTGACAACGCAGAGGACCCATGAGAATAAGATGCCTCCGTAGACCTGACATGGCAACTATTTGGGGACACTACAAGAGGTGGGGGAGCGCAAACCATAAAGTCCCCCTCCTAAACACATACCTCAGCCTACAGAATGAAAGGAAATTAATACCAGTAAATAATGCATAGTGCCAGCTCTTATGTGTGCGATGTGCAGGACTTGCATAATAATAATCACTGTAATAACTATAAAACAAATTTGTGATTTTAATTCATCCGAGAGAACCCCAACTTTGAAGACATGAAAAAAGATGAAGGCAGGAGAGGTACTGGGGTTGAGGGGGGAAATCAAGAGGTGAAGGTAATGCATTAAGAGCAAGCACTGAAATTCAAGGAAAAACAGAGAACACCGTAAAGGAGGTCTTACGGTCAGCTCAAAGTAGGTTAATTCAGAAAAGTTAAAGATCTCTGGAACATTTAAGTAATAGGTTACCAGTTACTGACTCACAACACACAGCGTTTATAAATCGATCATTACTTTCTTTTGCACAAAGGCAGCCATTGCTTCAAATGCAGGAAAGAGAATGTTTTGTAAACATGAAGAGCCCATTTTCTTTTTTTTTTTAAACTGGTTTCCTGAAGAGAAGTGTGGAAAAAGTCTGCAACCACATTATAGTCACAAGTTAAACTTGTATCAATTTAATCCCTTAAATCGCTACAGGAAAGTAGTACACTGGTGTTAAAGCTTCTGGTTGTCATTTCTTAGGGTAGTACACCTTTCCTATTACCAAAACCCTACTAGATGGGTCCTATACTGCGCATTCCAGGTAGCAAGAATTAGGATGCCCTTTTCTGACAATGCTCACGGAGGTTGTTCAGTGCAGGGAGAGCTATCAACAGGGCAGGGGTTTGCAAGGAGTATTTGTGCAAGTGAATTTATTGAGGAGGGCTTTCATTTGGAGCTTAGAGCAGGAGAAGCAGGGTGAAGGTAATAGGCAACTTCAGTTATTTACAGTGAATACAGAGATAGGAGATTCTGCAACAATGATTTCAGTTTCAATCTGAATAATGCCCTAATTTTCACCTCAAGGTTGAGAGATGTGTTCTAAAGTATGTTGATAACCCACGTATGAACATCGTGCTTTTTACCCATGGATTTTATCATGCAACCCTTTAGAAAGTGTCAAGAAGTATAGCTTTGTTGGACACTGAAATAGTGCAAAGGATAAACTAGGTGTCCACTGGAATAGCCTTATACTTCTATTCAGGACAAGATGTTCATAATCCAAGCGCTAGTGGACAGAAAAGCCAGTGGCAGACAAACGGGTGCAAAAAATCCAGTAGCATATACCTGCTGATGGATTGTTGGAATCAAACAAAGGGAGGGAAAAACCTATTGCAGAATTATTTGGTCCAGGATGACATTGTTCTTCTTTTAAGTGCTGAATATGCAGGTATTAAAGTGACATGTGAACCACCCCTGCAAACGTATCCTCCATCAAAATGAACAATAGATCAATAAGTCAGCCATTAACCCTCAAAAGTGAAAGATTCAGGGCTGAATTCCAAAGAAAACAAAAAAAGCATGATAAAAAGCTTGAACATACTTCTACACATTAAAGAAAGTAGAGGAGCCATTAAAAATCATCTCCCTTCATCCTGATGTACTACCAATAAGAATTAGCTGTCAAAAAGGACTAATTACAAGCTCTCCAATTTAGAAACAGCCAATGAAAGGGGTGGGGACAAAGGAGAGAGGTGAGACTTCAGTAATCAAACGCAAGAAACAGCAGTCTTAAAGAAGACAGGGATAAAGGAAAAGAAAATAAAGGGTCAAAAGCCAATGAAGCAAGGAGAGTACAAAGGAAAGAGGAAAGGGCCTAGCGGTCAAACAGTGAGCAAGAAGAGACGGACCTACCCATCACCAGTATAAACGGTCCAGAGTGGGTGAGGTCATGGAGGATAGGGCTGTGTGAAAGAAAAGCTAGGGTGAAAGAGCGGGCTCTCAAGCACTCAAAGCCAGTAAACCAGGGTTTCATAAGTACCCATATGAATATCTGCTGCTCCCTGCCTTTGACAGAAGCTTGTGAGTGCTGAGTTAGGGAGGGCTAAAAACTAGCAGCTATCATTAACCCTGCCCCTACCCTCTCCCACACCCATCCAACCCCTTTGACATAAAGCAGCAGTGCATGTAGATGGCACCTCCATTGCAAGGCCCGTTTTGCCAGTCTAACGAGACAAAGATCTAAAATGGGTCCATCTGGTTATCAGATTTCAATTGTTTGCCTTCCAAAATACCCCAACCCCGTTCATCTGGCATCTGAGGTGATCTAGCCATGCCCCCATCACACTGTAGTTGATGATGATGTGGGCAGCTTTCACTACATTATCGCAAGGTGATGCTCCAGTCTGAAGACACCTTCACTGCCGGCTTTCGGATGGTTAACACAGAGGTATCTGCATCATACTGGAAGTCCAGAGGTGTCTCCTCACCACCTGTGGAAGAAGAGGAGAGTAAATTAGCTGCAGAAAAAACAGACAGAAATAGCTCAGTGCGACAGGGAGAAAATGGTGTGAGCTTGGGAAGAAACCGACCACTCAAGAGTTCAAGATAGTTAAGGCTGCTGTCGAATGCATGGAAGAAAGTTTAATATGGTGAAGAAAAAAAGGAACAGGCCCAGAGAGAACACTGTTTTATGAAAATGTTCTCTAAGAAAAAGTTACTTACCTTCAGTTAAGTATTATCTAGTAGACACACAGTCTAGCCGCAGATTCCTTAACTTTTGAATTCTCCCCAGGCGCCAGACTGGATTCGGACATTTCAGCAGTACCTCTGCGCGACGGAGGACAGAGCCGTAAGGCTTTGTGATGAAGTTGACTCAGGTTGCGACGTCAGTGGGGCCAACTATAGTTTCCTCCGGTGTACAGACGTCAGTTTCTTCTGGGAAACATTCTGCGCCAGAATGCAGAGCCACTTCAGAAACTGGTTGTGGAAACAGTGTGCCAAAAACGATCAACATATATCTTTAAAAACAAAGAAAATGGAAATAAATGGTATGACCATACCCAGGCATGGGCCATAAAAAAGATCAAAAGGAAAGACCAAAAGGAAGGACGAAACAATCATAACCAAAGGCATGACAATACCAAGTCATAATAAAGGAATAAAGTCTAATGGACCATCATTAAACCACACAATTATGTGAAACCGTGATTACAGGAATACAAAACCAGTACTGAAAAGGGGTATAACCCTTACACTACAGATCGTTCACAGAGCGGGGAGGATTTGCAGGGCGTTAAGGAATCTGCGCTAGACCTTGTCTCTACCAGATAATATGTTACTAAAGGTACGTAACCTGTTCACCTAATACAGACATCTAGCGCTGGTTCCTTAACTTTTGAATTAAAGACCATATCAAACCAATCCTACAATAGTTCCCATAAAGAACTAGCTGGTCGGAATTAGCCACAGACCATACATACGTAGGAATTAGATGAAAAAGAGCATGGCTCCTTATGAAGACTGTGGCAATGACCACAGACAGTGCAAATAATAAACAACCAGTAGGACCGGAAAAAACAAACCCTCAAGGGAAACAGGATAAAACCCTGTTAGAAGACATTGGACAACAGTCAGACAATAGTATTCAATCACCAAAAGGTAAAAGAACCCTTGGACTAGAAGGGCCACAGGCAAAACGAATGTCGTGTAACCCACATTCTCTGTAACAGTGAAGAAAACTCTGAAGGAACCTAACCTAATAACTCCAGAAAAGAAGAGCTTCCAGCACCCATTCTCATTAAAATCAAAATGAATAACTCATTCATTACGAGGTCTGGAAAAAAAAAAAACAAGTATTAAGGTAGGTGAATAACAGTCCAACCTTGAAACAGGAACATATTTAAGAAAAATGACCATACGAAGGATCACATAACGTATAGTGCCCTTTGAAACGGAAAGCTAACAAATTGCAGATAATAATCTGTCATAGATCTGGACATAATTGTTCAATTTGTATATCACCAGATTTTTTTTAATATATATATATATATATATATATATATATATATATATATATATATATATATATATATATATATATATATATATATCTGAATCCAAACTTACAGAGAAGAGAGATGCACTCACATCTCATTAACTATTATTTCTTTTAATATATATAGCATAATCATACACAGCATGTGCAACGACATATGCAACACACTTATGTACCTTCTGTCGAAAAAACAGCCCTTAAGTACCATACAATATAGTATCAAGAGTGATATTGCAGACTCCACAAAACATTTTGAGAGGCTTAGCATGATGAGAATGCTGCCTTCTAAAAGTATCTTAACAGGATGGTAATACATAATGAAAAACGACATAAGAAAGATACCTTATTTTAAGCAAGCACCTATGACAACACTTGGCCTAAAAGGTCAACATGAATAAAATAAGCCACGTACCTGGAAACTATCCAAAAAAGGGTATGGAATAATTGTCCACAAGACAAATGAGCCAGAATAAAATCTGACCATCAGGCAGACAAGGGCCCATACAGGCATATTTTAGTTCTCCAAGAACCATGAATCACCTTATCATAATCTCACACTATGATCCCTTAAAAGACAGTGGTACAGAAAATAACAAATGCTTAATAGAGAAAAGGGACTGTCCCTAGGGAGACAGAGAACATGCATCCTCCAGACAGGAAATGTATGACTATCAGTAGCCAAAGAATATGGCAATATCAAAGATGTTCATAAAATGAAGAATCAAAATGCGAACATTCTCTTCTGATGAAATCTTCCAAACCATGTAAGGCTGTAAACAACCCTAAGGAAACTATTCCAACGCAACAGCTCAGGTAATCTCAGAAGCAGATCTCACAGGACAACCATGTTCCAAAATTGAACATAATAAACCACCTCCAGAAATGAAGAAATAAAGACTAAATATTCGAAAGAATACACATTAGACACCCTGAGCTTGCCAGATGCAACGCCTCCAGCAAAGAGGAGCAAACTTTCATGGAACAAATTCCTATGTGCATGCAAGTAACATCAACTCATATTAAAGCTGGTCTCCTGGAAAAAGTAGGTGCCTGAGAGATCTAGCACAGTCCACTGAGACCCCCGAATCAGGCTTGGCCCATGTTCCTAACAATATGTCAAACAGGGCCTCACTGTATGGAAGAACAGGCTCTTCGCCTGACTGTCTTTAGTACAGAACATCAATCAGAAGGTCAGTGGCTCCAAAACTGCAGCCACTCTCCACAACACATCTGCGAAGGAGGCACTTTCCTCAGTAGCGAGACTAGGAGGGGAAAGTAGCCCAGAGGCTGGAGAGGACTCCAGCCCACTAGCCTCATCACGAGCGGATATCCAACTCTCCTCCACTTGAGCTGGAATAATCTCAGAAATGGGCTTAAAAAGCCCAGACCCCCTTACATCACCCATTAAAGGTGACTCTCCGAAGTCTCACCTTGAGAAGGAAATGAAAATGCCACATTCCCCCCAGTTTGCTCTACTGAGACTGCACCCGACATCAAGGCGGCGATGCTTCGACGTTAATAGGAGGAAAGACCTTGATCGGTGCAGCAGACGTCAATGTTGGAGTTGGCTGATCGACAAAAGACGCCGAGGGAGGAGTCCCTGAAGGGCTGTACACTAGCTCCATAACAGAGCCGACCAGCACGGACCTAAAGACTCGAATAGCCCAATCGCCACGGTGGACGAATCCATCGGCGTGATTCCAATCACCTCGGCCCGTGGACGCTCCGGTGGAAGGTGGAGGGCCAAAGATGAGGTGTAGAGAGTTCTACTCCCTAATCTGGGTCATTGATGCCCTGGCTACGGAAAAGACGGGGAGATGCAAGGTGGAGTCACAAACTGCCTCCTCAATCTGCGAATGGGAGGAGCCATGGGAGATGGAATCTCCACGCAGCGAAGTCGAGGGATGTGGCAACTTCAAACGCCTGAGCTAACCCTTGAACGTTTCTGATGTACGATGTCCTGGAGAACAGCAACCCGAACGGACCTCTGCAGGAAACTAAGAATACTGAGGCCGCAATGTCTCAGAGGACCGCGACCGACGCGCCGCCAGCAACTTCATGTGGCGTTCCTCGAGTGCCTTCGGCTTCAGTCTCTGGCAGGAGCTGCAATCCTCTTTTAGGGTGGTCTGTCGAGTACAGGTTCCACAAGGCTTAAAGCCTGACAACATTGGAGAAAGGTGCACTGTTCCACCAACAAAAGCTGTCTAAATAGGGCAGGAAAAAACAGCCTGAGGAAACGCTTCTCCAGCTCTGCGTTGCAGCACAGAAAAGAAGAAAACTGACATCCGCGCGCCGGAGGGGGCTTATATGGCTCCACTGATGTCACAGTCTCAACGTCATCACAGAGCTGTACGGCGCCGTCCCCCGGGGTGCCGAGGGACTGCTGAAAAATATCCGGATCCAGTCTGACGCCTGGGGAGAATTTAAAGTTAAGGAATCTGCAGCTAGATATCTCAATCAGATGCAAATTTTAATGCCAGTAAATTCAAGGTAAACATTTATAAAACAAATGGGTAAAAGTGAGTCTACTCCAAAAATCAAATACAGAGTTTAACGGTCTGCTTTATCTAACTGCCTGCACATAAAAATGTTGGGGGAGTAAAAGGTGTAGGATATCTCACAGTACTACAGAAGAGAAAAAAGAGCATGAGTTAAGAAAAACACTGAAAGAATTACAATTCAGAAACAGGGGGTGGGGTAAAAATGCAGGGAAATGACTTCCCCTAGGTAAGGCATCAAGCCTGGGGCAAGTAAGTGAAGGGAGACCATGCTTATTAGGCGACCCACATCTATAAGTATTATAGTCTATAAGGGACCCTCTCTACAGTAACTCCATTAGGGATGCAATGACGCTCAAAGCGATGCCAGTGTGCACAGCCTCGTTAATGACCAAACCAGTAGGCTTTCTAGTATTACAGTGCTTTGGGCAGGCAGAGGCAAATCTTTGCGCCAGGGAAAAGTCTTGAGAAGGAAGCAATCAGGCAGGATGGGCTGCAGGGTGGTATTGGGCTAAGTCTGAGTTGCTCTTTCAGGTTCCCTTTGTTTATGAGAATCTGTCTGAGGAACCAAAAGTTTAGGAAGGAGAGCGGAATCACCTGATCCAATGGGGGTAAGAATTTAGCAAAGCAATTTTGTATCTTCAATAAAGACACAACAGTACAATTGTGGGATTAACAGTGTTTTGATGTATAAGTTACTTATCTTCGGTAATGCTCGTTCTGGTAGAGGCTCTAATTAACCGTAGATCCCCGCCTTTTGAATAATCCACAGGTGACATATTGGATCTGGAATCCATTGAACAGTACCTCTGCACATCAGTAGGTGGTACTGTGCTGCTTTGCACTGAGGCGGTTATGCTTCGTAAAGGACATGTGTGCCATTTATTACGCGCCACTCCTGTGCGCGGACTTCAATTGCTTTGGAGGCTGTCCGCACCTCCAAACAAGAGCAAATACAGAAAAAAAACTTTAACCATGTGCAGATTCCTAGACTTGGGATCTTAATAAAGGGCAGAGCTCAATTTAGAGAACAAGGTGGATGGGAAGAGTCGAGAGGAATCTGTGGTTAGAAAGAGTCTCTACCAGAAATAGCAGTTCGAGGCATATGAGCTGCAGATTGTACACTATGCATTAGATCATTACTGAACGTAAGTAACTTGTTCTTCTGAAATACATCTAATCACAGATTCCTCACCTTTTGAATAGATATCAGAGCAGCACCTATTAAAAGGCTGGTCAGTAAATTGGCTCAAACCAAGTTATGGAGGGCTGAGCAGGGAAAATGCCCTTCTCAGCAAACCTAGCAGTCCAGACGGAAGTGCTTCATGGACTTATGGAGCAATACCCAAAAAACTACCTGGCAAATATCCAGGACAGGAACTGTATGTACCAAAGGAGTAGTAGCAGCTCTGGCCCTGGTAGAAAGGGCTTGCAGACTTCCTAAGGCTGTTTTTGGTCAATGCGTAGCAGATCCTCATGCACAGTACGATCAAATGTTAAATGGTCCTCTTCTGCACAGCTTTGCCTTTTTTCATCCCAGTGAACCTTACAAAGAGCGGATAGTCCATCCGGTGTTATTTGGTACGATCCATGTAACTCTTTTGGGGTCCAAGTATTGGATTCTCTTCTCCTCAGAGAGGTAAACGTGGAGCATGAGACACCGGAAGGGTGATGGTTTGACCGATGCGGAATGGTTTCATAACTTTTGGTAAGGATGCTCGTCAACTTGATAGACCAGTAGCAACATTACTGGCAGATATAGAAAAGGCATTTGATCGGAGGGCTGGATGCATTTATTTAACTTGATTCAGAGACTCCACTTTGGACCTAAATTCATGACTCATGTAAGACTTCTATGCATCGACTTATCCACTCATGTCAGAGTCGGGACTGTGGTCTCTGAACGCATTCATATTCAGTGGGCACACATCAAGGATGTCCACTGTCCCTGTTATTTGCCATCGCTACAGAGCCCCTGGCTGAGTGGCTCCATAGCAACACACCGGTAAAGGGGATATCGGACAGGATTGCGCTCTACACAGATAATGCCCTAATCTCCAGCCCCTGATGCTTCGAATCCTCTAGTTTTTTGGCGAGGTGTTGGGCCTCTCCATCCGAGCTAAATCCTTTGTCTTCCCTGATCCTCCCACCAGCAAAATCTAGGATGGATTGCTCAACTACAAATAGTTAGACACAGTTTCAAATACCTGGGAGTACATATCAGCCATACCCCCTCTGTAGCATGGGAGGTGAACATCTAACCGCTCCTAGACACACTAAAAACAGACATAAAAGCATGGTCAGGTCTATTACAAAATTATCCCCATCTCCTGCCTCGCTTATTTTTTCAGATAGTACTCTCCACGTTTTGAAGCTTTTTATAGGACCAAGGCTCTCCCCTTATAGCCCTTACTAAATGTTTCAAGTTCACATATGAAGGGAGCATTGCCGCAGCCAATGTTGAGACGTCCTATCTAGCCTCCAATTAGATCATTAATGAATGGTGGTACGATAGATAGGGGGACACAGCTTACGCCTCGAGGAGCGGTACATCAAAGGTGGGAAACTGACTACTCTAGTTAAAACTGGCTGGAAATTTCCTGGCGCATCCCTGCGGATTTGCAGGGATGCGCCAGGAAACATAAATCTGCCCCCTTATTCTTAAGCTGCAGATCAGGTCAAACAGAAATAGTGAAATATTCTGGGATTAAAAAGTGACCTAAATTGCTTTTAGAAATGGTTATAAAGCCACCAACAATTTCAGATACAAAAAGCCTTAATTCATTAGTTTCATGTAAATAAAAATGTTGTTTAATAAATAGAGTAAAACATTATTTGCATAAAAAATATTTGGATAAAGAGAAATTTATGCAGCTTTTCCTTCAAAATGTAGGTCTTTTCTGCTGCTAGTGTGTTTTCTGGTGAGCAAAGTGTGTTTAAATGCAAAGTGTGTTTAAGGCTGCAGTACCACCTCCTGTCTCTGGGGACAGAGGGAGCAAAAATATAAACACACTTGATGAAACACAGGTCCCCACAAGGCAATTTTTTAGAAAGTTGTAAAAATTGACACAGATGTTCCTAAAGTCATTTTATATCATTTAGAAGACAGTGCCTTGTGGGGACCTGGGTTCAGGTCCCCACAGTGCAATCAAGTCCCCACAGCGTGAGTGTGTTATCACACCCAAGTCCCCACAAGGATAGTAACACAAACCCACAGAGCCACACACACACACACAGAGCCACACACTCACACACACAGAGCCACACACACACAGAGCCACACAGAGCCCCCCCCACACACACAGAGCCCCCCCCCCACACACACAGAGCCCCCCCCACACACACAGAGCCCCCCACACACACACAGCCCCCCCACACACACACAGCCCCCCCACACACACAGAGCCCCCCCCCACACACAGAGCCCCCCCCCACACACAGAGCCCCCCCCCACACACAGAGCCCCCCCCACACACACACAGAGCCCCCCCACACACACACAGAGCCCCCCCCACACACAGAGCCCCCACACACACACAGAGCCCCCCCCCACACACAGAGCCCCCCCCCCACACACAGAGCCCCCCCCACACACACAGAGAGCCACACACACACACACAGCCACACAGAGAGCCACACACACACACACAGAGCCACACACACACACAGAGAGCCACACACACACACAGAGAGCCACACACACACACACACACAGAGCCACACACACACACAGAGAGCCACACACACACACAGAGAGCCACACACACACACAGAGAGCCACACACACACACACACACACACACAGAGCCACACACACACACACACAGAGCCACACACACACACACACACAGAGAGCCACACACACACACAGAGAGCCACACACACACACACAGAGCCACACACACACACAGAGAGCCACACACACACACAGAGCCACACACACACACAGAGCCACACACACACAGAGCCACACACACACAGAGCCACACACACACACAGAGCCACACACACACAGAGCCACACACACACACACACAGAGCCACACAGAGAGCCACACACACACACACAGAGCCACACACACACACACAGAGCCACACACACAGAGCCACACACACAGAGCCACACACACACACAGAGCCACACAGAGAGCCACACACACACACACAGAGCCACACACACACACACAGAGAGCCACACACACAGAGAGCCACACACACACACAGAGAGCCACACACACACACAGAGAGCCACACACACACAGAGCCACACACACACAGAGCCACACACACACAGAGCCACACACACACAGAGCCACACACACACAAAGCCACACACACACACAGCCACACACACACAGCCACACAGAGAGCCACACACACACACACACACACAGAGAGCCACACACACACACACACACAGAGAGCCACACACACACACACACACACAGAGAGCCACACACACACACACACACACAGAGAGCCACACACACACACAGAGAGAGCCACACACACACACAGAGAGCCACACACACACACACACAGAGAGCCACACACACACACAGAGAGCCACACACACACACACACAGAGAGCCACACACACACAGAGCCACACACACACAGAGCCACACACACACAGAGCCACACACACACAAAGCCACACACACACAAAGCCACACACACACACACAGAGCCACACACACACACACAGAGCCACACACACACACAGAGCCACACACACACACAGAGCCACACACACACACAGAGCCACACACACACACAGAGCCACACACACACAGAGCCACACACACACAGAGCCACACACACACAGAGCCACACACACACAGAGCCACACACACACAGAGCCACACACACACAAAGCCACACACACACAAAGCCACACACACACACACAGAGCCACACACACACACACAGAGCCACACACACACACAGAGCCACACACACACAGAGCCACACACACACACAGAGCCACACACAGAGCCACACACACAGAGCCACACACACACACACACAGCCACACACACAGAGCCACACACACACACACAGCCACACACACACACACACACACAGAGCCACACACACACACAGAGCCACACACACAGAGCCACACACACACACACACACAGAGCCACACACACACACAGAGCCCCCCCACACACACAGAGCCCCCCCCCCCACAGAGCCCCCCCACACACACAGAGCCCCCCCCACACACAGAGCCCCCCCCACACACAGAGCCCCACACACACACAGAGCCCCCCCCCACACACACAGAGCCCCCCCCCACACACACAGAGCCCCCCCCCTCACACACACAGAGCCCCCCCCCCACACACACAGAGCCCCCCCACACACACACAGAGCCCCCCCCCACACACACAGAGCCACACACACACACACACAGAGCCACACACACACACACACACACACACACACACACACAGAGAGCCACACACACACACACACAGAGCCACACACACACACAGAGCCACACACACACACACAGAGCCACACACACACACACAGAGCCACACACACAGAGCCACACACACAGAGCCACACACACAGAGCCACACACACAGAGCCACACACACAGAGCCACACACACAGAGCCACACACACAGAGCCACACACACAGAGCCACACACACAGAGCCACACACACACACAGCCACACACACAGAGCCACACACACACAGAGCCACACACACACACACACAGAGCCACACACACACACACACAGAGCCACACACAGAGCCACACAGAGCCACACACACACAGAGCCACACACACAGAGCCACACACACAGAGCCACACACACAGAGCCACACACACACACACAGAGCCCCCCACACACACCACACACAGAGCCACACACACACACAGAGCCACACACACACACAGAGCCCCCCACACACACAGAGCCCCCCACACACACAGAGCCCCCCACACACACACAGAGCCCCCCCCCCCACACACACACAGAGCCCCCCCCCACACACACACAGAGCCCCCCCCCAACACACACAGAGCCCCCCCCACACACACAGAGCCACACACACACACAGAGAGCCACACACACACACAGAGAGCCACACACACACACACAGAGAGCCACACACACACACACAGAGAGCCACACACAGAGCCACACACAGAGCCACACACACACACAGAGCCACACACACACACAGAGCCACACACACAGAGCCACACACACACAGAGCCACACACACACACAGAGCCACACACACACACAGAGCCACACACACACACAGAGCCACACACACACACAGAGCCACACACACACACAGAGCCACACACACACACACAGAGCCACACACACAGAGCCACACACACACACAGAGCCACACACACACACAGAGCCACACACACACACAGAGCCACACACACACACAGAGCCACACACACACAGAGCCACACACACACACAGAGCCACACACACACACACACAGAGCCACACACGCACACAGAGCCACACACGCACACAGAGCCACACGCACACAGAGCCACACGCACACAAAGCCACACGCACACAGAGCCACACGCACACAGAGCCACACGCACACAGAGCCACACGCACACAGAGCCACACACGCACACAGAGCCACACACGCACACAGAGCCACACACACACAGAGCCACACACACACAGAGCCACACACACACAGAGCCACACACACACAGAGCCACACACACACAGAGCCACACACACACAGAGCCACACACACACAGAGCCACACACACACAGAGCCACACACACACAAAGCCACACACACACAAAGCCACACACACACAAAGCCACACACACACAGAGCCACACACACACAGAGCCACACACACACAGAGCTACACACACAGAGCCACACACACAGAGCCACACACACACACACAGAGCCACACACACACACAGAGCCACACACACACACAGAGCCACACACACACACAGAGCCACACACACAGAGCCACACACACACACACACACACACACACAGAGCCACACACACACACACACACAGAGCCACACACACACACGCACAGAGCCACACACACACACGCACAGAGCCACACACAGAGCCGCACACACAAACACAGGGACCAGGGTCAGCGGACTCGATAATTCTCTCGCCTCGGTGCCCACTCTGATCAGCGATCACACTCGGCAACTCTGGGCATTAGCTTGCCTCATCTTCACTAACGGCCCCACCAGACCGCCGGGGATGCCTGGTCTCACCCTGGAGATACCCATTAAGGGACCATCTCTCAGGGAAGCCAGGAAGGGTTTCGCAGCGGTCGAAGCGCCTTGGGACCCTCCGGGTAAGTAGTGCGCTATATAAATGCCTATACATTACATTACACAAGAGCCACACACATATTCTTACCCAAAATAGTATACAAATGGGTTTACCATGGACATTTAGCAATACTACTAGTGCCTTAAATGTTTAATCTCTATAGTCCAGAACCCCCGAGTTTATGAAGGAAACAAGCGTCAACAGCCCCTTCCAATCTCACCTCAATTAGGAACAAAGGTTGAGAGCACAACACAAGTCGGAGACCACCCTACTTCTGTCACTGAGATCACCTAGTTTTGCAAGAGAACATCAAGCCCACACCGCCGGTAGCAACTCACACTCACTGAATCACAGTGGAGGCCATGCAACACGTGCTAATCAAAGCTTTACACTCATTCAATTTGTAACGGCACAGTGTGCGATTTGTGCATACAATTGCTGCCTCATAAGAGAACTCTGGTTAAAAATTCAGACCTCCCTTTACCCTATTTTTGTATTAATCTATCCTTGCAGATATGGGAAATGATTCATTGAAATAAACCCACCTAATGTAAAACGTCCCTCCTGGAATGCACACTTTTTTGTCTTGGACTTAGAGAACATTACACCCTATCAATGTCTTGTTGAATTCACAAAAGTATACCCAAAAGACCTCACTCATGCAACAATGACAACGAAATAATATTGCCCAGTAATCATTTAATATGACGGGTCATCTCTGCAAGTCTTAACGCCAGGAACGGTTCAATTATCTAGTTTCACTAATTCCACAGTCAAGTGTGACATTATTGGCAAGCACAGTACATAAACTCTAGTCAAGAATCAAACTCATTCTTTTCTCCTGTTTAAACAGGAACAGAAAAAACGAAAACAAATCTGGTGCAGCCGCAGACTATAGGCGAGATGGAGCAACCATCACAAACCCACAGTTAAGATGAATTATATTTCATAACTAAACCTTACAAAACAGTCAACAGCAAAACAATACACGCAGGCCTTCTCAATTGAGAAAATATCCAATCAATCCAGATCCTTAATTAAAATAATGCAGTCCATTAGTAATCAGTCTTATACCACATAATGCAACACCAGCCTCCCAAGTACTATGCACATGCTTTAACAGCCATTTCGTGGATAACGTTTGCCCAATTATAACCTAAAGTGAAACTATAATATTGTTTTTTCTTTAGCAGACATGCTCTTTAGTAACTCTTATTTCTTCACTATACCCACTACTGCTGGTTCACCACCTCTCCTTAAAACCTATTGATTACCAAATTCCTTTGAATGACTTTCCAATTTCAAACCAAAAATATCTACTTTAGATGCTTGCGTTCTCAAAAATATACTTATCAGCTCGCGATTAGCAGTCTTCAAAAGAGATCTAGTAGTACCTTTACTAAAGAAACCATGCTAGGACACCAAGTAATTAATGCTGTCACCAACTCACCAGTTCGACCCAGACTGAAAAAGATGGTAATAATAAGACAACTTCAAAACTTTATGATCAATATCACTGGCTTTACCATCTCTCCTATTAGCAAAGATCCCAGCAGCTATCGTTCGTTCTATCTTCTGTCTTCCCCGCCTTCAAAGATCATAGAAAAAATCATGAACATCCGGCTGATGGAACGCATTCAATCCAATAATCACCTAGACACCACCCAGTTTGGTTTCCTCAGTGGATGCAGCACAGAAACTGCTTTGTTCAAGGCTACCGCAGAGATCAGGCAGGTGCGCAGACCTTCTCCTGCTTTACCTCCCAGCAACTTTTGATACTGTAAATCCTCGTCTGCTGCTGGAAAGTCTGATGAAATCAATATCACTGGTCAGGCCTGGAATTTACTAGAATCTTTCCTATCGGACAGACAGCAGCCTGTCCGGCTGGATGAACTTGCCCGTCATCCTTCCTCTTTCCCATGCGGGGTCCCTCAAGGGTCCTCGCTCAGCCCAACTTTATTTAATATTTGCATTACATCTTTAGCCGGTATAATTAAGAGTTTGGGCTTTTCCTGGACTACGCAGATGACACCCAAATAGTCATCTCACTGGCCAAGGATGACACATGCTTGTAGGAGGCTGGCTCTGTATACACTATAACAGTGTGCACAGAGTCCAGTGGAACCCCAAAGGTAGGCAGAGGTAAAAGTAGATCACACCTCACTCTCTATGTGTGGTAGTGAGTGCGAACAGTAAGGCTTTATCAGAGGGTAGTGTTAAATATGTATTATGCACACTCAGGCAATAAATGAGGTCACACACTCAAAGACTGAACTCTGACCAATTTGTTTGCATACAAATATTATTTAGTTGTATTTTATTTCTTAGAACCAAGTCAGGCCTGGTAGAGGTAAGTGTAGTACGAGTTACTTACCTTCGGTAACTATGTATCTGGTAGAGACGATTCTAGCCGCAGATTCCTTCATGTGAATCATCCCCAGGCATGAGACTGGATACGGAATTTTTTTTGCCACAGCATCCCTGTGCGCCGTGGACGGGACGACATCAAGCGACTCCGCCCAGGCATCGTCCGCGCACGTGACGTCAGCGAGGTTACATAAGACTCGCCCCAGCGCGCCTACGTCAGTTTTCTTCGGAGAACTTTTCCCCACCACAACGCGGAACCACCAGATAAACTGTGGAAGCATGGGAACAGTGGGCGAAAAGCAGAAAATGTGGAAAGAAAAGGTGACTAACAACACCACACACAGTAGTATCACACCGCAGAACCCAAGGCAGGGAAAGAAGAAGTGAGCAGAGCCCTGCACAACCACCCTTCCAGCACATAGGACAGCCTACCACCACTGTGCCCCGGAGGCAAGGAACATGCATAAGGATATGGTACATGTAAAAAACCCACCTCCCCCATCCTGAGCAAGGAAGGGGGCCAGTCCTAACACAGACAAGGAACAACAAACCTCCAAGCCACCCCAACATAAAGGGCAACCACCCACAAGGGACAAGGGCAATACATGGCCAGAGGGCCCTTAATCAGAGGATGGCAATGGAAGGAAGGGAGGGGAGGGAGGACAAGGATAGAAAGCAACCCCCCCAAACCTGGAGTAGCCAGAGCAGCAGGGCACCGAAACACCGGGACCCCATCCTCCAAAGGAGGAATGAACCGACCCCAGACGGAGCCAGCCGTAAAGAACAGACCCCTACCGGAAGTGAGTACCAAAAACCAACCCAAGGGTCCTCGCAGACTAGGGGAGGATGGGCGGGCTGTGAAGGAATCTGCGCCTAGATTCGTCTCTACCAGATACATCGTTACCGAAGGTAAGTAACTCGTACATCTGATAGAGACTATTAGCTGAAGATTCCTTCATGTAGAATAGATACCCTAGCAATACCTCCTGGGAAGGAGGGACAGCGAAAGGACCCCAACAGCTAATACACAGCAGAGGGCCCCACAGGGAACCAGATCTGTGGACCAGGTAGAACCTAGTCCCTGCCAGGCGAGGAGAACCCTCCAAGCAGATCCCCACCGACCCCAAAAGGATGTAGGAGGGAGAAGAAAGCTGAAGAGGAACCAAGGGCAAGGTCTGAGTGGCCGAAGCACCCCACTGCCCCACAAGGCAACAAAGTTCCCGCCCAATGCCAAGACAGGAAGGGAGGAAGAAGCAGAAGAAGCCTAGAAGACCCTAGGAAACGACGGAAAAGAAGGCGAACCCACTCCAGGAGGAGAACAACTTGCCAGCCAGAACAGGGCTGGCAGTCAAAAGTCGCCAAACACAAGAAGAACAGCCCGAGGCCCCAGGAAGGCCGAGTAGGCGGCGTCTGGCAAGGGAGAACATAGGGTCATCCCAGACCTCAGGGTAGGAGCAGGGAGAAGAGGAGCTGCCCGGGCACACCACTACGAGTGGCAGCACACACGACCTCAAGGAGCAAAGCAACCCACACAACCGCCATGGAGAACAGACACCCGAAGGCACCAGAACCCTCCAGCAGAGCGCAAGCCATATGACAGCTACCACTACCCCAACTAGGGTACGATAAGTCCCAAAATATGGGAGCCCTCTTTGGAAGAACGTCCCCAGCAGAGGAAAAACAAAAGAGCCACAGGGAACAAAACACCCCCGCGAAAGGCTTGACAAGCAGTCCAAGCAAGCAGAAGGCCTAATCTCAGGGCCAAATCTGCACAACAATTCCAACACACATGATCAACAAAGGGGCCGTCCAGCAGCCAACAATGCCAAAGTCCCAAAGCAGGGCGAAATGCTCAGAAACGCACTCTACAGCCAGAACAAGTGGCCTAAGAAAGCCCAGAATCAACCCAACTCAGGAGTCACTGAGGAGGGGACGGAGGAGGAGAGTAAGGCGGAGGAGGAGGACGCACCCTACCAAGAGCCTCTGGACGGCAGAGTTGGCCGTGGCATGGAACAACAGGCTGCCATCAAAGAAAAGGTCGATGAGTCGCTCCTGAATATTCTCAGGGAATACTCCAGCCCAAAGCCAAGCATGGCGACGGAGAGCGACCGAGGAAGCCATGCCCGGGCCAGCACCTGAGATGTCCAGAGCGGAGCAGCGAATAAACGCCGCAAGCTCCCGGCCATCCAACGCATGATGCCTTAAATCCACCTGACCACCCTCCTGGGACGCTGCGGATTCGAGAGACTCAGCAGAGTCCCACAAACAGGAGGAGGCATGAGCCAGGACGCACAAGGTGTTCAGGGCCCGCTGGTCAAGGCGAACATGTTGCGCCCCCAAGAGTCCAGCCAGTTGGCCTCTCGGGAAGGTGGGGTCAACAGCGGTGGCAGGGAGGGAAAAGCAGTTCGCAAAAGAGGACTGGAGGCAGAGGGGTGGAGGGAAAGGCACGCCAGGTCATGCGGCGCCGGGAGGCGTCAGTGCAGGAGATGCTGAGACACCGGGGGTCCCCTGAGGCAGGACGAATGGGAGCCCCCGTCAAGGAAGAAAGGAGGGAACCTTCAAAGGGAAGCAAGATTTCCCTCCCACCAGAGCCTTGGTGGAGGACCTCCAATAGATGGTCCGCCGGAAAGTGAGCCAGCGTGTCACCCATACGCAGGATGCCCACAGCCGCGCACACCGCGTGAACGAAGGCCGCATCCGCCTCCGTAGGGCCCCGCGGTGGGGAAAGCAGCTCCTCCGTGGGCGATGGCTGCAAACTAAGGCGGCGGTCCCGAGGCCAAGCGGGATGGGCAATGGCCAAACTTGGAAGTCAGAAGGAGCCGAAGAATGAGGTACCTCCCGCTCTTCCGACTAACACCTATGCCTCAGGAAAGGCAGGGAGCCGCCCTTAGACACCGGTGAAAAAGACACCACACGGCGATCAGTCTCCGGGGAGGGCAATGCCAATATACAGGCTGCCTCCGGAGAAGAAAGAGCTTCCAAAGACGAATCCGCAGTAAGACTCCTGCACGGAGCCGTAGAGTCCGCCGCCCGAGGCAGGGTGTCGACACCATCGGGGGTCACCGGACAAGGGTCCTCCAAGTCACCCCGCACCGGAGATCGGAGTGGAGACCGGAGTGGAGCTCGGGTCGGCCCGACCCGACCCCCGCTGAGGTAGCCACCTGTGTGGGGGAACAAGACGGGCCTGGGGAGTGACACTTAGCCCTCCGCCAGCCACAGCCCAGAATGAGGCGGAGATCGCTCGGCAACCCGCATGGCAGTGCCAGGGAAGATCCAACCTCCGACTCGCCCTCTATCAAGGCAGCCGCCTGTATGGAGGTATGAGAGGGGCCAGGAGAGGGACGAGGGGTCCCCACCCGGCCTCGACCTGCAGCGGGTCGAGGAGGGTCCACCAACCCCTGTGGCTCTGCACGGTCCGACCGCCGCTGGCGCTGTAGCGGCGTCCCCTCAGCCTTAGACAGGAACACCTTGTCAAAGGACCAAGAGGGGCTCGGGATGCAACCCGAGCCCCAGCGACCTCCCACAACACCACAGGGACTCCCGCAGGAGTTTGCGACTAGGCAGAGATGCCGTGGCCTGAAGGAGGTGCCCCAGAGGAGCCGCACCCCAACACCACCACATCCTCCAAGCCTGGATCCGAACCAGTCGAAGCCAGGGCCAGAGCCACCGGCGGCGCCGCGGAGGGCCCTGGGCAAGGCGAGGGGTCCGCCGACGCCTCAGGAGGGGAAGGGGGCGGCGACGCCAGCGAGGCCTGCAAAGCCACCGCGTATGTCTCCATTTGTACTCTCGACGCCCCAACACCGGGAAACGGTGGATAGGACGACACGCGGGGCCGCATCACCCGCGGAAAGTCCATGCCCCCGGCAGGCCGGAAACCAGCCCCCGGGGACAAACTGCGACACTTACCCACCGGGGATCGATGCTCACGTGACATCGGAAAAGGTCGAGGACGACTACCATGGCCGAACCTGAAGCCGTCCGCCGAAGCAGATTGAGGGGAGGACTTCGACCTGTAGAGGCGCACCGAGATAAGTTTCATGCGGTGCTCCCGCCGCGACTTTGGCTACAACTGTTGACAGGCCTCCCAGTCGGTGGTGCCGTGATCCTCCCTCAGACACCACACACAAATGAGGTGCGGGTCAGTCGCCAACATAAAACGCCCACAAAATGTACAAGTTTTGAAGCCCGAAGGCATTCGCACACTGTTCCACCAAAGAAATGGAGAAAAAGTGGGCCCGAAACAGGCCCGAAGCAAGTACCGGATCCGCGTTGCATGCGTAAAAGGAAAAATTGACATAGGCGCGATAGGAGGGGTCTTATGTGACCTCACTGACGTCCCGAGCGCGGACGACACCTGGAGTGGAGTCACGTGATGTCGACCCGGCATGCAAGGATGCTGTGGCAACAAAAGTTTCCGGATCCAGTCTCACACCTGGGGATGATTCTACGTGAAGGAATCTGAAGCTAGTAGTCTCTATCCGATATAATATGTTGCAAGAATAATGCAGGTAAATATAGTTTGAATGCAGTTTTATTCAACTAGATTGATTACAGGCAAGTCACTTGTTCGTAAAACAATTGGAATACATTTTTAGTTACTTTTTAGATTACTTTGTACGCTACTTTTCAGATCACTTTTTAAGTTACTAGTTCTACTACCTACATACCTAGATTTCTTAGATAAAACGTAACTAGGTATGTTTTTATACATATGCAGTTTCATACAAACCAACTTCACACTTAAAACAATTTTCACAAGAAAGCAGTCAATGCAGTCCTTTGGGAGAAAACCAGGTTATCAGTTTAACGGTAAGTACTTAGGTTTGAGAGTTGGTGTTCTGGGGTTAGAACAAGGGATCCCCAGGGTCAAGGATGCACTTCCAAAGCACCCTCGGGTGCACTAGGGCGGCTGGGTGCAGAGTGCTGAGACCTAATGTTATCCAATGGGGATAGGGAGCCTCCAGTTGGTGGCTGCTCATGAGCAGGCCAAAAGGTTTTGGGAGCTTAGGCTCAGGGCGAAGAGGGATCGGATTTCGCACAAAAGGTGAACCCACAGCGGCACAGGGGTGGCCAGGTGCAGGTTGCTGGTTTGGCGTCGGTGCCATGTTAATTACAATGGGAATTCTCCGGTTTCAACAAACACTGCAGGCTCTGGGACAAAGATCTTCATTAGGCGACCACAGGTTGGAGAGTTAAGTTGGGATGCCTGGGGATGCTGGGACACCATTGATTGGGCCACCCAAGGCTGTGGGACATCGTGTGCAGGCATGTCTTTAGGCGTCAGGTTTTTCTTACCGGCTCTGGTCGGGGGGGGGGGGGGGGGGGGGGGGGAGATGGGAGGGGGGGGGGGGAGTGGGATCCTCCAGAAAGGGGCTGCAGGCGTCGATTGAAGATTTGAAGCAGGTCAGAGATCACCAGATCTCAGGTCAGGTTCACCGGGGAGACCTCCTTGTGGTGTTGGGCCACTCGAACTCGGGCCGTAGGAGTCGGTGGAGGAAGCTGGGTTTCTGTTGCAGTAAACCCCCCCCCACACTTTTTGCCAGACTATTGATGCACTTTGACTTGATGTGCCCTGAGTCCCTGCCAATCAGGTTCCCAGGGCCAGTGTTCTTTCCCAAAACTGTACCTTGTAGCCCCAATTGGCACTTCTCTGGCTACATGTCAGTCCCTTGTAAAAGGTACCATGGGTATTAAGGGCACTGTGGCCAGGGAAGGCCTTTAAGGGCTGCAGCACTTATTGTGCCACCCTTAGAGGCCCTGTGTGTATGTGTATATATGTATGTATACAATTGCAGGCTGTGTGTTCTGGTGCAGAACAAAGTGAAGAGTCGACATGGCACATCATTTGCTCCCCTCCTATGTCGCTATGTATCAGTTACTAGCCCATTCTTTGCCGACCCCTAGGATTTATAACTGGCCTTGTTATGTGATCCCTATTTGTTTTATACTCCCATTTGACTCATGCACTGAACTGTTACCTTCCTTTCCTGGAAATTGTAAAATAAATATACCTGTGTGCCATGCCTGCAACCCACTGCCCTGGCATAGGTCAGCCGCTGCTCTATCGGGGTGCACTATACCAGTGGGGAGGGTACAGATGCATGATCCCTGTAGCCCCCAAGAACCCAGAGGACCTGCCCTGCCTTTCCCAACCAGACAGTCTCCCGTGAGCACCGGATTTGCTCACCAACAGCCAAATCCGTCAGTCTGCAACCGACTCCCACAGCTTGAGTTAGAGTGGCCCAACACCACAAGGAGGTATCCCCGGCGATCCTGGCCTGGGATCTGGTGATCCCTGACCTACCAAGAGTCTCCCAATGACGCCTGCAGCCCCTTTCTGGATGATCCCCCCAGACCGGAGCCGATAAGTAGATTATGACGCCAAAAGGGACCCCTGCACCTGATGCCCCATGGCCTTGGGTGGTTCACCAATGGCATCCCAACATACCTCTCCAACCAGGGGTCGCCTCCAGTGGATCTTCGTGGATGAGCCTGCAGTGTTTGTTCAAACCGGACAATCCTCACTGAAAGTAACAGGGCACCTGACGCCAAAACAGCAACCTGCACCCAAACGCCCTAGTGCCACTGGGTGCACTTTCAGTGCTTACTTGAACTCCCTTTTGCCCTGAGCTTAAGTCCAGGAGCTTTGCTCCCTCAACCTTGTGGCCTGCACGTGAGCAGCCACCAACCGGAGGCCCCCTATTCCCCACTGGATATCACTGGGCCTCAGCACTCTTCACCCGGCCGCCCTAATGCCGCTAAGGGTGATTTGAGAGTGTATCCTTGGCCCTGGGGGAACTCTGATTCTAACCTTATAAAACCAACTCCCTAAACTGAGTACTTACTGTTCAACTCATAACTCAATTTCCCTTCCATAGGATTGCCTTGACTGCTTTTCTGTGAAAAATATTTGAAGTGTGGAGTTGGAAAAGTACCAAGTAATCTGAAAAGTAATTCCCATTGTTTTATGAACAAGTGATTTACCTGTAACCAATCCAATTGCATTAAACTGCATCCAAACTGTATTTAACTGTATTTTTCTTGCAAAGTACTATTACACTTACCTGTACCAGGCCTGGTTTGGTTCTAGAACAAAATACAACTAAATAATATTTTTGGACAAAACAAATTGGTCAGAGTTCAGTCTCCGAGTGTGTGACATCATTTGTACAATAAATGCTTAACACTGACCTCTGATAAAGCCTTACTGCTTGCCCACATTACCACAAAGAGAGTAATGTATCATCTACTTTAGCCTCTGCATCCCTTTGGGAATTCACTAGACTGTGCATACTAAACCTTACTTTGATATAGAATATGCAGAGCCAACCTCCTACAACTCCCAGTCAAAATCACATCAAATACTGGCAAAAAGTGAAGGGGACAATGTGAAAAAGGGGCCCTTTCCTACAGGAGTCTAGAACAGACATGTCTGTTCAGTATCACTGGAGCTTTACTTGAATGAAGGATGAGTGATTGCATTGCTCAAAGGGCCCATCCACAGATTGGTCTTGTGACCTCAGGGAGCCAGTGACAAGGTTGGAGCACTGGTGTGATGTGCTTTGCTAGGCGAAGGTTTGGTAAACAGTGCCCTCTTGGTGAATGTAGAAAAAACTTTAGCTATGGTTTATACAAAGTATGCAGCAGTGGACTAGATTAAAATGCACAGTAAATTTACAAACCTTTGCCGAACGATGGAACACTTCCTGATTATCACCAAGACATAAACCACATGACAGAATGCATTTAAAATATCACATATGCACTATTTCTTGAACTAAGGAAATATAAATCTAGTTGGTCAAGATCTACCACACTGTGGACTAGTGCCTACAAATTCCTTGCTATTAGACTATTCCTTGAAAAATGTTGTGAAGTTCAGGCTTTATAGAAATGCTAAATAGCTTAGACATGTTTCTGTCCCACCTAAAGATCACTGCAAGATATTCAAAAGCTTTTAACTAGCACCCCACCTAGAGAAGAAGAGTGGTGAATAGAAGCAAAATGGTACACATCTGCTGAACAAAGACCCACACTCGAAGTTGTGTCTCCATCATGTGAATCGTTTGGCCTAGTCCATGCTCAAATCATAAAACCCATGACTTCACCTTTAAACAACACATCTAACACCGTTACCTATAGGGATTTGCTTTATAACTGATCAGGAAATACCTCTACAAAAAATAGACCCATCAACAGCTGCAAACTTGTCTCCCCGTCGGAGGAGCTACGACACCAACCAAGATGGCCGCATAGTCTCCCGGCTCCGCTGACCTCCGTCCTTCGCTCTATTATCCTGTTGCTTATCCTGATTACCTGCACCGGATCCGTGTGTGTGATCCGACCCGCATTCCAGGGGTGCAATCCCGGAGTCTCTCCGCCGTTGCGGAGCTACGTCGAGTGTCGCATTGAGGCCTAACCCAGCAGGGAAGCCGGGGTCTCGAGTGCTGGCTCTGCCGGGTCCGAGCTGAATAACAACAGACTGCTGAATGTGGTTGGGTCCGGTCTCTGGAGCACTCGGACTTCTTTGATTGTTCTGCTACCAACAGCTGCCTGGTGCCCTACAGTAGGTGAGGTGACGAGTGACGCACGGTGCTGTGTCGCGGGGGTCCCTGACCGGGGGTTTGGCATTCACATCGCCCATTCCCCCGGGTCGGTGCCTCGCTGCGTACTACTGCTCGCTAACCGTCAGTCCCTCATGGCTTACTCCTGGCTCCGCCTAATTTTGCCCCGGAGATGGCGCCTCTCCGTGGGGACCACCATGTTGGAGGACGAAAGGCATCTAGCGGAGCAGGCTCGAACTGGTCCGTCATTGCGAACGGTGCTGGAGGCACTCATGGCACTTAAGGGGACTATTGAAGTGCAGACTTGCAGTTTGTTGTCTGCGACGGATGGACTCACAGGCCCGAGACCGGATCCTGACTCAACACCCGCTACCCGGCAACCAGCCCGCTTTTCAATAGATGTTTCGGAGACGTATTTTGACCCGGCGCTGGAAGCAGGGTTTGCCCCTATTGTAATGGATCTACCTGATTGTACTGTACCTGGTCACCCAATGGAACCGTTGGAACCCCCGATTGTGTATCCCTCGGAACATTTACATGTCGTCCCCATTTTGGAACTTTCTACTTTCTATCTTTTGCTGTTTCGGACCATGTCGACTCCCCTCCCCTGTCGGTCCTTCAAGATGGCGGATGGGGTAAAGCTTGGATTCGAAGGCAGGGAGGGGCAACATTGGTACCAGCCATCTACATTGGGACCTGCCGTTCTTTTCTCATCTGTGTACTCCTTTTCTGCAGACTTTTGCAGTATTTTGTGGAATGGGCTTTCCTTAATTGACGATTTCAGTGAATTTGATCGACGGGGCCAGGGTTGAGATTTTATCTGGGTCTCTCATTGTGGCACTATGTTTAACGGGATTGTTTTATTGACCTAACGGAGTCCGGGGCGGGGCTGGCTACGACGGGGGAAGGAGACCGGGAGTCCGTAGAAATATGCCCTCCTCCGATTTCCCTCATCGAGTGGGGTTCTTTGTCTTTTCCTTTCTTCTAAATTTCGGGTTCTGGTTACTGGGCGACAGGCACGCTGCGAGGGGGGTGGCCGTAGTCATCAGCAGGGGTGCAGGGTGGGGGGGGTGTGGGGATGGGTGTTCGTTTTTATTTTTGTTCTATGGCCTCTTTTCTTTCTTCTCTTCCCTTGTCTTTTCTTCTTTTTCCTTTTCCGGATTAGTGTAGTGGGTTCGGCTTTCATACATCCTTGTTTCTACATCTGTACCTTGACTTTTCTGAGGTTTTGGTGCTATGGGGCGGACAATAATGATGGCGTAGACGAATAATAATGTGCTAGTTTATCCTGAAGCCGTATGTCTTAACGCCGTAGACTTACATTATAGCGAGCTTATTTTGGACACGTGGTTCTTTTGCTCGCCCCCCTTTGTGATCCGAGACACTGTACGACACCTGATCCTTTCTACTTACTATTGTAAAATGAAAACCTCCCAGCCTATTTCCGAATTGAACTGCCTTTGCAACCGATGCGCTTTGTGGATGGAGTTCCTATGCTCCCAAGGGAGGCGGGTTTGAAATTGGACTGTAATACCGTACTGAAACGCTTAGCGGCCAGCCCTGGGGGTTGTAGGCCCTTGTCTGTATTTGATTGCAAATGTTAAATAAAGGTTTTTAAAAAAAAAACTTGTCTCCCTACTCCCATTTTCTGTAAAACTCTTTAGCAGTGTTTCGTCTCACTGTATATCTCAGCCTCCCAGACAACTCATAACTTACACCAATTTCTCATTATCTCTATGCAGATGAAACCCAACTTTTGTTTTTAACCCAATTTTCACTAAAAACCTGCAAACCCAAATTTCCAACTGCCTCACAGTCAAATGCCACTGATATGATCACCTTAGGCTAATTCAACTAAAACTAAAATAATCTACTTTACTACCTCTTCAGCACCTGCATACCTGCTTTACCCTATCTAGTTCTCCCAGACATACTACCTCACACACTGTGAACCAGAAATCTCCTTATCCATGGCAAAGCTTCCATGAACATGACACAGCCACATTGCAACTACTGCCTATTTGAAAAATGTGTCTACACATTTCCTTTCACATGTAGAAGTCACCAATATTCAGCAAGTTCTACTTTACTATCACAACTGTCTTCTAGTTGAGCTCGTGTGTACTCTTTTTCCCGGTTAGATAGAGCACTGAAATGTGCCACAAGGGTCCCATCAATCTGTCCAAACACACTCCTAGCTGTCAGCTAAGAACAACCTGCTATAAGTTATTGATTCTGATCTTCAAAGCCTTAATAATTCTTCCAAAAACTGCCTCTTCTTTGCAGGTAAGTTTTAACTTGTAATTTTCGTTCATGGAATGTTAAACCCTAGTCTACCCCAACCCAATTTGTGAGGCTTCCTGATTTTGGCCCTTCTACTTACTGGCATTCCTACATTGGAGCTCTCCCCCATCTGAAAGATGCGTTCCGCTAACCAGCATCAAGACTGCTCTCGAGGATCACCAAATGTTAGGACATCGTCAACATCTACACCCCAAGCGCTCTTCACTAAACCGGACATTGTAAATGTATATAAATAAGACATGTTCATACTGTCTATCTATGTAAAACCCCTATCACCGATTAATAACCAGAACATACTCAGTAGGTTCCCATGCTTATAACACACTACATACTGTTCAACTGTTCCTATGAACCTTATTTTTTATTCAGGTTTCGGTTGCTGCAGTAAATACAAATAAATGACAGCAAATTAAGAGGCAAGAAAGGTATGCAAGAAGGGGAAAGCAACAAGGTAGAAATTATGGCGACTAAGAAAGGACATTAATATGGAGGGGTCACAGAAAAGGTTAAATGTAGATCACTGAAATATAAAAGGAGTGACTGGAGAAAAGCATAGGTAAAAAGAGGCAGATCACACTGATCAGTTACAGACCTCATCAGTGCAGAGGTGGAATTAGGCCATACAGAACTTGCAAGATGTCCCAGGATTGGGGTGAAAGGAGAAAATGGTTGCACCCTTCTAGTGCCAATTTAAAAGGGCATGAATCTCCCTCCCTTCGGTTAAAGACTCGGCAGTGCAGGCTACTGAAAAAAGGTAAATACTCACCAGAAAGCCGAACCGAGACAGTGGCTGGTTTTGCAGATCCCAAGATCACCACCCGCTCAACCCAGGCCAGAGTGTCAAAATGACCGCGGGGGTCTGCAGAGCTGCAAAACAGGAAGGAACAAACTTGAAGCAATGTAAAACGCTCAGACAACCTCACTATTCCTCCTTCACAAAAAGGTTTCAAATAAAGAAGTGATTTTTTGGAATCAGGGTTCACCATCAAGGTAATCTTTACTGAAAGCATTGACCATCTCTGCCAATGTGTAGCATCATAGAGCATTTCTAAAAACTGAAGTTGTTCCTTTTATTTTTGAACATATTACATTAGACAGTATGAAAAGTAATTTTCTTTTAAACAGATTTTCCTTTTAAAATGATTGCAATCAAAATTAGAAAATAAATATGAACGGACAATACTGATTCAGCTACGTCCAATGCTTTAAAAAAATATATAAAATATATTTAAAATAATAAAAAAGAATTGCAGGAGATTGTACCCAGAAAGGCAGCAGCTTCTAAGACCTGGAACAGCGTGGCACAGCTAACCGGATCTTAGGAGGGTTACTACTCTTTGGTGCTTACTTTTACTGCCCCACACCATCACCCTTTCCTGTGGTCAGGACACAGGACAAAGTCGCTGTCAAGCCACTTCACGTAGGTAAGCTTCCCTGACTTGTGGCGCCTCTATCTTTCCAGTGTTTTGTCCAAGGGAAAACAGAGTTTTGCTCAATCCGACAATTTGTGCAGGGTTAGTGAACAGCAAGGACAAGCACAGGCACTCCTAACCCATGCCACAGGAGAGTAACCTGCACTGACAATCAATAGCATTAACTGAGAGCAGTAGGAAGTGGACCGTGCCCATGACAAGACTAAATTGTGAACGGAGCTACAGATCGTGAATACTGTGAATGAGTGACAAGTGAAGGGAACCACTGGGCAAATTACTTAGGACTCCTTTGGAGGAAAGGGACTGGATCCTCACTAATTGACCATACAGAACTGTGGTCCAGCTGATGTTACAGAGCTGGTGTGCTTATCATCCACTTCCGTCCTTTCAAAGTAGCCCCTAGTCATGACATGTCTCAAGTTTAAGTGAAGAATCAAGTTGCAGAGGAATATGCCGAAGAGCCCGAGAGATCTGCAAGTCCTATAATGCTTCAGTATTACTTGAACGAAGTCAAAGAATAGTGAGGCACAGTTCTTCAAGCCCCCTATATAGTCACAGAAGGGGCAAACTGATTATCAGATCCGATGTTGAAAACCGTCAACGCTGAATGGCCTGTTACAGCAATAACACACAACTTAGAGTCCTTCTCTGATAGGGCAACAGGGGTAGAAGAAAGTCTGGTGTCATAATTGCCTGAATCGAGAAGTTGGAGTGACACTGCTGTCACAGATGCAGCTTTGGTGGACACGGAGGATGGGGGAGGCATAGGTGGGGTAGGTCTGCGATGGTCACTGGACTTAAGAGTGTGTATTCTGCAGCATGCTTTAAGTTAGTTGGAGATCTGCTATGGTGGTCAATTGCTCTTTCCCCCAACCTCAGTACAGACACAATCAAGTTAAGGAGGAACTTAAAATGCTAATATCTGGATGTTCACTACCCACTGAAAATGAAGGTGAAGCATGAGTGAAAGTAATACTGATTATCACAAACTGAAGGGTTTAAAATATTTTGTCTTTAAGGGGGTGCAAAGACGTCATGATGCTTCAAAATGTACAAGCTGGCAGGACGAACTGGTCAGCCTGAGAATCTACTAGTGGAGGGCTTGAGGATGTATATGAAGAGCAGCTCCTCAGTGGGGTTTGTTATGCTAGGATTATTTTACTTTTGGTGCTTCCATCTCTTAATCTACTGTGTATCCTGTTTATCTCCGAGTGAGTTACACTGCTTAATTTTACTGTGCTGTATAAATCAGTAAACATTTTTGTAAATTTGATGTTTTGGTAGAGCACCACCAGCAGCAGTTTGGCCCATTTTCTAATGATGCTCAACATTGTCTTTACCCACAGTTAGAAAACTTGTAGCTGAAACAGAACATTGATCCATTAAGGAAGATACCAGATCCACCGACCTGTAATACATCAATTATGCACACCATTAATTTCACCAAGTAGAGGAGGGACTGTTTAGGACTTCAATGAACATTCTTAAGATGGGTAGCTATGACTGCAAATAAGAAAATTAACTTATCTTTGGTAACATGCCTGGTTGATATGGATTATGTTACTTACCCTGTAGGCAAATGTTCTTAGCATTTAGTGCTGTAGATTCACATGCTTTGCATAAGTCTGCCATCTAGTGTTTGGCTCGGATGATCACAAGTTGTTGTTCCAAGAAATTTTCTTAGAGTCACGAAGCTGTGCGACTCCTCCTCTTGGTGAAACTTCGCATGGTCAACAACTCCATTTCCAGATTGTTTTGCCGTAGATCGGTGAGAATGGAGAAGTAATATGTATCATTAATGTGATGTCCATGCAGTAATGATGTAAGTATATAAAGTACATAAACTGTAAACTGCACATGTAAATCTACCGCATTACATGCCAAGAACAGATTCTTACAGAGTAAGTACAAATCCGATTGAGGCATGTTTGCTGTAGATATACATGCTTTGCATAGACTGTAAAGCAGTGCCTTTCACTAGGCAGCGGTTAACACGTAGGGGTTGCAGTTGTTTGATCAATAGTTTTTAGAATTGCTTGGCCAACAATGGCTGTTGACATGCAAAGATACATTAATGTTTTGTGGATGTGTGTGGAGTGGACCATGTTGCGGCTCTGCAAATATCAGCAATAGAAATGTTCCCTAAAAAGCCATAGAAGACAACACTTTCCTAGTAGAGTGAGCTTTAGAAGAAACAGGTAAAAGTATTTTAGCTTTAGCATAAAAAGTTTGGATGCATTTGACTATCCATCTTGAAAATCCTGATTTAGAAATTGTATTTCCTATGTGAGGAGGTGTGAATGCAATAAATAATTAGTCTTTATGAATGTTTTGGTCCTGTCAATATAATACATTGGAGCTCTTTTAACATCTAAAGTATGTAAAGCTCTCTATGCAACTTTATCTGGCTGCAGAAAGAAAACTGGTAATTCTGTTTATTGATTAATATGAAAGTTGGAAACCACTTATGCAAGGAATTTAGGGTTTGCTCTAAGTAGTACCTTGTCCCTATGAAGTTGGAAGAAAGGTTCCCCAAGGGTTAGTACCTGAATTTCACTGACTCTTAGTGAATTAATAGCAATAAAAAAAGATGAGTTCCAGTATAAGTATTGCAATTGATGGGTGGAGTGGTTCAAATGGAGGCCCCATAGGTCTTGTTAGTACGATGCTTTAGTTCTATGCTGGTGCAAGTCTGGAAGGAATGATTCTTTTAAGTCATTCCATGAAAGCTTTGATAGCAGGGATTTTAAATAATGACAAATGTTACAATTGCAATAAGTAATTATTGTTTGTACTTTTGCATTGAGTGGGTTGGTTTTGTTTCTGACAGTATATAATAAATCTTTTCCAATTAGCCATATAGCATTGCCTTGTGATGAGTTTGCAATCTTCTTTAAGAATGTCCATACACTGCTGTGGTAAGTTTAAGTACGCAGATTCAAAGACTTCAGGAGCCATACTACAAGGTTTATTTCCTTGGGATAGGGGTGTCTTCCTGGCCCGTTGTTCTGCTTGAGAAATTCCGGGTTAAGGTGAAGCTTCTCGAGTGGAATTAGGGAGAGCTCCAACAGTGTTGAAAACCATGGTTGGCAAGCCATGTTGGTGCTATAAGTATCATAGTGAAAGGTTTTTGTCTGCATTTCCTGGCCACTAATGAAAGTAGTGGGAGAGGAGGTAAAGCATATGGAAATATCCCCGATTAGTTCATCCATAGAGCGTTGCCCTAGGACTGTTCGTGTGGGTACCTGCTTGCAAAGTATGGGCACTTTGTATGTTCTGGGTTTTAAACAGGTCTATTTGTGTTACCCGCCCCATCTTTGACAGTATGGTAGGAGGGCTGTGGGGTGGACTTTTCATTTGTGGATGTGTTGCTGCGTCCTGCTTAGAAAGGCTGCAACTTGACTGCTTGTCCCCGAGACATGTTTTGCTAGTAGATTAAGGTTGTAATGTATTGCTATGTTCCATATTTCCTGTGCTAGCAAACCTTATTAGAGAGGGATGCGCCCCCCTGTTTCTGTATTTAATAAATAGTTGTTATATTGTCTGATCGAATTTGGACAACTTTGTGCTGTATGTGAGGTAGGGAGGCTTTCACTGCTAGGTGAACGGCTTGCAGCCATAGGTGACGGGAATGGAGATCACTGTGTTTGGAGTCCCATACACCTTGAATTGGGAGATTATGTAGATGAGCTCCCCAAGCAATCAAGGAAGCATCAGCTGTGAGAATTATTTTTGTAACTAGGTCTTGAAATGACAGCCTCTTGGATAAATTCTGTGGATTCCACCATTGCAGAGTGTGATGTGTGCAGCTGTCTACGAATACTAGATCATGAAGTTGACCCACTGACTGTGCCCACTGATGGGAGAGACATTCCTGGAGAGGTATCATGTGTAGTCTGGCATAAGGGACTATTGAAATGCAAGATGTCATCATGCCTAAAAGTCGTAGAATGTTTTGGTTGGGATTAGAGTCCCAGTTTGAAACTGTTGAATGAATGTTAGCATGTGGTTTATTCGGTCTGTATTTGAATATGCCAACTAGGATTGTGTGTTTAGCATGGCTCCTAGATATTGCTGTATTGTAGCTGGTTGTAAAGGTGACTTTTGTAAGTTGATGGTGAACCCTAATTGATGTAGTAAGTTTAGGGTTTGTGGAGTATTCCGTTTGTAAAGGCTAAGGCTGTTTGCTTTTATCAACCAGTCATCTAAATATGGAAAGATGTATATACAAATTACAGAGCACAATCACTTATATGTCTTTTACCTGACTTTGTAGTCAGTATGATTTTAATAAACCCAAATTGACACAATATAATTAAAAAGTTATTTGTAAACAAGCTTTGGTAGCAGTTTAACATAAGCTAGAAAGTTCTAAGGAGTCTTGATGTGGTTGACTCGAAGAAGCAGACAGCCGACACGTGTTTCTTGGTTTGATACGACTTTTTCAAGACTCATTGCGTATTCCTACAACAGTAGGTGAAAGTATTCTTCGAAAGACCTAGACATTTTCAAAGAATCCGTAGTGCACTAGACCAGTACAAGAGGATGCCACTTTTTGGAGACGAGACTCTTACAACATGACGAAGATGACGTGTTAGATATCACCGGATGTCTGGACTTCTTAAAAATGCGACGAGTGCTGAATTTATTATAATTCAAATACTATTGAGTACAAGCCTATTTTGCATCAGATGACTTGTTAAACATTACCGGACGTTTCGACTTTTAAAAATACAACTTTGAGTGCTGAACTTAATATAATTCAAATACTATTGAATACAAGCTTATATCTCATCAGAATACGGTTACTGGAGCATAGCTCCCATCATTTAACCTGAAAGTCTATTAGGATGCACCATACACGAGAGGATTGCTGGTGCCATTAAAATTGCCTAAGTTATCCTGTATGCAATATAATTGGAACTCTTGTACTGGTCTAGGGCAAAGAGTTTTTTGATCGAAATGACTTGCAGACCTCACAGCTTTCCTCTCCATGATCAAGTGAGGCATAGGTTGCAAACGGAATGTTGATTGGTATAGGGGTATTTAGAGTTACACTTGCGAGTTCGTTCCATTAGCAGGTCATTCTCTGAAGGACCACTGAAGTGAAGAAAAGGCCCAGCTGGGAGTGGGTCGCGGAAGTGAGCCAAGGACCTGTTACGCAGAAAGATGATCGGTTGGAATGCCATAAAACTACACGATAGAGGCAATACAGTAGTGGATATTTACTAGAACTGAAGGGAGCCAGAAAGAGTCTCTAACTGCAGCGCGAGAGATTAAATCCAAACCAGTTGATGGAAAAAAAAGGATCTGAAATTGTAGTCGCTGACCATGCGCAGTATCACCAAGAGGAGAAGTCACACAGCCTTGCGACTCAAAGAAAGCTTCTCGGAACAAAAACAACTTGTAATCATCCGAGCCCAACACCAGATGGCGGGCTTATGCAAAGCATGTTTCTAAAGCACATTGCCTAGAACATAGACTAATCAAAGATTGCTCACCTTATGAATATTCCTTCAAGGTGTCAAATGGAACAACGTCTGTTCTTAAACTTTTTTCTGCACTTAAGCAAGGCGTGCACAATTATGAAAAGAGCTACTATAGCAACAAATACAGCACATATCTTCATACCTTGGGATCTCATTAACTGCAGCACTAGCTCATCGACAGGATTGCGAGTGGTATGGAATTTACAGTAAGATGATGTATACACTAGGATTATGCTTAACGACGGTGAGTAACTATCACGTAATTCTTCTGGCATATTTGTCACAAATAAATTAGTCTCAAAGGTGCACCTCCATGGTAGGTGGGACCAAGTAGTGCCAGTTAACTAAGGCACTGTTTGCCCTAGAAGCACAAGTTACTTACCTTCGGTAACAATATATCTGTAAGAAATAGTAGTTAGTATTAGATTCCTTACGTTGGAATATCCCCAGGCGTCAGACTGGATCCGAAAACTTTTGCGTAGCAGTACCCTTGCGCATCGGTAGGTGTTGTCTGCGGCTCGGCGTTCGTCGTCGTTGGCGCCGGGATGACGGCGCCGGAGTACTTAGACGCTGCCCTCGCGCGCTGAAGTCCGTTCTTATACATAGCTTTTCCACGCCAGAAACGCAGAGCCATGATAAAAACCAACACTGGTGCCATGAAACTAGGGCCCTAAAAGGGGATGACCTTAATCCTAGATATCGGTTTGCAGAACGGGGCGGATGGGTGGGGCGGTAAGAAATCTAATATTAACTACTGTTTCTTACAGATATATCGTTACCGAAGGTAAGTAACTTGTGCATCTGAAAGAAACAGGTTAGTATTAGATTCCTTACCTTAGAATAGATACCCCAGCAATACCAACCCCGGTGGTGGGTCTGCGAACCAATGATCACACCAGAAAGTCCTGGAGAACGGAACGGCCGAAAAAGCCATCTCTCCGGACTTGGCTGTCCAGGCAGTAGTGTCTTGCAAACATGTGCAGCGAGGCCCATATAGCTGCCTGACAGATGTCCTGCAAGGGGACTCCCCGACCCAGGGCAGAAGTAGCCGCCGTGGCCCGAGTGGAATGGGCCCTCAGCCCAACAGGGGGCTCCTTTTTAGCCAAAGAGTAGCATACCTTGATGCACAACACAACCCACCGAGAGATGGTCCGCTTGTGCACCGCCCGACCTTTCTTAGCGCCCACGTAACCAACAAAGAGTTGGTCATCCACCCAGAACTGGCGTGTAAGATCCAAATAAAATGAGAGAGCATGTTTTGGGTCCAGATGGTGGAGCCTCTCTTCCTCTTTCGAGGGATGCAGAGGCGTAAAGTAGGTGGGCAAGGTGATGGACTGCCCAATGTGGAAGGCTGTGACTACTTTGGGCAGGAAAGAGGGTCGTGTCCGCAACACAACTTTGACCGGATGGACAGAAAGGAAGGGAGGTTAAGAGGAAAGAGCCTGGAGCTCACTCACCCTCCTGGCAGAGGTGATGGCAACCAGGAATGCCGTCTTCAGAGTAAGGAGACGAAGAGGACAATTATGAAGTGGCTCGAAAGGAGCACACATCAGATAGGTCAGAACAATTTTCAAGTCCCACGGAGGCATCACAAAAGGATAAGGAGGAAACATATGAGTGATGCCCTCCAAAAACCTATTTACAACTGGGGACTTGAACAAAGAGGGCTGATTAGGGCGCCCTTAAGAAGGCGGAAATAGAGGTCGCTGCCGCTCTCCCTTTTGGGTCACACAGTACTCTTCAAGATGATGGCTCTTGCCCGCTTTTTGTATGCGCTCCAGAATTCAATGGATCCGGTTTCCCCTCGGCATTTTAAGGAAATTGAATATCTCCAGAGACAGCTTCTCTGGGATGGCAGGCCGCGCATCGCTTTCACGAAACTGACGCTGCCCTGGTATGACGGGGGGGGGGGGGGGGGCCTATTGGGATTGGCCTGCCGGATATGCGGAGGCATTATTGGGCGTCTCAGCTGGCGGCAGTGAACCAGGCTATTTATGGCTCTCTGCTGGATCCCGCCTATGCGATGGACCGTGGACAAGTGCCCGGTGGGGAGTTCACTAGGGCATTGTATGCTAGAAGGGGCGATTCCCTTTAGTTGGGCCTACGGCGGTTGCTGTGCAGGTCTGGCATGAGGCTACACGTTTCCTTAAATGGGATGGGAGGATAACTGCAGCCAAGCCGCTGTGGAATTCTGAATGCCGGGGTAGTTTATGGAAGACATAAGGTTTTGATAAATGGGACCTTATTGAGATTTCGAAGGTTGGAGATATGTGGGGCAAGGACGGATACATTCAGTTTGAGACTACAGGTGAGTGAGATATCAGATGCAGGAGACGGAGCAGTTTTGTTATTTACAGATTAAGCATGCACTGATAGCTTCTATTCCCTGGGGGGCGACGCCCCCGGAGGCTTCCCCGCTGGAGGATCAGGTGTTAGACAGCCACCTCCCAACGAGGACGATCTCTTTGATATATAAAAAGTTAGTCAACCACATGGGGGATCCCCTTGAGGTTCTCAGGGATCAATGGACTGCAGATGGACTGGTCCTTGATGATGAAGACTGGAGGGAGGCAGTGGCGTCTCCAAGGGTCATTGCTATCCAAATGTGGCTCAGATTGGTGCAGCTGAAGATCCTCCACAGTTGTTATGTTACTGGCTCCAGATTGGTGCGCATGGGTTTGGCTGCGAGTGGTGAATGCAGAAGGGGGTGTGGAGAGGCTGGAACGCTCATGCATGTGCTGTGGGACTGTGCCCTTATTCGGGGGTATTAGTCCGCGGTCCATGATAGGGTGCAGGAAGTATGGGGTGTGGGCCTCCAGCTGGAGGCGCGTAGATGTCTTTTGAATGTCTGGGAACCGACGGATCTCACGTCTCATGGCAGGGTCTGGGTCACGCTTGCCTGTGCAATTGTTAAGCGTAACATTGCTCAACTGTGGGGGGCGAACCATACCCCCACCATAGGGAAATGGATGGAAGACCTGGATTGGTGCATGTTTAGAGAGCGGGCTGTGTATGTGGCTAGAGGGAGACTCAAGAAGTGGGGGAAGGTCTGGGGGGCCTGGAATGCATTTAGGGGTGATATCTGTGCATTTCCTGTGGCTCCAGAGATTCACGAGCCGGTGGAAGTTCCCTGAACCCGTAGTCTAATTTTTGTAATGTATTTTGCAACAATGAGAGGGGATATCATTTATCATTTTTCAGGTCGGACCCAGTGTACTTTTTGGTGTGTAAGTGTATTTTATTTTTTGAGTGCATTTAATAAAAAGATATTTAAAAAAAAAAGGCAGAAATAGCAGAGAGCCCTTGATAGGGCCCATAGCAGAGCCCTGCTAGGCAAGAGAGAGAAGAAAGAGGAGAACCTCCGAAAGTGGGACAGAAAGGGGATCCACAGCCTCTGCTGTGCTATATGCCACAAATTTGTTCCACCTACAGGCGTATACCGATTTTGTGGAGGGACGCCTGGCTGCCAGAATCACATTACAGACTTCAGGAGGCAAGTCAAATGGACTTAACTGCCGCCGCTCAATCTCCACGCATGTAAGTGGAGAATGGACAGGTTCGGGTGGAGGACCGTCCCCTGCTGCTGCGACAGAAGGTCCTCCTGAAGAGGCAGACGAATTGGGGTATCAACAGACATGCTGAGTAGCTCGGGATACCAGTATCTTCGTGCCCAGTCCGGAGCCACAAGAATAACTTGGGCCCGGTCACGTCTGATCTTCTTCAGCACTCTGGGCAGAAGTGGTATAGGCGGAAAGGAGTACAACAGACCGCAGCTCCACTAGCGACGAAAAACGTCTCCAAGCGAGTGCCGCCTTGGAAATTCCAACTTGCAGAACTGATGACATTGCGCGTTCTCTTCTGTAGCGAATAGATCTAACCAAGGCTCTCCCCATTGCTGAAAGAGGCCTTGCGCCACGCCCGAGTTCAGATGCCATTCGTGATCCATCATGCACCGACGGCCGAGCTCGTCCGCCCTGGCGTTCAGGGAACCTGCCAGGTGTTGAACCACCAGGGTCACACCCTGATGTTCCAGCCACTGCCAGAGGCGCAGAGCCTCCTGGCATAGGGTCCACGACCCCACCCCACCCTGTTTGTTGGAGTACCACATGGCAGTGGTGTTGCTGTGAACACCTGCACTACACTCCCCCGGACAGAAGGGAGGAATGCCTTCAGTGCAAGCCGGATTGCCCGCAGCTCCAGAAGGTTGATGTGGAGCCGGGACTCCGCCGTAGACCAGAGGCCTCTGATATCATCCTCTCCCATGTGGCCCCTCCAGCCCTGGAGGGACGCGTCCGTCACAACTACTTGCTCCGGTTGGGGTAAGGAGAGGGATCTGCCACTGACCCAATCGCGGTCCATGAGCCACCACTGCAACTGTCTTGCAGTGCCCTCCGAGATCAAGACATGGTCTGACAAGTTGCCCTAATGCTGGGCCCACTGAAACTTCAGGTCCCACTGCAGAGCCCGCATCCGCCACCTGGCGTGATGCACCAGAAGGATGCAGGAGGCCATCAGCCCCAGAAGCCGCAGCGCCAACCTGACAGAGACTCGGATAACGGCTAAAAGATCAGAATCAGAGCCTGAATATCCCGAACCCGCTGTTCGGGAGGATAAACTCGAAACTGCGCTGAGTCTAGAACTGATCCAATGAAGAGGAGTTTCTGAGAGGGACACAGGTGTGACTTCGGCACATTGATTGAGAACCCTAGCAGGTGCAGGAGTTCGGCTGTAGTCTGGAGGTGGCTGACTACGGTCTGGGGCGAGCCCGCCTTCAACAACCAGTCGTCGAGGTAGGGGAAGACAGAAACCCTAACCTACGCAGATGAGCTGTGACCACCGCCATCACTTTCGTGAACACCCGTGGGGTGCAGGTAAGGCCGAAGGAGAGCACGGTAAACTGAAAGTGCTTGTGGCCTACCGTGAACCGCAGGTAACGCCGGTGGGCTGGCAGGACGGGGATGTGAAAATAAGCGTCCTGCAAGTCCAATGCTACCATCCAGGCTCCCGGGTCCAGGGCAGCTAAGACCTGAGCCAAAGTCAGCATCTTGCACTTCTCCTTCCGGAGGAAGCCATTGACGTTTCGCAGGTCCAAGATAGGGCGTGGGCCCCCTTTGCCCTTCTTGGGAACCAGAAAGTAGTGGGAGTAACAACCACACCCTACTTCTGGCCCAGGAACGTGCTCAATGACCCCCTTGGCCAAGAGGGCCGCAACTTCCTCTTGCAGAAGACTCAAGTGATCCCCCACACACTCAGTGGCATGGCTGGAGGGCTTGCCTCGAAGGGGAGGGAGTAGCCCCTTCGGACGATTTGCAGCACCCACCTGTCCGATGTGACAGTGCGCCAGTGGAGGGGGTGATGGCGAACCCTGCCCCCCACGGGCGTCACATGGGCCTGAAAGCTCGGACTAGGAGGGTTTTGAGGTGGATGCTGCAGGGGTAGGTGTGGACTGACCTCGCCGTTGTCCCCGACCGCCGCCACGGCGGTTACCACATCCCCCACCGTGCTGGATGTTAGTCTGCGGGCCGTGGCTGGCAGGACGTGTGGGGGCGCCCCTTCCTTGGCCACGAAAGGAGCGAAAGGCAACAGTTTGCTGGCGCGGGCCGAGAGGCCCAAGGACTTGGCCGTAGCCCTGGAGTCCTTAAAGCGCTCAAGCGCACTGTCTGCCTTGTCGCCAAAGAGGCGACGGCCATCAAACGGCATGTCCATAAGGGTGTTTTGGACATCAGCCGAAAAGTTGGCAGACTTCAGTTAGGCGTGGCGACGAATCACAACCGTCGTTGCCATCGCTCTGCCCATCAAGTCCGTGGTATCCAGCCCACACTGGATGGAATACCGTGCCGCATCTCGACCCTCTACAAGCGCTTGGGTGAGTTTAGTCCGGACCCCCTCTGGACATTGTGGCAGCACTTCCGTGACCGTGTCCCACAGAGAGTGGGTGTAACGGTCCAAGAGGCACGCAGTGTTGACTGACCGCAACCCCAAACTAAGTGAGGAGAACATCTTTTTACCATACTGTTCGTACCTCCTGGATTCTCGATCGGAGGGAGCCTTCGGGAATGCGGTCTGGGAGTTAGAGGCCTGGATGACCCGGCTCTCGGTGGTGGGGTGGATGGACAGGAAGCAAGGGTCGCCCGGAGCCAGGCGGTGGCGCCTGGCCATGTTCCTATCTACAGGCGGACCTGTAGCGGGCTTGGACAAAGTGCCCAGAAGAACGTCTGACAAAGCCTCATTAAACGGCAGCAGAGGCTCAGCTGCGCTTGCCTGCGGTTTAAGGACCTCAGTGAGTAGGTTAGTCCTCAAGGCCGCGACAGGGAGCACGAGGCCCAAGGCCTTGGCAGCCCGCGTCAGCACCACACTATAGGCAGCCCCCTCCTACGTAGCCACGGAAGGAGGGGAGACAAAACCAGTGTCTGGCGAAGTGTCCAGACCACTGGCCTCCCCTAGCTCACCTGCCCAGTCCTGAGAAGACTGGCACTCATGTGCCAGAGGGTCCTCGGACCCCTACCAATCCTCCTCGCCACCCATCTCCTGATACTCAGGGTCAAAGGATGGGGCCGGGTGGTAGAAGTAAAAATCTCCGAGCGGCGCCGGACACGAATCGAGGGTAGGAACGGGGACGACGTCATCCTGGGACGGCGCCGGAGGAGACCCCTGGGGGCCGGCGCCAGCGGGTGAGTAAGGTCGACCGGCGACTACCCGGATCTGGAACCGGATCTAACGGGGGCCTGTGGCGTCTGGACTGGAGTCGCCGATGGCGCCGGGGCCGAAGCACCCGGCCCGCTTGGGGACCCAGTCGGGCCGCGTGGCCCGAAGGCGCCGCGTAACCAGACGGAGGAGTGAGCGACCTCTTGGCCATGAGGAAGGCCTCGATCTCCTCCGGCGTCGCGTTCTGCCCAGGGACCAGCGGGTATGGAGCAGGCTGCGACGCCTGGGGCTCCGGCGGAGCAGCGTCGGCGGTGTCGCCCAAACCTCCGGCCGCGTCACGTGAGCGTCAGGGGGAGTCAGAAGAGCGATGTCGCCTCTTCGACTTCTTGTGCCTCTTACCTGAGGACTTCGAGCCCAAAGACTGATGACGACTCCCGCGACCAGTCCCTCGACCTCCTTCCGGACCGGGACCTCGAGCGCCGACTGCCAGAGCTTGAGTCGCTTGCGGGACCGCTCCCGTCTAGCTTTGGACGTCAGGGCCCGGCAGTCAGAGCAGGACTTGTCGTCATGGTCGGGCCCAGACAGTGAAGGCACCGGCGATGGGGGGTCGGTAACCGACATCAGTCGGCTACAATCGACGCAAGGTTTGAACCCTGGCCTCTCTACCGGCATTGTCGGAGTCGAGTAACTTTGAAAGATGATCAAAAATGATCGAAAAAGTTAATCAAAAATGGACTATGGGTACTACTTTTTCCTGGAATCAGAGCTTTCTGGCGTGGAAAAAAGAAGAACTGACGTCAGCGCTCGTGGGCGGCGTCTAAGTACTCTGGCGACGTCATCCCGGCGCCAACGACGGACGCGGAGCCGCAGACAACACCTACCGACGCGCAATGGTACTGCTACGCAAAAGTTTCCGGATCCAGTCTGACACCTGGGGATATTCTAAGGTAAGGAATCTAATACTAACCTATTTCTTTCAGATATGAAACAAATGCTTCAGAAAAATATTCAAGGATGACCATGGGCCTGCCTGACCAATGTCAGCAACTGGGACTATTCAGAAAAAAGCCACGGAAGCAGCCAATGCCCTGGTGGAATGAGGACCAATGCCAATATGTAACATATGTTGATATAGAGTGTATGAAACTGAGTTTGTGTTGCAGTAAACCCCCCTTCACAACTGTTGCCCCCTTTCCAGCTACTAGATGCTGTTTTTAACTCTGACATTGCACTGAAGCCTGCTAACCAGATCTCAGGGCCAGTGCTCTTTCGTAAAACAAGGAAATTTCAAACCGTAACCCAATTGGCAATGGCCTTTAGTGAGAACTGGGGGACCCAAAAAAGTATCTACTGCATATGTGATACGTAACAAGGATTTTTGTTGTGTTAATTGAGTGGAGGGTGCCCTCGATGCTTCCTGCTTCCATCTATTAATCTTTTTTAACAAAGGACATTCGCACCCCTGTAAGTCCCTAGTAAATGGTACCCCTGGTACCTAGTGCACGGATGCTAAAGAGGGTTGCAGCATATCTTAGGTCACCCTAAGGGAAACACATTAAAATCCCACACAGACTGCCACTGCAGGCTGCGTGACATGGTGCAAACAATGAGTGAAAACATGACCTGGCCACTCCTGGGTGCCATGCCGAAGTCACTGCATTTAATATAAGTGCCACACAAAAGACCGTAGTCAACGCCCTTATAACATCTCGGCTTGACTACGGCAATATTCTGTACCTGGGCGCTAACAAAGCAGTAGTCGGCCGACTACAATTGGTCCAGAACGCAGCAGTCCGCCTATTGTGCAATATTCCCAAAAACATTGGAGTCTCAAGTCATCGCCGGGAACTCCATTGGCTCAGGGTTGAAAACAGAATCCGCTTTAAAGCCCTGAACTATATGTTCAGAATTAAAGCAGGCACGGCACCTAAATACCTCCTAGCTCTAGCCCACCCTTACACTCCCAAGCGTAACCTTCGGTCGCAATCAGCGGCCAACTTTTGTGTGCCAAGATTCAAACTGGCAAGAGTAGGTGGCAGATCTTTCGCACACCTGGGACCTTCCCTCTGGAACACACTCCCTCCCTTTATCCGAAAGGAGGAAAATTACGTCAGGTTTAGAAGGCATGTCAAGACCTGGCTATTTGATCAATAATTCTCAATAGCCACCTTCCTTCTCCTGTCTTTCTACTAGCTGAGTCTAGGCGCTGGGAAATCCTTTTTGGGTAGCTGTTGCGCCCTACAAGTTGAAAAAATAAATAAATAAATTAAGTAAGTCACCCATACAGCAGGCCTTTGAGCACAAATGAAGGGTACATCATATTTTATGTGAGGACATAGCTGCATGAGCAGATATGCCCCTGTGGTGTCTAGTTCTATTACCAGCCCTGATCAAAATGAGTTCCCCAGCTACAAATGGCTTCACTGAAACATTTGGTGTTTGGTATCAAACACATCGTATTAATATACCCACACTTATTCCAGTGGTGGATTTATTAATACATGCACCCAGAGGTTACCTTGAAGGTACCCCCTGAACCCTACTAGTCCTCTAGTGGCTGACTGGTCTTATCCAGCCTGCCACCACAGACGAGTTTGACCACCTAGGAGCTGAGAGCCCCGCTTTGAGGTCAGCTACAATACCTGATCTGGCAGAGGTTTACACCTCCTCCAACAGGAAAGGTAGCAAGATCAGTCCAGAGGCTTCAAAGCTCCTGCCATCTTTGACATGAGAGCCTGGCTTCTCCCAGAACTGAAGGCACATTTGGCACCATGACAGGCGGAAAATTAGATAGCCAGGCTGGACACAACTCTAGGGAGGAATTAGGAACTCTGGGGCAGGGAGATGCCCATTCCTCACATGAAGGGGTCATCGGGGAGGGTGGGGCGTGTAGTGACCTCCAGGGGCAAGTAGCCTATTGACTACTACCCTTCACTCCACTCAATGCCCCTAAATTCAGTATTTAGGTGGCACCTGGACACGAGGAAATCTGATTAGACTACTAGAGACAGAGGAAGCAAGAAGGACAGAAGAGAGGGAAAACTGAAGACCAGTACCAAAGATTAGCACAGAGAGTGACCCTGTGGCCCTCGTTTCCCCTCTTCACCAGGTCACCAAGACAGAGAGTGGGTCTCTAACCGCTGCAAAATGACGCTTCAAAGCACCCCTGCACCTGAGCGCCACAGTCAGAGTACGAGGGAGGTGATGGTGCCAAAGGGGTCCTGAGACCCTCAAAAGCTAAGTCGACCCTTGGGTTTGGCCACACTGGTCCCACAGTTGCAGACTGCAGCCTCTTTCTGCAGGGACTGAGAACCACGAGAGCCTTCAGCAGCTTGACCCCGCCAGACAAAGTACCACTACACACCAACCCCCCCAGCCCAAGTTCAAGTGGACAGACTGTCCTACGTTTCCCATACTCACCTGAAGTCCAGAACAGTTCTGTAAATCGTTGCTAAGTGACCCTATGCAGTATATGTCTTGTCCCCATAGGATCACATTACCGCTTGACGTACAGAGTACAAGTGTATTTTATTGAGATTTTAAAACTGATAATTTACCAAGTACTTTCCAGATTACGATGATCTTGGTGTCTAAATCCTTATAAAAATCTGTGCTATTCTTTATAAATTGGTATTGGATTTCTTTATAGAGTGTATGTCTCATTTACTGACTCTGTGTGTGCAATCAATGCTTAACACTATTTTCCGATAAGCTTAAACTGTTGGCCCATACTAACACAAAAGAGAGCATTTAGTTTTGTTACTTTTGTCTCTGTAAACTAATAAGGGTTGCCTGGACTCTCTAGTGTACCAACACGAGATACACTGTGCAGAGAGCCAGGTTCCTACATAGAGGATATCCCAACAAGAAATAGTGCATTTGGCCATTGTCTTGAACTTGGCTTCAAACAAGTGCATAAAGACTGATCGTCCACTCAGTCTTGTCAAGTGCGGTCAATATGGTACAATACTGCATGCCTGGGTCCTGAATATGCAGTCATTTCTCCTCCTTGGTTGGCTGCGGAGAAGGGAAGAACACTGGAAGAGTGGTAGACTGGCCCATAAGAAAAGCTGAAACTACCTTCGGAAAGAAGGTAAGATAGTTGAGAAGTACCAACTTAATCAGACAGAAAACTGTGGTGGCAAGATGAACAGAAGAGGTTGTAGTTCTTTGACCCTGCAAACGGAAATAATAGGCAACACAATAATTATTTTTGACATAGAAGTTGAAGCAAAATATGTTTCAGATCCCACAGTGGCACAAATCAGTGGATGGTAGGGGACAAGTGAAGCAAACCTTTCAGAAAAATTAAACAAGGATGCTTACTCAATAAAGCACATCAACACAGATAGTTCTGCTAAGTAGCCTTTAACCATAGCCACCACTTGATACTGCCCTGCAAAGGACCATGAACACATCATGACACCAGATAGGTGAGCTTTAAAGGGACTGAATCCTTCTGACACCACTCCAAAAAACTGTTTCAGCAACATGTGTAGATCGAATTGCTGGCAAGGCTGTCTGGACGACTGCTCATCAAGAAGGCAAAAGTACTCAAGCTGGCACCATTCAATATACAAGCATCCAGTCGAAGGTGAAGAGATGGACAAATGCTGAGTGCTAACAGATTAGCATACCAAATACTTCTCATCCAGTCAGGAGTGATCAGAATCAACTATGTACTTTCTGCAGTACTTTGGATAAAAGCAGGATCAGTGCAAACTTGTACACCAGACCCCCCCAAGGACAAACAAACCATTTAGCAGGAAGTGAATGGCACAGAACCGCAGACAGTTTCTTTTCTGGGCATTGGCAAAGAGATCCAAAGTCCCACTCTAAGTGCTTCAGCGAGAGGAAACAGAGCACTGACCCTCGAAGGAGGGAGCTTGCCAAGTGAGCACCCCTGGGTGCCCACATCCACAGGCAAATCTACTTTCAAAGTATACGACTCGACTGCATTCAGTCTGTAGATATAATGAAAGGTAATGCTGTTGTCCGAAACACTTTGGGACGTTGCTCCATATGATGGAAGTGATGTGGGTATTCAGGCACGACAAATGCCCTCTAGCCCATTTATGTATAGGTGCTGCTCTGACACAGCCCAGAGGCAACATGCCCTCCTGCTGCCAATATCAGCGGCCCAGCAAGAAGCAATCTGAGACTCTATAAGCTTGAGCGTTTGAAGGGGTCTAAAAGAGCAACCCCTCAAAGTTGATGGGGGTCATACACCAGTGCACATCCAGATGTACAGATTCTAAAGAAGACTCCGCTTCTTCTTCAAAAAGTTGTTTTCTATCTAAGGACATGTCAATGAAAATCGCAAAGAATACTCCAGAAAACGCTGTAGAACATATACAAGAACGCTGCAGCAGCACGACAGCCACACCCAGAGACCAGGTCAAGATGTCCACTGAGTCAAAGCTACACCTCGGTGCTGGAGAGTCATTGATGTATAAAAAAAATTTAAGTCTGCCTTATCAGCCAAAGCCAGGAAGGAGCATTCATAAGGGGAGGGAGATTAATTCTTCAGAAACTTCTCCCACTCAATCCTCATCCTTCACGGTCATGTGAAAAAAAATGCTCATGAGGTGACAAAAAAGAAAAAAGAAATATGATAAATTATCCAAACAAGTTGTACAAAGACATCTCCCATTCTGAAGTGTCTAAACTGGAGTCAGAATCAAGCCAGTAGTTTCTAGTGAATGTATCTATTAATCGCCAGCCAACTTTCCTGCTATTGTTAATCTGGGAAGCCCAGCCTACAGTCAGAGAACAATTCAAACCGGCGACTAAATAAAAAATCCAATTCTGGAGAGGATTGGAATATTTTCTGTTCAACTGGAATATTTGAGTATGCATACCTGAATACAAATGTACACGCCTGATCCCCCTGGACTGCTGTAGAGCAAGTATTCAGAATTTTATATAACCATTTATTTGGGATCCTTATGGCAAAACAATAGTTATGCTCTTTTTTTATAGGCATTTCTTTTGAGGCAGGAAATATCAGAAATAAAACTCCTCGCCATTGCAGGCTTGTTACTGGGAAAGAAATTAGATTTCTTCTTCTAGTTTGACTCTGATAAGTGTAATGACGCAAGGAGGAGCTTAAACTTCATTGAATAGCCAATTTAGTTAACACTCAATAGTCATTTTTCATGTCACCTACAACTCTGCTAAATGTTCTATGAAACTGACCATATAAAGCATCATCTGGGAGAGATACGGTCATTGTTCACTTCTGAGGTGGCTTTGATGCTGATGGCAAAGCTTGATGAACCCTTCTGCTTTTGGGGTGTTGTGAGAAAGTGGCTCTATATATACTGGACCAAAGTAAGGTACAGTGTGTATAGAGACCACAAACCCCAGAGGTATAACAGAGGTTAAAGTCAGGGCTGACCTTACTCTCAGAAGTGGTAGCTTGGTCGAGCAGTAAGGCAGTACCAGAGGACAGTGTAAAGCATTTGTTGTACCCACAGTCATCAAAAGGTTTCACACACTCAAGGACTGAACTCCAGGCCAATTGCATTTATATCAAAAGATATAGTTGTTTTATTTTAAGAACCAACAGGTATAAAATGTACTTTTCTCAATAATGAGTGATCTCAGGTAATTACTTTGCAGAAAGGTAATGACTTTGTAAACACAATAGGTACAGGGGGAGCAGTAGGCAACACAGTTCTAAACACAATTTAGCATTGAGCTCAATGGGTTTTTCTACACTACTTTTGTATTTCCAGGACTGGATCCTAGATTCAGTCCTGGAGTCGAAGCTGAAAACAGTTTAGTAAAAACGTTTTGGTTATTACAATGATGTTTAAGGAATATAAAAGGTATTTTAAAAGTTCACACTTAGAAACTTTTCAGTGAAAATCTATCAATGTTATCCAATGGGAGAAAATTCAGGTAACAGGTAAAGTACCTTCTCGTTACTTTTGTAATCCAGTACTTGGCTCCTAGGTCCAGCACTGGGATCTCTACTTAAGACAGGTAATTACGTTTCAGTAGTTGGTACGATTTTTATGGAATATTTCAGGTTTTCAAAAGAAATTTGACAGAAAAGCAAGCAATGGATGCCAATGGAGAAAATTCAGGTTACTAGTAAACCCGATTAGGATTACTTTTGCGGTTCAGTACTGGGGTACAGTACTGGCTTCTCTTCTGATCACAGGGGAGTACTTCCGAATTCGGTATTCTGCTGATTTTATAGGAATATTTTAGAGTTTCAAAACTTCACACTAAAAAGACTTTTCAAGTCAAGCCAGTCAATGTTCTCGTATGGCAGGAAAGTGCGTTATTGGTTTCCAGGTGAGTACTTGACTGGTGAAGTTAAGGTTCTGGGCATAGACTCGGGAGTCCCCCAGGGTCAGGTAGGTACAGCTGGTACACCCTCAGCGGCACAGGAGCAGCTGGGGGCAGAGGTAATTAGGCCCAATGTTATCCAACGAGAGGTAGGGGGCCCTTGGTTGGTGGTTGGTGGCTAGCAGGCCACGAGGCTGTGGAAGTTGGGCTCTTGGCCACCTGCTCAGGGCAAATGGTGAAGTAAGATAGGACACAGGGTGCACAGCCAGAGGCACTCGGGCGGCTGGGTGCAGGGTGCTTTTGAGCCGTCCGGAGCTCAATGTTATTCAATGGGAAAGGTAAAAAGAGAGCAAAGGCTGCAGACTCTGGGACGGTGATTCTTCAGGTGCGACCACCACTTCGAGAGGTAAGTTGGGATCTTGGAGGAGAGGTAAGTACCCCAAAGGAAGGCACAGGGAGCTGCAGGGTGCCGGGGTGTCTTTGGGTGTTGAGAAATCTTACCGCCAGCTGGTCGCGGTTGGAGGGGTCCCTGGTTCGGAGGCTGCAGGCGTCGTCTGGTTCGTCGAGGAGCGTCTCTGGGCACTGGACTTCGGGTCCCAGTCGCCGGGGGAATATCCTCGTGGTCTTGGATCACTCAGGCAAGGGCCTGGCTCGGCAGATGCAGAGTGGGTTGGTCTTGTGCTTCCTGGCTGGCACCAGGGGTATGGTTGGTGAAGCAGAGCCTCCGCTTATGGGAGTCCCAGTCTTTAAGATGGTCAAGGCAGGCAGGTCCTCCGGGTGTCCCAATGTTGCTGTCCGCAGGATTCGCCGGGATTAAGCAGGAGCAGGTTCCTGGATCTACGGGCCGGTAGGGCTGGGACCAAGTCAGTTGGTGTCGTCCTGTTAGCAGCTGCAAGGCGGGTCGTCTTCTTGATCTTCTTTCTTCTTTTCTTGTCGGGATCTGAGGAAGGAAGGTTCAGGGTGCCCCTAAATACTAAGTTTAGGGGCGTTACAGGTAGGGCAAGGGCCGGGTACACCCCCTAGCCTGCTCCTCTCCTGTGGGAGGGGGGCAGGAGCATAGCGTGATTGGGCAGGGCTCCCCATCTTCAAGATGACCAGAGCCCGGGGTCGTGCTTCACCTCGCCTCTCCCACCTGAGGGGTGGGGTTGGCACAGGCTGGCACCACCCTTACTGACGTAAGGTTCCCCCCCAGTATTCCCGCCAGAGTAAGGGTTAGAACTGGTGGGGGACAGTTGCTGAGTACAGCAAGTGGCCTGGAGAAGCTCACAAGGGTGGCATGCCTTTAAGCTTCCCCCTGCCCATCCTGGGGGAGGAGACCTAGCACCCCGCCCATGATGTGCATTGTTGCAGGCCCAGTAGAGCAAGGGGCTCTCCGCCCAGGGGTCCAGCAACATGTCTGCTGTGTGGCAGCTTCGGCAGACACTCAGTCTAGATGTGGACTGTAGGTTAGGTTTCAGGGGGCATCTTTAAGATGCCCTCTGTGATGCATTATACATTAAATCCCACATTGGCATTAGTGTGGGTTTAATGTGCTGAGAAGTTTGGTATCAAACTTGTCAGTCTTCTGTGTAGCCATTATAGTGCTGTGGAGTTCGTAATGACAACCTCCCAGCACCATATATTCTTAATGGCATTACTGCACTTACAGTGCCCAGGAATGGTTCTGAGCACTGTAGGGGCACAGGGTTCATGCACCTGAGCCCACACCACTGGCATAGGGCACCCAGCTAGAGGGGTGACTGAGGTATGCCAGAGCAGTGGGTATTGTGGGCATGGCACACAGGGATGTGTGCCATGTAGACTTTGTTTAGTTTTGCACTTAGACACTCCGCCTGCAAAGGCAGTGTGTGGGTGTTGGGGTACAGGGCCCCTAATGGTGGCACAATAAGTGCTGCAGCCCTTAGGGGTCTTCTCTGGTCACCACGCCCTGGGTACCTAGGGTACCATTTACTAGGGGCTGACAGGTGACCAGAGATGCCAACTGGGTTTTAGTTTCAAAACAGTTTTAGGGAAGGAACACATGCCCTGGGTACCTGGTTGGCAGGAGCCTAGGGCACACTTAGTCAAAGCACATAAGTAGTTCAGCAAAAAGTGGGGGCATACCAATGCAAGAAAATGGCACTCTCTCACAACCCCCCCACCCCCCCGCCCCCCTCAAAGGAAAGGTGATGAGACTAACCTTGCCAGGGTCGGACTGGCAACCACAAATGGCCCAGGCAAAGTACTCGGCCGGTGGGGGGGGGGTGTTTGGAGGTGCCGCCGAGCTCTTTGCCAGAGTCTTCATTGTCCAAGTGGAAGGACCTGGAAAGTCCATCTGCATTGGCAAGGGCAGTCCCTGGTTAGTGTTCCACATCAAAGTTCATCCCCTGTAGGGAGATGGACCATCTCAGTAGTTTTGGATTTTCCCCTTTCATCTGCATTAGCCATCTGAGAGGTATGTGGTCAGTTCGAACCAGGAAGTGAGTTCCAAACAAGTAGGGCCTCAACTTCTTCAGGGACCAAACCAGAGCAAAGGCCTCCCTCTCAATGGCACTCCAACGCTGCTCTCTGGTGAGTAGCCTCCTGCTTATAAAAGCAACAGGTTGGACTTGGCCTTCTTCAAATTATCTGGGATAGGACCGCTCCTATCCCTAGCTCTGAGGCATCAGTCTGCACTATGAACTACTTGGATTAGTCTGGTGCTTTTAGATTGGGTGCTGAGCACATTGCTTCTTTCAGGGTGTGAAAAGCCTTTTGGTAGCTAACAGTCCAGTTTAATTTCTTGGGCATTTTCTTGGAGGTGAGTTCTGTGAGGGGAGTCACAATGGACCCATATCTTTTCACAAACCTCCTGTAGTACCCAGTCAAGCCAAGGAATGCCCTGACTTGTGTCTGGGTTGTTGTAGCTGCCCAGTCCATGATACTCTGGATCTTGGGCTGTAAGGGTTGGACCTGGCCTCACACCAACAAGGTGGCCCAAGTACACCACAGTGCCCAGCCCTATCTGGCATTTGGATGCCTTGATAGTCAGTCCTGCAGATTGCAGGGCTTGTAGAACCTTCCAAAGGTGGATCAGGTGATTCTGCCAGGTGGTGCTAAAGACAGCAATATCATCAAGATAAGCTGCACTAAAGGACTCCAACCCAGTCAGGACTTGGTTCACCAACCTCTGGAAGGTGGCAGGGGCATTCTTTAACCCAAAAGGCATTACAGTAAACTGATAGTGCCCATCAGGGGTGGAGAATGCGGTTTTCTCTTTGGCTCCTCGGGCCACGCCAATCTGCCAGTACCCTGCAGTTAAGTCAAATGTATTGAGAAATGTGGCTGCCCCTAAATGGTCTATCAACTCATCTGCTCTTGGAATGGGGTGAGCATCTATCTTGGTGACAGAGTTGAGCCCTCTATAGTCCACACAGAACATCATCTGTCTTTCCACCCTGTTGATGAGGCTTGGGGACAAGAACCAGAGGCTAGCCCAGGGGCTCCCAGAGGGTTCAATAACCCCTAGCTCCACTACTGACTTCAGCTTTGATGCTTTCTTTGACTTGGTCTGATTGTCGATAGATTTTGTTTTTGACAGGGTTACTGTCACCAGTGTCCACATCATGGGTACACTAGTTGGTCAGGCCAGGGGTCAAGGAAAATAGACTAGCAAACTGTTGCAAGACTTGCATGCAGTCAGTCTACTGTTGGGTAGAGAGGGTGACTGAAAAGACCACTCCCTCCACTGACCCATCTTTTGGGCTATAAGAGGAGATCGGGGAGAGGTTCACTCTCTGCTTCCTGTTCCTCATCAGTCACCATCATCATCAGCATGATGAGGTCATTGTAGAGTTTAAGGCGGTTCACATGGATAACCCTCCCTTTTGGGTGTCCTGCTTGTGCCCATGTCCACTAGGTAAGTGACCTCACTCTTTTTCTCCCGGATAGGGTAAGGGCCACTCAATCTGTCTTGGAGAGCCCTTGGTGCCACTGGCTTCAAAACCCACACCTGTTGGCCAGGTTGAAATTCAACCACGGCAGCTTTTTGGTCATACCAGTGCTACTGAAGCTCCTGGCTGGCCTCAAGATTCTTGGATGCCTTTTACAAATACTCAGCCATTCTGGACTTTAGGCCAAGCACATAGTCCACATGTCTTGCTTGGGTTCTCGGAGAGGCCACTCCCAACCCTCTTTGACAAGACACAGTGGTCCCCTTACAGGATGACCAAACAGAAGCTCCCTACTCCCTTCTGTGTCACTTCCCTATAAGCGAAAAGCAGACATGGCAACAGGACATCCCATCTCCTTTTGAGTTTTTCAGGGAGTCCCATGACCATACATTTCAATGTCTTGTTGAATCTCTCAACAAGGCAATTGGTTTGTGGGTGGTATGGGGTAGTAAACTTGTACTGCACACCACACTCCTTCCACACGTGTTTCAGGTAAGCAGACATGAAGTTGGAACCTCTGTCTGAAAACACCTCCTTAGGAAACCCTACTCTGGTGAAGACACCCAGCAGGGCCTTGGCTATTGCAGGAGCTGTAGTAACCCTAAGGGGAATTGCTTCAGGGTACCTAGTAGCATGATCCACTACTACTAGAATGAATTTATTCCCTGAGGCTGTGGGAGGTTCAAGTGGACCCACAATGTCCACACCTAACCTTTCAAAGGGTACCCCGCCCACTGGCAGTGGTATCCGGGGGGCATTTGGGTGGCCACCTGTCTTGCCACTGACCTGACAGGTAACACAGGAGCTCACCAACTCCTTCACCGTTTGGTGTTTCTGGGACCAGTAGAAGTGACTAACTAGCCTTTCCCAAGTTGTGATCTGCCCCAGATGTCCAGCTAGGGGGATGTCATGAGCTAAAGTTAGGAGGAACTCCCTGTACTTCTGTGGCACTACCTCCCTCCTGGTAGCTCCAGGAGTGGGGTTTCTTGCCTCAGCATACAGTAATCCCTCTTCCCAATAAGCTCTGTGGGTACCACTGACATCTCCCTGTGCTTCTGAAACCGCTTGCTGCCTCAGGCTTTCAAGAGTGGGGCAGTCTCGCTGACCCTGGCACAGCTCTTCCCTAGTGGGTCCCCCTGGGCCCAGGAGTCCAACCTGATAAGGCTCAAGCTTCATGGGCTCAGTTCCCTCTAGGGTTTCCAAGTCCTCTCCCTGAGGAGAGGGGTCCTGAGAGGCTTGCTGAGTAGAAGCTGGCCCCCCAGTCTTCTTGCTTTTTCTCTTGGTTGGTTGGGCCATACTTTCAGGCTCCAAACCTACTTGTTCACCCTTCTTTTTGCTTTGTGCTCTGGTTTGCACACACACCAGTCTAGGGATACCCAGCATGGCTGCATGGGTTACTTGCTCAACCTCAGCCAAGGTGAGGTTTCCAGGTCATTTCCAAGCAGACAGACAGTCAGCTGGCAATTGTGGAGAGACCACTACCAGTTTCAGGCCAGTAACCTCTCCCCAACCTAATGTCACCATAGCCATAGAGCGTTGGTGGTGATGCGGTCAGCATTGGGGACTGGGTAAGTTCTCCCAATCAAGTATTGCTTTGGGGAAACCAGTATATCTTTCACCATAGTGATACTGGCACCTGTATCCCTCAGGGCTTCTATTCTAATTCCATTAATGGAGGGGTATTGCAAATACTTTTTCAAGTTGGGTGGCCAACCAGCTACATTGGCAAACTCCATTTTCCCCAAAGAGACTAGACTAGCTTGAGTGTATTCCCAGATTTGCTCTGGGCCCTCCTCTGATCCCATCTGTAGACCTGCTGTCCCTGGAGTAGCTGTACTGGGTGCCTTAGGGGCTTTGTTGTAGGGGCAGTTTGTGTCTACAGTTACATGTCCCAACTTCTTACAGTTGTTACAATTGGCCTTGTTAGGATAAAAGTTCTCCCCCCTATAGGGCTGAGGCATATAGGGAGTAGTTTGGGACCCACCCACCTTTACAGGTTTTTGGGGCCCTTTGGAAGACTCAGACTTTTATCTTGGGGATTCTCACCACCCTTCCCCTGGGGAGGTTTTGTAACCACCTTCTTTTGGTCACCCCCAGTGGTTGTCCTTGTCACCCAAGTCTTGACCCAATGGTCTGCCTTCTTTCCCAATTCTTGGGGAAAATTAGACCTAGGTCTACCAAATGCTGATGCAACTTTTCATTTGTGCAATTACTCAAAATGTGTTCCTTCATAAACAAATTGTAAAGTCCAGATAAATCATGCACATTATGTCCAGTTAACCAACCATCCAGTGCCTTTACTGAGTAGTCTACAAAGTCTATCCAGGATTGGGTATGGGTTTTGTGAGCCCCCCTGAACCGGATTCTATACTCTTCAGTAGTGAGCCCAAATCCCTCAATCAGAGTTTTCTTCATGAGGTCATAGGACCCTGCATCTGGCCCTGAGAAGGTCAGAAGCCTGTCTCTGCAGTTACCAGAGAACAGTTCCCACAGGAGTGCCCCCCAGAGAGGTTTATTTAATCTTCTGATATCACAAGCCCTCTCAAAGGCTGTGAACCACTTGGTGATATCGTCTCCTTCCTCAAATTTAGGGACAATCCCTTTGGGAGTTTTAGGATCATAAGATTGTTCTCTATCCTTATTATTGGTATTGCTGCCACCAGAGATGGGGGCTAAACCCATCTATTTCCTTTCTTTTTCCAGAGCCAGGAGTCTGGACTCTAGATCTAATCTCTTGACCAACTTTGCTAAGAAGTTATCCTCTTCATTGGGGCGCTCCCGAATGTGTTCTCTGGGGCCCAGCCCACCTGTGTGGTTCCCAGGCTCCCAGAAGCGGACTCTTGGAGTTAAGGGTGTGGAGACCCGTACTTCCCCAGAGATGGGGGGGGGGGGGGGGGGGGGGGGGGGGGGATTAGTATTAACCTCCTCCTCCTCCTCCTCCTCTTCTTCCTCCTCCTGCTGTGACTGGGTGTCACCCTGTTCAGAGGGGTGGCCTTTTGCATACTCAGCCAGGAGCTCCTGGAGCCCTTGTTTGGTTGAATGCAGGCCCATGACTATGTTTTTAATTTTGCATAAGGGCCTCAATTCCTTGAAATTCAAGAGTAAGGTGTGAGGTCGAGGTCCTCAAATACCAGGTCCATGGTGTCATCTTCACTAATAGCAGGATTCTTTTGAGACATTCTAACCTGACAGTTCTAACCCTCTACCCTAGCTGTAGTGACTTATTTTTCTAAAATCCTAATGGGACTTAAGCAAGGCCCTACCATATTTTTTGTATTTTGGAAAAACATTTTTTTCAGAATTCTAAAGGCAATTGATGAGTTCTGTCGTGTGATCAGATGGTAAGAAATGCGTTACCTGTAACTGCAGGTATCCAGTATTGGTATCTTTCATAGATTCACATGCCTGAATCATTCCCGGTCGGGATGGGAGTCCCCGGTACATAAATAAAGTAATGTCCCATTAGACATATAGAGTAATAGGCCAAAGGCCCCTCATTAGTAACATATCCATGTCCTTTTGTAAAAAGGACCAAACTCTAGAGAAGAGCCAATCAGCTATCACCTCCCTCTAGAACCCTCCTGGAAGGGGCTCCAGTCCCTCAGATTATCGTAAGCACCATGCTAAGTATGCGTATTACTGAGAGAATTAGATGAGCCCTTCCAGGGGAGGTGGGAGGGTTGCATGTGAATCTATGAAAGATACTTACCTGTAAATGCAGTTATCCAGTATTGGTAACGCATTTCTTATCCAGTATTAGGGTATCTTTCATAGATTCACATGCCTGAAACAGAGTGGTAAGCAATGATAAGCATATTTCGGATGGTACAGCATATACAAATTCACCAGATAATACATATCAAAGTGACACATAGAAAGTATCAAATTGTAATCAAAGATCCCATTAAGAAATACAATAGCGAAATGTGCGTATACAAGATAGGATAGTGGGATGAAAAGAAGGCTCACCTCTATCGAAATAGATGACGAAGTAGTGCTTGCCCCACTGCAGCATCCTTCAGGAGTTCTGTATCCAAGCAGTAATGCCTGGTGAACGTATGCAGCATCTTCCAAGTTCCGCTCTGCAAATGTCTATGACAGGTACACCTGCGAAGAGCGCCATGATGTAGACATCGCTCTAGTGGAATGGGCCTGGACTTTAGAATGAAGGGGTTGCCCCGCTTGCTGGTGACAGAACGTAATAGCTGCAGAGATCCAGCGAGAGATACTTTGTTTAGTGAGTGGAAGACCTTTTCTAGGTCGACTGTAAGCCACAAACAGTCGGTTGGATTTGCGGAAGACAGTTCTCTGCCATAGTGCGAGGATTTGGAAAGAAAGATCGTAAGACTACAGGCTAGTTGAGAAGGAAGTCTGACGGGACTTTCGGCACAAACTTGTGATTTCTTCGTAATATCACCCTGTCTTGCTTGAATTGAAGGAAAAGGTCTTGAATTCAAAAAACGCCTGGAGCTCACTTACTCGTCTCTTTGAGGTAAGGGCAAGAAGGAGCGCTGTTTTCCAAGAGAGATACTTAGGATCAGCTCTGTGTATCGGCTCAAAGGGATGTTTCATGAGCTGAGTAAGAACTGTGTTGAGTTGCCAAGCGGGAGGTAAAGTCTTCACAGGAGGAAAAGTCCTGAAAAGATCTTTAAGAAACTGCTTGATTAACCTGTTAGGCCAGAGAGAAGGGCCAGCAGAAGATCTTCTGTAATGGGATATTTCAGCCAAGTGAACCCTGATGGAAAAGTGAGCAAGACCCGAATTCGCCAAATGGAGAAGGTAAGGCAATATTTGTACTGGAGAAGAAGAAAAAGGGTGTATTTTCTGTGACTTGCACCAAATGCAGAGCCTTTCCACTTTAAAGAGTATGTCTTGTTAGTACTGTCCGCTCGAGCCAGAACAGCTCTAAAATCCGGCGGAATGTCAAGATTCTGAAATTCCTTGAACTCAGAAGCCAAGTGGATAACCTGAGAGATGCCGGATCTAGATGCTGGACTTGCTGGTGTTTCCTTGTGAGGAGAGAAGGAAACAGTTTTAACCTGATTGGTGATTCCAGGGAGAGAAGGTGAAGCTCTGTGAACCAATGCTGTTCTGGCCAAGCTGGGGTTATCATAATGAGTGTGCAAGGCTCCGCTTTCAATTTCCTGAGAACTCTGGGAATCATTGGAAACGGTGGAAAAGGGTATGCAAAGACGCTGCACTATGCATTCCCTAGAGATCCCTTCCGGGGATGCCAGCTTGCGAAGTGTTGGCATTTGGCGTTCTGTCTTGTATCGAATAGATCTATGAGAGCAGTGCCCCATTGTGAGAATATTTGGTTGAGGGTCCACTGATCCAATTCCCACTCGTGACACGCTTCCTGTTGCATGCTTAGAGAATCGGCCAGAACGTTGTCCGTTCTGCTCGAAGGGAAAAATTGTGAAGGATCAACCAGTTCCAGATTTTTTGCGACTCGTGAGAGTTTCAGCGAGCGAGTCCCTCCCTGCTTGTTTAGATAGTGCATCGTCGTGGTATTGTCTGTACACACAAGCACTAGAGAATTCCTGATTCTTGGTAGGAAAGCTTTAAGTGCGAGGAAGACCGCTCGCAGTTTAGATGAAAATTTTTCTCGAAGGGGGACCACTTCCCGCTTATCTGCAGTTTTTGGAGGAAAGCTCCCCAACCTTCCAGTGACGCATTTGTTGTGATGATATGCGGCGAAGCTGGAAGCAAGAAAGGCAAGCCTTGAGAAAGGTTCTGAGTGCAAGTCCACCACCTCAGAGCCTTGACCATTTGAGGGGTCATTCGTAGAACATCGTCGAATGAACCTGTGCATTGGACTCATTGAGCTAAGAGCGCCTCTTGAAGAGGGCGCATGCGGAGACGACAGTGTGGAACCAGTAGAATGTATGATGACATCATCCGGAGCAGTAACTTGAAAAGGCGAACTGTTAAAAACCTCTTGGAACTTATGAGAATAGCCAATTAAAGAAGTTTGTCCTTTCTTTCTTGTGATGGAAACTCCTTGCTCTGAGTCGTGTCGAGGGTAGCGCCTAGGAAATGTATACGCTGGGAAGACCAACTTGTTCGGATTGAGTGCGAGTCCCAAGCGATCGAATAGCTGTAGACCAGCGTTGGAAGACCTGGACGCGCCTTCTAGCGATGGTGACTTGATTAGCCAGTCGTCCAGATATGGAAAAACTTGATGGTGTTGTTTCCTGTGATATGCAGCCCCTGGAGATGGGCATTTTGTAAAAATGCGTGGTGCATATTTGAGCCCGAACGGTAGGACATAGAACTGGAAGTGTCTGCCCACTACAGCAAACCTTAAGAACTTCTTGTGATTTCGGTGAACAGGGATGTTAAAATAAGCATCCTGAAGATCCAGAGACACCATGTGGTCCTCCGCAATGAGAAGTTGTAGAACTTCCTGAATTGTCACCATACGAAACAACTGCTTTTTCAATAATTTGTTGAGGGATCTTGGGCCTAAAATTGGTCTCCATTTTTTCTCCTTCTTCTGTATCAGGAAAAAACAGGAGTAAAATCCTTTCCCCCATTGAGAAAGAGGAACTTTTTCTATAGCTCCCTTCTGGAACACAAGTGAAATCTCCTGGAGTAGAATACGTAGATTTTTGTGAAGCATAGGTTGGGGAGGGGTTCGCGGAGGAATTTGAGTAAACTAAACTCCGGTCCGTTGTAATTTATTTCCAATTTTGCAGGAAATGGGAAATTTCCTCCAACTTTTGAGGGCGGAGATGAAATGCAGACTGGCTGAAGTGAAGGGTCATTGTCGCCGAGCAGCGCCTTTCTCTTGACCCTTGCCACGAAAGGAGGATTTAGTATAGGACGATTGCTGCTGCTGACGCTGTTGGTACTGTGGTCGATATTGTTGTCCAGAAGAGTAGGACGACCGATTCTGGTAATCACCTCTAGAAGAGGACTGCCCTCTTCCTCTTGAGCCACAAAAGGATGGATTTTTGAATTGTAGGGTACCCATAGCCCTAGCCGTGTCTGTTTACTTTTTTATACCTTGGAGAGCTTCATCAATATGCGGCCCGAAAAGAAGCTGGCCATCATAGGGCATATCCAAAATTTTCGTTTGTATTTCAGGTTGAAATGAAGTTGCTTTCAACCACCCCTGGCGTCTTAACACTGCTGCGCCAGCCAGTTGGTGGCGAAACCCCGTAGAATCGATATCCATCGCACAATCTATTATTTCCGATGCGGAGCGTTCACCTTCAAGCAAGATTTTTTTCGCTTCTTCCTTTGATTCCTCTGGTAAAGCTGCCAGATACGGAGCTATGTCTGCCCATAACGGTCTGGGAAAACGTCCTAACAGTGCCAAGGCACTGGACATCCGTACTGTCAATGCAGACATTGAAGAAAAACACTTTCCGATGTTATCAAGCTTTCAGCCTTCCTTAGCGGTTAGCGGGGCAGACAGATGTTTTGCTTTTCTTTGAGCGGCCTGCGTTATGACAGAATCTGGCTTGGGATGTCCTATCAAGCAAGCTGGAGCCGTATCTGGCACTCTGTATTTCTTACCCAGACGAGGTAATACTGGGGGCACCGAGGAAACGTTATGCATAATCTTCACACCCTGACCCCACATGCATTCTATCATGGGTATAGATCTGACCGATTGCTTGAAAGGCTCCTTAAAATCATAAAAGAAACAATCTTGTTGGTGTGAAGCAATGGGTATTTGAAAACGTTGCGCCGCTCTCTCAACTATGTTATGAAATCCCCTGATGTCCTCAGGTGGCGAGTCAGCCTGCGCAGGCACCGGAGAAGCAGGAGAGGGAATGACATAGTCGTCCCATTCATCATGGGTGGACTGGGAATCATGAAGTTTCCCCTCTTCATGCGGATCTTCCACCTCATCATCAGTAGAGGGAGGAGGCGGCGAAACAGGCTACGGCTGTAGAATCAATGATGGAGACACCGTTGGGGGTTGAGACTTACGAAATGTAGGAAACCTCCGTTTATAGTCTGTAATGAGGAACTGTAGGTCTGAAACCATGGATGCTGGTAGGCAAACCATAAGAGGAGGAGGAGGCTGGTATTCTTCCTGATAAGCTGTCTGACCCTCCTGATCTTGATCCTCCTCATCTGAACTATCTTGGTACTTTACATTAAGTTCAGAGGGGCTTGTCGCAGTTTGAAACATACTGCCCTCGTCAGAATCCTCCTCTTCCAGAAGGCATGCTGGAAGCAGTGGTTGGACCCTACTTGGAGAAGTCAGGGCCGGGGTCAATGTACGCTTCGTTATTTTTAGATGTACGTATTTACTTTTTAAATTGGAATGCGTCGTCGTCGACGAGCCCCTCGATGGTAAGACGTAGACAGGTTTCATTGTCGATGGGGTTATCGTCGACGGAGCAGTCGTCGACACCGCTGTGGTCGACTATGAAGATTTCGTCTACGGTGTTGTCGTCGGCAGAGCCTTTGTCGACGCTGGAGTAGACGTCGACGGGATAGTCTTCGTTGTCGAGCCCGTCGACGACCCAGTCGTCGGTGATCGTAGCGTCGACGGTTACTTCGACATCGACGATGTCTTTATCTTTATTGTCGACGACACAGACCTACCGGCTGTCGACGATTTATTTATTTATTATTATTGAACAGTTTTCTATAGCGCAAACATGACCCTTGGGTATCAGAGCGATTAACTACAAAAGGGGCAGATTATAAAACAGAACATATATAATATAACATATGACTGCATATAGGGGTAAACCCATATAGGGGTAAATAAGGACCGGTACTTGTTTCAACATGAATATATAATGCTCAGCAGTCTGTTAGGGACTGATTAATATATATAGATAAATTGGCACATTCCGGGATATCAATAAATTTAGTGACTTTTCATCCGGTCACTATCTTCTCCAGACCCAGGGTTGGCATCATTGTCATCATATCGTTGGTGTATTTCTATATACTTCCCTAGTTATTATCTAACAATGATCATCACAGTGCTAAGTTTTAGATGGAGGAAAGTCTTGCCCATGGAAGGAATTTACTCATAAGAAATATCTTGGTTTCCCTCTTAAATGTTGTAGTGTTTGTGATTTTTCTGAGGCTCGGTGAAAGAGAGTTCCAGATTCTGGTCACCGCTCCTGAGAACGCCCTCTCATAGGTTTTTTTCTTCCTAAAGATAGGTGGTCTCAGAAACAGATCTTTGGCACTCCGTGCAGGTCTGTTTCCTCATGAGATTTCTATCTTCTGGGCAAGGTATCTCGGTATGTTGTAATGAATCGCTTTATGTGTGATACGTGCCATTTTTAGCTGTATTCGATGGAGTCGTCAACGTGGATAATAATGAAGCTGCCACAGACGTGGAGAAAGTCGTCGTCGACGAAGTCACACATAAGGCCGTAGACACAGATCTTCTTGTCGCTGTGGCCACAGTCAATAATGCCGTCGTCGACAGAATGGAAGAAGGCTTCTTAAAGGTGTGAACAACTTCCTGAGAGGACACCTTCGATGTTAGAGCCTTAGAATATACCTCTGAAGACTTTTTATGTGTCTTCTTCAGAGGAGGCTGCGACAAAGGGCCTGGAGAAGCTACCCTTGGTCTTTTCTGAGAGGATTTGGAGGATATGGAAGAACCCTCACTCTCCTCAGAAGACTCCAGTTGGTCTTTATCTTTAAGCCTCTGCAGCCAAATTAAGAGCTGTCCCTCCTGATCTTTGAGGGTCTTCGTTGGAAAGGTACGACATACCTTGCAATCATTAAAAGAGTGGTCCGGGTAAAGGCAGTATAGACAATCTTTATGCTGATCATCCACATGAAGTCTCTTTTTACCACAGGAACCACAGGCCCTAAAAAGGCCTCTCTAAGGTGTCTCAGCTATGAAGAACAAAGAACTTCAGTCAGAAGATGTAAATATGAAACAAGAAAACACTGGAACTCCAGAAGAGAAGTAAACTGAGCGGAGCTCAGAGGAGATTCCCTTAGCACAACGTGCAGTAGAAAATCTGAGGGACTGGAGGCCCTTCCAGGAGGGTTCTAGAGGGAGGTGATAGCAGATTGGCGCTTCTCTAGAGTGTGGTCCTTTTTACAAAAGGACATGGATATGTTACTAATGTGGGGCCTTTGGCCTATTACTCTATATGTCTAATGGGACATTACTTTATTTATGTACCGGGGACTCCCATCCAGACGACGGGGAATGATTCAGGCATGTGAATCTATGAAAGATACCCAAATACTGGATAACCAAGTAGTCCAACAAATGCAAGTTTGTACCCACCGCTGATCCACCAATGTGAGAAAGTGGCTCTATATATACTGGACCAAAGTAAGGTACTGTGTGTATAGAGACCACAAACCCCAGAGGTATTAACAGAGGTTAAAGTCAGGTCTGACCTTACTCTCAGAAGTGGTAGCTTGGTCGAGCAGTAAGGCAGTACCAGAGCACAGTGTAAAGCATTTGTTGTACACACTCAGTCAGCAAAAGGTTTCACACACCCAAGGACTGAACTCCAGGCCAATTGTTTTTATATTAAAAGATTAATTGATTTATTTTTAGAACCAACAGGTATAAAAATATACTTTTCTCAATAATAAGTGATCTCAGGTAATTACTTTGCAGAAAGGTAATGACTTTCTAAACACAATAGGTACAGGGGTTGCAGTCGGCAACAGTTCTAAACAGAATTTAGCATTGAGCTAAAATGGGTTTTTCTACACAAATACAGTTGATTACTTTGTAGATTACTTTTGTATTTCCAGGACTGGATCCTAGATTCAGTCCTTGGGTCTACGCTGAAAATAGTTTAGTAAAAACGTTTTGGTTATTGAAAGGATTTTTAAGGAATATAAAGGTATTTTAAAAGTTCACACTTAGAAACTTTTCAGTGAAAATCTAGCAATGTTATCCAACGGGAGAAAATTCAGGTCACAGGTACGTTCTTGTTACTTTTGTAATCCAGTACTGGGCTCCTAGGTCCAGCACTGGGATCTCTACTTAAGACAGCTAAGTAATTAAGTTTCAGTAGTTGGTACGATTTTTAAGGAATATATCAGGTTTTCAAAAGTAGACAGAAGAAATTTCACACAAAAGCAGACAATGGATTCCTATGGAGAAAATTCAGGTTACTAGTAAACCCGGTTAGGATTACTTTTGCCGTTCAGTACTGGGCTACAAGGTACAGTACTGGCTTCTCTCCTGATCACAGGTGAGTACTTCGGAATTCGGTGTTCGGCGGATTTTATAGGAAAACTTTAGAGTTTCAAAACTTTACACTTAGAAGATTTCATCCAATCAAACCAGTCAATGTTATCCTATGGCAGGAAAGGAGTAGTTTCTGTCCTGTAACTCCAGTTCTGTAGTAGGGGTACTCTGTTATAGTAATAAACTAGTGAATAGTCTCGCCCATGCGCGTGGACCCCAGAGCAATCAAAAATAATCTCAAAAGGTGTCGAAAAATGCAGAACTGCACTTAAGAGAGAATTAAAGACCGATAATGCAGCCTATAAAACCAGGCTACTCTGTCCAGTACTTCAACTAGAAATTCCACCAAAAATCCACAAACAGCAAAGCCTGTCCAGATTTCCCTTGCCTCAGCAGCAAAACCCCTCTGGAATGATAGAGAGGAAGACATGGACAGACAAGCCCCATAGGCTGCCATTATGTGGCTCAGAATAGGATACTGTGCCTTTAAGAAAACTTTCCAGACCTTCACAGTATCCCAGAAAGCACTGCAGATCGCTTTTACTTTCAGTTCTTTTTGAAGGTGTAACACGCCAGACCTGTAGCATTCCTTACATGAATATCTCTCTCCACCGGGGAGGAGGGCGGGCGCTTATGACTATAACAGCGATACCCCTACTACAGAACTGGAGTTACAGGACAGAAACTGCTCCTTCTGTAGTAGGGGATCTCTGTGTATAGTCATAATCTAGTGAATAGAATGGCAAGCCCATCCCCACACCAAAGCGGCGGTGGAGAAACGAGAAATAACACCACTATTGTGCGAACAGATTTCGCAGCGAAGCCTGCCCAACCTGAGCGTCTGCTAAGCATTACTGTCTGGACACTGATGCCAGGGCAAAGGTATGGACCGACTTCCAAGTGGCCGCCTTGCAGATTTCTGCAATGGGAACATTACGGAGCAAAGCGGTCGTGGCAGCTTTGCCCCTGGTGGAATGAGCCTTAGGTTTACCCCCCCAAGGTCTTATTAGCCTTTTGGTAACACAGTTGTATGCAGGACACACTCCACCTAGAGATGGACTGTTTAGAGGTAGCAAGACAGGTCCCGACTGATCCATAATTGATAAACAATTGGTCTGACCTACGAATATCTTTGGTCTTATCCAGATAAAATTTCAACACCCTCCTAACATCCAGGGAATGTAAAGACCTTTTCCCTGTAGATAAAGGATTATGAAAAAAGGTAGGCAAAGTTATGGTCTGGTTGACATGAAAGTCAGAAATAACTTTGGGAAGAAATTTAGGGTGAGTACGCATAACAACCTTAGCAGCATGAAATACAGTATAAGGTTCTTGGCAACACAACGCCTGAATTTCACTCACCCACACAACGCCTGAATTTCACTCACCCTGCGGGCCGATGTAATGGCCACGAGGAACGCCGCCTTCCAGGACAGGTGCTGCAACGAAGCCTTATGAATAGGTTCAAAAGGCTCCTTCATCAATCTGGACAGCACCACATTCAATACCCATGAAGGCGAAGGAAGCGGGACAGGAGGGAATACTTTCTTCAAGCCTTCGAAAAAAGCCTTTGATCACAGGGATCTGGAAGAAGGAAGTCTGAAGGGCATTTCCTGTAGGCAGTCAGCGCAGCAAGATGAACCTTAATGGAATGAACATTAAGGCCAGACTGCGCCAAATGTAGAAGGTAAGGAAGGATGACGTCTTCCTTGCACGTCGTCATGTCATAGTTCTTGGACTTGCACCAGATACAGAACCTCTTCCACTTGTAAGCATAGGAAGTCCGAGTGGAAGGTCACTTAGCCTCCTTCAGTATGACCATGCAATCTTCTGGTAGATTCAAATGGCCATATTGCACTATCTCAGGAGCCATGCTGCCAAACTCAAAGATGAGGTTGGGGTGCAACATCTACCCCCCGAACTTCGTGAGAAGGTCCGGCCTGCACGGCAGCCGTATGTGCGGAAGGATAGGCCGGTGAAGCTGGTCCGTGAACCACCACTGTCTGGGCCATTCTGGGGCAATCGGGATCATCCATGCCCTGGACTGGGACAGCTTGATGAGCACCGCCGAAATCAGGGGAATGGGTGGAAAAACGTACAGAAAGCTGTTCGACCAGTTGATCCATAACGCATTCCCCAGCGTCCCCTGCTGGTAGTACCTGGAGGCGAAGTCTCGGCATTTGCTGTTTTCGGTGGTGGCGAACAGATCTAAGTCTGGAGTCCCCCACTTTGCGAAGACTTCTCCTAGCACTTAGTCGTTTATGACCCATTCGTGGTTTTCCTGAATCAGTCTGCTCAGTGCGTCCGCCTGAACATTCTGCACACCTGGCAGATGGGATGCCGTTATCGTCAGTCCTCTGGCCAGAAGCCAGTGCCAGGTCGCCTGCGCCTCCTGCGACAGTGTGCATGATCTCGAGCCCCCCTGCTTGTTGAGGTAATACATCGTGGTCGTATTGTCCGTCTGTACAAGCAGAGAGTTGGTCTGAAAGGACGGATGAAAGGCCTTCAGTGCCAAGTGAACAGCTCTGAGTTCCAGGAAATTGATGTGATATGTGGACTCCATCTGGGACCACGTTCCTTGAATCTGTAGGTCTCCGGAGTGCGCCCCCCCAACCGTGGAGAGAAGCATCCGTCACGATGGTCTGAGTGGGAATATCCTTGTGGAAGGGAACCCCTCTGAGGAGATTCTTCGCTGAACTCCACCACTTCAGAGACTGAAGAGCATGCAGAGACAGTTGTATCTTGTCGTCCCAAGACCCTCTCCTCTGATCCTCCAAGCACTCCTGCAACGGTCTCATGTGCAGACGTGCGTGTGGCGTTAGGAAGATACAAGAGGCCATCGATCCCAGTAGAGAAGACACCATCCTCACTGTTGTAGATGGAGTGTACATAAGAGTCTGAGCCTTCCGAAGGAGGGATACTCGTCGCTCCTCCGAAGGAGACACGCTTGCTGACAGCGTATTGATGGTGCTCCCAAGTACTGAATGCACTGGACCGGAGTCGGGACAGACTTGGACACGTTCCTGTGCAACCCCAGCTTGTTCAAGAGAACGCACGTCTTCTGGAAGTGTGCCTGAGCTTCCGAGAAGGAGGAGGCCTTGATCAACCAATCGTCCAGGTATAGGTAGACAAACACCTTGTTCTTCCTAAGGTGTGCCGTGACCACTGCCATGCACTTCGACAATGTTCTGGGCGCAGACTTCAGCCCAAATGTCAGTACTGTGTATTGATAATGATTGGTGCCGACTTGAAATCACAGGAACTTCCTGTGTTTGTGTGCAATGGGCACATGGAAGTACGCATCCTGTAGGTCTATTGCACATAGCCAGTCTCCCTTTTGCAACCGAGGATAAATCTGATGCAACGACAGCATGCGAAACTTCTCTCTGCAAATCCACTTGTTTGCCTGTCGCAAGTCCAGAATGGGCCTGAACTCGCTCTTGTCCTTCTTGCAAACCAGGAAGAACCGGCAGACCTCTTCCTCTTTGAGACAGAGGTACGTCTTCTATCGCCTTTTTCCTTAACAGGATATCGACCTCCTCCTGGAGCTCGAGCAGCTGAAACTGCGAGTTGACCGGAGAAATTGATGGAGGCGGGCTGGTAAACCGAAGACTATATCCATTGCAAACAATATTCAGCACCCACTTGTCCAGAGTAATTTCTTAATTTCTCTCCACTCTGCCAGAAAAAATTGAACGCTTCTCCCTACTGGAGCGGGTAACGGATGTAGGGGAAGTAACCGCTCAGGGTCGAGACCCGGCCGGGCCCTTGTTCGCTGTAGAGGACTGCTGTCCCCCTCTACCCTTCTGGTGCTTCTGGAAGGGTCTCCGGAACTGCTGCTGTTGTTGCTGCTGCTGTCCCAAAGACTGTCCTCGTCCTCTTCCCTGTGCACCGAACCGTCTCTGTAACGGGCGGTAGGCCTTCTTTTCTTTGGGCTTCTCCAAACCCACGGCCGTCAGGGTCTCTGCCTCCACCTTCATGCGGGCCATCTCATCATCGGCATGCTTTCCGAACAGGGTTTCACCGGAAGAGGGCAGATTGGCCACCCGCTGCTGGGCCTCCGGCTTGAGTGATGTGACCCTGAGCCAAGCATGGCACAGCTGGTTGATCCCATGACAGTACCCATGGGCAGCAAAAAGAGACCTCTGCAGCCGCGCTGATGACCTGGTTTGAAACCAGCATCCCCTCTTTGAGGATCTCTTGGAAGTCCTCCCTCTTGTCTCGTGGCAGAAGTTCCGTGAACTGTTGCAGGGAGTCCCACACGGCACGGTCATACCGCCCTAGCAATGGCGCATCGCTGGACGCCTTCATGGCCGTGGATGCAGTGCCACAAGCCTTCCTACCAGCTGAGTCGATCCATCGGCTCTCCTTATCGGGCGGCACGGTTAAGGACGTGGAGGTAGAATGTAACTTCCAGGCCGCCGTCACTATAACAGAGTCAGGCACCGGATCTATCCGCAGAAAACCGGGTCCGAATCCGGGGCCCTGTACTTCTTCAAATGTCGGGAGGGAGCAGCCTTCACCACCGATGGCGTGAGGAACAGCTCCTCCGCAGGCTCTACCAAACCAGGCACTAGTGGCAGTAGAGGGCGAGACAAATGCTTCTTGTGAAGCGTCTCAAATATCACGGACGTCGTGGGTGTTGGAGCCGTCAACGTGATTCCCAATTTTGCAGCCCCCCTCAGGAGAACATCCTGGAACGTGCTGATGTTGTCCACCGAAGACACCCTTGTCCCTGGGGATTCCGACAAGGTCGGTTAATAGGTCCTGGTCGAGTCCGTGCGGGACCTAGATCCACGCCTCCTATGGCAACGTCTTGACCTGGTGGAGGATCTACGTCGACTCCTCGATCTCCCTCTCCGTACGGAGCGTGATCGTGACTTCCTCGGCTTCAGTCGATCCGCCGGTTCCACCGGAGTGGGCAACTTTGGTTTGGCCGGGGCCTTCGGCTCAGGAGTCCCCTTGGGGGGGGGAGTCGGAAGTCTGGGCAGTGAGACCGACCTCTGAGGGACCGGAGGCAGCTTTTCTGCTGGCAGCTGAGGTCGAGGTATAGGTTGCAGAAGCGGTGTTGGAGGAGGAGGAGTAGGGGCCCTCGGAGGGAGACCCCTCGGCAATGGAGGCGGGGTGTAACCGGCCTCTGTGTCGGGGTATACACCACGGAGTACACCGAACCCGGTGATCCGCCTTCTTTTCCAGCCTGGGACGTTGGCGAACCTCCCATGGTGTCAGACCTCCTTCCACATCTCTTCGGCGTCAAAGAACTGCAACCGGACGGCGAGCGTCGGTCCCTCGACTTAGAGCGTCCTTTCCTCGGCGTCGACCGCCTCTCCCTCGACGGCGAGTGCCTTCGCCTCGACGGCGACTTCGTCCGCCTCGACAGCAACCTCCTGCGCCTCGACAGCGACCTCCTGCGCCTCGACAGCGACCTCCTGCGCCTCGACAGCGACCTCCTGCGCCTCGACAGCGACCTCCTGCGCCTCGACAGCGACCTCCTGCGCCTCGACAGCGACCTCCTGCGCCTCGACAGCGACCTCCTGCGTCTCGACAGCGACCTCCTGCGTCTCGACAGCGACCTCCTGCGTCTCGACAGCGACCTCCTGCGCCTCGACAGCGACCTCCTGCGCCTCGACAGCGACCTCCTGCGCCTCGACAGCGACCTCCTGCGCCTCGACAGCGACCTCCTGCGCCTCGACAGCGACCTCCTGCGCCTCGACAGCGACCTCCTGCGCCTAGACAGCGACCTCCTGCGCCTCGACAGCGACCTCCTGCGCCTCGACAGCGACCTCCTGCGCCTCGACAGCGACCTCCTGCGCCTCGACAGCGACCTCCTGCGCCTCGACAGCGACCTCCTGCGCCTCGACAGCGACCTCCTGCGCCTCGACAGCGACCTCCTGTGCCTCGACAGCGACCTCCTGCGCCTCGACAGCGACCTCCTGCGCCTCGACAGCGACCTCCTGCGCTTCGACAGCGACCTCCTGCGCTTCGACAGCGACCTCCTGCGCTTCGACAGCGATCTACTCTTTGACGACGAGGATCCCCTCGACGACGATCTTCTCCTTTTTGCCGATGGCGAACGGCGGTGTCGCCTCGACGGCTAGCGCCGACGCCGGGCCTTTCGACTTCGATCACTCGACGATGAATTCGACGAGGACGACGACGAAATCGTCACAGGAGACTTTGACGGCGGTCTGTTCAGTTCGCTTCGCCCCAGACGATGGGGAACAGACTGTAGTCATCCCTCTCGACGCCGTAGTCGGTGCAATCGACCCAGACGGAGAATGGGGACGCTTGCTGGTCTTCCTGCCCCTGGGGAGCCCCCCCAGAGGCCTCAGCACGGGAAGAGGAAGCCCCTCCAGACCCACCTTGAGCCTTCAGCCTTCTTTCCTCAAGGCCCTGAAGCCTGATCTTCTTTCGGTCCTTCAGGGTCCTGCCAGAGAAGCCCTGACAAATCACACACTCCTCTGGGACATGGGAAGAGGGAAGGCAGAGGATACACACCTCATGGGGATCTGATTTGGCCTTCTTCCTGGAGCACTCCGGACATTTGTCAAATAATGCAGGCATATTTGACATCAAAAGGGTGCAATAAACAAGAAGAAAGGCACCAAGGTACTTAGAAAGCACTCAACTTGAAACAAACAAAAGTGAAATATCACCAAAAAACCCTTGAAAAGGGAGAGCTCAATGCTCCAGGGTCCTGCTTGCAGGAGCCGGAAAAAAGAACTCAAAGTAAAAGGGTCCTGCAGTGCATTCTGGGATACTGTGAAGTTCTGGAAAGTTCTCTTAAAGGCACAGTATCCTGTTCTGAGCCACATAATGGCAGTCTATCATTCCAGAGGCGTTTTGCTGCTGAGGCAAGGGAAATCTGGACAGGCTTTGCTTTTTGTGGATTTTTGGTGGAATTTCTAGTTGAAGTACTGGACAGTGTAGCCTGGTTATATAAGCTGCATTATCTGTCTTTAATTCTCTCTTAAGTGTCTGTGCAGTTCTGCATTTTTCGACACCTTAAGAGATTATTTTTGATTGCTCCGGGGTCCACGCACATGGGCGGGACTATTCACTAGATTATGACTATGCACAGAGATCCCCTACTACAGAAGTGAGTTATCGGTTTCCAGGCGAGTACTCGACTGGTTAAGTTAAGGTTCTGAGCATAGACTCAGGGGTCCCCCAGGGTCAGGTAGGTACAGTTGGTACACCCTCAGCGGCACAGGGGCAGCCGGGTGTAGAGATAGTTAGGCCCAATTTTATCCAGTGAGAGGCAGGGGGCCCTTGGTTTGTGGCTGCTGGCTAGCAGGCCACGTGGCTGTGGGAGCTGGGCTCTTGGGGGGACCAACCTTCACAAAGTATGAGTCACAACGCATGCGTTTACGTTGCGTGCCGTCACAACGCACAAGACGTCACTACGCACCCCATTACATCGGAGGCGCCATTACATCACGGGCGCTTACAAGGACATGGGAGACAACGCTGGAACCACGGGAGGCAGGAAAGGACGACGGATGTACCCGAGGTGTTTTAGGCTTTTAGGTAGTTGATGGTGACTGTATTGGAGGGGGCAGGTTTTAGGCTTTAGGGATTAGGGTTAATAGTAGTATATGGTTGTGTTTTAGGGGGTTGGGCTTTTAGGGCTTAGGGTCGGATATGGTTGTCTTTTAGCTTTTAGGGTTAGGGCTTTTAGGGTTAAGGGTCGGATATGGTACTGTTTTAGACATTCGGGCTAGGGCTTTTAGGGCTTGGGATTAAGGGTAGGATCTGGTAGTTTTTTTGTTGTTGAAAATGTCTTTATTTGCAAGATAAGTCACTGCATATGTTATAGACATTCGTACAGTATATCTCTGCATCGTGACATATATTTCAGGATACATTTCAAACTTAACATTTTCCGTTTTCTGCGTTTAGTAACATCCCAACTAGGATCTGGTACTGTTTTAGGCATTAGGATTAGGGTTTAGGGTTAAGGGGTGTATGTGGTAGTGTTTTAAGGTTTAGAGTTAGGGCTTAGGGTCGTAAATTATACAGTTTTAGGCTTTAGGGGGTCGTAGTGTGTAGTTTGGGCCTTAGGGTCAGGGGGAATGCGCACTGGGGTAAAAAATGCGATTCAGAACCATGCGGGGTGTTTGTATGCGGTGTGATGGTGTTTTACATGCTTTGAATTGCGATGCCATGTGATTGGGTGCGTTGCAATTACTTGCAAAGTGAAGGGACATGCGATCTATAAAATGCGATGTGAAGGCATGCGGTGTTACAGTTTGCGATATGCCATCATACATCCGGCTCTTGGTCACTTGCTCAGGGCAAATGGGGAAGTAGGATAGGACACAGGGTGCACGGCCAGAGGCACTCTAGCGGCTGGGTGCAAGGTGCTTTTGAGCCGTCAGGAGCTCAATGTTATTCAATGGGAAAGGTAAAAAGGGAACAAAGGCGGCAGACTCGGGGACAGTGATTCTTCAGGTGCGACCACCACTTCGAGAGGTAAGTTGGGATATTGGAGGAGAGGTAAGTTGGGATCTTGGAGAAGAGGTAGGTACCCCAAAGGAAGTGACAGGGAGACGCAGGGCGCGGGGTGAAGGGGTGTCTTTGGGCGTCGGGAAATCTTACCCCCAGCTGGTCGCGGTTGGAGGGGTCCCAGGTTCTAAGGCTGCAGGTGTCGTCTGGTTCGTCGCGGAGGGTCCTTGGGCACTAGACTTCGGGTCCCAGTCGCCGGGGGGTGTCCTCGTGGTCTTGGATCACTCAGACACAGGCCGGGCTCGGTGGGTCCAGAGTTGTTTGGTCTTGTGCTTTCTGGCTGGCACCAGGGGTATGGTTGTTGAAGCAGAGCCTCTGCTTATAGGAGTCCCATAAGCAGAGCCTCTGATTATGGGAGTCCCGGTCTTTAAGAGGGTCAAGGCAGGCAGGTCCTCAGGGTGCCCCAAGGTTGCCGTCCGTAGGAGTCGCCGGGATTTAGCAGGAGCAATTTCCAGGATCGACAGGACGGTAGGGCTGGGGCCAAGTCAGTTGGTGTCATCCTGTTAGCAGCTGCACAGCGGGTCTTCTTGATCTTTTCTTATCGGGATCGGAGGAAGGAAGGTTCAGGGTGCCCCTAAATACTAAGTTTAGGGGAGTTACAGGTAGGGCAAGGGCAGGGACCAATAGGTCCCTGTCCCGCGGTGGGTACACCCCGTAACCTGCTCCTCTCCTGTGGGAGGGGGGCAGGAGCCTAGCTGTGATTGGGCAGAGCTCCCCATTTTCAAGATGGCTGGAGCCCGGGGTCGTGCTTCACCTCGCCTCTCCCACCTGAGGGGTGGGGTTGGCACAGGCTGGCACACCCCCCTTCCTGACGTAGGGTTTCCTGCTAGTCTTCCCGCCAGAGTGGGGGTGAGAACTGGTGGGGGCCAGTTGCTGAGTACAGCAAGTGGCCTGGAGAAGTTCACAAGGGCAGCATGCCTTTGAAGCATCCCCCTACCCATCCTGGGGGAGGATACCTAGCACCTCGCCCAGGAAGTGCATTGTTGCAGGCCCAGGAGAGCGAGGGGTCTTCACCCAGGGGTCCAGCAACATGTCTGCTATGTGGCAGCCTTGGCAGACACTCAGTCCAGACGTCTATTGTAGGTTAGGTTTTAGGGGGCATCTCTAAGATGCCCTCTGTGGTGCATTTTACATTAAATCCCACACTGGCATCAGTGCGGGTTTAATGTAATGTAATGTAATTTGGCATTTCTTAAGCGCAAGTTGTCACTCCGCAAGGAGTATCCTGGCCCTGAGCAATAGACGGTGAGCGCGGGTCATTTCTCATACCAGCTTATGTTCCGACTAGATTCGTGCAAGGCAGCGGACATCAGAAATGTTGTATATCCATGTCTTTAATGACTTCCTAAATTGAGATTCAGTTTTCTGAAGTCTTAAGTTGGTTGGAAGAGTATTCCATGCCTTTAGACCCCAGGACAGCTTCAGTTTTACCTCCTTTTGTGATCGTCTGAAAGAGGGAGGTTTCAGGAGGTTGGCTGTGGATGCCCTAAGAGTCCTGGTGGTGGTACATGGGGAGAACCGTGCTGAGAGATACTTAGGTCCCAGTTTAAGCATGGCTCTATAAGTGCGGAGAAGTTTGGTATCAAACTTGTCAGTCTTCAGTGTAGCCATTATGGTGCTGTGGAGTTCGTAATGACAACCTCCCAGCACCATATACTCTTAATGGCATCACTGCACTTACAGTGCCCAGGAAAGGCCCTGGGCACTGTAGGGGCACAGGGTTCGTGCACCTGTGCCCACATCACTGGCATTGGGTACCCAGCTAGAGGGGTGACTGAGGTATGCCAGGGCAGTGGGTCTTGAGGGCATGGCACACAGGGATGTGTGCCATGTCGACTCTTTGTCTAGTTCTGTACTTAGACACTCAGCCTGCAAAGGCAGTGTGTGGGTGTCAGGGTACAGAGCCCCTAAGGGTGGCACAATGAGTGCTGCAGCCCTTAGGGGTCCTCCCTGGTCACCATGCCCTCGGTACCATTTACTAGGGGCTGACAGGTGGCTAGAGATGCCAATTGGGTTTTAGTTTCAACATAGTTTTAGGGACGGAACACAGGCCTTGGGTACCTATTTGGCAGGAGCCCAGGGCACACTTAGTCAAAGCAGGTCACAAAAAGTGGGGGCATACCAATGCAAGAAAGATGGCAATTTCTCACATGTGTGTTCTTTAAGTGCCTCTGCATTTGTGGTTGACAAGAGATATTTGCTGGAGAAACTGCTTTTCAGCATTGTTCTAGTGAGGCCTATGAAAATAGCTTCATTCCACAAGGTCCAGTGCTTCAACATCAAGCTACAGACTATCCCATGCATCTTATATTTGTGGTACCAAAGCTGTGACATGTGAGAGAAAGGAAGTTTCATACCCTGTTGTGTTTCTCTAGTTGTATTCCTATCAGTTATGATAGGATTATCACCTCATGGATATTAAATAGTTATCTGTCAGCTGATGCATAAACTACCCAATTGGGAAAATAAAGCCACTCGTTTAAGAATGCCTGAGATTCTTGACTTATCTTTTGATGCCATCTTTGCCAAACCTCTGCTTGGCCTGCCAGTGACTGGTCTTTCTTAGATCGCACTAGGCACTTTCTTGGTAGTGTCTCATGTGCAACTAATCTTCATGCTAATCGATTAAATTCTCTTATTATACTTTCGATGGCCTAATGAGGAAGGGGTAGACTGACACCTGTTCTTACCTGCTGAAGCGATTTCTCAAATCAGAATTATCAAGAACAGCTGGGGTGTTACAAAAGAGGTTTACATTTCTTTACCAAGCAAGGAACATATGTTTTCATAGTAGCCATGGTTATGTAATACTGCATTACTTTCAGAAGTGGATTTTAGAATCCACTGTGGAACTTTATCTCCAATTGCTCATGGATTACCACTCTTTGAAATGTGAGAATACGAGCCAATTTGTGTTAGACCCGACATCCTTGGTCTGGTCTTCCCCAAATCTTTTACCTCCAACCCTCCTGAAATTAGTTTTTGTTAGAAATAGGACTCTGAGCACTTCACTACTGCTAACCACTGCTTAAGTGGTTGTGCTCTCTCTCTCCAAAACATTTTAAAATGTACTTACAACAAATTGGCGCATTTACTTAGAACATTCTAGTATATGGTTCTATTTGAACTAGTTCCTGCAAATTAAATGCTACTAGTGGGCCTGGAGCACTCATTGTGCCACCCACTACAGTAGCACTTTAAAACATGCCTCAGGATTGCCAATGCAGCCTGTAATGCTTTTTGTTTCCGCACGGACGTGGTCAGCTAGCGCTTTTGTGTAAAATCGTAAATTTACTTTGATTCTGTTTTAAACTCACCCGAATCGCAATTCCATTTTATCTTAAAAACTACACTGTTCTCTGCCGCACCCCTAACGCACATCCAGCTTCCCCACCCATAAGCCTCAACCAATCGGCCGGTAGGAGGAGGAGTTTGGAGGCAGGCCGGGCCTTTAAAGTTGCTGCAGCGCGGGATGCGGGCAATTGTGCTTTTTGTTGCCGCGCGGACCTTGCCTGCTAGCGCTTTTGTGTAAAATTGGAAATTTACTTTGATTCAGTTTTAAACTCACCCAAATCGCGAATCCATTTGATCTAAAAAAACTGCACTGTTGTTCTCTGCTGCACCCCTGACGCACATCCAGCTTCCCCACCCATAGGCCTCAACCAATCGGCCGGTAGGAGGAAGAGTTTGGAGGCAGGCCGGGCCTTTAAAGTTGCTGTAGCGCGGGAGGCGGGCAATTGAGCTTTTTGTTGCCGCGCAGACCTTGCCTGCTAGCACTTGTGTAAAATTGTAAAAACTGCAGTTGGGGGCGTGGCTAGCTGCAGACGAAGATGGCCGCAGCTTGGGGAGGCTCAGTGCTCCCCGTGACAACTCAGTCGATCTGTGCATAGATCCGGTGGCCCGCTCGTCCCTGACCTGGAGCTGCAGTGCTGGAATCATCGGAGGGTGAAACGAGCTGCTCTCGGGCGTGAGAGGTTTCTGGGCCGGCTGCAGCACACGTAATTCTGGGGCCTGGTGCGGCGCGGGAAGCCAGGGCTTCGATTTTCGAGACGGCCTGGAACCCGCAGGCTAGCGCAGGACTGCACACCGGAGAGAGGCAGGGGCGATTGGCGGTCTGTGCCTGCTGCAGCGCGGACCGGGCTGCCTTGCCCAGAGTACAGCACTTACCAGTGAAGACCCACCGGTGTGTGTTGTGGCCGCTGCTGAGTCCGACACTGTGCCTCAACTGCGGGGGCTGGTGAACAACCAGGGGCCAAGAAGTCGCGGAGGTGAGTGACCCGGGGCCACGCCACTGAAAATTTGACAGCCGAGAGCACTGGCGATATTAGCGGGCAGAGCTACGGAGAGACCTATGCATGGACGGAGGAACAGTGAGGCCTGGAGGACCGTGATGAGCCGGGACCTCTAGTTTGGCGAAGGCCAATGTTTACAGGTCCGACAGGGAGAGAATGGAGGCCGGACTCCGACCTGCTGAGGACAGTTTGCCCTGAGGGAGCGTTGACCAGGGGGACCCAGTGCCATACTTAATTGCAGACAGCGAGACCCTGCTTTCCCATACTGGCTCCAGGGAGGTAAGGAGCTCTTCTGTATGCGCAGAACGCTCGCCAGAAACGCCTAAATATTGCAGGGATCGGCATCATACTATCTGACTGGCAGGCGATGTGGGTCTATTGTGTGGGATCCGGTCCCACTGTCCAGGGTCTCGGTGAGTGATTGCGGCTTGTCCCTGTGTCTGGAAGCCCTGCCTGCGCTACAAACTCTGTTGGATCGGGAAAAGGCGGCTGCTGAAAAAGCAACTAGTGACTATAACGTAGGTGTCAGCGCGGACGCCAATTGCCAACCACCATGAGTGGCAGGAACGCCAGGGGCTCTAACCTGGCGAAACTAGACAAATATGTTTACACCAATACACAGACAGCAACACCAGAGGCGGGAATCACACCATTGCAGAGCAAGACTACAAGCGCGGAGCAGGAGGTGACATTACGTGACATCATGGTGACATTAAACAAAGTGGACTCCCGCATTGAGACTCTTGCGGTGGATCTGTCATTAATCCGGGCTGACTTCAGTAAAATGTTGACAATAATGTCGGCAGTCTAATCTACCACGGAAAATTTAACAACGGATACCTTCATGCTCAAGCAACAGATGAATCACCTCCTAGCGGAAAATAAAATACTTGCGGCCAAGCTGGAGGACAAGGAGGGACGATCACGGCGGAACAACATACGCCTCATTGGTGGGGACCAGCCCTCGACCTATTTGTAGAGGACTTGATCACCAACCAGTTGCAGCCCCGAGGATTGTCTAATTACTTTTCGGTGGAGCGCGCACATCGGGTCCCTGGAGGCAGACCTAGGCCGGGGGCACCACCACAGCCTATTCTGGCCTGCATTTTTAACTTTTGGCACAGGGACGCAATCCTGCAGGCCGCGCGCGCGGCCCCCCCCATTGAAGCTCGACAATGCAACTGTGACAATCTTTCCGTAATATACTGCAGCGGTAACGAAACAACGGCAGAGCTTCCTGGAGATAAAAAAGGCGATTCGGGATAGAGGCAATAAATATTCCATGCTCTTTCCAGCCAAATTAAGGGTCAAGGACGAAGGTAAGGCGTGGTTTTTCACCTCCCCGGACGATGCGCAGGAATGGCTGGAGGAAGGTTGGACGCACTGGCAAAAACAGAGACAACTGCAGCTGGCGCAGAGACCAGGCACTGAGTGAGGAACGTGAGTGACTTAAGGTATAGACTGTTCTTTTGGATCTTGCGTAATGTGCTACTGCCCTGATGGCGGACGTCCTAATGCATAGACCATACCAAGTACCAAGACATTCCCCAAGACTATCAAGACTATCCTTAGGAAGCACGAGAAGTAACTGAGTTTTTGGCCGGGTTGATGTATGGTTAAAATGACCTCATGGCCCTAATGTTTCCTGAATAGTTACTGCTGCTGTACACTATGTTTGACATGTTTATCCATAAAATGGCCCTGCGGCTTGGGTTGAGGGAGAGGGAGAGGGGTCGGTGAAACTATTGAGCTCTGTGGGGTTGGGGGACACTGGTTGCTATCCTTCACCCCCATCCATTGGGAATTGGGACAGGGATTGAGCACTCTGCTTCGTTGGGGAGGCGGGTAGTTTTAAATCCGTCAGGCAGGGAGGGGCGTGGGGAAGAAGGCACTGTTCTTAAGGGATTGTTTTGTTTGGTTGACACAGTTCATAAGGGCACACATGATGACACGAATGGCTGTCAGCGCACTAAAGCTGCATTGTTGGACTACATTTTACAACGCTGTAACTTGTTTTTATTACCTATGCTTGTACAAACCCAACAGGACATTAATCTGCAATTGAATCAACTGACCGCGGGGACCCCATTGCCTATGCTGACTTGGAATGTGCGGGGGTTGGGGGACAAGGTGAAAAGAAGTCTAGTATGGCAAGATTTAAAACGATGCGCATCTGCGGTGGCCCTCTTACAGGATACTCACTTAGTGGGCTCCACTTGCAAGGCCATGGATAGATGGTGTTACAAAATGGTGGCGCACTCCGAATTCTCCTCCGGGTTTACAGGTGTGGGCATACTTATAAAGAAGCACTTCCCGCTCATAATACACCAGACAAGAGTAGATGACCAGGGCCGCTTTGCAGCTGTTACTCGACAATGGGAAGGGAAACTGTTTAATCTAGTCTCAATATACATTCCACCATCCTTACATGCAATGGCACATTCTGCACTTACTGCATTCTTACTTGCTCTACCGGATGCGACGATGGTGATTGGAGGCGACTTTAATGATATAGTGGACGGTGCGATAGGCCCCCCACTAAACCGAATGCACCGAGTGGTCACCGTATGACTGGGCTTATAGAGGCCTTGGCGCTCACAGACTCATGGAGGTACAGGCACCCAAATGCTAAACAATACACCTTCCACTCAGGGGTTTACAACTGCCTCACACGCATTGACTACTTCTTGGTCTCGGCGGATGGCCTGGGGGGGATAGAGGAGGTGGAAATTCGCCCTAGGGGTATATCAGATCACTCACAGATACTGCTGTCGTATACACGCCATCAGACTCTTAGGCGCCGTATATTCTCCATTCATCCTAGTTATTTGCACATACCTGAGGTGCTAAAGTGACTTATAGACCCCACTAACATTTTCTTTCCAAGAGAACACAAAGTCTGTGGAGTCACCAAGCATTTTATAGGAGGCCTATAAAGTGGTTGCGCGTGGGCAAGCTATAGCATCTATCACTGGGTATAAACGGGAAAAACAGGCTGAACTGGATGGTATAGAATCAGACCTAGATAACGCAACGGTTCAGCATGCAGCTCACCCGACACCTCATACTGCACAGAGGGTGCGCCTTAAACAAAGCGAGTTTGTGGCGTACCAGAGAGAAATGATCACTGTCAGACTTCAAGCCACGCGCCACAGGGTGTCTGAACTAGGGGATAAGGCGGGTAAAATGCTAGCGTGGCTAGACAAAAAAGAAGAAAGCAAATAGGGTGATTGCGCAACTACGTACGTCTGCAGGTTCTCTGGTAACTGCTCCCATTGATATAGTGGCCACATTGGCTGACCATTTCAGCAGGTATACGCCTCTCGCCCCACATTCACGATTGAGAAAGAGCATGGATACATCGAAGATATTGCCATGCCGAGGTTCACACCGGAGGCGGCACTAATTTTTTAGAAGCCGACTTTTCGGTCGAGGAGGTACAGACGGCCATTAGCTCACTCGCGACCGGTAAAGCAGTGGGACCAAACAGATTCCCAATCGAACTTTATAAGCAAAATGCGCACGTGACGGCCCCCTTCCTCTTGAACATGTTTCAAGACAGTCTTCAGGCTGGAGAACTGCCACACGATCAGCGGCTGGCCACAATTATAGCGATCCACAAACCGGGCAAACCCCCGGCGGATTGTAGTTCCTACCGCCCAATCTCCTTGATTAACGCCAAACCTAAGATACTGGCCAAGCTGCTGGCGATGCGGTTGACCCGCCACCTTTCGTCTCTAATAAGTCCTGATCAGTCCGGGTTCATGCCTCAGCGAAGCACAGCACTCAACTTACGACGGTTACATGCAGTGTTGGCTCTGCGATCATACATTCAGGAACCCGCTGGCATTCTCTCGCTCGATGCCAGTATGGCGTTCGATACGGTTGAGTGGCCGTATTTGTTTGCAGTTTTGCAACATCTGGGCTTCGGCCCAAAGTTCTGTGCCTGGATTTGTCTGTTACATAATAACCCACTGGCGCATGTGGCAGCCAATGGGCAGATTTCAAGGGACTTCCCGCTATCTCGAGGGACACAACAGGGGTGCCCACTATCCCCCTTGTTGTTTGCGCTGGTCCTAGAGCCGCTTGCGGCGTGGCTGAGATGGGAGCCCTCTATTCGTGGGCTTCGGTGGACTGATACCTGGGAAGATCGCATATCATTGTATGCAGATGATGTGTTGCTGTATTTAACCATCCCTAGAAAATCCATCAATTGCTTTTGAACGTGTGCGAGAAATTCGGTAGGGTATCCGGGTACACTATTAATTGGTCCAAGTCCGTCCTTTATGTTCTGACCGGTCCTCCACCACTATTGCCTGCGGATTGCCCGTTGTGGGTCACTGACGAAGCCTTCAAATACCTGGGCATTTATGCAACGCCCGACTCCAATGAGTTCTATATGAAGAATTTGAAGCCTCACTTAGAACGCTGTAAGCGCGATGTGGCGTAATCTCCCCGTCACATTGTTGGGAAAGGCGGCACTCTACAAAATGATGGCGCTCCCACGTTTTCTATATGTCCTCGAAAATACACCGTTTCTAGTCCCGCAGGCTTACTTCAAAGCCATAGCGGCTGAAGTTTCCAGTCTACTATGGGGAAACAAACCGCCGCGGATTGCCCAGGACAAACTGGTGTGCAGCTGATACGATGGGGGGGGGGATAGCGTTTCCAAATGTGCAGCTGTATTACTGGGTGGCGCATCTCAAAATCATCAACTATTGGTTACATGCTCCACAGGATGAACCGGCGTACCAAATAGACAGGCAGAGCCTAGAATGGAAAGGACTGATGGCGAATCTATATAGAAAGCGTAAGCCCCCAGGACTGATTGGCCCTACGGCACATACAATTCATATATGGTACCAAGAGCAGGCCCGATTAAATTGCGTAGGAACTATCACACAAATGACACCACTGTGGGACTCGCAAAGGCTGGGCTGCCTTTGCAGGAGTAAAGAGTTTAAAAAATGGTGACAATATTTGTCTTTCTGTAGCGGGTGAGCTTTGGAAAAAGGGGGCGGTGGTAGAGTTTGTACACTTTCAAGCTCAATACACCATGGCGCAGATGGAGAAGTATAGATCTTTCCAAATCAGACACGCGCTTCAGACAACCATACCACCGGGCACTTCCCTACTAGAGGCCACCCCATTGGAGGATAGACTTTTGACGGAACACATGACTAGCAGTGCGGCGTCCTTGACGTACCGTAAAATAGTCAACAATTTGCCAGACCCGACATCCAAGCTGAGACAGACCTGGTCCCGGGATGTGGGCGACTTTGAGGAGTCAGAATGGCAGGAAGCACGGTCCTCGCCCCGTGAGACGGCTATACCCTCTAGACTTCGGCTGGTCCAACTCAAAGTGCTGCACCGCACGTACCACTCTAGAACAACACTATGTAATTGGGATAGCCCAACCCAGATACTGCCTGTGCAAATGTGGGGAGGAGGGCACATTTTACCACACCATCTGGGACTGTCCACACATTGCGGCATACTGGACCAAGGTAACGCCCACTATCTCCTAGACAATAGAAATCTCGCTCCTACCAGAGCCGAGGCGCTGCCTGTTGAATGTGTGGGAGCCGAATGACCTCAATCACCAAGAACAAGATTGGACTATGTTTGGTATGGTGATGGCGAAACACAATATTGCTATGTTGTGGGGGTCAGAAGTACTGCCTACGCTCCAAAAATGGTGCAGGGATATGGACGAGGCGATGGTAGCAGAAAAGGTGTTTTTTATCCATCGTGGGTGTCCTCAAAAATTGGAAAAGGTATGGGGGGCCTGGAACAAATTTAGAGGATACATCTGTGATCCGTCAGAAGTTGATACAGAGGCTGTCTCCCCGTAGAGGGGAGGTACTGTTGTGGGTGGTTGCGGGAGGGGATCATGTATCTGGGTTTGCTTGTATAATCTGTGGGTATGACAATGTGTAGCGTTGCTTATTAATCTTATCTGACTGCAGCCAGTAATGCATCTTTGATTAATGTAATTTTGCCCTGATTTTCAAATCAATAAAAAAATATTTTTAAACAACAAAAAAAACTGCACTGTTCTCTGCCGCACCCCTGACGTACATCCAGCTTCCCCACCCATAGGGCTCAACCAATCGGCCGGTAGGAGGAGGAGGAGGAGTTTGGAGGCGGGCCGGGGCTTAAATGCCCGCCTCCACACAGAAGAGAAGCGGGCGCGCCAGAGGCAAGCCTGTCTGCGCCAGTCCGCGCCCGAACGGACCCAGGGGCCACGAACTCTGGCCAAACCATCGCCTACTCGTCTCTGGCCCTAAGATGGTTAGCACAACCGCTAGTCCCGTTAACTCACGCTGTATATAACCGTATCTTGACCAACTGAATCCTACAAGATCAAGTGGGTCACTCCACTCCATCCCTCCCAGCTCCCCATTTCTCCCCCACCACCTGCCCCTTCTCAGTTAACCCTATCAATCTTCAGGTCCTTTACCTTAATACTCGTTCTCTGGTTAAGCACTAGCTAGACCTTTTCATGCTACTAACTTCTGAAAAACCAGATGTACTGCTGATCATGGAGACCTGGCTTACCCTGGACTCCACACCAGATATTTTAGCAGCTCTACCCTCAGACTATTATATTTTGAATGTCAACCGGCCCCAAGGGAAGTTGGGTGGGGGTGTTGCTGCCATCACACATAAAACCCTTAAGTTTGTCACTATAACTTCACTCGAATTGCCAGAAGTAGGGAACATGGTCATTACTCTTGACTCCAATACTGGATCTCTTGCACTGGTGCTAGTCTATCACCCCCCTCAGTCGATGCCCTCCTTCCCACTCCCTTTAAGTGAGCAAATGGCCAACCTCGTCACAAACCATGCTAGGGTCCTACTTATAGGGGACTTGAACTATTGGTTCAATGAATATTGTGGTGGACCACAGGCGGCAGAACTCTCCGAATTGCTCTCCAACTTAAATTTGGTCCAGCTTCTATCTTCCACTACTCACATAAAGGGGCATACCTTGGACCAAATTTGGTCCTACAACCTCACATTGTCGGTACCCTTAATCTCTCCCTGCATCTGGTCGGAACACCATCTGATTGATTTTACAGTCACTTTCAATGGCAGGTTGAAGACCCACCAAAGTGGCGCTAGGATTAAAAAGAAAGTGGAGAACCCTTGACAAAGAAGGATTTATTAACACCCTAGCGAGCTCTCTACCCACTTTTAATTCTAACATTAATTCCATGGAAAAGAACATTGCGGACTGGCTACTGTCGGCTAGCGAACACTCCTGCTCCTCTGATCAAATTCTCTCGTACTAGACATTCTGACGCCCACAAATGGTTTACTACCGAATTAAGAGACCAAAAACTCAAGCTCCGTCAATTGGAGAGGAAATGGAGGCTCTGCTATTACATCGAAGATAGACAGCAGTTTGTTAGCTCACACAGATTATAAAAAGGCCATACTGACTACTAAAGCTGTTTATTTCTCAGCGAGAATACTTGATGCCCACAATAAATCCAAGGAAATCTTTAAGATTGTAAATGATCTTAGTAGTGACGAGAGAATATTACCTAGTCAGGCTCCCACCCAAGAGCTGTGTAATTCTCTGAATAATTTTTTCCTGGAAAGAATTGCCATCATCAAGGCCAGCATTCCCCCCACTATTAATACGGAACCACTGGATGACATCTCCAGAAACTTAGTCACCATGAACCACTTCCTAGCTATAGGTCAGTTATACACTTCCTGATCTCTTGACCCATGTGAAGTCGGGTTCTCCCAATGACTGCTGCCTACCTCCTATCCTTAGGGACACATTTTCAGCACTACCGCATAGTATTCTCCCTTTCCTGAACAAATCTCTCATACAAGGGGGAGGTACATAGTGCCTTCAAGAATGCCATGATAGTTCCTCTCTTAAAAAAGCCTGAGGCAGATCCCCTGCATCCCTCCAACTATCGCCCTATATCCTTCTTCCCTTCTTGGCTAAGATCATGGAGGCCCACGTGGACAGAGGCCTTTCGAACTTCATTTAACAATCAGAATATTTGGAGCCAAATCAAACCGGCTTTCGGCCAGCACAACTCCACAGAGTGTCATTCTTGCAGTTCTGGATAACTTAAATGCAGATATGGGGGTCCCCTAGGCTCTGGTGTTTCTGGATCTGTCGGCTGCGCTTGACACGGTTGATCATAACATCTTGTTGAACCGTGTCGAACAAGTAGGTATCCAAGGTCCTGCATACAACTGGATCAAGTCTTTTCTTACAGGCAGAAATCAAGCAGTACGTCTGGGTACCTTTACTGCTCCTAAAGTGACCACCTCATGCGGGGTCCCGCATGGTTCATCCCTTCCCCCACTGTTATTCAATCTCTACCTTAGGCCCTTGATCTGCTCACTAAAAAATAGGAAAATAACTATCTTCAATTACGCTGACGACCTCCAGCTGATTTTCCCCCTGGACTCTCCTAATTCTGCAGCGGAATTCCAAACCACCATGCACCACATCCAGCGGTGGATGGATTGTAACCATTTGAAGCTCAACCCAGTCAACATGGAACTTGTGCTACCTGGGAAGAGAAATGTCTGCTGGTGTCCGCACTTCTGGCCGAGCGAATAACCCCTTCCGTGAAAAGTCTAGGAGTCTCAATTGATGCAGATCTCTCACTCAGAGGACAAGTGGGTGCAGTGATTTCCACCAGTTTCTTCAAATTGCGTAAATCAGGAAGATCGCTCACTTGCTGACCCACTCAGCCCTCGTTCAGGCTGTAATAGCGTTGGTTCTCTCACGCCTGGATTTCTCAAACTCTCTTTATATCGGTCTGCCTCAGTTTCTGCTCAAACGCTTACAAATAGTTCAGAATCAGGCGGCGAGATTAATCGATAAACAGCTGAGATGGCAATCAGCTAGGTACTTGTTGATTAAACTTCACTGGTTACCCGTGGAGCAACATGCTGCTTTTAAGACTGGTTGCCTAGCTTTCAAAGCATTGCAATAGCCCAAAATTTATCAGTGATATGATCATAAAGCACGTCCCTCGGCGCAATTTACGTTCAGCCCACCTTCATCTTCTCACTATCCCGGACATCAAACTCAAACGTCAGGGAGGCTGCAGGTTCTCTTACCTTGCTCCCAAATTCTGGAACTCTCTCCAATTGACAATCAGGAGCTGTGACAACCTATTAGGATTTAGAAAGGCCCTGAAAACATGGCTGTTTGGGCAAGCATACTGAATAGGTCTTCACGCAACACCACTATGTATGATTAGCGCCATGAAACCTTCGATGACCGTGCGCTTTGTAAGCTTTTGTTAACATTAACATTAACAAAGCAGTTTTACCCTGCCAGTTTGGTCTGGCAAAATAAAACTTTTGCCAGGCCTAAACCTTCCTTTTTAATATACATAAGCCAACCCTAAGGAAGGTCCTAGAAAGCCCATAGGGCAGGGTGCATTGTGTATACAAAGTAGGACATGTGTTTCCAAGTTTTACACATCCTGTTATTTAAAAGTTCCTAAATACTTTCACTACTGAGGCCTATCGCTCTCATAGGATAACATTGGGTTAGTTTATTACATTTAGTAAGTGCTAACTTTTGATTGAGAGCAGGAAGGAATACCATGTTTGAAGTCAAATGAATTTATATTAAAAATCCTACTAATGGTAAAGACGGATTTTAAGTCAGAATTCTGAAAATGCCACTTTTAGAAAGTTCAAAAACAGAGGGGTCAGGCCCGAATGACTGGATCATGAAAAAATCATGTGTATTTATGCAATTTATAAAAGGAGTTACTATAAACAACTCAAAGAATGAACAATTTACAAAATTAATTCAACTCAATTTGTTCATGATCCACATGATATATTGTGCAATTCTGAATGTATAATGTTGGATTACTATTGATTTGGTCCATTGTACATGTCTATATGTGGCTATAATTTGTCTTGTCATTTAAAAAAAAATTTAAAGTAAAAAATAATGAAAGAAAAAACAAAAGGGTAAATAAATAACCCGTACCACTAAAAGCATATAGTGTGGTCATTCATAAAAAATACATTGGATTTCAGGTACCTCCTTAGTATACAGACTTTTAGAAAGTTGGCATTTTCCTAACAACCATTTGGTGCCTGCTGCCAGTGTCCTGGGTCACATGACTGACTAACTTAGCTGTCAGTGTTTGGTATTTCCTCCCAGAAAGTGAGACAAAGAGGAATTAGGGGCTGAGGGCAGAGTTGTTCCCTGTCCCATTTACACTTCAAAGGCTTGCCTCCAGCACACACACACAAAGGAACCCAATACTAGCCATATGTTACCCAAGACTTCTTGAAGCCTTGGAAGGGGACAGCTTCCCATAACCAGATGTGGTGATAGAGTAGAAGATTAACCTCACTTCAAAGGATGGCGGCAGGTACAAATATTTAATCTCCATAGCCACTCTTTAGTAAACTTCTAGACCTGTGACACTACAGGAGGACGGCCTTGTTTTTCAATAGGACTGCCCTGCTGTTTGAGGCCCGTCTTGTTTCTAAGAGGCCAGCCCTTCTGCTACCAGAGGACTGCCCGACTCTCCAAAAAGACTGGACCTGCTTCCATCCTCCCATGCTAACCTCAGTGACTCCAAGTGTCCGTTGCCTGACTTCCTGTTCAGAGCTAAAAGGACACCCCAAGCTCCAGGGGCCTCCCAGAAACTGCTCAGCTGACCTGCTGCAAATGGACCTGCCTGGCCCTACTGGCATCTGCTACAGTGCGTCCCTGAGCCCCAAAAGGTGCCTCCCCAGGGCCTGGACCCTTGGCTAGCAAAGTGCACTCCCTGGAAGACAAGGGGAATCCAGAAACTTTGGGTTCTTCATGACTGTAACTGACCCATTTGCGCTGGAACTCTGCCGCCCGCAATGAATGCCAATGCAACCCTCTGGTGACCCAGATTCTTTGCGCTACAGCGACTACCGTCAAAGCGAGATCTGAATTTTATGGTGCAACAGCAGCCATTGGTGACCACCAACACAAAGAATTCTGCAACTCCAGATCGGATCTTGGAGCTACAGCAACGACCATCCACAACACACTCCCTGCTCCTCGTGGCTACGTCCATGACGAATTAGACTCTTCATGCCAGACTTTGAAAAGGAAACTTTTTCAGTGGGAGTAACCTGCTCCCTGAATTTGGTCCATGCTCCATCGCTGTAGGCTTGAACTTGTGACTTTCCACGGTCTGGCATAACCAGATGATCGCGAGCAGCGCTTGTTGCTGTTGGGCGCTATACAGATCTAAAAATGTGAAATTCAGTAACTACGATGCTACTGATTGGAATTTTGTAATTGTAGTCTCATTTTATTACATTTTTCTCTATTTTTCTAAATTGGTGTGGGATTTTTCTTGTGTTGTGTTATTAATTTATTATGGTTTGGGTGTGGCATAAGTACTATACATATTGCCTCCAAGTTAAGCTTGACCGCCTTTGTGTCAAGCTGCCAGATGGTAAAGCACAAGTTAATTTAGTGACTTTTGTAGTTCACACTGACAAGGACTGTAGTTGTTACTAGAGTATGGTTTTCACACTCTTTCTCCCCCCCCCCCCCCCCCCCACCCAAAAATAAAAAAATCAATAACCCAATTTCTTACAATTTGCCTTCCCCTTAAAGGCAGAGAACTAGAATTAGTATGATCTTCTCAGTTCCTGACTATTGAGGAGTAGTGTGCAAGTCAAACACTATGGTGCAGAAATTTATAGGAATACTGAGCAAGAGTGTTGGGAAAAGTGCTAATCATGTTCATGTCGACTTTTCTGAATCTATTTTAGGGGAGGAGCGATAACAGGAAAAAGGCAGTATACCCCCGAAGAAGAGGGAGATGCGCCCCTGTTCCAGTCTCAAAAGCGGAGAGCCTTCTGTAATCGTAATGTCTGCATTAAAGGCAGCTGCCTTCATGGTCTCAAAGAATGTGTTCACACTCACAACAATTGACTCAAAGACATGTCTTGAATTCACTGAACCTTTTGATGAGCACACATCCCAAACACAATTTTAAACTGTTTATGCAAGTTTCTGTAATTCTTACACAATCGTGTATTTCATTCAAAGTAATATCCGCACACTGTTGTCCATGCATCAAAACCTTGAGCCCAATTGAGATTCCGTCCCATCTTAATCTCCTCGTTTCCAAAATATAGCTACCTGGAGGTGAGGACTCCACCAGAGAAGGTGAAGAGCCGGTGAAGGAATTCATTCTTCTTCTCAAAGTTGAAGCTATGCCCATCATCCAAATAAAGATCCCCCTCAGCCAATCCCTACACCAGAAGAGAGAACAGGTAAGCTCAACGGTGAAGGCAAAAAACACAGCACACTCAGTACAACAAAGGGAGCAAAGGATGAGAGGACATGTTCCAGGGCTCTTTCCAGACTCACCTCTGGACTCAAGGCTACATAGAGTGTAAAGGGATCACTGTGAGTACATTCCGAACTCCGGCGAATTCGCTCCTTCCGCGGGACAATAGAGCCACCACGCTGGTATACAGGGATCTAGAAAGAGGACATGAGTCAGTCATTAGTCACCACAGCACACAACTAACATCAGGAAAAATCCATACACCCCACTTTCTGCCTGGTAATTGATGTGATTTTGACAGAAACAGCACTGGGTCCCTGCTAATCAGGTCCCAGTGCGAGCTATCTTTCCCAAAACTGTGCAGATGTACCCCCAATTGGCAATACCTTTGACACTCCCTTTAAGTTCCTAGTAAGTAGTACCCTTGGTACCTAGGGCAGGGAGGTCAAAGAGGATTCTTGAGGGCTACAGCACCTATTGTGAAACCCTAAATGACCCACCAACAAACACATTAATTTTTTAAGCTTATAAAGTGCAAAGCTACCTCCAACGAGGGTGTCTCGGCGCTAGAGGCCAGTGGCAGATGAGGAACTCGCCAGGGTCTAAGGGTTGGAAATCAACCAGGTCTTTAATGAACGTCGGAACAGCGTCTCCCACTCGGCCAACCGCAAGGAGAGAGGTAGGCTGTTCCAGGTTTTGGCCGTGATCACGGCAAAGGCTCTGCCGCCCATTCTAGAGCGGAGGAAGCGTGGAATAGCCAGAAGGCGTAGACCGTTTGATCTGAGGACCTGATTGGACTGGGAGTGCTTGAGTCGAGCTCTAAGATAGACTGGACAGTGACCCTGAAGCGATCTAAAGGCTAGGACGAGCGACTTGAATAGGATGCGTTTGGTCACAGGTTGCCAATGGAGTTTTCTTAAGTGGAGAGAAATTGAGTGGCGATAGGGTGTTTTGCAAATCAGCCTGGCGGCAGCATTTTGACCGATCTGGCGACGTTTGATCAGATAAGATGGAGCTCCCATATAGAGACTGTTTGCATAGTCGAGATGGGAGGTGATCAGGGCATGGATGATGGTATGACGGGACTCCATGGGAAGAGAGTGAAGGGTTTTGCGGAGCATGTGCAGCTTTCCAAAGCAGGCAGAGGAAACCGGACTGATTTGGGATTTACACGATAATTCATTATCAAACCAGAACCCAAGGTTCCTAGCCGAATTCACCGGCTTGGGAGGGGGAATTCAACTCGGATGGCCAACACAGTCATGTAGGAGGGAGGCTAGATTGATTGAAAAATAGAACCTAAGTTTTGTCCGAGTTGAGTTTCAGCGTGTTCTGCGACATCTTCGATGTATCTAGTTACTATGTACTGCTTTTATGTCATCCCCTATAAGTTACAACTAGGATTGGCGGGACTTCGCGCTCGCATCCATGAAGAGTGGTAGGTAGGAACCTCTTCACCCAGCACCACGTGTAGATAGTTATGCACTAGGTCGTGATGAAATGCAATGGATCAGTATTGACCACAATGCATGAAACGGGTCGACCACACTGTGAGAGATGAGCTAAGCTCCACTGGACCATAGCGCCAGGGAGCGGCCACTCTTTTCTTTTAAGAAGGTGGATGACCACTCTAATAAAAAGTTTTGGGGGATTATCCAGCCTTTTTTTAACGTCACTCACCCAAATCACATCTACACTGTTTTTTAGGGCCCTCACACCCACAGCACCATATTGAAAGGAACAAAAGATCTCCTCCAAAGAGACCCTTTATGGATACCCGTCGGGTATTGCAGCGCCGACCTGACGAGGAGCAAGTCCATATGATGAAGCATGAAACCTAGCTTGCTGGGTGCGTGAGGACTCTAGTTCCGACAAGGAGGATCTCCCTCCTTCTGCCTCTAACTCGTTGCCCGTACTGGGAAACCGGCATGCTTTTTGTGTAACGTAATATTCTTTTAAGGCCTTCCATAATAGTCAAATACGGGGACTTTAAATAAGGATAAATGTTGTCTGTTTTGTAGATATGCAGCAACTGCTGCAAGGTGTAGTCGGATGGATGTGTAAGCTAATCCAACTTGCAGTAGATGCAAAAAGGTAACAAATAATATTTTGTATAGATTCATCTAGAGGATCAATAGTATTACAATATATAACAAATCTTTTCCATTTTGCTGCATAGTATGCTCCAACTGTAGGTTTTCTTGCTTCTTTCAGAAAAGTCATACAATCTGGTCGTAGATTTAGGTATCCAAACTCTATGACTTCATGAGCCAGATCGCTACTTGGGATTTGTAGGTCTGATTTCTCCATGTTTCTGTGTGAGAAGGTTGGAAATGAGATATTTCCATTCAAAACTACTGACAGTTCTAGTAGTTTGGTGAACCATGGGTGACAAGCCCATGTGGGAGCAACAGAATTAGTGTGAGTGATGTGTGAGTTTCCAAACTAAAAATGGAAAGAGAGGGAGAGGCGGAAAAGAGTAAGCAAATATCCCTGACCACTTCATCCATAGGGCATGGTCTTTGGATACATGGTGTGGTAATCTGGAGGCGAGGTTTGGGCATTTTGAGTTCTCTGCTGTGGCAAAGAGGTCTATTTGTGGGAATCTCCATTTCTGAAAATATAGAAGGAGAACCTGGGGATGAAGTTCCCATTCATGAACTTGTTGCTGCATCCTGCGGAGGTCGGCAAATTGTTAGTGGATGCCTGGTTCTGCTACAAGATGAATTTTGTGAAGTATTGCCGAATGCCAAATGTCCTGAGAGAGGTGTGACAACTGTAGTGAGTGTGCCCCCGGCCCTGTTTTTGAACATAGTACATGGCTGTCATACAGTCTGTCTGGACTAGGACACCTTTCCCTTACTAGTTGAGGCTGAAAAGCTTTTAGAGCTAGTTGAACTGCTAGAAGATCCAAGTAACTGATGTTGAGACTTCTGTGTTTGGTGTCCCACAAACTTGGATTGTTAAATGATGGAGATGGGCACCCCAACCTGTGAGAGGCATTTGCTGTTAGTAGGACTTGCGGAATGGGGTCGATGAAAGGCCGCCCTTTGTGTGCTCAACCACTGCAGATAGTGAGGAGTGCAGCGGACTACCAACACTAGATCTGTTAAATGACCCTGTGCTTGATTCCACGGACGTGCTAAGCATTCCTGTAGAGTACTCATGTGCAGTCTTGTATGAGGCACTATTGATATTCATGATGCCATCATTACTAACAGTTGCATGAAAGTCCTCACTGTTAGGTATGTTTTTTTTTTTAAACTGTAGTAATAAAGTTTGAAATTTGTGAATTTTAGCCAGATTGGGCAAGGCAAGAGCTGTCCGAGTGTTTAGCTTTGCTCCCAGATATGTTTGCTGTTGTGAGGGTTGAAGATGGAGTAGTTTCTGTCCTGTAACTCCAGTTCTGTAGAAGGGGTATCTCTGTTATAGTCATAATCTAGTGGATAGTCCCGCCCATGTGCGGGCACCCCAGAGCAATCAAAAATAATCTCTTAAATTGTCAAAAAATGCAGAACTACAAAATCACTTAAAGAGAGAATTTAAAGACTGATAATGCAGCCTATATCCACAGGCTACACTGTCCAGTACTTCAACTAGAAATTCCACCAAAAAACCACACAAGCAGCACAGCTTGCCCAGTTTCCTCCACATAGAAACTTGCCTCTACCAGCAAAAGCCTCCGGAATGACAAAGAGAAAGGTATGGACAGACAAGCCCCATAGGCTGCCATTATGTGGCTCAAACAGGATACTGCGCCTTTAAGAGAACTTTCCAGAACCACTACAGAACTGGAGTTACAGGACAGAAACTACTCCTTCTGTAGTAGGAGATCTCTGTGTATAGTCATAATCTTGTGACTAGAATGGCAAGCCCATCCCCACACCAAAGCGGCAGTGGAGAATAAAGACATAACACCACTACTGTGCGAACAGATTTCGCAGCGAAGCCTGCCCAACCTGAGCGTCTGTCCTGGCATCAGTGTCCAGACAGTAATGCTTAGCAAAGGTATGTATCGACTTCCAAGAGGCCGCCTTGCAGATTTCTGCAATTGGAACATTACATAGCAAATTAGTCGTGGCAGCTTTGCCCCTGGTGGAATGAGCCTTAGGTTTACCTCCTAAGGTCTTATTAGCCATTTGGTAACATAATTGTATACAGGACACAATCCACCAAGAAATGGACTGTTTGGAGGTAGCAAGACCGGTCCCGACTGATCCATAATTGATAAACAATTGGTCTGGCCTACAAATATCTTTGGTTTTATCCAGATAAAATTTCAATACCCTCCTAACATCCAGGGAATGTAGAGACCTTTCCGCTGGAGATGAAGGATTCTGAAAAAACGTAGGCAAAGTTATGGCCTGGTGGACATGAAAATCAGAAATAACCTTGGGAAGAAATTTAGGGTGAGTACGCAAAACAACCTTAGCAGCATGAATTACAGTATAAGGTTCTTGGCAACACAACGCCTGAATTTCACTCACCCTGCGGGCTGATGTAATGGCCACGTGGAACGCGCCTTCCAGGACAGGTGCTGCAACGAAGCCTTATGAATAGGTTCAAAAGGTTCCTTCATCCGTCTGGACAGCACCACATTCAATTCCCATGAAGGCGAAGGAAGCCGGACAGGAGGGAATACTTTCTTCAAGCCTTCCAAAAAATCTTTGATCACAGGGATCTGGAAGAAGGAAGTCTGTGAAGGTCATTTCCCGTAGGCAGTCAATGCAGCGAGATGAACCTTAATGGAATGAACATTAAGGCCAGACTGCGCCAAATGTAGAAGAAAAGGAAGGATGAAATCCTCCTTACACGTCCTAGGGTCATAGTTCTTGGACTTGCACCAGATGCAGAATTTCTTCCACTTGTAAGCATAGGAAGTCCTAGTGGAAGGTCGTTTAGCCTCCTTCAGTATGTCCATACAATGTTCGGGTAGATTCAAATGGCCATATTGCACTCTCTCAGGAGCCATGCCGCCAAACTCAAAAAGGAGAGGTTCGGGTGCACCATCTGCCCCCGAATTTCATGAGAAGGTCCGGCCTGCACGGCAACCGTATGTGAGGAAGGAGAGACCTGTGAAGCAGGTCCGTGAACCACCACTGTCTGGGCCATTCCGGGGCGATCAGTATTATCCGCGCCCTGGACAGGGACAGCTTGATTAGCACCGCTGGAATCAGGTAAATGGGTGGAAAAGTGTACAGAAAGCTGTTCGACCAGTCGATCCATAGGCCATTCCCCTAAGTCCCCTGTTGGTAGTACCTGGAGGCGAAGTCTCGGCATTTGCTGTTTTCGGCGGTGGCGAACAGATCTACGTCTGGAGTCCCCCACCTTGCGAAGAATTCTCCTAGCACTTCGTCGTTTATGACCTATTCGTGGTTTTCCTGAATCAGTCTGCTCAGTCCGTCCGCCTGAACATTCTGCACACCTGGCAGATGGGTAGCCGTTATCGTCAGTCCTCTGGCCGGAAGCCAGTGCCAGATCGCCTGCGCCTCCTGCGACAGAGTGCGTGATCTCGAGCCCCCCTGCTTGTTGAGGTAATACATCGTGGTCGTATTGTCCGTCTGTACAAGCAGAGAGTTGGTCTGAAAGGACGGATGAAAGGCCTTCAGTGCCAATTGAACAGCTCTGAGTTCCAGGAAATTGATGTGGGAGACCACGTCCCTTGAATCTGTAAGTCTCAAGAGTGCGCTCCCCATCCGTGGAGAGACTCATCCGTCACGATCGTCTGTGTGGGAATGTCCTTGTGGAAGGGAACCCCTCTGAGGAGATTCTCCGCTGAACACCACCACTTCAGAGACTGAAGAGCATGCAGAGACAGTCGTATCATGTCGTCCCAAGAACCAGCCCTCTGATCCCACTGATCCTCCAAGCACTCCTGCAGTGGTCTCATGTGCAGCCGTGCGTGAGGCATGAGGAAGATACAATAGGCCATCGACCCCAGTAGAGAAGAAACCCTCCTCACTGTTGTAGATGGAGTGGTCATAAGAGCCTGAGCCTTCCGAAGGAGTGATAACCGTCGCTCCTCCGAAGGAGACACGCTTGCTGACAGCGTATTGATGGAGGCTCCCAAGTACTGTATGCATTTGACCGGAGTCGGGACAGACTTGGACATGTTGATGTGCAACCCCAGCTTGTTCAATAGAATGCACGTCTTCTAGAAGTGTGCTTGAGCTTCCGAGAAGGAGGAGGCCTTGATCAACCAGTCGTCCAGGTACGGGTAGACAAACACCTTGTTCTTCCGCAGGTGTGCAGCTACTACTGCCATGCACTTCGAGAACGTCCTGGGCGCAGACTTCAGCTCGAATGGCAGTACTGTGTATTGGCGCCGACTTGGAATCGCACGAACTTTCTGTGTTTCTGTGCAATGGGCACATGGAAGTACGCATCCTGTAGGTCTATAGCACAAAGCCAGTTTCCCTGTTGCAGCTGAGGGTAAATCTGCTGCAACGACAGCATGCGAAATCTCTCTCTGCGAATCCACTTGTTTGCTTGCCGCAAGTCCAGAATGGGCCTGAACTCGTTCTTGTCCTTCTTGCGAACCAGAAAGAACCGTGAGTACAGACCTCTTCCCCCTTTGAAGCAGAGGTACGTCTTCTATCGCCCTTTTCCTTAATAGGATGTCAGCCTTTGCCTGGAGCTCGCGCAGCTGAAACTGCGAGCTCACCGGCGGAATAGCTGGAGGCGGGCTGGTGAACCGAAGACTGTATCCATTGCAAACAATATTAAGCACCCACTTGTCCAGAGTAATTTTTCTCCACTCTGCCAGAAAAAATTGAACGCTTCCCCCCACCGGAGTGGGTAACGGATGTAGCCGATGTAACCGCTCAGGGCCTGGAAGGGCTTCCGGAACTGCTACTGTTGTTGTTGCTGCTGTCCCGAAGTCCGCCTTGCCCTCTGCCTGAAGCTCCGAACCGTCTCTGGAACGGGCAGTAGTTCTTCTCAGGCTTCTCTAACCCGACAGCAGTCAGGGTTTCGGCTTCTGCTTTCATACGGGCCATTTCATCGTCCGCATGCTTGCCGAACATGTTTCCCCCCAGAAAGGCAGGTTGGCCACCCGCTGCTGCGCCTCTGGCTTGAGTGAGGCGAGGCTAAGCCAAGCGTGACGCCGTTGGTTGATGCCGAGGCAGTATCCATGCGCCGCCAGGAGAGATACATCAGCAGCCGCGCTGATGATCTGATTAGACACCATCATCCCCTCATTTAATATCTCCAGAAAGTCCTCTTTCTTGTCACGAGGGAGGAGCACAGCGTACTGCTGGAGGGACTCCCATAGGGCACAATCCTATCGCACTAGCAGCCTTCATGGTGGTAGATGCCGTCCCACAGACCTTTCAGCCCGCCGAGTCCAGCCAACGGCTGTCCTTATCAGGTGGTACTGTCGAAGAAGGAGTGGTGGAATGCTGCTTCTTAGCCGCTGTCACAATAACGGAGTCTGGTGTTGGGTCCATTCGAAGAAAAGCCGGGTCAGATTCCGGAGCCCGGCATTTCTTGAGGGAGCTGCCTTCGCCACCGCCGGAGTCAGAAACAACTCCTTGGCGGGCTCTACCAATCCGGGTACCAACGGCAGCAGCGGTCGAGATAGATGCTTTTTGTGGAGCGTCTCGAAGATCACGGACGTCATAGGTGTTGGCACAGTCACCGTGATCCCTAGCTTATCCACACCCCTCAACAGCACTTACTGGAAAGAGACGATATCGTCAACAGGCGACACCCTCGTCCCTGGAGACTCCGACAGTGTCGGTGAATAATCCCTGGTGGACGAACCCGTACAGGATCTGGATCTGCGCTTCCTGTGGCGTCGTCTAGATCGAGATGACAACCAGCCATGGCTCTGCGATCTCCCTGGCCTCGGCTGATCCCCAGGCCTCGCAGGCGATGGCGGCCTGGCCGGGAGCCTCGGCTGAGGGGGTCCCCTTAGGCGGCGTTGGATATCGTGGCAACGAAGCCGTCTGGGGTGGAGCCACATGTGGAGGAACGGAAGGAAGAGGCGGTGGTGGAAATTGAGGTGGCGGTGACCGACGAGGAGCCGGCCCATGAGGGGGTGTTGGAGGTGGAGGCGGGGTGGGGTTCCGCGGAGGCAGACCCTTCGGCAAAGGAGATGGGGTAGGCGACCTAGGTTTAGTAGGTGTATACACCACAGAGTACACCGAGCCCGGTGACTTGGTCTTCTTCCTTGGCGACGTTGGCGAACCAATCGGTGACCTCCTAGCGTCAGGACTCCTCCTGCGCTTCCTTGGCGTCAAAGAACGCCGCCTCGACGTCGAGGAAAGTCCTCGGCGTCGACCGGTGGCGCCTCCTCGACGGCGAACGCCTCCTCGACAGAGAGGATCCCCTCGACGCCGATCTTCTCTTCGCCGATGGCGAATGGCGGTGTCGCCTCGACGGCGAGCGCCGACGCCGGCCTTTTCTCGACGTCGATGATTCGACTATGACATCGATGACGATGCTGTCGACTGTGGTCTGTTCAGCTCCCTCAACGCTGATTGTCGACGCCGCTTCTCCCCAGAGCCCCGGGGAGATGGGGAACAGACCGCTGTCATCCACCTTGACGCCGTAGTTGACGCAATCAACGCTGGCGGAGTATGGGGACGCTTGCTGGACTTCCTACCACTGGGGAGTCCCCCAGAGGCCTCAGCATTGGCAGATGAAGCATGCCCTGACCCACCTTGTGCCTTCTGACGTCTGTCCTCGAGGCCTTGGAGCCTGTTCTTCATCCTCTCTCTCAGGGTTCTGGCAGATAAGGTTTTGCAGATGTCACACTCCTCTGGGACATGAGAGGAGGGAAGGCAGACGATGCACATTCCATGTGGGTCGGATTTGGCCTTCTTCCTATCATACTCTGGGCAATTGTCAAATAAGCCAGGCATTTTGACAATACAGGGCACCCACAGGGAAGAAAAAAGGCTTAGTACTTAATAAAAAGCACTACACACAGAAAAAGTGAAAAGAATCACCAAATAAACTCTTGAAAGTGAGAGCTCAATGCTCCAGGGTCCTGCTTGCAGGAGCCGGAAAAAAGAACTGAAAGTAAAAGGGACCTGCTGTGCATTCTGGGATACGGGGAGGGTTCTGGAAAGTTCTCTTAAAGGCACAGTATCCTGTTTGAGCCACATAATGGCAGCCTATGGGGCTTGTCTGTTCATACCTTCGCTCCATCATTCCAGAGGCTTTTGCTGGTAGAGGCAAGTTTCTCTGTGGAGGAAACTGGGCAAGCTGTGCTGTTTTTGTGTGGTTTTTTGTTGGAATTTCTAGTTGAAGTACTGGACAGTGTAGCCTTTGGATATAGGCTACATTATCGGTCTTAACATTCTCTGTTAAGTGTCTTTGCAGTTCTGCATTTTTTGACAACTTAAGTGATTTTTGATTGCTCTGGGGGGAACGCACATGGGCGGGACTATTCACTAGATTATGACTATACACAGAGATCCCCTACTACAGAAGGGATTTTTGTGCATTGACTAAAAATCTCAAGTGATGGAGAAGGTTTATGGTACCTTGAGTGTGTTGTGGACACTTTCTTTTTTTTTTTTTTTTTTTATTGTATTTATTATGAAAAAGCACAGCACAATGTATACTCAGTCACATGCCTACAACCCATCCCGGGCCGGCAACAGGTACCCATGCAACAGCAAGTACAAATATCATGACACAGTAACATCATAGAGTCCAGTGTGAGAGTTCGTTGGTGGCCCGCCGGGGACAGGCCTCCTCTGTAGGCTCGTACCATCTGCAAAGCAGTGTGCAATTCAAACAATATTGGCAAAGCAAAACAGTTTTATATTTTTTTCCCCCCTCCCAACCAACCCCAACCCTCCTAACGCCCCCCCCCCCCTCAACTGGTCCCTCATTTGTGCTCCCCGAGTCGCCTGTAGGCGTCGCTATCACCTGTAGTAGCTGGTGCGGCCTGCCGCCCTACCCCTGCCCGGAGTGCCTCCCCCCGTTCTCACTTCTAGTAGGATGGGGGAATCTCTACCGTGTACAGTACATCAGTCGTGTGGAAGAGCACCCTAGTCGTGTGTATCCGATGGCTCTGGCATGTCACTCCCTCTGTCTCCCCCCTCTCCCTCCTCCGAGACTTCCCCGTCCAGCTTGGAGGACAAGTAGGTCTGGTACAGCCCCCAGAAGTTCTTGGGGCGACTCCCGGGCGGTAGGAGCTCACTGTATGTGTCCGACTGCGTGTTGCAGTACTTCATGTCGCTAACCCAGCGCTTGAGCGTAGGTAGTGGCCCCCTCATCCAGCATAATGCGACTACCCTCTTCGCCAGGAGCAGTCCCACGCTCACCAGTTTCCTAATCGCGACAGGAATTGATTTTGTGTATCCCAGCAGAGCAAGGGCTGGATCCATTTCTAGGTCCAATTCCACTATGGCGCTTAGTTCAGCGAATATGCTGGCCCAATACTTCTGGACTCCCGGGCAGCCCCAGGCCATGTGCAGGAAGTCCGCAACCGGAGCCCGGCACCTCTCGCAGTGTGGGGTGTCACGTAGACCGTACCTGTGGAGCCGCTCCGGTGTGTGGTATACCCTTTGTACGAATTTAAAGTGGATCAACCGGTGCCTCCCGTTCAGGGAAAGGCGCCTGGTGGCCGCACAGCAGTAGGCCCACATGCCGTCATCGACGTGTGTATCCAGGTCAGTCTGCCAGGCCAGCCTCGCCCTTGTGTAGAGCAGGGCTGTATGCTCGTGTCCTATTCTGTACAATCTAGTGATCAGCTTCTTCGGTGAGACGGTGTCAATTATATATACCAGTTCTGGGACCGCAGGGGGTTCCTCCATGTCGGGGCCCAGTAGCTCCAGCAGGGCGCTACGGACCCGGTGGTACTGAAAGCGTTGGAGCAGTGTGGGGCTCTCCCTCCGATGTGAGATCTGTGCCCACGTCTTCACCTGTCCATGCTCGAATAGGTCCCCCAGAGTGAGAGCGCCCAAGTCTTGAAGGGCCCTATGGACTCCCGGTTCCGCCAAGGTTGGTAGCCAGAGCGCCCAGTGTAGAGGCATGTTGGGAGCGTACATTAGTTCCTTGTTTTGCCTCTGCAAAATAGAGTGCCAAGCATGGTTGGTAGACAGGAGGGAGTCTAGTACGCCAACCCTGCGGTCTTGTGGGCCACAAATGGTAGCCGGAAGCGGAGTAGGGTCCGCGAACAACCGCTCCAGTATCACGTGCGGAACGTCACGGCTGCCATGTATCCAGGTGTGGAGGTGGGAGGCCTGTGCTATCCTGTAGTAGCGTTCCAGGTCCGGGGCAGCTAAGCCCCCCTGCTCATACGGTAATTGCAGTACCTTCCACTGCACCCTGGGTTGTTGTCCGGCCCACGCTAGTCGCACCAAGAGTTTGTTCAGGGTTGCAAAGAAGGCTTTCGAGAGAACAATCGGGATATTATTGAATAGGAACAGAAACCTCGGGAGAATGACCATTTTCATTAAGGCAATCCTCCCCATCAGAGATAACGGGAGTTTAATCCAGAGCTCTATGTCATCCGCCAATTTGCTGTATGCAACCCCGTAGTTTTCCCTCAGCATAACTTCAGGGTCCGTGTGGAGCATGATGCCCAGATACCGTATCGGTTCAGTGGACCATTGGAGCGGGTAGTCCATCTCGAAGGGGACAGTGATAGGGGTTAGTGGGAAGGCAACTGATTTCGCCCAGTTAACCTTCAGTCCGGAGAGCGCGCCGAACCTCACCACTTCTCTCAGCACCGACGCGAGGTTATTGGCCGGGTCCCTGACATAAAGCAGGGTGTCATCCGCATACGTGGAGATGCCCATTTTGTAGGTGGGGTAGTTAATGGCCTCATACGAGTGGTATTCCCGAACCGCACACGCCAGTGGCTCTGCCACAAGGGCGTAGAGTAGCGGGGAAAGAGGGCACCCCTGTCTCGTGCCCCTGGTGATGGAGATCGGCTCCGAGACTGCATCCCCCAATCTGACTCTGGCCGTGGGCCCGTGATAGAGGGCACCCAGCAGTTGGAGGAAAAGTTCTCCCAGCCCCAGCTTTTGCAGCACCTTGCGCATGAAGGGCCACTCCACAGAGTCAAAGGCCTTCTCCATGTCAAGAAAGACCGCAATAGCCTTAGTGTCATGCCTAGTGTGCTGCATGGCTCCCATGACCGTGCGGATATTGTAAGTGAGGTTCCTGGTCGGGATAAACCCAGCCTGCTCCGGGGCTACCAACCCCGGCGCCACTAGTGCCAGCCTGGTAGCTAGTACTTTTGCATAGAGCTTAGCGTCGACATTAAGAAGGGACAGTGGGCGATACGAGCCTGGCTGGTCGCTGGGCTTACCAGGTTTGAGTATGGAGACAATCAGCGCCTCTCGCATGGAGTGTGGCATAGCGCCGTTCTCGCAGATTTCGTCAAAGAGGGAGGAGAGGTGGGGTAGCAACTTATGCTTATACGCCTTGTAAAAGGCCACCGTCAGACCATCCATCCCAGGGGCACTATCCGCTCTCATGGTGGCCAGTGCATCTGATATTTCCTCACGGTGAATGGGGGACATCAGGAATTCCCTCTGCCAATTCTCAAGGAATGGCATCCTGATATAGGCGAGGTAGTTGTCAATTTGGTCCTCGACCCCGGAGATTTTAGCGGTGTAGAGCTCCTCATAGAACCTCCTGAATTCCGCCAGAATGTGTGTCTCCTCCGTGAGCGTCTCCCCCCCTGGGGTACGCATTTCCGCGATGGTCTGTTTGCGCCTAGTGCCTTTCATAATCCTGGCCAGCAGTGCACCCAGGCGGTCCCCTTCGCCATACGCGCGCGCTGTCGCGTATTTCCCTAAGTGTCGCACTTCCCTGTCAGCCTCCTCGTGGAACTCCCTCAAAAGGTCCTGCAGGGTCCCGTCCCCAGGCAGGTTCGGGTCAAGCCGCTGGCGGCGTTCGTAGTCCGCTATCTGCCCCTCCAAATATTTCAGCCTGTGTCTAATTGCCTTTAGTACCCCTGAGTGTTTCGCCATGACCACCCCCCGCACGTACACCTTAAATGTCTCCCAGATCGTCCCAAAGCTGTCCACTGATCCCAGATTGGTGTCGAAGAAGGTGTCTATGTCCTCCCCCAGGTCAGCCCTGAAAGCCTCATCCAGCAGCGAGTAGGGTGGAAAGCGCCACGTGAATGGCGGGATTCTCTGCTGAGGAGAACGCAACGCCAACAACACCGGTGAGTGGTCCGACAGAGTGCGGGGAAGCACACTGCAGCCCCTGACCATGGTGAGCAGGGAGTGTGAAGCCAGCCAGTAGTCAATCCTGGTATGGATATTGTGGTAAGCTGAGTAATGCGTGTACCCCCCCTTGGCGCTATTTCTATCCCTCCAAACGTCGACCAGACCCAATTTCAACATTTCTGCCTGCATGCACTGCGCCGCCGCCGCCGGGCGCCTGGCAGGGCCCGCAGACCTATCCAGCTCAGGGCTAAAGGTGAAATTGAAGTCCCCACCCCAGATCATAGCACCAGCGGCCCATTCAGTACAATGTTCCGCAACCGTTGTATAAAATTCAGGGGAGTCATAGTTCGGGCCATAGACATTCATGACCAGCAGGTTGAGGCCCTTGCCCGTGCACTTGCTTAACAGAAACCTCCCCTCTGGATCTGCTTTTACCAGGGCGAGGGACAGCTTGGATTTTGGATTGACCCAGGTGAGGACCCCTCTGGCATGGGTGGTGAAGCCTGCGTAAGTGGAGTGACCCTGGATCCCCCTGTGCATTAGCATCGTACTGGTGTTGGGCAGATGCGTTTCCTGCAGCAGCGCCAGATCTATGTGGTGTCTCTGCAGATAATGTAGCACCTTACGGAGTTTCCGATGATCATTCAAACCCCTCACATTCCAGGTAAGTGCCCTGAGGGACTCGGTATCGCTCAGTGTGTCTGCCTGCGGTGTGTCAGCCATTAACAGTGAAGGAGTACAGCGATTGTAGTGCAGCAACAAGGACCTCCCCGCACCAGTAGCAGCAGCCACCCACCCCTCCTATAGCACAAGACATTTTAGAGCACATGTCGGACCTTCCCCCAAACATCCCAAACTTCCCCGAACTCAGAACCCCCCTCGCCCCCCACCACCCACAGTCAACCGACCCCAACCTGGTGTGACCGAAATCCCCACATTCACCCCCCCACCCATCCTCAGATTCTCCCAAGCAGTCTCAAGAAGAGCCGCAAGCACTATGAGCGCCAGGGCAGAGGTAGCACGCTCAATGTTCCAACCGACCCACGTCCGGTCGTCGCCTCTGCGCAATGTCTTTTGGCCGCCCCTACGCCAGCGCCCTCATTTGCCAGTGCGGCTTTTAGGTAACAAGAACAATATCGTATCCGCCTTACGACCCCCCCCCCCCCCCCCCCCCCCCCCCCCAGACCCCATCAAACTCTCCCTGTCGTGGGCCGTTATCAACGCCGCTCCCGGGCAGGCTAGTTGAGCCATGGATAGTAACACCCACCACCTTAACCCGTGTGACCCGTACAGCTCTCACCCGTGATACCATGTCCGGATGTCCGCTCACTGCAGTGGAGAGCCCAGATTGGGCAGCCTCCGGGCCAAGAGTCTGTGGTCATGGCTAGGCCTCAGGTGGCCTGGTCCTCAGGAGAGACCACTGCGCCCCTCCGTCACACTAGTCCTGCTCGTCCAGATTCTCGTTGTCAGCGCCCTCCTCCGCGGGCGCCGTCCGGCTGTCCCTGTGCTCCTTGATCCACTGCTTCAGGGATTTCTGCAGCTCCTTCGGGTCGGTGAAGAAATGTGAGTGGCCCTGCCTATTGATGCGCAGCCGTGCCGGGTACAACATGGCATAGTCCAAGCCCAGGTCTCTGAGCTGCTGCTTATATGGGACAAATCTCCGTCTCTCCTCCTGTACCTTGGAGGTAAAGTCAGGGTATAGCGAAATGTTCATTCCCTCGTACTGCAACTCCCCCTTCTCTCGAGCAGCGCGGAGGGCAGCATCTCTGTCCCTGTAGTTGAGGAGTTTCGCTATTATCGGCCGAGGGTTCGCCCCTGGAGCGGGTCTCGGGCCCAGGGTGCGGTGGGCTCGCTCCACTATGAACATGGGGGAGAAGGTGTCGTCCCCCAATAGAGTTTTAAGGAGTTTCTCAACGAATAGCTCCATTTTCCCTGTCTGGGTCGACTCCGCTACGCCCGTGACGCGTATGTTGGACCGCCTGGAGCGAGCCTCTAAGTCCTCCGACTTTTCTTGTATCACCTGCAGTAGCCTCCCAAACTGCTTGCGGTCAGCGTCCCACGTTGTCTGCGCCTCCTCCGCCTCCGTCAGCCTGCGCTCTGCCATGTCCAGCCTTTCTGCATGCTTATCCACCCTCTCCGTCATGCGATCCATTCGATACGCCAGGGCGTCAATCTTGGTGCCGATGGCCGTCATGCCCTCCTGTAGGCCTTTCTCCATCGTGTTGAGCATGCCTCTGATTTCTGTGCACAGCGCAGTGTTCGTGTCCGCCGTAGCACCCGGGGACTGGGCCGCCGGCGCCTCCGGCGTCTTCAGTCTCCTCTGGTCAAACGAAAGTTTCGTTTGCGTCCTATCGTTCTTGCCCATCGTCGCTGCTGACAGGGAGGCCAGCGTTCACAGACCTTACAGTGTCAATGGGTCCCAATGGGACGATGCCGGAGCTGACCTCGTGCACAGACCGGCACCAGAGGCCACGCGGTCAGGCTGCTGTCGCGTGTAGTCCTGCGTGCCCAGTATAGCCTCAGGTCAGTGTAGGCACTCGCCTCTTGTTGCCTACCTCCAGGTGCCTCAGTGTCAGGACACCCCCAGGCAGCTCGGGGGTGCAGTGCTCGAGGGTGCTAGGCTCGTGTTGGGTGGCCTCCGTCCCAAAGCTGCCCGCTGCTCCGAGAGGCTCCTTCCAAGGTCACCTCCGCAGTATGCAATGGCGCCCGTGAGAGTGCCACGTGTGTGTTCCCAGCCGGGTCGTGTCGCCTCAGGCCCTCACTCGGCGCCTCCGCTCCACTCCAGGGGTCCAGGCGTCATAGCAGTGGCCCGCAGCGCAATCGCGGACCGTTAGTTGGGTGTCGGCTCCCGCCGGCCGCGCCGCCCGCACCACAGCGGGGCTTCCTCTTGCCGGGGCCGCACGTCGGGTGACGCAGAGCGGCCTCGGCGTTCAGGGCAGAGCGGGGATTCCGGCCTGGTCCGCAGCCCTTCGGTCAGCGACGGCGCCGGGGGAACCGGTGCTAGCAGCCCCTCGAGAGTCACACCGGAGGTCCGCAGGGGTTATGGGAGGCAGCTCCCGCCGGAATTTCGCAGGTTTTGCCGCTTTTGCAGGATACTGGACGGATTGTCGGCAGCGCTAGCGCAGAGCTCCGCGCTCAAGCGTCCGCCATGAACGCCGGCTAGCTCCGCCCCCCTGTTGTGGACACTTTCTCTGTGTGTTGGCTTTGATGAGCCAATCGTCCAGATATGGAAAGGCATGACTTCTGAGATGAGCTGCTACTACTCCTAGACATTTTGTGAATACTCTGGGTGCAGTAGTCACCCTGAAGGGAAGTACTCTGAATTTATAGTGCTTTCCTGCTGTCACAAATCTGAGATATTTGCGATGTCCTGGGTGGTTAGGAATATGGAAGTATGCATCATTTAAGTCTAGTGAGGGCATAAAGTCACGGTGTTGTAGAAGAGGAAGCACTTGTTGAACCATGACCATCATCATCACAGTACTATATTAGATTTTACAGATACCATAAGACATAAAATATCGTAAGAGTTTACACAGATTGTCACTCAAATTCATTCATATTTAACATTCCCGATAAAAACCGTACAAGACAAATGGAGAGTTTAAAAGCTGTAAAACCAGTAAGGCGGGCCTGACTTGATGAAAATTCATTGGCTTTAAAATTGGAAGTAGAAACTTATGCCGCAAATTATTATATTTTGGACAAAACATAGTGACATGTAAAGGATCATTAATCGTTACATCATCACAATTACAGCGAGGCAGATCCAAATACAATAAGCAACTGTAATTAGAAGGGATAAGGCGAGGAAATATGTTCAACCTGAAATAGATCAACAGACGACGTTGGTAACGTGTCATATTCCAGGTTAAGTATGGTTCTTTATTACGGATGAACAATTGTTACTTACCTGTGAACAGGTGGTTCTCCAGTATTGGTGTCTTTCATAGATTCACATGCTTGAATATTCCCCGTCGTCGAAGTGGGAGTCCAACGGTACATAAAATAGCAATTAATGCTAAAAATATATGTATGTGAGAACATAACATAAGAAAAAACTAGAAGTAAATGTATAACTGAAACCTCTAAAACAATTCCTCCATAGGAATGCATGATAGAGAAAGAAAACACTTGTAACATATCACTGTCATTATGTAGTCCAAACTACAGATAATCAGGCGCCAGCACCCTCTAGAACCTTCTCCTCAGAAGCTCAAGCTCTCAGATTTTCGTAGCACCAAAGTGACCCAGAGTGCGTGAGGAGAAGAGAGCCTCTGAGGGGAGGAGGGTGGGTCGCATGTGAATCTATGAAAGACACCAATACTGGAGAGCCACCTGTTTACAGGTAAGTAACAATTGTTCTTCTCCAGTATTAGGGGTGTCTTTCATAGATTCACATGCTTGAATAGAATAGAGTATAAACAATAACAATTCCCAACAGGTTTCAATTTAAGGCAATTAAATAATGTATGCAGTCTGCATTACATAAGCAAGAAACAAGGAGGCATGTGTGATTTAAAAGCTTGTTATTCACAAATTCTGAGGAGGGTTTTTTTCACATGGAAATACAGTTAAACAGCACTGTACAGAGGCAATCATGTGACAACCCGAGGGCACTTGGTGAGTGAAGGATATAAACAATAAGTGAAAAAGTGAAGACGCAAGTGCTGAACGTGAACAGCGTGAACGGCGCAAAGTGACAAGAAAGCAATACAGTAATGGCTCCGCAAGGTTAAGTTGAAAACACTTAAATCATAGAATAAACATTTTCATAGGAGCACAAAACGTAAAAATGCGTAAAAATGCGCCCAAGAATAGCGCTGTGGTGTCGACGGCGTTTCGATCCCCGTGAGTCGGGATCGTCATCAGGACAGGGTTGTCGAAGTCAGGCAGTGTTGGTCACAAGGATGTGGTGACGTGGGTCACTGGACGCCGGGGCTGGGTATCCTGGATGGCGTCTTGGTGTGTCGCGTGCAGTCGTCTAAGGGTGAAGTCGGGCAGCGCCTGAACAAAGCTAGGCGGCCAGGGGCATTGAGGGCTCTGTGTTCGTGGGAGTAATTCTCGATCAGTGCGAGGTTATACTCCACACCCATCCCGACGTGGTCTATGGGTTTACTCCTGTCTTTTTTACACATGAATAGAATAGAGAGCAGTAACCTCCAATGAGATTGCTAAGCACAGCATGAAAAAGCTCGAAGACAGTAGTAATACAGTCATGGAAGCTTAAAAAGAAATCATTGAAAAAAGTAGAAAGGAGGAGGGAACAGAGGCTCACCTTATTTGAAAAGATGACGAAGTACGTCCTGTCCCACTGCGGTATCCGCCTCATTGATGGCGTCCAAGCAGTAATGCTTGGTGAAGGTGTGCCTGCTGGACCATGTCGCTGCACGGCAGATCTGATGAAGTGGCACACCAGCAAACAGGGCAGGGGATGAAGACATAGCCCTTGTAGAATGAGCCCTCAACGAAGACTGCAAAGGCTTGCCAGCCTGTTGATGGCAGAAGGCAATGGCCGAACAAATCCAACGGGCAATCGTTGGTTTGGTAACTGGATGCCCCTGACGCAGTCGTCCATGAGCAATGAACAGTTGGTCGGACCTGCAGAAAGAGGCAGTTCTGCTAATGTAATATTTAAGGCATTGTTTGATGTCCAAGGAATGCAAACCTGCTCAGCCGGAGACTTGGGCTCAGCGAAGAAAGTTTTCAAGAACACAGGTTCATTTAGATGAAAGTCCGTAGGCACCTTAGGTAGGAAAGATGGGTTGGTGCGAAGCACCACGCCGTCAGGTGTGAATTGAAGATAAGGCGGTTTGATAGTAAAGGCGTGGAGGTCACTCACACGACGAGATCAGTGCAAGAAGAAGAACAACCTTCCAGGTGAGGAACTTAATGTCTGCCCTATGGATGGGCTCAAATGGTGATTTCATAAGTTGCGACAGAACAACATTGAGATGTCACGGTGGAGGAGGGTGCCGAATAGGCGGGAACTTCCGGAAAAGCCCATTGAAAAACTGGTGGATAATCCTAGACGAGCAGAGGGAGGAGGAGCCATCTTGCCGGAAGTGAGAGATTGCAGCTAGGAAAACTCTGTATGTAGCATGCGAGAGTCCAGATTGAGCTAGACTCAAAAAGAACGGAAGAAGTTGCTCCGGAGTAGAATGGATTGGATGGACATTTGCTGCCAAGCACCAATGACAAAATCTCTTCCACTTGAGTTTGTAAGTTTTGATGGTAGACGGAGCCCTAGCATGAGCGAGGATCTCTCTGCAGTCTTGCGAGTTATTTGAGTTTGTGAACTCAAGGTGCTCAAGTTCCATGCCGACAATTGTAGAGTGGATGGATCCGGATGGCAAACCTGGCCCCTGTCCATCGTCAGGAGGTCTGGATGGCAAACCTGGCCCCTGTCCATCGTCAGGAGGTCTGGACGAGGACGAAGAGGAATGGGCTTGCACTGGGATCAACTCAGAGAACCACGCCTGTCTGGGCCATCGAGGGGCGATCAATAGAATGTGGCAGGGCTGCCGCCGCATCTTCCACTATACCCGTGGTACTAACGGGATCGGCGGAAAGACGTAAGCGAATAGATCACACCAATCGATCAAAAGGGCATTCCGGCACGATCCGGGGTGGGGATGGCAAGTTGCGTAAGACGTATTTACAACAAGGGGTGGTGAGGGACAGAGTCTCTGAATTAAGCAGAAAGCTCTCACCCAGTCAAGAGTTCAGGGCTAGATCCAACACCGTTTTTTAGCTCACTGCACCATCCCAGTTTCAGAACCTGGCTGTATGCAAATTAGTCTGTTCCTGTCCCAGTGCATGATGGGAACAGGGCAAACCAAACTACAAAAGCCAATTCTTACACTGGGAAGGAAACAAGCTCCCGGGGACCGGTTTCTGGCATTACAGCCGTCTTCGGCCCGGTTTGCTTGAATCCTGATGGTGCAATGAGCAAGGGTCTCACATCTGAGAATACCCTTCCACGCTTAGGGTGGACAAAAATATTTACAACAAGGGGTGGTGAGGGACAGAGTCTCTGAATTAAGCAGAAAGCTCTCACCCAGTCAAGAGATCAGGGCTAGATCCAACACCGTTTTTTAGCTCACTGCACCATCCCAGTTTCAGAACCTGGCTGTATGCTGCAGTGAGATAAATAACGGTGATGGATCAAGCCCTGATCTTTGGACTGGGTAAGAGTGGTCTGCTTAATTCAGACACTCTGTTCATCACCACCCCCTTTTCTGAATAGTTTTTGGCCACTATAGGTGTGGCAGGGTATACTCAGACATGAGTCCCTTTCTCACTGCTCCATCAGGATTCAAGCAAGCCGGGCCGAAGACGGCTGAAATGCCAGAAACCGGTCCCTGGTAGCTTGTCTCCTTTCTGGTGAAGAATTGGCTTGGTAGTTTAGTCTGCCCTGTTCCCATGATGCACTGGGCCAGGGACAGACTGATTTGCATATAGCCAGGTTCTGAACTGGGATGGTGCAGTGAGATAAATAACGGTGATGGATCAAGCCCTGATCTTTGGACTGGGTAAGAGTGGTCTGCTTAATTCAGACACTCTGTTCATCACCACCCCCTTTTCTGAATAAGTTGCGTAAGACGGGCATTTCCGTGTCCCAAAGATGTCTAGAGATGGGCGACCCCATCCGTGAAACACAAGATCCAGAGCCGATTGATGCAGCTCCCATTCGTGTGTCGACGATGTGGACCTGCTGAGGGAGTCTGCCAGGATGTTTGAAACGCCCGGCAGATGCACCGCCGTCAAGGTTATCTGATGACGGAGAGCCCAATCCCAAATCGACTGAGCCAGTCGAGACAAGCGTTGAGACTTGGTCCCTCCCTGTTTGTTCACATAGTGCATGCCGGTGGTATTGTCCGTTTGAATAAGCACTGACTCCCCTTGAATTACAGGAAGAAACGACACGAGTGCCAAAAGATCGCCATCAACTCTAGCCTGTTGATATGCCCAGAGCGTTGGGGTGAAGACCATTTGCCCTTGATGGAGACCTTGAAGATGAGCACCCCAGCCGTCCAGAGAAGCGTCAGTTGTGAGTGTGAGATCTGGCGCGTTGACGAGGAAGGATGTTCCAGTCGCCAGGTTGGTCGGCTGTGCCCACCAGCACAGACCCTTTCTCATGCGAGCTGTAACGGTCACTTGGTCGTTGAAAGATCCGGAGACCTGACGCCACTGTACGTCCAGTTCCTCTTGAATGGGACGGGTCCGCAGTCTGCAATGTGGGATCAGTGCAATACAAGATGATGCCATCCCCAGAAATTACTTTAATGTCCGGACAGAAACGGACTGCCTTGATCGAATGAGAGACACCAGGCGGAGGATTTTCTGTTGTCGTTCGTGTGAAACGGACACCTTTGAAAGCATTGTGTCTAAGATCGCTCCCAAGAAATTCCTGGTTTGCGCTGGTGCAAATTGTGACTTGTCGACATTGATGGCCAAGCCGAGGGATTGAAACACATTTTGACAAAGACGAGTGTCTTGGCTCAGTTGATGGTGTGATTGAGATGAGGAGGCAATCGTCCAAGTATGGAAAAATGTGGACGCCTCGGAGGCGTAGGTGAGCCACCACAGGAGCAAACACCTTCCTGAACACACGAGGGGCGGAGCGGAGTCCGAAAGGCAACACCTTGAACTGATAATGTGTCTGCCCCACCCTGAAGCGCAGGTACTTTCGATGCTGTTGGAGAATTGGGACATGAAAGTATGCGTCCTGAAGGTCTACGGTGGTCATGAAATCCCCGCTGGCCAGAAGACGCAGAATCTCCAGTAAAGATTGGCTCTTTAGGTATCTGTTGAGAGCCCTCAAATCCAGAATTGGTCGCCAATCTCCCGTCTCCTTGAGTATGAGGAAGAAACAAGAGTAAAAACCCTCTCATCTCTGAGACACTGGAACCAATTCGACTGCACCTTTCTGAACAAGAAGATGGACTTGATGGAAAAAGCTCCTTGAGATGGGGAGGCGGCGGGCCGGACGGTGGAGTATGAGGAGGAATCTTGACGAACTCTAAGGTATGACCTTTCAGCACAATGTCCAAAACCCAGCGGTCCGAGGTGATGGAGGACCACTGAGAAGAAAACAGAGATTCGACCTCCAACACTTTGGAGATGACAAAAGTCATTGGCGTCTGGGAGTTTGTAGGAAGGTGGCTACCTGACTATGGTTTCCCAGATTTATTTGCCTTGTGTTTAGCTGGTTTTCGACTTAGTTGGCCTGGTTCCCTGCTAATCAGGGCCCCAGGCTATCTGCTCTCTCTGTAAAATGGATTCCATGTACCCTAGGTGCATAACTAAATTGGCTTGGGTCACCTTATCAGTCCCTGTACAGTGCACTATAGGTGCCCAGGGCATAGGTGCATCCAAGGCCTACCAGGGGCTGCAGCATATCTATTGCCACCCCTGGCTGGCTATCCAAAATTGACACAACTGGCTTATCATTCAGCTGGGGCAAGGTGGTGTAATCACCCCTTGCTTAGATATAGTATGCCTATATCTAAACTTATCTGGACACATATATACCTATAAGTCACTCCAATGGCAGGCCTTATCAATCCTGGAGGCAGAGTGCTTGGTTTTATGTTAGATGGTGCTCTAGCATGAGCTGAGCCTGTCTGCAGCTGTCGGGATCAACTCCCTAAGCTGTTCCGGGATAATGCCATACCATATACTATTAAGTGCATTATAATCCTCGCGGTTATATGTTAACTTTGGTTTGGCTTTATCAAAACATGTCGTATAAGGTGTCATACGATTTGGAATACTATCCCCTCGACACTCCTGTCGACGGGGATAGCGTTCCACCCCTCTAGAGGGAGACGACATGTTACTTTCTAAAACGCTGTTGATTTTAAAAGGAGCCTCAGCACCACAAAATGGATGCTTCTGCCACAAACACGGGTCTGACCTCCTGCTGCTGACCGAAACTCAGCCAAGGAGGCCTGGACAAAGGGTTTCCTGTCACAGGGAGGAGTCACACACCACCCCAGACAGGAGATAGTGGATTGTAGCAGGGAGGTTTGAAAGAAACCAGACACTGCCTGGGGAGCACAAGGCTTCCCCTTGCATAATCCGGTTCTGGGGCGCCCCAGTCCCAGCGCAACCTGGACAAAGGGAAAGGGGTGTAACCACCCCCTTCCTGGGTCCCACCCATAGGAGGGGACCTAGCAGGTAATCCAGCCCCCTAGATTGGTATAAGTATGGGAGCAGTGCCAAAGCACTGAAATTATCCCGACTGAAATTTATGAAACAAAACTCTGGACTCTTCGACATCCTACTCGACATAGAAGACTGAAGAATCTTCCTTGTGGTCAAGGAGTGACCACCCTGTGCAAACAGGCACCATCCAGCACCTCGACGTTTGCTTTGTTGCAGTTCCCACCGGAACTCGAGCGACAGATCAACAAGACCAAGCGTGCCTGCCTTCTAACAGCCCGATCCACAGTCCCTGCAGAGCTGAGACCCGTGGAGGCGACCAGAAGCGTGGGGCACGCCATCTTGGAAAGACCACGAGATGCTGACCGTGCAGCCCACGAGTGACCCTCGAAGCTGTACATCGGGGTTTGAGAAGCCCCAGCTCTGAGCCACTCTTGTACCGAAGCTCACCCCTCTACACTCACCGAGTGCTGCATGGGGCCCTTCTGCATCTTTTGGCTCAACGCGTTGGCCCGGTCACTTGCCCGTTGGCTTGTGGCCCCTGTGCCGACGAACTACGAAAATTAACTTGTGATTCTGGTTGCTCCAGACTTTCACTCGCTCCTCTGAAAAGGAGCACCCGCTCTGACCCTCCTGGTCCGAGTGAGAAGCAATCTTCAAGTCCTGCGTGGATTGCTCTTGCCAAGTATTGTTTGCTCCAATCCTGAAGCAGACACCGCCGACGGCGAGAGCCTTCGTGGGACAACTCGTGATCCACTCCTGGACGTCGCAGATGCCCTAGAGTCCACGTGGCAGCAGAGAGAAGCTCCTCGACAACCACCTGATTGCGCCCAACATTGCCTGGTTCTGTCCTGGTTCCACCCTGGTCACTGCTGAGTGACCCAGACTCTGTCCCCTCTGCTTTCAGGTACTCTACAACACCGACCCTTGAATCACACCGGACACTTCTCCTTCACGACGCCTGCAGCATCTTCAGCTTCAAGCACCATCAACCAGCGTGACAAAACCCGACACTACTTCGCACCTGTGCACCCGCTTCCTGTGGGTGAGGTAACTCATCAACGCCAGTGTTCCCACACTGGTACACACCTCTAGTGTATGTGTCTAAAGTTTCATCTTGCTAGGTTAAGCGGAAGTCTCCTTAAACTATAACTTTATAACTTTTACGCACTATTGACTTTGCATTGGTGCATGCTTGTGCTTTAAGCGCTGCACCCGAATCCCGCGGGCTTTTCCCGACTTCAGCATTGCTAGTCCTGACTGCTCCCAGCGATTCCCTAGGCCCTAGGCCTAACCACTGTTCGATTGGTATCTCGTATACCACTTTTTTAATATATGGTTTGCGTGGCCCCCCGGCCTCATCCATAATTGTGCAACTTTCATATGTTTAACTGTGCTTTTGTTTTAACGCTTGTGCCTCTGCACTCAAAGAGTACAGAGGATTATTTTAGAAATAAATACATATATTTTTATATACAACTTGTGTGGTGTCCTTTCATTTGGTATTACAAGATTGTGATTGGTAAAACAGCTAGCTTAACACGACATCTTGAGTTTAGCCTTTAAGGCTGATTAGTCCATGCTACCACTAGGATAGCTTGTCTATAAGGTTGACTTACAACCAGACACCATAAGGGATTGTTTGGACTGATACAAGGTGGTTCCAGAATTGGAAACATCACATATCAGGCCAACTTCTCACATTGGTGTGCAGCGGTGCGGATTTGAGCTTTCTGTTTTACCATTGCAATCTTTTTATCAAAATTGAAAGATCACATCAAGTACCTTAGGTACATATAAAGCAAAGCTTAGCATATTTAAGTTCTACTGAACCTAGTAGTTGTAGATCAAAGGGATTAGCACACCCTGCCTACAACTCACTAGCAAGGTACAGTAGGAAAACACTTAGTGTAGGTAAGTGCACCACTTGCACCTCACTAGCAGTCATGTCTGGCACAGGTGAAGCTTCCAGCTCTCTACCTGTGGTGGTTGACCTTACCAAGGCACCCTCCAGCTATGACAAACTTAGCCATAAAGACTTGAGTGCCTTATGCATTGCAAGAGGGCTAAAAAGGGGTCACAACCCCACCATTCCTTCCCTGATAGCCATCCTGGACAAGGATGACTTAGCTAAGGCGAGTGCAGTTCCCTTAGATGCAGGTGATGGAGTGAACCCCCCAGAGAATGAGAACACCCCAGAGAGTGAGGTGGACCCAGAATCAGATGGTAATGCGTCAGATCATGATCAATGGGATATCCAGGTCCCAGCGGGGAGGCTTAGCCGAGCCAACTTGGACCTATATAGGGATGGAGAGGGCCAGCACCTCCCCAGACCCTATAACCTAGTTCCCTTAGGTAATAGAAGGTTGAGATCTCCCTCAAGGGACTCTCACATTTCTAGTGCCTCAAGGGAATCTCAAAGGGGAATGACTTCCCCCCAGAGAAAAGAACATAGGGCCAGAATGAGGGCTGTCCAACTCCAGATAGAGAAGGGAGAGGTAGCCCTGGCTCAAGCTAAACTTGCTTTAGCAAGAGAACAAAAGTTGTGTGGATTAGATTCCACTGGTGGCAGCAATATTCATAGAGAGAAAGACGGGGCCTATGATAATAGAAACCTGACAAAGATTGTCCCCCCCTACAAGGAAGGGGATGACATCCACAAGTGGATAACTGCTCTTGAGAGAGCCTGCATGGTACAGCAGGTTCCTGAAGAACAGTGGGCAGCAATCTTATGGTACTCCTTTTCTGAGAAAGGGAGAGATAGGCTCCTCACTGTCAGACATGAGGATGCTAAAAACTACAAAGTCATGAAGAGTGCTCTAATAGATGGGTTTGGCTTAACCACTGAATACAGGTTAAGGTTCAGAGATACCCAGAAGACACAGACACAGGACTGGACTGATTTTGTAGATTGTGCTACTAAGGCTCTGGAGGGTTGGCTACATGGCAACAAAGTACATGACTTTACAGGATTGTATAATTTGATTATGAGGGAGCAGATCCTAAGTAATTGTCAGAACCAGCTCTTACACCAGCATCTGGTGGACTCAGATTTGACCTCTCCACAAGAATTGGGAAAGAGGGCAGATAAACGGGTCAGACCCAGGATTAGGCCTTAGAATCAGGGCAATGACCAGAAGAAGGAGTCTACCAAGCCTCAAGATAAGGGTGGGGATAAAAATAAAGAAAATACTTCCCCAGGGCCCCAAAACTCCAAGGATGGGGGTGGCTCCCAAGACACTTCATCTGTTCAGAAAAAGCCATACTGCCATGTCTTGTATACAGACTGGCCATTGGAAATCAGACAGCTGTTTTCCAAAGAATGGCAATAAAGAAAATATACCTCCAAAAACAGCTCCAACACCTCCTGTTACTGTCAGCAGTAATCCCCCAGGAAGTGGGAGCACCCCCAGGAATCTGGGTGGGTTTACTTTTGGAGCACAGGTGGACCCTGGCTTACCCAGGTCCCTAACCACTTCTGTCTGTGAAAATGGCATGGGGTTTGCCAACTTCACTGATTGTACTTGCTCAAAGTATTTGGGCAGACAGGAGCCCCTCATCAATGGTTTGAAAGTTGAGGCCTTTAGAGACACAGGGGCTAGCATCACCATGGTGTCTGACTGTATAGTCCCCTCTAAGCAACTTTTACCTGGTGCCACATACCAGGTGACAAACATTGATGGAATACAAACCAATCCTCCCATGGCAGTAGTAAGTCCCAGCTGGGGAGGTGTCACTGGCCCAAATAGAATGGCAGTGTCACCAAACTTGCCTGTAGACTGTCTATCAGGAAATGATTTGGAAATCTCAGCCTGGGCTGAGGTTGAACAGAAAATCCATTCTAGAATGGTAAATGCCAATGGAAAGGTTAGTGGGGCTGTAATGGCTACAGCCCCAATTCAAGATGTCCTTCCTGAAAAGGTTGGTAGGGCTGTGCAAGACTCAGCCCCATCTTTAGCTGACTCCCTTCCTGAACAGAATAGCAGAGCTGTTATGACAACAGCCCATACCCAAACGGAGACTCCTACTGAAAAGGTTGGTGGGGATGTGATGGCCACAGCCCAAACTCAAACTGATACCTTTGTTGTGAAGCCTGAAATGATGGATCACTCCACACAAACGGAGAGCATGGAGGAGGAAGAGAAATCTCCCCCTCACCAGACATTAGGACAGGATCAGCCACCTCAGGGAACTGATCTTACCCCTGATGAAGGAACTGTCCCAGAGGTTGTTAGGCCTGGCCTGACAGAGCCTCTGATGGCAGTGGACCCTTCTCAGGTGGGACCCAGTCTGGAGCAGGTAACCTACCCCTCTCTGCCATGCCTTAGTCAGCCCGGGGCTGCAGAGGACAAGAAGGACAGTGAGCCCCAAAGGGCCCCCTGTCAAATAAAGCACCCCCATCAACAGATTATGGGCACCGAAACTAGTAGCCCTAGTAAGGTGAAAACTTTAAAAACTCCTGAGGGAGCCCCCTTAAAAGCAGTTAGGGACCTCAGATGGATTCTGTTGGCACAGCCAAACCTGGGACCCAAAGGGCCCAAACCTGAACTGTCCCTCCAAAAAGCCAAAACAAGGGACCCAGTCTCCAGCTTTAGGTAGCCAGAGGTTGACCCTGAGAGCACAGTGCAACTCAGTTGAAGAAAGAAAGGCACACATGGTGGAAGATAATTGGAGGAAGCGGAGCCCTAAATTAGTGGAGCCTCACTTCAATACTCCATATCAACCCCAGCCTTTTTCCTTGCATAAACACACCCAAGGTAGTGATTCCCTATGGTGGAGACCCTCTAATACCCCAAGGGTGAGGGACTGCTTAGAGGACCATGAGACAGGGGGTACCCATGCTAGTGCAGGTACTTCCTTATATGGCCACTCAGGCAATACTGGCGTACCTGGTCAAGGATAGCCTTATCTCCTTTCGTTTGGGGGGGCGGGGTTGTGTAGGAAGGTGGCTACCCGACTATGGTTACCCCAGATTTTTTTGCCTTGTGTTTAGCTGGTTTTTCGACTTAGTTGGCCTGGTTCCCTGCTAATCAGGGCCCCAGGCTATCTGCTCTCTCTGTAAAATGGATTCCATGTACCCTAGGTGCATAACTAAATTGGCTTGGGTCACCTTATCAGTCCCTGTACAGTGCACTATAGGTGCCCAGGGCATAGGTGCATCGAAGGCCTACCAGGGGCTGCAGCATATCTTTTGCCACCCCTGGCTGGCTATCCAAAATTGACACAACTGGCTGATCACTCAGCTGGGGCAAGGTGGTGTAATCACCCCTTGCTTAGATATAGTATGCCTATATCTAAACCTATCTGGACACATATATACCTATAAGTCACTCCTATGGCAGGCCTTAACAATCCTGGAGGCAGAGTGCTTGGTTTTATGTGAGATGGTGCTCTAGCATGAGCTGAGCCTGTCTGCAGCTGTCGGACCAATTCCCTAAGCTGTTCCGGGATAATGCCATACCATATACTATTAAGTGCATTATAATCCTTGTGGTTATATGTTAACTTTGGTTTGGCTTTATCAAAACATGTTGTGTAAGGTGTCATACGATTTGGAATACTATCCCCTCGACAGTCCTGTCGACGGGGATAGCGTTCCACCCCACTAGAGGGAGACATGTTACTTTGCTAAAACACGGTTGATTTTAAAAGGAGCCTCAGCACCACAAAATGGATGCTTCTGCCACAGACACGGGTCTGACCTCCTGCTGCTGACTGAAACTCAGCCAAGGAGGCCTGGACAAAGGGTTTCCTGTCACAGGGAGGTGTCACACAACCTCAGACAGGAGATAGTGGATTGTAGCAGGGAGGTTTGAAAGAAACCAGACACTGCCTGGGGAGCACAAGGCTTCCACTTGCATAATCCGGTCAAACCGGTTCTGGGGCACACCAGCCCCAGTCCCAGCGCGACCTGGACAAAGGGAAAGGGGTGTAACCACCCCTTCCTGGGTCCCACCCATAGGAGGGGACCTAGCAGGTAATCCAGCCCCCTAGATTGGTATAAGAATGGGAGCAGTGCCAAAGCACTGAGATTATCCTGACTGAAACTTATGAACCGAAACTCTGGACCCTTCGACATCCTACTCGACGTAGAAGACTGAAGAATCTCCCTTGTGGTCAAGGAGTGACCACACTGTGCAAACAGGCACCATCCAGCACCTCGACGTTTGCTTTGTCGCAGCTCCTGCCGGAACTCGAGCGACAGAGATCGAAAAGACCAAGCGTGCCTGCCTTCTAACAGCCCGATCCACAGTCCCTGCAGAGCTGAGACCCGTGGAGGCGACTGGAAGCATGGGGCCCGCCATCTTGGGAAGACCACGAGACGCTGACCGTGCAGCCCACGAGTGACCCTTGAAGCAGTACATCGGGGTTTGAGAAGCCCCAGCCCTGAGCCACTCTTGCACTGAAGCTCACCCCTCTACACTCACAGAGTGCTGCGTGGGGCCCTTCTGCATCTTTTGGCTCAATGCGTTGGCCCGGTCACTTAATTTGTATATGAAGCAAGGACCCCCCCGAAACAATGGATACTCCAAGTCCTAGGTCAGGGATTTAATAATATGTGAAGTAACAACCAAGGTACTTGAACTAAACAATTATAACAATAAACCAGATAGAAATTTAAAATTAAAATATAAGGAAGACGGAAAAAAGCAGGTATGTACTCAAAATTTATTAAAATTATTTTTTCAAAAAGACAAGAAACACAAGACATAAAAAGGTCAGAAAGACTGATCAACAAATTAATTATTACCAAATTATTCACAAACTTTGTCATACATATTTTAAATACATTCAAGGGTGACAACTAATAATAGCAAGAGTGGCTTAATAATTGGTTCTCTACGCGCGTTTCGGCGACCAGCGCCTTCTTCTGAAGATGCCACTTGTGTCGTATTATGGTGCTGAATAAGGCGTAGGATAACCTCATAAAGGGAACCGATCACTCAAAGTAGAAAAAATAAACAGGACGCGCAAGGGCTCCTATAGAAATTGAACACTGGTACCACACCTTAGACGCAATTGGTTCCAAAATGGAAACGAGATTTACGTTAAGAACTTGTGAGGAAGGGTTGAGACCGTCTGAATCAATTTACTCAAATAAAGTTCTGTTGTTTTATGGGTATCGATGTGTAGGTTCTGATATGTATACACATTCTGTTTGTGAAACGGTTTTAAGATCTTGCCTTGCCTCCCAGTTTTATAGTCTGGATTATGTAGTAAAAACACTAGATTTAAACGTATGTTACGCAAATTGTAGTGAAGGGGTCTTTCTGATATGAAGAGCCTTCCTTCCCGAACGAGACGCAGTCAAAATTGATGCAAACTGGAGGCAAGACGCGGGGTTCTTGGTTTTCCAAAACAGCAACAACCAACGATGTTGTCTGTCGATCGTAGCGGCCCAAAATGGCTAAGGCATTCGCCGCCTGTACTGTAGTGGAAGCCATGGTGGAGAATTTTCGTCCAATGGCGTCCAGGCGCCGGCCTTCTCCATCTGGAGGTGCGGTGATTGGAGACGCTGGATTACGGGCCCGACGCTGTGCTGCCTAACTTACAACCGAATCCGGCTTAGGGTGAGAGACCTGGCATGCTGGTGAACCAGTTGGGGCCTTATATTTCTTCTCAAGGCATGGCACTTGGGCAGGTAACGAATTTGGAGCCTGCATGAGCTTAACTCCCTCCTTCCATATAAAATAGATTATTGAAATCGTGTGGACTTGTTTGAAAGGCTGATTTTTGAAATTGTAGAGGAAACAGACTTCCTCTCTCTGTGTCCTTGGCAATTTAAAGCGTTGCGCCGCTCTATCCATCAACAGAGGAAAACTGGCAATATCTACTGGAGGGGAATCTCCAGATTCTCCTGGCGGAGGGGAGGGCGTCTGCATTTGGTTGTTGTCCCACTCTGCCATGCCGGTTGAGGCATCATCATTATCCGTGTCATCGTGGACCTCTCCGTCCTCCCGTTCTGGAATCGCCTCATCATCCGCATCCTGTGGCTACACAGTTGTGTGAATCTTGACCGACAATTGAACCTGGGGTGAAGGCGTCGATGGCAAAGGTGGCGGAACCGTTGGCGGAGCTGTCGCAGTAGGTGATTGTCTAGGAGTACCTTGCAGCGTTGGTGGAAAATGCCGGTTGTAGTCGTCCAGCATATGCTGGAGATTTGAAATCAAAGACAAAGGCAAAGTAGCCATTGGAACTTGGACGAACTGTTCCTCAGCATGGGACTCATGGTCGCCGCCTTCGTCGTCACTGCCGGAATCTTGACATTTGATGATGAGATCAGACGGACTGTGGGCCGCCCGAAAGTGTCATCCACATCATTACCAGAGTTCGAGTCGGGCTCAGAGGTAGTGGCAAACATAGGTGAAGGAGGCTGCGGATCAGGAGCAGACAACTGGTGGCATGGCGTTGATCAGCGATGGCGTGGAAGATCAGTGCCGACAGATGCAGAAACTGAAGAAGGTAAAGGCACTAGAGGCAACGAGGCAAATGAAGATGGTGCCACCGTCGACGGTGCCGTCGACGTTATCGTTGACAGTGCTGAAATGGCTGCAGATGAAGATGACTTTGTTGAATCCATCATCGACGGAGCAGTCGTCTACTGAACTTTTCTAGATGGCAAAGCCGCCGACGAAGTCCTCGACACAGTAGACACCCCTGTAGACGGAGCCCTCGTCGACGAAGCTTTAGTCGACAGGGTCTTCGTCGATGATGAAGACTTTTTGATGGATTTCGTCGACGATGCTGGTTTCTTCGTCGACTAGGTGATAGGAATCATCGACGAGACAGTCTGAAAGGCCAAGGAAACTCTCGTCCATGTAGAGGCCGTCGACGAGACCGTCGTCGACGAGCTAAAAGCGGACGTCGTCGCCAGTGTCGTAGTCGACGATGTATACACTGCAGATCTCGTTGTCGGAACGCTCGTAGACGCTCCCGTCGACGAAGAAGCATGTTTAGGTATGGAAACACGCTGTGAGGCAGCAGAAGACGCCCGAGAGCCAGGTCTCGTGGGCGCAGCAGTTGTAGGAGCTGGTGGGGACACCACAGAGGCCAAAGGCAGGGCCAGTTTCTTCATTTTTAGAAAAGGAGAAGGCCTATCCTGCACACTACCACGCTTAGAGGCTGCAGAGGAGGGTCCAGATTGAAAACTCTCAGCATCAGACAGAGCTGAATCCTTGTCTTTAATACGACGGAGCCAAAGGAGGAGACGGCCTTCTCTGTCCTTTAGAGTCTTGTTAGAAAAGGTTCTACAAAACTTGCAGCTGCCAACTTCATGCTCAGGGTAGAGACAATAAATACATTTCTTGTGGGGGTCTCCTTAAAAAGACGCAACTTCCCACAAGAAGAGCAAGGTCGGAATAAAGACTTCTTACTTGACATGTGGAAAGTTCAGGAAACAAGAAGCAGGTGAGGAAAAAACTGAGCAGAGCTCAGGGAGACCCTTCACACGACGTGTGGTAGAAAATCTGAGGACTTGAGCTTCTGAGGAGAAGGTTCTAGAGGGTGCTTGCGCCCGATTGGCTGTAGTTTGGACTTCATAATGACAGTGATAGGTTACAAGTGTTTTCTTTCTCTATCATGCATTCCTATGGAGGAATTGTTATAGAGGTTTCAGTTATGTATTTACTTCTAGTTTTTTTTTAGGTTATGTTCTCACATACATATATTTTTAGCATTTATTGCTATTTTATGTACCGTGAGACTCCCACTTTGATGACGGGGAATATGCAAGCATGTGAATCTATGAAAGACACCCCTAATACTGGAGAAAGTTTGTACTGAAATTGCATGCCACTTAGAATGTTTTGTTAGATCCTCAGGCTCAGACGCCCACTTTTCCCTAAGGACTATTACTGCCTTTTTGCCCATTGACTGGGTTAACGCAGAGGGATTCTCAAACAAAACGGACCTCCCCAAGGCCCGCAGGTTACCAGCCACATACGCCAGCCACGGGATCAGGAAGGGTCTTTCCAACTTGAAACCGTCCTGCAGAATTGATCTGCTAAAACTAAGTTCCTCCTTTAACCAAATCAAATGACCATATGGAAGTGCTTGGACAGTATGTATAGGTTTAACGGTCTGAGATCTAAGATTGGTCATAGAGACTTGTCCTTTTTGATGATTAGGAAACAAAGTGAGAAAATTCCTGACCTATGATGTTGTAATGGAACTGGTTCTATAGCTCCTTTTGTTAGAAAAGCTTGTACATCTTGTTTGAGAAGCTGTTGGTGTTGAGCGAGAGTTTGTGAATGTGAGATGGAATATTGGGAGGATTGCTGGTAAGCTCCAGGCAATAACCATGTTGGATAATATCCAAAACCCATCTGTCTGTTGACTTGCCAAATGGGAAGAACCTGAAGTAATCTTCCCCAAACAGGTGACAAATGGTCAGAGGGAAAGTGGTACCAAGTCACTGTTTGTTAGAGGACTGAGAGGTACGTGTAGGCGTATCGCTACCTCTGCCTTTAAAATAGCTATAGCCCCCTTGTAGAACCCTCTAGAAGGGGATAATAGTGTTTGTGTCTTGTATGAAGATGCTGCTGCATCTGGGGTGTTAGTTATGGAGCCTTCTCTGTAAAAGGAGCGACAAAAGGAACCTCAGAAGGAGATTGAAGTGCTCCCGTGGACTTTGCTACTTCTGTATCCATTTTCATTTTTTCGAGGGACTGATCTATTTGAGGCCCAAAGAGGTGTTCCTTATCATAGGGCACATTAAGAATGGTTTGTTGTACCTCAGGTTTGAAACCAGAAATTCTGAGTCATGCATGTCTCATAAGCATAATGCTAGTGTTGATGCCTCTAGATGCAGTATCTGCGTCATCTAATGCACACCTGATTGAGGAATTAGAAATAATTTTCCCTTCTTGAACTATTTCCTGCCCCCTCCTTTTGTGTTCTTGGATTATGTTAATAATTCTTCCATTTCATCCCAGTGAGCTCTATCATATCTGGACAGGAGACCTTGTCTATTAGCTATAGGCTAATGTTTGGCTGATTGAGCAGCTACTCTTTTCCCTGATGCGTCAATGAGTTTGGATTCTTTATGTGGAGGTGGAGCCTCCCCTGATGTTTGTGAATTTGCCCTTTTACGGGCATTAGACACCACTACAAAAACTGGGTCAGAGGGAGGGGGTTTATATTTTTTGTCCACTCGAAGTGTTAGTATATGTGCTCTAACAGGGTCTATAAAAATATAGTGTGCCTTCACATACCTTTAGGCATAAGCAGCATTTGCATTGTTTTGTGTGTGCTTCCTAAGGTTTCAAATATAAAATCTTCCAGTGCCTCCTTACGTAAATGCACTCCATGGTAATTAGCTGCCCTAGCAATTAATTCCTGATTATCATTAGGAGGGGGAAATTATTGCCGGATATAGATCAGGGTCTGTATCTTGAGGTGGATCTATATTTATAGTCATCCCATGGATCTGGTGGTGGTTGATTATAATTGTCATCATCCTCTCTATATCAGGATTTGTGGTAGGAGAACCTGATGCTGTAATGTGTAAAGGATCTTCATCTAGTATAATGGGTTGTGGTGAAAAAGGTGGAGGGGCCTGGGGTAAATGAACAGGGTTAGTAGCTATGTCCTTTTTAGGTTTCGCCTGGCGTCCACTGCGCAGCAGTGTTCGCGCAGGCAAAATCTTTTGTTTAGCAGTACGGGGTTTTGTCCCGCCTGTCTCTTCCATTGGCTAGCTCCATAAATGGAGGCTAGCCATTGGAAGAGGCGATGGGCGGTATTTAAAAAAAAAAAAATTGTTTTAAAGGTTTGTTTTGGTCATTTCTCCGAAGATAGCGCCCGGGTAGTTGCTTACTTGAGAATCTCCGCAGTGCCGTCTTGAACCAGCAGACGTTGCCGCTCCAGGATGCCGGTTTGAAACTTTCGAGTTCCTACGCCGTGGGCTTCTGTCAGCTTCAATAGAACGTGCCCAGATGATATTCTGGACTGACCCAGCTGTTTCAGGCGTGTGGTATTGCTAACATCGAGCATAGTTTCAGTCTGCGATGTATTCGTGTTTGAAATAGTCTGTTAGCTATGTCTCAATTTCCCGAGCCCTCCGCCACAGGCATCCCCTCTTAAACCGAAATATCTACTTTCTTCTTTCTGAATCATGCCCTTGGTGTCCAGCGGCTGAAGTTACCAGTGTGTGCTATACAAAACCATTAAATAAATGCAAAATAAACAAAGCTGTGCCGTGATGGTGATTTGTAGTTTTGTGCTGATATGACAGTGTTTTGTTTCAAAGTGATGATTTTCTTTTGTTTCATATTATCGTGTTACAATGTTCTGGTCTGATGTCATGTTTTGATGTGCTGTCGTTGTATAGTGTTAGGGTAGTGTGGTGTGGCGCTCATTGCCGTGGTACATCACGACATTTTACGCTCTGCAGGATTTATAATACACCGGTATGGCACCTAAATGCCTTCAGGGGTTCTGCTGCCCCCCCCCCCCTTCCTCAAAATGTTGTGTTGTGTATTGTGCCAGCTCTTCCAGGTCATAAACACAGATCTGCACCCGTCTCTTCTATTCTGCCCCACAGTGCATACCTCACCTCGCCTCAGTCTCTCACTGCTACCTCTTGCTGCAGGAGGTGCTCAGAGGTGGCCTGGGCGGCACGTGGCGCGTTAACGAGGGACATGTCTCGCACATGCAAACAACTTCCCATTGGTCAGAGGCTGACCAGGGATTCAGAGCTATATAAACACCATACCGTACCATACCGTTCCATACGTACCATATACCATACCAGACCATACCATGCCATGCAATAATGCAATGTAACTGAATTGAGCAACGCAGGGCAGGCTCGTCGTGCTAGTTGCATTCTAGGGGGTATAATATGTTACGTCACCTCTCCACCGGCCCCTCTGTACATTATTAATTCGTCTCACCCTCCATGCCCTCTCACGCCCCTGGAGGTAGAAGACGCGTGCGGCGTGCCTCTCCGCACACTCACCTGATTGGAAGAGATCCAGGCAGCCAGCCAATGCTGCCAGGGCAGAGAGCAGGACTGGCAGGAGCCCTGTCTGACACTCCATGCCCCGGGTGGCAGCGGTCTCTCGCTCTCCACAGGTGGCAGCAGTTTCTCGATTCTGGGTTGTCAGGAGTCTGTCAATTAGGATCAGTCTTCCCTCTGGGTGACAGCAGCACCCTGGTCTTCTCTGAGTCACAGGGTATCCACAGACCCTCGATTAAGACCCCCCCCCCCCCAGGGATGGTACAGCCCTTCAGTCAGCCTGAGGCCGCCAACAGTCCATCCGTTATAAGATGCGCCGGTCACAAGTGTCAGGAAACCCTTAGTCCAAGGTTTCAGGAGACTTCCAATGCTACCTCCAGCCCTCGGCCCAGGTGTCTCCAGCCTTCTCCCAGGTGTCAGCAGTCCTGTGCCAGCTCCTCGGGGTATGGCGAGGACATCCGGCAGCCCAGAGACGCAGGTGCGTGGCTGTTGACCTCGGGCGCAGGTACCTCAGGGTTTTCTCAGTCCTCTGCTGACCTTCCAGGGCTACAGGAACCCTCAGCTCCAGGTGCCCAGGAGCCAGCAGCCCCTCATTTAACTCTTTCGTGGTGGCGAATGGAGCCCTCAGGTCCAGGTAGCAGCACCTTTCAGTCTTCTGCCGTGTCAACAGCCCCAGCCCCCTGTGCCTACAGAGTCGGTGCTTTGCCCTGAGATGTTCAAAACCACAGAGGCCCACGTGTCAGCAGCCCACCCCCCACTCCTCTTCTGGATGGGTGTGAGCAACTACTAGTGCTTTGTAGGGGGTGTTCGCAGCCCCCTAGTCCGGTCATGTGGGAGCGTCCAGCCCCTCAGTCCAAGGTGGCAGAGCGCGCGCAGTCTTCTCCGCAGGAGGACGACCTTCAGTCCCTTGTCTGGGTGGCCCCTCCGTCTCCCCCCGCCCGATGCTTCTTCCTTGCTCTGCACAGGGCAGCTCTCCTGGGCTCCCGCTGTGTGAGCTTGCAGGGCCGCCCGGACCGTCACCTCACAGCTTCTCTTACTGGTGTACACACAGAGCACGGGCAGAGGGAGGATTTTTCATTTACAATGCCAACAGCTCTAACTTTGGCAAAGGGCGAAACCGTTGAATTGTAAATGCTTGTTTTTTTTGGGAGGGATTCTGTATTCAGTATCTGCCTTCCTTTTTAAAGGTATTACTGGTTCAGCTGTGATGTGTCCAGTATCAGGATTTATGTGAATCTTCTTTTGTTAAGGGTCCAGCTTTTCCTTCATTTTCTCCAAAATCTGCTCCGGTGACTGTAAGGGAGCGTTTTTTTGTTTTGGTGCCGACATTGTCGGTGCCAGGCTAGATTTTTGCTTTTTCTCTTTCGATAAGAGATATTTCGGAACGGGAGGAGTATCGTCTCGGCTTGTGCCCGACACGAAGGCTTGACTTGCTGTTTCGATGCTGAGCCGGAAGAGGGGCGTTTGAATCAGTCTCTGTGCTCACCATGGCCTGTTGGCAGTGGTAGCCCAATAGCCTTTTGTTAGTTTGGAGTGGGTTTAGTGGGTAAAGGGGCTTTGGTACTCACAGTTCCTTGTCCGGCCAAATGTCTTGGGAATCGAGTTCGATCTCCAATCCAGAATCGGCATATTGTAGGGAGAAGGCCTCTTCTACCTCCGCTGCCATTTTTTTCCTGCTCGATGTCCTCACTGAAGATATCAGGGGAGCGCTAGATGCTCTGTCGCTGCATGTTTCTCAGTCGAGCCACACAGTCCCAGAGTCTTTTTGGAATGGAACGACTGACACACGTCGCAGTCTTCCTCTCTATGTTCCAAGGAGAGACAGAGGTTATAGACCTTATGCTGGTCGGTACATGGATATTTGGAGTGGCATCGAAGACAAAATTGAAACTGCGTCCGTTCCATAGGAGGAAGGCTGGACACTGGTTCTTGAAGTAGAAGCCTGCGAAAGAGGTAAGCCTGAAGGCCGCGGTTCGTGTTCTTTCGATAATATAGATAGGGTGGAAATGCGATCGAAAGAAATTTCGACGAGTGAAGTGCACACCAAAAGGATCCCGATTAACTGTTTCAAATAGAAGAGCCGCAATACATGTTCAAACCCGATGGCGGAAAGAAAACAATTGAACAATGGAGTTGATGCCCGTGCGCACTATCACCAAAAGGAGGAGTCACCTTACCTCGTGACTGAAAAAAGATTTCTTTGAAAAAAAGCAACTTGCAAACATGCGGACCCAACACTACATGGCAGGAGTATGCAAAGCATGTGTTTTAACAGCACGATGCCTCGAACACGTTATTCCTCTCAACAATTCTCCTATGTTGTATAGTCCTGCAAGTGACAGTATGTGTCCTGAGCATAGATTATCTGATGCACATGATTCTAGGTCATCTTGAGCGTGCAAGATGCTCATAGGAATTAGGCTACTTTAGAGGGCAAGTCTGACTTGCTGCTTTCTGGAAGATGTGGCAGGTAGCTGGTCAGTACTTGTTGCAGAGGAAACACCTCATTGCGTTCATGACAAAAAAACTTGACCCAAAAGAAGTCAAACCAGAGAGAGGGGGAACCGAAAATATGTTTACAGACAGCTTATGAAAGACTACCATGTTCAGTGATAAAAAAAGAAAAACTACTAGATAGGCTGTTCAGAGCATGATTGCATTTGCATTCAAAAATGAAAAAAATATATAGAAAATGTTGCTCTTTTTTAACTGTTATTTTAATTAATTTTTAGAGATAAACATTTTATATTGCAACTAGTGTTTAGGGATCCTGCATGTGTGCTGGAAATGTCTACTGTGGAAGTCAGAAAGAAAATCATAAGAACTTATCTGTTTTTCAGACATTTGAGTTGTAGGTAAGAATGACTTTAGTAAGGATACATAACTGAGAGGTTTAACACCCTTCGCCCATTAAACTTCACAGTTTGTTTACAGGCTTATGACCCATTTCACCAAAGGAAAATGGGTGTAGAGCGTCTAAGACAATGTGCAGTGGAGAGGAAGAAAAGGAGGACGAGTGAAAATGCAAAAAGGTTAATAAATGCCCAGAGTTCTGGCAAGAAACAGCAAAAGGAATATAGACAGAGCCTTACACTGTTAATTTGCATGGAAGCTTGTCCTATCTCAAGGAAGCTTGGCCCAACTCTCAGCTGCCAGTGCATTAGTAGCTTTAGAGCAATGTTGTACATATTTAGCAAAACTGAAAGATTGAGGTAATTGGGAAACCCCAAGTTATTTGTAAGGAAGGCTCACCTGCCAGCCTAAATCATGTTCTATGTTAGTATATCTGGACTGGGCTACAAGTTGAAATGCAATTTCAACACCTCAGGACTTCTAACTTAATGCAGGTATTCAGCTGAGGGCTTACCAAATGCCCACTTGTTCCCAGCTATGGCCATTTCAGATACACCTCCGTCCATTCCCTCTCACCTGGGAAAATGGTATCCCCGGAAATCTCAAATGCCTACACTTGTCAAAGGGGGTCGTCGTAGCACACTGCAAAAAACCTCAGACATAACATATGTTCACATCCCAGGGTCATACAAACAACCTGTTGTGCACAGCAAAGTCATTAATTCCTGACATAGCACCCTTTCTGCACTTGAGACTTTCTCCTAGTCCCCTCAACTCAAGACCTTATACAAGCCATCATCACATGGCAATTCATCCAAAGAGCACTCTGGCGTTCCAAGGTTTTTTCCCCTGGAATACTTACTCAAGGATGGCATCTGAAATCATTATTCCTATCACTGTGGCAGTTAACAACTCACATAACATAAGGCTTGATAGTGTTCCACCTGCTGGTCTCATACAAATATGACTGATGGGCTCACATACTTACACTGCTCATTGTTACAGGCACATACATTGTCTGAGGAGCGTGATGACTCTGGTGAGTGTGAACATCATACCACACCTGCAAGACAGGAACAGGGAGCAAAACAATAGTGAGCGAACAGTAAAAATGAAAACAAGGTGCGATTAAATGACTGTCAGAGAGGATTGAGTAGAAGACTGGTTGAAAGTGTTTGAGAATAGGCAACTGTGGGGAAATGTTTTTAAACTAGTACACAGGGATTTCGCTACGTGAAGGACCTCCCGACAGATAACAGAAAGCTCACAGCACTGCTCCTGTTACTCGCAAAAAGACGCAGTGCAATAACATGGGGTGGGACATGAGCACCCCAAAAAGGTACATGGCTGAGGGACGCAGCATTCTGCCAGGAACAGCTGTCTGCATACTGGGACCGAATGCCTACTCAATCCGGACCTAAAGATGTTTAGGGCCCTGTGCAACTCTACATGAGAACGCACGCAACAGAGGAGATGATCTCCCGCCCCCAGACTTCAGACGAATAGGAACAATACCAGACTCACCAGCTGCAAGCGTCAATGAGACCCACTCCAGACCACCTGGCCTGACAGACCCGCATGATCGCCTTCCCCTCTGACATTCCTACCCCCCCCACCTTGTTGGCTAGAACAGCAAGCTGCCTTTCTGTTCTTTTGTTATAATTTTGGGATTACAAATGATATCCTGTGATCGTATAGGACTCCCTGCTGCTGAAGCTCTGCAAGACGACATCAGAGGCGACAACAGAGGGACACATGGGAGATAAACAAATATAAGTTTGTATACAAGAATGCTGAGAAAACCTGGCCTGCGGCCTTAGTGAATATTTTCTAATGCAGCATTTTGTATAACTTGCAATCTTGAATAGAGATTTTTTTTTTTTTTTAACTAGTACGGAGGGATAATAAATTGGCAGAAGATTTGATAGATTGACAGTTGTACATGAAATATATATTATATCCTCCAGACGGACTACCCTTCAATATGAATGGATGACAAGTCTAACATGTTCCATTCCAGTCCCTCCTCTGTTCTCAGAATGTTCATAGAATACATGAGAACTGAAGCATGAGTTGTGTACCGACACTTACATAAGGACTTTAGTTTGATGTAACAAGATGATAAAGACTTAACCTTGCCTCTTCCCCTGGACCACCTACCTATTGGCTGAACGCCTTATTCTGTAAAATCTGATGCTGCCTGGCATTAAGCGTGTTATGGTCTGGACTCCAAAACTATGTTTACTTGGCTTCTATTGTCACGGTTTGTGAAAAATCAACCGTTTTTCTTTGGTATTTAAAGCGGTTAGTATTTTCCTCATATGGAAGTGGGGGGGGGGGGGGGGGGGGGGGGGGGTCAGATAGGACTTACCCCTTTTCCTGGAAGGTAAACCTGAACTCCATGTGCTGCCTGCTCACTCACTGGATGGGCCAATATTGCTGAACCTGCATGCAACACAGGATACAAGTCAGCATAGTGTACAACCTTCACGCCAGAAGTAGAGCCTCTATCTCAAGATGCTCTAAGCAAGGACAAAATACTGCACATCATAAGTCAACCACCACAGTCAACCAATACCAAGCACATCCAAACCTATTGATCAGTATTTGCCAACCACCACCTTGACTCGGGACAACCAGTGTAAGATCAGGACCTGAACGTGACAATGCAAGACCTGAGCATAACCTCAAATAGTACTATGCCCGGCCCAAATCCCAACCAGTGCACAATCTACTGCCAACCCAAATCACTAATTTGAGATACACAGCGTTCTGCAGGTAGAGAACAACCTTAATCACCCCTTTCTGCACTTTACCCATCAAAGAACAGACCCATGTTAAACATTCCATGGACTTACCCAACAAAAATTGGTCATCAATGCCGAAAGTGCTGATGTCTTCAGGATACTCAACCCAGAGAGGTCTGCAGTAATCACAAACATTAATAAAAACACAGAAGCAGCAGCAACAACAAACACTCTTGATCAAGTAAATAAGAAGAACGATCACATCTGCTGTTGGCTCCAATTATCCAAAGTATCACACTCAAACCCTTCTGATCATGGTCGACATTTAAAAGCCAAATATGAGGATCTGCCCTTCAGTCTGACACACACTTATTTTAAAAGCACTTATAAATATTTCGCCAGATCCCAGCTAGTGCAAATGTTTATTATACAAACAACACTTCTCTTTACCAGAGTGTTCAACTTTCAATCCTAACCACTTTAAAGCACTCGTGCTTTGGGGCCTCGTTGGAACAACCCAAAACATTTAAGCAACCATTCTCCAGTCACAGAAAAAAGAACGAGAAACTGTGTTTATTTTACTGCTGACAAACTTTAAGAGATAAAATAGCAAGCATAACGAAATAAATTATGACCTATGCTGCATGTGAATAAGAACTTCTATTTATTATTCCAAATCATCTAAAATGTTTACAGGGACTGTTAAAATCACGACAGCTGTCAGACCAGCAGACCAGCTACTTAAGTTACTTAGACCAACTAAGACATATTTCCTTGTCTTATGCCCAGACCTGCCATTCAAGTCACACTGCTAGTGGGTTCTTCTCACCTCATGACAGGCTCCCCGGTGCGGTAGGCATGGTAGAATAAAGTGTACCAGTAAGGCAGGAGGGCATAGCGTTCACGCAAGGCACTGCGGATCAGCTGCTTGTTCTCTTCACCAAAAAGCCAGGGCTCACGGCGGGTGGTGTCAAGGTGAGCATGGGCCCTAAAGAAAGGCTGGTAGGCACCCATCTGGTACCAGCGCACCAACAACTCTGGACTGGGGTTCTTGAAAAATCCGCCAATGTCAGCTATGTAACATAAGAAACAGGTAGTTAGAGAGGTCAGGGTTTAGAAGATACACAAAAAAGAATGGGGGGGGGGGGGGTAGGAAACTGGCTTTTTATATACTATACCAAAGTAACGTATAGTGTGCACAGAGTCCAGTGGAAACTCAAAGGTAGGCCGAAGTAAAAGTAGATAATACTTTACTCTCTATTTATGTGAGTGTGGGCGAGCAGGAAGGCTTAATCGGAGGGTAGTGTTAAGCATTTATTGTACAAACTCAGGCAAGAAATGATGTCACACACTCAAAGACTGAACTCAGACCAATTTGTTTGTGTAAAAATATTATTTAGTTATTTTATTTCTAGAACCAAGTCAGGCCTGGTGCAGGTAAGTGAAATAATACTTTGCAATTCTAATGCAATAAATTACAGTTCAATGCAGGTTCAAATGCAGTTGGTTAATTTACAGGGTTAGCTGACCTATGGAAACTCAAACTACCCATTCAGTTTTCAAGCAAATAGTAAAAAAAAGTAATCCAGAAAATCTCCCTTGTAGAAAACAAAGCTGTATTTGCCCGCAGGAGTCACGCCTGGATGACACTTGAGCATCTATAAATCACTTAGGTCACAGACATACTTCCAATTGGCGTATCCCCAGGAAGACCAAAGATCAATTCTTAAAATACAGACTAGGAATCCTGCCAGCTACTCCACAACTTCCACCACGGATGAGGGAGAAATGTGCTACCACATGCAGACTTTGCGGCAATGGTACTGAGGATATGGTAGACCTAATCTGCTCTTATACTAACTTAAAGGAGGAAAGGATTGGACTACTAAAGGCACACTTTAACTAACGAGGGATTCGAACTCTAAGACAGGAAGTGATTGCATGCTGTGACTCCAAGGACCCACTGCTAAATGGGAAGCTAGTGAAATTTGTGGCACTAGTAGAAACCAAGCAAGGAAGAGCAGCACCCCTTGCAAATGCAAAAACAGCATACGGTAGTTTGAACTCCCACAACCGAAAACATTTAGTACAGACATTCGAACCTCTTAAGAACACACCAAACAAGGCGCTTTTACACTAGAGACGTTTATGTTTTCAGAACCTTTTTTTTTTTTTTTTTAAAGGCCTCCTTCCTCTTCTTCATGATTCTTTATCTACTCTCTCTTGTGTTAAGAAGCATGAAGATGCAATGTGTACTTTTTGTAGTGGTTTTTATTAATCAAATAAATTATTACTAAAATTAGTTGGTTGATTTACAGGTAAATCAATAATCAAAATTACTTTTCAGTTACTTTGTAGATTACAGTACACATTACTTCTTGGATTACTTTGTAAGTTACTTTTGCTAATCAGTGTGATATGCCTAGATACCACACTGACATTTCCTAGACAAAAGGTAAGTAATTAACTTTTTGTATAATTGCAGTTGTTCAAGGTTTCATACAAACTAACTCCACAGACAAGAATTTTCAAAGAAAAGCAGTCAATGCAATCCTATGGAAAGAAAATAAGAAGTTATCGGTTTAACAGTAAGTACTTTGTTTTGGGAGTTGGGTTTCTGGGGTCAGAACAAGGGTTCCCCCAGGGTCAAGGATGCACTCTCAAAGCACCCTCTGCAGCACTATGGTGGCCGGGTGCAGAGTGCAGAGGCCCAGTGTTATCCAATGGGGGATAGGAGGCTTCCGTTTGGTGGCTGCTCACTAGCAGGCCACAAGGTTGTGGGAACAAAGCTCCTGTTAAGCTCAGGGCAGAGGGGAATCAGATTTAGCACACAAGGTACACCCACAGTGGCACAGATGCGGCCTGGTGCAGGGTGCCATTTTGGTGTCGGGTGCCCTGTTTTCAATGGGATTTACCAGCTTTGGATTTTGGCTGCAGATTTGTTCCAGGAAAACTTCCGGGAGGTACCAACAGCTGGACAGGTAAGTTTGAGGGCTTGGGGGACATAGCTGCACCTCGGGTTCTCTTCTCCAGGTCACAGGGTCACAGGTGAAATCCGACCTTTGAGGTCGGATTTCACCTTATGGGGCCACTTGCGGTAGGGGGTGGGCAGTGGGGTCTCCGTGTAAAGTCTGCAGGCGACATTGGGGAGCCCTGGAGGGGTCACCGCAAGGTGGACTAAGACTCTGGAGTGTTGGGGGACATTGCTGGAACCGGTGGGCCACCCGGATTCGGGCCGTAGGCGTCGGTGTAGTGATGGTTTCAGGCGTCTGTTTTCTTGGTCCTCAGCAGGCTCAAAGTCTGTCTTGGGAACTTCTTTTGAACAGAGCTGCTGTTCACAGGAGATTTAGTCTTTGCTGAAGGCAGTCAGTCCTCCCAGGGGTTTTGGAAGTCGCATGGCTGCAGGACTAGGCAACTTTTGGTGCAGGATCTCTGGAAACTGCAGACTGGCCAGTAGGACTGGGGCCAAGTCAGTTATTCACAGCAGTCTCCTCTGCTGGGCGTCTTCCGTTGTCCTTCTTAAGTTGCGGGAATCTGTCTTCAGGGTTCAGGGCTGCCCCCTAAATACTGTATTTAGGGGCGTTTTAGGGGTCTCAAGGTCAGTAGCCATGGGCTACTGGCCTTAGGGTGACTACACCCATGGTGTGCTCACCCCAAGTGGAAGTGTGGGCACAATGTCTAATCCTGATTGGGGAGTGCCTTCCACCTGCAAGATGGTGGGCAGTGAAGAGTGGGCTTCACCTCGCCTTCCCCACCTGAGGGGTGGGGTTGGCATAGGTGGGCACACCTTCTGGGCTGTGCTAATGGTCTCTGCCTCTCCTTGCCGAAAAGGAGGGGATACAGGAAGGGGGCCTGCTCCTGATAGCAGGAGAGGCGGAGGGTCGCGTCACGAAGGCAGTAAGGCCTTTGAAGCTCTCCTGCCACAGGTGTTTTTCCTAGCCTGGGGGAGGTGCGGCCCTCTCTGCCCAAAAGAAAGGCTTTATTTCTGGGCTCAGGGAGCGAAGGCTCGCATCCCTGAGGGCCAGAAACTGGTCTTGTGGTGGCAGGCTGGTGTGTACCAGTCAGGGAACCCGCCAGAGGCTGGCATTTTACAGGGGGCATCTCTATCATGCCCTCTGAGTGCATTGTATAATAAATCCCACACTTGCATCAGTGTGGGTTTATTATGCTAAGAAGTTTGCTACCAAATTTCCCAGAGTTCTGTAAATCCATTATGGTGCTGTGGAGTTCGTAATAACACACTCCCAGACCATATACTCTTCATAGCTCTACGGCACTTACAATGCTTGAGAATGGACTTAGAAACTGAAGGGGTACAGTGTTCATGCAACTGTACCCTCACCCGTGGTATAGTGCACCCTGCTAGAGGGGTGTCTTACCTAGACCATAGGCAGGGGTTGCAGGAATGGCCCACAGGAATGTGTGCTATGTCAACCACTTTTCTCTGCACCAAAACATGCATCCTGCAATGACTGTGTGTGCGTGTTCAGGTACAGAACCTCTAAGGGTGGCATATGTGCTGCTGCCCTTAGAGGCCTTCCCTGGTCACAGTGCCCTTGGCACCCATGGTACCTTTTACAAGGGACTTTCATGTGGCTAGAGAGGTGCCAATTCGGGGTATAAAGGTACAGTTTTGGTAAAGAACACAGGCCTTGGGAACCTGATTTGCAGGGACCCAGGGCACATCAAGTCAAAATTCATCAGCAATCTGGCAAAAAGTGGGGGGTAACCAACACAAACTCAGCTTCCTATAGGGTGTGAAGCAATCAAAGATGAGAACTCACAGGACAGGAATAAGAAAGCACGGGAGGTTGTAGGAAGCTGGCTCTTTATATGATATATCAAAATGAGATATATTATGCAAAGAGTCCAAAGGTTACCTTATGAGTGGACAGGGGCTTGCTCTAGCAATCCCAAGGTGCCCTTCTAGGGCAGAGGTCTTCAAACTTTTGTAGGTTGAGCCCCCCAACTCAATTTCTTTAGCTGTTGGGCCCCCCAACACCTGAAAGAAATTTCTGGAATCTGGTACACTACATAATTGACCGCTGCGTGCATATCCTGGGCCATATCCAGCAAATAATGTTCACCATAATAAGAGTGTTTAGTTAAGTGCAGGTTTGTGAGTGGGTGTGCTGAAATGACAGATTATTACATAGCACAAACCACCATTTTCCTAGATAAAGTGTGCACAAATTGTTTTTACTAGGATGCTTTGTTTTACACATGACTGATTGAGAACACCACCAACATAAATGTGACGGTTGTGCCTGTTTTTCGCCACAGACGGTCAATCTGGATGGATTTTTGCTACTGCCATCCTCAGGATGTGCTCCACATCCAGGGGCAGATTTACAAGGAAGTGCCGCAGCGTGGCACCGCGAGCCCCTTGGCTGCTGCAGTTCCGAAGCACTGGGATGCGACATATTTACAAGAATATGATGCATCTCTGTGCTTCCCCCTGCGCTGGCGCACAAGCTGCAGCCATGCGCTAGCGTAGGCATCCTTGTATCATGGTGCAAGGATGCCTGCGTCGGGGGGAGATTGTTTTTGTGCAGGAAGGGGCACCTTCCTGCACATAAGCAATCACTGCAGGCATTTCCCTCTTCCAATGCATGCTGTAGAATGCAGCACACAGTGAAAGAGGGAAAAACGAGGAAAAATTAAAACATTTCTCCTCGTTGCGCCTCGCTAAGCCACCTCTAGGGTGGTGTAGCATTCAGACGCATATCCAGATTTACGATTCTTCGTAAATTTTGAGATGTGTCTTGTTCCATGGGTGTTGCGTGGGAACACCCACAGCAATACCCATGGAACAACCCTTCAAAGCAAAGTGCTCTGTGTGAAAGGGCCGTATTACAAGGAGAGGAAAAGTCAGGCAGGGTGGCTATTCCCATCCTTGTAAATATGAAGGAGCCCCCTGTGCCACCAGTACGTCACGAAAAGTGACGTACTGGTGGCGCAGGGCGCTTGTAAATCTGCCCCTAGTCTCTAATACCACAAGTGCTGAGAACCCAATCTCACATAAATAGGATGAGCTGAAAGGCAAGAGAGTTTTGAGAGCAGTTTCTCTCAAAGCTGAAAATTCTGCAGACATTTTCAGCCAAAACAGGGACTGTAAGGGAGACAGTGTCCCCTCCCACATTTCCTCCTTCTCCATGAATTCCCTCACTACCACTTACCAACGATGCACCTCATCTCTCTTTATTTTGTTATAGTGCTACTCATTGTTTACTCACACTTAGTTCTGTGATCTGCATGGTACACATTCTATGGAGCAGGCACATAAACCTTTGCGCTGTGTGGGTGGCAGGAGTGCTCATGTGAGTGCACAGTGAGCCATGCGACAGTTTGCGAATAGGGTAAGAGGAGTGACTGCAGGGTGACCGAGGTGACCATATGAATTTGGGTGCAGATATACGTGCAGAGTGGGACGAATTAATGTATGGTTAGTGATGGGCTTATTTGAGTGAGATTGCAGCTGGAGCAGTGAGGGGGACAGGTGAGTGAAGTGACACTTGAGAGCAGGTTGAGTAGTGTGCTTGTGTGATTGCAGGGTGAACAGTGCAAGTGCACTGCGAGTGCGGAGTGATGACTGTGAGTGCAGGGTAAGTGGGTGAATGGTACGAATGCATGGTGATCAGTGTGAGTGCAGGGTGAGCGTGAAAGTGAAGGGCAAGAATGAGAAGCGAGTTTTCTGAATGCAAGGTGCATTCCCAGACACTTGAAGTAACTCAGAACGTTATTGACGGCAGTGTAGGGTTTCAAATGTGTTAAACTATTGCTAATATGGCAGTAACCAGAGATCAGGGTGGAGGAAATAAATAATGTGGAGATCGTGCAACAAACTTCCAGTCTTGTGATTCGGGTTACCAGCTCATTATTTTGATGGCCCAGGCGGTACAAAAATAAGCAGTCACCTAAAGCTGTATTGTCAGTACTTGTCCATGCATACCTTGAAGAGCAAATATAAATTGAAATAACTTTTATTTGTGTTCTAGGGCTGCCTGAATAATCTATGGCTGATAATAAAAGGGAGCATGCTTCTTTATTTATAGACAAGCAATTTGCAGTCTCTTTAAAAGAACACATGGCTAGCTGGCATTTTGCGCGCCTGCCTGTGTAGTTTTAAATGAAACTTGGGGGCATATTTACAATAACTGGCATATCAGCAGGAATAAGCCAGTTATTGTGCGTCACAGCTCCGCCAGTTATTGTGCGTCACAGCTCAGCCACCATGGATGCGCCGCTTTTACAATCCGGTGCACCATGGGGCAAAAATGGCACAGATGCGTCACGCATCTGTGCCGTAAAAGTGGCGCATTGCTGGAGTTGCGTCTGGGGCCTTATGTGTACAATACTGCGTCAATCCTTACGCCTGCTTCAAGCAGGCGCAGGGTTTTGACGCAGTATGGGCCCAAAAGTGACTGAGTGAAATCTTGTAGATTTCACTCTGCCACTTTTAGGAGGCATATGACAAAAAACAACCTAGGCAACTCATATTGCACAATGGAATATACTTAAGGACAAATGGCTACAATTAATTAGGAAAATATATGTTTTTTATTTTAGATCTTATAAAAACACGACATATGACATAAATAAAAAAGAGACAATGAACACAAGTAAAATCGTATATCATATAATGGAATAAGGAAATTCATACATTTGTAACATTTAATATCAACATATATTAGATAAGTTAAAAAACTGAAAGTGGCAAATAGGGTCTCTACGCGCGTTTCGGCGAACCAGCGCCTTCTTCTGGAGTAGCCACACAAGCTCTAAAAAAGATACATGTAAAAAGGTGCATTAGTTATACATCCTTTAAAGTATAAACAAAACATATAACATCCTGTGTCCTAACATTGTAGCCAGTATGCCCTATCTCTAATTCATGATTATTTATATATCTTTTCATTTCCTTGTATTAACCAAAGAATCATTCTGACAGTCAGGTATTTGGAAAGAATAGTGCTTTTCCAATTCATCTGTTATTCAATTTCGAATTATCTGAATAAACAGCACAGTAATTATCATGAATGTTTTAAACAAATTCATTTCTTCGCATAGATCATTATTCTTATATTGAAGGACACGTGTTTAATCCTAATTATCTACATTTTTTCTCTCTCATTGTTCGGAGCTTGCAATAGATATTCTGTAAATAGGTAGTACTCACAAGTAGTATTCAAGATTTACATCACAAGTCGATAGGAAGCTTGGTTGATGTCCAGATATGTTCTGGTTAACTGATGTATTTTAGATGCTTTTTTTTAAAAAAAAAAGAGAGAAATGGAAAAAGCATTCCTTTCAATTACTTTAACCAGTAATAGCAGCCTAAATCAAATGGATATAGTTAGATAACTTTTTCTTGAATTACCTTATATAATGTGACCTGACTTGGTATATCCCGCCTGCCGGATAGCTCTCATGGATGAGTCTAGTTTGGTTTTATTTAATTTTGTTGATCTGAGATTTCTATTTTGAGAATGGGAAGAGAAGATAATTTTTGTTTGTATCTCTTTATTTTATTCAGATTGGGTTATTTATATCTGATTTATTCATTATGAAGTCGATAGCTATTATAGGTAATGAGCTTACCTCAGATGTTTCAAATTTCGTAGATATGTGATGATTTATTTAAAAGATCTCCCTACCTGTTTGATATAGCGGGAAAAAATTAAAGACAGTATCAGGATCACATGGTTGGTTTCAGTTCTCTATTATTATTATTACTAAAACTTTAATAAAGGTGAGACATCTTACCCGAGATATTCGGCAGAGCTCTTAAAGTTGAAGGGTTAAAAAGATCTCCCTGTCAAAACATAACAATAGCTAATATAAACAATTTTATTGCGTTAATAAAGTAATGCAGCTAGTATTTCTGGGTCGTATTTTGCCTTATTTTATTTATGTCAGGATGAGCTTACCTTAGAGTTAAGAGGAGATGTTCAAAAAAAGGAGGAGGGTCGTTTAGATGTTCCAAGGATATATGGTAATTCGTTTAAAAGATCTCCCTGCCTATTCGAATGAACAGAGATAATTTAGGGGATGTATAAAGGTTCTGTGCTCAGCTTTCTCAAAACAATTTTTTTTAAAAACGGGATGTCTTACCCGAGTGGTTCGGCAGAGCTCTTTATAGATTGTAAAAAGGATCTCCCTGTCTGTAAGACATAATGGTGATTGATAAAGGTGAGTATAGTGTATTTGAAACTCATGTTGAGGTTCAAATTACGGAATCGATTCCCATTCAATTACCGCGCTAACGGGGGCATTTTTTACCTGAAAGTAAGCAGCAGGGCTCTAAATGTCCGGCGGCGGGATGGCAGCGAAGGATGGCGGCTCGACAGCGACGAGTGGCGTCTTGGTTGCGGATTTGCTGGGTGAAAGTGATTGGTTTCCGCTTAGTCTATATTGAATGGGAATCGATTCCGTAATTTGAACCTCAACATGAGTTTCAAATACACTATACTCACCTTTATCAATCACCATTATGTCTTACAGACAGGGAGATCCTTTTTACAATCTATAAAGAGCTCTGCCGAACCACTCGGGTAAGACATCCCGTTTAAAAAAAAAATTGTTTTGAGAAAGCTGAGCACAGAACCTTTATACATCCCCTAAATTATCTCTGTTCATTCGAATAGGCAGGGAGATCTTTTAAACGAATTACCATATATCCTTGGAACATCTAAACGACCCTCCTCCTTTTTTTGAACATCTCCTCTTAACTCTAAGGTAAGCTCATCCTGACATAAATAAAATAAGGCAAAATACGACCCAGAAATACTAGCTGCATTACTTTATTAACGCAATAAAATTGTTTATATTAGCTATTGTTATGTTTTGACAGGGAGATCTTTTTAACCCTTCAACTTTAAGAGCTCTGCCGAATATCTCGGGTAAGATGTCTCACCTTTATTAAAGTTTTAGTAATAATAATAATAGAGAACTGAAACCAACCATGTGATCCTGATACTGTCTTTAATTTTTTCCCGCTATATCAAACAGGCAGGGAGATCTTTTAAATAAATCATCACATATCTACGAAATTTGAAACATCTGAGGTAAGCTCATTACCTATAATAGCTATCGACTTCATAATGAATAAATCAGATATAAATAACCCAATCTGAATAAAATAAAGAGATACAAATAAAAATTATCTTCTCTTCCCATTCTCAAAATAGAAATCTCAGATCAACAAAATTAAATAAAACCAAACTAGACTCATCCATGAGAGCTATCCGGCAGGCGGGATGTACCAAGTCAGGTCACATTATATAAGGTAATTCAAGAAAAAGTTATCTAACTATATCCATTTGATTTAGGCTGCTATTACTGGTTAAAGTAATTGAAAGGAATGCTTTTTCCATTTCTCTCTTTTTTTTAAAAAAGCATCTAAAATACATCAGTTAACCAGAACATATCTGGACATCAACCAAGCTTCCTATCGACTTGTGATGTAAATCTTGAATACTACTTGTGAGTACTACCTATTTACAGAATATCTATTGCAAGCTCCGAACAATGAGAGAGAACAAATGTAGATAATTAGGATTAAACACGTGTCCTTCAATATAAGAATAAGGATCTATGCGAAGAAATGAATTTATGTTTAAAACATTCATGATAATTACTGTGCTGTTTATTCAGATAATTCGAAATTGAATAACAGATGAATTGGAAAAGCACTATTCTTTCCAAATACCTGACTGTCAGAATGATTCTTTGGTTAATACAAGGAAATGAAAAGATATATAAATAATCATGAATTAGAGACAGGGCATACTGGCTACAATGTTAGGACACAGGATGTTATATGTTTTGTTTATACTTTAAAGGATGTATAACTAATGCACCTTTTTACATGTATCTTTTTTAGAGCTTGTGTGGCTACTCCAGAAGAAGGCGCTGGTTCGCCGAAACGCGCGTAGAGACCCTATTTGCCACTTTCAGTTTTTTAACTTATCCAATATATGTTGATATTAAATGTTACAAATGTATGAATTTCCTTATTCCATTATATGATATACGATTTTACTTGTGTTCATTGTCTCTTTTTTATTTATGTCATATGTCGTGTTTTTATAAGATCTAAAATAAAAAACATATTTTCCTAATTAATTGTAGCCATTTGTCCTTAAGTATATTACATTGTGCAATATGAGTTGCCTAGGTTGTTTTTTGTCATAAACCTTATTTTCCCTGGCCTAGGAACTATTGTATCCGAACCTTCAGGGGGTCCTTGTTAAATACACGTGACTTTTAGGAGGCATTCCTGTGCCGGAACGCCCCCCACTGCACAGGAATGCCTACTTCTGATGCAGGGCTTTACAAAGTTACGCATCTCCCAGATGAGTCACGTTGTAAATACCCCGCACCATGGCGTATCTTTTGCGCCGCTGTTAGTCACGAATGTGACGCAACGGCGGAGTAAGAGACGCAAGGGTTGTAAATCTGCCACTCGGTCTCCTTTCTGGGAAGCGCCAACCCTCCCAGGAGGAAGTTAATTCAAAGAGCTGGAATGCTTCAGCTGTTGAGAGAGGCAGGATGTCTCCACTGCTTAAAGTGAAAGCAAACAAACAGACAGGCATTTCAGTTGCAGTGTGTGGCTATGAGTCTCCTCTACTATAATTTCGAATGCAAAGGAAAAGGCTGTCTGTCCGTTCGGTTTCAGCAGAGGAGACTTAATGCCTCCTCACTGCAGCTGAAGCTGAACGAATTAACCCCCTCCTCGGCCGGTGAACACAATAAAAGCATGGGCACTTCGTGCCCTGTCGATTTCCCCTCCCTCGACTTGCAGGGATCAAAGGTAAAATTAGAGTGAGTGCACGCCCCCCTAGGATGGTGTCGCGCCCCCCCAGGAGGGAGCGCCCCACAGTTTGAAGAACTCTGTTCTGGGGTAGTGTGGTTGAGCAGTCTTCGGCTTATTAGAGAGGAGTGTTAGACATCTACGAATACACACAATAGTCAATAAACGACGCACACAACTCAACAAGGAGATCCACATTAATTTATAAAAATAACATTTATATATATATTTAGGCAGCAGAATCAAAACGATCAGGCAAGTACGTTTTTCAATGGAAATACTTTTGCATTTAAAAAGTCGACAGTGCATTTTTCAGAAGCTGCAATATTATCCTATGGGAGGAAAAACAAGTACAGCATTCAAGTATAGTACAGTGGCTTATGAGACCAATCTTCAGGACTTAAGGTGAGTGGAGGGCAAGGTCAAAGGCAACACCAGCCAGAGATCACCAGCAAGACTAGTCTGCCTGGGTGCAAAACAGCACCGGAAGCACATTTAAAGTCAATGGGTGTTGGTCTTCACAAAAAGAGGCTGCTGGCTTTGACTGAGAGGACAGTCGGGCTGAACCAACAGGGGGGCTAAGGCCTCACGATGCTCAGGGACGAGGTGACACCTTTGGTCCTCTTCTTCAAGGGCCATGGCCAAAGGGTGCAGAGGTGTCCTTAGGCGTTGGGTTTTCCCTACCGGGAGCAGTCGCGGTACAGGGGGCCTGCGAACAGAGGCAGCAATTGGCATTGAGGAGACCAAAGCGGGTGAAACCTAAGGTGGTTTTCAAGTCTGGAGGGTCTGGGAACCACATTGGCTCAGTTGGCCCACTTCAGGTCAGACTAGGTGGCTCAGGTGCAGTAATGCTTTCCAGAGTCTGGTTTATGGGGTCTTGGAGCCTCACAGCTTAGTCTTTGGTGCCCTCGGGATGCAGGGGAACAGGCCCACTGTCCCACAAGAATTCTTGGCTCCTGGTAGAAGTACTGGAGGGTTCTGCAAGCTTTGGAGACACAGCAGCGGCAGGACATGTCGTCTTTTGGTACAAATGTTAATTCTGCAGGCAGTGCGGCAGGGTTGGGGCAAAGTCTGCTGCTGGGTCTTCTGTTTTTCCTCTTTGCAACTCTTCACACCAGTCTTCATCTTTTAGGAGGCAGGATCTGGTGCCAGGGACTCCCTAAAATTCTGAATTTAGGGGCATGATGGGAGTGTGGGGTAGGAGTCAATGGGCTACTTACCCTTAGGGTCACTATTCACCCTAAAGGACTATTTTCTGTGGAAAGTCTGCATAACCCTGTCCCAGAATTCCTAAGTTTGCCATCAAGATGGCCAACTCTGAAAAGTTGTGTCCACTTCAGGTAGCCCACTTTAGGGGTGGTACTAGTCTGAGGGTGGGCACGCCTCCCTGACTAGCTAATTTCCCCACCTGTTCAAGTGCCAAAGGGGGGTTGGCTACCTCTCCTGTGAGGGAAGCCAGGCTTGAATTTTAAAGGTGGTGGCTTCTTTGAAACTCAATTGCCTTGCAATGCTAATCAGCAGGTCATCATGTGGGAGAGGGGTGAACATTGGCTTCCCGTGCAGGCCTGGTTTCTGACCTCAGCCTTGAGGGTTAGAAACTAGTCTCGGGTAGCAGGCTGGCAAGAAAAAGTCAGTCAATACAACAGAGGCTGGTAGGTTTTCAAGGGGGCAATGGTGTGCAGGCTTGGTTTCTGACCTCAGCCTTGAGGGTCAGAAACTAGTCTCTGGTAGCAGGCTGGCAAGAAAAAGTCAGTCAATACTACAGAGGCTGGTAGGTTTTCAAGAGGGCAATGGTGTGCATGTATTAATAAATCCAACGCCAACATCAGTGTGGCTTCATTAATACGAGATGTTTAATACCAAAATCCGCATTTTCAGTGAAGCCATCATGTATTTTTTATTTTACAGAGTTTTATATAGCGCAAACTTGACCATATCGGGTATCGGAGCGCTTTACACAGCACCAGATGCATTACATGAGGACATATTCATTTTTGTTAGGCACGGGGAGATGAAGTGATTTGCCCAAAATCACAGGATGTTCAACTTCATTGCCGAGACTCGAATGTAGTTCCCCAGATTAGAAGACGACAGCCCTAGCCATAAGGCCAACTCCTCTCCCCATGTAGCTGGGGAACTCGTTTTCACCTGTGTTCAGCAGATGTACTCAACAATTGCTTCCCTTCATGTGTACTGGCATCAATAGGACTGACCAGCACAATGGCATATCTGCTCATGCAGTTATGCCCTCACGTAGTATAGTGCACCTTGTCTTACGGCTGCAAGGCCTGCACTAGGGGGTGATTTACCTATACTCCATGCAGTGTCTGTGGGCACAGCACACAGGGCTGTGTGCAATGCCATGTTTTCACTTGTGTCTGACCCAAGGCACGCAGTCTGCAGTGGCAGTTTGTGTGTGCTAGGGGATGGGCCTTTTAGGTTGGCACAGTATGTGCTGCAGCCCTAAAGGACCATCTTTGGCCTCCTTGCCCTAGGTACCAGCGGTACCACTTATGAGGGACTTACAGGGAGTGCCAAAGATATTGTCAATTGGGGTAATGTGGTACAGTTTAAAGAAAGAGATCTGGCACCAGGGTTCTGGTTGGTAGGGACCCAGTGCACTCCTGGTCGAAATCACATCAATTACTAAGCACAAAAATTGAGGGTGACCATGTCAAAAAGGGGCACTTTCCTACAGAGTTACATAAAGAAAGAAGGCAAAGATGTGAAGAAGATAGGAGATGCTATCCAGAACACAGGAAAGTAGGTGGCCTTTGTTAGAGACATGATGCCACTGAAAGACCAGGATGGAGAAAAACAGAGACCAGACCTTTAGGAAGAAAGACCAGGTGGAAGAGGAGAAGATGACAAAGGAAAGAAGAGGATCAACATGGATTGGGGGAGCCAAGTGATTCACAGCAATACACAAGGAGGGCATGATCAAGAAATGAAAGGAGGTGACAGATGAATGCAGGATGTGACATACAAAAAAACATGGATGGAAAGTAACACTGATACTGGGAACAAAAAAAAGTAGGTAGAAAAGTTAGCAAAATCATGAAGGTAAGTTCAAAAGGATGTAGGGGAGTTACATTAAGTAAATCTAAAGCATATCAAGTTGCAATACTTATGCTGCAAGAGTCTTAGAGGTAAAACAATTTCTCTGTGTGATATAAAGTGAGAAGTAACAGGGAAATAAACATACTTTCGGAAGTGGAAAAGTAACAAGCAAGAAAACATGGCATCTATTTTAGAGTTCACATACTACACTATCAAACATTTTAAAATGATTTAACAACTCAACCATTTCAAACTACTCCATGTTCCCCGTACCTGTATGTAATGCACCATTGCCACTTCAGCTACCATATACTTTGTATCACCACCACCATTATCATTATCATCCCACCCATTTCCATGTAGCTCTTTGTACTCATTATGTGCCACTGTGTCTGTCCACCACCCTGCTGCAACATCTAATCTGCCCATTGTATACTTGCATCAACCCATGGCTGCTCTCATTCCTGCTCACCAAGTGAGCAAAGCACTCACCTCAAAAACTGCTTTCCAATCTTCTCCACATAAAAACCCTCAGAGGATCCCTAAACTCTTCCTGCACCCACTTCCTCTTCCATACTCTTCCCCAGTTCCGAACCTTAAACTTCTTCCTTAATTATCTGTAGAATGGAATTCAACACATTTCCCCCCTTTCAACCAAAAACCCATAAATGCCCTCCGATCTTGTTAATATCAGAATCATCAACTCACAACATTGAGCTCAACTTCATTTTCACGGCAACCTACCATCCATTTCAAGTCTGTGGACATCATATTACTTAAAAAAAAAAATTTCAGCTACTTCTACTTGGACAGCACAGATAGGGCCAGCCCTGGATTAGAACTACAATCCAGATAAACTGTGCGTGGAAGTAGAACAGACCTTTTCTAAAATTACACAAAAAATATATTCTATGGCTACAACCTAAATACCTTTGCGATTACAGGGCCCTCCTCCCAAATCAAAGCAACATTACAAGACTATTGGAATCTCTTAACACGCAAGAGGTCATTCCCCAGATATCAGTTTCCACCAACACCTTTTATCCACAATCCAGATGTCTTCCCTATGCATCTCCGATCAAGGATTTACCACCTAGAATGCGGTAGACCCACCTTGTCAAAAATATGTTTTATTACGACAGCAGCATTCACACCTGAGAAACGTCAAAAGAAAAATAGGCTCTGAACAGGGGTAATACTTTTCACCTTATCAAAGCCTTACACTGGGTGGAGGAAGAACAACACCATATTCAGAGCAGTAGAGACAAAACACATTTTGAATCCCTTTTCAGCACCAATTTGCACTGGAAGGGTATTTTCTCGTTCTGGAAATATATCCTTCAACTTCGCCCGCAGCCGAAACTCATGTATGTTATACTATGGGAACAAGACATAGGCAAAGACATCCCTGATGAAGCTTGGAGGGTGATATGGAGAAGGGCAGAAGGATCAGACATATGCATACAACACAGCTCTAGCACCTATAAGCTGCTATCTAGATGGTACCTCACCCTCAGAAGGCTACATGCTATGTTTAGCAGTTTAGATAACTGCTGGAAGGGCTGTGGGGAACAAGGCACATTGATTCACACTTGGTGGTCCTGTTCACATATTCAAAACTTCTGGCGTGAGACACTAGCACAAATAGGATTGATAACGCATATTGTCCTCCCCCAAGACCCAAAACTGTCGTCCTCTGTTACCCTCAAGTTCAAGGAACTAACCCATTGATCTGCTTCACAGGAAAATTCATCTAATTTAATACTGGCCACCCAACTTAGCATAGCTCAGCAATGGAAAGTCCCAGCAACACCCTCTATTAATATGTGGTGGGGTGAGAGTATAGTCAAACTATGCTATGGAACGGCTAACAGCATTAGTACATTAACGCATGTATAAAATCAAGAAACCCTGGTACCTTTTTATTACATATGTGAAAAGAGAACAAGGAGCGGGCAGAATATCGTCAGTGGTTACTCCAATCCTACGCAATTCTGGCATCTGCAAACTCTCCCCATCTGAAGAGGAAAGCACCTGAATAATCTAAACATCCTGTCTAATGCTGCTTTTGCAATGACTGGACTGATTTACTAAATATGTGTTTACCCGAGGAGAACACTGGAATTACATACCTAATGACATCCCCTATGCAATCCCTGTACCTAAACCTTAAGATTTTAATTTCTAGAATGGCATATAGACCACAGGACTATGTTTTTCCACTCAAGTGATATATTTTACATTTGTTTTCTTCCCCATGTTTTGTACCATTCTGTAACTATCAAAAATCAAAATAAAATGGTAAACAAAAAGTCTTTGGATGGCCTCCGATACTCTATAATTCCTACCCAATGTCACCATCATCACTTTCCTCTCAAGGGCACTCCAAATACTCCTTTTTACTAGACTGACTAATAGTTTTTTTAATTCAACAATCCAAGCTACCCACTTCAACCACTGAGATTGATCACCAAAATGTAAAATGTCCTCATAAAAAAAAGAAACAACTGCAAAAAGAAAAATTGATGGACAGAATGAATGCTGAACAATGTCAAAAACTCACCCAAACACAAAGATCTGGTCCTAATTCCATCATTATTTTACTCATCACGCCACGCAGTTTGGACTTTGCCATATGCAAATCAGTCTTGACCCTGCTCCCCATAGGAACAGTTTAGTCCGAACTGCCAAGCCAGGTTCTCCAGGGACCGTAAAGAAGCACAATTTGACAAGTTTCGGGGTATCGCCCCTCATCAGCCAGGATAGCTTGAATCCAGCCTCAACTAACAGAAACCAAGAAAGCTTGCCTGATGCTGGGCCCGGTACAATTCCTCACCCCACTAAGTTTACGTCCCATCAGGCTATACTCACAAGCATCTATGCCACATTTACTCTTGTTCTCTGCATAGATTGTAGTTTTCCAAGCCATTTTAAGTTACCAGTGTGGCACAAAGAATATGAAGGTGACAAGGGCAATGTAAACTATGTACAGCAGTGCTTCCCAAACTTCAGAACCACAACCCAAATTTCATAATTACAAACTTGTGTGACCCACCTGGTTTAAATGGACACAAGGCAGGCGATTTTTTTAAGTAACTAGAGCATCATGTGGTAGCACACCGTCATTTACAGACAACACATTTCCCATTCTAGTTGTCACTAAATGTGCACAGACAGTTAGTTTGCACTGCTAAAACTATGGCGTACAAATAACGTGTGGAAATCGGGTTTCAGTGAATGTTTATCATTTGTCTATTACCAAATAAGATGTCTTGATTCTTTTTGTAAATATCAAAAAAGGACTAGCTTGGTTGTGTTTTACCAGTGGAGACTCAGTACGTATGACGGCAAACCATTTGGTTTGGTTGTTAAGCCCTCACCCACCGACCTAGTCGGTGGCATGCTTCATCATCGGGCCCACCACAGTAACGCCGAATGCGTCCCGGGTGTGCTTCGACTCCAGATTACTGAGGAGCTGGTATACTTCTCTGAGTGTGCTGTGAGGGGGTGTATAAGAAAGTGATTTAAAAGCTATGCTGTAGGTCCCAGTGCCCGAGGGTATACAGAACTTTAATAGCTGGGCCCACGCTAGCGTATAAAAAGGCAAGCGGACGCGATGGAGCGGGTTATGAACTCCCGCGTCCTATGTGGTCGACATGTTTCAGCCAGGCCTTTTCTTTGTAAAACTGGCTTTCCTCAGGACCAATGAGAGTGTGGGTGAAAAAAATTAATATTAAGTGAAGTGTTTAAAAATGTGTCGCACACGCTAAGGTGCTATACGTGTGTGGAGGGGGGTTCCCTCCGCTTTACTGTACACAAAACATAAAGGACGAAGACAGACGTACATGGTAGAGTCAGGTAAGTATTAATTACCAAAAACACAACGTCCTGCCGGCAAGTTAAAGGTGAGTGAACGACCTCTATCGGCGGGAGTATAACGTGGCCATAAAAATGTATGGCGGCAGTGAAAATAAAGGGCGTTTTCTAAGCGAAGTGAAAAGTGGTGGACTAAACAGCGGAAGATAGTCAATGGGTGAGAATGGGTAACAATGTTTCCTCACACATGCTATTTGCTGTTAAAGCCTCAAAGGTCACCAGGCAGGGAAGAGCGGACCCTAAAAAGTTTATAGGGAGGCAGGGGTTAGAACCTGTTGGGAGAGAAGGTAGCTTACCTACTCCGACGTGAAGGATGGATCTCAGTACTTACGAGATTACCGGCCTCCGTGCTCCATGAACCTGTAGTCCTGCTGCGGTGTCCCGAGTGAGTTGAGATCAAGAGCGCTCTGGTATTTATGCTCGTTCAGAAAGGGCGGTACCTGCAGAGGGGTGGAGCAAGGGGTGTAGCTGCGCATGTTGAGAGAACAGTGTCAAGTACTCATGGACTACGCATGCGCGGAAGTGTATGATTGTTTATAAAGAGTAGCACAGTACAGAGGGACAGGGCCACGAGTCCAGACGGAAAACGGGACTCAGTAATTCAGTGAATTCCATGGTATGGAATCGTTAAGTCCAAACAAGTGGGTGGAAAGGCGGTAAATCCACCGTTGTTCCTTGGTGTGGAGGGTTCTTTCATCGCAGTTATCAAATTTCTCGATGACTGTCCACGTGAAGTCGTTAGGGGTATGGTTGTGTGACAGAAAATGTTCTGTCAGTTTGCTGATATTTTTGCCGCACCTCATGGTGCTCCTATGTTCGGTCATTCTTGTCCTTACTTTTCTGGTCGTCATCCCGACGTATCTTAGGCCACAATGACATGTTATTAAGTATACCAGGTTGGCAGAATTGCAATTGGTGAACTGCCGTTGCGTCCATATTTTGCCATCTTCGAGATTGAGGGTTTTCGATGAAGTGGTCAAATGGCAGACACTGCAGTTGTTGCAGGGTTGGTGTCCAGTCAATTTGGGCAGCCCCCATGCATTGAGGATAGTGTTTTCTGGGGGACGTTGGATTTTTCTTGGTCTTGTCGAGACCAACTGGTCCCTGAGGTTTTTAGCCCTCTTGAAGGCAAAGCGAGGGAGGTCCCACTTTCTGGTACCAGAGTTGATTATTTTCCAGTTCTTCCTGATGATACTGGACACCTGATTAGAGGCTGTGTTGTAAGTTGTAACGCAGGTCATCACAGGAGGTTCCATTGGTTTCTGTATGGTTTCCAGGAGTGCATCCCTGTTCAAATTGCGTGCTCGTTTACAGGTTTTAGAGATAATTCTAGTGGGATACCCACGGTCTTCCAGTTTGTGGACCAAGGCTCCCGACTGTAATTTGTAGTCCTGGATGTTACTGCAATTGCGCCTGATTCTTAAAAACTGGCCAAACGGGAGGTTTTCTCTGAGAGGCCTAGGGTGGAAGCTGTCAAAGCGTAGTAAGGAGTTACGCGAGGTGGGTTTATAGTAGGTGGTGGTACTTAAACCATTGTTCTTTGCTGTGATATTGAGGTCCAGAAAAGCCAATTCAGTGTGACTGCTCGTGCATGTGAAGCGCAGGTAAGCATCCCGATCGTTAATCCACGTCAGGAACTGCTTCAGGGTGTCTTCGTTGCCCTCCCATATGATGAAGATGTCGTCAATGTAACGACGCCAGGTGATTATGTTGGCCGAGTACGGGTTGGTTGGGGACTCGATGTGGCTGCGTTCGAAGTGGTGAACGTACAGTCCGGCCACGCTGGGGGCAAAGACACTCCCCATCGAGGTTCCATTGGTCTGGAGGTAGAATTTTCCTTCATACTCGAAGTAATTATCCTTGAGGGCCAGTGCCGCACACTCAAGGATAAACTTGCGTGGAGTGCGATGTTGCCAAGTGGTTTCCATCAGAACATCATGTAGGACTTGCAAAGTAGCATCCTGGGGTAAGCTTGTGTACAAACTCTCGATATCCAGTCCGACCAGGAGCTGAGAGTCGGGATTGAATGGCATGTCTTTGATGACATTCAGAAGATGTTTAGTATCCTGGATGTAGGATGGTGTTTTTTGTACAAGGGGATTGAGAAAAAAGTCGCAGAAGCGTGAGAGTGGTTCGAGCAGAGATTGGATGCCCGAAACTATGGGTCTCCCTGGTGGCGGATGTACACCCTTATGTATCTTTGGTAAGGTGTAAAAATACGGTACCCTCGCGTTCTTGGTGCAAAGATAGTCGCCCTCCTGTTTGGAGATGTGTTCTGCATCAACAGCCTCTTTGACGGTTCGGTTGATTTTTAGTTGGAGTTCCTCAGTGGGGTCTTTATTCAGAAGTTTATAGTTTCGAGTGTCACTCAATAAGCGACAACATTCTTTGTCGTAGTCACACTTGTTCATGACCACAATCCCTCCTCCTTTATCTGCAGGTTTTATGATGCGGGTCGAGTCGTTTTGTAGATGTTTAATGATCTCGCGTTCTTGGAAGGAGAAGTTGTTGAATTTGTTTCCTGGTTGTAATTTGTCTATTTCTGCATAGACGGCATTTTCGAAGGTGATAATTTCCACAGGTATGTTTGTCGGTGGCGGAGTGAAGGTGGATTTCACTTTCAAACCGGTTTCATTGATGTTTTCTTGATTGTTATCCTGTTTTTCTTGTTTTTCAAAAAATGCTTTCAGTTTTAATTTGCGGAAAAATTCAGCGAGCTCAACATGCAGTTTGAATGTGTCAAGACGAGTGGTAGGAACAAAGGAGAGGCCTTTATTGAGGACAGTAGTTTCCTCATTAGTTAGGGGTAAGTCTGAAATATTGAACACCAGAGGGTTGTCCAATCGGGGTTCGGTTACTTGCTGGGCCCCGCTTGTTCCCGGGTTTTGTTCCGGGTATTCGAGCTGACCGGGTCTTCTTCCGTTTCCCAATGTACCCGTTGTCCGGGATTTCTTCTCTTGCCGCGTGATCTGCGGCCCTGGCCTAAAAAAGGATACCGTTGGTTTTGGTTGTTTTGAAAATATGGCATCTGTCCTGGGGCATACATTGGAGGGTATCCAAAATATGGAGGCATGGGACCAAAAGGAGGAGGGCCGAAATTATGTTGTTGTGGGGGTCCTTGCCAAGGTTGTGGCCAGTTTTGGCCTCTACGTCCCCTTCCTCTTGTGTTGTTCGAGCCCGTGCTGGACCCACTTGAGATGGAGCTGTTGTCATCAGAGTTATCTTGACCTTTGGTCGGTGCAGTGTAATCGTCATCGGCATATGGGTATGTTTTCGAATAACTGAACCTTTTCAGGTCCTTTTCAAACTTTTTCATTTTGGTTTGTGTTAAGTATTCATTATACTCTGAAATCTCACGGTTCTGATCTTCAAGTTTTTTCTTATAACCAGTAAGGGTGGTCTTGAAATGTGTTTCTGATGCCTGAATTTCTATGACTATCGCGTCAGATAAGCGTTTAGCAGTCTTGATGATTAGTACCAGCCAATCTCTGGTGCAGTGCCACGCTATTTGGGCCCAGTCCTTCCTGAAGGTGACATCATCCAGGAAGATCCGGGGGGCGTTGGTGACTAGCAAGCCCCTTGGTGCTGTATTGGTTCGTAGGTATTGAGCGAGGACGATGCCATGTAGGATCGTGCGAATCCTGTTCCGTTTTTTCTCAGTGAGAGCGTCCCAATCTGAAGTCTGTGCTACGGTAGAAGCTGTAGAGAAATCTGCCTGGAGTGACGGGTCTGAGAGGATTTCACTGATGTCATCCTCCGTGTAGGTTAGGCCAAAGTTTTGCGCCATGATGTTACGGTGTTAGTATATCTCTCGCAGCTGTGCGCTGCCAAGTATCAGCAAATCAAAACGGAGAGAGAGGACTAGATAAGCCAGTCCGAATCCCCAATTTAATATGTAAATATCAAAAAAGGACTAGCTTGGTTGTGTTTTACCAGTGGAGACTCAGTACGTATGACGGCAAACCATTTGGTTTGGTTGTTAAGCCCTCACCCACCGACCTAGTCGGTGGCATGCTTCATCATCGGGCCCACCACAGTAACGCCGAATGCGTCCCGGGTGTGCTTCGACTCCAGATTACTGAGGAGCTGGTATACTTCTCTGAGTGTGCTGTGAGGGGGTGTATAAGAAAGTGATTTAAAAGCTATGCTGTAGGTCCCAGTGCCCGAGGGTATACAGAACTTTAATAGCTGGGCCCACGCTAGCGTATAAAAAGGCAAGCGGACGCGATGGAGCGGGTTATGAACTCCCGCGTCCTATGTGGTCGACATGTTTCAGCCAGGCCTTTTCTTTGTAAAACTGGCTTTCCTCAGGACCAATGAGAGTGTGGGTGTATACCCTCGGGCACTGGGACCTACAGCATAGCTTTTAAATCACTTTCTTATACACCCCCTCACAGCACACTCAGAGAAGTATACCAGCTCCTCAGTAATCTGGAGTCGAAGCACACCCGGGACGCATTCGGCGTTACTGTGGTGGGCCCGATGATGAAGCATGCCACCGACTAGGTCGGTGGGTGAGGGCTTAACAACCAAACCAAATGGTTTGCCGTCATACGTACTGAGTCTCCACTGGTAAAACACAACCAAGCTAGTCCTTTTTTGATATTTACATATTAAATTGGGGATTCGGACTGGCTTATCTAGTCCTCTCTCTCCGTTTTGATTTGCTGATACTTGGCAGCGCACAGCTGCGAGAGATATACTAACACCGTAACATCATGGCGCAAAACTTTGGCCTAACCTACACGGAGGATGACATCAGTGAAATCCTCTCAGACCCGTCACTCCAGGCAGATTTCTCTACAGCTTCTACCGTAGCACAGACTTCAGATTGGGACGCTCTCACTGAGAAAAAACGGAACAGGATTCGCACGATCCTACATGGCATCGTCCTCGCTCAATACCTACGAACCAATACAGCACCAAGGGGCTTGCTAGTCACCAACGCCCCCCGGATCTTCCTGGATGATGTCACCTTCAGGAAGGACTGGGCCCAAATAGCGTGGCACTGCACCAGAGATTGGCTGGTACTAATCATCAAGACTGCTAAACGCTTATCTGACGCGATAGTCATAGAAATTCAGGCATCAGAAACACATTTCAAGACCACCCTTACTGGTTATAAGAAAAAACTTGAAGATCAGAACCGTGAGATTTCAGAGTATAATGAATACTTAACACAAACCAAAATGAAAAAGTTTGAAAAGGACCTGAAAAGGTTCAGTTATTCGAAAACATACCCATATGCCGATGACGATTACACTGCACCGACCAAAGGTCAAGATAACTCTGATGACAACAGCTCCATCTCAAGTGGGTCCAGCACGGGCTCGAACAACACAAGAGGAAGGGGACGTAGAGGCCAAAACTGGCCACAACCTTGGCAAGGACCCCCACAACAACATAATTTCGGCCCTCCTCCTTTTGGTCCCATGCCTCCATATTTTGGATACCCTCCAATGTATGCCCCAGGACAGATGCCATATTTTCAAAACAACCAAAACCAACGGTATCCTTTTTTAGGCCAGGGCCGCAGATCACGCGGCAAGAGAAGAAATCCCGGACAACGGGTACATTGGGAAACGGAAGAAGACCCGGTCAGCTCGAATACCCGGAACAAAACCCGGGAACAAGCGGGGCCCAGCAAGTAACCGAACCCCGATTGGACAACCCTCTGGTGTTCAATATTTCAGACTTACCCCTAACTAATGAGGAAACTACTGTCCTCAATAAAGGCCTCTCCTTTGTTCCTACCACTCGTCTTGACACATTCAAACTGCATGTTGAGCTCGCTGAATTTTTCCGCAAATTAAAACTGAAAGCATTTTTTGAAAAACAAGAAAAACAGGATAACAATCAAGAAAACATCAATGAAACCGGTTTGAAAGTGAAATCCACCTTCACTCCGCCACCGACAAACATACCTGTGGAAATTATCACCTTCGAAAATGCCGTCTATGCAGAAATAGACAAATTACAACCAGGAAACAAATTCAACAACTTCTCCTTCCAAGAACGCGAGATCATTAAACATCTACAAAACGACTCGACCCGCATCATAAAACCTGCAGATAAAGGAGGAGGGATTGTGGTCATGAACAAGTGTGACTACGACAAAGAATGTTGTCGCTTATTGAGTGACACTCGAAACTATAAACTTCTGAATAAAGACCCCACTGAGGAACTCCAACTAAAAATCAACCGAACCGTCAAAGAGGCTGTTGATGCAGAACACATCTCCAAACAGGAGGGCGACTATCTTTGCACCAAGAACGCGAGGGTACCGTATTTTTACACCTTACCAAAGATACATAAGGGTGTACATCCGCCACCAGGGAGACCCATAGTTTCGGGCATCCAATCTCTGCTCGAACCACTCTCACGCTTCTGCGACTTTTTTCTCAATCCCCTTGTACAAAAAACACCATCCTACATCCAGGATACTAAACATCTTCTGAATGTCATCAAAGACATGCCATTCAATCCCGACTCTCAGCTCCTGGTCGGACTGGATATCGAGAGTTTGTACACAAGCTTACCCCAGGATGCTACTTTGCAAGTCCTACATGATGTTCTGATGGAAACCACTTGGCAACATCGCACTCCACGCAAGTTTATCCTTGAGTGTGCGGCACTGGCCCTCAAGGATAATTACTTCGAGTATGAAGGAAAATTCTACCTCCAGACCAATGGAACCTCGATGGGGAGTGTCTTTGCCCCCAGCGTGGCCGGACTGTACGTTCACCACTTCGAACGCAGCCACATCGAGTCCCCAACCAACCCGTACTCGGCCAACATAATCACCTGGCGTCGTTACATTGACAACATCTTCATCATATGGGAGGGCAACGAAGACACCCTGAAGCAGTTCCTGACGTGGATTAACGATCGGGATGCTTACCTGCGCTTCACATGCACGAGCAGTCACACTGAATTGGCTTTTCTGGACCTCAATATCACAGCAAAGAACAATGGTTTAAGTACCACCACCTACTATAAACCCACCTCGCGTAACTCCTTACTACGCTTTGACAGCTTCCACCCTAGGCCTCTCAGAGAAAACCTCCCGTTTGGCCAGTTTTTAAGAATCAGGCGCAATTGCAGTAACATCCAGGACTACAAATTACAGTCGGGAGCCTTGGTCCACAAACTGGAAGACCGTGGGTATCCCACTAGAATTATCTCTAAAACCTGTAAACGAGCACGCAATTTGAACAGGGATGCACTCCTGGAAACCATACAGAAACCAATGGAACCTCCTGTGATGACCTGCGTTACAACTTACAACACAGCCTCTAATCAGGTGTCCAGTATCATCAGGAAGAACTGGAAAATAATCAACTCTGGTACCAGAAAGTGGGACCTCCCTCGCTTTGCCTTCAAGAGGGCTAAAAACCTCAGGGACCAGTTGGTCTCGACAAGACCAAGAAAAATCCAACGTCCCCCAGAAAACACTATCCTCAATGCATGGGGGCTGCCCAAATTGACTGGACACCAACCCTGCAACAACTGCAGTGTCTGCCATTTGACCACTTCATCGAAAACCCTCAATCTCGAAGATGGCAAAATATGGACGCAACGGCAGTTCACCAATTGCAATTCTGCCAACCTGGTATACTTAATAACATGTCATTGTGGCCTAAGATACGTCGGGATGACGACCAGAAAAGTAAGGACAAGAATGACCGAACATAGGAGCACCATGAGGTGCGGCAAAAATATCAGCAAACTGACAGAACATTTTCTGTCACACAACCATACCCCTAACGACTTCACGTGGACAGTCATCGAGAAATTTGATAACTGCGATGAAAGAACCCTCCACACCAAGGAACAACGGTGGATTTACCGCCTTTCCACCCACTTGTTTGGACTTAACGATTCCATACCATGGAATTCACTGAATTACTGAGTCCTGTTTCCGTCTGGACTCGTGGCCCTGTCCCTCTGTACTGTGCTACTCTTTATAAACAATCATACACTTCCGCGCATGCGTAGTCCATGAGTACTTGACACTGTTCTCTCAACATGCGCAGCTACACCCCTTGCTCCACCCCTTGCTCCACCCCTCTGCAGGTACCGCCCTTTCTGAACGAGCATAAATACCAGAGCGCTCTTGATCTCAACTCACTCGGGACACCGCAGCAGGACTACAGGTTCATGGAGCACGGAGGCCGGTAATCTCGTAAGTACTGAGATCCATCCTTCACGTCGGAGTAGGTAAGCTACCTTCTCTCCCAACAGGTTCTAACCCCTGCCTCCCTATAAACTTTTTAGGGTCCGCTCTTCCCTGCCTGGTGACCTTTGAGGCTTTAACAGCAAATAGCATGTGTGAGGAAACATTGTTACCCATTCTCACCCATTGACTATCTTCCGCTGTTTAGTCCACCACTTTTCACTTCGCTTAGAAAACGCCCTTTATTTTCACTGCCGCCATACATTTTTATGGCCACGTTATACTCCCGCCGATAGAGGTCGTTCACTCACCTTTAACTTGCCGGCAGGACGTTGTGTTTTTGGTAATTAATACTTACCTGACTCTACCATGTACGTCTGTCTTCGTCCTTTATGTTTTGTGTACAGTAAAGCGGAGGGAACCCCCCTCCACACACGTATAGCACCTTAGCGTGTGCGACACATTTTTAAACACTTCACTTAATATTAATTTTTTTCACCCACACTCTCATTGGTCCTGAGGAAAGCCAGTTTTACAAAGAAAAGGCCTGGCTGAAACATGTCGACCACATAGGACGCGGGAGTTCATAACCCGCTCCATCGCGTCCGCTTGCCTTTTTATACGCTAGCGTGGGCCCAGCTATTAAAGTTCTGTATACCCTCGGGCACTGGGACCTACAGCATAGCTTTTAAATCACTTTCTTATACACCCCCTCACAGCACACTCAGAGAAGTATACCAGCTCCTCAGTAATCTGGAGTCGAAGCACACCCGGGACGCATTCGGCGTTACTGTGGTGGGCCCGATGATGAAGCATGCCACCGACTAGGTCGGTGGGTGAGGGCTTAACAACCAAACCAAATGGTTTGCCGTCATACGTACTGAGTCTCCACTGGTAAAACACAACCAAGCTAGTCCTTTTTTGATATTTACATATTAAATTGGGGATTCGGACGGGCTTATCTAGTCCTCTCTCTCCGTTTTGATTTGTTGATTCTTTTTGTCCCATTAACATTTTTGTTTCCAGCACACTTCAGAATTAAAAATAGCATTGACTTTATCTTTACTTTCCTAGCTGCAGAACATGTGCAGTTGTTTTACAGGTATTTACATTGTTTTGTGTGTTGCAAAACAAATGAAATTCTACAGCCTTTCCTGTCAATCCCTGTACCCCATTGAGATTATAACATTCATGTTACATTACGTTCTCCAACTGCAAAGTGAGAGGAACTTGTAATTACCAATCTCTATGTTGAAAAATATAAGCAACACTTGGTCACAAGATATTTGACCAGTCTTTGAAGTGCAGCAAATGTGACAACATCAATACGGAATTTAAAGACACCTTTATTTATTGCTTGGACTTTTATGACCCACCAAAATCGGGTTGCAACACACAGTTTGGTTAACACTGAAGTACAGCATTTTGGGTCAAAATATTCACAAATGTGCTTGTGTCCCCTTTCATTATGAATATCCCACCCACTATTCCTAGAATTGCATACTGAACTACTGTCTAACTCACCTGAAACATTTGCACCACTTTATTTACATTGTGGCCAACATCATACGGCTCCCTTGATATTCATTTACCCACCCTTTGGCATGTGGGCTTTGATCCATCTTTACATTCTTCCCACATCCCTCTTGCCAGCTCACCTCCACAGAATGAGATCCCTACTAGCCCCAGACTCAGGCACATAGGAATAGAAATCTTCAGATGGTCCCACTCAGCAGCATTGTCTCCTGTCCAAATTGCTCCTGTTTCAATAGAAAGAAAAAAACAAGCAAACTCTAAAGACTGCAAACATTGTACCCCCCCTTAATCCCTTTGCCCCTTTAATCACAAGAGGGTTCTCACAAGTGGAGTTGCTGATAGCACTGCAGGTACTACTAAATCTGCCTTCCTCCTCTAAGTTGAGCATGCAGTAGGCTCTGCCCTAAGCATATAGAATTGGTATACTTTAAACGCCACCGCTGTTTGTTAGCCTTGATCAGGAGCCGTCCCACTGCTTGTATCTACACCCCCACAGAATGATCTGAGAGCACTCACCGTAGCGCTGAGATCCAGCAAAGAAGGCTCTACTCAGGACAAAAGGCCGCTCATTACCGCCAGATCGCTGAATCTGACCCTCTGCAGTGGCTTGTTGCTGGGCGAGATAGGGGAATGTAAAAATCATATCAGTTAAAGGAGAATACCCACATATTAGAGCTTGCGCCTATACCTTCCTTGTTGATACTCCTAGCACCTAAGCCCTCCTGAATCATTTGTAGCCAGCTAAGCTCTTCTATCATCTGGGGGAAGGTGTAGTGGCAGAGATTAGTTGGCCTCCTCTCCAACACCTTTTGGGCCATGCTATTGTCAGATTCCATACCAGCATTCCTTCCATTCATACTAACGCCCACCAAAGAGGGCCTGTATGTTCCTAGTTGTTTTACCATCTAAAACAAATGCATCTACTTCATAGCTTTGTCCCCTCAAACCCACACCACAGTCCCATGTCAGCAACCCTCTCCACAGCTAGAACACATTCCCAAGTGTCAAATGTTCTACTAAGTGTGCATGTGGCCAAGTACATATTCTCACTTAAAGTGGAGCAATTCCACCAGATGTGTTACAGCCAAACATGCTAGCTAATATCCAGGTTCAGGAGCGGTGCCTAGCTGAAGGTCTCATGGTCCTTCCGTCATCACTTCTTCATTCCTACTTACCACATATAAGCCATACAGATTGTGAATATCTCTGTGCTCCCATCCATCTTTGTGCACTGCATCCTTGTGCATTGTTACCTCAGGTCCGTTAAAGACTGATGGCTCATTCATATCATTCCAGACAAACAGGTTACTCATTGATCCCTGGGAAGATAAGAGAATGGAAAGAGGAAAGTCAAATAAAGGCACAGAGTTGTTCTGCCCTTCACGAACAGCCCTTTAGCCCCAAAACCTTATTGCACTTTAACGAGGAACCCAGTGCAAGCTCATAGTGCAAGAAAACTATGTATTTTTCCTACGCAACAGGGTCTATAGCAGCCCCACCCAACCGCTTTGCTCCCTACACTCTAGCAGCCCTCACAAACAAAATGTAGAAGTTGTGCAATGCTCCTCTGAACGCCAACCTGCGGGTAGAAATGCTGGAGCCAACCATTCAAGACTAGTGATTCCATCAGTTTGCTGGACCCTTCCTTCCCAGACAGGGACTTCCCCCTCCAAAACCAACCTTGCTCTCACCTCATACTGATCGTAGGAAAACATGCTTGACCACCAGGCACGCATCTCCGGATTTGTAAAATCTGGGTACCCAGCCGAGCCTGGTCAAAAGGAAAAGACAGTTGTGAAAACATCACTCCTAAAAAATAAAATAAAAAGTCACCATGTCCCAGAAGCTCACATTGCTCACTTCACTCACACGCACACTTCTTCAAACAAGTCTGCAGTCAACCCAGGTTCCCGCTCTATTCTACAAGCCTATGTTCGTCAAGCAGCCTTGCCCAGATCGCATTCTATCTCTTGCCTCATCAATATATCCTCCACTTCCTTTTCTCAAACCAATACCTGGCCAGCACCATCCTTCGTAGTCACTGCCATCCTTTGTCTTCACATAGAAGTTTTTAGAGCGGATCTCATTGTGAATCCGGTAGCCACTGTCAATCTTGATGTGAGGGTCTACAATGGTCACCATCTGTCGAGAAGGATGAAAGGAAAAGAAACAAAAGCAATGAAGGTTTCAATTGAATTAAACTATGCAGTATAACATTAAGTTGCCTTGGTTACCATATTAAATGACATCTGCGCATAGGTGAAATTGGTCCAAAAGACAGGTTTGCATTCAAAAAATTCAAGAAAGACAAATAAAAAACAATTTAAAAAAGAAGATCATGCTAGTTCAGGCAGCAGGTTAAGAAACATCAAAATCCTGGCTGCAATTCGGAACTGAATTTCAGTATATCTATAAAGAACCCTCAATCAAGGGCAGGGGTATTCACAGATAGCTTACTAGGGGTTTATAATGAAGCATATACCCATGGCGAATTAAGCAGTGCTTATAGTAATGCTGCCTAAATCGGATTAGGGCATTAAAGAGGCTGCATCCTATTGCCCACTCATTATGCTAAGCAAGAAAACAATGGATTTAACCAAGATCAGGGACTGGGGGTGAATGTTTGACAATGTTCAGCATTCAGTCCATCATCTTTGTGCTTTACTATCCCTGGTGGGTAAAATAGCCGTGGTCATCCAGGGTATGCTGTATACTGTTCCAAGGCAGACATTTACGCAACTATATACAATTATAGTGGAGTTACTCTGGGCCACTGGGAGGAAGAGAGTGCTCAACTGCAGCACGAGGTACATTGACTGGAAAAGGGGGGGGGGGTGAAAGCCTTTTTGGCAAGCTTAGTCCCCACATTTTGCCTGGTATTTGTTGTGGTTTCAATTGTAGTGCACGGAGAACCTACCAACCAAGATCCCCAGTGCCAGTGTTTCTTCCCTAAAAATGTTACACATTGGGACCGGTCAGGCACCCTGTAAGTCACTAGTGCCTGGGTACCTAGGGCATTGGGACTGAAGAAGGTCCCCCAGGGAACCCTCACATAGACAATGCAGACTGCCGCTGCAGGATGCATGGCCTGGTGCAGACAAAACAAAGTCGACATGGCACACTGCCTGTGTGCCATGCCAACTAGCACTGTATGCGGTATAGGTAAGTCACCCCTTTAGGAGGCCTTACAGCCCTAAGGCAGGGTGCACTATATCGTAGGTGAGGGCATATCTGCATGAGCAGATATGTCCTTACAATATTTAAGTCCATTCTTAGATACTGTAGGTGCCAGGGAAGCCATAGAGAGTACATGGGCTAGAAACTTGACAACTCTAGTTCTTCAACATCATGATGGCATCACTGAAAAGGGGGAGTATTTGGTACCAAACTACTCTTCACAATAAATCCACACTGAGTGCATGTTACAATAAAGCCCACACTGGCATCAGAGGGCACCTCAAGAGGTGCTCCCTGAAAACTTACTGACACGGATGTGGGAACTGACTGGCAGCCTGCCACCATGCATGTTTCTGGACCCCTGGGTACAGAGTCCCTGCTCTGGGACCAGAATCAATGCACAGCCAGGGCAGAGTATCACGCCTCCTCCCCCAGGATGGTCCAAGTGCTCAAAGGGGAAGCTTGAAAGGCCTGCTGCCTTTGTAATGCGACCCCCAGCCTCTGCTGCTAACAGATGCCAGCCCCCGGTTTACACCCCCCCTTTGAATGGGAAAACTGGCAGGAATACGTAGAAAGGCTAGGTAGGTGGAGGAGGTTTTCAGTCCCCTCCATCTTAAAGATGAGGGGAATCCTCCAATCAGGGCTAGGTCTATGCCCCATCCCACAGAAGGGTGGCATAAGAGTGGATGTAGTCACCCTAAGGAAGATGCCATTGGCCCTGCTACTCCCTGAAAATACCCCTAAATAAAGTATTTAGGTGACTCCCTCAGACCTAGAAACTAGGTACTTAACGACCTAAGAAGTAGGACGAAGAAGAAGTCGTGTAGCGAAGTCTGAAGAAGACTACTGACTTGGCCCCAGCCCTTCCAGCTTGTCTCTAGCTTCCAAGAACTTGCAAGAAAACAATGCCTGTCCTGCAGCCAGGAACTTCCAGAAACCAGAGGAGGACTGCCTGAACTTTGAAAAAAAACAGAACTCCCAAGGACAGTGGTTCTGTGTCCAAGAATGTAAGACAAAGGACTCTGGCGCCCTGCGGATCTGCGAGTCCAGCCCACTCTGCACCAGACGCCTCCAGCTTGTGTCCAGGTGGACCACCGACCCAGAACAAGATCCTTAGCGACCCTGACCTAGAGTCCAGCGTTTGCTGACCCCTCCTGGACTCCGCAACCATGCCTGCAGACTGAACCCAGAGGCTTCCTCCTGACCGCCTCCAGCTCCAGTAAGAAGACTTATGCCTAAATGCACCCCTGCACCCAAAGCCCCTGGGCCTTAGTGAGCCAAACAGGCGGTGCCCCTACGAACCCCTACATCTTTACTTATCTCTGCTTGTGTTAATTTCCCTCTTACAACCACCGCTTCAACGACTGCAGCCTGTTTGTTGAAAGCAAAATCTCCATTGTAGAGCATTGGGTGCCCAACGTCAATTTGCACCCTGCACCTGGCCGCCACTGTGCTGCTGGTGGTGTATGTTTGGTGCTGCTTTGGCCCCCCCGTGTATGCCATAAACCCCAAAGCTTGGCACCTGCAACCTATTTACCTACCTGAAAGCAGTGCGACTTCAAGTAGCCCTAGTCTTCAATGAAATGCATTGGAACAAACTCAGATTTTGAACTCTGCAACCAGCCTCCCCGGTGCTGCAGTTTAGGTACTCCACTGACCCTTGCCGGCCTTTGGTCCTGAAGACTGGAACTGCAAGTTGCATACTTACCTGTTTAACTGCATTATTGTTTTCCTCCATGGGATAACATTGAACTCTTCTGAAATTGCACTGTGTCAACTTTTGAAAGTGAAAAGTATTTTTTATTAAAAAAGTACTTACCTTATTGCGAAGATCTTGGTCTTAAAATAAAGTACAAACAAAGCTTTTTTCTAAAATAGGCGTGGATCTCTTTTTTGAGTCGTGTGTCCATTATTGGTTAATGTTGTGCAATAAATGTCTTCTACTCCTCTGTGTTAGGCCTAAGGCTGCTCGCCCACACTACCACTAATAGAGCCCTTTGGTACACTTTTTGGGAACCCCTGGACTCTGCACGGTAGAAACACCGGTCAGATTCCTACAGTAGTGCTAAAACAGACACACACACAAAGTGAGAATACACTCAACAAAGAGATCAGACACCAATGTATATAAATAACACATACTTGTATAAATTTAGATACCAAGATCATCGGAATCGTAAGTTCTTTTCAAATTATAAAATCATAAAGTTTTCAAAAACGTACAGTGCAATTTCTGAATCGGTAATGTTATCCTATGGAGGAACAAGACTGAAGAGTCTCGGCGTTCGAGACCCTGCTCCGCAGAGTGGGTGCCTGGGTTGACTCTGCATTTACTTCGTTTTTTGGGGACGGGAGCAAAACCCACCCAGTTAAAGAAAATTTCTAACGCCATGTGTGCCATATTTGGGTGGCCTGACCCTGCTGTCGTGCTTTCACGCTCGCACACTCAGCAGAAGGAGTTTCTCAGGATTCTGCACCTGCTCCAAGGGCTTCCCAGGGATCCCTCCTCAGTCCTTTGCCGGTCATACCCACTCGACCTTCCCAGATGCCATATCTGATGCCGAGACCCTCGATGTCCCCCAGCACCCATCGTTGGAGCCACCACCATCTTAATTCCAGACGACAGAGCCTTCTGGGGTCACCTGACGCTGGGGCCGGCGCCGACTGAGTCCTTGGACTCTATGCCGTATCCTCAGCCTTATTCATAAGGGCTAGGATTGTATGAGGATTGTGAGGGGCAGCAGGACCCCTTAGAAGTCCGGCTTTATAAAGAGGAAATTGACTGGTACGAGGAACTGGGTGATGCCAGTGGCATGGATACCTTTCATAAGCCGGGCATGCTTCTCTTAACCTGGCTACGGAGCAGGGGGCTTCCTTTGCTAGGATGGTGCGTAGGGCTGCTGAAAGCTTAGACCTGCAGCTTCCTACCGTGGTGGTCAAGACCAATGTCTTGACAGGTTCTGCAACACAGTGTCTCCACTACAGAACCTGTGTTGCCATTAAATTAGGCAGTAACAGACGTTCTTTGGGCACCTGGTCCAAGCCCAGCACAGGGGCTCTTGTGAATAGAACCATCGCCGCTGCCTCCAAGCACTGGGCGACCCAGCTTTCTTCTCCGCTCATCCAACCCAGAGAGCTTGATGGTTCAAGCCTCTACTTCCCATGGTGCGTTCCCTTCTGCAACCCCGTATAGGGAATCCAAAAGGCTGAAGGCTTTGGCAAGAAAATCTTCTCTTCCACCAGCTTCACATTGCGGTTGGTAAACACTGCATGCCTCTTGGACTGTTACTCCCATTTACTGTTGGAGACTAGCGCAAGTGCTGCCTCAAGTCCTGAAGGAGGCCTGGGCTGTCCTCTTTCAAGCTGTTGTTGAGGGATGCAGCAAAGTTTGCCAGACGCTGTGCCCTTGATAAGACTGACTCACTGGGCAGAGCGATTTCCTTAATGCCTGGCTAAGAACGTCTGGCTTCCCTGAAATGACCAAGCCAACAGTATGGACATGCTTTTTGATGGCCCTCATCTGCGGGCTACGGCCAAGTCCATGGGCCTCTCAGTATCCTCCTGTCCCGCTTATGCCTTTTGCCGTTACGGAAGGGGCTTCCAGTTTCACCAGCCCTACCCTAGTCAGAGGACTACACAGATACAGCACCCTCTGCATGGCCGTCGGTTCCCCCGACACCATGGGTTGGGCAGCCAGTGTGGATTTTGGGGGACCACCCAAAAGGTGCAGGGTCAGCCTATAGTCCACGGGTCTGGAATACAAACAGAGACCAACTCTGGAGCACAGAGAGAAAGGATTTTTATTATAATCTCATGAGATGGAGAGAGCATCAACAATAGACACCCATAGCGGTCTGAGGAGGCATTCTGCAGTGTTCTTACTTTACATCTTATATACCCTCTATCCTGCCCCAGGCATGTAGGGGAGTTCTACCAATAATACTTTATTACATTCATAAACAATGGTCAATCTGATGGATCAGCAGGTGAGTAGCCTTTGGGGGTTTTCGCAGGACATTGGCAAAACATTATAATTATATAGTACACAGAGGTCAATCTGATAGGTTTGTAGGTAGTAGCTGTGGGCCTCTGCAGGGCGTAGCATGATTATCTGTCAAACAAGGAGTAGTTTCTGTCATGTAACTCCAGTTCTGTAGTAGGGGTATCTCTGTTATAGTCATAATCTAGTGAACAGTCCCGCCCATGTGCGTGGACCCCGGAGAAATCAAAAATAATCTCTTAAAGTGTTGAAAAATGCAGAACTGCACAGACACTTAAGAGAGAATTAAAGACAGATAATGCAGCCTTTATAACCAGGCTACACTGTCCAGTACTTCATTTAGAAATTCCACCAAAAATCCACAAACAGCAAAGTCTGTCCAGATTTCCCTTGCTTCAGCAGCAAAAACCCTCTGGAATGATAGAGAGAAAGACCTGGACAGACAAGCCCCATATGCTTCCATTATGTGGCTCAAAACAGGATACAGTGCCTTTAAGAGAACGTTCCAGAACTTCACAGTATCCCAGAATGCACTGCAGGTCCCTTTTACTTTCAATTCTTTTTGAAGGCGTAACATGCCAGACCTGTAGCATTCCTTACATGAATATCTCACTCCACTGGGGAGGAGGGCGGGCGCTTATGACTATAACAGAGATACCCATACTACAGAACTGGGGTTACAGGACAGAAACTACTCCTTCTGTAGTAGGGGATCTCTGTGTATAGTCATTATCTAGTGAATAGAATGGCAAGCCCATCCCCACACCAAAGCGGCAGTGGAGAAACGAGAAATAACACCACTATTGTGCGAACAGATTTCGCAGCGAATCCTGCCCAACCTGAGCGTCTGCCCTGGCATCAGTGTCCAGGCAGTAATGCTTAGCAAAGGTATGGACCGACTTCCAAGTGGCTGCCCTGTAGATTTCTGCAATCGGAAAATTACGGAGCAAAGCCGTCGTGGCAGCTTTGCCCCTGGTGGAATGAGCCTTAGGTTTACCCCCTAAGGACTTATTAGCTTTCTGGTAACACAATTGTATGCAGGACACAATCCACCTAGAGATGGACTGCTTAGAGGTCGCAAGACCCGTCCTGACTGATCCATAATTGATAAACAATTGGTCTGACCTACGAATATCCTTGTTCTTATCCAGATAAAATTTCAACACCCTCCTAACATCCAGGGAATGCAGCGACCTTTCCGCTGGAGATGAAGGATAATGAAAAAATGTAGGCAAAGTTATGGTTTAGTTGACATGAAAATCAGAAATAACCTTGGGAAGAAATTTAGGGTGAGTACGCATAACAACCTTAGCAGCATGAAATACAGTATAAGGTTCTTGACAACACAACGCCTAAATTTCAGTCACCCTGCGGGCCGATGTGATGGCCACGAGGAACGCCGCCTTCCAGGACAGGTGCTGTAACAAAGCCTTATGAATAGGTTCAAAAGGCTCCTTCATCAATCTGGACAGCACCACATTCAATTCCCATGAAGGCGAAGGAAGCCGGACAGGAGGGAACACTTTCTTCAAGCCTTCCAAAAAATCTTTCATTACAGGGATCTGAAAGAAGGAAGTTTGTGAAGGGCATTTCCTGTAGGCAGTCAGGGCAGCAAGATGAACCTTAATGGAATGAACATTAAGGCCAGATTGCGCCAGATGCAGAAGATATGGAAGGATGACATCTTCCTTACACGTCGTCGGGTCATAATTCTTGGACTTGACCCATATGCAAAACCTCTCCCACTTGTAAACATAGGAAGTCCGAGTGGAAGGTCGCTTAGCCTCCTTCAGTATGTCCATGCAATCTTCAGGTAGATTTAAATGGCCATATTGCACTCTCTCAGGAGCCATGCCACCAAACTCAAAGACGAGAGATTGGGGTGCAACATCTGCCCCCCGAACTTCGTGTCAAGGTCCGGCCTGCACGGCGGAAGCATGTGAGGAAGGAGAGACCGGTGAAGCAGGTCCGTGAACCACCACTGCCTGGGCCATTCCGGGGCAATCAGGTTCATCCGCGCCCTGGACTGGGACAGCTTGATGAGCAACGCCGGAATCAGGGGAATGGGTGGAAAAGCGTACAGAAAGCGGTTCGACCAGTTGATCGATAGCGCATTCCCCGGCGTCCCCTGCTGGTAGTACCTGGAGGCGAAGTCTCGGCGGTGGCGAACAGATCTATGTCTGGAGTCGCCCACCTTGAGAAGACTTCTCCTAGTACTTCGTTGTTTATGACCCATTCGTGGTTTTCCTGAATCAGTCTGCTCAGTGCGTACGCCTGAACATTCTGCACACCTGGTAGATGGGTTGCCGTTATAGTCAGTCCTCTGGCCAGAAGCCATCGCCAGATCTCCTGCGCCTCCTGCGACAGAGTGCGTGATCTCGAGCCCCCCTGCTTGTTGAGGTAATACATCATGGTCGTATTGTCAGTCTGTGCAAGCAGAGAGTCTGTCTGGAAGGACGGATGAAAGGCCTTCAGTGCCAAGTGAACAGCTCTGAGTTTCAGGAAATTGATGTGATACGTGGACTCCATCTGGGACCACGTTCCTTGAATCTGTAAGTCTCCGGAGTGCGCCCCCCAGCCGTGGAGAGAAGCATCCGTCACGATAGTCTGAGTGGGAATCTCCTTGTGGAAGGGAACCCCTCTGAGGAGATTCTCCGCTGAACACCGCCACTTCAGAGACTGAAGAGCATGCAGAGACAGTCGGATCTTGTCGTCCCAAGACCCTTTCCTCTGATACCACTGATCCTCCAAGCACTCCTGCAACGGTCTCATGTGCAGTCGTGCGTGTGGCGTTAGGAAGATGCAAGGAGCCATCGATCCCAGTAGAGAAGACACCGTCCTCACTGTTGTAGATAAAGTGGTCATAAGAGCCTGAGCCTTCCGAAGGAGCAATAATCGCCGCTCCTCCGAAGGAAACACGCTTGCTGACAGCGTATTGATGGTGGCTCCCAAGTACTGAATGCACTGGACCGGAGTCGGGACAGACTTGGACATGTTGATTTGCAACCCCAGCTTGTTCAAGAGAACGCACGTCTTCTGGAAGTGTGCTTGAGCTTCCGAGAAGGAGGCCTTGATCAACCAATCGTCCAGGTATAGGTAGACAAACACCTTGTTCTTCCTTAGGTGTGTTGCTACCACTGCCATGCACTTCGAGAATGTTCTGGGCACAGACTTCAGTCCGAATGGCAGTACTGTGTATTGATGATTGGCGCAGACTTAGAATCGCAGGAATTTCCTGTGTTTGTGTGCAATGGGAACATGGAAGTACGCATCTTGAAGGTCTATAGCACATAGCCAGTCTCCCTGTTGCAACTGAGGATAAATCTGATGCAACGACAGCATGTGAAACTTCTCTCTGCGAATCCACTTGATAGTCTGTTGCAAATCCAGAATGGGCCTGAACTAGTTCTTGTCCTTCTTGCGAAGCAGGAAGAACCGGCAGACCTCTTCCTCTTTGAGACAGAGGTACGTCTTCTATCGCCCTTTTCCTTAACAGGATATCGGCCTCCGCCTGGAGCTCGCGCAGCTGAAACAGCGAGCTGACCGGAGGAATTGATGGAGGCGAGCTGGTGAACCGAAGACTGTATCCATTGCAAACAATATTCAGCACCCACTTGTCCTGAGTAATCTTTCTCCACTCTGCCAGAAAAAATTGAACGCTTCCCCCCCACCGGAGCGGGTAACGGATGTAGGGGAAGTAACAGCTCAGGGTCGAGACCCAGCCGGGCCTTTGTTCGCTGTAGAGGACTGCTGGCCCCCTCTACCCTTCTGGAAGGGTCTCCGGAACTGCTGCTGTTGCTGCTGCTGCTGTCCCGAAGTCTGTCCTCGCCCTCTGCACCGTACCGTCTCTGGAACGGGCGGTAGGCCTTCTTTTCTTTTGGCTTCTCCAAGCCCACAGCCGTCAGGGTCTCCGCCTCCGCTTTCATGCGGGCCATCTCATCGTCGGCATGTTTTCCGAACAGGGTTTCCCCCGAAAAGGGCAGATTGGCCACCCGCTGCTGGGCCTCCGGCTTGAGTGATGTGAGCCTGAGCCAAGCATGGCGCCGCTGGTTGATCCCATGACAGTACCCATGGGCCGCCAAAAGAGACATCCGCAGCCGCGCTGATGACCTGGTTCGAAACCAGCATCCCCTCCTTGAGGATCTCCTGGAAGTCCTCCCTCTTATCTCGTGGCCGGAGTTCCGTGAACTGTTGAAGGGATTCCCACAGGGCACGGTCATACCGCCCTAGCAAAGCCGCATCGCTGGAGGCATTTATGGCCGTGGATGCCGTCCCACAAGCCTTCCTGCCAGCTGAGTTGATCCATCGGCTCTCCTTATCAGGCGGCACGGTTGAAGACTGGGAGGTAGAATGTAGCTTCCTGGCCGCCGTCACTATAACAGTATCCGGAACCTGGTCTATCCGTAGAAAAGCCGGGTCCGAGTCCGGGGAACTGTACTTCTTCAGAAGCCGGGAGGGAGCGGCCTTCGCCCCTGCTGGCGTGAGGAACAGCTCCTCCGCGGGCTCTACTAACCCCGTACTAGCGGTAGCAAAGGGCGAGACAAATGCTTCTTGTGAAGCGTCTCAAATATCACGGACGCCGTGGGTGTTGGAGCAGTCACCGTGATTCCCAATTTTGCCGCCCCCCTCAGGAGAACATCCTGGAACGTGCTGATGTCGTCCACCGGAGACACCCTTGTCCCCGGGGATTCCGACAAGGTCGGTGAATAGGTCCTGGTGGAGTCCGAGCGGGACCGCGATCCGCGCCTGCTATGGCGCCGTCTTGACCTGGTGGAGGATCTATGCAGACTCCTCGATCTCCCCCTCCGTCCGTAGCGTGATCGTGACCTCCTTGGCTTTGGTCGATCCGCCGGTTCCACCGGGGCGGGCGACTTTGGTTTGGCTGGGGCCCTCGGCTGAGGGGTCCCCTTGGGAGGAGTCGGATATCAGGGCAGTGAGACTGACCTCGGAGGGATCGGAGGCGGCTTGTCTGCTGGCAGCTGAGGTTGAGGTAGAGATTGAGGACGCGTTGGAAGTGGTGGTAGCGGAGGAGTAGGGGCTCGCGGAGGGAGCCCCCTCTGTAATGGAGGCGGGGCATAACCGGCCTCTGCGGCGGGGTATACACCATGGAGTACACCGAACCCGGTGATCCGCCTTCCTTTCCAGCCTGGGACGTTGGCGAACCTCCCATAGGTATCTGGCGCCTGCTAGAGTGACTCCTGCCGCCAGACCTCCTTCCACGTCTCTTCGGCGTCGAAGAACGGCGACCGGACGGCGAGCGTCGGTCCCTCGACGGCGAACTCCTTCGCCTCGACGGCGATCTTCTCTTCGACGTCAAGGACCCCCTTGAGGCCGACCTTCTCCTTTTCGCCGACGGCGGTGTCCTCTCGACGTCGATCACTCGACAACGACTCCAATGAGGACGGCGAGGAAATCGTCACAGGAGATCTCGGCGGCGGTCTGTTCAGTTCCCTCGACGTCGAGCATCTACGTCGCTTCGACCCAGAGCCCTGGGGAGACGGGGAACAGACTGCAGTCATCCTTCGACGCCGTGGTCGGTGCAATCGACCCAGACGGAGAATGGGGACGCTTGCTGGTCTTCCTGCCCCTGGGGAGCCCCCAGAGGACTCAGCATGGGCAGAGGAAGCCCCTCCAGACCCACCTTGCGCCTTCAGCCTTCTTTCCTCAAGGCCCTGAAGCCTGATCTTCTTTCTATCCTTCAGGGTCCTGCCAGAAAAGCCATGACAAATGACACACTCCTCTGGGACATGGGAAGAGGGAAGGCAGAGGACACACCTCATGAGGATCCAATTTGGCCTTCTTCCTGGAGCATTCTGGACATTTGTCAAATAATGCAGGCATATTGACAATCAAAGAGTGCACCAAAGGATTAACAAGAAGAATGGCACCAAAGTACTCTAGAAAAGCACTCAAAGACTTAAACAAAAGTGAAAAATCACCAATAAACCGTTGAAAAGGGAGAGCTCAATGCTCCAGGGTCCTGCTTGCAGGAGCCGGAAAAAAACTGAAAGTAAAAAGGGACCTGCAGTGCATTCTGGGATACTGTGAAGTTCTGGAAAGTTCTCTTAATGGCACAGTATCCTGTTTTGAGCCACATAATGGCAGCCTATGGGGCTTGTCTGTACAGGTCTTTCTATCATTCCAGAGGGTTTTTGCTGCTGAAGCAAGGGAAATCTGGGCAGACTTTGCTGTTTGTGGATTTTTGGTGGAATTTCTAGTTGAAGTACTGGACAGTGTAGCCTGGTTATATAAGCTGCATTATCTGTCTTTAATTCTCTCTTAAGTGTCTGTGCAGTTCTGCATTTTTCGATACCTTAAGAGATTATTTTTGATTGCTCCGGGGTCCACGCACATGGGCGGACTATTCACTAGATTAGGACTATACAAAGAGGTCCCCTACTACAGAAATGTTAATCTGATAAGCACAGGTGGTAGCGGTGAGGCCACTGCAGGGTTTAGGCAAAAAGCATGTTTATACAAATAAGTCCGCAAATGGTAGTTGTTTGGACCCCTGCAGGGCATAGGCGAAAGGTAGGATTATACAGCAAGCGGAGATAAGTCCGATAGGCCTGTTGACGGACGCCTGCAGGGCGTAGGGTGAGGACGATAAACATCTCAGAAACTCCCTGTCCGACTGGTTGAGTATGGGCTGGTCAGTTTGCGGCAGGCAAAAGCATGAACAGGGTGTGAGTGTCCATGCAGGAATGTGGCAGGTCAAAAGTGGAGCTCAAGAGCGTTCGTGATACAGAGAGAAGGTCAGTCATGAAGGGTATAGCACAAAATGGTGGAGTGAACGGCAAGATAACAGACCTACTTTTCCACATCAGAAGTCAGGTCAAGTAACAAATACCCCTTCCTCTTCCGCCTCCAGTACCTCATTGTCTGGTCCTCCCAGATCATGGGCATCCAGTTGGTGGCAGGATAAGCCATCACCTCCACCACTGCCAGGATAGCACATTGGACAGGTGGGTTTTGCAGATAGTCCAAAGGGGTTATTCCCTCCCCTTCAAGACTACCCCTCCCGCCATGCCTCCAACATACGATCGGCTGACGGAGGATCACCTGGCTTTGCTTCGAGAGGAAGTCAAGACTTTCTTAGCCAAGGGAGCGACAGAGGGGGTTTACGGACCACAAATAGGCTGTGATTGCTATTCCAGCTATTTCCTGGTCCCCAAAAAGGATGGAGGCCTTTGTCCTATTCTTGACCTCAGAGCCCTCAACTACTCCCTCAGAAAAGAGAAGTTCAAGATGCTCACTCTTGCTCAGGTTTTGTCTGCCCTAGACCCGAGAGACTGGATGGTAGCATTGGTCTTGCAGGATGTTAATTTCCATGTCCCTGTTCTGCCTGCCGTCGCCGCTACCTGTGGTTTATGGTGGACCATGACCAATTTCAGTTTAACATGCTTCCCTTCGGCCTCATCTGTTCCCCTTCGGTGTTCACCAAGGGGTGATGGTGGTGGTCGCAGATCATCTGCAAAGATCAGGCGCTCTAGTCTTCCCCTATCTCGACAACTAGTTGTTGAAGGCAGGCTTGCCCCAGGCAGACATCGCTCATCTCCAGACTACTGCGCACCTCCTGCACTCGCTGGGGTTCAATAGCAACGTGCTGACATCACACCTAACTCCTTCTCATGCGCTCCCTTTCATCTGAGCCTTTCTGGACACAAAGTTTTGCGCCTATCTTCCAAACAGCGAGTCCAGGATATTCAGGCTAGGATACCTATGTTTCAGCCCATCCTGGATTTCGACAAGACTGACTGAAGCTGTTGTGCTTCATGGGCTCCATGGGCTCCTGCATGCTGCTGGTGAATCATGCCAGATGGCATATGACGGCTCTGCAGTGGGACCTGAAGTTCCAATGGGTGCAGCATCAGGGGAATTTTACTGACCTGGTCCAAATCATGGGCCGGCAACTGCGAAAGATCTGCATGGTGGTTGACAAACCGCGATGGGTCAGATGCAGACCCTTCCCCCTTCCCAATCAATCAATCAATCATCGTATTTATATAGCGCACTACTTACCCAGAGGGTCTCATGGCGCTGGGGGAGGGGGGGGGGGGGGTTCCGCTACTGCTCGAACAACCAGGTCTTGAGCTGCTTCCTGAAGGCGAGGTGGTCCTGGGTCAGGCGGAGGTGGGTGGGGAGGGAGTTCCATGTCTTGGCGGCGAGGTAGGAGAAGGACCGTCCCCCTGTGGTGGCTCTGCGGATTCGGGGGACGGCGGCGAGGGCGTGGCTGGTCGAACGGAGCTGGCGTTTGGGAGCGTAGAAGTTGAGGCGGCTGTTGAGGTATCCTGGGCCTTGGCTGTGTAGGGCTTTGTGTGCGTGGGTGAGGAGACGGAAGGTGATTCTCTTGTTGACCGGGAGCCAATGCAGATCTCTCAGGTGTCCGGAGATGTGGCTGCGACGGGGGATGTCCAGGATGAGTCGTGCTGAGGCGTTCTGGATCCGCTGGAGTCTCTTCTGGAGTTTGGCGGTAGTTCCGGCGTAGAGGGTGTTGCCGTAGTCCAGACGGCTGGTGACGAGGGCCTGGGTGACCGTCTTCCTGGTCTCAGTAGGGATCCACCGGAAGATCTTACGTAGCATGCGCAGGATATTGAAGCATGACGAGGAGACGGCGTTGACTTGTCTGGTCATGGAGAGGGAGAAGTTCAAGATGAAGCCCAGGTTGCGTGCGAGGTCTGTTGGTTTGGGTGCGCTGCCTAGGGCTGGGGGCCACCAGGAGTCGTCCCTGGCGGACGGTGAGGATCCCAGGATGAGGACTTCCGTCTTGTCCGAGTTCAGTTTCAGGCGGCTGTTCTTCATCCATTCGCCAACTAGATCTCACAGTAGTGACAGATGCGTCACTTTGGAGTGGGGTGGTCATCTGGGAGAGGGGACTATCAGAGGACTCTGGTCTCTGGTGAAAATTGGGCACCACATGAACTTTGAGTTTTGTGCGATCTGATTGACACTGAAAGCCTTCTTACTGTCTCTCAGGGGAGGCTAGTTCAGGTGTTCAAAGACTACACTACCGCAATGTGGTGCTGCAACAAAGAAGGCTGGAGAGGGATCGTAGATACTTTGTCAGGAGGCCATGCATCTCTGGACTTGGCTGGAACAACAATGTATATCCCTGGTGGTTCAGCACCTGGCCAGTTTTCTGAACGTCTGTTTGGACAAACTCAGCTGTTGGTACCTAGTGGATCATGAATGGTGTCTCCATCCGGAGGTGGTGCAAGGACTCTTTACACGGTGGGGAGAGCCTTGGTTAGATCTGTTTGCCTCTGAAGAGAACATGCAAAGTCAGCACTTTTGTGCTCTATCTTTCTATCGCCCTCACTCTAGCTTTCTATCGCCCTCACTCTAGCTTTCTATTGCCCTCACTCTAGCTTTCCATCGCCCTCACTCTAGCTTTCCATCGCCCTCACTCTAGCTTTCCATCGCCCTCACTCTAGCTTTCCATCGCCCTCACTCTAGCTTTCCATCGCCCTCACTCTAGCTTTCCATCGCCCTCACTCTAGCTTTCCATCGCCCTCACTCTAGCTTTCCATCGCCCTCACTCTAGCTTTCCATCGCCCTCACTCTATCTTATCGTTGCCTCAAATTGTAAAAGGGCTCCGATATCCTCCGGGATCAAGTTTGCGCTATATACAACTTTATAAATAAATAAAAATTGCATTTGGACACTTAGCAGCAACCAACGTATGGGACTGTTCTTCAGGACTTTAGTTGAGAATGGGGCAATGCCCAAGAGCACACAAACAGGTCACCTAAGGAGGCTCTGGGGGCGCCCAGGTGCAGAGGTGTCTCACAACATCGGGTGTCCCATTCACTTCAATGGGAGAACGGTCCGGTTACAAAGAGGCTCCAAGCACAGACTGGGGCACCAGTCCGGGGTAAGCCCCCAGGAGGGCTCGACCTTTGAGATCCTCGGGTACGTGGGGACACCTTTGGTCCTCTGGCTGTGGGGCTCAGGTGCAGTGGTGTCTTGAGGTTGGATTCCGGTACAGGGGTCTCTTGCGGTTGGAGGGGGGGGGCTGTAAAAAGAGGCTGCAGGCAGCAACTGGAAGTCCAGTCTGGGCAAGCCCAGGTGTGGGCTTGGTTCTTGTGTGTCTGGGAACCCTGTTGGCACAGTCCCCTCCATTGGATTCTGGGCTCTGGAGCGGGAGCATAGGTGCTTTGAGGTGCGGCTGTCACAGACTCACCTCTTGGTCTTTTTTTTGCAGAAGAGGGGCAAACAGGACAGCTGGGCCACTGTCGATGTGGGTCTCACTGTCCCTGAAGTCCAACGACATGCAGATCGGTACTTCCTCTGCTTTGGTGTCCAGTCTGGGCACAACAAGCTGTGGCTGTTGCAAGGGGTCCATTACTCTAGGGATTAGCACTGTGATACTCCGGTCGGTCCTGGCATCTCCACACTTGGGAGACCATTCTGACCTGTGGAAGCACTGCTACCTTTTCCTTGGCAGCTGCTGCATCGGTAGTCCCTGTAGGCGGCATGTCGGTGTACCGGGTCTTGCCTCTTTGGTGCCTATGACTACAGGGGAGTAGCTCCTCTACTCGAAGGGAGTTCCTCTGGCAATTGGTGAAGCACTGGCAGTCCTCTGGGTTTCTTGGGAGTCTACACAGCGGCAGGACGAGTCACAAGATCCACGAAGGTCGGGTGCAGCCAGCAGGCTGGCAGGTTGGGCACCAAGTTAGTTGTGCTCCTCGGTTCTCGGGCTGCCAGTCTTCTCAACCCACTTCTTTTGAGTCCATCAAAATCCAAAGATCAGCTAACAGGGGGTCCCCTAAACACTCAATTTAGGGGTGTGAAGGGGAGCTAATGGGCTACTTACCCCTGGGGTCACTCACCCCCAAGATGACAGACCACCTCCATTGAGGAGTGGGCATCTCCCCATCCCAAAATTCCTAATTCCAACGAACATACTATGGTGGAATTTCTAAAGTCGTATTCATGTAAGACTTATTCACCCTAGAGGAGTGTCCAGCCTGGAAGTGGAACATGTCTCCTGCATAGCTAATTTTCAAGCATGACCAGGTTCCAACGGGCTATGATCAAAGGGGGTTAGCTTACTCTCCTGTGAGAAGCTAGATTTGCATTCTAAAGTCGGTGGGCTTTTTGAAGCACCGCTGCCTTGGAATGAGAATCTTCAAGCCATCCTGTGAGAGTGTGTGCACACCCTCTGCCTGAGCAGACTTTGTTTGTGACCTCCTCCGAGCAAAGGCCCTCACCCTTGGGGATCAGACACTTGTCCCTGGCATAAGGCTGGGGAAAACCAGTCAGCCAGCAGACCAGAGGTTGGTAAGTTTAAGGATCACTTCTAAGGTGCATGTTTAAATAAATCCAACACTGGCATCAGTGTGGGTTTATTAATATGAGCTGTTTGCAACCAAACATCCCTATTTTTAGTGAAGCTATGATGTTGCTGGGGAACTCGTGTTTACCAGTTTCCAGTAAATGTACTTAAAATGGCTTTCCTGGGATTTGCACTGGCATCAAAAGACCTGACAAGCACAGGGGCATATCTGCTCATGCAGTTATGCCATCACATGTAGTATAGTGCAACTTGCCTGAAGGTTGTAAGCCCTGAAGTAGGGATGACTTACCTATACTCCATGCAGTGTCTATGGGTATAGCACTCAGGGATGTGTGCCATGCCATGTTGTGTTGTGTTTTCACTTTGGTCTGCACCAAGACATGCAGACTGCGATGGCAGTCTGTACGTGTTGGGAGAAGGGTCCTTTAGGGTGGCACAATTTGTGCTGCAGCCCTTAAGGATCCTCTTTGGCCTCCATGCCCTAGGTACCAGGGGTACGACTAACAGTGAGTGCCAATGGTATTGTCAATTGAGGTACAACTGCACAGTTTTGGGAAAGATCTGCCACTGGGGACCTGGTTAACAAGAACCCAGTGCACTTCCAATCGAAATCACATCAAATACCAAGCAAAATGTAGAGGGGACCATGTCAAAAAAGGGCTACTTTCCTACAACCCCCAAATCAAATTCATCCACATCTCTTTGCTTCATAGGGCGTACCTCACCCCCCAGAAATTACACAAGCTGTTTCCCATGGTTGGTTCCTCTACACTGTCCCTCCTCTACACTGCCCCAGATGTTACACAGACCCCCCATCCTCACTAAATATGCTTTGGGAGTACCCCTACCTCCGATCTTATTGGGCAGTTCACACAGCTCTTGCGGCCTTGGCAGTGGTCCCTCACTGGTACACTGTGGAACACTGCCTGCTGGGTCTTTATCCACGACCTAAAACCTTCGAAACTTAGTCAAGATTTGTGGACTTGGCATACTATTAGCTAATGAGCCAAATGACAAGGTGCTGGAAGTCCCCCAAAGTCCTCTTAACTGCGGCTGCTGCGAGGTCTTGCGCTGGGCTACTGCAGAGGGTTACACTGTGCAGGGAGGAGTATCGGGGACTTCGTAAACCGGGTATAGCTTCTGTGTGGGATGGCTTTCTAGAAGCATTTAAATCTCAAGCGGATAGTGATTAGTGGGTAAAGAATGTGCAGAAATGTTAATTCAGTGGATAACGTTCTTCCTCCCCAGACAAATCCCCCCCCCCCCTACCACCCCACCACCCCTTCCATCGTTTGAATCTTGAAGACACTGTTGATAATGTATATCCTGGAACAATCTTGTGTCAGGCCCATTTATGCTTTCCATTGTAATCTTTACAGGAGTGTAATGAATATTTTGCTATCTAACAAACTCAAAGTTGGTTACCGAACCAAAATCTCAGAGATTTTGGACTGGATCGGTACAATGTCATCTAGGTATGGATAATACAAGGGAAATCATTTTGCATCAAGGAATTGGGCAGACAGGCTAGCCCCAATGCCACTGTAATTCTTTACCAAGGGGATTGCCGCAAAATTCATAAACAATCCACCCTTGAGAATGATACACGGATTCAGCTTTCAAATTGTATTAAAAAATGCTAAACTTCAAATTTAACAACAGCAAGATGCCACTAGTGCACTCAAGCAAGGCTAAGGTGGCAGAGCATTTTGTTTTGTCTAGGAGGCTGTGGTGTCCATTTGATTTGTGTGTATATATATATATATATATATATATGTGTATATATATATATATATATATATATATATATATATATATGTGTATATATATCAGAATCAGAATAGCTTTATTTCGATATAAAAAGATATCATAAAAGCTGCATTTTTACAATAATAAAAACAATGTTTAGCACATGCAGTACAATAACAACTTTTACACAATATGCAATAAAAACATTTTAAGTAGTCAATTCGGGATTTTTTAAACGGGGGAGAAGAGGAGGTGGAAAGCATTCTACTGTATCAACAGTTTATTTGCAGTTCTTATGCGCCAGGCCCAGCCTAAAAATTTTGCCAAACAGCAGGCGAAGAAGGGTCTTGCGTCAGTGCACAATATGCGCAAAGCTTCTACATGCGATCTTGTTCCCAGGCTCCTACATAATGGTCTCAACCACAGCTTCCTGGGTGCAACGTAGGTGTTACATTCGAACAACATATGTGCAACAGATTCAACCCTCGTTACGCAGAAGGGACAATATGGCACAGTTTGTAGGGGCGGTTTCAATATGGCACAGTTTGTAGGGGCGGTTTCCAGGATGAGGTAAATTGACAGAGAGGGAGAACACCTAACCTGAATTTTATATACAAAGCTCTGTCTCCAGAGTTGTGAATGTGTATATATATATATATATATATATATATATATATATATATATATATATATATATATATATATATATATATATATTTTTTTTTCTCCAAATATGTACCTAGATGTGCTAAAATGCTTACCCTCCTAAAGTGTTTCGAATCACAAATGTAGGTGGAGCTATTCCGTGTTCATGTACATCAATTAAGATTTCAAGATGTAGACAAAGTATATGTATTATTTTAGACCACTTTGTGAAGCAAAAATGATCCATAAGAGACAAAATCTACTAAATATAGAATCACAGATCAAAAAAGGGAGACAGAACTCAAGACTACAGTAAACCTAAAACATACGTTCAACTGGAGATGTCAGAGAGCAGGAGGAGAGAGCACACGATACAAGCAATGAAATTGACAAGAAGGAAGACTAACGAAAGCAAGAATTTAAAAATCTGTAAGATTTGTAGATTGTGAAAGTGAAGGAAGAAGCCTGAGTGAAAAAGGAGATGTGCATGTTAATGCTCCTGTAGGAGGAAAACAGTAAGGGGGACAGACCAGACGAGCTAGTAGACAAACCCCACCGTGCTAGCAGAAATTGAGACAGTCATACTATAGCCTCAAGCTATGTAAATTGAACAATCTTCACGCTATATGAAAATCCTCAAATGGTCCCTTTTCTGTGTGTACACGAACGGTTTATGAATCAGTGTAGATAGCATATTTATCCACGCACATATGAGAAGGCAGGTGCTCTGAAGCAAAACAAGCAGTTGAAGTGGATAAAGAGGCACAGAGCAAGCAAATCGCTCCTGTACAACTCAGAAGCAGAAAGTCACCACATCCTCTTATAAGAAACAATGGCATGAAACTTACTTTCAAAGCATTCCACAAAAGTGTTTAGTAAGGACGTAGTCATCCATAAAGCTCATTAGCCTGCATACACCTTCCTCAATGTCAGTTTTTGAATGACCCCTGAAGCTGATCAATCCCTGCATTTCACCACATTTACAACGTTCATGTCCACACCAAATCCTATATTTCTTATGGCTCCTAGTCCCTGCTCACCTTCCGCCTTTTGGCATCCAGCTCCTGAAGCATGTTTTTGGGAGTGGGGAACTTGTTGGGATCCCAGGTGAAGTACCGTTTGCCGTCTGCGTGTTCAATGTCCAGCCAGATGACATCATAAGGGATGTCATGCTCATCAAAGCCAGCGTCCACAGCACGCACATCCTCTTCATCGTTATAATTCCAGCGGCACTGATGATATCCGATGGTGAAGAGAGGTGGGAAAGCCTGGGTTCCTGAAGTGGAAGAAAAACAGGTCACAGGAGCAGAGAGTATGATGCAAGCACAAACTGAACTGAGGAATACTAGAGAGTGAGAACTTATATCTGAGGAATGGAGAGAACAGGATGTGGTAATTTTACAATATGCCTAGAATTAAGTTTATGTGTAGGAGGGTAGAATGTGGAAAAGAAAGGTGTTAAGACAGTTTGTGCTCCTTTAATGGAAGAGGATGGTGAAGGTTATTAACTTTGGGATAATATCACTTGTAGGTGAGAGTTCTGGAGAAGAACTGAGCAGTGTTGAAGACAACACCAATGCCAGTGCCAGAGGATTATGGCTCTACTGGGTCTAGGAACCCTGAGACAGGAGTTTTGTGCTCAAGACATGTAGAGAGAGTGGGGATGAAAAACCCAGAAGCAGGGAACAGGCGGGTTTCTAGAGTGGAGGTACATAGAGAATACTCTTTTCTTACCTGTCAGGGAGCCATACTGCTTGAAGACGTCCTTGGCAGTAGGACCTAGCAGGAGGAAGACATCTATGATTCCACTCTCTGACATCCAGCGTACATCTGTCTGGGGAGTTTCGCCCCCTCCCTGCATGTAGTCCAACATTTTTCCAAAAAGTGTCTAAAGAAGAGAGGACTGATCAGAACAATACAAACTCTACTTTTTCACCAGCTAAGAACACTGTTTCACTTTCACCAGGTGAAAGAATCTCCACAAACCCTACCTTCAGTGGGGAGAAAATAAAGTGACAAAAGGACACCGATTACAACACAAATTGAGCCACATACCATCCACTCATCCTCAGTGACACCAAGTCAAGAGGAGACACTAACCCCTACTCAAAAGTCATACTAGAGTCCTATCCAATCAGGTAACAGCAACCCTCATGATCACCACAGGTTCACCAGACTTCTTGTCCTATGCTCAGTGAAACGATCAAATAAATATGTCAGGATTCAATCAGGTTTACTACATATCATTAGATGGGAATGCAGCCTACAGTGAATAACCCACTTTAAAGCGTTGGGGGAAAGGTTGTAAATTGGGATGTTAAACAAGCCATTCCTTTCTACAAAGAAGTTTGTGGTTAATGGTTGATTTAAAGCCACTACATTTAATAACCGTTTCAACTGTGTGACTGAATTTGCAGAATTACGACATCCAGAAAAACAAAGGGGCTTTGGTTTTTGGGAACATTTGGACAGGTGTGCCTTATGTTGAAGGTGTGCCACAATCAACTGGCTCAAGAGGAGCAACAAGTGCAAACACCAGACTAAGCCTACGTAACAGACAGCTAGCTGAAAGACTTCTCTATTAAATACAAATTATACATTTTACACATGAAAAGTTATGAGAGGTAGCACCACTAGGAATTTTTACTGAGTACCTGAAAATGTTTCTATGATTCATGAAATGTATCTCTACATGAAATAAAGTAATGTGAATATGAACTACATTAGAGAATCTGACTTCATGCAGTGTATTGCATAAGTTATTTACCTTTGTCTTGCGAGGTCCCAGCCATGTCCTATATATTGCTATAAACAGTGCGAGAATCACATACCCCAAGTTTAACAGAGAGCTATCTGGACCCCAGAACACCGTTTAAATTTCTTTACACTGAGCATAGCCTACCTTTCCCAATTCCTGAACACCGTATCCTCATTTCTCTACCTGGCCAGCATTATGATGGAGAAGCTTAACATTTTAAGTAACACATAGGACCGTAGAGCTCGGACTCGTTCTAAAAGAGGACACAACCAAAGGGTACCAACATGACTAGTTAATTGTGTCTCCTTCCCCTCGCACAATATAAAGTGATTAGCAGCCAGTGGCAGAAGCTTTGCAGTTTCTGTAGTACAGCCAGGGGCGAGTGAAGAAAAACAAAACATATATATCTATACTAATATAATAAAGAGAGAGCCCAAATCTTTGAGGCGGGAAATCTCAGCAACCACAGCACCAATCACAACACCCAATATAGCTTTGGAAAGGGCAGTTGCAGCAGAAGGACATAGGCTATGCAGACGATATATATATATATATATATATATATATATCGTAATGAAAGTATGCTGAGTGATGGCATGCGGAAAGAAATTTGTGGCATAATGGGCGTTTACCCTCCCCCGGTAAGTACATTGGTGGCACGGCCGTCCACATCTCCAGCAACATACTCATATTCTTTCACCACCCATTTGAAAAATGCACAGGTCTCTCTCATTGATGGCCAGCACCGACATACACTTTTAGACACCTCCCGTCACAAGTTCTAGAATTGCGAACTTTAGAGCTGGGGAGCTACGTTCGAATCTCGGCATCAGCTCAACATCCTGTGATTGCAGGCAAATCGCTTTGTCTCCCCGTGCCTACCACAAATGAATGTGTTCTTTTGTAATGTAAATTGTGCTCATGCCATGTTGTCGAGTCCGCGCTATATAATACTGAAAGGAAAAATAAGGTAGGGAAACTAGAGTTCACACACTACTGAACGCGCACTTTCAAGTTCATCAGCAGTGCACTGTGAATCTGAGCGTTTCACAGGCCTGTCACAGATAAGAAATGCTATCAAAACGAAATCCTACAATACACTATACTACTGGCCGGCAGCAATTCATACGCGGACAACGTCGGGACATAGCGAAACGCGTCATGGCGGCAGCGCTGGCTTTTACTGAATAAACCTGTTGCACCAGCACTTTCTGGTTCGACTCTTCGTCATTTGGGATCTTGCAGAAGCTTTCTGTTGATTTGGTGACGACTAACGCAATATATATATATATATATATATATATATATATATATATATATATATATATATATATATATATATATATAAAATTTTCATCGGCGAAAACTAAAGATTATAGTGACGTTATAATTAGGTGAAAATGTGAGTGACCAACTAACGTTTTAAACAAAAACAATTGGCATTCACCAGTTCTAGTTATCTCAAGTAACTATAACTTGCACCCCTTCCATGCAAAGGGTTATCAATGAAGTAATTTCAGATCTGATTAGGGATGTTATCAATGCTGGTATTCAACGTGTCATGAGTGGTGTATTATGTGAGGGTGTAAGCTTTGCATTGCAAGGGCACAAGCTAAAGTTACTTTAGTGCACAGGTTTCCTGCAGCCCTCTACAACATTTGAAAACGGAAACTAAAGAAGAGGAAAAAAGAAGAAGCTTGGTGATGGCACTCTTCCTTTTATTAGCACAAACCTCAAAAAAATCTTTACATAAAAAAAAAACATTTTTTAGGGCATTATGGACCGCTCCCCAACTAGAGCTGTGAAAGTGAAATGAGCGGCTACTCAGCTCATTTCACTGTATCTATATATCCATCTTTAAATCTTTTGGGGAGGGGCATGCAACTCCCTCCCAGAGCCATCTAATGCCCCCCCTCCACCAGCCTGACACTAGCAGTGTTCTGGGTCAACAGCCCCTGATTCACTGAGTTGTTCTCTGCTTGGGAAACACAACTCCCTGCCCGCACACTCCATGGCAGGGAACATAGGTTTGCTCTCGCCTGGCAGGAATAGAAAGAAAACTGTCCAGGCCCAAATCAATGCAGCCAGCTCACACCAAGGATGGGAGCAGGCAGGACAGCTGGTAGGGCCCGCTGGGACCTTGTGTCTTTCCCCATGGTAGCAAGGCCTCTGTTTGCTGTGTCTTGGTTGGAACTGGGACACCAACGGGAACTCGTTATTTACCCCCACCCCCGATCTGAGGGATGTGGTCCCCGGAGCTACGTAATGGTTCAGGAAGGGAATGGTATAGAAGTTAGCAGCTCCTCTAGTACAAGTCTGCCATTATGAGAGGGATTTGAAAGATCTTTTGTACAGAATTAGCAAACTCTACCATTGATTCTTATAAATGGAAAGGCATAGTCAGTTATTATATACCACTAAGTCATAAGTCTTTACAAATCTGTTTTTAAATTCTATTACATGAATTTAGAGCTACATGTTTGATTATAAAGCCTCGGAAAATGTATGCTGTCTTAGTTGGGAAAAACCACACAGGCTCAGAAACATTGTAGCTTGATCTCTGTATATCCCCTTGCTTCCTACTAGAAATTACCTTTTTTGGAGCGAGGATTGTTCTCTTATGGGGCACGGAAACTCTCATTGAGTGGGGAAAATCTTAGATTAAATGCAAAAGTGGTTAAATTCATGTTTAAAATTAAGAATAATTTTTTAGTGATGAAAGGTTGGCATAAGAACCTAACCTTTAACTTCAATATTATTAGTAACCGAGTTATACACCCTGTGAGAAAACGGGGTTTTGTTGAAGTAACCCCCCACTTTTTGCCTGGCTTTGATGCGACTTTGACTGTTGAGAAACTGGGTCACTGCTGTCCAGGTGCCCAGTACTGGTGTTCTCTCCTTAAAAACATGTCCACCATTGGTACTTCTGCCCCCCTGTAAGTCCCTAATACTAAGGGCCCTAAAAGTTTATGAGTGTCTAGCTGTGTTTCTAATTCACGTGCTCTGTGTGCCACGGAGACACCATCTCCTCGCCCCGTCTGCAGTGTGGGGCCAGCTAGCCTCAGTGCCCCTACCTCTCGTCCTGGAAGCACAGAGGGCGCTAGAGAGCAGCAACTGACCAGCAACAGACCAGCAGCAGCAGAGGGTGTGGCGGAGCGGTGACAGCAAGCAGGAAAAGCAAGCAGGAAAACGCCGCCGAGACCCGCTGCCGAGACCTGCCGAGACCCGAGACCAGAACCGGGATCTGAACCGGGATCTTAAAGGCCAATTCAAGGGCCGCAATTCGAAGGGCCGCAACCCGGGAGCCGGGAGTCGGGAGTCGGACTCCGCACCTCGGACCCGGACCCGCCCCAGCCATTGACGCAGAGCACGCCACACTTTAAGCCACACTCCAAGCCTAAGCTACAGCCTAACAGCTCATAACGGAGGGAGGAGAACGTGACGAACGAGGCGGAGGCGGCACGCGGAATGCAGAGATGCAGTAAGCGGTAAGTGGAGACCTGCACCTCTACCGCACTGCACCTGCACCTCACCGCTGCACCGCTGTACCGCACGGTCCTCACCACACCACTTGCCACATTCACCTACATACTTACCTGCCCCTCCCCCGGCGTCAAGCAAAAGATAGCCGGCTGAAGAGCAACAGCTACAGCCACAGTGGCAGTGGCATCAACTGTGGCACCAAACAGTGACTAATTAATCAAATGCGCACAAGTACAAGCACAAGTGCACAAGTGCAGCAGCAGCAGTAAGCGAGCTGCCTATCAACAGCTGCTCATCAGCCTTCCAGCCTACCAACTCATCAATTCAAAGCGGCCAAGCAGCCAAGGCGAAAACCAGCGATAGGAGTGAGGCGCGAGGATCCTTCACTTAGCCGGCGGACCGTACCGAAAAGCGCGTGGCGAGAAGCAAAGAGGCGACGCCAAGAAAAGCAACGCAGCCCCCCCACCGCCTGCCCCCCTCTGAGCGGCCCTTGCCAGGGGCTTTGGTTTCTTTTGGTTTCCTCTACTTGAGCGGCAGCAACCAAGGGGCCGGCAAACCACCTGAGCCTCCAAGCCAACCACCTAGCCAGCCCAAAATGAGGACCAGAAACTCTACCCTAGTCCAACCCCAGGAGAAGCCCCGGCCACATAGCTCTGCCAAGAGAAGGAAGGCGAAGCTATTTTACCCCCCAGTACTAGAGCTAGGGGGACCTTACCAAGGCCCAGGGCCCTGGGACGAGGAACAAGCGGGGGGAGTGGGAGCGACTGGGTCCACTCCAACCTTCCCGGGACAAGACATCGACTTCATTGTGGAACTACCTGCTAATTCCCTCCCACCCCACCCCCCATATGACATCAGGGGAAAGCCCCCTAGCACCCCGAACCCAAACATGCTCAAGCCTAGGCTCAGCATCAAAGACCGGTCAACCTACCCCGTCGGGAACAGAGACATAAGAAGCTTCTTGAACCCAAAAACATCCACTATCCCCTCTTGTTCCAGTTCCCCGGACCGCTTGCTCGCTATCAATGTAACAGAGGAAGAAGAGTTGAACTTAACACTTGCAAGCCCTCGGGCAAACAGGATACCTCTCTCACCAACAATACTTACCCTTCAGAGTGGCACGCGTCCCAAACCTTTGACACTGGATACGGAGGCACTTGGGCTCACCCAACCAAACATAACAGTCCAGACTCTTCCCCCCTCAGCTGACTGCCATCGGAGTAGCCCTTCCGCAGCTACAGCGAGTATATATGTCACCTCAGACAGCCCCCATGCCGACAAGAGAGGAGGCACAACCCCCCCCACCATACCAACGCATACAGAATTGTTCTATGACTCGCCGGCCATGGAGGAAGGTGCAACCCGACAATTATTCGACAGGACCCCAAAACACTTACTGAACTTAACTACATCGGGCCACCAAGAAAATGATAAAACGGCCCCATCCCCGCCCACGGATAGCGGCCCTGTAAAAACCAATCATCTATTATCAATCAGTGAAGCCCTTGTCTCAATGACCGGCGCAGCGATAATGCACGCGGACAAGCTCGACGTGCAGATCAACATTCTACAAATAGTGGCAAATCTGATATCGGGGATAGACTCAAAACTGGACAACTTGAACGCCCTGATACGCAGAGCGCAGGACGGCACACAATTCAAACAAGAGCCATGCAGTTGCAGTCCGATTCTGCACAGCCTACAAAAACTTCCAAATATTATGACCACTCTAATAGAGGACCTCAAGGGTGAAGCAAATAAAAAAAACGGTTTGAAGAGTATGCCTTCAATTACACAGGGCCCTGATATGGCATACCCCACGGATAACAGCCCGGCCTTCCCCTGCCCAAGCAGCTCGGAAAAGCCAGCACCCTTGGCCCTGCCCTCTGCCGGCGGCACAAGTCTAACCCTGACAAAGGCTGAAAGTCAGGAACACCAACTAACCCTCAAGCCGCCCAGCCCAGAGTTACAAAACTTGTCAAGAAAAAACAAGAAAAAACTAAGAAAACTCAACAAGGAGAAGAAAAATAACGCATACGCCTCCAGCGTTATTCACAATTGGTTACGACCCAATAAGCAGCCTACCTTGGGAGCCCCCATGCATATAGCAGAAGCCACAGGATCATCGATCGAAAATTTGCACATCCTCACTTCAGCTCAGGACCCAAGCCTGCTTGCTCCCCCCTTGGCTCCTCAACACGCGACAGCGCCAATAACACAAAAACATGCGCATGATTCGCAGGTAACCAACCTTGTTGAAGTCAAGCTAGACCCGCAGGAGCCCTGCCAAACCAGATCTGAGAACCCAGCACAAACCAAGCTCACAATGAGCGAAGCAATAGCCCCCGACAATCCAAAAAGTATTAATGTCATCAACATTGACTCTCAGAGCGCCCCCCACGGGCCAACTCCCCTTAAACCGGAGCAAGTCGTTGATAGGCAACGGAATAAGCACTGCTCCTCCAGCACAAAGCCCATGGAGGCACCTCAAGTGATAATAGGACCAAACCAGCAGACAAACTCTCACCTACCCGGCTTGAAGATGACACCTCCAATTAAAATCCAGAGCAAAACTTGGCTTAAAGAGGCCATTCCAAGCCATTCAAACGAAGAGGACCGGAAAATACTGCTATACCCAGAATACATCTCTCAAGGAAAATGGGACATCCTGAATCGAAGTAATCTCTTAACACTCTGCGCAAACCTGCCGGGACTGGAAGGTATAAAAACCAAAGATATCGAGACCATCTCTTTCCTGCCCCCAGACGCCGAGGAAAAAAATGAAACAACGGAATTAACCTTCATCAGACCAGACCTGGCGGAGGCACTGAGGAGCCAACAACCATTACTAGAAAGCTGGGGCATAAAGATAAAGGCAAAGCCGACCCAAAAATATCCCTTAATCTTAAAAGCATTGATTCCACACCCTAAGCCGGACAACCAGGCACAGGACATGGTTGACTTTACATCCATAAACGCTCCTACCACCCATCGGCGAAAAATTGAGTCCGTTCTCCAGGGGTGCAAAGGTAGCATAAACAACAGCCCAATCGACGGCACCCCAATTAAGATCATAACAAACCTTACACAAGGAAAACGATCGTGCACAACCAGGGGCCCCTCATGCAACGACTGGTCCTGGCTGTCATCTGCACTAAACGCCAGCTCCTAACACAGCCCGCCTCGCAAATTCAGCTCGAACATCTCAACAAGCTGCTAGCGAGCGAGAAAAAAGTCTAAAGAAAAAAGAGAAATTCACTGAGAGTCTAAAAATACTAACGTGGAATGTCTCAGGACTCAAAAAGCTGCTACTAAGCTCAGCTGCGGTGAAATTCTTGGAGGAAGCAGACATTATTTGCACACAGGAAACTTGGCTGACTCACCCACTCTCGCTAAGAGGATATGCAGAATATAGTAAAGCGGCTAAAAAAAACAACATATTTGGAAGACCATCAGGAGGCAAGTGTGTCTATATAAAACATGCCTTGAACATAGAATTCTTGGAAATACACAATCTACCAGACACCCTACAGGCGGGCATTCTGAAATTCCCCAATTCGACCAACGGAATCCCACCAATACTACTAATCAATACCTATCACAACTTGCAGGAGAATACATTGAACTCACTCACACTCGCAAATCAATTAGAAACTTTACTGCTGGGCTATCCATCATTAGACTGCATTATCCTCGGTGATTTTAACATTCATAACATAGGGGTTTCAACCAAGCAAAAACTACACCGCGGGGGGACCGAAGCACTGAATGAACTCTTAAACTCTCACAAACTGGCGACGGCCCACACATTGCTCTTAAATAACACCCCGGGAGCCTTGATCGGTCACACGTAAAACAACCAAACGACGATCGATTACATCATCTTAAGTGACAACCTGCAAAACAAAAAGACAAATTGGAGAAAGCTGGTCCACTGGAACATCGATCCTTCCCTGTTAAGAGCGCTACAATCCCTGTACCAAAACAACTGGGTAAGAATCAAACTTTCAAACGATTCCGCAACTGATAAGATAGTCACGAACCGCGGTTTAAAACAAGGGTGCGTGCTGGCGCCCCTACTGTTCAACTTATATACAGCAGACATGGAGACAGCCTTGCTGGGGGCCACCTTAGTAACACCAAAGATCGGGGCAACCAAAATACATTTCATGCAGTATGCGGACGATCTCGTAATTCTGGATCAAACAAAAACAGGACTCCAAAAGGCACTCACCGCCCTGGCAAAATACAACAAAAACAGGCTGGTAGCAAACCCGACTAAATCAAAAATAGTCATTTTTGGGCACTACCCCCAAAAAAAAAAAAGAGCAAAATGGAGCCTCGGCCATTTAACCTTGGATAGTACCCAGAAATACATATATTTAGGGGCCTCCTTTCACGAATCAGGGACGTGCGGCACCCATCTAAAGAAAATTCAGGGTAAAGGCAAGTCCATCACCTTTGCCCTATGCAAACTACAAGCCCTTATACATAGCCCATCAGCTACGGCCATTCAAAGAGTCCTTAAGCCCAAGTTAAAGCCGGCCCTTAACTACGCACAACAGGCGTATCCAGGCAAATTAAATAAGGAGCTGGAAAAAATCCATTGCGGGGCATACAAGAGATTGTATCATCTGCCGAAATGTATAAGAAACACTAATCCGCCTGGAATTCGCCCTTAACCAACAAACCTTGGAAGAAATGGCAGCTCTAAGTAAATATTATTACCTCGCAACAGCGGCACGCGATAACACACTAAAGGCCGTTCTGAAGCACATCTTCACTGAACAAGGGAACCCCTGGTCAGCTACCATCGAAGCTGCCATGACGCAATTGAACCTGGCGATCGAGTCATGGAACCCGGATCTTGTCAACTACACGACCATCAAACACGTGATAAAGAGACAAGTGCGCGCACGCTCCCGGGAGCTGGACTTGGAGTCCCTTAGGAAAAGAGCCTTCCATGAGTCCTTATGCTTGCCACATATTGTGCTCAATCCACGAAACCATCTTACGCAGGCCGTGGGCCTCCCAGCTCTCCACAAGATCCTTGCCTACAGATTGCACCCCCTGCCGCTCAATGAACTATACCATCCGGAAAATTCAGGCACAGGAGTTCGGGATTGCAGACTCTGCAACTATAAACGAGAGTCACTGGCCCACTTACTGTTTTGCTGCCCTGCTCTACGTGCACCCCGCACACTCTACCTTAGGCCCATTCTGAGGGACGCTGGGACACGCACAGTCAAGGAAGCAATCCATCATCTTTACACCTTGAGCGTAGTAAAACAGATGGCCTCATTCGGAAAATTCATTCAACAGACTCAGCTTGAGTTGACAGCAGCAAGGGCCACGCAGGAATAGAGACCTTGCTGTATGAACCCCCGGTGGTCTCACAGGCCCCCGACCGCGTGCGCCAGTATGAACTTTGGGAACTTCTTATAAATGCTTGTCACCAGAAACTCTGTGGGTTTTTTTTGCCCCCACGAACTTTGGGAACTTTTTAAGATATGCTTGACTACTGGAATTCTCTGGTCTTTTAATTTTTGTAAATTTTATACTTGATCTTAATGTAATGGTTTTAAGTAACCACACAATAAAAGTTATTCATTCATTCATTCATTCATTCATGCAAGTCCCTAATACCCTAGGTACCTAGGGCCTGTAGGTTGAAGAAGGCCGGGAGTACTATATCCCAGGTGTGGGCATATTTGCAGGAGCAGATATGCCCCTACAGCATTAGGGTATATTCCCAAATATTGCAAGTGCAAGGGAAGCCAAAGCATGGGCTGGGAACTTGACCACCCAAATTCCACAGCACAATGATGGCTTCACTGAAAACCCAGGAGTGTTTGGTACCAACCAGCCCCTGGTAATAAATCCACACTGATGCTAGTGTGAGATTTAATAAAACTTACTCAGAGGGAACCTCAAAAGTGCCCCAGAAAACCTACAGACCCTGGTGTGGGTACTGACTGGTTTTAGGGACAAGAAACAATGCACATCCTGGGCATGGGTCTCACACCTCTTCCCCCAGGATGGGCCAGTACTCGAAGAGGGAAGCTCCAAAGGCCTGCCACCTTTGTAATGCGACCCCAGCCTCTGCTAGCAGCAGATGGCAGCCCCTGGTTTACACCTGTACTTTGGGTTAGAAAGACGGCAGAAAAAAAAATAGGTGTGCCCTCCTCTGCTAACCCCACCCATAAGGGTCCCCGCCATCTTAAAGATGGGGAGATCCCTCCAATCAGGGATAGGTCTATGCTCCCCCCGCACAGGAGGGTGGCATAATAGAGGGTCTAGTCACCCCAGGTAAGGTGCCCATTGGCCCTACCTGCTACTCCCCTAAAATACCTACTAAATTTAGGATTTAGGTGGCTCCCAGTATTTAGGTGGCTCCCCCAGACCTAGAACTCAGAATTGTGATGACCTAAGAAAGAAGACACCCTGCAGGAGAGCCTGAAGACAACTGCCTTGGCCCCAGCCCTACCACCCTGTCTCCAGCTTGGGCGACCCTGTGACCGGTCTTGCAGCCAGCAACCTCTTAAAACCACTGGGAGGGCCTCTGCTTTCAACAATCTCCCATGGACAGCAGACCTGTCCTGAAAAAACCTACACCAAAGACTCCGGATCCTGGTGGATTTGTGTCTCGTTCTCACACTGCACCCGACACCCAAGGCCCGAGTCGGAGTGGCTCACCTGTGCAGTGAGGTCTCCCCAGCAATCCTGACCTTGTGTCCAGTGTTGGATGCCCGCTCCTGACCTTCACAACAGTGCATGCAGTGTGAATCCAGAGGCTTCCCTGACAGCAACCGGCTCCGGTAAGAAGACTCAGACATCGGAAGGCACCCCTACGCCCGAAGACCCTTGGACTTGGTAAGCTGGACAGACTGTGCCCCTACATCCCAACTTAACACTGCTGTTGGTCTCCCTCTTACAACCTCCAGGGCCACATCTCCAGCCTCTTTGCAATCAGAAGTATCCTCATTGTAAAGCATTGGGCGCCAGACATCAAAACTGCACCTGGCCGCCCCTGTGCCGCAGGTGGTGTATGTTTGGTGCTGCTTTGTGACCCCCTCCTGTGCTTAACCTAACCCCCAAAGCCTAGCCCCTTGCAACTGCTCTACTTACATGCAATCAGTGTGACTCTAGGCATCCCCTTTCTCCATTGGAAAGCACTGGTTCAAACTCAGATTTGGACTTCTGCACTCAGCTGCCCCAGTGCCGCTGGTGGTGCAGTTTTGGTACTTGCCTGACCCCTGGCCCTTGCTGACTTTTAACTCCGGAGACTGGGGTTGTAAGTACAATACTTACCTGTTTAACTGCAATATTGCTTCCCCGTGGGATAACATTGAAGTGTGTTGGAAAGTTTCCAAGTGGCAATTTTCCAAAGTGAAAAGTATTTTTAATTAAAGACGTACTTACCCTATTACAAAGATCTTGGTCTTAAAGTACAAAGTATAATTTTCTAAAATTGGTCTGATCTCATTCTTGAGTTGTGTGTCCATTATTGATCAATGTAGTGCTATAATGTCTTACACTCCTCTGTGGTAGGCGTAAGGCCCACACTACCACTAAGAGAGCACATTGGGTTTTACATTGAGCTCTGTACACTTTTAAGGAACTCCGGGACTCTGTGCACGGTATTACCACCTAGTGGCAATATCAAATACAGAGCCAGCTTCCTACACACCCTTTTATTTTAATTCTAGTTTATTCTAATGATTTGAATGAATTGACAATTCATTGAATAGCTTGAATAAGTATAATCTAGCTCCTCAAAATACTATTTTGGTGGTAGATACACTTAGACTTGGCAATTGCCCTTAAACCGGAGTGCTAAAACTGGTCCATGGCCAAATAAGGACAGCAAGAAATCAAGAGGCTTTAGCTATATTAGTGAGAACAGCAGCAGCATATGAGTACAGTAAAAATTGCACATCTCCCTTAGCCACGTGTGCCTGAAGCCAGTTAAACGCAATAAAAAAAGTAAACAAACATGTTCCAGAAACTTTAAGAAGTAGGGTACAGACTACAGGAGCATCAAATAATGCAAACAAGGGAATCAAAGTAAGCTCAAGATAAGCAAAAGCCTTAGCAAGGCATATGGTTACACATTTGATTAAAACGTAACAAAAATGGATTAGGCCATTATGAGTCCATCCAGAAGTACAGAACAAAATAAGCATAGTTTTGTCAGAATCTGCAGTTTTTGTTTTGGAGCTATAATAGATTCAGCTCTACAAAAGATTAAGGAGACAGTGACCTCAAGATTGATAACAGCTCGGGCTACACTCAATCAATGTAAAGAAAGTGGTCCTTCACACAGGCTTTCAAATATTAATCAAAGAGAATTGTGTAGAGGAAAAGGTACGGTTGGCCGCAGACGAACAACTTATGTAACAATGCATCTTTTTTCCCCATCTTAAATTTCTCTGCACCTTCCAGGATGAATGTATTAAAAATATAAGCATTGGATGAAGATACATTAAATCCACCCATGTATAATAATCTCCTCACCCTTGATACGCCTAACTGGAAGAACCCCAAAATCTAGAAATAAACATTCATGATATGACCTATATGCTGACTTTTGCAGAGTCAGTGAGCTGTCTCGATGACTTTCTTCACGAAACCAAGTCCATGGCGGAAAAACAAAGATGGCAAGGACATTTGGAGGACAGTTTAACACTGGTCCCAATCATGCAGGAGACCATTTACAGATACGCCCTAATAGATGTTTATAAGAGATTTATCTGGAAAAATAAGTATTTACTGCAAGTTACAAATTCGTTTTTTGAGGGCTAAATTAGCACAAATCCAATAATGCAGTCTGACTTGGTGTTACATACTGCTGATGTCAATACAAGATCCCTTTCTCCTTCAAAGAGGGCACTTCTGGGTTAGCTGATTTCATGATTCATGTGGAGACATTTCATAATCTCTTTTGTCATCTCTTTGTATCTTTATTATCTCCATATAACTATTTTCTGGGGCCTGAGCCCATATGAACGGTATCACCTTACTCTATGATCTGCGCTTGTGGAGAGTCAGAGGACGCAATGCTGGAGTAAGCAGTTGATATTTTCGAGCCTTCCACATTCTTTTCCATCATGTGAAACAGAGGTAAATACAGGCAAGAAGTGGTTAAGTATGGAAGGAGCCAGAATGGTGAAGATAAATGGTTGTGGAGTGGTTATACAGCAAGTAGTAGTGTTTTAGAGCACCCATTGGGGTCTCAAACACCAACATTAGTCTTCCCTGCAGCCACTACCTCATGTGTAAGGGTGCCATATTTAACTAATGTAGATAGCAGGGTACGACAGGTATGTTTTTTGGCACTCAACCAATAGTTTTTTTTAATATAATGAACCTTTAAACGTAATCGGTTATGGCTACCACTTACCAATTATCTATCTCACATTACTATGACTGCTCATAAGTCACATCCCAGCTAATTTTATTCTTATAGTACTCAATCTTTAACCATGTGATAGTTGCTGCATTTGATATATTTTTCATTTAAGTATACTACTTAGTGTTACAATATGACTCCCTATGGATATTCTTAATTTCCGCTCCTTTATCTTTATTTTGTAACTCATTCTTGTTGACTTTGCACTGCCTCTATTCGTTCTCACTCATGCATGTGAGATTTGCATAATTCTTAGTTTTGTTTGAAGTTCGAAGTCGCTCTTATTAGTTTTAGAAATGTTGTATTATAAATTTTTGTTCTTAAATAAACTGTCAACTGAATAGAATAGACCTTCGTAAAAGCATAACGTATATATTTCTATGTAATTAAAAAACTTGCTGAAGGAGATGAAGGAAACAGATACTGATCTCTTACCTTTCCAGCTGTGTTTGAACTGATATCGACCCAAGTCTCTGCAGCGTTCAGCCAGAAGATACCCAATGTGCGATGGATGTTGTGTGCTAGCATCACAGGAACTGAACCGTATAGCGCCATGGGGTTATAGAGTTCATACTGGAAGACATCCAGGTTATACAGACGGTAGGGATCTCCTCCTCTACCAAAAAAATAGAAGTACAATTATTCCACCTAATCTACAATAATTCACTTTCACCCTCTGCAGGAGCCACAGTGCAGGGTGTTCTGTCCTGACAGTTTCACTTTTCATGCCACCCACACAACCATTCACATTTCTGGTGCAGTTCTTCATAGCTCATTTCACTCACTAAATAGTCTCTCATTGCCCACACCACCTCCACCGTAAGCATGAATTCCTTACTCTGTGCTTTTCAGCTTGAGATTGTCTGCATGCTCTGGGATCCCATACACATTCTCGAAGCCTGGCAGTGAGAAATCAAGTCCAACGGATGTAGGACCTGGAAAATAATAAACAGAGCAGGCTCAAAATTTGTAACCCGACACTTTCTTCCATGAACAAATTCAGTACCAGACAACCAGGACTGCAGTCGTCAGCATGCACCAATTAACATGCATTCACACGCCTGCTGTTCGGCCTGGAATGCATTGGCTTCTGCCTTGGGGAAGGAGACAAACTCACCATGCTATGAAATTCCATACACCCATTGTCCTGAGACTTTGTTCATTCCCAGCAAACTGCATGCTCTATGCTTCCACTTGTTTAACACCTTGGCTGCTAGGGGGTTTTCCCGTCCCGTGCTGAAATCTTTGAATACTATAGTTTCATGACAAGGTCAACTCGTCATAAGCACAGGGCAGGTAAAACCCATGACGAGTTGACCTTGTCATGAGCATGGAAGGGGTTAATACTCTCAGAGTCCGAAGAGTGCACTATGGCCCTTGAATAAATAATACTGCACACCCTACATCAGTACTGGAGTGACTTGGACACCCTTGTGACCATTCTGTGCCCCAAACGCCATGCCCACTATCTTATGTGGATGCTTTTGTGCTTCAGCGTCCTCCAAGTGCCCAGTATAACAAGTGATCATTCACGTAACCAATGATCAATGCAACCCACCTCCCCATTCCCAATAAGTATCTTTTTAATTCCTTGTCTTCTTTTCACTTCACTAATCCTCACCTCTACAAATGGTGGATAGATGGACACTAGACATTACATATGGGACTTGGGAGACACATTAGTGATTGACAGAGTGTGCTCAAAGCTCTTACCATTAGGTTTGCTATCAGTGTGTGTTTTAAAGGTCTCATCCCACATGCCTGGTTCATCATCGGCATCTTTATCTTTTTCGGTTTCCTCTGCCTGAAAGACAGGCGAGACAAAAAAGAAATCAGCAGCAAAGCCGGATAGCAGAAATGTAGAGGAAGTGGAAAAGAGCTGCGCTTTTGTAACCGCAAGAATGATGCTCTTTGTGAGTGTAAGGAAAGACAATTGAATATTTAAAAAATACACATACAATAGGATGACATTCTAGTTATGACTTTGAAAAAAAACTGATCAAGACAGCAACCATATGATATAAAAACAAAATAGTATATGACTGGCACTTTGGGAGCATATTTGTAAGCAAGATAGTTACTTGTTTGCAATCATCGTACTGCATTTTTTAAAAGGTCACTGAATTTATAAACACTGAATAAGGTCTCATATGTGCAGGATCTAAATGAACCTGTAACTGGCCTGGTACAGGTACCAGTCTAAATATTTGCCTGGCTGACCTTCCAGCAGCAGATGTAGGAGTTGACTGGTAGCTCATTCTGAAGTTTAAATAACGTAGTCTGACCTTAAGAGTTAAAATAAAGTGGGCACCAAAGCTTTCTCTATTTATGTAATTCTTGCATTCCATTAAAAGTCCCCATTGTAGAAAGTTAGAATTTCAAGTAACTTTTACTTCAATTGTTTTCACTGATATTAATAAACACTTAAAGGAATATCAAACTCATCTGCATCTCCTCCAATGGGAAATGTAAAATCCTGACTTTTTAAGAGTGGACAGCCAGGAGAAAAAGGACAGGTAATTAAAAAGGTTCCAGAGAGAAATCTGGCTATATTGGTCGCCCGTTGTGGTGTCTAGTCTCAAGTAAGCTCTTCAGATCCCAACCATACTGATGTTTTTCAGAAGGATCCACTTATCTTGCCTAAGCTCAGCTCCAGTTCCGGACATCACCAAAAGTACATAACTAGACCCAAAAATGGACTTAATAATTTAGTGATGATGCATTATCCAACAGAGAGAAGTTCATTTATGTAATATTTTTCAGTTACATTTGCAAAGCTTCCCACTTTATCAGAGATTCTGAACTACGTACTAGTGCAAGATAGCTGAAAGTGCTAACATTTCTGCTCATATCTCAGTCGAGGAAATAATTGAGAAATAATGCCTGTTGCTGATGTACCTAAACTTCCAATGGAATATGTAAAGTCAAAGACCACCATCAAGTATGGTTTCAAACCCTGACAGGAGGGTGGGAGAACATTTCTAAATAAAGGTGACATTTTGGGTAATGCTTTAATTTAAATAGCTCTCTGCTAGCAGGTTAGTCCTTTTCCAATTGCATCCACTGCCTCGTCCACCTGCTCTAGAGGTTTATGTTATTTCTGCCTCATGAACGTAGAACCTCAATCTCACTAGCAGGAAGAAGCGCACTAGAAGTGAGTGCATTGGCCTCTGTATAGCTTTTTACCTTATCAATCTTTTCTTCAGTTTCTGTGTGTTCTTCCTCATCCTTCTCGGAACCCCCATCAGAAGCGGTTTCTTTCTGAGAGTCACTGAAAGAGGAAAGTAACAGAAGTTATAAAAAAGGCATGCAAGAGCTAATGGATTTTTTAAAAAGTGGCATTCCCAAACAACGTTGATCAAGGGAGTGGAGAATGCTTCCCAAATGACAGCTAAAATGTGTTGCAAGATCAGTAGGTTTTACACTAGAAACAAGGGGCCATCAGAATCAAAAGAGTGGCAAAAGGGAAGGAATATAAATCATGTTTCAGGATAAAAGAGAGGGCCCATTGGAAATCAAACCTCCAAATCATTAAAATTGTCGGCTAGTGCAGTGCACAGTAAAGTTGACGGTCAACCAAGTCTGCCGTCACTAACTGCCCCACAAACATTAAGAGGCGAAATGCAGAACATGAACAGCGTACCGTTCATGATGCAGCCAGCATTTGTTCATAGCAAGTACATTTTTATCTGCGACTTTTCAAAAAGCCCAGAAAAATCTTCCACATTCTGCAACAAAGGCTTGGCCTTTTTAGGCATACACAGAGTTATGACAGCATTCCCCCAAAGGGGATTATGATCCAATGAGGCCCTTCCAGCTTAAAGAACATGCTTTGAAATTAGCACAAACAACATTTCCTACCTTCGTACATGAATATCACCGCTCACAACAGGACCTCCACTAAAATATACACCTTCAAAATGAAAGTGATCAATGGAGGTCCTCCCAGACCTCAAACTGAGCAACAACTATTATATACATATACATATGAAGGCGTATTAATCTAGTCATTGAAGGCATCCAAACAAGCAGCGTTCAAGATGTTAAGAGAACCCTTCAGAAAGGATAAGTGACTTCCAACTATCACTAGGCATCCACTATCTTCTTCGCATCCAATCCATTTTTGTTATTCATGAAGGGCTGCCTAGTTATCTTCAGTTGCTACCTTTCAAAACAACCTCACAGCTATGACCAATATTCCCTAGGTTAGTCTTTAGAAATTCAACCAGCAACCAATAACCGCAGATCAATCATTGATTGCAAACCTTTCGCAGTAGCTGTATCACATATGCTAGCCTCTACAGTCCTATTTAGGAGGTCCTACCACTGGACAGTACGGCAGCTTTAACAGCCTAGATGCCAAGAAGAGAACAATTAAGTAGGTCACTAAGACAAGTTCCAAAATCTACACATTTTACCACTAGGCAGTTCAGAAGTAATTTCTCTACGATATGGAACAAATGGGTAGTTATGAACTCTAAAAAATTGTTGGACTCTTGCAACTCCTATTTGATAACTGTTGACAACTACAAAAAGGCTGCATATCGCCACCTTTATGGAATAACTTTTTTTCTTAAGATACTTTGAAGATCTTCTTAGCCAGTGTGGTACTTGAATGTAGATTTTAAATAAACTGGCTCACCTAGGCTTTCAAACTATGGAAAGTTTCATGTTGGAAAGGACTTTAGTAGTGGTCATGAATTATTTCAGCACAAAGCTGCACATCAGGCTGAGACATCTCTTATGCGAAATAGTTTTATAAAGTTGTACATACTTTTTGCAAAAATATATGAGAGTTTCATTTAAAAAAAGCCCCCTTTTCATCTACATTTCGAAAGCAAGATAAACTCTTCAAAAGTTATATATACGGAAGGACACTAAATATTTTTGAACGTCAAAAAAGTTCTGTCAGTCTTCAAAGTGGTTACTTCCAAGGTAGGGGTAAAAGAGTATGGCTTTACGCCACTTATTGCTATCTAAAATGCATGCTTTGAAATGTTCTTATATGCACAATGGCCATGTCAAACTCATGAGAAGAAGTCAAAGTAAACCATCATGGTATCGCATATTTCATCTCAGACCGTTTACTCTTTATCATTCCTCAAATACAGCTTGACAGTGTTCTTTTTTCTCCCATGAGAGTTAAGAGCAGACAGGAGCAAGATAGGGAAGAAGAGGGCACTGTCTAGGAGTGGACAGAGCCATTGACACTGGCTTCTATGATAAGCTGCTCAGTTCAACAGAACGGTCCTTCATGTTTATGACTAGAGGACTTGTGAGCACAGAAGTTAGTCTGTAACCTACCTCATCATCCAATAAAGTACTAGTAATTCCGAGCACCTCCATATTCCCTTTTCATAACAGCAGCGCTAAACCAATAACCTCAAACCATCCCTGACACTCAATATATGCTGTTCACAGTAACAGACTAATAACTTCATAACTAACACCAGAACTCGATGATAGTTCAACACAATGCCTTCTGAGCCATCACAAATACTCACACACTCGAAGTAAGGACCGACCAATGGCTTAACAGCTGTAGAAAACATTAAACAGCTCCTCACTCCTTCCTATTAATTACCAATGTTTGGCAGCTGATGTAATAATATAAACACCCTAGGGAGAAACCTACTTTTTTTCTTTTTCTGTCCTTCTCACTATGCTACAATTGGGTTGCTGCTTCCAATCTACACCACCTGTGTTTTAAACTGGGCTAAATGGTGGGCTCAAAGTAGACATGTATTATTACCTGATAGAAATACAGACCATACAGAATATAGATCCACATTTACAATATGAATGAAACATTAACCCACTAAAAACAGGCTACATAATTGCCCAAGTATGGTTCCTAGGCAACTGTAATTAGAAAAAAAGAGACTATATAGGTACCAATAGACCAATTGCTAAGTTAACCTGCTATTTATTAATTTAGGAGAAATTGATTACCAGAGGTCTGTGTAATTAATTGAAGGATTTATTTGTATTACAGATACCTTCCAAACTTAAAAAGCCAAGAAAGAAAAAACTTGTTAGGAACGGTGATAACATAGCAGGTGTACGCAAGTCCTTCATTTCGGGTGCTTCTCAGATACTCAAATCAAGGAAACTATCTGTTGCCTTACTCAGACTAACACCTGCTAAAAAAATAATACCCTTTAGCTAAAATGCATTCAAACGTATCTCCTCCCTTGGGGTACAACTTGACCCGCCTTAGAACTGAACTTTAGACCATTACCTTCTCAACTTCAGAACACAGCAGGATGCTTATGGTGAATGAATGTAAACTTTGAGAAAGCTCCCTCGCTTTGTTTCTAGATAATACACTGGAAGTAGTACTCTGGGCTCTCGTCAAAGACCCTTTGCTCTCAACTAGGATATAAACAGTTTTTCCACATTTTATCATCCTTTTTAAACAAGTACAAGCAGCGTTTTTACATAATTATTTTAATGCTCTAAAAACAATTGTGTTTTCTGGCCTTCACTTAGAAAGGGTTGAATGTAATTACTAATCTACTGAAAAGCTTCGACCAAGAAATTTACCATCTCTGCTGGTGCGCATACCTCCAAATATTAGGGAAATTGGTACTCCGAAGCAGTGGTAAACTTTGTGGATCTCACAACAGATCTATACTGTATAAGAGCAAAAGCCAATTACCAGACCGCCCACCTTGCTGCACAAAGGCACACTAAGCATGATTCAGTCAAAATGATCGGTTGCAGTCGCCATTTTCCGGGGGCATTCAATGCTAATTTTGATACACAGATTCCATGCCCAGAAAGAAAATAAAAATAAATAAAAATGTTAAAAAAGCACAACAGTGAACAGTTAAGTTACAACCACTGAAAAAAGATATTAAACTAAACAAAGATATGAATCTTCAAAAAAAAAATCTAATACGGAGAGTGCTAAAAAAATGAAGGAACTTCACAACTTAGAAAGAGCATCTCAAAAGACTTGCCAAGCCTACAATAATTTGTATTGAAAATAATTTACTTGATAACCATCTGGGGAAAATTGTACTAGGTTTCTGGAGTTTATTTTAAAAATAATCAAAGTAAACGAGGTGAAAACCAAATGTCAAACCTTCAATAATGATTAAAGTTTTCAAAAAAGTGTTACAAGGCCCTTTCGCTTGAAAGAGGAGGTAAATCTAAGCATGTGGAAACACCTTACTGTAGAATTGTTGCCACCATGAACTCAACTGGGTCGAAATTGTGCGTTATCCTCTCCAGTGCCACATAAGCATGGCCCTATCACAACAGCTGAACTTCGCCCAAAATCAGAGTTTTGCAGAAGCCATGAAAAAATAAATCACACCAGCGAGATCATGCATACTACTAAGGAAGGAAGGGGAAGGAGACTATCACTGGAAGCAAAAGCCTTAGAGCAGGGTCCATCGCTGAACAGTGCACAGGGGGTGTGGGTAAGCAGGTGTTTCCTAAAGGAATAGCGAGAAAGGCAGAAAGGGTTGTTACCTAGAAAAAAGGCTCTTCATCTTATCCCACATGCTACCGACTGTGCTACCAACTTTATCCGAGAAACTGGGGGCGGGAAGGAAGGGGCGAGGCGTTCGGGATGCACAGGAAGAACAAAAAACAACAAAAAAAACAGAAAAAGGAGTTTTAGTTTTACTTGTTCCAACAGCAAGAAGACAACAGAGCAGCAAGAGGCTGACAAACCCCCAAGCCCCAAGACGTAACAACTTCGCTTCAGTTGTATCCCTATCCGTTAGGAGTCACTGTTAACAGCAGACCTTGGCTTTCCCCTCACGATAGCAGCACTCCCAGCAGGTGTCACACTATGAGAGCACTTGGCCGTCGATCCCTAGTCCGTTACATCTGCTGCATTTGCTCTTCATAACAGAAGGTGTATGGCTTGAACCTGTATTTGCCATGGGCACTATTTCGAGACATCCCAACTAGAATCAAACTATGCAACTTTCAGATCACTAATCATCCAGTGTTAACACAAGAAATATAGTGTCATCAATAAGCCACCACACCCTCCCCCCAAAAAAATAAAAAAAATGCATTTATAATATTGGCACTTTGGGACCCCTCTCTGTGTAGTTGCACTGCGACTTTAGAAATGCTTATGGGTCCCTTTCTACACCTCATTTCCACTTCTTCAATCAAAGGTGCGCTTGGTTGCAGGAGAAATCATATGTACCCTGTCTCTACTTGAAGTCTGAGAAAAGGCTCAAAGAAAATGGGGAGAGATTAATGGATATCAAGATGCAAAGGAGTATTAGCTTGGTTTCCTTAACCTATGTGGATGTATTACTTCATGAAGATCTAGGCCCCCTGCTAATGCCAAATGAAACATCTAATCCAGGTGTAACCCTTCACCGGTTGACAGTTTTTGGAGTAAGAGCATAAAGGCAGACTTCCAACGTTTACTACCCTCATGTGCATTGCCCTAGCCATGCTGTGCTTCTCCACTGAATTTAAAGGTACTAGTAAAAGTACCATATAATCCTCTTCCACTAACCATAGTCAAATATTGAATGTAACTCAGAGTGCAAGTTGTATAAAATGTAATTGTGTACATATACTGTAGAGATAAATAAGGGTTTTCTAAAGTTCACACAGAGGGGGTGGATCAGCCTAGAACTTTACATATTGCTTTTACAAACCGACATTTTCGATGTTGTGAGCTTTGTAGGCAAGGGTTGGCCAATCACTGGTCGCAGAACCCCGTTTTTACTGCCTAAGCATATTATTCATCCTCTCCACAGACATTGCACCTCAACCTTTTGCTTTCATTCTGGCAGTGAGATCAAGAGCTCCACTTTGTTTTGTCTTGGGTGAAAGAGGTCACACAAGTGCCCTATGATCAGGCCACTTCTTGCAAAAGCAAGAACCACAGCCAAGAACAACTTCAATTGTTCTTTTAACTGACATCTGAAGATCTCAAAACTCTCAATGTAAAGGCAATGTTGCTTATAAGGAATATAAATCTCCTTATCATGACTTTCAATATATTCTTACGCAGTGGGTGGTTTTTTCCTGCATCACTGTGCACTTGTATGTATGCATTCATTTTTTAAGCAAAGCCAGGATTTTGTTTTCTTTTTTGGTTGCAGATAACTGGTCTGCTAAGCAAACCAACAAGTTAATGCCTTGGATTGCATCATCCTTATATGGGGGGAATTAAGTGCACTATTCTTTGAGGGTAACTGCTACGATTTGGATTTGTCTGGATCACCTTCAAGACCTGTGGTCTGGATAGGTGTCAGCCCAAAGACAGAGGTTTACCTGGACTCCGAGAAGTCTATATAGTTATACCAGACACAGATAAACTCCACACATACAATCGCTCCAGGATAATTATGTGTTTTTAGTTTTATTTTGATTTGCTCATGCAGGTTGTAATAATAGGCCAGTGTTGAACTCACAAAGTCAGCGTTGGACTTGTGTAACTAGGCAAAAGTACTCTTGGAACTCTTAAATGCACACTTGTGTCGAAGTGAAATGCGAAGTGTGAACGAGACCAGAGACTCGTCACAGTAGCGCTGGATTGCACTGTGTCAGCAGAAGAACATGTGAGCATAAATTAAGCAATTACACTGGGATGTAGCTGGAGGGTGTAGTATTGGGTGACAGGCGTGCTTCTGAAAAAACAGACAGCGCTACACTGCAATTCTATAAAGAGACTGATACAGATAATGATGAACCAACACATATGGATATCTTGCACACCAAAGAAAATGTAAAAGTAGTGGTCTAAGGAAAAAATCCTTTTTGCCCCATTTTGATTACTAGCTGTTAGTTTTTTTGACTAAGAGTGCACTGAGGCCTGCTAACCAGACCTCAGTGCCAGTGTTCTAACCCCTTACCAGGTGTAAGTCAAATTGGCTATCCCCATTTGGTAAGTACTGACTTACTGTAGGAAGCAGGCTCTGTATATACTATAACAAAGTAGGGTACAGTGTGCACAGTCATGTGGATCCCAAAAGGTAGGCAGAGGTAAAAGTAGGTAGCACCTTATTCTCTATTTGTGGTAGTGTGGTGAGCAGTAAGGCTTTATCAGAGGGTAGTGTTAAGCATTTATTGTATACACTCCGGCAAGAAATGATGTCACCTAGTCAAAGACTGAACTCAGATCAATTTGTTTGTATAAAAATATTTCGTTTTATTTTATTTTCTAGAACTAAGCCAGCCATGGTACAGGTAAGTGTAATAATACTTTGCAAGAATATTGCAGGTAAATACAGTTTGAATGCAGTAGAATGCAATTGGATTGGTTACAGGCAAGTCACTTGTTCAACAATTGGAATTACTTTCCAGTTACAATTGAGATTAACTTTTAAGTTATTTTTCTACTCCGTGTGATGTGTCTAGATATCGCACTGGAACATTTCCTAGAATAAAAGGTAAGAAAATCAGTTTTTGTACTTATGCAGTTTCTTAAGGTTTCATAGAAACAAACCCCACACTTAGAACAATGTTCACAAGAGAGCAGTGTGAAGACTAAGGGCAAACCACGGAGGAGAACACACAAAGGTAGAACCCTTCCCCGCTCACCTTTCTCCCTGTCCCCTTCTTTGTTTTCAGGGTATGCGAATGGGACACTGGTCCTTTAATTTTCCAGCTGCCCCGCGTCACATGACTAAGTTAGGTGACTACTCCGTCAAAGAGGACGGCACTGAGGGAGACGGGCGTTCGTTTGGCGGAGTGAAGAACGAGAACCAAGACGAGAGCCAAAGACCAGACCCAAAGAGGAAGATCCGCGCGTACAGACCTTCGTCATTTCACCGGAGCTGAGAAGAAGCGTTTCAACGGCCAGTGAACCCGGTCCAGAAGCAGGAGCACGACACCTGGAAGTCGAGGAAAGAGACAGGGGAGATGCCGGACCCCATCTGGCAACATCAGCACTTCAGCCCCGGCCAAGGAGGGTCGTGGCTTAGCAAGGTACGGGGACGCCTTGAGGCAGTGTGGAGTCGTACCGGGGGGACGAAAATAACAGGGAGGGCAGGGTGCGTGGGGTGAAGACAAACCGCTCCGCTACCCTTAGAGGATACCCTGCGTTTGTTGCAATCTCCGCACTGGTGATGGTTTTTGTGTGTTCATTCCCAACAACCCCCCACTTTTTACTTGATATTATAAACAACCCGACAATACCCCTGACTGGGTGTTTCTTTTTTTGTCTTTTCCTCTCCCCTTCATCGGGTTGCCACGAAATTTTCCATCACGCCTGCAAGCAAAGGAAGACGATGAAGTCTTTTCATAATAGACTAAAGGACATTGAAAGAGACGATCTGGCCTACAACTCCCATAAACCCTTGTTTTCAGTGAACCCAATAAACCAGTCTTTACTTCACCTTCCCTGTATATCTTGGTCTGCTTCTCCACTACGGGACAAGCAGTCAATGCAGTCCTGTGGGAGAAAGGAAAATGCTACTTACCAGTATGCATCTGTTCTTGGCATTTAGAGCTGCAGAGTTGTACACTTAGCATTAGATCGCCACCTGGTGTTGGGTTCGGATGATTGCAGGTTGTCTTCTTGGAAGAAGTCTTTGTAGTCACGAGACAGGCGATTCCTCCCTTGGACAATACTGCGCATGGGCATCGGCTCCATCCTTAGATTGTTTTTCGCCATGATGGGAAATTATGGAGTTAGTAAAAGTAAAGGAAAAAAAGGATGTCCATGCTTGTGGATCTTAGTAAGATGAAAACCTGGAATGGATACAAGTCCCGGGGAGGCGGGAGGGCGTGTACAACTCTGCAGCTCTACATGCCAAGAACAGATGCATACTGGTAAGTAGCATTTTCCGTTCGAGGCCTATGAGCTGCAAATTGTACACTTAGCATTGATTGTGCAGCAGAGTCTCCCCCTAGCAGTGGTCACCTGTATCCGTTGCAGTAGCTTGAAAGAGTTTTAAGGACAGCCTGGCCTACTGCAGCTTGCTGCTTGGCTTGAACATCAACACAATAGTGTTTAGTGAAGGTATGTGGTGTAGACCATGTTGCTGCCTTGCATATGTCCTCTAGGGGTATGTTTCCTAAGAAAGCCATAGAGGCTCCTACTTTGCGAGTGGAGTGCGCTCTAGGAGGAACTGTTAATGTACGTTTAGCTTTAATATAGCATATTTGTATACACCTTACAATCCACCTTGCAATCCCACCTTTAGAGAGATGGGGTTGCCTTTGTGTGGAGGAGAGAAAGATACAAACAGTTGTTTTGTCTTTCGAAAGGATTTAGTTCTATCCATATAGTATAAAAGAGCCCTTTTAACATCTAATGTGTGTAAAGCCCTTTCCACTACAGAGTCTGGGTTTTGGAAAAACACAGGTAACTCTACGTACGGATTGATTTAGGTGAAAAGGAGTGATGACCTTTGGAAGAAATTTTGGATTAGATCTAAAAACCACTTTGTTAGGATGTATTTGAAAAAATGGTTCTTGTATAGTGAAAGCTTGTATCTCACTTACTCTTCTGAGAGAGGTAATGGCAACAAGGAAAGCTGTTTTCCATGTTAGGAATTGCAGTTCACATTTATGTAGAGGCTCGAAAGGGGGCCCCATGAGTCTTGTAAGGTCAATATGTAGGTTCCACACAGTAGAAGGTGGCAACCTGGGTGGGATTATTCTATTCAATCCTCACATGAATATTTTGATTGCAGGTACTCTGAAGAGAGACAGATGTTGCCTGTTTTGCAAATAGGCTGCAATTGCTGCTGGGTGCAGGTGTAAGGAAGAATATGCCAAATTAGACCTTTGTAGATGTAAAAGGTAACAAATGATATTTTGGATGGAAGCATCCAGGGGATCGATGTGATTATTTTTGCAATATATTGCGAATCTTTTCCATTTAGCGGCATAACACGCTCTGGTAGTGGGTTTCCTAGCCTCTTTAATGATGTTCATACAGTCTGGTGGTCGGTTTAGATAACCAAACTTTAAGACTTCAGGAGCCAGATCGCCAAATTCAGTTGGTTTGGCTCTGGGTGTCTGATTTCTCCATGGTTCTGTGTTAACGGGGAGGGTGTGAACTGTAGCTTTTGACGTGGAAAGAGAGAGAGATCTAGTAGTGTGGTTAACCACGGTTGGCGTGCCATGTGGGAGCTACTAGAATCAATGTGAGAGACTGTTGTCTGAGCTTGCGCACTACTAATGGAATTAGTGGGAGAGGTGGAAAATCTTACGAAAATCTGCCTGACCAGTTCATCCATATCGCATTCCCTTCGGACAGTGGGTGTGGAAACCTGGCGGCGAAGGCTGGGCATTTTGCATTTTCGTGGGTGGCAAACAGATCTATGTGTGGGTGCCCCCACCTTTGGAAGAATGGTTGAAGAACTTGTGGATCTAGTTCCCATTTGTGAATCTGTTGTGACTGCCGAATTAACAGATCTGCTATCTGATTGTGAACTCCTGGAAGGTGTTCCGCTAACAGATGTATGTTTTGAGGAATGGCCCATCTCCAAATGTTCTGTGCAAGCTGGGACAGTTGCAGAGAGTGTGTCCCCCCTGTTTTTGTATATAGTAAATGGCTGTCATATTGTCCGTCCGGATTAGGACAGCTTTGTTTTGTACTTGAAGTTGAAAAGTCTTGCGTGCTAAGAATATTGCCAGCAGCTCTAGATGGTTGATATGGAACAGTTTTTGTTGATTGTTCCATTGACCCTGAGTTGTGTGATGTAAGATGGGCTCCCCATCCAAAGAGGGATGCGTCTGTTGTGATCACTACTTGTGGAACAGGCTCGAGGAAAGGCCGCCCCTTTGTCAAGTTTTTGGTGTTCCACCACTGCAGAGAGCGATGCGTGCGGCTGTCGACCAACACCAGGTCTTTTAATTTACCTTGAGCTTGGTTCCACTGTTGTACTAGGCACTCTTGTAATGGACCCATTTGCAATCTTGCGTGTGGCACTATGAAGATGCAAGATGCCATCATGCCGATTAGTCTTATGAACACCCTGGCTTGCAGAGACTGTTGGTGTTGAAAAGTGGCGACTAAGGCTTGAATGCTCTGTATCCTGGCTGGACTGGGATACGCTAGGGTTGTAGACTTGTTTAATGTAGCTCCAGATACTGATGTACATGCGAAGGCTGCAAGTGTGACTTGCTGTAGTTTATTGTAAACCCTAAGTCGTGCAACGTTTGAATTGTCTGATGTGTGTGTTGGACACACTGATTGAATGACTTGGCTTTTATGAGCTGCTACCACTGCTAGGCACTTTGTGAATACTCGTGGTGCCGTTGTCACTCCGAAAGGAAGGACTTTGAAGGATAAGTTACCTACCTGTAATCCTAGATCTCTTCCAGGGGTATCCTCATCAAAGAGAAAAAACAACTTTCAGAGGAGGGTCAAAGGGAGTGTGTTTATAGACCATCCAAGTTCAAACCCCTACTGAGACTTTAAAGAACAATGAAAAACTTGAAGGTCTGAAGTTACGCTAAGTCCTATAGGTTCTCACTGAAAAAACTGCAAACTGACCATGCCCTGAACCAGCCCCCAAGTGGTCAAGAGACACTAAGGATTTAATGAAAGTCTTATCAGCCCACCCTCATGGCGGAGCCTCGTAATTTAGGACGTCTAGAACCAGGCTGGTGTGTCCGTGCCCAGATGTATCGGCTGGATATCACACAGCTATGGTTCAAAGAATGAAAGTGTCCTTGCCACTGGCGGTGCTGATACAGTGCAGTGCAGTGAAAATGAAGTGAGTGATGTTAAAATGACTATCAAGGCAAAAGAAAAATCCTTTAATTGGTATTCGCCTGGACGTCACATTAAAAAGGGTGAAAAACAGTGTGACAAAATCACTGTCTACTTTGCTAGATGGTTAATAAGGCCAACATGTACTACTCCAACCCGGGGCCATGGTGGCCTCCAGCACCCTGAGGGTATCACCAACCACCGATGGGACTACCACCAATGGGCCAACAAATCCCTAATTATCCACTCAATCCAAATCTCTACTTTGACCAGTCTTTTTTATGGCAGGGCCAAGGCAGGAGCTGCGGACGGAGAAGAGTCCAACAGTCGGTGAATTGGGCACCGGAGACCACAAACAACAGAGGAGGCCAAACCTAGATGAGAACAGTGATCTCGTGGTTAATCTTAGTACTCGAATACTTACACCAGTAGAGACGTCAGTCCTAAATAAAGGATTGGGATTTGTTCCGACTAACGAAGGAGACCCCTTCAATCTGAGGTGTGAACTGGAATCCTTTTATAGGAAGATCCGTCTACATTTCTTTTTCAAAACCAGCAATGATAACATCAACTTGGAGGATCCATAGGACCGCAATACAGGTTTAAGACCCAAATCTACATACACGCCACTCAACCACCAAGTGCCTGCCAGGGTTATTGCTTTTGAGCAAGCGGTTACCCATGATATCATGAGCAAATCATCTGGTACGCCGAGCACACAAGAGAGCGTTCAATAACAATCGTGAAGCACTCATAGAACACAGACGCAGTAAGATACCTACAGATCGGATGACGATGGTGCATACTTTCAGCACCCTATCGAATGGGGTTAAAAAAACAGTGCTGAAACACTGGAAGATCCTCAATACAGCATCTGGGGAAATACCTAGGCCTTTGTTTGCCTATAAAAGAGGGCCAAGTATCAGGGACAGTCTGGTACATACCAGGCCAAGGACCCAGAGAAGAGAAGAGAAACCTTAGCTACTCTGGACACCATCTGAAATACTTCTCCAGTTCGGGGACATTACCCATGTGGCGGATGCACCGTATGTCCCCAGACTCGGAAGACCTTATCAATTGACATCGGAACAGCCAGACCATGGATACTGAACAACCACACCAATTGCAACTCCGAGAAATTGATCTATATGATCACGTGCCCTTGTAATCTGTCATACATTGGACACACCACCAGAAAAGTTAAACTACGCATCAGTGAACACAAGAGCACAATACGTTGCAATAAACAGTCTACCTGCCTAACTAATCACTTTCTAGCGAAAAAACACAAGGCGGATGATTTAAGGTGGGTGGTCCTCGACCAGCCTTTTATCCCTGCACACATCACTGATGTTTCACGTTTTCTTTTTGTTAAAGAACAACGTTGGATTTACAAATTGAAAACTGATGTGACAGGGTTAAATGATAATATTCCATGGGTGTCTATATGACCAGCACACTTACCATCAGGTATTGACCATCACAATCTCTAAAGTTAACGAAACATGGATTATTATTTTTTTTTTTTGGCCTGCTGTTTAAGACACAACCTCCTCTGCATAATCAGATACAGAGCGGGAAATACGACCTACAGCTCTCTGTATAAGACACCTTTCTTTTTCACTTAACTCAGCCAGTATGGCCTCTGGGGTCGACTATGTTATACACGGGGGATGGTTCCATCTACACTTAGTTTACATCAAAAACTCGGGACTGCAATTTATTACACGTGTGTCAACTATTTGACCACGTGACAAACAAGTTTCAAAGTGCTCTAGGCGCATTTGGGCATGCATACACTAGCAGGCATTGTATAGCCACCGCTTTACCTGCGATGTGCAGTGTTTACAAATGGAGATTTGTCTTCAGCGCATGCTTCACATCCAGACGAGTAGCAGCATTGGATGCGCATGCGCACATATCTATTTACGACACACCTCCATATACACTGGGAGTGTTTGTACTTGAGGCGCTCCTTCTGCGCATGCTCCGGTTTTGAGACCACGCTCATTCACGAGTGGTCCACCGGCGCGCTTGCGCATTGGCTACAATGTCCGGCTGTAGATCGGCATGACGTGCATCAGCACACCAGGTGAGCCGAATTTATGTAATTTCCCACCAATGAATGTGGGTATTTAAACGCGCCTCTCGCCTCTCCTCGTTGCCTCCCCTTCGGCTCAGGACTACGCCGAGAGGTACCGATGGAGAGGTGAGTGGTCGCGTCACAGGGCTCCTTGCACCTTTGTTTGGTTGTTTTGTTTCTGGGCCCCTGATAGTTGGGTCTTTTGGCGCCTGTATATTTACACGCTGAAAATATGGTGTTTTCATTTGAAATGGTATCAGTTAATGCCACCGCTTTAGATATATTAATAGTCTACTCCTAGTTTCACTGCAGGTATCAGCAGGTTACCAGCATAGGCTGAAGCATTAAGTGAACTGAGTTATTCGCTTTTTCTTAGTTTTTGTTAAACCTAAACAACATCCCCAGTATGAATAACAAGACATTCATCTTGTTGACATCTCAACGACACCGTGCTGGATTGAACTTTTTTTATTATTAACTTATCCTGTTTGTCAGTAAAACATTTCTTTCCACTTAGCACTCAATGCTATACCTACCTTCTTCTTTATGGCAGAGTGATCATTGTGGGCAATTTACAATCAAGTTTTATGCACATTTTAACACACACCAATGGTTTAAGACACCGATCAGTTTTCGGACTGTGTCTTTTATATGTATTCCTTCTGTGCACAGAGCGGGCCTCATTCTCCGAGCTGTCGCCGGGCGAGGTGAGGCTATACTCCCACACATAGTTGGGTAAGTCCATTTGTTTGTTTAATTTACTAATAGAATTTTTGTGGTTTACCCTTAGGGCAACCGTTATGATTGTACTGGCCGTCAGAGGTATGACCGGCTTAGCTGAGTCTTTTAGGTTTTCACTGTATTATAAAATAGTTGTATCCAGGGTTGATTGCCCTCTTGAATCTATCATGTACATATATATGACAACAAGTTGTTGTGTTTCTCTGTTTTTTGCAGGGATTGCATCCTCTATTATCACACAGCTCAAGAGGATACGGTAGGATGGTCCAATTGACCATATTCACTGTTGACAGACTTATTTTAGTCTTACAGTCCACACTTTTTTTGCACCATAGATTAGAGTGTATCTTTGCAGTAGCACTTATATAGTCGTGGCCCTGAAGAATGCCGGTGTACTTTCACCTAGTGGCAGAAACATGTTGGCCTTATTAACCATCTAGCAAAGTAGACAGTGATTTTGTCACATTGTTTTTCACCCTTTTTAATGTGACGTCCAGGTGAATACCAATTAAAGGATTTTTCTTTTGCCTTGATAGTCATTTTAACATCACTCACTTCATTTTCACTGCACTGCACTGTATCAGCACCGCCAGTGGCAAGGACACTTTCATTCTTTGAACCATAGCTGTGTGATATCCAGCCGATACATCTGGGCACGGACACACCAGCCTGGTTCTAGATCCTAAATGACTAGGCTCCGCCATGAGGGTGGGCTGATAGGACTTTCATTAAATCCTTAGTGTCTCTTGACCACTTGGGGGCTGGTTCAGGGCATGGTCAGTTTCCAGTTTTTTCAGTGAGAACCTATAGGACTTCGCGTAACTTCAGACCTTCAAGTTTTTTATTGTTCTTTATTGTATCCTCAAAGTCATAAGCAATGAATATTCCCGCCCATGTACGGGACCCCGGAAACAATATAAAAATTTATATGTAAAAACACAAATATCCAACACTACATATATGTACGTACATATATTACTTTCTCACACCAATGCAGCCCCAAAAAAAGAGGCTAAACCAATGTAAAAACCTTGTACATGTACTTCAATTATGAAGGAAACAAAACACATTAAATAAAATAACCTTTGAATTTTGTGTTTTAATGAGTAAAACCACTCATCATTCCTGAAAATTGCTCATGAAAGACATTGTTCCTCAAGCTGCATTGAAAAGCAATAACATAGAAAATGAAAGCATTTTCAACCAAAAAACTGGCACTGTGCCTTTAAGGCAGCCCTGGACTCCAGTTAGGTCAGTTGTTCTTTGCATAACCCTGATGTCAGGGCTAAATACAAATATAGAAAACGTAAAGCTCTCATTTACCTGGGGAGGCGGGTGGGTTGCTTATGACTTTGATGAGGATACCCCTGGAAGAGAACTAGGATTACAGGTAAGTAACTTATCCTTCTCTTCCAGGGGATCCTCATCAATAGTCATAAGCACTGAATAGAATAGCAAGCCCAACAACCACCTGCAGGTAAATGAAGTACATCTTCTATCTTATAAGACCCAACATCACAGCCTACACTGGCTGCTAAACAGATTCCGCAAGGAGGCTTGGCCTACTTGGGTATCTGCTCTCGTGTCAGAATCAAGACAATAATGTCTGGTAAATGTATGGACGGACCGCCAGGTCGCCGCCTTACAGATCTCAGACATGGGCACATTATTGAGAAAAGCAGCAGTCGCAGCTCTTCCCCTGGTGGAATGCGCTTTGGGAGAAAACCCCAGGGGTTTTTGTGCTAGTTGATAAGCAAGCTTGATACAAGAAACGATCCACCTAGAAATGGAACGTTTGGAGGCAGCATGGCCTGACCTGATCGATCCATAATTTACGAAAAGATGATCAAAAAAGACGTATCACTTTAGACCTGTCAAGATAGAATTTTAACACCCTTCTCAGGTCTAAGGAATGCAGAGCCCTCTCAGCTGGAGTAGAGGGGTTTGGAAAAAAAGTGGGCAGAGATGGTTTGATTTACATGAAAATCTGACACCACTTTAGGCAGAAAAGATGGATGCGTCCGCAGCACCACCCTATTCAAATGGAACACCGTATAGGGTTCTGATGCACAGAGGGCTTTAATCTCGCTCACTCTGCGAGCTGACGTGATAGCCACCAAAAAAGCCGCTTTCCATGAAAGATGTTGTAAAGTAGCTTTGTGAATGGGTTCAAAAGGAGGACCCATTAACTTTGATAGCACCAGGTTCAACTCCCAGGGTGGAGAAAGAGGACGCACTGGAGGGTATACTTTTTTCAACCCCTGCAGGAAGTCCTTGACAGATGTTAACTGGAAGAAAGAGGTTTGAGAAGGTGACCACCTATAAGCCGTTATGGCCGCTAGGTGCACCTTGATGGAATTAAATTTTAAACCTGCTTTCGCCAGAAACAACAAATAAGGAAGAACTGCTTCTTCTTGACATTTGATTGGATCATGATTATTCTGAATACACCACATATAGAATCTCTTCCACTTGCATGCATACGAATGTCTGGTGGAAGGACGCCTTGCCTCTTTCAGAATGAACATGCAGTCCTCTGGCAAACCTAAATGGCCTTATTGGATGACCTCAGGAGCCATACTGCCAAGCTCAGTGACGGAAGGTTGGGATGGTATAACCTCCCGTTCATCTTGGACAACAGGTCCGGTCTGCATGGTAGCCTCTTGTGAGGAGTCACTGATAGGTGAAGCAGGTCCGTGTACCACCACTGCCTCGGCCAATCGGGAGCAATCAGAATCATTGTTGTGCACGAGTGAGTTAGCTTGCTCACCACCTTCGGAATCAACGGGAGAGGTGGAAAGGTGTACACCAATTCGTTTGACCAGTCGATCAAAAGGGAATTCCCTCTCGAGCCTGGCCGGTGGAACCTGGAGGCGAAGCTTCGGCATTTGGCGTTTTGGTCGTCCGCGAACAGGTCTATGGTGGGACGACCCCAGGATTGAAAAAGTTCCTCTACCACCTCGTCGTGAAGAACCCAGTCTTCTTTGTCGTCGAAATGACGGCTTAGAGCGTCTGCCCTCACGTTTTGTTCTCCTGGAAGGTGAACCGCCGTGACAGACAGCCTGCGAGCCAGAAGCCAATGCCAAATCCTCTGCGCTTCCAATGACAACGGCCGGGAGCGCGTTCCCCCCTGCTTGTTTAAGTAGTACAATGTGGTGGTGTTGTCTGTCTGTACTAACACAGATGCCTCTTGGATTGAGGGGAGGAACGCTTTGAGAGCTAGATGTACTGCTCTCAGCTCCAGCATGTTGATATGGTAAGTACTTTCCTTGTGTGACCACTGACCTTGCACCTGCAGTGGTCCCATGTGCGCTCCCCAGCCCAGAAGGGAGGCGTCCGTGATCAGCATTTGCACAGGAGGAGGTTGATGGAACAGGACTCCCACCTGCATATTCTGAGCTTTTGTCCACCATGGAATAGAAGCTCGAGCTGCTTCTAAGATGATGATGTGATCGTCCCAGCGAGCAGATTGTTGGTCCCATTTGTCCTCCAGATCCTGCTGAAGAGGACGCATTTGAAGTCTGGCATTCGGGACCAGGAAGATGCAAGAGGCCATCGACCCTAGCAGGGAGGCAATCCTGCGCACTTTCTGAACCTTGTCGCGAAGAATCAGCTGACACTTCTGGGTGATTGATGATTGTCTCTCCTCCGAAGGAAACACATTTCCTGCTTCGGAGTCTAGCATAGCTCCAAGAAAATTGATCCTCTGAGTGGGCTGAATGACTGACTTTCCGAAGTAGACATGGAGCCCTAGCCTCTGGCAGAGCTGTATACAAGTCTGGAATTGCTTCCTTACGCTGACTGGGGAAGGACCTTTCACCAGCCAATCGTCTAACTATGGGTACACGAAGACCCCTCTGCGTCGAAGAGCAGCTGCCAACAATGCCACACACTTTGTGAACACCCGAGGAGCCGACTTCAACCCAAATGGTAGGACTTTGAACTGATAGTGGGAGGTCCCCACCCTGAACCGAAGAAATCTTCTGTGACTGGGGTGTATTGGAACATGAAAATAAGCATCTTGAAGATCCAGTGAACACATCCAATCCCCTTCCTGAGATGTGGATATATTTGGTGAAGCGCCAACATGCGAAATCTCTCCTTTCTGACGTGCAGATTCAGCGTTCGCAAGTCCAGAATGGGTCTGTATTCTGCCTTTTGTCCTTTTTTCTTGACCAGAAAATAACGGGAGTACACCCCTTTTCCCCTCTGAGCGACTGGTACTCTCTCGATAGCTGACTTTGAGTAGAGTGGTGACTCCCTTTGCAGCAGGTGCAGCTGATGATTCGATGTTGACATCGGGGGAACCGGTGGAGGCAGATGATTGAAACGAAGACAGTACCCATTCTGAAGCGTAGACAACACCCATCTGTCTTTTGTGATGCTTTGCCACTCTTTCAAATGATTTGCCAGGCTTCCCCCCACTGGAGTGGTCCACGGCGCTGGGGGAAGAAACGACTCATTGTTTGGATTGAGTCTTGCCGGTGTTGTTACCTTGGCGTTGATTACTTCCTCCCTTGTAATTACGCTTCCCTTTGTACTGGGACTTTTGCTGCCCCCTGCTGATCTTGGCTCTTTTGCCAGTTCGGGGTTTGAACCCGCTGCTTTGCCGAGCCCTTGTTAAAGGAGCAAAATTTTCTCTTTAACTCCTTCTCAAGACCCACCGCCTTGAGGGTCTCCAGCTCTGCCTACATGCGCTGCATCTCTTCGTCCGCACTTGTGCCGAACAACGATGCGCCTGAAAAAGGTAAGTTCAATATACGCGCTTGGGCTTCTGGTTTCAAAGCCGTAAGTCACAACCATGACGACCTCCTCGCCGTTACCCCATGAGCATATCCATGAGCTGCTAGGGTAGCCCCATCCGCTGCAGCGCTTATCACCTGGTTGGAGACTTGACTACCTTCCAGGAGGATTTCCTCAAAATCCTTACGATCCTCTGCCGGGAGTTTTTCCACAAAACGCTGCAGAGAATCCCACAGGGATCGGTCATACGCCCCAAAAGGGCTTCCACATTGGAGACTTTGAGAAAAGCCGCTGATGTATTGCAGACCAGTCTTCCGCACGAGTCTTGTATCTTACTGTCCTTATCCGGAGGAACAGTGGAGGATGAGGCGACTGCACTGGACTTGTTCGCCGCTGCAATAATCACGGAGTCCGGGGGAGGATCAGCTCTGAGGAATAGCGGGTCGTCCTCTGGAGATTTGTACTTTTTAAGAATCCTCGACGGAGCAGCCTTGGTCGTCGCTGGGGTTAAGAAAATGTCCATAACAGGCTCTGTAATCCCCGGAACCAAAGGCAGAAGAGGTTTGGGCACAGACCTATGTTGCAGCGTTTCAAAAATTATTGGAGGTCTTGACCTGCGGAGCTTTTAAGGTAACTCCCAGTTTAAGAGCACCCCTACCAAGTATGTCTTGAAACGTGAAGATATCATCAATCGGTGATACCCTCATTGAAGGAGAATCTGTTAGGGTAGGAGAGTAGTTTCTGTGAGAGCGGGTAGAGGAAGAAGTAGTAGAAGGAGTTCTTCGCTCGCTCCTTGATCTTGACCTACGCCTGCTGGTTCACACCCTGGAGCGTGACCTTTCCCTCTGCAGAACTGGGGATCGTGATCTTCCTCCCTGTTGAACTGGAGAGCGTGATCTTTCTCTCTGGCGAACTGGAGAGCGTGATCATTCTCTCTGGTGAACTGGAGAGCGTGATCTTTCTCTCTGGTGAACTGGAGAGCGTGATCTCTCTCTCTGGCGTACTGGAGAGCGTGATCTTCCTCTTTGTCTCACCGGAGAGCGTGACCGTTCTCTAGGCCTAGAGAGCGGTTGCTGCATCAGATACGCTGTTTATTTGTCTTTAGCCCGGTGATGAAGTGGCCTATTCCATCTTGGTGAAAGCCTGATAGTAGGCGACTTTGGTACTTAATCTTGTACTGGGGAGTGTGAATGAGGCGTTGCATCCCTTTGAGAATGCCTGGATTCCTCGCTGGCCGACTTATAAATAATCAAATCCGGGCCAGAGTCTGAACCTGAGCCAGCCGCAGATCTGGAGCGACTGCGAGGATCTCTCTGCTCTGGAGACCTCTTCCCCTTGGCAGCGTGACGGACACTCACTTGCGAGCCCTGGTCATCCTCTGCAGCTGAAGCGGATCCAGAAGACCTCAGAGACCACTGCGCCACTGGTTGATGCTGAACCACTGGAGTTCCATGCCTCGACTTCAGAAGAGGTGAAGTCCATGAAGGATTTTCCACCGTCAAATCTTGTTCCTCTCTCGACGGCGAGTCTCCTACCGACACTTACAAATGCCTCGACGTCGAGCGGTGTGACGCCGACAGAGGGTCCTTTGACGACGATGAGTGCCTCGACATCGAATGGATCGTCGACTGAGATATTCTCTACGCCGATCGCCCATGACCTGGCGACGACGGAGGATGCCTCGACGTCGATAGCTTCTTCGGCGTCGATCGCCGATGACCTGGCGATGACGGAGGATGCTTCGACGTCAATCGCCGATGACCTGGCGACGACGGAGCATGCCTCGACCTCGATCGCCGATGACTATGCGACGACGGAGGCTTCGACGTCGAAGACTCTCCCCGAGTCTTCGACGACGGAGGTCTCGACGTTGAGCCGCCCTGCTTCAACGGTGACCTCTCTCTCGACGCTGAACATTGCCCGGTTGACGGCAGCGGAGATTTGTCTTTCGACGCTGAAGACCTCACCTTCTTAGTCGTTGGAGACCTCGACGCCGAAGGAGAGCAGGTCGGGACTTTCTTCGACGTCGAGCGCTTCTTAAGTCTCTTTGGAGACCTATCTCTCTCAGAAAATCCATAAATCCTGCTTCTTTCTCTGTCCTTGATAGTTCTGGTTGACAAGGACTGGCAGTGGACACAAGTTGCTACCTCATGAGAGTCAGGTAGACAGCGAATACACACTGGATGTGTATCTGACCAAGCCTTCTTATGCCCACAGGCAGGGCAGGTGTCAAAGAGAGCCTTAGGCATTTTGACAAAACATTAACCTTTTTTTGAGCCCAAAAAAGGTAGAACTATCTCTCTAGGGTAAAAAACCTGTCGAGTGAAATCCAAAAATTGAAGAAAACACCAAATATTTCTGAGAAAGTCAAAAAAAGGTGGGAGCTGTTAACCAGGGTCCTGACAGAAGGAGCCGGAAAGAACAACTGACCTAACTGTCACCCCTGAGGCATGATGGGAAGCCTGGAGTCCAGGGCTGCCTTAAAGGCACAGTGCCAGTTTTTTGGTTGAAAATGCTTTCATTTTCTATGTTATTGCTTTTCAATGCTGCTTGAGGCTAACAATGTCTTTTATGAGCAATTTTCAGGAATGACGAGTGGTTTTACGCATTAAAACACAAAATTCAAAGGTTATTTGATTTAATGTGCTCTTTGTTTCCTTCATAATTGCAGTACATGTACAAGGTTTTTACATTGGTTTAGCCTCTTTTTTGGGGCTGCATCGGTGTGAGAAAAATAATATATGTACGTACATATATGTAGTGTTGGATATATGTTTTTTACATATATATTTTTATATTGTTTCCGGGATCCTGCACAAGGACGGGAATATTCAGTGCTTATGACTATTGATGAGGATCCCCTGGAAGAGAACTGATAGTGTTCTCCTTCCAGTACAAACCTTAGATACTTTCTGGGAGCAGGATGTATGGGGATATGGAAGTTGGCGTCCTTTAAATCTAGTGTTGTAAGAAGTCGCCTTGTTGCAGGGGTGGAAGTACTTGTTGTAGAGTGATCATATGAAAATTATCTGATTGTATGTAATGGTTGAGGGGCCGGAGATCAAGAATTGGCCTTAGTGTTCCGTCCTTCTTGGGAATTAGAAAGTACAGCGAGTAAACCCCTGTTTCTTGTTCTTCTAAAGGGACTATTTGAATAGCATCTTTTTGTAGAAGTGATTGAAATTCCTGTTGAAGCAGAGTCAGATGGTCTGTAGACATTGGACGCTGCCTGGGAGGTATGGTTGGAGGGGTTGCTGTAAGTTCTAGGCAGTAGCCATGGTGGATAATCTGTCTTACCCACTGGTCTGTTGTAATGGAGTTCCAGACAGGCAGGAACTGTGTTAATCTGCCCCCTACAGGAGTGGAATGCTGTGGGGGGAGCAGAGGGAAGTCACTCTTTTGTGGCGGAAGAGGATTGATTGCTATTGTTACCGCGACCTCTTCTTTTGTTATTATTGCCTCTGTATCCTCCTCTAAAGTATCCCTTGGGTGGAATGCTGTGGGGGGAGCAGAGGGAAGTCACTCTTTTGTGGCGGAAGAGGATTGATTGCTATTGTTACCGCGACCTCTTCTTTTGTTATTATTGCCTCTGTATCCTCCTCTAAAGTATCCCTTGTTAGAGGATGTTTGTGATTTGAAAGATGTTGTAGTGTCTGCTCCAGTTTGTTTGGAGCCTCCCCTGTAGAAGGAGCGACGAAAGGAGCCTCTAGCTGGTGTGGACTGTAAAGCTCCTTTAGGTGTCTGTATCTTTCTTCATTCTTTCCAGTGTAGCGTCTACTTCTGGGCCAAATAATTGGTTCCGATTAAATGGTTGGTTTAAAATGGTGGTTTGCACTTCTTGTTTAAACCCTGAAATGGGTAACCACGCATGTCTCCTAAGTAGAACACGGGTATTTACAGCTCTAGATGCTGTGTGTGTGACATCTAGTGCACATTTTATTGAGGCATTGGATATTAGCTTGCCTTCTTGTATAAGGTCATTTGCTTGATCTTTGTACTGATCTGGTAGGTGCTCAAGTAGTTTGTCTAATTGATCATAATGAGCCCTATCGTAACGACAGATGAGGGTTTGTGTATTTGCTATACGCCAAATGTTTGTAGCTTGTGCAGCTATTCTCTTACCCGATGCAGCAATTACTTTTGATTCTTTGTCAGGTGGGGGTGCTTCACCAGAAGTTTGAGAACTTGCCCTTTTTCTAGCATTGGACACAACTAATGAGTCTAGCGGTAGGTGTCCTTTAATGTAGACTGGATCTGTGGGTGCCGGTCAATATTTTTTCTCAATTCTAGGGTTTAATATTCTAGTGCGTACAGGGTCTTTAAATACCTCTGGGACGTGTTTGATGACCCCCTTAATCATGGGAAGAATTTGAGCAGACCCCTGAGACTGCTTAAAGGTATCTAGGAGAAAATCCTCCTCAATGTCATCCGAAAGCATAGGGACTCCATGGTAAACAGCAGCTCTGTTTAACAGATGATCAAAACCAATGGTATCTTCTGGAGGGGAAGGTTTTGATGGGTATGACTGCGTTCAGGAATGTCAGGCACATTTTGTGGGTTTGTAAAGTCCCATATAGGCACATTTTTGGGTTTGGAAAGTCCCATATACCCTCATCTACATGGTATGAACCAGATTCTTCAATGTCCTTCTCTCCACCCAAATTGTATTCATCATCATTCTGCTGTGGGGAATGAGATGATAATGGAGAATGTACAGGAGAGATTTGAGGTGATATTTGAGTAGGAACAGGAGAAGAAGGAAGAGGAGGTATAGGAGAGGAAGGGTGCATAGGGGATGTTGCACAGTCCTTTTTCTTGGCAGGAACCACAGGTGTGGGTGGTGCATCTGCTGGTCTCTTTTTGTGAGGTGTAGCACCTACATGACCTGTCTTTGGGTCGATGTAGATTTTCTTTAGTCGAGGATCTGGTCGAAAAAGCTCCTCCTCCTCTACAACCTTCTTGGGCGTCGATTTTTTTGGTTCCAGGGGAGGCTGTCGTGTGTCTTTAGCCTTGGGAGGTGTTATAACGTCCTGTTGCATAGTTTTCGGTGCCGAAGGTGTCGTTTTCGGCTTTGTAGGCATGTTCGAGGATTTGGGCACCTCGCAATCAGGCTTTGTGTTCTTCGGCTCCGAAGATGTAGAAGTGGACGGCTTCGGAGCAGGTGCATCTTTCGGTTTCGGTACGTTTTTATGTTTCGGTGCTGGTACTATTTTAGGCTTGGTGCCGAAGGGTCTTTTGGCTTCGGCGCCGAGGCATCTTTATTTTTCGGTGCCGATTGAAGAGGCTTGCTCGGTGTCAAGGCACTAGAAGGCTTAGTTGGTTTCTTCCGAGCCGAGCTATAAGGCGGACCTTTCAAAGAAGGAATTCGGTCTCGACTGGGCCCTTTGGGCGGAGTGCTGACCTTTGCCTTCAGTTTGGGCAGAATATGTGGTGCAGGGGCAGTAGTACTCACGCGCTGACCCGATGGAATGGAGTCATCTGAGTCGTCTGCCTCTGATACGATCTGGAGCTCAGGTGAGTCTTATTCGGGAACGAGGGGAACCTCTTCGTCGAAGATATCACACGCTGACCCGATGGAATGGAGTCATCTGAGTCGTCTGCCTCTGATATGATCTGGAGCTCAGGTGAGTCTTATTCGGGAACGAGGGGAACCTCTTCGGCGAAGATATCTTCAGGTGCTGGAGCTGATCTCCTCATTTCGTGCCGAAGGGCCCTCCGATCCCGGATGGTTTTCTTCGATCGGAAGGATGCACAAGCTGTGCAGGTCGACTCGTCGTGTTCCTGCGATAGACAGAGGTTGCAGACCTCGTGGTGATCGCTATGAGGAAACTTTGCTTGACATACCGGGCATCTTTTGAACGGAGTTCTTTCCATGTGGTGTAGGTCCCACGGCGTCGGTAGGCCCAACGGCCCGGGTCGATGACCGGAATGGAACTGATGGCATCGAAAGTATTGTAGTCGATGTCGAAGGTAGTTTTTAGAAGTTTGAGGAAGTTCTGCGCTTCGAAGTTGCTGAAAAGTGCTTTTCTAGCCGGAGCTAAGAAACTTTCATCCGAACCCAGTGGCGGAAAAAAACAATCTAAGGATGGAGCCGATGCCCATGCGCAGTATTGTCCAAGGGAGGAGTCACCTATCTTGTGACTACAAAGACTTCTTCCAAGAAGACAACTACCTGCAATCATCCAAGCCCAACACCAGGTGGCGATCTAATGCCAAGTGTACAATCTGCAGCTCATATGCCTCGAACACCAGGTAATCGGTTTAACAGGAAGTACTTCGGTTAGGGAGTTGGTGTCTGGTCTTAAAACAAGGGTTCCACCAGGGTCAAGGATACACTCTCAAAGCAACCTCAGCGGCACTAGGGCGGCCGAGTTCTGAGTGATGAGGCCCAATGTTATCCATAGGGGTCCTCCAGTTAGTGGATGGTCACAAGCAGCCACAAGGTTGTGGGAGCAAAGCTCCTCGACTTCAGCTTAGGGCAAAGGGGATCCAATTTAGCTCACAAGGTGCACCCACAGTGGCCCAGGGACGGCAGGGTGCAGGGTGCCATTTTGGCATTGGGTGCCCTGTGGTTCTCATTGGGGAATCTCCGGTTGCATCAAACACTGCAGGCTTGGGGACGAAGATTGCTGAAGGCGACCACCGGTTGGGATGTCTTGCGATGCCGTGACACCGTCGGTTGAGTCACCCAAGGCCGTGGGACGTTGGGTGTAGGGGTGTGTTTTGGCGTCAGGTTTTTCTTAATTGCTCCAGTCTGCAGGAAGACCTCCTCGTAATGTTGGGCCACTCGAACTCAGGTCACGGGCGTCGAGTGCAGACTCGCGGATTTGGTAGGAGCCAGAGTCTATTGGTGAGAAAATCCAATGCTCACAGGAGACAGTCTGGTTGGGGAGCGCAGTACAGGTCCTCTAGCTTCTTGGGGGCTGCTGGCTGAAGGACACACCGGGATTTGGCTGGAACAGGTCGAGGTCGGGACAAGCCAGTAGGGCTGGGGCTATGTCAATTGGTGTCCTACTCTTCTTCCTTCAGCACGGCTCCTCGGTCCTTCCTCTTGATTCTTGTCTGAGGAGGCAAGGTTAAGGGTTTCCCCTAAATACTAAATTTACGGGTGTTACAGGAAGGTACAGGTGGGGACCAATGGGTCCCTACCTTGGGGTGGGTACAACACCTATTATACCACCCTCCAGTGGGAGGGGGGGATTAAGCCTCACTCTCGTTGGCTGGGTACCCCCATCTTCAGGATTGTGGGGACAGAGTTGTGCTTCACCTCGCTTCCTCACCTCCCCACCTGAGGGGTGGAGTTGGCAAAGGTGGGCACGAGTTGGCAAAGGTGGGCACATCTCTCCTCCTAACTTTTTCCCCCCACTGATTCTTCCAACCAAAGTGGGCTCAGAACCAGTGGGGGCCAATTGCTAGGAGCAGCAAATGGCTGGGGAGCCTCCCAAACCCAGCATGCTTTTGAAGCTTCCCCTTCATGGATCCAGCCCATCCTGGGGGAGGAGGCTTCACACCTCGACACAGGATGTGCTTTGTTTCAGTACCCAGACTGCGGCAGGTTCTTGACCCAGGGGTCCAGGACCATGTCTGGTGGTGACAGACGGCGAGCAGCCACTCAGCCAGTCAGGTCGTTTTACAGGGGGCATCTCTAAGATGCCCTTTGAGTGCAATTTTTCTTAAATCCCACCCTGGCATCAGTGTGAGTTTAACTCCATGGCTGCTAAGGCAATTCCCCCCCTGTGCTGACTTTTCATTTACTCCATGTTTCATGACGAGCTCAGCTCGTCATGAGTGTACGAGAGGTGTACTGCATGACGAGCTGAGCTCGTCATGAGCGTCGAAGGAGTTAATGTGCTGAGAAGTTTGATACTAAAACTTCCCAGTTTTCAGTATAGCCATTATTGTGTTGTGGAGTTCGTAATGACTAACTCCAAGAATTGACTTAAGACACTGTAGGGGTACAGGGCTCATGCATCTTTGCCCTCACCACTGGTATAGTGCACCCAGGTAGAGGGGTGGCTTACCTATGCCAGGGCAGTGGATTGTAGGCATGGCACACAGGGATGTGTGCCATGTCGACGCTACACTTTGTTCTGCACCAAAACACTCAGCCAGCAAGAGGGAGGGCAAGGGGGGGGGCGTATATATCTATATCTACACATACACATACACACATACACACACACACATATATACACACATATACACATACACACACACACACACACACACACACACACACACACACACACACGGCCTCTAAAGGTGGCACAATAAGTGTTGCAGCCCTTAGAGGCCTTCACAGATCACAGTGCCCTTTGGTACCTATTGTACCTTTTACAAGGGACTTACATGTGGCCAGAACGTTGCAATTGGACTTTGCAACATTACAGTTTAGAAAAAGAACATAGGCCCTGGGTACCTTGTTGCCAGGAACCCAGGGCACACTCAGTAAAAGTGAATCAACATTCGGCAAAAAGTGGGGGCAACCATGCAAAAAGGGGCACTTTCCTACACTTACTTATAAGTCCCTAGTATATATGGTAAGGGTCCCTAGGATTTGCAAGGCAGAGTGCCCGCCCAGGGCTGCAGCACTGATTGCACCTCCCAGTGTGTGATAAAGAACAAAATGACTTCCAGTCTGCAACTGCAGACTAGAAGGGTAGTGGCAATACCAGTAATCTGACTTTGCATTTAACTATTCGCAAAGCCCCCACTTCCCTTAACAATATATGTAAGACTCCCCTAAAGGAAGGCCTTTACAGCCATAAGGCAGGGAGCTGTATATTATTAAGTAGGGTATGTATTTTATGTACGTCTTAACAGCAACACTTCTAAGTTGTTGTTTGGCTGTTGAAAAGTTGCCTGGCTAACTTCTGATTGGGACTACTTGACTGGGGACTGTAAGGTATCAAATTAACCGCAGCATTAAACCCAACCTGATGCCCAGGTCGAATTTAATGTCACTATTAAAGTAACACATCTTTTAGGAAGTTGCAACTCTGTGACCCAGCTCATCCAGAAGACCCACACAGCCACTGTCTAACAGATATCTTTTTGCCAGCCAGGGAGTAGTGTGAATGACTCCAAGGCTTAGGAACAATAGAAGCCCGCTGCAGGGAGAGGTGCCGCCTTCCACTTGCAGGAAACCACGCAGGGTGTTTGTCCAAAAGGTGAGTATTAAGCCGAAGCTGCCTTTGATGGGCAAATGGCAATAACACTCCTGAGGGGCTGCTCTTTGTTCAGGTAGACAGGCTGGAGACAGGAACAGAGAGGGAAGATCAGTGCCCAAACCGGTTTCCCATGGTAGCCACACCTCTAGGGTAGCCCCCACGTAGCCACACTTCAATGGTGGGCTACCACGCTCCTACTAGCCAGGGAAGGGTGCAGACATTTTGGTAGTGAGCAGAATAGTGCACTCTGGGATTGTTCAGTGCCACACATTGCTGGGTCATCGTCACCAAGAGGGAGGGGACCTGGTAGCCCATTGGCTAGTGACTGCACTGTCCCCTCAAGGGCACTTTCCCAGGATAAATATGGCACCCCTGACACCCTGAAACTCAGATCACATAGGAACTGGAACAAAGACCAAAGGAGGACTACCCTGCTGACCCCTGGGCCTCACAAAATAGGGTGCACCTTAGGCTGGACAGCCTTTTGCACTGTCAGCTAGCAAAGTTAGGACTGTTCCTGTCACTCTAGACTCAGGGAGAAGTCATCCACAGACAGAAGCAGGGACTCCAAGGGCCAGTTGGCTGACCCAAGGGGCACAGCACCAAGGACATTAGAGCTGAAGAAACGCAAACCGGCAAGTTGGTAGCCACTTCAGAGAATTGCCGCTGACGACCTCTGGCCGCCCCAAGAGGCAGATCCCAGACGGCCAAAAGTTGCACCAGAGTCAGCCGGACCCTGGAGTGTCATCAGAGTCCAAACTGCTTGCCCAAGAGGGACACTAGCCCGCACCAAAGGATTTTACTGTGCTCAGAGACTGTTAGTACAACCACAGCTGGCCTTCTACTGTCGCAAAGGGGACTTTGTGGGATCCCGATCTACGTCAGGTCTGCTGTCTTATTGGACTAATGCGTCCACTGTAGGTGCCTGTGTACAACCTCATGGTCACAGGTTCAGATCCCGGCGGGTTCACTCAGCCTTCTGTGGTCAATAAAAGAGTACCACTGAGTTAGGTAACAAACATTTGTTATTCAGAGCCAAGATACTCTTCATGGTGAACGTGCACTTTACAAATACAGATGATATGTAGCAGTGGCCCACACGAACCGTGGACAGAGGATCCCCGTCGACCGCACAGCAACCTGAGCTTTTTTTTTTTTTATCCTGTATCCTCAGCATCAGGACCACTCCATCAAAGTCTATGCCGGTAGTGCTGCGAAGTTTGGAACTGGACTGGAAAACGCTCTGGTGGCCAGGTAACTGTCCAAATCTACCCTATTGCCCCTCCCCCAGCCCTTCTTCCGGTCAGATTTGATTGCCCAACCCGGAGTAGCCAAGATAACTTTTCCAAATGTTTTTAACTGTTTGCAAACTGATGAAACCTATAAAACTCTGTTTCTACGGAACCCTTGGATGGAATTTGCTCATCAAGGACTAACCATTAAAAAAAATAAACTATTTTTTAAATTGGTGTGGTGTTTCTTTTGTGTTGTGCCGCTTTCCTGTTTCTTTGTTTGGTGCGGTTAAATGCTTTACACTAAGTTCCTTTGTGCAAGTCTTGCTGTTCAAAGTCATTGCTACCCAGGGTTGAGCTTAAGGTTTTACAAATGAGCCTGACTGGACCCAAGATAGTTTTTGCGAGTGTATTCCATGGTAAGTCTGCATATCCATACCTTCTAATACACCCAAATCCTTACAAGAGGTATAACAAATACATTGTGCATTTCACACACAGAAGCTGTCATGTAACTGCAATGAGTTGTAAACATGAAACGATATTTCATGACAACTCTTCCTTAACATGAGGATACAAGTCTTTAGATTTAAAGCTGTCCCATAAGCCAGTAAGGCTTTTAATCCATTTCAGATGCTGAAAGTTTAAGAGGAAGGAGGCAAATGACCAAAGCTCAAAAAACAATACAGAGGAGAACATTATGTGCTTGTACACTAGTGGGACAATACACTGTTGCAGTGCACCTGCCATCTCTCACCACTCTTCAGGCACCAAACTCCTGATAAAGGGAAGAGGGTAGTAAAGTTGTGTCCCTGAAGCCAATGAAATTTGTTCTAGTAGGAAAGTGGGGTTCTGTTGCAGTAACCCACCCACTTTTTGTCAGATTTCTGATGCACTTTAACTGAGTGTGCCCTGGGTCCTGCCAATCCGGTACCCAGGGTGTGTGTTCTTTCCCTAAAACCTGTACCATTGTTTCCACACTTGGCACAACTCTGGCCTACCTGTAAGTCCCTTGGAAGGGGTACCCATGGTAGCCAGAGAAAGGCGTCTGAGGGCTGTAGCATGTATTATGCCACCCTCAGAGACCTCTCACCACCAACAAGCATCACTGCCATTGCAGTCTGCGTGTTTTGGTGCAGCTAAAAAGTGAAGAGTCAACATCGCAAACATCCTAGTGTGCCTTGCCAGCAAGAGGCATAGGTAAGTCACCCTTAAGGCAGGGTGCCCTATACCTCATGTGAAGACCTATCTGCATTAGCAGACAGGTCCCTATAATATCTAAGGCCATTCTTAGATATTATAAGTGCTCAGTGAAGCAATCCTGAGTATATGGTCTGGAAGCTGGTCATTACAAGTTTCCTAGCACCCTAATGCCTTTAGTGAATCCTGGGATGCTTGGTATCAAACATCTTAGAATTATAAATCTGCACTGATTTCAGTGACGGATGTATTATTCCCTGCACTCAGGGTTCCCTCCTAGAGGGGACCACTGAACCAAACCAACCACTGGTAGGTTCCAGACTGGTGAACACCAGCCTGCCACCATGAGACAAGTTTCTGGAACCCTGGGGTGGGAGCCTGCGTTCCCTGGGTCCAGAAACACAGCCACTCCTGGGGGGAAGTTTTCACACCTTCCCATTTTAGGAACAGCCATCTGGGGCAAGGGAGCTTAAAAGACCTTGCCGTCTTTGCAAAGCAACCCCCAGCATCTTCTGCTATCAGAAGCAGGCCCCGTTCCTGTCTCACCACCTTTTCGGCAGGAGGACAGGCGGGAATATTTTGAACAGCCCAGAAGGTGTGCCCACCGCTGCCAACCCCAACCCTTGGGTGGGGGAGGAAAGATGAAGCCCACTTCAGTGTCCTCCATCTTGCAGAGGGCAGGCACCCTCAAATCAGGGTTAGGCATTGTGCCCACTCTACCCACATGGGATGAGAACATTAAGGATGTAGTCACCCTAAGGTCAGTAGCCCATTGGCTACAACCACAAGACCCCTAAAAACGCCCCCTAAATATGGTATTTAAATGACAGCCCTGAACCCAGCCATTAGACAACCTAATAAGTTTGGAATCCCGAAGACGTTGCAGCAGTAAAGACTTCAGGGCCAACTAATTTGGGTCCAGCCCTACTGGCCTGCCTACAGCTCATAAGAAAACAACAGCTGCAAAAAGGATCAACCACCTCCAGATTTGGTGAGGATCGATGCCCACTTCCACAAAAACTGACTCCCAAGGAGAGCGGCCCTGTCCATAGAAGAAGATCCAGCCCCTGTGGGACCAAGAAACCCTGCTCAAGGACTTTACCTTTGCATCAGTCATCCATGACCTGTGTCCAAACCATTGAAGAGTGTCACCTTCAAGGTTCCGTGCCTGCAGCCTCTTCGTGACGATCCCCCTTCCACTCTAACCGGAGGGGTAAACAGATTCCAGACGTCAAAAGGCACCCATGCAAACTCTTACCCTGCGTCCTGGTGGCCCAAACCCCAAGTGTCCCAATGTCTAGGGACATCTCTACTGACCTGCCCAGCTGTTGATCCCTCCTGGAAAACTTCCAGGACCGAGCCTACAGCTGAAACCCAAAGGCAACAACCCCCATAAGACTGCATTGTGCTCCTGACACAGTCCAAGCACCCTGCACCCAATCATTCCAGTGCCGCTAGTGGTGTAGTCTTGGAGCTAACTTGGGACCCCCTTTGCCCTCAACTTAACGCTAGAAGCTTGTCTCCCACAACGGGGTGGCCCGCCCGTGAGCAGCAACCAACTGGGGTGCCCAATAGCCCCATTGGCACCCTGCACTTTGCACCCAGCTGCCATCGTGCCGCTGGTGGTGCACTTTCAGTGCTGAAATGAACCTTGGCTCTACATCCTAAAACTTAATTACCAAAACGGTTTACTTACCTGTAAACTTAACACTGCTTTTCCCTCCATAGGATTGCATGGTGGGTTTTTCTATGAAAATGGTTCTGTTGATCCAGTTATGTAATGCAACAAAAGTAACTTAAAGTCTTCAAATGAGGTAGTCTGCTTGCTAATGTACTACAATGTCCAAAATGTGTAATTAGTTTATTAGTGCAAAAGTATAAAAGTAACTAAAAAGTAATATTGAGTAATTATCAGTATTCTGAAGAGCTTACGACCCATTATCTTGATTGCAAAGTAATTTGTATGCTCCTACAAAAACCAGTACACAAGGTATCTTGAAAAGTATAATTGTATTTAAAGTATCACTTACCTGCTACTGAGTAAATCTTGGTTCTAGTATTAAAAACAACAAAGTAACAACTTTTTTATACAATTGGTCTGGATTCAGTCTTTGAGTGTGACAAAATTTCCTGTGTGCATACAACGAATGCTTACCACTACCCTCTGATAAGCCCGGCTGATTAACCTCTCTGCCACAAAAGAGTAATGGATTATCTACTTTAGCCTCTGCTATACCTCGGAGGATCCACTGCACACTAAACCTTCCTTTGATATAGTATATACAGAGCCACCTTCCTACATTTCTGAACTGGCTTTAGCACTTCACCAAAAGTATGTGATCAAGAAAACCACCACACTCCTGCTATGATGAAATTGTAAATCTGTGTAATATAAAGAAGAAAAAAAGGGTGAATTTGTGTAATGTAAATGGTCTTGTCGTTGAACCACCCGTTAACCACTGATCTATGAGCCTGTTCAGTCGCCGTTAATTAATGTTCCACTGCTTTGTAACTAAAGCGCCTTCTTTCCAGACATTAAAAGAAACATTTAAATGTGCTGATTGAACAAAGAGAAGGTAAAATATCACAAGGAGATACTGCCTCTTCTCAGAGCCCTTGCCCATGAGAATGCCTTAGCTTTGAGGGGTGCACTTCTTAAAGAACGATTTGGCTCAGGGATCGAACAGTCCAGAGCACGAAATAGAAAGGATGAATCCAGGTACGTTCTAGTCGAAGCCTGTGTAATGGGAGAAAAAAGGTGTGGAATTGGAGAAGCGGGGGATGCTGAAGTGTTGGAGAAGGTCTAACAGCCTTGTCTTCTGTGGCGCAAGTGTCCAGCAGTCTTGCATTTATCAACATTAGGAATTCTGACAATGATCTGCCCTAATAAATTTAGATGTTTATGTTGATTACTGCAAATCGCAAGCTTTCTGCATAAGATTCAATATTTGACAGATTGCAGGATTGTGGCTATTTGGATTTTATAACCACAATTGTCTATTTTTAGATACTGCTAGAGTATTGTTTAAAATCTGGAGCAGGGCACCGATACAGCAGTGACCCGCATATACAAAGAATCTCAATGCCAGTGAGTAAGGCACAGAACTTGCTGATTGAGTGCAGCTCAACTACAGGAGGCACATGCAGCAACAACATTCATACTAAATGAATATTTGCGTTTTATAAATATATTCCACAACACTTTTCCCAAAGGAAACTTCTCACTGCACTCGCAGCTCCATGCTTCTTTGCAAAAAACATATTCAACTCATCCAATTTGTGTAGTTCAAGGGTGTTTATTCAAAGTATGCCAGCACACCTCTACGCGTTTCAGTCTCAGCCGAGACCTTGTTCACGGGGATAACGGGATGTTTTCGTTATCCCTGTGAACAAGGTCTCGGCTGAGACTGAAAGGCGTAGGGGTGTGATGGCATGCTTTGAATAAACACCCTTGAACTACACAAATTGAATGAGTTGAATAATTTTTTGCAAAGAAGCACGGAGCTGTGAGTGTGGTGAGAAGTTTCCTTTGGGGAAAGTGTTGTGGAATTTGAAACGGCTTGGTCCTGCCGTACTTGTCACGCACCACTGGAGAAGCTCCCACTTAATCAAAAAAAGGGGACCATGCAGAAAAGGATATATATTGTTTTTTTGTTTTTATGCAATGGTCCTCTGGTATTGCTTGACTGTTTACATGCCTCGATTCACCAAGAGTTCATGTCCAATACATTTTGAAAGGCCTAGATTGCTCTATTCCAGATAGATGCTTAAAGCAATGTACTCTATTCTCAGAACCTCCCTCCCATGCCTCATCTTTACTCTGTGACTTCCTCTCTCTGGACTAATGTTTAACTTCTAACCAGCTTGCAATCCCACTAAGGACTCCACTAAGGAGGCTGGAGGTGGTGTTTTCACTTTAATAATGGTTCCCCGGGAAGGGCATCTTCTGTGGTCACAAATGATCAGCCAGTCATCAATAGCCTCACCAAGTTCTTCGGAGTACGTATTAAAAAAAAGAAACTGAGGATAAGGTTTTCAGGAGCAGGTCGTTAGAGAGTCACCATTATCGGTGTACAAAAAAAACTATGGGTCTTACAATGTCACTACTGACCAAGTGAACACCTTCAAATTGACTGATGATGGAGAAATATAACAAGGAGCAAGGGACACTATAGAAGTTCAAACATGTTGTGCCTTAGAAGAACATTACCCAGCTGCACCATTTTGAATACTGTAAATCAGAGCCTTTGAAAACCCATCATCCAAGTGTATACCCAGAATCCCTATCAAATTCAATTTAGCACAGAGACGTTTTGTGGGAAGCAGGGGTACATAATGTAATACAAGGCAGGCCTCAAACTGTATTTTATTCCTCTCTACAGTGCCTCCTGCATCGAGAAGCAGCAATTGCAGGAGTTCAGAGATCCTCCAGCAAACATTCTTTCACAACTTCATATGGTGTCACCAGCAGGAAATGGATGGGACTCCATTTTCTTATATACCACACACAATCAAGCTTTCAAGCTTTCACACTATTGCTTCACACCGTATAACCTCCACCCCCTGTTCAAGTTGCGCGGTCCTGCTACTCACGAATCCTTCCTCTTGCGTAGATGCTCAAACATCAGCAGACCACGGGAATTAACACTGAGCACTAGGTCTCTGCCAGCCAGCAGGTCCATGCGGAAAGGCTTGGCAGTGATGATAAGCTTGTGGTAGTTTCCACCCAAGGAAAGCTCTACACTCTCCTCGTCTTTGCCAGTGACGGTCAGCCTGAGGGGACAAGGGTGAAGAGAGACAAACAGATCAGAAACCTTGCAGTCCTTCACTCAACCCTGGCCACTACAGGCCTTCAACAGCAGAGCATAAGAATGACCAGACGATATCCCTGTAGCATACTTCTTCGCTTAACAATAAAGGGCTTGTTCAGGTGGTCCTTTTTTAACTGGGGCTATCAATTGAAAGTCATAAAACAAAAGATATACATAATTCACAAATTGTACAGGAGTACTTCATATATCCTGGTCGTATAGGTAAAATAGGGTTCCCATCAATATGATGTTGCACTTTCTCGATGCTGTGCATTTACACAGGCTATGTTGAGGAGAAATATCTGTGCAGGCATATCCAGAGCTCAAAGCCTTGTCAACTGTGGTGTTTGCAATTCTGTCTGACTGGAAAACTAACCTATCAAAGTAAGCATGGCTTATTTTGCCATTATAATCCGTTTAGATGCCTACTGAAGTGACAAGGGAAGCTCAGGGTTGAACTGCTAGATTATTAAAATAGTCCAACTTACAGCAGTCTATATGCTTACATTGTGATTCAGCTACAGGGCACAGACTAAATACAAGCAAGGCATATAGCAGGTCACTTACTGCAATTTTTGAGGGTCATCAATGAGGACATCAGGAACTTCGTATCGCGGACTCAGAGGATTCAACTCATTAATTCGGAAGCGTGTCATGTTCCCTTTCAAACTGTAAACTTCCAGCAGCAATGGGATCTGTAACCAGGTACAGGAAAGACACTAGGGTCAGGCAACGGCAAAAGTAGTAATTGAAAGAATAGAGGGAGAAATAACGGGTTAGAGGCCCTCCATAGCCTCCCTGCCTAGAGAGATCCTCCTATGTGCTTTACAGTCTTTGCTTCCCAAGTAGTGCTCTTCTTTGTTTGACTCACCATTTTTCCTGCACTTCTAAGGCAGGCAGATTTTCCTTGCCCTTTGATCAGATACCATCCTTGCCCACAGACCCCCACATTGTGGTCTGTTGCCTTTTTTGGCTTCTCAGTAGCCTGACATTGTAGGGAGTTCAATGTCTTTTTTGGCTTCACTGTAGCCTGTCACATTTAGACTGTTCAATCCATTCACCTATTGACTACTTGATGCTCATTCATGAATATGGATTCCTTGCCTCCTTTACAATGTAGGAGCTCAAAGCATCCTCTGTACCATAGACACAGTGAGCAACCACTTTATCTCCCAATTTAGCGTGTTAGCCTCTCACCTTGTTGGCCTCATTCATCAACTGGAGGCTAGCACGGCTCTCTGTCACATCCAGAGAATCCAGCAATGCCCTGTATACAGAGCTGCCATGCTTCAGCCCACGCTGTCGCCTGTGAGGAGAAAAAGAGCCTATTAGGAGAGAAGGCGCAAAATCTGCACTAGCAACACAAGAGCCAACCCCCATGGGTCCCAAATTACAGTGTCTACAGGGATAGGAGATAAAAACAGCAACAGCAGCCAAGGAACATTTCCCCAGGGAACAGAGGATAAAAACAGTCAGAGAACCAGAAAGAGAGGCTGGTGATGGCAGGGAGATCAAGGATCTAAGTTTCGTTACAGTTCTACAGGTCATCTCGTGTTGATCTTGCTAATCGGAAAGCCTTGCATATAATACAAGCACAGAGGCAAATACGTCCATAAAATAAACCACAACCAACATGCAGTTCCGAGTAAGGCTTGGTTATTGAGTTCACCAACAGATTTTAAAGAGCCCTACATCCTTCCTTTGCCACAAAACGAGACAGAGGCCTGTACATCATAAACAGCATTAAAAGTGCACACAGGGGTGAATACTAAATGAGGCATAATGAGGATACTGGTTCATGAGATCTGTGCAAGTTACTAAGGTAAGTAAGTCACTGTGCAATGGTCTGCGAAAGGAATAAATCAGAAAGCAACAAAGTCCAAAATACCCACTCCTTTCTCAAGGTACTGGTGCTTCTAGGAGTCTCAGAAAAAGTAGGCACCAAGACCAAAGCTTCCCGATCTTCCTCTGTTTGAAGCCCTGCGCCCCTTACAACAAGAACTGAACCAAGGAGGGAAGAGGGATTGCCAACCAACAGCTTTTCTGGTAATAACGTATTAGAAAATGAATTGGTATCAAGACATCTTGGTAAATTGTGATTGAGAACCCAGTAGAGAGGATAATGTAGGGGAAATCCACTGAAATTCATATCTTGTTCCCAAAAGAGACAAAACACAGATTCTACCTATGAACTAGCACAATGTATACAACCCTCCAAAAAGGCAATATGTGTGAAACATGAATGTAGGGTGGGTGTTACACAGGTGGACTTAAGAATGGAAAGGTCGATTTAGTGTTAATCGCTGACAGCATTCACACACTTCCTGCCGTTCCTCTGTGAAAAATGTTGTGCCTGCTGAACCAGGGGAGGTTTCCAGCCAATTCAATTTGCCTTTGAAGTGTATATTCTCTGTGCTTTTGTGAAACTTACATTCCCAGTGTTATGGACTTTTCCAACAGGAGCTCCTGGTGCAGTAGAAGTTAAATATAAAACAACATGACTAGTTAGAATTGTAGGACTGTAGATTTGGGGATTAAACTCTTGTGAATATGGCCACCAAGACAGAGAGATAGGATGTTTCTCCAGAGTTGGAGAAACTCACAAACCTCTGGCTAGTTCTGACATCCTGGCCAGCAGAGGGGAATATGGAACCCCTCATCCTGCAGTTGGTTTGCATTTGTTGTCTTGGCACATAGGTGGCCTCCAGACCGGTGCTGGACAGAAATACAGGACCAAAAATATAATCTTTGCTGGATTGGTAACTCAATCTACACTGGGCCCAAGTCATACAAGCTTGCAAGAAGCCTACATTCTGTGACCTCTGGAAATACAGAATACTGCCTTCTGGCTGTGCATGCAAAGAATAATCAACCTGAGCCAAAAGACCCCCTGCACAAGGCCCAGCTAACTTGAAAACTCATAGGAAAAGTCCCTAAAAGAGTGACGTCAACCAAAAGCAACAAGGTCCCTCAATTACAGCTGCCCAGATCTGGGTCATAGAGCTGTAGCACTGTCCAGTCTCCAAGTGTTCACCACCATGTAGGATATCCTTTGTGCCCTCAACCATTCTTAAGAATCAGGAGGCCCAAAAAACAACCTGTCTGTGCGCATCCACTATGGGGTTAAATTCTACTGGCTGGGTGCGGTTCCAATGATTCGGAATGGTATGAACGTTCTAACCCTTTTGAAGAGATCACTACAATTGTTGTTATCTAATCCTAACCATGGAGCCCACAATCTGAAAGGCTTTGGGAGTGCTAATAAATCTCAACAGTGCACCAGACACTGGAAAAACTTGACTGCAACCAGCATTTTGAGAAACATGGGGCCCTAAACTTGAAATGCCATCCTAAGACCCCCTAGCAAGTGAACCTGCACTACAGTCCATCTGAGCATTACAAATACTGGAATTGTCAGTTAGGCCATTAATTAGTAATTGGACACCAGTGACTGAACTTGTGTGAACTAGGTCCCTAACCAGACACAAGTGACTTAATATAAGGTCCTCAAGAGAGCACTACCAGGAACACCAGAAACCTTGTTAGGAAGAGTCCTAGTTGTCTGGACTGTGTGTTTTAAGGGTTGACATCTTTTATTCAGCCACCAACCTATTTTTTGGAATGAAACCTTTCCAATCCTCTGTAACATAATGGTACCCAATGTCCAGGGATTGGTCAAGACTCAGTCTCTCCGCTGGACCCAGCTCCAATGGACATCCTACTGAACGAGGTCACAACAATGATTATTGCTCTGAAGGATTGGTTAACTCTTTCCCGGAAGAGCTGCAGTGTTCCGGCTGAATCTCAATGGAAACATGCCATCATATATGTTCTTTATTAAAGAATGTGATTTAGACCCTGAGATAATAGAAAATTATAGATCCATCTCCGTTCTGCCTGCTGCTAGCAAAATGCCTGGGAAATTGATCAAGAGCTACATCAAAAATCATCTGGAAACAAACAACATTCTACACCCTACCCAGACAGTTTTCTGCGCGGGCTGCAGTACAGAGACCGCTGTTCTAAGAGCCACAGACGATCTGAACGTGGTCCTAGACCAGGGTGGATCGGCAGCACTGATCTCCCGGGACCCGAGTGCCAACCCACGCTTCTCAGTCCATTGGAAGAAGCTGGTTTTATAGGGAACGCCTGAAGTTGGCCTAATTTCTGGATAAACGCAGTTTCCAGGTCAGCCAAGTGCTGTTTTTCTCTTCCAGCCATCAGTTGTACTTTGGTGCCCCGCAGGGCTTGTCCTTGAGCCCTGCGCTTTTTAACATTTATGTCCGCCCCTGATCAGATATATGTTCTTTTGGTTTCAAGATGGGATCTTATGCGGACGACACCCAACTGATTGTAACACGGTCACCAAATATGTTTCCATGAGACTCAACAGCTCTTAGCTAAAGTATCCGAGTTGATGACAGCTAGATGTCTGAAATTGAATGGTGGTAAAACAGAGGTTCTGGTCCTAGGAAATAACCCAACGCTTTGGGATCAGATCATCTCCTAAGTCAGAAGTAAAAATTCTAGGGATGGCTATGGATAACCAGCTAACCATGGCCTCCCAAGCAAAGAAGGTGGCTGGCAGTTGTTTTGGCCTGTTGAGCCCTAATAAAGGTTTTTAAAAGGCTCCCAGTAGAATCACGTAGAATTGTGTTTCAAGTGTTAATCTTGTCCCGCCTTGATTATGGCAACTCGCTGTATTCAGGCAGCCCAAAATCAGTGATAAACTTCAGATCACTCAAAATGCCGCCTCCCGGATACTGCTGGGTATTCAGAAAACACAATCGCCTGGCGCTGCACTTAAAATACTTCACTGGCTGCCCATAAGCTGCAGAGTACTATTTAAGGCACTATGCATTTTATATTGGGCAAAGCATAAATTAGTACCATCTGTTCTGCAGCAAATGCCCATCCACTTACATGTCAATAGGGACTTACGATCACACAATTGTGGACTGCTTTTGGTCCTCAAAATTAAGAAAGGCAGAAGTGTGTGTGTGTGTGTGAAGGGGGGGGGGGTCTTTTGCCTAGATTGCACCTAGGCTTTGAAACTCTCTGCCAACCAGCCTAATATTGGAGGATAATTTTGCGATGTTCAGAAAAAAACTTAAGACACATGTTTTCTCTTAACTCTGTCCTATTCTCCTTTAATTCACTCCATCCTCATGGCAATGGCACTGGGAAGCCAGATTCGGGTAGCCATGAGCTTTATAAATACTGGAAAATGGAATATAACTCCAGAGTCTCTTCATCGGTGTAACCTTGACCACTTTTTAAACCATTTTCCATGAGTTTAGCTACTTCTAAAAAACAGAGACGCAAACACTTCTACACTATCTAGAGTTAACCCAAGCCAAGTGCCATGTGATAATACTGGCTACCTTAACTAGTATTAAGAGAAATCTTTTTTCTAGCACCAAAGATGTCATTTTGACCCATAAGGTTCAAGCAGGTTTTGATGTTTTCTTAATATTTTAATTTTAACTAACTACTGCAGTGGTTCCCAAACTGTGCGCTGTGGCTCCCTGGAGAGCCGCCAAACCTAGCCGCGCACCAAGCACTTTAATGGATTTAATATTGAAGGGGTGGTTGGCTTCAGTTAAACTGATTAGACTTAAAATGCATGATGTCGATTATTTGGGACATGCCTAAAGCGTGAAACGTAGTGCTTAATTGATGGAATGTCAGGGGAAATGACATCCATATTTCTCTGGATACCCACGTTCAAACAATCCCAAAGTAAGCGGGAAATGTCCCATTAATTTTATTAGACTCATTAATAGTTTTGTTTTTTCCCAAATGCATTTTACACCAATGCAAGTTATAAGGAAAGTACAGTTGTCCTGTCTACTAAAACACATTAAAAATGACACACATATTTCCAGACAGGTCTGCTTTCTCCTTGAGCACAGGGAAGTAAAAACCCCATTCACCTAGCTTCCTGCTACTGTGGGGGGGACGTTTATTCAACTCAGGTGATTCATTGCCCATGACTACTAGATCGGGTAAGGGTAGAAAGGCGGGTGGGGGTGGGAGCATAAATGGGACTTTGGACAACTTTATAACTCGTGCTTTCTCAGTGCTAGAAAAGGAAATTGCAGCCACTGAACGTAAATTGTCTCTTGAACCTTTCTCTCATAAGCGCTCCTCTCTAGGGGCCATAGCACAAATAACATCTCCTGCTAATAATAACATACGTGATGTTGAAACGGAGCAGGCCCCTGAACGCGATAGTATAGGAGCTATCAGGGCTAGCCTGGACAGGCTGAATGGGGTAGTTGTTTCAAGGCTAGAGTCTCCTGCTTCCTCTGAGCCCCCAGAGTCTACTCTGCTATTGGCTCCGCCTTTAGTCCCCATGGCCAACAAAATGAATCCCCCTGTGTCTAGTGTTGCTTGCACCCCTCTCCGAAAAGTGAAATCAGTGGGTGGAGGGGGCCGTAGATTTCGTGCCCTCAAGAGGAAAAGATTTGCCACCAATCCAAGGGGTGGGCTGTCTAAACTCTCCAAAAAGTTTAAAGCCAAACATACCAGTGGTGGTGAGGAATTTGCGACGCCGGGGAGGGTATATCCTTTGTTTCCATCTGTAGTAGTTAGCATGACCCCTGTGCAGCCCAATCTAGCCCCTCATCCGGAGAGTTTAGCAGAGAGCTCTCCTACATCCGATCTGCCCCTGCCCTCTTCCCCTATAGAGCAGATCGAGAAGCTAGTAAGGTCCTTGATTCTCCCCGTACTACGAAGGGTTAAGGATATCGCAGTCCGTTTAGACAGATTTGAGCAGTCATCTCTAGATAATTTTTTCTCTCTCAAATCCTTGATAAAATTGCAGGCCAAAAACAACCTGAGTGAGAGCGAGCAGGTTAGATCTCATGGAGACGTTTTAACTCCCGAGGTCGCATTGCCTCATCCCACCCAAAAAACGGCCTGTCCTCAGGGGTCTGCGCACCAGGGTGCTGTACAGGCTGTACCAGTTTCTACTCCACCTATCATATTCCCTTCCGATACTAGTGCCTCGACGGATCAGGGTCAACATTTTGTCGGCTCTGATCTCTCAGTCACAAATCCGGAAGGACCCACTACAACGAGAGCGAAAGCACCGCGCTCAAGGAAAGACCCCAAAGCCCCCCTAGAACAACCTAGCACAAATAAGTCTTAAGCCCGCACCTGACTCTCAGCAGCCTGCCCAGTCCCTCACTGAGGCTGCTAGATCCCTCCCTGTAAACCTCCCACCTGACTGTCAGCCCTATGTTGCTGTCCTTACTAATGTTCCACCACTTAAGGATGACCAGCATGAATCTTACCAGGCACTTAAAAATAAAGCCATGGGGGGAGGAGCCAAGATGGCGACCGGAGCGGACGTGTAGTCGCCCGGCTCCACCAGCCCTAGAGCTCCGCAACGAAATCCTGTTCTCCTTCCTGATCAACCCCGATGGCGGAACGTGCGTGAGGATGAGCTGAATACTTCGGTCTTTTCCCGACGTTTCAGCATGCCCGGATGCCGGAGATACTCGAAGTGATGTCCTCCGCCCCGGACCCTCGCCTGCAATGCCGCTCGTCATCGGCTCCTGGAGGCTCGGACATGGCCGGAACAGTTGCGTAGCGCCGAGGACTTAGATGCGGCGCCTCTCCATGTGAGGCGATCGCCACCGCACTGATACCGATGTCCATCGCAGGCTGCGCCTGGAACGAGGCGGCTGAGTGAGGAAGCCCGGAGGTGGCGGATTTTCTGCTCCGAGTGGGAGGTGAGCGGCGTATGGTGCCCGGCGGGCCGGCTCAGCGCAGGCTGTCGATTTTCTCGTCCTCTGCCCAGCCTGGTGCGAGACGGTTTATGGGAGGTGTGCCCGTTCTGCTTTCGACTCTGGTGGTGTCGGAGTCTTGAAGAGGTACTTGCCTATGCTAAGCCCTCCCCAGCTCCACTATCGTATTACCGGAATCATGGCCCCTTTTGACCACCCGCGGCTGGGGGGAGCTCACGCATTCCTGCCCGTGGATTGCCTTGCCCTGCCTGCGCGGTGCACCGACTTGCGAGCACCGGCTCTGGAACCTGATTTGAGGGAATTGCAGCCGCCACTATCTTATGGATCTATCCTGGCCGCCCTGCGTGATTTCCGCTCAGAGATGTGTGATGGCCTCCAAGCACTGGGTGAGCGATTTGATAAAATGATGTCTGACGAGGCTCGCGAACGCAACGTCTGCCCCCAGCGAAGTGTGAGTCTGCCTCCGCCGATCTATGAAGATACAATGTTTCCCTGTGCCTGTGATGATTCTGTACTTGCGGCTGCCTCTACCGGAGCCGACGGCTGGCAGCCCTCCAGTCCCGTGACTGATACATTGTCTCCCCTTCCCCCCGGGCTTGACTCATTGCTGCCTGTACCATCGAGTTTACCTGTGGATCCAGCTGCGCAACTTTTGTCTTGCTTGTTGACTTTTCACTGGTGGACTTTACCCTTCCCCCTGTGGAATCTCTATTCTCCAGATGCCCCTATGGACCTAAGTATGGTGGAAAAAGGACCTTTTAACGATGGTCGGTGGCCATTTTGGGATCCTGCTTTGTCTTCTTCTTTCAAGCGGTCATATTGTCCTATTGTGCACGGGGGGAGGGCTCTCATGGGGAAGTATGCTCGAAGTTACATCCACGATCGGGTCAGGGCTAGGCTGTTTTTCGTCACTAACTGTTTTGCTGGCTGACGGGGATGGGGTTGGAACTGATTTACATGTTTCATGGGCACGCATCGCACGATGACTTTCTCCAACTGCATTGCATAGCTGATTGATTTTGTACCGACGCTTTAGTAATGGACGATATTTATGATGTGGGAATCTGTGGAGGGCCGGGATCTCCGGGTGACCTGATATCGAGTGGGCTCCTCCCCGCCGCCTTCTTTTTGGGAGTTTAGGTTGATTTATTCTTTCTCACTCCCTATATTACAGGTGTTAATGTTCTTCTTTCTTCATTCTCTTCCTTCTTCTTTCTTGTCTATATTTCGGGTTCTTTAAAGGGCGACAGGCACTCTGTGTGGGGGGGGGGCAGGCCGTAGCCTCCACAATGTTGCAGGATGGGCGGGGTAATTTGGTATATTCTTAGTTCTATGGGCCTTCTTTTTTCTATTCACTGCGCTTTCTTAATCTGGTTCGATTCTGGGTCTGGGCTAGGGTTGGCAGGGAGGGGGCGGCGCTGCTTGGGGTGCATAAATGATGGATGACGACTTGCTGTTGTTTTGCACCACCACACTACACTTGATGTTAACTTCCACTGTTGTTTTCAGACACAACGCCGCTTACCCATGTTGTGAAGCCATTATACGGACTCGAATCTTCTTAGTACTCATTCTTCACTGACTTACTTTATGATGAAAACGCAAAAAAAAAAACTTAAAAAAATTAACCTTCAATTCTCCTCTCCCCCGGCGACATGATTCTTCCCAGTGTAACGCTCATTGATTGCTAACTTTTAACTACTGCTGCTGGGGAACTGTAATGTTTGCACCTGTGCTGACGAAGTATCGTGGCCGGCCTGAGGGTTGTAGGCCCGTATTTGTTCTTTTATTCATGCACAATAAAGGTTTTCAAAAATTAAAAAATAAAATAAATAAAGCCATGCACTGGTTAAGAGCAAACAGACCATTGCCTAGCGAGCTGGATGGCCAGATTTGAAATGTTAGAAGGATAGGGTGGGTAGGATACGGACACAAGCATCTCCAGGGGGATTGCGTGGTGGTGAATTTAAAAAATGCTAGGGTTGCCCCATTCATCTGCAACCAGCAGCAAGGCTATGGAGGAGAGGGTATTGGTTTAGTAGATTTGAGCTATTTTTATGCTAGGCCGCCAATCTTTTCAAATGTTAGTTATCAAGAGTGGGGTGGGAGGCATGGTTCTAACCCCCCTGAGTAGCACCATTACTCCCTTCCTTACCTACCTCACCCTTGGTCAACGAACAACTCGAGGGCTTTTGGGTACTGAAATGGCACTTGCTCCCGGGACACACCTTTTTGTCTGAGTATGTTCTATGTCCCGGAATCATCTACTGACAATCTCCAGTCACATTCTGCTCAAGGCAGTCACTCCGACTCTATTCCCCCACGCCTTAGTCGGCCTTCAGACTCGTCATCTGGTCTTGCTACTACCTACATTGCGAGGCCCATGAGAGAGGGCTTACCACCAACTATTTCGGGGCGGGCGGCCATACTTGGGCCTGAGTCCCGCACGGAACCGGCTGTGGCGGATCCATTTCTCAGGATTCTCAGCTGGAACGTTGCGGGCATCTCTAGGAAGCTAGACCTTCCCGACTGGAATACCCTCGTGGAGGCCCATTCAATTTGTATCTTCCAAGAAACATGGAGCAGGGAACCCTGCCATAAGGTGGGGTACTCATCGTTCTTCATACCCTCTGTTTCCTCCCCTACAGGGAAGGGTCGCCCCTCAGGCGGCCTTCTCATATGGGTTGACGTTTCATTGGGATGCAAAGTTACGCAGCATGCGTCCAACTCCCCCGATCTACTCAGAATTTCACTCAAGGGGCCACAGAGAGGGCTTACTCTCCACATTATTAACATTTATGCCAGGGGGCCGAAAGGAGGCTTACAGTCACCCACTGTTACAGGCCTGGAGGACGTTCTTAGACAATGTCCGGCTAGATCTCATGTCCTGGTTGCGGGGGACTTCAACTGCACTTTTGAGCCCCTTGCTGCGGAGGATATTTTGGGCCTTACCGAAGAAGATGCTATGAGAGGAATTCCCACCTTAACTATTCCACCTATCAGGAGGTGGTCCCCAAGGGCCATACAACTTAATTCCCTGATCCTGGAATAAGGCCTGAGGGCCATGAACGGGAGGACGCTCTTGGATCCTCTGGGAGCCCACACCTACAACAGGGCGCATCATACATCGAGGATAGATTATATTATCCTCGACGTTAACTTGTGGAGCTTTGTGCGGGATATGGTGGTCTCACCCACAGCCGACAGTGACCACAACCCCCTCTCCTTGACTCTTCGCCCTTTGTGGCCTGGGGAACTTAGCATGCACACGCCCTCTAAACCAGCCTTCACCTCAGCAGTACGCCCCACTAATTGTGGGAGGCGCCTGAAGTGGTGCAATGTCGCTATGGACGAGGGCAACCTGCTAGCTATAGGGGCGCTCCTAGCAACTGCACAGTCCAAATTGGACTTGTGCACCGAGATACCCAGTGAAGTGACAGCTCTTTTCTGCAATCTAATTAACGCTATGGGTAATTTCTTCCGTCTCCCAGTTAGAGATCCTCCAGCCGGGAATAACAAGAGACCTAAGAACCAACCAGGCTGGTTTACTAAAAAATGCAGGGAGGACAAATCCGCCTTGATCCCTGCTGTTAAAACTAAATCCCTGGCAAAGATCAGGCTTGCTAGGAAAAAGTATACCCAGAGTACGAAAGCAGCAAAGAAAGAGTGGGAGGATAGGTACTGGTCCGATCTCATGGAAGCGAGTGCTGGCAGAGACTCTAGAGGGTTCTGGAATTTAATCAGACTCAGGAACAGACCAGATAGCACCCTTATTACATGCAACATCCCAGCACTAACTTGGTACAACCACTTTCTCTCCCTTTACACCTCTGATGAGACGAACCCTCAGCTAATCGATAATAGTAGTCTCTATACAGCTGAACCTCAGGGGGACACAATAGGAGATTTATTCACCCCTAGAGAAGTGGAGAGCGTAATAAAATCTCTGGTGCCCCTCAAAGCCCCTGGTCCTGATGGGCTACCAGGCGATCTGTTGCGCGCCAACTACAAAGAGTGGGGGAAGGTGGTTTCTTCCTTGCTTAACGCTATCAATAATGGCGCTCCTGTCCCAGAATCGTGGAAAGGGGCGTAGGTCGTCCCGATATTCAAAAAGGGGTGTCGGGACGACCCCGCAAACTATAGGCCTATAAGCCTTATTGATTCAACCCAAAAGGTGGCGGGCAAAGTGATTTTGGGGAGGGTGCTTCAGTGGGTAGACGACAATAACATTCTGTCGGACTACCAAGCTGGCTTTCGCTCCGGAACAGGGACCATAGAACAAGCTTTTAGATTGGTTCTCCTCTACTAGAAGGTGGTGGTGCTGGGCAAAGGAAGTCTTTACTTGGCCTTCATAGACCTGAAGACTGCCTTTGACCTAGTGCCTATGGAGGGTTTTGTCGGAGATGGGGCTGCCACCGTATATCCTGTCTTAATTGGTGAGGCTCCACGCTGACAATTTTGCTCAGGTGCGGTGGGGCACGCACAGTGAAAAAACTGACAGGATCCCTGTGGGGAGAGGTGTCCGTCAGGGATGTGTGCTCACTCCCACTCAGTTCTCTCTTTATGTGAACGGAGTGGTCGAGCATGTGCTTAGAACTCCTGCAGATGCACCGTCCCTGGCGGGCAAGCGTATCCCCACTTTACTCTTTGCTGACGACACCCTCCTTATCTCAAAGACTCCTATGGGCCTGCAGAGCCTCCTTAACATCTTCCAGGAGTTCTGCTCACTTAGGGGCTTGATTATCAACACCAATAAAACTAAATATCTGGTTTTGAACCCCCTCCCAAAAAAAAGAAAAAATAAATAAATAAATAGGTCGCCCCCCGGTGCTGAATTCCGTGCCTTTGGAGAGGGTGGCCGAATTAGACTACCTAGGAATCCGCTTAACTGATTCAATGCACTGGAATTCGCACATCCAAAAAATGATACTTGGCCATAAAAGGGTGGGTGGTGCACTCCTAAAGGAGCAACACTCCTCCTCAAACAAGCCCATCGCCCCAGTAGTGGAGATCTACAAAGCAAGAGGGGTTATTGCAGCTTTGTATGGGGCGGAGCTGTGGGGTACGTGCAACCTTGAAGCCCTAGCTAGATCAGAGTACACATTTTTGAAGAAACTGATGGACCTTCCCCAGACCCCCCCCTTCCGTACCCGTTTTAATGGATCTGGGTTGTAGATCGATCAAGGACCAAGCCCAACTACGTCCCTTGCTACTCTGGGCTCGCCTGTGGCGTGTGCCCGAGTTGGCCTCATATGCAGAAGCTCTGTTAGAGGTGATGCAAATGGAGGGCTGGTCCAAGATCAAGTGGCTGAGGGACGCGAAACGCTTGCTTGGGGTCATCGGTCTCGGCGAAGCGTGGGGGACCAGGACTTCCAACCTCCTCCATGTCCTGGATAAACCCTGACTGCTTGTACTAGTCACCCTGATAGTCCCTGCTACCCTTAGAGCACTTGCTCCATGCGAGAAGGTCAAGTACCTAAAGAAAGCAAATTGGCTAACCACCTGGAATGCATCCATTTCGTGTCCCTAGGAGATCAGTGGCAAACAAGTGTACCCGCACAGAATACTACCCAGCAACGAATGACTGCCCTAGTAGCCGTAAAAAAGGTCTCACACTGAAAAGCACATTATTAATGAGACAGATCATCAGTTTAGAATACACTTCTTAGAGTCTTGCATCCGTGAACCAAGTACCTCAGACCTAAACATTTATCTGGGAGAGAAGGCTAAAAGTTATATACTCCTTACAGCAGTGTCTCTGGTGTCAATCCTACTAAATGGGTGTCTGAGGGGGCTTAAGCCTCTCAGTTCTCCTTGGAATTTTCTTCTGTAGAAATATTTTCCAGCGCGAAAAGGGTAGGCCCCAATGCAGACTTTTTTTGTTTTTGCATTGAAAGCTGTCTGCTCGCAGACTGGGTGGTGCTCTCAAATAATAAAACATCGAAAGGGTTTGGCTAAAGCGCAGTAAGGCTGCGCCACTCGAAGTATAAACAAAACAAAATGCCAATACTGCTAAATGGATAAACCTATCTTTTATCTGCAACGATATTAAACTGTTGACATATACAATGACAAACAAATGTCATATTAAAATCAATTTTAATTTTTTGTTTTTTGGAATGGAAAAATATTATTTATGTTTTGTAACAGAGTTATCAATATTCAAATACATACAGGGAGGGAACAGGAATTAAAATTATTTTGTGAATAGAATAAAAGAACACAAAGAATTGTGGGTGCGGCAAGTGAATGGTGTCAACACATCAATACTCAGAACATACAGACTCAATCAGCCAGCAATCAGTGAACACAATCAAAAAATCAAAAACAACTACTCTGGAATCCTTTCGCACTGTGTCAGACAAACAAGTGAGACGAAATTTTTGAAAAAAAGAAGGAAAGGACAAGAGCCTTTTTTAATACCCTCACCTACAGTCAGAGAATCTATTATTGCTTTAAGGGGGGGGGGTATTAGTGAAATTGTTTCAACAATTTTTGAAAAGACATTTCAATCAAAAACACAGGCCATCAACAATGTTTTACAATCTACAGAAATTAGCGAGCAATCAACTCGTCTGATTGGCCTGAACAACAAGAAAGGGTCGAAGCGTTTCGATGCCCCTTAATGCCGGGGGATCTCCTCAGGACCTTGAGGGATTGAATCCTGCGGAAAAATAATAAATAACAGTCCTGTTTAATATCGTTGCAGATAAAAGATAGGTTTATCCATTTAGCAGTATTGGCATCTCAATCTTAAATGCCACTTGCACAGAGCAGAAGTTGTATTGTACCACAATTGGACTGGGTCAGGATAGAGCAAAGGTGGAATAAATGCTCAGACTGGGAATGGAAAACAGACCACTCACTGAAGCAACTGGCCTAGACTTCCCATATCAAGTCATTGCATTGAACTGAGATCTGGTTTCTTAAACTCACCCATCAACGGAGGTACAAGGTCAAACTTAGTACAATGGGCCTGAAGCACTACAACAAGAAGCAGATACTCAGGAACTCCATGATTAGACAAAGAGCTGGGCTAAACTTGATGGCACAGCAATCTCAGTGGAGTGGGCAAAATGTGGTCCTTAAATGGCTCTCTGCTCCTGGTTACTTCATGCCGTTCCATGTGCTGCATCACCTGGAACAAGCAGACTGGTGCCAGGAGACAACTCTTTAACCAGATCTTTTTCTTTTTACAGGGTTGCTTCCTTCACTTGTGATACACAATGGTGGTAATCTTCACATACAGATTAAAGATCATGTAGACTTCGAGATGTTACCACCCTCGATGTTACCACCCATGTGACCACCCTCGCCTTGGGACACTCACCCCTGCTCCCCTGATTACTTTGCTCCGCGCAGCCGATTAAGGCGCTGCCGCGGGATTGCTGCCATTGTCAGGGAAGCCTTCGGCCCAGGCCACGCCCACTGCTGCTCGGCCACGCCCCCCTCTGCTCTCCCTTGAACGATACCCCGGCTGCGCAGCGGACGCACGCAGCAGGCACGCCGCTTGCGCGCCAAAGGCAAGCCCGTCTGCGCCCGTCCGGGCCCCGGGGCCATCCACCCTGCCCAGCCCCCCACTTACTCGCTCAACCAACTTCTGGCCTGCCACGGTGACTGGCCTATCAGCCCTTTCACCCTGGCCCGGATCAACTCCCTTGATATTGCTCAACCTGAAGCCACCAACTGCTCATACCCACACCCTGACCTCCGCACGGTGCTGTCACGTCCAGCCGCTTCACCCTCCCGCTCCCAGCACCTGGAAGGCCTCCCTTCCATGGCCTCAGTTTCCCTCCTCAATACCCGGTCTGCGATCAAGCACCAATTAGAGCTCTTTGACCTCCTCGAGACCACCAAACCTGAGATCTTATTTCTCACCGACACCTGGTACAACGCCTATTCCCTACCCGACATCCTTCCTTCCCTTCCGGAGCCCTACTATATCCTCCGCGCCGACCGCCCTGAGGGGAAGACCGGCTGCGGTGTGGCAATGAAAGGGCGATCTAACTTCCAATTCCAGCCCATTGCCCACCAGCCTATTCCTTCCGTTGATCTTCTGATAGTACGCTCCACTAATCTCACGATCCCACTCACTCTTGTGCTTCTTTATCGTCCCCCTCAACCTATGCCCCACTTCATTCCAGCCATACAGGATCTATTGGCTACTCTTGTGGTTAACAATGCTGCTGTTCTATTGGGTGACTTCAACTTATGGCCGGGTGATCCACGTGAAGATACCATGTCCAAAGATTTCTCCGACACCCTCCATTGCCTGAACTTTACCCCTCACATCTTCTTCCCCACCCACACTCACATTCTTGACCAAGTCTGGTCTACCAACCTCTCAATCTCGTCGCCCTCGATATCCCCTTGTGTTTGGTCCGACCACTTCTTGATTACCTTTTCCACTCCCCTGGGGAAGATCAATACCCCTCCTCTCCCCAAAAATACCTTCGCTCGCAAATGGAATAGGGTGGATCTTACCACCTTAGGCCATTCCCTTGCCTCTTCCGCTCCCACCCTGGCAGAAATGCCCCCTAACAGGCAGGTAACTACCATTGATAACTGGCTCTTAGAGGCTTGCAATCTAGTTGCACCTCTGACAGGTTAGAACGCGCCGCCCCCATGACGCTAACCGTTGGTTCTCCGACACCGTGAAAACCCAAAAACTGACACTCAGGCAGGCCGAGCGCCATTGGCGCCGCAGTTACTGCCCGGAACTCAAGACTCATTACTTGACTCTCCCTCGGGCCTACAAAAAGGCTATACTCACAGCCAAGTTAGAACACTTCTCTCAGAAAATCCATCGGGCAGCCAATAAACCCAATGAGATCTTCACGATTGTGAATGAGCTTGCTGCTTCCGACAGAGTTGTGCCCAGACCCATCCCCTCCCAATCCCTCTGCAACACTCTGAATGACTTCTTTATCGAGAAGATCACCACTATAAAGCAGAACATCCCCCTGGCACCTCCCTCCTTTTGCCCTCCCTTACCCCCACCTGCTTCCTCATTTGACCAGTTTCCCGAAATCTCAGAAGAGGTCTTCTGCTCCTTGCTGGGAAAGGTCAAAACAGGCTCCCCTGCTGATGCCTGGCCGGCTCACATCCTAAGGGAAATCTTTTCCCACTATCCAGCCCTCCCTCTGACTCTGCTCAACGCCTCCATCTCCCTAGGCACCGTACCTGACGCGTTCAAATCAGCTACGGTTATTCATAGCATTAAAAAAAACGGCGCCAATCCCACTATCCCCTCCAACTTTAGACCCATCTCACTCCTTCCACTCTTAGGTAAGATCTTGGAGAGCCACATCACCTCCTCACTTTCCAACTACATTGAGACACATCACCTTCTAGCAGGCCACCAGGCCGGCTTTAGGCCGGCTCACTCAACGGAATCTGTTATTCTCTCGGTAGTCTATGAGCTCAGACGTAGCGCCGATACCAACTCCCCCAGGCTCTAGTCCTCCTCGATCTCTCCGCTGCCTTTGACACGGTCGACCACTCCATCCTTCTCGACCGTGTCAGGGGCGCCGGCATTCGAGGGTCGGCTCTGGCCTGGCTCACCTCTTTTTTAGCAGACCGCTCTCAGGCTGTTCGTCTGGAGGGCTTTATGGCCCCTACTCGCTCGGTCTCCTGTGGAGTCCCACTGGGCTCCTCACTTTCCCCCCCTCCTGTTTAACCTCTACATACACCCCCTCATCGTTGCTTTACAGGGCATGGAGGTCACGGCGTTCAATTACGCCGACGACCAACTTATTTTCAACCTCACCCCCTCTTCCGATTCTATCTCCACGGTCCACTCCACTCTTACCTTCATCTACAACTGGATAAACCTCAACCAACTAAAATTGAACCCCGATAAAACGGAGCTTGTTCTTATCGGTGGTCCCTCTAATCCTTGGTCCTCCGCTTTCTGGCCCCCACCTTTGTTTCCCCCCAGTCTCCCTCTGCCTCTGTGAAATCCCTGGGTATTAAAGTCAGCCAAGATCTCTCTGGGACCTCAAATCAGCTCGGTGGTCTCCTCTTGTTTTCTGTCTCCGAGAACCATCCGCAAAGTCTTGCGCTACTTTTCAGCCGAAGCCCTCAAAATCATCACTCTGGCAATGATTCTATCTTGCCCAGATTATGGCGATGCCCTCTATGTGGGCATCCCTGCCTATGAGTGCTGGCGCCTACAGCTTATCCAGAACCAAGCGGCGTACCTCATCTACAGGCTCCCCAAATCCAGCCATACCACCCCCCTGCTCCATTGGCTCCCCATCAGGGAACGCTCACTTTTCAAGATGGGCTGCCTGACTTCATGTCCCTAGCTGGCACTGCACCTGCATTCATCAGATCGAAAATCACTGCCTGTGCTCTAACCAGAAATCTCCGTTCCTCCACCCAGTCCCTTCTCCAGGTCCCTGGCTTCGCAAAAAGAAATCGGGTGGCTCCAGGTTCTAGACACTCGCTCCACTCTTTTGGAATGCCCTTCCCTTAGCTATCAGATCTACTCCCTCTTACCTTGACTTTCGGGCAGCTTTGAAAACCCATCTCTTTTCTTCCGCCTACTTCTCTTAACACCTATTCCTCTTAACTCCTCGCCCCTCTTTCCCTCAGTTTCAGGTTCTTTCTACAGCGCCAAGAAACCGCCTGGTAGTAGAGCGCTTTACAAAACCTTTTCAACTTCAACTTCATGTTGGGATTCAAGGAGTGGCACTGAAATGGCTGCAGTCTTTTTAGAAGACAGAGTTTTTTCGGTCTTTGAGGAAGACTATTTCCGAACCAGTGCCTCTTGCCTGTGGAGTCCCTCAGGGATCGGCTTTAAGCCCCACTTTGTTCAACGTCTACCTGAGTTCTCTGGCACATATTGTCACCCCATTAGGGGTGCAGATTGTCACCCATGCAGATGATACTCAGTCGTTTCACTGAATAAAAATGATAATTCAGGAGGGGGCCTTACGTTCTGCCTAGAAAAAGTGGGTGGTTGGATGGACACCTCTTATTTGAAGCTCAATGGAGCTAAACCAGAAATGATACTTCTTGGCAGGGCGGCCGCTCTGAATACAGACTCTTGGTGGCCTAACAGTCTTGGATCCCCCCACTCCGAAAAAGTCAATAAAAAGCTTAGGAGTCATACTGGAAGCTAATCGAGATTTTAAGGAACAGACGCGGAAAGTGGCAGGCTCCTGCTATGGCCTTCTGCGGATGATTAAAAAAAAATCTTCCCATTCTTCCTTTTATGGCCAGAAGATTGTTAGTACAAGCATTGATCCTGTCGAGGCTAGACTATGCGAATGCTATCTATCTTGGAGCCCCTGCGTCCACCACTAAAATATTACAGACTGTGCAAAATTCTGCGGCCCGGCTTTTAAAGGTCCCTAAACGCCTTTCAGCCAAACCTGCTCTAGACCTCATTACATTGGCTTCCAATCCAAGAAAGGATTCAATTTAAGGTTATGTGCATCGCACATAAATCACTGGCAGGAAAAGGATCCTCACTGATTCAGGCTATTGATTCTTCCCTACCAGCTCAAAAGAACCCTTAGATCAGAGGGTAAACACCTCCTAATAGTCCCAAAAGTTAAACAAACAAGAAGTGGAGGCCGTATATTCTCAAATAGTGCTGCCAAGTTGTGGAATCGTGTTCCCCTTCATATCTGCTCCCAGTCTAATCACTACCTTTTTCGTAAACATCTCAAAACTTTTCTTTCCCCCCCGATATGTTAGGAGTTTGAATTAGTGTTCTCTAGCGCTGGGATGCCCTCGGGTAACCAGGCACTTTTAAAGTGCTTTCTCATTCATTCATTCTTTTTTTTTTAAATATCCTTTATTGAATGCATAGGATAAAAGAAAACTTGAAAGATACATCATACTCATTTCCACATCTCAGAGATGTCTGCCATGTTCGCGGGGCACATTACACTATATAGCAGTTCACTGCGTCATACATCATGTCAGTGGTTCATTACAAATGTCCCAGCCGTGTTGGCGCAACAAAGGAGATGGCATAACAAGATAAACAATGAAGGGGAATAAGGGAAAGGGGGGTTATGGTCATCAAATTTGAAAATGTGGTGCGTGTGTCAGGTTGTGGGTGCATCGATGCATTGGGGGCTCGTGGGTGCTATTGAATCGTGGCTGTGGGCGCGAGTCCTGCGTTTGGGAGGGCAATGGGTCGGCGGTGGTAGGCGTTGGGCGGGATATCACCAAGGCGGTCAGTGTGGGATGTCGGCAACTAGCGCGCCAATGGTATTTTTGGGGTGGTCGTGTATGTTCCGGTCGGTGGTGCCAGGGTTGTGGTCTATGTGTCCTCCACTCCGCTCAGTGCCTCTTGGTCTCTTCTAGAGGGGGAATCATTTGGGGGGTTCCTTACTAGTTGGCATTCTTTGTGAAAGGAGCTTAGCGTCGCATCCCACAGCGTCGCGATTGGGAACTGTCTCAGTCCAGCGGTTTCCTCATTATGTAGGGAGGTGCTTTCCGCTCTCGCCCAGTTGTCTAGGGAGGTGCGCCAGTGTTCCGTCAGGGGTGGAGTAGCCCGCTTTCAGTGTTTCGTGATCAGCCTTTTGGCCGTGAGGAGGCCAAGGTCCCAGAAACGAGAAGGTACTTTATAATGTTTGGTCCGCTTGTATAGGCCTAAAAGGCATGGCTGTGCATCTTTCCAGTATCGGTAGCACAGTCTGCCAGTATGTCTGAATCTGTGGGCATTGCCACAGCGTATGTAACAAGTCTGCTCTCACCAGTGCATATCTTGGGCAGCTAGCTGCGGCGCCCAGGAAGTACTGGTTAATCTGGTCAGGTGAGAGGTACGCCCTATGCAGTATGTAGAACTGAATCAGTTTGAAGCGCGCGTTGCTGGGAATGTTTTTGGGGCCCGTTAGTACCATTGTCCTCTCCTTATCTGTCCAGTCTCGACCCCTGTCAGTTGCCCATTTATTACATAGTGGCTGTAGAGTATGTTGCGTGTGCGACAATAGCGCCCGAGTCAGCCAATGTACCACATGTGTGCCATTTCCCATGACATGCAGGTGCTGTATCAGTTGATGTGTAGGTAGTTCCTCTGTGATGTTACCCCACCGTTGCGTGTATGCCATGACTATTGAGGCGTGCTGTAAGAACTGTCCCGCTGGGAGACCCGTGTCATTGGCCAGTGTCCCGAAAGGTATCAGGGTACCCTCGGCGTATAAGTCCGCCATGGTGTCTACTCCTGTGCGTGTCCAATGTTCCAGTGCCGCTTCCGTGACAACGGAAGTGGCCTTTGGGGTGCCTAGGAGTGGGAGTGCTGGGGCACATGGCTTGGTGTGTTTTGTGAGCCGTAAGCTTCTGGCGTAGCATCTCATCGCCACTTCTACATGTGGTTGTGACGATTTCCTCGAGCGTGCCAGGGGGTGGAATAAGGCACGAGTCTGTGCGGAGGACAGCACCTCTGTTGCCGTGGCCGTTTCCTCCCGGTTCTTTCCCGCAAGCCAAACAGCCACCCATTGTAGCTGCGCAGCTAGATAGTAGAGTTCTAAGTTCGGTACTGCGAGGCCGCCATCACGGACTGGCGTATACAGTTTCTGCAGGGCCACTCTTGGTCTCCCAGTAATCCATATCAGGTCCCTAATCATGGTTGCTAGGTCTCTGAAGGTACGGACCTGCACGTATAACGGGATGTTGGCGAAGTAGTATAGGAGTCTGGGTAGAACAATCATTTGTCAACGTTACTCTGCTCGGAACATTGAGTGGTATGGTCTTCCAGAAGGCGATTTGGGACATTATGGATGTTATGGCGCGCCTTAGGTTGCCGTCCAGAATATCCGGGGGTGTTCTGTAAATATATATTCCCAGATACTTGAATGTGGTTTGATGCCATGGCAATTGTTCGCCATTAATCCTAATGTCAGGATCTGGAATGTCGGGATTGAAGGAATATGCCCCAGATTTGGCCCAATTCACTTCAAGGCCTGACATGGTCTCGAAGGACCGGAAGATTTCTGAGAGTTCCGGCGGTATGTGGGTGAGGTCCCTGACATACAAAAGCAAGTCGTCTGCATACAGCGAGACAATGTGTACACCGTCCGCTAGCGGGATGCCCCAGTGCGCGCCCCTGTTGCGCAATATCTCAGCGAGGGGTTCTATCGCGAGCGAAAAGAGCAGTGGTGACAGTGGGCAGCCCTGTCTGGTGCTGCGTCGTACCCCAATGGCGTTGGATAGCAGCTTACCCGTGCGGACTCGCACTACTGGGTGTCTGTACAGCAATCCGATCAGTTCAATATAATCATCCCCTAACTCGAACTTGCGCAACACTGACAGCAGGTAGGGCCATTCGACCAAATCGAATGCCTTCTCTAAATCCAGAACCAGGCAACCAGATCTCGGCCAATCCTGTACTGCATATGTTTGCACCCGGAAGAGTCTCCGTATGTTGTGGGAGGTGCATCTAGTGGGCACGAAGCCGTTCTGGTCACTGTGTATCAAGGCGGGTACTAGGGCTGCCAGGCGTCGGGCTAGGGTCGACGCCAGTATCTTGTAATCTGTGTTCAGCAGCGCTAGAGGCCTATATGAACCTAGGAGCGTGCCATCTCGACCCGGTTTAAGAAGGGACACAAGGGTCGCCTCATTCATCGACTGGGGCAAAGCCGAGTCTTCCACTGCCGCTGCGTATACCCTGAGGAGCTCCGGGATCAGGATATCGGAACAGGCTTTATAATATTCCGCAGGCAGTCCATCGGGGCCGGGGGCTTTGCCATTCGAGAGGGCAAAGATGGCCTCACGTAGCTCATCCGCTGTCTAGTTGGTCATCTGTTAGGGTTGGCAGCACGACGTCGTCCAAATACGCATCTATAGTGGGTTGTGTTGTTAGAAGGCGGGACTCATATAGCGCCCCATAGTGCGTCACGAAGGCCTCGTGGATCTTCGCCTGGGTGTATACCTTCGGGCCAGCGACAGGTTGTATCGCCGTCACGGGCGTTGTGCGCTCCTCACGTTGTATCAACCAGACCAGCAGCTTACCAGGTTTGTCTCCAATGTGATGTGTGCGAGCTGAGTGGGCCGTGTAGTTAATATGTTTCAACCTGTCAATCAGTCTATCATGTTCCGCCCGCGCCTCTAATAAGTCAGTGTCTGCGCCCGTAGCTGCTGCCTGTTCCGCCTGCAGCAAGCTCGATTCTAAGCGTCTGAGGTCAGCTTCTAATTGTCGTCGGGAATGGGCCCGAGTGCCTAGACATTGTCCCCCGAGGACCGCTTTAAAAGCGTCCCATTCAATCTGTGGTGTCGATGCCGTGCCAGAGTTGCCCTCAAAATATTGTGCAGTTTGTGCGCTTATGGAGCCTCGAAATGGGCCGTCTAGTAGTAGGTCGGGCTGTAACCTCCACGTAGGTAACGGGGCCAGTGGTTGCTCCCATGAGAGATCTAATAGATGTGGGTTGTGATCAGAGTGTGTGCAGCCCATATAGCTGGTATCTGTGACGTGAGGCAGGATCTCACTGGTGACCATGTACCTATCTAGGCGTACATGTAGGGCGTGAGCTCCCGAATAATATGAGTAGACTCTGGAGTGTGGGTTACGAGAGCGCCACGCGTCATGTAGATCCCATTGTGTGGACCATGCCTGGAGTGCGTTCGCAGTATTTTGTGCCTGTGAGTTGGGTGGTGGAGGGTGGGAGCGGTCCAGGGCTAGATCCAATGAGCTGTTGTAGTCCCCGCCGAGCACCCAGGGGATACCATGCCAGGGGGCCAACGTGTGTGACAATTGGGCAAGGAAATCCGTCAGTCCCGCGTTAGGCGCATACACTGATGCCAGTACCAGTGGGTTCCCATCCAATCTGCCGTGGACTACTACGTATCTCCCCCCGGGATCTATGTGTACGTCCAGTGTGGTGACCCACACCAATGTCCCCTTAGCATAAGACGAGAAACATGTAGCATATAATTGCCCTCGCCATCTGCGACGTAGCGTGGGAGTTTCCGTGGCGCTAAGGTGTGTTTCTTGTAGGAGGGCGATTTGTATGTGATGGCGTTTGAGGTACGAGTAGATTTGGTAACGCCGGAATGGTGTATGTATACCCCTCACATTCCATGTACAAATCTTAATGGCTGACATTACATTTGTTTAATAACGTTCCCCTCCCAGGCCGCCCACCACCCCGCCGCGCAACCCATGCTTGCCATCGAGCAAACATTCCCTGCAATCGAGCAGATACTCAAGTTGGCACTCCACTTCGCTGAGACCAGAGGAGGGGAAGGGAACATGGCTAAAAGAACAATGAGCCAATGAACATCATGAACAGTCAAAATACCAAAAGGTCGGATGCGAAACGTGCTCCCGTCCATACTCTCTAGGAGAGCAACCAAATTTAAGTCTAAGGGGGTGGTTGTGCTATGCGCACTTGATCAGTTGTTTCAAGTCAGTAAAGTTATTGCATGAAGGCCCACTGCCTTCCTGGGAGGAATGTGCCAGTCTATACCGCCCTTGCATACAGGGAGCCCCAATTATACATGCATTTAAACATTATACTTTACGCGTCCCAATCGAACTGCCACCAGGCGAAGCGTCTCTGTAGCTGCACCCTGGCCAAATGCGGGCACGTAATGCCGATTAGTGGTCTCTTGCCCGCTGGGGAGGCTCCTGGTGTGCGTTCGCCGCTTGTCCGATTTTCAGGGTTAAGGGCGCATATCGCTGCTGTGTGTGCTTCCTGCTGTCGCAGCGCTGCGGTCTCGGTAGTGCGTTTCTCCAGAGCCGTTGTGGTGGTGCTGGGCAAATGTCTCTGCAGATTGCCAATTACGCTGTGTGGTTAGCTGATGTAGTCCGCCGTTTGGGGAGTGACATCCGGTCGTTCTTCCGATGCTGGGGAGTCCGGTACACCATAAATGGCTTCGTCGTTGCTGGGAAATTCCTGCGTGCCGCCGCCCGCCACGTCGCTCTGCGCAGGGGATCTGCTGAGTTCCATCAATAGGCGGAAGGCATCCTGTTTCTCCTGTCGTGCGGCGTCCGCTGGGGGGGAGGAGGGGGGGGGGGGGGGGGGGGGGGAGTTCTTGTCTCGGTTCTTGCCGCGGCCTCTGGCGGGGTCCAAGTCTTCTTCTGTTGCCTCCGGGTTGTCGCCGGGGCGCAGGTCCTGCAGTCTTTCTGGGGTCCGTATCTACGCCACTGTCCAGCCATGATTCCACATCCGTGGGGTCTGTGAAGAAATGAGTTAGTTCCCCGGCCACAACTCTCAGTTTCGCAGGAAACAGCAGAGAGTATTGCAGGCCTATCTGTCTCAGGCGCTTTTTCACCGCCATGAAGGAATGTCTTTGCCGCTGTACCTGTATGGTGTAGTCCGGAAAGAACATTACTGACGCATTTTCAATCCGGATCTCTTGGGAGTTTTTGCGTTTCGCGTAGTATGGAGCCCCTGTCTCGGTAGTTCATTATGCGGAGCAGCATGGGCCTCGGGTTGGAGCCTGTTGTTAGAGGTTTGGTAGGGACTCTGTGAGCTCGTTCTATTACGAAGTGCGGGGAGAGAGATCCCTCCGGCAGTATGTCCTTCAGCCACTGTTCCATGTGTTCCTCTGGGGATCTCCCTTCCCATTTCTCCGGGACCCCGACCAAGCGCACGTTATTCCTGCGTGTCCTGCCTTCCGCATCCTCGGCTCTGTCCTCCAGGAATTCCACCCTGTTCAATAAATCCTGTATTTGCTTGTGTGACTGGTTGGCTTGAGGGTGAAGCGATTGCATAGTGTCTTCCAGAGTCGTGGTGCGTTCCGCCAGTTTCTTATGGTCCGCCCTTAGGTGCGTCAGGTCTATGACCACGCTGTAGGAAGGTACATCCTGACTATGGTTGCCCCCAACTTTTTGCCCTGTGTTTTAGCTGGTTTTGGACATAGTCGACCTGGGATCCTGCCAATCAGGACCCCAGGCCTACTGCTCTCTCTGTAAAATGGATTCCATGCACCTTAGGTGCATTTCCAATTGGTACTGGGCCACCCTATCAGACCCTGTAACTCAGGGCATGGGTGTACCCAGGGCTGCCAGGGGCTGCAGAATGTATTATGCCACCCCTGGCTGGCCTCCTAAATTTGACACAACTGGCTGCATGACAGCTGGGGCAAAGTCGTGTAATCACCCTTTGCTGTAGGTGTAGTATACCTATACCCAACCCTAAAATGGACACACAGATTCCTATCAGTCACTCCTATGGCAGGCCTTAACAATCCTGAAGGCAGAGTGCTTGGAATCGTGTGAGATGGTGCTCTGGCATGAGCTGAGCCTGTCTGCAGCTTGTAGAACCAAGTCCTAATAGCTGTTCCATGATATCGCATACCATATACTCTTAAGTGCATTATAATCCTCGCGGTTAAATGCTAACTTTGGTATTGCTTTATCAAAACATGTCGAGTAAGGTGTCATACGAATTGGAATACTAACCCCTCGCCAATTCTGGCGACGGGGTTAGCATTCCACCCTTCTAGAGGGACACGACATGTATGTAACTGTGAACCCCGGTTAAAGTTAAACGAAGCCTCAGCTCCACAAAATGGATGCTGCCACCACAGACACGAGTCTGACCTCCTGCTGCTGGGAGTCCTTCCAGCGAGGGAGGCCTGGACAAAGGGTTTCCTGTCCGGGGCGGTGCTAGCACCGTCCCAGACATGGTTTTGTGTATCCTGGGTAGGCAGGGCTTTTCAGGAAGGTGACTGCTTGAGTGGCACCCCGGTGCTCACTACGCATAGGCCGGTCAGAACCAGTTCCAGGGGCACACCAGCCCCTGGCCTGGGGAAAGTCCGGCATGGCAGAGGGGTGTAACCACCCCCCTCCTAGTCCCACCCATAGGCAGGACCTAGTCAACGGGTCAGCCCCCTTTTTTAGTATAAAGATGGGAGCGGGCCCCCTGTTCAAATTAGATCATCTTTGGAATCAAGACACGACTTTCTGCGAAAGGACTTCAAGATTTCTTCCTCAAGATTCTCCCTTGTGGCTAAGGAGTAGTCACCCTGCATCCGCAGGCACCATCCTAAGAACACTGCGGTCTGCTGCAAGTCCTTCACGAATCCGACGACCCAGCTCGACGAGACCCGGCTTCCCTGGCACCTCTGACCTCTACTCACCTCTACAGCAAAGCTGAGAACTGTGAGTGCGACGAGACCTCGAGGGACCGACGATCGCCAAGACTGCACGACTTCTTTGTAACAAGCCCACCGAGTCTTCCACTGGTGAGGGCTTTGGGGTCCGAGAAGCCCCAACCCTGCGCAGCTCCAGCACCCAAGATCAGCCTCCCTGCATCTCCACGATCTGCGTGGGGCCCTTCTGCTGTTTGCTGTGCACCGCGTTGTTTGGCTACTAGCCGGCTGGCTTGTGGCCTTCTGAACGACGCCCGAAGACATCACTGCTGCTGGTCTGGTTGCTCCAGACTGGCCCTTGCTTCCTTCTTCAAGAGAGGCACCCCGGACCCTCCTGGTCCACTCCAGACGCCATTTTAGGTCCACCGCGTGGGCTTGAATTTGCCAAGGCTTTGTTGCCCAATCCTGGGTCCAGCGACGCCGACAGCTTCTATCTTCGTGGGACAGCTCGCTCCTCCATCCTGGTCGCCGACAACGCCTCCTGGTCCGTGAGATCTCCGAGCACAGCGTCACCCACTCGCCTAGTCGAGGTGGCTACCATCCGGTGCCCTCCTGGTGCCCACTGACTACTGGCTAGTAGTCACGAACTTGGTCCCCTCTGCTTTCAGGTGTCATCTTCCTTCGATCCAGGCTTGGATCCATCGAACTTTCTTCACTGGTCGCCTGCCAGCAACTTCTTTCTTCCAGGCTCCTGGTCCGTCAACGAGGATTCCCGACGTCCTTTGAGTCCTATGCAGCTGCAGCCCCTGGGCTAGGTAACTTCGGCATTTCGGTGCCCCAGCATAGCCTCAGTATCCAAGGGTCAGAATCCACTTTCGTTTTCTTCCTACCAGGTCGGGTTCGCCCGAGAACACTAACTTTGCAATTCCTAGCTACCATAGACTTTGTCCCGCATCTCGCGTGAGAGTGCACACACTGCACCCGAGTCCCCTGGGTCTCCTAGAAGTAATCTAACGATTCTATAGTCAAGTCCTAGCGATTCCAAAGCCTATTAGTACTGTACTTACCTGCTAGTAATTTCGCATTCCACTTTTCAAGTATATGGTTTTCCGTGCCCCTCGGGCATTTGTATATACTGTGCTAACTTAAGTATTTTTGTAAGAGATTTGGTTTGTGCTTAGTACCCTGTCCTCATAAAGAGTACAGGGCTGTTGTGATTCTTAATAAATAACTGTTTATTTTCATAACACTTGTGTGGTGTCCTTTCACTTGGTGTTCAAGGGGTATATGTGGTATAACAGCTGGCTTAACACGCCCTCTCGAGTCTTTAGCCTTAGACTGCTCGTATCCACGCTACTAGGATAGCTGGTCTATAAGGTTGACTTACAACCAATCATCAATGAGGGTTGCTGGACTGATACATAGTGTTCACTAGAATAGTGAGCACTGCATATCAGGCCACCTTCTCACACACGCTATCAATTTTGGTGGCCAGGGAGGTGCGGGTCAGTTGTATGGATTCTTCCAGTCTCTCCATTGCTGCCAGCATGGTGTCTAGCTTCGCCGCTGTTTGGTCTGGGTCGTTGCTTTTCCCGGACTTGTCCATTTTGCCCTTTGAATTCGTGCCTCCAGTCCCGGTTCGTGTTCTAGGCCCGTTAGACATCTGTGCCACGGTGCTGCTCCCGCTTTAGCGGCGAGGTCCACCTCCAGAGGGACAGCCTATGCGTGCGTCTGTCGTGTGGCGGGGCAACGGACTATCTCCCAGTGCTCACGGCCTGTGGGTGGGCAGGGGCCCGTGTCCGTGTCCTCGTGGCGGCGGCTTACAGCACCCGGTGTCAGCTAGGCTGCCGCGCCTCTGTTTGCATGCGGCGTGGGGCCGGCGCGTGCTTCCCCGTGGTGAGTCAGGTGCGATGGTGGGTCGTACGGGCCACTGCGCCGCCTATGTAGTGCAGGTGGCGCTGTGGCGTCGTGCTTCCTCAGCTGAGGGCGCCCGTGCGTCCCCGCCGCGTTTCGCCTGAATGCGATTGATCTGTTTTACAGGCGGAGCTCCTCAGGGTGCTTCGCAGTTGCGTCGTCAGAGCCGGCCGTGACCGCCGCCTAGTCGCGCGCCACTCGTGGCGGTGCTGCTCCTATCCTGCGGGTCGCCAGGTGGAGGGGTAAGGTCCCTGGCCTCCCCGGAGGGTATAGGTAGGCCCCCGCAACTGGTGGAGCAGCCTCCCCCTTCCTACCTCCGGCCCGTGGCGGTCAGGCCAGCTCCATCCAGCTGCACTCAGCCTGCTGTCCGGTCAGGTGTCGAGGCAGCTAGTACATGATGTGTGGGCTCCCCGGTCGGGTCAGGTCGGGTCCCGGGCGCCACCTCCACGCCACAGCTCCGAGCGTCTGCCTCGTGTGTAGGCCGCAATTTCAGGCCTTCCGCGTCCGTCGAAGCCCCGGACTTTCCTGAGCGCCTCCCCAGGTCGGGTGCGACGTGTGCTGCCTCAGCGCCGCGGAATCCCCGGTGCATCTTGTGTGCACCGATCTCTCCTAAAGTCGGCAGAATGCTCAAGGGTGACGTCCCTCTGCAGCGCCGGCGGTTTTCGGCCGGCTGTGAGCGGTGTATCCCCGGATAAATGCGCCGGAGAGCGGAGCTCTACCCCAAGGCGGCCATTCCCATTGTGGGCTTAGCCACGCCCCGTCACTGGCTTTCCTCATTCATTCATTCATGTTATGTGTGCATGTTTAGGAGAGTAGAGTTAGAAGTATAACTCACCACCTCAATAGTGGTACGGGTGCTTCTCCTACACCCAGTGGTAGAGACTGTGTAATTACATAAAGGCTGCTCTTCATCTAGATGAAATTCAATGTCCCCGGAGGGTTGATTACACCCTTACTAAGGATGCCCACCTGAAAAATGCCAGACACACTGAGCCATGATGACAGAACAAATGCATTCACAATGCAACTGTTCAGCAACAAGAGATGCACAGGTTATAAGTGTCAGCTGCGGCAAATGGTGTTCGAAGCACATGACTTAAAGGCAGAGTGAAGCGACTTCAGCAGTCCAAGCTGAAACAAAAGGCAAGGGGCCAAGGGGTGGGGAACAGGACATTAGCAAAGAAAAAAGACCAACGTGTCAGGGCAAAGTCCCTAGGTAAGAATTTGTGACCGAGAGATAAGCTAGTTCAAATTAACAGGGTTCGATGGTAAAAACATGTACGGTTGGGGTGCTCGCTATACTGGTGCTCAAAGCTTTGGTTATGATCACAGCAGAAGCAGTTTGCAGCCCATCTTCCGGTGATAGGTACCCCAAAGGTTGAGAATTCAAGAGGGATAGGACTCAATAGTACTTTCAAAAACGTGGCATTTATTAGCCGTAGAACAACGGCAACTCCGCTTCTTGTTAGTAAATGTTTTGCCCTCTTCAAACTCAAGGTCACATACCCCAATCTGACAACCTCCCCAATGCATTTCACAAAACATTTTGAGAAAGATCTTTTAGTGAATTAAAATAAAATCATAAAGACACAATTTTTTATGAAATATACTGGTTTGCAATAGCTGCACTCATGCGTGTAGGAGAAAAAGTTCCCAGGTAAGGAGGCAGACAGTGCTCCTACAGATTTGGCCTGGGTACAGATAAGACAAGCATACTCTCAGACCCTATAGTTATTTCAGTGCCGAGGCAAATGCCCTGGTCTCAACCTAGCAGGAGGAGGGCATCCCATAAGTATAGCTAAGGTAGCTCATAAGGACGACTACATAAGATTCAGCATTAAACAGAGGCTAATTTTATTTTGTTGGGTGCTCTTTGTTTGGAGGATCATGATACAAGTTACCCCATCACATCTTTTGTCCAACCTTAGTTACATCAGGCTTACAGGACACACATTTTCACAGCAACAATTCGAAGAAAGGAATAAATGACCTGCGCAGGATGTGAATTCACAACAGCAGTTACTTAAAATCCTCACTCCGCATGAAACTTTTTTGGCCTGTATCTTGCCAAATATTCTGTGGCATCCTCTGGAGGTTGGAGCATGGTTTACAATAAACTTGAACTACTAAGACTAATGAAGACCACATCCTACTTGGGAGGGGTTTATACAGTGTACATCAGTACACGAGGTAGTACACGAAAAGATTGAGGTTAGTATAAAACAACATCACTGAGTGAATGCAGGATAAAGGCCTCTGTGGCCCCAGAGCTACAAACTGAGCACAACATATGCACAATCAGGGAGACCCACAAAGCCCACCTTTGCAGACATCCGGACAGGTGAGGCTGGGGAAGGAATAAGGGAAGTGAAAGAAAAATCTCTTCTGTGGACAGGAAAAAGAGACCTAGCTGAGAAAGCAGCACAAGGCAGATGAATTTCAATTTCCTGGGTTTTGAGTGCTCTAAATAAGGAGAGCTGTATTATTATTGTATGACGTTTGTGTTTTTGTAAAACAGTCCAGTGTTCAGATGACCAAAGTCCATGCTAAACAAATCTTAGATTTTTTTTTTTAAACTGGACATAATCATAAAAAAGTCTACGTTTTCATAGCAATAGGTACCAATTATTAAAGTTTTGCCTAGATTTGAACTAATGCCCTGTGACTGCACTCTGGTTGAGATGCTACCAGGAGAGTCAAGAACACCAAACTAGGGAACCAGGACTTGGCTTACTAAACACAAAAGAAATATATGATGTACATGTTGCATGACAGAAATAGCTCAATGAAGAAGGCATAGATCACAGGCAAAGTTCACATAAGGAAGAAATGCTCCTCAAGGGAAGGGCCAGCAGGATGAAGACAATTGTATCATCAGCAAAAATAACATGCCAGATGGCAGCTCATCTACAAGGCACAGGCAATGGCTGCTCTATGCTAAGGTTTGCAGAAAGCGGCATAGATGTTTGCTATGAGTACGACTGAAACACTGCATATTTGTTCCTTATAGGAGGATGGCAGGGTGCTTTACACATGAAAAATTCAATGACGATGACTTACTTGCAAAAGGAGCTTTGGTCACAAGTCTTGAAGTTGCTCCGGTCGACAGCCAGTGAGACCGAGAGGTAGAGGGAGGTGAACAGGATGAATCTCACACAAAACCTGACAAAAAGGTGAAAGGGAGAGAAACGGGTACAGCCAACATCAGTTAACTATTCACACAACATTTATTATCTGGAACCTGAAGGAGAAACAATGGTAATGAAACTCGCTTGAAATTAGCAAACAACAGAGATGGACAAGGAAACAGTATACAATCCTAGAAAGAGAACTAACATGCAAGATGTTTATCAGAGGCAGAGCAACTAACTACCCTGCAGTAACCCAACAACTGGCAGAAGGCGTTAGAGAGAAAAACTTGCAGTAAACCAAATACTGGCAGAAAGCATTAGGGAGAAAAATATATCTATCAGCGAGCAGGAAGATTTTGCCTTAATTTGTCCGATTGAGACAACGTTACTATAAACAGCTGTCTACAGGGAGGTATAATTTCGATCTCTTCAGCGAGCTTTAAACCGCATTATTGACCCCACACCACAAGTTGCTGCGCTGGGTCTTTTGGAGGGTCTGTGAGGCAACAGATGCTTGGTCGGGCTGGGCATTTTTATCGCTAAGAGGTAATGCTTGAGTGAAGATCTCTGTGGCGCCTCCCTGGAATGCCGCTTGGCGCAGGGCAATGGACTGGTGAGCGAAGATGGAGGAGGCCATCTACAGGGCCCGGGGTTGCCCCCACAAATATAGGAGAATACGGGGTAGATGGTGGAACCATTATGGACTGGAATGATTTGCAGTGTGAAACTGTATTTATTGCCTCTCTTATCTTTGCATCTGGTCATCAAGTTTGTATTGTGTTCCATAAAATCACAAATGACACTGAATTTTAAACTGCTAAATGAATTCTGGACTGGTGTCAATTATTTTTAATAAACCATAACCAAAGTAATAATACTATACAAATTAAAGTGATATTAAAATCATCATGTCTAGTATAAAGGCTTGCATTTTTTTTTTCATTACATTTTTTTTACTGCCGTTCCAAACTTGACATGAGGGAGAAAAAAGGATTGGTGTTGCTACAGCATGAAAGTTGGATGTACATCATAAAAATAGGTTTACTTCACATGGCAGCTAGTCTCAGATTTAACAAAAACGTCGATCTCCATTTTCCACATGGGATCAACAGTGGTCTGCGCAGTATTTTAGACACATTGTCACAGAAACTGTGCCCCGAGGGTTAGACACTGAAAAAACTTTAGGAATGCTTGCATGAACAGAGAAAATGGGGCAGACAAAAAAAGTCACAGGAACCATCCAGTGATAGCTTTTAACACCACACCCAGTCTGGTCATGGTGCAGGTTTTCTTGGGTTGCAAAAGCAAGGCAGCTCCTACACTTAGCAAGCTTATTTTCCTTACAATTCGAATTTGGTTTTTTTATTTTTTTTTTCTTAATGGGGCTTCCCTCATAGAAGGTTTTACAAGTGACACGTAAATTGATTATTTATAGTCACAATAGCATTATAATATCCAAGTCTAGTTGTCTAAAGACCAAAAAATGAATTCACAGAATACTTATAAATAAATACTTGACAATTATTAAACATAAAAAAGATCATTTGAAACAAGTATTAATATACAAAGATTCTGTGTTCACAATATAAATATTTGCAGAAAATCTTTTAACTTAATAATACTGTTCACATAGTCAAATGTAAAAATATCATGATTCGATCAAACGGGGCACGACAGAGGCCATCGTCATGGGATGTGCAATTTGAAATTCAGTCATCCCCTTGGGGACACCTTTTTTCCTCAGTGTGAAAAGAGGATTCCAAACAATTGTTCCTTTTGTTATGTACGTATTTTTATTCTTCTTTCATTTCTCTTTTCGGTATGTTTAACATTTTTTTTATCTCTGAGTTTTTCTGTCATGTTTATACCAGCGACACAGTTATATTTCAAGTCCAATGCATTTCGGGCATGCTCATAACGCCCTTCATCAGGGAATCAACACTATAAACAAAATATAAAAATAATGAGTAAATGTACTGTGTGTGCATCATGTTCAAACTAAACTGAGTCTAAAACAAAGCCAAAATGAAAAAAACCTATCCAGTGCATATTTTACCAACATCACCGTTAACAGCTCAAATGCCCGTGACGACACAAATAAAGTGCAGCTTCTCTCAGTATCACTTACATGTCGCTTTTGCACACCTTCAAACTTCGTGTTTAACTCGCTGAAACGAAACCAGTACAAACTATAAGAATCCATGTTATATGTTATGCCACATCTCCCTAACTTAACAGCACAAACATAATCAATCTTCCTTTTACGAACTAACCTGAACTGCGGTATAATGGCATCTTCATTGCCTTCTTCCCGCCAAACTTCCAACAACCTCCTTTACGATCATTCTCCATATAAACAAACAACGTAGTCCGCTATAGGTTGATATTCCGATCACGTGATCTATCAAACTAAACAAAATACTACGAACTTCATAGCAATATATCCAAACTAAAGCTTCACCTTGAAACTACGTAACTCTATCATATCTCATAAGGCTAAGGCTAACCGATCCGGTGTATGGCTTGTGCAAAAATAATAATCCAATTCAAACATTCCCAAAAATCAAAACGATACGGGGGGCGGGGGGGAATGTTAAACATACCGAAAAGAGAAATGAAAGAAGAATAAAAATACGTACATAACAAAAGGAACAATTGTTTGGAATCCTCTTTTCACACTGAGGAAAGAAGGTGTGCCCAAAGGGATGTCTTTAGTGTCCCATTAAAGACACGAGTCGTGATTCACAATCAGGCGCCCAGGGACGTGGTCGCCACCTACGGAGCACCCACAACGGATACAAATTTTTGCATAATTTGTTTAGCTGTGCACTAATCCCTATCTGAAGTAAACATTTTGAAATTCAGGACACTTTATTTATTTTATTTATTTATTTTATGTAGTTTGTAGAGCGCGCAGCTACCCCCGAAGGGGTGTCCCGGCGCTAAAATCCAGAGTTACCAAGGGAAAGGGGAAGTGAAGCAAGAGGAGCAGTGGGGAGACTAAAGTCCGGAGAAGAGCCAGGTTTTAAGTTTGGCTCGGAAAATGGATTCAGAGGGACAGAATCTCAGCTCAATTGGAAGGGAGTTCCACAATTTGGCAGCAATGACACTGAACCCTCTGCCACCAGTTCTAGATAATCTAAAACGGGGCGAGATCAGGAGGCGGAGGTCATTAGATCTCAGGGATCTGGTGGAGCGGGATATCGAAACCCGTTTTTTCAGATAAGTAGGTCCGAAGTCGTTGACGGCTCGATAGGTGAGGGTGAGGACCTTGAACTGAATGCGGCTAGCCACTGGAAGCCAGTGGAGTTCCCTCCGATAAGCAGAAACAGATTGACGGTACGGGATATTACCGATCAGTCTGGCTGCAGCATTCTGGACAGTCTGCAGCCGGCCTATCAGGTACTGGGGGGCACCAGCATAGAGGCTATTGGCATAGTCCAAGTGGGACGTGATGAGGGCTTGGGTGACTGTACGGCGGGAATCCAGGGGGAGATAGGGAAGGATTTTTCTTATCATGCGCAGTTTCATGAAGCAGGCGGAGGTGACTTTATTAACCTGGGTTTTGCATGACAGGGAGTCATCAAATTGGAAACCTAGATTCCGAGCCGAGTGAACGGGGGACGGGGCGGGATCAAGCGCCGTGGGCCACCACCAGGAGGAGGGGATGGAGGTTCTCTGATTGAAAAACAGAACCTCCGTTTTGTCTGCATTCAATCTGAGGTGATTCGCGGTCATCCAGACACTGATGTTGTTAAGGCATTGGCGAAAATTGACGAATGCAGAGTCCGAGTGGTCCCTGAAGGAGAACACCAACTGTGTGTCGTCAGCGTAAGAGACCACCCTGACTCCGTAGGACTCCACAACGTCGGCCAGGGGGGCAAGATAGACGTTGAAGAACAGGGGGCTGAGGGCGGAGCCTTGCGGCACCCCACATGACAGAGGTTTTTTCTCAGACTTGAAGGGACGCAACAGTACCCTTTGACTTCTAGATGAGAGGAAGGACTCGATCCAGCCGGGATATCACTCCTAAATTGATAAAGTAATATATGAATAGTTATCAAACAAAGCTAGTGCGGACCCTCAAGAAAGAGTTGCTTACAGTTTCTGTAATAAGCCACAAAAGTAATCAATATCTAAAAGGAAAACGGCTCACTGGATAACTCTCTAAAATGTAAACAAAACATAACTTTTCAGTATTTGAGGACACTCATTCCAGAGGTACCCCTCACTCACAATTATGCCAATTTGAAATCAGACTTTAACAGTTATCCGTACTGATAATATTATATGCATTGAAGGCACACATACGTAAATGAAATTTTGTTTCATTAACAAAGGCATATGTTCAGTTGAAAAGCCTCTAAGAGAATGAGGAAGCAGTTACTTTGCTTTCATTTCCAGATTAGATTATTGCCTCTACAGACCTAGAAAGAATATGAACTACAAACTATGTACCCTGAAAAAAGGAAATGGCTCAGGTGGGTTTCCTAGACTTCTCATCTCTTTTGATTAAGTACATAATACTCCACCCTGGACAACCACAATACTGCCCTCTGCACAACTCTGCAAAACAGTAGGTCAAAGTCGGTTTCATCAGCATTTATTGCATGATGTTTGGACAAGTGAAAGGACAGGGGAGCGCTGTCTGCATTAAAGTGCCCTAAAAGAGTAAGAAGTATAGTCCATAAAGTGATGCTGTAGATAGAGCTAGTCAAAATATACTGCAATAGAAAATATATTCCTCCAGCCACCACCAACCCTACGTTATGTCCGCTACTAACAATGGAAGTGATTCTTGTGTTAGACAATTGCTTTTAAACAGATTAACCTAGGTTCAAGATAGAATATAAATTATATTATCACGTCATTTAATTCACATTATAAAAAATTAAGTTGTAAACAAAGTTTAGAAAGAAAATTCATATATTAATTGTTCATCACCATAACTAATGTTAAATTGTGCATATGGGGCGTGGCCAAGATGGCGGGGTGAGCGGACGCTTCCTCCCGTAGCTCCTCCGGCCCAGCTCAGCTCGAGCCCCGATTCCTGCGCTTCTCTCCCCCCGCGGCTGCATTGCGGGCGAGAGAACTGTGCCGGAGTTCTTGGGGCACATTTTGATACCACTTTGACTCCTGTTGCCCCGGGGGAAGTGCCCGAGAAGCTTGTTCAACGATCGGTCCGAGGAGTGGAGCCTGGATCGGCCCGAGGAGAAGAGCCTGGAGGCGGAGCGTGTTGCGGCGCTGTCCGCGCGCCTCGGCCGAGCCGAGTGCTGAAAGCTGTTGATCCCGAGGGAGCAGACTCGGCGGACTCCGCGGAGTGCGGGGGCTTCCTGGCTGGCGCCCTTGTGGCTTGAGTCATCGCTGGACAACTGACCCCAGACCTGCGTTGGCGATCTACCCCCTTGCCATGGGTGTTGGTGTGTGACGCCATGCGGACCCCGGGCCTGGAGGCGGGGGACGGCGGAGTCTGACCGGCGACCGCTCTGAGTGTACTACCCGATGCGACCGGGGGACGCGGGTTTTGCACCTTCCCGACCCATGGCTGTTCGAGGGTCGCCTACAGACTTGCTGGCCTAGGCTGCCCTCTCGGGTTCCGCCCTCCCGCCATTTTGTCACTGAGGGACTGGCACTGGCGACCCTCGCCCGCGCCCTTGTCATACGGGCGCCTCAGTCCATCTTGGCGCCTATGCCGTCCTCCCTGGAAGTACACGGCTGAAGGACTCCGGCCTGGCCCCTGATCACCGCCCTGACTGGCTCGATGGTCGTCTCACCCTGGCCTGTGCCGCCATTTTGTCGCCTGTGACGCACCGCCTTTGTCTTCGGCGAGGCCTTCACATCTGCTGCCCACGAGCGGCCGGTTCTAAGCTTTACCCACCGCGGAGGCCAAGATGACTGGGAGAGGAGGCGCGAGGCGGGGGGATTGCACTCTGCCGGACATGCTCAGCAGGGCCCAGCAACTGCGAGACAGGACGCAGCCGTCCCCGGGGTCCTCCCGGGCCTCAACGGATGCCACCGGAGGCGAACCTCCAGTCACGAGGTCCTTCATGGAGGACTTATTCAGCTCCCTCAAGACCGAGGTGGCCGGAGAGGTCCGTGAAGTGCGTAGAGAAATCGAGGGCCTAGGCGAGCGGGTCGACACAGTGGAAACGGCAGCCCAACGTCGCGATGAGGAGATTGTTCATCTCCAGCAGGACGTTCTCCGCCTACGGGAGCAGTGTGTCGAGCTCCAGGCCCACTCTGAGGACCTCGAGAACAGGTCCAGGCGGAATAATATCCGGGTGCGGGGCGTCCCGTCCGTGGATGAGGGTGCGGACCTGGTGGCCTATCTGCAGGACCTGTTCCGAGACATCTTGGGAGAAGGAGCGGACTTCCCGATCCGCATCGACAGAGCGCACAGAGTGGGCCGCCAGCGCCAGTCATCGGCACCCCCACCTGATATCTTGGCATTCCTGCCGGATTTCCCCCTCAAGGAGCGCATTATGACGGAGGCCCGCAGGAAGCAGCCACTATCTTTCTGAGAACGACCCGTGGCGCTCTATTAAGATCTGTCCGCCATCACGCTGCAGAAGCGCAGGTCTTTCCGCATCGCTACGGACTTTCTGCGGGAGCATGAGACGGCCTACTCCTGGGGTCACCCCTTCCGTCTTATCTTTCGATGGAATGGGGTGCTACACCAGCTGCGCTCCTTACAGGATGTTTGTGGGGTGCTGGGACTCACAGCTACAGAGGAGGAGGGAGCGACGCCCGCATGGAGGCGCCCCGAGCGAAGGGGCCGAAGGAGGTCGAGGAGGCGCCAATCGTCGGCGACGGCGAGCCGCCCTGACTCCCCCACCATCAGGGCGGATATGGCGGAGGCCCTGAGGACTGCGGCCAGGAACTTGCCTGACTCTAATGGCGTGGCCCAGACGGCCTAACTTCACTCCGGGGGGAGAGACTCTTAGCCTCTACGATGCTGGGTTGGGGCTGGGGGTTGGGGGGGAGAGGTTGGAGGTGAGTGGCTGGACGTCCACTTGACTGTTTTCTACGGACTCGCCTGTTTGGGCTAGACTGAGACAATGGGGTGTTTTTTCCTGTTTTTGGTTTTGGCTGGTTGCCATGGGTTGGTTTTGGGGGGGTTCAGGAGTTGGTTTGATGTTGGGGGGGTCCCGTCCGATGTTGTCCGAGCACATGCGAGGCCGCCTCTGGCCTTCCCCGCGCACCTGCCCCGCGCGCCCCCTCCACTGATCCCTCGCTTGCTACATAGCGCTTTGCTTCCCTGGGAGCGATGCCGTCCTTGAAAGTAGTGACCCTTAATGTTAAGGGTCTGAACAATCCTGTGAAGCGTAGGGCGATCCTTTCCCTGCTAGAGGGTTCGCAGGCAGACATCTGCCTCCTGCAGGAAACCCATTTACTCTCTAAAGATTGCCATAGGTTGCGCTCTGCCAAGTTTCCCACGCAACTCTTTTCCTCGGCAGCGACTAAGACTGCGGGGGTAGCCATTCTTCTAGCCAGCTCCTTTAGGGGCGAGGTGTTGTATAAACATGCCGAGCAGAAGGGGAGGCTCCTAGTGTATCGCATGCGGCTGGGAGGTGTTGCCTTCACGGTTGGCTCCGTGTACAGCCCGAATGACCACCAGGATTGTTTCCTGGAATCTGTGTTGGTGGACGTCACTGCCTCGCCCGATCGCCACGTTATCTTGGGGGGAGACCTGAATATGGTCTTCGACTCCGCCTTGGATAGGTCTGCCCAGCGCTTTCCGCAGACGGGGGAGCTTTCTAGAGCGGTGCAGGACCAGATCGCAGAGATGGATCTGCATGACCTCTGGCGCAATATGCACCCCACCGATAGGGACTATTCTTATTTCTCCCACGCACATCGTACTTATTCGCGGTTGGACTACCTCTTGGTGAGCGGCCCGCTTCGCTCGGCCGCCACGGCGGCAGACATCGGAGTCTTGTCCCTGTCCGACCATGCACCGGTTTCCGGAGTATTTGCTTGGCCAGCGGCCCCCCCCCTCCAGAGGGATGTGGCGGCTTCGGGACACGCTTCTCCATAAGAAGTCGGTGGTGAAGCGAGTGGGGGAGGTCATTCAGGAGTCCTGACCCACAATAACAACTCCGACACGTCCCTAGCGACGCAATGGGCGGCCTTGAAAGCGGTCGTCAGAGGGGAGTTTATCTCCATTTCCTCGGCGGAGAACAGGGAGCGGCAACGTAAGAGGGATGAACTGACGGCGCAAGTCAGGGAACTTGAACAGGTTCACCGCCGGACGGGGGCCCCTCGAGTTTGGAGGCAGCTGAAGGCGGCGAGGAAACTCCTTTCTGCGCTGGACCTGGACCGGGCGGAATATGCGGCGCTGCGCCTGAGGCATGCCTTTTACACCGGCGGGGACAGATGCGGTAAGCTCCTGGCCCACCGGCTCAGGGCTGCGCAACAACGCAACGTAGTAAAGGAGCTAGTAGGCGCGGATGGGGTCCCGGTTTCCGGTGACGTGGAGGTGGCGGATTCCTTCCGTGCCTTTTACGAGGCGCTGTACGCTGCAGAGCCCTCCCCACCGGGAGAGGCTGAGGCCTATCTGGAGTCAGTGACCCTCCCGGCCTTGGATCCCGCCCAGGCGGACCACCTGGAGAGGGACATTCATGTGGAGGAAGTTATCTCCGCTATTGCACGGTTGAAGCACGGCAAGGCCCCGGGCCCGGATGGCTATACGGCCTTGTTCTACAAGACCTTCTGTCCCACTGTCGCGCCTATCCTGGCTCGCTTGTTCAATTCCTTCTCTGAACCGGGGGCCATCCCACCGGACCTTCTCTCGGCGACTGTGTCGGTTATTCCGAAACCGGGGAAGGATCGGACTCTGTGCGGCTCATATCGGCCCATCTCGCTTCTAAATGTGGACCTCAAGCTTTACACAGGGATCTTAGCGGCCAGACTGGGACTGCACCTACCGGGTCTGGTGGAGGCGGACCAGGCTGGTTTTGTACCCGGTAGACAGACGGTCGACAACACCAAGAGGGTGATGCATGTGCTAGAAAAGGCCTCACGCGTCCCGGGGGAGCGGATGCTGCTGTCGGTCGACGCGGAGAAGGCCTTTGATAGGGTTCATTGGCCGTACCTCGAGCTGGTTCTCGGGAAACTGGGGATCGGCGAGAAGTTCCGCACCATGGTCTTTAATTGTTATAGGAGGCCGTCAGCATCGGTGCGTGTCAACGGGCACAGCTCCAGCAGCTTTGCCATTGAGCGCGGCACGAGACAGGGCTGCCCCCTTTCCCCGCTCCTGTTTGCCCTCTATATGGAGCCGTTTGCCCAGAGGATTCGCGATAATCCGGACGCTATTGAGGTGAAGATGGGTCAATACACTCACACTGTTAGCTTATACGCGGACGATGTCCTGCTGACCCTGGATGACCCCAAGCGGTCGCTCCCTGCCTGTGTCCAGGAATTGAACGCCTTTGCCCGTGTGGCGGGCTTCAGAATGAATATGTCTAAATCGGCCGCCCTGGATGTGTCACTCTCTGTCGACACCAGGCGGGACCTCCAGCGTCTCTTCCCTCTGCAATGGTCCTCCTCCACGGTGCCTTACCTGGGGATTTTGCTTGCACCTTCGCTGCCTGAAATGGTCGCAGCTAACTATTCCTTCCTGGGCAAAAAGATCAAAGAGGAACTCGGCCGATGGAGCAAGGGCCTGCTCTCGTGGCTGGGCCGTATCGCAGCGGTGAAGATTGTCAGGGTCTCACTTATCTGGTTCTCCAAGGTCTTGCACGGGAACAGAGATGCTAGAACCCAGATCCCCCTGAGCAATGTCGGTGGGTCAGATCCCTGAACCCTCCTTCATTACCCCCAGGGAAGGGGGTGTGGATAAAATAACAAACAGAGAAGAGAATGATCCTGCAAGGGTTCCTTCTGGCTCTGCCTTCTGATAAATTGGTAGGTGTGTGGAACCTAAAAACAATAACACAACATTACCCTCCTGCTATCTATTAATCTCTAGTCTATTCTTAAATGCATGCCTTTTCTCTGCTCACCCACCCTAGCGCTGCAGGACCTTGCTCCTCTTCTTATGTATTGGGTTGGCGTCTGCTCAGCTACCTGTTGTCACTATATAACAAATAACAGCAATGAGTTAACTTGGGTTTCTTGTAACTGTGGCAGAGCTCTACCTAATTATCGTGGATTAGGAAGTGCACTTACTTTTCTGGCAACTGAGTCTCCTGTTAAAATGGGGTTCTGTTTTATTGTCTTATTCCTATTTGTAGTTTGGCTAAGAATAACTCTGTCCCTTTTTTTTCTCCTTGTAGGTTTACAGGGTTCCTTGAGTAGTCTCTCAGCTTATCTGGTAAGTTTTACTCTTTCTTCACTTTTGTCTTTCTTAGCTTTTCTGGTTAGTATTACTCTTTCTTCATTTTTGTCTTTCTCAACTTTAAACACGCGTTACAGTTTTTTCAGTATTCTGACTTGTTGAATCTCAGGAGTCTTTTGGATTAGCTAAATATATATATATATATATATATATTCATTTATTTAACATGACATTTCGTGAAAGAATTGCTGGTTTGCACTTAGCTTGTTGCCTTCTTGACGTCTCGCGCTGCAGGCGCCTCTCGCCCGGACTCGTTCTCAGGAAACTCGAAGCCTCTGACAGAACAGCCGGCGAACTCTCCTCAGCTGTCTCCGACAACGGCTGGAGGCTTCTTTTGTGACGACCGCTCCTCTTCAGCTTAGCGGCAGTGGCAGCGCCTGTGACACGAAGAGCGCGTCTCAGGCAGATAGCGGCTGTCAAGGTCTCTGACTAGAAAGGCGAACGTTCGCAATGTTCAACAGACTCGCGCTTGGCTTGTTGCGCCGAGTCTACATCAGCGAGTCCACCCTAACTCTTCTATTCACTAAACTTATTGTACTTTTCAAAACTAAGACTATAATTCTTCTTCAGCTTGACACGACGAACCTCCTCAGCTAGGGTCTTCAGTGAAGTGCGTGTTTTTCATGACGCTCGCGCTTCACATAGCAATCTCAGCACCTCGGATCTGGAAGACTAGAACGTCCATTGTCTTTTACACTGGCCACGACGGCGGCCATCTTGTATCTCCAGGATCATACTTTATCTACCCAGGTGTTTGGAGAGCATCTTGATTTTCTCCTTAACGCAGTCGGATTGGTAATGACAGAGCCCACAGCTGGAGTCCTGACAAAGATGACGATACTGCCTCAGATCCTGTATCTTTTTCGCGCTCTACCTCTCCAGCCCCCTGTAGGCTGGATACGGCAGGCGCAGGCTGACATCTCCCGCTTTGTGTGGCAGGGCCGTAAGCCTCGGATGAAACGGGTACTCTCCACGCTTGCCCCGGAGGCGGGGGGTCTCGGTGTTCCGGACCTCCGGAAGTACTTTCAGGCGGCGCAGCTCCGATACTTGGTGGAGTGGAGCCGGTGGGAGTCGGACAAGCACTGGCTCTTTCAGGACCAGGCAGTGGCGGGCCGTACCCTCCAGGAAGTCCCATTCCTGCGGCGCACTCATCGTTCACACTTATTGCTGGCAATCCGGACTTCACTCCGGGTCTGGAACCGGGAGCCTTTTCCCATTGGGTGAGCGCGGGATGTAGGGCACTTTTTCAGATCTACGGACCGGAGGGTGTGCTCCCTTTCCAGCAGCTCCGACAGGAGTTTGGCCTGTCGGAGGGGGACAGATTGCGTTATATGCAGGTCCGCCACTGGGCTCTTCAACCCCCAGTGCGCGATGTCGCTGCCCGTTCGATCACGCCCTTTGAGCGGTGGCTGGTAACCCGGACCTTGGATGCCAAGCTTATTACCGACTTATATAAGTTTCTCCAGCCCCCGCCGTTTCATTACCATAACCCAGGGAGGGAGCGCTGGCACAGGGAATTGGGCAGGACCTTGAGCCATAAGGAGTGGGACAGGATCGCGTATCGGGCGAGGCACTCTGCGTACCACACTGGGCTGACGGAGACCTTTACTAAGGTGTCCACCTACTGGTATTACACCCCGGAGAGGCTCTACGAAATGCACAAAATCAGCGATAAGGGCTGCTGGCGTGGCTGCGGACAGGAGGGTACTCTAACGCACATTCTCTGGGAGTGCCCGGTACTGTCGGCCTATTGGAAGGAGGTCTTGGATGAGGTGGATAAGCATTTTGAGATCGAACTCCCGTGCTTCCCGGCGTATGTTTTGCTAGGCCTCCCCAATGACTTGATGTACCCGCTGAAGTCCCGCAGGGGTAGACAGATTGCGATTGCGCTAGGCTCAGCGGTTCAAAACATCCTCGTACTTTGGCGCACCCCCACTGCCCCCTCTATCACTGGCTGGCTGCACAGGCTCTGGCAGGTGCTGGGTATGGAGAAGATGTCGCTTACAGTGGCTGGGAATGTAGACCAGTTTGAAGAGCTTTGGCACCCCTTTTTAGCACTACTGTCCACGGAATTTCGCGAGCTCACATGTCCACGGTACCTACGACTCCTTCGGCTGACGCCGCCGGCGGCTCCAGCGGAATGAGAGGGGCGGGATCGGGGGTTTGGGGGTGGGGGGGGGGGAGGGGCGGGGTTACATACTTCTAATGTTGACCTTCGGACGGGGATGTTGGGGTGTTTTCTTCTCCCTTTTTTTTTTTTTCTTCCCTTTGCATTTCCTCTTTCTATTTTCTCCGGGGTAGGGGGGCTTGGGGGGATGGTGTATTTTTCACTGGGTTGCGGGACACTACTCAAGCTCAGCTTTGATTGGGGGGTGGGGGACTACTGGAGGGTCATCCGCACTACCTTATTGCCTTATGACTTATGCCTTGTACCCCTCCAGGGCTGTCTACCTCCCTTTTCTTCAGAATCGATGCAACGTCTAGCTTTTTGTACTGTATGTTAACTTGACCTCCTATTCCCTTCCCCATGTCTTTTTGTGCTTTAATAAAATGCTTTAAACCTAAATTGTGCATATGAATAAATGAATTAGGGAAGGAGTAGGTTTTTAGATATAAAAAATAAAGAGGGGACAGGTGTAAAAATTCAGTCCTAAGACTCACTGTAGTGAAATCACAGCTGATATAGTGGGTGAACCATATGCAGAAAGGAAACTAGTATCTGCTCAGGGTGGAGGATTCCAAATGTATTCCAATACCAATTAAGGTCCTCAGAAAGATCCGGTTGGATATTATGGTCTCATTATTTTAAGAACACTCAAACACCTTGCCATCACATCTTTAATGGCACACATGCCCAATCAGTAACAGAAATTCCAACATTTCAAGGGTAATCATTCAGAAGTCAGGACAGCATGCAATCAAAATTCATATTAAGAGTCAACAGAGCAGGAACAGGTCAGGAAACAGGCAGACTAAGTGGATCTTTGGTTCCCATCAGAATGTATCTAACAAACATTATAGCACAAACACAATCTGACAGTTTTCTACTAAAGATGAAGATCCACACTGCATGATCCCTGCCTCTCTCAAACAGGAAGTCAGACGCCAATTGTGTTTGCTAGCCAGCAAGGTTTTAGTTAATTATTCGTAAGTGTTTGGAGTTGAGAACACATACAAAAGTCATTAGCATAAAACATTTGTTGGATTTATGTTCTTAGCCTTAGTGCACAATGTTGTCTCTTAACTAGTGGGCTAAGAGCAATGATACAATTAATAAAAGTGTGATGTTTCATTTAAGTTGCTAAATGGCTAACTACATCTTCCTGATCTTGAATGGGTAAATATTCTAAGATTTCAATAACTATACTTGTGGTAGCTGACGGATCTAAATTTCGATATCACTATCAACTGAAATAAATTTAAGACAGTTTGCTGTTAATGTTTTAACTCCATATCAGTAAAACATTGCCAATTCAAAAATCTCTTGCCAATAAAGATACTGTCTATCCCTGAAAATATACGCTTTCATTGCAGTTGGATAAAATATACCTTTCAAATCGGGCTAAACATTACCACGTTTTACTGTTAGATGGGTCAAAGTCTGATTAGGTACAAAGGTCTTTCCAAGTTTCATCAGTCTTGCTTGCTTGACTGGGTTAGATAAACTGAACACAAACATGCTCTTGAGAGGAGAGGTGCAAATGTTTCTGCAAAGAACTAAACCTCAATGATTCTCTGAAAAGAATAAGCAAAATATATTTCGAGTACACGAAAGAGGAAATGCCTTTTAAAAGCGTACAACAACCAGACACTGCTTTGAAAACAATGGAGAAACGATTCTACTATTTTCTCAGGCGGGTATTTTCTTGTTGGGACTCGGATTCTATGGGCTTACTATCCGGTGTTTTTAAACGTGAAACAAAACTCTATTGATGTACAGTTTAAGTGAAACTTACACTTTACTAAAAAGATCTAATATGAGTCAGAAAACCGTAGTCCAAAAACTTTTTGATATAGCAGGTCAAGAAACTGACATAGACATGTTATTGAACTGACATAGATACATCTAAAAATGTTTGTGTTTTTATGTTATAGATGGTATCCAGGCAAATTGCAGGAATATAGAGTACGGATAAAACCGTGAGTTAACTGAGGAAAGTAAAAATGTTGGCATTTTTCCTCTACCGCCCTAACGGTGTGGGCACTCCTTAGCGTGTGTGGACCCCCGGAGGACGTATTTTTCTATTGTTAATTTGGTCCTGAAGAAAGCTGAGCTGAGAAAGCACAAAAAAACAGCAGAAACATGTTGACCACCTACACTAGGTCACCAGGGTTCTAATTTCAACCTTGTAGTGATCTCACTATCTTAATGTGAACAACTGGCCCTTTAAATAAAGTTGTTGGGGTCCAGTTGGGATCTTTCTAAATCACCACTCATTCACTGATCTCACACACTTCACTGTTGACATACCTGCTCCGCTGCAACTGAAGGCATTGAAGCACACAGTGGGATATTCGGTCCCTCCTGTGACGAACCCCATGTCATGTCACCACTAGGTGAGTGAGGGTTCTTTTAGAGAATAGTTTTTTCTCCCTGTCCCTTTAGTTTTTTGTAATAAACAACAAAAGAGTGCCCACTGAAGGGTACAGGTGTCCAGCACAGAGACAAGGAAAGTTTGAATCTACCTTCGTAGGAATTTCCCAGGGATTCTTTTTAAGCCCTCACTCACCACCCTGGGTGGTGACATGCTTCATCATTGGGCCCACCGGGAGAAACCGAATGTCTCCCCGGTGTGCTGCGACGCCAGGTTACTGCGGAGCGGGGTTATTTTGTGACAGAATGTGAAAAGGTGAGTAATATTAAAAAATACCGACAGCTCTTACCACACAAAAAACTTTATTCCGTGGTTGGCTGGGTATTAGTTAAAAAGTATGTGATGGGAAATCTGCCAACTAATGTGTTGGATGTTTTCCCCTCAAGGTTTACAAAGGGGTCAACATGTTTCTGCCCTTTAAGTGTACATGTGTTACTGGGCATTCGTCAGGACCATGTAAATGTGTACCTCGGCGGTATAGGCGCGCTAAGGCCTACCCTGACCAGAGGACGTGAAAGTTAAAAGACTGATTATGTGTCAAAAAAGGGGTGCAAAAAGAACAAACCAAAAAGAGGGTTCGAGCTAAAGTATGCGAACCTGTGGTCTGATAAAGATTGACAAACACACATGAAAAGACAAAACGTAAAGGTTACTGGGTGGACTGGAGCGTCTTTCTGCTACAACTGTAAATAGAGCTCTGTGCTTGGACTAAGGATGAGAAGCGTGCCCACGGTGAATTTGTTAGTTAGTATGTTACCGCCTGAGAAGGTGGAGGCCAGGCTGTCACAGGGCATTCAGCTAATCAGCACAAAGAACGGTCGCAACACAAGCAGACGTACCATTCGTGCTAAGACGATCAATGCGCCCAGAAAAAAGGGCTAGTGACTATGTTGGACCCTAGTGGTTCAACCAGTGTCTACGGATTAAAAAGAGTAAAAAGATAAAAATGGCAAATGTCTCACTTGTGTGTTAAAAGATCCACACCTCATGGGTCTCGGGAGGGGGGTGGTGGCGACAGTGGCACCAGTGGCGCCATCAGGCTTTGCCTAACATTAAGCTAAGTATCCTAAAGTACCGCTCAGATCGCTAAAATAACTGTGCCCTTTCACTCCTTTAGGGTGTGCCACTGTCGCCACCACCCCCCTCCCGAGACCCATGAGGTGTGGATCTTTTAACACACAAGTGAGAAATTTGCCATTTTTATCTTTTTACTCTTTTTAATCCGTAGACACTGGTTGAACCACTAGGGTCCAACATAGTCACTAGCCCTTTTTTCTGGGCGCATTGATCGTCTTAGCACGAATGGTACGTCTGCTTGTGTTGCGACCGTTCTTTGTGCTGATTAGCTGAATGCCCTGTGACAGCCTGGCCTCCACCTTCTCAGGCGGTAACTGTAGGAAGGTACATCCTGACTATGGTTGCCCCCAACTTTTTGCCCTGTGTTTTAGCTGGTTTTGGACATAGTCGACCTGGGACCCTGCCAATCAGGACCCCAGGCCTACTGCTCTCTCTTTAAAATGGATTCCATGTACCCTAGGTACATTTCCAATTGGTACTGGGCCACCTTATCAGACCCTGTAACTCAGGGCATAGGTGTACCCAGGGCCGCCTGGGGCTGAAGCATGTATTATGCCACCCCTGGCTGGCCTCCTAAATTTGACACAACTGGCTGCACGACAGCTGGGGCGAAGCCGTGTAACCACCCTTCGCTTTAGGTATAGTAGCTCTATATCTAACCATACCATGGACACCCGAGTTCCTATCAGTCACTCCTATGGCAGGCCTTAACAATCCTGAAGGCAGAGTGCGTGGGCTCGTGTGAGCTAGGTTCAGGCCCGAGCCGAGCCCGGTTGCAGCTTGCGGAATCAAGACCCAATGGCTGTTCCATGATAACGCGTACCATAACGGTAACTCCGGTGTCGCGTTATCCAGGCATGTCGAGTAAGGTGTCATACGAATCGGGGTGCTGCCCTCTCACCAATTCTGGCGATGAGGTTAGCATCCCACCCTTCTAGAGGGACACGACATGTACGTAACTGTGAACCCCGGTTAAAGTTAACTGAAGCCTCAGCTCCACAAAATGGATGCTGCCACCACAGACACGAGTCTGACCTCCTGCTGCTGGGAGTCCTTCCAGCGAGGAGCACTTGGACAAAGGGTTTCCCGTCGAGGGCGGTGTTCGCACCGTCCCAGACAGGGTTTGTGTATTCTGGGTAGGTAGGGCTTTTGGCGAGAAGGTGACTGCGGAGTGGCACCCCGGTGCTCACTACGCATCTGCCGGTTAGAACCAGTTCCAGGGGCGACGGCCCTGGCCTGGGGAAAGTCCGGCAGGGGAGAGGGGCGTAACTACCCCCCTTCCTGGTCCCACCCTTAGGGCAGGACCTAGTCATGTACCCACCCCTTTCTTTAGAATAAAGACCGGAGCGGGGACCCTTCCAAATTAGATCATCTTTGATTCAAGAACTACTTTCTACGAAAGGACATTCAAGACTCTTCTCAAGATTTCTCCCTTGTGACTAAGGAGTAGTCACCCTGCATCAGCGGGCACCAACTAAGAACTCTGCGGTTTGCTGTAAGTCCTTCCTCAAGGAATCCGACGGCCCAGCTCGACGAGAACCGGCTTCCCTGGCACCTCTGACCTCTACCCACGTCATCAGCTCAGCTGTGATCTGTGGGTGCGACGAGACCTCGAGGGACCGGCCATCATCAGAACCTGCACGCTCTTAACGCCAGCACGACCATCGAGGTAACTCTCTGGTGAGTGCTCTGGGGTCCGAGAAGCCCCGACCCTGAGCCGCTCCAGCACCGAAGTGCAGTCTCCCAGCATCTCCACGATCTGCGTGGGGCCCTTCTGCTCGCTGCTCAGCACGTTGTCTGGTCACTAGCCGCTGGCTTGTGTCCTTCTGTGACGACATCCGAGGATCATCACTGCTGGTCTGGTTGCTCCAGACTGGCCCTTGCTTCCATCTTTGCGAGAAGCACCCCGGACCCTCCTGGTCCACTCAAGACGCCATCTTAGGCCTACCACGTGGCCCTGAGAACTGCCAAGGCTTGTTGCCCCATCCTGGGCCCAGCGACGCCGACAGCATCATCCTTCGTGGGACAGCTCGCACCTCCGCCGTGGTCGCCGACAACGCCTCCTGGTCCGTGAGACTGCAGAGCCTAGCGTCGCCCACTCACCTGGTCGAGGTGACGGCCAACCGGTGCCTTCCTGGTACCCTCTGACTACTGGCTAGTAGTACGAACTTGGTCCCCTCTGCTTTCAGGTTTCATCAATCTCCGATCCAGGCTTGGATCTCTACGAACTATTCAGCACTGGTCGCCGGCCAGCAACTCCTTTTCTTCCGGCTCCTGGCTCGTCAGCGAAGACCCCGACGCCTGTAAGACTTGTGCAGCCGCAGCCCTCGTGGCTAGGTAACTCGGCATTTCGGTGCCTGCATAGCCTCCTTACTCTAGGGTCCCGAGTCCCTCGCTTCCGACTTGCCTTATCGGGTCCGCCCGAGACCTTAATCTTTCCGTGTCTTCGGACACTTGTTTTAATTGTGCACTTGAAGTATTTGCTAAAGAGATTTGGTTTGTGCTTAGTACCCTGTCCTCATAAAGAGCACAGGGCTGTTGTGATTCTTAATAAATATACTGTTTATTTTCATAACACTTGTGTGGTGTCCTTTCACTGGGTGTTCAAGGGGTACATGTGTGGTAAACAGCTGGCTTAACGCGCCCTCTCGAGTCTTTAGCCTTAGACTGCTCGTATCCACGCTACTAGGATAGCTGGTCTATAGGTTGACTTACAACCAAACACCATAAGGGTCGTTGGAACGATACATAGCGGTCGCTAGAATAGCGAACGTTGCATATCGGGCCAACTTCTCACATTGGTGAGCAGCGGTTGGGATTTGAGCTTGCTGTTGGTTTACCACACGTATCCTAAGAATATCTTGTTGAAAGATCGCACAAGTACTGTTAGTACATATAACCAAAAGCTTAGAATACTCTGAGTTCTACTGAACCAGCTGTTGTAGCTCCTCAAGGCTTAGCACACCTTGGCTACAACTCTTAGCGAGGGTACAGTAGGTAAACACGTAGTGTAGGTAGGTGCATCACTTACACCACACTAGAACCAGTATGTCGGACAAAGGAGGAAACTCTGGGTCTCCCCTTGTGTCAGTTGACCCTCCACAGGTCATCCCTTCAGGATATACTGTGCTGAGCTTCAAGGAGTTAAGACGACTGTGTCACTCCAGGAAGATTCAGCAGGGGTCTAACCCCACAACGTCCTTTCTGATTGGTCTCTTGGAGACTTATGATGCCAGGAGAGCTGAGAAACTTCGTAGCTCTTCTAATCCAGAAGGAGACATGCCTCCCCTCGAGGGAACCCGAGACGATCCTGACCTCATCCACCTCGCAACTGAGAACGAAGATGTGGAGGAGGATGAGGATGAGGATCTCTCAGGGGATGAGGCAGATAAGGGACAGGTAGAAGTCGTCAGACTAAGCAGGTCCAACTTAAGCAAACATGATAGCGGTACTGGGGGACCCCTGGGGCCACTATCAGGTCAGCTTAACATTGGGAATGGACGAGCCCGATCTCTGTCAAGAGACTCTGGCGGATCCCTTCGAACCAATGGCTCTCACAACTCTTCTCAGAGAGGGATGACGTCCCCTCAGAGGAGAGTGTACGAAGCTAAGGAAAGGGCAGCTAATCTGAGGATCGAAAGGGAAGAACTTGCCCTGGCCAAAGAAAGGCTTGCCTTTGCTAGAGAGCAACAGTTAAGTGGGGCAGTCCCCACTGGTGGCAGCAATGTACCTAGTAATAGGGAAAAGAGTTTCGATACGAAACACCTTGGTAAGATAGTGCCCCCCTTTAAACAAGGGGACGACATCCACAAATGGATTACTGCTTTGGAGAGGGCCTGCACTGTGCAAGGTGTTCCCCAGAGTCAGTGGGCAGCTATCTTGTGGCTCTCCTTTGATGGTAAAGGTAGAGATAAGCTCCTCACCACAAGGGTGGAGGATGCTAACAATTACCAAATCTTGAAGAATATACTGGTTGATGGGTTCGGTTTAACCACTGAACAATACAGGATGCTGTTCAGAGACACCCAGAAAACTCAGTCTCAAGATTGGACTGACTTTGTTGATTGTGCCACTAAGGCTTTTGAAGGCTGGCTACTGGGTAGTAAGGTTACTGATTTTAAAGGATTGTATAATCTAATTATAAGGGAGCAAATCTTAAATAATTGTCAGAACCAGCTATTACATCAGCACCTGGTAGACTCTGAGTTGACCTCTCCACAGGAATTGGGTAAGAGGGCCGACAAATGGGTCAGAACCAGGGTTAGGCCTAAAAACCAGGGTGGTGACCAGAAAAAGGAATCGACCAAGCCTCAAGAGAAGGGTGGGGATAAATCCACAGAGAAGACTTCCCAAGGGCCCCAAAACTCCAACAAGGGTGGTGGGTCCCAGAACACTCCTTCAGAACAGAAGAAACCTTATCGCCATACCTGTAAACAGGTGGGCCATTACAAAAGTGATGCCAAGTGCCCTAAAAATAGCAATAAGGAAAACATACCCCCAAGTAATACTCCTAAACCTCCTGTTACCACTAGTGGTAATCCCCCAGGTGGTGGGAGTGCCCCCAAGAATGTGGTGGGCATTACTTTGGGCAATCAGGAGGACTATGGCTTAGCCAGGTTCCCTGACCACACTCTTGTCTGTGAGACTGGCATGGGGTTTGCCAACTTCACTACTGGGCCCCACATTTTGGGCAAGTATAGACAAGAAGTTTTAGTGAATGGTCAGAAAGTTGAGGCATTCAGAGACACAGGGGCCAGCCTCACCATGGTGAGTGACCATCTGGTCCCCTCTGCTCAACTGACCCCTGGTTTTACTTATCAGGTGACGGACATTCATGGAATGAAGAGAAGGCATCCCATGGCAGTAGTCAAGCTCAGCTGGGGTAATGTCACAGGGCCCATGAGAGTGGCAGTGACAGATAACCTACCTGTAGATTGCTTACTGGGGAATGACCTGGAACTCTCAGCATGGGCTGAGGTGGAGCAAGAAACTCACTCCAGAATGATAGGCCTATCCAGACAGGTTAGTGGGGCAGTAATAGCTACAGCCCCAGTCCAAGCACCATTCCTCCCCGAAAAGGTTGGAAGGGCAGTGGTAGCCACTGCCCAGGCTCAGACAGACTTTCCAGGACAGGATAGGAGGGCTGTGACAGTCACAGCCCAAACACAGACTGAGTGCCCTCCTGAAAAGGTTGGCAAGGTTGAAATGGTCTCAGCCTCTACTCAAACAGATAGTGAGGTTATGAAGCCTGAAACAATGGATCACTCCACTCAAACAGAGAGCATTGAGGAGGAAGAAGAGTCTTCCCCCTCCCAGACACTAGGTGAGAGCCAGCCTCCTCAGGGAACTGACTCTACCCCTGTTGAAGGAACTGCCCCAGAGGTAGTCAGGCCTAGCCTGGCAGAGCCCCTGATGGCAGTGGACCCTTCCCAGGTGGGACACAGTCTGGAGCAGGTAACCTGCACCTCTCTACCCTGCCTCAGTCAGCCCAGGGCTGAAGAGGACAGGGAGGCCAGTGGTGGACCCAAAAGGGCCCCCTGTCCAAAAGAACCCCGTAATCAACAGATTAGGATCACTGAAGCTGGTAAACCTAGCCAAGTGAAAATAGAACAGACTCCTGAGGGATCCCCCTTAAAAGTAGTTAGGGAACTCCCACAGCTGGACACTGTTGGGCACAGCCAAACATGGGGCCTAAAAACCCCAGACCTGACCTGTCCCTCCAGTAAGCCAAACAGAGGGACTCAGCCTCCAGCTTTAGGTAGCCAGAGGCTGACCCTGAGAGCTCAGTGCATCTCAGCTAAAGAAAGAAAAGCGCACATGATGAATGGTGATTGGAGGAAGTTGAGCCCAAAGGTAGAGGAGCCTCACTTCAGTACTCCATCCCAGCATCAGCCTTCTTCTTTCCCAAGACACACCAGAGACAGAGATTCCCTATGGTGGAGACCCTCAGATACCCTTAGGGTGAGGGGTTGCCTAGTGGACCATGACACAGGGGGAAACCAAGCCAGAGCTGGTCCTTCCTTATATGGCCACTTAGGTAATAGAGGCTTACCTGGACAAGGATAGCCTTATCTCCTTTCGTTTGGGGGGGGGTTGTGTAGGAAGGTACATCCTGACTATGGTTGCCCCCAACTTTTTGCCCTGTGTTTTAGCTGGTTTTGGACATAGTCGACCTGGGACCCTGCCAATCAGGACCCCAGGCCTACTGCTCTCTCTTTAAAATGGATTCCATGTACCCTAGGTACATTTCCAATTGGTACTGGGCCACCTTATCAGACCCTGTAACTCAGGGCATAGGTGTACCCAGGGCCGCCAGGGGCTGAAGCATGTATTATGCCACCCCTGGCTGGCCTCCTAAATTTGACACAACTGGCTGCACGACAGCTGGGGCGAAGCCGTGTAACCACCCTTCGCTTTAGGTATAGTAGCTCTATATCTAACCATACCATGGACACCCGAGTTCCTATCAGTCACTCCTATGGCAGGCCTTAACAATCCTGAAGGCAGAGTGCGTGGGCTCGTGTGAGCTAGGTTCAGGCCCGAGCCGAGCCCGGTTGCAGCTTGCGGAATCAAGACCCAATGGCTGTTCCATGATAACGCGTACCATAACGGTAACTCCGGTGTCGCGTTATCCAGGCATGTCGAGTAAGGTGTCATACGAATCGGGGTGCTGCCCTCTCACCAATTCTGGCGATGAGGTTAGCATCCCACCCTTCTAGAGGGACACGACATGTACGTAACTGTGAACCCCGGTTAAAGTTAACTGAAGCCTCAGCTCCACAAAATGGATGCTGCCACCACAGACACGAGTCTGACCTCCTGCTGCTGGGAGTCCTTCCAGCGAGGAGCACTTGGACAAAGGGTTTCCCGTCGAGGGCGGTGTTCGCACCGTCCCAGACAGGGTTTGTGTATTCTGGGTAGGTAGGGCTTTTGGCGAGAAGGTGACTGCGGAGTGGCACCCCGGTGCTCACTACGCATCTGCCGGTTAGAACCAGTTCCAGGGGCGACGGCCCTGGCCTGGGGAAAGTCCGGCAGGGGAGAGGGGCGTAACTACCCCCCTTCCTGGTCCCACCCTTAGGGCAGGACCTAGTCATGTACCCACCCCTTTCTTTAGAATAAAGACCGGAGCGGGGACCCTTCCAAATTAGATCATCTTTGATTCAAGAACTACTTTCTACGAAAGGACATTCAAGACTCTTCTCAAGATTTCTCCCTTGTGACTAAGGAGTAGTCACCCTGCATCAGCGGGCACCAACTAAGAACTCTGCGGTTTGCTGTAAGTCCTTCCTCAAGGAATCCGACGGCCCAGCTCGACGAGAACCGGCTTCCCTGGCACCTCTGACCTCTACCCACGTCATCAGCTCAGCTGTGATCTGTGGGTGCGACGAGACCTCGAGGGACCGGCCATCATCAGAACCTGCACGCTCTTAACGCCAGCACGACCATCGAGGTAACTCTCTGGTGAGTGCTCTGGGGTCCGAGAAGCCCCGACCCTGAGCCGCTCCAGCACCGAAGTGCAGTCTCCCAGCATCTCCACGATCTGCGTGGGGCCCTTCTGCTCGCTGCTCAGCACGTTGTCTGGTCACTAGCCGCTGGCTTGTGTCCTTCTGTGACGACATCCGAGGATCATCACTGCTGGTCTGGTTGCTCCAGACTGGCCCTTGCTTCCATCTTTGCGAGAAGCACCCCGGACCCTCCTGGTCCACTCAAGACGCCATCTTAGGCCTACCACGTGGCCCTGAGAACTGCCAAGGCTTGTTGCCCCATCCTGGGCCCAGCGACGCCGACAGCATCATCCTTCGTGGGACAGCTCGCACCTCCGCCGTGGTCGCCGACAACGCCTCCTGGTCCGTGAGACTGCAGAGCCTAGCGTCGCCCACTCACCTGGTCGAGGTGACGGCCAACCGGTGCCTTCCTGGTACCCTCTGACTACTGGCTAGTAGTACGAACTTGGTCCCCTCTGCTTTCAGGTTTCATCAATCTCCGATCCAGGCTTGGATCTCTACGAACTATTCAGCACTGGTCGCCGGCCAGCAACTCCTTTTCTTCCGGCTCCTGGCTCGTCAGCGAAGACCCCGACGCCTGTAAGACTTGTGCAGCCGCAGCCCTCGTGGCTAGGTAACTCGGCATTTCGGTGCCTGCATAGCCTCCTTACTCTAGGGTCCCGAGTCCCTCGCTTCCGACTTGCCTTATCGGGTCCGCCCGAGACCTTAATCTTTCCGTGTCTTCGGACACTTGTTTTAATTGTGCACTTGAAGTATTTGCTAAAGAGATTTGGTTTGTGCTTAGTACCCTGTCCTCATAAAGAGCACAGGGCTGTTGTGATTCTTAATAAATATACTGTTTATTTTCATAACACTTGTGTGGTGTCCTTTCACTGGGTGTTCAAGGGGTACATGTGTGGTAAACAGCTGGCTTAACGCGCCCTCTCGAGTCTTTAGCCTTAGACTGCTCGTATCCACGCTACTAGGATAGCTGGTCTATAGGTTGACTTACAACCAAACACCATAAGGGTCGTTGGAACGATACATAGCGGTCGCTAGAATAGCGAACGTTGCATATCGGGCCAACTTCTCACAGTAACATACTAACTAACAAATTCACCGTGGGCACGCTTCTCATCCTTAGTCCAAGCACAGAGCTCTATTTACAGTTGTAGCAGAAAGACGCTCCAGTCCACCCAGTAACCTTTACGTTTTGTCTTTTCATGTGTGTTTGTCAATCTTTTTCAGACCACAGGTTCGCATACTTTAGCTCGAACCCTCTTTTTGGTTTGTTCTTTTTGCACCCCTTTTTTGACACATAATCAGTCTTTTAACTTTCACGTCCTCTGGTCAGGGTAGGCCTTAGCGCGCCTATACCGCCGAGGTACACATTTACATGGTCCTGACGAATGCCCAGTAACACATGTACACTTAAAGGGCAGAAACATGTTGACCCCATTGTAAACCTTGAGGGGAAAACATCCAACACATTAGTTGGCAGATTTCCCATCACATACTTTTTAACTAATACCCAGCCAACCACGGAATAAAGTTTTTTGTGTGGTAAGAGCTGTCGGTATTTTTTAATATTACTCACCTTTTCACATTCTGTCAAAAAAACCCCGCTCCGCAGTAACCTGGCGTCGCAGCACACCGGGGAGACATTCGGTTTCTCCCGGTGGGCCCAATGATGAAGCATGTCACCACCCAGGGTGGTGAGTGAGGGCTTAAAAAGAATCCCTGGGAAATTCCTACGAAGGTAGATTCAAACTTTCCTTGTCTCTGTGCTGGACACCTGTACCCTTCAGTGGGCACTCTTTTGTTGTTTATTACTACTTCGTGGGGGACCGAGAGTGTCCTTTCCCTCTCTCTCTCGTTGTTGTTATTATTCCTTTAGTTTTTTGGCCACCCATTTCATTTAGTCCAGTCACTGTGTGTTTCGTCACTTAGACATATTGTCTTTTAGAAATTCACAATAATAGGCTCTCTTTTGTTGTTAATTATTTAAAAAAACAACAATGCCTTTTATATGTGTGTTCCTTTTAAAAACACATCAATAAAAAGCATTGTCATTTTCAATGCCAATAGCGTAAACACTGGCAAATGGGAGACCTATTGCTTTGAAAATGCTTGTTTAGGACTTGCACCCTGGTTACTAGCAAAATCTGGATTAGCATTCTGCCAAGAGCAGACATGCCTCCAACAACTTTCAGAAAGAAGCTGAAAACAAGTCTTTTAGGAACAGCTAACTCAGGAATACTCCTACCCCTCCTGGTCCTCTTACACCCACAAATTAACTACCACATAACTTCCCCTTAAAGTAGGTACACCATTGTCACCCACTCCTCAACTTTCAATGGGTAGGTAGAAAACTCTTGTCGTCTGGCCATATTCCAGCATTTTAAAATTAAATTACTAGTATGCATGCTTTTGAGAAAGAACCTATCTCCAGTTCAGTCAGTCAGTCAGTCAGAATATCTTTATTTGGCTTATTTAAAAGCCATACAAAGAGGAGAAAAAGATGAACATTTCATACAAGGTTTTTTCCTAAAAACGGTAAATACAGACAGACAATTTAAAAAGTATTTACAGACAATTAAAAGTGTTACATTCAAAAAGGAGTATAAATAATAAAACATTTGCTTTAAGGCGAATCTAGACAGGCAGCTTTCACCCTTGAAGCGGCTACCAGAAAGTTAGCTATACAAAAAGTGATGTAGGGATTGGGAAGTAATTGTAAAACGAGCAGGGCCGGTCTCACTTGAGTGAAGCCTGCCTCTTTAAGAATAGGCAACAAGTATTTTTTCCTTGGCTCTAGATACAGCCCGCAAAACATGACAAAATGCATTGTATCTTGTACAGAGAACTGGTCGCAGCTACAAGGCAAGGATAATTCCGGCTTCTGCCAACTTTTAAAAGAACCTAAATAAAAATGTAACAAATTAAATCTGAACTTAGTTAAGAGGAACCTATGGAAGGGAATTGTCACAAAACCAAGATAAGGTGCTAGTGAAAATGAGTTAACAAGAAGGCAATGTTCCCTCACTGACGGTTTTGCCAGTTCACATTCTTCACGGCATGCTTCCCTCCTTCCCATGAAGGACTTTTTTACAAAATCGATATCATGTACCTTGATGTCCTCGGGGGAGGAAAAAAGCTCCGGACGTCCCAGGTCTGAGAATGCCCTAGCCAGATAGGCCAGCCAGGGAATCTTATTATAATTGTCCAGGGACAGAACATCAGACATGATCTTATGGGAGTTCTTGATTCATCCACGTTTTTAACCAAAAGATCAGAGGGGCCATGCTCAGCATGTCAGACAAGAAGTTTAGGCCCACTTCTTTGTGAATGGAGTAGGTTGGGGTCGACTGTGGTACAGAAAGCAGGGTTCTAATGAATCTATTCTCTGCTCTCTGGATTGGTTCCAAGTTTACATAACCCCACAATGCGGAACCATATAGTGCAATGGCCACAGGTTTACTCTTATAGATTTTTAACAAAGCTTCCATAGGCCTAGCCCCTAGCCTACCAGCAAAACCCAAGAGTGCTGATGATGATCTAATGACAGCCAACCTCTTGGCTCTTACATGCGGGCCCCAGGTCCCTTTCTGATCAAACAGTACGCCTAAATAGGGAAATGTAGATACCCTTGAAACCGTGTCCCCCCTACATGTGAATGTTTTGCTTCTCTTCTTACTACACTCACGGCCCACCACCATTGTGTGTGACTTGGTTACGTTTACCTTAAGATGCAATCGCTCCATAAACTAACCAAAGGCATTCAAGAGGCGCTGGAGGCCGACACCCGTGCGAGCGATCAGTACGGCGTCATCCGCATATAGGAGCGCCGGGATTTTAACGGCTCCTGCATGCGGGACGTCGGCTTCCTGCTCCCCTAGGTGCGCGCCCAAGCCGTTGATATAGATGGTGAAGAGTAATGGGGCTAATATGCAGCCTTGCCGTACCCCCTTTAATGATTTAAAGAGGGGGGTACACCTACCCTCATTCGTTACACGTACGGCTGCAAAGAGCTCTTGGTGCAGAGTGGCCATAAAGGTAACCAATGCCTCGTCAATACCCATCTCCAACAAAATGGCCCACAACTTTGTCCTATTGACCAGATCAAAAGCCGAGGAGAGATCCATGAAAGCTAGGAACACGGACCCCTCCTTGGCCACAGTATATTTGGAGATGAGCAAGTGTAAGTTGGCGCACTGTTCAATGGTCCCTTTTCTTTCCCTAAAACCATATTGGATCTCAGACAACCCACCACAGCTCTCAACATTTTCCCTTAACCTAGATAAAAGGACTCTACCTAAGATTTTTACAGATGAATCCAGGAGGGATATAGGCCTGTAACAGCCGGGATCATTCCGCAGGCCTTTTTTAAAAATAGGGACGATGGTAGAGGTGTCCCACGAGGCAGGAGCAAGATTGCCATTGACTGCATTGAACACGTTTGCCAAAACCTCTGCCCACAATTTTGGTGAATACATGAAAAAGTCAGCGGGGACTCCATCGGGACCGTGTGCCTTATGCTTTCTGGTAGCCAAGATAGCTTTTTCCACTTCTTGATGGTTGAAAAAGATGGGGCGGGCGGCTAAGGTTACCGACGGAACACTTTTAGTTACTTAGTCAGTATCCCCGTAAACATTTTTAAAATGAGACAACCATTTTTCGTCAGGGATAACACAGTCCATGGATTCATTATTATCATCTGAGAAAAAAGGCTGTTTAATAATCTCCCAAAATTTCCTACTATCCTTCAGGACTGCTACCGAAAGAAGGTTATCCCACGCTTCATGTTTAATAGTTTCCTTTCGTTTTTTACGGCTAGCTTGTAAGTGTTCCTTAGTCTGGTGATCTCATCTTTTTCCCTGGGGGTGTTTTTAAGGGCTGCCAGCAGTAATCTATGGGCTTTAGAACATGCTGAGTCAAACCAGCGCTTATTTCCTGGGGTTCCTTTTTTTGGCTTAACTAAGAGATCCTGTGACACCTGCCCACATATTGCCTCAAATGCCTCTACAGTTTCTTTGCTCTGGGCACGAGGATTTTTACAAATCTCATCCAGGTCCTTAATCTTTAGGAAATTTTCTGCATAGAATTCTCCCGGGACCACCTTTGCCCATTTCACACGCCTGCCTTGATCGGAAGTCCTCAGGGGGTGAGCGGGCCTTGATAACATTGGGGGTAACCCCATGTGGACTCCCCAAGCCACTTCAAGTACTACCGGGTTATGATCGCTAAAATGTGTTTGTACCGTACGATAGGCAATAACCCGGATTAAAATACCTTGGGTTACAAAGATATAATCTATTATTGTACCTTGGAGGACACCAGTAAAAGTTGGCAATCTGGGGCCACCATCTGGTTCGTGTAAATCGAAGTTTGCAAGAAAATCTTTTAACTCCTCTCCCTCTGTAGTATGTTCGAAGTGGGGTCCCTCTGATCCTTCGTCCCCATCATCACTACTTCTCCTACAGACTAGGTTACATGGGTGAATGTTAAAATCGCCTAATAAAATATACTCTAAATCATACTTGGTATTCTGGCTGGCTAATTTTAAAATTATATCTAGGTTAGCAATGTTACATCCTCTATGGTCGCTGTTCCCAGAATTATAAAAGTTTATATATATAGTCCTGCTAGTATTATTAGTCACTCTTTCTACCATTAATATGTTATGGGAATCATTGCTAATCTGCCTGCAACTTCCCTTCAGATCTATGGAAAACAGAATTACAAGGCCTCCCTTAGCTCTCCCCATACGACTGGGGACAGCTGCTTTAGTAAAACTGGTAAACCCATCCCACCAAAGATTGGCGGATGTGTCCCAGGTTTCCTGGAGGGCAATAATATGGTGGCCTAAAACAAAGCTTGACCATGCCTTATCCTGTCGTTTTGCATTTAGCCCTGCTATGTTCCAACTTATCATCTTGCAAGAATCTGTGGGTGTCTTAGGCTCCGAGTACCGCGCCAATGCCCCTTCAGCTGCTTGTGGCAGTTGGGTCCCTTCTTTGGATCCCACTTTCGAAAGGCTCTGCAGGTTATCACTGGCAAGGCTCTGATTCGCACAGTGCTCAAACAAGTTTAAATTTAAAGTGGGGAGATGTTCATGGTTTGATGTGACTTGGTCTTCTTGCCCTATCTGGGAGATGAACTCACTGGGATCTGAGCCATTAATAAGTTGAGTGCTCTGATCTAGTTGCTGATTTAAGGCATCTTTTACCAAATTAGTATCCTCCATATGTCAATCGCAGTCATTTAAATTGGATAAGACTCCAAACCTATTTCCCGTTCCAAATCCCCAGTCAAAAGGGTTGGCCGCCTGACCCCGTCCGCTTGCTGTCGTGTTCCACATGGGTCGTGGGGTATTTGGGCGCATCGAGAGCTGTTCATTTCCCATCTGGGCTATAAACCCATTTCCCTGACCTCTGTGATCATATCCCGGGGTGCTTGGTCCCCACCTGTTTATAATGGGCCAATTTAACCTAGGTGTTCTGGCAGTTAGCCCAGTTGGATAGTTACAGTGCCCTGTACCAAGACTTATCATAGGATGGAAACGGTCGTTGTTATATCTGGGTCGAGTATCCCCTTCCCAGTTAGTGACTCTTGTATTCCTTCTAGGTCTAGGGATGTTAGAGGAGGTCGCGATCTGATTCTCACTATTAAAGAATTTCAGAGTTAGGGGGATTATGGAACCACTTCTTCGTTGAGGTGGGAAGATGTTGGCCAGGACATTTGGGAGTACCTCTGTGTTAGCAAAGTTTAATACTACGCAGTCCCCCTTAAACTTCTTTGGCTTGTTCCTAATCCATGATACCCTCCTTGTCATTACAATTTTCCCTGCTAGCTGGTCAGTCCCCTGATATGCCATTTGCATATTATTAGTGAGCCAATGTAAAGCTTTATCTTTTAGTCCTTGAGTAGATTCTATTTGGCCATGTGATAAAGTAGGGACGTTGGCCAATACCAGAACTACTGGTGAAGCTTCCATGATGAATTGTGATGAATCATCCCCTAGATGCAGTGGTGCTGGCACAACAGGTGGTAAAGTGAGGGACTCTCTTACTGCTTCCTGGCTAGGCGCAGGTGGTGGTAGCTGCCCTGGCGGGATAGACTGTAGTTGGCCTTCCGTAGGGCCTATGTCTGCACCAGTCTCCTCCTCAGCTATAGCTACTGGTTTAATGACATGAGTAAGTAGATTCCCCAATTCGTCAGCCAACTTACTTTGCGACCCACCCATCTTTTTCACCTCAGCAGTTAATTTGTCTATCTTCCCAATCAATGGCTTAATGATGGTCCTGATTTTCATGTCTATCATATCTGAGATCCTATTGAATAGGTTGTCGTCAATGATATGTCTTAACTCATCGTCATCATCACACTCCACATTTTTCACTTTGCGCCTAGGCGGTGTAGTGAGCTTTTTTCTTCCTGACTGTTTCCCCCCACGTTTAGACTGAGATTTTCTACAGGTTCTCACAGGCCGTATTACGGGCAACGGGGATGAGGGAACTTCCACTACAATATTTTGCTGTTGATCAGGGTCAGACACTGCATTTGTTGACAAGTCAACTAGCAGATCTGAGTTTTCATCATCATTGCCGATGTCTTGAGAATTAAGGTCGGGTATATATGTTGTGGGGTCTTGTGATGGTGTATCAGACATTGGTGCATTAGGGGAAGGGCTCGTTGGGGGCAAAATTGGTGATTGGCTCAAACCTAGGGATTGCCTTCTTTCATTATTTATTTTTTTGACCACTTGTACTAAGAAAGAATCTAAGGTGTTAAGTGAATCTGTGGCTACAGGTGCCAATTTTCTAGGCATGTTTACAGCAGAATAAAGATGCTATCAGAAGTCAAAAACGGCACTCAAATAATTGACTATAGGAGCAATACACAATACTAACAATACTAATACTAACAAAACGGGGGGAAACACTATCATACAACGATAAGGAGATTCCTGCTCCAATCAGTTCAAAGACCAAATACAAACGGCAGCTAGGATCCAACTCAGTATGAGATAACCTCTTCAAAGCGACCAGCACTAAGATCGTATTCACCTCAGTTAGGTCGCCTGCATAACAGGGTTACTTTTCAGCAAAGTCCTACTTAAGTTCATATAAGGTAGATCAAATCCTCATCTTTAACAGTAACCCCTCCTACTAATCCGGGTTCCTGGGCAATTCAGTAACGGATCAGAACCATCTTCCTACTGACCCCCATCTGGTAACCGGCGAAAGAATGGAGGGTAAGAATGGCTGGTAATACTGGCCGAAGAAAGTTCAGTAGAAGATGTACAGCAATAATCCACGATATTTTCCACGTGTAGTACAGTACCTTAGCTGCTCGAAGATGGAGATATCAGGGAAATGGCATTGCCTGTTCGTGCCTCAGAGGGCCCGCCCTTTGCCCGGGCTTAGCCCGGCGCCGCACGCGCGCGTCCCCGCAACGCGGAGGAAGCCTCGGTGTTTTGTGTGCCTCCGGGCGGGTGAAAGGGCGTAGGTGGGCGGAGCTATCCCAGCCAGGGATTGTGGGGCCTGTAGTCCCCCCGCTCGGCGGCCGCGTCCGATGTACAAAGCGGCGGCGGGGGGGACCAGTACGTCAAGGCAACGGCGCTCTCAATAGTGCGAACCCCAGCGGTAAAGCTCCCTCTGACCCTGTAGACAGGCAGCAGTCTCCGCAGGAAATGGCAACAAGTCGTGGCAGGTAGGCAATGCGGTCTCCCCTATCTCCAGTTCAACAAAACTGGACCAAAGATGTTGATCTTTTGTAAAAGGGGAAAATCAAATCATTTGAGATTAGGTTAACTAAAACAGCCTAATGCATGAGAAAAGAGTAACCAAGACTCAGGTATACTCAAGAGAAAAATAAATTCTTTAAACAAATTACAGTTTCCTTACCAGTTTTATAGACTTTATGAAGGCACAGTTTATACACCCCAGACGCAACACAGAACATTTGATTGGTTGACGTCAACAAGTAGCTAGAAAGCTACTTCACAGTAATCGTTTTATTTTAATTCAGTTCCGTGGCTTCAGCCAGCTGAGTTGCACTGCTGGAGTCCGCCACTCATACAAGGAAACAAACGCCCAGTTCATTTGAGCTGTCGTGTCCATTCTGCTGCCAGATTCGCCTTGTGAACAGTCTCGGAGTAATCATCGTTGAAGTGTTCAGATAAATGTAATTCTATTACACCTTTTTTCAATACAATACAAAAGTGAGGGAGGGGGCTGCCAATGTCAATTGTCAGTGGTACTTAAAATGTGTGTAACTCCTCATTCCCATTTTCTTCTTGAGTACAAAGAGAACGGAAGTAGTAGCCATGCTGTTTAACCGCTCGCAGAATATATACACACACATTTAGTTTAATACTCTTAAAATGTTTAACATTCAGAAACGAGTATAATTGATTCTGCATTTATGATCTAAATATGCAATGGTGGTATTTAAAAACGGAGATTTTGAAACTGTAAAACTGCAAATTCGATGGTTTAAATGTGTATTTAATTAGCACCTTGCCCGGTGCTTGTTCTAGGTAGGGGAATGTCCTGCCTCGATCAACACCTCCATTCTCTAAACCAAATGCTGCATGAATACAATTGTAAAAAAAAAAAATCTTACTTTTGAAAGGCTTGCTGGTTTACAAGTGTTGCAGAATGGCATCCTATGCATTAGTCGACCCAAGTTCTCAATGCAACATAAGCGGCTCAGCACACAAAGGAGCTTTCCAGTACAGGGAAGTCCTCTTGGCAATCATGAGTAGGCAAAGCCACTTGAACCAGGGATAACCGAGACAAAACGCAGTGTCGTGCAGCTGCATTTAGACATGGAAATAGCGGACCTTAGAAAACACGTCATGCTGATTTATATTTACTTTCATGTAATCCTAAAACAAAAAAATACTCTCAGGTAGGGTTTCGGTGGGTCCTGTAAAGTTACCATCCAGAGTGTGATAACGGCCAATTCAACTCAAGCCACCTCCAGTTCAAACATTTCTTTGCTTGCGGGGTACCACAGACACGAGTACATCTCTGAGCACTGTGACATATCTTTTGACACTCGTGACAGCACGAGAGTGAGGGTGCATTTGTGAAATTTGTAGCCTCACTAGCTCAGCAAAATTGAGGGAGAAAAAACTGTCTTCCTGTTGACATTCGTGCAGCGCAGAAGTTTAATAATGTGTGTGTAAAGATAACCAAGATAAAAGTCAGTATTTCTTGTAGGCTGGCGGGTTTCCCTTAAAGCCTCTTTTCTAACTGAGAAGGGATTTCTCTTCACAGGGTAGGTTTATCAAACCACCCCATGTAACCAAAATAACGATTGTTCCCGACTTAGACTTTACTTAAGGAAACCATTGCTTTCAGATGCCCAAATTCTTAACAGCACCCCCTTGGACACACCACTTCCTATGGTACCCCAGCTCACCTGCTTCTATCGTTGGTCGCCATCTTCGTCCCGGTCTTTCTGGGCTCCTCCCCTTTTGCAAACTAGAACACGTCAGACACCCTCAGTTGGCTGCTTGCACAACCCGTCACACCCTTTTCGGGCCTGTCTCTGTCGCTGTTTGTCAGCCAATCAGAGGCTTCCACCCTGTATGACCCCATCTTACCCAGCTCATCTGCATGCGCGACCAAAACTGTCAGAATACAAAGACGCCATCTTACAGCGGTGTATTATTCCTTTGGGTAGTCCTTATTCTCGAAATAGTGTTTTCAAAAATGTATTATTATTTTATTTTCGTTGCATGTACGGTAGAATACATTTCCAAACGTATTTTAGTAGCACAATGAATTAAAATTTTATTGATATGAAATACTTCTTCATTCAACTTTTTTGCGGCATATTCGGGTATATGATACAACACGGTATTTCTGGACAATTGCTTTATCTACTTCTATATGTTTTTCCTTATACAATTATGATGTACCTAAAAATTGCTTTTTCCATATTGTTTCACAACTGTTCCCAAGAAACTCAGTATTTTATAGTCTCTTTTCTATGTTAACAGTTGCCGCCTCCGACTCCGTTGCTAGGCGAAATCTACACATCTCCTATGCTGTCAACGTTGACGTACGCTTCACATTTGACTGGCTCTTTCTTTCTTTATTTATCCCATCGCACATTCCTCTAAAATAGGCTCGTTTCAGTTCCAGCGTGGCAAGGAAGACGACGTGCCTCTTTGACTTTTTCCGTTTTCTCTGCTGACTTGTTAGGTTTACTAACTGGGAAGTAGTCCTGCGCTAAGATGGCCGCTTTGAACTACCTTCTGTGGAGTTTAGAACATAGAAACATGCATTGACTAAGCCAATAGGTCTCGGCTTTGCGAGCTACTGGCTTTGCCAGTGCTTTTTAGGTTTCACCTAGGCAGCGCTTGTGCTGTCTCTTCCAGACATACTGTATTCAGCATATGTGCTTTAAGCTCCGCCCATATTTCGCCCATGTTTCGCCCATGGCTCCTTTTGACTGACTTTTCCAAATTCTTTGGATTTTATGATTAATAGCTTTACTCCCCCCTCCTTAGTAAAGCCATTTCTCCTGCTGTTCCTTACTATAAGGATTTGTTGTGTTGTAGACCAAAATCAAATCAAAAGTTTCTTTATTCGACTGACAGGAAAGCAGTCATAAAAGCACACAATACAATAATATACAATTCGTTCATAAAAAGAAAAAGTTTATCTTCCATTAGTTTTAAGAGAAAAAAAGTATTAAGCGATTATTAAAAAGGCATGATACAGTAGTCCTATGTGCATTTACTTAATCAAGACGGAGTTGTATCTGTAACATAATTCAGTTTGGAGTCATCCTTCCATACTTAATCTATACTTTAGAGCTGTTTTTAAAAACTTACAGATAAAAAAAGTGCTGTCTTCATGCAACATTTGAAGGTATAGAAGTGCGGGCTTAATTTGTGTAAAATTCATCTTTTTGAGCAACGGTTTTAAAAACATATTACGTGGACTTGAATAATAAGAACAAAGGAATAAAAAGTGAGCCAAGTCTTGCGGAGACTTATTGTCGCAGCCGCAAGCTGGCAACACTTGGCCTCTATGGGCTCCACTTGGTACAGCTAAAAGCAGATGATAGAGATCAAATCGAAATCTGCTCATCAGGAAGCGTTCATATCTGGATATATTCCACGATAAATAAGGTTCAGAGAACACACAGGTCTTTGTTAGTACGTGGTTCCTTACGCTGGACTTTTTGAACTCAATTTCTTCCCTGTAGAGTTGTCGCTTCATGTAACAGGTATTTTTTACAAAATTGACATCTTGCTTGGTGGTATTCTGGGGTGTTAAGTAGAGGTCTAATCTGCCCAGATCTTTACAGCAATTGCGAATGTATTTCATCCAGGGTAACTTGAGTTGACCTTCCCAAGTAAGGGCTTCAGCTAGGATGTTATGAGTCAGTGGAATCGCTGTATTGCGCCAACAGCTTAACCAGCAGAGCAAAGGGTTTGCAGCAATTTTGTCAGCTAGATAAGGGATGCCCAGTTCCTCATGTATGGAAAAGTTTGCGGTACTCTTTGGTAAACTCATGACCTGTTTCAGAAAGTTGTTTTCGAGAGCTACTAAGGTATCTATTGGTAAGAACCCCCACAGTTCACTTCCGTAACATGCCACCGCAACACTTTTTGCCTGATAAAGCTTCAATACGGCAGACACTGGAGTGTTACCCAATTTGCGAGCGAAATCCATTATACCAGAATTGGTCCTCAGTATTTCTCCTTTCTTTTTAGTTATGGCAGGGCCCCAGTTAAGTTTATGATCGAAGAGTACACCCAAATACGAGAATGTTTTTGTTAGTGGTATGTTTTCTCCATTAACTGAGAAGGGGTATTGTTTTTTGGGAGTTAAACCAACCGTCATAACAAAAGATTTGGAATTGTTAATATTTAGGCCACGTGAGGACATGAATTGGAAAAAAAGAATCCAGTAATTTTTGGAGTCCGAGTGCGGTTCTGGATAAAAGAACAGCGTCGTCCGCATACAACAGGACCGGTACGCCTGTTTTACCAATTCTAGGGTAATCCGTGTCTGTTTTTACCAGGTGGTCTTCAAGTCCATTAATATATAAGTTAAAAAGAAAAGGTGCTAATATACAGCCCTGTCTGACTCCTCGGTTAATTTTAAAATCTCTCGTTACTTTCATGTCTCTTGTAAAACGCACATTTGCTCGGGTGTCGTTGTGTAAGTCGGCCAGAAAGTTGATCAAGTTATTTTCTACGCCCATTTTTTGCAGGACTTCCCATAGTTTGCTCCTATCGACGCAGTCAAAAGCAGGGGAAAGGTCCATAAAGGCCATATACACAGTTCCCTCTCTTGCTTGGGTGTATTTACCACTGATTAGATACAGATTCAGGCACTGTGTGGTTGTTGCATGACCTGGTCTGAAGCCATATTGTGCAGGGGTCATTATGTTGTGTTGTTTGGCCCATGCATTCAGCCTCTTTAGTAGAATCCCACCCACTACCTTCGCAACAGAGTTTATCAGGGAGATTGGTCTATAGCAGGCCGCTTTTGTTCTGTCCCCCTTTTTGTAAACAGGGACGATGGTAGATGCTCCCCAAGATTTAGGAGCCCCCACTTCGACCCCGGCATTGATGACAGATGTAAGAATGGGAGCCCATAAGGTGATGTTAGACTTGAAAAGGTCAGGTGGGAGACCGTCGGGGCCCGGGGCTTTGTTACTGGAGAGACCAAGTATCCCTAATTCAATTTCTTTAGTCGAAAATTGTAGCGGGTTGCTTTCAGGAAGATGAAGTGGTTCTGGAGATTGTGGGGCGTCGCTTTTGAAGATAGCTCCAAAGTGAGTGATCCAGTCGTCCTCCGGTATAACTGTACCGAGACTCTCTTCATTAGGACTGCCAAAAAGTGGTTTATTTATTATGCTCCAGAATTTTGAGCTGTTGCCCAAAGTAGAGGGGTCGAGCAAAGATTCCCATGTTTTGGCTTTAATTGACTTCTTGCGTAAGGCAAGGGCCTTTTTGTAGTCTGTCCGAAGGGCCTTAATAAGTGCAGAGTCTCTCGGTTTGTTTTTAAGAGCAGCTTTTAATTTGCGGTTTGCAGAGGAACAGGCATGATCAAACCAGCGAGGATGTTGAGCAATGGAACCTTTGGATGTTACCGTCAGTAATTGCTCTATTCTTTTGGACACAACCGCAAAGGCGGATAGAATGGATTCTGGAGGAGCGGAATTTGTAGCACAGAGCTTAAGTTCGTGTTCACAGTGTAAAGCAACGTCCTCATACAATTTGTCGCTGTTTACCAGATTCCATTTTAAGCGGCGGTTATTATTGATCAACTTAAGTGCCCCAGGGTCCTTAATGTTTTTATGGAGCACTGAGGGGCCGCATTGCAATTCAAGGTGCAAAGGATTGTGATCACTGTCGATGCTCTCAAGGATGTCAAAATTTAAAACCTGTTGGGCAACTCCAGCAGAAAGAAGAATATGATCTATAAAAGACCCTGACTCAGATCCTTTGTAGGTTGGAACTTTGAAGGAGAAGGAGTCGTCTTTCATAGATAGCGCCATGGTCAAATTCATGGTGTCCGTTAGGGTGTTTAATTTAGTTCCACGCTGGCAGTGCGTGAAGTGGGGACCTGTTCTGAGTCCACAGCCCAAGGATCCCAGGGTGGTCGAGAGAGAATTACCGCAGATGTGTGTATTAAAGTCACCAAGAAGAATTTTATCCTGTGGTAGTTTTGAACCAAATTCATTTAGATAACTTTCAAGTCTGACAAGATTACAATCGTTCAAATTTGCGACAGAATTGTAGAAGTTAATTAGAGTTATAGCTTTCTTGCCCCTTCTAAGAGTCAGTACCTGCATGTTCCTGTTATCCAACTGCACTTGGTTGATCTGCATTTTAAGAGACAGACTAATGAATATTGCCAGTCCCCCCTTTGCTCTGCCGCTGGGGGAGGGAGATGCGGGAACAAAAAAACTTTGATAACCCTCAATACAGATGTTGTTATCTATTAGCCATGTTTCTTGGAAGCACAGGATGGTGTAATTTTTGACAAAAACTTCCCACGATGGGTCAATAATTTTTTAGGCCAATCCTGCGAGATTCCAAGACAATATCTTGATTGTGTTAGGGGCATAGTGTGCTAAGTTTGATGTAGGTGTTATAACAGATGGAGAGCACAGATCTGGGTTGTCCCTTATCACGGTGTTCGTCCTTAGAGTTACAGGTGATACATGAGGTTTACAAGCTGTTGGTAAGGGAGTGATACCTGCCACGTCTTCTAAGATGGGCTGAGCGTGGTTTACTTTAGGGCTAACTAAATGTTTTAAATTCGTCGTGCAGGTGGTATTAGAAGAAATGACGGCCACTGGGGGATTAGATGTTTTAGGTAGAGTCTTCATATTTCCTACCAGACAGTTTGTTTTTGCAGAAAGTGAAACTGGAAACAGGTCAAATGGCAGTCAGTCAACCTCCTCCAGTGGGTCGTGGCTGAGGAAAACATCATAACGATTGGCTGTAGAGAACCCGTAGTCATTATATTGTGAGTTGGTGTGATTAAAGGCCCGGTGGTAACCATGCCCATGGCGTTCAGCTGTTTCTATTGGTTGATAGTTGTGGACATTATTTCCCCATAAGTGAGGGTATGGATGTTGGTCTAGGCCCATTGGCGTATCTGGGCAGGGTGGGACAGAGGTCAGCCAGGGTTGATTGTTCTGATGTGTCCTGTAAGATCCATCTTGGGTATAGTTGTAATTTGTTTTATTCCTGTAGGGATCTGAGCGGACTGGATAGAAGTAGCTAAGTCCCATGGTTCGAATCAAGCTTTTTGTCCCAGTGCTTCTCCATCCTGCGATGAATTTCGCCGGACCTAGATATTTGAAGGTGACCACAATACAGTCACCCTCTGTAGATTTAAAGCGAGTACCCACCCACTCTACTCTTTTGACATGGTGAATGGTGCCTATTATATTTGGGGGGAGAGGCCTATGTATGGAAAGCCATTGCATTGCTTTGTTCCTCAGTTCCTCCCGTGTTTCTTCCCTGTTAGCAGCAACTTTTGGCACCCCAATCATAACTATTGTATATGGATTGGCCTGTGGTGGCAGATTAATATGTGTTAGTGGACGTGTTGTAATAAGTCTGGGGGGCTGTATTCCTGTGTCTTTGGGTTGAGTGTTTCCTTTGGGAGGGGCCGTACGACTTTTATCCTCAGATATACCTACGTTGGTACTAGGTAGGTGACCCTCTGCAGCCCACTCGCTATCATCCTCATCTGTTTGAGTATTAGGTGTGTTAAGCATAGGTGTATTTGGGATCACAGTGGGGGTAGGAGCTAATTGAGAATTTGGTGTTTGAACAGTTAAGGGTAAGCTCTGAAGTTGTGGATGGTTTGGCTTTCCTATATTCTTTGATGTGTTATCTACTTTTTTCACTGTTTTTGAGTTTTTTACATTTAGGGTTGATGAAGATGGAACAAAGGTTGAGGGCGTGTTCGCTGTTTTAAGCAATCTGAGGATACTAGAGGATATATCATTTTGTGCTCTCTCAAATTTACTCAGCGCCCTTTCTATATTGTCGATCTGATGGCGAATGGGTTGTAGAATTGTTTTAATTAGGGCTTCGATCTCTCTCATTGTTGGCAAGATTACACTACTCTGCTTCTCAATATGTCCTGTTTCCTCATTAACTAGAGAGATACCAGTTTTGGGATTAGTATTCCCACTTGCATCGTAGACTAGTGGGGAGTTTGATAGGGACCCACCCCGCTTTGTGACAGGGAGTTTCTCTAGACTATTCTTCTGCCACATGTCTTTGAGCGATCGCTTGGGTTTGCCTGATATATGGTGGATTTTCCTTTTAGGAAGTGTGATTCTGGGCTTTTTCCTCTTAAATTTTGGAGTATTGCATTGTTTAGATGGTTGGGTTTCGGTTATAGCAATAGCTAATGGGGCAATCTCCACGGTGTGAACTTTCAGTGCGGAAGCAGGGTCTTTTTCTTGCTGGATGTTATTTGCACTACTGGTTAGAATCATAAGGCTGTTATCCAGGGTATTCGCTAATAGGTCCGTGGAAGAAGAGTTCGAGGGTTTTTCTTTGATGTGCGATCTTGGTAGTTCTGAAAATGATTGCATGAGAAGGGACTCCTGTGATGAGGCTGAGTCCTCCATATTTGGGTCTTCTGCACTAGTATGTGAGGACAAGTCTGGGAAACATAGATTAGGCGTCAGAGAGAGCCTCCTCTCGGTATCCTGAATGGCATCCGCCACTACATTGATAGTTTTTTGGAGCATTTTATCTATAGCGGTTATAGTGGGCAAAGGTGTACTCACTGTTTTTAATCTGCTGGTTGATCGAGTGGCCATCGGAGTTTTGCAGGTTTTAGTCATCTTTGACTTGTATTAACTGCCACTTTCCTCTGAGTGTAGCCTAGGTTTGGCTTGTGACTACCGAAGGGCGAGCTTAGGGAGGTGGCCCGACCCGGCCACTTCAGGCCCCTGAGGGCCACAGAGGGCCCGCCCTTTGCCCGGGCTTCGCCCGCGCGCGTCCCGCGATGCGCGTGTTAGGCCCTGTTTAAGTAAGTAAGGTGTAGGGAAGGGGCGGGGCACTGGGAGGGGGCGCGGCTCACGCGGGAAGAGGGAACAGCTGATGTTGCTGACGCTGTCCCTCGCAGTCCCCGGGCCGCGCCTCTCGCCTCCGCTGCGGCCTCGCTTCTCCACACTCGGGATCTCCAACTGAGTTCTCACAGGTAAGCTGCTCCTGCAGCAACAACAATTAGGGCTTTGACGAACGCTGGCAAGTCTTTACAATGGACAAACTCTCTGGCGAGCGGCACCCGCGGAGCGGGGGCCGCGAGAGGTTTTAAACTCCTTGTAGGGGGCGGGGCACTGGGAGGGGGCGCGGCTCACGCGGGAAGAGGGAACAGCTGATGTTGCTGACGCTGTCCCTCGCAGTCCCCGGGCCGTGCCTCTCGCCTCCGCTGCGGCCTCGCTTTTCCACACTCGGGATCTCCAACTGAGTTCTCACAGGTAAGCTGCTCCTGCAGCAACAACAATTAGGGCTTTGACGAACGCTGGCAAGTCTTTACAATGGACAAACTCTCTGGCGAGCGGCACCCGCGGAGCGGGGGCCGCGAGAGGTTTTAAACTCCTTGTAGGGGGCGGGGCACTGGGAGGGGGCGCGGCTCACGCGGGAAGAGGGAACAGCTGATGTTGCTGACGCTGTCCCTCGCAGTCCCCGGGCCGCGCCTCTCGCCTCCGCTGCGGCCTCGCTTCTCCACACTCGGGATCTCCAACTGAGTTCTCACAGGTAAGCTGCTACTGCAGCAACAACAATTAGGGCTTTGACGAACGCTGGCAAGTCTTTACAATGGACAAACTCTCTGGCGAGCGGCTCCCGCGGAGCGGGGGCCGCGAGAGGTTTTAAACTCCTTGTAGGGGGCGGGGCACTGGGAGGGGGCGCGGCTCACGCGGGAAGAGGGAACAGCTGATGTTGCTGACGCTGTCCCTCGCAGTCCCCGGGCCGCGCCTCTCGCCTCCGCTGCGGCCTCGCTTCTCCACACTCGGGATCTCCAACTGAGTTCTCACAGGTAAGCTGCTCCTGCAGCAACAACAATTAGGGCTTTGACGAACGCTGGCAAGTCTTTACAATGGACAAACTCTCTGGCGAGCGGCTCCCGCGGAGCGGGGGCCGCGAGAGGTTTTAAACTCCTTGTAGGGGGCGGGGCACTGGGAGGGGGCGCGGCTCACGGGGGAAGAGGGAACAGCTGATGTTGCTGACGCTGTCCCTCGCAGTCCCCGGGCCGCGCCTCTCGCCTCCGCTGCGGCCTCGCTTCTCCACACTCGGGATCTCCAACTGAGTTCTCACAGGTAAGCTGCTCCTGCAGCAACAACAATTAGGGCTTTGACGAACGCTGGCAAGTCTTTACAATGGACAAACTCTCTGGCGAGTGGCACCCGCGGAGCGGGGGCCGCGAGAGGTTTTAAACTCCTTGTAGGGGGCGGGGCACTGGGAGGGGGCGCGGCTCACGCGGGAAGAGGGAACAGCTGATGTTGCTGACGCTGTCCCTCGCAGTCCCCGGGCCGCGCCTCTCGCCTCCGCTGCGGCCTCGCTTCTCCACACTCGGGATCTCCAACTGAGTTCTCACAGGTAAGCTGCTCCTGCAGCAACAACAATTAGGGCTTTGACGAACGCTGGCAAGTCTTTACAATGGACAAACTCTCTGGCGAGCGGCACCATTATGTTGTATATAGTTTTCCTTTGATCTACCATTATGTTGTATATAGTTTTTCCTTTGCTCATTTATTATTGTTAAGGGGGAAGATGTGTTGTGTTGTAGTATTCGTATTGTACTATTCTTTGCTAGAATGTTTGAGTGTTCTTAGAATAAGAGTGCATGCGTGGGGTTCCAGGGAGAGACAGTTGATGAGGGAACGGCGACATGTTGTGATCGTCTATGCTGTGCTTAGCAGAGTTGCCAATAAAGTACTTGGTAAAGGAACTTGACTGAGAGCCGTCTTTACAGGATTGCCCCTCTTACATGTGTTGTTACTCAGGGTCTGTTATTTACAGTTTGTGAGCACTTTTTAAAAATACTTTATTGGCGCAAAGCAGTGCGTCACACTGCGCTTCACCTTTAACAATGCAGCCGCGCTTATTTTTCTTATACGTGGCTTGACAAACTTTTGTAAGCAGACTGGCATGCATGTTTGATCTTGAACAATGGCGGATGTGCGTCTTTCTTATAGTGCGGCTCGCCCAAATCTTTTTTTTAATTTAATTATAATTTTTTTATGCAGCGTGGTTGTTTATTCTTTACGGTAGACGTACACCTTTTTTTTAGGTTTCGCCTATTATCATTCGCTTGCAAATGTAATAGGCGAAAATTCAAGGGCTCAATCGACTAGTGAAACCACTCTGCAGTTTTCTCAAAGTGCATGTAAGTCACGTGACCACAAAAGCGGGTCACGTGACCACACAAGCACGAGCATCTCCCTAATCCGCCTGCTCCCCTTGCTCGCATTCCCGCCCCCCCCACCAGGCTCTCCCGCCCCCATCCGGCTTCCCTCCGGCCATTTGCCACACTCCTTGCCTCTGTCTTGCCTCCCCCTCCATTCTCCTCTCCGGCCATTTGCCACACTCCTTGCCTCTGTCTTGCCTCCCCCTCCATTCTCCTCCCCTCGCTCGCATTCCCGCCCCCCTCCCCCCCCCACCAGGCTCTCCCGCCCCCATCTGGCTTCCCTCCGGCCATTTGCCCCACACCTTGTTTTCCCTTCTTTTTTCCCAGAGTTTTATACAGCGCGAGCTTGACCCGAATCGGGTATCTGAGCGCTTTACATACCCCCACTTGCATTACACAAGGACACAATTAGGCGCAAGTCAAGGGCGACAACTAGTTCCATTTGCAACCGACCCATTAGGACGGACCATACACATTGTTTAAGGTTGTTTACCCGAACCCAACTGCGAAGACAGGTCGACCCTCTTTCTCTCGCGTTATAGCTCCTACTTTGAGAATCTGAGCGCTTCCGAACAGATTACACCAAAATGTCAGATTGGATTCTGTGTTCGCTGTATCATGGCTGAAGAGGAGGCGCTGCTCTCTATGTCCAGTCCAATGGGTGCCCGCCTCTGCTTACAGGAGCTACACCCAGGTTCGCGGGAATTATGCGACAAGGACCAGGCAATTTATGTGGCACGGTTGACTGCATTATGCGGCAAGAAAAGGCAACATAAAAGACGTAATGATGACAATATTACTTCATTATTTTGTCATGTCTGTATGTGCTAACACCAGTTATGCAAGGTTTCACCACATTAGTACCAGTTTAACACCGGCATGCAGCAAAAAGCAACTGTAAAGCCAGTCAACCTTTGCCAAGGGCCACGTTTTAGTAATTTTTAATCCGTTTGAGCCAGATTTGTGTTGATGTTGTTGTATTTCGTTTCTTTTCTGGCACTTGAAATTTTTGGCGCATAGTGAGGGGAGGCCTGCGATGAAGTAACTGTGACAGAGTCGCACAAAGCTGGGATTAGGCCAGGTCTCCGTGCTTCGACCCCCCCTCCCTCTTGTTTCTGGACCCTCCCCCATTGCGAGAATCAATGTTGTTATGTTCCTTGGAACATTATTAACAATCGCTAGCAGTGCTTGATTTAGGCAGAACGTTTTTAGAATTATGATCATATGGGTAACTATTTTATCGAACTCGAAAGTACGGAAGCCACGGGCTACACTGGCGGGATTCAAGCAGGCGACCTGTAAACCACGCGCATCTCTGAGCAGCCAGCGCTGAACCCGCTGAGCATACTTCACGCCTTCATTCAATTATTACTTATCGATCTAAGTAATTCGCTAGACTGAGATAAAATGCATATAGTTGTATTTACAGTAATATTTAAGATGGGAAAGTCATATATAAACAGAGAAATAAAGCGATGGGAAATAAGTCTAGCCTCCAGGCTCTGTCCTTTGCCCTTCTGGGGCGCTCACCATAACCCCCAAGGCAGTTGCCTTAGATGTCTGAATGGAGATTCACAGAGCGCAAGAGGCAAACCCAGGTGACCAGGCCTACCAAACAATGCATATTTTCCAGTACATTTAAATTAAGTGAAGTGTGGACTTCAGATGGCGAGAGCGCCATCTCGAAGACGAATGATCACAAAATGTTTCACGATATTAAACACATATTTTGGGACCGTCCTATCCAATTCGGACAGCAGGATTGTCAGTGGTTTGGACATTTTGAAAATGGCCAGGCGTTCCTCTGTCGGACCTGGAGACTTCGCTAGGGCGAATATTCTGTTTGCAGCGCCCCTTTCCTGCTCAGAGAGACAAATATCTGGTACGAGCAATTCCACTAAGGGCCTACATAGTGCCCACCAAAAAGAGATCTATGTGTCATGTTTTTCAGCGCTTTAAGACTGGATGTTTTTGTTGTTCAACTGAATGGTATTCATTTTAGTGACATCAGACGGACTAAAAGCCAAGGCGGGCTGACGCACCAATTGCTCTAAAAATACTTACATTCTACACTTCAAGACAAGTTAAACTTTATTCATGTTTTGACACCGTCTTTCGAACAAAACTCATCCAAAGTCACATAACAGAACACAGAATGTCGGAAACCCGTCATAAAATGTAAACGCCGGGAAATAAATCATGTGTTTGGTCTGTTAGGGCCCCCGCCATTGCTGCACAGAGCTGAGAAATGGGCCCGTTTGTCATGTTTCTAAAGATTCTGCTGATGTTGCTGCTTTAAGAAGGGGGTGTCCAGTTTTGAGGGTGGCCCCCAGTTACCTAGCTAAAAGCCAGGGAACTGGAAGCTGCGTTTAATGGGAGGTTCGAGTCAGGGGCACGCTAGGGCAGAGGGGACTTTGCGGTGGCAAGAGGGTAGTGCTGAGCACGAAGGCTTGATGTTGAAGAAGACGAGGAAGAGCTGGTCGTGGAAGGCACGGCTTGCTTCAGGCCGCTATACTCCCGGGCCTCAGATGCCCCCCACTCCAGGGTTCACACTGAGGCAGGAGCATGCCAGGCAGGCAGCGGGGCATGTGCCCACATTCAGAGTGAGCTCTTCGAATACCCGCACAAGAACGGTCTCGGTGGCTCACAACATCTGGGGTAGTGGTAGCGGTGCCACCTGAGCACAGTGCCTACAGGTCTATTACTTCAGGTTCAGTGCCAACTAGCACCTTGGCCTCTCTGCCGAGAAGAAGAAAACAAAAAGTGATGGGTAAAATGTCAGCATCGCTGTGTGCACGTTTTCACTGTTAAAGAAAGTGGAATCACTTGTGGATTCCTGTAATAGTGTTTGGTGGATGTCTATTGTCCTGACGAAGGCCAAATGACTCGGAGTGGCATTATTGCAGCCGCAACATGTAGACTGCACCCAAGGACTTGGAGGCCATTGTGATTCTCAGATGTTCATCCTTGGGAGACCACTATAAAAACCCACCGACCTGGTTACACCCTAGATCATTGTACCCCATTTTTTGTCCATTAAACAATATCAAAGAACTCCCAGTCCAACCGAAATCGAGGCTCGGCCTTTCGGGATTCTGCACAGGACCGGAGGCAGGATGGGGTTTAACATGCGGGCCATACCATGCAATAACGCAACACTGTACCCCCAGTCACTGCGGCCCATACCATCCATGCAATAACGCAAGGCCAAGTAACTCCAGTCACTGCGGGCCATCCATGCAATAACGCAAGGCCGAGTAACTTCAGTCACTGCGGGCCATACCATGTAATAACGCAACGCTGTACCCCCAGTCACTGCGGCCCATACCATCCATGCAATAACGCAAGGCCGAGTAACTCCAGTCACTGCGGGCCATCCATGCAATAACGCAAGGCCGAGTAACTTCAGTCACTGCTGGCCATACAATGCAATAACGCAACGCTGTACCTCCAGTCACTGCGGGCCATACCATCCATGCAATAACGCAAGGCCGAGTAACTTCAGTCACTACGGGCCATACCATGCAATAACGCAACGCTGTACCCCCAGTCACTGCTGGCCATACCATGCAATAACGCAACGCTGTACCTCCAGTCACTGCGGGCCATACCATGCAATAACGCAACGCTATACCCCCAGTCACTGCTGGCCATACCATGCAATAACGCAACGCTGTACCTCCAGTCACTGCGGGCCATACCATGCTATAACGCAAGGCCGAGTAACTCCAGTCACTGCGGGCCATCCATGCAATAACGCAAGCCCGAGTAACTTCAGTCACTGCGGGCCATACCATGCAATAACGCAACGCTGTACCTCCAGTCACTGCGGGCCATACCATCCATGCAATAACGCAAGGCCGAGTAACTTCAGTCACTACGGGCCATACCATGCAATAACGCAACGCTGTACCCCCAGTCACTGCTGGCCATACCATGCAATAACGCAACACTGTACATCCAGTCACTGCAGGCCATACCATGCAATAACGCAACGCAGTACCCCCAGTCACTGCGGACCATACCATCCATGCAATAACGCAAGGCCGAGTAACTCCAGTCACTGCGGGCCATGCCAATAACGCAAGGCCGATTAAGTACAGTCACGGCGGGCCATACCATGATGCAATAACGCAAGGCTGCACCTTCAGTCACTGCAGCCACCCGCGTGCCAATAACACTCACGTGTCTTCACAATTCGCCAAGCCCTTGCGTTATTGGCGTTATTGGCGTGCGCTTGGCCCGCACTGACTGAATTTACTCGCCCTTGCGTTATTTTATATTTATATATTGTTATTGACAATGCCAATAACGATATATAAATAAAAAATGTCATTTACAAAACCAATTGCTCCAACTTTCCAAATGCGAAACCTATTGGCAACGCCAGTGCTTGTTTTCATTTTGCCTGCCCTGCCGAACTGTTTTTTTAAATATTAATTTTGAGAAACAAGCGCGGGCGCAGCTCCTGCATATGCACAACTCCCGCTTCAGGGACGCCATGCTTCATATTTCGATTTCTCATTCAAATGCACAACAAAGCTGCGTGAGCTCTCGCCACGGCTTGAAAACAAGCTACTAAAACTTTCTATTAAGTCATTTTCCTGTGCCGCCCCTCCTGCACGTCACTGCCTGTTATTTCCAGTGACTTAATTTCCCATGCCATCAGCTCACCACCTGTAACTTCTCTCCCACAATTCTATGTCAGGACCGGAGGCTCCGATTATACTTCTCAATTTTCTTTACTGAAAATTCACAGCAGCCAATCAGAAAAGAAAACAAAAAGTACATACTACAATACCCATGAACCATAGAGGGGACACATGGTAACCATAGAGTAGACCCCTATAAAAGGAGTATAAGAGGCTAGAACATCCTCTTTCTTTGCTGCTCCGCAGCCAGTTAAGTGCATTTTCATTCCCTTCATTGTACTTTTATATAGTTGATTGTTTACCTGCTGTTACGCTGTGAATGCGCTCTTGGTTGCAAGGTCCTGCTTATTGTCGCGCTGCTAGCGCTGCAGGCGTTTGAGGTGTTTCCTATTTTGATTGCTTTGATTGTTTTTCGTTCCCTTTGCACACAGCGCTCCTTCGGGCCTGGTTTCACAGGTGTTTTCAGTGCCTACGTTGCCTTTCACCGGCGGCACTCGGCTGGGTGTGAGCGCCGCCGCTTTCCTTTCCTGTTTTTCCCATTGCCGATTCCGTTGCTTTCTGCGCCGCTTGGGAGCGCAGCTAGCCTCCCGGTTCCAGGGCGCTCTGTGCCTTCGGCTTTTTTCTCTGGTGGAATGGGTGCAGGGGAACCAGGTCGCGCGCACACAGCTCGCGCTGACCTCAGTGACTCAGACGGGGATTTCGGCTGTTCCGCAAATGCGCGGCGGCCTTTCTTTCAATGCCAGTGTTTACACAGCTGTTTTGCTGGTATTTTTTGGTGCGCAGGAGCGGCGCTTTTCCTGCTCAATACCCACACCCTCGTCGAGCCTCCCAGCGACGCCCAGATTCTGTTGAAGACTTTGGGCTGGATAATAGCCCATAGGCTCTGCCTAGAGTGGTCTTGTCAGGCAAGCCCCCCTCCACATTTTAAATTTGCTTGCACATTTGGTTGTATTGCTTCAAGTGTTGCTTGGCTTGCCAGGGGTCTCTACCACTCCCCCTTATTTATATCTGCCTATATTTCTACATCTATTTGCACCATTGGCAGTGTTATTATTTTTCTCCTTCCTCCTGTGGGTATATTATTGCACTTACAAGTGCATATCATGTCTGACTATTATTACGATGACGCTGAGTATTTTGAGGAGGAGCCCTCTGGGTCTTTGGAGAATGAGCTTGTTGAAGCTCTAGATGTGGGTGTCCAGCACTCCATCAACAAAGCTATGGTCAGGGCTATTGAGTCCCTGAAGCGTCATCTATGCAACTATGCAGTTCGGCAAGGCTGGGTCCCTGGCGTTAAATCTAGTTTTACTACCACTGGTGTTAAGACGTCCAAGAATCCCAATTCCTCAGACTTTGCTAAGCTTGCGCAGTCGTTGTCTTCTGACCATTCATATGTTTCCACTAGCAAAGATGCATCTGGCATATTGCCTCGCAGGGATGATGATGGCACCTCTTCTTCTGCCTCGACGTCTGAGTCTGAGGTTTCCCCTCCCCGTGCCAAGAAGCAGCACAAAGAGCGATACATTGACGCTCCTTCCCATCCCACCTTGTAAACTTTTGACCCTACTTCCATTATTCACCCTAATTCCACCTCTTGGCTACCATCTACAGAAGTTGCAGATTACGTTCAGTCCCACTTGAGACAACCATTTGACAAGGATGTCAGGGCGTGTTTGAGGTCCGAATGCCCCCGTCCAGATTTGTCAGACAAGGTAGCGGATACTCCAGAGGTTGATCGTTCTATGCTCACTTATTTAAAGAAGTATAAAAAGGACCCTAAAAGGGGTATAGATCATGCATGGAGGTCCTGTCAAGACAAATTGCTCGATTTGACCAGTCCTATTACAAAAATCTTGGATTTAGGTTTCAGAGCAAAGGTGACTGGGCAGATAATTAGCCCTGTTGACTTAATTGGTTGGGCTCAGCGGGCAGTTTGTCTATTGGGCAATGCCTACTGCGCAATGTCCAGCGAATGCCGCCACTCTATCCTTCTGAAACTTGACCCAAAATTGGCAGAGTTGAATTCCTCAGAGACGGGTCCTTTGGCGCAGGGTCTTTTGTTTTGCCAGCCATTCTTGAAAGAATTGACGAAGCTTGTCGCCACCTTCAGTGGCCTAGATAAAGCGCAAGGTTCCTTGAAACGGGCGTTTCGTCTGGTTTTTCGGGAGGGCCGGACGACATCGGGGGCGGTCGTTCGGCCGCAGTTACCAGCAAGGCTCCCAGCGAGGATTTAACTCTCAACGAGGGAAATATCAGGACTCTTCTTCCTCCGCAAATTTCTACCCCACACGTGGATCCCAAAACCATAACAGGAAAGGATGCTATGGTGGTAACCAGGGAGGCCAACGCGATGCCTCTGCTTCAGGTGAGCCTAATTCCTTTTTCGGAAGTTCAGTTGGGGGGCAGGTTGCAGTTTTTCTCAACAAATGGCAAGAGATCTCGCAAGATGCGTGGATCTTAGAATCGGTTCAGGGATACAAAATCAAATTTGTTCATTCCCCTTTTCAGTCTCTTTCCCCACGTCCGATGATCTTTTCTCATCAGGATCAGGTCTTCATTTCCAGTGAAATCGAGTCTCTTCTGCAGAAAGGGGCCATTGTGCGGACGGCTCGTCATCCTCAGGGTTTTGTCAGCAACGTCTGCCTGTTTCAGAAGAAGGGGGGTGGATCCAGGCTTGTTTTAAATCTCAAGGAGTTCAATGGATGGGTTGTATATTGTCACTTCAAGATGGAGGGGATCCATCTTCTTCGCAATCTTCTTCAGGAAGGGGACTGGATGGTCCGTCTGGACCTGAAAGGCGCTTATCTGACAGTGCCCATCTACGAACCTCATCGTCGCTTTCTTCAGTTCCAATGGCAAGGGACATGGTATGAGTACAATGTCCTTCCGTTCGCGTTTCTTCAGCACCTTAGTGCTTCACTAAACTTCTAAGGCCAGTCGTAGAGTTTATTCGTACCCGAGGCGTTCGCCTCATCATTTACCTGGACGATATTCTCATCTTGGGTCAATGCCCTCATCTGGTATTGCAACATCTTGCCTTGACAATAGACCTATTGCAGAATCTGGGATTTCTGGTCAATCCTCAGAAATCGATATTGGTCCACTCTCAAACTATGGAATTTCTGGGTTTTCTGATCAATTCCCTTTCTTGTCAACTCCTTCTACCCCATCTAAAGATCAGATCGACCAAGAGAGAGTTGAGGTTGATTTTGAACAAGCAGACTGTGTACTTGAGATCTGTAGCCCGAGTCGTCGGGCTATTGGCTTCCTCTATACAAGCGATTTTCCCGGGTCCCCTTCATTACCGAGCACTGCAGCGGCTCAAGATTCGTCATCTCCAGAAAGGCCTCTGGTATTCCGATCAGATTCCTCTTTCAGAGGAAGCGATTTGGGAGATGTTGTGGTGGCTGGAACACATGGAGTCGTGGGACGGCCGAGCCCTGTTTGGTCACACACCGGAGGTAATCATCGAATCCGATGCCAGACGGTGGGGTTGGGGAGCCCGATGCGGTCCACTGTCCACGGGCGGTCGTTGGTCTCAGGAGGAACTGTCTCTCCACATCAATTGCCTGGAACGCCTAGCGGGATCGTTTTGTACTTTGATGTCTCTCTCCCGTCAGACAAATTGTTGCATCCATCTCCGCATGGACAACGTGTCTGCGGTTCGTTATGTCAACAAGTTAGGCGGGACACGATCCCGGCTATTAGCGGAAATTGCGAAGGACTTCTGCCACTTTTGCCTTCAGAACAAGTTGTTTGTGGTGGCGGAGTACCTTCCAGGGTGCAGCAACCAGGTTGCCGATTGGCATTCCCGTCATCTTCAGGACTTCAGCGATTGGCGGCTTCACCCTCGAGTGGTCCGTTGGTTGAACAAGATGTGGGGTCCTTGTCAGATTGACCTGTTTGCCTCCAGGCTCAACACTCAGATCCCGGTGTTTTTCAGCTGGCTTCCGGATCCAGAGGCCTCAGCCACGGATGCTTTCCTGCAGACATGGCCTCAGACTCCGGGTCTCTTTGTTATGCGTTTCCCTCCATTTACCATGATTCCAAGGGTCCTGGCTCGGACCAAATGTTATCAGATGGAAATGATTCTGATCACTCCTCTTTGGAGGGCTAAAGCGTGGTTCCCGGTGCTTCTGGAAATGTTATATGCGATTCCTCTCCTTCTTCCCCAACAGTGGAATCTGTTATTGGACCCTCTCCAGTCTTCCCATCCGTTGATCACATCGGGTCAATTCATGCTGGTCGCCTGGCGAATTGAGGGGATCGATGGAAAGTCCCAGGCCTTTCGAGAGACGCTGCCAGATTTATCAACGAAGCTTGGTCGCCCAACACCCACAAACTTTATGCTACAGCATGGAAACGTTGGTGTGATTGGTGCTCTCAACGGGACATGGATTCCACTTCGGCAGATGTCTCTTTAGTAGTGAACTTCTTAGCGTTTTTGGCTGCTTCTGGCCTTGCTTATCGTACTAAAGCTAAGGAAGTACCTCTGAGTAGACCTATATTACTTTTTCAGTGATCACTGAAAAAGTAATATAGGTCTACTTAGAGGTACTTCCTTAGCTTTGGTTATTTCCCTCCCTCCTCTGGACCTAAAACCACACTGGGAGAACTCTTCCTTTGAAATTCCTTGCTTATCGTACTGTCAACAATTTCAGGTCAGCCATCCCGGCGGGTCACGTGTCCGTTGATGGCAAACAGCTGGGTGAGCATCTGTTGTTATGCAAGTTACTTAGGGGCATCCAGTTGGTCAAACCTCCATGTTCTAAATATACGGAACTTTGGGATGTCTCCCTTGTCTTATGTCTCTTGGATTCCTGGCCAGTTAATCAGTCTTTATCTCGCATGCAACCATCTGCCAAACTTGCTATGTTGCTTTGTCTAGTCTCCTGTAAACGCGTTTCTGACGTCCGCGCTCTTGATTTGGCGGGTTGCAGGTTCACCTCAGAAGGGGTTACTTTTTTGATCACAAAACACACTAAATGTAACACTTCTTCTGTGCCTTATCCTGCATTTCCTGACAATCCCAAACTCTGTGTGGTTCAATGTATCCGGGATTACGAGGTGAGTGCTGCAGGTTTTCGTCAAGATTTGACAGGCCAATTGTTGATTGCTTTGCAGAAGCCTTTTCGCCCAGTGACCCCAGCTACGTTAGCAAGATGGGTTCGCTGGCTCATGGGCAACGCAGGCATTGCTGTTTCCAGATTTGGTGCTCATTCTGCTCGTTGTGCTATGGCATCCAAGGTCTTTTCTCTAGGAGTCAGTTTGGCGGACATTATGAAAACTGCTGATTGGTCCTCTGACTCTACATTTAAAACGTTTTATTTCAAACCTATTGTAAATGCTACGTCTGTTGTGGTGGCTCAGCTTTGAACAAGCATAACCGGAGCCTCCGGTCCTGACATAGAATAAAAAATTTGTGAACATTCGTGACTAGAATTTTCAATTCTATTAAGGATGCTGAGGCGAGGATTATCCAACCCATAATTCAGTACTGTCAAGTCTTATTTGATGTATCTATACTGCAATGTACATGTTATATTCTTGTTTACACTTCCCTTCTGCTGTGCCTCCTTGTGGAGTTCTGGTGTTACGACTTTGCTTTTCGTTCCAGGTTCTGACCTCAAGTAGGATGGAGCATTCTTCATCTCTGCAGAGACTCTTCGTTGATCTCTACTGGATGCTATTTCTTCGCCATTCACTTCGCATTTTGTGGTTGCCTGCCGGCCGGTGGATTTCCCTCTGATGGATGAACTTTGTTTCCTATGGTTCCAGATCTTGAACATTTCTTTTTATTGTTTGGACTTATCTGTTACTGTACACAAAGAAAGAGGATGTTCTAGCCTTTTATACTCCTTTTATAGGGGTCTACTCTATGGTTACCATGTGACTCTTCTATGGTTCATGGGTATTGTAGTATGTACTTTTTGTTTTCCTTTCTGATTGGCTGCTGAGAATTTTCAGTAAAGAAAATTGAGAAGCATAATCCTCGCCTCCGCTTCCTTAATAGAATAGAAACTTCTTGTCACAAATGTTCGCAATTTTTTAATTCCCTTGTACAGTCCCTACACATATTCCCTCTTCCTCATCTCCCCTTAAAGGGACCCAACGAAAAAAAAACCCACAGCCGTTTTCCAATCTAACATTATTATCTTTATTTCAGTCTCTCCCTTCCTCACATTTCCCGCTGTAACCCCAACTCCACTTCCAGGGATCAGCTTGGGTGTCACTGCCAGAGCTGTCTTACTGCAGCTCCAGACATGTGCAAAGTTTAAAGACCCCCAAGGAACATGAACATATAAGTGCCCTAAAGGCCCTTGGATCCCACAAACCCACAGAACCCCTTGTGTAGCGAGCACCCTCCTGAGGTTTTAGATCCCATGGCTCCTCCCATGCCAGTTCCATGCTGTCTCTTTGGGATTTAGCTCCTGCTCTGGAAGGGGGTCTTGCAGTCTCTCGCTCGTGCCACCTGCTTTTCCTTCCTATTATCTGGTTGTGCTTTACATTCCCCTCTCCCTGCCTCGTCCTGACCAACCCTCCGGCCTGTCTCTCATCCCCACCATCTCTGCAGATGCCTCTCCTTGTGCCAAAGTCTCTATCTTCTGTAGGTGGGCTCTGTCAAAGTCGATGACCCTGTCATTTCTCCCTCCCTATCTACTGAGCACTCTCTGTCTAGCTATCTACCTCAGCAGTTATAGTTGTGTGAGCTAAATATAACGTATGCCCTGGCAATACACTGCTCATGACCTCACATATTACACCACTCATGACATGGTCAGCGACATCGCTGATGACATCTCAAATGACTTCACTGATGACATCATCCACAGAACCACTCACATACCCACTCACACACACATAGAACCACTCACCCACACAACCACTCACACCCAGTCACACACCCATACAACCACTCACACACCCACTTACAGACCCATGCAACCACTCGCATATCCATTCACACACCCACACAACCACTCACAGACACATACAATCCCTCACACACCCACGTACATTCCCATATCACCACTCACACACCCACAGAACCACTCACACCCATGCAACCACTCACACACCCACACAGCCACTCAGACACCTATTCACACACTCATACAACCACTCACACACCATACAACCACTTGCACACCCATACAACCACTCACCCATCCCAGCAAACCACTAACAAACCCATTCACAGACCCATACATCTACTCAGATATCCACTGACAGACCTATATAGCCACTCACACACCCACTGACAAATCCATATAGTCAGACCCCCCCAGGATATATATATATTTTTATAAAGTTTTATATAGCGCAAACTTGATCCCGAAGGATATCAGAGCACTTTACAATTTGGGATGTGAGAAGTAAGCAGCGCACATGGATGTGAGAAGAGCAGTGTGAGCAGCGCACACAGATGTGAGGAGTGAGCAGAGCACATGGATGTGAGAATAGCAGTGTGAGCAGCGCACATGGATGTAGATAGAGTGAGGGCGATAGATAGAGTGAGGGCGGTAGATAGATAGATAGATAGAGTGAGGACGATAGATAGATAGATAGATAGATAGATAGATAGATAGATAGATAGATAGATAGATAGATAGATAGATAGATAGATAGATAGATAGATAGATAGAGTGAGGACGATAGATAGATAGAGTGAGCGCGATAGATAGATAGAGTGAGGGCGATAGATAGAGTGAGGGCGATAGATAGAGTGAGGGCGATAGATAGATAGAGTGAGGGCACTAGATAGATAGAGTGAGGGTGATAGATAGAGTGAGGGTGATAGATAAAGTGAGGGCGATAGATAGAGTGAGGGCAATAGATAGATAGATAGATAGAGGGCAATAGATAGATAGATAGATAGAGTGAGGGCGATAGATAGATAGAGTGAGCGCGATAGATAGATAGATAGATAGATAGATAGATAGATAGATAGATAGATAGATAGATAGATAGATAGATAGATAGATAGATAGAGTGAGGGCGATAGGTAGAGTGAGGGCGATAGATAGATAGAGTGAGGGCGATAGATAGATAGAGTGAGCGCGATAGATAGATAGATAGATAGATAGATAGATAGATAGATAGATAGATAGATAGATAGATAAAGTGAGGGCGATAGATAGAGTGAGGGCGATAGATAGATAGATAGATAGATAGATAGATAGATAGATAGATAGATAGATAGATAGATAGATAGATAGATAGATAGATAGATAGATAGATAGATAGATAGATAGATAGATAGATAGATAGATAGATAGATAGATAGATAGATAGAGTGAGGGCGATAGATAGGGTGAGGGCGATAGATAGATAGATAGAGGGCGATAGATAGATAGAGTGAGGGCGATAGATAGATAGATAGATAGTGATAGATAGATAGATAGATAGATAGATAGATAGATAGATAGATAGATAGATAGAGTGAGGGCGATAGATAGATAGATAGATAGATAGATAGATAGATAGATAGATAGATAGATAGATAGATAGATAGATAGATAGATAGATAGACAGAGGGCGATAGGTAGATAGAGTGAGGGCGATAGATAGATAGATAGATATGCAGCATGGATTAGCAAATTGTGCGGCACAAATATGGAAATTTAGCGGCACAAATGTAGAAATTTTGCGGCACTTTATTTTGCTATTCTGCATAAAATAATTCCTCACAGGGGCCCCAAGGTGCCCCATTTCCACTATGATCAACTTCCACCCCTCTGTCTCCCTGCCACCAACCTGCTGGCATCATTGCAGCCCTCAGTCATACTTTTTGTAATCCAAGAAGAAAGAATCTTGTAATAAATGCTAGATGACTACAGGATTTTCACAGGAAGCAACCTACAGAGTGCACTAAATGGAAGTAGGAAGATTTCCAAATTTGAGCCGCACAATTTGCTAATCTATGCCGCAATATCCTGGGTGGTCTGGTCAATGAAAAGATCCATGGCCTCAAATAGGCGTAGATCAGCTGGCACTCTGTCTCATACTGTCAGATAGACAGTGTCACCAGGGACCAAGTTTTATATAGCGCAAACTTGATCCCGAAGGATATCAGAGCGCTTTACAATTTGAGATGTGAGAAGTGAGCAGCGCACATGGGTGTGAGAAGAGCAGTGTGAGCAGCGCACATGGATGTGAGAAGTGAGCAGAGCACATGGATGTGAGAATAGCAGTGTGAGCAGCGCACATGGATGTAGATAGAGTAAGGGCGATAGATAGATAGAGTGAGGGCGATAGATAGAGTGAAGGCGATAGATAGATAGATAGATAGATAGATAGATAGATAGATAGATAGATAGATAGATAGAGTGAGTGCGATAGATAGGTAGAGTGAGGGGGATAGGTAGAGTGAGGGCGATAGATAGAGTGAGGGCGATAGATAGATAGATAGATAGATAGATAGATAGATAGATAGATAGATAGATAGATAGATAGATAGATAGATAGATAGATAGATAGATAGATAGAGGGCAATAGATAGATAGAGTGAGGTCGATAGATAGATAGAGTGAGTGCGATAGATAGATAGATAGATAGAGTGAGGGCGATAGGTAGAGTGAGGGCGTGTAACGACCGGGTTCTCAGACCAGATGGGATCAGCTCCTGAGAGCCCCTCCAACCCAGCCGGAACGTAACCACCTCCCTCCTCAGGACCCATCTATCCAGGCACCTGGGTACCTACCTGAGGATGGGGAACTCGCAATATACAAGCTCATATCATCAGAAACACCACTAGATCTATAGGGATTACTAAGAATACTCACTGATTACTAAGGACGTCCATGCCCTACACCACACTCATACCTCATAGTCTCGCGACCACATGGGTCCAGACTAATCTACCCTGGGGCAGTTCTGATTATTTACCATTACACACTGATCACCATCAGTGCTCACTCGACACGCAATCCGGCGTATCTACACACTGAGCTGCAGCCCAGTGCTCTCTTTTTATCTGGTCCACAATCCGGCGGACCTACACACTGGTCTCTCCAGTGCTCGCTTACTTACAACATGATCCACAATCCGGCGGATCTACACACCGTATCCCCCCGGTGCTCACTCACTTACAACATGATCCACAATCCGGCGGATCTACACACCGTATCCCCCCGGTGCTCACTCACTTACAACATGATCCACAATCCGGCGGATCTACACACTGACCACAATCAGTGCTCTCACTAACGCCACTTACCAATGACGACCACTTTCCTATGAATACCTTCAGCTCTCTCTCTATGTTGGGAAGTCTCTCTCACTATTCAGTAAGGGTTCGTTACTACAATAATATTATGGGATGGCCGAATCACTTAGTGTCAATAATTCCCTAGCTCAAGGGCTCCTCTCTCTCCCTAATTATTCAGTGGCTACTTACCGGATCAGGGGCAGCATCTGTTCTGGCTGTAACACCTGACTAGAAGAAAAGGTTACCTGTGCTTTAAGAACCATAGACACACACTGTATGATTACCTGATTAAAACGCTCTCTATCATAAGAACAACACATGCACACTAGTTCACTAAGAACTGGGGTATCTTTATTACAACAACAATAGAATGCACATACACAAATCTGCGGGGTCTCTATGACTAACAGGAACTTTAACACACCGCTGAAAGAAAAGGATTAGGCATACAATATAACAGGGACAATGTTATCTGCGGGGTCTCTGTGACTAACAGGAACTTTTAACACACCGCTGAAAGAAAAGGATTAAACATACAATAGAAGGACAAGGTTAATATTTATAAAGTAAGGAACAATGTCACCTTGGGAGTATGAAGTCTTGCTCTAGATGTCATCTGGGCTTCTCTCTCGTCTGTGCCTTAGATCGTCTTAGATTCTCTCCTGCACTCTTGGACACACATCTGCGCTGATCACTTTGCACTGGACTCCTCTCCCCCACGGACTCTCTCCACCTTCCAACTTCAGTCTAATGGTTTCTGCCGCTCTGATAATCGTTCGTTCCACTAGCTTTTCACTCTATCTGATTAGTTCCATGCCAATGTCCAATTAACTCCAGCTGCTCCCACAGATTAATCCACGATATAACTTCAGTCTCTTCTAAAAGGCATTACTTCAGACTCCAGCTATTCACAACTCCTCCTGATAAGTAACTGCTTCTGACTGCTTCCTTCAGTTCCAGCTCACTGACTGTCTGTCTGTCTTCTCTCTGTTCCAAGCATCTTCTGTCTCTTCTCCTCCTGCAACTCCACTCATCTCCTCTGCGCCAATTCAACATAAACTCTTTCTGATTCTCCACTCCTTCTGCAACTCCAGATCAACTGCCTTCAGCTCAAACTCTTTCCGCTCCTCCAACTCAACCAACGCTCTCCGCTCCTCCAACTCAACTGACTGACTCCGCCTCTGCACTTCACTAATATAGAATGCTCTTCTCTCATGGAAATTTCCAACAGAGGGCTGCCTCCCACCGCATTCCTGTGCCAGCCCCAGGGCCCCTTGCGCAGCCGCAGTGCGCATCTGCATGTTACGTCTGGGCCCAAGAGACAAACACATTCCTCGGATAAGAACCAGTCCTGGCTGGGTTTCCCCTAGCAGTCAACAGCCTTAACTATAAACATTACCTTTCCCCTTCAAGCATCTCAGTTCTGCAGGGATAGAAAGCAAAATGGAGTCTCTCTAGTTCTGGGCCTTGTAGGCCTGAGAAGGATGAAATAACCCTTAGCTCTGTCACAGTACCTACACAAACCATACCAATGTGTAATATAAAGTCAGGACCACAGGATCCACCCTCTACTATAGGCAAAATAATGAAAGAACACATAACTATGCCAAAGCCAATAGGCAATAGATGGATTAGAGTCAATAATAAGGGATCTATCATCATATAAAGCAGCTATCCTCTTCTAGGTCTGGCAAAAAGGCTTTAAAGGACCAACACAAAGTAAGAATACAGATTATAGATGTTAGCAAGCTTAAAGTCATCATCACTCAGAAATAGAGCCAGAAAACCATGTCAATACAGGGCGATAGATAGATAGAGTGAGGGCGATAGATAGAGTGAGGGCGATAGATAGATAGAGTGAGGGCAATAGATAAAGTGAGGGCGATAGAGTGAGGGCGATAGATAGATAGATAGATGGCGATAGATAGAGTGAGGGCGATAGATAGATAGATAGATAGACAGAGTGAGGGCGATAGATAGAGTGAGGGAGATAGATAGATAGATAGATAGATAGATAGATAGATAGATAGATAGATAGATAGATAGATAGATAGATAGATAGATAGATAGATAGATAGATAGATAGATAGATAGATAGATAGACAGACAGAGGGCGATAGATAGATAGAGTGAGGGCGATAGATAGAGTGAGGGCGATAGATAGATAGATAGATATGCAGCATGGATTAGCAAATTGTGCGGCACAAATATGGAAATTTAGCGGCACAAATTTAGAAATTTTGCGGCACTTTATTTTGCTATTCTGCATAAAATAATGCCTCCCAGGGGTCCCCACGTGCCCCATTTCCACTATGATCACCTTCCACCCCTCTGCCTCCCTGCGACCAACCTGCTGGCATCATTGCAGCCCTCAGTCATACTTTTTGTAATCCAAGAAGAAAGAATCTTGTATTAAATGCTAGATGACTACAGGATTTTCACAGGAAGCAACCTGCAGAGTGCACTAAATGCAAGTAGGAAGATTTCCAAATTTGAGCCACACAATTTGTTAATCTATGCCGCAATATCCTGGGTGGTCTGGTCAATGGAAAGATCCATGGCCTCAAATAGGCGTAGATCAGCTGGCACTCTGTCTCGTACTGTCAGATAGACAGTGTCACCAGGGATCAAGTGTCGAACAAGTGTGTGCTCCACTCTGCCCTCCCAAACAATCGCATTCTGGCGGCATAAACGTACTCAGCTTCTCTAGGGATTTTTAGAGCGATACTCCTGGACAAAAGCTACTGTAACCACATTAAGATTTTCCACAGGGATACTGACGGCATAATCAATCTGATGCATTAACACACTGATGACTGTAGAAGCAAGAAGAAGCATAAGGAGGGGGGTTCTTAAATTGGGAGATATACTTTTTCCACAATGGCTCATCTTCACTGATGTCAAACTCATTCTAACCGTGAAATGCTCATCTATGACAAACCTCTGAGGCGGTTAAACCATTCTGCAGATCAGCCTAAAGAATGCTCACAACTTTGCTAACTGGTAATTTGCTTGCTTTTTTAGACTTTAATACAGAAACCATTGTCTCAACTGCATCATAAGGTATGTGTCCGAATCTGGAAACCTTCATCTTTCCATGGGAAATACTCTTTAGGAAAGTTGAGTCTTAAAAATAAATAATAATAATTTTTGCTTTCGGGGGCGTGGCCAAGGCGTCAAGATGGCAGTCGCACTTTGAGAGTGCTCCTGACCCCCCGTCCGTCAACCGCCTTCATCTGGCCCGCAACAGTGCCCCTTGTTGCCTCTCGCCTACCTGCCTGCCTCCCTTAACATCAGTGCTCCCGTCACCTGTATTGCCGGACGCCACCGGACGCTTTTGGAGTCCCTGCGGCTTCCCGACCCTGGAGAGCCGGCGCCGCGACAAGATGGCGGCACCCTGCCTGGCGCCCTGATGGTCGCTGTCAACGTTGCTGGGCATCTTGCGGCGATCCTCCCAGGCTCCGGCGCAGCGGCGGATCCTCCGGTTGGCCCCTGGAGCTGCGGGGCCGACACTGTTGGTGGTGCTCCTAGTTCCTGCTGAAGCGACGCCCGGTCCGGGCACCGTGCAAGATGGCGGCCCCCTGACGCGTCCTGGCCGACTGCCTGAGTCTCCCTTCTCATCGGGGCCTGCTGCCAGCCCTCCCGCCCTGGACCTGCGGCTTCCGCGCTGAAGCGGACTCCGGTCGGGTCACGGCAGAGCGAGGAGACACGGTGAGCAGACCTGGGGCTGGCTTTGGAGATCCGGGGACATTCCCCCCCTCCTGTGACGCCTGGGGCCCTTGAGGTGGCGGCTCCGATGCTGGTCCTCTGCCCCCGGCCGGGCTACCATAATGCGCCTGACTGCCCGTGTCCCTGGCCCTGACCACCCGGTGGGGAGCCCCTGAAGAGGGGGAGACGGACGGGGGCCCCACCTCCTGCGCTGGCCACAGCTTTACCTCCCGCTACTCCCCGGCTTCCTTCTTGATGTCTGGCTGTGCCTCCTGCTCGGCCCCCCATGGACATAGCTGGTGGGGGTTAGCCTTGAAGTCCGCTTGACCCCCAAACTGCCAGGCAGCCCGGCTTTTCGCCCGACGACCAGCGCTCTGCCGTCTGGCCGCTCCGGACGCCCTCTCTCTGGTGGCCCTGAGCCACGGGGTGTGTGTGTACCTGCTCTGCACCCGTAAGCGGGCCTCCCACGCCGGATGTCCCCTGGAGTCGACTTGAGTGGAATCACCGCGTCGGATCCTCCTTGGCTTGTCTCCTGCCTGCTGGAACGGCGAGACTGTGCCCCTACGCCCTGCCTGCTGAGGGAGACCTGGTGAGTCGGCATTTGGGGTTCGGGGGTGCGGTGCGGCAGGGGGTTTGGCCACCGAGTCAGGTGGCGGGCGGAGTGGGTGCGGTGTGATAGCTGGCTTCCCGCCCTCCCCCCTCGGGCTCCGTCCTCGAGATCTCCACCTGGCCATTGCTCCACCGCCACGTCCATCCTGCGTTCAGAGATGCCGGGAGGGTGTGAGGAGGGGATTTGCGACCACCTGGCCCAGGCTACTGTCCGACCGAGTGGCCACTTTCTGATCTTCTTCCCCCACACTGAGAACGGGGACCCTCCGCACCATGGGCAAACCTTGTGCGCCGCCGGCCTCGAGCTCGGCGGCCCAGACGACCCTTGACCGGTTCGCCAAGGTGGGTCGCAGAACTGATGTGGGCCTGCCGTCTGGCCCTGGCCTGGCTGGGGGAGACCTGGCAACCATTCTACAGGCCATTTCGACTTCCCAGACGTCAGTTGAGACCAAGGTAGGGGAAGTGAAGGTTGACGTCTCCCTTATCCGCCAGGACCTCCGTAGGGCCACGGAACGCCTAACGGAAGCGGAGTCCAGAATCTCCACTGTGGAGGATGATGTGTCCACCATCAAGAAGCACATGGCCCGCCTCCAGTCTTAGACCGCTGACCTCCACCGCAGGGCTGAGGATGCTGAGAACAGAGTGCACCGGAATAACCTACGCCTCCTGGGCTTTCCGGAGGAGGTTGAGAAGGCGGACGCCGTGTCCTTCCTAGAGGGTTTGTTCCGCACCTGGATGCCCAAGGAGAAGCTCTCCCCGTGGTTCGCGATTGAACGTGCCCATCGCTCCCTGACTCCCAAGCCACCACCGGGAGCCCCGGCTCGCCCCTTCATCCTTCGGCTCCTTAACTTTTGAGACCGGGATGCCATCTTGAGAGCGGCCAGGGAGTTGGGGCCAATTCATCATCGAGACTCCAAGATACTGGTCTTTCCTGACTACTCGGTTCAGTCCCAGCGCCGCTCGTTCGACGAGGTGAAGCAGAAGCTTAGGGCGATGAATCTCCGCTACGGGCTCCTCTTCCCGGCCCGACTCAAGGTGATCTTCCAGGGGCGGACCATCTTCTTTGATTCCCCGCAGGCGGCGTGGACTTGGGTTACGGATGAACGTCCCCTTCGAATGCAGGCGGCCCGCTCCCCGCCTCGGAGGGCCACGGACCACCAAGGTAGTGCCGCACCCAAGCCTGGGCGGCGCAGCACGGGGTCCGCAGGGGGTGGGGGGGGCGCGCGGGAAGCGGAGATCCCGGTCGCCGGGCTCGCAAATCCGGCGGCCCTCCCCCACGGCGCTTAATTGATCAAAGAAGGACAAGGGGAACCCATAAAATCGCTCGGGACCATGGGTGGCAAGTAATTATCAAAACAACAAGTGGTCCTGAGCTTACAAGAATGTGGGAAACAAATGTATATAGATCACAATGGAATTCTATATAATTCAGGATTCCTTGACCAGCCGGCCAGGGAATGTTTATTAGTTCAATAAGTATAGAATCTCAGAATACAACATATAACCCAAAACATAAGGGTTACATTAGGGCACAGTCCTGTGCCAAGCGAGAGGAAGAGAGGTGAGAAAGTGAAGGTAAGTAAAGAAAAATATCAGGCAAACAGAGTGAGCTTGCAGGTCACTGAATTAAATTTACATTGACAGTGTATCCTGGAGTCATTCATACAAACAATAGTATCAGGGAGTTAACTGTATGAATTACTCTACGGTCGTCGACGTTTCGATCCCCAGCTCAGTTACAACGGGATCATCATCAGGACAAGTAAAATAATTTTGCCTGAACAAAAGTCAATTACAACACCTGTTTTCGAATAAAAAGGGGGGAAAAAAACAGAAATATATGTACAGTCATTATTAGTATTGTCAGCGCTCACATTGTAACTATAGACTTTGCATTCGGAATCGCAGTGTTAGGTGTTGCCGTGAGGCGTGAGTCTTCTGTGAAAGGCCTCTAATACTCATGCAATTTTTCATGGTAAGCTTCCTTAATTTGTGAAACGCCACACATACAGTTGTGGTAGTGAGTACTCAGTTGGCTGTGACAAGTGAGACCGGTTGTTGGAAATAAGGGTAAGCCGTGAAGATTGTGAGGCTTGTGGTAGTGAAACAATTGTGGTGTCATTCGGGCGTAATGGGGCCAGTGCTATCGGGTCGGGGCGTGTGACAACTGTTGGCTAAGCGAACCTACCAAGTTGGTGGGTTGAAGTACGATTATCCTCAACGGGCAGGTCTGTTTTGTGTCATCAACGCGTTTCGTTCTGTTGAAAATAAAAGATATCAAAGGACGTCCTTTGCAGATGGGAAGTGGGGACATAAAGCCAATTCTGGCCTATTTACCATCATATGGGAATCGTTCCTTTTGGGTTGCAGTCAAACGGAAGTTCTGTGCAGGCGCAGGGATTAATGTAGAGTCACGCCTGATCTGTAATAGATATTAAAGTGACTACATGTATTTTACATCAGGAAAAACTTTTTTCTTTGTGGCCAAGGTGGGGGAAGTTAAATTACCATTTGTCTTTCAGGGGATTATGCCACCGAAAAAACACGTCTTGTGAATGGTCAGCCAGGGACTGTGGTCCTTAAAAATTACCTGGCTGTAGAGATACACAATGCAGTTAAATAAGGCAATCTACTGATCTCCGAGAATTAGAGAAACGTTGGCAGGGCAGTATTACCATGGTTAAAATTGGAGGTCTCAGTGGTTTGCAGAAGGTCTGGTTAGTTGGCGTACAGTTTATATAGCAAACCTCTGTGGAGAAAGAAATAAAGGTTTTTAAAGAAATAGTAAGGGGATTTCTCTAATTCTCTGAGATCAGTAGATTGCCTTATTTAACTGCATTGTGTATCTCTACAGCCAGGTAATTTTTAAGGACCACAGTCCCTGGCTGACCATTCACAAGACGTGTTTTTTCGGTGGCATACTCCCCTGAAAGACAAATGGTAATTTAACTTCCCCCACCTTGGCCACAAAGAAAAAAGTTTTTCCTGATGTAAAATACATGTAGTCCCTTTAATGTCTATTACAGATCAGGCGTGACTCTACATTAATCCCTGCGCCTGCACAGAACTTCCGTTTGACTGCAACCCAAAAGGAACGATTCCCATATGATGGTAAATAGGCCAGAATTGGCTTTATGTCCCCACTTCCCATCTGCAAAGGACGTCCTTTGATATCTTTTATTTTCAACAGAACGAAACGCGTTGATGACACAAAACAGACCTGCCCGTTGAGGATAATCGTACTTCAACCCACCAACTTGGTAGGTTCGCTTAGCCAACAGTTGTCACACGCCCCAACCCGATAGCACTGGCCCCATTACGCCCGAATGACACCACAATTGTTTCACTACCACAAGCCTCACAATCTTCACGGCTTACCCTTATTTCCAACAACCGGTCTCACTTGTCACAGCCAACTGAGTACTCACTACCACAACTGTATGTGTGGCGTTTCACAAATTAAGGAAGCTTACCATGAAAAATTGCATGAGTATTAGAGGCCTTTCACAGAAGACTCACGCCTCACGGCAACACCTAACACTGCGATTCCGAATGCAAAGTCTATAGTTACAATGTGAGCGCTGACAATACTAATAATGACTGTACATATATTTCTGTTTTTTTTCCCCCCTTTTTATTCGAAAACAGGTGTTGTAATTGACTTTTGTTCAGGCAAAATTATTTTACTTGTCCTGATGATGATCCCGTTGTAACTGAGCTGGGGATCGAAACGTCGACGACCGTAGAGTAATTCATACAGTTAACTCCCTGATACTATTGTTTGTATGAATGACTCCAGGATACACTGTCAATGTAAATTTAATTCAGTGACCTGCAAGCTCACTCTGTTTGCCTGATATTTTTCTTTACTTACCTTCACTTTCTCACCTCTCTTCCTCTAGCTTGGCACAGGACTGTGCCCTAATGTAACCCTTATGTTTTGGGTTATATGTTGTATTCTGAGATTCTATACTTATTGAACTAATAAACATTCCCTGGCCGGCTGGTCAAGGAATCCTGAATTATATAGAATTCCATTGTGATCTATATACATTTGTTTCCCACATTCTTGTAAGCTCAGGACCACTTGTTGTTTTGATAATTACTTGCCACCCATGGTCCCGAGCGATTTTATGGGTTCCCCTTGTCCTTCTTTGATCAATTAAGCGCAATCGCATGATTGCAAGGGTTTTCTCCTGAAACCTTTACCCTCGTCACTACGAGGTTGGGCACCCTAGTGCCATCACACTACTTCTCCTGTATATCTCACTCCTTTTACTCTGAACAGTTATGTCAGCACATGCTCCCTTGTATACCGCAGAATACCTTAAACAACTCTGTTCTGGACCTTCCTTACTATCAGATACCCCTGATGTACCCACAGCCACCAACTCTTCTTTACCTGAGCAATTGGAAAAACTAAAAAAGAAGCAAGTACGACTACAACTTATGGTACTTATGCTGACAGATTATCTTAAGGCAGATGTAATTCCAGTAGGTCTACAGGTCCGTAATATACCTGGGATCTTTACAGACAACCCCAAGTACATCTCCAATTTTAGCTACATAGGCACCACATGCTCCCGACATTGGCTAGCCCTAGGTATCGATATTGCCTCAGAGACCCTCAAAACGCTAGAAATTGAAATTAGCGACTTATTGAAACAAATCAATGACTCTGACCCCACTTCAGACTGTAAAAAACTATTAGAGCAGGTAGAAAAGACGGTGGCAGAATTTCACCGCATCGAACAGAATAAAAAGTCCAACAAAATAAAGAAAGATATCAAGAACTATAACGTGGAAAACACTTACCCCTACCTTCAGAAAGACTTCTATGTCAATAGGCCCCAATTTAATCCTAACAGCAGACCCTGGGGCAGGTACAATAGACGCTAAAACATAGTGGGCTTCTCTGAGACCTCAGAGGAATCGTCCGATAGCTCTGATCCAGGTGAAGGTGGCAGTAATCAAAGACGTGGGGGGGGAGCCCAAACTAATTTTTTATCGAGGGGCCAACCCAACACTCCGCAAAGAGGCAGGGTCAAGAAACCGCAGAGATGGGTCAACCCCCCGGGGGAACGCAAGACCAGGAACAATTTTTATCAGTGGTAAGCCTCACTGGAACCACGAATTCCTCGCGCACCCCCTCAAGTACATCGGAACTAATACCAATTTTCAATTTATCCAGACATCTACTGCAGGACCGGAGATAGCCTTACTAAAGAAAGGCCTCTCCTTTGTACCTACCATTCGTCCAGATTTTATGGAGTTACAAACCGAACTTCTCAGGTTTTTTAGACTAATCCGTCTGAAAGCCTTTTTTCAACTACATCCTCCCCCTGCAACCAACGCTAATACCCCATTCCGTCCACCCTCCACATTCCTCCCATCGGCTAGCATGATCCCCTCAGAGGTCAGAACCTTTGAAAAATTGGTACATAAAGACCTGTGTGCTATCGAAAAGAAAAAACGATATGTCCCCTATAATATATCTAGGGCAGAAAAAGACGCCATTAAATCACTAAAGAACAATTCTCTTCTTGTCATCAAAAGTGCCGACAAGGGCGGAGGAATTGTCCTCCAAGATGCCGACTCCTACAAACTAGAGATCTTACGGCAGTTAGGGAACACAGAGCACTATCAGAGGCTACCAGGCAACCCTACCAAAAGTATACAAGAGACAATACTTAAGATCACCACGGATGCAGTTTCCCAGGGCTTCCTGAGTAAGAAGGAACACCTATTCTTGAATGTAAAAAGCCCACGCCAGCCAGTTAGCTATACCCTCCCAAAAGTCCACAAGAGCATCAACAGCCCCCCAGGTAGACCCATAGTATCCGCCTGTTGTTCAATCTAAGAGCCCTTGGGCTCTTATGTTGATTTTGTACCATCTACTATCTGTTACGTGAGGGACAGTATGCAGATGATCAACTTGGTGGAACATCACCCTTTTGACCCAGCGATTCATACCCTCTGTACAATGGACGTTGAGTCGTTGTACACAAATATACCACAGACAGCGGCTTTACTGGTCATCCAAAAAACCTTAGACTCAAGACCACGTCCCCACAGGGTCCCCACCATCTTCATCCTACAGCTCCTTGAACTGTGCCTCACTAGGAATTATTTCCTGTTCGAGAATACTTACTACCAACAAGTAAAGGGGACTTCTATGGGGGCTATTTTTGCCCCCAACCTGGCAATCCTATTCATGGATGCCCTAGAGACTGGTAACATCTTAACACAAAGCAATCCCTTCTACACAGGGATTTGCTTATGGCGTCGCTATATAGACGATATCTTCCTTATATGGAACCATGACATACCCACACTGCATTCCTTTAATCACTGGCTGAATAACAACTGTGCCGGCCTCAGTTTCACTCTGACCAATGACAAAAGCCAGATAGCTTTCCTTGATTTGACCATTTTCCATCATGACAATGAACTATTGACACGTCTTTTCCGTAAGCCTACGGAACGCAACACACTTTTGAGCTACAACAGCAACCACCCTAGGGCATTAAAGGACTCCCTACCCTATTCCCAGTTCCTGCGAATCAGAAGAAATTGCTCAGTTAAAGCAGATTATTTCAGGGAAGCAGAGGTGCTGTCGAGCAAATTGAGAGCACGCGGCTACCCGAGGAGACTGGTTAAAACAGCCACTAAAAGGGCCTGGTACTGCCCCCGAGAAGCCCTTCTGACACCAAAACAAAGAGACAAAACTGAACGCATAGCATGTGTAACCACCTTTTCCCCTGTCTCCAATAAAATACGGCAGTCCATTCTCAAGCATTGGCCCACTCTAAATGCAGGCCCAATACATCTAGAGAGGCCACTATTTGCATTCAAAAAGAGTAAAAATCTGAAAGACCATCTAGTAAGAGCGGCATTACCAGCTCCCACTCCATCTACCACAATTGAAACCAACTGGGGTCTTCCTCCTATCCTGGGGCACGTTAAGTGTGGATGCTGCACAATGTGTGAATTTACTATTGAGGCACGAAATTTTAGCCATAATAATGTGACATTGACAATGAAAAGCTTCACCAACTGCAATAGCCACAATGTCATTTATGCCATTCTGTGCCCTTGTCCAAAAATGTACGTTGGCCAAACCACCCAGAAAATAAAGACCCGCATCGGCCAGCACAGAAGCCGTATACGTTGTGGAACTCCAAATGCACCCCTCGTTGAACACTATGCAGAACTGAAACATACGGCAGATGACATCAAGTGGACGGTGTTAAAAACAGTGAAACTTCCAAAAAGAGGGGGCAACCTGGCTCAACTCCTCAATCGAGAGGAACTAAAGACAATTATTCAATTTGATACCATCCACACAGGGCTCAAAAGAAGTGAGGATTGGACAACCCTGTTGTAAGCCTACAAAGTGTCCTCAATTATAAACTTTGGCCCAGAACAGCCGCAATTCAGAAAGGACTTTTGGCAAAAATCTGAAAAATGTTTTTAATCATATTGTGTTATACTCATGTATAAGTCTAAAAGTTTCCTTATAATTATTTACCAAAATGATGTTGGTCACATTATGAGCACTTTTTTGCACTTCAATTACCTAAAATCTCACACCCCCACGAATAATTCTGCTAATTCCACTCCCTCGAACTGAAGCAAGTATTCAATTGTCGCATTCTATAGAATATTTTTCCCTGCCTAAAATGTCCGCTCGCCTGAGCAATGAAGCCGATCTGGCTCTTGGTCTCCCCCTTATCACATGTCCGGCGGTCCACCAATGAAATCTAGCGAGCCCCAGCCAGCCCGAATCACGTGACTCTCTACCCAACCAATAACGTGGGAGGTTTCTCCACACACGGAAGCGCCCCATCGAGAGCAGCTCCCGAGGAGAACTGAACACTCCAACCCGGTAAGATTGCGAAACCGCTGCATCTAAGCAGAGCAGCAAGCTAAAACCCTGCACGGGTATCTTTTAACATTTGTTACTTTGTCCTAGAGCGGACCAGGGATCCGCCTGGCCGCACAACTTTATTTGCCGGTTATCTAAACAGTTGGAGGAAGGCGATCCTGCCCAGAAGCTGCCGGTAATTTAGCGCTCTACTTTTGGTGGCCCCCTGATCCCCTTACTATTTCTTTAAAAACCTTTATTTCTTTCTCCACAGAGGTTGGCTTTATAAACTGTACGCCAACTAACCAGACCTTCTGCAAACCACTGAGACCTCCAATTTTAACCATGGTAATACTGCCCTGCCAACGTTTCTCTAATTCTCTGAGATCAGTAGATTGCATTATTTAACTGCATTGTGTATCTCTACAGCCAGGTAATTTTTAAGGACCACAGTCCCTGGCTGACCATTCACAAGACGTGTTTTTTCGGTGGCATACTCCCCTGAAAGACAAATGGTAATTTAACTTCCCCCACCTTGGCCACAAAGAAAAAAGTTTTTCCTGATGTAAAATACATGTAGTCCCTTTAATATCTATTACAGATCAGGCGTGACTCTACATTAATCCCTGCGCCTGCACAGAACTTCCGTTTGACTGCAACCCAAAAGGAACGATTCCCATATGATGGTAAATAGGCCAGAATTGGCTTTATGTCCCCACTTCCCATCTGCAAAGGACGTCCTTTGATATCTTTTATTTTCAACAGAACGAAACGCGTTGATGACACAAAACAGACCTGCCCGTTGAGAATAATCGTACTTCAACCCACCAACTTGGTAGGTTCGCTTAGCCAACAGTTGTCACACGCCCCGACCCGATAGCACTGGCCCCATTACGCTCGAATGACACCACAATTGTTTCACTACCACAAGCCTCACAATCTTCACGGCTTACCCTTATTTCCAACAACCGGTCTCACTTGTCACAGCCAACTGAGTACTCACTACCACAACTGTATGTGTGGAGTTTCACAAATTAAGGAAGCTTACCATGAAAAATTGCATGAGTATTAGAGGCCTTTCACAGAAGACTCACGCCTCACGGCAACACCTAACACTGCGATTCCGAATGCAAAGTCTATAGTTACAATGTGAGCGCTGACAATACTAATAATGACTGTACATATATTTCTGGTTTTTTCCCCCCTTTTTATTCGAAAACAGGTGTTGTAATTGACTTTTGTTCAGGCAAAATTATTTTACTTGTCCTGATGATGATCCCGTTGTAACTGAGCTGGGGATCGAAACGTCGACGACCGTAGAGTAATTCATACAGTTAACTCCCTGATACTATTGTTTGTATGAATGACTCCAGAATACACTGTCAATGTAAATTTAATTCAGTGACCTGCAAGCTCACTCTGTTTGCCTGATATTTTTCTTTACTTACCTTCACTTTCTCACCTCTCTTCCTCTCGCTTGGCACAGGACTGTGCCCTAATGTAACCCTTATGTTTTGGGTTATATGTTGTATTCTGAGATTCTATACTTATTGAACTAATAAACATTCCCTGGCCGGCTGGTCAAGGAATCCTGAATTATATAGAATTCCATTGTGATCTATATACATTTGTTTCCCACATTCTTGTAAGCTCAGGACCACTTGTTGTTTTGATAATTACCTCCCCCACGGCGCAGCAATGTGACCCTGACCTGCCATCCTCGACTCCATCCTTGATTGACTTGCTCAGTGCCCCTGGACCCGCGGACACTCTTCGACGTGCATTCTCAGACACTGATCTCTCCGGAAGCCCGTTGCTCCGCGGCCCTGATGACGACTCATGATCCAGGGCAACTCAGTCTTCCTGTATCTTGATTCGAGACCCGGGGCCCAGGTCCATGTCTAAAGAACCCTGCACTGATTCCGGCCAGAACTTGTAACCTCCTCTGGCCTGGTGGCCTGGGGCATCAGCTCTTTCCTGCGACACCCTGGAGGTGCAGGCCTGTTTCTAGACATATCCGTCTTCCTTCTCATTTACCATTGTGATATTCCTTGTCTGACACTGTGGTTCTGTATCCTGCACCATGGAGGGGGGTCCTCCCTATTGGTACCTTGGTCATATTTCCTGCCCCAAGCTAACCGTTTTAGCTTAGCATCCATCCCCTGAGTGGGGTGTTTTCTGTTGTGGGGTTGCATTTAGGGCGACAGATGCTTCTTGTTTTGAAGTGTAGGGTGGGGGGTGTTGGGGGGTGTGGGTGGGTGGGGGGTCCGTTGACTCTCTTACGTTTGTTTCTGTTTTTGTTTTTGGCCGCCTACGGGCCGCCCTTTGTCCTGACTCTAGCTTGCCGTTGTTCGGCCTGTGTTACTACCACTCATGAGTGGAGGGTTATAGCTCTCCTTCCGAATCCACTGCAGTTGTCTGCTCTCTGTCCCCATGCTCGTCCTCCTCTTCACCCGCTTTGTTATTCCCTTCTCCCCCCTCCCTCCCCCCCACCCTTGCTGGTCCCTGCCGTTACTGCTACTATGCTGGCCTTGGCCCGGTTCCCCCTGACCCTGCGCGAGGTGCCCCCTCTTCCTCTCCTTTGGAGGCCCTCGGCTGGTCCCTGCCCACGTCCCCATCGATGGCCTGTGCGCTGACTAGACCCCTCCACGTTCTCTCCTGGAACGTTAATGGTCTCCTAGACCGCATTAGGCGAGCTGCCATCCTCCGGGCGGCCCGCCGCTACGAGGCGGACGCCCTTCTTCTCCAGGAGACCCACCTCCTAGGCACGCAATGCGATTTCCTGGCCCGCTGTGGGTTCGCGACGCCCTGGCACTCGGGCTTCACGCGTGGTGTGAGAAGTTGGCCCGATATGCAGTGTTCACTATTCTAGTGACCACTATGTATCGTTCCAAACGACCCTTATGGTGATTGGTTGTAAGTCAACCTTAGACCAGCTATCCTAGTAGCGTGGATACGAGCAGTCTTCGGGCTAAACTCTAGAGGGCGTGTTAAGCCAGCTGTTATACCATCACATACCCCTTGAACACCAAGTGAAAGGACACCACACAAGTGTTATGAAAATAAACAGTATATTTATTAGACTCACAGCAGCCCTGTACTCTTTATGAGGACAGGGTACTAAGCACAGAACAACTCTCAGGAAAATACTTCAAGCGCACAATCAATACAAGTGCCCGAGGGCACGGAAAGTTTAGTGGTCTCGGGCGGACCCGATAAGGCAAGTCGGAAGCGAGGGACTCAGGACCCTTAAGTAAGGAGGCTATGCGGGCACCGAAATGCCGGAGTTACCTAGCCACAAGGGCTGCGGCTGCACAAGTCTTACAGGCGTCGGGGGTCTTCGCTGACGAGCCAGGAGCCGGAAGGAAGGAGTTGCTGGCCGGCGACCAGTGTAGAATAGTTTGTAGAGATCCAAGCCTGGATCAGAGATCGATGATACCTGAAAGCAGAGGGGACCAAGTTCGTACTACTAGCCAGTAGTCAGAGGGTACCAGGAAGGCACCGGATGGCCGTCACATCGACTAGGTGAGTGGGCGACGCTAGGCTCTGCAGTCTCACGGACCAGGAGGCATTGTCGGCGACAAGGATGGAGGTGCGAGCTGTCCCACGAAGGTTGATGCTGTCGGCGTCGCTGGGCCCAGGATTGGGGCAACAAGCCTTGGCAGATTTCAGGGCCACGTGGTGGGCCTAAAATGGCGTCTTGAGTGGACCAGGAGGGTCCGGGGTGCTCCTCTCGGAAAAGGGAGCAAGGGCCGGTCTGGAGCAACCAGACCAGCAGCGTTGGTTGTCGGATGTCGTCAAGGAGAGCACAAGCCAGCGGCTAGTGATCGGACAACGTGCTGAGCGGCGAGCAGAAGGGCCCCACGCAGATCGTGGAGATGCTGGGAGGCTGCACTTCGGTGCTGGAGCTGCTCAGGATCGGGGCTTCTCGGACCCCAGAGCACTCACCAGAGGATTCCTTCGGTGGTCGTGCTGGATTAAGAAAGCGTGCAGATTTTGATGATGGCCGGTCCCTCGAGGTCTCGTCGCTCCCACAGATCTCAGCTGAGCTGACGATGTGGGTAGAGGTCAGAGGTGCCAGGGAAGCCGGTTCTCGTCGAGCTGGGTCGTCGGATTCCTGAGGAAGGACTTGCAGCAAACCGCAGAGTTCTTAGATGGTGCCTGCGGATGCAGGGTGACTACTCCTTAGCCACAAGGGAGAAATCTTGAGAAGAGTCTCGAATGTCCTTTCGTAGAAAGTAGTTCTGATTCAAAGATGATCTAATTTGGAAGGGTCCCCGCTCCGGCCTTTATCCTAAAGAAAGGGGTGGGTACATGACTAGGTCCTGCCCTAGGGGTGGGACCAGGAAGGGGGGTAGTTACACCCCTCTCCCCCTGCTGGACTTTCCCCAGGTCAGGGGCTGCGCGCCCCTGGAACTGGTTCTAGCCGGCAGATGCGTAGTGAGCACCGGGGTGCCACTCCGCAGTCACCTTCTTGCAAAGCCCTACCTACCCAGAATACACAAACCCTGTCTGGAACGGTGCGAACACCGCCCTTGACAGGAAACCCTTTGTCCAAGCTCTCCTCGCTGGAAGGACTCCCAGCAGCAGGAGGTCAGACTCGTGTCTGTGGTGGCAGCGTACATTTTGTGGAGCTGAGGCTTCAGTTAACTTTAACCGGGGTTCACAGTTACGTACATGTCTTGTCCCTCTAGAAGGGCGGAATGCTAACCTCTTCGCCAGGGTTGGTGAGGGGGCAGCATCCCGATTCGTATGACACCTTACTCGACATGTCTTGATAACGCGATACCGAAGTTACCGATATGATACGCGTTATCATGGAACAGCCATTGGGTCTTGGTTCCGCAAGCTGCAACCGGGCTCGGCTCGTGCCAGAGCCCAATTCACACGGTTCCATGCACTCTGCCTTCAGGATTGTCAAGGCCTGCCATAGGAGTGACTGATAGGAACTCGGGTGTCCATTTTAAGGTTAGGTACAGGGATACTATACCTACAGCAACGGGCGAGTACGCCATGTTGCCCCAGCTGTCGTGCAGCCAGTTGTGTCAGTTTTAGATGGCCATCCAGGGGTGGCATAATACATGCTTCAGCCCCTGGTAGGCCATGGGTACACCGATGCCCTGAGTTACAGGGTCTGACAGGGTGGCCCAGTTCCAATTGGGTAATGCACCTAGGGTACACACAGCAATTTAGCGAGAGAACAGCTAGGCTGTGGGTCTGATTGGCAGGCCCACAGCCCGAGAAAGTCGTAAACCAGTGAAACAAAAGGAAAAAAAGTCCGGGTGATCATAGGATTGCAGACCCTACTCTCCTACATGACCCCCCCCCCCAAACGTTGGGACAATAAGCTAACCTTGACCAGGTGAGTCTTCTTGTTCTAAGTGGAAATACCTGGAGAGCCCATCTGCATTGCCATGATCAGTGCCAGGTCTATGCTCCACTGTGAAGTCCATCCCCTGTAGGGAAATGGACCACCTAAGCAGTTTGGGGTTTTCACCCTTCATCTGATTTAGCCATAGGAGGGGCTTATGGTCGGTCTGAATCTTGAAATGAGTGCCAAACAAGTATGGCCTCAGTTTCTTCAGGGCCCACACCACAGCGAAGGCCTCCCTCTCTATAGCTGACCAATTTTTCTCTCTGGGGGTCAGCCGTCTGCTTATAAAAGCAATGGGCTGGTCATTACCATCAAAATTCAGTTGAGATAGAACAGCTCCCACACCCAACTCAGAAGCATCTGTTTGGACAATGAATGGTTTGGAGTAGTCTAGACTCTTGAGGATAGGTGCCGTGCACATGGCCTGTTTTAGGTCATCGAATGCTTTTTGACAGCTCGCTGTCCACTGAACCTTTTTTGGCATTTTCTTACTCGTCAGTTCATTAAGCGGAGTCACAATCGATCCGTAATTTCTGACGAACTTCCGGTAGTAACCAGTCAGGCCCAAGAAAGCTCGAACCTGAGTCTGGGTGGTTGGAGGTGCCCAGTCCCTGATTGACTGTATCTTGCTCTCCAGTGGTTGAACTTGGCCTCCACCGACAAGGTGGCCCAAGTACACAACCTGTGTCTGCCCTATCTGGCACTTGGTAGCCTTGATAGTGAGACCTGCTGCTTGCAGAGCCTCTAACACTTTCCGCAGGTGGACCAGGTGATCCTCCCAGGTGGAGCTAAAGACAGCGATATCGTCAAGATACGCCGCACAGAAGTCATCCAGCCCAGTGAGAACGTGATTCACCAACCGTTGGAAGGTGGCAGGTGCATTTTTCAAACCAAAGGGCATCACCACGAACTGATAATGCCCACCAGGGGTAGAAAATGCGGTCTTAGGCTTGGCGTCCTCAGCTAACCTGATTTGCCAATACCCAGCTGTCAGGTCTAACGTACTTAAGTAGTTGGCCGAAGCCAATCTATCGATAAGCTCGTCTGCCCTTGGTATTGGGTGGGCATCAGTCTTAGTGACTGCATTGAGACCCCTGTAGTCTACCCAGAACCTCATCTCTTTCTTACCGCCCGGGGTGTGAGGTTTCGGCACTAGAACTACGGGACTAGCCCAAGGGCTATCCGAGGGTTCAATGACTCCCAGCTCCAACATTTTCTGCACTTCACTTTTGATGCAGTCTCTAACGTGATCGGGCTGCCTGTAGATCTTACTCTTGACGGGCAAGCTGTCACCAGTGTCAACCTCATGGGTGCACCAATTGGTCTGACTGGGTGTTAGAGAGAACATATGCCGGAAGGATTGAAGAACTTGTTTACAATCCTCCTGTTGATGTTCGGAGAGGCTGCCACAAAAGACAACACCGTCTACCGATCCATCGTCAGGATTCTGAGTGAGCAGGTCGGGGAGAGGGTCACTCTCCTCCTCCTGTCCCTCATCTATGGCCATGAGCAAACTCATGTCCTTCCTGTCGACATATGCTTTGAGCCTGTTGACATGGAGTATCCTGTGGGGCCTCCGGGGAGTTCCAAGGTCTACCAGGTAGGTGACCTCTCCCTTTTTCTCGAGGATGGTGTAGGGCCCGGACCATTTGTCCTTGAGTGCTGCTGGGGCCACTGGCTCCAACACCCACACCTTCTGTCCGGGCTGATAAACAGTCAAGACAGCCTTTTGGTCATGCCAAGCTTTTTGGAGTTCTTGGCTGGCCTTAAGGTTTTCGGATGCCTTCTCCCTGTATTCAGCCATCCGCGAGCGGAGGCCAAGCACATAGTCCACTATGCTGGTTGCAGGCTTTTTGAGAGGTCTCTCCCATCCTTCCTTCACCAAACACAGGGGTCCTCTTACAGGATGCCCGTACAAAAGTTCAAAAGGGCTGTAGCCAACCCCCTTCTGTGGGACTTCTCTGTAAGCGAATAAAAGGCAGGGGATCAGGACGTCCCATCTACGCCGAAGCTTTTCAGGTAGTCCATGAATCATCCCTTTCAGGGTCCTGTTGAATCTCTCAACAAGCCCATTGCATTGTGGGTGATAGGGTGTAGTGAACTTGTAGTTAACACCACATTCCTTCCACATAGCAGTTAAGTAGCTCGACATGAAGTTTGCACCTCTGTCGGAGACGACCTCCTTAGGGAAGCCCTCTCTGGAGAATACTCCAACTAGGGCTCTTGCCACAACAGGTGCTGTAGTGGTCCTAAGGGGAATAGCTTCAGGATACCTGGTGGCATGATCCACTACCACCAGTATAAACTTGTGCCCTGATGCTGTTGGTGGTTCCATGGGACCGACGATGTCAATCCCCACCCGTTCAAAGGGCACCCCCACCACAGGCATTGGTATAAGGGGGGCCTTTGTCGTGCCACCTGACTTACCACTGGCTTGGCAAGTGACACAGGAGCGGCAAAACTCCTTGGTATCTTCGTTCATGTGAGGCCAGTGAAAGTGTGAGACAAGCCTGTCCCACGTCTTCGTCTGGCCTAGGTGTCCTGCTAAGGGAATCTCATGGGCCAAGGTAAGGAGGAAACCACGCTGAGACAAGGGGATAACCAGCCTCCTGGTCATGCCAGGCTTGGGGTCTCTTGCCTCAGTGTACAGAAGTCCATCTTCCCAGTATACCTTGTGGGTACCTGTGGCGTTCCCAGCAGCCTCAGCAGCAGCCTGCTGTCTGAGGGGTTCAAGGGAAGGGCAGTCTAACTGGTCCTTCCCCAGGTCTTCTCGTGTGGGTCCCCCTGAGCCCAGAAACTCAACTTGATCAAGTTCGAGTTCTTTAGGTTCAGTTTCCCGCAATTCCTGGAGGTCAGCCTCCTCTGAGACTTGATCCTCGACCTGGGGCAAGGGGGAAGGCGAGGCCTTAACCCGACTGCTCTTCTTCTTGGGAGGTGTCTGGTCCGTTGTTCCAGGATCCTGCACCTGTTCAGTGGGGCATCGTCTGACCTGTGACCTGGTCACAGCAAACACGTGTGCTGGCAAGCCTAACATCTCCATGTGAGTCCGTTGCTCCACTTCTGACCATTGCGATGACTCCAAATCATTACCCAACAAACAATCCACTGGGAGGTCTGAACTAACAACAACCTTTTTCTGGCCATTTACCCCTCCCCAGGAGAAAGCAACAATCGCCATACTATGACTGGTAGTGACGTTTCTGGCATTGGTCACCAGGAAATCTGTACCCGGCATGATCTGTCCAGGGTCCACAAAGTTAGGCGTCACCATGGTGACGTTGGCACAAGTGTCCCTGTAGGCCTGAGCCATTCTTCCATTTATTAAAGGCGTCTGTCGGTATTTGCCCAAAGTATTGGGACTGACATCAGGGGATATATCCACATCCCCTGTACAGACAAGGACAGCCTGAGTGAGTGTACCAACTAAGTTGTCACACCCCTCAGAACCCAAGGTTAACCCAACTAGTCCCTTGGGAGGCGCACTACTACTGCTGGCTGTACTAGGGGGCACAGGTGCCTTAGGGGCTGCAGTAGCAGGAGTCTGCCCTCCTTTCTTGGTGCACTCACTAAACCAGTGAGTTTTACTTTTACAGTACTGGCACCACCTTTTCGATTGGCCTTCTTGATTCTTCTTTTTCTGGGAAGCCTGACCCCCCCCCCTCTTTGGGTTGTTGGGGACCTGTCGAAGACTTCTGGTCATTTTGTTCCCCTTTCGAATCTTTACCCTTCTGGTCTGCTTTCTTCTGACCACCCTGGTTCTGGCCCTGGTTTTGCTTAACCCTTGTTCTGACCCATCTGTCTGCCTTCTTTCCCAATTCTTGGGGAGAGGTCAGATCCGAGTCGACAAGGTGCTGATGCAACAACTGGTTCTGACAATTGTTTAAAATCTGTTCTCGCATGATCAAATTATACAATCCTGTGTAATCAGTAACCTTACTGCCCAGCCACCAGCCCTCCAAAGCCTTAGTGGCACAATCAACGAAATCAGACCAGTCCTGAGACTGAGTTTTCTGGGTATCCCTGAACAGCAACCTGTACTGCTCAGTGGTTAGGCCGAACCCATCAATCAGTGTGTTCTTCAGGACCTGGTAATTGTTAGCGTCCTCTACTCTAGTAGTGAGGAGCTTATCTCTACCTTTACCATCAAAGGAGAGCCACAAGATAGCTGCCCACTGACTCTGGGGGATGCACTGTACAGTGCAGGCCCGCTCCAAAGCAGTAATCCATTTGTGGATGTCGTCCCCTTGCTTAAAGGGGGGCACTATCTTATTCAGGTGCTTAGTGTCTATACTCCTGGGTTCCCGTGGGGGAATGCTGCCACGAGTGGGAATTGTCCCACTGAGTCTTTCTTTGGCTAGGGCAAGTTCTTCCCTCTCGATCCGCAGATTGACTTCCCGCTCCTTTGCTTCGTACACTCTCCTCTGAGGGGAAGTCATCCCTCTCCGAGCAGAGCCTCGAGAGCCATTGGTTCGAACGGATCTATTAGAGCCTCTCGACAGAGACCTAACTCGTCCGTTCCCAATGTTAAGCTGGCCCGAGAGAGGCCCCAGGGGTCTCCTAGTACCATTCTCGTGCCGGCTTAAGTTGTCCTGGGTTAGCTGACTAACTATGACTGGACCTTTGTCTGCCTCGTCCCCAGATGTCTCTGGCTCCTCGTCCTCCTCTTCACCTTCTGCGGAGAGATGGATAAGGTCAGGGTCACCTGCGGTTCCCTCGAGGGGGGGCATACTCTCTTCTGGGTGAGAAGGGTCGGTGTTACCCGCCCTCCTAGCATCATAGGTCTCCAAGAGACCAATCAGAAATGGAGTTGTAGGGTTTGAACCCTGTTTTAGCTTCCGAGATGTACAGAGTTGTCGCATCTCTTGAAAGCTAAGTGCAGCATATCTGGAGGTGACCTGTGGAAGGTCGACTGACACAAGGGGAGACTCAGAGTTTCCTCCTTTGTCTGACATGCTGCTTCTAGTGTGGTGTAAGTGATGCACCTACCTACACTATATGTTTACCTACTGATCCCTTGCTAAGAGTTGTAGCCAAGGTGTGCTAAGCCTTGAGGAGCTACAACAGCTGGTTCAGTAGAACTCAGAGTATTCTAAGCTAAGTTATATGTACCTGTAGTACTTATGCGATCTTTCACAAGATATTCTTAGGACACGCGTGGTAAAACAACAGCAAGCTCAAATCCCAACCGCTGCTCACCAATGTGAGAAGTTGGCCCGATATGCAGTGTTCACTATTCTAGTGACCACTATGTATCGTTCCAAACGACCCTTATGGTGATTGGTTGTAAGTCAACCTTAGACCAGCTATCCTAGTAGCGTGAATACGAGCAGTCTTCGGGCTAAACTCTAGAGGGCGTGTTAAGCCAGCTGTTATACCATCACATACCCCTTGAACACCAAGTGAAAGGACACCACACAAGTGTTATGAAAATAAACAGTATATTTATTAGAATCACAACAGCCCTGTACTCTTTATGAGGACAGGGTACTAAGCACAGAACAACTTCAAGTGCACAATCAATACAAGTGCCCGAGGGCACGGAAAGTTTAGTGGTCTCGGGCGGACCCGATAAGGCAAGTCGGAAGAGAGGGACTCAGGACCCTTAAGTAAGGAGGCTATGCGGGCACCGAAATGCCGGAGTTACCTAGCCACAAGGGCTGCGGCTGCACAAGTCTTACAGGCGTCGGGGGTCTTCGCTGACGAGCCAGGAGCCGGAAGGAAGGAGGTGCTGGCCGGCGACCAGTGTAGAATAGTTTGTAGAGATCCAAGCCTGGATCAGAGATCGATGATACCTGAAAGCAGAGGGAACCAAGTTTGTACTACTAGCCAGTAATCAGAGGGTACCAGGAAGGCACCGGATGGCCGTCACCTCGACTAGGTGAGTGGGCGACGCTAGGCTCTGCAGTCTCACGGACCAGGAGGCGTTGTCGGCGACCAGGATGGAGGTGCGAGCTGTCCCACAAAGGTTGATGCTGTCGGCGTCGCTGGGCCCAGGATTGGGGCAACAAGCCTTGGCAGATTTCAGGGCCACGTGGTGGGCCTAAAATGGCGTCTTGAGTGGACCAGGAGGGTCCGGGGTGCTCCTCTCGGAAAAGGGAGCAAGGGCCGGTCTGGAGCAACCAGACCAGCAGCGTTGGTTGTCGGATGTCGTCAAGGAGAGCACAAGCCAGCGGCTAGTGATCGGACAACGTGCTGAGCGGCGAGCAGAAGGGCCCCACGCAGATCGTGGAGATGCTGGGAGGCTGCACTTCGGTGCTGGAGCTGCTCAGGATCGGGGCTTCTCGGACCCCAGAGCACTCACCAGAGGATTCCTTCGGTGGTCGTGCTGGATTAAGAAAGCGTGCAGATTTTGATGATGGCCGGTCCCTCGAGGTCTCGTCGCTCCTACAGATCTCAGCTGAGCTGACGATGTGGGTAGAGGTCAGAGGTGCCAGGGAAGCCGGTTCTCGTCGAGCTGGGTCGTCGGATTCCTGAGGAAGGACTTGCAGCAAACCGCAGAGTTCTTAGATGGTGCCTGCGGATGCAGGGTGACTACTCCTTAGCCACAAGGGAGAAATCTTGAGAAGAGTCTCGAATGTCTTTTCGTAGAAAGTAGTTCTTGATTCAAAGATGATCTAATTTGGAAGGGTCCCCGCTCCGGCCTTTATCCTAAAGAAAGGGGTGGGTACATGACTAGGTCCTGCCCTAGGGGTGGGACCAGGAAGGGGGGTAGTTACACCCCTCTCCCCCTGCTGGACTTTCCCCAGGTCAGGGGCTGCGCGCCCCTGGAACTGGTTCTAGCCGGCAGATGCGTAGTGAGCACCGGGGTGCCACTCCGCAGTCACCTTCTTGCAAAGCCCTACCTACCCAGAATACACAAACCCTGTCTGGGACGGTGCGAACACTGCCCTTGACAGGAAACCCTTTGTCCAAGCTCTCCTCGCTGGAAGGACTCCCAGCAGCAGGAGGTCAGACTCGTGTCTGTGGTGGCAGCGTCCATTTTGTGGAGCTGAGGCTTCAGTTAACTTTAACCGGGGTTCACAGTTACGTACATGTCGTGTCCCTCTAGAAGGGCGGAACGCTAACCTCGTCGCCAGGGTTGGTGAGGGGGCAGCATCCCGATTCGTATGACACCTTACTCGACATGTCTTGATAACGCGATACCGAAGTTACCAATATGATACGCGTTATCATGGAACAGCCATTGGGTCTTGGTTCCGCAAGCTGCAACCGGGCTCGGCTCGTGCCAGAGCCCAATTCACACGGTTCCATGCACTCTGCCTCCAGGATTGTCAAGGCCTGCCATAGGAGTGACTGATAGGAACTCGGGTGTCCATTTTAAGGTTAGGTACAGGGATACTATACCTACAGCAACGGGCGAGTACGCCGCGTTGCCCCAGCTGTCGTGCAGCCAGTTGTGTCAGTTTTAGATGGCCATCCAGGGGTGGCATAATACATGCTTCAGCCCCTGGTAGGCCCTGGGTACAACGATGCCCTGAGTTACAGGGTCTGACAGGGTGGCCCAGTTCCAATTGGGTAATGCACCTAGGGTACACACAGCAATTTAGCGAGAGAACAGCTAGGCTGTGGGTCTGATTGGCAGGCCCACAGCCCGAGAAAGTCGTAAACCAGTGAAACAAAAGCAAAAAGTCCGGGTGATCATAGGATTGCAGACCCTACTCTCCTACACGTGGGTCCTGTGGGGTGGCAATTCTCCTCCGTAAAAGCTTCCCGTTCACCCTGACCCGGGCCACCACTGATCTTCAGGGCCGATTTGTGGTGGTGTCGGGAGTGTTGGAAGGCTGTCCCTTGAACATCCTGTGTCTGTATGTCCCGTCAGCTCTTCATCAACCGAAGCTCTGCTGCCTTACGGGTGTTATTTCTGCCCTTCCGCGAGGTTTGACCGCGGTGGGGGAAGACTTTAACGCCGTCTTGAACCCTTCCTGCGATGCGACCGGGACCCCCTCTGTCACCCGGGTGGCCTTGTCTTCGGCCCTATCGGGACGGGCCTCTGCCCTGGGGCTGTGCGATGCGTGGCGAGTCTGGAACACTCGCAAGGTGCAATTCACCCACACATCGGCCGCCCACCACACTCAGTCCCGTATCGACCTTCTATTCCTCCCGGCCACTGATTGCCACCTCGTCTCCGGAGTGACTATTTTGCCCCGAGGGCTATCCGACCACTCTCCTGTCTCCCTCCACCTTGGCTCGCCCCAAGTGGGCCCGCGACCGGTCTGGCGTTTCAACGCCTGGTTCCTACAGGACCCGGAGCTGGTGGACTCGCTGGAGCAGGAATTGTCATATTACTTTTCAACTAACGAGGGATCAGTTCCGTTGCCTGGCACCCTGTGGGAGGCCGGCAAGGCCGTTATACGCGGGGTGGTGAGGGGGTTCGTGTATGCTAAGCGTGCGGACCGGCTTGCCCGCCTTGTTGAGCTGGAATCCATGGCGAGGCGAATGGAGGAGGACCAGACGCTCCTTGGTTGAGGAGACCCCACTAGGCAACTTGCGCTGATTCGCGAGGAAATCCCACAGATCTCCCTGGATTCTGCCCAAATGCTGTGGCGCTCCTCGGTGGCGCAGGTTTACAGGTGGGGGGATAAAAATGGCAAGCTCCTCCACAAGCTCATCTCCTACCCCAAGGTCCATCGGGTCATTCCGGAGATCCATGCGGCGGATGGTTCCCTGCACACTAAGTCGGGGCCATAGCAGGCGTATTTGCCCAATTCTACACAACCCTCTATGCGAGGCAGCCGGCCGGGGCCTCCCTGGCCTCCCTGCTGGAGGAGATGGGTGCCCAGCTACCCTCTCTGCCGCAGGAGTCCAGGGACTCCCTGGATCGGCCTTTCCCCCTGGAGGAGGTGCTCAATGCTATTCCCCTTCTGCATTCCGGCAAGACACCTGGCCCTGACGGCTTCCCACAGGAATACTATGCCGCGTTTTGGGTCACCCTTGCCCCTCATCTCTTGGCCCTTTTCCGTCATGTGGCGGATACTGGCGTCTTCCCCTCCGAATCCGTCCTGGCCACGATTGTGGTCATCCCCAAATCCCACCCGCCCTCGGTGGCTTGTGCGGACTACTGCCCGATCTCCCTTATCAACTCTGAAATCAAGTTGTATGCCACCATCTTGGCCAGAAGACTCAAACCTCTCTTGTCGGATCTGGTCCATCCAGACCAGTGTGGCTTCATGCCAGCCAGAGGCACCCGTCACTGTATCAGGCGCCTCCACTTGGCCCTGGCTCACCGTGCTCGACTCTCCCCCTATCTAGCCCTCCTCTTCTTGGATTTTGAAAAGGCCTTCGACACGGTGGACTGGGACTACCTCCAGGAGGTTTTGGCTGAGATGGGCTTCGGCCCAGTTTTTCGCTGGTTCGTCGGAGTTCTTTATGCTGCCCCCCACGCCCGGGTGCTAGTGAATGGGGTTCTCTCGGAGACCTTCCCGATTCGTAGAGGCACACGCCAGGGGTGTCCCCTTTCGCTTCTTTTATTCGCACTTGCGATGGAGCCCCTGGCTGTCGTCATCCGTCATGACCCTCTCATCCGTGGGTGGGCATGGAATGAGAGCCACGTTGATAAAATTGCCCTCTACGCTGACAATGTGGTTCTATACCTGGCTGATCCAGCGACCTCGGGTCCCCAGAGCCTGCTGTCCCTGGCGGCCTTCCACCGAGTCTCGGGCCTCCGACTTAACGCCGCGAAGTCTACACTGGTCCCGCTCCACCCATCCAGGGACTGCTTCGACTGGCAGTCTGACATTCCCCTACGGCACCATTCAGTCAAATATCTGGGGCTATGGGTAACCTTGTTGCCAGAGCTTGAGTGGGCGCTGAACGTCGCCGCCTGGTTCTCCGAATGAAGGCCGACCTCAAGCGATGGCAGACGCTCGCACTTAACCTCCTAGGAAGAAGCGCGTTGTTTAAAATGATGGTCCTACCGCGCCTTCTCTACGTCCTGCAGAATACTTCCGTCCACATCCCCCGCGCCTGGTTCCGTGAACTGGTTGGGTATCTGACCTGCTTTCTGTGGGGAAGCGGTCGATCGCGCATCTCGCTGGCACGCGCCGTGTCCCCCGCATACGACGGAGGCCTAGGGGTGACTCATCTCTTCCTCTACTACATTGCCTCTAGACTCCTTGTCATCCATGACTGGTACGAGGGCGGCTGGTCCAACCCAGCTTACCGGGTGGAGCTCGAGAAGATGGACTTCCCGCAGATCCAGGCCCTCCTCTATGGCAGTTCCGTGCCACATTCCATGGCGCCCATCACAAGGTCGGTCTTTATGGTGTGGCGCGCCGCTCTGCGCTACACGGACTGGGACCGGAAACTCACCAGGCAAACGCCCTTGTGGCATAGCACCTAGATCCGGGAGGTGGCGGCGCTGACTGGCTTCCGCCGGTGGGACTTGGAGGGCGTATCGGTGCTGGGGGATGTTTGGGTGGGGGATCACATCCGGGCCTTCGCAGACCTACAGCAGAATCATACCCTTTCCCACACCCAACACTTTCGGTACCTCCAGTTGCACCACGCGCTCCAAACCCATCTCCCTTCCCCAATCTCCCTTCCGGAATTCAGTCCGCTGGAGGCCCAGGTGATGATGGGGGACCTGAGGAGGGGGGGATCTCCCTTATCTATCGCTCCTTACTTAATAATGGCCCTGCATCCCTAGACGCGCTGCGCGCTCGCTGGGAGGGATGTGTGGGACCCCTGGAGGAGGTGGACTGGAGGTATGCCCTTATGGCGCCCAGAACCCTGACTACCTCCGTAAAACTCCGGTTGGTCCAGACCTACTATCTTCACGCGGCTTACCTCTCCCATGACCGCCTCTGCCGGGCCCGCTTGCGTCCTTCCCCGGACTGCGCGAGGTGTGGTTTTGCGCCAGCAGACTTCTATCATGTGGTATGGCTCTGCCCTAGGCTGGCACAATTCTGGAGGGGGGTGGAACGGGAGCTAACGCGTGCCCTGGGATGGGAGGTTCCCCACGAGCCGACTCGACTCCTCCTGGGGGTCTTCGACGGCCTAGATGGCTCCGGGGTGGACAAGCGCCTCCTTGGGGCGGCACTGGCAGTGGCCAAAAGAGACATAGCAATCCACTGGTCGCGGCCTGATCCGCCCACTGTGGGGAAATGGAGGAGAGGGGTCGACTGGTGCGGCACCCTAGAGGAGGCCCTGTTTGAAGCTAAAGGGGCTTCGGACCTGTTTCACAGGATCTGGTGGAAATGGTTTAATTTATTACCACCATGATTAAAGCTCTGTTGTCTGTTCTTAACCCTTGTCTTAACACTGTAACCCTGAATATGGACCGGCATGTCAAGACACGCCTCCCACGATTCCCATCTAATATTCTGTTGTGTTATTTGCTTGAACTACACCCAATGAACTTTGTCTATTGTTTCAAATTCCAAATAAAGTTGATTATCAAAAATAATATTTGCTTTCTTCATGTGGAGGCCTGTGTAAATCGAAAAGAGGCAGCTGGTCTTTCCTAAAATGAGAAGGCGATCTTACCCCGTGGAGGAGGCAGCACCGATAACTGAAGGATGAGGAAGCTTATGGTTGCTGGGGACTGCGTGCACCTGACCACTGAAATACTTCTTTGATCAGTCAAGACAATAAGTGAGGAAAGAAAAAGCATCAGAAATGATTGCCGATATCGAATAAGGCTAAGGTACATCAGAGTGTACTCACCTGGGGTTGTTGCTGCATTAGCTGGGGGAAGGCACCACCCAGTGGTAGTCAGAGATTCCAACACCAATGGAAATGGTTTTGGATACTCGTGCCTAACATGAAGAGGATAGAAAGAGTTGATCTGCTGCTGAAGATGCTGGGCCTCCTCTGAAGTTAGTGGTGCTCAGTGGGGAGGGCAAACGCTCCAAATTTCATGGGCACTTTTGTAACGAGCATTTACAATGCAATGGTCTTGTCTTTGTTAAAGTTAGAGCTATTGGCATTGCTCATGACATTGTGTTTGTTTTTAAAACATATAAATAAATGGCATTGTCATTTACAATGCCAATAGATTAATCTCTCGCAAATGCAAGACATATTGCATTTGCACCCACACATGCACACAGAGCCACACACAGAGCCACATGCACCCACACACACACACAGAGCCACATGCACCCACACACAGAGCCACACACACAGAGCCACACACACACAGACAGAGCCACACACACACAGAGCCACACACACACAGACAGAGCCACACACACACACACACAGACAGAGCCACAGACAGACAGAGCCACACAGACAGACAGAGCCACACACACACACACAGACAGAGCCACACACAGAGACAGAGCCACACACACACACAGACAGACAGAGCCACACACACAGACAGAGCCACACACACACACACAGACACACACACACACAGCCACACACACACACAGAGCCGCACACACACACACAGAGCCACACACACACACACAGAGCTGTAGGTCTGCAGGTAACAGTGGCCAGCCTTTATTCCAATGCTCGCTCGTGCACACACACACTCAGATTTCACCCTGCCACCTGTTAGCTGGTGAACAGCACACCTCTTTGTTAAGGCCCACAGTGCTCATTTGAAACACGCTTTCCAGAAAAAACACTACTCGCCAACTTGTTTTGAGACGTCGCAAGACCTGGGTTGTAAAAACTAAATTTCACACATAACCCGGTTGCGATGGCCTCCGATCAATGCAAAAGCCGCAGAGGCATAGTCATAGACGTAAAGGCCAACTTACTGCTTGTAAGAAAACACTGTGCTGATTGAATTCAGCAAGGTACGTGACTGATAGGGGTAGACTACGGTTTAAAAAAAAAATCCAGTTGTAAATATTCAGTTCAATATTTCCTGAAACATTAGTTTCAGTAGCACCTTGGCATTAGAAAATATTGTCTAGGTTCATGAAAAGCACAGACAAGGAAATCTTTTGTGAAGCACAGTCGTGTTGACAACAGCAAAAGACACTCAAAACAATGTAGCAAGCATATTAACCCCTGCCCCCCTCGTTTCGTGTACATCTGTAAATAAAACATCAGCGCTTAGAGTTTAAGACATTTCCAGATGTCGCGCTTTAGAAGCATCACATAGCAAACTATTTAACCCGCTACTGGACCCACTGCAGGCAATACATGATGCACAAGTTATACAGCACAAATGAAAATGTCCAATCAGTAGGTTTTTTAATCTGTGACCTGCAGGTTTAACAAAGATGACAACAGCATGCACTCAACCCACTGGGCAGTCTAACTGTGTGTAGTGGGAAAGCTCTACAAAGTTCTCAGAACATCATATCTTATGCAAGTGCTTTTCTACATCCATCCACAGCGCACCAAATATGTACCTGTGCCGCTCTTTGCATGACACACGGAACAGAAGTCATGAGGTCATTTGTACATTGTCTTACTTGGTCAGTCCTCCCACTTCTTTTAATAGGACTTGTGCCCTACATTGAATCAACAAACATGTCAATGCATTGTGTCAGTCAGTAACTGCAGCAGCCGCTTAAGTTTACGGAGAACTATTTGCCACTGAGAATACAATACTCCAGTCCTGGACTTCTATTTTACAATTGACTGTTTTCAGGGGTGTTAGTTCAAGAGGCTCAACTGAATAACTGGACTACTATTCCCATAATGCCTTATGCTGTAAAATAAAGACTCGTGACTGGGCTATGCTATTTCTGACGGCTCGAAATGCTTGGTAACCCAATTAAAGCTACTACACCACTAAAAAACCTGTTGGTAACTTGTAACCTGGGGAGAGGATGTGGTCTGCCTGCTAGATTGCCGACTTTGGTGCTGGAAACCAAGGTTCGAGCCTCGGGGCCCTTTCCACATCCTGTGATTCTGGGTAACACTTAATCTTCCCTTACCAGAATGTGTCCTTATGTAATTTAGAAGCTATGATTAAAGCTGTACGCACCCCATGGAGTTGCCTGCCACCCGTCCACGAAGCGCTTCAGCGAGTCATCCTGAACAGAAAGCGCTACATTAATGCTTACAATACGATCTACAAATAATAATTGTCAATAGCACAACCCTCTGCCCGAGAGCAGCAACGCGTCGCTCTCCCGATAGCGTTACCACATCTGGGGCAGCAAGACATCCCCCTGTATGGACACTTACATTGTGACAGCACAGACAGCGCCTACGCGTTTCTTTGCCATCCCAGGCACAGCCATGGCAGCGCGACCCATGACCTACGAACCCCCTCCCGCCCCCCTCTGTAATCCCTGGCCATACATTTTGTGCCAAACACATGACCCAGTGTCCTAGAAAGCACATCCGTCTCTGCTGTCCCGGGTTACAGCCTTTAAATTGAACTTCAATGGCATCGTCAGCCATCCTCCTGCTCCCCCTCCCCGGGCTCTCAAATGGTATTTCAAGGCAGGAGTCTCTCTTATGGTCTGCTCGGCCAGGTCAATATCGCTGTTCTGGAAGGGACGCTCTCAGACCATGTGTACAGGTCTGACAGACCGGCTGTGTGAAAACGCTTCCCCGACAGCAGAAGGCATCAGCTGACTGCAAAGCATCCAGTCAAAGGGCTTGCCTTTTTTTCCTTTCATTGCATAACCTTTGTTTAATTTGTTTGCTGAAAGTAAGTAGGTGTGGTGACCTTTGCCTTTCAAACCTTTCCTCCAGTTCAATGATTGTAATTGTTGCACGGCGTCAGACTACGAAAGGACGAAAGGCTGACTTAGTGATTCAATACCTGTAGAATCGGAAATTTAAATACATAATGCGCTCTGCACCGAGCGCTTCATTTCCAAGGTAACAGCAGTAGCAGAGAGTCTGAAGAGACCCTCACCTCAACTCTCAATGACGGGAGAGATAGCGAGTAGGAAACGGCACCGACGAGAAACAGTATATCAGGAACAAGCGCTCGCCATCACTAAGCCCCGTCCTTTTCCGACTGGGGGGCGTGTTTTTTCCTGATGACGTCACAGAGAGAAAGGACAGGAAAAAACAAGCCCCTCAATCCGAAACGGACGGGGCTTAAAGACACGGACAAAGCTCTTCTCCAATGGCCGTCCGCCGTTTAGGAAGCCAGCCAATGGAGAATAGCTAGCTCGTTTACCTCCGTACTAGGAAACATAAAATCTCGCCAGCGAGACTGCGCAAGCGCAGCCTACGCAGGCCGAGACCTAAAAAGCACAGCCTTTTTACAAAAGTGCTGATTTCGCAATTTTTTTGCAATTCACAAAATTTTGGAGGGTCTGTATAGTCACTCACACACCCATACAGACACTCTGACATCCACTCACACACTGATTGTTGTGTCCCATGGCGGAGTGCGGGCTCGAACACTGCCTTGAGACTTGTTTTTCAGGCATAAACTACAATTCCCATGCTCCTAGGGGGAAGCGCGCGGCGGAAGAGGCAGGTGACGTCATCGCCCAAAGCATCAAGATGAAGCCGGGAACAGCGCCGTTGATTCTGCGTTCTTCAGGAAGATCACGGTAGGGGTGTTCGCACCAGTTTTTAAGCTTATCTTTGTCCTGAGAGCCATTAAGGTGCTCTTCGTGTTCCAGTTCCTTGTTGGTTTCGCTTTCGAGGCGATTGGCTCCAGCGGTTCGTTATCCTGAAATTTGTTTGGAACATCGTTTAATTGCGGATAGGAGCTCCGGTCATCAAGCATTGGGGGGAGGTTTCTTCCATATGCATTTTGGTGTGACTCTCTGCAGTAAGAGAGTATGCGTGACTTTGGTTTACTGTGCTCGCCTTCGAGCACTTATGAAGTGACTTTGGTGTGACTCTCTGCAGTAAGAGAGTATACGTGACTTTGGTTTACTGTGCTCGCCTTCGGGCACTTATGAAGTGACTTTGGTGTGACTCTCTTCAGTAAGAGAGTATACGTGACTTTGGTTTACTGTGCTCGCCTTCAGGCACTTATGAAGTGACATTGAAGTTACTCTCTGCATTCATTGAATATTATTGTCATGTTGAATACTTCAGGGTGAGATTAACCCGGAGCGCTATCATTAGAGTTGGATTACTGAATTATTCATTGCGCAATCTTTTGTTTCCTTGCAACAGGGTTTATTGAGCTTCGCCTGGCAGGCTGTTTTCCATAGCCCCCTGTTGAAGCCTATACCATTTATCATTTGGTACGTGTTTGCAGTGCCTTTTGTGGTGATATGTCACTGATCTGTTGATATAAATATAACCTGTAGTTCTTTGCATTTTAGACTTGTGACGTTCTCTGCACATCCAGATTGCCAGGCAAAGCACACTTATTTTCCTTTACAGGTATTGCTGCTTATGTGTTTATGTACAGAATATTAGTATGTAGCAGTTGTGACCTATGTTTAAGGTGGCCGCAGTGTATGTGCTTGACTTATAGTGCCTTGTTCTCGTTACAGCTCTCTCTCCCCGCTGTCCCCATCCTACCCTTCCCTTTTGTCCCTCACTTGACCACTCCTTTGTGTCTGTGGTACTTCAGACCTAGGGGCTGTCTAGTGGTGGAACCCATTGAGCATCGTACGATCCTGAGGACACCCGGACCTGACACTGATACAGTCACACAGCCACTCAGATGACATATGTTAGAAATAGTATCACTCAGTAGTAGATAAAGAATAGTAATTTAACTTATGTAGTAGCTTAGTATATATCTTTTAAGTCTCAGAAATGTTTGCGAATCACACTCACTGGATGATGTCATCAGTGATGTTATTTGAGATGTCATCAGTGATGTCACTGACCATGCTATGAGTGATGTAATATGTGAGTTCATAAGTAGTGCATTGCAGGGGGTAAGTTATAGTTTCCTCAGTTAACTATAACTGTTGAATTCCTATGGTTTTGTGCATGTGAATTCTGAGCCTAACTATAACTTCCCTGTAACCTTTGTTTTTTTCAGTAAAAAAAAAATATATATATATATATATATTTCCCAGCAAAAATGATCATGCAGCACTCTCCAGAGGGTTTTTTGTTGGAAAAGATATGCCCAATGACTGATCCACGTTACAAAGAGGGGGGTTGAACCCATGCAGTCACGGGGACCTGGGCGCTATATGGTACATATATATGGGGGTCCCCGCAAGGGAAGTGTATTGTAACCTACATACACTGGAAATATTCTGGATAATTCAATGATACAAGGAATTTACAGGTATTGTAATTTATTAATCAACACCACGTAGTTGCCGGTGGCAATATACAATCACATAAAATTTCAAGCCCCAAAGCGGGAGAAAGGGAGGGAAGGGTAGTGCTCAGGGGAGTGTCAGGTCAAAGAAAGTAAACACAGTTCCAGAAAAAATAAATTACAATATTGCGATCAAAGTCGTGACAATTATGATGCAAAAGCCCAGATTCGAGGCATACATTGGAACTTATTCAACAAATGACATTCAACGGTCACATACAACATTCAGAAATATCGGGGGCATGTGCCGGAGGTCCAAGGAAAGAAACAACCGTCGACGTTTCGACCCCTATCTATAGGCTATGTTGAGTCCTTTCTCGGGGTCTTCATCAGGACATCTACAAGGGGTGGGAAGGGTGGTGGGGCAATTCTATCTGAAAAAAATGTAATAAAGGAATCGCACTTTAGTACATAATAGGAGTGAAACCTTCCTATCTAGCATTATAAAGGAAAGTTAAAATAATTACTTAATTACCATGGAGTAAGGCCCGACTGGGCTCTGTACATGGAAGGCGAATACACCATGCAGGATTTCGTGGTCGATTTCAGAGGTAAAAATTCACAACTGCAGAGGAGACAAAAATCGATCAGATACAAAGGATAAGGATACATTCGTAAGACAGGTGTCCTAGGATTTAATGCTGTCTGTAAGGATTGAGACTACACTTACACGCTTCAAAAGGTTAAGGCGACTGGTCAATTTCAAAGTCGGTGCAGGCAAGCACGGGCTGTGGGTAAAAATAATTGATTACACCTCTACAGAGTACAACGTGTGTGATTACTAATGACGCTGGACTAAATTAATGTCCGGTCACTGAGAGCCTGTATATGAGATGTCAGGCATATGCAACCGCTTACACACAGGGACAATGGAGACTAGCAATCGCGGAACACATGAGTAGATTGAATTGTAATACAGATCATTATGGTAAGCAGTCTATGTCTAAGATACAGTTGTGCGATAAGGCACTGTGTGAAGTCTAAAAATTGTGAAAATCAAAATTTACCTCCAGGTTAACACGAAAAGGAGAATAATTATCATCAAATGTAGAACTTGTTACCGGCCCAAGTGGGATCAAAAGGGGAACCGTCATGCGGTCCACAGGTCGAGAAAGACGCGAACACTCATTACATCCGCCTTCGTGAGATTTAATCCTACGGTAAACAAGAGAGCAGGGGTGTAACCGGTTGCAAGACGAGTGAATCTCCAATTGCGGAAAACACTTGAGAAGGGCTGTCTTGTACTTACAGGTGACCAAACGGGCAATGCCGTCTACGCCGGTCGTGCAACAAACTCCGCAGAAACCGCTACGCGGAGTTAGGGGCGGAGTTCACGGATGTTGGAAAAAATAAAAATGGAAGAGTTACTAGTAGCTGAAGGTGTGTACGCTAGTCTAGCCTTTGGGGGAACCTTGGTGAATTACACATGCGATAAAGATGAATATAATACAATAAATGTTCACCTTGGCAAATGATCAATGAGACAACCGCATTTAGGTAATTTACATACTAAGGAACATTTAAGAAAGACACTCGTGCAGCTCTCTCGCAGGAGGTTGTAGACCAGTGAGCAAAGGTAAACATGTTCAATGGATGACAGGGAGATACATGGGATAAGTCAAACAGTAATCCAGAACCTTTTATCGGTCTAAAGTACCCGCGCAACTCTCTAACAAGAGGTTGTAGGCGAGAAACATGTCATTAGGTATATTTATAGAGAGATTACAACAAACTCGTGCACTTCACCAGCATAAGAGTGTAAACGAGTGGTGTTAGCAAATGATAAACATTCTTAGGTAGATCTAAAATCTGTCAGTTAACCGAGTGCTGCCAATTGTGCTAAACTGCTATCCTGCTCATTCAGACCATTCTTAATCGAGTCCAAAAGGGACATCCATTTAGACTCGCGTGTATTCAACACTGTAGGGAGGTTACCCCCTCTTCTACCCAGGGAAACTTTTTCAATTACAAGCCATCTCAGATCTGTTACAGCATGTCCTGCTGTCTGCCAATGTTCTACCAATGGCGCGCCCGCCACTTTGCATCTTAGTCTACTACAGTGAGAAGAGATCCTAGATTTTATTTTTTGTTGAGTTTGTCCCACATATACCTGGCTACATGGACACTGGACGATGTAGATGACGCCAGTGGAATTACAATTTGTGTAGTGTTTTAAAGTGTAAGTCCGACCACCATGGTCAAAGGTTTTAGTCTGAATCGTAGTGTCGCATGCGGTACATGTACCACATCTGTGATGTCCAACTAGAGGGGGCAGGTTCCATAGGGTAGTAAGGGTTGGTTGACTCACTGGTTCCAAATAAGAATGGACCACCATGTCCCGTATGTTTTTGGCTCTCTTGAAAGAGTGAAGAGGGAGTTCAGTTTGTTCAATCAGGTCTGCCACCAGGGACCAGTTCTTATTAATGATCTTCTTGATGCCCTATGGAACCTGCCCCCTCTAGTTGGACATCACTTCCCACAGTGCCTTATCGCACAACTGTATCTTAGACATAGACTACTTACCATAATGATCTGTATTACAATTCAATCTACTCATTTGTTCCGCGATTGCTAGTCTCCATTGTCCCTGCGTGTAAGCGGTTGCATATGCCTGACATCTCTTATACAGGCTCTCAGTGACCGGACATTAATTTAGTCCAGCGTCATTAGTAATCACACACGTTCTACTCTGTAGAGCTGTAATCAATTATTTTTACCCACAGCCCGTGCTTGCCTGCACCGACTTCGAAATTGATCTATGACGACTATGGTTCAACTACTAACTTACCAGTTGCCTTAACCTTTTGAAGCGTGTAAGTGTAGTCTCAATCCTTACAGACAGCATTAAATCCTAGGACACCTGTCTTACGAATGTATCCTTATCCTTTGTATCTGATCGATTGTTGTCTCCTCTGCAGTTGTGAATTTTTACCTCTGAAATCGACCACGACATCCTGCGTAGTGTATTCTCCTTCCATGTACAGAGCCCAGTCGGGCCTTACTCCATGGTAATTAAGTCATTATTTTAACTTTCCTTTATAATGCTAGATAGGAAGGTTTCACTCCTATTATGTACTAAAGTGCGATTCCTTTATTAAATTTTTTTCAGATAGAATTGCCCCACCACCCTTCCCACCCCTTGTAGATGTCCTGATGAAGACCCCGAGAAAGGACTCAACATAGCCTATAGATAGGGGTCGAAACGTCGACGGTTGTTTCTTTCCTTGGACCTCCGGCACATGCCCCCGATATTTCTGAATGTTGTATGTGACCGTTGAATGTCATTTGTTGAATAAGTTCCAATGTATGCCTCGGATCTGGGCTTTTGCATCATAATTGTCACGACTTTGATCGCAATATTGTAATTTATTTTTTCTGGAACTGTGTTTACTTTCTTTGACCTGACACTCCCCTGAGCACTACCCTTCCCTCCCTTTCTCCCCCTTTGGGGCTTGAAATTTTATGTGATTGTATATTGCCACCGGCAACTACGTGGTGTTGATTAATAAATTACAATACCTGTAAATTCCTTGTATCATTGAATTATCCAGAATATTTCCAGTGTATGTAGGTTACAATACACTTCCCTTGCGGGGACCCCCATATATATGTACCAATGCCAGCTAATTTGTGCGCCCTCTGTTATTTGGACTACCTTGTTGGTGCATATATATATATATTCACTGAAAAAACCATAGGTTTCTCACCAGTTATAGTTAGGTGGAAATTTTACTCGCATAAAACCATTGAAATTCCCATGTTGACTCACTATAACTTGCGCGTGCAATGCACTGCTGATGACGTCACATATTACATCACTCATGACATGGTCAGTGACATCACTCATGACATCACTGATGACATCTCAAATGACATCACTGATGACAACATCCTTGTGACAAAGTGGCAGACCTCCTATCAGCATAAAATAACCTTTGACACACACATTCAAAAATAGAAACTAACATTTTCTTAAAAAAGGAGAAACCAATACCAATTACAACAACTTATTAGGTAATTCCAACATCTACATACACATCCACTCATTCACCAACAGTTCTATATAGTCACTCATGCATGTACTTACTCATCATATGTACTCATACACCTATACATCCTGTTACACACTAATACTCATCCATATAGTTATTCACACGCAAATTCACACATGCAAATAAACTATCAAAAAACCATTTACTTGATTATACTGCTATATACACACCACTACACATACTTCTACAGAAACGAAAACATATTTACTCTCTTAAACAATCAATTATAAAAACACATACTCACTAACCCACCCATACACACAATCATCCACCCATACAGTCTTGCACACATGCTGTCTTCAAAATACATACAAATAGTGAGTCACTCATTCATGCATCTGTGCTCTAAGTAATATCACCCACCGAACCATACAGACACTGATACTCAAAAAAACAACTAATAACCCATATACACACTCATGTAGCTACTCACCAACCCATGCAGCCACTTACACACAAAGTGAGACACAGATACAGATATTTAAATATTTAAACATTACTCGCTAATATATGTATTCACTAAGATACATTTAATAAGTCAGTTAACCAATCAATTTTACACACAAAAAACATCCATTTAGACATTTATTTACCCATTTATTCTTCCATCAACCTTTAGATATACATATATAAAAAATATTTATTTTTCAGAAAGATACACATTCACTGGATGGTGTCATCAGTGATGTCATTTGAGATGTCATGAGTGATGTCACTGACCATGTCATGGGTGATGTAATATGTGATGTCATCAGCAGTGCGTTGCACGCGCAAGTTATAGTGAGTCCAACTAACTATAACGTGGGAATTTCAATGGTTTTATGCGAGTAAAATTTCCACCTAACTATAACTGGTGTGAAACCTATGGTTTTTTCAGTGAATTTAATAGGTTTTTTAAATGCTAATTCCTAACTATAACTGGTGTGAAACCTATGGTTTTTTCAGTGAATATATATATATATATATATATATATATATATATATATATATATATATATATATATATAAAATTTCTATGGCAAAATGAAACCCCTCATTTTGTTCCTTTTCAAATTAAATGTATTAAGTGTTACAACTTTATTCCAATCAAGATGACTTCAGGTGTGCCATACTTTTGTCATAAGTAAGACTGTTAGCGTTCTAGTTGTTCTTTAGAACACTCTCGGACATTCTGTCATTGGGCTATAGTTGGGCTACATCTGGCTGATATTTGGGCTACATTTGGGCTCTTTTGTCTCTGGTGGCCATCTTGGGAGACTGCATATCAGAATTTTTTTAATTAAATATAGGAGGATTTGAGAAGTCACTCAAAATGTGCCCTAATTTTTCTTTCTTCAGCACTAATCATAATTTCTATGGCAAAATAAACCCCCTCATTTTGTTCCTTTGCTAATTAAATGTTTTAAGTGTTAACACTTTATTCCAATCAAGATGACTTTAGGTGTGCCATACTTTTGTCATAAGTAAGACTGTTAGCGCTCTAGTTGTTCTTTAGAACACTCTGGGACATTCTGTCATTGGGCTATAGTTGGGCTACATCTGGCTGATATTTGGGCTACATTTGTTTTTTTTTGTCTCTGGTGGCCATCTTTGGGCTACATTGGGCTACATTTGGGCTCTAACATATATATAGCCCAATGTAGTCCAATATATATTTTTTCAAAGTTAATTTTCGTAAAAACCACTGAAGCATATATCTTGAGACATAGCAAAGGCACATCGGGGTACCAGTCCCTACAATGTTGCCAAGTTTGGTAGAAATCCATTCAGCCGTTCGGTCTAAAAGTGAGTTCGACCGCCCTATGGAAATTAACATGGAGAAAACACGTTTTGGGACCCCCCTTTTATCTCGGCCTCCGCTTCACGAATCCCCCCCAAACTTTCAAGGAAGGACCGGAGCGCCGAGAGGCAAATTTGAGGATATTTTTAGGCAGATTCCTCAACCGGTGCCAAAGTTGTTCACAATAGAATGTTGAGATTTTGCATTGAAAATAATCCTAACTATAACTACCTACTGGCGACCGCCAGTAGGTAATATATATCTATCTATATTTATATTTATATTTATATATATATATATATATATATATATATATATATATATATATATATATATATATATATATATATATATATATATATATTCTAGTTATTCCAGTGTGTTGTAATCAATGTGGAACTTGTTTCTAAATACTAAATCATAGATATGCAACAAACGTTTTTGCTTCTTAATTAATTTGCCCCCAAATGGGTATTTTAAGTATATTTCCTCCCAATGTATTCTACACCGGAGGGCACCGCAATATGGAACGCCGGCCCCTCGTTCTCTTGTAACAAAGTCTGGTGCAGCTCACTAATGTACTACATTTCCCATGATTCCGCATAGCAAATGCAGTGCTTTCACTTGCAATAGATTCAGGCTAAAATGCGAGTGAGAAGAAGCTGCAGACACCAACAATAAAAGACTCGGGCTGTCTCTAAAGACAATCGGGCAGCCATGAAAGGATCTGGGGTCGATGTAGGTGTCTAAAGAAGACTTGGCACTCTTGAGGACATGAATAATCTATTGCTGACAGTGTGCTGAGTTTGGCTTTACTTGACAGTATGTGAAATTTTTATGGTTATCCCTTTGTTTTTTTTCACATATGCCCATCAATACTGACCTCTACAATATGTAAAATATACGGTGTGGCTATAGGGCATGCCCCCCCCACCTTCCTATGTCACATAAAGCAGCTACCAAAACGGGTAAGATAGCTCACCATAACAAAGCAATTTTCACAATTCCACTTTAAGTTGTATTTGCAGTGCATTACATGGAGCAAACTGCACTGAGTTATCACATATATAATTCAGTGCTACCTCACAGAAGTCAAATGTCTTCCAGGTTTTAATCTTAAATGTGTGCCTGTCCTGTGTAACATGACATGGGTACGTACATTAAGTCAATCAACTATCTCTCCTGCGATATGTGTGTACACAAGCGAGTGCTACATTTGTTGTGGTGTGACACATCCTCTCAAAAGGATGGCTAATGTGGACAAAGGCCATGTGCACTATGCACAAAAATACATATGTGTAGATATACAATCCATGCTTTGTTTTCTTTTTTCAACAGGAACCTGAAGTGACTATCCCCCAGATGCATCAAAGTTATGTTTTGCGAGTCCTTAATAGAGAATTTTAAGGAATCGCTATTAAAGACTCGCAAAACGGGATGCATGTAGGAATCGCAATATTATTTGCGATTTCTACTGATTCCTTCTTTGCAATTCGCTAATTGCAAATCACAAATAAGGAATGGCTTTCCCATTCATTCCTATGGGCCTAAAGGCCCATAGGAATGAATGGGGAGTTATTCCTTATTTGCGATTAGCTATAAGCGAATTGCAAATGTGCCGCAATTTCAAGGGTGCCAGGGTGTCCTGGTGCACCCCTGAAATGGTAATATTCACTGGTGTTGCGCACACACATGTCCCAAGGACATGTGTGTGTGTAACATACAACTTAGAGAAATGCACTAAAGTGCATATTTCTAAGTTTTTGCTATTTACCACGTAGTTTGACTTCGTGGTAAATATCGGTCCCAGATTGCGAATTCGCAATCTCGGAATGGTTCATGCATTGCATTTAAGTAATTGCAAATTGCGATTCCTTAAATGCAATCACAATTTGGGAAACTCCCAATTATTTGCGAATTCTTAAATTGTGAGTGCATGAACCCTTGATGCATCTCAAATGCCATTTTTGCGGGCGCAAACGGCCAAATACTGTACCTTACCTGTACCGTCCTGGACCAGCTAAAGTAATCCTTACCGGGTTTACTAGTAATCTGTATTTTCTCCTTAGGAATCCATTGTCTGCTTTTCTATGAAATTTCTTCTGTCTACTTTTGAAAACTTGAAATATTCTTTAAAAATCACACAAAATTAAGACCCCAGTGCTGGCCCTAGGAGATCAGTGCTGTTTTTACAAAAGTAACTCAATCGTACTTTACCTGCAACCTGAATTTTCTCCCATTGAATAACATTGTCAGATTTCCATTGAAACGTTTCTAAGTGGGAACTTTTAAAGCAGCTTTATATTTATGAAAATTCACTACAGTAACTAAAACATGTTTGCTAATCTGGTTTCAGCTTAGACCCCAGGACTGAATCTAGGATCTAGATCTGGGACTACTAAAGTAATCTATATAGTAATCAACTGTACTTACATGTGGAAAACCCATTGAGCTCAATGCTATAGTGTGTTTTAGGATTGTGTTGCTTGCTGTCAATACTGTATTAATTGTGTGCACAAACTTTATTGCTCCCTTGCAAAGTAATTACATGAGAGAACTCGTAACAAGAAAAGTATATTTTTATAACTGTTGGTTCGAAAAATTAAACACCTATATCTGTGGATATAAAAATAATTGGCCTGGAGTTCAGTCCTTGAGTGTGTGAAACCTTTTGCTGACTGATTGTGTACAACAAATGCTTCACACTGTCCTCAGGTACTGCCTTACTGCTCGACCAAGCTACCACTTTGGAGAGTAAGGTCAGTTCTGACTTTAACCTCTGTTATACCTCTGAGGTTGGTGGACTCTATACACACTGTACTTCATTCTAGTCCAGTATATATAGAGCCACTTTCTCACATTAGTGGATCAGCGGTGGGATACAAACTTGCATTTGTTGGACTACTTGGTTACCATCTGATCACACCATAAATTGCCTTTAGAATTCTGAAATTGGTCTTTTCCAAAAATACTAAAAGTCTGGTAGGGCATTGCTTAAGTCCCATTAGAATTTTTGAAAAATAAAAGTCACTACAAGCTAGGGTAGAGGGTTAGAACTGGCAGGTTATAATGTCTCAAAAGAACCCAGCTGTTAGTGAAGATAATGTAAACCTGGTGGAAAAACTCAACCTCACACCTTAATTGCACTTGGACTTCAAGGAATTGAGGACCCTATGCAAAGTTACAAAAATAGCTGTAGGTCTGCATCCAACCAAACAAGGGCTTCAGGAGCTCCCGGCTGAATATGCAAACGACCACCCCTCTGAGCAGGGTGACACCCAGCCAGAGGAAGAAGGAGTGGATGAGGAGGATGATAATGATCCCCCATCATTCCTAGGGAAGAAGGGGTCACTGTACCCTTGACTCCAAGAGTTAGCCTTTGGGAGCCTGAGAACCACACAGGTGGACTGGGTCCCAGAGAATACATTGAGGAGAACCCCAATGGAGAGAACAACTTCTTTGCAAAGTTGACCAAGAGATTAGACCTAGAGACCAGACTCCTGGCTCTAAAAAAAGAAAGAAAAGAGATGGGTTTAGCCCCCATCTCTGGTGGCAGCAATACCAATAGAAAGGATAGAGAGCAATCTTATGATCCTAAAATCCCCAAAGGGATTGTCCCTAAATTTGAGGAAGGGGATGACATCACCAAGTGGTTCACAGCATTTGAGAGGGCTTGTGATATCAGAAAACTAAATAAACCTCTCTGAGGCCCTTCTCTGGGAACTGTTCTCTGGTAACTGCAGAGACAGGCTTCTGACCCTCTCTGGGCCAGATGAGGGTCCTATGACCTCATGAAGAAAACTCTGATTGAGGGATTTGGACTCACTACTGAAGAATATAGAATCAGGTTCAGGGGGGCTCACAAAGCCCAGACCCAATCCTGGATAGATTTTGTAGACTACTCAGTAAAGACACTGGATGGTTGGCTACCTGGACACAATGTGCATGACTTTACTGGAGTTTATCATTTATTTATGAAGGAACACATTTTGAGTAATTGCACAAATGAAAGGTTGCATCAGCATTTGGTAGACCTATGTCTAATTTCTCCCCAAGAATAGGTAAAGAAGGCTGGGTCAAGACTAGGGTGACAAAGACAGCCACTGAGGGTGACCAAAAGAAGGTGGTCACAAAACCTCCCCAGGGAAAAGGTGGTGAGAATCCCCCAGATAAACAGTCTGAGTCTTCTATAGGGCCCCAAAAACCTGTACAGGTGGGTCTCAAACTACTCCCTATGTGCCTCAGCCCTATAGGGGTAGAAACTTTGATCCTAACACGGCCTTTTGTAACAACTGTAAGAAGTTGGGACAAAAACTGCCCCTACAATAAAGCCCCTTAATTACCCAATACAGCTACTCCAGGGACTGTAAATCTACAGATGGGATCAGAGGAGTGCCCAGAGCAAAACTGGGAATACAATCAAGCTAGTCTAGTCTCCTTGGGGAAATGGAGGTTGCCAATGTAGCTGGCTGGCCACCCAATGGTAACAAGTATCTGCAATACCCCTCCATTAATGGAACTAGAGTAGGAGCCCTGAGGGATACAGGTGCCAGCATCACTATGGTAAAGGAAAGCTGGTTTCCCTAGGGCAATACCTGGTTGGGAAAACTTACCCAGTCACCAATGCTGACAGTAGTACCACCCAATGCCCTCTGGCTATGGTGACACTAGGATGGGGGGAGGTTACTGGCCTGAAACTGGTAGTGGTCGCTCCACAATTGCCAGCTGACTGTCTACTTGGAAATGATCTAGAAACCTCAGCCTGGGCTGAGGTTGAGCAAGTAACCCATGCAGCCATGCTGGGTATCCCTAGACTGGTGTGTGTGCAAACCAGAGCAAAGAGCAAAAAGAAGGGTGAACAAGTAAGGTTGGAGCCTGAAGGTATGGCCCAACCAACCAAGAGAAAAAGCAAGGAGACTGGGGAACCAGCTTCTACACAGCCAGCCTCTCAGAACCCCTCTCCTCAGGGAGAGGACTTGGAAATCCTAGAGGGAACTGAGCCCCAGGAGCTTGAGCCTTACAAGGCTGGACTCCTGGGCCCAGGGGGGGCCATTAGAGAAGAGCTGTGCAGTGGTACCCACAGAGCTTATTGGGAAGAGGGATTACTGTATGCTGAGGCAAGAAACCCTAATCCTGGAACTACCAGGAGGGCGGTAGTGCCCCAGAAGTACAGGGAGTTCCTCCTAACTTTAGCTCATGACATCCCCCTAGCTGGACACCTGGGGCCAAGCAAAACTGGGGAAAGGCTAGTTAGCCACTTCTACTGGCCTCAGATTAACCAAAAGGTGAAGGTGTTTGTGAGCTCCTGTGTTACCTATCAGGCCAGTGGCAAGATAAGTGGCAAACCAAAGGCCCCCCTGATCCACTTCCAGTGGTGGGGGTGCCATTTGAAAGGGTAGGTGTGGACATTGTGGGTCCACTTAAACCTCCCACAGCCTCAGGGAACAAAATAATTCAGTAGTAGTGGATCATGCTACTAGGTACCTTGAAGCAATTCCCCTTAGGGGGACTGCAGCTCCTGCAGTAGCCAAGGCCCTCCTGGGTGTCTTCACCAGGGTAGGGTTTCCTAAGGAGGTGGTTTCAGACAGAGGTACCAACTTCATGTCTGCTTACCTGAAACACATGTGGAAGGAGTGTGGGGTGCAGTACAAGTTCACTACCCCATACCACCCACAAACCAATGGTCTTGTTGAGAGATTCAACAAGACATTGAAAGGTATGATCATGGGGCTCCCTGAAAAGCTCAAAAAGGGATGGGATGTCCTGTTGCCATGCCTGCTTTTCGTTTATAGGGAAGTGCCACAGAAGGGACTGGGGTTTTCACCCTTTGAACTTCTGTTTGGTCATCCTGTAAGGGGACAACTTTGTCTTGTAAAGGAGGGTTGGGAGAGGCCTCTCCAAGAACCCAAATAAGACATTGTGGACTATGGGCTTGGCCTAAGGTCCAGAAATGCTGAGTACATGGACAAGGCATCCTAGAATCTTGAGGCCAGCCAGGAGCTGCAGAAGCCCTGGTTTGACCAAATAACTGCCATGGTTGAATTTCAACCTGGACAACAGGTATGGGGGTTGGAGCTAGTGGCATCAAGGGCTCTCCAAGACAGATGGAGTGGCCCTTACCCTATCCTGGAGAAAAAGAGTGAGGTCACTTACTTAGTGGACCTGGGCACCAGCAGGAAACCCAAGAGGGTTATCCATGTGAACCACCTGAAATTTTACAATAACATGGCCTACCTCACCATGTTGATGGTGACTGATGAGGAACAGGAAGCAGAGAGTGAACCTCTCCCTGATCTCCTCTCTTCCAGACCAGCAGATGGGTCAGTAGATGGAGTGGTCTTTTCAGACACCCTCTCCCCCCAACAGCAGACTGACTGCAAGCAAGTCTTGTAACTGTTTGCTAGCATCTTTTCCTTGACCCCTGGTCTGACAAGCTGGTGTATCCATGATGTGGACACTAGGGACAGTAACCCTGTCAAAAACAAAATCTATCGACAATCAGACCAAGTCAAGGAAAGCATCAAAGCTGAAGTCAGCAAGATGCTGGAGCTAGGGGTGATTGAACCCTCTGAGAGCCCCTGGGCTAGCCCAGTGGTTCTGGTCCCCAAACATCATCAACAGGGTGGAAAGAGAGAGATGAGGTTCTGTGTGGACTATAGAGGGCTCGACTCTGTCACCAAGACAGGTGCTCACCTCATTCCAAGAGCAGATGAGTTGATAGACAAACTAGGGGCAGCCAAATTCCTAAGCACCTTTTACTAACTGCAGGGTACTGGCAAATTGGCATGGCCCCAGGAGCCAAAGAGAAAACAGCATTCTCTACCCCTGATGGGCACTATCAGTTTACTGTGATGCCTTTTGGGTTAAAGAATACCCCTGCCACCTTCCAGAGGTTAGTGAACCAAGTCCTGACTGGGTTGGAATCCTTCAGTGCAGCCTATCTTGATGATATTGCTGTCTTTAGCTCCACCTAACAGGATCACCTGATCCACCTTGGGAAGGTTCTACAAGCCCTGCAATCTGCAGGACTGACTATCAAGGTATCTAAATGCCAGATAGGGCAGGGCACTGGGTATATTTGGGCCACCTTGTTGGTGGAGGCCAGGTCCAACCCTAAAAGCCCAAGATCCAGAGCATTATGGACTGGGCAGCTCCAACCACTGAGACCCAAGTCAGGGCATTCCCTGGCTTGACTGGATACTACAGGAAGTTTGTGAAGGGATATGGGTCCATTGTGACTCCACTCACAGAACTCACCTCCAACAAAATGCCCAGGAAAGTGAACTGGACTGTTAGCTGCCAAAAGGCTTTTGACACCTTGAAAGAAGCAATGTGCTCAGCCCCCATTCTAAAAGCACCAGACTACTCCAAACAGCTCATAGTGCAGAATGATGCCTCAGAGCTGGGGATAGGAGCGGTCCTCTCCCAGATCAACGAGGAAGGCCAAGACCAACCTGTTGCTTTTATAAGCAGGAGGCTAATCCCCAGAGAGCAGCGTTGGAGTGCCATTGAGAGGGAGGCCTTTGCTGTGGTTTGGTCGTCCCTGAAGAAGTTGAGGCCCTACCTGTTTGGAACTCACTTCCTGGTTCAAACTGACCACAGACCTCTCAGATGGCTAATGCAAATGAAGGGGGAAATCCCAAACTACTGAGATGGTCCATCTCCCTACAGGGAATGGACTTTGAAGTGGAACACCGACCAGGGACTGCCCATGCCAATGCAGATGGACTTTCCAGATTTTTCCACTTAGACAATTAAGACTTCCTAGGGCAAGGTTAGTCTCATCACCTTTCATTTGGGGGGGGAGGTTGTGTGAGAAAGTGCCATCTTTCTTGCATTGGTATATCCCCACCTTTTTCTGAACTGCTGATGTGCCTTGACTGAGTGTGCCCTGGGTTCCTGTCAACCAGGTACCCAGGACCTGTGTTCCTTCCCTAAAACTATACTGAAACAAAAGACCCAATTGGCCTCTCTGGCCACCTGTCAGCCCTAATGTAAATGGTGGCCTAGGTACCCAGGGCATGGTGACCAGAGAAGACCCCTGAGGGCTGCAGCACTTATTGTGCTACCCTCAGGGGCCCTGTATCCTGGCACCCAAATGCTGCCTTTGCAGGCTGAGTGCCTAGGTACCAAACTAATACCAGAGTCGACATGGCACACATCCCTGTGTGCCATGCCCACAGAACCCACTGCCCTGGCATACTTCAGTCACCCCTCTAGCTGGGTGCCCTATGCCAGAGGTGTGGGCACAGGTGCATGAGCCCTGTGTCCCTACAGTAACCAGGGCCATTCCTGGGCACTGTAGGTGCAGTGATGCCATTAAGAGTATATGGTGCTGGGAGGTTGGCATTACGAACTCCACAGCACCATAATGGCTAAACTGAAGACTGACAAGTTTAGTATCAAACTTCTCAGCACATTAAACCCGCACTGATGCCAGTGTGGGATTTAATGTAAACTGCACCAGGGGGCGTCTTAGAGATGCCCTCTGAAACCCTAACCTACAATCCACGTCTGGCTGAGTGGTTGCAGAGGCTGCCACACAGCAGACATGTTGCTGGACCCCTGGGTAGGAGAGCCCCCGCTCTCCTGGGCCTGCAACAATGCACATCCTGGGCGAGGTGCTAGGTCTCCTCCCCCTGGGTAGGCAGGTGGAAGCTTCAAAGGCATGCCACCTCTGTGAGCTTCTCCAGACCATTTGCTGTACCCAGCAACCAGCCCCCACATGTCCAGCCCCCCACTCTGGCGGGAAGACTGGCGGTAAAAACTAAGTCAGGAAGGGGGTAGTTGCCAGCCTGTGCCAACCCCACCCCTCAGGTGGGGGAGATGAGGTGAAGCACGACCACTGGCTCCGGCCATCTTGAAGATGGGGAGCCCTGCCCTATCACAGCTAGGCTCCTGCCCCACTCCCACAGGAGAGGAGCAGGCTAGGGGGTGTACTCATCCCAGGGCAGGGACCCATTGGTCCCTGTACTTGCCCTACCTGTAACGCCCCTAAATTCAGTATTTAGGGGCTTCCTGAACCTTCCTTCCTCAGATACATATACGAAAAGAAGATCAAGAAGAAGAAGACCCGCTGTGAAGCTGCTAACAACAGGACGACAACAACTGACTTGGCCCCAGCCCTACCGGCCTGTTGATCCTGGAACCTGCTCCTGCTGAATCCCGGCGACTCCTGCGGACAGCAACCTTGGGGACACCCGGAGGACCTGCCTGCCTTGACCCTCTTGAAGACTGGGACTCCCATCAGCAGAGGCTCTGCTGCAACAACCAACCTGGTGCCAACCAGGAAGCTCCGGACCAGCCTACTCTGCACCCGCCGAGCCTGGGCCAGGCCCAACCAAACCAAGACCACGAGGATGTCCCCACGGTGACTGGGACCTGAAGTCCAGTGCCCAAAGACCCTCCTCGATGAACCAGCCAACGCCTGCAGTCTCAGAACCAGGGGCCACCCCAAATGCGACCAGCCGGGGATAAGCTCTTCCGACACCCAAAGACACCCCTGCACCTGGTGCCCTACAGCCCCCTGTGTCTCCCTTTGGGGTATCTACCTGTGCTCCAAGATCCCACCTTACCTCTTGAAGTGCTGGTCACCTCTGGAGAGTTTCCGTCCCGAGCCTGCAGCCTTTGTTACTTTTTGACATTTCCCATTGGATAACATTGAGTGGCCGACGGCTCAAGAGCACCCTGCACCCAGCTGCCCGAGTGCCGCTGGCTGTGCCACCTTTGTCCTATCCTACTTCCCCCTTGCCCTGAGCAAGTGACCAGGAGCCCAGCTCCCACAGCCATGTGGCCTGCTAGCCAGCAACCACCAACCGAAGGCCCTCCTCCCCTCGTTGGATAACATTGGGCCCACCTACCTCTGCACCCGGCTACCCCTGTGCCGCTGGGATTGAACTAACTGTACTTACTGAACCCTGGGGGACCCCTGAGTCTATGTCCAGAACCTTAACCAAGTACTCACCTGGAAACTGGTACCTCACTTACCTGCCATTGGATAACATTGACCAATTTTGACTCGAACATTTTCTAAGTGTGAAGTTTTGAAAACTGAAAATATTCATATAAAATAAGCCGACTACCGAAGTACTCACCTGTGATCAGGGGAAAAGCCAGTACTGTACCTTTCGGCCCAGTACTAAACCGCAAAAGTAATCCTTACCGTGTTTACTAGTAATCTGTATTTTCTCCATAGGAATCCATTGTCTGCTTTTCTACGAAATTTCTTCTGTCTACTATTGAAAACTTGAAATACTCTTTAGAAATCACACGAAATACTGAAACGCAATTACCTACCTGTTTTGAGTTAAGACCCCAGTGCTGGCCCTAGGAGATCAGTGCTGGGTAACAGAAGTAACGCGGTCGTACTTTACCTGCAACCTGAATTTTCTCCCATTGAATAACATTTTCAGATTTCCATTGAAAAGTTTCTAAGTGGGAACTTTTAAAGCAGCTTTATATTCATGAAAATTCACTACAGTAACTAAAACGTTTTTGCTAATCTGGTTTCAGCTTAGACCCCAGGACTGAATGTAGGATCTTTATCTGGGACTACTAAAGTAATCTATATAGTAATCAACTGTACTTACATGTGGAAAACCCTTTGAGCTCAATGCTATAGTGTGTTTTAGGATTGTGTTGTTTACTGTCAATACTGTATTAATTGTGTGCACAAACTTTATTGCTCCCTTGCAAAGGAATTACATGAGAGAACTCGTAACAAGAAAAGTATATTTTTATAACTGTTGGTTCTAAAAATAAAACACCTATATCTGTGGATATAAAAACAATTGGCCTGGAGTTCAGTCCTTGAGTGTGTGCAACAGATGCTTTACACTGTCCTCTGGTACTGCCTTACTGCTCGTCCAAGCTACCACTTTGGAGAGTAAGGTCAGTTCTGACTTTAACCTTTGTTATACCTCTGGGGTTGGTGGACTCTATACACACAGTACTTCATTCTAGTCCAGTATATATAGAGCCACTTTCTCACAATATGTAGATTTCTTTTTAAAACAGCTGGGAAATCTACAAGGGACCAACATTAAAGACTCAGCACTTATGACCTCTAAGGTGGAAGAATGTGAATATAATAGGGAGTTGGAACTTCTAGTTACCCTAGATATAGAAGCCTTATAGACGAATATCCCTCAAGATGACACAATAAATGTGATTTGGGATACAGTGATCGAATATAAACCTCAGAATGTAAGCATTGAGTTTTTGGTAAGTTGTGTTACCATGATTTTAAAAAACAACATTTTACTTTTCAAAGATGATTTGTTTTTAGAATTGACGAGGAAAAGCATGGGAGCCAAATGTGCTCCGAGTTTAAACTGCCTTTACATGGGAGCCTTTGAAAAGAAACATGTTTAAAATGAGATGGCTCCAGTCTTTGAGAATGTGAAACACTGGTCCCGCTTCATAGATTATATGTTTTTCATTTGGAGTGGGCCAAAAGATCAGTTGGATGGACACATCACCTGTTTAAACCTAGGTGACAGTAATCTTAGGTTCACAGTCACTAATAATAAATGCAAATGTGACTTCCTTGACATTTCAATTAAGGAAGTGTCAGGGCATTTAGAATTTTACCTATTCAGTAAGCCTATGGGGAAAAAACTGTCTATTACATTATTCCAGCCATCATCCCAAAAGCCAAAAGGACAATATTCCTTTTAGTCAATTTCTCTATCTTCTGAAGAATTGCACCTCCATTGGGGATTACAACAAACACTCTGAATCCTTGAAGAATAAACTCATGGATATGGGCTACCTGACAAACTAAACAATCATTCATGTAAGCGAGCTAGTTACTAAGGTAGGGATAGTATGTTTCAACAGAATAACAGATGTGACAGAATGAGAGGATTGTATTTGTGAGTAGCTTCTCAGGGATGAGCAATAGGATTAAAAATGTGATTTAAAAAGATGGAATTCTAAATAGCAGAGATTTTACTAAAGTAGAGAAACCACTGTTCGCTTTTCATAGAAATAGAAATTTGAGGAACAAATTGGCCCACACATATAGAAAGAAAAGACCCCAGATACAGGCACATTTAAATAATGAAAGAATTGTGGTACATTTTGTATGTGGGGGCTGTAATATATATCAACAGTGTGTGAGAGCTGTTAAGATAGTTTTCAGTGAATGTCACACGAAACTAGATCACTCACCAACTGCCGAAGTAAGAACGTGGTATATTTGATCATTTGTCCATGTGGTCTAGGGTAAGTTGGGGAAACCAGTCTTGAATTACGAATCAGAAGTAATGAGAACAGGTCTGCTATTAGATCCTGAAAAGCTAAGTGTCATCTGCAGTCCTGTACCTCGGGATTGGAGCAATGCACAAGTGGGTCCACCTCTTGATCATCTCAATTCTGTTTGCTATAATAGCACAAACTTTTGATAGGATCAAGTGAGAGAAGGAAAGGAAGGGGACAGGGGGTAGGGAGATCGTGAATCAGAAGAACATGCAATTTACTATTTTGAAACTATTCATAATGTCGCGTTCTAATCTAGGACCCTGATCAATACTGTGACCTTATGCCCCTATACGGATATAATCCCTTTGTACCCCTATATTGGCATAACCGATCAAATGCAATATTCAGAAACTCGTCTCTGGCCTCACACGATCAGAGCCACATTTCAGAAATTCTTCCTCTGCAACTTCCTTTGCAGCTCATTAGTGCAAATGACACAGCAGCAGCCACTATCTAAGATTCCTAGATTAAACTCCGAGTTCTTCAACAAGATAAAAACTCAGCAACCTGGGAAAGCCCCGCTTGCTATGTTACCAACGTTGCCTTAAGCAAACACTGATGCAGCTGATCCTAACACGGCTGCTACTATCGCTACTGCTATCGCTGCTAACGAGCGAACAATGGTGTGGTGAACACAGGAGCCGAACAGCTGTTCCCTGCAGAGCCCAGCAGATGCAACCAGCCCACGGACGCTGCCCCTCCTCCTCTTCCTCCTCCTCGACGCGCTGAGAGAGAGGCTGTCTTTTCTCCTGCCGAGAAAATCCAGCTCCGGCGTTTCCAGCCTACTCTTGCGAGTGACTGGGATATCGAGTCCTGGAAGGAGATACAAGACCTCCAACATTCTATTCCAGAGGTATGGTGTTGACTAAACCCTTAGAGAGAATTCTTGAAGCAAACCTTGGCAAAACCAACTTAACTAAAGCTACTTACTTACTCCCTCCCAAGTTTTAGGCTTAGGTCAGGTACACTGGGGTAGGCGTAGTTAGAAGCACCAGTTGAGTACGTTAGCCTAATGTATACATGAATGTATATATGTTTTATTCATTTTAAACCATTGTATGGCTAAGAAACCATATCAATGCTTTTACAGTATTATTTCGCAATACTCATTTTACTGTACGCACTTTTTATAATAACTAGTCTTGCAATTGTGGCAATTCATTTCTCTTGTACGAGAAGAAAGACTGTTCAATAATTAATACCTTTTTATTGAAAACGCCCGTCTCTCTATTCTCTGCATATTGGTGAAAGTAATCTGCACAAAACTGACTGAGTAAAATAACTGTCTATCGTTTCACACGACCCTAGAGATTGACTCTTATCTGAGGAGCAAAGTTGTCATGTTTATGCGGTTGTTGGAAAACTGAATCCCTTCTTGTCTGTACCAGGGAAGCTGATCACTTCCTATTCAGTCAAGAAAGTTTCCAGTGACCTCTGAGCTAGTTGGTAACAAACCCAATTAAGTTTAGCATAGTCAGTGGAGACCTGGAAGATCCGCACTTCTACGTCTATACTACTGTTTATGTAATTCCAATGCGCAGGGCCTATTGGGAAAATAGGAACTACACTACATGGCGCCCAAACGTTTGGTAAGGCGATAAACTAACGCAAGACGTTAGAGTAACTCAGTCGTGCATTTTTCACACAGACCCTTTTCTCCCGTAAATACTCCAATAGACGTCTGGAGTGGGTGAAAGGTTAAAATCCGTCCGACCTTAGTAGGAAGAGATTCCTATGTAAAGCTCTGGTTTATTCAACGTTGAAGGATACAGTGTTCCAAAATATTGTGCACCTAATCTTTGTCTCCTTGGAGACCTGCTCTGCAAAACCTGCATTTATAAAATGTCAGTAGAAAACAACGGAACTGATGCCGCAGTAGATGCGACTCATCAGGGTCCCGACGGGACTACTGAACCGGGTGCAATAATCATCCCGGCACATTTAAGAAAATCTATAACATCAAAACTTATAGAAAATGGACTGACCACACAAGGTGGCACAGTCGTCTTCGTGATAGAGGCACACGAATATCGGCAGACAGAGGTATTCTATTCTTGGATAAAATTTCCAGCGGCAAACACCGCAACACACGAGTTCCACTACTACAAAATAGGGGATCCATCGGAAGAGTACGCTCCTTTCGAGGAGATTGAAATCCCATTAAAATTCCAAGAGCATTTGCTCTGGTTTAAAGGCGCCCTAAAACATAATGATCATATTACCAGGCTCGGTCCACTAGGTAGACCAGGAGCAACGTGGCCGGTTCTAGCCAGCTACACACCACATCCGGACATTGATAAAATGTCAAGTGAAGAACTCTTAGTTAAAATAAGAGAATTAACAAAGGCATATAGAGAGCCAGTAAAATTATTTATTAAAAATAATTCTAACACTCCTAAAAAGAGCTGGGATGGAAATAAACAATCCTCTCCCAAGGAAAAAGTTTTCCAGTCTAGAGGAAGGTCTCCTCGCCGGAGGGAAAGAACTCTGACTCGAGAACACCAGTCTCCCCAGAGGTAGCCCTCTGAGAAAAGATATAACCTTAGAAATAGGGATGATTTGAAGAAGCCTGACAGATATCAAAGTATTGATACACGTCCCTCTCGATCTTTTTCGCAGAAATCGGAAAGAAGAGGACGGTCAGACCCAGGAGAGCACACCAAGTCCAAAGACAAGAAACCTGCTCAAAGTAAAAAGTTACAATTTCCAATAAAGAAGGTAGCCAGTATTAGAGTAATCGAACATGCCGAGAATACTGAGGACACAGTTGAAAAACGGGGAGTGGGCACAGACAATGTTAGACAGTGCAGCAGAAATCAGTATAGCCCGCAAAATCCTGATGAGTCATCTGGAGACAGTGGACACGAATGAATACATTCAGGTTGAAACTGCCGACACCAGAGTTAGCGAACCCCATAAAATATACGAAATAACATTGCGTATAGAGGGTGATAAGACTAGGAAAATAAGGGGTCTATTTTGGGATAAACTCTCAAAAGGCTATGATATCCTGTTAGCTGAAAAAGATTGGCCCCCAGAGTTTGTCAGGGAGTGCCCTAGTGGCGAAGAAATGATTATGCCTGCCTTCTCGAATCACATTCCGATTCACAAAAAATATACTTATGCAAGGAAATGGGCAGTAGCCCAGGCACCAGCATTATATAAAAATCATGTAGGATGGGATGAGGACTCTCCTCCTCACAAAATCCAGTTAAAAAATCAACCAACTGCACAAAGGCAGTATCCCATAAAGCAAGAAGCTAAAAAACAAGTCAGGGAGATTTTAGATCAACTTGAATACCAGGGGGTGATTGAAACATGCACCTCTCAAATGAACAATCCTTTGTTTCCTGTCTCCAAACCAGACAATTCATATTGTCTAGTTTTGGACTACAGACACCTTAATGCATGTTGCAAAACTTTTGCAGTACAAAATTCGCATAGTGCTGCACTAATGAATAACATAGTTAGGAAAAAATATAAAACAACATTAGACATATCTAATGGTTTCTTTTGTCAAAATATTGCACCAGAAAGCAGATACTTGACCGCTTTCTCAGTAATGGGGTCTCAGAAAAATTTCTGTAGGCTCCCACAGGGATTCAAGAACAGCCCAGGACTATTCTCAGCCAGAGTAACAGAGTTACTACAAATGTATGATGATGAGGCATTATCTTACGTAGATGATATCTATCTCACAGACAACGACTTGGATACTCACTTGAAAAGAGTGAACACCATTATACTTGGGTTCGCAGCAGAGGGTTACAAATTCAACTTTAAAAAGTCTCGAATTGCCCATCTGACAGTATTATTTTTAGGATACGAATTATCAAGTGAAGGGAAAAGCCTAGCGGACAACTTCTTAGAGAAGTGCGCTGTACTCCAAGCTCCAAAAACGCTGAAGAATTTACAATCGATTCTAGGCTTTCTGAATTTCGGTAGAACTTACATTCTAAATTACGCAGAGAGGGTTAAACCTCTCTACGAACTAATTAAACCTGATTTTAAACCAATCACTTGGACTCAAAAACACACAGAAATTTTGAGATCACTGCAAACAGACATGTTAGCAAAAACAAAATTAGATACACGTGACAACACACGCGATCTTGTAATCCGAATCATCCCAGGAAGATGCGGATTCACGTACCTAACCTCTAATGAGGGAGAAAAGGTACCAATTTCTATTAAATCTCACTTGCACACACAAGCAGAAAAAACATTCAGTCCAACAGAAAATACTGTGAAAGCAGTAGAAACTGCATTAGCAAATGAACGAGAACTAGCACATCGTAAAAGGATTAATATCCTCACAGCGGAATCCGCCTTCGAGGCGCTATTCAGCCCGGTAAACCTGCCTACAGTGTCACTGGATCCGAAATGGATACAGTGTATAGATTCTCTTGGAGCGGAAGATGTGAAATACTATTTCGCCCCACAATTTGAAAAACTGAATGATTTGACTTATGAAGAAGAATATCCTCTGCCAATCGAACTTCTGCCTCTCCCACAATACGCCTGTATAATCTATACAGATAGATTTGTACAGCATTTTAACGTAGAGAACAAATCCTACGATGCAGCATGTGCGATTGTTAAAGGTCGCTGGCTGTGCGGTAAATTCAGACCGAAAATAACAAAAACTGAATCAGTGAGAAACTGTTCGGCTCAGAGAGCTGAAATCAGATCTTTAAAGATGGCGCTTGAAAATGCAGAACGTGAATTCCCGACACTAATCGTGTGCGATTCTCATTTTTGCGTCAACTCTTACAATAATAAGTTGCAGAGCTGGATTGAAAACGATTACAAAGATGACACAGGTGCCACAATCAAGCATAAAATGCTTTGGAAACAAATAGTTCTTTTACAGAAAGAACTACAAAAGACTCATGTGATACACACTCTGAGTCATCAACGTGATGGCGTTCACGATGCAGGGAATTCATTGGCTAATACAGCCACAGCGGAAGCAACTAAACTGGCTTCCGTAGCCACAAAAAAGCGTTCAGAAAAATACATAGACGGGGAAACCATGCTGGCAGTAAAAACGTCCGTAAAAGGCGACTGTGCAGCACTACCCGTGAACTATCCACTCAATTATGCATACGTAATCGATGCAAACTCCGTTCCTTTTGCTCGAATCCCTGGAGTGGGGGATGGGGTGATTCCAAACATGAACCGGAGAAAATTAATAATAGCAGACGCACACATGGGTGAAGGTCCAAGACACATACAGATGAGGGAATCTCTGAAAGAATTACAATCAGTGTACTGGTGGCCAGGAATGAGCCTACACCACTACAAATATGTAAAGAACTGCCCGAACTGCGACAGAGATCGCAGCAATGAGTCAAGCGCATTAATGCCATGGTAGGCATAATGCTGTCTACCTGCCATCCAGCGTCCTATTAATCATTTAGACTAAAACACACTTAAAAAATGTGGCCCCAGCGCTCGGCTGACGCCAGAACGGTTATAAAAGATCTGCGAGTCTTTATCGGCACATACGCAATTGCCATGTTCCATTCTGACCAGGGTCCTGCTTTCAGCTCTCGAGCTTATAAGGAGGTCATGGCCAGCATGGGAGTTGGATTGCGGTATTCTTGTCCGTCACACCCCGAAGGGAACAGTGTGGTAGAAAGAAAAAAACGGGACATAAAGCAATCTATAACAGCGAAGGTATTAGGTTCAGGTGCTGGGTGGGTCAAACATTTAATAAGTGTCCAGTTAAGTCTAAACAACTTGCCAAGAAATTCTCTAAAAGGTTTCAGCCCATGCGAACTATTGTTCGGAACTAGAATGCGAATTCAGGACTTAGATAGTCAGGTATCAGTGGTAAAAGATAAGAAAACAGACTTTGACATCAAAGATCGTTTGGCTGTTTTACAGGACTTGAATGAAACAAGAAAATCCTTAAGCAACATAAAGTTAAAGCAACAGCCAGCCACCACTGACGAGGAACCACCAGCCCCAGCAAGGCCTGTCTGGATTCCAAAGATTGGGGATCTAGTCAGAGAAAAAATAGCGGTGAAGAAGGAATTTGGGCCTTCTTACAGAAAAGCAGTACCTGTCTTAGCAATCAACGGAACAAGATCAGTAGTACTACCGCCCCTTGCTGGTAAAAAGGAGAACAGAGTTGTATCAATCGACCTGATAAAACCACAAGCATGTGGCCTATAATCAACAGTAGGCCCAGTGGACTCCCGAGAAACAATAGAATACCCAAACTTGCAACAATCCAAGAGGTTCAAACTGAAAGACTAATCACATCCGATCAGCCTGCAGTGCACAGAGAAGGACTATGCAAATAATGCCATGGAACTCGTGCCTCTTGAGACACAGATTGAAACAGTTCGTCAAGAAACACCAGTCTACAAGGATGTGGCATCAGAATGTGCTACCGAAAGACAAATTGAAAGAACAATCCCAACAATTGACAGAACTGCCTCTGGCTACTTCATCAACTTCGATAACTTTTCTGAGGATCAAAACGACCCCGAAGTGATGCCAGAAACAAAAAAGACTTTTAAAGAAAAAGCAACAGAACTCTTTCAACAAATCAAAGAAGTATATCTGGATGCACCATTGATTGAGCATTGGATTATTTCAGGGGTATTTATACTCCTACTATGCCTAATTTTAGTTTTAATTTTAGGAAGGTTTATTACAATTGAATGGACACAGCAAGTCAGAACATCAACTTAGTCCTAAAACCACACAGATCATCCCACGTGAAGAAAAGAGAACTGTCAACAGTAAATGTCACAGCCATTCCAATACCCGGCGGGGTAGTATGGGAGAAAACTGACTATGAAATATATGGTCCGGTCGAAATCCTGAAGTATCCTCATCAATTCAAGGTTTCCTTAAGTGACTTTGTAAAACCTAGTACATTCTCTGATGATTGGGACTTTGAAAGTATTAATAATATGATGTCTGATTTAGTAATGTCAGCTAGATTCACAGAACATGATTATTTACAAGGTTCGTCTAGTTATGAACAGATGTTCTGCTACACACACTATGGTGATCATTACTTGCATAAATCTGCACAGCCTAGAAAGGTTTTTAAGTATAACCAATGGGAACATTGTGCTACACCACCTAAAAGCAGTTCTAAAACATTCTATGAGAAATTTCAGTACTTCTCAGGGTTTAACACCAATGATGCAGAAACGTTTTATTATAAACTGTTAGATAAAACAGGATTGAAAACAATGCTGACAATACTAAATTGATATATTCAGAAGCATTTTATGAAAAAATTTTGACATTTGGTTTTGATTATTGGAAAAATAACATTGAAACAAAAACGATCTGGGGTACAAAAGAGTGGCAGGTACAAGGCCTAGAAGCACTATTTCGAGCCTGCATGATCCCAGAACAAATAATGTTCTTAAATGAAACAATTCAACAAACAACCTGTCTTGGCCTAGCTAAGATTAAAGACCTTAACAAACCGTCTATTCCAAAGCCAATACCTGATACTGCAACAACAGATATTGAGATAGACGTATCTAAAATTTTACATTTAAACAGAACACATCCTGATTGGAAAAAGTGGTTAATCTGGCCTACTGACACAAACAACTGTCAAGATAGATTCCTGAATAAAACACAGGGGTTAACAATGACCAGACAAGACCCTAGATACTCCCAGAGACAACATCCAGGGATAGTAACAACATACAGTGTAGGGAAGCTGTGCCTTGAATGGCTAGAATCATCCACACTGGCTGAAATTAAGCAACAATTGTCTTTACTTAAAGATGGTGCTGATTTGCGCGATTTTATTATGGGACCACGCAAACAGCGTCAAAAGCGTTTCATAGCGACCAGTATCTATGCAGTATACAACGAGGCTTGGAAAGTCACACAAATTGAAACAGCTGAAAAAATACGAGACATTGATCGTATTAATTTGGAAAAATCACTTTCTGTAGTGGACAATGTGTTAATGACTCTGTCCTCCAGAATATATTCACTGGACAGCATTGTATCATCTACCATTGATATAATAGACAAAGACTTGCTAATGTTACAGCATGGCCAGTCACAATTGCGTTCTATTGTACAGTTAGGCTGGACGCTGCAAAATCTTCGTTCAGGCTATGTGCCTTGGCGTTTAATCAACACAACGTCATTGTTTTCCATCTTTAACCTTACTGATAAACAAATCAGCTTGGCACAGAAAGGAGCAGACTACACAATCCTGAGCATCGAAAAACTTGAGAGATTACCTTTGACAATGTCAGAAAGTCCTGTCATTGAATGGATAATACACGGGATTATCACAATTCCAATAACAACTTTCCGATTTAAAAATTGCCTTGAATACATACCTACTGGCCAGTATGAACGATTGGGTAAAGGATAAATTAAGTCAACATGGAATTTACCATACACACACACATGCTATAGTGACAGCAACAAAAATGTATTTCTTAGTGGTGAAAACTGTAAACATTCACTAAGAGGTATACTTTTGTGCCAGGGTATTAATTTACACGGAGCCTGTGAAGGTAATTCTAACAACCTTTCATGCCACCAGCATGTCACACCTGCAACGCAGATAGAGCCTTTCTTTATGCAAATCGCAAATGGGAGTTACATTCTAATAACGGATTACAGCTGTTGTGGCCTTTTGCCAGGAAAAGCCTATCTCGTAAGCGTAACATCCATGGTCAAATGCTGTATGCAAGCATTGTTTCCAAACGGCCCTGGAGACACTGAGACTCCCATTTGGCCTCGTTTGAATTTCTCTTCTATACGAATTGATACTTTAAGCAGAATAAAGTCTGTGCTTTTGCAGACAACAGTGCCCATCACGTCATCAAAAGAGACGTATGATCTCCTAGTTACAAGGACGGCTACGGAGATACATGACCTTTTATCAACAAATTGCCCTGTGCATTTCGTAGAAATGCTTAGCCAACTCCTTAACATGTCTAGTGCCATAGGCATCCCAGGCATATTTAAGACGATTTTTACGGGACTGCTAACACCATTCAAAGCAATTCTGGGAATCATTCCTAATTTTGTACATTCAGTTTTTGGCGGCATACCCCTTATTTTGGGACTTGTAGCAGGCATTTTATTTTTGACCCTCCTGCTCCAATATGGCAAGCCAAAGCTCAGACATGACTCCTACAAGGATGGAAGAAACAATCCTAGCAGTGCGCTACCGGGACAGAATAACTAGAGTCCTTGGATTGGCCAGGCTGAGAGATCTAAACATGACCTGGTTCCTTTCATTCAGACCGATATGGCAATACTGCATCTTACCTGTGCTTCGATGTATGCTATGCGGAGATGAGTGCGTGTTGGACATCTGTCTTGCACTTCCATCAGCAGTACCAATGGATATTGATACTTTGCTAAGTCCGATAACGGCTCACGCATTGTGTTCTCCCCAGCGGCTACCAATCCTGATGACGGCATTCGTTGAGACTCCTGTGCTACGACTAGGTGGTGACAGTGGAGCGAAAAATAAAAGCAACATCACCCAGGTACGACCTTCTGTGAGCATTGCTGATCCAGACTTTGATGATAGCAATCATTCTCACACCTGCCAAGTTACAGCACTATCGAACTTGGTCGAACTGTCACCTGATTTTGTAGACCAATTTTTTGAGAGCCTGTCTGATATGATGTTCTCCCCCGAACAGAAACAATAATTTTTGAAAAGCATTCCGACACACAGCGTTCCCATGAACTCTGAATTCGGCCTTCAGTTTTGATCAACAAAAACTGCTGAAAAGCGTTGGAACTCTATTCCCCCGTTCAACAAGAATTTTTTTTGAATTGAACATTTTTTAAAAATATTTACCTTTTTCTGGCACGAAAATTCTTTGCTTAAAGTAGACCTATTCATAGAGAACAGAAGCTTCTACTTCTATTTTTAGGTTAATCTAGAGACATAATAACTTTACATCAGCCTCTAGCACATTTTATAACAAATGCATTTATATGTGATGAAATTATCTCGCCCTTCTTTTCTGTATTAAGAGATATTTCATGTGTAATTGTTTCGCAAAATCGTTCATTGATTACATATGCTATAATTTTGAATGATTTCTATGCTTTAAAAACGTACAGTACCAAAATTACCACGTATTTCAAATGCGCCATTTCAAATGCAAATATGTATTTTGGGGTGGGTAATGTTACACATGCATCTTTTGCTATATAGTTTTAGTAAATTGATGGACATAAATTCGTGGAGTGGGTGTCGCGTTCTAATCTAGGACTCTGATCAATACTGTGACCTTATGCCCCTATACGGATATAATCCCTTTGTACCCCTATATTGGCATAACCGATCAAATGCAATATTCAGAAACTCGTCTCTGGCCTCACACGATCAGAGCCACATTTCAGAATCCCTTCCTCTGCAACTTCCTTTGCAGCTCATTAGTGCAAATGACACAGCAGAAGCCACTATCTAAGATTCCTAGATTACACTCCGAGTTCTTCAACAAGATAAAAACTCAGCAACCTGGGAAAGCCCCGCTTGCTATGTTTTGATTAGTAATAGAACTCTAATGAGCACTGAGAGACGATCACTTCCTAGTGACATCTTTATTGACGTCTTATGTCCAAAAACTTACCTCAAACAAGGCACCTTTCAGGTATAAATATTACCAACGTTGCCTTAAACAAAAGCTGATGCAGCTGATCCTAACACGGCTGCTACTATCGCTACTGCTATCGCTGCTAACGAGCGAACGATGGTGTGGTGAACACAGGAGCTAAACAGCTGTCCCCTGCAGAGCCCAGCAGATGCAACCAGCCCACGGACGCTGCCCCTCCTCCTCCTCCTCCTCCTCGATGCGCTGAGAGAGACGCTGTCTTTTCTCCTGCCGAGAAAATCCAGCTCCGGCGTTTCCAGCCTACTCTTGCGAGTGACTGGGATATCGAGTCCTGGAAGGAGATACAAGACCTCCAACATTCTATTCCAGAGGTATGGTGTTGACTAAACCCTTAGAGAGAATTGTTGAAGCAAACCTTGGCAAAACCAACTTAACTAAAGCTACTTACTTACTCCCTCCCAAGTATTAGGCTTAGGTCAGGTACACTGGGGTAGGCGTAGTTAGAAGCACCAGTTGAGTACGTTAGCCTAATGCATATATGAATGTATATATGTTTTATTCATTTTAAACCATTGTATGGCTAAGAAACCATATCAATGCTTTAACAGTATTATTTCGCAATACTCATTTTACTGTACGCACTTTTTATAATAACTAGTCTTGCAATTGTGGCAATTCATTTCTCTTGTACGAGAAGAAAGACTGTTCAATAAATAATACCTTTTTATTGAAAACGCCCGTCTCTCTATTCTCTGCATATTGGTGAAAGTAATCTGCACAAAACTGACTGAGTAAAATAACTGTCTATTGTTTCACACGACCCTAGAGATTGACTCTTATCTGAGGAGCAAAGTTGTCATGTTTATGCGGTTGTTGGAAAACTGAATCCCTTCTTGTCTGTACCAGGGAAGCTGATCACTTCCTATTCAGTCAAGAAAGTTTCCAGTGACCTCTGAGCTAGTTGGTAACAACCCTAATTAAGTTTAGCATAGTCAGTGGAGACCTGGAAGATCCGCACTTCTACGTCTATACTACTGTTTATGTTATTCCAATGCGCAGGGCCTATTGGGAAAATAGGAACTACACTACAAGAAATAGACAACTAAAGTTCTCATCCAAAATACTCTATACAATTTAATGTACCTGATAAGGAAAATAACAGGAACCTCTCTTGTGAGATACGATAGTCACAGGAAAAGAGTTATGAACATCCCTTGTTCTATTTCCAGAAGAATTGCAAAGTAGTGTGTCTATGGGAAAAAATATAGCATTACAAACAGTCTCAATTGTTTTTTAGGTCTCGCCTGTCGATGCGCATGCGCATCGAGCAAGCGAGACTATAGGGGCTCATCGACTCTTTATCTAACTTGCAAGGAATCGTGGCGATTCCTTGCAGTGCCCGTGACTTTTAAGGTCAATGCGCATGCGCATTAAGCTTATGCGCATGCGCATTGACCTTAAAAGTCACGGGCGCGTGCATGTGTCTTTGTTTACCCGCTCCCCAGCTCCGCCCCCTCACTACTTGATTGCACGGCCGCTAGGCCGTGCCTCCCCTACTCTCCTCCCCCCTCCTCCTCTCCTCCCCTGCCTGCCTGCCGCTAGTTTCCATTCGCTGCTCCTTTCTCGTCTCCCTGGCCCCACCGCCCTTCGATGTGAAAGTCCCCGCCCCCCGTCCCTCGCTGCTCCTTTCTCGTCTCCCTGGCCCCACCGCCCTTCGATGTGAAAGTCCCCGCCCCCCGTCCCCTCCTCGCTCACCCTCATCTCCACCTTGGTGCTTACTTTCCCTTTTCTTCCAATCCTTCTCTCATTCACTTGCAGTCTCCCCTCCTCCTCTCCTAGCACCCCCAGCCCGAGGCAGCTTCCCCTGCACAGACCCGCTCCGCCCCCTCCCCTTCCCGCCGTCTCGCATTTCCCCTGTCGCACTTCTCCTCCCCCCTCCTCCTCTCCTCCCCTGCCTGCCTGGATCGCCTCGCCCCCGGACATCATGGGCCAGCCTTGCTCTGCACAAATGTTTCCCAGCACCAGTCCCAGCATCTCTCAGCAGCTCCGCTCTTCCTGCACTGCTAGAACGCCGTGCCTCCCCTACTCTCCTCCCCCCTCCTCCTCTCCTAGCACCCCCAGCCCGAGGCAGCTTCCCCTGCACAGACCCGCTCCGCCCCCTCCCCTTCCCGCCGTCTCGCATTTCCCCTGTCGCACTTCTCCTCCCCCCTCCTCCTCTCCTCCCCTGCCTGCCTGGATCGCCTCGCCCCCGGACATCATGGGCCAGCCTTGCTCTGCACAAATGTTTCCCAGCACCAGTCCCAGCATCTCTCAGCAGCTCCGCTCTTCCTGCACTGCTAGAACGCCGTGCCTCCCCTACTCTCCTCCCCCCTCCTCCTCTCCTAGCACCCCCAGCCCGAGGCAGCTTCCCCTGCACAGACCCGCTCCGCCCCCTCCCCTTCCCGCCGTCTCGCATTTCCCCTGTCGCACTTCTCCTCTCCCCTCTCCGCCCCCTCCCCTGCCCGCCGTGTTACGGTGAAAGGCTTGTTTTTTATTTTACCCGCCGTGTCTCTGCTGCTTCCCCCTGTCCTGTCTCTCCTCCTCTCCCTCTCTATACCCTCCCCCTCCCCCCCACCACTCCCAGAGGGGGCTGAGGTTAATTTGCTTTCTCAGGCGTCATGCATCACCCAGCTCGGTGACACTTTAGCGGGGGACGGGGTCTCCTGGAGGGGTCGGCCTCCTCACAGCTGTTCAAGCCCGCCAGACAGAGCTCAGTGTTGGGAATGGAGGAAAGGAGGGGGCTTTAAACCCGAACACGTGTTCTTGCAAGTGGGTTCCATGACATGTGACGTCAGTTTATTTTCTTTTTGTAATTTATTTCATCGTACATGTTGTAGTTCTTTTTCCCTGGCCATTTCGGCTCCTTGCTTTCCCCCTCCCCCATCTGCAGCGCTGCCTTCTCAGCCCCGTTTCCTTCTTCTATTCCCTCCCGTGTCTCTCTCCAGTTTCATCCTGTCCCCATATAGTCGCTTCCATCCCTATCTATATATCTCTAGTCTTTCCAGTGTTCTCATTTCATCCACTCCACCCTATATCGCTCTCCTCGTCATCCCGTGTATCCAATGTTTACATCTCCTGCTTTGCCCCCCGTTTTCAACGTCACCCCGTGTTCTCTCCATCCACCTCTTTACCTCCCTCGTCCTTCCTCTCTGTTCATGCTCACCCTTCTCTCGCTCTCTTTCGCTTGTCCACTCTCCTATCTCAACTACTATCTCTTTCTTTTCGTCTCTGTGCCCTCCACAGCTCATACCCTCTTGATGTTCCCATCTTTCATTCACAAACCGGCTTAGCTGACGCCTACACACTCATTTATATGTGCACGAAAATTGCGCGCACCCAGTGGCTTAGCCCGTGTGCCCTGGTGTCTAGTTCAGGGACGGACACTGGCCCCTAGCTGCTGTTTTAACTGTGAATTAACAGCAATAACCAGGGTTCAGTGGAGCCTTCCGGGCCCCGGTGCCACTGCACCTGCTGCACCAACGGAAGCTGCGCCCCTGCACGCACCCGAGAACCTGCAGCTCAGTAACATTCCTAGCTATTCTTGCTCTGCAGCTCAGCTCCCACCTATGCGTTATCGTGGCGCCGCAGAGCCCATCGCTCTACTGCGTATAGAAGCCTGGCTCAGGGCCAGTAAAACCACCAGCACACGAGTGCCCCCCTCCTCCTCCGGGCCGTGCAAACAGGCTCGGCCACAAATTACAAGTGTATCAGTAAAGGCCTTGCCAGTCCGGGTCTAAACTATTAATATACATAGGCCTAGCCCTATAGAACCCGTCATGACTGGCCTCAAGGGCGTGACGCAGACCACCGAGGCGGGAAGGACTTTGAAGACTTTGAAGACTTTTAGGAACCAATTTTATTTTGAATGCACACCGCATAAAAATTATTGGCACATAAGAAATGTGATACTGCATTTAATCACTGTATACCGACACAAAATGCAACATTTAAGTATTCCTGTCGATGACAGGTGGTCAGGCACCCTCAACCCCTCACCCTCACTCACCCTCAACCCCTCACCCACACTCACCCACACTCACCCTCACTCACACTCACTCACCCTCACTCACTCACCCTCACTCACCCTCACTCACCCTCACCCCCTCACTCACCCTCAACCCCTCACTCACCCTCAACCCCTCACCCACCCTCAACCCCTCACCCTCACTCACCCTGAACCCCTCACCCTCAACCCCTCAGCCTCACCCTCACTCACCCTCAACCCCTCAGCCTCACCCTCACTCACCCTCAACCCCTCACCCTCACTCACCCTCAACCTCATGCTAAAGATTTACAAAAAAAACCATTAACAATTCTAAAAGCACTAACTCTAATGCTGCGAGACCTATTGCATTTCTAATGCTTGTCTTTACATACCATATGAATTGACTTTACAGTCATCACAGGGTGTGGACGTCACTCCTACTAGTGTCCCTGTTAAAAGCTAGGCATGAAACACACACAAAACTATAGCATGGAGGTCAAAGTGTAGTAGTGATATCACTTTAGCAAACATTATATTACTTCTTTAATAGAATTCCTTTGAAACTTTTCTCCAGGTTCAATAGCCTTCCAAATAACACATGGACCAAAAATGAGCAATTTGTGAAAGTTTTCAAGAAGAAACAATAACTTTTTTGTGACAGTTTCTTCACTGCCTGGTGTAAAGAACAATAAACCCAATGTTTGACTTTTCTATTTAGGTAAAAACCACACAATAATGTATGTGCCTGTTAGCTTCCTTCATTTGAAATCCGAGATAATATTTAACACAAGCATTAAGAGGCTTCTCACACAAGGGTTCCTTCACCCCTATGACAGCCAAATAAGAACAAATACCCAGTCCTGACTCAGCAGCTTCATTCCCTGGAGCGAGACCTAAAAATTAACCGGCAAAGCAGAATTACCAATACTGTACAAAAGGGAAGCGGTGCCAGGGCACCCTTACCCAACCCTTCAAAGAGACTCGTGGAATCCTGTGTCTTTCATTCAATGACCTCCAATTTTTTTTTAAACATGTTTTTATTGCCATTTATAGTTTACATTAACAAAGTGCGTTAGAATACATTTGGTTGGATTGCATTTCTCGCAGTTTACATCGAGGTACATTGCTATTCACCTATTAAGTAGATGGATATCCTGCCAACATTAAGGTCTTAAGCTAAGTGATTGCCATATAGAACTGGGGTGCGAAACTGGGGAAACGTTCATGGAATTCTGGGTATGGATGTCAAATGAGATAGCAGGACGATATGTGTCTCGCTAGTCGGTACATCTGTGAGCTACTAGGGGAGAAGGAGAAAATGTGGTTAGTCCTACTCTGATGTCTGGCCATTGAGTGTGGTGTGATGCCTGGTGCTAATAACAATCAACATTATGTGTGCGCTGCAGGAGGGGATCCGGTGCGTGTATTTGTGTCTGAGCCTGTGATTGTGGGTCCATCGGTGTGTGGGTCGCTGTCTGGGTCATCATGGAGCGGTGGCTGTTTGAATTGGTGCAGTAATAGGGCCCACTCCCTTTCACCTCTTCCTCACGTAATGTTTCTTCCTCTGCTCCTGCCCATTTGTGTACCGCTCCCACCCATGCTGCGATCGGAGGGCCTGTGGGGGATCGCCAGTGCATGTCTATACTCCGTTTAGCTAACAAAAACGGCCAGTGAGATAAATCTGAGGGGCACTTTGTGTTGCTTCTGTTTCCGGAAAATACCTAGTGCACAGGCTTCCCGGGTGTTCAAACATGTAAGCCCAGTGAGATCTCCGAGTGACTTGTGAACATTTTGCCAATATGGCTGTAGTGTGGGGCAGCTCCAGAACATATGATAAAAATCTGATCCAACGACCTCAAATAATCTGCAACAGCTGGCGCACCGGCTTTCCTTATGATTCCGCCCACACCGGAAGCACCTCGTATGTGTCCCGGCTCCCGGAAGTACTGCTGCATTCTGGGAGTGTTGGTTCCTGATGCTGCGTCGAGCATCTTACAGCTGGTCTCAACGAAGACCGTGACACCAAGGTTCCATTAGTGGACACATTTTTGGAAAAAGGTCCCAGGGAAAACAATTTTAGCTGGCTTACACTTGAAAAGATAATAGTAAGGAGAAGAGGGGGTAACAGTGATAAAATGAGGAAAGTAAGCAAACAGTGTTTTATGTCAAAGTTCAACCGTTAGGGGGTGGATTGAGCAGCAGAAAAGAACGGGAATGTGTTATCATTAGTTAGGTGTAGAAAGCTGGCGCTTTATATGATAAATCAATAACCTGATATACTGTGAAAGGAGTCATAGGGTTCCCTTACTAGTGGACAGGGGCTTGCTGTGCAATCTAAAAGTTCTCTATTAGGTGGTAGTCTGGTCGGGCAGCCTTAGGCTTAAAACAGAGGAGTGTAAGACATTTGCAAAATACACACAATGATTAACAAAAGACAACACAACCACAGAAGGATATCCACACCAATTTATAAAAATACCAAATATCTTTATATATGTTTAGGCATCAGAGAAAACTCATTCAGGTAAGTAAATTTTTAAATATAAATTCTTTTCACTTTAAAAAGTGGACACTACAATTTATGAGTTCTGCAATATTATCCTATGGAAGGAAACAAAAGTTCTGCAAACAGATATAGTATATTGACCATTCTACAGGAGTTAAGGAGAGTGGTGGGCAAGGTCCAAGGCAGCTCCAACAGTACAACACTAGTGGCATGAGGGCGTTGTCTCGGTGCAAAGTGCACAACAGCGTCATGTGCCCAATGCGTTTTTAATGAGTTTCTTCTGTACAGGTCCGTTGTTCACTGGAGTTTTTGAGTCTTTCGAAGGAAGGTAGTCCTCCCATGTTTCTGGAGTCAATAGCTGCAGGACGGGTTGACTTTGCTGCAGTTTTTGATGAGGGCTGTGGTCAGGCCGGGGAGCTGGGACCAAGTCAGGTGTTTTCTTTAGTCTTCCTTGCTTGTGCAGGTCTTTGGTGTCCTCCATCTTCTTAGGTCATGAGGATCTACTTCTCTGATGCCACGGAACTACCTTAAATAATTAATTTGGGGGTGTTAGAGGGAATGCCAGATAGCAGCCAATGAGCAACTTACCTTTAGGGGGACTACACCTCCTATGACTATTTCTGTTGGGAAGTGGGCATAACCCTGAACCTGGTTGGCTAATTCTCTCAAAGACAAAGTGGCAAAATCTGAAGAGAGGGGTCCACATATCCTGCCCCACCCTAGGGCTGATGCTGCCAGAATGTATGCTCCCCTCCTAATCTAGCTAATTCTACCGCTTGTCCTCCTGCTGGCATGTATGCTATGTTTCTGGAACTCTGATTGTTTTGAACAGCACAAAATACAGTTCAACAACCAAAAAAGACAATTTTTTTAATAGAAATGTAAAGGGCATTAGAACAACAGCAACAACAACCAGCGAAAGGCAGAGGCAGAGGCAGGGGCCGACCCCGAGGAGGTGGAGGAAAACCAGAAGAGGACAGAGAGGGCAGAATCGAGGCAAAGGAGGATTCCTGGTTCACAGCGAGACTCAGACAACCGCGACGTTAATGGACTCAAACGAAGACTCTCAAGAATTGAATATTATCAATCTCTCAAACAGAACCCTAACTCAAATGGAACAAGATACACTCAAAAAGGGATTAAACTTCTGCCCAACTGCCCATATAAACATTGCGGACACCCGAGTAGATCTATACAAGTACACGCGGAAACTAAAACTTGCCAAACTTTATGCTGAAAAAACCACCAATAAACAAATAGAAAACAAGCAGAGACCCGATTTCGATTTGAACGCTGAGGATGCAGAGGGACTATCGACTTTAATGACAATAGGAGTCATGACAATCTCACAAGAAGAACAAGAACTAATCGCAATGGAAGACACTATTGAACAAGATGGGGCAAATGAGAGTGGACTCAAACAAAAATCGAAATACAATCCCATACTACAATACTGAGCATGGGTTTTTTTTTAGAAGATTAGGACTAAGGGGGCGCACTGCCTGGGTTGAAACGTTACAAGGTGTGTAAGGAGCAAAAGTATCGTTGTGTAGTGCGTAAAGAGCAGACGGCAAAACGCCCTTAACCGTCTAAACAAGTCAAAGACAAGACAATTTAACAACAAATAAGCTCTCGCAACTACATGTATGTATATCAAAACAAGGTTCAATGACCAACAGTAAAAAAGGAAACGCAGACGCAGGTTCTTTGGTGTGATACTTCTTGTTACAGCAAGATGTTAACTTTTCTCCAGACTTAAGAATGATATCAATCTTAAGTCTGGAGAAAAGTTAACATCTTGCTGTAACAAGAAGTATCACACCAAAGAACCTGCGTCTGCGTTTCCTTTTTTACTGTTGGTCATTGAACCTTGTTTTGATATACATACATGTAGTTGCGAGAGCTTATTTGTTGTTACAATCCCATACTACCACCAGGGAATAAAATCGACATATTCCATGAATTAGTGGTTGATGAACTGTACAAAATCAAACCGAGCCGAATTAAAAACAACTTTAGTCAAAAAGAAAAACTAATCATGAAGAACCTCGCAGAACACAAAAAAATAGAAATCAAGCCAGCAGACAAGGGCGGAAATATTGTTATCATCAATAAAATAGATTATGCAGAGGAAGCCCAACGCCAATTAATGGATAAAAATTGTTATGAACTGCTAAAACAAAATGCAACGGCAGGTCTGCAACAGGAAATCACAAGATTATTAACAGACTGGGCAATTGCTGGCCTGATAAGTGAGGATGAACATAAATACATGACAAACAACTTTCCTACTTTTCCCACATTTTATTGTCTGCCAAAAGTTCACAAAAACAGCCAAAAACCACCAGGCAGACCAATCGTGTCGGCGAACAACTCATTACTTGAAGGTATTTCTAATTACATTGACCAATTCTTGGCGCCCCTAGTAAGGGACTTACCATCATATATAAAAGACACAACAGATCTTCTGAAACGATTGGAAAAGATTGTCTGGAAACCTTCTTTTAAACTACTCACCATGGATGTGACATCATTGTACACTAATATTGAACATCACATTGGCATGAACGTGTGCAGGTATTATTTGGGCAAAAGAAACATAAGATAAAAGGAACACAACAAAATGTTGAACCAAATGATCTTCCTGTGCCTGCACAACAACACCTTCCTATTTAACAAAAACATCTATAAACAGATACGAGGGTGTGCTATGGGTTTCTCTTTTTCACCCAACTATGCCAATCTCACTATGGGTTGGTATGAACAGAATGAGGCCTGGAAAACAGAACATTATGCATGGAAAGAGAAGACGATTTTATGGTTAAGATTCATTGATGATCTTTTTATAATCTGGGACGGTGAACAAACAGAATTTGAACAATACTTTGAGAGATTGAACAACACCTCTACAAACCTCAAATTTACTTATGAAATAAGCAGTGAAAGAGTGGTGATCCTAGACACAGAGATCTACATTGAAAATAATTGCTTGGAAACCACTCTACATCGAAAGAAAACTGCCACGAATTCCATTCTTCATGGACAAAGTTTCCATGAGGACAAATTAAGGAGAAGTATCCCGTACGGAGAATTTCTCTGTCTAAAACGAAACTGTTCCAAACAATCAGAGTTCCAGAAACATAGCATACAGGCCACTAATAGGTTCATCAAGAGAAAATATCAACCAAACACGGTGGCAAAATGCCTCAAGAAAGTGATTGAAACAGAGAGAAAGCAAATTCTACACAAACTAAAAGAAACAAAGAAAGAAGACAAAATCAGACTCATAACATCTTACAATGCAGAAAAACAAACACTGATCAAAGCCATTAAAAACATTGGGGCATTCTACGTTCAGACCAAACTTTGGCCGGAATCATTGGAGAACATCCACATGTCACCTTTCGCCGAGCAAAAAACTTGGGCGATCAATTGGTTCACAGCCACTTTAAAGATGTCCCCAACCTCACATTGTTGCACCGTGAAGGCTTCTGGCCTTGTAAACAATGCAAGGTCTGCAGAATAGCGTCAGCAACCAAGGAGATAGAAATGTTTGGAGGAAAGAAGTGGAAAATCAAACAACATCTAACGTGCAAAAGCACGTTCGTAGTGTACATGGTAACATGCCCTTGTGCTAAAAGCTACATAGGAAGCACAATCTTCGAAGCCAAAAAACGGATCCTAGAGCACACACGAGCCATCACCCATGGGAATCAGTCCAATGCAATAGCAAAACATATGAGTCAACATCATAACAACTGGGAAACCCTCCAATACTGCGCAATTGATCAACAAGCAGATTCAGAAAGGGGAGGTAACCGTAGAAAAGCTTTAAGACAAAAAGAACCGAGACACATTGTTGCATTCAGGACCCTCGAGCCAAGAGCCTTCAACCAAACAGAAGAATTGCACGTACACCTATGAAGAAAGGGCATTCATGAACTCACATTTCTCACCAGAGAGACTAACCTGACAGTGCAATAAGAAAAGACTCACTCCCTTATTGTGATTATAAACTCCCTAGAAGATGGCAAGAGAACCAGTCACCAAAGACTCGTAATTCATGATAATGTACTATACATTATCCGCTTGTAACAAATTGTTTCCAAATGCAATTTTGAATGAGCACTTAACACTTTTTTCATAGTTGAAAAACTACGTTTCCCACAATGCATTTGCATTTCACTGTTGTTTTTTCACTGTGCACTAAACATAAAAGTAGGCTCGTGTTAGAGCTCAATACCCATGATCAAGCCTTCGGCTGAAGGTGAAACGCGTTGGGTTAAGACGAGCGAGCTTAAAATAAAGCTGTTGGTTTAAAATCTATTTGTGCCTGAGTGAGTGCCTCCTCATTACCGGTGTCGAGCCGGATCTGTTTGCATATATATATAGAGCATGGCAACATAGTTCTTTGTAAGGTCGAGAAAAACAATAAGCACAAATACGTAAGGAGAAAAGAAGGCAGGGTGAGAGATTCAGGGGGGGTTGGAGTAGGGGAAGTAGATAGATAATGAAGGTGGGAAAAGAGGAGGGGAGGCGAGGGTGAGAGACACAGGGTGGGGAGAAGGGGGAAGGATGACGGGGACACCAACCGGTAGACGAGTCAAGGCAACGTCCAAAGTCCAGTAAGCTGTGATCCCAAGGGATGTGGTATCCCTTCCCTATCTCTATTGCGAGAGGCTCCCTTTACACAGTGGGCTCTCTCAGAGAGGTCTCTGAGACTCCAAGGTCTACATACTGGATCCTTCCCCAAAAAGGGGAGAGGGAGTGCTTTGGCAAGGGGTGCCATACCATACCTCAAGTAGGAGTGGCTCCCTTGGCGCAGTGGGCTCACTCAGCGGGTTCGCTGAGACTCCAGAGTATAAATATTGGATCTTTCCCCAACAAGGGGAGAAGGAGTGCTTTGTCAAAGGGCACAAAGGACAGGGGGTAGACAGAGTCGCAGGCAAGGGGAGAGATTCAGGGGAGAGAGGATAGGAGCTAGGGAAAAGACAATAAGGAGAGACGAAAAGAAGTCTGCCTAAAGACCGACTGGGTAGGTGACGACCAAGGAGAGAATCCAAGGCCCATCTCCCCTATAACTAAACCAAGTAGCTCCATCGGGCATCAGACAGAATAGTTCAGTCTCAAAACATTGAAGAAGATCAACAAGTTAACATTAAATCAAATAATCAGCAATACAATTTGGGGAGGAGTAAAAGGCGAGAGAAAGTAGGGGGGTAGGGGAGGAGAGGGAGTGAGGATAAGGGAAAAGACAACCATAGAGACGAAAGGAAGTCTGTCAAAGGTTCAAAGAAAAACAGGGTGGGGACAAAGGGCAAGGGCATGTGAGGGCAGAGGATGGAAAGAGTGGGGGGGAAGGTTGCATAATGTTTGAACAGACACAGTTATCTCCTGCCTGGGGCTGTACTGTCTTGAGAATGCGGGCAATGAGACCCTGTTCATCTCCGATGGGTGAAAAAGCTGGCGTAAGCGTATTGCTCAGAAGTTGCCCATTAAGTGAGAGGCAATCCTGAGGTACACGCCCTTCTTTAGGTCCAGGCGGCGTCCGTGTGCAGATAAATTGAAACAGTGGTTCTATGCCTGCCTTACGCGTTTCGAAGTTCAAGCTTCTTCATCAGAGGCTTGACGGAATCCTTGCATGCTTATTCGGTCACTCCCTTTAAGTTCATTCATGCCTGATGACACGCCCCTGGATGGGGCAGCTCTGATGAGACAGAGATGGGTCATGCTAAGGGGTAGTATGGGTATTCAGTTTCAGAGTGTGCAGGGTATAGGGTAATAAGGGTTTTAAGGGTTCAGGGTACGTACCATATAAGAGTTGTCACAGGTTTTTAGGGTTCAGAGGTGGGTAATATTTAGCGGTAGTAAAAGGTACCTAGGATTCAGGGGTGAGTAGTGTATGGGTAGGGCTCCCGGTCTAATGGTATTTAGTTTTTTTACATTTCCGTCTGTATTTATCCATATTTATTTTTGGCCTTTTTTTGGTATTTATCCATATTTATTTTGTGTTTTGAGAATAAACAGTCATAAAATTGTATATTTCCACATTTATTCAACTGATTAAACATGCATTCATACTTTGATGCCTGCAGGTTTTAGCAAATTAAGTAGCAGAATGTAACAAAACACTACACTCTCATTTAAATATAGCATTATATACAAATATATGCTAACTAATGCCTGTATTTAATGAAATCTCATCCTGTTTTTTAACTCCACATATTCATGAAGGACAGCATGGAGAGTTACTCACAAGAAGCACAATTTTCTGTATTTTTACACATTTAAAAATAAATACAGACAGAAAACACATTGTTTTCTTTCTGTATTATCTGTAAAAACTGAAAGCCTTATTTATGGGGTAGTGACAGGTTTTTGGTGTTAATAGGTGGGTTGGGTATAGTGGTAGTATGGTGTTTTGGGGTTTCAGGTGTGGATAGTGTATGGGGCACTAAGGATTGCTAGGGGTCAGGGGGTAGTGTATGTGGTAGTAATGGTTTTTGTTCTTCGAGGTGGGTATGGTATAGGGGATTATAAATAAGGCTCCTGGTTTTATGTATTTTTTTAACATTTACGTCTACATTCATCCATATTTATTTTTTGGCCTTCTTATTTGCATTTATCTATATTTATTTTGTGTTTTGTGGGTAATTTAAGTGGAATTTTGTACAATTCCAAAGTTAACTGATAAACACACACTCATACTTTGATCTCTGTCACGTCTTAGCAAATTAAGCTGCCAAATATAACATAACAGTACACCCACCGGTAAATATAAGCTACAAATGTATGTTGACATTTGCCATTATTTAATGAAAATTCATCCTGTTTTTTAATTCCCAATACTATCTATCTGCTCAGCTGTTGGCCAACAATTCATGAAAGACAGCACAGAGAGCCACTTATAAAAAGGCCAATTTGCTGTATATATCCACATCTATAACTAAATGCAGGTAGAAAACAAATTGCTTTCTGTCTGTATTTATCTGTAAAAATCATTCAAAACCAAAAACTGGGAGACTAAGTTATGATATAATTTACGTAAAAAGGCGAAGGAAAATATTGGTTATATTAAAAAGGGCCCATCGGGGGTTCCCCACAAAATTACTATATGTAAATGAGAGTATCTGGTTTACCCCATTTAGTGTGTGTTTTGTGTACAGATAGTGTACTTTTCACATTAGGTGGCGAGTTGAACCTTTAGTCTATATTTTACACACACACACACTCACATTACCTACTAGCGGTTGCCAGTAGGTAGTTATAGTTAGGACCTAGTTTCCATAGGAATTTTTTTTGTTTTTGCCAATAACGTATATGCCGTTTGACAAATCTAGTATGAGATTTGATTAAGCTGCAGTCTTGAAAGCTTCGGGGTGATTCGTCAAGTCGGGGCTGAGAAAAAGGGGGGTCCCAAAACACATATTCCCCATGCAATTTCCTTTACGGCTCTTAGACACAACTACATTCTGAACCGCTGAACGTAATTACACAAATTTGGCAGAAAGGTGAATTTTGGTCTAGAAAGCAACCTTTTTGTGATTTGGTGTAAATCCGTTCAGCAGATATTTAAACATTAAAGAAAAAACAAATAAGTATATTTAGGGGTAAGAGTCCTTTGCGACTCCATTTGCGACTCCAAGCAGCAACAGCAATGCGTTGATTGGCTGGCTGCAACCGGAGTAAAAAATTGTGGCCGCCATTTTAGACATCGGGAATGGTCCCAGTCAGTATAACAAATAGATGAAATGTAGTAGAATGGGCCAGGTTAGAGGTACCCTGAGCACCTGGGACAATATGTGAGGGACCCCTTATGGGCCAGAAATACCATCTTTTTTTATTTACATGCAGGGATTCACGGCTCCGTCATGACACTAAGCGCAGACTCCAAGTAACTTCACAACAGAGTCGCAAAAACACTCACATTCTCATGCACTCACTGGCAGATCTACTCAGACACTTAAGTACCCACTCACAGACTCACTTGGACACTCATGCACCCACTAACAGACCTACCAGGAACTCACACAGATGCACTCAGACACACACACACACTGAGGCTCACAGATCCACTCAGGCACTTATGCACCCACTCCCACACCCATTCAGAAACACATGCCCCCACTCACAGACCTACTCAGGCTGCCACACACCCATTGACAGACTCAGTCAGTCATGCACCCTCTTAGAGATTCATACACCCAGTCACAGACCCAATCAGAGACCAACACACTCATTCACAGACCCAGTATGAGACTCACACCCACTCACAGTCCCACTTAGACACTAATACACTGACTCACAGACCCACTCAGACACTCATGCACCCTCTCACAGACATACTAAGGCACTCATGCACCCACTAAGACACTCATGCACCCTCCAACAGACCCACTGACGCATCCACTGACAGACCCACTCAGACACGCATGAATCCATTCACAGACCCATTTAGACACCCATGCACCCATAGTTGTGGATATGCTTACTTTCTCAAGCAGTCAACATCCGCTACAGTTGAACTTGAAGCCAGTATGCTGCTGATAGAAAGTGGTGTGAACGTTTGACCTACTAGAATAATAGTGTTCCAAAGGAGGTTGCTATGGGAACTGTGGTAAACCAGTGTGAATGGAAGTGTTCTAAATAAACTGTACCTTTAAACTACAAAGGAGAGTTGTTTAGACATAGTATGTATTAAGAAATACAAATTTCCTAAATTATCAGAGAATATGAAACGCAGATGAGAATGATAGTAGTACAATAGTAAATGCATTAACGGACGCCTGTATGGATTAACAACTCTGTTGCAAAGTTACAAGGGGGCATGCTGAGCGTTGTGACAGAGTCGCAAATCTGCCCACAGACACTACCAGATTGGGCTTCTTATCAGGAGACTAAGAAAGGGTTAAAAAGAACTGACCAATCAAAAATGGAATAACAAAAGAAAAAAATGAATGGGTGCGTTATGATTTGCTAAGTACATCAGTATCGCTTGAAAAAGAGTTGGAAAGATTGGTTCTTTTCTACTGAGAGTGGTGCTTATAATTTTGCCTCATGAAATTTCAATTAAAAATGTGTTAACATTTGGAGAACAAGAAAGTGGAGGTCACCTGTATTACCATTGATCACAATGCATGGTCAAGAATAGATTACTGGTTAGTCTCTGGAGACGTGCAGACTTGGGTTTCAAAAGAGACACATTTACAATGCACTTTATCCTTTCACACTCCCAGTTGACTCGAGCTCCTCATTCATCAGGCTGCTACCTGTGCCTTCTCTTGGCGCCTACCACCTTCCCGCTCTAAAGGTTGTTATTCGTGGCGCGTGTATCACGTAGCAACCTGATGCACGAAGGGCCATTCGTGGTAAGCTTCCACACTGGGAGTGCGATATTCATGATCTTGAGACTATTTTCAATCCCAAAATTTGTCTACATTGGCAGATATTAAAGACAAGCTGGCGGAGTTCTCTGAGGAGGCGCACTGTGAAACTAACTTCCTACACAGAGTGCATGGATTGCTGTTTCTGGGAAGGTGATCGTCCTGGGAAGACACTTGCCAATATGCTTAGAACTCTGCGTGCTTCCTCATATGTGGTAGAACTACAGACTGCCAATTCAAACCCTCAATACAACCCATCTGGACTACTAAACACAATGACCATCTTCTTTGATACCTTATACATTGCTACACCCCTCTCCTCCAAAAGCGATTTACATGCATACTTGAAAAAAGTATTCAATTATTATGGCAGGATCGCACTCACCGAGCTTACTCAGATTCCCTGTTAACAGTGGAAGAACTTATACAGGTCATTTGGGGTCTCCAGGGCAACAAGGCGCAGAGAGTTTGGACGGTTTAACCACAGACTTTTACAAAGAAGTTGCATGCCTCCTGGCCCCGCATATGCTCTCCAGGTTTGATTAATCCCTTGCTTCAGGTTCTATACCCCCTCCTCTTAGGTAGGTAGGTGGTTATTTTGAACACTCCTTAAGCCGATAAACCAGACTACCACTGTGATTCCTATAGGCTGCTCTCTATTGTATCGAAAAGCATACACAGCATGTTAACAAGGCAATCAGCATAACTTGATTAACTTCATTCATGTCCTTACTATAATAATCCTGTCATAGCGACACTATAGATACAGAGCTTACATACTTTCAGGATGTGACTATGATTAGTGCTTGTGAACCCTTATAAGGCACATAACTTTAAGACAAAACAAAACATAAACAGTAAAATCATAATATGGTGACTTGTGTTAATGATGGAGCTGGGACTGGAGGTGGTTGAGGGCGGGTGTCGCCCCTGGGGCCCAGCGGTCACACATGTTGCTCCCTCCTGGAGTAGTACAGTAATCCCGCCAGAGGCGTCATGGGGCTCGGGATATCCTGACTGCCCGGAAAGCTAAAGGTGATAACTGGACTGTTATATCTGAAAGAAGTGGAGGGCTCTCAGTCTGAGGCCACAAGCGAACAGGGGCAATCCCTCCGATAGGTAGTCGAGACATAATCAAAACCCCTCTGTGTGTCCTCAGCTATGTCCGTCATTCATTCGAGAGCCAGCGCTCACCACAGTTGGGCATACCATTGCATGAAGGAGGAGGGGCATCCGTTTTTTTCCATGCTTCAGCTATTGACATCTTAGCTGCTCCCAAGCATGGGCACATAATGGCGCAATCCTCGTGTGTTTGGTATTTCAGACTGGGGTCCCGTATTCCCAGGAGAGTGTGTTCTATGGTATCTGGAATTGGGTAGCCCAGGATCAGTTTTATTTGGGAAGAGTATTTCTTTCCAGAAAGGTTGAATAGAGGGGCAGTCCCACCAGATATGACGGAAGTCTCTCAACGACCCACAACCCCGCCAACATTTATCTGAAGTGCTAGGCAATATATTGTGCAATTTCTGGGGATGTAGATACTATTTGTACATAATTTTATAATGAACTTCTCTTAAAAACATAGAACGTTATATTTAGTAATGTTTTTATACAGGGAGCCCCACTGTTTCTCCCCCATGGGGGTGGTTAGCATAGTGTCCCAGAATTGTCGGTGTTGTGGAGCCAACTGGGGACTCACTGCCAAGATGAAGGAGTACAAAAATGATAGGCAGCCTTTAGTTGTAGTACTTGATTGTACACATTTCTCGATTGGAAGCAGGTCTCTGGTTTTGGCCAGCCGCACCGGAGGTTGTTGCACCCAGTGTTTGAGCTGTAAATAGTGGTAATCTTCTGTGGGTGGCAACTTAAAACGCCCAAAACACTCTGCAAAGGTAATCAGTTCTCCCCTCCTGAAGAGATCGGACATCATGAGGCAACCACCTGCCCGACATTTATCAAAGGGTCCCACCTGGCGCGCTGGGTGAAAGCTGGATTAAAATAGATAGAGGTATAGGTGGATGGGAAGGTCATCAGAGGCACGGTCCTAGTGATGTTGTCCCCTATTTGAAGAGTGGTAGCAGTGGCGGCCTGTCTTGCTTCTGTTTCCATGGGAGGTCCCATTGGTTCTGTTTGTTATGTGCCGATCCATATGGAGCCAATGTTTCTCGGAAACTTTGAAGGACCCTTCAGTCATCACTCATAGTTGGGCAGCCCTGTAATACTCAGCCAGCCCCCCCTCCAGGCAGGATCTAATCAGTAGTCACAGGGAAAAGTGAGCCCTTTGTCCCTGATAAAAATAAATGTAGTTGACAACTTCTTCAGTTCTGCCGCAACCAATTCCTTATCGACTGTAATCAGAAGGCCCTGAAAAAAGTAATGTAGACAGGGAAGGACAGTCATCTTGATATCATTTATTCTACCTACCCAGGAGATGACTGCAGATCCCCACTTTTTAAAGTCAGATTTAAGCTGTCGCGCAAGGGAGGGAAGTTAGCCTTATAGAGATCTGTTGTTTTGGGGGTGATTTTGATGCACAGGTATGTGATTTCTTTACGTACGTAGCTGAAGGGGTAAGTCACCTCGATCCCAGCCATCACCTCCTGGGGCAATGTTAAGTTGAGAAGGAAGGATTTAGACAAGTTTACTTTAAATCCTGCAGCTCTTTCAAAGACACCGAATCCGACCTGGATAGCCGGCAGTGAGATCAGCAGGTCGGTAATGGAATTGTTTTCATCCGTGCCGAATGTGACCCCTCGGATTTCTGGCTTTGCCCTTATCCGCTCTGCCAATTGCTCAATGCAGACAGCAAAAAGCACGGGGGAGAGGGGACGGCCCTGTCTCGTTCCATGCGAAAGTTGAAAAGAATCCGAGGCTACACCGTTTACCAGGACTCTGGATCTGGGAGAGTGGTAATTGGCCTGCACCATTCCTAGAAAGGTTTTAATAAACCCAAATCAGTGTAGCGTATGATTTAAAAAGGGCCAGTTGACGTGGTCAAAGTCCTTCTCCGCGTCTAATGAGAGGAGGGCTGCCGGGATGTGTTTTTTTGGCACTTTCTCTATTAGGTGCAGAATCCTGTATAGATTATTGTGGATCTGCCGCCCCTTGGTAAACCCTGATTGGTCTGGGTGAATTAGTGCAGGTAATGCATTTTCTAGGCGACTAGCCAATATTTTGGAGAAGAGTTTAGTGTCCAAATTTAGGAGGGCTAAAGGCCGGTATGAGGCGCACAATTTAGGGTCCTTTCCTGCTTGAGGGATTAAAGGGATTAGAGCCTCCCCCATGGTAGCCGATACCGCGCATAGCCACTATGTTGTTGAAGAGGTTCACCAAATGGGGGGTTAACTCAGGTGCAAATGTTTGATAGAACTGAGCATTCAGCCCGCCGGGGCCTGGGGCTTTCTGAAGTTTAAGGGCATCTATTGCCTTTTGAACTTCTTCTATTGAGATAGATTTACTGAGTTCCACGTTGATAGTGGGGGAGACCTGCGGAATTTCCAAGGAATCATGCTACCAGGACTGGTCCTGGGGTGTTAGGGTATCGTCAGTATAAAGGTAGTGATAGAAATCCCTGAAAGCTTTTGCTTTCCCCTCTTCACTAAAATGGGAGACGCTGGCATCATCAACTATTTGTTTAACATATTATTTTTCCTGTTTCGCCCTGAGCTGACGCGCCAATAGTGTGCCTATTTTATTCCCTCCTTGGGCCTGCAGGCATAAAATGGTCTTTTCCGCTCTGTTGGTGTATATGGCCTGAAGCTTCCCCTTTAATGTTGTCCCCGTTCGCATTGTCTGCACCGACGGGGCATCTTTTCGCACTTTTTCGGCCTTCTGTAGGTGTAGGAGTCGCTCTTCCTTCTGCTGGTTTTTAAGTATGGTGGCCACGGCACTGCCCTTGCCCCATATGACTGCCTTGAAAGCGTCCCAATTATTTACATCAGATGGGTCTGTGGGATCATTCGTGGTGAAATATTCTTTAATCGACCTCCTCAGTTCATCCCGGAGGAGCCTGTCTCTGCTAAGGTGGGTGGGAAAGTATCACTTAACATGTTTGGAATGTGGAGCAGGCAAGTTGAACACTATCTTGAGAGGGGCATGATCTAAGAGGCATTTCGGGTGAGAGCAAGCCCCTGATACTGAATGGTAAAGTGGTTGGCTGACAAAAATATGGTCAATCCTGGAGTTAGTTCTATGGGAGTGGGAAAAAAATTAATAGTCATGTGTTGTAGGGTTAAAGCCCCTCCATGTGTCTATCAGACCCATGCGTTGTAGGGAAGTCTTGAGTGACTTGCTGAAAACCCCTCCTGCTGATCTGTGTGAATGAGCCGTGTCGAGAGTTGGGTCCAATATAAGATTGAGGTCTCCTAGTAGGATTATATCTCTTGGGGCAAAACCCTCCAGGGCTGATAGAAATGTAAGAAGGAAATCCAATTGTCCCTTGTAGAGTGTGTATACCATGGCTATAGTGCATGGTCTTCTCCTCAAATCTCCTCTGACCATCAGAAATCTCCCCGCTTTGTCAGTTTTAGTGGTGTGAGGATGGAAGTGATCCAAGGAGTGGATTATGCTTAATGGTAGCCAAGGAACGAAAAACTAGCGGGTAAGCTTTATGTTTCAGGCGCAGGTCTTCGCTTTTTTTCAGGTGGGTTTCTTGCAAAGCCACTATCCTAATATGGTGATCTGCCAGGAATTTCCACAGGTGTTGCCTCTTATTGGGGAATTAAGTCCATTTACATTCTATGACATGCAATTTAGCATAGGGCAGACAATAACTCAGCTCGGGACGGCCTCGCTTCAGGAGCATCTCCCACCACTCCTCCACCCCTTCCGCCAACCCAGTCATGATAGGTACAGGTTTTAACACCATGGTAAAAAACATGAAAAGCACATACAAACAGTAACTTTGAGCTGAGAGGTCCCTCATACCATATGAAAACCTCACTTTGAGTAGCTCAAGTGGCAAGCCCACTTCTGCTCCCAGAGCCCCACTTGCATACCTTCTGGGATGCTCGACGCCTGGCAAGTCGTCATCTTTGAGTTTAAACAGGGCATAACTGTTTCTGGGCAAATTATGCTAAATGTGATCCAGTAATAAAGTCTCGATATCTAGGTCAGGAGGCCCCACCTTGGTTGCCGTTTCCTGTGCCACCTTACAGTGTTGCCGGCAAAGTCAAACCTATGGGATAAACTGAGTTTAGGTTGAAGCAAATGTTCAAAGTTTTCGTGGGCGTCAACCCTTTGCCTTCTTGCCACCTTGTCCAGGTGTCTGCAAGGGGCCCAATGCACGTCGCTCCTTCGGCTGACCCAATCTTTCATCTCTCGAGGTTGTTGCCTGTCTCGGTAGAGAAACCTTAAGACCCAACAGGTCCGCAGCTTCTGCTATTTCTGTGCAGTGGAGTTGTTTATTGTCGAGCAGGAAGGCTATATCAAAAGGGTAGGTCCAGCAGTATTTTATTTGGCGTTCTCTTAGGGCTTCAGTGATCGGACAAAACTGTTGCCTTTGTGCCAGTGTAGCTGGGCCACATCTTGAACAAGAGAGCACAATGCTTCTTGGAAAGTGAACTTGTCACTGCTCCTCGCTTTCTGAAGGACCATTTCCTTTACTTTAAAGCTGAATTTGGTGAGAATGTTTCCAGGCCGCCTGTTATCCTTCTGTAGTCGTGGACCCACTCTGTGAACCGCTCCAGCTGAACCTCCAGGCTTACATCTCCCATGACTGTGGAGAAGAGACCCACCATGAACGACTTTAGGTCGGGCCCCTGCAAGCCCTCTTACAAGCATGTTCTCTCTACTGGAGCTATTTTCAATATCTTCACATTTGAGCGCCTGTACCTACTTTGGTGTCCTATCTCAGCTCTTTCTTGAAGTCCCTTAGCGACGCTAGCATATCCTCGCGAGTAAGAGCCATGCCGCCTCTAGCCTGCCCGTCTCCCTCCTTATCCACTCCAGCACCAGAAGGGGCAAAGTATTGGGTACTCTGTTGCTAAGAGCGTTCTTAGGTGGCACAGAGATGAGGGCACTGGTCAGCATGGGGCCACCCTCCACCAGGCCAGGCATGAGCCCAATGTGAAGTCCTTCAGGGAGTCACAGAGTTCTGCGCTACAAACGGAGGAAACCGAGTCTGAAGGGCTCCTAGCACTCCACCTAGAGGGCCCAAATCAGTGCCAATGCTCACATCTGCTCGCAAGATCGCCCTCCTGGAACATGCAATTGTTGAGTGTGGGCTGCCTCCCCTGATCTGTCACAGCAAGAAGTGAATCCTTCCCACATATTGGCACCCTCAGCTCTCTGCCCTGCGTTACAATGAATGCTTGTCGGGCACCATTGTCTGTAGGGGGCAAGCCGGGATACTTTAGTGCCGTGTATCAGTTGGGTGCCTATTGTTAGTGGTGACCCGGTAGCTCCCTGCCCCTCGCCATTTGCTACAGAGTCCCCCACCTGGATGCTGACTACTCCGCGGCTTGTTCTCACGCATCGTCTCGAGGGGAGGGAAGGTCTCCGCCAGGCTCACCAGATCCGGATCATGCCTCCGTCCTGCCGCAGCTCTCCTCCCAAACCGGGATGTCGGAGAGTCTCGATGTGTGAATCGCGGCATGTGCCCGGTCACATCTTCAATCCGGGGGCAGGGGGAGGGGGAGGGAGCAGCGCCAGCATTTCTCTTTGCGCACAATGGGAGAAGCTGCCATTTTTGGCTATTCCCTGCCCCGCTGCCCTGTCCGAATAGAATCCCCGCAGACAACCTCCAAGCTGTAGGCAAGATTTTCGGGATCCCCCCTGAAGCCTCGTTCTTCAGGTCATCATTTTGTCCTGTTTCAGCAGCAATTCAAGCGCAGCAGCAGCACAATACTCAGGGGCTGGAGCAAAGCCGAACGGATTCACGTCTAAGTGGCCATGATGGCTGGCTACGTCCTGGCCGCTCTCTATGATAAATGTTGACAACAACATTTTTGCTAAGTTGGTAGCCAATCGCCTCCTACCTCTCTTGCCCAAAATTGTTCGGCCTGACCAATCCGGATTCATCCCCGGCCGCTCCACCTCCCATATGGTGGTGCTGAGTGATGCATTCTTGGCCCTTACTGATGATGTGGTGTTGCTGAGTGATACTGTGGTGGTGCTAAGTGATATTGTGGTAGTGCTGAGTGATCCTGTGGTAGTGCTGAGTGATGCTGTGGTGGTGCTGAGTGATGCTGTGGTGGTGCTGAGTGATGCTGTGGTGGTGCTGAGTGATGCTGTGGTGGTGCTGAGTGATGCTGTGGTGGGGCTGAGTGATGCTGTGGTGGTGCTGAGTGATGCTGTGGTTGCGCTGAGTGATGCTGTTGTTGCGTTGAGTGATGCTGTGGTAGCGAAGAGTGATGGTGTTGTTGCGCTGAGTGATGCTGTTGTTGCGCTGAGTGATCCTGTGGTTGCGCTGGGTGACGCTGTGGTGGTGCTGGGTGACGCTGTGGTGGTGCTGGGTGACGCTGTGGTGGTGCTGAGGGATGCATTCTTGGCCCTGAGTGATGATGTGGTGTTGCTGAGTGATACTGTGGTGGTGCTGAGTGATGCTGTGGTACTGCTGAGTGATGCTGTGGTGCTGCTGAGTGATGCTGTAGTGGTGCTGAGTGATGCTGTGGGGCTGCTGGGTGATGCTGTGGGGCTGCTGAGTGATGCTGTGGGGCTGCTGAGTGATGCTGTGGTGCAGCTGAGTGATGCTGTGGTGCTGCTGAGTGATGCATTCTTGGTCCTTAGTGAGGATGTGGTGTTGCTGAGTGATACTTTGGTGGTGCTAAGTGATGTTGTGGTGGTGCTGAGTGATGCTGTTGGGGTGATGAGTGATGCTGTGGTGGCACTGAGTGATACTGGGGTGGCGCTGAGTGATGCTGTGGTGGTGCTGAGTGATGCTGTGGTGATGCTGTGGTGGTGCTGAGTGATGCTGTGGTGGTTCTGATTGATCCTGTGGTGGTGCTGAGTGATCTGTGGTGGTGCTGAGTGATCCTGTGGTGGTGCTGAGTTATCCTGTGGTGGTGTTGAGTGATGCATTCTTGGCCCTGAGTGATGCTGTGGTGGTGCAGAGTGATGCTGTGGTGGTGCTGAGTTATCCTGTGGTGGTGTTGAGTGATGCATTCTTGGCCCTGAGTGATGTTGTGGTGGTGCAGAGTGATGCTGTGGTGGTACAGAGTGATGCTGTGGTGGTGCAGAGTGATGCTGTGGTGGTGCAGAGTGATGCTGTGGTGGTGCTGAGTGATGCTGTGGGGTGCTGAGTGATGCTGTGGTGCTGCTGAGTGATGCTGTGGGGCTGCTGGGTGATGCTGTGGGGCTGCTGAGTGATGCTGTGGTGCCGCTGAGTGATGCTGTGGTGCTGCTGAGTGATGCATTCTTGTTCCTTAGTGAGGATGTGGTGTTGCTGAGTGATGCTTTGGTGGTGCTAAGTGATGCTGTGGTGGTGCTGAGTGATGCTGTGGTGGTGATGAGTGATGCTGTGGTGGCACTGAGTGATACTGTGGTGGCGCTGAGTGATGCTGTGGTGGTGCTGTGTGATGCTGTGGTGGTGCTGGTGATGCTGTGGTGGTGCTGAGTGATGCTGTGGTGGTTCTGATTGATCCTGTGGTGGTGCTGAGTGATCTGTGGTGGCGCTGAGTGATGCTGTGGTGGTGCTGTGTGATGCTGTGGTGGTGCTGGTGATGCTGTGGTGGTGCTGAGTGATGCTGTGGTGGTTCTGATTGATCCTGTGGTGGTGCTGAGTGATCTGTGGTGGTGCTGAGTGATCCTGTGGTGGTGCTGAGTTATCCTGTGGTGGTGTTAAGTGATGCATTCTTGGCCCTGAGTGATGCTGTGGTGGTGCAGTGATGCTGTGGTGGTGATGAGTTATCCTGTGGTGGTGTTGAGTGATGCATTCTTGGCCCTGAGTGATGTTGTGGTGGTGCAGAGTGATGCTGTGGTGGTACAGAGTGATGCTGTGGTGGTGCTGAGTGATGCTGTGGTGGTGCAGAGTGATCCTGTGGTGGTGCTGAGTGATGCTGTTGGGGTGATGAGTGATGCTGTTGGGGTGATGAGTGATGCTGTGGTGGCACTGAGTGATACTGGGGTGGCGCTGAGTGATGCTGTGGTGGTGCTGTGTGATGCTGTGGTGGTGCTGAGTGATGCTGTGGTGATGCTGTGGTGGTGCTGAGTGATGCTGTGGTGGTTCTGATTGATCCTGTGGTGGTGCCGAGTGATCTGTGGTGGTGCTGAGTGATCCTGTGGTGGTGCTGAGTTATCCTGTGGTGGTGTTGAGTGATGCATTCTTGGCCCTGAGTGATGCTGTGGTGGTGCAGAGTGATGCTGTGGTGGTGCTGAGTTATCCTGTGGTGGTGTTGAGTGATGCATTCTTGGCCCTGAGTGATGTTGTGGAGGTGCAGAGTGATGCTGTGGTGGTACAGAGTGATGCTGTGGTGGTGCAGAGTGATGCTGTGGTGGTGCAGAGTGATGCTGTGGTGGTGCTGAGTGATGCTGTGGTGGTGCTGAGTGATGCTGTGGTGCTGCTGAGTGATGCTGTGGGGCTGCTGGGTGATGCTGTGGTGGTGCTGAGTGATGCTGTGGGGCTGCTGAGTGATGCTGTGGTGCTGCTGAGTGATGCTGTGGTGCTGCTGAGTGATGCATTCTTGTTCCTTAGTGAGGATGTGGTGTTGCTGAGTGATACTTTGGTGGTGCTAAGTGATGCTGTGGTGGTGCTGAGTGATACTGTGGTGGCGCTGAGTGATGCTGTGGTTGTGCTGTGTGATGCTGTGGTGGTGCTGGTGATGCTGTGGTGGTGATGAGTGATGCTGTGGTGGCACTGAGTGATACTGTGGTGGCGCTGAGTGATGCTGTGGTGGTGCTGTGTGATGCTGTGGTGGTGCTGGTGATGCTGTGGTGGTGCTGAGTGATGCTGTGGTGGTTCTGATTGATCCTGTGGTGGTGCTGAGTGATCTGTGGTGGCGCTGAGTGATGCTGTGGTGGTGCTGTGTGATGCTGTGGTGGTGCTGGTGATGCTGTGGTGGTGCTGAGTGATGCTGTGGTGGTTCTTATTGATCCTGTGGTGGTGCTGAGTGATCTGTGGTGGTGCTGAGTGATCCTGTGGTGGTGTTGAGTGATGCATTCTTGGCCCTGAGTGATGTTGTGGTGGTGCAGAGTGATGCTGTGGTGGTACAGAGTGATGCTGTGGTGGTGCTGAGTGATGCTGTGGTGGTGCAGAGTGATCCTGTGGTGGTGCTGAGTTATCCTGTGGTGGTGTTAAGTGATGCATTATTGGCCCTGAGTGATGCTGTGGTGGTGCAGAGTGATGCTGTGGTGGTGATGAGTTATCCTGTGGTGGTGTTGAGTGATGCATTCTTGGCCCTGAGTGATGTTGTGGTGGTGCAGAGTGATGCTGTGGTGGTACAGAGTGATGCTGTGGTGGTGCTGAGTGATGCTGTGGTGGTGCAGAGTGATCCTGTGGTGGTGCAGAGTGATCCTGTGGTGGTGCAGAGTGATGCTGTGGTGGTGCAGAGTGATGCTGTAGTGGTGCAGAGTGATGCTGTGGTGGTGCAGAGTGATGCTGTGGTGGTGCTGAGTGATGCTGTGGTGGTGCTGAGTGATGCTGTGGTGGTGCTGAGTGATGCTGTGGTGGTGCAGAGTGATCCTGTGGTGGTGCCGAGTTATCCTGTGGTGATGTTGAGTGATGCATTCTTGGCCCCGAGTGATGATGTGGTGTTGCTGAGTGTTTCATATCCTATGCCGCTCCTGTGTGTCTAATTCACAGTAAAGGCACATTGCACGTGCCTAACATCCGGGTCACAGATTCATAAACAATCCTCCATTTTCCCAGCACTGCGTCGCGTGATACCTGCTGCGAACAGCTGGCGTTTTATGGGGCTCGCAATTGACTAATGGAGCAAGCGGGCGTTAGAAAAGTAAGAAAGGTCTGCATTCATCGGCCGAGTTCTCATTCTCCAAACATCTGCAGAAATAACAAGGCAGTGCAGTAAAATGCAAAAGATGCTGGTGTGAGCAAACTGTATTTCAAATGCAGATGTGACTTCACCCGCACTCCGTCAAAGGCCCTTTATAAATGGCGGTCTATGCTGCAATGTGTAGGCTTCCAGGTGTGAACACACCAGAGACGCCGAGGGTATGTGCGAGAAATAATGCACTATATGCCGAAGGAAGCAAGAGTGTTTTCATTCAAGGTGTTAATGGTATAACTTTTTCCTCCTTGCAAGGCTCCGAAAAGAGTTACATTCCTGATTAATTTCATAGGTTGCATAATTAACGGTAGTAAGGTAAGATGAAAAGAAAATGTTACATACATAAAATGACCTGCATTTCCAAATGTATTTGTATATGACTTTCACATTTTTGTCCAAAGCTCAGTTATTTTTCATTCAAAGAATGTTTTCAGACTACATGATAAGAGTACATGATATAATGTTTGGCAAAAATGAACTAGAGATGCACGGAAGGAAAGCCAAAGATAAGGGGGTGAATGAAAAGCACCTAGGGAAGCTAAGTACAGTGTTTTGCAGCAGTGCCCTCGCACTGCTGAAAGTGGTGTTCACTCTGCATCTCTCGGTCAGGTACGGGTGCTCTCCATGAGTTTGAGATGTGGGGAAGGAGGTCACAGGGGTATAACAAGCTCTCAGTATTGCTGTGGGGGGTGGGGGAGTAGCAGCCTTTGATGTCTGGTGGTGTAAGAGAGACAAATGTTGGTGTGCGAGGCTTCCTTATCATCTGTCCGAGGGCGGGGAGATGAGGGAAAAACGGGGTGGGTGGAAGTATCAACAAGCCCATTCAGCTGCGAGTAAAATGCCTGAAGATTGACACCGGTGTGTGATATTATGCAATTGGCACGGATCCCAGTGACCCAAGTGGACGACGGGGATCAAAAGGATATGGTGATGATAGCCTCACAGGGACTTTAAAGTAATACGCAACATATGACGGCACCCGCGTTAAAAAAGTGAAAAACACGTGTGCTAGAACCTCATCAAAGCGGGGCACTATGAAACATATTGCGTGAATGTGCGCCCATAAAGGTTTGGCAGCGTGTGAGCTAAACACCATAAAAAGCAGGTAGTATCCGGGAATTAATTACAAACACGCGTGTGTGTTTACAGTGCCACAAGACAGTTCCTAGAATCAAAGCGCGCAGCAAGAGCGGACACGTCTTACCTCAGTCTGAAAAACGGTGTGAATGGGAAGCCGGCGCCCGAGGGCAAGGAGGGTATTTGCCGCGAGACGCGCTCTGTGGTGGGGAGGTAGATGATCACGAGGCAAGCCGATCTGGGGGGGTTTCTTGATCAGTTATACATGTTTATTTGGTCTATGAATCGCCTTCTGATGCTTCTGGGCCAGGTAAACCACTTTCTCATGGCAGGCAGCTTCAGAGAAATGGTCGCTAAATGGATAATATGGGTTGCCTCTCGCCTGCACTGGACACTTGTAAGAGACGAAAAAAATACAGGTGATGGGCTTTGACGTGGTTGAGGCATGCTGCATTTTGTGTCACAGTGCACTTGGGCAGGGTCACAGGGACTAGCTTAACAAGAAGGAAACACGTCAAAGTCGGATGGGGGTGGGGGGTGGGAGGGCGGGGGAGCAGGGGAGTGAGTGGGAGGGAGCGAGCATATGGGGTGCGAGGCTTTCAAGTCAGATGGGGCGGGCGGGGGAGCAGGGGTTGCGAGTGGGAGGGAACGAGCATATGGGGTGCGAGGCTTTGGTGTGAGTGAGGCCAAGCGTGTGCCTGGCGAAGCGTCACGCTTCAGTAGACAACATGCATTGGGAGGAATCCGCTTGTTCAAGAGTGTTGTTTCCCCTACAATAGTTCAGAGCTGTAAATAGCTCGACCTAAAAATGATAATTCTACCGAAATTTCTTTATCTTTTTCTTTAAATGTCATACCCCAACAACCACTTTCCTGCAAAACCTATGTTCTAATCTCATTACGCTGATTTGGTCTGGAAAATAGCCCCGCATTTCCTAGTAACTCCTCACTTTAGCACTTTGCCAGGGCGGCTTGGGCAACCGGAAATGTCGCTCTACGCTCTCTGTAACCAGGCGTAATTTCTTCACTATTGGCTTCACCTGACACCCTTTCAGCCACACGTTGCAATTGAGACTGACCGTGCTGCGCCCTGGCCACTGTCTACCACACTCTACCTTCCTTACAAGGCGCCACATGCAGAAATAGATACGGTGGAGTGCGTGCGCTGGGCGTGGAATGGTCTGCGAAGGCATGCAGGACTCTCATCCCTTTATCCCCCTTTCATAACCCTGGGTCACACTTCTCAGTTGCAACCTATACAAGAATCAGGAGCCAGACTGCGTGATCAAGAGCGAGGTTTGATAACTTTTTCAAACCTCTACCCGGCAGACAATATCATACCACCTTTCGAAGGCCAAACATCTATGACCCCACAGCATTGGAAACTCTTCTATACTATTAACTTTGTGCTGCATGCCATACACTACATGTCATTTTCCCGCCCCTCCCCCGAAGCTTCAGGCATTGGAGCATATTCTCACCAATTTGGCACTGCACAACCTTGTCACTCAACTTTATTCTACCTTGCAAAATTGCACACCTATCACAACACTGGATGCACGCCTGGCACATGGGAGGGGGACACAGACCCACCCATCACAGACACCCAATGGTCCTATTGTTCTACTCAGCTGACAGCACTTTCACCTAACTACAGACTAAGGCTAGTACAGTGTACGTTTTTACACCGCCTATATCGCTCCCCTACACAAATGTGCTGTATGGGTCTGTTAGCGGACTTCTTGTCGTTGATGTAATTCTCCATAAGCCTCTTTCATACATCTGGCTAGGCTTTGTCCTGCAGTTGCCGCCTTTAGGAAAGAGGTATTCTCTATCATCCATGCCATCACAGGACACTCTCCCCCTTGTTGTCCACTGGTGGGTCTCCTGGGCTACGTCCAAGACTTTCCGATATGTACTCGCCGGCTCACCACCATGCTTCTTTTTATGGCTAAGAGAAGCGTGGCTATGAACTGGGGTAGTCGTCCGGCCTCAACCATTCATGCTTGACTCCGGGATGTTTTATACTGCCAAAAACGACTTTCTCAATTTTGGGAGCTAATGCCCATACACTCCCGTCCCAAAGATATATGGGCCCCTTTTTAGGTCTCGCGTGCGAATGCAGCACATGCACGGTTTCGCTAGCAAGACTATTTTTGCTGCTTTCTGTGCCGAAGAGAGACAGGAGATGGCACGCGCGGACAGGAGATGTGTACGGACAGCGTGCACATCTCCTGTCCGCAAGTGCCACCTACTGTTTCCCTTCGGCAGAGAAGCCGGCACAGCGCGCGCTCTTGTTTCCTCTTGGAGACAACATGTGCTATAAAAGTGCTTTGGTGAGCCCAGTGAAAACTCACTCGAGGACACAGCGTCCTGCCCATGCATTTCAACGTACTTAAAACTGCACTCTGTTTTTGGCTTCCGCAGTTTGGCAAAATGAGATCGCTAGAATTGTGAGTTTAAAATGGCAAATGAAGTGAAAACTGATAAGTGATTTTATCGCAACAATCTAACACAAAGGTTCACGCAATTTACAGGCGCTGTTATCCTGACATCATGAGATTCCCGTCACTGTTTTAAATAAATGTCCCCGTTTTTTAGAAGGTCAGTTGAGCGTGCCTGTTAATATGTCTACTGGCGCCCTCTCATTTGCATTACACTGCGGACAAAAAGTTACTTGCTTGAAATACTACCGCTGTGCTGCTTCGCCTCTCGCATGCTGATGATCAGGGGTTGAGGGGGGAATTGGTGTCCGTGCCTGCCGAGAAGGACTAGAGAATGCCCAGGAGCTTTCGGGGATGGATGGGTGAAAGGGTCTTCAATTAAAAAAAACGTTACTTTTCAGTTTTTTTCTTACGCGTGTTTCTTCAGGCATTTCTTTGTAAGGGCTGTAGTAGTAAGACTTAGAAAGGAGCACTGTTTTTGGGTTCCCTGCATAAGAAATGCAAATCATATTAATTTGGGAAACCCTTCACACCACCTTTCTTTGTTGGGCTTCTGAAAGCCTTCTGAGATGGAATAAAGCACACAGCCTCTGCTATTCTTTAGATATATCCAGACTGTTTCATAGTCCGTTTCAGTTTAGCCATTTTAGAAGAGTATGTGCTGTGAGTGCCCAACGTATGTCCAGGAGAGCTGCTTCCGTGCCAGATCTGCAGGGTGTGTACGCAAGGTACACCTGCGCACCTCTGTTGAACACTCTTGAGAGTCTTTCTGCATCCATGCTATAGTGCACTGTTAGCTTTATTTCTATTTCTTTGTCATGTCCTGGGTTTTTGTTCTGAATATCTAGCCTCCCTGTGTCTCTTTTAAAGCGTGTTAGCACTGACAAAGGCACTTGAGCTAGGAAAGCGGAAAGATTGGCCTCAATTACATTCAGAGTCATCCCCTTCTTATCCCAGTCTAAAAGCCTAACGCGCTTTTTGCTTTGGTGTTTCTTAATTAGGGAAAAGAGTCATGGAAAGTATCTGAATCATGTTGTGTGCGTTTTGTTGGAATTTAATTGTTCACTTTGTGCGTGATAACATCATTTACAGGTGAAATCACAGTATGTTCTTTTTCCGTAAAAAACACATCTTTCCAAGTGAACGCTTGGCTACAAAATTTCTTCGTCCTCAAGAAGTAAACAGGAAGTGGATGAGCCATCTTGCAAGTACATCATTGCCGATGACCTCAGCACCCCAGCCAGGATAATGCTCTTTCCGTACATCTTCTCAACAAAGGTAGGCACAAGGAGAGAAAACACAAGCCTTAAGCTGAAGTAAAGCCCCATATTTATGTAAACAATCACGAATATGGTGCCTGAAAATACTTTCATAGTTCACTACTGCAGAAGCTGGAAGCAAGGTCTCTCTATTCACAGTGCAAGGCCTGTGAGAATCCAACAAAGCAAGGTCTCTCTCTTCAAAGCTGCAGGAGCTGTATGAATATAACATAGGCATGGTCTCTCTCTTCACTAGTGCAAGGCCTGTGAGAATCTGACTAAGCAAGGTCTCTCTCTTCACTACTGCAGGAGCAGTACGAATATAACAGAGGCAAGGTGTCTCTTTTCACTAGTGCAAGCACTATTAGAATCCAACAAAGCTGTGAAAGGTCGGTGATGCCGGCTACGGAGTTCCACGCCTCCGAGTAGCCGGCTGTGACCCGTGATCCTAGGACCCGCCCCCAGGAATGGCGGAACGGATTGTGTTGACGCGAGACGCGCTGGAGTCGCCGCGTCTTCCCCGCATCTTCCCCATTTTCTTTTCAATAAGAAGAAGCAGACCCCTAAGAGCAAAGGCCAGAACCCTGGGCTGGAAGGGGCAAAAAATCATTTGCATAGTGGTACGGTTCTAACGCATCAATTACCCTCATTGCGACATTAACTCAGGTCTAAGAGAACAGCGCGGTCAAAGCACACATTTTAAATGAATCTCTATCCCCCAAGCCAGAAACACCAATAGCTATTTCTCCTCCCATAGCTTCAGAGACAGCATCTCCGGACTTAGTAGGGAAGAATATGAATGGATCTGGCGGTACGGGAAGCAAGGAAAGGAGACCGGAGTACTTACTCGTATCTCCTGTACAATCCTCTTAAATTTTTTCAGATGAGTTGGTAGACGAGGAAACACCTGGTCAAATCTCCTTTCAAAATACGATTACGCAAGAGGGTGCACAGGCACAGGCACCAACAGAAGAGGAGGTCCAGCTGAGTACTAACAAGAGCCCAAGGGATATGAATGTGGATCCCACAGTAGATTAAATAAATCTATCGGGGACAGAAGTTAGATATCAAATGGATATCCGCGAGATGCTGAATCTGATTCTGGATGAAATACGTGAGATAAAACACAACCAACAAGTAGACATAGCCACTCTTCATTCAAGAGTGGATAAATTTGAGGAATCTATGTTGGCATTTCCCATAGATTGCAGGAGGCGGAGACTAGGATCTCCGTCCTTGAGGACAAGGTAAACTTGGTTGTGGGTGAAGCTAGGGAGGCAGCTAAGAAGAAGGTCTCGCTAGAGCACAAACTTGAGGAGCTTGAAAATCACTTGAGAAGATCGAATTTAAGAATTGTAGGGGTTCCGGAGGGAACAGAAGGCTCGCATACTATCCAGTGGGTCTCCTCCTTTATTCATCACTCAGTTCTTCCAGAGTTTTAGAGGGATTTGACATTCTCTGTGTCAGAAAGAATAAAATGCAGGATTTTCCCAGATAGGACTGCGGTGGCTGCCAAAAGGCGCAAGGAGTTTGTTAAAATCTTGCATTTATTTAAAGCCAATGGCGCCCAAGCATCGATTGCACAGCAATCAAAGTTAAAGGTCCTGGTTAAAGGGAAGTTCTATATGTTTTCTGATATTGAAGATGCACAATCCCTCCTCAAAGAAATTTCTTCTGGGTCTAATGTTTGAAAATGTTGAAGGGGAAAGAATGTTCTTTTTCTTGTACCTCTGCCCGATTAAGCAGAAATAATTAGAGAGATGGGGGCGGTCCAGGGTTAACGGGTTACATAAGGGTGTAGCAAGAAGACACCCTAAGAAGAAAGAAGAGGGAGGAATGTGGGCGACGGGGAGGGGGGGCTCCACATTCTGGGGGGGGGGGTTCAGGGTGGGGGGTAAACGCAGTAAAAAGGAACATGTGCAGTAGGTTTAGTAACTTTATTTTTATTAATGGTTGGTACGAATATGCAGAAGAATTTACATGCTTGTAGATGAAATATAACTCATGTGATATCCTGTCCATAAATGTGAATGGATTGCTGAATATGCAGAAGTATGGAGCTTTACTGAAATGGGTAATAACTCTTAATCCTCAGGTGGTCTTTTTTCAGGAGACGCATTTGAAATCAAATGCCCCGAAGTTGTTTTTGCAGAGATATTTCTCCCATGGGTTCTTCTTCTCAGCAGGGATTGCCCAGAGGGGAGTTGCTATTTATTTTGCAAGGAACCTTCCTTGGGAAATCCTACAGGTTCAAAGAGACTCTAGAGGCAGGTGGCTTTGGGTTGCAGCGAAGTTGCTGGGGAAAATATTTAACTTTGTGAATTATTACGGCCCCATCCTCGGTGATATCTCGGGCCTGATGGAAATTAGTGAAGTTTTAAGGGGCACTCCAGGGCAGATCATACTAGGAGGAGACTTCAATTTTATTCAGGATTTGAAGAGGGATACTTCTAACAAGACAAAACGTGTGTTTGAAGCACTTCTGGCAGAATACCAATTACGGGATCCCTGGCGTTCCTTGAATGTAGATAAGGAGGCCTACACTTGCTATTCCAATAGGTTTCAATCAGCATCCAGAATAGATTTTTTTTATATCTAGATCACTTCAGATCTCTAGAACTTTGATAGGATGTAATCCGTTTTCAGATCATGGGAGGGTTGAAGTTGAGCTTGTGTTAGGAGGAATGGAAGGGGAGCGCCCCAGGTGACAGCTGGTTTGCACCCTTCTTCAGAACAAGGATTGGGTTTCCGGTTTTAAGGAGTGGGTGACAGAATTCTTTTAAGTAAATAAAGATTCGGCTGAGCCTTTTTCTGTATGGGGCGCATTCACAGCAGCTGCCCGGGGTCAGATCATTGCGTTTTCCAGCAATAATGCAAATGTTCGTAAGTTACAAATATTCGATCTTCAGACTACTGCCGAGAGGGAATATGCTCTATAACTTAATCAGCTGCCGAATCAATGGGAGCAGGCTAAAGCACTATTAAGGGATTTTTTCACTCTAGAGGAGATAAATAGTTAAAAGGTCTTTCAGCAAAGGGTCTACGAAGACAGTCAACTGATGGGAAAGCTTCTGGCTAACTCTATTAGAATCAAACAGGAGTCATCCATCATTTTGAAAATTCGAGATCCTCAAGGCGGTGTGGAAACACAGAGTGAAAGAATTGCAAAAATATTCCTGGATCATTACGAGAGAATTTACTCCACGGAATATCAGGTGGAGGAAACAATGATTCAGGAATATTTTGAAAACCTAGAAATTCCCAAAATCTCTGACACTCGAAGTAAACAAATTGGGTGTGAAATAAGCTCCATCGAAATCCACGATAGCATAAAGGCAACATCGGGAGCAAAGGCTTCCGGACAGGATGGTTTCCCTATCGAATTCTATAAGGTCTTTATTAAGGAACTTGAAGAACTTTTGAAAATTGTATTTCATCATATTAGAGTAGGTGGAAAGGTACCAGCAGAATTCAAAGAATCCACAATTATTAGTTTCGTCAAAAAGGATAAAAATCCAGAGGACGTGAATTCTTATAGACCGATCAGCTTATTGAACTCTGATTATAAGATACTTATGAAAATCTGGGCGCAAAGATTTGTATTTGCGGCTCAGGAGGTAATCCATCAAGATCAGACGGGGTTCATTGCCGGTCGGTATATGGCAGCGAATACAGAATTTCTGATACAGGCTTTAGACTATTTTAATATTAACTCGATTTCTGCATGTATTCTAATGATTGATGCAAAAAAGGCATTTCATTTGGTTACTTGGTCAGCGCTTTTTTTTCTCTGGGCCATTTTGGATTCCCTGCTCTAATTATTCGAATGTTATATAATATCTATGCAGGGGCATCAGCCCAGGTAATTATCAATGGCAAACAAGCTGGGAAGATTAGAATAAATCGGGGAACAAGGTAAGGCTGCCCATTGTCCCCCTTGCTTTTTACATTGTTTATTGAACCTTTAGTAACAAGGATAAGGAACAATGTTGCTATCTTACCCCCCATTGTCGGGATATCTAAATTAAAATTGTTTGCCGACGATATTATCCTCTATCTGGCTCCTGAAAAGGATAACATCATACGCCTCATAGGGGAGCTCAAGGATTATGAGAAGACAGGGGGGTATAAGATTAATGAGAAAAAAAAACGGAATTTCTTTTATTAAACACTAGTATAGATTTTCTTCCAATTTATCTTCAGCCCCAAGCAGTAAAAAGGGATCCGATCAGTTACTTGGGCATATATGTGACAGGAGAGTATGAAAAACTCTTTGCCTTGAATTATATTAACAAAGATCAAAATTAGGAATCTGCTAGATCAATGGTGTTTACTTCCTTTGTCATTGATTGGTAGAGTGTCACTAGTCAAAATGACAGTATTGCCATTGCTTATATTTTTGTTTAGTAATATTCCAATCAAAGTCAATATTGGTTTTTTAACCCCATCGATGCTATTGACGGAACGGTTCCGTCAAGAGCGTCGGTTGGCCTGTGCTCATGACGGAACGGTTCTGTCATGAGCCCGTTGGCTCATTAGAACGTTCAGCACAGCGCAGGAATCTGCGCGGCGCTGAAAGTGTTAAAGAACTTGAATCTATGTTGAGAGGATTTATTTGGAACAAGAAGGCGTCAAGAGTCAAGCTTCCGGTGGTCCAACTTTCTATTGACCAAGGCGGCCTGGCTCTTCCCAATTTCACGACTTATTATGAAGCAGCCTTTTTTGACATTGTGGCAGGATTATTAAGGATTAGACAGACAAGAGATAATTTCTTTCTTGAAACAATGATACAGGAAGCAGGTTCTCAAATTCCTATCTTTTTAAAAACTGCAAAGCTCCCCAAGAAAACAAGATATAAGACATTGAAAGGGTATACATCAAGATTACTGCTCCTTTTTAAAAAACATGGCTCTGATGCTTCTAATTATTTGAGCTTGACGGAATGTGCCAAAATGGGTCTTAAGATAACCTCGAATCATCTGAAGAATTGGGAACTTGCCGGGTTTTGTGAATTAAGACATCTGTTTGTATAAAATAAGGTAATTAGCTGGCAAGAGGTTTTAGCCAGAACGAATAATCCCAGGCGGCTCAGGTTTTTTGAATATTTACAGATGGTCTATTTTATTAGAAAGGAGATAGGTGGCTTGCTTACTTCTCCCACTGCCTTGATAACGGCTCTGTATGGAGATAAAAATAAAGGCATAGGATTTTGGTATAAAAAGTTTTACTTTTCTAGATCATCTCCTGTAATCGATAGACATCTAGAGAAAATAAGCCTCTCGACACAGTGCATTCTTTCAGATAAGGATTGGGAGGTATTGTGCCATCTGGGAAACAAAGCACTCAGGGCGGCCAACTACAAGAGAATGTCTTTTTTATCATGCTGGCTGGCGTATTATACACCGGAGGCCCTGGAGAGAATGTTCCCTGAATTCGAAAAGAAGTGTTTTAGATGTAAAGCTATGGGCCAGGGAGGATGGTATCATATTTTCTTTTCCTGCCCGAAGCTAGAATCTTTTTGGAAGTGGATAGTCGGAGCTGGCAACCGGGAAAGTATTTTTGCCGGAACCTGAGGTGGCCCTGTTTGGTATTTGTATAGAGAGGAGCAGGTTTAACAATACAGAAGAAGTATTTATTTTTATTTCTTGTGTAGTTGCATGGTCTCTGATTCTTCATAATTGGAAATCCAGGGAGATTCCATCACAGTTAAAATGGTTCAATAAAATGAGAAGAACATGTAACTTTGAAAGAGCTTATGCAGCCAGGGTGGGAGCCATTGCAAGATTCGAAAGAAATTGGAAATATTTTGAGAATCTGGAATTGTTGGAGGGAAGATGATGAGGAAGGAGAGGAGAAAGAGAATATTTGTACTTTATATGGTATTATTGCTGCTTTATAATATCTGTTTTTGCACTATATTGCACTAGCACTTTAAAATTGCACTTTATTGTATTATATCTTATCTTACAGTTGCACTTTATTGCAGTTTTTGCACTTTTTGCAGTGGTATTGTTTACTTAAAATTGCGGTTTTTGCACAAGGAATGTTGTAAGTTTTTATAATGGTCTCTTTCTTTTTTATTCCTCTCTTTTTAATCCAGCTCTGTCTCTTGTAAACTGTCTAAAAATTGTCTAATTGTTAAAAATTTGATGTGAATAATGTCTAGTTTTTTTAATTCTGTACCAATGATTCCCTATTGCTTTGTTCAATAAAAAATTTTAAAAACAAAAAGAGAGAATCCAACAAAGCAAGGTCTCTTTGCTCACTATTGGAGGAGCTGTACGAATATCAGACGCAATGCCGCTCTACTCACTAGTGCAAAGGCTGTGAGCGTTAAGGGTGGGCGTAAAATCCGTTTCCCGGGCGAATTTACGGATTTTCCACGATTTCGCGATCCGCGAATCTCGCGAAATCGCGGTAAAATCCGCGAATCAGCGGGGACGAATTTTCAGCCAAGCAAGGGTTACAGCAGCAGGTGCAAAAGTTGAACCTAATTTCTTTGTAACATTTTACAAAAGGGTTACAAACAAATTAACTTCAACTTGGACACCTGCTGCTAATTGCTTCCTGGCGCCTCGTTGCCTACTTGTAACTAATCTCTGACCCTGCTCTGACCCTTGAAGCAGGGTCAGAGAATAGTTACAAGTAGGCAACGAGGCACCTGTCCAAGGAATTAAACCTCATCAGGAAGCACTTACAGATATAAAAAACAGGAAGAAGGGAGAGGATGGCAAATACACCCATTTTGAGTTGTCAGGAGGGGTTAAACTAAAAGAGACCTTTACAGCACAATTTTCATATGCATTTTGCTAAAAATAAAAAGCTGTATGTTCTGTAGGGGCAACTCAGGAATCTGGCCCTTCAGAGATCCGGCCTCTCTTTCTTTCTCTTGTTCTCTCTCTCCCTCTCTCTTTCCCTCTCTTTCTATCTATCTCTCTCTCCCTCTCCCATAAACGACTGCATGGGTAACTTCGCTATGCGAGCGGCTCGCGAAGACGCAAAAATCCCTGCGAACACGCAAAAAACCGCAAATTCGCACAAATTCGCGAATTTTGCGGATCGCGAATTCGCAAATCCACAAATCGCGAATTCGCAAAATTCGCCCATGCTTAGTGAGCGTCCAAATAAGCAGTCTCTCCCCTTACTACCGGAGGAGCTGTATGAATATAACAGATGCAAGGTTTCTCTACTCACTAGCGCAAGCACTGTGAGAATTCAACAAAAGCATGGTCTCTCTGTTCACTACAGGAGGAGCTGTATGAATATCAGACGCAAGGTGCTCTACTCACTAGCAAAAGACACACAATTGATGGATGGAATTTGAATTTAATTTGAATTGAAAAGAATTTATAAAGCGCACGTATACCATGCGGTTTCTTGGCGCTGGAGGATGCTAATACAAAGGGCAGGAAGGCGGGTGCCTAGGACGAAAAGGCTTGCCGGAAAAGGAAAGTTTTAAGGGCTCTACGAAACTCCATGTAGGAGGTAGCCGATCTCATGGCGAGCGGGAGTGTGTTCCAGAATGATGGGGCAAGGACGGAAAATTTCAAGCCTCCCATTCTGCGTTTCTTAAAGCGAGGAACTGAGAGAAGGCATTTGGAAGAGGAGCGCTACTCTCTAATAGGGTGATAGGCCTGGATTGCAGAGGAGATGAAAGCAGGGGCCGTCAGTGCACGGGCTTGAAAAGTCATACAGCCCATCTTAAAGAGAGCCCGCTCTTTAATAGGCAGCCAGTGTAGTGCTTTGAGTAAAGGGGTGGCATGGTGAAATTTAGGTAAACCATGGATCAGCCTGATTCTGCACTAACTGAAGACGTTGAAGGGCATAAGCGGGAACACCGTTATACACAATGTTCCCGTAGTCCAACCGCGATAGAACCATCGCCATAAGGATCAGCTTGTGGGCCGGGAGAGAAAAAAAACTGGAAATCTTCCGGATAGTGGGAAGAATGAAGAAACAAGAGGAAACAACAGAACTGATCTGGGAGTGAAGTGTGAGATGTTGGTTTAATGTGATACCTAGAAATTTAAATGAGACTGAGGGAGAAGGAGGAGGACCGAGAGAGGAGGGCCAAAAAATGGGGGACCAGGGGCTGCCGCTGCCACCCCCAAACTCAGTCTTATCCGGGTTGAGTTTGAGTTGGTTACAATTCATCCAATCCCGGATAAACAGCATGACCGATTGGAAACTGTGGATACCGGCTGATGAGGAGGAAAGATTAAAAATAAGCTGGAGGTCATCGGCGTAGTTATACACCATGACCTCCATCTGTTGTAATGCAAAAACAAGAGGAAAGATATACAAATTAAACAATAAAGGGGAAAGGGAGGACCCTTGGGGGACACCGCACTGCACTTTGCAAGAAAGAGCAGAAAAGTCAGCCAGATGGACGGCCTGGGTCCGGTCGCTCAGGAAGGAGCTAAGCCAGGCCAGTATCGATCCCCCCAAGCCCGCCGCCTTGACATGGGAAAAAAGAATTGAATAGTCAACCGTGTCAAAGGCGGGGGACAGATCTAGAAGGACGAGGGCCTGAGGGGTATTTGTATCCAACCCCTCCCTGAGCTGGTCCAGAACAGAGATGACAACCTTCTCGGTCGAAAGTCGAGGGCGAAAGCCTGACTGGCAAGAGGCAAGATACCCACTGTCTTCCACAAAGGAGCTGAGTACCTGGGTGACGTAGGACTCAAGGACCTTGCCCAGAAAAGGGAGGAGGGAAATTGGACGATAATTTGCGGGGAGGGAGGGGTCGGCCCCAGGCTTCTTTAGGATGGGAAAGATGGTGGCCGCTTTATGAGGGATAGGGACTATACCTTGTCTGAGGGAATCATTCATAAAGGTGAGGGGGCAAAAACGAATCAGAATTTTTTTCACTCAGGACGTGAGCTGGACAGGTATCAGCAGGGGATCCTGACTTAACACGAGCCAGGAGAGGAAGAAGAGTTTCTTTGGTCAACGGCTGTGTATGGGTAAGGGCAGACCTATTGGGGGGAGGCTGGGGATCACAGAAGGAAGGGGATGGAGGGGGTATGTTGGCCTTAATCAATGCAACTTTCTCAACGAAAAATTCGTTGAGGGAGTCGCACAGAAACTGAGAGGGGGTGGTTTTGAGGGATATCCTATCAGAGGAGGCCAGCTCACGCACAGAGGCAAAGATCTTTCTTGGCTGGTTCTCTGCGGCAAGGATCCTCCCCGAAAAGTATTCGGTCTTAGCGTGGAGGATGTCCCTTTTATATTCGTTAAGGACAGCCATGTCACGTGCTTTAAGAGTGGCACAATAGGCAAGCCTCCAAGCGCGCTCTGCTTGGCGCACCTCCAATTTTTTTGCTTTAAGGCCAGGGGAGAACCACTTATTGGCATCATGGGCGCGTCTAACCGTGATGCGCTTCATGGGGGCAACTTGGTCGCAAGCCATCGAAAGCCAACTGTTGAGCGTGGCTATTTGAGGCAGAAGGGCAAGGCCAGCTAGATCCGGGCATGAGGTTGACAAAGAGGAACAGAGGGAAGGGATATCCACTCTACTCCAATTCCTAGCCCAGGTATTTCTGGGGAAGGAAGGTTTTTTTGCTAGGCTTAAGTCTAAGAAAAAGGAGATCAGAAAATGGTCAGACCATGCACACGGAGTAACGGAGGGGGCGGTGATCGGGACATTAATAGTCCAGATTTGGTCCAGAGTGTGGCCATGAGAATGGGTGGGGGTATGGACCTGTGAGACAAAGTTAAGACTAAGTAGAAGGCGAGAGAAGTCTCTAGACAAGGCGTCCTCCGCTGGGTCGTTGGGCCAGATTTTTAAATCCCCTAAAACTAGGACCGATGCATTGTTAACTACCAATGTGGCCAGTAAGTTCTGAAAGGTGGAAATAAAACCGGGGATAGGCTGGGGTGGGCGATAGACCAACACACACGTGATAGGAACCTGAAAGGAAGCGGAGCGCACTACTAAGCAGTCAATTGCTAATATGGGAGGGGAGGAGAGGACCTGAAAATAAAGTCCAGCTCGAGCAATCAAGGCCACCCCCTCTCCCATCTTCCCCTCCGGCCGATCGGCACGGAGGACAAAGTAGGGGGGGAAGAGCTGCCAGCACGTTCGGTAAGGAGTCCGACCGAAACCAGGTTTCTGTTAAAAACATAAGATCCAGCTTGTAGGAGTCCAAGAGGTTATATAACTCCAATTGATGTTTTACCGCTGACCTAGTGTTCAGAAGGAAGGCCGAGATGGTAGAGGTGAGAGTAGAGCTGGGAAGGGAAAGGGTTTGGGAGGGGGTAGAGGAGGAGGAAAACAAGGAAGGCAGGGTAGCAGGGAGGGAGGAAGAGGGCGTAGCACGGGCCACACCAAGTTCCTTAACCCATGTGAGAGTGGCGGGGTGGAGTGGCCAAGAATCCTGATACGAACAGAGTTGTGTAACAGAGTAGGAGAGGAGACGGGCATAGTGGGGTGCCCTTTGCCCCAGCCGGCCGCGGACGGGCGCAGACGGGCTTTACTTAGGCGCAACTTTGGGGCGCCCGCTAGGCGGGCGCATGGGGCTGGGCTTAAGTGGGGTCTCGAGCGCGATGTCAGGAGCGCTGACCCAGCCTAGACTGCCCTCCCAAGATGGCGGCCTGCTGACCCCGTCAGCCCTCCAAGTAACGGCACACTGCCGATCCGGACCGGGGCTAGGGGTGCAGGCAGATGGAATTGAAAGAAGGCAGCAGGTAAGCCAAGTAAAGAGTGCACACAGTTAAAAAACACAACACAGTTTTAAAATTAGCAAGAGCCCAAGCGCCGCAACAGCGTCCACCGTCCCACTGCCACTGAGGATTAGTGTCCGCTGCGCGTGCGCATGGGGCTGGGCTTAAGTGGGGTCTCGAGCGCGATGTCAGGAGCGCTGACCCAGCCTAGACCTCCCTCCCAAGATGGCGGCCTGCTGACCCCGTCAGCCCTCCGAGTAACGGCACACTGCCGATCCGGACCAGGGCTAGGGGTGCAGGCAGATGGAATAGGAAGAAGGCAGCAGGTAAGCCAAGTACAGAGTGCACACAGTTAAAAAACACGACAGTTTTAAAATTAGCAAGAGCCCAAGCGCCGCAACAGCGTCCAGTGTCCACCGTCCCACTGCCACTGAGGATGCAGAACAAATCATAACATTCACCCCCAGTCAAGAGATCTGGGTTAAATCCATCATTCTTGTGCTCACCATGCCACCCCAGTTTAGACCTGACCATATGCAATAGGTTTCGCATTTGTGAGAGTATAAGCTATTGGCATTGTAAATAACAATGCTTTTTAGGTCGAGGACCTAAAGGCTGCGCTTGCGCAGTCTGGGGTCGGAGAATTAATGTCCCTTAGTAGTGCTTTGGAACCCGCCTCCCTGCCCTGGCTTCCTAAACGGAGGCCAGCCATTGGAGGAGAGAAGCATCACTCTGATTTAGCCCCGTCTTTTTCGGATTCGGGGGCGTAAGTTTTGCTGTTCTTTAGACAATGACGTTGTTTGTCACTCAAAACAGCAAAACCACACCCCCGATTCAGAAAAAAATCGGAAGCTTGCGGCCATTTTTTTTAGCTATCGGCAGAGACAACAGCAACGTGCGAACGGCCTGTAGAAGACGAAGTTACAGCTGAATTGTAAGTGCGTAGTCTGTGAACAGTACTGTGTGAAGTGAATGCACTCCGGTAGGCTTTGCAAGCCTGTGCAGGCGGAGGTTTGTATATGCGCCGATGCACGTTTTCTCAGGTTCTGATGAAGGCTGACGCAGTCCGCTCGTGCATGTTTGCGCAGATTGGTGCCAACTTGTTTTTTTTTCTCAAATGGACAGACCGAGTGAGCTCCCCCAGCGAGCTGGGATCTCCGGCACCCAGAGGCTGGGAGAACTGCAGCGGGCATGGAGAGACTCGTGGCCCATGAAGCTACCGGGCTGTACTCTTCTGCCAACACCTAACGGCATCGCCCCTTCCAGTGCGCCTTACTGCCAGGAGGAGAAGAGACCATGCAAAGGTACACTTGTGGAAATGGCTCGGGAAGCTTCTATTTTTGGAACTGTTTGCCCGAAGCAGCCCCGCCGTCGCCCATGGGTGCCCTGCTGCCTGCATTTGCACCTCTGATCTTCTTAGTTGTGTGAAAAGAGAGACACTCATACACCGGCACTCCGCTCCACACATTCTGCCCCCCCCCCCCACACACACACACACACACATTGCACATTCTTTGCCCCTCTCTCCAGGATACAGCACCAGTCCGCTGGGCTGACTTCATGTCCTGTCCCTCTCCCGCCCCCAAGTGACACGAGCTCGTGCACGTTTCCTGCTAGTGGGAAGGCGGGGGAGGGGGAGGCCGACCCGGGGAAGGTAAGTGGGAATTAGACAGTAGGGCTGCGGACTAGCGGTACCGGGCGGGCGGGCGGCCGGCCCTGTGTAGTCTGGGAAAGTGAGCAGAGAGAGCGGGCTGCGCTCCAGGGCAGGGTCGGAGCCCGCGGCAGACCAAGGGCTCTGCCTGGCAGTTCCTGAGATAACGGCGCGATTCGTGCTGAGCGCCAACGGCGAAGAGGGAGCTCTGGAGCCGTGGGGGCAGGAGAGACACCACTCAACTGCAGCATACACCCAGAGAGATGTCAGGCTCTAGCGGAGTTCATCTCCAGCAGCAAGCTTCCAGGGAGGGGGTGGGTCTGTGAGTACAGTGGCCAGGCGAGATCCCACTGTCCGGCAAGCTGTGGTTACACAGGGGCAGGAGAGAGGCCAATCTGCAGCCTGCATCTAGAGAGAGGAGTGGGATCTGTGAGTACAAGGGCAGGCGAGATCCCACTGTCCCGCATGCATCTCGAGAGGGCTGTGGTTACAAGGGGCAGGAGAAAGACCACTGCATTCCATGCATCTAGAGAGGAGATGTCCCTACGAGCACAGGGGTAGGAAGCAGGCCACTGTACAGCCTGCATCTAGAGAGATGAGAGAGGTCGGTGGTTACAAGGGGCACGAGAGAGGCCTCTGCATTCTTTGCAGGCAAGCTGTGGTTACACAGGGGCAGGAGAGAGGTCAATCTGCAGCCTGCATCTAGAGAGAGGAGTGGGGTCTGTGACTACAAGGGCAGGCGAGATCCTACTGTCCCGCATGCATCTCGAGAGGGCTGTGGTTACAAGGGGCAGGAGAAAGACCACTGCATTCCATGCATCTAGAGAGGAGATGTCCCTACAAGCACAGGGGTAGGAAGCAGGCCCCTGTACAGCCTGCATCTAGAGAGATGAGAGAGGTTGGTGGTTACAAGGGGCACAAGAGAGGCCTCTGATTTCTTTGCAGGCAAGCTGTGGTTACACAGGGGCAGGAAAGAGGCCAATCTGCAGCCTGCATCTAGAGCATGGGTACTCACAAACTTTCTCTCGTGGGCCAAATTTACATTGTGGTTTGGGTCCGAGGGCCGCACCGGTGGGGGCGGGGTCAGTGGGGGAGGGGGCGGGGCTAGAGCAACAACAACAAAAAACGTGGCCATTAGGTTGAACACAGGTCCCTGCAGCGGACGCCTTCGTCCACTGAGCCACCAGACCCGGCATACACACATCTCTCTTTCTCTCTCTATCTGTTTCTCTCTCTCTCTGTCTTCCTCCCTCCATCCCTCTCTCTTTCTCTGTCACACTCCCTCTATCTCTCTCTCTCTCTCTCTCTCTCCCTCTCTCCCTTTCTCCCTGTCTCCCTCTGTCTCACCCACTCTGACTCTCTCGCCCTCACTCTGACTGTCTCACTCCCTCTCTCTCTGTCTCCCACTCTCTCCTTCCCTCTCTCCTCTCCTCCCCTCTCCCTAACTCCTCTCCCTCCCTCACTCCCCTTCCCACTCTACCTCTCTCCCCTTCCCTCTCTCCCTCCCTCCCTCCCCTTCCCTCTCTCCCTCCCTCACTCCCCTTCCCTCACTCCCTCCGTCACTCCCCTTCCCACTCTCCCTCTCTCCCCTTCCCTCCCTCCCTCACTCCCCTTCCCTCCCTCCCTCCCCTTCCCTCTCTCCCTCCCTCATTCCCCTTCCCTCTCTTCCGCCTCCCTCTGCCTCCCTCACTCCCTCCCTCACTCCCCTTTCCTTACTCCCTCATTCACTCCCCTTCCCTCACTCCCTCACTTCCCTTCCCCCACTCCCTCACTTCTGCTTCCCTCCTCCGCCTCCCTCACTCACTTCTGCTTCCCTCCCCCGCCTCCCTCCCTCCGTCGACCTCCGCCCTCTGTCTCCCTTTCTCTGTCTCCATTTCTCAGTCTCCCTCCCTCTCCCTCTGTCTCTGTCTCCCTCCCTCTACCTCCCTTGACGTAAAGAGTTTCACTACCTTCAGAATGTTCTTGCCCCATGAACTCCTATTCAATAGGACTAATTCTCAGCAGTGGCTAATCTTGATTCACATCACTTTCTGAAAGTAGCATCTCTTATGTGCCCTCACTCCATACAGAGTGCCACCAACCTTGTGAACCCTGAGGTTTTCCGAGACCCTTGCCACACTATGATGCATTATATTCTAATGCTAAAATCATTGCATGTCTCTCCAAAAGCAGCATAGACAAATGCTCTTCTTGGGCACTCCCAAGCAGGATGAAGAAGCGCATGACCCCCACCATCATATCGGAAACTGCCCTTGACTCGATATTGAAGGAATTAGCTGCATTACATATAGAGCAGTGCAACTCTGTGGTAAAATGTCACCTTTTGTAGCTAACATGACTGTGTCTGCCAGGGCTGAGACAGCTTCCCACTTCCAGCCGCACCCGAGCACTTCACACGTCTTTAGCATTTACTTATTTTATTGCATCGTTGTTAAATTGTAGAAACATGTTGACTGTACCACTGATAAATGGTATCATTACTTTATAAAAATCAATAAACAAGTTTAAAGGAGAAACCAGAGTACTTGGTGGAATCTAAAATTTTTGTATTTGCTCGCCACTCGAGGTTGAAGGGTGTCTCATACAACTCTTTGAGGCAGTTGGAGTATTTGTTACAGTATCTCAGTCAATACCTAGACCTGTAAAAAAGATCACATCTAAGCTATATAGTCCACATGTGTATATTTAGGGAAGTATGTATCATTCTTAACTCCTATCTACTTTCCCTAACAATATAGTGGCAGTCAATATTGTGGATTGTATATTGTTGTGGATCAACATTTTGCCAGCGTTATTGCAACCCTCCAACTGTTTTAATTTTCCACGTCACTGCCGCAACCAGTGCAGCATACACTATTTATTCATTTTAAGCACTGTGGTTATAAAGTTAAATAAAAAGAATTTTTTTTTCTTGCCAATAAAAAAAAAAAAAAAGAAAGACCATTTGCATGTTAGTGGAGCTTTGTTGATTTCACCTCTTCTTAGGCCCCTGCAGCTCATCTCTGTTGGCACCGGGTGATTAATTGCAGTGATAGGCAGAGCGGAGCTGCGGGGGCCAAAGAAGAGGTGAAATTCACAAAGCGCCACTAACATGCAGATGGTCTTTCTAAAGACGTGTGAAGTGCTCGGGTGCGGCTGTGTGTGTGTGAGAGAGACTCTGCTGCTCTGCCTATCACTGGATTTAATCACCCGGCCCCCACAGAGCAGCAGAGTCTCTCTGAGTGTCGCCGCTGCACCTGGCAGTGTTTGCAGACATTCTTTAATAAAAATGTGTTCCTAAAACACGGGTATAATGTCTGCGAGGCCCGCGGGCCGCCAGGGCAGGCTTGCCGGGCCGCCACCGGCCCGCGGGCCGTACTATGAGTACCCCTGATCTAGAGAGAGGAGTGGGGTCTGTGACTACAAGGGCAGGCGAGATCCTACTGTCCGGCATGCATCTCGAGAGGGCTGTGGTTACAACGGGTAGGAGAAAGACCACTGCATTCCATGAATCTAGAGAGGAGATGTCCCTATGAGCACAGGGGTAGGAAGCAGGCCACTGTACAGCCTGCATCTAGAGAGATGAGAGAGGTCGGTGGTTACAAGGGGCACAAGAGAGGCCTCTGCATTCTTTGCAGGCAAGCTGTCGTTACACAGGGGCAGGAGAGAGGCCAATCTGCAGCCTGCCTCTAGAGAGGAGTGGGGTCTGTGACTAAAAGGGCAAGCGAGATCCTACTGTCCCGCATGCATCTCGAGAGGGCTGTGGTTACAAGGGGCAGGAGAAAGACCACTGCATTCCATGCATCTAGAGAGGAGATGTCCCTCCGAGCACAGGGGTAGGAAGCAGGCCACTGTACAGCCTGCATCTAGAGAGATGAGAGAGGTCGGTGGTTACAAGGGGCACGAGAGAGGCCTCTGCATTCTTTGCAGGCAAGCTGTGGTTACACAGGGGCAGGAGAGAGGTCAATCTGCAGCCTGCATCTAGAGAGAGGAGTGGGGTCTGTGACTACAAGGGCAGGCGAGATCCCACTGTCCTGCATGCATCTCGAGAGGGCTGTGGTTACAAGGGGCAGGAGAAAGACCACTGCATTCCATGCATCTAGAGAGGAGATGTCCCTACAAGCACAGGGGTAGGAAGCAGGCCACTGTACAGCCTGCATCTAGAGAGATGAGAGAGGTCGGTGGTTACAAGGGGCACGAGAGAGGCCTCTGCATTCTTTGCATCTAGAGAGGAGATGGCGTTGTGTGCCTCTGCCAGCCTCTTTGAGCCGTTTTTCTTACCACTGCCAGCCTGTTTGCGCAGTTTTTCATGCTTCTGCCACCCTGTTTGTGCTGTTTTCCTTGCCTCTGCCACCCTGTTTGTGCCGTTTTTTTAACAAGTTAAGTGAAACCCTCAACACATTCTTTAACTCACTTATGCAGTGATCAGCTAACACATACACACTGCATTTATGTTGTCTGTGTGTGCGTGGCTCTGTGTGTGTGTGGCTCTGTGTGTGTGCGTGGCTCTGTGTGGGTGTGGCTGTGTGGGCGTGGCTCTGTGTAGGCGTGGCTCTGTGTGTGCGTGGCTCTGTGTGTGTGTGCGTGGCTCTGTGTGTGTGTGCGTGGCTCTGTGTGTGTGGGGGGGGGCTCTGTGTGCGGTGCGTGGCTCTGTGTGTGTGCAGTGCGTGGCTCTGTGTGTGGCTCTGTGTGTGTGCAGTGCGTGGCTGTGTGTGTGAGCATGGCTCTGGGTGTGCATGTGCGTGGCTCTGTGTGTGTGTGTGCATGGCTCTGTGTGTGTGTGTGCGTGGCTCTGTGTGTGTGTGTGCGTGGCTCTGTGTGTGTGTGCGTGGCTCTGTGTGTGTGCGCATGGCTCTGTGTGTGTGCGCGTGGCTCTGTGTGTGTGCGCGTGGCTCTGTGTGTGTGCGCGTGGCTCTGTGTGTGTGCGCGTGGCTCTGTGTGTGTGCGCGTGGCTCTGTGTGTGTGCGCGCGTGGCTCTGTGTGTGTGTGCGTGGCTCTGTGAGTGTGTGCGCGAGGCTCTATGTGTGTGTGGCTCTGTGTGTGCGCGTGGCTCTGTGTGTGTGTGTGCGCGCGTGGCTCTGTGTGGGTAGCTTTTTTTGTAGGTGGCTCTATGTGTGGGTGGCTCTGTCTGTGTGAGGGTGGCTCTGTGTAGGTGGCTCTGTATGTGTGTGTGGGAGGCTTTGTGTATGTGGCTCTGTGTGGGTGTAAATGCAATAGGTCATGCATATGCGAGCGATTAAGCTATTGCATTTACAATGCCAGTGCCATTCATGTAACGATTAAGCTATTGGCAATGTAAATGACAATACCATTTATTTATGATTTAAAAAAAAAAAATGTCATGAGCAATGCCAATAGCTCTACCTTTAATAATGCCGAGACCATTGCATTGTAAATGCTTGTTATTTATGTTTTAAAAATCAACAAGTAAATAAAAGGCATGGTCATTTACAATGCCAATAGCTCAAACTCAAGTAAATGCGCAACCTATTGCATTGCAAATGCTTGTTTGTCTTATATATGTCAAAAGGGATTTCTCCCCTTCCCTGCCTGAAGACACCTATAAAGTTTCAACATGATCCCCCTGGGCTCCAACTACCTTTTTCCAACTAATCAGTCACAATTTTAGTACTGAAAGCTACTAGAATCCGCTCCATTGTGCACTGACTGTCTTTGCCCCCACATTTTTTTATTTCTGGTCCTTATATAATATTGAAGTATATCCTGTGTTTAGCCCACGGTATGCTTTAGTATGATGTAATGTAACTCGGGTGCCACATGAAATTAATGTCCTATGCTGCCCTACTGTGCCACTGTGCTAGTCCTTTTCCTCCTTGCCCCTTCCCTCTGTATGGGCCCAACCTTTCCCCATTCCCATTCCTTGCTCCGCATATCTTATTGCTGCATTGTTGTATTCGGCGTACGGTGTTCCGCAGGGTTCTATCCTGAGCCCCTTGCTCTTCAATTTGTATGTCAGACCTTTGGCGTCTATTGCGGAGCAAGCTGGGCTCACTATTTACTCGTACGCCGATGACACCCAGATCATCTATTCTCTTTCCTCTGACTCTCATTCTTCTTTCTCTTCCCTCTGTACTGGACTGAGCAACATCGCAGCTTGGATGTTGGACAATAAATTGCAACTCAACGGGGGCAAAACAGAACTTCTTCTGTTCGGTCATAACACCACCCTTTGGGGACCCCAACATTGGCCCTCTCAAATGGGCATTTTACCCACCCCGTCAAAAACAGCACGCAATCTAGGCGTCACTTTTGACGACCAACTATCCATGAAGAACCATGTGATCAAAACTTCCTCCACTTGTATCACGATCATCAAGTGGTTGCGTAAAATCATATGGATGCTTCCCCTTGACACTCAGAAAACCGTGGTCCAGGCCTTAATCACATCTAGACTGGACTACGGGAACATTCTTCTCCTGGGAGCCTCTAAAGAGGTGATACGTAAGCTTCAGACTGTCCAGAATATGGCAGCGCGACTACTGTGTAAATCACCTGCTTCATCCTCTACTTCCAACTCCCTACGTACTTTGCACTGGCTTCGCATTGAAAACCGGTCAAAATTCAAGGCCCTATGCATTATGTACAGAATAAATTCCGGCCTAGCTCCACCCTATCTTAACTCCTTGATTCAACAATACTGTCCCCCTCGCAATCTGCGATCTTCTAGCCAACACCTACTCTCAGTCCCTAGGATTAAAAAAGCCAGAATGGGTGGCCGCTCTTTCATCCGGCTTGGCCCTGCTCTCTGGAATTCACTTCCCCTTCAGTTGCGAACCGAACCCAACTATCTTAGGTTTCGCAGACAGGTGAAAACTTGGTTATTTAATATCTAAACAGTCTCCTCGGCCTCCCCTCATCCTTTTGGTTTTAGCGCCGGGAAACCTACGGGTAGCTGAGCGCTCTACAAATTTAATTATAATAATAATAATAATAATAATAATAATTGCTGCATTGTTGTATTCCCCGATTTAAATGGCAATAAAAACAAGCATTTACAATGCAATAGGTCTCGCAGCATTAAAGTTTGAGTTATTGGCATTGTGTATGACAATGCCAATAGTTATAACTTTTGCAAATGTGACACCTATAGCATTTGTAACGCAATATGTGTTGTACTTACGTGACTTAGATTTATTGATATTACCAATAAAAATGGCTGTTAATATTTTTAATAATTAATACTTAAATAAAAGTTATTGCAATTGAGTCGGTGGAAAGGTGAAGTGGGTCGTGTCCCCGAGTGATGTTGTGGTGTAAATCACAATACCTTAACAATGTCTTCACTGGGGCTTAATGCAGCGTGCCTTCACACATAAGAGGCAGTATTTGTTTCTTCAGTAATGAAACATTACCTCAGAAGCTACTGCGGTTTCTGTGCACACCTTAGGGACAGGGAGCTCGAACCAGGGCCTACTGCAGCTTACCCAACTCCTGACAATGGCCCAGACACCCCTCCCTCTGCACTTCCTCATTCCCCTGCAGCCACGAACTTCTCTGCCAATTGGGGGACACCAGAGTCGCAGTTCTTTGGCTTTCTATTTTCAAAGTAGTCAGACAGACTGTCATCACCAGTCCTGGTGCACTATCGCCAGCTCTGCCCGGCCCGCTCCTTTGGTACTCTGCCCGGTCACTCCCGGTATATTAGTGCCCGCTCTGACCGCATTGTCCTTGTGCATTAGTGTCTACTCTGCCCGGCTTACTGCACTGCCCAGCCAGTCCTGGTGCATTAAGGTACGCTCTGTCCGGTAGGTCGTGGTGCATTAATGCCCAGTAAGTCCTGGTGCATTAATGCCCGCTATGTCCAATATGTCCTGGCAGCCTTTCAGAGGCGCTACAATAATGCTGGCTCACTTTCCCCCAACCTTCAACACATGCCTGGCTCTGCCCCAGCTCGTCTGAATCCTGGGTGACGTCACACGAAGCTCGTGGGGCCGAGGCCTTACCTGTGTGGGGCAGAACGAGGAGAAGCAGCAGTGCCAGTCCGGAGCAGCCGTGGGCTCTGGTCACCCTTGCCATGGTGCGGCCCTTCCTGTCCTGATACTGCCCTGTACGTCCTGGTCCTCTGGAGCTCTGCCCTGTCAGCCCTGGTGCATTAGTGCCCGCTCTGCCCGTCTTAGTGCTCTACCCGGTCAGTCCTGGTGCACTATCGCCAGCTCTGCCCGGCCCGCTCCTTTGGTACTCTGCCCGGTCACTCCCGGTATATTAGTGCCCGCTCTGACCGCACTGGGCCGGGCTTACCTTACCTTACGTCAGAATCCACAGTCCAAAAGAACTCTCTCCGTGTCCCCAAGTAGCCCGGCTCGCTGTCTTGACAACTTGCACCCACTAACCCGGCATCACGGCGTGGTTGAAACATTTCCCAGAGTAACCGGCTCATGCCAGGGAGCAACTGCTGCCTTTAACCATGTGCTGCGCGTGCACTGGCTAAAACGAAACCAGTGGTGGCGGGGCGGGCCACAGCAAAGCAACTTCCACGCACAGCAGAGAGCCCAAGGGAACACGAACCCAAAACACACAGCATTATTTTCAAATCGCAGTGTCGGAGGGGTGGTCGCTAAGCCTCACCTAGCAGTGTCTGGGCAGCTCAGACCTCGGGTGGCTGCGGTCTCCTCTCTGGACTCCGGCAGAGGTCATCTCCTTGTTTTGGTCTCCTCCGCCCCAGGCTGGAGGCGGGCTCCGAGGCGCTGGCGGGTGTGGTGAAGCAGCTGTCAGCCTGCGTGTGTCCCCAGCCCTCGTGGTCCGCTATTTGCAGGTCCGCCTGCTCTGGAGTCTGTTGTTCGTCCTCTTGCCCGGGCGGAGTGCCGCCCTACACGGACTCCGAGGAAAGCCGGTCCTAAAGCTGCTGCCGCTGCGGGCCCCGACAATGAGAGAACCCTAAACCGCAACTCCCCCCGCTCCGCACCCCATCCCGCGGATAATTAGAACAAGCACGGAATAGAAACTGCACGACAGAGGAGCCGACGCGGGAATCGAAACCAGTGGTGCGCGCGCACCAGAGGAGCGGGGGCAAGGGAGTGAGAAAACACGCCGAGATGAGGTAGGAGATGTGTGTGTGTGTAAGCGCCGGAGGTTCTGTGTGTGAGTGTGTGTATGCTCGGCGGGGGGGGGGGGGGGGGGGGGGGGGTTTCTGTATGTGTGTGTATGCGCGGCGGGGGGAGGGGGTGTGGGGGCTGTATGTGCATTGTGCATGTGTTGTGAAGAGCCTGCCGGAATCGGAGCACGTGTTCACGCGCGCGACCTGATCCAATTCCGGCAGGCTACGTGCGCGAGACAGTCTCTTGTCCCCTCTGGGTAGTTCTTGAAAGCAAAAAGGACAAACTATTACAATAGACTCGCTCTGCGACAGCAGGGGCTTTCGCCCCTGCAATCGCAGGCGCGAGACCTAAAAAGTAAAACACTTAGCTAGCGGATTACCACTATTAAAAAGATGAATGACATCTGTATATGGTGTATGCCATAGTGCTGATCTGCCTTCCTTCGGTCATGCGTGTTTTATAATATATTATTAAGTATTACAATTTATGATGGAGTTATGCTTTTGCACAACTATTCCCTAAATACAAAAAGTACTCTGTTGGAGTACTGGGAATGACTTAGCTTCATTAACAAAGTATTTAAAGGTATCCGAGGTAGATTGGAGGAACTGGTAACCAGTCTGAATTTGTTGCGCAGAAGCAAGAACGCTTTTAGGACAAACTAATATTTAAAGTTAGAACATATGGCCCTGAAATTCGTGAAGAACAGTGTTGCAGTTGGTTTTATGCGTCCTGGAAGCATTTGACGAAGTAGACAGGAGAACCTTGTGGTATAAAATGACGCCATGTGGTTAAGAGGAGGGGTTGTTGAGTATTATAAAACACTTCACACTAATACCTGGATTTAATTGAAGCAGGCACAATTGGGGCCACTGTCTAAAAGATTACTTCTGCAAAACGATTTGCAAAAGGGGTGTATCTTGGTAACGTGATTCAGGGCTGTGCTTAGTGAATCCCTCTAATGAGGTTGCCTCTAATTCCAGCACCATCGAGACATAAGGATTGTACATTGTTGATGTTCTTGCGCGCCGACTATAAACTATTTTCGATTTGGCTTGCATAAGCCTTCAGAGCCAGCTGATCATCAAGAGCAACTCAGGACAAAATGAAAACCAAAAATGTATTTTTACGCATAGGTTTTGAGCAGGAGTTTGACGCTGGAAGGAGACAGCTTGCTGAATCACATCATCCACTGACATTTAGGTTTCTTTTAGTCTTAAATTGAACGAGCATGTTAAAACAATAAATGAAAAGGATAGTGTGGCAAATAGACTAATCTGCTCCAATTGCTTAAATAGGGCAAAACGTTAAAACCTGTGCAAAAAATAATATTTTGATTATTAACACTGCGCAGCAGCCATGTTACCCATGTACAAAATATACCCTGGGGATTTTCAATCAAAATGGTATAGAAGATTCATTTTTTATCTCCACTTCTTATCCCCTGCATTGTCTTTAGAGTTTGGCCTTTAATAGCTTGATTTACACATACTTGGAACACTGTTTTCATAACTGGCTGAAAATACTTATAAAAGCGGAGCAATAACTTTTTAACAATGCCCTTGCTGGAAGGCTTCAAAGCAATGCCCAATAGAAGTTAGCAGTTGGAGCGCATAGGTTTGTATGTGCGAAATTAAAATGTGATATTCCAAGCAATAAAGTAAAAGGTGAAAATCATTAGTTAAAGTAATGCATAAACCATTTATATTACCTGTATAGTTGCTAAATCTCAGCCAAGGTGAATACTAGTCAGGAGGGTGCATAGTGGATTGATACCTCACTCTTGTACATACAAACACATTCATGAGGTTATGGCTTAACCACTTGAACTGAAGACCACTCAAACTGGCTGGAGGCAATTACGACCTGCACTGCTGACTAGGTTTAAGAGTCTTGGCAAAAGTGAAATCATTTGTTAATAATGAATTTGGGACTTTGAATTACAGAAGTATGTTAAAGTGAAACATCTGATTTCGAATATATTGTTAAACATGAAAGGAGGAAATAAATGTGTGTTCTGAAATGCAGACAGAGTGTGTGGTGGTTCCCTCTTTTTTAACAGTGAATACTTAGTCTTTATTAAAAGCATGTTTTAGTACTACACTGGAATTTTAAATATATGGTGATTAAGTATGCGAAAATTTGTGTATGAATGGCTACCTAATAAGTTGTTAAAGTTTTTGATCAAACGCTTTACACTATAAACTAAAATGGACGCTGTATATAACGGAAGGGGTCATAGTGACAAAATAACCCACAGCATCCTTTGCCGTCACGACAGGAGGTCAACAGGAGTGCATGCTTCACAAGAGAAGGTGATCCATGGACACAGCACAGAAGGAAAAGTCACAATCAATGACCTGTAGGTTCTAGTAGCCCAACAAAGGCTACCGTTCTGAAAAACTCTACCCTTTGCAAATAGTGTAACACCACACTCTTATCACCCTTCACGAGTATGTTTGTGTTTGAACACACATAAGCAATCACATTGTCTTCAATTGCCATTAACACAATACTATTGGTAAACCTTCTTAACATGAACATTATTCTCAAACATTTCAAAGTCTGCAAAAACTGCATTCAACCATTTCACTGTCAGCAAAAACCCACAAAAAGTTTGCTGCGTTAAGCTATACCCCCAAACACATCGGTGCCTATAAATGACCCACCTTCTACATCCAGAGTGCTAATACCGCACTGCCCCTCCAAACAAAAAAAAGCATGCAAATTCCCGTTCTACCTGTTCCAGTGCACGAAGAAACTGGTGAAAATCTAACCATGTCAGTGCCCCGAGCCACTTGCGTAAACACAGACACAAGTCTGTGACTTTAAGCTGTGGTATAGAAGATAAGTAATTTGTTTCTTCATTTACAACGGCATTTGTATGTTGATATTAAAGGCAGAGTCATATTTACACACGATTTACGGAAAGATAATACAACTACAAAGGTCACGAAATACAATGTTATTTTAGAAGTATATAAAGCGATATACATAAACAACCTTTATTCAGTAATGAACAGGGGGTGAACAAAGCTGGCGAGATAGGATTCCCTCGGACTTCTACTCCCAACACAGTCAGGCACAGGAAGCTTCTTTTTCGTTCAAAGAATGTGTGAAAATACTACTAGTGTATAAAACATAACTGTAACATGAATTCTCAACCCTGGTTTGCTGCATGTACGAAAAGTCCAAACTCACTCCTTTGGCACGTGTGCCATCGCAGATGACCTTCAAAAAGAAGGTCAAATGCCCCCCCCCCCCCCCTTCAACAACAACAAAAATTACCTGGTCTCCACGGTCAGTGGCCACATCAGTAAACAGGTAGATTTTATTCTAGGGCTCGCTCAAAACGGAGACAAGGCCCTTCAAGTGGCCACAAGTAGGTCTAAACAACTTGCAAATGTCTCATATTGGGAAGGGCACGATTTTGACCAACAGCCTGCAAGCCACAGAAGATCTGTTTTCTTAACAGTACCCATCAAGTACCTGCGGTCAGTTCAACCAATGCCCTCGATAACAGCTTCTCTCCCAAAAGAAAAATGGCATATGTTGTTGGGAGGCCCTGAAGTTGTAGGTGTTCACCATCTAAAATACCTATGGGTGTGAGATTTTACCTCTTTCACAGCTCCCAAGTTTCTCAGTTCCATGCCTGAATAATTCATTTACTCCAGGGTTGTATTAGTATTCTGAGATCTTTTGACAGACTGCAGCCCCCCCCCCCAAAAAAAACATAGAATATATATAAGTGTATACATGTCCCAGAATGCAAATACAAATTTGAGCTATTCATACATGGACTTAAGAGTCACGACCTTTCAATCCAAATGACCATGTAGGGGAAAGGCCTGATTTGGTGAAACCCCATTATCCCTGTAACATTACTCATGATACAACCCGTAGTTAGAAGCATTGGTAATTTGGGGAGGGGGTATAAGGCAATCACTGTCCAGGCTACAGTAGAATTTTATCAAAAATACACCAGTTGAGTGATTTTCTTACATAAGCAAGTTGGCTGGTGTCTGAAAGGCCCCCTCTTAAGCCATAACTCTTAAATCCAATGCACCCACCCCCCAACAAACAACAGAAACTGGTCACATCCGTAATGCTCTTCCACGCACCCCAGAAATATTTTTCTTCACAGGTCTGTGTAGCCACCAAAAGGTTTTCTGTATGCAAATGGGAAAGACCAGTCTCTGAAAGGAAGGGTTTGTATGTCAACGATTTTTTATATTAAATATTGGTTCAGACAAGTAAAGTTACTCCCATGTCACCAGATGTTATGTCTGAAACCGACCAGAGAGCAGGCCCAATTTGTCGATGTTTTTGTGGAGAACACTGTGCAGGACACACACATACTTTCCAATCTCGCAATCCCGGGCGAAGTCCCGAAAAAACAGGCCCTTTTCTGCGTGGAAGGTGAACTTCTGGGGAAGGGGGCTGTTGTCCTTCATATACTCCCAGAGGCTCAGCAGCAGGAGGTGCACTTCGAAGGGGGTGAGGCGGTCGAAGATCTCGTGCATGTTGCTCAGCACTGGAGGTAGCAAGTAGCCTTCCCCCATGCAGGCCACGAGGGCACAGGAGGCCTGCAAGTGCCAGGGAGAGCTTGTGGTGTCGTTGTGCCGGAATCCCTCCCAGTGCCCCATCAGGGTGGCCAGCAGCCCTCGCAGCAGCACGGAACAGTAACACAATGCTGGCCGGCCAAGGGCGACGAAATGCATGAGCTCGAAGAGAAGTGGGCTTTCCCGAAACCTTTTGAAGATGTGGATGTCACGCTCCACCGTGTTGCGGGTGTGCTCCTCGGGGGGCCAGGCCAGCTCACTGTTGGTCACGTCGGGGCACACGTTCTCGACAAGCACCACTGCGACAGTCTTGGCGGCTTCTGGGTTCACCACCACCATGTGCGGCTGTGGCTGCCCCAGGTCGGCCTGGCACTTGCTCCCACTGCAGCAGCGCATCAGAAGGCTCATGAAGTGCTGCACGTTCTGGACGACTTCCTCGTAGGACAGGGCATTGTCAACGTGTGGTGGCTTTAGACCCCGCCCAATGATTCCTGCGTGGAAGACTGCCCAGATGCTCCCTGAGAAGTTGACGGCTGTACCAAACCTTTGGTTGATGTCTAGCAGAGAAGTCTTATTACTGTCCTCCAATGAGGCCTCCTCGGCTGTCCAGGGCTCCGTGCTGCCACCGAAGAGCCCATTGTTGCCCCTGTGAAGTGCCCCTTCCACCAGCTGCTGCAGGATGGCCTTCATGCTAGCAGATGAGATGCTACACAGCCGCAGGAGCAGCTTACCTGTGTGGCTCGTGGCAGTCTCGCACTTCCGGTGCAGGGCTGAGAAGAACAGGTGGACGGCGGCACGCACGATGACCATCAGATGCGCAGGCAGGATAGCTTTGGGCATTGGGCAGACAGACAGAAGCAGGGCGGCTGCTTCGGAAACCTCTGTGTTGCTGTGGAGGAGGAGCTGCCCAAAGTCGTACAGGTAGGAGGAGACCACAGTGGCCACCTGGCTGCTCATGGAGGCAGCCCCTTCGTGCTCCTGCCGCTCCGACTGCATGATAAGTGCCAGGTTGTTGAAGAGCTGCACCATGTGCTGCTCAGAGATGGTGCCAGCGTGTATCTGGCAGACACACATCTTGATGGTGGCGGGCAGGAGGTCTTTCATGGAGGACATCAACACTGCATAGAGCTGGGCGGCCAGGCTCAGTTCCTCTTGACTTTTAGCTAATGTCAACATGTAGAAGAGAGCGTCAGTGGCACAACTAGGGCTCCAGTAGACAGAGAGCAACCCCAGAAGCTGGTGCTGCCAAAGGAAGCGCTTGCGTTCCAGTCTCAGGGTCTCCACGCACAGGTCCCGTATGTGTCCCTTCAGCTCGTCTAGAAATGGTACCGGCCGAGGGGCCGGGTCAGACAGGTTGGGCTGGCTGCGGTTGTAAACCAACTTCTGCAGGTTGAGAAGCAGCAGCTGGATGATGCGATCGCAGGCCTCCCGCACAGCATCGTGGACCGCCAGGCCCGGCGGGGTGATGACTGAGGCCGGCATGGCCGTGTTGACCAGGAACTGCAAGATGCGGTAGGCCCCGCTAGCCATCTGGCAGATGAGATGGACCATGAGGCTCACCATGTTCTCCACATCCTCCCGGGGCAGAGTGGTAAAGTGCTGGTGCAGCTGGTTAAGGACTGCGGGCTTCAGAGAGTCCACCAGTTCAGCCGAGATGGTGCTGAGCAGCATGGGGGACATGACTGCAAGCTGCAGCAGGAAGGGCACGGTGGCCTTCTGCAGCTGATCCCTGGCAGGGCCCAGGCTGTTGTGGAACATCTTCAGCAGCTCCTGCTTGATGCTCTCCGAGTGTCGGGGCGCCAGGTGGCCCAGGATCCCCACCACAGACGCGATCTTGGGAATGCGCCGGTCTGCAGCTGAAGGGAAAAGCATGTCCACTGTGGTAGCGCCATGAGCGCAGAAGTCCTTTAGGCCACAGGAGAGGACGCGACTGATTATGGTGTTGGGGAATGACGAGCCTATGTGGGCGACTACCCAGTCAAAGTGCGGCGAATGCTGGACCGAGGTGTCGAGCAGGGCATCCACGCAGGCGTCGGGGCAGCTGCTGATCATGGAGGACAGGCACTGCGTGTAGATGTCCATGAGAGTGCGCGTGGCCTTGCAAGACATCCACAGCTGCAGCAGTTCATTCAGGCTACTGGCATGAGGGACACCGTGCCGGCCGGCATAGGAGCTGCTCAGCTTGCCCATCAGATCAATGGACCAGGCCGACACAACGGGTGCCCATGCTTTTGGGTTCATGCGCACAAAGTCCGACAGCACGTTCTGCACCTCTTGGACCACGTCGTCGAGATTCGGCATGGTGTGACGGTGGCCCAGGTCACTCTCCAGCTCCACCAGGTAGTTGCCCACGTACTCATCGAAGACGTTGCACAGATGCTCCAGCACAGCACTGCGGGCCGGCGGCAGGTTGCGCAACAGCACAATGGCGCTTCGGGCATGCTCCTTGATGGTGAGTTTAGTTCCAAGAGCCGGGTCCACGCCGCTGAGGAAAGCCTTTATCTCCTGGCCAAGCTCCTGAGGACTGCAGACAGAAAAAAGAAATGAAATCAATGAAAAAAAGAGTAAAAAGGTGAAATTAAACATATCATGACTTTCCAGAAAAGGACAACTTCTTGTAGAGCGAGTCCTGCAGGACTATTCGAGACGGCACTTGTACAAATAAACAAGCCATACATTTTGTCCAGATTAAAAAATGTTTTTACTGCATAAGCTGTGTGCATCCAAGAAAGGTCCAAGTGATCTATAAATGCTAAAGAGAGAACTAAGAAGAGCACAAAGGAATATGCGCTTAGACAAATCCAAGGGGATAATCTAGGAAGCATTTTAACAACTGAGAAAACAATTTAAAAAGAGAATGTTGGGAATTTAAAAAAGTGAAAGCAGAGAGTTTATGGGCCAAACTACTTTACAACGTAAGACATTCAAACTCGAACAAATTCTGGCAGACAATAAATAACTTGTCAAGACCTCGAAATGTATTAACATTGAAGATACAAGAGCAGGAATAGGTTTATTTTCTCAGGGAGAAATTTAAACAGAAACAACTTCAAGACTCGGACGATTGACAATCACTGACCATGACACAGACAACTGAGGACGAATTGATTCCACAGATAAATCAGTCATTCTACACAGCAGAGGAAATAATAAATATAATAAACAAAGGTAAAAGTGATGGAGCTCCTGGCCAGATTGGCATTCCGCAAGCCACTTTTAAATATGATTAGGAGTATTGGAGCTTGCACTTAGAAAAACATTACACTTTTGTAGAAATTAATACTCTAGTTCCGATAGTTGGCAGGGATAAATCATAACCCCTGTTTACAAAGGAGGAGACAGATTCAATAATACAAATTATAGGCTAATTGCCTTACAGGACATCGAAGCTAAGTATTTTACCTCACTTATCCTTAAAGATCTGGTTGACTGGTCAAGAGAATGTAATTTAATTCCAAAAAATCAAACAGGATTTAGAAAGGGCATCGAAACTATTTCAAATATCCTGTCAATTTCACTGATTGCTGAAAAATGTAAAAACAAGAAACAGGACCGAGAGAGAAAGAGAGAGACAGAGAGAGAGAGATTGATTTAAAAGCTGCTTTTGACAGCGTAGACCAGAAACTAAAATGGACTAAATTGAAATCCTGGAATATACTGGAGAGAATACTTAGCGGTCTACTGCTATTTTATACAGATACCTGGGTTTTTGTGAAGCTTGGGAATGAAGGTAGAATTTACAGAAAGGTTTATACCACCATGGGTCCAAAAAAGGGGTGCGTGTTGGCCCAGCACCTATTTAATGTATTCAACTCGAACCTATCTGGAAAGCTCGATGCGATATTGTTCTTTTGAGCTTAACTTGGTGTGTTTAAAAAGACTATTGAACGAATTCTCTGAGTTTCTGGGTGTAAATAAATTGGAACTCAATGTATCTAAAACTAAATCAATGCTCATTACAAACCAAATAGCCTCTGATCATAACATCAGGCTAAAAGGTAACTTATTAGATAAAGTATCATGCTACAAGTATTTGGGATCTTATGTAGATACGTTATCCTTTCGAGACCAGAAAAAATATAAGACGCAGCGAGCAGGGGCTCTAACATTTGTCCTTAAAGCACTTGCAAAGGAACTGGAGGGACCTTCATTAGGACCACTACTGATGACTATTTCTGCTAAAGTACTGCCAACACTATCATACGCCAGTGCCGCTATGCATGGGAAGGACTCAGAAACTCTAAACAAGCTAATAACTAGTATTTATAAAAAAGGTTTTACAGCTCCCCAAGACTGCCTCACCAGCGCAAATTCGCCTAGAATTTGGGCTATTGAATGAAACATTGGGATGACTCTACACGTACATAAAAGGTGTGGTATCAGATAAAACAAAATGTAGAGGAAAATAGTTTCAATGAATCTTAATGGCTGGAATTAGAACAGGAAAAAAACTTGCCAGCCTATAGATTCTTGGAACACACGCTAAAGGTTACTTGTACTACTGATCAATGGACTAAAAATATGCCCTATGCAACATTCAAGCTAGCACTAAACAAAGCTGCAAAGTTCCATTCGTTGCTGGTTGATAGAGGCATATTTTCTAAAAGATCTCATTCTTGGACAGTGATCAATAGCTATAAAATACTGACACAAGCAGTATATTTGTACTCCACTTTTTTTATTAATGTAAAAAGACAATTAATGGCATTACGGTTTGGAAAGTTCCCCACTCTTGCAGACGCCCCGAAATGGAAGCACATGGAGAACCAAAAATGCTGGCTTTGTGGCAATAAAAAGGAAGATTTTGTTCATCTTGTATGCTATTGTAAGATATTGCAACCAGAGCAAATTACCTTTCTACGGAGAGCATTCTTGGACAGATGAATAAAGTTGTGTAGAACTGCTATTATAAGAGGACTCGACTCAACCGACTCCAAATAAATTGCAAATTGATAAAGTTTTTACGAATTCATGAACAAGAACTGAAAGCAAAAGTATCTTAATGAGACATGCAGGAGAATATTTTAACAATTGTGTATATCTTATGATGTTTTAAGAATACAATAATGTAATTTTTTAGGAAATTTTTTGAAATTATGTATGTAATATTGTTATGGTTTTAATTAACTGAAAAATAAACTATTATTATTATTATTATTATTATTATTATTATTATTATTATCCAACAAAGGTCCCATAGGGCATTTTTTTAAAGAGAGGCAACGGAAAGTATAAGTGAAGTCAGTTTTTAACAGCACACTGAAACTATTTCGAAGCAGGCACAGAGAAGGCTCAGGTGGACTCAGGCCATATTCTCAGGCACTGTGACCGCATTGAGCTGTCATCTGGGTATAGTTCCTGGGCTGCCTGTGACAGCGGCATATGGCTGTATTAAATGCAAGGGGAGAAACGCTGCTGGAAGACTTCTGTCCTGTTTAAACCCAGGATGGCAATTTACGTCAGTGAAGAACGGGTAGAATAATCCAAACAAAACAGTGATGTGTTGGCTCTTCCCAAGATAGTCCAAAGGTGAGAGAAAAAATAACTATTTGCTGTTATTGGAAGCGTTGGCAGAGGACGACAAAAGACTCGGGATCATGCCCAAGAAATACTGGCACGAGTTACTTTAAGACTGGTAGGGCCCACCACTTGTACAGCCGGATCTCACTACTCAACTCAAAGCTTATGCGCAGCTATATGCTCCCCGACACAGCCTGGAAGCAGCCCCTATGGTATATATACACGCACACAAAATACTTCCCACGCCGGCCACACAACATGCTCGAATTTCTCTCCATTCATATCCCAACTCTCACAAGCCTATGAGTCCTACGTTCGCCTCAAAACACACCAAAGCGCAGGGATACAATCACGATAACGAAACACACTGAAACAATCCAAACATGGGTCACGAGCACAGCACGCTTTCCCACCCAATGCTCCCCAGAAGTAGCATGTTATTAGTCGCAAATGCCGGTTGTTAGGGTTCGAAGAGCTATACAGATAAAACTACAAAGCAATAAAGGCAGTTCTTTCTGGACAAGAGAAACATGAGCCTTACTTATTTAGTGACATTGTCTGACAGCTGTCACTGTTTAATAACGGCCCACGAACCGTCTTTATTTATCACTGGGGCTATCTACAAAGGAAGCAGGTTTGTTGATACCAGCCCTACCTTAGCGAGGTGCTTGCGCCATGTACCGGTGGGGCCGGTGGTTGCTGCATGAGGACCGAAGCAGAGGAGTCACAGAGAGTGGACATCTCGAATTGAGACAGGAGGGCGCACACCAAGAAACTTCACAGCAAAGAGCACTCGGTGGTTAAATATAGGTTGTTATGGAGCACTCTAAATAGGTAGAACATATCACATAAATTAGTGGTCAAAAACTGGTTTGAAACGGGGAAGTGATGTACGCTGAATAGGAGCAAACGATCACCCTATAAGGGGTTATAAAAGGAAGACGAAATATTTGGAGACTTAGGGGACATTTCATAGGACCGGATACGAGGAAATAGGCTGAGAGGGAGGGCACTCAATAACGTACAAATATCAACTCTTCAATTTTTTTTTGCGGTGCTTAGTTCTGGTGCTCGATTGTTTCCAAGCATCCGACATTTTGACAAATAAGGAAACAGAGACACATTTCCAGTTAGATTAGGGTTTAAAGTGGGAAAGCCGGGTTTGGAAGTCCGTCCGCACAGTAAAGTACATATCGGATGCTATTCTGTAAGCCCAGGTTCCCATCCAACTTCACATTGGTCCGGCCGGAAACGTGTACTCTGGTGCTCAGTGGTTCCAGGAGGGTCGAATACGAAGAATGTAATGAGGCAACCAGAACGTCTGTAACTCACCCCCACCGGAAATGCGTCGGGCGGACGTTATTGTTCGGTACACGAGCCATGCTCATAGCGACCATAGAGACTGAAGAAAGACTCCACCAATGCTCTTTATATAGGAATGTGTACATGCATTGGATTGATGGGGTTTAAGGAGTCTAAAACAGAGTTTTGGTGAACTAGAGGCTAACGTTTCTCTCTAAATGGTGTACCAAAAGGGAAGCGACAGCGATGTCATCCGTGTGGTAGATATAGTGAAAGCAATTCGTACGGTAGCTCCATTCGTTTGACCTGGGTCGTACCGTGCGCCTAGAAATAGGACTAACAGCGATTAAAGAGACATTTGGAACACAAAAACAAGCATTTGCAATGCAATAGGTCTCGCATTAGGAAAGTTTGAGCTATTGGTATTGTAAATGACACTTTTTTTAAATTTATGTGTTGGTTTTGAAAATAGCGAAATTAATAGCTTTGTCATTTACAATGCCAATAGTTTTAACTTTCGCAAATGTGGCACCTATAGCATTTGTACTGCAATATGTGTTGTATTTACGTGACTTAGATGTATTGATATTACAAATAACAATGGCTTTTAATTTATTTAAATAATTAATACTTAAATAAAAGTTATTGTAATTTATAATGGCAATAGCTTAAACTTTTGTAAATGATTTTTGTGAAGATTACGTTCAGTGTACTTTATTGTGACGAAAATCCAAGAACAGAAGTGAATTATTAACATCTTTTTGTGACATTTGTAATAAAGCTTGAAACGTTGAGATAACATATTTGAACCAGTTGTTGGATGGTTGCACAGATTGATGCTGTCGTGGCGCTGAGTGATGTGGTGGCGACGAGTGATGCTGTGGCGTTCAGTGATGCTGTGGTGGCGGATAGTGATGTTGTGGTGCAACGGAGTGATGCTGTGGTTGTGCTGAGTGACGCTGTGGTGATGCGATAGATAGATAGAGTGAGTGCGATAGATAGAGGGAGGGCAATAGATAGAGTGAGAGCGATAGATAGGTAGAGGGAGGGCGATAGATAGAGGGAGGGCGATATATAGATAGATAGAGTGAGGGTGCTAGAGTGAGGGCGATAGATAGATAGAGTGAGGGCGATAGATAGATAGATAGACAGATAGATAGAGTGAGGGCGATAGATAGATAGATACATAGATAGATAGATAGATAGATAGATAGATAGATAGATAGATAGATAGGTGGCAATAGATAGATAGATAGATAGATAGATAGATAGATAGATAGATAGATAGATAGATAGATAGATAGACAGATATATAGATAGATAGATAGAATGAGGGTGATAGATAGAGTGAGGGCGATAGATAGATAGATAGATAGATAGATAGATAGATAGATAGATAGATAGATAGATAGATAGATAGATAGAGTGAGGGCAATAGGTAGATAGAATGAGGTCTATAGATAGATAGATTGATGGCGAAAGATATAGATAGATAGATAGATAGATAGAGGGCAATAGATAGATAGAGTGAGGGCGATAGATGGATAGATAGATAGAGTGAGGGTGATAGATAGATAGAGTGAGGTCAACAGATAGAGTGAGGGTGATAGATAGATAGATAGATAGATAGATAGAAAGATCGATAGATAGATAGATAGATAGATAGATAGATAGATAGATAGATAGATAGATAGATAGATAGATTAGAGTGAGGGCGATAGATAGAGGGAGGCCGATAGATAGATAGAGGGAGTCTGAGTCAGCGAGTCTGTGTCAGTGAGTCTGAGTCCGAGTCTGTGTCAGTGAGTCAGTCAGTGTCAGTGAGTCTGAGTCAGTGAGTCTGAGTCAGTGAGTCAGTGTCAGTGAGTCAGTGTCAGTGAGTCTGTGTCAGTGAGTCTGAGTCAGTGTCAGTGAGTCTGAGTCTGTGAGTCTGTCAGTGAGTCAGTGAGTCTGTCAGTCTGTCAGTGAGTCTGAGTCAGTGAGTGTCAGTGAGTCAGTGTCATTTACAAAATTTTAAAGACACGTGTACCTTGAGTTTTTTTATAATATGTGCAGTTCACTAATATAAAAGTAATAATATATTAATTAAAAAGTGAAGGTGGTACACAAAGACTTGTCTGAATTGGATCTAATAACCTACAGAAAACAAACTTTAAAAAAAGTGAATTTCTGCTCAAGAAATCTTGATAAATAAATGCTTCTCACACTTTCGAAAATGAATGCCTTTTCAGCTAATTTAAAATTGAAGCGCACTGCTTGGCAGGGTCGATAGCCGATGTGTAGGCATTAGCTGACAGCAGAAGCGGCACAATGACTGCTTTACATAATAATGCAAATGTAAACTGATAAAGACACAAGCTCCGAGAGGTCACAATTAAAGGTCAAAGTGCCATTTCCAACCCGATTGGGTTTTGGTTGGAAAAGAGACAGAGAACGGGCGAGGATATTAGGTAACTGTCTCATTTGCATTGATGCCTCTGCTGTCTATTGCCGTCTTGACAGTGACGTGTCCTATGAGTCACAGCTGGAGTGGCGGCACATTACGTGTTATGGCAGCTGACGTGCACGTTCTACCTTAGAACACCGATGGGTAATTCCCATTTAAATAACCAACTTGAATACAGCATATCAAGTTCAGTGGAGGGCAAAGAATACATTTAAAATGAAAGAGTGAATGATGATAAAAGGAGTATCCACTCGTATACCGCCAGCCAATGCCCTTCACTGACCCGGTGCGCATGCGCATGGCAACGTTGTTATTCAGTTCAGATCAAAGGACCATGCAGGGCTTTTAGCTGCATATGGTCCTCGTCAGTCAAACATGAGCAGAACAAGCATTGGCGAAGTCGAAAGATCCTGCCTGTGCAAGATCTTATGCCTTTGTCAATGTTATTTCAGCCATGCTGTACAGCAGCACGGATGCAGTGAAGCTTGGCTGAAAGCTGTTATTAATTTCAGCCAAGCTGCACTGCATTTGAACTGCTGTAGAACATGGTTTAAATAAATAAATGTTAAAAAAAACACAAACACTTAAAGGACACTCACCCAAAAAACAACAATGCACGGACAGTGGAGTGCGGGTGGGGAGAGAGGGGGGCGGAATGGCACGGACAGCGGAGTATGGGTGGGGGGGGAAGCGCCGGAAACGCACAGACATCGAATAAACTGTTGAACTGTATGTATTTGCAAGTACCTCGAGTTGTGTAAGCACATGCTTGTAACACTGCAAGCTAGGGTTATAGAATAACAAGCTCTCGGCATTGCGTGGCAGGGGTGTGGGGGAGCAGGGGAGCGCGTTCCTTTGAAATCGGAAGGGTGGGAGGCAACGAGCATCTGGGGTGTGAGCGATAACAAAAGTAAGAGGGGGAGCAGGAAGTGATGCGTGGCGGGTGGGGGAGCAGGGGAACGGCGTTGCTTTGAAGTCGGAATGTTGGGAGGGAACGAGCATATGGGGTGTGAGTGAGAAGTGAGGCAGAGCGCGCGCTGGCGAAGCTTCGCGCTTGAATGCCTCACATGCATTGGGCAGAATCCGCACTCCAAAACCTCTTGGTAGGATTTGCTGGTGGCCCTCTATATGTCTCGCCAGCAATGCGTAAGCACATTGGCAGGTCAAGACCTAATAACCATCGCACGTTGGAGAAAATAAGGGCCCCTTTGATATCTTATGTGGCCAGTTTTTTCAGTAAACAAGGAGATCAAATAAACACAATGCCTAACTCCATACCAGGTGTGGCCTAGCTATAAGAAGGATCTGTGCTCGTACATTTCTGATCATGGGGCCACTTGTCAGCTTCCTAGGTCAGGCAAGTTGTCAATTCCTGGTGTGAGATAATGCTGCTGCCCTAGACAGTAGTTTTATTAAATCTAGTGAGACCACAAATTATCCAGGACCAATCTATTACAAAATGTAATTCTGTATGAGCACCTCAAACATGTGCCGTGTAGTGGTTTCAAAGTACTGCACGGGCTATTGGATAACAAGCATTGGCATAGCCAATAGGTCTCGCCTTTGGGGCCTTATAAGTGGTTAGCCAGAGGTTTTGGTTTTGCCTTTGTTGTTGAGCAATGTCATAGCTAAGTGTGGCTGCTATGTTGCATGTTGAAAAATTATATTAAAGAAGACTGATCACATTATTTTGTAGGCACGTGTATACATTAACATGTGAATAGTATTTCTTTTTTGTGCGGATTTATATAGCTCGAACGCGACCCAAAGGTATTGGAGCTCTTTACATGAGCACGAGTTATGTAACACAAGGACACATTTTTTTTTGGTAGGCAGGGGGAGTGTAGTGGTCTTCACAGTAAATAAGTGTAGAGATGACACTTGTAATAAATAAGTAAAATATATTTATTTATATGAAGTTAAGTAGAGTATATACAATAGCATGCAGCCCAGTGGAGCACAAATGGAAGAATGAATCATAACATTTTCTAACAGTAGAAATAGAATACATCCATTACATATACAACATTCTGTTATTACATAGTTATTATTCTTTCACCTCATTCCTTAAAGGAATATCCCATTACTACACATCCCCTTTCTTAATAAACTTTAAATATACATGGGTAAAAAGAGAAACCATAAAAAAAGAAGTGCGTTGGAAAAGGGTGAGCGTGCACATTGTGCTTACCTTCAAATCCCGCATTGGAACGTCTTCAGTCTTGGCACGAAGGAGTTCGGAGACGCGTGTGGCGTAGTACCTCTCGTCAGTTCTTCCACGTCATCACGCTTAGGGGTCACGCACGGCGGCCATTTTGGAAACTCTGTTTTTATGCAGTTTCCATGACAACATTCCTACGAGTTCCTTTTTTGAGTTCAATTGTGAGCGTTCGCGTTCACTCAGGGATTATTCGCCTGTAAATCATTTTCCTCTGCACAACGCTCACAGTGGATCCACAGTATTTATTTAATGTGTATTTTTGTACTGTTTTCATGAGGATTAATGCATGCAGCATCAGTTTCTGGAAGTTTTACTTACAATTCTCGAAGCGGAAAAGCATACACATGCCACCTTTATTATAAGTGATCTGATATTATTACTGTAACTGTGCAGAATTATTTCTGGACAATTTTGGTGTGGAAATTCAACGTAGAAAGTAACTTTTATTAAAAAAATATCAAAGAAACATGTCTACTGCAGCAAATTCATCAAGACCAAACACATCAGGGGATACCAATGTGTCAAATCTTCAAATCAACTCACCCAAGGAATTTTTGTCGGTTCCTGGAGAACCAGTGGTTTCATGGTTGGATTGGAAAGAATATTTTCTTAATTATATAGCGAATTTAGAAGATGTTAACGGTGCATTTTCCCCTGAGAGAAAAAAAAGAATGCTTTTATATTCCTTAGGCTCAGAAGGTTTACGTATCTTTAATGAACTGCATACACATGAAAGATCTGAGGGGGATTTAGATGTTTTTAAGACAGCTTTGTTAAACCTGGATAACCATTTTTCTCCTTCAGTGTGTATAGCAGTCACTAGACATTCTTTCTTTCACAGAAAACAAGAGAAACATGAATCGGCAGAGGAATATGTATCAGCATTAAAGAAGTTAGCGAGTAAGTGTAAGTTTGCTCAGTTGCATGACGAACTCATTCGGGACCAAGTAGTCATGTATACTAAAAATAAGAGTTTACAGGATAAACTATGGGTGGAGGGTGATAATTGTCTTAAGGACATTATTGTCATGGTAAAGAAAGCTGAACTTTCTGAACGGTGTGCTAAAGTTACTCTTTCCCAAGACAAGAAAGGTCCAGAAGAAATCGTAGGAAAAGTGGTTGAAAAGTACGTTGTTTATAAAAATTATAGAAATGCTAAATATGAAAAAAAAAAAGCGAGCATTCCTGAAAGGAGAAAATCTGATGATAATGAACAGAAGAAGTTTAGGAATGTGATTTGTTACAGGTGTGGTAGTTATTCACATTTTGCGACGTATGAAAAATGCCCTGCTAAGTCTGCAAAATGCATGGAATGTGGTTTGGTGGGACATTTGTCTAGATTCTGTATTCGAAAAAGTAAGAAAAAGTCAAAAGGAAAAGTTACGTATGTACAAGATGGTGATGATAGTTGTTCATCGTCTTCAAGCGATAATGATGCTCAAGTGAATTTAATACAAAAGAAAAAAGTGGTACTAAATATCACTAGTGACTCCTCCTCTAAACCTTTGTGTCAGGTTTCATTGGGTGGAATCACAGTCCAATTAGCAGCAGATTCTGGATCTCCTTTTACCATTGTGTCACAGGATGTTTGGAAGAATCAGTTTGTCAACAAAATTGGAGAATGGTTAGAATCCAATGATGTCTCTGCTGAGAGTTTTACGGGTGAAAAAATTGACGTTAGGATTTAGAACTTAAATTTTCCGCTTTAAGGAGAGACAATCTGTAGGAAAATTGTATATTGCCAAGGAGGGTCCATCGGTTTTAGGATGGAAAGATCAGAAATTGTTGGACATCATTCTGAAACCGAATAGCAAAGAACAAGTGTTAATCTCGTGAGAAAGTGAGGACACTAAGAAATGGGTGTTACAGGAGTTTCCAGAAGTGTTTGAGAATCGTATGGGGAAATTAAAGGGTTTCACCCATAAAATTCACTTAAAGGAAGGAGCAGTTCCCAAAATCCATAACGCTAGGAATATTCCTTTCATTATCAGACATGAAGTCAAAGGAGAGTTGGAAAAAATGCTTGCTAATAAGGTCATCGAACCCATTGAAGCAGCCGAATGGGTTTCTCTATTGGTCGTAGCCCGTAAATCCAATGGCAAGGCCCGTTTGTGTGTGGCTTTAAGGTACCTTAACAGCAAAATTGTGGTCGACCAGTTCCCTCTCCCCAGAATTGATGAAATGCTTTCCTTGACACGCAATGCCAAATGGTTCTCCGCTTTGAATCTTTCGGCTTCGTATCATCAAGTGTGGCTAGACAAAAACAGCAGACAATTCACATCTTTCTGTACACCATTTGGGTGTTACAGGTTTAAACGCATGCCGTTTGGTTTGGCGTCAGCTGCTGCAGTATTTCAGAGACTGATGTCAAACCTGTTTAGCCAAATTCCTGAGGTCATATTTTTTCAAGACAACATCTTGATAATGGGGAAGGACAAAACTCAACACGATTCCGTGTTAAGAGAAGTTTTGTCCATTCTCAAGAATAATGGTTTGATAGCAGAAAGTAGTAAATGCAAGTTTTCTGAAAGGTCTGTCACATATTTAGGCCATGAAATTGGAGGCTGTGGCATTAAACCCAAAATGTCTTTGGTGGAAGCTATTCTGAATGCTCCTTCTCCTAAGTCAAAGGACGAATTGCGATCCTTCATAGGGTTGGCAGAATTCTATTAGAAATTTGTCAATAATTTTTTGCAGAAAACATATGAGATGCGTATGTTAATGTAAAAAAGTTCCTTTTGTGTGGAGTGATATTTGTCAAAAATCGTTTGAGAGCATTAAAAAAGCCATTGCACATGCTCCTGCATTACAAGGTTTTTGTCAGGAATCGCCCATAAAGCGCCTGCCGAGGTTTTAACTATATCTCCCAGAAGGCCATGGGGGATATCAGGCGTTTACAAATAAGCGTCTGGCGTACACACGAGTGTGCGTAATTCCTTTGTCGAGTGCTGATGTTTACAGGAAGTCGCTGGGAAGCAAGAGCCACCTTACACGGATCCGAGATCGGGATGAGTGTTTTCTGATGCATTTCAAGGCGGCGGTGAGGAATACCGCGGACGCCTTCTTCGTGACTTTGCCTCATTGTTCTGAATTCATTTCCTAAGGCGGCGGTTAGGAATACCGCGGCAGTCTTAATATCGTGTTTGGATCTTCTCCTGGGTAACATTCCACGGGCGGCAGTGACGTAACCGCAGATGCCCGACTTTGTGTTTGCTTTGCTATTTCTTTTGGCGAGCAGCTTAGGGCGGCGGTATATAAACCGTGGAAGCCCAGCGCTTGCATCATCATGAACCAACGTTATTTCCTGGAAGCCAAGAGAAATATTACTTTGGCTATTCTAGGGAAGCAAAGTTTAATTCTGATCTTTTGTGTGTAAATAAGGAAGAGGAAACAATTCGTACCTTTTGGCAGTTTTTGTCTTGATACTGCTGGAAGGAGAAATTATTTTTGAACAATATATCCCAGAGAACTGGAATTGTCATTTCGAAGAACCTTGTTATGAGTGGAGTGCTGGCAAGTATAAGCTGATCCTTTTGACAAATAAGGTATGATGATACTATTAGCGAGACTATATGAGAGTAGACTGTAAACAGTGCATGTTCTGATCTCTGTTACTTTCTTGTTTCAGGTTCTCATCCCCGCTGTTCCTACCCCTTCCTTTTTTCCATCGCCTGATCACCCTTCAACTCTGTACGCTTTTAATCAGAGTTCAGGGATATCGGGAGGTGGACCCTTATTTGCATCATCCAGATCCTGAGGAGTACAAACCTGACAGAATTACGCACCCAAGATAGGATACTCCTCCCGGTCTGGGTGTTACAAATGATGGCGTCTATGGATGATGTCATTCTGGCATTAGCACTAGTACAGCAGGAGTTAGCTGCATCTAGGTTAGAGACAGCTGCATTAAGGGAAAGAGTAGACAAGTTAACAAAAAATCCATTTGATGTGACCGTTACTAGCAATCCCCAAATTCAGGTCACGGTTCCTTCACCTATACCCTTAGCTAGTCCTGAGAGATATGCAGGGGATCCCACTAAGATACAGATTTTTTTGACGCAAATAATACTTCATTTTTCTTGTAAGCCGTCGTCATTTCTAACATATCATTTCAGGGTGGCCTTTGCAATCTCATATCTCATTGGGGACGCAGCTAATTGGGCTGTTCCTTTAGTCAGGAACAATGACCCCATATAGTCTAGCTGGGAAGCATTTCGGGCTGCGTTTGAACAGGTGTTCGATAGATTGACTACCACTTTTAGTGCTGATAAAGAGGTATTGGAGCTACGACAGGGAAAAAAACGACCTGGTGACGTATCTCACATCCTTTAATCGTTTAGTGGCCGAAGCTTCATGGCCTGAGGAAAAGAGGATGTCTCTTTTCTACCAAGGGCTACGTGACGGCTTGAAGGATTTGATAGCCCAGATCGATCCACAGCCGACCAGCTGTGCTGACTTAATCAGTTTAACGCTTCGTTTAGACGGTAGGATGTCTGAAAGAAGTGGAGAAAGGCCACGAGGAGAGAGGGCTTATTACAGGTCTGACAAAAACACTAGGCAAGAACTCACCATGGGAGAAAATACTAGTGAACCCATGGAGATAGGGGCCATGCTAGCACCTCTATCACGTGCTGAGAGAGAAAGCCGCCGTACTCAGGGGTTGTGCATGCACTGCGGGATAAAGGGGCACTTCGTAGGTGAATGTCCTTCTAAACCGAAGACGCAAGGTTTTTCATACCGAAACAAAAAGTCGTCTGTTTCTGTTGTAAGCACTGAGTCCGGGGCATCTGTCATATATCCTTATAATGCACCAGTGGAGGGGACTGGAAAATACCTTCTCTAGCAAGCAGCAAGTTAAAGGATACGAATCACACATAGTATTGATAGTGGGCCTGGAGTACAAACAAAACATACATCAGGTTCTAGCCATGTTGGACTCCGCAGCTACAGGGAACTTTATTGACAGTGGGTTGGTGAAGCAGTTGTCGATAGAGAGTTTACCTCGTGAAACTCCTGAGGAAGTTCTTGCGGTGGATGGTAAGCCATTAAAATCAGGTTTACTTACCAACCAAACCAAAACCCTAATGCTTTCAATAGCTGACGGGAAGCGTCAGCATCTGGAACACATTACACTGAACATCATAGAAGCTCCTCAATATGAGGTGATATTGGGAATGCCGTGGTTTTGGCATCATAACCCAACTATCGACTGGAAAGAAAAGTCAGTCAAGTTTTATCTAAAGAGTGTGAGGATCACTGTTTACAGGAACCTAGGTCTCAAGCTGCGGCTTTGTCCTATCCGTTTCAGGTGGTTACCGCAGCGGAAAAAGAGGTATCATTACCTATAGAATACTCTTCATTTCCGGATGCGTTTAGTAAAACCCAGGCCGAACAGCTTCCACCACACAGAATATACGATAGTCAGATTGACCTAATAGAGGGGGCCACCATTCCAGCTTGTAGAGTGTATGCCTTATCGGATCCTGAAACAAAACATCTCTGAGAATATGTAGATCACTTTTTAGAAATAGGTTTCATTCGACCCTCTCGCTCTCCCGCTGCTTCTCCTCTTTTCTTTGTAGCTAAAGTTAGTGGTGAGTTGAGAGCTTGTTGTGACTACAGAACATTGAATAAAAACACCATCCGTAATTGATACCCCCTGCCTTTGATTACGGTTTTGACCAAGTACGGGAAGCAACCATTTATACTCGTTTAGACCTAAGAGGGGCATATCATTTGGTCCGCATTAAGGAGGGGGATGAGTGGAAAACTGCCTTTAAAACAAGATATGGGCTGTTCGAATATACAGTTATGCCATTTGGGCTTTGTAACCCCCGACAGCTTTCCAATATTTCCTAAATGATGTCCTGAAAGAGTATGTGGATCACTTCGTGGTCGTTTACATAGATGATATTCTTCTGTATTCAGTGTCAACCGAGGTACATACACCTGATGTGGTGCGAGTGTTGGAGAGATTGAGAGAATACCATCTGTTTTGCAAACTGAGCAAATGTGAGTTCGGAGTACAAGAAGTGGAATTCCTAGGGGTGATTTTATGTCCAGACGGTTTAAGCATGGCAAAACGTAAAGTACAGGCAGTACAGGAATGGCCTCTTCCTAAATGTGTTCGAAACATTCAATGCTTTTTGGGGTTTGCGAATTATTATCGCAGATTTATTTTGAATTTTCCCAAGTGGCAGTACCCATCACCCAGTTACTTCGTAAGGGGGTACCCTTTGTCTGGACTCCAGAAGCCTCTCAGGCATTTACCTACTTGAAACAAGCTTTCACCACAGCTCCCGTGCTCAAACATCCCCAAATGGAGGCGCCTTTTGTAGTTGAAGCCGATGCTTCAGACGAAGCCATTGGAGCCATTTTGTCTCAGAGGGACAAGGTAACTGGCCAGTTACACCCAGTGGCGTATCTCTCTAAAAAACTCAATGCAGCAGAAAGGAACTACACCATAGCCGAGAAAGAACTATTGGCCATAAAAAAGGCTTTTCAGGAATGGCGACATTATCTCTGTGGGGCTCGATACCCTGTCACTGTGTACTCCGACCATCACAATTTGCAATACATGAAGACGGCACGTCATCTCACACAAAGGCAAATGAGATGGACACTGTTCTTTGCAGAGTTCGACTTCGTGATAACCTACAGACCAGAGACAGACAACCGTAAAGCATCCATAGTAGAGAGGCAAATCAGTATCCCCGAGTCAATCATCAATCCAACTAAAGTTGTCTGTGCTATACAAATCGATCAATTCCTCACGGAGGTGACCAGGAACAAATCAGCAGACTGGTGGGTGGCATGGGCAGCGGAGGATAACACCCGTAGTATAAAAAAACGGCTTGCCATTCCAAAACATTGGATTGTACTTATCTGCACAGGTCTACAGAAAAAGGCTTTTGAATGGTGTCATGTTTCACCTTTGGCTGGACATCCAGGTATCCACAAAACCACAGACTTAATGCGACGTCATTTCTGGTGGAAAACGATGATGAAAGATGTTCTTATTTGGGTGTCCGATGCGAAGAATGTGCCAGAGGAAAAGGGGAGACCATAGGGAAAAAAGGAAAACTCATGCCGTTGCCCATTCCTCATCAAGCTTGGCAGAATATCAGTATCGACTTCATCACCGGCCTTCCTATGGATCAGGGACATTCGGCCATTTTGGCAAAAGTCCAGAGCACACAACAGTATAAATAGACTGGTTTGTCTAATCGTAATGATCGTAGGGATAGACCGGACCAAGTGTATAGTTTTCAAGGGTTTTTATTCACCACAGTGTTCCCGACTTGGGAATCACTGCGCACATAAATCAAGCCGACACGTGTTTCGTCACAACATATGGCTGTGATTCTTCAGGGCTGATATCAATGATCAGGATCGTTGTCCACATTCGGAAACCGTTTGAGGTCGACGTAATAACTCCGACCTTACCACGGCCATTGTGCCTCCGTAACTTGTATATACAACAAGTTCGGTAAACTTAGGGACCGGCATCGGCATTTCCGATTGGTGCCGCCCTTCCCAAACTCCATTACCACCAGATTAGGACCGGGTTGGAACTATCACCGGCTCACAGACAACGCTCCTGATCATTGATATCAGCCCTGAAGAATCACGGCCATATGTTGTGACGAAACAAGTGTCGGCTTGATTTATGTGCGCAGTGATTCCCAAGTCGGGAACACTGTGGTGAATAAAAACCCTTGAAAACTATACACTTGGTCCGGTCTATCCCTACGATCATTACAATTAGACAAACCAGTCTATTTATACTGTTGTGTCGTGCGATGGTGGTCTGGAGTATGAGGTGAAAAGTATTCTGGATTCACAGTATCGTCGGGGAAAGCTATGGTATCTCATCTCATGGAAAGGTTAAACATCCGAGGATTATTCTTGGGAGCGATGTGTCAATGTCCATGCACCCGACGCTGGCATCGCCTTCTTTCGCAGGTATCCCACTAAGCCTGGATCTAGGAGGCGCTGGACAGGAGGACCTACTGTCAGGAATCGCCCATAAAGCGCCTGCCGAGGTTTTAACTACATCTCCCAGAAGGCCACGGGAGATATAAAGCATTTACAAATAAGCGTCTGGCGTACACACGAGTGTGCGTAATTCCTTTGTCGAGTGCTGACGTTTACAGGAAGTCGCTGGGAAGCGAGAGCCACCTTACATGGACCTGAGATCGGGGTGAGTGTTTTCTGATGCATTTCAAGGCGTCAGTGAGGAATACCGCGGACACCTTCTTCGTGACTTTGCCTCATTGTTCTGTATTCATTTCCTCTTCGGGATCCGGCGGGAGCCTTGAAAATGCAGACCGGCAAAGATTCTTTTGTTGCCTGTTTGAACAGGGTGGTCACTCCTTGACCACAAGAGAGATTTCTTCCATCTCCAGTTGATGTGGAATGTCGAAGGTCCAAGATATATGTTGCAGAGTTTCATCCAGGGTAATCTCAAGTCCTAGGGAGTGGGATCCTATTCTTATAGTAAGTTTAGGGGTTGGAATAACTCTAGGGTCCCAACTATGGGAGGGTCTGGGGAGGGGGTGGTTACACCCCTTCCCTTTTGTCCAGTTTCGCGCCAGAGCTGAGGCTGAGTGCCCCAGCAACCAGTTTGAAATGGGAAATGCATGGAGCACCTTGTGTGCCCCAGGCAGTGTCTGAAAAGCATTCACTGAATGCAACCCACCCTGCCCCAATACACTAAAGCCTGTCTGGGGAGGTGCTGGCACCTTCCTGGACGGGAAATCTATTGTCCTGGCCTCCCCTGCCGGAGTTTTGTCCAGCAGTAGGAGGGCAGACTCGAGTCTGTGGCAGCAGCATCCATTTTGTGATGCTGGGGCTCTGTTTAACTTTAACCGGGTTTACCAGTAACTACATGTCTTCTCCCTCTAGAAGGGTGGAATGCTACCCCCACCGCCAGAACTGGCGGTGGGTAGTATTCCAAAGCGTTTGACACCTTACACGGCATGTTTTGATAAAGCCAAACCAAAGTTAGCATTAACCGTGAGGATTATAATGCACTTAAGAGTATATGGTATGGCTATATAATAGAACAGCTATAAGGAGATAGTTCCGAAAGCAGCAGAGGGGCTCAGCTCATGCTAGAGCACCCTCTCACACAAAACCAAGCACTCTGCCTCCAGGATTGTTAAGTCCTGCCATAGGAGTGGCTTATAGGTTAATATGTATATATATATATATATATATATATATATATATATATATATATATATATATATATATATATATATATATATATATATATATATATATAGATACAAGATGCCTGTGACATGAGAGGCACACTGCAGGGCTCTCCCCTCCGGGCTGGCATGTCTCAGTGCGCTTCACCACGTTGCAAGGAATAGTATGCCCGACGCGTTTCTGGGGGACTCCCCCCGTCTTCAGGGGCTGCTTCCAGTCGATTCTCAATGTTCGTCACCTGTTTTATGGACACATTCTATCAGGCAAATCCGTGGACAAGCATATGTCCTGTTTGGCTGGAATTATGGGATTTGTAGTCCATGGTGATACAAACACATCGATCGTCTTGGGTACATGATGCTTGATTTGATACCTTAAGTAGGCTGCTTGTTGTGCTTTAGCGCGCTGTAATTAAATGACGAGTCCTGCGCTCTTTGTACAGCCAAAGGTTTGGATGCTATGAGCTTCATCCTGCTGCTTCACCGTTATAGAACAGCAGGCGATGGTGCTCTCTCCGCGGCCAGGTAGCCGCGTAGAAATGTAGATACAAGATGCCTGTGACATGAGAGGCACACTGCAGGGCTCTCCCCTCCGGGCTGGCATGTCTCAGTGCGCTTCACCACGTTGCAAGGAATAGTATGCCCGACGCGTTTCTGGGGGACTCCCCCCGTCTTCAGGGGCTGCTTCCAGTCGATTCTCAATGTTCGTCACCTGTTTTATGGACACTTTCTATCAGGCAAATCCGTGGACAAGCATATGTCCTGTTTGGCTGGAATTATGGGATTTGTAGTCCATGATGATACAAACACATCGATCGTCTTGGGTACATGATGCTTGATTTGATACCTTAAGTAGGCTGCTTGTTGTGCTTTAGCGCGCTGTAATTAAATGACGAGTCCTGCGCTCTTTGTACAGCCAAAGGTTTGGATGCTATGAGCTTCATCCTGCTGCTTCACCGTTATAGAACAGCAGGCGATGGTGCTCTCTCCGCGGCCAGGCAGCCGCGTAGAAATGTAGATACAAGATGCCTGTGACATAAGAGGCACACTGCAGGGCTCTCCCCTCCGGGCTGGCATGTCTCAGTGCGCTTCACCACGTTGCAAGGGATAGTATGCCCGACGCGTTTCTGGGGGACTCCCCCCGTCTTCAGGGGCTGCTTCCAGTCGATTCTCAATGTTCGTCACCTGTTTTATGGACACTTTCTATCAGGCAAATCCGTGGACAAGCATATGTCCTGTTTGGCTGGAATTATGGGATTTGTAGTCCATGGTGATACAAACACATCAATCGTCTTGGGTACATGATGCTTGATTTGATACCTTAAGTAGGCTGCTTGTTGTGCTTTAGCGCGCTGTAATTAAATGACGAGTCCTGCGCTCTTTGTACAGCCAAAGGTTTGGATGCTATGAGCTTCATCCTGCTGCTTCACCGTTATAGAACAGCAGGCAATGGTGCTCTCTCCGCGGCCAGGCAGCCGCGTAGAAATGTAGATACAAGATGCCTGTGACATGAGAGGCACACTGCAGGGCTCTCCCCTCCGGGCTGGCATGTCTCAGTGCGCTTCACCACGTTGCAAGGAATAGTATGCCCGACGCGTTTCTGGGGGACTCCCCCGTCTTCAGGGGCTGCTTCCAGTTGATTTTCAATGTTCGTCACCTGTTTTATGGACACTTTCTATCAGGCAAATCCGTGGACAAGCATATGTCCTGTTTGGCTGGAATTATGGGATTTGTAGTCCATGGTGATACAAACACATCGATCGTCTTGGGTACATGATGCTTGATTTGATACCTTAAGTAGGCTGCTTGTTGTGCTTTAGCGCGCTGTAATTAAATGACGAGTCCTGCGCTCTTTGTACAGCCAAAGGTTTGGATGCTATGAGCTTCATCCTGCTGCTTCACCGTTATAGAACAGCAGGCGATGGTGCTCTCTCCGCGGCCAGGCAGCCGCGTAGAAATGTAGATACAAGATGCATGTGACATGAGAAACGCGTCGGGCATACTATTCCTTGCAACGTGGTGAAGCGCACTGAGACATGCCAGCCCGGAGGGGAGAGCCCTGCAGTGTGCCTCTCATGTCACAGGCATCTTGTATCTACATTTCTACGCGGCTGCCTGGCTGCGGAGAGAGCACCATCGCCTGCTGTTCTATAACGGTGAAGCAGCAGGATGAAGCTCATAGCATCCAAACCTTTGGCTGTACAAAGAGCGCAGGACTCGTCATTTAATTACAGCGCGCTAAAGCACAACAAGCAGCCTACTTAAGGTATCAAATCAAGCATCATGTACCCAAGACGATCGATGTGTTTGTATCACCATGGACTACAAATCCCATAATTCCAGCCAAACAGGACATATGCTTGTCCACGGATTTGCCTGATAGAAAGTGTCCATAAAACAGGTGACGAACATTGAGAATCGACTGGAAGCAGCCCCTGAAGACGGGGGGAGTCCCCCAGAAACGCGTCGGGCATACTATTCCTTGCAACGTGGTGAAGCGCACTGAGACATGCCAGCCCGGAGGGGAGAGCCCTGCAGTGTGCCTCTCATGTCACAGGCATCTTGTATATATATATATATATACTATATCTAAGTATCTAAGTAAGGGGTGATTACACCACCTTACCCAGGCTGCAATTGCAGACCTGTGGTGTCAGTTTGGAAGGCTAACCAGAGGTGGCACAATACATGCTGCAGCCCCTGGTAGGCCTCTGGTGCACCTATGCCCTGGGTACCTAAGGTACCATATACAGGGGCTCACAAGGGTTACCCAGTAACCAATCTCGTATGAACCTAAATAACATTGAGTCCATTTTATAGAGAAAGCAGATAGACTGGGGCCCTGAATAGCAGGGTCCCAGTTCAGCTAAGTTGAAAACCAGCAAAACACCAGGCAAAAAGTGGGGGTAACCATATAGTCAGATTCCACCTTCCTATACACACCGTTTACCTTAACTCACATAAGAGCAGTTTTTGTTACACGTGCCGCTGCCGTGGTGCTGAAAGTTAAACAACAAAAACACGCACTCCCTTTATCTTACTTTCCTTTGAGGTACCTGGGGGTGGCACAGAACTCCAGGGCCCGTAGTTATGCAGTTTAATACTATTGGTGCAACAATATTACTTTTTGCATGTCTAACCAGTTATAATGTGTGTAAGGCTAGACCTATTGGATATGTTTTTTTTTATTTTGTGAGTTTTTTAAATGTAGTTATTGTGAGAATGTGATAGTTAGTTAGTGAGAGAGTTTATTAGTGAGAGTATGTTAGTGAGAGTGATTTATTTTTGATAGTGAGTTTGTTAGTTATTGTCTGAGAGATACAGGGTTTTTTTGTAACTGGGAGTTTGTTACAGTGAGTGTGTATGTGATAGAGAGTTATTTATTCAGTGTGAGTGAGTGTGTTAGTTTGTGAAAGATAGTGTGAGAGTTTGTTAGTGAGAGAGAGTGGGATATAGTTATTGAGAGTGATTGGAAGAGTTCTTTTTTTAGTTAGTAATAGATAGTGATTAACTCAGTTAGAATTATACATTGATTTCAAGCGACAAAAGATATCCCTTGCAGCCGCATGTCAGTAGATTCCCCTGGATGCTTTTATGGTTTAAGCATTGTTTTATTGTAGAACCATGGTGCTAACACTGCACAACCGAACAAGAGGAGGAATAAGTGGCTGCGTGTTACTGGGAAATAGGTCCTGAAATTAAAGCAATTTATACAAATATGAAACCGTGGTTTCACAGAAGAAGAAAAAAGACGTACAAGTTCATAGTTTATGGCGCATACATTTTTTTGGTTTTAATAGCAAACCTGGGAGCCAATTTTTGTGTTAATATTTTTATTATTTAAAAAAAAAAAGAAGAAAAATCCAAGTGCAAACAGAATAGTTGCATGTACTTTAGTCAGTATGGTTTGTTGCATTATAAATGCCAGTGTTAGGAGTCAATTATTTAAGATCAGAATTTATCTGCAGACAGTTCTATGGTTAAAATAAAGGGAGTCCAAGCCCCTTTTCCGCGATTGAATTGCTTCGTCTCAGTTGTCCTATATCGATTCAATAACTTTCCTCCCTGTTCTGGACCTCATCCTGGGGAGGATCATTTCCCACAGTGTTCTAATTGGATGAACAAGCTGTATCCTTGAGATGGAGAGTTTTTTTTAAAATTAATGATTCGAGACGAGTTTTAGTAAACAGGAAGAAGTGGCGCTCAAGCAGTTTAGACGTAATGTGAATAGTTGGGTGTCAGAATCAAAATGGTGCCAATAGGAAGGGGAGACCCTCAAAACCCCTCAATCTGTGTGGAAAACCACACAACAACAATTAAGCAAAAGACCTGTGCACACATTAAAAAGTAAATCATCCGATAGATAAATATTTAAAGCAAAGTAGGACAGTCCAACGATGGAATCTTTGTTCTGCAACTTGTCTTTTAATCGTGCATACAGAATAATTTACAAACAGCCAGCCGACACGTGTTTCATTGTAGAAGAGAGTGCTCTACAACTCTCCAGGGCTATATGGCTGAATCCAAAATTGGAATACCCACATCCGGTGATAATTCCAACTCGGCAGGGTAGTTAGAATCTTGGATAGAAGTGAATGGAAGTAAAATTTGGGAGCCAATAATAGACTGTTCAGTGAGGGGACGCCGAACACAGTCAAGTCAATAACAAATAGCGATAGAAATTCAACGTGTAGTCCCAAAGGAAGTAAAACAAGGGCCGGTACAATCCCGGTGAGGCACGAGTATGTGTCCTCTATACTCTCGCTCTAAGTGAAGAGCCCAAAAGGTGGGTATACGGGTGCAGACTTTCACGACAGAAATAAGGAAATGGTTCTTCTATAACAAGCTCTTGGCATTGCTGTGGGGAGGGGGGAGGAGAAATGCGAGACACGGCCTGGCGGCCGTGAAAGTGAAAGTACGGCCGGCCAGCTGTGGGTGGAGAAATGCCTTTGAAGTGAAGCCCTTTGAAGTGAAGCAGCGCACGCTGTGGGCGGAGCCTTTGAAGTGAAGCCCTTTGAAGTGAAGCTCTAGGAGGCAGGAGGCTCGGGGAGAAGCGTGTTCACAAGCATATGCACTGTTTGAAATCTGCCGTTGGTTTGAGAACTTATTTTGCCTCCTATAATTCTGCCCTATCCATTCCTTGCGAAATCGGATAGGCGAGACCTATATGGTTTGGGGCAGGGCTTTACAAGTGCTGGCATGCCCAAGCAGTGAGGTATGCATCTGAGCACAATTGGGTCAAAGGAACAAAGGGGCAGGTCTGCAGGTTTATGGGGGCAGGTCAAAGGTCAATATAAGAACAGCAACACCCTCATAAGAAGGAAATGCTCATGTATCAAAGGATGTATGTTTGCGGTGTTACTGTGGAGAGGCAGATAGTGGAAGAGGGGCGTGGTGAAGCAACACCAGGCTGCAATATGGCTGTGAGTCACAATTCTGTGAATCAGACATACACTGCATGGATAGTAGCCCAAAATCTGGCTGTCGGCCCAACTTGAATTTTCCTTGCACAATTAAATTAAGTAAATATTGCCGAATTGTGGAAGATGTAGCCCAATATGTCAACCTTTGCTGCAAAATGGGCACGAGGCGCAGAGAGGAGAGAAGAGATGGTGTGTGGAGGCCTCGGAGCACAAGTGTGTTGGCTGGGGAGGGGGAGCACAGGGAGAGGGGAGGAAACATGCTGGGGGAGCCTGAGCTTTCCAGTCCGCGGTTGGTTGTATGAAAAGCACAGAAAGTATTGTAAGAGAGATGACTAGACTCTTGATGGTTCTTCGTTCTTCTTTATTTCATTAAGTAAAAAGTAACACAGCGGCACGAACACAACGGCATCCTCCACCCTCTCCTTCAGCAACTGTCTCTCCACCCACTACATTCTTCCAAGCATACATTCCACACGTGCACACACATACACGCGCCAACACACACACGAGACATACACGCGCACAACACTACATACATAACCAATACCACACACCCTCCTCCTCAATAGCTTAAGTCACCACTAAAAGAATTACCCTAATTTGAAATCAGAAAACCGGACAGGCATCTTCCTTATTCTATCACCACGGCGAAGAGTCTCACCTTCAACACCAATATTGGTACAAGATGATCCAACATCAACAATATCTCTAACTCCATTTCCTGTATCACAACTAGTACTACAACCACCCGTACTGCCAGTTAACGCCAACTCCTTTACTAGACCAAAATCATCACCTAACATATAACCACTACACGTCCCATCATCGACACCACCAGATCGTGAACCTACCACACCATTCCTCTCATTGCAAAAACTCAATTGCCGAAAATTCCACCTCTTACCATCTTCCAATTCTACAGCGCTACCAAACACCTTCATCACTCTCAAGGGTTTGGACCATACACTTTCACCTTTCAACACTTTTCTAGGATTCTTCACTCTAACCATCTGACCAATCTTAACCAAAGGCCAAGCACGTTTGTTTCCATGATACTGCTGATTGCGATCTTGATACTTTTTGACCTCAGATCTGATTTCTTTATCAATATCCTTTCCATTACACTGCATTTTATCATTTCTTTTCCTCAACCACCAAGGAACCAATCCAGTAAATGGTTTCCTACCTCTCAAAATTTCAAAGGGTGTTTTCCCTGTGGCAGAATGCGGAGTAACACGTTATGCAGTCAATCTCTCTTGTAGAGCTTTCCTCCAAGGTAACCCTGCGCTCAATGCCAATTCAATCACTTCCTTAACCACCCTGTTGAAGCGCTCAACTTGACCGTTACCTTCTAGATGATATAGTGACGATTTGATGTGCTTGATGCCCATCACCACTAAGAATTCTTCCATCTTCTGTGACACGAACTGGGGACCATTTTCCGAAACCAGAACTTCTGGTACTCCTTCCCTTGAAAATACGTCCTCTAAAAACTCAATGACCACATCCGTAGTCATCCCACTTACCATTCTTACCTCAGGCCATTTCGAATAGTAATCAACTAATACAATAGCATAACAATCCATAGACGATAAAGCTGAAAATGGCCCCATGAAATCAATAGCTACCTTTTGCCACGGATAGTCAGGTAACTCCACCATGGTTAAAGGCACACTTAATGGCTTTGCCACTTTATCACTAGCACCACAAACTTTGCAATCCCTTGCTAATCGATCCACAATGGAATCAACACCTGGCCACCAAAACCACTCCTTAACCCTCCTTTTTGTGCTGGACATACCACCATGTCCCGAATGACTCTTCTCAGCAATATTCTTCCTTAAGCCAACTGGAGGCACAATTCTGTCACCTCTTAAGAAAATATCATTAACAACACACAGTTCTTCTTTAATCTTTGAAATCGCAGCACATTCACCACGTAAGTTGGATTCTCTTGGCCAACCATCAACTATAAAACGTTTAACCTCTTTCAAAACAACATCTTTATCCATCTCACTCATCCAAGACGCCTCAAATACACCACTATCAACATCCTTATCACCTATCATAAATACATCCTTAGTGGTAAACGCTATCTCACAATCAGTATTCGTTCCAATACCTGTCAAATCCACATTAGGTAGCCTTGACAGACCATCTGCAACTACGTTGTCCTTACCCGGAATACACTCTATATCAAAACTGAACATTTGCAGCTTTGAAGCTAAACGAGCCAACCTTGGAGTTAAATTCTTCCCACATTCAGGTCTTAAAATGTTCATTAATGGTTTATGATCAGTGCAAATTTTGAACTTCCTCCCCGACACATACATCCTGAATCTCTCAGCAGCCCATGAAGCAGCCAACAACTCTTTTTCTATTACGGAGTAATTTCGTTCCGCTTTTGTTAATGTGCGTGAAGCATACGCCACTACCCACTTCTCAGATTTAACATGTTGAGAAAACACAGCACCAATTCCATACCCAGACGCATCCACAGATAAAATACATTCAGCAGTTGGCAAGAAGGGTTTCAAACATGGTGTTGTGACTATCTCTTTCTTCACCTTCTCAAAACATATTTTTTGTTGGTCACCCCATGTAAACATTACACCTCTTTTTTTTGTTAAAGATATTTTTATTGAGAATACAGGAAGGAAGAAATAACAGAAGAGAGAAAGAATGGAAACACATGAAATGCAAAGAAGAGCCCTCGCAGGAGCTAACTCCACATGACCAAGAAGCAGTAATATTGATGAAGGGTCGTACAGCGTGACCGCTCAAGGCAAGATAAGGCTCAAAGTCCGCCAATAACAGCGTCGAACCCCCCGAGGAGCCCTGGAGGGGCATAAACCCACACTGGCACCAGGCAAAGCTGTCCAAGTCCGAGGCTCAGTCGACCAGGTCCAATAGCGCCTCCATGCGTCTTGGCCATGAGAAAGACATTGCAGCGAGGTCGAACAAGAAAAAAAAAAACCCACCCCCCTCTGAAAAAGAAAAACTAACCAAATCCCCCCCCCAAAGGCTCCATCCATTTATCAACCCCCCTCCCCCCAGTGGTGGCAGCCTAGCAGCAGGCATTCGCTTAAACAGTCTTCACACCTGAAACAGATGTAAGGCGCGTAAGGTGGGTGGACAGACCACCGATGGCAACCCTCGAGAAAGAAAGCGGACCAATTGGCCCCACCTGAAAATGAAATTCTTAAAGTCATTTCTGAAAATGTCTGCCATACGTTCCACACTCAACAGCCTCCACAACTTAGCAAACCAGAGGGAAAGTGCAGGGGCCTCCTTCTTCTTCCATGCCGCAGCCAAGGTCAACTTGGCCGCACCTATGCAGAGCCAAAGGATTTGTTTATCTGCCCTGGTCTGATGCTCCAAAAGCGGGTCCCGAAGACCCAGGAGCACGAAGCCTATGGAGTCCGGAATCGGGTAGCCCAGCATTTCCCTGATATGAGACAGTATCTCCTCCCAGTAGGGGCGTATGATGGGGCAGTCCCACCAGATATGGCGAAAGTCCCCAAGGAAACCACAGCCCCGCCAACACCTATCTGATGCAGAGGGTAAAATCTTTTTCAGCCGGGTCGGGTACAGATACCAATCCAGCATTGTCTTCATATGGGCCTCCCGAAGATCAATAGAATGATTGAATTTGTGTAAATCACGCCAGAGGCGGGACCACTCCTCGTTGGAGATATCTCGCCCCAGGTGCTCCTCCTACAAACCCATGTATCTAGGGCGAGGCGAGATAGCAGTAGTCAATAGCAGATCATAGAGGAATGAAATCACCCCCTTCATAGATGATGTGCGGGTGATATAGGATTCGAAATCTGTGGGAGGCCTCGTCGCAGCATCCCGCACCTCTGGTGACAATGCCCAGTGAAGCAGTTGGGCGTGCCGGTAACGCTCAGTAGGTAGCACCGCGTAGTCACGCATGCAATTATGGAAGGTGAGCGGCTCATACCCATGAAACAGGTGTGTGAGTGCGTGGCAACCTCCCGCTCTCCACCCGTCAAAGGGCCCCTCAACAAGAGCCGGCGGAAAGGCTGGATTAAAGTGGATAGGCGTGAAGGGGGATGGGAATGAGGTCCACCTCTCGTCACTAGAGACCGAGTCCCAGACTTTCAGAGTGGTACTCGTAGGGGTGCTGATGTAGGCGTTGCGAGGCCGATCCCCCTTCGCCTTCCAAACCAGGTCCCATATCGATCTTCCTGCCACACTCCTGTCCATATGTAACCAGTGCTTCTCCGTCTCAATTTGGGTCCACTCGGCCAGCACCCAGAGTTGCGCCGCTTTATAATAGAGATGCATGTCTGGGAGGCCAACCCCGCCCCGCATCAATGGCCGACGTAGCGTAAGAAAGGAAAGTCTAGCTCGGCCTCCCTGCCAGATATAGCGCAGAATCATAGATTTAAGACGCCTAAAAAAATCCCCCTCCAAAGTAATAGGGAGAGCTTGGAACAGGTACAAGAGCTTGGGGAGCATCGTCATCTTAATGGTATGCACGCGTCCCAACCAGGAGATAAACATGGGCTTCCAACGGTTAAGCTCGGTCTGTATCTGGGTCAGCAGGGGAGGGAAGTTGGCCGCATATAGGGTAGCGACGGATGAGGTCAGCCGGACCCCAAGATATTGTATGGAGGAGCTAGACCATGACAGGGGCGTGAGCGTTTGGATGCGAACCACCTCAGCGGGCGCCAGCGTGAGGTTGAGGATGTAGGATTTGCCAGGATTGACCCGAAAACCCGCCACCGTTTCGAACTGGGAAAGCACGTCCTGCACACGTGGGAGGGAAGTCCCCGGGTCAGCTAGTGACAATAGGACGTCGTCAGCAAAGAGAGATATTTTGTGCTGTTCCCCCATAAAGGGGAGACCAACAATATCTGGGTCCTCCCGTACCCTAAGGGCAAGAGGCTCGATGCTGAGAGCAAATAGTAGAGGAGATAGGGGGCAGCCCTGCCTCGTACCCCGGGAATGTGCAAAGAAGGGTGAAACATGGCCATTCACCATAACCCTCGAGCGTGGACCATGGTAGTTGGCCCGAAGCATATCTATAAATTTAGGGGAAAAACCAAAGGCCTGCAAAGTATTAAAGAGGAAGTTCCGATCCACCTGATCGAACGCCTTTTCAGCGTCGAGGCCTACCAAGACCACTGGGATCTTAAAGCGATTAGCTTTCTCGATCAGGTGAATCAGCCTTCTGGTGTTGTCATGGGTCTGGCGACCCTTTATGAAGCCCGATTGATCGGGGTGAATAAGGGCAGGCATGAGGTCCTGGAGCCGGGCAGCTAAGATAGAAGAGTACAATTTAGCATCTACGTTTAACAGGGCTATGGGCCGGTACGATTCACATTTAGAGGGATCCTTCCCGGCTTTGGGAATAATCGAGATCATTGCTTCCGCCATGGTGCCCGTAGTTTGGCCCGCCTCCCTCATGCCATTGAAAAGTCACCAAATAGTCCCCCAGCTCAGACGCAAACGTTTGATAGAAGGGAGCCATAAAGCCGTCCGGGCCCGGCGACTTCTGCGGTTTAAGGGACTGAATGGCGGTCAACACTTCCTCCCTAGTGAAGGGGGCCTCCAAGAGGTCATTCCATTCTTTGGAGACTTGTGGGAGTGGCAAAGCGTCTAAGTATTCCTGCTGATCAGCCGGCACCAGGTGGTCTGCCGAGTAGAGGGCGGCATAAAAGTCGCCGAAAAGCTCGGCCTTGACCGCATCCCTATGTTCCACAGCGCCGGAGGGCGTCCAAATGCCACCCACATATTCCCTCTCACGCTTATCATGGAGCTGCCGTGCCAGATGTTTCCCCACTTTGTTGCCTTGAGCATAAGAGAGGCGCCGTAAGCGCAAGAGGGTATACTCGGCCCGATTATTATAGTGGGCCCTGATTTTCCCCCGCACCGCAGCAAGAGGGCGAAGGGTCTTTCGAGAAGGATTCTGCTTATGCGCAGTTTCTAGTGTCGCCAGCTCCGCCTCTAGCGCCTCCTTTTCCTCGCGCCTAAGCTTGTTCAGGGCGGAGTTCAGCGCAATGCACGTGCCCCGTGTCGTCGCCTTAAAGGCGTCCCATTGGGTGAAGACCGAGGTGTCTCCAGCTTTGTTAAGCTCAAAAAACTCACCAATGGCTGCCCTAAGTTTTTTGCAGGATTCCTCATCACGCGTAAGAGAGATAGGGAAGTACCATTTGCGGTGTGGGGACGTCTCCGGGGCCCAGGTCAAGCACGTCGCCAAAAGGCTGTGATCAGACACCGAGAGCGGAAATATTTTACTGTCCCGCAAGTCTCCCTGCAAAGACTGATTTAGAAAAATGTGATCGAGACGTGAATACGTGTGGTGAACATGGGAATAGAACGTGTAATCCCTAGTGTGGGGGTGGAGGGCGCGCCAGCTATCAATAAGGCTCAGACTGACCAATGTGTCGCGCAATTCAGGGGAGAAGAGACCCGCCTCCGTCCTCTGCTGATGCGAGCAATCAAGACTTTTGTCCAAAACCAAATTAAAATCCCCCATCACTATCAATGCTCCCTCCCCAAAGTCCCCCACCTCCCTCAGCAAGGCCTCAAGGAACCCATTTTGGCCCGCATTCGGTGCATAGACAACCACCCACGTGCAAAGCTTACCCAGGAGCATCCCCTTCACCATCAGCCATCGTCCCTCCTTGTCACCCTGCACCCCCATGGGCTGAAACTGAAGTGTAGAACGGAACAGAAGTGCCACCCCCCGGTGCTTAGTAGTGGCAGAGGATTTGTAAATCAGGGGGTACTGCCTGTGCTTAAGTCTAGATTCGTCTTTACGGGCCAAATGAGTCTCCTGCAGACCCACCACATCCAAATGATGATCAAGAATATACTTCCACACTTTCTGACGTTTTTGAGGAGAATTAAGGCCTTTAACATTCCAGGAGCCTATCGTAACAGGCATCATTTAGTCAACGCCCCTTCGCCACCGCTCCAATCAGTGCCCCCCATAATGCCAGAATCAAACCAAACATACTCGCAGTCACATCAAATCTCCAGCCGCCACCACTGAACCCATTCCCAAACAACCCTTCCACAATCCAAAGGAGCCTCAAAACAATATACAAAAGAGAAAGAATCAGAACTAGAAAAAGAACAATGAAAGTCGGACATGACCATAAGGGTCGGGGGTAGAAGACCCGGGTAATGCCCCCCTCGAGTTCAGGGTCGGGGTAACCCTCCAGTGGAGCACGGTCCCTCAGAGTACCTGAGATGGTAGAGCCCCCCCGGCCCCACGGGCCGCTGTCGGGAAGCCTAGGCCGCTGATGAGCTGTCCACCCGGCTCGACTCAGTCACCAGGGCTAGCGAAGCCAAAACCTCTCCCCTTTCACTTTGGCTCGCCGATGGAGTCGGACCCTCTGCCACACCATGTCGGCCCACTCTCTGCCACGCTGGGGAGCGGGAACGGCGACGTCTTCTCGGGGAGGCGCTGGCGCCCGCTGACGCGGCTGCTTCCTCCATGCCCAGAAGTTCCCTGGCGGCTGCTAGAGATCTCACTTGCACCAGTCTATTTTGCCATCTGAAAATGAGCCGAAAGGGGTGACCCCAGGAGTAGGACACCCCGCGCTCCCTCAGGAAGGCTGTGATCGGGCGGAAGTCCCGTCGTTTTTGCAGGGTGGAAGCCGCCAGGTCTTGAAAAAGCTGAGGGTTGTGCCCACGAAAAAGCAAGTTGTTGGTGTCCCTCGCCTTCCGCAGGATTGTCTCCTTCAATTGAAAATCATGGACACAAACAAGAATGTCAGGAGGCGGTGAGCGCGCACCACTCGGCAGTCCAACCCGGTGTACTCTGTCCATGCGAACCTCCGTGCGGTCGTCCTCCGCCAGAATTTGCAGAAACAAGGCCTCCACATACTCCCGCAGGTCCTCACCCTCTCCTTCCCAGGGTACCGCTCGGATCCGACTGGTATTACGGCGGGACCGTTTTTCCAAATCCTCGCAGTGGGCCTGAAGATCCAAATTTTGCTCGCGTAGCTGGAGCATGTCCTGCTGTAGCTGATGGACATCACCATTGAGGCCCAGATCGTGGTCCTCCAGGGTCGCAACCCGTTCTCCGATGCCGTCCACGTCCCGACGGACCTCACGGAGGTCGGAAGCCAGTTGCGACTTCAGTTCTGTGATGTCGTCTTTGATAGATGCAAAAAGTTCAATCAAGAAGGCCTTCGTGACTGGGCCCTCTCCGTCATCCTTGGCCGGGGACTTGCTAGAGCCGGGGGGCGATCCGGACGGCCCTTTCCCAGGACCATCCTTCCCTGGCTTATTCATGCGATTCCTCGTCGTCATGGTGTGGCGCCTCAGCCTACTTCTGGGCTGCTCGCGACCTCCCGGAGCGTCTCGGACAGCAAGCCACGCTCCTCCACACCCTCCGCAATCTCCGCTCCGTAGTCACCGGGAGGCCGATGCGATCAGAAGGCAGCACTCGCCGTGTCGCTCAACGCCCGTTGAATTGCCCCCAGGGCATAGAGGGTTAGAGGCAAGATGGCACCTCCTCTTCTTCCCACAGCCTTCTGCGCTGTCCAGCAGCCGCCAGACAGGTCGGCGCCTCCTCGTCACCTCCGCTCAGGCGTCAATAGCCAAATGGGGCACTGGGGCACCAGGCGGGCTCGCTACAATCCCAGTTGGGGGTACCCGCAAAGCAAGCGCTACACTAGTCAACTTGCTAGAGTTCAGGGCCCCCTCATGCTAAGAGCCGATGCAACCCAGGCGAGGCTCCGTAGGCCGCTCCAGCGCTCGTGCGTCACCACTCCGACACCTCGGCTAAGTCCGCCGTTCTAGGTCGTAGCTCGACGGGAGAAGGGTCAAATGGATTCAGGGCACCTTAGTGACCCCAGGAGAGTCAAGTCCGGGGCTGAAATCGCCCCAATGCAGCTACACAAAGCTATGAAAGGCTCGGGGTGCCGGAGGAGCTCGCAGGCACGTCTTACTCCGTCGCCATCTTGGCCACCACCCATTACACCTCTTTTTAACAATAATCTCAAGGGTTCAACCTTCGAGGCATAGTTTTCAATGAAACGTGAGTAAAATTCTGTTAATCCCAGAAATTACATCAATTGTTCCTTATTTGTAGGTTCAGGAACAGCTAAAATAGCATCAACATGACTGACTTTTGGTGGAATACCATCTTTGGATATGACATGTCCCAAATACTCTACTTCGGATTTCCCAAATACACATTTTTCGTTTTTGATAGTCAATCCACTATTTCCTAATGCATCTAGAACAGCATATAAACTTTTGTCATGACATTCCTTGTTCTTCCCATATATTAAAATGTCATCCTGAAAAACTTTAGCATTTTTAATGCCTTGTAGGACCCTGCACATTTCTCTTTGAAAAACCGCAGATGCACTTGCAAGACCAAATGGCATACGTTTATATCTAAACATTCCCTCTGTGGTAATGAAGGCAGTGCAATGTTTAGAATCATCCTCTAACACAATTTGGTGATATGCACTTGTCAAATCTATCTTGGAAAACCAAGAAGATCCACCAACGGAAGATGTAAGCTCTTGCAAATTTGGAAGAGGAAATGTATCAACCCAAATAGCTTCATTTAAACATCTTAGGTCGACACACAAACGCAAATCGCCATTAGATTTAAGAGAAATCACGACTGGCGAAACCCAATCTGAACTCTCAACTGGTTCCACAATTCCATCCTTGCACAATTTCTTAAGTATTTCACCCAATTTGTCTCTATAGCTAATAGGTACGTTCCTAAGTTTTTGCCGAACAGGACATGCACCTTCTCTTAATATAATTCTGTGCTTGAAGCCAATCATCTTACCAATCCCATTAGAAAATACATCAGGACATTTTTCCTGAAGATTTGAGTAACTATCCCTCTCAACACATTCATTCTGAATAGAGTAAACAGGACAATCCAAACTAGGATCAATTTTCATACCTAAATCAAATATATGTGGCCACCCCAAAATGGTTGCACCTTTGTTAGCCACATAAATTTTGCCTTGACACGAATTGTGTCCAAAACTTATTTTGGCTAGTATAAACCCTTCCAAAGGTATTTTGTGACCAGTATAACTTCCGGGGTGTACATCAGGTCCCAATAATGACCTGTTGGGCCAAAGAGATTTAAACAAGTCCATGCCCATAATGGTATACCACGCACAAGAATCCACCATAACTTTTACTTCTAGACCATCAATATTGACAAAACACAATGGTAACTTTCTAACCTTACTCATCCCTTTAGCTGACTCATCATGTACGCTGCATATTTCACCTACTACGTGAAAAGTATTGTCTTGATTATCAAATTGGACACAATTAATGTCATCTTGCTCATCATCTTGGAGAAAACTGACCTTAGCTTTAAAGTTGCGACACACTCTAGTAAAATGTCCTTTTTTCTTACAGTTAGTACATATTTTATCAAGAGCAGGACACCACTTATAGTTTGCTAGGTGGCTAGAAGATCCACACCTAAAACACGCAAACTTCTTCAGCTCATTACCTTTCTCATAACTTTTTTCATTGCTTTTCTTATTAGGATAGGAAGAATAATTAGTTGACTTATTATCATTCTTGAATTTAGCTTTGTCACCCTTATTTATCACGTTAACTGAACCAGAATCGGAATCATTTTTCTCATTTCTGACCTCGCGAATACATTGGTCCGAAATCTCCACACCTCTAGCTACTTCAATAGCATTTTTTAATGAAGTACTCCCTGATGACCATAATTTTTCCTGAATTTTTTTTGATTTAGTCTTCATAAGAATCTGATCACGTAAAACCTGGTCATACGTCATACTTTCAAACTCACACGTAACAGCTAAACCCCTCAAAGCTGAAACATATTGATCAATTGACTCATCTATTTTTTGAGCTCTCGAATAAAACTTAAACCTCTCCATAACAACATTAATTTTCCTTCCAAACCTCTCCTGCATTTGTTTAACAGCACATTGATAAGCACCCATGTCACCAGCATTTTCAATGTTGGGTAAATTTTTGAACTCCCTTAACCCTACTGCACCCAGTCTATGTTTAAGCAAAGACACTTTTCTTTCTTGAGAAGATTCTTCTTCAGCTAAAACCTCAACATAAGCTTCGAACATGTCAAGCCATAAATCCCATGCAATAGGAGGTTCACCGGACTCTGCTAAAAAGAACGGTGGTGGGTGAATTGAAGACATTTTAATTAAACAGGAGAAAATATATATACAGTCAAAACAACAAACCACAACCGCAAAAAAAATATATCCTTGTAAGTACGATCCTTGCGCAAAAAGTTCACCAAAGTTCAAATAGTATTAACAGTTATTATCCATGTTGGGCAAATTGTTCACCAAAGTTTGTAAATAATACAGCTATTTGTCAGAAGAACAAAAACATTTTTTTTGTAATAGGTAAATTAATGTACATTCCAAGAATTTACATGGACTCTGAGCGTTGACACCACCAACTCGGTACTCAGTTGATATCACTAGCGTTGAAATCAGCACTCAATTGACATCACCAGCGTTGAAATCGGCATTTAATTGATGTTGTCAGCGTTGAAATTGGCACTCGGAATAATGTTAAATACGAAGTGCTCGTTGCTAGGATACTGTAAATATATTCAAGATGGCCGCCACGTTGTGTTGTGATGCGTGATGACGATGCTGCGTGATGACGATGCTGCGTGATGATAAACAATCCGCTACGGAAAGCCAAAGAATGTTTCTGTTTAAGCTGCAACAATCCACACGCGCGGAACGCTCATGCACCATCCACTCGCGCAGGAATCTACTTGAAAAATGCACTACACAACAGGTGAACGTTGCCGTAGGTAAAAGTTTTAAAAATAACAATTTACCGCTCAGAAGTCCATTTAAAGATGCAGTTGTGGTAGTAGGAATCAAATCCAATTCAAGGATGGTAATTTTTAAATAATGAAGAAAAGAATAATTCAAATTTTTTTTTTTATGAATCTGTGTTCAATGCCGCTACGAAATCCCGCTCGTCGCCATATATTGTAAGAGAGATGACTAGACTCTTGATGGTTCTTCTTTCTTCTTTATTTCATTAAGTAAAAAGTAACACAGCGGCACGAACACAACAGCATCCTCCACCCTCTCCTTCAGCAACTGTCTCTCCACCCACTACATTCTTCCAAGCATACATTCCACGCATTCCACACGTGCACACACATACACGCGCCAACACACACACGAGACATACACACGCACAACACTACATACATAACCAATACCACAGAAAGCAATGTATAATATTGCTAGCTGGAAGGCAGTCGGTGTTGTGTGGAGCGGTTCACCCCTGCTGTTAGGTGTTTCTGTACTGGCACTGCTCAGCGGCAACAGTGTGTTGTTGGGGAACTGTCACCAAATTGAGAGGAGGGGTATACATGTTTCCGAGGACCAGAGTGTGGTGACGGTCTAGTTGTTGTGGGGCACGCCCCGACCGAAACCGGAAGTGCGGGCAATTGAGAGTGAGGCCGGAGCTCAGGGCGGCCAGCGTTTCTCCGGCGCTCCGAATAAAGAACCTATCTAGATTCCCCAATAAGGTTCATGTGTGGTTATTTACAGTAGCGGGCGAACCGCTATAAATGGCGACGAGGCGGGATACCTAAATACCCACATAAAAACAAAAACAAAAAAACAAAGAAAACCGACGAACCACGCGGACAGGGAACAGAGAGGGGTCATGCAACCAGCGGAGCGTGGCAGAGAGGAAACGCGGGAACAGCCGGCGAACGCACCTACAAAGGCAGCCGAGTAGAGGAGCGCAGCAAGCAAGGCACCACTGTACGAGCCAACAAGGGCCGAGTGGCGGGAAGTCTGACACACGACATACCAGCCACAGAACGAAGGTGAGAGCCCACGGGAAAAAAAAAATAACAAAAAGGCGAACCCTGCAGGCATCCATAGCGGAAAACTGCACAAGCTGCTCCTAGTGAACTAAGGGGATCAGTAAGCGCTCAAAGGTGGAAAAGCAGATAACCCCATACCACAAAGGGACTTCCTATGTTCCATGCGCATGCAGATAAGGCCTTAATCGGGGCCAGACTCGTTCAAGGGACAGTACAGAACCTGGAGACGCTCAAGGGGCGAGGAGCCACGTCTGGGTGCCCAACTAGGGAGCTATCAAAGAGGTGAGGGTCACGACCCAACATTCACTGCTGAAGGCACAGTGGACGACAGAGAGAGGGACAGGAGGCATCCTGGACTCCCAAGGCGCGTCAGGAAGTGAGAGAGACAGCTCAAGCCCCAGCAAAGCAGGGGAGGAGAGACCAGCCCCAGGCAGCCAGGCAACAGCAGACAAGCCCAAGAGCCCCAGAGGGACAGAGAAAGAATGGCGACGACATCCACATCCTTGAGTGCGCTAGTGCCATTCTTGCCAAAGAGAGGTGAACCCACGATGCCGTGGGAGGACTGGAAGAGGTACTTCCAAAATTATCTGTCGGCGCTAGAGGAGGAAAGTGATGCAGCATACTCCAGTGAAAGAAAGAAAAAGACCCTGCTGCATAATCTAGAGCCGGAAGGCATCCGGGTGTACGACAATATGGTAAAGGCAACCAGACAGGCGACGGATACAGATGTATTCCAGCACGCCATCGAAGACATAGATGCTCACTATCGACCAGTGGTGTGTGTGGCCATAGACCGATGCAATTTCTTCCAGAGGAAGCAAGAGAGCGGTGAGACCATCGATGAATATGTAGCAGCGCTTCATAAACTAGCGTTGACGTGCAGATTTGGAAACCTACAAGACGAGTTGGTGAGAGATCAAATCATAATGCATACCTCGAACACCACTGTGCAAGAGAAGCTATGGGTTAATGGTGACGCGCCGCTCAAGGAAGTATGGGCATTGGTGAAGAAGGCGGAGTTGTCCAAAAGGTGCACAGAAGCAGCCAGAAAGGACACAAGCAGCAAACAAACAGTATGCAAAGTGATGATGAGCAATAAAGGAGAGAAACCGGAACAAACAGGACTGCCCAGGAGTCAGTTTGCGAAGAAAAAACAGCAAAGTACAGGAGTGGGGCAGAGAGTGAACTGGGACAGGAAAACGAACTGCTATCGGTGCGGCAGCTTCTCGCACATAGGTAACGACAAATCGTGCCCACTGTTCAAGGCTAAATGTGCATATTGCGGGACATTTGGACACTACGAAAGAGTCTGCAGGCGGAAACCTGAAGCGGCAGTAAAATACATCAACCAGGGCGATGTGGAGGAAGAAGAAGTGCAAGGTGATGGCAAAGAAGGTGAAGAAATACTCTACATAGATGTGCAAGTATTGGACGTTAACTGCAAGGCATCCAGCAAACCTGTACTGAAAATGAACATAGGGGGAGTAATGATTGACATAGTAGCGGACTCAGGATCTCCCATCACGATTGTCCAGAGAAAGGTATGGGAAGAAGAATTCATGGGGACAATACAGGAGGAGCTGCAGCCCATGGACGTGAGACCAGTTACCTACACAGTTGAAAGGATCCCCATGGTAGGATATTGTCCCTTACTGTTTGAGTTCCGAGGACGTCAAGCAGAATGCAAGCTATACGTGTCAGAAAAAGGGCCGTCGGTGCTGGGATGGAGAGACCAAGGCGATTTGGACATCAAACTGAATCCAGGTGGAGTAGAAAAAGTAATGACAACGGACACGGAAGAAGTCTACAAAGGAGAGGCGTGGAAAAGGGAATACCCAGTGGTGTTCAGCGGGGAGATAGGACGGTTGACCAAGTACACCACATGATTCACCTGAAGGAAGGAGCGATTCCGGTGTCCCACAGGGCCAGAAACATTCCGTTCAGGTGCCGCGAAGCGGTACAAGAAGAACTAGAGAGATTGGAAAGGAATGGGATAATAAAGGCGGTAGAGAGCGCGGAATGGTTATCCCCCTTGGTCGTGGCGCAGAAACCCAATGGGAAGGTGAGATTGTGTGTGGACCTTCGGGAGCTAAACAAAAACATTCTGGTGGACAAGTTTCCCCTCCCATGCATCAATGAAATGCTCACAAAAACCAAAGGCATTAAGAGGTTTTCTACGGTGGACCCATCATCAGCTTACCACCAGGTAGCGTTGCACCCGCCGTGCAGCCACCTCACGTCTTTCATTACACCGTTCGGGTGTTACAAATTTGTGAGGATGCCGTTCGGACTGGAATCAGCCGCTGCGGTCTTCCAAAAGTTAATGCACAAGATGTTCCAGAAGGTGGAAGGTGTTCAGTACTTCCAAGATGATATATTGGTGATGGGAAGGTCAAAAAGGGAACACAATGAGAAAGTGCACAAGGTCCTGGAAATACTGAAGATCAACGGGCTCACAGCCAAATGGGGGAAGTGCAAATTCGAAAAGCAATCAGTGACCTACCTATGACATGAGATCAGCGAGAAAGGGATTGAGCCAAAGAGAGCCAACATGGCAGTAATAAGAGAGGCGCCCGCCCCCGCGAAGAAAGAAGACGTCAGGTCATTCAGGGGGATGGCCGAATTTTATAGCAAATTTATACCCCAGTTTGCCACAAAGACCCACCACATCAGACAACTGCTGAAAGAAAAAAATGGGTTCAAGTGGGACAAAGAAGAACAAGAGGAATTTGTGGCATTGAAGAAAGAGATGAGTGCGGCGATACCGCTCAAGGGATTCATTCAATCTGCGGCGTCAATACTTACCACGGACGCCAGCGACAAAGACCTTGGGGCAGTGCTGATGCAGAGGACGAAAATGGGAGAGTTATCCACGATCTGTTTCGCTTTGAGATCCCTGGCTCCAAATTTGGAGAAAATTAGTGTGATAGAAAAAGAAATGTTAGCAGTGGTATGGGCCATGGAACGTTTTAGACAATTCCTGTGGGGAGGCAAGTTCCTGGTACGCACAGACCACAAACCTTTGATTAAGGTGCTTACCTCCAATGGGCATGCACACACTATGCCCAGAATAGCGAAAATGACACTGAAGTTGTTGGACTATGTGGACGAGGTGGAGTACATACCTGGCCCAAAGAACAGAGTTGCAGATTTTTTGAGCAGAGCGGCAGCAAAGGAAGGAGAGGATGAACAAGAACCCCCCGGATGGGAGGGGTACATGGTGGCCACCATGGAAGACATGGAACAGAGCATCAGCGCGCAGGAGTGGGCTGAGGTGTACGATCAGGATGAAACTCTAGAAGCAGTCAAAGGATACGTAATGCATGGATGGCCGGACAAAAGACACCTGGACATCCAGATGAGAAAATACTGGGAAGTCAGGGAAGAACCATCGTTGGGGGAAAATCCAACGTTCCTCTTAAGAGGGGACAAAGTAATTCCTCCCCAGGCATTAGTGGAGCACCTGCTGGCAACCCTACATGAAGGTCATCAAGGGATAACAAAGACAAAGGCATTGGCGAAACAAATGTACAGGTGGCCTGCCATAGATGCCCAAGTAGAGGGGCACGTGAGGAACTGCGAATCGTACTCCCGTGCGGGCAAATCACAGACCTTGATGAAACCTCCGCTAGGAAAATTTCCAAAACCCTGCAGTTCGTTGGAAATGGTTTCCATCGACATCATAGGACCCATCCTCAATAAGGAAGGAGTGCAGAAGTATGCAATAGTAATGATAGACAGATACTCTAAGTGGCCAGAGGTGGAAGTAAAGGAAACAGTGGACGCTGAAGCAGTAATATCCTTCCTGAACGCAGCATTCGTAAAGGAAGGGATCCCCAAAGTGATAACGTGTGATAATGAGCCACAATTTGTGTCAGCCAAATGGGAGGCATTTATGACCAGAAATGGGATTGAGGTAAAACACACGCCCATATACCATCCGTCCGGAAATGGACTGGCAGAACGGTTCAATAGAGTTATCATGGGAAGAATCAGAGCAGCGATCAGTGCCGGACTGGACTGGGAAAAGGAACTGCCCAAGATACTGTGGGCATACCGCATTACCCCTGGGAGCACAGGGTACAGTCCATTCAAGGTGTTGAGAGGAAGGGAACCGTTCACAAAGGACAATCTAGCATGGAGGCACATGGTAGTACAGAGCAAGTGGTCTCCAGAAGTGGTAAAGAGGAACATAGAGGAAGGCCAGGCAACATATGCAGAACATTATAATAAAAGGCGCAGTGCAGAAGGGAAGGCATTGGAAAAAGGAGAATGGGTGAGGGTCAAACTGGCGATCATGAAAAGGAAAGGAGAAAGCAAGTTCACTCCACCCCTCAAGGTCATCGAGCCTTATGCCAGATCCGCACTTCTCAGTGATGGGAAAGTGTGGTCACAAGACAGGATGGCAAGATGCAATAAAATTGTCAACTGGGAAGAGACATGAGAGGATGATCCGCATCACGAAGAAGGGACAGAAGGACAAGAAGGAGGAAGTGCAGGAGAGGAAGAAGTGAGGGAGTGCACAGCTTCCAAAACAGGAGAATATAAGGACAAAGGGAAAGGAGCAGGGACACCCCGGGGAGGCGTCAACAAGGACACAGACAAGAGGCGTGCTGAACAAGAATGGAAGGGTACCTCCGAGGAGAGTCGGCAGGAGACTTCCCACGGGGTGGGAGATGGATTGTACATGAAGGGGATGGACAGAACAAGAGCTGGCAGAGTCGTAAGGATCCCCAAGAAGTTTGAAGACTTTATTATGAGCACCAAGTAAGACGGTTCTGTTATTGTGTTCATTGTGTTAAAGGGGGGGAGATATGTGGTGACGGTCTAGTTGTTGTGGGGCACGCCCCGACCGGAACCGCAATTGGGGGCAATTGAGAGTGAGGCCGGAGCTCAGGGCGTGAGGTTCCGTGATTCTGAACCCGTTCAATAAAAGTCATCGGATATAGACGATTTTGGTGTCAGCGGGCCGCAAATGACGAGTGCGGTATGTACAAGTGTTTTCGTAATAATCAATCAATGAGAACACTACGTATTCATGGATTTCGTTTGAACCCTCGGGTTCCATTTTGTGTACGGCAGCCATTTTGTGTGGCTGCCCTCACATAGGCCGATGACTACGGCCAAACTAGTCTTTGGGACACGTATACCTTTAGTTGACTTTTGTGTGACCTGGACGAACTGACTCACTTGCCCGAGGCTGACCTCGTTGAGCCAGTTCCTTGTTAGGTAGCTGGTCAGATAGAGATCAAAGAGCAGGACATTGCTGAGTTTATGGTACATGCACACACCCTTCTATCTTGCTTCTCATCTGCTTCTGTTCCTTCCTTTATGGCTTAATTATTGATTTGGGTTGAGGTTTTATGATGGGTCCGTCCGGCCTGTTCGAGCAGGAATGTTGGATTTTGCTTGGTCATTTCTGGTGGGCTGGACAACGGAAAGTGGGTTTGTCGTCATGCGATATGTTTGAAATGTCATCCCCCGATTGGTCAGTTTGTATGTAATCTATGCTAGCCTGGAATGTGATTTTTAGCATAAAAGACGATGCTCCGCTCTATGAATTTGTGCAGTCTTTAGCGAACCACCCGTGTTGTGCTTCGTAGACCTCTGTTCCTGGTTGCAGCCAATAAATTTGGTCTTTGACGTCACCGAGAAGTGTCCCATGTCTCTGTTTGCCAAGGCAGGGGAACTCGAAGACATTGGGCGTGCCCCTGGCGCCGCTGGGTTCTAAAACCCGGTTCTTCAGTTGGCACCCAACATGGGGCGACTTCAGGGGTACCGGTCCAAGCCTGAAGATCGTGAGGAGCTTCGTGTGAAAATTCTGGAGGAAGGCCTGCCACTTCATCGACCTCTGTATGTCGTCGTGGTCCGAAAGTCTTTGCTGCTAGGTTCCCCGCTTTCCGACGGCTACGAAGGACTGCTGCCCTGACTGTCGCCCTGTCTTGGAGCCATTAGACGATTTGTAAAGCGAGACGATAGACGGGTCTTCTGGCGACGCCATCGACATTTCAGTTAAGTATGAGTGGAGCGTCTCCCAGTCCTTAGTTTTGTTTTGGTATCCCCTTGGGATTCTTTGATTTGGTACCTGCAGGCCCCAAAGCCGAGGGACTAGTGTATTCACAAGACTATCGTTTTTGAGATTTCCCTTGAAGTTTGAAGCTAGACTAGTGAGCGAAGATGCCTGGTCTTAGCAGACTTGGAAAGATATTTTGTTGTGGTTGTAATAGTGATTCCCGATTGGAGGATTCGTGTCCGGTTCCTCCGATTGGAACTCCGACCTATGAGCTCTATATAAAACATGGAGTGGGCCCCATCGCGCATAATGAAGTATGGATCAAATATACCAGGAAAGACGGTGTCCTACAGTGGCCCTGTTATGGTAGCTTCGAAACAGAGATTTTAGATAATCTTGAAGTTAAATTGTTCAAGAAGAAAGTCCGGCCGGCGATGTTTGACTCTTTCCGCTTATGGCGAAAGGAAGCCAAACAGAAAGAAATTAAGTTAGCGAGGCGAAATAAACGAGGTATGTCAATGGTGCAAGTTGCTATACAGTTTAGGGATAATGAAGAAGAACAAGAAAGCGAACAGATGCTTAGGCAACGTAAACTGGCGATAGATAAATGCTATCCAGCTTTGCCACCTCAACAGCAAGAAGAAAAGAAAGATCTTGTAAAAGATCCTTTAATGTCGCACCTATTGAGTTCGCCACCCCCTTATGTGCAGAGTGCTACAGCACCTCCACAAGTTATAGTTGCGCAACCTCCGGTTGCTTTGCCACCAGTGGTTCCTCAACAGCCAACTCCTCTTCCGTTGGCTCCTAATCCTTTGGCGCAGCCTTCTTAAGGGCCGCCGACTTTGCTACCGCCTTCGTAAATTGATACTTGTATAGCGTACTACTCACCCGCAAGGGTCTCAAGGCGCTTGTACAAATACCGCTGTGGAACCCATCCTGGCTTTCCCTGTGAGGCGTCCACTCCTGGGCACCCCCAAGGTGGAGACCAGGCATCCTTAGCGTTGTGGGGGCCGTTGTGGAGATTAAGCAAGCTATTGCCCAGAGTTGCAGAGTGGGACTCCATGATTGGAATAGGCACCAAGGCGAGAATTATCAGGTCCGTGGAATTTTTGAGCCCAAGACCCGCTAAGGCGGGGAATTGAACCCTGGTCCCGGGCTAGACCTCTGCATCAGGGTCTGCCGCTCTAACCATTGAGCCACACTTCTCCACAACTACTCCTACGCCTGTATTGCCTGCTCCCCCTGTTACTGTTCCGACTTTGGTTTCTTCTCATTCTGCTTTGTTTCCTGTTCTTTTGTCAACTTCTTCTTCTGCTCGACAGAGAATGACTGATGCTGTTGCTGGTCTCTTTTCTCCTCTTCTTGGATCATTGGGTATGTCTCCTGTTGTAGAGCGTAAGCATTTGCGTAGCCAATTGCCTGGTCCCGATGAACGGACAGTGTTAGATCACTTAGCGCGTAAATGGGTTACGTACCCTTCGCACTATGTTCTTGAGTGTGTTATGGATGTTTTCCGTCAATGGGAAGCACCGAAACAGAGATACGTTTTTGATATGATGTGTTCTTTCCTTCGTGAACAATGGGAAGATGGTGATTTAGGACAAGCTCCGCCTGAGTTGTTCCGTATACGGTCTGAGTTTGCGAAAGGGACTTTAGTGGGTCTTGAGGTTAAAAAAGCAGTTGCAACGTTTTCGTCGTTTAGGAGTGAATCTCCTTCTCAGCGACTGTTTGAGCCTGATTCTTCGGTTAGGAGAAAGGCGTGACAATACCCGATGCGAGAGGTTCCCCCAGTTTGGAGACCTGGTGATGCATAAGCTAATCCAGTTATTCCGCCACATTTTCAGCGTGTCTGGGTACATGTTCCATGGAAGCGTGCTGAAGTTTTAGCCCTTAAGTAGACTTTGCCCGATCCACGTAAAAATCCTGCAGGGTACTATAAGGAACTATCTCAAACTGCGGATTCATGTATTATGAATCTAGCCGATATAGACATGTTGTTTGGGAATGTTGTTCCACAGCCTATATGGGGATTGATTCGTCATACGGATCATGCACAGGAATTAGGTGATACATGGAATAATCTTAGAGCCGCAGATAATAGACAAGTAGGTGGTGCTAAACCAGAGGATGTGATTGCTGACCTTCCTGGTAGGATTATTGATTATATGAAGACTTTGATGCCTGCTATGCGTGTTAATTGGGACAAGTTGTCTGTGTGTAAGCAGAAGAAAGACGAGACTGTGTCCGACTTTTTTACTAGATTCGAAGAGACGTTTATCGACCACAGTGGTCAGGATAGCAGTACGGAAGGTGGTCAACGTTTGTTCGTTGACAAGTTTGGCCATAATTTGCTTCCCGAATTGTGTACTAAGTTGAAGGATTCTGAGAGTGCTTGGGCTGTTTCTACGTCAGCGCAGATTTTGGCTACTGCCCAGTACTATGAGAATAGAAATAAGGATGAGATAGAGAAAGCGGATGGGAAGACTAAGGAATTGAAGACTAAAGTTCTTCTACAGCAAGCTTATCCGCCTCGTAATAATCAGCGCGATTATCAGAAAAGTTTAAAAGGGTCTGGTCAAAGTGGAGACAGTATCATGGGCTGGAGAGTGGGTCGGGGGAGGGAGAACTGTGAGCGGGCCCAGGGCTCGGAGGAAGGCCGGGGTGGAACAACAGGACACGCCAGAAGTGGACCTTAACGTGCCAGTCACGCACTATCTGTTTGAATGTCTTTGGGCCAATTGAATACCGGGCGCGGGAGGGAGGGCTGGGGCTGACGGGAACTGGGTATGCTACTATCATGACTGTACTGATAAATGTTGCATGTGAAGATGTTTTTCCGATTTCCCTCGCATTGTTCTGTTTGTTATGGGGGGTAGGGGGGGTTCAGAAAAAACAAAAGCAGATGCCCGGACGACTACTATGGACACCCCCTATGCCGAGGCGGGGCTCCGCCGGGACGGACTTGATGATGCTGCTAACCTGACTGTTGCCTTGTGCACTGATGCGAACTAGGGGGTTTCATGATCTTTATTTCTGTATGTCTCTGTTTCTTGACTGCATAACATTGCTAATGTGGTCCTTCTTGTGTCTGTGTATCTGCAATAAAAATTGTTTAAAAAAAAAAAAAAAGGATACTCTAAATCCTATTCCTTGGACTGACGAATGTCAGAAGAGCTTTTCAGAATTGCGCGATGCGTTGTGTTCGGCTCCTGTATTGGGTACTCCCGACTACAGTAAGCCTTTCACATTGTATGTCCACGAGAGAGAGGGATGTGCATTGTCGGTTTTGACTCAGCAGTTTGGCGATAAGCAACGTCCATGTGCTTATTTTTCATCGACTTTGGATCCGGTAGCTAGAGCGTTGCCGAGTTGTTTGAGAGCTACAGCAGCAGCGGCTGTCTCGATTCGACAGTCTGCTGGTTTAGTGATGGACAATACACTGTGATGGTTTCACATGCAGTGGACACCTTGTTGAATCGTACCAAGACACAGCACTTAACTAGTGCTCGGTTGTCAGGTTACGAATTGACACTGTTAGCGAGTAATGTGCATATAAAGAGATGCAACACGTTGAATCCAGCCACGTTGCTGCCGATTTCACTTGAGACAGATGTTGTTGAACAGCATGATTGCTTCCTTAGGACTGAGGAAGAAACGAAAGGGAGGATAGACCTTAGGGATACCCCTCTTCCAGAGTGTGATGGTACCATATGGGTTGATGGTTCGTGCTTTAAGCTTCCGAATGGTGATACGACTGCGGCATATGCAGTTACGACTTTGCATACGATTGTTGAAGCTGAACGTATCCCACATAATTCAGCGCACGCAGCAGAGTTGATTACATTGACAAGAGCGTGTGTGTTGTCGAAAGGAAAGCGAGTGACTGTGTATACCGATAGCCAGTATGCGTTTGGTGTGGCTCATAGTTTTGGACGTTTGTGGAAAGAGCGTGGGTTCCTGACTTCGCATGGAACTAAGATTCAGCATAGTCAGCTGGTGAATGAACTCCTTGAATCTCTTACCTTGCCGTTTCAAGTTGCGATTGTGAAATGCAGTGCGCATAAGAAAGTTACTGATGATGTTGGTCGTGGTAATGCGTTTGCAAATGAGGTCGCGAAAGAAACTGCGAGAGATGTGATGAGTCGAATGTATGTTGCGGGTCCCGTGAGATGGGTTCCAGATAGAAGTATGTGTGAAGATACGATCGAGAGTGTATAATCCATCCAAGCTGAAGCTACAGAGAAAGAGTTGAATGAATGGAGAGAGAGCAAGGGTAAATTGGATTCAAATGGTTGTTGGATTGAATTGTCAGAGCATCAGAAATGGTTGTTACCCGATGCGTATGTACTTCCAGTGGTTACAATGGCTCATGGAATGGCTCATATCAGCGTGAAAGGGATTTGCAAGTTGTTAGCTCCAGTATGGCAGAATGCTGGAATTCCTAAGTGTGCAGAGAATTTGGTTAAGAACTGTATGGTGTGTTTGTTGTACAATCCTGGTAAGGGAACTCCAACTCCAGCTGGTCATTTTGCTCCTCCAACGTGCCCATTTGAGGCTTTGCAGCTAGATTTCATCCACATGGAGAGGTGCAACAACCTGAAATATGTATTAGTGGTTGTTTGCTCTTTTTCGAGATGGGTGGAAGCCTACCCTTTGAAAGATAACACTGCCTTGTCCACAGCGAAAGCCCTTATTAAGGAATTTTTCCCTAGGTTTGGTTTGCCGAGAATGATCTGGAGTGACAATGGGAGTGAATTTGTGGGTCAAGTGATGAAGAGAGTGTGTGATGGATTAGGAATTAAGCAGAAGTTTCACGCTGCAAATCACCCCCAATCAGCTGGCTTAGTTGAGTGCTATAATGGCACTCTTAAGTTGAAATTAGCCAAGATTCAAGCGAGCTCTGGTTTACAATGGCCAGATGCCTTGCCACTATCCCTTCTGTCCACTAGAATGACTGTGCATTCACGAATGGGTCTGAGTCCGTATGAGGTCGTATTTGGTCGCCCGGCAAATATTTGGGGAGTGCCGCGGCCGACAAAGTTTAGTGAGATAGAGCATCCTGTGTTGCTTGAATACCTGTACGAATTGACGGATAAATTGCGTGTTTTGCATCAACAGGTTCATGATACACTGCCACAAGCTTCTGAAGATCCAGAGCACCTCATCGAACCTGGTACATGGGTGTTGGTGAAGAATTTCCAGCGGACCAAGAACGAGCAGCCCCGCTGGGTAGGCCCGTATTTAGTCCTTTTGGCCACCCGTTCTGCAGTTCGAGTGCACGGTAAAAAGAACTGGATCCACGGCGTACATTGTAAGAGAGCCCCTTTGCCTCTGCCGTACGACCGGTGGGTCCAGAAAGGGCTTCCTGATTCTGAGACTGAGACCGTGCCTCGTTTTCTGCCTTTTAGCGATGCCCGTTTGATTGGAACGAACACTGAGCAAGAAAGTGACAATCTTCTTCAAGAAGCTGTGCCTCCATTGAATCGTTTGAACACTGTTGAACTTGAGCTCCTATTCCGTGAACAGACATTGCCCGGCAAAGAGCGTCATAATTTGCGACCGAGAGTCGCTGGACAAATAAAGTGAAATTCTTTCTTTTACTGATTTTTGAAGGTTAGCTCTCCTCCGAGCAACTATTTTAATTTTTGTTTTTCGAACCGCCATCCTGGTTCAGCTATAGGGTCGCGGTGTCAAGTCTTTGGAGTGCAAGCCGAAGACGTTAGGTCGACGGTTCTGGTTGGTCTAAGGGAGTTTCCCTGGACTGACAGACGCATTCCTTAGCATAGAACACCCTACCGCCGCGAGCAGCAATTAGAGAGGATGGAGTTTTTCGAGATGGAGAGACCTATTGAAAGAATAAGCTTTAAGAGCAAAATCTGTAAATTAATGAGCCGAAAACGTTTTTTAATATTGTGTTTGTTTATGTTGGTTAGCTTAATGATGTTTTTAATTGGATATGTGACATTCTCTTTTCAAGTGACGTTTGTGCCCACTATGCAACCTATGCCTCCTCCTACTGTTTCTTCACATTCTTTTCACCCTCTGCCCAAACATGAAACTGTTAGAAGATTGGAATTTGCTAACAATTCCTTTGTTCAGCTCTTGCATCAACATCAGCTAGTAATGAACACGACAAATTGTTGGGTGTGTGGCCTCATGCCCCATACTACCGATAAAGGTATTCCCTACCTGGTTTTGCCTTTCAGCTACAATGGTTCTATTTGGGCATACAGAACGATGTTCATTTATGCTCATGGAGTCTATCCCCAACGCTCCGTGAAAGATAGTCCGAAGACTAGTGCTCTGGTCAAGGGTATAGTTGATATGATTAGGGGAATTAGCTCCTATGAGACTATCCCGAGAGATGAGACACAAGCCTACATTGGATGGAACGTTACTGGATACGGAGTTAGTCTGAGTGTTAACCAGCGAGTAAAGAAATCCCCTCCGATTTGGATAGTGCCCCATCAGGGACATTATTGTCTGCAAGGTAATAGCAAGAATCTGAGAGCTCAGTTAGGGAAGAGTGTTTGCCCTGAGACTTATGTATTTGCGTCTCAGACTTCCCCAGCGTTCCTAGCAGCTAAGGGTACCTATTTCATCTGTTACGATAAAGCGTACACATGGTTGCCCCCTGACTTTTCGGGCACATGTTTTGTTTCGTTCCTGTTGCCACTCACATTTACAGCTGCGGCAGATTACCACAAGACGAGAGTTGCTAGAGGTGTCTTCAGTAAGGAAGATACTACAGGACAAGAATTGGGAGATTTCTTGAAGGGTTTTCTGCCATTTTGGGGACCTATGGCTAATAGCAGGAACATTCGACAGTTGACGAGAGTGGTTGAGTCCACCATAGTCGAAACTGCTGGTGCCCTTAGTAACTTGACTGCTGAGCTCCAGTCGGATCGCCTTATGACTCTTCAGAACAGAGTTGCGCTAGATGTCATACTTGCAGATATAGGTGGGGTGTGTAAATTGTGTCAATCGAGCTGCTGTGTTTTCATTCCAGACAACGCTCAGACAGTTTTCTAGGCCATTTCTAGACTACATAAGATCTCCGAGTCTTTACATATAGACGAGGGAGATTGGTCGTTGATGGGATGGTTTTGGGTATTGTTATCCACGTGGGGATGGAAGATTCTGATGGTCATTGGGATGATCTTAGCTATCCTTTTCCTGTTCTGTCTTTGCGTACAGTGTGCTCCTGCTATATGTGGCCTTTGTGCTCCTTCGTATGCGAGGAGACCTGTCCATAAGAGAGTTGCTAAGTACTAGGATGATGCTACAGCAACATCTTGATGATCTGATGAATATAGACCTGGATTCAGACTGACATGGGTTTGGGTTTGTTGCCTATGTAAGGGCAAAAGGAGGGTCTGAGGTTCCGTGATTCTGAACCTGTTCAATAAAAGTCGTTGGATATAGACGATTTTAGTGTCAGCGGGCCGCAAATGACGAGTGCGGAATGTATGAGTGTTTTCGTAATAATCGATCAATGAGAACACTACGTATTCATGGATTTCGTTTAAACCCTCGGGTTCCATTTTGTGTACGGCAGCCATTTTGTGTGGTTGCCCTCACATAGGCCGATGACTACGGCCGAACGAGTCTTTGAGACACGTATACCTTTAGTTGACTTTTGTATGACCTGGACGAACTGACTCCCTTGCCCGAGGCTGACCTCGTTGAGCCAGTTCCTTGTTAGGTAGCTGGTCAGATAGAGATCAAAGAGCAGGACATTGCTGAGTTTATGGTACATGCACACACCCTTCTATCTTGCTTCTCATCTGCTTCTGTTCCTTCCTTTATGGCTTAATTATTGATTTGGGTTGAGGTTTTTGATGGGTCCGTCCGGCCTGTTCGAGCAGGAGTGTTGGATTTTGCTTTGTCATTTCTGGTGGGCTTGACAACGGAAAGTGGGTTTGTCGTCATGTGATATGTATGAAATGTCATCCCCCGATTGGTCAGTTTGTATGTAATTGATGCTAGCCAGGAATGTGATTTTTAGCATAAAAGACGATGCTCCGCTCTATGAATTTGTGCAGTCTCTAGCGAACCACCGTGTTGTGCTTCGTAGACCTCTGTTCCTGGTTGCAGCAAATAAATTTGGTCTTTGACGTCACCGAGAAGTGTCCCGTGTCTCTGTTTGCCAAGGCAGGGGAACTCGAAGACATCGGGCGTTTTCTCTGGCGCCGCTGGGTTCTAAAACCCGGTTCTTCAGGCAGCCAGCGTTTCTCCGGCGCTCCGAATAAAGACCCTATCTAGATTCTCCAATAAGGTTCATGTGTGGTTATTTACAGTAGCGGGCGAACCGCTATACAGAGCTGCAGAGGAGCTCATGCTTTGCTGCATGCATTTCTGCTGAAGGGGGTTTTCCTGCAGGCTTTCCGCTCTGTCCGTCACTGGAATGGCGCGGAGACTTCGGAACGGAATGACGATTAAAGATCATTATTTTTGGGGGAGGAGCTACGTCACCAACCAAGATTGCTGCATAGGCGCCCGGGTCTGCCGACCTCCGTTTCCAGACGGATGATCCTGCAACTTATCCTTAAATCACGCCCGACCTCCAGGGAGATGAAGCCTTGCTGAATCGTTTGGTTCAATCCCCAGACTTTTATCGCCAGAATTGACGGAGTTATGTCGTCTTCTTGATCCTGGCCTAACGCAGCTTGTAAGCCGGGGCCTCGAGTTTGAGCCCAGCCGGGACGTAGTTGAACAACATCGGCCGTGTGACTACGACAGGGTCGGGTCTCAGCAGTGGAAGTCTCCAGATCCGATTTTGATGGCGATCGATGTAGTTTCCTTGATGTCGTCGGACAATTGACATGAGCGGTTGTTGAGGTTCTGGGACTCCTGGCCCGGGGACCCGGTTTGACATCGCCGGGGTCCGCCGAGCTGGGGCCCCTCGTTTGCTGTCAGGTGCCACGTTGTCTACAGGACACCCTCAGTTGTGACTCGCTCCGCTCTGTCATGGCTCCCCCAGGAGGACCGGGCTCCTCGGGGCCTAACACTACGCTTGTGATCGGAAGAGCGGAGGCGGATCTGACGAATAAGGAGCCGACATTGCGGACCGTGCTGGCCGCCGTCATGGAACTACAGGTACAAGGGAAAGGGGTCCCAGACAAAGAACCAATACTTGCAATTTAGTGTACTTATTTAAAAAAAGACAAATTATTCAATGCAAAGAGATTTATTTCAAAATTGCATTATTACCTTTCATTGGTTATATTTCATCAACAAATCAACAAACTTATCATATTATGTGCCCACATACACAACAGGGGAGGGAGGTGAAGTGAAGGAAAGTGTCAAAGGTAAAGTAGGATTAAGGGGAATAGTCAGAGTCATTCGTGACAGATATTAATCATAACTCCAACATATAGTATTCATGTGGTGCCTTGAACAAAGGGCCACAATATCATGCTCACATAAAGTCCAGAAATCCAATGATGTAGACCACCTAACTCTCCTTCAGCTGCTTTGGTCTAGCTTGGGGGTAGGAGTTGGTGAAGTATGTACGGTCTACGTTTTGACCCAAAAAGTTGCGTAGGATAGTAGTCCTTACAAAAAGGGTCTTCTTCAGGACAGAATGGTTGTGGGTGGGCAACCTTCTATCGCACAGAAAAGAAAAGTAGGTTGTTGATCCTTAGTTTTTGGGCCTTGTATTTAGTTCCTCACAGGTGCTTGTGTGTACTATTGAAAACTCTCAGGGGGCAGGGATCCTGATGTTTTTCTGATGTAACCTCAAGTGGTTTGTAGAGGCAGCAGGCACAAGGAAAAATCGATATACTTGCTCTCAGGGTCACAAACCTATTATCTCCACAAAGATTGAATAAATCAAAAATGCCAGTATCGCCTGCGTCTAAACGAAAACACATGGCAATCTTCTTCAAAACCTCTGTGTTATTGCTCTCCATGAAGGGGGGATCTGATTTGCACCATTCGAGCCCTCCTGAACCACCGGTACAGGAGGCAGTGTAGTTAGGGGAGTATCCTTCAAAATCTCCGTAATGTTACTCTCAAAAGAAGGGGGGGATCTGTTTCGCACCAAACGAGCCCTCCTGAAACGCTGGTACACGGGTCAATGTAGTGAGGCACCAACTCCTACCCCCAAGCTAGACCAAAGCAGCTGAAGGAGAGTTAGGTGGTCTACATCATTGGATTTCTGGACTCTATATGAGAATGATATTGTGGCCCTTTGTTCAAGGCACCACATGAATACTATATGTTGTAGTTATGATTAATATCTGTCACGAATGACTCTGACCATTCCCCTTAATCCCACTTTACCTTTGACACTTTCCTTCACTTCACCTCCCTCCCCTGTTGTGTATGTGGGCACATAATATGATAAGGTTGTTGATTTGTTGATGAAATATAACCAATGAAAGGTAATAATGCAATTTTGAAATAAATCTCTTTGCATTGAATAATTTGTCTTTTTTTAAATAAGTACACTAAATTGCAAGTATTGGTTCTTTGTCTGGGACCCCTTTCCCTTGTACCTCACAACTACCCACGTCCCTTGACTTTACTGGGTTTAACCCTTTCTGTGTAACGTCATGGAACTACAAGCGTATATTGAATCTCGATTTGATAAGATGCTTGCCGATGGGCCTGACGTGGACTGTTTGAGACCGGGCTCTGATCTTCCACTACGTCTACCAATATCGACGCTTCCCATGGGGTCAGTGAGGGCCAATGGTGACCGCCCGGGGCAAAATGATCTGGTGCAGCCCTTGTCTCGTGTACCGACAAAGAGTAGCGAACTTGGTTCCCCGGAGAGTTGGTCGCACCCGCCATTGTTGTCTCCTAGGGTGGTTCCGCTTGACCTCTTTATCCTGGAGTTTCCCATCGGACCCGACTGGGTCGCCACAACATCCCTGCCTTCCCCGTTTGCTTTGCCGCTTCTGCGGAGGACACATCGATTAAACACTCTGTTTGCACTGTCTGGTGATTGACACCAGCGTGTTATTTTGCTGAGGCGAAAAGCCGGGAAAACATTCTACTTGCACATTGTATTTGCGTGTGAAAGTGTGACTTTATTTTCTAACTGTTGTTCGTATTTTTAAAACTTTTAAACTCTGCCAATTTGCACATACTTAAATTGTGATACTTTCACACTGTTTCCACTCCCACCTCGGACCGCACAGCAGATTGAACGCTGTGGCGGCTCGAACCGGGGGTCAGCCGCCATCTTAGGGAGGTGCAGGGATCGCGGTCTAGGCTTTCAGACCCTCCCGCCCTCCCGGGGTATTTAAAACGCTCTGTTTGCACTGTCTGGTGATTGACACCAGCGTGTTATTTTCCTGAGGCGAAAAGCCGGGAAAACATTCTACTTGCACATTGTATTTGCGTGTGAAAGTGTGACTTTATTTTCTAACTGTTGTTCGTATTTTTAAAACTTTTAAACTCTGCCAATTTGCACATACTTAAATTGTGATACTTTCACACTGTTTCCACTCCCACCTCGGACCGCACAGCAGATTGAACGCTGTGGCGGCTCGAACCGGGGGTCAGCCGCCATCTTAGGGAGGTGCAGGGATCGCGGTCTAGGCTTTCAGACCCTCCCGCCCTCCCGGGGTATTTAAAACGCTCTGTTTGCACTGTCTGGTGATTGACACCAGCGTGTTATTTTCCTGAGGCGAAAAGCCGGGAAAACATTCTACTTGCACATTGTATTTGCGTGTGAAAGTGTGACTTTATTTTCTAACTGTTGTTCGTATTTTTAAAACTTTTAAACTCTGCCAATTTGCACATACTTAAATTGTGATACTTTCACACTGTTTCCACTCCCACCTCGGACCGCACAGCAGATTGAACGCTGTGGCGGCTCGAACCGGGGGTCAGCCGCCATCTTAGGGAGGTGCAGGGATCGCAGTCTAGGCTTTCAGACCCTCCCACCCTCCTCCTGTATAAATGTGTATCATTTCCCGTCCGCGCAGCGGGCGGGCGCAGCGGGCGCGCCAAAGGCGTGCCCGTCTGCGCCCGTCCGCGCCCAACCGGGCCCCGGGGCCATAACCCCTGGTTCTTTTCTTTCAGCCTCGCGCCCATACTCCAGGAAACAATTACTGGATTTAAGACCTGTTAATGCGCATATAACGCACTCCTTTGATCTGCTGGGAAATTTTTCTTTGCACTGCCCTGATTGCCCTTTCCTATTGAATACTCCTGATTTATGTAAAAGTCAACAACATTCAGTCACAAATACTTCTCCCCTTGGCTTTACCTTTATCAGCCATAACTGTCGCTCTCTACCCAAACACAAACGCAATCTCTTTGACTTGCTTACTGATGAGGCGCCTGATGCACTATTCATCACTGAATCTTGGCTCAACGACAACTCCGGTCCTGATATCGCCGAAGCACTGCCCAGTTACTATGCCATTGTTCGACGTGACCGTCCTGTAAGGACAGGAGGCGGTGTGGCAATAATTTTCAATAAAAAATACCAATGCCATGCTGATTCCGTTACTCTGAGCAAATGTGATGCTCTTCACTTCAAGCTCACTCTAAACCCCAATTCTACTATCACTGGACTTTTAATGTATTGTCCCCCTGGCACTATGAATTCTTGGTACACCCAATTTTTGGACTACATAGCTTCTGTGCTTGTATCTTCCAGTAACTTCTTTGTCATTGGTGATTTAAATATACATTTGGACAACCCCTATGATAAGGCTGCTGATAGCTGCATCACTGATCTCGCTGCTATGAACTTAACTTTACATAATACGGGCCCCACCCATAGGGATGGACATCTTTTAGATCCCATTTTCTCTAACTCTTCATTAATAACATGTTTTCCTGCCCTATCTGTCCTTTGGTCAGATCATTATTTAGTTAAATTCAATGTAGCTACTAATAAGACTCAGACTACATCTAATTCCTCTCTCAATTTTAAAAGGAGAATTTGGAAGAATTTGGATACTACAGCTCTCAACTCAAAACTGCTTGATCTTCTGCCTAAATATCAACCTAACTTAGATAACATGAACTCAGCTGCTAATTCGGTGAACTCTTGGCTCTCTGATGCTATAAATATCTGTCTTCCTCTTACAGACAAAAAAAATGTTGTCCATAATTCTCCCGCCCCATGGTATAATGAAACTCTTCGTCTACACAAAGCCCAATGTAAGAGACTAGAACGGGTCTGGAGAAAAGATTACTCTACTGCAGCCGGGCTTTCGTATAAAGCCGAATTGAAACTATACCACAAGGCCTGTGTCCATACCAGAGCCACTTATGCCACAAATCTGATTACAGATGCTATGAATAAATCAAATGTTTTATTTAAAGTGGTAAAAGACCTTGCTGGCTCACAGACCGTTGCTACACCCCCTCCTCTCTCAAGTAAGAAATGTGACGAACTTGCTCAGTACTTCACATCTAAAATTGATACAATCTATAGAGATATTAAATCTCTTGAGGAATCCACTGCCTGCCCTTGGTCACCCCCTATTACCACTTGCCCTCCCCTGGCTTCTCTGCAGACTTGGCCTGACCTTGTACCGGCCACTCTCTTAGAAATTTTAAACAATATCAAATCTGGCTCACCCATGGATCCCGTACCTATTTCGGTTTTACGCCAGCTTGAATCTTCCCAACTTGAAGTGATTTGTTCTTTACTCAACGCTTCCCTTGCTTCAGCCACGGTCCCCCATTGCTGGAAGCATGCAATGGTTACCCCACTACTTAAAAAACCCACTGCAGATCCTAATGTTGCTGCTAATTTCCGGCCTATTTCATTGCTGCCAGCCTTTTCAAAAATTTTGGAAAGACACATTCATCTTCATCTCTCACGTTTTGTCACTTCCAATAATCTTCTTCACTCATCTCAATCTGGCTTTCGCCAAGGCTTCTCCACAGAAACCACCCTATTAGGTGTTACTGAAAACATTCGCCAATTATTGGATCAGGGTCAAACAGCTGCACTGATTTTGCTAGATCTCAGTGCAGCTTTCGATACTGTCTCCCACAGTATTCTTCTCGATAGCCTTGCCTCTTTTGGCATTTGTGACAAAGCCTTACTCTGGTTTTCGTCCTTCCTTTCTGATAGGACTTTCCAAATCTTCTCTAATACTTCCACTTCGAACATCCACAATTCCCCTCACGGTGTTCCCCAGGGCTCTATCCTTAGTCCTCTCCTCTTTAATCTTTATGTTGTTCAGCTTTCTGGTCTTAATCTTTTCACTTATGCTGACGACTCTCAGATTGTTTTTTCCTTATCTCAAGCTGACCCTTCTTCACCATCCTCTCTGCAATCCGGTCTTAGTGACATTTCTCGCTGGATGAGCCGTAACTTTTTAAAGCTTAACAGCGAAAAAACGGAGGTGCTTGTCTTCGGCAACAAGCCTGACCTTTGGAGTCCGAGACACTGGCCGCCAACTATGGGCGCTCTACCTATTCCATCTGAACATGCTAGAAATCTCGGTGTCCTCATTGACAGGGATCTGACGATGAAAGACCAAGTCAATAAAGTCTCAGCCACCTGTTTTACTATTCTCAGATGGCTGAGAAAGATCTTCTGGATTTTGCCATCTGACACCCAAAGATCTGTTGTGACGGCATTGGTGACCTCTAGATTAGATTACAGTAATGTGCTCTATCTGGGGGTTACCAAGGCTATCTTGCGTCGTCTCCAACTGGTTCAGAATGCTGCTGCCCGGCTCCTGTGTGGATGCCGGAAATATGATCCAATCACGATACGTATTAAGCAACTTCATTGGCTTAATATTGAAAATCGTGTAAAATTTAAGGCATTGTGCTTTATGCATAAGATTAAAATTGATGTTGCTCCCATCTACCTTCGAGCACTCGTCAAGCCTTATTTACCCACACGCTCACTCCGTTCTTCTTCCCAACATTTGTTCTGCGTACCTAGGTTCAGGCTTTCCAGAGTGGGAGGCCGTTCCTTTGCTGTACTGGGACCCAAACTGTGGAACTCTCTTCCTATGGATTTGCGAATGGAGCAGTGCCATCTCCGTTTTCGAAAAGCCTTAAAGACCTGGCTGTTTGCCCAATAATCCTTTCTTTCAGGATCAATCACGTTGTCACTGTCAATTAGCGCCGGGAAACCCTTACGGGTAGCTGTCGCGCTCTATAAGATTAATAAATAAATAAATAATAAAATGATAGAGGGCCTGTTGATGATCGATGCTGGTAACGACTTTGTTTTCCGGGCTCTCTGTGGACTATCCTCCTCTGTACTCTTTTTGTATCCTGGATCTACAGTGACTGCTGTGCTGCTGTCGGATGGTGTTTGCGTGCAGGATCGGAAGGGCCAGGGATGAGACTGCTTCAATGGGTTTGACTTTGGGGCCTTGGCGGACATGGGATTTGGATCTAGTATTAGAGTGAGGTCGGCGGGGTTTAGTGATTCCCCAGTATTTCCACTGTCATATCTCCTATTATTATCTGTGCTATTCATAGGGGTGGTTGGTGTCCGGCTGGGGAGAAAGAGACCGGGCGTTTCTACGCCTTCTCCTCCTCCACTTTTTCCTACTTTTAGGGTTTTAGTTATTCGGGGTGACAGGCACACTGCTAGGGGGTTAGGCCATAGTCAACTGCAGGGGTGCAGGGTGGGGGGCTGGAAGGGGGGGTTGTTTTGCCTTTATTTTGTTTCTATGGCCTTTTTCTTCCCTTCCTTTTCTTCCTTTTCTTAGTATAGTTGGCGAAACGTTCTGATTGAATTGTGTATCCGTGTCGGGTGCTCTTGCTTTTTTTCATTATCCTGATCTGTGGGTGGGCGGGCTCTGAGGGCTGGCGTTTGAGGTAAACTGTGTATTGTATGGTCTTATATCCTGGATAATATGCTTTAATGCCTGTGTCTCAATTATAGCTGTTCCTGATCTGCATATCCTGTTGTTCTGCCTAGCCACCGTATTAGTATTTTGATTGTGTAACACCCGATATGTTTATTTAGTTAATTTAAAATAAAACCTTTATCTTATTCTGTGACTTCATTCTGCATTTAAAATGAACTTTATCCTGAATCGCTGCCGGACCTCAGGGATGTCGGCTGAATAGCTGTGGCATATCGTAGTATACTTGCTCTTATTTTTGATTAGCGGCCGGCCCCTGTGGTTGTAGGCCCATGCTTGTAATGTTATTGAAATGAACAATAAAGGTTTTCCCCCCCAAAAAAAAGATCATTATTTTTAGGGATTAAAACAAAGTTCAGACGGAGTGAGTTGCTGGCGAGGGGGTGTGTCGTGGGTGAGAAGGGCGTCACCGGTCTTGGGGATCTCTTTGCTGCCAGAGGCAAGGAGATACCTCCTTAACATATGGGAACCCACTGACCTCAACTCTCAACAATCACAGTGGGCCACATTGACCTTTATGATAGCGAAAAGGAATATTGCCCAGCAATGAGGATCTGCGCAGCCTCTCACCCTTGAGATCTGGAAAAATAATCTAGACTGGTGTATGTGTGCCTGGGAAGACTGTTTTTGTTGCTAGGGGCGCCCCCGAAAGTGGGCTTCGATATGGGGTCCCTGGAATAGATACATAGGTGAAATTTGTGTACCACCAAGGGATGCTGTTTTTGATGTACCCCCATCCCCTTAAATATCTGACATATATTTATTCCTGTTCCCTGTACCCCCAATAGATGTTATACATGCTATGACATAATCCTCTGTAACTGTGTCTTTTGCTGATGCTTTGTTTCAATAAAAAGAATTGTTAAAAAAAATCAATGGGCAAACACAAGAATGAATCATTTGAATACTTTAAATGAAATCAGAGACAGTTTCCTCTCTATAAAGTAACTTCCCGAATACTAAACTAAGGTCTCTAAAAGGACATGGGGAAATTCTAAAGCCTTAGTCTATAAGTACAAAGTCTAATATATTTCTTTGTAGACTTTGAATGGTACACACAGAAACAAAAATTGTGTGTTAATTCAACCGTAATATTTACTAGTTATTGTCGGGCTGCCACAACTCAACACATAAGTAACATACTAAAATAATGATTGAAGTGAGTGAGCAAAGTGAAATAAGTGACAATGTGATATTCAACGTACTGTGTACCAGACAAACAAATATATATACAATAATGCAACTCAATAAAGATCTGTCCCTTCAAGTTTTAAAATTATTTTTCAACAACCAATTTGTGGTCCAAAACTTTCTTGGGGCTGCGAAAATTGATGGACATGAGCCATAATGACGTCAATGTTTCAACGCTGAAGTATGCGCCAAAAAGAAGGAATGGTAATTAATCTAGCACATCATAAATTGGGTCAGTGGTGGATGGCTTGAGTTCAAACCGGCTGGTAAAAAGAATAAAATCGGGGACGCGTGGCTAGCAGCCGACAAGTATGGCTGCAGCCTGAGCGAGCTCCCTCATCCCGCCGGCTTTCCTGCAGCAATCCTGGGCCACCACTAAAGGAATATCGGGTCAGAGAGTGCAGCAGAAGTGGGGACCCAGTGGAGGGTACATGTAAGGAAATTGAGCCCCAACGGTGGTTCCTGAGCGGAGGGCGGACCGATGAAAGTGGCGCCGAACACGGCGGCCTCCCGAGACCTGCAGATCCCATCTGGCGCCTTATAGCCTGAGGAGCGGTTTTCTGGCAGAACCGGGCTGCGGAAGAAGGCGCGGGACTGCAGAGGGGACAAGTAAGGCGGCAACGGTGCTGAGCGGTGTGAAGCATGGCTGTGTCCACCCTTGGGTGACGTGGTGAATTTCCCGGGGCGGTTTCCCTTAATCGAGGCCCCAGCTTCTGTAACTCAGCCAGGCCCTGACCAGACTACGGCAGCCACGAGGATAAGGTAGGGGACAGACAACGGCGGAAGGTCCTAAAACTCGACAAAGGACACTGTCCCGTATCACAGGCCCCAACTGAATACTCTCCTAGTATGTGGGGCGTAGTGGTGTGGACCCAGTGACGTTGGGGCGAGTGTCTCCGAGAGGCCCTTCCAAATCAAGGCCATGGCTGCTAGAGGCCTACCAGGCCTCACTCGCCCTTGAGCTTACCAGGTCACCAAGTGAAGGCAAAGAAAGGAGGGGGGGGCTGAATCCATAAGGAGCTATGGGTAAACCGGAACCATTGAGGGGGGCACCCAGATGCCTTCTTCCCCCCCACCGAGTGGGGCCCACATCCCCTCTTTGGATTGAGCAGGACATCGACACAGGGCAGCCACGTAGCGATGTGTGGGCCATAGAAACAACAGGCGGACAAAGTGCTTCCTGACTCAGTGCCATTCCGTTGACGCGAACTCTAGGCTGTCTGCTAGATATTTCGGATGCAGAGCGGTCTCTCAGGCTATGATTAGACACCTGGGAGTGTGCGGTGGACTGATGAGCTGACCCGCACACGCTGGAGATAACTGGGAGCCGATACTAGACTATATCTTGGAGAGAAAGATCTGCCAGAGTGTAGTCCCCTACAGCAGCATTGATGGTAACCAGAAGTGGTACTGGGCTCGCCCCCTGCCTTGGTCTGTGAGATCACCCAGGAACACCAAACGTGCATAGGAGGATGGAGTGGCGAAGCGGATGAACTGGCTGAGTAACCTTGCACACCATAACACGATTGAGAGAGCACGTATAGGAAGAGCAGATGGCTGTGGCCCTTTCCTGGTTCATGTTGCGGAGATCACTGGGCGGTGAGAGGTTTGAATTCGGTGAGAGTTGGAGATAAGGAACTGGAGGAAAACCGGCAGGCCGACGGCAAGTTCGTTTGGCTCACTGGGTAGGCGGCGGGGAATACCCCGGGTCCTTCTGGATTCATACACTGACCTGTAAGACGTTGTGGTGCATCAATGGCATCGGGCAGGGGCCCCTAAGGCCAACGCACAGAACAAACTTGCAAAGTTCACCTGGGCCAAGATGGGAGAAGACAGAGGCACACCTCCAATGGAAAAGACTGAGGTACAACCTTCCCCTGCACCGGGGACGGAGCAGACGCTGCACGACGTAATGGCAGCGATAACCAGAATTCGTACATCGCTGGACTCAGTTACCGTAGAGGTTTCATTAATCAGAGCAGACTTTTGTAAAATGGATGACAGGGTCAAAGACCTTAAAATCGTTACCACAGCGTTACAAGCAGACATATCTGAACTTCAACAGCAGGTGGTTGACCTGCAGACTAAACAGGAACAAATGGCGCAACAACTTGATGACTATGAAGGTAGGGCACGCCGTAACAACATAAGAATTTTGGCAGTTCCGAAGCGAACTGAAAGGCCAGCAGCCGACTTGTACGTAGAAGAATTGATAACTACACATTTGCAGCCCAAGACCCTCTTGTGCTACTTCGCAATAGAAAGAGCGCAATGGTGCTGAAGAACCGGGTTTTAGAACCCAGCGGCGCCAGGGGCACGCCCAATGTCTTCGGGTTCACCTGTCTTAGAATACAGAGACACGGGATACTTCTCGGTGACGTCAAGGATCAAATTTATTGGCTGCAACCAGGAACAGAAGTCTACGAAGCACGACACGGGTGGTTCGTCAGAGACTGTACAATTTTCGTATTGCGAGACATCATCTTTTATGCCAAAAATCACATTCCTGACTAACATCAATTACTTACGAACTGTCTAATCACACAGTGACATTTCAGAAGGTATCGCATAACGACAAGCCCACTTTCAGTTGTCCAGCCCATCATCAATGACGAGGAAAAAACCCAATATTCTTGCTCGGACAGGCTGGACAAACCCATGATAAAAAGACCTCAACCCAAACCATAAATAGGCCATAAAAGAAGGAACAGAAACAGATGAGAAGCAAGATAGGAGGGTGTGTGCGTGTACCATAAACTCAGCAATGTCCTGCTCTTTGATCTCTATCTTGACCAGCTGCCGAACAAGGAACTGGCTCAACAAGGTTAGCTTCAGGCAAGGGAGTCAGTTCGCTCAGGTCACACAGAAGTCAGCTAAAGGTGTACGTGTCCCAAAGACTCGCTCGGCCCTAGTCATCGGCCTATGTGAGGGCAACCACAAAATGGCTGCCGTACACAAAATGGAACCTGAAGGCTCGAAACGAAATACCTAAATACGCAGTGTATCTATCAATTGATCATGACGAAAACACTCGTACATACCGCACTCGTCATTTGCGGTTCGCTGATACCAAAATCGTCACGATACGACGACCAGGATCAAATTTATTGGCTGCAACCAGGAACAGAAGTCTACGAAGCACGACACGGGTGGTTCGTCAGAGACTGTACAATTTTCGTATTGCGAGACATCATCTTTTATGCCAAAAATCACATTCCTGACTAACATCAATTACTTACGAACTGTCTAATCACACAGTGACATTTCAGAAGGTATCGCATAACGACAAGCCCACTTTTCAGTTGTCTAGCCCACCATCAATGACGAGGCAAAAACCCAATATTCTTGCTCGGACAGGCCGGACAAACCCATAATAAAAAGACCTCAACCCAAACCATAAATAGGCCATAAAAGAAGGAACAGAAACAGATGAGAAGCAAGATAGGAGGGTGTGTGCGTGTACCATAAACTCAGCAATGTCCTGCTCTTTGATCTCTATCTTGACCAGCTGCCGAACAAGGAACTTGCTCAACAAGGTTAGCTTCGGGCAAGGGAGTCAGTTCGACCCTGGCATCAGGCCTTTCTATAACAACACTGTGGCGTTTCAGAATTTAAAAAGAGAGAACTCATACTTTAATTTTCAGACAATTGATCTAAGTGTCACCCTCCTCTCTAATATATTTACATGACTACACGTATGTTGACAGTATGACCCACAGTAATGGGAAAGGCTGTGTTGACAACTGACGACCGGTTGCACTAAGATGGCCGCCACACTACCTCAGATAATACCACAAAGAATAGCGCCTTCGGTATACAAAAGATGGCGACTGAGTGCATAGAGTGAGCGATAGTCCGTCTATTGTTTCAACTGTTTCAATCGAGACCAGCTGATAAGGCAATCCCAGGAGGCGCGAACATGACGGTACTTAATTAGGACGCCGGAAACAAGAGAGAATCCGGCATCCATCCATTGGCCGACAGACCGAGTCAGCGGAATCCCAGCTTGATGACAACAGCCTCCGGGACAAAGGTAAGTACTCAAACCAAGTGCCTCGAAAATTAGAAACTTCGCCTGGGGTTACCCCATTTAAAATACTCTCTACCGTCCCCTCCCTAGGCGGTGCATCAGCAAGCACCCTACGAATTTGGCCCGGAACTGTAAGACGGCATCGCCTCCACCCGCTACCCATGAAAGGAACCGATATAACAGAGCACAATTGAAAAACCCCCGCCTAGGAACGGTTACTCTACCTTTGAAAGGTAAATGAAATGGGAAAACATACGCGAAACATGAAGCGGGAAAGGTTGGGTTTATTAGCTCCTTCAACTGCTGTCTCTATTCTTAGGCTCGTAGATGCCCTCTAGAATTCTGCACTTCTGCGCCCTCTGAACGCACTTATTGAAAGAACCGATAGGTTAGAACACGATTGGAATCCCCGCCTAGAAACGCCTATTTGAAGCCTGAAAGGTAAATAAAATTAGATAACGAAGGCGATATATGAAGCTGTAAGGGTTGGGTTTATTAGCTCTTTCAATCGCTGTCTCCATCCTTAGGCTCGTAGATGCTCTATAGAATTGTGCACCTCTGCGCCTCATGAACATTGAAACGAAGTATATCACCACTATAAGCTTGCACCCCCGGTATGTATTGAGTATAACAACTGCGCTGGGGGGTAGCGATGTAAGGTGTGAAGTAATGTCCCTCAAAACATGCTATCGCCTTATAGTGATAATAATCTACTAAATGTGGCCATGATGCTATATTGACCCAACAATGTTGTATTCAACATGCTCTTTGTGTGCCAACTACTGTGTAGAACCCAGATGATCGCCAAAACCCAAGGGTGCTATAAAGCATAACGCTAAGGAGCCAACCCATACTGGTAGGTGGTTCTAACACCGGCAGTATTATATTGTGCTCTATTGGCAAAAGATAAGTGCCTACCAACTAGATTCTATATGACAGTTTCGATCTTGCCAAAAAACAAGAGAATTGTAGAGAGGGACACCTGATAACATCATATGGCAGTAAGCTCAGAGAAGATTAGGGGTATTAGTTAACTATTAAAATCTGATACTTCTAGAGATATAAGAGGTTACTTATCTGCCCCCTCACAGGATTCGAATTGCTTGTAGCCTGTCCCTTGAAACAACAACAGCATCGGCGCCGTTGCATCCCTATGACGCCATCTGAAGCCTGATATACTTTAATAGCAGAACCTAATACGAAATCAGGTAAAATATTGATTCTAAATGGTGGAGGAATAACCTAATAGCTGTGTATATGGTTATAAAATACTGGCTAGTCCCCAACTGGGATCCATTCTGACAAATCATGATTAGTTGAACTTGCTGCTGTCCCAAGACTTTGTCCTTGGTCTGTAATATAGAATCATGCGTGTACTCAAGAGGAGCACTGAGAGAGACTATAATCTAAGTGAATGTGTATGATGAAAGGAAGATATACCTGTATGCAAGTGAAGATTTCTTTTGTTGTGCTAAATGTGCTCTATGGTCCATACAGTTAAGGCTATCATGATGCCTTCTAGATTCCACGTATTAGGGAATCTATTTTAGGGAGTGTCTCTAGAGGGTTGACATAGCATGGCGATCACCGGTCAAATGTAGGAGCATTGCTCCAAAGCTGATCAGACGGAACAAATAACTTACTGAAATATTGGAAACATGTTTTTTAAACGTTTGAAAAATGTAGTGATCTATGGTGATGAAAGCTGGTTGCTAGCATAGAACTGTATTTTGAATAGTACATGATTATACAGAAAAGTAAAATGAATTTTGTTCTGCTCTCTATATTGCAGAGTTTTTATCCCTGTGCCCGTCCCAGTATAGTGCCCCTTGCCCTGACGAAGGTGCGGCCTTATTGGCCTGTCACCGAAACGTGCGTCGGCGTATGTCTCCAGGAATACGGTCATTGTCCTCATTACATCAGGACCCGTAGCTAAAACCATCTATCCGGACGAACATCCCGATTTGACCACCTATGTGCTGTATTCGCAAGGAATAGTAGAATGAATGATAGAATGAATGGTGTATGATATAAGGAGAGAAAGAGTGAGTAGGGATTGAAGTGAATGATACTGTGTGTGTAAAGATTGGCTGTTACTGGGTAGGACGAACTGTCTTGATATTGTTGTCCCCATATCTGTTTGTTTTATTTATGACTTATATGTACCTATGATATACAAAAAAATATATTTTTCCTAAAAAAATCTTTTGTAATATCCCTGTTATCAGAAAACAATAATAAAAAAATATATATTTTCTAAACTTGAACTGTTTAGTCCTTTTGATTTGACCATGTGATTGTTATATGTATTGTCAACCCCTAGGTTAATCACCCCTCCATACACATCTGTTAGGACCCCCTAGCCAGGGCCTATATATCCTGAGGCAGGGTACTCTCCTTCTCTATTTATAAGGGAGTCAGTTCGCTCAGGTCACACAGAAGTCAGCTAAAGGTGCACGTGTCCCAAAGACTCGCTCGGCCGTAGTCATTGGCCTATGTGAGGGCAACCACAAAATGGCTGCCGTACACAAAATGGAACCCGAAGGTTTGAAACGAAATCCCTAAATACGCAGTGTATCCATCAATCGATCATGACGAAAACACTCGTAGATACCGCACTCGTCATTTGCGGTTCGCTGATACCAAAATCGTCACGATATGACGACCTTTATTGAACGGGTTCAAAATCACGGAACCTCAGACCCTCCTTTTGCCCTTACATAGGCAATAAACCCAAACTCACGTCAGTCTGAATCCAGGTCTATATTCATTAGATCATCAAGATGTTGCTGTAGCATCATCCTAGTACTTAGTAGCTCTCTCTGGACAGGTCTTCTCGCACACGAAGTAGCACAATGGCCACACATAGCAGGAGCACACTGTACACAAAGACAGAACAGGAAAAGGATGGCTAAGACCATCCCAATGACCATCAGAATCTTCCATCCCCAAGTGGATAACAATCCCCAAAACCATCCCATTAACGACCAATCTCCTTCGTCCACATGTACAGACTCGGAGATCTTGTGCAACTTGGAAATGGCTTGGTACACTGTCGGAGCGCTGTCTGGAATGAAAATGCAGCAGCTCGATTGAATCAATTTACATACCCCTCCTCTATCTGCAAGTATGGCATCTAACGCAACTCTGTTCTGAAGAGTCATAAGGCGATCCGACTGGAGCTCAGCAGTCAAGTTACTAAGGGCAACAGCAGATTCGACTATGGTGGACTCAACCACTCTCGTCAGCTGTCGCATGTTCCTGCTGTTAGCCATAGGTCCCCAAAACGGAAGAAAACCCTTCAAGAAATCTCCTAATTCTTGTCCTGCAGTATCTTCCTTACTAAAGACACCTCTAACGACTCTCGTCTTGTGGTAATCTGCCGCAGCTGTATACGTAGTAGGCAACAGGAACGAGACAAAACATGTGCCCGAGAAATCAGGGGGCAACCATGTGTACGCTCTATCGTAACAGACAAAATAGGTACCCTTAGCTGCTAAAAACGATGGGTAAGACTGGGACGCAAAAACATATGTCTCAGTGCAAACACTCTTCCCTAACTGAGCTCTCGGATTCTTGCCATTACCTTGCAGACAATAATGACCCTGATGGGGCACAATCCAAATTGGAGAGGATCTTTTCGCTCGCTGGTTCTCACTCAGACTAACTCCATATCCAGTAACGTTCCATCCAATATACGCTAGTGTCTCATCTTTCGGCATAGTCTCATAGGAACTAATTCCTCTAATCATGTCTACTATACCCTTAACCAGAGCACTATTCTTTGGATTGTCTTTCACAGAACGTAGGGGGTAGATTTCACGAGCATAGATGAACATCGTTCTGTATGTCCACACAGAACCATTGTAGCTAAAAGGTAGGACCAGGTAAGGAATACCTTTATCAGTAGTATGAGGCAGCTTCTGCATCAACACTAGCTGGTGTTGATGCAGAAGCTGAACAAAAGAGTTATTAATGAATTCCAATCTTCTAATGGACTCATGTTCAGGCAGAGGGTGAAAAGAATGCGAAGAAACAGTAGGAGGAGGCATAGGTTGTGTAGTGGGTGTAAACGTCACTTGAAAAGAGAATATAATATATCCCATCAGAAACATCATTAAACTAAGTAACATAGAAAGACACAATATTAAAAAACACTTTCTGCTCATTACTTTACACATTTTGCTCTTAACGCTCATTCTTTTAACAGGTCTCTCCATCTCGAAAAACTCCATCCTCTAACCGTGCTGTTTGCGGCGGTTGGGTCTTCCGTGCTAAGGAATGCATCTGTCAGTCCAGGGAACGCCCTAAGACCAAACAGAACCGTCGACCATATGTCTTCGGCTTGCACTCCCAAGTCTTTACACCGCGACCTTACAGCTGAACCCGGATGGCGGTTCGAAAAACAAAAATCAATCAAAACAGTTCCTCGGAGGAGAGAGCATAAATTCAAAAATAGCAAAGAAAGAATTTTATTTTATTTGTCCCCCGACACTTGGTCGCAAATTTATACCGGCCTTTGCCAGGCAATGTCTGATCATGGAATAAAAGTTCAGGTTCAGAAGTGTCCAAGCGATTTGACGGAGACACAGCTTCTTGCAGAAGATCGTCGCTTTCTTGTTCAGAGTTTGTCCCAATCAAACGTGCATTACTAAAAGGCAGAAAACGAGGCACAGTTTCAGCTTCAGAGTCTGGAATACCTTTCTGGACCCACTGGTCGTACGGCAGAGGCAAAGGGGCCCTCTTACAATCTACGCCGTGGATCCAGTTCTATTTACCGCACACTGGCACTGCTGATCGCGTGGACAGTAGCACCAAGTAAGGTCCGTTCCAGCGGGGCTGATCATTCTTAGTCCGCTGGAAATTCTTTATCAAAACCCAGGAACCAGGTTCGATAGCATGTCCTGGATCTTCAGATGCTTGTGGCAGTGTATCATGAACCTGTTGGTGCAAAACACGGAATTTAGCCGTTAATTCGTAAAGGTAATCAAGCAATACAAGGTGCTCTATTTCACTAAATTTGGTCGGCCGCGGCACTCCCTATATGTTTGCCGGGCGACCAAAAACAACTTCATAGGGACTAAGTCCCACTCGTGAATGTACAGTCATCCTAGTCGACAAAAGAGCTAACGGCAAAGCATCGGGCCATTGTAGACCGGAGCTCGCCTAAATCTTGGCTAGTTTTAACTTAAGGGTGCCATTATAGCATTCTACCAAACCAGTTGATTGGGGGTGATTTGCAGCATGGAATTTTTGTCGGATTCCTAAACCTTCACACACTTTCTTCATTACTTGACCCACAAATTCACTCCCATTGTCACTCCAGACCATTCTCTGCAAACCAAACCTAGGGAAAAATTCCTTAACAACAGCTTTAGCTGTGCACAAAGCAGTATTATCTTTCAGGGGATATGCTTCTACCCATCTTGAAAGGGCACAAACAACCACGAGCACATATTTTAAGTTGTTGCACCTCTCCATGTGGATAAAATCTAGCTGCAAAACCTCGAATGGATACGTCGGAGGTGCAAAATGACCAGCTGGAGTTGGAGTTCCCTTACCAGGATTATACATCAGACAAACCATAAAATTCTTAACCAAATTCTCTGCACACTTAGGAATTCCAACATTTTGCCATACTGGAGCCAACAACTTACAAATCCCTTTCACACTGATATGAGCCATTCCATGAGCCATCGTAACCACTGGAAGCACGTACGCATCAGGTAACAACCATCGCTGATGCTCTGACAACTCAACCCAACAACCATTTGAATCTAATCTACCCTTACTTTCTCTCCATTCATTCAACTCTTTCTCTGTGGCTTCAGCTTTGATTGACTTCACACTCTCTATCGTATCTTCACACATACTTCTACCCGGCACCCATCTCGCCGGACCCACAACATACATTCGACTCATCACATCTCTCGCCGTTTCTTTCGCAACTTCATCTGCAAACGCATTACCACGACCAACGCCATCAGTAACTTTCTTATGTGCGCTGCATTTCACAATCGCAACTTGCAACAGCAAGGTAAGAGATTCAAGAAGTTCATTCACCAACTGACCATGCTGAATCTTAGTTCCATGCGAAGTCAGGAACCCACGCTCTTTCCACAATCGACCAAAACTATGAGCCACACCAAACGCATACTGGCTATCAGTATACACAGTCACCCGTTTCCCTTTCGACAACACACACGCTCTTGTCAATGCAATCAACTCTGCTGCTTGCGCTGAATTATGTGGGATACGTGCAGCTTCAACAATCGTATGCAAAGTCGTAACAGCAAATGCCGCAGTCGTATCACCATTCGGAAGCTTGAAGCACGAACCATCAACCCATAAAGTACCATCACACTTTGGAAGAGGAGTGTCCCTAAGATCAATTCTACCTTTAGTTTCCTCCTCTGTCCTAAAAAAGCAATCGTGCTGTTCAGAAACATCTGTCTCTACTGAAATCGGCAATAACGTAGCTGGATTCAACGTATTGCATTTCTTTATGTGCACATGACTTGCTAAGAGTGTCAACTCATAACCTGACAATCGAGCACAAGTTAAGTGCTGTGTCTTTGTCCTATTCAACAAGGTATCCACTGCATGTGGAACCATCACAATCAACATATTATCCATCACCAAGCCAGCAGACTATAGAATAGAGACAGCCGCTGCTGCTGTAGCTCTCAAACAACTCGGCAACGCTCTAACTACCGGATCCAAAGTCGACGAGAAATACGCACATGGACGTTGCTTATCGCCGAACTGCTGTGTCAAAACTGACAATGCACATCCCTCTCTCTCGTGAACATAGAGTGTAAAAGGTTTACTATAGTCGGGAGTACCCAACACAGGAGCCGAACACAACGCATTACGTAATTCTGAAAAACTCTTCTGACATTCGTCAGTCCAAGGAATAGGATTCGGAGTATCTTTAACAGTAAGAGCTATCAAAGGTTTCGCAAGAAGCAAAAAATTTGGAATCCACTGTCTACAATACGATGTAATACCCAGAAAAGCACGCACTTCTCTCTGTGTAGTTGGCACACTCATTTTCGCAATCGCTTGAATTCGTTCTGGGGTCAATCTTCTTCCCTCCTTCGATAAGAGATGACCTAAGTAGGTCACTTCTTGTCGACAATACTGCAACTTCGAAAGAGACACCTTATGATGGAAATCAGACAAATTACGCAACAACGAAAAAGTAGCCTCTTTACAAATCTCTTCATTGTCAGCAGCAACTAACAAATCGTCGACATACTGAATAAGGGCAGCACCATCAGGTAAGACAATCGAATCAAGCTGTGTTTTCAAAGCCTGACTATAGATTGATGGACTCTCACAATAGCCTTGAGGTGCGCGCTTGAACCGGAAACTTCGGCCTCCTAAAGAGAAGCCAAAAATATCCCTACTCTCCTCGGCAATCGGGATGCTGAAGAAAGCATTCTTCAAGTCAATCACCGAAAACCAGGTAGCAGAAGCCGGAATCAGAGTCAGTAAAGCAGTAATATCTGGCACAACAGGAAATTGCGGAACTACAATCTTATTCACTTCGCAGAGATCTATCACAAACCTATACACAGGCGGTTGTGAAGAATCAGTACGTTTCAGAACAGGCAACACCAGACTATTGCACACATTACCTCTTGTTTCTTCAATCACACCTTTCTCAATCAGATCATTGATAATCGCTAAAAGCGCTCTTTCACCATCACTAGAAATCCGATATTGGGGAATACGTGGCAATCTAGCATTCGCTTTCAGCGTCACAACGTATGGCGGGATCTCCAAAAGACCCACATCATTAGGACCAGTAGCCCAAAGAGAATCAGCAAGAGAAGACAATTCTGCTGGAAGTCGATCTTTAGATAAATACATCGGAGAGATCACTCTCTTACCCAATGTAAACTGTACTCCTGAAGGAGAACAATGTAGCGTCGAATACAATCTTTTCAACAAATCCAATCCCAACACGTTCTCACCACAACCTGTCGTCAGAATAAGGGGTGCTTCAAATTCACAAGGTCCAACAGAAAGAGACAAAGGACTAGAAATCGGATTACTAACCGGGGCGCCAGAAAAACCTACTGAAACATTCGTCAAGCCAGACAAAGGTGCGCCAGGGAGTTTAGAGTGCATGATAGAACTCTTCGCAGCACCAGTATCCAACAGAAAAGGCTCTGACACACCTGATGTAATCACTTCGACATAAGGTCCACTCTGATCTACTGGAACTGAAACAACTCCCTCTCTTTGTCTATGGCTGTCTTAGCAATCATTACCATCCATATTCTCACCTTCGACATAGTAGTCGTCAGCATAGTACTGAGTCGTCCTACCAGACGCACCATTCTGCTGATCAAAACAATTCATCGAATTCTGTGGAGGCAAGGAACGTGCATTCTGGGGGAACACACCACGTCCTCTACCTCTAGGAGCTTGCTGAACACCTCGATCTCTCACACCAGAAGCACCATTTGTGCACTGTAACAGAACCGGACAACTATTCTTGAAATAACCCTCTTCTTTGCAATATGCACACTGATTAGGGCCTACAGGAAAACGCTGTTGAGAAGACTCGAACCTCTGCGAGTTTCTCTGATACTGCTGAAGTTGCTGATAATCACGCTGATTATTACGAGGCGGATACGCTTGCTGCAAAAGAAAATTCGGCTTTAACTCTTTAGTCTTCTTGCCGGCTCTATCTTTCTCATCCTTATCCCTATTCTCGTAGTACTGTGCAGTAGCCAATATCTGCGCTGACGAAGAAACAGCCCAAGAACTCTCAGAATCCTTCAACTTAGTACACAAATCTGGAAGCAAATTATGCACAAATTTATCGACAAACAACCGTTGACCACCTTCCGTACTCATGTCCTGACCACTATGGTCGATAAATGTCTCTTCACACCTAGTGAAGAAATCAAACACACTTTCGTCTTTCTTCTGCTTACATGCAGACAATTTGTCCCAGTTTACTCGCATAGCAGGCATTAAAGTCTTCATGTAATTAATAATCCTACCAGGGAGTTCCGCAACTAAAGGCTCAGGTTTAGCACCACCAACTTGTCGGCCATCCGCGGCACCAATATTATTCCACGTATCACCTAATTCCTGCGCATGATCCGTATGACGAATCAGTCCCCATAAAGGCTGTGGAACTACATTTCCAAACAACATATCTATATCAGCTAGATTCATAACACATGAGTCTGCAGTCTGTGATAATTCCTTATAGTAATTGAGAGAAACGTAACTTTTTGGCGCCATTAGCAGCTTTAAAGAGCCGTCACCTTTTTTACATTCACCCCTTTGGCCGGTGAGACTCAATTGCTATTCTGGAACTGCACCATCCTGCATCAAACGAGATTTCTCTATTTTTAAGGTGAGAGTATACCCATCGGATTGATTACAAGTCACGCATACACGCTATGTGTTGACACCCATTTAATCTTCTCTTTCCACCTTATTACCTCTAGCTACCATTTAATGCCCGGAACAAGTACTACACTATGTCCGGCAACTACTCGTAACCCGTTACCAAGTTTTAAACCCGCGGAACAGCACCATCTTGCTGCCAGCAACTGCTTTCTATTTTGAAGGTAAGGACGCCTAAACACGCACAGATATTCCCGGCCGTCACCTGTCTTTACATTATCGCTCGTAAAGCCACGTGTAGTTTGTTTCCATTATGTGGCAATATATTTTTGTAATACCCTTTATCGTTTCACCTTATTTTTACCCGTTTGCACATCTAAGCGCTTAGTACACTGGTGTCTGTATAGTCACTTATAGCCTGTTTTTATCATGTGGTACATCTTGTTTATGATATCTCCTGCTGCGTTGCTTATTTTTTGCATGTTGGCGTCTATAAAAGCCATATCTGACCTATCTCTAAATACGTGGCGTGTCTTTATTCCTTTCAGTCTTTAAAGCTTTCCCGGCATTTCGACCCGTTATTTGGATCAAGGAATTGAAATAAATTATGAACAAGGAAGCATCAGCTAAATGCTCCCAGGTACACGATATACTTATGAGGATTTAACATCATTTACATAATTTGTTCATGGGTTCATGCCATGTGAATGCTCTTTAAATATAATCTATCGAGCATTCAAATAGACTTATAAATGTTTATATCTCTTTGCAGTTATAAACATATGTCAATAATTGGACACCTATATCAAGTGAAATATTCAGATATTGAGGGGCCTAGAACCCACGCTGTGAAAATATTAGGTAATTTTCTTTTGGATCCCATATCATTAGGAGAACCTCTAGGAATGTTGCCTATATTGTGTTAGACCCCCATTAGTATATATACTGACAGCTTCCATCTTGAAAAGCTCCTTTCCCATTAGTTCTTATTAACATCTAGTCCATACTTGTATCAACAGTATTGAATCTCTTTTGAGTAAGTTATTCCCTTTATATAATTTAATACACATGTGAAGAATTGGTAGGAATAAATGTAGAAATAAATTAGAACTAGTAAACCAGTAACTATGTGACCATATCACCTTCTGTACTAGACTAGCCAGTCCCAATTATCTGCTCATTTATTCCATCTAAAACAATCTTGGCCACGTGCAGTTATGTGTTGAATGGCTCATTGTGCTCAAAATGTCTTCAACTATTTTTTAATTATGTTGTTGATTATTATATATTTTGTTTGATTAGGTATTAGCCTTTATCAAGTGGCCCTGTGTATCTTTTTAAAGAAGTTAACATCGATTCATGTAAACTAACGAATTGAAAGACAACGCTGCAAATGTAAGTTGATTGATTTAGATCATGATGTTACATAGTAGGATCTTTATATGTTTGTCTCTATCAGTCAGATATACAATGAACTTGACAGGATATGTTGACCATTTATTGTACGTGTAACTAAGTACTGCATTAAGAGTGTACAGTTACCTGTCTATCATATGACAATGAGGGACCAAATTTTTGTCTGGATTTGATAGGTGGAAGAATTAATTTTCGAGATCTGTTTTATTTAACAAATTAATTGTTTAGGCAGTGAATAATATGTATGGAATATGTGTAACATTATATGTATTACGAATTATAACTTGTTTTCTGTAATGTTCTTTCAGAGTTTTACCTATGACTCCTGAAGAAGGCGGATTTCACTGTGCCGAAACGCGCGTCGAGTCTTTATAATTAATTTTGCAGTAACTCTTATGTCTGTTATTTCTGTAATTCATTGTGATGTTAATATGATGTATATGGTTTTTACGTATTGCCTTTGAATTGTGTTCAACATTTTTAAACGTCAGTATTTTATTGTATCATATAGTTTGACTTATTTGGTTGAGTCTCTATATGATTTTTATCTATGTAAAAATTAAACATATAATTTTTAATATACACACCATTCTTCTCGAAAATTCCTTTCTTCCCACCGGTCCTAGACTTTCTGGTCGCTCACTTTGCAGATGGCCTAGGATTTTTTACCCACATTGATAATTCCTTATAGTACCCTGCAGGATTTTTACGAGGATCAGGCAAAGTCTGCTTAAGGGCCAAAACTTCAGCTCGCTTCCATGGAACATGTACCCAAACACGCTGAAAATGAGGCGAAATAGGTGGATTAGCGGCTACATCTCCTGCTCTCCAAACTGGGGGAACGTCTCTCATCGGATATTGTCGCACTGTTCTCTTAACAAAAGGATCAGGCTCGAACAACGGCTGAGAAGGAGACTCACTCCTGAACGACAACAATGTCGCAACTGCTCTTTCAACGTCGAGACCCACTATAGTTCCCTTCGCAAACTCGGACTGTACACGGAACAACTCAGACGGAGTCTGTCCCAAATCATCATCTTCCCATTCTTCACGAAGGAAAGTACACATCTTCTCGAAAACATACCTTTGCTTTGGTGCTTCCCTTTGACGGAAAACATCCATAACAGACTCTAAATTATACCTTAAAGAATGAGTCACCCATTTACGCGCTAAATGATCCAACACTTCCCGCTCATCAGAACCAGGCAATTGGCTACGCAACTGTTTATGCTCTGAAACAGGGGTCATACCCAATGACCCAAAGAAAGGAGACAAAAGACCAGCAACAGTGTCAGTCATTCTCTGTCGAACAGAAGGAGAAGTTGACATATGAACAGGAGACCAAGCAGAATGAGAGGAAACCAACGTAGGTACAGTAGCAGAAGAAGTAGCAAGTACAGGAGACAAAGTTGTAGGAATTGGAGGCGGAGCAGGTAGCAAAGTCGGCGGCCCTTGAGAAGGTTGCACCAGAGGAATAGGAGCCAACTGAAGAGAAGCTGGCGGTTGTAGAACAACAGGAGGCAAAGCAACCGGAGGTTGCGGAGGTGCCGTAGCACTCTGCACATAAAGGGGTGGCAAATTCAACAAATGTGACATCAAAGGATCTTTCTCAAGGTCCTTCGTTGCACCTTGCTGATGAGGTGCAAAGCTGGATAACATTTATCAATCGCCATTTTACGTTGCCTGTGCAACTGCTCACTCGCTTGTTCTTCTTCGCTATCTTTAAACTGTATAGCAGCTTGCATTATCGAGATACCCTTCTCTCTTTTATTTCTCTTCGCTAATTTAATTTCTTTCTGTTTGGCTTCCTTTCGCCATAGGCGGAAAGAGTCAAACATCACCGGCCGGGCTTTCTTCTTGAAAAGTTTAACTTCTAGATTATCTAAAACCTCCGTGTCATAGCTACCATATTGGGGCTACTTTAGGACACCGTCCTTCCTAGTATATCTAATCCATACTTCATTATACGTGATGGGGCCCACGCCATGTTTCAAATAGAGCTCATAGGTCGGAGTTCCAATCGGAGGCACCGGGCACGAGTCCTCCAATCGGGAATCCCTATTACAACCACAACAAAATATCTTTCCAAGTCTGCTAAGACCAGGCATCTTCGCTCACTAGTCTAGCTTCAAACTTCAAGGGAATATCGAATACGATAGCCCCGCGAATACACGAGTCCCTCGGCTTTGGAGCTTGCAAGTCCCAAATCAAAGATCCCAAGGGGATACCCAAAACAAAACTAAGGACTGGGAGACGCTCCACTCATACTTAACTGAGGTATCGATGACGTCTCCAGAAGACCCGTCTATCGTCTCGCTCTACAAATCATCAAAGGGCTCCAAGACAGGGCGACAGTCAGGGCAGCAGTTCTTCGTAGCCGTCGAAAAGCGGGGAACCTCGCAGCAAAGACTTTCAGACCACAACGACATACAGGGGTCGATGAAGTGGCAGGCCTTCCTCCAGAATTTTCACACGAAGCTCCTCACGATCTTCAGGCTTGGACCGGTACCGCTGAAGTCGCCCCACGTTGGGTGCCAACTGAAGAACCGGGTTTTAGAACCCAGCGGCCCCAGGGGCACGCCCAATGTCTTCGGGTTCACCTGTCTTAGAATACAGAGACACTGGATACTTCTCGGTGACGTCAAGGATCAAATTTATTGGCTGCAACCAGGAACAGAAGTCTATGAAGCACAACACGGGTGGTTCGTCAGAGACTGTACAATTTTCGTATTGCGAGACATCATCTTTTATGCCAAAAATCACATTCCTGACTAACATCAATTACTTACGAACTGTCCAATCACACAGTGACATTTCAGAAGGTATCGCATAACGACAAGCCCACTTTTCAGTTGTCTAGCCCACCATCAATGACGAGGCAAAAACCCAATATTCTTGCTCGGACAGGCCGGACAAACCCATAATAAAAAGACCTCAACCCAAACCATAAATAGGCCATAAAAGAAGGAACAGAAACAGATGAGAAGCAAGATAGGAGGGTGTGTGCGTGTACCATAAACTCAGCAATGTCCTGCTCTTTGATCTCTATCTTGACCAGCTGCCGAACAAGGAACTGGCTCAACAAGGTTAGCTTCAGGCAAGGGAGTCAGTTCGCTCAGGTCACACAGAAGTCAGCTAAAGGTGTACGTGTCCCAAAGACTCGCTCGGCCCTAGTCATCGGCCTATGTGAGGGCAACCACAAAATGGCTGCCGTACACAAAATGGAACCTGAAGGCTCGAAACGAAATACCTAAATACGCAGTGTATCTATCAATTGATCATGACGAAAACACTCGTACATACCGCACTCGTCATTTGCGGTTCGCTGATACCAAAATCGTCACGATACGACGACCTTTATTGAACGGGTTCAGAATCACGGAACCTCAGAGCCGGGAGGTAGACCAAAACCAGGGCCCCCCCCCGAGACCCCTTATCGCCCGTGTCTTCAACTATTGAAACAGAGATTTAATACTACAGACAGCGAGTGGAGTCTGACGGCAGAAAGTCGTTTTTCACATCGCCGGACGAAGCGTGGGATTGGTTGGAGAGATGGAGAAGGGTTGGGGGACACAGAAGAGATCATACCAATGGACCTAGACAGCAGAGGGGGACCATGGATAAATCATCGGTGAATGGCCCATCAGACAGAAGTGAGAAGACAACGGAGCCGGAATAGACTTTAAGGATTCGGAATGCCGGCCGGAAGCTCTGCAGAAGCGCAAGTATTGCGGAGGGGGTAAGTATGCAACTAGGACTCATACGCATCTGTGGTTAATTGGTGATTTGATTACTGTATGCCTAACTGTTTCACACTTCACAGGGGGGGACAGTCTGGGGACACTCAAAAGATACAGACAAAAGTTGAATAGGCGTCAGGAGAGATTTAAAGTGAAACTTGCAGGGAGGGGGACTGACTAAGCCTGCGCTCTTTCGAGATGTTGGGGGGGAGAAAGGCACTCTGCCTAGTTGGGGAGTGGGTAGTTTTGCATCCACGGGCAGGGAAGCAGGGAGGGGGGACGGGAGGGGGAGGAATGTTAATTTCTTTATTGTTTTGATGTTTTGATATGAATTATTTGTAATTTGATATATGCCGATTTTTACACTGGTCTCAGAAAAGGGGACATCATGCAGAGAGAAAGTACTCATGTTCAATTGGTATTTTGTGACAAATATCCACTACCATTCATCTACTGTATTGTGTGTTACATCATGTTATGCGATGAGGATTGATAGAGAACGAGTATTATCTGTCTTATCCTGGAACGTAAATGGGATGGGTGATAAAATAAAGAGGGGAATTGTCCAACCATATCTGAAAAGGCACTCTCCAGACCTTGTATCACTTCAAGAAACGCACTTAGTGGACCCCAAAAGTAAATCCCTCACCTGGTGAGGATACAAACTCTTGGTAAATGCAGATTACACCACTGGCTCTAGGGGCACAGGGATCTTGGTGAAGAGAAGTAAACCCCTGATTGTCCTCAAGACATGTGAGGACCCCGGGGGACGATATGCTGTACTGGAAGCCCAGTGGGAAGGGAGAGCACTTAATGTTGTTTCATTATACTTGCCACCGACATTGGGTAAGAAAGCCCTGGCAGACCTTGGCAGAATACTGACTGGCCTCCCGGAAGGCACCTTAATTATGGATAGTGACTATAACATGACAATGAATGATAGGACAGACAGGCACCCACAGCGACCTGGAGCTAGACCGAATGAACTTATGGCAGAATTCACCACATAACTAGGGCTCACATACGTGGGGCGAGAACTACAACCGACCATCACACAATACACATATTTCTCTAGTGTCCACAATAGTTTATCCCATATTGACTACTTTCTAACCTATACAGCCTCGTTAGGCAGCTTTAGAATCTTCCAGAGCCTACCAAGTGGTATCTCAGATCACTCTCCAGTCAGGATTGAATTCACGTTCGGGGAACAACAGACAAGCAACACCATCGTCCTTAACCCATGGCTGCTGACAATACCGGATATTAAGGAGGAACTGTGCACACAAACAGGGAACTACTTTAAAGACAATGTCGGATCGGTTGACTCTGGGCAGACGATATGGGATGCATATAAAGTGGTCCTGAAAGGGCAGGCCCTGTCCCTAAAAAACTGATATATCAAAAGGAGACAGTTATTAGTCCAGATAGAAAAGGACCTACACAAGCTAGATGAAGATCAAGCACGTAACCCCTCCAACGACACATATCATAGGTTGCCCCTAAAGCAAGACGAGTATAGAATTAAAGCTCAAGAACACATGATGGCCAAATATCGCAATACTCAACACAGATTGTACGAACTAGGTGACAGGGCAGGCAAGACCCTGGCGTGGTTGGAAAAGAGAGAACAGGGCACGAGATGGGTGCCCAGATTGCAACTACCGGAGGGAAGGATATAAACACACCCTGGGGACATTGCGGAGGCGTTTGCGGATCACCTAGAGAAGATATATTCCCCTTCCACCACCTACACGGCAGAAGACTTGCGCCAGCTTCTCGCGGACAGGAATGTACCGACTCTCTCGGATTTGGACAGAGACTCCCTGGAGGGGGACTTGACAGATGAGGAGATTTAACGGGCAATCGGTCAAATTCACTCTGGGAAGGCAATGGGGCCGATTGGTACCCCCATCGAATTTTTTAAAGTCATGGCCTCCCAGGTAACCCCACACTTACGAGCCATGTACAAGGAGAACTAAGAGAAGGGACTGTTACCAGCAGATCAATGTCTAGCTACCATTGCGGTTATCTGTAAGCCCGGGAAACCGGAGGACAGATGTGGCTCCTATAGGCCAATTACATTGATCAACGTAGAAGCCAAAATCCTTCTGAAGGTTCTCACCCTACGGCTCATGACAGTGATCTCATCCCTAGTACACCATGATCAATCGGGATTTATTCCCGGGAGAAATACGGCTCTTAACATATGCTGTTTCCATAATGGTTTGGCGCGCAGAGACTTTTTGGAGGAAGACGCAGTTATATTGTCTCTGGATGCCTCTGTGGCATTTGATTCCATAGAATGGTCATACATATTTGAAAAACTCACCAGAGTAGGATTGGGACCCAAATTTATCGGTTGGGTGAAACTGTTATATACGGATATCAAGGGACAAGTTAGAGTGAACAACTACACGTCTCTCGTGTTCATGCTACGGAGGGTCACTAGACAGGGATTTCATCTGTCCCCTCTGATATTCTCTCTGATGTTGGAACCCCTGGCGGTGTGGATACCTTGGGACGCAATGATACAAGGCTTGCGATGGATGAAGGATCATGAGGATCGAATATCCCTGTATGCAGATGACATACTATTATATCTCGCCTCCCCCTATAAATCAATACACGCGGTTCTGATCATATTTACAAACTTCGGGAAATACTCTGGGTATGCGATCATTTGGGGCAAATCAGTGTTGTTCGTACTTCAAGGGCAGATCCCCCGTCTTCCTAAGACTGTCTGATAGAAATAGCCAGGGAGGGATTCCGGTATTTGGGAGTTTTAATTACGTTAGACCCTGCCCTTTTCCATAATCTTTATTTGGCACCCCCGTTGGCTAGGCTGAGATCAGATGTAAAACACTGGAGGTCGCTACCTTTGTCCTTGGTGGGAGCTTCCATGTTTCCTATATATTCTTCAAAACTGCCCAGGTCGTGTCCCGGATACTTACTTCGCAGTAGTGGATAGTGAAATCCGTGTGTTGTTATGGGATGGTAAGGTCCCTAGATTGGCACTGAAAAAACTGACCAAAAGTTGGTGTGACAGAGGTTTAGTGTTACCAGACCTTAAACTTTATTATTGGGCCTCACAGTTAGTGGCGGCAGTGTGAATCACTGGATGTACCACCCACCCACAGACCCGGCTTATGTCCTTGACAGATACCAGACGGACCGTTCTGGGTACTTGGGAGCCTGGTACTCACATTCTAAGAAAAAGAGATATGTTGGACCCACCTCACAGACACTAGGGATCTGGTGCCAGGCGAATTCCAGGCTGGGATGGGCTAACACCCTTGCCACGATGGGGATCTCAGTAGTAAAGGATATGATTAAGAAGGGTTCGATTGTCAAATTTGAGGAGCTTCAGAGGCAATACTAAATGGCCAGAGGGGAGATATTCCGATACTTGCAAATAAGACATGCCTTACTAGCGGCATTCCCTGACTTCGAGAACATACCAGAAACATCACTGTTAGAGGATCGCTTACTGGATTGCCTACTATATTCCAAAGCCATATCTTTAACGTATAAAAAACCTAGTAAAAATTTGTCGGATAGTTTTGGTAAGCTCAGGAAACAGTGGGAAAGAGATTTGGGATCAATAGATGAGGAGGATTTGCGGTCGGCTCTTATGTCCCCTAGAGAAGCAGCCATCACACTCCGATTGAGGTTAATACAACTTAGGATTCTACATAGGTCCTATATGACGGGGATAACGTTGGTAAAATAGGCGCCAGATCTGATGACCTTTGTCTGCGGGGTTGTCGACAGCCACCCACTTTTTATCATACTATCTGGGATTGCCCGGCGATTCAACATCTCTGGGAAGAAGCCACCAACCACATACAGAATGCACTAGGTAAGGAGGTGACACTGACACCCAAACTGGGATTACTGCACATATGGGCTGCAACTGACCCTACAGAAATTGAACAACAGTTAGTGATGCTAGGATACATGCTGGTAAAAAGAGAACTGGCAAAGAGATGGGGGGGGAGAGACTCCACCTTCTACTGCTCAGTGGGCGAAAAAATTAGACAGATGCATGATAGCTAAGAAAGAAGTTCTCATAACCCGGGGCTGCCCCAAAAAATGGGACAAAAAATGGTCCAATGGAATTTTTATCCTGGTGACATTTGCATATCCCCAATGGTAGAGTTGGAATTACGTAGAAACTTGAATAGTGATGTACACGATTAATATATTTGTTTTGATGTCCTCTGTAAAATGTATTGATGATATGAATAACCAGTCATTTTTATTCGCCAATGTTTATATGAATGTCTCTAATTTCATAAAAAGAATTTATTAAAAAAAAAGAATAAAATCAGATCACCTTGTAGTGTAGTTCATATTTTCCCAATAGGCTCTGCGTATTGGAATAACATAAACGATAGTGTAGACATAGGACTGAGGTCGACTAGGTCTCTATTGAATATGTTAGACTTAATTTAGATTTGCCAGCTAGCTCAGAGGTCACTAGAAACTTTCTCGAATGAACAGGGAGGAGTGAACTTCCCTGATTAGACAAGAAGGGATTCAGCTTCTGACAACCGCATAAACATGACAACTTTGCTCCCCCAGAATAAGGAGTATATCTCCAGAGTCGTGTGAAAACAATAGATAGCTATTTTACTCAGTCAATTGTGCATACTTAGTTTCACCAGAGTGCAGAGAAATAGAGAGACGGGCATTTTCAATAATGAATTGCAACAATTGCAATACTTGTTATAAAGTAAAGTGCGTACAGTAAAAGGAGTATTATGAAATAATACTGTAAAAGCATTGATATGGTTTCTGAGCCATATGATACTTAAAAGGTATAAAATATATACAGTTACATACAATGATAATAGTTTGACTAAACATACTTAACTGGTGCTCCTAAATACGCCTACCCCGATGTACCTAACCTAAGCCTAGTACGTGGGAAGGAGTAAATGAGTTGCCGTTTAAGTTAAGTTAGTTTTTGCCAAGATTCTGACTCAAAAATTCTCTAGGGATCTAATCAGCTCCATACCTTGCTTTTTAGAATGGAGGAGGTCTTGTATCTTGCTCTCAGGACTTGATCTCCCGGCAACCCGCAGGGGTGAATGGGAACACCGGAGCTATATTGTCTCGGCAGGAGAAAAAGACAGCGTCTTTCTCAGTGCGTCAAGTGGGAGGAACAGCTTCCTTCGGCACTCGCATCAGCTGGGCTTCGGATAAGTAGATAGCTGCTCTGCTCCACACCACCGTGTGTTGCTTAAGGCAAACGTTGGTATATTTATACCTGGAAGGTGCCGTGTTTGACGTAAGGTTAGACATAAGACGTCAATAAAAAGATGTCACTAGGGACGGGCCGTTCATTTAGTGCTCGCAGGAGGTCTAGGACAAATTAAAACACAAGCACGGGGAATTCCCAGGTTGCTGAGGGTTTGGTATGTTGTAAGAGCTCGTTGTGCTTTCTAGGAGTCTAAGGAATTAGCCTTGCAGCATTTTGGTTTGCATTGGCCTTTACTTTAAATATGAAATATTTCATTAGGGTCCTAGATAAAACACAACACCCACTCCACGTATAATGTCCATCATTACTAAATACTAAGCAATATATAAACATATAGGTATGCATGTGTTTCCTCATCCCACCCCAAAATACATTAAATGCATTTGAAACGGTATAGATACACGAAAATGAATATTATACTGTACGTATATAAGCAGTGGTATCATTCAGATAATGCAAATGTAACTGACAGCTGAATGAATTACATAAACTACATTCATGAAATGGCTCTTAATACAGAAGAGAGGGTCAAGGCCATTTCATCACATATTTATACAAGATTGTAAGTGTGCTAGAGGCTGATTCAAAATATTGTCTCTAGGTTCTTTAAAAATAGATGTTCCGTTCTTTAAGAATAGTTCTACTTTAAGCAGAGTGCCGTGTGCCAAAAAAGTAAATATTTTGGAAATTGGGAAAAATAATTTTGCTATGAAGAAGAAAAAGAAAAGTACACTCCCAATTGATTTTAGCAGTCTTGTTTATAAAATTCGAAGGCAGATTTCAGAGTTCAGGGAACGCTGTGTGCTCGCTATTTCAATTGTTATCTCGTTGTTAGGGGAGAACATTACTTCAGCTAGACCAGCAAAAAATTTGTCTACAACAGTAGGTGAAAGTTGCCAACGCTGAAAAATCATACATAGTGCATATATGCGATGCATTGTCATCATCAGTGTTTAGATCAGCAATGTTCAAAGAGGGTTGTTACTGTGTGCTGTCGCTTTCATCTCGTACTCCACCGCCACCTAATCGTAATGGTGAAGTCTCAATGAATGCCGTCATCAGAATCGGTAGCCGCTGTGGACAACACGTTGCATGAGTCGTTACCGGACAAAGCAAAGCGTCGACATTCATCGGTACTGTTGATGGTAGTGTAAGACAAATGTCCAACACGCATTCCTCTCCGCATAGCAGACATCGAAGCACAGGTAAGATGCAATTTTGCCAGATCGGTCTGAATGAAAGAAACCAGGTTGTATTCAGATCTCTTAGCCGGGCTAATCCGAGGACCTAAGTGATACGGTCTCGGTATCGTATTGCTAGGATCGTTTCTTCCATTGAAGCTTGAGTTTTGTCTGCGGCTTGATTTGCCATATCAGAGCAGGAGGAACAAAAATAAAATTCCTGCTATGAGTCCCAAAATAAGAGGCAGGCCACCAAAAAGAGAGTGCACAAAATTTGGGAAGATGCTCAGGATTCTCTCAAAGGGTGCTAACAATCCCAAAAAAATTGTCTTAAATACATGTCCGATGCCACTGGTATCTGACATGTTTAAAATTTGGCTCAACATTTCTACGAAATGCACGGGGCAATTTGTTGATAAAAGTGTATGTATCTCTGCCGCTGTCCTTGCAGCCTGCAGGTCACATGTCTCTTTGGACGAGGTTAAAGGCACAGTTGTCTGTAAAAGAATAGACTTCATTCTGCTTAAAGTATCAATTCGAATAGAAGTGATATTCACAGAAGGCCATTGTGCTGCCTCCATGTCTGGATTGCTGTTTGGATACAATACTTGCATACAGCAAATGACCCTGGACGTTACAGTTACGAGATAGGGTTTTCCTGGCACCATTCCACAACAGCTGTGGTCACTTAACATAACGTAGCTACCGTTGGAAAGTTGTCTGAAAAAAGGCTCTATCTGTGTAGCTGGGGTGCCGTGTAGATGACATGAAAGGTTGTTTGATGAACCCTTGCAGGATCCATGCAAGTTTATACCTTCGCATAGGAGTGTACCACTCAGTGATGTTTTACAATTAGTACCACTAAGAAATACCTCTTTCTTGCCCCCACTCCAACATCTATGAGTAAAAGGTAAATTGCAGGTTGATTTTATGTATCCTTTACCCAACTTTTTATACAGGCCTGCTGGTATATACTTCTGGCAGTATTGAAACTGGAAAGTCGTTATCGGGATTGTAATGGTGTCATGTATTATCCATTCAATGACAGGTCTTTCTGACATTGTCAATGGTAATCTCTCAAGTTTTTCAATGCTTAGCACCGTGTAGTCTGCTCCATTCTGTGCCAACGAGATTTGTCTATCAGTAAGGTTAAAGATAGAAAATAATGACGTTGTGTTGATTAGACGCCATGGCACGTGACCTGAACGCAGATTTTGTAACGTCCAGCCTAGCTGTACAATAGAACACAATTGGGACTGACCATGTTGTAACATTATCATATCTTGTTCTATTATATCAATTGCAGATGATACAATGCTGTCTAGTGAATAGATTCTGGAGGACAGAGTCGTTAACCCATTGTCCACTAAAGAAAATGTTTTTTCCAAATTAATACGATCAATTTCTCGTATTTTTTCAGCAGTTTCAATTTGATTTAATTTCCAAACTTCATTGTATGCTGCATATATACCGGTGTATATGAAACGTTTTTGATGCTGTTTGAAAGGTCCCGGTATGAAATCTCGCAAGTCAGCACCTTCTTTAAGTAAAGTTAAGTGTTGCTTTATTTCGGAAAGTGTAGATCTCTGTAGCCACTCGAGGCATAATTTTCCTACACTGTATGTTGTAACTATCCCTGGATGTTGTCTTAAGGAATATCTCGGGTCTGGCCTGTTCTGTTTGAACCCCTGCATTTTGTTCAGGAATCTATCATGACAGTTATTAGTGTCTTTGGGCCAGATCAACCATTTTTTCCAGTCAGGAAGTGTTCTGTTTTGTTTTAAAATATAGGCCACGTCTAACCCCTCATCTGTAGTGGTGTTTCTATCAGTTATTGGCTTTGGTATAGACGGATTTTTCAAATCTTTTATCTTGGCTAAACTAAGACAGGTTGTTTGCTGAATTGTGTCATTCAAGAACATTATTTGTTCTGGGATCATGCAGGCTCTGAACAATGCTTCTAGACCTTGCACCTGCCATTCTTTTGTAACCCAGATGGTTTTTGTTTCAATGTTGTTTTTCCAAAATTCAAAACCAAATGTAGACATTTTTTCATAAACTTTTTCAGAATAGATCAGTTTAGTATTTGTCAGCATATTTTTCACCCCTGTCTTATTTGATATTTTAAAATAGTATGTTTCAGAATCAGTGACATTAAACCCTGTGAAATATGTGATTTTCTCAAGAAAGGTCTTTGAGCTGCCTTTTGGCGGGGTTGGACAATGTTCCCATTGATTATAACTGAAAGTATTTCTAGGATTTGCAGATTTATGCAGATAATAATGCCCAAAGTGGTTAAAACAGTACATTTCCTCATAACTCAACGAACCCTGTAAATAATCATGTGCAGTAAATTTTGCTGACATTTCTAAATCTGACATCATATTATTAATATTTTCAAAGTCCCAATCATCAGAGAAACTACCAGGTGATACAAAGTCACTCAATGAAATTTTAAATTGGTGTGGAAATTTCAAGAGTTAAACCGGGCCATAAATTTCATAGTCAGGTTTGTCCCATGCTATCAAAAGGGTCCACCTCAAAGAGGGTTAGTGTGTATCCTGTTGACTTTGGGAGTACACACACTTGGTTAAAATACCCCTCACACACCAAAAGGGCCCTTGGTGTCGTGCTTCATCATCGGGGTCTTCCCGCCCGGCTGCCGGACGGGGCAGTGCTGCGACAAGCGACTACGCTGGAGCACCTTTTTAATTGTGGGTGCTATGTGAGTGAATTGGAGTGAGTGTCAGTGGGGTCAGGGGTGATAGAGAAGTGATGTTAAAAAATACCTGGCCTAGTGATAGAAAAAACTATTTAATAAACACTGGCGGGTATTATTAAAAAAGTGGTGTCGGAAAGGGTAAGCGGGTTTATGGGCTTACTTTCCTGTGCGGGTCGACATGTTTCGGGGCGCCATGCCCCTTCGTCAGGACCGGGGTAAGAGATGCCCCTGTCACTCACTAATGTGTCGCCACAATGGGTGTATTTACAAAAAGTATAGGCACAGATAAAAAAAAAGATCGATAATAGACACAAGAGTGGACCCACTATGCTCACCCGAAAAATGAAGAAACAAAAGAAAAGGTAAAAGAAAGAAAACGAAAGAGAAAAAAAGGCCATAGAAACAAATAAAGGCAAAACAAAAAATAGAAGTTGCCGAAATATAGTCTGCTAGATGGAGAAAAGATGGCAAACCCCAAAGTACATGGCCGGTTCCAACGGTGCCCCTCCCCGACTCCATGGCCCGACACTGTTTCCACTGTTTCCTCTGCTTTCTTGATGAACCAGCTGGGAGGGGGGTGCAACACAATCCAACGCAGTTTACAGTCTCGACCAAAAGTTTCCAGAGTGGGAACAGCAGTTAAATGTTCCACTGGTAGCGAAACCAAGGATTCCGACCATACAGTCGATAGACAGATCGCAGCATGTTCGATCAGTTCCACTTCTGTAGGGGCAGGCATTGCTCCATGCACAGGGTCTGAATGCACCGCTGGGGTGTCTATCGAGTCCCGTGCGATGAATCAGGGTGCGGTCCCGATTGCCTAATTCCGTCTGCTGCCGACATCAGTTTACAGACCTGGGCCTCCATAGTCACCTGAAGTGCCTCGAGAGCTGCCAGCACAGACCGCAGTGACGGGCCGCACTCAGCCCGCTCCGCCAGGTCTCGCATGACATCAGGCATAGTGATCCCCTCGGAGAGCCGCTCTACCCGGGGGAAGATTAGGCGGAGCAGGGATGAACCGTGAGGGACAGATCGTCAACATGCGTTCGTGCGCGCCAAGTCCCCAACCCAAAGGCACCGGTGAGGCAAACACTAGGCCTCCGGGTCAGGGACCTCCGCCACTCCGCCTCAGGCGTCACACGTCTCCTCACCTTCGATACGAGACCAGGCAGCAGATCGGCAGCAAAGCAGTCCAAAAGATATCGAAAGTTCCATGGACCGGACCCTGCCGCCCTCACCAGTCCGCTGTTGTTCAACTGGGACCCGGCAGGACCAGCACTCGAGACCCCGGCTTCCAGACTGGGTTAGGCCTCGAGTCAAACCTCGACATTACTCCACTCCACAATGTCGGAAAAGTATCGGGATTGCTCCATCGGACTGCAGATTAGTTCATAGACACGGATATGTGGCGGAAAATCAGGATAGATGACAGGATCTGCAAGCGAAAGACGGAGGTCGGCGGAGCCGGGAGACTAAGCGGCCATCTTGTTTGCTGTCGTAGCTCCTCCGATCTTTGCATTTTCTTTTGTCACTTTTGTATAGTTCGAAGCTACATCGTCGTAGACTGGTGTTTCTTGTTGGATTGTTGCAATTTGGGTTTCAAGAGGCACAAGTTCCATGTCTTTTTTAATTACTGTAGGTTTGTCAAATGTGATTAGTCTCTCAGTTTGAACCTCTTGGATTGTAGCAAGATTTAGTCTTCTGCTACTTCTTGGGAGTCCACTGGGCCTACTACTTATTATTGGCCACATGGTTGTGGTTTCACCAGGTCGATTGATACAACTCGGTTCTCCTTTTTACCTGCAAGGGGCGGTAGTACAACTGATCTTGTTCCGCTGATTGCTAAAACAGGTACTGCTTTTCTGTAAGAAGGCCCAAATTCCTTCTTTACCGCGATCTTTTCTCTGACCAGATCCCCAATCTTTGGAATCCAGTCAGGTCTTGCTGGGACAGGTGGGTTTTCTTCAGTGGTAGTTGGCTTTAATTTTTCGTTACTCAGACTTTTTCTTGTTTCATTTAAGTCCTGTAAAACAGCCAAACGATCTTTGATTCAAAAGCTTTTTTTTGCACCACTGAAGTTTGACAATCTAAATCCTGAATAATCATTCTAGTACCAAATAAAAGTTCATACGGGCTGATACCTCCTAGAAAATTTCTTGGCATATTATTAAGACTACGTTGGACACTTGTTAGATGTTTGACCCACCCATCACCCAAACCTAATACCCTCGCTGTTATAGATTGCTTTATGTCCCGGTTTTTTCTTTCCACAACCGCATTTCCCTCAGGATGGAAGGGAGAAGAGTACCGCAATGCAATGCCCAAGCTGCCCATGGCCTCCTGGTAAGCCCGAGAGCTAAACGCAGGACCCTGGTCAGAATGTAGCATGCCAATTGCGTATGTGCCGATAAAGACTCGCAAATCTTTTATAACAGTTCTGGCGTCAGCCGAGCGCTGGGGCCACATCCAAATGAATCTCGTACAGGAATCCACTGCGACCATGATATATTTATAGTTGCCGTCCCTTTGTAAGGGACCACAGTGGTCCAGATAAACACATGCTAATGGTTTGTCTGAGATTAGAAGGGGCGTCTGCGCTGGTCTTTTCACTGTTTATACTTTCATTTTCTGACATATTTCACATTCTAGAACATAGTTCCTAGTCTGTTTTCTCATTCGTGGCCACCAATATCTTTGTTTTAATAATGATACTGTGGCGGAAACACCAGCGTGTGCAGAGGCGAGACCTTCGTGTGCCGCTAAAATTAGTCCTAACCTGTGCCCCGTGTTTGGAATCGCTCTATCCCCCACTCCAGGGATTTGAGAAAACGGAATGTTGTTCGCATCAGTTTTGTATGAGTACTTTACTGGAAAGCCTTTCGGGAGTGTCTTACCGCAGTTTTTTACTGAAGCACTGACAGCTTGCATTATCTCGCAGTCTATTTTTGTTTTTGACCGAGTGATGGCAGCTACGGAAGCCGTTTGTACAGCCGCTTTCGCTGCCTCGTCAGCCAATGAATTCCCTGCAACGTGAACGCCATCACGTTGATGACTCAGTGTATGAATCACGTGAGTCTTTTGTAGTTCCTTTTGTAAAAGAACTACCTGTTCCCAAAGCATTTTATGCTTGATTGTGCCACCTTTCGCATCTTTGTAATTGTTTTTAACCCAATTCTGTATTCATTGTAAGACTGGACACAGTAATAGGAATCGCACACTATTAGTATGGGGAATTCTCGTTCGCTATTTTCAAGTGCCATCTTAAAAGCCTGTAGTTCAGCTCGCTGAGCTGTACAGTCTCCGAGTACTTGAGTTTTAGTCATCAAATGTTTAAATTTCCCTTTGTGCCAACGACCTTTAACAATCACGCACGCAGCACTGTAGGCTTGTTTACCCCCAATCGCGGGTTGTGCTGAGCCGTCTGTATATATTATACAATCGTAATGTTCCAGAGGCAGAATCTTGATTGGCAGAGGACATTCATATTCATATTGTAGAAATTCTTGTGTTTTTAAGTTCGGATCAAATTCGTATACTACGTCCGGTGCAGCAAGAGAATTAAGCCATTGTATCCATCTTGGATGTAAAGCTTTAGCATTGGGAATGCTTGCTCTTGTTACTGCTTCTAGGGCAGGTATCGGTGTAACGATAATTATTCATTTACCTTGTGCGAGGGCTCTTTCTTTTGCTACAGCTGTTTGAACCGCAGTAATATAAGTAAAAATCCCTCTGTGGAACTCTAGGACGCCGTGGGGATACTTTGCTGCCTTGTCCCTTACCTGCAACTTCTCGCCGCTCCCGCTTCCCGGGAGCCGCTTCGTGGGAGGACCACCCACCAACGCTGACTGCTGCCTGTTTGCCGTGTGTGCTGACCATCTGTGGTGTAGAGAGGCTGCAGGGGAGTAGCGCGGCAGGGACTCACTCTCCCAGGAGTCCCTGAGCGACCAAGCAACATCCGGTCAGCGCGCCCCTGCGTGCCCCGGCCACAACCGGCAAACGAGTGAAAAGGAGCTTGGTGCACTCGACCTGTGTGACCCTCTGCGGAACTCTAGGACGCCGTGGGGATACTTTGCTGCCTTGTCCCTTACCTGCAACTTCTCGCCGCTCCCGCTTCGTGGGAGCCGCTTCATGGGAGGACCACCCACCAACGCTGACTGCTGCCTGTTTGCCGTGTGTGCTGACCATCTGTGGTGTAGAGAGGCTGCAGGGGAGTAGCGCGGCATGGACTCACTCTCCCAGGAGTCCCTGCGCGACCAAGCAACATCCGGTCAGCGCCCCCCTGCGTGCCCCGCCCACAACCGCCCTTCCACCAATAAATTTGGCGAGGGCCCGTCTTGCGGGACGCAAGCGGGACGCCGGGTGAAGCCCGGGCAAAGGGTGGGCCGTCTGTGGCCGTCCGGGGCCAGCAGGGGCCGGGACAGGCCACCCCCCTAAGAACTACACAGGTAAAATACTGACTTTGTGTGACATAGTAACTGAGTAACTTGCAGCCATTTATTCATGTCTGCTTATACCCCCATGGCTACCCGCTCCGGTAGATGTACGAGGCGAGGGGGAAAATCCACAATAGGCACTATGGACCAGTTTATAACCCGTGCTGTTTCTGTTGTGGAGAAGGAAATTATTTTAGCTGAGCGAAGACTATCGCGGGAATATCTTGCACACAAGCGCTCCTCTCTGGGAGCACTGGTACAGGCAACATCCCCACCTAATACTAATCCAGCAGAACCCTTACTTATCACAACACCAAGCAGTACGCAGCCCTGTATAGCTAAACCAGGGGAAGATAATGGAAACCTTGACATTCTCCCTGACCCGAAGATAGCAAACAGGAGCCCAAGTAGTGCTGTTGTAGCACCGAATCATTCAGCTACACCAGCAGTAGATTCACCTACCATGCACATGATAACGATCCATGAAGCACCGACACGACAAGATTCACTGGCCTCCCCGGTAAAAGCAAGTTGTGTAGCATTAAAAAGGAAAAGACTAGTTACCCTGCGCAAGGGCTATAGACCAAAGGCCTTCAAAAGAATACGTAGAAACCATATGAACGGGGGTGTCCCTAGCAAATCTACAGGGCTTGAGATTAAGAAAGTAGGCGCAGGAATAAGCGACCGACAAGAGGTGGACCCTGTAAATGTCTCAATCAGTTCCCAACCTGATATTGCACAGGACAATTGCCCAAAGGATCCAACCGTAGACAAACCTTTGATGGAACAGATCCAACATTTAATGTCAACCTTGATTTTACCAGTGATTGAAAGATTGAAAGGGCTTTCGGAGCGTTTGGAAAAATCCAAACAAGCTTCACTTGATAATTTTTTTGCATTAAAATCGTTAGTCAAATTACACTCAAAGATGGGAGCTGATACTACAAGGGGAGAATCAAGCCCGACAACTCCCAAACCACTGGAACAAACTCGACCACCAAGAAAAGATAAGGCGATGGACCGGAAAAAGGATAATGCTGCACCGGGGGGATTGCAATTAGCCCCTCCTGGGGCTTTGTTAAACAATGTAGGAATACAAACTGTTGTCCCTCCAAAACCAGCGCCACGTAAAGGAAAACAGGATGCATCAACAACCTAGACAGTGTCCATTACCACTGAAACGTTAGTGCCATTGAGAACTGAAGAAGGGATAGGAACCTCTGCTGGCATTGCAAATTGTGCTACTGATGCTAAAGATCCAGTAGCCGATTGCAATTTAGGCAAATCAGGGCCAAAACAAGTTCCAAACACTGACCTTCCACCCGGATGCCAACCGTACGTGGTAGTGCTCACAGGGGTCCCTCCCCTGAAACCTGATAGGAGGGAGTCCTATGATGAACTCAAAAACAAGACCTTATACTGGTTAAGAGAAAACAGACCTCTCCCATATACTATTAACTGCCAGGTTATACATGTTCGAAGAGTTAACTGGTTGGGCACCAGGCCAAAGGACATAAGGGGGGACTGCATCTTGGTGAACTTTAAAGACCCTTCGGTAGCCCACCTTGTGTATGGTCAAAACCAACGGAGAGGACACCTAGGAATTGGAACTTGTGACCTTAGCTACTTTTATCCAAAGCAATCAACATCAGGTAATAGAGGTCCACCCTGTGTGGGCACAATGAGTAGTAGGTACTCGTTCTTTGATCCCCCAACACCAGGGGGAGGAATGCCATTACAGAACATGGGTGTGGATACAAACTGGTCATGGTGGGGCCATTGACAAGAAGGAGAGTTCGAAGTCAGGGAAAATCCCTTTCCTCTACTCAGTGAAGCTTCACAGGACAGATGTGTAAGATCGTGTGTAATGTCTCCTGAAACTGAATCAGCCAAAAACCAACGGGTTGGTTTAGCGATTGCTAGTATTGCTGGAGAACGCCTAAAGGGGGCACCTGCAGATGTTCTTACTGTCTTGGATCAAAATGTATCATCACCAGCACGCATGGAAGCCCAAGAGCTAGTGTTTAGTAATGGGCTCTTGGCTGGACCAAAAAGGGGGGAAACACCAAATGCACATACTATCATGAATGACCCCCCCTAGTAGTTCAGTACAATGTAATATGACGCAAGAGATAAAAATTTTGTCATGGAACATTGCAGGGGTATCAAGAAACCTTTGTGACAGGGTTTGGAGTTCTTTCATGGAGGAGCATGATATCATACTCTTACAAGAAACTTGGGCAATCAATATGATTCATAGACTTGGTTACAAAGCTTTTCATTCTGGGGCAATCGCGTCTACAAGAGGTAGACCGTCTGGGGGCTTAATAATTTGGATAAGAATATCCCTGAATGTTGTTGTCTTACCTCTTTACTTTTGTTCCAATGATCTGCTTGGGGTAAAGGTGACTACGAAGGAAATGGGGGACGTCTACATTATAAATATCTACAACAGGCCTAACCCCCACAATAAGGAATCTATGGTTGTAGAACAGTTAAGTTCGTATCTGGGTACACTAGAATTAAACCCCCAAGTTATTATAGGCGGAGATTTCAACTGTCAATTCGAACCTGTATTGGGGCTTGAAAATATGCTAGAAAACGAAGACAGGGCCCGTGACATTCCCACTCTAGATAGTGTGAAACCAGTTAAAAGTTCAGTGGCAGCCATACAGATTTTCGAACTAACTGTGTCTAATGATCTAAGGGCCTGCAATGGTCGTCTTGATCCCGACAAACCTGCAAATTATACATATAGCAAGGGGATTTCTAAATCACTGATTGATTTTATGCTGGTCACAACCAACCTGTGGCACTTATTGTTGGCTTTTAGAGTTGTGAATAGGCTTGAAAGCGACCACTTCCCTCTACAACTGGGGTTACTTTCCAATCCATTTCTGACATCGCTTGGGGAAACAGAATCTATCAGGGAGGTGGGTGAGGTTGAGGTCTCCAATAACAGAAGAGCTATAAAGTGGCCACACATTCTAGCAAAAAAAGATATACTTGCTGGTATTTACAATACCTTCTCAGATACGATCCCTTTATACAATAATTTGTGCTTGGGTTCCCAGGAAGTTCTTAAAATGCACTACCACTTAGTAGAATTATTAATCCCCCTCCTGAGTAAAACATGTAGCAATGATAAAAGTAACATAAGCAGGCAACTCGAACTAGAAACACCATGGTATAATAAACAGTGTCGCCTAGCGAAAAGTAACTTAATCAATGCTGTTAAATCCAAGGATCAGAGGATGGTAAGAGAGTGTAGACAAGAATACAAAAGACTCCTCTCCTGGGCAAAAAAGGAATGGGACAATTCGGTCTGGAAGATCTCCTAAACGCTGCTAGGAAGCATGACCAAAGTACTTTTTGGAGTTGGATATCAAAAAATAACAAAACAGGTCGCTCCAATAGGGATTTTTACCTGATGAGAAAATATGGTATGACCATTTTCTTAAGTTGTATGATTCGGCAGATGTGTCCCTAGGCCCAAACGATCCAGGAATTGATTTGCCCCTGTGTACTAGTTTTCCCCAATTTAGTGTAGAGGAGACCCTACGTGCAATAAACGCAATTAAGGCGGGCAAGGCACCAGGCCCCGATAAATTGCCTGGGGACTTATTTACCCACAATACTGAAATATGGTGCACTTATATAAATTTCTTGTGTAACTCAATATTAGCAGGGACTCCAATCCCTGAGACGTGGAAGGGGGCGGAAATAGTTACCATTTATAAAAAAGGGGATCGCTACAATCCAGCCAATTACAGACCGATTAGTTTAATCGATATTTTACAGAAAATCTTTGCCAGGCACATTTTAAATTGACTTTTAGACTGGATAGAGGAATCTAAAATCCTCTCAAAATATCAAGCAGGGTTTAGAGTCAAGACAAGTACTGTGGACCAGGTGTACAGGTTTATGTGCATCTGTTGGAAATATGTACAAATAAAGAAGGGTAGCCTTTACGTAGCATTTATGGATCTACGTGCAGCGTTTGATCTTGTTCCACGTCCCCTTCTTTGGGATACTTTGAGGAATATGGGTGTTCCGGGTGAATTGCTAACAAACCTTATAAAGCTACACACAGACAATTTTGCCAAAGTAAGGTGGGGAAGAAATGGTGAACTTACCCAGGCCATACCAGTAAAAAGGGGGGTTCGACAAGGGTGCGTGCTGGCCCCCACTCTTTTTTCTTTATTTGTGAATGATATCCCTCCCTACCTGGCACAATGTAACCATGATTCCCCGAAATTGTGAAATGAGGCAATCACAGCATTGTTATTTGCCGATGACACCATCCTAATATCCCAAACCCCGAAAGGATTACAAAACTTAGTAAACCAATTCTACAGTTATTGCGAAGTAAAGGGGCTGGAAATCAATTCATCAAAAACTAAGTATATGGCCATTAATCCTCCAAAAACCTTTAACCTCATAGATGCGGCGCAAATATCCCTCCCCAGTGCTGCCCTGTCCATTGGAACTAGTGCTGAATGGACGTCCAATGGTCGTGCGCAGCACTGGGGAGGTAGTGCTGCCGTCGGCCAACGCCCCGCCGCAGCACTTAAGCGGTTAAGAAGAATCTGGCCCTAAAAAACATAAAATTAGAGTACGTGGAGTTTTTTGATTACCTGGGCATTAGGTTAGATAGTAAAATGTCCTGGAAAAAACAATTGGAAAAAAGTAGGCTGACATTCAAACATAGTTCACTTCCTATTCTAAAGATTCATGGAGGGAGTGCTTCCAAAGCCATAACTCCTGCGATGGAAGTATTCAAAGCCAAAGCTCAATCGCAGCCCTATAGGGGGCAGAGATTTGGGGGCCACACTCAAATAAGACCTTTGACATCGATGAGAACGCGTTCTTTAGGCGATTATTAAGATTACCCTCAAGAACGCCCTTAGTGCCTGTTTACTTGGACATTAATGTAAAACGTACAGACTTTTTATGTTGTTTAAGGCCACTTCTTTATTGGGTAAGATTATGGTCCACCCCGGAACTCGTTGATTATAGAAGCGGATTACTAGAAATCATGGAACTGGATATATTTAATTCAATCAAATGGCTGAGACATATATCCACTTGGTTCACAAAAATAGGTCTCTCACACTTCTGGAATAACCCACTTGTACTGCCAATTAATTGTAAAGAACAGGTAAAAGCTGCTTTTTGGTCCTATGTTAATAATGCATACTTACATGAACGTGGTACCGGCTCCCTAATTCAGAAGTTTCTGCAATTTAAGGATATACCCATGTTTGAGCAGTTTATGGATGAAATTGAGCCACCTTTGGCCAAAACTGTATACTTACAATATAGGTATGGCGTCTTACAAATAAATGTAAATACCTGCCGATGGGGAAAAAGCACGGGAAATGATTTGTACAATTGTAAATTGTGTGAACTTAAACACAAAGAAGATGAGGCCCATATTCTCTTCTTCTGTCCGGTGTACAAACACCCACGCACAAAATGGATCAAACCACTTTGTAAAAATCTGGGCATAAGATCTTACAAAGAGGCAGAGAGGATACTTAAATCATTTCATCAACAGGGAGGGATGAGGAATTAATGTGTCCGTTTCTTTCCCCAGGGTAGTAGCAATTAATCAAGAAAAAATGGACACTTGTAACACTACTCGACCTTTCGTTCAGGTAAGGTAGGAAACCCTCAAAAAAGTCAATGTTAGTTGGAATGCGGTATATATGCTTCATCCGCCCCACATTGAAATTATGGCAGTTATCATTGGGTGTTCCTGTTTGTGTTAACTGCCAGCCTCATCCAGAGGCACCTCTAGTCTCGAGTGCAGTGTCCAGAGACAAAAAAGGATTTCCCCACAACAAAAAAGTGAATAAACAAGTGATACAAAAGAAAGAAATATTTAAAAAAATGGAGGAAATGCCCAAGTGCTTTTATTAATGGGCAAGTATCTACTCACACTACTTGTGCGGTAATCCTTATTCCCATATTAGTTTCTATGGAAAATACGCTCTCCACATTCTGCTGGGTGCGCATACGATATGTCAGCGGGGGACCGCTTATCCAAAGCGCAGAGCCGCGTGGTGGCTGTACACTGGCCTTGTGCTGACTCTGCCCCCGGTGGTAGAAATAAATATGTGTTTGTAAGTCCTGACGAAAGCTCCATAGACCTCCTGGCCCAAGGAGCTGAAACATGTTGACAACTCTATTTACGCAATACTATAGGACCCAGTAACTCGGTCCAAGAGAGTATATAATCTATTTTTAATAACTGGATACTTGCCCATTAATAAAAGCACTTGGGCATTTCCTCCATTTTTTAAAATATTTCTTTCTTTTGTATCACTTGTTTATTCACTTTTTTGTTGTGGGGAAATCCTTTTTTGTCTCTGGACACTGCACTCGAGACTAGAGGTGCCTCTGGATGAGGCTGGCAGTTAACACAAACAGGAACACCCAATGATAACTGCCATAATTTCAATGTGGGGCGGATGAAGCATATTTACCGCATTCCAACTAACATTGACTTTTTTGAGGGTTTCCTACCTTTCCTGAACCAAAGGTCGAGTAGTGTTACAAGTGTCCATTTTTTCTTGATTAAAGGATACTTAAATCCACAACCTCTCAGTTGGTAGCTTTTGGAGTCAGTAGGTATCTCCTCAGTGTCTGCTTGATTAGGAAGAAACTTGGGATTAAAACATAGCCCTGAACTCCATAAGGAATTTCTTAAATTTACAAACAAGTTAAAACATGCTTTTAATTTCTGGCATTTTAATTATTTATACAATGTATATAGGCTTCTTTTAAATCCGGTTCTGTAACTGATTTTTAAATCGTAGCATATTGTATTTTGTATGCTAAACAAATACATAATGAAATAGTAATGTATTTCTACACAAATTGCATATATCCCCTGATGTTGTTCTTGGTGCACCATACATGTAGTCATGGCACCCCTTGGTAATTATGCTTTCTTCTACTTTTTGTATGTGAATGTATGTATTTTAAATGTTTTTATGGCTTTATGACAAACATGTCGAAATAAAAGCTTCACAACAAAAGTGCCATCTTAAAAGCCTGTAGTTCAGCTCGCTGAGCTGTACAGTCTCCGAGTACTTGAGTTTTAGTCATCAAATGTTTAAATTTCCCTTTGTGCCAACGACCTTTAACAATCACGCATGCAGTACTGTAGGCTTGTTTACCCCCAATCGCGGGTTGTGCTGAGCCGTCTGTATATATTATACAATCGTAATGTTCCAGAGGCAGAATCTTGATTGGCAGAGGACATTCATATTCATATTGTAGAAATTCTTGTGTTTTTAAGTTCGGATCAAATTCGTATACTACGTCCGGTGCAGCAAGAGAATTAACCCATTGTTTCCATCTTGGATGTAAAGCTTTAGCATTGGGAATGCTTGCTCTTGTTACTGCTTCTAGGGCAGGTATCAGTGTAACGATAATTATTCGTTTACCTTGTGCGAGGGCTCTTTCTTTTGCTACAGCTGTTTGAACCGCGGTAAGAATTTTTTCTGTTGAACTGAATTTGATTTCAGCTTGTGTGTACAAATGAGATTTGTAAGCTATTGGTACTGTTTCTCCCTCATTAGAGGTCAGGTATGTGAATCCGCATCTTCCTGGGATGACTCGGATTACAAGGTTGCGTTCATTTGTGCGTGTTTGCAGTTTTGTTTTAGTTAACATATCTTTCTGTAATGATCTTAATATCTCTGTGTGTTCTTGAGTCCAATTAATTGGTTTAAATTCAGGTTTTATTAATTCATAAAGAGGTTTAACCCTCTCTGCATAATTTAGAATGTATGTTCTTCCGAAATTCAGGAAACCCAGTATTGATTGTAAGTTCTTCAGTGTTTTTGGAGCCTGGAGTACAGCACATTTCTCTAAAAAGTTGTCTGCTAGACTTTTGCCTTCACTTGATAATTCATATCCTAAAAATAGGACAGTTAGATGGGCAATTCTTGATTTTTTAATGTTAAATTTGTACCCTTCAGAAGCGAACCCAAGTATTATGGTGTTTACTCTTTTCAAGTAAGTCTCCAGGTCATCATCTGTATGATAGATGTCATCGACATAGGATAATGCCTCATCATCATATATTTGTAGTAACTCTGTTACCCTGGCTGAAAATAATCCTGGACTGTTCTTGAATCCCTGTGGGAGGCGACAAAATAGTTTTTGCGACCCCATTATTGAGAAAGCGGTCAAATACCTGCTTTCAGGTGCAATGTTTTGACAAAAGAATCCATTAGAGATATCTAATGTCGTTTTATATTTTTTGCGCACGATGTTATTCATTAGTGCTGCACTGTGTGAGTTTTGGACTGCAAAAGTTTTACAGCAGGAGTTTAGATGTCTGTAGTCCAAAACTAGACGATATGAATCGTCTGGCTTGGAGACAGGAAACAAAGGATTGTTCATTTGTGAGGTGCATGTTTCAATCACCCCCTGATATTCAAGTTGATCTAAAATTTCTTTTACTTGTTTTTTAGCTTCTTGCTTAACAGGATACTGCCTCTGTGCAGTTGGTTGATTTTTTAACTGGATTTTATGATGAGGAGAATCCTCATCCCATCCTACATGATTTTTTTTATAATGCAGGGGCTTGGGCCACTGCCCATTTTCTAGCAAGCGTGTATTTTTTATGTATTGGGATATGATTTGAGAAGGCAGGCATAATCATTTCTTCGCCATGTGGGCACTCCCTGACAAACTCTGGTGGCCAGACTTTCTCTGCTAGAAGGATATCATAGCCTTTAGATAGATTCTCCCAAAAGAGACCTTTTATTTTCCTTGTTTTATCTCCCTCTATACGCAATGTTATTTCATATAGTTTATGGGGCACGCTCACTCTGGTGTCTGCAGTTTCCACTTGAATGTATTCATTCGTGTCCACTGTCTCCAGAAGATTCCTCAGGATCTTGCGAGCTATGCTCACTTCTGCTGCGCTGTCTAGCATTGTCTGGGCCCACTCTCCGTTTTTCAGTTGTGTCCTCAGGATTCTCGGCATGTTTTATTTTAATACTCGCTACCTTCTTCCTTGGAAATTGTTGTTTTTTACTTTGATGAGCAGGTTCTTTGTCTTTGGACTTGACGTGCTCTTCTTTGTGTTCTGACCGTCCTCTTCTTTCCGATTTCTTTGAGGATGTCTAAAAGGATCGAGAGGGACGTGCATCAATATCTTGATATCTGTCAGGTTTCCTCAAATTGTCCCTATTTCTAAGGTTATATCTTTTCTCAGAGGGCTCCCTTTGGGGAGACTTGGCCCCCTCTTCTGGAGATCTATTTCTCCTTTGGAGCGACCTTCCTCTGGACTGAAATTGTTTTTCTCTGGGAGTGGTTTGTTTGTTACCCTCCCACTTTTTCTTTTGAGAATTGAGATTATTTTTAATAAAAGTTTTCTCAGGATTTTCAATTAGTTATGGTTTTACTGGTTTACCACCCAAGCTATCTCTGCCTAATTCTTCATAGGTTTTTTCAAATATTTTAGCAAGCTCAAAAGGTTGGTCTGTTATATCTGTCTCCTTCAATTTTTGGCGGATTGCCACACATGCTGCTTCTCCTTTTATGTTGGCTAATAATATAGCCGAGACCTGCTTAAGGTCTTTTAGTAATTTCATACCCAGAGTTAAAGCAGGTTCTGGACCGTATTCATTTTGAATCTGTCTTAGTACATCTGGTATAACCGCCATAGACGGAACACTTTGTGTTTTTGTATAGATAGAAGCAAAGACTGTGCCCCAAGTGTCACAGTCCTCCACATGTGGTGCGATCCCCATTGGGAGACAGATGGTCAGAATTCTGTGTTTTTCGTGTGGGGTAGTATCAGGAAATACTGCCTCTATCGGAGTGATTTTTTGAGCTAACCAGAATGGAATTTGTTCCCGTTTTGCGGGTGTTTTACCAAGACATGATTGTATATTCTGTGGTGTAATTTTATTTGTGTTGCCCTGGTGCGGGGTGTTTTGTGGAATTTTAATTGCAGGTTGGACTGTTGAAGTCTGCATGACATATTGGACCAATTGTCTATGAATTTTAATTAGTTGTTTTAGCTGAACTAAAAGTTCTCTATCTGACATTGGTTCAATGTCCGGATGTGGTGTGTAGCTGGCTAGAACCGGCCATGTGGCTCCTGGTCTACCTGGTGGACCGAGCCTGGTAATGTGATTTTGATGATTTAGGGCGCCATTAAACAAGAGCAGGTGCTCTTGGTATGTTAGTGGAATTCCAACTTCCTCGAAAGGAGAGTATTCCTCTGGAGCTTCCGCTATTTTATAGTAGTGAAACTCATGTGTTACAGCGTGTGCTGCTGGAAAATCTATCCAGGAATAGAATACCTCTGTCTGCCGAAATTCATGTGCCTCTACCACAAATATGACTGTACCACCTCTTGATGATACTCCATTTTCTATAAGTTTTATAGTTATGGTTTTTCTTATATTGACCGGGATGATTATTGCATCATGGTCGTCTTCATTAAACCCTGTAAGGGCTGCACCCGGTTGATTCGCATTTACTGCGGCTCCACCGGTTTCGTTGTTGTCGCTGTGATTCAACATTGTTTAATGAAAGTGTCTTGCAGAGCAGGTTTTTGAGGAAACAAAGATTAGGTGCACAGTATTTTGTAACACTGTATCCTTCAACGTTGATTATACCGTAAACTAATACATAGGATTCTCATACTACTAATTTCCGGCGGATATTAACCTTTCACCCACTCCAGACGTCTATTAGAGTTTTTATGGGCAAAGGGGTCTGTGTGAAAAAGCACGACTGAGTTACTCTAGTATCTTGCGTTAGATTATCGCCTTACCAAACGTTGGGCGTCATGTAGTGTAGTTCCTATTTTCCCAATAGGCTCTGCGCATTGGAATAACATAAACGATAGTGTAGACGTAGGACTGAAGTCGACTAGGTCTCTATTGAATATGTTAGACTTAATTTAGGTTTGCCAGCTAGCTCTGAGGTCACTAGAAACTTTCTCGAATGAACAGGGAGGAGTGAACTTCCCTGATTAGACAAGAAGGGATTCAGCTTCTGACAACCGCATAAACATGACAACTTTGCTCCCCCAGAATAAGGAGTACATCTCCAGAGTCGTGTGAAAAAAATAGATAGCTATTTCTCTCAGTCAATTGTACATACTTAGTTTCACCAGAGTGCAGAGAAATAGAGAGACAGGCGTTTTCAATAAAAGGTGTTATTTTATTGAGCAGTCTTCTTTCTCATGCAAGAGAAATGAATTGCCGCAATTGCAATACTTGTTATAAAGTAAAGTGCGTACAGTAAAAGGAGTATTATGAAATAATACTGTAAAAGCATTGATATGGTTTCTGAGCCATATGATACTTGAAAGGTATAAAATATATACAGTTACATACAATGATAATAGTTTGACTAAAGGTACTCAACTGGTGCTCCTAAATACGCCTACCCCGATGTACCTAACCTAAGCCTAGTACGTGGGAAGGAGTAAATGAGTTGCCGTTTAAGTTAAGTTAGTTTTTGCCAAGATTCTGACTCAAGAATTCTCTAGGGATCTAATCAGCTCCGTACCTTGGTTTTTAGAATGGAGGAGGTATTGTATCTCGCTCTCAGGACTCGATCTCCCGGCAACCCGCAGGGGTGACTGGGAACACCGGAGCTGGATTTTCTCAGCAGGAGAAAAAGACAGCGTCTTTCTCAGTGCGTCAAGTGGGAGGGACGGCTTCCTTCGGCACTCGCATCAGCTGGGCTTCGGATAAGTAGATAGCTGCTCTTCTCCACACCACCGTGTGTTGCTTAAGGCAAACGTTGGTATATTTATACCTGGAAGGTGCAGTGTTTGACGTAAGGTTAGACATAAGACGTCAATAAAATGATGTCACTAGGGAGGGGCCGTTCTTTTAGTGCTCGCAGGAGTTCTAGGACAAATCAAAACACAAGCACGGGGAATTCCCAGGTTGCTGGAGGTTTGGTATGTTGTAAGAACTCGTTGTGCTTTCTAGGAGTCTAACGAAGTAGCCATGCCGCATTTGGTTTGCATTGGCCTTTACGTTAAATATGAAATATGTAATTAAGGTCCTAGATAAAACACAACAACCTCATCCCAGCCTTGGGAGATTTAAGTGTAGGGCGAAGGAGGTATTACGATTACCAAGATTCAGGTATCCCACGGTGGGAACCTTTTCTTATTTCTTATATCTTATTTGTATGAGTAGGGGTATATGACTGACCCCACCAAACGCCAAGGCAAGAGGCATCATTCAGGTTGGAATCTAGAGAGTTAAGGAATTTATTAGCAAACACTACTCTAGTATGAGATGGAAAAACAGACACCACGCTCCTCGCTGGGCGCGTGACCCACCTTTTCTGAAATATCAGTCACAAGGAGATTTTTCACGGGCCACTCGCTGGTTTTGGATCTGGAATTTAAGGAAACATGCTTTAGGTATTGCTGATCAATTAGAAATGCGGAAAAACTGAGGTTTACGTCTCATATGTCTCATACTACAGAACTTTTGCATATAAATTCCTTCACTCTCTAGATTCCAACCTGAATGGTGGACTCTTGCCTTAGCATTTGGTGGGGTCGGTCATATACCCCTACTCCTACGTATAAGAAATAAGAAAAGGTTTCCACCGTGGGATACCTGAATCTTTGTAAGCGTAATACCTCCTTCACTCTACACTTAAAACTCCCAAAGCTGGAATGAGTTGAGGGCTTTTCTGATGTTATTCTTTTTAACAGCCAGTTTGGACTCAAGCCATCCACCATTGACCCAATTTATGATGTGCTGGATTAATTACCATTCCTTGGTTTTGGCGAGTTGTGTTCACTTGCGACCTCCACATATAATTAATTTTCATTTCATGGAACACATCTAATGCACACATAAATCCCCTTGCCCCCCCATCGGCTGCCCACTGCTGTTTTTAGTCCTGAGGAAGAGCCTCCGTGACGCACTCGTATTTACGCATACTTCAGGGTTGAAATGTCGACGGTCATTACGGCTCATGTCCATCAATTTTCCCAGCCCCAAGAAAGTTATGGATCACAAAGGGACTGTTGAAAGTATGTAAAACATTTGAAGGGACAGTTCTTTATTGAGTTGCATTATTGTATATATATTTGTTTGTCTTGTATACAGTATGCTGAATATCACATTGTCACTTATTTCACTTCGCTCACCTCAATCACTATATTGGTATGTTACTTATGTGTTAAGTTGTGGCAGCCCTACAATAACTAGTAAATATTAGGGTTCAATTAACACTCATTTCTTGTTTCTGTGTGTTCCATTCAAAGTCTACAAAGGAAGATATTAGACTTTGTACTTACAGACTCATGCTTTACATGTGCTAAGCAATTATTTTTCCCCGACAGAACCAATTGTTGACCTTTTCATTAGTACCCAGGTTCTGAGGGATACTGGGTTACCTCTTTTACTATAATGATGGGGAAATTCTAAGCAGAAGGTGTCAGTCAGTGACGATGCAAGGTTGAACTAAATGATGGTTCGAAGAAAGAAAAAGCATATGCATCAAGAGTTTAATTCAAGAACAAGAAAAATAAAGTCTCAGGCAAGAGAGATCTGCATCTGTCAAAGTCAAGAAAAGGTCTTCTTTTAGGAAGCTGGCTCTTTATATAGTTAACCAAAATGAGGTACACTGGGTAAAGAGTCCAGGCAACCCTTGTTGGTGTGCACCTGTCTTGGTGACTGCATTGAGGCCCAAATAGTGTACACAAAACCTCAGCTCCGGTTTTCCACCCTTGGAATGAGGTTTTGGGACCTACACAATTGGGATGGCCTGGGGGCTCTCAGTGGGTTCAATGACTCCCAATTCTAGCATTTTCCTGACTTCAGCTCTTATGCTCTCCATAACTTGATCAGATTGTCTATATATTTTGTTTTTGACTGGTGTGTTGTCCACGGTGTCTACATGATGAGTACAGCAGGTTGCCTGACCAGGGGTTTGGGAGGATACCTGAGCATACTGCTCTATGACTTAACTGCAGTCAGCTTGCTATTGAGTAGAAAGGGTGTCTGAGAAGACAACCCCATCTACTCACCCATCTTTTGGGTTGCAGGAGAGGAGGTCAGGGAGAGTTTCACTCGCTGCTACCTGATCCTTATCAGTGGCAATAAGCATGGTCACATCAGCCTTGTCATAAAAACGCTTGAGGCGGTTGATATGGACGGCCCTGTCAGGGCTCCTGCAAAAGCCTAGGTCTACCAGACAGGTGACCTCACCTTTCCTCTCAAGGATAGGGTAGGGACCACTCCACTTGTCCCTGGGGGCATAGGTGCCACAGTCTCCAAAATCCATACCTTCTGCCTTGGTTGGAACTCCACCATGGGCATACCAAGGCTTCTGGAGCTCTTGGCTGGCCTCAAGGTTTTTGGATGCTATACCCATGTACTCAGCCATCCTTGAACGTAGGCCCAGCACATAGTGCATAATGTCTTGTTTAGACTCTTTGAGAGGTCTCTCCCAGTTTTTCTTAACTAGACAAAGTGGTCCCCTAACAGAATTCCCAAACCGAAGTTCGAAAGAACTCAACCCTATTCCCTTCTGAGTTACTTCTCTGTAAGTGAAAAGCGGGCATGGCAAAAGGTCATCCGATCTCCTTCAGAGTTTTTCAGAGAGTCTCATGATCATACCGTTCATGGTTGTTTTGAATCTCTCAACTAAACCATTGGTTTGTGGATGATATGAGCTTGTAAATCACACCACATGGCCTTCAGGTAGCTGAACATGAAGTTACTACCACCAGTATGAATCTGTTCCCTGTTGCTGTTGGTGGGTACAGGGGACCAACAACGTCAACCCCTACCCTTTCAAAAGGAACCACTGGAAGTAGAATTAGGGGCAAATGGGGGTGGGGTCGCACACTACTCACACACCGGCGGTGTCGCCCCTAAGGACTCTGGTCAATGTAGTAAAGTGTTCGCGATGCATCATCTTTCGATCTTCTGCTATCTTCGCTGTCTTCGCCATCCCTGGACACGTGTTTCGGGGTTTCACCCCTCGTCAGCAGGGATAGGCAGTGTTCTGGGGTTGCCGATGGCTGCCAATATCTGCCAGGCATAGTACCACTCCGGCGCGTAGGTGCGGGATCCCAGGCTCGTCAGCCCGCTGCTCAAGGGAGCTTTAAAGTTACAAATGGGGGTGGGGGTGGGGTCGCACACTACTCACACATCGGCGGTGTGGCCCCTAAGGACTCTGGTCAAAATAGTAAAGTGTTCGCGATGCATCATCTTTCGATCTTCTGCTATCTTCGCTGTCTTCGCCATCCCTGGACACGTGTTTCGGGGTTTCACCCCTCGTCAGCAGGGATAGGCAGTGTTCTGGGGTTGCCGATGGCTGCCAATATCTGCCAGGTATAGTACCACTCCGGCGCGTAGGTGCGGGATCCCAGGCTCGTCAGCCCGCTGCTCAAGGGAGCTTTAAAGTTATAAATGGGGGTGGGGTCGCACACTACTTACACACCGGCGGTGTCGCCCCTAAGGAGTCTGGTCAATGTAGTAAAGTGTTCGCGATGCATCATCTTTCGATCTTCTGCTATCTGCGCTGTCTTCGCCATCCCTGGACACGTGTTTCGGGGTTTCACCACTCGTCAGCAGGGACAGGCAGTGTTCTGGGGTTGCCGATGGCTGCCAATATCTGCCAGGTATAGAGGTATAGTACCACTCCGGCGCGTAGGTGCGGGATCCCAGGCTCGTCAGCCCGCTGCTCAAGGGAGCTTTAAAGTTACAAATGGGGGTGGGGTCGCACACTACTCACACACCGGCGGTGTCGCCCCTAAGGACTCTGGTCAATGTAGTAAAGTGCTCGCGATGCATCATCTTTCGATCTTCTGCTATCTTCGCTGTCTTCGCCATCCCTGGACACGTGTTTCGGGGTTTCACCCCTCGTCAGCAGGGATAGGCAGTGTTCTGGGGTTGCCGATGGCTGCCAATATCTGCCAGGTATAGTACCACTCCGGCGCGTAGGTGCGGGATCCCAGGCTCATCAGCCCGCTGCTCAAGGGAGCTTTAAAGTTACAAATGGGGGTGGGGTCGCACACTACTCACACACCGGCGGTGTCGCCCCTAAGGACTCTGGTCAATGTAGTAAAGTGTTCGCGATGCATCTTCTTTCGATCTTCTGCTATCTACGCTGTCTTCGCCATCCCTGGACACGTGTTTCGGGGTTTCACTCCTTGTCAGCAGGGATAGGCAGTGTTCTGGGGTTGCCGATGGCTGCCAATATCTGCCAGGTATAGTACCACTCCGGCGCGTAGGTGCGGGATCCCAGGCTCGTCAGCCCGCTGCTCAAGGGAGCTTTAAAGTTACAAATGGGGGTGGGGTCGCACACTACTCACACACCGGCGGTGTTGCCCCTAAGGACTCTGGTCAATGTAGTAAAGTGTTCGTGATGCATCATCTTTTGATCTTCTGCTATCTTCGCTGTCTTCGCCATCCCTGGACACGTGTTTCGGGGTTTCACCCCTCGTCAGCAGGGATAGGCAGTGTTCTGGGGTTGCCGATGGCTGCCAATATCTGCCAGGTATAGTACCACTCCGGCGCGTAGGTGCGGGATCCAAGGCTCGTCAGCCCGCTGCTCAAGGGAGCTTTAAAGTTACAAATGGGGGTGGGGTCGCACACTACTCACACACCGGCGGTGTCGCCCCTAAGGACTCTGGTCAATGTAGTAAAGTGTTCGCTATGCATCATCTTTCGATCTTCTGCTATCTTCGCTGTCTTCGCCATCCCTGGACACGTGTTTCGGGGTTTCACCCCTCGTCAGCAGATACGAAGATAGCAGAAGATCCAAAGATGATGCATCGCGAACACTTTACTACATTGACCAGAGTCCTTAGGGGCGACACCGCCGGTGTGCGAGTTGTGTGCGACCCCACCTCCATTTGTAACTTTAAAGCTCCCTTGAGCAGCGGGCTGACGAGCCTGGGATCCCGCACCTACGCGCCTGTGTGTTACTATACCTGGCAGATATTGGCAACCATCGGCAACCCCAGAACACTGCCTATCCCTGCTGACGAGGGGTGATACCCCGAAACACGTGTCCAGGGATGGCGAAGACAGCGAAGATAGCAGAAGATCGAAAGATGATGCATCACGAACACTTTACTACATTGACCAGAGTCCTTAGGGGCGACACCGCCGGTGTGTGAGTAGTGTGCGACCCCACCCCCATTTGTAACTAGAATTAAGGGGGCCTTTGGGTGGTTACCCGCATTGTCACTGGCTTGGCAGGTAACACAGGAATTAAATAACTCTTTAATCTTCTGGGACATGTTTGGCTAGTAGAAGTGGGTGATTAGCCTACTCCAAGCCTTGCTCTGGCCAAGATGCCCACCTAGGGAGATGTCAAAGGCCAATTAGAGAAAAAACTCTCTGTATCGCTGAGGCACTACCGCTCTCCTAGTGGCACCAGGCTTGGGGTATCTGGCCTCAGTATAGAGGAGTCCCTCATCCCAATAGGTCCTGAGGGAGCCACTGACATCTCATTTTCCAGTGCAGCAGCTTGCTGTCTCAGGTTTTCAAGAGTAGGATAGGTCCTATGTAATTGGCACATCTCTTCCCTAGAGGGTCCCCCATAGCCTAGGAGCTCTGCCATGTAAAGTCCAAGTTCCTGGGGCTCAGTTACGTCTGGGGGTGACAGTTCTTCTCCCTGAGGAGAGGGAACCTGAGCTTGTGGCCTTTCAGAAGTTGGTTTCCCAGACTTCTTACCTTTTCCTCTTGGAGGGTTAGGTCATTATTCCAGACTTCGAATCCTCTTTTTCATTCGGGCTTTGCTCTGTGCTCAGGTTTTCATGCACACCCATTCTGGATTCCCAGCATAGCTGCATGGGATCTTACCTCTGCATCAGCTCATGCTGAGGGCTCCAGATCATTCCCTAGCAGACATTCAACAGGAATTGTAGAGGACACATCCACCTTCTTTTGGCCAGTAACCCCTCCACACTATAAGAAGACACCATAGTCATGAAAAGAACCTTGGTCACATGGTCAGCATTGGTGACTGGATGAGTTTGTCCAGTCAGGTACTGTTCTGGAGATTCCAGTTTTTCAGTCAACACTTGCACCTATAGCTCTCAGTGCTTTCACTCTAATCCCATTCAAATGTGGCTGTTGTCTGTATTGTTCCACATTACTGGGCCAGACCGCCAGGGCAGCTACATCCACTACACCTTCTGAGACTAAAGTGGTGCTGTTATGAGAATGATGAAGTTCTCCTTCTATGTCTCAGACACTGATGCTGACCGCATTGGGATGTGGAAAAGGAATCGGCCATAGAGAGAGAGAACGAGCCAGATAGTGCATACACACTGCAGAACGAGTGGAAGAGGAGGTGCGAGTGCAGAGCTGTGAGCTGCTGGAGCCACGGGCTGCCCGTGCTGGGGTAGGGAGCACAGGCTCGACTCATTGTGGCTCCCTTGCCCCCAGGACACAAACGCCACCAGTTTTGCCCTGTGTGTCTCTACTGTGTGGTGAGGCAGCAAGGTCCGGTGCAGGAGGAGAAGAAGGCCTGGGTCACCCCAAAGCAGTAACCTGCAAAAGTGGTGAGGTGCGGAGGTGCAGCGGAGTGGCGGGAGAAGGGGCCACAAAAAAGACACGGCCTCTCTATTACTGCTGTCAGGGCAGTTTATAAGAAGAAAGTATGGGAGCACAAAAGAGAGTATATAGAAGTAGAGTGGCTCAGAATTTTCACTCAATTGAAAGAGAAGAACCACTCCCACCTGTGGAGGCACATAAATCATCTCAGGAACCCAGGGCAGACTAAAGAGTATGGGGTGGTGGAAAAGGTTTGGATCATTTATGTTAAACAGCTATACACAACTGATTTGGTGGGGGCCATAGCCTCCTTTCCATTCCACGCAGCTTCAGTTCCCTGGGTACCTCAGGGTTCTCCTATCACAGAAGATGCAGTAATAGCGACCATTAAAAAAATGAGGAATGACGGGGCTTTAAGTCCAAATGGGATTCCTTTATTTTTTATTTTTTTTGTCCTCATCTCCACCATGGTTGTAATCTGCTGAGCCTCTGAACAGGGAAGAATGGCATATAAAGGTGCTGACATGCTGACTCAGTCAAAGACTGGTAAGGGTATAAACGATACGCGGAACTGCTATAACCCTACAGCTATGTCATTCACCCTGCCAATCCTAACACCTTGTTACTTATATGACAGATATTTACCATAAGCCAATTACCACCATTGCTTATATCACCTATACGTAGGCTTTCCTGTTTTCAGTTTCTATTTTTGGTAAATTCTGGTGGTGTTTTCTCAGTGTTTTCCAGTGATTTCAAAACTTCTAAAAAACAGTGCTTTTCAGTGGTTACTCATTTTCGCGCCATAAAAAACAACTGAAACAGTGTTTTACCGGTGTTTATGGAACGCTTTGCTTTTATTATTGCTTGCTTTCTTCATCAGACCCCAGCCATGGTAAGGACCACACTGTATGGCATTTAAAGTGGATAAGAGGGTGATCATGATGTGTGCTGAAGAGATGAATGCCATAATGTCACAATCTGACCAGACCAAGCAGTGTATATAGGTACAAATTACAGAGAATAGTTTCAACCTCAGAAGATGAAAGGGTGAGTGGATGGATGTGTCAGGATTTGAACTAGGTTCCATTAAGTCAAACACGGGTCCCTACAATGGGTGTATTAATCCACGGAGCAACCAGCCCTGGATATTTTTTATTTTATGGGTTTTTTTTCTACATTTTTATATTTTGCTAAACATTGATGATATGCATATATACCTCTAGGGCCTTAACCTTAAAAATGTTTTAAATTTTTCTTCAGAAATTGTATATTGCTCTACATTTCAGAATATTAATACAGTCATGAAATACTTTCCATTGTCCTTTGATTCTACAGCTCAGATTTAACAAGCATTTGCAATGCAATACGTCTCGCATTTATGCAAGTGTAAGCTATTGGCACTGTATTTAAAAACAAAAACAAAAATAAAGGGCATTGTTATTTGCAATGTCAATAGCTCAAACTTGCGTAAATGCGAGACCTATTGCATTGCAAATACTTGTTTTAAACGAAAGCGTGAATTGGTCACTCAGCAAGTTGAAAGTTACAGTCTGTGTTCCAGAGTCGCCACCCCTCTCCTGCTCAGAGAGTGTCGCATTGCATTGTAACATCAATATAGCGCCCTCACACGACTTGTGTGCGTGAAGCACTGTTTGGTACTTCATTTGGGGCCATATGTATCAAGCAAATTCGCATTCGCAAATCAGAAATTCACAGAATTTCAGCCTTTGCGAATGCAAATTTGCTAAATGGTATGTATAAAGCAAAATCTGGTGCAAAACAAGGAATCGTAAAAATTGCGATTCCTTATTTTGCAATTGCATTTAAGGAATAGCAAATTTTGTGTTTCCTTAAATGCAATGTATGAAGCAAATACATTTTGCAAAATGTCCTTAAGGAATCGCAAATTACCACCAACTTCTAGTTGGTGGTAAGTTGCGAATTCCTTGAAAAATGCAAATTTTAGCATTTTTCAAAGTGCCATATGACGCACATACATGTCCTTAGGGCATGTATGTGCGCCACATGTGCACCCATGCATATTTCAGGGGTGCAACAGGGTGTGCACCCTTGAAATTATTCTCAATTTGCGATTAGCAAATTGAGAATCACAAATTGAGAATAACTTCCCATTCATTCCTATGGGCCTCCTGGCCCATCGAAATGAATGGGAAAGTATTCCTTAATTGCGATTCGCAATTTGCTAATCGCAATTAAGGAATTTTAAGAAATCGCAAAAAAAATGCGATTATGTACATACATACCTATTTGCGATTCTCAAATAGCGATTTCTTAAAAATCGCTATTTGAGAATCGCAAACCAGGTTGGTGTCTTTCAAACTAATAGCTCACAGCACATATATTGCATTTTCTGGGTTGTTTACGCGTGGGTACCATTGGCCAGCTGTGCCATAGGATCCAATATCTAAATATGGTGCCCCAGCTCACATACAGCCACAATACCTTCGGGTTGAGTTCCTGCTATATCATACTGCCGTGGCTGCTGAAGTTAATGGAGCGTGAGGTCTATTGCAACTGCGAGGTGTACATGTTCCGTGAATGTGCATAAGGCTTGCTCTGCTGTACTTGAGCTGTGCCTCTTTTGTGCGTGCAACGGAAGGTGCATGGCTGTGCTGTTCCTATTGTGTGCTTGATAGACTCTTGCACTGCTGCTGTCTATTATTTACCGACCCTAGGCGGGAGAAGCTTGCTCACCTAATGAGTGAACTGTTTCAGTTCTAGTGCCTGTTATGTAGCTGTTCTGTGTGCTCAACTCGAGTGACTTTTTAGTGTCTCTCCGCTGTAGTTTCTGCTTGTAAAAAGAAAGTGTGCTTTGAAAGTTTTATCTGTGTGAGGGACGCTTGTTCAGCGGCTGCCTGTGCTTAATCTGAGCCAATGGCTTTCGGCGCTCGGCAGAATCGTCAACATCGACTCTTATGACAGTCTGCCACGCTGTTAGTCTAATTTAGAAATTAATACAAAAGTGTATTATTAAATGAGATACATTAGAAACGACTAATACCTCTGCTCAAGCCATTCTAACAGCTTTGGGTATCTGGAATGGCCTGACTAGTCGCACTTGTAGCAGTGTTATGTTAATAGTACTGCTGGTACTGTCATTGGCTGGACTCGCAGGGGCAATAAGGTAGCGCAAGCTACAGTGGCCTCCTGACAAAGCCCTGGCACTTTTTTTTTTTTTACAAACTAAGCACTTCTACCTGCGCTGTATCTATTTACAGCAGGATAGGGAGGTTACACCGCTCCTGCCTGTGCAGTGCCTGTTCTCAGTACCCCCTGTGTGTAAGTAGGGCAGGCAGTCGGCTCCGAAGGTTGCAGTTCATCTTATAAACACAAGATTTTTTTGAGATGCCTTCGGTTCTTCACAAAAGCTCTACCCAAACAAATTTGATGATGAAAAATCATGAATGTGGCACTTTTTTTGTGAACAAGGTCGGCATGAACAGTTCATTGTGCTCATTCGGCGCTTTGAAGCAGCAGGAAGAAAGCATGAGGCGCTTTAACTGCAGTAAATAAATACATGCAATACTGCACACTGCTTCCACCGCCCCTTCTCACACAGGGCTAACATTAAGAAATGCTACGAGGAAGAGGTTTACTTCCTAATTGTTTCAAAGCTCTTTCATTTATAAAAGCACAAGTAATAATCAAGATGTGACTAAGACCAACGATAGCAATTATCAATGCTAACACTGGTGACTCACCTCTTGCACGTTTACAGCAGGCGCTGCCATGTGGTGTGACCCCCCCCCCCCCCCCCTTTTAAAATCGTACGAGGTGTTAATTTTTGAATCTCCTTGGAATCTCGGGTGAAAGAACAACAAAGCCTTGTGAAGTGTTTCAACAGGGGGTGTAAAGCACACCTCGGCACCTCCTGCTGTGTATGTAGCCAGTTCCTCCTCAGGGCGCAGACACTGGCAGGAGTCACAGTCCCACAGTTAATACAAAAGGCAGACCCCGTGGAACTGGAAGGAGCGGACACCCTAGGCCGGCTTGAAACTCTGGGCTTTGGAGGAAGTTTCACATTTATGGAAACGACCCGCCTTCTTAAATAATTGAGTTGCAGAACATTGCCAAATATTTAGCACAAAGGGGATGATAACTTTTAAAATGAAAGCTCACAGCCTTGTTACTTCAATTAAAACAAGGGCACTGCGCTGAGATTTAAGGACACTGGCGCTCGGGGTTTAACTTAAGCCCCGGTGGAGACATACACTGCAGCGGGGAGGGGTACAGAGCCATCGCCGAGTGCAAAGCGCAGCGCCCACTTCAAGAGCACCACGCTAAAAGTAAAAGTGTGCTTAAAGGCCATGAACAGCGGGAGGAGGCTGAAATGTTTCTTGAAATTACCGATGCCTAGCTCGGATGCTGGGTTTGTACTGCTTTAGCTCCCTCAAGTGGTCAAAAGGTGCAAATGGCCAAGTGGTCAAATACATTTGAAAAATTCAGCGATACTCGGTTTAAACCGGGTCAGCAGATTTGCAATCGGTATGGTAATATCGAGCAGAGTCGGTTTTAACCGAATTCCGAACAGCCTACCTATACGCCAAGAAAATAGGCGAAGATGTTTAGCAGGGAGAGTATATCATGGCTTCGTAATCATCGGACCTGGGGAGATTCCTACATCTGTGTTTAAAACTGCACCACATTTCTGGGTGACAACATTAACGCTACTCTTTAACCACGCTTTCGCCACTGCAACGACACCGTGCTCCTGTAGAGGCTCAATTCTTTTCCCCATTCATAAAAAGGGAGCCCGCTCTAATCTGGCAAAATATAGGCTTGTCGCTTTGCTTAATTCAGAAGCCAAAGTCTCGGCCCACGTCCTATTGAAAGAATTGGTGTCATGGGCAACGGGGAAAATAATTCTTCCGCTCTTTCAATCTGGATTCAGGTCTGACTGCTCACCAATGGACAGCATCATAGTGCTGAGGGGACATTTCAGTCGCGGTTGCGCTCATCCTTTCCCGGCTGGATTATTGTAACGGTCTCCTTGCAGGCATTAAGAAGTCCTCACTAAAAAAACTGCAGACCGTTCAACATGCAGCTGCCAGACTCGTCCTGAAACTCCCCCGTAGGTCCTCGGCCACTGCAGCCCTCAACGCACTCCATTGGCTGCCCCTCCACAAGAGAATCTTGTTTAAGCTTTTAGTCACTGTCTTTAAAGCTAACAAGTGCACGGGCCCAGCTTACCTGATCAAGCGCTTTCAGCATTATACTCCAACTCGCTGCTTGAGGTCATCAGGCGCAAATTTCATCTCTGAACCCCGAATCAAATTAAAAACAAAAGGTGGAAAGACCTTTTCATTCCTTGCTGCCAGGGCATGGAATCGCCTCCCCCCTAATCTTAGGCATGCCCCCTCAGAAAGCCTTTTCAGGAAAGCCCTGAAGACGTGGATTTACTCTCAATCTGACTCCTCAGTTCTCGCAGCTATCTGATCCATGCTATCCAAGTAGATCTGCTGTAGGTGCAGCGCCAAGATGCTCCTTCCGGAGCGATAGAAGCGCTTTACAAAAAAACCATAAATATCAAATATCAAATTTCACTACCACTAGTGCACCCCCTCGGATAAGTCTTGAGGGGAGAAGCATGTGGTAGGTGAAAGGCAGGGTAGGTACACGTGTGTTCCCTGCATAGGCAGTGGAGAATACCCATGTGTGTTTTCACTACCTATGAGGTTTGCTCTTCCCATAGGTCAAAATGAGGCAATGGCTGATATTACTTCAAACTGCAAAAGTGGCTTGCAGTGGAGCTGCTTCATAATGTTTCCTATCGTTGGATTCACAGTGACAAACAAGCTCCTCTGGTAAAGGTGAATGTGTCATTAAAAGTTTAGAAATGTCACTTCTAGAAAGTGGGAATTTTCTCTGCAATAAACCTTTGTGTGCCTTTTAGCTAGACTCCAGTCCACACTGGAAGCTGAGGGAGAACATCTGTGCATTCCCCAGCGACAGCTATAAACATTGGTCATGCCACTGGAACGACAGACCTCTGCCACCATTTGAGGGCCTGGTGGATGGATTGGAAGGAAAGGTTTTGACACGGCCTCTGAGAAGCCAGATCATGGCCCCACTAAAGATTAAGGTCTGCATTCCACAACCTCTTGTCAGACATGACTGAAATTTAGGGGAGACACCTGTGGTTCAAAGGGAAAACCTCTGAACCACCCCCAACTTTAAAAGCATACTACAGTATAACTACTGGTGCAATACTTCAGTTGGGTAGAGATACACTTGTGAAAAGTGGGACCGGACATCCTGGAACTGCATGGTGCACACTGCCAGAGACATCTGTTGTGCACAAGAAGGATTACTGCCATTGGAAGTGATTGTGTACCCACCATGAATAGTGGCTAGTCTGGGCTGACTACCTGCTTCTGTGTGGCTCTCCAGGGGTTTGTTGGCTTGCCCTATGTTCTCTTGTGGAAGTCTCAGGTACAACAAAAACCTCCTGTGAGGGATCCACACCTTCTACATGTGACACCCGGAGAGCGGTGCCCTCTTAAGTGACTGTCCCAATTTATAACATAACCTAGTATAACATAACATGTGTATTTGTAAAGCACACATTCACACAAGGGTATCTTGGCGCTGAATAACACACTTATTGTTACCCAACTCAATGGTACTCATTTTATTGAACTCAGAAGGATGAAAGGCTGAGTGGACCCACCAGGATTTGAACCTGTGACTATGAGGTCGAACACAGGCCCCTACAGGGAATGCATTAGTCCACTAAGCAACCAGACCCATCTGGAGTGTGGTGGAATGTCTGAAAGCACATGAGAGGATGACTGAGGAGATTAGACCCATGAGTGAATGACAACTCCTTATTTCTATTAGGAAGCCATTCAGAGCAGTCTCTTCTCCTACCATTGCTAGGTGGCTTTGATGGGTGATGCAGGAGGATCGCATTGACACCAATAGCTTTGGGGTTTATTCAACAAGAGGTGCCTTGGCATCTAAGGCCTTCTCTGTAGGCACGAGGCTGGAGGATATAATGAATGCTGCAGATCAGTCCTCTGATTCAAAATGTAAGAGGTTTTACTTTAAGCCCATTGTGGACATAGCCTCTGTGGTGGTAGGTAAGCTTTGAGCATTGATAATCCTTGCCTCCAGTCCCGACATAGAATGAAAAAGTTCCAAGCAATAAAAAAGGAAAGTTTCAAGTCTATTGAGGATGCAGAGGAGAGGATTATCCCTCATTGACTTCTGTTACCCACCCTCATTGTTCATTTTGCAACATACAATCATCTTCACCCAGACATGCTTCGTTGTGTTGTAAGTAATTTACTTGTAATGTTAGATGAGATGTTAGCCTTATCATGCTAGTTTAAAACACTTGACACGTTGGACTTTTTTAGATATGATTTATTGACAGAGTGAATTTATTTAACAGGGAATAAACAGATTACAGATTAAAGGGAATTCGATCATATCCACAATAGCTGTTGAGGGAGGGAGGGGATGGTTGAGGAGGTTATACACTGTTTCTCTTTTTTGACCAAGAACATATATCTACATTATATATGTAACTGATGAACGAGAGAGGTGAAAGTTATCTGCCTGTTAGAGATGTGGATAACACCTGGATTGCTCACCTGACATTACAATGTGGCAAATATATGCCTATGCTCAACACTGTATGTATATGATATATATGCCAATAAAGATAAATATTCAAAAATTAAAAATCCACGTTGGCTATTGTGCAGCGAAAGAGACACACAAAGCATAATCTCTCTTCAAGTGATAACTGTCCCAGGATTGGAGAGACTACTGTTCTTGTTTTCCCAAGGTCCATGGGAAATGCAGTTTCTGTTGTTGGTTGTTAGGGAGTTTGACAATAAAAAGACAGTTTGTGCAGAATGCTCACCTCTGTGTCCTTAAAAGAATTGAAACTTTCTTTTATGATTGCTAGGACATTTTTCACTCTTGTGTAACCACTATCTAGTTGCTGAAGAACCTTGCTTTTGTCCTACAAGACTTCGGTCTCGGGGATTATTGTGGGTACAGTGCCTGCCTCAATCTGATTTTAGTGTTATATGTGTGAGGACACTAGGATTACCATGGTACATTCCACAGCCACACAGCTTCCTAGCCCAGGTTTAGTGTGATGGAAGTCTTTTGCCATCTTGAAAAACAAAGTACTGCATAAATGGGCCAATAGTCATCTTCACCCACTAGCTAATGCCAGCATACATGTGGCACCTCCAGGTACCCACTTCAGAACATTTCCTAGACCTGCAGAGTATCAGAAAAGGACTGGACTTGCTGTCAGTGACCTGAGAGGTGCCGGAAGGACTGGACTTGCTCCCTCTTTTTCTCAGGACAAGAAGTAGACTTCAGGGGTCAGTTGGCTTACCTACTATGTGGCTTCAGGGAGACAACAAGCTGAGAGGCCTTTTCGCGAAAGTAACTAGCTGACCAGTGGCACCTGGACTGGACCCTGCTGTTCGGCTCAGCCTGAAACCCTGTAAGTCTTTGAGGGTCCCCACTGAGGGCCTGGGGGCCTTAGAAGTGTATCCAATTGGTTGATTGGTACTTACTTAAAAGACTTGGGGCCAGATTTATGTGTTGCCTTGATGGACCGGCCACCTGCCAGATTTAGAAATCACTGCCAAGCAGACATTCATTTCTAAAGCATTGTCAGGAACTGGTAATTTGTCAAACATTAGAAGGAATGGCCGTCGCAGTGGTTCCTGTCAATGATTTTTGGAGTTTCATGCAGAGCTCCATCAACACGATGGGGCCTTGCACCAAACTGTTTTCTTTTTAAAAAGAAAAACCTAAAGCAGGATTTTATATTTGAAAATAAAAGATAATGTCCCCCTCACCATGGGAGTCATCTATCATGGCAAGAAAGGCAATTTTCATTTTTTATTGCCCCTTACCGCCAAGGTTTGCCTGGTAGCAACGGACAAAAACAAGGCTATCTATATGCCCGCCCATCCAAATTGGACGGACATACACCAAATTCTTCGACGGCATTAACACCGTCACACCGCCTGAGACGTTTGGCAACAGTGGAGATGGAGTAGCCACCACCATAGCCAAACATATGGTCTGCTCATATTTAAATAGGGCAAGCAGACCACCTTGTAGGCCAGAGGGGACTGTCAACATCAAAATTAGGTCCTAAGTCAGAAGTTAAAATATTTCACCAGGACGAACCTGGTTGAAGTATCTGACCCGTACTCCATTTTGGTCTGCTTCAAATTGCGCCTATGTCGTGGTCTACCAGGACCACTTGAGCTTTACATTCTTTGTTGCTATTGCTATAAAAAATCTTACAAATTAAAATCTTTGGTTCTCCATCTGGGGGTTTTCTCATGTGGTGTCATTTTGTTTATTAAATTGTATCCTGTTTTTTTAATTAATTTGGGGATTTTTATTGCTTTACATCTTGACTATATCACTATTTTGGTACTGCATTCATACTTTCCACATTGCCTAAATTAAGCCTGTCTGCTCTGTGCCTTAGCTACCAAAGGGGCACAGAGGGAGGGGTGGGCAAGCCCTGGTTAATTTAATATCTTTGAGAGCACTCCCTGATAAGGGTGTGACATTTTTGTGAGGTAGGTAGTCAACCACCACAATTAATAATCCCATTTATTACACTTACGATTGAGGCTCTGGGAAACAGGCCTCCTAGCACAGACACCACTATTAGCATGATTGCCTTTGAAGAATACCGTATTGGTGTCTCAGTGTAGCAAATTAGAGGCAATATTTTCCTTGAATATGTTGTTGAAGGATGGTATAATACAATTATTTCTGAAGGGAATAATACTGAAACTAGATATTAACTGGATACCTTTGGTAATACACATCCTTTTAACCACATTAAGTAAAACAAATTAGTACATGAGGAAAGTCACCTTTGTTGGGTAAAAATGCATACCTTTAATAACATGTCTGCAACCATCAACAATAAAATCTTGAATTGACTACATATTTATTATGGTTAGGCTGTCCGGAATTCGGTTAAACCCGATTGTAAACGAAAATACACTACTGAATGAAAATCAGCTGACTCGGTTGAAACCGAGTCTCACTGATTTTCATTGTTGTAGCGCCTCTTGGCCACTTGATGGAGCCAACGCAATGCAAATCATTGGCCTGCCTGTAGTGTCTGACACGGAGGTGTCTGGGGGAAAACACTGCTTCTGCAAATGGGCAGCCGAGGTGTGAATGGCCCAAGGGCCAGAGTAACACCAGGCCCCCTGCCTGGCTCACGTTGGGGGGGGGGGAGGAGCTGTTGTGGTCTGCGTCTCACTGCAGCCGGCCGCGCACGAGTACTTTACAGGTCTTTCAAAAGACCATTTATATAACAAGGCTTTGTTAAGAAAGTAGTGGGCGATGGGGGACGGGCACCGGAGAAAGAGGCGGCACACTCTAGTTTCATGTTAGTTCTCACCTAGCGCAGCCCTGCAGGCGCCTACCACAATCCAGTCTATTACTGCCTTCCTTGATGGCGTTGAACCCGGACGTGTGAAACCAAGCTTTTCCGAAGTCTGGTCAGGATATTATTAAACCGCATTTTCGGAGCTCTGCTCTCGATGTCACCCCCACTCTCTCGTAGCTTGGCTCTCGTGGTGGCCATACTCACTCACAGCTCTGCTCTCAATGTAGTAATTCCCTCTAGTTTCTGCCCTGGGATTAGCCAGTCTTTTTCAAGAGCTAAACAATCATGGAAGAATTACAATGGTTAACTGCAAAATCTGAAGAGTGGGTTTTGCTCTGTGTCAGACCGTGGCCGCGCCGCCATAGCGGGAACCACACTGCAGCATTGCTTTTGCCATTTTGACCGCTCATGTCACACTGTGTGGGAGTCGGGACGTTTACCGAGCTCGGGCCCATGTATTTCTAAGTCTTTGGCGCGGTTTTTCCTTTTCACTATTGCTGAGTTTTCTTTCACCTACTCAGACAACTGGGTCAGGGCTCTTGCTGGGAGGATCCCGTGTAAGTGGAGCTGCGCCAGACATTGACTCACGGCGCGCGTTAGATGCAATAAAAACAATATGCAAGCCCTTCCAAAAAAGCTGTTCAGGGTGCTCATGAAAACACATGGCATTTGTCCAGGGCAGGTCTGCTGTGCCTTCGCGGTATGTGCAGTACTTAGTACTTCTGTTTTCCAAAAGCAAGGTCTCTCCAGTCTAAAGGTCGGAACATTTTTAAAGATGAATGTCTGTTAATATATTTCTATGAACGGTTTATTAAAATAGCCTTTGATAGCAGAACCATGTAATTCTTGGAGGTCCCCGTGTTTCATAAATCCTAGATTGACTGATATTTGTGAGGAGGTAGCAGTCTTTTTAAGGCCCCTATTGTCCGTCATATAGATATTTTTGGGTGGCATGAGCAGGCATTGTTCAGCGCCGTGAGGTATTCCAATCTCCTTTGAGTGCACTACTTAGCTTGTTAAAAAACAGAAGTCCTCAGTTTCACAGTTTAAAAAAAAAGACTTTCCTGTTCATCAGCAGCCAGACGTAAATTGACCCAGTGATAAGAACTTGGGGGCAGATTTACAAGCCCCTTGCGCCACTTTTGCATCACTTTCTCCATGTTAAAAATGACACAAAAGTGGCGCATGGGCCTTGTAAATAAGCCCGTTGAAGTCTAGGGCTCAATTTCCAGATCTGTTTAACATTGAGATCATCTAGCTCCAGTGTTGTATCCCTGATTTGGAGCTTTAAAGGTTTGAGTCCTTGCTTTTAAATAGAATTAAGAAATGCTTACATAAGGGCCAATGATGTTTTTGCCACGCCATTTGGGGATACATTCTGACACCTATTTACTTTATGCTCTTTTATTTCCAAGAACTGGGTGACCATGTGCCATCTCCCGCTGATACAATGACGTAGTGCACATTTGCTGCTTAAATTAATAATGCGCGACAGGAAAGGTTGGTCATGTAAGATGGTTGCCTCGTCGGAATTGCCTTTGTAAGGGGTTCGCTGTAAAACTGTTTGTCTAAAACCATACATCGTGGCTAGCAGCATGCAGCACGATACCTGTAGCAGTCCTGGATTCTACATTTTCCCTGCTTAGGATATTTACCTCTATCCATCTGAGGAAACGCTTGCTCTGTAAATTTCGTGCCACACATGAATTTAACAGATTGCTGTCACTGAAATGCCAGCAGCGCAACATACTCGATGTGTCAAAGTTTTTATTACGATTATATTTGTTAGCTAGGTGTGAAAGCACATTCAGGGGAAACTCGCAATTAATTTTTGACTAATGAAGTGTCCTAAAGGGTGTTGGTAACAAATAGCACTATTCCAACCATTAAAAGTCAGCTTTTACTTTACTTGTGGTTGCGCAATAAAAAGGAAAACAAGACACAATACTCATATCAACTGGCTTCTTCCATTCTAAACTACGGGGGGAAAATCCATTCTAGAGTCAGAAATTAGCTGTACAAGCCCTCATTCTGTCAAGCATGGATTATCGTAATAGTCTCCATCTTGGCATTTCAAATGCTGGGTTGTCCAAAATTCAGGTAGTGCAGAATTCAGTCTTCCAGTTAATACTTGGTTTGAGGAGACAGGAGCATGTGTCTGTTTTCACTCATAGATTACATTGGCTCCCTACTGAGAAGGATTCCTTTGAGTCTGCCATGTTTCTTATGCAATACATGGAAGAGAGCCCCTTTCCCAACACACTTTCACCTGTAGCAACCCAATTGCCGACCCCGCTCATAACCATGTGCTCCTCAAGGTGAGGCCTATTGGCTATGCCAATGCTTGTTTTTTAAATGTGCACGATACCCCGTCTTCATTGAACTGCAAACTCAAACTATACAACTGATGTTTACCAAGTCCTTAATGTAAATGTAAATGTAAATGTGTTGGCATTTATATAGCGCACTGCTACCCGTAGGCGTCCTGGCGCTTCGACCGCTGCGAAACCCTTCCTGGCTTCCCTGAGAGATCAGAGTTGGTAGGCTACCAGAAACACGCTTAAGAAGCAGACACTGCACTAGTCAGGTGACCATGTCCTTCGTGGAGTGCAACACTCTCTGAGCAGAAGAGGGGTAGTGACTCTGGAACACATACTGTAACTTCCAACTTGCTGAGGGACCAATTCACGTTTTCATTTAAAACAAGCATTTGCAATGCAATAGGTCTCGCGAGTTTGAGCTATTGACATTGCACATAACAATGCCTTTTATTTTTGAATTCGTTTTTAAAACATAAATATAAGGCTTTGTCATTTACAATGCAAATAGCTAAAACTCGCATAAATGCGAAACATATTGCATTGCAAATGCTTGTTAAATCTGAGCTGCAGCATCAAATGACAATGGAAAGTATTTCATGACTGTATTAAGCTTCTGAAATGTAGAGCAGTATACAATTTCTAAAGGAAAATGGAAAAAGCAATAATAAAAGCAAAGCGTTCCATAAACACCGGTAAAACACGGTTTCAATTGTTTTTTTATGGCGCGAAAATGAGTAACCACTGAAAATAACTGGTTTTTTGAGGTATTGAAATCACTGGAAAACACTGAGAAAACACCACCAGAATTTCCCAAAAATAGAAACTGAAAACAGGAAAGCCTAATTATGGTCCACGTTTTTTTGTGTGAATGGTTTATGAAAATCTAATGGGTTAAACAGTGATGTTTCGACAATCAACCTGAATAATTCTATAATAGTTCAGAGAGTTGTAGGGGCACTTGGATGAGGAACTTATGGAAAGCTTTACTGAATGCAGCTAAACCTAAGCAGAACACAAACCCTGACAAGTTTGTAATTGCTAATACATTGAAACAATATTTACAGAAACCCAGTCTTTAAAAAATACAGAATACTATAGTAACCCTACTGATCATGAGTTTCAGTAAGGAAAGGACAAACATTTGTAAATACTTCTCTATTGAAGGGTTGAGCCCCAATGTACCCCGATATAAAGGCCTAGGTAGCTGCACAACCTTTTACCTACATTTGTCCTACCTTGCTCTACATAACGCCTCTGACGCGGACCTTTTGCGTAGTTGGATTCTTAGTATCACACAGCATGATTACTATCTTTAGTATAATAACTCTGTACAAAAGTCACTGCTATGATCATCCTTGAACAACAGGCCCGCAGTATAATTACACATCTAGGTAGAACCCCTGAGAGTACTTTTTGGGTATATAAGCACCACATCTTCGCTAGGCAAACCAGAGGAAGCTTCCATGCTGACACGAGACTCTGAAGACCCTGCCTGCAGAAACTCCAGCATGCAGTGGTCTGACATCTCTTGCGCGGTGTCCAACGCAAGAACATGACAGGGTCCTTCGTTGTTTCCCATCAGGTAATGGGGTTGGCTCTTTCCTAGGAGGATTCTTGGCTTCACACCTACATACATGCTAGGTACACCTAGGTACACTTAGCTAGGTTTTGCATCTTAGAAGTACGCATCATGGTAGAATTCCACCTTTTATTTACTCCGTCGGTGCTTGCAATTGTATATATATCTGTTTCTGTCTAATGGTTGTTGCAGCACACGTTTATTATACTTGAATGACACAGGTTTAATAAATGGTTATTAAAAACGTCCCCATAGTTTATTCTGTGTATTTCTCGGAGACCATTGAGCACGAGTGACTGAGCGAAAAGTAGTACACGGTTTCCACGATCCCTGAAGGGTCAAGGGTTGTTATGTTCGATAGTTGCCAGAAACGATTCGCTCCTTGGTAAAGTTAGGGGGCTTATGGTGGCCCTGTGAGCTAGCTGGTCTAAAGGCTAACATATCCTTTGGGGGTATCTGAAATCAGTCTGGAGACAAATCCCTTAGTTTATGTTGTCTAAATGTGCGGATCCTATATAGATTTATAGGAACTACATGACAGAAGAGATAACTGAGAAGTATAAATCAGTAATTTCAGAACAAGAAATCCGACACTGTGGTCAAATGCTTTTAGCCTATACAAACACATCTTGCCCCCAGTGCCAATTAAATAATGACTGACACCCTCCTCTTACCAAGAAGAACAGTAAATCCAAGAACGAGTTCAGGCCACTCATGGAAAATGATCTCACAAAACTCATAGCCAACATGAACCTCACCACACACATATCAGACCACATTCATTATTAGGGGAATCAGCCACATCATCCCTCCCCTCTGGGCTAAATTAATCAATAGATCAATTACACAAAGTAAATGTTCCACACTACTTGAAGTTGGGGCAGGTCACACTGCTCCTTAAGAAACTGGAAACAGACCGCGAAGACCTGAACAACTTCTGCCCTTCACCAATTCCCCCTTTCCTGGCCAAAGTCCTTGAAAAACAAAGGGTGCTGCACCAACTTAACCAATGGAGTGAAGATTGCACCCTACTTGACATCTTCCAATTGGGTTTCAGGGCAGGCTACAGCACGGAAAGAGCCACTCTCCACATTACCGACGACATGGTCAGTATGCTGGACAAAGGAGACTCATGGTTACTACTAGACCTCTCCTCTGCCTTCGACGTGGTCAACCATGACATTCTTATCAGATATACCAAAATATCTAGCTCAGAAATAGACAAGATCATGAGAACAGCACTCGCTACGCAACTCAGACTCGTTGCTACTGGAGCAGCTTAGATTCAAGAAAAAAGATCACATTCCTGCTCCTTCACCAGAAATGCTCCAGCCTCTGGATCTCTCTTCTGCCAGATACGCATTAACCCCTCCACGACTATCTTCAAGGCAAACCTAAAATCATTTTGCTTAAAAAAAAAAAACGCCCAGACTTATACTGCACCACGTCTCTGGCCAACCTACCATTGGCAAGATTAGCACAATCATTTCTAACAATGTAACATGTACATAATATAAGTAGTATGTACCTTGTGGTAAGCTCATGATTTATGTAATCGCCATTGAAGAGATGAACAATACCACTTGTACAGTACAGCACTCGGATACCCTCAGGTCATGCAAGTGCTTCTTAAAACTCTTAACATAAATAAATAAAGATTATTCAGAACACACATACCTACCTACAAAGTTACAATTTGGTGGCAAAATAAGAAAAATGCAGAAAATGCAAGTAAAGAAAGTTATTAGGCTTCGAAAACCAGGTTAGAGAGCTCAAAATATATGAATCTAGAAATAGCTAAGACACTTTCAATTTTGAGATGTGGTTACTGGGGATTTAGCGTAGGAAAACAAGTATTTTAAATAGCACTTCTTTAGCAAACTGGTATAGTTATATTTCTTACAGCTAGGGTTCTGACGTTTGTACTAATCTCAAACTGAGATAATGGCCAGGTTTCTTATCAGTAACCTCTGTTACTTAAGAGTTTTAGGATACTAGTCACAGTCCTTACAGATTGAGAATGGCTCCCGTAAGAGTTTTTACCTACCCTATCAAACTTTTTTTTTAAAGCAATAAATAATAGTATCCACATGATGGCAGCCTTACCCTCATCCCCACCACTGGAACTAAAACCATCTTGGTCCCACACTCCCTTCCTGATTTAATAAATATTAAGTATAGGTCTGGTGTAACCCAAGAAAAGGCAGAGGACGGGGTAGAAATTTAGGACTGTGGGCAGATAGATTAAGAGTAATGAAGATTAACAGTAAGTAACCAAACGAGTACTTCCTTGGAAGTCTTCCTCGTCCTAGGCCTTACAGATTGAGGAACTACCAATGCATGTAGACCAGCTGCTACATGCCCTCAGAAAAAAATGTGACAGACATTCTGCATGGAATTCTTCATTAATGAAAATAAAAAACAGAGAAATACTCCATAAATTAGCAACACTCAAAACGTGTGAAGCAAAATCTGCTAAGTCACACCCCACATGTAGGTGCTAATGTGTCATTAATCTCTGTAGCAGGACTATGTCCTTTGAAAGAAACTGGGAAAGCCTTAATACCTCTAGCTGAACTGCCCTGTACTGCCCCTGGCAAAAGATGGTAAAGCAAATCCATTTACTCAGACTGGAAGAGGAATGATGCTTATCATATTTAGTACTGAGGCTGAAAGAAATTTGAAGTCAACAGTGTACAAAGTTTCAAAGAGGTCATCTTGTAAAGCCTGAAGTAATACAACCAGATCTCAGGCGGGAACAGGACAGTAAATGACTGCCTTTAAAATGAAACTCTTAAGGATTTGGGATACTAAATCAGAAAACTGAGAAAAACTGGAGCAAGCTCAGTGCCCCTGAAAGCTATATTTGCTATCCACTGGTTTCTTAAGGCTAAGACTGACAATCTGTGCAAGAATCCATCAGCTAGAAAATTTAGGACTCTCACTGGATCGCCAGAGGAAGGAAGAAGGTAATACTCCATGAAATTATGTTTTGCCAAAGTCTGGCATTGACCTTTAATATTTCTGCCATACGAGATTGTTCAATAGAAAAAGGCAACTTACACAGAACATCTATAGGATTCTAAGGTTTGCCTCTCAAGTTATAGCCCCATCACAGATGGCTGAAAAATGGACATTAAAGAACTGGGGCCTGTATATGTGATGGACTGAAGGGAAATGTCTAGGAGTATTTAACTGCTGGATGAACTAGCACTGGAGACAAGGGATATTTGAAGCAAGAAAGAAATACTAAGCGGAACATGATTGCGCTCACCTTTCATTTTCCTCTACACCCTGAGGATCCAAGGGAAAGGATGGAATATGTAAAGTAGATCTTATGGCCAGAGAAGAGATACAACATTGATTCCTCAGACTTTGATGCAATAAGGGAGTGAGCAAAAGTTTAGAAGAAGGGCACTAGTCTCTGAAGCAAATAGGCCCAGCCACGGATGACCAAACCAAGCCACAAATTTCAAAAATAGTACAGTTTCATCATTACTGAACTAGGAAACAGACAACTTATTCGTCCGGAAGGCCCTTTCTTCTTCCCTTCTGCTAGGTAAAGGAGATTGGACTCTGCAAACAGAAACATATCTGGGGCTTAGCAGGCAAGTGCCGGAGACTTCTAGCCCTGGTGATTCACAAAGGAGTAAGCCACTTGGTAGTCTGACACCGACAAATTTGCTCAGATGATGCTCATGAAAATGAATGAAGGCAAAAAGAACAGCTGCCAACTTCCTCTAATTGAAGGACATTAGACTTTCCTCCAGGTACAAACCCTGAAATCTTTCAGTATGTCCCTTTGGGAGGCTGGCACCTATTGTCAAGTTCACTGGAGACACTTTTACGGCAAGTATCTGTTACCGCCCCCCGGGGACCTTCACCTCCCAACAACAACAATCGCTACTCACCACCTTCACGAACATGGCAACCTCCCATAATAAATTAATCATCTTAGGGGATTTCAACCTCTGGCCAAACGGTAGTCTAGATACTGGTCTACAAAATCTTTTGCTCTCTTGCGAAAGCGTGGGACTCTACCAACTGGTTAAGCAACCTACTCACTCAGCAGGTCATCGACTTGACCTCATTTTCTCCACTCCTCAGCTAGTACATCTGAACGACATCCTGCCTATGGGCTGGACCGATCATGCTCTTCTTAAATTTTACATTACCAGCATAGAAGCTAGAACGCCGAAACACAGCACCTCACCAGAATTCATGTACAGAGACTGGAAAGCTCTGGAAAAACTGAGTTCTACTAGTGCCATGTTTAACGTGGAAGATAGCTTCTCCCCTGCTAACTCGGTTGAGGACAATTACAAGGCCTTTAGCACGAGCATATCATCTACTACGGACTCCCTGGCTCCATTAAAAAGATGCAAACCTAAGGGCAGAGCATCAGCCCCATGGTTTAACGACTCCTTGAAAATCCTCAAATTAGCCTGTAAACAGATTGAGAGGAAATGGAGGCAAGGCTATTGCGACACAAATAAAATACTCTGGAAAAATAAGCTCCTGGAATATAAATCTGCAATTGCTGAGAGCAAATCCACCTACTACTGCTCCACCATAGTCAATGCCGCTAATAGCTCCAAAAGCATCTTCCAGATTCTTAACAATCTTATTCATCCCGACTGTGCCAAAAATACTATCCCTCCTACACAAACACTCTGTGATAATCTCGCACTGTTTTTTAAGGATAAAATTGAGACCATCATCCACAACCTTAATACCTCCCCCTCACTAGATAATCTCAACGCCCCCGGGGCCGCCACAACCAACCTCGATCCGATGAGCCCAGGACACCTACCCAGGGAATGTCTGCGGGTTTTTCCCCTATCTTGGAAGCCGACTTCGAGAGAATGGCACACGGAATCACCTCTGGTTCCCCCCTCGACCCTCTGCCCCCAAAAACCTGGAAAGCGTGTGGAACAGAACTCTTCCGCACCCTCTGCAGGATCTGCAACCAATCCCTGTGTTGTGGATTTGTCCCGACTCCCTGGAAGCAAGCACTCATCACCCCGCTGCTGAAGAAACCCTCATTGAACCCTGAGTGTTTATCAAACTTTCGGCCTATATCTCTCCTACCCTTCCAGGCGAAAGTTGTTGAACGCTGGGTTAGCTCCTGTCTATCGACACATCTGGAGCAGAATCACATTCTGGACGACTTCCAATTTAGTTTTCGCCCAGCCCATGGCACCGAAACAGCTGTGCTTACAGCCATGGAGGAACTTCGTATGCGCGCAGACAGGGGCCATGCAGTGGCCTTGATCTTATTGGACCTGTCTGCCGCATTCGATACGGTCAACCATGTGATTCTGCTAAAGAGACTCAGAGAGGCAGGGGTCGACGGCACCGACCTGCTTTGGTTCCACTCATACCTGCGAGATAGGAAGCAGGCTGTGTCCCTTCCCCCTTTTCAATCCGCCTTCTCCCCAGTACCTCATGGGGTGCCCCAGGGCTCGTCCATCAGCCCGATACTTTTTAACGTTTATCTCAAACCGTTAGTCACTCTGATCAAATCCCACAGGCTAAAAGCTATAAACTACGCGGATGACACCCAGCTTATCCTCTCTTGGGAGGGGGAAGATTCAATCCCCATGGAATCGTTCCACGACTGCCTGAGAGATACAGCTGGCTGGCTGCACAAAAATTCCCTGCAATTCAACTCCTCCAAAACCGAGGTTCTGTTCTGCGCTGGAAGCCGGATTCCGCGCCTGTTTCCCGCGGAATTCTGGCCCCCGGAAGCCCCAGAAAAACCTCAGAAGGTCACCACTGTCCGCAACCTAGGTGTCATGATGGACAACAAGCTCAGCATGGAAACGCAAAAACAGTTTCCACCTGCTCGGCCCTACTGCGTTCTCTACGCAAGATCATGCCACTTCTTCCCGCACAGGCACATGCACTAATAGTCAGGTGTACTATCCTTAGTCGCCTTGACTATTGCAATGCCCTTCTGCTCGAGTCCCCAGCTGTTCTGCTGGACAGACTCCAAAGAGTCCAGACGGCCGCCGCCAAACTAGCCCTCGGCTGGACCAGGAGATCCTCGGCCACAGCAGCCTTAGCCGAGTTACATTGGCTCCCTTTGAAGCAACGCGTAGCTTTTAAAGCACTCTGCCTTGTCTTCAAAGCACTGCACGGAGCTGGACCCAGATCCCTGCAAAAAATGTTTACCTGGTACACCCCTACCAGAACTCTCCAATCCGCCTCAGCCTGCCTTGTCACGGTACCTAGATTCAACAAGGTCAGGACGGGGGGGAAGATCCTTCAGAGTGGCAGCCGCTAAACTCTGGAACAGTTTGCCTGTCGACATTCGCCAAACATCGCAACTCCTTCCATTCAGAAAGCGGATCAAAACCTGGCTTTTTCCTTAATTCCCTCTCCGACAACCCGCTCCCAGTATCCCGATACTTACCATCTTAGGAGTAATCTCTCAGCGCCAGGATACCTGCTAGGTGACAACTGCGCTATACAAATGTTTTAAATAAATAAATAAATAAATAGTAGGTGGAAGGGACAGAGAGAAATATCCTTCTCCCCAGATTCACTGGAAGAAGCCACCTACTCAATGATGGAGAGAGGTGACTAGTGACCACATTTTTGTAGTCCAGGGACAAAGGATTCCAGTGCAAAAGAAGATGTTGAACTGAGGACTGGAAGTTGCTGCAAGGCCATGTAATTACAACCAGAGACAGCCATTTACCCCATAGTCAGTTTATCCTTTCTTGACTGGGAAAGGAACATCTGCCCAATGTAGGAATGAAAAGTAGCTCTGATAAATTGTATATTCTGGACTGGATGAAGATGGGACTTTCTCCAATAGAATAACCATACTAAGGATTGGACCATATGGCAAACCACCTACACATACAAAGGCAGAGTTTAGCCCATCATCAAGATATAGAAATCTTTTAGTAAATATCCTTGCAGGAGAAGACAGACCAAATGCAGAACTCAAAAGTTAAGTGTTAGTTCTTTAGACATAACCTTAAGAATCATTGTGACTCTAGAAGCATTGAAATGTGTATATGCGTCCCTGAGGTCTGAGACCAAGTAGTTTCAAGGATTGATCAACAGACTAACAGACTGAAGTGTTGTCATATTGAAATGGATGTGAGGGATATAGATATTGAGGTCATCTAGCCTACCGGACGAAAGCCTATTTTTGAACTACAAAGAGGGTAAAATAGCCTCCAAGCTTCTGCTACACCTCTGGTACCAGAAAGGCTGGCACCTTTGCAGATACAGTTTTAACTACTTGAAGTGCCTGTGGGTGCACATGACATCAAGGAACAGAAATGGCACAAAAGCATAGCAGAGGCTTGTGAACTGGATTCTGTAACCCTGACAGATCATTCGAAGAACCCAGGTGTCAGAAATTGGCAGGCTTATTCTGTGGAAACATTCTTTTTCTGACTGCTTACAGGACCTTCTTCTAAATGTTCTAACAGTCATGACTTTGAAACTGGAGGGAGAGTGGAGGAATGGAGACAGGTATTTTATGCAAGAGAGCACCGTACCTCGAACCCTTCCTCCAAAGGATGAATTATGCTTTGGAAGCCATAAGGGCCCCATATTTCAATGTGGAGCCTATACCTCGTTTGAAAAATAGACCGCTAGGTGCCATCATCTTCCTGTCTTCTGCACCTTTTTTTACCATCTCCTCCGACAATAATTTAGCTCCTGTGAATGTCAAAAACATAAACAGGGATTTATGAGAGCTGTCTACTTTCCAGGAACACATCCACAATGGTGTGCAAGCTGCCACGGGTAATGAAAAATGGCCTAGCTAACGTAACAGAAAGTTTCAATTTTCAATTCAATTAAGGACTCGGAGGAGAGGATTTATTTACAGCAGCCATATTAAAAGTATCAACACAAACCACATTTTCCAGAATCCACCGGGAAAGTGGTAAAAACAAACAATAGTCAACATAGTCCATCAGGGTCCGCAACCAATAATGCATCAGTGTCCTCCTTATAGTTCCTTACCTCTGTCCTTCAACTCCTCTTTCGTCCCATGAGTCACACCAGTAACCCTTTTCTACGCATCTTGCTTCCCAGAATCCATTCCTGGAATGCAGGATCTGAAATTACCATGAGAACATAGAACCCAAGAAGCAAAACAGCCACTAAAGTATGCATAAAGACTGAATTATTTACGAATCACTGACAAAATATCAAAACTACAAAAATCGATATATACAAAAATATCGTGTCCTAAATATCAATAACAAATAAATCGACACTCTATATTTTACTATGAAACAACACAAACATCGAAAAAACAATATTGTTAAGCAAAAACATCGACCCCACAAAAATCGTACACATATCGAATTTAAAAATCGACAAATATAAATAAATTAGCACATAACAAAAATATCTAAAACAAAAATATAGACATCAATATTATCGACATAACTAAAATATAGTCATCTCAAAAATACAAATAATAATTATTTTACACACTAGAACTTTAAACTATTAAAAATACACTCATATAATAATTAATATACATACCAAACACACCTAAAAATATATATATATATCCCTAAATAAACTAACAATTAATTAACTTAAAAAAATTTGAACTAACCGATAGAAACACATTTAAAATGTATCTGACCATTGACATACAAGAACTAATTAAATACTTACCATATAAAGAACTAAACTCAATACTCTAACACCAGCAAAGAAAATTCAGCAAGACGAAACTCTGCAAAATTCTGGAAAACCTTAAAGACTAACCTGAAAACAAACCATCTAAAGATAACAAAAAGTAAGTACAAAAAACTTTCAAATTAAACTGTAAAATGAAAAGTAACCTACATTTCAGTCAAAACTTTAAAACGTAATTATATTTCTATCTTTTTATATTTCCACAACAGATTCAACTTTAAAAAAAAAAAAAAAGAACATTTTCAACCAACTTAAACAACAAACAAAAAAAGTAAGTATACTAATTTAATTTTTAAAACCCTAAGGAAAAGAAAAAAATGCACAAATGTTATAACCATCAAACAAAGTCCAATTTTACTTTCAACATTGTAAAAAAAATTAAACACATGTTTAAAATAAATATAATCTAAAAATATTCTTTAAAAAAGGCAAAGTTCACATATAAATACAAATCATAACATAAAATATACTATGGTTTCTTTCCACAGACCACTTAAAAACGAAAAGCAGCACTATATCAAGAAAACATCAACATTGAACAAAAAATAAAGAACACTTGGTAAGTATATAATAAATACAAATATACTATTATTCCAGTAAAAAATATAACAAAGTTAAAATTTTACTTGACTAAAGAACTATCCTATTTTTGTAAAAACAGTATAAAATGTTTAAAAAATAAATATAACTAATTAATAATAAAATATAGTATCCTACAAACTGTTAAACCAAAATACACATGTAAACATTCACTCAAATATACTTAACTTTATTTCCACAGACCACTAAAATACAGAACAGCATCAAACAAACAAGACAAAATCTACTTTCAAAGTCAACTAAATTATAATTGGTAAGTACATAACAAAAGTATATATATTATAAATTATTCCTATAATATAAATACATTTTCCAATAATGTTTAATACATCTTTTCTAGATTTAAGAAATCCACAATGACTGAAGATGCAACATTTATTACATCTCAGAAAGGGAAATTTTTGTTATGCTATATGGGGTATATTTATACTCAGGAAAAACAAAAAGACCTTAAAGTAAACTGGAAATGCACTAAGTATTACTCAAACAAATGTTATGGGCGTGCGACAACGAGAGAAACCAGTGTAATAAATACAACTGAACACAACCACTCACCTAATATCACAGAAATAGAGGTTAGAGCTACTCTAAAAAATATTAAAGAATTAAGCAGCACCTCAGAACTACCAACAAGTGTAATACTTTAAGAACTACTCCCTAAAGTACCTAGAGAAGCAAGAGGTCAATTAACAACAATAGCTTCTATAAAAAGAACCATAGCTAGAACAAAAAAATTCACAAGACCAACAATAACAACACCTAAAACTTTTGAAGAGGTAATAATTCCACCTGACCGTACCATAACTCATAATGATGAACTTTTCATCTTCTACGATAACAACAATAAAGATAAAAGGATAATAATGTTTGCTACAGTAAACAATATTAAAAAACTTAAAAGAAAGCCAAACATGGATGATGGATGGCACATTTAGCATATGTCAATTCTATCAATTATATACCATACATGGACAATACCATAACACTTGCATACCATTTATCTATTGTTTGTTACCAAACAAACTGCAACCTACACATAAATATTGAACACAATAAAAGAAGAAACAACAGACTTCTTTCCCCTAAAAATAATAATTGACTTTGAACAGGCCATGATAAATTCAATACTTAAAATATACCCACACACATCCATACAAGGATGTTATTTCCACTTTAACCAATGTCTATGGAGACATTTACAAAAATCAACACTAAGGGGTCGATTATGTTGGCGGTGAATCCGCATCCTCCGGGCCGGTGGAAGCCACCGCCGGCCCGGAGGATGCGAATTCACCGCAGCGGACATTGCAAACACCCACCGCGACATTAGGATGCCGGTGGGATCAGCGGTGGACGGCAAGCCCGTCCGCCGCTGATCCGCGGTGAATGCACCCACATATGGTGTTGGTGTTTAAAAGACACCGCCAGCCATATTAGGTTGCAGGCGTAAACATGCTTTTCCACGGTGGCTTTTCCGCCGTGGAAAAGCATGTGGTCTTTTGTGTTTGGGGGCCCGTTGCGGGCCCCCAGGGTGTCGGGGGGTGCACATGAGGGGTACCTATGGTACCCCCCTGCATTTACATGCACAAAGCGGCAGGCACCGCGCGGTATTAAACACTAATACAAAACGATAAAACGATATTTCACACTTCGATATATACAACATCGATATTTCTTACCTGCGGTATTTAGGAGTCGATATTACTGCAAGTCGACATCAGGGACTCAATATTTTGACTGTGTACCCTTATTTACACCATCAAATACTACAATTCAAACCAAAGGAAGAAACAGATTACTTACTCATCACGAAAAGTGTCTCCCGGATCAGGTATCCGCCGGTGGAATAGTCCTTGCCTCAGAATCCTTAATAGATCTGAAGCTTTCTATTACGTTAGCTAGGACATTTTTCATTCTATGTGAGGACCAGAGGCTCAGATTATACTACTTTAAAGCTTACTTACAGCCAAATAATCCATACCCAGAAAAGGCTTAAAATAGAACCATTTCAAGGTAGAGTTGGAGGACCAATCAGCCACATTCATAATGTCCTCTAGTCAAGTGCCCAAACTGAAAGCCTTGGAGGCCATTGCCCCACTAGTAGAGTGGGCATCAAAAATCGTGAGATCAATACCAGCCTTCTGCATGACCCACCACACCCACCGGAATATAGCCCTTTTTTTCGCATGCCATAACCATGCATGCCTTAAAAACGCGGCTGTTTATGACGACCACATTGTTATTTCGCATACCGTTACAATGCAAGTTGGAACGACTTACTTTTAGGGGGCGCTGGATGTTGGAATAGTAAAATGTACTATTCCAACTCCAGTCTGTGCGGACAACTAGGGAAGGTGTTGGATTTTACATCCAACACCTTCTTTACGCTAGCGCAAGTCGTTTTTCCGACTGGCGTTGTAACGGTATGCGAATTAACGCGGTCGTTGTAACAACCGCATTGTTATGGCATGCGTTGTTTAGCATGCGAAGTAAAGGCTGTTTGCCTACCCACAGTGCTATGTTGGGAGCAGTAACCACTTCGGGGGGCTTCCTGAGAGCAATCAGGAGCGGTCTCTCCCCAAAGGGCTGAAATCAGGAGATATCTCCTCATAGGCCATCGGGCATTGCACCACACATGGCTTGGGCAATTCAGGAAATGCAGGGATATTCTAGGACCCTAGCGTTTACACTTTGTATGCCTACTAATTGTGAAAGAAACCCCATAGGAGAGAATGTTCTTCCCGTGATCTAAGGATCTAACATCAGAAACCCTCTTGCAGGATATCAAACAGAGAAGCCTTGCCAGTTTAGCCAAAATCTCCTTATGCAAGAGAAACCTATTAGGTTGCCAAGATAGGAAGAGGTTGAGCATCTTAGTAATATCCTAAAGGCTCGGGAGGGAAGAGATAACCTGACCCCCCAAAGCAAGCGGCAAACAAAAAGATGCTCGCCCACCAGGAAATCATCCACAGGGACATGCCCTGCCAATATTGGGAAAGTATTGATTAGGATACAGACCAAACAAACCTTGCTGGGTGACACTGGCCCCAAAAATCTGAATCTGAACTACCACAGCGCCCACGGGATCACAACCCAGTCGCCCACACCAACAATGCCAATGCGCCCAAGCTGATCTGTACCGCTTGACTGTGCTGTCAGGCCAGGCCTTTGACAAAAAGTCTTTCAGCCTCAGACAAAAGACCTTGGATCGGCCATCTAAAAGGCGAAGGGAGCCGTCCACTACCATCTGATGTGTATTCCGATCCAGATTAAGAAGCAGCTAAGGAAAAAGGGGAAGCTGGATTGGAAAATCCCAAGAAAGTTCCAGAAGAACTGGAAACCATACTTGTGACTTCTAAATTGGGTAGATCAGGGCCACCACTGAGTGTTGCAATCTGATCTGGGTCGAGAAACTCATGATCATCGCAAAAGGGGGGGAAACATATGCCCGCTCTTACCCCCAGTTATGCAGGAACTCGACCGCGGCTAATGCCAGAGGGTCCGGCTTCCAGCTGAAGAACCAGGGCAACTGATGGTCCAACCTGGAGGCAAAAAGGTCAACTGAAAAAGGACCCCACCGAGCCTGAAGCATGGCAAAAACTTCAGGATTTAGCTTCCACGGGCTAGAATCCCGAAAGTGACGAGACCGCCGGGTCCGCCACCTGGTTCTCCCTACCGTGAAGATAACTCTGTCATCAACGAATTCTAATGATTGAGGCAGAACTGCCAAAAATTAGTCTCTAGGTCAGACAAACCTTTTAAACGGGTACCACACAGGTGATTGATGTACAGGATGGCTGATACGTAGTCCATTTTGAGTAAAGCACAGGACTGGATCTTGTCCCTGTGCCAACACATAACCGCAAAAGATCCCGCCAGCAGTTCCAAACAGTTGATGTGCAACTCCTGCTCTTGTGGAGACCATGAAACTCTTGTGGAAAAATCTCCATGCTGAGCACCCCAGCCTGACGTGCTGGCGTCGGGAGTCTATAACGAGATCTGGGAACAACGCAAAAATTGCTTTCCCATTCTAGGTTTCCATATGGGACAACCACCAGCGGATCTCCTCCCACACTTCGTCAAACAGGACGACTGAGTGAGAATAAGCGAGCCCTTAGCGCAGATGCACTATCTTCAATCTCTGCAGGGCCCGATAATGTAACGGTCCCGGAAAGATGGCTTGGATGGAAGCTGACAAAAGTCCTAACAGACTAGCAAGCTGCCTTAAGGACACCCTCTGTCTAGCCAATGTTCTGCAGAGCTGTTGACTTATCTTGGCTATCTTCCTCGAAGAAAGAGTCAGGGTGGCTTCATTGGAATCTTTCACAAACCTTAGAAAGGATGTCCTCTGAGAAGGTACCAAAAGGACTTTTTCACATTTGTTACAAAGCCAAGACTTTCCAGCAGATCGACCACCAGCTGCAATTGCCGAGGATCATATTGTCAAGATACACAATAAGACTAATCCCCTGCGCTCTAAGATACTCCACTACAGGGTTTAGCACATTAATGAAGCACTGATGAACGGAGGAGAGACCAAAAGGCAGAGTTGTGAACTGGAATGTTTGGTGGGGCCAGAAGAACTGTAGGAACCTCCTGTGAGGAGCAAAAATCGGAATGCTAGATATGCATCATTCAAGCCCAAATAGGGCCATCCAGTCAGTTGATCGCAAGACTTCCCGAAGATGAATCCCCTTAGTTTTGAATTTCTGGTAAACCAACCACTTGTTGAACTCTCTTAGTTTTAGGACCGGCATCTGCCCACTGTCCGCTTTGTTGACAAAAAACATGTTGCTTATAAATCCCTGCGGATGAGAAGCAGGAAAAATAGCCCCTTTTTCCGAGAGGGAGGCAACCTCCGCGTCCACCAGTTCTGCCTTGTGCTCGGAAAATTGAATGGGTCTGGGCCAAATCTCCTGAGATGGGACCTCATAGAACTCTATGTGGAAGCACTGTACCGTCTGCAATCCCCAACTTTCAAAAGGGAAGAAGTAGACGCACTTACTGGAAGTAAAGGCAGTGTTGGTTCCTCTAAAACCACGACCTCTGATCACTTCCTGCAGGTGGGGTAGAAATTACTGCAGAGTGTCTGATCCTAGAACTGTGAAGTCTGGGTGGGTCTGCACACCTATGGTAAACTGGATTTGTCCGATGGTGAAAACTGTAATTAGTGAATGTTATCTGCGTATGTGTGTGCGAAGCAATGGGAAGGGGTATAATGTGTCAAGTGAGCTCCTGGAAACCAAGGGCTATGCTGCGCACAGCTCTCAGGCATAAAAGCCTATAAACTCTTTGCTTCTTCTTTAAAAAAACATTTATTCAAGTTTTACTTGTGTATTCATTTCTGTACTAGAACATCATGATCTCAAAACATAAAGATAAAACAGTTCATTCTCCTGAATGCATGAAATTCAAATATACCATAACATTTCTTGTTGAAATATTATTCAATTGTATGTCAATTAAACACAAAAAACCCAATGCATTTCGAGTTCACACTGAACCCTTCTTCAGGGGTTATTATATCTCTTGATTAAGTTGAAGTTCCTCAGGATAGTTCAGTTCTCGTGTCTACAACTAAATTTTCAGTATCCGATGTTAGAAAAGCGTACATATTTTGAATGTAATCACCTTCACCAATAGTCTCAGGGTTTGCATTTCTCACAATATCACATTATTAAACCAAAAAATAAGTGAAAAGAAACCTCCTCGTGCGTTAGCACGTGACTAGCCATTATAGCGGTTATAAAAAGTACCTCTATATTTCAGGTCTATCTGGTCAAGTATGGTCAAAGACGTCAAGATTAATCAAATTCTGTAATGCAACATCACTCGTTAAACACTCACCACTAACATAACTGGCACCAAGTGTTCATTATAATCAAAATAAATGAACCTACCCTTCAAAAACATAAGTGTGAAGAGAAAATCCAAGCTGGTTCCGATAAAAAAATACATCTGTCATGAACATCCAGTGTCATGCCCCGACGTCCCACTCGTGCTGTAACTTTAACAGCAGGACACTATTTAAGACGTACACAACATCGGAATGCCGCTTTGCGTTCTTGCGTCTAGCCCTTTCTGCTGTGGGTTCCGTCCCAACTTGTTTTGCCTGACTTCCAGTTTCCTGTTTGCCTTATCTACTTCCTGTTTGTTCCTGCCTCCTGCGCGAGGGTGTTTTCGTTCGGCTTCTCCCTTGTTGCCGTTCTTCCAGTTACACCGTCCCTAGGCGTCTACTTCCCTGGCGTCAGAAGTTACGGAGTGGTCCGTGTTGTTCTAATTCTATTTCCCCATTCCTTGTGCTCCGCCCGGCAGCCGGGATTTTCCCCGCCATCCGGCCGGGCACAGCTTGGCAATCCGTTCTTACTTCAGGTGCTCCGCCCGGCGACCGGGTCTATTCCCCGCCATCCGGCTGGGCACCGCTAAGTTCATTCAAGAGCATCGTGCCAATTCTCCATATCTCCTGGTGCTCGTGCCCATTCACCCTATCTCCTGGTGCTTCGCCCGGCGGCCGGATCTATTCCCCGCCATCCGGCTGGGCACTGCCAATATATTCAGCTTTTGGATTCCTTTCGGAAGCTGATACCCATTGTGCACTTCCCCACTTCGTATTTCCCCCCTTACGTTATATATTTTATATTTGGGGCTCTTGCGTGGACCAGAGTGTGGTGTGATTTCAAAGTTCCTCTGCCCAGAATCACGGTAACAGCACTGTGCGCTGCCTTTTATTGATATATATTTGGGGATTTAAAAGATTGGATACTAATTGTGATTATTGTATGACAGATAACCTGGTTCAAGATACATGGTAGAGGCTCACAAACACGAATCCAGACTTACAGAAGAGTTGGATGTTCTTCCAGTGTTCTCAAGAAAATAGCAGACTGAGATTTACATATCATGTTCTTACACTTACTAGTATAGAGTGGGATAGAGTTTTCTTATCTTTTTGTCTTGTTTCACACAGAAAAAACGAACACCTTATTCTACCCTTCCACTATGACCTACGGTCCAGACGTGTAGTTGTGGTAGGTGATGGTCTAATGTGTATAATAGACATTGTGTACATATAAGGTGTGGTTATCAAGTATAGATATAATATATTTCTTTCCTTACAGCCTGCCTTTTACCAAGCGTCCATTCTGAAGTCCACTGCCAAGATCTGTTGTCTTCCCCAACCTTTCCTTGTTTTGTTTCCCTGTTTTCCCCTGGCGAGCCATTTGTTTACTCTAGTGTTTGATAGAGTCAAAAGGCCGGAGGGGAAGGCTGAGGATTAGTCTCCGGATTCCTGACACTCCTGCGGAACCTGTTTGGAAATCATTACACACAGTCTGTGTGAAAATATAAACACTAAATGAGTACTTACACTTATTTTTTGGTTTAATTCAACACGAAGGGACAGTGCTTTTGGCATCCACTGGAGGACGTTTGTTTCATTGAGCACCAAACATCAGTCTTTCTCTCTTCTATTTCACCACTTGTTCATTTGATCTCACTTATTTTTTTGCGATATTGTGAGGAATGCAAACTCTGAGACTATTGGTGAAGGTGATTACATTCAAAATATGTACGCTTTTCTAACATCGGATACTGTAAATTTTGTTGCAGACACGAGAACTGAACTATCACGAGGAACTTCAACTTTATCAAGAGTTATAATAACCCCTGAAGAAGGGTTCAGTGTGAACCCGAAATGCATTGGATTTTTTGTGTTTAATTGACACACAATTGAATATTATTTCAACAAGAAATGTTATGTTATATTTGAATTTCATGCATTAAGGAGAATGAACTGTTTTATCTTTGTTTTGAGATCATGATGTTCTAGTACGGAAATGAATACACAACTAAACCTTGAATAAATGTTTGTTTAAAGAAGAAGCAAAGAGTTTATAGGCTCTTTTGCCCGAGAGCTGTGCGCAGCATAGCCCTTGGCTTCCAGGGGCTCACTTGATCCTAGAACTGGCCACTGGAGCCTTGCCTTCTGGAGTATTGAGAAAATGGCTGGCTACTCAAGCGGTCCCTATCTCGGCTGGCCCCGCAGAAACCCCAATAGGAAAACACCCTCAGCCTGATTCATCATTGTTAAATCCGGTCGCAAAGGGCCAGATTCTGAGAATCTGGCCCTTTGCAAGCGGTATTTTTGCATTTGGGATTCATCATCCCAAATGCAAAAATCGCTATTTAAGAATTCGCATATTTGCGAGGAATAGCATTTAAGGAATCTCTATTAGATTCCTTAAATGCTATTCCTGAAACATTTTTAAATTGCGAATTCGCAAAAATTTCCCGCTATTTACTGCGAGGTCAAACCTCGTGGTAAATAGCGGAAACTTAGAAAAATGCATTTAAATGCATTTTTCTAAGTTTCATGTTACACACACACATGTCCTTGGGACATGTGTGTGCGCAACACCAATGTAGCATACATTTCAGGGGTGCTACAGGGTGTCCTTTGGACACCCCTGCACCCTTGAAATCGCAATTTCAATATGCGAATCGCTAATTGCGATTCGCACATTGAAATGTCTTCCCATTCATTCCTATGGGCCTTTGGGCCCATAGGAATGAATGGGGAGATATTCCTTAATTGCGATTAGCAATTTGCTAATCGCAATTAAGGAATAATTAGAAATCGCAATTTATTTAGCGATTTCTTGGTGAATATCATTTTGCTATTCCTTAATAGCGATTCCTTAATAATCGCTATTAAGGAATAGCAAATACTCACCTTGATGAATGAGGCTGTTAGTCTATTGATGACTGGGCCTATCAAGGGACGTGAAATTGTTCACGAATTTCCAGGGCTCTTATGAAAGGCTCTCCAAATAACCCACCATGGGCCACTGCCCCTGCTTCAGAGCCCACCTAGACCCCAGTTTAGGGTCCACTTTAACAAGGATTACCTTGTTCTGCACACAGCACGCAGTTGGTGTTGCCCAAAACTACAACTACACAATGTGCCCACCCGGAGAGTGCCTCCAGGGAAATGCCATCCTCTGCCATGTCCAGAATCCATGTAATGGGGCCCAGGGCATCCAGGAGCTTATCCTGGCATGCCCGTCAGGACCTATCAATGCCTTCTTAGGGTCCTTAATGAATTTCACCAAGAATGTGGCCATCCTGGGGTCCAACTCAGCGGTCAGAGCTGCCTTCCCATCTAAAGAGGGGCATAGGCATTGTGCCCTGAGGCAACTATGGGCTACTTCACCCCAACAGGGCTCTTATTCTACCTGCTACGTAGTTAGCCACTTTCGTAGAAGGGGTCCTATTGGATGACCTGCAGTGGAGGAGGTCCTCTGGATCACGCATGTCCGACCCATCATCAGTGGCCAGGGGATCAGTGGCAGGGGAATGGCCCCACTGTCCTGATGGGCCTGTCTCATTGTCTGTGTCACCACTGGTATCATTATCAACATTCCCTGATGAAACAGGGTCTGGAGGCACCTTTGTAAGGGGTACTGCATAGGGAGCAGGCAGAGACTGGTTTTCGTCCAGGAACGCATCCCTTAGGCATGCAAAAGCCTCATGATCCACCCCCTCCTACCGGGGACGTCTGGCTAGGACTGGTTGATCATCTTGGGGCTGGGCTGGGTCAGCGCTGTGTTAGCTGAGACCTTGGACTGTTTGGTGCATTCCTGTGTAATCTACTGTGCTAGGCACTGCTCCATATGGGCAATCGCCTCCTCCACTGCCCTATAGATTGCTGTATTACACACTCCAAGTAGGACAGAAAAAGCTGTACTTATCTGGCTGCGAGCAGCAAAGAAAGGAGTTGAAGGACAGAGACAAGGGACTACAAGGAGGATACTGACGCCTGATTGGTTGTGGACCCTGATGGACTATGTTGCCTGTTTGTTTTTACCACTTTCCCGGTGATTCCTGGGAAATGTGGTTTGTGTTGATACTTTCAATATGGCTGCTGTAAATAAAGTGAAGAAAGCATAAGCATAATCCAAGCCTCCGGTCCTGACAGAATCCAGATGCAGCTAATGCACAAAAAGAGTCACAAGTTATGTCCAACAGGAATTTAACTTGGTCCTAGATAGAACTAGAGTAGTCAACTATTTACTGTATTCTGTCTGCCAGCGTCTGAAAACCTTTAAGCATAGTTTAGACAATGTAAGTGGCATGTGGGTTGGCGCTAATGGTGAAATTAAAGGTGGAGTAGGATCTTTTCAGTCCTATATACACCTTCTTGTTCACCACATCAGAAGGGCAAGTGTCCTCCTAAGTTATACATTCTTGCAAGGCTAACCCATCACAAGAGTCCACAATCATCACCATAGGGAACTCTTCATTAAAACACTGCAAGGGATATCTTTTGGAAAGAAACTTTGGTATGCCAGGCTTCTATACTCTTGTCTAATCTTTGGACAGAAATGTTTGAAAGCATTGCGAAGGGGCAGCATTTCAAGTTCCTTATGCTGGCTTTGCTGGACAATTCCTCCTATTCGTCCTCAGGGCAGTACATGGATAGGCTAAATTACTTCTGATGTGAACAAAAACGTTATCCAGGTCTATCAACTAAATGCCGTGACCGATACATCTTGCTCCTCTTTTGCTTAATGAACATAATGATCCAATTACAAAGGAGGTCCCTCGGACTTTTGAGCCATATCTACTGCCTTTTCAATCATTTTCAGCATTTGCGAGATCAAGGGACAGTCAGTCGGAATATATTAACACTTCCCTAGTCCTCAGACATAGGAGACACAGTATGAGGAAGATCAAGATACCTGCGCTTAGAGCAACATTTCTAGGCCTCAGTTTCTTAAGTTTTCCCACAATCAACTGTTTCCAGATTTTAGAGCTGTATCTACAGTATAGGTAGCACAGCCGTTGAGATAATCTGAAATCAGAATCACTGAAAAGATCAGGCAACTGGAGGGGGGCACAGGCCTATAAACTGGGCAATCCTTGAATCCCCGATTACCCGCAGCACAGCAAAATATAAATGCAGTGCCAAGTCCTGGATCAAGCACAGCCAATCTAATAGATAACTATTATTAAGCAAAGCGAACACTAGAGAAGGTTTGCAATATCATGCCAAAAGAATATTTTTAAAAGATCTCACCTTATCAGAAGTAAATACAAATTGCCCTAGTTGAGAGACAGAAAAGGGGCTGTGACCAAGGATATTTTAGTTGCCAGCAGGTGGGGGAGCTAAAGCTAGGGATCATGCGAATATCATTAATTTACTGCTTTTGTTTAAAGTTTGCTAGGGTAGGTAGAAACTTTGCGGCCGGGCACAGGGTTGGGACAAGGAAAATAGACAAGGAGATAATCAACGCTACTGAGATCTGAGTAATTAAACAGCTTTTCGCCCAAAATGATTTGCCTCATTGTACTCAAAAGGGTTTCCACGTTTGTGGGCAGATGCTTTCTTACCAATGTTTAGAGTGACTGTTCGGCCCCAGTGCTGATTGTTCCGAAGAGTGACATGAAGCAGAAATGTGCCACTTATGTTTAATTTGCATTTCTCCAATCTAACAAAAATAATTGTTTAATCTAGCCTTTGTTAAAGTATGACAATGTTAATGCAACAAGCATAGAGAGCAAAAACGTACTTGTATGCTATTCAATAAAAAAACTGGTATGAAATTTCTTGAAACAAAAGCGTTTTGGTTTGCTGGAGGTGCTAGTAAATGTTGATGGTACATGAACAACAGTTAGGCAAAGAAAATTAAATTTTACATGCACCCCAACATCACATTTATATTATCTTGTTTCATGGACGGTACATTAAAATAATATAACATTGAAAACTGATGATATATTAAATATGATACTTAAATGTTTCATTTAGTTGAATGAAACTAGGGTGGGGAGATTTGGCTTACAGTAAATAAAAAGCTAACTTAATAACAATATTTATCAATTGTTTGGGCACAATCAACCTTATTAGATAACGAAAAATGCTGAAATAGAATGGCTACATTTATGCAGGCTCTTCGTTTAGAGCTTTCTCTGTCAGATGATAAAAATGGTGGAATCGTTTCTAAATTTTATTTTGACGACACACAATACATGCCCGGGAGTCTCAGATTTATTTTATTTCTGTGGTGATGCTTGAAACAACAGCCTATGACAGACTTTACCAGCCAAAATGTGGATCAGAAATTAAAACTTTCTGGCTTTACTAGGTTTCCACACTACTTAATTAAAAGTTTCAGGCATCTTAGTATGGAGAACAAAAAGGTATTTAAAATCAAAGTGTAATTTGTCTCAGTTATTGAAGTAAGGTAACACTGGAACATCATAACAACAACACAGAAAAACAGCCTTTAACAAGATTCAGGATTTACAGGGTTTGGATTTCTTAATGTGCCAGGGCATGGAGAGTGTTAGTAGTCAAGTATCCATGCCCTATGTTTTAACATGTTATTTGTGTTGTATAAGAATAAATAAAGGATACTTGCTTATAATTTTTATGTAAAACTATCATGTATTTCAGAGTTTTGTGGGGATTTGGTACAGGAGTATTGTTTAGAAATTGATAGTTGGCTAAAACGTTAATTGAGGATTAGTAGACTACTTATCTTTTGATGTAGAGTTTAATATTTTCTGAAATAAATAATGAACTTGATGTTTGTAATGTAATATATAATGAGATGTAATGTAAACGTTTTATGCAACCATGAGGGTATTTTAATTAGTTGACCGTCTCGTAGTATTTTTAAACCATTGATCAAAACACAATAAAACTGGAATCTGAGCTTAAGACACACAGCCTGGTCCTTTTCACAAGGAGTAAGTACATTGTTACATTTATTAACCTCAAAAATGTGTCAAACTTGTGACTCGACAGTTGCTAACATCTCAGCAGTAGGTGGTTGGCCTATTAAACCATGCTGTCAGCTGTATGAATCTCACTGTAGCCCTTCCATCTCACTGCCTTGTTTCCATCCTAGTTCATCTACCACCCACCAAAAGCTCACTTCAAAATGAATACCAACTTCCCAAAAAACACAAATAGTTAACCAACTTCATATGCAAATAAACTAATCAAGACGTTGTCAGATTTGGCGAATGTCTGGAAGGGAAGGAACTATGCATTAAATCACTGGAACAATTCATTAGAAAGCAGTAACGTTTCTTTGTGTGTTCTCAAGTAAACACATTATCTGCAACTTGAAGGTATGGTATCAACTACTGCAGACACATTCGTACAAAATAGGGCCACAGGTAGCAGGTTGCAGGCTGTGATACACCTCACAGGTTTTTTAAAATAAAAAGTTCACATTTAAGAGGCCTTGTTTATCAAAAGTAATGGATGGCTGGGGGTAGTCAGCAGTAACGCTTTCAATCCTCCAGGATTCTTCTCACTCGCCTAACAGAACTTCTCTTCAGACATCATTCTCCTTCCTGAATGTCTGCTTCCTCCATCTCTACATCTGCAGCAGCAGGGCCTTTCTTAGCCTTCTTTCTGTGCTTAGTGGTTGGCTCCACATCCATAACATTAGTTGGTTTGCTGCTTCTGGCTGGAGCCTCGACTGCAAGAAGTTAAGAAAAGTAAGGCAACGGTAAGCAGTGTGGATTCCATAAATACAGCACACTCCTCATTAGGCTGCACCATTACACGTTGTTTAGAAGAAGGTGTGCGATCCATCTTGGTTATCCATTATATGCATGTTAAGACACATCCAAAATGTTCCAAACTCACTGGTGCACAAAAGCCGCAATGCCAATACATTCAAGCCTCCACAGTAGCTCCACATAAAAAACAAATGTTTGCTTTCGTCAAAAAAAACTGCAAAACTCAATTAACTGTGACATTACACTAGAGCTAGGTACATTGTTTACTGAACTCTACTGTTTTCACTCAACAAAAACGTTAAGTTTCTGGTGTGGTTTTGACATACTAATTGAGCAAAAGCCAACACTAATGGCTACAAAGGGTGTTTCCAATTGGAAAGCGGCAGATTTAGAACAGAGAAAACATCTTAAGCCTGACCAAATCAAATACGAAAGACATCAGCATGAATTAAAGAAGGAGAGGCATTTTGTGCTAATGCTGAAAGGCAATACAGACACCTTTTAGATTGTTATGTTCAACTCAATTCTGTGACTGACTATTTCTCAAAGGCTCTGGGGAGGAGTGAAGTCAAGCAACCACATGTTTAAAGTGAGCAGGGGTCCCAGTTTCCCAAGTTTCATCCTCTGCAATTTGTGACAAAAATAAGACCACACTGAAATTCCCTGCGTGGAACGACGCTCGTCACACATGGCTACACTGTGGCCCACGGATGGGTAACTTACGATCCATGGTGGCCTTCTCCCTCTCCATGTGCTTAACTTGCTTCAGCAGCTTCCGGCGCTTTTTCCCAGAGAGTGTGGTGATATCCTTAGAGCTGACAGAGTGAACAGAAAAATGGCTGCTGTGAAAAATCAATAGAACAGACTAACACAGCTCAATAAGACATCTGTCAACAACCATAAACCCAGACAAAAAGGTTGGTAAAGCACAGGACAAATGATATCAATCTAATCTGTCCACTTGGAGGCAAACTCAATGCCACAATATCTGCTTGTTCCCCATCTTTACCTGTTCCTTCTCACTTCTGGAACTCATTGGTCAACCTGCATTTTAGAAAGTCTGACCTGGTTTCTAATCAAAAATCCGTTTGAAGAGAGCATCTCAGTGGATTCCACTCCCTGCCTATTAATGAAGGACACGAAGGCAGGGAAGAAGGTTGTGAAAGGCTTTCCAGAAGATGCAGCTGCTTTTGAAGATGTTCTATACAGGTCATATAGCTTCAGTCCGTTAAGAAACACGCTGCAACATGCTGGGCACTCTTAATGGGGCAGGGGGGAAAGTGTGGCATCTGAGGGGAAATAGAGCAGAAGTTCTAAAGTTGCTTTCCAGGAGAATTACTTCACTTTCTGAAGCTGAAAATGCTGATACCAGGCCGTCTTGGTTTTGCTGGTGATGTGTTCAAAGAAAGCGAGATTGGTGTCCAGTGTGAATCTCGGTGACGTAGCATTAGATAAAAGGTGTGATTCGAATTGTGCAGGTTCAATAAATAGAGCCAGGTCTGGACTAGTTATTGTTTGTTGCTCTTGGCGAATGGGAAGAAATCGGTTTTCTTGGGATTAAGGTTCAGTTTGGTGTGGATATCCAGAAACGGATATGTGCAGGCAATGTTTCGCGCATTGGATGTCTGGAGCACATTTAATAGGAAGTATTATCAGTGTGTCTTAGTTACTAGCAAAAAAAAACATTTTTTAAACGGTGTTTTTCCATGTCAGCAATTACCAGAATAAAATTAATGCTCAAAAGGAAGTATAGTCTCGGTGTAAGACTTATTCAAACCAAATCCTATTTCCACGCCACTGTATACTATCCAGTCTGGGTGAAAGTATTGTGATTAAAAGCCAAATCAAGTGGATCAAACCACCTGAAGGCTGATATTAGTTACAGGCCAAAAGTCTTACTCCTGCTAGAAATACTCAATTCTAATCCACTCTTTAGTTAGTGTTATAATGAACAATAACACCCTCCCTTGACATCACCAAAAACCCAGCATGGAGACTTAAAGGCTCAGGAATGCCCAGACAAACGAGACTGGCTGTCAGAGAACATTCTTAATTGGTTTGAATCCTTTTGAGAGTATATTTCCTGAAGGGGGGAGAAACATATAGAAATTGGGAATCCGGAATGCAAATGACCCTCTCACTAGGACCAACATCTACTGACTTCACTCAGGACACCCGCAACTAGCACTGCAAGGCATCAAATAGTCCTGTGGAGGAGGCAAGGCATTTTCACCAGCCCTATATTTCCTACCACCTGTGCCCACACTCACCCCTTCTTTTTCAGATGAGGCGCAGTGAAGAGACTCAGGTCTGCAATGGTTCCTGCAATGTTGGCGCCTGTGATCTTATGCTTCTGATGTTTCCGCTTGCTCAGGACACGACGCTGCTTGAACAAGTTCTTCCCCAGCTCCTATAGTTTGGATTACAAAATGTTTTTATCATTTAGATTCCTCCATTCACATAAAGCACTCTTTCAGAAAAATATGTACTTAAAATGAGAAAATAATTAGAATAAATGCCTTATCCACCAAGTCATCTAATATGGTGTTATGACACATTTTCTTTGTAAATGTAAATGTACATGTATTTATATAGCGCAAATCGCCCACATCGCAGGCATCTATGCGCTTGCTTAGGGAACCCGTCCTGGTATTCCCCTGTGAGATACCCCGGCAGGGTATCCACAAGGTGAAAGCCAGGCATCCCGCCGGAGGGGCCGTTGTGGAGATTAAGCAAGCTATTGCCCAGAGTCGCAGAGTGGGAACCCGTGAGTCGAGTAGGCACCGGAGTGAGAATTATCGAGTCCGTGGAATTATTGAGCCCAACCCCCGTCGGGGCGGGGAATTGAACCCTGGTCCAGGGCCGATCTCAGCTTCCGGGTCTGCCGCCTCTAACCCCTGAGCCACACTTCTCCACGTACTTGCAGAATCTGACTGTGTACCTTCCATCACCTTACAAAATTTTGAATTTGTAAGGCGACTCAATTCACAGAAAGTACGAGTCTCAGCCCTACACTCAACAGAGCAAGTAAAAATAGTATTTAGCTCCTCTAACAAAACAGGTACTACCCTTATGCGCCAACTTATTTCTTATTAGGCCTTACAATTACCATGTGGCCAAAGATGTTTTTCAAAGGGAATATCGCTTTGGGCAACTATAGATTAGATGGGGCATTTGGGAACAGAAACCATTAGGTCCAGAAACACCAGACCCGGTTTTACCTTTTGTGGATCCGCACTCTGTAAAAGGGTGAGGTTGCAGGCAGAGGCACAGCCTGGCCACCCTTTAGCCACGAAAGGAGTAGAACATTCTCCCCTCGATAGACAATAGCCTCTATGTCACTAAGATGCCCTACAGGCACCTCCACCAGCCGACCAAGCACTGCCTCCCAATCAGCTATTTACCACTGCCTGAGAGCAGGTGGTAAAACTATACATTAAACTCCCCAGAATCTGCAAAAATCTGTTAAATAATATGGAAATACTGAGTCGTCCATGTTATTTATCCCCTAATGCCTGGAGTTTAATAATCCTCGTTAACTCAGCGGGGCATGCTGGCCAACATTGTTAATTTCAGACCCATTATCTTCATGTAGGACACGTTAGTTCTGGGTCTGGCAGTTTATTCCCCACTTGCAGGAGTTTAATGTGTAATCCCTGTTAACGCCGGGGACATATTAACCAGAATGGTTAATTTCAGTCCCAGTATCTCCATGCAGGATTAATGAGGGAACTATGAATGAGGACTTAATGGTTAGTGCAAAGCACCTAGCTCTCTTTCTTAAGGCTTCCTTAATAAAGCAAAATATAGACACCACTTGTCCAGACTTAAATGCATATTTATAAGGCATACCCTACTTTTCAGACCTTTCTATAGGAAAACCGATCTTAGAAACCTTGAATGAAGGGTATACAGCTGCCTACAAAAGGGGTAACTGTATAAATGTTTCTGCTAGGCTGTAGGGTCAAAAGTCATTAGCACAGCAATCATTCTGCTCTCCATGCTCACTGACGGCTAAAGCAGATATTCAGCCCAGTTTTATTTCTACCTGTCTAACCTGATTTCTAATACTTTTAGACCTAGATTTTTCACACCCACTGCCTTGGGTTATACCTCCGCTCTTTTCCTGTTCTTTTATTTCTGACCAATCAACTAATGCCAGATACCAACAGCAGTTTGTGGAAGATCATTCTTTTCGGCTAGCTCTTTTCTTGTGCTCTTCATTACTCTCTCCTTCCTCCCCTGATCAGCGCACAGACGCGGCCTTAGGGTAGCATAAAGCACAAAACAAGCAACTAAAATAACAGAATACCTTAAATACTTTAGAGAGAGGACCTCTAATACAGAAATCACATTTCTAACCTAATCCATCATGCTGACAGGCCCTTCAAAGAGACCTAACACAATTATTCAACTGTTAATAAAACCACATCATTTTAATACCGAACGTTGCAGTGGTTCTCTCGACCAGTTGCTAACCTTGAAGTATTCACATAGTTGCCCTGCCACCATTCTTATATTACTCCTGTAAGGGGTCTATATAAGGCTTGATGTTGTCCCAACGTTAAACATTTAATTCTACTTAGAAGTGGGGTCCTCCTCTTCCATCCTGCACTGATATTTTGTTTACCTCAACAACAAAACATTGTTTTTTAAGGGACACAAACAAGTCCAGCCCAATTTTGCATCGGTTCATCGTATTTCAAAAATCATAAACCCTCTTCCATCCAGATGCTAGGTGGTGCAGCTATTGGTACTTTAGGGGCCTATAGATAAAGACTGAGGCCACCAAAGGTCAATCCAGAAGAATGCTCAGCCACCTAAAATATGAAAGGAGATGCACCAAGTGAATGATGAACCACTTAAAAAAAGGAGCCAGCCTCTATCCTTACAACTGTGTGGGATGGTATAGGTTAGGGAAAGCTAAGAAATTTGCTTTGAAGGTCTCTCACTGCTATGCCACCTGCTCCTTTAAATAAGTCCCATTGCTCTTACATCAAAAGCTTTGGCAAGAAACAGGCTAAACTAAAGCGACCCTAAAGAACAGCCACCTCTGAAATAGTTTAGGCTATGAAAAAAAAGCCCAGGGACTCTCGGCTAATAGAATACCCAAGCCAAACTTTCAGCAACCTGTGAAAAACGTCTATCTCCCTGAACCCCAATTTCTTTGTTCTCCAAGAAGTACCTGCACCTAGGAAAACTTTGGGAGCACTGTCAACCAGATACTTGCCAGTCAGTGTGTGAATTCCAGAAAGGAGAGGTAATTTTGTGGTCCCAAAATGAGGTCCTCTTTTTTACCCACCCCCTTTCGGTAGCAAACGAATACAGTTCGACAATGTGTCTGTTATTTAGTGACAGTTCATTATGTGGTATGAATGTCCATTAACAGTACTTTAGCTGACAGCATTTCTCCGTAATTTCCGTGCACACCCTCCACAGGGACACTATCCTCAGCGGAAAATGTAAGCAGTACATCAAACATGGTAATGGCCTGAAGCCTCAGCCAGCTGTCCCCCATGAGCATTCTCTCTTGTCTTCTCCCTCTCCCAGCGGTTGCGGTGCATTAAAAATAGGAATGTCTCAAAAGCTGGGAGAAATGGTAACAGTAAAATATACCGGAACAAAATATAAACTGGAAAGAAGCACTTGTGGAACATGTCCAGTAAAAAATCATTAAGAATGAGAAAAAGGTTATATTGAATTGTATTCTTATTCATATAACGCTCCCAACCCCTAACAAGGAATTGAAGTGCTTTATGGCGAGTAGCATGGTACTCCAGAATCCAAGGTTCATTATTAGTCCAGCTGGTATTGGTTATTGGGATTAGACTTGTGCTTTTTCGTTAGATCCAGGCTGTGTTTTCCATGTTTCCCTGGTGTGACCAAGAGCAGAGAGCAGCGAAGGAGCAGAGTTGACAAGCGGGAGGCAGGGGCGGAAAGCTGAAGGGTCCCCATTAAGGAGAAATCCTTGCTCTTTCCAGCCCAAGATATACACGAAATTCTCCATTCTGAAAGATCCTGGTTCAACAATATTCTTCAAAAGCGGCACCATAGAGGGGCTGCAATCGCCTCTTTTACCTTTAGCACCACTTAGTCTCGATCAAAAAACACATCCAATGATTACGAAGGAAACAAAGGAATCCGTAGCAATGATTCATTCTATGGGCAGGCTTCAAGAAAGTAGTCAAAACAACACTAAGGGGCCCTTCAGGGGGGATGAGTTGTTTTCTCAAGTAAATCATGAGGATATACAAGATGTAACAGACAACGTAATCCAAGCAAACAATGATTTAGATGTGCTTTGCACAAATAAAGAGCAAAGCTGTGAACAACTGGAACACCAATACGTCCATCAGACGGATAACAACACAGAGCAAGTCACCTCTTCCCAAAACACTTCACCATTTAGCTTATGTAACGTTTCAAACTCTACTCTGCAACCTCATCGGATCAGGCCAGCACTTGGGAATCCAATAGACTTATCAGACCCAGCAATTGCAATATCTCAGCGGAAGGAGGGTTCAATAGCAGGTTCAGATTTATCAGATCCCCGGCATCCTCATGTGTCCTCTTCTGCCGCAGAGTCAATTTCAGTCGAGGAAGATCAAACTCTCTTACAACAAACAGGGTCTGCATCACACTTAAAAACAGGGTCTGCGCCATACTTAAAAACCTCCCTACCGCCACTTTCGGCAGCCATTAGCTTGGACATAACGTCTCGGGCAGGCTTGTCGCAAAAGGACAAACCCTGCGGAACAGCCCCAATAGGGTGCAGACAGTCGCCCCCCCACCCCCCAACGAAAACCTGCCCGCTTCCAATGGAGACATGGCCTTTTTAGCTTGCCAAGAGTGGGAGGACTTAGTCGCCTCTTACAGTCACAACTTCAATAATCTTCCAAAAAAAAAACAGCACAGATAGAAGGAAACAACAACAACCACAGCAATAAAAACTTAATATGGGAATCGTTATTAAGTACCATGCAATACTCAACTGCGGCTTTACAATACCAGTCTCACAAGCTGTATCTCTAACTTACAGTTCTTCAAACACTAGTTTATTTCACCTCTGGGACTGATAGGGAGTTAGCCGATCTGAACGGCCTAATAAGTACAGGGCAAGAAGCGGCCCTTAATACACCGTCCGTGCAGCAAGAATGTTCTTGCGCCCCAATAGTGGACAAACTACTAATGCTCCCGACAATTTTGGGAGACCTACTGACTGCCCTGAAACCAACAGCTACAACCTTGGACACTGCTAACAAGGATAATATGACGGCAGATAAAACAACATTGGGCCCACAACGAACGGGGGTGTTACTGTCAAGTAGCAATTGTCCAACAGGAGGAAGAGCTCCCTCGCAAGGCTCCAAAACCAGACCACCAAACAAAAATTACTTCTCTTCAAAATCTGGCTGCAAGCAAAAAAGGAAAGGCAGGAATACGCCATCAATTCAACAGGTTCAGCATCCGGCCATCTATGTTCAGCCTGGCCCAGCCTCAATCGACCCAATAAGTCCTGAAATTCTAGATTCAGTAGCTCCAGCGCTGGCAATAGGTACAAAGGACCCAGCGAAAGAAATACCCAACCTCATAAAAGTACAGCATAGGTCTTCTTGCTTCCCAGTCGGCGCCAGCGCAAATCCGGAAGTTGACAATGATTTAACCGGGAAATTATCAGGCAGCATCTTCTTTCATAGTCCCTCTCCTCAGGTTAACAACTCGGCAAGCACCAACCAAAGCCAAGAGTCACTCACAATTATTTTAAACAGAAAGGAACCAATTGAGAACTTACAAACAACAGAGCTGAAAGGCTTGGCCTTACAGGACATTCATATTGAGCGTCCAACATTCCTAAGCCAAAATTGTTTGCAAAACCTCAGTGTACAAGTCAAAGCTTGGCCATCTTCTGATCAACCAACACTTCCCCATAATAGTCATAATCAAGACATCAAGGGCCCCCCGCACATACAATGCACAACAGTACTGCCTTACGTCGCCATCACCACGAAACACCAGCACGGCAATGAGCAGTGATGGCACAACGCTTCAAGACCAGGACTCAATAATAATAGAAGAGATTGACACCATAATATTCATCCCTCAATACAAATCACATAGTCGTGAGGATAGATTAAACAGAGGGAACGTTTTATGACTTTTACACTCCATCACATCTCTAGCCAACATTGATACCTCCGATTTACTGTCTGTTGAATTTTTGCCATTTAATAACAGCCAGAGCTCTGAAGCAACCAAAACAAGATGGCATGCCTCAGAGGCTGCAGGCAGAATCATACAGGAAAGAAATAGATTTCAAAACTGGGGGATAATGTTGAAACCAATTCCAAAGCCACTATATCCTACTCCCTTTCTTGGTACAGAAGCAAGCAACCTAAGCCAGATGACCTTCTCAGTTCTGAAAGGAGCGGAACACCAGGCACAACGACAGTAGCTAACCTGACAATTGCAGTACTACCAACTCAAGGTCAATCTGCCCCAACTCACCCATAAACAATTAATAAAGGGACCAGTACACAACGACTAATTACTTCAGCACGTCCAAATTGACAATAGACGGATGCAGCACAGTCAATTCAAACAGCACAATACGGCACCCCTATCAGCATCTGGAACATTAATGGTTTAGCTTTGAAAACGAGTGACCAAGAGATCCTAGATTACCTGAAAACTTTCCACATAATTTTGCTTCAGGAAACCTGAGAAGATAAGCCTTATGACCTGCAAGGTTACACCTCCCACTCATTACCGGCAACCAGGGAATCTGACTTTGGTCGCCGCGCGCGAGGGTTATTAATCCTAGCGTCAATAACTGAAATAGGGGAGCTTCTCCCTATCAAATCCCACTTAACACCTCCAAGCTGCATTCAGGCCGCAAAAGTAAAGCTTAATCAGTGCAAACGGCACATAATAATAATGAATGTTTATGTGCACCCCAAGCAAAAATCAAAAGCGGCGAACGAGTTGTCATTGGAGAATAATGGAAGAAGAGACAACAGACCTCCTAATCCTGACCGGACATTTCAACATGCACCTTCTAGGGTCCACTCAGGCCGATGATAAAACGCAAGCCCTATCGGACACATGGCATATTCCAACACAAGGTCTAATTGAGACCATCAAGCCCATAAGGACAGCGAAGAACTTGCTCCGGGATTTGGTGCACTTAAATATGAGAGCTTTAAACGGCCGGTTTAAAGAGGCTACCCCCCAGTAGCAACGTATCATTCAACCATAGTATCATCTCATTTAGATTATCTCCCACAAGAGATGTGTCTCCAAGCAAGATCATGCCACCCACCAGAAATTAGACGATTTATTGTGCAGGACGAAACCTGTAATCAACAGCTAAAGCTTGAAAGTTGGGAAAGGTTCATCACATCTTTAGGTGGAAAATTCGCTTCTAGGCAAAGCCCGAATCAGAGGAGAGCCACAGCAACCACTACCAAGGTGGTAAAGAGCCCTGTCTCTAAAAAATTAAAGCAATCTATAAATCAAACTTTAAAACAACAACGCAAATTTCCCAAAAACCTGAGTGTACATAGCATTCTCCGGGAATTAAGGACATTGCTTAAACGAAGGAGATGGGTAAATAAAAGAGCAAATGAAAATGAACTATGGGCAAAATTTCTCCATGAGGCAAACCAGAAAAATAGTGCCAAATTTTGGCAATTAGTAAACAAACTGCAGCAGCCTAACCACCTCGGTATAGATTGCAACATCACAGAAGAAATTTGGGCTGACTATCTTTTCAAACACTGTAACGATCTTGAACCAGTACTCATCACCCCTCTAGCATATCCTGGAAATGTCAGTGCCAATAGTTCAACATGGGCAGCAGCAATCCATCAACGCTTAAGCTAAGATGACAGTGTACAACTAAGGCCCACGCAGCAGGAGATGGCCTTGCCACCAGGCCTACACTCCCCATCTAGAGCAGTAGACAAAAAAATAGCCCCCAGGCTTCAGCAATAAGGAAACAAATAGCCAGAGGAAGAAGGGCGGGTGCACCTGGCCCTAATGGCATACCTCCTATGCTGTACAAGCAGGACCCTGAATTCTGAGCAACGCACTAGTTCCAGTGAAAGGACTTGCCTTAAGGACCTCCGCATTTCCAGAATTGTGGAGAGGCTCAATTATCAGCCCAATATATAAGCAAGGTATGAGGTCTGCTCCAAACAATTACTGATTGATAGCCCTCAAAGACACTGAGGCCAAATACTATGCGGGTATCATTTAAAAAAACTGGCTAGCTGGTGTTCCACGAACCACATTATAAACATAACTCAAACAGGTTTCCGCCAAGGCCACGGCACTACCACTAATATCATGGCCTTAACCATGCTCATGGATGCTGCGAAGCAGAGCAAATACCCTCTATACCTCTGCTTCACAGATTACTCAGCGGCTTTAGACAACGTTGACCGTACCAAGCTCTGGCATAAGCTGTACAGATGGGGGATACCAGCACAGCTCTTAGACCAGCTCATTCAATTGCACACCAACACGTGGGTAAGAATGAAGTTAGGCGCTGGGAAGCATCTTTCAAGCAGAATTACCTCAACAAAGGGTCTAAAGCAAGGATGCGTTTTGGCCCCCCTGTTATTTAGTCTCTTCCCGGCGGATCTACCGGGGGAGCTGGACAGTTGCTCTTCACATGCACCAAAATTAGGCGGCAGGACACTGACAAATTTGTTATATGCCGACGATTTAGTCTTGATCAGCCGGACCCCCATCGGACTTTAGCGCCTCTTAGATGGGACTCACAAATTGTGGCAACGGAATGCCCCAAAAATACATTTCCCATAAACCAAAACCATGGCAGTAAACCATCACAAGAGGGCAAACCCTAACTGGTATCTGGCTGGCAAACGTCTAGACCAAGTTACAAGTATCTGGGCGTGTTAGAGCAGAACAACTCCTTCAAGCCGATGCTGGAAACCTTGCGAAGGAATATTTAGCGCTGAAGCCCCTGAAGAAGAAGCTGCCGGACCTAACCCTCGACCCTCTTCTAAAAGCCCTGAGAGCCAAACTGCAACCTACAATCAGATACGGAAGTGAATCTTTGACCGGCAGAGACGCCGCAACTCTTGATAGCATAATGATAACCTCCTACTAAGCGATTTTCCATCTTCCCAAATATGCTTCACCGGCCCAAATAAGGTTGGAATTTGGCCTTCAAAAACAGGCAGTAAAAAGAAAGCGAGCCTTCGTAAAAAGCTGGCATAAATTTAGAGCTTCTGAAACAGGGTCTTTAAATAACCATCTCTGAATAGAGCTGCTCCGCACTGGGCAATTGCCAGCCAACATGCACCTTCAGGAATCCATCAAAACTCTTGGCTTGGCAGACACCTGGAACATCTCAATGGGTCACTCAGCTTTTAAAAAACTAGTTACAAAGACAACTAGATTAATATCATCCATAGAGGACAAGAATGCATTGTCCAAACGTGCTCACGGCTGGGCTGTGCTCAATAATTATGACGTTTTTAAACCCCAACTCTATCTTAAGGCAAGAACAAAGATTGCCACAAAGGAAAAATTCTTAAGACTCTGGATGGGGTTGGCTTAATCAATCCATTCTAACCGCCTTGTGAAAAAAAAAAAAGAGGAGGTGACCAGCTTTGCCATCTGTGCACCTGCGGCACGGAGAACCTTATTCATATTATATGTATTCGCAAGAATCTAAAGGACCTACGGAAATCTTTGTTGAAACCATTCTTTAACCCGCAGGGAGTCAGGTCTTGTAGACAGGCGGTGATGCTGTGCTTTAATCCAACTTTAGTACAGCTAAACTGCCGTCTTGCCAAAATTTTCGACCTAACTGAACAAAGGCTGAAAAATCTATCTTTCATTGTTACAAATTAGATTTGTATATGGTCGCGACTTTCCAAGATCTGGCCCTGTAATGCTACATCAAGGTTTACTAACTGGCATTGTAATACTACAAGCAGGTACAACTGGAAGACGTTACTTGCCGCGCAGGAGCATTCATCAGCTTAAACAGATAACCCTTACCAAACTGACTTTTAACAGACTGAGCATTAACTGTATTAGGGATTTAAGCATTTATGAGTCAATCAGTAACGTAATTTTAAAACAAATTATTTCTTTTATGTATAACACAAAGTAGCTATTTTAACCTTGTAATTTCTACATTTATTATATGAGTTGTTACAAATGGTTGCTGTCATGAACAGATTACTTCACCCAGGGCAAACCAAAACAAACAATAAAGTATAGCTTGAGTCACCCATCCTAAAATTAACCCTCACACTCAACACGTAGGAGAATGGAAACAGTCAATAGTGGAAACTGATAAATAAACCTAATGGTTCCAACTCCGGTGCAGTTGAGGGTCTTGTAAGAGATGCAAAATATAATGAAAGTGTATTGAACTGACGAATAAAGTGTACGGTTCAGCAATACGCTGCAGCCCAGTTTAGAGGAGTGGTTCAATATCCAGTACACAAGGGACGTGGCCCAGTGCTGCACTTTGGGGAGCAGGCTGCTTTCTTTCTCCATCAGCACAGAAGAGTTCAATACCCATGTTACTAGAGTATACACCCGTTAAGGTAATGTGCAAGAGGTTGTCAAAGGTTTTTTCATGTGTGTGTTTGCTAGTTTTATTATTCTTAAGTATGTCCAGCTACAAGTGTATGTTTGCTCAATTAGAGCTATTCATTTACTATAGACAACAAAAAACAAATCCATTTTGACTCGAATTTGTGTCTACCATCGAGTCATCTACTTTTTTGTAAATAGTGTGTGACCTCCTCAAATGCATCTGTGTAACTGTCTTTTTGTCCTGAATTTGGAACCGGTGTCATGTTTTTATAGTCAGTGCCCAGATATGCATCCATGGCAGGTGGCCACCCTAGACGAGTAACACAGGTTTGTGAGTGATACACCCAGCAGCGTGTGCCACAGACAACTGACCATATTGCCTTTCCGTAGAATGGCTCTGCTCCTTCCCTCCAACTCTTCAGATGAGGAATCACAAGTAAATGATTATGGTAAGGCTGTGCAAGAGGTAAGAATGGTGATACTGTGGGATTTGCACATTAGTGTGGACTGCACACTAGATTGGCTTGCTACAATATCTCTCTTACCACTGATCTGAATTCTTCGTGGCATTTTCTTTCCTTCGCCACCTTCTAGATCAGACAGCCAAATTCGGCTCCCCAAAAGACATACAAGACTCCCCTCCCGATTTTAGTAGGTGACTGGTGTTTTATAAGCTATAAATCAGGTTATTGTAGCCTAATCCCCTTCAATACAATAAATGCAGAAACCGAGTTTTCTCAATGTGTACCCCTTCCGAGAGCAGAGGACGGCCCGGGACCCGGGTTCGATTCCCGGCGCGGCAGGTTTCTGGACCAGGGTCAGCGGACTCGATAATTCTCTCGCCTCAGTGCCCACTCTGATCAGTGATCACACTCGGCAACTCTGGGCATTAGCTTGCCTCATCTTCACTAACGGCCCCACCAGACCGCCGGGGATGCCTGGTCTCACCCTGGAGATACCCATTAAGGGACCATCTCTCAGGGAAGCCAGGAAGGGTTTCGCAGCGGTCAAAGCGCCTTGGGACCCTACGGGTAAGTAGTGCGCTATATAAATGCCTATACATTTACATTTGTGTACCTAAATGTTAATATGAATTACACAGTTAAATGAAGGGTTTGCGTGATGTTTATTACATGCACATGACTCCATCATCCCCCCGCTCTTCCATTCTCTTCTGGTCAGCACTTCGGGGATGCCTAATGACATAAAAGACCAAAGAACCAACATGGCATAATTATTTTTATAGGACTGAAGGTTACTTGGATTCAGGATCAACGAAATGAATAAGTAAGATTATAACAGAGAAGATTATTCAAGGGGTCCTAAAATGGGCTTGGTCTACAATAGGGAATTGCCTTCGGAGCAGGACAAATACCAAAAAGCAAGGAGGTCTCCTTATAAATCCAATTAGGGACAAGGAGAAGTAAGTATACAACAGAACAGGTCCCTATGTTTCCAAGGTGGAAAGAAGCTATTTATTTGGATGCCTAAATAGCTTCTTTCCACCTTGGAAACATAGGGACCTGTTCTGTTGTATACTTCGGAGCAGGACAACACTAACGAAGAAATCAGGAGATCGCAGGTTTAGTAGAAAGGATTCATAGAGAGAGATGGGGTAGCGTGTCACAGGACCCCTCGCTGTGCGAGAAAATTGCTGAGCACGTAAATGAAATGGGGTAGTGAAAAACAGGTTCTTTGCATGGAAGAAAAGAACAACCTCTGAAGAAAAATAATCACCTTTTTAGGACCTGTCAGAGATTTGTTAATTTTACGCCCAGGAGCCATCTTTGACCACGTGAAACGCTTGTCCCTCGCCTCCTCCTCTGTGCGTTTCAAGTCTCGCCCTCAGCTCACCACAACACGCCTTCTTTTCCAGATAGCCTTCGTATTGGTTTGTAGTTTTGCTCCTATGTGGGTATTGGTTCTAGAAAGCTGCCCGCCCACTTAAAAAATTACCCAATGGTTGCTCCCACCCTCACTGATGGCGTCACACTTCTTGCCCCGCAGCTATCGGGCCAGGGTGAAATGCTGTGTGCACATGCGCAGATTCAGTCTCCGCCCTATATAAAGGCTGTATGGTAATCTTTCTTTCTTTCCTCTTCGGTGTGTTAAGAGGGATGGTGAGTAGGAGTTTATTTTGCTTTGCTGATAAGTTGTTAGGAGAACAATAGTAGGTGTTTTAGCATGCGTTTAACGAACGTCACTAATTTTCTTTAATAATTATGTCTATAATGTGTGGTACTGGTATTGAAGTCGTGGCTGGCAGGTGTGTATTGTCCGTGTGTGGGTGAACTGTTATTGAATTGATAGTCCTGAGATCAAGTGTGTCTGTTTTTCCGCTTTAGGCACTTGAAGCACTTTAAGATTTTCGCGGAAGATAGGGGCATTGCTTGATAGAAGCATTGTGGGTCTTAATGAGCAGTAGTTTATGTACTACGTAAATCACCCGCATTGAGTTTGCCACTCATCCCTCCTATTCACGCGCCTGTCCAAGCTCACTCCTAGGTTTAAGAGCGAACCTGCTTATAAACTTAATTTAAAAAAGGTGCATTTTTTCATTACCTCCATATCGTACCTCCGGATCGTTATCGCCGGAATGTAACCCTCGTGACCGGTGCAAAGGGGGACGGACTATCGTTAAAGTTAGACTCATCCGGAAGCGAGCGAGTCAATGCCACGTGGAATAGAAAATGCATCCGCGTCGTGTATTGTCCATTTGATTCAAATCCCCTTTTTCAAAACTTCGAGCCCGTTTCTCAATGGTCGATGCGTTTATGCACATAGCAGAACGCCTTTGATTGTCTTTATAAACATGTAATATTTGAAGTGTAAAGCAGATCATGCATTCAATATTTATTGATTTACCGCTCTATAATCTGTTACATCGGTTTACTTTTCATTTGAATGTACTCGGGTGATGTCTGGTAGACGCAAGGATAGTAGCTTCTGCCATTAAGCGCAATGTACTAGGTCTTTAGTCTCATGAAACTGTAATTCGTGTTACACGGTAATGTGTACGTGAGCCTCCATTTCTTGGCATGTCCTGGTTATCCAGTACCGTGATGTGTAATGTTCGGAGGTAGAGCAATACCAGTGCTATGTCTTCGGTGCCAGCGGCTCTCATCGGCTGGTTCTATCCTCAATCGCTGGGACACTATTTATACCTTATGTCGTGCACAAGAGTCGTAAATGATGAAGATGCTAGTTCTAGTCATTAATGTGGCAATCTTTGTGCTCTGTGAGAATACTACTTGTACTTTCAACCCTTTCCTGACTAAATCCTAATGCCATTGATTTCTTTGTTTCAGATGATGCGCACCACGAGGTGAACAGCCAATACTGTGTAAACACGATGGATTGCATGGATTTGTATATAGGAAAAGTGAGTAATAAAATAAGAAAATAGTCTAAGATCACCAAAGCTTTGAAATGGGCAATAAAAGTAAATTTAGATTATGTATTTGTAAACACATACCTAAACATTATGAATTGGCGAATTCGTCACAATTAAACAAATTCCTTTCCCCTATATTCTCATTCTTCTGGCACCTGGATCTCTATCTGCAAGCTTTGACATTCCTTTGATACTGCTGTTCCTTGGCTGATACCATGCAGTCAGGGTAACTGGGGTGTAATTTCATATTGCAATATCCTTTGCTGTGAAATGGCTAAGGAATTAGATTGAACCAGTGCAGGTATCTTTACAAAATTATTTAACTTTAAAAATGTTATAACACTGAAGAGTACCCTTGGCTTAACCACATAGTCAAGTTTTAGATAAATCTAGGGATAACATGTAGGTCACTTCATTGGTGCAACTTGAAGATATATTGTGACCCCTCGCCCATTTCTTAAACGGGTATAAATAAAGTTTGATGACTAAACTTTTTAGGGCTCGCCTGCTAATGCGCTTGTGCATAACTGGTGAGCTATGTTGTGGCTTAACTATCTCGGTGATTTGTTGCTGTGCCCGAGAAAAACAAGCTGTACTTGACACGGCCGCCAGGCTGTGTCTCGCTTTATGCTGGTTAACACGAATGCTATCGGTACCATTAAGACATCCCTACAATAGTAACGCATTATCCCTTCATTGGAGATCTCTAAAAGCATGCTACGTTGTTTTTCACAGCCAGTCTTCAACGCATGTTACTTTTGATGAGAAAATGTAAACGTCAGTGGCTGCTGAAGAGGCGTTTAGTGCAGACACCGGAAAGGTGCTTTTTCATAAAGCAACGCATGGTCTCCCTCCACAGGGGACATGAACAAACATGTTGAACATGTGCCACTCCAAGACTGTAGGTCAGCCTATAGCTCTTCACTAGCTTCAGTCACGCAGCTTTCCACAGAGAACGTGCGATGACAGTGCAAATAATGCTTACTCTAGCAGCAAAGAATGCGTAACTATTCTTATTTTACTTTGTTGGCCACATCTCACTAACGGCTGTCGTAAGCTGGTGGGAAGATTTCATACCCAGTAATGGTCCCGTTTTGAAACTATTTTTGTTTTTTTAACTGGTATTGCAGCTTGGAAAGCAAGCTGACCAAACGAACAAGACCAAGCTCTTTCTTCACCCTGATCTCTTCTGATTATTTCTCATGGTGTACCCGCAGATGCAGTCTGCGTGTTTCGGTCTGCCTTTCAGCTCCCTGGTTGAATGTCTTCTACCTTTCCCTCATTGAGTTTCCTGCGCTGCTGCCAGCACAGTCCGATGACACCCAGATGTTGCTAATTCACAGGGTCTTGTGTTGTGCCAGAAGCTACTGCCCTTATATAGAGTAGGAAACTGTCCTACTTTCTCGGAACTAGTTTGTTGCGTTTCTAGTAGTGATTGTTGTTTGTGCTGTACTTATTATTTCCACTTATTTTTATTTGGCAGAAGTGATGCAATGAGTAGGATTGCCAAACATGGCTACAAATCACCCAGAGTCCCTTCCCTATTCTGACTCCCTTCTTAGCTATTTAAATATGTTGTCTCAGTTTTCTTGTTTGTCTAGTTGGCAGACTCAGCTGAGAGGCCAACAACTGAATGGGTGCATGGATAGTCAGGTAGCCTGTCCTTATGCCACACACTTTCCTTTCTACTGCCTACGGAGCAGGCAGCGCTAGTCTCTCACACTCCTCTCTGCATGCATGCTTAGCTTCCTTTGTTAGTTTTCCTTGGCCGGACTCTACTGCCCTCACTCTACCACTCTTCCTCTACCACTCTTCCTCTACCACTCTTCCTCTACCACTCTTCCTCTACCACTCTTCCTCTACCACTCTTCCTCTACCACTCTTCCTCTACCACTCTTCCTCTACCACTCTTCCTCTACCACTCTACCGCCCCATGCCGTAACTCTAGTTACCACTCTACCGCCCTCAATATACCACTCTACTGACCTCAGGCCCTCACACTACCACTCCGCCACCCTCTCTCTTTCACTCTATCATTCTACCGCCTCATGCCCTCACTACCATCCTCACTCTACTGCCCTCACTCTACCGCCTCTACTCCCCTCACTCTACTGCCCTCTGCCGACCTCGCTCAGCGCAACCGCAGCATCACTGGTTCAAATATGTTCTTTCAATGTTTCAAGCTTTATTACAAATCACAAAAAGATGTTAATATTTCACTTCTGTTCTTGGATTTTCTTCAGGATAAAAAACACTGAATATAATCTTCACAAGTTATTTACAAAAGTTTAAGCTATTGCCATTACAAATTAAATTTAAGTATTAATTATTTTAAAAAAAATAAAAGCCATTGTTGTTTGTAATATCAGTACACCTAAGTCACGTAAATACAAAACATGTTGCATTACAAATGCTATAGGTGTCACATTTAGGAAAGTTATAACTATTGGCATTGTAAATTACAAAGCTACTAATTTAGCTATTTAAAAAAATAACATAAATAAAAAAAGTAATTTATAAGACCAATAGCTCAAACTTTCTTAACTAACCTAACTCGTGTTACACGGTAATGTGTACGTGAGCCTCCATTTCTTGGCATGTCCTGGTTATCCAGTACCGTGATGTGTAATGTTCGGAGGTAGAGCAATACCAGTGCTATGTCTTCGGTGCCAGCTGCTCTCATCGGCTGGTTCTATCCTCAATCGCTTGGACACTATTTATACCTTATATCGTGCACAGGAGTCGTAAATGATGAAGATGCTAGTTCTAGTCATTAATGTGTTAGTCTTTGTACTCAGTGAGAATACTATTTGTACTTTCAACCTTTTCCTGACTAAATCCTAATGTGATTGATTTCTTTGTTTCAGCTGATGCGCACGAGCGGACCACGAGGTGAACAGCCAATACTGTGTAAACACGATGGATTGCATTGATTTGTATATAGGAACAGTGAGTAATACAATAGGAAAATAGTCTTAGATCACCAAAGCTTTGGTATGGACAATAATAAAAGTGAATTTAGATTAATTATGTAATTGTAAACACAAACCTAAACATTATGAATTGGCAAAATCGTCACAATTGAACAAAGGTGGCATTTCCTTTCCTCTATATTCTCATTCTTCCGGCACCTGGATCTCTAGCTGCAGGCTTTGAGATTCCCTTGGTACTACTGTTCCTTGGCTGATACCATGCAGTCAGGGTAACTGGGGTGTACTTTTATATTGTAATATCCTTTGCTGTGAAATGGCTAAGGAATTAGACTGAACCAGTGCAGGTATCTTAACAATTAACTTTAAAAATGTTATAACCCTGAAGAGTACACTTTGCTTTACCACATAACCCTAGATTTATCTAAAACTTGACTAACATGTAGGTCACTTTATTGGTGCAACTTTAACATATATTGTGACACCTTGCCCATTTCTTAAATGGGTATAAGTGAAGTTTAAAGACTAAACTTTTTTTAGCTGGTGCTACCATCGCACCAGTATTACATGCCATAATGTTTTAGTAAGTTACTAACCATTTAGCTGCAGCGGGACACTTAACCATAGTATGGTCCCCAGATAAATGTCAATATAATTTGAATATTGAATGCCGGTTAGTAAATAACTTGTACATTTTGTCTGCCTCAACCGTCACTATGAATTGGTCTTGCTCGAAGTGATTTAATACTGTGTACTTGCCAAATAAATTTTATGGTTAATCTTAAACTTTGTGTGTTTTTTAATTGCCTGACAATGGTTGAATAAATAAAACATGTGTCTGAAGTCTTTGTGCGTTGTGAAAGCTTGCAAGGCCCATTTAGATTTGCACTGGCTAAATATCGGCCTTGCCTTTTAAAAAAAGTTTTTGTCCCCACCCCCAGATGCAATCTTTGCCAAGGCAGGCATGTGCTTTCTGCTTACACCCACCTCGGATTTGGAATACTGGTCTCGAAGTGCTCTCTAAAACCTCCATTCCCTTTTTTTTAATTTCTTTTTATTATTCATCACATTAAGCACACTTTATCCTGTATACAATACACTTTAACAACTGCAACCTTTCCTTCATTACTATTGCACAAATTCAATCCTAGGTACATGTACAATACAACATTCAGTAGGTTGTCATTCCAATACTTATAAAAAAAGTAATCAGGGTTTAACATTTCAATCAAAGGCAAATTAGACTAACAAAGAGTAAAAGCAGACTGTTTTTTTTCCCTATTCATCATTACTTTGCGTCTCCTTCCATTTACTTAAGGGCTCCCAAATCCTTCTGCCCAAGCATCTTCCTCTCCCGAGCATAGATGTTTTTCTCCATATTGTATGAATATAGCATATTTGCCAACCAGGTTTGAAATTATGGGGGATTTTTATCAATCCAAGCCCTGGCTATTGTCAGTCTAAACAGCCATTGCAACAAATAAAAAATTCTGCATGCTGCTCCTGCTCACCCTTAGCCGCTCCTAGCATAATCCAGGATGATGTAAGAGTAATCAATATACCCAAGGATCTTGCTAAAAAACCCCTCTATCCCTTTAATCAGTGAATGTAAATGAGAGCAAGTTGCAAAGATATGTATGCAATCTGCCTCCAATGCATCGCATCGGGGGCAATTAATTCCTGTACTACCGCCCCATTTTGCTATTCTCGCAGGAGTAAAATACAGAAAATATAGTGTCTTATAGTGCTGAAACTGCAGAGGGGCTGCACTCAAGATTGTACATCCTAAATTCAGGGATTCAAGAAACAGGGTACTTTCATCTCCCAGGTTGTCTGCCCATTTTGTGCTACATTTCTCCAAATTGTCAATCTTCCCCTTTATCAATATTGCATAAAAGGACCCGATTGTGCGGTCCCCCATCAGCTTAATTTTCTCCATTATTTCAATTTTATCAAAGCCTACGGGGCCTCCCACCTTGTTTTTAAGAAAGCTCCTGATCTGTAGATACTTTAAAAAAAAACCCTATTGTCCAGCCCATAAGCATCTTGTAGGTCTGAAAATTGTACAAATCCATCATGAGAAAACGAGTCCCCTATTTGCGTAATCCCCCTTGCTGCCCACTCTGCCATCGTCTGATCAGCGAAAATTTCAGTGGGCAATGATCTATTATTAATCAGACACATCTCTATTGTACCTCCCCATCTTAGCTTTCTTTAGAAATGGGTTCCACACACTTACAGCAGTCAAAACCGTCTTAAACCGAGTTCTCTTAAAATAACCAAAATCTTAACTGTTTAAAAAACAATTATGAGCATTTGCCCCAAACACAACAGCATAACCCCCAGTAGACATGTTATACACTCTTTCATCATCATTATTCCCTCCAATTAATCCCTGTATATATTGCAGAACGGTTGCCATATAATATAAACAAAATCTGGTGCACCCCATCCCCCTTTATCCCTAGGAAGTGTCATAAACCTATAGGCCCTCCGGGTCTTACCATGCGCCCAGATAAACCTATTACATATGGCCTCTAGGCCGTTAAACCAGCTGGCTTCAAACAGGAGAGGTATAGCCCTAAAGTACAAAAATGTAGGTACAACAATCATCTTAATGATATTAGTACAGCCTACCAGCGATTGATGTAGGTTATTCATCCTCTCTAGGTCCATTTTGACTTGGGCTATTAAAGGTGACATATTATTTTTTACTATCTTATCTACATCTGATGTAATTTGCACCCCTAAATAGGTTGCCGCTCCCACAACTGTCCTCATTAAATACTACCCAGCGATTTTTAACTATCTGGGTTTTAGTATTCAGACTGTACCCTGAAAATAGCCCAAATGGAGTAGCTTCTTCGATTGCCCTAATAGCGTCTGTAGGATTTAAAGTCAAGATGGCCACATCGTCTGCATATGCCAACGTTTTGAACAGGCATCCATTTAATACTAGCGGTGGAATCTGACCATTACTTTCCAACTTGCGTAGATATGGATCAAGGTACAGTGCAAAGAGCAAGGGAGAAGATGGGCACCCCTGCCTTGTTCCTCTATTAATGTTAACTGCAGTTGATAGCCCTCTATTAACTCTTATCTTGGCCACCGGGTTTATATATAATGTCTGCAGGGCCTTAATAAATCCTGCCCCTATGCCGTTCCACCTCAGAACTGCCCATAAGTACCTCCAGGAGACCCTGTCAAACGTTTTTTCGGCATCTAGAAACAAAGCTGCCATAGGGTCTCCTAGAGTACTTGCTGCATCAAATGCTATAATTACCTGCCTAGTATGTTGAGTGGTTCCTTTACCCGGAATGAACCCATGCTGGGAGGGGGTTACCAATGATTCCACTATTCTTGATAACCTTTTGGCCAGGATTTTGGAGAATACCTTGTCATCCTCGTTCATCAGAGTGATGGGGCGATAGGACCCCGGGACATTTGGAGGATAAAACCTCCATTCCCGATGGTGTTAATCAGTTTGTACCACTGCATCAGTAAAAAAAATCGGTTGCTCCTGTGAACTTGCCAAATTCCTCACTTTGCAGGGTCTTGCGGTGTTAGTTGCTGGACTGATTATTAAGGGTGATAATTTCGCTACATGTACAGCAGGAAAAATACCACTAACTTAGTTTATTTACCAAATTGGGATTCGCTTCCGTGAAACCTTTACCAAGCCATCGTAGCGATCGGTTAGACCCTTTTCTAGGTAAAGATACGAAATGGCTTGAGTAACCCATGCTGATCCACCCGTATTACCTACAGGAGTAACTGAATTTCTAAGTCCAAATATTTTGCCCTAGGGCTGACAAAATAAAATACTAAATTTCTGGAGACTAATGCCTGGTTAGACCACAAAGATAAGGCGGTGGCTGTGATTCGCTTGATCCTCTTATGCGAGTTAAGGTCGCCCAGGCATGCCACTGGAGGTATTTTCAGGTTGCTTGGAACTAAGCGGGTAAGGCGCTTGCTGTAAACCCAACAGGTCGAAGTTGCTTTATTTGCCTGCCCTTGCCACAGAACGGCTAGGCTGGATTGTTTATATTTTTTTGTATGCTATGTTAGGGGCACCTTGCTTACAAAAGTGATTCGGTGGGGATTAACAGAAACCAAAAGATTAGGAACCGCAATGCTACAGCACTGTCACACGATTCTCTTCAAATGTTTAAATTGGGTTTGCTTTACTAATTTCCCTGCACTTTAGTATGGCAGGAAAGGGGTCGTATCAATACATTCTTCGTCTGTGCTTTCAAATAGAACGGTCCAGGTCTCTGGACCAGGGTCAGCGGACTCGATAATTCTCTCGCCTCGGTGCCCACTCTGATCAGCGATCACACTCGGCAACTCTGGGCATTAGCTTGCCTCATCTTCACTAACGGCCCCACCAGACCGCTGGGGATGCCTGGTCTCACCCTGGAGATACCCATTAAGGGACCATCTCTCGGGGAAGCCAGGAAGGGTTTCACAGCGGTCGAAGCGCCTTGGGACCCTACGGGTAAGTAGTGCGCTATATAAATGCCAGTACACACACATCACAATCCATATGCCTTAGATTCTGGTCCATCTGCATGGCAAGATTTGCTTGATGGCTCGTCACGAACACATCCCAGGCAGTCTATTGACTGCTGCGTGCACACTGTGGTACCCCACCCGTACTTTGAATCCTTGGGCTTCGTTAATGCATCCAGATACAGCACATCTGACCGTGTGCCCCTAAAACCCGTCTGGATAGTGCTTTGCAAATTGTCTGCGCTCTAAAGAAGTTTGACCAACTGACGTACACTGCACGAAACTGACAGCTTCGAGTCTGAACACCAGGGCGCGCTCCCGCGGCCATTATAAACACCGAGACTCGTTTCAACAGTAATTATTAAAGGAACGTAAAATAAACCGTCCTGGGAATAGCCAATACTAAGGGAGTGAAAGGTTCAATAAAACGTGAAATATATACGGTCTTAAAAAAACCTGCCCTGGATTACATGAATTGTTCATAAAAAAATCCGTGTTTTTCCTGTTGAGGTCAAGACTTTAGGGGGCCGTTTACTTGTCCGTTCTAAAATGCGAGTGTCTACGGACTGCCCACTATAAGTCCTGTTTCGATCCTTTGCAGATGTTGAATTCTTCCTGTTCTGCATCTACTGTGGTCTCTAGCGCCCCCCCACGAACTATTAGTTCATATGTGGTTGGCCACCCCTCCGTTTGATTTGAGGTTGCTAGCAGGGTTACATGGCCGTCTAGAGCATTGCAGTTAAGAGTTTCTTATCCAAAGTCGTTCCTGCGCCATCTAGTGGCGTGTTTAACAAACTAGTTTGATTTTAGTGTTTAACCTTTTCAAACACTTCATCGGATTAAGTAGAAACCCCATTTACACGACAGAGCTTTATATTGCCTGGAGCAAAGGGTAGTTTGCATCTAGTTAAATACCCAAGAGCTTTGATCTAGGCAGCTGATTTGTAGATTGATTTATCTCGGAGGTTTACCAGGTTTAGGAAAACCTTGTGTATATAGGATTTAGGCAGTTCTGTTGCAACATGAACGAGTTGTTACTGGAGGTTGGGGGGGGGGTCGTTTTATTGGCTAAGTTAGTTTTTACATACTTTCCTGGTAGGTTGCCCATTTTAGCTTCTTTAAAATACTGTACAGCATCGCACGTGCATTACTCCATTTTCCTTCACTCGTGGGTGGATGACAAATTTAGTTGGGGAGTTCTTGCTCTGCATCAGGTAAGTCTGCTGGCAGACAGCATTGAAGTTCTCAAGACAGTGTCCCTCATTCTAGTTGCTGGCTTTATTTGCTGTAGGCCGTTCAGCTTGAAATTGTCCCACTTCCCCAGTCTACTACATCCCACTCCACCTTGATCTACCCTCTCCAATCCAATCTACCCCACTTCGATGTACTCCACTCTAGTCTACCCCACTCCATCCTGTCACAATCTACCTCATTCCAATCTGTCCCACACTACCCACTCCACCACACTATACTCTACCCAAATTAGCCCACTCCAATGCACCACAACCTTCCCCACTCGCACATCCCTCTTCAAGCTACCCCACTTCCTTACAATTGGGGCTCCCAGTTTTCCCTTTAAACAGAAATAAACTGAAAGCAATTTTTTATTAGTCTGTATTTGTGAAAACAGCAAAATGCTAGATGTTGCTGCGCCGCCATGCTCGAATACAGTTCTCACCATGCCCCCTTCCTGCTGCTGGAAATTCCTACCCGGGCACACTCACGGCCCCACCAGAGTACTTCACAGGTCTTTTAAAAGACCGTTTACTTATTAAGGAGGCTTTATTCTTTCGCCCCATGCCGTAGCCTACTGCCCACTGATGCCTTTATAGGGGTATTTGTCAGTGTTTGTTTCCATTCACAATATGTAGTGTCTATAGAAAAATAGAAACTGACATTGGCTGTCTACTGAGCAAAGGAGTAACAAAAGGCTATTTCTGTTGGACTTTCATGTCATTTTAATTTTTCACATGCAATTTACACAAAGCTCGGCCCTCAAAATCCACTCTAGATGGAGCCTACAAATCCCATTACATGGGTGTGACGGAGCGGTGACCGTTTGAGATCCCTGCTGGAGCAAGGAAGGCAGAAAGGTAATTTTCGAACAGGGAGCAATAAGTCACCGGTTCAGCCGCACGCGGGCCACCAATGGCTTGTGCAGGGCTGCCACAGGGTATTGTGTAGAGCGCCCCCTCTGTTGCTGGTGGCGCATTACTTCAGACAAAATTTCAAGGTGGTTTTCATGGCTTTTGCCTAGGTGAGCCTTTGTACACTTAACATACTAAAATGTTATGAGGTGGTAAAACCGGGAAGGTCCTGAGTTTATAGCACAGGTGTGCATATTCTGGGAGTTAAAGGCACAGTTCAGTATTTATGGATTTGCCACAGTCTTCCTTAAGCTGTCAGTACAAATTATTAAACTATCCGCGCCATTATATAAAACTGAAATGGGTCTATGGCTGTTTTTATTATTTGGAACAGCTGCTGAGCCTTCGTTTTATTGCACAGGTGCGCTATTCTGGGAGGCGTGGACACTGTTCAGGATTTACAAGCCTGTCACTTTCTTTTTCCATTATTCAACTATCCGGCTCATATCCTAAAATGGGATATTAAAAAAATGGATACTTAATCCCAGCTTCTCCTTGCCACTTCGAATTACACACGTTGGTATCAATGTTGCTTTTTGTTCTCAACCCGTCATTCTACACAGATTTTGACCCCTTCACTATGCTAATAGCAGATCTGAGAAGCGCAGATACTTTCCATTACCCAGTACAAAATCTACCACAAATTGCTAGTTTAAGTGAGCGCATGTGTGCATTGTCAATCCTAAATGTGCAAAAGTACTAGCTGTAGCGTCTTATGCCTGTGGCAAAAATAAATGTGGATAAATTCAGGAAAAATGCCCAAAACCTAAATATGGATGAATACAGACTGAAATGGCGAAAAATAGATGCCATAAAACCAGGAACCCTAATTACAATCTACCCTACTCCAATAAATCTACCAGACTGGAATCCACCCAATTTACCCCACTCCACCATATCTACTCCACTTTTGCCCCACTCTAGCTCACTCAATCCCAACTTCTGGATGTCTCTTACCCTAATCCTGTACTGTTCAGTGGTTAAGCTCTCTAGTTCTAGGGACACTGTTGCTGCCACAATGGGACTCTAGTTCCAATCTTCTACTAGCTGTCTGGAGCTCCAAGGATTCCTTATCCAATTGCTCTCTTTTTAGCTTAAGTTTGATTTCCTCCATCCTTAAGAATTGTCACTGCTTGTCATAGGAGCTTTCTCTCCTATTAGATATGGAGGTCCCTGAGTGTCTAGATTCTTTAGAGGGAGACCTAGGTCTCCAGGGTAAACTCTGAATTCTACCAGGAGGGTGAGAGAGGGTCCTCCAGGCCTTCTCCCTGCCCCTCCTGGTCCTGATTTGCCAGGTTGGAATCATCTTGATTCTCCTGGTCAGGGTTTGATTCTAGGTCCAAGAAGGTGAGACCTCATAGCCTTTCCTCATTCCCTGCTCCACCCAATCAACCTACCTCATCAGACCTGGGGTCTTTCTGAAGTCATCTAGAAGCAATATCTCAATGAGGTGTTCAGTGTTGGCTTTCCTCCCTGTCCTCCGCTTCCTAGACACACAGCAAAAAGTGGGGGTAAACATAAGAAGCAGATCCTACTCTCCAACATGCCTGAACTCGGAATCTAAGGATGCTTTAGTGACAGTGATTTTTAGGTCTCGCCTAGGGCAGCGCGCATGCAATGTTCTAGGAGAGGGCTCTTGGAATCACTTCAGACTTCCAAGAGCCTTCTCCGTGTGGGTCTGCCTCCTCCCACATGTCCCATTGGCCCTTGCGTGTGGCTTTCAATAATTGAAAGCACGCAAATGGCCAAAGACGGGTGCATGTCCCGCCTTTCCTTAAAACTTTCACTCCAATGGCCTATGGGTCTCTACCGTGCGCAGGGTGCCATCTGTTCTGGATCAGGTTACAGTGGATTTCGCGCTGCATCGCTTGTCTCTGTTCCTTTGAAACTGACGCTGTTTATTGGCATGGGGCTCTGGAGAGGCGGCACAGGCAATCCCTTGCTTGTAAAGTCATGCCTCAAACGTGGAAACAAACCATGCGCTCTTCTATCGCTTTTATGCTACCCTATAAACATTTGCAAAAAGAAGTTGATGGACAGAATGCAGAAGAATGTCATACATTCACCCCAGTACAGTGATCTGGGCCTAAATCCATTGTTTTTTTTGCTCCCCATGCCCTTCCAGTTTGAACCCAACCATATGCAAATCAGTCTTGACCCTGTGCCCAATGGGAACAGTCTAGCCCAAACTGCCAGGCCAGTTTCTCCCTTGACTGGAAACAAGCATCCTAGGACCGGTTTTGGGTTTTCGAACCCTCATCAGCCAAGATAGATTGACTTCCAATGGCATGGAGAGCACTGGGCCCACGTCTGTGCACACCCGTCCCACTCTGGTTGACAAATGCAAAAAAAACAGTTGATGGACTGTAGTGTGGGCTAGGCATGGTTTGCACACATTGCTAGGTTAGCATGGCTTATTAGAAGTTAAACGCCATTTTACTTTTTGCTGCTTTGCACACAACATTGCATATAGCTGTTTTTGTAAGTTAGGCTGCGCAAATGTCTTCACATGAGAGGCTTCTTTTCGACATCCCTAGACTTGCACCGTGACCCTTGTCTGCACAGTGAGTGCTGAAGGCTTCAAGGTTATCATAACAAGGTAGCTGCTGTTCGAACTGATCGGCTAACATTTTTAGACACAACACATGGCAGCTGCAAGCCAATTGAAATTCTGGTGCCTTTATTATTTCACTGCAGCCATGATTTCATACACTTGGAAGATTTTGCGTTTCCAGTGATGCAGAGAGCTTTTGCTGATCCTGATGTGATTCTCTCTTGCTGAACTGAGAGGTAATGGGGTCCCTCAAACAAGCCTAAGAGCCCTTCTTTAGTTTATAAAACATAGTTCCTAGATAGGGTGTTATAACTAGGCTCTATATGACCTGTTTTCACCTTCATTGTAATATTTCTCCTTCTGTGTTTTATGGAATTGTAACAATGCTGATCATATTATTTCTTATCATGTCTGCAGATGTTGGCAAAGATACTGCACCTGAGAGCACGCAGTTAAAATAAATATTTTAACCTTACCCGTGTCTCTTATTTACTCCTGTTGTGGACTGGTATGAGAGTATAAGTGTTCTCATTTCCCACCAGGCCTGAGAATATACTAAGTCGCATGTTCTGGGTTGTCTAATCATTGGTTACTTTGCTTTAGGACGAAGAGCTAATGTGACACTGATGCTAGCTGGTTGGGGTTTTCTAGGTACTGAGGAGTTTTTGGTACACCACAATTCACTGAGGTCCTGGGTCTCTGTGCACAGTTCTGTGTAGGAGCAGAATCCTTGCAACATGGTGCTGTCAACGATGTGGTCTTAATTTGAGACTCGAGTAGTGCTTATATCAGTCCACGACCCCCTCGCTATTGTTTTAGGATGACAGTGGTGACGGATGTACCTACCTATAGTAATAGGTCTACTTCAAGCTTGATATTTCAAATGGTTTCTATTGAATTACTATTCAGTTGTGTTTCATTCTTTGCATTGTACTTATCTCTTTCTGTGTCGGTATGGCTGCCGTTGATATCCCGCAGCACAGTCGCTTGGCTGTGCGCAATCATTTGCAAGATTTTAACGTCTCCTTGGAAGTCATGTCAGTAGTTTTTGTTGTATCTGCTGACGCAGGTTATCTGTTTTACTCATGGGTTGCGGTTCCTGGGGTTGATGCTAATACTAATGTGTTTCATACTTACACTCCCACTGCCATGCCCAGGGAGTACACTCCTAATAGGACACAGGAGATTCCGATTTCTGCTTGGCAGCACAGCGTTTGGTTTAATGGTGCCCTCCCCCCACATAACTGCAGTCCGATTAGGACCGTTGTCCGTTGCAGGCGCTTCTTGGCCTGTTTTGGCTCGTTTTACCCCGCACCCGGACATAGGCTGGTGTACAGCTGTTGAGTTGAGGCCCCTTTATGCTTCTGCTGTAGCGGTTGTACGGGCCTTAGTTCATTACATTTCCCGCAACCTCCCTGGTGGGGTACCTGGAGGTGTGGCGCATCCAGTTGGATCGAAAGGGCTGAAGCTTAGTCCTGTTATAGTTAATGTGGTTATGGGCAAGCGTCCCCAGGATGAGATGCATTTCTGGCTTGCTGAGAAATTTGATCAACTGGAGGCAGTATTTCCTAATACCACTCCTGTGGAGAAGCACAAGATCCTTACAATCAGTTTTCAAAAAGACTTAGTGCCAGAAGTGACTGACTGTACCACTAGGGGTATGGTTTTTATGGCAGTCTATACGAGGTGCTTTGGCACACAGTCTATGACGGTCCTACCCTCCGTCATTAAACACGTTCAGGATGAACACGGGCCAGAGGCAGCTGTTGAATTGGGGATGAGACTTGGGGGAGTGTTTGACGTAGTTTCCGCTCTCGTCCTTGCGAATATTAAGGGGGATGCAGTAAGCTTTCGGTGTCTAATGCTTTGCGCGATGACCTCGACGCATAGAAGCCCTGTCAGTTACCGAAATTCTTACGGCGGCTTATAAGACCATTGCCCAATTCCGACGTTTGGCTATAAGCTATAAAAATAGTCCTGGCGTCTTTACCGCCCACATAGTCTCTCTTTTGGAGGGGCTTGACCTAGATGCTTGTTCGTATGTAGATCACATTTATCTTGCAGACTAATTGTGGCCGCATCTGTGTCGCGTTGACCGCATAATTTGTCAGTTTGCGGATTTCGGTTACAAATTCAACTTTGCAAAATCACACATTGCAGAGTTTACAGTGTTGTTCTTGGGCTATGAGCTCAACAGTGAAGGATGAGGTTTGGCTCCTCACTTTCTCGAGAAATGTGCACGGCTGCACGCTCCTATAAAGCTGAAGAAGCTACAATCTTTATTGGGCTTTTTGAATTTTGAGACCAACAAGGTAATTGCCTTCTCACACCCTCCTAGGTACTAAGTACTCCGTGTGTTAAACTGCTTGAAAAAAGAATGCGTGCTGTTTGGTTGAAAGGCAGCCAGCCTAATTGAAAGAACAACTACTGGTGGAAAAACCACTAGTGTACCAAACGCACTGCTGGATATAAAGTATGTCAATTTAAATACATGAAACTGTTACTAGTTTGAGTCACTATTAATCAGTCCGGATTACACTTTTGAAGTGAATGTTAATTCTATTTATATGTTCATTTGCATTTTCAGCAGATACATGAAACCATTAATAACAAGACATTTGCTTGTATTATGACAAAATCATTGTGATGCATGACTGTCTGAGCACCTCCTGAGGCGGAAGCCGGGAGGCTGTACTATTTAGCTCTGTGTATGATTTTTACTTGATTTTAAAACTGCACTTACTGCTTATCGCCGTTTTATATATTGCACTGCAACCTTAAGCAAAATAGCTTGATTGAATAAGCTTTAGTTGCCCACTTCGCTACCCCTCTCTCCCGCTGCCCTGGGCCACTCCCAGCCGAGTATTGACGCTGTGGAGCCAGTCCCGGGCATTGAATAGCGGCGGCCATCTTGTGTGTGGGGCGGATTGACTGCGCTCTAGTTGCGCATATAAGGGGATGTCCATGTCTTCGCACAGCGGGCGCGCCTGACTCGTGCCAGAGTCAGGCCCGTCTACTCCAGGACGGGCCAAGGGACATTGGACCTGGCTCTACTTTCTGTTCTCCCTATCCATCAAGGTGTTAGCCACATCTACACCGGTGAGGAACTAAAACAGCTTAATTACCATCACCCGGCACAGTGCAATGCTTGTATATTGCCGGTTCACAATTTTAAATGTACCCAATGCGACTTTTTCACAGGCCGAATGTCTATGTGCAATCACCTGAAAGCACTACATAAAGAGGCAAACTGAGGGGTAGAACCAAGGTTTTAAAAACTCCCTCTCCCCTCACAAAAGTGCAGTTCTGGAGTGTGAACTGTAGATCACTTCCTAAACATAAGGCCAATATTTACGATTTTATTGTCGACTAAAACCCTGATGCCATGTTCCTTACAGAAACCTGGCTTCATGAAAGCTCGGGGCCTGATACTGCCATGGCAATTCCAGACGGTTATAAACTGGTCAAAAAAGACACACTAGTAAAGGAGGTGGGATTGCAATAATCTTTAAGTCAAACTACACATGCACTCTTGATGTCTTTCTATGCTTGGATGTGAAGCCGGACTTTTTCAGCTTGCTATCAACCCCCAGTTCACACTGTCTGGTCTCCTGATTTATCGCCCCCCGGTAACGCTACCACTTGGACTACTTCCTTTGCAGACATTGTTGCTCCTCTTTCCCTGAAAGCGGCCAATTTTTCCATCTTTGGCGATTTTCAATCTCCATCTGGAAGATGATCAATGTAATGTCAGCAATTTGTTTTTGTCTGAACTAGAAGCCTTAAATATCCTACTATGTAATTCTGGGCCCACACATTCTGCTGGGCACCTACTGGACCCTGTCCTCTCCAATCTCCCTTTTGAATGCCCCCTTCCTGCTCGTCCTCTGGAATGGTCGGACCACTATGCCATACATTTTGCCTTATCTCAAACAAAAACCCTAAATAACAGCAGTAGTCAGGATGTGTTTATACGTCGTTGGCATAAACTTAATATCACTGATCTTAATGCACGCCTATCAGATACCCTCCCTAACACCAATACATCCACATCTGTTTTAAACTCCGAAGTTTTCAACTGGCTGAATTCTGCCATCAATGAACTCCTTCCCCCAACTCTCAAAAACTCCTCATCTCCTCGACCTCCTGCACCCTGATTTCCGAGGATCTTAAACGCATGAGATCGAGCTGTAAGACTTCTGAGAGAAAATGGAGCCGCTCTTACTCTGCTTCCTGCAAAACAGCCTATAAGGAAGCCCTCAGGGACTACCATCATCATTGTAAAATAACTAGAGCTGCCTACGTTTCGAATAGTTACCAACGCCCAAAACTGTCCCCGTACTCTCTTCTCGGTTGTGAAGAAACTTACTGGAGCAGAAGTAGTCCCTGCCCCTCCCGCTTTGGATGAGGCTCAATGCAACTCTGTTGCAAATTTCTTCATATCCAAAGTAGAGCCCATCTATGACTCATTAAATTCCTCCACACCCAATGATACGCCCCTGCCTGATTCCAGATGTTCCGCTCCTCGTGAGAACGAAACTGGCTAATTGGTCACCTTTTGATGACGCCGCCTTTTCCCTTTGCCTTAATAGCATTAAGTCTGGATCCCCACGGGATCCGATACCTGCCAAGATCCTAAAACTACTTGAACTCAGCCCACGTCAAGTACTAATGCAACTTCTTAACTCTTCTTTATCTGAGTTTTTTGTCCCACAGGAGTGGAAGCATGCTATGATAATTCCTCTATTAAAAAAGGCTGGAGCAGACATCACCAACTTGTCTAACTTCAGACCAATCTCACTGCTTCCCATTCTATCAAAAATCCTGGAAAGGCATATTAACACCCAATTAACACATCTGGTGGAGCGCTCGGGGTTCCTACGTCCGTCCCAATCAGGCTTTAGAGCGCATCATTCGACTGAAACCACACTTCTAGGAGTTACCGAGAGCCTACAACAGTGTCGACCGCGGAGAAACATCTGCCCTTATTCTTCTCGACTTAAGTGCAGCGTTCGACGCTGTGTCTCATTCCATCCTCCTTGCGGCTCTCCGGTCCCTGGGAGTAGAAGGTGCAGCTCTCGCCTGGATAGTCTCTTTTTTAAAAGATCGCACTTTTCAGGTGTTCTCCGCCTCTGCTTCTTCCACAATTCACCCCTCGGCGTATGGTGTTCCCAGGGGTCGATACTCAGCCCCTTATTATTCAATATTTATGTAAGACCTCTAGCTACTATTGTGGAGGAGGCAGGTCTTACACTATACTTCTACACCGACTCAAAGATCATCTTTTCTCTCTCCAACAAAGAGTGTAACAACACCTCTGCTCTGAAAGAAGGCTTGATCCGTGTCTCTAAATGGATGAAGAGTAACTTTTTGAATCTCAACGGTGATAAAACCGAGGTTGTGATGCTGGGCAAAAACAAGGATCTCTGGGGGCCCCCACCATTGGCCCACTGACCTGGGACCTACCCCGCTACCGGTAACTGCAGTTCGCAACCTTGGGTTTCTCATCAACGAGAATCTTACAATGAGACAACAGGCTGTAAAGATGGCCTCCATCTGTTTTGCTACCTTGAGATGGCTACAGAAGATCCTATGGATGTTGCCCCTTTCCACACGTAGAACGGTAGTCCAGGCGTTGGTTGTTTCACGCCTGGACTATGGCAACGTCGTATATCTTGGATCCGACCAAACAACCATAAAAAAACTTCAGGTTGTGCAGAACGCTGCTGCCCGTCTACTCTGCAACGTTCACAGAAGACAATCTGCTACTACAGCACTTCGTGACCTCCACTGGCTTAAAATCCCTAACAATCAAATTTAAAGCCATGTGTCACGTTTTTAAAATCAAACACGGCTCTGCCCCAAGATACCTTCAGTACCTTTTTCTGACCTATAAACCCAGTCGTACTTTGAGATCATCACTTCACGGTGACTTTTCTGTCCCCAGATTTAGACTGGTAAAAATGGGAGGCCGTTCTTTCTCCCACTTAGGTCCCAAATTCTGGAACACTCTCCCTGTGTCCCTAAAGACAGAAACCAATCTTTTTCGCTTCCGCAAGGGACTTAAAACTTGGCTCTTCCAACAGTAATATGTAGCTCATAAAATCAGTACAATCAGCTCGTCAATCTTTCTTCTTCAGTCTGTCCCTAAGCGCCGGGAAACCCACTGCGGGTAGCTGAGCGCTTTAGAAGTTCAAATAAATAAAATAAAATGCTGATGTTGCACAAAATTAAAGATTAAATAAACATTACTGTCAATCAATCATAGATACATTGTATTGTTGTCACAACCTAAGAATAAATAATTTGAAAAAAGCCCAATGCATTTCAGGAAAATCCCTTCTTCAGGGGCACTGTGGAAATTAATAGAAATACAACACGTTATCAGCGCTATACGTGGGAGCCTGAATTGATATATACATGAGATTACTAAATATATACAATTATTAAGATGGCAGTGCAAATTGCTTACTGGAAACATAATTTGTTAGTCTCAATAAATGCTTGATGTGCTTGTTTCTAGGTCAAGCCGAAAATTAAATACAGGGAAACGGAAGAAAAATTGGTGCGTTTAAAAAGAAACCTCCACCAAAAGTGTCCAAGTGTGGGATAGATGCGTGTTCATAGTCAATTATTTGTGTGAATCATACAGATACCACAACCGTGGATATTAGAACTCAAAATAACATAAGTCAACACTCCTTTCTAGCGCAATGACACTCACTTTCAGGTTAGGTCGTGTAGAGGCTGGTTGAGATAAAACCTTGTTGAACGTCTATGACACTGCGTTCTATGTTTATACAAAATAAAACCAAACACCAATATCAACGCCAAATAGCTCAGGGTTTCAATCTACAGTCAATGTAAAAGCTGAGTCTACTGATAAAAAACGTACGAAGATAAACATGGCTTTAAAAGCCTCCCAGCTGGATGTTATGGGTCCACAGCTCGGTAATATTTTCTCAAGCGTCAGCCTAGAATATCGAATAGCCTTGTCTTAGTGTATGAAACATTAACTGAAGAACCAACCTGGTATCCATCATATTTGCTGTAACTGAACTAAAACGAAACTCACCATGAAGACAAACCGCTTCCTCATTATACTAAGTGTTTCAGTCCTGCTTGTAATGACGCTGTGGCTAGCTTCTGAACGTAATCTGTAATGAATGTAATAAGCACCATGAGCGAGTAGGTAACGCGCTACATTGCCACGAGTTTATGCATCTCATAGCTCAAACTGGACGAAATGATCAGGAACTCACCAGGGAGTTCGAGAGTACGTCCTTATAGGGCACTGTGGTACCTTGTTTCTGAACATGGTCTGAAATAAAAATGATTGTCGCTGTAAGCGTGTGTGTACCGCGTTGCATAGTAGCTATTTTTGCACTCGTAGCTCGAATTCTATCTAAAATAGATAAAGGCTCACCTGAAGGTTGAATAATGCGTCCTCATAAGACACGGCCGGTTTGCCAAAATCGCGGTCGCGGACACTGTCGAACGCCCGTATTTAATAATCACTCGTCTCCCCGGGAACCATAGAAAGCGGACTGGATAAGTCCGCCATGTCAAAGTGGTGTAATGACTTCACTAAATGCATGCGGATACTGACGAGTAAATAACTAAAATATATGTTAGCTAGTTGGGAACACAATTGTAGTAAAACGATAGTGAGTAGACCGTTCGCATTTAAATTGTCTGTTCTATCAAAAAGTGCCTTAACAGAAGAGAATAAACAAACATGAAAAGCGAACTGGATAAGTCCGCCATGTTGTACTAGTGTAATGACCTGCTTAGAGTGTGAAGGAACTGGCACTTAAGCCTTTGAAATATCAGTTAGAATACTGCATTGCCAATTAAAATAAACACAATTGTGGGTAGACCGTTCACGTTAAAATTGTTTGTACTATCTCGGAGTGGCCTCGATGAAACAAATAAATGACAGAATGAAAAGACCAGAGGAAATGTCCTGTGTATGAATGGCCAACTAATGAAGTTACAATGTGATTGTAAATCTAAAAATAGAACCCGGTGTCGGAAACAAAAAGTAAAACTGAAATTGAATGGTGTGGTGGATCCTTACAATCAGTTTGCAAAAAGACTTAGTGCCAGAAGTGACTGACTGTACCACTAGGGGTATGATTTTTATGGCAGTCTATATGAGGTGCTTTGGCACACAGTCTATGACGGTCCTACCATCCGTCATTAAACACGTTCAGGATGAACACGGGCCAGAGGCAGCTGTTGAATTGGGGATGAGACTTGGGGGAGTGTTTGACGTAGTTTCCGCTCTCGTCCTTGCGAATATTAAGGGGGATGCAGTAAGCTTTTGGTGTCTAATGCTTTGCGCGATGACCTCGACGCAGAGAAGCCCTGTCAGTTACCGAAATTATTACGGCGGCTTATAAGACCATTGCCCAATTCCGACGTTTGGCTATAAGCTATAAAAATAGTCCTGGTGTCTTTACCGCCCACATAGTCTCTCTTTTGGAGGGGCTTGACCCAGATGCTTGTTTGTATGTGGATTACATTTATCTTGGAGACTAATTGTGGCCGCATCTGTGTCGCGTTGACCGCATAATTTGTCAGTTTGCGGATTTCGGTTACAAATTCAACTTTGCAAAATCACACATTGCAGAGTTTACAGTGTTGTTCCTGGGCTATGAGCTCAACAATGAAGGTTATGGTTTGGCTCCTCACTTTTTGAGAAATGTGCACGGCTGCACGCTCCTACAACGCTGAAGAAGCTACAATCTTTACTGGGCTTTTTGAATGTTGGGCATTCTTACATTCCCGATTATGCCCAGCGTATCAAGCCTCTTTATGCTTTGTTACAACCTACTTTCTCCAAATCAGGCTGGCTGCCTGCTCATTCAGCCATTTTGCAATCTTTGCAGGCTGATCTTCTAGAATCTAAATTCTTGTTGACTCGTGATAACCACACCAACCTAGTGATAAGGATCGTCCCTGGGGCAGTGGGTTTCACTTACCTGACTTTTAATGAGGGTGACACAGTCCCTATCGCTTACAAGTCATACTTGTACACTTCGGCCGAGTTGCGGTTTTCCACTGTGGAAAAAGTCTTGACAGCAGTGCAGATGGCGATTCTCAAGGAACGTGCACTGTCAGAGGGGAAACGCATTTTGTTTGTTACTCCTTATACTGCCCTAGAGGCAGTGATGAAAGCCAGTGTACCTAATTTGAAAGCTTTGCACCCACAATGGATACAATGGACCATATCCTTGCCATCCCCTGATGTCACATTCATTTTTGACGCCTCTTTGCAGACACAGGAGTTTTTACAGTATAAATTTATTGATCCTGCTCCTCTGACCAAGCGGTTTGCTGAGGATTTCCATTGTATCATTTATACTGATTGGTCGGAGCAGCCCACGACTGGTTCAAAGCACACATTTTCTGCGGCCTGCGCAATTGTCTTGGGTACTATGGTGAACGGTGAGTTCAAGTCCGATGTCCGGCATACATAGACATTAGGGGACTGTGCCGCCTAATTGGTAGAGCTTCGTGCTCTGATGCTTGCATTGGAGTACGCAGACCCTAGTGTATCTACTCTTGTCATAAGTGACTCTTACCACTGTGTTCAAGCATACAATGATGATCTATTCTTTTGATCGCAGATTGACTATCATGATTCCAAAGGTCGCACAATAAAACATAAAATGATTTGGGTTAGAGTGGCTGAACTTAAAGAACAGCTCCCACTCGGGTTTGTAATTCATACTCTTGGTCACCAGCGTTTCGGAGTTCACGCTGTTGGCAACAGTCTTGCCGATGAGACCGCCAAGACCGCAGTTGCAACATTCAGTAGCAGCAGTTACACGTTGCAAAAGTAAGATTGATGATGACATCTTGCCAGCTATTGCCGCAACAGAGAAGGGAGGTAATTACCCGAAAGGTTTCCCTTCTAAAAACTCATCATTTAAGTCCTGATAAAGTTCCTCATGTGAGTGACGGGTTGATTCCCAATGCAGAACTCAAGCAGACTTTGATTACAGCGACTCACGAGGGTATTGCCTCAGCGCATGCCGGCATGACAGCTACTGTATCTCTTCTACAACAGCGTTGATTGTACAAACAAACGCGTGATTATGTCCTTCATTGTGACATATGCCAGCAGAATGAACCTTCTACTGCTGCACGCCCGCCCCAGACACAGTTGTACATATCCAATAGACCACTTGGTTGTGTTTATTTAGATCACTGCAGTCCTTTCTCCTCTGATACTGCGTATAAGTATTCTATTTTTCTGGGTGTGGCCCTAAAGGAGTTGTTAGAAATGGGATCCCTGGCTGGCCAGGGCTTGCGCCAAAGTCAGTCAGACCACCATTCCTAAGTCAGGGCAAGGGAGTTACACGCCAAGATAACCCCTGCTCACCCTCTAGGTAACGTAACGCGAGCAGCAAGGATAATCTTGGAGGCTATGTAGGTTAAGTGATTGCGCGTGCACACAGCAACAACACCCAAGGCCCACCACAAAGGAAACTCCACACAAGGTTATATAAAAATAGCCTTTGTATTATACAAAAACACATTAGATAAAATCACCCACTTTACAATGTGCCAACGGGCAAGGGCAGAATTTACAGGGGATATGTACAAGACAGGGCCACCTGGACCACTGTCAGGAATATGCACTTTTAGAACTAGCACTTAGAATATAGAACATAGAATGTAAAATCACTGTAGCACACATTAGCACACAACCAGTAACTACTGGTAACAGGTAAGTACCACCTACGCAACCCTAACCACCTTAGGAAAAGGTCACGCAGGGAACCAGGACCTCACTAGCAACACCTGTACTAGCAAGAACAACCACCTAAGTATCACCATTCATTTAGGGGTATAGGCACATTACACATGATGCATCACAACACATTCAGAGGTGTAGGGAAGGAAAACAATTGCACAAAACTCACATGAGCCACCACCTGTGGCAGTCCCTAGGCCAACTGGCCTATCTAGGGCTAGGACGCCCTGTGTCCCAAAGTCAGGGTCTGGCCTTGTGACCTCATTCCAAACTATATTTGGTGTGATACCGACATTTTTTCATTCAAATATTTCCAGCCTGTTTGGCGGTTTCCTGTTAATTCTCACTTTGGGAGCCAGTGTACTACTGTTGGTTTTTCTTGCTGAAAAATGGTTGCACATCTTGTGCCCCTCTACAACCTGCCCTGGCTGCTCCAGCTTTGTAATCGGATGCTTGAATATTATGGATCGCACCACTGGCTACTTTGAGCGTGGCGTATGGTTTATCCTTCCTTTTGTACTTTACATGCGTGCAGCCAGTTTTCCCATTGCCTTGATTGTGGTTTTGAATGGGCTCTGGATTTGTGCCTCTGCAATACGGTGTCTCCTAACCCAGATTATGATCTACTAATGAGTCGATTAGTTGCTCATGAACTAGATTGTTCTGGTATCTGGATTATGGCCTGCGCAGCGACTCATGGAGCCCTAGGCAATTGGAACATATAGTCTGCAGCCCATGACTTCTTGGCACGCAGTTATCTTGAAGAACACCCAAGTTGTCCTCTGATGGTGCTAGAGGCTCCGGCTGTTGAACATGTATGTTCTTTTCCATTACTAAACTGGATGGCTGAAATGTTCACTGATGAAAACAACAACTTCCTATTGGAGGCGTTTGTAGCGTACTGTGGACTCTAAATCCTTCTGGGCGATTGTCAGCTCGTGGGCGAGAGAGGGTAGATCAGCGTTCAAACCTAACATAGCAGCTGCTGTCTGGGAAGCACATTTTGGAGCTCTATACGCATATTTCGGTGAAGAGGGTTCCTCGATCCCTACCCCAGGGCCCCTCCATGAGTATCGATTGGAGGGGCCCTGGGACATTATGTCCTGTGAGGTTAGAGCCGCAATAGTCAAACCTTTACCCAACAAGGCGCCTGGCCTGGACAAGCTTCCGGGGGATCTATTTGGGTCTGAACCGAAAATATGGGCACCATATATGGGTGTTCTTTTTAATGCAATATTAAAGGGAATAGATCCTCCAGACACATGGCGCTGTGCAGAGATAGTCCCTATTCACAAAAAAGGTTGTCAGTTTGATAGACATCACCCAAAAACTGATGGGAAGGATCATCCTAGACAGAGTCTAGGGGTGGATAGAGGAAAATGAGATCCTGAGTACCCTGCAGGCTGGGTTCAGGTTGGGTACTTCGATCCTCGACCAGATATTTAGACTACAGGCATTGTTCTGGAAAACTGTGAGTGTGGAGGGTAGCAGCCTCTACCTCATCTTTGTTGACCGGGGGTCAGCATTCGATCTAGTGCCGAGGGATAAGCTGTGGAGTGAATTGCTTAACCTGGGCCTACCAACTTACTTATTGGATGTGTGAATTAGACTCCATACTGATAACTAAGCTCAAGTTAGGTGTGGGAAGCACGGAGAACTGTCAGCTTGCTTCCCAGTGAAAAAGGGTGTGCCCCAGGGGTGTGTCCTGGCCCTCACCTTATTTTGCCTTCACATAAATGGGCTTATAGACCACCTACTTGGAGTAAAGGATAACTATGCCCCCAGGCAAGTCTCAGGTCGTGTGCTCGCGTTGATGTTTGCGAACGACAATCTGTTGTTGTCCAAAACATCAATGGGCATCCAACAAACTTTGGATGGTTTTGCTGCCTTTTGTGCAATGAGTGGGCTAGAGATAAATTTAGACAAGACTAAATTCATGATTTTTAATCCCCCAGGGCAGACTCGTCCAAATCCACTTTTGAATGGAACTCCACTGGAGCGAGTAAAGACCTTTTAGTACCTAGGCATCACCCTGACAGAACATTTTGACTGGGGTACCCAGTCAGCGAAGGCTGCCCTTAGGTTATCTCATTTACAAACTACAGGCTAGAGTGGCTTCTATGTACGGGGCGGAACTTTGGGGACATCAAAGCTCATCCAACCTCATGAAGGTAGAACATACCTTCATGAGGAATTTATTAGTTCTTCCAGTCAGTACACCGCTTGTGCCCCTACGCATGGACATGGGGCTAGTCCCTATAGAGGAGGAAGTAGCACTACGGCCTTTGACGTATTGGAGAAGATTATGGTCAGTGCCCGAACTAGCCTCCTATAAAAAAGAATTTCTGGAGGTCTGGGCTACGTTGAGAACAAAAAACTCTGTGGCTCTCGCATATTAAGGCAGTCAGCACCAAGATCGGCCTCTCCGAGCTTTGGGATACTCCTGAAGTAACTTGCCCAGTGTTATCCAGGGCAGAGTTGGTCCATCACTTTAGGCACCATAACCTACTGTCTCTTCATAGGTGCCCTACAGTGGGAAGACTAACAGCCGAGTTTCTCCAATTAAAAATAGAACCGAAAAAGGAGGACTTTTTATACCTAATTCACCCCCATTTGCGAGGAAACTCTATATGCCATTTAGGATTGGTAGTCTCCCACTTAGGGCTTTTACCAGCAAATGGGACAACACTGAGAACACCATGTGCCCAGCATGTAAATACAGTCATGAAGATGAACTCCATGTCCTATTTTCTGCCCTGCCTATCAGGCCACACGGAAATGCTGGCTGATACCAATTTGTAGAAACTTAGGTTTCAGACCGTGCGCTCAAGCATTCAGGGTCCTAAAGTATGACACCCATCCCCCCATTATTTTTGCTGTTTTGCAGTTCTTAATTGGCATGTGGCACAGACGTAGAAAATGTATTTTGAAGAATCATTGTAACTTGGATATTGCACCTAATGTAACATCTCTAACTACTCAATGTTTAATTCGATTTTAGATGTTTGATTTCCAGCTGTATATATGCTATTTATTTTTTCAATCCTTGTGCGATGTATGTATTTTATCTGCACTTTTATGGTCCTCGGTGACCGAAATAAAGTTATTGATGATGATGTAAAAGTGATCTACTCTCCTAAGGCTGACCATGCAGGGATATAAAAAATGTAGCACCGCAACCCTAGTGTGTCACGCGCCATATGTCTACATAGCCTAAGCGGTCCATGACCCCACAGAGAGCAGCAGTCATGTTGGGTTTAGTGTAGCAGCAGTCATGTTGGGTTTAGTGTGTACTCTTGGGGGGGGGGGCGGGTTGCCTGTCTAGTGTGCCATCCAGAATGCAGTTCAAGTCCCCACCAGGGCCGGACTGGTAACCAAAACTGGCCCTGGCGAAGTGCTCGGCTGCCTCCCCCCGCAGGGGGGTTGGGGGTGCCGCCGAGCTCTTTGCCAGGGCCGGTTTTCTGCTGATTTTGTTACAGGGACGATTTTGCAGCTATGCTGCAAAAACGGCCCTGTAATAAATACGGCCCCCAGGGGCCCAAGACCGGCCCCCACCCGTGCGGCACACCGGGGGATTGCCCGGTGCCCGCATGGCCAGTCCGGCCCTGCACCCCACAGTACCGGGGTCCCTACATATGGCAGCAGTGAGTCCCCAAGTGTAGGTAAAAGGCTCCGTCATCCACATTCAGGCATAGACATTCAGTAGGCAGATTTCTGTACCATTCAGCTCAGCATGCACCAAGACCTATCTCCCCTCTATGTCCGCCACACAGCTAAGGACTCAGTGGGGTTAACCAAATCACCCCTGGGCACCGGTGAAGTAAGTCGCAGAGAACATCTGACCTTTCCATTTCTTAGGGAGCTTTTGCATCTACGAATCCGATAAATGCAGTTCCTGTAACATAGCTATGTGGACTCTGTGCCTACGGAGGTAGGTTTGCGCTCTATATCTTTTTACAAAGGAGTTGAGTTTCTGTAAATTCCATGTTGTATTTTTAAACTAAGCCATCGCTTGAATTGTGACCATGTAAGTTCCCATCGCGAGTACCTCGCCAATGGTGCCACCAAAAACATCTGAGGGCAAACAGTTCCTCCCAACACCTGGGGTAACAATGCAAAAACAAGACATGCCTCCCAATCATATTACAACCACTCAACCCTCCACCCTAAACAGAAGAACTACTTAAAAAAAACAATAATCACAAACAACCCTCAGCTCACAGTGGTGAGGTATTTTCACAGCTCCAAATTAGATTCAACGTGCACCACTTAACATTCACAGACAATAAATAGTGCCACATGTGTGCTATGTACTACACATGCATACCACAGTCAAACGATTAATACTACCGTGCTGGGCTTAATCTCCCCGTGCCTAAAATGAATGTGTGTTCTCATGTAATGTAACTGGTGCTATGTAAAGCGCTCTGATACCCGATTCGGTTCAGGTCTAGTTTGCGCAATCTAAAACTCTGCCCCCCAAAAAAAAGTTAGCCCCCATCCTGGGCCACAACACCCAAGCAATCACTCACTCGGCGGCCCCACAGACACAACACTCAGCTGGGGAAAGGGGTGGGAGACAGTGGGTGCTATCACTCACATACAGTCACCCAGTGCCTCTCCCATGCCAAGAAGGAAGCATCAAGGTGCCCCCAACAAAGGCACGCTCCGTACTGGCTGTCTGTTCCACCCTCCCATGCACAATAGCACCCCAATAGTGACCCTGCCCAAGAATAACACATATGTTCACAGGGTTATTGCCTCAGTTCAGGGGACTTTGGTCGGGGGAGGGTGTCCTCTACAATATCACCCATTCTGGCATCCAAATTCGAAGCGGTCACCAGTGCCCTGGCTTCACATTCTGTCTGGAGTTGCACTGTATTGATGCACGACGGGTGTCCATCCTTGCTGTCAGAGTTAAACTACTCTAGGTCTAGGGAACCATCCTGCAGTACCACCACCCACTCCGAGGACTGAGAAGCCTGTCCACCTCGTCGTCCTCGCTTATTCACCTTGTGTGAGTTCTGCGACCCTCTGGTGCAGCCATCAGCTCCTCTTGATCTCGTGCCGATCTTCTCTCACCTCACGTCAGTCCCATGCTACCTCAGGAGTAGAGAAGAAATGCGTTTGTCCATCATGGATAACTTTTAATTTGACTGGGTAGAGCAACATGCATTGTAGCTGCATTGCGTCTCAATTTCTTTTTCGCACCAGTGAAGGACATCCTCTGCTGCTGTACCAAGCGCCTATAATCGTAATGGATCACTGAAACAATATCGATGGCAAAAATATATACCTACAAAAATATCGAGTAAAAAATATAGAATGCCAAAATATCAACTTCCTATCTCCAAACAGGTAAGTGCAAAAATATCGAATCAAAAATATCGTTGTAAAAAATATAGATAGTCAAAATATCGAATTTTTTAAATAGTTAAAAGTAATTTAAAATTACTGAAATAATAAATATAACTAACTTAAACATACTTAAAATACTTAAATAACATTACAATTAATAAATAATTAATATAAATAAAAAATAATTTAAGACATATTTATATATATATATATAAACATAGTATTAATAAAAAATATACAATATATTTACCATAGGATAGTGAGAGGGTTGTGGCTCAATGATTAGAGCGGCAGACCCTGATGCAGAGGTCTAGCCCAGGACCAGGGTTCAATTCCCTGCCTCGGTGGGTCTTGGGGTCAAAAACTCCACAGACCTGATAATTCTCGCCTCGGTGCCTATTCCAATCATGGAGTCCCACTCTGCAACTCTGGGCAATAGTTTGCTTAATCTCTACAACGGCCCCCACAACGTTAAGGATGCCTTTCCATTACCCAGTACTGGACAATTTAAAGCACTGCAAAAGCCACCACAAATTGCTAGTTTAAGTGAGCGCATGTGTGCATTGTCAATCTAAATGTGGAAAAGTACTAGCTGTAGCGTCTTATGCTTGTGGCAAAAATAAATGTGGATAAATTCAGGAAAAATGCCCAAAACATAAATATGGATGAATACAGACTGAAATGGCGAAAAATAGATGCCATAAAACCAGGAACCCTAATTACAATCTACCCTACTCCAATAAATCTACCCAACTGGAATCCACCCAATTTACCCCACTCCACCATATCTACCCCACTTCACTTTTGCCCCACTCTAGCTCACTCAATCCCAACTTCTGGATGTCTCTTACCGTAATCCTGTACTGTTCAGTGGTTAAGCTCTCTAGTTCTAGGGACACTGTTGCTGCCACAATGGGACTCTAGTTCCAATCTTCTACTAGCTGTCTGGAGCTCCAAGGATTCCTTATCCAATTGCTCTCTTTTGAGCTTAAGTTTGATTTCGTCCATCCTTAAGAATTGCCACTGCTTGTCATAGGAGCTTTCTCTCCTATCAGATATGGAGGTTCCTGAGTGTCTAGATTCTTCAGAGGGAGACCTAGGTCTCCAGGGTAAACTCTGAATTCTACCAGGAGGGTAAAAGAGAGGGTCCTCCAGGCATTCTCCCTGCCCCTCCTGGTCCTGATTTGCCAGGTTGGAATCATCTTGATTCTCCTGGTCAGGGTTTGATTCTAGGTCAAAGAAGGTGAGACATCCTAGCCTTTCCTCATTCCCTGCACCACCCACTCAACCTACCTCATTAGACCTGCGGTCTTTCTGAAGTCATCTAGAAGCAATATCTCAATGAGGTGTTCAGTGTTGGCACTCCTCCCTGTCCTCAGCTTCCTAGACAAACAGCAAAAAGTGGGGGTAAACATAAGAAGCAGATCCTACTCTCCAACATGCCTGAACTCAATCTAAGGATGCATTTAGTGACAGTGATTTTTAGGTCTCGCCTAGGGCAGCGTGCATGCAATGTTCTAGGAGAGGGCTCTTGGAATCACTTCAGACTTCCAAGAGCCTTCTCCGTGTGGGTCTGCCTCCTCCCACACATCCCATTGGCCCTTGCGTTTGGCTTTCAATAATTGAAAGCACGCAAATGGCCAAAGACGGGTGCATGTCCCGCCTTTCCTTAAAACTTTCACTACCATGGCCTATGGGTCTCTACAGTGCGCAGGGTGCCATCTGTTCTGGATCAGGTTATGGTGGCTTTCGCGCTGCAGCACTTGTCTCTCTGTTCCTTTGAAACTGACGCTGTTTATTGGCATGGGGGTCTGGAGAGGCGGCACAGGCAAACCCTTGCTTGTAAAGCCATGCCTCAAATGTGGAAACAAGAACCATGCGCTCTTCTATCGCTTTTATGCTACCCTATAAACATTTGCAAAAAGAACAGTTGATGGACAGAATGCAGAAGAATGTCATACATTCACCCCAGTACAGTGATCTGGGCCTAAATCCATTGTTTTTTTTGCTCCCCATGCCCTTCCAGTTTGAGCCCAACCATATGCAAATCAGTCTTGACCCTGTGCCCAATGGGAACAGTCCAGCCCAAACTGCCAAGCCAGTTTCTCCCTTGACTGGAAACAAGCATCCTAGGACCGGTTTTTGGTTTTCGAACTCTCATCAGCCAAGATAGATTGACTTCCAATGGCATGGAGAGCACTGGACCCACGTCTGTGCACACCCGTCCCACTCTGGGTGACAAATGCAAAAAGAACAGTTGATGGACTGTAGTGTGGGCTAGGCATGGTTTGCACACATTGCTAGGTTAGCATGGCTTATTAGAAGTTAAACGCCATTTTACCTTTTGCTGCTTTGCACACGACACTGCATATAGCTGTTTTTGTAAGTTAGGCTGCGCAAATGTCTTCACATGAGAGGCTTGTTTTCGACATCCCTAGACTTACACCGTGACCCTGTCTGCACAGTGAGTACTGAAGGCTTCAAGGTTATCATAACAAGGTAGCTGTTGTTCGAACTGATCGGCTAACGTTTTTAGACACAACACATGGTAGCTGCAAGCCAACAGAAATTCTGGTGCCTTTATTATTTCACTGCAGCCATGATTTCATACACTTGGAAGATTTTGCGTTTCCAGTGATGCAGAGAGCTTTTGCTGATCCTGATGTGATTCTCTCTTGCTGAGCTGAGAGGTAATGGGGTCCCTCAAACAAGCCTAAGAGCCCTTCTTTAGTTTATAAAACATAGTTCCTAGATAGGGAGGGTATTATAACTAGGCTCTATATGACCTGTTTTCACCTTCATTGTAATATTTCTCCTTTTGTGTTTTATGGAATTGTAGCAATGCTGATCATATTATTTCTAATCATGTCTGCTTATGTTGGCAAAGATACTGCACCTGAGAGCACGCCGTTAAAATAAATATTTTAACCTTACCCGTGTCTCTTATTTACTCCTGTTGTGGACTGGTATGAGAGTATGAGTGTTCTCATTTCCCACCATTCCTGAGTATATCCTAATTCGCATGTTCTGGGTTGTCTTCTAATCATTGGTTACTTTGCTTTAGGACGAAGAGCTAATGTGACACTGATGCTAGCTGGTTGGGGTTTTCTAGGTACTGAGGTGAGTTTTTGGTACACCACAATTCACTGAGGTCCTGGGTCTCTGTGCACAGTTCTGTGTAGGAGCAGAATCCTTGCAACATGGCGCTGTCAACGATGTGGTCTTAATTTGAGACTCTTGAGTAGTGCTTATATCAGTCCACGACCCCCTCGCTATTATTTCAGGATGACAGTGGTGACGGATGAACCTACCTATAGTAATAGGTCTACTTCAAGCTTGATATTTCAAATGGTTTCTATTGAATTACTATCCAGTTGTGCTTCATTCTTTGCATTGTACTTATCTCTTTCTGTGTGAAGAAATGCGTTTGTCCATCATGGATAACTTTTAATTTGACTGGGTGGAGCAACATGCATTGTAGCTGCATTGCGTCTCACTTTCTTTTTCGCACCAGTGAAGGACATCCTCTGCTGCTGTACCAAGCGCCTATAATCGTAATGGATCACTGAAACAATATCGATGGCAAAAATATAGAACTACAAAAATATCGAGTAAAAAATATAGAATGCCAAAATATCGACTTCCTATCTCCAAACAGGTAAGTACAAAAATATCGAATCAAAAATATCGTTGTAAAAAATATAGATAGTCAAAATATCGAATTTTTTAAATAGTTAAAAGTAATTTAAAATTAATGAAATAATAAATATAACTAACTTAAACATACTCAAAATACTTAAATAACATTACAATTAATAAATAATTAATATAAATGAAAAAATAATAATTTAGGACATATATATATATATATATATATACATAGTATTAATAAAAAAATATACAATATATTTACCATAGGCTAGCGAGAGGGTTGTGGCTCAATGATTAGAGCGGCAAACCCTGATGCAGAGGTCTAGCCCGGGACCAGGTTTCAATTCCCCGCCTCGGTGGGTCTTGGGCTCAAAAATTCCACGGACCTGATAATTCTCGCCTAAGTGCCTATTCCAATCATGGAGTCCCACTCTGCAACTCTGGGCAATAGCTTGCTTAATCTCCACAACGGCCCCCACATCGTTAAGGATGCCTGGCCTCCACCTTGGGGTTGCCCAGGAGTCGACGCCTCACAGGGAAAGCCAGGATGGGTTCCACAGCGGTATTCGTACAAGCGCCTTGAGACCCTTGCGGGTGAGTAGTGCGATATACAAGTATCAATTTTCTTTTACAATTTACATAGCGTAGGGGTAAAAATTACTATTCCCACTCCAGTGAGTGCAACAGTAGGGAAAGCGTTGGATAGCGTAGGGGTAAAAATTACTATTCACACTCCAGTGAGTGCAACAGTAGGGAAAGCGTTGGATAGCGGGAGGGTAAAAATTACTATTCCCACTCCAGACAGTGCAACAGTAGGGAAAGCTTTGGATAGCGTAGGGGTAAAAATTACTATTCCAACTCCAGTGAGTGCAACAGTAGGGAAAACGTTGGATAGCGTAGGCATAACATTTACTATTCCCACTCCAGTGAGTGCAACAGTAGAGAAAGCATTGGATACCAGGAAGGTAAAAATGACTATTCCCACTCCAAAGAGTGCAACAATATTGAAAGCGTTGGTTAGCGTAGGAGTAAAAATTACTATTCCCACTCCAATGAGTGCAACAGTAGGGAAAGTGTTGGATAGTGGGAGGGTAAAAATTACTATTCCAACTCCAGAGAGTGCAACAGTAGGGAAAGCGTTGGATAGCGTAGGGGTAAAAATTACTATTCCCAATCCAGAGAGTGCAACAGTAGGGAAAGCGTTGGATAGCGTAGGCATAACATTTACTATTCCCACTCCAGTGATTGCAACAGTAGGGAAAGCATTGGATACCGGGAAGCGTTGGATAGCAGGAGGGTAAAAACTACCATTCCCACTCCAGTGAGTGCAACAGTAGGGAAAGTAAATACTTCATATACAAATAAAAATAAATATGACTACCAATTACAAATTAGTTAAAATAATTAACACTTTTATATAATATATTAAATAATCAATTAAAAATAAAAATTAATTAAAAATAATTACCTACTAATACAAATTATTTACCAATTAACAATAAATTAATTAACAATTAAACAATAATTAAAAATGAGATAAAAGGAATTTAAAAATTGAATTACTTACAATTAAATTACTTCCCACCCTATTCTCCTATAAACCCACACTCCACTACAGAAAATAAATCAATAGAATAACATAATTATCTATTATTACATTAATTACAATTAATTACCCATTATATTTTAATTAATTACCAATTAACAATTAATTCTAAATAAATACAAATAAATAAACATGTTTAATTATTTATAATTAAATACCTTCCCACCCTATTCCCCTATAAACCCACAACCTGCTACAGAAAATAAATTACTAAAATTAACATATTTATCAATTAATCAATTAATTAAAATTAATTACCAATTATATTTTAATTAAATAACAATTAATAATTATTAACAATGAATTCAAAATAAATACCAATAAATTAACATATTTAATTAATTATAATGAAATTACTTCCCACCCTATTCCCCTATGAACCCACAACCCGCTACAGAAAATAAATTACTAAAATTAACATAATTATCAATTAATCAATCAATTAAAATTAATTACCAATTTTATTTTAATTAATTAACAATTAATAAACCTACAACCCGCTACAGAATTATATTACGCAAAAATAAAATACCATTAAAAAAATTTAATTATATAAATGATAAAATACATATACACTGTTCAAACATATATGAACATAAAAACACTTTAAAAATTGATATTAACTTACTTACCTCAAATTCGATATTTTTGTAGTCTATTTTCTGTCCATTCTATATTTTTGTTGTCTATACTCTGTCCATTCTATATTATGCTTAAACAAAAAGAGAGGTAGGGAGAGTCGATGTGACACTCTTATTCCCCAGTTATGATCAGTCAACAAGAAAAGAATGCCCTATGGTTTATTTTTTTACCACATTTACGGAGCAAAAAAGAAAGTATAACAAACAGCCTGATTTAGGGTGTTTTTGAAGAAAGCCCTCACTCACCACCTGGTGATGACATGCTTCATCATTCGGCTCCACCAAAGAGACCGAATGTCTCTTTGGTGTGCTACAACGCCAGGTCTACTGCGGAGCAGGTAGGTGGGAGTTAAGGCGTGTTTTGGTGCAAAACTAAGCTAGTGAGTGATGAGGGAATAAAAATAGTCTGTAGTGTATCAACCGGAACTTTATTCTATGATCACTAAAGACAGTATTTAAAAACAATGTGTATGGAAGCAGTCCACATTTAGTTGATTGGTAGTTTCCTAGGTATCAGTCGACATGTTTCTTGCCATGAAACTGGTGTAAATTTACTGGGCAATTCTTCAGGACTAGAAAGGTATATTTAAACCCTGGTGGTATGGGCGCGCTAAGGCCCACCCTTACCTAGGGACGTGAAAGTGAAAAAAATAAAAATTGTGAAAAAGTGCAAAAAGTAGAAAGACAGGTCAGTCTCCTACATTACTCCAGGTTTTGGAGGCTTCAACTTTACGGTTTCTGCACTTTTCGGTGTTTCAGATGGACACCATGGGTCACAGGAGGGGGGTGGGAACGTAATTGGCACACCGCCCTCGACGCTCGGCACCCTCAGTGTACCTGTATCACCCTCTACTGGACCCCTTTCTTCAAATACACCCTAAATCAGGCTGTTTGTTATACTTTCTTTTTTGCTCTGTAAATGCATTCTATATTATGTCCATTCTATATTTTTGATTCAATATTAATGCTATCCTATTCCTTATTTTTGTAGTCAATATTCTGTCCAGTCGATATTGTGTCCATTCTATATTTTTTAATCGATATTAATGCAAATCGATATTAAAAACTCGATATTTTGAGTGTATACCAATCGTAATATACGGATAGTGTGGTTTTTGATAACCGGGTCATCTATCCATTTGGCCTCCTGGAGATTTCGGTCATGTTCCCTATAGTTCCGAATGTTGTCAATGAGTGTGCGAGGTGGGGCGCTAACAGAGGGACTGGTCCCAATGCCAGATGAGCCTCCTCTATTATAAACAGAGGGGAGAGAGAGGCCGCTGGAAGTACAATCTTAATCCAAGTTTCAAGGAATAGTTCAGGGGTCCTACCTTCGGCTACCTCTGGGAAACCAACTAACTGCAGATTGCATCTTCGAGAGCAACCCTCTGCATCTTCGGCCCTGTGTTCAAGGACCCCAGTCTTCCCAGACAAATCTGTAAGAGCCGAGTTCAACGTGGAAACCACGGAATGCAGCTCAGCAACGGTCTGTTCGGTGGCCAGGGACCTTCCTGCCACCATGTGGAGCTCCACCCTCAGCAGGCCTACATCACACCATCAATCTTGCCCTGTACAGTCACGTTTGAGGCCTCAATGGCGGCAAGGATCTTGGCCCCTGTGGGATCTGTATGCGTGACTGCAGTAGCAAGAGGGGGGTCCTGTGGTGAATCCACCCACGGTTGGCCACCCTGGGCAATATACTGGTTCATCTTAGTCTGCTCTGCTGTATGTCTTTCTCCATGGTTACTCCCACAAAGACGGATAAGCCCAGGATGCTCCACAACTCTGTCGTAGTCCTCACAGCTCACAGCAGGGGGAGCACGAGAGGCCGGTCTCTAGAGTTGTATGTCAACTAGGGGGTATGTGGAACCAGAGCGTACCCGTCTGGGACAGGCCGAGGATTAACCGTTACTGCAGACGCTGATGAGCCACCACAACTAATGCCTATGGGCTTCCTGCTCCAATCGAGGCCTTGCGCTCCACCAGCAGCCAAGGCACCATCACAATAAATGGTTGCCCCGTGGCGTTCAGATGTAGTGTAGCCAGCCAGCTCTGTGGGGCAGCCGCGAACCATGTTTCCCTCAGCTAGTCCCCAGCACACAAAGGCAGGACTGGGCTGTAGAGGAGCAGGCAGGAGTAGTAGGATAGATGAAGGATATTCAGCGGGCCAACTCTGAGCTCTCTAGATTGCGTTTGCCGTGGCTGTCATCTTGGCCACGCCCCCTGCACTGCTAATAGTTAACCTACAAATCCCAGACTGTAATACGGTGTATCATGGCTGCTACACGACAAAACTGCCTTTGTTAACGCAGTACTACTTTTACCATTCTTTTCCATTCCCAGCCTTTTTAGGTTGCAGCCTACCAGACACTGCAGCTGTCTGGTTTGCTAAAGACAACTTGGGGACCTTCAGAAAGTTGACCTAGGAGTGCATTCCTCCCGTTGCTTACCATTGGCTTTTTGGTTTGTAATTCACATTTTCTGGCTTTCTATTTGCTGGATGTATTTTTTTTTAGGCTGTCCAGCACGACTTAGTTCCTCCTCTTGCCAAAACCTTGTTTATGTATTCTTCCACAGACTCACTTTTTTATAAACAGACCTATAAATCTTGTTCTTATCTTGTCACGTTTACTATGCATTCAAAGACGGAGGTCAAATATTAGGCTGTGCCTTCCAGGAAGCTTGGTATTTTTTTTTCTCCTGACTTCAAAGTGAGAGGATTTATGTAACAATAATGCTGGCCACTGGGGGACTGTTTCAGGGAGGCTGTACAATGTTATTTTTTCTTTCTATCACACAACAAAATGTATATGTCTGTAAATGAGCTGACGATCACATCAATACACTAGGTGATTACATTTCTACACATCGTTTGTGTGCTGTATACTTTTATTAGTGAAACTGAGTGCAAATCTAATGGTCATTTCAATTGAAGAATTGTCTGTAATGGCAGTACACTACTGTACCATGTATACTCTCTAATCTGCACCACTTCATGCTACTGCACTCTACTCTGCAACACTCCACACTATGCTACTCTCCACTGCATTCTTCTTTGCACCACTCCACTCTAAACCACTCAATGTCAATGCACTCTACTCCACACTACTCTACTATGCACCACTGTACTGTACACCTCTCCACCCTATGCCACTCTACCCTGCAACACTCACTGTGTGCCACTGTACTATATGCTGATGCACTCTTCTCTGTATCACTGCACACAACGCTGAAACAATCTACTCTGTACCACTGCATTTTATGCCACTTTACTCTGCACCACGTGCCAATGCACTCTACTCCAATGCACTCCACACCACTCTACCATGCACCACTGCACTCTCAGCTACTCTAATTTTTTGGCCCTTTGCACCAATGAACTCTACACCAATCCATTCTATTGAGCACTAATCTACTCTGCACCACTGCACTCTACTCCACTTCACTCTACTCTGAAACAATCAACTCTATGCCACTGCACCCTACACCACTCTCTTGCACTCTGTGACACTCTACAGCACTCCACTGCACTCTACACCGCTTTACTTAAAAACAATACACTCTATGCCAATCTACTCTGCACCACTGCACTGTACGCCACTGCACTCTAGGACACTCTGCTCTGGATCACTGCACACACCACCACTCTACCCTGAACTCTGCACCATTCTACACCACTCTACTGCAATTTATGCTACTCAATTCTACTGTATATCAATGCACTCTGACACTGCACTTTATACCTCTACTCTGCCAGTGCACTCTACCATGCACCACTGTATTCTACACCACTCCACTGTGCACTACGCCACTCTACTCTGAAAAATCTACTCTACGCTACTGCACTTTACACCACTCTGCACCACCGCAATCAACGCTGCACCACTTTACTCGACACTACTTTAATGTGCTCTATGCCACTACTCTACGCCACTGCAATCTACCCTGCACCACTATACTTTACCCTGCACCTCTCCACTCTGAAACAATATACTCTATGCCACTGCACTCTACACTGCGTAACTCTACACCACTACAAACTTTTACTCTACTCTAAGCCACTTCACTCAACGCCAATACACTCTACACCACTTTACTCAAAACCAATGCACCCTGTGTCACGTACCTATAACTACTGTGCACCACTGCACTTTACACCACTATACAAGATTCTACTCTGACACAGCACACCACTGAATTCTACATCACTACACTATTGCGCTCTGTCGCTGCACTCCAAGCCACTGACACTATATAGCACTCTACTCCTCTACGACAATGCATTCTACTCTGTATCACTCCTATTTTATGCCACTGCACTCAGACCTGCACCACTCCACTCTATCACCCTACTCTGCAATACTGCTCTCTCTGCCACTCTACTCTCTATCGCTCCACTCTATGCCCCTGTACTCTACAACAATCCACTCTAATCTATTTAGCACCACTGAACTCTACGACACTCTACACCGCTGCTCTCAGCGCCACTTCACTCTACTATGAAACAATCTACTCGATGCCACTCTACACCACTTCACGCTGCTCTATTTTACGCAGCTGCACTCTACACCACTTTACTCAAAACCAATACCCTCTACGCCAATCTAATCTGCACCACTGTACTCTATGCCACTCTACACCATTGCACCGTTACTTTACACTGCACTAATCAACATCACTGCACTCTACTTCACACCTCTGCACTCTACGACACTCTGTTCAGCAGCACTGTACTCTGCCATTGAACTCTATGCCACTATACTCTGCAACACTTTAGTCTATGCCACTGCACTCTTCTCTACGGCAATGCACTCTAAACTACTATACACAACTGCACTCTGACACTGCACTCTACACCACACCAGGCCACTTCATTCTGCATTACTCTGCAATTCTGCACTCTACAGCAATGCACTCTACGCCACTGCTCTATACCATGCCTCTCTACCCTCCCCTACTCCACTGTACACCACTCTACACTGAAACAATCTACTCTACGCAATTGCACTCTGCCACTGCACCACTCTACTCTTTGCCAATGCACTCTACTCTGTATCACTACACTCTTATGCCACTGCACTCTATCCTGCACCACTCCACACTAGGCCACTTCACTCTACGTCAAGCTACTCTGCATCGCTCTACTCTATGCCACTTTACTCTATGCTAATCCACTTTAAGCCACTCTAATCTACTCTAAAACACTGTACTCTGAACCAATCTACTTTATGCCACAGCAGTCTACGCCACTCTATTCCACTCTGCACCACTCCACACGCCAATGTAGTCTACGCCGCTGCACTCTACACCAAAGCTCTCTACACCACTTTACACAAAACCAATCTACTCTGCACCACTGCACTCTGCGCCACTCTACTCTACACCAATGCACTGTTACTTTACTCTGCATCCATCTATGCCACTGCACTCCACACCAATGCCTTCTACAACACTTTACTGTGCAGCACTAAACTCTCTGCCACTCCACACCACTTTAGTCTATGCCACTGCACTCTACTCAGCAGCACTCTACTGCACTCTACTCTGAAACAATCTACTCTACGTCCTTGCACTCTGTCACTGCAACGTTCTACTCTGTGCTAATGCACTCTATCTGTATCACTGCACTCTTTTGCCACTGCGCTCTAGGCCATTCACTGGATGTCACGCTACTCTGCATCGCTCCACTCTATGCCACTGTACACTACAACACTACTCTAAAGCACTGCAATCTACTCTGAAACAATCTATTCTATGCTACTTCAGTCTATGCCACTCTATTCCCGTCTGCACCACTCCACACGCCACTGTATTCTACACTGTTGCACTCTACACCAAAACTCTCTACACCACTTTACTCAAAACCAATATGCTTTACGCCACTGCACTCTATGCCAATCTACTCTGCACCACTGCACTCTATGCCACTCAACGCCATTGCACTCTGTTACTTTACTCTGCACCACTCTAAGCCACTGAACTCTACAACACTACTCTGCAGCACTGAACTCTCTGCCACTCTCCAACACTTTAGTCTATGCCAATGCACTCTACTCAGCACAACTCAACTGCACTCTACGCCAATGCACTGATACTGCACTGCACTCTACACCACACCACTCCAGTCTAGGCCACTCCACTTTGCAAAACTGCACTCCACAGCAATATACTCTACGTCACTACTCTATACCACGCCTCTCTACCCAGCACCACTTCACTCTACTCTGAAACAATCTACTCTATGCCACTACATTCTGCACCACTCCATTGCTATCAATACTGCGCTAATTTACACCACTCTACTCTATGCCACTGCGTTCTACCCTGCACCACTATATGCTACCCTGCCCCACTCTACTGTGAAACAATCTACTCTACGCCACTGCACTCTACACCATGCCACTTTACTCTAAGCTACAGCACTCTTCACCACTCTTCGCAACACCCTATATGCCACTCCACACCAATCCTCAACACTCTACTCGGACACAATTTTACTTTATGCCACTCAACTCTAATCCCTTCCACTCTACAAGAATTTACTCCTTCCACAACACTATATGCTACTCCATGACACCACTTCACTCCATGCCACTGAACTGTATGCCACTCTCCGCTACCTCATAACACTCCACTCCATTTTATGCCACTTCATGACACTCTCCTTTACCCAACTAACGTTTAGCCATGCTGAATAGCAGCTACCCTGGTGTACAACATTACTATCAGAAAAAAAATATATTTCCCTTTTTATGTTAAATCCTACTCCTACACAGAAATTATGAATCTATTACAATGAACCAAAGAAAAAGAGAATAAATGTCCCTATGTATAGCAACACGTAATCTGGTATTTAAAATCTTGATATTTTTATTAATAATTGCAGTTTGCTCAAAACATCAGACAATGGTGTATCATATTAAAAACATTTAATATTTCATAAAGCACATTTATGCAAAGATAAAAATGAACATTTGAAAAGATACTATATTTTACAATAATTTTTCACAGTGTCTACAGATAGTCAAATGGATGTAATGTCTTTCGTGGTACATAGCACAATATTAAAAACATTAAAACATCATTTTATTAAAACAAAAATAATTTTATCCTCGTCGACGCGTTTCGGTGTGTCATGTAGTTAAAAACACCTTCTTCAGAACCCACAAAATATAATCATGAAGGGCTCAATCTTATCAATCCTAGATTGGAATTCAGTGGATAGTATGGTATGCAATCGTCGAGTTCTTTCTAATGTCCCTCTATACATCACTTCATTGCATCATCAAGTAATCAATCTATACTACTATTATAAAGAGAAAACTTGCACCTTTTGGCAAGGTAAACACGGAAACCACAGCGCCAATCTACACACCCAATACATTGTTTGAATCCTCAGGGTGTGTAGATGGACATAGGCGACAGAAAATAAAAAAAAAACGTAAATTAAAAAATAAAAATTTCAAAACAAAGTAGTTCCCAAACTAGCGCCGGCCGCGACGTAGCGCTGACCGCGACCTAGACGTCATGACGACATGCGGGGGAGGTGCGGTGACGTGCGGCGAGGAGTGGCGTGGAGTCTGCAGTGGGCTGCTCATGGAGAGGCAAAGAGCGGCGAGGAGTGGCGGTGAAGTACGTTGCGGGCAGCCAGGTAAGGCAAAGGCAGGCGGGAGGCGGGCGGATCGAGGCGCGAGGCGGGAGGCGGGCTGGTCAATGTCGGGCGGGAGGCGGGCTACACAGGTGTTTTGAAGTTATTCAAGGAATGGCCGGTTCAACTTGAGGCCGCCTAGCATGAATTAGTTATTATACAGAATGAAAGTTCTGCTCCACGTTCCATCCACATGCTTCGATAACTAAGTACTTTTGATGCGCTTCAACTCCAGTTTGAGTTTTTCATTTGTGTATGACACGTATACGTCCTGCCACCAAAAGTCTCACAAACACGGTCACCACCTTCAAGAGACACCCACCCTCATCCCCTGAGCGCCGGATTTAATTGCCTAGCATAACTAAAGTAAAGTACAATTGGAGTTTGTTGGCTGGCCCACAGCGAAGGGAAAACTAATTGTAGCAGACTGCAGCATGCACGACGGACATTTGGGGCATGGCAGCCGAGTCGAGCCAGTGGGCAATTATAAATATATGTTAGATCATGTGTTGTGATTGGTAGAAGTCAAGTGAATGTTTATGTGGGACAGAGAAATAATTTTACATTAGCTGAGCTGGCCTGAGAAAGGTGTCTTGCCGTGCACGTTGTGTGTGCAAGTTTCACTGACGATGTGCAAGTATGCTGCCCCCAGCCCCCTTCTGCCCCGGGCAACGCCGGGACGGGCTGCTAGTATATATATATTCCTTTATGGATCTACCACCATACCTGCTCAACATTCTGGTTCGCTTGCATGTAAACAACTTTGCAAAGGTTAGATGGAACACGAATGGTGGACTCAAGGGCAACATAAATATCCAAAAAGGTGTCGACCAGGGATGCGTCCTGGCCCCCACTCTATTCACACTTATTGTGAATGGAGTGATAGATGAGCTTTTAATTGTGATGGATATCCTCCTAAAACGGCAGGTAGAACTGTTCCCTGTTTGCGGATGACACCCTATTGATTGCAAAAACGCTAAGGGGAATCCAGAATCTCCTCAATAGATTTGAGGGAGCCTGTAACTCGAGGGGGCTTGTAATTAATTGTAGCAAGACCAAATACATTGTGTTCAACCCATATAAGCACCAAAAGGGAATGTTGCTTCTCAACTCCCAAAACCCTGGAGCGGGTAAAATCCTTTGACTATCTTGGGGTTCGAATAAATGAAAACCTAGCTTGGTCGGACCAAATAGAAAAGACCACTCTAACACTCCAACATATAGACAGTGCAATAAACAAGAGGGTTAAAGCTTCCCCCATATAGACCAACATCCCCATTGATAGAACTCCATAGAGCAAAAGGGCTGGGTGCAGCACTCTATTGAGCGGAACTTTGGGGCTTCGAAAATCTAAAAGTTCTAGTCCTAGCCGAAAATAGGTTCATTAGGATAATTTTAAATCTACCTATGAACACACCTCTCTTACCGCTTAGACTGGACTTGGCCTTAGATCCATCGCCCATTTCGCAATCTTGAGGGTATTAATTTTTTTGATTAGGATCTGGGTCAATAACTCTCAAGTCCCTCTTAGAAGCTGCTTAATGGAGCTAATTACCCTTCACAAAATGAATGGGCGTTTTAAATGGCTTGGAGGGATTAGAGACGGTTTCACAAACTTAGTTTGGGTTTTATCTGTGAGTCCCCAGAAGGCATTAAGAAAGAGATGGTCTCCACATTGAAAAAGAGATTTTGGGACTATCAAGACCAGTGCACTTTAAATTCGAATGCCCATGGCACACTGACCTCTGCCTTCCTCGAAATATAACCTAGCCATAGTTTTGAATTGTTTCTTGACGAGTTTGAACCACCCCAGGTGAGAATGTTGTTTTTACAATTCAGGTATGGCACTCTGTCTTTAAATTCAGTAAAGAGTAAAATCCACTTCTATCGACATGTCCCATGTGTCACTCTGCTATAGAGACTAGTAGTCACCTTATTCTTTATTGCACAGCCTATGCAGATTTGCGTAGGAACTGGATTGCTTGCGTAGGAACTGGATTGCACCAATCTGTCGTCTGCTATCATGACGAAGCACAGCAGATGCAATGAGAATTTTTAAAACAGAGTCGACCAGATGGCTGGTTTTGCACTTTAGAGATTCTTGTTATATGTGTGGTGGAGGAGAGCGAAGACTATGAAAAAATATCTAGTTGGTAAATTGTGATAATGAACTGTGATAACCTAGGCATTTGCAAAAAGGCAAACTAATTGTGATCATTACTATAGTAATTAACGCACTTTTGCTCGTGAATACATTATAGGCACTGTGTTTTAATAGGTTTTAAATGTATAAGCTGCTATTTCCCCTTTTAATTCTTTTTACGATATAATGGATCTTAGCTATGTACTGGAATGTCTTTTTAGGACTCGGGCCAGGCGTACACTGCGCATCCAGTGTCGCGCAGTGAGTCCTTTTCCTGGGGTTTTGAAAATGGGCCTGGAAATTCCACTTAGCTTGTGCGTGTTATTTCCAAGGTCCATTTTCATTGGCCTTCGCGTGCATGCTGTTTTTTAACAGAACACGCAATAGGCCATGGGCGGTCGCGTAGCTCCGCCCATGGCCTGTTGGTGTCTGTTACACGCGCCATATGCCTTCAATTATCGCACCCGTCAGGGCCGCGGTAATAGAAGACATCTGCTCGCACCACTCGCAGGTTTTTTTTACAATTCGATCGCTTTCGCGATCGGTTGAAGTGAGGCCGCTTCTGATGTTCTCCCTCCGCTCGCATCGGATAGGCTGAGCCTGCCTCCGTGTCTGCAGCATCCTGGCCGGCCGCCTTCCTTCTCCGCTCCCGAGGCTGGCCCCTTCAGCCCCCGGACTACACAAGGACCCTCACCCCTCTCTTCACGCCACCTCCTGCGGCCCCGCCGCCATTCTCCCCATCCGCGCTTTGTCCTGCGCCCCGCTTCAGCCGCCGGACTGCACGAGGACCCCCACCCCTCTCTTAACGCCACCTCCTGTGGCCCCCGCCTCCGTCCTCCCCAGCCGCGCTGTGTCCTGCGGGCACCAAGGCCGGGGGTCTCAGCAGCACCTCTGCTGCGCTTCCTTCCCTCAAAGCACCTGGACCCTCCTCTTCCTCGGCAGGCCCCGGCTGCACAACCTTGTGCCTCACGCGGGCTCAGGCTAGCGCCTTGACCTCCTCCTCTACCTGACCAGGCGCTGTGTGCGAGTCAGGGGAGGCGCGCTGGACCGTCCTTATCTAAGGGCTGCGGATCTCCCAGGAGTGTGGCCCAGTCCATGCATGAGGGGTGTCATCTTCCTGTACAGAGGACCCCCCGTCTGAGTTATGTGCGTCTCCGTGCACAGAAGACCCTGGTCACCCCTCCTCCTGTTGTGATGACTGTGGATTCCCCTGACCTGTGGTCATTACATCGTCTGCTCCCTGGTTTGTGGTTTCAGCGGACCTCCGAGGACTCTGTTCTCCGTGACATTTAACACATGCTTTGAGAACGGGGTTTTCCTGGCTCCGAAGACTGTGGGTTCCTCTCTACAGAGGACAGCAGGGCCCCCTTCTATCGGGACTATGGATTTTCCTGCACTGAGGTCCGTGGACATGCTGCTCTGAGGAAGGTGGACCAGTTGTTGTGTTGTCATCGGACCACCTGCGGTGAGGACTGTGGACTCTCAGCTATAGGGTCTGCGAATCCCCTACTTTAAGGTCTGTAGGGTCCCGTTTCAAGGACAGTGCATTGGCACGCTTTGAGGACTGTGGGCCCGTCCCCTCCGGTCTGTGGACTCCTGCTTTCATAGGGTAACCAGCCCGTGCTATGAGGACAGTGGATCACTCTACCCTATGGACTCTGGTGTGCCCAGCGCGGTGGGTGGTGCACCCTTGCTCTGAGGTCTCCTATGAGGGTTGTGGACTCCTGGCTCGGGGGGCTGAAGACTCGCTCCGTCTGCCCTGGCTTTGGGGTCTGTACATCGCGGTGCTTCAAGATTGTTTTGCTTCCTGTGGGGGAGGTGGAGGGGGGGATGCTGTTTAATATATTGACAGTCTCACTTTAGGTCTCTCCATACCCTGCAGCGGGAGTCCACATTAGCTGCCATGCACCAGCTCTCCATCTCTCCTTGAAGGCAGCAAGCTGTGCTACTGGCTATGAACCCAGCATCCCTCCTTATGTAGACAGCGAGCTATGTTCCAAACTCCTCTTTGGCCCTGCGTTGTCCTCTGCCTCTCCGCCTCAGCGTTGTCACCTGCCTCTCCTCTCTGCCCCTGCGTTGTGTCCTGCCTCTCCTCTCTGCCCCTGCGTAGTCACCTGCCTCTCCTCTGTGCCCCAGCGTTGTCACATGCCTCTCCTCTCTGCCCTTGCAATGTCACCTGCCTCTCCTCTCTGCCCCTGCGTTGTGTCCTGCCTCTCCTCTCTGTCCCTGCGTTGTGTCCTGCCTCTCCTCTCTGCCCCTGCGTTGTTTCCTGCCTCTCCTCTCCGCCCCTGCCTCTCCTGGGTTGTATCCTGCCTCTCCTCTCCGCAGTGTGTCCTGCCTCTCCTCTCTGCCCCTGCGTTTTCCTGCCTCTCCTCTCTTCTCTGCAATTGCATTGTGTCCTGCCTCTCCTCTCCTCTCTTCTATGCCCGTGCGTTGTGTCCTGCCTCTCCTCTCCTCTCTGCGTTGTCCTGCCTCTCCTCTCTGCCCCTGCGTTGTGTCCTGCCGTCTTCTCTGCCCCTGCCTTGTCACCTGCCGCTCCTCTCTGCCCCATGTCCTGCCTCTCCTCTCTGCCCCTGCGTTGTGTCCTGCCGCTCCTCTCTGCCCCTGCGTTGTCACCTGCCTCTCCTCTTTGCCCCTGCGTTGTGTCCTGCCTCTCCTCTCTGCCCCTGCGTTGTCCTGCCTCTCCTCTCTGCCCCTGCGTTGTAGAAGACCTGGCACATGTTACTTGAGGCACACTGGAGTGGTGGTGTTAAAGACGGGCACTGCTTTCAGAGTCTTTGGCTCCTAAGGGGGACCCCAATCACCTGCCAGCTCTTTCACAGGAGCACAACATTTCCATGCTCCCCCATCTGACCAAAGCTTCCATTCCAGACGACAGACCCCGGTATCTCACAGAGGATCACACAACACCACAGACACACACCACACACACCACACACACACACACATACACACACCACCACACACATAACACTACACACATAAGACCACACACACACCACACAAACACCCCCCACACACTCACCATGCACACAACCACACACACACACACACACACACACACACACACACGCACACACACACACACACACACACACACACACACACACACACACACCCAGCCGTCAGTGCACACTTTCAACAGGCACACACACACCAGTCGTCACTGCACGCTTTCGCCAGGAACACCAACACACACACACCACCAGCTGTCAGTGCACGCTTTCACTAAGCACATACAATACCAGCCGTCATTGCACGCTTTCACCAGGCACACACACCACCAGACGTTTGTGCACGCTTTCACTAGGCACACACACCACCAGTTGCCAGTGCACGCTTCCACCAGGCACACACACCTCCAGCCGGCAGTGCACGCTTCCACCAGGCGCACACACCACCAGCCATCAGTGCACAATTTCTACAGGCACACACACCACCAGCGATCAGTACACACATCAATTGTTTTTTTTTTGTGTGAAAATTTCTTTATTGGCAGGATAAACGAAGGTATAGCAATCAGAGCATAACAGTTCGGTACTTAAGTCTCATATTTGCATCATATGATCGCTCTGTCAGGATATAGACATTTTCATTTTTCAATATGTTACTGTAACACCCCAACTAAACTCCCCCCTCCCTTGCCCTCCCCCCCTTCAGGCACTTCCAATTCACTTTTATACCAGCTCGTGATGTCGGACAGTCCTACACGTGTGCATGGCGGGTGTAACAGCATCCCTGTTGAATGCGCACTAGGGGCACGTGGGGTTAGACACTGTCGTGTGAGTGCCATCTGCGGCCGTGCACCTCTATATTCGTGTGATGGGTCCCACCTGTTGGTTGCCGCCGCTTATGTGTGAGTCTATGAAGTGGAACGACCCTCATTCCTGGTGTCCCAAGTCTATGGTGTGTTCTGAATCCGAATCGTTCCCCGACTCCAATGACCCCAACAAAGCATTCCAGTCTAGGGAAATGGGGTGCTTCCTAAGCCCTCTGCGTTCTTCGCGCTGTAACGTCGTACTTTCAGCCTTTCCCCACCTCACTAGCTAGGCCCTCCACATCTCAGGGTCTGGTGGCTTGGGGGACTTCCACCTCATGGTGATCACACGCTTCGCTAAGATCATGGCTAAGTCTGTGAACCGTGTACCTACGCTCTTTCTCCGCTCCACAGGGCCCAGTCCCAGGAGGGTATATTCCAACGTGTTGTATGGTTTGGAAGGGACCAGCCTGGCTAAATCAGACTGCACTGAGGCCCAGTAGTACCCCAGCTTAGGGCAATCCCATAGCATATGAACCAGTCGGGCATCCTCCCCCCCACATCTTGGGCATGTATTAGGAGTGTCTGGGAACATAGTGTGCAGGCGGTGAGGTGTCAGATATGCCCGATGGAGGAGCATGAGCTGTATGAATTTAAACTTCTGGTTCCTCGATACCTTTTTGGGGTACCTCAATATCCTGTCCCATTCCGTATCTCTGAGCGTTCTCCCAATGTCGTGTTCCCACTTATCTCGTAATGGTTGCAGTGATATGGCCCTGCCCTTTCTTATACCATGCGATATCCACCTGGTCAGGTGGCTGCCAGTCCCCATTAGATACTGCTTCGTGATTAGCGGGTTCGTGGGTGGCTCCGTCCCGTCAGGGGCCCATGCCTGTGCGTTGTAACATTTCACACCTGCGTGTAGCAAGAACGACCTCCCAGGTGAGTGGTGTGTAATGCGAAAGTCCTCAAAAGCCATCATCTTGCCATCATTAAAGAAATCCCCCACCTGGGTCACTCCCAAGTCGTGCCAATCTGTAAGCATGTGGTTTGATAGTGTTCGCAGCCCAGCTGGTAACCCTAGTAGTGGTATCGTAGGGGCGTAAGTTGACGTGGGAGACGTGTATTTCACAGCCCGCCTCCAGTGTTCAATCGCTATGCGGAGAAGGGGGGGTGTGGATCTCGGGATCCCCGCCTTCGGGAGCAATAGGGCGTGAACCCTCCCTCTATTCCATTCTGAGTCAGACATATCAATTTCGTGCAAGTTGCGTCCTGCCAGCCAGTAGGCAAGCCATTGCAGTTGACATGCAAAGTTATATGCCCGGAGGTCCGGGACCCCCATACCACCCGCGGACGTGGGAAGCTGCAATTTCTTTAGGCTAATACGTCACCTCCCGGTGCCCCAGACCAATTCCGTCAACAGGGTGTCAAGTGTTTTGAATATCGCGGCGGGAATTTTCAGCGGTAGTCCGGTAAAGTAGTACAGCAAACGTGGCAGGACCACCATCTTGGTAATAGTCACCCTGCCCGCCACCGCTAACGGGAGCGTGATCCAAAATCGCACCTGTGCCCTCAGCTTCGTAATCGCCCTTCCCACGTTGCCCTCTAGCAGGTCCCTTGGATCTCTATACACTTGTAACCCTAGGTAGCGGAAAGTGTGCTCCGCCACCTGGAAAGAGTAAGGTGCAAAGGGAAGATGAGTTTCCATCCTGGCTGCAGAGAAGAAAAACCCATATGACTTGGGTTCGCTAATCGTAAGGCCCGACATGGTGCTAAAGGTATTAAATATTTCGGGCACCGGGTCTAAGTCCACTCCCAGGTCTCCGAAATAGAGTATAATATCGTCCGCGTACGCTGATACCACATGCGTCGTCTCACCCCTTCGTACACCTCTGTGTTGCGCGGACTTCCGGAGTTTGCATAGTAGAGGCTCTAGCGCTAGTATGAACAGCAGCGGGGATAATGGGCATCCCTGCCTGGTACCCTTAGCCACTGCCAATTGCGCCGATATGCACCTATTTGTGCGGACCCGTGCAGTTTGATATGTGTAAAGTAGTTTCACCCAACTAATGTACTCTATCGGTAGCCCAAAATATTCGAGTACCGCAAACTTGTAGTCCCACTTGATGGAGTCGAAGGCTTGCTTCAGGTCTAGTGATACGCAGCCCTCTGTCCCCGACCCTCCCGGTGTACCTAGCATGATTTGGCTGAGGCGCCGCAGGTTCATAGCAGTGCTTCTGCCCGGAACAAAGCCACACTGGTCTGGGTGTATGAGCGATGGAATGTATTGAGTCAGTCTGTTCGCTAGTAGTTTACTTAATATTTTGAAATCCGTGTTTAGTAGTGATAACGGTCTGTAATTTGCTATGCATAGGCCGTCCCTATCCGGTTTCAGCAGTGATACTATTAGTGCTTGTAGTGTGGACTGTGGAAGACCCCGGGACTTAAGTGCCTCCCTATAAACCTCCAGTAGTCGTGGTGCCAGAAGATCTATGAAGGCTCCATAGAATTCCACTGGCAGGCCGTCCGTGCCCGGGGCTTTGTTCCGTGGAAGGGCGCGGATGGCCTGTCTAATTTCTGCTACTGTGATGGGCCTTGCCAACTCTTTCCTCTGTCTCTCCTACAGTTTTGGAATTTCCAACCCCCTCATGAAGTCCCCGAGGGCCCCATCTGCCATGGGGTCGTGCGGGCCGTATAACGTCCCATAGTAGTCTTGAAACGCAGCGTTCACACTCAGTTGCGTTGTGGCCATGGTCCCCCCCCTGGTCAAGTACCTCCATTATGGGCAAGTGTATCGGGTCGTCTTTTACCAGCTGTGCTAATAAAGGTCCTGCCTTGTCTGCCTGTGCATGTTGTCTACTCGTGTACTCTCGGTAGTCAAGGATACGCAGCTCCTCTAACAGTTCTGCATGTTGGATGTGTGCTTCCTGTAGGGGCGTGAAAGGCACATTCGTGTCGGCAGCTTCACTCTCCAGTGGTGCTAGTCGTCCCTCTACATCCCGAAGTTTGTCCATCACAATGTGCCTCATGCCCACCCGTGTGCTCATCGCTTCACCCCGAATCGTGACCTTGAAAGCATCCCACTCCACCTGGCGGGCGCTCGCTGACCCCCTGTTTATGTCAAAGTAAGTTACAATGGCCATCTCTAGTGATGCGCGGAAAGTCGAGTCCTCTAATAGGTCCGGGTTAAGGCGCCAAGTTGGTATGGGAGTTGGGATCCTACCCCACTGAAAAGTGACTTCCACCGGACTGTGGTCTGAGAAAGTTTTCCCCATGTGTTCCGCCGTTAGAATCGACCCCAAGAGTGGCGTGGTGCAGAACACATGATCTATTCTGGTGTGCAACTTATGTGGTGGTGAATAGAATGTATATTCCCTGTCCAATATGTGTTTGCCACGCCATGCATCTGTTAATTGCCAGCCCTCTGCCCACTGCGCTAGCGCCTCAGCCTGTTTCCTACTTTCCGTGGCCTGTAATGGTGGGTGCGATCTTTCCATTGAGACATCTAGTACGGCATTAAAATCCCCTCCCAGCAACCAGGGAAAATCAGCCCAATCAGCCAGCACTCCGCTAAGCGTCACCAGGAACGCTGATTGGTTCGAGTTCGGTGCATAAACACTTCCCAACACAACAGGGCAACCATCCAGTAACCCCCGGACAAATACATATCTGCCATTCGTATCCGCCCTCAGCTCCACCAGTTTGAAGGGGACCGAGTTCCTCAGCCATACAGCTGCCCCTCTCGAAAAGGCTGAGTAAGAGGTGGCGAACAATTGACCCTTCCACTTCTTAAGCAATTTCCCACTTTCTGAGGTCGTTAAATGGGTTTCCTGAAGGCAGGCAATATTGACCTTCCTGCGATTCAGTTGAGCTAAGATTCTATGCCTTTTGTGGACCGACCCCATGCCACGAACATTCCAAGTGCACAATTTATAGTCATTAAGGGTCCCCATCCCTAGCGGCAGCAGGTGTAGTCGATGGATTCCGCACCATGGAGCGGGTATAATTAAACAACCATGAGTCTCGTGCCCGTACAAGAAACAACCCCGTAACTCCCAGGTCCCCGAACAAAACCTTCCGGGATCCAAACAGTAGAGCCCAACGTGGGCTTGTCTTACAGTTAAACATGTCTATACGGTGGGGGTCTGGGGCCTCTTACACCAGTCCAGAGTCAGTTGGTAGCACTCCATCGCACCAAGAGCAAAGAAGGCCCCCCCCCCCCCCCGATCGCCTCACAGATAATTCATACATTACCATCCGACTTGTCGCCTAGTCACAGTCACAGGTCATGCGCTTCTTGTGCCGTGATCTTGGGAAACAGCTGCAGGCTATCGGCAGACCCTGACACCTCCGTGTGGGTGGTAGAGCGGCTGGCTGAGGTGGCAGGGTCCCGGGCGTCGTGTTCAGCCAAGGCGGCCGATGTCAGATGGACCGGCCCCTCGGTCCTGGCCGATGACGGTCCCCCAGAGTCCGCGTGCCGGTGCATGTGTTCCTTGGTCGCTCCCCGCTGGTGTCGGCCTCCTTGGTGCGATGATCCCTCGCCGTGGTCCCCCCCAAAGGCATCCTGCGAGTTCGGGGGCGTCAGTGTCACCTCGATCCATTCCGCCGCCTCCTCCGGTGATTCAAAAAAGTAGGACCTATTGTTATAAAGCACCTTGAGTCGTGCCGGAAACAGCAGTGCGTACTTCAGATCTCTGTCCAGCAGCATGCGCTTAACTCCCAGGAACGTCGAGCGGGCCCTCTGCACCGCCGGGGTGAAATCTGGATACACAGAGATAGTCTTGTCCTCAAAGCGCAATGGGGCTTTCTCTCTTGCGGCCCTCAGGACCGAGTCACGGTCTTTGTAGTGTAGCAGGCGGGCAATTAAGGGGCGCGGTGACGCTCCCAGTTTAGGCGGCCTTGCCGGCATCCGGTGCGCTCTCTCCACGCTATATAGTGGCGTGAGGTCTTGGGGATCCACTATCTTTTTTAGCCAGTCCTCCACGAATTGGGTAGGGTCTTTCCTTCGCTTTTCTCTGGAATACCCAGTATGCGCACGTTATTGCGGCGGGCCCGCCCTTCCGCATCATCCAGCTTGTCCCAGATCGATTTGATCTGCTTGTCCATTTGCTCGAGTTTCGTAGAGTGGGAAGTTTGTTGTGGTATGAGGTCGTCTAGCGCTATTTTGTGCTCTTTGACTTTCTCCGCCAGCTTCGTATGGTCCGCCTTGAGCAGTGAGAGGCTCGTCGCCATGCTGTCCATTCGGGATTCGAGCGCCTCCCTGGACGCCTTGATCTCCATTAGTATAAGGTCCAGTTTCGCATCTTGTGAAGATTTGCCCGTCGGGGGAATCATCTCCACGTTCGAGGACGCCAGCGGGTCCTTCGAGCCAGTGGATTGAAGATCAGCTCCAGCTCCGTGGTCCTGCGCCTTGGTCCTGTTCCTGCCCATATTGCGCGTTGGATGTGTCCCCAGTGCTATTGGTCTGGGCCAGCGGCGAGGGGGCCCCAGTCGCGTGATATGCCGGTGTCCCCCACGTACAGTCGCCAGGGAGGGGTCACCCGTCGCCGCTCCTCCACGTCCGGCGTATGCAGGAGGCCTCACCAGCCCCCCCCCAGGGCCCGGCAGTCACAGTCAAGAAAAAGGGGGTTCAGGAATGGCGGCCCACACAGCTCTCCCGGGAGCTGGCACCTCTCACCCTTATTGCTCCAGGAAAGGGGGGGTAGGGGGCCACTCAAGGCTAAATGTTGTCTGCGGCGGGGTGCCTATTATCCCGCTCCGTGCACTGTACCTTCCGGCCGGCGGCCCGATTCAGCAGACAGTGTCCTCGTGGTGCCGGGGGTGGAGGGGGGGGGGGGGAGGGGGGGCCCTCTGTCCGGCCCGCCACCGACAATGGCCCGCGCAGTCCCTCCGGGCAGCGGCACTCGGGGCAGGTCAGTCTTGGCAGCGTTCCCAGGGGGTCCGTTGAGCGCGGCGGGGATAGGCGCGCTCAGGCCGTGAACTAACGCGGTCAGCGCCGCTTCCTCACCAGGCAGACAGGGCGGAACGGCAGTCCCCGCAGGCAGCGCCCTCACCGGCTTCGGGCTCCCGGGGTGATCGGCAGGTTGCTGTCAAGTGTCCCTCTCATGAGTCTTCCGCCGGCGTGTTCCGGCTCACCGCCCCTCAGCGTCCCAGGTTGCACCCGCAGCAGCCCTAGCCGGCTCTGGCCGCCCCCACACGCTAGACCGCCGCTCCACCTCGAGGGCCAGGCCGCTCCCGAATCACCGCCAGTAGACAGCCGTCCGCAGTCTTCCACAGTCGCTGATCGGCGTCGGGGGTCCGCACCGCCTCCCGGGACCGGGGGGTGTATCGTGGCAATCGGGGGGGGGGGTAGGGGGGTACAGGATATTCAGCTAGTGTAGGTGGTTATGGACGGAGCCTCGCTAGATCACGTCCGCCATGTTCGGTCCTTGGCCACGCCCCCCCATCCACACATCAATTGTTAATGCATCCACAATTAACTATTGTAGCATCGCAGTATGGCACACTTTACTTTTAAACATTTTCATCTAAAGCGCAGCATGCTACAATTCCAATCAAACCCACATAATTCTACTACACACCACATGCATACACTCCATAACACATGGCGAAAAGACATTGCCATTTACAATGCCATTAGATCAAACTCAAATAAATCCGAGACCTATTGCATTTCCAATGCTTGTTTACCTTGGTATGGTCATGCAATTGAACTAATACAATTTTACTTACTTACTATTCCTTTTCTTATATTCTAAGAAGGAAAAGAGGACATTAGAACATCACTCCTCCCCGTTGGTGGTCAATACTTTAATCAGTTTTCAGAACCTTGTCTTTTCCAGTTCTGAGTTGACACCGGTGCTGGCGAATGATGGGATACACTTTCCCCGCCCCTTAGGAGGCCTGTATTCACACAGAACCATTTAAGACAAATGCTAGTGCAGTGTTCCACCATAAAGTTATGTATATGCACTACTGCCTTTTTTAGGTCGAGTAATTTATTACTCAAAACTATTGTGTTGAAACCAACTCTTAAAACCAAGGGCTTTGGGGGATTACGCACAGTGCATGTGCCCGTGCACGCGCTTTTCTCCCAAGCCTCGGCATCACACTTCAAAGGAATTCCTTCCGCTCCTTATCTCCTCAGGCACTTAGCGTCTACGTGTGTCTCCCAGGCTCCTCGCAGTGCCATATGTCCTCACGGCATCACACTTCTAACGTGAACGACCGTCTGCTCTTTGGAATGCTGGCATGGTTGCCCAGTGCTGCCTGATCTTCTTCAAAGGCAGCTTGTAACCCGAGCTGCCCTCTGCCTTTGCATTCTGAACTCTTTCTTGGATTTCACACACAGTCCATAGCGCTTCCTTCTACCTTTCACCAGGCACACACACACACACCACCAGCCATCAGTGCACGCTTTCACCAGGCACACACACACACACACCACCAGCCATCAGTGCACGCATTCACCAGGCATACACACCACCGGCCGTTAGTGCACGCTTTCATCAGGCACACACACATATCACCAGCCATCAGTGCACGCTTTCACCAGGCATACACACCACCGGCCCTCAGTGCACACTCTCACCAGGCACAGACACCATCAGCCATCAGTGCCCACATTCACCAGGCATACACACAACCGCCATCAGTGCACAGTTTCACCAGGCACACACACACACCACCAGCCATCAGTGCACGCTTTCACCAGGCATACATACTACTGGCCGTCAGTGCACACTTTCACCAGGCACACACACACACCACCAGCCATCAGTGCACGCTTTCACCAGGCATGCACACCACCGGCCGTCAGTGCACACTCTCACCAGGCACAGACACCATCAGTCATCAGTGCACGCTTTCACCGGGCACAAACACCACCAGCCGTCAGTGCACGCTTCCACCAGGCACACACCAGCAAACGGCAGTGCACGCTTTCACCAGGCACACACACCACCAGCCGTCAGTGCACGCTTTCACCAGGCACACACCACAAGCTGTCAGTGCACGCTTTCACCAGAGACACACACTACCAGCCATCAGTGCACGCTTCCAACAGGCACACACACCACAAGCCGGACAGGCACACACACACCACCAGCCATCATTGCATGCTTTCAACCGGCACACACTCACACCACCAGCCATCAGTGCACGCTTTCACCAGGCATAGACTCCACTGGCCGTCAGTGCACACTTTCACTGAGCACAGACACCATCAGTCAGTGCACGCTTCCACCAGGCACACACCACCAGCTGTCAGTGCACACTTTCACCAGGCACACACACACACCGCCAGCCATCAGTGCATGCTTTCACCAGGCATACACACCACCGGCCGTCAGTGCACACTTTCACCAGGCACACACACACCACCAGCCATCAGTGCACGCTTATACCAGGCATACACACCACCGGCCGTCAGTGTACGCTTTCACCAGGCACACACACACACCACCAGCCATCAGTGCACGCTTTCACCAGGCATACACACCACCGGCCGTCAGTGCACGCTTTCACCAGGCACACACACACACCACCCGCCATCAGTGCACTCTTTCACCAGGCACAAACACCACCAGCCGTCAGTGCACGATTCCTCCAGGCACACACCACCAGATGTCAGTGCAAGCTTTAAGCAGGCACACACACCACCAGCCGTCAGTGCGCGCTTCACCAGGCACACACCACCAGCCATCATTGCATGCTTCCACCAGGCACACACAGCACCGGCCAGGCACACACACAGCACCAGCCATCAGTGCATGCTTTCAAAAAGCACACACACACCACCAGCCATCAGTGCTCGTTTTCACCAGGCATACACACGACCGGCCGTCAGTGCACACTTTCACCGGGCACAGACACCATCGGTCGTCAGGGCACGCTTACACCAGGCACACACCACCAGACGTCAGTGCATGCTTTCACCAGGCACACACACACACACACACCGCCAGCCATCAGTGCACGCTTTCACCAGGCACACACCACCAGCCGTCAGTGCACGCTTTCACCAGGCACACACACACACCACCAGCCATCGGTGCACGCTTCCACCAGGCACACACACCACCAGCCGGCCAGGCCCACACACACCACCAGCCTTCAGTGCACGCTTTCACCGGGCACACACACCACCAGCCATCAGTGCACCATTTCTACAGGCACACACACCACCAGCCATCAGTGCACACATCAATTGTTAACGCATCCACAATTAACTATTGTAGCAATCACAGTATGGCACACTTTACTTTTAAACATATTCATCTAAAGCGCAGCATGCCACCATTCCCTCACCCTCAGCACCCTCACACACTCTGCAATGGAACATACACTCCAAATACCACTCAGTACCACATAATTACACTGCACTCAATGCAACATACACTTTAAATACCACTCAGTGCCACATAATTACACTGCACTCAATGCAACATACATTCCAAATACCACTCAGTGCCACATAATTACACGCCACATAATTACACTGCACTCAATGCAACATACATTCCAAATACCACTCCGTGCCACATAGGTATATGCAACATAATTACACTGCACACAATGCAACATACATTCCAAATACCACTCAGTGCCCCATAATTACACACCACATAATTACACTGCACTGAATGCAACATACACTCCAAATACCACTCAGTGCCACATAATTAAACTCCACATAATTACTCTGCACTCAATCCAACGTACATTCCAAATACCACTCAGTGCCACATAATTACACACCACATAATTACACTCTACTGAATACAACATACACTCCACACAATACCACTCAGTGCCACATAATTACACTGCACTCAATGCAACATACATTCCAAATACCACTCAGTGCCCCATAATTACACACCACATAATTACACTGCACTGAATGCAACATACACTCCAAATACCACTCAGTGCCACATAATTAAACTCCACATAATTACTCTGCACTCAATCCAACGTACATTCCAAATACCACTCAGTGCCACATAATTACACACCACATAATTACACTCTACTGAATACAACATACACTCCACACAATACCACTCAGTGCCACATAATTATATGCTACATAATTACACTGCGCTCAATGCAACATACACTCCAAATACCACTCAGTGCCACATAATTACACGCCACATAATTACACTGCACTGAATGCAACATACACTCCAAATACCACTCAGTGCCACATAATTACACGCCACAATTACACTGCACTCAATGCAACATACACTCCAAATAACACTCAGTGCCACATAATTACACAGCACTCAATGCAACATACACTCCAAATACCACTCAGTGCCACATAATTACACGCCACTTAATTACACTGCACTCAATGCAACATACACTCCAAATACCACTCAGTGCCACATATTTACACTGCACTCAATGCAACATACACTCCAAATACCACTCAGTGCCACATAATTACACGCCAGATAATTACACTGCACTCAATGCAACAGACACTCCACACAATACCACTCAGTGCCACATAATTATATGCTTCATAATTACACTGCGCTCACGGCAACATGCACTCAAAATACCACTCAGTGCCACATAATTACACGCCACAATTACACTGCACTCAATGCAACATACACTCCAAATAACACTCAGTGCCACATAATTACACAGCACTCAATGCAACATACACTCCAAATACCACTCAGTGCCACATAATTACACGCCACTTAATTACACTGCACTCAATGCAACATACACTCCAAATACCACTCAGTGCCACATAATTACACAGCACTCAATGCAACATACACTCCAAATACCACTCAGTGCCACATAATTACACGCCACATAATTTCAATGCAACATACACTCCAAATACCACTCAGTGCCACATACTTATATGCAGAAAGGTATAGATGCCTTCAAGGGGATTTGTTTAACAAAATATAATTAAACGTTATTCAACTAACTCTTTAGGACAAGTCAATGGTCCTTTCAAGAATAAGGACCATTGACCTGTCCTAAAGAGTTAGTTGAATCACGTTTAATTATATTTTGTTAAACAAATCCCCTTGAAGGCACCTATACCTTTCTACTTACTCACTCAAGCCCTCAAGGGTATTTTGGGATGCTCACTGTTCCTTAATCACATAGTTATATGCAACATACACTCCAAATACCACTCAGTGCCACATAGTTACACGCTACATAATTACACTGCACTCAATGCAACATACACTCCAAATACCACTCAGTGCCACATAATTAAACTCCACATAATTACTCTGCACTCAATGCAACGTACATTCCAAATACCACTCCGTGCCACATAATTACACGCCACATATTTACACTGCACTCAATGCAACATACACTCCAAATACCACTCAGTGCCACATAATTACACGCCAGATAATTACACTGCACTCAATGCAACAGACACTCCACACAATACCACTCAGTGCCACATAATTATATGCTTCATAATTACACTGCGCTCAACGCAACATGCACTCAAAATACCACTCAGTGCCACATAATTACACGCCACATAATTACACTGCACTCAATGCAACATACACTCCAAATACCACTCAGTGCCACATAATTACACAGCACTCAATGCAACATACACTTCAAATACCACTCAGTGCCACATAATTACACGCCACATAATTACACTGCACTCAATGCAACATACACTCCAAATACCACTCAGTGCCACATAATTACACAGCACTCAATGCAACATACACTTCAAATACCACTCAGTGCCACATAATTACACGCCACATAATTACAATGCACTCAATGCAACATACACTCCAAATACCACTCAGTGCCACATAATTACACGCCAGATAATTACACTGCACTCAATGCAACATACACTCCAAATACCACTCAGTGCCACATAATTACACGGCACACAATTACACTCTACTGAATACAATATACACTCCCCATATTACCACTCAGTGCCATATAATTACATGCCTCATACTTACACTCTGCGCAATGCAACATAAGTACACTTTATCTATCTGTCTATCTATCACCCTTCTATCTGTCTATCTCTCTATCACCCTCACTCTATCGCCCTCACTCTATCTATCTATCGCCCTCACTCTACCTATCGCCCTCCCTCTGTCTATCTATCGTCCTCACTCAATCTATCTATCTATCGCACTCACTCTATCTATCTATCGCATCACCACAGTATCACTCAGCACCACCAGAGCATCACTCAGGGGTACCACAACATCACTATGCGCTACCACAGCATCACTGAACGCCACAGCATCACTTGTCGCCACCACAACATCACTCCGCGCCACCACAGCATCAATCTTTGCAACCATTCAACAACTGGTTCAAATATGTTCTCTCAATGTTTCAAGCTTCATTACAAATGTCACAAAAATATGTTAATAGTTCACTTCTGTTCTTGGATTTTCATCACAATAAAATACAATGAACATAATCTTCACAAAAGTTATTTACAAAAGCTATTGCCATTATAAATTACAATAACTTTTAAGTATTAATTATTAAAAAAATAAATGCCATTTTTATTTGTAATATCAATACATCTAAGTCACGTAAATACAACACATATTGCATTACAAATGCTATAGGTGTCACATTTGCGAAAGTTAAAACTATTGGCATTGTAAATGACAGCTATTCAATTCACTATTTTCTAAACCAACACATAAATAAAAAATTTGTCATTTACAATACCAATAGCTCAAACTTTCCTAATGCGAGACCTATTGCATTGCAAATGCTTGTTTCCAATTAGGTCAGAAGTATGTTCCGTGAAGTCTCTGCTACCGGGGTTCTGGTTTGTTTAGCAGAAAAAAAAACATTGGCATAGCCAGCAGTATCTCTTGCGTAGGAGAGACCTATTAACTTTGTCAATGCTTGTTTCAATTGCCATGTATGGTCGTGGTCCAGTCTTTCTTTACTTTCTAGTGCCGTTCCCTTTGGTCCATGATAGGTTGGGATCATGGCTGCAATCAATGCCTCGTGGAGGACAGCGCGTCTCTTTGCTCCGTTCTGTCGTGCTCGCGGCTTCTCCAGCCTCGCAGGTACTGAAAAAAATAAAAATAGCCCGTGCTATCCAAAGCGAACTTTAACCTGGGGCTTGATATGTTGCTCTCGCAGTGGACCGACGTGCGCTGCAGCTCACGTGAGGTCTGAGAACGCGTCGCAGGGTTAAACTAAAGTGTGCAAAGTGAGGGGAGTGGCCTTACACGAACAGCGCTCACCAGGGATAGACCGCGGCCATGTTAGTCGTGTGGATTAAAAGGAGGGTCCAAACTGTAAAAGAAAATATCTTACAGTCCTTGTTTTTAGATGTGTGTAAATGCATGTGTTAGTTTAAAGAGAGAGAAGCTGGTAACACGAACGCTACACTGACAATGCTGCTAAGTCATGTTAATTTTGAGTAGATGTGGCGTTAGGCCACAGCTGCCGTCTTTGGAACGGGAAACCAGGTTCCAATCTCGACATCGGCTCCACATTCTGTGATTCTGGGAAAATCACTCAATCTTCTAGTGCCTAAAAAAAAAATGTGTCCATGTGTAAGGTTATTGGTGCACCTGTCAAGAGAGCCATAACCCGTGCTTTAATTGGGAAAAAATAAGTGCAGGTACTCATTAAAATGAGCTAGAGGTGTAGTGGGCGGGGCTAAGGGCAGGACATGATGATACTTAACGTCTATAATCGAAGCATCACACACCAAAACACATGATAACTGTTTATTTAAACAAAGCAGGTTAACTGATCACACAAAATGAAAGAGAAATGCAATAATATGTCAACATTTCCTTTTTTGGCAATAGTTGCACCTTCTTAATGCCATACTCTTAATTGCTGTTGTTTAGCACAATACTATATATTTCTGAGCAAGTGAGTAGGAATAAACTGAAAACACCCCCACTTCGAACCAAAGCTCTTATGGCACCAAGCAAATGAAGCAAATCATCATGACCCTCCCCAGAAGATATCTCTTGTCTCTTCCATCGATCTATCCATTCATCATTTCATCCAACCATTTACCTGCTGATGTTCACCATTTACTGTTTACATTCTGTTGCCTATTCAGTTTTTTATCCATCATTCAGTTGATTTTCACGATTCCATCTGTCCACCCTTAATATCCAAAACTATCCATCCTTCCTTAAACCTATCCATTAATCTTTTCATCCATCTCTTTATCCACCTTTTCACTCATCCATCAATCCTTTCGCTCATCTATCCATCAACCCTTTCACTCCTTAATATCATCCACCCTTTCACTCTATCCCTCCTTTCACTCATCCATCATCCACCCATCCATCATCCACCATCCACCTTTTCATCTATCCTCTCTACCTTTCATTCATCCATCCAATATTTATCTTATCCACCCATCATCGGCACTTATATCCAATCATCCACCCTCTTTCACCCATCCATCCACTCATCCATCCATTCATCTACACATCCACCCTTGCTCACTCATCCACTTATCCACTCACTCACTCATCAACCCTCCCTGCTACGTTATTTATGAACCTGTGTCGCCAGGCAGACATGTACACATGAAGGGCCACCCATTTTCTTTAAAATACCTCCTGAGAGTGTCTTGATTCTTTCTCTCACTTTTTTCTTACAAGAAACAGACTTACAAATGCAGGCAAACAGTCAAACATAAGCAGACACACAAAAGATTTTGGTATGTTAAAAGCCATGTTATACTCTTCACCATGGCTTTTTTAATTGCCACTGCCAGGTGATTGCCAGGATTTCTGTGTTTACGCAAATGCACAGTTTAGTGTGAATGTGTTGACAGCACAGGGCCAGAATGGACCCCAGAGCTGCCAAGGTTTCAGATTGCTATGTGTGACATTTTCATATTTTCATTGTAATTATGAGTGACATTTCAACAATATGAGTGACACTTTCTCACTAGCAAAATGAGGGAATCATATAAATATATAAAATGACACATTTGAGTAGAGCTGCTAATGTTTCAGATTGCTTATGTGTGACATTTTCATAGATTCTGTGGATTTACAAGAGTCAGGCAACAACTAGATGTGTAACACTTAGAGGGGTACCTTCTTGCGAGCATAACCATGGTATAAAGTCAATGGAAATAGACAAATATAAAAAATCACACTCATTTGAGCAACAAGAAGTCAAACTCTGCAGCAGGTGCTTTTAATAAAAATCAGCACCCTCCACCCCAACCTCCGCTTCAGGTGTGGCCAAACCACATGTAACAAAGGGATCTCTGTGACAAAAACAGCAACTCACTGAGCTATCCACATACAATACAATATGCCCTTTTGAAGGCGCATCAACCATCTAAGCTACTTAATGGTCAGAGTGCAAACTGTCAGTAGAGAAAACTCTGACTTCTCTACAGCAGCAACTATAATCCCATGAGTTATCTCTGATTTAGCAAGTCTAACTGTGCTGAGAATATAAAGGGCGCTGCTTTGTAGTGTGACTGTCAAGCAGGGATGTTAAACACTTTACACTTCTAACAAATCAGTAAAACTGCTAGTTTAGACAAAAAGTAGCGCATATTCAGCACAGACAGACAACTCGTGTGCCCATTTGCAAGGCCCTCTGCCGAGCTGGATGGAGCTCCTAATCATTTTTGTAACAAACAGTTTAAATGTCAGCAGCAGAAGAATATTAAATTATCTCTTTACAGCTGTCAGAACGATCCACCGAGGAGCTGCTGGGCTGGCACCGTGTGGATCGCTAGCCTGTCTCTTCGTCAGAGAGTCAGACAGCGAGCCTCTGCCTGTGTCATCTGCTCCCACTATGAGACTCACAATGGCGTGGTGAGTCTGGGGCAGAAGTTGGGATCTGCTAGGCACAGCAATAGCACATCATGTCGAGGTCAGGAGGAAGTGAGCAGGTGATCGAGTCTCGAACACCGGCTTCCTCCTTCAACTCCACTCCCTATTTCAATGTGCCTTGGCCGTACGCGCAGCGGGCGGGCGCAGCGGGCGCGCCTAAGGCAAGCCCGTCTGCGCCCGTCAGCGCTAAGGCAGGGCTCAGGACGAGCCATGCTGCCGGGTTGGATCCCACTCATCACATTGGTCCACGTATCCGGTATTCCAGCTCGGCATTAAGGTCCTTGCGAGGCCCATGTTGCGCCTCCTATCGCATGTTTACCGCGGACCCGGTAAGTGTTCTGGCTTGTCCTGACTGCGGCTTTCTTCCCTCCATTCAGCTCCGGTCGGAGGCACGGTGTATCGATACCTGCCTCACGGCCAGTTTTAAAGCCTGTCTTATTAATTCCAGATCTCTCAAACGGCACCATGTTGATATTGCCGATCTGGTTATGGATACTGACCTTGATCTCCTATTTGTGACGGAGACCTGGTTAGATGCATTCTCTAATCCGATAGTCACTTTGGCCACCCCCGCTGGGTATAAAATACACTGGTTTGACCGCCCACTGGGGAGAGGGGGGGTGTTGCCATATTGTACAGAGATTGCTGGGTCCTTCAGGGGGAAGCATCGAATAATTGGGTAGACTGTGAGGCTCTAGACTTCAGTCTGCAATTGTCGCCCCATTTTACCTTGGGCGGCTGTTTACTATATCACCCTCCGGGCCCTGCTGGGTTCTTTTTGGACACTTGCGGTGACATTATAGCGGAGAGAGCCCTTAGGTTTTCTAAATTCCTTTTGCTGGACGACTTCAATTTTCATCTAGACTCAGCAGAGTCGCCGGCCGCCGCCACTTTTCGGGATATCCTCCAGTTAGCTATGCTCTCCCAAAGGGTGGGTGATCCCACCCATAAGGGGGGGTCATACCTTGGACCTCATTTGTTCCAACTTCTCGGTCCTGGTGCAAAAACCCCTCCCGGTCACCTGGTCAGATCACTTTCCAGTATTCTTTTCGTGGACGACTTTGCGAGAACGCCCACCAGTCTGCCATCGTGCCCCAAAGGCCAAGAAGATTGATGCTGCACTTCTGAGCGCTAAGCTGGTGGTCTCAAGCCCGACTCTTGGGGGCACCTTATCGGATAATGTTACCACGTTTTCGAGCTGGATTAGTGATGCCGTTGTGGGCCTCTCGGCCGCCGGCCCTTGTAAGTTGGGGAGAGAAACCCCGTCCAAGCCTTGGTTCACCGCAGAGCTGAGGGATCTCAAACACTCTTGTAAGGTTTTGGAGAGAATATGGAGGGCCAGTGGCTATTGTCCTTTGGCCAAACAGGCTCTTAGGGACAAACAGAAAGTGTACTACACAGCCATCTCCTCAGCAAAAAGTTCCCATTTTGCCGCTCGCATTGATAGGGCGAACAATAATGCGAAGGAAATCTTTGCCATTGTGCAGAGTTTTGTGGCTCCTTGTGCACAGGAGGCTGTTGCTACCCCCTCAGTCACTTGGGCGAACACCTTGTCCAATCACTTTAGGGAGAAAATCAGGGATATTCAAGATTCCTTCCCAAAAATTGTGACGCCTGCTTTGCCCTTGGGGGGGTCTTGTGTGGCAAAGGACCTGGATTATTCCCTTTCTGCCTTTAGCCCCATCAACCTCTTGGCCTCCCGCAAAATCCTCGGGGCTCTGAAATCTGGTTCCCCCCACGACGCCTGCGCGGCTCGGTTGCTGGCAGATCTAGCTGACTCGATTAACCCAGAAGTTAATAATCTGATTAATCAGTCACTTCGCGAGGCACATGTCCCGCTTGCTTGGAAGCAGGCCCTTTTATTGCCTTTACTCAAGAAGCCCACTCTCGACCCCTCGCTTCCTGGTAATTACAGACCTATTTCTCTTTCGCCTAGCTTGGCCAAGGTCTGCGAAAAGGTGGTCACTTAGCAGCTAACCAACTATGTGGCGAAGTCGGGCGCGCTACATCCTGCGCAATCGGGGTTTCGGGTTGCCCACAGCACAGAGTTGGCATTGTTGGAGGTGGCTGAGGCTATTAGGGACTGTTTGGATGCCGGCGGGAGAGCAGCCTTGGTGATGCTGGATCTCTCAGCGGCTTTCGACACGGTTCCTCACTCTCTCCTTCTTAACCGACTTGCCGATATCGGCATTACGGGTATGGCGTGGAGTTGGTTGCTATCCTTTTTGGAGGACAGGTCACAGCAAGTCTGGCTGCCTCTGTTTTCCTCGTCATCCTCCCCTCTCTCCACTGGTGTCCCGCAGGGCTCTTCCCTTAGCCCTCTTTTGTTTAACATCTTTATGACTCCCCTGGTTTACCTCGCGGAGTCACTGGGGACTAGGGGGATGGCATATGCGGATGCCACACAGTTGTTGTTCACCTGGAGAAGGGGTGAGGACTCGGTCATCATGGTTCAGCGTTGTCTTTCTGCGGTGTTTCGCTGGCTGGCCAATGCACAACTTAAGTGCAACGAGGAGAAGTCGGAGGTGCTCCTGTTTGGGGCATTTCCTGCTGGCTTTAGAACTAGACTATGGCCTCCGGACTTTCCGCCCCTTCAATCAGACAAGGGCCTTGCAAAAAACTTGGGGGTGTGGTTTGAGGAAAATCTGAATTTTGCGACGCATGTCAAAAAACTCACAGGGACTTGTTTTGGTATACTTAAAACCCTGCGAAAATTCCTCCCCCTTCTGCCTATGGAGGCCAAAGAAACAGTAGTCCGGGCTTTGATCCTTTCGCGGTTGGATTATTCCAACGCGCTTTTAGTTGGTTGTCCAGGCTATTTGATAAAAAAGTTACAGGTAGTCCAAAAACGCGGCTGCTCGGCTCCTACTGGGCCTCTCTTCCAGGCAGAGTGTGCGGGTCCAGCTCCGCCACCTTCATTGGCTCCCTGTTGAGGTCCGTTTGAAATTTAAAATGTTGGTCATTGTCCAACGGGCCTTGTATGGATTGGGCCCATTCTATCTGCAGAAGCGTTTTACTTTTTATTCCCCCACTAGGACTCTGCGGTCTTCGGACCAACTCCTTATCCAGACTCAGCGTTTTTTGCGCCATAGGTTAGGTGGCTGCTCTTTCACCCGTAAAGCTGGCCTAGCCTGGAATGAGCTTCCTCTTGCTCTTAGGAAGGTTGCTGATCCGACTGTCTTTAAAAAGAGCCTAAAACACTATTGTTCTGAGCCCATTCTTTTGAGGCTTTGCCTGCTGTGTTGGTGGGCGGGGATTCAGGGTAGCAGCGCCGGGATACTCTGAGTAACTGTGCGCTTTAGAAATGCAGGATAACATAACATAACATGCAGCAGGGAAATTTCATGGGTGCACTGGGGCCCGGCTGGCAGGCAGGAAATGAAACATCCTGCCACAGCATTGGCATATAAGAAGCAGACCGGCCAATTGTGCAGAAAGCAGTTATATTAGCGCTCCAGGGGCTTCTTCGATCGCATTGTCTGGGCATTAACACTCACATCAAGAGAAAGGACGTGTGAGATTCCGCTGTCCTTTCCTCTGATAACATTTCTATGTTCAAAGTGTTACCCTGCACTGACTTTAACATATCATACCATAACGTCCCCCTCCGGCTCACCAGCACAGCCATGAGCCTAGCTTTTCATAAGTACCAGTACTCTCCTCAGAAGAAAAGAAGTGCCGGTACTCAAAGTGATAAATTTAGAAAGTGCCGGTACTCAGTACCGGTGAGTACCAGCCCATTTAAAGCACTGGCAATAAACTTCAGACTGAGTTCGCGCTATATAAAACTGAAAAAGAGCACCAAGAAAATCAATATCACTTTGTGTAATATAAGTGGTGCTCATGTAAAGCGCCCAAAAAACTTCAGATGGTTTTCGTGTTATGTAAAATAAATAAAATGTCAACTTGTCCTCTCTTGGGAAAGCTTACATCTGAGCGAAAATGCTGACGTCTCTTCTTAAAATTCTATGTCCGGACCGGAGGCTCCGATTATGCTTATCTCATCTCTTTACTAGAAATGCTCAGAAGCCAATCACGAAACAGTAAAGAAAAACACAACTACAATACCCATGAGTACTCTAGGTATCACCTGGTAAACCATAGAGTAGCCATTATAAAAGGTCCCCTAGAGAATAGTACATCCTCTTTCTTTGCTGCTCCGCAGCCAGTGAAGTGTGTTCTCTCCTTATATGTTTTTCATTACTTGCATTGCTTGTGCTTTATTTCTTACTGTATGCATATATTTGCTAACTGTTGTGCTGCCTGTCTTCGCGCTGTGTCTTGCGCTGTGCCGCTGTGTTCTTCGGCTTTCTGGCAGCGTTTGCAAGTGTCACGCTGTGTTGCGGTCCTTTGTTGTTGCCGCCGTTGCAGGGAGCGCGTGTTTGCCTCCCCGGTTTCGGGCGCTTGGCGCCCGCGCCTTTTCTACGTGGAGTGGGAGACACGGAGACCCAGAGGTTGCACGCGCGCTGCTCGTGCGGACCTCTCCTAAGCATTTAATCAGGCGCCCGTTACCGCGCATGTGCGGTGGCCATTTTCATTGTTTATTTCCGTGTTGTCACAGAGTTTTACACGCCGGAGCAGCGTTTTTCTTGCTCAAGCCCACAGCCTGCGCTTATGGTCCCCAGTTTACGCCCAAATTGCATATTTATAATTTGGGCTGCATAATTTTCATAGGCATTGCCTAGAGTGGCCTGTATGTTGTGAGAAGTTGGCCTGGTATAGGGTGTTCACTATTCTAGTGATCACCTTGCACCAGTCCAAACAACCCTTATGGTGATGGTTGTAAGTCAACCTTATAGACCAGCTATCCTAGTGGTAGTGTGGACAGAACAGTCTTAGGCTGAAAGACTCTTGAGGGCGTGTAAAGCCAGCTGTTTTACCATATGTAACCCCTTGAATATCAAATTAAAAGACACCACACAGGATATATATAAAATATATATGTATTTATTTCTGACACACACCTCTGAATGAGGTCAGAGGCCAAAGCACATAACAAGACACTTAGTTAATATACGTTAAGTTGCACAATTTACGGTTAGGCCCTAGGAGCGAAGCAAACCATATAATAAGAAAGTGGTATAAGTACCACGTCACGAGAAATGGAAAGGCCGAGGGCCTAGGGAATCGCTGGGGCTACACTATCTCAACAATAGTTTAGAAGTAGGAGGCCCACAAGCGGCGCATGCAGTGTCTTTACACACACTGGGGATTCAATGCAAAGTCAATGGGAACTTAGAAGTTAGATATAGAAGGATTTAGGACACTTACGGTTGAGCTAGGAGGAAACAACTAGAGGCTTAGACACTTGGATAGTCACTACCCTTGGGAGCACCGAAGTACTCGGGTTACCTCACCCATGGACGGCGGGTGCATAGGTGTGAAGATGTGTCGGGTTTTGTCGTTGAAGCCTATGGAGACCTGAAGAAAGATGCTGCAGGCGACCAGGAGGAAGATGTCCGGGTGGATCGAGGATGAAGAGGACCTGAAAGCAGAGGGGACAGAGTCTGGGTCACTAGCCAGTGACCGGGTGGAACCAGGAAGGAACCAGACGACGTCGAGGAGCAATCAGGTGCTGTCTTGAAGCTTGTCTTGGCAGCCAAGTGGACCAGGAGGCGTCGACGATGACCAGGTGCTGGAGACGGGCTGTCCCACGAAGGATCTCGCAGATGGAGGGGTCGACTTCCGGATTGGAGTCGACAAGCCTTGGCAGCGGCAACCCACGCAGGATACAACAAAGGCTTCTGGTGCAGACCAGCAAGGTCTGAGGTGCTTCACCTTTGCAGGGAAGCAAGGGCCAGTCTGGAGCAACCAGACCAGCGAGGTGGTTAAAAAAGATTGTCGTCACAGAGGCTACTAGCCAACGGGCCAGGAACCGGACAACGCGTTGAGCAGAACAAAAGCAGAAGGGCCCCGCGTAGAACTCGTGGAGTGTGGGGGGGCTGATCTTCGTTGCAGATTGAGCTCGGGTTCGGGGCTTCTCAATCCCCAGTGCACAGCTTCGAGGGTGCCTCAGGACCTGCACAAGTAGCAAGTTGCAGGCTTTTCAAGATGTCCGGTCCCACGTGTCTCGTCGCCTCCACGGATCTCAGCTATGCTGCAGTCATGAAGAGAGGGTCAGAGAGGTCTGGAAGTCTGGGTATTGTCAGGCTCTGTGCTCGGGTTCCGGCGGGAACGTCAACAAAGCAAGCCGTTGATTTGCTGGATGGTGCCTGGTTACCCAGGGTGGTCACTCCTTGGCCACAAGGGAGATTCTTCAGTCTTCAGCTTCAGCAGAATGTCGAAGGTCCAGAGTTTTGTTTTGGGTTTCAGTCAGGATCTAATCTAAAGTCTCAGGACTCAGCTCCTACCTTTATACAACTAAAAGGGGCTGGATTACTGACTAGGTCCCTCCAGTGGGTGGGAGCAGGAAGGGGGGTGGTTACACCCCCTCTCCTTTGTCCAGTTTCGCGCCAGAGCTTGAGCTGGAGTGCCCCAGCAACCGGTTTGAACTGGGGTATGCATGGAGCACCTAGTGTGCCCCAGGCAGTGTCTCATTCTATTCAGCCCTCCCTGTCCCAATGCACAAAGTCCTGTCTGGGGTGGTGCTCGCACCTTCCCAGGCAGGAAACCTATTGTCCAAACCTCCGTGACTGGAAGGACTCCCAGCAGCAGGAGGTCAGACTTGTCTCGGTGGCAGCAGCGTCCATTTTGTGACGCTGGGGCTCTGGTTAACTTTAACCGGGATAGTCAGCAACAACATGTCTTCTCCCTCTAGAAGGGTGGAATGCTACCCACGTCGACAGAATTGGCGAGGGGGTAGTATTCCAAAGCGTATGACACCTTACACGACATGTTTGGATAAAGCCAAACCAAAGTTAGCATTAACCGCGAGGATTATAATGCACTTAAGAGTATTTGGCATGGCGATATCATAGAACAGCTTTAAGGACATGGTTCTGGAAGCTGCAGACAGGCTCAGCTCATGCTAGAGCACCATCTCACACATAACCAAGCACTCTGCCTCCAGGATTGTTAAGGCCTGCCATAGGAGTGACTTATAGGTTACAATGTATCTATATATAAGTAGGTAGAGGAATACTATACCTAAGCAAGGGGTGATTACATGACCTTGCCCCAGCTGAGTGATCAGTTGTGTCTATTTGAGTGGGCAGCCAGGGGTGGCATACTACATGCCGCAGCCCCTGGTAGGCCTTGGTTACACCTATTCCCTGAGTACCTAGGGTACACTTCTACAGGGGCTGACAAGGTGAACCAATTCCCAATTGTGGATGTACCTAGAGTACATGGTGTAAATTTAGAGAGAGTGCATCTGTGCTGTGGGTCTGATTAGCAGGCCCACAGCCATATCTAAGTCGAAAACCAGTCAAGCAAAGCAAAAAGTGCAGGTGACCATAGGAAGCAGACCCTACTCTCCTACATCTGTCAGCAAGCCCTCCCTCCACACTTAAATTTAGTTTCAGTCAGGTGGCTACCTGCATTGCATTGGCTTGCTTTGGGGTTGTCACTCCCCCTCAGATAATTGCCTTTGGCACTTTTCGGATTTTCCCTTCCTCTTGTGGGCGTGCATTGTTACACTTTGTGTAATTATGGGAGATTATTACGAGGAAGAGGGCTATTATTATGATGAGGAAGCCTCTGTATGGAACAGGATTTGGTGGAGGCACTGGATCAGGGTGTCCAGCATTCTGTTAATAAGGCGCTGGTTCGCGCAATTGCACCCTTGAAGCGTCATCTTTCAAATTATGCTTTGCAGCAAGGCTGGTTGCCTTCTTCTTCCGGACGCACTTCTAAATCTCCCAAAAATCCAAACCAGTCTGATTTTGCCAAACTGGCCAAGGCGCTGTCTTCAGAGCAGGCTTCTGGGAAATCATCCAAAGATGCTCGAGCATCTTCACCTCTTCAGCGGACGGTGAGGATACGTCTTCTTCTTCGTCCTCTGATCATGATCTTCCTCCTCCAGCTAAGAAGGCTCGTAAGGAGCACTTTGTGGATGCGCCATCGCATCCCAAACTACTTACCTTCGATCCTACTGACATTATACATCCAAATTCGACATCTTGGCTTCCATCTCCAGAAATGGTGGAGTATATACAGGTGCATATTCGCCAGCCATTCGAACGGGATGTACGGGCCCGTCTTAGGTCGGAGTGCCCGCGGCCTGATTGAGCGGACACCCCTGAAGTGGATCCCACAATGGTTACGTATCTCAAGAAATATGCCAAGGATCCAAAAAAGGGCATAGACAGGGCTTGGTAATCGTGCCAGGATAAAATGTTAGATCTTCTGGGTCCCCTTACAAAGATTCTAGACTTGGGCTTTCGGGCTAAGGAGTCTGCCACTATCATAGATCCTGACAAGTTGATTGGTTGGTCCCAGAGGGCCATCTGCCAGTTAGGGAATGCCAACTGTGCGATATCATGTGAGCGCCGTAGCTCTATTATGTTAAAACTGGATCCCAAGTTGGCTGAGTTGGCTATGTCAGAATCTGGTTCTCTTGCTCAGGGTTTGTTGTTTGGCCAGCCATTCCTTAAGGAGTTAACCAAATTTGTCGCAACTTTTAGTGGCCTTGACTAAGCTCAATCTTCTTTACGACGGGCATTCCGCCCGGTTTTTAGAAGGGCCGGACGCTCGTTCGGCCGTGGATCTAACCAAAAGAACCAACGTGGATATCAGTCCCAGAGAGAAGATGGTCAGGATTCCTCTTACACCAGTAATAATTCCAACTTCTATCCCTCCCGCAAGGGAAGAGGACAATTCAAGAAAGGACGCTAGGGTGGAAACCAGGGAGGACACCACAACTCCTCCAATTCAGGTGAGCTTGATCCCAGCCTCAGAGGTTGTTCTGGGGTGCAGGATAAAAAATCTTCCAAATTAGCGTCTGATCTCGAGCGATGCTTGGGTGTTGGAGACTGTCCTGGGTTGCAAAATAGAATTCTACAGTTGTCCGCGTCAGTCCCATCCTCATTCGCCCCTTGTTTTTTCCCAACAAGATCGAGAGGTAATTTCTGCGGAAATCTAATCTCTTTTGGCCAAAGGGGCCATAGTTCAGACTTCCCATCATCCTCAAGGTTTCGCCAGCAATATATTTCTGGTCTAGAATAAAGGGGGCGGTCCAGGTTGGTTCTCAATCTCAAGGAGTTCAATGGTGGGGTTGTTTATCGCCACTTCAAGATGGAGGGCATCCATCTTCTCAGGGATCTTCTTCGGGAAGGGGACTGGATGGTCCGCCTCGACCTGAAGGATGCTTACTTGTCGATTCCAATCTACGGCCTTCATCGCTGATTCCTCCAATTCCAGTGGCTAGGGACTTGTGTCCAGAAAAAAGAGGGCGGTCCAGGTTGGTTCTCAATCTCAAGGAGTTCAATGGTGGGGTTGTTTATCGCCACTTCAAGATGTAGGGCATCCATCTTCTCAGGGATCTTCTTCGGGAAGGGGACTGGATGGTCCACCTCGACCTGAAGGATGCTTACTTGTCGATTCCAATCTACGGCCTTCATCGCCGATTCCTCCAATTCCAGTGGCTAGGGACTTGGTTTGAAGTCAAGGTTCTCCCTTTCGGCCTCTCGTCGGCACCGTGGTGCTTCATAAAGCTCCTGAGGCCTGTTGTGGAATCTCTGCGAGCCCGCGGTGTTTGCCTGAACATATATCTCGACGACATTCTTATTTTGGCACACTGTCCTCTCCTGTTGATGACTCATTTGAATTGGTCCATAGATATTTTACAGTCACTAGGGTTTCTGATGAATCCTCAGAAGTTTGTTTTCAGACCGTCTCAGTCGATAGAATTCCTGGGTTTCCTGATCAATTCGGTCTCTTGTCACCTCCTCTTGCCCAATCAGAAGATCAGATCCATCAAGAGGGAGTTGAGGTTGGTTTTGTCCAAACAGAGTGTTTCATTGAGATCAGTAGCTCGGATTGTCAGTCTTCTGGCATCTTCGATTCAGGCGATCTTCCCGGGTCCTTTGCTTTACCGGGCTCTTCAGCATCTAAAGATCAGACATCTCCAAAAGGGCCTCCGCTATTCAGATCAGGTTCCTCTGTCGGAGGACGCGAGGTGGGAGATGTTATTGTGGTTGGAGCACATGGAGTCTTGGAACGGGCGAGCCCTGTTCGGATCATCCCCGAATGTGGTGATGGAATCCGATGCCAGTCTGTGGGGTTGGGGAGCCCGTTGCAGTCAGATATCGATGGGAGGCCGGTGGTCTCGGGAAGAATTGTCTCTCCATATAAAATGCTTGAAGCTTCTGGTGGGGTCTTTGGCGATTCGTTGTCTGGCTCCGAACATCACAAATTGTTGCATACTCCTCCACATGGACAATGTTTCGGCGGTTCGGTATGTCAACAAGTTAGGGGGGACAAGGTCCAGGCTCCTGGCGGAAATTGGCAAGGATTTTTGGCACTTTTGCCTTCAACGCTCCTGTGTTATGTGTTTCCCCCGTTTGTAATGATTCCCAGGGTCCTTGCTCACGCGAAGCATTGCCAGTCGTAGCTCATTCTGATCACTCCTCTGTGGAGGGCTCAGGCTTGGTTCCCAGTTCTTCTTCTGGAGATGAGTTGTGCGGTTCCGATCCTCCTTCCCCAGAGATGGAATTTGTTGCTGGACCCTCTGCTCAATCCGCCTCCCCTCATACAATCAGGTCAGCTCTCCTGGTGGCATAGCGAATTTCGGGGAACGATGGCAAATCCCAGGCCTTTCTAGAGACGCTGCCAGATTTATCAGCGAGGCTTGGTCTCCCAACACACACAAACGTTATGCGTCCGTTTGGAAACAATGGTGTGATTGGTGTTCTCAACGGGAGGTGGATCCCGCTTCAGTGGATATCTCTTTAATTGTCAATTTCCTAGCATCTGTTGCTTCGTCAGGTCTTGCTTATAGAACGGTGAATAATTTTCGTTCTGCCATTTCTGCGGGACATGTCTCCATCAATGGCAATCCTGTTGGTGAGCATCCACTGATTTCTAAGTTACACAAGGGTATACGGCTGGTAAAACCGCCCTGTCCTAAGTATGTGGCTTTATAGGATGTTTCCGTTGTTTTGCAATTCTTAGAAGCTTGGCCTTCCAACTCTTTGTTGTCTCGCAAACAACTCTCAGCTAAACTGACAATGTTACTGTGTTTAGTTTCGTGCAAGCGTGTTTCTGATGTTCCCGCTCTGGATCTTGCGGGTCGTGCTTTCTCACCTGAAGGTGTTACTTTTACTATCTCCAGACGCACCAAATGCAATACGTCTTCTGTTACGTATCCCTCTTTTCCTCACAATTCAAAGCTTTGCGTGGTTCAGTGTATTAAGGATTATGAGGTGAGTACTGCTCCTTTTCGACAAGATCCACATGATCAATTGTTAATTGCTCTGCAGAAGCCTTTTCGTCCTGTGACCCCAGCTACGTTAGCTAGATGGGTTTGATGGCTCATGCATGAAGCAGGTATTGGTGTTTCCAAATTTGGTGCACATTCCACTCGGGGGCTATGGCTTCCAAAGCTTTTTCTATGGGAGTGAGTTTACTTGACATCATTAAGGACACAGACTGGTCATCTGACTCTGTGTTTAAGTCTTTCTGTTATAAACCTATTGTTGATATTGCATCTGTGGTGGCTCAGCTTTAAACAAGCATAATCGGAGCCTCCGGTCCTGACATAGAATTAAAAATTTGCAAACATACATGACAAGAATTTTCAATTCTATTAAGGACACGGAGGCGAGGATTATCCCACCCAGTTTTTGTCGTGTTGCATTTCTAATGTGATGATATTGTTGCAATTTTTTCTTACAACTGTATATTGTATACTATTTAGCTTTATTCCTTGTTTCCCCCCCCCTTCTTGGTTTATACACATTTCTGCTATGGTGAAATGGGATATTAAGACTCTGTTTCTTTTCAGGTTCTGATCCTAAATGAGGTTCTTCCTGTTGTAGTGTAGTTCCTATTTTCCCTATAGGCTCTGCGCATTGGAATAACATAAACAGCAGTGTAGATGTAGGACTGAGGTCTTCTAGGTCTCTACTGACTATGTTAGACTTAATTTAGGTTTGCGCCAGCTAGCTCAGAGGTCACTGGAAACTTTCTTGAATGAATAGGAAGGGATCAGCTTCCCTGGCTCAGACAAGAAGGGATTCAGCTTCCGACAACCGCATAAACATGACAACTTTGCTCCCTCAGAATAAGAGTAAATCTCTAGAGTCGTGTGAAAACAATAGACAGCTATTTCACCCAGTCAGATGTGCGTACTTAGTTTCACCAGAGTGCAGAGAATAGAGAGACGGGCGTTTTCAATAAAAGGTATTATTTATTGAGCAGTCTTCCTTCTCATACAAGAGAAATGAATTGCCACAATTGCAATACTTAATATAAAGTAAAGTACGTACAGTAAAAGGAGTATTATAAAATAATACTGTAGAAGCATTGATATGGTTTCTTAGCCATAAGACACTTTAAAATGGATAAAATATATATATACATAGGCTAACGTGCTCAACTGGTGCTTCTAAAATACGCCTACCCCGGTGTACCTGACCTAAGCCTAATACGTGGGAAGGAGTAAGTAAGTAGCAGTTTGAGTTAAGTAGGTTTTGCCAAGAATCTGATACAAGAATTCTCTCTAAGGGTTTAGTCAGCACTGTACCTTGGGAATAGAATGTAGGAGGTCTGGTATCTCTCTCTCAGGACTCGATATCCCAGTCACCCGCAAGGGTAGGCTGGAAACGCCGGGCTGGATTTTCTCGGCAGGAGAAAAGACAGCGTCTTTCTCAGCGCGTCAAAGAGGAGGGGCAGCGTCAGTGGGCTTTTCGCGTCTGCTGGGCTCTCGGCAAGTAGATTAGCTGCTCTGCTCCAAAACCACCACCGTGTGTTTGCTTAAGGCAACGTTGGTATATTCATACCTGAAAGGTGTCGAGTTTGACGTAAGACGTCAATAAAGATGTCACTAAGAACTGGCAGTTCTTACAGTGCTCGCAGGAGTTCTATTACAAATCAAAACAAAGCAAGCAGGGATTTCCCAGGTTGCTGGAGGTTTGGTGTGTTGAAAGAACTCGTTGTGCTTTCTAGGAATCTAAGGAAGTAGCGTTTGCCGTGCCTTGGACTGCAAGGGCGATTTACTGAAATATGGATCTGATTCTTATGCCATTATAGGGATATTATTGATTATAGCCGTACACGGGCATAAAATGGTAATATTGATTCAGGTTCCTAGATAAAATCACAACACTGTTTGGTCCTTTGTTCTGTCTGATGATTGTCTCCAGTTCCAGTGTTCGTTCTACTACTGCAAGCATCGCGTCTTTCTTTCCAGTGGACTGCTGCTTCATGGTGTTTCCTTTCTTCTACGGTCTTCCTTTTGGACTGAGAATTTCTTCAATTGAACTGTTTTAAGTTGGCCAAAGAAAGAGGATGTACTATTCTCTAGGGGACCTTTTATAGTGGCTACTCTATAGTTTACCAGGTGATACCCAGAGTACTCATGGGTATTGTAGTTGTGTTTTTCTTTACTGTTTTGTGATTGGCTGCTGAGCATTTCTAGTAAAGAAATGAGATAAGCATAATCCTCGCATCTGTGTCCTTCATAGAATTGAAAATTCTTGTCACGTATGTTTGCAATTTTTTAATTGTGCTCGAGACAGTACCCAAACTAGGAATGTAACGTCAGACATAACGTCACACATTCTGCGTGATTTGCTATCCATTTTATTTGACGGGATGAAGTGTCACGTTTGTACTGCAGGAGACGTTTTAGTTTGCCATTGCAAAAAAACGGCGTTTGAAAACCGCAAACCAACTAAGTGTTGAATTATTAAAAAGGAATAAAAGAGGCTAATTTAAAATGCATCAATTTTAAGGCAATATGTTATTTTTTATGTTGCAGCCTAATCCTAGCAAATCAGTTTAATTAGATGTTATAATAGTTTGAAAATGTAAGTAAGTTGTTAATTTGTGTAAGATCAACATTTTAACAATGAGTAAAAATTATTGGACAAACCATCATGAATATGGAATTGATTGGGCCCTAGAACAAAATCTAATATCTGTGTATCACCTGACTTGGTTTCCCATACTCACCTGGGCCCATAAAACAAAACATAAACTTGTATGCGAGTCTAAACAGGTAACCTGTGCGCTTTCCTGTAATCAGTGATTTATAAATTTTATTTAGGACCTATACCATTGACTTACCAATCCTTGTCACCAGTACCTAAAGTCCTATTGGATCAGGGAGTTGGCAAGAGAATAGGTAACATTATCTTTTGCACTCATATAATAACCACAAACTCGGGAAGTGTTTAAACTCTTTATCTAAAATTCTTTAAATGCGTTAATCCAAGCATTAAACAATAGAAAATTCTCAATTAGGAAAATAACAATTAGAATAAAAATATGTATAGATTTTATAAGGCAGTCGTTACGCATTTGACAGGGTGGGAAGAGAGAAGGAATCAGAACAATGACATACGGAAATATGCGAAACCTTTATCATCTAACATTAGGGTGGGAAAAGAGAAGGAATCAGAACAATGACATACCCACATGGAATATTTACCTAGAATGGTGTGAAGAACTAACCCTGGCCACGGGTCAGTATAAAGTACAGAACTCCGAAAGTGCAGGCACCATAAAGGCAGGTAGGTGCAGATCAGAATCAGGACTGGTAAAGCCAAATTGGACCAGAACAGGACCACCACAGGCTAAGACCGGCACCAGCAGTTAAAGTTGCAACACCTGAGTGCTTCGCCAGCATTTCAGCTTGCAAATCCCGATCTGGGTTTCGAACCTTCTGACAGAGTGCTCCACCAGCACCTCTGCTCCCGATTACCTATTGAGTGCGTTGGGTCAGTGACAGGTCAGCTATTTGGACAAGTCGGACAAATTAACTAGCTAAGCCTACCCTAGTTATACTATTTTCCAGGTTAGTGTACCACCCGCAAATGTTGCAAGTGTAAGGATCCCCAAATTTGATTGGACAAGAGATGAGGAGAGGTCATCACACCATATCAAAATTGAAACTTTTGCCTATGAATATTATAATAATGTTCCCGCCCATCAAATTTTATTTTCCCATATATATTTTGTTCCACCCGACAATGAATGTTCCAATATTGGTTACATTTTAGTCCATTTGAGAACTTTAACTTCCTCCGTAGGGTCAAGAGGTAAGGTTCCCACAAGCATCTTCTAGCAAGTTGGCTCTTTGGCAGCGTTTCAAAGTTCATTCTGCTTCATGGACTTTGTGATTCGTGCGCAGTCGCAATTTCACCAAGATGGAGTTCAGCGGTAAGCGTCAGGCCCAAATTGTTTTACATGTAAGAATAGAAAAGAAACAATTTGAGAACACAGAATAAATTAATGCACTGTATACCACTTATCTCTACTCTATTCCCATTACTTTATATTTAACTATTGCGTTAGTGTTCAGCAGAACGAACAGCTTAGCAAAAGCAGCAGTGCAAACTTCATGCATGCTGTAAGAAAGAGCAGTCATTTTTGTTTTAATGCGCAGAAGCGAAAGTTTCCTCCAAGCGAAAGATACGTTATGTCACGTGAGTGTGACAGACGCATGCGCAGTAAGAAATCCCACGTAGCAGCAGCCATTTTATGGAAAGCGGATTAACATTAGTAAAAGCACATATGCAAGTTTCCCTCAGATGTCGTGTAATGCGATAATAATACAAACATGTTCATTAACGTTATGTTGAGAGGACTGATTACAAGCAAGTCACATTACGTGCGAATCCTTGCTCCATCAATCCCCTCTTTGATGATATTTTATATCATCACTAATTCATGAAACAGATGCCAACTTCTTCACAATTTACCCAACTCAATCTCTTAAAACTTTCTATTTTGTTTCTTTTCATTTTTTGTGTGAAAGTTTTTCGCTTTCTTGTATATATTTCCATTCAACTCTTCTAATTCAAGTTCATCAACATTTCTCTTTTTCCCTCTCTTATTTACTGTATATGTCTTTTTGTGCTTCCGACATTTGCAACAAATGATTATCCCTAAAATCAGTAGGCCTATTCTCACCATTGGCATCCGTATTCTACCTACAAAACGTTTTCCTACGTTAGAAAGCCAACTACCTATAGAGGAGAGACCATCAGTAAGTCTCTTCCATGCACTGTTAACCTCCAGTAGTTTGAGCTCTTTTTCCAAATGCGTAATATTTCTTACATACCCTTTAATTTCAACACTTTAGTCAGGTATGTAAGTGCAACAATGTTGCGCTTTCAACATTCTACAGACTCCGCCCTCTTTTGCTAATAATGTATCAAGAGCAAGTAGATTTTGTAAAACCATTGATCTGATCGCAACCAATTCGGTATTGACCATTAAGAAACCTCCAGCAGTGTCAGTTGATAACAGATCCGCTACTGTTGACAATTTGCAAATTCTTTGCGTATTCAGAGCCACTCCCACTGTGGGTATCAATGCACTAAATATATCACTTACTATTTCTCCAAAACTAGCTCTTTCACTACGTATTAATCCATTAGTTTCTTCATTGTTTCCAGTGATTTTATTTACATGATATATCTTTGGGAATACTATTCCAAAATAACAGCTCCCATACCAATGATCTGGCAATTAGTAATTAGTAATAAGCCTTGTTTCCACATATAAAATAGATTCCAGGAAACATAGGTTCAGTTCCATCTTTGAAACCCCAACCCCCAATTACCTTATAATTGTGTTCACATTCACTGGAACCAATGAATATATTATTATAATAACTTGTTCTTTCTCTATGGAGACAGAGTTTCCCTTTCTTTTTGAAATCCAGCGACATAGCAGCATGAGTCTTGCTATTTGGGGTGAACCCTATATTTTTGGCCCATTTAGGAATTTTATGATTCTTATCATATACCTTTCTTTGAAAATTCTCTCTCCTTTTCTCAACCATATTCAAAAATATTTTCTCTTTTTCTTGTAATAAGCATGTTAGATTATTCTTGTGTGCTTCAGCTATATCTATTGTACCTATAGTTAGAAAGTATTCACCCATATAACGTGTTACATCACTCTTAGTATGTACAGGATTCAGGTTACTACGTATAGGAAGCTCAGAAAATATCACATCTGAATTAGAATAGTAATATTGCAAATGTCCTTTTTTTATAGAATAAACTAGCTAAAATAGTAGATGAAATACTATATGTTAGTGGTAAATGGTGGTAAGTAACACCTTCGGCTACCGAAGTTGGTACCTTCATACAAACATAGCAATCTTCTATTTCCATAACTTCTACATAGTGTACTAATAGGTTTGCAAATACATTCAAGTGAGTTCTATTTGTAATTCCAGTATAATGTAGTCCTTCCTCATCTGATGCTTCTAAGTCTACCTTCTGCTGTTTAATGCTAAGTGCTTCTCTTGTATATCCATTCTTCTAGGTGTATCTCCTTAGTATCATTCTTCATGTCTCTACTCATTATGTAAGGAATAGCTATTGTCAGTCCTAACCATACTATGAGTACTATCGCTATACTACATGTGCATATTCTACAGCATGTTTTTAAAGTTTCTTTTTGGTCTTCCATTAACAGTATGATCAGCCATTTCTGACCAAGGAGACGTAACCCCTCTTTGTAGCTTTTACACATTATTTTACCCTGTGAAATTTTCAAGTGGGTATCACTTCTCCGTCAGTCTGATCAGCAATCAATTCGTCATCACTTTCGTCAATTATTTCTAAGTTTCCGAAATCTTCAAGAATGATGTAAGTCCATTCAGGGCCTCTGAATTTATTATTCAGTCTTTTCAGTCGTGGACTTCTCCTTCTCAGTTGTCCTGTAGATTGTTCAGCTTGACTTGTTATTTCATTTACTTGTTCTGGTTCTTCATTTATTGTCTTTAGACGAAATCTCAGCCTTTTGACAAACCTAGGCCACTTGTCTCCTTTTCTGAGTCTTTTAGCTGGCACTGTGCTCTGGCCTTCTTCCAGTGCTTTTATTTTCATTCAGTTGTGGCACATCTATTTTAATGCTGTCTTCTGTATCCCTCTATATATAACTAGGTCCAGGTCTTATTTCTGTTTGTTCTGCCTGGTTTCTAATCTGGCCTTGTTCTGGTATCTGCTGAATTTGACTTTGTTTTGCACTTGTTTCGCCTTCTTCTTCCTGAACACTTTTTTCTACTTCTATCTGGTCCTGCTCAAGCTCTTCGAACCCTTGATTATCTTCTGCCTGAGCTCTCGCCCTATTACCCATCTGTCCCTCCTCAGACTCAAGAGTTCTTGGTGGAGTGTAATTTGTCTGAATATTCTGATCTTTCCTTATCTGTTCCTCTACGCTTGGATTTCTGTAATCTGAGTACATTCTTCTAGACCTATCTCATCCTCACTATCACTCTGACCATCTAGATAGGTTTGACTTCTGGTTCTCACATATTCTGCAGGTATCTCAACTACTGGAATCCAATCATCTTGACTGGCGCTTGGTTGTTCCTCTTTAGCTACTTCAGGATCGATATCTTGAGACCCCTCAGCTGCACAACCTTCAGCTTCAGTTTCATCAGGTTCAGTCACTCTTTTTGTATGACTGGCATGGATCCAGTGTGGAACTCCTTCGCACTTTAGAGCTGTGGTAGTCACCAGAATTACTTGGCATGGTTTTCCCCACCTCGGTGCAAGGCAAGATTTTCGAGTATGTTTCTCTAGCACTACCCAGTCACCTGGGTTCAGGTCATGTGCTGGAGTTGCTTGTCTGGCGACAGCGTCTTCCCCAGCCTGGTGAGAGATAGAACGCACTTGGTCAGCCAGTTCTTTGCAGTACTCCAGTACTAAATCATCAGATATATTTATCAGCTTTTGTCCTGGCACCCATGCCTGCCTCATTGCTCTTCCCATTAGTGTTTCATGAGGACGCAAGCCTGTTTTCCGGTCTGGAATACTTCTGAGCCCCATCAGAACAAGAGGTATAGCATCTGGCCACTCTAATCGGGTAGACTCATACGTCTTTTCCAATCTTGACTTGATTGTGCCATTCAGTTGTTCTACCACTCCAGAAGCCTCTGGGCGGTGCACAGTGCAGCTTTTGTTTAACATTGAATGCTTCACAGATTAGGCTAATTATTTCATTATTAAAATGTCAGCCTCGGTCTGATTCAATCGTTACTGGAAAACCGAAACGTGGTACGAGTTCTTTGAGTAGGAGTTTGGCTACAGTGATGCTATCATTCCTACGTGTGGGGTAAGCTTCCACCCTTTTCGAAAATAGGCAGACAATGACAAGAATGTATTTTAGTCCTCGACAAGGCGGTAACTGAATGAAATCAATCTGCAATTGTATGAAGGGACCCTCTGCCTTCCCAATCTTTCGAGGTAACCCTACAGTTTTCTTTCTATTATTCATTTGTTGACAAATTAAACATCTTTGGCAAAGTGCTTCTGCTATGTTCCTGAATTCTCGCATTGAACTATGACTGTCTGAACAGACGTATCATGGCATCTCTTCCCAAATGAAAATCTCTGTGGAACATCCTAGCCATAGGAGTAAGCAAACAGTCTGGTAACACAGGCCTACCATCAAGGTAAACAATGACAGCCTCTTCAACCCTTCTCTGACAGCCTATCTTTCTCCTCTCTTCCTTTTCTTTTGGTTCTGCTTCATTTTGCAAGTCTCTCACTTCTTCTCACGTTCTCACACCTTCAAGCAACATAAGTTTGGCAGCTGTTTCCGCCTACTTCAATTTTCTTGTTTACAGCCATTCTGAATTTGGCACAATGTTGGGCTAACTGGTCAGCATATCGGTTACCAGCTGTCACTTTGTCATTTCCAGATTTGTGAGCAGCACACTTGACCACAGCCACTTCTTTTGGCAATTGAATCGCTTCAAGCAAATCTTTTACATAATGACCATTTTTAATTGGAGTACCTGAAGAAGTCAGAAAATCCCTTTGCATCCAGAGCTGGCCATAGTCATGCACAACCCCATAACTATATTGGCTATCAGTGTAAATGGTTACTTTCCAATTTTTCTCAAATTTGCAGGCTTTTGTTATTGCAATAAATTCGGCTACTTGTGCAGACTTTACTCCAGGTAAATAGGATGCTTCATTTGGACCCCCCAACGTGCACACTGCATAGGCAGCACTCAAACCTCCTTCCTCATGTCTCATACATGAGCCATCTACAAATAGCTCATATTCAGAATCAATTAGTGGCTCTTCTCTTATGTCGGGACGTGGTTTTGTACTGTATTCAGTCAAGTCAATACAATCATGTTCGACTTCTCCCCTTTTTTAAATTGAATTGACTTCTCCCTTCACTTCTGCAAAGTGTGAATTAGGTAGCAGTGTTGCTGGGTTCAAAATATTACACCTAGCAATGGTTACATTTCCTGCACCTACAAGGATTCGCTCATACTTAGTCAGCTGGCTAGGAGTGAGATACTGGGTCTTGGCCCTTGTTAACAAAATCAAAACTGCATGTGGAACATACACTGTCACAGGATGTCCCATAATAATGGACTCACTTTGCTCAATGCTCATGCAGGTTGCAGCTACTGCTTTCAGACATCCGGGCAATGCAGATGCCACTGGGTCTAGTGTGGAAGAAAAATATGCCACAGGACGTCTCATCAGACCGTGAGTTTGGGTCAAGACTGAAAGTGCACAATTATCTTGTGTGTCACAAAATAGTGCAAAATCTTTTGAATAGTCAGGCATCCATAATGCTGGAGCTGTACACAGACATTCTCATAGTTTCAAGAAAGCAGTCATGCTTTCATCATCCCATTCCACTGGATCTTTTGCTCTTTTCTTTATCATTTGTATCAATGGTTTTGCTAGGACTGCAAATCCTACAATCCATTGCCTGCAGTAACCTACAACTCCAAAAAACATTCTGATCTCTTTCTGAGTTTGAGGTAAATTCATGCTTCTAATTATTCTGATTCTTTCTGAGGTAACCCTTCTGACACCTCTTTCTATCTGGTGCCCCAGATATTTCACTGATGCAGTGCAAAGCTGTAATTTTTCAGGTGATACTTTATGTCCTCCATCACCTAAATGGTTCAGTAAAGCAATGGTATCAACAACACAGTCATTTCGAGTTTTAGATGCCACCAATAGGTTGTCTATATACTGGACCAGGACTGACTGTCCGGGCAGCACCAAAGACTCAAGGCACTTTTTCAAATTCTGATTAAAAATTGATGGACTCTCTGTATACCCCTGAGGAATGCGATTCCAGACGTACACATGACTGTCTAATTCAAAAGAAAAAAGAAATTTGCTATCTGGGTGCAATAGAATTGAGAAAAATACGTGACACAAATCGATTACGGTGAACAATCCAGCCTCCCACGGTATTTGATACAGAATCACTGCAGGATTTGGCACAACTGGACAGCATGGGACAACAATCTTATTGACCCTTCTCAGGTCATGTACGACCCTGTACTTGCCATTCGTTTTTTTTATGCCAATTATGGGCGAATTACATGGACTGCTCATTATTTCTTGTAAAATGCCTGTTTCAACCAAACGCTTTATTTCTGCTGCAACACCTGCTTTTATCTATGGGCTCATTCTGTACTGTCGAACATTTGGGTAAACTGCACCTTCCTTTACTGTTACTTTTATTGGATCGACATTTGCCATTAATCCTACATCTTTTCCAGTAAAATCCCACACTTTAGAATGTACAGTGTCTTGTAACTCTTTTGGTATATCTTCTATGTTCAATGTTTTATTTTCAGCTTCCTGTTTTGTTAACATTAATTTATAAACTCCATCTTCGTCTGGGGTTTGAATTTCAACACCACTTGGGGTACAAAAGATGGTGCAATTCATTTTGCACAACAAATCTCTACCTAACAGGTTTACTGGACTTGAATCGCACACAACAAATCTATGCATTTCTTTAAAATTGCCTATTCTAATTTCCATTGGTTCTGTAACTGGGGTACTAATTTGTTTATTAGAAACGCCCACTACTTGGATCGCTTCTCCCGAGAGGAGTAGGTTTGGAACGTCTGCTGTTCTCACAGTGGAGAAGTGTGGCTCAGGGGTTAGAGGCGGCAGACCCGGAAGCTGAGATCGGCCCTGGACCAGGGTTCAATTCCCTGCCTCGGCGGGTCTTGGGCTCAAAAATTCCACGGACTTGATAATTCTCGCTCCGGTGCCTTCTCGACTCACGGGTTCACACTCTGCGACTCTGGGCAATAGCTTGCTTAATCTCCACAACGGCCCCTCGCGGCGGGATGCCTGGCTTTCACCTTGTGGATACCCTGCCGGGGTTATCTCACAGGGGAATACCAGGACGGGTTCCCTAAGCAAGCGCCGGGAAACCCTTTGTGGGTAGCTGTGCGCTATATAAGCTCAAATACATACATACATACATACATAGAACGGGTAGCACCAGTGTCCAATAGAAAGGTGACATAATTTCCTTCAACCTTTCCTTCAATGTATTGACCTGACTGATCTACCGGCAAGAAGGCGCTAAGTACGCACTCCTCGTCCTCCCCTCTCAGGCACAGTCGCATGTGTCCTCACTGAAAAACGTATCACTCAAAAGAAATTGTGATGTGGCTGTGTCTCTCCTTTCACTTCCCTCCCAATTTGTGGTATCCACACTCTGATTTGCTTTGCTCCTAAAATTTGGCATAGGTGCAAGGGATAACTGGTTTTGTATTACCTGCTGCTGTTGCTTCCGTGGCACCTCATTCTGCGTCTGGATTCAAATCATTATTTGGCATGTTACCATTTTGCACAGCTTTACACTCATTCTTCCAGTGCCCCAACTTGCCACACCTGTGACAGGGGAATTTCTTTTTTGCTTCTTCTCTATTGAATTTTCACCTTGGCTTACCCCCATTACCATCACCCTGATTCTGGTTATTGTTTACTTGGCTCAATTGAAGCTCTTGTTGCTCTGCTAATTTCACTTGTGCCCACATTACTTTTTCCTTTAATTCTTTTCGTTAATTGTCTAGTTCATCTTCACAATATTTTGCATATTTAAGAATTTCACCAATTGGCTTGGCCTGCCAGCAAATGTCATGGTCCTTAATCCATTGCGAAATTTCTGGCCTTAATCCAGACTCAAACCGATAGATGAAATGCGTCATGTCTTTCATATCGATATTATCTAGACCACTATACTGTTTGAATACTTGTAATAGGCGTTCATAATATGCATGCACGGATTCATCTTTATTCTGAGTGGTTCTATCTATTCTAGTCCAATCATTCTCTTTTGCAAGCACCTTCCCTTTGAGGTGTAGGTTATTACCTGGTTGTACTTCTTTATCACTTCATCAGAAGGTGCCCCTGTCTTTGGATCTCAAGGGTACTCATCACTAGGCCAATCAATAGCAATTTTACATTCTGTCCACAAATCTACAGGAACAACAATATCAAATAATCCATCTAAATCTTTCAAAAGACATTTTGAAACCTTCACAAATCTCTCGACTTGTCTGTACCATTCTACAGGTTTTTCTCGAAGTTTTGGGAAATCATTTGTAAATGACAAAATATCCTGTCGGGACCATGGGACATGTTCATAACCTCCACCTGTTACCCCTCTCATGGGACATAACTTTTCCACTTTTTCTGTCTCTTTTAATACATATTCAGAAACAGTTTGTTTTGATTGAGCCTCTTCCTTTTTCTTTGCCCATCTAGTTTTCCATTTTTCTAGGTCACCCCATTTCTGCAATAATGACATAAGCTCCTTGATTTGTACTTTTCTACCTGACACATTCATATTTTCCAAGTCTTTGTCAGTAAATTCAGCTTGATATGGTTTCTGTAATACTTTAGATTTGCCAATGCCAATTCCCATGTTAGCTGCCATGTCCATTTACTTTTCATGAAACACTCTTGTATTTCTAGTAATGCTTTTACATATGAACAATAACTCATCTTCACTGAATGTATTTAATCTGTCCAATCCCACATTTCCAGTAGCAAGTATGATAGGACCCCTCCCCCCCCTCAAACTTAAGTACGGCCAGGGAACGGAGGGGAATGAAGAAGACACAACTAATGGCCACAATATTTCAATATCGGTATATATCCCATTTCTAATATAATGCAGGTGACAGATACACAAGTCTTATTTATTTTCTTCAAAACATATTAAACTTTATTTTCAATTTATCATTGCTTTTTTATTTTTATCTTTTTTCGTAATTACTTAATTCATAAAGAACATTTTATCAAATATACATTTCATAAATAGTTTCATGGTTCATACAAAAGAAAAAACACACAATAAAGTGAATACGGCAATAGCTATACACACAAAAACAATTCACCCAAATACTTGTGCCCCTGGTAACTAACAATCTATCACAACATTCACACACAATCATACCCTCACTACATTCATAACCACAGCATCTGAAAAAAGGAAGCTGAATCTAAATTGGCAGAAACACCCTGCCAATTAGCAGGTCTCAGGATACAGTATGAGACCCCGCACTTGGTCGACGCGCGTTTCGGCGGCGCAAGGCCACCTTCCTCAGGACCTCTTCCAGACAACCAAACCCAAATATCCAGGGGACCTAAAATATATATAATAAATACTGTCACCATATATAATCCTAAAAAGGAAAAAGAGACAACAAAATGTCTACCATTTAGTATCATTGCTAGGAATTAACACAACAACCCACCAAGTGATCAACCATCAACTGAGTCCTCAATTGGTATACATCCACCCCAACTTTGAAGAAAAAATAAATTAGTATTAAAAAGTTGGCAGAATCCCAGTAATGGTGGCTGATGTTCCATGTTACTGATAGTCACCATTGATTACCAAAGGTCCTTACGTAAACAGAGGTACATTCTGCATTTCTAAAAGCAATGTTAACTTCCAAGAGTCTCTCATAAAGGACATATTCCAAATTCATGATAAGCACACGTTTACTTACGATTAAAAACAGTTTATTAGTCTTAGCCCATGAAGGAAGATGTCAGAAAATGAACCATGTATGATTGTAGATCAAGAGGATTCTTCAAAGTTGGGGTGGATGTATACCAATTGAGGACTCAGTTGATGGTTGGTCACTTGGTGGGTTGTTGTGTTAATTCCTAGCAATGATACTAAATGTTAAACATTTTGTTGTCTCTTTTTCCTTTTTAGGATTATATATGGTGACAGTATTTATTATATATATTTTAGGTCCCCTGGATATTTGGGTTTGGTTGTCTGGAAGAGGTCCTGAGGAAGGTGGCCTTGCGCCGCCGAAACGCGCGTCGACCAAGTGCGGGGTCTCATACTGTGTCCTGAGACCTGCTAATTGGCAGGGTGTTTCTGCCAATTTAGATTCAGCTTCCTTTTTTCAGATGCTTTTTCAGATGCTTTTTCAGATGCTGTGGTTATGAATGTAGTGAGGGTATGATTGTGTGTGAATGTTGTGATGGACTGTTAGTTACCAGGGGCACAAGTATTTGGGTGAATTGTTTTTGTGTATATAGTTATTGCCGTATTCACTTTATTGTATGTTTTTTCTTTTGTATGAACCATGAAACTATTTATGAAATGTATATTTGATAAAATGTTCTTTATGAATTAAGTAATTACGAAAAAAGATAAAAATAAAAAAGCAATAATAAATTGAAAATAAAAAGTTTTATATTTTTTTGAAGAAAATAAATAAGACTGTTGTGTATCTGTCACCTGCATTATATTAGGAATGAGATATATACCGATATTGAAATATTGTGGCCATTGAGGGAATATTGCTCTCTTAGTTGCAATCCCACATTTCCAGCCATCATTTCCTCTAATTGGACTCTTAATTTAAGTATATCCCATACTTTTGGCTGCGACTTTGGCTTCTCTATTTCTCGTGTCCATCTCTCTGTTTCTTCTGGGGTTACTACTGTGGTATTTCTTGTATGTACCTGAGGATGTCTCTATTTGTACTTCTCTCGAATATATAGGAGTAGTTTTTCTGACCGAGCCACTCACTGGTTCTCTTATTGGCAAATCCATCAGGGAAATTACTGACTCACATTCACTCGCCTGATCATCAACTATTAAGGGTTCTTTTCTTGGCTGAACTACAGATGTAGTCAAAACGTGAGTTTTAGGACTAGCCTGCTTATCTCTGTACAAAGGTGCAACTGGGCCAATAGTTACCGGAATTGTTAGGGCTTCAGGACTTGTATTTAATTGGGAAATTTTTTGAATCAACTCACTTCTTTGTTTATTTAATGCTTCTCTTTCCCTGTCTTGCAGTACTTTTTCTAACGAAGTCTCATGTACCACTTGTGGAATCAGAGGTGGTTTCAGAAACGGAGCATTTGGATTAACTGTACTTGGTTCCTCATTATAAGGTGGTGGATTTTTCAATAACAAATCCTCCAAATAATCATCATCCGATTCACCACTAGTCATTAAATGTTTTGTTTTCTCATTCTTTTTACTTCCAGTGGGCTCTTCGAATATGCCACATATATTTCAAACGCAATCTTCTGGATATTTTCAATTTGTTTACAAAATTATTTCCATTACCAGCGCGTCTTTTATTTTTCAGTGACCAATCAAAATTTAGAATTCAAATGATCTCGACCAATGGTTGCGCGGCTTCTCTTGTGAGACTAGTTCTTACGCTCCTGTGCTCACCCCTCCTTTACAAATATTACCTCAGCTACACACCCACTGCCTCAACAAATACCAGCGCGGCTCTGAGTGACGTCAGCGCAGCTCCGCGACTGACTCCCTCCTTTGCAAGGTAATAAGAAAACTTAATTTCTTTCATTTTTAATGCAGATTTTTATTCAACAACGTTTAAACAGTCGCCACTGTACCTGAGTGTCTAATTCAAAGGAAAGTTAAATTTCACTCACTACGAGTAAATCCCTTCCGCTTACTCCTCATACTACGAGTAGATCCCTTCCGTCTACCGTTCACACAAGCATTAGAGAACCTGCTACTCCTTTAGACTTCTGGGATGTACTAAGGCCAAAGTTTCACCAGCGAACCCCTTTGCTATCAATCAAGCTCAGATGAACCTGCTACTCCTTCCGTGTGACCCTTTCTAGGTGATATCACACCAAAAGCTTTGCTAGCGAGCTCTTTGCTATCATTTATTCACACATTTATACAGAAAAATCCCTAAATAGAGCTTTCGGTATTTACCTAACCATGCACTTATTTCCTCTAGGTAAGTGACCTCACTGCAGTGTGGCTTCCATTTACCACCCGCTATTCTGCCCCCGGGGATTCCTGACAAAACATATAACAGGTACAAACAATTTTGGTTAATACATAAATCAATACAATCAATAATACGATTTCAAATATGCAAAAATATTTTTCATTAACCAACTAACTACAACTAACTAGCTATCTTAACTAAACCCTAACCATACTACTGCTACCAAAATACTGATAGAGCGCGCAGGTCACCCGACTTTGTTTCCCATACTCACCTGGGCCCATAAAACAAAACTTAAACTTGTATGTGAGTCTAACCAGGTAACCTGTGCGCTTTCCTCTAATCAGTGATTTATAAATTTCATTTAGGACCTATACTATTGACTTACCAATCCTTGTCACCGGTACCTAAAGTCCTATTGGATCAGGGAGTTAGCAAGAGAATAGGTAACATTATCATTTGCACTCATATAATAACCACAGACTCAGGAAGTGTTTAAACTTTTTATCTAACATTCTTTAAATGTCTTAATCCAAGCATTAAACAATAGAAAATTCTCAATTAGGAAAATAATGATTAGAATAAAAATATGTATAGATTTTGTAAGGCAGTCTTTACCCATTGGACATTAGGGTGGGAAGAGAGAAGGAATCAGAACAATGACATACGGAAATATGGGAAACCTTTATCATCTAACATTAGGGTGGGAAAAGAGAAGGAATCAGAACAATGACATACCCACATGGAATATTTACCTAGAATGGTGTGAAAAACTAACCCTGGCCACGGGTCAGTATAAAGGACAGCACCCCGAAAGTGCAGGCACCATAAAGGCAGGCAGGTGCAGATCAGAATCAGGACAGGTAAAGCCAAATTGGATCAGGACAGGACCACCAGGACTACGCCTGAAACCTCGAAGATTAGGGTGTTCGCACTCCTATGAGCCTGACGAACTCCTTTTTCCCTTACGATGTGGCTCTAACCACACGCGTAGGCCTTCTAGTTCTGTCCCCTGTCACCTCTCCCCTGGCCACCCCGACGTTATCAGTCCTGGGACAGTGGGAGTAGAAGGCATCTTGATCAATGCCCGCTCCCTTGTCAAAAACAAGATAATGTTCAGGGAGATGGTCCTAGACAGAATGCCTGCCCTAATGTTCGTCACTGAAACTTGGGCTAAAGACTCATCTGGTCCTGATCTAACCGAAGCGGTCCCTGAAGGGTACTGCCTGGCTAGACTGGACAGACAGGGACGAGTGGGAGGGGGTATAGCGATCCTTCACAGAGACCACCTGCAATGCCACACTGTGCCTATACCTGACTTCCCGGACTGCTTCCAAGCTCTCTATTTCACAATAAAGGAAGCGCAATGTCCTTTCTTCAATGGAATTCTATTATATCGACCTCCTGGCCCGAGGACCGATTTTACGCACAACTTCCTCCAGTCCCTGGAACCCTACTTTGGTCGAGAAAATTTCTCCATTCTAGGTGATTTCAATTACCATTTAGAACGGCATGATTTATCTGATACATCATGTCTCATTGAGGCTTTGGCGTCCTGTGGACTCACGCAGCGAGTTAGCGGGGTCACACATCGTGCAGGCCACACACTAGATGGTATTTTCTCTAATGACCATCGTTTGACCACCAAGGATCCGGTGCATCTATCTTGGTCCGATCATCTTGCGGTTCCATTCCTCCTGGAATACCACAGGGTGGACGGAAGTAAAAAAGGGATTCACATAATGGAAACTGCCAGAAATTTTAGGAATATCAGCAGTGACTCCTTTGCGCCTTGGGCTGCCAGCCTTGCTATTACTGGCTTGGACAGCGTACAGACCGCGGTTGGCTATTTCGAACAGGTCACTACTAAGGCCTTGAATAAACTGGCCCCAGTACAGACCCGCCGCCGAGCCAGAAAGAGACCATCTGCCCCATGGTTCTCAGATTCTCTTAGACTCCTCAGGCAAGAAGTGAGGAGGAAGGAGAGGCTCTGGCACTCTAGTTGGGACCTTAAGAACAAGGAAGCCCACAAACTCCTTGTCAGGAAATACAAGGCTGAGATTGTACAGGCCAAACCAGATCACTTTGTGGCCTTGACAACTTCACTTTCCTCGCCGAAGGAGCTTTTCAAAATCGTTGATTCCTTAGTCAACCTACAAGCCCCTGACCCTGTTGTACCATCACAAGATCTATGTGATAGGATTGCCTCCTTCTTTCACACCAAAATACAGGACATCCACCTGGCTCTCGAGGAGCAAAGAGCATGTACCAGTGTGCCCCCTGCTCGGGTTGAGATGAATATGACCACCATTGACATCTCCCCATCGTGCACTCTGGACTCCTTTCCCCCCGCTGTCTTTGCAGGATCTGGAGATCTTGCTTAATAAGACCAAATCTGGTTCCCCCCTGGATATCTGCCCTCTGAAAATCATCAAGCAGTGTAGGGAGACCTTCCTACCTCCTCTGCTAGAAATAATGAATCTAGCCATGAGAGACGGTATCTTCCCCTCTGAGTGGAAGAGCGCAGTAGTGAAACCCCTGCTAAAGAAGGCCTCCCTTGATCCGGAGGTCCTAAAAAACTTCTGTCCAATCTCGCTGCTTCCAGCTCCAGCGAAGATGCTAGAGGCACATCTAAACAAGCATCTTGCTGCCTTTGTGGAAAGCTCGGGCTGCCTGGACTCCTCCCAGCACGGATTCAGGAGGGAACATAGCACTGAGTCGGCCCTCACCATCGTGCTTGATAAGATCCGCACGACAGTGGATGGGGGCCAGACCACCCTCCTGGTCCTGCTAGATCTTACTGCGGCCTTCGATACCCTCTCCCCCTCAGTACTCACATCTCGCCTGAGGGATGTGGGGGTGAAGGACGCAGCTCTAGATCTTTTGACTTCCTTCCTTGATGGGCGGGAACAAAGAGTCAAGCTGGGGGAGTTCCTATCTCCATCCCGACCAGTGCTGTGTGGGGTCCCACAAGGGTCGGCTCTTAGTCCGACCCTATTCAACATCTACGTGACCCCACTAGCCAGACTAATAAGAACTTTCGGGATGGAGGTAGTTTCTTACGCAGATGACACCCAAATTCTCGTCTCTCTTTCCCATTCAGATGTACAAACTGCCTCCAAGTTTAGATCTTGTATGGAGGCGGTTGGTCATTGGATGATCCAGAATTCACTCAAACTGAATGGGGAGAAGACTGAGGTGATGGTGTTTGGAGGGAAAGAGAACATCTGGTCAGCCAGCTGGTGGCCTGACTCGCTAGGAGAGTGCCCTTCCCCCACAACATCTGCTAAGAATCTTGGGGTGATGATTGACCCTGCCCTGGATATGGGCAGGCAGGTGAGTAGAACCATCTCCACCTGCTGGGGCTTAATTCACACCCTACGAAGGATCAGGAAATAATTCTCTTTGGAGTCCAGAAAGCAAATAGCTGTTGCACTCATTGGCTCACGTCTGGACTACTGTAATGCGCTGTATGCGGGGCTAAATAGGAGCCTCCTGCAGCGCTTACAGGTAGTTCAGAATGCCACAGCCAGATTTGTTCTGGATGTTCCCAGACGCTCCTCGGCCACGTTGGCCAGGAAATCGCTGCACTGGCTACCGGTAGAGCACCGAGTACGGTTCAAAGTCCTATGCATGACTTATAGAGCCATTGCAAAAAACAGCGACATGGGAGTTGGCTCCATCATCTCCCATTACATTCCCGGAAGGAACTTGCGTTCCTCTGGGAAATCGCTCCTGACAGTTCCCCGCATACGAAAAGCCAAGTGGGGTGGCAGGGCCTTCTCTACCCTAGCTCCTAAATGGTGGAATGATCTTCCTCTGGATCTTAGGTCTCTACCTTCCCTACAGAAATTCCGAAGTGCCCTTAAAACTCGCCTCTTTCTGCAAGCCTATGTGTAAGGATGTTTGTTTCAATTTTCTGATGGTATTGTTAGGCGCCTTGATACCTGCGGGTTATTGTTTTGCGCGTTATAAATTTTTATCAAATCAAATCACTAAGACCGGCACCCGCAGTTAAAGTTGCAACGCCTGCGTTACTTCTTCTCTGCAGCTAACAGTCAGAACCTGGTAAGAGTTATCGATTTCTCCGACAAAGTGCTTCGCCAGCACTTCAGCTTGCAAACCGCGATCTGGGTTTCAAACCTTCTGACAGAGTGCTCCGCCGGCACCTCTGCTCCCGATTACCTATTGAGTGCGTTGGGTCAGTGACAGGTCAACTATTCGGACAAGTCGGACAAATTAACTAGCTAAGCCTACCCTAGTTATACTATTTTCCAGGTCAGTGTACCAGCCCCAAATGTTGCAAGTGTAAGGATCTCCAAATTTGATTGGACAAGAGATGAGGAGAGGTCATCACACCATATCAAAATTGAAACTTTTGCCAATGAATATTATAATAATGTTCCCGCCCATCAAATTTTATTTTCCCATGTATATTTAATTCCACCCGACAATGAATGTTCCAATATTGGTTACATTTTAGTCCATTTGAGAACTTTAACTTCCTCTGTAGGGTCAAGAGGTAAGGTTCCCACAAGCATCTTCTAGCAAGTTGGCTCTTTGGCAGCGTTTCAAAGGTCATTCTGTTTTATGGACTTTGTGATTCGTGCGCAGTCGCAATTTCTCCAAGATGGAGTTCCGCAGTAAGCGTCAGGCCCAAATTGTTTTACATGTAAGAATAGAAAAGAAACAATTTGAGAACACAGAATAAATGAATGCACTGTATACCACTTACCTCTACTCTATTCCCATTACTTTATATTTAACTATTGCGTTAGTGTTAAGCAGAACGAACAGCTTAGCAAAAGCAGCAGTGCAAACTTCATGCATGCTGTAACACAGAGCAGCCATTTTAGTTTTAATGCGCAGAAGCGAAGGTTTCCCTCCAAGCGAAAGATACGTCATGTCACGTGAGTGTGACAGACACATGCGCAGTAAGAAATTCCCGCGTAGGAGCAGCCATTTTATTACAAGTGGATTAACATTAGTAAAAGCACATATGCAAGCTTCCCTCAGATGTCGTGTAATGCGATATTAATAATACAAACATGGTGATTAGTACATTAACGTTATGTCGAGAGGACTGATTCCAAGCAAGTCGCATTACGTGCGAATCTTTGCTCCATCATATCCATACCAGCTATATATATATATGTAATCTCATTGTCTCTAGATAATCTTTAATCACACTGACGCATAAGGAAATAGTATTATACACTTGTCATAATAGATACGCAATGGTACCCAACAAGACAGGGAAAAAGGAAGGGGGTAAGTGAATCTGGTGAGGATATGTGATCGTGAAAAAACATGGAAATTCAGTGACAGCAAGGGAATGTGCCAATTTCGAAAAAAACTCAGGCTCAATTTTTAAACCAAAAAGTAGAAGAATTATACATTAATTCAGATTGCTAGACCCTATTGTTGAAACACAATTAATTCAGTCTCTGTTGTTTCTTAAGGCTGGCGTAAAGCAAGGGGAATGTCAACGTTCCGACCCCAAATTATGTCTTAGGTTGATTGACACCTTACACTGGGGTCTTCATCGGGACTGTGATAGAGGGAGGGCACCTAAGGCTTGAAGTATAAAACACAATAGGTACTAAGGCAAATTAAATGATTGTAGCTGCTACTTGAAAAACCATAATGGTCCACACATAATTACCATCCAGGGTCCTACAATGAGGCCTCCAATAGGGGTTGAGGGCCAATTGTCTCCTAAACGGAGAGTGCAACCGCAACACCTAAAGAATACATATAACATATATTTGTAAGGGGCCGTAATAAATAACGGGTCAAAAACACCAAAGTATCTAACAATTGAAATGGTAGTGACAAAATGGCTACACTTACACAAAACGCGAAATAATCCTGCGTGTCCCTTCCGACATGCATGCTACAATTAATGTAATTCCTGCCACATGATTCACGGCTGGATAAACGTTCAGTGGATAATATCTGAAAATGAAAAAGTACATACACATAGAGGAGTCATTAACCAAACATAAAACAAGAACAACCAAGAATCAAAGAGGTGGTCTGATCCACAATGTCAATACCTGATCTGTGTCAGAAAACGGCAAAAGTGCCAGTGGCACCGTATCTGTGAAAGGAACGGAAAAATAATTGGCACAGTCATATGCCGAGTTTCTTCCAACACTACTCTGTAGAAATATCCAGAATCCTGATAAACTCACCGGTCTTCGGTGAAGGAAACGCCTTACTACCCAAGCGGTGCTTTGTCTGAACAAAACAAAACAAAAGGGCTCACGTCAGTACTGGGTAATAAAAAGAGCGTGACTGCCGTGGGTTGCTAACTAAAGGGGAGCAAACAAACACTTACCGCTACTCGCTTATTACTAAAGAACAATGCATGAACGTGGGAAACAAGCCAGCATTACAAAAACCATTAAATAGTGCCGCCCGAACTCCCAAGTCATCCCATGACGTAGTAGGTAACAGACGCTAGATGCTAACTGCATCGCGTCATCCCGCCTATATAGACAGGGACAATAGACTACTACAGACGTGCCAACTACAAAAACTCGATGGTGTTAAGGAAAGGGAAACCCATTCTGCATCTGGTTTGATGAAACAATTATTTGAGTCAAGGGAGCACTAAAAGAGCAGGCTTGTAATTTATGTCAAAACAAGAGGCCAAGACCGTCAAAATGTCAAATAGCAAATTAATAAGGCTCATTGGGAGGGAAGAAGGGGGACAAGCAAGACCGACTACCATTTTGAGTGTGTAAAAGGCCGCTTTATTGAAACAGGTGCACATCACATTTATTAAAACTGGCAACCGCCTCACAAAACTAAAACCTCTCTAAACATCGAGTTACCTGACCCCTTAGGTTTTTCTCCTCCCACCCCTACGATCCCCCACATGATAAAATCCCCCCACCCTGCAATATACAAATATACAATTCAATTACGTCCTACCAGTATCCAATTTTCTCCCCTACATCCTAACTCCAAAACCTGCCAAGACCTATCTGCCTTCTTGCACTGTAACTAAGTACCCTCTAATGTAACTCCCAAATTGTGTACCCTTTCCCCAACTCCCCAAACATAACGATAAAGAACCGAACTCCAGCCAAACTTGGCCAACATCAAAAACAACTCCGCCAGCACCTGTTCCAAGCGACAAACTGCATAAACCCCCCCCCCTGTGCACCTGTCCCAAACAGCCTCCCTAACAAAATAGACTTGGCTAAAAAACCTCCCACAAAAAACCCAAAGCCCAGGGAGGGAGGGCGGGGATAAAAGCTAACTTCCGCTCCCAGCCACCAGGTATCAGTACCTAAAATGGTGGCTGGAAAAACGCGGGCAACACCGAAATACCCCTTGGGCTGCCTACCTCACAATTTGGCTGCCTTTGGGCTATCCCCAGGCAGCCCAAAAGCGACAAAATGGCGGCTCCCTAATTCGCCCCCCTTCCCCCTCCCAAATCTGCCTGGGGGCAAACCTTGCGGCACGGCTGCCCCCCAAATCCCCCTTGGGAGGGAAGAAGGGGGGCAAGCAAGACCGACTACCATTTTGTGTGTGTAAAATGCCGCTTTATTGAAACAGGTGCACATCACATTTATTAAAACTGGCAACCGCCTCACAAAACTAAAACCTCTCTAAACATCGAGTTACCTGACCCCTTAGGTTTTTCTCCCCCCACCTCTACGATCCCCACATGATAAAATCCCCCCACCCTGCAATATACGAATATACAATTCAATTACATCCTATTAGTATCCAATTTTCTCCCCTACATCCTAACTCCAAAACCTGCCAATACCTACAGACCTATCTGCCTTCTTGCAACTGTAACTAAGTACCCTCTAATGTAACTCCCAACTGTTTACCCTTTTCCCGCTCCCGTTCCCCAACTCCCCAAACATAACGATAAAGAACCGAACTCCAGCCAAACTTGGCCAATATCAAAAACAACTCCGCCACCCAGGGAAAGTGGGGTTAGGTGATTACACCGCCTCCCCCTTTCCCTGCCCCCCCTACCCACCCCCAACATGGTGCAGAAACAACCGTCCCCTGCAGCCCCCTAATCCAGTGGACCCCCAACAAGCTAGCCAACACTTCCTGAAGCTCCAAGAGGTACAAATCCATTCCCATGTGGGAGAGGTGAACCCCGTCCCCCCTGAACAACTCAGGCGCATCGTACTTAATGTCCCTGTGCCAAATGCGTGAAAAACCCCAATGCCGACAGAAAAGCACCATCTCGACATTCAACTTCCGCCGCGCCTTGTCTACCGTCTGCGGCTTCACTGCCCCCCGCCACACTCTACGCGGTACCAGCTCGGTCCATACCACCGTACAACCTGCCCATCTCCTCCGCAGCTCTGCCAAATCCCTCCACATTGCTCTGATCAATACCAAGCCCGCCTCCTGCACTATATCGTTCTCCCCCAGGTGGAGCACCAACACGTCTGGGCACCGCCTCCCTCGCACCAAACCGTTTAATGTTGTGATCAATTCTTTCCATCTCATGCCCCCTCTCCCAAACCAAAACACCTGATTGAAACCCAGGTTGTCCCCGAAATAACTATCTTGAGCCTGCAACTTCGCCCTCTTCACAAAGGAATGCCCCACAATCCAAACCAACATGTCCCGGGCCAGGGGACCCGCCACTAAACCTGAAATGAGAAACAAATGTCAATAAATGTGTCCCCTCAACCTCACCATGAGCGTTCAGGCCAACTCTGCGCTGCGCACATACCGCCGATAACAATTGGAGGACCATCTCCCCAAGTGCATAATGGCCCCCCGTCCACACCCCCGTCGATGCGCCTCCGACGCCGCCCCGATCCGGAAAGAGTGCGTGCCAAAATGACCCCCCTCAACATCCATTCTGGCCAATGCCTTCCACAACACCCCCAACAGCTGTGACCCCGTTGCCCCTCTCCCATTCGCATGCTGAAACACCAAACCGCCCGTCCTCCATTCCCCTTCCCATTTCCGTTCCCATCGTACCGAGCACACCACTCCCTCCTCCACCTTTTGCAGGACCACCCACGCCCCAACGCACCTCTGATCAGTCTTGGACTTTTGCAACCAAAGGCGCACCTCCGTCTGCTCTACCCTCACTTCCGACCACTCCAAACCCCGGCCTGCCCTTGAACCCAACAGCTCCGACACCCTAAATGCCCCAGCAAAAATCCATATCATCAAGGTCGTAAACAGGCAAGCTTCCCTTCCGTCCCTGTATACCAGCGGCAGCATCTCCACCACTCTGCCCTCCCCTGCCCACATTCACAAGCCCAACCCTCCAACATCCTAGTCCCGAGCTCACCTGCGGATGGGGCGTATCCCCAAAACAGCTTCCCCATGAAAGCAATCCCTGCCAGCTTGCCTGCTATGGTCACCCTCGATAAACCCTTGGCTATCAGGGACAGCATGAACTGCACCACATCTTCCTGCCTTTCCATCCCCGGCGGCTGCCAACGCGGCCCGGACGACACAAATTCCCCCCAGGGCCGCCACATACGGTGTTCTGGTTGACTCCGCCAAGGATACTAGAACCAGCTGCAACATCCGGTGTTGCCTATGTGCCACATCCACTGTGGCATGGGTGTAGGGTCCCCCTCCGCGTCCTCAGCTAACCCACGGAATCTCCCCCACTGTGAACGAGACAGAGCATCCGGAACGTCATTGTCAATTTCTGGGACATGCACTGCGCGAAAAGCAATGTCATGGCGCAAACAGCCCAACACAAACACTCTCAACAATTTCAGCACTTGCTCGTCCCTGGCAGACTGGCAATTCACCACCTGTACCACCGCCATGTTATCCACGTTGAAAGTCACCCTTCGGTGGGCCAGCACCTCACCCCACAGCCAGATCGCCACTACCAAAGGAAAAAGTTCCAGGAAGGCAATGCTCCTCCAGCCCCCCAGCCACTCGGGACGCCATCTCTCCGTGCACCATTTCCCGTTCCAGTAGAGGCCGAACCCGTCGCTGCCCGCCGCGTTCGAGAAAATCGGCACATCCCAAACCATGTCCTCGTCCTGCTGTAAGGGCACTCCGTTGAACTGGTTCAGGAAAAACCACTACATCCGCAAATCCTCCCGCGCACCCGCCGACAAGCGCACATGATGGTGCAGAGGCCTATACCCGGCCAGTGCGCGGCCCAACCTCCTACAGAACGTCCGAGCGACCCCCTACCACCCTGCACGCAAAATTGAGATGGCCTAACAGCACCTGAACTTCCAACACCGTCACCTTATGCCTGGCCACCATCACCTCCAGGAGCCCCAGCATCTGCTGTTGCTTGTCCGCCGGCAACCGTGCCTCCATCAACACCGATTCCAGCTCAATACCCAAGAATGACAGCGCCGTGCCTGACCCCACTGTCTTTTCTGGCGCCAACGGCACCCCAAGGTCCTCCATGAGCTCCTGAAACCTGTCCAGCGCCACCTGGCAGTTCGTGGAGTCCGGGGCCCCGACCAAGAAAAAGTCATCCAGGTAGTGCGTAACTCCTTGGTGACCAATGTGTTCCGTAAAAAAAACTGCTGGAACGTACTAAAACATTCAAAAAGCACGCAGGACATCGAGCAGCCCATTGGCAATGCCTTGTCCACATACCAACGGCCGTGAAACTGGATCCCCAGCAGGCCCCAGTCATCTGGGTGAACCAGCAGCAACCGGAAAGCCGACTTGATGTCACACTTGCCATTATCGCGCTAGGTCCCGACGCCACCACCAAGGTCATGGTCGCCTCCACCGAGGAGTACGACACCGTGGTCTCATTCTCATCTATATAGTCGTTAACCGATCCGCCGTCCGGCCATGACAAATGCTGTATGAGGTGGAACTGTCCCGCATTCTTCTTGGGTACCACGCCTATGGGGGACACTATCAATTCCTCCAGTGGCCAAACTACAAAAGGACCCGCCATGTGGCCTTCCTGCACCTCCTTGTCCAGCTTACTCTGTACCACGTCTGGGTGTTCCCGAGCCGACCGCACGTTGTCCGCCCAACGCCACGGCCGAGGCCCATCGTAGCCCAACCAAAACCCATCCCAAAACCCGGTCCGCAACCGATCCGCGGCCCCCGCATCCAGGTAATTGCGCAGGGCCACTGTCAAACGGTCCAACCTAACCGGAGTACGAGCCCTTAGGCCCAGGCCCCTTTCCACATCGGCCACTGCCCGACGGCTGAGCGGCCCCGGAGTGCGCCGCTCTGGCTGACGCCTGCGGCCCCCCGTGTTGCTGCCCGGGAGGGCCCCAACAACGGAGCACTGGGTGCCCATACTTGCCGCACCCGGAGCACTCATGTCGAAAGGGACAATGCTCTCTGGCGCATGCCCCTTTATTAAAATCCCAGCATGCGCCCACGGTTCCGGGCTGGCTCTTAGCTCCGGCTCCCAACCCCCTCGGGTGGGGCGACCCTGAAAGAGCTGATAGATTATCGGGAGGCCGCTGGCGGTAAAAAATGGTCTTACCCGACCCCGCCAGTCCCATCGTGTGCTGCCAGAGATCGCAGTCCAACTCCTACCACTTCGACTCGGGATCCCACGCCATCCTCGCCCTGAACTCCTCGTCGTACTGCGCCCACGCATAACCCCCCCCCCCCCGTGATCTGCGCCTTCCGGATGACGTCCATGTATTTAAACAGGGACACCGATCGTTCCGGGAACTTTTCACAATACACACTCGCGAATATCAAAAAGGCCGCCGTCCATACTCTCCCTTCCAGATCTTCTCCTTAGTAGACGCCATAAAATGCGCCCCCAGCATCTTTGTGACCCCCATATACGGGAGCCGCTTAAACTTCAGCTCCTTGCTCTCTGGTTTCGCTGCGCCACTCTCCTCCGCCGGCACGCCCCCGCTGCCTGCGCCTTCCTTGGTCTCGTGCTTTGCTACCTTGCCTGCCGCCTGACCGCCCTCTGAGCCCATGCCACCAGCACCCAGCTTCCCCGGCCCCCCTTCTGGGATCCCCTTCTGCAGCCTTCCCCCCAGTCGCCTGCATGGTCTTATCCGGCCCCACACCCCGATCTACCACATACTTTCCTATGCATAGCCGATCCCCCCCACCTCCCCTTCCGCCCCACTCCCACAGACACCATTCGTGCCTGAGCCTTGTATTTACCTGTGGCCAAAGTATCCCCTCGCCGATCCTCACCGCTCCGGTGCCGACCTGTCCCCCGACTGTGTCCGGGCCGCCGCAGCACCCAGGCCCCGTGACACCTGCAAGAAAGAACTCACACCATTACCGGACCCCCGTCCGCCCATGCCATCCCTCAACTCCCCTTCCTCCAGACTGTCCTCATCTCCTTCAATCAACTCCACTCCCCCCCACATATAGCTCCGGTGAGCCGGCGGCGGCGCTGACTGAACCCTGCCAGAGGCCCACATTCCGCCTCTCTCCCCACTCAAAATATAACAGTCCTCTGCCGGTGCTCCACGACCTCCGCTGATCCCCAAGCCGCTGGGGCCCTGTGGGTGGAGGGGCTGGCGAGCCCGCCAGGGGCCTTCGTGAGCCAGCCGCGCCCTGATCCCTCGTTGACTCCAGGCTTGCCGCAGGAAGCTCCGCCCTCCCTTCGTGTCGCTGGGCCGCCCCCAGCCTTACCAAGTCCGCTCCCCCTGCGCCGCCTTCCCCCTGAAAGAGAAAAGGTACCGCTGGTGTGCCGGGTCCCTGAAACTGCACGCCCCCACCCGACCGAGCCCCCAGCCGCCCCGCACCTCCCTCGTCCTCATCCTCACTCCAATTGAGCCCCCTACCCCCGCACCTCCCTCCTCCGATAATTCCCCCCCAGTGCCCAATCTGTCCCCCCACCTCCCTGCCGCCACCCCTAGCGCCCCCTTCCCCCCCCGCCCCGACGGACCTGCCTCGTCCTCCCCGCGCTCCGCCACAACCCCCGCTGCTGTTCGCGCCTCTCGCAACCCCTCCTCCCATGACGCGAACACATCCAAACCCTCCAACTCCCGCTCACTACCCTCCGACTCAATCAATAACGGGGAGACCCCGCCCACCTGCCCCCGTTCCTCTACCAGCTCTCCACCCCCTCCCAACAGCTCTCCAAGGGCCAACCCCCCTCCCCCAATCCCCTGTTACCCATGCCCGCCCCTCCCCGTGCCCCCCCTTGCCCCTTCTTGCCTGTGCTCCTGCCCCTCCCTGCTGTCCCCTTAGCCCCCTGCCGAGCAGGTGAGGGCCTCTCCAGCCATCTCCTCTGGGCCTGTTCCCCTCCTGTGCTTGCTCCCCCTCCCTTCCCCACCTCAGCCACACCTCCCCGTCCAGACCCTGATCCTGCGGCCTTCTCCCCCGCCCGCCACTCCCCTGCTCCCTCGCCCCCTTTCCCGCACGCTTCGCAGGTTCTACCGAGGCCTTGCGCACCGGCTGGGCCCCTGCACAACCATTGCCGCTGCCTGAGCGGCCGCACGCGGCCGCCCCGCTGCAGGACCTCCCGCCCGCCGCCCCCAGACACTACTGAGAGGCGCGGCGAGGCGCCCCTGGCAATGCGCCTCGCCCGCTCCTCTACAAACACCTCACTCTTGTCAACCAGGGCCGTGCTACTGGCATCGGCGCAGCCCTGGGGACTCACCTGCAGCCGTGCTGCCTTCCGTGGCGGCGAGCAGGCCAGCACCGCCGCCGCCACGCCAAAGGAGGCCCGCCACACAGGGCGCGCCACCTGTGGGCCCACCAAGAGGTCCATCCGCCCTGCCTCACTGAACAGGAGGATGGCCTCCAACACGCGAAAATCCTCGGGCACCGCCATAATCCGTAAGTTCCTATGCCTCACACGAAATCAGCCGCAAACCACCTGCCTCACAGCCAAAACTGCTCTGACAAAAGCTAATTGCTGCTCCCAGCCACCAGGTATCAGTACCTAAAATGGTGGCCAGGAAAACGCGAGCACCACCTAAATACCCCTTGGGCTGCTTACCTCACAATTGGGCTGCCTTTGGGCTATCCCCAGGCTGCCCTAAAGCGACAAAATGGCCGCTCCCTAGTTCGCCCCCCTTCCCCCTCCCAAATCTGCCTGGGGGGCAGACCTCTCGGCTCGGCTGCCTCCCAAATCCCCCTTGTGTGTAAAAATATGCCAAATGAACAAAAGGTAACCTAATCCGGTCAGAGTGGCAAGTCGGGGTGTTCCTACGTATCTTATGGCCTGAAAAACTCTGTTTGATTGCGGGCAGAATGACAATGCTAACAGTGGACTGTGTCTTAAATTAAAGAAGTAAGCATTGCGGTGTTATATACAGTACAAAAATGTATCCGTGAACAAATGATTGAGGTAGATATAAATACATTTAAGTAAATAGTAAAGATATACCGACAGGCAGCAGCACCGGCAAAATGTACTTTGGTTTAGATAGTAGTTGGATATAGCATATCAATACATCAATGGTCATGCTTAAAACATTCCTTGTACAAAATGGCAATTAATGAAAAAAACAAATATGTAAGACATGAAATGCAGATGGGATGTATAACTAGCTTGGGTACTAACAACAGGACCCCAACACATATGCGCTGATTAGATCCATTATCGTAAGCTGGGACAGAGCAAAGTGGTACCCCACTATCATTCAGATGTTAGGCAGGCTAGTTGTGCATGGCTAGAGTCAAGGCTTTGGCTTTGGCTCGGGTGCCACGCATCAAAAGGGCTCGGCTAGGCGGCCGGTCCTTTAGCTTTCTTGCTCCGCAGCTATGGAATTCCTTACCGGTGTCCTTGCGAAACACCGCTAACCTGCTTGCCTTCAGAAAAGACTTAAAAACCTGGCTGTTCACTGGATAATCTTCCCCCTCTTTAGGCCCCTGCTCTTTTTACTGTTATGTTTTCCAGCTCTTTCTTTGGTCTGGAGCACAAAAGCGCCGGGACACTCCTTTGGAGTAGCCGTTGCGCTATAAAAGTCCCATTTAACATAACATAACATAACAAGTTTGTTTAGACCGCTCTGTATTGAGTCAAAACGTGTCATCCATTTGGATTCTCTAACATTCAATATTGAGACAATGTTCCCGCCCTGGGGCCCCAGGGTTGCTTTTTCAAGGACTACCGATTGGATATCCTCAGCAGTATGTCCCTCACTTTTAAAATGTTCCACCAAAGGCTGTCCTTGTACGCCTCACCTTATTCTACTGCAATGCTGCAGTATTCGGGCCTTGATTTTTTGTTGAGACCCATAGATTAAATTATTGGTATTGCAATTTGTGAAGGCCTTTAATTCAACTGATGAGGCGTTTTTGTGTTTTTTTTAAACTAAAAATGCATGTTCAATACATGCAAACACCCCCAATTTAAATTTTACATTTGTTTCTCCGTAAATGGAGAACTCAAGTTTTTCTGGCCCGTGCGCAAGTAAAACATTTTGTTTTTGTTTGCATGTAAGACTTGTTTATGCCACACTAAAATGAAAACATTAAAAATAAACAGGATTTCATTGTGTACTCGAGCATCAGCATTGCAGATGCGAGTCCTGAAAATGCTGTATTTTAGCTTTCTCCTCAGAATACCTCAACTCTAATAAACGTACTTGGGAAAATCATATTTCCCTGATTGTTTTCCATTTCCTTTTAAGCTGCTCTTGAATGTTTCGAAGTATACCTGTCTTATTTGTTTCTTATTAAGTAGGCACCCACTGTTCACCTTAAAAGTGACGTCTGTGGCCTGTCTCAGGTTTAGGCTTAGGAAATCCTGTCTTTAATCAAATAAGCAGTATAAGAGGAGATTGCTGCATTATTATTTTGGTTCTAGTGACCAGATCAGTTCTTTGTTACTGGGCACCAATTTTACAATACTGAAGTTTCTTTTGAGAAATGTACAACGTTTTTGAACGTGTATTGTTAGTTAAGATGAATTTGACAGCTACAACTAGAAACAATGATGGGTGAAAATCACCCCTGTAAAATGTTACAGTGAAATTGAGCCATCTCTTCACCCTGGGTTCGGTACTGATTTTCAGTGCACTGGAAACATTTATAACTTGGAAAGTAAAATACAAACGCTTCCCCTCGTTATTAGAGGAAGGATGCAGGAACACCATGTGCTGATGAACTAAAAACCTTCTTCATAACTTGAGATATAAAACATAGTTTGGGTAGGTAGAGTTTACATATATCAAAGAATTATGACCATTTAAAGGAGTAGGTGTGACTTGCATATAGGTAAGTAGGAATTTTGTTCTTATTGGTCGATAGGTAGAGAATACTGAATTGTGAAATAATGAATACCGTATTTTCAGGCGTATAAGACGACCCGGCGTATAAGACGACCCCCTACTTTGTTTAATAAAATGTAGGTTTCGTGCTATACTCGCCGTATAAGACTACCCCCACTTCCAGTGCAGTCCAACGCAGTCCTGCATAGCCATTTTGAGAATGTATTTTATTTTATTTTGGCTCGTACTTTGTATGCTTTTGTAACCTGCACACTTATCACTTTTTCTCCAGGAATGTACCGATTGCTACCTCATGTATTTTGGTTGCTCGCTATTGTCACTTTTGATCCATGTACCGTAACTTAATGTTTACTTTTGTAATTTGTCCATTTGTTATTGTTCCTCTTGTATCAATACTGTTCCTACTGTAAAGCGCGGTGCGAGGGGAGGGGGAGCTCCGGCACTGGGCACGGACGGCGGATTTGAGACCCTGGCTGGGTCCGAAGCGTGGGCAGGAAATGGTGCAGCTTAGGGAACTCAAACACAAGACGAACACAAGATCAGCCCCTCGCCAGCCAGTGCGCCCAATACGCCTTAGTATTTTCACTGCTTGAGCAATTTATGTTACAGGAGGATTTTTGTAGAAAAACAACCACATCAGCCCATTTTTATATAATGCAGAAGCAGTCTGACACCTTCGGGTGTAGTCCGCGCTATGTAAAAACGCATGAAAACATTCCTTCAAATTTAGCATCCGTCGTATAAGACGACCCCTGACTTTCCAGAACATTTTAAGGGGTTAAAAAGTCGTCTTATACGCCGGAAAATACGGTAATCCTTTTTAAATAGTCAATAATTAGAAAGTAAACCCTGCTAAATGGAGCATTGTGAAGTTGTGTGTGAGATATAACACATCCAAACCAATTTTTTTCTTTGTTTTCTGATATTTGTGGTGGTGTATTTGTATTGGGAACAAAAAATGCAAGTACCAAAATGGAAAGAGCTAATCACTCCTGACATGTGGCAACTTAGAAGGTCTGCTAAATCTATTGTAAGCTCAAGGCGGCATGTTATGTTTTATACCATACTTTCGTGAATAAGTAAATATTAATGTACATCACTATTAAGCACCTCAGGCATACACAGACACATCGAATCTCTACAGAAATGTTCCTGCTCAATAAAATATAAACCGTTCTATTCATGTCAACATTTAACAAGCACTGGCGCGCCCAATATGTCTTACTTTTTGTTAGGGGAAGTGTTTGGTAATATTTGATGACTTTGCATGATGTTCCCAGCTGTCTTAAAAAGAAATACGATATGAGCTACCACAATGTGGAAGCTGGGAGTAGGGCTTCCTTGCTTTATATGCTGCACTGTCCGAGTTAAGTTGCACCCTCAAAAGAAGAGTGCAACAAAAAGAAATCAGAAGATGAGGTTTGCATTGAACTTTAAAAGGCATACACCGGAAACTATTGCATAGTAGATACTTTTTGAGTTAGTATGTTCATGCATCTTTGAGAGAGCCTATGTATGTATCGACTTATTTTTTTATTTTTATTTTTTTATTTATTTTAACATAAACACATGAGTTGGTTGGTGTGAATCCACTTGTCACATTATACAAATCACAAATAACAGCGAATTAAAAACTGATATTTCAGAAATCATATGTCATGAGCAGTCAGGACAACAATATAGGATCATGTGACAATAACAATAAGGCAAATTGGCTTAAAAACGGTCTCAAATATACAAGTAAAGCACAAGGCCCCTCTTTAGGACTCCAGATAGTTTGTAACTAAGCCCCACATCTGTTCACCAATCTTATTTTTCCGGGGACCCTTGAGGTCATACAAGCTACGCTCCATATTATGTACTGCAAAGAACCTATCCCGTCAATCCTCAAAAGCAGGCGGTTCCTGTTGTAGCCAGGCAGATGCGATACAGAGTCTGTAGACAGCCGTCACTAAAAATATGAAATAGATGTACTGCTTCGGAATTCGAGTATTTGGCAGACCCATTTCTACCCCCAATAATATCTGTGTTGCTGACAACTGTATTTGATTACCCACCACTTCTGAAATCCATTTTTCTATCTGCGTCAACAAGGGTGCCAATGCTGTACATGTAAAAAAAATGTGGACATCATCTGCAGAGATCATACCGCAACGGAAGCATTTCCCTATCACATCCCTGGGCCATTTAGACACCTTGTCTGGGGTATAATATAGATTGAAAACTGATATATAATGCTGCGCAGAGAGCTTTGCTGACAGGAATACATTTTAAGCCATTACCAGTGAAGTTTCAATCTGAATGTCCGACCTGCCAAGTTTAGCCCCCCATTTACAGTTCTGTTGTTCAATGTCATTATCTTTAGTATTTAACATATGATTGTATAATGAGCCAATCTTTGCACCTTTTATGATGTCCTCGATCAAAGGGTTCAATTGAATATTGCATCCACAATTCCCCAGATGATTTCTAATCTGCAAATATTTAGCAAACTTCTCCCTGGGGAGTAGGTTTTGTTCTCACAGTTGTTCAAAGGATTTAAGAAACCCACCAGAGTACAAATCTCCCACAATCCTTATTCCTTTCTCCCTCCAATTGTGTACTACTCTATCCCATAGATCAACTGGTAAGAATATTGACGATACCAGTGGGGTATACCATGTGATTTTTTCAAATCCGAGCATCCCCCTTACTGTGCGCCAGACCTTATACGCAGCCTCCAATGTCTTAAATCGCATGCTCTTGTAATACCTCCATTGCAGATTCAAGAATAAGCTATTTTTGGCTTTTACCCCCAGCAACATTTGATAAATCGAGGGGCATTCCGCAGGTCTTACTGGTCCAGCACCTGTTAGCAAAATTCCCATACCTTGCAACATACATGCATAATAATATAGTGCAAAGTCCGGTACTGACCAACCACCTAGATTTCTTGGCAATGTCATAAAACGCCCAGCCCGTCGTGCTTTACCCCCAGACCACATAAAACGCAAACAAATTGCCTGTAATTGTGCTAAACTTGCCTTAGGGACTTCTAAAGGTACGCATCAAAAGAAATATAAAATTTGAGGGAGGACCATCATTTTTAACAAATTGCATCGCCCCACTAACGAGAGGTGTAAACATTCTGCCTGATCTAGCTTTTTCCGTACTCCATATAGAAGCTGGTCCCAGTTAGCTTTGACCAAAGATATTGTGCACGCTCGAAGCCTAACCCCTAGATAGACCACCTCTTGACATAACCTTGGGTCTGCATACTTTGGCATATTTATACTTAATAACTGAGTCTTGGCAGAGTTCAACTTATAGCCGGATGACTTACCAAATTCTGCAGCTAATTGTTCGATGGCCTGCATCGCTGTGGCTGGATTAGACGTGACAACTGCCACATCATCAGCGTATGCTAGTACTTTAAACTGATAAGTCTGTATAGATAGAGGGGGTATCATTGAGTTGGCTTCCAGCATTCTTAAAAAAGGTTCGATATATAATGAAAATAGAAGAGGAGAAAAGGGGCAACCTTGCCTGGTCCCCCTGCGTATTTGTACTTCAGCCGACTCCAATCCCATAGTACTAATTCGGGCAACCGGATGATGATATAATATCTGGAGTGATTTAATAAACTCTGGCCCAAAGCCTCAACCCCTCATAATGTCCCACAAGAAGCGCCATGCAACACGGTCAAATGCCTTCTCGGCGTCAAGTAAAATCAAACAAAAAGGTTCCCGAGTAACTTTTGCATAGTCAAAAAAAGTTATCACTTGATTAATGTGATTTGTAGTACCACGTTGAGGGATGAACCCATGCTGCGTATTCGATACTAGTCCCGAGATAACCAGAGAAAGTCTATTAGCTCATATCTTTGAATACACTTTCCCATCTGTGTTTAAAAGTGATATAGGACGATACGATCCAGGCATATCCGCCGGCTTGCCCTTTTTGTGAAATACCACAATACATGCTTCTTGCCATGTTTTAGGAAATGCGCCTTTCTGTGACGCTACCATTGTTGCCAGGAGATCACCTTTTAAAACCGAGAAAAAAGTTTTATATATTTCAAGCGGTAGCTTATCTGGCCCTGCCGTCTTTCCAATTGCCAACCCATTAACTGCCTTTTCTAGTTCTTCAAGTGAAAAACGTGCCTCTAGCATTTCCATTTCGTCTACCGGGAGATCCTTCATACACTGTTGACTAATCAAAATAGCAGCACTGTCTTCATCATATCCATCACTCTGATACAATGTCTCATAAAACTGCCTGAAAACCTCCAGGATCCCCTGATCATCCTTTACTGAGTCACCATTTCGATCTACCACTTCATCAATACGCTGGGCTGACTCCCTTGATCTTACTTTTTGGGCGAGACATCTGCCACTTGCCTCGCCATATTCATAGTGAATTTATTTCTTAATAAAAAAACCTTTTAGCCGCCTCCTGGGACCAATTCAAATTTACCCTTGCCTTGAGCCACGCTACTGTATTGATCTGATCCTCTATGTCATTCCCAGCCTGTATGCCTAACATAAGCGCCTCCTCAGCCTTTGTCAACTCCTGATAGAGTGTTTTTATTTTAGCTGACTGCTTTTTTTGATTATAAAGGCCGAAACTCAGCTCCTCTCCACGGAAAGCAGCCTTGAAGCAGTCCCAAACACAACCCTCGCTACTGCTCCCGCGATTGATATAAAAAAAATGGAATCCATTGATTCATATGCTCGACAAATTGTTTTTCAATCAACAATTTACGGTAAAAGGAGAACCCCCTTGGACGCTCGTTTGATGCTATCCCTGCTATAGATAGTACTACTGGCCCATGATCTGATCTAACTCTCGGATATACCTGGATCGTAGCTTGATTTAACAATAATGTTGAAGTAAAAAAATAGTCTAATCGAACTAATGTCCGATGTGGAAAAGAAAAGAAAGTGTATCCATGTGACCACCCCCTAATGAAGGACCACACATCCACCAGGCCATGGGCTCCTGTTAGAGCCTGTAAAGCCTTAAACACTCTCGGCTTCCTACCAGTATAATGCAATTGTTCATTGTTTAAAATGTTGGGTGCCAAATTTATATTAAAATTGCCACACACAATCAACGGTGTGGGCCAAGCTGCTAACTCTAAATTTAAGAAATCAAGAATGGTTGCTTGAGCACGGAGCACTCTAACAGCATGTAAGTACCACGCGACGAAGTTTATGCAGGTGCCTCATACGCCTGCTACACAGAGACCGATTAACTATTAACACACGCTCCCGTTTACCTCTTTACAGATGCCTAACGACACCAAGCATACGTGAGTGTTTATAACAACTCAACCTCCGTGAACGCGATTAGACACTTTAATGCACATCCGTATGCACTGAACCTTTCACGCCTCACCATCCGACTTAAACACAGAGAGCACTGACAAAGACACGATGTTTTATCCTTCCGATCACCAGGCTATTAAAACCGATCACCCACTTCACCAACCCCACCCGCATGCTACGATTACCACCTATTAGATCATGTACTTGTACGCTGCTATATCTTATATTGTTATTTTTAGAAACTCATGTTGGTTGTTTTCAGAAGCTAGGTTTATCAACTGGGGGGGAGGAGGAATTGATTATTGTCCATTCATTTCCCCATTTATAACATGTAGGTAATCAAAAGGTGGAATGGACACTTGTTACTGCTAAACCTTTAGGTTAGCTTGGAACATCCTCATAAACGCAATGTTGTTCGAATGCGGTATATTACTGTACTCCGCCCCACATTAGCGTTATGGCATTTATCATCGGATGTCCAATAAACGTGCTGTATGCCAGCCTCATCCAGAGGCAACCTTAGATTCTGGCAGCAGTGTCCAGAGAAAAGAAGGGTGATAAAAAATGATTAAAAAACAAAACTTAACCTGAGAAGAACTTTAATAGAGAAGGTTAAGAGTGTCCTTAAAAATGGTGGGTATAGGTATGAGAACAAGTTATTGGATCTCACTATACTACTTTGTAAATAGCGTCAACATGTTTCAGCTCCCTAGTGCCCAGCCGGGTCTGTGGAGCTTTCGTCAGGACAAACAAACATAGATTACTTACACTACTTGTGTAGTAATGAGCAGTGTTATAATGCGAACACTGGGATAATTCCCCTCAAATCTGTAGAGAGAGAGAAAACGAGGAGACAAGCAAGTATTTTCAGAAAAGCTTGTACATATGTGTAACAGCACATCTTTCATGGATATACAAATACCTTCTTTTTGTGAAAATTTAGCTAGCATTTAGCTAGTGATTCAGAGAAAGGTTTCATACGGAGGGAGTCTTGAGGGTGCCTGTGTCTACTGCTAAGTTTTAACAGGAACTTAACAAAGATGGGTGACACGTGGTCAGTTAAGTTATGGGAAAGAGTCGTGCTCTTTTAGTATCACAAGTATTACTAGTCAAAAGAACCACTAGTAGGGTATGCACTATAGTTATCAAGGTAGCATCTAAATGCGTGATTTCATAAGGTAGTGATAGTCTCTATAGTTGAATTGAAAATAGCTAGGGCGAGAGCAGGGCTAAAGTGGATTACACATTTAAGCGGGGAGCAAATGAGGCATAAATATACAATGTTGTACTTCTTACCTTTAAGAGGGGTACGAGGTTCCTCAACGGGGATGAATATTCTCTTTCTGGAATAGAGCTGAAAGGGGGGGGCAGCTTTTAAAGTTTAGTTGCTCCGTGTAAAGCCTCGTATTGAAAAGCGTTACCGGTTGAACAGTGGGAACGCCGCACTTACCCGCGTGTGTCGGTAAGACGCTGCTTGTGCTGACTCTTCCCTGGATACCCAGAAGGGGGTATTCCTATTCGTTTAAATCCCTCACAATGATAGCGGTAGAAATAGGACTATGGCGGAATTGTATTTACTCTCACTGAGCTTTATTGGTATCTAGCGTGTGGGGAGACAAATACCATCTCATTATATTCAGCCGCGCTAAGTGCTACATAACCATATATTGATGATAGTTTTGTACGGTGGTGGACACACATTTAGACTAGTTGTTTGATTTGAAAAATTATTGGTCAGGCATACGTAGTCTATGATGTTGCATTATTTTGTAAGATGTTCATGCAGGGTTTTTTTTGTGTTTTATGGTAGCTAGTAATACTCCGGTGAATATTTGGAAGCTGGAATGGTTATTTCGGGTGAATTGGTGCCAGGGTATATTATCATTTAAGCCCGTTAAATGTGTGTTAAGACGGTTCACCCATCTCTGTTCTTTTTCGAATAGTCTTTTTTCCGCATTGTTTGTTTTATCTGTCAGCATCTCAAGAATTGTCCAGCGGAGTTCTTCACAGTCATGGTTTGCTTCAATGAAGTGGGAACACAATTTTGTAGCGTTCTTCTTTAATCTGATGTTACTTTTGTGTTCTCCTATTCGCGTTTTCACCTAGCGACATGACATTCCTATATATCGCTTGGCACATGGACACCAAATCAAATATATTACATGGGTGGAATTGCAATTTGTGTGGTATTTCTGGGTCCATGTGAAAGTGTCAGTGAGTTTTAGGGTCTTGGTGGTGGTGGTCAGTTTACACACTAGACATGTGCCGCACGGGTAGTGACCGGTTACTGGCATTAGGTTTGTGTCTCTTACCAGTGTAGATTGTTTACCTGCACGTGGACGTGTGTGGATTAAGACATCTTCAGGTTTGTTGTTCGCCTATTGGCGAACCTGGGTTTAGGCCAGTTGAACTTCCCTGTGGTGATTATCTGCCAGTTCTTCCTTATTAGTTTTTGAACTTCATAAGTTGCGGGGCAATATGTTGTTACACAAGTCACAAGATCAGGAGTGGGTTCTTTTGGATGTTGTTGTAGAAGACACTCCCTTGGTTGATGTTTTGCACGTTTCTTACATTTCGCAATAGTGGATTGCGTGTAGTCTCTTGCTTCAAGTTTCTTACTGAGGATTTGAGCTTGGTGGTTGTAATCGCTCATTTTGCTGCAGTTTCTTTTCAGCCTTAAGAACTGACTCTAAGGGAGATTGTCTCTTAAAGGCTTCGGATGGTAACTTTTATATGAGAGTAAACTGTTCTTTGCAGTAGGTTTTGTGTAAGTTTTTGTTTCAATTTTCTCGTTTTCAATGAAAATGAAGATGTTCTCAAAATTGCTGACATGTATGTCAGCAATTTTGAGAACATCTTTGTATTCAATGAGAATAATCCTTTTGTTTCCAGTATTTTATACTGGAAACGATACATCAATGACATTATAGTAATCTGGAAAACAGAGAAAGATCTACGATTGTTCATGGAATGGCTTAATGGCCGTGACAGGTGGCTCAAGTTCACTTTCACTTCAGACAAGGAAAAACTAGACTTCTTAGATCTGACCATTTTCATTGAACTTATGAAGTTCAAAAACTAATAAGGAAGAACTGGCAGATAATCGCCACAGGGAAGTTCAACTGGCCCAAACCCAGGTTCGCCAATAGGCGAATAAAAAACCTGAAAGATGTCTTAATCCACCTTCCCCTCGCCGTGACTCTCCTGACCTGCTTGGGAAGAGGTCGCTCCCCTCCTCGCTCCACGCTCCTAAAAGAGTGCTGACTCAGAAGCGCCTCTCTACCACCCTGCGGTATCGTAGCGCCTCCAGCTGACTCCTCAGCGCGTCCTCTCCCGCAATACTTCCGCTGCCTGCATTGTTCGATCTGTGATATTTGTAGCGCTATTTGTGCATTGTCCCTGTATGCATCTCTGTGCTGCGCTGTAAGAACACGCATTGTAGTAGCGCTTTGAAGCGATTGTGCTCCATTTGGACTTTGTTTGCACCCAGGCTCGCCGAGTTTCGCTTTCCCCTTTAACATCCATTTTGTGGCTTGTTGTTGACTCCCAGGACGTAGCACTACCCCGCGCCCGCCTCCCAGCTGACCCTGCCTCGCCCCTCCCCTTACACCATTTATGTCCAATGACACATCGCGCAGCATTCACGCGCAGCGATCGCGCCCCAGTCGCGCCGAAGGTGCGCCAAAGGTAAGCCCGTCTACGCCCGTCCGCGCCTGGCCCGCGCCCAGCGCCAGACCCCCTGGTCCTCGTAATGCCCACCCCATCCGCATTACTTACAATGCCACCACCCTCCTAGCCCTTAACCCCGGCCGTTCCCCCAACTGCGTCCAAGCCGCTCCTGGACACACCCATGGACCCTTCTCCTGCAACTCCTGCAAGTTTGACGGCACCAAGAACAACTCCTCATCTACGAACACACAACAGATATCCGACCCCAACCACCTACAATGCAACCTGCTCAACACCCGCTCGGTCCACAGGCACGCCATTGACCTCTGGAATCTACTAGACACCATCTCTCCGGACGTCGCCTTCCTAACAGAAACATGGATGAACGCCACATCAGCCCCAGACATCACCATTGCCATCCCGGAAGGCTATAAGATCATCCGCAAGGACCGTACCGGCCACACAGGAGGAGGCATCGCTATCGTCCATAAGAAATCCATCCGCATCTCTACCAGCTCAGACGTCAATCTCGGCAACTCTGAACACCTCCACTTCCAGATCCACACCGACCCCAAAACCACACTCAGAGGCACCCTCCTTTACAGGCCACCAGGACCCCGCGCACAATTTAGTGAAGACATCACGGACTTCATCACTCCGCACGCGCTCCCCTCCGAGGATTACATCCTTCTGGGAGACCTCAACTTTCACCTTGAAAAGGACAACGACCGCAACACCACCTCCCTTTTGGACAACCTCGCCAACCTCGGACTTAAACAACTTGTCACTACCCCCACCCACATCGCAGGCCACACACTCGACCCTATCTTCACCTCCAGCAAACATGTCTCCTTCAGCCACACCACAGCTCTCCTTTGGACTGACCACAGCTGCGTTCACTTTACCTACAACAAGCCCACATCCAACAACCACGCCCAACCCACTCTGCAAAGAAACTGGAACAAAATCACCATCAACCAGATCTCCTCATCGCTTCTTCAAAACCCCCCAGCCCACTCCTCAAACCCAGACCAAGCAGCCACCAACCTCACCCAATGGTTATCCAACAGCGCCGACATCCTAGCACCACTGAAAAAACGACAAATCAAACTAGGCAGCAAGAAGGCCTCCTGGTTCAACGATGATCTTAAGAAATCCAAGAAACTCTGTCGCTCCCTGGAGAAGGCCTGGAAAAAAGACCCAACCACCAGCACCAAGGACGCCTTCAAAAACGCCACCCGCATTCACCACCGACTGATCCGGAATGCCAAGAAAGCCGCCTTCAAGGACCGACTAGATAACAACGCCCACAACAGCAAGGAATTATTCAACATCATCAAGGAATTCACCAACCCCTCAGCCAACTCCAACGACATCACCCCCTCTCAAGCCCTCTGCGACTCCCTAGCCTCATTCTTCCACAACAAAATTGCTGACATCCACAACAGCTTCGACAACCGATCCGAAGATCAACCCACCCAACCCCCTGCAGGACCCCCACCCCCCGTGAACATCCTCAATGACTGGAAGCCAATCTCCACTGAGGACACCATCCGTCTGATGAACTCTATCCACTCAGGATTCCCCACAGACCCATGCCCTCACCACATCTTCAACAAAGCAGACTCCATTATAGCACCGCACCTCCGAGACGTCATCAACTGCTCCCTCAACTCCGCAACCTTCCCGGAAAGCTGGAAACATGCCGAACTCAGCGCCCTCCTGAAGAAACCCATAGCTGACCCCACCGAACTCAAAAACTACCGCCCTATCTCACTCCTTCCATTCCCGGCCAAAGTCATCGAGAAAGCGGTCAACAACCAGCTCGCCGCATTCCTCGAAACCAACAAATCCCTCGACTCCTCACAATCCGGCTTCCGAGCCAAGCACAGCACTGAAACTGCCCTCATCGCAGCAACAGACGACATTCGAACTCTACTGGACAAGGGAGACACAGTCTCCCTCATCCTCCTCGACCTCTCCGCAGCCTTCGACACGGTCTGTCATAACACCCTTTTACAACGCCTCAGAAACGTCGGAATCCAAGGAAAAGCACTGGAACCACCTCATTCCTCACCGGAAGAACCCAGAGAGTCCACCTTCCACCATTCAAATCAGAGGCCACTGAAGTCATCTGCGGCGTACCACAAGGATCTTCACTCAGCCCCACCCTCTTCAACGTATACATGAGCCCCCTCGCGGCCATCGCACGCCAACATAACCTCAACATCATCTCCTACGCTGATGACACTCAACTGATCCTCCCACTCACCAAAGACCCTAACACCGCCAAAACCAACCTGCATGAAGGAATGAAAGAAGTAGCCGAATGGATGAAGCACAGCCGTCTGAAACTGAACTCCGACAAAACAGAAGTCCTCATCCTAGGCACCTCCCCCTCAGCCTGGGATGACTCTTGGTGGCCAGAGGCCCTTGGAAAAGCACCCATCCCGACGGACCACGCACGGAACCTGGGCGTCATCCTGGATTCCTCACTCTCGATGAACAGACAAGTCAACGCCGTTTCTTCATCTTGCTTCAACATTCTTCGCATGCTCAAAAAAACATTTCGCTGGATCCCCACCAAAACTAGAAAAACAGTCACCCACGCTCTGGTCACGAGCCGTCTGGACTACGGAAACACCCTCTACGCCGGTACCACCGCAAAACTCCAGAAAAAACTCCAACGCATCCAGAACGCTTCAGCCAGGCTCATATTAGACATCCCGCGTAAAGATCACATCTCTGGACACCTGAAAAACCTCCACTGGTTCCCCGTCAATAAAAGGATTACTTTCCGGCTCCTAACCCACGCACACAAAGCGCTCTACGAAATCGGACCCGAATGCCTCAACACAAGACTGTCCTTCTACACCCCCTCCCGCCAACTACGATCCGCCAACCAAGCCCTTGCCACTGTACCTCGCATCAACAAAACCACAATGGGAGGCAGATCCTTCTCCTACCTGGCAGCTAAAACCTGGAACTCACTTCCCATTCACCTTCGCCTTACTCAGAACCACCTAGCATTCAGAAAGCAACTTAAAACATGGATATTTGACAAGTAATTCCCCACCCTCCTCCAAGCGCCTTGAGACCCTCTGGGTATGTAGCGCGCTATATAAATTTATTGACTTGACTTGACTTGACTTGACTTGACGTCGACGTGCAGGTAAACAATCTACACTGGTAAGAGACACAAACCTAATGCCAGTAACCGGTCACTACCCGTGCGGCACATGTCTAGTGTGTAAACTGACCACCACCACCAAGACCCTAAAACTCACTGACACTTTCACATGGACCCAGAAATACCACACAAATTGCAATTCCACCCATGTAATATATATGATTTGGTGTCCATGTGCCAAGCGATATATAGGAATGACATGTCGCAAGGTGAAAACGCGAATAGGAGAACACAAAAGTAACATCAGATTAAAGAAGAACGCTACAAAATTGTGTTCCCACTTCATTGAAGCAAACCATGACTGTGAAGAACTCCGCTGGACAATTCTTGAGATGCTGACAGATAAAACAAACAATGCGGAAAAAAGACTGTTCGAAAAAGAACAGAGATGGGTGAACCGCCTTAACACACATTTAACGGGCTTAAATGATAATATACCATGGCACCAATTCACCTGAAATAAACATTCCAGCTTCCAAATATTCACCGGAGTATTACTAGCTACCATAAAACACAAAAAAAACCCTGCATGAACATCTTACAAAATAATGCAACATCATAGACTACTTATGCCTGACCAATAATTTTTCAAATCAAACAACTAGTCTAAATTTGTGTCCACCACCGTACAAAACTAACATCAATATATGGTTATGTAGCACTTAGCGCGGCTGAATATAATGAGATGGTATTTGTCTCCCCACACGCTAGATACCAATAAAGCTCAGTGAGAGTAAATACAATTCCGCCATAGTCCTATTTCTACCGCTATCATTGTGAGGGATTTAAACAAATAGGAATACGCCCTTCTGGGTATCCTGGGAAGAGTCAGCACAAGCAGCGTCTTACCGACACACGCGGGTAAGTGCGGCGTTCCCACTGTTCAACCGGTAACGCTTTTCAATACGAGGCTTTACACGGATCAACTAAACTTTAAAAGCTGCCCCCCCCTTTCAGCTCTATTCCAGAAAGAGAATATTCATCCCCGTTGAGGAACCTCGTACCCCTCTTAAAGGTAAGAAGTACAACATTGTATATTTATGCCTCATTTGCTCCCCGCTTAAATGTGTAATCCACTTTAGCCCTACTCTCACCCTAGCTATTTTCAATTCAACTATAGAGACTATCGCTACCTTATGAAATCACGCATTTAGATGCTACCTTGATAACTATAGTGCATACCCTACTAGTGGTTCTCTTGACTAGTAATACTTGTGATACTAAAAGAGCACGACTCTTGCCCATAACTTAACTGACCACGTGTCACCCATCTTTGTTAAGTTCCTGTTAAAACCTAGCAGTAGACACAGGCACCCTCAAGACTCCCTCCGTATGAAACCTTTCTCTGAATCACTAGCTATAATGCTAGCTAAATTTTCACAAAAAGAAGTTATTTGTATATCCATGAAAGATGTGCTGTTACACATATCTACAAGCTTTTCTGAAAATACCTGCTTGTCTCCTCGTTTTCTCTCTCTCTACAGATTTGAGGGGAATTATCCCAGTGTTCGCATTATAACACTGCTCATTACTACACAAGTAGTGTAAGTAATCTATGTTTGTTTGTCCTGACGAAAGCTCCACAGACCCAGCTGGGCGCTAGGGAGCTGAAACATGTTGACGCTATTTACAAAGTAGTATAGTGAGATCCAATAACTTGTTCTCATACCTATACCCACCATTTTTAAGGACACTCTTAACCCTCTCTATTAAAGTTCTTCTCAGGTTAAGTTTTGTTTTTTAATCATTTTTTATCACCCTTCTTTTCTCTGGACACTGCTGCCAGAATCTAAGGTTGCCTCTGGATGAGGCTGGCATACAGCACGTTTATTGGACATCCGATGATAAATGCCATAACGCTAATGTGGGGCGGAGTACAGTAATATACCGCATTCGAACAACATTGCGTTTATGAGGATGTTCCAAGCTAACCTAAAGGTTTAGCAGTAACAAGTGTCCATTCCACCTTTTGATTACCTACATGTTTTCAGAAGCTCCCAGATGAAGGGTTTATTACCCGAAATGCATTGGAGCCATTTCAAGAATATTTAATGTATATATAAAAAGAGAATGAATCTAAGATCATGAAGATAATGATGAAATACGATTAAAGATCATCAACAGTTTATCATTTGGAAGCTTATTTTTTCAAGCACCTACGGTGTGCACAACACACAGGGATGTCCCCAAGTTAGATGGGAACACAGTAACTATCTACATTAATAAACGCGCGCCGGACGGACACGCCACCTGTATGTAGCACCCAACCTTCAAATAAATCTAATTAAATACCACGAATATCTCCATAATAACCGCTGTGCGCCCTCCAACCAAAATATTTTCAGTTTTACCAAGGATTGCCACTCCTCTCGCAGCGCCCGAATATTTAATACAAGTGATTAACTTAAACCCTAATTCTGTTAAAACCAGTCTCTTCGACCAGACTATGTGAGTCTCTTGTAAGCATATGATATCACATTGAAGAACATGTTGCTCCCGTGCAACCCTTCGTCTTTTCTCCAAAGAATTCAGCCCCCTCACTTTCAACGTGCCTACCCTTATCCCCCTACCTGCCATTTGACCATATCGAAGTTTTCTCCATTCTCCATTAGTTCACCGCCTTGTCCCATAAACTTCACTGACCGCTTCCAAATATAGACTCTTCCCCAACTGAATCTCATGTGTTATTTTCTTTTTCCTACCCATTCCCCCGCCCCCCCCCCTTTGTTCCCCCCTTTCCTTCACCACCACCCTACTCGAGGCTTAAGGACCGGGTCCTCTGCGATGTAGAAGTGCTTTCACCACGTAGTGTGACTCCCCTTCCCCCCACCCTCTGGCTCACTCCCTCCACACTCTACACAACGACCATACATCAGGCCTTCTATAAATAAAACAGGCTATCCCCCGTCCTTCAACACATATAAGACGTCCTGTAAGAGATCCACATATCATATATTGATTCATGCATTAAATGTTTATAGATATCTTCAAATATTTTGTCAAGATTTCCCCCTTCAAGAACAAATTTCGGCTCCTCTGTTCAATGCATACCACCCAACGAGATAATATTTAAAAAAAAAAAAAAGGACGAAAGGAGGAAAAGCACAACAATAAATGTGGAGAGTGAGAACCCCCTGTAATCTATCCACGGCACCGGGTTGCATTCCCCGTACTTGTGACCACCCTCTATTAATTCAAGCATAACTTCAAACAAGTTTGGTAAAGCAGCCTTCACATTAATTCTCTAAACCAGTACTTAAGTTTGGATTTTTCGACTGTTTGTCAATCTCCTTTAAATAAACCTGTGCTTCTGTCCCGGCGGTGAAATATCGGGTTTGGCCTTTATAAATTGTCTTCAGTTTAGCCGGGTTAAGTAGAAAACATTGTGCGCCTTTTGCTTGAAAGGGGGCAATCAATTTCCGCATTTGCCATCGCTCCTGCACCATCGTAGGACAGAAGTCCTGGCGCACAAAAAACTCACAGCCACCACCTTTCCGTTTTCTCTCGGGGCGAGCTAGATCATATAATGCCTCCCTCAACAAATAGTTATTCAGGCATATCAAGATGGCCCTTGGGTATGCATTCAAGTTATTGCTACGCTGTCGGCTCACAAACGGGAACCTGTGTGCCCGGATGATTTCTGTGTCCCAGTTCCAAGCGTTCAGCTCAGGAAAAGCCTCCCTAAATACCTGGATAATGAAACTGCGGGGTCAGATCCTTCTTTACCTTCAGCCACTCCAAGAACGCGCAAATTATTGCACCTAGCGCGGTTTTCCAAATCAGTGAGTTTCCACTCGACTTCTGACTTAGACTTTTGCAATGTCTCTATAGCTGATTGTTGCTTTGCAAGACTATCTTCCGTTGAGGAAACTTGCTCTTCTACCTCCACAACCCGGCCTTTAACTTCTGCGCAGGTTTTCACCAAACGTCTTACAGTATTCTGGAGCTTTCTCACAGCTCCTTGTGTGCGCAGCCCCTCAGCTCTAGTCTCATTACGGTGTGCCATTATACTTTTGTATATCAGTCCCAGAGTGACTGAGTCTTCCATAATCTCTTCATCATCCAAATTGAACTGGGACAGTGAGGAGCCATGACCAGAGTTTTCTACCGCTCCTGCAGCTTTCCTTACTGTCTCATAAGGCAATAAATATTCAGAACCTTCCTGTTCTTCCTCGCCTGGCGTTGCCACCCAGTCGCCAAGATTGCTTAGGCTATCTTCGTCATTTTCCTTATCTGATGCCACGGTCAGGTCAGACATTGAATAAAACCTACCGTCTGAACCAGCACACTCTGACCCACTGCCTTTCTCAGTCACTGAGTGGGCAACCAGATCTATAGTGTTATCCACTCCTATGGTGACTGTGCTGGCTGTGCTGTTTGCCCCACATGTCTCTCTTAATGTGTTCTCGTCGCCAACTTGTTCGGTTACATTCTCGACCGAAGATTGCGCCATATAGGGGGCCTCGCTAGCCAATATTGGTGTTGTCTGCGCCTCTTGTTGAGTACCTGCCATCCCTTGGTCTGTGTGGGTCTCCACAGTTGGTCCTCCCACCTTAGCCTTACTGCCTTTTTTATTAAAGATTGCTGGGACCACACGCTGCTTTACTGAAATGTCTTGAGAGTGCTGGGTAGACTGAGTCTGTACACCATTCTGAGCCAGCTGAATATTTAAACCCATTAGGCTCGCCGAGTCGACCGACTGCGCACTACTCACTGCCAAGGGCTGAGCAACATTCCCCTCTTCTGTCCTGTACGGTACTAACTGCATTGTCCACAGCGGGGATTACCGTACTGTTCACCTCGCCGTCCACTATGGTGACCTGCCCAGTAACAGCTACGCCTACTGCTACTGGCGTACTCACTGAGGTGGGAGCAGCTGTTCCTCCGCGGTTCCTTGCTGCTCCTCTCCCCTTCGGTGCCATCTCCACGATAACAACTTCAATAGCAGACTCACTGAGCCAAGCCGGTCCGATCCCCCAGCTCTGCTCGATAGCACATCACGCAATAAACAGACCACGCAGTGTCAGCGTAAAAGGCCATTTTATTAGACCAGAACTGCGAATCTGTACATAACAATAAATCAACAATAACAGTAACAGCAAAACCCCACTCACACTTCCCCCCCTAATTCGTTTCATTCACTCCGCGTCATCACCAAGCCCTAGAGGCTCCAAACACCTTTCTCTTGCCCGTCAATCACCGTCTTCCAGCCCCCAGTCATTGCAACATTCCATTCACGCTTCTATCCGTCCTATGCAAACTCCCCCCCCAAGGGATGGGTGTGCCCGCTCTTGACCCCCTGTCCCTTCGAATCCTGCCTACAGCAGCTCTGGCCTAAACTGGCAACGCTATGGACCGACCCAACTAACCACCTCCAGCTGCCGGGTGGGTGGGTGACCTTTCGAGCTCCCTCCCGATGGTGCCAGGCTCAGAAAAGAGGAAGTTCCCTTCCTCCCCGCGCTTAAATACCCACACCTAACTCCTCCCCTTCTCCTACCTGGCCTATCCCCTGCGCGAAAGACCCCGGGGGAAGACTAGTCTGCGACTCTGCTTTCCCCGGGGCCCTGCATCGCGCAATAAACAGACCACTCAGTGTCAGCGCAAAAGGCCATTTTATTAGACCAGAACTGCGAATCTGTACATAACAATAAATCAACAATAACAGTAACAGCAAACCCCCACTCACACTTCCCCCCCCCCCATTCGTTTCATTCACTCCGCGTCATCACCAAGCCCTAGAGGCTCCAAACACCTTTCTCTTGCCCGTCAATCACCGTCTTCCAGCCCCCAGTCATTGCAACATTCCATTCACGCTTCTATCCGTCCTATGCAAACTCCCCCCCCCAAGGGATGGGTGTGCCCGCTCTTGACCCCCTGTCCCTTCGAATCCTGCCAACCAGTGAACCCCCTGTAGGGCGGTTCACTGCCCCACCCCCCCACAGGGCTGCCCGTCCGACCCCGTACTGTTCACTCCCGTCGACACCAGATAGACTCGTTCCACAACTTGCTCACCACATCCCGCAACTCCATCATGTACCACGCATTGCCCAGCCGAGACAAGTGCACTCCGTCCTCCCTAAAAGCTAAAGGCTCCTCCAGTCGAATTCCAGGATGTGCAATGACCTTAACGTCCCTGTCCGCACAGTAGAGTCTCATCGCCCTATTAAGCTTCCTCCGGGCCTTCTCGATGGCCCCATGTTTCAAAGCCCCTCTCCACACTTTCCTGGGGACCAGCTCCGTCCAGACAATGCAGGCCCCCGCCATCCTTGATTTCAAAACTTCCAAATCCCTTTGCATGAGTTGCAGCAATGCCAAACCAGACAGTTGCCCAAGGTCATTTTCCCCCAAATGAATGATCAGCAAATCCGGGCATCCCCTCTGTGGGACCCTCTTCGCGAGCCAGGGAAGTAGTGCCCCCCATCGCATTCCGCTCTTTCCCCACCATTTCACCTCGTGCAATTGTCCCTTCAGTCCCAGGTTACGGCCGTAAACCTGCTGGTCCGCATATTTGGAAGCCCAGTGCACGAAGGAGTGCCCAACGATCCAGGTCACCGTCCTACCGCCCGGGCCACCCACGCAACCTACGAAGAAAAAGATGTTAGAACAGGCAACAAAACAGTGCAACAACCAACAACCTGCCTGGGACCAATCTACTTCCTCACATACCTCTCACAACAGCGCGACTTCCAACGCCCAATCCTCCTAATCCTGTCCCAGGACCAACCGAGGCGGGCCGCCGCAGTCGCAGCCCCAATGCGAAAAGAATGAGTGCCAAAACCAGCTCCATCCATCCCCAAGCGTCCCAAAGCCATACGCAACACCGCCAAGAGCTGGCCAGCCGTCACCCTCGCACCAGACGCATGGCAGAAAATCTCACCACCTCAGTCCCCAGCCGTCCCCAAGAAAGACCTCCACTCCAGAACCGGGCAAACCGCCCCGCCAGACTCATTCAACCACACCCATTTGCCCCTGCCCACTTGATCCGTCTTCGAGCGACCCAGCCAAATCCCCAAACGCCCGCATCCACACGCACCTCCTCAAACAACCTACCCGCCCCTCGTCTCGTGCCCAACAGCTCAGACACCCGGAAAGCCCCAAAAAACATCCACACCATGCATAAACGAAACAGGCCCACCCCAATCGGGTCATAACAGCATTCCGGCAACACCCCAACCAGCCGAACCAACAAGTCAAACGTCACTGCCTCCCGCAGCCGGCTCCCCCCAGCCCCCCTCTCCCGGCCCCACCCCCGCAACATGCGAGCCAACACCACATCCTTGGTGGGGTCAAAACCCAAGAACAAAACACAGTAAAAAGAAATTCCAGCCAACTTCCCAGAGATCGTAGCCGCAGTCAAACCCCGGTCCATGCAAGCCAACACATAACCCCTCAGACCTTCCACCACAGCCGATTCCCCGCTCACGACACCATCCACTGTCCAGCCCATGAAAGTACTAAATTCAGACCATGCAAGACGGTAAGTTCTCTTCGTGGTCGGAGCCAACGAGCCCTCCACCAGACCAATCATCCTCATTCCCCCAAGGCCCAGATGCCGGCCGGCAGCTCAGTCTTGCAGGCGTCCGCTCCCGGTGCCAGGTGTCGAAACCGCTGCCACTGCGAACGAGACAAAGCATCCGCAATGTCATTATTCGCCCCAGGGACATGCTTAGCCCGAAACACCACATTCAGCTGCAGGCACGCCAACATGAACCGGCGCAACAGCCGCAGCACTCGCAGGTCCCTCGCCCTCTGATGATTGACCAGCTCCACCACCGTCATGTTGTCAACGTGAAAGAGCACAGACCCGTTCCGAAAGTCCTCCCCCCACACCACCAGTGCCACCAGCAATGGGAAGAACTCCAAAAAGGCAATGCTCCTGCCCTGCTTGATCCAGGAGGCCGGCCAGCTCTCTGCACACCACCTTCCATCCCAGAAAACACCAAACCCCGCTGACCCAGCCGCGTCAGAGTAAATTTGGCATTGCCAGACCGCCCTCTCTTCGTCAAAATCCAAGGACACCCCATTGAAATCCTGCAAGAAAGTAATCCACGTCCTCAAGTCTGTCCTCACCCCCAAAGAAATCCTCACTCAGTGATGTGGAAGCACCGCCCCCGACATGGCCATGCCGAGCCGCCTGCAGAACGTCCGCCCTGCCCGCACCACCCTGCACGCAAAGTTCAGGAATCCCAGAAGCTTCTGCACCGCCCGCAAAGGGATCCTCCGTTCCCCCACAGCCCACTCCAGACATGCAAGAATCTCCCTCACCTTGGTCGCAGGCAGGCGCGCCAACCACTGCACCGAGTCCAGTTCAATCCCCAGGAAAGTGAGGCAACAGCTGGGACCAGCCGTCTTCTCGGGCGCCAAAGGCACCCCAAACTGCAAGGCCAAAGCCTGGAACCGCGACAGGGCCCTGCCGCAATCCCCGGACCCCGACCTCCCCAGGAATAGGAAATCGTCCAAGTAGTGAGTGACTTCACGGCACCCACTGACCCGCACCATGACCCACTGCAAGAAAGTGCTGAAAAGCTCAAACAGAGCACAGGAGATGGCACACCCCATGGGCAGAACCCTGTCCACGTAGATGGCACCCCCAAATTGCATGCCCAAAAGCGCAAAATCCGCCGGGTGAATAGGCAGGAGACGGAAAGCCGACTTAATGTCACACTTCGCCAACTCCGTACCCGGCCCGCAAGTCCTCACCAGGCGGACCGCATCGTCCACCGACGCATACAGCACTCTCGAGTCCTCTTCTGCAGTGAAGTCATTCACCGATCGACCCTCCGGCCACGGCAAATGGTGAATCATTCTGAACTCCCCTTCCTCCTTCTTCGGCACCACCCCCAACGGAGAAATGATCAGGTCCGGCAACGGCCAGTCAGTAAACGGGCCAGCCACTCTCCCCTCCGCCACCTCCTTCCTCAACTTTGCAGCAACCACCCCCGGCAACTCTTTCGCAGACCTCAAGTTCTCAGCCCAACGACATTCCCTGGGACCCTGGTAGCCCACCCGAAAACCCTCAGTGAACCCCCAGAAGAGCCGCGCCGCGGCCTCGCGATCAGGATAGCACGCGAGCCACGGTGCCATCGCCTCCACCCTAACCGGTGTAGGCGCCCTTCGGACCAGGCTGGCCCCGCCCCCTCGCATTCCTCCACTGCTCGGAGGGGGTGGTGAGCGAGAGGCACTGCGTAAGGGCGTGCTTGCCCCCGCACTTCGAGCACTCGTGTTTGAACTTACATGGGTACCTGGAGCAGTACCCCCGATTGTAGCTCCAACATGCCCCCGTGGAGTAACCCCCTGGCTTGGACTGCTGACCTGAAACAATGGTGCTGGGCACTGTTCCACCCCCGCCCCGCCTTGGGCGGGACGCGGCGGAAAAGACCGATACAACACCGGCAAACCACTGGCAGCGTGGGTAGACGCCGTCGAGTGCGAAGACGCCATCCACTGCATCCAAAGCTCCTGGTCTACCTCACCCCAACTCTTCTCTGGATCCGCGCTAACCCTGGCCCGAAACTCCTCGTCATAGCTTAACCAAGCAAACCCCCCAAACTGCATCTGGGCCTTGCGAATGATGTCCATGTACTTAAACAGCGCAATCGCCCAGTCCAGATACTTCTGGCAATAAACACTGGCATAGATCAGGCAAGCCGACGTCCAATTCTCCATGGTCACCGGCACTCTAGGCCGCCTCGTCAGCTCCCACTCCTCCTCCTTAGAGCCCTCCTTGGCCTGAACCTCCCGGTGAAGCAACTTAAAAACGTCCACAAACTCATGTTTCCATATTTTCTCCTTCAGTTTCTCCGACAAGTGCGACCCAAGAGGCATCGCCAGCCCCATATAAGGCATCTTCATAGGCACCTTCACCCCCTTCTCCTCCTTGCCATCTCCCTTGTCCGTCTGCACCCCCAAAGTAACCGACTTACCATCCACCGGCTTACCATCCGCAGGTGGACCGCCGGATGGCTTCTCCCCCTCCCGCACAGAACCGTCCCCCACACACACCGATCGGCAGGTACGTTTCCGGCATTCCCCCTCCCGAGGAGCGTCATCCCAAGCTGCCCACCAGGCTCCCTCACCTGTGAGTGCCGGTGTCCGCTCCTGGGGCCTTCCTCTGGACTCCGTCCCCCGGACCGCCACCGATCCGGCCTTCTGCTTCGTTCCAGTCACGACCTGCAACACACCAAGGTCGTTGTCTCCCGCTGCGCCGCCTATGCCTTCCAGGTCATCCCGCACCTCCCCTTCTTCCAACTCCTCACTCTCGGCACTGTAATCCAACTCAAGCACCGGTTCCAGATCCACACCATCATTGACCACCTCCTTCACTGCACGCTTCACACCTTTCTGCACACGCCCTCGTCCACGCATTCCAGAAACGCCACGTGCCGAAGTCGCCCGATCCCGCGGTGGAGGGACAGCCTCTGCGGACTGCCCTATTGCTTCCGGCCTGCGTCTCGGAGCCGTGTTGCGCCCGCAAGGCCCCCCCGGGCTCTGCCGACAACCGCCGACTTGGATCCCCTCCCGCCCCTCAGGTCGCTCGAACCTGAGCGGGCCCCGGCACCATCGGGCCTCAAAGCCGTCCCGGCCGTCCCTACTCCGGCCGCACCCCCCGGAGGGGGGGCGGCCTGCCCTGCCTTCTGCACCTTCGCCCTCCTGGCCTCTTCCTCCTGCCTCTCCGCCTCCCGCTCCTACTCAGAGGTGGGGGTGGGAGGACCCTCAATCTCATGGCCTCAAACCGCACCCACCCGGGCACGCGTCGCCTCTGCCCACCTGACCTCCTGAATCTGCTCCAAAATCCGCTCCCCACGGGACCGCTCCTCCCAGGAAAGGGAACCCCAAATCTGAGGGGGGGGGGGGCGGGCAGTAGCCGAAGAAGTCACCCCCTTGGGGGAAGAAACCCACCTGCTGGAAACCTTGCACCCAACCAGGCCCGCCAATGGGGACCCGCTCAGGCCTGCCAAAACCTCGGGCGCCACCGGCCTCGACACGGCCGGGGTGCCCGCCCTGGAACCCCTAGACAAGTCAATGGGGGCCTCCTCCACTAGCACCCCCCCTCCTGTAACACAACCCCAGGCCCGTCCCCCTGGGAAGCATCACTAGCAAGATAGCCGGCAGGCCCATGGGCCCCGCTGCCACCCGGGGACCCCACCAGGACCAAGGCAGGCCCAGCCGGGGCACCCGCCTGCCCCCCCCCCCTGCACGGCGCCGGCCGGCACCGGCAGGGGCCCTTGGAGCGAAAGCGCGTAAGGCGCGGCCCTCACGGCCGAACCCGCGGCCCCAGGCAAAAACTCAAGTGGAGGGAAAGCCCTCGCGGAGGATCCCTTACGCTTCCCGCCCCTCGCCGAATCTTTGGGAACACCGCCCCCCCCTCCTGACCTCAGACCCCCCCTCCTGGTCCCGCTCGTCCTCCTGGCAAGCGAACAACGCCGCCTTAACTCCGGCTGAGGCAGCACGCGTGCCCCTGGTGGCCCCCACCCAAGCCTGTTCCATGACCCCCGGCCTAATGAGGTCATCCCGGCCGGCCCTCGCAAGCAACAGCAAGGCCTCACGGACCTGCTCCGCAGACACACCAGACATCCTGCCCAATCAAAACTGCCTACCAAGCGAAAAGATGAAACCCAGCTGCCGTGAAACAGCTCCGGACGAAATCCTCCCAAAATAGCACTAGGCCTCACAGAAACTAGTCCTAACTATCTCCTTTCGAGCTCCCTCCCGATGATGCCAGGCGCAGAAAAGAGGAAGTTCCCTTCCTCCCCCACGCTTAAATACCCACCCCCTAACTCCTCCCCTTCCCCTACCTGGCCTATCCCCTGCGCGAAAGACCCCGGGGGAAGACTAGTCTGCGACTCTGCTTTCCCTGGGGCCCGGCACACAGCAATCCGGCAAAGATCTCCAATCGCGTGAGTAGTCACTGCTTTTACACCGGACACAGCGTGATTTGCACTGAATCAGACCTGCCGCGGCCCCAGCTGTAGTGTGTTTGAAAGACTCTACCTGCCGGCCGGCCAGCACCAACTCCCGCACCAGCTGCCACGCCACCACTGCTTCAGCCATCACAGATGGAAAGACGCCGACTGCCCCCACACAGCCACCACCAGGTTAGCCCTCAATTCAGCCGAAAAACTCCAGGGGTATCACTCCTCCAGGGAACGCTTCACAGGGGGATTCACGGGGAGTCACACGGAGCGGAGCACAGGTTACAGCACTTCACACGGCCACAGTTGCGGCCGCCATCTTGCCTCCGTCCTGCAAGGCCCTCATGTATGTATGTATAGACTTAAATGCAGCATGGTATTGTAACAGAAAAATAAAACAAACAAACTGACAACGGCGATTAGTGAGTAGTATTTTCGTTTATTACAGGCTGTAGCATCTAAACAGCAAGCACTTCTTAAACCAACCATAACTCTGCCATAAAAATGTTGTCTTGTCAGCCTGACGTGTGGAATGTTACAAAATATCTAATTGTCCAAGGGACATGGTGCTTCAAAAATATACCGGACCTATAAAAAAAAATCTACTTTTCACTTTTAGGTGCCATGCGATGATGGGACTAGGGCAGCATTCTCATTACACGTTACACAAAATGGTGTAGTTAGACCTAAATAGAGAGTCATCTTATACTACATCATTTACGCAGATGAGATCCCTCTTTTTGAAAAAGAAGCCCTGTAATAAAGTAAAATACTGCTCACGAATCGCTCTTTCTAGTTTATTTTATTTTTCTGTCACTGTAACATTTGGAATTGCTGCTTAGGCCTCACTATACCATTTTGTGTGATGTGTGTTAAGTGAGTTTATTAGACTGCGTGTTCTTTTTTTGTGGATATGATCATTCTTATATCAGTGCCCTGATATTAATCTCTCTGATTACGTTAACACTCATATTAGGGCTAGAATTCTAAGCAGGCCCTAATTTGCCACGTTTCCACAAATCTGCATACAGGGGCCGGGAGTGTACGGGAAGCAGTAGTTGCTCGGTTGAAATGTCCTGTAAGTTGGTGCATACCCACAAACTAACATGTTTAACATTATTCACCAACTCCTCTACAGTCTCTTCCTACATTGTAAAAAGTTGTACATTTATTCCTGACAAGGGCATGAGTAAGACTTTTGCCAGGGTGATAAAAAAAAGGAGCCTCTTTAGCCGCTCTAGCCGCTCTAGCCTGGGACATACAGCGCTATTTTGGTAGCCAGCACTCCCCCTGGCTGGTTCCATGGTAAAGTGCTCTTCACACACAGTTTCAAGTAAAATGGAAAGTGGAATTCGAATAATTCAGCAGATTTTCTTATGAGAAATTGTACTTCATGTTGCACAACAATTTACTAAAATACTTTTTTCAAGTTGCCCTTTTATTGTGAACATTTTCATTTGAAAGGAAACAATTGTTCTTTTATACTTTCATGCTTGTATTTGCATATATTCAGGGAGCGTACTGGGATTAATATAAATATTGGAATGAATAATAAATAGCCTCCAATTGTTAAAGTTTGCAAAGATGTGTGCACTGTAGGTAGTGCAGAGTGCGCTTACAGCTCACCCCAGTTCCTCAGAGTGCTCACCCTAACAGTGAGGGTTTTACATTAAAGAATCATATATGCAAGTTTAAACAACTTAAACAAACTAATGCATACCTTGCCTTGGTGGCAGACACTCCTCATTCACTAGTGCCTACTGTGGCAGAGTAAACTGTCAGTCAAAGGGTTTGTACTACAGTGGATTGATTCTGTTTCCCCTGGATGACGCAAATCCTACTCTCTCTGAACTACTTCCTGTTGTACATTCTTAAACATTTACAACATAAGTTCTTTAAAAAGAACTAAAGCTCTCTGTAACCAGATCTTAAAGCCAGAGAGGATGGCTGAATATCATCCAGTATGGCAGTGAGTTGGCATCCATTTCTTTTTATTACAAATGTTAGGAAAAGAGCGGAGCTCTTGGTGGAGAAAAAACAGGCAGTACCTATTAAATGAGAGAGAGTTGGAGAGGATTATGAATGGCATGTTGGAGAAATCTGATCAGCATCAAATCTTCACATGAGGGACTACCACCTATTTAGCAAGAGCAGACTCTCCATTATTGAGTAAGACCTTACTCTAAGATGTGACATTTACACCCAATCAGTAGTACTGAATGTGTTTGTCTATTTGCTGCCTCTTCTGCTCACACAGATCACCATATAGTCATCAACTCTCAGCCTGCCAAAAGGCATTGGTCTCCCATGTTCTTATCAAACTGGAATCCATCAAATACACTGACTGGTTGGAGCAGCAAGCTGAGAGGCTCTAGCTCCGATATTAGCTCAGTAAGAGTCATTGTCCTGGCATATACAGAGTGTAAGCCACGCTTGGGGTGCCATAGGGCAACCAAGGGCTACTGGGCCTCAACCGTGGTGGTTGATGTTGTTTCCCAAAGGTATCCTGGGTCTGTCCTAGTACGGCTTTGCGAACCAGGCCTAGTACAATCTTTCTACACTTGTTTCTCATGATAGCGAGGAAGAGCAGCCAAGGGCTTCTCCTGAAAGTAGTGTGGTTGACACAAACTCAACAATCCATTAGTGGACACAATAACTCCGATAACCACCCCGTGGTTTATCTTTTAGAAAATGAAAATACTTTTTTCAAATTTCACAGTAAAACTTAATATCACATAATTTAATCTAGCATACAGTGGAATGACTGGGTCATGACTCTCCTGTGACGTTACACCACCATCTCTTCCTCCGTGTTCTCTCCCACCTGGGTGATCCTAGTGGAATTCACCAGAAAATAAGATGGAACCCTTAATAGAGCTCTGGTACAAAAGAGACTCAACATAAGGTTATATAAAAATGCCTTTTGTATTGTACATAAAACAGATTATACCATAATCACTTTGCCACTAGACAATGGTCATAACAGTATAGATATTGTAACCACGTAAATACTGATAGATTACACACGTTATAAAAACATTAGCAGCCATAAAATCACAGTTAGTGCAACTAAACTGCAGTTTAAGGAGGGTTGTTGTGAGCACCTAGTCACCGCTATAACATGCCCATCCTTCACTATTTTAATCCTGGCCGGGGGACCCTGATATAAAGGTGAACTATAGGTTACCCATGAGCCAGTTGTAACCACATGTTTCACTGCACTTGTTCTATCACAACTTGTGCCACTGCACGTAAATCACTTTTGTTTCCTCTCTTCCCCTCTTGGTGTTAGTATGTTGACCGAGGGGGTTTGGGGTAGATGAGTAGTTGACCCTCTCCCCTTTTCTGTGTAAAGTTGAAGCCAGTCTCCCGGAGGGGTGGGGACATCACCTGAAGCCTGCACTTTCTGCTAAAAGAACTATGGAAATGCCTTACAAGCCTAGAAGCCTTCTTACTTGCTGAGAGAGGAAAGGTGTGTGCCTTGGCCCGCTAGAGGAGACATTGTCCAGGAGGAGAGGCCCAGTGTGTTCCCGACATGTGAGCACCCAGTGGAAGTTCCCCAACAAAAAGAGCGAGTCAGAGGGACCTGTGCTGCAAAGGGGTTCACTGAGTCTCTATGCAATTCCTAAGTGATTTGTATGAAGATACTAGTCTTGCCCAGCAGCCTGACATGGACCTGAGATACTACTGCAGCTGCTATTGGTGGTTAAAAAGAAAGCTGTCACTAAAGGATTACGCTCGGATGTTCCCAGATCCTCAACTGCCACAGAGAGACAATATTGTGAAGAAACTCGGCTTGGAGACTGTAACTCTTATGCCAGGGTAAAGGGGGCCCACGTGGAAGAAAAAAGTGCATATAAATATCTGGGCGTGATAATCGGGCAGGGCACAAGTCACAAAGAACACAAAATGTCCCTCAAAGCAAAGACTCAGTCCCTGATCTACGATTACAAATCCTTGCACAGAAAATTGGACTGCCCTAATCATTCACACTTGTTAAAAGCAATGGCTGCCCAAATCCAACCAAGTTTGTCATATGGTCTTGTTCCCTGGTGTGGCAAAGATTCGCATTTCCTGAATGAATTACAGTCAAAAATCTATAAATCAGTTTTTGACTTGCCAAAATCTGCCTCGCCCGCCCAGGTACGACTGGAATTTGGGCTTCAGGATCTTAAATACAGGGCAATGAGCAACTTCATTAAATTCTGCCACACCCTCCGGTTATCCGAAGAGGATACTCTAAATAGACTCTGCTGGGATGAAGTAAGGTCACAACACAAGCAAGAATCCCCAAACTCTTGGGAGCCACTTTGGAACTCCAACCAGTTTGGGATAACAAGATGGATCGAGCATCCTTTAATAAAACCGTGAACGCCGCAAGCAAAAAGAAATCTTTATTGGAAGATAAATTTGCGCTCACAAACAGACGGCATGGATGGACAGTCATGAATTCATACAGGTCTCTAAAGCCACAAGCCTATTTATCTGCCCATTTCAGTTCCTTTTTAAAGACGTGCTTTCTAAAGTTCAGGATGGGGGTGCACATCTCCAAGGACTTATCCCCCTCATGGGCGACCGATTTTAACTCAGAACGTTGTCGCTTATGCGGATTCCAAAAGGAAACTTTGGCCCATTTGCTGTGTGCCTGTCCAGCCATGCTAACCCAAAGGAGACAATATCTAAAGGCGATTTTTATCAACCAGAACATTCGCTTAAGGAGACAAGCTGTAATAAGCTTGCTGGAGGGCTCCTCATGTATCTTGTCTTGCTGAGGAGTCAAATTCATGAGACTAGTGAACAGCTGCCTATTGCAAGCGGATGATCTCTAATTGATATTGCATATAACGTATCCCCATACTTTTAATTTGAAGGTACATAATTTTTAATCTTTTCTGCTGTAACTTGATTGATAAATAGTTTTAGAATGATTTTTATAATAATACAATTTTACACACTTGAAATGTACAGGAATCAGAGTACAGATGCAATTATGATTGCTTGCATAATGTCACTCTCAGCTGTCTGTGTAGATGAAGTTCACTTATTGTTTGTTTGAATAGCTTTATTTCGATATAAAAACATATCATAAAAGCATTGCATTACATCAATTTGGTAAAAACAGTTTGACAATACACAATATAAAAAGCCTACGGAATCAGCAGTGGCATTAAGAGAGTGAATTATTAGCCAAGTCATAAGAGCAGGTACAGGCAGAAAGCACATTACTGGATCAACAGTTTCTTTGCAGTTCTTATCCGCCAAGCCCAGCCCAGGAATTTTGCCATACAGCAGGCAAAGAAGGGACGGGCATCTGAACGTAATATGCGTAAGGCTTCCAGGTGTGATCTAGTGCCCAAGCTCCTACATAAAGGCTTCAGCCATCTCGACCTGGGCACCGCATAAGCATAACACTCAAACAACAGATGAGCAATGGACTCAACCCTTAAGTCACAGAAGGGGCAATATGGTATGGTTTGTAATGGTGGTTTCCAAGTGGAAGTTAACAACCCTAAGGGAAGTACTCCTACCCTAAATTTGAAGTACAATGATCTGTCACCCGGGTTATGAATTAAGTCCAGGTAAGGTTCTCTATAGGGGAGCTCCTTAATTAAAAGGAACTGAACAACAGATTTACAATGCTTAGGATTGCACATTCTCTCGTTAGCCACCCATAACCAATAAGCCTTCTTTAGCATTTGCTTAGAAGGTGCTGTTCTGTTGACCCAAGCATCTCCTAGACCCAATTCATGAAGAAGCCGCTTAACCTCCCTGAGCCAGGTTACCTTCTGCCAGCCCGATAGGGATAGGAGTTCTCTTAGGGCATCGGCATAGCTGCACAGTTCTGGAACATTCCATATCCTGGCCCATAATAAAAGGGGGCGTAGCCTAGCTTGCTCACATATTGGGCGTGTACCTGCACCAAGCAAGAGGGGGAGTGTAGGGGTACTGTGGGGTAACTTCATGAGATCTTTATGGAAGTTGTTTTCGAGGTGGGTTAAGGTGTCGACTCTCTGTACGCCCCACAGTTCCGCGCCATACAATGCTTGCCCTGTAGATGTCTAATAGTGCCCCAATGGGTTTGAGAGATGAGGCACGTTGTTCTTTGAGCAGGGCCCCTGCAACCCTCTTATGGGTCAGAAACACCTTTTGGTGGTGTGCCTTCCAACTCATAGTGTCACAGAGTCGTATGCCCAGGTAATCAAACTCTTTGACTCTTTCAAGTGGGACAGAGTCCAGAGCAGGAGGGACAACAGATTTCCTGGGGGAGTTAAGGACAAGGAATTTTGTTTTGCTTATATTTATAGACAGGCTCTTGATGTCACAGAAGGCCTTAAAGCTAGAAAGCAACTTTTGGATGCCTGCTGGTGATTTTGAGATTAGAAGGGTGTCATCCGCAAATAGGAGCGTCTGTACTTTTCTACCAGCCAGGGAAGGTGCATCTGATGGTTGTTGAAGAAGATGCTCCACCACTCCGTTAACGTAAAGAGAGAACAGAGTGGGGCAAGCACGCAACCCTGGCGGACGCCCCTATCTACAGGGATGCGAGATGTTTTTTCCCCCTGGACACCCCATCTAATCTGGGCAAAGTTGCTTTCATGGAACTTAATAAGCAAAGCCAACAAGTAAGGGGGTATACCCAACCCGTCCAGGACATTCCACAATTGGGCTCGTGGGACCAGGTCGAAGGCAGTTCGCAAGTCTATAAAGACTAAATACAAACTGCCCCTACCCAGTACGACCACTTTCCAATATAGCATTAGGAGGCGAAATGTCTGCTCGATGGTGCCTGTCCCTGTTCTGAAACCTGCCTGGAAATCTGACAGAACCTGGTTTTCTTTGGCCCACTGCAAGATCCTACCTAGTACCACTTTTGCCCGCAACCTTTTGTGTCGAGTCAAGCAGACTAATAGGTCGATAATTGGCTGGGTCGTCCCGACAGCCTTTCTTAAAAATAGGGACGACCTCAGCGCCCCTCCAGGAATCAGGAAGAGAACCTCCCAGTAGAGCCTCATTCAAGAGTGAAGCAATTAGTCTATTCCACAAAGAAGGATTTTTCTTCAACAGGTCACCCGGAATTCCATCTGGGCCTGCAGCCTTATTGGTTACAATACACCTGATTGCCCTTTCGACTTCCTTACTACTGAAGGGGCAGTCATTAATTGTAGTAACAACTGGGGGTCTGGCCAGAAAACCCATGCTTGGTTGAGGTACACCTAGTGGAACAGAGTAAAGCTTGGAAAAGTGGGCAAACCAGACGTCACCAGGAATATTACAGGTAAGCTGTAGATCAAGGGGCTTGTCCCTGGCTCTCAGCAGATCCCAAAACCCCTTTGAATCTTTCCTAGTACTTGCCTCCATTAACTCCCTCCAAAAACTGTGATCATGAGCCTCCTTAGCCATGGCCACAGTTTTTTTGTAAAGTTTCCTCGCAAGTCTGATATTGCCTGGGTCCTTGGTCTTCACTGCGGAAATGAGTTCCCCCTTAGCAACCCGACATTTGGAGGAATACCACTTGTCTCTTGCCTTAGAAGCACCTTTCACTACAACCCTCGCACTGGTTTGGGGAATAATAAACAGTTCACTTAATGCCGCAATAGTTTCTGTGAATGTCGTTAAAACAGCTTGACTGGTAATACCTAAGGCATCGAGACGCACCCCCACCGCTGTCATTATGGTCCCTGCTTGTGCCATCCTTTCCTCATCCGCTGCTGCTTTAGCCCACTTTAGGTGCCTGCCACAGTTTGAGGGTACAAGTTCATGGGAGGTTTTCCACTTGTGGGCAGACTTGGCTAGGTTCCTAACCTGCCAAGGCGGAATGAGGGTTAAGGATAGAGGATTGTGGTCACTATCACAAGACACTATGACTTCCATGTCTTGATGAAATGACCAAAGATTGTAATTCAACATGATATAGTCTATTCTGGAGGTGTGTCCCGTCCTGTTGTAGGTATGCGCACCCATAAGGTCCGATTTGGATCGTCCATTAGTTGGTCTCAGGTCGTGTTCCATGCAGAGTGCATTGATGTCTATTGCACTCTGCGTCCATTTTTTAATCGGATCTAGGGTCAGGGTGGGGATACCTCTCCTTGTATCCTCATCCCAGGTGTCCAGAATGTCCTCCCTAGCCAGTGGCTCAAAGCAGCAGTTGAAGTCGCCTGCGAGGAGAACATAAGAATCGATACTGCAAGCGACTAGTTCACTATTTAATCCTGTAGAGGATAGCGATGATGCCCCTCCCCTGGGCCCCCTTAGATAGAGGTTAAAGACTTCTAGCTTCCTTCCCCCTTGGCAGCGTATAGTTATCCTCTGAAGGTCAGGAGATTGAGTGGTCTTTTGGCTTACACTTAAACCTAGTGCGATGCTAACCCATATAAGAAGGCCACCAGACGGGCGACCTTTGCATCCATGTTGTTGGGAAGCTGGAACGAAGTAGGTTGTGAAGCCTACTCTGTGCCTGGGTTCTAGGCACCAGGTTTCTTGCAAGAGGCAGATGTTATAAGGGTCCAAAAAAGCGTTCCATTCTGGGATTTCGAAGTTGCGGGCAAGCCCTGCCACATTCCAGCTTAGAATCTTTAACAGAGGTTCGCCTAGGGTAATCCGCCTTGATGGATTGACAGGTACAGCCGAATTAGACACAAGACCTGCCACCACTGCAGCCGCTCTATTTAACCTTTGCGGTGGCTCAATCTGCTGTTGGTTAAGAGCCCTTGCTACACCGGTCAGCTTCCCATCTATTGGAACGTTCTGAATGGGTGACAAGGGAATCATAAGAGGTGAGTCCAGCAGTTGCACTACGTCTTGAGATTCTAAAGTGCTTAAGGTGTTCAATCCCCCCCTCTATAGGCAAAGCATATAGCATTTCTTCTGGACCTGGGGGGCTAGCGACAGTAGGTTCTATCAACAAGGAAAAAGATTCTATGATCCCTAGGGCCAGGGGTGAAGGGGCTTTTTTCGCTGCTTGAAAAGCAGGTTCCTTGGAAGTCAGTCTACCTCCTCAAGACCACCAAACCTATTCGTGGTTGGGAGGCCATTCCAGTGTAAAGGGAGATCTTGGTGGTTAATAGGGTGATTCCTCCATGTGTGATGGCGTACCAGTGACCAGTCATCTTCCCGGGTATGTCTGGGGCGTGGTGGATAAAAGAAGGACAGTGGCCTAGGTATGACAAGAGAACCTTCACCGGTGGGCCAAGAGCAAATGTGGTGTGCCGTATGTGGGTCCTCAAAGGTCACCACTATACAGTCCCCGGGACTGGTTTTCCTTGTGGGGCCCACCCAGGGAATTCGACGTACCATCAGAACTCTGCTTCTCCGACCATTGGGAATTGGTCTATTCACATTAAGCCAGTGCATTATCTTATTCTTCAGAGACCAGTGGTTCTCGTATAGACCATTTCCGATCTGGGGGACGCCCGTCAATACAACCACGTAATCATAGGCCTCTGGAGGAAGATCAATATAGCCCCCTCTAAAATTATTCTTAACAGGAAGGCCCTGGGTCAGTTGATAAGCAGCTTCACTGGGAGGAGGTCTAAGAGAAACACTTGCATTAGGATTTACTGGTGGTTGAGGAATGGGGCGCTTGGGAGCCTTAGGTTTGGGAGCGGTGGTAATTTGATCCACACCCACGGTCCGCGGTTTGGGAACTGGCCGTACAAAAGCTGGTGCTAGAGGGGGAAGTTGTGGGGCTTGTGATATTGGGTCTTGTGATATTGGGTCAACTACAGGAAGGCCCTGATTTTCTAGACTTCTCAGGCCAAGAGTGGCCAAGGCAATAATGCTCTTTTCCATCTCTAGCAAGTTATTTTCAATACGTGAGAGTCTGAGATCGAGGGGAGAAAGAAGTTTCTTAAGAGTTTCCCAAACTAAACCTATGAATTCCCCATCCTTCCCTTCCAGACCCTCTACATGTAAGCCCTCATCCTCTGCAGTTGTAGTAGTAAAGGCAGAGGCTGTCCCCTCTTTGGCTCCCTCTCGTTGTGGCTGTTCCCTGGGGGTACACCCTCCTATTACATTGGGTACCGGAACACTAGCCAATTTCAGTTCTTGTGCTAAAGCAATTTTAGCCTTCTTACGAGAGTAAGCAGACCGGGAATTGCGTTTCCTTTTGGGTAGTTTACCATTAGTATTATTGCACCTAGGTGTGTTTGAAATTACCGGGGTGGGGGAATTAGAACTAACATCCTGCTTGCACTTAGGTGTGTTTGAAATTACCGGGGTGGGGAAATTAGAACTAGCATCCTGCTTGGGAGTAACCACGGGTAGGTTCGCTTCGCCTGTCTGAGTTGGAGGCTCTAGGGCTGGGGAAAGGGAGGGTAGAATCGGGATCTGATGAACATCTACCTGCGTGACTACACAATGGGGAATGGCTGGGCGCTCCGGGGTAACCACAGTAGCTATGTGGCTCAGGGAGGATTTTTTTGAGAGTGCAATGACCTGGGACAATCTTCTGGCGGCTGCCAATTCCAGGGAGACACGAGTCTGAAGTTTGGAAATTTCTTGGTCTATGGCTAGATTGGTACGAGTAATGAAGTCATCCATGGGGCCATTAATTGGTGGGCCACCCTTAACGGCCTTACTCCGAGTTAACCTGGTGCACATAACTTAGCAACAACAAGGGCAACCACCTAGCCTGGCACTAGAATAAGGAAAATAGAATGGTTTGCCTATTTAGACCCAGTAGATCAAATGTCGGGAAAAGGGCGAAAGAGGGTGGGCCAGTTCAGTCCTCGCAGACCTCGAACGGCCTCAAACGGCCCGCTCTTAGCCCGGTCTTCGCCCCGAGCTGCGTCCCGCGCTGCAGGAGTCTGATGTTGTGATATAGGGGGCGTGGTGGGCGGGGGCGGGCCAGCAGGGAGAGCGGACCGGATGGTGACTCACTGGTCTCGCAGGGACTCCTGGTTGCTGGAGTCCCCGCACGCTCGCAGCCCCGCCGAGCCTCACGCCCTAGCCGCCGCCTTGCTGCTCCTCTTCCCCGGTAAGTGTGGCTCCACGCACTCCTGTGCGAAGTGGCACCCGCGGAGCGGGTGCAGCGAGAAGTAGGTCTTTTAGCCCTGAAAAACCAACAGCGTCTGATCTGCTATGCCACTGGCCGGAATGGTGCGGTGTCCCAACAGGTGGAGGTGGAGGTCGGCTTTACAAGCCTCAGGCGGGCGGGGGGCGGGCCAGCAGGGAGAGCGGACCGGATGGTGACTCACTGGTCTCGCAGGGACTCCTGGTTGCTGGAGTCCCCGCACGCTCGCAGCCCCGCCGAGCCTCACGCCCTAGCCGCCGCCTTGCTGCTCCTCTTCCCCGGTAAGTGTGGCTCCACGCACTCCTGTGCGAAGCGGCACCCGCGGAGCGGGTGCAGCGAGAAGTAGGTCTTTTAGCCCTGAAAAACCAACAGCGTCTGATCTGCTATGCCACTGGCCGGAATGGTGCGGTGTCACTTATTTTATGTAGGGGGGGTATTGTAATGATTTTAATTAATCAAACAATAAACATTAAACTTGAAACTTGAAAACTTATGCCAGATCACTGTTCTGCAGCCAACCACAAGAATGGCTGTTGTCGAAGATTGGCTTGACCACTCAGGAGCTGTCTTTGAATCAGAACCCTAGCCCGAAAAAGGCGGCAATGCAGCAGTTCGAAGAAAGGACCTGTGCTACAAGGGTGGGAGTGCGTCCCTCCATACAGACGGAACTGCAAATCAAGTAATAGCGGGTAAACAGAGGATTTACCTTCATATGGGGACAGAGACTGATGCACATGCGCAAGACCACAGTGCCATGTAAGACTTTTTAACCAAGGTTTGAAAAAAACATTGAATTGAGATGCTCTGCTAACAAGTGAGTCTGCGTTGCGGTATCTACAACTGTGCCTAATTCTTGCATTTTCCATATAGTATAGCAAACTGTAGGAATAGAAATTCTTCCACAGAGGAAAACAGTACTAGGGAGACTATGGTGCAGCGCCTCACTGTTTGTTTCCACTGATTACAAACCTCTACCTGCTCTACCTTAAGAGTCAAGCGTGGCAAGGTTTGTACTTGGACCTTTTCCCAGAGCCGTGATGGGATGGACAAAGTTCACCAGTGGCAAACAACCTCAACCACCATGGTTGGGGCCAAGCACCCCCTAGCTGCCCTGTTGTCGACCCCCCACCCCTAATAGGGTCTGTCGAGCACCCTTCCGAGTTAAAGTATAATACCTTAAAAAGCGTACAAGGATACTGAGAACACCCTGCATGTAACATACAAAGAGGAAATGCCTTTCATGTATGTCGAACAAAGCTGCTAGGTACTCTACAACACTAAGCCAGGTTCTCTCCAGAGAGAAACATGCTTTATATCTCAGACATGTGTGCAAAACAGTGCGGCCAGTCACTGGGCACATTTACCTCATTTTGTATGTCATGTCACCTTCTCCCACACACCTCAGGAGATCACACAATCCCTGAGAGAAATCTACAACGCAAGAAGTCCGCCTTGCTGTAGGTCCACAACAGCATTGCCTAGTTTTCCACAAGACAGCCAAAAATAATTTATTGCACCCGGTCTTGTTCTTTGTTTTCCTGGCCAGGGCCCTGCTCTTCTCTTCACACTGAGCAATTCAGTTTCAGTGGCGGCTGGTAGGGAATGGGGGTAAGGGTTGAAAATATTTTGTTTAAAACATTTACCTTTTCTGACGCCCGCTTCTCTGCTCTTCCTGACTCCAGTCTGGAAGAAGCTGCAGGAAGCCCTCAGCTCACAGGCTCCCCTGAGTCAATCACAACTCTGTAATGCAGCGTTCTGATTTGTATACACTCCGTGGATTAGCGCTTAAATCGGGACTGGGAGCCTGTGCATATTCCCCACCAGGCTGTCTATTATAGCATGGTGGGGAGTATGCAAAGTGCGCATGACTGCTTAGCCGACGTTTTGGCAGGCCAGCAGTGATGCACACTTAGTGTGCACAGTCCACTCTACTCCCACCCTGAGATACCAGCCCCCCCCACCCTAACCCAGCCCGCAGCAACCACAAATAAAACAATAACCTTGTTATTATCGTTTTTTATTTCTCCCCTTTTCACTGCTCTAAGAGCAGTGGGGCAACGCTCCTCCGCTGTAACTGTTTAGTATCCTCTACTTCCAAGGTAGTAGCAGAATTTCTCAAGAGCAATACACATGATTTTTGGCCTTGATGACAATCATGAGCAACAAATGGAGTCTTTTCCTTGTCAAACCTTCCTGTGATCTGGTGAACGTAGTCTCCTGAAGCCTAGACAAAGTGCAACGACTAGCTGCATGGGGCTAGTATTTAGCCTTCTTTGGCATGCTAGCCGAAACCCAAGACCAAGCTTTCTTAAGAATTTTACTTCCTGTAATATTCAGTCTAGACAGTATGTATATTACCAGGCATTAGCAGAGTAGTTGGGAGAATCTAGTAACAAATGGTTAATGCAGTGGGATTGCACCCAGAATCGATCATCAGACACCTTCTGTTTGCTAGGCGGCACCCAGCATGTACTAGGGACAAGAGAAGCCCATGCACTGTGGCTGGGAGAAGGTAGGGTTGGCAGGGAAGCAATCTATATTTCCCAGCCTCCTGAACACCTATCGAGTCTCTGGATCAAATCCACCGATATAGTACAATGTAGGTTGTCATGGTGTTATGGCTGTCTTTTTGCTAGCTCTTTGGAGATGGAGAATGATGGAGTGTGACTCCAGCCTATCACCCCCATAGCATAGGGATTAGGCCGATAGACAGGGACCCTGTCTTACATATATAAAGGCATTTTCGTATTATTTCCCTTAGAGTAAGGCTTATATATCTATCCCCTAACTTAAATTCATAAGTACTAGTCATGATTCACTCATTTGCTAACATGCCGATCTGTTTTTCATGGAGCTATGCATATTATGGGCTCCGTAGGCCTTAAACGAGACAGACTCCATTTTGCTTTCTGCCCGGTAGCTCGAGAAGGCTTTCTAGGTGAAGAGTAATGTTTTAGTTTCAAGCTGTTGTTCGCTTGGAGAGAACCGGTTCAGGCTGACCCTTATCGAAGGAATGTATTTTTCTCCACTCCGAAGACACAACTTCAGGCTGGCCAGCTGGGAAAGTGTCCTTGGTACGGGGAGGTACAAGAATTTGGTGGGCGGCAGGTTACTGGCCGTGAATTTCCATGAAGGAACGGGCTTTGATATTAGCGAAGGTGTTAGTCTTTTTGTCAGTTAGTTCGTAGGCGGCATCTAGCCGTTAGCATCTCTGCCATTATTCACTTTCATGGTGGATGAGTCGCCATCTTTGAAGTCGGAGAAAGATTTAAGACCGAAACTCTCTGAGATAGACTGAACGAGAAGTAGCGCGGAGCGCACTGATACAGAGAGAGAGAGAGACGGTAGCTAATAAACAGCAAGGTTCCGAGGTCCTGAGGGGAAGCAGACGAGATTGAGCCTAGCGGTGCAGACGTGTACTTGTGACGGCTGAGGGTGACTGCAAGACGAGCCAGGACCCAGAGACGAAACAGGAGCCTAGATGACTGCCGAGTCCAGACTTCCCACTAACCAGGTGACACCCGCCCAACTTATCTAGGATGTGCACTCTAATCTTTACCTTTTTTTCCTTGCAAATGTTATACTGCATAGTAATGTGATTTATGTCTATTGTTAATAAATACCCTAATTCATATAGAATTATCGTGTGCCTGGTGCTCATGTTCAATCTCGGTAAACTGCACTTCTAGTCGAAAGCTGTTTGGGTGAACGGATGAGAAATCCCGATCAGGTAAATGGTGATTGAATAAGGGAGTGGGTGGACCTTTGATGCCAAGAGCAGGGAGTACACTCTACAATCTGAAACCCCATTCAAAGTTATTATAGTAGTTTTATCCCAAGTAGACCACTGAGATAATACCCCAAATAATGGTTCATAGGAATGTGGTCGTCGTTGATATGCGGCGTTAGTGACAACACTGGGTGGGAGACCAGTGCCAATACCCACAGGATTGTGGCTTGAATAAGTGAGAACGCCAGGGAGGATACTGGCGCTTAGTTTCGCAGGATTGCGAACAGTTTGGAAAAGGGAGCATTGGGTTCTGCAGGCCCGTGTGTAGTCGCACCGGATTGTGCGCAATATCTGCCCTAGGGTAGACCGGTCTGGGTCTGAGTGGCCGCGAGACCAACTGATGTGAATAAGATATTGTAGAAAATCTGTACATACATATATTGTCATTCCCCATCCTTAGGTGCAACCTGCATATTTATCTACTCATTGTGAATACGATCTGAGGAGGGAAGGTGAGTACGTTTTGGCTGGGTCATAGGGGCCCCTGGGGGCTGATCCCATCTAAACAGAAAATCCAGCCATTACATCTGGCGTCACGAACTGTTTACGAAGCCTGTGTGCATTATATTGTTTTAATCTTGTTGGTTTGCGCTCGGCTTGTACGTATAAAATTTTGTTTATAATTGTGTATATAATTTTTTTTTTGTGTATCATTATGTTTGCGAAAAAATCATCGTCGGTTTTTAAGTTACCGATTCAGATTCCCGGCTGGGAATGTACCCCTTACGAGGCTTTGGCCCGTGAATGGGCCGATTCTACTGGTTTGAGTGAAAATTGGTCTTCATGCTTGGAGCAGGCGGAGCCTGCTGATGTGGTTTCGTGCCTACAGAAAGCGCCAGTAGTGAAGGGTGATGAGCTTCCTATTTTAGGACGCAGAGGTTGGATTGTTCTTAATGCATATAGAATACTGCATGAGAGGTTGGTACAGCTACAAAAGCAGTTTAAGGACATGGAAGGTCAGTGTGTTGAGTTGCAAAATGCGCACACTTTGTTGCGGTGTCAAAATAAATTGCTTGCCGATAAACTTGAAACATATCAGACCATTGCCGAAAGAGCTGCGGTCCGTATTGCACGATACAAATATAAACATCGTCGTGGACGTGTGTCTTCCCGCAAAGTGCGTATGGTTGTAGCAAAAGCTGGTATGGATTGGAACCCCGATGAGTGGGACGGTAATATCTGGGATTCTCATACTTCTGACTCCTCGGCAGAGGAGGGTGACAAGCGCGAGTCTTCTCGCTCCGGACGTGATTGTAAATCTGCTTCATGTACTGATTCGATTCCCGATTGTGACCGTGCTCGTTCTTCCCGTGCGGATGACGTAGCTTGCTCTGATTGTGCTGCTAAATCTAAGATGCGGGCTTCCTCGGAAGCTCTTCCCGCAGTTTCTGCTCACCCGATTTTTCGACGAAAATTACAACAGGCCCCTGGTAATCCGGGTGGTATAGCTCTTGATTGTATTGAAGACTTTACTCAGCAGGAGGTCAGTGACATTCTGCAACGATTCAGACAACGGCCTGGTGAGGCCTTGCTTACCTGGATGGTGCGTCTTTATGAGCTTGGCGCTGCCGGTATTATGCTCGATGCTGTTGATTGCTTACGATTTTGCTCTTTGAGTTCTGATTCTACGATTCAGGATCATTTTCGGAATTATGCTGGTGCAGGTCAAATTTCTTTGCTCCAGCTTGCGTCTGATGGCTGTAATCATAAATATCCAACTGAATCTGATTGGCCTACTGATGAAAAACCTTGGTACACTCTGCGCGATGCGTCGCAACGTTTGAAAGAGGAGGTCATGAAAACGTGTATCTTCCTTAGTACCGCTGACAAGTTATTGGATGGTCTTTTAACATCTTCTGTGCGTAATCGCATAATCCGTGCTTCTCCTGTTGCTTACAAGCAGGTCATGATGACATTATTGATTAATCAAACTGGCAACCCTTTGTCTGTTGTGCTTGAGTCTGTTCGTCAGCTTGGTGAGCTGGGTGAATGGTTTAAACCTGAAAGACAATCTCGACCTGAGGGTCGTACTGGTGGGGACTATAAGTTCTCTAGACGTGACATGTTTCTTGCTCTCATTGCTGATGGTGTTAAAAGAGAGGACATTGATGGTGAGCCTAATAATCGCTTATGGGACATGTTTCGTAAGCGTGGTTTGAATCGAAAGGAGGGTGCCTGTCGTGTCCGAAAGAATGAGTGTGATCGTGGTTCGGATGACAGCGGTGATGAGAGACGACGTGTGAATTCTGATCGCCGTGATGATCGGCGCTATGAACGTGATGGATCTCCTCGTCGTAATGATGGGAGGGGGAGAGAGGATGATCGTGATAGGGGAAGAGATGATCGTGGTTCTAGCAGACGACGAGATGCAAGGAGTTATTCCCCTGATGTTAGAAAGAGGGAGGATCGTAATAGGCTCTCTGACCGTAACTCACAACTTTTTGAACCTGACACTAATCCGTTTCGTACTGGGGACGGATATGAACAAGACATTCTAATACCAAAGAAAACCGAGAACATTTACCCTGATTTGTCCTGGTTGACGGAACGCAGGAAAAATGACTAGGAAATAGGTCAAGCTCCGGTACGCAAGTGGGCCCACAGAGATTACAGACCCTATGTAGGTATTGAGATTTTTTGGAAACATCGTAATATCCAAAGGGCCCGAGCGTTAGTTGATACTGGGGCGGAGGCCACTTTAATTCATGGTAAGTCGAGAAAGTTTTATGGGCAGTCTTTTACAATTACCGGTCTGGGTGGTAAAGAGACACCCGCGGTTCAAACTGCACTCGAAATTAAAATTGGTAGAATCCCTCGTAGAGAATACTCTGTGTTGGTTGTGCCACTTTTGGAATACATTATTGGAATTGACATTTTGAAAGGTATGACTTTGCATTTGGATGATGGTTATTATCAATTTGGTACACGACAGTACATTTCGACCAGACCCGTACGGGTTGGCCGTTTACGCATGCCACCTATTAAAATACCTTTAGCAACGAAAGTGATTTCTCAGAAGCAATATCGCATCCCAGGTGGTCATGAAGAAATTACCGCTACGATTCAGGATTTGGTTGACGCAGGAGTCATTACTCCGGTCACATCTGCTTGGAATAATCCTGTTTGGCCCGTGCGCAAAAGTGACAACTCTTGGCGCATGACTGTTGATTATCGAGAATTGAATAAACATACACCTAAATTGACTGTTGCAGTGCCTGACATTGTCACACTGATTCAGAGAATTCAAAAGCATCCAGGTACATGGTATGCTTCTATTGATATTGCTAATGCGTTCTTTTCAATACCGATTGCCCCCGAATGTCAGGAACAGTTCAGTTTTACATGGAATGGACGTCAAATGACGTTCCGGAGTCTTCCTCAAGGCTATGTACATAGTCCTACAATCTGTCACCGGCTGGTGGCGGAGCATTTGTCTGAAGTACCCACGAATCCACAAGTTCAGATTTGTCATTATATTGACGACATTTTGATTCAAGGTGAAACGCAAGACCAGGTACAGTCCCATTTGGATCAAATTATTGATTGTTTGCGAGCGAAAGGCTGGGAAATTAATCCTGATAAATTACAAACTCCATCCCAAGCTGTAAAATTTTTGGGAATTAATTGGCATGAGGGTCACAGAGAAGTGATTCCACAGGTTAAACGAAAAATTCTTGATTTTGCTGTTCCCAGAAACAGGAAAGAAGCTCAATGCTTTATTGGATTGTTTGGATTTTGGCGTCAGCATATTCCCCATTTGAGTCAAATCTTGGCTCCACTGTATCGAGTCACTCGTAAAAAGAATGCGTTTGAATGGGGTGAACCTCAACAGACTGCTTTTAAGTTGGCTAAAGAAGCTATTCAGTATGCTTTGGATTTGTGGCCCGTGTGTGAAGGTGATGTGGATTTGAATGTGTCCGTGGAAGGCCTGTATGCCAATTGGAGTTTGTGGCAAAAGCAGGGCAGACAAAAAGTGCCATTAGGTTTTTGGACCAAAAAGTTACCAGAGGCTGGTGAACGTTACTCACCCTTTGAAAAACAGTTGCTTGCTTGTTATTGGGCTCTGGTGGATACCGAGCAATTGACCCTAGGCCATGCTGTGATTTTGAGGCCTGAAATTCCCATTATGCAGTGGGTTTTGAGTTCACCTAAGTCCCATCGAATTGGACATGCTCAGGAGGCTAGTGTGATTAAATGGAAATGGTACATTCAGGACAGGGCACGTGTGGGTCCGAAAGGTGTGGCGATTTTACATGAGCGAGTGGCGCAGGCGCCCTCCAATGAGGCTGAAAGTGAGTGTTCAGTTCCTGTAGTGCAGGAGTCTCCTGTGAAGTGGGGTAAATCATTTGATGATCTGTCCGCGGAGGATAGAAAACATGTGTGGTTTACGGATGGTTCTGCGAAGTTCATTGGTGACAAAAGACATTGGAAAGCTGTCTCTTATAACCCGATTACAAAGAAATTGTTAAGCACTACTGGAGACGGTAAGAGTAGCCAATATGCTGAACTCTATGCGGTTTACCAAGTTTTGAAACAGGAGTTACCAGGTACATGTCATATTTTTACTGATTCTTGGTCCACTGCAAATGGACTAGCGGTGTGGCTGCCAACATGGCAGTCTCATAATTGGGAATTGCACTCCAAGGAGTTATGGGGTAAAGAACTGTGGCAGGAAATTTGGGAATTACTCCCGCAGAGTACTGTAACAATCTTTCACGTGGATGCTCATACTTCAATTGACTCCCTTGACAAATTTTTTCATAATATTGCAGATGAACAGTCTAAAATTTCTGAGGCAGTGGTTGACATGCAAGATTCTGATTTGGCGGGATTGGCGAAGTGGGCCCATCAGAAAGCAGGACATTTTGGAGAGAAAGCCACTAGCAGGTGGGCTGCCGATCGAGGAATTCATATTCCCTTTTCTTTAATTAAAGATGTCATTCTACTTTGTCCCATTTGCCAGCATTCTAGGAAGAAAGAGGTGCCTCAGATTGTTCGAGGCCACTTACATCGAGGTAAATTGCCCGCCCAAATTTGGCAGATTGATTATATTGGTCCGCTCCCTATGAGCAGAAATTGTCAATACATTTGCACAGTGGTTGATACTTATAGTCGCCTTTTGGTCGCTTTTCCTTGCAAGAACGCTACCCAAGTGAGCACAATTAAAACCCTGGAGCTCATTATTCTGTATTATGGTGTCCCATTCCAGATTCAATCAGACAATGCATCCCACTTTCGTGGAAGATTGGTGCAGGAATTCTGTACGGAAAACAACATTGATTGGGTGTTTCATATTCCATATTATCCACAAGCTTCAGGATTGATTGAGAGAATGAATGGCTTGTTGAAAGAACAGTTGCGCAAGTTGACTGATGACCGTTACAGCCAGTGGAGAGATGTTCTACTTCAAGCTTTATTAATTTTAAATAATCGTCCTTTGTTACATGCTGAATCTCCTTTGATGCGTTTGTTTCCTCCACATGTTGATGCAAAACCAAATTCTGTTTCGAACACTGTAACATATTGGGAAATTACCCCCGGTGCTTTGGCTCCATGTAGAGCGACCCCAGGTTCTGCAGGCCTCGACCTGCATGCATTAAATGATGCACAATTTCCAGGAAAGGATCGAATCATTGTTGAAACTGGCATTGGTGTTTCTATACCTGCCGGTAGTTTTGGATTAATTGCCCCTAGATCTGGCCTGGCCCTGAAAGGTGTACAAGTACTCGGAGGAGTGATTGACAGTGATTATCAGGGAGAGATTAAGGTTCTCCTGCTTAATGGCAGTGAGACGGATTTGTTCATTAAAAAGTCTGACCGTGTTGCTCAGTTATTGATTATGCCTGTCTTCAGTGGTGAGATTAAAAAAGGCTCTGCCCCAACGTTGCTAACTGTGCGAGGACAAAAAGGCTTCGGATCGTCTGATCTTCCTGGAGCTAAAATATGGGTGCAATCGCCTAGAAATCCTCCTGAACAGGCTGATATTATTGCGACTGGTCATGACAACACCGTTTTGGTGATGAAGCCAGGGAAAGATGGCTGGGAAGCTGTCCCAGCTGACAAATGTTATTTACGAGAATGATTAAGGCCTGTATTTGTATTCTTCCAGATCATTCTTTGGACTGCTGCTGCAGGATGTGTCGGCGTTGGACTCCTTTTGGCTTGCTACGCCGGGAGAGGAGAGGATCCACCGACGCCGGTTGATGGGATTATAAGAGCCTCGCGGTCTGCGTGGCGGACTTCATCTAACTTTTGGGTCACACTCGCGAAGCGGGTGACGAACTCTCCGCATTTTTGCCTCACACCTATGAAGAGCGTTACTGACATTTTAGCGACCTGTTTGGTAGCTGTCCCTGCATCTACTGAAACCCTCCGCCATGTTTTTAATATATCTAATGCCCGACCTAATGTTATTCTGGGCGATTTCGCGGCCCATGAGTTTTGTCCCTCATGTACTCTTATTCCAGATCTTAATGTCCCTATTAATTCCAGAATTACTACTTTCAATATTACCCCTGGTGATCTTTGCTTCGTTATGACCTGTAACCCTAAGGCTATTTCCGAGTGTTTGCGGTTGAAACTCCAAGCCGCTACTACTTTTTCATTTCATCAACATTTGTTATGTTCAAAGAGACTTCCTAATTCATGTCTTTCAGTAAAGAACAATATGACCTGTAAACGTCTAGTAGTAGCCACTAGCCATTATCGTTCAATGCTATTGCCAGCTGGATGGCTCTTTTCCTGCGGGAATTCATCTTGGCCCTATATTCCAGCGAATATTTCTGGTGGTCCATGTGCCATCACTAGATTAAGTTTACTAATGTTTTCCTCACATCCTACTCCACATTCCCGTATTGTGCGAGATTCAATGTCACTACATGAAGACTGTGATTCCTCTGTTCATCTTTATTCTAGATCTGAGTACCTTGGTTTAGCTTTTTCTATTATTGGTGTTCCAGCATTGGCCGTCTATAATGCCAAAACAATCGGCAAAATGGCCTGCTGGATGGTAAAGTCAATTAACCAAACGTCTACTGTTTTATCCGATTTATTATTAGACTCCCAAGGTGAACGTAGAGCTATTTTGCAAAACCGTGCAGCTATTGATTATTTGTTATTGAAACATGGGCACGAGTGCTCTGAATTTGAAGGTCTATGCTGTTTTAATTTGTCTGACCATTCTAAAGATATCCAGTCCCACATTAATAAACTCCACGACTTGACTGCAGAAATTAGAGAACATATAGATCAGGGTTTCTTTGACTGGCTTTTTAACTGGCTCCCCGACATGCATTTCATACGACAAATTTTAGGGGGGGTTATTCTTATTGTTTGTGTCCTGATAGCTATTTGTTGTTTTATTCAGTGTATCCCTTCCCTGCTACAATTTTTTAGACTTAGTAAGGGTCGTAGATCAGTTAATTTTGTTTCATATTATTCGTCTACTGACGTTAGTTCTATTTAGTTTGTGGTTAATAGACTGGAGTCAAGGGGTGTAATGTTATGGCTGTCTTTTTGCTAGCTCTTTGGAGATGGAGAATGATGGAGTGTGACTCCAGCCTATCACCCCCATAGCATAGGGATTAGGCCGATAGACAGGGACCCTGTCTTACATATATAAAGGCATTTTCGTATTATTTCCCTTAGAGTAAGGCTTATGAATTTAAGTTAGGGGATAGATATATAAGTACTAGTCATGATTCACTCATTTGCTAACATGCCGATCTGTTTTTTATGGAGCTATGCATATTATGGGCTCCGTAGGCCTTAAACGAGACAGACTCCATTTTGCTTTCTGCCCGGTAGCTCGAGAAGGCTTTCTAGGTGAAGAGTAATGTTTTAGTTTCAAGCTGTTGTTCGCTTGGAGAGAACCGGTTCAGGCTGACCCTTATCGAAGGAATGTATTTTTCTCCACTCCGAAGACACAACTTCAGGCTGGCCAGCTGGGAAAGTGTCCTTGGTACGGGGAGGTACAAGAATTTGGTGGGCGGCAGGTTACTGGCCGTGAATTTCCATGAAGGAACGGGCTTTGATATTAGCGAAGGTGTTAGTCTTTTTGTCAGTTAGTTCGTAGGCGGCATCTAGCCGTTAGCATCTCTGCCATTATTCACTTTCATGGTGGATGAGTCGCCATCTTTGAAGTCGGAGAAAGATTTAAGACCGAAACTCTCTGAGATAGACTGAACGAGAAGTAGCGCGGAGCGCACTGATACAGAGAGAGAGAGAGAGAGAGACGGTAGCTAATAAACAGCAAGGTTCCGAGGTCCTGAGGGGAAGCAGACGAGATTGAGCCTAGCGGTGCAGACGTGTACTTGTGACGGCTGAGGGTGACTGCAAGACGAGCCAGGACCCAGAGACGAAACAGGAGCCTAGATGACTGCCGAGTCCAGACTTCCCACTAACCAGGTGACACCCGCCCAACTTATCTAGGATGTGCACTCTAATCTTTACCTTTTTTTCCTTGCAAATGTTATACTGCATAGTAATGTGATTTATGTCTATTGTTAATAAATACCCTAATTCATATAGAATTATCGTGTGCCTGGTGCTCATGTTCAATCTCGGTAAACTGCACTTCTAGTCGAAAGCTGTTTGGGTGAACGGATGAGAAATCCCGATCAGGTAAATGGTGATTGAATAAGGGAGTGGGTGGACCTTTGATGCCAAGAGCAGGGAGTACACTCTACAATCTGAAACCCCATTCAAAGTTATTATAGTAGTTTTATCCCAAGTAGACCACTGAGATAATACCCCAAATAATGGTTCATAGGAATGTGGTCGTCGTTGATATGCGGCGTTAGTGACAACACTGGGTGGGAGACCAGTGCCAATACCCACAGGATTGTGGCTTGAATAAGTGAGAACGCCAGGGAGGATACTGGCGCTTAGTTTCGCAGGATTGCGAACAGTTTGGAAAAGGGAGCATTGGGTTCTGCAGGCCCGTGTGTAGTCGCACCGGATTGTGCGCAATATCTGCCCTAGGGTAGACCGGTCTGGGTCTGAGTGGCCGCGAGACCAACTGATGTGAATAAGATATTGTAGAAAATCTGTACATATATATTGTCATTCCCCATCCTTAGGTGCAACCTGCATATTTATCTACTCATTGTGAATACGATCTGAGGAGGGAAGGTGAGTACGTTTTGGCTGGGTCATAGGGGCCCCTGGGGGCTGATCCCATCTAAACAGAAAATCCAGCCATTACACATGGCTAAACAACCTTCAAGAGAGCGACCATTGGTCACCACATAGTTTGTGACGAGGGAGGAGAAACCACCTTTGATTAATGGGTGGAGTCAACTTTGAGTACAACCACAAAGTGTAATAAAAATCATTGAGACCTCCAGTCATGTCACATATTGCTGAGTTCACTTTGAAAAATATATGGCAGGGAAATAAAAATCAGATAGGGGCAGGGTGATTCTGCTTTCCAGCAGTGCAAGGTTTTTTGTCTCGCTGTCTTAATGACCGAGACAACAGAGCTGTTTTTTTGCATCCATGCAAGAAATGCTGGTTGTATCGCTGAAGGTCCTGGTGCATTAACCATGCTCTGCCATGCACCATATTTTACCATTTCTGATTGACCTGGGAGTTTACCTGCGCTAAAAACCTGTATCAGTAGTCTCCTAGCAGGTGCTCTACATTATTTTGGAAAGGTCACCAGCATAGTATAGGACTTTGCTTTACACGGTAGTCCATCAAAAGTAAAGCTCTTTCTGTAATATGGTTGACCGTTCCATATCCAGGCCTTGACATTACTGATGGGTGGCTGTCTGGTAGTCGTGGGGCCCATGGCTCTTTACTCGCAACCAGGTTGGGTAGGCTACCTACAAAGTTTCTGTAGTAAATATGTGCACCATGTCTTGATTGCAATCTTTCCTTATTCGTTTTTGTGCTGCCTCTGCGAGTTCTTCAGTGGTTGTTGGCCCCCTTGTATTTATGAAGCCTCAAAAGTGTGGGTTATCACTTAATACAAATGTATACCTTGCCAGTAGCTGCCTTCTCGTTGTTGTGCTGCATGCCCACCTGTGCTTATTCCTTTTCCCCTTGTACAGAGCATATTGGCCAAATTTTCTATATCTACATCCGATGAACAAACTCAAGTGAGTAGAAAGGGCTCCTTGCCTTAGCCACACAGGACAGAACCAGTTTAGACAGTACTGTCGGTCACTTGAAAGATGCAACAACTTGACAAACAAGTATTCACAAAGCCAGTATGTATCGCCTTTTTAATGTGAAAGGTAAGCTATTCACGTTGCTTGTGGTTGGTCTGTAAAGTATTGTTAAAAAAAAGTGAAAGAAAACATTTCAAAATACTGAAAGAAAACCAAAGACATATCTTAATGTATCTCCAAACTATACATTGAATTAAATGTTTTCAATCTTTATGAATGGCATTGTGTATTTTCCAAATACTTTTCCATCGAGAAAGTCTGACGAGAATTTAAAAAGAATAAGGAAGTGTCCAAATGTAAAGGGAAACACTTGCCAAGGTCTACTTTACTTTCCACAGGATTTAGACATTTGCTACTTAGTCAACTGAGTGCAGCAGACGCTTTCTGTAATATATAGATGCAGGAAATGAAACAAAGACAACTCCTAAGCAAAATATTGATGTTGCTGTGCTTTTACAGACAAGCAAGAAAGAGGGACAGATCTGGAGGGGGGTTTGAGAGGTGAATTATAAAGGCTGGTATAAGCCTGGAGCTCCAACATTCCAATGTTTCTTTGTTCACAGCTCTGGCTGTGAACAAAGGCTTCAAGGAACCTGAGAGGATTCCAATCCCCTCATGCTCCCAAAAGGCTTTGTTTTTTTGTTAGAACATTCTGTCCTCTAGTGACAGAATGTTCTAATAGCCTTATAGCCCTTCGTAGATGGGCTATACCGCTATTAAAGTCCCTCTCCCTTGTTAAAGGCCCTCGCCTTCGGCTCGGGCCTTTAACGCTGGAGAGGGCCTTTAATAGCTGTTATAGCCCTCTACGGCGGGCTATAAGGCTATAGTCATAGTAAGCACTGTAAGTTCACAACTCGCCTTATGCTGTCTAGCAGGCTTGACTTAAAAACTGTGGACAAAGACATGACCATTGCTTTCATTTAACCTATGAGATGTACTCTCTCCTCATCCCACACATTTTAGTCTGCCTGGCAAGGAAAGCTGAAGCAGAGCAACAGACTTTGAATGCCTGGAACCTGTTTGCAACGGCTACTCATTAATTCCTGGAATTATGGAATTCTTACCATCAGAAGTAAAGAGAGACTGTAAACATTGTGGGATGCTGTGGGTCATGGGGCCCTCTGGTCAGTCAGAGGTTATGGAGCTCTGGTTATGAATGTTGGAGTTATTTAATACTGGTGTCAAAATGCTGTTGAATCCCAAACTGGATGACCAAATACTTGCTTTTAGCACTTGACTCTTCCAGGATAGTGAGCAGAGCAGCCCAAAGCTAACTCAAGGAGGTGATATTAAGAATGCCGCAATACCTTTCAGTAAGCTTACCACCTCACTCATAAATTAATAAACTATACATAAAATAATGGTCAGCAAAGTATATCCGGTGTAGCTGTCTCCTTCCTGGCCAGGTACATGACCTGGGTAACTAATATAAAGTTTAAGTGCTAAATGCTATAAATGGATTTAACATTGGGCCCTTCCCCAGTGTTCTTCAATGGAAAGTATTCACAAAGCCCACGCTATCGACTTAGTAACACCAGAGACAACAATGCTCCTTGAGAAAGGATCGAGAAACACCCTCACCAAATCTCATTTAGATGTCTGCAAAGTGCTTGGTTCAGTGTTCTTACACGAGTAAAGGGTAAAGTAACTCTTTGTTGGCTCTGCTTTGAGTTTAGTTTTGAGTGCTGCCATGTCACTGGTCTTCCCCTTCAGCATGCACAAGGTGACTGGGCAGGCTTTAGCTTACCCAAAATGCACTATATAATTTGGCGCCTCTTTTGTATAGAGCCAGCTCTGGCCGAGCACCCTCCTACATCAACATTGTAAGTCAAATTATGCTAAGCATGACATGCGTCTTTTATGAGCCAAAGCTTAATACAGACCAGCACAAGTGGGAATCCTGTACCACACTATGCCGCAACGTACTGGATTATTTTCAAACATTAGGCAATAAGGAAGATATTTGGCAGTTAGGAAAGAGAACAAAAAGAAGGAAGGGAAGTTGAAAAAAGAAAAAGGAGGAATGATGAAAATATAGGATAAATGGAAAGAAAGAATAAAGGAAAGAAACAAAAAGAAGGGAAGAAAGCATAAAAGATGGAAAGATGCAAAGAAAGAAGGCAGGAAAGACACAGAAGGAAAAAAAGATGGTAAGAAAGAAAAAGAAAGGAAAAAGGGCAAGGAGGAAGGTAAGATGGAAAGAAAGAAAAAGAAAGAAGGAATGATGGGAAGAAAAAAGGAACACTGGAAAGAAAGAAGAAGGTAAGAAGGCAAGCAAAATGTAAAGAAAGAAGAAAAGAAATATGGAAAGATGGAAAAAAAGAATCAAGAAACAAAAAAGAAAAAGAAAATTTGGAAGGAAGAAAGCAGGAAATAAAGATATAAAAGAGAAATAAAAGAAAAAAAGAAGGAAAGAAAGAAAGCATGGGAAAGGAAGAAGGAAAGAAAGAAACAGCAATAGAAATACTTTAAAAAAGTGTTATAGGTGCCACAAATTAAACATGATAAAGGCTAATTTTCTTCCTAGGTAAAGTTTATTAAAGAACCATTGGTGAAATTAAGTCCTGAATAAACGTGTTCTGAAGAATTGTCCGCTTACAAATTCAAATGAAAAGTATTGAAGCTTTGTGTACTGTGGAGAAGTGTGGCTCAGGGGTTAGAGGCGGCAGACCCGGAAGCTGAGATCGACCCTAGACCAGGGTTCAATTCCCCGCCTCGGCGGGTCTTGGGCTCAAAAATTCCACGGACTCGATAATTCTCGCTCCGGTGCCTTCTCGACTCATGGGTTCACACTCTGTGACTCTGGGCAATAGCTTGCTTAATCTCCACAACGGCCCCTCGCGGCGGGATGCCTGGCTTTCACCTTGTGGATACCCTGCCGGGGTTATCTCACAGGGGAATACCAGGACGGGTTCCCTAAGCAAGTGCTTAGATACCGACCTCTGTCAGTGATTTGCGCTATATAAATACATATACATTTACATTTATGTACTGCATGCAAGCGAATACATTTATATAGAACAGTTTCAAATGGATGCAATCTGTTATGCTCTGAAATACCAGCAGTCGGCCAAACAAAAGATACTTCAAAAGGAGTTTTCAGTGCATCATTGACAGGAGAAGAGTACTGATAAATCATGGGATGTGGACTGTGTTCACATCTAGTAGAAAGGTCTTGCTTTCACCTCGGGCTCTGAATACAAAAGCAACAATAAAATAATAATAAAGTAAAAACAAAAACACTGGCACTAAAGGGAACTACCTGTGAGTGGATGCGCTCATTAAAACATAGCAGATTGCAGTCACTCAAATTGAATTTAACCATTGGCTCTAGTAGGCTGACCAATTTCCTCATGCTGAATGCTGTAGCTAGCGGGCAGAAGGGAAATGTGAATGACATAATAAACCAATGGATGAAGAGAGGTGACTGAAAGCCCTTTTAAGTAAGTATATTATATATATAATTTTAGTAACATCAAAAGGACTTAGCTAATGCCAGATCTAAAAAAAAGGGCAGAAAAGGAATAGATAAGTAAACAAAGCGATGAAGCATTATGAAAAAGAACCTGCAAGAGTGAGATAAAAAGACAGCAAATCTGGGTAGGTGCAAGATTCAGGCAAGAGGTGGAATCAATACCAGGTAACCTTGGAATTCAGCTGCCTCAGCATCTGGTAGTCCCAACATTTTTCTTTTATTATTTTATTTTATTTACTTAATATTATTATTATTAAATAAAATAGGCAGTTACCTGCACTCATTAGTATTATGATGTAGCTTGTGGTTGTACACTGTTGGGTATGTTGTCCTTTGTGGTATGTGATGTCACCAGAAACGCATGAGAGTGTCAGCAGTGTCTCTTATATTAGTTGTTTGTAACACACACACTTCAAGCAACATCGTTTTTAGGTCGAAGCCTAGAGCTGCGCAAATGGGCAGTCTCGCTCGCGAGATCGAATGATTTGTAGTAGCTTTGACTAGTGGGCTTCAAGCCCCGCCCCTCTTTCCCATTGGCCAGCGTCACCGTTTATGCTAAACGGTGGCCGGCCTTTGGGAAAGGGCACTTTGTGACCTACAGTTTTCTCTGTTTGAGCCGTCCTACTTGGACTGGCTCACTTGACTTACTGCTGTCGCAAAAGGTTTCTTATCTTTATGGGGCCATGTGTTTAAAACACATGGCCCCATAAAGATAAGCTCCGGCGTGATCCTCTTTTTTTAAAAATTTTCGGGAAGCACTTGTTGTGAATGTGTCTCACAGGAACCTGAAACTGTAAACCAGTATGATCTTTCTCAGCACCAGCATGTGCTGGAGACCCACCTCAACTCCTCTCAGCTCCGTTCTTGAAGGAAGCTTGGGGTTCACGCCCTACTCCAGCCCGGACCTTTGTCAGAAATTTAAGTGAGGCGCTTTGAGGCACAAGTGAGCAGCGAGGTACTCTCCCGTTACTCCGGTGCCTTATTCACTGACATATACCAACAGTCAAATGCCTTGAGAGACGTCTGTTCCGCTGCAGACAGTGGCTCTGCATGTCTTGCGTGGCACGTTTGAGCATTTCTATAGTTTTAGTCCAGCTCGGACCCTTGTCAGAATGTTAAGTGAGATGCTTTGAGGCACAAGTGAGCAGCGAGGTACTCTCCCGTGCCTCCGGGTGCCGTATTAACTGAGATATACCAAAAGTGCTGTCTGCATTCGCAGTCCTTGGCTGTATATGGTCTCCCAGGAAGAGCTTCACGTATTTCGAACATTCGAGTGGCGCTTTCAGTCAGTCCTTACTTTTAAAGCAAAACCACTTCCTGGAAGTTGAATTCCCCCATTAATATCTATGGGCCTATAAACAGCAGATGCACCTTGCTAAAAGTCAGGTCTAATTTAAAGTGAGATAGTACCCGTCAAAAGTTGACTTGGCTGATGTGCGCTTGTTGAGTGATTAGCTGAGATAAACCACACGTTTCTCGGGCCGTTTCATTTTTTACCGTGGACCATTGATACTGTTTGTACTGCCCCTCCGCCGATTTCTCCAACCTGGAGCCCATCTGGATATTTTGTTTGCAGGTTGGTCCACTTCTCTGTACCCGCACCTACTTGTCATCAAAGATTGCACAGGAAAATCCTTCCATAAATGTGAACTAAGTTATGACTCATGTAATCGAGTGTTTATACCATACATTTTTGATCCTGGATAATGCAAAATATCTGAAATGAATATTATGGATATGCATAAACACTCTAGGAAAAGGAAGCTACAGTCTTATTCCGCAATATATATCCTTGCCAAACCATGTCATGATCGTTGGTATGCTGGCAAAAGTCGACAGGCCTCCTTGTGTCTTAACGTTGATGCCATATTCACTTCTATGTGACTAACATGCAACTCTCAGTGGTCTGCGCACAATATGCTTTCCATCATGAAGGCTAGCGAATTTATCCTCAAATTTCTTTTTCAATAATTCGTCAGAGTCTGAGTGCTTTATGTATTGTTCTTTAGGCCAGCTGTTCAATGGTGTGCCTTTCTCAAAGACCAATTGTTTCTGACCCCACCCCGGCTTTTCCACATTCCGGGTGTGGTCATTCTCTGGTTTCAATGAGCCCCGCTCCAGTACGTGACAGCTTGACCCAGTGCAAAGTAAAGGAGCGCTGGACTGGTGAGGGCCCTTGGGTACCAATCACTTCATTTACAAGTGGGAGACAACAGCAGTTCTAATGTGTGCGGGACAGTGCCTTCCCAAGGCACATAAAGCGCCTGTGGCACCCCTGCTTTTCCAGTACCGCACTAAAAAATACTTCCGTACACACGCCATACCCACGCACCTTCCTTTTGTCCTACCATACCCCTGCTGCCTTCTCCGGGGCCGTTCATAGCAGAAAGGTACCTCATTCCTGAACCTCTGCGCTCACTGTGGTGCGAGTGTTGACCCAACATGAGAGGCGTCATGTGCATCTCACTTCTTGCCAACAAATGGCTTCGCCGAAGCACTCCAGTCCTGACCGGGCACCCCTGCTTTTTCAGCACAGATTTGTGTACTCAAATTCACTTAATTTTGCTTGCAATGCTATATACACCTTAACCAGCGGGCCAGCAGTGGGTAGGGAAAAAAAGCCAATCAGGAACCAGGAGGAACGCAGGCGCGGAGGCCAGTGAAGAGGGGGCGGGGTCAGGGTGTTTGGAAGTGAAATAGAGCCGGAGGCCGCCAAATCCCTGCCAGGGACCGCCACGCAAATATGTATCCATCCTCAGAGGATTATTATATTAAGGATATATATTGGCGTGGCGGCCCCTGGGGTTTGGCGGCCCTGTGCAGGTGCACAGCTTGCACATGCCTAAGGCTGCCCTGTGTGCAAACTGGGCATACCTCCGGACCTGTTATCTTTGATAATTCGATTGCACAAAGATAATTTCACTCAAGTGGGATGGGGAACGCAGGGCAAACTCACTGATCTCTTTCCCATTTGCCAAGGGGTGCACCAGAATGTGTGTTTTGGCCCCACGTTATTCTCATTGTTTCTTACGAGCATTGTTCAGTTTCTTTTCAGCCTCCCAACTGATGCCCAGTCACTGGCTGGTTTGAAAATCCCCATATTAATGTTTGCGGATGACACCCTACTAATTTCAAAACCCCCCAGTGAGTTGCAGCATGCACTGTTCCACTTTGAGGAATTTTGCAGGGTGTGAGGTCTTGTGATAAATACAGCAAAGACAGAATACATGTCGTTCAAACAGCATAAATTTTTCAAGGTGAGTGTAATATTGGGGGACAAGCCTCTTGTGATTACTGAGGTCTTTAGCCATTTGGGTGTCACCTTGGCCTCGAATATGCCATGTAAACCCCAAGTGGAAATAATTACCTTCAAACATCGACAACTCACTGGTGTATTAGAATAGCAGTTCCCTCTCCAAGCCTATCAATCCAGGCCTGCCGATCAATGATGCCCAGGTCTTGGGCTCAACCCTTTATGGCTCGGAATTATGGGGCTTCTCGAACATGTCTACTCTCAGTAGTTTGGAGAATACGTTTCTGAGGAATGTGGCACGGCTCCCACAAAGCACATCTTTAAAACCTTTGATGCTGGATCTAGACAGGAAGGTCATGGCCAATAAAGCAAGAGTCCCTCCAACACTATATTGGTCAAGTCTGTAGTCTGTACCTGAGTTGGCCCATTATGCCACCACCCTAAGGGATGTTATGGATGCCGATCGAACCCATAAAATTGACGGGCTCCAACATGTCAAAAAGACATTGACTGACATAGGAATGAAGGAACTATGGGACAATCCAACCAGCACTCTTATATCCTCAGCAGAACAACTGAAACATCACTACTGGCTAGACATGTTGCTAGGTGAGGTACAAGTGGTGGAGAGCTCGACTCTGACAGGGAGGTTTTTAGAATTTAAATCCTGTTTTCCTCGGAAGTCTACTGGGACATTATATCTGTCCCACTTTATAGAAAACTCTACTTCCAGTTTAGGGGAGTTTCTCTTCCATTAAAATCCTATACAAACAAATGGGCACCTGGATCGGGTGGTATGTGTTCTACATGCATTGACTCTAAGGAAACCATTGCCCAAGTCCTGTTTGTTTTCCCAGCTAATGTAGGCCTCTAAAAGAAATGGATTAAACCCATAAGCAACTCCTTGGGGACAAGAAGTAGTTCTACAGCACCGCAGATTCTAATGTCGGACTGCTGGCCACTGTTCTCATGCTCGGTTGCTAAGTTCTTGGGATGGATTTGGGCATTAAGGTCTAGGAAGATAGCCCTGTGCCCAGCAAGAGAACTTATAAAAACATGTCAATCTTAATCAGTACACTGTTGTTTATGTCTCTTTTCATCTGTGCCATTGTGCATTTACTAACACAAATCTCATTATGTAATCTGCTCTTACTGATGTATTGCACTTGGCTTCAGAAATGTCTAATTGATGATGGTATGTGTTGCATATATCTGCCAATCAACCATGTATGCTGCAATGCCTAGGCTCTCATATGTGGAAGATTTTATGATTACTGTATATTTTCTTTATTTATATTTTTACTGGATGCGTTTTTGTAAATGCTTTTATGAAAAGCATTGTCAAAATAACGCTTATTGAAATGAAATGAGTAGCTTGTGAAACTTTCAGAGTAGCTCCCAGCTTTGAGTTCATTTTTAACTAGGAACTGCAATAGAATAAATAGGTGTTACCTTTTCCTTTTAAAGTGAAGGAAAGGATATGCTTATTTTACATTCCTACCAGGCTGCAGATAACAGAGCCTGATAGTGGGCAGTGCTCCACTCAGATTTATGACCCATTGGGTCACAGAGCTTCAGAATTGAAGCATTGAGGTTTTTAACTCTTAAATAAAAGTCTTCTCTACTCAATATTGAAGCAGGCAAACAAAATGATATTTCTGAATGCTTAGTTGTTAAGTTAACTCAATTTTTATTTTCTCCCTTTTCAAAGTGTCACGTTTACAGACAGCAGGCATCTTGTGTCCCAGTGGCTGGTAGACATAGTGCCATATTTATAACAGACAAATACAGTTCTTTTATATGGGAGAAATTTAAAGTGAAGAAAAATGTTTCTATGAAGCATTGTCTTAAAGTCCTAATATTTTATGAAGCATGTTTCTTCACTTTAAATACCTCACATTTAAACAAATGACTGTATTTTCCAATATGCCTGCTGTTTTTAAAGATGCTTTGACAATTGAGAAAATTAAAATGATGAGTTTTATGTAATGCGCATAAACATAAAGTTAACTCTTCAGTTGAATTTTCTCCCATTTCAAAGTGTTGCATTTACACACAGCAGGCATCTTGCTCACAGTGGCTGGTAGACAGCTGCCATATTAATAACTGAAAAATACAGCCATTTTTTTAATTGGAAGAAATTTTAAGTGCAGAAAAATGTTCCATCAAGTCCAGAAAAGTATTCCTTATTAGGAATATTTTTCCAGAGCATGTTTCTGCTCTTTAAATTTCTCCCATTTAATTAAAATATGGTTGAATGATTGTGTTGTTCATGTAACTGTGCCACATATGGCGAAAGGTATGTCCTGTGCCACAAGTACATACAACACAAACTTTTAGAAACCCACACACACATATCCCATTCATTCACATACATCTGCACAGACAATGCACTCACTGAAGCACATGGAAGCCCCATTATATTACCCTTAGTGACTGTTTTATTCAAACAATAGTGTTAGGCTCTATGGTCAATAGGGGTTTGATGTCATTGAAGCTGGGCAAGGAAGTGTCTGGTAACAATACGCAAGTTAGTTGCCTTCAGTAGCTCACAACTATTTTCACAGATCAGAAGTAGCTCTCATTACAGAAAATGTTGGAGACCCCTGGACCAGATAGTGTGCTGCAGAGTGGTAACTAAGAGGCTCACCAATCTCCTCCCCTACGTTAACCTGGTACAAGCTAATAGAAGCTGGGCCTAGTCACACCGTGTCCAGAAGGCTACTGCAGTGAGCCCTCTTTGACTCTTGCTCTGCAAGGGTGGGGGTGCTTTTGAGAGCATTGTTTAGTGAAGGCTGCTGAGCATAGAAATGCCCTTGATTCGATTTGGAATTTATTTAGTGGCAGAAGAAGCCAGAAGGACTTCGCAGCAATGGAGGCAGACAGTTTAACGAAGGCCTTATGTAATTTTGTAATGAACTACTCTTTTCCCAACAGAGGTTGAAGGTAGCAAGCTATCAAGCTCCAGTGTGTTACTCAGCAAGCCTGGGTGATGCCAATGACAATGGAGTGCTACAAATAGTTATTTCTGACTGAAGGGCAGGTGGCATATCGGTAAGAGGAATTTGCTTTAGTAGTCTTAAGACCCTCATTGATAGAGCACCTCCACCCACGTTCACCCATCCACCAGTCCCGCCCACTTCAATTCAGATACTAGAGCATCTCTTTGAGCAAGACTAGGCTGGTTGGGTCTGCATCGGATATGCCTGTCATTTTTATATTTCATAGATAATAACTAGCCAGGCCATGGTGTGAGGGGAGCATCTCACATTGGTTAATGGGATTTGAGTGATCTTTATTATTGTATTCTGTGTAATCTTACTATTTCTATGACAATTCACTCTCAGCATGTGATAAACAGCTGAAGGCAGCCTCTATTGTACGATTAGCGACCTATTGAATTGCACACTTATACGATTCTCACAATTGATTTGTTTTTCTCCATGCCTTTTGCAGATGACCTGCAGCACAACATGCATAAACAGAGCACATGGGACCGATTCTACGTGGAAAACCAACCTTCCACATTCCGTTACTTTGACTGGTTCTTTGGCTACAAGCATGTGGCAGGATTCTTGCACACCTTCCTGCAGAACGAGAAGCCCATGGGGCCCTGGCGCGTCCTGGACGTGGGTTGTGGGACATCAGACCTGGGGCTCGGGCTGTACAAGGAGTCCCCTCACCCACTCCACATTTCCTGTGTGGATTTCTCCCCGGTGGCCATCGACTCCATGCAAGAACACTTTGCTACCACGGCTCCCATTCCATTAAACCCTTGCTCTGAGCTGCACTACAGGGAAGCCGATGCTACAAACCTGGCCCACTTGAATTCACACACTTTTCACCTGGTGCTGGATAAAGGCACCATGGATGCCGTGCTACGAGGGAAGGAGGGGGTAGGCAGAGCTGGCCTGATGCTGGCTGAGTGCTTTAGGGTTTTACATCCTGGTAGTAGTTTGCTACAGTTCTCGGATGAGGACCCTGACGCCCGCATGTCTTTCTTGGAGCAGATCCGTGGAGAGGAAGCGCGCAGTGCTAGTGTTCGGGTCCAGGATCTGGGGACTGTTGGAAGCATACAATACTATGCCTACATTATGACCGCGCCGACCATGTCCTGCCGACATCCTACATCCATACTATAGTCAACATGGCTGTCTGACAGCTTCCATTCTGACCCTTCACCCATCACCCCCACCCCCACCGAATATGAAATGTACATTATTACCTCATCCAGCCTGCAAGGGCCTAGGGCTGGCCATAGTTTATGTTAAAGGGATAGGGCTGGCCATAGTTAATGTCCATAGTGTATGGCTCAGAGGTGGCTGACAACTTGCATCCAGACTGTGCCACCCAAGCGACTGTTGTTAAAAATACTGGAATGTGACCACTGTTCACATATTTACTTCCCACCTCAGATGCAGGCATTTCTGGACCTAGATGCTCCATCAGCCTTACCTCGTGCGCTGGTGCACTGTTAGATACATGGATCTCCAGCTAACGGTCACGTTCTCTGCGGTAAATGTGCCTAGTACAATTATCTACCTAATAAATGCCAATGGAAATCAGTAGCTCTCATGCACTTTTTGTTTCTCCACTCACTTGATTGACAAGATCCCAAGTCCACAATTACAAAGAATGGAAACCAATGAATGATACTGGAACAGGGCTTGGGAGCAAGATGACAAGAGCATGAGACTGGAGGAGGAGTAGGACACATACATCATAAACTGCTTCAGCTCGGTTTTGGGACTTCATTAGAATATTTTAAATCTGGATTCAACCTCAGACAACGCTTACCTCACGTTCTCCAAACTGATCACACTATGTCCCTCCCAGTTATGCCCATCCCAGTTTGTCTTGTATTTTCCACACTCTCTCACTCCATTGCAATTTTCTTCACCGGCCTTCCTACTCCTTTGGCTGGTTCATCAAATGAGCTTGACCTACTCGCCAACTTTCATCCAAGTTATTCCTCCTATTTCCTGGCGATGAATAAATGACCAAACCTGAATGCATATACTCCATTCTCTGCTTCCGGTATTTTACCACTAATTTTTCAGGACCAAACTACGTTTAGGTGGGGGAGTAATGGAATGTATTCTTTAGGCGACCTGTGTAGCGGAGGTCAACTTGTTTTGTTTATGAATTTACAGGAAAAGTTTGATTTATGTAAACGAGATTTGTTTAAATACTTAGAGATCCGGAGCTTTTTCGTGGAAAATGCGCATAGGTCAGCTTTAAATCTTGAAAAGATATGTTTGGTGGAAATAGTACGAATGAAATCTCGGATAGGGAACGTTTATCAAAATCTGCTAGAACCTCTCCCTGACGATATTGATGTCCAGAATACAAAGTGGGAGACTTAGGAGGTCATTAGGATGGCGGGTGGACTTTGCCCGCCCGCCATCCTCACGGGGATTGGGACCGCCCGCCATAAGGGCGGGGGTACCGTGGTGGGGTTTATGATGCGCCCACCACAGTGGCGGGGGCATCCCTCATTTTTAACATTGTGGCGGGCGGTGCTCTCTGCAATGCCCGCCACAATGTTAAAAATGCATGTATGCATTTGCATACATGAAGTGGCAGGCACCGCGCGGTGCCTGCTGCTTCATGTATGCAAATGCTGGGGGATACCACAGGTACCCCCCGTGTGCACACCCCCACCTCTCCTTCACTCTGGGGTCCCGCAGGGGCCCCCCAGAGTGAAGACCGCATGCCTTTCCGTGGCGCCACGGAAAGGCATCTCACCAAGCTCATTGTAATATGGCTGGCGGTGTCTAATAGACACCGCCACCATATTAATCCTTTTCCGCCCCGGCCGCAAGGCGACCGGGGCGGAAAAGGGGCGGACAGTCTTTCCGTCCGCTGCGGTCCCCCCGCCATACTAATATGGCGGGGGGATTTAGGTGCGGATGGCGGGCGGATTGCCCCCGCTAGGCCGGCGGTGGCTACCGCCAGCCTAGCGGGGGCAATTCGCCCGCCATCCTAATGGGCCCCTAAGTTAGGGAAGGAAGGAATAAACATTGAGGACTCATTGGAATTAGCAAATCAGATATTAATAACTGGAAGCCTTGGAAGTCAACATTTTATGTCAGTTCTTGATCTTTATTACACTCCAGAAAATTATAGCTAAATGTGGAGGAACGAGAGGTGGGAAATGTAATAGATGTTGGGTGCAGGTGGACGATATTATGCATATGTTTTATTCCTGCCCTAGGTTGGGTATATTTTTACAGGATGTCGAATCTTTCTTGATAACAGTCTTAGGGATCTGAGTATCAATTATGTCAGAGCTAGTAATTTTGGGATTGGAATATAATATAGAGGGAAATGAGAGGCCGAGACCCGAGATGGGATTTTTGTTTATTGCAATGACTAGCATTCGTTTATGCATTACTTCCCAATGGATAAGCTCCGATCCCCCTACCTTTTTCAATTGGCGGTCAAGGATGCTGGCTATATATAACATAGAATCCTCAGTATTTAAATTAAGAGGACGAAGGAACAAAGAGTTGGGACAGAAAATCTGGGCCCCTATTGCAGGTTTGATGCAGTAAAGGATTAGGCAAATATTAAAATATATAATCTGCTTTGGTGCTGAAGGGGATATATTGTAAGACAGGTAGGGACAACGTTACTCTGTTCCTTATCTTGTGATTATCGCTTTTGATCATTTTAATGAGAGAGCCATTGGAGTCTATAATATTTTACTGTATTTATTGCACAGGCACTTTTTTCCCTCTGTATAAGATATACTGGCTGTGGAGATATGTGCTTTTAGCTCTTTTGTATGTCACATGAATTGTCTGGTCTTAATCGAGAATCGTGCACTGCACATTTTTTCCGGTTTTGTTATTGTGTTTTTAATGATTAATTGTCTCTTGATGAATTGCCATGACTTTCAGTAAAGTAATTTTTTTCTGTGCAATGGGGGAAAATCAATAAAACTATTAAAAAAAATAAACAATCCACAGAAACTGGACCTACCTCACCTCCTAGGGAAACTCAAAAGAATAGGTAATGTTGCATCGCACATTTATAAACTCTTAGAACCTCAAAGACCACACCTCATCAAAAAACTGAAAAAGAAATGGTCAACTCACATTCCTTAAAACCTAACCACACACTTCTCAGAATCTACCTGGCATAGAATCTGGCATTCTTCTTTCCAAATGACAATTACTCAGATGATTGCTCAATCTCGATTTTTGTCAATTCACAAATCCTACTGGACTCCATCCAGGCTCTACAAACTGGGGATACTTCAATCAGACACATGCTGACACTTTGAGGAATCCACTGGGTCGATTGAGCATATGTTCCTCACATGCAAAATGGTCCAACCCCTATGGTCCAAGATACAGCAGACCATCCAAGACATTTTTAAAGTCCATTTCTCCACAACATTACTGATCTCAACGCTCGGTCTAGCAGCACATCTCCATATCATCAAGCTATCCCCGCAAGACTCACTCTTACTCGACTTAATGCTAGCCTTAGGCACTAAAACAATCATGCCAGAATCGAAATCCACCACAGAAATCTCCTTTAAAAAAAGGTGGAACATTTTATGTGCCACTAGAAGTGCTGCACAACACCTCTGGCTCACGTGGGCTCTGGGGCTCACTCGACTTGTATCCTTGTATCTCCAAAAAGTGGACCCTCCATAGCTCACATATACAAAGGCTAATATCACAAATACATCTCCTATGCCTTGCAGACCTACTCCCACCTAACCTGATGGGCACCCACTACGCATCAGGGGACCATACCCCCCCCCCCCCCTCCCCTTCCACCCCTCTTCTCACCCCTGTCCTCTCTCTCTCTCTCTCTCCACTATCTTTCTCTCTTTTGCACACTCTGGCATCTCAGTCGCCCACGTACTAGTGTACGTCTGGCTAACTCACCTTACCCAGCCAGCTCTTGCTCACAGGCCACCCATACTGGTTGCTATCTCATCATTACCTACAGTAAGCCTGAAGTTTCTCATCTTACTTTTGCTGAGATCACCCGAGAATCCGCATTTTGCGTACTGTAATGCTGTTCTACGAAATTACATGCTACTCTATCATTTACTTTGTAGTGTGCAAATATTCACTATGTAGTAGCTCATTGTTTTTCAGTTTTTTCTTTGTTTATATATATATATATATATTTTGAAATACAAGCGTTTGAACCCAAAGAAAGTATTGGTAAAGCAAATAGGTCTGACACTGTGTGCCAGGCTTTTGGCAATTCTTTTTTTGGTTTGTCATGGTTTTGTCAGTTTAAAAAAACATTGAATGAAGGCAAAAACTTTTTTGGGTTTAAAAAAAGCACACATTACCATAGTGCTCCCTAGCAGTGGAGGGGACGACTTGGAGTGTGGATGTGCTCATTGTGAAAGAGCAGCATGCTGTAACTCATAGTGAAGTCAGCCAATGGCTGAGGTGGGTTGACGCATTGCCCTATAAAGCATGCTGAGTGGGTTGAAGAAAAATGAGAATGACACAACCACAGACAAATGGATGAAGTGTGGCTGAAAACCCCTATAAGTAACTATGTGATACACACTATGTTACTAAAATACAAAAGGCTTGGCTAACACAGACCTAAAAAAGCCAATTGTTCTGCCATTGCCTGTCAGCCTTTGAAAAAGAAGGAAAGAAAGGAAGAAAGAAAGAAAGAAAGAAAGCAGGAAAAAAGAAAAGAAAGGATGGAAGAAAAGGCAAGGAAGAAAATGAAAGAAAAGAGAGAAAGAAAGAAGGAAGGAAGGAAAGAAAGAAAAAAGGAAAGCAAGAAAGAAAGAACAGAAAGAGGGAAAGCAAAAAGAAAGGAACGAAAAAAGGAAACAAGGAAAGAAAAAAGAGGAAATAAAGAAAAGAGAGGAAAATTAAAGAATAAGAAAAAGCAAGAAAGAAGGAAAGAAATAAAGAAGGAAGGAAGGCAAGAAAGATGGAAGGAACGAAACATTGAAAGGAAATGATACTTTGCGTACAACATAGAAGCTTCATTCACAATACAAGCTGTTATACTTCACTGTTATAGTGATATCATTCACTTGATGCTCCGTGGAAGCAAGGAGAGTGGTGGCTTTGCAGAGGGACACTGATTTGGAGAGGGAATGTGCAGGATAAGTTAAACAGAACACCAGAAAGTGCACCAATTAAAAAAAAATAATGGCATATCGCAGGAAAATGTGGTTAACTATTCATATAATTATTTACACTCCTAAGTGACCAGGGTAACTCTTTTCAGGTGCCATATCATCAGTTGATTGGGTACGACTCTATGCATCATTAAATCTCTGATATTTCAAAAATATTTTTCACACGATATTTGCACATTTGACATATTTCGAAAAACTCTGTAATATAATGTATTACTCTTACCATTCCAGAATTTTGTTGAATTCTTTTGTGCCTTGGCATTGCCCCTATCCTGTGTCCCACCTGACTTTGGCCACTCCCTTTGGGTTGGGCGGTGGGTACCCACCATGCTTCTCCTTGCCTCATCTAATGTTTCTTCTCTAGGTATCCAGCAAGGATGTCCAAGTAAAGGTGGAGAGATTAAGGAGGAGAGAGGCATGAGTGGAATCAAAACAAGGCAGCCTTCGTGTTTTGCAGTCCTCGCATTCAGGAGTGGCCTTCTAAGAACAACTTTGGCCAAAAACTCGTTTATTTTGAACAAAGTAGGCACTGGGGTTATAAGGGAACAAAAAGGGGGCTCTGACTTTCCTCCATGTTCAGGTAACACCTCCTGTACATCATTCTTCTACTTCATCTCCTACTTATTCTTCCTCTGGAACCTTGTTTAATCCTGCCCAGTCTCTCCCTGCCTCTTCCAAACCAGGAAGGCAATGTGGATTGCCCTGGAAGACTGTCTGGGAAAGGTACACAGCCGGTGAGCCTGATATAGCTGTAAAAAGTTGTGCATTTGTGCATTTAATTTCAGGTTCAATATTTTGTTTTAAGATCTTTTTATAGCAGGTAAAAGAAGCAAAAGAAACATAACATGCTTTAGCACGGAGACATGGCCAATCAGTCTTTAGAAAGCCCCAGTCTCTCCACCCACCCACAGCAACAATTCACAAGGCAGCAGTAAAGACTGGGTGCCCCAAACAAAAAATGTGGTCTAGGAACCTGGATACTAGCTAAGTGGCAGGGGTTCTTTTAAGGTATTGTAGTCGATACACTGTACATTCAAAAGGCAGCTTGCGGCCCGTGCAGATGTGTAACAGCCTACCTATTGTGCGCCAGTATACCTCTATGCGGAGGCAATTCAACAGCATGTGTATTAGGTCGGCCCCTGGTTCAGCGCATCTTGGGCACATTGCATCCGTGCGATGAAAGTAGCGGTTGATCGTTGCGGGTGTGAGGTAGGCCCTGTGTACAATGTATAACTGTATGTGTCTGAACCTCATGTTTCCGGGTATGGGTACCGGGTTCTTTACTATCTGTAGCCGTTCTTTCTCTTCTAGCTGTCGCCCCAAGTCCTGTTACCATTTACGATGGAGTGGGTCTAGCCTGAACGCCGCATAGATTCTGAGGGAGTCTGCAAACCAGCGTACAAGATGCCCGCACAAGATGCCTTCTACGTCCCATGACATGCAGATACTGTATGGTGAGATGGGGGCTCGGTTCGGTAGCCATGTCTCCCATCTGTTCGTTAGCCTGGCTATCAGCGAACAATGCATGTGTTGCGACCGGATTTTCAGACCAAGTTATCAGCTTATCGATTATAACACACCCAGCCGCCACGTACCACCACCCTTCCCAGTACCTACAAGCACTATATCTAAATTACTCACCTGGGAATGGGAAATCCACACTATGTCCTATAGTTACCTCATAGAGCTGGCCACATTTTTGATTCTGCAGTTGCTGTAACGTCTCTCAACGATCTCATTAACGTCCGACCACGGACGATCTCACTAACGCTTGACCACGGACGATCTCATTAACGCCAGACCATGGACGATCTCACTAATGCCCGACCACGGACGATCTCATTAACGCCCAGTCACGGACCATCTCACTAACGCCCGACCACAGACGATTTCATTAACACCCAGTCACGGACGATCTCACTAACGCCCAACCACGGACGATCTCATTAACGCCCAAACACGGACGATCTCACTAACGCCCAGTCATGGACGATCTCTTAGATACCTACCATTTGAGTATCTGATGAGAGCCAATTTCCCTAAAACATGGAATAGGGACCTGACCTTCCCAAACGGAAACCATTAGTTCCAATTGGACCCACTGGAAGTTATTTCCTATCAAAAACTAACATGTCCTTCCGTCATCAGTTGCCTGTAAGAAGAGAATCGCCCATCCTTCTATACGTCCGCACCTGGCTAAAAAGAAAGGTTAATCCTGTCATAGAAAACAACATTCAAGTGCAACTGCTAATCATTGGGGTCTCTTTATTACATATTGATAGAGTGACAAAACAAAGAAAACATTATAACGATAATATATGTATATGCAGTAGAGTGAGAAATTATTAGTGCAAGTGGGAACCTAAACATAACCTAGGAAGCGAAAAGGAGTGAGTGATTATAAAATGCAAACTATCTAGGAACGCCTCACCATAGTCTAACGCATTCCGGCCTCAGCAGCTGAGCTTGTCCCTCTTTCTCTCGCTTCCGATCTCTCAAGACTCTGCTCGGCACTCGCTGGTACACGTCTGCACCGCTATGCCTCATCAAAGCTGCTACACCTTCAGGCCACTTGAACCCTCTTCAATCTCTCCATCTGCACCAGTTTGAGATGACACCCTGACAGCCACTACTGCTGACTTCAACCGCTGAACAGAGCAACTAACTTCAAACTGCTCCCAAGTCTGGCTGTTCAACATTCTCCCCTCTGCTCTGCTGCTCTTCGATAATATGGGAGGCCCTCTGCCCATGGAAATTTCCAGCCAACAACCTGCCTCCCACCGAATTCCTGTACCGAACCCCGCGCTCCCTAAGCTCCAACAGTGGCCATCTGCAGTTGCATCTAGAGCCCGGGGAATAAGCACATTCCTTCTATAAGGGCTTTCTCACCGGTTTCCAACCAGTGAACAACAAGCTAAAACGAAAACATTACCCCTAACCTACAAGCGCCTCGGACAACTGAGGCAGAAAGAAAAGATGGCTGCTCTCTAGTTTAGGCCTCTAGACCCAAAAAGAGGCAAAAGAGACATAAAATCATGCCAAAGCCAATAGGTAAACCTTACAAATAGATAAAATAAAGTCGGAAATAAAGGACCAATCATCATATACTGAGATGGCGGTGGACAATGGTCATCACCAGTCCAAATGGTACAAATTACCCTGTCGGTATATACCACCCTTGACCCTTGTCCACTGACATCGAAAGTAAAGGCAAAGAAAAACTCAAACAGAAAGCAAATCAGCGGAAGAATAATAAGTAACAAAACTAACAGACCTGGACATAACTTGTGGACGAAATATATGGAAAAAGGAGGGTATACATTGAATGCAACAACAAATAGCTACTAAAAAGCAAATAACCAGCAAAATACCACCTAATACTTGGCGAAGGGAATTTAAATCAGGTAACCATTGAAAAAGCCAATCAACCCACCCTTGGTCTACATTTTGTCTAACTTCTAGGTCAACTCATGGAGTTTATTGAGATGGGACTGAATGGACTTGGAATGATCTGACCAATTAAAGCAACAAAAGCCCTCGAAATCTGAGCAGCCGTGGTCATGTTTCAACAAAAAGTAATCTGTAGCAGCCCTATTTTGCAAAATATCATGGCGCTCGCCTTGAGCATCTAATAAAAGATCAAATAGAATAGCGGAAGTACTATTAAGGGATTTCACCATCCAACAAGCAAGCTTGCTTATAGCTCTGGAATTATATATGGATAATCCAGGAATACCTACAATAGAAGCAGCTAAACTAATATATTCAGATTTAGACAGTAAGTGCAAAGAGGAATCACAATCATCTGTTAATGATACAGCATTACGCACAGTGCGAGAAGGCACATTAGGGTTTGAAGAAAACATTAATAAACTCAATCGTGTTAAAGCACACAGGCCACCGGAAATGTTTGCTGGGATATAGGACCTTGAAATATTGCCACATGAGAATAGCCATTCAGATGGTAGCATTGCAATACGATAATGGCTAGGAGTCACCACTAAACATTTGCAAATCATATTGTTCTGAACAGAAACACAGGTAGCAGGAGTTCTGGTGACGCACAAAGTCTTTACATGGGAAGAAAATGAAGAAGTATTATTAAATCTAAATTGAGTGCATTTGCCTATAAAAGTAGGGTCACAGGTCATGGAGTAGCATATATCACCTTCTGTGATATTGTAAGTGGAAATCGTGAAAGTTGATGGGAATTCCAGTTCAGTCATAACAGTGCACGAAGCACAATAATCAAAAGCGGAAAAGTCTGACTTAATGAACTCAGGATTGGTTTCAGATACATTGAAAAATTTAAGAAAAGAAAAGGTGGATGTTGGTATAGCTACAAGGCATGTGGTGAGAATATCTGTCACAGACTTCATAGGAGTTAAGCAAAAGTGCGTAGAGTTAGATAGAGAATGCGCCAAATGTGTCCGAAAATTAGAGGTAGAGGGGCGTGGCTTGAGCGGCGATGTCAGCAGACGTGCTCTGGTGGGGCTCCCGCTGGCCTATGTTTGCCATTAAAGCGGATTAAGGGACATCTAGTCTCTCCCTTGGGTGCCCTGGAGGCGTGGGCGCATTGTGGCTGAGTGTCCGACAGCTGGTCCGCACTAGCGACGACTCTGGGGCGATACTTAGAGCGGACGGACAGATCTTCACGTACGGCGCCCGCCATTTTGAGAGCCTGACGGCGGCGGCCCGGCCCCTGCCGATTGCCGGGTGAGCAGCGCAGAAGGTACGGGGCGGCTGGCTCCGAGACGCCCTGGGTGCCGACCGGTGCTGACGGTCACCAGAGATTATCCCCCGAGGCCCTGCTGGCGTATGGGCGCTTGGAGGTGCGAGGACCTGCTCCTGAGGGCTGGGACGGGGGCCCGCTGGATTTGACTGCCCGGAGGATTGGTGGCGCTGGCGGCCTGACTTGCCTGTACCATCCTGACCTTGCGGTCTGGAGCCCCACAGGTGGCCGGCACGGAGAACGGACAGTGAGCGATCCGGAGAAAATGGGCGAACCATCGGGAGCGGCGCGCTGCGGTCCCGGGGGCCCGACGGAGGCGGCTTCGGCTCCTGCTGCGCTGAGGGTGAGTCTGTCGGAGGTGACCGGCCGTGAGCCCGGGCCGCCCTGCCTGGTATCCCGCGTGGGCGAGTGTCTGGAGGCCCGAGGCGCACGCCCTGTTGCCCGCCCCGGGGACTGGCAGCCTCTAAGAGGGGCCGGTGCTTGAAGACCCGACATTTTGTGGTGCCCGGAGCCTTGAGGGGACGGCCTGGTGGCCCGGCCTGGCTGGGGAGAGCGGCGTCGTGTGCGTTGCTGTGGAGGCTGTGAAGGAGGATGGCGGCCTGACGGGAGATCCCCAGAGGCGGGCCCGGCCTGGCAGAAGGTGGGCAACGGCAGTACGGTGAGGCCCTGTGTTGTGCAGCGACCGCCATTTTGGGAGCTGAGGACGAGCGACTGGGGCATACGGCGCACTTGCGGAGAGTCAGGCGCACTCAAGAGAGCGACAGAGTGACCGACTGGGGACCCCACTTTAGGGATCTGATGAGACCGGGCCCTGGGCGAGCAACACTACGACGCAGAGGAGTGACCGGCTAGCGAACGTAGAGAAGTCGGGCGGACTTGCTGGGGGGCCGGTGCCGACCGGATGCGGTGAGCCGAGGTGGCCGGAGGCAGACCCCAGGAGACTCTGCGAAGGTGGACTTGGCTGCATAACTGAGGTGAGCTGCACTGATTCAGCCGGGGAGGGGAAAATGAGCCCACTGTTGTCCATCTACAGCCGGGGGCCTATAGCCCAGACGGGGTCCCTCGGGAGGATTGGGTGTTCCTACTCCCTATGCCGCATTCTAATCAGTGCGATAACCCCGGTGACCCCTGACATTGCCTGACATTTGAGGTCGTGAGGAAGCTGGGGTGCGACTGACCCCGGCCTACTGGAGACTCGACTCGCCTTCTGAGCAGGGGTGTGATTCTCCCCCGGTCTGCCTGGCCAAAAGGGGCGATGACACGCTCTAACAAAGGCACCAAGGCCGACCCGGCGGCGACCCCCAAGGACAACACTGTGGTGGCCATGTGGGGCAAGATGGGGGCACCTGCGGCTGGAGAGGGCCCGTCCCGGGCTGCCTCGGAATCCCCGCCGGTTACACAGGCATTCATGGCCGCCTTTATGATTGAGCTAAAAGTGGAGATAGGGTCCCTGCGGTCTGAGGTGCACTCCTGTGTAACTGAACTCAGAAAGGAGGTGACGGAGCTAGGGGACCGAGTCGATGGTCTAGAGCAGGGGTACTCATAGTACGGCCCGCGGGCCTGGGGCGGCCCGGCAAGCCTTTCCTGGCAGCCCGCGGACCCCCGAGACATCATACCTGTGTTTTACTTTTTTTTTAAGTGTCTGCAGCAGCGCGAGAGACTCTGCTGCTCTGTGGGAGCTGCCGGCCGGGCGATCCTAGCAATGGCCAGAGCAAAGCTGCAGGGGCCTAGGAAGAGGTGAAATACAAAGGCCACATTAACATGCAAATGGTCTTTTAAAGACCTGTTAAGTGCTCGGGTGCGGCTGTGAGTGTGTGTGCGCCCCGGCTGGCACACAGGCAGGGTGAGATGACAGAGGGAGTTGGAGGGAAAGGGAGGGGGACGGAGAGGGAGTGAGAGGGAGAGAGTTAGTGAGAGGGAGAGAGTGAGTGAGAGGGATGGAGTGAGTGAGAGGGATGGAGTGAGTGGGAGGGGTGGAGAGGGAGGGAGTGAGTGAGTGGGAGGGAGTGAGAGGGAGGGAGTAAGAGGGAGGGAGGGAGGGGGATGGAGGGAGTGAGTGGGAGGGAGTGAGTGAGAGGGAGTGAGTGAGTGAGAGGGAGTGAGTGAGTGAGAGGGAGTGAGTGAGAGGGAGGGAGAGGGAGGGAGGGAGGGAGGGAGTGAGAGGGAGTGAGTGAGTGAGAGGGAGTGAGTGAGTGAGAGGGAGGGAGGGAGAGGGAGTGAGAGGGAGGGAGGGAGAGATAGGGAGGGAGTGAGAGTGAGTGAGTGAGTGAGAGGGAGTGAGTGAGAGGGAGTGAGAGGGAGGGAGTTGGGAGGAAGGGAGAGGAAGGGAGAGGGAGTGAGAGGGAGGGAAAGGGAGAGAGACGGAGAGGGAGAGGGAGTGAAAGGGAGGGAGAGTGAGGGAAAGGGAGGGAGATGGAGAGGGAGTGAGAGGGAGGGAAATGGAGGGCGAGGGAGGGAAAGGGAGTGAGACGGAGAGTGAGAGGGAGGGAGAGGGAGGGAGAGAGGTAGGGAGAGAGAGAGTGGGAGTGAGAGAGAGGGAGTGAGACAGTCAGAGTGAGACAGAGGAAGACAGGAGAGAGAGAGGGAGAGAGAGCTAGAGAGAGGGAGAGAGAGCTATAGAGAGGGAGGGAGACTGAGAGAGAAAGAGAGAGAGAGATGTGTGTATTCCGGGACAGCTCAGTGGACGAAGGCGTCCGCTGCAGGGACCTGTGATCAACCTCATGGTCAGTTTTATGTTGTTGCTCTAGCCCCGCCCCTCCCCCACTGCCCCCCCCCCCCCATGCGGCCCTCGGACACAAATCAAAAAGTAAATTTGGCCCCCCGAGAGAAAGTTTGTGAGTACCCATGGTCTAGAGAAAACTATGGACACACGTACGGAGGATCTAGAACACCTATGGCAGCGCCTATTGGCCCTTGAGGAGCAAAATATCGAACTCCAGATCAAACAGGAGGACTTGGAGAACAGGAGCCGGTGCAACAACCTCCGCATCCGGGAAGTTCCGCTCGGAGAGGAAGGGGAAGACATCATGGACTATGTAGCACAGCTCCTTCATGAGGTCCGGGGAGATGAGGATGCGTCACCCCCAACACTAGACCGGGCGCACCGAGTGGCGGCCCCGGTGGGGAGACCGGGACTCTTGCCAGACATCCTAACCAGGGTACACTTCTTTGTGGAGAAGGAGGCGATATGGAAGAGCGCACGTGATCAGTCAGACCTACGATATAAGGGCCACAAGATTCAAATCTACCAGGACTTGGCGCCTAACACTCTGCAGAGAAGGCGAGCATTCTGTCCTGTGACGGAAAAACTGCGGGGCATGAACATCGCCTACCAATGGGGGCATCCATTTGCACTCATTTTCCAATGGGAGGGCAGACGCAGAGTTCTGAGATCCTACACTGAAGCGGCACAACTTCTCCACATGTCGACATCTCCCCCGGCGAGCCCAACCCGCCCTCCCAGCCGAAAGAGAACGCCGGCTGGCCCGGACTGGACCACGGTACAGAGGCACCGACGCACTCCCCCTGCTGCGGAAGCCTCACACAGCCAGGCCAAACAAGACATCATAGCCCACATTCGGTCTCTTGAAGGCGACAAGACTGAGTCTGACGGGGGGTCTCACACACCCTGAAAACGGGTTCGGACATGTTGCCTCCCTCCTGGTGTGATGGTCTCGCACCTCCCGTTGCCGGCCTGCGGGTCGGGCTGCAGGCAGTCTGTTTGCTGTGTGCCCGGATTCCGGTGACTGGGGTCGGGGGCAGTGGGAGCCCCATGTCCAAATATACTTTGAGAACACCACGGCCCCCCTGGCCTGCCCCCAGGGAGTGACATCCCGGAGAGCGTCCAAACCTGCAGGTGTAGGATGCCCTGTAATGGGGTCAGAGAACTTCGGCCCTGTTGGCCGCGATCGTTGTGTTTAAGTGACTGGCCTCCTTGGCTGCAAGCTTCTTGTCTCTCTCTTCTTTTTTTCCTTTATTTCCCTCTATTCTCTTTCCTGTCTCTTTCCTCTTCTGCGTGGGACCTGGGGAGGGGATGCTGGAGGTGGGTGGGGAGTGAATGGGTGTGGACTCGTGTCTGGGGTGTGAATGGTGTGAATGGGTTAGCGGCGATGGGAATGATAGCAACTTCTGATGGTACCTAATGCAGCTGGGAGCGTGCATGGCCCCCTGAAGATCCTGTCCCTCAACGTTAAGGGCCTTAACTCGCCTAACAAGTGCAAGCAGGTGTGGCATTATCTTACACGTCAGAACCCAGACATTATTCTCCTACAGGAGGCTCACCTTCTACAAGCTGACACTGTGCGCATGGCTCACCCAAAGTACCCCCTCCAATTCTGGGCAGCTACTGACACAAAGACAGCGGGAGTGGCGATATTGTGCAGGGCTGGCATCAGGCGGGGGGAAGACAAGCCTTTCAGGGGTAGTAATGGGCGCTTTCTCAGGGTGGGCGTGGAGGTGGGACGGCAACGCCTCACCCTGTGTAACGTTTATGCTCCCAATCAGGCGCAGGACCGCTACCTTAGAGATCTCCTGAGAGAACATGTGCAGCAGAACGGTTCCTCGCATATTGTAGGTGGGGACCTGAACTTAGTTTGGGACCCAAGGCTAGATCGGAGTGAGGGCTCATTTAGTGGAGCTGGGGCTATGTCCTCGGAACTGCGTAAGCAATTTACAGACCTTGGGCTCTTTGACTCTTGGCGCTACTTCTCCCCGGATAAATGTAATGTAAATGTACAGGAATTTATATAGCGCAAATCACCGAGCGGTTTCTAAACGCTTGCTTAGGGAACCCGTCCTGGTATTCCCCTGTGAGATAACCCCGGCAGGGTATCCGCAAGGTGAAAGCCAGGCATCCCGCTGCGAGGGGCCGTTGTGGAGATTAAGCAAGCTATTGCCCAGAGTCGCAGAGTGTGAACCCGTGAATCGAGTAGGCACTGGAGCGAGAATTGTCGAGTCCATGGACATTTTAGGACTCAAGACCCCGCCGAGCCGGGAATTGAACCCTGGTCCCAGGCTGACCTCTGCTTCCAGGTCTGCCTCCTCTAACCAGTGAGCCAAAAGAGAATATTCATACTATTCCCATGCTCACCATTCCTATTCTCGCATTGACTTCCTGTTCATATCCCCTGATCTCTCCCGCAACGTTTTAGGAGTAGAGATGTCCGACATTTCGATCTCCTATCACGCTCATGTCGAATTGCTCCTACAAGACCCGGCAGCCGGTCCTCCCAGGGAGAGGAAGTGGCATCTCCCGCCGAGTGTCCTGCGGGATGCGGCGGATGTTGAGGACATCCGAGAGGCCATCATTTCCTACTTCGCACATAATGACCTACCTGAGATGCCCTTTCCTGGGGTCTGGGATGCCTTCAAGGCAACGATACAAGGTCATATTACGTCCCTTTCGATAGCAAGGGCGCGAGAGGCGCGAGCATTGGAAGACAAGTTGACGGAGGATCTGAGGGAGGCCGAGGTGCAAGACCAGAGCGTCTCTACCCAGAGGTCGAGGAGACATCTGGCCAACCTTAGGGGTCAGCTCAGGATGTTACGCGCCAATAGGGCTGAAACTTCCCTAGTGGCATTGAAGCAAAAATACTATGAGGGAGGTGACAAGGTGGGGAGAATGTTGGCGAGGCGGTTGAGGGCTAGAGCTGCTAAGGCCCATATAACAAACGTGCAGCTACCGAACGGGACCAGAGTTGCGGCGGCACAAGATAAATGTCAAGGATTACTACGAGACCCTCTACACTGAGGAGAGGCCGCCCCCCGAACTCATAGAGGAAGTGGTGGAGAGTTATAGCGGCGCGACACTCCACCCCCAATTTGCCCAACTCTTGGAAGAGGCGATCACGCAGGAGGAGATAACTTCCGCGGTGCAGGAGCTACACCTGGGGAAGACACCCGGGCCTGACGGCCTCCCCTTATCCTTCTATCGCATATTCCGGGCACAGTTGGGTCCCCACCTGCTCCGGTTGTTTAATTCCTTCACAGACGAACAGGGCCCGTCCCTGGACATGGGGATGGCTCAAATTTCTTTGATACTGAAGCCCGGAAAGGACCCGGCCATGTGCTTGTCATACCGCACGATTGCCTTATTAAACACCGACTTTAAAATTTACACTAAGATACTGTACTGGCGAAACGTCTGGACCCCCACATGTCGGGCCTGATCGACCCCGACCAGGTGGGTTTTATCCGAGGAAGACAGGGGGCTAACAATGTACGAAAGGTGGCGCATCTTGTGGGCAAGGCCCACCATTGGCAGATCCCGGCCTGTCTCCTCTCCTTAGACGCCGAGAAGGCGTTCGACCAAAGTGGACTGGTCCTTTCTCAGGGCAGTCCTCCATAAGATTGGACTCGGTCCAAAGATGGTCGCTAGAATCATGGCACCCTACATTGCGCCACGGTCCAGGATTAGAGTGAACGGACAACTCACGGAACCATTCACCATAGGAAGGGGAACCAGGCAAGGGTGCCCGCTCTCGCCTTTATTATTTGCCTTGGCGATAGAACCGTTGGCTGATATGATTCGTCGGGCCCCTGACATCCATGGTATCCCGTTAGGAGGTCTTGATCATAAAGTAGCACTCTTTGCGGATGATCTCATCCTGACACTCACCAAACCCCGAGAGTCCCTCCCAGCGCTACATTCCAAGATTGGCCTATTAGAACGCGTCTCTGGCTTGAAAATCAATCATGACAAGTCCTGGGCGCTTAACCTCACCATCCCGAAGACAGAAATTCCCCACCTGGAGCAGATAGCACCCTACTGCTGGACAGCACAACACAACCGATACCTTGGCTTACCGTTGACTCCTTCGTTCGAGGGCTGGACACACGTCAATTGGAGAGATTGCCGACGAGCGGTGCTGGAGGACCTGCGGAATTGGAAGACACTTATACCATCTTGGCTGGGCAGAATAAATGCAATAAAGATGTCCATTCTACCCAAAATACTATACTTGTTTCAATGCCTACCTACTCCCATCCCGCTGCACAATATAAGAACCCTGCAAATGGAATTAACCAATTTTATTTGGGGGGTAAGAGACCCTGCTTCTCACAGGCACTCCTCCTAGTGCCCTGGGACCGAGGAGGACTGGCGTGTCCTAATCTGGTGGAGTACTATTGGGCTGCCCATCTCCGCTACATAGTCGAGTGGGGTACCACAGAAAGCGAGAAGGGGTGGCTTCACATGGATAGAGCCGTGACTGGACATACCATCTGGGATCTGGCGTGGAACCACAAGGCGGGGCGCTCTCCGAGCACCTACATAGCGGTGCCAACGAAAACGGTGTTGGACATTTGGGATCGGGTGGCAGTGCGTCGCGGTCTCACCACCTTTCCCTCACCACATACTCCAATCGAGGGGAATCCGTGGTTCCCACCAGCCCATCGCACCAGAGCTTTTCGCAGATGGTCCCGGGGCAATTGCAGGGTGCTTGGGGACCTCTTTGATGGGGCACCTTTAAATCCTTTGCGCACTGTAGGGAGGACTTCCGATTGCCACCTGAGGCCGAAATGCAGTATATGCAACTGAGACACTGGGTAATGGCGGATGAGACTTATCAGGCGGCCACTCGCACCTTCACCCCGTTCGAGAAATTGGCTTGCTTCTTCACTGACTCAAAAGGCTTGGTTTCGAAAATGTATCATATCCTTCAGCACACCCAGACGTCGCCGCCTTCCCATGGATACCAGAATCGATGGCAGTCCCTTTCGGGCACTGACATCACGTCAACGCAATGGCTGCGGCTGTGGCGCAACATACCCAAAGTCTACCGTAGTATTCCGCAGCAAGAAAACGCTTACAAAATGATGACTCAGTGGTACTATACACCACAGCGCCTCCACAAGATGTTCCCGGACTCTTCTCCTGAGTGCTGGAGGTGTCGGTCCGCGACTGGGGACTTCTTACATATCTGGTGGACCTGTCCATCGCTAACCCTCTTCTGGAAGGAGGTCCTGAGCCATATCAGGAGGGTCTTGGGGTTTCCTCTGCCTGATGCCGCCACTAGCACAATTTTACTGGGGATCAGACCAACTGGGCTTATTGTGCTAACCCGTAATGATTGGATGATAGCGCTCCAAATGCTGGGGGCAACCAGACAGCTCATTGCCCTTTACTGGAAAAGAGCAGAAGCGCCACCTGTGGCGGCATGGTTCGTACGCTTCTGGCATGTTTTAACAATGGAGCTCCTTACGGCTAGACTACAGGCCCGCGACACACTCTTCGGCAAAGTGTGGCAGCCTCTGGTGAAATATTTATGCAAAGTAGAGCATGCGCACCATGTGCCCCCTAGGTTGGAACCCTGCATCTGGTAGAGGATGCGCTGCTCCCTTCATAGTGCACCCGGAGAGTGTGATGTTAGCGTGTTGGAAGCTGTAGATCTACCCTGCAATAAGACGATCTGACCTAACCCCCCTGGGCCCTGCTACCTCTACTCTTTTCTCACCCTTCGATCTTTCCTCTTTCCTTCCTCCCTTTCTCTGTTCTTCACTGCTGATTCCTCCTTTGGAACTGCACCACTGTTTGGGCCCGTTTGGTCCTAAGAATTCACCAGTTCTTGTTCCTAGGTTGTACCTGGCCCTTGGGGCTGAGCGATCAATGAAAGTGACAGTTAAACGCGCAGACAGTGCAGACAGTGAAGAAATGCGCGGCCGGCCCTTTTGGGTTGTAGGCATTTCAGTATAATTGAAGGTTGCATTATTATGCGTCCATACTATGTTTCTATGCACTCCTTATGACGCGGCCGGCCCTGGCAGGGTTGTAGGCTTATTGCTGTGTTTATGTCACTAACAAGATAACCCCGCTTGCGGGGCCACAGTAAAAAAGATTTGAACACAAAAATTAGAGGTAGAATCCCACGATGCAGAAAGATGATGTTCTCGATCCAGACAATCAATCTGGTTCCGTGGGCATCCCGACCTCCCGGCGTAGCAATCCAAAAGGAGTCCAACGACGACACATCCGGCAGCAGCAATCCATACAGTGATCTAAGAAAAAGAATCAAAAACAGGCATTATTCATTCTCGCAAATAACATTTGTCAGCGGGAACTACGTCCCACTTTCTTGCCCTGGCCTCATTACTAAAATGGTATTATCATATCCTGTTGCGATAATTTCGGCCTGTTCAGGGGGATTATTAGGCGATTGTACCCATACTTTAGCTACTGGGTTATCGGTTGAACCGAACCCTTTTTCGCCACACACAGTTAGTAATGTTGAGGCAGTGCCTTTCTGAATCACACCACTGAAAACAGGCATAATGACCAATTGTGCGACTCGATCTGTTCTTTGTACAGTTAAGTCAGAGTCACCACTGTTCAACAGGATCACCTTAATCTCACCTTGATAATCACTATCAATGACACCTCCAAGCACCTGGATACCTTTTAAGGCCAAACCAGATCTTGGGGCAATTAAACCAAAATGTTCTGTCGGGATTTGAACTCCAATACCTGTTTCCACAATAGCAATGTCTCTCACTTTCAGGACAAATTCTTTTAGCGCATGTAAATCTAAACCTGCAGATCCCGGGGTAGCTCTACATGGAGCCAAAGCTTCAGGGGTAATTTCCCAATATGACACAGTTCTTTTGCATGAATTTGGTTTAGTATCCACAACAGGAGGAAATAGACGCATTAATGGTGAATTAGAATACAAATAAGGACGATTATTCAGAATCAATAAAGCTTCAAACAAATGATCTCTCCAGTTCTTTAAGGTACCGTCCAACAATTTGCGCAACTGGTCTTTCAAAAGACCATTCATCCGTTCAATCAAACCCGCAGCTTGTGGGTAATAGGGTATATGAAACACTGATTCAATGTTATGTTCTGCACAATATTCTTGCACCAATCTCCCTTTAAAATGCGAGGCGTTGTCGGACTGCACCTGAAGTGGAGAGCCATGGTACAAAGTCAACAAATCCACAGTTTTCATAGTATTCACTTGAGTAGCTCTTTTACAAGGAAAAGCAACCAAAAGACCGCTATAGGTATCAACAGCGGTACAAATATATTGACAATTTTTACTAATAGGAAGAGGACCAATGTAGTCCTTTTGCCAAATTTGTGCAGGGGACTTACCTCGATGCAATTGACCTTTCACTACTTGAGGCAACTCTCGCTGCCGAGAGTGCTGACATATAGGACAATTAGGATAGCCGTTTTAATCAAATCAAGGGGAATGTAAATGCCTCTATCAGTAGCCCACCTGCTAGTAATTCTTTCTCCAAAGTGTCCCGCTTTTTGGTGTGCCCATTGTGCAAAGCCCGCCAAATCAGAATTTTGTGTATCCACCATTGCCTCAGAGATTTTGGACTTTTCATCTGCAATATTATTAAATAGCTTATCAATGGAATCAATATGGGTATGCGCATCAACATGAAAAACTGTTACATTACTCTGAGGAAGTAATTCCCAAATTTCCTGCCACAATTCCTTTCCCCAAATTTCTTTAGTATGGACTTTCCAATTATGTGAAGGGCACATAGGCAGCCAGACTGTTAAACCATTGGTAGTTAACCAAGAATCAGTAAATACATGACATGTTCCCGGTAGTTCCTGTTTCAAAACTTGATACACAGCATACAGTTCTGCAAATTGACTACTTTTCCCTTCACCTGTGGCACTTAATAGTTTCTGCGTGGTAGGATTATATGAGACCACTTTCCAGTGTCTTTTCTCTCCTATGTACCTTGCTGAACCATCCGTAAACCATGCATGTTTTCTCTCCTCCGCGGACAGATCATCGAACGGCTTACCCCACCTAACAGGGGATTCCTGTACTACAGGTATGGAGCACCCCCTCTCTTCCTCTTCTGATGGCGCCAGCGCCACTTGCTCATGTAACATTGCACCACCCTTCGGACCCACACGAGCCCTGTCTTGTATATACCACTTCCACTTGATAATACTCGCCTCCTGAGCGAGACCGATCCTATGAGTTTTAGGTGAACTCAAAACCCACTGCATAATAGGAATTTCAGGTCTCAAAATGACATTGTGCCCTAATGTTAGTTGTTCAGTATCCACCAGAGCCCAATAACATGCAAGCAATTGCTTTTCAAAAGGTGTATATCGTTCACCAGCATCAGGTAACTTTTTAGTCCAGAACCCTAAAGGTACTTTTGTTCTGCTCTGTTTCTGCCACAAACTCCAATTTGCATAAGGACCCTGTACAGATACATTTAAATCGACATCTCCATCACGCACAGGCCACAAATCTAAAGCATGATGAATTGCATTTTTTGCTAAGTCGAATGCATCCTGCTGTTGCTTGCCCCATTCAAATGCATTATTTTTACGTGTAACTTTGTACAACGGGGCCAAAATCTGACTTAAATGAGGAATATGTTGGCGCCAAAAACCAAAGAAACCAATAAATCTTTGGGCTTCTCTCCTATTTCGAGGGACTGCAAATTCTTTAATCTTTTGCTTCACTTGTGGAATCACTTCTCGATTTCCCTCATGCCATTGAATACCTAAAAATTTAACACTCTGTGCTGGACCTTGCAATTTATCAGGATTAATTTCCCAGCCTCTGCTGTGTAAATGAGTAATAATTTGGTCTAGTTGATCTTGAACCTGATCTTGTGTCTCGCCTTGAATCAATATGTCATCAATATAATGACACACCTGAATCCCTGAACTCACTGGTACCTCTGCTAAGTGCTCTGCCACCAGCCGTTGACAAATTATCGGACTATGTACATATCCTTGGGGAAGACTTCTAAACGTCATTTGACGCCCATTCCATGTAAAACTAAATTGTTCCTGACACTCGAGGGCAATCGGAATAGAAAAGAAAGCATTAGCAATGTCAATAGATGCATACCATGTTCCTGAATGTGTTTGAATTCTCTCAATCAAAGTAATAATGTCAGGTACTGCAACTGTCAAAGGAGGTGTTTGTTTATTCAATTAGCAATAATCAACTGCCATACGTCAAGAATTATCACTTTTGAGCACCGGCCATACAGGATTATTCCAGGCCGAAGTAACGGGAATAACAACTCTGGCATCCATCAAATCTTTAATAGTAGCACTAATTTCATCATGCCCACCTGGAATGCGATACTATTTCATTGAGACCACCTTTGTAGCTTGGGGAATTGTTATAGGAGGAATCTTTAAACGTCCAACTCTCACAGCTTTTGACGATATATAACTTTTGTCTGCAAATCGATAACATCCATCATCTAAATGCAATGTCATTCCCTTTAAAATATCAATTCCAATTATGTATTCACAAAGGGGTACCACTAATACAATATATTCTTGTCGGGGAGTTCTGCCTATTCTCATCTGAAGGTTAATTTGTACTGCGGGGGTTTCTTTACCACCCAGACCCGTGATAGCAAAACGTTGTCCTTTAAACCTTTTGGGATTTTCATATATTAAAGTGGCCTCCGCTCCTGTATCTACTAATGCTCGGGCCCTCTGTACATTACGATGCCTCCAAAAAATGTTAATATCTACAAAGGGTCTATAATCTTTACGAGCCCAATTGCGTACTGGAGCTTGACCTATTTCCTAGTCATTTTTACTGCGGTCTGACGCCCAAGACAAATCAGGGTAAAGACTCTCATACCTTCTAGATGGCATCACATCTTGTTCATATCCTCTCCCCTCACAAAAATAATTTTTGTCATCTGAAAAATATTGCGATCTTCGATCAACAGATCTCTGTCGTCTTTCTCTCAACCTCACCTCAGGAGATCTGTTCCTTTCATCCCTGTCTCTGTTTTCACTATATTCTTCTCTCCCCCTCTCTCTCCCCCTCTCTCTCTCTCTCTCTCTCTCTCTCTGTCCGATCTATATCTTGAGGACTCATCCCTCTCATAATACGAAGATTCAGCTCTCCTTTCCCTCTCATTTTGTCTGTCTCTCCCACGGTCATCACCACTGTCATCAGAATAATCACGGACATGGTCATGTTTGTTAACACGTCTAGCCCCCTCTTTCCTGTCCAAACCACGTCTGCGAAACAACGACCACAATTTTCCAGTGGACTCACCATCAATATCTTCACATTTCGCCCCATCTTTGAGGAGAGCAAGAAACATATCTCGTCTGCTAAGCTTGTAATTGTCAGTACGCGTGTCCGGTCTAGATTGCCTTTCAGGTTTAATCCATTCGCCCAATTCACCCAATTCACGCACTGCTTCAATCACGTCAGCTAAAGTACTCCCTGCCTGGTTAATCAACAAAGTCATCATCACTTGTTTATAGGCAGCAGGGGCAGTACGAATAATCCTGTTTCATACAGAAGCATTAAGCAAACCATCCATCAGCCTATCTGCTGTGCCTAGAAAAATAGCCGTTTTCATCACCTCTTCTTTAAGCCTCTGTGAAGCATCCTGTAAGGTATACCAAGGTTTCTCATTAAGAGGCCAATCGGATTCAGTCGGATATTTGTGATTACAGCCATCCACCTCTAACTGCAGCAGATTAGATTGGGCATTATTTGTAATTTCGAAAATGTTCTTGTACAGTCGGGTCAGAGCATAACGTGCAGAATTTCACAGCATCACCCTGATCCAACATAATCCCTCCAGCACCTAAGTCAAAAAGACGGACCATCCAGGTAAGCAAAGCCTCACCCGGTTTTTGTCCAAATCTGTCCAAAATGTCATTAATCTCTTGTTGCGTAAAATCCTCCAAGCTATCCAAAGGAGTCCCTTGGGGATTGTTAGGAGCACCCTACAATTTTCTCCAATAAATAGGCTGCGCACGAACTTCCCTGCGCTCCTCAGAGTCACAATCAAGTCTAGTTCGAGAAGTCTCACGTTTCCCATTCTCCTCAGCCGAGGAGAAAGAATCAGACGAGTCCCAAATATTGCCATCCCACTCATCAGGGTTCCAATCGAGCCCCGCTTTCGCAACAACCATACTAACCTTTCTCTTATTGACCCGTCCTCGTCTATTTTTGTATTTGTACTTCGCAATCCGCACTGCAGCTCTTTCAGCAACAGTCTGATAAGTCTCAAGTTTGTCAGCCAACAATTTATTTTGACATCTCAAAAGTGTATTAGCATTTTGTTGTTCAACAAAATGCTCCTCAAATTCTTTACACGCACGCTGCAATTTCACACATTTCTCATGTACAAGCCTGTACGCATTCAATAAAATCCATCCCCTTTGTCCTAATATAGGAAATTCTTCACCCTTCAATACCGGCACTTTCTGCAAACATGCAACCACCTGAGCCGGTTCAGCATCCTCTAAACATGAAGTCCAGTTTTCATTCAAACCAGTAGAATCAGCCCATTCATGAGCTAGCGCCTCATAAGAGGTCGATTCCCACCCTGGACTCCCAATAGGCAACTTAAAATCAGACCTAGCTTTTCTAGAAAACATGTTCAACAAATATATACAAAATCAATTAAAAACAAACCCAATACCTAAAAACAAAAGAGCATATGTACACAATATATATACACAACCTCTCACAATGTGTGTCGCTTTCGAATCTCACCATTCACAATGTAAAAACCACAAAAACTTCACCCGCTACAAAAGCAATCGAAAGCTGTTCGTGACGCCAAATGTAGCGACCGGATTTTCAGACCAAGTTATCAACTTATCAATTATAACGCACCCAGCCGCCATGTACCACCACCCTTCCCAGTACCTACAAGCACTATATCTAAATTACTCACCTGGGAATGGGGAATCCACACTATGTCCTATAGAGCTCATGTCCTATGTACCTCATAGAGCTGGCCACATTTCTGATTCTGCAATTGCTATAACGTCTCTCGACAATCTCATTAATGTCCGACCACGGACGATCTCACTAGCGCCCGACCACGGATGATCTCATTAATGCCCGACCACGGATGATCTCATTAATGCCCGACCACGGACGATCTCACTAACGCCCGACCACGGACGATCTCATTAACGCCCAGTCACGGACGATCTCACTAACGCCCGAACATGGACGATCTCATTAACGCCCGACCACGGACAATCTCACTAATGCCCAGTCATGGACGATCTCTTAGATACCTACAATTTGAGTATCTGATGAGAGCCAATTTCCCTAACACATGGAATAGGGGCCTGACCTTCCCAAACAGAAACCATTAGTTCCAATTGGACCCAATAGAAGTTATTTCCTATCAAAAACGAACATGTCCTTCCGTCATCAGTTACCTGTAAGAAGGGAATCGCCCATTCTTCTATACCTCAGCACCTGGCTAAAAAGAAAGGTTAATCCTGTCATAGAAAACAACATTCAAGGGCAACTGCTTATCATTGGAGTCTCTTTATTACATAATGATAGAGTGACAAAACAAAGAAAACATTATAACGATAATATATGTATATGCAGTACAGTGAGAAATTATTAGTGCAAGTGGGAACCTAAACATAACCTAGGAACCTAAAAGGAGTGAGTGATTATAAAATGGAAACTAGGAACGCTTCACCATAGTCTCACGCATTCCGGCTTCAGCAACTGAGCTGGTCCCTCTTTCTCTCGCTTCGGTTCTCTCAGGACTCTGCTCTGCACTCGCTGGTACACGTTTGCACCGCTATGCCTCATCAAAGCTGCTACACCTTCCGACCACTTGAACCCTCTTTGATCTCTCCATCTGCACCAGTTTGAGATGACACCCTGACAGCCACTACTGCTGACTTCAACCTCTGAAAGGAGCAACTAACTTCGAACTGCTCCCAAGTCTGGCTGTTCAACATTCTTCCCTCTGCTCTGCTGCTCTTCGATAATATGGGAGGCCCTCTGCCCATGGAAATTTCCAGCCAACAACCTGCCTCCCACCGAATTCCTGTACCGAGCCCCACGCTCCCTACGCTCCCACAGTGGCCATCTGCAGTTGCGACTAGAGCCCAGGGAATAAGCACATTCCTTCGATAAGGGCCGGTCCTTACTGGTTTCCAACTAGTGAACAACAAGCTAAAACTAAAACATTACCCCTAACCTACAAGCACCTCGGACAACTGAGGCAGAAAGAAAAGATGGTTGCTCTCTAGTTTAGGCCTTTATGTCCGAAAAGAGGCAAAAGAGACATAAAATCATGCCAAAACCAATAGGTAAACCTTACAAATAGATAAAATAAAGTCGGAAATAAAGGACCAATCATCATATACTGAGATGGCAGTGGACAATGGTCACCACCAGTCCAAATGGTACAAATTACCCTGTCGGTACAGCATGAGGAACTGTCCCGGTGGGAACCCTTCGTCATCCACTAGAGATGCGTACGGTATGAGCGCTCCATCTCGGTTCAGGTCCCCTAGTGTCTGGAGACCTCCCTCTATCCACTTCTTAATTGATTTTGACGTGAGCACTGCGGGCCCACTAGGGGATCCCTCTAACGGTATTGCCAGCGCATAGGGAGCAACGTCTTTAGTGATATACAGGCATCTGCTGCAGCATTTGTATGCTCCCATTAGTACCAGAGGCGTCGGCGTTTTCGGTCTAGTTGCGGGGTGAAAAAGTCATACTATTTGCTCCAGCGAGTGGGGTGGGTGTGAGGTTGCCGTGTCTGCACGGTTCCTATCTGCGAGCCAGCGGGCTATCTACTGCAGTTGAGCAGCCAAATAGTGGTGTTCAAAGCAGGGTACAGAAAGGCCTCCTTGGTCTGTAGGCAAATACAGTTTCGCCACTGCCATCCTGTGTCGCACATTCCCCCATAGGAAGTCCCTGACTAGTTTAGTTAGTGTCGTAAAAAGGAGGCAGGGATATATAAATAGTTCAAAACATAAGGTGCTACAAGGGACTTGTTTCAAAGACGTTGACTCTTAGTTAACGAGTGGTTTAACAATTTCCACCCTTTCGTATCCCCAGGATATCAAATTTGTTTCAAAACAGCATAAATGCAAGGAAGGTAAAGATAAAACAGAGCTAGAGAAAGTGGGTTTGTTCTGAAATAAATCTTTACTTAGTAAAAGTAACAAGGGATGCAGACATAAGTCAATTCAAGCAAAAAGAGTCATGAACAAAGAAAGACAATACATTTTTCTATGATTCATAACCCTGAGTATCAGCTCCAAATAATTCAAGCAAACAACCCAGATTAAACAATAAAACGTGGTTGTAAGATGGAGTCTGACGACAGCATTAAAGGAGATGATAACTAGATGTCGACGTTTCGGTCTTGGTTGTGTTCATCGATAAGACCATCATCAGGACGATGTTATGTTTCAATGCTGTAAACAACTCCCGGAGAGTGTTTAGAAAGGGCCGCATTAAAGTATTCAGGCGGTCTGTGGGGCAATCTTTTAACAAGGCGGATGTAAGCCCACGTTTTTCAAATGTATTGGTTAGTCCAGGCCAAGTAGTGCACTGTTCTATTTCCGCAACAACTCCAGCAACACGGAGAAATCACCATCGGTTTGTCTCAATACACCGAAAAACGTGGGCTTACATCCGCCTTGTTAAAAGATTGCCCCACAGACCGCCTGAATAGCGTGCCCCAGAATCACATCTGCGATCGGATCGGTGTTAAGGCTCTCCCCAAGTTCCCATCAAACAGGTTTGCCGGCTGGCAATAGATTCAGATCCCCAGGTAGTTGAAGGTGCCCTCTTTCCACTGTAGCCTTTTACCGTTAAGGTGATGCCCAGGTCTTGAACCCCCTGTGAAACGCATATACAGGACTTTACTCGCAGCCCAGAGACAGTGGCAAAATTCTGCAAGAGGCGTGCCAGTTGGTCAAGAACCCTCTCTATATCTTTAACGTAAATGAGGAGATAGTCCGCGTAGAGTGATACTTGGTGTATTGCGTCTCCCAGAGGTATACCGTCTCCCAGCGTGGTACGCATTGTCTCCGCCAGGGGTTGAATTGCTAGCATGAATAGGAGGAGGGGCAAGGGGCATCCTTGCCTAGTGCCTCTGCTTACTGGTATAGCGTCTGATATATATGGCCCCATTCGCACACGTACTGTAGAGTATGTGTACAGTAGGTTGACCCTTTGTAGAAACCCTAGGCCTAGATCGTATTTTAATAATGTTGCAGCCAGGTATCCTCATTCTAGGGAATCAAATGCCTTCTCCAAATCTAATATGAGGCACCCTGCCCTGGGCCATTCCCGCATGGCGTCTGTCGCCACTCTAAAAAAAAAACGCCTCAAGTTTGGGGTAGGTACTCTGCTCTGGCACAGAGCCATTCTGGTCAGCATGAACCAGCTTGGAGACCACCGGTGTGAATCTTGACACTAATACTTTGGCTAGGTTTTATAATCGGTATTTAGCAAGGCTAAGGGTCTATAAGAACCCAGGGCTGTGGGATCTCTGTAACCCCCAAAGGCATTCTTCCTCAGCCGAACTCACCCCAGAGAGCGCTCCTCTTCCTGTGCAAGACCTTTTAAAATAATTTGTAGGGGGATGGCAGGAAGGCTCCACATGCCCTTTCAGTCAGCTTCACATCACCTCTCTGCCCCTGCTCCCTCCTTTTTGCCCAGGCCCCTGGGATAGTTCAAAATGGCGGTGTCCTGGGGTCTCATGCCACATGGTCTCTGAAAAGCCCCTTCCACCCTTGATGCCTCCTCTCCAGAGCAGCTTGGTGTCTGTCACCAGGTGACAGCTGCTGATGGATAGCTGGCAGCTCCACCCATCTTCTCTCCCTCTTGAAGAGGAGACCTTTGCCCTTGGAATGCTTGCAGTGAAGGGCTAGGCATCTGATGCTTCACTTTGGGGAGGAAGGTCATTAATCCAGCCTGGCAGGGTCACACCCAGCCAGGCTCTGGTTATGAGCTGACTCAGAGGAATATGACATTTCTGGATGACCCAAAAGCAGTACCGATATGACTTGGGACTCAGCAGAATACTACTTCTCACCTAAGTTACAGTGGACTTTAGTGCTTGTCTGGAATTTGTAGGCCATAGGGAAGTGAACCCCATCCTCATAGGAGAATAATGGAGTGGTCCTTCAGTGAAAACAGTAAAGCACACTGACTTTCCCTTACATGTTTCTTCCCCATATATAAAGCCTATTCCATGTCACCACCCAGCTCTGCATAATTCCTGCCACGCCATTCAATTTGTAGCTGCTCCTGGGCTGCTTACGCCAGGCATCTCCCCTGCGCAGCCCCTGCACGTGTGCACACGCATGTACACATGTGTCTGCATGTAACCAGCCTGATACCCCTTACTCCAGTTGCAGCACAGCAGCCTATTCTCATCAGGGGGACACTGGTAAAATCCACATGCAGTCTCTTTCATCCTAAGTTCACTGTGGATGAGTTCCAACTTATGAGGCTATCCCACAGTAAAAGCTCAACATTTAGGTGTTCAAAAAGCTACAAATCCGGGCGGCACAGATGGTCAGAACCACCTTCTAACACACCATCAACCCAAATGTCATCCAGATCTGGTACATTCGGGTATGGTCATTTAATTCCCAGACATTTAGAAAGCACCATCTTGCAGAAGCCTCCACGTTGCTCCCACATACATTGTTCGGACAAGTAACCACTGACTGCCAATACTGCTGAATAGGAGGGCAACCCCATATCATGTGGAAAAACATTCCCACATGGACCCAGTTTCTAAGACACAATGGTGTTGTTGCCTTGCCCATCTTTACCATAGTAGTGCGTGCACAGTAGCATCTTTGTAGAATTTTTAATTGCACTAGGCTAAACCTGGATCTTATGGCCACCTCCTGGGGGGTGCCAAGGCCTCAGGCCACTCGTCATCCTGCCGGCCCTAAAGGCCCGCTCCCATTGTTCCCTCAGTCAATTTAAAGCATCAGGGGAGTTATTAATCAGTTTACAGTAAGTAAGGGAGATTGCCTTTCTTGGCACGTGATCCTTCAATAATCTATCCTCAAACAGTGATAATTTGGGGAGTTCCTCCCACTTTGGCAACGCCTTTTGTAATGCATGGCGCATTTGCAAGTAACAGTAGGTCTCAAGGTGGGTGCCAGTTGATACTCGCTTTGCAGCTCAGTGAATGAGATCACACCTCCTTGTTTTCCACCCTGGAAAGGCTAATGAGGTCCCATTTTTTTAAACCTCTCTGTCTCTCTGGTGTGCCCAGCTGTTCAGTGTCCCACAAGGGGGTGGCCTGTGTAATTGTATCTCTCCAGTCCAAGGCATTCAGTGTTGTGTGCCAAAGGATAAGTCTGACTGCTGTTGGGCTCAGTTAGGATGTGCGACAATTTCCTCCATAGATGGCTCTGAGGTAGCCCCCCGGTCGCATGACCTGCTGATCCGTTCAGTAAGCTCACTCTCCCTCAGGGTAATGAACCCAGTGATTGATGGCAATGAGCTGCGCCGCCCAGTAATACTTCTGTATGTCTGGCAGGGGAATTTCCACCATCACACTAGCCCCTTGCCAGCTTTATAATGGCTATCTGCGCTGGTCCCCCAACCCAGAGTAGTTTACAGGTTTCACTTTCGATTGCTTGGAAGTAGGATGCCAGGACTGGATAGGTGTGTTTTGAAGTGCGTAGAGAAAGCGGGGCAGTGCCATCATTATAAATAAGGCAGCCTTCCCTAGAAGAGACAGAGGCAGGGCTCTCCAATGTTGGACATCTCTCCGCAAGTTCACAAGTGGTGGCCGTAGGTTGTAAGTGAAGAATACCCTGGGGTGGGGTGATATAGATCCTCAAGTGGCGAAAGCCCTCTTCTACAATGCTAGATGCACAGTCCCGAAGCACACAAGGTGCAGTTCCATGAAGGAGATAGATCAGGAATGTATTCCAGTTGATAGTGTATCCCGAGTATTGATGGAACAGAGTGAGTATGTGCATAATCCTAACAAGAGTAGGGACTGGGTCTGAGACTTAGAGCAAATCAAATTCTCATCTGCATAAAGGGGCATCCTGTCCTCCCAGTGCTATGTCCACTTCAATCCTCTGATCAGGGGATCACACCTAACTCAAGCCATGAGCGACTCCCAAGACCAGGGCGAAAATCATGGGGGAGAGTGGGAATACCTATCTTGTGCAACGCTGAAGACAGAACAATGAGGACATGCCCCTTTTACCGTCACTTGAGCCAACAAAGCAGAATAGAGGAGTCGAACCTATGCTATGAAGTGTGGGCCGAAGCCCAGTTTTGTTAGGACTTTAAACATGAATAGCCATTCAGCCATGTCGAAAGCCGTTTGCGTATTAAGGAAGAGCACAAGGGCATCCTCGCAAATCTCCTCTACGTGCCTCAAGACACCATGCAGGTGCCACAGATTGAGAGAGGTGCTTGGTCCTGGCATAAAACCAGATTGATCTGGATGGATGAACGTCTTGACCACCTGGACCAGATGGAAGGCCAGTAGTTTTGCTGAGATCTTACCTCCACATTCAACAGCAAGATAGGCATGTAGGAGGCATAGTCCTTCGGTGGTTTGCCCTCTTTATGTGTGACTACTATATTGGCAAGCAACTGGTTTCTGGCTAGGAGCCCGACTTCCAGCTTTCCAGAAACCCTCGCAGGACGCAGGTGTGACTTTAGGGGCTGTGAGCTTGTATAGTTGAATGGGCAGGCCGTTAGGGCCCACTGCCTTACCAGAGTTAAAGTCCTAAATAGTCGGTGCTACTTTAGCCTCCATGAGCTCCTGTTCTAGGAGTTCTCTTTCCAAAAGTGAAATCTTTGGGAGTTGAATGTCCGACAATGATTCACTCAAATCCTCAGCTGTGGTGGTGAGACCCGGGGAGTAGAGGTGTGTGTAGTAGGCCACAAAGGTAATCGTCACTCCCTGCCTGTCCCTAACCTGATCACCCCTATCAGTAAGCATTTCAAGGACCCATTGGTTGTCTCTCTCCCTCCTGTCCAGCCAGGCTAGGAGCTTCCCAGCACTATCTCCCACCTCATAGAAGCGATTTTGTGTGTGCGGTTGCTGGCTTTAGTGGTTTGCGGTGGAGTGTCCCTGTATTCTTTCTACTTACAAGTTTAATTGTGGCTTCTTGACTGCCTTGTATGCCTCCCACAGGGTTTGTGCTTAGTCCACCAAACTCTCTTTCTATTTAAAATATCTTGCATGGCCTCATGGATGCCAACTTAGATGCGGGGCACCTTTAGGTACTGAGGTTCAAGTACAATCTACCCGTAATTATGGTGTTCTGACAAACCATTGACCTTCGAGGCTGGGGTGTGGTCGGAAAACCCCCGGCGACGTGGCAAACTACTCTAAAGTGAGCGAATTGATGAGATAGGGTGAGAATGTAGTCGATACATGAGAGGCGGCCATGAGCCTCGGAATGGAATGTGTATTGCTGTGTCATAGGATTTTGGATGCACCATGTGTCAACAAGCCCCAGGGCTATCATGAAATCAGCAAGAGGGCAACCAGGAGACCCATCCAGCCTGGGAGCCCAGTGGTCGCTTCTATCACATAGGGCCATGTTGAAATCTCCAGTCCTCACCAATCCACCATCAGTGAGGCAGAGGAGTAGAACACTCAGGTCAAGTAACGTCGCTTCCAGCAGTCGTGGAGGGGCATATACTGAAATAATGTTGAGCTTTTTGCCCTCCAAGCTCCAGAGACTGCCACATATCACCCATGTGTGTGTCTGGCCAGGCGTTTTGTATGGGGAGCGGCATTTACTTACACATAAGAAAGCCCACCCTTCTAGAGTCCTTGGCATAGCCTGTGTGAGCCACCATTTTGTTTTGCCATCCCTCCAACGCCCGATAGGTGTTTCCCTGGAGGTACTCTTGAAGGAGGACCACATCTGGAGAGTGTCTCTCAAGGAATTGCAGAACTACCCCTTATTTGGTTTTGATCCCCAGCCGATTGACGTTCCAGGAGAGCACTGTAAAGCTATGTGCCTCTAGTGTAGTCGCCGTGAACATATGGAAGTGCGGGGGGTAGTGTATGCACTCTGTTCATGCTGGGCATTGCTCAGGTTCGAAGACAAAGTCTCCAGGGAGGGAGTTGCAGCCACGTCAGTCACAAAGTGCTACCAATAAAACATCTTATCAAGAACATAGAAAACAAAGTAAGTAAAACCCTTAAGAAATCCCTCTCCCTGCCTCCCTTGAAAATTCCCGCCCCCACAACTTTGCAGAGCACCTGTTGCCGCAACTCAACATGATTACCAATGGGTGGCTGGGACCATAGAAGGTTCCCTCCATCCACCCCGCATTAAAGGAAATGGAAAGGTTTTACCAGTGTTATGCAGATTTCTGTGGAATAATTTGGCCATCTATTTCGGCAGTCATGTTTTATTTGGAGCAATATCAGTATCAATTTAAGTAAAATGTCTCATTCTGCAGACAGTGTTCCTCTATGTGTAGACAATCAATTGTTGCCCTAGCTGGCATTTGGATGCCTTGATAGTTAGGCTGCAGTTTGCAGTGCTTTTAAAACCTTCCCAAGATGGCCGAGGTGATCCTGCCAGGTGGAGCTAAAGACATCGATATAATCTAGGTAAGCTGCACTAAAGGACACCAATCCAGCAAGGACATGATTCACCAACCTTTGGAAGGTGGCAGGGGTATTCTTTAAACCAAAAGGCATAACAGTAAACTAATAATGCCCATCAGGTATGGAGAATGTTGTCTTTTCTTTTGCTCCTGGTGCCATGTCAATCTGCTAGGACCCTGCAGTTAAGTCAAAGGCACTTACAAATGTGGCTGCACCTAACTTATCTATCAATTCATCAGCTCCTGGGATATGGCGAGCATCTGTCTTGGTGACAGAGTTGAGCCCTCTGTAATCCACACAGAACGTAATTTCTCTCTTTCCACCTTGTGTATGAGATTTGGGGACTAGAACCACTGGACTGGCCCAGGGGTTCTCAGAGGGTTCAATAACCTCTAACTCCAGAATCTTGCTGGCTTCAGCTCTGATGCTTTCTTTGACTTGATCAGACTGTCAAAAGATTTTGATCTTGATAGGTACACTGTCACCAGTATCCACATCATGGGTGCACCAGTTTGTCCAGCCAGGGGTCATGGAAAAGAGCTTAGCATACTGTTGCAGGACTTGCTTGTAATCAGCCTGCTGTTGGGCAGGGAGGGTGTCTGAGTAGACAACTCCCTCCACTGGCCCATCTTTGGGGTTGTAAGAGAGGAGACCAGGGAGAGGTTCACTCTCTTTCTCCTGATCCTCATCAGTCACCATCAGCAAGGTGGTATCAGCCCTGTCCTGGAAAAGCTTCAGGGGGATCACATGGATCAATCAATCAGGGTATTTGTAAAGCGCGCTACTTACCCGTGAGGGGAGGGGGGGTGCTGCTACTGTTCGAAGAGCCAGGTCTTGAGGAGTCTTCTGAAGGCGAGTAGGTCTTGGGTTTGCCATAAGTGGGTGGGGAGGGTGTTCCAGGTCTTGGCGGCGAGGTAGGAGAAGGATCTGCTGCAGTTTGTAACACGTTGGATGTGGGGGACAGCGGCGAGAGCGAGGCTAGTGGAGCAGAGCTGGCGGGTGGGGGTGTGGAAGCTGAGTCTGCTGTTCAGGTAGGCTGGTCCGGCGTTGTGGAGTGTTTTGTGTGCGTGGGTGAGGAGCTTGAAGGTGATCCTCTTGTCGACGGGTAGCCAGTGTAGGTCTCTCAGGTGGGGGGTGATGTGGCTGCGGCGGGGGACGTTGTCGATCATTCAGGCGGAGGCGTTTTGGATGCGTTGTAGTCGTCGTAGATGTTTGGCTGGAATTCCTGCGTAGAGTGCGTTGCTGTAGTCCTATCTGCTGCTGACGAGGGCCTGTGTCACTATTCTTCTTGTTTCGGTTGGGATCCACTTGTAGATCCTGCGGAGCATGCAGAGGGTGTTGTAGCAGGAGGAGGAGACGGCATTGACCTGCTCAGACATGGAGAGGGAGGAGTCAAGGTTGAATCCTAGGTTGCGAGCATGGTCGGTGGGTGTTGGAGCTGTTCCCAGTGTGGTCGGCCACCAGGAGTCGTCCCAGGCTGAGGGGGTGGGTCCGAGGATGAGGACCTCCGTCTTGTCCGAGTTCAGCTTCAGACGGCGGCTCCTCATCCAGTCAGCAACGGCCTTCATTCCCTTGTGGAGGTTGGTTTTGGTGGTGTGTGGGTCCTTGGTGAGGGAGAGGATGAGCTGGCCGGCGTAGGAGATGATGTTGAGGTTGTGGTGGGCCACTTGTGCGAGGGGGGCCATGTAGATGTTGAACAGCATCGGGTTGAGGGATGAGCCCTGGGGGACGCCGCAGATGATGTCGGTGGCTTCAAATCGTAAGGGTATGAGGCGGACGCTCTGGGTTCTGCCCGAGAGGAAGGACGTGGTCCAGTCAAGGGCCTTCTCTTGGATTCCGGCTTCTAGGAAGCGTGTCTTTAGAGTGAGATGGCAGACCGTGTCGAAGGCGGCTGACAGGTCCAGGAGGATGAGGGCTGATGTTTCGCCGTTGTCTAGTTGGCGCCTGATGTCGTCTGTGGCGGCGATGAGGGCTGTCTCGGTGCTGTGGTTGCGTCTGAATCCGGACTGGGACGGGTCCAGGATGTTGTTGTCTTCGAGGTGGCGGGTCAGTTGCATGTTGACGATTTTCTCGATTTTCTGATCACCCTTTTGGGTGTCCTGCTTGTGCCCAGGTCAACCAAGTATGTAACCTCACTTTTCTTTTATATGATGGGGTAAGGGCCACTCCATTTGTCCTGGAGAGCCCTTGGTGCCACTGGCTCTAATACCCATACGTTTTGCCTTGGTTGAAATTCTACCAGTGCAGCGTTTTTGTCATACCAGTGCTGGAGCTCATGGCTGGCCTCCATATTTTTGGAAGCTTTTTCCATGTACTCAGCCATTCTGGACCTTAGGCCTAATACATAGTTAGGCTTTCCTGTTTTCAGTTTCTATTTTTGGTAAATTCTGGTGGTGTTTTTTCAGAGTTTTCCAGTGATTTCAATACTTCAAAAAAACAGTGCTTTTCAGTGTTACTCGTTTTCGCGTCATAAAAAACAACTGAAACAGTGTTTTACCAGTGTTTATGGAACGCTTTGTTTTTATTATTGCTTATTTCTGGAAGACATTTCGTGCAACCATATATGCTACACCTAGTCAATGAATCTCTCAACAGAATCCCTACCGAAGGTGCTTAACTACTAATTCTAAGGGAAAAAGCATTGGTCTGATGCCTACTGCACTGCAGCATGTTCGTCCCACAGACACGTATAAATAAATGATTGCCACAAAGGTGCTCGTGAAGAGGTGGATGTGGTGTGAGTTTCGAAACTTGACTGTGGTCACTTACAACCGGGGCTGTAGATGGCTTCTCAATCCAGCCCCATTCTGAGATACCTCTCAGTTTATGTGGTGTCAGCGACAGGCATCTCTTGTTGTGAGTGCAGTGTCCATAAGTTGCACCTCTTGTGCTCTGGGGGGTGTCTGTAAGTTGCGCCTCTCCTTGCAATGCTATCAGAGAGAGGCACCTTGCATTGACTGCGCCTGTGAGACGCTGTCCTAGCTGTATTTGTGTAATAATGGGATGGTGGTGGTATGCCTCTGAGTAAGGATGGTATGCAAACTGGATGTGGCATTGAAAAGGGGAGTAAGTTTAAGGAGGTGGTGTAGGAGTAGGTGTGTGCATGGATGAAAATGTGAGAACGATGTAGGTCAGTGTGTGCGTGGAGTTTGATGTGGGAGTGTGGGGAGCTTGTGTGTGTGTGGCTATTCATGTGGGAATGTGGGAACGCTGTAGGTGTTAGTGGGCATGTAGTGCTGGATGTAGGAGTGTGGGGAGATGGTGTGGGTGCGATTGTGGTGGTCTGTGTTGGAGTGCAGGAATGCTGCAGGTATGAGAGTAGGTGGGGTGGTGGTGTGGTAGTTTGGTGTGCGATTGTGGTGGTCTGTGTTGGAGTGCAGGAATGCTGCAGGTATGAGAGTAGGTGGGGTGGTGGTGTGGTAGTTTGGTGCAAGTGCTGGTTGGTATGAATGCCGCTGTCATTTCTACTGTCAACAGTTTCCCTGCATACCCGGGCCAACAAGCTATCGGTCTGCAATCTGAGGATGCGCCGGTTAATTTCATGCATTTTCTTTGTCCATTTTTGTATTTTTACTTTTAAAGAGACATCCTTAGCCTGCTGTCCCCTCCCTCGGCCTCCGTTTCCTGAGCTCAGAAGCAGTTGAGGACTGAGATAAGTATTGCGCAGAGGGGCCAAGGTGTGAGCGGCTGGTGTTGGCGTATCCTCTATGCTTCAACACCCCAGACCCTGGTGCCACCTGCAAATAAAATATCAAAGTGGCGGGGAGGAGCCAAGATGGCGACCTGAACGGACGTGCCGAGTCTCGGCTCCGCGAGCCTGCACTTCCAGCGCTGTAATCCTGCCTTCTATCCTGCACTCTGACCGCGGCGGTGTGATGCTGTGTCCGCGCTGAGCCTGCCCGTGTGCCTCCGGGATCCCTGCGAGTTATACTACCGGAGATATCATCGCGAGTCTGGATGACCGCCGAAGCCTTGGACCTGCGCCCCGTTTGCCTCCACTCCGCCGAGGGTCGCTGAACCAACGACTGCCTCTCTCCTGCTGATCACTCCTGCGATTGCCTCTTTTAGCGGCGGATTGACAATGCAATCTCCTGTGCGGCGTTCCGGAACCGTGAGCGGTGTATGCGACGACGGCCCGCTTTGTGATGCCTTCATACCGTGCCTAGCCCCTTCTTCGTGCATACAACCCTGGGAGGGAGCGATGGCGGCCACTTTCCCCGTGCAAGCTGGGACTGTCCTGTGCCACGACTATGCCGCCCGGCCCACCGATGACCTGAAGGCTGCGATACTTACGCCGTCCCCTGCGACGGAACTGGAGACCCTAAACTCTGAGCCGACATACGGGACCGTTCTTGCCGCATTGACCGAGCTCCGCCGTGATTGTCATGCCTCCTTCCAAAGGATAAGTGAGCGACTCGACGATGTTCTTCTCTCGAGTCCCGGGAGACCGACCAGCTACCAGAACTGTGCTGGCTTGCCCCTGTTGATTTCATCGGGGGGCACTGAGGCGCAGAATTTGTGCGGAGAGTTGTTGCCTTTCCCCGTCTCCCGACTTCACTTTCAACGACAGGTCGGTACTCTCAGAGGCGCTACAATGTTTCCCCTCCAGTCGGACATTGCAACTTTCTCAACTGTGAGGTTAGTGTATCAGACTCTGCCTTCGCTTGTCTCGTTCCCCTTTGCATCTGCAGCCTTGGGGAGATCTTTCCTCAGGCGGTGGTGTGGAAATCGATTTTTGAGTCTTGGGGTGTTTATCCTGTGCGTCTACAACACCGAAAGTGACGGGAGGCGCCCATTTTGCCTCTGCCTCCTTCTTCTTCACCAGTGGTGGCCATCTTGTCTTCCTGCATTGTTTGACCCGGACCTCCCCCGTCGGCCATCTCTGAAGAGTCAGTCAAGATCTGGCCAGGGCTGAAGGGAATCTGTTCAATACTCTTAAAAGCTGGCTGGTGGGACTTGACTCGGACTGTTTTTTGCTATATCCATTGAAACTGCACTTGCCTGGTGTGCCGGATTGTTTGCGTCACGTTGCTGCACTCTCCTCTTGATTGTGTTCCCCCGAACTGCCCGCTTTTGCGCTGCACTTCTCAATCTGGCTGACGGGACGCTATCCTGTGACTCTGTATGTGCTGCTTTTAATGTCCTTATCCATAACAGGCTGTGACTATGTGTCAGTTCTTTTGGCCCTGTTTACCGGGGTGGTAGCTTTTGCGGGCTAGGGACCGGGGATAACTGTTGCTTATGGCTGATTTCTGACTTCATGCCTGGTCGGTCAACGAGGAGGGTGTACCTGATTCTGTCCTTTCCTAATGAGGTGGACGTATTCACGGGCGGGGGATCCGGGGACAATAGTTGCTGAGATGGCCCTGCACTGTTTTGTTGGGCTGGAGGGGACTAGGATTGCTACACTGTCTGGACACACACGGGGGCCCTGACTGAAAATCTCTCCCTCATTAGGGAAGATGACTTTTGTATATGCTTGCTGTAGTTGCTGCGCTGTGATTCTGGTGCGGGTAGTGGAGTCCGTGACACGAACAAAATGGCCCTCCTCCGGGGTTAGGTTTTTGTGGGAGTTTTAGACTGGGTTCTCCTTTCTTGCTCCCTATATCAAAGGTGTCCTTTTTCTTTTTCTCTCTCTTACTTTATTCTATATTTCGGGTTTATGGGGCGACAGGTGCGCTGCTGGGGGGGGGGGGTAGGCCGTAGCCTCGCATGCGTATAGGGTGGGGGTTGAGGGATGGGTTTTATTTCTTTATGTTCCTATGGTGCCTTGTTTTTTCTTTTTAATTTATTTCTTCTTCCTCTGTCTTGGGTCCGTGTCACCGTTGTTGGTGGGCGGGTGGCGATGGGTGCTGATGTGACCACGGGTCCACTATCCTGGTTGCGCACTTTTTGGCCGTCATGACACCTATTGTGGGTTTTGCCCTCGGAAATGCTGGGCTGTGTATGCCTCAGCTGATATTACTATCTTATGTCTACGCGGACCCTTTCTTTTTCTTTTTCCTTTCGTTGTATTCTAATCATTATTGCAAAATAGTTGGTCCCTATTAGTAGCCATGAAAACTTTAAAAATGACCTTCATCACTCCTGAGGCGCGAAAGCACGTGATCTACAGTGTAACTGCTGACTATATGTTATTTAATATCGATATGCTGTCGCGTCTTTGTATTGCATGCAACTGTGCTCAACAGTATTTGTGGCCGGCCTGAAGGTTGTAGGCCACTATTTGTACTTACCTAGATGCACAAATAAAGGTTTTCAAAAATTTTAAAAAAAATATATATATCAAAGTGGCGTCGTTTGTAATGGGGGCACTTTGCAGCCGGCCTTTGTCTTGTGATGGAACAGAGTGCAGGGTGGGGGTGTTTGCATGTCTTATCAAACGTCTCCGACTATTGAGTGGCAAGGTCCTCCCCCTTAAAGGGCCAGAGGCTCCCAGCTATCTCAGGGACATGCTAGAAATCACTGAGCCACCCAATCTCCCAGATAAATGCCAAGTTCTCTTTATAAACACAGCAGCTATTAATGTTATGTAGTACCTGCTTCAACAGTGTGCGTGGGTGCGGCCGTGCCTCCATAGTACGTGACAGTTCAGAACTGGTAGTGTGTGTTACCCGTGTGGGGTAAGGGACTTACGTGTGGGGAAAGGTATTACATGTGTGTGGGGAGAGATGTCTTGTGTGGTTAGAGGGACCGGCTACGTGTGTGCTGTGCGCTAGGGCGAGGCAGAGGTATTCGAAGCATGTACCATGGGGCAGCAGCAGGCAGGACCTATGCAGGCCACTCCGCACACCGAGTGAAATATGTACAGAAGCTGGTGACTACACACACGCCAGTCAGACATACTCACGAACAAACACTGTGTCCTTCACACACATACAAGCGCGCACCACGCACAGAAGAAAAGCACACACCAGGCACACACACAAACAAAAACATACCCTTCACACACAAAAGAGGCGCATACGCACCATGCACGAAATATAAAAACACACCAGGCAGAGATACAATTGAAGATACAACATCCCATCATATACATAACACATGCACATCATACACGGTGGACCAGCAGACAATATACAAACATACACAGTACCCCCACACACACCCCACTCGCCTATGGTAAGCATATGGCAAGCAACCATACGCCTACGCAAAACATCGTCTTCGACACACCTACTCACACTTACATCACACACCCGGAAGATAAGTATACACACAAACTGGAAATATATACAAACACCAGGGACCCCTGCATAAACAGGGGCACAGATTATAAGCACGGGCAACAACTCCATAATTGTTCACACACCCACACAAGAAAAATAACCAACAAGCATGTAACATAAACACATGTACCCAACACAGAATGCAGATATATGCACACACACCACGACCACCCTGTAGCACTAAAAAACACTACACAGCAGACAGACACATAAACTTACGAAACGGACAGTAGGAAAATTCACCATGAACACCTTCTCACATAAAGGGGAATCACAAACACCCACCCACACTCTCAGAAGACATACAAATGGACATACAAACACCATTACTCAGTGGTATCTTGACTTCAGATAAGCCTTCTCGGAAGCCACGCTGATCTAAAAGTGATAAGATAATAGGTTCAAATATTTATAAAGATATCTTACCCTTGCCTCAGAAGAGAGTATTTTAAAATCCAATCCATAGGGCATTAGGACGTAAATACAGCATGCAAGTGAAAGGCGCATATCTTCTTGCTACTGTAATTTTACTATTTATGTCTGTTAGTGGCTGTCCGCGTTATTTTTACGCCACATTTTACACAAAGACATCGGAGAATCTTTGAAAATCAGCAATAGTTTAACATGTGCATTAGTCGACATCTTATAATTCTTGTTTATTTGGTATCGTGTATTGGAGATATTGTGCCCCCAACGTCACTACCAAGCAAACCCAACGCCAACTTCCGAACTGACGTTAGTAATTTTTTTCTACCACTTGAACATTTTTGTTTTTGACAAAGGACCTGAAAAGTATCCATTAAAATATTTTTCTATTATTTGATTTTCATGGTACAAAGCCCATCAAAACTCTTAATGTACACACAATGATGTTCCAGAAGAGAGATGGGAATCTGAAATGAACAAGTTACTTACTTTCGGTAACGCTTTTTCTGGTGGATACAGTATCTGCTTGTGGATTCCTCACCTTGTGAATATCCCCTGCGCCAGCAGCATTCGGAAACTTTTGTAGTCACAGAGTCACAGCTTCCCTCGCGCCCTCGCTGACGTCAGCGGATGCATAAAAGAGCCTCGTCGGTGTGATTACGTCAGTTCTGCCCTTTTTTCCGTGCCCCTGAGGCACACGGACGGACCGACATAAATAGGCACAGCATACACAGTACACAGTATTCAAATCAACACACACAGTGTGAAATCAATGCAAAAAGCAAGACGAAAAAAAAATTTCTTCTAAAAGATATAACCATAATTTAATCATTATTTAGGCACATAAGAGTGGACAACGGGGAAGCGGGTGGGTCAGTGAGGAATCTACAGGCAGATACTGTATCCACCAGAAAAAGCTTTACTGAAGGTAAGTAACTTGTTCTTCTGATGGATACATCTGCCAGTGGATTCCTCACCTTGTGAATAGAATCCCACAGCAGTCCCCACTCCCGGAGGAGGGTGTCCACTCTTCTATACCAAGAAATCCTGTAGGACAGAGCGTGCAAAGTGGCCATCCCTCCTCACTTCGGAATCTAAGCAGTAGTGCTTCGGGAAAGTGTGGAGGGAGGCCCAAGTTGCCACTCTACAAATATCCTCCTCAGGAACACCTCTAGATAAGGCAGATGTAGAAGACTTTGTCCTGGTAGAATGAGCTCTTAAACCCTCTGGAGGTTCCTTACCGGCCAAAGAGTAACAAATCTTGATGCACAAGACAATCCATCTGGAAAGTGTGCGCTTGTGCACCGCTCTGCCTTTTTTGCAGCCAGCAAAGCCCATGAAGAGCTGGTCATCCACACGATAGTCTTTAGTTCTATCAAGGTAGAAGCTCACCGCCCTCTTTGGGTCAAAGCGGTGAAGCCGCTCCTCCTCCTTGGAATGGTGAGGGGGAGGATCGAAGGAAGGAAGGGTAATGGACTGTCCCAGATGGAAGGGAGTTACCAACTTAGGCAGAAAAGCATCCCTGGCCCTGAGTACCATTCTTTCAGCATGAAGGGTCAAGAATGGGGGTTTCGAACTCAGAGCTTGAAGCTCACTTACCCTCCTTGCCGAGGTAATAGCAACTAAAAATACTGTTTAAAAAGACAACAGTCTAAAGGGACACTTATGCAAGGGCTCGAAGGGAGAACCCATCAAATAGGTTAAGACAAGATTTAAGTCCCATTGAGGCACAATAAAAAGAGTGGGCGGACCTATGCGCGCCTCAATCACTTCTTAGCCTCATCCTCCTTTTTACCCCATCTATCTGCTGCAGACATTACACCGTGCTCCCTTTCCGATCATGCGCTCATGTCTGTGGAACTATCACTGGTAGGTGCTAGGCCGCCTTCGGCTGGCTGGCGCCTCCGAGATACCAAGCTTCACTCTGACTCCATAGCGAACGTTTTTTGGCTCACCTCTGAACCCAAAAGCCTGCATTTGAATTGTATGGAACTGTGATTTGCGTGATTAGTGTGATATTGACTTGCATCCTAATCCTTTTTAAATTTCACAGGTCGCACTGACTGTTATTGTTTTTAACTTTCACTCTGCAATCAGATCATAATTGAATTGCGCTTTGTCTAAAACACCGTACTTACTGAAAGTCACTCGCTCCCTCAGGCGCTCTAGTTCCGGGTTCGTATCCCGGCCAGCACGCTCCCAGCTGATCGCGGTCCCGCCCACTCTCCACATAAAAGAGAGTGCGCCGAGCGGACTCGTGCAGCGTCGCGCCGGAGTTGCGCCGGATTCGCGCCTGAGTCAAGTCCTGCCCGTCTGCGCCAGACCAGCGCCACCTGCCACCCCCCCTGTGCGCCCTACTCCAGAGGAATCATGCCCATTATAAGATACTCTAGGAGTGAACTGCTGGCCTTGAACACAACGCTCGTGGTAAGTGGTCACAAACTGGATTCCACGATAGCTGCTCCAAAATCCCCTAGTGTGTTATGCTTATATTCCAATGCCCGCTCTCTCCCAAAGCATTCACTAGAAATATGGGACATGTTAGACCAGATTGCGCCTGACCTCTTTTTCATAACTGAGACATGGCTGCAAGAATCCTCCGCACCAGACATAGCTTTGGCCATACCTGCTGGATATAACATTCTAAGACTGGACAGAGTTTCCAAACGGGGTGGAGGGACAGCTATTGTCTACAAATCTCGCATGCAAATCAGACTAATTGACACCCACCTGGCCAGTTGGGGAGAAATACTAACTTTTTCCCTGGCACTTAGCGACAAGGAAGCATGGAATGGATCCCTTGTCTATAGACCACCAGAAAGTAAGACAAATTTTCCTGCACAACTCCTGGAAGTATTAGCCCTGCATGTACTAGCAAGCAAAAACTTCCTCCTACTGGGTGATTTTAACTACCATGTAGAACTACGACAGGACCCCAACACAATTGAATTAATCAACTGCATCCAGACGCTAGATTTAAGATTACTAGAAACAGAGGCTACCCATGTGGCGGGCCACACGCTCGATTTAGTGTGCACAAACTCGAACGAAATTCACATTACCGAGCACCTTCCAGTTCTATGGTCTGACCACTCAATTATTAAATTTAATATCAACTTACCTTCCCCTAAATATGTCCATCAGAAGGAAATAAAAATGACCCGTTCCAGGAATAAAATAAATGCAGATTCTTTTATGCTCTCCATTACACCCCCCACCGCTAACACCAATTCAGACCTAAATCAAGTAGTAATCGACCTGGATCTAGCCATAACGGCCTCCTTGGATACTATAACACCCAGGCAAGCAAGGAAATGCCCTAAAAAAAGATCCCCCTGGTTCACCCCAGAGCTAAAACCGGCCAAACTGGCCTCAAGAGTAGCTGAACGTAAGTGGCGGAAAACAAAGAGAGAAGAAGATAAAATTCTATACAAGACTCTCCACAAAGATTACATGAATCAGATATCAACAGCAAAAAAAACCCTACTTAGGCCTAAAGATCACCCAAGCCGGTAATTCCCACAAATAATTATATAACATAGTAAAGGAATTTACAAACCCTGCGGCATGTCAACCCCCCACTGTAGCATCCCAGGAATGGGCTGATACCCTTTCATCCTATTTCTGTGACAAAATCAATGCTATCCACGAATCCTTTCCAAAATTTGATCAGGCATCTAACCCCGTAAACCGGGAGAGCCTGCAAAAATCTGACTCACTATCGCCTCACACCACTCTAAATGAATTCAATAAAATATCTGAGGAAGAGATCAGAAACATAATGAAGAAAGTCAAATCTGGATCCCCTAGTGATGCAGCCTCATCTCAAATCTTGACCAAAATTCCATATTACCCGCGACGAGGCGGAGTTTGCACGGCTTAATTTACAGCCTCCCTTGCTCCGACTCCGTAACGACGTGCAGCACTGGAAGGAACTCCCACTAACATTGCTGGGAAGGGCAGCGTTATTTAAAATGATGGCCCTGCCGCGCTTTTTATATATTCTTGAGAACGCCCCACGCTTGATACCGGACAGCTTCCTCCAAAACATAACGGCACAGATCACGGGCCTGCTCTGGGGAAACCGGCCAGCCCGGATCTCACACACAAAGCTGAATAGGAGTTGGTACGATGGGGGCATCGCATTGCCCAATATACGACTGTATTATTGGGCGGCCCAACTTAAGATCCTTAATCAATGGATACATGCCCCGCAAGAGGATCCAGCGTTCAAGGCAGACAGGGCACAACTGGGCACGAACAGCCTGTTGGCCCCACTGTATCACCGCGGTATTGCAGCGAAACTCGTGGGACCCACGAAACACACTGTTCACCTATGGTACAAGGCGCAAGCGAAACTGAAATGGGTTGGGACCATCACAAAACTTACACCTTTATGGGACACCAAGGCACTGGGACATCTGAGACGCACCAAGGGCTTTACCCAATGGGATAACATCGGGATTTCAACTGTGGGGGACATGTGGACTAGAGAGGGGGTGGTTTCCTTTGCAACTCTTCAGGAACAGTACGAGCTGGGGGATAACGAACTATACAGATATGTACAGATTAGACACGCTCTACAGGCGGCAATCCCACCAGACACATCCCCACCAGAATCCTCTCCGCTAGAAGACCGTCTGCTCACGGACTTCTTACAGGAGGGTGCAACCTCGCTGACATAGCGCAAATTGATCAATAACCTACCTGACCCACTAGAGAAGCTGAAAGATAAATGGATGACTGATGTCGGAGACCTAGACGAGTCCGACTGGAATGCAGCCATGGCGTCTCCCCGTGAGGCAGGTATATCCTCCAAATTCCGTCTAGTGCAGTTAAAAATTCTACACAGGATTTACTACACCCGCACGACACTACACAAATTGCAAAGGGCGGAACATCCCTATTGTCTCAGAGGCTGCGGGGCAGAGGGCACGTTTATACACATGCTGTGGGACTGCCCATGTATTGTTAGTTATTGGCAGCGGGTTCTGCGTACCATCGCACAGACACTTCACACCTCACTCACCCTGGACCCGCGGATGTGTCTACTGAATGTGTGGGGGCCTACTGACCTTACCTTTTACGCAAGGGCATGGACCATGATAGGGCTGGTCACGGCCAAACGAGACATAGCACAGAAATGGGGATCGGCTGACCTCCCCACATTGGCGCAGTGGATCCGGAATATGGACATGCTCATGCTGACAGAAAGAGCAGTATACAAACTACGGGACAACCCTCGTAAATGGAACGGGGTCTGGCAACCTTGGAATTCCTACAGGGGGGACATATGTGAGCCGCTGGACGAGGAGGATCTTGAGGGTTCTGATGATGAAGAAGAACACTGAATGGGATCGGGGCAGGATGATGGGCAACACATATGGAGGAATGGGGCGGTTATGTAATGAGGGTCTATGGCGGGGGGGATAGGGTAGGGCTTAGGGTACGGAAAATGTATGACTGGTCCCTCACATGACAACTATGATGCTAGATGCTCTATCGAGTCTAACTTTACGACATGCTGATTCATGTGTGCAATTTCTTTTAGTTTATGTTCAATGGTACACAAAAAACACAAAACGCAAATTGTAATTGTTACGGTACATTTATACGTTCCGTTCATCTGATCACTTTGATAAAGGATGCTGCTACACGATCAGAAGAGGTCCGGAAACATACGTACTGTTTGATATTTACCTTGTGTCATGAGCTGGCCTCAGGGATGTAAGCCTTTATGTGATTGACGCTGATGATACTATTTGATTTTTGCAACAACAAAAAAAATTAAAACAAAAAAAATCTTGACCAAAATAGCCCCAGCTCTAATATCCGAACTATGCACTATTTTTAATCTCTCACTGTCCCAAGCAACATTTCCGGAATCCTGGAAGGAAGCCACCGTAAGACCAATATTGAAGAAAAGTAATGCGGACCCAAAACTACCAAGCAACTACCTCCCCATATCTCTCCTACCCTTGTTCGGCAAAACGTTGGAGTCTACGGTAAATAAGCAGTTGACCAACCATCTGGAAACCTACAAACTGCTGGACCCCTCACAGTCGGGGTTCAGAGCCCGTCATAGTATGGAGACTGCTGTCCTGGAGGTTGTCGACAACATTCGATCTGCACTTGACTCCAATAAATCAGCAATTTTGATCTTGCTGGACTTGTCGGCGGCCTTTGACACCATCTCACACAGTATCCTTTTGGAACGACTGTGTGAGATTGGTGTCGAGGGCATAGTCCACAAGTGGATCCAGAGTTATCTCTCGGGGAGGAAATCCAGAGTCAAAATCGGATCCTTTTCATCTGGATTCTCTGATAATGATAAAGGCGTCCCACAAGGATCTATACTAAGTCCAACTCTATTTAATACATACCTGTCCCCCCTAGCCAAAATAATCAAAGACCACGGATTTGATACGGTGTCCTACGCCGATGACACCCAAATCCTTGTCACTCTGGGCCCAGACCTCATGATACAAGACTCAGGTTCCAACAGTGTATGATATCGGTGAAGGAATGGATGTCAAACAACTACCTCATGCTGAATGAGGGTAAGACCGAAATCATTCTATTCGGCATGGCTAAAAAGATATGGACAGAGGAATGGTGGCCCACTGCCTTAGGCCCTTGCCCAGAACCAAAGTTCGTAGTAAGAAATCTAGGGATAACGCTCGACGACAATTTATCAATGACCCCCCATGTGAATAAAATTGTGCACACCAGCATAGGCCTGATGCGAAGTTTGAAAAAGGTATTCAAATGGATACCCCTCGCATCACGCAAACCCCTAGTCTAGGGGCTCATAATTAGCCGCCTAGACTATGGCAATGCGCTACTGGCAGACATTAATGAAGGCTCCCTGACTAAACTTCAGACCCTGCAAAATGCGGCAGCTAGGCTGACCCTGGATCTACCTTCCCGCACTCCATCTGCCCCTTGCTTGAAAAAACTGCACTGGCTGCCAGTTAGACAACTCATAAAATTCAAAGTCTGTTGCCTCGTGCACAAATCACTACAGGGCCAAGTACCGCAGTATCTGATGGAAAAATTTAGAGAATACTGTCCCCCAAGAACACTGAGATCCTCAAATAAACGTCTCTTAAAAATCCCGAGAGTGCGTACTGTCAGGAATGGAGATAGAAGCTTCTCAAGAATTGGCCCTGCTACTTGGAATGCACTTCCTCTTACTCTAAGAAGCGATTCCAATCATAAGTCGTTCAGAAGAAATCTGAAAACCTGGCTATTCTAACCATTACATATCAAAGGCTTCCGCTCACATACAGGGTAATCTTTTCACAGCGCTATGAGACCTAAGGGTGACCTACGCGCTATACAAATTAAAATACATAACATAACATAGTGGCGAAGCTGCAAGACACTATTACGCATTACCTGGAGGAAAATAGGGTGGAGGACACCCGCTTGCCTCGATCTGGGAAGCGCTCAAATTGGTGGTGAGGGGCGATTTGATAGCACTTTCGGCGACGTACGTTAAGTTGCGCAGGGAGAAGCGGGCAGAACTGGAGGGGGATGTGCGCGGCCTGGAGGTAATTCATAAGAGAACGGGGCGCCCGAGTGTGGAGAGAGCTTGAAACCAAAAGGCGTATGCTCAAACATCTTGATCTTGACAGGGTGGCACATGCGTTACTGCACTTGCGGGACAAGTTCCTTCTTTGCAGGTATAAAGGGAATAAGATGCTTGCACATAGGCTTCGTGCGCGAACGCAAGCACACACAATTCACGCACTCAAGGATCATCAGGCATGGACTCACACCGCGGACGCTGACATACTAGACACCTTCCGTCTCTTTTATCAATCACTCTACAAGAAGGAGGGAACTGCCCCGGAGAGCATACAGGAGTATCTGGCATTCTCGGGTATTACACCCTTGTATCGAGACTCGGCTGAGATGCTGGATGCTGAGATACGAATCGAGGAAGTTATTTCGGATGTAGCGTGACTGAAACTGGCCAAATCGCCCGGGCCGGATGGGTTTTCAGCCATTTTTTACAAAACATTCTGTAAGGAGCTGGCTCCCCTCCTAACTCGCCTTTTTAATTCTTTCCTGGACACGGGGGTGGTTACTCCGTCCATGACTGAGGCGGCCATAACGGTCATCCCTAAACCGGGGAAAGATCCTACGGAATGCGGCTCCTACAGGCCGATCTCCCTCCTCAACATTGATGCCAAATTATTTGCAGGGGTGTTGGCTGCGAGGCTCAGCCCTTTGTTGGATGGAGTGATTGACCCTGACCAGGCAGGGTTTATACCAACTAGACAGGGGGGTGATAATACAAAGAGGCTGCTTCACCTGCTGGACTCAGTACACCGCTCCGGGTCGCACGCTTTCTTGCTTTCTATCGACGCAGAGAGTTTTGTGGCGGATGTTCATAGAATCAGTCTGTATGCGGACGACGTAATTTTGGCTCCAGCTAACCCCCACCCCTCCCTGCGATGTCTCTCTTCGGAACTTTTGGCCTTTCACAACGCGGCGGGATTCAAAGTAAATTTTTCCAAATCACAAATTCTCAATATTTCGGTTCCCGATGCCGATGTGGCAGACCTGCAGAGGGACTTCCCTTTCCAGTGGCTCCAATCAGATATCACGTATCTGGGTGTGCGGCTGGCCCCGACCTTCCCTAAAACACTCTCCTTAAATTACTCGATTCTGACCGAACAGGTCGCTAAGACCTTGGCGGACTGGTCCCGTCTTAGATTGGCATAGTTCGAGAGGCTGCCCGCTATCAAAATGACGGTGCTGCCCCGCATTCTTTATATTTTCCAGATGCTGCCTCTGAGCCCACCGCCGGGCATGTTGCGGAAACTTCAAGGCCTCCTCAACAAGTTCTTATGGAATCATAAGAGGCCTCGATTTGCCTTTACTGTGACCACTTCTCCGAAGACCGCGGGGGCGAGGTTTTCCGTTACTTACTGCTTACTTTCAGGCATCCCGTCTGTGGTACATAGTCGAGTGGAATAGGCACATGTCCAGTAAACACTGAAACTTTATGGACCAGTCGGTGGCTGGAAGTAATATCTTGCGGGAGCTCTGGTTACCGCGCAAACATAGGGCATGGGGTTTGTACTTTTCTCCGGTAACTTCATCGATACTCAAAGCCTGGGATCAGTTGGCACTGCGTAAGGGGTGGACATCCTTTCCTTCTCCGATGACACCCATAGTGGATAATCCTGACTTTTCGCCGGGCCGTGCATCCCCGACTTTCCATCGCTGTCGAGAGGAGGGTTGTAAGCGGGTGGACTCGCTCTTCGATCTGGACTTTAGGTTGAGTGGGGTTTGGGTGGGCGGGGAGTGTTTTCCTTTTGCTTATTATTTTTTCCGCAGTTTTTCTTATAAAATGGCGGCATTATTACATGTGGGGCGGCGGAGCTATCGTTCACGCGGGGTCGACCTCCTGGGTGTAGACCCCAACGCTGTGTCCCTGATTTGGGTATCCGCCTTGCCGGCAGGTTGATGTAGGCAGCTGGGCTGTGTTATTTGATGTCTTGCCGCTTAATAAAAATGATTGATTCTAAAAGGAGTGGGCAGATATTTGTTGGTAAGGCCCTTAATGAATCGCAACACAATGGGTGATTTAAACAAGGACGGCTGATCTGGCAAGCAAAGGAATGCCAATAAAGCTGATAAATAGCCCTTCACAGTAGCCACTGTAAAACCCTGCTGGGCTAAAGAAGGAGCAAACTGAAGGATGTCCGATAAACGGGCCCTTAAGCGGTCAATAGACTTCTCTCCACACCATGAGACAAATTTGGACCACCTACAGGAATAAATAGACTTGGTGGAGTGCCGCCTGGTTGAAAGAATCACATCCACCACGTCAGGCTGGAGAGAAAAAGAATTCAGATTGCCCCGTTCAATCTCCAGGCATGAGGTGTAAGCTGTGGAGTTGGGGGTGTAGAACCTGCCCCTGCGACTGCGAGAGGAGATCTGCCCTGAGACGGAGACGGAGCGGAGGGCACGAGGAGTGGTGGAGAAGGTCTGTGTACCACACCCTTCTTGGCCAATCCGGGGCGATCAATATGACTTGGGCCCGGTCTTGGCGAATCTTTCTCTGAACCCGAGGAATCAAGGGTATGGGAGGAAACGCGTAAAGGTGTTGTGAGTCCCAACTCAACTGAAACGCGTCCCCCAGCGCTCCCTGCATCGGAAACTGGAGACTGAAGATTGATGGGCAGTGAGAGTTCTCATGAGTGGCAAAGAGGTCCACCCGAGGAGTTCCCCACGTCCGGAAGACGTGACGAGCCACATCCGGATGAAGCCTCCACTCGTGATCGGCTGAAAACTGCTGACTGAGACTGTCTGCAGGGACGTTCAGAACTCCAGCTAGATGATTTGCCATCAGACAAATCTGATGGTCCCGAACTCAAGACCAGAGAGGCAGAGCCTTTCTGTAGAGACAATGCAACCCCACTCCTCCCTGTTTGTTGACATACCACATCGCGGTAGTGTTGTCCGTTAGGACCTGAACTGACTGACCGCGAAGGGAAGACAGGAAAGCCTTGAGCACCAAACATATTGCCCGTAACTCTAGAAGGTTGATGTTAAGCAACCTTTCCTCTGGAGACCAAAGACCCTTGATCTCCAGGTCCCCCAGATGAGCACCCCACCCTAAGGTGGATGCATCCGTTATCACTGTGGCCACCAATGGAGGCAGATGGAAGGGCTTCCCTTGAGGCAGATTGCCTTCCACGCTCCACCAAGATAGATCCACCGCAGCTTCTCTGGTGATCCTCACAGACTCCCTGAGATCTCCGTTGTGCTGATACCACTGCCTGCGGAGGCACCACTGGAGTGCCCTCTTGTGCCAGTGTGCATGATTGAACAACAGAATGCAGGAAGCAAACAGACCAAGCAGGCAGAGGACCTTCAGGACTGGAACAACCGCTCCATTGTAAAACAAAGGAATTATTTCTTGAATGTCGAGAATCCTTTGCGGAGGGAATGCTCGACAGACAGTAGTGTCCAGTACCACCCCTTTGAACAGGTTGCGCTGTGAGGGCACCAGGTGAGACTTGGGCACGTTTATCAAAAAACCCAACTTGTACAACTGCTGAGTTGTCAACCTGCAAATGATGAAGCACCTTCTCTGGCGACTCCGCTTTGATTAGCCAGTCGTCCAGATAGGGGAAAACTGAAATATCCGATCTTCTCAGATGGGCTGCCACTACTGCCATCACCTTGGTGAAGACTAGAGGCGCAGTAGTAAGTCCAAACGGGAGGACCGCAAACTGATAATGTTGTGACCCAACCGTGAAACAGAGATACTTCCTGTGCGACTTCAGGATCGGGATATGAAAATATGCGTCCTGCAAGTCGATCGACACCATCCAGTCCTCTTGATGCAGCGCTTGAAGAACCTGCGCTAGGGTGAGCATCTTGAACTTCTCTTGCTTCAGAAAAAGATTCAAGATCCTGAGATCCAGGATTGGACGTAACCTGCCATCCTTCTTGGGTATCAGAAAATACCGGGAGTAGCATCCCTGACCCCTTTCCCGCTCTGGCACCACCTCTATTGCACCTTTTTAAATAAAGCTAGAACTTCCTCCTGTAGAAGAAGAAGATGGTCCTCCGAGCAAACCCCTTGACAAGGAGGGTAATTTAGAGAGAATTCCCGAAAGGGAAGAGCATACCCATTCTCCACAAGATTGAGAACCCAAAGGTCTGTAGTGACGATTCCCAATCTTGTGAAAAATGAGTAAGCCGACCCCCCCACAGGACCAACATGATCCAGAATGGCGGATCTAGGGCTGCTTTGCTGTGGTAAGAGGGGGAGAGGTAGAGGTGGAGGAGAAGGAGGACGGCTGACGACGTCGTGGGCGACCTTTGTTCCTGCCCCTATATGACTTATATAGGGGGTTCTGCTGCTACTGCTGCAGTTGAGTCTGTTTGTACGTCCAAAAGGATGATCTTCCAAAGCCCCTGAACTTCCTATAAGAAGAACCCCTAGGCAGTGTCTACAGATCCAGAGACTTGGCTGTAGCCTTGCTTTCTTTAAATATTTCCAAAGCAGCACCTGCCTTTTTCCCAAAAACTCCAGAACCATCAAATGGGAGGTCCAAAAGAGTTGCCTGGACATCCTGAGAGAATTCTGAAGACTTAAGCCAGGCACTCCTCCTAGATGAAACCGAATACCCCATTATCCTGGCTACAGAGTCCGCTGCATCAAGGCCACTCTGGATCACTTGTTTTGCAGCCGCCTGAGTATCAGACAAGACCTCATCAAAGTCCTTTCTGTCCTCCTCCGATAACTTTGGGGCCAATTGTTTAGCAGAATCCATCAAGGCATGGTTGTATCTGCCCAAAAGGCAAGTGGCATTGGTGGACTTAAAAGCAATAGAAGCTGATGAAAACACCTTTTTAGCAGTCTGATCCAGCCTCTTAGACTCTTTGTCACCTGGAGTCTGTGGAAAAGCTCCAGCCGATTTCTTTGAGCATGCAGCTTGAATAACTAAGCTCTCAGGTGCAGGATGGGAGGATAAAAACTGCGGCTCTCCTTGAGCCGTCCTATATCATCTGGCAACTGACCTTGAGAATGCCGGAGCTGAAAAGAGTTTTTGCCAAACTTCCATAATTTGCTCAGTGATAGCTTCATTGAAAGGAAGAAAAGGTTCAATTACTGCAGAAGGAGAATGAAGTACCTCTGTCAGAATGTTGTTTTTAAATTCCGTTGTCGTGTTGTAAATCCGAAAGATCAGCAGCCTTACGAATCACAGTGTGGTAAGGAACCACATCATTAGAGGGAACCTCTGATGGAGGAGAGAGTTGCCATTCAGGTAATAATTCCAAACCACTTGCCACTCTTAAATCTTCAAAAAAAGTCCTCTGACTCCTGAAGTTCACCTTCCTCTATCTCATCCTCGATACACTGTTGTTCCTCCAACAATCTTTGTGCATCCCTTCTGGACCTAATCTTCGGGGTCAACAGAGTCATACACAGATCCAACGGATTCGGAACCGGCGTCAAACTCGGATCCAGGGGCACATTCGAAGCCGACCGAGGTCGAGCTGACAGCACCGGAGATGGTGGAATTGACGTCGGCGTCGGTGTTGACATCCTCGGCGCCGGGAAATGCCAGGACGAAGCCGCAGGAAGAAAAGGCATAAAGGGAGCTAGCGCATATGCTTGAGGAACTTCCAAATTGAATGCCATGTGACCCATGGGACCCAAAGGTGCACCAGAGGGGTACATTGCCCTCGCAAAGACACCATACATGGGATTGAGATAATGCGATGAGTCTTGCCCTGGACCAGGAAAAGGAGGGTACTCACCTGGAATACGCTCAGGCATAAGGCATCACCGGACTCCGGCCTGCCGGCGCCGACGGTGGATCCACTGGAGTCGATGACCCTTCAAGTACTGGTATCTCTTCTACCGGAGCTGGAGAATGCTCCGGAGATGGAGAAGGAATCGGCGCCGGTGACTGCGCTGGCGAAGCCACAGGAGACGTTGCTTTCTTTGTAGAAGAAGATACATAGTCCTCACGATGTCAATGGGCTTTCGATGACGACGACTGGGCTTCTTTCTTTTCCGAACGGCGTCAAGAGCCATGCTTCTACTTCTTTTTATGCTTCTTGGATTTTGAAGCATGACCCGACGTCGACTTCGAGTCCGACCTCGACCTAGATCTGGACCTCGATCTCCTCAGGCCTCTCTTTTCCTTACGCATCTTTGTCATAAACAGCTTGGCTTCCCTTTCTTTCAGAGCCTTCGGGTTCATTTTCCTGCAGAAAACCCAATCTGCGACGTCATGGTCAGATGATAAAGCGGTACAAAAGGGGGTGGTGATGGACGGAGCATCTGAACCAATAAAACACTCACACCCAGTCACCAGATCTGGGTTTAATCCACCACCGTTCTTTAGCCCACTCTGCCACCCAGTTCAGACATGGCCATATGCAAATCAGTCTGACCCTGTGCCTCATGGGAAGAGTCCAGCCCGAACTGCCAAGCCATGCCTTCCCTGGTCCGGATTCAAGGTTCCTAGGACCGTATGCAATCCTCGTGTGGATCCGTTATGGAAATATGTCCACTGCACTCCCTGCAGGGCTTGAATCCTGATTTTCTCGATGACCTCTTCGAAAAGAGAAAACAAGAGAGAACAGGATACAATATAGAAACACAAAGTAGCAAACTACAGGGAGTCCCAGAAAACCGTTACAGTCGACGGCGCGTAAAAAAGGGAACTGAGGTCATCACGCCGGCGAGGCTCTTATGGATCCGCTGATGTCAGCGAGGTCGCGAGCGAAGCCATGCCTCTGTGACGTCGTCTGCGTCCTTGCCGGCGTGGAGAGCTACAAAAGTTTTCGAATGCTGCTGGCGCAGTGGATATTCACAAGGTGAGGAATCCACTGGCAGATGTATCCATCAGAAAAGTATAGATTGTACAGGGTTAGGCCCATCATTGTTTTGTTGTTGTCTTGTACCCAGATATGTGCCAAAACCGCAAGCAACGAAGAATTTTTCTGTGCTCAGCCCCGCCCCCAGAGGCTTTGAGAAGGGGAGAAAGAACAACAAAACATCGTCAAGTAAATGGTCTTTTTAAAGATCTGTGAAGTACTAGGTGCGGCCGCAATAAGACAGACGGCAGACCACAACAGCTCCTCTACCCCCAAGTCAACTATGAAAACCAGTGACACTCGGTTTAAACCGGGTCAGCAGATTTTCATCCGGTAGGGTAATGTCAGTTTTAACCGATTTCCGGACAGCCTATACATAGTCCTCAATGTGTTGTTTGGGTTCTTGGAGAGGCTTCTCCCAACCCTCTTGTACAAGACAGAGTGGTCCCCTAACAGGATGGCCAAACAGAAGTTAAAAGGAGGTAAACATTCCTCCCTTCTGAGGCCCCTCTCTATAGGCGAAAAGCAAGCATGTTAAGAGGACATTGCATCTCCTTTTGAGTTTTTCAGGGAGCCCCATGATCATGCCTTTCAATGTCCTGTTAAACCTCTCAACAAGACCATTTGTTTGTGGGTATAGTAAACTTGTACTGCACTCCAGCTCCACACATATGTTTTAGGTAAGCAGACATGAAGTTTGACCCTCTGTCTGAAACCACCTCCTTAGGAAACCCCCCCCTGGTGCAGACACCAATGAGGGCCTTGGCTACTGCATGAGCTGTAGTAGTCCTAAGGTGAAATGCCTCAGGATACCTAGTGGCATGATCCACTACCACTAGTATATGTGCGTTTCCTGATGCTGTGGGAAGTGGACCCACTATGTCCACACCTACCCTTTCAAAGAGAACCCCAACCACTGGTAGTGGAATCAAGGGGGCCTGTAAGTGTTCACCTGTTTTGCCACTGGCTTGACAGGTAACACAGGAGCTGCCAAACTCCTTTACCTTCTGAGACATCTGGCGCCAGTAAAAGTGCTAACTAGCCTTTCCCAGGTTTTGGTGTCATGTGCTTATCTAGGTTCCTGATCGATACTGTGACCTTATGCCCCTATTCGGCTATAAATCCATTTATTCCCTATATTGGCATAACCGTTCAAGTGCGATTTTCTGTAAAGTCATCTCTGGCCTCACACGAGCAGAGCCACAGAGCCACATTCCAGCATGACTCTCTGCTACTTCCTTTGCGACCAATTAGTGCAATGACAGAGCAGCAGTCACTATCTGATATTCCTAGATAACACTCCGAGTTCTTCAACAAGATAAAAACTTAGCAAACCTGGAAATCCCCGCTTGCTATGTTTTGATTAGTAATGGAACTCTAATGAGCAACTGATAGCTGCCACTTCCTAGTGACATCTTTAATTGACGTCTTATGTCCAGCAAACTTGCGTCAAACCCGGCACCTGTCAGGTATAAATATTACCAACGTTGCCTTAAGCAATACGAAGCTGTGAGCTGTGAGAGCGAAGCTAACTGCTGTTGAGCGTTGCCTGTCGCTGCAGCCTGCTATCCTGTGGTGGTGAAGCTACTGATTACCATTATCGCCGCTACAGCGCGACCTATGGTGCAGTACGCTTGAGGAGCCGTGCAGCCGTCCTCTGCGAAGACATCCAGCCCAGCTGCCCGCGGACGCTGTCACCCCTCCTTCCTCGACGCGCTGAGAGAAGCCGCTGCCTTTCTCGTGCAGAGAAATCCAGTCCCGGCGCTTCCAGTTTACCCTCGCAGGTGACTGGGATATCGAGAGAGACCCCTGAAGGAGATACCAATCCTCCATCATTCTATTCAGAGGTATGGTGTTGACTAAACCCTTAGACGAGAATTCTTGAAACAAACCTTGGCAAAACCAACTTAACTTAAGCTACTTACTTACTCCCCCTTCTCACGTGTTAGGCTTAGGTCAGGCACACTGGGGTAGGCTTAGTTAGAAGCACCAGTTGAGTATGTTAGCCTAATGTATATATGACTGTATATATGTTTTATTACTTTTAAACCATTGTATGGCTAAGAAACCATATCAATGCTTTTACAGTTCTATTTCGCAATACTTATCTTACTGTACGTACTTTTCATAATAACAGTTATTGCAATTGTGGCAATACATTTCTCTTGTATGAGAAGAAAGACTGTTCAATAAATGTTAACCCTTTATTGACAAACGCCCGTCTCTCTATTCTCTACATACTGTGAAAGTAAACTGCACTAGACTGACTGAGTGAAATCTGTGTCTATTGTTTCACACGACCCTAGAGATCGACTCTTGATCTGAGGAGCAAAGTTGTCATGTTGCACGGTTGTTGGAAAGCTGAATCCCTTCTTGTCTGTGCCAAGGAAGCTGATCACTTCCTATGCAGAGAAGAAAGTTTCCAGTGACCTCTGAGCTAGTTGGTAACACAACCCAATTAAGTTTAGCATAGTCAGTGGAGGCCTGGAATATAAGCAGTTCCACGTCGATACTACTGTTTATGTTATTCCAATGCGCAGGGCCTAGTGGGAAACTAGGAACTACACTACATGGCGCCCAACGTTTGGTAAGGCGATAAACTAACGTAAGACTTGTAGAGTAACTCAGTCGTGCATATTTCACACCCCTTTCTCCCTTAAATACTCCAATAGACGTCTGGAGTGGGTGAAAGGTTAAAATCCGCCCGACCTTAGTAGGAAGAGATTCCTATGTAAAGCTCTGGTTTATTCAACGTTGAAGGATACAGTGTTCCAAAATATTGTGCATCTAATCTTTGTCTCCTTGGAGACCTACTCTGCAAAGCCTGCATTTTTAAAAAAAAAAAAAATGCCAGACAATGAAGAAGCAGTTAGACTGGCTTCCATACTAATAGAGGAAGACACGAGTCTCCTACAGGCAGACCCGGATGCTATTATCATCCCGGTCCAGTTAAGAAGATCTATAACTTTAAAACTTATAGAACACGGACTGACACCTCAAGGTGGTACAGTAATTTTCGTGATAGAGGCTCACGAGTATCGGCAGACAGAGGTATTCTATTCATGGATAAACTTTCCAGCGGTAAACGCTATAACACAAGAGTTTCACTATTACAAAATAGAGGAACCTCCGGGAGAGTACGCTCCTTTCGAGGAGATTGAAATCCCACTTAAATTTCAAGAGCACCTGCTCTGGTTTAATGGCGCCCTAAAACACAATGATCACATTACCAGGCTCGGTCCACTAGGTAGACCAGGAGCCACGTGGCCGGTTCTAGCCAGCTACACACCACATCCTGACATTATAAGAATGTCTAGAGAAGAGCTGTTAGCACAGCTAAACACATTAATAAAAATACATAGGCAATTAGTCCAATATGTAATACGGACTGCTACAGTCCAGCCAGCTGTTAATACACCACAGCTGACCCCTCATCAGGGGAACACAAATAAAATTACACCACAGAACATACAGTCATGTCTTGGTAAAACACCCGTAAAACGGGAACAAATTCCTTTCTGGTTAGCCCAGAAAATCACTCAAATAGAGGCAGTATTTCCTGATACTACCCCTATAGAGAAACACAGAATCTTGACCATCTGCCTTCCTATGGGAATCGCACCACACGTGGAGGACTGCGACACTTGGGGTACAGTCTTTGCTTCCATTTACACAAAAACACACGGTGTTCCGTCTATGGCGGTAATACCAGACGTGCTAAAACAGATTCAAAATGAATTCGGTCCAGAACCCGCTTTAAATCTAGGTATGAAATTACTGAAAGACTTCAAGCAGGTCACGGCTATATTATTAGCCAATGTAAAGGGAGAAGCAGCATCTGTGGCGATTCGCCAGAAGTTGAGGGAAACAGATATAAAAGATCCTGTTGAGCTTGCAAAAATCATAGAAAAATGCTATGAAGAATTAGGTAGAGACAGCTTGGGTGGGAAACCAGTTAAGCCCCAACTGCTCGAAAATCCTGAAAAATTATTTATTAAAAATAATTTAAACACTCCTAAAAAGAGCTGGGATGGAAATAAACAATCCAGTCCCAAGGAAAAAGTTTTCCAGTCCAGAGGAAGGTCTCCTCGACGGAGGGAGAGAACTCCGACTCGAGAACGCCAGTCTCCCCAACGGGAGCCCTCTGAGAAAAGATATAACCTTAGAAATAGGGATAATATAAAAAAACCTGATAGATATCAAAGTATTGATACACGTCCCTCTCGATCTCTTCCACAGAATTCGGAAAGAAGAGGACGGTCAGACCCAGGAGAGCACACCAAGTCCAAAGACAAGGAACCTGCTCAAAATAAGAAATCTCAATTTCAGAAAAAGAAGGTAGCCAGTATTAGAGTAATCAACCATGCCGAGAATACTGAGGACACAGTTGAAAAACGGGGAGTGGGCATTGACAATGTTGGACAGTGCAGCAGAGATCAGTATAGCGCGCAAGATCTTGATGAGTCATCTGGAGACAGTGGACACGAATGAATACATTCAGGTTGAAACTGCCGACGCCAGACTTAGCGAGCCCCATAAAATATACGAAATAACATTACGTATAGAGGGTGATAAGACTAGGAAAATTAAGGGTCTATTTTGGGATAAGCTCTCAAAAGGCTATGATATTCTGTTAGCTGAAAAAGATTGGCCCCCGGAGTTTGTCAGGGAGTGCCCTCGTGGCGAAGAAGTGATTATGCCTGCCTTCTCGAATCACATACCGATTCACAAAAAATACACATATGCAAGGAAATGGGCTGTAGCCCAGGCACCTGCATTGTATAAAAATCATGTAGGATGGGATGAGGATTCTACACCTCACAAAATCCAACTAAAAAGTGAACCAACTGCCCAACGGCAGTATCCCATAAAGCAAGAAGCTAAAAAACAGGTCAGGGAGATCTTAGATCAACTTGAGTACCAGGGGGTGATTGAAACATGCACCTCTCAAATGAACAATCCTTTGTTTCCTGTCTCCAAGCCAGACAATTCATATCGTCTAGTTTTGGACTACAGACATCTTAATACATGTTGCAAAACTTTTGCAGTACAAAACTCGCATAGTGCAGCCCTAATGAATAACATAGTTAGGAAAAAATACAAAACGACATTAGACATATCTAATGGTTTCTTTTGTCAAAACATTGCACCAGAAAGCAGATATTTGACCGCTTTCTCCGCATTTGGGTCACAGAAAAAATTCTGTCGACTCCCACAGGGGTTCAAGAACAGCCCAGGACTATTCTCAGCTAGGGTAACAGAGTTACTACAAATCTATGATGATGAAGCATTGTCTTACGTAGATGATATTTATCTCACAGACGACGACTTGGATACTCACTTAAAAAGAGTGAACACCATTATACTTGGGTTCGCAGCAGAGGGTTACAAATTCAACTTTAAAAAGTCCCGAATTGCCCATCTGACAGTACTATTTTTAGGGTACGAATTATCAAGTGAAGGAAAAAACCTAGCGGACAACTTCTTAGAGAAGTGCGCTGTACTCCAAGCTCCAAAAACGCTGAAGAATTTACAATCAATACTAGGTTTTCTGAATTTCGGAAGAACTTACATTCTAAATTACGCAGAAAGGGTTAAACCTCTCTACGAACTAATTAAACCTGATTTAAAACAAATCAATTGGACTCAAAAACACACAGAAATTTTGAGATCACTGCAAACAGACATGTTAGCAAAAACTAAATTAGATACACGTGACAACACGATCGATCTTGTAATCCGAGTCATCCCAGGAAGATGCGGATTCACGTACCTAACCTCTAATGAGGGAGAAAAGGTACCAATTTCAATTAAATCTCACTTGTACACACAAGCAGAAAAAACATTCAGTCGCACAGAAAAAACTGTGAACGCAGTGCAAATCGCATTAGCAAATGAACGAGAACTAGCACACGGCAAACGGATTAATATCCTTACAGCGGAATCCGCCTTCGAGGCGCTATTCAGCCCAGTAAACCTGCCTACAGTGTCACTGGACCCGAAATGGATACAGTGCATAGATTCTCTTGGAGCGGAAGACGTGAAATACTATTTCGCCCCGCAATACACAGAACTGAATGATTTAGAATATGAAGAAGAATATCCTCTGCCAATCGAAATTCTGCCTCTCCCACAATACGCCTGTATAATCTATACAGATAGCTTTGTACAGCATTTTAATGTAGAGAGTAAATCCTACAATGCAGCATGTGCGATCATTAAAGGTCGTTGGCTGTGCGGTAAATTCAGACCGAAAGTAACAAAAACTGAATCTGTAAGAAACTGTTCGGTTCAAAGAACTGAAATCAGATCTTTAAAGATGGCGCTCGAAAATGCAGAACGTGAATTCCCGACACTTATAGTGTGCGATTCTCATTTTTGCGTCAACTCTTACAACAATAAACTGCAGAGTTGGATCGAAAACGACTACAAAGATGACACAGGTGCCACAATAAAGCATAAATTGCTCTGGAACGAGGTAGCTCTTTTATACAAAGAACTACAAAAGACTCACGTGATTCACGCACAGAGTCTTCAGCGTGATGGCGTTCACGTTGCAGGGAATTCATTGGCTAATACAGCCACCGCGGAAGCAACTAACCCGGCTTCCGTAGCCACAAAAAAGCGTACAGATAAGTACATAGACGGGGAAACCATGCTGGCAGTAAAAACGACCGTAAAAGGCGACTGTGCAGCACTACCCGTAAACTATCCACTCAATTATGCATACATAATCGATGCAAACTCCGTTCCTTTTGCTCGAATCCCTGGAGTGGGGGACAGAGTAATTCCAAACATGAACAGGAGAATATTTTTAATAGCAGACGCACACATGGGTTTGGGTCTACGGCACAGAGAGATCAAGGAATCACTGACTGAATTACAATCAGTATTCTGGTGGCCGGGAATGAGTGTAGAACACCAAATATATGCAAACAACTGTGAAAACTGCAATAGGGATCGCAGTAACGAACCTTGCTACCGGCTACCAGTCAGAAAGAGCGTAACGCTGCCTACACCCCATCCTGCGTCCTATTAATAGTTAAGACGAAATACACTTAAAAAAATGAGGCCTCCAGCACTCGGCTGACGCTAGAACGGTTATAAAAGATTTGCGAGTCTTTATCGGCACATACGCAATTACCACGTTCCATTCTGACCAGGGTCCTGCTTTTAGCTCTCGAGCTTATGGGGAGGCCATGGCCAGCATGGGAATTGGGTTGCGGTATTCTTGTCCGTCGCACAAGTGTGATAGAAAGAAAAAACCGGGACATAAAGCAATCTATAACAGCGAAGGTATTAGGTTCAGGCGCTGGGTGGGTCAAACATTTAATAAGTGTCCAGACTAGTCTTAACAACATGCCAAGAAATTCTCTAAAAGGTTTCAGCCCATACGAACTATTGTTCGGAATTAGAATGAACGTTCAGGACCTCGATAGTCAGATGTCAGTGGTACAAGAAGAAACAAAGCAGTTTGAAGTAAAAGACCGTTTGGCTGTTTTACAGGAACTGAATGAAACAAGAAAATCATTAAGCAACATAAAGTTAAAGCAACAGCCAAATACCACTGACGAGGCACCACCCGCAACAGCCCCAGCAAGGCCTGTCTGGATTCCAAAGATTGGGGATCTAGTCAGAGAAAAGATCGCGGTTAAGAAGGAATTTGGGCCTTCTTACAGAAAAGCAGTACCTGTCTTAGCAGTCACCGGAACAAGATCAGTTGTGCTACCGCCCCTTGCTGGTAAAAAGGAGAACAGAGTCGTGTCCATCGACCTGGTAAAACCACAAGCATGTGGCCTATAATCAACAGTAGGCCCAGTGGACTCCCAAGAAACAACAGAATACCCAAACTTGCAACAATCCAAGAGGTTCAAACTGAAAGACTAATCACATTCGATCAGCCTGCAGTGCACAATGAAGGACTATGCAATAATGCCATGGAACTCGTGCCTCTTGAAACACAGATTGAAACAGTTCGTCAAGAAACAACACCAGTCTACAATAATGTGGCATCAGAAAGTGCTACCGAGAGACAGATTGAAAGAACAATCCCATCAATTGACAGAACTGCCTCTGGTTATTTCATCAACTTCGACAACTTCTCTGAAGATGAAAATGAGCCCGAAGTGATGCCAGAAACAAAACAGTCTTTTAAAGAAAAAGCAACGGAACTCTTTCATCAACTGAAGGAAATCTACCTAATTTCCCCTTGGCTAGAGTTCTGGTTCGGTCTAGGTGTATTTTTCCTCCTGCTTTGGCTCATCATGGTACTGTGTTTGGGAAAATTCATTGAAGGAAAATATATTACAATGGACACAGCAAGTCAGAACATCAACCTAGTCCTGAAACCACACAGATCATCCCACGTGAAGAAAAGAGAACTGTCAACAGTAAATGTCACAGCAATTCCAATACCTGGTGGGGTAGTATGGGAGAAAACAGACTATGAGATCTATGGTCCGGTCGAAATCCTGAAGTATCCTCATCAACTAAAGGTTTCCTTAAGTGACTTTGTGACACCGAGTACATTCTCTGATGATTGGGACTTTAACAGTATTAATGACATGATGTCTGATTTAGTAATGTCAGCTAGATTCACAGATCATGATTATTTACAAGGTTCATCTAGTTATGAGCAGTTATTCTGTTATACCCACTATGGGGATCATTACTTGCATAAATCTGCACAGCCTAGAAATGTTTTTATGTATAATCAATGGGAACATTGTTCTACACCACCTAAAAGCAGTTCTAAAGCATTTTTTGAGAAATTCAAATATTTTTCAGGGTTTAACACCAGTGATGCAGAAACGTTTTATTATAAACTGTTAGATAAAACAGGCATGAAAACAATGCTGACAAATTCTAAATTGATATATTCAGAAGCATTTTATGACAAAATGATGACATTTGGTTTTGATTATTGGAAAAATAATATTGAAACAAAATCAATTTGGGGTACAAAAGATTGGCAGGTGCAAGGCATAGAAGCACTGTTTAGAACCTGCATGATACCAGAACAAATGTTATTTTTAAATGACACTGTACACCAAACATCTTGTCTTGGCCTAGCTAAGAACAAAGAAATGAAAACACCGTCTATACCAAAGCCAATAGCTGAGAATACAACTGCAGATAATGAGTTAGACGTGTCACACATTTTACATTTCAACAGAACACATCCGGATTGGAAAAAGTGGTTAATCTGGCCTACAGACACAAATAGCTGTCAAGATAGATTCCTGAACAAAACACAGGGTTTAAAAATGACCAGATTAGACCCTAGATATTCCCAGAGACAACATCCAGGAATTATAACCACATACAGTGTAGGTAAACTCTGCCTAGAATGGCTAACTTCATCCACACTGGCTGAAATTAAGCAACACTTGTCTTTGTTAAAAGATGGTGCTGATTTGCGCGATTTCATTCTTGGACCACGCAAACAGCGTCAAAAGCGTTTCATAGCGACCAGCATCTATGCTGCTTACAACGAGGCTTGGAAAGTAAAGCAAATTGAAACTGCTGAAAAGATACGAGAAATTGATCGTATTAATTTGGAAAAATCACTTTCTGTGGTAGACAATGGGTTAATGACTCTGTCTTCCAGAATATATTCTTTGGACAATATTGTATCCTCTGCCTTTGATGTGATAGACAGAGATTTGCTAATGTTACAACATGGCCAGTCTCAATTACGCTCTATTATAGAACTAGGCTGGACGCTGCAAAATCTTCGTTCAGGCTGTGCCTTGGCGTCTGATAAACACAACGTCATTATTTTCCATTTTTAACCTTACTGATAAACAGATCAGTTTGGCACAGAAAGGAGCAGACTATACAATTTTGAGCATCGAGAAACTCGAGAGATTATCATTGACAATGTCAGAGAGCCCTGTCATTGAATGGATAATACACGGAATTATCACAATTCCGATAACAACTTTCCGATTTCATAAATGCCTTGAATACATACCTGCTGGCCAGTATGAACAATTGGGTAAGGGATGTGTTAAATCCGAATGGAAATTACCATACACTCATTCTTGCTATAGTGACAGCGACAAAAATGTATTTCTTAGTGGTGACAACTGTAAACACTCACTAAGCGGTATACTTTTGTGTCAGGGTATTAATTTACACGGAGCATGTGATGGCAATTCAAACAACCTTTCATGCCACCAGCTAGTCACACCTGCAACTCAGATAGAGCCCTTCTTTATGCAACTCGCAAACGGGAGTTACATTCTAAGAACGGATCACAGGTGCTGTGGCCTCGCGCCCGGACTAAGTTATCTAGTAGAAGTAACGTCCATGGTCAAATGTTGTATGCAAGCATTGTTCCCGAGCGGGCCTCCAGACACAGTGACTCCCCTCTGGCCTCGTCTGAATCTCTATTCTATACGAATTGATACATTAAGCAAAATGAAATCTGTGCTTTTACAGACAACAGTGCCAATAACGTCATCTAAAGAGACGTATGATCTTCTAGTCGCAAGGACGGCTACTGAAGTCCATGACCTTTTATCAACAAATTGCCCCGTGCATTTCGTACAAATGCTCGACCAACTCCTTAACATGTCTAGTGCTACAAGCATCCCAGGCATATTTAAGACAGTCTTTACGGGACTGCTAACACCCTTCCAGGCAATTTTGGGAATCTTTCCTAATTTTGTGCACTCCATCTTTGGTGGTATTCCACTATTTTTTGGACTCATCGCAGGGATTCTATTTTTGACCCTTCTGCTACGTTATGGCAAGCCTCGGCTCAGACATAGCTCCCATGGGAATGGAAGAAACAATCCTAGCAATGCGCTACAGGGACAGGATAACTAACGTCCTCGGATTGGCCAGGCTGAGAGATCTAAACATGACCTGGTTCCTTTCATTCAGACCGATATGGCAAAATTGCATTTTACCTGTGCTACGGTGTATGCTTTGCGGCGATGAATGCGTGTTGGACATCTGTCTTTCACTTCCATCAGCAGTACCAATGGACGTCGATACTTTGCTCAGTCCAATAACGGCTCACGCATTGTGTTGTCCCCAGCGGCTACCAATCCTGATGACGGCATTCGTGGAGACTCCTGTACTACAGCCAAGTGGTAACAGTGGAGCGAGTGACAAAAGCAACATCATCCAGGTACAACGTTCTGTGAGCATTGCTGATCCTGCCTTCGATGACAGCAATCATTCTCACACCTGCCAAGTTACAGCGCTATCTAATTTGGTTGAACTATCACCTGATTTTGTAGACCAATTCTTTGCGAGCCTGTCTGATACGATGTTCTCACCCACAGAGAAACAATAACTTTTGAGAAGCTTTCCGACACACAGCGTTCCCATGAACTCTGTATTCGGCCTTCAGTTTTGATCAACATAAAACTGCCAGGAGCTTTGGTAAACTGATTTTTCTTTGAATTGGACAATTTTTTTAAAAATATTGACCCTCTCTTTTTGGCACGAACAATTCTTTGCTTAACGTAAAAACTATTCTTAGAGAACAGAAGCTTCACACTTCTATTTCTAAAAAACACATCTAGAGACATATTAACATAACACCAGCCTCTAGCACACATATTATTACAATGCATTTTTATGTGATGATTTATCTCGCTTTTCTTCTGTCAGAGGTACTTCATGTGTAATTCTTTTGCATAATCATTCATTGACTTCATATGCAATACCTTTTGAATGATTACTATGCTTTAAAAAACGTACAGTACCTAAATTCCATGTATTACAAGTACGCCTATTTCGAATGCATTTATGTATTTTGGGGTGGGCTATGTTACACAATGTTACACATACATCTAAAATTGCTTAGTTTTAGTAATTTTGATGGACATGAATTCGTGGAGTGGGTGTCATGTGCTTATCTAGGTTCCTGATCGATACTGTGACCTTATGCCCCTATTCGGCTATAAATCCATTTATTCCCTATATTGGCATAACCGTTCAAGTGCGATTTTCTGTAAAGTCATCTCTGGCCTCACACGAGCAGAGCCACAGAGCCACATTCCAGCATGACTCTCTGCTACTTCCTTTGCGACCAATTAGTGCAATGACAGAGCAGCAGTCACTATCTGATATTCCTAGATAACACTCCGAGTTCTTCAACAAGATAAAAACTTAGCAAACCTGGAAATCCCCGCTTGCTATGTTTTGATTAGTAATGGAACTCTAATGAGCAACTGATAGCTGCCACTTCCTAGTGACATCTTTAATTGACGTCTTATGTCCAGCAAACTTGCGTCAAACCCGGCACCTGTCAGGTATAAATATTACCAACGTTGCCTTAAGCAATACGAAGCTGTGAGCTGTGAGAGCGAAGCTAACTGCTGTTGAGCGTTGCCTGTCGCTGCAGCCTGCTATCCTGTGGTGGTGAAGCTACTGATTACCATTATCGCCGCTACAGCGCGACCTATGGTGCAGTACGCTTGAGGAGCCGTGCAGCCGTCCTCTGCGAAGACATCCAGCCCAGCTGCCCGCGGACGCTGTCACCCCTCCTTCCTCGACGCGCTGAGAGAAGCCGCTGCCTTTCTCGTGCAGAGAAATCCAGTCCCGGCGCTTCCAGTTTACCCTCGCAGGTGACTGGGATATCGAGAGAGACCCCTGAAGGAGATACCAATCCTCCATCATTCTATTCAGAGGTATGGTGTTGACTAAACCCTTAGACGAGAATTCTTGAAACAAACCTTGGCAAAACCAACTTAACTTAAGCTACTTACTTACTCCCCCTTCTCACGTGTTAGGCTTAGGTCAGGCACACTGGGGTAGGCTTAGTTAGAAGCACCAGTTGAGTATGTTAGCCTAATGTATATATGACTGTATATATGTTTTATTACTTTTAAACCATTGTATGGCTAAGAAACCATATCAATGCTTTTACAGTTCTATTTCGCAATACTTATCTTACTGTACGTACTTTTCATAATAACAGTTATTGCAATTGTGGCAATACATTTCTCTTGTATGAGAAGAAAGACTGTTCAATAAATGTTAACCCTTTATTGACAAACGCCCGTCTCTCTATTCTCTACATACTGTGAAAGTAAACTGCACTAGACTGACTGAGTGAAATCTGTGTCTATTGTTTCACACGACCCTAGAGATCGACTCTTGATCTGAGGAGCAAAGTTGTCATGTTGCACGGTTGTTGGAAAGCTGAATCCCTTCTTGTCTGTGCCAAGGAAGCTGATCACTTCCTATGCAGAGAAGAAAGTTTCCAGTGACCTCTGAGCTAGTTGGTAACACAACCCAATTAAGTTTAGCATAGTCAGTGGAGGCCTGGAATATAAGCAGTTCCACGTCGATACTACTGTTTATGTTATTCCAATGCGCAGGGCCTAGTGGGAAACTAGGAACTACACTAGATGTCCAACTCCCAGATGTCCAACTCCCAGTACTTCTGAGGCACTACCACTCTCCTAATGGCTCCAGGGTTGGGGACTCTGGCCGCGGTGTACAGTAGTTCCTCCTCCCAATAGACTCTGTGGGTACCACAGACATCTCCCCTTTCCTGTACAGCAGCTTGCTGCCTCAGGCTTTCAAGAGTTGGACAGTCCTGCTGTCCAAGGCACAGCTGTTCCCTAGAGGATCACCCTAGGCCTAAGATTTCAACCTGGTAAGGGCCAAGCTCCATGAGATCGGTTCCCTCTGGGACTTCCAAGTTCTCTCCTTGAGGAGAGGGGTCCTGGTCCTTTTGCTGTACAGAAGCTGGTTTCCTAGTCTTCTTACCCTTTCTCTTGGAAGGTTGGGCCATTCTTTCAGTCTCCAACACTTCTTTTTTTACCCTGCTTTCAGCTCTGTGCTGTAGTCCACACCTACAATCGCAGGGATGTCCAGCAGTGACGCATAGGTTTTTAATTCTACCTCAGTCCATGCTGAGGTTTACATGTCATTACCAAGCAAACAGGCAGCTGGAAGCTTTGGAGAGACCATTACCTGTTTCAGGACAGTAACCCCCCCCCAGTCTAATGTCACCATGGCATGGATAGTAGTAACACTGTCAGCATCGGCGACTGGGTAAGTTTTCTGGGGAAACCAGTATATCTCTCACCATAATGACACTGGCACCTGTATCCCTCACAGCTTCTATTCTAGTCCCATTGATTAAGGGGTATTGCAAATACTTCTTTAAGTTGGGTGGCCACACAGCTAAAGTGGCAAACCTAACTTCACCCTCTGTGACTAGAACCGCTTCAGTGTGAACCCTGATTAGCTCTGGGCACACTGTTGATCCCACCTGGAGACTGACTACACCTGGAGTAGCTGTAGAAGAACTGGGGGGCTTCTTGTTTAGACAAGTAGCACCTCCAGTTAAGTTTCACAACTTCTTACAGTTGTGACACCAGGACTTTAGGGGATCAAATGTATTTCCCTTGTAACTGTTATTGGACTGGGATGAGTTTTGGGACCCACCCCCATGCAGGTTTTTGGGGCCCTTTTGAAGACTCAGGCTTTTTATCTTGGAGATTCCCACCACCTTTCCCCTGGGGAAGTTTTGTGACCCATTTCTTTTGGTCACCACCAGTGACTGTTTTGTCACCCAGGTCTTGACCCAGTGGTCTGCCTTTTTCCCCCAATTCTTGGGGAGAAATTAGACCTAGGTATACCAAATATTGATGTAACTTTTCATTAGTGCAATTACTTAAAATATGTTCTTTCATAAACAAATTGTAAAGGCTTTTGAAATCATGCACATTATTTCCAGTTAGCCAACCATCTAGTGTCAACAAAGTCAACCCAGGACGGATTTTGGTTTTGTGAGCCCCCCTGAATCTAATTCTATATGCCTCAGTTGTGAGTCCAAAGCCCCCAATCAGAATACTCTTCATGAGGTCATAAGACCCAGCATATGCCTCTGTATTGCTGTAATGGTCAGGAGTCTGTCCCTGCAGTTACCAGTGAACAGTTCCAAAAGGACTGTCCCCCAGTGTGACTTCTTCACTTTTCTCATTTCACAGCCCCTCTCAAAGGCTGTAAAGTATTTTGTGATAGTATCATCCTCTTCATATTTAGGGACAATCCCTTTGGAGATTTTAGGATCGTAAGTCTGTTCTGTATCCTTATTTAGTAAATTGATCCCACCATTGATGGGAGCTAAGCCCATCTCTACGTTCTCTTTCTCTAGAGCCAGGAGTCTGGTCTCTAGATCCAATATTTTGGTCAACCTTGCTAAAAGGTTGTCCTCCTCATTGAGGCTGTCCTCAAAGTCCGCAGTAACACCTGATCCACCTGTGTGGGATCTAGGTGCTGAGGGGTTTATTCTTGGAGTCAGGGCCACTGGGGCCCTTCTCTTCCTATAAGGTTGGGGAGTGGGGGGGGGGGTGGTAGTTATCCTCACCCCTCCCTCTATCTCTTAATCTGAGAGGTCTTCACCATTCTCAGGTGGATGGTCCTTAGCATACTCTGCCAACAGCTCCTGGAGCTTTTGTTTGGAGGGATGAGACCCCATGATTATATTTTTAAGTTTGCATAGAGACCTTAAATTCTAAGTGGAAATAAGGGGTGAGGTCGAGCTCCTCAACCTGATTCTCTATTCCATAGTGGTTTTCTTCACTGACAGCTGGGTTCTTGTTAAGAAACATTGTTAAAAAAACTTCTACCCCCTTTTGCCCCTAACTAAAGGGAACTTTTATTTTTCTAAAATTCTAAAGGGACTTAGCCAAGGCCCTAACAAGACTGTTAGTAATTTGGAAAACAATTGTCAATACAAAAATTAGAATTCTAAAGACAATTTAAGAGTTCTGTCATGTGCTCAGGTGGTGACTAAGTTAGTCTAACAAATGCAAAGTTTTATAATCCACCGCTGATCCACCAATGTATGAAGCTGGCTCTGTATATACTATACCAAAACGAGGTATAGTGTGCACAGAGTGTGCACAGAGTCCAGTGGAACCCCAAAGGTAGGCAGAGGTAAAAGTAGATAGCACCTTACTCTCTATTTGTGGTAGTGTGGGCGAGCAGTAAGGCTTTATCAGAGGGTAGTGTTAAGCATTTGTTATGCACACTTTATCAGCAAATGAAGTCACACACTCAAAGACTGAACTCAGATCAATTTTGTTTATATAAAAATATTATTAAGTTATTTTATTTCTAAAACCAAGCCAAACTTGGGGCAGTTAAGTGAAATAAATGCTTCACAAAATCTTATGCAGTGTTTTACAATTGAATGAAAGTTCAAATGCAATTGATTAAATTACAGGTAAGTCAAAATATTGAAAGTACTTTTTAGATTCCTTTTTAAGTTACTCTTTCTAGTCAGAGTGATATGCCTAGATATCACACTAGGACATTTCTTAGAAAAAAGGTTAGTAAAATCAGTTTTGTACAGTTGTAGTTTTTCCGAATTTTTATACAAATCAACTCCACACTTAGAACAATTTTCAAGGGAAAACAGTCTGTATTTCTATGGAGAGAAATGACGTTATCGGTTAACAGGTAAGTACTCGGTCTTTGGGGTTGAGTCTCTGGGCTTAGAACAAGGGTTCTCCCAGGGTCGAGGATGCATTCTCAAAGTATCCTCAGCTGCACTAGGGCAGCCGGGTGCAGAGTGCTGAGGCCCAATGTTAACCAAAGAAGGATAGGGGGCCTCTGGTTGATGGCTGCTCACGAGCAGGCCACAGGGTTGTGGGAGCAAAGCTCCTTGTGTTAGGCTCAGGAAAAAGGGGGATCTGAGCTAGCTCCCAAAGATCTTCTGGAGGTGACCACTGGTTGGAGAGGTACTTTGGGATGCCTGGGATGCTGGGACACCATAGGTTGGGCCACCCAAGGCCATGGGACTTCGGGTGCAGGGGTGTCTTTAGTCGTCGGGTTTTCTTACAAGCTCTGGTCGCGGTCGGAGGATCTTCTAGAAAGAAGCTGCAGGCTTCGCTTGGAGATCCGAGGCAGGTCTGAGATCACTAGATCTCAAATCGGAATCCCCGGGGAGACCTTCTCGCGGTGTTGGGCCACTCGGGCCGTGGGCGTGGGTGCAGAGTTGTGCAGACTCGCAAATTTGGCCAGAGCCAGAGTCTGTGGATGAATAAATCCGGTGTTCATGGGAAATAAAATCTTTTGGGTGGAAGGCAGGGCAGGTCTTGAGGTTGCTGGCTGCAGGACACACTGTGATTTCGCTTCTGCAGGTTCGAGGTGGGGACAGGCGGTAGGGCTGGGGCCACGTCAGTGAGCGTCCTCCTGTTTTATGCTTTAACACGGCTTCTTCGGTCCCTTTTCTTCTTAATCGGTTCTTGTCTGAGGATGCAAGGTTCAGGGGTGCCCCCTAATATTAGATTTAGGGGCATTACAGGTAAGTAAAGGTTGGAACCAATGGGTCCCTTCCTTGGGTTGGGTACACCCCCTATTATGCCACCCTCCAGTGGGAGGGGGTCATATGCCTCATTCTGGTTGGCTGGGTCCTTCCATCTGAGGGGTGGGGTTGGCAAAGGTGCTCACATCTGCCTTCCTCACTTGGTTTCCCCGCTGATTCTCTGATTCTCCTGCCCAAAGTGGGGGTCAGAACCGGTGGCAGCCAGTTGCTAGAAGCAGTAAAAGGCCTTGGGAAGCTCACAGAGTCGACAAGCCTTTTAACCGTCCCCTTCGTCGACCCTGCCCATCCTGGGGTAGGAGGCTTGGCACTTCGTCCCAGGATGTGCATTGTTTCAGACCTCAAAGAGCAGCAGGTTCTCAACCTAGAGGTCCAGAAACATGTCTGGTCGTGGCAGCTGGTAAGCAGCCACTCAGTCTGAACACCAGTGTTTGGTCTTTTTTCAGGGGGCATCTCTAAGATGCCCTCTGTGTGCATTTTTCATTAAATCCCACACTGGCATCAGTGTGTGTTTAATGTGCTGAGAAGTTTGATACCACACTTCCCAGTTTTTCGGTAAAGCCATTATGGTACTGTGGAGTTCGTAATGACAAACTCCCAGCACCATATACTGGTAATGGCATTACTGCACTTACAATACCTAAGAATTCACTTAGACACTATAGGGGCACAGGGCTCATGCACCTGTACCCTTACCACTGGTATAGTGCACCCAGCTAGAGGGGTGGCTGATCAATGCCAGGGCAGTGGGTTTTAGGCATGGCACACAGGGATGTGTGCCATGTTGAGTTGTCACTTTGTTCTGCACCAAAACATGCAGCTTGCAAAGGCAGTGTGTGTGTGTAAAGGAACAGGGGGCCAGATGTAAGACGTACAAAATAGTGCCTTGCAAATTGCGAGTCTTCTGCGACTCGCAATTTGCTAGGAGCTATTTTGCATGTACAACAGTGTTTTGACCACTGTTTGCGATTTCCAATGGGGTCGCAAATTGCGAGGCTCATTAATAATAATGAGCTTCTCGCGATTTACGAGCCCATTGGGAATGACAGGCCCTTCCAAGTATGGTGGCCTGCTGGGTTCATCAGACCACCATGTCTGGGACTGCTTTTAAATGAAGCAGTTTTTTTTAATATGCAGCCCTTTTTCCTTAAAGGAAAACGGGATGCATTTTTTAAAAAAATGAAACATTTTTGTTTCAATTTTTACGGGCAAGTATTAGTACCTGGGACCACTGCTTGCCCTTAATAAATACAGTTGCGAAGAGGAAGGGTCCCCTGGGGACCCCTTCCAAATTGCGACTGCGTTACCACCCTCTTGAAGAGGGTGGTAATTTGCAAGTGTTTTGTGACCGCAATTGCGGTTACAAAACATTTGTACATTGATTTGCAGGCGCAATTAGGAAGGGAACGCCCCTTTCCTAATTGCAACTCGCAATTCCTAAATAGCGAGTCGCAAATAAATTGCGACTCGCTATTTAGGAATTGTACATGGCCCAGACTGAAATTGCATGCGCACACAGGGCGCAAACCCGTTTTTGCATGCAATTCTAGGTTGTACATCTGGCCCAGGGCCTCTATGGGTGGCACAATAAGTGCTGCAGCCCTTAGAGGCTTTCCCTGGCCTCCGTGCCCTTGGTACCTGTGGTACCATTTACAAGGGGCTGGCCTGTGACCAGAGAGAGCCAATTGGGTTTTGTTTTTAATGCAGTTTTAGGGAAAGAACATAGGCACTGGGTACCTGTTTGGCAGGAGCCCAGGGCACACTGAGTCAAAGTACATCAGCAGTTTAGCAAAAAGTGGGGGCAACCATGCAAAAAGAGGGCACTTTCTTACAGTCACAACTACTGAATGACTCAGGGCCCCTGCCAGGCAGGCCAGGGCTGCGGATCCACATCTTCCACTGTTCTCACCTTGCCTGGTGGAGACCACCCAGGATTATGGGTACGGTTGATGGCAGCACAGCTTTCCTCGGAACTCGAAGGGTCTCACAGGGGTTCCACCCAGGGGCCCAGCGGGGTTCCCCCTATTCAGTGTGCTCCTTCACATCTGCCGCCTCAGGTCTCTTGGCTGTGTTCGATAGAGCTATCTAGTGGCGGTCCGTAGTTCCTCCGTCTCACTGCCCTTGGCTCCCCACTTAGTGCCAATATCGGCCCACTCTCCAGCCCTCTCGCAGCAACATGTATGTCACATAAATAAGCAGACTAGACAACTTTTTGTTGGAGAAAAATAGCTGCAGGTTTATTAGCATACACATATGCCAACATGGTGGGTTATCTTACCGGCGATTTAAAGGCAAGCCACCCCTCGCGGCCTACCACCTGATGGGCCAATTTGCATCGTGGCCTTAGCCAATCGTTGCTTAGTGGTTGTGGTGAGGAGATAGCCCGTCCCACTTCTGGTGAACCATTGGTCCACCCTCTTGCTCATGCCCCCCCTCCCCTACGAGGGGCGGAGCGTTCAAGCGACCCCCGGTTGTACAGGTTTCCAACCGCCCGTAGGATGGCGGGGCGCCGTCGCACCCCAGGGGACACCGCACAGACTTCCTGGGGATATTAGGCCTCAGCACCCTTTGTTCTCCTGAAGAGGGTACTCCCGGGTACCTTTCCGCCTCTGGATCGCCCTGTAACTCCGCCTCCAACACAAATAAAAAGATTAGAAGACATTTCCCCCCCACCCTGAAAGCGCTGGGTAAGCGGTAGGGAGGGAAACGGCGACAGGGTGAGGGGACAAAGAGGCCGCCAGGTGGACGGGGCAGGGATATATACTCCTCCCCTGCCCCCACTGGGCAAGAAGTGACGAGCGGGACACCATCAGGGATCTCGGAACACTGGGCTGCCCCGTGTGCCATCTTGTGGCACTAAGGGGCCGCCCTCTTATGAGTGTCCCCTGCAGGGACGTGTCGGTCGGCCAGCATAGTGCCAATATCGGCCCACTCACCAGCCCTTTTGCAGCAACATTAAACAACAAACAGAGAACTAGGGGTCTTAAACAGTGGAATTAGGAACAATGTATACTAATCCTATTGCAAACAATGTCAGTTCAGAAGTGATTACTAGATCGCCATATGATCTGTAAAAACCAGGGTACACACTCATGCAGCCAAAACAGGATCACATGTGATTGTCAGTGAGACTCACAAAGGTCATAATCATGGATTCCCATCAAAAATCTCTTGTAGATCTATATTCTCATCCGGTCATTCAGAAGAACTGAGGTGATGTGTCCCTCAAGCATTGGGACCAAATGCACACCCAGTAGCAAAGAAGTCTCAGTGAGTCAAACCCACAACACTATGTAGACCAAGAATTAGATAGTAAGTATGGGAATAAGTGCAGTGCAAAATGTGTGATAAAGTGGTGACTTAAAACAGAGTGGTGAAAACAGAGATCAGTCAATTTTATTTTAAATGGTTGTTTCACCCTCTGATTAAAACCAAGAACAGTGCAAATGGCGAGACAGTCCTAAACAAATATCGACCGTCTCAAAATAAAGGCTTTTGCAGCAACATGCATGTCACATGAATAAGCAGACAAGACAACTTTTTGTTGGAGAAAATAGCTGCAGGTTTATTAGCATATACATATGCCAACATGGTGGGTTATCTTACAGGTGATCCAAAGGCAAGCAGCCCCTCGCGGCCTACCACCTGATGGGCCAATTTGCATCGTGGCCTTAGCCAATCGTTGCTTAGCGGTTGTGGTGAGGAGATAGCCCCTCTGTTATATCCTGCTCTTCCTCTCTCTTTGTCCCTCCTCCCACTTCCGGTGAACCATTGGTCCACCCTCTTGCTCACGCCGCCCCCTACGAGGGGCGGAGAATTCAAGCGACCCCCGGTTGTACAAGTGTCCAACCGCCCGTAGGGGCGCCGTCGCACCCCAGGGTCCACCGCACAGACTTCATGGGGATATTAGGCCTCAGAACCCTTTGTGCTCCTGAAGAGGGTACTCCCGGGTACTTTTCCGCCTCTGGATCACCCTGTAACTCCGCCACAGCCCTGGGTGTTGCAACCGTCGCAGCCAGGGACCCCACCAAGGCCGGCATTCCTCCTTACTATTTCTAGCGTGCTGTTTATAGAGCCTCTCCCCTAAACAGCAAGAACAGGCCCATGCTTATATTGGGCAGAAGTACCACATTCTCCTCCAAAAGCCCCTTGCGTTCAGGGTGTAGCCTCCCAAGTCTAATGATGGCCAGTCTCCTCTGCCCCCTGGATTTACACATAGCGCAAAGGAACTTCCTGCGCGTCGGCTCCATCGCCTCCCCTACCAAGCGCCTTGCCTATAGAGCGGGGAGACAATACCGACCATTGAAATTACCTGTCCCCCACCAGTGGCTAAGTCCCACTGTATGTTCATTGTGGTCTTTTTTTTCTGGTGCAACATTACGCCGCAATGACCATACCATTTCATAGATATCAAAATATCCTAGTGCACACACAAGATGTCACAAACAGGCTTGAGAGAATAAGAGTAATGTTCCCGTCATAAGACACTGCAACTTTTGCGGAGTGTCAACCTACACTGCCTACCCCGCTTGCTGAACCTTAGGCTGGTCACAAATGCCTGGACCCTGCTACTCGCTTGTGACCCTTCGGAACACTGGGCGGCCCCGTGTGCCATCTTGTGGCACTAAGGGGCCGCCCTCTTTTGAGTGTCCCCTGCGGGGACGTGTCGGTCGGCCAGCATTCTTGCTGGTCGCAGCTGTAATGCTGGTACCTCACCCGGCTCTGTGTCTCTCTTTGACTGCAGGCCAACCCGGAGAATACTGCAGGGGTCTCCGCCACACAGCTGCCCACTGCACAAAGGCCGTATCACCCCGGAGGCTGCCGCTTGACCTCATCTCTCCGCCTCCATTAGCTATGGGGTAGCCCCACCTCCCGCACAGATCGATGCGGCACCGGGGATGGTTGCCAACTCAGAGTGGCTCCTTAGAGAGCAGCTGCCTCTTATTACGGTCTTGCTCTCTCGCTGATAGTTCTAACTTCAGTCTGCCCTGCACGCAAGGACCGGGCTTAGCCACGCCGCACAGGCCTAGCCTTGATCTTCTCTAACAAATCGACTCAGAGCAAGAATGGTCAGGGCATTGGCATCTTCATGACAAGCCACTTGGAGATGTTAGGTCTGCTCGCCATAAGAACGGATATCTTAACAGATTGTTGGGGGATTGTGTGCTTTTGTAAGTAGCCATCTTCCTCTGCAGTTGGTCTACCCACAGAGTATTTTTGTTCATATAACACATAGATTTGTCTTAATTATATATCACGACAGCCCTAAGGCTGAGTATTCTGGTTTTACTAGAAACTTCCACTGTGGGATCAGTTGCTGTAAGATGGATGGTGGGGTGGGGTGGATTGGAGTAGGGTGGGGGCACAGTCTCAGACAGAAATCTGACCAGTTCCTAATGGGGCACTCTGCCTTGGTAACTCAGCACTCTCATGGCCTTGTCTAACACATCTTGATATTGTATTTAATGTACAGTTTTCAAATGCCCGTAACACCACTGTCAAAATGTTAGCACTTATATTTGTAATCAGCTTCTGCATCCTTTGTGCTATGTGCTGGGACATTTATGCAGCATTTTTTTGACATATGGTCAGTCCATATAAAATAAAGATGAGATTGGAGAGAGATGGGATCAGGAGAAAGTAGTTGTGATATGGCTCTAGAAGGGAGCTCAGGATTAAGGGTAACGATATGAGGCTGAAGTGATTTGCTTAGTTGTAAGATATAATATAAACTCAACTTTTAGAAACAGGAACACTGTAGGACACCCATTCAAATAAAGGCTTTGAGGTAGAACATTGAGTGCCTCACAACCGCACAACAAAGAATGGACAAAGCCAAAACAGAAAAACATTTATTTACAAAAGCTCAGATCCATTTACAAACAGAGGTGCACGCAAGGGAAACAACCCTGCAACAAACACCTAGAAAAACACCTAGAAAAACAACAAGCAACAGACAATGCTCTGTGTCGAAGGTGAACTATGACTTTGGTGCAGGCCCAGCATCGCTGCTGGAGAAGGGGGCAACTGTATACATAGCAGGAACTCTAATCTATTTAGGCTCTAATCTTACTTAGACTTTGGCCTAGAGTGAAGGCTTCTTCATTGAGTTGATCCAGCATCAAAAATATTGAATCACCAAGTGAACAATTGCCAGCAGCAAGAGCTCACAGTACTAGGTTACTCTCTTATACACTGGAAGTAGCATTTTGCCACTGCAAAGGAGTTATGGTTTCCTTTGCTACTTTTTATGTTTATTTGCAGTGTTTTCAACAGCAGTCGTTTGTTGTCTTTCGGCTACGTCAAATCACTAAAATGCACAACTGGTTTATCCACTTTTTAAGTAGTTAGCTGCATTGTCAGAGAAGTGGAATGGAAATTGTCTGTAGTTAAGGTACCAGCTTGGCCTGAAGAGGATCAGATAGAGAGTAGGTTAAGCATTAAATAAGGTTATTTAAGGTAATGGGCGAGGGTGTTGAATTTGATCCCTTAGTTATACAGCCCAGGCTAGAGGTAACGTGGGTTGTAGTTTGGCCTTCTTCGATCTTTATAATATATATTGAAGAGAGAACGTCTTCAATGGGGCTGTTGATTAGTGGCAGGAATGTTTGTTAAGTTAACATTTTCTTTATAATGTACCTTTTTGGGATTTGTCCTCCAGTGCAATAAATCATTGGTCAAAGTGAAGTTGAGTGATCGTGGCTGTTAAGAGTCGCTAATCTGAGGTAGATGGTGTTTACCTTTTGATTCTTGGGCTCTTTTATTCCCTTTTGTTTAAATTTTTAGAGGTTAGTCCAAGGATTCACAAAACTTTATTGTCCACTTTTGTTCGCAGACTCTGCTTCATGAGGTATTCACAATAGCTGCAATCCGGAATCACACTTGGTCTGACTGTGATTGTGAGAGCTATTCACATCTGCTTTGTCATTGGTCCTGCCTCTGTTGTATCTTCCTGTTCAGCATCTGAAATAGGAATAATTGACATTAAAAAGTGCATCTGTGTAAATACTATGCCACTTCATAAATTTAATTGTGGTAAATAGTAGGAATAGATATAGTGTCTCTGCAGTTCATGAGCACACAAAAGCTTGTAGTCAAAGGTGTGTTTGATAGAAACTTGGTATAGTGGTACCTAACGTTCAACTACTCTTAAGAAACATCTATACCAAATAGATACCAATGTTGTTAATCTTATCTCCCAGGTAGAATAATGTCTGAAATAATAAACCCAAAATATTTTTTTTTGTTATTATGTTATTGCCACAAAACATGCAGTCACTGCAAAAAAAAGTTTAAAGTCAGGTTTCTGGTAGGGTTTCTCAGTCCAAACTTCAACAGCAACATAGGAGAGTAGGAAGGGACTAACGATAAACAACGGAACATACAGACACAAAATAGTATCCTGTGGGGAACAGACTTAAGAGCTCTCTTAACTATTTTCTACAGAAGAAAAACATGAAAATGGGACAGTGATAAATATTGAGAAAACTCTTCAAAAATAAAGTCCTTTATTTGAGTATTTTTAAAGCTTATTATGATCAAAGTGAAATATCCCAACCTCTGCAGTGTAAGCATATGGCGTGTGGTAAAATTGGGACGTTGCAGAGGTTCCCAAGAAGGCACCCAATGCTCCAAGAAAAAAAGCACAAAATATAATGTGCCATGTGGGAACATTATACTTTGTACTTGTAGTGTTTGGTCCCCAGTTCCCAATGGCTATGGGGCAGAACACTCCCCTAAAAAAGAAATAAGGTCTTTGATTTTGTCTGCTATACCTCTAGCTATCAATGAAGTGGTCACTGAGAAACCGTCAAAGAATAAGTATGAGAATGTATGTAGGTCAAACAAATATTTTAATACAAACCTTATTGGCTCTAAAATTGTTATTGAACCACGAGCAAACTGCACTAATTCATCATTAGAGGTTTATATCTTCAAACCATCACTTTCACTAATGTGGCACAGCAGGACCATATAGTAAGCATGATTTTTTTTATTTAGGTTGCCAGAGTTAAGGGTCTACAATGAAAATATAATGGTAGCATAGCAGTTCAGAGGTTAATATCTAAAGCTGGGGAACATATGGAGTATTTTTTATGAGAATGATTTGAAGAGCTGAAGGGCAATGGGAGTGGTGGAAGACAGCATGTAGCACCACTGAATCATGATAATTGTAGCAGGCAAATACAAAATTCTTAGGTTACTAACTGAGGCCAGGGGGAATTGTTCTAGATAAATGAATCTTAGATAGTGCATTCTTTCTAGGTTGATGGGTGGAAAGCATAGGATGTTAAAGGCAATGTCCTAACACATTTAGAGAAAGAATGGCCCCATTTGAAAGATGTGGATGACTTAAAAGATCCTTCCTGTTTCAAGCATAGTTAAGCCACAGGAAAGTGTTATCTAAATCCACCAATTAGTTAGTACTAATCTCCTAGGGAGACTAGGATATATTCACAAGACTTATAGACTTCCTTTTATACTAAAACCACAAGCAAAATTCTTGCAGAAATATTAAAGCCAAGCAAAGTCAATTTACCCTCCACATTAATCGCTTGGCAGTTTAATTAATTATTAACAGAGAAAATATATTTTAAAATTCTTTGAGAAAAGAATGATATGTGTGTCTTCAGACCGGAGACCACCATCTCTCCATCCCCCAGCTAAAATTAAATGACAGAGACCTCTTTACTTTTAGACAGTTGTTTTACTGGGTAAATTAATTATTACATGTAATCTGTGAGGCAGTAATCAGTGTTTTTTAATGTCATTTTTACTGTACTGTGGTAAATTAAAATGTGATATTCACACTGTAATAGGTATTTGAATGTGTCTTTATTATTACAGCGGATTTAAATAATTTGCTGTTGGGACACATTTACAGCAGCGGTCCATGCAGGTAAAAGTGGTGAGGCACTGGGGCCGGGTGGGGGGATTTCGACAAATGATGACAAGGGAAAATTAATTATATATTTAATTTTCCCTTGTGGTCGTCTGTCGAATCCCCTCCCCATCGCTCTTACCTGCACGGGCCACGGCTGCACATTTAATTATCACTGCCATGATGGTGGGGGAAAGCTTGTGTGAGACACGTCCGTCAGTCTATCATGTATATGTCTATAGTTGTGTCTATGTGTATTTAAACTTTTTTAGCTAGGCATTGCAAATCTATGCTCCCAGATTGCAGGCTTTGATAGTTCTGCATCACACCTGAATAAGTTGACCCAGGTATAGAAAGATGAAGTCTAGACTCACGTAGCAACATTTCCAGAGAATGCCAATGCTGCTTTAGGCCCGCCCCCACCCACTCGAGAAGTGTACTTGCCTGGGGGTTCCTCAGCTTTATCTATTTTGTCTTGGTTAGACTCCAGCTCCTCTTGCTTCTCCAGATGTTCTTCGTCCAAAACTAGGAAGTCCTCCGGGGGCCACCGTAGCTCGCCACTCTCCACCTCACACATATCAGTGGGCTCCACTACGATGGAGGGCAGGCGGTCCCGCACCTTAATCTGCCCCTCATATGAGTCACAAGGGTCCGGGAAGATCTAGGGGAAGCAGTGAGAATGAAACAGTTGGATACATAGCACTCTGTTCACAACCATATATGGTACTCCTGATGTCAGCACACCTAAACCTCACATGCCGCTTGTGGTAAACTTGGGACTCATGCACCTGAGGCTATCAAACCTGCAACAGATACAACTCATCCTCCCTCCTTTGATGAAGCCTCGGTGCCTCTATACACATGGTAGGGCATGTAGCTCTCACCCCTCTGTACCTGGAAAGGTATTGTGCTTGCACTGCTCCTGCGCTCCAGACTCTCAGGACCTATCTCATGGCCTTTAATCAGCTCGGTCATCACGGCGCCTGCAGTGAAAGAACACAAGGCGTCACTAAGCATCAAAAGGATGAATTGAAACTGCAACACAAATAGGAGCACTTCAAAAGGGAAATTCTACTAGAAAAAAAAGCTAATTATAAGTATTTTCTTTCAGAAATATCGTAGCCAGAATATTGACAACCACATTATTATGAAGGATATGTATGTTATGTTAAACAATTTATAGAGCGCCTATATACCCTCGGGTGTCTGGGCACTAGCAAGCAGCTTAAGCACAACTGGAAGAGTCCTAATTGGAATTTAATGATTACAAGTCATGTGTTCAGATCCTTTCTGAAGGCAAGCAAGGAGGAAGCAGCCCTGATGTGAGGTGTAAGCAGATTCCAAGTTTTGGTAGCCCCAATAACAAAACTGCTTCCTCCCCATTTGACCTTCTTGAATCCAGCGACCCCAGCTTTCTTTGCCCCTATTGATCGAAGATTTCTGCTGGGTTCATACCATTTGCAAGCTTGCCTCAGGCATTCAGGGCCAATATCATGCAAGACCTTGTAAGCTATACAGTTTTCCTTGAAATGTATGTGGTTCCTAACTGCCAGCCAATAAAGCCCTCTGGTAGCTGGTGAGACTGATTGGAATTTGGGAATACCCAGGAGCATCCTGGTCACTGCGTTGTGCAGGGTTTGCAATTTATTGAGATATTGTTCTTGCAGATTTAAGTACAATCCATTGCAATTGTCAACTTTTGACAAAACTAGGGTGGTAATTAAGGTCTTCTTATCATCTGGGGGAATGAAAGGGAGGATGTTCTTAATCATTCTCAAGGTGTTGAATGAGAATGAAACCACAGAGTTAGTTTGACTAGCATAATTTAGCCTGTCATCAATCACGACTCCTAGGTTCTTTGCTGTAGTTGGAAGTGGTCCCAACTCCTGCAGCCAGCTGGATGGGACCCACAATTGGGGATTATTTCTGAAAAGAATCACCTCGGTCTTACCCTAGTTTAGCCTTGGACAATGGTTTCTCATCCAGTCACTGATTGCCTGCATGCAATCATGGAAATTGACACCAATGATGTTTACATTGTTAACAGCTGACAGCACAATTTGTGTTTTATCTGCTTAATAGGTTAGAGAAAACTAAAGGATTGAATTAGTGGTGCTAGCTCCGTTACTTAGAGGTTAAGCAATGTAGGACTAAGTGAGGACCCTTGTGGAACTCTGCATGGCAGAGAAAATGGTTTAGAGGTGTAAGCGTCTAGAGCAACAGTTTGCTCTCTTCCCTCCAGGAAAGAGCTTAAAAGGGCAAAAGCCTACTGTTTTATACCTGTCACGTCACAACTGTTTATCAAAACAGTATGGTTGACTGTATGAAAATCCGCAGGAAGGTCGAGGAGAATAAGGACCGCAGTTCCTCCTTTATCCAATGTGCTCCTTATTTCCTCGGTAGCCTTGATCAGAGTGGTCTCCATGCTGTGTCCAGGTCTGAACCCAAACTTAGTTGGGTCCAAAAGATCGTTGTCCTGGATGAATTGCATCAATTGTTGATCCATCACTTTCTCTGCAATTTTTGCAGTAAGTGGTAGTTGGGAAATGGGGCAATAGTTAATAGGATCTTCTGGGTTTATACTCAGTTTCTTCAAAAGAGGAAGGATTGAGGTTTTTTTCCAGAGTGACGGAAAATTTCTAGTCACAAACATAGAGTTAAAGATGCTAGTTACGGTAGTGGCAATAGGCCCGGGGATTCGTTTTACCATAGAAGGTGGACATGGGTCGGATGGAGACCCTTATTTAGCAGAGAGTATTAGCCTGTTCACCTGGTCAGGTGTAACTGAAGAGAATTCAGAGAGAGTTGTTTGTTCAAGGCTATCCTGAGAACATTATTGGTAGAAGTGGGTTATAGGAAGAATCTTCCCTAGAGGTTGAGTTTTCATGAGTGGCGAATTTTTTATAGATTTGGTCAACCTTATCACGGAAGCAGTAGGCAAGTGAGTCGCAAAAAAGTTGACTGCTGTTTGCTCCTTTGTTGCTAGTAAGTTTGATAAGTTTAGTAATTACCTGAACTAATTCCCTTGTATGCCATTATATAAGAGGTATATAATGGCATAGGCTGTGCTACAAACTGTTACTTGAGGACTTCGCATGCATCTTTATGACCTCAAAGACACACCTGTTGAAGCACAAACAAATGCAGTATCTTCAAGAAAAGTATTACATAGTAACTAAGGGATTGATTTAGACCCTGGTGGGAGGCAACCATCTGTCAGGGTGGTGAAGGTCATCTCTTCTACCATCAAGCAGGACAGCCTCTCACCAGATTCAAAGATCACTGCCATCCTTGCCGTGATCTCAGAGCATTAACAGGAGGTGCCGCCACCGCGGCTTTTGTGAAGGTGCAAATAGTTTGGTGCGGGCTGGCATGTTTCTAACAACCGTGCACCACACTTTTTTGTTTCTCAGATACAAAACCAGAAAAATAAAAGGTGTAGAGGTCATTTTTTTTCTGTCTGTCACTGTGGGGTTTTATCTGGTGGTGATGGACAGAAAGAAAGGGCACCGATCTGCCCACTCTATATAGTGTAGGTGGTCTGATGCATGTACTCTGATGGTTCCTACTTCGTCAGAAAACTCACTCATATATGAGCGGCCAAACCAAGGGTGTGGTGGGTAAGTCCCTCCTTCATATTTGCGATGGAATGCATTGTATACTAAAACTTTAAATCAAGTGCTTAATCTTATAGGAAAAAAGAGGCTTGGGTGTATTACATTTAGGAGGAATAGTAGACATGATTGCTGAGTAATGAGACACACACTGAAGAAAAAAACATGCAATTAGTACATGTAAAAATAGAAACAGGCCTATATTTACCAACATTTGCGCAACACTGTGCAGAGTGAAAATTTGTAGCACAGGGTTGTGTGAATGTTAAACAATTGTACTGCTAGATTTGCTATGAGTCACACACTGATGGTGTCATCTTCAACTGCTGTGTATAAAATGCTTATTTAGCATGATACTAAATGTGCCATGATTAAGAGCAAGCCAGCTGTGTCTACAGTTTACAGTGCACGTTTGTGATGACTATCAACAAAGGCTAAGCCACGTAAAACATGTTATTTTACGTTATGAGTGGCAATACCATACAATACTCCACTTGTTCTTTTTTGTCACCTGGTTTGATTCGGTTACATTATGGGTCACTCGATGATATTCAAAAATAGGTGAGAGCAGAGATTCTACTCTCTGTTGGAGGTGTGCACATTTACACTTGGACTTGATTAGGTCCTGTTCACTGGTTCATCAAAGTTCAATAAAGTTTTCAACAAAAAAAAGTTTTTTCAAATTCTTCCAATGAAATATTTATTCCATATTTCTCTTCATTCAATATATAATTCAAATAGTTGCGAGATTCATTACTTAAAGCATTTCGACAAAACCCAATGCATTTCGGGTCAAACCTGACCCTTCCTCAGGGGTCTCTAGGGAAAGAACAAGCAAACATTTTTGAGCCCAAAGCTATGTTTAAGAATAGTCATAATAATTATTTCATGATTGACAACACAAAGTTCTACAGCGAAAAACATTGACACTTATGTAACATTAGCATTTTCAAAGACACGTAATTGCCAGTCAATTTCTAATTTGACCACACAGTAATCTCACCCCTGATGGATTGTACTGAATCCGACTGACGTAAAACAGTTCTGAAATATTAAACCTCCTTTCCACTGTTGAATCTTATTAACTGTCCCATCATAGTTAAACCGCTATGTCAAATGAAAAACACAACACTGTTTTAACTTCTGACTACTAAGTGTTCTATGACAGAAACGGCTCGCGTTTGTGTTGTCAATCATGAAATAATTATTATGACTATTCTTAAACATAGCTTTGGGCTCAAAAATGTTTGCTTGTTCTTTCCCTAGAGACCCCTGAGGAAGGGTCAGGTTGGACCCGAAATGCATTGGGTTTTGTCGAAATGCTTTAAGTAATGAATCTCGCAACTATTTGAATTATATATTGAATGAAGAAAAATATGGAATAAATATTTCATTGGAAGAATTTGAAAAAACTTTTTTTCGTTGAAAACTTTACTGAACTTTGATGAACCGGTGAACAGGAACAAATCAGGTCCAAGTGTAAATGTGCACACCTCCAACAGAGAGTAGAATCTCTGCTCTCACCTATTTTTGAATATATGCTGGCAGTGTTTCCAGACAAAACACTTCAGGAGGGAGTCGCACAACTTTAAAAAAAAGTTTCAAACAGTGATATAAATCAAGATAATAAGAGTGCAACTGATGGACTTGTAAAAGATTCACTCAATGATATCTTATGAGCTTCCTGATGACCTGAGTAGCTGCTTTAACGTTACAGTCTCTCCATCAACCACAGAGGTTGCCCTTTAAACCCCAATGACTATTCTGTGGCTTCATAGCTTTTTTATGACCTCACTAACAGTTCCAAGCTTTTATAGGCTGCTATTTGACCTGTTGTGCTTCCTTAAGGCCACAAAGGCGGCTCTAGGGATATATTAATCACTCTATGGCCTAAGCCACTTTATCACCCTATTGGAGGCACTATGACCTTAGATTTCTCTGTGATGGTATAAGCCACTTTATGACGTCAATGGCTGCTCTACCACATCCCAGACTGATCTGCATCCTCAGAAGATTTTACATCAAGGCCTGGAGGCCAATATTATGCATTATCCCTTTTATTGCTCCCCAGACAGCAGCAACAAACAAGAATTAGAATTAGAACTCTTCCAACTTCTAGACCTCTGAACATGCTTATACACATTGAACTGGCAGCCATCTTTCTCTTTTGTTGCTGCTCAGTTCAGATAAGTCACTTCATAAACTGTTGGGAGTGTACAGTTGATTTAATATGTTTTTAAAAATGATCTTGGACCTTATAGGTCACTCAATGACAATGCTGGCTAGTCTCTGATCTCACAGGCCTGTGTCCTCACAGACCACTCAATAGCTTTGCAGGCCAGTATATGTTCTCAAAGGACACTCTGTGACAGTACAGTTTAGTCAAAGACCTCACAAGCGGCTCTGTGGCCTCACAGGCTGCTTTGAGCCTGATGATCCGATAATTCCACACAACTCTGCAGACGGACCTGCGCCATAAGAAGATTATATCAAATCTACAAAGGAGAACAAGCATTGCTCTTACCGACTGGTCCAGAGTCGTCAGTTCTAGCAGCACTGTGCCCTGGGTTCTCAGCACCCCAGTTGCAAGTTCCTTCAACAGCCAGAATATAAGATCACAAGCGGAAAGAAACCTGTCTCGACAGATCACTTTCTCATCCCATCTAGGCTATGTGTGGTTGTGATGCAATAACCCACATCCTTTTGTGTGCGATTGCAAATCTTGCCACTTTTCACAACTGCAGGCCTCAAGAGCCACCCAGTAAAGATGCTAGCACATCAAATTGTTCGCCAAGCTCAAAACAATGCAATGAGACTAAGCAATCTGATGGCTCTCTGCAAACAACAGAAGTGCCACCATCATAGCATGCTCAAGCTCAGACGGCGCTCTTCAAAATGCCTTGAGATTTAAGGCAAGCTAAAGCATACAACTGGGTGTAGGTTAAAATATATGAAGTCGGTTATACTTAGCTTTACGTCAATTCCATAATAAAAATAAATTGGTAGTCGGTATTTATAGGTTAACAACATCTTTGCATTTCACAGTGCAGTGAAAAAAACTGCATCAGCTTTGGCAATATGCCTTCATGCCCTTCATGTTTCAGCTTACGGATCGCTATTCAAACCTATCACCCTGAGATTTATCCTATGTAGTTAAGCAAATGCACTAAAGCTCAGCACCTAGAGGTGGTTCCTCTCCCTTTGTGTGCTACATGAGAGACATATTGTGCTACTTGCTGCACAATGCAGTAACATCATTATTCTGTAGTAGCATTATGTAAACAAGCACTGGCAATGGCAGTTGGTCTGGCATATAACAAAGTGCCTCCTGTGTCACTTGATCCGTTTAGGCACTCAATAGTTCATCATACATGTACTCTGCACTCATCTTTGCACCCATATATCTAATCTTCCATCCACTGACTCCTTCTTCCATTGACCCTCTGACCCAATTGCAATATAACACACAAATTCATAAACATACGGAATGGTAAACATTCCTCATGGCCACAATCCTCACATCTGTGCTGCTGCCAGAGAAAGACAAGCACCAAAAATGATCTAGTTATCTGAGACACTTTTACAGCATTACAATTTCATGTACGAGCCTTTGAAAGTCAAATCACAGGAAGCTGGATCACTAAATAAAATGATCACAGTTGTGTTAATGTCAATCATTCTTTTTGTGGAAGAACACAACTTCTGCCCAATCAAAACATGTACTCCTGGCTCCCAACATGTGGGTGGAGGCAAAGCCCCTGTCCAGTGATCCTCACGTAATTCTTTGGCGACAGCTGTGCTATCAAACCAGACCACAAAACTGGATTAGATATGTAAAGTCTCAATTTTCCCTGCTGATCAGATACATCTATAACAGTGAAATGTAACAAAACAAAATGGCCATAGAAAACATTGGCTAGGCACTAGAATGTGCCACTCTTGGTATTTAGGTAGGATTACAGGTACTTACGCAACATTTTTTAGCTCGTCTGTTGCTGTAGGCTTTGTGTGAAGCCCGAGGAAGAGCCAGGCCAAGATACCTCCACTGGACATAGGCAGGACGGGGACAAGGGACTTGGGGTAGGAGAGGTTGGGGGCAAACAACCAGTGCTGCGGATGTCTAGTGGTGGGCGGGTCTCAGGGCTCGGTGATTCAGTGCTGTGGTCTTCGAATGCTTGGGTTTGTTGTTGCCTCTTCAGACCTCTGGGATCATTGTGGCTCAGTGCTGTGGTCGTGGGTGGGGGTCTGTCTTCACCCTTTCAGGTGTCAGATGGCATGGCCGCTCAGTGCTGTGGTCTCATGGGAGTGGGAGCCTGCTGGTCATTTTTTCAGACCTTGGGAGGCTTGCAGGCCACAGTTGTGCTTCTGATGTCTGAAGTTCTAGCAGCCAGCACTTCCGGTCGTCGAGTGTTCCATGTCAAATTTTGTAGGGACGACGGTCAGACTTTCAGGTCCCAGGCTCGGGTCTCTTCGAATTTTCGGGCCTCAGAAGGACTCGCGTGTCTGGAGTTTGCTGTTTCAGGCCCCACGTGGCACGCGGTTTCTGTTTCAGGATTCGCGTGCCGGGAGGCTGCTGTTCCAGGTCTCGCGGGCGTTAGACCGGAGCCAACAGTTTGGAGTCTTGTCTCGCGGACACCTACACGGCTATACAATGACGCGGTGCGCGCGTGATTGAGCAGAGGGAAAAGGTAAGCCGCTCTCCTGGGATTAACGTCGAATGGACGCACAGGAGGCTCGTCGGCTTCTGCAGGATAATCCTCGGCACCTTCTAATCCAACCCCCCCACCTTCGTCATTGCAAACGGAGACCCCCTCATTCCTAACGGGCGGCTCCTTGACTTTCGTATAGATCTTCACGCAGCTTTGCCAAAGCGCCTGAGTTCTGACGTGCATCACCATTGACTATTTCATTTCTGAGTCCTACACACGCACCTGCAGCCAGTGCACCTTAGTTCTACCCGGCAGCACCCGCGAGATTGAACTCCAGTAAACAGCACATATATCTGCCCACGTGCCTATTACATACCAGTGGCACCAACAATCCTCCAGTACTTTGAGGCACACACCGCTCTGTTGGTAGCAGTGCACTTCAGTCTACCCCTTGGCTGCTAGGCCTCCCCCAACCCCCTGCTAAGCCTTTTCAGAGCTGCCAAGGTTACAAATTGCTATGTGTGAAATTTTCATAATTATCACACATTATATCGCTTCCTCAGTGTTAAACTGAAGCGCAGCAGTATAGGAATGATCCATTTAGGAAATATGGTAGCCAGTAAGCGGTATGTACATGGGGCCTCTCAGCTCCTGGAATGTAAACAACATAATATAAGGGTGGCCAGCAGCATCAGTGAAAGACAGTCATCTGGGAGTCATGTCATCTGGGAGTAGGGGAGCTAGGAGCATGATAGGCAGATTAAAGATGCGCTCTCACCTGACTTCTCTGTGGTGCCGGCCGCAACAAAAACTAAATCGTCCAAGATCCTTCTGAGAAAAATGGTACCTCACTTGTGTGGGTACGCCTATTACCCGCAACAGGAAATGGCCCAAAACGCAACGTGGAAACACCACATTTTCACAGTGAAAACTGACCCTCTTTTTGCAAAGTGCCTAGCTATAGATTTTGAACCCTAGCTCTTCCGGCACCTAGGGAAACCTAAAAAACCTATACATTTTTGAAAATTAGACACCATGGGGAATCCAGGTTGGGGTGACTTGTCTAGCTCTCACCAGGTTCTGTTACCCAGAATCCCCTTCAAACCTCAAACTTTGTAAAAAAAACCATTTCCTCACATTTCTGTGATGGAAAGTTCTGGAATCTGCGTGGATCCACAAATTTCATACCACCCAGGTATCTCAATAAAAATGGTACCTCAGTCGCATGCGTGGGTCAAGTACCTGCGACAGGCAAGGGCCCAAAATGTATTGAGGAGACATCAGAATAACCTATCATAAAACAACCTAGTTTTGCAAGGGGGGGGTCAACTGGGTTTTTGGCCCTGGGCACGGTAGCCATCTTGGGAAACCTACCAAACCCACACATTACTGAACACTAGACACCCGCGGGAGTACAGCAAGCTAGGGGTTGCCTGGGCCCCCAATGTTTTCATACCCACAATCCCCTGCAAACCTCAAATTTAGCTGAAAAAGATTTTTTTTCTCAAATTTCTTTGTGGGAAAGTTCTTGAATCTGCATGGATCCACAAATTTCCTACCACCCAGCGTTCCCACAGGTCTCTGATAAAAATGCGTACCTCACTCACGTGGGTGAGTCAAGTACTCGCAACAGGCAAGGGCTCAAAACATATTGAGGAGACCTCAAAGTTACCGATCACAAAACAGCCTGATTTTGCAAGGGGGGGGTGCAGCTGGGTTTTTGGCTCCGGGCTCGGTGGCCATCCTGGGAAACTACTAAACCCACACATTTCTAAAAATTAGACACCCTGGGGGAGTCCAGCGAGGTATGGCTTTCATGGAACCCCCAACGTTGGACACCCACTTGTGTGGGTGTCCAATGCAGAATTGGCTAAAAACTTAACTTAAACATAATGTAGTGCTTAGAATTCTCGGTGCTATACCCTTAATTCTTATGTTTTTGTCTCTTCCCAGTCACAGGCCTTTGCCCCATCCTCACAAGTGCAATATCATTTCACTCGGGAGACTGAGAAGAACGCTGTGGAGTAAGACATTTGTACCGGCACTGTGATTCCACGTTGGGGATCCATACAAGCCATACCTTGCTGGACTCCCCCGGCTGTTTAGTTTTCAGAAATCTGTGGGTCTGGTAGTATCCTAAGAGGGCCGCCAAACCCGGGCCTAAAAACACAGGTGACCACCCTTGCAAATCCAGGTTGTTTTGTGATAGGGAATTTTGAAGTCCCCACAATACGTTTTGGGCCCTTGCCTGTTGCGGGTACTTGACCCACCCATACAAGTGAGGTACCATTTTTATCGGGAGACCTGGTGGAACGCTGAGTGGTAGGACATTTGTGTCAGCCCGGTGATCCTACAACTTTTCCACACAAACATTTGAGAAAAATATGATTTTTTCATCAAAATTTCAAGTTTGCAAGGGGGTTCTGGTTAGGGAAACGTTAGGGGATCCACGCAAGCCAGACTTTTCTGGACTACCCCAGGTCTCTAGTTTTCCAAAATGTGTGGGTTTGATAGATTTTCCTAGATAGCCTCTGAGCCCGGGACCAAAACTCATGGGACCCACCCTCCAAGACCAGGTAGTTTTCGGATACATGGTGGATATCTGCGATTTAGTGCCCCATGTCTTGCCCTACATCTCCCCTTACAATTCCACAGCTAAAACCCAAACTGAGCTCTACTAATGAACTCAAGCCGAGCATGCATCACCTCCTGCTATTAATTTAATGGGACACATAGCTCTTCCAGTGCACCTCAGTCCTGACCCTAACACACTTTTGTGACCAATACCGTCTTCCTACATGTGTATCTCACACCTGACCCTGCTATACCACATCTGTGACTGCAAACAGCCCTGTCCATGCATCCCCTCTACGTCCTGCAGCACCTTATTCTTTCCCAGTAGTCAGATCTATACACAGCTCTGCCAGTACTCCTCAGATCTAAATTTTTCATATGATCCTATAATCGCACCTGGGGTGCCTTCCAGTAGGCGTTGCTATTGTTAGTGCAGCAGGTGCAGTGGCACTGGGACACAAGGTTTGAGGGCCTGCTACACCCCAGTTACACTGTTGTTCACTGCTCAACTGGAAAAACACTTTGGGGCTGATACACCCCAGTTATTACTGTTGTTCCCAACTCAACTGGGGAAGTATTTTTTTTTTCTTACTTGTAGTAAGATGCAATGCACCATCGCCTTCTTCAGCCACCTATATGCTCCTCTTCGTATTTTGAATGGCCTGTATAGCTTAAAACTAGGCTGCTCTAGTGCAGCTGTTTTAGGTTTTGCTCATATACCATACTGTATTTTGGGATAGGACCTGAACGGCTAACCATTTTGACTTGAACATGTGGGTAGGACTGGCATCACTGTCCCTTGTTGATATAATTCTTGCAGGAATCCGAAAGCACGAAATAATCACCAGAGGTGTCGTCTTCAAATTTATTCAGAACAAATCTACATTATTGGGCCATCTTGATCATGTAAGTGGAATCACAGGAAGTGTCATCACAGGAAGTGTTATCACAGGAAGTGTTATCAAAGAAAGTGGCTATGCAGGGTTGACTTTGCTAGAGTTAACATTTCAGGAAATTACATGTCATATGTAGGATTGTTTGGAACACATTGGGCAGGTAGAAGTGATAATGGGAAAATGACTAACATGCTTGATATGGATGTTATGCCATGGCTATCTATACATCTCTTACTACCCATGAGGAGGTCTCAAGGTGCTTTTTGTGCTGGTAGCACACTATTCCATAGAGCACAGGATACTGATTTAGTCAAGCTCAAGGATCATAGTTAGTATTGCTATTTCTGATGGATACTTCTAACCACAGATTCCTCACCTAGTGAATAAGCCTCAGACTGGTCAGACTGGATCTGAAAAATGTTCTTTGAAATTTTTGCCAGTGTGTAAGGTACATGTCCCCCACCACCCAAAACAACAGGGTTCAAATGTTGTGAGGATTGCCACAATTAAATTTCTGTGACGGACCCTCAAGAGGTCTGTCTCGCGTTTGGGCTCCTCACCCAACTCAGCATTGTGCGACAAATGCACTTGGGTGAATCTTAAGGCCATTCGGGGCTACGAGGCCAAGATTTACCTTGGGGAACATCTGAAAAAAGCAGGAAAGGCCCTGTCCCACTCAAAGTTGAGTGTGCGGTCGAGTTCTTGTTCTCTAGACCGATCCCACAGGTGCTCTTCTTATCTTACAAAGTCATCCGGTAGGACTAAGAATAAGCAGCATAAGAAGATGAAGCACGGCTTCCTTTTGTCCCACCACTTCCACCACGAGGAGTTGTGTGGTGCCCGAATCAAGTTATGTTGAATTGGATACACCCAATGGGCAAGTATTGGCTTACTTATAAGTCCCTAGTATATGGTACCCAAGATACCTAGGGCATGTAAAACTGAGTATTCACCCAGGACTGCTGCACTGTTTGTGCCACCCTGCATGTGACAGAGACAGAATGGACCCCAGTCTGCCACTCCAGACTGACAGGGTAATATGTGACACTACAAGTACGACTTTGCCTTTACACCTAATGGCAAAGCCACCACTTCCCTTTAGTAATACATGTCTTCCCTAAGGAAGGCCTATAAAGTCCTATAGCATGGAGGTGTATATTACTAAGTAAGACATTTGATTTTCAATACGTCTTAGCAGCAACACTTTCAAATTGTTGTTTTGCTGTGGAAAACTTAGGAGCCCCATTGGCTACCACAGGGTTAACGGATAGCACCCCAGTCCAGCTAGCTTCTGAACGGGACCACCTAACAAAGTAAATAAGGTATCAAATTAATTGTGACATTAAATCCAACCTGATACTCAGGCCAGATTTAAAGTCACTATTAAAGTTAAGAAACTTTTAGAAATGAGCCACTTTGCACTCCAGCTAGTCCAGTGGCCTCACAAATGCACCAACACATAGACAGGTTTCTGACTACCTGGGTAGATGCGTGAATGACTCCCAGGCCCCGGAGCGAAGGTAGTTGCCACAGAGCAAGGTGTCACCTCGTCTCCCATGATGGCCCCTCAGGATGTTAGCCCAAATGGCAAGCTTCATAGGTGAAGCTGCGTTTGAAGGAACACTTGTGACAACATCGCTTAGCAGGATGAATTTTGTTCCTGCAGACAATTAGGAGACAGAGCTAAGGGAGGGAAACCTGTGTCCAAACCAGTTTTCCCGTGGGCATGTTACCAACTGGTAGCCACACCTCTAGGGGGGCTACCCTGCTCCCGATGACCAAAGAATGGTTATGCCATCTCGAAAGGGGCAAAAGTGGGGCACTCTAGTATAGCCAGATGTCACACATCACAGGAACTTCATCACCAGAGAGGAGGGGACCCAGTAAACAATTGGCTAGTGACCGCATGGTTCCCACAGAGCACTTTCCTTGGATAAGTAGGGCACCCCTAGCACCCTGTCCCTCAGTTCACTCTGGAGGACAGAAGAGGGCCTAAGAAGGACTGCCCTGCTGCCTTTTATACACAAAAAGAGAAGCTGCTCCGTTGTGAAGACTGCACCTTCTGTACTTTTGGGCTAGCGAAACTCGGACTGTGCCTGCTGCTGCGGCAACGGGGGAAAGTCAATTTCCTGCCTTCACCAACAACAGTGACTTCGAGGATCAGTCAGTTGATGTCCTGTAACCAGCTCCAGGTCAACAAGAGCTGAAAGAGCCCAAATGCACAAGTTGGTAGCCACCACAGAAGTTGTGCCATCACCAGGGCTGGCTTTAGGGCAGTGAAACTGTTGGTGCCGCAGTGGGTGCTGACTTGGAGGAGGGGCACTGACCTCAGTGGGAAGACGCTGTGTTTTGCAATAACTTAAGATTTAAAAGCACCTGTTCCAGAGTTACTTGTGTGTCCATCTTTCAGGCAGCAATAAAGATGTCAATATAACTCTTGTGATTAATGTTCCTGCTGGAGAGAGAGATCTGATTTTTGTCTAGTGGCAGAGGGGTGATATACCTGCTGCAAAGAACAAATCTGTATTTTAAGTGGAGATCTGAGTGTATTAGTAAAGACATTCTTCACAGAGCTTTAAAACAAATGAAATGTATGTGAGAGAGGGGTAATGGAGAGATGATGGACAATCTTGCTAATGGTAGGGAGGGATTCAGAGGAAGTCGTAGGGGGGGCACCAGAATAGATTGTCGCCCCGGGTACCACCAGCACTAAAGCTGACCCTGGCCACTACCAGTCATTGGGCATCACCAATAGACAATCTGAGTTAACCTAAACTTGCACTAAAGTCTGTCGGACCTGTGAGCGCAGTCAGAGTAAACATTTGTTGACCTCAAGGGACACCAGCCCCCACCAAAGAATCTGCATCCAACCGCTGTACTCCAAGACTGTAGTCCAGCATTGACTGCCTGACTACTGCAACGTAGAGGACTTTGAAGGACCCCGGTCTCCGTGGCCAAAGTCACACCACGACACCTGTGGTCTGAGGACCCACCACCAAGACACCCCCATTTACCACACCACAACTGGAGCATCCTTTTGAGCCTCTTTGCCTGCATCCCTCAGCATCAGGGCCCCTCCCTTGACTTCTGTGGCGGTCATGCTGTAGAGTTTGAATCTTGCTCTAAAAACAATCAGGTGGCCAGGTAACTGTCCAACGCATCCATACTGGCATCCTCCTTGTCGGATTTGGTCATCTAACTCGGGTAGGAGTACCCACACTAACTTTCCCAAACTTTTGAAAAGTTTACAAACTTTTTGTTGACTAATGTTTGTTAGTGGTTGCATTTAAATGTGATAAAAGCTTATAAATCTGGATCTCCAGAACTCTCTTATGGACTTTAATGATCAAGGTCCCTAAAAATGTATACAAATATGCTCTATTTTTATAAATTGTTGTGGTGTCTGTTTATTGGTGTTTGATTTTCGTATTTCATTGTTAGGTGCTGTTATATACTTCACACTAAGTTCCTTTGCCAAACCTTACTGCCCGCAGCGACAGCTATCCAAAATTGAGCTAAGGTTGAGTAAACAATACTGACTGGACCCAGGAAGTTATCGGTGAGTGTACTCCTTGACAAGGCCCCACAGCCATATCATATAGTACATCCAGATCCTCACACCAACAAATCGAGGTTTGTCTCTTTAGGTAGTACCTAATATAAAGCGGTATGTCAAGGTATTGAATTTTCCTCTGCGTGACTATCCTAAGACATTAGTCCTCTCCATTTATATTGAGAGGGTCTTTGATTTTCTGCAATGGGAATTACGTTTGTATAAAATTATTATGCACCACATGAACACGCCGGTTAGTGAAGCTTGCCTATGTGTTTGCTAACACTAATAACACAAACAAAGGACTAAAATTGCTTTAACTTGGAAATCTTTACTGCGTATGCGTCAACTGCATCTATGCAATATGACAAACTAAGACTTGGAGGGAAATTCATGCGCATGAGCAGAAGGCACTAAAATGGAGTCTTGTGTGGATGGCATCTGCTTTAGCAGAGTGGCTGAAATCAATCAATGCTCTCAACGGCAATCTCACCCTAACTAACTCAGTAAAATCTCTAGGAATCACCCTCAATGCAAAACTGAACATGGCCAACCACATTAAGATCTCCGCAAAGAGTGCCTTCCTCAATCTAAAGCTTCTCAACAAAATGAAGCCCTTCATACCGCCCAAGGACCTCAAACAAGCCACGCACTCACTAGTGCTATCTAGACCGTACTACGGGAACGCAGTCCTCACCGGTACAGCCCAACCCCACCTAACGCCACTCAAAACAACCTTCAATGTGGCTGCCAGTATGGTCTCCGGGGTTAAGAAATATGACCACCTATCTCCCGCACTCAGAGAACTAAAAGGGCTCCCAGTCGAAATGCGTGCCAGCTTCAGAACTGCCTGCCTCATGCACAAAGCCCTGCACACAGGGAAACCGGAATACCTGGCCTCCAAACTCAAGAAAGTTGGCCAGACAAGAAACCTCAGGAGTTCCAACACCCTCTTACTCATCCCGATGCAAACACACAAACAAAAATCCGCTTCACGATCCTTCACTGGAAACGCACCAAAATCGGGAACTTCATCCCAGTCAATATCAGGACTATCCCTTCCTTTATAAAATTCAAAAGTCTCCTAAAAGACCTCTACCTCAACCGTGCCTTCCCGAAATGAGAATCGCCGATGAAACGCACAAACCTGAAGGCTGCTGTCAGCCTGACAATGTTCCACCACAACCTACCTCTTCCTGCACTTTACAATCTGTGCCGCGAGTGAAGAGAGCCCGCATTGGAGGCCGCTCCTTCGGACTGCTGGCGCCACAGTTGTGGAACACCTTGCCGCTAACACTCCGGGGAGCCACCAGCCTACTTGCATTTAGGAAAGGCCTTAAAACCTGGCTGTTTACCCTTTAGGCTGTTCTGCTGTTCTCTCTGTTTTCTTTCTGCATTTCACCTCGTTTTTTATTACTGTGTTGTGTTATTTTGCCGTAGGTCTCCTTATTTAAAGCGCCGGGACACTCTTTTTGAGTAGCCGTGCGCTATACAAAAACAATTATAACATAACATAACATAACAACCCCTTGACAATGTTCCGCCACTATCTACCTCATACCCACTCCCCTACCCCCTCCTCATTCGCTCCCCCTGGAAAGAGGTTTAACCAGGACATTGTGCACTCATCGGTGCTACCTCAGGACATCCCTACCTCAAGGACGCAAAACTCAATGAGTCCGTCAAACGTTTACGTATACCTTTGCCTTTTTTTTATGTGACTTCTGCTTTAAAATTTGTTGTGAAGCGTTCCAATACCCTCGGTTCTGGCCAGCGCTATACAAAACTCCTAAATAAATAAATATCTACCCAACACACCCCTCAGCAGAGGAACATAATCAGGCAAGCATGTAAGTGGCGTGCATTGTAGTGACGTCCCCGTCATAGTATGTAGCAGTTTTAACACCTCTTCCCAATATATATATTTTTTTTTAAAATTTTTGAAAACCTTTATTGTGCATTAGTAAAAGGACAAATACGGGCCCACAACCATCAGGCCGGCCACGGATACTGTTAAAGCACCAGCGCATGCAATACGGCGACACAGTAACACATTATTACCATAAGCAAGCATTTAAAAGTTACACTGTAGATCATCGTGATACCATGTCTCAGGAGCAATGAAGGTTAATTTTAAATGTTTTTTGTTGCAACTATTAAAGTTCGACTTTTCCGTTTTTAAATTTAAAATATAAACTATAGACTAAGAAAGCAGAGCGTAACATAACATTAGCGACAAATTCACCACATAGTCCAACAACCCAAAAGTCAAGTCCCCCCAGGCGGCATGGCGGCTCAAAGTGTGTGCAGCAGGGGTATCAGAACCAACATCCTAGCCAATGTCCACCGCCACCCGCCCGCTAGCAGTCCCAAACACGGACCCAAGATAGAATAAAGAAGAAGAAACAAAACGAAGAAAAAACAAGGCACCATAGAAACTAAAACCAGGAAACTAAAAACCCATCCCCCGACCCCCCACCCTACACGCATGCAGAGGCTACGGCCTATTCCCCCCCCCAGCAGTGTGTCTGTCGCCCAATAAACCCGAAATATAGAACAAGGAAAGAAAGAAGAGAAAAAGAAGAAAGAATTACAGTAATACCTGAAATATAGAGAGTAAGAAAAGAGTATCCTAATCTAAAACTCCCATAGAACACATAAGACCGGAGGAGGGCCAGAACAACTTAATCCCGGACTCCACAGCCCGCACAGAACCTCCACCCCATCAACAAGGATCAACAAAAGAACATATCAATTGCAACCTTAAGTGGGGAAAGACATTACAAATAGAGCCTCTAAATGTATCAGAAAAGCGTTCCAGTCCGGGTCTCCGCCAGCCGAGCAGACAGAAACAACAAGATCACCACCATCAGCACTTACCCCCGGACTCCCAGCCCGCAGAAACCTCCACCCCATCAACAACAGGACATATCAATTGCAACCTTAAGTGGGGAAAAACATTACAAATAGCGCATTCAAATGTATCAGGAAAGCGTTCCAGTCCGGGTCTCCGCCAGTCAAGCAGACAAAATCAGTGAGAAGAACACCATCAGCCCTGGCCTGAACGTTGAAAGCCCTCCAAACATGGCCACCGCTGAGAGCCCACCGAAGGCAGAACAAAGGGACAAGATGGCCGCCCCCGACAAAGAAGAAGCATAAAAAGATGAAATGAATGTCTCCAGTTACCAATAAGTCCAGTGTCCAAAAAGACGAGCGTCCCCTCGATCACAGGATGAAACACACTCCACCGATGTAGGAAAGAGGCTCCGGAGGCAAAGGCAGCAAGGAGGGCCAACAACTGGAAAGTCGGCAAACGAAGCAATAGTAGCGATTGCATAGGCAGAGTCTCAGTTCTCGGAGTGGGGGGAGACATTGTAGCTGCAGCTCCGTCGATAGGTAGACCCAAACCATTGTAACCAGGGATAGTCCGCTTCACTGTACACGCATGCTGAAACATAGTATCCACTCCAGGAGTAATTGGAGGCAGCAGGGAGCCAGAACGCCTCGGTCGCCCCAGTTCAGATGTAGCATCTTCAATCTTCCGACCCAGCTCTCGGGTGTTTTGCCGCCATGTAACCCTTAAGTCGGTAAGAGCTGCCAGGATGTCGCCGCAAGTCAAGACCCGCTGCAGTTCCAGCTGGTCCGCGCTTTGAGTCGACGCCGTCGGACCGTCATACTGCTCAAGGCCAGGCAGGACAGCACGCCCTGGGGACAAGGAAGCACTCATCTCCTCGTGCTGGAAGACCGGCGCCATCACCACCCCGTCAATGAGACCACATTGGAGGGAGGGGGGCGACATCGATACCGGGAAACATCAGGCCGGGCCGCCGGTAGGAGCACGGCTCGTAATCCAGAGCGGCGCACAGTGAGAGCCCCTTCGCCTCCAGTCGATGAGGGTGTACCACGGCAGAGAAGGCGCTCCAAGATGGGGTCAGCTCAGCCCGTCAGCAGCGTAACAAAGAGAAGCGATGCGAGAAGGGATCCCGCCTCGCCAGTACACACTTCATCCAAGTAGGGAATCTCGCCACATCGGAAAGGGTCTACACCATCTCCCTCTGCAGTCAGCAGCGCTACCTTAAGCGTCGGCACCTCCCCAGATCGTCCTACCGACACCGTTACATCAGCGTCCAGCGGCGGCGGTCGGCACAGGGTCTAGGGGCAGTCACGGAGGACGGCTAACGCAGCGAGTTCTCCGTCAAACCAGCAGGCAGAGACCTCGGAAGAACGCGATTGGAAACAGCGCGTTTAAATCGCCGTTTCACCGCAACATAGGCACAGGATAGGTAGCAGGATGTCGACGCGGGAGTGGAAGGCTCGCGGAGCCGGGAGCCTCCTCTTCCCAATATTTGAAGACTGATCCACACCTCTACGCAAGATGATAGAAATCAGCTTCACTTTGCCCACATCGTTTACATTGATCTTAGTCTCGAAGCCCCATTTTATGCAGTTTAATAGGAGTGTGATATGCTTGATGAATACATTTCAAATGAATAATACGCAAATTGCCATTGGGTTTAAGTTTACCAGTCAGTGTACATATTTGCTTCCATTCCTTCAGAGTGATTGGGGATCTAAAATAGAGTTCCAGTGCTCAAGACTTTTATCTACTACTCTCACTGTCTCCTCCTGTACTGCCTTGTATAGCTTAGTGATTAGTGTTTTTTCAGTAGGAGCCACAATATGCAGCTGCGGTGAGTGAAGAGATGGGGGCTCAGTGGGGAAGGATGGATAGTGACTTCTGATGGCTCGCTTTAGGCGATAACCAGTGTACAGAAAAAGTTGGTTGGGATTGACAATGAACCTTAGATCTTTATCATCGATGTATGTATGTATGTATGTACCATCAGGGTAAAGATCCCGCATGTGTGTGATCCCTACTTCCCGTAAGGATTTCAGAGGGCCAGCATCCTGCGTAACAGACAGTGCCGCATGTCCAGCCAAGGGCAAAGCCGGGGCATATATAGGAATCTTATCTGCAAGTTTTCCGATTGTCTGCCACGCCACGATAGTAGTGTCAATGGTGTTAATCTCCACTTTGGGTGTGCCTCTATGAGCGTGTGTGATTACCCCTGTTAATGGTATGGTATACGCATCCCCATCCTCCACTGTTAGATGCAGAGTAAATGCATGTGGTTTAAACCAGTAGTAAAAAGAAAACCACAAAAAAGAACTGGGGATCTATAAGCCAGACCTTTTGGCCAGCTATCCTTAACTACTCTGTTTTTAAGGAAATGCGAGCCGAGGCCCTGATGAAAGCCGAGGGACTGATAGCCCGTAAGGCAGAAACATGTTGGCCTTTTTTTCCAACAGCTATTTGTTTTGACTGTCATTTGCACTGTTCTGTTTTTAGTTAGGGGATGTGTTTAGTTTTCGAATAAAAATAGTAGTGTTTGGACACATCACTCTATTTTAACTCACCACATTTTCATTTTACTTCTTTACTGCACTGCTTTTTCACTCAACATAGCAATGCATGATTAGCTGTTTTATGGTGGTCCACATGTGCTGGTGGATAAGATCCAGTCCATATACAATTGAGTGGTAAGTGGTCCCGATGATCAAGGGACTTACCATATCATGAGCTGGATGACCATATGATATGACTGATCACTGAGTCCTTTTGATGGAAATCCACACACTGTGGTTGGATCTTGTTCAACTTGCATGTTACCTCTTTGTTCTCACACACACAGTTTCCTCTCTTTAGTTTTCTTGTGTAATGACTTGGGCATTTCCTTAAAAACAGAGTAGTTAAGGATAGCTGGCAAAAAGGTGTGGCTTACAGACCCCTGTTCTTTTTTTTGGTTTTCATGTTGTAGAAGGGGACGTGGAACTGGGCAGGTCTTTAAAATTTTCCCTACGACCCTCCTCCCTATGTTTGTTGTAGTATTAAACCAGTAGTAGTCATATTGGGCCTGCGCACATAAATAATATACATAAAGATCAAGTGCACAGAAGCCACCTCGAGCATACGAAACTGTCAGCGTGGCCCAACTAATCCTTGCCTCTTTGCCTCCCCACACAAGTTTTAAGAGTTGTGATTTAATTGTAGTGAATAATTGCTTGGTTAGGCTAATGGGGATATTACAAAAGAGATATAAAAAGCAGAGGAGAATGACCATCTTGATCACTGCAATGCGGTCTGTAAGGGACAGCGGGAGCCGGGACCATCTTTCCACTTGGCTCACTAAAGTATTATACGCTCTTCCGTAATTTTCAATGATTACAGTTTCACGATCACAATGTACCCAGCTCCCAAGATATTTGACAGGGTCCATCGTCCAAATTAGAGGGTATTCCATCAGGGGATGGGTCGTGCAGTTCGTCAGAGGAATAATGACCGATTTTTCCCAGTTAATCGTGAGCCCGGAAAAGAGTCCAAATCTGATGTATTCACGCAACACTGAGGAGATATGGGTCTGTGGGTCTTGGATAAAAAGGTGCGAACATGATTCCAGTGGGTCACTGGGACCATCCCTGTGGGAACACCAGTTTTTCCTCTTATAACATCAGAGGATTCCACACAATTTTGTCCGTGGTATTAAGAAGATTTATTTGTTCTTTATAAGTTTTTTCAAAAAAGACAAATCAATATAATTTCAAACAGCTGTGCACCCATCCAAATTACCTTTCTTGGATAAAAAGGACCATGTCATCTGCATACATTGATATGCTGACAGGTCGCTGATAAAAATTTAGTGCAGTGTGTCTATGGCGCTGACGAATTATTCACGCCAGTGGCTCCATCATAATAGCAAATAGAAGGGGCATAAGGGGGAACCCTTGCCGTGTGCCTCGGTCTATATGGAATGGTTCAGAGCTGAGGCCTTCCACACGTACCCTCGCTGACGTTTCATTGTATAGAACATGCAGCCAGTGCAGCAAAACATTGGGGAACCCTATTCTCCTCAAAACATGAAACATATAACTCCATTCAATGGAATCAAAGGCCTTAGCGGCATCTAGCATAACCGCTGCCGCAGAAAGGTCTGGGTTTAGAATGTGATACATGGCAAATACTGTGCAAAGATTATGGGACGTGGAGTGTTCAGGTACGAAGCCAGACTGATCGGGCAAAACTAAATTGGGTAGTTGAGCTTGTAATTTGGTAGCTATAATTTTTGCTAATATTTTTGCGATTAAGTTGATCAATGATAAAGGGTGGTATGATTCACATAGTGTAGATGATTTGTCCTTTTTAGGTCTCGCGACCTATCAATGTGCGCAAGCGCATTGAGCGGAGCGAGAATTCATGTCTCGAAAATCCTCGTGAAACCAAGGGCTTCTTGCGCTGCGGTTTTGTTTGAGTTCACGTGAATCACGTGACCAAACAAGCACGCGCATTCCCGGCCGCACAGCACATCAAAGGGCTTCTCCTCCCCTAATTATTCATGGCCGGCCGCAGGCCGGCCGTACTTTCAGTTTCCCGGCCGCTCTGCATTTATCAGGTACGTGTTGTTTTTTTTTTTCACTTTGTCTCCGTGCCTGCGTTTCCCCACCACTCGTGTTGTTCTCTCCCTTGTTATTTGACACCCTCTCTTTAGTTTTCACTATCAAGTCTGTCATAGTCACCGTCTCTCGTTCTCCACCACCACTCATCATAACTTTCGCTTTCACAGGTTCCTTTGACTTGTTTCTTCTTTTTGTGACTTGCGGTACTGTTTTTCTTGCCTTTGTAATTTCGATCGTGTTTATGCTATCTAAATTCCCTATGTTTTCGTTTTATATAGTTGCTTAACTTGCGATCAACTTTATTGGTGTTTCATTTCACTATGTAACTTACGATCTATTTTAGTGCTGTCTGAATACGCCAAGTTTTCTTATTATTTTGGCGTTTAACTTGCGATTGAGTGTATTGCAGTTTGGTTTCCCTTGTACCTTGCAATCGAGTTTAGTGACGTCTGATTTTCACACATTTTTTTCTGTTTTGTCGTTGCTTTTTTTTTGTGCCTTCTTCTCCTCTGATTGGCTTCCCTTCTCCTCCCCCCTAATTGCTCTCACTGTTGCCACACGCATTAGTAGGCAGCCCACCCCCCTCCCTCTCCATATGGTAGCTCGAGTTGCAGGCAGCCCACCCCCACCCTCTCCAGCGCCTGCCTCCTCTCTGCCCAGCATCGCACCTTTTCCATGTACTTTCATGCCGCTTTGTTATTACAGCTTATTACAGTGTTTTCAAACTTTATTAAGTACTATACATTACTCATTATTGTAATTAGTTTAACATTGTGGCTATGCTCTCACATAATGATCACTATAGAACTGTCTACAACTGTCAGACTTCCAGCACATCACTTCGTATTGACTCTTGATTCGTGAAGGAAGCAAAGCTGTATTTTATGTTTTTTACAGACCTAAAACTAGTTAGATTGGGGGGAGGCGGAGCTAGCCGGCGTCCATGTAAGACGCGCGAGCGCGGAGCTCCCTGCCGCTAACCCGCCAAACCTCGGCAATAAATCCTTCATCGACCCTGCCGGCACTGAAACCTGTGGGGAACTCTTGGGCGACCCCTCGGTGAGACGGCGGCCCCTTTGTTCGGCGGAGACTGGACGCGGTGCGACTTTGTGCCGCAGCACCCGGAGCGGCGAAGACCCAGGCCGCGATCCCCGACCTTGCCTAAACTGCATCCCGGGTTGCGTCGCGGTACGTGCGGCGTGCGTGCCCGCGGCGGACCCGGCCACCCACGGAGTCTCCTGGACGGCGATAGCGCTTGCGCCCGGCACTGAGGCGCTGCGGAGAAGACATCCCCCTGTCTGGAGGCGACGTGCGGAGAGGGCGGCCAGGGGGTGCACGGAGCCATTGCCACCTGTGGGGAGGCCCCGAGGAGAATCACTACATTGACGGCGAGGGGCACCGTCCGCCGACACCCGGCACCTAGCGCCACTAGGAGGAAGGAGTTCGGAGTTGCGGTGGGCGCCCGGATCCCGAGCATTGTGACACTTTGCCCGCCGTCTGGGCGGCCGGACAGTACAGGGCACTGCCCGACGCCACGTTCTGCGGAACGTTTGGATTGGCATTCTGGGGCGGGGAGCCGCCATCTTGGGCGCCGGCCCCACGACACATCGCCCTGATCGAGGGAGTCCCACGACCCTGCGCCCACTGCTGACCCTGATCAAGAATCCCGAGTGGTAGTTTCCACGCGTCTGACCCTGTTGACCACATGTCCACTAGAGCCACCATGGTGAAAGGAGACAAGTCACAGCCGAAGCTGACATTCGACCAGAGGAAAGCGAAAGGAGCCGAGGGGACAACACAAACCTCCCCGCTGCGCCCTGCGACATCTGAGTCCTCCCTATGCTCTGAGATACGGGACATGCTTGGGACGATGGAGAAAGGTCTTCAAGTCAGCATGACGGAGATTAGCACCAAGATCGATGCGCTGACATACCGGATGGACCGCATGTCCGAGAGGGTAGACAAACACGCGGAGCGGCTGGACATGGCAGAGAGGCGGCTCACGGAGGCGGAAGAGGCTCAAACGGAGTGGGACAAGGATCGCAAACAGTTTAATCGGCTGCTCCAGGTTATCCAAGATAAGACAGAAGATTTGGAGGCACGCTCGAGGCGCTCCAACCTACGCATTACGGGCGTAGCGGAATCCACTAGCACCGGTAAAATGGAGCTGTTTGTGGAGAAACTCCTGCGGACCCTGCTGGGGGAAGATGCATTCTCCCCTATGTTTATTGTTGAACGGGCCCACCGCACTCTGGGACCGAAACCACAACCTGGCCTCCCGCCGCGCCCGATCGTAGCAAAGTTGCTTAATTATCGGGACAGAGACTTGGCGTTGCGGCTGGCCAGAGAAAAGGGGAAATTACAATTCGAAGGCATGGCCATCTCCCTATTTCCGGACTTCACGGCGAGAGTGCAAGAGGAGAGGAAGCGCTTCGCCCCCTACAAGAAACAGCTGAGGGACCTGGGGCTCGACTACGCCATGCTGTATCCTGCGAGACTTCGCATCAACAGGCAAGGTCACTCACATTTCTTTACTGACCCAGCGGATCTTAAGAAATCCTTGAAGGATTGGGAGAGGGACAACCGCAACAATCAGGGGAATAGGCGGGAGGACCCAGGCGCCTCCTCCCACTTGAGTGACCAGGAGTAGCCCAGCACATGAGGGACGCTGCTGACCTGTTGGCGCTGGACGGCGCAAAGACTTACACACGACCGGTGTGGACCCACCGAGATATGTCTTTTGGGTGAGATCTACCTGTTTACTCCTGATCGGGTTGGGTGACACCGTTGATTGGGTGGGAGGCCGCTCCACTTGCCGGGGGGGGTCGGGGGTAGGCCCCTCTACATGAGAGACTGGTTTTGCGGAACTGTAAAGACTAGAGCTGGCAGGGCTCATTACTTTTTGGCGGGGGGCGGGATGGGAGCACGCGAGAGGTTACTTGTTCTGATTTCCCAGCTGAGCAGTTTGCTGGCTAGATCCCTCTGCCTCTGCGCTTTTGGCTTCCGGCTCCCTCGGGAGCTATTTGGGGTTCTATACAGTTTATAGTTGAACACGGGGGGATGTTGGGTGGTGATGATTCCTGTCTGACCGGGTTGGGGATGGTCGGCTGTGGGCGGGGGGGGGGCGTTTCCTTGACTGTTTGTGCATTATTGCTGACATGCTGTTTGGGGTCCGGGGTTTGCCGGGTGGGGGGTTTGTTTTTGCCGACTACCGCACTGTGTCTGCCACACTGCCTGCTCTGCGGTCTTCTACTTTCTAATCTGCTATGTCTAATGTTGAATCACTGAGTGCGGAGGGCTCTCCGAGCTCTTTGCGACTGCTATCCTGGAACGTGAGGGGGCTCAACGACTTCCGCAAACTCAGGAAGGTCCTGGCCTATTTGCAACGCCATCACATTGACCTTGCCTTGTTGCAGGAGACACATTTGCCGCCTTCCAGCCCTATGTTACAGGTGAGGGGTCTTGGCCCCGCTTGTGTCTCCGCGGGGTTCACAACGCATGCCAGGGGGGTGCTCACATGGGCCAATCCCAGATCCCGACTGACGCTGACCCGAGTGGCAGGTGACCCGGAGGGGAGGTTTGTGATTGCACGTTGTGTTGGAACAGAACATGATCTCCTGCTGGTGAATGTGTATGGCCCCAACTACGACTCCCCGGAGTTTTACTCCTCGCTTGCGGACAGCTGCAGGCAGTTTGTGGGATCTAGAATGCTGTGGGGAGGGGATTTTAATCTAGTGTTGAACCCGGCCCTTGACAGATCTGCGGGTCCCCCTAGGTCCCCTGTGCCATCCGCGTCCCTCCTTTTGTCTGAATGTGTGAAACTTGATTTATTTGATGTGTGGAGGCATAAACACTCGGGGCGGGGTGGGTTCACTCACTACTCGGCCTACCACAACATCCACACACGCATTGATTACTGGCTTGCTTCCCGCAGTTTACTCGACATGGTTAAGGGTTGCACGGTCCTCCCGCGCACACTGTCTGATCACTCACCCTTGCTTCTGTTGCTCGTTGCTCCTCCCAAGAGGATCCCCCCCTTCACGTGGAGGTTCCCCCCATACTCCCTCCTAGATGAGGTCTTCAGAGGGGAACTCGCAGACGACATAGAGACCTATTTCGCGACCAATGTGGGCTCGGTGGACAGCGTTCAGGTTCTCTGGGACGCGTTTAAGGTTTACATCAGGGGGATGACTATGGCGAAGCACTCAGGAGTGCTCAAAGCCATCAGACGGCGCCTACAGCTGCTCGAAACGCAGCTAGCGAACTTGGAGGGTCGGGCGGCGGACTCGGGGGACACGGCTGCTACAGTCGAGCGCAAAACCTTACTAGATGAATTTCAGGAGGAGGCGGACAGGGAAATTCAACATATGGGCAAATACGCGACGGCGCGGGCGTATGGGGAACGGGAGCGGCCTGGTGCCCTCCTTGCTAAACTTATGCGCAACAGTAGGCCCCCATTGGTTATCGAGAAGCTGGTGACAGCTGCTGGGGCGGTGGTCACGGAGGAGCAGGATATCTTAGCGGAATTCCACGCCTACTACACTACCCTTTACTCCTCGAGGGACGCACACCTCGAAGAGGAAATCGACGACTATTTAGGCCACCTGCAGATGCCCTTCCTGGCTGACTGGCAAAGGGAGTTTCTCATGGCCCCCATCCAGAAGGAGGAGATAACGGAGGCACTGGAAAGCATGAAATCCGGCAGCGCTCCTGGTGCGGATGGCCTCACGGTATCATTCTATAAAACCTTCAAGGCGCAACTGGTCCCATATCTGATGCTCTTGTTCGACGATATTTGCCAGCAGGGCAGCATGTCGAAATCCATGAGAGAGGCGCTGCTCATCACCATCCCTAAACCTGGCAAACCCCTTGACCAATGTGGCTCTTACCGGCCGCTTTCCCTGATCAATGTGGACGCGAAACTGTATGCTAAAATCCTTGCGACTCGCCTCTCGCTGCTGGTCCCGGATCTGGTCGCCCCAGAGCAGGCTGGATTTGTTCCCTCTCGCAATCTCACGTACAATATCCGCACAGTCCTGGGCACGATCCAGCATGTCAAACACGAAAGCAAGGCTGTGGCCATATTCTTGGATATGGAGAAGGCCTTCGATTCGGTCGAGTGGCCGTTCATGCTGAAGGTCCTTCGTAAATTCGGCCTCGGGGAGCCGTTCTTGCAAATGCTGGGAGCCCTTTACTACAAACCCACTGCGAGATTGAGGATGGGTAACCTGGTCACCGCTCCCATCGAAATTGGGAGGGGCACGCGCCAAGGTTGTCCCCTCTCCCCGCTACTGTATGCTATGGTGGCGGAGCCTCTCGCCTGCGCTATACGAGAGTACCACCGGTTTGAAGGGATCAACTTCCCGACATACCAAATTGGTATCTCCACGTACGCAGATGACACTCTACTATATGTCCGAGAACCGGAGACCAACCTCTCTGCGGTGCTGCGAGAGGTGGTGAGGTTTGGGGCTCTATCGGGCCTCCGCGTCAACTGGTCCAAATCAGTAGCACTGCCCCTGACCCCGGTGACGCTCCCCTTTGACTCGGAGTACCCCTTGCAATGGACCACGGACTCCATTCGCTACTTGGGGATACGCATCCATACAGATCCGGAGGTTTTGATCCGCGAGAATTACGGGGTGGCCTACTCCAAACTGACGGATGACGTCGAGGTGTGGTCTAAGCTCCCACTTTCACTCATGGGCAGGATTGCACTCATGAAGATGGTGGTGCTCCCCAGGTTCCTTTTTCTATTCGTGAATATACCAATAGTCCTTTCCAAAACCTTTTTCCGGCAACTCACGCAGACACTTGTCCGCCTAGCGTGGGGAGGCAAACAGCCGCGGGTGCAGTGGAAAACGCTCACCCTTCCTTACGAACAGGGAGGCCTGGGGGCGCCAGATCTGGAGCGATACTACAGACTCGCACAGGGTGCCCACCTTCATACGTGGATCCACGGGGACCCGGACATACCTCATGTCAAATTGGAGCGGCTCTTTGCAGACCCTGTCCCGCTCCCGGCGATGGTGTGCTATCCGCCCGATAGACGGGTCGGCAATCTGGACTCCATAGCTGCCACGAATCATGCTTGGCATGCTCTGATCAGCCCCCGCGAGTGCTCCCTGCTGTATTCACCTTTGCTCCGGATAGAATGGGCGGCCTGGTTGACTCCATTAACGGAGAAGGGTGTCCTGTCGGCGCTACGTGACCTTGGCATCGTTACCATGGGGGACCTCTTTACAGAGGGCACTCTGAAAACGCTGCATCACGTCCTTCAGTCTTGTCCCGGGGCGACGATGCTGCATCGCTTCCAATATCACAGGGTCCGCAGAGCGGCTCTGGCCGTTTTGGGCCCGGGCCTCGCCGAACCACCGGTAGTGCCGGAACTTACCTATGTCATCAAAACCCCCTCAGCGCGCAAATTGATAACGGCTCTTAGGTCGTTGGGCGATGGTCAGCGGCAGTGCTCCCCCTCCAAGGCCCGCTTGGCCTGGCAGACTGACCTCCAATCTCCTATCTCAGACGACATGTGGAGGTATTGTGCCACTAACACTAGGAAGATCTCTCTCAACGGCAGGCACCGGCTGGTGCATTTTAAATTCTTGCAGCGAGTCTACTACACTCCTGAGAGGTTGCACAGATATGGCCTTCGAGACTCAGCGGAGTGTGAGCGCTGCCGCTTTCACACGGCGGACTTTTTCCATATGGCCTGGACTTGTCCTGCAATACACAAATACTGGGTGGAAGTCTTTGCGGACCTCAGTACCATCCTTGGTGAGGTGCTCTTGCCCAACCCGGCGCTCGCCTTACTTGGTTTTTCAAAACCCCTCCCTGTGGCTCTGCGACGACTCGCGGACATGGCACTGCTCATGGCGAAACGGCTGTTAGCATTATGCTGGATGCGGGGGCCGGTCCCTACCAAAAAAAGATGGGAAACAGACCTGCTTTACTGTTGCACACAATCGGAGATGTATAGTGAACTCCTACCGCCCAAGAGTAGACCCAAAAACTTTTGGGGTATGTTTCGGGCTTTCCAGAATGCGAGGGAGGGTGATGAATCGGACCCAGAGAGTGTGGAGCTTGATGTACTACAGGAAGATGGGGCTACTGCAGCTGTGCTTGAGGAGTATGATGGTTGATAACCTCCACGTTGTGTCAGAATGATGGTTCTCGCCTGGCGTTTGAGGTGTGTGAGGTAGATGTGACTTGAGACGGCCACGCTGATTGGCGGTAACCACTGTCCCCCTCTTGGAGCATCATCTCGCCTTCGCGGGCGACTGTTCATTCCCCCTCAGCCTAGCTGGAGGGTTGATGGTGGTAGTGTGGGGTGGGGGGTGGGTGGTGGACGCGGGTTTAGGTAGTCTGGCTGGTTCTTCTTTGGGGGTGGGTGGGTTTGTTCTGTTCTGGGTCTGGGTTTCTGCACAGTCCCTCCCGGATGGCTATGTCGATCCTCCTACTCTGACACGCCTTATTACACCTGGGTCTGACTCTGTTTGCATTGCGGTGCTTGCATCCTGCTTACAAAATATGGCTCTCCGGTGGTAGCTGATATGTTCTGCTACCTCTACACACTGGTTCCGCGCCTGCGCTCTTGCCGCCAGGCCCTTGGGCTGTTGGATGTTACGGCTGTGTCATTTACTTTCACGCAGGGGTTTGATAGGTGTGTTTTTTTATTTATTTTTTTTCTCCCCTTTCCCGTTCCTGATGCCGCCGGCCTCCGGGTTGTAGGCGATGTTGGCTGTGTATGTGACCTGGAGTTGTAATAAAGTAAAAATTTAATGAAAAAAAAAAACTAGTTAGATTGATGCCTTTTCTCAATCTATGGATGCCATAGACTCAATTAGTCATGTAAAGTTTTTAGGGCAGCCTCCTGTTACTGACATGCTGCTCCCCTGCTGATTCAGGGACGGTTTACCTATCGGTCATCTCATTAATTATTTTTAGGTGCTGCAGCTCTAATCACATTTAAGATGTAAATAAAAGCTGTTCCTCACGGTCGTCTCTGTGCTTTTATTTCACAGTGGGAGGTGCTTACTGGCTGGGCACCTCGAGTCTTTAGAGCCAGCAGTGTTTTGGCTCGCGTCCTTCTATTTGTCAGTGACCCTGGTACTGCTAAGCAGGGCGTTACATTAAATAGTCTGATGGGCCAGAATCGGAAAAGAGAGGCGGGCCCAGCAAATCAGAGGTCCAACATTTTTGCTTAAGCTACAGTTGCACAAAGTGTTTCATCAGTGGCGCATGATACAATTTAAATGCCTAACTGTACATATGTTCCGTTCCCCCTAGATTGCAGACATGCTCCATACACTTTTAAACTGCACAGTGAACGTTGGTGTGGGAACATGAGGCACTAAAAACAGCACACACTGAGCGCCAAAAAATAGCTACGATTGGCAAGACGCTAGATTTAGTAATATTAGGTGCTCATGCAGCATAAGTCCAGATTCTGCTCGGAAGAGAAAGCTTGCTTGGTTTCACCTCAACAAAAACTTTTGCCAAGGCAATACACGAATGTCTCAATTACAGAGGAAGCAGAGGGCTTCCTAAATAGAACTCGGCAGCTGCCTTTAGCATTTTCTTCAGCAACACCAAAGGATGTAGAGGGAAAGACCGAATGGCCCATCAACATGGAAAACAGACACCCTTGGAAAACAAGCATTGGCCACGCGGAAGTAAAAGTAACGCCTCGCGGCCCTGAAAGTGATTGTGATCTAAGACAAAGACAGATGGTGGCGCGATCAAAGACAGACAGATGGCGGCGCACGTGCAAGCTTCAGGCCGGTCAGCTATTCGACATACACTTTTTTAACACAATCACAGCACAAACACATTTACAACAAGCACTGGCGTTGCCAATAGGTCTCGCAGTAGGAAAGTTGGAGCTATTACAATTGCAAATAACAATGCCTTTTATTTTTGTTTTCATTTTAAAAACATAAAGGGCTTTGTCATTTACAAAACCAATAGCTCCAACTTTCCTACTGCGAGACCTATTGGCAACGCCAATGCTTGTTAAGAAGAGTAATAATGAGAGCTTGGCTGAGGGATGGAGGTAGGACACTGGAATCATGAGCCTCTGCGTACATCTCTAATAAATAAGGGGTAAGAAGGTCTGCATAACATTAGTAAAATTCAGCTGTAAAACCATCGGGTCCCGGGGCCTTGTTATGGGGCAAAGACAGAATCACCTCTTTAATGTCGGCCTCATCTATAGGCTGACTAAGATAGTCTTGATGTCCATCCGACTGCCACACATAAGCAACGTCGGCCAGATAATCATTCAGGGCGCCGTCATCGACACCCCCTTCCCCCAAGTGTAGTGTATAATTCTCTGTAAAAGCCTCTGAACTGATCTACTATTGCTTGTGTTGTGTAGTGGTCGACCCCCTGAGCATCTACTATCTTAGTAATGTGGTGATGATTGGACCTAAAGCATAGCGTGGAAGCGAGCTTCCTACTGGGACGCCCCGCCTTTCCGTAAGCCCTTGCCACATGGCGACGTGTCAGGTAGCGTGCTTCTGATTCAGCCAACGTGTTATCTTCCACTAACAGTTCCTTCACTCTAGCAAGGGAGGCTGACTACTGAATACTGTTTTTCTAGTCCACCTAATAATTTCTCAGTTTTGGTGCTCCAATATCTTTTAAAATGCCCGACGTTGTACTTATGCAAACCCCCATATCATGACCTTGAAGGCCTCCCAGAGCATTTCCGAGCTCTCCACCGATCCCACTTTTAGTTCAAAGTACTGCGTTATTGCCCGTTTAATAGTGTCCTCGTATATAGGATCAAGCAGGGCCTCAGCACGAAAGCGCCATGTAAAAGGACGGTGCGTGTTTGCAGGGATTTGGATACCTAATATTACAAGATTATGATCTGATAGGGTGCCTGTGAGGTTGTATACATGCGTTACCCACCCGTTAGCCTCTTAATTTAGTAACCAATATTCTAAACGCGACCAGCTGGTATAGGCCGGGGTGACGTGTGTGCCAACTTCATCATTAACATTGCGGAGACCCCATACATTCACTAGTCCCAACTCTGACATGGCCTCCCGAACACACTGAGCTACCTTGACAGTTCGTACACCATGCAGATTAGATTTAATCCAAACTCGGATTAAGATGTGTATTGAAATCATTCCCCAGAGGACTGCTGTTTCCGGCCAAGTACGCAGCATGTCCAGCAACTGTGTGAAAGCTTGTGGATCATAACTATTAGAGATATCGAGGATACATTAAAACTACATTCCCCAGCATCCGCAGGAGCGTGGGCAGCCTGCATGATGATGCATTCTTTCGGCGTCATGCGCACACGGAGATGCCGGTTTCTGGTGAAGACGCATATGCGGCGAACAATGGAGGTGGTGAGTGGCCATTTTCTATTTAAACCTAGATGCCTGTCCGTCGGTTACCTCCCCTTCCAGCTCATGTCCAGCCAGGGTTCCGACGGACAGGTAAGGCATGATTTTGAGGGTCTCTTGATAAGTTTTCTCTCTGAATATTGATCTGACATATGAGCACGACAAAGGATTGGCTCCGGTTTATCTTAACTATTTGACTGCCCTAATTTATCTCTCTCGTAACTTACTCTGATTTCGCCATCCGTAATTTTGGCTTTATGCTATGTTCGTTATGCAGAGCAATCACATGGGTATATGCATGATAGGATAATATTCAGTTTTCATGCATTGATCTCTGAATGCAACACTATTTTTACAAGCCATTAATGTGAATCTAGAAAGACGTATATTTCCGTCTTGATAAGGAAGTATCAATTCAGAGTGCATTTCTTTTTGCGTATTTTTGTAATGTAATTGTCAATAAATATTGGGTTGGATACAGGGTTCTTATATGAAGTCAGGATTGGAAACATCGATTAGTCTTAGTTGCACTAGGGTTTGCAACTAAGGGGAGATACCAGTCGATGAAGCATGCCACTTCGGTGGGTGATGGGATTCCGTCCGCTTTAAAAGGACTCCTTTAATCAATTCAGATTAGTCAGTTGTTGTTATAGGCTATTTTTATTAGACCAACGGGTTTTCTTGTGTTATTTAAGGTCTAGATTGGGGATAAAATTCAGTTTGGTCTTTAAATATTTTCCCTAGGACCCCCTGTTTGAATAATTTTGTGACCCTTATCCACTACCAGTGTAATGCCCAGTTTGCCCTGTACCATGGCCCAGCAACCTTAGTTATCAGTATGTGAGTGTATTGGGAGGAAAGTTATTACTTTTTTAATCAATATAAGTACCCCTCTTGCATAGGTGGAGAATGAGGACGCTAACTTATATCCCGCCCATTTATGTTCAATATTAGATTCCTTCTGTTTGTTCAGGTGGGATTCCTGCAATAAAGCGATTTGAACCCTGTGCCGCTCTAGATATGCCATTACTTGGTGGACCTTTTTGGGGGTATTGAACCCGCGGACATTCCATGTTATGCAATTATATCGCTCACCTGACATTTCTATTGTAAATTTTGAACATCATGTTGTATCGAACTAACCACGTTTGATTGAGACGCTACCTGTTGTACACACTGAGCACTGTATTTGCAGTAGTGATTCCATTTCTAAGGTCCAGATGAAAGCTTGGATCAAAGGATCCATAGCCTGAAACATGTAGACCTGTCATCCTTGTGGACTTTTTTCAGTTATTTGTTGGAAACTGCACACGCACTGTTTTAGTTTTGACACAAGGATAGCGCCTATTAAAGTTGTTTTGTGTCCTGGTAGCCAATTTTAAATCACTCTTTTTGCACACACAATTGTCACATGCAATGCAACCATCACCTCTAAACAAGAATTGAGGCTCCTCATCCTAGGATCATTGTAGATTCCATCTTATTCTGCTTTCTAAAAACATCTGTGAGCTCCCTTCCACGGTTGAGAAGGTTGCAGCCCTTAGTTGCACTAGGGTTTGCAACTAAGAGGAGATACCAGATGATGAAGCATGCCACTTCGGTGGGTGATGGGATTCCGTCCTCTTTAAAAGGACTCCTTTGGGGCATGGCCAAGATGGCGGCGTGAGCGGACGTGCAGTCCTGGAGCTCCCGCCGACGGCCTGTATTAGCACCAGCTTTCTGGCTGTCATCGCAGCTGTCGGCCCAAAGTCTGCAGCGTGGAGTAGCCCTGGTGTGACAGGGCAGCGCATTGAGGCGGAAGCAGCAGCTATGGGGACGTTGTGGCTGCAGATTGGGAGCTGATCGCTTGTGCGGCCCAGAGGGCCGGGGGACGTGACCGAGCAGCAGGAGGCCCGAACATTTGCATGCAGCCCGGTCGGACCGGTAAATCTGGGATCTGACACCGGCACGGTGGGCTACGCTGCAGCGGTCCCGACGGCAGTGGTCTGGTGGTCCCCCGTGGCTGCTTTTGGTTGTGGTGCCGGATACCCGGCCCGGAGCTGCCATTTTGAGGCGGACCCAAGGCACCGGAGACAGATGAGCGTAGAGAGGCCTGCGGGGTGGCGCGATGACAGCGCTGACCGGAGGAGGACTGGAGGTGGTGGCTGAGCTGTGACTCTCGCTGCTGCGGGCAGGATTGTGATGCCTTGGCGACCCTCCAGCGGTACAGACACGCAGTAGAGCTAGAGAGGTGAGCCCAGACCGCCATTTTGTGCCAGGCTTACCGCGCCACGAGTGCAAGATTCCCCGGTGACAGCAGCGAGTGTGGGGCCCCAGAAGGAGGGAAGCCAAGCAGAGAGGCTCAGTGAGGGACAGGTGATCCCCCCGGCGGCGACGACTGTCTAGTGGGGGCCCGGACGACTTGGAACTCCGGCTTGTGGACCTCTGGCCGGATCAGCCTGGCTGGCAGTGCCCGGAGAGGCCTTCATTGCGGAGCAGAGCGGTAAGCCTCCTCAGCGATTGGCGAGGACTGGCCGGCGGCTGCGAGGCTGAGTGACTGTAGGCAAGGTGGGGCTCACGTCGGAGTGGCTATGGTGGGCCTTGAGAGGGCTATTGAATCTACTGGAGACATTGAGAGGTGGGAGCGCTAGGACTGTGATTCCTGTGGCGGCTAGTATGCGCAATGTCCACTTCCAGAGGGCGTGGAGATAAGACCTTGAAGGATCTGTTTGCCAAAGCGCAGGCGAGCCAACAGCCCACCACCATGGCTTCGAGGTCTACTCAGCCAGCCCCAGAGTGGGAGGATGGGTCGTAGACTATCACCAAATCTTTCTTGGAATCACTGTTTACTACTCTGAAGGAGGATATCCACAAGTTGAAAAAGGAGTTTGCAGAGTAGATTAAGAAGATTCATAGAGACATGTATGGCATCGGTGAACGCGTTGCTGATCTGGAGGGCAAAAGCAATGGGAAAGACACGGAAATAGCAGCGTTACAGCAAGAAATCCTCCGGATCCACGACCAACAGGTCGATCTCCAGACCCACCTAGAGGACCTGGAAAATCGTTTCCGACGCCACAATGGAAGAATCTGTGGAGTGAAGCTGACTGATGACACAAAAGACTTGTTCAGCTTTGCAAAGGGATCTCTTCAACCACATTCTGGGGAGTCCATTGGTGACGAAGCTTCGTCTGGATAGGGCTCATCGGGTGGGCCCTCTGCGCTTGACAATGGTTAGAGCGGCAGACCCTGATGCAGAGGTCTAGCCCGGGACCAGGGTTCAATTCCCCGCCTCGGCGGGTCTTGGGCTCAAATTTCCAGGGACCTGATAATTCTCGCCTCGGTGCCTATTCCAATCATGGTCTCCCAGTCTGCAACTCTGGGCAATAGCTTGCTTAATCTCCACAACGGCCCCCACAACGCTAAGGATGCCTGGCCTCCACCTTGGGGGTGCCCAGGAGTGGACGCCTCACAGGGAAAGCCAGGATGGGTTCCACAGCGGTATTCGTACAAGCGCCTTGAGACCCTTGTGGGTGAGTAGTGCGCTATACAAGTATCAATTTACACTTTTTTTTTTACATCTTAGTATGTGTGCAGAACTATCACACCAAGGAAGAGATCCTCCATAAGACCCAGCAGATGCACTCCCTGTCCTTTCGTGACCAGTCGCCGATCCTATACCAAGATTTGTCAGCCCTCACCCTGCAGAAACACAGAACCTTCAAACGAGTCACAGCCTACCTACAACAACGTAACATCTCCTTCAGCTGGGGCCATCCTTTTCTAAGAGACTAAGAAAGGTGTACTCAAACATATTGTCCATCATCCGGAGGTGATTGGAAATATAATGAAAGAGGTAATTCGTCAGACTCACAATAACCCCTCACCCGCCAACGGCCTAAGGCCTAATGCAAGCAAACAGACGGCCATAGAAAATTTGAAATTTCGTCCATTTATCCTGAACTCTTACAAATTCCCAAAGGCCACGGTACGAGTCAACGGCTGCACATCCCCCGGGTTTGCTATTGAGAGAGGTACGAGGCAGGGGTGCACTTTGTTGCCCCTCCTCTTTGCCCTCTATATGGAACCGATTGCGCAGAAGTTGAGGCTTATCCCATACCTGGGGATCCAACTGGCCCCCACTTGCCGAATACAGTTAACATCAACTACGCCCAGAAAATTTGTCGGGAACTGGGGCGGTGGAAACACTACCCGTTGCCATGGCTTGGCAAAGTTGCGGCAGTTAAGATGACTGTTCTCCCTCAGATCTTATATTTATTTCGCACTATCCCTCTCCGGCCACCACCAGGCTGGATAAAGCAGACACAGTCGGAGTTGGCTCAGTTTATATGGAACGGGCGGAAGCCGCGTCTAGAGCTGCATCTGGCGATGCTTCCCCCGGAGGGGGGAGGAATTGGACTTCCAGACTTGATGCTCTATTTTCAGGCTGCTCAACTACGTCTCCTGGTGGAGTAGATAGTTGGGAGTCTGAGAAGCATTGGCTATTTCAGGATCAAGGGGTGGCTGGTAGGCCTCTGCAGGAAATTCCATTTCTTCGCAAGCAGCATAGACCCCCAACTTATACGCCTCATATATTACTAGGGTCCCTCTGGAAGTTTGGGACCGAACTAATATTAATCATGAACTCACCACCTTCCCGTCCCCTCTTACTCCTATAATTTTACTCCGGGAACGGATGCGGTGGCCTACGCAAGATGGAGGCCCACGGGGTGCCTGTACCTCTTTCATTTATACTCGGTGGAGGGAATAATCCTCTTCTCTCATTTTAAGCAAAATTATGGGATGCCAGAATCCGAGAGGCTTCGATACCTGCAAGCGCAACACTGGGCGCTTAGCCACCAAGTGCGCCCCACGGCAGATAGACATCTTTTACCCTATGAACATTGGTTTATTATGCGCAAAACAGATCTAGAAAAACTCTGGCGTGTTTGGAGATACATATGCCCCTAATATAAAGCTTTAAAGGCCTACCACAAGGTGGTTTGGGATGTAACAAGCCCTTGTTAAGTTCAAAATATTCGATAATGGCTGAGCGGAGTTCAGTACGAAAAAGTTTGTACTGAAGTGCTATGCTGGGGAATCACCATTGGTGCTCGGCACTCCCCGCACTAGGAACGCTCAGTGTCATCGCCACAGGTGAATGGTCTGAAAGCCTGCAAGGAATATGTGAAATGGAGCTGAGCCAATGTGTGAGTGTGGTCGAAAGGAGCCAATAATCTATTTGTATCAAGATATTGTGTGGGGCTGAATTAAATGTATAGGCACGGGTGGCAGGATGTCGCAGGCGTCAGGGGTCTCTAAGTGCATATGTGTCGCATATATCTTACAGCTTGTGCAATATGCAGGGTTTTCCAACCGTGGTCTGCCCTGTGGTGTCCAGCAGAGGGTCTAGAAGCATATTAAAATCTCACCCTATAATGATGTCATCTGCATCTATGCAATCTTTTAGTGCCTGGCTTGTTTATAAAAGATTCTGTGCTGTCAATGTTTGGGATATATAAATTAACCATCAGTACTCGATATCCCACTAGGTGACTTGCTACTAAGAAATATCTGCTACCTTTGTCTGAATGGGTAGCGTAGGGGTGAAAAGTTAGTCGCTTATGAATCAATGTGGAGCCTCCTTATGGAATGGGTAATGTTGCTGGAAAAAAAACGATGTGGCCCCATGAGGGTGCATAGGTGGGTAATGGGCAATAAGTGAGTTTCCTGTAAAAAGGAAATATCCACGATGTGCTGCTGCAGATGTTGCAGCCCTTGCTTGCCTTTACATGGGTTATTGAGCCCACAAATGTTCCGAGACATAAAGGCAGGGGCCATAAATGGACGGATGTTAGCATGTAAAGACATCTATCAGAAACAAACAAAAAGTGGTGTATCTGGTATGGTACATAGATACGGTAATAAACAAATACATTCAAATGAACCTAAACATCCCAATAACAGCAACCCTCCATCCCCATCCCACGCCTGGTGAAAAATTGCCAAGTGAACCCCATTAATGCCAAAGAATTGCAAAACATTTCCCCCCTATTGTGTTGTGGTATACAACTATTGGGGAGTAGTAACATCTTGATGTGTGGCTCAATGTGTGGAAATGTTCAGCACAATATTGGGATCATGGATGGGTCCAAACAGTCAGCTGAGTTGAAGTATCAGCGGTGTGCTCCACAGTAGGAGCAATAACAAAGGGCCAGGGCAGTGCCAGTAGACCACATATCATGCAGCCAGAAAGCAGCTCGATGGAGATTCTCAACCGGTAGGGAAGAGTTCCATGATGGCAGGGATCTGTGAGTCAGGTGCAGTGTGTTTGGGAAATGAGCGCCTCGGGGATCCGCGGTCACTGGTTCGTTGTTTACAGAATGCCATCACGTCTGCTGCTGGGGCGTCAGTGTAACAGGTTTCTCCATTGACATCAACCTGGAGTCGGGCAGGGTATAGCATTCGGTATCGGAGTCCCAGTTTGTGCAACACAGCTTTGGCTTCGCTGAATCTGTGGAACAGATTATTTCTAATCTAGTGGTGCAGGGTCACCACTTTGGCACGGGTTCTGAACAAGTAGGGAGGAATTGACACTGAAGCGAAGGTCAAACCATAGGTCATTTATTAAGCATTCATGAATGGGTCTCCATCCGACGAGCACCACAGAGATACTCAGGGAGAGAGCACACTGAACGATGGTTACATGGGTTTTTATAGCAAAGATCACACGCAAGAGACGCCCAGAGGTAAACAGAGCCCTGGGACGAACACACAAATTAGACAATCGGTAACAATCAACAACCTTGGTGTCTTGTAAAACTGTCGCGTCCTGAGGCTGCACAACAAGATAGACTATCTGAACAAACTTTATCTAAGGCTTTACTGTTGTTTAAAGAACGCTGGGCAGACATCAGCTGTTCTTATGTGCTGACTTTGTATGTGTACGCAGCCTACAATGTCTCAATTTAGATTTGTTAACTAATGTTTATGCAGGTGTGGTGTCAAGGATAGAGCCAGACTGAAAACAGAGCAGGGGTGAAAATGGATGAGGCACAGCTTAATTAAAAAACTAAATAATTAGATTTTACATCTCCACAAATCTGTGGCCGGCCTCCTGGACCACCACAAGGAAGTTGGTAAAAAGTTAAATAGTGTCTCCCTGGTACTGGAGTAGGCCCAGGTATCTCTCCCTTCGAACCATGACTTTGCAGTCTCTGTAATTGAGGAGTCGGCAACTATTAGTTGTGGCGTGGCACCCGCCACCAGATGGGGGCCCAGAGACTAGTGTGCACATTCCACAACAACTGTAGGCATAAAGTTCTGCCTCCACAGTAGGCCAGAGAGTAGTCGCTCAACCACTAGGTCCAATCACCCTGTATTCAATGTTTCTGCGACTCCCAAAATGCAGATGTTATTTTGGTGCCCCCTGACCTCCAGGTCTTCATTTTATTGGCCAATGCTGTCAGTCAGGCAAGCAACACCATTGGGCTCACCAGGCTTCAGCTCCCCATCGTGTGTGTCAGCCAGGGCTGAGACAGCTTCACGGGCTGGCGACCATCTAATTGCAGCCGCACCCGAGTACTTCACAGGTCTTTAAAAGACCATTTACTTGTTAATGAGGCTTTTGTTGTGTTTTCACCCCTTTGGCTCTAGTTGCCCGCTTGCTGTCAGGCATGCCTTCAGCTTTTCCGGTCTCTTCACAACTGCAGTTGAGGTGTCCTTTAGTCTGGATATCTGTTCCTCTGCCCCCACAATTCGCATATCTTATCTGTCCAGGCGTTTGCCCATGCGGGCTAGGCAGCTGCATATAGTATCAAAGAGTGCATCTATGGCTCGAACACCTGTCTTGAGTTTGGCCATGATGGTATCTAATTCAGTTGGTTTTTCAACTGTAGGGCCCCCCCTCTCACCACCCTCCATGCCTGAAGCCTTCTCTGCTCTGCCAGTAGCTTTTAAGTTTCTCCAAAGGCAGCTTACGTTGTTTTGGGTTGCCTAGTACCATTTGCATTAGTGGGTGCCGTCAAGTCGCAGTCTGCCCCACTGAGGTGGTAGCCGGTGGTAGGGTCTAGGGCTGATGTTCATGGCTGGGCCCTCAGAATATCACCAAGTAGGAAGCATGTGCACAGATTGCAGTTGGGGCGCAGGTCCCTGAGTCCCCATGCCAGGAGAGTAAGAAGCGGCAAAGTAGGGAATGTACCTTGGCAAATACAGCACAGGCGGCGAGGGAGCGGCACAGCAATCATTGTGTCTTCCTGAGGGCGTATAACGGAGCAGGGTGCATGCTGTTGGGAGGTGGCAGAGGGGGTTTTCAGAGCGGTTCAGTCAACGGGGCAGCTAGTATCAGGGGCACAATCCCATCAGGTGTATGGTGCAGTCAGTAGGGTCCAGAATGTGACCCTCCGCCTCAGTAGCGTAGTCCCACAAGATTTTCCCCCCAGTGGCCTACCGCGGCATCATTGCTGTCGGGATTGCAGATCCTGGGCGGTACCGGGCTCATCACGTTGCGGCCTCCGGCACCTGTCCCAGTAATCAAGGCCACAGTTGCGATGCAGGCGAGTCATGGTGGGATTACCATGGCATCCTGCTGCCTTCGATGCATCAGGGATAGTCTGGATCGCGCTTAAGGCACTGGTTGCCCCATGCCTCAGGCTCACCCATGAACCCTATTACCACATGGCCTCTGAGGCTTGCAGTGGTTGCTGAGGGCGGATTCTGCCACCAAAGCACTGTGGCCACAGGGAGTAGCCGGGTACAGTCACAGCATACACCAAGAAGTACAGGTCAAGCCCCAATGCCTCAGGGCTAGTTTCAGGTGAACAACGGTCCCATCTGACACAGGATTGGAGCCCTGTCTGGCAGAGCTCCAGCGCCGTGAGGCCATCTTGGTCTCTGGCGTGTACATGCCCCTGAAAAGCCTGATTCCTTAAATGATAAGATACTGATGTTGTTAGATTGTTGCTCAATCTGTCTGCCCACCTGCACCCCAACCCCAGAATGTTATTATTATTATTGTTATTACAAAGATTTATAAAGTGCAACTGCAACCTCAAAGATATCCTAGCGCTAGCCTCCTAGTAGGGGAAAAGCCTGAAGGATATTCTGAGTATTTATACAAGGCAAAAACAAGTTTGAAGTGCTTCCCTAAACTGAAGTAGGTCTTGGCAAGCTCTTAGAGAAGAAGGGAGAGTGTTCCAGAGTTGTCTGGCCCTGACTGAGAACTCTTAGCCACCCTGTCTACCCTTCTGAAATTTAGGAATGCATAGAAGGTTTGAGGTTGAGGAGTGAAGATCTATTGGAGGTATATAACTTTTACATTTCCTTTGCAGAAAAACAGGGCAATTTATTGAATTGCTCTAAAAACAATACATGATGATATGAGCGAACTCTTGTCTTTCACTGGAAGCCAATGGAGTTCTGCCAGAGCTTGAGAAGACAAACAGGTACATTCAGAGGGAACTTAGTGGCCTTCGCTTGTACTCGATAGAGTCTTTTGACTAGGAATTCTGGGGTGCCTAACAAAAGAGTATTACAATAGTCAAGTCTGCTCAGGATCATACACAGTACTACCAATACCCTTGCAGATGGTGGTAAAACAGGTAAGATTTTACTAAGAGTGCGGAGCAGAGCAAAAACAAGTCACAGCAGCCTTGTTAACATGGGGCTCCAAGGATACTTTTTTGTCAGAGTAGATCCCTAAATTATGGACTATGGATGACACGACCAGGCTGACACTGTTCGCCAAGGATGGAAATTAGAAAGAGGTCTGACTTATCAGTCGAGCAGCAGAGAATCTTAGTTTTGCCTACATTAAACTTTAAGGAGTTGCTGCTCAGCCGATTCCCAAAATCTCTTAGGCAGTTATGAAACAAATCCAGTAGCTCTGACTGAGAGTTATCCAAAGAGACGATCATCTGTTTGTAATCTGAGGTGTTGACAAAGTTGATACACTAAGATCTAATAGGAACCGCAAGAGGGCACAGATATATATATTGAAAGGAACTGGGTTTAGTGATGAGACCCGGGACACTTCATGCTCTACTAATTTAAACATGGAGCAAAAAGAGGTGAGCGATGTAGCTTGCCTTCTATCTGTTAGACAAGATTGGATCCAGTCAAGAAATTGCGCACCTACCCGATCTCCCATGATCTGGAAATTAGGATCTTGTGGTTAACTGTGTCAAAGGCAGCTGAGAGATCAAGTAGCACCAGTGCTGCCATTTGACCCTGATCCACTACTCATCCAAAGACACAACTAAAGCGGATTTGGTGCCATGAGCAGGCCTGAAGGCAGATTGTACTTCCTCTAAGAGGGCAAGGACTTCCAGATATGCCAGATATGCCGATAAATTCTTGCTGACATATCGTTCAAGAATTTTAACTGGGAAAGGCAGCTGGGATATAGGCCTGTAGTTGCTAAGATCAAACAGGTCCGCTGAGGTTTTTTTTAATAGGAGTTGTTAGTGCTCTTTTCAAGGAGCATGGAACTTGGCCCATTTCCAAAGGTGATTGCAAATGTTTTGGAGTGATGGAAACACACTATCTGCTAACAGTTTCCAGGCTTTTGGCGGTAATGGGTCTAGTAAAGAGCCCGGAGAGATGGACATCGCTGCCGCCATAAACTTCCTCTGTCAACATTTCAAAAGATTAAATTTTATTAGTACAGGTTGCAATGGTTTTGTCCAAAGTGGCATCCTCCACCTGTGAAAAGCACAGAGGGGATCTGGGAGGAATTATATGTAAAGTAATGTTCCGGAGCTTATTGTCGAGAAAACTCGATAAAGTGTCACATAAGGTCTGAGAAGGCCTAATGGCCTGCTTAGTGCATTCAGGGTCAGATAACTCACAAGAAATTTCAAATATCTTTTTCGTGCTATTCGAAACTGCTAGAATGGCTTTTGCATAGTATTCCTATTTAGCCTTGCACACATATTTCATAGGTGTTTAAGACAGACTTTAATTGTTGTTTATACTCAAACTAAATAAGACATGTGCCATTTTCTCTCCAACTTTTTACAAGGTAATTTATCCTGTTTTAACCGCTTGCGTGCAGCAGGAATTCCAGCCCTGTGCTGGGCATTCCAATCGCGGGTGTGGTCGTGACGGAACCATTCCGTCATCCGCACAGCCCAATCGTGACTCATGACGGAATGGTTCTGTCACGAGAATGGAATGGGTTAAAGTGTAGGTATGCCAAGATGCAGAAGGTCTTAAGCACGCTTTGACTCCTTGAAGAGATGTTGCTTTAAATCTAGAGCCTCTGTAATCCTCCATTGTAAAGCATTGTAGTTGGCTTTGACCTCACACTTTACTACCAAAGTATGCTCCCAGATCAGAGGTATTCGTTTCCACTATGTGGGCCAGTTTGGCCCATGCTCTACGAGGAACTGGCTTTGTAGACCCCCAGCCTGGAGTTAAATACTTTCGACACTTAATATAGAAGGCTTTCCTTCTGGTCTGATTAACTCAGAGGAGTAACACCCCCCACAGAGATAAGGTCTCCCAATGCAAAACTAAGGTCCAGTGTATGCCTCTCCTGATGGGTGGGCCCAGGCACAAGGTGCTGTACTCCCAGCATTTCACAGGAACCCTGTTGGTCCTTCGAGTATTGCACTGTCTCATCCGCCCAAATATTAAAATCACCAAGAATAAAAAAGTTGGGAGTGTGAGAGGACCAAATTTGAGCTACAAACAAAGAAGGTTTGCACAAAAAAAAAACGCCGAGCCAGGAGGACAGGAGAGCAGTATTCCAGAAAGTGAGCTGCCCTTCCACTCCCTCCAGGAGAAACCTAGGACCTCAGCTCCCTCAAAGTTATCCAGATGCATGGTAACAAAGTCTTAGCAGTCCTTTAGGATTATGGCTACTCCCACCCCCTCCCCCTCTCCTGCCTATCTAAAGACTATGTAAGACCTCGCAGCACATAGGGGTGGATATCCAAAATGAGTATACGATATACCCCGGAGTGACACTCCTGTGTAAGTGTCTGTGCACGTGTTAGAATGGATGTGTGTGTGCGAGCAAGTTGTGACAAGCAGCCTTAGGTCACCGCCTTCCCAGCAGCACCAACAGCAGAATCCTGTGAATGGAACCCCTGTGACGTGCAAGGCCCTCCACTTTGATGTCACGAGGTCCGCACTAGCACCGGCAGCAGAATCCTGTGAATGGAATCCCTGTGACATGCAAGGCCCTCCAATGTGATGTCACGAGGTCCACGCTGTCACCAGCTGCAGAAATCTGATAGTAGAACCCTGTGATGTGCAAGGCTCTCCAATGTGATGTCATGAGGTCCGCAATGGCACCAGCTGCCGAATCATGTGAATAGAACCCCTGTGACATGCAAGGCCCTCCAATGTGATGTTACGAGGTCCGCGCTGACACCAAAAACAGAATTCTGTGAATAGAACCCCTATGACAGGCCAGGCCCTCCAATGTGATGTCACGAGGTCCACGCTAGCACCAGCTGCAGAATTCTGCGATGGAACTCCTGTGACCAGGGCCGACTCTAGGCTCATGGTGGCCCTGGGCAGGGAGCGTAGGTAGAGGGCCCGGAAGAGGGGGTCCGGGCGGGGCGGAGCGCGCAGACCAGTAAAGAGGGGAGGGGGTAAGGGAGTTTAGAAGTGGAACAGAGCCGGAGGCCGCCAAATCCCTGCCAGGGGCCACCACGCAAATATGTATCCATCCTCAGAGGATTAATATATTAAGGATATGTATTGGCGTGGTGGCCCCTGGGGTTTGGTGGCCCTGTGCAGGTGCACAGCTTGCACATGCCTAGAGCCGGCCCTGCTGTGACAGGCCAGGCCCTTCAATGTGATGTCACAAGGTACGAGCTAAGTGGGGAGGCCTTCGCCACAGCAGAGACAAGCAGGGGCCACTGATGGGGAATAATGTGACCTAGAATGATATCGTCTTTGAGGTTCATCGCAGGATCATTTTTGTGATTGAATAGGTTTTTGCTTTTTTTCAGGAGATTTAATTAAAACCTTTTCTCACCTGCTCCCTCCCCCTTACACTGCCAGACACAATCGCCCATAAACCAGTGATGTATGATGACACCTTGAATAGTCTTTAGTGTGACGTGCCCTTGGTATAAAAGACTGGTAACCAGGCAGCAGCAGCATTGCACCCATGGGCACCGGACGGAGAGGACCACTGCTGGTGGCTGGAGCTGAGTCCCGCGAGAGGCGGAAGCAGCAGGGGCCTATCAGGCTAAAAAAAGGAAGTGTGTGGTGATGGGTCTAAAGGAAAACGGTGAGTATATAAACCAAACGAAAAATGAACTGAAAACCGAACTTGAAACCAAACTGAAACCAAACTTGAAACCAAACTTGAAACTGACTTTAAACTCAAGTTCCCTTCCCTTCCGATCAACTTCCGTTCCGTTCCCTTCGCTTCCATCCCTCTTCCCTCACCTCCCCGATCTTCTCCCCTATCCTTCCCTTCTCACCTCTCCCTCCTCCTCAACTTCCAACCCCGCTCCCTTCCCTGCTCTCCCTAACTTCCCATTCTCTTCCCTCTCCCTTTCCCTTCTTCACCTCACCCGTTCCTCACTTCTCTTCTCCTCTCCCTTCTCCCCCTCACCCTTCCCTTACCCCCACACTTCCCCTTTCCTCTCTTCCCCTTCCGTCTCTACCCCCACCATGCACCCTCACCCTCTTAATTCCCCTCTCCCTCCACCCTTCTATCTCCCTCCACCTTCATCTCTCCCTCCCCTTCACCCTCAACAATTCCCTTCCCCTCTCCCTATCTCTTTCCTTCACCTCACCATTCCCCTATCCCTTCCCCTCTGCCTCTTCCTCACCCCACCCTCCCATTCCCTCACCCTCTCCCTTCCTCTTTCCCTCACCCTCTCACCCTCTTCCTGTCCCCCTCCCTCCATCTCTCTCTCCCCACCACTCGCCCTCCACCCCTTCCCCTCTCCCTTTCCGCTTCTGTGTCCCCTCTCCCTTCCCCACTCCCTTTGTCTCACCCTCAACCTTCCCCCTCACTCTTCCCTCTCTTCCCCTTGCCCCTCTACCCTCACCCTCCACCTTCCCTTCTCCCTCCATCCTCCCCTCTCCCTCCACCTTTCTCTCTTACTTTTCCTCCTCCATACCCCTCACCCTCTCCCATCCCCTCTCCCTTCCCCTCACCCCTCTTTCTCCCTTCCTCTTTCTTTCTCCCCTTCCCTCCCCTTCCCCTCTCTTCCCATTCCTCCTCTCTGTTCCCCTCACCCTCTCCCTTCCCTCATACTCTCCCCTACCCTCACCCCTTTCTTTCCCTTTCCCTCTCCCTTTCCCTTAAGCCATTCTCCTCTCCCTTTCTCCCCACCCTTCCCCTATACCTCTCTCTTTCCCTCACCCTCTCCCTTCTTCTCTCCCTTCCCATTCCCTTCCCCTCACCCTTACTCTATCCCTTTCCCTTACCCTCTCCCTCTTACCCTCTCCTTCTTCCTCTCCGTTCCCCTCCCTCTCCCCTTACCCTCCTACCCATTCATTCTCCCGCTCCCTTTTTCTCACCCTTACCCTCTAGCTCAACTATTTCAATTTCCCTCTCCCTTTCCCCTCTCATCCCTCTTCCACTCTCCCTTCCCCTCACTGTCACTCTCTCCCTTTTACCTCCCCCTCCCCCTCCACTCTCCCTTCCCCTCACCCTCTCCATTCTTCTTTCCCTCTACCGTTCCCGCCCCTTCCCCTCTCTTTACCCTCACCCTTCCCCTCACCCACTCCCCTCCCTCCCCTCACCCTCTCCCCTCACCCTTTTCTTTCCCTTCCCCTCTACCTCTCCTGTCCGCTTCCCCTCACCCTCTCCCTTCCTCTCTCCTTCACTTCCTCTCACCCCTGCTCTCTCCCTCACCCTCTGCCTTTCCCTCCCGCTCTCCCCCACTCCCTTTCCCCCTTCCCTCCCTTTCCCTTCCTCTCTCACTTTCCCTCACCTTTACCCCTCTACTCTTCCTCTCCTTCCCCACTCCCCTCTCCTCTTCCCTACCCCACTCCCTCACCCTTACCCTTTTCTTTCACTTTCCCTTACTCTCTCACTTTCCCTCACCTTCACACCCCTCCTTCACCTCTCCTTCCCCACCCCCCTCTCCACTTCCCCACTCCCCTCCCTCCCCTCCCCCTCACCCTTTTCTTTCCCTTTCCCTCTCCCTTTCCCCTTTCCCTTGCACTCTCCCTTCCCCTCTCTTTGACCATCCCCTCTCCCTTCTCCTCTCCCTCACTTTCTTCCCCTCTACGTTGCCCTTGCACTCTCCCTCACCTTCACTCTCTCCCTTTCTCTCACCCCTCCACTCTTCCTTCCCCACACCCTCTCCATTCCTCTTTCCCTCTACCGTTCCCTCCCCTTCCCCTCTCTTCACCCTCACCCTTCCCCTCACCCACTCCCCTCCCTCCCCTCACCCTCACACTTTTCTTTTTCTTTCCTTCTCCCTTTCCCCTCTCCTGTTCTCCCCCCCTTCCCCTCTACCTCTCCTGTCCACTTCCCCTCACCCTCTCCCTTTCTCTCTCCCTTTCACTTCCTCTGACCCTTGCTCTCTCCCTCACCCTCTGCCTTTCCCTCCCAATCTCTCCTGCTCCCTTTCCCCTCCCCTCCCTTTCCCTTTCCCTTTCCCTTACTCTCTCACTTTCCCTCACCTTTACCCCCTCCTCTCCTTCTCCACTACCCTCTCCTCTTCCCCACCCCCACTCCCTCCCCCTCACCCTTTTCTTTCCCTATCCCTATCCTTTTCCCCTTTCCCTTGCCCTCTCCCTTCCCCTCTCTTCGCCCATCCCCTCTCCCGGCCCCTCTCCTTCTCCCTTTTCTCCTTTCCCTTCTCAGTCACTCCCTTCCTCTCTACCTTGCCCTTCCACTCTCCCTCACCCTTCTATTCTCCTTCACCCTCTCCCTTTTCTTTTCCCTCAACCTCTCCCTTTTCCTTACCCTCTCCCTTTCCCCATCCCCTCAACCCACCCTCTCCCTTCCACTTCCCCTCTCCCCCTCCCTTTCCCCCTCCCTTTCCCTCACCCTCTCACTTTCCCTCACCCGCACCCTTTGCCCTCTCCATCTTTCCCACCCCCTCCCCCTCTTCCTTCTGCTCCCCCTTTCCCCTCTGCTTTCCCCTTCCCCTTTCCCCTCTCTTTCCCTCTCCCTCCCTTTAACTCCACCTCTCCCTCTCTGTTTTTCCTCACCCTCTCCCTTCCCTTCTCCTTTCCCCATCCCCTCTACCTCTCCCTTCCCCTCACTTTCTCCCTTCCTCTCTCGCTTTCCCTTTCTTCACCCTTCTCCAATTGCCCCTCCCTTCCCCTCTCCCTTCTTTTCTCCCTTCCCTTCTCCCTCATATTATCCCTCTTCCTCTCCCTCCTTCTCCCTTTCCCTCACCATCTCCCTTCCACTCACTCTTTCCCTTTTTTCTCACCCTTACCATTTCCCTCATCCTCTCCCTTTCTCTCTTCCCTTGCCCTCTCCCTCTCCCTTACCCTCTCCTTGCTCCTCTCCCACCCCCTCCCCTTCCCCTCTCTATACCCTTCCTCCTCCATGTCCATTCCCCTCTCCCTCGCAGCCTTCCCCTCTACCTTGCAGATCCCCCCATGCTTCCTCTCACCATTTCCCCTTCCCTCCCCCTCTTTCCCTCACCTTCACCCTCTCCTACTTTCCTCTCTCTTTCCCTCAACCCACCCTCTCCCTTCCATTTCCCCTCTTTCTTCCCGTCTCCCCCTCCCTTTCCCTCACCCTCACACATTCCCTCACCTGCACCCATTACCCTCTCCACCTCTCTTCTCTGCCTGCGTGCCTAAAATCAGTTGCAGCAACAGCTCTAGCTATCAGACAAAGCGACTCCATAGTGTTAGGACATCCCCTGACAGTACAAGTTCCACACTCCGTGGAAGTTCTCCTAAACAGGACACAAACTCAGCACTTGACCATAGCACGACTGACAGGATATGAACTGACACTGTTTCAACCACACATAGAGATCAGACGTTGTAACATATTAAACCCTGCTACTCTGTTACCCTCGATAACAGCAGACCCTACACCACATGACTGTGTGGAAGTCATCAACACAATGACGAAGCCAAGACAAGACTTGACAGACATTGCATTACCCGACCCAGACCTGACACTTTATGTGGATGGTTCATGTATGAGAACAAGTACAGGAGAGTTAGTAGCCGCATATGCAGTGACTACTGAACCTGAAGTCATAGAAACACATCGTATTGACACACTGTCTGCTCAAGCAGCAGAGCTCATCGCTCTGACCCAAGCCTGCATACGAGCCAAGAACATGAAGGTAAACATATACACAGATTCACAGTACGCATTCGGAGTCGTTCACGACTTCGGTGTTCTCTGGCAAGAGAGAGGTTTTTTGACCTCCCATGGAGCCAAGATACAACATGGTCCCCTCATTCAAGCTCTGTTAGAAGCAATACACTTGCCTACAGCCATTGCCATCATGAAGTGCAAAGCACATACGAAAGTCGCTGACACTATTTCCCAGGGTAACGACCTGGCAGATCGAACAGCCAAGCTTACAGCTCAGACTCAGACAGACATACCGAATGACACGACAAAGACTGAAGTACTCCACTGACGCATTGCATGACAGTCAGGGATCCCACACAAGATGTACTCGACATACAGACACATGCCACTCCAGACGAAATAAAGACATGGACAGAACAAGGAGGGGTCCAGACAGATCAGGGATGGATGACGAAGGGAAAAGCCACATGGTTTCTCCCCGACTCTATGGTTCAAGTTATCATTAATACAGCACATAGTCCCGCACACTTAGGAGAAAAAGCCATGTTAGACAGTATCCAGAACCTTTGGTTCAACAAACATTTACGTGCAGCAGCAAAACAGAAAGTACGTACCTGTATGATCTGTTGTCAGTTCAATCCAGGAAAAGGCATTCCCGTGGAACAAGGTGGATTTCATCCTCCTGACCATCCTTTCGAAGTCCTCCAGATGGATTATATCCAGATGGACAGATGCCGAGGATTCAAGTATGTCCTTGTAGTTGTATGTGCCCTATCCAGATGGACAGAAGCTTACCCAGTCCCAGATTACACTGCCGTGACCACTGCCAAACAGTTGGTTCGTGAATTCTTCCCGCGATACGGCTTGCCCCGTGTCGTGTATTCAGATAATGGACAGCCATTCTCGTCCGAACTCATGAAACAGGTATCACTCCTGTTAGGATACCAGTGGAAATTCCACTGCGTACGACACCCCGAAGCAGCTGGTCTCGTCGAGAGACATAATCAGACTCTGAAAACATGATTAGCGAAGGTCTGTGCAGAAAAAGGAGTAGATTGGATGGTAGCCCTGCCGGTTGCCCTCTTTTACATGCGTATGGTAGCTCATTCCAGAACTGGAATATCCCCGTACGAAGTGGTCTTTGGAAGACCACCGAATATGTGGGGTACGCCTATGCCGCGAAAGATCACTGATGTCGATAGTAATATGCTGACAGATTACCTGGCTTCCTTGATGTCTGCACTACTCTCTTGTCGTTCACAGGTCGCGGCTGCCTTCCCGGACAACACCCAAGTGAAACCGCATGAAATCGTTCCGGGTGACTTAGTATGCATAAGAAACTTCGATCGCTCAAGCCCTCTGGAGCCCAGGTGGAGGGAACCGAAACTGGTGTTGATGACCACGAGGACCGCAGTGAAGGTTGAGGGAAGAAAAGGGTGGATCCATTCCAGCCACATCAAGCGTTTTCATGGACTGTGTCCAGAGACATTTCCCAAGGACTGCCCCGATACTGATACGGACACTAAACTCCCTCTGTTAGAAAAAACTCCGCAACAGGAGTATAAAGCAAAGCTGAGGTCTAGTAAGTCAGACAGCGTTTAATTGTTTAAGTCCCCCTCGGGTGAAGCGGTTAGACAGGTTTCTGACATGTATGAGATAGACCCAAATAGTGAGAGAGATAGACAGAAAGTCAAGAAAATTAAATACTGTAAAAATCTAAGCAGTAGATGCATCATTACACTGCTTTTTATGTTTTTTCTGAGTATCACGATCATATGTATAAGCTGGACGTTACATGTTTTCTTTCCTCCTCTTGGTTCGCATGTACATTCTTCTTTCAATGACACCATAGAGCACACTTTCAGTGACCTGCCCCCTCACGAACTATCCTATCGACTAGCACTGCGCAACAACACTTTTATCCGTATGTTACACCATTCTCACCAGACCAGCAATGTCACGAATTGCTGGGTATGTGGCCGACTCCCACCTTATCAGAAATACAAGGGAGCTCTGCCCCTCTTTCCTTATCCGTTTACACATAATGGTTCGTGCGGAGCATGGTTTACTTTAATGTCCTCCTTGGACAGTAAGTCCAAAGTTTCCCAAGGCAATTGGATATGGGGGAACCTGAATACAGTTATGAATCAGGCATGTTTCCCAGACAAGGACGGTCTTCCCCAAAGGACAAGGACCGATCTAGAAAATGAATGGTATGGATTAGGAAATTTTACCCTAAGCCTCATGATCCTGAACGTTCAGTCTGAGACTTATTCGGACTTGCCGTTTATAACAGTTTTACCAGTGAAAGGTGAATTATGCGTCAGAAAGAATGGTTCAGTACATCTAGGACACAGTGATTGTAATACTGTGGTCGAATTTAGCGATAAAGGAAAGTCTACTTTCAAAGCTTCCCGCCATTCCTATTTTATATGTGGTCAGACAGCTTATGTACGTCTGCCATTAGATTGGGATGGAACGTGTTACATCGCATTCCTATTGCCACCAGTTTTTCTAGCCCCATCCGATTATCATCGAAATTCACACCTTGTACATATAAGACATAGAAGGGAGATCGAGTCCCCAATTGTTGATCAGACTGAGACAGCGTGGGAGCAATATACAGATTTCAATAAAGGATTCTTTTTCTTTGTGGGTCCTGTTCAAAACAGTAAACTGATACGCAGATTAACTAGAACTCTTGAAGCAGTAGTGAATGAGACTACTTCTGCCTTAGGTAACCTGACCGAAGAGCAGTCCGCTATGAGACTTGTTGTTCTTCAAAACCGTCTTGTACTTGACGTCATCCTGGCCAATAGGGGCGGAGCTTGTAGAGTGATCGGATCTAGTTGTTGTGTGTTTATTCCTAATAACGCACCATCAGTATATAAAGCAATAACAAGGCTTCATAAAATAGCTCACCAGATACACCAGAATCCTGGCACCTGGACTTGGTCCGGTTGGCTCTGGAGTGTGATATCCGCCTGGGGATGGAAAGTACTGTCCTTCCTAGGAATAATACTGCTTATAGTATTCAGTTGTTGTCTCTGTCTGCAATGTGGGCCAGCGATTTGCGGCTTGTGCGCCACAGCCTGTATTCCCCATCCACATTCACGTTCCCGTTCCCGAATGAAAAAAGATGAGCAAATGATGTTATACGAACAGATAGATGGTCTCATGAAAATAGATATATCCTAAAGGGCGCAGTAGGGGCCAAGGAGGGAATGAGGAAATAGAATTTTTTTAGGTAGTCAGTGTGACCCCCACTCGCACCCTATCCATGCACCCGTGCCCCATGTATGTCATGTAATTCCCTTCCCGTGCCCGCCATGATTATACCTCTGCATTTCCGTCCAAAGTTAGCATGTCAGTTACTAGGCCCTTCATGGTTTTAATGTCAATTCCGCATCCAGGCCTACGTTTCCAATGCATTTACATGGTGCACTTTTAAATATTGCACAGCACACGTTTTCCACGTTTTTCTGGCTCAGTCGAGCCAGGCCCTTAATTGAGGCTCCGAGCCTCTTCTGTCTCTGAAAGCTGCAGTCCAGGTATGCATCCCTGACCTCTACCTTACTTCCTGCTCAGCCAAGCGGTGCCCGGCTCGGCTCGGCCTGGCCTGCCTGCCAAGACGGTATTTTGCCTACAGTTATCTGCTCAGCCTCCGCAAAAACACATTCCAGTCTAGTGAAATAGGTAAACATATTCCAGCCTGCAGAGCAAAGGGCCCGGCCTTCCTGTCTCCTTGCAAGTGATTTACCGAACCCGTTACCATAGTAGGCCCACGGCCCCCGCGCATTGCACCAAGACACGTATGCACCCGCTAGCATTCAGTATTGAACGGCCTCTGCCCGAGAGACCTTTTACTTCAGACAACACATCCTCCAAACACAAGATACCAGATATACTATAGGTGCAGGTCGTTCTGACATCCCAGACACCAGACTCCTCTACCAGTGCTAAAGTCAAGCCCCCAGCTCTCCCCAGTTACACGTCAATACCACGTCACGTTCAGTTGCGCACGCATCCATGGTACCGGTTTCTGCTGACCCTGCAGAATCTCTCTATGCATCCACCCACCTATGACACTTCTGTGACGTTTCCGGCACACACCTCCGTGTACGCCTCTGTACACGCCTTCTTTTACGCCCATGTGTTCTTATCTTTCTCTTCTTCACTGGTTACGCCTACTGTATTCAATGCAACTGTACAGTTTTACTATATATAATGTGTGATGTTAATAAAATGTTGAATATCCCTTCCTGAACCTTAGTGGTGATGGAACCCGATGTCCAGTGTCTCGAGCCACTTAATTAAACCCCGTATGACTCAGATATCACGGACTCTGCCTCTCATTTTATTGAGCTATCCTTATTGTCATTTAATGTATAGAAAAATAGTCCCGGTAATTTTATTTACCACAGATACATATTATTAATCATGCAGCCTTATACATCACAGGTGCTGCCGACCAACCCAGCACTGACAGCGAGGCCCTACATATCGAGGAGGTACCGGAGGACACCGAGGGAGAGGGCCAATCTGACCAACAACCAGGTCCATCCCAGCCACCTGCAGTGATTCCACCACCACCACCCCGTGTGGATAGGGCCACCCCTGCTGCCACAGGTGTCCAGCCACCACGCCAACAGACACCCACGGCAGTTGTACAGGCCACACCACCAGCGGCTAGGAGGCAGACGAGGCGCACAGCCGGAGCAAGATCCCAGTCCTGCGGACTGAGGCGCCAGCAGCGTCAAGCCTCAACAGGCATGGGCAGGGCACTCCATCTACCTGATCCTGGCCAGGCCATTGAACGCCGCATGCTGGCGGTACACCAAAGACAGGTGCGTCACCTGGCAGCGATACATCTTGAGCTGCAGAAGACTGGCCAAAATGTCGGACAGATGACCGCAGCTGTCCGTGAAAATAGCCAGCTGCTGGTAGCCCAGCAGGACATGACCCGCCGCCGCCACCGCCAACTACTGGCCCGCCTACACCAGGTCCAATCATATAGTAGGCAATGCTACATCGCAACTATCACGCAGATCATTTGCCATGCAGGGGCAAATGGTAGAGTGTTGCCAAGATGTTGCCAGGTCACTTGAACTGCTGACAGCAGCAGTGCTCAGCATGCGGCCCACTGCCCATGGTGAACCAGGGGAGGGTGACTATGTCAACGAGGTTGCGTCAACCAACAGCAGCATGTCCTTGCCGCCGGTGCCTGAACGCCGCCGCAGCAGCAGGCCCACAGAAGGATCACGGGCCAACACCGTCCGTCGGGACCCTGAGAGACGACTTGGTGCGTCTGGACGTGGGCGCCAGTGACACCTTTAACACTGTCTGTAGGGCCATGCTGGACACCTAAGCAAGCCCTCTACCCCTGCATGGGGAGGTATGAAGCAATACTGTCCTCATGTGACACAAAGGAAATCAAAGGCCACAATATTGTGAATTAACAATAAAATTTAATGGTCTCACTTAACTCCAATTCATGTCATTATTACATTTGTCATGCATGAGTGCAGTGTTGTGTGAGGGGAATGGGTGCACTAGAAACAGTTAATAGTGATGTGGTTGCGGCGCGTGTGTCCTTCTGCAGGATTTTCCCCGCGTGCATGATGCACATGTGGAGGTGGGCGGTTGTCCCCTTCCGACTCACTGCCAGATATCTCCACTGGTATCCTGCGCTTGGTAGCAATGTTGTGGAGTATTGCACACACGGCCACGATGCGGCAGCAGACCTCAGGCGTGTATTTAATGGCCCCACCAGTATTGTGAAGTACGCGGAAACGGCTCTTCAAAAGCCCAAATATCCTCTCAATGCAATTTCTTGTGCATATGTGTGCAGCATTGTAACGCCGTTGCTGTGGTGTGGCAGGGTTGAGGTATAGGGTGAGGAGGTACTCACGGAGACCTTAGGCGCTGTCACCTGAAGGAAAGAAGCACAGGGTGAGGGCCTGTTCTGCGCAGATACATGATCACAGTGTACTATTTGGGGGCATATGTACTTACCTAGTAGGTGTCCTTCGCCAAAGTCTCCCCTGGCCAGTCATGTGTGCATGCCTCTGTGCCGGAATATGAAGGAGTCATGTGTGCTCCCCGGATATTGTGCCACTATGTCCGTGATGATAGTCTTGGCGTTGCACACCATCTGGATATTGAGGGAGTGGTAGGACTTGCGGTTGTGGTACATGTATTCCGTTTGTGCTGGTGGGCAGATGTGGATGTAGGTACAGTCAATGCATCCTATTATATGTGGAAATTGCGCGATGTTGTAGAAATGAAGCTTGGTGTCATTCAAGTCCTGTTGGGTGGTCGGGAATGAGATGTAGTGGTGTAGCCGGGTCAGCATTGCCTCCAGGAAACTCCTTAGGCAGCGGGACATGGTGGGCTGGGATATCCCCCCTGCATCAGCGACTATCCCCTGGAAGTTTCCGGAGGCCAGTAGGTGCAGGCTGCACAAGACCTGGACATTTGTGGGCACGGCATTGGTCCTCCTTGTTGGGTGCTGCATCAGGGGGTCTAGGTCCCGGATCAGCTTGATGATCATTGCCCCATTATGGCGGTACTTAGAGTAAATTTGCTCATCAGTTTAGCCCAGAAGGGTGATCCGCTGGCGAAATATTCGCTCCTGGATCCTGCATCTGTTCCGTGCTACTCGCTGTAGCCTTCGCCGCCTGACCACCCTGTAGAGTCCTGGCATTGTGAGAGTCCTCATGCTCCAGCTGCATGTCCTTAAGTGTGTTTGGTATGGCCTGCACCTGTTGGTAGTTTGTTAAAGTTATTTTATTTTTATTTTTTTTCCTTACTGGTTACCACCTGGTTTGGGTTCTCCTTAAATTGCGTGTCGCAAATAGCGGTTTTCGGGTTTTTCGCATTTTGTGATTTTACTTAAATAGCGATTGCGATTATTTTGCGATTTCGCAAATTAATTCGCAGAATCCATGGTTTTTGGCAATTTCCGATTCGCTAATGGGCTTCTTCCTGAATTCTACGAATTACTTTGCGAACTCGCAATTTTTCTTTAGCGAAGTCGCAATTTTAGAGTTTTCACTATCATGTGTTCCTTTTCTTCAAATTGCGATTGCAATTGCTAATTCGCAGCTATTGCGATCGCAATTTGGCTTCATGAATCTATCTGTCTGTTCCATAGCCCGGGCTATTGAATAAATCTGGGTTCCTCCTGCAGACGAAGGCTCTTGTGTCTCCTTTTACTACGTATGAAGGGTATGGAAGATTTGGGCGGTTCCCCCGCCGCCAACACCCTGTAAGTGGGTTATTCCGGTTCTTCACCCCTACCTTTCCCTCTCCCTTCCCTCTGTTTCCCCTCCCCTCTCTCATCCTCCTTCCCCTCTCCCATTCCCCTTTCCCTCTCCCTCCCCTTCTCACTTCCCATCTCCCTTCCCCTCTTCAATCTCCTCTACCTCTACCTCTCCCTTCCCCTTCCCCTCACCCTCTCCTTTCCTTTCTCGCTTTCCCTCTCTTCACTCTTCACTCTTCCCTTTTCCCCCACCCTCCACCTCTTCCCTTCTCCCCTTCCCTTCTCCCTCACCCTCTCCCTCCCCCTCTCCCTACCCTCTCCCTCTCCCTCGCCCTCTCACTTCCCCTCTCACTCTCCTCCCATCCCCTTTCCCTCTCCCTCTCCCTTCCCTTCCCTTCCCCTTTCCCCTCTCTTCATCCTCATCCTTCACCTCACCCTCTCTCTTCCCCTCACCTACTTCTTTTCATTTCCTCTCTCCCTTCCCCTCTCCCATCTGCCTCTCCCTTACCCTTTCTCATCATCTCTTCCTCTCCCTTCCTCTCTCCCTTCCCCTCTCTTCACCCTTCCCCTCTCCCTTCCCTCTTCCTCTCCCTTCTCTCGCTCCCTTCCCCTCTCCCTCCCTCACCCTCACCCTCACTCTCTCCCTTTCCCTCACCCTCTCCCTCCCTCTCTTTCTCTCCTTCCACTTCCCCTTTCCCTCTCCCTTTCCCTCACCTTCTCACTCCCTTGCCCTAACCCTTTCTCCTACCCATGCTCCTCTCCCTCTCCATTCCTTCCCCTTCCCCACTCCCATTCCCTTTCCCCACTCCCTTCTCCTCTCCCTTTCTCCCCCTCCTCTCCCTTTCCTCTTCCTTTATCCCCTTACCGTCACCATCTTCTTCCCCTCTCCTCTCCTCTCCCTCACCCTCTACCTCTCCCTTCCTTTCCCCTCTACCTCCCCCTCCCCCTCCCTTTCTCTCACTCTCACTCCTTTCCTTTCCCTCCCCCTTCCCCATCCACCTTTTCCTCCCCACTCTGCCTCTCTCTCCCCTTTCCCTTACCCTCTCCCTCTCTCTTTCCCCTCTCTCTCTCCCTACCTTTCCATCACCCTCCATCTCTCTCACTTTCCCATACCCTTCCCCTCTACACCTCTCCCACCCTCTCTTCCTTCCCCTGCCCATTCCCCCTCTCTCTTTCCCCTTCCAATTCCCTTCTCCCTTTCCCTTCCCCCTCCCCCTCTTCTCTTCTCTTTACTCTCACCCTCACCCTCTCTCTTTCCCTCCCCACCCTCTCCCTCCCACTTCGCCTCTCCTGTTCCCTTTCTCTCTCCCTTTCCCTCACCCTTTCCCATCTCCAACTCTGTTCACCTCTCCCTTCCTTTCCCCCTCACCTTCTCCTTCTCCCTTCCCCTATCCCTCACCATTTCCCTCCCTCTCTCCCTCTTTTTCCCCTTTCCCTCTCCCTTCCCCTTTACCTTTCCCTCTCCCTTTCCCTACCCCTCCCCTCTCTTCCCCTGCATCCTTCCCCTCACCCTCATTTGTATATATATATCTATATCTATATATATATATCTATATATATATATATATATATATATATATATATATATATATATGCCACAAAAGTTCCTGCTGTAAGAAGAACTGGAGAGACACTGCGGGGATTCCAGGTGAGTAACTTTATTTCAAAACAGCAGTGGCATGACGTGTTTCGACTTAATGTCTTCCTCAGATGCCTGCCGCCACATCGCTTGACTGCCAGAATGCTTTCGAGTACCTCCCCTCGTTTTGTCATGAATGACGTGTCCGGGTGGGCCGGCTCAGAGGCAATACATCACTGCAGTTGATTCAGCCAACTACAGTGCCCAGAATGCTCCTCTCACAGGCAACTCTGAATTGTCTCGTATACGGTACCCTTTATCCCTCATGGGTGCCTGGAAACAAAATTGAAACGGGGTGTCAGTGTTCTGGCAAAGCGTTGTGGCCGAAATCAAGTTCATCACCCCGGCCAAATACGCCTCAACCGCCGAAGTCCCCATACAGCTATGCCTGGACTTGCGGATGCAGTGTCCCGAAACTCCTCCGTGCAGTCACGGACTGCAAATCACAGCGGCACTGTGACCTTGATCGTCATGTGATCAAGGCAGGGATCTGCCGAAACGCGTCATGAGGGTTTTGGTGACGTTGTGAGAAAATAAATTCAAAAGCATCAAATTGGGTCTGCCTCGTCTTCTTGTGCGAATCCGGCTGGAAGTTGCGGGTGGAGCAAGCACCATTGAAAATTTGCACTGGATAACTTTCCCCAGTGAAGCAGACCCCCTCCTCGTAAAGCTGGCTCCGTGAAAGAAGGGAAGTATAAGGTGCCTGACTTCCGGAGAAGTTGCTTTCTGGAAGGGCACCGGCTGTATATATATATATATATATATATATATATATATATATATATATATATATATATATATATATCACGTCCACACTGCTGCTTGAACGACCCTCAACCAGACAACGCTGATGCCGTCGGTAGCAGCAGCCGCTACCTTAATGTCTGTAGGTACTGGATCCCACCAATTAGAAGGAAGCAGAGACGGCACACCAGGAAACCTTGCACAAACCCTTTATTGTGCACTCGTTAACCCAAGACGACGCGTTTCGGCGTAAGCCTTTATCAAGTAACCACCATTTTGTTTTTTACCATACTTATAGTCCCACAACTATTTCATGCACATAATAGACATAAAGAAAATACTTAATGGTAAAACATTTACAATGAGAAAATCAATTCAACAAGTTATATGTCATGTTTCAATATGTCAACAATTCAGCATTCATTGTATGCTATTGGGTGAGTGCATCTAGTGCGGAAAGTAGGTGATGTCAGACAACCCCGCTGGCAAAGTTATTGAGGTCGTAATAATGATTGACCGTGAACCCTGCCGAAAATAATTGCAATCAGTTTAATATGCAATAATGAAGGTAGATACCCTCGTGACTATATGCCTGCATCGGCTTGACTCCAACCAAGGGCTGGCGAGTCACCGCTAGGTATCCTGGGTAATGTAGTTTGATACCGCGGATCGGGACAGGAGTCCCGAGAAAATCAATGGGAGCTCCCTGATTATGATGCGTGGGTAAAACTAGCGGATTGGGCTATATATATATATATATATCCAATACCAATTGCCCTTTGCAGCAAGAGGTCACCCAGCAACATTCAGCCATCCGGCTTTCATCTGCAGACAGCCTGTCACAAACATCGTTTTTCATTATTTTCGCCGACGCGTTTCAAGGCAGGAAGCCTCTTCTTCTAGGGCTGCACATCACCACATTGAAGGTTCGCATTTCACATTTGACTGACTTTATTTATTTCCATGACCCCCATTGGGCGTTACTTCATGCAAGGTTTGTGGTGCATTATGGGGCATGCAGTTCGTGACTCTCAATGTGCTGAATAAAATTATGCATTTTTAAATAATCCTTTAGTAGGCGATGTCCGTGAAGGCTGCTTCGTTAAGCATTAGGAATGTTGCGCTTGAAGGTCCCGAATTGTTCAGAACCAGGCTCTCCCAACTGGCAGGCGTTTACCATATCAGCTGGTGACGGTGCTCCTCTTCACGGCCGGGCCGCCGTGTAAGTAAATCCAATACCAATTGCCCTTTGCAGCAAGAGGTCACACAGCAACATTCAGCCATCCGGCTTTCATCTGCAGACAGCCTGTCACAAACATTGTTTTTCATTATTTTCGCCGACGCGTTTCAAGGCAGGAAGCCTCTTCTTCTAGGGCTGCACATCACCACATTGAAGGTTCGCATTTCACATTTGACTGACTTTATTTATTTCCATGACCCCCATTGGGCGTTACTTCATGCAAGGTTCGTGGTGCATTATGGGGCATGCAGTTCGTGACTCTCAATGTGCTGAATAAAATTATGCATTTTTAAATAATCCTTTAGTAGGCGATGTCCGTGAAGGCTGCTTCGTTAAGCATTAGGAATGTTGCGCTTGAAGGTCCCGAATTGTTCAGAACCAGGCTCTCCCAACTGGCAGGCGTTTACCATATCAGCTGGTGACGGTGCTCCTCTTCACGGCCGGGCCGCCGTGTAAGTAAATCCAATACCAATTGCCCTTTGCAGCAAGAGGTCACACAGCAACATTCAGCCATCCGGCTTTCATCTGCAGACAGCCTGTCACAAACATTGTTTTTCATTATTTTCGCCGACGCGTTTCAAGGCAGGAAGCCTCTTCTTCTAGGGCTGCACATCACCACATTGAAGGTTCGCATTTCACATTTGACTGACTTTATTTATTTCCATGACCCCCATTGGGCGTTACTTCATGCAAGGTTCGTGGTGCATTATGGGGCATGCAGTTCGTGACTCTCAATGTGCTGAATAAAATTATGCATTTTTAAATAATCCTTTAGTAGGCGATGTCCGTGAAGGCTGCGTCGTTAAGCATTAGGAATGTTGCGCTTGAAGGTCCCGAATTGTTCAGAACCAGGCTCTCCCAACTGGCAGGCGTTTACCATATCAGCTGGTGACGGTGCTCCTCTTCACGGCCGGTCCGCCGTGTAAGTAAATCCAATACCAATTGCCCTTTGCAGCAAGAGGTCACACAGCAACATTCAGCCATCCGGCTTTCATCTGCAGACAGCCTGTCACAAACATCGTTTTTCATTACTTCCGCCGACGCGTTTCAAGGCAGGAAGCCTCTTCTTCTAGGGCTGCACATCACCACATTGAAGGTTCGCATTTCACATTTGACTGACTTTATTTATTTCCATGACCCCCATTGGGCGTTACTTCATGCAAGGTTCGTGGTGCATTATGGGGCATGCAGTTTGTGACTCTCAATGTGCTGAATAAAATTATGCATTTTTAAATAATCCTTTAGTAGGCGATGTCCGTGAAGGCTGCGTCGTTAAGCATTAGGAATGTTGCGCTTGAAGGTCCCGAATTGTTCAGAACCAGGCTCTCCCAACTGGCAGGCGTTTACCATATCAGCTGGTGACGGTGCTCCTCTTCACGGCCGGGCCGCAGTGTAAGTAAATCCAATACCAATTGCCCTTTGCAGCAAGAGGTCACACAGCAACATTCAGCCATCCGGCTTTCATCTGCAGACAGCCTGTCACAAACATCGTTTTTCATTATTTTCGCCGACGCGTTTCAAGGCAGGAAGCCTCTTCTTCTAGGGCTGCACATCACCACATTGAAGGTTCGCATTTCACATTTGACTGACTTTATTTATTTCCATGACCCCCATTGGGCGTTACTTCATGCAAGGTTCGTGGTGCATTATGGGGCATGCAGTTCGTGACTCTCAATGTGCTGAATAAAATTATGCATTTTTAAATAATCCTTTAGTAGGCGATGTCCGTGAAGGCTGCGTCGTTAAGCATTAGGAATGTTGCGCTTGAAGGTCCCGAATTGTTCAGAACCAGGCTCTCCCAACTGGCAGGCGTTTACCATATCAGCTGGTGACGGTGCTCCTCTTCACGGCCGGGCCGCCGTGTAAGTAAATCCAATACCAATTGCCCTTTGCAGCAAGAGGTCACACAGCAACATTCAGCCATCCGGCTTTCATCTGCAGACAGCCTGTCACAAACATCTATTTTCATTATTTTCGCCGACGCGTTTCAAGGCAGGAAGCCTCTTCTTCTAGGGCTGCACATCACCACATTGAAGGTTCGCATTTCACATTTGACTGACTTTATTTATTTCCATGACCCCCATTGGGCGTTACTTCATGCAAGGTTCGTGGTGCATTATGGGGCATGCAGTTTGTAACTCTCAATGTGCTGAATAAAATTATGCATTTTTAAATAATCCTTTAGTAGGCGATGTCCGTGAAGGCTGCGTCGTTAAGCATTAGGAATGTTGCGCTTGAAGGTCCTGAATTGTTCAGAACCAGGCTCTCCCAACTGGCAGGCGTTTACCATATCAGCTGGTGACGGTGCTCCTCTTCACGGCCGGCCCGCCGTGTAAGTAAATCCAATACCAATTGCCCTTTGCAGCAAGAGGTCACACAGCAACATTCAGCCATCCGGCTTTCATCTGCAGACAGCCTGTCACAAACATTGTTTTTCATTATTTTCGCCGACGCGTTTCAAGGCAGGAAGCCTCTTCTTCTAGGGCTGCACATCACCACATTGAAGGTTCGCATTTCACATTTGACTGACTTTATTTATTTCCATGACCCCCATTGGGCGTTACTTCATGCAAGGTTCGTGGTGCATTATGGGGCATGCAGTTCGTGACTCTCAATGTGCTGAATAAAATTATGCATTTTTAAATAATCCTTTAGTAGGCGATGTCCGTGAAGGCTGCGTCGTTAAGCATTAGGAATGTTGCGCTTGAAGGTCCCGAATTGTTCAGAACCAGGCTCCCCCAACTGGCAGGCGTTTACCATATCAGCTGGTGACGGTGCTCCTCTTCACGGCCGGGCCGCCGTGTAAGTAAATCCAATACCAATTGCCCTTTGCAGCAAGAGGTCACACAGCAACATTCAGCCATCCGGCTTTCATCTGCAGACAGCCTGTCACAAACATCGTTTTTCATTATTTTCGCCGACGTGTTTCAAGGCAGGAAGCCTCTTCTTCTAGGGCTGCACATCACCACATTGAAGGTTCGCATTTCACATTTTCCAATGGGGGTCATGGAAATAAATAAAGTCAGTCAAATGTGAAATGCGAACAAGGCTCCGTTGAGCCGAAACGTCTTTGACAGTACCTCTGCAAATAAAGAAAAGCAAGAGCCCATTTGGTCCGTGTCCGTGTCCGAGTCTCCTTTGTTGGCTGGCGAGACTCGCTGCAGCGCAATTTGAAAGCGGCATTCGTAATATATATATATATATATATATATATATATATATATATATATATATATATATATATATATATATATATATACCCCCTAAAACCCAAAATGACCCTTGGCACCCCAAAACCCAAACCCACACTGAATACCAAAATTACCCTTAGCACCCAAAAACTCAAACTCACCCTGAAACCTAAATTTACCCTGGGCAACCCAATCCCACCCTGAACCACAAGATTACCCCTACACCCCAAAACCCAAACTTACCCTGAACCCTAAAATTACCCCTACAATCCAAAATCCAAACCCACCCTGAACCCTAAAATTACAGAGGGCACCCCAAAGTGCATGCCCACCTTGAACCCTAAAATTACTCCTTGTACCCAATAGCCAAACCTACCCAGAGCTCTAAAATTCCCCTTAGATCCCCAAAACCCAAACCCACTGTGAAACCTAAATTTACCGTGGTTACCCCAAAACCTAATCCCCCCCCTGAACCCTAAAGTTACTCCTACACCCAAACCCCAAACCCACCCTGAATCCCAGAAATTACACTTAGCACCCCAAAACCCATACCCACTTGTAACCCTAAAATTACCCGTGGCACCTCAAAACCCCAATCCAAGCCTAAAGTTACCATGGGCACCCCAAACCCCATACTCAACCTGAACCCTAAAATTACTCTTTTGCACCCCAAAACCCATACCCAACCTAAACACTAAAATTACCTGTGACACAAACCCATACCCACCCTCAGCCCTAAAATTACTCTTTGGAGCCAGTTTTCTAATAGTCCATTAATTTTGTAGGTGGCCCCCGATCTCACTGTGATTACACAACGACAAGTCCACTCTTGCACTTCTAGCCTCAACGTGCTCTTTTTCTTGAATTTGCTTCAACCCCTCAACTGGTAGGTTCATGCCAATACCGGAGTGTCACGTTAACAGGGTCTAGTGTTCACGATTATAAAAATCAAATTTCGTTACCCTCTCCCTTCACCCCACAGACAGAATTATTGCGCCCTGATGAGATTCCAGGAAACCACTACCTGGATTCGAAACGCGTCGGCCAGTTAGCAAAGATTTATTGTGATCCATTCCTTCATACCAGCTCTTGCTGGTTGTAAAAAGAGTTACAAAGTGTATTCGCTTCATTGTTAATTTCTTTCCCTTTTTCTTAACTTCTTTGGGTACTAAACTCATTTTCTAATTTGTGAAAATTCACTGTCTTACACTGCACATGTTTAAACTGCTCTGTTTGTTTTCGAATTATCTTGTTATTTATGCTTGAACGTCTTTTTTTTCTCAGTTTGTAATACATTTGTATAGCGATCAGTCCATCAATTTTGGTGTAAATATGCATTGTTGATAACTGTCTTTGTGTGTCTTCTCATTCATGATTTTTTGACAAACTTTGATTAATTGACATAAAATGTTGGTATAAATAAAAATACCTAGTTGATTACGACATTCTGCGTGTTCAACTCTCCTCAAGTGTAGATTCAAATGTAGGTGGGGAGGCATTCTTTTGGTGTATTTGCTAAAATTACTCTTAGCACCCCAAAACCCGTACCCACTCGGAACCCTAAAATTACCCTTGGAACCCCAAAACCGAATCCAAATTTACCATGGGCCCCCCAAAACCCAGACCCACCCGAACCCTAAAATTACTCTTTGCACCCCAAAACCCATACCCACCCTAAACACTAAAATTACCTGTGACACCCGAAAACCCATACCCACACTGAAACCTAACATTATTCTAAGCACCCCAAAACCCAAACACACCATCAACCCTAAAATGCCCCTTCACACCCCAAAACAGAAATCAACCCTAAACCTTAAAATTACTCTTGGCACCCCAAAACCCAAATCCTTTCTGAATCCAAAATTTACCCTGGGCACCCCAAAACCCAAACCGAGCCTTACTATCCCAAAACCCTTACCCACCTTGCACCCTAAAATTACCCTTAGCACACCAAAACCCAAACCCACCTGGAACCCAAAAATGATCCTCGTCACCCCAAAACCCAAACCCACGCTGAACCCTAAAAATGTCCTTGCTACTACAAAACACATATCACTTGACACCCCAAAACCCAAACCCCCCATGAACTCCAAAATTATCCTTAGCACCCCAAAATTGAAACCCACCGAACCCTAAATTTACCCATAGCACCCAAAACCCAAACCCACCCTGAACCCTAAATTTACCCTGGACACCCCAAAACCCAAACCCACTCTGCACCCTAAAATTAGCCCTACACCCTAAAATCCAAACCCACCTGAACGCTAAAATTTCCCTGGGCACCCCAAACCCCATAACCACCCTGAACCCTAAAATTAATCTGCACCCTAAAACCCATACCCATCCTCAACCCTAAAATTGCCATTGGCACCCCAACATCCATAACCACCCTGAACCCTAAAATTACTCTTAGCACCCCAAGACCCAAACCCACACTGAACCCTAAAATTACCTAGGCAAAGCCCTAAACACACACCCACACTAAAACTTAAAAGTCCCATTTGGCCAAACGAAACCCAAACCCCAAAATTACCCTTTGCACCCAAAACGCAAACCCACCCTCAACCTTAAAAAGACCCTTAACACCCCAAAACCCAAACCAAGCCTGAACATTAAAATGACTCTTTGCACCCCAAAATGCATGCCCACCATGACCCCTGAAATTACCTTGGGCACCCCACAACCCAAATTCAACCTAAACCCTAAAATGTCCCCTACACCCCAAAACCCTAACCCACCCTGAACCCTAACATTACCCCAGGTACGCCCACACTCAAACCCGCCCTGAACCCTAAAATTACTCTTAGCACCCCAAAACCCATACCCACTCGGAACCCAAAAATTTCCTTGGCACCCCAAAACCCAATCCAATCCTCAACCCTAAAATTACCCTTAGCACCCCAAAACCCAAACCCATCCTATACCCTAAAATTACTCCAAGCACGCCCACACCCAAACCCACGCTGAACTCTAAAATTACTCTTAGCACCCCAAAACCTATACCCACTCGGAACCCAAAAATTTCCCTTGGCACCCCAAAACCCAATCCAATCCTCAACCCTAAAATTACTCTGGGCACCCCAAAACCCATACTCATGCTGAACCCTAAAATAACCCTTTTGCATCCCACAACCCATACCTACCCTAAACACTAAAATTACCCATGGCACCCATAACCCATACCCACCCTGAACTCTAAAATTATTATTAGCACCCCACTCAAACCCATGCTGAACCCTAAACTTACTCTTGCTATCCCAAAACACATACCGACCCTAAAACTTAAAATTACCCATGGCACCCCAAAAGCCAAATCTACCCTGGGCACGCCAAAACCGGAACCAAGCCTGAACCCTAAAATTACCCTTACCATCCCAAAACCCATACCCTCCCTAAAACCTAAAATTATCCTTAGTGCCACAAAACCTAAACTGACCTGGAACCCAAAAATTACCCTGGGCACCCCAAAACCCAAACCCACACTGAACACTAGACATTTCCTTGCTACTTCAAAACACACCCCACTCTAAAACTTAAAATTACCATTTGGCACCCCAAAGCCCTAACCCACCCTGAACCACAAAATTACACTTGGCACCCCAAGGCCTACACCCACCCTGAACCCTAAAATTACCCTGGGAACCCCAAAACCCAAACCCACCATGAACCCTAAAATTACCTCTACACCCCATAAACCCAAACACGCCCTGAACCCTAAAATGACCATGGGCACACCAAAACACAAACCAAGGTTTACTTTATGATTCACAGTGGGTTTTGGATTTTGGGGTTCTAAAGGTAATTTTGGGGTACAGGGTGGGTTTGGGTTTTGAGGTGCCAAGGTAATTTTAGGGTTCAAGGTGGGTTTGGGTTTTGGGGTCCAATGTGTAACTTTAGGGTTCAGGGTTGCTATGGGTTTTGGCGTGCCCATGGTAATTTCAGGGTCCAGGGTGGGTATGGGTTTTGGGGTGCCCCAGGTAATTTTAAGGTTCAGGGTGGGTTTGGGATACCCAGGGTAATTTTAGGGTTCAGGCTGGGTTTGGGTTTTGGGGTGCTAAAGGTAAATTTAGAGTTCAGGGTGGGTTTGGGTGTGCAAGGGTAATTTTGGGGTTCAGGTGGGTTTTCGGGAGTGAAGTGGTACTTTCAAGTTTTAGTGTGGGTATCTGTTTTAGGTAGCAATGGTAATTTTAGGGTTCAGCGGGGGTTTGGGTTTTGGGGTGCTAAGAGGAATTTTAGGGTTCAGGGTGGGTATGTGTTTTGAAGTGCCAAGAGTAATTTTAGTGTTCAGAGTGGCTATGGGTTTTAGGGTGTAGAGCAATTTTAGGGATCAGGGAGGTTATGGGTTTTGGTGTCCCCAGGGTAATTTTAGCGTTCGGAGTGGGTTTGGGTTTTGGGGTGTATGGGTAAATTTAGGTTTCAAGGTGGGTTTTGGGGTGCCTGGGGTAATTTTAGGATTCAGGGTGTGTTTGGGTTTTGGGGTGCTATGGGTGATTTGGGGGTTCAGGGTGGGTTTGGGTTTTGGCGTGCCAAATGGCAATTTTAAGTTTTAGCGTGGGTATGTGTTTTGGAGTAGCAAGGACATTTTTAGGGTTCAGGATTGGTTTGGGGTTTGTGGTGCCCCAGGGTCATTTTTGGGTTCTGGATGGGTTTGGGGGTGCTCAGTGGAATTTTATAGTTCAGGGTGGATATTTGTCTTGGGGTGCAACAAGTAATTTTAGGGTTCAGGGTGGGTATGGGTTTTGGGGTGCTAAGAATTGTTTTAGGGTTCAGGGTGGGTTTGGGTTTGGGGCTGCTAAGGGTAATTTTAGGGTTCAGGGTGGGTTTAGGTCTTGTGGTGTCCAGGGTAATTTTAGGGTTCAGGGAGGGTTTGAGTTTTGGGGTGCTAAGGGTAATTTTAGGGTTCAGGATGGATTTGGATTTTGGGCTGCCATGGGTAATTTTAAGTTTTAGGGTGGGTATGTGCTGTGGGGTAGCAAGGGTGTTTTTAGGGTTCAGGATGAGTTTCGGTTTTGGGGTGCTCAGGGTAATTTTAGGGTTTATGCTGTGTTTGGGTTTTGGGTTGTAGGGGTAATTTTAGGGTTCAAAGGGAGTTTTGGTTTTGGGGTGCTCTAGTTAAGTTTAGGGTTCAGGGTATGTTTTGGGGTGGTAAGTGTAATTTCAGGGTTCTGGTGAGGTTGGGTTTTGGGGTGCACAGAGTAATTTTAGGGTTCAGGTTTTGTGGTACCCAGGGTAATTTTAGGGTTCAGGTAGGGTTTGTGTTTTGGGGTACTAAGAGTAATGTTAGGATTCAGGGGTATGGGTTTTGGTGTGCGAAGGGTAATTTTAGGGTTCATGGTGGGTATGTTTTTTGGGGGTTCTAAGGATAATTTTAGGGTTAAGGGTGTGTTTGGGTTTTGGGGTGCTCAGGATAATTTTTGGGTTCAGGATAGGTTTGGGTTTTGGGCTGCTAAGGGTAATTTTAGGGTTCAGGGTGGGTTTGGGATTAAGTGTGTCCAGGATAGTTTTAGCGTTCAGGTTGGGTTTTGGGGTGTAGGGGTAATTTTAGAATTCAAGGTGGGTTTGGGTTTTGGGTTGCCGAGGGTAAATTTAGGGTTCAGGTGGGTTTGGGTTTCAAGTTGCTAAGGGTAATTTTAGGGTTCTGGGTGTGTTTGGGTTTTGGGATGCCCAGGGTAATTTTTGGTTTCTGGGTTGGTATGGCGTTTGGGGTGCAAATAGTAATTTTAGGGTTCAGGGTGGGTATGGGTTTTGGGGTGCCTAGGGTAATTTTAGGGTTCAGGGTTGGTTTGGGTTGTGGGGTGCCTAGGTTAATATTAGGGCTCAGGGTGGGTTTGGGGATAGAGTATTTTTAGGGTTCAGACTAGGTTTGGGTTTTGGGGTACCCTGGATAATTTTAGGGTTCAGAGTGTGTTTGGGTTTTGGGTGCTAAGGGTAATTTTAGGGTTCAGGGTGAGTTTGGGTTTTGGGATCCTATGGGTAGTTTTGGAGTTTAGGTTGGGGGTTTTGGGGTGCCAAGGGTAGTTTTTGGGTTTTAGGTGATACAATATATCTATACTACTAGTAGAAAGAGAGAAGAGATACCTTTTGGCAAGATAAACTCGGGAACCACAGCGCCAATCCACACACCCAATACATTATTGGATTCCTCATGGTGTGTAGATGGACATAGGCGACTTAAAATAAAAATAAAACGTAAATAAAAAAATTGAAATTTACAAACAAAGTAGTCCCCTAAAACTAGCGCCGGCGCGACGTAGCGCTGACCGCGGCCTACACCTGCGTGATGACGACAGGCGGGAGGAGCGGTGGCGAGTGGCGAGGAGGCTCAGGTAAGGCGAGGCGGGAGTCATGAGGCGGTCCGGGCAATGTCGGGGCGGGCGGGGGCCCGGGAGTGGCGGTGAAGTCCGGAGCACAGCGTGGCTGAGGTAAGGCAGAGGCGGGAGGCAGGCGGGCGGGAGGCTGGAGGCAGACGGGCGGGGGGCGGTATAGGTAATGTCCGTGCGGGCGGGCGGGGGCCCGGCCGGGACTGCACAAAAGCCCAAAATGCTGCCCTAAGCCCCCTTCTGCCCCGGGCAACGCCGGGGCGGGCTCCTAGTATATATATATATATATATATATATATATATATATATATATATATATATATATATATATAAATATATATATATATATATGCTTTAAGGAACAATTCCGGAGCACACTGTGGGTATATGAAGTCCTTTAATGCACCCAGCATGACGCGTTTCGTCTCTACTGACTTCCTCAGATGCTGTTCGGTGAGTAAGGAAACCAAGTTTTTAAGGTTCTTTTAAAAGCAAGTTTGGGCTCCTCCTTTCTAGTGTTCAGCGAGGAAGGACTACAATGGAATAGCAGTCCCTCAGTGTTTCTTGCCGCCATCTTGGAGTGTATGTCCCTGTGTTCCTCATTACCATAATGGTGTTTGTGGCAATGTTCGTTCTTATGAGTGCGCTTTCATGCTTTGTTGGGAAAAGACATACCACTCCAACCACGTTGTTTCACTGGGAGGTTGATTCTGGAGCCATGCTTTTTAACCCATTACATCTGCCGCTTCACGATATTCCGAATCTGAGAGTGCCGGTATAAGTAATCAGCACTCTGACATGTTGTCATGTTCCAACTTCTCGTTAGCAGATACTTCGTATACTAGGCAGCGGCGGTTCCGGCAGAATTATATTCATGATAGCAATACAATGTCCACTTATTCTGCCGAACTCTTCCTGATGGGTGCCTCCTTCGTTTCGGGAGTGAAGTGGTACTTTCAAGTTTTAGTGTGGGTATCTGTTTTAGGTAGCAATGGTAATTTTAGGGTTCAGCGGGGGTTTGGGTTTTGGGGTGCTAAGAGGAATTTTAGGGTTCAGGGTGGGTATGTGTTTTGAAGTGCCAAGAGTAATTTTAGTGTTCAGAGTGGCTATGGGTTTTAGGGTGTAGAGCAATTTTAGGGATCAGGGAGGTTATGGGTTTTGGTGTCCCCAGGGTAATTTTAGCGTTCGGAGTGGGTTTGGGTTTTGGGGTGTATGGGTAAATTTAGGTTTCAAGGTGGGTTTTGGGGTGCCTGGGGTAATTTTAGGATTCAGGGTGTGTTTGGGTTTTGGGGTGCTATGGGTGATTTGGGGGTTCAGGGTGGGTTTGGGTTTTGGCGTGCCAAATGGCAATTTTAAGTTTTAGCGTGGGTATGTGTTTTGGAGTAGCAAGGACATTTTTAGGGTTCAGGATTGGTTTGGGGTTTGTGGTGCCCCAGGGTCATTTTTGGGTTCTGGATGGGTTTGGGGGTGCTCAGTGGAATTTTATAGTTCAGGGTGGATATTTGTCTTGGGGTGCAACAAGTAATTTTAGGGTTCAGGGTGGGTATGGGTTTTGGGGTGCTAAGAATTGTTTTAGGGTTCAGGGTGGGTTTGGGTTTGGGGCTGCTAAGGGTAATTTTAGGGTTCAGGGTGGGTTTAGGTCTTGTGGTGTCCAGGGTAATTTTAGGGTTCAGGGAGGGTTTGAGTTTTGGGGTGCTAAGGGTAATTTTAGGGTTCAGGATGGATTTGGATTTTGGGCTGCCATGGGTAATTTTAAGTTTTAGGGTGGGTATGTGCTGTGGGGTAGCAAGGGTGTTTTAGGGTTCAGGATGAGTTTCGGTTTTGGGGTGCTCAGGGTAATTTTAGGGTTTATGCTGTGTTTGGGTTTTGGGTTGTAGGGGTAATTTTAGGGTTCAAAGGGAGTTTTGGTTTTGGGGTGCTCTAGTTAAGTTTAGGGTTCAGGGTATGTTTTGGGGTGGTAAGTGTAATTTCAGGGTTCTGGTGAGGTTGGGTTTTGGGGTGCACAGAGTAATTTTAGGGTTCAGGTTTTGTGGTACCCAGGGTAATTTTAGGGTTCAGGTAGGGTTTGTGTTTTGGGGTACTAAGAGTAATGTTAGGATTCAGGGGTATGGGTTTTGGTGTGCGAAGGGTAATTTTAGGGTTCATGGTGGGTATGTTTTTTGGGGGTTCTAAGGATAATTTTAGGGTTAAGGGTGTGTTTGGGTTTTGGGGTGCTCAGGATAATTTTTGGGTTCAGGATAGGTTTGGGTTTTGGGCTGCTAAGGGTAATTTTAGGGTTCAGGGTGGGTTTGGGATTAAGTGTGTCCAGGATAGTTTTAGCGTTCAGGTTGGGTTTTGGGGTGTAGGGGTAATTTTAGAATTCAAGGTGGGTTTGGGTTTTGGGTTGCCGAGGGTAAATTTAGGGTTCAGGTGGGTTTGGGTTTCAAGTTGCTAAGGGTAATTTTAGGGTTCTGGGTGTGTTTGGGTTTTGGGATGCCCAGGGTAATTTTTGGTTTCTGGGTTGGTATGGCGTTTGGGGTGCAAATAGTAATTTTAGGGTTCAGGGTGGGTATGGGTTTTGGGGTGCCTAGGGTAATTTTAGGGTTCAGGGTTGGTTTGGGTTGTGGGGTGCCTAGGTTAATATTAGGGCTCAGGGTGGGTTTGGGGATAGAGTATTTTTAGGGTTCAGACTAGGTTTGGGTTTTGGGGTACCCTGGATAATTTTAGGGTTCAGAGTGTGTTTGGGTTTTGGGTGCTAAGGGTAATTTTAGGGTTCAGGGTGAGTTTGGGTTTTGGGATCCTATGGGTAGTTTTGGAGTTTAGGTTGGGGGTTTTGGGGTGCCAAGGGTAGTTTTTGGGTTTTAGGTGATACAATATATCTATACTACTAGTAGAAAGAGAGAAGAGATACCTTTTGGCAAGATAAACTCGGGAACCACAGCGCCAATCCACACACCCAATACATTATTGGATTCCTCAGGGTGTGTAGATGGACATAGGCGACTTAAAATAAAAATAAAACGTAAATAAAAAAATTGAAATTTACAAACAAAGTAGTCCCCTAAAACTAGCGCCGGCGCGACGTAGCGCTGACCGCGGCCTACACCTGCGTGATGACGACAGGCGGGAGGAGCGGTGGCGAGTGGCGAGGAGTGGCGCGGCGGCTCAGGTAAGGCGAGGCGGGAGTCATGAGGCGGTCCGGGCAATGTCGGGGCGGGCGGGGGCCCGGGAGTGGCGGTGAAGTCCGGAGCACAGCGTGGCTGAGGTAAGGCAGAGGCGGGAGGCAGGCGGGCGGGAGGCTGGAGGCAGACGGGCGGGGGGCGGTATAGGTAATGTCCGTGCGGGCGGGCGGGGGCCCGGCCGGGACTGCACAAAAGCCCAAAATGCTGCCCTAAGCCCCCTTCTGCCCCGGGCAACGCCGGGGCGGGCTCCTAGTATATATATATATATATATATATATATATATATATATATATATATATATATATATATATATGCTTTAAGGAACAATTCCGGAGCACACTGTGGGTATATGAAGTCCTTTAATGCACCCAGCATGACGCGTTTCGTCTCTACTGACTTCCTCAGATGCTGTTCGGTGAGTAAGGAAACCAAGTTTTTAAGGTTCTTTTAAAAGCAAGTTTGGGCTCCTCCTTTCTAGTGTTCAGCGAGGAAGGACTACAATGGAATAGCAGTCCCTCAGTGTTTCTTGCCGCCATCTTGGAGTGTATGTCCCTGTGTTCCTCATTACCATAATGGTGTTTGTGGCAATGTTCGTTCTTATGAGTGCGCTTTCATGCTTTGTTGGGAAAAGACATACCACTCCAACCACGTTGTTTCACTGGGAGGTTGATTCTGGAGCCATGCTTTTTAACCCATTACATCTGCCGCTTCACGATATTCCGAATCTGAGAGTGCCGGTATAAGTAATCAGCACTCTGACATGTTGTCATGTTCCAACTTCTCGTTAGCAGATACTTCGTATACTAGGCAGCGGCGGTTCCGGCAGAATTATATTCATGATAGCAATACAATGTCCACTATACAATGTCCACTTATTCTGCCGAACTCTTCCTGATGGGTGCCTCCTTCGTGCAAGTGGCGTGCACGTGTATTATGGTTCAACAAGTCTGTCCCTGCTTTAAGGAACAATTCCGGAGTACACTGAGGGTATGTGAAGTCCTTTAATGCACCCAGCATGACGCGTTTCGTCTCTACTGACTTCCTCAGATGCTGTTCGGTGAGTAAGGAAACCAAGTTTTTAAGGTTCTTTTAAAAGCAAGTTTGGGCTCCTCCTTTCTAGTGTTCAGCGAGGCACTCTCAGATTCGGAATATCGTGAAGCGGCAGATGTAATGGGTTAAAAAGCATGGCTCCAAAATCAACCTCCCAGTGAAACAACGTGGTTGGAGTGGTATGCCTTTTCCCAACAAAGCATGAAAGCGCACTCATAAGAACGAACATTGCCACAAACACAATTATGGTAATGAGGAACACAGGGACATACACTCCAAGATGGCGGCAAGAAACACTGAGGGACTGCTATTCCATTGTAGTCCTTCCTCGCTGAACACTAGAAAGGAGGAGCCCAAACTTGCTTTTAAAAGAACCTTAAAAACTTGGTTTCCTTACTCACCGAACAGCATCTGAGGAAGTCAGTAGAGACGAAACGCGTCATGCTGGGTGCATTAAAGGACTTCATATACCCACAGTGTGCTCCGGAATTGTTCCTTAAAGCAGGGACAGACTTGTTGAACCATAATACACGTGCACGCCACTTGCACGAAGGAGGCACCCATCAGGAAGAGTTTGGCAGAATAAGTGGACATTGTATTGCTATCATGAATATAATTCTGCCGGAACCGCCGCTGCCTAGTATACGAAGTATCTGCTAACGAGAAGTTGGAACATGACAACATGTCAGAGTGCTGATTACTTATACCGGCACTCTCAGATTCGGAATATCGTGAAGCGGCAGATGTAATGGGTTAAAAAGCATGGCTCCAGAATCAACCTCCCAGTGAAACAACGTGGTTGGAGTGGTATGTCTTTTCCCAACAAAGCATGAAAGCGCACTCATAAGAACGAACATTGCCACAAACACCATTATGGTAATGAGGAACACAGGGACATACACTCCAAGATGGCGGCAAGAAACACTGAGGGACTGCTATTCCATTGTAGTCCTTCCTCGCTGAACACTAGAAAGGAGGTGTTAGGGGTGTTACTGGTCGTCTTAAATAGGTTCTGATTCAGAATTGACGCAGTGTATATTTAATGAATCAAATGGATAAATGTAGTTTATTGATTTCCTTTTGTGTATTATTTCATGTACAGTTTCATTTTAAAAACCCTTTAGAAGTTTAATCTGTAGCAATTGCATTTAGCAATGCTTGTTTGTTATTTAATTCAATTTAGTGTCACATCTAAGATTGTGCGCTCTTGTGAGACAGGCTCGTGTCTGTCCTCGCGCTAGGTGAGATGAAGAGAGAGCCTCGCGCTGGTCTCGTGGCTGAGGCTATAAATACTAGCCTCAGCCAACTGCCAAACGCTTCGTCTCTCGTTGTGCTTAGCGAGAGCTTCTGTCCCTACGTAGGAATTTCCTGAGTCCTGATACTTAGTTTAACCGCTAGTTCTGCCAGAGCCCGATATTCATTTCCTTCATTTTAATCGTCTCCCGTGACTTCGGAAGCCCTGGCTGTCAGCGTCTAGATTTATGCTGGAAGACGACGTGACAGATTTCCGGCGTTTCTCTGCGGCAGCCGGGAGGTTGTTTCCTCGCTGCTCTCCTCCTCCGGCTGTCAGATCGAGTCTCCTGTTCCTCGTTTCAGTTTCATGCGGAGAAGAACAGTAAGAGGTTTCTTTTTCTTTTAATGAGCCACGAACATTTTAAATAGAAAAAGGAAGTGGCAAAGGTGATTAACATTGAAGTTCTCAAGACGCTTAAGAGGCATAACGCGTCAAGGAGAGCTGATCTTTAAACAAGCCTTGATAAAGGCAAACTTACTCTGAATAATTGCTCTGGAACTTTGTTCACAGACTTAGCGCTAGTTACTTGAAGAGACCCTTAAGCAAGGATTTGAAAGGGATTAATGACTACTAAGAAAGAGAGCCAATCTCAGAGAAGAGTTAATCGCTTAAAAGCGAACTGGATGAAATAAATAAGCCTTTGTAAATACAATAGTGTAAAACAGGCAATCTGAACCTTTATGGACAATGCTGTGTAATGTTGACTTATTTTCTGAGTGTTGTAAGAAAAAGTTAACATATTTACAAGTTAGATTGGAATAATAATCTTAGGTGATAGTGTGAATTTAGACAGGTTGTATTTCCCTGTATTTCCCTGTCTCCCATCTGCAGAGTCTCTTTACAGAAGAATTATCTTAAAGACTCAGGTATGATCTTGCATGAGTTTTTTGAGTTCTGTTAAAACTAACCACACTAATTATATTGGTTTGTTCACTCAGTTAAAGTGCCAAGCTATTTTGACATGTTGTGTTTACTCAAAAGGTGTCGAGATTTAGAACCTGAGTTAAAACTTCAGTAAAGTGCGAACAAGGGTCAGACGGATTTATGGTCAGTAAGCACTATGTTTAATAAATAGTTAAGGTTAGTTAAGAAGTAGGCAGCAAGGTAATTGTTGTTCATATTGTTCATATTGCATCGCAGTATTGCTTGAAGACAGCGCAGAATTTACCTAACAGAAGGTCCTCGGCCCGGAGCACTTCCAAAGAGAGACACAACCGAAGATTTAATCTTGTATAATTTGTTGTGCGTCTCTCTGTCACTTCCCCTTTCCCTGGGGGAGAAGTCAATTCAGTCAGTGTCCAAGTCCTGATTGTGTTGGTTGATCCTTGAGGGAGTTGGGAGTTTGCAGCTTGAGAGGAAACGTCAGAAGAGTCTCGCAGGACTCCTCAACAGGAGGAGCCCAAACTTGCTTTTAAAAGAACCTTAAAAACTTGGTTTCCTTACTCACCGAACAGCATCTGAGGAAGTCAGTAGAGACGAAACGCGTCATGCTGGGTGCATTAAAGGACTTCATATACCCACAGTGTGCTCCGGAATTGTTCCTTAAAGCAGGGACAGACTTGTTGAACCATAATACACGTGCACGCCACTTGCACGAAGGAGGCACCCATCAGGAAGAGTTCGGCAGAATAAGTGGACATTGTATTGCTATCATGAATATAATTCTGCCGGAACCGCCGCTGCCTAGTATACGAAGTATCTGCTAACGAGAAGTTGGAATATGACAACATGTCAGAGTGCTGATTACTTATACCGGCACTCTCAGATTCGGAATATCGTGAAGCGGCAGATGTAATGGGTTAAAAAGCATGGCTCCAGAATCAACCTCGCAGTGAAACAACGTGGTTGGAGTGGTATGTCTTTTCCCAACAAAGTATGAAAGCGCACTCATAAGAACGAACATTGCCACAAACACCATTATGGTAATGAGGAACACAGGGACATACACTCCAAGATGGCGGCAAGAAACACTGAGGGACTGCTATTCCATTGTAGTCCTTCCTCGCTGAACACTAGAAAGGAGGAGCCCAAACTTGCTTTTAAAAGAACCTTAAAAACTTGATTTCCTTACTCACCAAACAGCATCTGAGGAAGTCAGTAGAGACGAAACGCGTCATGCTGGGTGCATTAAAGGACTTCATATACCCACAGTGTGCTCCGGAATTGTTCCTTAAAGCAGGGACAGACTTGTTGAACCATATGTGTATATATATATATATATATATATATATATATATATATATATATATATATATATATATATATATATATATATATATATATATATACATATATATATATGTGTGTGTATATATATATACATATATATATATATATATATATATATTACCTACTGGCGGTCGCCAGTAGGTATATATAGTTAGGATTTTTTTCCTATGGGACTTTTGAAAATTCTATGTCTAATAACTTTGGCGTTTGTGAACGGAATCGGCTGAAATTCTCAGGAAAATGGCACATTTTGTTTTTGAGCAGCCCTTGAAAATTTGGGGGGGTTTCGGCAAGGGGGGGCCGAGAAAAAAGGGGGGTCCCAAAACGCGTTTTTCCCATGTTAATTTCCATAGGGCGTTTGGCCTCACTTTTAGCTCGAACGGCTGAATGGATTTGCACGAAACTTGGCAAAATTGTAGGGACTGTTAGCCCAATGTGCCTTTGCTGGGTCTCAATATATGTGCTCCCGTGGATTTTGAGAAATTAACGTTTTAAAAATTTATATATCTGTGACAGCGTCCTGGATAGCGCACCAGTTCGCGTACTTTTCGCGTAACGGAGCTTTGCGAAGCGAAGCTGATTGGCTCTCCGGTGTCTGTCAACATTCTAAACAGTCCGTAGCGGCCGCCATTTTGTCTCTCTGTAGGATCGAGAGACAAGAGGAGGCCAAAACGAAGGGGGAAATAAAGGAAAGGGGGCAAGGTAGACCCCTTCTGACCGCCTAGGATTGATGAGGGGGATATTAAAGTGCCCCGCGGGGCAAAAAAAAAAATTGCGATTTTTCGCCGTAGTGGCGCGTCCCGGTACGCGAACCGGGCAGCTAACTGGGCAGCTAACCGGCAGTGTAACGGGAGTCTGAGGAGAAGCTGATTGGCTGTCAACATTGTAAACAGTCCGGAGCGGCCGCCATCTTGTCTCTCGGTAGGATCGAGAGACAAGAGGTGGTGAAAAACGAAGGGGGAAATGAAGGAAAGGGGGCAAGGTAGACCCCTCCTGACCCCCTAGGATTGATGAGGGGGATATTAAAGTGCCCCGCGGGGCAAAAGAAAAAAAATTGCAATTTTTCGCTGTAGAGGCGCTTCCCGGTACGCCAACCGGGCAGCTAACCGGCAGCGTAACGGGAGTCCGACATCTTGTGTTTTTGGAGCGTCCGGTTTGCGTACCGGGTAGCGTTCCGGTAAGCGTAACAAGGGGAAAACCAAGAGAAACAGTCAAATAAAATTTAAAGGAATAGATTTCCACCAAACTTGGCAAAATTGTAGGGACTGTTTGTTTGATGTGCCTTTGCAAGGCCTCAAGATATGTGCACGTGTGGATTTTGTCTAATTAAGGTTAAAAAAAATATATATATCTGTAAGCGTGCTCTGGCGCGCTTATGTTACGGGTTTTGTTTGCGCTGCTGAGACGATACGTCACGTTTATGCAACGTGTCATGAGGCGTCTCACGTGGCTATGTGATACGTCACGTAATAAAGAATATATTTTACAGCTATAGATATTAGCTTTTAAAAACCAATGAAATTCACTGAAAAAACCATAGGTTATAGACCATATATAGTTAGGAATTAGCATTTACAAAACCTTGAAAATTCACTGAAAAAACCATAGGTTATAGACCATATATAGTTAGGGATTAGCATTTACAAAACCTTATTTTACTCGCATAAAACCATTGAAATTCGCATATATAGTTAGTTGCGCTAACTATATATCGCGCACCCGCAATCCACTGCTGATGATGTCACATATTACATCATTCATGACATGGTCAGTGACATCACTGATGACATCACTGATAACATCTCAAATGACATCACTGATGACATCACTGATGACAACATCCAGTGACTGTATGTTTCTGTAAAGTTAAAATATGTCTTACATATTGAAGAATGAGTGGATGTATAAGTGTCTGGATGAAGGATTTAGTAGGTGCATTACTGACTGTATGAGAGAGTGATTAGATGTGTCTCACTGAGTGCATGGGTTAGTGACTAAACTGTCTTAATTTGTGCATCATTATGTCTGTTGTTCTGTAAACTGCTGCATGTGTTGATCAGTAGCTATATGAGTAACTATATGGGTTATTGATTGGTTGCCCAAGTATTTGTATGGGAGACTGAGTGTGTGTGTGGGTGGCTGGGAGGTGTATGACTTTGTGCATAGATGTGTGAGCAGTTGATTCACTAGATGTATGGGTTCAAAAGTGCATGTGGAAACAGCTGTATGGGCGGTTAACTGTGTGCATGAGTGTATTGGTGAGTGAATGGATATCTCAGTGCTACCATGTCAAAGTAAGTACATATGTAAAACACAGTACATGTGAGAGTTGACATATATAAATAACTGTGCATAAGAGCCAGTGAATGTGTGAGTGGCTGTGTGGATCATTGTGAACTTGTATCAGGGATTGTATAAGAGAGTAAATATGTGTTAGTATATGTTTGAATAAGTAAGGTGTGTATAACTGTATAGTTGAGGAAATGGAGGTGTGATTGATTCTTTGCATGACTGACTAGGTGTGTGAGTAACTCCGTGGATGAGTGACAGTCTGTGAGTGTCTGTTTACACTGAGTGTATCTAAGGTTATATCAGAGTCTGAAGAGGTTCATCGTATAATCACATGAATGATGTCATCAGTGATGTGATCAGTAATGTCAAATGAGATGTCATCAGTGATGTCATCAGTGATGTCATTTAAGATGTCATCATTGATGTCATCAGTGATGTCATTTGAGATGTCATCAGTGATGTCATTTGAGATGTCATCAGTGATGTCACTGACCATGTCATGAATGATGTAATATGTGACATCATCAGCAGTGGATTGCGGGTGCGAGATATATAGTTAGCGCAACTAACTATATATGCGAATTTCAATGGTTTTATGCGAGTAAAATAAGGTTTTGTAAATGCTAATCCCTAACTATATATGGTCTATAACCTATGGTTTTTTCAGTGAATATATATATATATATATATATAAATATGGGGAAACAAAGAGAGGGTGAGTGAAAGGGAGTGGGAGGGGAAGGGAGAGGGGACGGGAGATATAGGGGAGGGGAGATAACAAGGTTGAGAGAGGGGAAAGAGTAGATGGTGAGGGGGAGGTGAAATGGAAGGGAGGGAGGCAGGAGTAAAGGGAGAAGGGGAGGGAAAGGTAGAGGTGGAGGGAGAGGGGAAAGGGTGAGGGTGAGGGAAAGAGAGAGGGAGGGAGGGAAAGGGAGAGGGAAAGAGAGAGGGAGGAGGAGAGGGAGGTGGGGAGGGGAGGGAGATGGAAAAGGGTGAAGGGAAGTGAGAGGGAAAGTAGAAGGGAGAGGTAAGGGAAGAGAAAGAGGGTGAGGGAGAGGGGAAGGGGAAGACAGAGAGGGTGAGGGAAGGAAAGGGAAGAGGGTGAGGGAAAGGGAGAGTGAGGGTGAGGGGAAAGCAAGAGGGCAAGGGAGAGGAAGAGGGAGAGGGGAAAGGAGTGAGGAAGGGAGAGGGGAAGGGAGAGGGAGAGGGAATGGAGAGGGGGAGGGGGGAAGAGATAGAAGAAAGGGAGGGAAAGAAAAAGGTGAGGGGAAGGATGAGGGTGAAGAGAGGGGAAGGGAGAGGGTGAGGGAAAGGGAGAGGAAAAAGGTAAGGGAGAGTGACAGGGAAAGGGGAAGGGAGGAGGGGAGGGAGAGGGGAATGGAGAAGGAGAAGGACAGGGGACATGTGAAGGGAGGAGAGGGAAAGGGGAAGGGAGAAGAGAAAGGGTGAGGAAATAGGGAGAGTGAGGGTGAGGGGAAGGGAGAGGGTGAGGGGAAGGGAGAAGGTGGAAGAGGGGATGGGAGAGAAAGAGGGGAAGGGAGAAAGTAATGGAGAGGAAAAGAAAGAGTAGAAGCAGAAAAGGGGATGGGGAGGGGAAGGAAGATGGTGAGGGGTTCGGAGCGGTGGAGAGGGGAAAGGGTGAGGGTGAGTGTTGGACTTGGCCCTTCCTGTGGGGTCATCCCTAAACTTTTTGCCCTTTTCCTCCTATGTTTCCTCTGACCTGTTTTTGTTGGTTTAATGACTCTGGGCACTTTACCACTGCTGACCAGTGCTAAAGTGCATATGCTCTCCCTGTTGTAAATTGTTACATTGATTGGTGTCCATGTTTGGCTTATTTGGTTTACTGTCAGCCCCCAGTAAAGTACACCAGGAGTGCCAGGGTTTGTAAATACAAATGCCGCTAGTGGGCTTGCAGCACTGGTTGTGCCACCCACAGAAGTGGCCTAGTAAAATGTGTCTAAGGTCTGCCATTGCATAACCTGCATGCAGCCTGGTACTGTCATGCTGACTGCGCAAGTTCACCTACTTGCCAGTCCCTAAACCTTCCCTTAACTTCATATTAGTCACCCCTATGGTAGGCCCAAGGGCAGGGTGCATTGTAAGCATAAGGTAGGACAAGCCCTGATGTATGTGGCATGTCCTAATAGTGAATTACTGCCAATTTCGTTTTTCACTATTGTAAGGCTACCTGTTCTCATAGGCCAGAATGGGCTGTGGAACTATTACACTCTATAATCCCAGCAGGCTCAGGGAACATGGTAGGAAGTCAAGTTTAGTATGCCTGAACTCAAAATAAAAAAATACTTCTTTTAGTAAAGTTTATTTTAATATCCTGTGTTTGCAAATGCTACTTTTAGAAAGTTAGCATTTGCTTGCCTAACCATTTTAGCCCGCCTCTGCTCTTATGTGTATCTGCTGTCTGGGTTCTGTGAGTGACAGGGCTAGGGATGACAGGTGAATAGGGGGATTACACCAGGATGGGTGGAGGGAGTTCCCCTTGACTCTGAATAGGGCTGTGCTCTGCCACCTCAATGCTGGCTCCGTCCCCTGGGGAGCGACTGATGACTCTGCCCTGCACCTGGCCCAAGAAGAGGAAAGACTGTCAACAGAGTACTCCTGGCTGTACTTGTCAACTCAATGCCGGCTCCACCTCCTGCGGAGCGGCTGATGCCCCTGCCCTGCTCACTGAAAGGAGAAACCAGAGCCTGCAAAACAAAGTGCTCAGAGACTGACTGGATTAGGCAAAGGCCCTCCTGGCCAGTGAGAACAAAAGAAATGTCCTATAAAAGTACGAGCCCTGTTCCTAACAAATCAGATCCTGTTTGCGCGAAGTAGAAACTCTGCCTGAAGAGAAGGACCTGGGAAACCTGCATGGAGGAGTACTGTCTCTAATCCTGAGGGACTGGCCTGTGGTGGGTGCCTTGCTGCAAGAAGGGGAGAAGACAAAGACTGAGAAAGACTTTACTTTGTTTCAACTTGTGCATTCTACTTGAAAAGATCTCCAAGGGCTTGCTGGTGAACTTGCCCCCTGAACTGCGACCCAGGACCAGTGGGTGCTACCCCCCCCCCCAAGGAAGAAATACCAGCTGTATTGCTTATCCCTGCAGCCCTGATCGTCAAGGAGCAAAGTGCGCAGTGAATCTGCACCGCGCACTCTGAGAACCTGTCCTCCCAAGCACCGTGCTCTACTGGCCGCGCCGTAGCGCACACAGCAACGTTGGACCCTGCTTGGTTCCTTGAAAGCCCCTGATCAGTGCCCCGCTTGTACCGCCGTAACCACAGCTGGCCGCTCCCCCTCCAGGGTAGAAGAGTACGCCGCGCACTCATTGACCCCCTTGCAACGCATCGCCAACCCCGGAGGCCGAGCTGCCACTCGCATCGCCCCGGGACAACACCGTGACGTCAGAGGATCACCCCCGCAGCCGTTCGCCTCACACTCCCCTCAAGGACTAAGGTACTGTTTGCTTTTGAGGTGCGCCGCGCTCTGTACACGGAGTCCGTGAGGTGCGCACCCCTCGTCCCCTATTGGCCCCCGCCCTGTGCGCTCCGAACTGTGAGACTCCTTCAACCCGTCCCGCAGTTCAGTTCGAGTCGCCCAGCCACCCAAACGCCTCGTACTCTCACCACGCCGTACGCGTGACACGCAAGACGCGTGAGAGTTAGCGAGCCCCTTTTGCCGGTGGTGCTATGGGACGCCTCTCAGCACTACGAGGCGTACTAACTCCCACAAACTGAGTCAGTACGCTGCAGACCTTGCCCAGGTCATGGTGGGGCCACTTTTAAGGATTGCCAATACGAGTTAGACCAGGGACATTGCTTTCATGCCACAACTTGCTGATAAATAACGGTGGCATTTGTTTAAGTGTAACTAGACCCATTTTTCACGAGGAAGCCGTTTTTAAAAGTGACTGAAAGCAGTCTAAAGTACTGTCCCTGCTATCCAAGAACTGTGGTATTTGAAATGTAACTGGAACCTTCTGTAAATCCCTTAAAGACTGTATTTGAAGCCTGCTTAAGAATTTATATATAAAGATATTTTTTTCACAGAACCAACAGTCTTGTGTCATTGTGTGGAGGGGTGATGAATTATTGTATGTGTTGCTCAAGTGCTTAACTGTGTGTGCTCTGGGGTTTAGCCTTGTCTGCTCGCGCCAAGGCGCCTGGAGGGTGAGCAGGGGTTGATTCTAAGAGTAATTCCTTTGCCCTGACTTAGAGGAGAGGGTCCCTGCTTGTCACAAGTGAATACTTGCGCCAACCAGAGACCCCCAATTCTAACATTGCTGGCAGCGGTGAGGATCACAAATTTGCATTTGTGTAATATATGCAGTAGTTGTTGACCATTGCACAGTGAGTACAGTCCAGTAACTAAAGCCACATACTCTTTTTGGATTTGTGTTTTACTGAGAGAATCCCCATTTGTTTGAAAAGTCATGCCTGGATCAGTCAGAATGGAAATTGAACCAGCAAGAAGCATCATGGATTTTGGTAGAGGCCTGTCGCCAGAGGAGTTGACGGACAGGAAGGAGGCCAGAATACATGAAATTAAGTTGGCAGAGCTGAAATTAAATTGCCAACTGGAGCTAGAGTGTAGGAAGTTAGCCCTGGAAGAAAGGAAAATGCAGCTTGCACATGACTTGAGAATGAGGAAACTTGACTTGGGGCTCAAAGGGCTTAAGGCCAGGAGGGTCTCAGCCCAGCAACAAGGAATATGTGTAGCTCAGAGATTGAGCTTTGCTGAGTTGGAGGTAGAGTCCAGCTCAGATGGTGGCAGCAATATTAAGGTACCCAGGGCCTCATTTATGAAAAGTGACGCATCGCTGCGTGAAAACAGCGATGCGTCACTTTTCACTGCGCACTCCTTGCGACACCAATGGTGCGTCATATTTAATGTAGGACGCATCATGTCGCAAGGACTTACAGATACGTCAGTATTTCTGACGCATCTGTAAGCGCAAAAGTGACGCATTGCTGGAGTGTGTCACAAAAGTGACGCAACTCCAGCAATGCGTCCTTTCACATGGGGAAAGCCCCATGTGAAAGGGCTTGCGTCAGTCTTACGCCTGCTGTGAGGCAGGCGCAAGATTTTGACGCAACAGCATCCTAAAAGTGACGCAGTGAAATCTCATAGATTTCACTGCGTCACTATTACGAGGCTTTTTGCGGGGAAACGCCCCCTCTGCATACATTATACCTGACGCAGGTATAATGTGGCGCAGGGGTTTAAAAAGTGACGCATCTACCTAGATGCGTCACTTTTTAAATATGGCGCAACAAGGCGCATTTTGTACGCCGCTGGTGCGTCACAAAAAGTGACGCACCGGCGGCACAAAACTGACGCAAGGCCTCATAAATAAGGGCCCTAGTGCTGAGAGCATAGTGCGCACACCTAAAGATATGGCACCTGACTTGGAGGGGGCTAACAGACACCTGGAGGTTCAAGGGCATGAGGTAGCTCCAGTAGTGCGCAGCGTCTCTGAAGGGAATAGGGTAGCTGGCGTAGGAGTTCATGGTCCTAGTGGTGGGAGGGATTCCCCCATGGTTGAGGTCCTGGTGGGTGAGTGTAAAGACCGCCCAGAAGAGTGTGGGTTATGTGACAGAGACAGTCCGCTACTGTCTGGCCAATCTCAGGAGAATGGTGTGGAGTATGTGTGTGAGGAGCTGGATGGAGAGGTGGAGGATAGTTTGGTTAACCCTGCTAGGGGGCTGTGTGATCCAATTGTGGGAGAGCATATTGTAAGTCCCAGTTTTCCAGAGCTATGCCAACACCTGTTAGAGAGTGAGTTCTCTGACCCAAGGGAGATCACATTGGAGACAGACCTTGTGGTGGATTCCAGAGGGTCTGGAGAGGCATTGGGGTGTGATCCTGTGGGGAGTGGCTCAGGTATCTTCCAGACCAGAGTGGTGGAAGTGGCGCAGAGTAGCCCAGCTAGGGTGTAGGGCCTCACGTCCTGTCCTTAAGGGGAAGGAATGAGAATGGGTTTCATTCCGGTAGTACCCAACCTCAGTCTCAGAGCCTGGATGGTTCTTTAAGGGAACCCCAGTTGGACCAGAGACCCCCAATTCTAACAGTAAGGGAAAATGATAGGGTGAGGGGAACGGAAAGGGGAGAGGGGAAGGGAGAGGGTGGGTTTGGGTAGAGGAAGAGGGTTAGGGAGAAGGTGATGGAGAGGGGTCGGGAGAAGGGGAGAGGGGCAAGGGGGGCATGGGAGAAGGAAAGGGAGAAAGGGAGAGAGTGAGGGTGAGGGGAAGGGTGCGGAAGAGGGAGAGGGGAGGGGGTGCGAAATGAGAGAAGGGAGAGGAAGAGGGAAGGGAGAGGGGAAGGGTGAAGAGAGGGGAAGAGGGAGAAGAAGGGAGTGGGAAAGGGAGAAGGGAAAGGAGAGGGAAAAGGAAAGAAATGGGTGAAGGTGAGGGGAAGAGAGATGCTGCGGGGAAGGATGAGGGTGAAGAGGCGAATTGAGAGGGGAAGGGAGTGAATAGAGAAATGGAAAGAGAAAGGGAGAGCGTGAGGGCGACGTGAAGGGTGAGGAGAAGAGAAAGAATGAGGGGAAAGGAGAGGGTGAAGGGTGAGGGGAAAGGAGAGGGCAAGGGAGCGGGGAAGGGGAAAGGAGAGTGGGAGGGGAAATAGAGAGGAGAGGGGAGGGGAAGGGAAGGGAGAGGGTGAAGGGGCGGGGAAGGGAAGGGAGTGGGTGAAGGGGAGGGAAAGGGGGAGGGATAAGGGAAAGGGTTAGGGTGAGGAAAAGTGAGAGGGTGAGGGAAACGTTAGGGTAATGGGAGGGGAAGGTAAGGGAGAAGGGTAGGGGGAGAAGAAAGGGAGGGGAGGGAAAGGGAGGGAGGGGGAAGGAAATGGGAGGGGGAGGGGGATGGGGGGATGGGCAAGGGAAAGGGGAGGGGGAGAGTAAGGGTAAGGGTGAGGGAAAGAGAGGGTGAGGGAAAGGGAGTAGGGGGAGAGGGGAAGAGGGAAGGGAGAGTAAGGGGGAGGGAGGGGATGGAGAGGGAAAGGTAGAGTTGGCAAAAGAGGAGAAGGGGTTGGGTGTGAGGGAAAGTGAGAGGGAAGGAGAATTGGAAGGGAGAGGAAGAAGGAGAGGGTGAGGGAGAGGGACAGGGGTAGGGGAAGGGAGAGGGAAAGGGAAAGAGTGAGGGGAAGAGAGAGGCTGAGGGGAAGGGAGAAGGAGGGATAGGGGAAAGGGTGAGGGTGAGGGAAAGAGAGAGTGAGGGAAAGGGAGAGGGAGGTGGGGAGGGAGAGGGAAAAATGTGAGGGGAAGGGAGAGGGATAGGGAAAGTGGAAGGGAGAGGTAAGGGAAGAGGAAGAGGGAGAGGGGGAGGAGAAGAGGGTGAGGGAAAGTGAGAGGGTGAGGGAAAGTGAGAGGGTGAGGGACAGGGAGAGTGAGGGTGAGGGGAAAGCAAGAGGGCAAGGGAGAGGAAGAGGGAGAGGGGAGAGAGGAAGGGATCAGTAGAGGGGAAGGGAGAGGTGGAGGGGAGGTAGGACGGAGAGTGGAAGGGGAGAGGGGAAGGTATGGGTGAGGGAGAGGTGCATGGGTTAGGGTGAGGGAAAGTGAGAGGGTGATGGACAGGGAAAGGGTAAGGGGAGAGGTAGAGGGACAGGGGAAAGGGTTAGGGTGAGGGGAAAACAAGAGGGCAAGGGAGAGGAAGAGGGAGAGGGGAGAGAGGAAGGGATCGGTAGAGGGGAAGGGAGAGGTAGAGGGGAGGTAGGAGGGAGAGTGCAAGGGGAGAGGAGAGGGTGAGAGAGAGGTGCATGGGTTAGGGTGAGGGAAAGTGAGAGGGTGAGGGACAGGGAAAGGGTAAGGGTAAGGGGAGAGTTGGAGGGACAGGGGAAAGGGTTAGGGTGAGGGAAAGTGAGAGGGGTGAGGGAAAGGGAGGGATAGAGAGGGGGAGATAGAAAGAGAAAGGGTGGGGGGAATGGGAGGGGGAGTGGAGTGGGGAGGAAGAGATGGTGGGAGAGGGGAAGGTGAAAGGGGGGCAGAGAGGGGAGGAGTGAGGGAAAGAGAGGGTGATGGAAAAGGAGTGAGAGGGGAGAGGGAGAGAGAAGTGGAAAGGATGGTGAGGTGAGGGAGCAGAAGGGAGAGGGGGAGAAGGAAACGATGAGGGTAAGGGGAGAGGAGGAGGGGAAAGCGAAAGGGATGGCGGAGGGAAAGGGAGGGGTGGAGGGAGTTGGGAAAGAGTTAGGTTGAGGGAAAGTGAAAGAATGAGGGAGAGGGAAATGGAAAGTGAGAGGAGAATGGAGCGAGAGAGAGTGGAAGGGAGAGGGGATAGGGGATAGGAGAGGAGAAAGGGTGAGGCTGAGGGAGTGAAAGGGTGAGGGAGAGGGAAAGGGGAAGTGGAAGGGAGAGGAAGAGGGTGAGGGTGAGGGAGAGGGGAAGGGGATAGGACAGGGTGAGGGTAAGGGAGAGGGAAAGGTAGAGAGAGAGGGTGAGGGGAAGGGAGAAGGAGGAAGAGGGAGAAAAAGAGGGAGAGGGAGCGAGAAGAAGAGGGGAAGGGAGACGTAGAGGGGAAGGTTGAGGAGCGGGGAAGGGAGAGGGAGGAAGGGAGCAGGGAAGGGAGAGGGGAAGGGAGAGAGGAAAGGAAAAGAAAATGGTGAGGGGAAGAGAGAGGGTGAGGGGAAGGATAAGGGTGAAAAAAGGGGATGGGAGAGGGAAAGAGAGAGGGAAAGGGAGGAGAGGGAGAGAAGAAGGGATGGGGAGAGAGAGGGAAAGGGAGGAGAGGGCGAGGGAGAAAGGAAGAGAGGGTGAGGGAAAGGGAGAGGGGAGGGGAAGGGGAAGTGAGAAGGAGGGAAAGGAAGAGGGAAAGGGTGAGGTGGCGCGGAATGGAGAAAGGAAGGGAGGGGGATAGGAGAAGGGTGAAGAGAGGGGAAGCCAGACAAAAAGAGAGGGTGAGAGGAAGGGGAGGGAAGGGAGAGGGGATTGGAGAGGGGAAGGGAATATGGAAAGGGAGAGGGGAAGGGAGAGGGGTAAGGGTAGGGGAAGTGAAAGGGAGAGGAAGAAGGGAAGGGGGAGTGTGAGAAATGGGGAGAGGGTGAGGGTGGGGGAAAGGGAGAGGAAGGGGAAGGGAGATGAAGAGGTGGAGGGTCAGGGAGAGGGAGCGGGGAAGAGAGGGAGGGAGAGAGAAGGGGAGAGGGTGAGGTAAAAGGAGAGGGTGAGAAAAAAGGGAAAGAGTGAGGGGAAGGGAGAGGAGGGAGAGGAAGAGGGAATGGGTGTGGGAGCGGGTAAGGGAGTAAGGAAGGGAGGGGGAAGGGAGGGGGATAGAAGAGTGAAGAGAGGGGAAGCAAGATAGAAAGGGAGAGGGTGGGGGAAGGGAAAGGGAGAGGTAGAAGGGATTGGAGAGGGGGAGGAATATGGGAAGGGAGGGGGAAGGGAGAGGGTAAGAGGGGAAGAGGAAGGGGAGAGGTGAAGTGGAAAGGAAGCAGGGGAGGGGGACACAAGGGGACATGAGGGGGAGGGGAAAGGGCAGGGGAAGGAAGAAGGAGAGGGGGAGGGGTTGGGAGAGGTAGAGAGGGGAAAGGGTGAACTTGAGGGAAAGGGAGGAGAGAACGGAAGGGAGAGGGGAAGTGGAAGGGTTGGAGAGGGTGAGGGAGAGGGGACGAGAAAAGGTAAAGGGAGAGGGTGAGGAAAAGTGAGAGGGTGAGGGAAAGGGAGAGGGGGAGGGGGAGGGATAGGAAGAAGGAGAGGGGAAGGGCAAGGTAAAGGGGGAAGGAGTGAGGGAGAGGGGAGGTAAGAAGGGAGAGGAAGATGGGAAAGAGGAGGGGAAGCGTAAAGCGAGGGGAAGGGAGAGAGATGGGGAGAGCGAGAGGTCAAGGGGAAGCGAGAAGTAGGGAGAGGAAGAGGGAAAGGGTGAGGGAGCGCCAAATGGAGAAAGGAAGAGAGGGTGATAGGAGAAGGGTGAACACAGGGGAAGCAAGATAAAAAGAGATAGGGTGGGGGGAAGGGAAGGGAGAGGGGATTGGAGAGGGGAAGGGAATATGGAAAGGGAGAGGGGAAGTGAGAGGGGTACGTGTAAGGGAAGTAAAAGGGAGAGCATGAGGGAGAGGGGAAGGGGGGAGTGTGAGAGATGGGGAGAGGGTGAGAGAAAGGGAGAGGACGGGGAAGGGAGATGAAGAGGTGGAGGGTGATGGAGACTGGAAGAGTGGGAGGGTGAGAGAAGGGGAGAGGGTGAGGTAAAAGGAGAGGGTGAGGAAAAAGGGAAAGAGTAAGGGGAAGGAAGAGGAGGGAGAGGAAGAGTGAATGGGTGTGGGAGCGGGGAAGGGAGTAAGGAACGGAGAGGGGAAGGGAGGGGGATAGAAGAGTGAAGAGAGGTAGCGAGATAGAAAGGGAGAGGTTGAGAGGAAGGTAAAGGGAGAGGTAGAGGTAGAGGGGATTGGAGAGGGGGAGGAAGATAGGAAGGGAAGGGGAGGGAGAGGGGAAGGGGAAGGGGAGAGTTGAAGTGGAAAGGAAGCAGGAGAGGGGGACATGAGGGGGAGGGGAAGGAAGAAGGGGAGGGGTGCGAGAGGTGGAGAGGGGAAAGGGTGAGCTTGAGGGAAAGGGAGGAGAGAACGGATGGAAGAGGGGAAGTGGAAGGGTTGGAGAGGGAGAGGGGATGGGAAAGGTAAAGGGAGAGGGTGAGGGAAAGTGAGAGGGTGAGGGAAAGGGAGAGAGTGAGGGTGAGGGATAGGAAAAGGGAGAGGGGAAGGGCAAGGTAGAGGGGAAAGGAGTGAGGGAGTGGGGAAGGAGTAGGGGAAGCATAAAGCAAGGAGAAGGGAGAGAGATGGGGAGAGGGAGAGGTCAAGGGGAAGTGAGAGGGGAAAGAGTAAAGGGAGAGGGAAAGGGGAAGAAAAGGGTAAGGGGGAAGGAGAGGGAGAGGGAGATGGTAAGAGGGGAGGGGAGTGGGGAGGGAAAGGTAGAAGTAGAGGGGAAAGGGGAGGGGGAGTGAAAGTGAGAAGGAGTGGAACGGGTAGGGAGAGGGGAAGGGGTAGGGAGAGGGGAAGGGTGAGGGAGAGGGAGAGCAAAATAAAAGGGTGAGGGGTGGGAAAGGCTGTGAGTATGGGGAAGGGTGAGGGTTAGGGTGAAGAGAGGGGAAGGGAGAGTGGAAGGGGAGGGGAAGGGAGATGGAAATGGAGAGGGAAAGAGGGAGAGGGGAAGGGTGAGGATGAGGGGGAGAGGGAAAGGGAGAGAGTGAGGGTGAGGGGAATGGAGAGGGTGAGAGAAGGGAAGGGCAAGGTAGAAGGGAAGGGAGCGAGGGGGAGAGGAAGGGAGAGGAGAAGGAATAGGAAGAGGGGAAGGGAGAGGGAAAGAGAGAGGGAAAGTGAAAGAAAAGTGTGAGGTGGAGGGACAGGGCAAAGGGTGAGGTTAAGGGAAAGGGAGAGAGAAAGGGAAAGGGAGGACAAGGGAGGGAAGGGAAAGGGGAGGGTGATGGAGAGGGGACGAGAGAGGGGAAGAAGAAGAGGGTGAGGGAAAGGGAGAGTAAGGATGAGGGAAAGGGAAAGGGAGAGAGGAAGGGAGAGGGTGAGGGGAAGGGGAGGTAGAGGGGAAGGGTGAAGAGAAAGGGAGAGGAGAAAGGAGGAGGGAAAGGGAAAGGAAAGGGTGATCGTGAGGAGAGAGGGTGAGGGTAGGGGAAAGGGTGAGGAGAAAAGAGAGGGTGTGGGTAAGGGGAAGGGAGGGTGCGGGTGAAGAAAGGGAAAGGGAGGGGGAGAGGGGAAGGGTGAGGGTGAGGGAAAGGGAGAGCTGGAGGGAGGAGGGAAGGGAGAGGTGAAGGTGGAGGGAGAGCAGAGAGGGGAGGGAGAAGGGAAGGGGAAAGGGAGAGGGAGAGGCGGAGCGGATACGGAGATGTATAGGGAGAGGGGGTGGGGAAGGGTGAGGGGAAGGGAAAGGGTGAGGGAAAGGGTGAGGGAAAGGGAGTGACAGGGAGAGGAGAAGGGAGAGAGAGGGGATGAGAGAGTGGAGAGGGGAGATGAGAGAGGAAGGGAGAGGAAGAGGGGAAGAGAGTGGAAAGGAAGAGGGAAAGAGATAGTAAGGGAAGAGGAAGAAGGGTAGAGGGAGGGATAGGGGAAGGGGGAAGCTAGAGAGGAAGGGATAGTGAGGGGAAGAGAGAGATAGATGGGATTGAGAGAGGGAAAAGGAGATGGGAAAGGAGAGGGGAACGGGGGAGGGGAGGGGAAACAGAGGGAAAGGGAGAGGGAAAGGGAGAGGGGAAGAGTGAAGAGAGGGGAAGGGAGAAAGGAAGGCAGAAAGGAGAGGGGAGCGGGAGAGGGGTAGGGAGAGGGAGAGGGAGAAGGGAGATGGTAAGGGGAGAGGTAGAGGGGCAGGTGAGGGGAGGAAGAAGGGAATAGTTAGTGTGAGGAAAAATGAGAGGGTGAGGGAAAGTGAGAGGGTGAGAGGGTAAGAGGAGAGGGTGAGGGGAAGGGGGACAATAAAGGGAGAGAAAGGGAGGGGCAGGGAGGGGGACGGGGTGGAAGAGGGAGGAAGAGGGAGAGGGGAGGGGAATGGGAGGCGGAGGGGGAGGGGGATAGAAAAGGGGTAGAGGGGTGGGGTGAGGGAGAGGGAAAGAGAGGGTGAGACAAAGGGAGTACGAGAGGGAGATGGAAGGGACAGGGGGTGGAAGAGGGAAGGGAGAGGAAGAGGGAGAGGAAGAGGGTGAGGGTGGGGAAGGAAGAGGGGAAGTGAGAGGGGGAGGGGGAGGAATAGCGAGAGGTGGAGGTGGCGGGATAGAAAGGGCGAGGGAGTGAGACAGTGAGAGAAAGGGGAACAGGAAGGGAGAGGGGAAGATGGATAGGGTGAGGGAAAGAAAGAGGCAAAGGGAGAGAGTGAGGATGAGGGGAAGAGAGAGGGTGAGGGGAAGGGAAAAGGAGGGAGAGGGAAAGGTGAAGGGAGAAGAAGAAGGAGAGAGGAAGGGAGCAAGGACGGGAGAGGAAGAGGGTAATGGAGAAGGAATGGGAGAGGTAAAGGGGACTGAAGAGGGGAAGGGAGATGGAAAGGGAAAGGGAGAGGGGGAGAGAGCGGTGGAGTGAGAGGGGAAAGGGAGAGGTGAAGGGAGAGGGGAAGGGAGAGAGGAAAGGGAGAGGGAAAGGTAGATGGGAAGGGAAAGTAAAGGTGAGGGGATGGATGAGAGTAAAGAGCAGGGAAGGGAGACTGGAAGGTAAGGGAGAGTGAGAAGGGGAGGGTGAGGGAGAAGGGAGAAGGGAAGAGGGAGAGGGTGAGGGTGAGGGGAAGGGAGGAGGGAGGAGGGAGAGGGAAAGGGAGAGGGAAAGACTGAGGGAGAGGAGAAGGGGAGAGGGATAAGGGATGGGAGAGGTAAAGGTGACTGGAGAGGGGAAAGTGAGATGGGAAGGGAAAGGGAAAGGGAGAGGGGGAGGTATGTGGGGAGGGGGAGGGAGCTGTGGAGTGAGAGGGGAAAGGGAGAGGTTAAGGTAGAAGGGAAGGGAAGGACGAGTAGGAGGGGTGGAGAAGGGAAAGGATGTGGGAAAGTGGGAGTGTGAGGGAAAGGAAGGTGGAGAGGGGAGAGGGGAAATGGAAGGTTGAGGGAGAGGAAGGGAAAGGGAAAGGAAAAGGGATAGGGAGAGTGTTAGAATTGGGGGTCTCTGGTTGGCGCAGGTATGCACTTGTGACAAGCAGGGACCCTCTCCTCTAGTCAGCGCACTGGACTACTCCTAGAAATAACCCCTGCTCGCCCTCTAGGCGGCATGGCGCGAGCAGACAAGGCTAATCCCCAGAACGTTTGGCATTAAACATTTGCAGCAACACACACAGTAATTTATCAACCCACCACACAGAGACACAAGGCTGTTTTTATGTAAAAATATACTCTTTATATTTCAACTCTCAAGCAGGCTTTAGGTAGAGACTTAAGGACTCAAGATTGGTTCCAGTTACTTTAAAAATGATGCCACAATTCTCACAGCAATGTTTAGGTCTTTGTTGCACTGTTCGTTGAGGCCTGGGCGCTTCGTAGCGCTCTTGTACGCTTCGTACGATAAACAAAGGAAAGGCCTCGCTAAACCTAACGCGCCTCGCATTAGACACGTACGGCGCAGTCGATACACAGAAGGGGTACAGGTCGTAGCACTCCTGTGTGACTCGTACCATGGGGGCGAACAAAGGCTTCAACGAGGATGTGCGCCTCGCGGACATCCAGTCCGGGGCGCAACATACAGGATGACAGGGGTCACAGTACCTTCGAGACTTGAAAGTTCACGGCGGACGGATGCGGAGGTCAGGCATGCCACGTTGCGGTGCCTCCCCGGGGCGATGCGAGCTACGGCTCTAGGCTCAGCAGTCACGTTGCGCTCGGGTTAGCGATGAGTTGTGGGGGCAGGCTTACACGCAGCATACGCTTCGACCCTGGACGGGGAGCGGCTGCATGCGGTGCGGGCGGCGGCACGGTCCACAAGCACGGGACGGGCCCAGCCTCAGTACGCACCACAGCTGTTCTCTTAACAGCAGCGGGGCTTTTCAGCAGGACGTTGATCAGGAAAGTACATGCAGGGCGGGGGTCCGTCTTTACTTTGCGGACTATGGCTCGGGGGCCAGAAGATCGCGGCGCACGGATCGGACGGGTCCTCTTCACGTTGCGAGCTACAGCTCAGTTTTGCTCACAGTAACGGTGCTCGGGCCAGGCAGGGCTGGTCTTTACTTTGTCAACTACGGCGGGGCCAGGTAGGAGTCGTTTTGCTCGGGGGACAGGGGGTGCACTGCTTCATACAATGCGCAGTGAGGATTCACCGCTCAATCAGCTTCCCTGGTTCAGCGCTGAAGGGACAGGCAGCACGGTCAACATCTCTTCCTTCAGGGGGGTAGCGCCCAATGTTCCTGGGGCACAGTTTAGGGGGTAAGTTCACAAGCAAGCCCTTGGAGATTGTTTCCAATAATGCACAAGTGGAATGAAAGTCTTTCTCAGTCCTTATTCCTCTCTCCTTCTTGCAGCAAGGCACCACCACAGGCCAGTCTCTCGGGCTAGAGACAGTAGTCCTCCATGCAGCTTTCCCAGGTCCTTCTCTTCGGGCAGAGTTTCTTCTTGGCGTAAACAGGATCTAATTTCTTAGGAGCAGGGCTCCTCTTTTATACACCATTTCTTTTGTTCTCGCTGGCCAGGGGGGCCTTTGCCTAATCCAGTCAGCCTCTGAGCACTTTGTTTTGCAGACTCTGGCTTCTCCTTTCAGTAAGCAGGGCAGGGACATTAGACGCTCCGCAGGAGGGGGAGCCAGTATTGTGGTGACAGGTACAGTCCAGGAGCACTCTGTTGACAGTCTTCCCCTCTCTCTTCACAAGATGCAGGGCAGAGTCATCAGTCGCTCCCCAGGGGGCGGAGCCAGCATTGAGGTGGCAGAGCACAGCCCTATTCAGAGTCAAGGGGCATTCCCCCACCCATTCTGGTGTAATCCCTTTATTCACCACCTGTCATCCCTAGCCGGTAAGTAGACATTATATCGAAATTAAAATATCGATGTGACAGAATATTGATGTTTTAATATCGATGGTAATATATATCGAACTATTTATTATCGATTACAAAAATATCGTTAGTAGTATGTGTGTTTTAATATCGAAAATAAAAATATCGAATGATAAAATATCGTTGTGTTAAAATATCGATATATATTTTAGTTTTTAGTAATATGTGTATATTTATGTTTTGAAATTTAGTTTGTATTTTAAATTAGTACTTTTAATGTGTTAATTAATTGTAATAATTTTATGTTTTTTTTACAAATCATATATAAGTTTAGGAGCGGGATGTTGAGTTTATAGGGGATAAGGGTGGGAAGTGTTTTAAAAATGTATATTTAAATTTTAAAAATTGTATAATTTTTTAAAAATTAAATAAAAAATAAAAATGTCAAATTTAAATAAAAATATGACTGAGTTGTAGTGTTTATAGTGGAAAATGTTACTTTTTTTTAGTAAAAGTTAAATATTTAGGACAATATTTTAAAAAAATATTTCAAAAAATGTAAATTTTAGAATTTTTTCTACAATTTAGGATTGAGTTGTCATGTATAAAGTGTATAAGGGTTGTGTTTGTTTGTAAAAAGTACATACTATAGGAACAATTTTAAATTTTGAACAATTTATAAAAAAAATTGAATTTTTTTTAAATTTAGGATTTAGTTGTAGTGTTTATAGTATATAAGGGTTGTGTTTGTTTGTAAAAAGTACATACTATAGGAATAATTTTAATTTTTTGAAATTTATAACTACAATAAAAAAAATTAATTTAAAATTCGAAATAAAATTTTCAAATTGAGGATTGAGTTGTAGTGTTTATAGTGGTTAAGGTTTGTGTTTGTAATTAAAAAGTTCATATTATTGGAAAATTTTGTAATGTTTTTTAAAAAAAATGTAAACAATTGATTAATCATTTTAGATTTACAAATACATTTTAAATTTTTTTTTATTTTATTATATCATTTTATTTTATTTTATGATTAGGAATTTGTTTTATTATGAATCTTTTATTTTTGTACGGCATTTACTCCAAATTATTGTACAATGGTGTGTGGATAGTAAATTATATTAAATGAGTGTCCAGCACCTACCACAAATTAATGTAGACTGGAGTGGGAATAGTACATTATATTTAATTAGTGTCCAGCACCTACCCCAAATTAATGTAGACTGGAGTGGGAATAGTAAATTATATGTAATTAGTGTCCAACACCTATCCCAAATTAATGTAGATTGGAGTGGGAATAGTAAATTATATGTAATTTGCATCCAGCACCTACCTCAATGTAATGTAGATTGGAGTGGGAATAGTAAATTATATGTAATTAGTGTCTATCACCTACCCCAAATTAATGAAGATTGGAGTGGGAATAGTAAATTATATTAAATTAGTGTCCAGCACCTACCCCAAATGAATGTAGACTGGAGTGGGAATAGTAAATTATATGTAATTAGTGTCCAGCACCTACCCCAATTTAATGTAGACTGGAGTGGGCATAGTAAATTATATGTAATTAGTGTCCAGCATCTACCCAAATTAATGTAGATTGGAGTGTGAATAGTAAATTATATTTAATTAGTGTCCAGCACTTACCCTAAATTAATGTAGATTTGAGTGGGAATAGTAAATTATATTTCATTGGTGTTCAGCATCTACCCCAAATTAATGTAGACTGGAATTGGAATAGTAAATTATATGTAATTAGTGTCCAGCACCTACCCCAAATTAATGTAGATTGGAGTGGGAATAGTAAATTATATTTCATTAGTGTCCAGCACCTACCCCAATTTAATGTAGGCTGGAGTGGGAATAGTAAATTATATGTAATTAGTGTCCAGCACTTACTCCAAATTAATGTAGATTTTAGTGGGAATAGTAAATTATATTTAATTAGTGTCCAGCATCTACCCCAAATTAATGTAGACTGGAGTGGGAATAGTAAATTATATGTAATTAGTGTCCAGCACCTTCCCAAATTTAATGTAGAATGGAGTGGGAATAGTAAATTATATGTAATTAGTGTCCAGCTCCTACCCCAAATTAATGTAGATTGGAGTGGGAATAGTAAATTATATTTAATTAGTGTCCAGCACCTACCCCAAATTAATGTAGATTGGAGTGGGAATAGTAAATTATATGTAATTAGTGTCCAGCTCCTACCCCAAATTAATGTAGATTGGAGTGGGAATAGTAAATTATATTTAATTAGTGTCCAGCACCTACCCCAAATTACTGTAGATTAGAGTGGGAATAGTACATTATATTTAATTAGTGTCCAGCACCTACCCCAAATTAATGTAGATTGGAGTGGGAATAGTAAATTATATGTAATTAGTGTCCAGCTCCTACCCCAAATTAATGTAGATTGGAGTGGGAATAGTAAATTATATTTAATTAGTGTCCAGCACCTACCCTAAATTAATGTAGACTGGAGTGGGAATAGTAAATTATATTTAATTAGTGTCCAGCCTCTACCCCCAAATTAATGTAGACTGGAGTGGGAATAGTAAATTATATGTAATTAGTGTCCAGCATCTACCCCAAATTAATGTAGACTGGAGTTGGAATAGTAAAGTATATTTAATTAGTGTCCAGCACTTACTCCAAATTAATGTAGACTGGAGTGGGAATAGTAAATTATATTTAATTAGTGTCCAGCACCTCCCCCAAATTTATGTAGACTGGAGTGGGAATATTAAATTATATTTAATTACTGTTCAGTACTTACCTCAAATGAATGTAGAATGGAGTTGGAATAGTACATTATTTATGAGAATAAATACATTTCATACTAATTGTGTATAGTTGGAAATGATATTTATTAACATGACAAAAAATAATCAAAAAACATTACTATTATATTTTTGTTGAATACAAATATATTTAGTCATATATTTGTTATAACATTTATGATTAATTTTTAATTTCACATTTTTATTGAAATAGTGCATTTTATTGAAAAAACATATTTTATGTACTTGTAAGTATGGTTTGAAATTTTAAAAAAAGGTAAATATTTTCACAAATTATATACAATTTTTATATTGTCATACATGTTGGTTGTACATAATATGTTTATATTAATATTAATAAACAAATATTGATAACAATTTTATTAACAATATATGTAAATAAAAAACATATTTAAACACAGCTTTATTTATATACTTTTCCAAAAACATTTTGAAAGAATTTTTTACATATGTTCCAGTTTTTAATAATTATAATAATAAATATTATGTATTTTATAATATTTATTTTTATAATTTCACAAAATATGTAGATATTGTTAAGTATTTTCATACAAGTAAGAAATCACAATTTTTTTAATACATAGTATTCATTTTGTACTCTGTAAAGGAATATTTTCAAACATTAAATAATATCTTTTTATATTAATCATTTTATTTAGTTTTGGGTCTTGTATTTTGTAACCGCTTTGGGTCGTTTTGTGTCATTTGGATGAAGACTAGGTCGCGGTTGGGAGACACTTCACGTCGTGGAATGGACTATTCTGTTTTGGAACAGTTGTATTTTTTCTTTTTTTTGGGTACAATTTTTCTAAACTGGATTGTTTTGGTGTAAACGGATTCTACAGCCTTTGGGATATGTTTGGTAAGTGTTTTACATTTTATTTATTGTGGGTGGGTAATGTTACTATGATTATTGTTATGTTTTATTTCTTTCAAATATTATTAATGTGTGTATATATATTAAAAAAAGTATAATATATATTGCACACATTAATTATTTTCCAGATACAATATATGCTTGTGATTTACATTGTATTGTTTGTATTTTATTTACGACTGCTTTGTTGGTTACAGTAATTTGGAGTAGTGTTTTGTCTATTATGTTGAGGTATTCAATGCATTTTGTGCTAGGGTACAGCTTTACTTGTTGTTCTAGGTATTTGTGCAATTGTTTGGTTTGTTTAGATGTTTTTGGAGTTAGTTCAGTAATGGATTGTTCCATTCTGAATTCTTGATAACTTTGCTCTTTATGGAGGCATTTAATACATTTTTCTAAAGTTGGTTTAGTTCTGCCTGTTGATTGGATGAAGGCATTGTGCCAGCCTTCAACAGCGTTGTTTGTTTTAAATTCCTCATTAAGGTGGTTCGGTAAACGTTCCATCAGGATATTAAAAATTTTGGTTTTCTTCTGTGGCCAGATCTATGGAGCCTACCTACCCATGTGTCCTCAAAGTGGTCTAAGAGTGCACTTAATTTAGCTTCATTTTGTTTGTAAAATGTGCTATCAATTAAAATGTTGTAGTGTTCGGCCACATCTGTTTCTGGAACGTAAGTCAGTGCTGTATATTGCAGTTTTGATATAGGCCATGTATCGTGTATAATTGGTAAAAAGGTTTGGGACAGATGTTAAAAGTCCCATCCATCATCCAATATTGGCTTTGTTGGAGTTTTATGAGGTTAATAGCTGTGCCAAAAATTATTAGTCTTTTTTCATTGTTTTCGTTGTCGTAAATGACAAAAGGTCGTTTGTTTACACTTATAGTTTGGTCAGGATTTAAATTTATATCGCTATATGTTCTAGGAGGTAGAGTGGTAGTGGTAGTTGTTCTTTTGGTACGTGATATTGTTCTTTTGAGGGAAACTATATTTGGCATTTGGGTAGTGGCTGTTTTAGGTATTTGGGGTATCTGTTCTTTCAAGATTACGCTTGTTGGTTTTTGGGAACCTGTACTTGCTTCTTCAATGGTTTCTAATGCTGTTCTTACTTCTATTTCGGTAATGTTTGGTGGGTGGTTGTGTTCCCTGGTATAAAGGACTGTTGCTTCCCTAGTTGTTGCCCTTCCATAACATTTGTTGGAGTAATATTTGCAACATTTCCAATTAACTTTCCTCCCAAATTGTTTCTCTTGTGTATAAGTGTAACCCGTGTAGCAGAGTAATCGTTTTCCTTTCTGGCTGGTAACAAATTCAGCTCCTTCTGTCATTTTGTTGTTTGTTAATCTATAAGAAATATATTTTATAGTTATTTAAAAGAAAGATATATGTATATTAACTTAAAGTTTTTAAGATTTCTATTGTGCATGCTTACCTTTTTGCAAAATTCAGTCTTTGATTTTGATGGTGTTTACTGTTTAGTTGTGGTCTGTATTTTCTGTGTTTTCTTTACCTGAAAAATAAAAGCATTTATTTGTGTTAATTGTTCTGATACATTTTTTAAGTTGCAGTTACAGTTTTTGCTATACGTTTTAGCTTACAATTATTGTATGTTTTAATAAAAGTATTTGTATATACTTACTATGTTATAGTTGTATCTTGGTTTTCAGAGTTCTGTTTTATGTTGTTTGTTAGTAGAGTGTTCTGTTCTGGTGCTAGAAAATAAAAAGTAGTTATGCATTAGTAATTTGATCATGTTTGTTATTTTTTACAATTTAGCACTTCGTTTTATTTACTTCATTTTATTTACTTACTTTTTAATCACAGATTTTTAGGTTGAGTTTTGATGTTCTTGTAGGTGTAGTCGAATGTATCCAATGTTTAGTTGTTCCCTTTATTTTCCGTATTTGGTTATCTGAAAAAATAATGCAATTATTTTTGTTAACATTTTGGAAATAATGTTTTAGGTTGCAGTTACATTTTTCCTATATGTTTTAGTTTAAACTTATTTTATGTTGTTATAAAAAGCTTTGGACATACTTACTTTGTTAGTTGTATTTTGGTTTTCTGAGTTCTGTTCTATGTTATTTGTCTGTAGTGTATTCTGTAGTAGTAGGAGAAAATAACAAATACATATGTTTTAGTTATTGCATCATGTTTTTTTATTAAACATTTTAGCAGTTAGCTTCATTTTTTTTTAAGTTACTTACTTTTTGTCCTCTAAATTGTAGGTTGAATCTTGATGTTCTTGTAGGTGTCGTCGAATTAATCCACAGTATTTTCTCCTGTTGTTTTTTTCCAGGTGGTTTGTGTTTAGTGTTTAATTGTTTATATAGTGGTTTGGAGTTAGTAATTAGTTTGCTATTGGTTAATTTGTATTTTTAGTGTTTTTATTGGTTACTTAGTATTTTTGAAAATATGTTTGGGTATTTATTTTACATATAAGGGAAATGCTAATTAATTGTATGGTTAGATAAATGTATATATATTTTTAGTTACATTTCTATAGAATTTAATATATTTAAATTGTGAAATGTAATTTTATCTATAGTTTTTTATGAGAGTTGTATATTTTTGTGTTAATTGTATTATTAAATGATTTCCAACGCCACTAACAGCTCAAAAAGTATCTTCCAGATACTCAAAAATCTAACTAATCCGGACTGTGTCACTTCTACACAGCCTCCCACCCAAGCCCTCTGTGACAATCTTGCAGTGTTTTTTATCAACAAAATCAACACTATTATTCACAACCTGAAAACACCCCCAGCCTCAGGCATTTCCAATATGCAGGGACCAGACACCAGTTCTCGAAACTCGTCGCTTCCTGGCCCTGTCCTTTTGGCTAGACTTCAGGAATTCCCCCCGATTCCGGTCTTCGAGTTTGAAAGACTGGCGCTTGGTATCACCTCGGGTTCTCCACTCGACCCCCTACCACCAAAAGTCTGGAAAAATTTTGGAAATGAGCTCTTTGACACCATGCGCCTTATATGTAATCAGTCTCTGCACAGTGGCTTTGTCCCAACTCCCTGGAAACAGGCACTGATTACCCCTCTCTTGAAGAAACCTTCCCTGAGCTCGGACTGTCTGTCAAATTACCGACCCATCTCCCTGCTGCCTTTCCCAGCGAAGATCGCCGAACGATGGGTCAGCTCGTGCCTGTCTGCCCACTTAGAACAAAACAACCTTCTTGATGATCACCAGTTCGGGTTCCGTCCTGCCCACGGCACCGAAACAGCAGTCCTGACAGCCATGGAGGATCTTCGCATGCGTGCAGACAGGGGTCAGCCAGTGGCGCTGATACTACTGGACCTGTCTGCCGCATTCGATACGGTCAATCATGGTATGCTGCTGCAGAGACTTGGTGAGGTGGGAGTGGAGGGCACTGCATTGCTCTGGTTTCACTCCTACCTTCGGGACAGAAGACAGGCTGTCTCTCTCCCCCCATTCCAATCCACCTTTGCACCAGTACCTCAGGGAGTCCCTCAGGGCTCCTCCATCAGCCCCATCCTTTTTAATGTGTATCTCATCCCGCTAATCAAACTAATCCAATCCTTTGGGATCAAAACAATAAACTACGCGGATGATACACAGCTCATCCTCTCTTGGGAGGGTGAAGATGCCACTCCTTTCTCGACCTTCCACGACTGCTTAAGAGCGACGGCTGGATGGCTTCACATAAACTCCCTCCAGTTTAACTCCGCAAAAACGGAGGTCCTGTTCTGTTCAGGCACCAAGATACCCCGTCAGTTTCCGACTGATTTCTGGCCCCCAGAGTTTAGTGACAAACCTCTGCCAGTTCCCTCGGTTCGCAACCTGGGAGCCATGCTTGACAACAAATTAAGTATGGAAACCCAGGTGACGAAGACTGTGGGGATCTGCACAGCCCTGCTTCGCTCACTGCGGAAAATCATGCCTCTCCTCCCGGCACAAGCCAGGGCGTCGATAGTCAGGTGCACGATACTCAGTCGCCTTGACTATTGTAACGCCCTGCTCCTGGAGTCTCCAGTCACGCTGATGGATCGTCTACAGCGAATCCAATCTGCCGCCGCCAAGCTGGCTCTTGGCTGGACGAGGAGGGCTTCGGCCACAGCAGCTCTGTCTGAGCTACACTGGCTACCTCTAAAACAACGAGTGGCCTTCAAGTCCCTCTGCATTGTCTTTAAGGCTCTGCATGGACTTGGACCTAAACCTTTGCAAGCCCTGTTTATGTGGTACACTCCTGCCAGAGATCTACGCTCCTCCTCGGCTTGTTTGGTAAAGGTACCCAGATTTAATAAAGCCAGAACAGGGGGAAGATCCTTTAGTGTTGCAGCGGCCAAGCTGTGGAACAGCTTGCCCACTGACATACGTCAGATGTCCCAGCTTCTTCCGTTTAGGAGACGTATCAAGACCTGGCTTTTCCCTCAATAACTGTCCGTTTGATTGTTCCCCCGGTTATTCGCTAACAGAGTACTCTACAGCGCCAGGAAGCCTGTAAGGTATCAGTCGCGCTCTACAAATCCCCAAAATAAATAAAATAAAAGTGTAATTGTATAATAATAATTATTTTCGATATTTCTAAAATAACGATATTATTGTTGTCGATAATGTTACTCTCGATATTTTTAACTTATTGTGTACATTATTTAGTACTCGATATTTAAATATTTCGATATGTATGTTGTCGATAATAGTGAGATCGATGTTTTTGTAGGTCCATATTTCATATCCGATATTTTTGTAAGCTTTTAGTTATGTATAGGAAGTCGATATTATTGCTTCGATATTTTTGTGTCGATATATGTGTATGTCGATATTGTGTCTATCGATATTATGTCAGTGATTCCCCTAGCCCTGTCACTCACAGAACCCAGACAGCAGATACACATAAGAGCAGAGGCAGGCTGAAATGGTTAGGCAGGCAAATGCTAACTTTCTAAAAGTAGCATTTGCAAACACAGGATATTAAAATAAACTTTACTAAAAGAAGTATTTTATTATTCTGAGTTCAGGCATACTAAACTTGACTCTCTAACATGCTCTCTGAGTCTGTTGGGATTATATAGTGTAATATTTCCAGCAGCCCATTCTGGCCTATGGAGAGTAGGTAGCCTTACAATAGTGAAAAACGAAAATGGCTGTAATTCACTATTAGGACATGGCACACACATCAGGGCATGTCCTACATTATGCTACAATGCACCCTGCCCTTGGGCCTACTATAGGGGTGACTAATATGAAGTTATGAAGTTAAGGGAAGGTTTAGGGACTGGCAAGTAGGTGTACTTGCAAAGTTAGCATGGCAGTACCAGACTGCACGCAGGTTCTGCAGTGGCAGACCTTAGACACATTTTAAAAAGGCTGCTTCTGTGGGTGGTGCAACCAGCGCTGCAGGCCCACTAGCAGCATTTGTATTTACAAGCCCTGGCACTCCTGGTGCACTTTACTGGGGTCTGAGAGTAAACCAAATAAACCAATCATGGAATCCAATCACATATACACTTTATACAGGGAGAGCATATGCACTTTAGCACTAGTCAGCAGTGGTAAAGTGCCCAGAGTCATTAAACCAACAAAAACAGGTCAGAGAGAATATTGGAGGAAGGCAAAAAGTTCAGGGATGACCCTGCCAAGAGGGCCAAGTCCAACACAACCCCTTCCAGCCAAAATGCAGGATAGACCAATCACTACCTTTATGGGCTTCCCTGCTTAGGGCGACAGAACATGGACCTGGCCTGCAACAGCAGGGGCATATTCCAGTTCTACGCCAATCTGAACCTATTTCAAATCCTCTGTCCATACTCTCAGGGTCCACCAAGCCACTCCATGGGAAACCCTTCTCTACACCTGTGGATACCACCGTTGTAGCACCTAACCTTAACTTTCTCACAGGTGTGTCCCAACAGACAGACATCAAGTCACAGTGGCCACTGACAGTAGTCAGGGATGAGACCCATGCCTTATGCCTCTCAGGGCTCTCAAACCTCTGTGGCATTAGAAAGTGGGGGGCAGTAGCCCCAGGTGCTTGGCACCCCTTGTCCACTCTCCCTCCTGTCAGGTCAGGTATGACATCCTGGCACTGAACCACCAGCCCCAGACCTGTACCCGGCAGCTGGACCAAAGACTGGGGTGGGCTCTCCCACACCCGGTCCTCCTCCTTGGAGCTCTGTACCCTCCCACCTGGAGTGGTACCCCCTTCCAGAATTGTCAGGGCACCTGTGGCAGGTGACCTGCACAATTCGCCCACCAGTTCAGGGGTGCTATCCTGCAACTGGGGTGCCAGGTCAGGGGGGACAAGCTGCACCTGGCCCTTAAACCTAGGGTATAAACCCTCTAATTGAACTGGGGTCAGAGGCGAGGACTCCCTCCCTCTGCACCCCCTTCCAGAGTACTGCCCACTTGAGTGGTACCCCTAGAAGTGACAGGGGTCAGGACACTGCTTACAGTGTCTCACCCTCCAGGTCAGACAGCATCTGAACCTGGCTTCCCAACTCAGGGACCCAACCCTGCAGTTGAACAATTGCCTGGTGCACCAGGACTTCCTTGGGAGCACGCATGACCCCCCACAAGGGTAACACATACTTCCTGTGTTGTGTGACAGTCTGCCTGGCACAGATCTCCCACCCCCTGTCCATCTGACAGTGTGCGGAGATCCCCCAGGACAGAAGTGGTGTCACCATGGTCATTCCCTGTGGACGCAGCCCTGCTGGCTGGCCTCTGACCCACTGGTTCTTTCACTGGAGACTCTCTCCCCCTTTCACCCCTCCATCTGGGCCTCTGCAACCTCCCAACTGGAGTGGTACTGCCAGACACCAGAACTACTGGAGCTCTGCTTACAGAGTCTCCACATTCTCTAACCACTGGGAGATCCTCCTCAAATGGCCTACTAGGTACAGCCTAGACCCCCGACCTGATGTTCCCTTAAGAAACCATCCAGGCCCTGAGACTGGGTTTCGGGTACCTTGGGACAGAACCCACACTCACTCCTCCTCCTCTGAGACAGGATGTGAGCCCCTACACCCCTCCCGCTATACTGGGACCTAGTTGGGCTACACTGAACCTCTTCCATCCCACAGGACTGGAAGTTACCTGAGCCACTCTTGTTGGAATCACTCCCCAATGCTTCTTCAGACCCTCTGGAATCCACCAAAAGGTTCGCCTCCAATGTGAGCTCCCTGGGGTCAGAGAACTCACTCTCAAACAGGTGTTGGCATAGCTCTGGAAAACAGGAACTTAAAATATGCTCTCGCAGAATTGGATCACACAGCCCCCTACAAGGGTTAACCAAACTATCCTTCACCTCACCATCCAGTGCCTCACACACATACTCTACACCACTCTCCTGAGATTGGCAAGACAGTATCTGACTGTCTTTGTCCCACAACCCACACTCTTCTGGGCGGTCTCCATACTCACATTCCAGGACTTCAACTATGGGGGATCCCCTCTCCCTCTATCTCTCATCTAGAGTCAGTAGAGTGTTCCTCCCACTACTAGGACCATGAACCCCTACGCCAGCTACCCTATTCCCTTCAGGGACACTGCGCACTACTGGAGCTACCTCATGTCCTTGAACCTCCTGGTGTATGTTAACCCCCTCCAAGTCAGGTGCCACATCTCTGGGTGTGTGTACTACTCTCCCAGCACTAGATAACTGAATGTTGCTGCCACCATCTGAGCTGGACTTCACCTCCACTCAGCAAAGCTCAATCTCTGAGCTACACATTTCTGGTTGCTGGGCTGAAGCCCTCCTGGACTCAAGCCCCTCGAGCTCCAAGTCAAATTTCCTCATTCTTAAGTCATGCGCAAGCTGCATTTTCATTTCTTCCAGGGCTAACTTCCTAGTTTCTATCTCCAGTTGCCCATTTATTTCCAGCTCTGCCAACTTCATTTCATGATCTCGGGTTGCCTGTCTGTCCGCCAGCTCCTCTGGCGACAGACATCAGGCAGAAACAACGGGGAGGTTGCACCCCTCCACTCTGGAGTCAGGGATCCCTCCAGCTGCTGTTCTGCATCCTCAAATTCAATTTCCTTTCCAGGGCCATTCCTTGCCTTGACCCAGGCCCTCAGCGCCTTTTGGAACTGCTCCCTTCTGGAGAGTCCGGTCATGGAAAATTTCAAATTTTTGCAGAAGCTCCTGAGCTGTTTCTTGGTGTATGTTGCACCTGGCCTCGTGGCGTGGGTCTTCCCCCCGTTCCTCAGCACCCCGTGAACGGAACCCTGCACCCAGAGTTCCCTGCGCAGCGCCCCATTAGCGTAGCCTGCCCCCAGAATTCCTGGTCGTCCTGCTCCTGTATACCCAGACCCCATCGCCGACGACCAGCCCTGCTTATCCCATCCCACTCCTGGCTCCAAGCGCCTAGAACCTGCATGCCCCACAAGGCCCGGCAGCCATCTTACTTCCCCGAGACCCCGGACTCCTTGGGCCTAGCATGACCCCGGCCCCAGCGAAACCTAGACTCCAAGGCGCGCCAGTCCTGGCTGGGGGGTAAAGGACTTCCCGTGTGTGATAAGCCAAGTAGTTTCGATCACACCTCCGGCCTCCCCTGAGAGACCAGTTTCTATCACACCTTTGGCCTCCCCCGGTGGGCCAGTTTCGATGGCACCTCTGGCCCCCCCGAGTGCTGGCTCCAGACCCTGCTGGGCGTCTGGGAATTACTGGGCGCATCCTCAAAGGATCAAAGAGCCAACCGCCGGACCTCCCCAACGGCCAACCCCAAGGCACGAGGCCTCCGCCTGCGACGGTCCGGACATCAAAGGGCCACTGGACTATATCAAGGCCCGCACCACAACTAGCGGGCAGTTGTATCCTGGACAAGAAAGCCCTGCTGATCTGATCGCGGCTGACCTTAAGGAGAACTCACTTTGAATCGCTGAGCCCTGCTGACGCTGTCACGGCTCCTTCTTGTAACACGGAACTGAACCATCGGAGCCCTGCTGACGCTGTCGCGGCTCGTCCTCTCAAAGACCGAACTAAGACCTCTGAGCCCTGCTGATGCTGTCGCGGCTCGAGCTTGAACTCGAAACCACATGAGCCCTGCTGACGCTGTCAAGGCTCCTCAAGACCTTCTCCGGATCGAGCCTGCTGACCTCGTCGTGGCTCAAGGAGTACTCTGGTCCGGCTGGACCATCTACGCTACCATCACGACCGGAGCCGACTCGACGTGAGTGAAGCAGCTAGTAAGACCATCATCTTTCGTATCCCCCGGCTCGAGGATTGAGAGCTGTGCGCAGGGTACACTTCGTACTGGCCTAAAGACCAAGACAGTCCTGCTTCCCTCTTCACGAATTCCTACAGACTTTACGATCTCTCGATTGCTTGTAAATAAGAGTGCTGATTCATTTTTTACTGCTTGATAAAGAACTTATTCCTGAAAGCCTACTGTGTGGTGTCCGTTCGTAAGTGTGGTGTGAGCTCAGTGGGTACGATCCTAGACTCGAAGTCCCCCCCCGGTGGGGTCCTCACAATAAGACTCGGTAATATTTGAGGGAGAGGTGGGTCCTGGGGTGGTCGGGTGAATACAACCTGGCCCTCTGAGATCGCCCCTTCTAACATTGGTGGCAGCGTCGCGATAAGAACCTACGTCTAGGGATCGTACAGGAACTGACACACTACCCGAATGAAGAACAACCATGAGTCTCATCGTAGCGAACGACCAGACCACCTTCCAGATGGAGCGTATGGAAGAGTACACGCACAGAGAGCTGAAGCAGTTTTGCAAAGATCTCCATATCACTACAACTGGGTTAAGCACCAAGGAGGACTTTCAAAAAGCCCTGACAGCAAGGGTAGAGGCCGGAGCCCACCCAGGGCCGGACTGGGAACTGAAAGCAGCCCTGGCAAATTTCGCAAGACCAGCCCCCGTCCGGCGCGTAGCAGACCAGCCCCCGTCCACTAGGGGGGGGTTTGGGGGGGTTTTCACCCCCAAGAAAATTTTGAAAAACGACAGACCAAAATGGTGAATTTTACAGCATATTTTTCATTACATATTTAAATTGTATCAACTTTCAAAGCACAGTAAACAGTAGATGATGACCTTAACCCCTTCGAAGCTAATGACGAACTGGGCTCGTCATGGCGCTTACCTGCCGTGCGCGGATGACAAGGCCAGCTCGTCATGATTTATGGGGTTTTTGTTTTTTTAGCGCAGGACGGGAAAACGCCTAGCAGCCATGTGGTTAAAGAACATCAGGTTACCCACACAGTCATATGTATTCATAGGCATTCTTTCAGAGAGCACCAAAAATAGACACAAGTAGTGAATCAGAGAGAACAAAGTAAAAGTGAGACCAACCCCCACATGGTGTGTAAGGAGACACGCAGAGTGACGCATGAACTTGTCATGGAGTGCCTTCGTGTTTCATTTTAGTGGTGTTTTTGTTATATATTACAATAGAGGACTATTCCCCCCGTTACCACACAGAAGAATCAAATTGCTGTTCGGGGTCGCAGATCCATGTAATTAGAATAAAGCCATCTTTCATCCCAAGTTTCTGTCAGTTGTGGAGTTATGACCAGCATACATTGTAACTTCATAAACTCCCACTCCTGGCTGGCTGTGAGGCACTGCCAAGCACACGCTGATCACGTGAAGCCATTTTCTTTGTTGCAGTCCATTTTATGAATTATGGGAAAAAGCCATTTTGTAGCAGAGAGAACATTTGTGTTTTTTTCAATCAAAAAGCAATGCACGATAAATGGCCCTTTGTGATGTCATTTTAACATTGCACCTTAACAAAAAATTTCAGAAGGCATTGCAACAAAGAGGCTTTCTCATGAGCGAAGAAAACGTGGTTAATTGTTAGGGGTCAGGCGACGATCTGTAGAACCGGCCACATAGCCCCATTGGTCTAACACATCTACTGCCAAAATGGCTGCATCCTGCAGGCTACATGCTTAAATGCCGTCCTGCTGACTCGGCCTGTTACCCTCACAAAGTCATTAAAACGAGTACAACTCAGTTGTGTTATCGAAGTAACTGTCATTAAAAGAGCTTTAAGGCTGTCGCAGCAAACGCTACAATACACACAATAAATATTTGCATTGTTTTACAGCGCTTTAAAATGGGGATTAGCCTGTTTTTAAGCACTCCTAGGTTTCTTTGGATGCGGACTTTCAGCCAGGCAGAGCTCTAGTGTCTGCCTTAGCATCACACAATTTGGTCACCTGTGGGTCCAAGGGTGTCTGTCAGTTGTGCTTCCACAGCTGGGCTGTTAGAACACGAATTTGCCATAACAGATTCACTATATTGGAGTGAACCGCCTCAGAAAGTTTCCCTTCGACCCTTTCCCTGGAAATACCAGGCATATGAATTTGCATGCTGTTCAGATGAGCTGATGCTGGTTGGCATGCAGCCCGCTCTTAAGGCATGGCATTGCATTTTCTTTTAATGGGTAACTCTAGACTTACAAAAAACAAGCCTCTCTCTGGACTTTGCTCTTCTCTTTTTTAGGTCTGGCATTAACCAAGACGGTTTGATTTTATTACAACAATGCATATCATTTTGGGGTTTTACAAAGAAAGTGACAAACCAAAACACTAACTCAAAGCCAAAAGACTGTCAGCCACAGCCTAGGCCTGTTGGATTTGACAATGCTTATTTAGTCTTGCCTCTGGGCAGGCCTATTGCCCGTGGATTAGGGGCTTAGACAAGGATGAAGAAGATGACATTGGCATTGGGTTGAGTATTCCAGCGGCAGGCACACTGCTGCCAGCGCAGTCCTAAAGCACAACGCAGTGAAGCAAGCTAGATTGGTGCACAAAGGGCAACAAACGGTTTAATTGACGGTACAGCGTCACAACGTTAATTTATATTTATACAGTTTGAACATGGCTTCAAGGTGTTTGATGGCATGATAGGATATGATGAGACCCATGATTTTTTTTTGGGGGGGAGGGAGGGATCAGGGATCATATTTCCACTATTTTCTACAAACAAAGCGTAGTTTTAGAGCTGGACAGTAAGTTGCATCAGCTCATGCCAGCAGCAGCCACTTTTTCCTAAAACACGTTTTGTGGTTATTAAAGTTAAAGAGGAAGCTGTGGCGGTACACACTCGGTGCCATTTTGAAAATCCACCTGTTGTTTGAGGCCTTTGTGCGAAAAGCATGTGAAGGCTGTTCACCTATGCACCCCACAGCTACCACATGGCGCACATAGCAGAGGCAATATTTAATGCGTCCAAAAGCATATTGAAAACGTTGGACCTGCCAGATATGAAATGACTTAATCTGCGCGGAACAAGAGGTCAAAAATAGAGGTGGCATTTTAATTAAAAAAAAAAAAAAACAGGGACTGCCCCCGAAAAACAGGACGATTAAGTAACATACGAGCAGAGGCCTCCCCTCCTGATCTTTCATGCGGTGGCCCGGCTTTAAAAGTTAGTCATTGGACCTAGCCCTACTTAGGTGGAGCAAAAGATAAAACATGTTTTCATTAGAAAAGTTCGAATTGTAATCAATGCGTGACGTTGAAGGGTGTCATGGTTTCTAATGCAAATAAGGTACCACCCCCGTTAACCTGTTTGGTACTAAAATACATCCATAGTTATGGTGCAGTGGACCCCTCTCACCACTGCTCCAGTGCCACTGCACCTGGTGCACTGATGACCACTGCTCCCCTACACCATAAACCTGTAAATATGCAGTAATGGTTTAATTATATCTGATATCTTGGTGAACAATAGCATATACCTGTGCAACAAAGCCTCAAATGCTGTCTCTCGTCCCATAAGTAGTTGCATTTCAGCTAAGTTGCACGTGCATGCGGTCTTATTTGTAAATGTGCAACTCTTAAAAAATGCCATGTTTAAAACTTGACACGATGTGTTTCTTTCTGACAGAAATGCATTTCCTGCGCAGCGACAAATGCACTGGGACTCCCAGTGTCTGCTGACTGCTGTTGGTGGTGGGGTCGGTCAGTGTCGGGTCACGGACGGTGGCACAGGCAGAGGGGGGTCGGGCTAGGCCTAGGCGGCGGCGCTAGTAGCCAGTCCACTGCCAGTAGCCAGCCATTAGAATAAAATTAATTTATGGGCCAGGGCCTGGCGGGACTCACCTAGCGCTGGAGAAGCAAATGCCAGCCTGCTTCTTTACTTTAAAGTTTCTCGGGGGGGGCCAGGGCCGGGCAGACATTTAAAACTGACTGACTGACTCACCTCGGCGCCGGCGGCCTGCTGTCCAGTGTCTGCTGACTGCTGTTGGTGGTGGGGTCGGTCAGTGTCGAGGGTCACGGACGGTGGCACAGGCAGAGGGGGGTCGGACTCGGGCTAGGCCTAATTGCTGCATTTGCATATAAAATGTAAGGTGCCGGCTGGTGAGCATTTCTCGGGGGATCCGGAATTGTGGGTATTAAACAACATTTTACAGGTGAGTGCTCACTGCGGACATGCTTGCAAATTTACTCCTGTAAAAGGGCCGGGGTAAGTACTTTCCGGAGAGACACAGGAGGGCACATGGCATCATTTACAGGGGTCTAGTTGACAGGGGTTCCTACTTGGCAAAGTATATTTGCCCCACGACAAAATGTGCTCGTCACATGTAGTGCCTAGAAGACACACGTTCAGGTTATCTGTGAACAGATGCTGCCTTTTAGTAGTGAATTTAGGCTGCATTTTGACAGTTGACGTTAGGGCGGGTTCTGTGTTTGTGTGCAGATGCTGCGTGTGCTTTCACTTAGGGGAAATTATAGGACCAATTACATGCCGCAGTGAGCCTACGATGACATCACCGAATGTTGAGTCGTTTTGATAAGGAGTGTTCGAAGGCTGATGACTGGAATGGAGGTTTGAACATTATTTTTAATATGTTTGGCGAGAAGCCTTCATAATGGTGGTCCCAGGTAGCAGTTTCCTAGTAGGAACCAATCAGGTCCTCTATAATATTATGAGAGGGCCCAAGCTCCTGACTCCAGCAGGAAAAAAAACTTTTATTAATGTAGTGCTGCTGAGTTGAAAGGTGCACCCCATTGGCAATATCGTTTCTGGTGAACCACCAGGATTCAACCTTGGATTATGTTAATATAAAGTAAAAACCCTCATACTTGACAAAAGACCTAGCAGGTAGGACTGAAGGGGTTGCAGTGTTTAATAAGATTGACCAATGTGTTATTACAGTGCCTGGTCAAGTTAGCGCTGCTTGCTTCTTTACTTTCTCGGGGGGCTGGGCGGGCAGAAATTAAAACTTCTGCGTCATGATCATCCACTTACCTCACTCAGGCGGCGCCGGCGGCCCTGCTGTCCAGTGTCTGCTGTGCCACTGCTGCTGGGGTCGGACGGTCAGTGTCGGTCACGGTCGGACCGGACGGTGGGCGACACAGGGGGGTCGAATAAAATTAATTTATGGGCCTGGCGGGACGTGCGCACCGACTGGCTGCAGGCTGCTCGCTCCTCTCGTCAGACAGTCACGCGCACTAAATTGCCAATGCGCATGCGGGAGGAGGAGAAATGACACCAGCGCAGACGCGGCAGAGGAGAGGAGGGAGGGCCCGGGGCATAATTCTGCGCGCTGCGCACAGGCACCTCCCCCCTCCTCCTCTCTATTTGTTTATGTTAGTAATGACGTGATGGACCCCGGACCCGACTTGGTGAGTGCACAGCAGCACACATACAATCAGGCTTGCAAGGGGGGGGGGGTCCGTTCGTGCAGGCCTGCTGCCTGCAATGCAAATTATAAAGCGAGTGCGTGCCGGCCGGGCTGCCGGCCGGCCCTGCCCTGATTTCAACAAAGCCTGCGCCTGTGTGAGACAGTGAGAGTGCCGCGGGGGCAAAACCGGCCCCCAGACACAAAACCGGCCCCCTTTTCGGAAAAACCGGCCCCCAAAACCCTCCAGCCGACCGGGGGATTGTCCGGTGCCCGGAAGCGCCAGTCCGGGCCTGAGCCCACCTCACCCTGCCGACAGACGACGGTGGAGAGGGAAGGCCACTGACCGAAACCCACCCCCAAGAGGATGAGAGGGCAGAGTTCCCGACAAGGAGTCCCAGCACGGAGAGGGGTCTGTCACCGGAAGAGATGACAGACCGAGAACGCAACTGAAACCACGAGCTAGAACTAGCACGCCTGAAGATAGAAGGTGAGCTCAAGTTGGCCAAGAAGAAGCTAGCCATCGAGCAGTTGCGGCTGCAAGGAGAGATGGAGGAGAAGAAACTCCAGAGAGAACATAAAGGCAAAAGGCTCCAGCTGGAGCACAAGCGCGGCCTGAAGGAGATCGAACTGAAGGCCCGGAGCGACGACAACCGAACATCGGGGGCCCGAGAGGCTGTTCCCCCGGTGGAACCCAAAGTCCACATCCCCAAGGACGTGGTGAAAGAATACTACAAAAACGATGATATCCAGCAATGGTTCAAAGCCTACGAGGTCGTCATGGCCTCCCACCGAGTTCCACGAACAGATTGGGGGGCCGGGTTGTGGGGTCGATTCCTGAGCGAGGGGAGAGACACCCTGCTCGATCTACCGGCCTCCGAAACAAAACTCCTACAGCCACATGAAGGAGGCTCTTCTCACAAGGTACGGACTCACCCCAGAAATGTACCGACAACGGTTTAGAGACTGCAAAAAGATCCCCGGCACCACGTGGGTCGAATATGTCAACTTCTACAGCCGAGCCTTGGAAGGGTGGATCAAGGGCAGCAAGGTGTCCACCTTCGAGGGACTCATTGATCTCATCGCCTATGACCATTTGTCCCGGAATTGCTTTGTGGAACTGAGGCAGCACCTTCTGGACAGCAAGTTGGCCAACCCCCGGAAACTAGCCGTCGAAGCAGACCACTGGGTGAGCACCAGAGTCCCCCGGGGTCCCGGGGGAGACTATAGTCAAAATGAACAAGGATCTTCCAGCTAGCGGGGAGGGGGAAGTCAGAATAGACAGCGAGGGTCCCAGGTGGGGTCCCCACGGAGCCCCCCATGAAACCAGTCCGGAACCTCTCCTCCCACAACAAGAGTAGGGTTTCCTCCAGCCAAACAGGGACCCCGAGTCAGCCAAGCTTGTTACCATTGCCAGCAACCAGGGCATTATGCCAATGACCCGCGATGCCCAATGCTCAAGAAACCTGTTGCTGCAGGTCCCCCAGCACGCCAGATAGCCTCTGTGGCCCTAGAAGAAGAAGAGGGGGAGGATTTTGAGGAGGGTGACCCAGCAGCCATGATTTTAGTCTCCCTGGGTGATAAGGAAATGGTCTCCGGAGCCCCCCTGCCCGACAACACTGAGAAGTACCGACAGCAGGTGACCGTCAATGGCCACCACATCGGGGCACTCCGAGACACCGGGGCCAGCATCACTGCAGTCAAGGGCCACTTAGTAAACCGAAGCCCAAATTGTACCCCGCGTCTCCTGCAGGGTGATCGCAGCGGACAACTCCATCCGCACCTGCCGGATAGCTCAGGTCCCGTTCGAATGGGGGGGCGTCTCCGGAGAGTTATGAGTAGCAGTCCGCACCGACATGCCCGTGGACTGCTTGCTCGGTAACGACCTGGAGAGCTCCCCGTGGAAGCAAGTAGAACGAAGGACCCACCTGTAGATGGTGGGCCTGCCCAAATGGGCCTGTGTGAGCACCCGTTCCATGACCGCCCGATTGTCCCCTCCCGGGGAGTAATTCCTGAGAACGCCCAACCAGTCCTCAAGGACCCCGAGGTCCCCGAATCATCTGAAACGCCCGAGCTGTCCCCCGGGGAGGGGCTCATCCCCGATGCAGGTCCCCTCTGCACTGACGACGAACTGGCCCAGAGCCTAGACGACCTTCCTGAGTTGGCCCAGTGGTGCCAAGAGGGAGGACCATCTCGAGAAGAATTTTGCCTAGAACAGACCTCCTGTCCATCCTTAGTTGGGCCGCGACAGCAGGCCACCGCCCAGGCCGCCGGTGACCAGTCCGGCTCCCACCTTGTCTATTGGGAAAACGGCCTTTTTTACAGCAAACAGAAGTCTGCCGAGCTAGGGTCAGCCCAGGTGCTGGTGGTACCCCTATGCTTCTGCAGCTTCCTCCTGAACCTGGCCCATGACGTGCCCCTGGCGGGACACTTGGGACAAGACAAAACGTATCACCGCCTGGTCACGCACTTTTACTGGCCCGGCATGAGCTCCGATGTGGAGGCCCACTGTAAGTCTTGCCTCACGTGTCAGTCCAGCGGGAAGAGCGGCGGAAGGCACAAGGTCCCCCTCCAACCCTTCCCCGTGGTCAGTACCCCCTTCGAACGGGTGGGAATCGATATTGTGGGGCCTCTCGACTCCCGGACCTCCTTAGGCCACCGTTTCATCCTCGTCCTGGTGGACCATGCCACCCGGTACCCCGAAGCCATTCCCCTTCGAACGGTGACGGCCCCCGTAGTGGGGCGGGCCCTCATGGGGATCTTCTGCCGGGTGGGATTCCCCCGAGAAGTAGTGAGCGACCGAGGCACCAACTTCATCTCGAAGTACATGACGTCCCTCTGGCAACAATGTGGGGTGACCTACAAGTTCACCACCCCATACCACCCCCAAGGTAACGGCCTGGTTGAGCGATTCAACCGGACCCTCAAGGGAATGATCATGGGTCTCGAAGAGCCCCTGAGGCGCAAGTGGGACGTCCTCCTTCCCTGCCTCTTGTTCGCGTACCGCGAAGTCCCCCAGAAATCCTTGGGGTTTAGCCCCTTCGAGCTGCTCTATAGGCTCCCCGTTAGGGGGCCCCTCAGCCTCGTCAAAGAAGGATGTGAAACGGCGGCCCCAGAGCCCCCTCCAGATGTGTTCCGATACATCCTGGCCCTCCGAAACCAGACTCGGAAGTTTCGAGAACTGGCCGAGGCAAACCCCGACGCCAGTCAAGAAGAGATGAAACGTTGGTATGACCAGAATGCCACTCTGCTAGAGTTTCAGCCCGGACAGCAGGTCTGGGTGATGGCCCCCGTAGAGCCCTGTGCCCTCCAAGGAAAGTGGACAGGGCCCTTCAAAGTGATGGAGCGCAAGAGCCAGGTGACCCATCTCATCGATGTGCAGTCCCCCAGGAACCCCTTGAGGGTCCTTCATGTGAACCGCCACAAACCCCACTTCGTCCGGACCGAGTTGAGTTTGCTCCTCGCCACGGACGACGGGGAGGAAGAGGAAATGGAGCCTCTCCCCGACCTCCTGAGTGCGAAAGAAAAAGATGGCTCCATAGAGGGAGTGAGTCTCTCCTTCTCCCTCACCCCTGAACAGCGTGAGGACTGTCGCCACTTACTGGGACAATTCTCCAACCTCTTCTCCCTCACTCCCGGCGTCACCAGCTGGTGCATCCATGACGTGGACACCGGGGACAGCCCTCCGGTATGGCACCGAGCTTACCGCGTCCCTAACAGAGTCCGGGCCTGCATCAAGGCCGAAGTTTCTAAGATGCTAGCTCTAGGAGTGGTCGAAGCCTCTGACAGCCCATGGGCTAGCCCCGTGGTCCTGGTTCCGAAGGCGGCCGCCCCCGGTGCTGTCCCCGAGCTGAGGTTCTGCGTTGACTACCGCGGCCTCAACGCAGTCACCAGAACCGATGCGCACCCCATCCCCCGAGCAGACGAACTTATTGACCGCCTGGGGGCTGCTCGCTTCCTCAGCACATTCGACTTGACCAGCGGATACTGGCAGATCGCCCTCACCGAGGGTGCCAGAGAGAGATCTGCCTTCTCCACCCCGGATGGTCACTACCACTTCCGGGTGATGCCCTTCGGGATGAAAAACGCCCCCGCCACCAGTGGCGGCTGGTGAAATTTAAAAGTGGTAGGGCGCAAGATCAATGAATGACTTTTGCAATGCGAGCGAGCTAGACATTTCTTGGGAGTGGTTCTCGCACCAAGAATGGTTTTCCAAATTGGTGTAAAATAATGTATATATAATAGGTAACTAGTCCACATAGGATCACATGACCACTGATTTTTGTCTTAGTTCACTAATAGCATTGGTATTAGAATTGGGGTAGGGATGTTTCCCAGTTCAGGTACTCAAACGCTAACTTTTTAATAAATTATTTTCAATGAGAGAGAAAATCTGATGTAGTAAGGTGAAACGCTTCTGCGTGTTAGAGAACCTGCGTGTTAGAGAAATGCACTTTTTTGAATATTGAAGACAGCCTATTATATTCCAAAAGAAGCATTTCACCTTAGTATTTCAGACTTCATCTCGCCAATGAAAAGTATTCATTTAAAGTGAGAGTTATTAAACTTGAACTGAGAGACGTTCTGTCCCTCTTCCGCCGAAGATTAAACAGAACCAAAGCATTTGAAGTGGAAACCATTGTGCATTCTGGAACTCACAGACTTTGAGGTGGCAAATAAACGTGGTACATATCATGCACCAATTACAAGCAAACTAGATCCACAGTCAGCCCTTCACACAAAAAACAAAACTTCAAGAAGGGCACTGCCTGCTGCTGCTAACTGCTTTTCGAGTCCGTCGCTCCCTCCAGGCAGGATCCAGAACTAAAACAGTTACTCAGCCACACCACCTCTACTCGGGAACAACTATAGTGCATTTAAAACAGAAACACATTTATTGTATAAAGCTGCAATCAGAGAGCTGCTTTAATTATTCACGGAATGCACTGGTTCATAAATTAGATATCTGAAAATAGTGACCTGGCCTCACCAAGCGTTTGTGTCGCAATGTGGGACACTTTGCATTTTGGGCTTTTGGTTGATTCATGTAGTGTTTGGCTTCCCTTAAGTCGATGCCTCACTCTTTGTTACTTTAAAAGCACTGCAGAGTGTGCAATAAAATGACAAATAGCAACGTAGCAGTGAACAGACTCTGTCCGTTCACTTGCTGGTGCGTGCAGAATCAAAACAAATTAAGTGCAGGAGCGGGGACCTAGGTGACCCAGGCAATCCAAGCATACAGTTCTACTCTCTTGATGAATATGTCAACATTTTTTGTACTCTGGTGTGGGAGAGGAGTCAGGAGCTGGAGAAGCACTGAGCTGAGGATCACAGGATCAGGGATATGAAGAAACATCGTCTCCTGTTACCGGGTCTGTTAATCTTCTTCAGAGTCGTGTCATCATGTCGGCTTCCCCTTTACAAAAAGTGCAGTGACCCTAACATGGACAAGTGTATGTTAAGGGGCAGATGTGATAAATAAAGGCGGGGGCTTACCGTGCGTGTTCCAGTGTGGTATTGCCCTGGCCCAGTGCTCGCTCAGAAAAATCCCTGGATCATTCATCGGCACGAAGCGAGGGAATCCCAAGCAGCCTCCTGCAACTCCACCCCACCCCTTCCCAGGTCATCAGAGGGTGGGGTCAGTGACGCTTACCGACCCCACCTCACCCTATGACGACATGGGAAAGGGTGGGACGGTGATGCAGTCTCAGCAATGATTGACAAGAAGCTCCGGGAAGTACAGGGCTGATGCCCTGCACGCCCGGGCTGCTTCTAAAATGTGGCGCTGCTGCGCGTCATAATTGGGTGGTCCCAGAGGACCCTAATTACAGCAGACCAGGGCCTGCGCTAGGTCCGCCCTGCGTAGCCAAAAAAACTAAGAAAAGTTTGTCGGGCATATGCGCACAGCGTGCATGTGTCACACTGGAAAATGGCCTGGTTGCCTGACCCTGCAGTTTGTGAGAGTCAGAGTGATAGAAAGGTAGGACTAGGCACGGCCGCACGGAGGAACTGATTTGTTTTGTTAGGCATGTGGATGGATGGTAATTGCTTTTGCTTTAAGCAGTTAAAACATCCACATGCTTCACAAAATTAGGAGGGCGGAGCCCCGACGCCCAGGCACAGGAACCGCCACTGCCCGCCACCTTCCAGAGTCTGGTTAACCAGGTACTGGCTGGGTTGGAAGAGTTCAGCGCCGCGTATCTGGACGATATCGCGGTGTTCAGTTCCCACTGGTCCGAACACCTCCAACACCTGCGGGAGGTACTGATGGCCCTGCAGAGGGCCGGTCTCACCATTAAGGCAAGCAAGTGCCAGATCGGACAAGGGTCCGTAGTCTACCTGGGGCACCAGGTCGGAAGTGGCCTCGTAGCCCCTCTCCAGCCCAAAATCGATGCGATCGTGGCCTGGGAGGCCCTCACGACCCAGACGGAAGTGCGGGCGTTCCTAGGGCTCACGGGGTACTACCGCTGGTTCATCAATTGCGTCCTGCTGTGGACTTATTGTTTGTGTATTAGACTGTTCGGCCACAAAATACTTATAAAACCTTACAAACTACATTTACTAATGACTTGACGTCATCTTGTAGTTCTTTACCGCTAACACCGAAGGACGGGCTTTGCAGGCGGCCATGGATGAGTTATAAAGCCGGCACTTGCAAAAACGGCCGAGTTTGCATGTCTCTACTCCTCGAGTGAGCGGGAGTATAATCAGTCTGTTATGAGCGGGGTGTGTGGCATGTGATCGCGCCTTGCTTCGCTCCACCAGCAATACGGAAGGACTTTCCGCAGACAGAACTACAATTATGAATGACATGACGTCATTCGGTAGTTCGAGACCGGGAAGACACGCGAGAATACGCGCGCGCGGCCGGGATTGTTTGGGAGACAGGGCATTGCCAAGAGTGGGGCATTACCAGCTCCCTATACCACCATCGTGTATTACGAAGCAGTCAAGCAGCAGGTGGATACTAATGTTCAGGTATGTTAGTGATCATTGGGGTTATGGCGATCGGGCCGGCCACGCCCCCACAGATAGCGGTTGGCTGTGTGATGCTTAGCCAGAAGTCAAGTAGCCAGAACTCACAGGTGACTGTGCCTCCCCCTGACTCAGTCACAGCCGGAGATACCGACGGACAGGTATGATTACCTGTGTTGCTAGCCTATCACTAGAGGGTTGCATTGTGCCAGACATATGTGGTATATAAGAAGCTGCGCAGTGAGCAGGTTCTGTTTAGCCTATAGTGGACAGGGAGGTGGATAGAGGTTGTGTGTGAACCTGTTGATGGGTGTTAATTAGCTCCATGTACAGAACACCGTGGACTACGTAGATTTATACATCGCCAGAGCAGTATCTTGTCTGGGCTTCTGGTCTTTGTTTTTTACGCAGTTGGTTTTGTTATTGTAGAGCGGGGTCTCATATATCCTGAGCCAGGTCCAGGAAGAGGTGAGGTCCACTCCCCGGACACTCTGGGTGAGTAAGCAAGCATTTACATTCTTTGTGAAACAATTTAATATGTTTTCTGCAGACCAGTGTAGCGGATTGTGATTTTCCTGTATGTTTGTCCTCCCTAAACAGTAAATACTCAACCAGGTTCCGAAGAGGGGATGTGACACAGTCGAAGGAACATTATATCCTTTACTGGTTTTCACTTGTGTGTTTTTTTCTTATTTTTCACACTTTATTCACAATCTATGCAGTAGTATCACTTGAGAACAGAGACCCTGACGAAAGCCGAAGGCGTTATCCCTTAGTGGCTGAAACATGTTGGTCTCCTCGCAGCTATTTGTTTGGACTGCGATGACGATATTATACTGTTCTGGTTTTTATTAAGGAAGGGGCCAACAATTATTAAAGTTTTCTGGGTTGAGTTCCCTATCCTTTTTTAAGATCACCACTTACCTTTGTTTTGCTTACACTGCACTTCCCATCACATCAACACTATGTGGCAGTACCAAGTGATTGTGGGTCGCTACCCCGCATCTGGTTATCGGGGTATGCCGGTCTCAATGATCTAGAGACACAATACCCGATAAGGACTTCCAAATGATAATATTGATCATTACAAGACTGTTGATGGGAATCCTACACCAGGGGTGACTCACGTTACTGGTTCTTCACATCTTGTGATCTGGTTTGTTAGTATTATTATTGTGTTCGTACCCTTGTACTATTGATAGGGCGTTGACGAGCAGAGGATTACGATTGAATCCTCATTTGGACCCCTAAGTTTGTAGTTGTTTGTTTCATCAAAGGGTACGGCAGCATCGTAGTCCCCCTCACGGAGTTGACCTCCAAAAACCAGCCGAAGAAAGTCAGCTGGACCCCCGCCTGCCAAAAGGCGTTCGAAGCATTAAAAGACGCCATGTGCACTGCCCCAGTACTACAGGCTCCCGACTACTCCCGAGAGTTCGTGGTCCAGACGGACGCGTCCGAGCATGGCATCGGAGCAGTCCTGTCCAAGATAAATGACCAGGGCCTGGATCAGCCCGTGGCATTCATTAGCCGGAGGTTAATCCCTCAAGAACAAAAGTGGAGCACCATCGAGCGGGAGGCCTTCGCGGTGGTTTGGGCCCTGAAGAAGCTGAGGCCCTACCTGTTCGGTACTCACTTCCGGGTCCAGACTGACCACCGACCTCTCCGGTGGCTAATGCAAATGAGAGGGGAGAACCCCAAACTGTTGCGCTGGTCCATCTCCCTCCAGGGGATGGATTTCACCGTTGAACACCGGCCAGGTGTTGACCACGCCAACGCAGACGGCCTGTCCCGATTCTTCCGCCTCAGTGAAGAGAACCCCCAAGAGGATGGGTAGTTCTCCCCACCTTCAGCTGGGGGGGGACGCGTGTTGGACCTGGCCTCGTGGCGTGGGTCTTCCCCCCCGTTCCTCAGCACCCCGTGAGCGTAACCCTGCACCCAGAGTTCCCTGCGCAGCGCCCCATTAGCGTAGCCTGCCCCCAGAATTCCTGGTCGTCCTGCTCCTCTATACCCAGACCCCATCGCCGACGACCAGCCCTGCTTATCCAGTCCCACTCCCGGCTCAGAGCGCCTAGAACCTGCATGCCCCACAAGGCCCGGCAGCCATCTTCCTTCCCTGAGACCCCGGACTCCTTGGGCCTAGCATGACCCCGGCCCCAGCGAAACCTAGATTCCAAGGCACGCCAGTCCCGGCTGGGGGGGTAAAGGACTTTCCGAGTGAGATAAGCCAAGAAGTTTCGATCACACCTCCCCTGAGAGACCGGTTTCTATCACACCTTTGGCCTCCCCCGGTGGGCCAGTTTCGATGGCACCTCTGCCCCCCCCCCCCGAGTGCTGGCTCCAGACCCTGCTGGGCATCTGGGAATTACTGGGCGCATCCTCAAAGGATCAAAGAGCCAACCGCCGGACCTCCCCAACGGCCAACCCCCAAGGCACGAGGCCTCCGCCTGCGAGGGTCCGGACATCAAAGGGCCACTAGACTATATCAAGGCCCGCACCACAACTAGCGGGCAGTTGTATCCTGGACAAGAAAGCCCTGCTGATCTGATCGCGGCTGACCTTAAGGAGAACTCACTTTGAATCGCTGAGCCCTTCTGACGCTGTCGCGGCTCCTTCTCATAACACGGAACTGAACCATCTGAGCCCTGCTGACGCTGACGTGGATCATCCTCTCAAAGACCGAACTAAGACCTCTGAGCCCTGCTGACGCTGTCGCGGCTCGAGCTTGAAATTGAAACCACCTGAGCCCTGCTGACTCTGTCGCGGCTCCTCAAGACCTTCTCCGGATCGAGCCTGCTGACCTCGTCGCGGCTCGAGGAATACTCTGGTCCGGCTGGACCATCTACGCTACCATCACGACCGGAGCCGACTCGACGTGAGTGAAGCAGCTAGTACGACCATCATCTTTCGTATCCCCCGGCTCGATGATTGAGAGCTGTGCGCAGGGTACACTTCGTACTGGCCTAAAGACCAAGACTGTCCCGCTTTCCTCTTCCCGAATTCCTACAGACTTTACGATCTCTTGATTGCTTGTAAATAGGAGTGCTGATTCATTTTTTACTGCTTGATAAAGAACTTATTTCTGAAAGCCTACCGTGTGATGTCCATTCGTGAGGTGTGGTGTGAGCTCAGTGGGTACGATCCTAGAATCGAAGTCCCCCCTGGTGGGGTCCTCTTTGATAAGACTCGGCCATATTTGAGGGAGAGGTGGGTCCTGGGGTGGTCGAGTGAATACAACCTGGCCCTCTGAGATCGCCCCTTCTAACAGTGTAGCTTTCTAGTTTCTCCCAATCACAGTCAATAGATGAAGTGGGTGCTGCCTTTTCCATTCTCACTGAACCAGGCATGGCTTTTCACAAAAACATGGATCAATCAATCAATCAATCATCGCATTTATATAGCGCACTACTCACCCAGAGGGTCTCAAGGCGCTGGGGGAGGGGGGTCCGCTACTGCTCGAACAGCCAGGTCTTGAGTTGCTTCCTGAAGGCGAGGTGGTCCTGGGTCAGGCTGAGGTGGGTGGGGAGGGAGTTCCATGTCTTGGCGGCGAGGTAGGAGAAGGACCGTCCCCCTGTGGTGGCTCTTCGGATGCGGGGGACGGCGGCGAGGGCGTGGCTGGTTGATCGAAGCTGGCGTTTGGGAGCGTAGAAGTTGAGGCGGCTGTTGAGGTATCCTGGGCCTTGGTTGTGTAGGGCTTTGTGTGCGTGGGTGAGGAGACGGAAGGTGATTCTCTTGTTGACCGGGAGCCAGTGCAGGTCTCTCAGGTGTCCGGAGATGTGGCTGCGACGGGGGATGTCCAGGATGAGTCATGCTGAGGCGTTCTGGATCCGCTGGAGTCTCTTCTGGAGTTTGGCGGTGGTTCCGGCGTAGAGGGAGTTGCCGTAGTCCAGACGGCAGGTGACGAGGGCCTGGGTGACCGTCTTCTTGGTCTCGGTGGGGATCCACCGGAAGATCTTACGTAGCATGCGCAGGATGTTGAAGCACGACGAGGAGACGGCGTTGACTTGTCTGGTCATGGAGAGGGAGGAGTCCAGGATGAAGCCCAGGTTGCAAGCGTGGTCTGTTGGTTTGGGTGCGCTGCCTAGGGTGGGGGGCCACCAGGAGTCGTCCCAAGCGGCGTGTGAGGATCCCAGGATGAGGACTTCCGTCTTGTCCGAGTTCAGTTTCAGGCGGCTCTTCTTCATCCATTCGGCTACCTCTTTCATCCCTTTGTGAAGGTTGGCTCTGGCGGTGGCGGGGTCATTGGTAAGGGAGAGGATCAGCAAAGCAAAACTTAACAAATGTCTGTGGCAAAGTTACTGGACTGTAATCACTATGCAATGGTCAACAATCACTGTACATATTACACAAATGCAAATTTGTGAACCTCACCGCTGCCACCAATGTTAGAATTGGGGGTCTCGGGTTGGCACAGGTATGCACTTGTGACAAGCAGGGACCCTCTCCTCTAGTTAGGGCAAAGGACTACTCCTAGAAATAACCCCTGCTCACACTCTAGGCGGCGTGGCGCGAGCAGACAAGGCTAATCCCCAGAGCGTTTGGCGTTAAGCATTTGCAGCAACACACACAGTAATTTCTCAACCCACCACAAAGAGACATAAGGCTGTTTTTATGTAAACATATATTCTTTATATTTCAACTCTCAAGCAGGCTTTAGGTAGAGACTTAAGGACTCAAGAATGGTTCCAGTTACTTTAAAAATGATGCCACAATTCTCACAGCAATGCTTAGGTCTTTGTTGCACTGTTCGTTAAGGCCTGGGCGCTTCGTAGCGCTCCTGTATGCTCCGTCCGATAAACAAAGGGCAGGCCTCGCTAAACCTCACGCGCCTCGCGTCAGACACGTACGGCGCTGTCGATGCACAGAAGGGGTACGGGTCGTAGCACTCCTGTGCGACTCATACCACGGGGGCGAACAAAGGCTTCCAACGAGGGGCGCATCGTACAGGATGACACAGGGCACAGTACCTTAGAGACTTGAAAGTTCGAGGCGGACGGATGCGGAGGTCAGGAGTCCCACGTCGCGGTGCCTCCCCGGGGCGATGCGAGCTACGGCTCAAGGCTCAGCAGTCACAGTGAGTTGTGGGGGCAGGCTTACACGCAGCGTACGCTTCGACCCTGGAGGGGGAGCGGCTGAATGCGGTGCGGGTGGCGGCACGGTCCACAAGCACGGGACAGGCCCAGCCGCAGTACGCGCCGCAGCTGTTCTCTTAACAGCAGCGGGGCGTTTCAGAAGGACATTGATCAGGAAAGTACACGCAGGGCGGGGGTCCGTCTTTACTTTGCGAGCTACGGCTCGGGGCCAGAAGGTCGCGGCGCTCGGATCGGACGGGTCCTCTTCACGTTGCGAGCTACGGCTCGGTTTTGCTCACAGTTACGGTGCTCGGGCCAGGCGGGGCTGGTCTTTACTTTGTCAACTGCGGCGCGGCCAGGCAGGAGTCATGTTGCTCGGGGGACAGGGGGTGCACTGCTTCTTAGAATGCACGGTGAGGGTTCACAGCGCAATCAGCTTCCCTGGATCAGCGCTGCAGGGACAGGCAGCAGGGTCACAGCTCTTCCTTCTGGGGGGTAGCGCCCAATGTTCCTGGGCCACAGTTCAGGGGACAAGTTCACAAGCAAGCCCTTGGAGATTGTTCAAAAAATGCACAAGCGGAATGAAAGTCTTTCTCAGTCCTTTTTCCTCTCTCCTTCTTGCAGCAAGCCACCACCACAGGCCAGTCTCTCAGGCTAGAGACAGTAGTCCTCCATGCAGCTTTCCGAGGTCCTTCTCTTCGGGCAGAGTTTCTTCTTGGCGTAAACAGGATCTAATTTCTTAGGAGCAGGGCTCCTCTTTTATACACCATTTCTTTTGTTCTCGCTGACCAGGGGGACCTTTACCTAATTCAGTCAGTCTCTGAGCACTTTGTTTTGCAGACTCTGGCTTCTCCTTTCAGTGACCAGGGCAGGGACATCAGACGCTCCGCAGGCGGTGGAGCCAGCATTGTGGTGACAAGTACAGTCCAGGAGCACTCTGTTGACAGTCTTCCCCTCTCTCTTCACAAGGTGCAGGGCAGAGTCATCAGTCGCTCCCCAGAGGGCGGAGCCAGCATTGAGGTGGCAGAGCACAGCCCTATTTAGAGTCAAGGGGCACTCCCCCCACCCATTTTGGTGTAATCCCTCTATTCACCACCTGTCATCCCTAGCCCTGTCACTCACAGAACCCAGACAGCAGATACACATAAGAGCAGGGGCGGGCTGAAATGGTTAGGCGAGCAAATGCAAATTTTCTAAAAGTAGCAATTGCAAACAGGATATTAAAATAAACTTGACTAAAATAAGTATTTTATTTTTCTGAGTTCAGGCATACTAAACTTGACTTTCTACCATGCGGTCTGAGTCTGTTGGTATTATATAGTGTAGTAATATCAGCTGCCCATTTTGGCCTATGGAGAGTAGGTAGCCTTACAATAGTGAAAAACGAAAATGGCTGTAATTTACTATTAGGACATGCCACACACATCAGGGCATGTCCTACCTTATGCTACAATGTACCCTGCACTTGGGCCTACTATAGGGGTGACTAATATGAAGTTAAGGGAAGGTTTAGGGACTGGCAAGTAGGTGTACTTGCGCAGTTAACATGACAGTACCAGACTGCACGCAGGTTCTGCAATGGCAGACCTTAGACACATTTTAAAAAGGCTGCTTCTGTGGGAGGCGCAACCGGCGCTGCAGGACCACAAGCAGCATTTTTATTTACCAGTCCTGGCATCCTGGTGCACTTTACTGGGGTCTGACAGTAAACCAAATAAACCAATCATGGAATCCAATCACATATACACTTTATACAGGGAGAGCATATGCACTTTAGCACTGGTCAGCTGTGGTAAAGTGCCCAGAGTCATTAAACCAACAAAAACAGGTCAGAGAGAACATTGGAGGAAGGCAAAAAGTTCAAGGATGACCCTGCCAAGAGGGCCAAATCCAACGAGAGCATGAGGGGGAGGGAGAGGGAAAAGGAGAGGGGATGAGGGGGGGTGTAAGGGGAGAGGGTGAGGGAAAGGAAGAGAGTGGGTGTGAGGGGACGAGAGGGTGAGGGGAAGGGTGGGGGAAAGGAGAGGGGAAGGTGGAAGGAGAGGGAAAGGGGGATTAGAAGGAAGATGTGAACGGAGAGGGGAGGAAGAAGGAAAGGGAGAGGGGAGGGGAAGGGAGATGGGAGAGAGGGGGAGAGCGAGGCAGAGTTAGAGGGGAAGAGGGAGGAAAAGGGAAAGGGAGAGGGGAAGGGAGAGAGTGAGGGGGAGGGATAGGAAGAGGAAGAGGGAGAGAGGAAGGGCAAGGTAGATGGGAAAGGAGTGAGGGGGAGGAAGAGAAGAAGGAGGAGGGGAAGCATGAAGGGAATGGAGAAAGATGGGGATAGGGAGAGGTCAAGGGGAGGGGAGAGGGGAAAGAGTAAAGGCAGCGGGACAGGGGAAGAAACTGGTGAGGGGGAAGGAGAGGGAGATGGTAAGAGGAGGTGGGAAGGTGGAAGGAGAGCAATGGGATTAGAAACCGATCGCGTTCACATACCGGTAGTCTCTTTAATCGTGGAGCGTGGAGGCGGTCATCTATTCCATACGGGTTTCAAAGATGAAATGAAACCCGGGAGAGTTCGCACGTCTTTTTTATTTCTGGCAGGTGTAGTCAATTGACTACACCTGCGATCGGTTTCTAATCCCATTGCTCGTTTAAAATTAGCACTTGGATGTTAGTTACTAATAATTTCTTAACTATTTTAGGTTGCAGGTTAAACCCCGACACTTATACCCTCGGCGTTTGTCAATATCGAGGCAACGTCCGAGAAGCAAACTGAGAAGAATTTTGTTCATGAGGTACGCAGACAACTGCTTTGCTTTCTAAAGGGGAAAATGGGTATTTTTGTTGTAAAGGAACATCGTAACAATACCTATGTTCCTTTTCAGTATAGTACTGATTATCCTTGCAAGACTGCGAGCCGAAAATTCGATAACCACATTTAACCATATCGACCCAAAAGTATTCCTCAGCCGCTAACTAAAGAACACATCAATATAGGTAAGGTTAGCCACACCCTTGCATTCATGGTATCTATATCTATCTACCTAAAAAATAGTGAACCATGCGTTTATTGTATATTTCTGATGCAGGTGTTGTCTCTAAACCGCAAGGCCATCTTTTTATTTCGCCATATTTTTACTCGTCATATCCCGTGGAGGCGATGCAACATTGTATTTAATAACAGGTAAATTAGACGCTTATAATAGGTAATGTGCACAAATTAAAGGATAGTAAAGTAGTACATCATTCTTAGATTATTTCCCTTTTATGTATCCCTCACAGGTTGATTTAATTACCAGACCTTGATTTAAAGAATGAAATATAACTCTACATCAGCTATATATAAGAATTAAAATAATGTTGAGATTAGGTACGTTATTTTCCGGACACTGCTTTATATTTTCTGTACTACTATATAAGTATAGAGATTTACAATAATCCTTTTTTTGTTTTAATATTAAACACTGCAGAACTTCCGTGTTCAATTGCTATGTGATTCCTCTTACCGCCCAAAGACCCGACTAAGAGTGTTCCGCTGATTAGAGCGTGTAGCTGTAGGTAAGCAAAATAAGTTCTAAATGACCTTGACTTTAGTTTTTAGGCATTAATGCTTCATGTAGACAGTAAATAAATAGAACCATTACAACCTCTTTTTGAATTAATAAGATCTGTCTTTGCATATGTAAATAACAGCTTAGAATAAAAGAATAGGACCTTAAGGGCACAAATAAGAGTTCATCACAATCTCTATCTCTATATTCGTTTTCACTATTTACTTATCTAGTTTCACTTTTATTTTCATTCTCATCATTTTCTTATCTACCCCTTTCACTTCTTCCAGTTATTTAGAATATAACTCCCCCTTGCATAATTTCTAAATTATATAAGCTTCATGTCATAAGGTATAAAGCAGAAGATGCACGTTTAAAACCTGTTCAACTGTATATGTAGTGTGTTTAGTCAGGAGTGCATAATTATCACGGTATTCTCTAATTATGCATTTCTAATTGCAAACAAAGAGACATTGTTCATATTCAATGTAATTGTTGGAAATATGAATTTATCGATTTGTAATATAGGTTCTTTATGTACTTTATCACTCTGGCTTTCAATAGTGGTGCATTTGGATCATCTTCAAGGTTTAGCAGAATTGTGTATACTGTAATAATATATTTACGGAGTCATTATATTGCCTTATCATTGTGCAATACTGACAGTATGAATCATGCGAGCTACAGTAGAGGCGACTTTTGATCCCTGCTCTTATCCCCTGAGCATACATATTGCCTTAAATAACAGGATAAAAATTGTTTTCGCTCAGTTTCCTTTGTTTTAACAACAAATATGTAGACTATACTAAATAGGAGAATGTGAACTTTTAATGATTTAAATGTAGTTACAAATGTATTTAATGCTGTACTAAAATATGTTTCTATTTTTAGAAAGTTGTCTTCTGTCTTGAGAAAGGCGCTGGCCGCCGAAACGCGTCGACACACAACTTGACACACCACCCTTTTTTAATTTTGTGAAAGGAATCAAAACGTGTTTTTTATTGTGATTAATATTTTCGAAATGTATTTTTATTCTGTTCTTTGATATATGCATTTTTATTGTCTCACTTTATAATACATTTATTTAGTATATAAAAAAGTTCAAATTCTTTTTTGGAAACTGTCTTTTTCTATTTTTTGTCCTGTGACCATTGTGTAGGCAATCTAAAGACTTCAGCCTAGGTTGTTAATTATTCTCACACAAATCCAGCGAGCCAGAACAATTAGCAGCATTTAGATAAACGTTCCTCTGATCACTGGCTGCAAACTTCAGATTTCTGCATCCATTGCCTTGTAGGTTAGGCGGGAGTTGCATGTAACACGACCCTCATCACACAAACTGCTCTAATCCCAACTCTGATGCAAACGAGAGCTTGGGCCTACACAGGATTACAGTTTATCTCGTAATACCTCCCCTTTTCACCCTCACAAAGTTCGCCAGGTTACACCTAATGGAATTTCTACAGAGAAATGGCAGTAGTTGGCATTTCGCAGCTCGAAACAGGGAAAACAGTGCAAATTACCGCAGCATGCCCCATTCTGAGGTCGGGTGCACACTACCACCTTTAATGGTATTTACTCGATGCGCTATTTACCGCCATAACGTGACTCCACTGTGGCCAAATGGGGGAGGCCCAAGGTGCAATAACCTATTAGCTGCCAAAAACCCACTAGAAATGGCAAAAATAAATAGCAACATATGCATCACGTGACTTATGTAAAGCTGCTCATCCCGTTAGAAGGAGGCAAATAAACAAGGATACCATAAGAAAGGGGCAGGTTTGGCAGAACCAATGATTTAATCTGCCCTGCCTCGTGATAAAGGCGTAGACTTATTCTGTCCACTCTCAAACAGCAGAAAATGGTGGCCGATCTGGAACCCAAGGAATGCTACAGCAGGCCTCCTTGTTGCACCCCTCATGAATCATAGCCAAAAGGCAGCCAGCAGCCCAGATCTAAGGCCGAGCCACACCTAGAGACACTATAAACACTGGTTTCCTAAAGCCTCGCAGTGGGGAAGCCGAGAAGCCGCTTTTGGGCAGCCCCAAAGAGCCGAACAAGTACAGATCTGATTACAGATGTTAAAAGAGGAAGGTAGTGAGTGAGTGAGTAATGAGAACTGAGTAATGCGGTATGAGAGTATAATTTCCACACACCAGCCAGAGCACGGTTTACACTCTTAAGCAATAAAAAGAAAATAAAGCGGGGGGAGGAGAAATGCGAGACCCGGCCGTGAAAGTGAAAGTACGGGGGAAGCTTCAGAAGCCTGTGGGAGGGAGTGTGATTGCTTTGATGTGGACAAGAGGAGAAGGGGGGGAGAGAAATGCAGGGCCGTAAAAGTGGCTCTCGAGGCAGGCTGGTTAGGAAGCAAATGGCAAGGGAGGGAGGCTGAGGCTTAGATGTGGGGAGTCACAAGTGAAGTGAATAATTAGGGGAGGAGAACTGGCAGGCTGATGGGCAGAAGGCTCAGGCAAGCTCGTGCACGAGGCGGCGTGCACTTCCCAAAATCCTCTGAACTAAGAAATGGTCATCTATTCCATACGGGTTTCAAAGATGAAATGAAACCCGGGAGAGTTCGCGCGTCTTTTTTATTTCTGGCAGGTGTAGTCAATTGACTACACCTGCGATCGGTTTCTAATCCCATTGCTCGTTTAAAATTAGCACTTGGATGTTAGTTACTAATAATTTCTTAACTATTTTAGGTTGCAGGTTAAACCCCGACACTTATACCCTCGGCGTTTGTCAATATCGAGGCAACGTCCGAGAAGCAAACTGAGAAGAATTTTGTTCATGAGGTACGCAGACAACTGCTTTGCTTTCTAAAGGGGAAAATGGGTATTTTTGTTGTAAAGGAACATCGTAACAATACCTATGTTCCTTTTCAGTATAGTACTGATTATCCTTGCAAGACTGCGAGCCGAAAATTCGATAACCACATTTAACCATATCGACCCAAAAGTATTCCTCAGCCGCTAACTAAAGAACACATCAATATAGGTAAGGTTAGCCACACCCTTGCATTCATGGTATCTATATCTATCTACCTAAAAAATAGTGAACCATGCGTTTATTGTATATTTCTGATGCAGGTGGTGTCTCTAAACCGCAAGGCCATCTTTTTATTTCGCCATATTTTTACTCGTCATATCCCGTGGAGGCGATGCAACATTGTATTTAATAACAGGTAAATTAGACGCTTATAATAGGTAATGTGCACAAATTAAAGGATAGTAAAGTAGTACATCATTCTTAGATTATTTCCCTTTTATGTATCCCTCACAGGTTGATTTAATTACCAGACCTTGATTTAAAGAATGAAATATAACTCTACATCAGCTATATATAAGAATTAAAATAATGTTGAGATTAGGTACGTTATTTTCCGGACACTGCTTTATATTTTCTGTACTACTATATAAGTATAGAGATTTACAATAATCCTTTTTTTGTTTTAATATTAAACACTGCAGAACTTCCGTGTTCAATTGCTATGTGATTCCTCTTACCGCCCAAAGACCCGAATAAGAGCGTTCCCCTGATTAGAGCGTGTAGCTGTAGGTAAGCAAAATAAGTTCTAAATGACCTTGACTTTAGTTTTTAGGCATTAATGCTTCATGTAGACATTAATTCAAAAAGAGGTTGTAATGGTTCTATTTATTTACTAAGATCTGTCTTTGCATATGTAAATAACAGCTTAGAATAAATGAATAGGACCTTAAGGGCACAAATAACAGTTCATCACAATCTCTATCTCTATATTCGTTTTCACTATTTACTTATCTAGTTTCACTTTTATTTTCGTTCTCATCATTTTCTTATCTACCCCTTTCACTTCTTCCAGTTATTTAGAATATAACTCCCCCTTGCATAATTTCTAAATTATATAAGTTTCATGTCATAAGGTATAAAGCAGAAGATGCACGTTTAAAACCTGTTCAACTGTATATAATGTAGTGTGTTTAGTCAGGAGTGCATAATTATCACGGTATTCTCTAATTATGCATTTCTAATTGCAAACAAAGAGACATTGTTCATATTCAATGTAATTGTTGGAAATATGAATTTATCGATTTGTAATATAGGTTCTTTATGCACTTTATCACTCTGGCTTTCAATAGTGGTGCATTTGGATCAACTTCAAGGTTTAGCAGAATTGTGTATACTGTAATAATATATTTACAGAGTCATTATATTGCCTTATCATCGTGCAATACTGACAGTATGAATCATGTGAGCTACAGTAGAGGCGACTTTTGATCCCTGCTCTTATCCCCTGAGCATACAGATTGCCTTAAATAACAGGATAAAAATTGTTTTCGCTCAGTTTCCTTTGTTTTAACAACAAATATGTAGACTATACTAAATAGGAGAATGTGAACTTTTAATGATTTAAATGTAGTTACAAATGTATTTAATGCTGTACTAAAATATGTTTCTATTTTTAGAAAGTTGTCTTCTGTCTTGAGAAAGGCGCTGGCCGCCGAAACGCGTCGACACACAACTTGACACACCACCCTTTTTTAATTTTGTGAAAGGAATCAAAACGTGTTTTTTATTGTGATTTACATTTTCGAAATGTATTTTTATTCTGTTCTTTGATATATGCATTTTTATTGTCTCACTTTATAATAAATTTATTTAGTATATAAAAAAGTTCAAATTCTTTTTTGGAAACTGTCTTTTTCTATTTTTTGTCCTGTGACCATTGTGAAGGCAATCTAAAGACTTCAGCCTAGGTTGTTTTTTCCACTATGCATTTTCCATGACCTAGGGGTGCATGTTTCTATTTTATGTATACAGGGAGCCCTTGTTTGATACAAGTGTTTGTGTGAGAATAAACCAGTTCACCAATGATTAGCAGATCGTTTTTATAGTCTGTTTGTTACCGAGGAAGAATACCCTTCATCTACACAACCCCCAAGATTCATGCGGCTCTCTCCCACGACCATTAAAGCAATATAGATAATAGTTTTCTTGGTTATTTTATTTGTGTAGTAATGACTTTCTTGGCTATTGGACGATGTTTTTTTTTCTTTCTGAAAATGACACTGCGCTCCATTAAATCTTGCTAGATTGTGATAAAGATTACACGTATGGACTGTTTTTTATTACATCCTTAAACGCGACAATCTAGCCTCGACTGCACAGAGTTAAAGACTGGGGTTGGGTTGGTTGGCGGTTTATGAGTGACGTCATTTTACGTCACCTCGTCTTAATAGCGAGACATTTCAACTCTTTAATGGGGCACGGCACGTTGGTCACCCCTTCTGCCAGGGAATCCTGGTGGTACATCAGTAGACTTATTTTTGAATTTTGTGACACTCCTGGATTTTATAGCATAATTAATTTACACAATAATGTGTAAATGGGGCGCATAACAGTCTCCTCCTAAATAAAGCCCATGCAGAATTGTCTGGCAGTCTCTTGTAGGCCCCCTTGCTTCCGTCATCTTCATCTCCCCTTCTTGCTCGCTGCCCTGCGTCTGACGCAAGCTATGGCAACGGCAATGCAGTGCACTGATTGGTTCTAAAATGTAGACGGGCTCAAAATGCTTGCTAGGTGCTTCTTCTGCCACTCACTGTTATATCGGTGCTGTGGGATGAGACTTCTTAGGTGCAATGACACATTGTATGGTTCAAATCAGTGATCGGAAAATTTCGCAGTGCAGAACTGTGTTTTTCTTTCCAAGGTAATATTCGCGGTGGATTATTCTTAATGTAATTCAGCATTATTTATTTATTTATTTATTTATTTTTGATATTTATAAAGCGCATACAAAGGCCCACGGGCGTCTCGGACTATTTCTTTTGATTTGAAAACAGATTAAACTACCACTTGCCAGTAACCTGCCATCCTTTTCCGCACACCTTTTGCCCTCTAAAAAGCTTTGAAGCAGCTTCCCTTCAGAGTTGGCGCTGTATAAAACACATTGCCCTTTCTCCAACCTTGCAGTACTTGGGCCTTACTCCTGCGTGCGTCAAACGTGCTAGGCGCACATTTTGGTCCCTGACCGCCCCTTTAAGTGTGCTCCCAGAAGGAAGGCACCTGGATGACTAAGCGTTGTTAAAAGCCTCGGAAACCTGGCCTTATTTTGTCACGTAGACTTTGCGCAGTGTATGTTTTTCTTGGTATAATTTCCTTTCTTGCTGTGGCTCAGGGGAGACAGATATACATGTTGCTTAATCTGCTATAACGTGCACCAGTGATCTGTGGTAGGGCCTGCCTGGACTCTCTGCCTACATCACGTCTGTCGCTCTATTTCCGTGACACTGTTTGCCTTCTCATTGGGCTCAGTGCAGCACGTTATTATCTTTCTCCCAGTGGTATTTACAGTAGATGACCTGCCTTTACCAGCACTGACAATAATCGTATGTAAATAAGCTGCAGCTATGAGAAGGCTGAGCGTGCTCTGGGTAGAGTAGCGCCTCGTCTGCCTCTAAGCGCTGACATTGCTTCTCTGCGTTATTATGAAAAGAGGAACTTGCTGCATGCTCCTTTTCATTAATTGGATCTGAGAGTTTCTCCTTACTCTGCCGAGTGAGGGGCGAGAATGGATTTCACCCACTAATCGGGTTCCCGAAATGCTTCTAATCGGTAAGAAAGGCGCACGCGGATTTTCATTTGAAGTTGGAGTTCACTCTACCCCCATGTACAGCGCTTTGAACCCCTCTGGCGAAGCGCTTTATAATAACATTACTATCATTATGTTTTCGCTTTCTGAACAAGTTAAATATACGTTGCGGATTCGGTATAAATTGCCCCATGGTGTAAGGTGAATTGTATCAGGGTTGGACGATAATTATTGGTTGAAATCTGATGCCAACAAAGAGTTAATAAAAAAAGAATACATTGCCTTAAATCAGTGTCCTCAAGCTTAAGATGTCACCGTCTGTATTTATCTAGCGATTTGATGTTAGTGTTGCCATGCCATTGGACTACTATATTTTCTTTCAACACACTTACTTATTTTCGCTGCGGTTATTAATAATGCCATTATTTTTTATTTGTTTTTTATTATTGTTTCTATGAATATTACAATTAATAACAAAATGCGTGACCATTGCAGCACGTTGCACATGATGCTTAAAGAGGGCGCAAACGCAGTCGCCATCCCCTAGTACGGGTCTTACCACCTATACTTTTTCAGTGGGGTCCGACTGCTCCCGACTTTCATGTAGCCACATAACAGAAGCAGCACTAATCTGAACTTGCGTGCTCTGTGGTCCAAGCGGAGGGGGAAAACGCCTAGTAGACCGGGGGAGGGACGTTCAGTATTTCAACATCCATTCATCTTCACCACAGCCCATAACCAACCGGCACCAAAAATGTGCCCTCGGCCCAGACTGCGCGCACTGCCAACCTTCCGAGACAGCTGGCTGGCTCTAGCAAATGTATGTATGCGCCGTCTCCACAGAGCGCGTGCATCGTCCCAGAGTGAGTACACTCTTCAGGAAGAGTTTGCACCCTCCTCACACCGACTGTGCACTTTCTGCCGCATGAGCATCCTCCCAATAATGAATGCGCCCTCTCAAGTTCGCTTGAGCGGTCAGTCTGCTGAACATGGAAAGCCTAAAGTCAGCCAGTGTCACCTACTTTTTAAAAGCTTAAAGAACGTCTAGTGTAGAAAAAGACTGCTCCAGATTTCATCTGTTTTAGAATGATGAAATCCCAAGTAGGCCCTGCCGCAATCGGAACCTGTTTTCTTCCTTCAGACTGTCTGCTGATCTTTGCATCAGCCAGCGATTAATACTGCTTGCGTGGTTATTTAAAAGGGCGTTAGCCTTGCAAGCAAGCACTTGAAAGAGCAAACATATAAAACCATTCAAACCAAGATCAAGGCACGTAACTGCGGGTGAAAAGGCACCCCCTGCTGGTGATGGGGCATTATCAGCAGGAGTCCTCGGGCACAGAAATAGCTTTCTGCACTATTTTAAACTACACTTCCTCAGATCCAGGCACAGAAGCCCTTTAGTGGTTTTTCTGACACCACTATCAGAAGAACACGCTCCACTTGTGAACAGCATCCTGGCTTGTATTTTCTGTCATGGATCCGTAGGCAATAGAAAGCTGCACTTTCAGTTCTCCCTACCCGCTAAAACAGAGTTTACAGGCACTTCATGCTTGGTAGCCAGTTTCGGGGATCCCTGCTTGTGGGCTACGCTTTGCTCATGTTCTTTAAAAAATGACTCTTCGACCTGCCACTGCGTTTGGAAGGGGAACTGTGGAACCCTTTTTGAGGAGAACGCATCATACATTCTAATAGAAAAAAAAACAAATAATCAGTCAGTCAAACTTCCCCTATCGGTATCTCAGGCATAAGTTAGGCAATCTGTTAGACACATGCAACTTCTGGGCTCACTCCTGCATATAAGGTCAATTAATTCATTTTACTTTTAGGTATTTGAATTAGTACATACCTGCCTCAAGAGGCAGCAGAGAGGCTGTCAGAGAATAATCTTACTGCATAAACATCACAAATCTAGGGTGCGCTAAACGGAACATGGGGGCAGATTTACAAGCCCCTTGCGCCACTTTTCCATCACTTTTCCCATGTTAAAAGTGACGCAGAAGTAGCGCTAGGGGCTTGTAGATAAGCCCCATGGTGTTTATAGATCTTGTAGAAGTGTTTTCAGAAACTCAGATAAATTGTATTTTGCTATTTTGGCACTCCCTTTCGCTTAGGAACGAGGTGATTTTTAAACCTTTAGTTGTAATCAGGGCCTTCCTTGTGCCCACCTTATCAACCATAAAATTAATGCTGTAATGCTTATTTGTATGCCCATTATGTTGCAATAATCTACTAGTTATCCGTTTCTTAGCATTTTATAAGTAGCTTTTCTGTGGTGAGCCCTGTAGTTTGCATTGTTAATAGCATTTTGTCTATAAAGTTGCCTCACCCTTCAGCTTTCGCTCTTTTTAAATACATCGAGACAGTCAATGTGGCGCGTCCAGCTAGCGCCATATTGGTGATTTATTTCCCTTTACTAGCGCTTCAGTAACATTTGTATATAAAGTTGCCTTTAACCCTTTTGCTCTATATGTTAGGAGCATGTTGTGCTAAATTGCTAGCACAGCATGCGTGTGGTATTAAAAAGCACATGTGCGTAATGTGCACGCAGTTCATTTGCCGTTATCACACCATATTAAAAAACACATGTGCGTAATGTGCACGCAGTTCATTTGCCGTTATCACACCATATTAAAAAACACGTGTGTAATGTGCACACAGTTCATTTGCCGTTACTAGTGCATTATAAAACTATGAAAATAAATGCCGTACTGCTTAATTGTATACCCAATATGACACAATGATATACGAATCCAGCCCTGATGCTGAGCCACATTTCAAATTTGTTACCTTTGTGGTAACACGTCACGCACAATAATTGCTATAGAAGAAGTGCTTTTATGGCTCCACACCACCGCTCAACTCCACACCACCGCTCAACTCCTCACCACTGCTCAACTCCTCACCACCGCTCAACTCCAAACCACCGCTCAACTCCACACCACCGCTCAACTCCACACCACCGCTCAACTCAACACTACCGCTCAACTCAACACCACCGCTCCATCCATCCATCCCCCCTCCATCCATCCACCCCCGCACTCCATCCATCCATCCCCGACTACACTCCATCCCTCCCCCGCCCCACACTCCATCCCTCCCCCGCCCCACACTCCATACCTCCCCTGCCCCAAACTCCATACCTCCCCTGCCCCAAACTCCATCCCTCCCCCGCCCCACACTCCATTCCTCCCCCGCCCCACACTCCATCCCTCGCCCACACTCCATCCCTCGCCCACACTCCATCCCATGCCCTCTTGCCCTGCCTCTCTCTCGCCCTCCCTCTATCTGTCTTTCGCCCTCCCTCTATCTATCTTTCGCCCTCCCTCTATCTATCTTTCGCACTCCCTCTATCTTTCGCCCTCCCTCTATCTATCTTTCGCCCTCCCTCTATCTATCTTTCGCCCTCCCTCTATCTATCTTTCGCCCTCCCTCTATCTATCTATCGCCCTCCCTCTATCTATCTTTCGCCCTCCCTCTATCTATCTATCTATCTATCTATCTATCTATCTATCTATCTATCTATCGCCCTCACTATCAATCGCATCACCACAGCATCACTCAGGGGCACCATAATATCACTATGCGCTACCTGAGCATCACTGAACGCCACAGCATCACTCAGAGCCACCACAGCATCAATCTGTGCAACCATTCAACAACTGATTCAAATATGTTCTCTCAATGTTTCAAACTTTATTACAAATGTCACAAACATTTTTTAATATTTCACTTCTGTTCTTGTATTTTCATCACAATAAAATAAACTAAACATAATCTTCCAAAAAGTTATTTGCAAAAGTTTAAGCTATTGCCATTATAAATTACAATAACTTTTATTTAAGTATTAAATATTGAAAAAAATACAACCCATTGTTATTTTTAATATTAATACATCTACGTCATGTAAATACAACACATAGTGCATTACAAATGCTATAGGTGTCACGTTTGCAAAAGTTAACACTATTGGCATTGTAAATGACAAAGTTATTAATTTAGCTATTTTCAAAACAAAAACATAAATAAAAAATGTGTCATTTACAATACTAATACCTCTAACTTTACGAATGCGAGCCCTATTGCATTGCAAATGCTTGTTCGTTTGGTTTATATACTCACCGTGTCCCTTTAGACCCATCCCTACCCACTTCTTTCTTTGAGCCTGATACGCCCCTGCTGCTTCCGCCTCTCACTGGCTTCAACTCCAGCCGCCAGCAGTGGTCCTCTCTGTCCGGTGCCCATGGGTGCAATGCTGCGGCTGTCTGGTTACCAGCCTTTTATACCAAGGACACGCCATAATAGAGACTTTTCAAGGTGTCATCATACATCACTGGTTTATGGGCGATTGTATCTGGCAGTGTAAGGGGGAGGGAGCAGGTGAGACACGGTTTTAATTACATTTCCTGAAAAAAAAGCAAACACCTATTCAATCACAAAAATGATCCTGCGATTAACATCAAAGACGACCCCATCCTACGCGACATTCTTCCTCATCAGAGGCCCCTGCTTGTCTCTGCTATGGCGGAGCCCCCCCCCCCCCCCCCCCCCCTCTGCACTTAGCTCGGACCATGTGACGTCACATTGGAGGGCCTGGCCTGTCGCAGGTGTTCCATTCACAGGATTCTGCTGCTGATGCTGCCGGGGACCTCGTGACATCACATTGGAGGCCCTGGCCTGTCACAGGTGTTCCATCCGCAGGATTCTGCAGCTGGTTCCAGCGCGAACCTGGTGACATCACACTGGAGGGCCTTGCACGTCACAGGTGTTCCATCCACAGGATTCTACAGCTGGTTCCAGCGCGGACCTCGTGACGTTACATTGGAGGGCCCGGCCTGTCACAGGGGTTCCATTCACAGGATTCTGCAGCTTGTTCCAGTGCGGAACCCCTGATGTCACATTGGAGAGCCAGCACATATCTGCCCACGTACCTATTACATACCAACAGTCCTCCAGTACTTTGAGGCACACACCGCTCTCTGTTGGTACCAGTGCACTTCATTCTTAATTTGATGCATCTGTTATTCAAAACGTGAACCCATACATAGCTCCATCAATGTACCTCGGCTTTCACTACATCCCCCTTTACTATTCCACAGCTAAAACCCACACGGAGCTCTACTAATGAACTGAAGCTGAGCCTGCCACACCTAAAATGAATCTACTGGGGGACACACAGCTCTTCCAATGCACCTCAGTCCCGACCCTCAGACACATTTGTGACCCATACCGTCTCCCCACAGGTGTATCTCGCACCTGACCCTGCTGTTCCACCTCTGACTGCAAACAGCCCTATCCGTGCATCTTCGCCCTGCAACGCCTTCATCTTTCACAGTAGTCAGATCGAAAGACTGCGCTGCCAGTACCCCTCAGATCTACACACAGCACAGCCAGTACCCTTCAGATCTGCACACAGTGCTGCCAGTACCCCTCAGATCTGCACACAGTGCTGCCAGTACCCCTCAGATCTACACACAGCGCTGCCAGTAATATTTACCTGTGTCTGGTCATAAGACGGCCTGGACTTTCTCCCGAGTGGTGCGTGTTGGTTAGCTATGTTTGTTAACACGACCTGGTGGATTAGGGCCAGCACGAGCACATATTAGCAGACCTGAGTGACCGCTGCTCGAGCAATGCTGCACTTTCGATATTCTTGATGATGCAGGAGGCGGAATAACAGCATGTGGAAAATGGAGGATCACAGAAGGGGAGAGGCTGTGGCCTGACTGCTACCTCTGCCGACTTTGGTGTTGGAAACTAAGGTTCCAGCCTCATATCACGTCTCACCATGCCTACACCAAAAGTACAGTTTTTGGGCTAAAAGTGTACAAAATTTGGTCGCTGTGAACACAAGCTCCACACTTGCTAATTTGTATGTGTTTACACCACACTTATTTATTTATTTAATTTCTTCTATAGCGCTGGAATCAATCCCGTAAGGGTATCTCCGCGCTTTGCCAGCTATAGAATCATCAGATAGTGCATCATAAAAGGTTAAAAAGACAGGAATGCTTCTTGATAAAGAAGGGTCTTTAATGTCTTTCTGAAGGACAGGTGGTTGGTGGTCAGTCTTACATTAGTGGGAAGTTTGTTCCATAAGGCAGGTAAACCGAGGAGAAGGCACGGTCTCCTTGTCTGGATTTCTTTGTGGCGGGGGGTTTTAGAAGGGCTTGATTGCTTGAGCGGAGAGACCTGCCGGTCTGATACAACTCAAGGGATTGGGACAGATATTTAGGACTTTCTCCATAAAGGCATTTGTGAACCGTGCAGCATATCTTAAAGTTGATGCGCTGCCGTATGGGAAGCCAATGTAGTTCTTTCAACAAGGGCTTAGAAGGAGTCCTAGCTGGTGCACTCATGACCAATCTTGCTGCTGTGTTCTGGACTACCTGCAAACGACCTACTGCATCTGCGTTTGCTAATGTCAGCAGGCCGTTACAGTAGTCCAGGCGACTGGTCACTAAGGCCTGTACAAGTGTCTTCCTATAGGTGGCAGGGAGATACGGGAAGACACGTCTAAGTAGGCCGATGGTATGGAAACACAACCCTGCGATGTAGTTGGTGTGTTCCTTCAAGGTCAGCTTTTGGTCCAACTTCACCCCTAGATTCTTTACATGAGGTTTGGATGTGGGTACTGGGCCAAGATCTATTGGCCACCAGTCTGGGAACCAGAGGAGACTCGCCTTGCCGAAGAGCATGACCTCTGTTTTTGTCACGTTACATTGGAGGCAGTTCACAGCCATCCAATGTGACACTGCCCTCATACCCTCAGCAAAGTTCTCCTTGACTTTGGGGCCAAGGGAGCTGAAAGGGTAGAGGAGCTAGGTGTCATCAGTGTAGGAAACCGGTATGAACCCATATTTCCTCACAATCTCAGCAATGGGGGCCACATATACATTGAACAATGTAGGGCTAATGCATGAGCCCTGTGGCAGCCCCTTTGTGAGCACCGTTGAGATGGAACGAAAGGGGCCCAGGCTGATAGATTGTGATCTCCCGCAGAGGAAGCTCTCCAACCATGATAGTACTAAGCCTCCAATTCCTACTCCCTGCAAACGGCTGAGAAGGATGTTATGGGACACGGTATCAAAGGCTGCGGACAGGTCCAACAGCACTAGAATCATGGAGCCGCCTCTGTCCTGTGACAATTTGATCTTATCTGTCACAGATAGAAGGGCTGATTCAGTGCTGTGGTTGGGCCTGAACCCAGATTGAGATTGGTCCAGGCCCCCTGTCGCCTCGATAAAGCTGGAGAGGATGGTGTTAACGTGTTTCTCTGCCAGTTTGCTGATGAAAGGAAGGAGAGAAATCGGGCGGAGGTTGGAGAGTTCGGACCAGGGCAAGGTGGAATTTTTACGTATGGGGTTCACTACCGCTTCCTTCCAGGATTGTGGGAGTTGTCCCTCGGCAAAGGAGAGATTGAGCAGTTTCTGGATAGAGGGTCCTAATATCTCGCTCAGAGGGGAAATTCATTTGGCGGGTATCAGATCAGTAGGAGAGCCGGTCTTTATTTGATTGACAAGTGCAGTCAGGTCTTTAATGGTTATTTCTGGGATTGCATGAAGAGTTTTCCCAGAGGTCACCATTGGGAAAATTTCAGGGGCCTCAGTTTCCAAGGGACCTGAGACTGCAGTAATTTTCTTATATATCCCTTCTATTTTGTCCTCAAAGAACTGAGATATTTCATCACATAGAACTTGAGTGAAGGTATCTGGGCTCTCACACACTACAGGATTGGTGAAGGTTTGAATGATTTTAAATAGCTCTCTTGTAGAGTTGCCCGCCTCTGCAATTTGGGTGGTGAGGCTTATTTTACGAGTGCAGCGCTACATCTACCTTTTATGTGCCTCCTCATTCAAATCATATGTTTATAAGCCACTAAACAAACAGTAGGATTGATTCAGTAGTGAACACCAGCATTAGCACTTTTTGTAGCTTCTCGTCTAAAATCTGCTTCAATGAATAATTCTCATTAATTGCGGTTCTAAATCAAGTCACCTTCATCTTTCTGCAAAAGTACGCAGATTGCGCAAACAGTAAAACTCCATACCCGTTTAAATTCCAAACATGTTTTTCGTACAAAAATTCATAAAAATCGCAAATCTCGGGTTCGCATGCAAACCCTAATCATCCAGGATGTATTGAGTTGGTTTAAGCTTACATCTATGCCATGCTTAAGCATGACTACTACTAGAAACGAAACACGTGTTACAGGAGGTGCTGCCACAAAAGGTAACAGTCGGAGGGATGATTAAGGAATTATAAGAGGGTAAAGTGAAAGGGTAACCACGGGGCTGCCTTAAAATATACACCAGAAAATGATGCACATAAGCTGCTTGAAGGGGTGTGACATGGGTTCGAAATGTATCTGATTGTATTTGAAAATATGATCGGCTGGAACATATATCGCCTAGAAACATATCATCAAGGAAAGCGTATAGAGGCAAGTATAGCTTTACTGTTGGTGACTTTTACATCGCGGACGGCATGATTGAGGCGCCGCACACGGTGAGGTAATGAGAGCACAGGGTTGTTTACGGGCAGCACAGTCTGTGTAACACTGTTGTAGGACACACACAAAACGCGTTGTTATGGCGTGCGACTTCATGTTCTGCGGAGTCATGTTCTGCCCAATAGAAAGCAACGCATTGGCGTTGCAACAGCTATTGATGTAATAGTTGACAAGGTAATGTACTGTGCGGGGTCAAAGACGCGTGGTAAAGGCAGGTCATGAAAAGGTGCGCGATGTATGGTCATACATCCATTCCTCACTGCCTTTCCATATCACCAAAATGTTGCCTATTTAACGTCTCCATAATTCAATACATTCCTTGTAGGGGTTTTTCTCACCAAGGACATATGTATGTAATTGTCCATGTAGATAATGGCTAGATTAGGCACAAAGCTAGCCCCCATTGCTACTCCTTTGGTCTGGAGGTACTAATCCCCCCTGGAAACTGAAGAAGTTCTTTGTCATTGCGACCTCCAATAGGTCCACTATAAAATCAGTAGGGACCTGGTGTGGTTTTGGACGGTCTTCAAGAGCTTTCCTAATAATGGTAAGTGCCGCCCCTTGGGGAATATTTGTGTACAACGATGTTATGTCTATGGTACCCAAATGATTGTTACTCAGGTTATATGGTCGATTATCCACCAGCTTGATGGTTTGCATGGTGTCTCTCAGGTATGTGGATGTGTCTTCAGCAATAGGTTTCAGGATTACGTCTATAAATTTACATATTGGTTCCAAGACCGATCCTCAGCCGCAGATGATGGGTCTCGCGGGTGGGTTGTGCATACGATTGTGGATTTTGGGGAGTGTATAACCTAGATTGTTTTTTGTTTAGTTACTCAAACTCATGTTTACATATAAACCCCTCCTCTAATTCTCTAAGAGTACTGTGCCTGATGGTATCAGCAATCTCTGTCGTTGGGTCAGATCTCAATCTGTTGTAGTTACCTTGCACCCCTAATTGAGCTAAAATGTCCTTCTTGTAGTCCTCGGTATTCTGAATCGCTATCGTCCCACCCCACTTATCGGCTGGTTTGATAACTATGTTAGTATTGCTCCTAAGGGATTCCAAGGCTAAACGTTCCGATTTGGTGTTATTATACTTAACATACTGTCTTTAAAAAGCAAGCACAGACATGGTCTGCTGTCCCCAGCAGGCCACCATCCCTGTGAAAATCGGTAACAATTGACAATAAATTGTCCATGTCTGATCATATTAGCAAAGTAGTAGGCACCAGTTATGGCCTCATGCGCACTCTGAGGAACATCTTTAAGTGGCTTACCCTCTCAGCTCGTATGCCACTAGTACAGGGACTCATTGTCAGTAGGATTGATTATGGGACCGCACTTCTGTCCTCAATAAACACCACCCTGCTGGCCCGCCTACAGGTTTTACAGAATACCGCTGCAAGGCTGGTGCTCGACCTTCCTTCCCGCACCCCTTCACTACCATGCTTAAAAACCTTGCATTGGCTCCCAATACAAAAACGCTTTAAATTCAAACTATGTTGCCTCGTCCATAAATCTATCAACGGGCATGGCCCGGCATACTAGAACAAAAGCTTAAGGTCTACTACCCGGTGAGAACGCTTAGATCATCCAGCAAGTCTCTTCTAAGTGTCCCCAGGGTGCGTACGGCCAGAAACGTTGACAGGGCTTTCAGCAAAACAGCTCCTGAAGCCTGGAACTCCCTGCCCCTCCAGATTAGGACTGAACCCGACTACCTGAGATTCCGCAGACAGCTAAAAACATGGCTCTTCTAGACCTGTCTTTGCCCTGCCTGGGTTTCTGCTAGGAGATTTCTCTGCAAGCGCCCTGAGACCTTCGGGTGATTGATGTGCTATACAAATGTAAAAATGAAATGAAAATGAAATGAAAAGGAATGCCTCATGCATCTACTTATGGTCAAAAGGAAATGGGTAGTACACCATAGAAGAGCTGCCACCAAGTGCTTATGGATAGTATAAAGTTCCGTGAAAAAAGCCCACTCACTATGTTAGTGGCATTGTGTTCTTACTAAACTGCCATATCTCCAAGTATAAAAAAGAGAGAGGAAAAAGACCTACTCACTGTATTTAAGATGTGTGAAAAGTTTCCGAATAGGACCTTAGGAGCAGTAATCATAACATCCCTGTACGAAAAATACAGGGAATTACTCATAGCTAGTCAAATTATTGGGTTAAGTTAAATGCTCAGGCTGCCACCACTTACACTATGCCACTAACATAGTGAGTGGGCACACACTTACCCGGATTAACATGATAATCGTTTTTTTCACGGAACTTTATACTATCCATATGCACTTGGTGGCAGCTCTTCTGTGGTGTACTACCCATTTCCTTTTGACCATATGTAGATGCATGAGGCATTCCTTTTCTAGTGTAATTACAGGATTCTTTGGCCATTTTTGATTTTAGCGTCTTCTACAAATTGGAACTATGTGATATTAAGATTGGAATGATCAAAAGAAATTTATGTAATGTTTACTGTTTTCATGCACTTTTTCTTACAGCGCACCTGAAGAAGGGAATCTTCCCGAAACGCATTGGGCTTTATTGATTTTTGTTTGTGTGGTACAAATTTTGTATTATTACAATTTTTAGTGCTGTATTGAGATAACAGTATTTACAATGTTTATTTGATAAATACCTTGTCAGGATCTTTCAAAAACAATTTGAATTTCACATGTAATTCATGATATTGGAAATGAATACATTTGTCTAACGGTTTGGTTTTGAGAATGATTATTTCATTGATTAATGTGATTTAAGTTTGCTGATTTCGAAATCGTTCATTGCAATACTAAAAGCCGAGAGGAGCCACACCTATCGGTCCTCTCATATGCCCGTATGTGTTCTGGCTCGAGATGTTTTCAGTATATATTATACTTTGCGGCTCAACAGTATCTCTTCCGAGTTGTTGCCAGAAGTGTATTAACTCCGTGTTCATGATTGGAATCATGGATGTGCCGATGGCTGCCCTCTTGGAAGGGTAAGGATGCAGTGTAGAAGGCATCAATCATAGAAGGATTGGTGAGCAAGCTCACAGAGAGAAGAAGAAAGTGGGTATAATGGGTGGTATCCCTCTATGAGTAGTCTCTCTGATAAAGAGTAAAGTATCTATAAATGGTAGGGTGTCATGGTAATGGTTCTCTGAAAGACAGTGTAAGTAAATGGAATCTTACCATCTTATTGGTCAATATTATGGAAATGTATCCCAAAAATGTATACACAACATAAAAAAAACAGTGGGGTGTATAGCCACTGAATACACAAGGTTGTAAAGTAGTAGAACTGGAGAATATGTATGGTGAAGAGCAGGTCAAGGTGTCAGGCGTCCCATGGTCAGAAGAAGCCGTATTAGGTGGTCCGGTTGACAGTAGAATGGGTTCTACAATATCTTCCAAATCCAACCGATCCAACATTAGTGATTTTAGCAATGACAGTTGGGGCAGCAACAGAAGAGGTCGAGGCCTACTACTACCGCCAAAGATTACAGCTACCATCCTCCAGGCGGCAACGGAACAACACCAATGTGGTACCCAGGTTTTACAGGACCTCAACCACCATTCCAACCCTTTTTCCAACACCAAGCCCCTGAACCTTTTGGAACAATGGTTCCTGTGGCATACGAATTTATAGAATATACAATACTCGACAGCTTAAATAAGCAATATTCACTTGTAACAGAGAAGGGTTTGGCAGAAAAAGAAACACACATATGCAAAATTTATAAGAAAGACTTCTTATATTTCAACTCATGAAAAGTGTCCATATTTACAACAGCAACACATATACAAAAGGTTGTATGTACAGTGAAAAGTGCAGTGCGTCCCAAGTGATTTTGTGAACAAAAACCAAAACAAACACAAATAATAAAGGGTCTATACAGTTTTGCGTTATGGGTATTTACACAGGGAAATGACCAAGCAATATGATACAATAATTGCTAACAGTGACTATATGAAATCACAAATCACTGTGCTGAATGGGTTCCTTCCCTATAGCGTCAATGGCGTTTCGACCTGTTAGATGGAGGTCTCGTCAGGACTAAGCAGTGAGGGACATCTAGGGAAAAGGTGAGAGTGGTTGTTAATATGTGTGGTTGCTGTACTCTACAGTGTTGTGTGGACTTAAAAATGGGGATTGTAATACCTCGTAGTGTCTTGACTTAGCGCAACCCATGCGTGATAAAATAAATTAAATCGGACTTACAGTGTACCCAGCCGGGCACTGTTGAGGAAAAAGGTGAAACATTTGTTAAGACTCACGAACGCTGTGGGACAACGTTACCATTGGGCCAGTCATGGTATAGTAAAGCCACTTACCACTGTGGTTGCTTGTGGTAATTGAGTCTGTTGGCACTAAGGTTGCAGTTGGAGAAGCAGGATAATACCTGGTGAAAAAGGGCCATGTGGTAAGAATGTTGTATAATCACGGGAGAGGGTGGTATGGGACAAGGTGTCTCAGAGCTTACCTGCTCTTCGGACGCGGAATCGCTCGATCGCACTTTCCCGGTCGGCTGTTTGGTAAACAGTGGAGTTCCGGGTTCAGTGCGTCAGCGCGTCTATAACGTGACATGTGCGCGCGCATCTAGGAGGGCGGGAGTAGTGCTGGCGCGTCATTGTTGTCAGCTAGCATTTTTGCATGGGAGGCGGGTGCGCAAGATCGTGTGATGTGTACCAATTCACAAAGCAGCTCGCCACGCATTGATAATGAAGTGTGCCTTTGTATGGGTTTTAGGATGTTTTGTCGCAATTGCACAAATTATGTCAACCTAGAAATCATAGATTACCACTTCATTTATCTTCTCTAAATACAAAACTTAAAACAGTAATTATCGCTTTTTGGTAAAATTAAGCTGCACATAACGGTTATAACAGTAATATGTGCTACCACATTTACAAGCTATTTTAAGCATGATTAAGTCAGCGTACTATGTAAAGTTACAATTATACCAATCATATTAATGTACTCGTCACAGAACAATGATTCTCCCATGCATACAGTAAACCACCCTACATTACATAGTTATACCTCATGTTAGTACAGGGAAGTATGGCTGGAAAGTTTGTCACAATTAATTTGTCAAGCTGGAGACAAATCCTCTCCATTCATCAGCAGAATTGAGCCCCTTGTTGATGGAATTGACTCTGTCAATCCAGTGACATTCACGACGTTGTAATATTTGTGAAATGTCACCACCTCTCTCAGGTACAGTAGCAATATCTATGACTTGCCATTTCAACTGGTCTGCAGAGTGATTTTTTTCTTGAAAGTGGCATACCAATGGAGCTGTCAGAACTGCCTTTCGTATGCGACTTCGGTGCTGTCCTATTCTCGCCTTAACCGGTTGTTGCGTCTGTCCAATGTAGGGCAGACCACAGGGGCACCAAATGCAGTATACAACATTGCGTGTATTGCAATTGGAAAAGAACTTTAGTGCATGTTCAAAGTTTCCAAATTTGAAGATGTTTGTCTTTTCTGTCAATGGACAGATCACACAATTTCCACAGGGATGGTGGCCTAGAATTGGTGGAAGATTCCAAAGTGTTTCTAATGTGCTCCCTGTCTTAGTGGTCTTTTCATTGGAAGATCTAACTAGGTGATCTTTCAAATTTTTCCCTCTTTTGTACGCAAACAAGGGCACCTCAATTGAAGGATCAATGCTTTGTATAATATCCCAATTTTTCGTAATACTCTTCCGGATTTTGTTGGTATGAGTTCCGAAAGTAGTTACGCATACTATTTTCTCCATTTTGGCTTTTGGTCTGGTGATCAAAAGTTCTTCTCGGGGACAGTACCAGGCACGTTTGAGCGATTGTTTGACTATTTTGTTGGGGTAACCTCTTGTGAGTAATTTATTTTTCAATATTTCTGCTTCCTTCAGATAATCCTCTCTACGGGCACAATTGCGACGGATCCTCAGGAATTGTCCAAAGGGCAATCCATCTCTCAATGCCCTGGGGTGTTGACTTTTATAAGACAGTAAAGTGTTCTTTTCAGTGGGTTTTCTATGAAGGGATGTGTATAGTTTGTTCTCATCATGTTGGATGTTTAAATCCAGAAATGGGATGGTATCTTTCTGTATGGTAGATGTGAAGGTCAAATGTGTTTGAATGGTGTTCAGATATAAAACAAAACTCTCAAACTCCTCTTCATTCCCTCTCCAAATGAAAAAAATGTCGTCTATGTATCTATACCAGCAATTAATGCTGGCATAGAAAGGATTCTTCTCACACAGTACAAGATCATTTTCTACTTTGTTCATGTAAATATTTGCCAAATTTGGAGCAAAAACTGCTCCCATGCTCGTGCCACCACATTGCTCATAATATTGTCCATTTGAGACAAAGTAGTTTCTCTGAAGTGCTACTTCCAATAAGGAAATTATAAAGGAAGTGGGAACATCAAATGGTCGTTGTCGAGAGTCAAGTAGTTCTTGTATGCATTCAATGCTTTCTTTTTGAGGGATGTTTGTGTAGAGTGCTGATATATCTAGAGTTGGTAGCCAATCAGTGTCTCTATTGTACGCTCGGTCTTCTATTAAATTTATCATGTGCATTGTGTCACGAACATAACTTGCTTGTAGGGGCACGTAGTCCCTTATAAAAAAATCAATATACTTGCCAATAGGCTCTAAAATCGAGCCACATCCTGATAGGATCGGTCTCCCAGGTGGTTGTGTTGTACTCTTATGTACTTTAGGGAGAGTATAGAGGACAGGGGTTCTAGGATTAGTGGAATTTAAAAATTCAAATTCTTTTTTGGTCAGAAACCCCTGATCCAATCCTTCCTTGGTAATAGACACAATCCTTTCACGAATTTCATTTAGAGGGTTATGGTGGAGTTTTTTGTAATGCCGTTCTTCAGAGATTTGTTTATTCACTTCAGCCTCGTAATCAGTCCTTTCCTGTATTACTATTCCTCCCCCCTTGTCAGCTGGTTTGAATATTATAGAGGTATCCTTTTTCAAATTCTCAAGCGCTTGACGTTCTAGCAAAGAAATATTGTAAGGTGTAAATTGTTTACTATTTTTTAGTCTATCTACCCCTTCTAGAATCAATTTCTCAAAAGTAAGCTACTCAGGTGGCATCATACTATTGGTTGGATAAAAAGTGGATGGCAATTTTAACCCAGTAGTAGATTGGTAACTGCTAATTTCGCGATCTTTAAAGAAAATTTTCAGACGGATTTTCCTGAAAAACTGGAACAACTCAGATTTCAAGTTGAAATAATTACTCCTCTCTGTAATGACAAATGAAAGACCTTTACTTAGCAAAGAGATTTCTGTGGATGATAGTGTATGCTTTGACAAATTAAATATGGGTATCGTGTCCATATTGTCTGTCAAATTAAGTCTGGGATCTAGTAAGGTTGGGGGCCCCATTGATAATGCTTGTTTCTTGTTTGACGTTCCCCTGGATATTGGTTCCAGACTCTTGTTTTCTTTGTCTTCCCTCCTCTGTCTAAAAAAGGTTGGCCTTGATGGTTGAAATTGCTTGGGCCTGGCTGACAGTCAGAGTCACTGGAACCACCTGATGATTCAGAGAATGTTACAGATTGGTTCTTTCTGAATCGACCCCAAGTATTTTGTCTATTTTGGACTGGGAAGGTTGAGAAATAATCTTCCTTTAAATATGGAAAGGCTCTCTCTTTGCTGTAAAATTTAATGTCTTTTGTTACTTTATCTGCTTTCTTTTTTAATTCAAAAGAATTAAACTCATCTATGGTTTTATTCAATTTGTCAAGGAGTACTTTGGCTTCGGCAACCCCGTCGTCGCCTAGCAATTCTTTTTCTAATTCTTCTATTTCTTTAAGTTCAGCTTTTGAGTGTTCCAAAGCAGTTTCGACACCAAGGACCATCCAGTGTCGAGAACACGTCACTGAAATGCCACAAAAGCCGCTTTTAAATTTGGGATCGTCTCTAAAAATGCCAGGTACGTTTCGTATCTGAAGACCCTGGGGAATTATACCTGCACGTAGATAGTCAGTGAGCATACGAGCATGCAGTTCTGTACGCACGTGTTTCTTTTTAGCTTTCTCCAATTTCTCAATCAGTGCCTGTCTCGGACTGGTAGTATTCACAGGTAAATTAGAGAACAAAGACGGTCCACTCGTTAGTTTCGTAATATATTCCTCTGTATATAGGGGTGCGTCTTTCTCTGCCATGCCCAACTCTGTACACACAGCCCTATAAATGTATAGGGCAGGGGAAAAAATCCAACACGTGGATAAACCCTTGCGGTGAGGCCACCGCACAAAAATGCGAAAAGGGGAAACCGTGATTATACAACATTCTTACCACATGGCCCTTTTTCACCAGGTATTATCCTGCTTCTCCAACTGCAACCTTAGTGCCAACAGACTCAATTACCACAAGCAACCACAGTGGTAAGTGGCTTTACTATACCATGACTGGCCCAATGGTAACGTTGTCCCACAGCGTTCGTGAGTCTTAACAAATGTTTCACCTTTTTCCTCAACAGTGCCCGGCTGGGTACACTGTAAGTCCGATTTAATTTATTTTATCACGCATGGGTTGCGCTAAGTCAAGACACTACGAGGTATTACAATCCCCATTTTTAAGTCCACACAACTTATCTTTGCTAAGTAAAGGTCTTTCATTTGTCATTACAGAGAGGAGTAATTATTTCAACTTGAAATCTGAGTTGTTCCAGTTTTTCAGGAAAATCCGTCTGAAAATTTTCTTTAAAGATCGCGTAATTAGCAGTTACCAATCTACTACTGGGTTAAAATTGCCATCCACTTTTTATCCAACCAATAGTATGATGCCACCTGAGTTGCTTACTTTTGAGAAATTGATTCTAGAAGGGGTAGATAGACTAAAAAATAGTAAACAATTTACACCTTACAATATTTCTTTGCTAGAACGTTAAGCGCTTGAGAATTTGAAAAAGGATACCTCTATAATATTCAAACCAGCTGACAAGGGGGGAGGAATAGTAATACAGGAAAGGACTGATTACGAGGCTGAAGTGAATAACCAAATCTCTGAAGAACGGCATTACAAAAAACTCCACCATAACCCTCTAAATGAAATTCGTGAAAGGATTGTGTCTATTACCAAGGAAGGATTGGATCAGGGGTTTCTGACCAAAAAAGAATTTGAATTTTTAAATTCCACTAATCCTAGAACCCCTGTCCTCTATACTCTCCCTAAAGTACATAAGAGTACAACACAACCACCTGGGAGACCGATCCTATCAGGATGTGGCTCGATTTTAGAGCCTATTGGCAAGTATATTGATTTTTTTATAAGGGACTACGTGCCCCTACAAGCAAGTTATGTTCGTGACACAATGCACATGATAAATTTAATAGAAGACCGAGCGTACAATAGAGACACTGATTGGCTAGCAACTCTAGATATATCAGCACTCTACACAAACATCCCTCAAAAAGAAAGCATTGAATGCATACAAGAACTACTTGACTCTCGACAACAACCATTTGATGTTCCCACTTCCTTTATAATTTCCTTATTGGAAGTAGCACTTCATAGAAACTACTTTGTCTCAAATGGACAATATTATGAGCAATGTGGTGGCACGAGCATGGGAGCAGTTTTTGCTCCAAATTTGGCAAATATTTACATGAACAAAGTAGAAAATGATCTTGTACTGTGTGAGAAGAATCCTTTCTATGCCAGCATTAATTGCTGGTATAGATACATAGACGACATTTTTTTCATTTGGAGAGGGAATGAAGAGGAGTTTGAGAGTTTTGTTTTATATCTGAACACCATTCAAACACATTTGACCTTCACATCTACCATACAGAAAGATACCATCCCATTTCTGGATTTAAACATCCAACATGATGAGAACAAACTATACACATCCCTTCATAGAAAACCCACTGAAAAGAACACTTTACTGTCTTATAAAAGTCAACACCCCAGGGCATTGAGAGATGGATTGCCCTTTGGACAATTCCTGAGGATCCGTCGCAATTGTGCCCGTAGAGAGGATTATCTGAAGGAAGCAGAAATATTGAAAAATAAATTACTCACAAGAGGTTACCCCTACAAAATAGTCAAACAATCGCTCAAACGTGCCTGGTACTGTCCCCGAGAAGAACTTTTGATCACCAGACCAAAAGCCAAAATGGAGAAAATAGTATGCGTAACTACTTTCGGAACTCATACCAACAAAATCCGGAAGAGTATTACGAAAAATTGGGATATTATACAAAGCATTGATCCTTCAATTGAGGTGCCCTTGTTTGCGTACAAAAGAGGGAAAAATTTGAAAGATCACCTAGTTAGATCTTCCAATGAAAAGACCACTAAGACAGGGAGCACATTAGAAACACTTTGGAATCTTCCACCAATTCTAGGCCACCATCCCTGTGGAAATTGTGTGATCTGTCCATTGACAGAAAAGACAAACATCTTCAAATTTGGAAACTTTGAACATACACTAAAGTTCTTTTCCAATTGCAATACACGCAATGTTGTATACTGCATTTGGTGCCCCTGTGGTCTGCCCTACATTGGACAGACGCAACAACCGGTTAAGGCGAGAATAGGACAGCACCGAAGTCGCATACGAAAGGCAGTTCTGACAGCTCCATTGGTATGCCACTTTCAAGAAAAAAATCACTCTGCAGACCAGTTGAAATGGCAAGTCATAGATATTGCTAGTGTACCTGAGAGAGGTGGTGACATTTCACAAATATTACAACGTCGTGAATGTCACTGGATTGACAGAGTCAATTCCATCAACAAGGGGCTCAATTCTGCTGATGAATGGAGAGGATTTGTCTCCAGCTTGACAAATTAATTGTGACAAACTTTCCAGCCATACTTCCCTGTACTAACATGAGGTATAACTATGTAATGTAGGGTGGTTTACTGTATGCATGGGAGAATCATTGTTCTGTGACGAGTACATTAATATGATTGGTATAATTGTAACTTTACATAGTACGCTGACTTAATCATGCTTAAAATAGCTTGTAAATGTGGTAGCACATATTACTGTTATAACCGTTATGTGCAGCTTAATTTTACCAAAAAGCGATAATTACTGTTTTAAGTTTTGTATTTAGAGAAGATAAATGAAGTGGTAATCTATGATTTCTAGGTTGACATAATTTGTGCAATTGCGACAAAACATCCTAAAACCCATACAAAGGCACACTTCATTATCAATGCGTGGCGAGCTGCTTTGTGAATTGGTACACATCACACGATCTTGCGCACCCGCCTCCCATGCAAAAACGCTAGCTGACAACAATGACGCGCCAGCACTACTCCCGCCCTCCTAGATGCGCGCGCACATGTCACGTTATAGACGCGCTGACGCACTGAACCCGGAACTCCACTGTTTACCAAACAGCCGACCGGGAAAGTGCGATCGAGCGATTCCGCGTCCGAAGAGCAGGTAAGCTCTGAGACACCTTGTCCCATACCACCCTCTCCCGTGATTATACAACATTCTTACCACATGGCCCTTTTTCACCAGGTATTATCCTGCTTCTCCAACTGCAACCTTAGTGCCAACAGACTCAATTACCACAAGCAACCACAGTGGTAAGTGGCTTTACTATACCATGACTGGCCCAATGGTAACGTTGTCCCACAGCGTTCGTGAGTCTTAACAAATGTTTCACCTTTTTCCTCAACAGTGCCCGGCTGGGTACACTGTAAGTCCGATTTAATTTATTTTATCACGCATGGGTTGCGCTAAGTCAAGACACTACGAGGTATTACAATCCCCATTTTTAAGTCCACACAACACTGTAGAGTACAGCAACCACACATATTAACAACCACTCTCACCTTTTCCCTAGATGTCCCTCACTGCTTAGTCCTGACGAGACCTCCATCTAACAGGTCGAAACGCCGTCGACGCTATAGGGAAGGAACCCATTCAGCACAGTGATTTGTGATTTCATATAGTCACTGTTAACAATTATTGTATCATATTGCTTGGTCATTTCCCTGTGTAAATACCCATAACGCAAAACTGTATAGACCCTTTATTATTTGTGTTTGTTTTGGTTTTTGTTCACAAAATCACTTGGGACGCACTGCACTTTTCACTGTACATACAACCTTTTGTATATGTGTTGCTGTTGTAAATATGGACACTTTTCATGAGTTGAAATATAAGAAGTCTTTCTTATAAATTTTGCATATGTGTGTTTCTTTTTCTGCCAAACCCTTCTCTGTTACAAGTGAATATTGCTTATTTAAGCTGTCGAGTATTGTATATTCTATAAATTCGTATGCCACAGGAACCATTGTTCTTTGGATATACACTTTGCCCTGGTTCCGCTGTGAGTAGGGTTCCCTTGTTTCCCCTTTTCGCCTGAACCTTTTGGAGCAGAGGCAGGGGCAGCGGCATAGGAACAAGAAAAAACAATCAAAAATAGGTGCAATGGATGGGCACCAAGAACCAACGACAAACTAGGAGCCAGGCCGCCAAGAGAAACTGATTGTCAATATATCTGAAAGAGATCTCACAGACGAGGAGGCAACACTTAGTAAAGGCCTAGGCTTTGTCCCTACCCCTAGGGAAGACCAGTTAAAACTTATTGGAGGACTCCATAACTTCTTTAGAAAGATAAGACTACGATCCTTCTTCAAAGACAATGAAACAACCACTAAACATGACTCGGGATTAAGGAATCCATCTAGATTCAATTGTCAATACACTTGGTAAATGGGAATAGGAACAGCTCAGGGCGCTCAGCAAATGCTTTGGGGGGAAATAGACAGAACAATTATTACTATATTGCTGCTAGAAGAGGAAGGGTCGGTTATCAATGCAACCCCAACTGAGCCCTTCAAAGAAGTGGAAACTAGAGAAACAAACTCCAATACGAGCACTCAAAGAGAAGTCCAAAATAATGTAATAAACACAGATGCAGTCGTAGTCCACTTTTAATCCAAAAGTTCAGTTTGGGTCACACAATATCCAATTTCTTTACAGTCAGTGTTCAGTACAATTTCTTTGAATATGTATTTTGTAAATCTAATCCACGTAGACAGCATATATTTCTTCCGTATTATATACTTGGTATATTCAGTATTATGTACTTGATACAGACAACACAAATTTGTCGTTCGGTAATTGCTACCGCAAAATCTTCTGGACTGTAAGTTATAAATGCATGACATTAGAAACTGAATCCCATCAGATAAAGACGGACCATTACCCACCAAGGTGCTAGCTAATGGGATTCAGTTTGTGAATTCATGTATTTATAACTTACAGCCCTGGAGAAGTCGAGGTAGCAATTACCGAATGACGGGACGTGTGTTGGCTGCCTCAAGTATATAATACTGACTATACCAAGTATATAACATTGAAGAAATATATGCCAATTACGTGGATTGGATTAACAAAATACTTATGCAAAGAAATTGGATTGAACACTGACTGTAAAGAAATTAGATATTGTGACCCGAACTGAACTTTTGGATTAAAAGTTGACTACGACTGCATCTGTGTTTATTACATTATTTTGGACTTCTCTTTGAGTGCTCGAATTGAAGTTTGTCCATCTAGATTCACCTCTACAGCAGCCATGACTCTGAGTGAAATGCTAACTTTTGAAAAAGCTGTCCTCAAAGACGTCGACCGAATAAAACCCACCAAACCTTTTGACAATCTACCTGCAAGACAAAGGAGTGCACTGTTGGATTTGACAGCATACCCTAAAATTGTGATAAAACCAGCAGATAAGGGGGGCGCAATAGTCATCATGAACTCCAGCGACTACGATACTGAGGGCCCATGATAATTGGCTAACACTCGACATTACAAGAAACTTGAGACGGACCCCACAGATGCCCTCACCACACGGATTATGATCATGGTAAATGAAGCATAAATCAATGGTTTGATCTCCAAAAATGAAGCTGGGTTCCTCATAAAAACATCTCCCAGGACTCCATACTCTACATCAGGGGTACTCATAGTACGGCCCGGGGGCCGCCCGCGGCCCGGCAAGCCTTTCTTGGCGGCCCGCGGACCTTACAGACATGTACCAGTTTAAACAAAAAAAATTCTCGAGTGTCAGTAAATACCACCTGCAGCAGCCTGGACTCGGAGATTCTCTGCTCTCTGGGGGCCGAGAGATTCCAGCCATAGTGGAGCTGCAGGGGCCTCGGAAGAGGTGAAACTGAACAAAGCCTCATTAAAAAGTTAATGGTCTTTAAAGACCTGTGAAATGCTCCGCGCGGCTGTGCGCCCGCCAGGCAAGCTGTCTCATCCCGGGCTGACAAGGGGGTGGGGGCGATTTTAAACTCAATGGGTGTTGCACGCCTGTATGTGACACATATATTTCCTTCAGGGCTTTGACCTGGCACGCAGGTTTCTCGTGGTCACATACATAAGCTTGCTTGCCCCTGGCTGATGGCAGGGCGGTCCTTCACAACCTACTTTTAACAGTGTGCAAAGGGGAGGACGAGGGAGGGAAAGTCAGGGGACGGAGAGACAGGGGAGGGAGAGAGAGGGAGTTTCAGGGGAGGGCGATGGAGGGAGAGATAGGGAGTGTCAGCGGAGGGAGAGAGAGGGAGTGTCAGGGGAGGGCGATGGAGAGAGGGAGTGTCAGGGGAGGGAGAGAGGGAGTGTCAGGGGAGTGCGATGGAGTGACTACCTCCCTCATTTGTGTTCTCATGTATAGACCTCCCACCTACATGCCGTCTTTCGCTCAATTAGTCGGGGAACTTCTCTCCCAGCTTCTTATAAATCATTCCAGAATTCTCATCTTGGGCGATTTTAATTACTGGCCTACCGACCCCCAAGAAAGCCGACTGTCTGAGCTGTTCTCAGAAACCCTCACTAGCTTGAACTGTCAGCAATTGATCTCTACTCCTACCCACTGCAAGGGTCATATACTTGATCAGGTCTGGATGGCTAACCTTGACCTCTCGCCTCCACTGATCACCCCTTGCACCTGATCAGACCACTACTTTATCTCTTTTTCTGTTGACCTTCCCAGCTTTCACCGCCCTCCGCGCCCTGCTAGCATCACGGCCCGCAATTGGAAGAATGCCAATGTGACAACACTTCATTCTCTTCTGGCAGCCTCAGTTCCACCAGCTTCTGAATCTGTCTCTCACCAAGCCTCTACTCTTGAGCACTGGTTGAAGGCAGCTGCCGACACCGTAGCTCCTCTAAAGACTATTAAAGTCTCACGCCCCCATGACGCCCAGCGATGGTTTACTGACCAGCTTAAACTTGACAAACTAGCCCTCCGCCAGGCTGAACGTCGCTGGCGTCACAAGTATGATCCCGTACTCAAGACAGAATTTACGACCTTACTTAACAAATATAAATCTTCCATACTAGAGGCAAAGACTTCCTACTTTTCACGTAAAATCTTGGAGTCGGCTTCAAAAGCCAAAGACATCTTCTCGATTGTCAATGAGCTTTCCCTTCCCAATCGCATTACTCTCCCGCCCGTTCCCACCCAGGCCTTGTGTGATGAGCTCAATGCTTTCTTTCAAGACAAGATTTCCACAATTAAAAACAATATCTCTCTACCTTCCCCTTCCAAATCATTTCCCCTCCCCTCTGAAAACCCCCAGAAATTCCATACTTTCCCTCCCATTTCCATCACCGAATTTCACAGTCTTCTCCACAAAGTCAGTTCCGGGTCCCCCAAGGACTGCTGCCCCCCACATATTCTCAAAGAAATCTTTATGTTCTGCCCTGATCCTGCCCTGGCCCTTCTCAACTCCTCCTTAACATCAGGAGTTGTTCCAGAAGCTTTTAAGCAGGCCGTAGTGTTACCCATTTTGAAAAAGCCCAACGCAGACCCACTTGTGATGAGCAATTATAGACCTATTTCCCTCCTCCCTTTCTTGGGAAAGATCTTAGAGACTTACGTAACTAAGTGTCTGAGCACCTTTATGGAGACTTCTTTTTTCCTGGACCCCCAACAGGCTGGTTTTCGCCCCCTGCATTTCACAGAGATGGTGATTGCGGCAGTAATGGACACTCTTAGAACCGGTGCCGACAACAATATCCCCCAAGCCCTTGTACTGTTGGACCTGTCGGCGGCTTTTGACACAGTCGATCATACTATTTTGATCGACCGTGTCAGCAACGCCAGTATTCGGGGCATCGCCCTTGATTGGGTTCGATCCTTCTTGCAAGGTCGCTCCCAGGCAGTCCACCTTTCCACCTTCTCTGCTCCTTTTTTCCACCTCACTTGTGGTGTTCCCCAGGGCTCAGCTCTTTCCCCTCTTCTCTTTAATCTATACATGCAACCACTTATGGTTTCCCTTCATCATTCCCCTGCTACAATATATAATTATGCAGACGATTTGCAATTGATCTTCCCTCTGGACACTTCACCTTCCTCTCGCCTTAATTTCCAAACCACAATGTTACTCATCTCTGACTGGATGGCTCACAGCCAGCTCAAGTTGAATCCGTCTAAAACGGAACTTGTTCTGGTGGGTGGTCCTACCAATCCATGGGATGACAATTACTGGCCCCCTTCTCTTGCCCCCCCCCCTCACCCGGTCAGCTCTGTGAAAAGCCTAGGAGTGATCATCTCTGAGGATCTATCTATGAAACCTCAGATCTCAGCAGTAACATCATCCTGCTTTTTCCAGCTGCGCAGGATCCGCAAGATCTGCAGATTTCTAACCAGAGAGGCACTCATTCTAGTCTTACTGGCTTTGGTCATCTCCAGGGTTGACTTTGCTGATATCCTGTATGCGGGGATTCCTGTCTACCAGCTTCAAAAACTTCAGTTAATTCAGAACCAGGCTGCTCGCTTGGTGTTCCACCAACCTAAACACCAGCATGTCTCCCCCCTTCTGAGGAGCCTTCATTGGCTCCCAGTGGCTAAACGGTGCTCCTTCAACCTCGGATGCACCTTATTCAAATCCCTTCACAACCACGCCCCTGAGTTCATCTCCTCCAAGCTTAAGCGATACCTCCCAACTCGCAATTTACGATCTTCTGCTGACAATCTTCTATGCATCCCATCGAACCGCCGCAAAAAACACGGCGGTCTACGCTTTTCTTTTTTAGGCCCTACCTTCTGGAACTCCCTCCCTTCCTCCTTTCGTCATTGTCCCTCTTATGAGCTGTTCCGAAAAACCTTAAAAACCTACCTTTTCAAGGCGGCCTTTGAGTAAAACCTTCTGCCCTGGCTAGCTATGTCTGTTATGAGCGCCAAGAAACCGTCTCGGTGTACGTGCGCGGTATAAACTTTTTAACATAACATAACATAACAGTGAGAGAGAGGGAGTGTCAGGGGAGGGCGATGGAGGGAGAGAGAGGGAGAGTCAGGGGAGGGAGAGGGAGTAATAGTCAGGGGAGGGCGATGGAGGGAGAGAGAGGGAGTGTCAGGGGAGGGAGAGAGAGGGAGTGTCAGGGGAGGGCGATGGAGGGAGAGAGAGGGAGTGTCAGGGGAGGGCGATGGAGGGAGAGAGGGAGTGTCAGGGGAGGGAGAGAGAGGGATTGTCGGGGGAGGGAGAGAGAGGGAGGGAGGGAGACAGAGAGGGAGGGAGACAGAGGGAGGGAGACAGGGAGGGAGACAGAGAGGGAGGGAGACAGAGAGAGAGGGAGACAGGGAGCGAGACAGAGAGGGAGGGAGACAGAGAGGGAAGGAGGGACACAGAGAGGAAAGGAGGGAGACAGAGAGGGAAGGAGGGAGACAGAGAGGGAAGGAGACAGAGAAGGAAGGAGACAGAGGGAAGGAGACAGAGGGAGGGAGACAGAGGGAGGGAGACAGAGAGGGAGGGAGACAGAGAGGGAGGGAGACAGAGAGGGAGGGAGACAGGGAGAGAGGGAGACGGGGAGGGAGGGAGACGGGGAGGGAGACAGGGAGGGAGGAAGACAGGGAGGGAGACGGGGAGGGAGACAGGGAGGGAGGAAGACAGGAGGGAGACAGGGAGGGAGGGAGACAGAGAGGAAGGGAGACGGAGACAGGGAGGGAGACAGTGAGGGAGGGAGGGATGGAGATATGGAGAGGGAGAGAAAGTGGGAGGGAGGGAGACGAAGAGAGGGAGAGAAAGGGAGGGAGAGGGAGGGAGGGAAACAGAGTGAGGGAGGGAGACATAGAATAAGGGAGGGAGGGAGACAGAGAGGGAGGGAGACAGAGAGAGGGTGGGAGGGAGACAGAGAGAGGGAGGGAAGGAGACAGAGAGAGGGAGGAAGACAGAGGGGGGGGGGAGACAGAGAGAGGGAGGAAGACAGAGAGGCAGGGAGACAGAGAGAGAGGGAGACAGAGAGAGGGAGAGAGGAGAGAGGGGGGAGGGAGAGGAAGAGAGAGAGAGAGGGAGAGAGAGAGATGTGTGTATGCTGGATCTGGTGGGTCAGTGGACGAAGACGTCCACTGCAGGGGCCTGGAACCTCATGGTCACAGGTTTGTTTTAGCTCTAGCCCCACCCCCTCTCTCACTGACATCACCCCCAACGGTGCGGCCCTCGGCCACAAACCACACTGTAAATTTGGCCCCTGTGAGAAAGTTTGTGAGTACCCATGCTCTACATCCTCCCGAAAATCCATAAGAACATCTGCCCCCCACCTGACAGGCCAATAGTGTCTGAGATCGGTTCTCTACTCGAGCCCTTAAGTCAATTCTGTGATCAATACCATACAAGAACTGGTGCCCAAAAAATGCTCCTTCCTTAAGGACACAAAGGATGCACTCCATCTTTCCAATAAATCGCCTAACCCACAAGAAATCACATTGTTAGTCACTCATGATGTGAAGGCACTTTATACAAACATCCCGCACGACGATACCATTGGAGTTATGGACACCCTCCGCTCGTGCAAGAGTATTGTCCTTGACAGTGGCAACAAATTTAGTGTGATCAACCTTTAGGAGGGTGAACCCAGTTGTCAGGGAGCCGATTTGTTGCTCAATGGACTTTCTCGAGTCCCGCCCTTCTTGTAGAATGAGATCCAAATTATCTGGGTGGGGGGCTCCACATTATTTGTAGGAAAACTGTTTGTCGTTTGGGTGGAGGAGTCCTTGTCCTCTGTGGGTTGGGTATCCGTGGTGTTAGTGTCCTGTGTCTTACCCTTGGGTCGCCACATTATAAAGAGGGGTCTTGTGAAATGCGATTGGGAGGATCGCAAAGTGCACTATGTTGAAGCACTGGTGGTGGCCTGATGTTAGTTCTTCAAGTCCCAGTTAGAGGGGCCCAGGCAGTGCTTGTGTTGGGAGCAGAGTATGCCCTTTGCAAGTGATGTATTACTTGTGCAGGTGTTAGGTCCAGCTATAGCCCCACTGTTGTTAATTGAGGAACCCCTACGGCCTTGGTAATAGCGGACCAGTTCTTGTGCCAGTTGTTAGGGCCAGGCCAGGACCAGCTGTCCCAGGGAGAGGTCTCCTGGGAGGGCTGGGCAGTCACCACTAGTACTCCCCAGAGGCAAATGAGCGCATGGTCTAGAGGAAAGTCCCAGTTGCTCCCCGAATTTCACCCCGCATACAGACTGCTCCTCCAACAGGGCTATTTGCCATGAAGTTGGGCTCCCCAGTGCAGGTGTGACCATCGTGGGTGTCCCTCTAGGGTGCTGCGCCACGTCCTTGCACACTCACCGCACTGCAAGCGTAAAATCAGCAGTAGGCCCCAGCGTAGACTCCATCCTCACCAGCAGCAGTGTGGTGGCCTCTGGCAAAGGTCTCAGACCGTGAAGGGATCTCAGCAATCGGCCAGTGCTCGATGGGCCCCACAGCATCCAACCGCCCACCGCTGACAGCGACAGGATCAAGTAGTCCAAGTAGGCCCCTCCGAGTTCCGCAGTGATGTTGCCACCAGCGCCTCAGGTCAATATGCAGGTTCTGCAGATATAAGGTTCACTCACACTCAGTCGCAGCCCCCCACCTCTTCCCATGAATCACTCATCGCCGAACGCCCCAGCGGGTCACAGGGTGTACGGAAGGCAGCGCAGCGGGCACAGGGGTTCCACTCAGGCCAACTAATGGCCGCTGTTGTATGCTTATGGCATCCCTGCCCTTGCAACGCCCGGCCGCCTCTCACCTCATGTGGGTATTCTCTGCCAGTCTAAGCCGTACCCTCAGCAGTCCGGAGCAGGCCCTCTCCATAAGCCAGGGTCCCCGCATAACAAGCACCAGTCAGGGCCAAAGGACGCTCCAGTGGTGTAGCGGGGGAGGAGGACAGGCGACAGGGCCGATCAGTGGGCCACACCCAGCAGGATGTAGACCGGGTAGCTGCCGCCTGCAGAGCCAGCTCAGCCAGGCCGACCTCACACAGCCGCCAGCAGTCGATCGCAGAGAGCAAGGCTGGGAGCCCCGCTCGCCGTCTCATGATTTAGGTACAGGGTATGTGGACATCTCTGCTCACCGCCACTCGCACCACAGCAGGTGCTGTGTCCCTCGCGGCCTTGGCACAGTCCAGGCGTGTCTTCCTCACCAGCGGTGAGTCACTCAGCCTGGACTGTAGTCTTAGTGCCAATATCGGCAACACTCCCCATCCCTCCCACAGCAATACTTCAGAGAAATAATCAGACACAACACATTTTTAGTGGAGAAAATTGCTGCAGGTTTATTTGCATAACAAATATGCCAACATGGTGGGTTATCTTACGGGCGATCCCAGGGCAGGCAGCCCCTCGACACCTGCCCAACTGATGAGCCAACCTACCCGGTGGCCCTCGCCAACCGGTGTTTGTCGATTTGGGGAGGGTATAGCTCCTCCCACCGGTGGACCGCCAGCCCACCCCTTACTCACGCCCCTCTCAGCTCAGGGGGGCGGAGAGTTGCAGGCAACCCCCGGTTGGTCAGGTCCACAACCGCCCGAAGGACTAACGGGGCGCCGTCGCTCCTCCAGGGTCCAACGTGAGGACCTCTCTGGGGATTTTTGGCTTTTGCACCCTTATACTGTGCTCCTGCAGAGGGTACCCTTACTGTACCTTACAGCCTCTGGATCGCCCTGTAACTCCGCCTGCAACACAAAATAATAAGTAGGTAAAACACACCCTCCACTGCCTGTACGCCGGGAACGCAGTGGGGAGGGAAACAGCGTCAGGGCAGCAAGAGAAAGAGGGTGCTCAGTGGGCGGGAGAGGTATAAGCACCTCTCCCCCCGCCCTCTCCTGCCCGGAAGTGACGCATGCCTGGGGGACCCTCGAGGGTCTCAAACACTGGAAGGCTGACATGTTGTGTGCCATCCTGTGGCACTAAGTGGGGCAGCACTCTTAGGAGGGCCCCCTGCGTGGGCCTGGGGCAGCCCTGCATAGGGCCAATATCGACAGCACTCCCCATCCCTCCCACAACAGTACTTCAGAGAAATAATCAGACACAACACATTTTTAGTGGAGAAAATTGCTGCAGGTTTATTTGCATAACAAATATGCCAACATGGTGGGTTATCTTATGGGCGATCCCAGGGCAGGCACTCCCTCGCCACCTGCCTACCTGATGAGCCAACCTACCCGGTGGCACTCGCCAAACGGTGTTTGTCGATTTGGCGGAGGGTATAGCCCCTCCCACCGGCGGACCACCAGTCCACCCCTTACTCACGCCCCTCCCAACTCAGGGGGACGGAGAGTTGCAGGCAACCCCCAGTTGCTCAGGTCCACAACCACCAGTAGGACTAACTGGGAGCCGTCTCTCCTCCAGGGTCCAACGAGAGGACCTCCTTGCGGATTTTTGACTTTTGCACACTTACTGTGCTCCTGCAGAGGGTACCTCTACTGTACCTTACAGCCTCTACATCGCCCTGTAACTCCGCCACAGCACTGGGTGTGGCCACCGTCACCTCAGAGCCCCCCACCACGATAGACCTAGTTACCTACCCCCTGCTGATTCCAAGGCCTCCCCCAGATCAAGCAAGAGTAGGTCCATTCCCCCTTTGGACAAGTGTATACCTCCTGCATCTAAAAACCCTGTGGACTTGGCGTGCAGTAACCCATACAAGATCAAACCAAACACGTGTTCTCAGTGAATATATGCATGGCGCTATCTACCCTCCTGCGCGATGTCTCCATGGCTTTCCCTGAATGCGCCACCTGCCACAGCTGCTGGGGGGGTTATTTCAGACCACTATATTTCACCGGTCCCCAGTTTGATGCTCAACTCACACCTCTGTGTAAAGCGCTTGTTGGAGCATGTCCATCGAAACAAGCCAGTCACCACCCTAGGTGACGCCTTGCCCCCCCAACTTCTGCTAGTATTCTTGGGAAATGTTTTTTTAATATTTTGTATCGCATTTGTGCTTTAAACCAGAGTTTCCCCAATCTTTGGACCGTAGCACACTTGTTGGATGACAACTCCCACAACCTACATGGCTGCCGGCTATAGGGCGGGCAAATTCACATATGTTTATTGTTGCTTAACTCCATGCCACTCGATTTATCGACTTCAGAAAGATGAAATGCTGAGTGGACCTACCAGGATCTCAATCTGTGACCAGGAGGTCGCACACAAGTCATATCAGTTCTGCCGCTCAACAGGCCTGGAACTTGAATCCCAGGGCCGACTTCTGATCTCTTCCCTTACTTGGACATGCCTGCGCTACAAACCCATATCTAAAAGGCCTGACAACCGCCTGACCATAAAATGCAGTCCCAATGGTAACTGACAACTCCCAAGGAAAATGTGCATAACTGACGCAAGCGGTAGCAAGCAAACCCTATGCTCAGGGGACATGGAGAAAACTTATGAGTAATGTACCTGCACCCTCTTAACTATGACTTCAAAATGTAGTCTGGTAGTTGTCCGTATAATGCTCCATCCCCTCCCATTCAGCACTAAAGGGCAAACTGAACCCTCTTGGGAAAGGCAACTCCCGCCCCAGCTGACAGAAAGTGCCTATATGCGTGTAGACCAAACCTATGTCTTTGCCTATTCCGTTTCTGGCTGCAAAGTACGATGACATTAGCAGCCCCAATCCCGGGCAAAATAAACGAAAGCTTTACTGCTACCAATGTGACAGCTGCTGGTGTTAATGATGGTCCAATATAGCACCGATGCTGTACTATAGCCTTAGATAGACCCAACAGGGGGTGATCCTGTGAAATGATGTAGGTACCACCACCGCCACACCCCGCATGTGACTCAGCCAGGTTTACTTTGCCATGACCCCTCCTAATTCCTTAGAGATCCCCATAAACAACCTGCAATGGCCAGGTGGCAGGCACCCCTACGGGACCTGCCAGACCTATTCACTCACCAATCTTTGCTGCCTGGCAGCACTCCCTGCTGCAGGTGTTTAGTTGCAATCCCTACTCGCCCCTCTTGCCCGTAAAGATTAACATAGCTTTAGATGCGTGGTTACCTCTCACCAGGGATGGTAGAACGTATAACCTGTGTCCTGAATGTCCAATATATGTGATGTTGTGCAGGAGTAGAGGATTCCGAACCTAATAGTAACTCTGCATAAGGCGTGTGCTAGTATTCAAAACTGTAAGAAAACAAACGCCAGTGCTGAGAGCTTCAATTGACAGCTGACAAGCTGAAATAAATAGTTGTTTTGAATATAGCAAAAACAACTTGCTTAAGGAATTGCAACATACAAGTTTTTAATATTTCTTTTTTGGTTTCTCCACCTTTTTAAACACTATTTTTTCGTGCATGGAAATACAAACCATTTTTTATGTACAAAATATATACAACAACTATAAAAATTATAGAAAATAGCATTTACACACTTCAGGCATTCTTGCCCATTCAATCATCCAAAAATCATTCACACAAACAAACAACAAGGGTAAACAAACAATAATTGGTCTCAGTATCAGTGGAACTGTAATTGTGAACTCAGGGAGAGAATCCTTTTGCGTTTTTCCAATGTCAAAGTCTTTGCAGAACGCAGATCAAAAGAGTGTCCACATCTCTTACTAATGATTAACAACCGTTGTGGAACAAGAAGTTTATACAAGATACGAGACCAAGTTGGTCGACGCGTTTACTTTAGGGTTGTGATCTATAAAAAGAGACTTGGCCCCTATGTCAAGCAACAGCAAACTTGTCATACCTTAGTAGCTTGATCAGCAATCCAAATACATGAGGATAGTATTTCCACTAGTAGTGCGCGCGGGGGCTGTGAAAGGGTAAAAAAACAACAACAAAAAAACGCGCTACATTTAGTCATAGCAATCACTCTCATTCAATCCACCAAACTAAGCCCATTCTAATGGTGAAGCTTACCCGCTAATGCGAGAAGGGCTGAATCTAGTTCCACCGCTGAAAACAAACTGAGGTGGTATGTCAGGCTAACCGCTAAGTAAACAAATGGTGACAAGTTTGCTGTTGCTTGACATAGGGGCCAAGTCTCTTTTTATAGATCACAACCCTAAAGTAGTGTCTTTTTATTGTTGCAGCGTCTATTTTGGTCCTGAGGAGAACCCCGTCACTTAGAGGGGTTTGAAACGCGTCGACCAACTTGGTCTCGTATCTTGTTTAAACTTCTTGTTCCACAACGGTTGTTAATCATTAGTAAGAGATGTGGATACTCTTTTGATTTGCGTTCTGCAAAGACTTTGACATTGGAAAAACGCAAAAGGATTCTCTCCCTGAGTTCACAATTACAGTTCCACTGATACTGAGACCAATTGTTGTTTGTTTGTGTGAATGATTTTTGGATGATTGAATGGCCAAGAATGCCTGAAGTGTGTAAATGCTATTTTCTATAATTTTTATAGTTGTTGTATATATTTTGTACATAAAAAATTGTTTGTATTTCCATGCACGAAAAAATAGTGTTTAAAAAGGTGGAGAAACCAAAAAAGAAATCTTAAAAACTTGTATGTTGCAATTCCTTAAGCAAGTTGTTTTTGCTATATTCAAAACAACTATTTATTCCAGTTTGTCAGCTGTCAATTGAAGCTCTCAGCACTGGCGTTTGTTTTGTTACATCCTTCTAGTTTGACTCAGCCTGGCTGAGTTTTGAGTCAAGGCCCTTGTGTGTTTTTTGAGTATTCAAAACTGTGGCATACAGATTATGCACGGCATCTGCTCGTTATTCCAAACTGTGACCTATAGATTATGCACGGTGCTTAGCAGCACAACTTGGCCCATCTCATCAACTTTACAAACCTAGGAAGCAAACCTTTGCTGGTTACCCCAAGATCCTTGCCGTGCACGCACCTGTTGTAAAGGTCCTCTCTCCAAGCCAGACAGTGCCACCGCCGTTGGTGAAAATTAACTGACGGTGCCTATTGCACCAGAAAACCACCCAGTCAGATTTAAGGTGAACTTGCTGCTGAAGATCGCAGTGGTGCGCCAATGCCGAACTTACGGAAGTCCAGAGTTTACTTTCTCACCTTGTGGGCTAAAACAAGGTACAAAATTGACAAGTGCGTACCCCATGAGTAACTAGACAGAGCGGAAAAGGTAGCCCCCATTAAATGGTTGCCCCTGAATAAAACGCCCTATGCCTCATGCTTCTTGGTCATGTGGGCAAGAAAAGCTTCCTTGCGTGCGGGGCTTGCTAAATACCTCCCTACAAGCAAAATTCTTGATGCCTTACCAAACCCACCTAAAGGATGCGTGCCCCTGTCGCCCATCCCCACTGTATGCTGTGCACAAACTCCCAGAGATCTCAGGCATATCCCATGCAAGATAAAAAGGACACAAGATCATTGCCCTCTACCATTGCCACAAGGAAAGCACTCAACTGCCAGCATAATCAGGAACGAAAGGTGAACACTAACAGCAGTGCTGGCTATAGCACTGGTGGCGCCCTGTGCAACGATGTTTTTTGGGCGTGTCCCCCCCCATCCATAACCACCTGCACAACGAATTTCCTGCACTTCCAACTACCCCTTATGTTACCATAACCACTCTCACTCAGATGCTTCTAATTAATTTATAGTGTCACTCAATAAAAGTGAAGGGTGTCGGAGCACTTTACATTACACACACATATTACTTAATCATGTGTGTAAATCAATGTATAGGAAACGTTACATCAGGCAAAGGGAGAAATTAATATGTCATTCCTTCTGGTAGGCAGTAAAGTTGAAGGGGGAATTGGTTTGGAGAAACACCTACTCTGACTTTAAAACGTAAGACCATGGTAATGTATTATCTTTAATAATTGGAATTTATTTCTACCCCGATCAACAGTTTTTACAACATTAGTATTCTGAAAGTCTGGGGGAAAACTCAATACGCTCTAATCTATACTTTTCTGCATTTCAGTTCTTTAATGACAGTAAACAGCTAACGTCTGTGCACCAAGCGTAGATGACTACAGACGCAAGAACATTCTAGCAATAGTCCCCCCCCCCCCCCACCCCACCCCCCTCCGTCGCAACTACCTGGCCCGGCCGAAAAAAGTGATTGTCCCAATATATATAAACATAACATTACACCAAAAGCAAGCCAGGAATATTCTCAATGTCAATGGTTGTTCGAGCATGAGTTAAATAAGAACAACTATGGCTTCATTGTGAGAATATTGAAAAGGCTTCCAAGACAGATTTCAAGCACCAAACTAGTGACCAGCACCAGGCGGGTAAATCACCGGCTCAGAGCTCGCCTCGAAGACACCGAAGCTTCCAGCAGGCACCCGAGCGTAACACGATACCACACAAGCCAGAAGCCCTGGACAACGTGTGGTACATTGTCAATAAATCAGCAGGTAACCACAATCCCTCGCACATCCTCGACCGAGCAATGACAAAATCATCATAGGGACGCAAAACTGTTTCCCCGCACAAGCTCCCCGGCACACGTCACACTCCATGCCCTGGCGACGTGGATTGGGGGCCGGGGATGCCAAAACCGAAGCCTGTCTCAGCCACGTACCCGCAAACATGTAATCAACACAACAAGACCACCAGGGAGGGGCACAATAAAGACCATGCCACAAGCACCCCACCCCGTCAACCAGCACAGCCTGCCCCTTGAGGCCAGCGGCTCCCGAGGGGAGGAGAGGTAAAAGTGGCCAGCATGATGTGCCCGACAACAAGGAGCGCAGCAAGTACCAAATGGACCGTGCTTCCTACGTTTAAAACCAGGGAGGTAAGCATCCGAGGCAAACCTGGAAACCACTGCCCCCACCGAAGCTCTCATCAGACCCATTAGCTCCACCCCTTCTCACCACTTAAGCAAGCTGGCATCAGATAACTAGATAACTTGTCCCCAGCTGCCTGCATCCCCAAGGGGCCGAGTGTAAGCGCGTTGCAGGGCACGCTGCCCCCACAAAATAAAAAACCCCTTCCCATCTGCTGCATCACCTCTTCCATGCCCTCAAGGCATACAAGCATGCCAAGATATGGGTTGTGATTCATTCGGTGATTGTACCTCACAATGCCGTGCCGCCCTGGCCTCCCGCAAACCTGTCGGTCCCAGGCCTGGCCAAGGCTCTGGCCCACAACAAACAGCCCTCCTGTCCTCCCCGTAAACCAGGGAATCAGGCGGCACACTGACGCCCCAACTGCCGGATTAGCCCACTATCTCTCAACAAATGGGTCAGGAAACCCAGACACCTACAACAAAGAGGCTAATCGACCCAAACTTAGGCCCCTCCTGGTCCACGTACAACCATTGGACGTCTACACGGTGGGGCCCGGCAGCACCATGAGTCGGGCTGCAAGTGCTTAGCGGGAGGCCTGCGGTCCCTGCAGGGGACCCCCATAGGAGGGCAAACCCCGTAGTAGGGCGAAGGAAACCGTAGGCCAGCCCGGGGGAGGGAGGGGGGCGGGGTCGGACAAGGGTAGGCCACCCCTCCTTTTTTCTGGGACTGATATGGGGAGCCCCTCCCTCCTGGCGCCCTCTTTGCTGCTGCCCCCCTTTACTGACGGTCGCTCCAGGCTGCTCCTCGACAGCCTCAGACTATTAGGCCCCTAGCCCCCCCCTCTCACTTGCCCTACGACGCCGGACGCGAGGCCCGCAATTTCGCTCCAAGTGGAGGTAAGGGACTATTAGGCCTCCCCCCGGGCCCCGTCCTCGGAAGTATCCGAGTCGACAGGGCTCCGTGGTTCTACCACGGGGGAGCCCAGTGATCCATTCTTGTGGCGTGTGGGGTCTTGTAGGCGTTTTGCGGGCGGAGGGATAGGCGGCGAGTAATGGCGCCGTTGGGGGCGGGGGTGTTGTCCGGTCGCGAACAGTGAGGGGGCGAGGTTGCAGTGGCGGGGATTGTCGTGTGGGTCCGCCGCCACAGCCAACGGCGGGAAATATATTCACGGGCAGCAAGCATCCCCGCAAATGTTCCGCCTCAGGGCAGCAGAATACAGGTGGCGGGGAGCGGTATGTGGCTCCATCGACCAAGAGAAGCGCCGGTTTGCATTCAGAGTCCCCGTTTGTTAGGCGCGCTGGGGGAGGGGCATTGTAAATGGCGGCGAGGGGGCCGGGTTGTGCTGAATGTTTGCGAGGAGAAGGGTAGCGTGGTCGGCTGGCGGGATCTACGTGTGAGTCCGCCATTATAACTTACAAAAGGCTATCACGGCATAATGTGCTTCAGCATGCAACATCTGAAATGCTCCAAGCACCTCGATCCCTTTTGCGTCCACACAGCGTGTAAGCAGGAGCGGGTGCTTCCATCAGGCTACCCCTACGAATGCGTTGACCAATCCTACCCCTCTCCCTAGATGCGGGTTAGCGGCCAAGGTCAAATAAGCAGCCATGCTTTGCGCCGATTCAGCGCGCGAAAGCAGTCATGAACCGCTCGGTTGTTTGTACACGTACAGGTTAAACAGCGGGAGTAAGCATTGGTGCCCGCCCGCGCGTTCATGCGGCCTGCTTGCACCACTAACTGTAGAGTAGACACGTCTATACCGGTTAGCGGTATGCGTACACACCCTCTCGGTAGTGTAAACACTGGGCAAGGAGGGAGCACAACTTTATGCACGGCGGGAGATTATTGCTTTGCCACCCCCTCCGGTGCAGCTAGGCCACGGAGATCTCTCCAACGCAGCGATAAGGCCTACTCGGGATCCGCAATACCAAGGCTGTGCCTTCGGGGTGCAAGGGTAGCTTCCTCCGTCACTTGGTGGTGCGGCGCTGGGTGTGCGTCTGCTCTGCCATCCTGCCCTGCCCTGCACTCGTTAATTACATGGTGCTCATGTCTCTTTGCACGTGCACTACGCACTGACACCGTGCACGCCCAGGCAATATTTTGAATGATATTCGACGCGCATGTTTTCGGCGTGGATAATTTAATTAAGCTGGTAGCATTATCTAAGGGATCACTATCAATAAGCTACAATCGCACAGGCCAGGATGTACAGCTAATAGTTACTGTCATAAGTTCCATTATTAATTACGCTGTGGAACAAGCCATGTAATTCAAGTAGGATGTTCTATAATAGGGATGGAATGTAATGACTTTAAGGTTGCATCTTCCTGCTGCATGTCATAATTGCGTGTTCCCCCAATTCTAGGCAAATAAAGATTGCGACATAACGCGACGGGAGTACAGTGCCCCCCCCCCCCCTCAAGTGGAAGGTAAGAGCTAAAAGGTGGGGGGTTGGCCATTGAAGGGGTACGGGTAACGCATCTAGGGGGGCCGGTGTTCATGGTCTGGTCCCCCTGGGTCCACGGTATGGGGGGTACCGTGGGTGACAGTGGTTTGGGCCGGGGACCGGTGCTTTAGGTCTGGTCCCCCAGGTCTCCAGTTTATCAAACAAAGGGGTAGGGCTAATCAGAATGGTGTTTATATCAATATATACAGGACCGTGGCACCCGACAGGCATCGCCGCAACGTATTCGTGGAATAGCGTGGTCTCCGACTCCCCCCCTCTGTTTTAACAGTTCGGGAAACTAAAGTAAGTATTGAAAGGATCATGAGAATGCAAGTTTAGAGTAAGGCTGAGTATACATGAGGGGAATTAGCTCAGTAGTCACAACGTTTTTTCTTGCAGGAAGCGACTCTGACAAGATGTCAGAAATAAGATCAGCTGGTGCAGGAGCAAGGACGGCCGTTTCTGAAGCTCAAGCAGCACACGTGGCAATTTTCCTGCAGTTAGTCGAGACGAACGGTGTGGCATGGGCTACCAATCTACTTAAGGGCAGCACGGCGAACCCATGTGTGAACAATGACATTATTGCAGTCGATGAGGAAGACACAAGTAGTGCAGGACACGTTAGAGCGTCCAAAAGAGTTAAGGTGCCTACGAAAAAAGACTTCCCGCCGCCCTCTAAAAAGAAGGGCAGTGTTAACACCGCGGTCGCAGTAGTACATGACGGCCCGGGCACTTCGGACTTGTCGGCAAGGGTTCAGGAGTTGCCTGGCCCATCAAACTTGCCTGCTAACGGGCAACCAGCAATGGAATACGCTACTAGAAGCGATCTGGGTAAGATCATGTCCACATTGGAAGTATTCATGAGGGAGATGAGGGAAAGTGTGATGCCTGGGCCCAGCGGAGGGGTACGACCATCCAATGTGTGGGGAGGCGGAGCTGTTGTTCCTGGCGCATCGGGAGCTACTGGGGGAGGGCAAGAGGGTACCGACCTATCCAACCTTCCTACCGCACCTCCGGGGACCGGTCCAGCACTACCTGCTGCCCCCCCGGTACCGCACATTACACCAGCTACTCCGGCAGTGCCCGCACCTCCCGCACCGCAGCCACTGAGCCCGGTGCCCCCGCCCCCAGCTGTGCCAGCGCCCCCCTCCAACACAGCGATGCCTGCTCCCACGTTACCAGCTCCTTCTCCAGCGCTGCCAGGCGAGGAAGAAGTGCAATTCAACGCCCCTTTACTATCAGGTCGTTCCTGCTTATCCTGGGAGGTCCCGCAGGCAGCGAAGGAATTAATATGGAAGCGAGAATTTATAGATATTTTCTCTTTACTCATGCTGGGTCAGCAAGGGGCAGATGTACGCAAGGCAGGTTTAAAAGAAGACGAAAAGAAAGTGAGATTTCAGCCTTGGCCAGAAAAGAACATTGACAACTGGTTGGAAGCCTTTGCTATACTGTCCTCGGTTATCATGGAGAAGTTTAGCGACCAAGGACCAGCATTAGTTCAGTATGGGAGGCTCATCCATAATGAAGCAAAAAAGTGGGGAGGCGTAGGTTGGTTAGAATACGATAGGGAGTTCAGGAAAAAAATGTCTAGATCTCCTAAGATGCGTTGGGATCACAAAGAGGTGCAGCTGTGGATGGACCATATGGGGTCCAGGGCGTTCCAAGGGGTAACTACAAACAGTAAAGTACAAGAAACCCAGGCGGTGTCTAATGACAAAAGCAACTCTACGGCCCAGATGGAACAGAGGATGCCGCCCTTTCGAGGGGGCCAGAGGGGGAGAGGTCAAAAGAGGGGAAGCGGGAAGTCATCTCCAGGGTCCTGCAGATTATTCAACGGTGGACACTGCCATTGGGGGAGATCCTGCAAATTCACGCATACATGTAGCAATTGTGGAGGGCAGCACCAAGTGGGAGCGTGTAGGTCAAACAAAGGACAAAGGCAAGGTAGTTATCATGGGGGGAGGGGTGGGTCCTGGCAGAACAAGTAACTCATCCGCATCCCTAGCACGCTTAAGTCCCCCCCATGCCCCTGCCCCCTCCCTCCGGCACCCTGCGGCTTAACAAGACAGCCCCAGCCTGTACCACCCAAGAGTTGCTGCCAGATCCGCTAGAGTTAGGCGCAGTGAAAGGGCCCTCACCGATAAAACTGGATCGAATGGTGCCATTGCTGAACAAATACCCCAACAGACTTGATGGGAGATTGCTCCTGGGGGTTTTGCTGAAGGTTTCATCATCCCATACATAGGGGTTCCTGCCGCTAGAGATGCAGACAATTTGAAATCGGCTAGGGACAATCCTGAGGTAGTGAGAGCCAAAGTTGGTAAGGAACTCGAGCTGGGGAGGGTTGCTGGCCCATTCCCGCAACCACCACTACACAACTTCGTGGTATCCCCACTGGGGATAGTACCGAAGAAAGAGCCTGGGACATTCAGGCTGATCCACCACCTGTCATACCCTGACGGAGAGTCAGTCAATCACAATCTGGAAGAAGGGGTATGCTCTGTCTCGTATTGTTCATTTGATGTGGCCATGGACCTCGTGCGGAGAGCTGTGAAAGGGGCCTGGTTAGCAAAAGCTGATATTGAGTCTGCTTTCCGCCTCCTGCCAGTGCACCCAGCAGCCAGAACTTACTGGGCTTCAGGCTGGGCAATGAATATTACTACGACAGATGCATGCCCACGGCTTGCTCCATCTCCTGCGCTTTCTTTGAAGCCTTCAGCACCTTCTTGCAATGGGTACTCCAAGGCGTGGAGGGGGTCGAGGGCGTAACCCATTATCTGGATGACTTCCTGTTTGTAGGAAGGGCAGAGTCAGCTGATTGTGCAGAGGCATTGGCGAAATTTCAAAGAATGACTAAGTATTTTGGAGTGCCACTGGCTCCTGGGAAGACCGTGGGTCCAGCGCAGGCTTTAGTTTTCTTAGGCATAGAAATTGACACGTTAACAGGTGAGGCCAGGCTCCCAGCAGACAAGGTCACAGAGCTACCTGCACAAATCAAACAGGTGCTAGGGCAGGACAAGGTATCATTGGACGACATTCAAAGCCTGCATGGGAGATTAAGCTTCGCTACAAAAGTGATACCAGCGGGCAGGGCTTTTGAGCGCAGGTTGGCCAGGACAGCAGCAAGGATCAAGCGCAAGCACCATCAAGTGAGGTTGAGTTTTGGGGTCAAAGAAGACCTTAAGGGGTGGGGGGACTTCCTCGAGCACTTTAATGGATCAGTGATATGGAGGGAACCCTGGACCAGCAGCCAAGAACTGACGTTGTTTACTGATGCGTCAGGAAGGGATGGCTTTGGGGCAATTCTCGACAAAGACTGGTGCGCGGCGGGGTGGCCCAATGTTTGGAGGAAGAAAAAGATTACCTCCAACATAACAGTTTTAGAATTGTTCCCAATTGTTGTGGCTTTCCTACTTTGGCCTGCCTTGCTGTCTGAGAAAAGAGTGGTTCTATGGTCAGATAATATGGCGGTAGTCCAAGCCATCAATACCCAGTCGGCCTCTGTGCACTTGTGTTATGTTTACTAAGGGAGCTGGTCAAAGTGTGTATATACAATAATGTGGAATGCAAAGCTAAGCACATCCCGGGAGCTCTAAACACGGCTGCTGACGCACTTTCACGTTTCCATTGGCAGCGGTTTCGAGAAGCGTGGCCAAGGGCGAGGGCAGAGATGACGCCTTTCCCGGCTCTGCTTTGGCATCTGCAGCGGTGGCGCAGCGCATCAGAGAACTAGGCGAGATGTCATTGGCACCTAGAACGATGAGGAGATACCAGACTTGTGTAAAGACATTCTGCGAGGTCATGGGCCCATGGGAGCGGGAGGCTTCGAGAAAGGTTGAAAAAGTGCAGGCATTCATGGTCTGGGCGAGGGATGAGGGGAAGAGCCACTCATGGATGGCGGGGCATTTGTCTGCTATCGGGCATCATGCTCGATTGTTAGGTCAGAAGGACCCCACGACATTGTTTACAACAAGGGCGGCACTCAAAGGGTGGGCGAGAGTGATGCCCAAATTGGCAGATCAGAGGACCCCCATAGATTATGACACTTTGAAGAACATGATAGACGCTTTGCCTACAGTTACACATTCCGCTTATGAGGCAGCCCTCTTTGCAGTGAGGTTTAGCTTAGCATTCTTCGGAGCCTTTAGGATTGGTGAACTAGTGGCCCGGTCCAAAAAAGAGATCAACCCCAGGGCCATCTCGGTCAAGGACGTTCGTTCAACAGCGGAGTCAGTTGAGATCTTTCTACATTCCTCCAAGACAGACCAGTCAGGCAAGGGTAGGAACATCACATTACAGCGCTTGGGGAACGACAATTACTGCCCGCTGGCCACTTTCCTGCCCCGCCGCCCACATGCAGTCGGGATGCTACTTATCCACTCTGACGGTTCCCCGGTCACAAAGTATCAGGTGGATCAGGATAGGTGCGGCTACCACGGCCTTTAGGGTAGGCCTCCCAGCCGGAGCAATTAAAAAAGTGGGTCGGTGGGAATCCAACTGCTACAGGAGGTATGTGAGACCATTGAGCGTAATACGCCCTGTGAGCAGACAGGTGGTTAATGACGTGTAAATAATGTATATAACCAGTAAGTCATGACATGAGTAAACATTGTGGTTCATATTTCAGTAGCCACGCAGTGTGTGTTTGTTGTTGCAGTGCTTTTAAGTGTGTCAATAAACTACATTTTACAACATACTGTGTTTTTTTGCAGGGACAGAGGTATGGGTGATAGGGCACTCTTATGTCACGAGACTGGCGAGATGGGTGAATGCCAACACCTGGAAGCACGGTTTTAACAACACCAATATATCGTGGTTCGGCTTCCCTGGGATGCACTGGGCAGCACTGATAGGGACGCTGCGTAGATTATTGAGGGAGCACAGGCAGAAGCCAAACATCCTGGTGGTGCACCTAGGGGGGAACGACCTGGTGGCATTAGGCAAAAGGCGTTTGTTAGATACAATGAGGAAAGATTTAAGCATCTTGAGCGGCGAATTAGGACAGTGCAACATATACTGGTCAGAAATTTCCCCTAGACCAATTTGGCATGGAGCAATATCGCAGGAGGCATAAGAAGTCACTCGCAGGCGCGTCAACGCAGCAATGCGCAAATTCAGCGAACAGAGAGGCATAGGTTTCATCAAGCATGGCTTGCTGCATGCCAAATCCATTGGTTGCTGGGAATCTGACGGGGTACATTTGTCCAAGGTGGGCATGGCGATTTTCCTATTAGACTTGGGGGAGGCGCTAGAAACAGCCGGATGTAGATAAGAGCGAACTAAAGGCTAGGTAGTGGGGGCTCTGGGCGCAGCGGGTGCCACGCCCAGGGCTGTGGAAAAGGTACAAGGCGACCCCCATGCAGGACAGGCGCAGGATCAGGACCTGAAGCCCCAGTGCGAGATGCACAGTACTGAGTCATACATAAGCCGAGGGGCCCTTCTTGGGGACTTGGTTCAACGGCACCCCATTAGTCCTTAGGGCGGTTGTAAGCCTGAGCAACCGGGGGTTTGCTAATAACGCCTCGCCTGGCTGGGCAAGGTGTGAGTTGACTCTCCCTTGTCCGGAGGGTGGGGCAGGTGGACAATAGGTCCACCGGTGGGAGGCTTTGCCTCCCAGGTTCGACACCTGGCTAGGGCCACTGGTGTCCGCTTCCTTGGCTCAACTTCAGGCGCCCTGCAACAAGGGGTTGCGGGGTATAGGGGGTCGCCTGTCAGTTAACCCGCTCTGTTATTTGTATCACAAATAAACCTGCAACTTCTTATTCCCAACATGCTTGTCTGTGTATCATTTGGGTGGTGAGGGTTGTGGGACAAGGTGTACCGATGCAACTAATATGCGGGAGGCCCGCGGTCCCTGCAGGGGACCCCCATAGGAGGGCAAACCCCATAGTAGGGCGAAGGAAACAGTAGGCCAGCCCGGGGGAGGGAGGGCGGCGGGGTCGGACAAGGGTAGGCCACCCCTCCTTTTTTCTGGCACTGATATGGGGAGCCCCTCCCTCCTGGCGCCCTCTTTGCTGCTGCCCCCCTTTACTGATGGTCGCTCCAGGCTGCTCCTCGCCAGCCTCAGACTATTAGGCCCCTAGCCCCCCCCCCTCTCACTTCCCAAACGACGCCGGACGCGAGGCCTGCAATTTTGCTCCCCTCCCTACCGCTCACCCGCTGAAAGGGGGGAAGTGGGGAGGGGGGAATATTAATGATGTTTTATGTTTTTTAGGTTGCAGGAGGAGTTACAAGGCGACCCCCATGCAGGACAGGCGCAGGAACAGGACCTGAAGCCCCAGTGCGAGATGCACAGTACTGAGTCATACATAAGCCGAGGGGCCCTTCTTGGGGACTTGGTTCAACGGCACCCCATTAGTCCTTAGGGCGGTTGTAAGCCTGAGCAACCGGGGTTTTGCTAATAACGCCCTGCCTGGCTGGGCAAGGTGTGAGTTGACTCTCCCTTGTCCGGAGGGTGGGGCAGGTGGACGATAGGTCCACCGGTGGGAGGTTTTGCCTCCCAGGTTCGACACCTGGCTAGGGCCACTGGTGTCCGCTTCCTTGGCTCAACTTCAGGCGCCCTGCAACAAGGGGTTGCAGGGTATAGGGGGTCGCCTGTCAGTTAACCCGCTCTGTTATTTGTATCACAAATAAACCTGCAACATCTTAATCCCAACATGCTTGTCTGTGTATTATTTGGGTGGTGAGGGTTGTGGGACAAGGTGTACCGATGCAACTACTATGCCCCACGACAGGCACACCATACAAACTGCAACACAACATGGAAACAGCCTCGCCAGCAAGGCCTGACCTTTGACTTTGACAATGGTTGATAGTTGCATAAGGAGAGTAAGCGACCACTATGGCTTCGTAGCAAGAATTGGTAGTGTACACCCATTGTTAAAGTTTACTAGAAACCTGTCTGGTTTGGTTCACCAATAGTGCATGTTATGGTGAAATTTTCCCTTGGGATCAAACTGAATTCTTCTCGGTGGGTCCCTGTGCGCAGGTCTCAACTGCGCATACTGAGCGCGCCCCTTCTCATTCAGAAACCGCTCGCCCTGCGCTTTATTATAACATGACACAAAGACATAGCCCGCCAACCAACCCCCACGAGATCCATCTCCCTGAGCAATGCGCAGGTCTAAATCAAATATGAAAAGGGGTGGGTGGGGCACCTCAGTCGCTTCATTGCGGGCCAGACAGTAAACCTTGAGTCCAAGGGCGGAAAGCACATAGTCACATCAGGGCCACATGAACCCCCGCCCCACAATGCCCAAACCCGCAAATAACACAAAGACACAAGTGTTAGGTTTGGGAAAAATTGCCGCAGGTTTATTACATACAACATATGTAATGACGGTAGGTTAACTTACGGGCGATCCTAGGGCAGGCCGCATTCTCGCCACCTGCCCGCCTGTTGAGCCAAACAACACAGTGGCGAACCACCCAACTGTTGCACAATTACCATAATTATACTGACACGCCCATTGCGGGGCGTGACGAGGCAAACCCCCGGTTGCACAGGCCCACAACCGCCCGAAGGACTACTGGGGCGCCGACACGAATTCCTGCACCTCCCATGAGGTTACAGGTTAGGCTCTGAGGTTATGCTCTGGCACCCCTATGTGCCCGCTGACGTCCAGCGTTTGCACCTCTCTTCTTCCGGATCGCCCAGTAACTCCGCTGCAACAAAAAAGGAACACATTAAAACTCCCCCCGGAGCCCCCTCAAGCAGACACTCTGGGTTCGAGGAAGGGCGGGAAAAGAGTGTCCCAACATAGTACTGCGACGTCCGGAGCGGCAAAGAGGCCTCCCCACAGGGGCAGAGGTCAGAAGTACCCCATAAGGCTCCTCCCAGTCGCCCCGGACGTGCATCACTTACCAGCCTCCACCAACCAGGGGAGACTGCCTCGGATGAGGAAAGTGCTTAGTCATACGGGGCGGGACAGCCCTCCGTGACTAGGAGCCCGCCCTCCTTATGGCCACTGCGTGGCCTCGGGCAGGCGCAGAACCGGAGACCAACAACCCGCTACTCGGAAACAGAGCCTGTCCACTGTGCAGGTCCCCAAACAGAAGGCAGTGTACAAGTGGGGGGAGCAGAGAAGGAGGAAAACTGCCCGAAGGAACTTCCACACTTAGCTCTCCCAACCCCCTGCCAACCCGTAGCAGACAAAAGACCCGGAATGTGCCTTCCCGATCTTCAAGGCCCACCAGCAGGCCGATAGTCGTGAAACCCTGCAGGCACCATCCCCCTAGGCAATGGGGATTGGGAGGGATCACAACAGCTGGACATTGCAACTGGTCTACACTTGGCCCCAGCAAACATGCACGCAACACGCTGCGGTGCACCCCTGTGGGGGGAGGTAGCACAATACACACCATGCTTGACTTTCAGGTTAAGTCAGGGCATGCCGCGTGGGTCGCCCAAATGTAGCGCATGACCAGGTACTACAGCCTTCGCTCCAGTGGAAGTCTGCCCATGCCCCAAATTGCCCGGGAAGCTTGGCACCCATGCCTTGTGTCCCCAAACCTGCTCCCCCACAAGCTTTCCCAGGACCGAACGCGGCTGCACAGCTACGCGACCAGCGGCTCTGGCCACATGCACCTACATCAACACTGCCTGACTGTTCCCCCCCCCCCGCTTCCAACAGTAAGCAGGGGTGAACCTCATTGCGCCCCTCCCAATGTGCTCTTCCTCCTCTGAGCCCATTGATAGCTCGGCAGCAGGCAGTAGGGGGATGCTTATAACCCTCCTGACGGAGAAACCCAGCGAGCAGACCTTCCCTCGGCCGCCCTAATTCTGCTGTGCAGCTTTGATTAACTGAAGCTGCGACCGCGACATGCCGGGGTCACTGCTGCTCGGTAGGGACTTAATAGTGCGGGGTGGTTGGCGCTCTCACCGCAAGTAGAGCGACGCACGCGGAGTTGCCAGACCAGGGGACGTGACGTAGCTGGACAGGGCGTCATGGACGGACCAGGCATGCCCCAAAGCTCGGAGGCTGAAGCCAAGAGTCCCAAGAAGGGGGGAGGATGGGGGGTGCACCAGGAGGCTAATAAATTGTCCCGGACTCAGACTCCGGACTCACCTTGTAAAACGCTGACGCTGCCTGCACCACTAGAGTGCAGCGAGGTACCCCGAGGACAGCGTAAAAAGATACGGCCCTCCAAACATCAAAATTGCATACAACCATAGCAGGACATGAGCAGAGACAGGAATCGCGCCAGTCTGGTACTAAACTGTCCCAGGTGATGCAAACCAGAAGCAACTTACCCCCAGCTCACCTCCTATTCTATCAAAACCAAGACGTTGCCTCTGCCCTTCGTTTGTTACTAGCCACCCTACAGTAACAGCACAACCTCTGAGCTACAGCTCCACATCCCCAAAAGCAAATAGGACTCATCCACTCTAGAATGCGGTGCCCCTGATGACCGCACACCTGGGAAGATAGGGGCACTGCTCACCGCAAAAGAAGAAACCGACCACGAGATAGGGGATGTAACCAGCACGTCACCGACCCCAGACCAGAAACGGCATCAGGGCATCAAGAGAAAGAGGGTGCTCAGTGGGAGGGAGAGGAATAAGTACCTCTCCCCACGCCCTCTCCTGCCTGGAAGTGACGCATGCCTGGGGGACCCTCAAGGGTCCCAAACACTGGAAGGCTGACATGTCGTGTGCCATCCTGTGGCACTAAGTGGGGCCGCCTTCTTTGGAGGGCCCCCTGCGCGGGCCCAGGGCAGCCCTGTAGTAGACAGGCTTCAATGGCGCGCCACCGGCTCGGCGGGAAGGACAGGCTGCTGAGGGGATCACTGGGTCACGTCCAGCAGCACAGGCCCCAGGCAGCTGCCGTTCGTAGGCCCTCCTTTCCCCGAGTCCCACGCCGGCCAGTCGTTTGTGTGCACAGAAGTAGATTAATGGGAGGGGCTCCGTATCACAGTGCCCAGCGCTGAGCCCTTGGAGTGGGAAGATCGCAATTCTCCACCCACAGCACTGTTAGGTCGGGCCGCGGCCCATGCGTCCCCCTGCTCAGCTCGCAGTGCACCTCGCCAGCCGATCCGCACAGCTGGCCTTCAGTGGTAAAAGCACAGCAAGTCGACTTGTAGCCCCCCGCAGGGCCACCGCAAGGATGTTCGGGCCGATGTGTGCCGATCAGGTAGGATTTGCGCTTGCCCGAGGCCACGCAGTGGCCATAGAGAGGGCGGGCTCCTAGTCTCGGAGGGCTGACCCGCCCCCAGTGGATGTCCAGCTTCCTCCTCCTCCTGGTTGGAGGAGGCGGCTGGCGGTGTTTTACGTCCGGGCGGCAGGGAGGGGCCTCCAGGGGTACTTAAGTTCCTGGACCCTGTTGGAGGGCCTCTTTGCCGCTCCGGACGCCATCGCGGGCTAATCGGGACACTCTTTTCGTACTAGTCACTCTGGTTAGATGGTCGTGCCGAGGAGTCGCCGTGAGACTAAGACGTCGGGTTCCTGGTTTGTCTCGTGCACTTGGTGAGTGGCGGGGGCCGGTGTTGTTGATAGCGCTTTGTGTTTATGTCAGCCGTTTTGAGCTTCTCTTAGCACTGGGGGCATTTGGGGCCCGTCCGTTTTTTTCTCCCATGTTGGGGGAGCGTAGTGAGTGTGTGGCAGAGGGAGCGGCGAGATTGGTTAGGGGCATGTGCCCCGGCGGTTGCAGAGAAGCTGGTACTCTGGTTAGAGCGGCGGTCCCCGAAACAGAGAATGGGCCGGGGACAAGGTTTTAAGTTGCGGTGCAGCAGGGATAATTCTCGCTTCGGGGCCGGTTTCACGATTGTTAGAGAAATTGGGGAATAGCACATTCGACGTGTGGACGGAGCAAGTACTTTGGTTTTCCCGAGGCACAAAATAGGTGCGTTCCTGTGTCCATGCGTCGATTTCCATTCGGCATTGTGGGGTACTATGCGTCCTAATGCCTGCCTTGCCAGATAGATTTTGTGGTCGAACGTTTAGAGGTCTTCGGCAGCTAGCTGTGGATATGGTAGGTTTTCAGGGGATCTGTGAGCGTTGCTTTCGTTTGTATTGCCCGCCTTACATGCAGTTCGCTAAACGGACCTCCGAGGCTATTCCACGTGGCTAATTCCTACGCACATATTTATTAGGTGATGTCGTGAGTAGGCCCCAGTGTGAGCGTGATTCATCAAGTGTGCGCCTCTACATGTCGCTGTGCGCAGGTTGAACTGAATAGTTGGGTGGGCACTACGGGGGGAGTGGGGTAGAGTGCATGTGGTAGCCGTTTGGTCTTTCTATGCTTTAGCCAATGCTTTCGCAAGTGCCACGATGGAGACTCCCCCATGGTTTTAATACTTCCAGGTAGCCCAAGTGTGTTTAATTCCAGCTCGTGTCTCATTTCGAGCACGGAGGGCGGCCTCGGCACGCGAGCCTCGTGCTACAACCTGTGTATTGATTGAAGAATGGGGGAGTCAGGTCCTGGGACGTGGGGCTAGCTGGACCATTAATATAACTAAGTACACAGATTGCCAGCCACACACTTACTTAAATCCTCTATTTTTGAGGGAACAAACCATAAGAGACTTCCTGGTTCGTACGGGTATATCACTCAAACCCTTTTATTATTTATTTGTTTTTTGTCTTTTTTTAAGTATTGATGTATGAAAGGGACACCTTATCGTTTTGTACACCATATATACAATTATTTACAATTTGCGATTATTTACAACACAAACACATACACATAACTAGTTGTATTATACAAAGTGAATTGCTCTGATATATATACACTCAAATATTCATACTACGAAGAAAAAATCATCCGTAATTCCATAAAGACCAGAGTCAAAAGTATAAACTTGATGGCAATCATAAATCAGTGAACTACAGTTGAATGTAGGCAGTTCAAAAAAGGAAAAATAGACTTCAAATTAATTCATTCAGTCCATTCAACCAATAAATGGCTAATCTTTTTACGCCAACGCGTTTCGAATCTGGTATGTTAACTCTACGGATTCTCATCAGGGCTCTGTCTTAATACGGGATATCTGCAAGTGTATAAAATAAAACTTGTTTTAGCTACATTTCTGACAGTTGTTTAGCTTCCAACTACATTTAACTCGGATTCCTCATATTACCTGTTGAACCAGCAGCCGCCGGTCAAGGGTAGGGTATTAGTTCTGACTGAGTTTCTTTTCTTTTCGGGATCTAAAAACAAACGCAGGTATCATGACCTGTTCTTGCTCACTTTCTAAGACCAGAATGGGGCACATGTGTTATCACTTTCTCCATGTTTGGAGGATGGCGTTCACCAGTGGTGGTAACCTAGCGGGGCTTGCCTGCTGCGCTTGTGGTGAAGGGTTGGGTGGAGTTTTGGGGCATGTGCTGTTACGCCTAGGGCGATACGAAGCGCCTTCAACAGTAAGGGGCCCTCGCTTCTCTCTTGTCCTTTCCTGTTAGTATGTCCTCCCGATCCGGGGATGGTTACAATATGGTTGTAAGGACAAAAAGACCTAGGGGTATCTGCAGATTGTGGCAGGAGGCCTGGGCGTTTCGTTAGGCGTGTAATGTTCATGCCGGCATCAGGTCTCTGCGAGGTGGAAAGGGTCCACCGCTCTACTGTCGTCCTGGTCTTCTTCATTTGGACTGTCTAGATGCTCTGTAGAGCAAAGGTTGTAGGTTTTCCCTAGGAAGCTACGTGGTGGTGCCATGAAAAGGCCCACCCAGCCTAGGGGTCTAGGTGTGATCAATCATGACATGAGTCAGGATAAAGTTAAAGGTTATTTTGAGACGGATGGGATTCACCTTACGCCCGTTGGCTTTGACCCCTTTCTCCTTGATTTAAAAGAAGCACTCATGAACAGGTGTTGCAGGTAGCGAAGGTAGCAATGGTGGGGGGGCCCGTGTGGCAGCGGGTACCACCGCACGGGCTGTGGCGGAGTTACTGGGCGATCCGGAAGAAGAGAGGTGCAAACGATGTACTTCAGCGGGCACATAGGGGTGCCAGAGCCTAACCTGTAACCTCATGGGAGGTGCAGGAATTCATGTCGGCGCCCCAGTAGTCCTTCGGGCGGTTGTGGGCCTGTGCAACCAGGGGTTTGCCTAGTCACGCCCCGCAATGGGCGTGTCAGTATATATATTTTAATTGTGCAGCAGTTGGGTGGTTCGCCACTGTGCTGTTTGGCTCAACAGGCGGGCAGGTGGCGAGAATGCGGCCTGCCCTGGATCGCCCGTAAATTAACCCACCATCATTACATATGTTGTATGTAATAAACCTGCAGCAATTTTTTCCCAAACCTAACTCTGTGTTTGTGTATTATTTGTGGGTTTGGGCATTGGGGGCCGGGGGACATCTAGTGGCCCTGATGTGACTATGCGCTTGCCCGAGGCCACACAGTGGCCATAAAGAGGGCGGGCTCCTAGTCTCGGAGGGCTGTCCCGCCCCCAGTGGATGTCCAGCTTCCTCCTCCTCCTGGTTGGAGGAGGCGGCTGGCGGTGTTTTACGTCCGGGGCGGCAGGGAGGGGCCTCCAGGGGTACTTAAGTTCCTGGACCCTGTTGGAGGGCCTCTTTGCCGCTCCGGACGCCATCGCGGGATAATCGGGACACTCTTTTCCCACCCTTCCTCGAACCCAGAGTGTCAGGATGAGGGGTTGTTGGGGGAATTTAAAGTGTTCCTTTCTCGTTGCAGCGGAGTTACTGGGCGATCCGGAAGAAGAGAGGTGCAAACGATGTACTTCAGCGGGCGCATAGGGGGGCCAGAGCCTAACCTGTAACCTTATGGGAGGTGCAGGAATTCGTGTCGGTGCCCCAGTAGTCCTTCGGGCGGTTGTGGGCCTGTGCAACCGGGGGTTTGCCTAGTCACGCCCCGCAATGGGCGTGTCAGTATATATATTTTAATTGTGCAGCAGTTGGGTGGTTCGCCACTGTGCTGTTTGGCTCAACAGGCGGGCAGGTGGCGAGAATGCGGCCTGCCCTGGATCGCCCGTAAGTTAACCCACCATCATTACATATGTTGTATGTAATAAACCTGCAGCAATTTTTTCCCAAACCTAACTCTGTGTTTGTGTATTATTTGTGGGTTTGGGCATTGGGGGGCGGGGGACATCTAGTGGCCCTGATGTGACTATGAACAGGATTTCTTTGGTCCAGGCGTGGAGTTCACTCACAGTGCTGCCGCCAGGCGTGTCGGATGGCCACGCCCCTCCATCCGTTTTTCCAGTATAAGAACCAACTGTATCATCAAATGCACAGCACTTCTACGGGGAGCACATTTACGCCCAGCCTAGCATTTCTATACATGACCCATTTTGAGTCCACTCATATATTCTCGAACACCAGTCCCTACCAAACTGATATCATCACATGGAAATGTTACATTGATGACAACCTCATTTTCTGGGGGGGGGAGGTGCTGAATAGATCTGTCAAGAATTCTATCTGTGGATAAACTCTGTGGACCCATACTTGCACTTCCCTTTATTCTGGTCCGAGGAGGAAAATCCATTGCTCGACCTCCTTATCTCCCTGGATTAAGGTGAACTCAAAACTAAGAATTTTAAGAAAAAAACTGACTAACAGCCTACTCCCTTTCAACAGTCACCACCCAAAGGCACTACGTGAAAATCTACCTTACGGCCAATTTTTACGACTAAGGGGCCGATTACGATGTCGTACAGAAAAGTTCTGAATGGGATTCGGTATTTCAGAATCCGATTTGGGACCTTTGTTTCTAAACGAATCGTACACATTTCCCAAAGACCGATTACGATGCCCGGAAACCGTTCAGGCAGTCCAAATCAGTTCCAAAAGGAATTCGGAGCCAAATCGTACAGCTCTATGGACACAGTTTCAGAGTCAGCGATTACGATGACCGATTAGGACAGCCGTTCCAATTCGGTCTGCCCGACATGAAGCGGCTGTCTGGATCTGTCTTTTGGGACCCGTTGCGGGCCCCCTTTTGACCCAATGGCGTTCGATTGGGGCTTGTGAGGGTACTCAAGGGACCCCTCTTCCCAACCATGCACAATGTGGCAGGCACCATGGGGTGCCCACCACAGGGTGCAATGTTTTCACCAACCACCCCTTTTTTCAATGGGAGCCTGTATTCTCGTTCGGAACACAGGCTCCCATTGAAGTCAATGCAAGTCTGACCAAACAATGTTGGGAAGCATCTTAATCGGTCATTCGGACACACAGGACTCGATTCGTTCTGAAATGATTTCGAGACGGATTCATTCGGAACAGTTTCTGAACTACATCGTAATAAGCCCCTGAGAAGGAACTGCAATCGTCTTACTGACTACGACCAACAAGCAGATGATCTGAGTAGAAACCTCATGGAAAGACAATACCCTAAGAAGGTGATCAGAAGTGCGAACAAGAGAGCACAAAATAATCATTGTGAAGCCTTATTAGAAACCACTGCGAAACCTAAAGAAGACACAATGACTTGTGTAAAGACCTTTACCCCCTCTCTAACAGGATCAGAGCATTGTCTTGAAACACTGGAAAATTGTTACCACATGTAACCTAACTCTGGGATGCCCTAGGTTTGCCTTCAAGAAATCACAGAATCTAAGAGATTTCCTAGTTCTTGCAAGACCACATCCACGGACTACAACCCAAGAAGCCACACTAAGGAGTTTACCAGCAGTGAAAGGTAATTATCCTTGTGGCGGATGCAACGTTTGTGCCTCCACCCGCCATACAAAAACCTTAGAGATAGGCAGCTTCAAATGGACCCAACAAAAACACACTAATTGCAACACAAGGAACTATGTACACCTTGTTACGTGGCCCAGTAACTTACATTACGTGGGGATGACAACCAGACCAGTTAATGTTAGGATCAGTGAATACAAAAGCACAATACACTGTGGATACAGCGCGACCAAGCTGTGCAGTCATTATATTGATTCCCAACACATGGCAGACAACCTAACTTGGACTATTCTGGAGGCAACCCCCAAGTGGAACACATCCACTCTATTTGGAAGAGAACAACAATGGGTTTTCCGTTTCCGGACACATGTCCATGGTTTGAACGATGACATCCTATGGATTGAGCTGCAATAAAATTCAAACCGCAGAGTGCCACTGAACCGTACCAGATCACTAAATGATCTCTCTGCACACCACAACATCTTTTTCTATTTGATGCATCACCCACTGGGCAGTAACTGTGAGGACTCTTTTCGGTTCTGCTGTTAACCTGACTGCCTACTACGGCTTCTTCTGACCATGGGACACCTGACACCCTGACCTCCTCTTCACTAGACACACTCTCCAGTGTTACTACTTTACACCCTTGTGCATACAATGGCTATACACCCCACTGCTTTTGTATTTTGTGTAAAGATTTTAAGATACATTTCCCGAATATTGACCAATAAGATGGCAAGATTCCATTTACCTACACAGTCCTTCGGAGAACCATTACAATCAGTGGCGTCACTAGGGGGGTGCGGGGGGTTCGGACCGTACCGGGTGACACCCTCAAATGGGGTGACACCATCCACCATGGTTGCGCTGTGTATGTAACACAGCTCAGTCTGTGGCCGCTGGCACGAGCTTAATGATTCCGGTACCCAGTCACGTAGCAACGACTGAACATACGCACGCATGCGTCCACGACAGCCGTGAGGCTTTATGGCAGTAATATCTCGAGCCAAGGGAAGGTAGCGGACTGCTCTTCTGTTACAGACAGAAAACATTTTAATGTTTAGGTCTTCTAGGGTTACAGCGAGAGTGACCCGTAAGGGGCTGAACAAACCAGACAAGGTGAGTGTTGTTTTAAAGATGTGGGCACGGATTCATGACACGCCTGCCCTGCTTATGCGACATGTTTAAATAAAGTTTCAAATGAATTCAAACTATGTTGAGGGCTTTTCTGCCCACTCGGCGTGTATGAATAAAGTTTACATTGTATTCAAATTACAGAACACGTGAGTATACACTTCTGAGTTTCAGCGCGTGCGAAGGGAGCCTGAGAGCGTGACACGGTTTCACCCTCTGAAAGTTAGAAGCGGGAACAGGCGTCCGGTTCTCAGTAAACACTTGCAGTGAGTTTGGAAGCTTGGAAGAAACCAGTGTCGGGTGAAGAATGTTAATTGAAAATACGAGCCTTTAGGGAGGAATGAGGTTACTGTTTGCTGTGCCAGGAAGTACTTCGTCCGAGTGAATCTAATAGTTTTGTACATTTTATGAAGAAACCATGATCACGTTTAATAGCTAAAAATAGAGAAGTATGCTGGACAAATACATGGGCTTTTTATCGAGTATTACATGAATTCATTATAGATGGCGCTCATAGGGACAGTGAATATGTTCAATTAAAAGCCTGTCCTTTATTTTGAATTATTAGGAAAAGACCCTCCAATAGTATGTTCCACATTTTTGTCTCATGAGTGGTTCAAAAACAAAGCCACCATCCACATTATACAAATGTGGGACGTGCAGGCAGAGGGAGAGATGGTGCAGGCGGAGGGCAGATGGTCCCGGCTGAGGGGGAGATGGTGCAGGCAGGGGGTGAGATGGTGCAGGCGGAGGGGAGATGGTGCAGGCAGATGGGTGATGGTGCAGGCTGAGGGGGAGATGGTGCAGGCTGAGGGAGAGATAGTGCAGGCAGGGGTGAGATGGTGCAGACGGAGGGTGAGATGGTGCAGGCAGAGGGTGAGACGGTGCAGGCAGAGAGGGAGATGGCGCAGGCAGAGGGTGAGATGGTGCAGGCAGGGGGTGAGATGGTGCAGACAGAGAGGGAGCTGGTGCAGACAGAGAGGGAGCTGGTGCAGGCAGAGGGGAGCTGGTGCAGGCAGAGGGAGAGATGGTGCAGGCGGAGGGCAGATGGTGCCGGCTGAGGGAGAGATGGTGCAGGCAGAGGGAGAGATGGTGCAGGCGGAGGGGAGATAGTGTGGACAAAGGGAGAGATGGTGCAGGCAGAGGGAGAGATGGTGCAGGCAGAGGGAGAGATGGTGCAGGGGGAGGGGAGATAGTGTGGACAAAGGGAGAGATGGTGCAGGCAGAGGGAGAGATGGTGCAGGAAGAGGGAGAGATGGTGCAGGCGGAGGGGAGATGGTGTGGACACAGGGTGGGATGGTGCAACCAGACGGGAGATGGCGCAGGCAGAGGGGAGATGGTGCAGGCAGAAGGTGAGACGGTGTAGGCTGAGGGAAAGATGGTGCGGGCAGGGGGTGAATGGTGCAGGCGGAGGGGAGATGGTGCAGACAGAGGGAGAGATGGTGCAGGCAGAGGGGACATGCTGCAGGCAGAGGGTGAGTTGGTCCATCCGGTAAGTTGTGAGGGGGTGACACCATGAGTTACCCGCACCGGGTGACACCAACCCTAGTGACGCCACTGATTACAATGACACCCTACCATTAATAGGTACTTTACTCTTTATCAGAGAGACTACCAAGGTTACCATCCATTCAACCCACTTACTTCTTATCTCAGTGCGCTTCCTCACCAATCCTTCTATGATTGATCCCTTCTACATGGCATCCTTACCCTTCTAAGATGTCAGCCATTGGCATATCCATGATTCCAATAACAAACCCAGCGTTAATACACTCCGCAGTGACCCAAAAGTGATACTGTCAAGCCGCAATGTATAATATATACTGAAAACATCTAGAGCCTGAACACATACGGTCATACGAGAGGACTCATCTCAGCTTTTGCCAGAGCCGTGAGTATTTCCCACCATAGAATACACAATACAGATGTACGCTAAGACTTAATTAATTCATATTTTGACTCCATTCTTTGTTTTCTGCCACAGGGGTTGACGATAAAGCACCCTCTCCTTTTTGACCCAGGGGCATTGCCTCTAACTTACAGGAGGTAAGAGGGTACTTCCTCCTTACCTCTTGTTAAACAAACATTACACACCATGGTTTGCCCTTCGTGGGATATGTAAAAACTTTGATTCCCGCGTTTTCCATTCTTCTTCATGTTTTCACTCTTGCATGAAGCCATGTGAACCGCAGATTGTGCACACAAATAAACCTGCGACATATTTGATGGTGGGATTACACAACAATTGCATTATTATGCTAATTGTTTTCTCGCGTTGAGCTAATAATAGTAATACTAAGCACTATGACATCTTCACATCTTGACCTAATTGATATCATTCTGTGCTGGTGAGACACTTATGGCTGACCGGCACTAACTTATTAACGTTTTTAACCGATTCTAAGTAAAAGCGATGTATTTTTCGCCACATTTTCCATTACAATGTCTGGTAACCTAGCTTGCACCAGAAACATAAAGGCGGTCCACAGGTGTGAGACCTTTTGGTTGTATAGGAGACTCTACACCGGATCCATGATAACATTGTTTTTATATGTTCTTTCTCTCCGTCTCCACCTTTCCTGTTCTATTTTTGTCGTCTAGAGTGGATCACAAGAATGAGGATCTAACAGGTGGCACTACTCTATTTTTAGGGGTCCGCCCTATATACACTCCTACTTTCTTTTCCTGGTCCTGAAGAAGCACCAATGATATCCTACTGAGACCACTAGGGGCGCAAAACATGTCGACCCAATAAATATAAAACAATCACCACACATATCTACACCCAGCTACTTAGGGCCATTATAACCCTTTAGCAGCTTTACCGTCTGGTTTTTTACTTTTGACAGAGGAATCCACCCATTAAATTGACACAGCATTGATATCCTCTAGTCATTTTTATACTCACTCACCACTCTATGAGCACTACCTCACACGTATCATATGGCGAGAATTCAAAAGATCACCGCAAAAGCGACCCTTCGTGGACCCGTAGGACGTTGCAGCGCTGGCCCGATGAGGAGCAACCACCCTATGATGAAGCTTGACATCCTTTGGGATGTGTGAGGGCAACAAGTAAGAGTCATGCTGACTCTTCTCCCTAACCCCTAGACCAACTATTATCTCTCAGGAACAGGGACCCCTTGTGTTGGTTCATACTTTACGTGGGAGAACCGGCACTGGACGTTTTATCATCTCCCAGTCCCCCTCTCTTCCTCTTTTGTTAGATTAATGTAGACAACGAATGGGAATTGTATAGTGTCTTTGCTTATGTATGTTGTAAATATAATCACCAGTGGAGCACTGCGTCGTCTGCACTATGATCACTTATTTTATTGCTTGTTACACATGACTGGAGTCAATGCATTTCACATAGAATCTAAAGGTGTCCTGTGCTTTGTTTTTGTAGTCAATTTCGGGTTAGAAAATACATTTAAATAGCTCTGGGATAGCATCTCTCTAAGATACATATGGGGTTCCCATTATAAAATGAGTCTCATGGGACAATTGTCTTATTAACTGCTGCAGCCAACGCTGTAAGTGGATTGAAAAGTATAACGATAACTCTAACACAGGCCCTGTAGAGTAAAAGCATTACTGCCAACTAACTACCATCATATTTTGTGCATCTTACTTCCTCTTCTATCACACCAGTAAGCACTTATGTCCCAAGAAAAAAAGCATGTCACTGCATTAACCTTGGATGTCATGTACGTAAACAATAACATATGCATGCATTTTGTTGCAGTTGGCGAGTGGGGTCTTCATACAGGAATCTGGGGCCACTCCTGTAGAAGGTAAGTTATGTTTTTTATGTTAGGTCCTTAGGTTTGCGTCTGCACCCGTCCGCGCCTGGACCGGGCCCAGGGCCGCTACCCCTGGTCCAGACGCCCCAGCCCCCCGCGTGCAATACTCGAACACTACGCTGCACAAGTTGCGCCCACTCGATCATAGTGACTGCCTAAAGCTCGATCCTATATTCCTCCCTGGTCCTTCCATGCAGTCCTGCCCCCATTGTAAGGCCTCCATTCCTCTGGCAAATAAAACAACCCTTTCCGGCAATAAAAATACCCCTAAGAGCACAATGATAGCACTTACCAACGTCCGTTCACTTGGTAAACATCGACAGGATATAGCAGACCTGATAGAGGACAGGAAATTAGACATATTATTCATGACTGAGACATGGATGGACAGCACATCTGATCCAGACCTAGTCATTGCGGTCCCAAGAGGCTTCACGGTTCATAGACAGGATAGACAGCGCAAAAAAGGGGGCGGGCTAGCCATCATCGCCCGCGACACATTTAATGTGAGGACCTTCGCTATCCTCTCATCCTCTTGTGAAGCCATGCAATTTGCCATTAACCTATCCCCTTCTAATAACTTTAGAGGGATTCTCGTATACAGACCACCAGGACCACGGTCAGATTTCCTCATTGATTTAAGCTCAATCCTGGAATCTCTTGCACGTGAAGAATCATTAACAGTACTAGGTGACTTCAACTTCCATTTAGACAAATTAGAGGACAGGGATACGTCCTCCCTTCTCTCGGACATGAACACCCTTGGTCTTCCCCTATTGGTCAACTCCCCCACTCACGACGGCGGCCACACTCTGGATGGCATTTTCTCCAATCTGGAGGATATTCATATAAATCACATCCTCCCACTCACATGGTCGGATCACCATGCCATTCTGGGTTCAATCACCATCTATGAAACACCTACGCCCAAAGTACCCATTACCTCCCGCCAACCTTTTAAAGCTTGGAACGACATAGACAGCTCAAGCCTAAAAATTTTACTCAATAACTCCCAGCCCATATTTTCCACCGACCCCAATACAGCTACCAAGCAATTCCAGGATTGGCTGGGCAGCGCCACTAACTCACTGGTTCCCCTTAAACAGGTGACCAGAAATAGAACGGCCCCCTCTGCCCTTTGGTTTACCGAAGACCTAAGGACCCAGAAACAACTCTGTAGGAACAGGGAGAGGCACTGGCGGAAGTCCTACAGTGAAGAAAACAAAATTCGCTATAAGGAGATGTTGGTCAAATATAAATCTCTGATCACTGAGGCTAAGAAGAAGTACTTTAGCGAACGGATAGAGCTAGCCAAGAATTCCTCCAAAGAACTTTATGATATTACCAAGCAGCTAGCAGGGTACTCCCCTGATCTGAACCCACCTCCCTCTCAATCCCTCTGTGATGCCTTGGCCACCTTCTTCTTTACAAAGGTCAACGACATTTTTTCAGCCTTCTCGGATAATATCAATATCCCCTCAAGTACCACTAACCTCATACACCCTGTACCCAAATTTACCCACTTAAAAAGACATCACCAACGCTCAAACAGCGGATATCATCACCACGATCAAAACAGGTTCTGTACTAGACCCATGCCCCTTTAAAATTCTCCCACCAATCATGGACTCCTTGATACCCGCCATAACCAAAATCTGTAATACCATGTTTTGATCAGGAACCTATCCAGACTCACTCAAAAAAACTCTCCTTAAACCATTACTAAAAAAAACACATCTTGATAAGGACGAACTGAAAAGTTACCGGCCAATAGCAAGCCTCCCATTTTTGGCAAAAGTCACCGAAAAGGCTATGAACTCACAATTATACGAATTCATAGAGGAACACCACCTACTTGACAACACCCAATTCGGGTTCCGTAATGTGTAATGTATAGGCATTTATTTATATATAGCGCACTACTTACCCGGAGGGTCCCAAGGCGCTTCGACCGCTGCGAAACCCTTCCTGGCTTCCCTGAGAGATGGTCCCTTAATGGGTATCTCCAGGGTGAGGCCAGGCATCCCCGGCGGTCTGGTGGGGCCGTTAGTGAAGATGAGGCAAGCTAATGCCCAGAGTTGCCGAGTGTGATAGCTGATCAGAGTGGGCACCGAGGCGAGAGAATTATCGAGTCCGCTGACCCTGGTCCAGAAACCTGCCGCGCCGGGAATCGAACCCTGGTCCCGGGCCGTCCTCTGCTCTCGGGTCTGCCGCCTCTAACCAGTGAGCCACACTACTTCACTTCCGTAGGTTCCATGGGACTGAGACCGCCTTGGTCAAAGCCGCAGATGATATTAGATCCATTCGAGATCAGGGCGGAACAGCAGTACTAGTACTACTAGATTTATCTGCAGCTTTCGACACAGTCGATCACTCGATCTTGGTCGACCGTGTCGAAAAAATGGGCATTCAACAAACTGCCAAAAAACTTCTGGCATCCTTTTTGTCTGAAAGAACTCTGGCTGTTACACTGGGATCATTCCAACCGTCCAACCTGTCTCTGCCATGTGGGGTTCCACAAGGCTCATCCCGGAGTCCGACACTCTTTAACATCTATGTGTCGGACCTAGCTAACATCATTCGAGCACATGGGATGAGCCTAACCTCTTATGCGGATGACACTCAGTTAGTCCTGGCCATCAAAAACAACGGCGACAAGGTGGCTGAGAGTTTTAAAGAAGCAATGTTGGCAATTGGGGACTGGATGGCCGCCAATTGTCTAAAACTCAACTCCGAAAAAACGGAAGTTGTCATATTCGGACAACTTACTCCAGGTTGGTTCCCCGCATGGTGGCCCTCGGCTTTCGGAACCCCGCCCAAACCTGCCCTTAAGGTGAGGAACCTGGGAGTTGTCTTTGACGACCACCTCAACTTCGTCTCCCATGCCAACCAAATTGCCTCCTCAGCCTTCTACAAACTACGCTTAATAAAGAAAATCATCCCCTTCCTCCCTGAAACTGCCGGTAAAACCTTGGTGACCTCTCTAGTGCTGTCCACTTTGGACTACTGTAATGGTCTTTTTGCAAACACTCAGGTCAGGGTTATCAAAAAAATGCCGACCGTCCAAAACTCAGCAGCAAGACTACTTGCCAGAATCCCTAAATACAAGTCTGCGACTGACACCATCAGAAACTTACATTGGCTTCCCATCAGAAGCAGGATTAAGTTCAAAACTCTCTGCATTGTATACAAGGCACTGCATAAACAAGGACCCTCGTTTCTTAAAGAACAACGGATCCCCTATTGTCCATCCAGATCGCTCCGATCTACCACCCTCAACGATCTAGTGGTCCCCCGCACCAAAACTGTTTCTTTGGGAGACCAAAGGTTCTTGGTCTCGGCACCTAAATTGTGGAATACCTTACCCCAGTCAATCAGGACCAGTCCCACTCTTTGGTCCTTCCGCAAACAGCTAAAGACTTGGCTGTTTAACCAGTAACACCGGAACACACTTTCGGCAGCAGGAGAATTATTGGCAGATGTTGCACCGTCGAGACGCCCACGGGCATTTGTTCGGGCTTAATCAAATGTCATAAAATACATAAATAAATAAATAGGTTAAGTATTAATGAATAAGACAATTGTAGCTCTGCTTCCTCATACCATAGCCAAGGGTAGGGGGTGGTTCTATGCAAAAATTCTAAAGGTAGCTGTGCACAGCAGCTTCTTGGGCACTAGTGGTTGAAGGCATGACCTGGTAGAGCAAAGCCAGGTCTTGCAAGCAGGTTCTAGGTGCAATTTCTGAAATCCAGCCCTGTATCAAAATCTCCTTCCCATAAAAGCTACTGTACTGCTTCTTTCAGCTGCAGAATATGACCACTGGGCTTAGCCTTCAACATGGTCTAGTGCCCAACGGGTCTGTGACTCCAAAATTCTATTAAATTAATAATAATATAACCAACATATTTTTTGTTTGAATCGGTTTTATTGTTTTTCAAAAGAGCATAAACATGACCAGGGGTTAACATTCCAGGACCAGTTACAGTGCCAAATATACATCAACATTACATGGAAAACATATTGAGGCAGCATATTAGCACAGAGTACATCATACATAGAAGTGTCACATACAGCAATGAGCTCACGTAGAGGCACTTTGAAAAGCTGTAGGCAAGGACTTCTCAATTTAGGGGGGTCACTACTGAGCGCTTGTGAAGTTCCCGCTACAGGGCCGACGACATATGGCGTTGGCATAGGTGTAAATCCGTAATAAAATCATTAACAGAAGGAGACAACAGGGAGAAGAAAGAAGTGGGGGGTATACAAAAAACAAAAGGAACAACTCTGCCCAACTCAAGTCTCCCTAATGTAATGATGATACTTGTAAAGCGCACTGTTACCCCATCTTGGGGTGTCCTGGTGCTGAAGACTGCTGGGGAACCCGTCCTGGCTTTCCCTGTGAGATAGTCCCTTCAGGGTATCGCCAAGGTGAAACCAGGCATCCCCGGCGTCTGTGGGGGGCCGTTGTAGAGATGAGGCAAGCTTAATGCCCAGAGTTGCCGAGTGTGATCCCTGGTTAGAGTAGGCACCGAGGCGAGAATTATCGAGTCCGTTGACCCTGGTCCATGACCCTGCCGCGTCAGGAATTGAACCCTGGTCCCAGGCCGTTCTCTGCTTCCGGGTCTGCCGCCTCTAACCAGTGAGCCACACCACTCCACTCCCTAGCCTTCCCCATCCTCCCCAATCCCCTAACTGAAGCAACAGTGTACACACTTCCCATCGGGGAGCCCAGCAAATCCTGGACTATGCAAGGGGTGAACATGGTGTTATCGCCTCACTTTGCGTTTGCGATGTGTTGGGTTAGGACTCTACATCTGCTTCTCCTACTCTCGCTATAGTGTCTGACTATTCTGAGTCTGGGTGCTGCTCGCTTTGAAAGTCATGTGATATAGTGTCCCAATTAGCAGCTATAGGGATCTTAAGTAATCCTATGGTGTCTTCTTTATTTTACGCATTACTGGGCCCACACCAGAAGCGATTATCTCCAGGCTACCAGAGGAGGAGGCTCAGGTGACTTCCAACGCCTGGTGATTAAATGTTCAGCCACCAAAAGTTCCAAATCAAGGAAGCGGGAAGTGACCTTTTGCGTCTTACTCCTGCAAAAGAGGCCCAAGATGCTTGTCACTGTTAGACCTTTCGCCGACTCAACCCACAACCACGGAAGCGAGGATGGCCCCACTCATCTGCCCTCTCTCGGCCCGCCACACGCACTGTAGTACAGCGTGACCGCGAACCGGGAAAAGGGAGAAGGTAGGAAAATAAGTAAAACAAAGAAAAAGAAAAGCCAAGGCTCTCTCTTTGTTACAGCTCGGCAGACCCTCCTAGTAGTTGGGGTAAAGGAATCCTGACCTGCAGCCACAAAAGACAAGAAACACAGAACAGAAAAAGAATGTCAATGTATAACCCAGAGCTTCTTCCTTTGCTTCCCTATTCCCACCTATTAACCACATCCAACACACCCCAGTCCCCTCCTTACCTGTGTAACCAATAGAAGGTTTCCGAGAAGAGCAAATAATTCACTTGGCAAATAGAAACCAGCGTGACTTAAATTCCTTTTGCAGGCAATGGGGGAAAAAGTCATACGTCTGACTGAAAAAACCCCTTGCAGGAAAAACACGAACAGTGCGTTATAAGCACAATCTAAATCTGTGGCCACAGACTAACACGCTAACCACAAAAAGCGGGGAGAACAAACTGTACTAAACTTCGGGCACACCGTACCCGGAAGGCTAAATCAGTTCCCACGAAGCAGGAAACCCAAATGCAAAGTCCCGATACTGTCAACAAATCCCGCTGCAAGGCACTCACTCGTTGGGGAAAAACGGACGCTTTTAAGTGCGTTACCGCCGTGCTTCACTCGTTCTGAAAAACAACCGGAGCAGCACCCATCCGGGCGGCTGTCACGAAGCCTCGTGCAGCTGAACGCATCCGTTTGTAGCTCCGCCAGTAGAACGCTCCAAACATACAGATTCCCACGTAGGCTCTTGGCGAACACAAATCCCGACTCCAGCAAGATGCCAACCAGGTTAGAAACCAAGCACAGAGCTCTAGTGCTGGTCGCCTAAATTCACGGAGGGAAAGGGGGCGGGGCTACCGAAAATAGGGAAACAAAGGAAGGACACCATTCCAAACAAAGAAAGAAGAAAAAAGACTAGCCCATGGAGCTAAACCCACACTAATTCCCAACAGTACCTCCCCTCAAAGGCCTCCCCACCGGGCGAGGTTTGTTCGGGTGACGAAGATGGAACAACCGAACCAATCTGGGAGCATGCACTGCAGTAGCAGGTTCCCAGGAACGGTCTTCTGGGGGATACCCTTTCCAATCAATCAAGTACATCAACCTCCCACGTCTCCTCCTGGCATCTAGAATAGCGTTAACCTCGAACTCTACCTCTCCTTCAATCATCACGGGAGGGGGAGGGGGCAAGGTTTGATCAGTGTCGGCATATGGCTTCAACAATGAGGTGTGAAACACCGGATGGATGCGATATTCATCCGGTAGCTCCAGTCTCATTGCCACCGGATTGATCACCTGAGCTATGGGGAAAGGACCCACAAACCTAGGCTGCAGTTTCCTAGGGCCATCCAAATGCAGATTCCTAGTAGACAGCCACACTCGTTCCCCCACGGCATAGGACGGAGCAGGTACTCTATGCCTGTCTGCCTGTCGCTTCATGTCATCCTTGGCCTTTATTAGATGTTCCCTAGCCAAATCCCATATCCTGCTCAAGGCGATCCCTAAGGTATCCACAGCAGGCACATGACCTGTAGGTTGGATGGGTATTGCCCGGGGATGAAACCCCATGGAACAGTAAAAGGGGGACATTCCCAGTGCGGAATGAAAGCTGTTGTTGTACGCGAATTCCGCAAGAGGGAGAGCCACCACCCAATCACACGTTAAGGAAGTCAACAAACATCTCAAGTACTGTTCCATGGTTTGGTTAACCCTCTCTGTCTGACCATCGGACTGGGGATGATAGGCTGAAGAAAGGCAGAGTTTCATATGAAGGGCCTCCCCTAACTCAGTCCAAAACCGGGACACAAACTGGGAGCCCCTGTCAGACACAATGGAGGAAGGTAGGCCATGCAGCCGCACGATAGATGACACAAATATCAAGGCCATTTCCTTGGCTGAGGGTAATTTAGGCAAGGGGATGAAATGGCTCATCTTGGTGAAGGAATCGACCACAACCAGAATCACCGTGCAACCTGATTTCAATGGCAGATCGGTAACAAAGTCCATACTTATCGTATGCCAGGGTGCAGGTGGGACAGGTAATGGTCTCAACAGGCCAGACGGGCAAGAATGTGATGGTTTACTCACAGCACAAATCGGACAAGACGCGACATACTGTTGCACATCCTGGGTCAACGACTCCCACCAAAACCAACGTAAACAGAATTCCCTGGTTTTGTGCATTCCTGGATGCCCAACCAAAGCAGATGAATGACACCATTCCACCACAGAGTCACGTAGAGAGGGGGGTACGAACAATTGCGATCCGTGATACAACAACCCATCCCTCTGTGCACAAGAAGGCATCGACAACCAAGGTGTTAAATCCAAACCCCTCAACTGATCTTTCACCGAGGCCACAAAATCATCCAGTGTGATACTACCTACTATTTTCTCAGAAGGAATAAAACACCCTGAGTCCTTATCGGTTCCCCACTCATTCGGTTTCACATGGATGCGAGATAGAGCATCCGATTTCAGTTGCTGAGCTGCAGGCCGATAGGTGATAATGAAATCGTACTCATTGAAGAATGAGACCCACCTCATCTGTCTGGGGGTAAGGGCCCGAGCAGATCGAAAGAACTCAAGATTCTTGTGATCTGTAAAGATGGTAATGGAATGCCGGGCCCCCCACAGATGATGTCTCCACTCCTCAAAGGACAATTTAATGGCCAGCAGTTCTCGCTCTGCCACCGTGTAATTTCTTTCGGCAGGCAACAAGGTTTTCGAGAAGAATGCTATGGGGTGCATAAATCCGGTCTCTGCCTCTCTTTGTGACAAAACCCCCCCCACAGCACCCAAGGATGCATCGGCTTCAACGAAAAAGGGCAACGCAGGGTCGGGATGGACCAGAACGGGGGCAGAAGTAAACTTTTCTATCAATTGATCCAGAGCCATCTGAGCCACATACGACCAGACAAAAGGAACACCCTTCCGTAACAATACTGTCATGGGGGCCACTATCTCCGAAAAATGGGAGATAAACCTTCTATAGAAGTTAGCGAATCCTAACAACACTTGGACGTCTTTCACATTTTTTGGCACTGGCCACGATGTGATTGCCTCGATCTTCCGAGGATCCATCTTGATACCTTCGACCGAGATCACAAAACCAAGAAACTCGACCCTGTCGGTATGAAACTTACATTTCTCAGGCCTGACAAACAACTGATTGTCTCTCAACGTCTGCAATACCTGCCGAACATGAATAACATGTTCTTCCTCGGAGTTTGAGAAGATCAGTATATCATCTATGTAGACAATCACGCTTACATCCAGAAACTCCCTCAAGATCTCATTGATAAAAAACTGAAACGCCGCCGGGGCATTACACAACCCGAAGGGCATCACACAATACTCATACAAGCCGAATTTAGTCCGGAAGGCTGTCTTCCATTCATCGCCTTCACGGACTCGTATGAGATGGTATGCCCCTCGGAGGTCCAATTTGGTGAACACGGTCGCATGCCTCAGCTGGTCGAGCAACACTGGGATCAACGGGAGAGGGTACTTGTTCTTAATAGTCCCTTTATTAAGCGCCCTATAGTCCACACAGGCTCGTAACCCACCTTCCCGTTTTGGTATGAAGAAGATAGCCGAAGAGGCAGGCGAAGAGGAAGGGCGAATAAACCCCTTAGCCAACATCTCGTCTAAATACTCCTTTAAATGGAGTTCTTCCGGCCCAGATAAGGCGTAGACACGACAACAGGGTAACGTCGCCCCAGGTATTAAGTCAATGCGACAATCAAATGAGCGGTGGGGTGGCAAGTCCCTCGCTCGCCCCTTGTCAAACACCTCCTCAAACTCCAAATATGTTTCTGGGATTGTCTGCACGTCACACCGTAAGCCATCGCCAACTGCACAAGATAGAGGCGTAACCCAATCAGTAGCAACTTTATAACAGCTTTGCAAGCAAAAAACAGAATCCAGGGTGACCGTTCTTCTAAACCAATCGATGCGGGGATTGTGGGATTGCAACCAAGGAACCCCCAATACAACACCAAATGAAGGGGCATCAATCAAATCAAACCCAATATATTCTGAGTGGCCGTTATCACAAATCATACACAAGGGTTCGGTCTGTCTAGTGATGGTCCCTGAAGATAATTCGGTTCCGTCTATCGCCCTCACAGGTTCGGGTTGCTCCTTTAGAATCCAGGGCACTTTCAATTGTTCCGCCAACTTGATGTCCATAAAATTGCCAGTGGCCCCTGAATCCAACAAGGCAGACACCGGAGTCCTGTGGCTGTTGGTAATGACTAAGCAGACGGTTATCATAAAATGTTTAGGGACTCGTTTGACTATACCAGAAACCTGGTAGGAAGGATTCAGTCGATCAATCATCTCCACTTCTGCCGAGGGTTGCACACAAGCCACCACCTTTCGAGAAGACAAAGAAGACGGTTTAACTGTGCAATCCCTGGCATAATGGCCTCCCTGCCCACAATACAAACACAAATTCTGAGTTCGCCTTCTGTTTTTCTCCTCAGTTGTTAAGGGACTTCGAACACCGCCTATCTCCATCGGTTCAGGGATCGTCCTACTCTCTACTGAACTCTTTACCTCTACTCTAGATGGAACCCCACGAGAAAATTGGAATCGATTTTTCTCTCCTCTCCGCTCAGTGAGCCTATGGTTCAGCTTTACAACAAGATCAATGAATTCTACACAGCCTTCAGGTGGATTCACTACCTGTGAGACAATGTCCTTTAAGTCCTCCGACAATCCTTGATAAAATAAGGACGTCCTTTTTTCGGCGGGCCAATGGGTTTCGGAAACCAACCGATTAAAGGTGGACACATATGTCATTAGATCTAGTTTTCCCTGCTTAAGTTTCAATAATTCAGCGTCGCTTGCCTGCATAAACGCGTGTTTAGCAAAGAGACAACGCATCTGTTCTTTGAAAGCCGCAAAGTTGTTCAGAACAGGGTCATCACTCTCGACAAGGGGCACGGCCCAAGACGCCGCAGTACCGGCTAAATAGGATATAACAAACGCCACCTTGGTAGAGTCATTAGGAAATGACGCAGGTCGACACATGAAGTGCAAATGGCACTGATTCATAAAGATGCTATATTTACTGGAATCCCCAGTAAACCTTTCGGGAACAGCCAAAGGTACCGGAGAGGGTGTAGTCACATTCACAGTCAAAGGGGGATTACCAGAACCACTAGTACCCACACCCCTATCAAATTGGAAAGTAGCAGGCTGGACTACGGGAGATTTACCCATTCCCCAAACCGGAGCCTTAACCTTCCCTGCACTCATTTCCTGACGTAGCCCTTGATTCTCCTGCTGTAATTCCTGCACCTTTAGCTGCAGTGCGTTAACCGCCCCTATCAATTCCTGCACAGTAGGGGCCCTTTCATCCACCTCATTCCCATCCTCATCCATACTCGCTCGGGTGGTTGCAATTTCGTGGGCTTGGTTTTCTGTTAGACCTTTCGCCGACTCAACCCACAACCACGGAAGCGAGGATGGCCCCACTCATCTGCCCTCTCTCGGCCCGCCACACGCACTGTAGTACAGCGTGACCGCGAACCGGGAAAAGGGAGAAGGTAGGAAAATAAGTAAAACAAAGAAAAAGAAAAGCCAAGGCTCTCTCTTTGTTACAGCTCGGCAGACCCTCCTAGTAGTTGGGGTAAAGGAATCCTGACCTGCAGCCACAAAAGACAAGAAACACAGAACAGAAAAAGAATGTCAATGTATAACCCAGAGCTTCTTCCTTTGCTTCCCTATTCCCACCTATTAACCACATCCAACACACCCCAGTCCCCTCCTTACCTGTGTAACCAATAGAAGGTTTCCGAGAAGAGCAAATAATTCACTTGGCAAATAGAAACCAGCGTGACTTAAATTCCTTTTGCAGGCAATGGGGGAAAAAGTCATACGTCTGACTGAAAAAACCCCTTGCAGGAAAAACACGAACAGTGCGGAATAAGCACAATCTAAATCTGTGGCCACAGACTAACACGCTAACCACAAAAAGCGGGGAGAACAAACTGTACTAAACTTCGGGCACACCGTACCCGGAAGGCTAAATCAGTTCCCACGAAGCAGGAAACCCAAATGCAAAGTCCCGATACTGTCAACAAATCCCGCTGCAAGGCACTCACTCGTTGGGGAAAAACGGACGCTTTTAAGTGCGTTACCGCCGTGCTTCACTCGTTCTGAAAAACAACCGGAGCAGCACCCATCCGGGCGGCTGTCACGAAGCCTCGTGCAGCTGAACGCATCCGTTTGTAGCTCCGCCAGTAGAACGCTCCAAACATACAGATTCCCACGTAGGCTCTTGGCGAACACAAATCCCGACTCCAGCAAGATGCCAACCAGGTTAGAAACCAAGCACAGAGCTCTAGTGCTGGTCGCCTAAATTCACGGAGGGAAAGGGGGCGGGGCTACCGAAAATAGGGAAACAAAGGAAGGACACCATTCCAAACAAAGAAAGAAGAAAAAAGACTAGCCCATGGAGCTAAACCCACACTAATTCCCAACAGTCACCCACTAGTTTTGTACTGTGCGTCCCATGCAAGCGATCAATTGGGTCATTACGTGCCGCTAGTACATAGTAAGAAGTGGACAGGCCCATAACATGTGGGGGAGGTCAGCATCCAGGAGGTGGCATCTGGGACAATGGGCATCGTCACAATGAAAGTATCTGTATATCTTGGCTGTTTGGACAATGTAGTATTGGATGAGGCAAAAGCGAGCATTGCAGGAACATGGTCTGGGCTCTCTAATATTGCAGCCCACTCTTTATCTGTACACGTATAAGCAAAATCGTCTTCCCAATGTCACACCAGAGATATGAGTGGTGCTGCCATGAGCTGGAACAGGCAACCTGCAAACCTTCGTGTGGGGTGCCCACCTGCCCCATAACATGCAGATATCGGACAGTAAGATGTGTTGGAGGTTCCCTCAACATGTCTCCCGATTTGTTAGCCAGGGAAGAAAATAAAGTGTGTTAAAAGAATTGACCTGGTAGTATTTCCTCCTCCTCCACTAATGTGTCATAAGGCGCCAGTGCGCCATCTTCGTAGTAGTCCCCTAGGGTGTGCAGGCCAGCTTCGAGCCAAGCTGAGAGCTCTACCGGCAAGGTGGTGTTACCACCCCTAGGTGTGCCTAGCAGGGGTAGTGCTAGTCCATATTGGATAGTAGAACGTGCGATGGATAGGCTATGACGATAGCACCTATATGCAACCTCTAGTAGCAATTACTCCAGTGGTCTTTCGCAAGTGCAGGGGTGAAAAAGTTGTAGTATTGCCAAAAGGGTCCAGGCTGGCAACATCATGTCTGAAAGCTGTGACCCCACCATCCATCTGGCCACCCATTGGAGCTGGGAGACAAGATAGGACTGTTTCATATTTGGTGCAGCAAGCCCGCCGTGAACTGCAGGTGAGTACAATTTAGAGAGTGCCACCCTACAGCGAGACTTGTTCCAAATAAACTTTTTCATGGTTCCCTCAAATGAGCAGAAGAAAGGAGGGGTGATATATAGGGGCAGGTTTGTGAAAAAGTAGACTAGCCAAGGTAGGACCACCATTTTGAGTAGAGCTATACAGCCCATGACAGATAGTGTCATGTACAGGAGGTTTGCCAAGTGATTGGGCCAACGACTTTCTGGTGAATCTGAAGAAATCATGCCTCTTGCTAACTCAGGACCTCACTTACATTGGGGCTCGCTTCATGACTCTGTTTGGAAAGGTTTTCCTGCCCCAGGCCCTCTGATCTCTGATGACTGCTTCCTTGATGATGGTTCCTTGGGCCCACTTGCATTTGTATACTGTGGTGAACCGTATTTTGTCCCACTCACTACTGTGTGGCCAGAATTTCAGTAAGGGGGTGCCGGTGTCTGCTCAGGTCAGGGTGGATCTGGGGTGGTGGTTGGACGAGGTGAATCTATCCCGGGTCGTCAATTTTTGGTGGTTCCTTCTCGAGTGGTGACGACCGATGTCACTCTGTTGGGCTGGCATGTTACCCTGGGGGACTCTTCCATCCAGAGCAAATGGTTCAGGGCCTTATGTCCTGTTCTTCAATGATACAGACTATGATTAGGGCTTTAATTGGGCTGGTTCCTGCAGGGGCTCAGCACCGGCTGTTCTGAAAACCAGGTGCTGAGTGTGGTCCCTATCAGGCTCTCCCTTTTTGCCCTCACCCTCAGGATGTCACAAATAAAATTTGTGTTATGCAACTAACAACCATTGACAAAGCTAATAGTTCTGGCGTGTTGTAAGTGTAATGTAACTTGTTGTATCATATATCTGGATGGACAGCCAGAAGCAGCAAAATACCGGTCAGGCGGCACACTATTCTCAGCATAGATTTTCAGTTTACGTGCTTTTCAGCCGCGCCCTTGATAAGCGTGGCTCAAATCCACCCGAGTGACTTACCACATTCACCTATAGTTACTCAGTAAGAAGTCAGCCGGACAGTGGAGAAGAATAAACAAGGTAATTTTATTAGGCCACAAACTCCCATATGAGAGGGCCCTGTCCGACCTCACCCCTAAGAGTGCGCCGAGAGGACTAACTCATATCATCACAGCAATACATTATAACATGGTACAGTGAAGCAAAACACGCCTCTTCTGGAAAAGTACTGAACCCCAGAGAGAAGAACAATGGCATCATACAAGAGGCATCTGCACCTGCAAAGGCAACATTTGGCTATCTCTGCCCAAGGCCGCGGAGCCGGGCCTCAGCGTCTCTGGTGCATGAGAACACTACTGATAAGGAACTTGTTAGTTTCGGCCACAGCTAGCTGAGAAACGAAAACTGCTGCATTAGGGTTTTTCTTATTCCTACGGGAGGGGGGGATGAGCGAGTGCGTCTCGCAGACACTCAAAATGGAGGCACACAAGCTAAGCTAAGGAAACTGAATATCACCCCACGTATAAATGAATAATCATATGAAGAGTAAAAATAACGTAAAGGCATAGATATATACTTCATTAGTTAGACACATGATGCTAACTTGCATATGTAAATGTTAATGGGTGGGGCATCAAAAATTAAACCTATCACCCTTAATTACATCGGTCATACCCCTTTGAGAGACTCCCCCGCCCCCGTTTTTTCATTCCACTTAAAGCTCTGACTATGATCCTCAGCTGTATACAGTAACTGATATAAAGGGGTCCACAGTTAATTGGAGAAACAATCACGTCATCACATGAAATTCATCTCACTTCAGAACTCCTGAAGGCAAACATGTGAGCTGCCCTCAGCTGCCAAACTTTGTGACTCTGACATGCCTCCCGTGGAAGAAGAGGAAGATTTTCCAGATCACTTCGCTGAGGTCAGGGACAGCACAGATTACAAACTACATTGTCAGGCTGTCCTTGCGAGTGAGTCTTTTCCTTCTGGTCTTCACTCAGCTTTGCCTTTATTCTGTCCACTCGCCCTCTTCCTTTCCTGTTTTTCCTTGAACCCACACTCAAAATTTTTTTAGACCTTCTGAACAACGTATTACTCTTTACAGATGAACCAAGTATATATTAATGCTGTGGGGATGTAGTGTCCGAGGTTCTGCCTGACCCACGTGCCAATTGCTGATTGCAGCGTGGGACTTTCCCCTGCAGGAGGGTCGAGAGTGGGGCTTTAAGTGGTCCGGTTCTCACCGGTGCCGAGCACTGGCAGTTTTTAGGTCTCAGCTAGCGAAAGGCTGCGCTTGCACAGTCTCGCTCTGAGACTTTATGTCCTAGAGAGTGGGGCTTGAACCCGCCCCTCTTCTCCATTGGCTGGCTTCCTAGACGGAGGCCAGCCATTGGAGGAGAGGGGCGTCTGTCAGTTCAAGCCCCGCCATTTTCGGATTCCGGATGTGTTTTTTGTGTTCCTTCTCTCCCTGACGTCATAGGTCCTAAACACGCCCCCCATCACGCTGCCTGCACGCCCAAGTCAGCTCTCTGATTGGTTGATCACTACCAAAAGACACTACCATTGGTGTCCCTTATTAACCAATCAGAGGGCCGACTGGCGCGTGCAGGTAGCGTGAGCAGACACACTGTAGACTGTGTTCCACCCTGCACGGGTTCTCCTCTCTACACTGCTGGGCGTGCTGTGAGGAGCCACGCCATTTCCGCCATCTCACCGTCATCCCCCCCCTTCCTCCCCCCTCAGAGGAAAGCTGCTGAAGCGGGGCTGGTTAATTGAGTCCTCTCGGGTCGCTAATTATCTGCTCCTCTCGTCACTTCCTCTCGTCACCTCCTCTCTCCCACCCCTCTTCTCACCTCTCCTCTCCTCTGCTCTCCCCTCACAATTGGTTCGGGGCAAACATTTTTGCATGCAAAGTCCCATCTCGAGATCAGCTGCCAAACTTCAGTTATTAAATTAAATACGCCCGCCTCCGTTTCCTGTAGTCGCCTCTGCCGTAAGAAAAAAAATGCAGAGTTTTATCTTCCAGCCGAGGTCCGCACTAGACCCAGTCGCTGTGTGTGTAAACGCCATCTCAAAACCCCCTCTGAAGAGCGCACCCCAATGTTGACTGAATAGGGGGAGCGCCAACCATAAAGAACTGTGAGTGAAGGGTGTGGAGGAGATCCAGTGGCCTCCTTTGGTGATGCAGAGCTTAGATACGCTGAGAGGGCTGGTGAGGCACTCACCATGTAAAAGCCGCAGACGCAGAGCGGGGCCACCGTCAAGGCTCAGTCGCCCGATGCTCAGCTAGCCCCCAAGACGCCTGCTATTATCAACCACAGTGGACCTGCAATGCATGTGGGTAGCAGGGATGGCAAGCAGGAGCACAGACCAGCGCAGTGCAGCTAAGAATCTCTGGGAGTGTCAATGTCCCAGCGCCAGCGCAATTAACGGGGCCAGCCCAGAGGGCCCAACCGCAGAACAGGAAGCGCCGCGCCAGGGGAGCTGGCTATGGCCCATACAGCCTCACTCACAATCAGCGGGCTGTCTAAGGACACGCTATCCTAGGCCCAGGCAAGTCCCCTAGTCCTACCAACAGAGATGGCCCGCGCTTGCTGCTCTCAGATGCAGGCCGGCCTCAGCACATGAAGTTTCGGTCCCCTACCGCCAATCCGGTAATGGTGAAAAATGCCTATGGGCCTCCTCCGACCTCAGGCTTCCGGCCCTGCGAGCAAGCACCGGGCTATTCAGTGCAGCGCACATCTGCCGAGCAGCTGGAATAGCGAAGAATGCTTCACTGGAAGGCACGACGGCGACCGGTTGAGAAAAGAAGAGCGGCAGCCATGACAAGCCCCCGGTACACCAAACACAGAGAGTGCGGCCACCCACCTTAATAACTAGCAAGGCACAGGGCTCCCCTATTTCTGTAGGCTGCAGCTCGCCACTCACCTCAGCAGGCCACAGAGGTCAGCAAATGTCACCAAAATGTTCCATTTGGGGCCTCACTTGTTGCGGTCACTACGGTGACTGCCTGGGTGGGTGGGTAGCCCTGTGTTCAGAGAATGCTGGCAGGATTTTATGCTTATCCGGCAGAGCCTCTCTAGAGAGTGGCTATCTCACAGCCCGGCTAAGCTCAGCCCCCACACCTCAATATTTAATTTCCTTTTATTAGAGTTGAGTCAATGGTGTTTGCTAATCTTTCTTGTGGCGACATTAATTTACCACCTGAACTCGGCTCGGACATCTTTGTTGCACTTGGCATATCATTGTATGAAAAGTTCCAATCTGGACTGAAACGAATTATTAATTCATATGCTCCATTTGACGTTTGGTGGTTCTGCCCCGGGTTAAGAACAGGGATTTACATTTCATTTGGCCTCACAACACATACCTTCCCGCATAGACATGTTTTTCGCTAGTAACACAATTCTTTCAGCCCTTGTCTCTATCAATGACAATTGAAAAATAGATTAGCCCGCCTCTGTCTGTCCTCTTTGGCACTGAATCGTCTTTCCTCTTAATGAGCCAGACCAATGCAGATTAGACCAGTGTCTCCACTTTTCGCCCGCCATACCGTAATGCGCAGCTGCAGCAGAGCTCGTCAGTCGAAAGAGTTGAGTCATCTCAAACAGCAAGCAGCGTGTGTCGCAATGACTCAAGCTGCAGCAGTCCTCTCATTAAAACATAAGGCAAAGTAAGTAATTATTTCATGTTAACATGCGCTAGTAGTACTGTAGTGTGAAGCAAGTATGTTGTTTTAATGGCTGCGGAACGTGCTGGAAAAGTGCACCTCTCATTTGAGTGAGTCAGGGAGCAAAAGGTTGTTTTTGCCACTAAATCATTCGTTCTTGCTACAAATCTGTGTTTTATTCATCATTGATTTATTTTTGTCATGTCTTTATTGTTGTTTATTACACATTATTTGGGCATTTCTCACAATTTGACTTTCATGGCAGTGTTTAGATGTTTTTCCACACGGATTTGTTTTGTCACAAAAGGATTCGGTTTTGTAACCAATCGGTTAGCATTCATCTAAAACCATTTTGCTGATGTGTTAAATAAATTTGCATCAACAGGTGTGGGCTAGATGAAGGCCAATAACATAACAATCAATATAGGACAATACTTTTGGGGCAGGTTTGGGATGGGCACTTCCTATGTCCCATTTGAATTAAGAAAGCTTAGAGATATCATTCATCTCCTATGGACCTTACGTATGCTGTAGGTTTTACTCATCAAAAAGAAACATATGGCCAGTTAGCACACAAGATGCAAGTATTGTCCTCTTCTAGGTAGAAAGGAAAGTGTTAACTGCCTGACTAGCCTGTGGCTATGGGTCAACCAAAAGATAGGCTTGAGGTTGATTAAGGTAGCTTGTCAGAGCGAGGCAAGAGGCGGGAAGCTCAGGCCACCAGGATTTCAAAATGTATTAACAGGGAATAACACAAAACTGGAATCTCCCTCTTCGTTGCCATCCAACCCATTGGAAATTGGCATCTCCTCTGTTAGGGAATGGGAACGCGCGCCCTGTCAGTTGCTCCTTTGTGTTGAATCATCCTTCCTCTTGAAGTCGGACCAATGCGAATCAGACCAGTGTCCCCACTTTTCACCCACCTGGCATACGGCACAGCTGCAGCAGCGATAGTCAGTCGAATTGACTGAAGAAGCAAGTAGGTGGATCCGGAGGAAGTGGGTGTGGCCTCCTTCTAAAATCTCAGCACCTGGACTTAATATTTTACAAATTAAGCTCTGGACCCAGCTACACCTGAGCGACGGCTTTCGGTAATGTCGAGCTCTCCAGCGCTGGGCTCGGTTCCCTGTAATCTTACTTCCTTACAACCCCTGGATTTACTTTTTTGAAAACTATACTTTCATCTTGGAATGGCTATTTAGATTAACCGCATGTTCAGTGAGGTTTTTTTTTTTTAGTTCCTGCACTTTGTTTGTTTTGCTACTCTTTCCACTGCTTTCAGGTTCGGACAAACTCGGATTGGAACTTTTGCTTGAGTTAGGACTCTTGGGAATCGTATGTAGAGTGCGTATCCCAATGGCCTCTTTGAGGTCCTCCCTCGTGCCCCGGATAGGAGTCCTCCTCCTGGGGATCCTCTGCCCGGGCACTGCGGCCATCTGGATCCTGGAGTCGCCTCCCTTCAACTGCTCTCAGGAGGTGAGTGTTAGCGCTTAGGTGAACATGTTTATTGGCCTTCTGATCTTCTATAGGTTCTTCACTTGTCACCCTGGCAATGAAGTCATTAAGTACATATTCCAACCTCTTATATTTATGGCAAACGTTCCAGAACTCTTATTTACCATTCACATTTATTTTCCTCCCTCACTCACTGCTTTACTGGGGGTTTGCCTCATTCATTACTTCGTTGATGGTCTTTGTCTTGTTTAATCTTCTTCTAGAGGCATTTTCACGATTCTGACCTCGTGTAGGCATCAGCGTGGACTAGAGACTTTGTCTAACCCCCTATGTTTATTTTCATGTGAGGGTAGCTCTTTTTACAAGGGACTTTGCTCGCTCCTTTCTCTTCTAGAAGGGGAGGGTGTTGTGAACTAGCTCCGTGTGTTTCCTGGGGATTTTGCATCCCACTCCTGGTGGTACCTTGACTACCTTCTGAAGGTCTTTTGTAGCTCTGCTTCCCTACTCTTTTGGAGGGAACTTTGCCCACCTTCCTCTTCTTTGGGTGCTTTTGCTCTTTACCCTGTGTTCCTAAGTGGGCTTCCCTCACCCCTTACTTTTCTGAGGTTCACTTTGTATCTCTATTTGTTAACTGAAGGACTTAACTCTTTCCCTGCTTTCTAGCGGGGCTGGTTAATTCATTCCTCTCGGGTGGCCGGGGCACTAATTATCTCCTCCTCTCGTCGCCTCATCTCCCCCCACACCTCTTCTCACCTCTCTCCTCCTCAGCTCTCCCCCTCCCGTCCCGGACAGTGCGCTCCGTACCTGCCACTGGGCTCTGTGTGTGTGACGTCGCAGACAAGGAGGTGAAGAAGGCGCACCACTCACAGCTACGGTAAGCTCGCTTTTCTGGCCTCTGTTCCCTGCTTGTGCGCGATTTTACTGCCTCTGTTACCTGCTTGTGATCCTTTTTCATGCTCTGTTCCCTGACTGTGCTAGTTTTTTCTTGCTCTGTTCCCTGCTTGTGATCGTTGTTTTTTTCTTGCCTCTGTTCCCTGCTTGTGATTGTTGTTTTTCCCTTGCCTCTGTTCTCTGCTTTTGATCGTTTTTTTTTTCTTTCTTGCCTCTTTTCCCTGCTTGTGATCGTTTTTTTTTCTTCCTTGCCTCTGTTCCATGCTTGTGATCGTTTTTTTTTCTTCCTTGCCTCTGTTCCCTGCTTGTGATTGTTTTTTTTTCTTCCTGCCTCTGTTCCCTGGAGTGTTACTGGGCAGAGATGGGCGTGTGGCTGACCTACACTGAGGGAAGCAACGGGTGAGCTCTGGGAGTTGGTGGGGGCCTCGAATAACCCATTTGTAAATAAGGAGACTCCCCGGGTGAGGGTGTGTGTGTGTCTCTGTGGCTTTGTTTGTCTCTGTGGCTTTGTGTGTCTCTGTGGCGTTGTGTGTGTGTGTGTGTGGCTCTCTGTGAGTGTGGCTCTCTGTGTGTGTGGCTCTGTGTGTGTGTGGCGCTGTGTGTGTGGCGCTGTGTGTGTGGTACTGTGTGTGTGGCTCTGTGTGTGTGGTGCTGTGTGTGTGGCTCTCTGTGTGTGTGGCTCTCTGTGTGTGTGGCTCTATGTGTGTGTGGCGCTGTTTGTGTGGTGCTGTGTGTGTGTGGCTCTGTGTGTGTGTGTGGCTCTGTGTGTGTGTGGGGGGGGGCTCTCTGTGTGTGTGTGTGTCTCTGTGTGTGTGTCTATGTCTGTGTCTGTGTGTGTGTCTGTGTGTGTGTGTGTGGCTCTGTGTGTGTCTGTGGATCTGTGTGTGTGTGTGTGTGGCTCTGTGTGTGTGGCTCTGTGTGTGTGGCTCTGTGTGTGTGTGGCTCTGTGTGTGAGTGTGTGGCTCTGTGTGGCTCTCTGTGTGGCTCTGTGTGTGTGGCTCTGTGTGTGTGTGGCTCTCTGCGTGTATGGCTCTGTGTGTGTGTGTGGCTCTGTGTGTGTGTGGCTCTGTGTGTGTGTGGCCCTGTGTGTGCGTGTGTGTGTGGGTGGCTCTGTGTGTGTGTGTGGGTGGCTCTGTTTGTGTGTGTGGCTCTCTGTGTGTGTGGCTCTCTGTGTGTGTGGCTCTCTGTGTGTGTGGCTCTCTGTGTGTGTGGCGCTGTGTGTGTAGCGCTGTGTGTGTGGCGCTGTGTGTGTGGCTCTGTGTGTGTGTGGCTCTGTGTGTGGGTGGCTCTGTGTGTGGGTGGCTCTCTGTGTGTGTGGGTGGCTCTGTGTGTGTGGGTGGCTCTGTGTGTGTGTGGGTGGCTCTGTGTGTGTGGCTCTCTGTGTGTGTGCGTGTGGCTCTGTGTGTGTGTGTGTGGCTCTCAGTGTTTGCGTGTGTGGCTCTCTGTGTGTGTGTGGCTGTGTGTGTGTGGCTTTGTGTGTGTGTGTGTGTGGCTCTGTGTGTGTGTGTGGCTCTGTGTGTGTGGCTCTGTGTGTGTGGCTCTGTGTGTGTGTGTGGCTCTCTGTGTGCCTCTGTGTGTGTGTGGCTCTGTGTGTGTGTGTGGCTCTGTGTGTGTGTGTGGCTCTGTGTGTGTGTGGCTCTGTGTGTGTGGCTCTGTGTGTGCGTGGCTCTGTGTGTGTGTGTGTGTGTGGCTCTCTGTGTGGCTCTGTGTGTGTGTGGCTCTGTGTGTGTGTGTGGCTCTGTGTGTGTGTGTGGCTCTGTGTGTGTGGCTTTTGTGTGTGTGTGGCTCTGTGTGTGTGTGTGTGTGGCTCTGTGTGTGTGTGTGTGTGTGGCTGTGTGTGTGTGTGGCTTTCTGTGTGTGGCTCTGTGTTGTGTGGCTCTGTGTGTGTGTGGCTCTGTGTGTGTGTATGTGTGTGTGGCTCTGTGTGTGTGTGTGGCTGTGTGTGTGTGTGTGTGTGTGTGTGGCTCTGTGTGTGTGTGTGTGTGTGGCTCTGTGTGTGTGTGGGTCTGTGTGTGTGTGTGTGTGTGTGGCGGCTCTGTGTGTGTGTGTGTGTGGCTCTGTGTGTGTGTGTGTGGCTCTGTGTGTGTGTGTGTGGCTCTGTGTGTGTGTGTGTGTGGCTCTGTGTGTGTGTGTGTGTGGCTCTGTGTGTGTGTGTGGCTCTGTGTGTGTGTGGCTCTGTGTGTGTGTGTGTGTGTGTGTGGCTCTGTGTGTGGCTCTCTGTGTGTGTATGTGGCTCTGTGTGTGTGTGTTGGGCTCTATGTGTGCGGCTCTGTCTGTGTGTGTGTGTGTGTTGGGCTCTGTGTGTGGCTGCGTGGGGCTCTGTGTGGGTGCGTGTGGCTCTGTGTGTGTGTGGGTGCAAATGCAATAGGTCTCGCATTTGCGGGAGATTAAGCTATTGGCATTGTAAATGACCATGCCATTTGTTTATGTTTTAAAAACAAAAATAATGTCATGAGCAATGCCAATAGCTCTAACTTTAGCAAAGACGAGACCATTGCATTGTAAATGCTTGTTTAAAAGGGGCCTCGAAAAAGGTCTCTACCGGGCTCTGTTTTGTGCATTGGCACTTTTTCCGGACTGCAGTGACAGCAGACTGCTGTCACTGCAGTCCGGAAAAAAACGTACGCCCTGTGTCAGGGCACAAAACAGAGCCCGATAGAGACCTGTTTTAAGACAGCAGGCACATCGATGTGAGATGTTCACACTGCTCACTTCCCAGGAGTGGAGAAGTTACGACATGCCGTCATGCCAGTTGAGCGCTGTAGGGGAAGGGAAATCCTTTTAAGAGAGTAATGTTCTCTCTGGATTTCCCTTCTGTTTTTGAAACTCAGGAGCAGCAAAATTGTCGTGGTGTCGCCAGTGCTTTAAGTGGAAGCTTTTTCATTATTATATACAAGCTATAGTTTTGTTGCTTACTTATCTTATGCAACTAACAACCATTGACAAAGCCAATTGTCGTGACTTGTAGGTGTAATGTTACTTGTTGTATCATATATCTGGATGCAATGACAGAAACAGCAAAATACCAGTTGTGTGGCACACTATGCTAACCACAGATTTTTAGCTTAAGTGTTTTAAGCCATTCCTTAATTACATTGGCCACGCCCCTTTGAGAGACCCCCCCCCCAGTTTTTTCAATTTAATATGCACCTCAAGAGGTTATGTTGGGGATCATATACTTTCACTATGCCGACTGTGTATCCAAGTTACTGATAAGTGAGAATGAACCCCAGTGATGTTGCACTTGACACACAAGGAGGCAATTCATATATTGTAGAAAGCACAGCCAGCTAGTTCTGGATTTGGAGGTGGGAGGAAAATTCTGAGAAGTGGCAATCCTCTTTTTAGTGACTTTAGTTAGAGCTGACGAAGGGACATCCAAGCTTAAATGTGCTGGAAGAAGTTTCCATGGTGAATTGTGTCTCATGGGTCGCTGCCTACACAGGAAATTGTTCAGACCCTTTGCATTTATTCGTATCGCCACTGGATGGCGCCATCACCTTAAAAAAATGTACAGACCATTTGCTGTAGTTGCACATCGACACTAGATGGCGCCATTGTCTCAAGAAAGTGCCAGTGCCGTGTTAGTACTATGGGGGACCTTACTCTTGATCAGGTCTCAAACAGTAGGGAAACATTGAGAGTTGGAAGACCTCCAGGACATGATACATGGTTGTAAAAATGTTCAAATATTTACTTCCTACGGGGGTTCCTGTATGTGGCTATGAACCATCTGACGAAAGAACGTCTACCCACACGGGCTCCTCAGCTCACCCAGAGGTCGATTCCCAAGGGGTAGCTGTTATTTGTTGCCCCTCTTAAATACTGGTACACTGGGGGTCGTTATTTATAAGGAGCGATAAATTACCCCGTTTATGAGTTAAGCCTGCAAAATAGTGCATGGTGTGTTTTGTACCAACATTTGAATATCGTCATATTTACCAGACATTTTACCCTGGTAAATGTCAGTAGGTTTGACCTGCTGATCTCTACCTGAGGGAAACTCCAGAGGCATGGAATTACTCTGCATATCTTGTCATTGTGAGCATTGAAGAGCTTAGTTGGTGGAAAAGAAGTGGCAGTGCCCTCGGCAGGAGGCCACTGCAGCTTACACCGCCCATTGCCCCTGCCAGAGCTGCCAATGACAGTATCAACACAAACTTCTAACAATTTAATTACACTCCTACAAGTGTGACAATTCAGACTATTCAAGGCCCTTAAAGCTATAAGTTAGGTTTGGTTACATATATTAGTCATTTTTAATGTATATTTATTTCATAAACAACTTGTTGTGCTCATCTTTAAGTTTGGAACCTGTGCCACCATGTGGCTGACTCATAAGGACCGAGCACCGGAAACCACCAGCTCAAATTAAGAGGTGGATCTCTGCCATACACAGGGATTGTACAATTAAAAAGCCCTCATAACCGCAGCCTTGGAAAGCAAGCCATACTTGTTTCCTGGCTGCAAAGTCCAACATCTAGAATTTGTAGCCCTTGGTTTCAGTGATAAACCCTCCCTGAAGCCTGATACCGAGACCTCTAGTAAGCTATTTTCCTTAACTGTACTTAAGGGGTCTAGGCATTACCTCCCTTCTCCCTTTCTCATCACAGTGTTTATTCTGAGGACACTGAAGGCATCAATTGAAGGTAGCAAGGGGTAAACATGGCACTGCCTTTGCTACCTCTGGTCACAGGGGTCCAAATTTCAGCAGCAGGAAGAGACAGTACTTTACACTCCTTGCACTTACCTACAGTTTTCTGACTGTAAAGTAAAATCGCTTCTACATCAATACGTCCATCCTACCCCTCCCTTGGTGTGCAAATCCAAAAACACTTGGCAAATACTTAACAACAATATAGCGGAAGATTTTCAAAATTATCAAGAAAACCAAATTCTAAAATTGCTTTATAGACCCAATCCTGGGTAACACTGCCAAAGACCTTTATACTCCCATGCTCCCTTAAAGGACAACATTGGCCAATCACTCCATCAACCAGGCAACATTTCATGACTGCCTCAAAAACTGGACAAGTAACCCATCTCCTGAAAAAAACATACATAGATACTAATGTAGGATACCCGAGGTCCCTGCAGGGGACCCCGTAGGAGGGCAGCCCCCGTAGTATTTCCGTGAGCAGCCGGGCAGCCCATCACAGGAGGTGGCCGAGACCCCTAGGCCTGCCAGTAAATATATTACATTGTAACAATACCAGTAAGAAGGCTAGACGCTTGCCTCAGTTAAAGGCTTATTTAAGAACTATTATGGCAAAAACATGGGGGCGGATTTATGTTGGTAATGCGCCACGTTTGCGTCACGCAACTGCGGCGTAATCGTGGCGCATCCCTACGGCCAATTTGCAACGTGACGCATCTAGGCAGATGCGTCACGTTGTAAAGCCCTGCGCCACATGTGGGCGTTCCGGTGCAGGGTGGGCGTTCCGGGGCAGGTGCGCTTCGCAAAAGTGGCTCAGTTAAATCTATAAGATTTCACTCAGTCACTTTCAGGCCAATGCTGCGTCAAAACCCTGCACCTGCTTGAAGCAGGCGTAGGGCCTGACGCAGCATTGGACAGATAGGGCACCCCCGAGCCTTGCTGGAGCTGCGTCGCGCTGGCGACGCAACTCCAGCAATGCGCCACCTTTACAGCACAGATGCGTCACGCATCTGTGCCGTTTTTGCACCATGGTGCGCCGCATTCTAAATGCGGCGCACCATGGGTGGCGGAGCTGCGGCGCAAAATAACTGGTGCATCCCTGGGGATGCGCCAGTTATCATAAATCTCCCCCATGGAATATAGCATGATTAAAATTAGCCTCAATGCACCTGATCATAGTAAACAGAACGCTGTAGAGTTCAATAGTATATACAACATAGACCTGCCTGCTAGAGTGTGAAAGAGGGTTTCGTTATGGTGGTAAAAAATCCCCTTTATAGGACCTCAGACAAGAATCGCACACATTACACAAGTATATAGTTCGCAGGCGATGCAGCAAGTAGCAACAGGCGACAAAAAACATTTTACTTTAAAATATATTCAAGGATTATCTCATAAGACCAATACATTGGATTTAGGGGTCCTCAGAATGCATCCAGGGACGCGATTTGTAACATTACTTACTGGGTGGTTTGGGACTGATAGGTTGTCCTGGATAGGGACTCCTCATTTACATAGACTAGGAATCCTTCAATCGCCGCATCGATGATCGACAGGCGTCAAGAAACATTTATTGTAGAAATATATTCAAGGATTGCCCCATAAGAACAATACATGGGATTTAGAGGTCCTAAGAATGTATCCAGGTTAGGCTGTTCTGGGACAGGGACATCCTAGTGCGAAGAGTAGGAAACTTCCAACCTTTCGTTAGGGACACCTCAGTTGCAAAGACTAGGAACCCCCTTCATTCGTTCCATGGGGATCTCACAATTATTAGAGTGAGGGCATCAACAACTTGTAAGAGCTTGTCTTTAGTTCTCTGCTTACGTCTGCCTTGGCGAATAGTGCTTGTAATTCTCGTCCTTCATGGGTATCCGAGTGAGATAATCTGGGAGCTCATGCAGTAAGCAGGTATCTGCTAAAGTAATATCTTATAGTGCAAATAATCCCTCACAGTCATGCCTTTGGACGCCAGGTCTTAATAACAAGACATTCGTGCACAGGGGAAACCACTTACGGCAAAACAAAATCAAGTAGTATAAATAAAACCATTAAACTTTGCAAGTTCACTGCCAACCCTGAGTATTTCAAAACAGATCCCCACCTGGCGTATCTAGGTACTCCATCCTAGTCCAGTTCACTATCTCGCACCACCTATCAGAAATTGTAACAGCAGCTGGAAGCGGCGCAGTAGATGTATAGTCTTCAAAATAAATAGAATTATTTATATTAAAATCTGGTCCACAATCCTGACCTGAGGCAAATTTTAAGTAGGGGTTAGTCTGTCCCGAGAAGGAGAGCTTAGACAACAATTTTAGGTAGGGAAGGACGTAAGGAAAAAACAGTAGTGTCCCTTAGCTGCACAACATGATATAGGCTCTTGGTTAGGTTAATTGCTCCAGCCACCTGGGTCCAACGACCCCCCAACGGGGCGACGTAGGGGACAGGTTAGGTTAAGTTATCAGTATCGGGTCCATCCAGGACAGAAAAACCTCCAACGTGGGGTCAGAGCATACCATGGCCTATTGATGGATGGATGCCGGAGTGTTTGGCAACACCTGTACTCAGGAATGGCCAACCATGGCTTCGCCAGGATAGGGATAGCCTTCTCATCACCTGGAGCAGGTAGAGGAAAAAACTGGTAGAAAGGTTAGAACCAGTCGGCGACTGCTGGAAGCATTGAGGGGGGACCCAAGCACATGGAGTAGTGAGCTGGGTTTGTGTGGCCGCTGGTGGTCAGAATTGTCACCTAGACCTATATGTAGGGCTCGGCCTGCTGCATGCGAAATCCATTGAATGCGGCGGGCTGGACCTGGGGGAAGCGCTAGAGGCACCAAGTTGCAAATAGAGGAGATCCAGGGAGCTAAGTGGTGGGGGCTCTGGGTGCAGCAGTCGCCACACCCAGGGCTGTGGAGGAGTTACAGGGTGATCCCAAAAACAGGAAAGGCGCAGGAACAGGACCTGAAGCCTCCAGTGCAAAGCGCACCGTGCATAAGTCATACATGCTCCAAGGGGTCCTTCTTGGGAACTTGGGGTACGACGGCGCCCCATTAGTCCTTAGGGCGGTTGTAAACCTGAGCAACCGGGGGCTTGCCATATAGAGCTCCGCCCGGCTGGGGAAGGTGTGAGTTAACTCTCCCTTGTTCAGAGGGCAGAGCGGGTGGATGATAGGTCCACCGCTGGGAGGAGTTATCCTCCCTTGTTCAACACCGGGCTATGGCCGCTGGTGTTTCTTTGGCTAAAACTTCAGGTACCTTGCAACGAGGGGTTGCGGGGCGGACGGGATCGCCTGTAAGATAACCCACCTTTTATATGTATAACAAATAAACCTGCAGGTTCTTCATTCCAATAACTGGTATCTGTGTGTTATTTGGGTTTGGGGCTGTGGGCAGCGGCGTACCGATGGAGATACTATGTAGGATGCCCCAGGTCCCTGCAGGGGACCCCGTAGGAGGGCAGCCCCCGTAGTATTTCCGCGGGCAGCCGGGCAGCCCATCCTCGGGAAGGGGGGAGGGTGGGGGTTGGCGCGAGCTAGGGGGCTGGATAGGGGGTGGGGCCAGGGAGGGTTTATAAGGTTGGCCCCTCCTATCACGCGCCCTCTTTACTGCTGCTCCCCTCCTTAGATAGGTCGCACCTCTGGCTGCTCCCTGCAGCAGTCCGGCCGTAGGCAGCCCCCTCCCCGCCCGGACTCCAAATCCCCTTTTCATCTCCCCTCCCTACCGCTCACCCGCTGAAAAGGGGGGAAGTGGGGAGGGGGACAGTATTGATGTATTAATGTTTGTCTCTTGTTGCAGGAGGAGTTACAGGGTGATCCCCAAAACAGGAAAGGCGCAGGAACAGGACCTGAAGCCTCCAGTGCAAAGCGTACCGTGCATAAGTCATACATGCTCCAAGGGGTCCTTCTTGGGAACTTGGGGTACGACGGCGCCCCATTAGTCCTTAGGGCGGTTGTAAACCTGAGCAACCGGGGGATTGCCATATAGAGCTCCGCCCGGCTGGGGAAGGTGTGAGTTAACTCTCCCTTGTTCAGAGGGCGGAGCGGTGGATGATAGGTCCACCAGTGGGAGGAGTTATCCTCCCAGGTTCAACACCGGGCTATGGCCGCTGGTGTTTCTTTGGCTAAAACTTCAGGTACCTTGCAACGAGGGGTTGCGGGGTGTACGGGTTCGCCTGTAAGATAACCCACCTTTTATTTGTATGACAAATAAAACTGCAGCTTCTTCATTCCAATAACTGGTATCTGTGTTTTATTTGGGTTTGGGGCTGTGGGCAGCGGCGTACCGATGGAGATACTATGACCTAAACAACTATCATCTCATCTCCAACCTGCCTTTGATAACAAAACCCAATCAAAAGTGTGTAAAGAAGCAACTCACTCACCACATCAAAAACAACAACCGTCTAGACAAATACCAATCTGATTTCAATCAGTGCAACGGCACAAAAACAGCATTATTACAGTGGCAGAATCCTAGATTCAGGCAAATGCTGTGTCTTAATTCGTCACAAATCTCATCGGCCTTCAACACGGTTAACCACCACATTCTTCTAGACATGCTTCTATACCGAATGGGCATTGATGGCATGGTCCTTAAATGGTTTGATTCATTCCTCGTGGGCAGGTTGCAGAGGATAAAAATTGCTGACTGTCTCTCAACACGAGTGGTGGTTGAGCAAGAGGCACCGCCAAGGGTCTATCCTTACCTCAGGCCAATTCAACCTGTAGATCGAACCACTTGGAGTCATCCCTAAGAAACCATAGATGTTCCATCATCAGTATGCAGATGAACAATAACTATATCTAAAGGTGTCCTCACCAAACGACCTCTCGCACCTCACCATCACCCTAAGTTCTGGTCAACACTAGTTGACTTCTCATCATCCAAAACTGAACCCTTCCAAAAATGTATTCCTCCTCATCTCCCATTCTCCCCACGTCCTTTAGAATCCTGGATGGACACACTCAACATCCTCAACAGTAAACCCACCAGTGTTGACAATTCCAAATCCCTCGGAGTCATCCAAGACAAGAAGCTCAACTTACATTCTCAAAGCAGCACCATGGCCAGAAATGTACACTTTTAACTGTGTCCGTCACTGCATTCCAGACCAAGATCTGGTATATCTTGTTCATACACTGGTGCTCTCTATAATCATCTATTGTAACTCTCTCCTAATTAGTCTCACGAAAAACCATATCACCCCCAGAAAACGATCCTACGCTCTGCAGCACGCTTCGTCTATGGGACCAAAAGGGATGACCATTTCACATCTTCTCTGGTTTCTCTCCGATGGTCGCCCATTGAAGCAAGGGCTGTATACAAGACTGCTTGCACCACCCATAACCCCGCTAAACACATCCACTCCCCATTACCCGGCAAACAAACTCATGCTTTCAGAAGGTTGTAGACCATTGGGAAATGTTGAAGCATTGCTACTAGAACCCTGACCTTCACAAAGGAACAACCCCTGGCACAATCCTTCTCGGGTAGCGCCGCCAGAAGTTGGAACTCACTACCTCTAAACTTGCACACTATGACCTTGCTAGTGGCCTTCAAAATGGAACTGAATACCCCACTCCTTCAATGATATTTTAATTTTAGCGGAAACATTCCAGCTAATCCTCTCCAGTGAGAACCTGTTCCCTCACCTCTTGGCACAGAACTGCACCCCCTCCATTTCATCAGGCGCTTAGAATCTTTTCACTGCTGTATATACTGCTTGTATATTTTGTCTGTAATGATTTACTACTTTGTAATCCTTGATTTTATGTAACTATATCTGGTAACATTTGGTCATTTTGAGCCCTTTGTAACTACCCATGTAACAACATATGTCCACTGTAAAGCACTAAAACACCTTTGGGTAATGTATGTGCTATATAAAAATGCATAAATGAACGCCTCAGCAATAAATAGGAGGAGCTTTTGAGGGGTGAATTGTGGGACAAGGGTCAACCTGGTGATGTCATGGGGGGCTCAAAGTTTGAGTGATGTCACTTCCTCTACTATGGGAAGTTTGCTAAATCAACCTCTATGGAGGACACAACAAAGCTGGCAAGCAGCAGACGAACACCTAAGCAAAAGACAGAAACAGGTATACACCAGAATGCAAAGCAGCAACAGTGTTGGTCATACCAGAACCATCTATGGCGATACAGTCTGAACCCCTGACACCTCAACCCCAGCATGGAGCATACAGAGGTATGTGTTTTGCACTTGCCCAAAAGAGGGGTGCTTTGTGTGATACGAAGGGGGTAAACTTGCCGGGTCAGCTTGCTGTTGCTGGCCGCCCAAAGGCATTTGCTTGTTCTGGTGCTGAGGTGTGGGGGTACTCACCGTTGGTCTTCCCCGCTGCCACTGCCTGCTTCCACCTAAGTGTGCGGCCGCCGAGGGGGGAGACTACAACCCCCAGGAGTCCTTGCGGCCTGATGCCGCCTACGCCTACATTGCGCCCGGTTGGGCTTAAAAGTCAGACAGAGCTCCCGCGTCGTGGGACACGTGCGGGCAGCGCCGGGATAAGCCCAGGACAAGGGCGGGGCCATCTGCAGCCTTCAGAGGCCGTTTTGAGACCAGGCTGGGCCACCCCTCTTAATATTTCAATTTTGAACACCTTCTGTGGAATTGTGAGAAAGGCTTCGGGGCAATTTATTTCTTGAAACAGTTTACAGTTCTGTAATATATGTTCTGCCTAATACTGACAATCATGGACACTCTGTGAATAGTGGCTTGGAATATTAGCGGGTCACTGTTTCAGGCTCCAACTTTTACGATATTTGTGGAATAATAGTTATTTATATGCAAGTTCACCTTAATCATTTACATTGTTATGGCATAAATTCATGGTAGTATCCTGTAGCAGCTTGGTATAGTTTCTTGCGTGGCCATTGTAAAAACCAAGTGCTGCGGTTCTGCAACAAGTTAACCTGGTTTTATTTTTTTTCTTTAGGTTAACTTGTCGTATTAGTCTCTGACTCTTACCTGTTTTGTGGAATTTATTATACTGCCTATTCAATTGATCATATTTTAAAAATGAGTAAATGAAAAGCAGGTGTGGGTCCAGGAGTGGTCGGAACCCTAGAGGCCTTTTTAATTAGGGCAGAGTCAGTTCTCACCAAAGAAATTATTTTGTCTGAGCGTAGGTTATCCCTGGACCCCTCACATGGCAGGCTCTCTATTACCCGCGCCTTCCCAGACACTTCGATTGCCACTACTCACACCACCCCACCTCCTGAACAACAAAGGAGTTTCCCGATGGAGGCTGACACATCATTACTGAATGAAACTAGGCTTTCAGGGAGTCAAGAACAGGTACTTAGCCCCGTTAATTACAGACTACGGGGAAGGGCACAGAAATAAAAAGTAGTAACTACTCGCCCTAAGAAAGTCAGTACCACAGCAAAGCAAAAACGGGGATCCAGACAACCTGGGAATCCAGTGTCAGGCAATAAGGGGGTGACAGCAGGCGGGCAACTTGAGCCAAATTTCGATGTGGGCTGAAAAAGATTGGGGGGGCTAATTCTTCCAGCCGTAACCAGAGTGGCTGTAAAAAGGGATGAAAACACAACAAAAGCCTCATTTACAAGTACACAGTCTTTTAAAAACCTGTGAAGTACTCGGGTGCGGCTGCAATTAGACTTCGCCAGCCCGCGAAGCTGTCTCAGCCCGGGCTGACACAAACCACGGGGGGGGGGGCTGAAGCCCGGTGAGCCCAAAGGGTGTTGCGCGCCTGGGTGACAGTGGCAGAAATACATGATATGGGTAATGCCACGCAGAGAGATTTAACCAATCACGATCAGATTAATGGTGGGGTACCAGCTGCTGATCCCGTAGAAGGGGATTTTGGGGGAATATTAGAGACTATGGTAAATACCCTCTTAGAACCTATAGTACAAAAAATGTGTGGGGTGGAATCAAGGTTATCGAATTTAGAACTAATGTTAGCTAACTTTTCGAAGGTTACAGATACAGCAAATTTACAAAAGTCCAAAACTCAAGTGCCGATTGTGAATGAAAGTGTGGGGCGAAATAATGGCGAGGAAGCCGATAATGTGTCAGCTTTAGCTAATAGCAGGCCCCAGGCAATAGGGGGCGTAAGTAATATCAGGGTGGATACTGGAGATAAAACAGATTTAAGACAATCTTCCAATGTCAGAAGTACCTCTTCTTTGCCGCAGTTAAACAAGAGGTCGGAGGAGGGGTCTTGCGTGCCTCTGAGATCATCAACTATTGATCTCCCGCCAGAAGCCAACCCATATGTAGTTATACTGAGGCATGTTCCTGCCCTCCCACCAGGAAAGAGTGAAAATTATGAACAACTGCTGAACAAAATAAAGTATTGGTTTTCCCAGAACACCTTAGACGGAACAAATTTAACTAATCATATAATTATGGCACGCAGGGTAAACTATATCGGTAGATCCAGTAAACAAGGGACGGGAGACTGTATTATAATTAATTTTGACAACCCCTATACTGCAGGCCGAATCCTTTCAAGAGGTTCTAGTCTACAGCCAATAATGGGCACTGCAATTCGATTATTACCTTTGGGGTTCTTTTATAGGTCACTATCGCGGAGGGACGCGGTGAGTTCTGGCAGGCATGGAGGAACACTATCAGGGGGATGGTTGGTCAAGGCCGAGATCTTTATATTACCCAGCTACCTCAATGACACCACAGTTACCACCAAACAGGCAAAGCAACACTGGGTATAGAGTGCCAGTAAATAATAGATACAAAACTTTGTCTGGCATGGAGGCCTGCGACTGTACCTTCGGGGGTGGGGGGGCGGGAGGTCACATTAGGAACTGATGGGGCCGATCAACAAAGGGGGAGTTTGAACAATTTTATCTCCTGGAACATAGCGGGGTTGGCTGTTAAGTTAGGGGACCCTAGATGGATAGCTTATGTGAAGCAATTTATGATAATTTGTCTACAGGAAACTTGGTCGGTAGAGTGTGACCTCTTTTTGGAAGGCTATAAGGCTTACTTCATCCCAGCCATAGCATCCAATAGGGGGAGACCAAGGGGGGATTGGTCATCTATGTTTACGTAGCTGTTGCTTGTAAATTCCATGTAGTACCCACTTCACATTTAGGTATCCTTGCACTAACAATACGTAGGGGGACCTACATTGGGGGATAGTAAATTTTTTTAATTAAATTTCCCCCCACTCCGATCACAGCAATATAACGGCTTTGAGTGATTTAATTAATAACTCCATGAGTCATAGCCTACATAACCTTATGGTTGTTTGTGATTTCAATATTCATCCATGCGGCAACCCGTTATTATTATGTATTTCTAAGTTGAGCTGCCCTCGAATGCATGGATTTCATTTTGAGCACTCGGATGAAGGAGAATGATTAAATGACATGATTAATGACCTAGATCTGACATCTACCATGGCTATAGCGGATCCCCATACCAGATTCATGGTGCTCACATTTAAGGTTCACGGGAATGGGACTTTTATTGATTTTGTCTTAATCTCATCATTAATGCAATCATTTGTACGTACTTTTTTAAAGCGAATTTCGTGACCATAATCTCCTATGTCTTCACTTAACTGGCCCTTAAGCAGTCAAAATATGGGATACCCCTAAATTGGGCCTACTGCGTACAACTGATGGAAAACGTAGATTGAGATGGTCGCAAGTAACTCTGGAATTAAACTTTAACAATATTAAAATCGCTTGTGTGTACGAAATAGCTTTTTGTCCTCAGGGTGGGCATTCACCCACAAAGGTATTAGTGGCCTTTAAGGCTATCACAGAAAAGGTGACTGAGTTTCTATCTGCACCAGTTAAGAACCAACACGTGTGGGTCCCAGATGGTTTGATCATCAATCTTCGAAGACAGCAAAAAGATTGAGGGAAGTTTTAGCTATCAAACCAAGAGTTCAAGCCGATGTCACAGTGTGTCGCAGGGAATATAAAGCAGTTTTAGCTACATGAAAGGGAGCTTTAAGGGATGAAGCATGGGGGGAGCTAGTGGATCCTGAAACCCTCAGCAATACCTCAAAATTTTGGAGCGTGCTTAATAAACCACTTTTTGATCAGGAGGCGGGGGAGGCCTTGAATGCTACATATCTAAGGAGGAATGGGAGGCCCACTATGAGCAGATGTTTGCTTGTTCCTCTGAGCGGATCGACAGGCCGTCACCTGGCCCCCATGCTGTAGAGATAAAGTTTGGGAGGGGTGAAATATTGGAAGGTATTGCAGGCTTAACAGCTGGAAAAGCCCCTGGTCCGATGGGATTCTCCCAGATCTTTTTAAGTCTGATCCCTCTTTTTGGGCTCCAATATTGGAGTCTGTTTTTAACGCTGCGGCACAACATGGTTGCCCTCAGTCATGGGCAACCTTTACCATAGTCCCCGTTTTTAAAAAAGGGACAAAAGTAGCCCACACTGTTACAGACCCATATCACTTATAGATTCTGTGGTGAAAGTAGTGGGGAGGGTTCTCCTGCAGATTATGGGCAGAGAACAATAAGATCATGTCCGATGTTCAGTATGGGTTCTGTAGGGGGCGATCTACCACTGCCCAGTGCCTCAATCTTTTTTTGATATTGAGTAAGTATACAGTGGTCCATCAGGGACTATTCCCTTTGTCTTCATGGACTTGTCCTCAGCTTTTGACTGTGTGAACAGGAAGAAGCTCTGGCAGTCCATGAGGGCAATGGGGGTTGAGTGTGGTATTGTAGACTTTTTAGAAGACATCCATAGGTCCACTAAAGCAAACGTCAGGTTCTCTCAGGACCTGAGTGTCACAAAGGATTTTAATATTGAAAAAGGGAGTCCGACAAGGATGTATTTTGGCTCCCTTTTTGTTTAACTTTTACATTAATGATCTAGATAGCGTTTTTAGGGGGTTGGGGGCTGATTGCCCCAGAGTAGGACGGCGTGGGATTCTGGGCTGTTATATGCGGACGATGCGGTCCTCATATCCAGGACGGAAAGGGGTCTACAAGCACTTCTAACCGCCTTTGATGCTTTTATGTCAGACAGGGACTTGACAATAAATATCACTAAATCCTATATCATGCAGGTAGGGCTGCCTCCAAAAAAGAATTTCCAATTTAAAGTAGGAGATGCTAAAATTCCCCTCACTAGCACGTTCTCGTATCTAGGGGTCCTTTTTGATAACAAGCTGAAATGGGGCCCTCATGTTTTGAAAAAGAAAGGGGACGTTGCTAGGGTGAATGCAGCAATTTTTAATTTGGATCCAAATTGGGGAAAAAGCCCATTGGAGCAATGTTGCAAGTTTATAAGGCTAAATCTGTGGCTACTGCAACTTACGGCAGTGATAAATGGGGGTATAACGTGGGAGATTGTTTACAAACTGTGGAGAACGTTTTTATGAAATGTTTATTGTGTGTCCCACGAGGAACATCAAACCTAGTTGTCCATGAGGAACTGGAGATCCAGTTTGTTAGTGACGTATTTTCCCTGCGCCCTCTGACTTGCTGGTTAAAAACGTGGTTAAACCCAGGTATCCCCTTGACCCATATGATCCTAAAAGACTGCCTGTCACTGGACAATTCGACCGCAGTACCGTGGTTGAACTACATCAGGAAAGGCCTTGTAGGTCTAGGGCAGGGGGAGGTATTTGTCAACCCTGAACGTATCAAAAAGGGAAACGTGGAGGCAATAAAAACGGCCTTCCTCCAAGAAAAAAAAAAACTGACAAGGGAAGCCAATGAGGTACAGAAACCTAGCGTTCGGACATATATCATGTTAAAAACAACACCAAATGTAGAGCCTTACCTCTTGGGTACTTTGTCCACGTATGAGAAATTTCTACTAACCAGGTTTGGTATGAAATTGTTTCATCATATGCTTGTAAGACCAAAATGTTTTATTTATAATAAAGTGGCAGCTCCCTGCGGCTGCGACGGAAAGTCTCCGCAGGATATGCTGCATTTTACTTTTTATGTAAATTGTATGAATTCCCACGCAAACGCTATCTGGTCCCTCTTTTAAAAAAACTTAACTTTAGCCAGGTTCGGCCAGCCATGATGTACTTACAATTACTGAATGGAGATTGCATATTTTTTATATTAGAATTCCTAAAATCAGCTGCTAAGTCTAGGAAGTTTATGGACTTGTAATGAATTCTTTTTTAATTTTTAATTAATTATTTATTATTTGTATGCTGCTATGGAGGTCACTTTAATAACGCACTGTCACTTTTTTTTTGCCGTTTCAATGTACTGTATCAATTTTCCTTTGAGTGTTCTAAATTATCTGTTGATTGGTTATTGTTGCTGATAGCATCTTACATAATGAATTTTATCTTGATGTATTTGTTCGTGTAACTTTTATGGTTTGCAACTTAAACCGAATAAAGTTTCTTTGAAATTGAAATTGAGGTATTCTTCCAGTTTTCTTTTGTACTGATTTTCACAGATGAAAAATAATCTGTTACCCTTTTAACGTTCTTTTATAAAAATGTAAATACATGACAAACGCATCTTTTGATTATAGTACCAAACCTTACAGGTGATTGAATGGAACCTGTAAATGTTAGATGATGTCCTACAATGTTGTCATTCCAGGCAACCCTCCCCTTATCCTTCTTCGTCCTGACTTGTAAATGAGGATTGATCGAGAGATACTTGTTTTTTTTTTTTTTTTTTTGCAAGACCTTTATTGGAAATATGCTCACATACACAGCAGTATGCCTACAACCCTATACAGGGCCGGCTGCTATCAATTCAACAGTGGGTATCTGTAAGCATACATCAAGGATATCAGGCAGGGACGGTTCAAGTTCGTAGAGGGTAAGAAGCGGTCACAGTTCAAATATATATCAACCTCCACATGCGTTCCCCGCTCAGTACCTACAGGTCTTATTTTGCAGTGTTTATTCAGAACAGTAACAAACCCCATCCCACCCATCCCAACCAACCCGGTCCCAGGTCACAGTAAAGTGCATAATATTAGTGCAGAATATGAAAACAGTGCAAAAGGTACGCAAGGTATTGTCAACAATCATACATGCGGTGCTATCTCAAGTATACAAGGCAGCATGTGCCACCAGCCGTTGCGAATGAACAGGGAGAATCAAATCCAAGACCACCCCCCAGGAGCCACATTCACAGCAGACAATACGACCCATGGCGACAACCACTCATTCTAACCAATTATTCAGACAGACCCTCAGGCACACCGTCAACAGGCAAGCAATCCCCACCCCCCTCGTCAGAACTGTCATCCTCTTCCAATCCAAGCATGTAGGCAGTGTATGAGGCCCAAATATCCCGTGGACGCGACTTCTCCGGCAGAGCTTCAGCATAGCACGTCAACTGATCCCTACAGTAGGCCATGTCCTTCAACCACAGCTGTACGTCAGGTGCCCGCCTGCCACCCCACCCCATAGCCACCCTCCGCTTAGCAAGCTGTAACGCCAGCACAATCAATTTCCGCTCCTTACACGGCACCCCAGAGGCGAGCCCTAGCAAACATAACCGTATATCCATCGCCACCTCCGTGACCGTCATCTTAGTGAGGGTGTCAGTCACAGCCAGCCAGAATCCATACACCTTGGCACACCCCCATGCTAAATGCACAAAATCAGCATCTTCCTCTCCACACCGAACACACCTCGCAGCATCCCGAAGGCCATATCGGACCAATTGTTTCGGACTGTAATACCATTGATGAAGAAATTTAAAATGAAGCAAGCGAAAATTGCCGTTGACCACATAGCCCCCAGTCATGGAGCAACATTCAGTCCATTCCTCGTCCGTCAAAGGCTCAGGCAAGTCCCTATCCCATCTGGCCCTGGCCAGCAGTGCCCCTCCCCCTTCGTCTTCCTGAGCAGCTCGGTACAGTCTGGAGAGCAACTTGACTCTGTCCGTCACGGTGTAGAGTACCTGCAAAGCGCTCAGCGTCAGGGGTTCATCCGGGAATGTAGGATACAAGGAGCGTATGGCCGCACGAAGTCTAACATAGAGGAAGGTAGCCATGACTGCATTCGTGGAGTGGTCCGTCATTGTTTGTAACGGGAGGAACTTGGCCCCTGGGAAGAGAGTTCCCATAGTGTGGAGACCAGCTCCCTGAAGGACCTGCAAACCGCCTATTTCACTCGACACCGATATATCGGAATGATACAACAGCGGCATGGCGGGAGCATAGAGCGGTAACCTGCCAGCTCTCCTGCCAAGCTCGTGCCAGGCAGTCGCCGTGGAACGGACAGTATCCACTTCCCCCCTGTCAAACACCGAGTGAGTATTACCCACCATGGCTCTCAGCGGGTACGGCAGAATGGCACTGGCCTCAAGCGCCACGTGGGGGGTATACGGGGGCGCAGACACCCAATAAGCGGCAAAATGCGCCTGTGCACATAGGTAATACAGCTTCATATCCGGGACAGCAAAACCGCCCAGGGCATAGGGCTTAGTCAGCACCTCCCACGTCACCCGCGGCTTCTTACCGGCCCAGGTCAAGGAGATCAGCAAAGAGCGCAATTGCGCAAAGAAGTGAGAAGTCAGTCGAATTGGTATGTTTACAAAAAGATACAGAAATTTCGGGAGAACAACCATTTTGATCAAAGACACACGATCAGCCAGGGTGAGAGGAAGTTTGATCCAGCGGGCCACCTGATCCTCCAGTTTGGATATAGCCACACCATAATTGGCTCTAATAACCTCCTGACTATCCCGGTGGACCTGGATCCCAAGGTAGCGCACAGAATCCTCGGCCCATTCCAGTGGGAATTCCAGAGGGAAAGGTACAGTGATATCCGTGAGGGGCAGCAGAACAGACTTATCCCAGTTAATAGTCAATCCAGAATGTCGCCCAAACCGAATAAATTCCCGAAGGATAGATTCAAGATGGAGGGCGGGCTCACGCACATAAAGCACCATGTCGTCGGCATACATAGACACAGCCAGTGAGCGAAGGGGGAATTTCAGGGCTGCTTCAGCATATCTTTGCCTCAAAACACAGGCCAGAGGCTCCATCACTATAGCAAACAATAAAGGGGAGAGAGGGCAACCCTGACGAGTGCCCCTCCGCACCGGGAACGAGTTCGAGACATGGCCGTTGACTCGCACACGAGCCACAGGGTCGGTATAAAGAAGAGTCACCAACGATGTAAAAAAGAAGGGCACCCCCATACGATGTAAAATAGCTATCATATACCGCCATGCCACCGAGTCAAATGCCTTAGCAGCATCTAGCAGAACAGCCACTGCAGCCAGGTCTAGTTTGAGTAGATGCAATACAGCGAAAAGAGCCCTGAGATTGTGGGTGGTAGATCGAAGCGGTATGAACCCCGACTGGTCCGGTAACACCATCACCGGAAGTAGCAGCCGCAACCGGGTGGCCAACACTTTAGCTATAATTTTAACGTCAGTGTTCATGAGTGAGAGGGGGCGATATGACTCACAGTGGTCCGGAGGCTTCCCGGGCTTTGGTAACGCAACCAGCAGGGCTTCCCTCATCGTGGTCGGGAACCGGCCCCTATCCACAGACTCCTCCAGAACCATCGCCAAGTGCGGAAGTAGAATATCAATGTACTCTTTATAGAATTCAGCCGGCAAGCCGTCTGTGCCATCAGCCTTCCCATTAGGAAGAGCCGCAATAGCCTCCCGAAACTCTTCCTCAGTGATGTGGTGCATTAGAAACTCTTGCTGACCTCTCGAGAGCCACACCAAAGCTATATCGTCAAAGTATTCAGCAATCTCTGCCTCCGTCGCCGTCTCATTATACTCGTACATACCCTCATAATACTTGGCAAAGCAGTTCAAGATTCCAGGCTTATCAGTAACGACCTCCCCACCATCCACAATCTCCTGAACCGAACAATGCTTGGCCCACGGCTGTCTTATGTGATCCGCCAGCCCCTTTCCCGGTCTGCCCCCCTCACCATAATAGCGCGCCCTGGTGTGTTTGGATAAGAACGTCACCTCCTGATCGGCCAGCTCGTTATACTCAGTCACCTTCGATCTTATGTCGGCTAGCAGGGCCTCCCCAGGACATTCCTCCAACTGCCTTTCCAACCCGGTCAATTCCCTCCCTAACCTAGACAAGGAGCCTCGCAGTGATATAAGGACTCCAGAGTGAAGGCCAATACATGCCCCACGAATAGTCACTTTGAAGGCCTCCCACACCGTACACATACTATCAACCGTGCCAACATTTTTTTCAAAGAACTCCACGATAATGGTCCTGAGTCGCTCACGGAGCACCAGATCAGTTAAGGTTCCCGGCGATAAGCGCCAAGTGAACGGGGCAGGCGTGCACATAGGCATTTGTAGCAGTAAGCGAACCGGCGCATGGTCAGACAGCGTGCGCGGCAAATGGTCAACCTCCAATACCCACCCACTCACATCCCGAGTCACCAGCCAGTAATCTAAACGCGACCAGGTGTCATGAGCTGAAGTATAGCAAGTACCCTCTCTCCTTCCAGGGTGCCTCATACGCCACACATCAACCAATCCCAAACCTTGCATACCCCCCTGAACCTCAGCAGTCGCTTTCTTCCGCGCCCAGGGTCTGTCTTGCTTCCTGTCCAACTCCCCATCCAAAATCACATTGAAATCCCCACCGCAAATCACAGCCGACTGTGGTAACATGTATATCTTATTCCAGAGCGCAACAAAGAAATCGGGATCATCCACATTAGGTCCATACACATTAACAAGTGTGACAGGGGAACCGCACAACGTACCATGCACAATTACATAGCGCCCTTCTTTATCCACATCCTCATGTTTCACGATAAAAGGCACAGATTTTTTAACCAGGATCATCACCCCACGTGCATATGAGGAGTAGCTGGACGCCAGTCGAACTCCCGCCCATTTCCTACCCACAGTTTCTGCCGCTTTGCCCCATAGATGTGTCTCCTGCAAAAAAGCGACATGCGCACCATGCCTGTTTAGAAACGCCAACATCTGTCTAGTCTTTTGAGGGCGATTCAACCCCCGTACATTCCAGGTAACACAAGCAATCTTACCCCCCCCGGCCATTCACCCAAAATGGAAACACGTCCCTAAAGACACAGGACCACCCCTCTTGCGCAGAGGGAGCACATCGCACAGAGCCCAACAGACTCCTAAGATTATTAAGAAGAGCAATCCTTAGTAGACAATACCAGGCCCAGCCAGCCCCCCACCATGGCCCAGACCACACATACCTCCCAACACACTCAATGCAACACGGCGACCATTCCCAGGAGAAAAACAAGCCCCCCAAACCCCCACCACCCACTTCAGCATCCCCAACCTGCCTAAGCTGACCCCCTCCCCCGTCCCTCAACAACCCCAACCGTATGATCAAAACTGTGTGGGGATCTCCCATACTCGGGGACGTAGTGGCGCACACCTCCCGCCAGATATCTGACGAGAGAGCGGACCCTACAAGCGGTAAAACAATTCCGGCCCCCCCCCCCCCCCCCCCGAACACCAAAGCTTCAAGCATTTCTGCACATCATGCCCCCCTAGCACTGCCAACAATGCGACTGTCCCTCCCGGCAGGATCGTATGAAAGTATACATAACCTCGTCCAGCAGTCATGTACAAGCTCCCGAAGGACCCCATATTAGTTATGTATCGCCCCATGCCAAGCCTCAGTGAGGCACAATGCAAAGGAAATGCAAACAGTCGATTTACAGGGCAGAGCATAGCCTCCCAGAAACAAAGCACAGCAGTACATCACTAGGGCCCCCCCCGATGATCCAGAACAGCGAGAAGCAGTCAAAGCACTTAGGGTGAGATGTTCAAAAAATCAGTAAAGATCATTGTACCAAGTTTTACCCTATCCAGCAGGGCGAACCTCATCAGCCGAAAAGCTCCTATTCAACATCCTCCATGAGGTCATCCTCCCCTTCTTGCTGCACATTAGAGTCCCTCTTATGTTTCTTTTGCTTCTTCGCATAGTCCATGGCAGCCTTAGGGGTAGCAAAGACTTTGTTGTCCGACGGAGGCCCTATCCGAAGGCGCGCTGGATACAACATGGCGTATGGAATGTTCTCGTCTCTCAGCAGTTGCTTCACTGGGGCGAATTCCTTGCGTGCGGTCTGAACCGCTACAGTAAAGTCCGGGAAGAACTCCAGCTTGTTTCCCTGGTACTCGATGGTGCCCTTCTCCCTGGCAAGTCGTAGTATAAGGTCCCGGTCTCTGTAGTTGAGGATACGAGCGATAACAGGGCGTGGGTTGGTGCCAGGCACGGGTCGCTTCGCCAATGTTCGGTGTGCTCGTTCCACAATGAAAACCTTCGAGAACTTATCCGAGCCAAAAATGTCCAGCAACATTCTTTCCATGAAGTCTTCCATGCGTCCCACATTCGTGGATTCCGGAAGGCCCGTGACGCGGATGTTATTGCGCCTGGACCTCCCTTCCAAGTCCTCGTTCTTAGCCTGGATAACTGCCAACACCCTTTCCATGTTGAACACCTTAGTGGACACCGTGGCCAGTCCATCCTCCGCAGCCGACACCCTCTGTTCCACCTCGCCCATCCGCTCATTCTGCCGGTCGAACTGCGTCGCCATATGGTCGAGTCTGTGATTGACCGCCTCCATGCTGCATTCAATTGATTGCAGCGTTTTCTGCATCGCCACCAATGTGTTCTCCAGGTTCGGGGCACCGCCAACTGCCCCCGAGGATCCAGTATCCGGCGGTGATTGCGAAGAGGAGGTCGCCATTTTCTTCGCATCAAAGTTGATCTTGGGCTGATTGCGCTCCGGCCTGCCCATGGCGCAGCAGTAGGGGCAGCCACCCACGTGGTCGCAGGCCGACTCGATCCGCGCTCCGGTAGTCTCAGATGGTCCAGCAATATTTCCAAAGTTATAGAGCTGCAGCGGACAGAGCCGTCCAGGTTCGCCGGTCCGGAGCACGCCTCCAACCAGCAGCCGCTGTGTCGCAACACCTCCTCGCAACCCAGCCAGGCGTAGCGCGCGGCAAGTCCCACGAGGCCCAGCGCCACCTCCTCAGCCCCGGTCTCTCGTAGACCAGCGCACCACTCACCGCCACCAGCAGGGCAGGGACTAAGCCGCTCGAGCTCCGGGCACCAGTCCGCCGTCTAAAAGTTGTTGTTTCCTCGCCCGGGACCCAGAACACAGAAGGCCAGCCGACGAGGCAGCAATATCGGAGCAGATCTCAAGGTCCCAGCCGGTGGGCGGGCCACACCACCAGCCCGCGAGCCTCCGGACGTCCAACCGCCAGCCGACGGCGAGTCCGATATTTCGGCCACGCGACCTTCTCAGCCAGGGGAGAACACCTCAATCGAGTCCCAGGTGCTTCAGGCGTGCTTTGCCATCGAGTCGGGGGTAGAAAGCAGCAGGATAAGCAGGATTTTATTGCAAATTATGGACGGTCCCGGCAGAGCCTCACATACGTGCGGCCATCTTGCTCGGCGCCCTCTAGCGCCCCCTTGATCGAGAGATACTTGTTTAACAACAAAATGAGGAATCTTGTTTGTTGTGTTAATCAATCAATCAGGGAATTGTAAGGGGCACTACTCCCTGTAAGGGTCTCAAGGCGTTGGGGGGGGTGGGGTGTACGCTGCTCCATCCAGTCAAAGAGCCAGGTTTTGAGTGTCTTCCTGAAGATATTCAGTGAGGGTGTACGTCTGATGTTGACCTGGAGCTCGTTCCAGGTTTTGGACGCTATGTAGGAGAAGGTTCTACCACCTGTTTGGGTTCTGCGGATGCGCTGGGTTTCAGCGAGGACGAGGTCGGCAGATCGGAGGTGTCTCTTGGCTACGTGGAAGGAGATTCTCTTGTTGAGGTATCGGGGTCAGTTGAGGTATTGGGGTTGTATCTGTTTGAGATCATAACAGAGACTTTATACCTCACAAGTTTTGCACAAGGTTAATTTAACTATTCTGTCACGTGATAAGCAAGCTCACAATATGAGTAATGGCTGTGAACATGGACTGTTGTTGAGGACTTCAGTTTGCAGTGCTCCAAAGTTGTACGTACACACCTGTGCGCCTCCAAGTTTAACAGCTGTAAATAACAAAACAGCATTCAAAATGTTATCAAATGTCTGCTTAACATGCCGTGACAATCCTAAAGAGAACGAAGAGCAAACAGGAACAATATGGGGATTTTTGGTGTTCCAAGCACAATATTATGTTGCTTCTGGAGTGTTCGCCATCCGCTAATATAAAGATAATGGCCCAGATTTACCTAAAACTCGTGCAGCACAATGCAGGAAGATAACTTGCTGCTCTGCATGACATTGAGGGGTCTATTTGCTAATATTTAATGCCTTGTTTGCATCAGAAAAGTGACGCAAAACGACGCAAAATCTTTTTTTACTCATTTAATTTCCAGCGCTGTTTAGCGCTGGAAAACATTCAAAAGTAGCTCAAAGCAGCGGAAGGCACTGCTCTGCATTACTTAGCGCCAAGGTGGCGTACCATGAGTGGTGCATGGGCATTCCCATGCAAGCACCCATGGTTTCGGATGCTATACCCTATTTATTTTAAAAAGTGTTTAGCGTGAGAAAATAATACCCATTTCAAATATGCGCTATGAAGGAGAAATGCTTTAATTTCTCCTTCCTTTTCAGACTTTGAATGTGTGCTGCACTGTACAGCACGCATACAAAGTGGGAAAAGGTTTAAAGTGAGCCTGACCATAGTATTTTGTACTGGAAGGCTATCCTTCCATTACAAAAACCTATGCCAGACTCACGCAGACACTCTTGCACTATGGTGCAAAGGTGTGTGCGTGGCGTACGGCAGCTAATTTAAGCCCTGGCACTAGGGAGATGGGAGGAGAGTGCCATATTTCGGTACATATGGTGCTCTCCTCCTCTCTTCTTCTTCTGCAACACAACGCAGCTTTTTTGCCTGCTGCGTTGCATTGTGTGTGGTTTTAGTAAATCTGCCCCAGAGACAGCAGGAATGTGCTGTATCTAATTTGATATAACGCGCTCTTGCTCTCTTGTGGTGCTGGTGTACTCTGTGCTGCCCAGCGCCAATATAGGCACCCGTGCGCCTTGGTGCAAGGCTGCCTGCATTACAGGTGGATGTATGACGTTACAACGCATGCTTTTACCACGCATGCTGTTACAACGCCAGTATTACAATGCAAACCTTTACAACGCATAGCGCTTTGGGGTGCTGGATAGTGAATAGTTTAATTTACTATTCCAACTCCAGTCCCCGTGGACACTAGGGAAAGTGTTGGATAGTAAATTAAATCTATTCCCTATCCTAGAGCGCCCCCCAGTGCAATGCGTTGTAATGGTTTTCGTTGTAAAACCTGCGTTGTAATAGCACTGCGTTGTAAAAGTTTCATTGTAAAGGATGTTTCCCTTACAGCTAGGACTGTTTTTGTGACGGAAGGAGGACCTTCCTTCACAAAAACAATCCCCAGAGGCATATTCCTCTTTGTATGTGTGCTGCAGAACGCTGCACGCATACGAAGAGAAAGTAACGAAGATAAACATAATTCTCATTGTATTCCTCACCTGGGAAGCTGCAGCATTTTGACTTGATCCCAGGTTTACTAGCCTTAGTTAATCTGGGAATGCGCCAAAAACCATGGGTGTATGCGAGGGAACTCCCATGCTCCATCCATTGAACACCTTCCTAACGCGGAGTAACACAAAGCAGCGGCTTGTGCTGCCTTGCATTAATCCGGATTAACTAAGAGGCGCAGCGCCAGTCAAGGTGGCTTTGCAGGGCTTAGTAAATCTCACTGAAGCCCTAGCGCTGCCTTGTACTGACTTGCACGACACAATGGCAATTCAAGGGCTTCGAACCTCTGGGCCAATGTATTTGGGCTCTATTTTGCTATAAACAGATCCACGGCATAAGGGTGAGTAGTGGCTGCGAGTTTCGACTTTTGTTGAGGATTTCTGTTTTCACTGATCTTAACATGGGAAGTTCCCGACCGGCACCAATATTATCAGTGCTTGTGCCTTCAGGTTTAACTGCTTTAAATATCATTAACACAACAGCGTTAGAAATGTTTTATATTTGTCTGCTTAGCATACTATGTGACCCCTAAAGTGAACAAAGGGTTTACAGGAACAATATTAGATTCTTGTAACAAGAACCTCTATTTTCTTGTGGATGACCACGCTATCTACGTGTCAGTATACAAATCACAATAACATATATATACACCATATGTGATAATATACTTGTCTTGAATTATTAGATCTCTACAAATGTGACTCATAATTTGTTCATTTTGATTAAAGGATATTGATTTGTGGTATTAATTTATTTATTTATCGAGTTTTTGTATAGCGCGAACCTGACCCGAAGGTATCAGAGCACTTTACAGAGTTAGCACGGCAGCAATTACACAAGTTTCATAAAGAGTCAATAAAAATACATAGTAATGGTATGAAAGAACTATACAATATACAGTAGGATATGTAAACGATATAGCAGCAATCACACGAGTTTATTGATATTGCCACACCTTTTCTCCATATTCATGTTTTTCCTCATTTTACCAGTAATTGTTTGCATTTATTTTCTGTTCCCCGTATCAAAAAAAGGTGTAGCTACTATTGTTCCACATTTATAGAACAATATACACTTGTGCTTCTATGCCTTGAGTTTGACAGGCGTCCAACTGTGCCCACAACCAAGTGGGGCCAAAGTAGAGGACCGAATATTGCCTTTTCATTGCGATGACGAGTGCTCCAGAGACAACATGCTATTTTGCCTGGAACTCCAAAAATTCTTGCATTGGATCTGTTTGAACTTCATTCTCTTTAGGATTTTCTTAGTCTCTTACATAGTATAACACATTACTTTTATTACTGTTTTATTAAATGCACATCATCATATTATTGATATATAGAGAATTTAAACTCGAATGCACAAAAGCACTGCTTGTGTGCAACTTTCCATGTTAAGAGCACTGAGAACTGAAGTCCTCGACTACAACCCAAAATCACAGCTGCTCCTTTCCTATATGCCATAAATCTGCTTAAAGTGTGGCCCTAGAGTTCCTATTTCTACGTGCGCCTCCATTTCAGGCACAAACATTGCCTTTATAATAGATGATGGGGAGTGCTCTAGTGGCAACATGCTATTTTGCTTGGAACTCCAAAAATGAAACTTCAGTGAAACATTGGTCTTTGGATATATACCTAACACCTTCTGGCATGATGCCATGGGATGGAAGCCCCGCCCACTTTGTTGGAGGTGGGACCCAGATAAAGCACTTATGTTATGTTATGTTATGTTATGTTATGTTATGTTACGTAACGCTTATATAGCGCATGGCTACCCCAACAACGAGGCATCCCAGCACTTATGTCAAAAGAACGTACAGGCTTCAGAACCAAGGCACGAGCCAAACCATAAGACATGATGAAGAGCAGACCATGGATTTAATGTCCCTCCCACCAAAGGATCTTATAAGTCAAAAGGTCAATTTTTAAGATATGTCTTAATAACACAGAACATATGTTTTTTCCCTACTTGTTAGGGCGTCGTTTCTGGTTCAAATACATCAATCGCCACCTTCCACAACACCCTATTTATTTCTATGTCGTTGGTAACAAACTTGGCAACAAGTGCGCAAGCCTCCTCTCCCCGGTCGCTGATCTTGTTCCTGGATTGAAGGTAAAAACAGTTTAGTGGTCCCTCCGGGGCCCCTTGCGTTACAAGTGGGCCTCCTTTGGGGTTGCTTTCGTGGCCCGGACCTTTCTGGGCCCCCTGAGTTACAGGGGACCCCTTTGGGACCTCAGAACATATTATGTAGCAAAAAAAGTTGGAGAGAGGCGTGTTGTTGTGGAGAGAGCATTTTCCCAGAGTTGTTGTTGCTGGTACATTCCTGCTGTATTGGAGTGTTTATTAGAGGAACGCTCCCTAGGTTTCTGATGTGAGCAACTGATGTCCAGTCACCCTTGTGCTTAGGCGGGTGTTGGTTGCTCACATCGACAAATGATCTTCATCGTCAGATGATCACCTAGTGTTTTTTAAGGTACATTGTGGGATGCGGCATTATGTTAATTACACGCTTGTGACTTCCCTGAAATGCTTGCTGCTAAGGCAGGATGACTGTTGTGCTCACATTGATCGCCATTAGACTGAATAAAACAGCAAGCCAACTGCAGTACAAGTGGCACTTTGCAAAATCTTTCTTGTTTGGCTCCATCTGTAATAACAGCATTAATCTTGTCACAAAGTATTTAATGTGATATAATGCAAGATACAATAGGTCCTGGTCAGCCTAATGGGGCTGGATACGCAAACAACAAAAGAGGAAGCAATACTGGATGAATAAATATTTAATTCTAAAAGTGGTAAAAGATTAAAAAAACATTTCACAGAATATTATGAGATCATGAGACAAAAATCGTCTCAAAACTCTATGCTCTAAACAAGCGCTCTACCCATTTGGAAAAATACTGTTTTATGTAGAGAGCGTCATGCTTGAGGTCCTTCAGAGAAAACAACTAGTCCCCTCGTGGCTGCCCGCAAAGGTGCCTGAATGCGAAAGAGGGATAGGGCTAAACTTGGCATATGTAAACAGGCACACAGAGAAAGTGCTGAGCTGGTGAACAGAAGGCTGTGAGAAAACAATAAGAAAAAAAAACGTGAGGGCCATCACTAACAGCTAAATAGCCTCCGGCAATACAATAGTTACTATCATGTGTGTCTCTACCTGAAACCTTTTCTTCTATTGGTGAGGCTACTATACAGTGTGTAAATCTGGGAAATTACAGGAAATGAAATGAAAATGGGTTTTGTAAAGCGCATTACTACCCGAAGGCCTCGTAGCGCTACAGGACACGCAGGGCACCTATCTATTTTTGGCAACCCCTGTCCATGGGGCTCCTCATTTTTGTGATCACTACACTGATCAATGTTCTCCTTTAATTGCAGAGTACAGCATTATTTTCCTCCACACGCACTACACTGCTCCCTGGAGCTCGGATTCCTCTATGTCAAATGTAATTCAATTCCATACTTTATTGTTTAAGTTAATATAAACATAACAATATTACAGTGAAACAGTGCAATATTTGTGTAATAAAGCATCATGGCTCTCATGGTCAATGAAGCCCGGTGTTCATGGCACCTAAACCAATTATTAATAGAAAATTATGAACAGTCATTTCATTCATGGTAAAACTGCCATAGTGTCATCCATAAAGTGCTGAAGTGCTAATAAAATCTAGACATTAGTAGTTAGATTAATGATAAAAGTATCATCATTAGTTTCATCAAGAGTAAAACACCACTATAATACCATAAATAAGTGCTGTAGTACTGCTAAAATCTGAACAATATTCGTTCAATTAGTAATCAAAGAATCGTCATAGACGACCCTTTCGTAGTAAGAGTTAAAACAGCCGGGGTGTCATAGTTCTAGAGTGTTTTTAAGCTATGCGGTCACCAAAAGTTGTTGAACGATGGTCATCACAAGGTGCTGTTCTACTCCTAAATACCACCATCTTTTAGGTAATGGTCGACCTGGGAAGACATTAAGCATTGGGACCTGCAGTCTTCAACTACCAGTAGATCTTATGGACCGATTGGAGGTTCGGACTAGTTACATTTTCATATAAAATAAATAAAATCATCATTTTGCAGTTGAGTTGAGGGTCAGTTGGATCAAGAGCTTTTACTATGGCCATTCTACAGGATCGAATGCCCCTAGCGTTAGAAGCAGTTTTCAATAATAAAACACAAGCGATCTTTAAAAAGGGGCATATACAAATCTGATGGAAAAAGTCCTCCCTTGCTGCACCACATAATCTACATGTCTGTGGGCCAATATATTTCCGAAATGGTTCATCAGCCAAGGATGGCAGAGTGCCGAAACAAGTCGCCATTAGCTTTCGCATTAGATGTACCAATAATGTCATACTTAAATATATATCAAATACCTAAAATTATGGAAATTACAAAATAGTTGTAGAATATATAATAACTATGTATCATCACTTACTGTGACAATTATCTTAACTTTTAACCTTTAGTCGAAATCCAAATGCCGCACAGATTGTTTGTAAATGACACTTCAAACTGGAACGTCTCTCGTCCCATCACTCCCGATTACAGCAGATATGAGAACTGAGGAATATGTAAATATAGTGAATTTTTCAGGATCACTTGCTTTGGTAAATTTATAGACCTGGATTCCTGTTGGAGCAGGACCTATACAAATAACTATAGGGATATTCCCTATCAGGAGTAGCACAGTGGCCTATAAAACAATGGACTGGAATGCGCTTCTGAGCCATTGCCAATGCATGAGATTTTTGCAAGCCTTCCACCCATCACCCTTTGTAGCTTTCAGGGGCTTCCTGCTGTTCCACTGCTAAAGACAACTTGGACCAGTTCCTGAGCAAGACCTGAAGATTTTCCTTGGCACTTGCCATATTCCTCAGCACATAATATCAACCTCCTACGTCTCACCTCAATCCTTTGTTTATCAGACATCCCCCTCTTTTCCCATTTAGGAACTCATTGTACCATGAGCCAGTAATTAAAATCACAGCAGGGGCCGAGTGCACCACTAGTCGCCATGTTAACAGAGGGGAGGAGGACACAGTGCTCTGGGCCTATGCCTGTCCCTTGTGGTGGGACATTGTGAAGGTATTTCTGTATGAGTGGGCAAACAGTATGCCCTGCATGAGGTAGACACTGGTAATGAGAGCACAGTGGATGATAAGTCAGCAGGGAACCAAATGCAGCAGGAGTGGGCAGCAAGAGTGAGCAGGATGCCATGAGCCCCAGCAGGCCATGTGTTGGTAGAGTTGATGTATGCTGGTATATACCAGAAGCATGCTTCAGACATGCGAGAGGGGAGAAGTGAGTACTGATCAATTATTTGCTGGGAGACACATTCCTTACTTTGTTTATAGACCTTGCTTGTTACACTCTCATCTCCTTGGCCGCATCCCCAATAAGATAGCGGCAGCTATCTTACTACCACAATTCTGAGTAGTGAGTATTTGTGCCATTGACCATAGCAGAGCTTGCCTGTGATTGTCTGGGTTTGTACCCCTCTTTTCATGTCCATGTTGTGGAGCATGAGAAAGACCTGCAACAGACAAAAGGCTTTTGTGGCTGGTTCTGGCGTCTACATGTTTCCCGCCCTGCTGCTTTGTGTTCAGGTACGTACATCCCTGGTGCATGTTTTCATGTGCTGGAGCAAAGGTTTGCATCACATACAAACTGCATGTTAAAGATGGTGTATTCTTTGCAGTTGAAGTACATTATGGTAAAAGCATTTGGCTAGTGCAGGTTTACCACTTGATTGTCCCCCTGCTACTCTCGGAGTATGGGTTTTCTGTATTGCTCCAAGGTTCACATTGATTGGACTTGAGGTGTTATGTTGCCTGTGTCTTTGGATTGAGAAGACCTGTTGCATTGCCTAGTAATGGATAACATGTCAACTAACAAGTCTAATCGAGTCATGGTTATTAGTTCTTCCCTTGGCAGTGCTTGCGCTGTCTCTTCGAGACATGCTGTATTCAGGATAGGGCATGAAACTCCGCCCACTTTCCGCCCATTTTTTAATTGGCTCCTGTCCTTTGTAAATGGTGGCTTTTCAATGGTCAATAGGCTTAGTAGTCCCTCCTTGGAAACACCTTTTCTCTTCTGGAAACCTCCCTTGAGGACATCCTCTGTTACATGTGTTGTTACTCAGTAGACATTTCATTACAACATCCAAACACTAATTCCTAAAATAGCTTTGTTGGACATGCTCTCCCCCAATGCTTTTTTCCCCTTCATTTATTCATCGCGGCAGGCCTCGGCAAGAATAATGTCAGCTGCGCTTTTCTTTTGTTATTTTCTGGCCGAACTGTCCAGCGTGCCTTTATTTTTATGTTTGTTTATGTTTTTTTTTAATTGGCGGCACCCACGCTTTAGCTTTAAACATCCTAAGCTAAAGCGCAGGTGGCGTGATTGCTTAAAAAATATACAAATAGAAAACAAAATGTATCTTTTTTTCAGGTTTTTGCTTTTGAGCAATCGCGGCACCTGCGCTTTAGCTTAAGATGTTCAAAGCTAAAGCGCGGGTGCCACGATTGTAACAAAAGTAAATAAACAGAAAAAAAACGTGCGGCCGGAGCCACAATTGTAACAAAACTAAATAAACAGAAAAAAAACATGCTGCCACCATTTTGTTTCTATTTATTAACTTTTGTTACAATCGTGGCACCCGTGCTTTAGCTTTCAACATCTTAAGCTAAAGCGTGGGGGCTGGGATTGCTTCAAAGGTAAAGAAATAGAAAAAAAGTTCTTCTATTTCCTTACTTTTGTAAGTTTTGCGGCACCTGCGCTTTAGCTTACGATGTTGAAAGCTAATGGACAGGTGCCGCAAAGGTTTCACATTTGCGAGAGTTTGAGCGATTGGCATTGTAAATGGCAATGCCTTTTATTGATGTGTTACCAAAACCTGCAAATGGTATTTATGCACCTCTTGCAGGTTTTTTAAACACAGAAATAAAAGGTATTATCATTTACAATGCCAATAGCTCAAATTCTCGCAGATGCAAGACTTATTGCATTGCAAATGCTTGTTTTTAATGCAATCTGTGTATGGATGTGTGCTGAAAATTTTACTGTTTAGCTCATTCCACTGGTGTGCATGTTTCCCATGGCTTAGGACAAAGAGGGACTGGAAAAAGCATGAGGGCAGAAACTGAAGAAAAATCAAACAAAAGACAGGTTGTGGGCCAGAAACGGAACGAGAGGAGAAACAGAAGTTCTATAAGTTAAAGACCTACCTCAGGAAAGAGGCCAGAAAGGAGGGAGTGAGGAAGGAAGAGTGCTAGCTGAAGTATAGGACAGAAGAAGGCATCTGTCTGTCCACGGGCTATTCAGTGGGAATGACTGTGAGTCACAGATAGGTATTTGTGGCAGTTAGTCTCAAGTGTCATTGAAGAGGGTAGGCATGATGCTTGCATCAGCCATTCCCCGCCATGTTGCCAAAAGCCACATATAGTAGGCCTGCTATGAAAAGAGTGGAAGTCTTGACAAGGGGAGGTGCCTTGAGACCCTACGGGTGAGTAGCGCGCTATACAAATTCTGTTGATTGATTGATTGATTGAGGTAATACTGCTTAATTTTAGCCAGTGGTTTCTGGTGCTCAGCATGGCACTTAATCATCAACACCAGCACTTTTCATGAGCATCTGTTAATGGCACGTTCATGTATGGTAGGCATGGGGAGATTAAGTGATTTGCCCAGAATCAGAGGATGTTGAGCAGAGGCTCGAACCTGGTTCCCCCTGTTTCCCTACTTTCATGGTTTGTAATTGGTTCTGTTTTAGGTGGTGCCAACAGGAGAGATGGCCTGGTGCAGGCTGCCTCCTGACGAGAGTCCCATCACTTATATTTTTTTACAAATTAACTACTGGGAGGTAGTGGAACTCCACGGGAGCCAGAGGCTTGATAGGCAAGTTAATATGCATGGGGGGAGATGCCTAAGATTGAGGAAGAAAGCAAAACCCACACTGTTGAGAGGGTTGGAAACAAAGTGAGAGACTGGGATAGAAGTAATTGGGTCCTTAAAATTGATCTGTGTTTAATTCTAATCCCACATGAAGGAGACATGCCTGTGACAGAAAAACATCTCTCTGAGCCCACTTGAAGTCTAAAACATGCCCAAACCATGTTTATTAAGCAAAATAGAAAGCTCACCAAGCGATCGACCGTCTAATGCAAACGTCTCCCCAGCTATACACAACTTTTAATCATTTTCTTCACATAGGTGGTTGATGCAGCATACATGTGACAGAAACCGAAACTCAGATAATGGTACTACCGTGCCTGGGTTTCTCGTGAGAAGAACGAAAAAGCACCTTGAAAAGATAGAGAGTGTATGCTTTTTTATCAGAGTGTATGTAAAAATTCCTGGTGAAATCTGACTGACATCTCACAATACTCGACTGAAACCACCTGCACCCAACTATTAATCAGAAAAGACGTTTATTAGGGGGTGCGGTGTAACACCCCAAACACTCCCCTGAAGCTACCCCCTGCAACTCCTAAAAGATCACTTGGCTGTAGAGCACTGACAGTGGAGGCAGTGTTACAGCTTCCACAGAGAGTCGCCTACTCGCCTCGCCCCCTTTTTCATATTAGGCTGCTAGTGCTGTGCAATCGGGTCCCTTGCCTATGCATGAGTTATATGGATGTGGCAGGTGTGCAGTGGCATGTGTAGAGTAGAGGATGCGTATTTAGTGTGTATGAGACAGGTGGCTATAGCCACACTGGGATCCATTTTGTATTTGCTACATTCAATTGGTGCCTAAGATGGATGGTTGGAGGAAGAGATCAGGCATCAGACGTGACTTGTGGGACTTTCCCCAGGACATAGCAGGAATCCTTTCTAGTGGGTCAGTTTGATGAATGTTAAGGAGAGGAGACAGAGGGCCCCTTTGAAGCTAGGGATTTCCCTGCCATTGGTCATGGTAGTTAAGTGGGCAACCTCTCTTGCCTGTTTGCCCTTGGTTTGTGTTTTTACTGCCAGGCGAGTACCGCTGCATCCTAACTTCCTGCTTACACCTTCTGACAGAGACCCTGGCAGGACCCATCTTTCAGGAATACGCAAAAGGGCAGACTTCCCCCGAACAGATGAGAACTGAACTATTGGAATACAAATTCCTGTCTGTCTACTTGGTATAAATATGGGGCAGAGACTTGCAGCCAGTGTGCCAAGATTTCTCTCCAAAGAATCCAGGATCTCAACATCAGAGGAGACTGAGAAGCTCTGTGCTCCAGGGTGGTTGAGGTATCCAACATGCCGACACTCCTCGCCAACTTCTATACCAGAAATCCAGGACATCGCCTAAGACTGCCAAGAGAGGCTGCCTAGACCCCGGTACGAAGGAGGGAGCTGACCAACTACTCAGGAGGGGCCTTGAAGTGTCCTTGTATGAGGAATACACAACTCCGAAGAAGTGGACGTGAAGGAGCTGAGGCGGAACGACTAAAAGATGTCCACTACTCCGTCAGGGAAGGACCTGCATGACTGAAAAAGTGAGGTCCAGGGATCTCCAAGGTACACAACAGTAGGAGGGAAAATATGAACCCCTTTGGACAGAGGTGTGGAGGAACTCATGTCCTACAAGTTTCCACCGCAGAATTAAAATACCAAGAAGGCATGCTGCTCTAAAGAAGATCGGATCCCAGTCCAAGATTCCCACAAGAGGGACGCAATACGAAAAAGTACTGGAGGAAAACCAAGACCAAGAGTCTTGCATTCTAGACGATATACTCTCCAAGACCACATGAGTGGGCTGCAAGCTTGCTTGGGTGGTGGGTTTTGTTTCTGGGCTCAAGGAAGAATACAAGAAGCAAGACCCAGCAAACTTTGAACCCTATGATTCCACCGCAGCTTCTTGAAATGGTGCTGGCATGACCTCCGCTTACCTCACGGCAACACACCAGGCAGCAGGGCCGGGATAGAGTTACTGCAATCGTGCTTCATGGGCCAAGGAAGACGCACCACGTCAAGGCTCACAGTCCAGCTGACGGTCATTTTAATGCTTAAAGTATATGGTAACAACAAGGATTACTCTCTACAAAAAGTATACAGGACTTTAAGGGCCTCGTGCTAAGAATTGATTCTCAAAAGGTGGCTACAAATTGTGCACCAACTTTTTGTGAGTCAGTTCTGATTTTGAGGACCAACCTATGTACAAATAGGACGCTTCACAAAATAACAAGTCGCAGGGGGTTCCAGAAATAATTGCCTAGTAAATATCGGTTAGAAAGTTCCTAATTTGGATCCCCCTGTGATTTGCCACAATCACAAGGATGGTGGCCTGAAAGAGTCAGCAGATCACCATTTCTATGAATGTATTTCAATAATGAAAACATTTTGTATAAATGCAGCCCGTTTAACTTAAAAGAAACAGGAATGTGTTAAAAAATGTTTTTTAAGTTTTGCGTTTAAAAAAAAGTTTCAATGAGAGTTGGCCGCAGTCCAATGGACCACTGCCTCCTCTCCATGAAGCTTTTTTGAAAATTCAGAAATGGGAAGGGGTTCAAAGGTGCTCCTTTCCTTTTGCGTGTCATTTAGCCCCCTTTGAGGTGTTCCTCTCTGACTTGTTAATAGGAAGGGAATACCTCTTTCACACACCCTTCTATTTGGGATTTAGACAGGGTTGCAAAAGCCTGGGGCACATGTACAAGGAATTGTTGGAGCGTAGAGCTGCGCCACATCTGGCAGCGTCGCGCTCCGTCATTTTCAAAACTCAGGGATGCGCCGTATTTATAACAAATAGGGTGCACCCTTCGTTTCCCCAAGCGCTGGTGCTAAAATTAACTGCCTAGTGCCAGTCGCGGCTTGCAATTTTCGTGGGGGGGGAGGGGTGGGGAGCGGGGGTTGGCTGGTGTTACAGCGGGGTGGGGTTGTAAAATAAAAATAAAACTTACCTGATCCCGTCCCACGCCGCCTCTGCTCCTGGGCTGGTCCTGTACAGGAGCAGGCATGCTCCCTCCCCTCCTGTAGCCAATCACAACGCTGCAGTGGCAGCGTTGTGATTGGTGCGGAGTCCCGGACAGCGCCCAGCCGGGCACCTATAGGGAGGCCATTTTCTCTATGTAAGCTGCATGCAGCCTACACAGAGAAAATGTAGAGTGCGCATGACTGCTTTGGTTGGCCCCAGGGCCGACCAAAACTAAAGTAGTCAGGGTACTCAGAGTGGTGCAAGCCACTCCTTCCCGACCTGCCCACTCGCCCGCTCCCAACCAGGCATATCCTCTTGCCCGCCCCTAACAAGGCATACCCATGGCTTCTGCTTTCTCGCAGCGCGAGAAGCAGAAAATAAAATGGTATTTAAAATACCATTTTATTTTCTGCTTCTCGCACTACGAGAAAGTAGTGGGGTGGCGCTACTCCGCCCTAATGGAGGAGCCGCCCCTCTCTAGTGCAAAGACAGGCACCCTTGCACTCTAGTGCAAGGGTGCCTGTGTTGCAGGGAATGATTGTTTATGTTCAGGAAGGTGTCCCTTCCTGCACATAAACAATCAATAATGCTGATTTCTTCCTTCTATGTGTGTTGTAGAATGCAGCACAAATAGAAGGTGCAAATCATCATTATTTAATTATTTAGGAAACCTTCCTGCACATAAACAATCATTCATAGTGTTTTGCTCTTTGTATGTGTGCTGCATTCGTTTTTGGCCACTACAGGTGTGGCAGGGTATACTCAGACATGAGTCCCTTGCTCACTGCACCACCAGGATTCAAGCAAGCCGGGCCGACGACGGCTGAAATGCCAGAAACCGGTCCCCGGTAGCTTGTCTCCTTTCCGGTGAAGAATTGGCTTGGTAGTTTGGTCTGCCCTGTTCCCATGAGGCACTGGGTCAGACTAATTTGCATATAGCCAGGTTCTGAACTGGGGTGATGCAGTGAGCTAAATAACGGTGATGGATTCAGCCCTGATCTCTTGACTGGGTAAGAGTGGTCTGCTTAATTCAGACACTCTGTTCATCACCACCCCCTTTTCTGAATCGTTTTTGGCCACTACAGGTGTGGCAGGGTATACTCAGACATGAGTCCCTTGCTCACTGCACCACCAGGATTCAAGCAAGCCGGGCCGACGACAGCTGAAATGCCAGAAACCGGTCCCCGGTAGCTTGTCTCCTTTCCTGTGAAGAATTGGCTTGGTAGTTTGGTCTGCCCTGTTCCCATGAGGCACTGGGTCAGACTAATTTGCATATAGACAGGTTCTGAACTGGGGTGATGCAGTGAGCTAAATAACGGTGATGGATTCAGCCCTGATCTCTTGACTGGGTAAGAGTGGTCTGCTTAATTCAGACACTCTGTTCATCACCACCCCCTTTTCTGAATCGTTTTTGGCCACTACAGGTGTGGCAGGGTATACTCAGACATGAGTCCCTTGCTCACTGCACCACCAGGATTCAAGCAAGCCGGGCCGACGATGGCTGAAATGCCAGAAACCGGTCCCCGGTAGATTGTCTCCTTTCCGGTGAAGAATTGGCATGGTAGTTTGGTCTGCCCTGTTCCCATGAGGCACTGGGTCAGACTAATTTGCATATAGCCAGGTTCTGAACTGGGGTGATGCAGTGAGCTAAATAACGGTGATGGATTCAGCCCTGATCTCTTGACTGGGTAAGAGTGGTCTGCTTAATTCAGACACTCTGTTCATCACCACCCCCTTTTCTGATTTGTTTTTGGCCACTACAGGTGTGGCAGGGTATACTCAGACATGAGTCCCTTGCTCACTGCACCACCAGGATTCAAGCAAGCCGGGCCGACGACGGCTGAAATGCCAGAAACCGGTCCCCGGTAGCTTGTCTCCTTTCCGGTGAAGAATTGGCTTGGTAGTTTGGTCTGCCCTGTTCCCATGAGGCACTGGGTCAGACTAATTTGCATATAGACAGGTTCTGAACTGGGGTGATGCAGTGAGCTAAATAACGGTGATGGATTCAGCCCTGATCTCTTGACTGGGTAAGAGTGGTCTGCTTAATTCAGACACTCTGTTCATCACCACCCCCTTTTCTGAATCGTTTTTGGCCACTACAGGTGTGGCAGGGTATACTCAGACATGAGTCCCTTGCTCACTGCACCACCAGGATTCAAGCAAGCCGGGCCGACGACGGCTGAAATGCCAGAAACCGGTCCCCGGTAGCTTGTCTCCTTTCCGGTGAAGAATTGGCTTGGTAGTTTGGTCTGCCCTGTTCCCATGAGGCACTGGGTCAGACTAATTTGCATATAGCCAGGTTCTGAACTGGGGTGATGCAGTGAGCTAAATAACGGTGATGGATTGAGCCCTGATCTCTTGACTGGGTAAGAGTGGTCTGCTTAATTCAGACACTCTGTTCATCACCACCCCCTTTTCTGAATCGTTTTTAGCCACTACAGGTGTGGCAGGGTATACTCAGACATGAGTCCCTTGCTCACTGCACCACCAGGATTCAAGCAAGCCGGGCCGACGACGGCTGAAATGCCAGAAACCGGTCCCCGGTAGCTTGTCTCCTTTCCGGTGAAGAATTGGCTTGATAGTTTGGTCTGCCCTGTTCCCATGAGGCACTGGGTCAGACTAATTTGCATATAGCCAGGTTCTGAACTGGGGTGATGCAGTGAGCTAAATAACGGTGATGGATTCAGCCCTGATCACTTGACTGGGTAAGAGTGGTCTGCTTAATTCAGACACTCTGTTCATCACCACCCCCTTTTCTGAATCGTTTTTGGCCACTACAGGTGTGGCAGGGTATACTCAGACATGAGTCCCTTGCTCACTGCACCACCAGGATTCAAGCAAGCCGGGCCGACGACGGCTGAAATGCCAGAAACCGTTCCCCGGTAGCTTGTCTCCTATCCGATGAAGAATTGGCTTGGTAGTTTGGTCTGCCCTGTTCCCATGAGGCACTGGGTCAGCCTAATTTGCATATAGCCAGGTTCTGAACTGGGGTGATGCAGTGAGCTAAATAACGGTGATGGATTCAGCCCTGATCTCTTGACTGGGTAAGAGTGGTCTGCTTAATTCAGACACTCTGTTCATCACCACCCCCTTTTCTGAATCGTTTTTGGCCACTACAGGTGTGGCAGGGTATACTCAGACATGAGTCCCTTGCTCACTGCACCACCAGGATTCAAGCAAGCCGGGCCGACGACGGCTGAAATGCCAGGAACCGGTCCCCGGTAGCTTGTCTCCTTTCCGGTGAAGAATTGGCTTGGTAGTTTGGTCTGCCCTGTTCCCATGAGGCACTGGGTCAGACTAATTTGCATATAGCCAGGTTCTGAACTGGGGTGATGCAGTGAGCTAAATAACGGTGATGGATTCAGCTCTGATCTCTTGACTGGGTAAGAGTGGTCTGCTTAATTCAGACACTCTGTTCATCACCACCCCCTTTTCTGAATCGCATTCTGCAGCGCACATAAAAAGAGCAAAAAAGAGGAGAAATAAAAGTATTTCTCCATGTTTCGCCATTCTACTGCCTGCTCTTGCATTTAGTTTAGGTTAGGCTTTAGTTTTTGGCGCTGCCTCACATTTACACAGTCCTGTGAATCTGGAGCAGCGTCAAAAAGCAATAGGTGTTGCGGAGGAACACCCACAGCAACACCCATTGCACACCCCTTTCACACAGATACCTGCATGAAAGGGCACCAGATTTACAAAACAGCATTAAGGAACAAAAAGTGGATTAACGCCATTTTGGAAATATGGAGCAGGGCATTGCGGCACAGCAACGTCGTCAAAAGTGACCTCTCTGTGGCACAATGCCCTTGTAAATATGCCCCCCAGTTTGCAAGTCGGAAAGAATTTTCCTACTTGTATAAGGGCTTTTCGCCATATGGAATATCCGTTTTTCTGTGCAGACTCTTACATGAAACCTTTAGCACTCTGCTTGCTTTTATTGTTCCTTCACCTACAGTCATGACACCTGAGACTAGGGTAGCAAGGAGAGTGCAAGACTATTAAAGGGCAATCCAGGAGCGATAGCTCATGTTCCTTGATAACCTTAATTAATGCCAATGTCTGCAATAAGCATAATTATATGAAAATTGATTTTAAAGCTCATAAGCACAAATATTCTGTCCCAGTAGCAGCCCTGATTCGAGCACGGAAGGCATGGCTTGGCAGTTCCGGCTGGACTGTTCCCATGAGGCACAGGGTCAGGCTGATTTGCATATAGCCATGTCTGAACTGGGGTGGCAGAGTGGGCTAAAGAACGGTGATGGATTAAACCCAGACCTGTTGACTGGGTGTGAGTGTTTGATTGTTCAGATGCTCCGTCCATCACCACCCCCTTTTGTACCGCTTTGAGCCGAGGAGTGGCAGCTGGGCCGCACATGCACATATGCACATTTACTCACACCCCCATGCATTCACTTACCTATACACATTCACCCACCATTCACAAGCACATACATGTGCACATATGCTCACACACACATACCAATCCACAGCATGCATTCACAAATATACATACATTCATACATACACTCACACTTACCAAAGATTAAAAAAATTAAACTTACAGAACCGCATCAGGGATTTTGGGTGGTAGTAGGGAAGCCTCAGTGGTTCTTGACAATAGGGACTGTCGCCTCCTCTCATTAAATGACCTTTTTATTGGTCAGCCAATGATAGGAGGCTGCAGTCTCTTACCCATCAAGGAGTGGGATGGGTCAGTGAGCCCGCTGACCCCACCCCACTCTTTGACGAGTGTCACTGATGGGCACTCAGCCCATGGTACTTCAGAGCTTAAAAACTGAAGCGCCCAGGTCCGAGGCAATCAGTGTCGCTCCCCCTCGTCTTCAGAGGGGAGACCACCAAGCGCTTTGCTGAGCTGAGGCCACGCCCACAGGGCTGTGACATCTTCAGCCCGCAAATATTAGCTCAGGCAGCCAAGCGCCTGCGCATTGAATGCAAGCACAGCGCTTGGCTGCCTGACCTGAACATGAAGAGTGTCTGTCAGAGTGACCTTTGCTCAGCTTGACAGACACTCTTCACATTTGGAACAAGCATTTACAATGCAATGGTCTCGGCATTATTAAAGGTAGAGCTATTGGCATTGCTCATGATTTTTTTTTTTAATCATAAATAAATGGCATTGTCATTTACATTGCCAATAGCTTAATCGTTAAATAAATGGCATTGTCATTTACAATGCCAATAGCTTAATCGTTAAATAAATGGCATTGTCATTTACAATGCCAATAGCTTAATCGCTCGCAAATGCAGGCCCTATTGCATGACCTATTTGCAATATTGAAACCCAGCAGCTGCGCGCTAATATTGAAAATAATCTCTGTGATCCGTTCCCATTTCTCATATGTGAGGTCCTGTTTTGATCTTAAAAAAACTTTTTTATGGATGTTGCATAAAACAAACATTTCTTTGCAAAATATCAGTAATAAACTCACACATCACTCACATTAAAATTAATGAAAGGAAAAAGGTATTTAAAACAATCTGTTGAAGAATTATTCCAGGTCATCAGGGCAAGACTCTGCAGAACAGCAATGGCTCTATCAGGAACCCCTGAAAGCCAGGGGCCTTGGGCCAGAGGGCACTTTGCCCCTGCCTTAAAACGTCTCTGCTTACACCATATCTGCAAGACCATGAAAAGCCACGCCAAGTGGCTTGGCCTTGCCTTGTACATATGGTTTAGCTCTCTGCGCCACCGAGCATCATAAAAAGTGATGCAGTGCCAACGCCAGTGCTTTTAAATACGCCCCATGGTATGGACACTATGGAAGAGAACAGCTTGGTGCCATATGTTAATGAACAAAGCGCTGAGGGGTTTCATATTTTTGATAATTGGCATGAGAACTTACCAGCAAACTGTACCTCCCACCGACACCCCATAAATATTGAGTAGAGTTTGGATGAATAATAAAAATACCAGCCCTGCCAAGTGTCACATATCTTGTGTTATAAGAAAGTATGTTGTCACTGTACCGCATTTAAAACCATTGTCACGCAAATAAGCTTAGTAAAAAGACCAACAGCACCACCCCAGGAAGAGACGCACTAGTAATGTAATACATAATAACAATAACTGCGAACCCTTCTGCTCCCTCCCAACTCTGCCGAAAGTGACGTTAATGAACTACGAGCAGCCAGTTGAACCCTGCGAGGCCGCATTCTTGTGGAGAGAGCAACATTATGCTCTAGTAAATCAGAGGCACTATGCTTTTCTGCAACTGGAATTCGGAACACGGGTATTTGAAAGTACTTCCCTTCGCCATATTGAAGACAAGCACAACGGAACCGGGGGCAGGAAAGCAAGCATATCGGAACAGGGGCATCAAGCACACAGGGGGCAGCAAGCACGAGGGAACAGGGGGCAGCAAGCACGACGGAACGGAACGGGGCAGGAAAGCAAACACGACGGAACAGGGGCAGGAAAGCAAACACGACAGAACGGGGGCATTACATGCGTGAAATGACAGCTAAAGATGTTCCTTACCTCATTAGAGCGCACTTTGTTGTGGCGCCGGTCTACCCAAGCAGTGTGTGCTTCTTGGCGCTAGTATAAGGACCAGTGAGCGGAGTCCACATTCCCACGTCTTGGAGGCAGCGGACTAATGATATTGAATTATTTATAAAATATTGTATTTTCCCAATAAAACAGGCAACTGTTAAAGACTGGGTTTGGAAAATGCAGCGAACTGTCCCTCTGCGCCTGCCCGAGGGTGGAAAAGGGTCCGGTAGGCATGCTGCAAGAGTATATTATGTGCAGATGGTGGGGTGTTAAGGGTGTAGTGCACACTTTTAGTAGTGGCCCAAGCCAGAGAGCAGACAACTTGCTGCGTATATGGGGTGGGGGGCAGTCTTTCACCCCATCTTCACTCCTGGGAAGGAACCCTGGAGCCGGGGGAAGTTTACCCTACAATGGGGCTCCTTCCAGTCCAGGGTAGGGGCTGGTATTTCAGGGAAAAGTGACATTGCTGTAGTGATCATGGCTGCAATTTCTTCATCCTATCACCTTCCTGGGGCCCATATTCCTCCTCTTAACAATGCCTATGACACTCTCATTGCCCTATTAGACAGGCATCACGCACCCTAACCTGGCGATTCCTGCTCAAAGTAAACAAGGCAAAACGCAGCTATGGGTGGTGCTGCACCTCGGCCCATGTTACGTAAGTAACCTGTCGTCTGGGCTACGCGCGACTACTTTGATTTGATAGTTCTGCCATGTATCTGACGCGCAGGTATGCTCCAAAGAAAATCCAGTATCTTTTTATGTATTATTATTTTCAAAGCACTTAAGTTACCTTGACCCCATTTACCACAGAGAGGTCTTCATCCTAATAGTTAGGCACAATGGCTGATCTCCTTTAGGCCTTTTCCAACATGCGTTGAAGTGCTGGACATAGACATTCATATGTCACATCAAAAAACAAAAAGACTGGATATGCCACTTACATATTCCCAGACGTTGTCAGCTATGTATAGGTCCTCGTAATTACTCCAGTAAGTTAAACAGGAGGCTTGCTATTATTTGAATACTGGGGGGTTTAATTGTGGGACAGCCCAGGCTAAGTATTGAGTTACACCTGAGAATTCTGAATGGACCTACATGTGTTGCATTACTAACTAGGGTAATCATATATGCTTAGAACCCTGGGAGTTGATAGTACCCCCTATTATTGGGCAGGCAAAGGGGGTACAGCGCAAGTGATTGTGCCAGGCTCGTCGGCAAACTTGCCACCCTGTGCGGGGTTCAATAGGTTTAGCACGCAGTGCACACCAGACTCCCAAGTACAAGAACAAACGTTCGTAGGCTATGTTTGCACCGGTGCAAGTGTTAAGAGAAGCACGTGAAAAATAGCAAACAGTGCGTTACGAGAAGTGGTGTGGTTGTGCAACAAAGAGTACCAACACAGGTACATAGAGAGCACTGCAATAATGGCAACCACTTTAAACTGAGAAATTCGACCTGTGCACCCTTGATAACGGCACATGTGTTGCTCTTCCATGGGAGGGTCATACGTTTTAGCATTCCCCCCCCTCCGTTTGTTCTCCTACCTTCTTTTTCCTAGGCTCTGGTTCCCACCGGCAGCTCACTTGGGGTCTGCAGCCTCAGTGTAACACTCAATTCAGGTATACAGAGAACAACTGTGGCTTCCACAGCCGAGCACGGATTGCCAATAAGCGAGGGAGGTGGGCCCGAGAAGTCTTTTAGGAATTAATGCATTAACTAGGGGGGGCAAGTGTCTCGGCTGTCCCCGTGGTTTTCAGTTTGTCTCTTGCAAGACCACTTCGCTAGTCACTCCAATATATGCATTTGCGTACTGCAATAGACTTCTGTATCCTGTGGGGATTAGTTGCTGAAGCGTAATCTGGCAGTTGATTGGTTGTGACAGCGCTTGTTTATTCGGGAGAGATTCTCTGCAGGGGGGCCCTTCCAATCTCCTGGTCTCTTGCCTGGGATAGTCTTCCCTATTGGGGTAGAGGGATTGTTCCCGGATGGTTATGCCTACTGGTGTCGGAGTGGCTGGTATTTATCCATGCATGCCCCTGCGCGGGTCAGCCGAGGGGGCTCTCTGTTGCAGGCGCTGTGGTCCCCGGGAGGTGGTCATAGTCGGCTTTCAGTCTAGCTAATTTAACGGTACTATGTCTAAGCCGCTTCCAGCCAAAAAACCTAAGAGGGCAGGGGATGCCGGCTGTTTGGCCTGTGGACCCGGATTATCGCTTAACTGGGACTCGTCCTAGTTCTATAGTATGTGCGGTGCCCTCCTATTCCCTCCTGTCAGTAAGCACTCTTACTCTCCCTGCTGGATTATGAAGACAGTGATCAGATGTATCAGTGGCTCCTTGGCGCAGTTTTCTGACGCTCAGGGGGAAGGAATATGTTGGTGTCCCAGCGACTTTCGCGGGACAGCCTATTTCATGTTACCTAGGGCCTCGGTACTAGGGGCCCCTTCCTATCCCTTTTGTTTCCCTGAGGGGTTGTAGGACAGGTTTATTGGTGCCTGGTGGGGCACCCCACGCCTATGGGCGTTGCCTTGTTCCTCCTCTGTCTGGAGGTAGCAATTCTAGGTGTAGGTTGCAGGTAAAGAGCAGTAATTTTGGTGGGGGGCCCGTGCGGCAGCGGGAACCACCTCACGGGCTGTGGCGGAGTTACTGGGCGATCCGGAAGAAGAGAGGTGCAAACGCTGGACGTCAGCGGGCACATAGGGGTGCCAGAGCATAACCTCAGAGCCTAACCTGTAACCTCATGGGAGGTGCAGGAATCCGTGTCGGCGCCCCAGTAGTCCTTCGGGCGGTTGTGGGCCTGCGCAACCGGGGGTTTGCCTAGTCACGCCCCGCAATGGGCGTGTCATTATAATTATGGTAATTGTACAACAGTTGGGTGGTTCGCCACTGTGTTGTTTGGCTCAACAGGCGGGCAGGTGGCGAGAATGCGGCCTGCCCTAGGATCGCCCGTAAGCTAACCCACCGTCATTACATATGTTGTATGTAATAAACCTGCAGCAATTTTTACCCAAACCTAATACTTGTGTCTTTGTGTTATTTGCGGGTTTGGGCATGTGGGGCGGGGGTTCATGTGGCCCTGATGTGACTATGCAGACGGGCCGTTGGCGCAGCCCGCCTGCCCCCAGGGTGTGCATGCAAAGGGGTTGGGGGGTCCTTCCTCCCAAATCCAGTCATAATCCGGTGCTCGATGGCTCTGAATGAGGAGTTCACCAATCCTCCCCCCCCCCCCCCCCATGGATCACGCGAGCCTCTCACCTTGGCAATGGCATGAAGGAGTCAGAGCCTCTGCTCTGCAGTCTCCCCCCTACCTCGAGCGGTGCGGTCTCTCCTCTCCAGGGAGGGGGCAGCCGCTGCCATCCAGTGGGAGTCGTCTCTTGACTCTTCCTTCAGGTCGCTGTAGTGTCTGGTTTCACGTTCCTCGTTCTCTGCAGTCTCTCGACCACAGCTCCTCGGCCTCTGTTTACTGTCTCTGCCGCACCTGGCTGCAAACCCGAGGGTCTCTGCTTTCCAATAGCCGTAGTCTCTTGCCTAGAGCTCTACGGTCTCTGTTGTCCGGTTTCTGGGGCATCTGATTGTATTTGCTTATTATTAATCGTTCATTATTGGTTTGGGAGAAAACATACCAGCAGCTCTCGCTGCAGTCTGTTGTAACTTCTCTTCTTTTCACAGTCCGTCGTCTTTTGCTCCAGTCGCAGTGGTCTCTGCTTTCTGCTGTCTCTTCTCTGCAGTGCCCGCCATGACAACACTCAGGGGCCGGGTTTGCAGACTCTGTAGCCTAACAGTACCTTGCAAACTCTGCAGTCTAATTTTAGCTAGCAAGCAGTGTTTTGCAGTGTCTGACTCTTGTTGTCAGCCTTTCTCACTGTAATTCGCGTTTGAAGGCAGTCTCAGCCCTGGTCTGCAGTCAGACTGGAGCTTAGGGGCAGTCTCGGCTCTTGTTTGCAGTCTCGAGCCTGGAGGCAGTATCGGCTCTGATTTGCAGTCTCAGCACTGGTCTGCAGTCAGACTCGAGCTTAGGGGCCGTCTCGGCTCTTGTTTGCAGTCTCGAGCCTGGAGGCAGTATCGGCTCTGATTTGCAGTCTCAGCACTGGTCTGCAGTCAGACTCGAGCTTAGGGGCCGTCTCGGCTGTAGTTGGCAGTCTCGGCTCTGGTTTGCAGTCTCGAGCCTGGAGGCAGTCTCTGCCCTGGTTTACAGTCTCGAGCCTGAAGGCAGTCTCGGCTCTGGTTTGCAGTATGTCTTGAAGTTGGAGGCGGACTCAGTTCTGGAGGTTCACTTCCTAAGACTCCACGCACTTCCGCATCACTGCTGTTCAAACAGAAGGTTCAAAGGGTATTCACCACAGCGCCAAAGTGGAGGCCGAGGAAGTTATTAGTAGACAAAAGCCAACAGAAAACAGCCCAAAACAATGAACTAGCGCCCCCCCTCCCCGACGCTGCCTACCTCAACCATACCAGCAGCAAAATGGCTGGCTCAAGCTTGCGAAATTTTTCGGATTCGGGGGCGTGTTTTGCTGTCCTGAGTGACGGACGACGTCACGAGCTAAAGAACAGCAAAAATTACGCCCCCGAATCCGAAAAGGACGGGGCTACATCGGAGTGATGGATCTCTCCTCCAATGGCTGGCCTCCGTTTAGGAAGCCAGCCAATTGAGGAGAGGTCGAGTACAGAGGCGGGTTCAAGCTCCGTACTCAAAATCATTAATTCTCTGACCGGAAGCTGGCAAGCCAGCATTTCCGGTCCGAGACCTAAAAAGGTGGGGGGGGTGCGTAGGGCCTTCCGCCTTATTGGTGGACCGGCCTAAATAAATTATGTAAAATAAGTTACATCCATCGCACCATGGCTTCCGTGAAATAATACTGCTTTCCTTTTTCATTCCTAAATCTTCCTGTGTATTTTTGAGTGCTTTTTGGTTCAGGAGGATTGTGTTTGCAAGCTTTTAATGTGTGCTTTCCAGCCGACTGTGACAACTTTGCTCTGTGAAGCACACAGTAAAGCTGTCATAAACTGAAATGGAAAATATTTGCTTTGTGCAAAAGTCCCTCGAGGCAAAGACAGCATTGCTAAACACCTGCAAAGAATCTCGCCAAGGTAAACAGCGAGTGTATTATGCATTGGCTCTGGGCAAGGCGTCATACAGCTGCTTAATGGCACAGTGTATGCTCTAATTTATGCAAATGAGCACTGGGTGGCGTTAACCCTAAAGATAAATATTTGAACAGAGATTCACTAAATGGTGTGTGGTTTTTTTTCTTTTTTTTTGTTATTGTTTTGCGGTCATAGCTGGAAAAGCCAGAGAACTAGTCAGGAATCAAACATAGAGTAGGCGGGATCATATTACTCTGTGGAATAGACGAGCAGAAGTTTGTTTGATACTTTGATGAAGAGCGGCAATAGGATTTTTTCTGGCCTTTAAGACAGTTTCTGTTCTCTAGCCAGACTATTGTTTTCCCAAACAACCATTGGCAAAGTTCATAGGTTTTGCCTATGCAAATCTATTGGCTTTGTCAAGGTCGCAGGAGGTGGTGGGAGGGATGGGAGAAAGCAACAAGCATGGGAGAAGGAGTAGAAGGGACAGGAATGGGTAGAGAGGGCCGTCAAACACATGCACTCTTACGTAGTGCTGGATTAGGAGTAGAAAAAAAGTACCTCTACAAGCATGCAGCCAGTGGAAGGACAATGGCCGCAGACAGGACACTGTACTTGGTCCATGCTCCAGGAAAGACAGGAAGACAGAGAAAGTGGAAGTAGGAAAAGCTAACCAATGAGAAGCAAGGAATGAGAGTGACATGAAATCCAACCAATTTTAAATAATGGTAACTAAAGAAATACATATGCGGGTAGTTTGGTTTTATGGTGCCTTCCGGTCTTTACATGCAGATCCTGATAGGACTGTTTAAACCTTGCAGATGGTAAGGGTAATATCTGTGATTACTTTTTGGGTGTTTGAGATTATGGGGCAGCTGTATTTCAGGCTTTTACAACCATATTTTCCTGACATCAGTCAATACACCCTTTGGCTAAGACTCTGACAATGTTCTTGGCATTCGTTACAGTTCTTGGTCATCATCAAGAGTTTCATAAACAAATACATTTGGTATTTGGGTTGTTGGATGGTATTTCGTTTCGTTTTCACTTTTAGGGCACATGTTCACCAGGCATCATTTGAAATTAAGGAAGAATTGTACTGGGATTGTTTCACAATGGATTAGTTCCAGGAACTCTGCATAAAAGTAAGTTTGTTTCTGATGTGCCTTTAATGTCTGTCTTTAATAATTTCTCTGTTTTAACCTCATGTTACTTTTCTCAACCATGTGACAAATAGATATTTTCTTCACTCGTAGAACTGTTGCCCTTATGAAGGACCAATCAGGTCTGAAGTGCATTGGGGTTATTGATATATGGGGACCGCGAGATGGTCTTTCTGAAATAGTGTAAATACTGCAAAGGAGTGTCTCTAAGTTGTGTATTTGGAAAAACATAAACAAATGAAGAGGTGTTTATTACTACCAGATGAAGAAAGATATACAAGTGAATACACACAAATATTTAATTTTAAAAAATCACTTTGTGTAAATCACAATAATTTGTATTCAAAGTTTTTGAGCACCAAAAAAGGAGGTAAAAGGGCAAGTGCATTATGAGACTATTTTCATATTTGCCCACCCAAAAGGGATTAAACATTTGATAAGCTGAAGTATATAGTAGTGCAGCAAGGGAACTGTTAATATTTCCTTTTTATTTTTGGGGGCATATGATTGCAATAAAAAAAAAAAATACCATTGCACCAGCTGGGCAAGGCCAGACCTATTTGCTTTTCAAATGCTTCAAGTTTGCAACCTGTATTTTGTCTAGTATTTCTTGACTCCCTTTTAAACAAAATGTTCATCATCATCATCATCAAAAACTTTATTTCTGTCGTTTTGATGATAAAAGTGCATGTGTAATACAATACATTTCATAAAAAATCAGTCCATCAGAACGCGGGCCAGAATTTCTCCTAAAAGTGCGTATGCATCACATTAATATGCCATGAAAACAGTCTATAATGGCACATGCCCGAGCCCAGTGACCTGGGAATGGCTTGCCAATTCAAGGGCAATTAAAGTGCGTGTGCAATACATTGTACAATAGGAGTAGTATAAAAATGGTCCACATAGGCACAAGCCCAAGCCCCATGGCCCCAGTTAGAATTGCTCGTGAAAAGTGCATGTGCCTTACATTATCATTTCATATAAACAAACTGCGTAAATATACACCCATACGCAGAAACCAGGGCTTGGATTACTAACACAGGGGCCATCACACCCATGTCAAATTCAAAAGAATGCAAAAATATAAAACATTTGTAAAACCAAGTATGCATCATGTTATAATTAGTAAGAGCATGTTAAAAATCATAAAAGTTGTAAACAAGTTAAAATATTCCAAGTCCGGTTAAAAATATTATGGAATAATCAGCCAATACCTATAGACTAGACTTCAGGAATGCTCTACATACACACCACATAGAAAATAAAAAGAGTGATACTGAAAATAAAATGGGCAGATGGGTGTTATATTTCAGTATCCTAAAATCCTCTATACACCTCTTGGTTCCCAGGTTTCTGCATAGCTGAACCAACCATCGATGTCTGGCCTTCTTATTCCCTGGAAACAAAAAAATGATGTGGTAATCCATCTCCGCTGCCTTGCTGCAAGCCGGGCAGCCCAAAATCACTGAATTCACCCATTTATTTGTAAAAGCACACAACAGGAGTACCCAATGCCTAAACTGCAGGTGTAACTTCCTGGCAAGGGCTGGTTGGATATCATCCAGTACAGGCTTTAGTCTGTACTGATCTTTGATTTGAAAAAACACTGTGGTACGCGTGCCGGATGTACAGCTCCCCTGGAGGAAGGTACGTTTATTCTCCCTATAGTTCCCTATCAAGTCCTTCCTGGATATTGGAGGGCAGGTTACTTCAGCGTTATACTATAGGTTGGCCCTTTCCATGTCCACAAATGTGTCCCTGACAAAGGCCAGCCACTGTAGTTTTCCCACGCCCTGGAGGCTCAACACCTCTCGCAACTCTTCCTTGTATTCAGCCAGTTGTGGTGTAACCTCTAGGCGAAGCCTGAATATGAGCAGACTGAGGGCAACTTCGTCAGCAATTGGTCTAACCCCAAAGTCCAAGCAAAGCAGTGTAAGGGGGGAACTAGAGGGAAGGCCAACCAGCTGTCTGGCAAAGGTATTCTCAATTTGTACTATGTGACCAGATGGGCGATGGCCACAGATTTCGGCCCCATACAGGGTAGCATCCCTGGCTTGTACTTTATATATTACAACCACCAGGCCAACAGGTTTATGGGTGGAATTCCTTAATACCTTTGTCAGGCCCCCAGTTGTCTGAGCCAGCTTTAAGCTGGCTTTCTTGATATGGGCCTCCCCAGTCCAATTTTTCCGGGAGCGTGATCCCAAGAGACTCAAACACGGACACGCTCTCCAGGGGTCACCTTCTAAACAATGGTTTGGACAAGTGCTACTACCTGATTGAGCACCATATATTTTGTGTTCTGGATGTTAATCTCAAACCCCCTGAATTTAAAAAAGGCGTTGAAGTTGTTGAGGACCATCTGTATGCCCATAGGTGTTTTTGAAAGCAAAAGAGTGTCTTCGGCAAACATCATAGCTGGTACTTTACGATTCGCCAGCTTGGGTGCATCTATGTCCTTTCCTGCAGTCAAAGTCTCAACAAGTCTGTTTATAAAAAGTCAGGATAGGGTGGGGGCAAGGACACAGCCTTGTCAAACACCTCTATCTACAGGTATGGGGGCAGTGAGTTCTCGATGTTTGCCAAACATGATTTGTGGGAAATTGCCTTCATGTAGCAGTTTCAACAGGTGGCAAAGGTATGCTGGGGCCCACATGTCCCTTAAAGTTGCCCACAATTTGTCTCTTCGTACCAAAATACAGATTTTAAGTTCACAGAAACCAAATAGAGGCTACCACCCTGTATGGACACTGTTTTCCAGTGCAAAAGTTGCAGCCTAAAGGTTTGATCTGTTTTGGACAACTTCTCTCTAAAGCCGGCTTGAAATGGGCGAAGGACATTGTGCTACTCCATCCAGCTCTGGAGTCGTCCAGCAGTACTCGGGCGAATATTGTTTGGCTAACATCAATGAGACTTGTAGGTCTATAATTTATATGCAGCAGTGGTGAGCCGTTTTTATAAACTGGAAGAATTTCTGCCCTAGCCCAGGTAGCAGGAATTGCCATTCCTTGTAAGATGGAGTTAAACTGGTTCTACAGATAGTGGGGCCAGACAGTAGGTTCACTTCAAAAGAGGTCCCCAGGGATCTTATCTAGCCCTGGAACTTTAGATGGTGTTACTTTGCTCAGGGTGTCAGTTATCCCCTTGAGGGTTATCACGGGGGCCGCAATGCAGTTTGTCTATGTGGAGGAACCCGTTAGCTATTACACTACCCTCATCCTCTACCCTTAAATAGACGGTCTCAAAGTGTACCTTCCACATATCCGCCCTATGTTAGGTTCTATAGCCTGTTTTCCCTCAGAGCAACCCATGTTCACTACATTCCAAAAGGTCCTCATATCATGGGTAGATAGAGCCCTTCTCAGGGTACAACCTTTTTTTAGCCTTGACGATGGTGCTTTTATAGGCCGTCCTTTTTTCTCTAATTAGAAGCCTATCCTTGGCTTTATTAACAGAAATAAGAGCTAACTTGGCCATGTGGCAGCTATCGCTAAACCATGGGTGTCAGGGTGTTTTGTGCTCCCTTATTCTTTTATTGGGGTAGACGATATTAGCCATAATAGTGGTTAGTGCTTTGTCGTTCTCAGCAACTTGCATGATGGAAATAAATGTGCCATTAACCAAAATAGAATGCTTTGCAGCCATTAGAAATTGAATGATAGTTTTATATAAAAAGGACAGCCTATCCTGAGACTGGTGAATGTTCATCCATCTGACTCCCTTCCTGCAATTAGTAAGTGTTAGTCTATCGTCAGGTGAAGATTTTGAACCGGATACACTCTCAACACTTGGCGTAACTGCCTCTAAAATCATAGCCTTATGGTCGCTATCATGGCCGGGCACAATCTTGAAATCAATCACCCTATGCCAAAATCTTGTATCTACCCAGGATGTAGTCTAGGATGGAGGCGTGTCCATTCTATTAAAAGTGCGGTTCCCAGGTGAGTCCGGTTTAGTTCTGCCAATACATGCCCTTAATGAATGTTTGAGGGTAAAGGAATTCATCTGGAGCACCAATGGAGTCCAATCCCTTATTAAAGGAATATTAGGCTCAGGGATAGCCCAGTGTAAATCCTCTTCACTGGGCTTGCCTTCATTCAGGCCATCCAGGGGCTCGAACTGGCAGTTGAAGTCACCACCAATAATCACCAAAATGTTGTTGGCAATCATAGGTAAAAAGGTGGTCAACTGGTCAAGAGTCGTTGACTCTTGACTGAAACCAACCTGCCAGTAATAAACATTAAACAAGGCGATTCTGACCCTTGATGAAAAAGTACTAAAGATACATAAAATGTCATTGGAAGATGTCTCCATCTGTTTTGCTGTACAACTCAGGTGCGAACCAACCCAGATACAGAGCCCCCCTGAAGGCCTTCCCTTTCCCCCAAAGGTGGTGACTGCACTGAATGATGCGTATCCCAGTCTGTGCAAATCCACCCTACCCCGGGTTTCTTGAAACATGCAAACCCAGTGTTGGTCTATAAATACCCCCAATCGGGGTTAGTCATGTTAGTGTTGAGTCCAGCAACATTCTAGGATAAAACCCGCAAACTGGGTGGGCCTAGATAGCTACCCGAGGTTATGGACTGACTATCTATCATCAGTGTATCAGTTTCTTGCTGAGGGAAGCTGGTCCTCTTCACCCTGTTGCCCTAGATTTAATTCTGGCATCGATTTTACCATGTGCAAGGAGTGGGGATTGTGAAGCCACTAGTATGGATAGGTCAAAAGCCTGTGCTGTCTCATGGGATGGATTTGGCGGAAGTGGGCTACATTTTAAATTGCCAGATGGTGCTTTGTCCTCTGCTACACCGTGATCCCAAAGCTCTCAAGTTTGCCAGATCCAGTTGAGAATAGCTCATTCAGTCCAGGTTTTTTTCTTTTGCATTCTTGAATTTGTACCATTGATTTTATAGTAGGATCAACAGTACCAAAAATCTCTAAATACTTCTCTCTTCTATCATTCTTTCTCCTGTAGCAACACAGCCCACAAACCACAAAGACTAGCATGTATTATCAGTTCACTTTGCATCAACAGATTGAAATACTGCATTGTGGAATCATTTAGTAATGTGTCTTTGGTTTCTTGAAATGCATGGGCATGTATGTTGGAGCCACAGCCTATGTTCGGTATGGCCAGGGAGGAGAGTGCACGAGACACTTTAAAATCACTAGGGGTGCGTCCTTGCACCATTTTTATTTTCTATATATATTAACGCCGTAGAATCTGCAATGCTAGGGTCTACCACTGATGTTCCTTTTATTAATACTCTTCTGGTCCTGATACTCCTTTATGCTGACGACGCGGTGATCCTTGCACGCACAGGCAATGCGCTGCGTCAACTCATGGAGGAGTTCGCAAAATTCTTGAACAACCTGGACCTGAAAATTAACTATTCTAAGTCCTTTGTCCTTGTGGCAGGCCCAAAGCAGCAAAAACAACCATGAATGTATGGTGAAGGGGTGAAATTAGACGTTGTAGATTCTTTTAACTATTTAGGGATAGTGTTCGATCGTGATACTAATTGGAGAAATATGGTCTCTAACAGGGGAGTACTGATGGAAAGAAATTTTGGGGCCTTTTATAGGATTGTGAAGAAACTTGGGACCAAACCAATTGAAGTGATAAAAAAGATCTATGAGGGAAAACTTTACCTCTGGCCTCCTATGGTGCAGCTGTTTGGGGCATCTCTGATGCCTCTGAACTGCAGCACATAGAAGATGCCTTTCTGAAACAGCTGGTCTCCCGACCCCAATCGAGTTCTAATTATAACTGCCACATGGAGTTGAGAGTTCCTTACATTATTGATAAGATTGCTATTGCACAGATTATGATGTGGCACTCAGTTTGGCATAAAGAAACCCTCTCACTGACTAGAGATATTGGAAACGTCCTCCTCAAATTGGACGGTGCAAGTAAAATAAGAGAGATGTTGAATGCAATCTTCGGGAGGCTGGTCTGCATTATCTCTATGAGGATCCGAAGATGTGCCGGTCAATATCCAAGAAGAAACTGAAAACTCATTTACTGGTCCACCTACAGGTGAAGAGACACAATATTAATTTTAAACTTTCTACAGTTAGATTATAATGTGCTTCTCCAAGCATAAGTCTAACTAATGCAGAGTCCACTTATTTATCTTTCATCACAAACTTTCAACTCCGTCACGGAGTCTGAGTTTTGCCTGAACTCCGTATTTTGAACGGAGTGCGGAGTAGGCAAAATTCTGTAAACTCCACTGGCGGAGCGGAGTTCTCCGCCTGGGGTTACGCTGAATTCATGCGACCTATGGGCATTTCAAGTGTAGTGATGTATATGCTTTGTTCATTCATCATCAACTGGTTATAACCTGCATTGAAGTCCAACTTCCTTTAGTTGGTGTTAGATACTGTTGCCATTTTATGGCTTTATTGGACAGTCTACTATCTATGCGCAACCCATACTGCCCCATGTTACTTAGACTTGGTTGTCACCACTATTGATGACAACACTTCGTGTTGAACATTCCGCTTTTTCAAGCAATCCTTTTTCCATTTTCTGAAGTTCCAGGACTATTTGTTTGAGGATGTGAAAAGGTACTCTTTGCCTTTTATTGCCTAGGGCTGCAGTCTCCTCAATGTGAAATCTTAGTGGTTTTGCTTTCAAATGATTCAGTCTGTGAAAAAGATATCCATACTCATTCATTAGGTCTATTTCACTTTTTTGCATGCACAGTGCAAAATGTATATGTTGTGATGCTTCAACATCTGGTAAATGTTTAATGACCCTGTTCTAAATAGCTTCATAAAGAACTTGGTTACTACTTGGGTTGCGCTGACCATAGAGTCACATACTCACGCAATCGACAATAGTGGCAATCCCTCCATACGCTTTTGTCTTTGTGCCCTCAGTAATGTTTTCATATGCTTGTACACTGTATAGTGCATCACAATCACATGTGCCCCATTGCCTGAGAGCTGACACTTCTAGTCTATTTACCTCGACCTCGCAGAAACATTGTGCTTGATCTGGCTTTCTCGTTTGGTCTGCCAATAAGATAAACATTTCCTCCCCTTCCTCTTCATGAACGCCATGTAAACTGCTTGGGGTTTGCCTTCCCTGGGACGTCAGTCACTTCATTTATTGTCCTTGTTCTGCACCAAAGCTCATTTCACCACCCAGTGTTTCCAGATACACCACACACTCATGTAAAGTGGCAAGTGATGCACTTCTATCCATAAGACAGGTAGGTTCCCCTCCATGTGCTTCCTAGCTGCAGCATCGAAAGCCTGGTTGATTCATATGTGCTCCCATCTGGACTCAGCCAAATCCTAGCACTCAATTGTCCTTCAAATGAACTAGTGTATATGCACCAAAAACAGAGGATGGGGACAGATAAAAAGAATGCAAACACAGATTTACTTAAGTACTTTTATATTATGTAAATACACTCAGCAGTTACACTTCAATTTATGTGGCTTCTTCTCAAATTTTTCTGACATGTTTCAGAATTAATGTAGAGGGACTAAAAGCCAATTACATTTGTTTTTCAATAAAAGCACTAACACAGAACTCAGATATTGAGGAGATATACCAGTAAGTAAATCTGAAGTTAGGAAATCGAACATAGACACTAAAGTTTCCTGCTGTGTTTCACAAAAACCTGTAGTCAAATTCACTAATCAAATATTAGAAATTGCAAGGATTCAAACAGGTAAGACAGCATTTGAGGTGAGAGAATGCAAGGTAACTGACAAAAAGAGACTCACAGCTCCTAAACCAAGCATTAGCCAAATCAATAGGTCTCGGCTTTGCTTCCTGGCGCTTTCCTCCTGCTTGATCCTAGATGCTCCAGAGATGCTGTGGTGCAAAACAACAAAAGAAACTCCATTACAAGACGGCCATTATGCATGTATACACATACAAGTTGGCCATCTTTTAATATTTTTGAAACTCTGTTGTAAGATGGTTGTAATATATATAGATATTCATCAGGAGAATGATAAAAGGGTGGAATGTAGCCAGTGGTGTATTTTGGAGAATACTGTTGTAAATATGTTTCTAAGCATGTTGTGGGAGCATATTTTCATTTACAGACAGCACATTTTCCGTTTAAATTGCCACAAAATTCACATTGATATGCAGCTTTACTCATGAAACTGTATTACCAACTGGCGGTCGCCAGTAGGTAGTTATAGTTAGGGCATAGTTTACGTAGGAAAAGCATTTATTGACTTGCTTATAACTTTGGCGCACTTTGACGAATATTGACAACATTTCCCCCCAAAAAGTGACCTTCTGATTCTAGTTGTGCATGGAAAGCTTTAGGGTGATCTGTCAAGCAGGGGCACAGAAAAATGGGAGTGAATAAAAGTGATGGTAATTCTCATAGAGATTTTAGATACAACTACAGGCCGAAGCGACAGAATTACACAAATTTAGCAGAAAGCTAGCTCTTGGTCCAGAAAACGCCCTGTTTTTGTAATTTGGTATACATCTGTTCAGTAGTTCTTGAGATATTAATGGAAAAAGAAATACAGATGTCTAGAGGAGGTCCCGCTCCGTAAATCCAACAGATCTCGTGCTGAGATCTGATTAGCTGCCAACACTTCAACAAGGAAGTGTTTGCAGTCATTTTGGGGCTCAGACTTAGCTGAGTCCCAAAAAGAAAGGTAAAGGTAAAAGAGAAGGGGGCTTGGTGGTGGGGGTTAATTTTTGAAGCAAAAATCATAGATTCCCAAATCCCTGCGAAAAATATAAAAATAAAACAAGCGTGATCTCCCGTGCTTGTTTGAATTTGAGCCCCGGGGAGGGCCAGGTCCCAGGGGCTTATCTTTATATATCATGGGGATGGGGTGCAGGCAGCCCCCCTCCCCATTGCAGATGTGGATCAGGTGAAAGGAAAAGATGAAGAGGTGGGCTGCATGGACCCGCTCTTTAGGCCTTTTAGGTTCCTGGGGAACACTACTTCCGGGGTTTTCATTGTAAAATAAGAGGGGTTGCGTAGCCTCCATCCTTACTTTTAAATTGTCCGGGATAACACCACTTCCCTGGGGCTGAAAGCCTTTATCAAAAGGGGAGGGGGCCATGCCGTTCTGGCCCAGTCACTCACATAGCTACTGACACACCCATTCAGCCACTCTCACATCCACTCACAGACCCATGCAGCTACTCTCACAGCCATATAGTCACTCACACACCCATAGAACTACTCACACACAGTCACAGATCCATACAGTCACTCACACACCCACTAATCCACTCACACACCCATATAGCCACTCACACACAGCCACTTACAGATCCATATAACCAGTGACACATCCACTCACATACCCTTACAGCCACTCACACAGCCATACAGTCACTCACACACACATAAAACTACTCACAGATCCATACAGTCACTCAAACACCCACTAAACCACACACACACATGCAACCACTCACACAGCCACTTACAGATCCATACAGCCACTGACATGTCCACTCACATACCCATACAGTCACTCACACACCCATAAAACTACTCACAAACACTCACAGATCCATACAGTCACTCACACAGCCACTTACAGATCCATACAGCCAGTGACACATCCACTCACATACCCTTACAGCCACTCACACAGCCATAATCACTCACACACCCATACAACTACTCACAAACACCCACAGATCCATACAGTCACTCACACACCCAGTAAACCATACACACACATGCAACCACTCACACAGCCACTTACAGATCCATACAACCACTGACACATCCACTCACAGACCCATACAGTCACTCACACACCCATAAAACTACTCACAAACACCCACAGATCCATACAGTCACTCACACACCCACTAAACAACACACACACATGCAACCACTCACACAGCCACTTACAGATCCATACAGCCACTGACACATCCACTCACAGACCCATACAGCCACCCACACACCCACTAAACCACACACACACACTAAACCACTCACACACCCATACAACCACTCACACAGCCAGTTATAAATCCATACAGCCACTGACACATCCACTCACAGACCCATACAGCCACTCACACACCCACTCACAGATCCATACAGCCACCCATAACCCACTCACATACCAACACAGCTACTCACAGGACCACTCACAGACTAATACAGCCACTCACATACCCACTCAATGACTCACAAATCCACTCACTCACACACTCACTCACACACCCTAAAACCTACTCACACACCCACTTATACTGCCATACAGACACTCACACAACCACTCACAGACTCATACAGCCACTCACCAACCCATACAGTCACTCACCCACACATTCACCAAGCTATACAGTCACTCATACACCAACTCTCAAAGGTTACAGGTTACATTTAGGAAATCAAATTTAAAAACACTTTAGAAATTCACTGAAAAAAACAAAGGTTACAGGGACATTATAGTTAGGAAACAACATAAAAAAGCCTTTGAAATTCACTGAAAAAAACAAAGGTTGTAGGAACATTATAGTTAGGCTCAGATTTCACACGTGCAAAACCATAGAAATTCAGCTGTTGTAATTACCTGAGCTAACTATAACTTACGCTCAGCAATGCACTGCTTATGATTCACATTATTACATCACTCATGACATGGATAGTGACATCACTGATCACCTCAAATGACTTGCAGGCAGTTGGGATGCAGGCAGTACCGCCTAATGCTTCGGGTACTTTTTACTGAAACTAGGGAATCTATTGTATGTGCTGTGACCAAATATCCGGAATGGAGATGAGCCTTTAGGGCCAAAGGTGTTGTTTCCTTCCTGTACCTTTTAAACTACTATTATGTCTTTTCTTTAAGGTTGTATAGGTTTTGCTTTTCTACTATGGTGACTGGTAAATTGTAATTCCAAGTGAGGATTGCCAGGCTGATTATAACTTTAAATATTATGAGTTTAGCGTTTTTTAGAATATGCATGTCATTTAGAAATCTTATTGTCTGTGATGATGTATTTGCTTTTGGTCTTTTATAACTGAAGAACGCAATTCTGGACTGGAATGGACAATGCATGTAGCTTGGAATTAGCACCCAATTTTCCTTATCACTTGCCTGTAGGCAAGTGATAATGTCTTATAAGGTTTTCGATGGACGATGATGGTCATGTGGTTCTTTCCCTCAAGCTTCGTATTGACTATTCGCTAAAAAGGTTGTGGAATAAGAAGGTGTATTACTCTTCTTCATTTTAACATAGTGGACCCTGGTCAGAGGTTTTTGTTATAAAAAACAAGATGAAAACCTGCTTGATTTGTACCCCTTTGCCTCCATGAAACATTTAATCACCCAGTTCTTTTCCATTTTTTGCAAAAACCGCTCTAGCACATTGACACCATGTTTCATCTGGACTTGCTGAATCTTATAAAATTGCAATAGCACTTTTGTACTGTATTATGGCTTTCATGAAATAACATTTTCCCATTGTAATCATTACACCTCTATAACTGTGCATGTTATTTATGCTGAGCCCCAAATGTATTTTATGAATTGTGGCATATTTTGTCAGATGATGGTCATGGTGATAATACCCCTATTATGCTGGAAGATAGTCAACATAAAAATGGTTCTTCTGGGGGTACCTTCGGTCAGGCCTCTACTATCCGGAAGAAAGACAGGTTAGGCAGCATGGGATCGGCCGCTGCCGAAACGGATGACTGGGATATTTCTGATAGAACACAATTACTGGAAAGACTGGACTTATCAGGCCAAGCTAGTGGGGGCATCGCAGTGGAGACATCTAGTCAAGTGTCGCTGGAGGAAATATATAGATCTAATCCCGTGCATAGGTTGGAGGCTCGAGCTGAGCATTTAAAAACACACACTGCATGTAGGAAACTGCAAAACACCGTTCGACGCTTGGCTAAAACATGCAATGATTTTACTGATCGGATGGTGGAGGCTGAGGCCCGGATATCGTCATTAGAAGACCAGATGGTGACTCAAAAGGCTGATGTTGCTGAAATAAAGGCACATAAAGACGATGTTCATGACAAGATTGTCGACCTAGAAAATCGTCTTCGTCGCAATAATTTACGTATCCTTGGAGTCCCAGAGGGCCTTGAGGGACAGGATATATGTACATTTGTAGCGGAATTGTTCGAGGAAGCACTTCCTGAAGTAAAAGAATGGAATTGGGCCAGCGAGATTCAGCGTGCCCATAGGTTCCCATTTAGACAACGACCGTTAAGAAGTGGGCAAGTAGGGCCCCAGCAACCACGGGCTATATTAATTTCCTTAAATAATTTTTTGGCAAGGCAGGTACTATTTGATATGGCCAGACCTGACAGGAAAAGAACAGGAAAAGAACCGGAAAAGGCACACCGTTTTTTGTTCGGCCGGACTATTACCATTTCACACTTGAAATGAGATGGAAGTTACGACAGTTAATAGCTCCTTTTCAAGCAAAGGGCCTGCAAGTTTTTCTATTGCAGCCAACAACTTCAAAAAATTGTTAACAAGGGACAGACTCGCTTTTTTACATCTGAGGCTGCTGCAAAAGACTATCTGTTAACCTTGGATTGATGGACTGGTAACCTAAACCGGACGTTGGTAATTCTTCAAGAGACACTCTGATTGTGTATTACTATCATTTAAAATGCTGATTCTCTTTTTTTTTCTTACAAGTTTGGGGGGGGGGGACAATTGGTATTTCTTTTTTGTTTCTTTGATAGATTGCGGGTGAGCCGAGTATTTAGAGAGCCACTCACGGAGCATCACAAGGGCGTCTAGCCCTATTGCCTAAGTTAAGGGGAGAGACCCACATTGGGTGGGTGGGGGGCGATGGTGCGGGGGTGCGGGTATGGTATAGGGGACACTGGTGGGTTATCGGGAAAGGTGGGGGGTTGGGTAAGGGGGAGAAAAGGGAAAATGTCAGTTCATAGCATCCGTCTTAAGCATTTGTAGCTAGATATATCTTTCTGTTTATATGTTAATGACCAGGAATACATAAGTTTCAATGCCTGTTAGGAGTCTTCGTATTTGCTCCTTTAATATTTATGGGCTGAATAATATTTTGAAAAGGAAACGTATGATTAACGAGCTGCGTTTAATCAATCCTGATGTGTTGTGTCTACAGGAAACACATATACCTTGGTCTAATAATAGGATATTAAGAAAGTTAGGATTTACTTTGTTATCTGCATCCAGACAATCTACAATGTATAGAGGAGTGGCTATTATGGGCAGCCGTACAGTAACAGATACGGGCAGGGTGCGGGCTGATAATCTTGGGCGGTGGGCAATTACGGAATGTATTATAGGGGCCACCAAGCTAACAATATGCACAGTATACGGCACGAATTTAGACGAGGCAGAAATTCTGGAGCTCTTGAATGTAGAATTAGCTCAGTGGGCAACCCCTTTGGTATTTCTTGGGGATTTTAACATTCATGGAGATCCTCAAACATGGGACGTCCATTTTAAGGATTATAAAGGGCGTAAACCAAAAGTATTTAGGGCCTTGCATCAGCTGATACTTTAACATGGGTTAGTTGACGGGTGGTCGATGTTAAATCCTGGGAATCCAGGGTACACTTTCTTTTCTTCTCCACATTCTAAGTTTGTTAGGCTAGACTATATTTTTTACCCCGGTTTTTAACTGTTGGTGCAAGGATGCAAGTAATGCCTTGTATTACTTCCGATCACAGTCCGGTGGTTTTGGACTTGACTTGCCTTAATACTGTGCGGGAAGCGCGCGTGTTCACATTTAGTAAAAAGCTCGTCAGTGACGAGGAATATATAAGCCATATTAAGTTATGGGCCAAGCAGTTTTTAGAATACAATAGAGGCACTGCTACTCAATCCATGGTTTGGGATTCCTTCAAAGCTGGTCTTAGGGGCGAAACATGCAGCTATGGGTGGGTCAAGCAAAGGAAGCAGAAAGCTTTGATAGTGGGCTTGCTTGAGGAACTTAGACAGGCAGAGTGCAAACTTGTTTCAGCAATTCGTTCTAATGTAGATTGTCAAGCTGCACAAACTAAGGTCGCTTGTTGTAAAGCTAGGATTAATGGGGTCTGGAATCAGGATATAGCTACCCAGTTTAAAATACATAAGGCTCAAAGATAAGAGTATGGGGAAGCAACGGGTAGATGCCTAGCACAAAGAATGCGGGGTAGACCGGCGTCTCAACGTATTGAAATTCTAGAGATTGACAGAGGGGACACGTCAGGGATGCCCATGCTCCCCCTTGCTGTTTGCCATATATATCGAGCCATTATTGCAACTATTGGAGTATACTAACCTTATAAAATCATTGGCAGTGGGTGGGTATGAGGTGTGAGTCCTTGCTTATGCCGACGACATTGCGGTTGTGACATCGGATCCTGTGCAAGCATTAAGAGAGATTGAATGGTTGACTCAAGAGTTTGGGCAGGTTGCTGGTTACAAATTAAATGTGTCCAAAACTCAGGTTCTTTGCACTGCGGGGTTGTGCCCAGGTGAGCCACGAGTAACACCAGAGGCTAAATACCTGGGGATTAAAATCAGGATGTCACTTCAGGAGATAATTGATGTAAACTGGGCCGATATATTAGGGTCAGTTAAAAGACAGCTAGAAAAAGTAGAATGCTTGCATTTAACAATGGTTGAACGTCGGAAAGTGTTAAAGATGTGTATACTCCCCAAAGTGCTTTATTACTTCCGGACGGTGCCTCTCGAGTTGACACAGGTACAATGAATGCAGCTTCAATCTATTACGAACAGGTTCATCTGGGGGTGGAAGAAAGCCCGCCGTGCTTCTAAATATATGATGTTACCATTGGCAGGTGGAGGCTGGGGGGTCTCAAATTTCGTTTTTTATTATTTAGTATGTCTTATGCAAAATATGAAGTATTTGGTAATGGGGGGGAAGCAAGGCAGTCCGAGTCACCTAACATCTATCAGATGTTACTAGGGAACCAGGTGTGTGAAGCTTTGTTTAAATTCTATGAGCCAAGTTATTTCAAACGCACAAGATTTAAAGTTATGATTGCAGCTTATAAGGGATGGAAATGGCTGTGCAAGATTCTGTCTATAAAACGGATTCATTTCTATACTCCCCTCGACTCAGTGGAAATATTTCCGTTGATATTCTGGAATGCCAAAATGAAAACATGGAGACATATGGGGGTCCACCGTTTAGGGAATATCTTTAAAGATGGAGCATTGGTTTCCTTTTAGGAATTAATGGGAAAATATACAATATCTAAGAATGATTTCTTTAAATATTTACAGCTACGTGATTTCTTATATAAACATTGCAGATCACAGACTATTCTTAGTAATGAATTTCTAGAAGCTGTGTTTAAAGGGGCAAAGATTGGGATTTTGTACGAAATACTATTTTCAAAGCAAAGTGACGATATAGCAGCTCAAGATGCGAAATGGCAGATTAGACTGGGCAACTCTGGCTTATCCTTGCAAGATTCGATTGATATGGCGAGCAAAGTGTTTTTGACTGCAAATTTACGCACCCAACACTATAAAACTGTTTTTAATTTATATCATACGCCAGTCAAAATGATGAAGTAGGGCGATGTCTATGATGAAAAATGCTTTAGGTGTCAAACTGAGGGAGCAGACATTGTACATTTATTTTTTGATTGCAACGTGCTTAGACAACTTCTTTTAAGTCTTGAACAATTTCTGCTCAAAACAACTAAGGTGCACTGTTCTATAAACCGTGAGATGTTTGGGGTGTGTAATGATAGAGAAACTATAGAGATTTGTTATCCTTATCGTTATTTTATCTTTATGGCGATGGCTGTTTCTGGACTATGCATCGCCACAATGTGGTTGAAACCAGAGGCGCCAGCTTACGAAATGTGGCGAGCTACGTTTTGTAATGTATTTCATTTGGAATTTAATTTGTATCGTATAAAATCTTTGAAGAAAAAGCAACTAGGGTTGAAGATTTGGCAACCTATGTTGCAACATATCGAAGTGTTGCTTTGAAATCATGTTAATTTAATTCCTTGCCGTGCTTTTTGGTTTTGTGTTCGGTTTTTCTTCTGTGTCTTTTGTGTAAGCTATGAACTAAACAATAAAGCAATAAAAAAAAAACAAGAGGAAAACCTTCTTAATTTGTACCCCTTTGCCTCCATGAAACATTTAGTCACCCAGTTCTTTTCCATTTTTTGCACACACCACTCTAGCACATTGGCACCATGTTTCATCTGGACTTGCTGAATCTTATAAAATTGCAATAGCAGTTTAGTACTGTATTATGGCTTTCATGAAATAACATTTTACCATTGTAATTATTACACCTCTACAACTGTGCATGTTATTTTTGCTCAGCCCCAAATGTATTTTATGAATTGTGGCATATTTTATATTTATTGTTTTAGCATCCTAGATGTAATACCGTTATAATGATGCATTGTATATATCATGAATATGTGGGAGTACTTTTATAGTTTCATGCTAAAACTAATAAGATTTAGATTTTTACTCACACATCCATTTATTCACCCATACAGGTCCTCAAACATCCACTTATTCACGCATACAGCCACTCACACACCCTCTCACACACCTATGCTGCCACTCAAACATCCACTCACACATGGATACACACAGTCACACAGCCACTCACATAATATGTTAGAAACAGTATCACTCATTAATAGTACACAAAGTAGAGTAATTTAACTTTTGTTGTACCGGAGCATACATGTTTAACACTCATAAACATTAGGAAAACACTCACGATCACTGGATGATGTCATCAGTGATATCATTTGAGATGTCATGAGTGATGTCATGAATGATGTCACTGACCATGTCATGAGTGATGTAATATGTGAGGTTATAAGCAGTGCATAGCAGGAGCATAGGTTATTGTTAGCTCAGGTAACTTTAACTGCTGAATTTCACTGGATTTGTACGAGTGAAATCTGAACTATAAGATCCCTTTTACCTTTGTTTTTTTAGTGAACTTCCAAGGTTTTTTAAATTCTATCTCCCAACTATAACATCCCTGCAATCTTTGTTTTTTGTCAGTATATATATATATATATATATATATATATATATATATATATATATATATATATATATATATATATATATATATATATATATATATATATATATATATATATATATATATAATATATATATAATATATATATATAAAATAAGAGCATACCAGTGCCAGATGGCAAGTGACAATAGGGTCACGCAGTGGGGGCACATATCCCACACTGGAGGGGATGTGGTGGAGTTTTGTGGGGGAAGGGGGGCACTGAATCAGCGAAAGAGTGGCTAAATAGTGGAAAGGTTACCACTAATGGGTTTTTTAAGCCCCATCGAACTTTCCAGAAAATGCAATGGCCAGTGGCGTAGCCTGGATGCCAGAGGCTCTAGTTCAAGCAAAGAAAATGAGTCCATGGTTGGAAAAAATATATATATATAATTTGGGTGCAGTAGGCAAGCACATCACTGGGCCTCATTGTCCCTACACCTGCTGCACTGATGATAGCTGCACATGTGCTTAAGAATGTCTAAGTTCCTCATTTCAGTGCTTCATTTGAGCCAGTGGTTACCGGTGCTCGGCACTGGCACTTAATTGTTGGTACCTGCACTTATGACAGTCTGCCACAATGGTGGCGTTGTTTGTCTAAATTAGAAATGAACACAGTTGTCTATTAATTCAATATACATTAAAAGTGACTAATACCTGCTGTCCAAGCCATTGTATAGCTTTGGGGCCTGGAATAGTATGAATTATCACACTTGAAGGGTGTCATGGTTAGCAGTTGTGTTGGTTCTTTCACTGGCAGTGCTGGAGAGGCAATGGGTGGTGCAAACTGCAGTGGGCCCTGAAACCTCTTTTACAAATTAAGCACTACCCCATTCTACCTGCCTTTTGAAGCAAATCTCCACCCCTCTCTCATTTACTTCCCCCCTTTCCCACCCTCATCACTTTCCCCTTCCTCTCTTCACTCTCTTCCTCCTCCTCTGTTTCTCGCTCACCCATACATCCTGACTTCATTCTCTCCTGATTTCAGTCTTTATGGTCATTTCTTTTCCTTCTCCTTTACAGCTTTTGCTTGTCCTTACCTCCTTTCTCCAACTCCCTGTTCCTTAACTCCTTTCATTTTGTTATTTTCTCAGCTCCTTGACTTTTCATTTTTCATTCTCATATTTCTTATCCCTTTCCTCTCCTCCATTTCTCTCTTATCTTCTACTCAATCCTTACCTGTCAATTCTCATCCTTTCCCCTTTCCAAAAAGTAAAGAAAAAGCATTGCCCATGCCACAGGCAGGTATGTTTGAAAAAAACCTGAAAGGACAGGCTCTGAAATAAGCGGAGCTTGTGTAGGGGCAGGCTGGGCCCCCACTCACCTAGGGGGCCCTGGTTCCACTGTCCCACCTGCACAACTGGTTGCTACGCCTCTAGCCATGACTTCTAAGACTGCCCACTCTGCCAAAAGCAACTTAAAGGAAAACTGGCCCTTATTACGATGGCTTGTCCGACCGCCATCATTGCAGGATGGTAACCGCCTGACTAGTAGTCCGTGGTTCAACCCGGCAGATTACGATGCGACTGCCCATGAGGTGGTCAGAAACATGCCTTTTTCTATTGTAGTTTGTGCTGCAGCCTGGAAAAGGGCTGCAGCACAAGCCACAATGGAAAAGGTGAACATTCATGCACTGTGCTAGGTACCCTGTGGTGCATGGCACACGGTTCATTGATGTTTGGGGGGCATCACATGTGCCCCCCCTTGTCCCCATAGCAGAGGCCCATGGGGACGAAGGCCCACGGGGGACAGGGGCCCTGCTAGTCATTGCTGGAGAGGGTTAATTAAAAGCCCCCTTTTCTGTTCTGTATGTATCTGTATTGGTAACATGAGGTCTGTGACACTCAGCTGTCTGTAGGCTAGGCCTAAAAGTGCATTTGCTTCCGCCATGACTCTTAACCCCTTGGGCGCGGCCGCAGTTATGCGCCTGTGTGGCGTTTTCCGTAGTGGGCGGGTTCATGACGACCGTCATCAGCACACGCCCACCGCAGTGCATGACGGACGTTGCCGTCATCAGCAACGAAGGGGCTAATGATTATAGTAACTGTTGTATACACATTCAAGGGATAAACATACTTGCTATGTAAATGTGCACCTTGTACTTCAGTTACACTTGCTAATATGCTTTACAAACATTAACAATCTTTGCTTGCAGAGAGGTTAACTTTTGAACGTTTCAAGGAGCTACCAGCGTTCTTTGCATCTACAGTTTAGACTCCGATGCAATACTCTGATGCTGTGTTGCTCCATTTTTTCACCACCTGGTCTCTCTGGGGAAATGTTGTTGTCCAGAGGATCTACCGAGCCATGCAAAAATATCTAATTTGTTTCTTTCCGTCCCAGTGCATCACACCAGAGTGTTCTGACTTGCTGCCTCCTCCACCTTGGCCAGAGGCCAAAGTATTTCAGAGCCAGACTCCCAAAACCATAAGCAGGCGTTCTTTCGAGATGAAATTGGCACAGCAAAGGCTGCTCAGCAAGAACAGTTAGAGTGCATTTAAAGGTGCTCTGAGAGCACTTGTTCTTCAAGTGGTCAGTAAATAACAAGCATTGGCAAATCCAATAAGCCTGGTGGCAGCCAACCTTTGGCCTTGCCAATGTTTGTGATTATTCTTTGTAAAACTCTTCAAAGGGACTACTTATTGTATGTATACAACTGAGTATTGTGAAAGAGTAGAAAGCTGTCACTCACAGAGAAATAAGGCAGTGGCTGAAGTGGGCTGACACTGTGGGTGCCCCATTCCATATGCTGTGGTGGGAAGAATAAAAAAGTGAAAGACACACTGAAAGGTTAGTGACAGAAGACAGGTGGCTGAAAGCCTGGTTAAGTATATTACATATATAAAACTCTATAAAAATCAAAAGGCCTTGGCTAACAGCAGACCAGAAAACCTAATTAAGTATATAACATTATTTTAAAATATAGAAGAGTCTTATGGTCAGTGTGCAATTATATTTAGCAAGACTGGTTCTGCAAAAAACAGCCATCTGTGTTGCTAAAAGAATGAGGCCACCACGTTGCCTCTGCGTGCTGAAAATGGAGACCCTGTGCAATGGATGGTGTCTATGGCAAAATCTCAACATGGCTTGATAAAAGGTCTTAAAAGCTGTCAACGCAAATCTGTAAAATAATAGAAAAATAAATCAGTTCCATGCTATTTCTGTGTACCAGTGATCTTTGGTATGTTGTGCAGGAGTGCACAGGCACCACCAGTTATTAGTGTCCTGTAGTCAGATGTCAGATGCCTGCCACTTCCTCATACAGTAGAGTGTGGGAGGTGGTCTGGTATTCTGCGTTATGGCAGAGGGGTGCTGTTATCTTGTCATCTGCCTTTGTGCTACAAGGTGTATTGGAGTGAAATGGACTGAGGGGCAGAACCTTAGGGGGCATTTTTACAAAGGGACATCACCACCAGCATGTCACTTTTAGCGACGTTCTGGTAGCGATATCTCCTTATTTTCAATGGGGCATTAAGCCACTTAAGGTGTCTTATTGCCGCCTTCTAAATAAGGTCCCTTTTCATGCTTCACTTAGCGTGAAAGGGGCATGCAATGGGTGTTGCAGTGGGCGTTCCACTGGAACACCCATTGCTTTTCGACGATGCCCCATATTTACAAGGCTGGGGCAGCGCCAAAAACGAAGACCAGGAAATACCTGGTCTTAGACTGGTGATACGAGGAGAAATTATTAAATTCTCCTCTTATTTTTCTCTTTCCATGTGTACTGCATTCTAGAAAAGCAAATTGCATTGCAAGATTGTTTATGTGCCGGAAGGTGTCCCTTCCTGCACATAAACAATTGCCAGTGCTGCGCAGGCACCCTTACAACATGGCACATGGGTGCCAGAACTGGCGCTAAGCAGCTTTATAACAAAGGGGACTGGCTATGCGCTTAAAACTCTAAGATGGCGGTCACATTTACCTGTTTTGAACCTGTTAGATAGGTTCGTACTTTGCCAATTAAGAAACCCTCTTTAAGTTATTTCTCTGTGCCCTGATTCTAGAGTGTTTAATTTGACACTTTTCTGTGTCACGCCTTAATATGTGTATTCCATGCATCTCACAGGGTAGCTTTACGTTACATGCCCTGAACTTATAAAGTGTATATGGATATAAAAAAAAAATTTTGGCGCTATTTTTGTATTATACTATATTCATTTTACAGGGGACCTGCTATGCGGTTAAAAGTCTAAGCTAGCGGTCATTTCACTTCTCTTTTTGCATATAGTTCATGACCGGATTGTTTTCAATATCCAACTGTGCAAGACTAATGATTATATGTCTGCACAAAATATCTCCATTCTAACTAAGCACTAAATGCTTAATAATATCAAGGAGGTGACAATTCAAAAGGGATTATCATTGGAAGTGAAATCTTGAACTTTAGAAACTCTGTTTAACATCATGAATGTATAATTTTCTACTATATTAATAACAAGTGTAGAACAGTAATTCTGTCCTACAATTACTGTCATCTCCATAAAATAGTTGTTTCTACTCATACCACATACGGTTTCTTATTCCACTCTAATACTTCGTAAATCCTTCTTGCAGGCATGTACTTCACTCTTCTTCTTCTTTCTGATTGAAATATAACAAACGGATGGTATATTTTGATCGCATAAATCCGCCACTAATATACTTGAAGTAAGTGTCTACTATGTATCTCCTGAACTACCAATATTGTTTAACTTTGTAAAAATTCGGTGTCCCAAATAGTAAGGTTCTTTCTGTCTTTCTACTGTTTTTTAAAGCATAATTTTATGATGAGTACAATAGGTCAGGTATCACAATTAGATAATGATTTTTCTCTCATTAATACGTGTTATGTGAAAGGTCTATAAGATATAAAGGGTCTTTTTTGACTATGAAGGATTCCAATATGCCTATGCACATATCATTGAAACCTGGATATATTTATTTATAGAACCCTATTGAATATACAACTCTCAAGACGGATGGGACGCTGTGTATAAAGACATATTTGAGTCAAGGTATTTAAGACCTTTTTGTAATTTAAAACTTGTACACTGAATATATTCACATGTTAAATTAAGTAGGATTTTCCTAAAAACTCCCTTTTCTCAATTCTCCTTTCAAGGTTAGGAGACTAGCATTTATTAAATCAAGCACTTTCTCCCTAATCCTTTTGTCACAATATATGTTCTCCCTGAAATGAAGATATATCTAATCCAAGTCTTTTTTGAATAATGTATACCTTAAAATGTCTGGTGCATCATAAATGTCTTTTCTTGCTTAAATTGTATGTTTTATTTCTCTGCGCACGAACTTCTATATCATGTACATATGTTTATATATATTTTTGTATCTCTTTTAAATGTAGCCCTGAAGAAGTCTGGTTTCGGACGAAACGCGTTGGCTATTGTTTTTATCTGCAAATTTTGAATAATAAAAGAAAGAATAAAGAAGAAAATTGACTTGGAACTTTCTTGGGAGAACATTTGGATATCTTTTTTGTTACAAAACAAATGGAAACTAAGCACTAATATTGTGTTCATTAAATTGTTTTTGGTGTGCATGGTCAACTTGTGGAATTTTGATGTATAAGACAAATGTTTTTTTGTTTTATGTTGGGATCTAGGGGACTGTATCCCAGACCACTTGCACCCATACTACAAAAACACTAGGAACTTGGCTATCGGTGCGGCCCTAGTAGCCTCAATCCCCTTTTCTGTTTGAATATTATTGTTATGTCTGGCTGGAAGAGTGTGAGTTGTGAGTGTGGCTTTTGTTGCTAGCGTTTTGCTGTTGTGCGTGATGACTAGGCAGATTATACATCTTGCACTGTTGTGATTGTTTAGCTGTATTAATTAGCGGAATAGAATGAAGCAGTTCAAGATAGTTTATCACGTGGTCGTGCCTACAGTCCTTGGGTGGGGGAGGCGGAATGTTCTACTTCGTGGTTGGTTTAGGGTCCAGTCATCGGATATCCATACCCTACAAGTGTGGTTGACTGGATCTCTTTCTTGGTCTAAGTGATCCTGCATGATTGATTTTGGAAGAGCCAAGTTTTAGCTCCTTTCTGAATTTCAATTGAACTTGGATATTTCTTGTCTGACAGGGTGGAATTTCATAGCTGTGGTTCATATACAGAGATTGATGTCCCACCTACATGCTCTGCCTATGTGTTTGTTCCTGTAGGGTGGCAGGATGATAGCCGAGATGCTAGTCGGAAGAAGCTCTTTGGACGTCCTAGTAGTGGGACAGCACTGGATGGTGGAAGTCAAGGTAGAGCAGTATTGTAAGAGCGCCATGGAAATCTTACTGGGATAGCAAGCGAGGGTAAAACGGAGGGTGGATATGTACTGCTGGAACTTTGTGGAAGTCTTGTGCATTGTACAGATCAGAATAGAGGAGCATTGAAAGTGCTCTGTGGAAGCATAGCAATGCCTGGTGCAAGCAGGGGTGGCTCCTCCGTTGGAGTGGAGGAGAGTCGCCCCCTTAAATCACTCCCAAAGCACCAGAGACGAAAAATAAAATGGTAATTAATTACCATTTTATTTTTCATTCCTGTTTGGAACAAAGCGTCAGGGCGGGGTGGGTAGAGTGACAGTAGCAGGGAGGTGGATAGGCTGTTAAATGCACTGTTTAAAGTGCGCATGTCTTTTTGTCCGGCAGTCTTTTGATGACCAGCCACAGATGCGCACTTTATGTTTAAAGTATTTTATTGAAAGGGTACACAGAGTAAAAAGAAAGACAATCAAGCAAAAAAACATTGTGCTACATCCCCGAGAGCCCATCTTCAAAATAATGCTACGTGTCCCGCAAATGCAGTAGAGGCTGCGTGGGCTCCGTGTCCATCAACATTACATTAAATAACACCCTGAGGTAGAAATAAAGTGTCTGTGCCCTTCCCCTTTTAAAGGAACAGTTCCCCCCAACTCCCCCCACCCCCCTCTTGCCCCCCACGCCCCTCCCAGTACCCCCGTCCAGTGTCCTGTCTAGCTAACCGTCTGAGCTCAGCCCACCCCACTATCCCCTATCTCTATCTAGCCCATGGTTATTGAGCAGTAAAATCCAGCGGTGGTGTCAATCTCAAAAGCCTCAAGTACCTCGGACAGGTCAGTTCCCTAAATTCGGTGGCCAGTAATGCATGGAAGGGCTGCCACAACTCCCCAAATTGCTCTACTTCCCCGGCCATCATCAGTGATAATTTTTCCATCCCCAGGACATGCCACAATCTATGTAGCCAGCCCGTGATGGATGGAACTGTGGTGGTCCGCCAATGTATGAGAATGTTCTGCATGGCGGAGCCCAATGCTATTGCAATTTGTCTGCCCCTACGAGATTTCAGTAGATGCATCAGCCCGTTAGGCAGGCCCAACAGGACGTATGCTGGGAAGCGGGGCAACTCTATCTCAAAGCGGGTGTCAATCTCATCTAGCACCTCCTTCCAATAAGGGCTCAACAACGGGCACTCCCATAGAACATGTGTCACTGTACCAAGATGCCCACATTCTCGCCAACAGGTATTATCGATATGCCTATCCATCTCATGCAACCGCTCCGGAGTGTAATACCAGTATGTAGACACCTTAGTGAAAGTTTCAGTTAGCCCTACATGGTATGCAGAATGTCGTGCGCGGTACGAAATCTGGTCCCTCTCTTTATGGCTCAACGTTCTTCCGAGCTCTCTGTTCCAGCGTTCCCTACCTGGATTATGAAAGTGTGTGGGGGGAGGCTGTAACATTTTATAAAGATCTGTGATGAGCTTAGCGTCCGAAGACCGCGTCACTAACCACCTTTCGTACGGCAATAATTTCCTATCTGCCAGCTCACGCACCTGTGGTTGCAAAGCCCAGTGTCGTACCTGCCAGTAGCGCATCCTATCTGTCTCAGCTAAACCATACTCTTCTTTAAGCATCTGGAAAGGGAGAACTCCGTCCGGCCCATACACATGGAAAAGTGACCTACAACCAGCAGCCCGCCAGTGTGCGAAAGCTCCCTGGGTAATCCCTGGTGTGAAATCCGGGTTGTCTGCAATAGGTGTGAACGGAGAGGGGAACGTGGTAAGCTCATGTGCAGTGCTAGTAGTGTCCCACACCCTCAGCGGAACCCGCGTTACAAAAGACGCGTAGAGATTCGGAGGGCGGCGAGCCCTATGCAGAAAGGGCACCTCTTGTAAAGGACGGCCCGCCACCGCCTGATCTTGGAATAACCAGTGCTTGTCCGACTCCCACCGGCTCCATTCAACCAGGTATCGAAGCTGCGCCGCTTGAAAATACTTGCGTAAGTCTGGGACCCCCAGTCCCCCAGATTCCGGTGCCAACGTGGAGAGAACTCTCCTCATCCTAGGCTTGCGGCCTTGCCAAATAAAACAGGATAGGGTCGATTGTGTCTGCTGAAACCAGCCCTTAGGCGGTTGCAACGGCAGGGCCCGAAATAGATACAATATGTGAGGGAGGACCGTCATTTTAACCGCTGCCACTCTCCCGAGCCACGATATCAAACCTTTGCTCCACCTCCCCAGTCCCTCTTTAATCTTTCCAGCCAAAGCCGTATAATTGGCTGTCACCATGGCCTGCAACATAGGTGCCAACAGGATACCCAGGTACTGGACCTGGTGGGCCGACCAATGCATGGGGAAGAGGCCCTGCAACTCCCGCCGTGTTGCAGGGGTCAGGGAGATGTCCAGTGCTGTCGATATACCCATATTCATTTTGAATCCGGCCTCCCGTGAGAAAGCCTCCAATTCGCCGATACACGCAGGTAGTGCACGCCTCGGCTCCTCCAAGGTCAGAATCACATTGTCCGCATAGAGGCTGACCGTATGAGCATATCCCCCCATCCTCACTCCAGTTGCATCCGGATTCTGCCGGAGTCTCTGAGCGAGTGGCTCCATATATATAGCGAAAAGGAGTGGGGACAGGGGGCAGCCCTGTCTGGTGCCACGTTCAATGCCAAACCTCTGAGAGCCATAGCCATTCACCCGCACCACCGCCGGCGGGAACCGGTAACAGTTAAAAACCAGGGTGCAAAATTTCTCACCTATGCCCATCCTTGTCATGACCCGTTCCAAATAGGGCCAGTGCACTCGGTCAAACGCCTTTTCAGCATCCACCGAAAGGAGCATTCTCTATCCAGGAATCCGGGAGGCCTTCTCCAGAACATGTACTACCCTCTTGGTGTTGTCCACCGTCTGTCTACCAGGGACAAAGCCAGCCTGGTCCGACTCCACCAGACCCGGTAAGTGAAGTGCTAGGCGTGCCGCCAGAATTCCCGTGTACAGTTTAAAATCCACGTTCAAAAGGGAGATCGGGCGGTACGAGCTGCATTGGGTCCGGTCCTTCCCTGGTTTAGGTATAACCGAGATCGTGGCCTGTAGGAGATCCGGAGGGATTGCCCCCGGTTCGGAGAAAGAGTTAAACAATTTAGCTAGTATAGGGGCCAACGTGGCACTGAACGTCCTATAAAAGAGCGCTGTGTAGCCATCCGGGCCGGGGGCCTTCCCATGTTTAAGCCTGGAAATTGCGGCAATCACTTCCTCGACCCGTATCTCCCTCTCGAGATACTCCGATTGAGATGTTTCTAGGAACGGGAGCGTGACTGAGTCCAGGTAGTCCTCCGACTCCTGCTCCATCAGATTCTCCCCGGTGTATAAGTCCGCGTAGAATCGACGGAAGGCCTCAGCTATCTGATCATCCCCTGTGACAAGTCCGCCATTCCCCGTCGCAATCTCCTTCACCCGATGACGTTCATTGGCCACCCTGAGTTTATTCGCCAAAAGGCGGCCACTCCTGTCCCCCCCGTGTAGAAAGCGTGTTTCAGTCGAAGTGCTGCGTATTCTGCCCTGTCCATGTCCAGGGATGACAGGAGCTTTCTCGCTGCCTTCAGCTGTTTCCAAATCCTGGGAGCCCCCTGCACGGCGTTGTACCTCTTCCAATTCCCTAACTTTTTGCGTGAGCTCGTCCCGCTTCTGCCTCCATTCCCTGTTCTCCGCCGAGGAAACCGCGATAAATTCCCCTCTGACCACTGCGTCGCCACCGAGGTATCTGCGTTATCATTGTGCGTTTGGAAGTCCCTGATCACCGCCGCAACCTTTTGCACGACAGTTTTCTTATGTAACAGAGCGTCTCTGAGGCGCCAGACCCCCCGGGGGCCCGGTCAGCCGGCAGAGAGAAGCTCCCCGAGACCGGTGTGTGATCAGATAAAGATATGACCCCCACCTCCGATGTCGTGGCTAAATCACGGACTGGGCCGGTAACTATGAGGTGATCCAGCCTCGCGTAGGTTTTGTGCGCGTGAGAGTAAAAGGAGAAGTCTCGATCCGTGGGGTGTAAGTGGCGCCAAAGATCATGAAGATCCAGGTCCACCAGTTGGGATTTAACTGCTTGTGACATTTCCCCTTTCTGTGGTGAGTGCTGTGCCGACCTATCTATGGCTGAGTCTACCACCATATTTAAGTCCCCACCCAAAATAATGTGCCTGTCTGGGGATGCTGTTATGTCCACTAATGCTGACTGAAAGAAGCTATCCTGACGTTCATTCGGGCAGTAAATTAACCCAATGGTAAATGTCAGAGCCCCCAATCTGAATCTGTGCGCTAAAAGTCTCCCCTTTTGTTCCGCAAACTTGTGTAGGACCTCCCCTCTGAAAGAGTTCGACACTAAAATCACCACTCCTGCCGTCTTGGTGTTGGACGAGGAAAAGAACTGCGTGGGAAATGTACGGGATCGCAATCTATGGCAGTCTCGCGCAGGCAAGTGAGCCTCCTGTAGAAGACAAATGTCAGCCTGTGTGTTCTCTAGCAAGGACAGGACTGCTCGTCTTTTGACAGGGTTATTAAGCCCCTTAACATTAAGGGTCACTACCTTAAGGGTTGCCATAAAGAGTCAAAACAGAGTGAAACATGCATGGAATCCTGTGCAATGGGGGGGGGGGCCTGTGGGCCTCAATTGCCCATAACTCCCCATCGGGCCATCGTGGAAAGTTCAAGAACACTGAACGGTACCCTCCCCTTCCCTACCCAACTCTCAACCCCCTCGTCCCCCAACTCCCCAACTCCCCCTCCTTCCACCCCCTTCTCGGCACCCCAACTCCCCTCCACCCCTTCCCCCCCCAAACCCCCAACTCCTTCCGAGAAATTGTCCCAGCCATGTCCTGTCCGGACAAGTCCGTGGTAACTTATCGTAGTGGACGTCCAGCCACACCCTTCCTCCCTCTGCTCCCTCCCCAACCCCTCATGGCTCTAAGCCGGCAGGAACAGTAATGCAGTCGTTCTCCCCCCGGAGCAGTCTTACGCTGTTAGTGCGACACCGTCGTGCACCACTGTGTCTCTGAAGGCTTCCTGTATGGCACTCGCCATTTCAGCCTTGATGGTAGGCGAGCTCGGACGTTGGGAATCCGCTGATGTTCTGCGCCTCGAGACCCTGCGCCACCCATCCTCCGTGGGGCGTCTCCTGCGAGGTGTGGCGGAGGCCTCCTCTTCCGCGGTGATCCCCAGCACCTCGCACGTGTCCTGTAGGGACCTTAGTTGATGTAGCACACCGTTCCACTGGAAACTAAGTCGGAAAGGATGACCCCAGGAGTAAGGCGTTTCATGCTGTTTCAGGAAGTCTTTTGCGATTTTGAACGCTTTCCGTTTTTGGAGGGTGATTACAGACAGGTCTTGATACAAGGCCACGGGGTATCCTCGAAACATCAAAGAGGGTTTTTTCCGGGCCTCCGCCATGATCCGTTCTTTCAGTGGAAAGTCAGGAAGAAATGCCAAAATATCCTGTGGCGGGGCTGACGCGTGCCTATGAGGGCCCACTCGATGAGCTCTATCAATCCGTACCGGAAAGTCCGCTGCTTCACCCAATATGTCCCTGAAGAGCTCCCTCAGGTATTCCGCCACATCCGTCCCCTCTTCCGTGGATGGCACTCCCCGGACCCTGATGTTATTCCGCCGAGAGCGGTTTTCCAGGTCTTCATTGTGGGCCTGGAGGTCCATCTGTTGATCCCTCAATCGCAGCACCTCCTGTTGTAGCTGCGTGAGTTCCTCGTCTTGTCTCTGTGTGGAGCTTTCCACCGTGGCCACTCTCTCACCAAGACCGTCGACTTCTCTCCGGATCTCGCGGACCTCCCCGGCCACCTCCTGCTTCAGCGTCTGAAAATCGTCTCTCAGCGTGCCAAAAAGCGACTCCAGGAAGGATCGAGTGACCGGGGGTTCACAGCCTCCTGTTGCATGAGAGCCACTCGCTGCGTTCGGGGACGGTTGACTCCTTTCACCCCTGGTCTGAGACCTGCCAAGCATCTCGGGGAGCGTGCGGTCGTTCCGTTTATTGCCCTTCTGACTCGCCATCTTGTCCTCGAGGCCGCCCTGCCAACCACGGGCACCGCATCGGCCAGACACCCGGGCAGCGGCCCCACCCGCCTCATCTTTCTAGGATGACTCTGTCCTCTGCCGCGGGTGCACCTCCGGGACCCCCCTTGTCCGGGGGTGGCCCCAATGACCCGGGCACTGCTATCCGCTCTCGGGCACGCTGCAATCAAGGGTAGGGAGTCATCTGCGGCCCGCACAAACCGGTGCCTCTAGCCTAGCTTGACTTCCGGCGACTTCTACAGTAGTTCACGGTAAGCCGACCATCCTCGGCGGAGCTCTCAAGGGCACCACCTACCACCGTCTTCCACCCGTTCCTTCACCGCCTCCGAGAGCAACTATGGTGTCTCTGCAAGTTGTCACGCCCTTTCCGGCGATGGCTCCGTCTACGGACGGCTCTCCGCCTGGCCCTGGAATCAGTCGCCAGCCGGCCAGGAGCCGACTCCTCCGCAGCAGCTTTCTGGAAGGTCTCGGTTCCTATCTTTGTTGCAGCGACTCCTCTTCCGCCTCTGCGCCCAACGACCCCGCCCTTCCGGCTCGCAGGCCTCCGATCAGCTAGGCCGCAACCGCGGCCTCAATTTCAGTAGGGATCGGCAACCAGGGGTGGATCGTCTCCGCGGGCAGCAGGCACTTCTCCGGGCTTCACAGTCCTGTCGCGGCACCTAGGCGTGGCTCCCACTACCTTCCGCTGCACCACCGCTGACTTCTGCGTGTTTCGGGGAAAGAGCTCTGCTCAGCCTCGGCTAGGACGCCATTTCTCTTCGCATCCGGTCTCTGTGTCGCTCAATGCCACGGTCCGGATTACGACCGCTCCAAAGCTGGATTTAGGTTCTGACACAACCCAATCTGTTCCCGCACCGTCCCCACTCGGTTTTATGCCGATGGGGGGGAGAACAAGCTATGCAGAAGGCTCAGGGCCCGGGCTGGGTCGGGAGCTCCGGGAGAAAGCGTCTCCTCACTCCGCCATCTTGGCCACGCCCCCAGATGCACACTTTAAACCTCTCAACCTAGCTATCTTAAGAAAGCTGGGTTGAGAGTAAGTGCAAACCACCAAAGCGCTGCGGAGTGCCGAGTGAGGCTGCTCCCTCCAATCAGGGTGCTGCTCTCATGGTATGAGAGCAGCACCAGGATTGGGGGGTTTTCTATTGGCCAGGCTGCAAAGAAATAAAGAAGAGGAAGTAGGAGGTCAGGTGCATCTCAGGTAAGTATTTTTTTTTTATTTGTACTTGCTTGCACATGTGTGCCGCCTGCCCCCCACCCCCCGGTAAATGCCAGCCGCCACTATGTGCAAGTAAGGGTTGGGATTCATTGAGAGGGATGGATGCATATCATGATCCTGGGATTGTAGCGCACGGTGCAAGACAGGACAAAGATGCATCGTGAAACCTCTGTGTAAATATGTGTCCTGTGATAGCAATATCAGGTGCTAGTAAGGGCTGAAATGAATTGTGAGGGTTCTCAGAAGTATTAGTATTTGGATAGAAAAGCATGTTGCTGCTAAGGGTAAGGGTGCATTGTAAGAGCTCTGTGCAAGTTTTAGGCCTGGGACAAGCAAGGGTTGAGATTCACTCTTAGAGCCCGGCAAAAGCCTTTGTCCTGGGATGTCAAAGCATGGCAAGTATGACTAAAACGTGGTTCTCCATGCTCTTCGTGCCCTGGGAACCAAGCTACACCAGACAGAACTGCCTCAGTCAGGGCGAAACCGGTCTTGGTTTGCTTGTGTTTCAGTTCACGTAGGACCTCGCCTGCAGTTTGGGCTGGACTGTTCCTATTGGACCATGGTCAAGAATGATTTGCATAGGACTGGGTCCAAACTGAGGTGACATGGTGTGAAAAATAATGATGGACTGGGATGCAGCCCCAGTAATTGCCAGTGGCTGAGATTAATTTGAGCATTGCACCCATCACTGAGCACAGAGATACAACACAAGAGCTTTGTGATTATCTGTACTGAGATAGCAATGCATGTTCTAGGTTAAGACAGATTCTTTGTGAGAGCCTTGTCATACTATGATAGCATGAGTAATCGATAAACAATACCTAACAAGTTTACATGCTCTCATGTGTTTACATACCCCTCCAAAGTAAAACTTCACAAACAAATTCTCAACTTTTTCGAATAGGAACTAATTTTTTGCTCAGTTTTAGGGGATACAAAGAAGCCAGAGCTGGCAGGTTTCCCAATGTCAGGCATGAAAAGTTCATACATTGGTATTGTTGTAATTTAATTTTGCTCATTATACTGCAGGACTTTAAGTACCAGAGTAGTGCCATCAATGTTACATCACTAAAGTCACAAGGATTGTGAAAAATCCAGCATCACATAAAGAACAAGTATAGCAAATAAACCATGTGCACACTCAGCAGGAAAGGAGTATGTAGCCAGGGGCGCATTTTGGAGCATGCTGTTGCACATATATTAATAAATTATAGTGTGGTAGCACACTGTCATTTACAAACCACTCATTTTCCATTGAAATGACCACCATGTTTTTATGGACATGCAGTTTTAATGATAAAACTACATAGTGCACAAATGATCATATGGGGAAAATGAATTTCATCAAATATTTGTCACTTGCATACCACCAAGTAACGGGTCTTGATTTTTGTTTTAAATCTGTTTCCGTCACACTTCAAAATTACAAGCAACGTGTGCTTCGGTTGTGCTTTCCAAACTACTGATATATTTTGAAATATTTGTACAGATCATTTTCTGGTATTTGCATGTAATGTGTTAGAAAAAAACTGACCTCCTCCAGCTTTCTATTTCACACTTCCTACACCCCTGCAAGACCAGTAGATAGTACACTCTATAATGAATTCTAACTTTGCCTCTTTAGTGCTCATCCACCTTCTGACCTCCAGCACAGTAGTTTTGAGCTGCTGCAACACCCTATCCCCCCCCAACCTCAGCTTCCAGCACCCATGGCATTTCGATCTTCATATGTGGTCCACCATTACATGCTCACAAGTACATTTGCTGAGGCGCCTTAGGAAGCCCATTCTAGAAATCATGTCTGGGGCCACTCTTCAGTGTGAAGGACTGGGGGCTTGTGTTACACCCATGCATGTAGGCAGTGCTTAATTTTAGCTTGTGGTTCCCAGTGCTCAGCACTGGTACTTAATCATCAACACCGGCTATTTCATGCGCCCCACTTAAAGAAACATTCATTTACGGGGAGATTAAGTGATTTGCCTAGAATTACAGGATGTTGAGCCGACGCCGAGACTCGAACAGGTTGCCCAGCTCTGAAGTCAGCAACTCTGGCCATTATGCCACATCCTCTCCCCACTTTCATGGTTAGTAGTTGGTTCTCGTTTAGGTGACGATAACTGGAGTGATGGGCTGGTGCCAGCTGCAGCCTGACGGGAGCCCCGCCACTTTTTTTTTACTAATTATCCACGGCATGTAGGACCCGATGACAAAGACTGAGAGCTTTAAAGATGGAACTTTTGGCAATAGAAGCAAATGGAGCACTCTGAGATGGATAGAGATGGGGGAAGGGGGAGGCAATCCGAGGGTGAGGCGAGCATCTGCATTATGGACGAACTGAAGCCCACGAGACAGAGAGGTGGCGAGCTCATGAATGGTAGCTTGAACAGCAGTTTTGCTAGTGGAAGTCAGAAGCAGAGGAATGATTTTATGAAGCATGCAAAGATAGAAGAAGCAGGAGAGGCCCAAATTGTCTCCCCTCCTGTAGTTCAGAGAAAAGATGAAGAAGCATCTCTTAAGGAGCATTACATCCACACTTAATAAAGCCCACTTGTTACTCACCCATTGTAAACGACAGTGGTGGTGGGTGATTTTGGAAAGAGGTGAGACGTAATACTTGCCCCAAATTCCAGGAAGCAGATAAAGGGACCCAGTCAGCTTTTTCTGGAAGATATTGGGGTATACTCGGGTGTGGGGCCAAATAGTACATTTTAAATCACAATTTTCACAAACAGTTGCTTGAAAGTCATAGGCTCTGACAGGGCACTGTTTAAATAATCAAGTACTTTCATGTTGTATAAATACAATGTAACCTGGTGCCTCCCAGAAGTTGACTCCATTATTGTCAAAATGTGCAGCGGGTGTGCCTCCATATGTCCACTGCAGCAAAATCAGCATGTTGTCATAGTTGCCCCATTGACATGGGTTTCGCCTTGTGCCAACAATGAAATGCAATATGCCCGTGCCAGAGTGTTGCCTTTGATGCCACCTATATATCATGGGTGACAAATGTCAAAATGTGCCTCTGGTATGTCAAGGGCCGCATTTTCTTATGTTTACCATTCAACCCCCACATCCCATAGTTGCCCTCCCTAATGCCAAGGATTACCTCCGGTATGTCACCACAGGTGCCTCGTATGCCAAGAATGATATCTAGTGTGCTAGTGCCAGTACTTTGCCGTCGGTGCCCCGTATGCCATTGCTCCAGTTTAGCCAAGGTCGCTCCAACTGGCTTTGCCAGTGTTTGTTTGTAGTGCTTCTTGTGGTCAGCGCTCGAGTGAGTCCATCAAACGTATTTGCTTTGCCAATATGTTTTCAATGTACCACTTATTTTCATTGCTAATGTCGATTCTGTACACCGTACACAACAGTTGTACTTATAAGCTAATTTGAGGATATTTTAGTTTAAGGACATCGAAAGGACGAAAAACTGAGTTGGCCTAGCCGGATATTTCGAAATCATCGCTTGCGGATTATCCAGATGCCGGCAGGGGGCGCGAAAGTCACTCAGTCAACGTGTTTCTCTGAATTGTGCTCTCCTTAAGCCGCCCTCGTGTGCTGTCAGCAGGTGGCTCACAGTTGGTTTGCGGCATTTGTTGATTAGCAACTGCCGCTGCTTAATGCTCGCAGTGATTCTACTGAAGCCCAGGCATCGGAGTCATTCATCAGGGAATATACGCGCCTGGTGTTCACGAATGCACTCTGTAAGCCAAAGCCGCCAGCTGCAGCGCTGAACATGTGCAATATTCAAGGAGAAATCCGACTCAACGTGCTCATTCGCCGCCGAGGCTCGGCTCCTCAGCTGTGACGCATCTTCAACTGGATGCGAGGGAGGCTGGGCCAGATGTGAAATAAATGGAATATTATATGACGAAGACCGGTTCATCTTCCCTGCTCGCTTGTGCTTTTCATAATTAAACCGATATTAGACTTATATGTTTTATTTATTTTTAATTTGCTGCTCTACAGTCATGCGCAGGCTGAATATTCAACAGGCCCGTACTGAAAAATATATGCTATGAGTTCTTTTTAATCTAGAAAATATAATAAAAGAGAGTGACCCTTAGACCCGCTGGGGAACTGGGTGAATTCACAGTATAAACAAAAGGTGTTCCCACGGTATAATACTCTATAATCCTCAAAGACTCACAAGAACTGTCTCCCACTCAGTTTCAATCTTACACACTATCTTCAACATCAAAATCATACTCCAAGGAGCAAGTTGATACTCCCCATCTGATCAGAGGTAAAACCAAAAGGGAAAAACATGTATTTCAACAATATACAATTTAACCTGACAATGTCAATTGCAATTACAATCTTTTTTATTATAACAAATATTCAATTTTCTTTAGCTCATAAAAACAAACAATACGCCTCCTAAAAGTGGCTGAGTGAAATCTACAAGATTTCACTCAGTCACTTTTGAGCCCATGCTGCGTCAAAACCCTGCGCCTGCTTGAGGCAGGTTTAAGGATTGACTCAGCATTGCAAAGATAGGCCCCCCAGAACATTTCTGTAGCTGTGTCGCATCTGTGCCGTTTTTGCCACATGGTGCGCCGCATTTTAAATGCGGCGCATCCATGGTGGTGGAGGCATGGCGCACAATAACTGACGCATCCCTGCTGATATGCAGGGATGCGCCAGTTATTGTAAATCTTCCCCATAGTGCTTTCTACCCCTGACGAGGTGCTGAAAATGGACAAAGAATGGAACGAAAATGCATTGACAAAGTAACGTATCTGCTCACCATCAGTGGTACTGGACAGAATGTCTTCTGAAGGAAATTACTTTTTAGGTGGATGCACATTTGTGATTGAGGAAAAGACTGTAGCAAAATAGCTAAAGGCTGAAGAGGGCAGGGATGGGCGGAAGCAAAATACTTTATAAATAAATAAATAAAATGAATGACAGTTGAACAAACCCATGAACGAAGAGCGCAGATCAACTTTCTGCTTGTAAGACTGCCCACTCACTGGTACTGAACATTCAGATTTCTGTCAAAATCATATTAATAAATCCTGGAAACTAATTAAATGTACTTCTGATGTAATATGTACTCATATATATTTATAAATATTTGCTACTATAGAACGTCTCAACTTCGCGGGCCTCATTAGGAAATTGAAATATTAATATTTCAGTAGACTACACCGGCAGTACTGTGTCATACATAAGAAAGGACACAATGCGGCAGGGGCTCATTGGTAAATACTGCTCTGTGTTACCGACAGGTTGAGACATCAGTAAACACTACTGCCTGGGGAAATTGCTATATTGCCTGCAACTGCCAATGCACAACAACCATTGACAAAGCCAGTCGGCCATGTGTTGGCTTCCAGCCAAACACCAGACTTTAATATATTTAATAATATATTAACTTTAAAAAAATATATTAACTTTAAAAATATTACATTAAAAAATATATATATGCAGATGAGTGCCATGCCCAGCAAAATTGCATACAGGCCTCTGCCACAGTCCACCCAATAATGTTCAGAGACAGGAATTACCCTGTGTAAGTGAGCCACCGTGATCTGCATACAATAAATAGTTCACATGTGGCACCAGTTTATCAATGTTAGCATCTTGGCGCTAGTTCCTGCTGAGGATGTATTTTTATGCATGACACCTCAGTGCTGTCACAGTGTGGATATGGAAGAATCAGTGGTGGCAGCCATGTACCGAGGGTGGTGGGGTTTGGGGACGCAAAAAAATAATTAGTAATAAAACACACTCAACTTGAGATGCGATGCAACGTCCTCCTCCACCGGTCGTCTCTATTCCACGGGACCCAGACAACTCCCCTAACCAATCTTGATGCTGCTCTCACCAGTATGAGACCTGCACCAGGATTGGTTGGAGCGGCCTCACTCAGCGTTCTCAAGAGCACTGGAGGCGTGCGCTTTCTCTAACCGGGCTGCGACTCGACAGCACTGGCCCGCCCCGCTCTGTAACTCAGTTCAGGACTGGTTGGTTACTGAAAAATCAAATGATAATAAGTAAACTTTATTCCCGTTTTATTTTCCAGCTCTGTCCTGGGACGTTTCCATGTGGGGCGAAGCTCCTCCGCTCAAACAGAGGACCCGCCCCCAGAAAGAATAGAGGCTCCTTACTGCTTGGTGAGCAGAAACACAGAAGCATGCCACTGCCAGAAACACTAGGCAGGGAATTAGTTGTCATCAGGCAGCAAATGAGTTAAATAAGGTTAAAGAGGAGCAACATAGCATGTGTACAACTCCATTCAACTTGGCATAAATGGTGGGTACTGCGCAGAAACATGGTAACCAACATGCAGTCAACAATGTAATCAGACAGAGCTGAAGCAGCAGAACAATTTCCATTCACTCATTTTTCATAAACTGGGACTGGCTATTATGTATAAACTAGACAGTACTGGCCTTCATTCATGACTGATTTACAAATTAAAACATGAAATGTATTACACTCATCTCTACATAATCAACACAGTGGTATATAGCGAGAAGGAGACATTAGGAATTTAGTTGTGTAAAGTAAAACTACAATAACAATTCTGAAATTAGCCATGTAGTAGTCTCAGGACTTCATATATTGGTCCCAAATCTTATGGTACAATTTCCTACTTGTAACAAACAATGCTATTTATTCATAAGCTAATCATTACTGGCAACAAGCACTGGCCCTAATTCTTGAGCTAACCCGGTCTTGACCTACTTTATATTCTATTAATACTGGCTTTAAGCACAAGATAACCAGTACTGGCTTTATGCGTAAACTAACCAGTACTGTTCTTTATTAATAAACTAACCATAATTGGTCTTTATTCGTGAGCAAACCTGTGACGGTCTTAATTCATAATCTAAACTGGGTTGTTCTTTGTTCATGAGCTAATCTGTACTGGCCTCAGTTCATATACTGACCAGCAATGGTCTTTATGCACAAACAAATCAATGGCAAGGTTTGTGTATAAACTAACCAGTAGTGGTGTTTATTCACCAGCCAACCTGTACTAGTTTTAATTTTTAATCCATCCAGCACTGAACTTTATGCTCAAGCTAACCAATGGTAGTGTTTATACATAAACTAACTAGTATTGGCCTTTATTCATACCCTAACCAGCATATCAGCCTTTATTAGCAAGCTAGCACGTACCAGCCTTAATTCATAATTGTTGGACAGGCCCCATGAAGGGCTCGCTCCCTCCCCGCATGACAGGGCCCGGACATCTCTGTATCCTTGGCCCGAACCAGCCGCCATCTTGGACACTGCACCACGAGGCCGCGTGGCCTCAGCGAGACCCTAACCCTGGGCCTGGCCAGGCCCCGACATCCCGGCACCACCATCCACCCAGGAGGTGAACAGCCCACTTGGCAGGTCAATGGGAGAAAGAAGTGTCGATGGCTCTCCCCCGCCAGGTGCCGATCGCCCCCAGCCTCCCCGGGCGCTGGCTCCACCCCCCTGCTGGGTGTCTGGACTCCCTCATCCCGGACCTCCCGACCTCCAAGTGCGAGGGTCCGGACATCAAAGGGCGCCAGACCTATAACTGAGGCAGCTCCAGAGCAGGAAGGCAGTTGTATCCTGGAGTCGAGAGACACCGTGAAGAACTCATCCTTGACGGACTACTGGCGCTGCCGTAGCCCTGCCTTGTGAACCGTCATCCTGCCTGCTGGCGCTGCCGCGGCCTTCTGCAACCTTCATCCTCGTGGGACCTGCCGGCGCTGCCGCGGCCCGTTGTAACCTTCATCCTCGTGGGGACCTGCTGGCGCTGCCACGGCCTCTTGCAACCACCATCTTCGTCGGGACCTGCTGGCGCTGCCGCGGCCCGTTGCTATCTACGACCTTCTCGGGACCTGCCGGCGCTGCCGCGGCCCGACCTGCCGAACGCCGAGCTCGAGGATTGTGAGCTACCCATCGTCTCATCTCAATACCAGATTGGTAACAAGACTGTCCCGCTACCCCCTTTCCCTTCCAGAGACTAGATATTGAGAGGACCCTCGTGTCCTGACCGCATTGTACCGTACTACCTTAATTCAAGAAACTGCATATAAAGAGTGTCAACCTCATCTACGTGTGGTGTCCATCTGTGGGGGGGAAGTTACTTGTCTGTACGATCGCTGGAGACGGCCCTCACCGGAGGCCTCTCCCCTTGTCCTCGGCCGACCCTCCAGGTCCCCGTCTAACATTGGTGGCAGCGGTGGGATCCGAACCAACGCGTAATCGTACAGAGAGTGACTCACCCTACGACTAAACCACAATGACGACCAAAGAGAGCGGATCTACTGAGAAATTCCAGATGGAAAAAATAGAGGAGTACAACCACCGAGAGCTAAAACAATTTTGTATAGAACTAGGCATTGCTACCACCGGTCTGAGCACAAAAGATGACTTCAAGCACGCCCTAGAATCCTGGGCAGAAACAAATGCCGCCGGTCCCCGGGACCAAAACATCGAAGCACCAGAGACAAACACCACTCTGACGGAAGAAAGGAGAGCGGGTCTCTCCCGGGAAGAGATCCAAGAAAGAGAAAAAAAGCAGACTACACGAATTAGAGCTGGCACAGCTCAAGTTGGACGGAGAGCTGAAACCGGCGGAACAAAAGATAAATTTAGAACACTTACGGCTCCGAGAAGAGCGGGAAGAAAAGCAAAGACAGAGAGAACTCGAAGAAAAAAGACTGGCATACGAACACGAACGTAAGCTAGCAGAGATCGAACTGCGGAAACAGAACAAAGAACTAGGGGTGCCCGAGCAACCGCGCACCCCAGGCGCTACCGAACAAAAGGTCCACATCCCCAAAGATGTGGTCCGTGAATACTATCGGAACGACGACATACAGCAGTGGTTCAAGGCCTACGAGATCACCATGACCTCCCACCGGATCGATCGAAGTGACTGGGGAGCCGGTCTATGGGGGAGGTTCGTCAATGACGGCAGCGATGCCCTGCTACAGCTCCCGGACCACCAAATGATGTCCTATGACCACATGAAGGCCGCCCTCCTCACTCGATATGGGCTCACGCCCGAGATGTACCGCCAGAGGTTCCGCGACTGCACCCGGATCCTGGGTACAACTTGGGTAGAATATGTGAACTATTTCAGCCGAGCCTTCGAGGGATGGATCAAGGGTAGCCACGTAACAACCTACGAGCAGCTCTTCAACCTCATTGTGTGGGAGCACCTCTCCAACAACTGCTTCGTCGAGCTCAGGCAGCACCTCCTCGACAGTAAATTGACTGAACCACGGCAGCTCGCCGCTGAGGCTGACCGATGGGAAAGCACCCGAGTGGCCCGGAGTGGGCCAACCGAGCAGAACAGAACCAACCAAGGTCATCATCGTCCCCGAGGAGGAGGAGGAGGCCAGGGCCGGGGCAGAGACGCCGTCCCGACCGCTCCCGCTCACAACACCCCGCCCCCGGCCGGCCGGGGCAACCCCCCGATGCGCCCGGGGTTCCGAGCCAATGTTACTTGTCACCGATGCCAGCGAGTCGGCCACTATGCCAGTGACCCGAACTGCCCAAAGAATCAGACTCCCGGGCCACGCCAGGTAGCTGCCGCCGCCCTAGGAGAAGAGCAAATCACCGAAGAACATGAAGAGTACGAGCAGGAACAGCCCGAGTGGGAACCCACCGCCATGGTCCTGGCTTGCCTAGGGGGAAGAGACATGGTCCCGCGGGCTCCCCTACCCGCCAACACCAGAAAATACAGCCAGTGGGTGAACATAAATGGGCGCAAGGCCGAAGCCCTGCGGGACACGGGGGCCAGTGTGACGGCCGTCCGCTGTAACCTGGTGACCCCAGAACAATTCCTGCCAAACGTTCTTTGCCCCGTCCGAACGGCCGACAATTCTGAAAGCCTGTGTCGAATGGCCTGCGTCCCCTTCGAATGGGGAGGAGTGTCCGGTATGCTAAAAGTGACTGTCTGCGATGATGCCCCCGTGGACTGCCTCCTGGGAAACGATCTCGAGAGTTCCCCGTGGGCGGCCGTTGAAAGAAGAGAACACCTGGGGATGTTGGGCCTCCCGGACTGGGCGTGCGTGACAACCCGGTCCATGGCTGCCCGCATCATCCCCAGACCTGAAGAACCTGAATGGCCAGCACCTCCTCCCCCGATCGCTCCAGAGGGAGACACCCTCCGTACCGACCCCCCAGAACAAGCCCAAGAAGGGCCCGCTCAGCCCCAAGACCTTCCAGACCTGGCTCAGTGGCGTCAAGAGGGGGGGCCCACCCAGGAGCAATTCCGGCAAGAGCAAAAGACCTGTCCCTCCCTCGAGGGACTGCGACAGCAAGCACTCGCCCAGAGCACTGGAGACACCGCCGGGGCCCACTGGATCTATTGGGACAATGATCTGCTGTACAGCGAACAAAGAATCGCAGAGTTGGGGGCCAGTCGAGTGCTGGTGGTACCCCTCCGCTTCCGAGACTTCCTGTTGAACTTGGCTCATGATGTCCCCCTGGCTGGACACTTGGGGCAAGACAAGACATACAACCGCCTGGTAACACACTTTTACTGGCCAAAAATGAAAAATGACGTTTCCAACCACTGCCGGTCCTGCCCCACCTGCCAGGCCAGCGGGAAGAGTGGCCGCAAGCTCAAGGCACCCCTGCAACCATTTCCCGTGGTCACCACCCCGTTCGAAAGGGTGGGAATAGACATTGTGGGGCCCCTGGACCCCCGAACAGCACAAGGGCATCGATTCATCCTGGTCCTGGTGGACCACGCCACCCGCTATCCCGAGGCCGTTCCCCTTCGAACTGTAACAGCACCAGTGGTAGGCCGAGCCTTAATGGGGATCTTCTCTCGAGTGGGCTTCCCCCGGGAGGTCGTCAGCGACAGAGGCACGAACTTTATTTCAACGTATATGAAATCCCTCTGGCAGCAGTGCGGGGTCACCTACCGATTCACAACCCCCTATCACCCACAAGGAAACGGACTGGTCGAGCGGTTCAACCGCACTCTCAAGGGGATGATCATGGGGCTGGAAGAACCCCTACGCCGCCAGTGGGACGTGCTACTCCCGTGCCTCCTCTTCGCCTACCGAGAGGTCCCCCAGAAGTCCCTTGGCTTCAGCCCCTTCGAACTCCTGTACGGGCACCCCGTTCGAGGGTCCCTCAGCCTAGTGAAAGAAGAATGGGAAATGGCCCCCCTGAAGACCCCTCCAGACGTCTACAAGTACCTCCTGACCCTCCGCAATCAGACCAGGCGATTCAGAGAGATCGCCAAAGCCAATCTTGAGGCCAGTCAGGAGGACATGAAGAAATGGTACGACCAACATGCCTCCTCCATCGAGTTCGAGCCCGGACAGCAGGTATGGGTGATGTCCCCCACCGAACCTTGTGCCTTGCAGGACAAATGGACGGGGCCCTTCAAGGTGGCCGAACGCAAGAGCCCCGTCACCTATCTCATCGACATGGAATCCCCCCGGAAGCCCCTCCGGGTCCTCCACGCCAACAGACTCAAACCACACTTTGTGCGCTCGGAGCTCAGCCTGCTGATGGCTACGTACAGTGGGGCAGAAGAGGACTCCGAGCCCCTCCCTGATCTACTGAGGACCCATGAAAAGGATGGTTCGGTGGACGGGGTCCGACTCTTCGATGCCCTAACCCCGGAACAGCGCCGAGACTGTCGGGTCCTCCTACGGCAATTTGCAAACCTCTTTTCCCTCACCCCTGGGGTCACCCCCTGGTGCCTGCACGATGTAGACACTGGGGACAGTCCCCCTATCAGACACCGGGCGTACCGAGTGCCAGATCGGGTGCGCGCCTGCATCCAAGAAGAAGTCTCCAAGATGCTCGCACTCGGAGTCATCGAACCCTCGGACAGCCCCTGGGCCAGCCCAGTCGTACTGGTCCCCAAGGCTGCTCCCCCGGGCACCACCCCCGAGCTCCGATTCTGCATCGACTATCGGGGTCTGAACGCTGTCACCCGAACCGACGCTCACCCCATTCCCCGAGCAGATGAACTGGTTGACCGCATGGGGGCTGCCCGCTACCTAAGCATCTTCGATCTGACAGCGGGCTACTGGCAGATCGGCCTCACTCCCAGAGCCGAAGAACGATCCGCTTTCTCCACCCCGGATGGACACTACCATTTCACGGTGATGCCATTCGGCATGAAAAACGCTCCAGCCACCTTTCAGCGACTGGTGAACCAGGTATTGGCGGGCCTCGAAGAGTTCAGCGCCGCCTACCTGGACGATATCGCGGTGTACAGCCACCACTGGACAGACCACCTCCGCCACCTCCGAGAGGTCCTGCAGGCCCTCCAACAGGCCGGCCTCACAATCAAGGCCAGCAAGTGCCAAATTGGTCAGGGGTCCGTGACCTACCTCGGACACCAAGTGGGAAGCGGTCTGGTGGCCCCCTCCAGCTCAAGATCGCTGCCATCCAGTCCTGGCAGCCCCCCGTAACCCAAACCGAGGTCCGAGCCTTCTTGGGGCTCACCGGATACTACCGGCGGTTCGTAAAGGACTATGGCAGCATTGCGGGGCCCCTCACGGAACTAACATCCAAGCACCACCCAAAAACAGTCAACTGGACTCCCGACTGTCAAGCGGCCTTCGAGAAGCTGAAGGCCGCCATGTGCACCGCCCCTGTGCTCCAGGCCCCCGACTACAGCCGCGAGTTCATCGTTCAGACGGATGCCTCGGACCATGGCATTGGGGCCGTCCTCTCCCAACTGAACCCCGAGGGAGTCGACCAACCAGTGGCCTTCATCAGCAGACGCCTACTGGCCCGAGAACAGCGCTGGAGCACCATCGAGCGGGAGGCCTTTGCAGTCGTATGGGCCCTTAAGAAGCTCCGGCCCTACCTCTTCGGTACCCACTTTCGGGTGCAAACAGATCATCGCCCCCTGCAATGGTTGATGCAGATGCGGGGGGAGAATCCCAAACTATTGCGATGGTCCATCTCCCTGCAGGGGATGGACTTCACTGTGGAACATCGCCCTGGCCAAGACCACGCCAACGCGGATGGCCTGTCTCGCTTTTTCCGCCTCGACGAGGAGAGTCCCCAAGAGGATGGGTGACTCTCCCCGCCTTCAGCTGGGGGGGACGCATGTTGGACAGGCCCCATGAAGGGCTCGCTCCCTCCCCGCACGACAGGGCCCGGACATCTCTGTATCCTTGGCCCGAACCAGCCGCCATCTTGGACACTGCACCACGAGGCCACGTGGCCTCAGCTCGACCCTAACCCTGGGCCTGGCCAGGCCCCGACATCCCGGCACCACCATCCACCCAGGAGGTGAACAGCCCACTTGGCAGGTCAATGGGAGAAAGAAGTGTCGATGGCTCTCCCCCGCCAGGTGCCGATCGCCCCCAGCCTCCCCGGGCGCTGGCTCCACCCCCCTGCTGGGTGTCTGGACTCCCTCATCCCAGACCTCCCGACCTCCAAGTGCGAGGGTCCGGACATCAAAGGGCGCCAGACCTATAACTGAGGCAGCTCCAGAGCAGGAAGGCAGTTGTATCCTGGAGTCGAGAGACACTGTGAAGAACTCATCCTTGACAGACTACTGGCGCTGCCGTAGCCCTGCCTTGTGAACCGTCATCCTGCCTGCTGGCGCTGCCGCGGCCTTCTGCAACCTTCATCCTCGTGGGACCTGCCGGCGCTGCCGCGGCCCATTGTAACCTTCATCCTCGTGGGGACCTGCTGGCGCTGCCGCGGCCTCTTGCAACCATCATCTTCGTCTGGACCTGCTGGCGCTGCCGCGGCCCGTTGCTATCTACGACCTTCTCGGGACCTGCCGGCGCTGCCGCGGCCCGACCTGCCGAACGCCGAGCTTGAGGATTGTGAGCTACCCATCGTCTCATCTCAATACCAGATTGGTAACAAGACTGTCCCGCTACCCCCTTTCCCTTCCAGAGACTAGATATTGAGAGGACCCTCGTGTCCTGACCGCATTGTACCGTACTCCCTTAATTCAAGAAACTGCATATAAAGAGTGTCAACCTCATCTACGTGTGGTGTCCATCTGTGGGGGGGAAGTTACTTGTCTGTACGATCGCTGGAGACGGCCCTCACCGGAGGCCTCTCCCCTTGTCCTTGGCCGACCCTCCAGGTCCCCGTCTAACAATAATCTAACCAGCGTTCATTTTACTCATGAGATAACTTGTATCAGCCTTAATTCGTTATCTAACCAGAATTGATCTTCATTCATGAGTTAACCTGCACTGGCCCAAACTTATTATCCAACCAGCACTGATTTTTATGCAAAAGCTAACCCGTGCTGGCCTTTATGCATAAACTTACCTGTAATGGCTTTCATTCATAATTTAACCTGCATTGGCCTTTTTTCATTAGCTATCCAGGACTGGTATTTCTGAATCTCCCATCCCCGATAGCCTTACGAACTGTTGGCGCAATGGGAAGAATGCTACATCAATTGCATATGCTGTTGACAGCCAAAAATAAAACTATCTAGTTTCTAAAACTAGATCACCAACTAAGTTCTAAAGAGTATATTAAACAAGCATTGGAAATGCAATAGGTCTCGAATTTTTTTGAGTTGGAGGTATTGGCATTGTAAATGGCAATGTGTTTTATCCATGTGTTCACCGACACCCTGCACTCTGAATCTGCACTCTGCACTCACACTCTGCACTCTGAATCTGCACTCTGAATCTGCTCTCTGAATCTGCACTCTGAATCTGCACTCTGAATCTGCACTCTGCACTCACAAATCCACTCTTCACTGACACTCTGCATTCTGAATCTGCACTCTGAATCTGCACTCTGCACTCACAATCTGCACTCTGCACTCACAATCTGCACGCTGCACTCACATTCTGCCCTCTGCACTCACAATCTGCACTCTGCACTCTGAATCTGCACTCTGCACTCACAATCTGCACTCTGCACTCTGCACTCTGAATCTGAACTCTGCACTCTGAATCTGCACTCTGCACTCACAAATGCACTCTTCACTGACACTCTGCACTCTGAATCTGCACTCTGAATCTGCACTCTGAATCTGCACTCTGTAATCACACTCTGCACTCTTCACTGACACTCTGCGCTCTGAATCTGCATTCTGAATCTGCACTCTTCACTGACACTCTGCACTCTGAATCTGCACTCTGCACTCACAATCTGCACTCTGCACTCACAATCTGCACTCTGCACTCACAATCTGCACGCTGCACTCTGAATCTGCACTCTGCACTCTGAATCTGCACTCTGCACTCACAATCTGCCCTCTGCACTCACAATCTGCACTCTGCACTCTGAATCTGCACTCTGCACTCTGAATCTGCACTCTGCACTCACAATCTGCACTCTGCACTTTGAATCTGCACTCTGCACTCTGAATCTGCACTCTGCACTCTGAATCTGCACTCTGCACTCTGAATCTGCACTCTGCACTCACAAATGCACTCTTCACTGACACTCTGCACTCTGAATCTGCACTCTGAATCTGCACTCTGCACTCACAAACTGCACTCACAATCTGCACTCACAATCTGCACTCTGCACTCACAGTCTGCACTCTGCACTCACAAATGCACTCTTCAGTGACACTCTGCACTCTGAATCTGCACTCTGAATCTGCACTCTGAATCTGCACTCTGAATCTGCGCTCTGCACTCACAAATGCACTCTTTACTGACACTCTGCACTCTGAATCTGCACTCTGAATCTGCACTCTGCACTCACAAATGCACTCTTCACTGACACTCTGCACTCTGAATCTGCACTCTGAATCTGCACTCTGCACTCTGAATCTGCACTCTGAATCTGCACTCTGCACTCACAAATGCACTCTTCACTGACACTCTGCACTCTGAATCTTCACTCTGTACTCACACTCTGCACTCTTCACTGACACTCTGCACTCTGAATCTGCACTCTGAATCTGCACTCACAAATGCACTCTTCACTGACACTCTGCACTCTGAATCTGCACTCTGAATCTGCACTCTGAATCTGCACTCTCCACTCACAAATGCACTTTTCACTGACACTCTGCACTCGGAATCTGCACTCTGAAACTGCACTCTGAATCTGCACTCTGAATCTGCACTCTGAATCTGCACTCTGCACTCACAATCTTCACTCACAATCTGCACTCTGCACTCACAATCTGCACTTTGCACTCACACTCTGAACTCTGAATCTGCACTCTGAATCTGAATCTGCCCTCACACTCTGCACTCTGAATCTGCACTATGCGCTCACACTCTGCACTCTGAATCTGCACTATGCACTCACACTCTGCACTCTGAATCTGCACTTTGCACTTACAATCTGCACTCTGAATCTGCACTCTGAATCTGCACTCTGCACTCACAAACTGCACTCACAATCTGCACTAACAATCTGCACTCTGCACTCACAATCTGCACTCTTCCCTCTGAATCTGCACTCCGCACTCTGAACTCTGCACTCACAATCTGCACTCTGCACTCACACTCTGCACTCCGCACTCACACGCTGCACTCAGAATCTGCACTCTGTACTCACTCTGCACTCTGAATCTGCACTCTGCACTCACAATCTGCACTCACAATCTGCACTCTGCACTCACAATCTGCACTCTGCACTCACAATCTGCACTCTGCACTCACACTCTACACTCTGAATCTGCACCCTGAATCTGAATCTGCACTCACACTCTGCACTCTTCCCTGTGATGAACAATGGAGATGATCTCAGGAACGAGAAAGCGTTAGGTGCATGCAGGTAACGGTGCGTGTGCATTTGAAAGATGCTCTGTGCTGAGATCAAAGGCTTTGAACACAGTGAAAGTATTCATTTTAAAATATGATAACTGTCTCTGAACGTGTTATGTAGGAAAGGAGCTTAGAGCTGTTATGCTGAGTTGGAGATTTGTGTGGCGGCAGGTGTGCTTTAAATGTAAATTGAAAATCGATAAAGTCAAGTTGAAGCTTCCAAAGTAGAAAGAGAACACAGAAAAGAGAAGCAGAACGGGTTGCAGTGATGGCAGCTTGCAGTCCTAATCCTGACTAGGCACAGTGCACACAATACGAGCAGGCTGGGAGAGGCGAGCGCCCGTAGCCCCGAGCCCTGAAAACAGGAGAATGGTGCACGCGCGCCCGGCATCTGGCTTCAATTACCACGGCCCCTGACAGCTGGTAATTGATCAAATATAGCCTTCTGGTGCGCGTCTCCGCACGGAATATGCAGGAAGCGGAGCAACTCTACAGACTATGGCCTATTGCGTCCTGGCTTGTAAAAACACAGCCATGCGAGGGCCAATTGCCATGCAGCTGCCATAAATAACGAACACAATTCATGCGCTTCTCTGGAATTCGTAGGTTAGTTTGGCGAAGTCTCTCTCTAGAGGGCTCTGAAGCCACAACTACTTCGTGGGATGTAGGCCGAGCCCTAAAAAGGCAAGTGGAAGGCTTCTCACAGGCGACTATCTTCATTCACCTACCACTCAGGGCTAGACTGTCCAATGTGACACTCTGATTTTTTTCTGGTGGGATGAAGGCTAGAGGGTGCTTTCAGAGCTGGATGGGCTGCCAAGACTCAACCATGAAAGTCCCAATGGCCACATTTTAGTTGCAGTGATTCATATAACAGGTTTCCCCCATTAAATTTGACAAAAATGGCACCACTGAAACTACAGCAATATGTATAGGTCAAACCTAGTCCAACCATAGTTTGTGCTAATTCCTTTAAACAAAATGTGCCACAGCACAGTGAGTTAAATCTGATGGTGTCCACCATTGTGACATTTTTTCATTTTTATGGGCCGCATTTTCTGTTTGCAGGCAAAGACGTCTGTAGGGCCACATTCTACGTACTTCTTTGCTTGTAAACAGAAAATGTTACTTTGTTGATTACATCACAACCATTTGTGCACTTTTTATTTACAATGTGTGGATAATATCGAGGATTTTGATGATTATGGGTATATATACTATTTTTGTTATAGAGCCCAGGGGAAGTCTTCCAGCAAGACGAAACATGTATTGGCTAGAGTGGTGGAATATGAAAAAAAAAGTGTCAACTTTGACAAAGATCTGGACTTTTGGCTCTATGGTGCTCAAGAGCTTATTGTGTTTATTTGAAACTTTTCCTTCAATTGAGATATTTGATGGTCACTTAATCCCTCTTGAAGAATCTGTTTACTTTGTGATAGATTTAAAGTATTTTTGCAAATTTACATGTGGGGGTGTGCCTGCAGCTTATCGTCGTAGCCATCATACAAGTTGTATCCTATTGAATACTTTTTGTGTCATTTCGATAACTACTTGTTTTTAATGAAAGTGTTTTGCGCATTCTAAATTACTTTATCCTTCACTGTAATGTTGTTGAGGTTCTTCACATAAGCCTGCCTATTTATTAGGAAACTGATTGTTTTGACTTTGTGGAAAATCAGCCACCTCATATCACGTGTGAGTCCGCCATCTCCAATATCTTAAACGCAGCGTTTCATACAGTTTCTGTTTGACAGGCCAATGTCCCAAATACACATGGCCACAGCTGATATCAGCGGATACCATTTGTAACTGTTTACCTGGATTATCCTCCAGAAATGAATACCTGTCCGTAAGTGTAACAATGTTTTCCATGTGTTAGGGAGAAACCATCGCTCCTGCCAAAAAGCTTTTGTGCACTATTGTGACCTTTAATTTTTCTTTCTAAATGAACATCATAAGCCCCCCAAGAAGGTGTTCCATATCTTTTGGATTTCTCCCCAGAAGAATTTCAGGCTGTCTTGGAGAGGAGCTACAGCCACTGAAATATGTCTTTCGCTCGTTAGAGCAGGAGCTGGTTATGGTGTTGGTTTGTGGCACTATTGATCCATTGCAAGAAGGTAGGTGATTTTCCTTTAGACTGGGTGGAGGAGCCAAGGTAAGTCTCTAAAGCCTCCCCTAGGTAGGAATTCTCATCCCCTCTAAGTTTGTATGAATGTTGGCATATACGTCTGTGTGTACATGAGACAAATTGCTATAAGTGGCCTAGGATAGGTGATTTCATTGAAGGGATGGCAGCTGTCTCACATTTTTGATGGTTGTCAATGCTCTCTCATCCCTCTCTCTTCAGAATACCTTGTCTTATCCTGGGCTGGTTATTTATGTCTGAGATTTGCAAGGAGTCCACACAGGATGTGGCCAAAGAGAAGAAGCAATGTATTCACCATGGATAACCTAGTGGTAGGTTTCTGTTGTGCTTCCACTTCCATGACAACAGTGAGGCTTCAGAACAGCCCAGTTCGTAGCTGATGGGCTGAGCTGATGTTTTGCGCTTGATTCCCTGAATATTCACACTTGTATGAGTGACCATTCCCTAGCACCTAGTAAGGTACCAGAGAATCTCTGTGTAGAAATAGCTGCTATAAACAAAAAACTGCCTAGCCACAATATAAAAAAGTGCCATCTAATGCTACAGGATTTCATCTTCTTCCTTCTGGTAGGGGAAAGTCCAGAAAGGAGCAGAAATGTAAGCTGAGCACAGATGCTGATTGGGCAGTTGGTTTCCTTCTCCCTCCCCAATGTTTAGAATAAGATGATGCAATGTGCCTCAGAGAAAAACACTAAAGCACTGTCAGAGTAAACACTGACCCAGAAACAGAATCTGTGTTGCTTTTTCCTTGAAGGGCCGAGCAGGAGTTAAGACTGCTGAGAACACCTCAGTGGCTGCGTTGAAGAGGTGAATTGGATGTAGGCTGCCATGATGCGCAGTGGACAAGACCGGCTCTAACATAACATTGCAGATCTGGAGCACAGCTGCTGCTATTGTGAAGTCCTATCGACTTTTGGAAAGAAGTACAGTTGCCGAGACTAATAAGAATGTAAAAAAAAAACTGCCAGACACGAGAAATACCCGTAATCTGGTAGGCGGCCGACCACGGATTTGGTGGCAGCGCGGTCCCGGCAGTGGATCACCAAACAGGTCCATAGTGTCCAACAAGGTTTGGGTTCTGCAGCAGGACTTTTCTCTAGTGAATTATTTAATGGATTGAGGTGTTGTTTTCATACAGCCTTCAACAATGACAAAACCCACCTGCTATCCCCAAGTGAAGTTGATCAATGGGTCAGATAGGGGAATGTTTGGCCCTTGCTTCATTGAGTGGATAAGAGAAGATGTGATGTCAGCGTGATGAAATGAGGTAAATTAAGAGACTTGGGGGCCCATTAGGATGGCGGGCGGATTGCCCTCACCGGGCCAGCGGTAGCTGCCGCCGGCCCGGAGGGGGCAATCTGCCCGCCATACTCAACAAAATGACCCCCCGCCACATTAGGATGGCTGGGGGGTCCGCAGCGGACGGAAAGTGTGTCCGCCGCATTTCCGCCGGTCGCGAAGTCAACGGCAGAAAAAGTGCTTTCCTCTGGTGGCGGTGTCTGTGAGACACCGCCAACCATATTAGGATGAGGGCGGGAGGGTGCCTTTCCGTGGCGTGTTGCCGCCACGGAAAGGCATGCGGTCTTTCTGTTTGGGGGCTCGTTGCGGGCCCCCAGGATGATGGGGGGTGGCGGAGGCACATGTGGGGTACCTATGGTACCCCCCTACATGTGCATGCACAACATGGCAGGCACCCCACGGTGCCTGCCACGTTGTGCATGCACATGCACAACAAGCATTTTTAGCATTGTGGCGGGCGGTGCTGAGAGCACCGCCCGCCACAATGTTAAAAATGCAGGATGCGCCCGCCACTGTGGCAGGCGCATCCTAATTCCATGCACGGGACCCCCACTCTTATGGCGGGCGGTCCCTAGTACCGTGAGGATGGCGGGCGGGCAAAGTCCGCTCACCATCCTAATGGGGGCCTATATATTGTTTCTACACAGAGATACTGAGCCAAGGTTTGATAAATATCCCTACTCCAAGGTCATGACAACTCTGAGAATATAGAGGAAATTGTAGCCACAAGGAGGCTGGAAATGCTGGAGAATGGACCATTAGAGGTTACTGAGAGCTGGGACACTAGACTGCTTACATTGGTGTAACAGTAACTACTCACTTCCAGGGTTTAGGTCACATCCAGGTGAAGAGAGTTAGAGCACGATTAAAGCATATTTAGACTGCTAGGCTTCAACTGACAGTGTTGCATAGTTGCCCTGGCTTTTCACTCACCTACAGGTTTGCACCCGTTGTTACATTCTCCCAATGTTTGCTGTTTTCCTTCCCTTTTCAGTTTCCCTGGTTGTTCCAAGTTTGCCTTGCCTTTTTATATGCTGTCTTTTGTTTTGTAGTCTTAATGGTGCTGCTACAGCACCCTGTGACCGTCTGCTTGCCTCCTGGTCGGCTTTGGGCCTGTAACAGCGTTACCCACTGCCAGAAACGCTGGTGTGGATCTCCCCATTCCATAACATCTAGACAGAGTGGTGCTGTCCCTTGAAACAGATGAACCTGAAGGAGCCGGGTTCCACGTGCTAGATCTGCTTTGGAACCCCAGGTCGATGGCTCTTTTGATAAGCATTTAAGCATGGCGGGGAGAGAAATCGTTAGCCAATCAATAATTGCAGTTCCAGTGAACTATGACTCCAAAGAATCACAGACTCCCAACTAAATGTAGTTAGCTTATTACAAAGCCAAGAACAGTTGGACATACAGACCCCTCAAGATGAGGGTGTAGAAATACATTGGAACTAAATCAAAGCCAAACCTACGGGTGAAGTTAAGGCGGTGCAAGATGCACAGGATAATCAGAATACAGAAGATGACAGCGCAGATGGCAAGATTCCCCTTCATTGGTAGTTTGTGGGCATGAAGCATTAGTCTGACCCTACACTACAATTAGCATGACATCCCTACCTAGCATTACCCAAAGCACCATCCATAAATGTGTCAGTGTGTGAAGTCTTCTTAAGAAGTCTCTTCACGTTTAGATGGGTCAAGTAGCATAAATCTTCAGAGGTCGTTCTAAGATGCTCTCTCTCTCTCAAGGCAAGGCAGAAGTCCCCTGGCCACGGTCCCTAACTTCGATACATCAATCGCACATGTAATATCCCAAGATGCATTGCAGCATCACACCATCCAGTCAAGCCACCTCCTCATAGGTGATTTTCCATTAGGCAGTAATGCTTCTAGGCCTTGGCAAGATGACCTAGATTCCCAGGCTTACTCCGATGAGAAAGTACAACTGTTCTTTACTATCAGTATCAATGTTCAATGTATCGTCTCCTCCAGAAGCCTAACTCCTAAAACAAAGACATTATTCTAGCTAACAAGGATGAATTCTCCACCTGTAACACAAACATGAGTAAGAACAAATCCAACATGAACATGAAATTCACTATTAAATCGAATGCAAGAGCTTCCACGGGAAAAATACAATTCAGGCCTAGAGAAGTCGGCCAACATAAGAAACGGCACAAGGCCTCATGAAATTACACATGTAAAATGAACGTTATTTACTGAGCCCATCTAAATTAACACATTACATAAGAACATCAAATATGTGAATAATTGTCAGCAGCATGTACGAATTCTACACGTTAATGCTTTCAACTTAACACAAATGATTGCTACGTTAATTTCTTTACGTCTACATTGAAAATATCCCTGACATGTCACCTCTCATGTTATTATAGTTCACATTCTAATACAACCAAAGGTAATATGTGGGTGCGTACTACCCATGATTATAATTCACCCTTCCAAATGAAAGAGCAAAATTTGCGCTACAACAACCCTGAAGGAGAGTGGACAACAGTCCAGGATTTCTCCTTGCTCTTTTTCTCACTTAAGTCCTCTGTCTGGCAACAAGTTTTCTTCGTTCACCAGAATAGGAATTCAGATACAAAAGGGGTATTAGACAGGTTTAAAACTCTAAAACCTAACAATAATATTGGTAACATGGCCTCATGGTATAACATGGTTAGAACTTAGAAGCAGACATCCTTACACACTGCTTGGGATTTCATCTCAACCTATAGGGATGCCATACATTTCTGGGGTTTCAGCATTATTCTTCATTACTACTGCTTAGTTCATCCATGTTCTAAAGAATGGCGTATTCCCTCACTAGACAACCCACTTAAAGTTTGTTAAACTCTCTCTGAGCTCCCAGACCTGCATTACCTTCCATGAATAATCCTGACTGATTATGCATGTATACCCTATGGAAGCCAAGGCTCAAAAGGAGGTTTTGGTACTTAGTGAACTGTTCAATAGTACAAATGCTCCTGGAGTCCAAACATAACAGGTAAAACCCTGTTACAGAGATTGCATTCTGGAAAAAAAGCTTGACACAGTCTACCTGTCACAACTGGATCTTCTTCCATTGGTGTTAGACACTGAGAATGGTCTGTCATTTGAAGCGGGTTGTCTTAGTGTTCATGACATTAGAATAGCAACTCAAAACAGGTTAAAGGTCTTTTATGAAATTGGTAAATAATAATCTCTCCAAATAGTCTCTCCCTCCAAATATTTACAGGTCCATGTGATACTCTTCAGTGGAGGCTTTCACAATGCAGGAGTTTGTGAAGGCGTCTCATTTTTAAGTTAAAGCCCCCTTGAACTCAATACTGATGCTGTGGTTGTGCTTTTTAAGACACCACCCCTTGACAGTTTGGAACTCAGGAACTACCAGGCAATGCAGAATCTGCCCCTCCAAGCCAGGCCGCAGGGGAGAGTGGCGATCAAGCAACTTCAACTGATTATTCAGGGTCACTGAATGTTGAATCTATACAAATTCATTTTTTACCCAGGAAGGGGGACAAGATCAACATTACTAACGCCAGTGATCAAGTTGAAGAATTTGGGAGTTATATTTGGCTCTAAACTTTTGTTTGAAAGTCATGTTAATCAGGTCACCTCCCTTGCTTTCTACATGTTAAAGCTTCTGAGAAAGATGCTCCCATTCATCCCAGCTGAGCTCGTAAATTAGTGGTTTCAGCACTTGTTCGGTCAAGAGCAGATTATTGTAATGGGCTTTTTATCAATCTTCTGTAAAAGTGCCTGTCTAAACTACAGGTAGTGCAAAATGCTGCGGCTCGGCTTTTGTTGAACATCCCAAGACATAAATCTGTATCAAGGGCGCTTAAAGATTTATATTGGCTGCCAGTAAAGAGACAAATTGAGTTTAAAAGGCTCTATGCATTGTCTTTAAGGCCATGCATGACATAGGGCCTGGTTTCCTAAAACGGAATTTACTACCCTATATTCCAGTTCGTTGTCTTCGTTCGTCCTTTGCCCTTGATCTGATTGTTCCCAGGGTCAAAAAATGTTCCTGGGGGGGAAGAAGTTTTCTTGTTGGCACAGCCAAATTATGGAATTCTCTTTCAATGAGGTTGAAACAAGAAACACATCTGAAGGCTTTGAAGACATGGCTGTTCAGTCTCTAAGATGCCTTTGAACAACCTAGCTTAAATCCTGTTTTAGATGAGCAAGCGCCTTGACACCCTTGGGTTAATGTTTCGCGCTCTATAAATCTCCTTTTCATTTCATTTCATTTCAGCAATGACATTGGAGTTAACTAAACTGTGTAGACTAGTCAATACTGACAGTGTCGCGCCTCTTTTCATACTAGACCTGTCTAAAACATTCTTCACACCAACCATGTTTTTCTATTGGCTAGAATGCAAGAAATAGGCATCCAAGTTAATGTTTTACAATGAATTGGATACTTGAAGCCTCACAAATTGTCATTTAGACTCCCTCTAGGATTGACTTTGTCCCTTATTTTCTCTTCTCCTTTCTTCTTCATGAAGTGTGTGGGTGACAAGTAAAGTGCTCTAAGATCATAACCTTTACTAAGTGCCTTTAGGACTTGGCTGAATGGATATGTTTTACAGAAGCTTAACACAACTGCAGTTATTAAGCCGACTGGTACACCTCAACTGTCTTGCTGTCTGTTCATTTCTTAGAAAATTGAGAGCTGACTCACACCTTCTAAGGTTAAAAAGTACTTGATTTGAAAAAAAAACAACAAAAAAAAGTATAGGTGTTCGAAGTTTTCATTAGGTGCTGCTGAATGCCAGGGTTGTCAAATACTAAGGCTGCCAGCCTTGATTTCGTCATACGCCTCTTTATTCCACCACCCAAATTACCTGTCTTTTTATTTCAATCTCGCTATTTTTTCATCCCTGCTTTCTGCTGTTGTCACTGTTTTCCCCTTTCTTTTCCCCTTTCTGCCTTTTTAGGTTTTGCTGTGGGTCAAAGTTTGATGATGAAAAATAAGTTCAGAAACATGAGTCCTCCAGCCCATCACCTGCATGCATCCACTAGCACAAATTAAGCACCAAAAATAATTAGGTGTTTGATTAATACATAACTATGCATTGTACCACATGTGACCTCAAGGTTTAAGACAGACTCCTGTGATATGAAAATTGCAAAATATCAAATCTTCCCATACCTGGAAGAATGACAGATGACACCAGCTGTGGGCTCCATGGGTGATCTGAAATTTGATCTTTGATATAGCATCTATCTGTGCATACCCGTCTATCTATCTTAAAAAAAATTGTTCCCATTCAGAGACTAAAATCGGGGTATCATGGTCACATCCTCTGAACGACAGCCTGCGTCCACCAAGCTCACTCGCTATCATTCACAAAGTGAAATCTGATTCACGATCGGTGAAGGCAAGTATGGTTGTAATGCATTTATACATGGCATTCAGATTTACAAAGAATATAGATGTACCCCTTTCATGTCCCTTCTTCTTTGTGATTCAGAATAGGTTACATAAAAAAAAGTGTTGTGAAGAATCTTGTGACCCAAAAAGTATCTTTAGTACATTGGTGCTCCTGGAGGTGCAGATCCTGAATACCAACTGCAGAATATCAATGGTGCATAATATTTAGGTTAAAATATTGTGATGACAAAAAATATCGAAGTTTAAAATATTGGTTACTAAAATATTGTAGAATGTAGTATTGGTTTTGCATAGTATTTAATTTGATTTTTTTGGTAAAAAGTATATAGTAAATAATAGAAGATAAATTATAAACATTATGACATTTTATTGGTTATTTTGGTAGTATTTTATTTTTGAAAAGTCTTACTTTAAAATTAAGTCTGGTAGGGGCGTGGCCAAGATGGCTGCAAGATAGGATGTGCATTCCTGTCCCTCCGGCGCAGCCACACTTTAGCTTTGATATATTGCCCGATTTGAATCCCATCCTTGGATTTCCGTGAGCGCATTACTTCGAGGGGCTGATAGGGTCGCAGCTGCTTGCTTCTTTCTTGCTGCCGCAGGCCCTTTTGAGGACTTTTCCCTTGCAGTGGGGCGGCGGCCTGGTGGGCCCGGTGCGTGCCGGGACTACACTGTTGCAGCTGATCAGAGACTCGCCAGAGGGTACGGAGTGGAGGTGCGCCGCACAAGTGAGCTTCCCCGTGTGTGATATATGTTTGGAGTAGTAGCAGGGCGGCTGGCAGCATTACAGTGGTGAATAGCCTGGCAGCGGTGCCATCTTGGAGTCCGACATGACTGCCTGGCCTAGTAATTGGCAGAGCAACAGGGGGCGCGGGCCTAGAGGTTTGACGAGACTGATACCGCCCGACTCCCCGTGTCGCAAGACGAAGAAGATACTACGGGCTGTGCCGGGTCCCAGCGGTGGTAACCAGATTATCTAACCGTGACGGGAAAACTTGAAGGTGAGGAGTGGAGCTCGGGGGAACGAGCTGCGGCCTGGAGGACTGGTTTCACTCCGCGGATCGGCGGACGGCACAATCTGAAAGCTGCAGCTGCCCGCAACCTGCCGCGCCCCACAAAGAGAGTGGATCCTTCCCAGTGCATTTGGCGGTGACTTTGGGGTTTCAGTGGGTACCCGTGAATCTGACCACCAACGTGGTAGGGACGCCACCGCCCATCGAGCTGTTCAAGGGGCCAACAGAGATCAAGTGCCGTCTAGGGAGTCTCGGCTGGGCAGGGCCTCGTCGTGACCCATGGGTGGAGGAGCGCTGCACTAGTGAACTTCCCCCTGCGAGGCCCGTGCTTGGAGTAGCAGCATAGAGGCAGGCGGCATAACGGTGGTGACAGGCCTGGAATCGGCGCCATCTTAGAGGCTGTTGTGAAGTTTGGTGAGACTACTGCCGCTCGGCTCCCCGTGTTGCAAGCCGAAGAAGACATCGGGGATACTGAGGGGAAATACCAGGTCCCAGCTGTGGTTTCCGGACCCCTGGAGGTGACGAGAAGACTTTCAAATGAGGTGCGGGTCCCGGGAGTGCGAGCTGCAGCGTAGGAGACTGGCTTTGCTCCGCGGATCGGTGGATTGCACGTACTGAAGGCTGCGCTTGCCCTCAGCCCTCAGCCCTGCTCCCCGCAAGGAGAGTGGGCTTATCCTGGCGTAGCCGGCAGTGGCTCTGGGGGGCTTTAGCGGGCACCTGCAGGACTGAGCATCTACGCTATAGAAACGCCTCCGCCGAGGACGCTGCCCAAATAACCGTCAGGGACCGGGTGCGGTGCAGGAGGACTCGACTGGGCAAGGCCTCGTTGTGACCCATGAGTGATTTGGCACCGGTGCCCCCTTTGAAAGCAAGTTGTGAGGCAGTAAGTGTGGAGCGCTGCCGAATTTCCTGGGGGTGAGTGGCCCTGCCGAAAGCCATATTCGTACGGGGCCGGATCTGTGTCCTGACAGCCTTCGTGGGGAGTGGTGAGCCAGGTGGTGGTGATAGTTGGTCCGTGATTCGGCGGACTGTGTGGGTGTGAGCAGTACCTTCTGGCCCACTTTTGACTAGAGTGGAGCATGCACCGGCCTTGCCTACAAGCAGAGGTGATCGCTGGTGCTGGCAAGCACACCAGAGTGGTGACCTGAACGCAGGATCTGGCCTCTGACAGCAGACGTGGGTACCCAGGCCACAGCACAGGAGATCTAAAGCTACTCTACTGCCCGGTGTGGTGAGTGGCATTGAGCAGAGCAGTGGTCCCGCAGGCCCATCATGGCGACAGTGAGGGCTCGAAGAGAGAAGTCGCTGAAAGAGCTCCTCCAGAAATCGGCGGGTCCGTCGAATCCCCAGCCTGATCTGAAGGCAAGCCATTTGGATGGTGACGATTCACCTGCGACCAAAGCTTTCATGGTCGAACTCTTTTCGGCTATAAAGGAGGATATTAAAGAACTTCGCTCTCAGCTAACTACGGCATCCGCGAGAGAGTGGCGACCCTAGAGGAGCATGACTTGGGTCGGGAGGAAGACTCCACCAACTGCAGCAGGAGATGATAAGCCTCCGTGAGCAAAATATCGATCTACAGGCCCATGCTGAGGACCTGGAGAACCGCTCCAGACGGAACAATATACGGATTATATCGGTCCCATGGAAAGAAGAAGGTGACGACCTCTGGGCCTATGTCAGCGCCTTATTTCACCAGATTCTTGGGGACGAGGAGGGCTCAGACATCCAGATGGATCAGGGCCACCAAGTTACTCACTTCTACGTTCCAACAAGAGGTCTTCGGTCCGCTGGACTTTTCCAACTTGTCATGCCCCACTTTAGGCTGACTAGATGGGGAGCCAGGGCCTTTTCAGTTGTTGCCCCGCAGCTTTGGAACTCCATCCCAATTGAGATAAAAACGCTACCCTCAATTGACCTGTTTAAAAAGGAACTTAAAACTTGGTTCTTCAGGAGGGCCTACCAATGATAGAATGCTACATGTGGTGACGAGCTGTTATTTTTGATGTAGGCGCCTTGACGCCCATTGGGCAAAGTTTGCGCACAATAAGAATCTCTTCATTCATTCATTCATTCAAGTGTGCCTTCCGCGTGGAGCTAAAGCTCCCCCTCCGGATATACTTGTCTGCGTACACGACTTTCAGCTCATAGAACGCACGTGATCAACATCCAGTGCAGTTCCGCGGGTACCAACTTGCTCTTTTCCAGGATCTGGTGGCCTCCACGCTCATCAAGCGCAGAGCGTTCAAGCCTGTAACCAACCATCTCTGTGAAAAGAACATCTCCTACTCGTGGGGCCACCCATTTTGTCTTATCTTCAAATATCAGGGCAGACTCCTCCAGATCAGATCCTAGGAAGAAGCGCTGGAAACCCTGGGGATAGAAAGAAGTCCATCTAAGGAAAGTGAAGATAGACCAAAACCTCGACGACGACGATGCTCCTCGGAATGGCAGCGGGTTGGGAAACCGTCTTCAAGTCCAAAACCTGACCTAGCTACAAGCAAGCAAGAGAGGGAAGTGTTCTTACATCACTGTCGCAGGTTGAAGAGCACCCAACGCCCCTTGATTCTTCTGTCGCATGGTATTCATTTGGGTTCAATTGCGTGCGCCGTAGGGGCCGGGAGGGTCGGTTGTGTCACTGGTCCACTTTTCCCCTGGCGTGGGAGTGGTAAGAGATTCTTGTTTTGACTGCTTCCTTGCCACGGCCCCCTGGACTCTAACCACTTAGACAAACTTTTGTCTTGCTTGCTAGATGACACTTCGCCTTTTCAATCAACAGTTGCTTGTTGTTAACGGGGATGGTGTTTTTTCGTTTTTTGGGGGGGGGGGGGGGGGGTTCCGCATCAGTTCTTAGGTGGGAAGGGTAAGGATTGGGCCCCTCATATTGCCCTTGACTGTGCAGGCCCTATTTAGACTTCTGAGAGTGCTCAGCTTCACAACCCCATCGGCAATCTAATGGGTAGAGACCTGAAAGTGATTAGTTTGAATGTGCGGGTTTGAACAATCCAGTCAAACGCTCAGCTGTGCTCTCCCATCTAGAAAACACCAATAGCGATATTTGCTTAATCCAAGAAACTCATCTCCTCATGCGTGATAAGAGATTTCCGCAAAAATTCTGGTCCACTGGGCCGTCCAAAAAGAATGGGGTAGCGGTCCTGTTCGGCGCGCGCAGCCAATGTAAGGTTATTTGGACAGTTGCAGAAGTCAAGGGACAGCTACTGGCCATTAGAGTCCAATAGGGAGACACGCACCTTACATTGGGCACTTTATATGCCCCTAATGAAAAGCAAGAACCTTTTCTGCTCTCGGCGTTGGCGGAGGTGCTTGCTCCCCGGATGCTGCGATTTTGGTTGGGGGTGACTTAAACTTAGTGATTGATCCAGATTTAGACAGATCGGGGCAGAGGTTGCATCAAACCGGGGCGCTCTCACCGGCGGGGAGGGAATGACTAGCTTGCAAGATGTTTGGCGAACACAACACCCTCATGAGTGTGACTATACATACTTTTTTGCAGCGCACAAGACATATGCACAACTTGATCACTTCTTAGTCTCCCCTTCCCTTATGGCCAGCCTACACTCTGTGGAGATTACACCCCGCTCTCTCTCTGATCATGCCCTCATTTCAGTTCTTCTGCCTGCGCAGCACTTGAGTTCGGCCCCACCAGGCTGGAGGCTGTCTGAGTCTCTCCTTCACTCTGAAGAGGTAGTTAAGCGGATACAAGATACTATAGTGCACTACTTTCAAGACAATGAATTGGGGACCACCCTTCTTGCAGCGGTCTGGGAGGCTTTGAAACTGGTGACGCGCGAAGAGTTTATCGCGATCGCAGCATCGTATGCAGCCCTGCGCAGGGAGAAGCGAGCAGAACTAGAGAGAAAGGTGGGAGAACGGGAGGCGGTCCACAAACGTACGGGCGCTCCAAGGGTGTGTCGGGAGTTAGAAAATCGGTGACGAATGCTAAAACACCTAGATTTAGATAGGGCTGAATATACTCTCCTGCGGCTGCGACACATATTTTACCTCAGCAGTGATAAATGTGGGAAAATGCTTGCACAAAGACTGCGGTAAAAATTGCAGATGTCTGTAATTCACTCAGTACGAGGCCAGAATGGCACAGAACACTCCACAGACGACCGAATTGTGGACGCCTTCCGCAGCTTTTACCATTTACTTTATACAGGTCAAGATGCCCCTCTGCATGATCCTAGTGCATATTCGAGTACCTGCTACATATCCCCCATACTTCAGCATGCCTCAGATAGCTTAGATTCCGCAATACGCATAGAAGAGGTGATTTCAGCCATTTTACGATTAAAGATAGCTAAGTCGCCAGGACCGGATGGCTTTTCAGCTGTTTTCTATAAAACATTTTGCATGGAGCTGGCTCCCTTTTTAACACGGCTATTCAACTCTTTTCTCGATACGGGGGAAGTAACACCATCGATGTCAGAAGCATCGATTTCGGTTATTTTGAAGCCTGGTAAAGACCCCAGGGATTGCGGGTCTTATCGACCCATTTCACTTCTAAACATTGACGCAAAGCTGTTCGCGGGTATTCTGGCTGCGCGCCTTAACCCTCTTCTGGCCGACATAGTAGACCCAGATCAATCGGGTTTCATCCCTACTAGGCAAGGGGGAGACAACTCCAAAAGGCTGTTACACCTCGTTGATCTAGTGTATCGCTCACGGACACAGGCCTTCCTGCTTTCCAGCGACGAGGAGAACGCCTTTGACCGCGTCGATTGGGGTTACTTGTTCACAGTGCTGCGCAGGTTTGGCTTTGGGGACAACTATATTCATTGGATTCAGTACCTATACGCTGCCCACCAGGCCTCTGTGCGGGTTAATGGTTGCAGATCAACTCTCTTACCTGTAGCCCGCGGAACACGTCAGGGCTGCCCGCTATCCCCACTCTTATTTGCGCTCTATATGGAGTCGTTTGCCCAGCGGATTCGGGCAAACCCTGACATAGTCGGTGTGAAATTTGGGGTAGATGTGCACAAAATTAGCATGTATGCCGATGACGTGAACCTCTCGCTTACTCAACTCCGGCTATTTTTACAGTCTCTGACCGGTGAACTTACTGCATTTGGGAATGCTGCAGGGTTTAAGGTCAATTTTGCAAAATCTCAGATCCTTAACATCTCAATTCCTACCAATGAGGTGCTGGACTTGCAGAGGGATTTTGCATTCCACTGGGCGCATACAGATATTACCTACTTAGGCCATAAGCTGACCATTGACAAGACGGTCTCCCTCAACTACTCTTTATTATTGGAGCAAATGATCAATGCACTGGACGCCTGGTCATGGCTCAAACTGGCATTGTTCGGGAGAATAGCTGCGGTGAAAATGACGGTGCTGCTGCGTATCCACTACGTCTTCAAGATGTTGCCACTGTCTCCACCACCTGGCGCATTCAAGAAATTGCAATCACTCATTACGAGATTCATATGGGAGGGCAAGAAGCTGCGCTTCTCATTAACGCACATAACTTCCCCGAAAGCTCAGGGTGGGTTAGGGCTTCTGTTGATAAGCGCGTACCATCAGGCAGCGTGTTTGTGCTACCTTGTGGAATGGAATAGACCCCTCTCCTGTAAACACTGGAATTTTATGGACCAATCCATTGCGGGTAGGAATATATGGCGGGAATTGTGACTCCTGCGCATATACAGGGCATGGGGTCTATATTCGTCGCCTATCACCTCACCAACGCTTAGGGTCTGGTATCGGTTGGCAGTGCCGAAAGGCTGGACAACATTCCCCTCGCCCATGTCGCCCATTGTGGACAATCCTGATTTCCCGCCGGGACAAGCATCGCTGGTATTTCACTGCTGGAGGGATGAGAGTTGCAAGAGAGTGGGCTCCCTTTTTGATTTTGATGGGCTAATTCCCTATGTCCAATTTCATAACGACTACGACTTACCCTCTACAGACTCATTCTACTACCAACAAGTTGCACACTCGGTTACACAAACTGCTAATTTTGCCCAAATGTTTGAAAAACGGTTGGTATGCAAAAAAGATGATCGTAGTCTCATATCTGAGCTCTATGCTATGATTATTACACGTCCGAAGGAGCAGCGTACAAAGGCACAAGTGCGGTGGGAGACTGAGCTGGGGAGGCCCTTATCACCCAAAGAATGGGACAATATACTATATAGAGCACATCACACGGCATACTGCACAGCGGGGGCAGAATCCGCCGACAAAGTGGTCACATACTGGTATTACACACCGACACGGGTACACTGTTGGGACAAGAATAAGCAGACCTCTGCTGGCGGAGCTGTGGCTCAATAGGCACTCTAGTTCACTTGCTTTGGCACTGCCCGAAATTGGTGCGCTACTGGAAAGAGGTCCTTGATGACATTGATGGGGCATATCAGATTACATTGCCGTGCTCCCCAGTATACACGCTGCTGGGTCTCCCCCATCCTCAGTCATTCCCCTTGAAGTGGTTGAGGGGCAGACAGATTGCGATGGCGCTGCTTGCGGCATGGCAGGTTATCCTAGCGCGCTGGGGATCGCCGTCCTTACCTGAGTCGCTTGGCTGGGTACATCGTCTCTGGCAGTTCTTAGCCATGGAACGACTTTTGCTCAGTGTAGAAGAAAGGGTAAGGAGTTCAAGAAATTATGGACTCCTTATATACAGATTCTCACTAAAGATTTGAGAAAGGTGACTTGTCCTAAATATCTGCAAATTCTCCAGCTCATACCTCTAGAACCTCTCGGTCAAGCCAAGAATAGAAAGGTGAGGTGATGCCTCGATATCCCAATAGGTAGGCGACGGGTCCTGTATACAAACATTGGAACTGATGCGGAGTGGGTGGGTTGGGTGGGTGAGGGTGGGGATGGGCGTTTCATTGTTTTGTTCATTCTCTTTCTAAAATGTGGTTGTCTCAGATGGGTAACTTGGGCTGGATCTTTTGATTAAGAACTGTTGCGAGGTCGACCTCCGGGTTGTAGACCTGAACGCTGTGTGTTCTGCTTGCGTCAGGCTCTGCAGGCACCGCGTTGTAGGCAGCATAGCTGTGTATATCTATTGGATACCACTTAATAAACATGAATATTTCGCAAATTAAGTCTGTTTTAATAAATTATACATTTTAATTATCAATTATGAATTAAAATATTTAATGATTGTATGTATTTCTAATTATTAGTTTTGCTTACTGTGTTATGGGTTGTATTGATACAGAGTGGACAGTGTGTTAGGAAATAAGTAATATTTTCAAAAATGTTCAATTAATACTGAATAAATATTGAATAAAAAATGTTAAAAATCTTTCTGATATTTAACATTAGTAGTCATTGAATTTTGTGTTTAAATGTAATTTATTTTGTTTTTAATGTAATTTAAACAATTTAAAATGACATTAAAATTAAATTAAATATATTTCTATTTAAATAAATGGGTTATATTTTAAAATTACCTGTAAACGAACTTTGAGTGTAGGATTGGATTTTGAACTTTTAAAATAAAAGTTTAAAATATTTTGAATAAGTAATGTTTTTAGAGATCTAGTTTTATTAATAATTATGACACACCCACTTATATGCACATACATCAGTGCTTGTTGTACTAAGGTTAGAATAGTAAATATGCCTCCTCCCCCCAATTATCTATACTTACTCCACTTATTTTTGCACTAGATTTAAAACATTTATTTATATGCCTCCACCCAGTTATTTGTACTTGCTACAATGTTTGTAGCACATGAGTTAGAATAGTAAGTCTGTTAGAAAATTAATTATAAGTATTTTAAATATATATTAATTTTATTAAATGATAAAATGAACTTCGTTATAATTCTAGTATATTTTTAAAAAGTACATATTTCTGCTGGCACGAGGGGCACAAGCTCGTAGCCAAAAAGATAAAATTAAAATAATCTCCTACTTTGAACTATAACCTGAATGAATGAGTGAGAGTATTGAATTAGGAGCTAAGCAATGACGCACGCAACCCCATTCTTCTCTATTAGATTCCCTTTTCGCTTCTTCATTACTGTCTTATTTCACCCCGATTTATTTTTATTGTCATCCTTTTTTCTTTTTTCATTCTTCCAATCTTTCTACCTTTATTTTGTTTAAATTTGTTTATTGCTTTTGCACTTTTTTTCGAATTGTAAATGCCAGGAACACATTCTACAGTAGCAATGCCAGTTGACAAGGGTACATTATATATTGGCAAGAACAATATTAACAGGACAGTCTGCATTGTTTACCACGCAGTGCAGAGGCCCAAAGCGCCCCACACAGTACCTGGCGAATCAGTTGAGAAGAAGCAGGCAGAAGGCATACATGAAGTCCATGAAAATGAGCTCAGCAATACAATTGAGAAATTCCAGCAAGTAAGGGCATATATTGTTCACAGGAGACAATGTTGTGCAATATCAGATATAAACATTCGAAGAGCCTTATTAGGGACAATTGGAACACATAAAAAGAAAAATATTAACATGAACTGTTATGCTAGTCCCTATTGCATAACCCACCCCCTTCAAGGATCACCGCTCATCCAGTTGCTAAATTGTTATTTGTCCGTCACCATAAACCCTATGGTTGGAGGCAATGCCAGGGGAGGTCGCGTGGTCTCTATAAAGCAGGTATGGAAGGGGAGTCAATGTCCAATCTTTCTATCTTTATTATATTTCTTTTTTTCTTTCTCTATTTCTTTGTCTTCATCTGTTGTTCCACTTTCTTTACACCTTTTCTCTATCATTCTTTTCTCCCCTCTTTCAGCCTATTTTGATTCCATCTATCTTACCTTCTTTCTTTTTTCTAGCTATATTTTGTTTGTAGCTTTATTTTTTTCTTGACTTCTTCTATGCTTTATTACTGTTCTATTTTCGTTGTGTTAGCCTTCTTTCATTGTCGTTCTTCCCTTTCCCTTCTTTCTTTGCTTCTTTTTTCCTTCATTATTTTTCATTGTAAAATGTTCACATTTACTTCTTTCCATCTTTGCTTCTACCTGTACTTCTCTTCCTCTCACCTTTTTCTTCTTTTCAGTTCTCATTTCTGTTTATTTTTCCAACTGTCATTATTTCTACACTCTCTCTTTCTCGATCACTGTGTTCGTCTTCTTTGGAACTGATAAGTCCCACCTTTTAGCTCTATGTGCCATTCTCTTTCAAGTTATTTATTTATGAATTCATGTGCAGATGTCTTTCAGTCATCTATCAAAGTCAAGAAGGCAATGCATAGCAATTAAATCATTTAGGGGGCAGAATGTAATGCAACATAGTGCGGCAAAGACACTTTGCTGCCCTGTGTTGGTGACAGGGAGAGGGCTATGAATGTGCCATATTCAACACCATATGGCGCACTCTGTGATGGGTGTCTGCATTTCATGCTGGATTGTTTTTGTGCAAGAAGAGGCAACCTCTGATGTTTTTCTTCTTTGTATGTGTGCTGCAAACATAGAACTAGGAGAAATAAACACATGATTCTACTCATTAAGCCTCCCTGCAAAGGCGCAGCATTTTTACACATTCCCAAATCTATCACTCATGGTATATCTGGCAATGTGCCAAAATCCATTGGTGCATGCATGGGAACATCCATGCTCAACTGATGGAATGCCTCCCTGGGCAGAGTAACGCAAGGCAGCAATTTGCATTGTCTTGCGTTACTCCAAATCTACCAACCCACGCAGGGCCACGCAAGGTGGCCTTGTCTGGCTTGGTAAATCTCATTCAAGGTTTAGGGTCACCTGCGTCCCCTTGTGTGGCACGAGGGGCGATGCAAACCTTTCATAAATATGCCCTTTTATGTGCTGGAACAGCAATGGCCATGTGGAAATCTCCTGCCATCGCTGCATTTTCTTAAGTGGGAGGTTCACGTTGCCCTTGATGGCACACCATACATGGATCACAAAAAATATAAAAGCTTTTTAAGACTGAAAACTACTCAACATGCATCTTTTCCTAATGAGGAAATAACACATATCAGAATATTTCAACACAAGATTTAGTACAAATCGTCTTTGTGATCATTTCTTCAACCCTTATTGAATCCTGGATTTTGACCGGCCAATGATAAAGACTTTTAGGTACAAATGTACTAAAATCAACCCTGACTTGAAAGGCAGAATACTATGAACAGAAAGAAAACATTGTTTGGAAGTAATATTTTGCTGATTGAGGCTGCATGTGCAATCGGAAGCATGAAATAACAAGCATTGCCAAAGCCTACTGGTCTCACCTGTGCAAGAGCTATTGCCTTTGGCAATGTGTTTTATCTATGGTGTACACCAGCATAGCTGCTCTTCATCATAGCTGAAAGTGAGTGACATTGAGGAGAGTGTCATGGAGTGGCATGGAGTGGAGTGGCAGAGAGTGGAGTAAAGTGTGGTAGAGTGGTATACAGTGGTGCAGAGTGGAGTAGATTAGAGAAGAGTGTTGTGGAGTAGAGTGTCGTAAAGTGTAGTGGCATAGAGAGGAGTGGCATAACGTGTAGTGGTGTGGAGTGGCATAGAGTGAAGGGGAGTGTTGTGAGTGGATTAGAGTAGAGTGTCGTAGAGTGGAGTGGCATAGGGTGGAGTAGCATAGAGTGGAGTAGCATAGAGTTGAGTAGGGTGCGGTGCAGTAAAGTGTTGTAGAATAGAATTGAGTATGGTTATGCGGAGTGAAGTAGAATTGGGTGCAGTAGAGCAGCATAGAGTGGCATAGAATGTCCTTGAGAGTTATTGATTGGTGTAAAGTCAGAGTGGTGCAGAGTGCAATGGCATAGAGTGGAGTGGAGTAAAGTGGAGTAGAGTGAATTAATGTAGAGTGAAGTGGCATAGAGTGGGGTAGAGTGTCAGAGAGTGAGGGGCATAGAATGGAGTAGAGTGTCGTAGAGGGGAGTGTCACAGAGTTTCTTAATGTGAAGTACAGTGTTTTGCATGGAGTAGCATAAAATGGAGTGGAGTGGCGTGGAGTGTCCGGGACTATGTCAGGAACACAGTCATGGACTTGGGCAAGGACTGGGTAGAAAACGTACAGAGCACAGAAAGAGTAGTACAGCGCTGCCCAGGATCACACAGGGAGTCAGAGGAGAAAAAGGGATCCAAAGGGGAAGCCTATACAAGTAAACAAGATGGGTAAGACTCAGAAAGGAAGGGTACTCACGAGGCAACAAAGCATTCAGAATAACTACACCCAGGACGAATGTGCAAGACATACATATGAAACAACATTAACAATAAAGGGGAGTGTAGGGTAAGGCACTCAGGAGCTCCACCCGGTAAGACTGAATCTCAGTAAGTTTCTCACCCACAATTGCTGTTACAGATACTGACTGCAAATGCCCACATATAGGATATGCTTGCAAAGGCAGAGTCTGTGGAGCTTATACCTATGGTGAGGTTATAAATGTAACTCAAAGACAATACTCACAGCAAACATGAAACACCACCTAGGTAGTCAGCTGTGCCCACAGATCCTGGCGATCAAACAGGAACACGCAAGGCAGTAACAGCAAGGGGGTAGAACTAAACACAAGCACAATAGACAAGGAGCTGGCACCGAGGAGTGCATAACAGGAAAGGAAGGAAATCACAGGGTACGCTTGGCAGAAAGCAGGTAACAAACATACAATGAATGAATGAATGAATGTAGTCTTGTAAAGCGCAGACTTAGCCCAGGGGCATCAAGGCACTGGTGCGGAGCAACCGGAGACAGGGAAAATAGAGCTTAAGCAAAGGTATCAGGAAAAAAGCAAGGTTTTAAGGCCTTACGAAAGTGATCCTGCGGTCCATCGGAAGCCAGTGCAGGCAACAGAAGCAAGACAGCAGACTAGGAATTGGAACCAAGGAAATAGGAAGAAAGGCAGGGACTGGAAAAGGGTATACAAAAGGGGAGGCTACAAGGGTACACTAGAATAGTGCAAGTTAAGGAATCAAGAAAACAAAGTAGCATATAAGGCAGTGCTGGGGCAGGAACAAGAATTGAGCTAAGGCTCAGGAGTCAAGGCAGCACAACAGGCAGTGCTGGCTCAGGAACAGGGAATTACTAAAGCTTCAGGAGTCAAGGTAACACTGCAGTCAGTGCTGGTTCAAGGAAACAGGAAATAGCTACAGCTCAGGAAACAAGGAGTCAAGAGAGCTGCAAGCAGTGCAAATCAAGAAATACCTGAAGCTCAGGAACGGGTACAAAGGATAACTATAGCTCAGGAACTCTGGAAACAAGGTAGCAATGCAGGCAGTGCTAATTCAGGTACAAGGAATAACTATAGCTCCGGAACTCAGGAAATAAGGGGATCACTGACAGAATTTCGACCTCAAAAATATCGACCTACAGAAATATCGAGTCAACAATATCGAAGGCAAGAATATCGACATCCTATCTACAACATGGTAAGTACAAAAATATCGAAAAAATAATATAGATGTAAAAAATATCGATGTCAAAAATATCGATTTTTTTTCTTTTAATATATAAATGTAAAATGAAGTATATAACACTAATAAATTAAATCTACATATTTAAAAGTATCTAATAATGCTTTTAAATAAATACATTTTGTTTGTAAAAGCTTTTATTCGACACTTTGTCATAAAGCCAACACACATATAATACACATAACGTAATCATCATTAAAAATTTGTTAGAATTAATAAAACATTACAATCATTCGTAATGTGGAAAGTGCAAATAAGTACAAAGTGCTTAAGGTAGGTCCAGGACCATCATTACACAAAGAATTTTGTGAGGTGATTCATTGCTCATATGTTAAGAGAAAAATATGCATACCGGGTTTCTTACAAGACCAAATCAAGTATTAAGAACAATTATATACAATTATAAATAATTAAAATGCCAGAAGATAAAAACAGTTTTATCCTACATTAGCAGTCCAAGTTTCTTTCTAATTATGCAAACACCATGGAGATACCTGCTCAAACCAAATGTTATTAGCTTACTGTTCGAAGATCTAAGTATACGCTCTGCCTCTTTGAATGATCGTGTGCCCAAGTTTTTACAAAGGGGTATGATCCATTTCTTGCGCAGTAGTACATATGACGGGCAGAAAAAGAGGATATGAGCCTCATCTTCTTTCAGTTTTAGGTCACATGATTTACAATATGGGTCTTTGTTTGCCCCCCCCCACCGGCAAGTATTTGCGTTTATCTGTAAGACCCCATATCTAAATTGGAGGTAAACAGATTTGGCCTGGGGTGGCTCAATTTCGTCCATGAAATGTTCAAACGAGGGGTGATCCTTAAATTGCAGGAATTTATGCGTTAAAGTACCAGTAGCACGTTCGTATACATTAATGTTCACGTAATTCCAGTAGGCAGATTTTACTTGGTTCTTACAGATGTTTGGCGAGGTAATTGACATTGCTGGTGTTTCCCAGAAGTGTGATAGACCTATTTTTATGAACCAATGGGATACATGTCTCAGCCACTTAATTGAGTTAAAAGAATCCAGCTCCCTAACTTCTAATAAACCTGCTCTATAGTCAGCAAGTTCCGGAGTAGACCATAATCTCACCCAATAAAGCAGTGGCCTTAACCAACATAAAAAATCTGTACGTTTTAGACTGATGTCTAAATAGACCGGCACTAAATAAATAATACATATATATTAATAAAACATTAATGAAATATATACAGTAAATATATAATATATATGTACTGAACAATAAGTATTAATAATTATTTTACTAATTTATAAATTAATTAAATATATTCTAAATTACTAATACATTTACAAACATAAAAAAATAACATAAATAAAATGTAACTAATACAAAAAATAAAATAAACTTTTAATTTTTTTACAATTAATTATATAAAACGTTGGATAGCGTAAGGGTAAAAATTACTATTCCCACTCCAGAGAGTACAACAGTAGGGAAAGCATTGGATAGCGTACGGGTAAAAATTACTATTCCCACTCCAGAGAGTGCAACAGTAGGGAAAGCATTGGATAGCGTAGGGGTAAAAATTACTATTCCCACTCCAGAGAGTGCAACAGTAGGGAAAGCGTTGGATAGCGTACGGGTAAAAATTACTATTGCCACTCCAGAGAGTGCAACAGTAGGGAAAGGGTTGGATAGCATAAGGGTAAAAATTACTATTCCCACTCCAGAGAGTGCAACAGTAGGGAAAGCGTTGGATAGCGTAGGGGTATAAATTACTATTCCCACTCCAGAGAGTGCAACAGTAGGGAAAGTGTTGGATAGCGTAGGGGTAAAAATTACTATTCCCACTCCAGAGAGTGCAACAGTAGGGAAAGCGTTGGATAGCGTAGGGGTAAAAATTACTATTCACACTCCAGAGAGTGCAACAGTAGGGAAAGCGTTGGATAGCGTAGGAGTAAAAATTACTATTCCCACTCCAGAGAGTGCAACAGTAGGGAAAGCGTTGGATAGCGTAGGGGTAAAAATTACTATTCCCACTCCAGAGAGTGCAACAGTAGGGAAAGCATTGGATAGCGTAGGGGTAAAAATTACTATTCCCACTCCAGAGAGTGCAACAATAGGGAAAGCGTTGGATAGCGTAGGGGTAAAATATGCTATTCCAACTCCAGAGAGTGCTACAGTAGGGAAAGTGTTGGATAGTATAAGGGTTAAAATAACATACTTATAAATAAACGATTTTTATAATTATAAAAAAATAAACAAATAAATAAATGTAAACTATATACAATACCTACACATAAATATAAAATACATGCTTAGCTAAATATATTTAACCTACAATCAATTAAAATTAATACCATTTAATAATATTTAATTGCCAATTAATAATTAATTAACAATTCTATTATTAACAATACAATTAGTTTTAATACATTATTATTTATTACAATTTACATTACTTCCCACCATATTTCCCTATAAAACCACTACCCACAACATAACACTTTTATCCATGTATGAATTAAAGAAAATTATTTAGCAAATTATTAAAATTAATTAACTATTAATTAAAATTAATTACCAATTAATTAAATTTATTTTATAATTTCTACTAATTATTAACTAATTAACCTAAATTAAATTACTTCCCACCCTATTCCCCTATAAACCCACATCCCGCTACAGAACATATATATCAATTAATCAATTAATTTAATTCTTTTTAAATTAATTAATAATAATTAGCAATTAATTATAATTAATTAATAAATCCTACTATTTATTAATCTACTTACCATAATTAAATTACTTCCCACCCTATTGCCCTATAAACCCACAACCCGCTACAGAACATATATATCAATTAATAAATTAATTAAAATAATTTTCAAATTATTTTCAATTAATTACCAATTAATTATAATTTATTAATAAATCCTACTAATTAATAATCAATTTACCATAATTAAATTACTTCCCACCCTATTCCCCTATAAACCCACAACCCGCTCCGGTACTAAAATATACAATTTTTTTATAAATTAATTTATTATTATATAAAATTAATACACATATAATAGTAAATATTTCAAATACTTAAGTTAAACATATAACACATACATAATAAAAAACTATAAAATAATAAAAATATCGATATTAGTGTCATCGAAATTAGTAACATCGATATATATGCTATCGATATTACTAACTTCGATATTACTTACATCGATATTAAGAATTTCGATATTACTTACCTTAGGGTCGATATTCTGTCCAACGATATTCTTGCCTTCGATATTATGCTCCTTCGATATTTCAGACTCGATATTATGGTAGGTCGATATTTCCAACTCGATATTTTGTCTGTGTACCGAAATAAGGTAGCACTGCAGGCAGTGCTGGTTCAAGGAAACAGGAAATAGCTACAGCTTAGGAAACAAGGAGTCAAGAGAGCACTGCAAGCAGTAAATATCAGGAACAAGAAATAGCTGGATACAGGAACAGGTATAAAGAATAACTATAGCTCAGGAACTCAGGAAACAAGGTAGCACTGCAGGTAGTGCTAATTAAGTCACAAGGAATAGCTATAGCTCTGGAAACAAGGAACAAGGATTAACTATAGCTCAGGAATCAAGGAATAGCAACAGCTCAGGAACAAGGACTGGTCTTACTGGAAAACTGCTACAATGACCAACACTGGGCTGAAGGGAGCTCAGACTTTAAAGAGCTCACAGTACTCATGTGCATCAGGTGTGAGCAGGCTAGCAGCAGCCAGCCACAGGTGAGCTGAATTCTTCCACCCATCCTTGGCCCATCAGGGGCGGAGACAAAGCAGTGAGCAGGAGATTGTAGGTAATGGAATTTCCAGCATGAGCACACTGGCTCCCACAAAACTCGGCATGGATTGGGAATGGATGTCAATTCCTAAATGATGTCCAAATGCCTGGAAGTCAGGATATGCATACAGGGGAGTGTCTGGAAGCATATTAGAATATAGGAAAATCCCACAATTCGGCCCCCTGGTGGTGGGAATGAGAGCACAGGGACTGAATCGTGACATGGAGGGAAGTGGCATAGAGTGGTGTAGAGTGTCATAGATGAGCAGGGCGTAGAGTGACACAGAGTGGAATAGAGTGTTGTAGACGGGAGAAGTGTAGAGTGGCGTAAAGTGGAGTAAAGTGTCGTAGATTGGAGTGGCATAGAGTGGAGTAGAGTTTCGTAGAGTGGAGTGGCTTAGAGTGGAGTAGTGTAGAGTGCAGTAGTGTTATGGAGTGGGGTACAGTAGAGTGGCGTAGACTTGAGTAGTACATTGTAGAGTGAAGAAGAGTGTCACAGAGTGGGGTGGCATGGAGTGGCGTAGAGTGGTGTAGAGTAGAGTGGAGTGGAGTGTCATAGAGTGGAGTGACATATAGAGTGGAGTGACATATAGAGTGGAGTAGTGCAGAGTGGATTAGAGGGTCACAGGGTAGAGTGGAATGTAGTAGAGTAGAGTAGTGTGTAGTGTAGTGAAGTGTTGTAGAGAGGAGTGTGGTGGAGTGGAGTAAAGTGGTGTGTCGTAGTAGAGTGGGGAAGCGTAGAGTAGATTAGAATGTCATAGAGTTGAGTGGAGTGTCATAGGGTAGATTAGTGTGCCGTAGAGTGGAGTAGTGTGTGGTAGAGTGGAGATGCCTAGAGTGTCATAGAGTTGAGTGTTGTTGATTAGAGTGGCATAGAGTGGAGTGTCATAGAAGGGAGTATCATTGAGTGCAGTAAAGGGGAGTGGAGTAGCATAGAGAGGCGTGAAATAGATTGAAGTTGAGTGCCATATAATTGAGTGGTGTAAAGTGGAATAGAGTGGAGTGGTGTGGAGTGTCAGAGTGTTATATGGTGGAGTAGAGTGTGGTGGAGTAGAGTGTCATAGAGTGGAGTGGCAGACAGTGGAGTAGAGTGGAATAGTGTCGTAGAGTGGAGTGGCGTAAAGTGGAGTAGAGTGGAGTGGTGTAGAATGAAGTGGTTTAGAGTGAAGTGACGTAGAGTGTTGTAAAGTGTCGTAGAGTGGACGGGCATAGAGTGGCATTAAGTAGAGAATTGTAGAGTATGCAGAGTGGAGTAGAATGTCATGGAGTGGAATAGAATGTCGTAGAGTGGAGTGGCGTACAGTGAAGCAGAGTGTCCTAGAGTTGAGTTGAGTGCTGTGCAGTGGAGTTGTGCAGAGTGGAGTAAGCTTAGTGTGGTAGCACACTGCCATTACACCGAACACATTTTTAATAGTAATGAACATTACATTTGCACAGAAATACAGTTTTATTGATAAAACTATGCAGCGTGCAAACCATAATGTGTGGAAATCTGGCTCACCTTAGTATATTGGTTTATTTTAATCCTATTAAAATATTTGCTTCCACCACACTTCAGAATTACAAAACAAATAGCTTCATTTGTGCTTTCCTAATTCGGATACATTCTGAAATATTTGTGCAGTTCATTTACAGGCATTTATATTTTATTATGTGCTAGAAAAAATATTACATCCAACAGCCTTTTTATATTCCCATACCTAACAAGATTGTCACATAACTCCTTTCACTTTTCAGTGGAGAAAGAAAAGTAGACACCAAGCTTCCTGGGAGACACAGCCTAGCATTTAAATGTTGTCCTTGAATGCACAACAAATGTGACAAGATAAAAACTAATTTCAAAGGCCTGGGCCTGCGTATTACTCATTTACTTCTGAACTTCAGCATGGGTATTTCGGGGGTGTTTCAGCATCCAACCCTCCTCTACTTCCCGTACATCCGGCAAAAGTGCAAGATTGAGCAAGAGTTCACAGAAAGTGAGCACTCCTGGAAGAATACAAGGAGCTAGTCAGAGAGTTGGCAAACAGGCTGTGTCCATGTGTTGGACAAAAACATGCTGCGCAGCCTAAAAGAAATAAAGCCAGCAAATAGAAAGCCAAGCAAATGTGAGCTACTAACCACAAAGCCAATGGTAAGCAATGGACGTAATGTATTCCCAGGGAAACTTTGAGACTGTCCCCAAGAAGTCTTTTGTAAGCAGACAGCTGCACTATCTGGTAGATTTCAACCTAAAAAGGTCTAGAAATCCTTATTTTTGTTGCAAAAAGGACTATATAAAAGTTCACTATGCAATAGACATTCGTCAAATCTTTGACCAAAATGTGACCATTTCATTTTCACTGAATATTTATTTACATGTAAGAAGCTAAACAAAGTAGTTTTCCAAAATACTGACTGAAATGTAAAAATTAGTTCAGCTCAGCAATTAGAAATTTCGAAATTGAAAACAAACTATTGTCCGGCTAACAATTTTCGTTTTTTGGATTAAATTTAATGTGTTAGTTTCTGACTGTAATATTTGAACAATACAAGTTGAATTATGGAAAACTGGGCAAATGAAAGAAACGCAGGGGCACATTTATGGGAGTATTTTGCAGCCGCGGTCGGTAGGGGAGTACCTGCCGGGGCGGTGACGTGGGAGGGGGAGGGGCAGGGTGGGGGTTATCATAGTAAGGATAATGGAGGTTTGCAGGTAAATAAACATTTAAATAAATCAAACGAATTTCGTTGCGCGCTGTGCATTGCATTTGGGGATGCACTGCGCGCAACGAAATTCGTTTGATTTATTTAAATGTTTACTTACCTGCAAACCTCCATTATCCATACATTATTAACCCCCACCCTGCCCCTCCCCCTCCCCACGTCACCGCCCCAGCAGATACTCCCCAACCGACCGCGGCTGGTATTTTGTGATGCTTTTATCAAGTGTGTTAATATAGCCTTATAGCCCGCCGTAGCGGCTACACTGGCTATTAAAGGCCCGCTCCCGTGTGAAAGGCCCGGGCCGAGGGCGAGGGCATTTAACAAGGGTGAGGGACTTTAATAGCCGGTATAGCCCTGCTGCGAAGGGCTATAAGGCTATTAGAACATTCTGCCCCTATAGGGCAGAATGTTCTGACAAAGAAAACAAAGGCTTCTCGAAATTCAAGGGGATTTAAATCCCCTCGAACTTCGAGAAGCCTTTGTAAAACATTGGAATGTTGCTCTGAGGGCCTTTACCGGCCCGTAGAAGCAGGAAGCACTCCATTGACTTCAATGGAGCTCCTAACATTCCAATGTTCTAATGAAGATTAAATCTTTTTTTCTATTTTTTAACTTTATTTTCCAATTTTGCAATAAGGACAAAGCGTTTAAAGATACGATGCAACGAATTAGCTCGACATTTGTGAAAATTCAATAAAAAAAATAAATAAAACAATATGATACTTCAAGTGATGACAAAGAATAATGCAATATACATAACACCGACAAAAAATAATGCGATACATGACATATTGACAAAAAATAAGGTGACGCGACCTGGGGTAGCATACACATCCAATGACACAATCAAAATACAATGCACATGATTTATAAACACTGTCTCAGCAACTCAATCCCGGCATCCGCAGTGGTCTAGCCCACACCCTCTGGGGTAATGCCGGCCTGTGCCTGAGAGTCTTGCATTGTCCGACGCCTGGAGATGTAGTCCCTATATGGGCCTCAAATGTCAGTGGGCCTGGATGAGCTGGGGAGTAGAGTGCTGAATTCTTCGTAGTTCACATTGCAAAACGCCAGGCTATTCAACCAAGAGCGAAGCTTGGGGGCGCGCTTACTGCCCCAAAATAGCGCAATCTCTCGTTTGGCTAGAAGAAAACCTAGCACGGCTAGTTTCCGAACCCCCGCAGGGAAATTCACCACATATCCTAAAAGAGCAATCTCGGGAGTAGGAAGGAGGTGCATGGACAATATGTCGCCCAATGTGGAGTGGACATCCAACCAATACTGGTGGACTTTCGGGCAGGTCCAGGTGAGGTGTGCAAAGTCAGCGAAGGGTGCCAGACATTTCTAACAGTGGTGCGGCCTGGACTTGTCGATTCTGTGTGCATGGGCGGGAGTGAAATACATCCGGTGAAGGAATTTAAACTGGAGTAATTTATGTTGGCTGTTCAAAGAGATGTCAGTTGTGGCCCTACAGCAATGCTCCCACTGGTCGTCAAGGATCGGCCCTCCTAGGTCCGCCTCCCAAGCAGCCCGAATCTTGGAGTCATCTAAGGGTTTAAGTGATCCACACTGCCTATAAAGTTTAGATATCAGATGTGCACCATCCGGGTTCTGGATCAATAAAGTGAGGGGAGGGGCCTCAACCAGAGCAACAGGAAAGGATGGAAACTCGGCTCTCAGAGCAGTGGAGAAGTGTGGCTCACTGGTTAGAGGAGGCAGACCTGGAAGCAGAGGTCAGCCCGGGACCAGGGTTCAATTCTCGGCTCGGCGCGGTATTGAGTCCTAAAATGTCCATGGACTCGACAATTCTCGCTCCGGTGCCTACTCAATTCACGGGTTCACACTCTGCGTCTCTGGGCAATAGCTTGCTTAATCTCCACAACAGCCCCTCGCGGCGGGATGCCTGGCTTTCACCTTGCGGATACCCTGCCGGGGTTGTCTCACAGGGGAATACCAGGACGGGTTCCCTAAGCAAGCGCTTAGAAACCGGTTGGTGATTTGCGCTACATAAATTCTTGCACATTTGAATTTGAATTTGAATTTGAAGGGATTTGTATAGCGCTCGTACACCTGGCGGTTTCTTGGCGCTCACTGACAATTGCTACTAGGCAGGTCGGAGAGGGGGTGAGATGAGTATTTAAGATGGGAAGGCTTGGGTGAAGACAGAGGAAAGTCTTCAAGTCTCTACGGAAGAGGGGGTATTGGGTGCAGGTTCTGAGGTGCAATGGGAGAGAGTTCCAGAAAACTGGACCCGTAGTAGAAAATTTAGAGCCACCCCACTTCTTCCGTTTGAAACGGGGTACCAGGAGAAGATGGTGAGAGGCGGATCGAAGGTCTCGTGCAGGCGTGTAGGATTGAATGGTTGAGTTGATGAAAGAGGGGGCCGATCCTGTCCGGGCTTTAAAGATGGTGCAGCCAAGCTTGAATAAGATTCGTTGTCGGACGGGGAGCCAGTGCAGGGTAAAGAGGAGAGGGGTTGCGTGATGTGACTTAGAAAGGTTGAAAACCAGCCGAGCAGCCTGGTTTTGGACAAGCTGAAGGCGTCTCAAGAGGTAGTTGGGCATGCCGTGGTAAAGGATATTACCATAATCTAGACGAGATGCTACCATGGCTAACAGAATTAGTTTGAGCGCTTCTGGGGCGAAAAAACGAGAGACTCTGCGGATAGTCCTAAGTGAAAGGAAGGCTGAGGAAACCACAGCAGAAACTTGAGAGTGTAAGGAGAGTTGATTATTGATTTTGAATCCAAGGGTTTTGACAGAGGGAACAGGGGTGGGAGGGGGGCCAAGTGAAGGGGGCCAAAAAGAAGATGTCCAGGGACTGGAGCAACCACCCGTTAGCACCAACTCCGTTTTATCGGGGTTGAGCTTCAAGTGGTTGAAGTTCATCCAGTCCTGGATAAAGGTCATAATGGACTGGACGTTGGACTTAGACTCAGGGGTGGAGGAAAGGGAAAAAATGAGCTGGAGGTCGTCTGCGTAATTGAACACAGAGACCTCCAGACGCTGTAAGGCAAAAATAAGAGGGGCAATGTAGAGGTTAAACAGGAGGGGGGACAGAGAGGAGCCCTGGGGAACACCACACTGAATTGGTTGAAAATCCGCAGAGAACTCTCCCAGACGAACCGCTTGAGTCCGACCATTCAGAAAGGAGGATAACCATAGTAGCGCTGTTCCTCTGATTCCCGCCGCTTCGACACGTGAAAGTAAGATGGTGTGATCCACCGTGTCGAATGCGGCGGAGAGATCTAAGAGGATCAGGGCCTGATGTTGGTTGGTATCCATTCCTTGTCGGAGGTTGTCTAGAACCGATGTTATAACGGACTCAGTTGAGTGGGCTGGGCGGAAGCCGGCCTGTCTAGGGGCTAACACGCCGTGAGTTTCCACGAACTCGCTCAAAGTTTTAACCACATGCCGTTCCAATACCTTCGCCAGGTAAGGCAAGAGGGAAATTGGACGGAAGTTGACTGGATCGGAAGGGTCCGCACCAGGTTTTTTTAGGATCGGGACAATCACAGCCGATTTGAGTGCGGGGGTAACAATGCCTTGAGCCAGCGAGCTGTTTAAGAGCACTAAGGGTGGCGAGGGACAGTGAGTGTAAATCTGCTTTAAGATATAAGCGGGGCAGGGGTCCAGCGGGGAGCCGGACTTGACCAATGGGTTTACATTTACAAAAAATTCCTGCACATTTACATTTACAGAGCGCACTCGAGTCAGGATAAACGTGTCCATAAAGGACCGCTCACTAAATCGAGCCTCCTCCGTCAGTGAGAAGACATGCCCGTCAGGGAACAAGTCCCAGAGCGTGTGTATACGGAACTTCTCCAATGTGCGCTTGACCAAGGTTTTCCCGGTGATCGGAAGAAGGGAGGAATTAGGCAAGGGTAAAGCAGGGGAATATAAAAGGTCGATCCCCAAAAGTCTGCATAGCCTGCTCCAAGCCCAGCACATGGTGGAGACTGTCTGGATATCACGGGGGTCACAAGGGAAGCCCGAGGGAAGGAGTGTAAGAAGCTGTCGCCGGAGTACCAGATCCGCCTCCGGCTTTAAATACGAGATGCGCACATCCAGGTGGAACCAAGCGTATGTGTAACAACACTGCACGACTAAATAGTACAAATAAGTATCAGGGACACCAAGCCCACCCCTGTCCGGCGGCGAAGTCAGGATTTTCCAGCTGACTCGGGGTGTCTTATCCCCACAAACCAGGCGTAATAGGATGGAGCGGAGCTGCATAAAAAAGGCTTTGGTGAGGGGAACAGGAATATTGTTAAAATAATACAAAAAGCGAGGCAGGACTACCATTTTGATAATGGCGACTCTACCTGCCATGGACAGGGGCAGTCGGAGCCACCTGGCGGCTTGCGACTCCAGCGACCCAATAGCGCTGCCATAATTAAGACGAATTAACAAGGTGGTGTCAAGGTGAATGTGAACCCCGAGATACTTAACTGAATCATCACACCACTCTAGCAGGAACTTTAACTGCCAGGGTGCCGTGCTGGCGGTAAGTGGAAAAATAACTGACTAGTGCCAGTTAATATGAAGCCCAGAACAACGCTGAATGAAATGATTTCCCGAATTAAGGGGGATAGATTGTCCTGGGGCATGCGGACATATAACACTGTATCATCCTCGTACATTGAGAGCAACAGAGGACCCATACGGAATTGCAGGCCACAATGCAGGTGTTTTTCCTGGAATTGCAGCGCCAAAGGATCCATGGCTAAAATGAAAAGAAGAGGGGACAAAGGACAGCCCTGTTTGGTGCCACGAGACGAAGGGAAGGGATCGGATAGCGTACCGTTGAGGCGCAGCCGGGCCGTGGGCTTAGTGTACAATAGGGCAACCGTCGTGATGAAGCACTCAGGCATGCCCATACGACGCATGATTGAAAGGAAAAAGGGCCATTCAAGAGTCGAATGCCTTTTCAGCGTCAAGCAAAATCGCGGCAGCCGGGGTGGATGGTTTGATTTGGTGTAACACCATAAACAACGCCCGGAGGTTAAGGGAAGTGGACCTATGGGGAACAAAGCCCGACTGTACTGGGGAGATGATAGACTCCATCAATAATGATAATCTGATAGCTATGACTTTGGCTAGGATTTTATAATCTAAATTTAACAGAGATAGCGGTCTGTAAAAACTGCAGAGCATGGGATCTTTCCCGGGTTTGGGCAATAGGATAATCACCGCTTCTAGGAATGTCGGGGGGAGGACACCCACTTCAAGAGCCTCGGCATAGATTTCCACTAAGCACGGCACTAATACGTCCTTATAGGCTTTGTAAAAGTCGTCAGAGAAGCCGTCGAGACCAGGAGCAGAGGACGCGTGCAGGGCATCAATAGCCTCAACAATGCTATCGTGGGTGATGGGAGTCAAAAGAAAGTCCTGCATGTAACGTTCCAAATAAACCAAAGCCACTTCAGATAAAAAGGAGTCCTGATTGCAGGGATCCCCGGATAAATGAGAGGTGTAAAGGGATTTATAAAAGGTGAGAAATAGATCACGAATCTCAGGGGTGGAATGCAAAGAGGAGCCCTGGAGACGATATATGTGGGGCCAGGAGGAGGGCGCAACGTATTGGCCAGGAGCCGGCCCGGACGCTCCCCCTCACCGTACCGCCGCGCCACGCAATGCTTGTTGAGGAATAATAACTCTCTATCAGCAGCGTCTGAACTCATCGCACAGTTCTAGCCTTCGTGCAGCAAGGGACTCAGTGGGAGCGTCAAGCATCTCGCAATCTACGGCAGCGATATCCTTCTCGATGCGGTCTAAAATGGTGCGCAAATCCTGTTATACTCCGGCCTGCTTCAAGATACAGACCCCCCTGATGTATGCCTTGAAGCCCTCCCATAAGACTGCCCTTGAATCCACAGGCCCAGTGTTCAAGTCAAAATAGTCTTCGATCGCCTGCCCAACTTCTTCTCTAAAAACGGGGTCCATCAAGGCTCTGCCGGGGAACCGCCACTGCCTTTCGAAACCACCCGCACGGGAAATGTGTAACTGGAGGATCACCGGGGAGTGATCAGAAAGGGTGCGGGGGAGAGTCCGGACCGCGCCCATCCAACCCACCACCCCAGGAGAAACCAGCCAATAGTCAATCCTGGTCCAGGTATTGTGGAACCCAGAATAGTGAGTGAAAGCAGGATGTTGCGCATGAAGACAGGATTCAATGTCAACTAAAGAGTACTGTGTGCAAATCTCCCTTAGAGCCAGTCGGGCGTGAGGTTTGGCGTCAGGAGAAGAAGCAGTGGTGTCCCTGGAGTGGTCGATCAAGAGGGTATGGACCATGGACCATGATCAAAAGTCTGGTGTCAATAGAAAGGAGGCGTGCCAATAAAGAATGAAAAAATGAGGGGGAGTCAGTGTTCGGGACATATACTCCCACCAGGGTAATCCTATGCCCCATCAGCTGTCCAGTGATTATTAAGAAACGGCCATCCGGGTCCTGTTGTCTGGTATAGTGTGCAAACTGAACCCTTTTGTGTACAAAAATAGAAACCCCACGTGCATAACTACTATAATTGGAAAAAAACCTGTGGGGACCCCAGCCAGAAGCCATTGAAGAGCAATCTGTGCCCGACAAGTGGGTCTCCTGCATGAAAAGGATATCTACCTTGTGTTGAGCCACGTAATTCAGGACCTGTCGGCGTTTTCTAGTGTTATTCAGGCCACGCACATTCCATGTTAACAGTGAAAGCCCAGAGGTGCCAGGCACATTCCCTAACTGTACCATCCTAACTGCATCAAAAGCATTAAGTCAGTGCATGCATGTATCACACTACTAATAACAATCGTCGTCATCTGAAAATTGGAAGAATCATCTTTTAACGAAAAACAACCCCCCCCCTAAACCCAAACTCTTACACCCCAGAAAGAGGCGGACCCCAACATAACAAACCATATAGCAACCCAACGAGGTATTCACCATGAGGCATGGCAACGCCTCACCAGTCGGGCAAATCAGCAATGAATATTGTACGAAGCAGAGAGCATGGAGAAAATGGAAAAAATACTAGCATTATCTGGACGTGTTAAAGGAGCCTATCAACATGAGCGACAGTTAGCCAGTGCCTGGCTGGGAGAAGAGGTCCGCGCTGGACTGCGACGCCTGGAGGGGTGGAGAAGTAGATGTGGATCCTCCTGTTGCACGGTCGTGACCATTCTTGTAGTCCCGGAAGAACTCTTGTGCCTCATTCGGGGTGTCAAAAATCCTCGGTCTGCCATTGATGTCTACCTTGAGACGAGCCGGATACAACATACCTTAGCGGAGTCCCAAATTTTTAAGCATTAACTTGACACTTTGAAATTTGCACCGGGCCTCCTGCACCATGATTGTGAAATCGGGGAAGAAAGATAGTCTGCTCCCCTGCCACTGGACCTCTCCCTTCACACAAGCTGCGTGCAGGGCGGTGTCCCTATCTCAAAAGTTCATGAGCCTAGCGACGATGAGTCTAGGAGGCAAGCCAGGCCTGGGACATGGGCCCAACGATCTGTGGGCGCGCTCGACAACAAAGCCCTGGGTAAAGGACTCCCTGCCGAAAAGATCAGAAAGAAGCTGTTCAACAAACAAGTTCATGCGACCGGTGGCTGTTGCCTCCGGAACACCCAAAATGCGTATGTTGTTGCGGCGCCCCCTGGCCTCCAAATCCTCGTTCTTTATGGCCACATCTTTAAGAATCTTCTCAACCCGTTCTAGCCGCTTCAAGGAGGAGGAAGCCCCATCCTCGAGGTCTGATACTCTGGACTCCACCACATCAAGTCTGCGGTCGTGCCCCAGGATTTTCGTGTTCATGTCGGCCAATTTACGGTCAAGGTCGTCAAACCGGGCATCCAGAGCCTTTAATCCCGCTCTCATTTCATCCAGCATGGCCGCGGACAGGGGGGCCGAGCCGTCCACGTCCTAAGGGGGAATGGCTTCTGCGGCAGGATCTGTCGAGGTATCAGATGCAGCCCCAAGCGTCTTGTCAAATTGGAGCTTAGTTTGTTTAGGGTCTTTCTTGACCATTGTCACAAGAAGACGGAGGGCAAGGATCCGTAAATAAAGTACCAAATGGGCCTCGCGTGGTGGACAGATGAGGTACAATGAGGCAGAGTGGGAGCGAACGAGTGCGCAGAAGAATGAGCCTGGAAACTAAGCAGGCGGCTCCGAGTGGGCAATGAAGCGAGGTCAGGTGAACAACAGTGGAGTCTCTGTGGGGCAGGTGGTAGCGAGGCAAGTCGTGGGTCACCACTAAGCATGGGCGAATTTTGCGGATCTCGCGTTCACGAATTTTGCGGATTTGCGGATTCGCAATCCGCAAAATCCGCGAATTCCCGCGAATTTGCGGATTTTTTTTTTTTTGTGTTCGCCCGTGTTTCTGCCAGTTCGCGAGGGTTTTTACAATTTCGCAATTTGCGAACTTACCTGTCGGGTCGCAAGTTTTGCGAACTTGTTGTTTCTACATGTCCAGCCTGTTTGGGACACTCTTCTTCATCACTGCCACTCTCTGTCACCACTGCCACTCTCTGACTACTCATGCCACCCTCTGGCCCACCCATGCCACCCTCTGTTTCATCACCACACCCTCTGGTTGTCCAGTGTACATTATTTTCGGCAAAGCAAAGCACACCTTCCCTGCCTCAAGTGACCTGAATTAATTTGGGGCTGATTAATGTGTCACAGAATATTTTTTTAGCTGGCACCTGCTTCCTTAGTGCGCCCTGATTAGTGATCTTTTGCACTTGCTAAGTGCTTTCATTGTTGCAAAATTAGTTACAACACCTGCCCTGCCCCAACTGACAATAATGAATTAGGGGCTAATTAATGTGTCACTGAAAGAATTTAAAGTTCCAGCCTGGCACCTGCTTGTCTGCTCCTTTAGCTGTAAATCAGGACCTTTGTGGCATACAGTTAAGGTCAGAGCAGGGTCACACAAAATAGTTGCAAGCAGGCAACCGAATTCTGGAGGGCCCCCTCAGGAAGCACTACAAAGAATCGTTACAAATCATGAGGTTGACCTTTTGCACCTGCTCATTGCTTTTGCTTTTGCTGAAATCGTTTTTCGGTTTTTTTTGCGCTATTCGCGGGGCGCGGCGTCGTGCGAAACCGACCGCGGAAGCCGCCAATTCGTGCGAATGAGCATTTTATTTTTTTTGTGGCTTGTTGTTTCGCGAGTTTTTTTGCAGTATTCGCGAGCCGCTTGCAGCGCAACACGCGAATTTACCCCAAGGTCGAGTACAGGCGCGGCCATTTTGTTTCCGTGACGTATTTCCGTTTCCGCCCGCTATGTATAATCTCGCGCAGTAAGCGCATTGCGAGTAGAGGTTCGCACGAGATCGCGCGGGAAATCTACAGGTTCGCACGAGATCGCGAGGAAAATCTCACGCGAACTTTCTTTCGCGCTCGTGAACGGGCGCCGGCCATCTTGTTTTTCATTCATTTCCTGTGTCTGGGCATGGTGTTTAATCCTCTTGGTATCTTTGCCATCCTTTGCTTGTTTTCAGTTTTTTTTTTACGATTTTGCTTCTTATCTATCCCTCTCTTTTCCTAGCTGTATATTTTTGTCTTTTCTGCTATTTTTCTTTACTTTTAAACTACTTTTTTAAACTCTTTTCTTTTCTTCTTCCCTATCCTATTCTTTCTTAATTTTCTACTTCTTCCTACCTTACCTGCCCAGACCATGGTCAAGCCAGGCGCCGTGAAGCTGCCCAGGCACTTGAGGGCCGCAGCGGCGGCGGGGAGTAGTGCTGGACCCAGTGGCAGGACAGCATGCGGGAGATTGAGGGGGGAGCAGGTGACGCGACGGGAGATATTCAGCCCGGAGGAAGTGGGCGCGCTGGTCTACTTCGTCCAGCGCCGCCTGCCCAGGACCATCGCGGGAGGCGGCAGGATCGCGGCCGGCGGCTACAACATGCGGGAGCGCCGGAAGCGGTGGGAGAAGGTGTGCTGGGCCATATCCCACCTCTACGGGGTCCAGCGCACCTACAGCCAGGTCACCCATCGCTGGACGGACCTCCTGGACCGCGAGCGCGACCTGCTGGACCAGCTCGGCTTGGAGATCCCCGGGCTTGGTGAGTAGTAGTAGCCATTTAATCACTCACTACTATGATGTTTTCTCCTGCTCTGTGTTGTTGTATTGCAAATATTTGTTTTTTACATGGAGCAAGCCAATAATGCCGCTGATGACGATTACATTGTAGTTAAATTATATTTCAAAATCTTCTGTGCATTTCAGGTGCACTGCTCTCCTTCTCAGTGGCGTTGCTACTATGCTTATTTGTTTTCTATTTCGTGGTCTCATTGGCCTGAGTAACTATTATGTATGAGTGTACTTTACAGAACTGCGTAATGCTAGACACTAGGGGGCAGATTACATTTACAAGCCCCTTGCGCCACGTTTACGTTGCCTTGCGTGACGCAACAGCGGCGTAAACGTGCCGCATCCCTGCGAGTCATTTACAGCATGACGCATCTAGGGAGATGCGTCACGTTATAAAGCCATGGGCCTGCACCACAATGGGTGCGTTCCTAGTACGCAGGGTGGGCGGTCCAGCGGCTGTGCGCCTCGCAAAATTGCCTGCGTGAAATGTACAAGATTTAACGCAGGCACTTCTGCGACGCTGCTACGTCAATTCAATTCCTTATGTCTGCTCGAAGCAGGCGAAAGGACTGACACAGCATGTTAAGTATTGGGTGGCCCTGAGCATTACTGGAGTTGCATTGCGTTGGCGACGTGACTCCAGCGATGCGCCGCTCTTACGTGACATCTGCCGTGTCGCAAGGGTAGTTTTGCGTGACGCATTTGATCTGGCGCATCTCTGGAGATGCGCCAGAACGCGTAAGTAAGTATGCCCCTAAGGGGCAGAATTGCAATTACCGTCGCATCCCTGCAAAGTAGCAGGGATGCGCCATTAATTGTGCGGCCCGCTACCACCACCAAACATGGTGCGCCGTATTTGCAATGCGGCGCACCATGGGCCCAAAACGTCACCGAAGCTTTACTGCTGGAGTTGCGTCGCAACGATGGCGCAGCTCCATCAATGCTCTGGGGTACCCTATCTCCCCAATGCTGGGTCAAGCCGTACGTCTGCTTCAAGCAGGTGCAGGGTTTGTGTGACGCATCATTGTCCTAAAGGTGACTGATTGATATTTTGTAGATTTCCCTCAGCCACTATTAGGATGTGTTCCAGCGCAGGAATGCCCTCCCTTGCGCCGGAACGCCCCCTGATGGCGCAGGGCTTTATAACGGGATGCATCTCCCAAATGCGTCACGTTGTTATAATATTATACGCCGCACCATGGCGCCCTTTTTTGTTTAGCTGCTGCGTCACAAAAGTCACGCAAGAACGGCGCAAAAGAGCCGCAAGGGCTTAAATCTGCCCCTTCCTTTGTAACCCTGACAATAAGAAAAATAGTGGCGGTGGATTGATAGTTTGACTATTTAAATGACTGGTAATGTAGCAGGCAACTGTTAGTGTTGTCACTGATCTGACTGAAATCACAATGGAGTTTGTCTGTCACTTTGCGTCTTGCCTGCGGACTGCTGCCTGCCAGTCCTAGGTGAACGTTTCAGTACTTTGTTTAGTGACTTACGTGACTTTCGAAGTCACAGGTCCGCAAATAAATGAAAAGTAACCATAATCAATATAATTTCGCGGAAATATTTTGTTATTGTTCTTTTGAAATGTTTGATTTGGTTGACATTGACAAGCAACAATCATCCATGTTTTCTGTTCTTTCTTTCATGTTGTACGTCAGCTCCCCCCAGGGGCGAGAGGAGGACACAGGAGCAGCAGGCGGCGGATGCTGTTCAACAGGGCCAGGATCGGGCAGGCGAGGCTCCTCTGCTGGCCCCAGTAAGTTTTCATTTTAGACTAGTAGCTATTTTTCCTAGCGTTCCTCATTTGACTTTTTTCAAAATTGTCTTTGCTCTTCTTGTAGACTGTATCTAAATTCTTATCCTGCCTCTACTATGACTCCCTGTGGTATTACTAGATTATTCTTATTAGTCTGTCTGTGTAGCTAACTAAGATTGCACGGTTGGCGAAACTCCCATGATTCTAGTCAGCAATAGCTCTATCAACTTAGTGCAGTCCTCTGGGATTGTCCATAATGTCTTTTGAAGTGTTCTATCTGGACTCATGCTTGCAAAAATTGCAAAACCTTTCGCTCAGTCACTCTAGTCTGGACCAAAAAACACAGATTGTATTTAAGTTTAAAAGCTTTATTAAAAGTAAACACATTTATTAAAATCAAGTCATAATAAAACTAAACGTTTAACTGATAATGGAAAAGTGGTTAGTGCTGACGATTAATTGAAGACATTTCTTGTGGTCGAGCCGAGCTCTCACCTGGTTTCAACTTGATCTTGTTGTTAGAAGTCCATCTTCTGTCTGTGTGGAGAAAAATGGTGCGTGTTAAAAAAACAGCCTTCATCAGTTGTGCCAAAAAGTGCAGCAAGACAACCTTCCCTGGTAAAAGGGACATTTTTTTTTTAACTTTAACGTAGACAGTCACAAATTACATTGTTTTCACATGTCTTCATTCCTAGACCAAATACTAGTGACTAGTGAGTGCTTTATTCTAACATTCTTAAATGTACTTTGTAGGTGGAACATCTGGTGGCGGGGCCAGTGTGGAGGTGGTGGTGCTCGACACGGAGGCGGAGGGCGATTCTTCAGGGGAGGAGGCGGCGGCTGTGAGAGTTGAGACGGTGGTGGTGGCGGCCAGAGGTAAGCTCTTATATATTCCTTACTTATTGAGATTGAAGACTAGCTGGGAAGGCAAGAATATGAGATGCATGGCTGGGTGAATGATGAAGCAATGATGGGTGGAAGGACAACAGCCTGGGTGGGTGACACAGAAACTGTATGTGTCCATATACCTGGATCATGCTACTATCTGACTCTTAGATAGCATATGTGTATCTAGAGCAGGGGTACTCCTAGTACGGCCCGCGGGCCGGTGGTGGCCCGGCAAGCCTTCCTTGGCGGTGCGCAGACCTTGCAGACAATCACTGCTCCCCCGGCCCCCACAGAGCAGAGGCTTTTTTGTATTTCACCTGTTAGCGCCCCTGCATCTCCACTCTGACAATCACTGATCCCCCGGCCCCCACAGAGCAGAGTGGAGATGCAAGGCCACAAAGAGGTGAAATAGAACAAAGCCTCTGCTCTGTGGGGCCGGGCAAGCAGTCATTGTCAGGGTGGAGAAGCAGGGGCGCTAAAACAAACAAAGCCTCAATAATATGTTAATGGTCTTTTAAAGACCTGTTAAGTACTTTGGTGTTGTTGTCTGTGTTTGCGCGTTGAGGAAGCGGTCTCAACCCGGGCTGAAGGCTGACACAGGTCTGGTGGCTCAGTGGATGAGGGCATCTGCTGCAGGGACCTGTGTGCAACCTCATGGTCACAAGTTATCGTTTTGCTTTAGCCCCGCCCCCTCTGACTCCGCCCCCACCAGTGCGGCCCTCGGCCCCAAACTACACTGTAAATGTAGCCCCTGAGAGAAAGTTTGTGAGTACCCATGATCTAGAGAGAGTAGACGGTCAGTGGATGAACTAAGTGTAACTTTGAAGAGCATGTAACACTGCACCCGCACGTCCGTTCCAGTGTAGGAAAGGCAAGGAAAAGAACTTTTAATTTTGTCCAAATACTACCATAAATAGTAGCAGTAGTTTGTATTGCAAGCACTGCATAGATCCGGTTATTATGGTGGCCACTCCCTACCTCTCTTAATAAGTTTAGTAGTACTCAGTCATTCATGTGTGGATGTATCACTGGTCACTCAATAAAAAGCAAAGCACCTAAAGTCATCCCATATATAAGCAAAAACATCCCATGTGAAGTGATAGATAATCAGATTATTTATCTTCTTCAATTTTCCATTTCTAGTACTCATTTCCACTGTAGGGTGAAAGTTAAATTAATTAAGCAGTAGCCCTTGAGTTGTAACAGAGTATTCTCAGTGCCACCCGTAATAGAAAAGTAAGAGCTTCACCACCTGCATGTACTGGACGGGTACAGTAACGCAACGGCAACGCAAGTCTAGGTCACTCCTCATGGCGTGCGTCTCTTTTTCTCGGGTGCAAGTTTACTGCGCTGGCATTATGCCGGCTTGCAGAAAATAACGTACCAATTTTCCAAAACAAGAGATAAGAAGAAGAATAAGACTGGTGTACTTTCATAGTCGACTCCAATGGAAGTCCACAGTGCTCGTAGAATTTGTTCCTTAAACTCCCACTAATGTTAGAGCAAGGATGAAGAAGTGTGAGGTTAGATAGATACTGGCCTCAATAGTTATGTAATGCGCTTGCAAGTTGCTAGTTGTACTGCAACACAAATTTCTGCTGAATGATTGAGTTAATCTTAAAGAGCATTGGTTACAGACTATGTCTTTCTTTCTTCATATAGGTTCTCCTTCCAAACGAACAAGGAGGAAGGAGCTGGCTAGAGCGGCCCGGCAACGGAGGATCGAGGCCACTGTTGCGGAATATCGGCGGCTGGTGGCCCTGGAGGACGTGGAAAGTGTGCAGTCGACAACGTCGTCTGCATCGGCCTCCGTGGCCCCACGGGCTGCCACCCAGCACAGTGGTCCACCCAGACTGAGCCGGGCTGCCAAAGGCAAACGCCACCGCCGAGCAGCAAGGCCAACAGCTGCCTCTCACAGGCATTGCACCTGCAAGGCAGTGAAGGCACGCCTGCGCCGCACTACCCTGATGGTGTCCCGCCTTCAGCAGGAGCTCGCCTTGCTCCGCGAGGAGCATGATGCCCTGGCCCAAAAAGTTAACAGCATCCACCCATAGTGTCCCTTGCCCCTTTTTTAGAGACTTTTGGGGGGTGGGAATTGGGAGTTGGGTTTTTGGGGACTTTTGAAGGACAATCGTTGGGGTTAGGGAGGGTCTTGCGGGAGATTATTTTGTTAGGGATATAAATATACTTTTTCAAACTTTATCTGAGCATACCTGTTTTTTACTGCTTGCCTGGTGGGTGGGGGTTTAACGTTGACTGTTTTCCTGAAAGTTTAGTTCCATTTTCTTCCTTTAAGTGTAAATGCCCAAATGTTTTCAACACTAAGTGCCTCTCACAGACTAAGTGAAGTGAATCCAAGAGTCCTAGGACTTTAGTAGTACTACCTTCAGTCTCTCGTCTCTCGTACTAATACTCCATTATACCCCCAAACCACCAAACGCTTATCTTACCTGTAATTTGTGTTTGAAAGTAGGGCTAGACCCAGGGCTGGCTCCACGGGAAACACCGAATAACGTTGGCAATCTTGGTCGGATAAAATTTCCTCATAGCGGTGGTACTAGTGGTGTGACACAGTGGCAGTTGCATGCCTATGAAAAAAAAGAAAATGAAATCTGGTTTGTCCTCCTGAGCAATTCAACGGTACAACTGAGAATATAGCAGGTGACAGAAGTACAGTAGAGCAGTGCCACATTGTAGCCTAACAAATGGTAAAGTATAACTACTAATTCGGTTGAAGTTCTTTCACATTAGCAATGGTTCTTTGTCAAGCAGAGTAAGAATATATCCTCGGATTTCTTCACCAGCCTGTTGCTATCACCTTATCCTCCCCACCCAGCAAGTGTGTGGATTTATTGCTGTAATAATAATTTAGTCGCACATCAATCAAAACCACACAGCCCGGGGGAAGAGGGTTAGGGTTTGAAAAATGGATGGGTACGGGGGTTTTTGGGAAAGGTTTTGGGAGACAAGAAAAAATAGCTCAGCATAGACAAACTATTGTGAACATAAACAAATCTTTGGGTACAAACCTATCCATCAATCTTTGAAAGTGCATGCACTACTGCATGCATGTCAGTGAAAAGTAAGTAGTACATTCGACAACTGTGGAAAGAAAGAATGCGACAGTACAGGGCCTGTGTGGAATTATTGATAACGATATTCAACATAAGGTCTCTGTAGCCAGATACCCGAGAGCCTTGCTGGTCACTATAAATCCATTCACAACAACACTCAATGGGGTTGGTCTGGAAGGTGTCAGGTTTACTCCCCGTGATCCAGTCGATGCAAATATGGTTCCACCTCCAAATGTCACCAACACCCAGAAGTGTAAACACAGGGTGTTCGAGCCATTAGGCGGGGGAGAAAAATAACAAACTAAAATAAAAAATGTGGGATGGGTAAAGGTAGGGTCAGCAGGGAAAGGATACCTGTAACAGAAGACAAGACAGGCATCAGTGAAGTGCTGTCCTAACATACAAGGGTACTCTCATATAGTCTCACTAAATAACCAAGGAAGTAGACAAGTACCTGAGCACCAAGAAAACATGACCTTGGATAGGAAATACTATAGCCCTTCTGCCACAATCTGTGAGGAAGGCCTAAGAAACACATAAACATATAGTTAACGAACACACTCCTGTCGCACCAAACACACTCGCGTTATACTAAGACATCAAACCCACTACTCACAACATACCACAAACATGGTAGAGGACTCAATGTACAAAGGGGGTTCCAAATAGTCAAAGCAAAGATGTATGGTCCAACAAAAAGGAAGAGGGAAACGGTAGTGTGTAGGAAGCAAGAACTACAACACTGCGCTCTCTAAGTAATGACCCAGTAGAGAATCTTTGGTGAAGGTCAAACAGAAAAACGTAGTTGCTGTTGCGACCACCACTGAATTCTGCCAACAACACACCCCACGGTGCACTACACAAAGAGAACTGGGGTAGCCTGTAGTTACCTCACTACATGCCCAGTTATGGAGGTCCTTTGAAATACACAGTTATACAACGGAGACGCGTAGTTGTCCTTACTACCGCGCTCCGTTTTAATAGTACAAAAACGATCCCCGATGTGAACGCTAACACGTGGTATAGACCGCCACTGTGCTCCGCCACACACAATTCAACCAAACAGGAATTCATCAAAGCTAGAATTCTGTTAGAAAACAGTCACAGAACCTCCCTTAACAATCCGTTCAGGCAGTAATCAGCTGACCGCACGGGCGGCCGAAGAGTTTAGAGCGGCTTTACCTGAAGACGCGTGAAGTCCGTCTACCGCCAAGGACAGAACACGGAAGCGCTCCCCACTGAGCCTCAGGGGGGGGGTGGGGGGAAGGTGATAGTCCACAGGAGACACGATAGAAAAGCATGCAGAGCGTCCGCTCTCATGCCGGTGCAGAACAGAAACCAGAATAACGCGCAACAGGAAGCGCGTCTGTTCCCCAGATAAACTTCCTGCAAGTCTCCCGCCTACTCATGGGAAATGTAGTTTCATAGTACGGTAGGCGCTTAGGGGCTGCGTAACCTGACAGAAGGTATAGTAGATAGAAAAGGAGAAATTGCTTTTTTTCTAGGTGTCCCCTCACTCACCAGGGTTGCCCCTTGGTGACATGCTTCATCATTGGGGCCATCCCAGTCCTCTACGGCCTGGGGCGTGCTGCGACTTGCGAATTACGTAGGAGCACTTACAAATGACTATGTGTGGTGCAGATGTGATAGTGGAGTGGACTAAGTGATGTGTTAAGGGATCAATTTAGAAGCCTAGAGAGAGCCAAGAAATGCAGTCACAGTCAGAGAAAAAGGCAAGGGATACTGTATGTATGTGGTTGTAGTGGTCCTGTTGGAAGTGGTAAGTAAGTTGCCTGCAGAAAAAAAATCCTCCTATTAGCGGCACTCCTCCATTGCAGCCGACGCTTCGTCCATCGATGTTGGTCACCAGAAGACACCCTGTAAAAAAAAGCACAGCATAGACAAACAATTGAACATAAACAATTCTTTGGGTACAAACCTATCCATCAATCTTTGAAAGTGCATGCACTACTGCATGCATGTCAGTGAAAAGTAAGTAGTACATTCGACAACTGTGGAAGAAAGAATGCAACAGTAAAGGGCCTATGTGTAAATTATTGATAACGATATTCAACATAAGGTCTCTGTAGCCAGATACCCGAGAGCCTTGCTGGTCACTATAAATCCATTCACAACAACACTCAGTGGGGTTGGTCTGGAAGGTATAGTAGATAGAAAAGGAGAAATTGCTTTTTTTCTAGGTGTCCCCTCACTCACCAGGGTTGCCCCTTGGTGACATGCTTCATCATTGGGGCCATCCCAGTCCTCTACGGCCTGGGGCGTGCTGCGACTTGCGAATTACGTAGGAGCACTTACAAATGACTATGTGTGGTGCAGATGTGATAGTGGAGTGGACTAAGTGATGTGTTAAGGGATCAATGTAGAAGCCGAGAGAGAGCCAAGAAATGCAGTCACAGTCAGAGAAAAAGGCAAGGGATACTGTATCTATGTGGTTGTAGTGGTCCTGTTGGAAGTGGTAAGTAAGTTGCCTGCAGAAAAAAAATCCTCCTATTAGCGGCACTCCTCCATTGCAGCCGACGCCTCGTCCATCGATGTTGGTCACCAGAAGACACCCTGTCCACTGCCTGTCTGATGCTGAATTGTGGCTCGCTACTGTGAAGCCTGACTCCATCCTTTTTTCCCCATTGCAGAGACTGAAACCCGGCCTGTAATTATTCAACGAAAAACAGGAAGTGATATAATATTACAACACCACTGATAAATAAATATAAGGTATGTAGGCTGTGGAGTGCAAAAAGTCACAATTTGATTTTCCTAGTAGACAGTACAATATTTTTGAAAGTGCGTACTCTGAGTCACCTTTTGAAGGATAAATAAGTATGGGCAAATTAATGTAGCGGATCTTGCCCCTCAAGCTAGGTGTACTGTAAACTGTGTTTTAGAACAAAATTAGATCTTCCTAGCAGTGCTCCCACCCAGACCCTTACTAAAGCCAGTCGCAAAAATGTAGAAGACCCCCAATCAAATCTCAAAAAACAAGGCCTAGCAGAAAACTGGTGACAAAACTTACTTTGAAAGTAAAAGTAGGCCGAAGTACCCCCTTCCTAATTACCCATTACCCACCGTGGATTGCATTCAAACCACTTGCAAGCAACCAAGCAAAAGTAGCCATAGCCAGCATCGCTCCAAGACTCGAAATCCCCCCCACTCAAACACATGCAATAGAAATACTGCTAACCCTAACGAACCCTAAGTTAAGAATAGTGGCAAAGGCTTTCTTTAACTATGCCAAATCCCCCCTTTCCCACCATGGATTTTCTTCAAATGACTTGCAACCAAAATTACACATTTTCACGAGTGCTCTAAGACCCCAGAACTCAGTTGGAAAAATCTAGAACACCCCGAAACACATGCAATCCTGCTGCTAGGGCTAACCCTAACGAACCCTAAGTTACAAAAAGTGCCAAAACTAAAGGCTTTTCCGCGCGGATTTTGTCCCAACCACTTCTACCCGGTATTAGACCTTCCCAGGAATGCCCCAAGACCCGGCAACCCACCCGCCAAGAAGCATAACACCCCCAAACAGGCCAAAAGCAAAATCTCATACTTGCAATATTTCTGGGCCTTCGGTCCAAACGCGCTGCGTAGCTAGGCCATAAGTCGGGGTTGGCACGACGGATTTCCTGAAAAGCAAATGCAATCAAGATTAGAGTGTCCCAGCAGTGCTCCCAGACCACGAAACTCACCCACAAACACCAGGAAGCCCCCCAAACAGGCCCCCGAAAACGCTACATAGAGCAAAATGTCAGAAATAGCCCAAAAAAAATCGGCCTGGATTTTGTCCCAACCACTTCTACCCGGTATTAGACCTTCCCAGGAATGCCCCAAGACCCGGCAACCCACCCGCCAAGAAGCATAACACCCCCAAACAGGCCAAAAGCAAAATCTCATACTTGCAATATTTCTGGGCCTTCGGTCCAAACGCGCTGCGTAGCTAGGCCATAAGTCGGGGTTGGCACGACGGATTTCCTGAAAAGCAAATGCAATCAAGATTAGAGTGTCCCAGCAATGCTCCCAGACCACGAAACTCACCCACAAACAGACGGAACCCCCCCTAAGAGCACCTCAAAGGCAAGCAAGTCATCAAAAACACAAAAAAAATTCCGCCTGGGATTTGGTCCAAAACACTTTTATCCGGTATTAGAGCTTCCCGGCAATGGCCCCAGAGCCGTCAACCCAGGAGAAAACGAGTAGAAGACCCCCAAACAGCCAAAGAGCAAAAGTACAAAAATGGGGACTTAGTCAATTTTTCACAAATTTCCCAAATCACTCCGCGCGCGCTCTGCAGCTAGGCCCTAAGTCCCCTCTGCCACCATGGATTTGCTTCAAACCTCTTGCAAAGTAAAGTATATATAGCCAGCAGTGCTCCCAGACCACGAAACTCACCCACAAACACCAGGAAGCCCCCAAACAGGCCCCCGAAAACGCTACATAGAGCAAAATGTCAGAAATAGCCCAAAAAAAAATCGGCCTGGATTTTGTCCCAACCACTTCTACCCGGTATTAGACCTTCCCAGGAATGCCCCAAGACCCGGCAACCCACCCGCCAAGAAGCATAACACCCCCAAACAGGCCAAAAGCAAAATCTCATACTTGCAATATTTCAGGGCCTTCGGTCCAAACGCGCTGCGTAGCTAGGCCATAAGTCGGGGTTGGCACGACGGATTTCCTGAAAAGCAAATGCAATCAAGATTAGAGTGTCCCAGCAGTGCTCCCAGACCACGAAACTCACCCACAAACACCAGGAAGCCCCCCAAACAGGCCCCCGAAAACGCTACATAGAGCAAAATGTCAGAAATAGCCCAAAAAAAAATCGGCCTGGATTTTGTCCCAACCACTTCTACCCGGTATTAGACCTTCCCAGGAATGCCCCAAGACCCGGCAACCCACCCGCCAAGAAGCATAACACCCCCAAACAGGCCAAAAGCAAAATCTCATACTTGCAATATTTCAGGGCCTTCGGTCCAAACGCGCTGCGTAGCTAGGCCATAAGTCGGGGTTGGCACGACGGATTTCCTGAAAAGCAAATGCAATCAAGATTAGAGTGTCCCAGCAGTGCTCCCAGACCACGAAACTCACCCACAAACACCAGGAAGCCCCCCAAACAGGCCCCCGAAAACGCTACATAGAGCAAAATGTCAGAAATAGCCCAAAAAAAAATCGGCCTGGATTTTGTCCCAACCACTTCTACCCGGTATTAGACCTTCCCAGGAATGCCCCAAGACCTGGCAACCCACCCGCCAAGAAGCATAACACCCCCAAACAGGCCAAAAGCAAAATCTCATACTTGCAATATTTCAGGGCCTTCGGTCCAAACGCGCTGCGTAGCTAGGCCATAAGTCGGGGTTGGCACGACGGATTTCCTGAAAAGCAAATGCAATCAAGATTAGAGTGTCCCAGCAGTGCTCCCAGACCACGAAACTCACCCACAAACACCAGGAAGCCCCCCAAACAGGCCCCCGAAAACGCTACATAGAGCAAAATGTCAGAAATAGCCCAAAAAAAAATCGGCCTGGATTTTGTCCCAACCACTTCTACCCGGTATTAGACCTTCCCAGGAATGCCCCAAGACCTGGCAACCCACCCACCAAGAAGCATAACACCCCCAAACAGGCCAAAAGCAAAATCTCATACTTGCAATATTTCTGGGCCTTCGGTCCAAACGCGCTGCGTAGCTAGGCCATAAGTCGGGGTTGGCACGACGGATTTCCTGAAAAGCAAATGCAATCAAGATTAGAGTGTCCCAGCAATGCTCCCAGACCACGAAACTCACCCACAAACAGACGGAACCCCCCCTAAGAGCACCTCAAAGGCAAGCAAGTCATCAAAAACACAAAAAAAATTCCGCCTGGGATTTGGTCCAAAACACTTTTATCCGGTATTAGAGCTTCCCAGCAATGGCCCCAGAGCCGTCAACCCAGGAGAAAACGAGTAGAAGACCCCCAAACAGCCAAAGAGCAAAAGTACAAAAATGGGAACTTATTCAATTTTTCACAAATTTCCCAAATCACTCCGCGCGCGCTCTGCAGCTAGGCCCTAAGTCCCCTCTGCCACCATGGATTTGCTTCAAACCTCTTGCAAAGTAAAGTATATATAGCCAGCAGTGCTCCCAGACCACGAAACTCACCCACAAACACCAGGAAGCCCCCAAACAGGCCCCCGAAAACGCTACATAGAGCAAAATGTCAGAAATAGCCCAAAAAAAAATCGGCCTGGATTTTGTCCCAATCACTTCTACCCGGTATTAGACCTTCCCAGGAATGCCCCAAGACCCGGCAACCCACCCGCCAAGAAGCATAACACCCCCAAACAGGCCAAAAGCAAAATCTCATACTTGCAATATTTCAGGGCCTTCGGTCCAAACGCGCTGCGTAGCTAGGCCATAAGTCGGGGTTGGCACGACGGATTTCCTGAAAAGCAAATGCAATCAAGATTAGAGTGTCCCAGCAGTGCTCCCAGACCACGAAACTCACCCACAAACACCAGGAAGCCCCCCAAACAGGCCCCCGAAAACGCTACATAGAGCAAAATGTCAGAAATAGCCCAAAAAAAAATCGGCCTGGATTTTGTCCCAACCACTTCTACCCGGTATTAGACCTTCCCAGGAATGCCCCAAGACCCGGCAACCCACCCGCCAAGAAGCATAACACCCCCAAACAGGCCAAAAGCAAAATCTCATACTTGCAATATTTCAGGGCCTTCGGTCCAAACGCGCTGCGTAGCTAGGCCATAAGTCGGGGTTGGCACGACGGATTTCCTGAAAAGCAAATGCAATCAAGATTAGAGTGTCCCAGCAGTGCTCCCAGACCACGAAACTCACCCACAAACACCAGGAAGCCCCCCAAACAGGCCCCCGAAAACGCTACATAGAGCAAAATGTCAGAAATAGCCCAAAAGAAAATCGGCCTGGATTTTGTCCCAACCACTTCTACCCGGTATTAGACCTTCCCAGGAATGCCCCAAGACCTGGCAACCCACCCGCCAAGAAGCATAACACCCCCAAACAGGCCAAAAGCAAAATCTCATACTTGCAATATTTCAGGGCCTTCGGTCCAAACGCGCTGCGTAGCTAGGCCATAAGTCGGGGTTGGCACGACGGATTTCCTGAAAAGCAAATGCAATCAAGATTAGAGTGTCCCAGCAGTGCTCCCAGACCACGAAACTCACCCACAAACACCAGGAAGCCCCCCAAACAGGCCCCCGAAAACGCTACATAGAGCAAAATGTCAGAAATAGCCCAAAAAAAAATCGGCCTGGATTTTGTCCCAACCACTTCTACCCGGTATTAGACCTTCCCAGGAATGCCCCAAGACCTGGCAACCCACCCACCAAGAAGCATAACACCCCCAAACAGGCCAAAAGCAAAATCTCATACTTGCAATATTTCTGGGCCTTCGGTCCAAACGCGCTGCGTAGCTAGGCCATAAGTCGGGGTTGGCACGACGGATTTCCTGAAAAGCAAATGCAATCAAGATTAGAGTGTCCCAGCAATGCTCCCAGACCACGAAACTCACCCACAAACAGACGGAACCCCCCCTAAGAGCACCTCAAAGGCAAGCAAGTCATCAAAAACACAAAAAAAATTCCGCCTGGGATTTGGTCCAAAACACTTTTATCCGGTATTAGAGCTTCCCAGCAATGGCCCCAGAGCCGTCAACCCAGGAGAAAACGAGTAGAAGACCCCCAAACAGCCAAAGAGCAAAAGTACAAAAATGGGAACTTATTCAATTTTTCACAAATTTCCCAAATCACTCCGCGCGCGCTCTGCAGCTAGGCCCTAAGTCCCCTCTGCCACCATGGATTTGCTTCAAACCTCTTGCAAAGTAAAGTATATATAGCCAGCAGTGCTCCCAGACCACGAAACTCACCCACAAACACCAGGAAGCCCCCAAACAGGCCCCCGAAAACGCTACATAGAGCAAAATGTCAGAAATAGCCCAAAATAAAATCGGCCTGGATTTTGTCCCAACCACTTCTACCCGGTATTAGACCTTCCCAGGAATGCCCCAAGACCCGGCAACCCACCCGCCAAGAAGCATAACACCCCCAAACAGGCCAAAAGCAAAATCTCATACTTGCAATATTTCAGGGCCTTCGGTCCAAACGCGCTGCGTAGCTAGGCCATAAGTCGGGGTTGGCACGACGGATTTCCTGAAAAGCAAATGCAATCAAGATTAGAGTGTCCCAGCAGTGCTCCCAGACCACGAAACTCACCCACAAACACCAGGAAGCCCCCCAAACAGGCCCCCGAAAACGCTACATAGAGCAAAATGTCAGAAATAGCCCCAAAAAAAATCGGCCTGGATTTTGTCCCAACCACTTCTACCCGGTATTAGACCTTCCCAGGAATGCCCCAAGACCCGGCAACCCACCCGCCAAGAAGCATAACACCCCCAAACAGGCCAAAAGCAAAATCTCATACTTGCAATATTTCAGGGCCTTCGGTCCAAACGCGCTGCGTAGCTAGGCCATAAGTCGGGGTTGGCACGACGGATTTCCTGAAAAGCAAATGCAATCAAGATTAGAGTGTCCCAGCAGTGCTCCCAGACCACGAAACTCACCCACAAACACCAGGAAGCCCCCCAAACAGGCCCCCGAAAACGCTACATAGAGCAAAATGTCAGAAATAGCCCAAAAAAAAATCGGCCTGGATTTTGTCCCAACCACTTCTACCCGGTATTAGACCTTCCCAGGAATGCCCCAAGACCTGGCAACCCACCCGCCAAGAAGCATAACACCCCCAAACAGGCCAAAAGCAAAATCTCATACTTGCAATATTTCAGGGCCTTCGGTCCAAACGCGCTGCGTAGCTAGGCCATAAGTCGGGGTTGGCACGACGGATTTCCTGAAAAGCAAATGCAATCAAGATTAGAGTGTCCCAGCAGTGCTCCCAGACCACGAAACTCACCCACAAACACCAGGAAGCCCCCCAAACAGGCCCCCGAAAACGCTACATAGAGCAAAATGTCAGAAATAGCCCCAAAAAAAATCGGCCTGGATTTTGTCCCAACCACTTCTACCCGGTATTAGACCTTCCCAGGAATGCCCCAAGACCTGGCAACCCACCCGCCAAGAAGCATAACACCCCCAAACAGGCCAAAAGCAAAATCTCATACTTGCAATATTTCAGGGCCTTCGGTCCAAACGCGCTGCGTAGCTAGGCCATAAGTCGGGGTTGGCACGACGGATTTCCTGAAAAGCAAATGCAATCAAGATTAGAGTGTCCCAGCAATGCTCCCAGACCACGAAACTCACCCACAAACAGACGGAACCCCCCCTAAGAGCACCTCAAAGGCAAGCAAGTCATCAAAAACACAAAAAAATTTCCGCCTCGGATTTGGTCCAAACCACTTTTAGTGCTTCCCAGCAATGGCCCCAGACCCGTCAACTCACCTGCAAAGAGGTAGAACAACACCCCCACAAGTGCTGAGTCTTTCTTCATTGGGCGTAAACCAGCCCTCTGCTTTGATGGAAATAGGAGTCTGGAGGAGGAGGATAGAGGAGCATGTTCTTCTGAACTTGTGAACCTGAGGAATGCAGACTGCGGCACCTTCAAATAAATTAGCAAACAAGTGAAGACAGTTCTGCTGATGGGCTTGTTTTTGTGATTATCTGATTAAAGTTTGAATTATATTAACTGTGCACAACAAAGAAAGACAGACACACAGGAATAAAAGTGAATAAGGATGAAAAAGAAAGTTATTGATTCGTTGTCTCATTTTCAGGGCTCGAAGTCGGAATCACGGTCCAGGAATAAGAATAAGGCTTCGTCATCATACTCTGCGAATTCAGGCAGGGTGAGGTCAGTGTCACCTGACAGAGTAGAAATTCCCTCATCTATGTTGCTGGCCACCTCCTCTTCATCCGGCACGCTCTCTCGTACTCTGAAATCTGGTGGTATGAGGTGCTGATTCATCTTGATCATTGTTAACCTCTCCACATTTTTGGGCGAGAGGCGGCTCCGTTTGGGAGTTACAATCCCACCAGCCGCACTGAAAACCCGTTCAGAAGACACACTTGCGAGTGGGCAAGACAAGTAGTTTAAAGCCAGGTTGGTGAGCTGTGGCCACAATTCTTTTTTCCCATGCCAATACGCCAATGGGTCAGAATTAACATAGACCTCTGTTGAGTCATTCAGATAGTCCTTCACCATCGACTCAAGGTCCTCATCCAAGGTTCCTCCACTTTGCTTAGCTCTTGCTGTGCCTCTGACCTTTTGAGAACCAAACCCACGCAGAGCTAGCCAATCCTCTTCAGCCTCCAATGTTTCTGTTGTCTTTCGTGCAGATGATCCGGTTGCCGGTGTCTTTAACGGCTGAGAGGTCACTTGTGCCACAGCCACAGGTGCAGAAGTGGATTGTTTTGACTGGGGATGGCCTGCTGATGTACTGCCATTTCCTTCAATTTCCAGCCGTTCTGTTTCAAACTTCTTGGCTGACAAGGCTAGCCAACGTTTGTACTTTGGAACATGTTCATCATTAAAAGGAAAGAATGCTTGGCCTGCCAGCGCCTTTTTGTAGCGTGGATCCAGAATAGTAGCACAAATGTAATGCTGTTCTGAGTGGATCTTTTTAAGACGTTCATCACCTTGTAGGAGCTCTAATAATTGCTCAGCCAGAAGCAAAGAGTCTTGCTTTTTGTCATCTTTTCCAAACACAGAACACACCTCCTTCAGTTGGTCCTCCAGCATGTACAACAATGGGATAGCTTTTCCCAAATTAGAGTCCTCCTTGCTGACTGCACGCGTGAAGACCTCAAAAGGACGAAGCATGCGTGTCAGGCTTTCAACTATGTTCCATTGCGGCCCACCCATCCTCAGCTCCTCTATACCCTCTTTCAAGAAATATTGATCGAGTTCCGTATACTGCTCATACAGACGCTCAAGCATGTAGAAGGTTGAGTTCCAACGTGTTACCACCTCCTGGATGAGTGCTTTCACTGGCATTTGACATTGATATAGCATGCTCCTCAGCTGCTTCCGGGCCTTAAAAGAATGCCTGAAATGCTTGCAAATTTTTCGGCAGGTCTCCAATACACCGTACGCTGCACTGCGTTTATTACCCAAGAATTTTTGGACAACCAGGTTTATACAGTGCGCCAAACACGGCACTCTGAAATAGTAACCGTCCCTCATGGCCTTAACTATATTGGCGCCATTGTCCGTGGAAACATAACCAACCTTGCGTTTTAGTGGGGACAGACAGTTAAGGACCTTTGTGTTAAAAACATCCAAAATGTTTTCTGCTGTGTGACGTTTCTCCAAACCAAACATGGCTAGTGTTGCATGTTTCCGAGCACCTTTAAAAACAATGTTAGTGTCAACACCTGAGTTTAGCTTTGCTTTAGCCCCTGAAAAAGAGACCCAGTGTGCAGTGATGCACATGTAATCAGCGCCTGCGCCACTGGTCCACATGTCTGTTGTCAGATGTATAGTGTGAACAGCACTCTTCTGCAAAGCTGCCCCAATCACCTTCAGAACATCTTCATGTAGTGCTGGAACCGCAACTCGGGCAAAATAGAACCGGCTAGGAACCTTCCATTTAGGGCAGAGCGCTGTCACTAATTCTAGAAAACCAACCCCTTCTACAAAAGAAAAAGGGAGAAGGTCCAGAGCTAGCATTTTAGCCAGCTTAGTGTTATACAGACGGGTCATTGGGTGGTTGCGTTCATATTGCGCTTCTGTAAACAACATCTTTTTAATGTTGCCCTGGACCAATGATTTACGGGATGATGATGATCTCTTCGACCCAGTTACGCTCGCTGATGAACTTTTCCGCATTGATGTCTCACTCTCTCCCACACTCTTAGTGTGGCTCCCATGGGGTGTGCTGCTGACATGGGAACTGGGTGTAAGTGAAGTGTTTGAATCGTCTTCTTCTACCTCCTCGTCATCAGCAGATGAAAAATCAACGTTTTCATTACGTGCAATTCCGGCTTTCTTGACCGCCTCTAGGTGCGGAAACCATTGGACAGCGTGCCTTCTCTCAAGATGACCTCTCTGGCCTCCGGTACCATAGTTAGAACCAAGCTTACCACGACCAACTCGAAGCTTACAAAGGCTACAAATGGCTACGTTTTCCTTTTTTGGGCAAACAATAAAGAAGTCCCAAACTGGAGACTTGAAATGTCTTTGGGGGCCGGAGGAGGCGGCGATACTGGTGGTGGTGGTCCTGCTGCTAATGCCAGATGAAGTGGAGGATGTGGATTGCCGAACTTCAGTACGTTTTGCACTTTCACCACCACGAATTGAGGTCGAGGACGAGGTGGGTACCTTCTTGCGAAGAAATATGGAAGCGGTAGGTTTTGGTGTACTACTTAACTCCAAATCTAATGATTCCATTTCCATTGCCTCCTCGCCGACATCATCATCACGCTCAGCAGCTTCTCGGGATAGGGTCAAAATGTCTCTTTGCTGCATGCCCGGTGGGGCTGCAGTGACCTTTGTGATGACTGGCTCGTCGTCATCGTGAGAGGCTTCATCACCAGCAGTATCTGTCACTTCTTGTTGAGCCTCATCACACTCCATAGGTTTGAGTTTTTGGACGACCTTCCTTTTACGCTTAGGTACCGGTGTCAGATCATGGTGTGCCTCACTGTCAGACCGCAGTTGTGGTTCCCAAGACAGATCACTTGCATCAGAAGGAGGTGGGCTTGAAGAAGATGTAGACACCCCCCTTGATCTTTTCCTTGCTAGGGATGTGGAAGACAATGAATGATCATCAAGAGGAGTGGCTTCCAATGATACCTCGGCTTCATTGTCGATTTCCTGATGTGCCCCTACTTCGGGAGGAACAACTATTGTGGGCACTTGTGAACCTCCATGCACCTTTGCTTGCGCATCTCCTTTTGCTGCCTCTCCTTCCACATGTACTTGGGCGTGTACTTGCACATGGTGTTGTTGTTGCGGCTGTGTTGATTCAGGGACATTGCTGCTACTTTCTTGCGATGAGCCAACATCACTGGTCGATGGTGATTGGAGAAGTACACTGACTGCCTCTGAAGCACTCAAGGGCTTTGACTTAAGTTGGCGTGGTGGTGGAGGCACTGAACCCAATGGAGCAGGGGTGCTGCTCCCAGCTTGGTCCCCAGCAGAACCTGCTGCAGCAGGCGTACTTTTTTTTTTGCTCCCAAAAAACGTGGCGGGTGGCACACCAGCCTCCTTGGTAACTTGCTTCTTCTGCTCCTTACTAGCAACTTTCTTGCTAGAGGAGCTACGGAGAACTTTCTTTGGGGGCGGGGCCATCTTCTTCAGAGCAGGTCAGACAGCAGGCCGCAGTTGCACGAATTGTAGAGTTGTCTGAGGCCAGACGTGACGTCGCGTGACGTTATGCTGCACACACACACCGCTGCAGGACTTCTTCCTGGCACTGGTGGTTCTCTTGAGTCTTGTGCACCTAAAAAAAATGGAAGACAGAGGAACATCAGTTCAGTTATAGAGCACAAAAAAAATCGAAAAACACTGCAAAATCAGCACAATCCCAATCCATCCATGCCCTCCATAATGTTTAAATTCAAGACAACCCACAGAAAGACTAGGCCCATGCAAGACTCACTAGTACCCCTGGGCATAAATAAAGGTTGAAAAGTAGGCAAAATGGTTGGAGGCCTAACAACAAAGCCTGCATTCAAAATGGCCACTTGCCTCCTAGCACATGGCCAGGGCCTGCCTGTACCAGCACTCAAAATGGCCCCCACCCACATGGCCTGTCCCCATGAACACCCCCAAAAATCGAAAAACACTGCAAAATCAGCACAATCCCATTCCATCCATGCCCCCCATGATGTTTAAATTCAAGACACCCCACAGAAAGACTAGGCCCATGCACCACTCACTACCCCTGGTCAAGGCCCCAACAACAGGTCAAAAATCGAAAAACACAGAAAAATCAGCACAATCCCATTCAATCCATGCCCTCCATGATGTTTAAGTTGAAGACAGCCCACAGAAAGACTAGGCCCATGCTAGACTCAAATACCCCTGGTGAAAAGGCCACAAGTACAGGCCCAAAAAACGAAAATCACTGAAAAATCTGCACAATCCCATTCCATCCATGGCCTCCATGATGTTTAAATTCAAGACAACCCACAGAAAGACTAGGCCCATGCAAGACTCACTACCCCTGGGCATAAATAAAGGTTGAAAAGTAGGCAAAATGGTTGGAGGCCTAACAACAAAGCCTGCATTCAAAATGGCCACTTGCCTCCTAGCACATGGCCAGGGCCTGCCTGTACCAGCACTCAAAATGGCCCCCACCCACATGGCCTGTCCCCATGAACACCCCCAAAAATCGAAAAACACTGCAAAATCAGCACAATCCCATTCCATCCATGCCCTATATGATGTTTAAATTCAAGACACCCCACAGAAAGACTAGGCCCATGCACCACTCACTACCCCTGGTCAAGGCCCCAACAACAGGTCAAAAATCGAAAAACACAGAAAAATCAGCACAATCCCATTACATCCATGGCCTCCATGATGTTTAAATTCAAGACAACCCACAGAAAGACTAGGCCCATGCAAGACTCACTACCCCTGGGCATAAATAAAGGTTGAAAAGTAGGCAAAATGGTTGGAGGCCTAACAACAAAGCCTGCATTCAAAATGGCCACTTGCCTGCCAGCACATGGCCAGTGCCTGTAGCTGCACTCAAAATGGCCACCAGCCACATGGCATGTCCCTCCCCATGAACACCCCCAAAAATCGAAAAACACTGCAAAATCAGCACAATCCCATTCCATCCATGGCCTCCATGATGTTTAAATTCAAGACAACCCACAGAAAGACTAGGCCCATGCAAGACTCACTACCCCTGGGCATAAATAAAGGTTGAAAAGTAGGCAAAATGGTTGGAGGCCTAACAACAAAGCCTGCATTCAAAATGGCCACTTGCCTGCCAGCACATGGCCAGTGCCTGTAGCTGCACTCAAAATGGCCACCAGCCACATGGCATGTCCCTCCCCATGAACACCCCCAAAAATCGAAAAACACTGCAAAATCAGCACAATCCCATTCCATCCATGCCCTCCATGATGTTTAAATTCAAGACACCCCACAGAAAGACTAGGCCCATGCACCACTCACTACCCCTGGTCAAGGCCCCAACAACAGGTCAAAAATCGAAAAACACAGAAAAATCAGCACAATCCCATTCAATCCATGCCCTCCATGATGTTTAAGTTGAAGACAGCCCACAGAAAGACTAGGCCCATGCTAGACTCAAATACCCCTGGTGAAAAGGCCACAAGTACAGGCCCAAAAAACGAAAATCACTGAAAAATCTGCACAATCCCATTCCATCCATGGCCTCCATGATGTTTAAATTCAAGACAACCCACAGAAAGACTAGGCCCATGCAAGACTCACTAACCCTGGGCATAAATAAAGGTTGAAAAGTAGGCAAAATGGTTGGAGGCCTAACAACAAAGCCTGCATTCAAAATGGCCACTTGCCTGCCAGCACATGGCCAGTGCCTGTAGCTGCACTCAAAATGGCCACCAGCCACATGGCATGTCCCTCCCCATGAACACCCCCAAAAATCGAAAAACACTGCAAAATCAGCACAATCCCATTCCATCCATGGCCTACATGATGTTTAAATTCAAGACAGCCCACAGAAAGACTAGGCCCATGCACCACTCACTACCCCTGGTCAAGGCCCCAACAACAGGTCAAAAATCGAAAAACACAGAAAAATCAGCACAATCCCATTCCATCCATGCCCTCCATGATGTTTAAATTCAAGACACCCCACAGAAAGACTAGGCCCATGCAACACTCACTACCCCTGGTGAAAAGGCCACAAGTACAGCCCAAAAAAACGAAAATCACTGAAAAATAAGCACAATCCCAAGCCATCCAGCCCCTCCATGATGTTTAAATTCAAGACACCCCACAGAAAGACTCAGTCCACCCACCACTGAGTACCCCTGGGCAAAAGGCCCCAAAACAGCCCAAAAATCGAAAATTCCAAAATTTTAATTGCAGCAACTGTATTGCCCCAAACAAACTTACTTGTAAAATTTCTAATCCAACAGTGATCCAAAGAAAGTCAAAAAGGCCTCAAATCCAAAGATCCAGCAGCATCCACAAAAAGTAATCCTTCCAGCTGCACATCCAAATGAAAAGTGACCAGGAGATGGACAAAGCACTGGGAGGAGCCTGCTGAACAGGAACAGGAAGTTGAAGACTATGGGGCACTTCCTTCCTCCCACCCCCCTGCCCCCCTCCCCAAAATGGACTCCTCGCTAAAAAAGTGCAGGCAAATGTCAAACTAAGGAGTTATTCACATAAAAATCATCATTTCTAGAAGGTTTATGCTGCTTGCTGGTGGATTTCTTGTGCAGAATTGCAAATTTATATTTTCGCTCGCCGCATCTCAAATCTCGCAATTGCGAAGTACCGCGAGACGAGATCTCGCCGTACTCGCGTTGACAAACTATCGCTGGCAAGCCGCGATGACGTAATCGCGCTCGCCAATTCCCGCGGGATCACACAGCAAGATCCAAAATGGCTCAGCACTCGCAAACTATCGAAAAAAACAACTCGGCAAACGATGATAAACGCCGCGCACCGCAAAAATTGTATCACCAACGCCGCGCGCCGCCAAAAAAATCCGCTGCGTGCGAATTTGCGGATTTTGCGGGAAATCCGCAAATCTCGCGGATTGCGGATTTCCCGAAAATCCGCAAAATCCGCGAGCGTAACGGATTTTCCGCCCATGCTTAGTCACCACCCCCAGATATGACCTGAGGGGCGCCGGGTTCAAGGAGTCCCCCAGAAGTAGGCTCCACAGAAGTGAAGAAACAGCAGGCCAGCAAAGCAGTGGTCAATCAGTACTCCGGAGTTAAATGGTGCAACCAGGAATTAATGGCCGCATGGGGACCGGGAACCGCAGGTCAGTCCAGGAGTCCAGGGCGGGCACATCACAGGAGGGCACCCGTGGGCCGGCTGCAGGAACGTAGGCATGCACATCTGTGTTGCAACTTCAGGCAGCCACAGACACAATCCAGGTAGCAGGGTCGAAAGGTACCCACAGAGGAGCCCAGACCGGCAGGGGAGGGAGACAGTGAAGGCCCACGAAATCTGCCGGAAATAGGACCCCCCCACAGAGCTGAGGGAGGGAAAGCCCAGCGCCCACCGCCATAAGTCTGCCACTATCACCCGACCCCTACACAAGCCCCGGATCTCTCCCCACGCGCCTGTCCCCCGAAGCCGGCCAGCCCCACTACTCGAGGCCCCGGCTCCGCGGCGTGCAGCAGGCCCGAAAAGTCAGTGCTCTGCCACAGCCAAGAGGGCCAGACAGGGGGCCAGCGGCCGAGGAACGGGCAAGGGGGAGCAGGCCCAGGGCAGGCAGCGACGGGCAAAGCGGCAAAACAAAGGGCAGCTAGGGGCGCGGACTCACCGTGTCCCCGTCAGCGGGGCGCCCAGGTTTAGTAGGCCGCAGCTAGGCCCCGGCATCCTCGAACAGCAGCGTCATCCACAGCAGGGCCTCCGCTCCACCGCTGGTCTCACATCACGTCCCGCATGTCTCCAGGCATTGGAGGATGGTATTTAAGGCAGGCAAAATCCAGTCTGCATCAATGAAGGAGCTCGTTTAACCGCCCGACTGGCGGAGCTTCAGGCGGATGCGGCCATCTTGGTCGCCTCCGTGGCCACGCCCCCATGAAGATTAAATCTTTAGTGATAAAAAGCAAAGTTCGATTCGATATTTGATTTCAATCTAACTGTTCGATAATTTTTCGATATTTAAATACATTTGCCCTGATTCTCCAACAGGCATAAATCAACACCAACAGATTTACACCTCTACCTTTGAGTACATCTCCCGATGGCCAAACGCTGCGAATTCAAATTAGGCTGCATCACTTTTAAAGCATTGGCTGGTCTTGGTCCAGCTTTCATTTACTCTCTGATCCACGGCTATCTCCCTTCCCGCGATCTTCGCTCCTCCCACTTGGCCTTGCTTAACCCCCCCCCCCCCCCCACCCCCCCCCCCCCCACCTTCAAACGTAAGAAACACTGTGGTCTTAGATTCTCTTTCCTTGTCCCCCACTTCTGGAACTCACTCCCCCTGGAATTTAGATTAAGTACATCTTACACCCACTTCAGATCCCTTTTGAAAACCCTGTTGTTTTGTCAGGCTTAGGAGTAACGCAATGCCCACCTTTCACTCATCTGCTGTCCCCAGTTCACAGCGCCATGAAACCGCCTGGTGAAAGTGCGCTCTATAAATAATTTTAACATAACATAACATAACATACAGCTAAAGTTTTGGAATTCTCTAAATTCCATGGGCCCAATTCACAAAGGTAAATGTACATATAGAGCTCTACTCAAAGGTAGATCTACTCCTACAGCCAGATGTAACTAAGATTTTTTTTACTGTTCAACATTTCCGAGTGGAAATTTGCACAGAGATGCAGACTTCCTCCAACGTGGGGGTAGAATTTACGAGTGTAAAGCTACTACAAGTAACTTTTCACCTGTTGGTGAATATCTCTCCCACTGGAGCGGAGAATTATAGGGATATGTAATTACGTTTATTTAATTTAAAATATATATTTAAATATATATCAAAACATAAAATATAAATGCAGAACAATTAATCTTAGCCTTAAATTAATAATATAAAAAGTTATTGCACGCTACCTCCTCGAATTAAATGTGTATTGAAAAATTAAATATTTTAAATATATCATTAATTATGAATGTGTTTTGTAAACATCATTTAAAACATATACCAAACTTCAATAACATTTGTATTCTTATCTAATTTGTTATACACTTGGTTAAACATTAGGTATAGAATTAATCTAAATACTTTGTATATTAGTAAAAAGCTGTTAAAAATATAAATGTAGGCGGCAACCCACTATTCCCTCCAGCTTTCCGCTTCCAAATGGCTCCAGTGGGATTGTAGAGTGATTGGTGATCTATATGAGGGGGGCACCCCTAAGACATTCGCCCAGTGCAGGGAGGAATTCCGTCTCCCATTGGGGCGGGACTGCAATACGCTCTGCTGCGACACTGGGTATCTTCACCAGAAATGCAACAGGCGGCTGTTCAGCCATTCACTCCCTTAGAGCGGCTAGTCCGCTCATTTGACGACTCGAAAGGCCTTATATCACGGACATACCAGATCCTGCAACACCCCCCGACGCAAACCACACATTCATATCAACGCCAATGACAGCTGGCATCAGATAGGGAAATCACGCCTACACAATGGAACCGCCTGTGGCGCGACATACCTAGGGTCCATCGAGGCATCCCACAGAGGGAACATGCATACAAAATTATGACGCAATTGTTTTATACACCTGTTTGGCTGCACAAAATGTTCCCCACCGCGTCCCCCTTGTGTTGGAGGTGTCTGACTGCATCTGGCGACTTCATTCACATTTGGTGAAGCTGCCCACTCCTAACAATGCTCTGGAAGGAAGTCCTTAGCCACATTAAAGAAGTACTGGGCTTCCCCCTGCCTGAATCTGCAACCACAATCCTACTAGGCCTTAAACCGGAGAACCTAAAAGCACTCACTCGCAGCGAGTGGACCATAGCACTACATATGCTTGGGGCGGCTAAACAACTCATAGCGCTATACTGGAAAAAAGCGGAGACACCCCGATTGCTGCCTGGTTCGTGTGCTTGTGGCATGTGATCAGTATGGAACTCCTCGCAGCACGACTACATGCACAAGACACTCACTTCAACGCTGTCTGGCGACCATTAGTTCGATACCTCTGTAAAATAGAACACCCGCGCCAACAACCCTCTAAGCTCAGAGCACTGCGACTCTTTGAGGATGCCATACTCATGCCAGACCCAAGCAGACTCCTCCCATAATTAGACCAGTCATCGCCTCAGCAAGCGGCAAGCTCCATATCCACCATATCGGCTACTATCACACGCCACATCTCGTCTGCCCACTTACCCACACGCACAGCTTAACCCTCTTCTCCTGACTCTCACCTTTTCTTTTTTCGATCTCTTCCTATGCATCTTTCACTACTCGCATTATATGGGCCTCTAGCCCACGTTATGAATGTTACTCGATTTCAACAGGTCCTGGGAATCCCCACAATAAGCTCATGTAACTACAAGGTCTGATTCAATCTCGCCTGGACTCAAATAATGCTTTATACCTAGGGGCCCCGGAGATGACCCTCAGGAAACTGCAAATTGTTCAGAACTGTGCAGCACGCACTTTGCTGAAAATTCCACGGACCCAGTCGGCCAGATCTGCTCTGAAGAGCCTCCACTGGCTGCCAGTGAAGCAGAGAGTGTCCTTCAAAGCGCTATGCCTGGCACATCGCACCTTTTGGAAGACGGAACCTGCCATAAACACTGGCCTGGTCACCCCCTACCACCCTAAAAGGAACCTTCGGTCTTCAGAGGCTTTCCTGGCCGTTGTGCCTAGGGTGAAGCGAGCTAGATCTGGAGGCAGGATGTTTTCCTTGAACACCGCTAGGCTATGGAATGCTCTTCCCATCACACTCCGCTCCAACCCTGACCTACTTGCATTCCGGAAAAACTTAAAAACACTGTTGTTTGCTCAATCCTATATACCTTAAGCTCCTTCAGTCACTTTCCCTCTACCCAGCGCTTGGACGCCTGCGGGCAGCAATCGCGCTCAATAAAAACTGCTACAATACAATACAATACATGTCATAGATCACGCGGCCGGCCCAGCAAGGGTTGTATGCGACATGCTGTGTCTTTACTTGCCGGACTACTACATCTCTCCAGGCTGGGAGACATTTGATGATAACGCAGCCGGCCCTAAATGGGTTGTGGGCTTAACGCTGTGTACCTGTGAGCCTATGTCCTTTTTCCTATTTTTGCCTTTAAAAAATAAAACAGACTTTGACAAAAAAAAAAAATATATATATATAAATGTAACAGTTTGTTAAAATTAAATATATTAAAATGCTTTTAGAAATAATAATCAAGTGTACTTTTTTTATATATAAATATAAACCCAAAAAGACAAGGGACGTTATAGTTAGGGGCAGATTTCACTCTTACAAAACCAGATAATAACCCATATACACACACATGTAGCTACTCACCAACCCATGCAGCCACTTATATTCAAAGTGAAACACTGATACAAACATTTAAATACTTAAACAATACTCGCTAATATATGAATTCACTAAGATACACTTAAAAAGCCAGTTAACCAATCAATTTAAAAAAAAACATCCATTAAGACACTTATTTAAACATTTATTCTTCCATCGACCTTTACATATACATATATAAAACATATTTATTTTTCAGAAAGACACACATTCACTGGATGGTGTCATCAGTGATGTCATGAGTGATGTCACTGACCATGTCATGAGTGATGTAATATGTGATGTCATCAGCAGTGCATTGCAGGCGCGCAAGTTATAGTGAGTCCAACTAACTATAACGTGGGAATTTCAATGGTTTTATGTCAGTAAAATTTCCAGCTAACTATAACTGGTGTGAAACCTATGGTTTTCTCAGTGAATTTAATAGGTTTTTTAAATGCTAATTCCTAACTATAACAGATGTGAAATCTATGTTTTTTTCAGTGAATTTCATAGGTTTTTTAAATGCTAATTCCTAACTATAACTGGTGTGAAACCTATGGTTTTTTCAGTGAATTTCATAGGTTTTTTAAATGCTAATTCCGAACTATATATAAGGCCCCAAACCTATGTTTTTTTCTTTGAATTTCAAAATGTTGTTAATAGCAAATGTCTATAGCTATAAAATGTAATATTTTTGAAAATTAATGAATCCTATATTTTATTTGTATTTAAAACAATTTTTTTAATGTATTATTATTATTTTTTTTTTTTTACCCTGGAGCGCTCCCGGGGCGCGCCCCGGTGAGCGCCCCGGAAAGCGTAGTCTTTTGAAGCACCCCAAGGCGCGCTCCGGAGAGCGTCCCGTTAGCGCTATTGCCGCGAACGAAAACATCATTGTGACGTATCGCGTAGCCGCGTCCACGTGATATGCACGGCGTAAGCGCACCCGGAAGCACTCGAGCGAATACGATCGCGCAACGTAAACATGTGAGGCGCTTACGCGACGCGCCCGGGGGCGCGCCGCGTAACCGCGTCGGTCATGTGACCTGAAAATAACACTTTTAATTGGTGCAGAACAGTTTTGGTTTCATAATGATGAAATCCCTGGTCTTGTGACCTGAAAATAACACTTCTCAATGGGTCAGGCCTTTTTTTTTTCCAAATGATGAAAGACCCCACCTTTTTTCCTTATTCTGACTTTGTCCTTTGACTTAGGAAGACCTCTTTTGCAATCTTTGAAGTATATTTTGTACTTTGAAATGGCTTCAGTAGCAGCAGCAGCTGGAGCATCTGCACCACCACCACAACCACCAAGAGGACCACCACAAGATTACATTGGTGGTCAACAAGAGGAGGAGGAGGAGGAGGAGGAGGAGGGGAGGCGAAGATGGCTGCAAGAACACAATACCCAATACCAGCCAAAACCACACATTGTATGGGAGTTTTTTTCGATCCCAGAGGGCAAGAAAAAAGTCAATGCAGCCAAGGTGACTTGCCTAATCTGTGGCATGGAACTTTCCAGGGGGAACCCTAATAAAAAATACTCTTTTGGAAACAACACAATGATTCGCCACATGCAGTGCAGGCATCCGATGAACTATTCTGCTGCTGAGATGAGGGAACTGGCCAGTAACCCTCCCCAATCTTCAAGCACCACATCCAAAAGAAATCAACCCACTCCATCGGGACCAGAGGCAAGGGAGACGATCCCTTGCATTCAGCCACGGTTTGCGGATTTCCGTATAACATGTATCCATTGTGGTAAGACCATCTCATATGGTGAACTAAGCATAAAGCTTATCGTCCTTGCTGGGGACAACCTCAAATGCCCCAAAAACCCTAATTTTTTCTTATTTTTTTTTTTGCTCCAGTTGAGCCATTTTCAATTCCCTGTTTTTTCGTTTCTCCCCATAAAAATAACCAAAAAAATATAAAATAGTTCATAAAAGCCAAAAAAAGTACAAAATGTTCAAAAACACAAAAAAATATAAAACAACAAAAAGAAGAAAAAAAACAGTTCTTTTTAGAACTACCTCCAATTTATAAAAAAAGGCTACATTTTTTAATAACTCTGTCATTCTTCTTTCCCCATGGGCCGCTCCCCGGTCCGCTCCCCGGTGCGCGTACCGGGCGCTCCCCCCGCGCAAATAAAAAAAAAAATTATTTTGCACCGCGGGGCCCTTTTATAGCCCCACATCAAACCTAGGGGGTCAGGGGGGGTCTACCCTGCCCCCTTATGGTCATTTCCCCCTTTTTTTTCCACCTCTTGTGTCTCTATCCTACCGAGACACAAGATGGCGGCCGGTCCGGACTGTTTCGAATGCTTACAGACACCCGAGAGCCAATCAGCTTTCCGTGCGCACCTCGCTTGTCGCGCCCGCTGCGCTCCCCGGTGCTCGTACCTGGACGCGGCCATAGATATATATATTTTTTTGAACCTAAATAACTCAAAATCTAGTGGAGCACATATCTTGAGACAAAGCAAAGGCACATCGGGCTACCAGTCCCTACAATTTTGCCAAGTTTGGTGGAAATCCATTCAGCCGTTCGGGCTAAAAGTGAGTTCGACCGCCCTATGGAAATTAACATGGAGAAAACACGTTTTGGGACCCCCCTTTTATCTAAAATTGTTGCTGTACATGTCCAGTAAATGTGAGAATATAGATTGTGTACTATGTATAAGTGAGAAAGAGCATAGTGTGGGTAGACATTCCAGACCAATGACAGAATTTAAAATCAACAACAGGATGGTTCACTTCATGGTGGATTCGGGTTCATTGTTCACAATTGTCTCTAGGAATATGCTCATGTTGGAATTGCCACAAGTTCATCTTCAACCCAAGGATATAAACCAAGGGTGTATCAAGGGGAGAGAAGTGACATCATTGGGTATATGTTAGCTAAAATAAAAAGTCAAGGGAGATACGTAGAATTGAAGGTTTAAGTAGATGAAAGTTATCCACCAATTTTGGGATGGGAACATCAGTATGACTTGCAAATAATAAATCCCAGGGCTTCCAATCAGGTGATGGTGATTGAGGAAGCAACAGTGGGTCATAATGTGTAGGGGTGAAAGAGGTATTTTCCAATAAACTGGGACAATTGAGAGGATATTTTCAAAAAATTGTGGTCAAACCCAATGCTGTCCCTGTTTAGCATAAATTGCGAAGGGTACCTATTGTAGACAGACAAGAAGTACGGAAGATTTTACAAAATATGGTTGAAGAAGGCATTCTTGAGCCCATAGAAACTTGTATTTCTTCTGTCATTATCACTGAAAAATAAGATGGTGGGCTTAGATTTTGAGTTGACCTTTGCACTGTGAATCGAAATATTGTTCTGAATAACTACCCTGTACCAAATGTTAATGAAAATGTGTGATGGGGGCGGGGCTTCGCTTGGCAGCGTGATGGCCGCATACTAGTGCGGCTCCGTCGACTGGGCTGACAAAATCCGTCATAAATCCGGTGCACCCGTCCACAACAGGGGCATTATCGAGGGGGAAGATGTGGAGCCTGCCCCTGAGTTGATCAGAGGAAAGTTGGAGCCGGCGAGTCTTGCGGAAGGGGTGGGGCACGTAGATCGACGAGCAGCGCCGCGGCGAGGCCTGTTTGGCTACTGAAGCCGGGGCCTCAAGTGGCTGCTGCCGCGCGGTGAAGCCTGCTGAGCGCAGAGCGTGAATGTTGCGGTGGCGCATCGTTAAGGGCTGCCGGCCTTAGATTAAGCGGAGAAGACCAGCAAGTTGGTGTCGGCCCCCCTCGGACGGCGGTATAGCGGCTAAGGTGCTGGGTGTGCTGAGGCGCGTTTGGGGGAAGGTGCGGCGCGGGTGGTCCTGCTGCCGCCACTAGAGAATTGGGCGTCTGGCGGGAGCCGCCTGCAAGGTGTAGAGACCTGACTCTGCAGAGGACGGGAGACACCAGCCAAAACCTTGGGAGAGAGGGGGCGATGCGGCCCGCTGGCTTGGCTCTACCCAGCACTGAGGAGATGCAGCACAACGGAAGACTGCAGCGGCGCCGCCATTTTGCGTGCTGAGGGAGCAGAGGGCTGCTAACCTGCCCCAGAGTGTGGGAGAACAGTAAATAAAGGGACAGTGAGCAGTAAATGGCAGTAAGAGTGTGGTGCACCACGGCCCTGCATGTTCATTCATGCAAGGAACGCGATTGCAACAAGCTCAAGATTAGACACGTGCAGTGCAGTTTGGGGCGAGTGCATAGCTGCTTGTGTGATTGTGGAGCCATACCGTGAGGGAACTTATTACTGTAAAAGGGGGACACTTGAGAGAACCCCTGGATCCCCTGAGAGTACACAACGCGGTGCCTGGAGATTAGCACGTGGGTACACATCGGAGGTATAGTGAGTGACCGGCTCAGTGGCGCCATTTTGTTGCCGGTGGATTGACTGGTGCTTCCCGGCCCTGTACCTCGGCGCGTGGTGCCCCTGCACAAGCGGCTGGGCCTGTCCACTGTGGTTGTGTGGGTGGCGGCACGCTAGTGCGTATACCAGCTTCTGGGACATTGTGGCACACAGCTGCATTCTCGCTGCATAACCACTGCAGAGACCTTGGAGACTTGGATGTGTGAGGCGTGCAAGGTGGGCCATACAGATTGCATATTGGAGGGGCCTCCGAGGACGGTGCGTGGTAGAGGAAAAGATTGCTGACAACAGCCCTGCATGTAAATAGGTGACCAGGCGGCAACCTGCCATCTATCAGTAAAAGCACTCCTGGTATTGCAGGAAGGAATTGTGAGCGACATGGACGGTCCTTGGCCCTGCCTAATACGACAACATGGGGAAGCCAGATACCAGACAACCCCGGATCAACTTCGACAAAAAGTCTAACAAGCAGGTGGAGATAGATGCAGGGACTCAAAACCCTGCGGACGATGTAGGCACTGCCCCGCTGTCCGAGGAAGACGTACGCACCATGTTTAAAGAACTGAAAACTAGCCTACAGGGTATAAACTCCAAGATGAATACCCTAGCGGAGCCCATGGACAGAATCACCCAGCGGGCTAAGAAGCGGGAGGGGTGCCTAAGCGTGCTTGAAACAAGAGTGACGGAAACTGAAGAGGGTCAGACTGAGGTGGAAAAGAAGTTGCGGGGTATGGACAAAGTGTTGGAGGTGATCCAACAGAAGAATGAGGATTTGGAAGCCAGGTCGCAGCAGAACAACGTACGGATCACGAGAATTGCGGAAACGACAAACATCCAAAACATGGCGAAATACATTGAAAGCATGCTGAGAGACCTTTTTGGAATGGACTTATCCGAGATGTTCCTTGTTGAGAGGGCACACAGATCGCTGGGCCCGCGACCGTGGCCAGGAGCACCAGCAAGGCCAGTTATAGCAAGAATACTTAACTATAGGGACCGGGATACCATACTCCGAATGGCGGGAGAAAAGGTGATATCCAATATCAAGGAAATGACATTTCCTTTTACCCAGACTTCACATTACAGGTGCAGGCAACTCGCAAGGAATTCATCCCTGCAAAAAAAATCTTTCAACAAATTGGTACAAAATATGAACTGATATATCCGGCCAAATTGCGTATACAAGGCAGTGGAAAGCCCACTTTTTTCACGGATGCCAAGGCTGCACTGACTTACGTAAAACAACTGGCGAAGGAACAGAGGAAGCAGAAGGCGCCAGGCGAAGAATGGACAGAGACGAGGCTGAGTGATACTGATTAAAGCATAGTGATAATGGTGGGTATGTAGAGGGGAGTGAAAGGGTTGACGATCTGCTGCTCGTAATACCGATGGACGCTGGTAAGCTTGTGGTTTTTTTTATTAGCAGGGTAGCCTGCATGTACTTACAAGTATTGTTGACCCTCCCTGTTTAAAAAAGATGTAAGTTATGTGAAGGAGGACGAGATAACGTGTGCCTGGCCACCCTGCAACAAGTGCAGGGCAGTTCGCTGGCGGCCCGCGTACCCCATGGGATGATTCCCTTACTATGGCTGCACTATGCAGCTAGTTTGCTGTTCTGGGGGGAGGGTGGGGGGGTAATTCACAACCTTATTGGGGGGTTGGTTTAGGTGGAGGAGGGGGAGTTATTTGTTATACCATCCAGGCTGAAGCATTGAACACTACACTGGGGGTGGGGGCAAGGTTAAGACTCTGTGGACTCAGAGTGGTTACACTGGTGGGCACCTTCCCTGCCCAACACAGCACAGAGGTGGGATGTCCGACAGCATTATGCCATGTGCCAGATATGCAAGCAAGGACCCGACCAATCCGGATTCGTATCGTCCATCGTCCTTGATAAATTTGGACGACAAAATCTATGCTAAACTTATAGCAAATAGACTGCAGCCCATGTTGCCCCAGATAGCGCTGCCAGATCCATCAGGCTTTATACCGGGGTGCTCCACTGCACATAACTTGAGAACGCTCTTTGGCACACTACACTACCTGGCCCCTCATGTGCAAGCGTGGCGGCACTGTTGGACGCCACGAAAGCGTTTGACTCGCTTGAACGGAAATTCCTCTTCACTATGCTATCCCGTATGGGCCTAAGCCCTATATTCATTAGGCAAATTCAAATCTTATATACAAATCCAGCAGCACGAGTCAGAGTGAACGGTCAGATATTTGATCCCTTTATCATCACGAGAGGGAAAAGGCAAGGCTGCCCACTGTCGCTGTTGTTGTTTGCTATAGCCACGGAGCCGCTGGCGGCTAGGCTTAGGCAGCATCACATGCAGAGGAGCATAGGGTTCACGACCAGGGGCCTTTTAATATCTATGTATGCAGACGACATGACGGTATATATGATCAATCCTAATGATAATTTTGATGTGGTAATAAGGGAATTGTTAAGATATGGGGGGGCTCACCGGGATCCAGATCAATTGGTCTAAATCTGTGCTCATGCCACTAACTGACGAAACGATCCCCTTTGATACGGAGTTCCCGATTTAATGGGTAGAGGAAGCAACAAGATATTTAGGTATTTGGATGCTTAGGTCCATGTAGGAGATATGGCTAGCAAACTATGGCCGGCTGATAGACTGGCTGGAAGGCAGGGTGCGAAGGTGGAAGAGACTACCGCTCTCCCTGATGGGGCGAATAGCTATTACAAAAATAGTCATACTGCCTAAATTACTTTATTTATTTGTGAATATTCCTATGCCTCTAAACATGCATTTTTTTAAACGTCTGCAATCTACCGTGCTAGAATTAATAGGGGCGGGACGACAACCTAGGGTCTCTTGGAGATTACTGACACTACCGTTCACACAGGGCGGGCTGGGCGCTCCAGATTTTGAATTATACGCTTACAGTGTGCAGGCGCAATTTCTGCATTACTGGCAACACCCCACGCCATTTCAGCCCCATGTAGCGATAGAAATAGATAGGGTCACACCTCTACCACTGAAAACGGCTGTATATGCTCCATATAAACGACCCCATGAAGAAATAGATACAGTGGAGCCAATAAGATGGGCAAGGAGGGGTATAGCTAAAAGAGCGCATCAAGACGTACTATATGCACCGTCTATGCCCATAGGAGAACCCGTTGATAGGCCCCTTAATGGACAAGGCCATCAAGTTGAGAGCACAAGCACATGGACTAGAGAAAGGGGGCGATCTCTACCCGAACGGGGAATTCCTGTCTATGTCACATATGTGTGGAGCACAGGCGCCCACAGCCTAAGATATGCTGTTGTACTATCAGCTCAGAGCGGCATGAAAAGCCAAATTTGACGGGTTCCCTGATGAGCCCCCCACCCTGTCAGCACTAGAGAATGTCTTGAGATACCCGTCCCCGCGGAAATTAATCACACATATATATAGCACGACACAGAGAGATCACCCTGTAACGAGAACTACTTCTAGAGAAGATTGGGAAAAGGAAGCTGACCTAACCATAACCGAAGGAACAACGGCAATTCTGCTGTTCTCAGATGGAACAACTTTCGCCAAATTACAGGCTACGCTTGATTCACTTTAATTTTTTACATAGACTGTACCGCACCCCGGCACAGCTACACCGCATGGGGCTACAGTTAGAAGCAAATTGCTGGAGATGTGGGGCGCAGGACGCTACCTTTGCTCACCTCGCATGGGCCTGCGGACCTATAGCAGCCTATTGGACTGACATATTTAAGCATGTAGGACATATAATACAAGTGGCTATACCAGAAACGCCAATGGTGGCGTTGTTAGGATATGTAAAGGACATTCCGAAAGGGAATCGTAAACTTGCGCCCATGTTGCTGTTGATGGCAAAACAACAGATAGCCATGCATTGGGAAAAAACGGCGCCTCCCACGATCGCAGGGTGGATAACAGCAGTCACTTATTGTAGAGATCAGTTTTCCACCTTTTGGGAATTGATGCCGAGTAGATCCCGTCCAGTTAACATTTGGGAACCCTTTGCGAGGTGGCTGAGGTCGGGGGGAGGGGATTTATTATAGGAAAATCCATGTGGGGCGAGACATGGAATATTCATGGACATGATAGCTAGTGTTGAGGTACAGAGCCATAGTTCAAATGACACAGGATAGGTCTGGCACCGAAATGTGCTGGGTGCTCGTAACCTACAGAGGCAGTCTGGAATAGCACGCTAGTAGACACTGCCCAGGAATATTTGCTGTATAGCTTGGATGGGGGTTGGGGAGGGGGGAAGGTTTGTTTCCTTTTATATAATTGCAAAATTGTAGTCGATATTGATTCTATTGTTGGGATACATGTTGACAGGAATGGTAAACTTATATGATGGCGCTGCCTGCCCTATGGGTTGTTGGCAAATATAGCTGTGTATAACGCACAACACCACATATGCCGCTGGCCTCAGGGATGTAGTAAAAGGAAGGGGTCCCAGTACTGGAGAGTCAATTTGAAAGGCAAACCAATAAGCAAAAAATTAATCAAGAGACAAATAAAGTTCACATTGTTTTAATCACAATGTGAGTATTGACAAATATCTGAATTTCATCACATAAAAACAGTTTGCGTAGTGCCCCAAATTGGTAAAAGGAGGAGGGGGGGGGTGATCCTGTGAGGAAGTGGTGAGGGAAAAAAGGAATCCTGTAGTGACAAATAAATCAATCAATATACATTATCCGTACATGCTACACAATGTGTGTAGAAATTTTAGACCACATGGTTCAATTCATCATTCCTACAATACATCATACTCCACAAATTTCAATTAATGAAGGCGTTTAGGGCGTGGAGTTGGATTCTAAAGGTAGTCGTCGACGTTTCGACCCTCTATTGTGCAGGTAGATTTACTATCCTTGCTGTGGGGTCTTCATCAGGACAGGGGTGGGGGGACACACCACGACGTGATATGCGGTGGACCGGTTAGTGGGTCCAACGGAGTCGTCAAAGCTGGGGTAACACGGAGTGTATCAAAAGGACCCCGGTTCAATGGAGTGATGTGGTCAAACGTACCAGCAATTTAAAACAATGCAATAATGCGTATTATTGAGCCCAAGCATTAGGGGGTCTGGTCAACTCACACGGGTGCCTCGTGGGTATTACCGACACGGGCAGTCAGCTTATGACCGTGTGAGGTCCGGGTCAGTCGGGAAATTGATTTTATGGACGATACAAAACAACGATGAATCGCGTTCCGCTGGGAGCCGAGTTCTCAGGGATGTGGCAAATAAAGGCTGTGTACGTCCCAGTATATGCAATAAAACTTGTTTTAAAACTTTTTTTAAAAAACATTATTAGTATAAAAAAAGAAAAAAATGAAATTGTGTGATGGCTGAAGGGAGGTACGTTTTTTAGTAATTTGAACCTTAAGAGTGCTTACCATCAGTTTAGACTACCTAAACCTTCTAAGCCTCTTACTGCATTTATAACAATGGGAGGTATTTTTAAATTCAGAAGAATGCCGTTTGGCTTATCATCAGCGATGAGTGTGTTTCAGAGGATGATGGGGGTGTTTAAGGGTGTGGAGAATGTAATCTACTTCTAAGATGATATTCTTGTGTTTGGTGAAACTCTTGAGAATCATAACATTGTTCTCAAGAGAAAATTGAATAAGATTGCTGAAGCTAGATTAACACTTAAAATAGAGAAATGTAAGTTATTGGTAAAAGAAATTTAGTATTTAGACTTACTGTGTCAGCCTCAGGTAATAAACCAAAAAAGATTTGCTGGAAGTGATAAGAATGTCTGCTGCTCCTGGGGAATAAAGACCAGTTGAGATACTTGTTGGGGCTTGTTGAGTATTATTCAATGTTTGTAAGAACTTAGCTGAAGAGCTGAGGAATCTTTTGAGAAAAGGGTGCACATTTGTTTGGAAAGGTAAACAGCAAAAATGTTTTGATTATGTAATGTATGAAATAGGTTCTGCATACATTTTAGCTCCTTTTGACACAAATCTCAAATCCATACTTACTGCTGATGTGAGTGCCATAGGTGTTGGAGCTGTGCTATCACAAATTCACAAGGACTGTGAGAAAACTGTAGCCTTTGCCTTTCACTCCTTGACTCATATTGAGAGGAATTATTCAGTTATTGAAAGGGAGGCATTGGCTGCAGCATGGGGTGTAGAACATTTCAGAACTTACTTGTAGGGCCTTCCTATGATCCTGCGCACCGATCATAACCCTTTGTTAAAAGTGTTATTGCCAAGAGGAGCATGAAAAGGATCAGCAAAAATAGACTATTTTGCTGTTCACCTTCAAGAGAAGCAATTTGAAATTGAGTTTATACTTGGTTGGAGTAATGCTCAGGCAGATGGTGTTTCTCGATTACGGTTGTGAAATGAGTGGAGCAAGGGTGCCATATCTAAAGAGGAGTGGGTTCATAAAGTAGATGAGGATCCTGTCTTGCAAAGGGTTCTTGTTCTGATTTCAAAAGGATGCAAGAGAGAAAGAGTTTGGTTCCAATTTCTGTTAGACCATATTGCAAGATCATGGATCAATTATCTGTGATGAGAGCAAACATTATTTTGAGGAATGACAAGGTTGTGCCACCTGAAGAGTTGAGAAGGAAGTTATTTATTCTGGCACATGAAAGTCATCTAGGTCAGACATTGACAACAAAGAGGTTGAGAGAGAATTTTTTGTGGCCGGGTATCAACAATGACTTCACAAGATGGGTTGAGAGGTGCGTTGAATGTAAAGAAGGAGAGAAAAGATTAAAACCGGGAAATCTATGTATCATGGGAGGAATTTTAAATCCGGGTAAACCATGGGAATTGTGTGATTAGACTTTATTTGTCCTTTTGGGAGTGTGCGTAGTGAGTTAAGGTTCACCTTGGTTTTGATTGATGTGTTTTCTATATGGCTGGTAGTAAAATTTATTCGTGAAATAACAATCAGAACTACCATAAACATTTGGAGGAAGTTTTTAGAGAGAGAAAGGTTATCCCTCCAAACTCATCACAGATAATGAAACACAATTAACATCAGATGCAATTACATATTTTTAGACTGTTGTGGTGTTTCACATTCTCGCACATCATTAAATAACCCTCTGGCTAATGGATTGGTGTACAGAGCAAACCCCATGGTGAAGGGTGCCATTCAAATGTCGTTGATAAACAAGTGTGACATTAAGATTATGGTGAGTGGCTTAGTATGGGCATATCACACGACAAGAAATAGTGTTACAATTGTAGTTCCATTTGATGTGATAAGAGGAAGAAAGGCGATATTATAAGATCTATATTTTTGAAGCACTTTTTTTACACCATAAACATAAGTCTTTCTGCGCCTTTTGTGGCAGCCTCTTTTATACTGTGTGTATTGTAAGTTTAAAATAATGACTTACATATTTATAGTGTTTATGTGCGGAGAGGTGGGGACATCGTAGCACTAAAAAAAGACAAGTCTCTCTTTCACACTGTACCAACCAGGATTTAACTCTGTGGCTTTCTGATCACACACGGACATCTGCAGTATTTGTATTAATAGTACATCTCTTGTGGATTAGTTTAACTTGCATTTATTTTACATTTAAGGTTGCATTATTTTATATGTTCACACTAAAAAGAGGGGGGACAGGGATCTAAAATAAGAAACAGCGAGGTCCAGTACCCATGCTCCCACAGATGAACGTGAATGACTACACAATGGGGGTAAAAGTTCCTCTGAAAAAAAATTATAGTGATGTAAACCAAACATTGGTTTACAAAGGAGAGAGATGATAAAGAGATGTGATTGCTCAATGGTCAGACCCTAAGTCGGTTGGTATCTAGAAGTGTGGTGAAGGCATTTCTCCTTTGGTATCTAGTGCCCTCAGACACCCTTGCGAGCGTCATGTATCATCATAGGGCGTTGCTCCTCGTGTGGGTGATGCTGCAGTCCTTCACGGGCTCCACGAGAGGGCACTTTAGTGGAGTTCTTTTATAGGAGACGCCGCAGAACTGCACAACTGCGGCGTCTCCTATAAAAGAACTCCGCTAACAAAATAGTTATTGAATATTTTGTCCTTTGTAGCCATACCTTTGACCACGCTCCCGCCCTCACTGACCCCGTCCCCACTGTACTCAGGATCATAGTTCCATACTTTTTTTAATGGATTTACTGCTGCTTACACAATTTCTCATTGGACGTTTTTTTCCTTTACATTGTCACTTATGCCAACACATCTGCATAAACTAACATCTGCCCTCCTTTCGAAATGTAAAGGAGAATAACAAGGAGGGAGAAAGATGGCGGCTGCTACTGCTAAGTGATAAAACTGCCTGCAGTTCAGGTGTGGTTCCTGCATGAGGGCTTATGGGCGGAGCACCACCAGTCTCAGAGGAAGGAGGAAGGAGATTGAAAGACTGGTCAGAGGCTGCAGCACTTGTACTGTCTGGTAGCAGTGCAGCACGGCCATGTACAAACACGCTGCGCATGAAGGTGGACGACTTCAATATCGCCCAAATCACGCATGTGCAGTATGTGTCTGTGCGGCAGTGGTGAGGGCAAACAGGAGCTAACTAAAGCAGCTGTTTTTCCAGGGCTTCGGTCTAGGGTGACCAACCGTCCGTAAATTTCACGGACAGTCCGTAATTTCGGCCGTCTGTCCGTTGTCCGTGAAGGATTGTTTAACGGACGCCATTTGTCCGTAATTTTAACTGGTCGCACAACCGGCACAGCTGGCCCCCACCTCCCTTCTTGACTGTGATGCTGCTGAGGTCGGGTGTAACAGACTCAGAGGCAGTACAAAAGCTCAGATACCCATCAGCATTGGCGAGGCACAGCGGGATGGCAACCCTCACACCTTCAGCCCTTGATGTGCTGTTAAGAGGTGCTTGAAGGTGACAGAGGGAGGGGCGGCAGCTTCGGAGCAGGGGCATCTATTCAGATGCAAACAGCACTGAATGCGTCTTGTATTTTCAATTGGTGTGTGACATTCCCTTTCTGCCCAGGGTTCCAAATATCCTAGAACTGGCCCTGATTACACCGAGGCAGCACGTGGCTCACTTCACAGAGCTTAATTACTGTCACTAAATTGTAAACAAACCTCGATTCTTCAAACATGCATTCTATGTTGTAATAAAATAGAGAAATGGCACAATCACACTCACACTGATTAACAAAGTAGGGTGGACAATCAGTTAAATCAGTTCTCTTGGAGTATCTCCTTGCAGTACTGTACATCAGTGTGGGGGGAGGGGGGAAAAACTAACATTTTGGAAACAGAGCCTGTCTTCTCGTTGTCTTATCCTAGAGGGGGTAAGGAGCCCTCCCCCACCCTGGAAGAGACCAAGATGATACTAGAATACTGCATACCCACCCCTGTGTCCACCCTGGTGGATCCTGTTCCCCCTCCAGTGATGGCTCTTGTCCCCCCATGTGGTGGCTCCTGCCCCCCCGCCTGTGATGGCTCCTGTCCCCTCCTGTAGTGGATCCTGTCTCTGCCCTGGGTGGCTTCTGTCCCAGTCCTGGAATGTCTCCTGCAGCGAGGGTGAAGTTCTTGATGGGCCTCTTCTCAAAAAGGCTCAGCTCAAAATTAATATGAAAAGGTGGGCGAGTGATTAAGTGAAGGGATGGCTGGATGAATTAGTGAAAAGGTGAATGGATGAATGAAAGATTGAATAGATGGATAATGGGAGGGGATGGATGGATTGATGAGTGAGTGGAAGGATGGAAGAGAGAAGACGGAAATAGCTGGATGTATGGGTGGAAGGGTAGCTGGATGGGTAAAAGGGTGGATGGATGAGTGAAAAGGTGGATGATGAGTGAGTGGGTGGATGGATGAGTGAAATGGTGGATGGATTGATGAATTGATAAGTGCAAGGGCGAATGGATGGACGGATGAGTGAAAGGGTGGATGTAAGGATGGATGAGTGAGTGAAAGGGAAGGTAGATGGACAAAATGATGAATAGACCAGTGAAGGAGTGAAAGGATAAATGGATGAGAGAAAGGATGAATGAGTGATAGGGTCAATGGATGGATTCTTGAGCGGATGAGTAGATGGATGGATGGGTGGGTGGATGGATGGCTGGAAGGAAGGCTGGGTGGATGGATGGAAGGAAGGATTGCTAAGTAAAAGAGTCGATGGAGAGAGAAAGGGAGGATGATGGATGACTGAAAGGGTGGATGGGTGGAAGGATCAGTGACTGGGTGGATTGATGAGTAGGTGAAAGGATGGCTGGAAAGGTGAAAGGGTAAATCGCTGGATGGATGTGTGAATGGATGGATGGGTAGAAGAGTGAATGGCTGAGTGTACAGATGGATAGGGTGAAAGGGCGGATGGATGGATAATGGATGAATGAGTGAAAGGATGGATGAAGGGATGGATGAGTGAAATGAAAGATGGAAGGATACATGAAGGATAGGTTTGCAAATGGCTGCACATGTCTAGATATGGCTGGGCTTACTTATATACAATTGCGCGACCTCTGATGTGTCTGTAAAACTTATCCAATTGTCCTGAAGTTTTGTCCTGAATTTTGACCTCCTGTCCTGAATTTGTGTCCTGAATTTTGACCCTTTGTCCTGAATTTTTACACTCACCGTCCTGAATTTGCACCAATGCCAGTTGGTCACCTACTTCGGTCGAATACTCGGCTCGCCCCGGATCTCTGACGTAGCTCCGAACATTCTTCTAAGATCCCTCTCCCTCCTCCTCTCACTGGCTGACCCTTGATACTGTCACCCTATGACAATAGGAGGCGGGATTTCAAGTAGTGCTTCCTGTGTTCGTATTTCCCTTCTTCCTTCAACCAGCTTCAGCCCGGCCCGAGAGAAACCTCTGGGAGAAACACCGTGATCAAGCTGAAAACAGTGAGTTGCCTCGTTTGTCAAGCTGCCTTAGAGGCCTGGCGCGCCTCATCTGCCTTCCATGGCACTCTACAAAACACCGCAGAGATGACCCTTCCGTTGTAACAGGCTTGGATATAGGCTCCTGCTTACTTCACCGCGCTACATACATTCTCCTTGCCAGCCTCTCTTTCATACTTTCTGCTCATTGATTCCCACCAGCCTCCCCACTGACTCCCATCTCCCCTTTTCTGTTTTCTTGCTTTGCTGGAGCAGCACAGCTACAGAATGTGCTATATTATGCCACATCATTTGTTTTTTCTTGCCGCATAATTAACAAAACGTCCCTCCACTTTTAAAGTTCACCGGCCGCCACTGCAATTAAGGTTTGAAAAAAGGAACAAAGTGACATTGAAGAAAAATAAAATTACTTGATGATGCTTCTATTTAGCGTTGTGGGCTATTCACTATCCAAAAAGTGCTGGGTGGAGGTTCCTCTTTAAGTGGCTACAAGCATGTGCTTTCTGTCTTTTTAAGCTGTTTGTTATCAATACATTACTGTGGGGCAGTGATGTCACATGAGACATCCTCGTGGTGCGCCCCAGACCACCCTCCACAGAGCTTGTGGGGCATTTCGGCGCCAATGACGAACTTCTCATCTCAAAGAAAACCTCTCTTCCTTCAGACAGATGAATACATCTCTTGTAGTCGTGACGTTTTAACTTATGACTCACGTGTCATGGACGCGACAGGCTGAGGTATTTATGTGCAAGAAATATTTTGATGAGAAATGTTGTTCTAAATAATGGAATCCCTGTCTTCCCAAACGGTGCTCTTTCCGCATGACCATGCACATTAAATAACATTATTCGGTCTGTTCGTGCAAAACTCTTATTACAGAAAGACCGTTTGTAGTCTGTCTCCACTGCGCATGTGTTTTGATGCGCCTCTTAAGACATCTTGCTTCAGGCGACCAGCAGGCCTACTGAGGCCGCGCTCAATAACGACAGAGGTAAATGCCAGCGCATGCTGCTTGTCTGGTAGTGAACACAGACTGTAGTCATCAATAAACAACCTATTTAACCTGCTGTCATCGGTGCTGTTTTCCCTCCCGGTGTTTCAGTGTGTCATAGTTCCTATTATACTTTGCCTTCATGTCCAAGCCAACAAGTATCTTTGGGGAGTGCGCAATAGGAAGCAGCTGTGTTGTGCTCAGTGTGCAGTCAGTCATCAGTGGCATGTCTGTTTCTAGGTTGGCTGGAGGCAGGAGATTGCCATGGAATACACATTCAATTATTAAAATGATCAGTTGCATGATCCCTTCACAATTGGCTGTAACAAAAGACTAAGGCCTTCCTTTAGAGGGGGTTGGGTGGCCTGTGGACTAAAGCCATCCTTTAAAGAAGGATGAACGGCCTGCAGAGGCCTTCTTGTTGAGAGGGTTGGGTGGCCCTGTGGACTAAGGCCTTTCTTTGGAGAGGGTTAGGTGGTCCGCAGACTAAGGCCTCACTTTAGAGAGGGTTGAGCGGCCTGGGACAAAGGCCTTCCTTTAGAGAGGGTTGGGTCGTCTGTGGACTAAGGCCTTCCTTTAGAGAGGGTTGGGTCGTCCGTGGACTAAGGCCTTCCTTTAGAGAGGGTTGGGTCGTCTGTGGACTAAGGCCTTCCTTTAGAGAGGGTTGGGTCGTATGTGGACTAAGGCCTTCCTTTGGAGAGGGTTGAGAGGCCCGGGGACTAAGGCCTTCCTTTAGAGAGGGTTGGGTGGTCCGTGGACTAAGGCCTTCCTTTAAAGAGGGTTGGGTGGTCCGTGTACTAAGGCCTTCCTTAGAGAGGGTTGGTTGGTCCGTGGACTAAGGGCTTCCTTTAGAGAGGGTTGGGTGGTCCATGGACTAAGGCCTTCCTTTGGAGAGGGTTGAGCGGCCCAGAGACTAAGGCCTTCCTTTGGAGAGGGTTGAGCGGCCCAGGGACTAAGGCTTCCTTTAGAGAGGGTTGGGTAGCCTGTGGACTATGACCTTCTTTTGGAGAGGGTTGGGTGGCCCGCGGACTAAGGACTTCCTTTGGAGAGGGTTAGGCAGCCTGTGGACTAAAGCCTTTTTTTGGGAGGGAGGTGGATGGCGGCAGACTAAGCCCCTTCTTTGGAGATGGATGGGCGGCCTGCAGACTAAGGCCTTCCATTACAGACGGTTGGGCAGCTACGAGGCTGTAAGTGCAGCCAACATGCTCCTCTAAAGAAGGATTGCTACCCCAATTTAGAGATGTGACAGGGATCTCGAGCCAGTGGCTCTACTGTAGGTTTATTGAAGTGCTAAGTAGGTGCCATGTTTTGTGCCTTGCTGGATAATTCTGTTTGTTTAATACAAAAGCCTCTCTCCATATCTACAAAGCCATGAAAAGCCATGCAGGACGGTTTTATGTGGCTTTGTAGGTATGGCCAAGCCCTGTGAGACACTGGAGCATTACAAAAAGTGACATTCCGGCAGCGTACAGGACTTTAAAATAAGCCCCATGATATATACTTGTGCCTCAGGATTGGACTAGGCTGGGAATAACACTGAATTAATTTCGACATCTCCATCTCAAATTCTCCACATGTCTCATATGATGGGGTCACCTGTTCCTCGGGAGGGCACCTGGGTCACAGTATGTAGGCAGGAGGTTGGCCAGTTAAATGATGGCTTGTTGACAGACAGAATTCTGTTCAATGACACAGACTTCTCTTCACACTTTGTAGCACTTCACAGGCTAATGTGTTGTAAGTGACAAGGACAAGAGTTTATGTATTAGTATATGTAGTTGAGTAATATGTTGCAAACGCCAGAGTAGCTGTGTGGCACTGTTCAGTTCATCTCTGTAATGGCTCAAAGCCAGATATTGTGTCATGGTTGCCTTACCTGTCTTAGGGCAAGCCAGGCTTGAGTGCCAGGAAGCCTGCACGTTGTCTGCTTTTGTTCCGAGCAGCAACGTGCAGGCAGGGAAAGGGCTTATCAGATTCCAGCTGCACCCATAGGAGCCAGAATGTCTCCTTTCGTAGGAGTATGCTGGCTGGGAGCTATTGATAGCCTCACACCTAGATGCAGTGGAGGGGAAACAAAGGCTCACAGCTTGTTATCACTTCACAGGTACTCAAGAGAGGCATGCTTTTGTCTTTTGTTCAGTCCCTGTATATAAGAGATATGCATGCACTGTAAGAATGTCAGATGTGTTGTCTATCCAAGTGTTTACACAAATAACAATGTAAATACAACTATTTTGTTTAATTTCTTTTATAGATCTTTAGCATTACTCATCCCAATGCAGGGTTTCAGAGCGCTTTACATCACACGTACACATTATACATTGACAATAAATCCTATATATGTAAATCAATGTTCAGGATGTGTTACATGAGACAGTAAGGGGTTACAAGGTGTAGGAGCCTCATGTCCTTCATAGCTCACTGTGCTATATTAGAAGGATTACAATGTAAAAACTGCGGGTAACAAAGGATCTCTGTGTTCAAAGCAGTAACCCACTTGCAAAAATTAAAAATATGTCATCTGTGTGTTACATAATGTGCTTTGCAGGAGACATATTTACCCTCTATGCTACTTTGATTCAAAACTGTTACTAGACAAAACACAGTTCTCTCCAGCAAATAGGTTATCCTCCAGAGATATCTTACCATTATTATTATTCTCTGAGATTTAGCTGGCACACAAAGATATCTGCAGCAGGTGCCTTAACTCAATAAGATATTTTATAATACATAATTTGCAACCAGTTACGCATAATAAATTTACTGACATGTTTCTCCTTGGTGCCAATTTCTTCGTGGAAGGTTTTTGAAAAATAAATGCATAAGTTGAGGCCCAGATTTTGCATAGGGTTGCATCCTTTCTTTTGGCACAACCCCAACACAGAATCTCCTTTGTTAAATATGGAAATGTGCTCAAATTTACTCATGGTAAACCTGCTAAATTTATGGGAGGTATTAAGATCTGATGTCACTTACTGTGAGGCCATGGGCTGTGATGCCACTTCCTGTGATGCCACATTCAATTTTACACGCTCTGATGTCACGCACTTGGACGTCATGCGCCATGATGTCACTTGCATACTGCCCAACTTAGTTAGTTGTTGATTTTTAGAGTATTTTCATTGTTTTTAAAAGACAGTGGCTCTCAAATAATGAATTCATAAACTATTCTGGTTGCTACATTGACACTGTAATAGGAAAGATAGGGGCATCAAAATCCTGCATTTCCCATATTAATAGTAGAGTTAAACCCTCCCAGTAACGATACTAAGATGAAATGAAAACATACATAAGAATGTATTTCACAAACATATGTGTCGTGTGAAAAGTTCCATTGTGGTTTAGGTCACAAACTACAGATCAAGAGAAGTGCTATTTTATGATGTATATATCACTTGAATATATTTAGGCTAGTTGAATACTTGTTAGGGAGCTCATTGAAATGCGCCCTTGCAGGTGCCTGACTGCCGCGCAGTGTGCCTGCCCATATTTACAAGGCCACGTAAAGCCACCCTCTGTGACTTTTCATGGCCTTGTAAATATGGGCCCCTTTCACGCATTACTCTGCATGAAAGGGGCGTTCCATGGGTGTTGCTGTGGTTGTCCCCACACAACATTCATGGAACCTAAAACATTCCCAGATTTACAAAGTGTTTGTAAAGATGGGAATGCATCAGAATCCTACGCCTCTGAGTGGCGCATAAAGGAGAAATACTTTTATTTCTCCTCATTCTATGCGTTCTGCAGAATGCAGCATTCATAGAAAGAGGAAAATTCCATCAGTGACTATTTTTGTGCAGGATGGTGTCCCTTCCTGCCCAAAAACAATCATCCCCTCAAAGCAGGCACCCTTGCAACATAATGCAAAAGTCCCTGCATTGGCGCATCGCAGCCAGTTGTGTGCCAGTGCAGGGGAAAGCACACGGATGCATCATATTGTTGTTAAAACAACGCATCCACGTGCTTAAAATGATGCAGCTCGGCGCAGCAAAATGGCTTGTGGTGCAGTGCTCCGTCGTTTTTTTTGTAAGTGAGGCCCTCAAATTCTGACTAAACTTACTCACCCTTTCATCTTCATGGTACCAACAGAATGGGTAGCAATGAGCTGGGTACTAATTACTTTCCAGTAATATGGAAAATGAGCATTATCAAAGTAACAAAATGTAAATTGGAAGGTACCAGTCATTTTCATTTAATTTAATCCCCTTGTTGTGTAATATTTTAGGAAGTCTCTTCTCTGGGTCCCAGGGCAGTCAATGGTTACTGGGCAGTAGCTGTGGTGGATACTGTTACTGCTCACAAGTGTACCACAACCTTAGATACAATTGTCCTTGCATTTGATAAGCAAGTACTGCTTTTGTGCTCTTGAATCTTCAATGGTAGCTTGGGCGAGCACTCAAGGTCTAATCCAGGAGGTTGGAGTAGGTGAAGAACTGAGACACAATACATAGTCACCATGGACTCTACAAACAGTAACCACTCAGTGCTATTACTTATAGAAATAGTAGGCTTATGTTCACATGTAGGAAAGGTGGGGAGTTAACACAACACTGAAAATCTACAGGTCTGCAATACAACCCCAGGAGTGCTAGTAATTTTCGCCAAATATGATATTAATCGCTACACTGATCTCAAACATGATTTCACAAGTCAGCATTCTGCCCTCCGGAAACCCTAGGGGTTCACCGGAAGTAGCAGCATCAACACAGTTAACGGGTTACTATTAAGTATCTTAGTTGCATTACATGGCTATACTTTGCCCTACGTACCTTTTCAGTTACGGGTATAAGAAAGCTATCGTAGTGGGTCTGAGCCACTGCTGCGGAGGTTGAACTCAAAGCCTAACTTCCCACCAGTCTAAGGTGGTCTAGATCCTAACCACAAAACTATGGAGCTACTGAGTGTCAAATGGAACCTGCACAATCTGAAATTCTGGAGTGTCTGTTGCCTTATGAACCTTTGATCTTTGTTTTGACGCTGGTAATATCGACTACTTGACAAAGTCCAAGCAATCAGTGGAAGTCTTTCAATTAAATGGCTCAGTCATTATTTGGGGTACTAGATGGTACTGAGAGACAGCATGGTACTTCACTTTCACCACTCAATGTAAGTCCCAAACGTCTGGGTCTATGTCTTGGTAACAGGGGGCCCCAGTTATTCTTTCTGATGGTGCCAGGGGGAAACCCACGAGGCTAGGAAGGCCGACTGGATCAGATGACACCCACAAGAGACAATAGGAACCTTGGAGTAGACTGAGGGTGTAACCTGACTGACAAGTGTGATATCCCAGGAAATGTAGGTTTTAGAATAACCAGCCCCCGTCAAATCCCAAGGTTTTAGGATGAAAGAGTGAAATGCAAAAGTTCATCTCTACTTCAGTAAGCAATACATGACCTCTCAAAGTTACAAAAAAAGTTGTACCATCTTGCTTACGACCTCATTTCTCTCCTCTACTGCATAACAAACATAGGTGCTCACTACAGATTGTAGCATGGGTGGGAAGGGGAAGGTGAGGAAGTAGCTAAGGCTCCCTGCCAGGAGCAGTATGCCTACCAGTGCTTAATTTGTAAACAATATAAGTGCCAGGGCTCTAGTCAGGAGGCTACTGCCGCTTGCACCACACATTGCCTCTTCCATGCTGCCAATGGAGAGGGTGAGGCTTAACAGCTAGGGTGGTCAACTTTGAAGCTGGGGAGCCAGGTTCGAGTCTGGCAGGAGGCTCAAACATCCTGTAATTCTGGGCAAATCACATAATCTCCCAAGCCTAAAATGAATGTGTCCATTGTAATGCAACTGGTGCTCATGTGCAGTTCTCTGATACCTTCACATTGAGTTTGCGCTATATAATACTGCAAAAAAAATGTATAGTAACAAAATAATTACTAATCGTCACACTCCTACAAGTGTGACAATTAGGGCTATTTCAGGCCCCCAAAGCTATAAGAATGGCACAGGCGACAGATAACAGTCATTTTAATGTATATTGAATTAATAATTAACTGTTGTGGTCATCTCTAAATAAGCCAGACAGCGCCACCTTGTGGCAGACTGTCACAAGCACCAGTGTAGACAAGTGCTGGTGCCGAGCACTGGAAACCACAGACTCAAATTAAGCACTGCCATTATCTCTGGATACCCTAATTTCTCTCGTGATTGTCTTAGATTAGAATGGACTGGTAATAAGAAAATATTTTATGGAAGTTGAAAGATATATAATACACTTGCAGTAGTGCTTAATTTGGACTGTGGTTGCAGGAGGTGGGCGCTGGAACTCATTTATGGAGACCCAGACTTTTTCTCATCATAAGACTTTGACTCTGAGCAAGAGAGAGAAAGGCAAAAAAGAGAGAAAGAAAGAGGGAAGGAAAATAGCAAAACTGTGACAAAATAGAAATGAAAAATAATTAGCAAGAGTGAGATAAAAGTCCGAAAATTTAGAGTGATGGAAGAAAGAGGCACAAGGTGTTACATTTAGCCTGCCTTGGTATTCAGCAACCCTGGCATTTTGCAGCGCCGGCAGCTCTTTCCTAGAGTAAACCTTATATCCATGCACATAGTTTTTTCCAAATTAAGCACTGATATTATATGGTAATACTTAAAAGATTAAACGTTAATTTTTCCCATTATAGCTGCAATGGAAGTAGATCTGCCTTTACATTTACCATACATTGTTCCCAGACAGAACAAGACAGATTTCACACAATTTATGTGAGTTCTGGATTCTGATAAAATATAATCACCATCTATTCTAGTGCTTTAACATTTGATTAACTTGTTTGTGTGTGCACTGCTAATTATCTCACATATTTCATCACCCATGACGTTCTATAACATCATTGATAGCATCACTACAACATATGATGACAACACTGTGCATGGTGTGTGCGTGAATTATAGTTACTTTAGGGCACAAGTTATAGTTACTTGAGATAACTATAACTGAGGGGTTTTAGTGGTTGACCCCCTCTCCTTACTTTTCATGGCAGGCCAAGGGGATGGGGTCCCCGGAGCCTCCCAGAGGCTCCCCCACCCCAAAAGAATGTTTTATGCCGGGTCTTGGCCTATCCCGGGTTTTTAGGTCGAGCCTGAGCGAGGTATGCATAAGTAGAGTATGGCTTTGAAGCTCCGCCCACTCTCCGCCCATATTTTTTATTGACTTGTGTCATTGCCCTTTGTAAAGGCTGGCTTTTGAGTTGTTATTAGGTTTGTTAGTCCCTCGTTGGTACCACCTTGTTTGCATTTGTTACCTCCCATAACGACTGGTCCTTTTACTGGTGTTGTTACATGATTTGCTTTATAAGTTGGTGAGCACTATTTCCTTTAATGCTCTTTCCCTATTCCACCCACTACCTCCCAGCACGCCGCAAGCTTTTATTTTAATTTTTGCTAATGACGGTCTACTTTAACTATACCGACTGCGTTTTTTAAATTTAATTTAGCAGCACAGTCCATATTTAGCGGCCACATTTACTTATTCATTTATTTATTTTGTTAACTAGCGCCCATGGAGGTTGCGCCCCTTTCTTTACACAAACCGCATGTAAAGAAAGGTCCGTGGCCGACATTAAAGTGAAAGTGACACATGGGCGCTTTTACCAAAAAAAAAACATATGTTTGTCAACTTGACAACAGATGCTTTTTTTTGTCAAAGCCTCCATGCTGCGGTTTCACTTTAATGTCAGACACACCCCTTTCTTTTGACGCGGCTTGTCTAAAGAAAGGGGCGCAGCCTTCATAAATGTGGAAACACTGCATGGTCACTAGTCAAAAAAAAAACATTTGCAAGGCAATAGGTCGCGCATTTGCGACAGTTTAAGGTATTTCATTGCCAATAGCCTAAACTCTTGTTAATGCGAGACCTATTGCATTGCAAATGCTTGTTTTTATAGCATCAGGAGGTACCAACCCTGGCTGACACAGTAACCCCTAACAACTAATAAAAGTCGAAAGGCAAGGCCCAGTGAGAGGGAAACAGCTAACTTGAAACAATGTTTTGGTTTAATCGAAGACTGACGAAATTCCACTTCACACAGGTCAGTGAGATTGTTTGATGCAGAAAGCGGAACTGACCACTTATGGATTTAAAGTCATTCTGTAAACTAGACACATGTCCTATCTACTTTTTCTAAAAACCCTGTTTCGTCCGTACTGGATCTGCCTTTAGACATGTCTCTACACTTTTGAGAGAAATATCACAAATTGATTACTTATATTAGCCCTTCATTACTCAAAAAGAATAAAGCGGGCAATAGTTTCATACCAGATACAGCTGATGGATGACTGCAATGTTTTTCTTAACAGAAGCTTACTTGAAAAGGTTGAAGCTCATTTTTTTTCTTTAATGATGGACAAATCTAGATTAGAGACTTGAAGAGAAACAGTTGGGGTTCTCAAAGCAACCCACATCTGTGTCAATTGTAAAGGGTTTTACTGAAACCTTTAAAGGTTAATGTGACTGATGAAGCTGAAACCATCTCGCTAATGTTAAAGAATGGACTGCGTGCCCCGAGGTCTATGTGGAAAGACAATGATGAAAATATCCTGCGGCAATTCTTCTTGAGAACACATCACCCATTAGCTAATGAGCTGCAACATTATAAACGAAGAAGCATTATGTTCAGGAATCAATCAGAAAAGCCTGGGCTATTTATCCTGTACTTTCTAGTTATCGAACGCCTATAAAAGGCATTGGTCCACACAACACTTTAGGACCTACATATAAAAAAATTCCAAATGTACACAAAACAGAAACCAAATGTGTGAATGAAAAATATAAAAAATGCAAAGAAGAAAATTATCAAATTTAGCCAACAAAATAACACACAAGGATAAACGGTTCCTCTTATATTTTGTATATAACTCTGAAGAAAGAAAGAAAAATCAAAGCATAAATTAATTTGTTGTAAACAAAGATAATATGTATAGAATGTAATCATAGTCCTATGCCATTAAAACAGGATGAGTAAACTATAACAATATTATGATGGTAATCATTTAAAATTCATTTTACTTATCAGGGACAGAGCACATTGTGACTGGGTGTAAGCTGGTGCTAGGATTTTTAGGTCCTAGCTGAAGCAAAATGTGTCAACACCGCCCACTTCAATGGTAAAGGAGCCCTGTTGAACGCTTCTGTGTGCCAGCTGCAGCGCGGACGTAGAAGCCTAAAATATGATTGGTGTGACTCCATCCTTGTCTGAGCATGCATCCCTCCGAGGCAGTGATAGGGTTTATGGGACAAGTGGGAGTTGGGAAGAAAGGAAGGTGGTGAACTTACTACCATTGTAATAAAAATGTACCTGAGTGTTGCACGTCTTTCCTTCCACCCTCTCAGTTGCAGAAAGCCCTTCACTGTACCATTCTTGCTCCTCAGCATCAGCTTGGGGATTTCTGAGTGATGGGTTGAAGCAAAGTAATGGCTCCACCAGTGTGTTTGTAGGTGTAACGATGGTAAAAAATATGTAACACTCCTGTCCTCTGACCACCAACCAGGAGGCTCCTGTGGGGATAGAGAAGGAACAAGGGGCAGGCCTGCACTCATCTATGCCATTCTTATATTTTTATTTATTTAATGGTTTTACAGGATGCAGGCTGTACTGAAGCAGTATTTGTGTGCTAAAGCTAGGGCTTGGAACACCTAAGAAATTGAAGAAGCACATAACAAATGGCGAAGAGGTAACACGGAAGTAGAGAAGCATAGACTTTGAAAGAAGAAACCATAAGTAAAAGCACAAAGATGATAAAAATAGTTCACTGGTGGGCATGTAATTATTTGAGGTGCAGACAAAACAGACATGTCTGGATTTTCTTAAAGTATGAGAGTTGGCAAAGTTCTTAGGTGAGTGGACAGTTTCACAGCTTGGTGACTGATTTAGAGACAGAATACTTTGTGATGTGTGACGTTATGAATTTCAATTTGTTACAGCAGGAGAATCTCTGTGCTCCTTCGCCCTCGTCTGTCTCCTGAGGCAATCAGGGCTTCCAGGCATTAAGTACTTTTAGATTGATGGCTTGGTGTGCCACCTGAATACTAAAGCCAGAATATTTAGGTATGCAAATATCGAGGACAACATTCTGACTCCAAAATATCAAAAGGTAAGTGAGTATGGTTTCTATACCTAACTCCTCATATATGTGCCTTAAAAATATACATATTGTGTCTCTATCTATAAATGGAGTAGGCTATCCTGTATAAGGGTTAAACCTATAACAACTGATAAACCCCCACTGAAAGGGAATCAGCCCTCATCAGTGTAAAAATATAATTAATCATGAACACCTGCAAAACCACAAACCAAAATGTCATTCAAAGAAATAAAAGTGACAGAGAGTGAATCATTTTTATTTCATCCTGAAGGAAAAACACAATATAACTTTGTTAAACAAAAGACTGGTCTAAGATTATTCTGCTGGTGTTGTGCTGTTTAGCGATATCACTAAAAGGTTTGAATTCAGCCTGAGGCATGACTACACATCGTGTAATTCTGGTCAAAGCACTTAATCCCCTTAAAAACGTGGAATGTAATGTGCCTACTGTATTTTTATAAAACCCACTTGATGTAAATTGGTAAATTGTCGCGCATATAAAGTTCACTGCTCTGATGTTTTCTAGCTAGGTTGCAATACAAAAATACCATACATGCATTATGTTTGTTGTAAATGATTCCCGGTACATTTCAAAACTGGTAATTCTATCAAACAGAAATTAGTAAATGCATTCCCAGTTTGAGAGAACAAATAAAGGATTTACCCAGAGGCGAACGGTTTTTGGTCAGTATTATAAACTGGGATGCAGGTGCCAGCTACTAAAACGCCATCTCCTTCTCGCGAGATTTGTCACTGCCTGGTTTGAAGCCGAGCACGCGCAGCCCTGAGGGACACCGAGACAGTGAGGCGCAGCAGGGGCACCGCTTCATCCATCTTGCAGCCCCACTTTCAGTCACATTGTGCTATGTTTCCATGCACTCTTCACGCTGCCATTGGCAGAAAAACAATACCAGGCGTCATTCGTGCTCTGCGCGGTGCATTGTATTGTGAACGTGCCTTGAAAGCGTCCGTCTGCCTGATACACGTTCGACGGCCCCCGGCAGTTATTTAATATTCCAGCCTGCTGGGGCAGCCCATTACCCGGCCAGAAACGCCGTCAGTCACATCGACTGTCATTATCCAGTGACCTCTGTGACCTTCTGCGCCATTAGCATGAGCTTTACAGTCAGGCTCATAGAAATCCTCAGGGGGGCGCTTCGTCCGGGGGCTACAGTGGCGTCTCAGGGGTTACTCATGTACTGGGACGCTGGTCTCGGCATCGGCATTACGAACAGTCACTTATCCAATGCGAAGCTGTCGGACTCTGCAGTTAAACTGACACGCGACGGCCTCATTGCTTGTGTGGTGTTTTTAATGCTGCAGAAAAATATTTAAAATGTTACTCAAGGTAGGTGTTTAAAATACAATTGTAAAAACATTATTTAGACAGAACAGCTCATTAAAGGCTTGCTTTGCTTGTTTTTTTGTTTCTAATTTATCAACGTTCGAATGAGTGAACTGATGTGAGGGAAGCTTGCTTGGTAGCATATGCCCTCGCATTTGGCCCTCTGGGCTCTCACTGTATAGGCCATGGGTACTTGTAAACATTTTCCCAGAAGGGCTGGACTGGCCAAACCGGGCAAAACGTTTGGTCTGTGGTTCGGCCGAGGGCAGCACTGATGCCACCATTGGGGTGGGGAGGGAGGGGGGTTGCAATGTAGGGGAATGAAGCATATACATCTAGTGGCTGAATTACACAATGAGAAACCAGAAAACCTGGGATTCATCCCGGCCAAGTCAATTGTTTTATTTCACTTTCCCTCCTTTTTCTTCGTTATCATATATATGAGGGCATCGGAATACATGACTTCAGGATGTGTGCTGTGCAAAACCTTTTCCTGTGTTTGATTTACTAAATTATAATGTTATTAATGCATAGTAATAATAACCCAGGCCACCCAAAGAGTTTAAAATAACTGACTTTCATCTTATTTCACTACTGGCATTGTTGTCAGATTTTTTTTTTTGGGGGGTGGATTAATGTTTCTAAATTCATGTTTAAATAGTATCACTTTAAGAAAAATATAATTATCAATGCACTGATATGATCTGATGTACTAAAGTGAAATGGTTCTGTATGTTAATAAAAAACAATTTTGAATAGATGTTATCACATTTTTAAACTTTTGCTGCCAGATGTCTTGAAGGTGTTCCTAAAGTTAAGCGGTACAGGACTCCCTAGTTACTTATTTCTTAACATCAATTAAACTTTAAATAAGTACATACCTGTTAATTAAAAATGTTTTAAGGTTTAGTGCCGAGTTGAGTAAACAGCAGATCAGTACTGCAGTGGACCAGGGAGGCCACTTGTAAAGGGGCCTTATGTGGACCCCGGGGCTGTACTTTGAGCATCAGTGGTATAAACTGAGCCACTGGTTGCTCCGCCAGTGCACATCGGATGCCGCCCCTCATCGGGATGAAGATTTATTTCTTGTTTCATGTTCTCTGAAGTATTGCTTCCTCTTTAATACAACTTAGGGCCTGAGTAGTAGTCAGGAAAAGTCAGGTGTTCCCGCAACTGGTTTTCCCACTGCGGACACCTGGCCTGATTTTACTGAACAGAAAAATTGCATGAGGCTTTCCTGCATCAGCAGTCAAGACTTGTCCCCCACTGCACCCAATTTTTTCTCCAGCAAGAGGGAAGACATTAAATGCTTTCCCTTGCCACAGCAAAGTTCTCCTTCCCTCCCCCATCTTCCCTACCACCCTCCTTCCACCCATCCCACACAGAAGACCATGCACCCATTTACCACCTGCTTCAGCAGGTGGTAAATGGGTGCATTAAACCACTCGTAAACAAGCATTTACAATGCAATGGTTTTGCCTTTGTTAAAGTTTGAGCTATTGGCAATGCTCTTGACATTATTTTTATTTATGTTTTTTTTAACATAAATAAATGGCATTGTCATTTGCAATGCCACTAGCTTTATCTTTCGCAAATGACACCCACAAACACCTACAGAGAGCCCCCCCAACACACACCCACACAGAGCCCCCCCAAACACTGAGGCCTTTGTTCACAACAACAGCTGTGAAAGGAATACATTGAATTGTGGCTGGTTAATGCACTGTCATGCAACAACAAGTAAACATTTTACAATATTTAAGTATTTCAAGACATTCTCTGTGGACGTAAGCACACTAGTTTATGCTTTAAGGAAATCCATTCAAGAATGGACTCCACAGATGCATACACACCCATGTTGGTGTTTTTTAATAGATTTCCTTAAACCGTAAAAACATCCATCCAAACGTAGACAGCAAGCAGACTTTTGGGGCGCTGTAGTGGGCAGAGAAAAGCATTGCCATTTCCAACTGGTTTCACAGGCGATGCCTACTTGTTTTGTCAATGTGTGTTATTTACTTTCTTCATTATGTGACGTTGTGATTGATTCAATCAATTACAAGGATTCATTTTTGATGTTTATTTCATGTAAGTGTCTGTAGCAGGAAAATGAAGCAGATGGTACAGTTGGCAGATGTGTCAGTGGTCAGGAGCAGGTTTACCTAACGTCAATACTCGCAAACTAGCAAGGCTGTTAACTGTGCTATCTAGCCAGGCACCTTATTGCATATTGGACGTTAACCCGGGCTTTATTGTCGTTACATACCTCCTCGACGTTTAGGTTTTAACCATATGGAAATTAATGTGCACTAGAAGGTAACGCCCACGACCAGCTTTGGGCATGGGCCAGTTGGACCCAGGCCAAGGGCGCCAAATATTCATAGGGCGCAACAGGGAGCTACTTGACTTAACCTCATTCTAATAGTTCGTCCATCCCACTTCATCAAACGGAATTGCCAAATATAACCCACGCACGCCGAATCAGTGATCATTCAAAAAGTGAAAAACAAAACTGATTAACGCCTAAACTTCCTGAAACAAGTTCATTAAAATGTAGGAAGTGCATAGCTGCCAAGGTTTCAGATTGCTAGGTGTGACATTTTCATAATTTTAGAGTAATTATGAGTGACATTTAACCGACTATGAGTGACACTTTTCTCACGAGCAAAATCAAACAAAGAAGATGAGGGAAACAAATAACTGAAATTACACCCATTTGAGCAACGTGACTGCACAAGCAAAAGCAACATTTTCATAGCATAGCAAGTCAGTGCAACAGTAGATCTTGACTTGCATTCATCCTCACGGTGCAACGGAGGTCTGACCTGTGTCACCTTAGCACAGTAAGTAACTACATGTGTTATAATCTGACACACTGTACCAGCACCCACTGACTGCCTCGCGCTGTGCCAAAAAGGAATTTGGTAATTAACAAACACACTTAGATGGCAAGTGCATTGAGCCCGAATAAACAGAAGCACTATATTTAGGCCTTAACAAGAAATATTTGAATATTTCCTGCCACGTAACACCGTGCAACCAGCACTGTACGACTCACTTTCCTTAACTAGGTAATGTATTCCTGGAGCTGTGTGTAGTGTTGACAGATCCGGATACACTGGTCCAACTGAACCCAGAGACAGTGCAGATTTGTAAAAGAAAAGTCCAGGGCAGGCACTTGTGTGAGAGGGAGGGCGGAGAAGGCGGCCTGGCAGGATGCGACTGCAGCATAAGGGAGTCTGGAGGGCACACATGCACTTTCTAAATACTTTTAATTTGAAGTCAACCGGCTAAACTCCAGAGTCAAAGAGGTTGCTGTGGAACTGTATGCTAGGGTGAATGAACGTTCGTTCCGAGCTTTGCCCCCCTATCCCGCATCAACTTTAACTGATGGATCCTATTCCAACAAGAAAAAAATATATAAGATTTACAGAAACAGAACCCTTCAGGGAGAGCAGTGCAACAGCGGGTTCTGCTTAAAAAATCTTGCAAAACGAAGGTAGAGAAGACATTTGCAAGCCTCGAAAATAAGTTAACCTGCGTTCCGCTACTTTTCTATAAAGCTTAAAGTTACATAGGCATTGGAGTGTTAGGCACATACACTGCAGGCACTTACTTCTTGGGAGCGCAGCGGGAACATGCCTTCTGGTAGCCAGTGCCCACAACTCGGACTCTTCAGGGTGGCCCCGCCCACGGCAACACCGTTGCTGCAATGCATGATTTAAACTACGGGCTGCTGATGTGCTCTGGACAGGCTGAGGAACCGCTGCAGCTGAGGAACAACTCCAGCGGTCGGGCCAGGTTAACTCACGCGCGTATGACACTAAAGTGAACACCTACTACCTTCGGGCCCCCAACATGTGGCGAAGCTAGGTCGAGCTCCCGTCACGGGAACCACCCCTGGTATCAGGTTTCCGCGCCGTAACTAAGGTGCTGCTCCTCAGCAGGGCCGGGACCTCTGGCGAGGGTTTCTTTTCCCTTGTGATGCCAGCCACGGAAGATGCCCCCAAACAGTAGTGTACCATCCACAAACCGAGTGTGGGGCGTACACATCCCCGGTCTCTGCCTCCCCCGAGCAGATCAGCATGCTTCTGCCTGCAACCATGCGGCGCAGCTGCTAAAAATGCCAGGAATGCCCAATAGGGCAGATCAAGGGTCTTCCTCCCTGGCTTCTTACACCACGGCTGCCGCAAACTGAATGATCAGTCGGACCCGAAGCGAAACCTCCTTGGCCCCGCCCGCAGCAGTGCAACAGCGGGTTCTGATTAAAAAATCTTGCAAAACGAAGGTAGAGAAGGCATTTGCAAGCCTCGAAAACAATTTAACCTGCGTTCCACTACTTTTCTATATAGCTTAAAGTTACATAGGCATTGGAGTGTTAGGGTCATACACTGCAGGCACTTACTTCTTGGGAGCGCAGCGGGAACACGCCTTCTGGTAGCCAGTGCCGACAACTCTGACTCTCCAGGGTGGCCCCGCCCACGGCAACACCGTTGCTGCAATGCATGATTTAAACTACGGGCTGCTGATGTGCTCTGGACAGGCTGGTGCAGCTGCTAAAAATGCCAGGAATGCCCAATAGGGCAGATGAAGGGTCTTCCTCCCTGGCTTCTTACACCACGGCTGCCGCAAACTGAATGATCAGTCGGACAGCGTGTGGTGAAGAAGGCCCGTCTTAAATCCTTCTTCCATTGCTCGACCCGACTCGTGCTGCTGACTGTATCTTTTGTAAATGCACTGGATTACTTAGCTCTTTCGAAGCAATCTGTTATCGTTGCCAGGCGGGGCCGCCCTCTGTGCCCGCCCAGCCCTGACAATGCAAGTGGAGCGGCCGTGCCCGGTGAGAGATGCCTCCTTCGGCTCGCACAGAAGGCACCCGGGGCTCGGGTCCGTGCTCTCGCGTGTTGAGGGGGGGGTCTGATTGGAGCGAGGGGAGGTCTGATTGGAGCAAGGGGGGCTCTAGGAGGGACCAGCATCAGGAAACAAGCGGGAGGGGGTGGGAAAGGGGGAGGAGAGACGCAGAAGACGGCCGGAGCAGGAAGGCGGGTGCCGGCAATGCCGGGACAAATTCGGGGGCGTTCCCGGCTTTTGGCTGACGTCGCGTGACGTAGCCAAAAGCCAAAAATTCTCGGGAACGCCCCCGAATCTGGTCTGGCATTGACGGACAGGCCCGTCTTCCAATGGCTAGCCTCCATTTATGGAGCTAGCCAATGAAAGACGGAGGCCGTTCCTGTCTCCCGTATACATCTCAAGAGGTTTTCGCCTGCGCGAAAAAGATGCGCAGAGCGCATCTTTTCGCCAGGCAAAACCTAAAAAGGGACTACCATTTGGAATATTGCACGGAGTTCCTTGTCAACACGGCTATTTCCCATTTCGAGGAGTGTGACTCATTGCTTGGTATTGGTGAGGCATTGCAGTATGTGAATACTATGTGGGCAGAGTGTGCACCCTGCCAGTACCGTGTGACTCATAATCAGGGCCTGAGAAGTGTCATGCGGCTACATAGGCCCCGGGCACAAGCACTTCCATTTTAAATGCTCATGTTTCTAGTTGACATCTTTTTTAAACAATGATTTTTAACACACATTTGCTTGCAATCCTGCATGGGATAATGTTCTCAGAAAACAGTTTGCTTACACTCGCACTTCTTCTTAGGCACATTATCATGCCTTGGAACATTCTGTACAAGGACTAGGTACACTGCGCAAAATGTAGATGTCTGTTGTCTGTTCAGCAACTGCTCTGGGTGGGTAGCATCAACAATAACAGCCGGACCAAAGCTCAAGCACAGAACAAATGGGTCTAGTCGATTATATATACTGGACCAAGCCTTTGTTTAGTCAGAGGAGCATTTTGATGGGTTGTCGAGTTCACCTCAAGCCGAATTCTAGCCCACCTGAATCCTGTTACCATCCTGAGAAGGCCGGCAGCCTGTTCTACACCAAGACTGGCTCCCAGATGATGCACATCCGCGGGTAAAGGGGGAGTTGGATGACTCTGAGGTATTCTGGCTGACCCACACATCCTATGCTTTATAGGATAGGCAGTGCTAGGTAGGAGTGCAATTTTATGTATTCATATAATCCAATGCAAACGCACAATAGTTTAATTGTTAATTTTTTTCACCATCCTTGTGATGTTGGTAACATTGTGTTGTGCCATTCTATTAATCATTGCAGCGCGCATATTTTACTCAAAAGTACAATTGCTTCAATAAATATTTGAAATGCTAATTTGTGTACTTACTGTGTATCCCTCTGGGCATGCCTAAGTTACTAACGAAAGTGTAGAATTTGATTCCATGCTATCCTTGAGGAATCAGGGTTGTTATGTTCTGAGGTTACAGACACCTGTTTTTGTTTTGCTTTCATGATCGTGGTTCCTCGTGCTCTGCAGCACACTATTCAGGATGCTACTGTCTGCCCTGATTTCTTTTGTTCCACACTCCTGGAACTTAACTCTTTCGACCACACATGGCCTTTCCATTCCATTTTCTCATGCTCCTATAGAGATGAGATGACCTGCTCCCGAAACACTATTTATCACAGAGTCCTGCTTTCATTTGCAACTCTTACTAATGAGGGGGGAGTTTTGTTAATTGCAACCCTTCTGGAGGTTCCACAAAAGATGGTGCCCCTCTGCGACCTGGTCGATAAGAGGCCCAGGTAGGTTATCAAATCCAAGTTATATCAGAGGCTAAACTATATGAAGGTTAATCCCACCTTTTTTTAAATCAGATAATTTACTGCCTCTCCTGGCCTTCACCCCAACTTCGTTCCACCGGCCCTTTCATCTCTTTAGGCACCTATTTCACAGCTCTCCATCTCTCCAACTGACTCTCACATTCTCTTCACCTCAGCACCTATATTCCATTAGTGACATCGTAGGAGTTGATCACTGGATGACTCCAAAATCTTCTACACAACAACACTGCCACAGACATCTGTCCTCAAAAAGTAACCCTTTTTGTATGGCAGATTGACAGCCTTGTAAAAGGCTACAGACTGTCAGCCTTCCACTGTTTGAGTCATTTATATTTAATATAAAAGGAAGGGTGCCATTGTGCCCCTTCTCATCAGCTGCCTCATGCCACTCCCAGGCATCTTGAAGACCTTTAGTTTCTTTTGTTACATCTCTACTATCGACATCCTCAAATAGAAGAAACCAGTTGAGACACCAATGTGTCCTTGGGTCCTGCCTTCTGGTTGTAGGAAAATTTATGGATGATGACCACGTTAAACTAAACCTGATAAAAGGGCAAGTTTTCACATATGAGGAAGAGGCTACCATAAAGTTAGTGTGCCCTGTGGCTAAGACTCACCAACACCAACCAGTAGGTCCAGGAACCTTCGTCCCATTATAGACGCTAAACTCTTATTAATCCCTCAAGTTGGCTAAGTAATACAAATATGTAATCATATGACCATTTGAAAGTCCCTAAAATGCAAAAACCCATTTAAAGCTTCATAGGGTTCCACGAGTTGCTACGAACAAGGATTGCACTTGAACAGCCCGGGCTAGGCTAGATATCGCCCTATACCTTCTCCAACGAACAATAACACAGCAGACAAGGTACTTCTCTATCTAAACCTTGGGATGTATTTGTCCCACCTTGAAAAATTGCTCTAGCTAATGGTAGACAGACAGATCCCATTTAAGGCACTCTGCTTCCCTCATCATGTGGTCAGTGGTGTAGGTCTCCTATTTCTGCAACAAAAGGAACATGAGATATAAAGTCGCCCTACTAGTTGTCATTACCTGGTTTAAGAAATGCAAATAAGTAAATAAATACTAAGGGCCACACGTATCATTATTTCAAGTAGCGATTACCTAATTGAGATTCTCTGCAAATTGCAATTAGGTAATCGCTATTTGAAGGTATGAAACTCCATGAGTTTCATTTAGCGTTATTTAATGGGTCGCAAATCGACCTACCTCATTAATATTAATGAGGCAGGTCACAATTTGCGACCCCTTAGGAAATGCTAAAATCATATAGATGGTGACCTGCAGGGTGTCAGCAGACCACCATGTCTGTGATTGCTTATAAATAAAGCAATAATTTTTCTTAAATGTAGCAAAAATGGGTTGCATTTAAAAAAGAAAAATGAAACGTTTTCTTTTTCTTTTTTAAGAGCAGGGAGTGGTCCATGGGACCACCGCCTGCTATTTAAAACATTTTTGCAAACATTCACAAAGGGGAAGGGGTCCCCTGGGGAAGGGGACGCCCAAAATACACTCCTCCCTAATACCGATTCACACTCCTCCCTAATACCAAATCGGTATGTATTTGCAATTTCAAATTGTGATCCAGTAATGTTACCAAATCGCAAATTGGAAATCATATATACCAAAAAGCATTTTAGCAGTCTCAAATGGCCCAATCCCGCGAATCGGGTAGTTAGCGACCAGTAAAATGCATGATACATGTGACCCAAAGTTGATTATTCAACCAAAATTCTTCAGTGTATGCCTATTGCATATGTTGGCAAAGATAAAAACAAAAAGGTGTTGAGTGCAATCCTTGCATTTTGCTTATATTTTTTACTCACTTTGTCACTTCAGACAAAGACCAACCTGCTGCAAATCAGCCTTGATCCTACCCTAATAGCAACTGTATAGTCCAAACTACCATCTTACATTCCATCTAAACGGGAACCAAAGCAACCCAAAGTGAAATAGTGAGCTTTAGTTACCAGTTGCTGAGAATAATTCACACAATCGACCCATCCCTACGGCTATGCAAATGCATGGACTCAAGCTGCATCTCACTCATGCGCCCAACAAAGCTGAAACTGGTCTGAGATTGTTTTTGTTTGCATTCCGAGGAAACAGTGCATGGCAATTCAGGATAGAGTGTTATTCATTAGAGCTAGACCAAAGGTGATTCCCTTTGGTGTAGACCCTGTCTGTAGAGGCACAGTGAGCTAAAAACAAAGGATGAAAATGCGACTAAGAGTCATTAACAGTGACTGAGATAAACTGTTTTGAGGAAGGACATCAGTCGATAGATCACAGTCTAGACAAGAGCAACAATAAAGTATCTAGGCTTGCCATAGTTTTTCTGGGTGGTGCAAATGATCCTGTTAAGGTAGTTTAGCATGCCTGATTGTTTGTGCTACATTTGCCCAAAATACCATTCAAATAGAACCAACAATCTAAAAGAGAAGATAGTGGAATCTTCTTGGCAATAGGGGCTTATGGAAAACTTCTTTTAAGGATGTTCCTTTGCCTCCTAATAAAAATAAATGGGCACCAGGCAGTGGCCCAATAGATCATCTAGGTGTCAGCTGTGAAGTTTTAGTCCATGTTGGAATGTGAGAAGCAGATGTTGAATTACCACATCCCAGTCAGTAACCAAATATCCCAGCTGCCTATAAATTGGTTCCTACAAGTCAGGCTATATATGTATCCAGTGCGAGACCACCCCACAGGACCAGGGTAACCCACTGTGGACCCCAAACCTCAACCCATTGATATTTTAGGAATGGTACCTTGTTGAGGGATGTTTTAAGTGCCTAACACTCAACTATCACCCAGCTATCCACAAGGATGCCCCCCATGGAAGGGAGACAAATTGTATTTGATTTCCAAGGTACAGGCTTACTAAGTAAAGTCACTGCTGCTCGGCACACCCTTACATTGTTGGTCATTAGGTAATTAAGATGGTCTTGGATCATGTCGTCTAAAGCTGGGATGCTCTTACTCACAGTTTTTCACTCTGGTTCTCCAATAGATTAGCACCAGAGTAACCAGATTGGTTGGCTGCAACTGCGCTTTGGCTGTGCATATTGCCTTCTTAACAGAGATGCTTATTCACAAAGACAAACTTGTCATTGTTATAGGACATTGCAAGTTCTGTTTCCTATCAAGTCAGGCCGTCTTGGTATCAGCTTTAGGAGAGTAGTTCTGGACCTTCACTGTTTCCCAGCCGACCTGAGGTTTCTTTTCGATGCCAGAGTGAGCTAACTTCAGAAGGCAAATACTTATGTAAAGTCTGCAGCATTGGCGAGAAGACAGTTCAATCATCAGTGATGACAGTTTTGATCTTTCCAGACACCAAACTAGAAGAAGATCTAGGTTTCTCCATAGAATTTCAACCATCTGTGAAGTGATGGTTGAAAAAAACTGGTAAGAGCAGACTGGAATGGGTACTGAGAGAGAGCCTGCTACCAAAGTCCTGGATCCTGTGGTGCTCCTCACTCAGATGAGTTGGGAAACCCACTAGGGTTTTAAAAGAACCTTCGCCTGCTAATACTAGTTAGTAGCATGGTTCATCATAGGATTCCCACCCGAGATGCCTAATGCATCTGGTGGTGCTACGACACCTGGATAAGATTTCTGATTACATTTTTTACTGAGATGGCCGATGGGAAGGAGGTGCTCTAGGAGCTCCTGGGCAAGGGATCACAATTAGGTGTAAATCCCTATGAAGTCCTATACAGTGAAAACAGAAATTGCAAAAGAAACCTAAAATCAAGCTGAGAGGAGAAAACGCGATGAAGGTGAAGCTGCTGGGGAAAGATACTGAAGGGCAGATGCATACCACCACGTGCCGATAAGACTACCAGAGATCGTGGGGGAAGAGTTCTTGCCGTCCTAAACAGCCCTGGCCACCTCTTCTCCTCCCCTCTAGCTCAGTTCAAAGTGCGACTTGCCTGCAGTACCAGAGACGTAGAGAGATTATGGTGAGTAGGGGGAGTGACGAGGAGTCGAGACCACCCTAAGTGATTTCCTAGACCGGAGAACTGCACGACATCGGGAACACGCTGCACACTGTACATGGTGTGCAACTTGGACACTCTGATGGTTACAGGGTTTCTCAGGCCACAACTGAAGGCTGGGAAACGAGGAGGGAGCCAGGCCCTATTGGACAGGTGAGGAGGCAGGGCCTTCTTTGAACAAACACACCAAAAGAGTGCCTCGCCACCTACATTAGAATCCACACTTGAGGAGAGTTAACCACGCAAATTGTCGTAATCAACTGGCCAGTTAACAAAGAATTATTGTGATCTGTTCCTTTGTACCAGCTCTTGTTGGTTGTAAAAAGAGTTACAAATTGTATTCGCTTCATTGCCAATTCCTTTCCCTCTTTCTTAATTTTTCTGGGTACTAAACCCATTCCTCTAATTCTTTGTAAATTCACTGTTTTATACTGCACATTTTCAAACTGTTCTGTTTTTTTCAAAATTATCTTGCCATTTATGCTTGAATGTTTTCTTCTCAGATTATAATTTATTTGTATGATGATCAGTTCATTAATTTTGGTGCAAATATGTGTTGTTGATAACTGTCTTTGTGTGCCTTTTCATTCATGATTTTTATGACAAACTTTGATTAACTGATAAAAAGCGTTGGTATAAATAAAAATACCCAGTTGATTACGACAATTTGCGTGGTTAACTCTCCTCAAGTGTGGATTCTAATGTATGTGGCAAGGCACTCTTTTGGTGTGTTTGTACAACTGAAGGCTGAGCAGCTGCTGTATCTTAGACAAAAAACAAGCACAACAGCAGGATACAAGGAGATCTGGAGGCAGCCAACAGGAAGAGGAGCAAACAGTGGAAGGATACTGAAGTAGAAGCAGAGGCTCCCTGCTCCCACATGAAGAAGGACAATTGACCCACTCAAGGCATAAGAGAAAAAAGGAGAGAGCATCAGGGGCCATTTCTAGATTTCTCCAAGGCCCATTACATTAACAGCTTCACTAGACCAACCAATATGGCCGACCACTAAAGAAAAGGGGAAATAAAGAGGATTGTAGACCATGAGAGCCTATCACAAATGGATAGCAGCCATCTTGGAATGGTGCCTTTCTGGCTTGCAATTTACAATACAAATTGAGAGAGGACTGGGCTCCCTCTTACATTCACGTTAATAGACAGAGTACTGTTGAACATAAGCTACACACAAAAATAGGGAACAGCCATCTTGGAGGGATATAGTTATGACTTCCCCCTTGTAAATAAAAAAAGAGGGGGAACTGGGCGCTCCCCTACATTCAAGATAATGTACCTACAAGAGGCAGACATACTGCCTCACTCAAGATTTCTTGCAATAGCAAATTGAAGAAAGACTAAGCTTCTTCTTAAAATATAACTATATACTCTATAATCACCAAACACTCATTGTCCAACAAGACCATACCCTATTGTGGCCACTTGCAGTCAAACATCACTAACTCCAGGGAGTAGGGTCTCTCCATTAACAACTGGTTGGCGTGAGAGAAAAAAAAATTAGGACAGGGACACCACAATCCTTTTGGCTATTTGTAACTTAAGAACAGCTTAGACCTGGTCCTCTACCCATTTTGTAAGAAACCAACATTGGCCCCGATATGGAAAGTTGTGGGGCCACAACAATCAAAATACCCCCACTATGTTCCCCTCAGGTATTAACTCATCCAGAAGCAACTACCCACCTAACTTATTCCAAAAATGGAGCGAAAAAATTCAAGCATAATATTTTAAGGAGCAACATGAAAACCATCATATATGATTCCTACTTTTTATTCTCTTTTTTTTTTATTTATATTTTTTTATTTGGTAATTCAGGTTTCAGGTTTTAAAGTCTTTATTTCGATTTTTAAAAGAATCATAAAAGACAAATATTAACAAGCATTAATTAATTGGCAATAAATACACATACATTAAAAGGAATTAAACAGTTTGTAGACAATCCTGAAACAAATTTTCCTTAGGGGGAATGGGATTACAAGTAAATTCATACAATCCAGGTTTAAACTATTGTTTTGCCCTGAGTATCCACGCCCAGCCCAGATATTTGGCTATGCACACTGTGATAGTTTCTAGTGTGTTAGTTTTTAATACATAGATAGCCTCTTCTGATTTTCTTATGGGCAGGCACTGGAAAAGTGGTTTTAGCCATTTGACCCTTGGTTCATGGTATCTAGGACAAGCAAACAGAAAATGGCCCTCTGTTTCCTTCTGGCCTGGGCACCATTTGCATTGATCCGTGGTGTTTGAGGACCAGTTTTTCGTGAAGGTATTCAACGGCAATGTGCCCACCCGGAACTGGTGGAAGAGTTTCCTATCTAAAGATTTGGAAACCGTGTCCCAATAATGTTCACGTGTGGGGTCCAACTTAAAGCAAAGAAACCTACCAGTGAGATTAGTAGAACAGGAGGCATTTATTCTGTTCAAGCGGAGCGTGGACCAGTACAATTCTTTAAATGCCAATTTGGTAGGAAAAGTACTAGTGGCAGGGGATGTCCAAAGATGCTCTAAACCCATATCCATCAAGATGGATTTGACCGTTCGGAACCAGGGGATTTTTTCCGATCCACTAATTGACCTAACTTCTACTACCCCATTTACAAATAGGATAAGGTCAGGCGAGGTCCATAGGCGCCTCCAAAAGGCAACCAGTCTAAATCTGGCCATCTCGTTGATTGGGGGACATCCTAGGTCCAAGCAAAGGGGGATCGAGGGGGACGATTGTGGCAAGCCTACCAAGTTGCGGAGGAACTTGCACTGTATTTTGAGCAGGCCCGTCAGATCCTTGTGGCCCCACAGATCTGCACCATATAGAATTGCAGGATTGATTTTTGCATCGTAAATTTTGAGAGCTGGTGTGACCCGCTTGGTAATAGATTTCCTTTGCTCACTGAGTAAGCAGCCAGTAAGTCGAGCAAGCTTAAGATGTTGGGCATCAACTTGTGGTTTCCATTTCATGCGACTATCTAGCATAACCCCCAAGTATGTCATATTCTCTACTTGGTCCAGTTTGACTCCTCCCATACTAACTGTACTCCGGACAGGGTGGTTCTTGGTTAGCACCATAAATTTGGTTTTCCCAATGTTCACCTTAAGGTCGCTGATGACACAGAACTCCTCAAAGCGGTCCAGGGCCCGCTGTAATCCGCTGCGTGTTCTGGAGAGGAGTAAGGTGTCATCAGCAAAGATGAGCATTGGGAAACGCTGTCCTGCCAGCATGGGGGCATCGGTTGGGGTCAATTCAAAGAATTTTACCACTTGGTCAATGAACAATAAGAAGAGAGTGGGTGCCAGTACGCAACCCTGGCGGACACCGCGGGTGACTGGGAAGGGTTCTGTCACTTGGCCCTGTCCACCCCATCTTACCCTTGCAAAGTTGTCCTCATGCAATTTGATTATCAAATCGAGCAGTTCTGTTGGCATTCCTAGAGTCTTCAAGACTCCCCACATTTTTCCCCTCGGTACTAGATCGAAGGCGGACTTCAGATCGATGAACGCTGCGAAGATGGTACCGCCGCCAAGCTGCACCACCTTCCAGTAAATCAGACAGAATCTGAACACCTGGTCGATGGTGCTAGTTCCCGATCTGAAGCCCGCCTGCATTGGGGATAAAATGTCCTCCATCTCGATCCATCCTTGGACCCTGCCCAGAACCATGCGGGCGATGAGTTTTTGCATAGAGTCAATAAGACTAATCGGGCGGTAGTTACCCGGATTAGACCTGTTGCCCTTTTTATAAATCGGCAGGATCTCCGCCCCCTTCCAAGATTTAGGTATACCTGCACCTGCAGCTATGGAGTTTGCCACCGTGAGAATGTATGGTATCCACAGGGCGGGATTAGCTTTGAACAAGTCGGCAGGTATAAGATCCATACCTGGCGCTTTCCCTCGCGTGGTGAGATTTAATGCGAGCTCGACCTCTCCTTCTGTGAAGGTGATAGTCTCACTTTGGGTGGTGGGGTGGAATGTCTTTTCTAAAGTACTAGGTGGCATAGAATTCACTGCACAGAACTGGGTTGCATAGAAGATCACCCATTCGTTGGGGGGCACATGGTTTGTGGGGATGCGTCCGTCCGGATCCTTCCCCCACTTGACTATTTCCCAAAATTTGATGGGGTTGTTAGACATGGAGGCTTCCAAGAGGTCGGACCAGTATTTATCCTCCCACTCCCGTTTAGCTTCCCCTTGTGTTTTCCTATAGGATGACCTGGCCGCTTTCACCAAACCTATATTCCGAGACTTGACTGCTTTAACCAGGACGGTGTGTGCTTCCCTGCATTTTTTGTTGTACCATTTATGGGGGCGAGTAGGTGCTGTGTTGTTTCCCTGTCGGCAAGGTTGCGAAAGCAGAATTTTTAAGTCATCAAAACAACGATTGTGGAGATTTATAATAAGGTCAGCTTCTCTGGTGTTGTCCCCCAACTCTGCGTGGGTCAGCATTTTGTTATAAGTATTAGCAACCACGCTGGTAACCTTATTTCTCAATATCTCATCCCCCTCGATTTTAGACCATTTTACCCTCTTCCTATCATTTGTTAGGTAGGTGTCCCCCGTCTGAGAGATGCCGGGTTCCTCTAATCTCGCAAGTCCTGGCAACTTTAGTTGCAAGGTCAAGGGATTATGGTCACTTTCTGGGCGGGGAGTTATCTCCATATCTATCATCAGGGACCAATCACCCACTTTCAACAGGATATAATCGATGCGGCTTCTTCTTAGCCCGTTATCAAATGTACAGTTGGCTCCCTGGTCTGATTTAGTTCGGCCATTACAGGCCCGAAAGCCACTGTTAAGACAAAAGGCCGTCCAATTCACCGCTGCCTCTGTGGCAGGTACTGGTTTGACCGACAACAGGTCGGGTATGCCCCATACTACATCCTCCACAGAACCCCAACAGTCCCCAGGGTCTAATAGGGGTTCAAAACAACAATTTAGGTCCCCAGCAAGCAGAATGACGTTGGTACTATCAAGGGCTGCCAGAACAGATTCTAGCACCTCCAACAGAGGTGGCGTACGGCCACCTGGCAGGCCTCGTGCATAAATGTTAAACAGGATCAAGTCCCGATGGCCAGTCTTTCTCAGCCTAACAATGAGGAGGTCCGGGTTTGGTACACTTATCTCCGTAATACAATAACCCAGGGATTGTTTCACCCAGATCAGTAGCCCCTCAGAGGCTCTCCCTTTGGTGTTCCCAATAGCGCTTCGAATGGCTGCTTTATAAAAATTTACATAGCCCTGCCTAAATATTGGGTCGACAGCCCAGGTTTCCTGGAGTAGGATGATATCGTATTTATCCATGAACTCGAGCCAGTCACCGGAATGGATGCGACTTTTAATCCCAGCAATGTTCCAGGACACTAGGGCAAGAGTTTCCGATGTAGGTACCATAGGGGGGGCCACCACCTCAGAGGCTACAAACGTATCCTGTCCTGTCCCAACATCCAGTCCATTTTCAGATCTCCCCGTGGAACTATGTTCTATCAACGACATAGAGGTTCCCACCGCCCTTGAAAATGGTGTAACCCTTCCTTTTGGTGCTGGGACCCTTTTACACTCCTCTACCATAATTGTGAGCTGAGTGGGCGCCTGACCCTGCCCCTTACCCCCTACCCCAGGGTCGGCATTTTCTACGGGTTCAGGTGTTTGGGATGGTTTATGGAGTCAATCAATGGCCTCCAAATCAGACAGGGGGCCAAAGCGGTTGAATAGTGGTGGAAAAATTGGTAAATGCGGTGTCATGGGGTAGTTCCTAGTGGTGATTCGTCCCTGTTTGGGGGCCTTCTGGGTGTGAGCCTGTCTTTGGGGATAAAAATAAGAGAGGTCTAATGTTTGGACGTCCCCCTGCCTGGCAAACCTAGCTTCTCTGCAGATTGTATCCACCACCCAGGAATCCCTGAACGATATTAAAATACAATCGCCCTCCAAATCCTTGGGGCCCTGGCCCACCCAGTCAACCCTTCTTACAAATAAGATTTCTGTTGGCGAGGATGGGGGTAGAGGTCTATTTTTATTCAACCAAAAGATAACCTTGTTGCGCAGGTCGTCATGAGTCTCCCTTTTACCGGATGGCAGTGGGGCTACACCGGTCAGCACCATAGTATAAGGTGTTGCCTCTATAGGGATGTCGACCCGAGGCGTAGGATGCCTGGGTTGTTTCCTTGCCAAGGGATTAAGGGTATTTTGGTGGTTTGCTGGGGGCCTATGGGGTGGGAGGCTATGGGTGGCTGTATTAGGTTTTACCTGAGGGGGTGGTTTGGTTGATTGGCGTCTAGCGGGGGTTGATCTGTCCTGTTTATTCATAGGCTTCATCGTATGAGAGCGTTGGGGCGGGGCCTTTGGTACCTTGCTTGGAGAATTTTTATGAGCACCCCCTTTGTTAGAACTATCTATTACCGGCCCAGGTGGTTTGTGATTGTTATCAATGAGACTAGATGGAATATTAGTTGTTTTTAGGGCCGAAAGTGAGTGTGAGTGTCAGAAGGCTCCGATCTTCGCAGAGGCAGTGATGCTGTACCCGATCACCCTTCCACCAGTGACTCCGCCACATGGGCGAACGCACTAGTGACAGGGAAAGGGGAAGTGGACAGAGAAGAGACACCTTGAGAGCTTCTGGCACCTTCACCGATTGGGTAGATCACTCTTGACCTGGACTTCGGTTACTGTAGATGCCTAATGCACAGAACAGGGGGGAAGAGAATAAACAACAACTTCCACCTACCAACTTTCTCACTCTATGTAAATAATGAATCTTATCCTACCAGTAGTTCCCAAAGGTATTGCTACTCTTCTTTAAGATGTGTAGGTACATTCAGAGAGCTTCATGCCTGCAGGACAAAGACTAACATTACTGGATGATCCTTACTGAAAAATCTACAACCCAGGAACTAAAACTCTCTCACTTCTTCTTTACCTGTAAGCTTTCTGTATTAGCCCCAACTGGGGTTCTGTTTGTATCTGTTAATGTCTTGCAGTGAACATGCGACTCCAAGGATTCCAATGCCGAATGGAATGAAGCGCGCAAAAAGGAACAAGGGAGGCAAAAGGGGGAAGGAAAGAACAGGTTTAACGCAAGAAGGGAATAGCTGTTCAGCACTAGTTCGCCGACAATGGGGAAGAAAGGGGAAGCAGTCGCTGGCTTACTGTTCCTCTCGCAAGCTCCGCAAGAGGTTGATGGAGTCCGTTGAACCTTCTGTGAAGAAGTCCTCTGACGAGCTTCAGCAGGGTGAACTGGCTCCCACGACGATGACGGAAGGAGATGAACGAAGTCTCAGTCACTGCAGCAGACGGAAGAACGTTTCTTCACGAACTTCCAGGAATCCGCTCAAAAGTAACAATTGGCATATGTTACTCACTCTAGGAAAGTTTCTAAGTTAGCGGACTCGAGAATTTCACTAAACTACTCTATGAACTCCTGTCACGAATACTTGACACGGAGCGACAGACTCTAGCTGTTTCCTCAGAAACCCGAACAGTTGAAGTGCGCAGTTTGAACGCTGCGCGAGACGCACATCAACTAGCCCTCACGTACTAAACTCTGAATGGCTTCAGTGGCTATCGTGGTGGCCATCTTAGGGAGGAACTAAACCCACTATTACCTGAACCTATTTACATGATAACGAAAGGAATCTATTTGGAAATACACGGGTACCAAATATTTACCCGAACAGGCTTTACAATTGTCTTTCCACCATTCCCCACTTTTGGAACATAGGTAGATGCAATTTGTAAATTCCTGACAGTACCCCCTCTCAAAGACCGATTTATCGGTCCAGGTTTGAGAGGTTGTCGTGCATGGAATCTCTTAATGAGTCGTGGAGCATGAATTTGGGCAGCTGGTTCCCAAGACCTTTCCTCAGGGCCGTACCCCTTCCAATCTACCAGATAAAATAGCCTACCTTTCTTGCTTTTGGAGTCTAGAATGTCATGAACCTCGTATTCAGGGTGGCCAGAAATAAGGAGGGGTTCAGGTGGTTTACCCAACCTCATGTTGGACTTAGACTTTTTTAGTAAGGAGACGTGGAAGACTGGATGGATCCCCAATTTAACTGGTAACTTTAACCTCACTGTCACCGGACCCATAACCTGCTCAACTGGATAGGGACCCACAAATCTTGGTTGGAATTTTCTATTCCCTTTTAAATGAAGGTTCTTTGTAGAGAGCCACACCTGATCTCCTACTTTATATTGCGGAGCGGGTTTTCTATGTCTATCTGCACTTTTCTTGTAGACCTGTTTAGCTTTTATCAAGTTCTCTTCTGCAGACTTATGTAAAGTGGACATATTTGTCAACAAGGTCTGCACTGCGGGGACATCTAAATCTTCCTGAGGGCAGAAGGGATTAGGGTGGCGTCCAGAATTCAAATAAAAAGGTGAGTAACCTGTAGAAACATTTTTAGCATTATTACTAGCGAATTCTGCCATCCACAAATGATCTGACCAGTCACCACCCTTCTCAAGGAGAAACAAACGGAGGTACTGTTCCAGTTCTTGGTTAACTCTCTCCGTCTGCCCATCCGACTCGGGGTGATAGCTGGTAGACAACCTTCTCTCAATTCCCAATCCCTTTAGATAGGCTTGCCAGAAACGGGAGATGAACTGGGGACCTCGATCTGAAACTACTATCTTGGGAACCCCATGTAGTCTTACAATGTTCTCACTAAAAGCTTGTGCTAGTTCAGGAGCAGTAGGGGTACCGGACATGGCAATAAAGTGACTCATCTTGGTGAAAGTATCCACAATCACCAGGATAGTATCGAATCCCTTACTGACCGGCAAATCTACAATCAAATCCATTGAGACCGTATGCCATGGATGGGTTGGAGTAGGAAGGGGTTGCAGCAATCCTTGTGGAGCCTGCCGACTAGGTTTACCCCTGGCACACAGTTCACACGACTGCACATATTGCTTGACATGAGAGGACAACCCAGGCCACCAAAAATAGCGCTGAACTAAATCCAAAGTCTTAGAAACTCCTTTATGACCGGCCAAAGGATGATCATGACAGTTTTGCAAGGCTCTTTGTTGGAGAGGAGTTGTCGGGAGATACAACGCTCCTTTGTAGTAGGGTAAAGATTGGTTTAACTCTCTCCCCTCACCCGATTGAACCCACTTCTGCATTTCTTCTGTAGATAATCCATTCCGCACCTCTTCTTGAAAGTTACTCAGGGAAAGAGCACAAATGATTTTAGTCTCTGGAATGATTGGTTGAGGTTCAACAGGATGTTCACAGTCGTCTGTATCCAAGCGGGAAAGCGCATCCGCCTTCCCATTCTTTGTTCCAGGGCGAAAAGTGAGCACAAAATCAAAATCTGCAAAGTACAAGGACCAGCGTAACTGTCGAGGAGTGAGGGTCTTTGCAGATTTCAAGAATTGTAGATTCTTGTGATCAGTAAACACAGTCACAGTATGTTTAGCCCCCAGCAGATAATGCCTCCAGTCCTCAAAGGCATCCTTAACCGCTAGCAATTCCTTTTCTGCAATGGTGTAATTCAGCTCTGCTGGATTTAATTTTCTAGAGCGATATGCAACCGGATGCAACTGACCAGTCTGGGAATGTCGTTGAGAGAGAACCCCTCCGATTGCCTGATCTGACGCATCTGCTTCTACAAAGAAGGGTTCTTCCGGGTTGGCATGCAGAAGAATAGGAGCAGACACAAATCTTTCTTTGAGATGGCTAAAAGCCTGAGCAGCTGCTCTGGTCCACTCGAACTGCACACCTTTCTTTAGTAAACGAGTGATGGGTGCAATTAAGTGTGAAAAACTCTGGATGAAGCGCCGATAGAAGTTTGCGAATCCCAAAAATCGCTGTATCTCCTTGATACTCCGTGGTTCTGGCCAATCCTTGACGGCTTGCACTTTTCCTTGATCCATGGTGATTCCATGTGGAGAAAGGACGAATCCTAGAAACTCCACCGTAGTAGCGTGAAAAACACACTTTTCCAGTTTTACATATAAATGATGTGTTCTTAAACGCTCCAACACCATTCTGACGTGCTTGGGATGGTCTTGAGTATTCTGAGAGTAGATCAAAATATCGTCCAGATAAACTATCGCCACCTTGTCAATCAAATCGCTCAGAATGTCATTTATGAAATGCTGAAACACAGCAGGTGCATTACACAGCCCAAAGGGCATCACGCAATATTCGAAAAGGCCAAATTTGGTACGAAAGGCCGTCTTCCACTCGTGCCCCTCTTTCATCCGCACCAAGTGGTACGCCCCTCGTAAGTCAAGCTTGGTGAAAATCTGTGCTTCTTTGAGTTGATCCAGAAGAACGGAAATTAAAGGCAAGGGGTATTGATTTTTGATTGTTACTAAATTCAAGGCGCGATAATCAATGCAGGTTCTCAGACTGCCTTCTTGCTTCTTTGGGATGAAAAATAACGGGGAGGATACCGGAGACTGCGATGGTCTGATGAACCCATTGGCCAGATATCGATCCAGATACTCCTTGAGATGGTTATTTTCAGCTTCTGTCAGAGCATAAATCCGACTGCAAGGCAGTACTGCTCCTGGAACCAGATCAATCGTACAATCGTAGGAACGGTGCGGTGGTAAAACCTCCGCTTCCCGTTCGCTAAAAACCATCTTCAAATCCTGATATTCGGGAGGAATTTCTCCAGCATTAATTACACAGACTGACTGACCTCCATACGATAGTAAAGAAGCAAGGGAGTTCTCCACGGAGTGTTCTTGGGGCCCATAACAATGTTCCAGACAAAAGCTTGACTGCATACTGACTGTTCGATTCGTCCAATCAATGGTCGGATTGTGTAGAGTCAGCCAAGGTAGACCCAAAATCAATTGGAACTGAGGGGCGTCTATTAAATTGAATTGCATAACTTCTCGATGCCCATCCGATTGAATCAGCTCCAATTCTTCCGTATGACTGATAATCGGCCCAGACGATAGATTGGTTCCGTCAACCGCTCTCACTGGCTCTGGTCTTTCTTTCTTTATGGCTTGAATTCCCATGCTTCGAGCATACCTTATATCACAAAAATTTCCTGTGGCCCCAGAGTCCAACATAATAGCCACTCCAGAAATCTGTCGTCCACGGAATTTTAAGGTCATGTGAAGGATTACATGTGGGATGCACGACTGAAGAGTGTTTAGGATTAAATGCGGATCCGGAGTCGTCTTGTTCTCCTGCACCACCAGAGCGACTCCGCCTACTGATGGCCCCCCTCGTTTCCCTTAAACGGTATTTTGGGGCGCTTAGGACATTCCTTTACAAAGTGGCCAGCGGTCCCACAATAAAGGCACAATTTCTTCAAACGCCGATCCTCCTTCTCCTCTTTGCTCAATGGCCCACGGATGGCTCCAATTTGCATGGGTTCTGCTTCATTACTCCCTCCGGAACCTTTCTCGAACCGAGCCCGATCGAATCGAGGAACATTTACTCTCCAATCTTTTCTTCTTTCTCCTCTACGCTCTGAATGACGAAAATCCAACTCCAAAACTAAATCCACCAACGCAGACAATTCAGTGGGCCGATTTGGAACTTGGGCTAAGGTATCTTTAATCTCATCTTTCAGTCCTCGATAAAATAAAGCAGCTCGTTTCTCCTCCGGCCAGTTGGTTTCCACAATTAACTTATTAAACTGCGTCAGATATGATAGCAAATCTTTAGAGCCCTGACGCAATTCAAGCAGCTCATTATCAGTGGCCTGAGAAATCCTTCTCCTGTCAAAAATTCTGAGGAACTCAGCTTTGAACTTAACAAAATCACAAAGGATTGGGTCATCTTCGCTCACCAAGGGCATTGCCCAATTAGCAGCATCCCCACTAAGATAGGACAAAATAAATGCTACTCTGGATTGTGCATCGGGAAAAAGGGTTGGACGGCACATGAAATGAAGGGAACATTGAGTTAAAAAGAGCTGGGCTTTTTGCGGATCCCCCGAGAATCTCTCGGGAGCCGCCAGAGGAATTAAAGGGGAGACTGAATGTATTACCTGAGCTACTGATTTAGGATCTGAACCTACAGAACTGGTGTGGGACGAAGAAGGACCCTGAACAGGGTTTCCCATTACTAATCCATCCATCTTCTGAGCTAACACTCTATTTTCTTGTCTAGAAGCCTCCAATTCTAATTTTAAACTTTTATTTTCCTCTCTTACCGCTCCTAACTCTCTCTGGATACCCGCTAACATATCTCCCAGTTCCTTTAGATTTAAGCCCTCCACCATACTGCCTGGGCGAAGTGAATACTTGGGCACTTCAATCTGTCAGAAGGCTCCGATCTTCGCAGAGGCAGTGATGCTGTACCCGATCACCCTTCCACCAGTGACTCCGCCACATGGGCGAACGCACTAGTGACAGGTAAAGGGGAAGTGGACAGAGAAGAGACACCTTGAGAGCTTCTGGCACCTTCACCGATTGGGTAGATCACTCTTGACCTGGACTTCGGTTACTGTAGATGCCTAATGCACAGAACAGGGGGGAAGAGAATAAACAACAACTTCCACCTACCAACTTTCTCACTCTATGTAAATAATGAATCTTATCCTACCAGTAGTTCCCAAAGGTATTGCTACTCTTCTTTAAGATGTGTAGGTACATTCAGAGAGCTTCATGCCTGCAGGACAAAGACTAACATTACTGGATGATCCTTACTGAAAAATCTACAACCCAGGAACTAAAACTCTCTCACTTCTTCTTTACCTGTAAGCTTTCTGTATTAGCCCCAACTGGGGTTCTGTTTGTATCTGTTAATGTCTTGCAGTGAACATGCGACTCCAAGGATTCCAATGCCGAATGGAATGAAGCGCGCAAAAAGGAACAAGGGAGGCAAAAGGGGGAAGGAAAGAACAGGTTTAACGCAAGAAGGGAATAGCTGTTCAGCACTAGTTCGCCGACAATGGGGAAGAAAGGGGAAGCAGTCGCTGGCTTACTGTTCCTCTCGCAAGCTCCGCAAGAGGTTGATGGAGTCCGTTGAACCTTCTGTGAAGAAGTCCTCTGACGAGCTTCAGCAGGGTGAACTGGCTCCCACGACGATGACGGAAGGAGATGAACGAAGTCTCAGTCACTGCAGCAGACGGAAGAACGTTTCTTCACGAACTTCCAGGAATCCGCTCAAAAGTAACAATTGGCATATGTTACTCACTCTAGGAAAGTTTCTAAGTTAGCGGACTCGAGAATTTCACTAAACTACTCTATGAACTCCTGTCACGAATACTTGACACGGAGCGACAGACTCTAGCTGTTTCCTCAGAAACCCGAACAGTTGAAGTGCGCAGTTTGAACGCTGCGCGAGACGCACATCAACTAGCCCTCACGTACTAAACTCTGAATGGCTTCAGTGGCTATCGTGGCGGCCATCTTAGGGAGGAACTAAACCCACTATTACCTGAACCTATTTACATGATAACGAAAGGAATCTATTTGGAAATACACGGGTACCAAATATTTACCCGAACAGGCTTTACAATTGTCTTTCCACCATTCCCCACTTTTGGAACATAGGTAGATGCAATTTGTAAATTCCTGACAGTGAGTGTTTAGCCGACCCGGAATCTATGTCCGATAGAGACAATAATATGGCAGAATTCGCATTAACTACGGCCTCCAGGGAGTTTATTTTCAGTGTCATTAATCTAGTCCGCTCCAGGACAGGTGATAGGAGGTTTTTCATTAGAGCCTCTATCTTTGCCAGCAGGGAATCATCGCTGCTTAGGCATGTTGGGCATGGGTTTGAGGAACCTAAGGAGATAAGGGAGGGGCATAGGGTGTTAGTCAGTGCATTTGTGCATTGGTTACCGCTTGGATGGCCTGATCCCGATGTAGGATTACCAACGGGGTCTTTTAGTTTCGGCATCTTGGGTTCTCTCCCTCCCTTGTAGCTAGTGTCTTGTTTTCTTTTCCTTGAGCCCTTGTCTATACCTGTGAAATCTGTGTGAGCTGGATCATTAGAATCTACTTTGGGTGAGTCAGGATAAAAATCGACAGAATCAGAACTTTGTTTGGTGTTTTGGCTATCCTGGGTTTCAATTTCCCCTGTTACTTCATGGTCGTCCAGGGGATGTTTAGGAAAAAGTGTTGTGTGAGCGGGAGGATCAGTCCCCTCGCTATCCATGTGGACAATAGCTTCCGTGGTGTCTAGGTGTATACAATTAAAAGCTGCATGTGCTTGTGCAGGTGGCACAGGGCTAGGGATCTTGGCCAACCTACCTAGTGAAGAGCGTTTTCCACTGACTAAATCAACGGAAAGACGCTTTTCCACCATTGCTATTTCCTTTTCCAGGATACCCGTGGCTCGTGTGATAAAAGCGTCTAATGGACCTGATACCACTCCTGTGGGTGTTTGAATTTGGACATTGCGTGTTTTACCAGATCTTAAAACCATAATTTCAGAATTAACACCAACTTCTGTGATCGGACCTAGGTACGCTCTTTGTACAAGTGGGATAATAACTTAATAGTCCGCCCTGTTAGTCAGTACGAATACTCGAAAACCCAAACCCGCTCTGGGGCACAATATCGCCTATCTTACTTGTAACACAGCAGGCCAGGGGTTAAGGGCCAGGGCCAGGGCCGTCCGCTGCCGTCCTCGAACGGCCTCAAACGGCCCGCTCTTAGCCCGGTCTTTGCTCCGGGCTGCGTCCCGCGCTGCGGGAGGGCTGGTCCCAGTTATACCGGCGTTCAGGGAGGTGGGCGGGCCGCCAGGGAGAGCGGACCGGAAGTTGATGCCGGTCTAGCAGGGACTCCTGGGTAATGGAGTCCCTGACGCTCGCAGCCCTGCAGCCCTCAGCCACTGATGGAGACGGGCTTCCCACGTCAGAGTCTTGGGCTGATGCCCCTCGCAAAATCCAACGATGCGGCACCCGCGGAGCGGGTGCGGCGAGGTCCGGTGTCGCCTGTCTCTTAAGCCGGTGAGCGCGTCCTTGCAGTGCGCTATCCACAAAGTGCATGAGTGTCCCACTGATGCTAGGGGAAGTAGGTGTTTTAAAGGACCTCTGGTGGGCGGTGGGCGGGCCGCCAGGGAGAGCGGACCGGAAGTTGATGCCGGTCTAGCAGGGACTCCTGGGTAATGGAGTCCCTGACGCTCGCAGCCCTGCAGCCCTCAGCCACTGATGGAGACGGACTTCCCACGTCAGAGTCTTGGGCTGATGCCCCTCGCAAAATCCAACGATGCGGCACCCGCGGAGCGGGTGCGGCGAGGTCCGGTGTCGCCTGTCTCTTAAGCCGGTGAGCGCGTCCTTGCAGTGCGCTATCCACAAAGTGCACGAGTGTCCCACTGATGCTAGGGGAAGTAGGTGTTTTAAAGGACCTCTGGTGGGCGGTGGGCGGGCCGCTAGGGAGAGCGGACCGGAAGTTGATGCCGGTCTAGCAGGGACTCCTGGGTAATGGAGTCCCTGACGCTCGCAGCCCTGCAGCCCTCAGCCACTGATGGAGACGGACTTCCCACGTCAGAGTCTTGGGCTGATGCCCCTCGCAAAATCCAACGATGCGGCACCCGCGGAGCGGGTGCGGCGAGGTCCGGTGTCGCCTGTCTCTTAAGCCGGTGAGCGCGTCCTTGCAGTGCGCTATCCACAAAGTGCACGAGTGTCCCACTGATGCTAGGGGAAGTAGGTGTTTTAAAGGACCTCTGGTGGGCGGTGGGCGGGCCGCCAGGGAGAGCGGACCGGAAGTTGATGCCGGTCTAGCAGGGACTCCTGGGTAATGGAGTCCCTGACGCTCGCAGCCCTGCAGCCCTCAGCCACTGATGGAGACGGACTTCCCACGTCAGAGTCTTGGGCTGATGCCCCTCGCAAAATCCAACGATGCGGCACCCGCGGAGCGGGTGCGGCGAGGTCCGGTGTCGCCTGTCTCTTAAGCCGGTGAGCGCGTCCTTGCAGTGCGCTATCCACAAAGTGCACGAGTGGTAATTCACAATTGCAGATACAAAGAGAAAACAAAAAAATCAGTAAATATAACAAACAGTCAAAATGAGCAGATAAATTAGTTAAAGTGAAGCAGGAATACTAAGGACATAGCAGAATGAGGAAGATCGACAAGTGCAAAAAAAAAAAGGACCTGATAGCCATAGTTATAATAAGCGGAATAGTATAAAAAAAAAATATAACAATTTTATCCTGATTGCACTCATTTATACACAATCTCTATTATCGTTTTTCCAATTATCAATTGGTTTCCAGATCTCAATACCACATGCTCTCGACTTAGTTCCTTTACAGGCAAAAATCACCTTCTCTTGGTTGTACATACCTAACAGCCGGGAAAGCCAAATCTGAAAGTTAGGGGGATCGGCATCCTTCCACCGGGCTGTTAATATTATTCTATACACTGCTGTACCCAGGAAGAGAGATACTTCTTCCGCCTTAGTATGACTCAGAGTGTTATTGTAACCCAAAATATAAAGGGTGGGAGATTCGGCTACTGGATGCCCGAACACTTCCTGCCAGAACCCAGCAATCATTGTTCTCAGTACTAGTAGTTTGTCACATTCATAGAGCATATGTAATAAATTTGCCGTAGTTTTACCACACCTTGGACACTCAGAAGTAGACCTTTTCCCCCAAGAGTAAAGTTTGGCAGGAGTAAAATATAAATCATAAATAGTTTTATAGAGTTGAGCTTTCAAATTAGAAGACATAAACAACTGTGTCGATAGGATCAAAGACATATCAATATCCACATTAGGGTTATTTAATTTCCTTGATCAACCCACTTCAGTGGATTCTAAATCATCTTGCTGGTTTTCAATTAAAATGTCGTAAATAGTACCAATCCTAGTTGTGGGTCTAGACATACAATCGATTAAAGGGATATTATCCAGAGAGATATCAGCAACTTTTAGATTTAAAATTGTATTAATTTGTATAAATTTAAATACACTATTATTTGGGATGGCGTATTTGGATTGAAGTTGTTGAAATCTATAGCCATAAGTGGGAAGTAAAAAATCTCCTATTGTTAATACTCCTAATGTTTCCCAGCGTCTAGAAATAGCGTCATATATTTGTGGTGGTAATATTGATGAATGCCATATTGAGATATATCTATTGTATTTAGGAATTTTCATATACCTCGTAATTTTCCTCCACGTTACCCAGGCGCTTGATATAACCTTAAACTTTACTTTCTTAAAGTATGAAGGTTCGACCTGCTTTAATAACAAACCAATAGCCCTGTCTCCAATGGACAACTCAAATATTGAAGGTATGTAATTAGCCCCTACCTCATTTTCCAGCGGTTTAACATGAAATAGTGACATCATCTGTTGAAGAAGAGCAGCCAATAAGTAAATGTATAGGCATTTATATAGCGCACTACTTACCCGTAGGGTCCCAAGGCGCTTCGACCGCTGCGAAACCCTTCCTGGCTTCCCTGAGAGATGGTCCCTTAATGGGTATCTCCAGGGTGAGACCAGGCATCCCCGGTGGTCTGGTGGGGCCGTTAGTGAAGATGAGGCAAGCTAATGCCCAGAGTTGCCGAGTGTGATCGCTGATCAGAGTGGGCACCGAGGCGAGAGAATTATCGAGTCCGCTGACCCTGGTCCAGAAACCTGCCACGCCGGGAATCGAACCCTGGTCCCGGGCCGTCCTCTGCTCTCGGGTCTGCCGCCTCTAACCAGTGAGCCACACTACTTCAGTAAAATCCCAAATCAGGAATTGCCAGTCCGCCTCTGGTAATGGGTAGAGAGAGCTTCCGGGTAGATCTCCTTATCTTCCCGTATCCCCACACAAATTTACTCATATGGGATTCCAAGCCCTTAAAATGTTATCATCCACTAGTAGAGGAATCGCACGGAACAGGTATAGGACCCGGGGTAGAATATTCATTTTGAGGAAGTTACCTCTTCCGATGACTGAGAGATGTAGTCCGTCAATCCTTTTAAGATCTTTCTTTACTTTTTGAAACAACGGTTCATAATTAATTTTAACAATCTCGTCTATTTTGGCAGATATTCGAACTCCCAGATATACAGCGGATTCTACCCTTCTAGGATCAATAAAGTAGACAGTATTGGTACAGATGACCATCGTTTTATCCCTGTTTAGGGAATATCCTGATAGCTGGCCGAAGGCTTGAGTAATCTGTTCTATTTCTGTTATAGCCTCAGTGGGTAGTGATGTTATTACTGCCACATCATCGGCGTATGCTAATATTTTTGTATGGAAGGGGACCAATGTAACTGGTTTAATTGCCTCAGCCTTTAGCAATTTTAAAATGAGAGGATTTATGTAGAGGGCAAAAAGGATCGGAGAGCATGGTCATCCCTGCCTAGTCCCCCGAAATATGTAAAAAAAAACAGATTCCTGGCCCATTACCAATACCCTAGCCTTTGGTAAGAAATACATTGCCTTGATAGATTTCATAAAACACGGTCCAACGTTAATTTGTTCTAGTATTGCCCACAAGAATGCCCATGAAACCCTGTCGAAGGCCTTCTCGGCATCCAGGAGGACCATCGACATCTGGCCCCCAGTAGCATTTGCGGCATCAAACAGTGCGATAGCACGTCGGGTATGATCCGTAGTACCCTTGCCCGGAATGAAGCCATGTTGCCACGGGGAGACCAGATGTTCGATGATCCCCCTGAGCCGATTAGCCAAGATCTTAGAATAAAGTTTCGAATCAGAATTTATGAGGGAGATAGGTCGATACGAGGAGGGCGCTGAGGGGGCTTATCTTTCTTTGGGAAAATTACAATATTGGTTTCCAGCCAAGACCTAGGAGGAATGCCACTAACTTGAATCCCAATAAATAAATCGAGAAGTAGAGGCGTTACAATATTGCTCAGAATTTTATAAAACTCAAGTGGTATTTTATCGGGCCCTGCAGCTTTTCCTGAAGCTAGCTCTGCAAGAGCAATTTCCACTTCTGTTTGGGTTATGTCTCTTTCTAGATCCAGCCTTGTAACATTATCCATTCCTGGTCCATCTTCGTGCTCGGTTGCCCATTTGGATAATGTTTCTTTATTTACGTTGGGATTTACAGAATCCTCATTCTTATATAATTTCCCGTAGTAGTTTTGAAAAACTTCTAGAATAGTTTCAGGTGTTGTATATTCTTGGCCTTCTGACTCGATACGCGTAATTGAGTTAAGAGATTGACATTGGCGAGTTCAAAGTGCCAACTGCTTACCCACCCTATCTCCCATTTCATAGATCTTATTTCGGTGGGACTGGTATAACTCAGCCGTCCTTTGGGTAAGTTTACTATTTATCTCCGCTTTTAGTATCGCCATATCTCTTAAAACTGAGCCACCGTCCCTTTCTTGTGCAATTAGCCTAGTGTGTTTCTCTTCTAGTTGAGCTAGTTTTTGTAGCTGTAATTCATTAAGCCTTGCCTCCTCTTTCCTCTGTCTGACCACATAGCTGATTGTCTCCCCACGGATTGCGGCCTTAAAGTAGTCCCAGACCATATTTCTAGATGTGCTGTATCGATTGTAATCGATAAACCCCTGCGCCCAATTTTTCGTATATTCTACATATTCATTATTTACAAGCAGTTTTTTGTCAAAGGACCAACTTGAGCGGGGTCTAGACATGTTGTTTATGTAAAGAGTAAGCGATAAGGGATTATGGTCCGAAATAATTTTTGGTAATTTACTGATTTGTGCCGGACTGACCCGATTACTTGACATCAAAATATAGTCAATGCGAACATATTTATTATGTGGGTGCGAAAAATATGTATACCCTGGGTCTTGACCCTGCTTTAAATCCCATAGGTCAACCAGACCTAAACTTTCTTTTAATTGGGAGACAGCACTATATACTTTCGGCTTGTGACCAACATATTTAAATCACACTTGTTTCTGTACTGCACTAGCTCTGGGCAAAGAAATATTAAAGTCCCCACAAAAAATCAGTTCCTGTGGCCAGGATGCAACTTCTATCTCCAGATCATTAAAGATTGAGGGATCATCTTGATTAGGAGCGTAGATGGAGCATATTGTGATTCCGCTCTTGAGCTCCGCGATCACCCACCTGCCTAGAGGATCAGCCAATTTACGCATAGCCTCCCCCAAAAAAGATCTCGCTAATATGGCGACCCCCCTTGTCCTTGTTGTTTGACTAGTACATACCAGAAGATTAAACCCCGGGACCTTCAGTACTTCCCGTTCTGCCCATGGAATGTGGGTCTCCTGGAGACATATTATATCAAATGCATTTATCCTTATTAGCCCCCACATTTGATCCCTTTTTCTCCTATCATTGAGCCCTGCCACATTCCAGGAACACAGTTTTATCCTCGCCATATTATGGTGTAATTATATTTTGAACCAAATCTGCTAAAGAAAAAAACCAACAAGACCTTAGCAACCTTAACATTAATATCCCAATTTATATTCTTAAAACCGCATCTGCAACTGCAATCACCATATTTCTCAGCTTTCTCCCCCCTCCCCCCTCTCTGCCCCACCCCCTTACCCCCCCTCCTACCACCCTTTGAGGCAATCTGGGTTTTGACTACCCAGTTATTGATGGCTGTGTGGTCCGTACGCCTAAGCTTGCCCCTGGCCTGATATTTTTACATCCTAGAAAATGTCAACCATATAACAGATAGTAATAATTTGTCAGCACTATCATTTTGTTTATACTATTAATGTTCTTTGCCAAATATTCAAATCATATTCGGTCAATATAGCTTTCATATCATTTTGTTAGGAAGTTTGCAGGTATTACCAAATAATCGTATCATATCCAGTCCATACTAGTTTTCCTCTTCCATTTATTTGCTATTACTTTGTTTCGCTCTCTCTGCAACCTCCTTAAGGTAGGCCTCTGCCTGGATTTCACTTATGAAGCTCCTCGTTGAGCCTTTGTAGATTACTTTTAGATGTGCCGGATTTTGCAGAAAGACCGTCGCTCCCAGCTTTTCAAAGGGGGGACAAGTTGTCGCATTCGCCATCATCGTTCTACAGTTGCATGCGCAAAATCCGGTCTTGCAAAAAACTTGAAACCCTTGTATTCACTTTTAGCCGTGGGTCTAGCCAAGTCATATATAGTATCACGTACTAGAAAGTTTCCAAAATTGACTAAAAATGCTCTAGGGTATTGCGGTGATTTATCTGAACGTTTTGGTAATGACAGAGGGAAACGGTGTGCTCGGCAGACTTCTCTGTCCATTTCCCAGGAGTTGAGTTCCGGGAAGGATGATTTTAGAAGGTTGGACATGAAGCCCAGGCCCGGACTGGCCGTTGCGGGCACCAGGCAATCCCCCGGTCGGCCGCATGGGTGGGGGCCGGTTTTGGGCCCCAGGGGCCGTTTTTGTTACGGGGCCGTTTTTTGCAGCATAGCTGCAAAAACGGCCCTGTAACAAAATCGGCGAAAACCAGCCCTGGCAAAGAGCACGGTCGCACCCCAATCCACCCCCTGGGGGGAGGGGGAGGCCGGCCGAACACTTTGCCAGGGCCGGTTTCGGTTCCCAGTCCGGCCCTGATGAAGCCTCTTGGGTCGCTTCCTTCTGAGCCCTCGGGGATCCCAAGAAATCGAAGATTATTTCTTCTTGCTCGGTTTTCTTGGTCTTCAACCTTTGTCATTAAATCCTTAATTATTCCTTCATGCTCCTTTGCCTGTATTTGTAGCTTACAGACGTCTGATTCCAGGTTTTCCGCCCGGACTTCTACAGAACACATTCTGTCGGAGATCTCCAAACATGTACTGCCCACTTTATTGATAGCACCTTCCAGTTTTTGGATAGCGATATGATTCCTTTGGCTATCTTTTTTAACGTCTTGATGGAAAGTTTTTATTGAATTGAGAACTTCACTTAGTGAGGGCTCTCTGTGCTTCATCTTCTCGTCTTCATCCGGGATGTCAAGAGTATTCTTATTTCTTTCAGATTCCAAATTTGCTTTTCGGTGGGGGCTTTTGCGTGGCAGTTTAGTTCTCCCTATGATATGTTCTGGGTTGCTCCCAGGATCTGTAGTTTCATCGTGGATTATTTTTGAATGCCTCTTGTGTCTACTTCTTTTTTTTCCCCCCAGTTTTTTTATTTGTGTGCTGTCGTGTATGAGGGCATTTTTAATTCGAATATCTGTCGAAGAGGATACCTTTGTAAGATGTTCCTCTAGTCAGGGATCCTCGCTCGGATCACTCTCTTCGCTGGATTCGCTGGAAATTGATACTCCAGTCTCATAGATCTCGGACTCAGATCCATCGGAGATTTCTGCTGAAGCAGGCCCTTCCATCGCTGGGTTTATATTCGAGACTGAGTCCATGTTGGAGCCCGACCTGCTTTCTTCCCTCATATCTGCCCGCTCTAGATGCGCTTCTGGGTGTGCTGCTTGAGCTGCAGCGGCGGTGGCATCATTTTGCACGCCTTGTTGATCCATTGTGGTTGGTTCTGTTTTGTTGGAAGAGCAAATCTGTGGTCTATCTTTGAGTGCTGGGCTAAATGTGTTTGAGATTCTTGGTTGGGAATCTATCGAGTGACCGGTAGTTTTAGCTGCAGCTTTTAGGTTGTTAATTGTTTGTAATCTTTTGGCCTTTTTTACCAAGAGATCAAGATTCTCTCTGCTTACCGGTTCCTTTTCCGCCTCTTTCGCTTTCTCTTTTTCCTTTGTTTTCCTTTTCGATGTTTCGGTTTCCTTGTGGAGTTTCTGTTCATTCTCAGTGGCTCTATCTCTCCCATCTGGTTTATTAGCTCTTATGTTGCCTTCATTATTTTCATCGTTATTTTCCATTGCCTTGTAGCCCCTGGTTTTGGGTCGTCTCTGTGTTTCTTTTGTTTTCTGAAGTCCTTGTAAATTGTGAGTCTCTTTGATATTTCCTCTGTCATCTGAGCTCTCTGTCCTCTCTTGGCTTTCTTGTTTCTCTTGATCTCCCTGAGCCTGGGCCTTTATATCAGTCTTTATCTGGGTCTGAGTTTGGGTTTGGGCTTGGTGTGCTATGTATTGCAATCGTGGAGAGTCCGATGCATCTAGAGTATCTTTGTTCATGACAGTATTCAGTTCACCTGGCCCATCGGGCCCCCAACTGCTTCATTTCCAACACCTATTGGACCATTGCGACTTGCGGATCCTGTCTTTGGTTTATTTCCAGCCATATTTGATGTCAGTACAGAGACTGCTATCTCTGCTATCTCTGGAAGTAACAATAGTTTTGAGGGTCGGATCTGTTTTGAAGGTAGGGGTTGCTTAAGTTGTATCGTTTGAACCTTGTGGCCTTTAGCTCTTGCGTTTGCTCTAGCTGTAATTGTTACCCATATAGATGGAGAGCGGGGTGGAGAATGGGATGAAGTAGCTGCGGTTGATGTTTTTTGTGAGGTCAGGGTCTCTATTCTGATTTTAATCGCTGTGGTTATTGCTACCGGTACTGCACTGGCAGTGTTAGCTCTGGTTCCAGCCCCGGCTCCAGCTCCTCCGGCTCCTCAGGCAGCTCTGAGTGACCTCGAGGCCCCAGTACCAGCTCTTTTTTTCCCAGAAGTCTTGGCGCTTATAAATGTATTTTTTCTCGAGTGTGTATCTAGGCAGTCTAGATAGACTTTGTAAATTGCAGCCAGATAGCCCATATATGGTTTTATTGCTTTTTTATTGCTTTTTTCTTTTATTTGTCCTTTATTGCTTTGGTTTTATTTACCTCAGGCTTTTTAATGATTTTAATGAATTTGATTCAGTGTTTAGTATTGCAGTATTTCAGGTTTACTTTGACTCTCGCTGTGGAAGGCGTTCAGTTTTTAAGCATTTTTTCAATCTAGTTCGTTGGTTTCTATAAACTAGGTTGGGTCCGTCGCGTCAGGGCGTCAGAGCCGTCAGAGCCGTCTATGCCGTCAGAGCCGTTCCCTTGACGATGCGTGCTCTGTTACCTTCTTATGCACGTCCGCAGAGTTCGCAAATGGCGAGGCGAGGTGGAGACGGAGAGTGGAGCGAGTTAGCGCAAATGCAGACGCAGATGAAAAGCAGGTAGGCAGTCTTGATTCTCTAAATGAGAAATTAAGACCGATTTGATATTCCACACAAGATGCACAGCAAAATGGCTAAATGCATGTTACTCCCTCAAGGCAAACAGAACATCCCCTATGATCTAAAACTAATATCACCCTCTCCTTCACTCAAAGCGAAAGATGCCATCACAGTTTATAAAAATGGCAACATCCTTATCCAAGCAGCGGGCAATGACTTACAAGCTTTTGCCTCACCCTTCAGCAATCTGAAATGGCAAGTAGTTGCTCCAGCAAATCCTCCTTCTCAACCGTCTCATACCCAAACTCCTAACCATTACCTTAATCCAACTAATAGCACTCAAAGAACTACACCCAAAAGTAATAGTAGCCCTGCAGTCCTCACAGCTTCATGAAGGCTCCAACCAGCCACAACATAGCCTACAAGAGACACAGCATCATACTCAGACCCCTAACCACTACACTAAACCGACTGACACAGCACAAAGAACTACACGCAATGATAGTTGTAGCCATGCAATCTACACAGCTGCTCAGAAACTCCAGCCAGACCCTTCTACAATCAGCCATTCCAGACAAGAAGCAACTAACCAACAACAGAAAATAGGGCAGAAACAAAGAAACATTCTCTTGACAAAGAGCAGGAGATTGAATCAAAAACTCAGTCAGTTCACAAAAATTCACTCACACAGTACGATAATGCAGCGTGTCAATGCTTAGCACACAAACCTCAAGTTAACCAAATCAATGAGAACTTGCAACTAATCAGGGAAGACATAGACTGGGTGCAAGAGAAAGTCATCAAACTTCTACTCACACTAGAAAAGATGCACACTTCCACTGCCAAGAGCACTGACTCCCCTTCTAGCAGAACATCTATATACAGCAGCAGGCTCACCACTCCCTGATACAACATGCTTCACAGACCAAGAAGAACAAAAAATAATCTCAGAAGATGAGATAAGAACTGTATTAATATACTATTAGGGCACACAGAAAACCTCCCTTGAAACTACATCCAACATCAACATATCCAACTACAAAAATCGGAGACCCAACCCACTACAAATCAATCACAGCAAACTGATCCCTATAACAACAAACGCAATGTCCACCACAACAACTCACAAAACAGTGACAAACCTGAAATGCATGCTACACAATTGCAGAACAAATGCAAAACACTCAACCGATATAGCAGATGTGATTATTTTTTTTGCCACCACCAGTAAAATACATTTATACAGTTACATCCTTAAAAATACCAGAGGAAATATTACCTATCATAAATAAAGTAAGAGAGAGAACTCAAACCATCTTGCAAATACTTTGTTACAAGACGTAAAATATCATATTGAACTATTTTTAATACCCCGGGAGGCCCTAGATTGTTAAGATGTGACTAGATTTATTTCGGTTTTGGCTTTACAGTTATTTATAGGAACCCAGGCAAGATTCCCTCATTTTCAAGCCCTCCATAATGTCCTCACATATAAACCCTTTTCGAGATGATAAATAGCTAAAAGCCATGAAAGCCACTGCTGAAATGTGTTTGGGGGGCGGGGCAGGATTCACCCAGGCTGGTGAAATACAAATTCTTACTACAGCCATGGCTACGAAGATAAACTCACGTTGTACCAGTGGTGCTCCTATCTTTCTGACCCCAAATAACATCAAATCAGTTGTGAGTGTTGTTTGAATCCTCAAAGTTTGTGTTAAAAATTCTTCTATAGCCCTCTTCAGAGGCTCTAGAGCCGGACAAGAAGAAACGTGAACAATGTCAGCATCAGCAGATGTGATCTTAGCATTTGATCTAGACATTCTCTTCCTAACTGAACCTGGCTAAACTCAACAGCAACCCCAATACTAGACCTCCTCATTCCCCCAGAATTTTCTATCTCTTGTTGTGACCCCAAATTAAACCAGGACGGAGCTCTCGCTATCATTTACAAAAATTCCCTATTCATAAATCTACTCCCACTAGAAGATACATTGTCATTTTAACTCATGGAGCTGCAATGAAGCTTAGTAAGAAACTGCTAGCAAAAACTCTCCTTTTATACCATCCGCCAAGTGACAACAATGTCTTCCTGGTGCAACTGAGGGAAACAATCACATTCAATGCTGCTTCACTTTCTAATACAATATTATTAGGAGACTTCAACTTGCAGTGGAACAATGACAAAGACCCCACAGTGGCTGCACTCAGCAACCTGCTCCAGGACATCAACATGATTCAAGCTCGCAAGGGACCATTCCATAACAAAGGTGCCACTCTTGACCTCATCATCGCGAATCTGGGATCAGTAGACATGATAGACATCACACCACCTGACTGGTCAGACCACCATAAAATTATTTTCCAAATATCTACACAAGAAAATAAAATAAAGGGACAAATGAGATAGGCAAAAACCTGGACGAAGGATTATAGCTGCGTAAACAGAACTAAATTGGTGGGGGTGCCAAACCTCCTTGGCACCTCGGGCTGACCAAACATCGATGCTAGAACTGATGCACCTCTACAATAGCAATATGACTGACATGGTTCAGAAGGGTGCTCAACTACGTCTAACAAGGCAAAAGATAAAAGCGTCAGTAACGTGGTTCAACCAATTCAGTAACATTGAAAGAAGAAAACTCAGACATACAGAATGACAATGGAGGAAGGAACCAAACACTACCCATCTCGAACAGTTGAGAATGCAAAGAATCTCATGCAAAAAAGCTATCCTAAAAGGCAAAACAATAGCAATGAGATCTCAACTGGACTGAGCGAAGAACAGGCATAGAAAACTCTTTGAAATAATAAAATAACAGGCTAACGTCCAGAACTCACAATTGCAAACAACTCAACGGACATCTGCAACACCTTCACAGCTTTCTTCAAAAATAAAATCACAACCATAAGCAACTCTATTCCCAGCCAAACTAATGCCCAACCTAGTGAATTCACCAACCACACTCTCACAACACACGAAAATAATTTGGACCAACACACCCAAACTCTCCCTAGGAAACACTGAGCCTTCTGGAACAGTTTCAGATCTCTAGCAGAGATGGAAATCATGAAAACTATTTAGTCTATGAAACCAACCACACGCTTCGATGATTCCATTCCCTCCCACATACTGAAAGAGATCCTACCAGCAATCGCCCCTTGTGGATGAAAATTGTGACTGCATCTCTCCAATGAGGAGCCCTAGCAGAAAGCCTGTAGATGGGCCAAGTATCTCCCCTGCTAAAAAAAAACAGGCACGGACCAGATAGACTTAAATACCTTCCGACCGGTACCCAGCCTACCTTTCGCAGCTAAACTAGTAAAAAAATGTGCCAATGATCAGCTAGGAGAACACATCTAGAATTTTACCTACTAGACAACCACCAATCAGGCTTTAGACCTGGTCACAATATTGTGGTTGCCATTCTAAACATTTTACATGATAATCAAACTTCACCAGGCCAAAACATATCCTGTCTCCTCATACTTCTGGATTTATCAGAAATGTTTGACACGGTCAGCCACTAACGACTCAGAGAAAATCTTGAAGTCAGAATGAGACTATCAGGAGCCGACCTTCACTGGTTTAATGCCTTCTTGCCAAACCGACATAAAAAATAAAAATTGGTGACTCTCTATCTGATATAGCAGACATCGACAGGGGAGTCCCACTAGGATCTACAATTTCACCAACGCTTTTAAATCTATACATGGAACCACTCACTGAAATCCTTAAACAATCAAAAATCTCATACCACATGTATGATGACAACACATAACTCTACATCAATCTCTCCTCACAAGATGATATCCGGACACTGGATGATACATTAAGGAAAACACAGGACTGGTTGACAAACAACCATCTAAAACCAAATCCACTGAAAACCAAATTAATTCTCTTCTCCCCACCCCTTAGACCTCAACAACCTCAATCATGGTCCCCTAACATTAAATCGCTAAACTGCACCCCAACCTTCTGCAACTCCATAAAATCCCAAGGTATTACAATAGCTTCAAATCTAAACATTCAAGCTCACATACAAGCTGCAACCAGAAACGCTAACCTACATCTGCACCTTCTGAGGAAACTAAAACCCTTCATACCACCAGACGACCTCAAAGCGGCGATACAATCTCTAGTGCTTTCAAAACTGGATTATGGGAATGTCACTCTCTTATGTCTACCTAAAGCCAGCGTAGCACCAATGAAAGAGACAATAAATCAAGAGTCTTAACAGGTACATGCCACTATGATCGCATTTCTCAAACACTCAGAGCGCTCAACTGGCTGCCAGGTGCAGCCAGGAAAGAACTGAAGGTAGCTTGCATAACACACAAAGCTCTACACAATTCTGGTCCTAAATACTTCGTGAATAGAATCAGGCTATCAGATGGGGGAATGAACTCAAGAAATGCTAAATCCCTCATATTAGAACTCACCAGGTTCTAAAAAAGGAAAACACATGGTCGCTGTTTTGCAGGATCGGCTCTAAAATTTTGGAACACCGCACCACCCTCAAAGAGAACAATGACATCTATCAAGATCTTCAAGAAAGAAGTTAAAGCCTTACTACTAGAAAAACATGTGTTCTAGGAGAACTGTAACTCACTCCCTTGTATATTGTACCCTATGGTTCTGGAAACTGCTCTCTGAATACTCTGTACAGCATATCATTTGTAGGGCTCCAGGTTTAATTGTATTTTTTTACATTTCCGTCTGTATTTAGCTATAATTATTTTTTGGTCATTTTATCTCTATCCACATTTATTTTTGTCACAAGCAAAAAAAAAAGGCGCTGCAGCTAGTATTTAGTCACATTTATTTAAATAGACAATGCGCACTTGGTTGTTATAAGTTTAGATAGATTTACCCAGATGGGTAAATGGGTTACTGCTTTTAACAAAGAGATCCTTTTGTTACTCGCAGTTCATAAATTGTAAGCCTTCAAATATTGAACAGTGAGCTATGAAGGACATGTGGCTCTTACACCTTGTAACCGTGACTGTCTTATGGAACATATCCTACACATTGATTTACACGCATGTGATTTATTGTCAAAGTATAATGTGTATGTGTGATGTAAAGTGCTCTGACACCCAGCATTGGGATGAGTAGCACTGTAGCTCTATAAAGAATTATAACAAAATAGTAGTATTTAAATTGCTATTTGTGCAAATACTGGGACAGACCAACACATCTAACATTCCTACAATGTATACATATCTCTTGGATTCAGGGACTGAACAAAGTCAAAAGCATGCCTCTCTAACGTACCGGTGAAGTGATAAGCTGGTTGCATTTGTTTTCCCTAAATTGCTTTTAGGTGTGCATCTATCCCCCATGCTCCTACCCCTCCCCTACACTCCTCAATAGCTCCCAGGCAAGATACTCCAACAAAAGAAGGGCCTGATAGCTCCTTAACGTCGGCCGTTGTTATGGGCCAACTGAAATCCAATAAGCCCCCTCCCTGCCTGCACCGGACAGACTTGTCCAAGTAAAAACCCTGCTGCAGGAGGTCAATGCCGCACTATTTATTTCATCTGATGGGAGAAGCGTTTCGTCTCAGGCAGTAGCAAAGTGCCTGATGCAGGACTTAAAATTGAGCTCTGTTAAACACACCTGGCAGCCAGGTCTGCTTGACCAAGGTACACACCTGCGCTGCGCCTTGACCCAGGACTACTGTGAATGCTAACCACAGGTGAGGGGGCTAGGTGTGACCAGCTATGGTTTTTTTTTTTAAAACTGTATATGTGAGATAACACTCCCAGGCATACAATTAAGGAAATGGCACACTAGATTGAGGCAAACACACAACTAATTCAATATGAAAAAATACATTTTTAATATGATAGAAACATATAATAAAAATCAATACTATGATCCAAATTGATAAAATAACATTGTACTAATACATATGTTGTCACAATAAAAAGTATTATAAGAAGAACAGATGGTTTCCTGTCGACGTGTTTCGACATACACACTATGCCTTCATCAGGACTTTAACTATCATATTTCTGTGAAAAAAGGATTATAGAAAATGTTTTATTACATGGTTCCTTCATTCTGTAACAAGATGATTGAATCAGTTTCAGTTTGCCAAAAAATTCTATTGCCAAATATTTTTCCCAAACCTGATATACTGCTCAATAGTTTAATGCCTGTATTCTTATCAAGTACCTATGCATTACTTATTTTCCAAAAACAACACAAGTGGAACATGCATGTCTTCAACATAGCACCACATTTGATATAATGTAAACGATGGTTATGTATAAATTTCTTTCTTATTCATATATAAGTTTGACATTTCCTATTTATACATGATAGCTGAATGCAATAGTCGCAACATCAGTCATTGACAGTTCATCATTATACTTGGAATTTTATTAATGATTTATCTACAAAAACAACCATTTAATTAACATGAAAAGGAGTAAGAAATTATAGCATGGAAACTATAGCATGGAAAATAGGAAGAATTTAAGTATAGAGATACAGGTAGAACCATTAGGAGAGGAAACTAATCCTATAATCTATTTATGAACTAAGAGTACTGTCAGGGTAAAGGTTCAACATTAAAATACATCCTTAATTTAAAGTTAAGTATCGTTCCTACTTGGTATCCTACTTGTCATTTCTTCTTTTCAAGCCAGATGTTCACATACTTGAGAATAGGTATATTATGTGGTTCACTTAACAGATTTCCTACTGTATTAATATTCATATAAGGCTAAGTTTTCTTGTTCCTGAGTAAGGACATATCCCACATTCAGAGGTCTAACTTCAAGAAAAATGCCTTGTCGCATTCACTACCTATACCAGATTCTTACCTTTTAAAAATTGTAGAGTTGTTTTTAGACTGGTATAAAATTTGATGGACAAATTTCAAAATTCCAAAATTAGTTTGTCGAACATCTGCGGGTAAAAAGACGATAATTCAGGGCCTGACTTTCACATTTCTAAGTTAAATTTTTTTTATTTGCTTTAACTAGTTTTTGTTAACACTAGCACAGTTTCAATCCTAATTTATTGACCATATGCAGTCTATAAGTTAAGGTTTATCCTTATGACTGCAAGAAGACAATTTTGTTCCCTGCATAGCAATTGCCTATACACACACACTGTTATTAAGTAATTAATCATCTCACGGAGTCCAGCAACATTCTATTTACATAGAGATATAACCTCTCTTACCATTATTTTCGAGTGGATTCTAATACCACGGGAAACGGAACAGCGATATCTTCAAGTTAAAAATTTATTTCGGAGTTTTTTCTACAAACATAAAACGATAGAAAGTCACAAACCCACAAAATATACATGTTAAACCTTAGATCAATGTTTTCTCGCGCACCTAGGCTTACCTAAAGTGTAAAGCGTTTTGCCGTGATGATTCCAATTCAAACTAAACGTATCGGGAAGGGTTGTATTACTTATTCGGCCATTCTCAAGAGTCGTGTGCACGATATCTCTGATTTAATGAAAGTAAAGAGAGGGGCTAAATTTTAGACATAATATAGCCTGACTTGATTTAAACAACTGATTTGGCGGCGTTGCTTTCTTACCCATAGTGGCACGTTAGTACGATGATTCAAAACGGACGGATGCTGTTTTTATTGTTTCAGGGATTCTAGCCCATACATACGGTACATCTAGATTTTTAAAGGATGGGAATGGAAACTATCAGTCATTTTGCAAAGAGCTGCTTAATTTCTACAGAAATTACTTAAGGGCTGGGAAAGTGACTCGCTTACCGGTAAATGCACAAAGGTGGGACGTGTCTGCATACACCTTCTAACGCTTCCGTTTTCCACACAAATAACATCGCGCTCATTTTCTAGAGTCCTTATATAAGAAGGATGTCTATTGGTTCACCTCTTATTACTCAAATTCTTAAAGGGAAATGATCCCGTTGTTTTGTTGGACGCTTACGCAAAATGGCGATTGTTTATTTACATACATACGTTTTTTTATTTTTCTTATATCACGCTGCATTCTTTTCTAATTTTATTTCTTGAGCACGACAGACAGCTTTATTGTTCACAAACCAGTCTTTCTAGATTATATGGTATTTCCGGTTAAATTGCGTTCTATGTGCTATATTTAGATTGAATTCTATGTGCTATATTTAGATTTTACTCCTATCTTCCAGACACAATTAAGGCGCTTTATTATTCACAAACCAGTGTTTCTGCATTTTAAACTATATCTGATTAGGTTACAGAATCGCATTTTCCCACGGTAAATCGTTATTTAACCCATGAGTGAAAGTTTCAAGAGTACTCTCATTAAATCAGAGATATCGTGCACACGCCTCTTGAGAATGGCCGAATAAGTAATACAACCCTTCCCGATACGTTTAGTTTGAATTGGAATCATCACGGCAAAACGCTTTACACTTTAGGTAAGCCTAGGTGCGCGAGAAAACATTGATCTAAGGTTTAACATGTATATTTTGTGGGTTTGTGACTTTCTATCGTTTTATGTTTGTAGAAAAAACTCCGAAATAAATTTTAAACTTGAAGATATCGCTGTTCCGTTTCCCGTGGTATTAGAATCCACTCGAAAATAATGGTAAGAGAGGCTATATCTCTATGTAAATAGAATGTTGCTGGACTCCGTGAGAGGATTAATTACTTAATAACAGTGTGTGTGTATAGGCAATTGCTATGCAGGGAGCAAAATTGTCTTCTTGCAGTCATAAGGATAAACCTTAACTTATAGACTGCATATGGTCAATAAATTAGGATTGAAACTGTGCTAGTGTTAACAAAAACTAGTTAAAGCAAATAGAAAAATTTAAACTTAGAAATGTGAAAGTCAGGCCCTGAATTATCGTCTTTTTACCCGCAGATGTTCGACAAACTAATTTTGGAATTTTGAAATTTGTCCATCAAATTTTATACCAGTCTAAAAACAACTCTACAATTTTTAAAAGGTAAGAATCTGGTATAGGTAGTGAATGCGACAAGGCATTTTTCTTGAACTTAGACCTCTGAATGTGGGATATGTCCTTACTCAGGAACAAGAAAACTTAGCCTTATATGAATATTAATACAGTAGGAAATCTGTTAAGTGAACCACATAATATACCTATTCTCAAGTATGTGAACATCTGGCTTGAAAAGAAGAAATGACAAGTAGGATACCAAGTAGGAACGATACTTAACTTTAAATTAAGGATGTATTTTAATGTTGAACCTTTACCCTGACAGTACTCTTAGTTCATAAATAGATTATAGGATTAGTTTCCTCTCCTAATGGTTCTACCTGTATCTCTATACTTAAATTCTTCCTATTTTCCATGCTATAGTTTCCATGCTATAATTTCTTACTCCTTTTCATGTTAATTAAATGGTTGTTTTTGTAGATAAATCATTAATAAAATTCCAAGTATAATGATGAACTGTCAATGACTGATGTTGCGACTATTGCATTCAGCTATCATGTATAAATAGGAAATGTCAAACTTATATATGAATAAGAAAGGAATTTATACATAACCATCGTTTACATTATATCAAATGTGGTGCTATGTTGAAGACATGCATGTTCCACTTGTGTTGTTTTTGGAAAATAAGTAATGCATAGGTACTTGATAAGAATACAGGCATTAAACTATTGAGCAGTATATCAGGTTTGGGAAAAATATTTGGCTATAGAATTTTTTGGCAAACTGAAACTGATTCAATCATCTTGTTACAGAATGAAGGAACCATGTAATAAAACATTTTCTATAATCCTTTTTTCACAGAAATATGATGGTTAAAGTCCTGATGAAGGCATAGTGTGTATGTCGAAACGCGTCGACAGGAAACCATCTGTTCTTCTTATAATACTTTTTATTGTGACAACATATGTATTAGTACAATGTTATTTTATCAATTTGGATCAATGTATTGATTTTTATTATATGTTTCTATCATATTAAAAATGTATTTTTTCATATTGAATTAGTTGTGTGTTTGCCTCAATCTAGTGTGCCATTTCCTTAATTGTATGCCTGGGAGTGTTATCTCACATATATTGTTTGCCCTGTCCCAGGATATTTATCCATAACAGGGGGTCCTTGTTTTGTCAAAAGTTTTACCCACGGTCATCCGTGTGGGACTATCCTTCTTTGTTTTATACATATACTGCTGCTCTTTATACCTATGCATTAGAATCCTGTCTTGATAATAGAAATTCTTCTTGTATATTGTCTTTCATCTATCCCCTATCCTTTCCAATCTTGCTCCTTAACGTTCTCCTTATCTAGAATTTCCATATGGCTCAAATGGAGACGTTTGGCTTCTCAGAAGAAGATTTTGCTACTCTGATAGGTATCTCTGTACCCGCTAGCGGTAGCTTTATGTCAAAACCACAGGGAAATAGTGATATAGCAAAGTTATCTAACCTGAAAAAGAAACTTATAAGGATAGAAGCTCATGGTGAGTTTATGCTCAACTACTTAAAAGCTGGAATTATTCCATTAGGATTATGAATTAGAAATATCCCAGGCCTATTTGTAGATATAAAATCCTTTTTACATAAGTGGAGCATGATAGCCAGCAGGTGCTCCAGGGATTTAATGATCCTAATTATAGCTACTTCTAAAGAGTTAGCATTGGATATAAAGAAGGAGATAGAGGAGCTAGAGAACACAATTAAAACATCTACAGTAATAGTAGAAGCTGACAAACAACTTGAGGCTTTGAATAATGATATTTTGTCCTTTGCTGTGTCATGTGCTTATCTAGGTTCCTGATCGATACTGTGACCTTATGCCCCTATTCGGCTATAAATCCATTTATTCCCTATATTGGCATAACCGTTCAAGTGCGATTTTCTGTAAAGTCATCTCTGGCCTCACACGAGCAGAGCCACAGAGCCACATTCCAGCATGACTCTCTGCTACTTCCTTTGCGACCAATTAGTGCAATGACAGAGCAGCAGTCACTATCTGATATTCCTAGATAACACTCCGAGTTCTTCAACAAGATAAAAACTTAGCAAACCTGGAAATCCCCGCTTGCTATGTTTTGATTAGTAATGGAACTCTAATGAGCAACTGATAACTATCACTTCCTAGTGACATCTTTAATTGACGTCTTATGTCCAGCAAACTTGCGTCAAACCCGGCACCTGTCAGGTATAAATATTACCAACGTTGCCTTAAGCAATGAGCGAACATGTTGCTGATGCCAGCTGCCTGCATGACCCCGTGTTGGTAAAAACTAGCACTCTGTCGCTGCAGCCTGCTATCCTGTGGTGGTGAAGCTACTGATTACCATTATCGCCGCTACAGCGCGACCTATGGTGCAGTACGCTTGAGGAGCCGTGCAGCCGTCCTCTGCGAAGACATCCAGCCCAGCTGCCCGCGGACGCTGTCACCCCTCCTTCCTCGACGCGCTGAGAGAAGCCGCTGCCTTTCTCGTGCAGAGAAATCCAGTCCCGGCGCTTCCAGTTTACCCTCGCGGGTGACTGGGATATCGAGAGAGACCCCTGAAGGAGATACCAATCCTCCATCATTCTATTCAGAGGTATGGTGTTGACTAAACCCTTAGACGAGAATTCTTGAAACAAACCTTGGCAAAACCAACTTAACTTAAGCTACTTACTTACTCCCCCTTCTCACGTGTTAGGCTTAGGTCAGGCACACTGGGGTAGGCTTAGTTAGAAGCACCAGTTGAGTATGTTAGCCTAATGTATATATGACTGTATATATGTTTTATTACTTTTAAACCATTGTATGGCTAAGAAACCATATCAATGCTTTTACAGTTCTATTTCGCTATTCTTATCTTACTGTACGTACTTTTTACAATAACAGTTATTGCAATTGTGGCAATACATTTCTCTTGTATGAGAAGAAAGACTGTTCAATAAATATTAACCTTTATTGATACACGCCCGTCTCTCTATTCTCTACATACTGTGAAAGTAAACTGCACTAGACTGACTGAGTGAAATCTGTGTCTATTGTTTCACACGACCCTAGAGATCGACTCTTGATCTGAGGAGCAAAGTTGTCATGTTGCACGGTTGTTGGAAAGCTGAATCCCTTCTTGTCTGTGCCAAGGAAGCTGATCACTTCCTATGCAGAGAAGAAAGTTTCCAGTGACCTCTGAGCTAGTTGGTAACACAACCCAATTAAGTTTAGCATAGTCAGTGGAGGCCTGGAATATCCGCAGTTCCACGTCGATACTACTGTTTATGTTATTCCAATGCGCAGGGCCTAGTGGGAAACTAGGAACTACACTACATGGCGCCCAACGTTTGGTAAGGCGATAAACTAACGCAAGACTTGTAGAGTAACTCAGTCGTGCATATTTCACACCCCTTTCTCCCTTAAATACTCCAATAGACGTCTGGAGTGGGTGAAAGGTTAAAATCCGCCCGACCTTAGTAGGAAGAGATTCCTATGTAAAGCTCTGGTTTATTCAACGTTGAAGGATACAGTGTTCCAAAATATTGTGCATCTAATCTTTGTCTCCTTGGAGACCTACTCTGCAAAAACTGCATTTATACAATGTCAGTAGAAAACAACGGCACCACTGGGGCCGCAGCAGATGCGACTCAGCAAGGTCCCGAATACACAGACCCGGGTGCTATTATCATCCCGGTCCAGTTAAGAAGATCTATAACTTTAAAACTTATAGAACACGGACTGACACCTCAAGGTGGTACAGTAATTTTCGTGATAGAGGCTCACGAGTATCGGCAGACAGAGGTATTCTATTCATGGATAAACTTTCCAGCGGTAAACGCTATAACACAAGAGTTTCACTATTACAAAATAGAGGAACCTCCGGGAGAGTACGCTCCTTTTGAGGAGATTGAAATCCCACTTAAATTTCAAGAGCACCTGCTCTGGTTTAATGGCGCCCTAAAACACAATGATCACATAACCAGGCTCGGTCCACTAGGTAGACCAGGAGCCACGTGGCCGGTTCTAGCCAGCTACACACCACATCCTGACATTATAAAAATGTCTAGAGAAGAGCTGTTAGTACAGCTAAACACATTAATAAAAATACATAGGCAATTAGTCCAATATGTAATACGGACTGCAACAGTCCAGCCAGCTGTTAATTCACACCAGCTGACCCCTCATCAGGGGAACACAAATAAAATTACACCACAGATTATACAGTCATGTCTTGGTAAAACACCCGTAAAACGGGAACAAATTCCTTTCTGGTTAGCCCAGAAAATCACTCAAATAGAGGCAGTATTTCCTGATACTACCCCTATTGAGAAACACAGAATCTTGACCATCTGCCTTCCTATGGGAATCGCACCACACGTGGAGGACTGCGACACTTGGGGTACAGTCTTTGCTTCCATTTACACAAAAACACACGGTGTTCCGTCTATGGCGGTAATACCAGACGTGCTAAAACAGATTCAAAATGAATTCGGTCCAGAACCAGCTTTAAATCTAGGTATGAAATTACTGAAAGACTTCAAGCAGGTCACGGCTATATTATTAGCCAATGTAAAGGGAGAAGCAGCATCTGTGGCGATTCGCCAGAAGTTGAGGGAAACAGATATAAAAGATCCTGTTGAGCTTGCCAAAATCATAGAAAAATGCTATGAAGAATTAGGTAGAGACAGCTTGGGTGGGAAACCAGTTAAGCCCCAACTGCTCGAAAATCCAGAAAAATTATTTATTAAAAATAATTTAAACACTCCTAAAAAGAGCTGGGATGGAAATAAACAATCCACTCCCAAGGAAAAAGTTTTCCAGTCCAGAGGAAGGTCTCCTCGACGGAGGGAGAGAACTCCGACTCGAGAACGCCAGTCTCCCCAACGGGAGCCCTCTGAGAAAAGATATAACCTTAGAAATAGGGATAATCTGAAAAAACCTGATAGATATCAAAGTATTGATACACGTCCCTCTCGATCTCTTCCACAGAATTCGGAAAGAAGAGGACGGTCAGACCCAGGAGAGCACACCAAGTCCAAAGACAAGGAACCTGCTCAAAATAAGAAATCTCAATTTCAGAAAAAGAAGGTAGCCAGTATTAGAGTAATCAACCATGCCGAGAATACTGAGGACACAGTTGAAAAACGGGGAGTGGGCATTGACAATGTTGGACAGTGCAGCAGAGATCAGTATAGCGCGCAAGATCTTGATGAGTCATCTGGAGACAGTGGACACAAATGAATACATTCAGGTTGAAACTGCCGACGCCAGACTTAGCGAGCCCCATAAAATATACGAAATAACATTGCGTATAGAGTGTGATAAGACTAGGAAAATTAGGGGTCTATTTTGGGATAAGCTCTCAAAAGGCTATGATATTCTGTTAGCTGAAAAAGATTGGCCCCCGGAGTTTGTCAGGGAGTGCCCTCGTGGCGAAGAGGTAATTATGCCTGCCTTCTCGAATCACATACCGATTCACAAAAAATACACATATGCAAGGAAATGGGCAGTAGCCCAGGCACCTGCATTGTATAAAAATCATGTAGGATGGGATGAGGATTCTACGCCTCACAAAATCCAACTAAAAAGTGAACCAACTGCCCAACGGCAGTATCCCATAAAGCAAGAAGCTAAAAAACAAGTCAGGGAGATCTTAGATCAACTTGAGTACCAGGGGGTGATTGAAACTTGCACCTCTCAAATGAACAATCCTTTGTTTCCTGTCTCCAAGCCAGACAATTCATATCGTCTAGTTTTGGACTACAGACACCTTAATACATGTTGCAAAACTTTTGCAGTACAAAACTCGCATAGTGCAGCCCTAATGAATAACATAGTTAGGAAAAAATACAAAACGACATTAGACATTTCTAATGGTTTCTTTTGTCAAAACATTGCACCAGAAAGCAGATACTTGACCGCTTTCTCCGCATTTGGGTCACAGAAAAAATTCTGTCGACTCCCACAGGGGTTCAAGAACAGCCCAGGACTATTCTCAGCTAGGGTAACAGAGTTACTACAAATCTATGATGATGAAGCATTATCTTACGTAGATGATATTTATCTCACAGACGACGACTTGGATACTCACTTGAAAAGAGTGAACACCATTATACTTGGGTTCGCAGCAGAGGGTTACAAATTCAACTTTAAAAAGTCCCGAATTGCCCATCTGACAGTCCTGTTCTTAGGGTACGAATTATCAAGTGAAGGGAAAAGCCTAGCGGACAACTTCTTATAGAAGTGCGCTGTACTCCAAGCTCCAAAAACGCTGAAGAATTTACAATCAATACTAGGTTTTCTGAATTTCGGAAGAACTTACATACTAAATTACGCAGAGAGGGTTAAACCTCTCTACGAACTAATAAAACCTGATTTAAAACAAATCAATTGGACTCAAAAACACACAGAAATTTTGAGATCACTGCAAACAGACATGTTAGCAAAAACAAAATTAGATACACGTGACAACACGATCGATCTTGTAATCCGAGTCATCCCAGGAAGATGCGGATTCACGTACCTGACCTCTAATGAGGGAGAAAAGGTACCAATTTCAATTAAATCTCACTTGTACACACAAGCAGAAAAAACATTCAGTCGCACAGAAAGAACTGTGAACGCAGTGCAAATCGCATTAGCAAATGAACGAGAACTAGCACACGGCAAACGGATTAATATCCTTACAGCGGAATCCGCCTTCGAGGCGCTATTCAGCCCAGTAAACCTGCCTACAGTGTCACTGGATCCAAAATGGATACAGTGCATAGATTCTCTAGGAGCGGAAGACGTGAAATACTATTTCGCCCCGCAATACGAAGAACTGAATGATTTAGAATATGAAGAAGAATATCCTCTGCCAATCGAAATCCTGCCTCTCCCACAATACGCATGTATAATCTATACAGATAGCTTTGTACAGCATTTCAACGTAGAGAGAAAATCCTACGATGCAGCATGTGCGATTATTAAAGGTCGTTGGCTGTGCGGTAAATTCAGACCGAAAGTAACAAAAACTGAATCAGTAAAGTACTGTTCGGTTCAAAGAACTGAAATCAGGTCTTTAAAGATGGCGCTAGAAAATGCAGAACGCGAATTCCCCACACTTATCGTGTGCGATTCTCATTTTTGCGTCAATTCTTACAACAACAAACTGCAGAGTTGGATCGAAAACGACTACAAAGATGACACAGGTGCCACAATAAAGCATAAATTGCTTTGGAAACAAGTAGCTCTTTTACACAAAGAACTACAAAAGACTCACGTGATTCACGCACAGAGTCTTCAACGTGATGGCGTTCACGTTGCAGGGAATTCATTGGCTAATACAGCCACCACGGAAGCAACTAAACCGGCTTCCGTAGCCACAAAAAAGCGTACAGATAAGTATATAGACGGGGAAACCATGCTAGCAGTAAAAACCACCGTAAAAGGCGACTGTGCAGCACTACCCGTAAACTATCCACTCAATTATGCATACATAATCGATGCAAACTCCGTTCCTTTTGCTCGAATCCCTGGAGTGGGGGATAGAGTAATTCCAAACAGGAGCAGGAGGGGCTTCCTCCTACTGGAAGCACACATGGGGTTGGGTCTGAAACACCAAACAATCAAAGCCTCTCTGAAAGAATTGCAATCAGAGTACTGGTGGCCAGGAATGAGTATAGATATTCAATGTTTTGCTCAAAATTGTGAAGACTGCAACAGAGATCGCAGTAATGAACAGGCCAGTGTAGTTTCAGGATCCCTTCTAGACAGCATAAGGCGGTCTATCTGCGCAATCAAAGAAGAGAAGCGCGTCCCAGTGTACAACGTTTAAGACGAAATGCACTTAAAAAATGAGGCCACCAGCACTCGGCTGACGCCTAGAACGGTTATAAAAGATTTGCGAGTCTTTATCGGCACATACGCAATTACCACGTTCCATTCTGACCAGGGTCCTGCTTTCAGCTCTCGAGCCTATAAGGAGGCCATGGCTAGCATGGGAAATGGGTTGTGGTATTCTTGTCTGTCGCACAAGTGTGGTAGAAAGAAAAAGCCGGGACATAAAGCAATCTATAACAGCGAAGGTATTAGGTTCAGGCGCTGGGTGGGTCAAACATTTAATAAGTGTCCAGACTAGTCTTAACAACATGCCAAGAAATTCTCTAAAAGGTTTCAGCCCATACGAACTATTGTTCGGAATAAGAATGAACGTTCAGGACCTCGATAGTCAGATGTCAGTGGTACAAAAAGAAACAACGCAGTTTGAAGTAAAAGACCGTTTGGCTGTTTTACAGGAACTGAATGAAACAAGAAAATCATTAAGCAACATAAAGTTAAAGCAACAGCCAAATACCACTGACGAGGCACCACCCGCAACAGCCCCAGCAAGGCCTGTCTGGATTCCAAAGATTGGGGATCTAGTCAGAGAAAAGATCGCGGTTAAGAAGGAATTTGGGCCTTCTTACAGAAAAGCAGTACCTGTCTTAGCAGTCACCGGAACAAGATCAGTTGTGCTACCGCCCCTTGCTGGTAAAAAGGAGAACAGAGTCGTGTCCATCGACCTGGTAAAACCACAAGCATGTGGCCTATAATCAACAGTAGGCCCAGTGGACTCCCAAGAAACAACAGAATACCCAAACTTGCAACAATCCAAGAGGTTCAAACTGAAAGACTCATCACATTCGATCAGCCTGCAGTGCACAATGAAGGACTATGCAATAATGCCATGGAACTCGTGCCTCTTGAAACACAGATTGAAACAGTTCGTCAAGAAACAACACCAGTCTACAATGATGTGGCATCAGAAAGTGCTACCGAGAGACAGATTGAAAGAACAATCCCATCAATTGACAGAACTGCCTCTGGTTATTTCATCAACTTCGACAACTTCTCTGAAGATTTAAATGACCCGGAAGTGATGCCAGAAACAAAAAAGTCTTTTAAAGAAAAAGCGACGGAACTCTTTCATCAACTGAAGGAAATCTACCTAATTTCCCCTTGGCTAGAGTTCTGGTTCGGTCTAGGTGTATTTTTCCTCCTGCTTTGGCTCATCATGGTACTATGTTTGGGAAAATTCATTGAAGGAAAATATATTACAATGGACACAGCAAGTCAGAACATCAACCTAGTCCTGAAACCACACAGATCATCCCACGTGAAGAAAAGAGAACTGTCAACAGTAAATGTCACAGCAATTCCAATACCTGGTGGGGTAGTATGGGAGAAAACAGACTATGAGATCTATGGTCCGGTTGAAATCCTGAAGTATCCTCATCAACTAAAGGTTTCCTTAAGTGACTTTGTGACACCAAGTACATTCTCTGATGATTGGGACTTTAACAGTATTAATGACATGATGTCTGATTTAGTAATGTCAGCTAGATTCACAGATCATGATTATTTACAAGGTTCATCTAGTTATGAGCAGTTATTCTGTTACACCCACTATGGGGATCATTACTTGCATAAATCTGCACAGCCTAGAAATGTTTTTATGTATAATCAATGGGAACATTGTTCTACACCACCTAAAAGCAGTTCTAAAGCATTTTTTGAGAAATTCAAATATTTTTCAGGGTTTAACACCAGTGATGCAGAAACGTTTTATTATAAACTGTTAGATAAAACAGGAATGAAAACAATGCTGACAAATTCTAAATTGATATATTCAGAAGCATTTTATGACAAAATGATGACATTTGGTTTTGATTATTGGAAAAATAATATTGAAACGAAATCAATTTGGGGTACAAAAGATTGGCAGGTGCAAGGCATAGAAGCACTATTTAGAACCTGCATGATACCAGAACAAATGTTATTTCTAAATGACACTGTACACCAAACATCTTGTCTTGGCCTAGCTAAGAACAAAGACCTTAAAACACCGTCTATACCAAAGCCAATAGCTGAGAATACAACTGCAGATAATGAGTTAGACGTGTCACACATTTTACATTTCAACAGAACACATCCTGATTGGAAAAAGTGGTTAATCTGGCCTACAGACACAAATAGCTGTCAAGATAGATTCCTGAATAAAACACAGGGTTTAAAAATGACCAGATTAGACTCGAGATATTCCCAGAGACAACATCCAGGAATTATAACCACATACAGTGTAGGGAAACTCTGCCTAGAATGGCTAACTACATCCACACTGGCTGAAATTAAGCAACACTTGTCTTTATTAAAAGATGGTGCTGATTTGCGCGATTTCATTTTTGGACCACGCAAACAGCGTCAAAAGCGTTTCATAGCGACCAGCATCTATGCTGCTTACAACGAGGCTTGGAAAGTAAAGCAAATTGAAACTGCTGAAAAAATACGAGAAATTGATCGTATTAATTTGGAAAAATCCCTTTCTGTGGTAGACAATGGGTTAATGACTCTGTCTTCCAGAATATATTCTTTGGACAATATTGTATCCTCTGCCTTTGATGTGATAGACAGAGATTTGCTAATGTTACAACATGGCCAGTCTCAATTGCGCTCTATTATAGAACTAGGCTGGACGCTGCAAAATCTTCGTTCAGGCTATGTGCCTTGGCGTCTGATAAACACAACGTCATTATTTTCCATTTTTAACCTTACTGATAAACAGATCAGTTTGGCACAGAAAGGAGCAGACTATACAATCTTGAGCATCGAGAAACTCGAGAGATTATCATTGACAATGTCAGAGAGCCCTGTCATTGAATGGATAATACACGGAATTATCACAATTCCGATAACAACTTTCCGCTTTAAAAAATGCCTTGAATACATACCTGCTGGCCAGTATGAACAATTGGGTAAGGGATATGTTAAATCCGAATGGAAATTACCATACACTCATTCTTGCTATAGTGACAGCGACAAAAATGTATTTCTTAGTGGTGAAAATTGTAAACACTCACTAAGCGGTATACTTTTGTGTCAGGGTATTAATTTACACGGAGCATGTGATGGCAATTCAAACAACCTCTCATGCCACCAGCTAGTCACACCTGCAACTCAGATAGAGCCCTTCTTTATGCAACTCGCAAACGGGAGTTACATTCTAAGAACGGATCACAGGTGCTGTGGCCTCGCGCCCGGAAAAAGTTATCTAGTAGAAGTAACATCCATGGTCAAATGCTGTATGCAAGCATTGTTTCCGAGCGGGCCTCCAGACATAGTGACTCCCCTCTGGCCTCGTCTGAATCTCTATTCTATACGAATTGATACATTAAGCAAAATGAAATCTGTGCTTTTACAGACAACAGTGCCTATAACGTCATCTAAAGAGACGTATGATCTTCTAGTCGCAAGGACGGCTACCGAGGTCCATGACCTTTTATCAACAAATTGCCCCGTGCATTTCGTACAAATGCTCGACCAACTCCTTAACATGTCTAGTGCTACAAGCATCCCAGGCATATTTAAGACAGTCTTTACGGGACTGCTAACACCCTTCCAGGCAATTTTGGGAATCTTTCCTAATTTTGTGCACTCCATCTTTGGTGGTATTCCACTATTTTTTGGACTCATCGCAGGGATTCTATTTTTGACCCTTCTGCTACGTTATGGCAAGCCTCGGCTCAGACATAGCTCCCATGGGAATGGAAGAAACAATCCTAGCAATGCGCTACAGGGACAGGATAACTAACGTCCTCGGATTGGCCAGGCTGAGAGATCTAAACATGACCTGGTTCCTTTCATTCAGACCAATATGGCAAAATTGCATTTTACCTGTGCTACGGTGTATGCTTTGCGGCGATGAATGCGTGTTGGACATCTGTCTTTCACTTCCATCGGCAGTACCAATGGACGTCGATACTTTGCTAAGTCCAATAACGGCTCACGCATTGTGTTGTCCTCAGCGGCTACCAATCCTGATGACGGCATTCGTGGAGACTCCTGTACTACAGCCAAGTGGTAACAGTGGAGCGAGTGACAAAAGCAACATCATCCAGGTACAACGTTCTGTGAGCAGGGCTGGTCCTGTCTTCGATGACAGCAATCATTCTCACACCTGCCAAGTTACAGCGCTATCTAATTTGGTTGAACTATCACCTGATTTTGTAGACCAATTCTTTGCGAGCCTGTCTGATACGATGTTCTCACCCACAGAGAAACAATAACTTTTGAAAAGCTTTCCGACACACAGCGTTCCCATGAACTCTGAATTCGGCCTTCAGTTTTGATCAACAAAAACTGCCAGGAGCTTTGGAAATATATTTTCTTTGAATTGGACAATTTTTTTCTAATATTGACCTTTTTTGGCACGAACAATTCTTTGCTTAACGTAGAAACTATTCTTAGAGAACAGAAGCTTCACACTTCTATTTCTAAAAACACATCTAGAGACATAACAACATAACACCAGCCTCTAGCACACATATTATTACAATGCATTTTTATGTGATGATTTATCTCGCATTTCTTCTGTCAGAGATACTTCATGTGTAATTCTTTATGCATAATCGTTCATTGATTTCATATGCAATAATTTTTGAATGATTACTATGCTTTTAAAACTACGTACAGTACCTAAATTCCATGTATTACAAGTACGCCTATTTCGAATGCATTTATGTATTTTGGGGTGGGCTATGTTACACCATGTTACACATGCATCTAATTGCTTAGTTTTAGTAATTTTGATGGACATGAATTCGTGGAGTGGGTGTCATGTGCTTATCTAGGTTCCTGATCGATACTGTGACCTTATGCCCCTATTCGGCTATAAATCCATTTATTCCCTATATTGGCATAACCGTTCAAGTGCGATTTTCTGTAAAGTCATCTCTGGCCTCACACGAGCAGAGCCACAGAGCCACATTCCAGCATGACTCTCTGCTACTTCCTTTGCGACCAATTAGTGCAATGACAGAGCAGCAGTCACTATCTGATATTCCTAGATAACACTCCGAGTTCTTCAACAAGATAAAAACTTAGCAAACCTGGAAATCCCCGCTTGCTATGTTTTGATTAGTAATGGAACTCTAATGAGCAACTGATAACTATCACTTCCTAGTGACATCTTTAATTGACGTCTTATGTCCAGCAAACTTGCGTCAAACCCGGCACCTGTCAGGTATAAATATTACCAACGTTGCCTTAAGCAATGAGCGAACATGTTGCTGATGCCAGCTGCCTGCATGACCCCGTGTTGGTAAAAACTAGCACTCTGTCGCTGCAGCCTGCTATCCTGTGGTGGTGAAGCTACTGATTACCATTATCGCCGCTACAGCGCGACCTATGGTGCAGTACGCTTGAGGAGCCGTGCAGCCGTCCTCTGCGAAGACATCCAGCCCAGCTGCCCGCGGACGCTGTCACCCCTCCTTCCTCGACGCGCTGAGAGAAGCCGCTGCCTTTCTCGTGCAGAGAAATCCAGTCCCGGCGCTTCCAGTTTACCCTCGCGGGTGACTGGGATATCGAGAGAGACCCCTGAAGGAGATACCAATCCTCCATCATTCTATTCAGAGGTATGGTGTTGACTAAACCCTTAGACGAGAATTCTTGAAACAAACCTTGGCAAAACCAACTTAACTTAAGCTACTTACTTACTCCCCCTTCTCACGTGTTAGGCTTAGGTCAGGCACACTGGGGTAGGCTTAGTTAGAAGCACCAGTTGAGTATGTTAGCCTAATGTATATATGACTGTATATATGTTTTATTACTTTTAAACCATTGTATGGCTAAGAAACCATATCAATGCTTTTACAGTTCTATTTCGCTATTCTTATCTTACTGTACGTACTTTTTACAATAACAGTTATTGCAATTGTGGCAATACATTTCTCTTGTATGAGAAGAAAGACTGTTCAATAAATATTAACCTTTATTGATACACGCCCGTCTCTCTATTCTCTACATACTGTGAAAGTAAACTGCACTAGACTGACTGAGTGAAATCTGTGTCTATTGTTTCACACGACCCTAGAGATCGACTCTTGATCTGAGGAGCAAAGTTGTCATGTTGCACGGTTGTTGGAAAGCTGAATCCCTTCTTGTCTGTGCCAAGGAAGCTGATCACTTCCTATGCAGAGAAGAAAGTTTCCAGTGACCTCTGAGCTAGTTGGTAACACAACCCAATTAAGTTTAGCATAGTCAGTGGAGGCCTGGAATATCCGCAGTTCCACGTCGATACTACTGTTTATGTTATTCCAATGCGCAGGGCCTAGTGGGAAACTAGGAACTACACTACAGCTGAATATCTTACAAAAAGAAAACAAGACAAATTCACGAAGGACAAAAGATTTTATACCTTGGAACGTACCTACCCCTATCTTAGAAAGTTTCTATAATACAGATAATCAACAAGGAGAAGCAAGCTACAACCAACAGAGAGTAAATAATTTTTCAGATTCCTCTGACCCTGAATCAGATAGTGATTCTAATTATCAGGATGAGGGCCACTATAACCCCCAAAATGGGCGCAGAAACATGCGCCAGCCTTTTTTGGGATACCGAGGTGCCAAACGGGGACGACAGAGAGTACGATTCCAACCACCGTCCCGGGGTCATCATCAGACATACCAACATCCCATAGAACCCCAACATTATCTGGAAACTCGCAGCAGACAATATCAGAGGCAGTGGATGTAATTCCCATCTTTAATCTGTCAAAACACAATCTAGAAACCTCAGATATATCTCTACTCTCTAAAGGTCTAACTTTTGTCCCACATGCCGCTGTAAATTTATTTGAACTCCATCAAGACCTTCATTCCTTTTTTAGGAAAATAAGGCTTCAAAAGTTCTTCATGGATAAAATTGACATAGATCAAGATAATACCAACAATAATATTGTGGCTCTACCCTCTACATTTACTCCATCATTGGACCAACTTGGTCCTGAGATGGCTATGTTTGAAAAAGTGGTTGTATCCAAACTGGAACAAGCACTTAGATATGTTCCAAAACCCAAATATAATATTACTAAAGAAGAGCACAATTCCTTGCAGAATCTTAAAAATAATAAATCTTTGATAATAAAGAGCAGTGACAAAGGAGGTGGCATTGTCCTCATTGATACCAATGCATATGAAACGAATATGTTAAATATGCTAAATGACCCTCTTTTTTATAAAAGAGTTACTAATAATCCAACTGATAGGGTAATTAAAAAAATTCATCAAATTACAAAAAGAGCTTTGGATCAAAAGATAATAAACAAGAAAGAATATGAATTTTTGAACAAATCACAAGGAAAAATAGCATGCATTTATGGGCTTCCAAAATTGCACATAATTCAACAAGATCCCCCCTACCGCCTCATCGTGTCCACGATCGGCACTCCCACCGAAGCCCTATCTAAATACGTGGACAACATTCTCAGACCATATATTTCATTGACCCCATCATATATTAAGGATACAGGGGCAATGATCTCCAAGGTAGAAAACTTACCATTTGACAATACCAGTGACCTATTGGTCACACTTGATGTGGAAGCCCTGTATAGTAATATTCCACAAGACGGAGCTTTAGAAGCCACTATGTGGTTTATTGACCTGCACCAAATACCCTGCAATAAGCATTTTAAATTTGAATGCCTGTCTATAGTTTTGCAGGAAAATGTTTTCCAGTTTGGGGACCAATTGTACCAGCAAATAAAGGGCGTGAGCATGGGGGCAGCCATGGCTCCGTCGATAGCTAATATATATATGGCCCGTTTTGAATCTCGCAATATCCAGAATGAAATGGCCCCTTTTTATGAGTCTGTTTCCCATTGGTACAGGTTCATTGATGATATTTTTTTCATCTGGACCAATGGGGAACAGACTCTGAGGGAATTCTTGGAGTGGATAAATCTTGCGGATGAGAATTTACGTTTTACGGCCCATATTGATGTAAATCGAGTTGAGTTTCTAGACATATATATTAGAAATATTTCAAATAAATTAGAGGTAGACCTATATTCAAAGCCCACATCTAGGAATACTCTGCTCCACTTCTCAAGTTTTCACCCCAGGAATCAAAAAGATGGTATTCCCTTTTCACAATTTCTCAGGGTGAGGAGAAATTGTACAAATATCAAGGACTATGATGCCCAATCTGTGAAAATGAAGCAGAAATTCCTTGACAGAGGATATCCTCACCGTCTTGTCCGTGAGGCATACAAAAGGGCGCGATATTATGATCGCGAAGTATTGCTGAGATCAAATAAAGATGTCCAGGAACCAAAACTGGTGTGTATTACGAAACACTCGACACTGAATGCAACAGTGAGACAGATAATAAACGCTAATTGGCATCTATTGAATATAGAACCATTGAAACCCAAATTGAAGAAACCGATGTTTGCGCATCGTAGAAATAAAAATCTAAAAGATCTCGTAGTGAGATCAAGGTACACTGGAACATCCAGTAATCCCCCCTTTATACAAAAATCAATACAAGGATCAAATCCTGTAAAAGGGACTTCGAGATGTGGTTCCTGTCAGTCATGTGATGGTATTATACTTGGAGAGACCTTTAGACTGAATGACTGTGACATTAAGGCTAATGACTTTTGGACATGTAACACCTGCAACATAATCTATCTGATCGTATGCCCATGTAATATGGGATACGTGGGTGAAACATTTCGATCAGTAAAAGTTCGGTTAACCGAACACAGATCAGCCATAAAAACACGTAAGTTGACGGCCCCTTTGGTTACCCATTTTTTGGACTTCCAACATGCCCCATCAGATATAAGATGGCGCATATTGGAAAAGATCCAAACACCTAATACAAAAGGTGGGGAGAAAATACGAAAAAAGAGAGAAGTCTTCTGGATTTTTACTCTTAAAACTTTCACTCATGGGTTAAATAACGATTTACTGTGGGAAAATGCGATTCTGTAACCTAATCAGATATAGTTTAAAATGCAGAAACACTGGTTTGTGAATAATAAAGCGCCTTAATTGTGTCTGGAAGATAGGAGTAAAATCTAAATATAGCACATAGAATTCAATCTAAATATAGCACATAGAACGCAATTTAACCGGAAATACCATATAATCTAGAAAGACTGGTTTGTGAACAATAAAGCTGTCTGTTGTGCTCAAGAAATAAAATTAGAAAAGAATGCAGCGTGATATAAGAAAAATAAAAAAAACGTATGTATGTAAATAAACAATCGCCATTTTGCGTAAGCGTCCAACAAAACAACGGGATCATTTCCCTTTAAGAAATTGAGTAATAAGAGGTGAACCAATAGACATCCTTCTTATATAAGGACTCTAGAAAATGAGCGCGATGTTATTCGTGTGGAAAACGGAAGCGTTAGAAGGTGTATGCAGACACGTCGCACCTTTGTGCATTTAACGGTAAGCGAGTCACTTTCCCAGCCCTTAAGTAATTTCTGTAGAAATTAAGCAGCTCTTTGCAAAATGACTGATAGTTTCCATTCCCATCCTTTAAAAATCTAGATGTACCGTATGTATGGGCTGGAATCCCTGAAACAATAAAAACAGCATCCGTCCGTTTTGAATCATCGTACTAACGTGCCACTATCGGTAAGAAAGCAACGCCGCCAAATCAGTTGTTTAAATCAAGTCAGGCTATATTATGTCTAAAATTTAGCCCCTCTCTTTACTCTCATTAAATCAGAGATATTGTGCACACGCCTCTTGAGAATGGCCGAATAAGTAATACAACCCTTCCCGATACGTTTAGTTTGAATTGGAATCATCACGGCAAAACGCTTTACACTTTAGGTAAGCCTAGGTGCGCGAGAAAACATTGATCTAAGGTTTAACATGTATATTTTGTGGGTTTGTGACTTTCTATCGTTTTATGTTTGTAGAAAAAACTCTGAAATAAATTTTAAACTTGAAGATATCGCTGTTCCGTTTCCCGTGGTATTAGAATCCACTCGAAAATAATGGTAAGAGAGGCTATATCTCTATGTAAATAGAATGTTGCTGGACTCCGTGAGAGGATTAATTACTTAATAACAGTGTGTGTGTATAGGCAATTGCTATGCAGGGAACAAAATTGTCTTCTTGCAGTCATAAGGATAAACCTTAATTTATAGACTGCATATGGTCAATAAATTAGGATTGAAACTGTGCTAGTGTTAACAAAAACTAGTTAAAGCAAATAAAAAAATTTAAACTTAGAAATGTGAAAGTCAGGCCCTGAATTATCGTCTTTTTACCCGCAAATGTTCGACAAACTAATTTTGGAATTTTGAAATTTGTCCATCAAATTTTATACCAGTCTAAAAACAACTCTACAATTTTTAAAAGGTAAGAATCTGGTATAGGTAGTTAATGCGACAAGGCATTTTTCTTGAACTTAGACCTCTGAATGTGGGATATGTCCTTACTCAGGAACAAGAAAACTTAGCCTTATATGAATATTAATACAGTAGGAAATCTGTTAAGTGGACCACATAATATACCTATTCTCAAGTATGTGAACATCTGGCTTGAAAAGAAGAAATGACAAGTAGGATACCAAGTAGGAACGATACTTAACTTTAAATTAAGGATGTATTTTAATGTTGAACCTTTACCCTGACAGTACTCTTAGTTCATAAATAGATTATAGGATTAGTTTCCTCTCCTAATGGTTCTACCTGTATCTCTATACTTAAATTCTTCCTATTTTCCATGCTATAGTTTCCATGCTATAATTTCTTACTCCTTTTCATGTTAAATAAATGGTTGTTTTTATAGATAAATCATTAATAAAATTCCAAGTATAATGATGAACTGTCAATGACTGATGTTGCGACTATTGCATTCAGCTATCATGTATAATTAGGAAATGTCAAACTTATATATGAATAAGAAAGAAATTTATACATAACCATCGTTTACATTATATCAAATGTGGTGCTATGTTGAAGACATGCATGTTCCACTTGTGTTGTTTTTGGAAAATAAGTAATGCATAGGTACTTGATAAGAATACAGGCATTAAACTATTGAGCAGTATATCAGGTTTGGGAAAAATATTTGGCAATAGAATTTTTTGGCAAACTGAAACTGATTCAATCATCTTGTTACAGAATGAAGGAACCATGTAATAAAACATTTTCTATAATCCTTTTTTCACAGAAATATGATGGTTAAAGTCCTGATGAAGGCATAGTGTGTATGTCGAAACGCGTCGACAGGAAACCATCTGTTCTTCTTATAATACTTTTTATTGTGACAACATATGTATTAGTACAATGTTATTTTATCAATTTGGATCAATGTATTGATTTTTATTATATGTTTCTATCATATTAAAAATGTATTTTTTCATATTGAATTAGTTGTGTGTTTGCCTCAATCTAGTGTGCCATTTCCTTAATTGTATGCCTGGGAGTGTTATCTCACATATATTGTTTGCCCTGTCCCAGGATATTTATCCATAACAGGGGGTCCTTGTTTTGTCAAAAAAAAAAATTTAAACTGGCCATTTAGTAAGGATTCTTTTTATTTCTCTGTTTTAGTTTACTAATTATGGTAGAGAAAGATGCTGTTTCAGATGTTTTATAAGAAAGGTGGTGATCCACCTAAAGACTGGCAGCTCAGTTTATCCGTCATGCCGTCAACCTATTTGACCTCCAAGGGTCTGTCTCATGGCCCTTCCCCTGGTCCTACCAGTTATAGGTGGCCCAAGAGCTCCCCATGTTTTCAAGCCACCCACGAAAACCTGTTCATGAGATGATAAGACCCACCAACTTCCAACACATCCTCCCCCCAATGAGTCCATCATACAATTTTCAAACAACAGCACCCACCTCTTCCCCTCTCATAACAAAAAACTTGATCCACAGCAGCTGAAACCTGGCTAACTAATCCACAGAGGCAAACATGTGAGGTTATTATAGTTACAAAAAATCTCACCATCAAATATAATTGCTGCAATTTTCAATTTCTATTTATAAATACAGACAAAGGAAAAATATTTTGCCGTCTGTATTATATGCAAACATCCGTTTAACCAGAAAACCGAGAGCCCTAATAATAAGTGAAAGGTGTTTTACTGATTTGCAACTATCATCAGCTCTGTCTTTGTACAGTGCTCTGATACCGTGATGGTCATGTTTGCGCTTTATAAAACCACTATAATTAAATAAATAAAATGTTTCTGGGTGTGCTACGATGCCTGAGTTACAGCGGAGCAGGTTTTATTGGGTTTCACAGGGATCAAGAATATAAAAAGCCTTAGGGTCCCCCACCATTGAAGGCAATATTTAATAATGGGAGCATTAAGTAAGATTAAAAACACAAGTGAATGTGCAAATAGATTATCATGAGCTGCCACATTTCAAGTCTACATGTTTCAGCCATCCTCCTAAATGCCCACCGCGTCAAATGGCTTTCTTCAGGACCAGAAAATCCCTATAACCATCTGCTAGTCCTACTTTGTGTGTACATGCACATTCTAACATTTGGTATGTGCAAAGTTGTTTGTAATTTACAAACTTTGTTACCAATCTTTGTATGTATCTGTAGTGAGTAAAGTAGGAGGGGCCGACCCTGTAGTTACACATGGAGTAAGTAGAAATATATCAGAGAATGCTCCCCATCGATAATTGTAAAGGGAACCCGTTCCCCGACTTAATTCGCCAAGATGTCTTGCCACATACAGTGGTCGAAGTGAGCGGGATCGAAAGGGCACGGCATGCCCCTACTTCTTAAAATGTAAGCAATCCGTTCCCCTACTTTTCTGTTTTTGGAAATGAGTCCCAGGACAGCAGAAATAGCGAAAGCTTTTAGATAAGTCTTGTCCATTCATGGCCGTTCGGGGACAGGTGGGGTGGGCATAGAAGGATAAGAACTCTGTCTCTCTTCCTTCTTGTCCAGGGAAGACAAGGACAGTGTCCGCTTCCGCTCTGCCGCTGGCAGCTGCTCTCATCTCTCTCACTTCTTCCTCTTAGTGCCTCTCTTTCTGTGTGGCTCCTTCTCTGTTGCTGAAAACCGCGACTTTAAGAAACAGCTCTTACTCTTTCTTCTCTTTATTTGTTAACCTGTGAATTTGATCCAAAAAAAGAAAGAAACCCCTTTTCTGCAATTGTCTGTAATTTATCGAAAATGCTTCTCATAAAGAATTTAGAAGCTCTTTATTTGTAGGCTGTAGATAAGCTGCGGGTACCAAGGGCACAGGAGCATAAAGACCGATAGAGTTCAATCAGACACAACAGAGTTCCGAACTAGAACATGAAGGGATCCAATAGCCTTACTAATTCCAATTTACATAAAAATTGACCTAACAGAGAAGAAGCAGTGACATAACATGCAACGTCTTGTCTGACATTTTTCTATTCAAAAGGGCAGCCTGAGAACAGAGAGAAAAATGGTTAAAAATACTAAAAATAACTAATAAAGCAAGTTAGAGTGGTCGCAAAGGGGCCAGTTTGGTTTTATTCACACCAAAACACATTAGGGTCCCTTTACCGAGTCTGCCAGTAAAGCGCCACTTTTGTTTTGTCGTCTTTCTTTAAACAATGGGGCATATTTACAAAGAAGTGACAAAGCGCAGCGTTAGCCTACTTGGCTTAAAGCCGCGCTCAGCTGCTTCTGAAATGCAGGACTGCACCGTATTTGTGCTGCTTTGTGCAGCAGAAATGGAAGTTGCAACTAGTCATTTGTTAAATGACTTATGTGCAGGAAGGGACACCTTACTGTATATAAACAATCATGCATGGGGTTTTGCTGTTTTTCTGTGTGCTGCATAATGCAGCACATATGAAAACAGCAAAAACAAGGAGAAATAAAGCATTTCTCCTGGTTGTGCCCTGTTAAGACCACGTTGTTCCTGCATACATTTCACATGTTTTTTTTTAATCTTGCATTCCCTAGGAGTAATTGATTTTCCCAAGATGATATTACTTTTTTTCAGGCAGCATATTACTTGTCTAGTGCATAATTTGAATTGAGTCACATCCAGGTGTAGCGCAGCACAACTGGGTTACAGCTGAAGGCAGTGCGAGTTTCTCTCAGTGGGGCGGTATGGTGTTCAGTGTGGGAGAGGATGTGGTACGATGGCCAGAGCTGCCGAATTTGGGTCTGGAGAACCAAGTTCAGCCTTCATGATCACTTCACCAAACCACTCTCCAGAGGGAGCACATTCCCATGCTAGACCTTAGAAGGCCCAGCTAGACAATAGTAGCCCGGGTGTCTTAGCACCAGAAATGAGGCCCTAGCAGTGGCAAGTGTGGGTTATCCTTGAAGGCCTATCCACCACAATCCATGCTGAAGTTCACCCCCAGTCTTGTGGGCAGGCTTACGAAGCAACATACCCCAGAGTGACAGTGACTTTGTCACTGAGGTCACAGGACCCTTGAAGTCAGTCTGCCTCACCCACTGGTACCTCAATTGGCCTTGTTTCAGCAATAGTAGTGCAATTCACCAGTGATCGGCGATGCAGGATTTTCACGCACACCAAACTAAGTTTGCAAACTTCACAGCCTCTCTGCTCCATGCACAAGCACTTTTAACATGTGCTGCCTGCTTTGGGGCCAGTAGAATTATGCAGCAAGAGAGAACAAAATTATGCCACAGTGTTGACTAAATTATGCAGCAAACAAAAAGTCTGAAGCATAATGCGGTATATTTTCTGATACTTTATTATTTTGACATTTTTATACATACTAAAAGTCTGCAAATATTTTGCCTCATCAGTAACAGTGTAACAGTCAAATGTAGCAGTGAGAAAGGTTACCATTCAACCTTTGGAAAGGGCCCTCCACTTTGCAGCAACACAATTCACATTTTTTGTAACTTTTGATCCATATGAGCTACAAACAATGTATTAGTTCAAATCATCAGATTATACTTCAGATAGTGTAATATGTGCCAAATATGGCAGAGCCATAATTAGGTGGAAAACATTTGCAAACTGGGATATTTTGTCATTCATGTTTGAACTACTCTTGTGGAAAAAGGGAGGAGAAGTGCTGATGACAGAAACTGCATGGCTCGGAGACAAATGGCTTTTGCTTCCACTTTTAAGTGTATTTGGTTAATTCTGTGATTAGAAACGTATCCCACTTTGTGAATACATTTTAATGTCAATAGCTCATATTCAACCTTTAATAAACATGTGTATGCCTTGGTTGAATTAAATAATGTAATAAGTTGTAAATGGTCAGTGAAATACCAAACAAATACTAAAAATTGGGATATTTTTCTCTTTCTGGCCACATCTCTGACTCCCCCCACTGACCCAGTCCATAGGTTATTCCTGCCCTCTGATTCACCACCCACAGTTCCCCTACCTTTTTCCCCCCACTTTGACCACTGGCAACATACTACCTATCTGGTGTCTTCAGAGTTCCGAATGTTACTGTGACCCCGCCCGGCTGAGACTAAATACAGTTCACCCTCATGGACGCTTTGACCCTGTCTGCGCATGTCGATATGTGACATCAGCGTGCTGCCTGACGTTATCACTCTGCCGCGAGCAGGCCCGGCGTACCGCTGCGAGTCCTGTAATAGACTCATTTTTGGTTTACATTCCTTACATCTATGTGATTGCGGTCTCAATGTGGCCATTGAAATTGTACGCACGATTTATGATTAGGATGGTCTCGCTCTGAGAGGAGAACTCGCAAACTTATATTTATCAACACTTGGTTGAAACACAAATGTAATTGGTATAAAAATTTAATTGGAATTAATTACTCCTCTTATGCTGTTATGTGTAAGAAACATCAAGCTTTTTGTACCAACATTTGCTCACAATAGGGCTCAACTAACCTTCAGCTTAGATGCCTGTAATATGTGCATACTATTCCATAGGGATGCACCTGATGCGTAGAAAATACCACATGCTAAGTTGTATAAAAATATATAAAAAATATAAAAGCTATGTATTAAGCACTAATAAGGGTTGCAGCTCATAATGGAATTTGTATTTACCACTCGTAAGGTGGTTGTGTTCTTGTGTTTTGACAGCAAAGCAGCACGGTCCTACTGTCTCAGTTTAAATTATGAAGCGCTATGCACCTCCCATAATAAATAGTATGGTAGGCAAAGGTCCTTCATAGAAGCGCCGGAGGTGTACTCAGTTAGTCGTTAGTGAATCATGGCTGATTGCATCAATCCAGGGTATATTGTCCTTCAAACCTGTTTTATGTGTGGATACACGATATATTCTCTCTGTTCTTTCTTAAAAAGTAATATCTCTGGATTTCTAATCCCATTATCAAGTTGCTCAATGATGACTGTAGGAAGCGGGCTCTGTATATACTAAACTGTAAGTAAGCAGGCTTCCTATTAAAGTCAATGACAAGCGTTTTAGGCTTAGTTGGGCTTTATTTTACTAGATATTAGGCTAGATATTAGACTATATGATTATCCTAGCATGAAGAGTTTGTTCTTAATTCCGTCTTCATCTTTTCCTTCTTGTCTTTACAGGTGATTTGGATGACTGGCACCACTGGATGATGATGAGCCCTCAGAAGAAAGTGAGAGATCACAGGTAAGTGGCCTGATTGAGGAGTTTTGCCTAATTGATCATTTCCTAGGGTAAGAGGTGCAGGTTAATATCAATAAAGTCCTATCTAGACCCAACCACTAATACTGAACGTGATTCTCATGTCATTCTGTGTTATATAGATAGAAGAGACAAGTAGTATTGCAAGCTCAGTGGGAAGTAGAATTCTCTCTCTCTCAACAGGATTTTCACTTTTAGATTATCCGCCGCTGGCCATGGGGAGTTTTAGACCAAGTTACTCTTTGGTAACCGACCCTGGCTGTTAATATGCCAAACAAAAATTTGTGCCACACGTTGAAGCAATAACAGAAGAAAAAAAATATAGAGAAAACCAAAGAAGTCCCAAGAAAGGTGAGGAGACCGCTGTTGCTGCTCCAATATAATCGAAGGTGCACTTTGGTAAGATCTATTATGTCCAGATAGACTGTGTTGTGTTCCTTTTACATGTTTTTATCACTCTCTACCTTGATCTCGAGGTGGAAGCCAATGGGCTACTGTCCTTAGGATGACTACACCCTTAGGGTGCTCACACTATGTGAGGGAGTGGGCACCATCCCTAACCCTGGTTGGAGGCTGCCTGCCATCTGCAAGATGGGGGCACTGAGGGGTGGGCTTCACCTTGCCTCCCTCACCTGAGGGGTGGGGATGGCAGAGGTGGGCACACCTTCTGGGCGGTCCTGAGTTTTCCTGCCTGTCTTCTCGCTGAAAAGAGGGTGAGACAGGAATGGGGCCTGCTCCTGATTGCAGGAGAGGTTGGGAGTCGCGTTGCAAAGGCGGCAAGGCTTTTGAAGCTCTCCTGCCACAGATGGCTCTTCCTGACCTGGAGGACGTGTGAACACCTCCGCCCAGGAAAGGCTTTGTTTCTGGGCCCAGGGAGCAAAGGTTCCTACCCCAGGGGTCCAGAAACTTATCTTGTAGTGGCAGGCTAGTGTTCACCAGTCAGAACCCCATCAGTGGTTGGTTTAGTTTGGGGGTCACCTCTAGAAGGGACCCCTGGGTGTAGAGAATAACACACCTGACACTGGAATCATTGAAGGTTAATTATTCTGAGATTTATGATACCAAACATCCCAGGATTCAGTAAAGCCATTATGGTGCTGGAAAACTCATAAAGACCAGTTTCCAGACAATATTTTCAGGATGGCTTTCCTGGGCACTTATAATATCTAAGAATGACCTTAGATAATACAGGGACCTGTCTGCTCATGCAGATAGGTCCTCATATGAGGTAAAGGCCTCCCTGCCTTAAGGGTGACTTATCTAGGCCTCATGCATTGCTGGGCAGGCATGGCACACAGGGAAGAGTGCCATGTTGACTCTTCACTTTTAGCTGCACCACAACACAGAGGCTGCCATGGCAGTGGTACATGTTTGTGGTGAAGGTCTCTGAGGGTGGCATAATACATACTGCAACCATCAGATGCCTTTCCCTGGCTACCATGCCTTTGGAACCATATGTACCCTTTACAAGGGACTGATAGGTAGGCCAGAGTTGTGCCAATTGTGGAAACAAATGTACAAGTTAGGGAAAGAACACAGGCCCCAGGAACCTGATTGGCAGGGACCCAGGGCACACTCAGTCAAATTGCACCAAGTATCTGGTAAAATGTTTGGGGTCAACCATGCAAAAAGGACACTTTCCTACAATGACCAATTGAGCAACTTGATAACGGGATTAGAAATCCATACAGAGAATCTGGAACCATGTGAAGGACAGTCGCGGCTGCTGTAAATATTCAGTGGCGGGTGGCAGGGACACAGGGGGTGATGAGGGGGTTAATAAGAATTTTGTTTTTTAAAAAGGCTTACGTTATGCTGCTGGCCGCCTCGCACCTCAGTGCTCCTCTGCTCTCCTGCAGCTCCTGGAACTTCCAGAGACAGAATCCACATCGAATCCAGATGCTGCTCTCAGGATTGGCCTGAGCAGGCTGGTTTGACACTCGCTCATGCACAGGGAGTCTTTGCCATTTCCCCACCCAGATGTAGAATACAGCTGGGTTAGAGAAACATAAGTGCGCATGTCTGTTTGGCAAGCCTATGATGGTCGGCCAAACTGAGTTGCACACTTTGCCTGCAACTCCTCCTCCCTGCCATGGCCCAGCCCTGCCCCTCCCTACACATGCATGGCTCTGCCAGTCACTTAAAAATCAAATGATAATAAAATTATCTTATTACCATTTTATTTTTTACCTGCTGGCTTTGAGCAGTGGGGCGATGCTCCTCTGCCATAGCAAAGGAGCCGCTGTTGGTGAAGGCTGAGGGATTCCTTTACCCCAAAAAGTCAATGGTGGGCTCTACAGCCCAAACCCCAATACCTCTACATCCTTCATCCTCGTCATTACATATGAGGTATATTCCACCTTGAGACAGGAAACTCTAGAAATAAATGCTGCAATGCAAGCACCACGCCCACTGTCATTGCCTTTCACTATTCTCCTGAAGGGCCTGGGAGGTTCTTGGTCTCATCCCTATAGTGCTGATTACACACGTGATACAAAGAAGCCTGTACCATTTTATATTCATTTACCTTTTTGTGTCAGTTCTTAGGGAATTGGGTAGGTTCCTGCTTCTGATATAGTGGATGAAGGAGTTGAGCCATGTCTTGATATATACTTTCTGGCACACTTCAATAGCGTAACGCTAAATGGTTGGGCCCCCCTTCAGAATGTAATCAGGGGCCCCTGAGCCTCCCATATGTCACATATATTCATTGAACTTGGGCTGAATGGGGACCTTTTGAAGGGTTAGCCCCCCCCCCCCAATGTGCCACATGAGCTGCACGGGCCTGTGTGACGCCTCCCGCATACTTGATAGTTAGATTGTGCTATGATTTAATTGGATCTTTAAGCTGGAGGATAATGGTCAAGAGTTGTCCCTTTTACTTTCTTGGCCTTTGTAATCTTTTGTGTTTTTAAAAGGCTTTAGTTGAGAAATTCTTTTAATTTTAGAACTCTATTGGTAATCCCACACGGGAAATAGTATTAGTGCTGGCACAAGCACAAATAGCAGTTACTCAGTGGCACGACTGCTCAAGGTTTCAGTTTGCAAAGCAGCAACGGTACCAGCGATCTGTACAAAACCAGATTCCTAGTAAGTAGTTTTGTTGTTGTTGCTGTATGATTTCACATACGCTGAGATGGAGAAATGTGAGGAAAAATGCTGACATTTAGAATCTTCATCATTATCCTCTCCATGTTTGCCATCACCGGTCCCTAGGAAATGCCACCTTACCTCAAGGGTCTTAGAAGACAAAAGGAAAAGGATAAAAGGGCCAGTATTTGAGGCAATGGCACCCTTAAAGCCAAGGCTTGTATTTTTGCCTCAGTGGCCACTGTTCTAGAAGTTTCAAAAATCACCTCATCTGGGGCTTGCCATTCAATGTTATGTGATGGATGTAGGTCTCTTTGAATGGAAATACCAGTACAGAATGAATTTACCATTTTTTCCTGTCCAGACTGATGGATCACCTATCCATGTTAGATGACATCTTAAAGGTTTCCACTGACAAAGGTTTTCCCTAGATCCCATCAGGGCTAGATCTATTGAGGTATAATGCACAATCCCAAATTTCAGAACATTGTTCAAAGCATTGTAAGAAGGGATCAAGTGGTCTTAAACACTTGGAAGGGATGGAGAAACCCACTCTATTTAAAGCGTGAAACTAGATGGAATGAATGTAATGACAGAAACCCTAAATTTAAACCAAAACTCATTTTTTAGGTACACAATTCTTATATTTTGTGTCATCAACCAAAGTTCTAAGGAGGATTACTGTTTAAAAAAAGTGGTATGCAATATTTGTTCTACGTGGATCATCACTGTTTACCCCAGTATTGGAACTTTCATAGATTTCCATGCTTTGTATCATTCCCCGTCGTCTGAATGGGAGTCTCGGTAACAAAAATACCATAGCTGTAGGTACAAAAGACCAAGGAAAAAAGGCCTAGGCCTCATTCTCTTTTGTAGCATATCACCCTCTTTGTGTAAAAGAGACCAAACTTAGGCCTCAGCCAATCAGAAGTGCCTCACCACTTAGAACCTTCCTGAAGGAACCTCAGTGCCTCAGATTTTCTACCGCACGTTGTGCTTAGGGAGTCTCCTTTGAGCTCTGCTCAACTTCTACTCTTCAGAAGGATTTACTTCAGGATTTTTCTTCAGAATCTTTCAGATTCACTTCAGGATTGTTGCTGCCTTCCAGGATGTCAGAAATGGAGAAGAAAAAAGCCCTTTTCAAGCTTTGTTCCACCTGTGGCAAGAAAAGGCTTTTTGTGGAGGATAAGCGCAAAGACTGCTTACCCCGGTATTGGAACTTTCATAGATTCCCATGCTTTGTATCATTCCCCGTCGTCGGAATGGGAGTCTCGGTAACAAAAATACCATAGCTGTAGGTACAAAAGACCAAGGAAAAAGGCCTAGGCCTCTTTCTCTTTTGTAGCATATCACCCTCTTTGTGTAAAAGAGACCAAACTTAGGCCTCAGCCAATCAGAAGTGCCTCACCACTTAGAACCTTCCTGAAGGAACCTCAGTGCCTCAGATTTTCTACTGCACGTTGTGCTTAGGGAGTCTCCTTTGAGCTCTGCTCAACTTCTACTCTTCAAAAGGATTTACTTCAGGATTTTTCTTCAGAATTTTTCAGATTCACTTCAGGATTGTTGCTGCCTTCCAGAATGTCAGAAATGGAGAAGAAAAAAGCCCTTTTCAAGCCTTGTTCCACCTGTGGCAAGAAAAGGCTTTTTGTGGAGGATAAGCACAAAGACTGCATCTATTGCCTCTATCCTGACCACCAGGCTGCTGACTGTAAGATCTGTCGCACCTTTTCAACCAAAACCCTCCGAGACCGTGAGGGTAGGCTCTTGACATGGCTTCAAAAGCTTAAATCCAGGAAGGAGACTGTCTCTAGTGACAGTGAGGATGCAGCGTCGATGTCTTCTACGAGAAGGTCGGTGAAGAGGGGTAGGGGTTCCCCTTCTCCTTCTATGGAAAGATCTTCAAAGGCCTCAAAAAAGACCCCTAGTGAGTCTAAGAGCCCAGGTCCCAGCAAATCTCCTCAGCGAGGTGTAAAGGAGAGGGAAGGACCAACTACGCCTTCTACAGGTGAGAAGACAGCCACAGCCGTCAAAAAACCTTCATCCCAGTCTTCTGAGAGCAGTTCAAAGTCCTCGACGACGAAGACGTCGACGGCGGAAGTTCCGTCGACAAAAACATCGAAATCAGGATTAATGTCGTCTACGATCCCGTCGACAGGCGGTTCGTCGACGAAACTACCGTCGACGGCGGTGGCTTCACCGCCGATGGAGAATCCGAAGACGCCGAGGACGAAGGTGCCGACGACGAAGGTGCCGACGACGAAGGTGTCATCGACGAAGGAGCCGACGACAACGAAGGAGCTGTCGACGAAGGTACCGTCGACGACGAAGGTACTGTCGACGACGAAGGTGCCGTCGATGAAGGTTACAATGGCGTTGACGACGATGGTGCCGACGTCGACATTAACGATGACGACGGTCTCGTTGACGAGGGCGTCGACGACGACGACTTTGACAGTGACAACGGCTGGCGTATCAACAGTTTCATCGTCAACGACATCGACGACACCAATCTCGTCGACGCGTATACAACCGTCGACGACAGAACCGTCGACGATATTATCCTCTGAAAAGAGGATTACCATTTCTGTGACACGGATCACGCCAGAAATAACTTCTCCGAGGTGTGTGTCTCCCTTGCTGCCGACCATGCTCTTTCAAGAAGGGGAGTCAGAGGAGGATGAACAGGATGCGTACAGCTATGCCAATAGTCCCTCCCAGCTTCTTATCAAATGCCAGGACACTGACTCGGAGGGCGAATACGGCCACGAGGAAGTTGGTCATCTTCAGTCGGCCCAGTCGCAACAGCATTCTGAACAGGAAATGGTTACAGTGCCACCTTCTTTCCTTCAAGATCTGCATAAGATGCTGCAGGACTATAAATTTAAGGCAAGTAGGCCTCTTCCAGTTCCGTCAACGCCTGCTACGCCTACAGGGGCTTCAGCTTCATTCGTGACGCCTAATTTTCCGGCTCAAGCTTCCCCTCAGCCTCAAGCGTCCTTCCATCAGGATTCCTCCGGATTACAAGAGGCCCATGATGATTCCTCGGATGAGGATCAGTAGTCGGATCATGACTCTATTCCCAATACGGAATATGATGAATATATCATTCCAGATCCCTCATCACCAGTCCCAGACCCGGCGGATTCCCCGCCAGCGGATATTGGGGGCTTCCATCAGCTGATGGAAAGAGCTGCTGCAAGATTCAAATTAGCCATGCCTAAGGTTACTACAGATTGTTTCTTATATGATTTTAAGGAACCCTTTAGAAAATCAACTAGGTCCATTCCTATTGTGGATCATCTATGGAAGGAGGGCCTAAAGGCTATGAAGCACCCGGCGACGGTGGTCCCTGTGCCACCGCGTCTGGATAAAAAATACAAGGTACCCGATGATGGTCCTGCGGCTTTAACAGGTCACCCAAGACCAGACTCTGTGATCTCGCAGGCAGCGCAGAGAAAATCATGTAACCCCTCTGCTCCCCTAACAACTCCTCCGGACAAGGAAGGGCAGAGGTTGGATAATGTGGGAAAGAGATTCTCGTCGATGGCAAGTTTGCTGGTGCGAGCGGCTAATGCCCTAGTGATCCTGGGTAGGTACGAACGCCAGCTCTGGTGCGATGTTGCCCCGTACCTTGACCAGCTGCCTCCGGAGTCTACGTCTGAGGCAAAGAAAATCTTACTGGAGGGGGAAGCGACGTCGATGGAAATCATCGACTGTGCAATGGATATTGCAACAACGGCGTTCCGTTCATTGGCTGGAGCGGCAGTACTCCGTCGCCAAGGATGGCTCAAAGCTACTTGGTTTCGGCCTGAGATCCAGAACAAGGTCATGGATCTTCCCTTTGATGGAGAGGCATTATTCGGCAAACTCATTGACGACACCCTGCAAGAAATAAAAAAGGACACAGAGACTGCCAGGTCCTTGGGGACCCTTCAATACAGAAAGTCTCCTTTCATGGGATCCAGAGGAAGGGGTGGTAACTACAGAGGATCCTTCCAACAGCAACGCTATTTCACCACGGGCTCAGGTTCCCAGCAATACCGTCAGCCTTATCAACAGCGGCAGGGCCAGTCTACCAACTACTCCAGGCCTTACAATAAGGGAAAACAGGCTGGACGAGGACGGGATTCATCCAAGCGCCAATAGCGGCCTCCTGGCTCTTCCTACTGGACCCTCCTTCAGGAAATCATCAGTTGGAGGCAGGGTCAACAAATACCTTCAAAACTGGTCCAGGATAACATCGGACCGTTGGGTGCTCAACATCATTCGGAAAGGGCATACCTTGGAATTCACGCAAGTCCCTCCACCCAAGCCCCCGGCAGCCACTCCATCGAATCACCAGCGTCTCCAGCGGCTCGAAGTCCAACAGATGCTCCAGAAGGGCGCGATAGAGCCGGTCTCCTCAAACCAAAGGAGTCAAGGATTTTATTCCAGGTTCTTCCTGGTGACGAAGACGCTAGAGAAGTGGCGCCCCATTTTAGACCTCAGGGGGCTAAACACCTATCTCATCTCCTTATCCTTCTGGATGGTGTCTCTCCAGGACATATTGAAGCTTATCAGCCCGGGGGATTTCATGGCCACGCTCGATCTCGAGGATGCCTATTTCCACGTTCCGATTCACCCAGCACACAGAAGGTTTCTGCGATTCACAGTAGCCAAGAGCCATTACCAGTTCAGGGTTTTACCCTTTGGACTCCGCTCAGTCCCAAGAATTTTCACAAAGGTGCTGGCGCCAGTAGCAGCTTTCCTGCGAAAAAAACATTTTCAGGTCTTCCCCTATCTGGACGACTGGTTACTGAAAGCTCCGTCCAGGGAGGCAGCGCAGAAGGCTGTTCAAGCTTGTACCAATTTGTTTCAGAACCTGGGACTCACTCTGAACAACGAGAAGTCTTCCCTGGTCCCGTCCAGAAAAGCTCGCTTCCTGGGAGCTGTAGGAGAGTAGGGTCTGCAATCCTATGGTCACCCCCGATTTTTGCTTTTTGCTTCACTGGTTTACGACTTTCCCTGGCTGTGGGCCTGCTAATCAGACCCACAGCCTAGCTGTTCTCTCTCTAAATTGAAAAGCATGTACCTTAGGTGCATTTACCGATTGATACTGGGCCACCTTATCAGTCCCTGTACAGCATACCTTAGGTATCCAGGGCCTAGGTGTACCCAGGGCCTACCAGGGGCTGAAGCATGTATTATGCCACCCCTGGCTGGCCACCCCAAATCTGACACAACTGGCTGCACGACAGCTGGGGCAAGGTGGTGTAATCACCCTTTGCTTTAGATATAGTATCTCTATATCTAACCCTAAAATGGACACATATATTCCTATCAGTCACTCCTATGGCAGGCCTTAACAATCCTGAAGGCAGAGTGCTTGGAATTATGTGAGATTGTGCTCTGGCATGAGCTGAGCCCGTTTGCAGCTTGCGGAACCAAGTCCTAATAGCTGTTCCATGATAACGCGTACCATATACTCTTAAGTGCATTATAATCCTCGAGGTTATTTTCTAACTTTGGTATCGCATTATCAAAACATGTCGAGTAAGGTGTCATACGAATTGGAATACTAACCCCTCGCCAATTCTGGCGACGGGGTTAGCATTCCCCCCTTCTAGAGGGACACGACATGGATGTAACTGTGAACCCTGGTTAAAGTTAACTCGAGCCTCAGCATCACAAAATGGATGCTGCCACCACAGACACATGTCTGACCTCCTGCTGCTGGGAGTCCTTCCAGCGAGGGAGGCTTGGACAAAGGGTTTCCTGCCTTCGGAGGTGCTAGCACCACCCAAGACAGGATTTTGTGTATTAGGTAGGAGAGGGCTGAAAGGAATGAGACATGCCTGGGGCACACAAGGTGTCCCTGTGCATATGCCGGTCCAAACCAGTTCCTGGGGCACTCCAGCCCCAGAGCTGGCCCAGGACCGTTCAAAGGAAAGGGGGTGTAACCACCCCCCTTCCTGGTCCCACCCAGAGTAGGGACCTAGTCGTAGTGCAGCCCCCTTTAGCTGAATAAAGGTAGGAGCTGAACCCATTCCAAATCAGATTAATCTTGACAACTTCCACGAAGAACTCTTGACCTTCGACCTCCTGAATACAGAAGACTGAAGAATCTCCCCTATGGTCAGGGAGTGACCATCCTGCTTCGCAGGCACCATCAAGCTCCTGTGCGGTTTGCTGCAAGTCCTTCCATCCCGGAATCCGACGACTCAGCTCCACAAGACCCGGACCTCCAGTCGTCTCTGACCTCTACCCACATCCACAGCACAGCTGGGACCCGTGGGTGCGACGAGCAACGTGGAGACGGCCATCTTGTGAAAACCTGCACAGCGCTTCCAGCACGACCGCCGAGGGATCCTCGAGTGAGTGCATTGGGGTCCGAGAAGCCCCACACCGACGCAGCTCCTGCACCAAAGACCAGCCCCCCAGCCTCCACGAGATCTGCGTGGGGCCCTTTTGCCTGGTTGCTGCTTATCCTGTTGTCTGGTCACTTGCCGGCTGGCTCGTGACCTCTGAGACGACGACCCGAAGAAACCAACACTGCTAGTCTGGTTCCCCAGACTGGCCCTTGCTTCCTTGTAAAAGAGAAGCACCCTGGACCCTCCTGGTCCGCACCAGACGCCATCTTTGTTCCACCGCGTGGCTTGCATTAGCCAAGGCCTGTTGTTCCGATCGACGATCCGACACCGCCAACAGCAGCAGACTACGTGGGACAGTTCGTGCCTCCAGCCTGGTCATGAAGAGCAGCTCCTGGTCCGCGCAGCTACAGAGAGAAGCGACCCTTCCTTCACCTGACTGCGGCGACAGCATCTGGTTCCCTCCTGGTTCCAGCACCGTCACTGGCTAGTGACCGAGACTCTGTCCCCTTCCCTTTCAGGACTCCTTCTTCCTAGTTCCATCCTTGGAACCGCCGGACTCCTCCATCTGGCTGCCTGCCAGCAACTCCTTGTTTCAGGCATCACCGGGGTCAACGCAGCAAACCCGACGCAACTTCAGCCCTATGCACCCGCCCCAGTGGGTTAGGTAACTAAAGCTTCTAGGTGCTGAAGCCTGGGTACACTATCCTAGTGTTCAGGTTCACTGTTGTTTTCCCTCCATCCAGCCGGGTTCGTCCGGAATCCGTAACTTTCTAAACTGTACGATCCATAGACGTTGGTACGCATCCCGCGTGAGAGATCCACTCTGTACGTGGGTCCCGTGGGCCTCCTGCTCCTTACTTACCTAGTTTGTAGCGTAGTCCCAGCGATCATCCAGCCTCTGGATCTCCTTACAGTACTTTCCTTCCTCGCATTCCATGGTTTTGAGTATATGGTTTGCCGTGCCCCTAGGGCGCACTTGTAAATATTGTGCGAACTCGTATTTCTTTTTGAGTAATGTCATGTGCTTAGCCCTCTGATCTCATAAAGAGCTCAGAGGTGTATGTTAGTTAATAAATATCTGTTTATTTTCATAACTACCTGTGTGGTGTCCTTTTCATTTGGTATTCAAAGGTTATATGTGGTAAAACAGCTGGCTTCACATGCCATAAAGAGTTTAGCTTAAAGACTGCTTTTGTCCACGCTACTAGGATAGCTGGTCTATAAGGTTGACTTACAACCAATCACCATAAGGGTTGTTTGGACTTATACAAGGTGGTCACTAGAACTAGTGAACATCATATATTAAGCCAACTTCTCACATTGGTGTGCAGCGGTTGGGATTTGAGCTCGCTGTTGTTTTTACCAAATATGATTTGAGATATCAATTGAAAAATCACATAAGGTACCATAGGTACATATAACAAAGCTTAGAAATACTCTGAGTTCTACTGAACCAGCTGTTGTAGTAGAAAGGGAGTAGCACACCCTGACTACAACTCTTAGCAAAGGATCAGTAGGTAAACAAATAGTGTAGGTAAGTGCACCACTTACACCTCACTAGAAGCATGTCTACCCATGGAGAGTCTTCTGAGACTCCCCTTGTGGTTGTTGACCCTCCACAGGTCACTTCCAGATATGCAGCTCTTAGCTTCCAGGAGATGAGACAATTGTGTACCTCCAGGAAACTAAAACAGGGTTCTAACCCTACCACTCCTTTTCTGATAGGTCTCTTAGAGACATATGATGCCAGAAGGGCTTCTAACACAGGCCCCTCTAATCCAGATGGGAGTATGCCCCCCTTAGAGGGAACTCTTGGGGACCCTGACCTCAACCTCCATGGAACAGAAAGTGAAGAGGAGGAAGAGGAACAGGAGTTGTCAGGGGATGAGGCAGAAAAAGGTCCAGTAGTAGTCAGTAGGCTCACCAGGACCAACTTAAGCATGCATGAGAATGGAACTGGGGGACCCCCAGGCCCACTCTCCGGTAGGCTTAACATTGGGGATAGATGAGTTAGGTCTCGCTCCAGAGGCTCTAACAGATCTATTCATACCAATCGCCCTCAGGCATCTTCTCACAGAGGGATGACATCCCCTCAGAGAAGAGAGCATGAAGCTAAGATGAGGGAAGTCAATCTGAGGATTGAGAGGGAAGAACTTGCCCTTGCCAAGGAAAGACTTGCCTTTGCCAGAGAGCAGAAATTGAGTGGGGCAGACCCCACTGGTGGCAGCATTATCCCTAGAGATAAGGACAGGAGTTTTGATACTAGACACCTGAGTAAAATAGTGCCCCCCTTTAAACAAGGAGATGACATCCACAAATGGATGACTGCTTTGGAGAGGGCCTGCACTGTCCAGTGCATCCCCCAGAGTCAGTGGGCAGCTATTCTGTGGCTCTCCCTTGAAGGTAAAGGTAGAGATCGGCTCCTCACTACTAGAGCTGAGGATGCTAACAATTACCAAGTCCTGAAGAATACACTGATTGATGGGTTTGGCTTAACAACTGAGCAGTACAGGTTGCTGTTCAGAGACACCCAGAAAATTCAGTCTCAGGATTGGGCTGACTTTGTTGATTGTGCCACTAAGGCTTTTGAAGGCTGGTCACTGGGAAGTAAGGTTACTGATTACACAGGATTGTATAATCTAATTATGAGAGAACAAATCTTAAGTAATTGTCAAAATCAGTTGTTGCATCAGCACCTTATTGACTCAGATCTGACCTCTCCCCAAGAATTGGGAAAGAAGGCAGACAGATGGGCCAGGACAAGGGTCAAGCAGCAGAACCAGAACCAGGGTGGTGGCCAGAAGAAAGCAGACCAGAAGGGTAATGAGAATAAGCAAAATGACCAGAAGTCTTCAACAGGGCCCCAACAATTTAAGGAGGGTGGGTCCCAGAATTCCCAAAAGAAAAAGAATAATGGTCAGAAGAAACCATGGTGCCAGTACTGTAAAAGTAATACTCACTGTTTTAGTGAGTGCACCAAGAAAGGCCCAGCTCCTACCACTACTGCCCCTAAGGCACCTGCAACCCCTAGTTCAGTTAGTAGTGGTAGTGTTCCCCCTAAGGCTATAGTGGGGTTGACATTGGTATCTGAGGCAGGCTCTGACTTAGTCAGGGTACCTACCCAGGCTGTTCTTGTTTGTACTGGGGACATGGATTTGACCCCTACAATAAGTCCCAGTACTCTGGGCAAGTGCAGGCAGACGCCTTTAATCAATGGAAAATTGGCTAAGGCCTACAGGGACACTTGTGCCAGTGTCACTATGGTGACACCAAACTTTGTGGACCCTGATCAGGTAATACTAGGTTCAGACTACCTAGTGACCAACGCTAGCAATGTCACTACAAAGCCATAGTATGGCACTTGTTAATTTCTCCTGGGGAGGGGTAAATGGCCTCAAAAGGATTGTTGTTAGTTGAGACCTCCCAGTGGACTGTCTTTTGGGCAATGATTTGGAATCCTCTCTATGGTCAGATGTGGAGTATAGGACTCATGTGGAGATGTTAGGTTTGTCAGCACATGTCCTTGCTGTGACTAGGTCACAGGCCAAGAAATGCCCAGTTGAACTAGTGTTGGATCCTGGAACAATGGACCAGACACTAACCAAGAAGAAGAACAGTAGGGTTACGGCAGTGCTTTCCCCCTTGCCTCAAGGTGAGGATCAGCTCTCACAGGAGACTGACCTACAGACCCCTGAAGGAACTGTCCTAGAGGGGGAGCTTGAACCTGAACAGGTTGAGTTCCTTGGGACAGGGGGACCTTCCAGTGCAGACTTGAGGCAGGCTCAATTAGACTGTTCATCTCTTGAACCCCTCAGACAGCAGGCTGCTGCTGAGGCTGCCGGGAATGCCACAGGTACCCATAAAGTGTATTGGGATGATGGACTCCTTTACTCTGAGGCAAGAGACCCCAAGCCTGGTGCTACCAGGAGGCTGGTCACCCCCTTGTCTCTGAGAGGTTTCCTTCTTACCTTGGCCCATGAAATTCCCCTTGCAGGTCACGTAGGCCAGAACAAGACTTGGGACAGGCTTGCCCCACACTTTCACTGGCCTCATATGTCTGAGGACACTAAAGAGCTTTGTCGCTCATGTGTCACCTGTCAAGCCAGTGGCAAATCAGGTGGCACAACAAAGGCCCCCCTTATACCACTACCTGTGGTGGGGGTACCCTTTGAAAGAGTGGGGATTGACATTGTTGGACCAATGGACCCCCCAACAGCATCTGGGCACAGATTTATACTGGTGGTAGTGGTTCATGCCAGAGACAGGACTACTACAGCTCCTGTTGTGGCCAGGGCCCTACTTGGAGTTTTCTCCTGAGTGGGGTTTCCTAAGGAGGTTGTCTCTGACAGAGGTGCAAACTTCATGTCAGGATACTTGACTGCTATGTGGAAGGAGTGTGGTGTCAACTACAAGTTCACCACCCCCTATCACCCACAATGCATTGGGCTTGTTGAAAGGTTCAACAAGACCCTCAAAGGGATGATAAAAGGGTTACCTGAAAAGCTTAGGCGAAGATGGGACATCCTTTTACCCTGCCTTCTGTTTGCTTACAGAGAGGTCCCACAGAAGGGGGTTGGCTACAGCCCTTTTGAACTTCTTTTTGGGCATCCTGTAAGAGGACCCCTGTGTCTTGTGAAGGAAGGATGGGAGTTACCTCTCAAAAAGCCTAAACAGGACATAGTGGACTATGTACTTGGTCTCCGCTCCAGGATGGCAGAGTACATGGAGAAGGCATCTAAAAACCTTGAGGCCAGCCAAGAACTTCAAAAAGCTTGGCATGACCAAAAGGCTGTCCTGACTGTGTATCACCCAGGACAGAAGGTGTGGGTGTTGGAGCCAGTGGCCCCAGCAGCTCTCAAAGACAAGTGGTCTGGACCCCATACCATTATTGAGCAAAAGGGAGAGGTCACCTACCTGGTGGACCTTGGCACTCCCAGGAGCCCTCACAGAGTACTTCATGTGAACAGGCTCAAGGCATTTGTCAACAGGGAAGACATGGGCTTGCTCATGGCTACAGATGAGGGACAGGAGGAAGAGAGTGACCCTCTCCCAGACCTGCTCACTCAGAACCCTGATGATGGGTCAGTAGATGGTGTAGTCTTTTCTGACAGCCTTTCTGAACATCAACAAGAGGATTGCAAACAGGTTCTTCAATCCTTTAGACAAATGTTCTCTCTGACACCCAGTCAGACAAACTGGTGCACCATGAGGTGGACACTGGTGACAGTCTGCCCATAAAGAGTAAAATCTACAGGCAACCTGACCACGTCTGGCACTGTATCAAACAAGAAGTACAGAAGAGGGAGGAGCTACGCGGGCATCCAAGATGGTCGCGTGAGCAGAGGGCTCCTGAGACCCGCGCCGCCCTTCTTGATCTATCCTGCAGATATCCTGGTCACTTCGACGGGCTTTTGAAGTGCTACTCTCACTGATACCGTCGATCCTTTTTTGGTCGGAATCGGACCTCGGGGACCATTTCTACATCGTCTCCAACTTTCTGGCCTAACCCCCGACGCGACCGGGGTCTCCACTGCCTGGTATGGCCGAGCTGTAATGCAACAACAACGGCTGCCTGGCATCTGCCCCACCGGTGGTGTGCCACTTTCACTTTCGGTTTCCAGCCCTCTCGTCTCTGACTCCTGGGGACCTGCCATTTTATCCTGGTCTGCTGCTCTCGCTGCGGACGCTTTCTTTCTTGGTGCTGGCAAGGTGGCCCGTGGCATTCACTCGTAAACCTGGACTTTTGGGGTTCGAGACTCGTCACCATCCCGCTGCACCCGGGTGTCCCCGGCTGGCGCTGATTACAACATGGCGACAAAACCAGAGGCGGAGAAACGCAAGAAGACCACTACTCGCGGGGGGTCGATCCAGTCCAACATGATCGAGCGCTATACCCAACCGAGAGGTTCCCCCGGCGCTGCCAGTCGTGGCTTGGACGACCCGAAGACTGACATGTCGTCTTCCTCAGAAGTGTCCCTTCAGGACCTGTTGGCCGCCATTTCAGGCCTCAAGGCCGATATGAGTCAGCAATACGAGGCCATCGTGTCCAAGATAGACACGGTGGCCGTGGATGTTACTCTTATTCGAGCCGATTTGGCCAAGACGAACGAGAGGGTCAAGGCATTGGACTTAAAGGCATCGAGTTTGGTGACGGACATGGCGGAGGCGCAATCCGAGATAGGGAATTTGCGTTCCTCACACGACCTTTTGCTCAAACGCATGGAAGACTACGATAATAGGGCCAGGCGGAACAACATACGCTTGGTCGGAGTGCCGGAAGACAATGGTGCCGCCTCGATCGATTTACTGGTCGAGGAACTCATTGTCGCTAAACTCGCTCCCGCAGGTCTCAGCAAGTTTTTTGCGGTTGAGCGTGCCTATCGCTTCCCAGGTGGTCAGGTGAAGCCAGGGGGCCCTCCGAGGCCTATCATTGCTAGACTGTTTCACTTTCGGGACAGAGACGCTATCCTGCAGGCCGCTCGTAAACACGGCCCGTTGAAGTACGATAATAACTCTGTCTCGATCTATCCTGATTTCACTCCCCAAGTGCAACGACAACGTTCTGGTTTCCTTGGAGTGAAGCGTCGTCTGAGGGATCTGGGCCTGAAGTACGCAATGCTGTTTCCGGCTCGCTTGCGGATTGAGTTCAGAGAACGGGCCTATTTCTTCGAACAGCCTGATCATGCTAGTGACTGGTTGGATTCGTTGCCGAAGGATGATACCGAGAGTGGAGGACCTGGCGGCGCAGACGGTGGTGCGACGGCCCAGGTTTAACGTGGGCCCCTAGTGGTCCGATTTGAGACTATGAACCTTACAGAGTAACTTATATTGTATGCTTTATGATTGTGCCCGGGGTGGTGCGGGTACGGGTGGTTTTCCCTTCCTCCTCGGGGGGTTCTTTGTGTAGATCAGATGGGGCGACAGGCACACTGCAGTTTGGGGTGGCTTTCTAGTCAGCAGGGGTGCAGGGTGGGGGGCGTTGTAACGGGTTCTTGGTCGGGGGGTGGTTTCCGGGGACTTGGTTGTGTTCTATGTTTTCTGTTGTTTCTCTTTTTTCATGGTATGTTACCGATTGCAAGTATTCTGGATCTGTGGTTATGGGAGGGGGTTGGGTTGGGTCGTTTTTCCTGGGATGGGGGGGGGGGTGAGATGCAGGTTCTTTCTTGGAACGTCAATGGTTTGGGTGACAGGATTAAACGCGGCATTGTGTTACAATTCATACGGCGCCATGCCCCTGATGTTGTGTTCCTTCAGGAAACCCACTTGATCGGTAATGCCTGTAAAGCTCTTGACCGTCGGGGCTACCGATTGGCCGCCCACTCTGGTTTCACCTCCGGGTCCCGGGGAGTGGGTATAATGGTTAAATCCTCCCTGGCCCTTGAGATTGATGATGTTGTCCTAGATGATCGGGGACGGTATGCTGCTGTCTCCGGGAGATGGGAGGGAAAGCCTATTGTGTTAGTGGTTGTGTATGTTCCCCCGGGGCTGCAGGCTACCACATACGCCGATCTTGGTAAGACTCTTCTTGGTCTCCCTGATGGTCTGCTGATTATGGGCGGAGACTTTAACTCCGTGATGTCTGGCGAGTGTGATCGACTGCCCCCTAGAGTTCTGCCTCAGTCCCAAATGTGGCTCAATGATATGACTGAAACTTTTGGTCTGGTGGATGTTTGGCGTTCGCTGCACCCTGCCCAGACGCAGTACACCTTCCACTCTGGTGCGCATGGCAGCCTCTCTCGGATAGACTACTTCTTTATGCTGGCTTCCACCCTATCCTTGGTACGGGAGGTTCGTCATCTTCCCCGGGGTATCTCGGACCATTCCCCCTTGCTGATTAAGATATCTGTGGGTGGTCTTTTTGGTAACAGAGTTCCCCCTGTTCCCCCCTGGCACTTTCGGAACCCCCGGCTCCGCTCTGAATTGGTGAAGGCTATTGACTGTTACTTTGATGAAAATCTGGGTTCGGTGTCTTCCCCTACGGTTCTCTGGGAGGCCTTTAAAACGGTCATTCGGGGATCCGCACTGTCTCTTATTGCTGCTGAACGGAGGGCTAAGAGGGAGGCCGTTCTGGCCCTCGAGACTGAAATTACAGCGCTTGAAAGTGAGCTGGGTGGGGATGACACGCCTGCGCTATTACACACTTTGGAGCTGAAACAGGCGGATTACAAGGCTTGTGTTACCGATGCTGCTAAGCTGATGCGAGCGAATCAATTGGGCCGGCTGTATGATGTGGGTGACAAGGCTAGCAAACTCCTGGCGTGGCTGGATAAGGCTGAAAGAGCGAATCGTGTTGTGCCCGTTATTGTCCGCGAGTCTGGTGAAAGTGTGTCTGACCCCGGTGAGATTGTTGACTGTTTTGTTGATCATTTCCGGAAGGTTTATACCCCGGTGAGTGATCGTGATGAGGCTGATTCCCGTTTGCTGTTGCGGGATATAGCTCTTCCTTGTGTCTCGGAGGAGGAGGGCCTGGCTCTGGAGGCTCCCTTTACGGTGGATGAGATTGCCCTTGCTATCCAATCTCTGCGATGGGGCAAGGCGATGGGGCCCAATGGTTTACCCATCGAGCTCTACAAACCTCGTCCGGACAAGATGGCTACCCATCTGCGCAACATGTTTCTAGACGCGTTCGAGGCAGGAGTCCTTCCGCTTGAACAGCGCCTGGCTACTATAGTGGTCATTTATAAGGATGGCAAGCCTCGTGATCGCTGTACCTCCTACCGCCCCATTTCCCTGCTAAATGCAGAACCTAAAATCCTAGCCAAGGTTCTGGCCAATCGGCTATTGACGGTGATTTGTGACCTGATCCATCTGGATCAATCCGGCTTCATATCGCATAGGAACACGGCCCTTAATCTGCGTAGGCTTCATAGTGTTCTCGCGAGAGCTGCAACTCTCACGGAGCCTGCGGTGGTGGCCTCCCTAGACGCTACGATGGCTTTTGACACCATTGAATGGCCTTATCTTTGGGCGGCCCTCTCCAAGTTTGGCTTTGGCCATAATTTTATTGCGTGGGTCAGGCTTCTTTATGAACAACCGTTGGCTCAGGTCGTGGTAAATGGCAGAAGTTCTGTCCCCTTCCTGTTGGGCCGCGGCACCCGTCAGGGATGTCCGCTTTCCCCGCTTCTATTTGCGTTGGCACTTGAACCCCTTGCGGCGTGGCTCCGGTGGGAACCTCGATTCAAGGGATCCGATGGGCGCCAGATCTAGAGGATCGCGTCTCACTGTATGCCGATGACATCCTTCTTTACTTCACTTCCCCTCAAAAGTCCTTGAACGTGCTCTTCGACGTTCTTACATCCTTCGGTAAGAACTCCGGATTGGTCATCAACTGGACCAAATCCTGTGTTTATGTCATAGCCGGGGTTCTGCCGCCATTGCCTCGTAGGTTTCCAATTTTGGTGGCGGATGACGGTTTTAAGTACTTGGGGATTTATATCTCTACGGTTTCTGCGGTGCGTTACGAACGGAATCTGTATGCTCCGCTCCGACGTCTCAAACAAGATGTGAGGCGATGGCGTGAATTGCCCTTGTCTCCGTTGGGCCGGGCGGCGCTTTTCAAAATGATGTCGCTCCCCCGATTTCTCTATGCGTTGCAGAATTTCTTCGACCCGGTCCCTGCTCGCTACTTTCGCGAGATCGAGAGTTTACAGCGGCAATTGATATGGGATGGTTGTGCCCGTATTGCGCTGTCTAAGCTCACCCTTCCCTGGTATGACGGCGGTATTGCTCTGCCAGATATCAGACGTTATTACTGGGCCTCGCACCTGAGCGCCATTAATCACGTAACGTACTCATCAGAACCCGCTCCTGCCTTTGCCCTGGACAAATTTTTACTGCCCGGTGGCAACTTTAATAGGGCTTTGTACTCGAAGTCGCCATTCCGTCTCCTTACGGGTCCTACGAAGTGTGCAGTGCGGGCCTGGAGGGATGCAACTGTGGCTACGGGCTGGAGTGGCAAACTGACGCGTATGACCCCATTATATGACTCTGATCGATTGGGCAACCTCTGGCAGACGAAAGGGTTTGACAGGTGGGACATGATTGGGATCAGTAAGGTGGAGGATCTTTGGGCCAGGGGCACTGTGAAGTCCTTTGAAGCCCTGAAACTGGAATACCAGCTTGATGATAGGGAGCACTTTCGGTATAGGCAGATTCGGCACGCCTTGTCCTCCGCCTTTCCCCCCGGGACTGATATTCCACAATCCTCCCCCCTGGAAGATCGTATCCTAGACGGTCACGTCCCCGATAGTACGATTTCCTTAATATATAAGAAGCTCATTAACAACAGGGCTGACCAGCTGGGGAAACTTCGTACTTCCTGGACAGCTGACGGGCTTGAGCTAGACTATGAGGACTGGCAGTCGGCTGTTTCCTCCCCTAAGGAGGTGGCTATTCCGGCTCGGCTTCGTTTTGTCCAGCTAAAGATCCTCCACTGTGTGTATGTAACTGGTACGCGACTGGTGCGAATGGGGCTTGTGACGGATGGATGGTGTAGGCGTGGGTGTGGTATGGATGGTACTTTTCTCCATGTTCTGTGGGAATGCCCGATTGTCTCGACCTTCTGGTCCAGGGTGCACGATGTGATGGGACGTGTCACTGGAGTCCCCCTCCTTCCTGAGGCACGGCGTTGCTTGCTCAATGTATGGGAGCCTACGGATTGTACTGCTGCTCAGGCGTTCTGGGTCACTCTGGGCAACATGGGTTCTAAGAGGGACATAGCTCAATTCTGGGGCTCCGCCAGACCACCACGGCTCAGTGCCTGGAAGGACAACATGGACTGGTGTATGTTTCGAGAAAAGACGGTGTATGAGGCACGGGGTCGTCCCAGGAAATGGTCCAGGGTTTGGGCACAGTGGAACTCATACCGTGGCGATATTTGTTCCCCTCCGCTTGATTACGAGGTTCCTGTCCCCTCCTCCCCATGATTGGCGTTCCGTTTCCTGTTTTCCATATCATCTGTGTTCTCTCTTCCTTCATGACCGCCCCCCCTTGCCAGATTCGTTCCTTTCTATATTTACTTCTTTTCTCCTTCCCCCCCCTCTTATGACCCTTGCCAGTATGATACCATGTGTTTGTGTGTTGTTGTTTTTCTTCGACAAAATCATAAAATTAAACCTTTAATATCTTCTCAGTACGGTTTTATGCTCCACACTAGAATGTGCGCTCAGTGATCGTCTTAACAGTGTACTGTCCTGCTTTATTCTTTCAATATGTGTCATAGCGGCCGGCCCTGAGGGGTTTTAGGCAGACGCTGTGTAATGTGCATTTCATAAATAAAGGTTTAAAAAAAAAAAAAAAAAGAAGTACAGAAGATTTTGGAATTGGGAGTCATTGAACCCTCAGAGAGCCCTTGGGCTAGTCCTGTAGTTCTAGTGCCTAAACCTCACACCCAAGATGGTAAGAGAGAGATGAGGTTTTGTGTAGACTACAGGGGTCTCAATGCTGTCACTAAGACAGATGCCCATCCAATACCAAGAGCAGATGAACTCATTGACAGATTGGCTTCTGCCAAGTTCTTGAGTACATTTGACCTGACAGCTGGTTATTGGCAAATCAGGTTAGCTGAGGATGCCAAGGCCAAAACAGCATTTTCTACCCCAGGAGGTCATTACCAGTTTGTGGTGATGCCCTTTGGTTTGAAGAATGCACCTGGCACTTTTCAAAGGTTGGTGAACCAAGTTCTCTCTGGGCTGGATGACTTCTGAGCAGCATATCTAGATGATATTGCTGTCTTTAGCTCCACCTGGGAGGATCACTTGATCCACCTGAGGAAAGTTTTAGAGGCCCTGCAAAAGGCAGGCCTCACTATCAAGGCTACTAAGTGCCAGATAGGGCAGAGTCAAGTTGTATACTTGGGCCACCTTGTAGGTGGAGGCCAAGTTCAACCTTTGGAGAGCAAGATACAGGCCATAAAGGACTGGGCTCCTCCAACCACCCAGACACAAGTCAGAGCTTTCTTGGGCCTGTCTGGTTACTATAGAAAATTTGTCAGAAATTATGGAACCATTGTGACTCCACTTAATGACCTGACAAGTAAGAAAATGCCAAAGAAAGTTCAGTGGACAGTTAGCTGTCAGAAGGCATTCGATGACCTAAAGCAGGCCATGTGCACTGCAACTATTCTCAAGAGTCCAGACTACTCCAAACCATTCATTGTCCAAACAGATGCTTCTGAGTTGGGTGTGGGAGCTGTTCTTTCTCAACTGAATATTGATGGTCATGACAAGCCCATTGCTTTTATAAGAAGAAGGCTGACCCCTAGAGAGAAACGTTGGTCAGCTATAGAGAGGGAGGCCTTTGCTGTGGTTTGAGCCCTGAAGAAGTTGAGGCTATACTTGTTTGGTACTCACTTCAAGATTCAGACCGACCATAAGCCCCTCTTATGGCTAAATCAAATGAAGGGTGAAAACCCCAAACTTCTTAGGTGGTCCATTTCCCTACAGGGGATGGACTTTACAGTGGAGCACCGCCCAGGGACTGACCATGGTAATGCAGATGGTCGCTCCAGGTACTTCCACTTAGAGCAAGAAGACTCACCTGGTCAAGGTTTGTTTAATGTCCCTAAGTTTGGGGGGGGGGGGGGTTATGTAGGAGAGTAGGGTCTGCAATCCTATGGTCACCCCCGATTTTTGCTTTTTGCTTCACTGGTTTACGACTTTCCCTGGCTGTGGGCCTGCTAATCAGACCCACAGCCTAGCTGTTCTCTCTCTAAATTGACAAGCATGAACCTTAGGTGCATTTACCGATTGGTACTGGGCCACCTTATCAGTCCCTGTACAGCATACCATAGGTATCCAGGGCCTAGGTGTACCCAGGGCCTACCAGGGGCTGAAGCATGTATTATGCCACCCCTGGCTGGCCACCCCAAATCTGACACAACTGGCTGCACGACAGCTGGTGCAAGGTGGTGTAATCACCCTTTGCTTTAGATATAGTATCTCTATATCTAACCCTAAAATGGACACATATATTCCTATCAGTCACTCCTATGACAGGCCTTAACAATCCTGAAGGCAGAGTGCTTGGAATTATGTGAGATGGTGCTCTGGCATGAGCTGAGCTTGTTTGCAGCTTGCGGAACCAAGTCCTAATAGCTGTTCCATGATAACGCATACCATATACTCTTAAGTGCATTATAATCCTCGCGGTTATTTGCTAACTTTGGTATCGCATTATCAAAACATGTCGAGTAAGGTGTCATACGAATTGGAATAATAACCCCTCGCCAATTCTGGCGACGGGGTTAGCATTCCACCCTTCTAGAGGGACACGACATGGATGTAACTGTGAACCCCGGTTAAAGTTAACTCGAGCCTCAGCATCACAAAATGGATGCTGCCACCACAGACACAAGTCTGACCTCCTGCTGCTGGGAGTCCTTCCAGCGAGGGAGGCTTGGACAAAGGGTTTCCTGCCTCGGGAGGTACTAGCACCACCCCAGACAGGATTTTGTGTATTAAGTAGGACAGGGCTGAAAGGAATGAGACATGCCTGGGGCACACAAGGTGTCCCTGTGCATATGCCAGTCCAAACCAGTTCCTGGGGCACTCCAGCCCCAGAGCTGGCCCAGGACCGGACAAAGGAAAGGGGGTGTAACCACCCCCCTTCCTGGTCCCACCCAGAGGAGGGACCTAGTCGTAGTGCAGCCCCATTTAGCTGAATAAAGGTAGGAGCTGAACCCATTCCAAATCAGATTAATCTTGACAACTTCCACGAAGAACTCTTGACCCTCGACCTCCTGAATCCAGAAGACTGAAGAATCTCCCCTATGGTCAGAGAGTGACCATCCTGCTTCGCAGGCACCATCAAGCTCCTGTGCGGTTTGCTGCAAGTCCTTCCATCCCGGAATCCGACGACTCAGCTCCACAAGACCCGGACCTCCAGACCTCTCTGACCTCTACCCACATCCACAGCACAGCTGGGACCCGTGGGTGCGACGAGCAACATGGAGACGGCCATCTTGTGAAAACCTGCACAGCGCTTTCAGCGCGACCGCCGAGGGATCCTCGAGTGAGTGCATTGGGGTCCGAGAAGCCCCACACCGATGCAGCTCCTGCACCAAAGACCAACCCCTCAGCCTCCACGAGATCTGCGTGCGGCCCTTTTGCCTGGTTGCTGCTTATCCTGTTGTCTGGTCACTTGCCGGCTGGCTCGTGACCTCTGAGACGACGACCCGAAGAAACATACACTGCTAGTCTGGTTCCCCAGACTGGCCCTTGCTTCCTTGTAAAAGAGAAGCACCCCGGACCCTCCTGGTTCGCACCAGACGCCATCTTTGTTCCACCGCGTGGCTTGCATTAGCCAAGCCCTGTTGTTCCAGCACCGTCACTGGCTAGTGACCGAGACTCTGTCCCCTTCCCTTTCAGGACTCCTTCTTCCTAGTTCCATCCTTGAAACCGCCGGACTCCTCCATCTGGCTGCCTGCCAGCAACTCCTTGTTTCAGGCATCACCGGGGTCAACGCAGCAAACCCGACGCAACTTCAGCCCTGTGCACCCGCAGCCTGTGGGTTAGGTAACTAAAGCTTCTAGGTGCTGAAGCCTGGGTACGCTATCCTAGTGTTCAGGTCCACTGTTGTTTTCCCTCCATCCAGCCGGGTTCGTCCGGAATCCGTAACTTTCTAAACTGTACGATCCATAGACGTTGGTACGCATCCTGCGTGAGAGTTTCCACTCTGCACGTGGGTCCCGTGGGCCTCCTGCTCCTTACTTACCTAGTTTGTAGCGTAGTCCCAGCTATCCTCCAGCCTCTGGATCTCCTTACAGTACTTTCCTTCCTCGCATTCCATGGTTTTGAGTATATGGCTTGCCGTGCCCCTAGGGCGCACTTGTAAATATTGTGCGAACTCGTATTTCTTTTTTGAGTAATGTCATGTGCTTAGCCCTCTGATCTCATAAAGAGCTCAGAGGTGTATGTTAGTTAATAAATATCTGTTTATTTTCATAACTACCTGTGTGGTGTCCCTTTCATTTGGTATTCAAAGGTTATATGTGGTAAAACAGCTGACTTCACATGCCATAAAGAGTTTAGCCTAAAGACTGCTTTTGTCCACGCTACTAGGATAGCTGGTCTATAAGGTTGACTTACAACCAATCACCATAAGGGTTGTTTGGACTGATACAAGGTGGTCCCTAGAACTAGTGAACATCATATATCAGGCCAACTTCTCACAGGAGCCATCTTGGATTCGAGGCTCTCAAGAGCCTTCCCTACTCCGGAAAGGAGGAAGAAATTACAGACCTTGGCCCAGGACTTACAAACAAAAAAGTGTCTTTCAGTACGCCGCTACAAGTCTCTACTGGGAGTAATTTCATCGTGTATCCCACTAATTCCCCATTGCAGACTAAAAATGCGTCCTCTGTAGGAGCAACTAGACAATCAGTGGAAACAGGTCCACGGTTCATTCGAGGACAGGGTGGCGGTCACTCCAAAGATGAAGGAAGCGGCCTTATGGTGGACAGATCAAGACAACTTGTCCCAAGGTCTATCCTTCGCAAACAACCCGTCTCCACAAGTGGTAACAACGGACGCGTCATTGGAGGGTTTGGGAGCAGTGATGCAAGACGTGCATGTCAGCGGTCATTGGTCGCCCCAGGAGAAACACCTCCACATCAACCTGTTGGAGCTCAGGGCAATACGACTGGCTCTGCAAGCTTTTCTTCCTCGCCTGGAAGGTTCACAAGTGCTTATCAGGATGGACAACACCTCGGCCATGCACTATGTGAACAAAGAAGGAGGAACCAGATCGCGCCCATTGTCGCAAGAAGCTCAGCAGATCTGGGAATGGGTGATCCTTCAGAGGATATCGCTGAAGGCAGAACACTTGCCAGGCGTCCTAAACAAAAAGGCCGACAGACTGAGCAGGTCATCCTCAGTCAGCCACAAATGGGAATTGAATCAGAGAGTCTTGGAGCAGGTCTTCAGCCAGTGGGGCAGACCGGAGAACGATCTTTTTGCCACTCCGACCAACAAGAAATGCCGGTCTTATGCAAGCAGGCTACCCCATCGAGGTTCACTGGGGAGTGCACTTTCGATAGAATGGTCGAGGACATTTGTCCACGCTTTTCCTCCCATACCTCTGATTCCTCGGCTCATCAGGAAGATCAAGGTGGAGCCGTGCAGGATGATCCTGATCGCTCCTGCTTGGCTGAGGCAGTTCTGGTTCACGGAACTCCATCTGCTGTCGATAGCCCCTCCTCTTCCTTTGGAGGTTCTACCAGATCTCCTCACGATGTCCGACGGACAAGTTTGGCACCCGGACCCGCAGTCATTACACCTGACTGCATGGCTCCTGAGCAGCAAGAGTTTATGAACCTACCCATTTCAAGTGAGATTAGGGAGGTCCTTTCTCAGGCAAGGGCTCCTTCTACGAACAGAACTTACCATCTTAAGTGGAAAAGATTTTGTTGTTGGTGCAGGAAAGAAGGCATTGATCCCTTCACTTCCAAGCCCCATCAGGTCCTTCCTTATCTGCAGTCCTTAGCTAAGTCGGGACTAGCCCATTCATCAATTAAGGTCTATTTGGCGGCAATTTCAAGGTTCAGGAGGACTGGGTCTGGGCCTTCCTTGTGGTCTTCCAGAATTGTCAAGCAATTTCTAAAGGGCTTGTTCAGAGTCTATCCACCAGTGAGGCCGCCCCCACCGACATGGCATCTGAATCTAGTCCTTTCTTAACTCATGAAGGGCCCGTTTGAACCAATCCATCGTTCTGACATGAAATACCTTTCATGGATATTATCTCTCCTCCTCGCTCTCACGTCAGCTAGGCGTGTTGGAGAATTGCAGGCCTTGACTATCCAAGAACCTTTCCTTCAATTCAAGAAAAACACTGTAATCATGAGAACTAATCCGAGGTTTATGCCTAAAGTTCCCTCGGACTTCCACTTGAATGAGCCGGTCATTCTGAAGGCGTTCTTTCCTCGACCAGCTACACCAGCAGAAAGAGCATTACATTCGCTAGATGTGCAACAGTGCTTGAAATTCTACTTGGAGTGTACTAAGGGTTTTAGGAAAACCTCACAGTTATTTGTTGCCTTCGGGGGTCCAAGCGAAGGCCTTCCGCTATCCAAACAAGGTGTTTCTAGGTGGATCACGAGTGCCATTCTGCATTGTCACACTGCTGCAGGAAAACCTCTGACTGGGAAAATTCGAGCACATTCCACGAGATCTGTGGCCTCCTCAACAGCTCTCTTCGCGGGGGTGCAGATTAAAGAAATTTGCAGAGCTGCTACCTGGAGCAGCGTTCACACCTTTACCAGGCATTACTGCTTGGAGTCCTTACAACAGGATGATGCAGCAGTAGGACAGGCTGTCCTGAGGAACTTCTTCCAATGATTGGTGAGCTTTCCTTTCTTTCCACCTTCCGTCTTTCACATTTTGTATCTTTCTGTCATGTTGCCAATTGCTATATTGTGATGATACAAAATGTGGTTTTGTTGCTAACTGCTTGCTACTCTGATACAAAGCATGGGAATCTATGAAAGTTCCAATACTGGGGTAAGAAAACAAGTTACTTACCTAACTTTGGTTCCCCAGTATTGGTAACTTTCATAGAATTCCCATGCGCCCACCCACCTCCCCTAGGAAAGCTCAGCCTACTACAGATATGGTGTCTAATTACACAACGGCTACCAAAATCTGAGGCACTGAGGTTCCTTCAGGAAGGTTCTAAGTGGTGAGGCACTTCTGATTGGCTGAGGCCTAAGTTTGGTCTCTTTTACACAAAGAGGGTGATATGCTACAAAAGTGGATGAGGCCTAGGCCTTTTTCCTTGGTCTTTTGTACCTACAGCTATGGTATTTTTGTTACCCAGACTCCCATTCTGACGACGGGAATGATACAAAGCATGGGAATCTATGAAAGTTACCAATACTGGGGAACCAAAGTTACAGGTAAGTAACTTGTTTTCATCTATTGCCACTATCCTGACCACCAGGCTGCTGACTGTAAGATCTGTTGCACCTTTTCAACCAAAACCCTCCGGGACCGTGAGGGTTGGCTCTTGACATGGCTTCAAATGCTTAAATCCAGAAAGGGGACTGTCTCTAGTGACAGTGAGGATGCAGCGTTGATTTCTTCTACGAGAAGGTCAGTGAAGAGGGGTAGGGGTTCCCCTTCTCCTTCTATGGAAAGATCTTCAAAGGCCTCAAAAAAGACCCCTAGTGAGTCTGAGAGCCCAGGTCCCAGCAAATCTCCTCACCGAGGTGTAAAGGAGAGAGAAGGACCAACTACGCCTTCTACAGGTGAGAAGACTGCCACAGCCTTCAAAAAACCTTCATCCCAGTCTTCTTAGAGGAGTTCAAAGTCCTCGACGACAAAGACGTCGACGGCGGAAGTTCCGTCGACAAAAACATCGAAATCAGGATTGATGTCGTCGACGATCCCGTCGACAGGCGGTTCGTCGACGAAGCTACCGTCGACGGCGGGGGCTTCACTGCCGACGGAGAATCCGAAGACGCCGACGACGAAGGTGCCGACGACAAAGGTGTCGTCGACGAAAGAGCCGACGACGACGAAGAAGCCGTCGACGACGAAGAAGCCGTCGACGACGAAGGTACCGTCGCCGACGAAGGTACCGTCGACGATGAAGGTGCCGTCAACGAAGGTTACAATGGCGTCGACGACGATGGTGCCGACGTCGACATTGACGACGTCGACGACGACGTGTTTGAAATTGAATACGGCTGGCGTGTCGACAGTTTCATCGTCGACGACGTCGACGACACCGATCCCGTCTACGCGTATACAACCGTCGACGACAGAACCGTCGACGATATTATCCTCTGAAAAGAGGATTACCATTTCTGTGACACGGTTCACGCCAGAAATGACTTCTCCGAGGAGTGTGTCTCCCCTGCTGACGACCATGCTCTTTCAAGAAGGGGAGTCAGAGGAGTATGAACAGGATGCGTACAGCTATGCCAATAGTCCCTCTCACCTTCTTGTCAAATGCCAGGACACTGACTCGGAGGGTGAATACGGCCACGAGGAAGTTGGTCATCTTCAGTCGGCCCAGTCGCAACAGCATTCTGAACAGGAAATGGTTACAGTGGCATCTTCTTTCCTTCAAGATCTGCATAAGATGCTGCAGGACTATAAATCAAAGGCAAGTAGGCCACTTCCAGTTCCGTCAACGCCTGCTACTCCTACAGGGGCTTCAGCTTCATTCGTGATGCCTAATTTTCCGGCTCAAGCTCCCCCTCAGCCTCAAGCATCCTTCCATCAGGATTCCTCCGGATTACAAGAGGCCCATGATGATTCCTCGGATGAGGATCAGCAGTCGGATCATGACTCTATTCCCAATACGGAATATGATGAATATATCATTCCAGATCCCTTATCACCAGTCCCAGACCCGGCGGATTCCCCGCTAGCGGACATTGGGGGCTTCCATCAGCTGATGGAAAGAGCTGCTGCAGGATTCAAATTAGCCATGCCTAAGGTTACTACAGATTGTTTCTTATATGATTTTAAGGAACCCTTTAGAAAATCAACTAGGTCCATTCCTATTGTGGATCATCTATGGAAGGAGGGCCTAAAGGCTATGAAGCACCCGGCGACGGTGGTCTCTGTGCTACCGCGTCTGGATAAAAAATACAAGGCACCCGATGATGGTCCCGCGGCTTTAACAGGTCACCCAAGACCAGACTCTGTGATCTTGCAGGCAGCGCAGAGAAAATCACGTAACCCCTCTGCTCCCCTAACAACTCCTCCGGACAAGGAAGGGCGGAGGTTGGATAATGTGGGGAAGAGATTCTCGTTGATGGCAAGTTTGCTGGTGCGAGCGGCTAATGCCCTAGCAATCCTGGGTAGGTACGACCACCAGCTCTGGTGCGATGTCGCCCCGTACCTTGACCAGCTGCCTCCGGAGTCTACGTCTGAGGCAAAGAAAATCTTACAGGAGGGGGAAGCGACGTCGATGGAAATCATCGACTGTGCAATGGATATTGCAACAACGGCGTTCCGTTCATTGACTGGAGCGGCAGTACTCCGTCGCCAAGGATGGCTCAAAGCTACTTGGTTTCGACCTGAGATCCAGAACAAGGTCATGGATCTTCCCTTTGATGGAGAGGCATATTCGGCAAACTCATTGACGACACCCTGCAAGAAATAAAAAAGGACACAGAGACTGCCAGGTCCTTGGGGACCCTTCAATACAGAAAGTCTCCTTTCAAGGGATCCAGAGGAAGGGGTGGTAACTACAGAGGATCCTTCCAACAGCAACGCTATTCCACCACGGGCTCAGGTTCCCAGCAATACCGTCAGCCTTATCAGCAGCAGCAGGGCCAGTCTACCAACTACTCCAGGCCTTACAATAAGGGAAAACAGGCTGGATGAGGACGGGATTCGTCCAAGCGCCAATAGCGGCCTCCTGGCTCTTCCTCCTGGACCCTCATTCAGGAAATCATCAGTTGGAGGCAGGGTCAACAAATATCTTCAAAACTGGTCCAGGATAACATCGGACCGTTGGGTGCTCTACATCATTCGGAAAGGGCATACCTTGGAATTCACGCAAGTCCCTCCACCCAAGCCCCCGGCAGCCACTCCATCGAAACACCAGCGTCTCCTGCGGCTCGAAGTCCAACAGATGCTCCGGAAGGGAGCGATAGAGCCGGTCCCCTCAAACCAAAGGGGTCAAGGATTTTATTCCAGGTTCTTCCTGGTGAGGAGGACGCTAGAGAAGTGGCGCCCCATTTTGGACCTCAGGGGGCTAAACACCTATCTCATCTCCTTATCCTTCCAGATGGTGTCTCTCCAGGACATCTTGAAGCTTATCAGCCCGGGGGATTCCATGGCCACGCTCGGTCTCGAGGATGCCTATTTCCACGTTCCGATTCACCCAGCACACAGAAGGTTTCTGCGATTCACAGTAGCCAAGAGCCATTACCAGTTCAGGGTTTTACCCTTTGGACTCCCCTCAGCCCCAAGAATTTTCACAAAGGTGCTGGCGCCAGTAACAGCTTTCCTGCGAAAAAAACATTTTCAGGTCTTCCCCTATCTGGACGACTGGTTACTGAAAGCTCCGTTCAGGGAGGCAGCGCTGAAGGCTGTTCAAGCTTTTACCAATTTGTTTCAGAACCTGGGACTCACTGTGAACAACGAGAAGTCTTCCCTGGTCCCGTCCAGAAAAGCTCCCTTCCTGGGAGCCATCTTGGATTCAAGGCTCTCAAGAGCCTTCCCTACTCCGGAAAGGAGGAAGAAATTACAGACCTTGGCCCAGGATTTACAAACAAAAAAGTGTCTTTCAGTACGCCGCTACAAGTCTCTACTGGGAGTAATTTCATCGTGTATCCCACTAATTCCCCATTGCAGACTAAAAATGCGTCCTCTGCAGGAGCAACTAGACAATCAGTGGAAACAGGTCCACGGTTCATTCGAGGACAGGGTGACGGTCACTCCAAAGATGAAGGACATTATGGTGGACAGATCAAGACAACTTGTCCTAAGGTCTATCCTTTGCAAACGACCTGTCTCCACAAGTGGTAACAACGGACGCGTCATTGGAGGGTTGGAGAGCAGTGATGCAAGACCTGCATGTCAGCTGTCATTGGTCGCCCCAGGAGAAACACCTCCACATCAACCTGTTGGAGCTCAGGGCGATACGACTGGCTCTGCAAGCTTTTCTTCCTCGCCTGGAAGGTTCACAAGTGCTTATCAGGACTGACAACACCACGGCCATGCACTATGTGAACAAAGAAGGAGGAACCAGATCGCGCCCATGATCGCAAGAAGCTCAGCAGATCTGGGAATGGGCGATCCTTCAGAGGATATCGCTGAAGGCAGAACACTTGCCAGGCGTCCTAAACAAAAACGCCGACAGACTGAGCAGGTCATCCTCAGTCACCCACGAATGGGAATTGAATCAGAGAGTCCTGGAGCAGGTCTTCAGCCAGTGGGGCAGACCGGAGATCGATCTTTTTGCCACTCCGACCAATAAGAAATGCCGGTCTTATGCAAGCAGGCTACCCCATCACTCGGGAGTGCGCTTTCGATAGCATGGTCGAGGACATTTGTCTACGCTTTTCCTCCCATACCTCTGATTCCTCGGCTCATCCGTAAGATCAAGGTGGAGCCGTGCAGGATGATCCTGATCGCTCCTGCTTGGCTGAGACAGTTCTGGTTCACGGAACTCCATCTGCTGTCGATAGCCCCTCCTCTTCCTTTGGAGGTTCTACCAGATCTCCTCACGATGTCCGACGGACAAGTTTGGCACCCGGACCCGCAGTCATTACACCTGACTGCATGGCTCCTGAGCAGCGAGAGTTTATGAACCTACCCATTTCAAGTGAGATTAGGGAGGTCCTTTCTCAGGCAAGGGCTCCTTCTACGAACAGGACTTACCGTCTTAAGTGGAAAAGATTTTGTTGTTGGTGCAGAAAAGAAGGCATTGATCCCTTCACTTCCAAGCCTCATCAGGTCCTTCCTATCTGCTGTCCTTGGCTAAGTCGTGACTAGCCCATTCATCAATTAAGGTCCATTTAGCGGCAATTTCAAGGTTCAGGAGGACTGGGTCTGGGCCTTCCTTGTGGTCTTTCAGAATTGTCAAGCAATTTCTAAAGGGCTTGTTCAGAGTCTATCCACCAGTGAGGCCGCCCCCACCGACATGGCATCTGAATCTAGTCCTTTCTCAACTCATGAAGGGCCCGTTTGAACCAATCCATTGTTCTGACATGAAATACCTTTCATGGAAATTATCTCTCCACCTCGCTCTCACGTCAGCTAGGCGTGTTGGAGAATTGCAGGCCTTGACTATCCAAGAACCTTTCCTTCAGTTCAAGAAAAACACTGTAATCATGAGAACTAATCCGAGGTTTATGCCTAAAGTTCCCTCGGACTTCCACTTGAATGAGCCGGTCATCCTGAAGGCGTTCTTTCCTCAACCGGCTACACCAGCAGAAAGAGCATTACATTCGCTAGATGAGCAACGGTGCTTGAAATTCTACTTGGAGCGTACTAAGGGTTTTCGGAAAACTTCAGTTATTTGTTGCCTTCGGGGGTCCAAGCAAGGGCCTTCCGCTATCCAAACAAGGTGTTTCTAGGTGGATCACGAGTGCCATTCTGCATTGTCACACTGCTGCAGGAAAACCTCTGACTGGGAAAATTACAGCACATTCCACGAGATCTGTGGCCTCCTCAACAGCTCTCTTCGCGGGGGTGCAGATTAAAGACATTTGCAGAGCTGCTACCTGGAGCAGCGTTCACACCTTTACCAGGCATTACTGCTTGGAGTCCTTACAACAGGATGATGCAGCAGTAGGACAGGCTGTCCTGAGGAACCTCTTCCAATGATTGGTAATTCTCCTTTCTTTCCCACCTTCCGTCTTTCACATTTTGTATTTTTCTGTCATGTTGCCAATTGCTATATTGTAATGATGCAAAATGTGGTTTTGTTGCTAACTGCTTGCTACTCTGATACAAAGCATGGGAATCTATGAAAGTTCCAATACTGGGGTAAGAAAACAAGTTACTTACCTGTAACTTTGGTTCCCCAGTATTGGTAACTTTCATAGATTCCCATGCGCCCACCCACCTCCCCGAGGAAAGCTCAGCCTACTACAGATATGGTGTCTAAGTACACAACGGCTACGAAAATCTGAGGCACTGAGGTTCTTTCAGGAAGGTTCTAAGTGGTGAGGCACTTCAGATTGGCTGAGGCCTAAGTTTGGTCTCGTTTACACAAAGAGGGTGATATGCTCCAAAAAAGAATGAGGCCTAGGCCTTTTTTCCTTGGTCTTTTGTACCTGCAGCTATGGTATTTTTGTTAACAAGACTCCCATTCCGATGACGGGGAATGATACAGGCATGGGAATCTATGAAAGTTACCAATACTGGGGAATCAAAGTTACAGGTAAGTAACTTGTTTTCTTATAACCTATTTCGGCCTGCCAGGGGGATGTCTTAATAAGGCTCTCCATAATTCAAGTGTCCTTTATATGTATTAGTAGAATTGTACCATGTCCAATAATAAGAGTTATTTTTTAATAAATATTAGTTGAGTAACTATAGGTAAAAAGACGGATTAAATAATTGTAGAGAGTGCAATGCATAGTGTCACTTATTTATAGTGACATACTGTGCAGGTTCAGGATTTTTTTTTTGACAGTCTAAATGATTGTTTTTTCCCCACTCTTTAAGGATGAATCTTTATACAGTACATTGTTTATGGTGTACAAGTATGAAATTCGAGAACAATAAAAAATGGAAAATTACATGCTTTCATGTAATATAAGATTCAATAACAGCATAAGAAATGTCTACTGGTTTGTTTATAATATGAACTTTGCGAAAAGTAAAAGTTTATTTTGTAATTTTGTAAATGTAATAATAAATTATATGTATGTTCCTTTTACTTTTATACAGATGAATGCCACCATCCACTAGAGTGATGTAATTTCCTAATTACTTTTTTGTATTGTTCAACAAACTTATATTGTCAAGGTACACTCCAAGGTAGAGAATGACACAGCCTCTTAGACATCCAGACAAACACTAATACACCCACACACACACACACACCCAGTCACATACATACCCACTCACCCATGCAGTCACTGACATACCAGCTTACCGACCTACATAGGTTCTAACACACACACTTACTCCCCCATATAGCCACTCGCACACGCACTCACTCATATACCCATTTGAACATCCACTCACTCACCCATACACCATTCACATGGCCATTCATTCAGCCATATAGCTACTCACACACTTTCACTCACAGTATAGCCACTGACACACTCACTTACTCGCACACTCACTCACTCATGTATACTGTCACTCACCCATACAGCCACTGACACACTCATGTAAACATCTCCTCAGACACACACTCACCCATACAGACACTCACACACAAAATCAGTCACCATACAACCAGTCACCCAACCCTCACACCCATACACCCACTCACACAACCATTCACTCAGCCATACAGCCACTCACTCAGCCATACAGCCACTCACTCACCCATAGTCACTCACACACCCTCTAATTTATACAGCCACTCGCATACCCACTCACCCATAAAGCCACGCATACATTCACCCACACTGCCACTCACCCATTCATATATTCAGCCCCTCAGACTCCCACTCACCCATACAGACACTCACATACACACTCAGTCACCCATTCAGCCACTCCTAGTCACTAACCTACCCATACACCCCTTTACCCACAGTGACACAACCACTCACTCACCAGTGCAGCAACTCACTTCCTCATACAGCCACTCACTCACACACCCACTCACTCACAAATAGACACTCACACCCATATACCCACTCACCCATACAGCCACACACACACCCATTCAGTCATACAGCTACTGACCCATGTACTCACCTACCCATACAGCTACTCACACACCAACTCACTTACCCACACTACCACTGAGTCACCCATACTCACACAGATAGACATTTATTCACTCATACAGTCACTCACACACCCCTTCCTTATCCATACAGCCCACTCACACATCTACTTAGTCATACAGAAACTGACCCACATATTCACCCACCCATACAGCTACTCACACAGCAACGAACTCACCCATACTACCACTGAGTCACTCATAGTCACACAGATAAACATTCACTCAACCATACAGCCACTCACTCAACATCCCATATACCCAACCCATACAGCCATTTGCTCACCCATACAGCACTCATACATACAGCCACTCATTCCACACCCACCCACTCACACATCTAATCAGTCATACAGCTACCGACAAGCATACTCACCCAACCATACAGCTACTCACACCTCAACTCACTCAACCACACAGCTACTCACACAGAGTGACTCATAGTCACTCACACATAAAGTAACTCCCACACCCCATACAGCCACTCACACAGGTATAAATCCCCTAAAACACACACTCACTGATACAGACACTCACACACAAACTCAGTCACCCATACAACCAGTCACACAACCACTCGCTCACCTATACAGCCACTCAAAAAAACACTCACTCACCTCTACAGCCACTCACACAACCACTCACTCACACACCCACTCACTGACCCATACAGCCCCTCACACAATCACTCATTTAGTCATACAGCCACTCACATTGCCACTCACTTTTCCTCGGACGGTACTGGAAAACAATTGCAGGCGATGGATTGCCTTTTGGGTAGACATTACCCTTCCAAAGAACTGTCATCTACGTGGTCTGGCTGCTGGTCTTCATGGCCACCTAATGCCATTTTATTTATTTATCTTTTATTCTTTTTACTGAACAGTCACTCAGTACACTGTTGCAAATGTTTACATGAACAGAGGTGCAATACATCAGCAGCAGTAGGATAGATGTTGTACAATAAGGGGGCACAGTTCTTGAACAATAGCCTTCCACAGTATCATATCTATGCAGATAGAGACCCCTCCCCCCTGGTGGCTCCACCCCAGTCCCCAAGCCCTTCTTTATCTTTGCCTGTATTCCATTCACGGGCATCACAATTTTTCATATTTTTGGGACATCCCCAGCTCCGGTAGACTACTTTCTCTGCTTGCTGGCACCAGTCCATTTAGTTCTCCCAGTCTCTCACCCGGGGAAAATCTGCCACACTCCATGCCTTTGCAATGTTTCTCTTTGCCACCTCAGAGGCCTGATGCCATTTTAAATAAAGAAAAATCCAAACAACCAAATATTGTAAAAAGACAACCAAAACTGGAGCTCTAATGAAGAAAGCCTCTAATTTCAGTAATAGTAGATAAAAGACAAAACTGGGTGGGTACTTCCTTCCTAGAATGATGAAATGTGCTTAATCCAATTAAATCCCTTTATTCCATAGTCAGGCGGGATTCGTGAACACCAACGTAATCGCGATTTCAGAAAATGTAATAAAACAGTGATCTAACATAAATTTTGTAAAGTGTACGAACGTATCCCATATTATTAAAGCACTGACCTCACACACCAATTTCATAATGTCTATGGGCCTTATTATGAGTTTGGCGATGCTGAGTGGGGCGGTTCACCACCGCCCCGCTCCCGCACCTCCAAACCCAAACGATGTCCGCCCACCAGATTACGATGCAAACCATCATCTGGAGGGAGGGCAGTTTGGCATTCGCACAGCGGTGCAGGAAAAAGGATCAATGAGACTTTAATACTGCCCTACGTGGGACGGCGACAGCGCGTTCCTGCAAAGCATGGACTGCAAAGTCCATGTTGTGCTGGAACATTGGGTTTTTGTACACAGGGGTCTACAACATGTGCCCCTCTGCATGCACCTACCTGCATGGGCAGGGTGGCCTTTGTTTCCCCACTGCCAGCTTTTACATGGAGGTGCATTCCGCCATGTAGGGCTAGCGGTTGGGAAACTCAAAATATGCATGGCGGCGACGCAGAAACACCCCAGCATATTCAGAGCCCCCGACCACTGCGTCACTGTAGGAGAGTAGGGTCTGCTGCCTATGGTCACCCCCACTTTTTGCTGTGATTTTCTGGTTTTTCGACTTTAGACTGGCTGTGGCCATGCTAATCAGGACCACAGCCTAGCTGTTCGCTCTCTAAATTGATACCATGTACTTTAGGTACATACCAGATTGGGTATTGGGTCACCTCTGTGAGTCCCTGTATAGTGTATACATAGGTACCCAGGGCATAGGTGCATCAAAGGCCTACCAGGGGCTGCAGCATGTATTATGCCACCCCTGGCTGGCCCTCCAAACTGACACCACACCACAAGTCTGTTCACACAGCCTGGGTAAGGTGGTGTAATCACCCCTTACTTAGATATAGTATATCTATATATATAGACACATAGTAACCTATACGTCACTCCTATGACAGGCCTTAACAATCCTGGAGGCAGAGTGCTTGGTTTTATGTGAGAGTGTGCCCTAGCATGAGCTGAGCCCCTCTGCAGCTTTCAGAACCATCTCCTTATAGCTGTTCTATGATATAGCCATTCCATATACTCTTAAGTGCATTATAATCCTTGCGGTTAATGCTAACTTTGGTTTGGCTTTATCAAAACATGTTGTGTAAGGTGTCAAACACTTTGGAATACTACCCCCCTCCAGTCCTGGTGGCGGGGGTAGCATTCCATCCTTCTAGAGGGAGAAGACAAGTAGTTACTGGTTTACCCGGTTAAAGTTAAACAGAGCCTCAGCATCACAAAATGGATGCTGCTGCCACAGAAACGAGTCTGACCTCCTGCTGCTGGATGAAACTCCGGCAGGGGAGGCCTGGACAATAGGTTTCCTATCCAAGGAGATGCCAGCTCCTCCCCAGACAGGGTTTTGTGTATTGGGGCAGGGAGGGCTGCATACGCAGATGCTTTTCCAGACACTGTCTGGAGCACAGGAGGTGCTCCATGCATAGCCCGGTTCAAACCAGTTGCTGGTGCACTCCAGCCCCGCTCTGGTGCGAAACTGGACAAAGGGAAAGGGGTGTAACCACCCGATTCCCAGGTCCACCCATAGGAGGGACCTACCAGGTAGTCCAGCCCCTAACCTTAGTATAAGTATAGGAGCTGTGTACCTAGGACTTTAGATTACCCTGGACGAATCTTTGCAAGACATATCCTGGACCTTCAACATTCCATTTCGACTGGAAGACGGAAGATATCTCTCTTGTGGTCAAGGAGTGACCACCCTGTGCTAACAGACACCACCAGTAACGTGCCGGTCTGCTTTGTCGAAGGCTCCTGCAGGAACTTGAAGTCTCTACCACTCAGGACACGGACTTCCAGACATCTCTAACCCTGCTCGATGATTCCAGCAAAGATGAGGCCCGTAGCGGACACGAGAGACGTGGGACCAGAACTCCTGGACATCCTGCATTTTGCTAACTGCATCGACTTGTGAGGTAACTCACAGTTGTGCATTGGGGTACGAGAAGCCCCAAACCCGAGCACCATTTGCACTGAAGCTCAGCCCTCCACACTCCACGAGTGTCCCGTGGGGCCCGCTCTTGCATTTCAGCTCGGCGTGTCTTCCCAGTTCCTAGTCCGTTGGCTAGTGAGCCCCCGGAGGACTCCATCTTGTATCTAACTTACTTTCCTGGTTGCTCCAGGCTTGCTCCAGCTTCCCCACAAAGGAGAATTGCCACAGACCTTGCTGGTCTGCACCAAAGCCAATCTTCATCTCCTGCGTGGATTGCGTTTGCCAAGGCTTGTTGGGTCCAATCCGGATACCGACACCGCAGTCAACTAGATCCTTTGTGGGACAGCTCGAATCCAGCTCCTGGTTGTTGTCGACACCTCCTGGACCACGTGGCTGCAGAGACAAGCTTCACCTCTTCACCTGAGATCAACGCGACATCGCCTGGTTCCTTCCTGGTTCTTTCCTGGTCACTGGCTAGTGACCCAGACTCTGTCCCCTCTGCTTTCAGGTTCTTCAGCTCTCCGATCCACCCAGACACTTTTCCTCTGGTCGCCTGGAGCACTTCTTTGCAGACCTCCAGAGAAAACGACGACGAAACCCAACACCAAAAGGTACCTATGCACCCGGCTTCCCTGGGTGAGGTAACATGAGTACTCCGGTGCTCCCGTGGGTCTTGACTCTCGAAGTGTTCTAGTCTAAAGGGGTTTTGCCCTTAAACAGTAACTTTGTAACTTCTTTGTTTCTTATAGAAAGTCAATTGTAACTCACTGCTGTGTTTAGACACTGCACACGTCTCCCGTGGGCCTCCCACTTCCTAACCTTTGGTTGTTTAGTGTAGCCCCAGCGATTCCCTAGGCCCTAGGCCTACTTTCTATTCCAGATATGGTTCTTATACCACTATTTTAGTATATGGTTTGTGAGGCCTCTAGGGCATAACTGTATTTGTGCAACTTATCGTATGCTAATTAAGTAACTTGTGATGTACTTTTACCTCTGACCTCATAAAGAGTGCAGAGGGGTTGTGTTTAGAATAAATACATATATATTTGATATATACCTTGTGTGGTGTCCTTTCATTTGGTATTCAAGGGATTATAAATGGTAAAACAACCAGCTTCACATGCTCTCTGAAGTCTTAGCCTGATGACTGCTAGTCCATGCTACCACTAGGATAGCTTTCTATAAGGTTGACTTTACAACCACCATCAATAAGGGTCGAGCAGACTGGTGCAAGGTGCCCACTAGAACTAGTGGACATCATATGCCAGGCTAACTTCTCACATTGGTGTGCAGCAGGTGGGATAAGAGCTTGCTGTTGTTTTACCAAATAATCTTGAGATATCATTTGAAAGATCACATTAAGGTACCTGTAGGTACATATAAATCAAGTTTCTTATAATACATAAGTTCTACTGAACTTAGCAGTTGTAAGTGGTAAGGGCCTAGCACACCCTGACTACAACTCCTAGAGAGGTTCTAGTAGGAAACAAGTAGTGTAGGTAGGTGTACACACCACACCTCACTAGCAATGTCCTTGGAAGCAGGGCCTTGTAGGCCTTTGCCAGAAGACACCCTAAGGGTGCCTTCTAAATATGACACTTTACTTTTCAAGAACTGAGATGTCTGTGTTCAGTCAGAAGACTGAGACAAGGACAGAGTCCAACCTTTAACCAACTGGTAGATATCTTAGTGGCTCATGATGTAGAGAATGCATCAGACCCAGGTAACCAAGGTTGTGGAGAGGGAGCCAACCTTCTACTGAAGATGATAACAATGGGCCAGACCCAGTGAACTCTGAGGAAGAAGAGTTGAACCAGGTAGAGGTTAATGAACTGAACCTGGCAAACTTAGGACGACCTGGGACTGGAACTGGAAGAATCCAATCCAGTCCCCCAAGTAGGCCTAATGGTGAGTACAGAAGACCCAGATCACTTTCCAGTGGATCTGACCATTCTGATTCATAAGTGGGATCCAATGCCTCTGCTCTGAGGAGAATGCCTTCACCTCAGAGAAGAGGGCATAAAGCTAGGATGAGAGAAGCCAAGCTTAGGATCAAGAGCCAAGAATTTGCCCTTGCAAAAGAGACCCTAGCTCTTGGGAGAGAGAAGAAATTGAGTGGGTTAGAACCCACTGGTGCAGCAACAACCCTAGTGGTAGGAAAAGATCTTATGGCCATAAAAACCTGAACAAAATTGTCCCTCCCTACAAGTGTGGGGATGACATCCACAAGTGGATAACTGCTTTGGAGAGGGACTGCAAAGTACAGCAGGTACCCCTGAGTCAGTGGGCCACAATTTTGTGGCTCGCCTTTGCAGCCAAATGCAGAGATAATCGCCTGACAGTTAGTGGACAGGATGCTGACAACTACACTGTCCTGAAGAGTGCTCTGATAGATGGGTTTGGCCTAACCACTGAACAGTACAGGCTGCTGCTCAGAGACACCCACAAGACACAGACTCAGGACTGGACTGACTTTGTAGATTGTGCTACTAAGGCTCTGGAGGGCTGGTTACTGGGCAGTAAAGTAAGTGACTATACAGGATTGTATAACCTTATAATGAGACCAAAAGGGTGGGGAGAAAGCAAAAGACCAGAAGTCTTCTCAAGGTCTCCAAAAAGCTTCTAATGGTGGGGGTACCCAACAATCCAAAATGAAAGAAGGTCAAAAGAAAACTTGGTGCAAGATTTATAAAGTAAATACTCACTGGACCAGTGATTGTGCCAAGAAGGAGTCCGCTCCGCCACCATTGCCCCTAAGGGAACTGTTCCCCCTAGTTCAGCTCCAAGTAGTGGTTCTCAACAGAAGGGTGTAGTAGGGTTAACCCTGGGAACTGAGATGGATTCTGGCCTAGTCAGAATACCAACTCAAGCTGTTCTTGTCTGTGATGTGGACATGGCTATGTCCTCTACTGTGAGTCCCAGTAACTTTGGCAAGTACAGACAGTCTCCTTTAATTAATGATAAAGTGGTTCAGGCCCACAGGGACACATGTGCTAGTGTCACAATGGTGATACCCAGCTTTGTGAACCCTGGAAAGATCATACTAGGTGAAAATTACCTAGTGACCAATGCTAGCAATGTCACTACCACACACAGTATGGCAGTTGTTAATCTTTCCTGGGGAGGGGTAACTGGACTAAAGAAGGTTGTTGTTAGCTCTGACCTCCATGTAGAATGTTTGCTTGGCAATGACCTGGAATCTTCAGCATGGGCTGAAGTGGAGTATAGGACACATGCAGAAATGTTAGGCATCTCAGCACATGTGCTAGCTGTGACCAGGTCACAGCTCAAAAATTGCAACACTGAACAGGCACTGGATTCTGGAATAATGGACTAGTTGCCTACCAGGAGGAGATGCAATAGGGTTAAGGCAGTGCCTTCCCCCTTGCCTCAGGATGAGAGAGAATCGGACTTCTGAGGAAGCGGATTGTGAGACCCAAGAAGGAACTGTCAGAGAAGAGCTTGAGCCTGATCAGGTTGAGTTTTTTGGGACAGGGGGACCTTCCAGGGCAGATCTGATGCAGGCGTGGTTGGACGGCCCTTCTCTTGAACCTCTCAGACAGCAATCTGCTGCTGAGGCTGCAGGGAATGCTAGTGGCACCCATAGAGTCTATTGGAATGAGGGGCTCCTGTATTCAGAGGCTGGAGACCCTAAGCCTGGTGCTTCCAGGAGGTTGGTCATACCTTTGGCATTCAGGGGCTTCCTTTTGACACTAGCCCATGATATTCCCCTTGCAGGACATCTTGGGACAGGCTTGTCGCTCACTTTCACTGGCCTCACATGTCAGAAGATACAAAGGAGTTTTGTCGCTCCTGTATCACCTGCCAAGCCAGTGGCAAATCAGGTGGCACTATAGAGGCCCCCTTATACCACTACATGTGGTGGGGGTACCCTTTGAACGTGTAAGGGATTGACATTGTTGGACCAATGGATCCCCAAACAGCATCTGGGCAAAGGTTTATTCTGGTGGTAGTAGATCGTGCCACCAGATACCCAGAAGCCATCCCACTTAGGACCACAACAGCACCTGTTGTGGCAAGAGCCCTCCTGGGAGTTTTCTCAAGAGTGGCCTTCCCTAAGGAGGTTGTATCAGACAGAGGTGCAAACTTCATGTCTAGCTACCTGAATGCAATGTGGAAGGAGTGCGGAGTGAACTATAAGTTTACCACACACTATCATCCACAATGCAATGGTCTCGTTGAGAGATTCAACAAGAGCTTAAAGGGCATGATTAAGGGTCTCCCTGAAAAGCTCAGGCGGAGATGGGATATCTTACTGCCCTGCCTTTTGTTTGCTTATAGAGAGGCGCCACAAAAGGAGTTTGGCTACAGCCCTTTTGAACTTTTGTTTGGGCATCCTGTAAGAGGACCCGATTACATGAAAAAGGCATCCAAAAACCTTGAGGCCAGTCAAGAATTACAAAAAGCCTGGCATGACCAAAATGCTGTGCTGACTGTTTACTAGCCAGGGCAGAAAGTGTGGGTGTTGGAGCCAGTGGCCCCAGCAGCTCTCCAAGACAAGTTGGGTGGACCCCACACTATTGTTGAACAGAAGGGAGAGGTAACCTATTTGGTTGATCTTGGAACTCCCAGGAGCCCCCACAGGGTGCTTCATATCAACAGACTGAAACCATATGTTGACAGGGCTGACACAGGCTTGCTCATGGCTACTGATGAAGGACAGGAGGAAGAGAGTGACCCTCTCCCAGACCTGCTCTCTCAGAACCCTGATGATGGTTACAATTGATGGTGTAGCCTTGGCAGGCAGCCTCGCTGATCAACAGCAGAGGGACTGCAGACAAGTTCTGCAGGCCTACAGACATATGTTTTCACTAACTCCAAGTCAGACTACCTGGTGCACTCATGAAGTGAACACTGGGGACAGTCTGCCTGTTAAAAGTAAGATTTAAATAAAATAAACCTGATCATTTCAGGGACAGTATCAGGACAGAGGTCCAAAAGATGTTGGAATTGGGAGTCATTGAGCCCTCAGAGAGCCCTTGGGCCAGTCCAGTAGTCCTGGTGCCTAAACCTCACATCCAAGATGGTAAGAGAGAGATGAGGTTTTGCTGTCACTAGGACAGATGCCCATCCAATACCCAGGGCAGATGAACTCATAGACAGATTGGCATCTGCCAAGGTTTTGAGTACATTTGACCTGACAGCTGGCTACTGGCAGATCAGACTAGCTGATGATGCAACAGCCAAGACAGCATTTTAAACCCCTGGAGGACATTATCAATTTGTGGTAATGCCCTTTGGTCTGAAAAATGCACCTGCCACATTTCAAAGGTTGGTGAACCAAGTCCTCTCAGGCCTGGATAACTACTGTGCAGCTTATCTAGATGATATTACTGTCTTTAGCTCCACTTGGGAAAATCACCTGATCCACCTGAAAAATGTTTTGCAAAAGGCAGGTCTAACTATCAAGGCTACCAAGTGCCAGATAGGACAGAGCCAGGTTGTATACCTGGGCCACCTTGTAGGTGGAGGTCAGGTTCAACCATTGGAGAGCAAGATCCAGACCATAAAGGACTGGACTGCTCCCACCACCCAGACAGAGGTCAGAGCTTTCTTGGTCCTGACTGGGTATTACAGGAAATTTGTCAAGCGGTATGGTTCCATAGTGACATCCCTTAATGACTTAACTTCCAAGAAAATGCCAAAGAAAGTTCAGTGGACAGTAAGCTGTCAAAAGGCATTTGATGACCTGAAGCAGGCCATGTGCACTGCACCTATTCTGCAATGTCCAGACTACTCCAAGGAATTAATTGTTCAAACAGATGCTTCTGAGTTGGGAGTGGGGGTTGTGCTTTCACAATTGAATAAAGAATGTCAAAACCAGCCAGTAGCTTTTATTAGCAGAAGGCTGACCCCTAGAGAAAAACATTGGTCAGCTATTGAGAGGGAGGCCTTTGCTGTGGTTTGAGCCCTGAAGAAGTTGAGACCATACTTGTTTGTCATTCACTTCAAAATTCAGACAGACCACACGCCCCTCTTGTGGTTAAATCAGATGAAGGGTGAAAATCCCAAACTGCTTAGGTGGTCCATTTCCCTACAGGGGATGGACTTTACAATGGAACATAGACCTGGGACTGACCATGCCAATGCAGATGGACTCTCCAGATATTTCCATTTAGAACATGAAGACTCAACTGGTCAAGGTTAGTTTAATGTCCCTGCGTTTGGGGGGTGGGTTGTGTAGGAGAGTTGGATCTGCTTCCTATCGTCAACCCCACTTTTTGCTGTGAGTTTCTGGTTTTTCGACTTTAGACTGGCTGTGGCCCTGGTAATCAGGACCACAGCCTAGCTGTTCTTTCTCTAAATTGATACCATGTACTTTAGGTACATACCAGATTGGGTATTGGGTACCTTCCATAGTAGTGAATATACTGTTGCCATTGTGCATAAACATGTTTTCTTATTCAACAGACTTTGGTACAAACAAACGTGTGGGACTGCCATGGGTTCCAGATTTGCACCGTCCTTTGCCTGCCAATTTATGGGGTGGCTGGAGAGGGTGCAGATCTGGGGCCCTGGTGGTGCACAATGGCAACAGTATATTCACTACTATGGAAGGTACATTGATGACCTACTGTTCATTTGGACAGGTGGGGAGGCGGAGCTTTTGGAATTTTTTGGACATCTGAATAATAATGCTTACAACATGTCATTTATGAATAATGTCGTGAGAGCATAGTATTTTTAGATCTAGTACTATACATTAATCAGGGGAGGCTATGTAGTAAACTATATAGAAAGGACACTTCATGCAATGCAGTGCTGCATTCGGATAGAGCTCACCCGAGATCACAGGTTAATGAAATTCCATTTGGAGACCTCTACAGAGCACACCTTAATTGCAGTGACGAATCTGATTTAATCCCTTGTGTGAGGGACATTGAGAACAGATTTTTAACGAGAGGCTATGGAAGAGAGGTGGTGACTAGAGCAAAAGAGAGAGTATTGAAATTAGCCAGGGGGGACACACTACATTCCAATAATATCCCCAAGAAAGACCATAAGAACCAAGTAGGAATGATTACTGGCTACCATACATGGTCCTCTAAGATCTACCAAATTTTGAAAAAATATTGGTTCATGCTCACGGCTGATCCGATGTTATTACCATGTGTAGAAAGTCTTCCCTCTATTACCTACAGTAGAGGAATGACGACCAGAAACATGGTTAGCCCTAGCTATCCTAGATTGCAGACACATAATCTGTCATGGTTACACACACTGAATAAGGGATCTTTTAAGTGTGGTAACTGTAGTCTTTGTTGGCTAACTAGACATGGATTACAGACCTTGCCCCAGTAATGGAACTTTTATAGATTCCCATGCTTTTGTATCATTCCCCGTCATCGGAATGGGAGACTCGGTAACAAAAATAACATAGCAGTAGGAACAAAAGAAAAAGAAAAAGGCCTAGGCCTCATTCCCTTTTATAGCATATCCGCCTCTTTGTGTAAAAGAGACAAAATCAGCCATCAGCCAATCAGAAGAGCCTCACCCCATAGAACCCTCCTGAAGGAACCTTTTCTACCGCACGTTGTGCTAGGGAGTCTCCTTTGAGCTCTGCTCACAATCTACTCTTCAGAAGTTTTTCTTCAGGTTTTTTCTTCAGGTTTTCTTCAGATTGTTGGCTGATCCTTCCAGGATGTCTGACAAGGAAAAAACAGAAGGCCCTTTTCAAGCCATGTTCCACCTATGGCAAGAAAAGACTATTCATTAAGGATAAGCACAAAGACTGCATCTATTGCCTCTATCCTGATCACAAGGCTGCGGACTGTAAGATCTGCCGGACCTTTTCAACCAAGACCCTCCGAGACCATGAGGGTAGGCTTCTGACATGACTCCAAAAGTTGAAGTCCAGGAAGGATACTGTCTCGAGTGACAGTGAGGACTCTGCATCTGCGTCTTCAAGAAGAAGGTCAGTCAAAAGGGGTAGGGGTTCCCCTTCTCCCTCTGTGGAGCATCCTTCTAAGGCCTCTAAAAAGACCCCCAGAGAGTCTGAGAGCCAGGGTCCAGGCGAATCTCCTCACCATGGTGAAAAGGAGCGGGTAGGACCATCTACGCCTTTTTAAGGGTTTGAAGACTGATCCAGCCTTCAAGAAACCCTCTTCCCCATCTTCTAGAAAGTCGGACAGAAGTTCCAAGTCGTTGACGATGAAGGCGTCGTCGACGAAGGCTCCGTCGACGAAGAAAAAGAAGCCTAAACTGAAACTAGTTCCGTCGACGGGCTCTTCAACGGGACAATCGACGATGACGGGATCGTCGACGAGGATGGCATCATGGATGACAGCTACAACAGCATCGACGAGGGAGTCGCCGACGATGGCATCGTCGACGAAGATGCCGACAATGACAGCGGCGACGACGAAGACTTCGTCGACGGTGGCAGCGACGACAGTGTCGTCGACGAGGGCCTCGACGACGACAACATTGACAACGATGGGGATGTCGACAGTCTCGTCGTCGACGGCAGCGACGACGACGCCTATCTTGTCGAGTGTTCCTGTGTCGACGATGCATATTCCGTCGATGAAGCCGACGACGGCTGCATTTTCAGTTCCATCGTCGACGGGACCGTCGACTATTTTGGCATCGGAGAAGAGAATCACTATTTCAATGACCAGAATTATACCGGACATGACATCTCCGAGGAGGGTAACCCCCTTGCCACCAGCGCTGCTGTTTCATGAGGATGAGTCAGAAGAGGATGATCAGGACTCATATGACTATGCTGACAGTCCTTCTCAACTTCTGGTCAAGTGCCAGGAGACGGATTCGGAAGGAGGGTATGACCAAGAAGGTGATTATCATCTTCATTCTGCCCAACCACAACAATATTCAGGTCGAGACATGGTTTCGGTTCCATCTTCTTTCCTGCAGGACCTGCACAGGATGTTGCAGGATTACAAATCTAAAGCTGAAAAGCCTGCTCCGGCTCCAGTTGCGCAAGCCATGACTGGCCCGGCGCCTACCTCAATGTCTGTTCCTGAAATACCAGCTCAGGTGTCCCCTCAGCCACAGGCACCAATTCCACAAGAGCCTTCCAGACCAGCAGACACTCATGATTATTCCTCGGATGTGGATCATAATTCGGACGATGGAGCTGATCAAGCTTCTGAATGGGATGAGTACTTCATTCCGGCCCCTCCGTATCCATGTCCGGATCCGGTGGATTCCCCACCAGTGGATATAGGAGGATTCTATCAGCTGATGGAAAGAGCGACTGTCAGATTCAAGTTGGCAATGCCTGCGGTGGCCTCTGAATGTTTCTTGTATGATTTCAAGGAACCTTATAGGAAGTCGACAAGGTCCATACCAATAGTGCAGCATCTGTGGGATGAAGGCCTTAAGGCAATAAAAAATCCAGCGACGGTGGTCCCTGTACTACAGCGTCTAGATAAAAAGTACAAAGCGCCTGACGATGGTCCAGCTGCCTTGACGGGCCACCCAAAACCGGACTCGGTAATTTCTCAAGCGGCGCAGAAAAAATCCCGCAACCCCTCTGCTCCTTTAAGAACTCCTCCTGACAAGGAAGGAAGGAGATTGGACAATGCCGGGAAGAGATTCTCTTCAATGGCGAGTCTTCTGGTGCGAGCAGCTAATGCCCTAGCTATATTGGGCAGATATGACCAACTATGATGTGATGTCACACTGTTCCTGGATCAGCTTCCTCCAGAATCAAAAGTAGAAGCAAAAAAGGTCTTACAGGAAGGGGAGGCTACATCAATGGTGATCATTGATTGTGCCATGGACATTGCCACAATGGCGTTTCGTTCTCTGGCTGGAGCTGCGGTCCTTCGTCGCCAGGGGTGGCTGAAGGCGACCTGGTTTCGACCCGAGATCTAAACATAAGATCCTGGATCTTCCTTTTGATGGAAAAGCACTATTCAGGAAATTGATTGACGACACTATCCAAGACTCAAAAAGGACACTGAGACCGCCAGATCTTTGGGTACGCTTCAGTACCGCAAGACTCCTTTTAGAGGGTCCAGAGGCAAAAGTACAAACTACAGAGGATCTTACCAACAACATAGATACTCATCTTACGGCTCAGGTTCGCATCAATACCTCCAGCCTTATCAGCAAAGGCTGGGCCAATCCTCCAATTACTCCAGGCCTAACAACAGAGGAAAGCAGGCTCGCCAGGGACATGATACGTCCAAGTGGCAATAGCGGCCTCCTGGCTCTTCCTACTGTACCCTCCTCCAAGAAGTCATCTGTGGGAGGCAGGGTATCCCAATACCTTCAGAGTTGGTCCAAGATAACATCGGACCGTTGGGTGCTCAACATCATTCGAAAGGGCCATACCTTGGAATTTACTCACATCCCACCACCCAAGCCCCCTGCCTGCAGCCATTCCGTCAAAACACCTGCGTCTTCTGCGGCTCGAATATCATCAAATGCTCCTGAAGGGGGCAATAGAGCCGGTTCCCTCCGACCAAAAAGGACATGGATTCTATTCCAGGTTCTTCCTGATAAGGAAGACGCTAGAGAAATGGCGCCCCATTTTAGATCTCAGGGAGCTCAACACCTATCTCATCACCCTGTCTTTCCGGATGGTCTCTCTTCAAGACATCTTGCGGCTGGTCAATCTGGGGGATTTCATGGCCACGCTCGATCTCGAGGATGCGTACTTTCATGTACCGATTCACCCAGCTCACAGAAAGTTTCTACGATTTACAGTAGCCAAAAGCCATTTTCAATTCAAGGTTTTACCCTTTGGTCTTCGCTCAGCCCCGAGGATCTTCACGAAGATGCTGGCGCCAGTAGCGGCTTTCCTGCGAGGGAATAATTTTCAAGTCTTCCCTTACCTGGACGACTGGTTGCTGAAGGCCCCGTCCAGGGGAGCTGCGTGGGACGCGGTTCAGGCATGTACAAACCTGTTTCAAAATCTAGGACTCACTTTAAACAAAGACAAATCATCTCTGGTCCCATCCAGGAAGGCACGTTTCCTGGGAGCCATCCTGAACCCAAAACTCTCAAGAGCTTTTCCAACCCGAGAAAGGCAGGAAAAACTGCAGTCCATGGCTCTGGACTTACGAAAAAGAAGGTGTCTTTCAGTACGCCGCTACAAATCTCTGCTGGGGGTAATTTTGTCATGCATACCTCTGATTCCTCACTGCAGACTGCGAATGCGTCCTCTTCAGGAGCAACTGGACATCCAATGGACACAGATTCACGGATCATTCGACGACAAGGTGACAGTCACTCCGACAATGAAAAGAGAGGCCCTGTGGTGGACAGACCAGAGAAACTTGTCCCAATGTCTATCCTTCGTAAGCGATCCGTCTCTTCAAGTAGTGACAACGGATGCGTCGTTGGATGGTTGGGGAGCGGTGATGCAAGACCTGCATGTCAGTGGCCATTGGTCTCCTCACGATCGTCGGCTCCACATCAATCTCTTGGAGCTAAGAGCAATAAAACTGGCTCTACAAGCCTTTCTCCCTCGCCTAAGAGGTTCGCAAGTTCTCATCAGGACGGACAACACCACGGCCATGCATTACGTGAACAAGGAAGGAGGAACCAGGTCTCTCCCGTTGTTGCAGGAAGCTAAAGAGATCTGGGAATGGGCGATCCTTCACGGAATGTCGCTGCAGGCAGAACACTTGCCAGGAATTCCAAACGAGAATGCCGACAGACTGAGCAGGTTATCCTCAGTCAGTCACGAGTGGGAGCTAAACCAGCGAGTTCTAGAAGAGGTCTTCTGCCAGTGGGGCAGACCTGCAATAGATCTCTTGGCCACGCCGACCAACAAGAAATGCCGGTCTTATGCAAGCAGGCTTAACCACCGAGGATCATTGGGGAATGCGCTTTCGATAGCCTGGTCAAGGACATGTGTCTACGCCTTTCCCCCCATTCCACTGATCCCAAGGCTTATCAGGAAGATCAATGTGGAACCATGCAGGATGATCTTAAGAGCCCCTGCTTGGCCGAGACAGTTCTGGTACACGGAGCTCCATCTGTTGTCGCTAGCTCCTCCGCCCCCCTTGTGGACTATTCCAGACCTTCTCACAATGTCCGAAGGACAGATTTGGCATCCAGATCCACAATCAATACACCTGACAGCATGGCTCCTGAGCAGCTAGAATTTATGAATCTCCCCATCTTGAACGAAATTAAAGAAGTCCTCTCCCAGGCGAGAGCTCCTTCCACGAACAAGACTTACCGCCTCAAATGGAAGAGATTTTGCATTTGGTGCACAAGAGAGAAGATTGATCCCTTTTCTTCAAAACCTCATCAGCTTCTGCCTTATCTCTTGTCCTTGGCTAAGTCGGGACTGGCCCATTCATCTATAAAAGTTCATTTGGCGGCAATTTCAAGGTACAGACGGTCGGATTCTGGGCCTTCGTTGTCGTCTTCCAGGATTGTTAAGCAATTTCTAAAAGGCTTGTTCCGGGTCTATCCACCAGTGAGGCCTCCGCCTCCTACTTGGCACCTGAATCTAGTCCTCATGAATAGCCCATTTGAACTAATTCATCGATCAGACATGAAGTTCCTTTCATGGAAATTGGCTCTCCTTCTTGCCCTCACATCGGCAAGACGTATTGGGGAGTTGCAGGCTCTCACAATCCAAGAGCCTTTTCTGCAATTCAAAAGGAACACAGTTGTCTTGAGAACTAACCCAAAGTTCATATTCAAAGTACCCTCGGACTTCCACTTGAACAAGCCGGTTATTCTTAAGTCTTTCTTTCTTCACCCGGCTTCACCAGCGGAGAGGTCACCACATTTTCTGGATGTACAACGATGTTTAAAATTCTATTTGGATCGTTCCAAGGGATTTCGGAAATCCTCCCAATTGTTCTTTGCTTTTGGTGGTCCGAGCAAGGGTCTCCCTCTGTCAAAGCAGGGGATTGCAAGATGGATTACCAGTGCCATTCTACATTGTCATACTGCAGCAGGTAAACCACTGACTGGCAGGGTTCGAGCACATTCCACAAGATCAGTGGCTTCTTCAACAGCCCTCTTCGCGGGTGTGCAGATTAAGGACATTTGCTGAGCTGCTACCTGGAGCAGCGTCCACACCTTTACTAAGCATTACTGCTCGGAATCCTTACAACAAGAAGATACGGCAGTGGGCCAAGCAGTCCTGAGGAACCTCTTCCACTAATTGGTGAGCTTTCCTTTTGATCCCACCTTCCATTATTTTGCACATTTTGTATCTTTATGTCATGTTGGCTATTGCAAGGTATGTTATGACACAAAATGTGTTTTTTTATGGCTAACTGCTTGCTACTCTGATACAAAAGCATGTGAATCTATGAAAGTTCCAATACTGGGGCAAGGAAACAAGTTACTTACCTGTCACTTTAGTTCCCCAGTATTGGTAACTTTCATAGATTCCCATGCGCCCACCCACCTCCCCGGGGAAAGCTCAGCCTTCAGCAGATATGGTGACTGTTACACAACGGCTACGAAAATCTGAGGCTCTGAGGTTCCTTCAGAAGGGTTCTATGGGGTGAGGCTCTTCTGATTGGCGGATGCATGATTTGGTCTCTTTTACACAAAGAGGCGGATATGCTACAAAAGGGAATGAGGCCTACGCCTTTTTCTTTCTCTTTTGTTCCTACTGCTATGTTATTTTTGTTACTGAGACTCCCATTCCGACGACGGGGAATGATACAAAAGCATGGGAACCTATGAAAGTTACCAATACTGGGGAACTAAAGTTACAGGTAAGTAACTTGTTTCCTTCAGCTGTAATGGCTCTAAGACGTTTCAGATAACCACCCACATAGATTGTAAAACCCCTTATGTGGTATATGCGGTCATCTGTGTGGGAAGTTGGCCTGATATATGATGCTCACTAGTTCTAGTGATCACCTTGTATCAGTCCAAACAACCCTTATGGTGATTGGTTGTAAGTCAACCTTATAGACCAGCTATCCTAGTGATAGCATGGACAAAGCAGTCTTAGGCTAAACTCTATTGGCATGTGAAGCCAGCTGTTTTACCACATATAACCCCTTGAATACCAAGTGAAATGACACCACACAGGTTGTTATGAAAATAAACAAGTATGTATTAACTAACATACACCTCTGAACTCTTTATGAGGTCAGAGGGCTAAGCACATGACAATCTCTTAGGAAAAATACGTTCAAGTTGCATGATTTACAATGGTGCCCTAGGGGCACGACAAACCATATACTAAGTAAGTGGAATGTGAAAGTCAATAATAGGAATGGAGCTGTCCAGAGGCTGTAGGATCGCTGGGACCACGCTATACTAACTAGAGGTAGGTAATAGGAGTCCCACGGAACGCGTGTGCAGAGTGTGGACTCACACGCGAGATGCGTACAAACGTCTATGGACAGTACAGTTTAAGAACAAGCATTTACAATGCAACGGTCTCGCCTTTGCCAAAGTTAGAGCTATTGGCATTGTAAATGACAAAATGTTTATTTATGTGTTGGTTTTGAAAACAGATAAATAAATGGCTTTGTCATTTATAATGTCAATACCTGTTCTGACCAACTTTTTCGGCCCTCCTTTGAGGGAGAATGATTGAAGGTGACTCCAGCCTTTTACCCTTCTAGTGCAGGGATTAGAACTATAAACAGGGCCTATTCATAAGGCACAGTAGTGCACTTTCGTACCCTTTTCCTTAGATCAGGGCTTATAAACTTAAGCTAGGGGATAGATTCATTAGTATTAGTGATAATCCGTCCTTTTGCAAGAGTGTTAGTATACCTTCTATGGAGTTATGCTTATTTCGGGCCTTGTAGGCCTCAAACGGGAGAGACTCCATCTTGCTTTCTGCCCCGGCAGCTTGAGATGCTTCTAGGCCAAGTGTAATGTTTTAGTTTCGAAGTGTTGTTCGCTTGGAGAGAACCAGCTCAGGCTGGCCCTTATCGAAAGACTGTATTTTTCTCCACTCCGAAGACACAACATCAGGCTGGCCAGCTGGGAACGTGTCCTTGGTACGGGGAGGTACAAGAATTTAGTGGGCGGCAGGTTACTGGCCGTAACTTTCCATGAAAGGACAAGCTTCCATATTAGCGAAAGTGTTAGGCAGTGAGTCAGTCAGTCTGTAGGCGGCAGCTAGCCGTTAGCATCAATGCCATTAATTATTTCCAGGCAGACAGTCGCCATTTTGAAGTCCGAGAAAGATCATGAAGCTGATACTCTCTAAGAAAGATTGAAGGAGAAGGAGAAGTAGCGCAGATCGAGTGGAGACAGAGAGAGACAGCAGCTAATAAAGAGGAAGGTTCCAGTGACTTGGAGGAAAGTAGAGACGACAGAGCATAGCGGTGCAGACGTGTACTCGTGACTGCTGAGGTGTGATTCCGAGATGAGCCAAGGCACAGACGAGAAGGGAACCTAGATGACTGTTGAACCCCGACTTCGTGTTCATAAGGTGATGTCTGTCCATAACTTATAGTGTGCACATTCTAACCTTTCACTTTTCTTTGCAGGATATATGTTATAGTATAGTGCTGTGTTTATAATTATTGTAATAAAATACCCCAGTTCTTAGTGAACCAACATGTGACTTGTATTCTTGTTCAATCAGGGTAACCTGGTCTTCTAGTCAGACATCGTTTTCATGAACGGATGTAAATCCCGGTCAGGTAAGAGGTGACTGATTAATGAGGGAGAGAGGGACCATTTGATGCTGAGAGCAGAAGGTACATGATTCAATTTGGCAAGCTGTGCTAATTCCTGTTATTGTAGTATCATCCCGAGTAGCCAATGAGAGATTCCTTCCAAAGGTATTCATAGGAGAGTGATCGTCGTTGGTAAGCGGCGTTAATGAGAACAACAGGTGGGAGACTGGTGCTTAGATCCGCCGGATTGCGGATCGGGTTGTAAGTAAGCGAGCACTGGGAGGGAAACCAGTGTCTAGGTCCGCCGGATTGTGGACCGGATAAAAAGAGAGCACTGGGGCTGCAGCTCAGTGTGTATGGCACGCCGGATTGCGTGTCGAGTGAGCACTGATGGTGATCAGTGTGTAATGGTACATAATCAGAACTGCCCCAGGGTAGATTAGTCTGGGCCTAAGTGGCCGTGAGACTAGCTGGTATGAATGGGATATTGTAGAAAACCTATGCATGTGTATTGCTATTTTCCCCCATCCTTAGGTACGAGATGTACATACATATACATATACCTATTGTAAATATGTTCTAAGGAGGGAGGTGATTACGTTCCGACTGGGTTGGAGGGGCTCTCAAGAGCTGATCCCATCTGGTTCGAGAATCCGGTCGTTACAATACCTTAATCTCGCTCAAATGCGAGACCTATTGCATTTGCACCCACAGAGAGCCCCCCCCCCACACACACACACAGAGACACACACACAGAGTCCGAAACACACACACAGAGAGACCCACACACACAAGTCAAGAATTAGTGATTCGTAAGTTAATAATGAGAACCTGTAAACCGGTGTTACCATCTCTTAAATGACAATCTATGCCTGGAATGCAAATAAATGTTACTCAATTTGAACTGCAGTATAGTTCGCCGAGTGCCCGAAGAGATCGTGTTTAGCACTCATTACAGGGCAAAGAACAGTGTGGGCACAGCAAGTGATGAGTTAGCTTCTATCACCAAAACGCTGCTGCTGAGGAATACATGAGGTGTGACCGTCTGCAGCCAAAGGGGAGTGGGGAACGGAGTGAAACCGGAGCAGCCACTACAGGAGTGCACTAATGCCCACCGTGCATCCCTTTCAAGGAGCACAAGAGCCCATGATTTCCCATAACTAACTGATCTACATACCAATTCAACCAATGTTTTCTGTAGTTTTATATAGGCCGAACATGACCGGAAGGTATTGGAGCCTTCTCCAGCCACACAAGTATGCCACACTGCAGAACCACACAACACCCTATGGAGAGAACTAGTAGCAGGGGTCATGCCTGAGAAGGTAGTCCAGCCTGGTACCCAAGAGCAATGGGCATGTTCATCTGAGTGTACATCCCCTATTTTCCAAACATCAGTGCCCGTATTAAGGAGTGGGCAGTATCAGCGCTGCTGACCATAATAGTGAGCAGCACTACAGGTGTAAGTTCAACCCTTTACGGAGAGGGGAAATGCCACCTGTCGATAAAACCCATTATGCCAAGTTACCACAAGTGGCTATTTTTAACTATAGGTCGGTCAATATTGGTAAGGGATCAGTGCTTATGCCGATTTGTTGGAGCTTGTGGTCAAAACATGCATCAAACCACAGTGTTGAGCAGTAAAATGAACAATTAAAAACTGTGAATGCTCGCAACTTTTGTGAGCATGCTAGTGGTGTGAGTTGTTCATGGATTCATGCTGCACCGATTATCCAGTTGCCGCAGTGAACATGGCGACGTGCCTTCGCTAATCAAACTGGCATGCTTGTGGCCTAATGGGTGAGCATGTCAAAGAGAGGGGCTCAGAAGCGATCGCCGCGCTCAAATTTGTAGCGGCCATTTAGAATGTCCGCTGCAATGCGTGAGACTAAAACGGCCATGATTAGGCGATCAGGTAGCGCATCTAGGCATACGAAAAGGTATTTAAGTGAATCACGGGATCCAGTGCTGGAAGAGCTTCTAATTGGTATTTTGAGAAGGAGAGGGGATAGCACCCGTAGCACTCTATGCCTACGTGGAAGACTACAACATGCAGATAAGACTAGTAAGCATAGTACACCACCCGTGACCCGAGTGCATTACTTTAAAGAAGCTAAGACCAAACAAAAGGCTATGGACAATAGTACGGCATGGCATCTGCATGGACTGGAAGGAAGATGCACATTAATAGGCACAAGCGGGAGAGACAACAGCATGCAGCAGTGAGATTGGTAGCACAACAAATGACCCGAGAGCACTTTTACGAGCGTTATAACAGGCAAAGTACAAGGAACTGAAAACTGGGCTGTATGGGTTGGACAGAAAACGTACAGTTCCAATCACGATAGCCAATAGGAGAGTCCACATTCAGCAGTGCAATTGTTAAGAACTACAAATCACTGAGTACAGCATTTAAAAAACTCACACGGACTTTGCGACCACAAGCCTCTGTCAAGCATTGGTGTGGCCCAAGATAAGCCGGGGCTCCTTTCACCTATGTTGTTCACTGCGTCTTTTGGGCTGGGCCTTGGGGTCACACGGTAAGCTGCCAGGATGTTTTTTTCTTTAGGTAGAGGGCAGTGTAGGTGTGCAGAAACTGAGTCAGAAAATGGGGTATTTTGAACCGTGTGGGGGGCATAGGCCTTGTTTATGCGTGGCACTTTGTGCACATATTTGCTCATTGGATATAGAGAGCCTGAATAAGCCCTTGAAACCCACTTTTAATTGAAGCCACAATAGGTTTAGTCAACAGCTTGGAACAACAGCTGAGGAGGGTTTGCTGGCCACAACAGACTCACAAGTGGCTCCTTTTATTCTTATGTTAGGTAAGCCTGAGTAACAAATCTTGAGCATGTCCAAAACTAAACAAATAGAAAGCTTGCACAATTACTTTTGACACGTTAATGCACTTAGTCGTACCTTAATGCGAAAACATAAGGGGTTTAAATCTCATTCAGACACACCAAACATTGTATTGTACTGTATTGGTATTTAACTAGAGCTTTCCAGTCCACATTTGAGGCCTAGGCGCTTTGAAACAACAAAAGAGGAGACATTATTTCATGAAAGTGCATTTGACTTTCTGAGACTCTGGAATAAATAAACCATTGACAAATACATAACTTCAGCTCATCCCCACATATCATCCTTCATTGCAGCTCGCATGTAAATATTACGCTAATCTAGCCACACATAGATCAAGCAACGTTTACATAGCTGTACACTGTTTTAAACATTTGCAATTGCTCATAAAAACTGCGTGCCGAACAGTTCTGTAATCGCAAGATATCCCTTTGACAAACTGCGGCCGCAATACCAACATTTGTTCGTAACAAAATGTCAACCTATTTTGTATTCAGAAGTCTACATTTTTTTCACATTTGTCAGCTGTTTAAAAATCGCTAGTCATTAATTTGTGGATGCTAAGCAATGCTGTTCAGTATTTAGTGAGGCACAGTTCAGAAACACTGTTTGTGCAGCATGTGGCCTCATTTTAATTAGGCGCAGTGCCCAAATAAGAGAAGAAAAAACCGAGCACGCTTCTTTTGAGAAATGTAGCCTTCACATCATAATGGCGGAGATATTTAGAGACCCGTTATTCGAGCCTTGATATGTCTCGCTGGGTGTGTTTGTTTGTGTGAGTGTGTGTGTGCGAGTGCCTTCCTCGCGGTATATTTAAATTAGGGAGGGAGCCCACCCCTCGTGTGCCTTTAACTCATCACCGCAGCCCAGGAGTTTGTTGAAGTCCCCGCCGGGCCGCCGCGCTGCCTGCGACGACCCGGAAGCGGTTGGGCAGCCGGCCAATCCCATCGCGGCCCCAACCGGAAGTCCCGCCCCATCACGGCGAGAGAGAGAGAAACGACTGCCCGAGGAGCCACGAAGGCTCCTGATTGAGTCCCGGTCCCGAGATGGGGGACCGGGTGAAGAGCGGCCGGGCGCATGGGGAAGGCGGGGCTCTCATGTGGTGAGAGAGCCCCGCAAAGCGCTACCGCCGCCCGAGAGGCAGAACCGCCGCCGAGCACCGCCAGAACAGGTGAGTGTGTTGAGGGAGAGGAGTGGTGAGTGGGGGTGGGGTGTACGCGCGTGTGTCTGTTGGAGTGTGTCTGTGCGTGCGTGCGTCTGTCTGCGCGTGTGTCTGTTTAAGGGGGGGTGCGTGTGTGTATGCAGTGTGTGTATGTGCACATGCGTGAGTGAGGCTTTCTTTGCATGGGAATATGAGGCACGGCGACGTGTGCGCTCACGAGGTACAATCTCCGGCAGGAGAAGCTTGTGACAGTCTGCTGTCCACATTCCCCCAAAAGTGATTACATAAGTTGTCTCGCTTTTGCTTCTTCTAGGCGAGACCTAAAAAGGTGAGTACGGACGTCCCTGACTAGATAGGATCAAAACGGCTGTGGAACTGGACACTAGGAGAGTCAAGCTACCCTTGAGCACCGAAATGCTCGTGTTACCTCACCCACAGGCTGCGGGTGCATAGGTGCCAAGTCGTGTCGGGTTACGGCGTTGAAGTCTATGGAGCCTGGAGGAAAGATGCTGCAGGCGGTCAGGAGGAAGATGTCCGGTGTGATCCAAGGGTGGATCAGTGAAGAGAAGAACCTGAAAGCAGAGGGGACAATGTTCAAAGTCACTAGCCAGTGACTGGAGTGGAACCAGGAGTGGAACCAGATGTCGTCGTCGCAATCAGGTGAAGGTGGACGCTTGTCTCTGCAGCCACGTGGACCAGGTGGTGTCTTCGATGACCAGGATGGAGGCACGAGCTGTCCCACGCAGGCTCTCGCTGTCGGCGGTGTCGGCTTCGTATTCGGAGTCAACAGGCCTTGGCAAAGGCAACCCACGCGGTGAGTGGAAACGGCGTCTGGAGTGGACCAGGAGGGTCCGGGGTGCTCCTCTTTTGGAAGGGAGCAAGGGCCAGTCTGGAGCAACCAGACCAGCAGTGAAGTTGTCAGGTTTCGTCGTCTAGGAGGTCACTAGCCAGCCGGCAAGTGACCAGACAGCGCGTCGAGCAGCAACCAGGCAGAAGGGCCCCACGCAGATCTCGTGGAGGCTGGAGGGCTGGTCTTCGGTGCAGGAGCTGCTCGGGGTCGGGGCTACTCAGTCCCCAAAGCACTTGGACGAGGATACCTCTGAAGTCGTGCTGGAGCGAAGTGCTGCTTCTTTCAAGATGGCCGGTCCCACGTGTCTCGTCGCACCCACGGATCTCAGCTGAGCTGCAGATGTAGGTGGAGGTCGGAGAGGTCTGGGAATCCGGGTCTCGTCAGGCTCTGAAGTTTGGATCCGGGAAGGAAGACGACAAAGTGAAGCCGCTGGACGCTGATGGTGCCTGCTTGTGCAGGGTGGACACTCCTTGCCCACAAGGGAGATTTCTTCAGTCTTCTGTGGAGCAGAACGTCGAAGTCCAGAGTTTCTTCTTGTAAAGTTGGCGAGGGGGTAGTATTCCAATTTGTATGACACCTTACTCGACATGTTTTGATAATGTTATACCAAAGTTGGCAATAACAGCGAGGATTATAATGCACTTAAGAGTATATGGTATAGCGTTATCATGGAAACAGCTAAAGGACTTGGTTCCGAAAGCTGCAGACAGGCTCAGCTCATGCTAGAGCACCATCTCACATAATTCCAAGCACTCTGCCTTCAGGATTGATAAGGCCTGCCATAGGAGTGACTGATAGGTGGATATGTGTCCATTTTAGGGTTAGATATAGGGATACTATATCTAAAGCACCACCTTTCCCCAGCTGATTGGTCAGCCAGTTGTGTCAGATTTGGATGGCCAGCCAGGGGTGGCATAATACATGCTGCAACCCCTGGTAGGCCCTGGGTGCACCTATGCCCTGGGTACCTAAGGTACACTGTACAGGGGCTGATAAGGTGACTTAGTATCCAATTGGTTATGCACCTAAGGTACATGGTTGTCAATTTAAGGAGAGCACAGCTAGGCTGTGGGTCTGATTAGCAGGCCCACAGCCAGGGAAGTCGTAAACCAGTGAAGCAAAAAGCAAAAATCGGGGATGACCATAGGATTGCAGACCCTACTCTCTTACAATCTGCAAATGTGAAAAACTGTATGTTGGGAGTACTATTAGGAAACTCAAGGAACGTATCGCTGAACACTTCAGGGCTCTGAAGAATAGGGACACTAGATATCCCATAGAGTTACATGCACTTGAATGTACGGCACAAGGTGAACACTTGTCGTTTTCCTTCGATGGCATCGAAAATATCCTACCAGATGCTAGAGGAAGTAATCGAGAATTGAGACTGAGAAAGAAAGAAGCTCACCGCTACAGCTACATGCAGTAGATAGAGCTCTCAATATTGATAACGAATTACAGTACTTTCTGGGTAACTAGGTATACAACCTTAAGATGTCTACATCTAAACTGTAATCACAAGTAGAGTACTGTATGATGCCTCCCCGGTGAAAAGATAAATTGCTTTGCTCCCTGAGTTATTATTAAGTCGTGTGGAATGGTGTTCAGTCCTCGAGATGTACATGTCTTATTATACATGCTTGTCTACCGATAGAACTCTGCTTACATTCTCATATAAGAGATCAATACATATCGACCCCATATAAATGGTTCCGTTAGTTTGGTTGTGGCACCTGCTAATTGCTTGAAGACGTTATGGGTCATGACATTAGAAACATGTTAAATGTAATTGCTACTCAAAATGTGGCGAGAGAGATCACGTTCTTGTTAAATATCAAGAAACCTACCAGGTAATGTGTAAATATGCCACTCGGTCGGAAAACATATGTTCTGTCATTTTATGATTATATGCTGAACTTATCTGGACTGATACGTAGAATGTTAATATTGACAAGGTTTACATCGGTTCCGCCTGCTTGGCTATAAGATATCAAGAAATCTGTTATGAAATGTGTCGAAATGTCGACTTGGTTGAAAATATATGCCCTGCTATTATGTATTATCTGCTGAATTTATCTGGATTTATATGAACAATGTTTACATTGACAAGAAAATCCCTTTACACTTTGGGCATAATGGTGGAATTTACTTTTTCTTCCTGCACTAACTTTACCTTCTTTTCACCGCTTATCGCGGCTGACTGACCATGCCTTTGATATATTCTATTGAGACATACATCGGCCGGTTTTACCAATCTAAGATGTCGGGCGATATTCATCCTGTCTGCATTAGTCCCTTTTCAATTTTGTGGAACGCGCTAGTATTTGTCTTTCCTTCTTGTTCTAACTTTACCTTTTTATCACTGTTTATTGCGGTTGTTTGAGACAAAGGGCCAGATGTATCAAGATTCCGTTTTGCGAATCCTAAATAGCGATTTTTGGCGAATCGCTATTTAGAATTCGCAAAACGGAATGTATGTACAAAATTGCTATTTTTTAGCGATTCCTTATCATTCTTTATTTGCGAATTCGCATTTTGCGAATTCGCAAATAAAGAATAATTTCCAATGCATTCCTATGGGCCAGGAGGCCCATAGGAATGATAGTGCAATAATTCTCAAATTGCGAATTCACAATTTGCTAATCGCAATTTGAGAATTATTTCAAGGGTGCAGGGGTGTCTCAAAGACACCCTGCTGCACCCCTGAAATTTACATGTGTGTGCATGTGGCACACATACATGCCCTATGGGCATGTATGTGTGTCACATGCCACCCTCACAAATGCCAAATAGGGCATTTGTAAAAGAAATCGCAAATTACCACCAAGTACAAGTTGGTGGTAATTTACGATTTCTTAACTCAAAATCGCAATTTCAAAATGTGTCATACATATCATTTAAGGAATCGCAAAATTTGCGATTCCTTAAATGCTATGGCAAAATAAGGAATCGCAAATAATTGCGATTCCTTAAATTGCAATTTTTTCATACATATGAAAAAATGCAAATCGGCCGTTTGCGAGTCGCAAAGGTCGAAATTCTGCGAATTTCGGCCTTTGCGAGTCGCAAAAGCCTTGATACATCTGGCCCTAAATGCATATTGGAAGAATTCACTAGCTGGAATTATAAAACAAACCATGCTTCTGATATAATTGTTCGAGTTAGACATTGGCCCGCTTTTACTACTCTAAGATGGGCGCTTTAGCATTTGGCTGTATTAGTCCCTCTTCTTAATTGTGGACTATGTTAGTATTTAAAGCCTCACTCAAGATGGCGACGTTGCTAGATGCCACTTCGCCGAGACTGCCATATCGAGCCATGCTGTTAGTGCTGGTAAGTCCAACTACATATGCCACGGACTTATGCCCCGATAACCTTGGGACTTTATTGTGTGTCTGTTTGTTTTTTAACCATAGAAACATGTTGCGGGATTTTAAGGGCATGTTATATGTTATAGAAGTGAGATACAACTTTTAAGCATAATTTCTCTAGTCCGATTATTAGCTTTTAAGCAGATGTTTAACTTAAATACTCCGAGTCCGCAATCACTGGTATTATGACTTCGCCTGTTTTGTTTCGTCTCGCTGTAATGTAGCGGTGATGTTCAACATTCCTGCTTGGAGGTATTGGTCTTCCACGCTGTTCTTTGAGAGACTAGAATGAATATTAATGACTTTTGCAGTGATTGTGATAAAACGCTGCCCACAATAGGGTTTTAATAAAATTAGAGGATTCTTAGCACGTAAGCTTGTCTTGGACTTTTGCTTTCGTTACGTGCTTACTGAGACAAATACTTATGAGCATTATATGTGAGGGGTCAATACAGTTTTTAATGCTATAGGGGGTTATATAGAAATAAGAATGGACGAACAGGTGTATCTAAATATACACTCCTATTGCCCTATTTATTGTTTGGGGATTTATGAAATATATATTACAGATACAGTGTATTTTTTACTATAGGGTTATTGATGAACAGCAATAAATAGAAGAGAAATTTGGAGAGGACACACAACTATGTTCTTGATTTGAGAAATTGACATGTGAGTCCTTAATAATTAATTACTATAGACAGGATGGGATTACGCCTCATAGATACTAATAGCTGCCGTATGTTTTTGTCTTTTAGACTTTGAATACTTATACTAATTAATATCACTAATGTTCACGCCGCTGGTCATTTGAGAAGGGTTTCACTGTATTAGGCGAGTCTACAGTATTGGCCCCATATTAAGATGGTCACTTTGATCTTGATGCTCACTTTTAACTCATATAAGTTTTAGACTACGCTCAATTTCACGCTTACTTATGTCTCTTCTTTTGTGTTTGCCGATGGTTCCTTATGATAACTTTTCGCTGATCATATTGATTTCTAATTTTGCATTTTTTCTTTTTCTTTTATTGGTTATTTTGTCACATATTCTGACTTAGGTATGGTTATTGTCTTTCTTTATAGGTATGTCTAGGCACCTTATGAGAAGAGTGAGACACTTTAGTTCCAATAGCGTTTCCCTCGTGGTAACTATCTGATTTCATAAGGACTTTGCCAGGTCCTTTTCATCACTATGTCACGTAGATATTGTAAATGATGTATGTGGTATTATAGGTGTAATACATATTAGTTTCATGTTCGTTGAGTTGTAATATGATTCCTATGTATTATAATTTCTAGCCCTGAGGAAGTCTGTGGCTTATACCACACAAGACGAAACACGTGTTGGCGGCTAGACTTAGACATTTATCCAGCGAGGTAGCACTTACTAATTTAGTAGTAAAAAGTGTTCCAGTTGGGTGCACATTTGTAAGGAAACTGTGCACTCTTCGTACACAAAAATGAGATTCCATAACGGTCCTGATGCTCATTTCACACAAATTGAACCTCAAAGTAAACCACTTACAAATATAAACACAGCAGATGCCCCACTTGAAGCTCCTCTTCTGTAAAAAACAAATTATTGTAACTTCTTACGCTTAGTGAAGGTAAAGTAAGTATGTTTTCTCTGTTATTCCACGTTGAAAAACAAACTGAAAACCTTAACGAATTTAAATGCATCATTCATCTACTGGAGTACAATCTAATCTGTACTGGCTGCAGCAAGTGGTTTCTTTCGTCTTGTGTCCTGGTGAGACCACAGTCCATGATGCTCCCTTTTAATTACCTTCAGTATGCAAATACTGAAAATCATCTGCAAGCTCCACCCATTTGGCGTGTCCCATTTTCCATACTACTATGCAAAGGTCTTCCCACCATTTCACACATTGATGGACAGCTTACCAAAAGGCCCCAGCGTGCGTTTCCCACCAATTTTGGTGACACACTCATGACGCACAGCAATACAAAGATATTTCCACCAAACAAACAAGCAGTTACTTAATAAATTTAGGATGAAGTAAACTTGTTTGGTGCAGATTGCCCTTTTTGTAGTCTTGTCCTCTTCTCTATGAAGAATGTATTAAGCATGGGCGAATTTTGCGAATCTCGCGTTCGCGAATTTTGCGGATTTGCGAACTCGCAATCCGCAAAATCCGCGAATTCTCGCGAATTTGCGGATTTTTTTTTTGTGTGTTCGCGCGGGTTTCTGCCAGTTCGCGAGGGTTTTGTACAATTTCGCAAACGCGAACTTACCTGTCGGGTCGCAAGTTTTGCGAACTTGTTGTTTCTACGTGTCCAGCCTGTTTGGGACACTCTTCTTCATCACTGCCACTCTCTGTCACCACTGCCACTCTCTGACTACTCATGCCACCCTCTGGCCCACCCATGCCACCCTCTGTTTCATCACAGCACCCTCTGGTTGTCCAGTGTACATTATTGTGGCAAAGCAAAGCACACCTTCCCTGCCTCAAGTGACCTGAATTAATTTGGCGCTGATTAATGTGTCACAGAATATTTTTTTAGCTGGCACCTGCTTCCTTAGTGCTTCCTGATTAGTGATCTTTTGCACTTGCTAAGTGCTTTCATTGTTGCAAAATTAGTTACAACACCTGCCCTGCCCCAACTGACAATAATGAATTAGGGGCTGATTAATGTGTCACTGGATTTGAACTTCCAGCCTGGCTCCTGCTTGTCTGCCTTAGCTGTAATTCAGGACCTTTGTGTAACTATTCTGAGGGTCAGAGCAGGGTCACATAATAGTTGCAAGTAGGCAACTGAACTCTGGAGGGGCCCCTCAGGAAGCACTACAGGAAATGGCTACTAATGATGAGCTTGAACTTTTGAACCTGGTAAGTAGTTTCAGTTTTGCTAAGATCGTATTTCTGCAATTTAGCGCTTATTCGCGGGGCGCGAAGTTGAACTGGGAAGCCGCGAACTCACGCGAACAGTGCGAGCAAGCCATAAAATCCGCTGCTCGCGGATTTGCGGATTTTGCGGGAAATTCGCGAATCTCGCGGATTGCGAATTTACCGAAAATCCGCAAAATCCGCGAGCGTAACGGATTTTCCGCCCATGCTTAGAATGTATGTTATCAGAGTTTTCTTGATTAAGATTTCAAGGAAAAATCACATCTCCAAAATTACATCACACAAGGTCACTGGAGACATTTCCTTGTGGACCATTACAAAGCTGTAGTGTCATTTATGCACTACACATTTACCGAATGAGGTAGCAGTTTGAAAGTAGCTGTTGGGTAGACATTTGGTGCAAAACTGTGGACTCTTGATAAATAAAGCAGCAAGTGAGATTTTGTTCTTCCCAGTCATTCACAGAGCTACTGACACACACACAGTCAAACACCCACTCATACATTCATTCACCACTTACTCAACCATACAGGCACTGACACACACACATAGTTACTTATACAGCCGCTCATTCTCCCATACAGATACTCACACAGTCACTCGCCTATACAGACACCCACAACCACAGAACAACTCATACCCTCACTCATAGACCCATACAACCACTCACAGTGCATTCATACAGCCACTAACTAGCCTACAGAAGCACTCACAAACCGACTCTGTAAGGTTACATATTAAAGCTAGGAAAGAAAATGTTTAAAACATTAGACATAAGCTAATAATACCAAAGGTTCCAGGGAAGTTAATAGTTAGGAAAGAGCAATTAAAAACCATAGAAATTCAATAAAAAAACACTGAATAAAGGGATGTTACAGTTAGGAAATAAAGTTAAAAAACACAGACATTCACTTACAAAAACCAAAGGTTACCTGGAATGTATAGTTAGAAAATAGGATTTGAAAAACCTTAGAAATTCACTGAAAAACACAAAGGTTACAGGGCATTATAGTTAGGAAATAGAATTTAAAAAACAAAAAACTTCACTGACAAAACCAACGGTTACAGGGACGTTATAGTTAAGCTCAGATTTCACTCATACAAAATCCTTGAAATTCAGCAGTTATAGTTACAAAATTAAGGGGTCGCAAGCAAAGTACTAAGTAACTGAATGCAAGGTGCTAGCATGCGTACCGGCTGCTGCTAAATTCAAAACATTTGGGGTGGAGGGGATTCATTTTTAATGCAAACTAATCATAAACCCTTTGTAAGTATACTAACAGGATCTGACAAAATGTCACCAAGAATTACAAAGCTGGCATGTTACATGAATATGTGTTTGACAGTCAATCACCTGTACCATTGATCCAGCGAAAGGCCATGATGAACATTTCACAATCAACAAATCTCTCAAAATGGGCCCATATACACATTTAAGTTTCCTGACAGTTTTGCTGGGGGTCAAGTTTTATTTTCCCCTTTATCTGGATTAGTCAGTGCCTAACTAACCTTCACAGATCAATACTCTTCCTTTGGTCAATGGACCAGTAGTCGAGTAGTTGATGATGATATTAACAAATTCATTAATTTAACTTATAACGAACAATAAAATAATCACAGACTGCATGTAAGATTCAATGCATTTTAATCTAATAACTTAGTCAAAATGATCACTCATTTCTACAGATTCATAGTGCAAACTCCATCAACTTTCATGGGAGAGAAAATTCATTTATCATAATACATTAATTTTATAGACTCAATCAACACATTAATGCATTAGGAGTGATAGATGAAGAGATAAAATACATAAGAATCATACATTTGCAACTGATATGCAAAAAATGAAGACAGACTAATAGTTACCAGATGGTGAAACCGGGAAAACCAACCCTCTGGACAAAGGACTGGTGGAGGTCACCTGATTAAGAGCCAGGAGACAAAGACTATAGGACAGTATCAGGACAGGGAAATACTTACTACACTTCTCTAGAATCCCGACTCACCGGAACGCATCCCTCTCTTACACTCTCTCCCTCCTCGATATCCTTCCGCAAATCTCCAATCTAATCAGGATGTCTTTCAGGAATTAATCTTCCAGTCGGTTCTCTTTTTTTCAGCAGCAGCTCTCGCCCACACCTCACTCAGCATTGACGTCCACCCTTTCTTAACTTAAGTCACTCTAGTTATACTCTTTAATTCTTCATGTCCCACCCTCAAAAGTTGCAAATATCAATGAATCATGGACTGTGATTGTGCAGGGGCAAGGGAGTTGTCATCATCCCATGCTGTCATGTTTAATTTCTAAACTAATTCTTTGTTTTAGCAAAAGAATTTCCCTTTAGCTCATCAATGTCTTTCTTACCCATACACATTTTGTAACTGAGTAAACAACATTTTATTCAAGCCCCATTGACAAATATAACATGTTCCCATGTTCACACAGCTACTGTCCTTGATCTTTGGCAGTCGTTCAACTTTTCGGGCACTAGGTCACATTCCGTCTCTTTCTGGACATGAGCAGGTTAATCTTTCTTCCAGCGCCATTTTCTTTCGTTGTCAAGGTATACCGACCCAAATGTACACTATTAATAAAAGAATCATAAACAGATGTTTATTTCTCAAATATGTGATCATCACTTTTCACCACCCACTCCGACTCTATCCCATGTAAACTTCCTTTTCTATAAGAAGAAGCATTAGTGGCAACATCTTCTTTTAAGTTCAGGCACGCATGTGCTAGGCAAGCGGTGCCTCCAGATCTAAGATTATTAATTCTTGCGCATGCGTGAGAGTTTCCCTCCCAAGCAAGTTAATTCCATGGTTATTTATGTAAGTTCTGGTTTGCACATGAGCAAAGCGTTTTTCAGTTTCTAGCGGGATTTCAGTTACGTAGTAAATTATTCTTTATTAGTCAAGCGTGCATAAAGCTCTTTCGCCCTATGTAAATGTTGTGTGCATGTTAGTTTTCTCTTATTTAAAATTTCTAGTTATTAGTACCTGTTAATGAGAGATTGATCCGAGCAAGTTTCTTTTCCTTGAATCCTTGCTCTATCAATCCCCCCTCTGATGGCATTTTAGAGCCATCATAAAATATCCATCACTACCAATTGCCAACTTTATCATTCAATCTTGGTACCTACGTTGTTTTCTACACATTCTTTATTTATCTCTTTTATGTTAATTTCTTTCATTTTACCATACAGATTGTCTCTCATTTGCTCTAACTCTATTTCCTCCCTTTTTCTATTTCTTCCCATCCTTCTATTCTTTATTTCAATCATTGACCCAGTTCTCATTTATCCCTTGAAACATTTATAAGTCATTACAATCATTAATATCACTAATGCTATGAAATTACAGGGATTAATATTTTCCCTCATAAACTATTTCCAAAGTGGAAAACCAGTTACCTATTTTAGAAAGACTTTTACTGAATTTCTCCCACACGCTGTCAACCTCCAGTTGGGTCAATTATTTATGAATCTTTGTAATATTTTTGATATATCCCTCAATACCTTTACTTTTGTCCGGGATATATGTATGAACTTTCAACATGCCACAGACTCCACCTTCTTTTGCCAATATGATATCAAGGGCAAGTCTATTTTGCAGAACCATAGTTCTGATCACAACCGTTTTAGTATTGATCATTAAGAATCCTCCAGCAGTATCTGTTGATAAACGGTCAACCACAGTGGACAATTGACGTATCTTATGTGAATTCAATATGAATCCAACTGACGGTATCAGTGCACCAAATATATCAAATACTATTTCTGAAAAACTTGCTCTTTAATTTCTTGTTGGTCCTTTACTTATGTCGTTCATTTCATTGTTCTTAGTTATGTGGTATACCTTTGGAAAAACAATGGCAAAGTAACAACTGCCCATACAATGGTGTAGGTAACCAATAATATGCATTTTTACGGCACACATAATAAATTCCTTGGAATACAAGATCAGTTCCCCCCTTTAGTCCCCATCCCCCCCATTATTGGGAAGGTATGTTCACATTCGCTAGTACCAATGAAAATACTATTGTATTCATTTTTTACTCTATGTAGACAGAATTTCCGCAATTTTGACAAGTCCAGAGATATTGCAGCATGAGTCTCGCCTTTCTTATAATCCCCTTCTAAAGCAGCCCATGGAGGTATATGGGACTTTTGCTCAACCGCTTTCTTTTGGAAATCCTGCCTTCTTTCTTCTACTAAATTTAGAACATCTTTTTCTTCATCACGCAAAAGGCATGTTAAATTACTTCTATGACAGTTCTTCAATCTGTGGGGCGCGCCCCCCTGGGGGGGCGCAACACCATCCCAGGGGGTGCGCGCACTCGCCTCCAATCTTACCTTTTTTTGGAGAACTCTGGTATGACTGAAGGGCAGTGCGAGGGGAAATCGATGGGGCACTACGTGCTTGTTCTTTTGTCTGGGTAACTCTACCCGGAGGGGGTTAATTCACGGAGTTGACAGCTTCAGCTGCAGTGCGAGGCAAGGAGTCTCCTCTGCTAAAAACGAAAGCAAACAAACAAACACACTTTCGGTTTTATCAGAGGAGACCCCTTGCCTCCCACTGCAGCTGAAGCTGTCAACTCAGTGAATTAACCCCCTCCTGGGAGACTTAGCTCTTCCCAGAAAGGAGACAACGTTTCCAGAGAAGTTTTAAGGCATGGGCAAAGTGGGCTCTGGCCCAGGGCCCCAGCCTTTCAAAGGGGGTGGGAGTGAAGGGGGGGGGGGGTAAAAGAGCCAGCTCTGTTCTACAAAGTCTTGCTCTCATGACCTTGAGTAATTTTTAAACACTCTGTTGTAAATAGCGTTTTTCTATCTTTCATATTTAATGTGTAAGAGTCTATTACAGACATTTTGCAGACAAAATGTGTTACACTTGGAAGCCATAGTTGCTGCTTTTTCATTTTATGCAACTAACATCCATTGACAAAGCCTATTTTCATGGATTGTTGTAGGTCTAATGTTACTGGATGCAATGATAGAAACAGCAAAATACCAGTCGCTGCACATTATGCTCAGTACATATTTTTAGATTCAGTGTTTTAAGACACGGCCTTCATTACATCAGACAGGCCCCTTGGAGAGACTCCCAGTTTTTCCATCCCACTTAAAGCCTTGGAAACAACACCATGTCACAGTCACCTGTGGTCCTGGCACTGTGCATCATGCACGACTCATGACTTCCCAAGTTTTCAGATTGCCTATGTACAGGGGCATAGTGAACCCTCCCCCCACCCCTTGTTTTAGGAAATACAGCAGGGGCTAAGTTCTTGATGTGCATCTTCTGTCAGCAACTTTACAGACAAAGGATTAGCTCATAATTAATGTGAAAAGGGGGTGCGTTAATAAGTGAAGGAATGGGTGAATAGCTGGATGGATTAGTGAAAGCATGAATGGATGAGTGAAGGGGTGAATGGAAGGATGAGGGAAAGGATGGATAGATGAGTTAATGAGTGGAAGGATGGATGAGAGAAAGGGTAAATAAATAGATGTATGGGTGGAGTGGTGGATGTATGGGTGGAGTGGTGGATGTATGGGTGGAGTGGTGGATGTATGGATGGAGTGGTGGATGTATGGGTGGAGTGGTGGATGTATGGGTGGAATGGTGGATGTATGGGTGAAAGGATGGATGTATGATGAGAGAAAGGGTGGATGTATGATGAGAGAAAGGGTGGATGGATAATGAGAGAAAGGGTGGATGGATAATGAGAGAAAGGGTGGATGGATAATGAGGGAAAGGGTGGATGAATAATGAGGGAAAGGGTGGATGGATAATGAGAGAAAGGGTGGATGGATAATGAGTGAAAGTGTGGATGGATAATGAGTGAAAGGATGGATGAGGGTAAATAGATGTATGTATGGGTGGAAGGGTAGATGGATGGGTAAAAGGGTGAAGGGATCAGTGAAAGGGTGGATGGATCAATGAAAGGGTGGATGATGGACGAGTCAATGGGTGGATGGATGAGAGAAATGATGGATGGATTGATGTATTGATAAGTGAAAGGGTGAATGAATGAATAGATAGATGGATGGATGCGTGAAAGGGTGGATGTAAGAATGAGTGAGTGAGGAGGTAGATGGACAAAAGGATGGATAGAAGAGTGAAAGGGTGGATGAGTGGTCACTGGATGGATTCATGAGTGGATGAGTAAATGGATGAGTGGATGGATAGGTGAAGGGTGGATAGAAGTATGGGTGGCTAAGTGAAAGGGGAATGGAGAGAGAATGATGGATAGATGGATGAGGGAAAACATGAATGATTGGCAGAATGGATGGGCAAATGTGTGCATGGATGAGTGAAAAGAAGAACATAAAGATGGATGAGTCAAAGAATGCATGCATGAGTGAGAGGGAGGATGGAGAGCAGGAAGAAAGGATGGATGGATAAGTGAAAGGTTGAATGGGTGGACGGATGAGTGACTGGGTGGATGGATGAGTAAGTGAAAGGATGGCTGGATGGGTGAAAGGGTAAATGGTTGGATGGATGAGTGAATGGATGGATGGGTGGAAGAGTGGATGGATGAGTGAAAGGATAGCTTGGGTGAAAGGGTAAATGGTTGGATGGATGAGTGAATGGATGGATGGGTGGAAGGGTGGATGGAGGGATGGATGAGTGAAATGATGGATGGAAGGATAGATGATGGATAGGTTTGTAAATGGTTGAAAAGGTTCGGATATGGATGGGATACAGATGGAAGGACATAATGAATGGTGAAAGAATTAATAGATGACAGAATGTACATGATAAATGGGGAGGGTTGTGATGACTTACTTTGCTTTCTTGGTGCCATAAGAGCTGTAGTTCAGAGTGGTAGGTATTTAAATTGTCTGGCTAATCCCTTGCCTATGTGTTACTAGTCTGTATTCTATGTGTGCTCATGTGTGGGATCTATACATCATGCATATGACATTTTGTGTGATATCCAACTGCTACTTGAATGCAAAGCTCCCATAAGCAAAGTCAGGTTCCCTATTTTAAGTTCCACTTAATGAAACACCCATAATGTGTTCCCTATAATGGGTTCAACACAGCAATCCCCCTTTTAGTTCACATATGCATGGTGTTTTAGATCTTACAATTTATTTATTTATTAAGGAGTTTGTGAGATTGGGTTCTCAGCACTTGCGGTATTAAAGACTAAGTACCGTTCAAGACTGGATGTGGAGCACAACCAGAGGATGGCAGTAGCAAAAATCCACCCACAGATTGATAGTCTAAATGTGGCTCAACACCGGCACACCCGTCACATTCATGTTGGTGGTGTTATTATTAATCTAGGTCCTGTGTAAAACAAAGCATCCTAGTAAAAAGAATTTGCGCACATTTTATCTTGGAAAATTATGTTTTGAGCTGTGTAATACGCCTCTGTCATTTCACCACACCCACTCACAAACCTGCAGTTTACTAAACACTCTGATTGTGTTGAACATTATTTGCGCGTGGGAGTCAATCATGTAGTGTACCAGATTCCAGAAATTTCTGTCAGGTGGTGGGGGGGCCCCAACATCTAAAAAAATTCAGCTGGGGGGGGCTCAACCTAAAAAAGTTTGAAGACCTCTGTTCTATGAGCATGTGTTATATCTATGGGATTCGTTGTTAGAAAAAATTCTCCCATGAACTCTGCATTTTTACCACTAAGTACTGTATTCATATTTCTTCTAAAAGGGATTTCTGAAAATACTAAATCCATGTTACTATAATAGTATTGCAACTTACCAGTAACATAAAACAAACTAGTTATGACATTACAAGACCCACCATAAGTTAATGGAAGATGGTGATATGTCACGCCTTCTGAGACAGAAGTAGGTAGTTTCATGCAAACATAACAGTCACTCACATCCATTGTGTTAACATATTGGTAAAGGAGTTTAGTAAATACATTTAATGATAAATCACGTTTTGGTTTATCATGATAATACATGCTTTTATCCAATTATTCTAAGTGTGTAGTAGTTGTTTTCTTAGTAACCCCACTCATTCTTTTACTAGAATTTGTGTTATTCTTATTGTTAGTTACCATTAGGACAGGTATCACAACTGTTAATAATAACTACATAAAAATTAATACTGTAATACTACATAGACAACATTTAACACATTGTTGTTTTAAGTTAGATTTTAGATGTTCTGTCACTTTTACTTCTGTCATTTTAGTATCTAAAATTTATTTTTAAAATGCTCTTCTTTTCTAAAACAAACAAACAATTGTAAATTAATTTCGTTTTTCAATCTTTGTGTGATCCCACACTCCAAAGGCTTTCAGCTTTTGGTCAGTCCTTCTTCTCTTTCGATCTTTCCTTCTTCTGATAATTTATCAATGGATCCACCCTTTTAACAAAAGTATTTTCTTTAAGGTGGTCTCAAATTCCTTTCATCAGATCCTTCAACATTGTTATTTTCTGGTTCTCCAATTAGATCAATATTTTCAAAATCTTCGAGTATTATATAGGTCCACTCTGGAGCCTTATATTTTCTATTTGGTACGCTACTTCTCTTTGACAATCTTAATGATCTTCTTCTTGATTGTTCTTGCTCTACCCGACTTGACACCTCATTCACCTGTACTAATTCTTTCCCTGTTCTTCTTTTCAGACTGTATCTCAGTCTTTTCACTCCACTCGCCCAGTAATCACCCTTTCTGACCCTCTTTGACTGTACTGCTTTTTCACCTCCTTCACCTATTTCAAGTGTCCTTTTATTTTCTCTTTCTCTTGGTTGGTCCCGTTCTGAATTCCCTACTTTTTCTTCTTCTGTTTGTCTTTGTTTTAGACTCCCTACTTTTCTCTTTACTTCTTCTGACTGGCTTTGATCTGAACTTTCTCCAATTGATTCTTTCCCTCTTCCTAAGTGAACTAGATCTGCATTTTCTACAATGGATTATTTTTCTTTTCCTTCTTGTAATTGAATTTGATCTAAGTTTTCTGCAATGTTTTCTTCTTCTATTCTAACTGGGCTGAATCTTGGTTTTCTGTGATGAGTTCTTCTTCTGATCCTAACTGAGCGAATCTGGGTTTCTTCAACGACTCGTTCTGGTCTTTCAAGTTCAAACTTTCCTTTGGTCTTAACAGCAGTTTCACCAGTCCCAGTAGCTGGTGCCCACTCTACTTGCCTTGTACTTGGTTGTTCGTCGTCAATGCACTCTTCAGAGTCTGTTTCTCTGATTTCTTCAACTTCACAACTTTCAGCTTCTGGCACTTTTCTTTGTTCTACCAGTTGCTGCTTTTGTCATTCAGGTGGACTTGGGACTCTTTTGGTATGACTGGCATGGATCCAATTTGGCAAACCAGCACACTTTACTGCTATTGTATAACCAATATGATTTGATGTGGTCCTTTCCACCTGTATTCCAGACACAATTTCCTTTTGTGCTTCTTCACCATGACCCAATCTCCAGGACACAAATCATGAGCTTGGTTTGGCTGTGCTGTGATTGCATATTCTCCAACCTGGTGAGACACAGACATACTAGATCAGCTAGTCCCTTGCAATAGTCCAACACTAGATCATCAGTTATATTCACACATTTGTTGGCAGGTACAAATGCTTGTCTCATTGCTCTTCCCATTAGGATTTCATGTGGACTTAATCCTGTTCTTCATTCAGGAATGCTTCTAAGACTCATCAATACAAGGGGCAACGCATCAAGCCATTTCAGTGAAGTGGGTGCACACATTTTCCCTAATCTGGATTTTATTGTGCCATTTAACTGCTCAACCACTCCAGAAGCTTCTGGTCAATAGGCACAATGTAATTTCTGCTCAATTTTGAAAGCTTCACAAATCAACTTAATTATCTCATTATTAAAATGAGGTCCTCTATCTGATTCCAAAGTGACTGGAAATCCGAAACGAGGAATAAGCCCTCTCGTCAGACGTTTAGCAACTGTAAGACTATCATTCCTCATGGGAATGGGATACGCTTCTACCCATTGAGAAAACAGACACACAATGACACGGGCATACTTCAAACCGTTGCACGGTGGCAACTCAATAAAGTCTAGTGGCAACCTTGTAAATGGTCCCTCTGCTTTGCCAATCTTTCCCCAACTGACCACTGTCTTTCTCCCTGGGGTTTGCAGTTGGCAGGTCATACATATTTGGCAGAGACTTTCTACAACTATCCTAAACTTTGGATTATACCATGTTTGTCTGAAATGTCTAATCATGGCATCCCTCCCACATGTGTGGTTCCATGATATACCATGGCCACATGTAACAACAAACTGTCTGGCATTATTGGTCTACCATCTGGACACACCCATACTTTATCGTCAGCTCTTCTTGTGCAACCTGTTTTGATCCATTGTTCCTTTTCTTTCATGTCTGCCTCATCCTGTAATTGTTGAACTATTATTCCATGTTTCAAAAGCAGAGAAAAACATTTGTTGGCAATTTGTAACTTCTTTTTCCGTCCCTCAGTTCAAAGATATTGTTTTCTTGCGCACAATTGTGCCACTTGGTCTGTGTACCGATTACCCAGTGTCACATAATAATATCCTGGGTTGTATGGCATTACAACGCAGGCTTTTACCCCGCATGCCATTACAACGCGGGGATTACAACGAAAGTCGTTACAACGACTTTCACTGGAGGGCGCTGGAAAGTGGAATAGTTTAGATTTCTATTCCAACTCCAGCCCACGTTGACAGTAGGGAAGGTGTTGGATAGAAAATTAAACTATTCCCTATCCAACAGCGCCCTCTAGCGAAAGTCGTTGTAACGACTTTCGTTGTAATCCATGCGTTGTAATGGCATTGCGGGGTAATCCCCGCGTTGTCATTGCTGTTCCCCCTCCCTGACTTATGTGCGGCACATTTGACCACTTCAATTTCTTTTGGCAATTGCAATGTTTCCAATAGATCCTTAACTTCTTTGCCATTTCTTATGGGAGATCCTGAAGAAGTCAGAAATCTCCTCTGTAGAAACAATTGGCCAAAGTCGTGCACAACCCCGAAACCATATTGACGGTCCGTAAATATGGTTACTCTCAATTCCTTTCCAATTTTACAAGCATTCGGCAATGCGAACAATTCGGCTATTTGTGCAGACTTGACTCCTCTTAGACAGGAAGCTTCTATGATACCTGACACTGTGCATACAGCATAGCCAGACATTAATTCTCAATTGTCTCTTCTCAAACATGACCCATCAACAAACAGTACAAAATCTAATTCTTCTAGTGGAACGTCAAGGAGATCAGGTCTTGGCTTTGTGAGAAAGAAGGGGCCCCTACAATGTAAACAGTTAGCTACTTGTAGGGAAGGTAAACTATGTAGAGAAAGACGGTGTAGCTAAACTCTAAAGGAATTGATACTCCCTAAAATAGAATCTAAACACAATAATAGACCCTTTAGAGCAATCAAATAAATGTGTGCTGAAACAAAAATTTATACGAAAAATCCTTTAATTTATTATATATTATTTGTTTTTAGTATATTTTGTTTGTTATTTATATCTTTTGTACAGGATTCATTCACTTTTTTCATTCATTGTTTACATTTGAGATAAAAATTTGATGTGTATTCCCAGGTTATCAAAAAGTGTTAATAAGTGAAAACAAAAACATTTACACAAACACAATCACATATATACATTAAACCCCGTGATATACGAAAATATTCAGTTGTTGGTAATTTGATGAAGGCAAAGCGGTTGAGTGGAACTACGCGCGTTTCGGCCTGAGGCCTTCGTCAGGTGACCGTCAATCGTATATTAAACATAAATCAAAAAATAGTGATAAAACCTAAACAGAAAAAACAAGAACAAAAAACATTTTAAATATATTTACAATTCAGACACACTACTATATTACAGTTATTTACAACTCAGTTTCTATTTCTATATTTAGCGGGTCTATTGACGTTGCTGTAAGAAACTATGATCCTTTTCTAGCTTTTTACTAAAACCTCCAAATTTATAATAAACGCCAGACTATCTAGTTTTCATGCTCTCCAGATACATCAGTATTAACAGTATGCATTACTAACTAGTAAAGAAATCGGCACTTCAAGTGTTTCTATTTTATTTACAGTTCTAGTTTTTGATAGTCTTCTTAGGGTTTTTGTACCAACAGCTCTATATTAGGCATTAGAATTTCATAAACAGAAAGGTAGAACAACAAAATGTAAACAATGAATGAAAAAAGTGAATGAATCCTGTACAAAAGATATAAATAACAAACAAAATATACTAAAAACAAATAATATATAATAAATTAAAGGATTTTTCGTATAAATTTTTGTTTCAGCACACATTTATTTGATTGCTCTAAAGGGTCTATTATTGTGTTTAGATTCTATTTTAGGGAGTATCAATTCCTTTAGAGTTTAGCTACACCGTCTTTCTCTACATAGTTTACCTTCCCTACAAGTAGCTAACTGTTTACATTGTAGGGGCCCCTTCTTTCTCATAGAATCTATACTCATGGCCTGTCCATGAGGGGTTTGCTTTGAATTATTGTTTTTTCTAAGTGTTATTATATGTATATAATGTCTGCATCTGATTTGAACACGTTGTTGTCTCCATTTTGCTGTTTTGCCAGATCTATGTAATATTAAACCACACATGTACATCTTGATACTTTTCTGGGGTACTTTAATCCAGCAGTTCTGTTATTTACATATGTAATTTCTCAATCTTCATCTCACTGTTGACTTTCTTTCTTCTTTTTCACTTCATTCTTCTATCAATATTCACCAATTCTATTATGGCCTCACTTAAATCTCATGGTTTTAGTGACGAAGAATTTGCCTCTATGGTAGGCTCTTCGGTCAGTTTTGATACTAGACACACTGCAAATAATGAGAAATGTGAAGATTTACTAAAACTACTAGCCCTAAAAAAGAAAAGTAAAAGAACAGAGCTACATGGTAAGTTTATCTTGGACTACCTGAAAGCAGGAGTTATTCCGCAGGGCCTTCAGGTAAAGAATATCCCAGGGCTATTTATCCATCTAAAACATTTTCTTGAGCGCTGGTCCCTCATCTCTAACAGATGCTCAAGGGATCATATGATGCTTATAGTAGAAACAGTAAGAGAAGTCCTAGATGAATTAGCTAAAGAGATTACAGAACTTGAAGATAAGATCAAAAACTCTACAATAATCACGGACATCAAAAAAAAGCTAGAAAATGTGGAGATGGACTTAAACTCATACAGTGACTATCTATTTAAGCGCAAAATGGATAAATACCAGAAAGATCTACACTTTTTCAGTATGGAAAAAGTATATCCATACTTGGCAGACAACTTTTATGCCCAGGAAAATGAAAATGACCAAGATTATAACACCCCAACAGACTCGAGATCAAAAAAATATTCCACCTTTTCCAACTCCTCAGACTCAGGAAGTAATTCTAGCATGCCACCGTATCAACCTAGGGGCAATCGTTTCAGATCTAATCGAGGTTACAGACCTTTTTTAGGGAGACGCCAAGCGAGAAGAAATTGGAGGCCGAATTATCAACCCCAATATCAGCAACCCCAATATCAGCAACCACAACAATATCAGTACAACCAACAGTATCCACCTCAAGATCAATACCCTTCGAACCAAACATATCAACCTCAGGGCCCTTACCAACCTCAATTCCAGGACAATCAACAGAATACGGAGAGATATCTGGAAACAAGAAATGCAAGGTATTGGAGACAATGAATACAATACCTATATTCAATTTGAGTAATCAAGACACTGACTCAGCTACTATTGCATTACTTTCGAAAGGTCTCTCGTTTGTCCCACACTCTGGTCTGAATAAATTCGAACTATTCAACGATATGATAAGTTTTTTTCGCAAAATACGCTTAAAAAACTTTTTTTCACATCAAGGAAATGAGTTACCAGAACTAAATAGATCTGGTTTATCCCTGAAATCGACCTTTACCCCTTCTCTGGACCAAGTTGACCCAGAAATAGGGATTTTTGAAAAAATTGTGACCTCCAAATTGCAAAACATCACTAAGCATATACCGCATACCCCCTATAATATATCCATTGATGAACACAATGCTTTGTTACAGTTGAAAGAATCAACCCAAACTATTGTGAAAAGCTGTGATAAGGGAGGTGGTATAGCCATCTTTGACACGACAAACTATATCGAAAAAATGGAAAATATGCTTAGTGATACAAAATACTATCTAAAAATCACCAAAGATCCAACCAGTATAATTAAAAACAAGATCACTAAACTAACTTCTAAAGCCTTAGGAAAAGGAGATATCTGTCAAAAGGAATATGACTACATGAATATAGGAAACCCGAAAATGGCTAGTATATATGGAATCCCAAAAGTTCACAAAGATGAACAGGACCCTCCGCTACGCCCTATAGTTACAACCATCGGAAGTGTAACAGAACCTATATCTAAGTATATAGATGCCATTCTACGTCCCCACATAGAAAAAATACCAGGTCACATTAAAGATACTAGAAATGTGATCACCCAACTTGAAGGCACCTCCTTTAACGCTCATCGTCAATGGATGGTGACATTGGATGTAGAAAGCCTCTACTCCAATATACCTTGCATTGGTGCAATGGAAGCCACTAAGTGGTTTGTAGAGGCATATAATATCGATTGCAATATGTCATTTATCTTGGACTGTCTTCAAATCATTCTAGACAACAATATCTTTGAATTTGCCGGGCAACTTTATAAACAGATCAGAGGAGTTAGTATGGGTGCTTCCTGTGCTCCGACGATCGCTAACATTTATGTTGCCCTTTTTGAGGAAAAATTTGTTTTCAATGAGGTGGCCCCATTTTTTGAATCGGTTTTTTATTGGTCACGTTTCATTGACGACATCATTTTTGTTTGGGACGACAATGAGGATGTTTTGGAAGAATTTGTTTTGTGGCTGAATGTTTGCGACCCAAACTTGAAATTTTCAGAGAAAAAAAGCAACTCAGAGATTGAATTCCTAGATCTGAGCATCAAACATGATGATGGGAAGTTAATTATGGATCTTTTTACTAAGCCAACAGCACGCAATACTCTCCTTCATTATAGTAGCTTCCACCCCTTGTCTCAAAAAGACAGCATTCCCTTCAGCCAATTTTTGAGGCTAAGGAGAAATTGTACTAAGTTAATAGACTATGATCAGAAGGCTGCTATAATGAAGGAGAAGTTTCTGGAACGTGGTTACCCCAACAAATTAATACGCGACTCCTTTAAAAGAGCCAGGTATTATGATCGCCAACACCTTCTCACAGGTACAAACACTAAGCGGGATGCTAGCTTGGTGTTTGTAACCAGGCATTCCATGTTGAATAAACAAATTCAACAAATTCTGTATGCAAACTGGCATATCCTGAATGTCAACAAAAGTAGTACTGAAAGCATAAGCAAACCCCTTTTCGCATACAAAAAAAACAAAAATATCAAAGATATAATTGTCAGATCAAGGATGCCTACTCAGAAGGCTTTGAGTCAAAGAAACATAGTCACTGGGGCTCCAGTGACTGGCAACCATAGATGTGGTACCTGTAAAATCTGTCCACAAGCAATTGAAACTACCAAATTTACTTTCAATAATACATCTATTCCCCTACCAACTATGACAAATTGTAAAACTACGAATATTGTCTATCTTTTAATTTGTCCTTGTAATAAAGGATATGTGGGTGAATCGTCACGCTCTGTAAATACTAGGATCACAGAACACAAATCAGCAATACGTACGCAAAAGTTAACTGCCCCCTTAGTACCACACTATATGGAGAAGGACCATAAACCTGATGACATCCGTTGGATAGTCCTAGAAAAAATCGTGGCAAAAGCTGGCACTAATACAGACAAAATCCGTCGCAAACGTGAAGTTTTCTGGATATTTACTCTGGACACGGTTAAATCAGGCCTGAATTCTGAAATTCCGTGGCATCAAGCTATACTTTAATATCACCATCTGAACATAGGATTAAATAAAAATGAGATATGTGACTTTAACTCTATACCAAAATATTGTATACACACCCATCTAACAAATGAAATAATTAATATGTGAAGTCTTTTATTGAGAACATGGCTATATCTTACACCCAAGGGATACATGACTCTATATTTGTAGAAAACTTTATAATAGAGGAAATATACTATTATCTAATTTTCATTATTTCATCTAACTATAAAATATAACTAGTCTAACAATATATACAAGTCTTTATTTACTAATTCTAACTCCTAAAAATATAATATCCCTAAACGATATATATATATCGACCTCCATAATTGTCTTGGATTCGTGAAACCGGAATCCACATCAGTTTAAAGCCTCTTCGATTTAAAACTTCGCATTAGTCTGCTGTCTATCTCCGTGTAAACAAATGGAATCCTTGTCCCGTTCGGGCTACGTCATTCAGCTGCGCCCGGAGTAATTGGACACAGCTGTCAGCTCTGTAACGCGAGTAAACGAACGCGCGCTTTTCCAAATAAAAAGCACGTATTCGCCCAGTCCGTTTAGATCGCGGACATCGGAAGCACCAGCATAACAGAACCCCCGATAGAACGCTTTGGCACCGGAAGTGTAAGGTAGGTTCTGAGTTCGCTAAGCAGAACGTGCTAGCTAATGTAGAAACGGTTTTTGTAAAAAAGGTTAAACTCACATTGGTACGTTGATTTTAATCCTGCCTCCATTCTGTATTCCATTTACCAGAGGCAAATATCCCAAGCAAGTACAGCTGAAAGCGCCACTAAATTAAGGTAAAGACATCAACATGCCCTACCTGGGCAACACTAAATAGCATTATTTAAATATGGTAACATAGAATTGTCTTTCATTTTATGTCCCCCTAGATTCAGAATAAAAATACAGAAAGTGTCTTAAAAGCTTGTACCTCTCCGGTAGCTCAGTGCGGAAAAAAATATATACTTCAGAAATGCCAGATTTTTAAGGTATGCGCTTATGCAGTACAAAACTTGTGTTTAAAAGATCAATACTACCCAGTGGGTATAGTAGATAAACACACCAAGATAACGTTAAAACATAGTAGAAAGCTAGGACTTGTCTTTTTTATAAAATCTCTATCTACTTGTACATTACGTGCTTCTAAGTAGTAAATAAAAAAATATTAGTAAGATTTAAATAACATAGAATATATAAAGGCACCAAGTTATTAAAATTTCAATCTCATAAAAAGATTTTCAAATAGTAACCCCTTTTTTTGTTCTCGCTGAAATTTAGAACCAGTCCTGTAAATTAAGGATTCCAAAGCTTCACAATTACCCTTTAAATACACGATGTGATTTGATGGACATTAAAACCGCGTGGCAGGAGTAAATAAGGTATTTCTTTATAGATTAGAGAACCTTATTCCTTTGGTTAAAAAATAATACATAGCTGAATTAGAACTCAAATGGGTACATATCTATTTTTCAGAATACCCAACATTGAATTAACGATAAATCTGACATCACAAGAAGCAAAAACGTTGATACGTCATCCTGTCTTTTGTTGTGTAAGTAGATATAGTCCTTACTTCCTTTCACTGACATCCCTAATCCTCATCTTTTTATCTCATTAGTTAGGTTTCCTGTATGTTAATTATTTAAGGCCTTATTTCTTTGTATTAATATCTATACTTATTATTTAAACTCTCTTTTGTTGTTCTACCTTTCTGTTTATGAAATTCTAATGCCTAATATAGAGCTGTTGGTACAAAAACCCTAAGAAGACTATCAAAAACTAGAACTGTAAATAAAATAGAAACACTTGAAGTGCCGATTTCTTTACTAGTTAGTAATGCATACTGTTAATACTGATGTATCTGGAGAGCATGAAAACTAGATAGTCTGGCGTTTATTATAAATTTGGAGGTTTTAGTAAAAAGCTAGAAAAGGATCATAGTTTCTTACAGCAACGTCAATAGACCCGCTAAATATAGAAATAGAAACTGAGTTGTAAATAACTGTAATATAGTAGTGTGTCTGAATTGTAAATATATTTAAAATGTTTTTTGTTCTTGTTTTTTCTGTTTAGGTTTTATCACTATTTTTTGATTTATGTTTAATATACGATTGACGGTCACCTGACGAAGGCCTCAGGCCGAAACGCGCGTAGTTCCACTCAACCGCTTTGCCTTCATCAAATTACCAACAACTGAATATTTTCGTATATCACGGGGTTTAATGTATATATGTGATTGTGTTTGTGTAAATGTTTTTGTTTTCACTTATTAACACTTTTTGATAACCTGGGAATACACATCAAATTTTTATCTCAAATGTAAACAATGAATGAAAAAAGTGAATGAATCCTGTACAAAAGATATAAATAACAAACAAAATATACTAAAAACAAATAATATATAATAAATTAAAGGATTTTTCGTATAAATTTTTGTTTCAGCACACATTTATTTGATTGCTCTAAAGGGTCTATTATTGTGTTTAGATTCTATTTTAGGGAGTATCAATTCCTTTAGAGTTTAGCTACACCGTCTTTCTCTACACAGGTCTTGGCTTTGTACACATTTCTGTCATTTCCAAACAATCATGATCAACTTCCTCTTTCACTTCCTCATAATAGGAATCGGGCAACAATGTTGCTGGATTCATCATGGTGCATCTTGTCACACCTACATTCTCAGCGCCCAAGATTACTCTTTCATACTTAGTCAGCCGACTAGGGGTCAAATGTTGAGTGTGAGTTCTTGTTAAAAGGATCTCAACTGAATGTGGTACATATACCTTTACGGATGTCCCATCACAATCGATTCAGTCTGCTCCAGACTCACACAAGTAGCAGCAACTGCTTTTAAGCAATCAGGTAATGCTGCAGCCACTGGATCAATAGTAGCGGAAACGTATGCTACTGGACGTCAAGACAATCCATGTCTCTGGGTTAACACTGAAAGTGCACACCCTTCCCTTTCCAAACGGAACAAAGCAAATTTGTCCGTATAGTCTGGCATTCCTAATGTTGGTGCTTGACACAAATAATTTTTCAAATTTATGAATGCTATTCCACTTTCATCATCCAATTCAATCGGATCTGTCACATCTTTCCGTGTCAACCTGTTAGGGGTCACGGTGATCGCAATCGCGCAGGCACGTGCTAAATCAGGAAAAGACTCCAATTCCCAGCAGCCTCGGCACAGCGCATCACATCAGACGCAGCGTCTCCAGAGCGTCTCACGTGATGCGGAAATGCAGACATAGCGAGGCGGCGGGGAGAGATTGCTGCTGATTATTCCGCTTTGCTGGTAATTTCTTTTGAGCTGCAGTTCCTGTTTCTCATAGTCTGGTAAGGGTGCTGTGAGCATCGCTTCCCTTTTACCCTGTCCGGATTACTAGAGTGAGTGCTTGCTCCTTGGTGTGACCCTGATTCACCGGAGATAGCAGTACCCGATTTTCCCTTCGTTTGGCTGAGCTCTTGAGTTCTTTCTTAGAGTTCTTGCGTGGGACCCATTCGGATACTTTCTTTGGTCTGAAAACATTTGTACTTATCTTTGGCATTTCTGAGGGTATAGCTTTCCTTGCGTTGGCGAACATTCATCTTCATCAAAAGTTTTTAAGGGGGAAAGGCTTTACCTCAGATATATATTTACTGATATAGGGGATCCTATTCAGGTCCGTTTTGGAGTACTTTTACATTACGGGGAGAGTGACGTAACTCTTCTAGTTTTATTGATACTAGTTTTATTGATACTATCAGTTCATGTTACATTTGGAAATTGCTGACTATTGGAGTACGGTTCCTTGTGTGCATAGTCCATCTATTATATGACTTTCACTGCTGCTGCTCATCGTTGTTCTGTTGCTTTTCTTGTATTCCTTCACAGGGGTCTCTAGACAGAGTGTCTGGTTGCGCCACAGTTGGTACCTTATTATTACAGGTAGACATACAGGGGACCCTAGAGTGATGTTTAATGTGAAGCATTAGAATATCTGGTTCTGATAGACCTCTTTATGTTTTACAGCAATTTTGTATGATATTACGAGGTGCAAGCTCAACAACCCCCTGTATTTCTGGACTACGTATTTTCCTTTACAGGTTAGTGGAAGTATGGGTAACCAGAGAATATTCACTCGCATCACTTTGCATCCAATATTGATGAATGATCTGTGTATTCTTACCACTTTCTCCACAAAATCTGGTGTTTGCACTGTACCTCTGCACCTGAGCATTTACATTGTTTGGCAAAGGGGCTTGTGGTACCTGTAACTGAGGAGTAACTATCTGCTGCTGTTGCTGTTGATTCATAACCACCTCATTCTGCATCTGCAGATTTAAAATTGGATTTACCCCATTATTCTGTTGAATATTTCTACACTTGTTCTACCAATGTCCAAGCTATTTCTTTCTTGCTTCTTCTCTGCTCATTTGTCCCTTTCCCTTGCTTTCATTCGACACTTGACTATTCTGATTCTGTCCATTCATCTGATTAACATTTTGAGAACCAGAAATTTCTTCTTGGCATTCTGCTATCTTCACTTGTGCCCCCATCATTTTCTCTTTTAACTTTTTATGTTCTGCATCAATGTTATCACTGCAGAATTTTGCATATTTCAGAATATCATTGATCGGCTTACTTTGCCAGCTAAGCATGTGCTGCTGAATCATCTTGTTAATCTCTGATCTTAGCTCACAGACAAACCTATATACAAAATGTCCCATATCTTTATCACCATTGTTCTTGAATCCACTATACTGTTTAAACACCTGCAGCAGCCTCTCATAGTACGCATGCACTGACTCCTTATGTTCTTGAGTTGTTCTGTCTATTTTAACCCAATCTGTTTCTTTAGGGGAATTTTCCCTTTTAGAAAAGTATTTACTTCATTATATTTCTTCATTACTTCCTCTGAAGGCGCACCAGTCTTTGAGTCTCTAGGGTACTCTTCAGTTGGCTTATCACTGTAATTTTACATTCTGTCCACAAATCAGTTGGTACCACTATGTCCAACAGACCTTTCAAATCCTTCAACAAAACCTTTGAAACCTTGACAAACCTCTCTAACTGATTGTACCATTCAATTGTTTTTTCTCTCAATCTAGGGAAGTCATTTGTAAAGGACAAAATATCTTGTCTACTCCATGGAACATGTACATAACCACCACCTGGAACTTCTCTCATCAGACACATCCTTTCAACCTAATCTACTTCTTTCAACAGAAATGCAGATACCTCTTTTGTAGCTGCTTCATCTCTTTTCTTTGTCCATCTACTTCTCCATTGATCTACATCTCCCCATTTCTTCAAAAGGTGTATCAATTCCCTTATTTGCAATCTCCTTCTTGACGCATTCAAACTTTCTAAGTCCTTCTCAGTAAATTCTGATCTATAGGGTGTTTATAGTACTTTTGACTTTTCTATAGCTATCCCAAATTCTAAAGCTGCTTCCGCTATTTTCTCATATAAATTCTTTGTCCTCCAAGTTATACTTTTGCACAGAAACAACAACTCTTCATCTCCATATGAACCTAGTCTATGAAGACTTAGTGTACCAATAATCATTTCTTCTAAATCCACCCTTAACTTGCTTACATCTATAGTTTTTGGGTGCGTTTTTGTTTTCCTAATCCTTTTGCCCATTCCTCCAGATCTTCAGGAGAAAAACCAGCAGAACTTCCTGCCCACTGGAGTGACAGTTGACACTCTCCTCATTGCATCTATGGGTGAATTTCTCTTTGGGGTCTCAGTCTCAATATTTGGGAGATCCAATAATGAAACATTCAAATCACTTTCACCAGTTTGATCTTCTAGCATGACTATCTCCTTTCTGGCACTATTCTGTGAAACTACCACATTTTGCGATTTTGGTGTACCTCGTTTACCACCATACAATGAAATAACAGGACCAAAAGTTATTAGTATTGTCAGTGCTTCCGCATTTAAGCCTAACTGATTTTCTTTTCTGAATGATCTCTTCATTGGTTTTGTTCAATCCATCCCTTTCTTTTTCTTGTGGTGCTCGAATGAATGTTGGGTCATATAGAACTTGTGGAACCAATGGTGTTCAGATCATAGGAGCACTTGGAGTTGTTCTCTAGCACTTTCCTGATAAGGCAGAGGTCTTTCTACTAAAATATCCTCCACCAACTCATCATATGATTCTTCAAACCCTATCCCTGCCACTCCTATGTGTTTCATTTTTTCTTTACATCTGCTCCCTTCTTGATCTTCGGCCATCATTACTGAATACAAACTTTCTGTTACTACAACCCTTCTCCTTCGTTTCATTTGATCTCCTCTTGTGTCAAATGGGTATCTGGGTAAAAATCCTCTATTCATTCTCATGCCTCCTCTGTATTTCTCAAGCTCAAATGCCTCAACTTCGCATTCTTCCAAAGCCTCAAACTGTGTTAATCCAGGATTTGGTTCTAATGAATTCATCCTGTTTCTCAGATTCTATGAATTCATCCTGTTTCTCAGATTCTGAAGACTCCTTACATTAAATGTACTATGTTCAGGGAAAGCTAAAACACCATCATCTTTCGTATACTCCACCCAATTTTCCAACCATACACACATATGATATCCACTTTCCATCGTCATATAGGAAACAGGCGTATTAGGAGGTGGCATAAGAATTCCCTCCCTAATTACTATGCGCTTGTCTTTCCTAAAGAAATTCTTGATCTTATTAATCAACTTCATGTTCTCGTTCTTTTATCTAATTCACTTGATAAATTCAAAAAAAACCCTTCCGTGTTGTTACGAAGCCTTTTAGCCAACTCATCCAATGCCTGCGCGACTCACACCAACAATCCAATCAGAGCTCACTACAAATTCCCTTCTTCACCCAATACCATCACGCTACCTTTCAACTGACCAATCAGAGCTTACAACGCACCCACTTGACTGACCAATGCCAGCGCGGCTATTGTGACGTCGGTAATATTCCTTCTACTGAGCCTCCTTTTACAATCTGCAGTTTTCTCACGCCCGCTGTTTCAACCAATACCAGCGCCCGCTCTGTGACGTCAGTATGGCTCCTGCTACTGAACCTCCCTTCACAAGGTAATACAACAATGTATTCTAGTTTTTCTTTATAAAAAAAATTCTTGTTAGTAACAACGTGAAAACAGCGGTACTCTGTCTGCTAAACCAAAGATAGTTTCTTCACTCGCTACAAAGAGAAAAATTCCTTCCTGTCACTATGAGTAAAAACTGCTGTTTACCATTCACTTAAGCTCGGGGAGGGCCTGCTGCTCCTCTAGGGATACCCCTCCTTTGGGTAAGGCCAAAGTTTCACAGGCGGGCCCCTGATATCATTCACACTCTACTCTTATATGATATAGTCCCTAATATAGTACTTCCAGCCCTGCGTGGATTCTCAGTATTATGACAACAGACGAGTAACCTTCTGCAGTGTGATTTCCTTACCACACTCTTCTAAATTCCGTTCCTGGGATTCCCAGGTATCTCTACCTGTGCTTCTAGACAACATAAAACGCGACGCTAACTCTTAGTGTTAAACATATAGTCAATTAGTCAAAACAGTAATCAATGATCAATAATCACCAAACTAATCGATAATAACCATCTCTCTGCTACCAGAAAAACTGATCCAACAAGAGGCCAGGAAGAACATTTCACAATCAACAAATCTCTCAAAACGGGCCCATATACACATTTAAGTTTCCTGACAGTTTCGCGGGGGGACAAGTTTTATTTTTACCTTGATCTTGATTTATCAATGTCTAACTAACCTTCACAGATCAACACCCTTCCTTTGGTCAATGGACCATTAGTCGAGTAGTTGATGGTTATATTAACAAATTAATTCATTTAACTTATAACTTACAATAAAATAATCACAGACTCCGGGTTAGAGTCAATTAATTTTCATGTAATAACTCAGTCAAAATGAATGCTCATTTGTACAGATTTACAGTGTAAACTCCATTGGGAAACAACATTCATTTATCATAATACATTCAATTTATGGACTCATTCAACAAATTAATACATTAGGAGTGATGGATGAAGAGACAAAAGATATAAGAATCATACATTTGCAACTGATATGCAAATATTTAAGACAGAATAATAATTGCCAGATGGTGAAACAGGGAAACCCAACCTTCTGGCCAAAGGACTGGTGGAGGTCACCTGATTAGGAGTCAGGAGACAAAGACTATAGGACAGGATCAGGACAGGGAAATACTTACTACACTTCTCTAGAATCCAGACGCACCGGAACGCATCCCTCTCTTACACTCTCTCCCTCCTCGATATTCTTTCACAAATTTTCAATCTAATCAGGATGTCTGTCTGTTCTCTTTTTTTTCAGCAGCAGCTCTCGCCCACACCTCACTCAGCATCGACCTCCACCCTTTCTTAACTTAAGTCACTCTAGTTATACTCTTTAATTCTGCATGTCCCACCCTCAAAAGTTGCAAATATCAATGAATCATGGACTGTGATTGGGCAGGGGAGTTGTCATCATCTCATGCTGTCATGTTTAATCTCTTAACTAATTCTTTGTTTTAGCAAAACCCTTCCCCTTTAGCTCATCAATGTCTTTTTTTCCCATACACATTTTGTAACTAATTAAATAACATTTTATTCAAGCTCCATTGACAAATATAACACGTCCCCATGGTCACACAGCTGCTGTCTTTGATCTTTGGCAGTTGTTCAACTTTTCGGGCACTAGGTCACAAATGTACACTATTAATAAAAGGAACATAAACAGATGTTAATTTCTCAAATATGTGATTATCACTGTTCACTACCCACTCTGACACTATCCCATGTTAAATTCCTTTTTTGTAAGCAGAAGCATTAGCAGCAACATCTTAAGTTCAGGCAAGCATGTGCTAGGCACGGGGTGCCTCCAGACCTAAGGTTAGTAATTACCCCAGTATTGGAACTTTCATAGATTCCCATGCTTTGTATCATTCCCCGTCGTCGGAATGGGAGTCTCGGTAACAAAAACACCATAGCTGTAGGTACAAAAGACAATGGAAAAAGGCCTAGGCCTCATTCCCTTTTGTAGCATATAACCCTCTTTGTATAAAAGAGACCAAACTTTGGCATTAGCCAATCAGAATTGCCTCACCACTTAGAACCTTCCTGAAGGAACCTCAGAGCCTCAGATTTTCTACCGCACGTTGTGCTTAGGGAGTCTCCTTTGAGCTATGCTCAACTTCTACTCTTCAAAAGGATTTACTTCAGGATTTTCTTCAGAATCTTTCAGATTCACTTCAGGATTGTTGCTGCCTTCCAGGATGTCGGAGATTGAGAAGAAAAAAGCCCTTTTCAAGCCTTGTTCCACCTGTGGCAAGAAAAGGCTTTTGGTGGAGGATAAGCATAAGGACTGCATATATTGCCTCTATCCTGACCACCAGGCTGCTGACTGTAAGATCTGTTGCACCTTTTCAACCAAAACCCGCCGGGACCGTGAGGGTAGGCTCTTGACATGGCTTCAAAAGCTTAAATCCAGGAAGGAGACTGTCTCAAGTGACAGTGAGGATGCAGCGTCGATGTCTTCTACGAGAAGGTCAGTGAAGAGGAGTAGGGGTTCCCCTTCTCCTTCTTTGGAAAGATCTTCAAAGGCCTCAAAAAAGACCCCCAGTGAGTCTGAGAGCCCAGGTCCCAGCAAATCTCCTCACAAATGTGTAAAGGAGAGGGAAGGACCAACTACGCCTTCTACAGGTGAGAAGACTGCCTCAGCCTTCAAAACACCTTCATCCCAGTCTTCTGAGAGGAGTTCAAAGTCCTCGACGACGAAGACGTCGACGGCGGAAGTTCCGTCGACGAAAACACCAAAATCAGGTTTGACGTCGTCGAAGATACCGTCGACAGGGGGTTCGTCGTCGGGGGCCTCACAGTCGATGGAGAAACTGAAGGTGCCGCGATGAAGGTGCCGGCGACTAAGGTGTCGACGAAGGTGCCGTCGACGACGAAGGTGCCGTTGACGACGAAGGTGCCGTCGACGACAAAGGTGCCGTCGACGACGAAGGTGCCGTCGACGACGAAGGTGCCGCCGACGACGAAGGTCCCGTCGACGACGAAGGTCCCGTCGACGACGAAGGTCCCGTTGACGACGAAGGCTGCAATGGTGTCGACGACGATGGTGCCGACGTCGATGATGACGACGACCTCGACGATGACGACGACGTCGGTCTCGTCGACGACTACTGTGACAATGACAACAGCTGGCGTGTGGACAGTTTCATCGTCGATGACGCCAATCTCGATGACGCGGATACAACCGTCGACAACAGAACCGTCGACGATATTATCCACAGAAAAGAGGATTACCATTTCTGTGACGCGGATCACGCCAGAAATGACTTCTCCGAGGAGTGTGTCTCCCCTGTTGCCGACCATGCTCCTTCAAGAGGGGGAGTCAGAGGAGGATGAACAGGATGCTTACAGCTATGCCAATAGTCCCTCCCAGCTTTTTGTCAAATGCCAGGACACTGACTCAGAGGGCGAATACGGCCACAAGGAGGTTGGTCATCTTTAGCTGCAGCAGCAGCAATCTGAACAGGAAATGGTTACAGTGCCAGCATCTTTCCTTCAAGACCTGCATAAGATGCTGCAGGACTATAAATCTAAGGCAAGTAGGCCTCTTCCAGTTCCGTCGACGCCTGCTATGCCTACAGGGGCTCCAGCTTCATTTGTGACGCCTAATTTTCCGGCTCAAGCTTCCCCTCAGCCTAAAACGTCCTTCCATCAGGATTCCTCTGGATTACAAGAGGCCCATGATGATGATGATTCCTCGGATGAGGACCAGCAGTCAGATCATGTCTCTAATCCCGATACGGAATATGATGAATATGTCATTGAACATCCCTCTTCACAAGTTCCGGACCCGGCGGACTCCCCGCCAGCGGACATTGGGGGCTTCCATCAGCTGATGGAGAGAGCTGCTGCAAGATTTAAATTGGCCATGCCTAAAGTTACTACAGATTTTTTCTTATATGATTTTAAGGAACCCTTTCGGAAAACTACTAGGTCCATTCCGATTGTGGATCACCTATGGAAAGAGGGCATAAAGGCTATGAAACACCCGGCGTACGGTGGTCCCGATGCTACCGCGTCTGGATAAAAAATACAAGGCGGCCGATGATGCTCCTGCGGCTTTAACAGGTCACCCAAGGCCAGACTCTGTGATCTCGCAGGCGGCGCAGAGAAAATCACGTAACCCTTCTGCTCCACTAACAACTCCTCCGGACAAAGAAGGGCGGAGGTTGGATAACGTGGGAAAGAGATTCTCCTGGATGGCAAGTTTGCTGGTGCGAGCGGCTAATGCCCTAGCGATCCTGGGTAGGTACGACCGCCAGCTCTGGTGCGATATCGCCCCGTACCTTGACCAGCTGCCTCCGGAATCTACGTCTGAAGCAAAGAAGATTTTACAGGAAGGAGAGGCGACGTCGATGGAAATCATCGACTGTGCAATGGATATTTCAACAACGGCATTCCGTTCATTGGCTGGAGCGGCAGTACTCCGTCGCCAAGGATGGCTTAAGGCTACTTGGTTTCGACCTGTGATCCAGAACAAGGTCTTGGATCTCCCCTTTGATGGAGAGGCATTGTTCGGCAAACTCATTGACGACACCCTGCAAGAGATAAAGAAGGACACAGAGACTGCCAGGTCCTTGTGGACCCTTCAATACAGAAAGTCTCCTTTCAAGGGGTCCAGAGGCAGGGGTGGTAATTACACAGGATCCTTCCAACAGCAACGCTATTCCACCATGGGCTCAGGTTCCCAGGAAAACCGTCAGCCTTATCAACAGCGGCAGGGCCAATCTACCAACTACTCCAGGCCTTACAATAAAGGAAAGCAGGCTGGATGAGGACGGAATTCGTCCAAGCGCCAATAGTGGCCTCCTGGCTCTTTCTACTGGACCCTCCTTCAGGAAATCATCAGTTGGAGGCAGGGTCAACAAATACCTGCAAAACTGGTCCAGGATAACATCGGACCGTTGGGTGCTCAACATCATTCGGAAAGGGCATACCTTGGAATTCACACAAGTCCCTCCACCCAAGCCCCCGGCAGCCACCAGCGTCTCCTTCGGCTCGAAGTTCAACAGATGCTCCGGAAGGGAGCGATAGAGCCGGTTCACTCAAATCAAAGGGGTCAAGGATTTTATTCCAGGTTCTTCTTGGTGAGGAAGACTCTAGAGAAGTAGCGCCCCATTTTAGGTTAAACAACTATCTCCTCTCTCTGTCCTTCCGGATGGTGTCTCTCCAGGACATCTTGAAGCTGATCAGCCCGGGGGATTTCATGGCCACGCTCGATCTCGAGGATGCCTATTTCCACGTTCCGATTCACCCAGCGCACAGAAGGTTTCTGCGATTCACAGTAGCCAAGAGCCATTACCAGTTCAGGGTTTTACCCTTTGGACTCCGCTCAGCCCCAAGAATTTTCACAAAGGTGCTGGCTCACTCTGAACAACGAGAAGTCTTTCCTGGTTCCATTCAGAAGAGCTCGTTTCCTGGGAGCCATCTTGGATTCGAAGCTCTCAAGAGCCTTCCCTACTCCGGAAAGGAGGCAGAAATTACAAACCATGGCCCAGGACTTACAAACAAGAAAGTATCTTTCAGTACGCCGCTACAAGTCTCTACTGGGAGTAATCTCGTTGTGTATCCCACTAATTCCCCATTGCAGACTAAAGATGCGTCCTTTGCAGGAACAACTAGACAATCAGTGGAAACAGGTCCACGGTTCATTCGAGGACAGGGTGACGGTCACTCCAGAGTTGAAGGAAGCGGCCTTATGGTGGACAGATCAAAACGACTTGTCCCAAGGTCTATCCTTCGCAAGCGACCCGTCTCCACAAGTGGTAACAACGGACGCGTCATTGGAGGGTTGGGGAGCAGTGATGCAAGACCTACATGTCAGCGGTCATTGGTCACCCCAGGAGAAACGCCTCCACATCAACCTGTTGGAACTCAGGGCGATACGACTGGCTCTACAAGCTTTTCTTCCTCGCCTGGAAGGTTCACAAGTGCTCATCAGGACGGACAACACCACGGCCATGCACTATGTGAACAAGGAAGGAGGAACCAGATTGCGCCCATTTTTGCAAGAAGCTCAGCAGGTCTGGGAATGGGCGATCCTTCACAGGATGTCACTAAAGGCAGAACACTTGCCGGGCGTCCTAAACTAAAACGCCGACAGACTGAGCAGGTCATCCTCAGTCAGCCACGAATGGGAATTGAATCAGAGAGTCTTGGAGCAGGTCTTCAGCCTGTGGGGCAGGCCGGACATCGATCTTTTTGCCACTCAAAAACAACAAGAAATGCTGGTCCTAGGCAAGCAGGCTTCCCCATCGAGATTCACTGGAAAATGCGCTTTCGATAGCTTGGTCGAAGACATTTATCTACGCTTTTCCTCCCATTCCTCTGATACCACCACTGATCAGGAAAATCAAGGTGGAACCGTGCAGGATGATCCTGATAGCCCTGGCTTGGCCGAGGCAGTTTTGGTACACGGAGCTCCATCTGTTGTCGATAGCTCCTCCCTTACCTTTGAGGAATCTGCCAGATCTTCTCACGTTGTCCAGCGGACAAATTTGGCACCCAGATCCACAGTCGTTACACCTGACTGCATGGCTCCTGAGCAGCGAGAGTTTATGAACCTGCCCTTGTCAAGGGAGATTAAGGAGGTTCTGTCCCAAGCAAGGGCTCCTTCAACGAACAGGACTTACCGCCTTAAGTGGAAAAGATTTTGTTGTTGGTGTAGGAAACAAAGCATTGATCCTTTCAATTCCAAGCCTCATCAGATCTTACCTTACCTGCTGTCCTTGGCCAAGTCGGGACTAGCTCATTCATCAATTAAGGTCAATTTGGCTGCTTTGTCACGGTTCAGAAGGACAGGATCTGGTCCTTCCTTGTGGTCTTCCAGGATAATCAAGCAATTTCTTAAGGGCTTGTTCAGGGTCTATCCACCGGTGAGACCGCCCCCTCCTACCTGGCATTTGAATCTGGTCCTTTCTCAACTCATGAAGGGTCCATTTGAACCAGTCCATTGTTCTGACATGAAATATGTTTCGTGGAAAATGGCTCTCCTTCTTGCTCTCACGTCGGCTAGGCGTGTTGGAGAATTACAGGCTTTGACCATCCAAGAGCCTTTCCTTCAATTCAAGAGAAACACTGTGATCATGAGGACTAATCCTAGGTTCATGCCAAAGGTTCCCTCGGATTTCCACTTGAATGAACCGGTCATTCTGAAGGCGTTCTTCCCTCGACCTTCTACGCCAGCACAGAAAGCATTGCATTCGTTGGATGTGCAGCGATGCTTGAAATTATATTTGGAACGTACTAAAGGTTTTCGAAAATATTCTCAACTATTTGTAGCCTTCGGGGGTCCTAGTAAGGGCCTTCCGCTATCCAAACAGGGTGTTTCGAGATGGATCACAAGTGCCATTCTACATTGTCACAAGGCTGCAGGAAAACCTCTGACTGGAAAGATCCGAGCACATTCCAGAAGATCTGTGGCTTCTTCAACAGCCCTCTTCGCAGGGGTGCAAATTAAGGATATTTGCAGAGCTGCTACCTGGAGCAGCGTTCACACCTTTACCAAGCATTACTGCTTGGAATCCCTGCAACAAGATGATGCAGCAGTAGGACAGGCTGTCCTGAGGAACCTCTTCCACTAAGGGTGAGCTTTCCTTTCTTTCCCACCTTCCGTCTTTCACATTTTGTATCTAATGTCATGTTGTCTATTGCTATAATTTACGATGCAAAATGTGATTATCTTGCCAACTGCTTGCTACTCTGATACAAAGCATGGGAATCTATGAAAGTTCCAATACTGGGGTAAGAAAACAAGTTACTTACCTGTAACTTTAGTTCCCCAGTATTGGTAACTTTCATAGATTCCCATGCGCCCACCCGCCTCCCCGGGGAACTTGTTTTCTTCTTGCGCATGCGTGATAGTTTCCCTCCCAAACCAGTTAATCCCATGGTTATTTACGTAGGTTCTGGTTTGCACATGCACAAAGCGTTTTTCAGTTTCTAGCGGGATTTCAGTTACATAGCAAATTATTCTATGTTAGTCAAGCATGCATAAAGCTCTTTTCCCCATATGTCAATGTCGTGTGCATGTTAGTTTTCTCTTATTTAAAATTTCTAGTTATTAGTACCTGTTGATGAGAGTGATCCATCACCATCACCGACAATGAAACCACGCCGATCATGGAACACTCAAACTTCCAGCTCTGCAGAAATGACAAAACCACCATCAGAGGCCCCCTGGCTTATAGACCGCCAGGACCATGAACCAGCCTCAGACGCCATCACCGAATTCATCACCCCTATCTCCATTGAATCCGAACACTACGTTTTCCTGGGAGACCACCACTTCCACCTAGACGACCCCATTAACACCAACTCCACCGACGTACTGGAAAGACTGGACAACAACGGCCTCAAGCAACTGGTCACAGAACACATGCTGGACCTTATCTTCATGTCCACCAACAGAATTAAATACAGCCACACCATGGAACTCCCACTGGTCACACCACTCCATCATATACACTTCACTGTTGCTGTACCCCCTGTACCGCCCACTACCACCCACAACTGCCCCACTCCGTAGCTAGGCCAAGGTCGCTCAGCACTGTTGAACTGTAATTAAAATGACCCACGAGACTCCATTTTGGGTTGCTATGCTCTCAGCAACCTGGTGAAGAATTGCTTTCCATGTCCCTGTTGAAACTTGCACAACCCTCCTTCCTCCTTGTGGTCGAGCTGATTCCGAGAAGCTGCCTGTGTGCCTCACCCCCCAGTTGTGTCAGAGACTTAGCCACTTCCTGTCCATTGTTGGTAACTCAGCCTGTCACGACCAACTCCTGTGCCATGTGACCACACCATCTGGTCAAGGAAGCACGAGGCTGTGCCCCGTGACCACACCATCTGATCAAGGAAGCACGAGGCTGCACCCTGTAACCCCACAATTGAGCAAGGAAACACAAGACTGTGTACATTGTGCAATCAGAGACAGATGTCCCCTGGCCACGATTGCACCACAAGACTGACGAAGAACTTGTCAGATGATGAACTTATCAAAATGTGGAACTATGTATTGTGCAAATGGGCGTGGCTAGTACTATAAGTATATATGCGCTGCGGATTGAAGCAGCAGTCTCCGTAGAGTTATCTTTGTATCATTCTGGGACCCTGTCCTTAGCTCGAGCTAATAAATAACTTACTTCCCTCCACGGCTGGTTATCCTGGTCTCTTTGGTAATGGATGATTTAAGCAAGAAGAACCCGTAGATTCTAGGTGTCCCCTGCACCGTTGGCTTTGACTTTCCTAGTGGGGGAGAGGTCTCCGAAAAGCCTGTTCTACAGCACCAGTGGATTGAAGCCCTCAGCATCACACAGCCCAACGCCACCACCAAAGTGAACCAAGCAGTAGAGAACTTCAATGCCTGGATCACCAGCGCCGCTGACTGAGTCGTTCCTGCTACAACACCCAAAATGCACAGATCTACCAAACAAGCCAACTGGTACACCCCGAAGCGCAGATTCAAGCAACTGAAGTGAAAATGGTGCGCTGGCAGGAACCACACTGACCGAGCTATCTTCAAGTTTGCACTCAACAAGTACCGCCGCCAGATCACATCTGCAAAATAAAAGGCCCTGACTCACTGGATAGAGACCAACACCAACCACACCAAGGAGCTCTTCACCATCGTCAGAGAGTTCACCTACCTGCCAGCCAGTGAAAACTCAAAACCCTCCCCACAGCAACTCTGTGATACCCTCGCCGACCACTTCCAGAACAAGATAGCAACCATCTACACAAACTTCAATCCCCAACCTACCGACCTCCTCAACATCCCAATGTCCACTACTGCAGACCACCAGCTCCAGCATAGGAACAACTCAACACACCAAACACAACTACTCTAAGGAACTCCGTCTACTCTGGAGCACCCACTGACCCAAGCCCCCACTGACTTTTTAACCTCGGAAGAGAGGAGATCAGCCAAGGGCTCACCACTGTCCTCAACGCCTCCATCACCACAGCTACCTTTCCCAACACCTGGAAACAGGCAGAGATTAGATCCCTCCTCAAGAAACCCTCTGCAGACCCCAGCGAGCTCCAGAACTACCATCCCAGCTCACTGCTCCCATTTTCTGCCAAAGTCCTGGAGGAAGCCAACAACCCCCAACTCACCAAACACCTGGAAAGAAATGACCTGCTGGACCCTTCTCAATCAGGTTTCAGAGCCAATCACAGCACCGAGACAGCCCTCATCACTGCAACAGACATCTGCATCCTACTCGACAGAGGAGAATCAGCCGCCCTGATCCTTCTCGACCTCCTGGCAGCCTTTGACACTGTCTCCCTCTACACACTCATGGATCGACTGCACCAGATTGGAATCACAGACAATGTGCTCAGATGGAGGGCAGCCTTTCTCAAGGGTCTCACCCTGAGAACCTATCTCCCCACTTTTACCCCACAACCCAAGCACACCCTCTGCGGCGTCCCTCAAGGCTCATCACTCAGCCCAGCCCTCTTCAACAACTACATTACACTACTCATAGACATTGTCAGATCCCACAACATCAATATCATCTCCTATGCCAATGACATCCATCTCGTCCTCTCGCTCTCAGTAGACCCCACCTCGATGAAGACCAATTTCCACAATTGTATGAAGATTGTGGCAGCCAGACGAAGAACAGCTGCTTGAAGCTCAACACAGACAAACTGAAGTCCTGATCTTTGGCAGACCCACCATACTCTGGAACGACTCCTGGTGGCCATCAGAATTCGGACCCATCCTCGCTCTGAAAGACCACGCCTGCAACCTCAACATGGACAGTGAACTCTCCATGAAACATCAGGCAAACACTGTCTCCTCAGCCTGTTTCCACATTCTCTGCATGCTCTGCAAATCTTCAAGTGGCTCTCCTTCAGCACCATGACAATGGTGATGCATGCCCTCATCACCATCCAGATGAAACACACAACACACTTGACTGATCTTTAACCTACCCAAGAAGAACTACATCACACAGCACCTAAAAGACATCCAATGGCTTCCTATCCAGAAGAGATGCCAATTCAAGCTTCTGACCCACGTCTACAAATTCCTCCTCAACCAAGGACCCGCTTACATGAACCATCGCCTGAATTTTCACTCACCTCTAGGAACATCTGCTCCGCTCACCTCGCTCTCAAACCGATACCACCCATCCGCCATTTCGGTGGACGATCCATCTCCCATCTAGCTGACAAAGCGTGGAACACCCTCCCCGTCTGCACTTCACCCTCGCTGACCCACTTAAGGAAGGGACTCAAAACCTGGCTATTCAACTGAGACCACAGCACAGCGCCTGGATGCCCTCTTGTGTGATAACCCACGCTATCTAAATACTGTTCAAATTGATTGTATCCCAGGCCAAACAAAAGTACCTGCTGACTATCTGTCCCATTTACCCTATGACGGTGACCCTTCAGAATGTGATGGAAGTAAATTTGGTGTGACCGTGGCATGCGTGGTTGATGAACCTTTGAATGAAACCACAGTAAGAATGAGTGGATAACCGCCATAACTAGTGATCTGGGGTATGCCGAAGTTTCAAAAAGTACAGTAGCTGGATGGCCAAAGACAAAAAACTTGGATGTCAACCTCAGACAGATGAGCTGTTAATGGATGGAGAGTTCCTTTTTAGAAATGTTATAGTTAGTTCCCTGTACCTTAGACCACGTTTGCTTGCTTTAGCACATCAGGGTCATATCAGCATGGATAGAACCAAAAGGAAGCTGTGAATACTGCATTGGTGGCCACCAATGGACCATGATGTTGAAATGCTTATTCAATGCCAGACATTCAGAGAATTTGAAAAGTTCTTGAAAGTTCGTGCAACTCCTCTCATCCCTGTACCGCTTCCTGCTGGAACCTGGCAGAAGCAGGGGGTTGACTTAATTGGCCTTCTACATAGGTTACCAAGTGCAAAGCATTATGCCATAGTCTACGTAGACTATGACAGTAAATGGATATAAAAATTGACTCACCCACCACCCATAATGTTCTCGAATTTTTCAGACAAACCTTTTCAAAGGAGGGTTTTTTCTGAGAAATAGTAAGTGATAATGGGTCCCACTTTGTGTCCTCTAGTATGACTATGTTTTTCAAAGCATGTGGTATAACTCATCTAATCATTATCTAGCGATGAGCCATGCCCCCAATGACTTGAAATGGACCATCATTGAAGCCAACCACAATTGGACACCCACTACATTGTTCAGGCAAGAACAACTCTGGGTGTTCCGATTGCTATGTAATACCCGGGGATTAAACAACGACATACCATGGGCAGAACTTGCTACCTGAACACACAGTAATGAATTAGTCAATATACGAGCACATTCAGATGGATCAACCCCAGACCGGCCAGTCAGGGTTACCTTTCCATCTGGCAAACCCCCGCTTCTTCTATCACAGTATGGGCTAAGTCGTTAAATAGAATGGGGTTATAAGCAGCTGATGTACAACTGGTGTCACGTAAACAGATGGGGCACCCGCACTAGATACACAACGGTAGGAGAATGTCCCAGTATGACTTATTGTGTACCGGAATACAGCTGCAGAGCCAAGATAGCATCTATAACTCTATACCATTTTTCACCTGGGAGGGCCCACGCTCAATACGCTTAAATATTTAGAATACTGATCTCTTAATCTTAGAAAGTTGCATACATCATGCACGCATCAGTAAAAGTAAATAAGGCGAAGATAATCAATTATCTTCTGAGAAACAAAGAAACATATTGTAAAGCATACATGCCCGCTGCCAACACTAACAACTCATTTATTCACTTGAGAGACCTCCCTCGCAAGTACACACAATGTGAATGATAATATTCTAGTGGTTTATCTGATAATAAAAGAACACTTCCAATATGGTTGCTGTTCTCATCTCTGCCCACCTACCACCTTCGGAACGAGCTGGTTCCTGTAGCACACCCCCCCGCTGCCATCACTTCCGCCCTCAAGCACTCTTTACTGGGTGGATGCCGCCTTATATTCCTCCGGCGTCCATCCAGAGGCAGGGCAGGTAATGGGCTGCAAATAAAAGGGCTTTAATGGGAGCATTACTCAGCTGCTCGAACACGACTAAGGCAGGTATATTACCCGCGCACCGGGATTAATTTCGTAATTCCTATTCCGCAGATAATCCCCCTCGAGACCGCGGGGACTTGCCGAAGAGGCACTTCATTTACTTTTGAAGGGGTAATTAGTATGAGAGTCCGGAATTAAATTGTGTGTGCTGTAAGGATATTTTGCCTCACGTTATATTAATGTGTGCCTCACTACCAGATACCGGTAATGAATAGCACAGTACAATGCAAAATTACACCGCGTTATTTTATATTCAATCATGGAGCGCGCTTTTGATATTTCACACTCGTTCTAAATACTACATGCACAGCCATCAGGAGGCGAGTGCATGAAACATCATCACTAATCACAGACACTGTCAGCTAACGCCGTTAAGCACATGTGACAGTAATAATATGTCTAGGGCATTTTTCCCATAAACAGTTACTACGAGATGCATGGCAAGAACCAAACGCTACTACAAAAATTTTAATTATTGTGGACTCCCAGTTACTTTGATTTATATGTGTCTCTATATGCGTGTTTTTCTATGTTCCCTTTTTTTTCACCAGGTACTAACAGGAACACATAAGAGATGTTCTTTTGAGCGCATAGTATGCACCTACACCTGACAAGAGGTATCATAGGAATACAGGGTGTCTTTTCCCTACTTCCATTTTTATTAAAGATTTCACCCCAGATGGTCCTGACGAAGGGCATAGGGATCCACTAGCGCCCGAGTCTAAGCGCGAAACATGTTGACCAACACATTCACCCACAATCACACACGGCACTGAGAGCAGCAGAGTAATACCCTGACCTCTATGTTATGGAGGGCATGGATGGCATGGGATTGTGCTGATTTTTCTATGTTTCTATGTTTTTCGATTTTTTGGGGTGTTCATGGGGACAGGCCATGTGGGTGGGGGGCATTTTGAGTGCTGGTACAGGCAGGCCATGTGCTGGGAGGCAGGGGGCCATTTTGAATGCAGGCAGTGTTCGTAGGTCTGCAACCATTTTGCTTAGGTTTCAACCATTATGCCCAGGGGTAGTGAGTGGTGCATGGACCTAGTCAGTCAGTCAGTCAGTCAAAAAACTTTATTTGGTTAATTAAAACCATAAAAGCAGTACATGATACATAGAATCAGGTTAAAAAAATACTATTAAACAAGTGTGAAGAATTGATTGCTACTCCTTCATAAAACACAATTAACACATTCTTTCTTTAAAAGGGATCGATAGATGTGGGGAACACCTATATCAACATGTTAAGAAACTTTCTCACCAAGGTTTATGCAAAAGTCAGATTTGGTGATTAGTTAATGCAGCAGCTCTTAGTTTGTTTTGTCTGGCGGCTGCTACCAAAAAACAGGCTACACCATATGTGACCTGCACCGAGTTCAACATCTGGAGATATAATAATGCTGGCCGCACCTGGAAGAAATTCAAATGTTTTAAGATGGGAACAAGAAATTTTTTCCGCGGCACCAGATAGTGCTCACAGAACATGACCAGGTGCAGAGTGTCCTGTGTGGAAAAACAGTCACATGTACAAGGGGGAAAATTTTCTGGAGTACCCCATTCTGTGTGCGAGCCAAGGACAAGGTGGATCAAGTTGAATCTGAACCTTGTGAGCAGGAAGCGATGGTAAGGCTTTGTGACATATTTTAAATAGGGTTCCATAGCTGTAGATGTGGAAAGTTGAAAAAGTAATCTCACCGTAGGTTTACAAAGTTCAACCGATTCTCTTTCACATTCCAACAAAGTTCGAAAATGCTGTTTCACCCACTTTACATCCTCTTTTTTAAGATTTTGCGGTAGAGAGTACATTTCCGGACGCCCTAGCCTCGCGCATGCTGCTCTAACATACGCCAGCCACGGTATATTGTGAGCTTTGTCCAGAGACATACAATCTTTAAGGATGCAGTGATTCAAGCTGATTTCCTCATTTGTCCAGGTTTTAATCCAGCATAATACTGGGGACATTTTTAGGAGATCAGAGACATATCCCATGCCTGTTTCATTGTGGATCGAATGTGTGGGAGAAGATTTTGGGAGTGACAACAGGGCCCGTATAAAATTGTTTTCAGCGATTTGTATGCCTGGGGTTGGGACGTAGCCCCAAATGTCTGCCCCATAGGATGCGATTGCCACGCATTTGGCTCTGTAGATCCTGGTCATGGCTTCCATAGGTCTCGAGCCCAGTCTTTTGGAAAAACTCAGAAGTGCTGTAGTGGATCTAATGAATCCATTTTCTTTAAGTTTCATTTGTGCCTTCCAAGTTCCTCTCTCGTCAAAAGTGACGCCCAGGTAGCAAAAGAAAGGAACCCTCGAAATTGGCAAGTTGTTGCAGCTGAAGGATCTAATCTTCATATGTTTCTTTCGTGAGCCTACGACCATGACATGGGATTTAGCAGTGTTGATCTTTAGGTCGAGGGCTTCCATGAAGAGGCAAAAATGGTCCAAAAGTCTTTGCAGGCCTGTGCCAGTCCGAGCTATAAGAACAGCGTCATCCGCGTATAGGAGGACCGGAATAGGTAACCCCCCCATACGCGGCATGTCCAAGGTGGCTGAGTTCAAAGATTTCCCCAGGGCATTGATGTACAGTGTGAAGAGGAGAGGGGCCAGGATGCAGCCTTGTCTGACCCCTCTCCCTGATCTGAACTTTGCTGTGCACCTTCCATCCCTCGTTGCCCTAACAGACGCAAACAAATTTAAATGAAGGTCATGCAGAAAACTAACCAAGGTGGTGTCCAAACCCAGATTTCGTAAAATAGACCACAGTTTTGAACGATTGACCAAATCAAAAGCGGAAGATAAATCCATAAACCCCAAATAAAGAAGCCCCCCCTTCACCACGGTGTATTTACTAATGATTAGATGAAGGTTCAAGCATTGATCCATTGTCCCTCTGTGAGCCCTAAAGCCATACTGTAAATCTGAAAGGATCCCGCTCTCCTCCAGCCGATCCCCCAGTCTATGCAAGATGACTCTTCCTAAGATCTTGACGGCAGAGTCCAGCAGGGAGATAGGTCTATAGCAGGCCGGGTCCCCCCTATTCCCTTTCTTAAATATAGGCACAATTATGGAGGTGGACCAAGAAGATGGGAAGCCAGCTGTGGGAATCGCATTAAAAACGTTGGTTAAAATCTTTGACCAAAATTGTGGGTACTGGATATAGAGATCTGCAGGAACCCCATCGGGTCCCGGGGCCTTGTGTTTACTAGTATCTCTTATCGCCCTTTCAACCTCCAAGGTGTTAAACACCATGACCAAGTTGGATGGGTCATGGGTATTGGCAGGTGAGGCAGGGACTGTAGATTCATAGATTTTTCCAAAATGGGCTAGCCATCAGTTGTCCTCTATGACACAGTCTAAATCCGATGTCCCATTGTCAGAGAAAAAGGGCTGATTTACAATGGCCCAGAACTTTTTACTGTCTCTCAGCACATCCACAGATAAAAGGCTATCCCAAGCTTCCTCCTTGATTTGGGTTTTACGATTAAGGACTACGGTTTTATATTCCTTCCTTAACTTGGCCACTATTAGCCTATCTCTGGGTTTTTGTTTAATGGCTTTCATCAGGGCGCTATGTTTCCTCGAGCATTCATTATTAAACCATTTATGGGTCTTCGTGTTCCCTTGCGCGACTGTCCTTCGTTCCAAGTTCTTGCTGATCTTTAAACAAATCTCCTCATATGCAGCCAAAACCTCGGGGCCCTGGGCAGTTGGATCCAAACACACTGCCATATTGGCCTCAGTCTCTTGGGCAAGTGAGTGAAAGAATTCGTCTGGGACAATCATCTCCCATTTTAGGCGCCTTCCCTGATCTTTGGACTTCAGATCCTTTGGAGCTGCCACGCCTGACGGACTGCCAGTCCGGAAGCAGTCTAGGTCCAAGGTCAGGAGGACAGGATAATGATCACTTGAAATAACAGTGACCACCCTGTACTCACGTGCCTTTGCCAGGGCCCCATTTGAAACAAAAATGTAGTCTATAACGGTGTTGACATCTCTCCCAACAAAAGTTGGGGCTCTAGGGTCATTAATACTTTGGTCAAGTTCATAGAGGTTTAGATTAGCTAGAAGGAACTCTAGATACTCGCCCTCGGTTGTGTGCTCGAAATGAGGAATCGCTTCAGATAGTATGGCCCCATATCTATCATTAAAACAACCACCCTCACAGGGGTGAATATTAAAATCCCCCAGAATAACCAGCTCTGGGACGGTAGTGCAATCAAGCCTATAGACTGACAGAAAATTCAACAAAGAAATCAAATGTTCGTTCACTGTGGCGGACTCCTTTGAATTATAAAAATTAATCAGCAAAAAAGTCTTTGAGTCAGGGAGGGTCCACTCCACCGCAAGCGTGTTGGTAGGTGCGGTATCTAATTTTTTTAAAACCCCTGCTAGATCCAGAGAACACAGTGTGAGTAAGCCACCCTTTGCTCTCCCTCTTACACCTGGTACTGCTGGTATAGAAAAGCAACAGAAACCATCCAAAGAGAAACTAGATGTGGTATCCCATGTTTCTTGGAATCCTAGAATATGATATTGTTTAATAAATCCTTGCCATATTGGGTCTAAAGCCTTTGCATTTAAACCCGCCACATTCCAGGTGAGGACTTTACATAGTACTAGGTCTGTGTTAGGGGCAATGGACGTAACCACGCCCCGATTCTCACTCCCCATCAAACTGTTTCCGGGTGTGGGGGATGAATTAACTATGGTCAAGCCCTCCGTGGTGGCATCCTTGCGAGAAGAGGTTGGACTAGTCCAGGTGCTCCGTTCCCCTGGGGAGCCCTGAGTATGTCAGTCCACCCAATCTGTAGTTGACAAACAATCAAAGCGATTTGCAATAGGGAAGTGCAAGGGGTTGGATGGGCCATTTGGCGGCTGCTGGTAGTAATAAGGTTGGGTGAAATGGTGACCGTAAAAGGGGCCGCCTTGACGTGGTCTACCTCCTCTACTCCTCACCAAGTTCCATCCCCCATCCCAGCCCTCCTCCCTGGCAGGGGCTTGTGTGTCCCAGGGGAGGTTAGGCCTCTGTCTGGGTATGCGGTCGTGTGAACCTTTGAGCCAGCTCCAGCGATTATCCGCTTGATTATAGGGGAGATAGAAATACGAGAGAGGTCTGGCGGTCACCGTACTCGCCTGATATCTTGGGGCCCCGCTATTGCAGATAAAATCTACAACCTCCGGATTCTCGAAAGTAACCACCACGCAGTCCCCTGGCAGATTTTTTCTGTTGCCTCCTACCCAAGGGGCCCTCTCTATCATTAAGATGTTGGTAGGTATGTTTGGAGGAAGGGGATAATTGTTAGCTAGCCAGTGGCATACTTTATTTTTGAGCGCCTGATATGATTCTTCTTCTGGTGAGCGAATTTCAGTGACTCCAGTAAGGATGACCACGTAGGGCGCGGCATCCGGGGGGAAGTGAATGTTTCTTCGCGCCATATCCTTAGCTTTATCGTGTGTATCAAGTTTGGGGACCTGAGATAATCCATCGCTGGATGTGGGCTGAGGGGTTATATTGTTTTTAGAAGGAATCAGTGTTGTATCTGTTTTCTTAGTTTGCTCTACTACAGGGGGTTTAGATTTAGAGCCAGCCTGATTTGGGGTGTTACTGGGTTTCTTAACCGTCATTTTATTAGTCTCCAACACTTTATTAGCAACCACCGGGGTCTTTGCGGGTTTAGTTGAATTAGTGACCTGGGTGGGTTTATTATTTAAATTGAAGCTGGGGGCACTTATGTCCTTATGTATATTTTTTAAGACCGTTTCCAAGCAGCGTAATCTTACCTCTATGGGTTCTAATAATACTTTTAGCATGTTAAAGATTACTGTGTTATTTATACTTGAGCCGGACTCATCCTGTGGTGGTTTTATTAATGGATTACCTGTGGTTCCACTAAATTGCAAAAAATTTTCCAGACTTTGATCAATAATAGTATCGTCTGGGAGACTCAGAAGTAAACCGGGGTTGTTGGGAAGTGAGCCCTCAGTGGAGGTAGGCGGAGCGACTAGAGGTTTTTCAGTGTTAGGGAGATTGGGCCAAGTAATGGCCTTCTTTCCTTTCACAATAGATGATTTGTTGGTTTTACGTTTTTGCTTGGGGATTGCCCCTTCTAGCCGGGCCCTTTCTTTTGTGATGGCTGTAGGGTTACCGATGTTTGACTCGCTACATTGCGTTCCACTCTCAGTCAAGATGTTGAGGTTGGGTGAGGCCTCCAGGTCCTGAACAATATTTGAGGCATCCAAATCCCCGTTACCTCCGGGATGATGTACTAGGACCTGTACATCTGCCCTGGGATCAGTTTTTGGTGTCTGAGCCTGAGCAATAAGACCAAGGGAGGAACGCTTGGCCATGGCCAGGTCTTGAGAGACTCTTCTGTCCATAAGTATTATCCCTTCGTCAATTAGTGCGTGTGTACGGGTCATGAAGTCATCCAGGGTCCCTGTAAGCTTTTTTGCTCCTGCGGCGGCCATGCATCTAGTTTCACGGCAGGACATAACCCGTGTAATCTAGATGAAATGACGGTTCGGAGCTATATGTGCCCAGCCAAGATTTTTGGCCCAGTCCAGTCTCCTCGGGCCTCTGAGGGCCACAGAGGGCCCGCCCTTTGCCTGGGCTTAGCCCCGGGCGCTCCCGCGCGCTCCCGCGCGCTCCCGCGCAGCGCGTTTATCCGCTTCTTATAGGCGTTGGTCTGGTTAGGCTGGGCGGGGCGGTCAGGGAGAGCGGGCCAGGTGACTCGGCCTCAGGATTGCCGGGACTCCTGGGAGAGCGAGTCCCGGTTCCAGCGCTCGCAACCCTGTCTCACGCTCACTCGCCCAGCAAGGGCCTGCACCTCCGGTTTCGACGACGGCGATGCGGGACCCGCGAAGCGGGTTCCGCGAGTTGTGGCGTGGTCCTTCCTCCAACAACAGCAGCGGGGCAAAGGTAAATTCGGCGTCCCCTTTGGCAATGGAAGGCAGAGTCTTTTAAAGTGATTAGGCTGGGCGGGGCGGTCAGGGAGAGCGGGCCAGGTGACTCGGCCTCAGGATTGCCGGGACTCCTGGGAGAGCGAGTCCCGGTTCCAGCGCTCGCAACCCTGTCTCACGCTCACTCGCCCAGCAAGGGCCTGCACCTCCGGTTTCGACGACGGCGATGCGGGACCCGCGAAGCGGGTTCCGCGAGTTGTGGCGTGGTCCTTCCTCCAACAACAGCAGCAGGGCAAAGGTAAATTCGGTGTCCTCTTTGGCAATGGAAGGCAGAGTCTTTTAAAGTGATTAGGCTGGGCGGGGCGGTCAGGGAGAGCGGGCCAGGTGACTCAGCCTCAGGATGGCCGGGACTCCTGGGAGAGCGAGTCCCGGTTCCAGCGCTCGCAACCCTGTCTCACGCTCACTCGCCCAGCAAGGGCCTGCACCTCCGGTTTCGACGATGGCGATGCGGGACCCGCGAAGCGGGTTCCGCGAGCTGTGGCATGGTCCTTCCTCCAACAACAGCAGCAGGGAAAGGTAAATTTGGCGTCCCCTTTGGCAATGGAAGGCAGAGTCTTTTAAAGTGATTAGGCTGGGCGGGGCGGTCAGGGAGAGCGGGCCAGGTGACTCGGCCTCAGGATTGCCGGGACTCCTGGGAGAGCGAGTCCCGGTTCCAGCGCTCGCAACCCTGTCTCACGCTCACTCGCCCAGCAAGGGCCTGCACCTCCGGTTTCGACGACGGCGATGCGGGACCCGCGAAGCGGGTTCCGCGAGTTGTGGCGTGGTCCTTCCTCCAACAACAGCAGCAGGGCAAAGGTAAATTCGGCGTCCCCTTTGGCAATGGAAGGCAGAGTCTTTTAAAGTGATTAGGCTGGGCGGGGCGGTCAGGGAGAGCGGGCCAGGTGACTCGGCCTCAGGATTGCCGGGACTCCTGGGAGAGCGAGTCCCGGTTCCAGCGCTCGCAACCCTGTCTCACGCTCACTCGCCCAGCAAGGGCCTGCACCTCCGGTTTCGACGACGGCGATGCGGGACCCGCGAAGCGGGTTCCGCGAGTTGTGGCGTGGTCCTTCCTCCAACAACAGCAGCAGGGCAAAGGTAAATTCGGCGTCCCCTTTGGCAATGGAAGGCAGAGTCTTTTAAAGTTATTAGGCTGGGCGGGGCGGTCAGGGAGAGCGGGCCAGGTGACTCGGCCTCAGGATTGCCGGGACTCCTGGGAGAGCGAGTCCCGGTTCCAACGCTCGCAACCCTGTCTCACGCTCACTCGCCCAGCAAGGGCCTGCACCTCCGGTTTCGACGACGGCGATGCGGGACCCGCGAAGCGGGTTCCGCGAGTTGGGGCGTGGTCCTTCCTCCAACAACAGCAGCAGGGAAAGGTAAATTCGGCGTCCCCTTTGGCAATGGAAGGCAGAGTCTTTTAAAGTGATTAGGCTGGGCGGGGCGGTCAGGGAGAGCGGGCCAGGTGACTCGGCCTCAGGATTGCCGGGACTCCTGGGAGAGCGAGTCCCGGTTCCAGCGCTCGCAACCCTGTCTCACGCTCACTCCCCCAGCAAGGGCCTGCACCTTCGGTTTCGACGACGGCGATGCGGGACCCGCGAAGCGGGTTCCGCGAGTTGTGGCGTGGTCCTTCCTCCAACAACAGCAGCAGGGCAAAGGTAAATTCGGCGTCCCCTTTGGCAATGGAAGGCAGAGTCTTTTAAAGTGATTAGGCTGGGCGGGGCGGTCAGGGAGAGCGGGCCAGGTGACTCGGCCTCAGGATTGCCGGGACTCCTGGGAGAGCGAGTCCCGGTTCCAACGCTCGCAACCCTGTCTCACGCTCACTCACCCAGCAAGGGCCTGCACCTCCGGTTTCGACGACGGCGATGCGGGACCCGCGAAGCGGGTTCCGCGAGTTGTGGCGTGGTCCTTCCTCCAACAACAGCAGCAGGGAAAGGTAAATTCGGCGTCCCTAGGTGTCGCCTAGGTTTCAACCATTATGCCCAGGGGTAGTGAGTGGTGCATGGCCCTAGTCTTTCTGTGGGGTGTCTTGAATTTAAACATCATGGATGGCATGGGATTGTGCTGATTTTTCTGTGTTTTTCATTTTTTTGGGCCGTTGTTGTGGCCTTTTGACCAGGGGTAGTGAGTGGTGCATGGGCCTAGTCTTTCTGTGTGGTGTCTTGAATTTAAACATCATGGAGGGCATGGATGGCATGGATGGCATGGATGGCATGGGATTGTGCTGATTTTTCTGTGTTTTTCGAGTTTTTTGGGTGTTCATGGGGACAGGCCATGTGGGTGGGGGCCATTTTGAGTGCTGGTACAGGCAGGCCATGTGCTGGGAGGCAGGGGGCCATTTTGAATGCAGGCAGTGTTCTTAGGTCTGCAACCATTTTGCCTAGGTTTCAACCATTATGCCCAGGGGTAGTGAGTGGTGCATGGCCCTAGTCTTTCTGTGGGGTGTCTTGAATTTAAACATCATGGATGGCATGGGATTGTGCTGATTTTTCTGTGTTTTTTGTTTTTTTGGGCTGTTGTTGTGGCCTTTTGACCAGGGCTAGTGAGTGGTGCATGGGCCTAGTCTTTCTGTGGGTTGTCTTGAATTTAAACATCATGGAGGGCATGGATGGCATGGGATTGTGCTGATTTTTCTGTGTTTTTCGAGTTTTTTGGGTGTTCATGGGGACAGGCCATGTGGGTGGGGGCCATTTTGAGTGCTGGTACAGGCAGGCCATGTGCTGGGAGGCAGGGGGCCATTTTGAATGCAGGCAGTGTTCTTAAGTCTGCAACCATTTTGCCTAGGTTTCAACCATTATGCCCAGGGGTAGTGAGTGGTGCATGGGCCTAGTCTTTCTGTGGGGTGTTTTGAATTTAAACATCATGGAGGGCATGGATGGCATGGGATTCTGCTGATTTGTATGTGGTTTGCGAGTTTTTGGGGTGTATAACTGAACTGATGTTCCTCTGTCTTCCATTGCTTTCAGGTGCACAAGACTCAAGAGAACCACCAGTGCCAGGCAGAAGTCCTGCAGCGGTGTGTGTGTGCAGCATAACGTCACGCGACGTCACGTCTGGCCACAGACAACTCTGCAACTCGTGCAACTGTGGCCTGCTGCTCTGACCTCTGAAGAAGATGGGCCCAAAAAAAGTTCCCCATAGCTCCTCTAGCAAGAAAGTTGCCAGTAAGGAGCAGAAGAAGCAAGTTACCAAGGAGACTGGTGTGCCGCCCGCCACATTTTTGGGGAGTAAAAAAAAAAAGTACGCCTGCAGCTGCAGCGGGATCTGCTGGGGACCAAGCTGGGAGCAGCACCCCCGCACCATTGGACTCAGTGCCACCACGACCACGCCAACTTAAGTCCAAGCCCTTGAGTGCTGCAGAGGCACTTAGTCTAGTTGTTCAATCACCATCGACCAGTGATGTTGGCTCATCGCAAGAAAGTAGCAGCAATGTCCCTCAATCAACACAGGTTGTAGTAACTCATCTGACGAGTGTTGAACAACCACAGCCGCAACAACAACCACATGTGCAAGTACAAGCCCAAGTACTTGTGGAAGGAGAGGCAGCGCAAGGAGATGAGCAAGCAGAGGTGCATGGAGGGTCACAAGTGCCCCCAATTGTTGTTCCTCCAGAAGTAGGGGCACATCAGGAAATCGACAATCAAACCGAGGTATCATTTGAGGAAGCCACTCCTCCTGATGATCATTCATTGTCTTCCTCATCCCTAGCAAGGAAATGATCAAGGGTGGTGTCTACATGTTTTTCAAGCCCACCTCCTTCTGATGATACGGATCAAACTTGGGAACCACCTCTGCGGTCTGAGAGTGAGGCACACCATGATCTGACAAAGGTAGTTAAGCGTAAAAGGAAGGTCGTCGAAAGTCTCATAGTTATGGAGTGTGATGAGGCTCAACAAGAAGTGGCGGATACTACTGCTGATGAAGACTCTCACGACGACGACCCAGTCATCATAAAGGTCACTGCAGCCCCAGCGGGCATGCAGCAAACAGACATTTTGACCCTAGCCCGGGAAGCTGCTGAGCGTGATGATGTTGTCGACGAGGAGGCAATGGAAACAACACAACCATTGGAGTTAACTAGTACACCAACACGTACCGCTTCCATATTTCTTCCTCGTCAGAAGGGACCTCCATCCACCTCGACCTCAATTAGTGGTGGTGAAAGTGCACAACATACTAAAGTTCGGCAATCCACATCCTCCACTTCATCTGGCATTAGCAGCATGACCACCACCACCAGTATCGCCGTCTCCTCCGGCCCCCACAGACATTTCAAGTCCGCAGTTTGGGACTTCTTTAGTGTTTGCCCAAAAAAGGAAAACTTCGCCATTTGTAGCATTTGTAAGCATGCAGTTAGTGGTGGTAAGTTTGGTACCAACTATGGTACCGGAGGCCAGAGAGGTCATCTTGAGAGACAGCACACTGTCCAATGGTTTGCGCACCTAAAGGAGATCAAGGAAGCCCGAATTGCAAGTCAAGAAAATGTTGATGTTTCATCTGATGATGACGAGGAGGAAGAAGTGTCAAACACTTCACTTACACCCAGTACCCCTGTCAGCAGCACACCCCCTGTGAGCCACACTAAGAGTGTGGGAGAGAGTGAGACACCAATGCGAAAAAGTTCATCAGCGAGAGTAACTGGGTCGAAGAAGTCATCATCATCATCATCATCCCGTAAAACCATGGTCCAGGGCAACATTAGAACCATGTTGTTTTCAGCAGCGTCATATGATCGCAACCACCCACTGACGCATCTGTATAACACTAAGCTGGCTAAAATGCTAGCTCTGGACCTTCTCCCGTTTTCTTTTGTAGAAGGGGTTGGTTTTCTAGAATTAGTGGCAGCGCTCAGCCCTAAATGGAAGGTTCCAAGCCGGTTCTATTTTGCCAGAGTTGCGGTTTCAGCACTACATGAAGATGTGCTGGAGGTGATTGGGGCAGCTTTGCAGAAGAGTGCTGTTCACACTATACATCTGACAACAGACATGTGGACCAGTGGCGCAGGCGCTGATTACATGTGCATCACTGCACACTGGGTCTCTTTTTCAGGGGTTAAAGCAAAGCTAAACGCAGGTGTTGACCCGGACCAAGTTTTTAAAGCTGCTCGGAAACATGCAACAATAGCCATGTTTGGCTTGGAGAAACGTCATACAGCAGAAAACATTTTGAATGTGTTTAACACAAAGGTCTTTCACTGGCTGTCCCCAAAAAAACGCCAGATTGGTTATGTTTCCACGGATAATGGCGCCAATGTAGTTAAGGCCACGGAGCTGGGTCACTATTTCAGAGTGCCGTGTTTGGCGCACTGTATAAACCTGGTTGTTAAAAAATTCTTGAGTGATGAAGACAGTCCAGCTTACGAGTTAGTGGCCACCTGCCGAAGAATGTGCAACCATTTCAGCCATTCCTTTAAGGCCCGGAAGCATCTGAGGAGCCTGCTACATGGACGTCGAATGCCAGTGAAAGCACTCATCCAGGAGGTGCCAACACGTTGGAACTCAACCTTCTACATGCTTGAGGGTCTGTATGAGCAGTATACAGTACTCGATCACTATTTCTTAACACTGGGTACAGCTCAGAAGGACCTGAGGCTAGATGCGGCGCAATGGAACCTAGTTAAAAGCCTGACAGACATGCTTCGTCCATTTGAGGTCTTCACGCGTACAGTCAGCAAGGAGGACTGTAATTTGGGAAAAGCTATCCCATTGTTGCGCATGCTGGAGCACCAACTGAAGGCGGTGTCTTCTATGTTTCAAAAAGATGAAAAAAAGCAAGACGCTTTTGTTTTGGCAGAGAAATTATTAGAGCGCCTACTTGGTGATGAACGTCTTAAAATGATCCACTCAGAACAGCATTACATTTGTGCTACTATTCTGGATCCACGCTACAAAAAGGCGCTACCAGGTAGAGCATTCTTTCCTTTTGGTGATGAAGATGTTACAAAGTACAAACGTTGGCTAGCCTTGTCAGCCATGAGGTTTGAAAGAGAACTGCAGCAAATTGAAGTAAAAGGCAGTACATCAGCATCAGCAGGCCATCCCAGTCAAAAGAATCCACTTCTGCACCTGTGGCTGTGGCACAAGTGACCTCTCAGCCGTTAAAGACACCGGCAACCGGATCATCTGCACCAGACACAACAGTAATATTGGATGCATAAGAGGATTGGCTAACTTGGCTTGGGTTTGGTTCTCAAAAGGTCACAGCAAAAAGTAAGCAAAGTGGAGGAACCTTGGAGGACCTTGAGTCGATGGTGCAGGACTATCTGAATGACTCAACAGAGGTCTATGTTAATGCTGACCCATTGGCGTATTGGCATGGGAAAAAAGAATTGTGGGCACAGATCTCGAACTTGGCTATAAACTACTTGTCTTGCCCACTCACAAGCGTGTCTTCTGAACGTGTTTTCAGTGCTGCTGGTGGCATTGTAACTTCCAAACGGACCCGCCTCTTGCCCAAAAATGTGGAGAGGTTAACAATGATCAAGATGAATCAGCACCTCATACCACCAGATTACAACGTACGAGAACAAACTCCGGATGAAGACGAGGAGGACAGCAACTTAGATGAGGGAATTTGTTCTCTGTTAGGTGACACTGACCTACTCCTGCCTGAATTCGCAGAGTATGAGGACGAACTCTTATTCTTATTCCCTGACACCGAGCCCTGAAAATGAACCAATGAATCAATAACTTTCTTTTTCATCCTTTTTCACTTTTATTCCTGTGTGTCTGTCTTTCTTTGTTGTGCACAGTTAATATAATTAAAACTTTAATCACCTCATCACAAAAACAAGCCCATCAGCAGAACTGTCTTCACTTGTTTGCTTATTGATTTGAAGGTGCCGCAGTCTGCATTCCTCAGGTTCACAAGTTCACAAGAACATGCTCCTCTATCCTCCTCCTCCAGACTCCTATTTCCCTCAAAGCAGAGGGCTGGATTACGCCCAATGAAGAAAGACTCTGCACTTGTGGGGGTGTTCTACTTCTTTGCGGGTGAGTTGGCGGGTCTTGGAGCCATTGCTGGGAAGCTCTAATACCGGATAAAAGTGGTTTGGACTAAATCAGAGGCAAATTATTTTTTGCTTTTTTGCTGACTTGCTTGCCTTTGAGGTGCTCTTTGGGGGGTTCCGGGTGTTTGTGGGTGAGTTTTGGGGTCTGGGAGCACTGCTGGGACAGTCTAATTTTTATTGCATTTTCTTTTCAGGAAATCCGTGGTGGAAAACGGGAGTTATGACCTAGCTGCACAGCGCGTTTGGACCGAAGGCCGATAAATATTGTAAGTATGAGATTTTCCTTTTTGGCTGTTTGGGGGTGTTGTGCTTTTTTGCGAGTGGGTTGGCGGGTCTTGGGGCATTGCTGGGAAGGTCTAATACCGGATAGAAGTGGTTTGGACAAAATCCATGCTGAATTTTTTTTTTGCTATTTCTGACATTTTGCTCAATGTAGCGTTTTCGGGGGCCTGTTTGGGGGGCATCCTGGTGTTTGTGGGTGGGTTTCGGGGTCTGGGAGCACTGCTGGGTATGGATAGTTTTATTTATTTATTTATTTATTTTTGTAATTTATTGAGCGTGGCGAATACCCGTGGGCGTCTCGGCGCTAATTGATTCCATTAATTCCCTCATCGCTCATAGCAGGCTGTATTAGACTACTGATCGAATAGCCAGGTTTTCAATAGCTTTCGAAATTGCATAAGTATTTAATTGCAAGAGGTTTGAAGCAAATCCATGGTGGCAGAGGGGAGTAAGGGCCTAGCTGCAGAGCACGCGCGGAGTGATTTTGGAAATTGCCAGGAAAATGACTAGGTCCCCATTTTTGTACTTTTGCTTTTTGGCTGTTTGGGGGTCTTCTACTAGTTTTCGCCTGGGTTGACGGCTCTGGGGCCATTGCTGGGAAGCTCTAATACCGGATAAAAGTGGTTTGGACCAAATCGGAGGCGAAAATGTTTTTGCGTTTTTGCTGACTTGCTTGTCTTTGAGGTGCTCTTTGGGGGTGTTCCGGGTGTTTGTGGGTGAGTTTTGGGGTCTGGGAGCACTGCTGGGACAGTCTAATTTTGATTGCATTTGCTTTTCAGAAAATCTGTGGTGGAAAACGTGAGTTATGACCTAGCTGCACAGAGCGTTTGGACCGAAGGCCGATAAATATTGTAAGTATGAGATTTTCCTTTTTGGCTGTTTGGGGGTGTTGTGCTTTTTTGCAGGTGGGTTGGCGGGTCTTGGGGCATTGCTGGGAAGGTCTAATACCGGATAGAAGTGGTTTGGACAAAATCCATGCTGAAATTTGTTTTGCTATTTCTGACATTTTGCTCAATGTAGCGTTTTCGGGGGCCTGTTTGGGGGGCTTCCTGGTGTTTGTGGGTGGGTTTTGGGGTCTGGGAGCACTGCTGGGTATGGATAGTTTTGATTGCAAGAGGTTTGAAGCAAATCCATGGTGGCAGAGGGGAGTAAGGGCCTAGCTGCAGAGCGCGCGCGGAGTGATTTTGGAAATGCCAGGAAAATGACTAGGTCCCCATTTTTGTACTTTTGCTTTTTGGCTGTTTGGGGGTCTTCTACTAGTTTTCGCCTGGGTTGACGACTCTGGGGCCATTGCTGGGAAGCTCTAATACTGGATAAAAGTGGTTTGGACCAAATCAGAGGCAAAATTTTGTTTGCGTTTTTGCTGACTTGCTTGCCTTTGAGGTGCTCTTTGGGGGAGTTCCGGGTGTTTGTGGGTGAGTTTTGGGGTCTGGGAGCACTGCTGGGACAGTCTAATTTTGATTGCATTTGCTTTTCAGGAAATCCGTGGTGGAAAACGGGAGTTATGACCTAGCTGCACAGCGCGTTTGGACCGAAGGCCGATAAATATTGTAAGTATGAGTATGCTGGGTATGGATACTTTTGCTTGCTTGCAAGTGGTTTGAATACAATCCACGGTGGGTAAGGGGGTATTTGGGCCTACTTTTACTTTCAAAGTCTGTTTTGTCACCAGTTTTCTACTAGGCCTCGTTTATTGAGATCTGTTTGGGGGTCTTCTACATTTTCGCGACTGGCTTTAGTAAGGGTCTGTGTGGGAGCACTGCTGGGAAGGTCTAATTTTGTTCTAAAACACAGTTTACAGTACACCTACCTTGAGGGGAAAGATCCGCTAAATTAATTTGCCCATACTTATTTATCCTTCAAAAGGAGACTCAGACAGAGTACGCACTTTCAAAAATATTGTACTGTCTATTAGGAAACTCAAAGTGTGACTTTTTGCACTACACAGCGTACATACCTTATATTTATTTGTCAGTGGTGTTCTAATATCACTTCCTGTTTTACCATCAATAATTACAGGCCGGGTTTCAGTCTGTGAAATGGGAAAAAAAGGATGAAGTCAGGCTTCACATTAGCGAGCCGCAATTCAGCATCCGCCAGGCAGGCAGTGGATAGGGTGTCTTCTGGTCACCAACATTGATGGACGGAGCGTCAGCTGGAATGGAGGAGTGCCGCTAATAAGTGGAATGGTTTGATGCGTGCAACTCACTTACCAAATTCAACAGGACAACTACAACAACATACAGATACAGTATCCATTCTTTTGTAATTTTTTTTAAGTAATGTTATTGGTGTAATTTCTTGGATCTCTCTCTGCTTCTAAATTGATCCCTACAGCCATTCTATAGGTTTTACTTCGGCTATTTTTTAAACCTAATTTAATGTAAGAAGTGTTTCTCTGAGTGCAGAGATAGGCAAGTGAAAACGCTGCAGCCCTGTACTGTCGCATTCTGTCATTCACGGTTGTCGAAAGTACTACTTACTTTTCAGTAACAATGCATGCAGTAGTGCATGCACTTCCTTTATGTCACTTAAAAGATTTATGGTTAGCTTTGTACCCAAAGATTTCTTTATCTTCAATTATTGTTTGTCCATGCTGTGCTTTTTTTTTCTTCTCTCAACAAAACCTACCCAAAAAGAAACCCCCATTCCCATCCATTTTCCAAACCCTAACCCTCTTCCCCCGGGCTGTGTGGTTTTGATTGATGTGTGACTAAATGACATCAATAATTCCACACACTTGCTGGGGAGGATAAGGTCATAGCAACAGGCTGGTGAAGGAATCCGAGGATATATTCTAGACTTACTCCGCTTCAGTATTATTTCTTGTAGTAGTAGCCAATGTCAAAGAAATTCAACACAAGTACTAGTTATACTTTCAATACTTTACCATTTGTTAGGCAACATTGTGGCACTGTTCTAGTGTACTGTCACCTGCTATATTCTCTATCGTACCGTTGTAATGCTCCAGTAAGGACAAACCAGGTTTCATTTTCTTTTTTTCCATAGGCATGCAACTGCCACTGTGTCACACCACTAGTACCACCGCAATGAGGACATTTCATCCGCCCAGGATTGCCAACCTTAATCGCCATTTTCCGTGGAGCCAGCCCTGGGCCTAGCCCTACTTTCAAACACAAATTACAGGTAAGATAAGCGTTTGGTGGGAGGTAGTATAATGGAGCATTAGGAGAGACGAGAGATTGACGGTAGTACTACTAAAGTCCTAGGACTCTTGAATTCACTTACTCTGTGAGAGGCACTTAGTGTTGAAAACATTTAGCCATTTACACTTAAAGGAAGAAAATGACACAGACTTAAGTTTCAGGAAAACAAACTTACTGTTAAACCCCCACCCACCAGACTCAAAAGCAGTAAAACACAGGTATGCTCAGATAAAGTTTTAAAAAAGTATATTTGTGTAGCCCTAACAAAATAATATCCCGCAAGACCCTCCCTAACCCCAACGATTGTCCTTCAAAAGTCCCCAAAACAACCCAACTCTCAATTCCCACCCCCCAAAAGTCTCTAAAAAAGGGGCAAGGGACACTACGGCAGGATGCTGTTCACTTTAGCGGCCAGGGCATCATACTCCTTGCAGAGGGTGGCATTATCGGAGCGGAGGCCCTCCACCAAGGTCTTATATGTTAGGACCTCCTGCTCCAGGTAGGACACTCTGGGGCATAAGCGGTGCTGGCGTGCCTTGCAACTCCTGTGGGGGGCAGCTGCTGTCTTTGCTTCTCGGCGGTGGCGGTTGGCTATGGTAGCCCGGCTCCGTACCGCTGGAGCACTGCGCTGGCTGGCAGCCCGTGGGGGCACGGAGGAGGATGCAGCTGTCCCAGTGGATGTTGTACCAGTAGACTGCGTGTCCTCCTCCTCCAGGGCCACCAGCCGCCGATATTCGGCAACAGTGGCATCCAGCTTCCGTTGCCGGGCCATTCGAGCCCGCTCCTTCCTTGTTGGTGTTGTTGATTTGGAAGGAGCAACTATATGAAGAAAGAAAGACATAGTCTGTAACCAATGCTCCTTAAGATTAACACAAAATGATTGAGCAGAAAGTTGTGTCACAGTACAACTAGCAACTTGAAAGCACAGTACATAACTATTGAGGCCAGTATCTATCTAACCTCCCACTTCTTCATCCTTGCTCTAACATTAGTGGGAGTTTAAGGAACAAATTCTACGAGCACTATGGACTTCCATTACAGTCGACTATGACAGTACACCAGTCTTATTCTTCTTCTTCTCTCTTGTTTAGGAAAATTGGTACGTTATCTTATGCAAGCCGGCATAATGCCAGCGCAGTGAACTTGCATCCGAGAAAAACAGACGCACACCATGATGACTGAGACAGACTTGCGTTACTGTACCGGTCCAGTACATGCAGGTGGTGAAGCTCTTACTTTTCTATTACGGGTGGCACTGAGAATACTCTGTTAAAAGGGCTACTGCTTAATTAATTTAACTTTCACCCTACAGTGCAAATGAGTACTAGAAAAGGAAAATGAAGAAGCTAAATCTGATTATCTATCACTTCACATGGGATGTATTTGATTACATATGGGATGACTTTAGGTGCTTTGCTTTTTATTGAGTGAACAGTGATACACCCACACATGAATGACGTACTACTACTAAACTAAACTTATTAAGAGAGGTAGGGAGTGTCCACCGTAATAACCGGATATATGCTGTGCTTGCAGTTGCAATACAAACTACTGCTACTATTCATGGTAGTATTTGGACAAATTTACAACTTCTTTTCCTTGCCTTTCCTACACTGGAACGGACGTGCGGGTGCGGTGTTACATGCTCTTCAAAGTAACACTTAGTTCATCCAGTGACCGTCTACTCTCTCTAGATACACATATGCTATCTAAGAGTCAGATAGTACCATGATCCAGGCATCCATCCATTTAAAGTATATGCACACATACAGTTTCTGTTTCACCCACCCAGGCTGTTCTGCTTCCACCCATCCTTGCTTCATCATTCACCCAGCCATGCACCATAGCATATTCTTTCCTTCCCAGCCACCTCGGGGACCAAGCAAACACATATCATTCTTCTTTGCCAGTCATCATTAAATTTCTCATCCTTCCACACTTACTTACACCCTTCTTTCGCTTTTCGTTCATCCCATCCATCAAGTTCATCCCAGATTTGATTGGGATTCTTCTCGCCAAAAACTTAACAGCTAAGTCGAAGTACATTTAGAGGAGGCTACTACCTGGTTAATTTATAATACACCCATGCAGAAAGCACACTCTGCAGTCTTCAATCTCAATAAGTAAGGAATATATAGCTTACCTCTGCCCGCCACCACCGTGTGAACCCTCACAGGCACATTGGTGTCGTCCGGCACTTGCATCGCCGCCTCCTCCCCAGAAGTGTTCTCATCATCCACCACCACCACCTCCGCGCTGGCCCCGCCACTAGATGTTCCACCTACAAAGTACATTTAAGAATGTTAGAATACACCACTCACTACTATATAATATTTGGTGTAGGAATAAAGAAATGTGAAAAAAACAGAAAACAATGTAATAATTTGTGACTGTCTACTCTAAAGTAAAAATGTCCTTTTTCCAGGGAAGGCTGTTGTCTTGCTGCACTTTTTGGCACAACTGATGAATGCTTGCTTTTTATTCTTAACATGCACCACTTTTTCTCCTAACAGACAGAAGCTTGACTTCTAAGAACACGAGCAAGATCAAGTTCAAACCAGGTGAGAGCTCGGCTCGACCACAAGAAATGTGTTCAATTAATCGTCAGCACTAAGCACTTTTCCATTTTCAGTTAAACGTTTAGTTTTATGACAAACTTGATTTTAATAAATGTGTTTACTTTTAATAAAGCTTTTAAACTTAAATAGACTCTGTGGTTTTTGGTCCTCCAGACTAGAGTGGCTGAGCTAAAGGTTTTGCAATTTTTGCAAGCATGAGTCCATGCCTCTGACACTTCTTGACTCTGACTCCGTACTCTTGTCCTGCGTTGGATAATCATCATTGGGGATCAATCATCGGTGACTTTGGGAGCTAAATGACTCTACCACACTATCTAGTCAGTAAGGAGATTGGGGGTTCAACTACAAAGTCTGTTATCACTGAGGTATGTGGAAAGTCTAACAGCGCCTATTATAATTGATAAGCTAAGCAATGCATTATTTAGTGTCCATAGTTCTGTTTGTGCAGATTTGTCCCTGCAACAGTAGTAGAATGGATTGTCCTCCTATCCAAACCAAAAGTAAAGTAGTATCCTATTCTTTCTTGGTGGTCATTCACCTTTTTATTGTTGGCAATTGTCAAAGCATAAACATTTAGAAGACTTGATAAGACATTATGGACAATCCCAGAGGACTGCACTCAGTGCATAGAGCTATTGCTGACTAGAATGGGAGTCCAATGGAATTGCCAAATGTGCAATCCTAGTTAGCTACACAGACAGACTAATAAGAATAATCTAGTAATACCACAGGGAGTCATAGTCAAGGCAGGATAAGAATTTAGATACAGTCTACAAGAAGATCAAAGACGATTTAGAAAAAAATCGAATGAGGAACGCTAGGAAAAAATAGGTACTCTATATTAAAATTAAAACTTACCGGGGCCAGCAAAGGAGCCCTCGCCTGCCCGATCCTGGCCTGCATCCTGTTGAACAGCAGCCTCCTCCTCCTGTGTCCTCTTGCCCCTGGGGGGAGCTGATGTACAACATGAAAGAAAGAAAGACCAGAAAACATGGATGATATTTGTCAACCAAATCAAACATTTCAAAACAACAATAACAAAATATTTTGGCGAAATAGCAAATAGACAACTATTCCACGGGATATATTGACCGATCTCATGTGGTCTACTACGTTATTAGTATTGCTTGATTTGCACGCGAAGTGACAGACAAAGTCCATTGTGATTGCAGATCAGCGACAACACTAAAAAGTTTCCTACTACATTAACCAGTCATTAAAATACTCAAACTATCAATCCACCACCACTATTTCTTCTTATCGCCATGTGTACAAAGGAAGGACTGGACTTCAGTCTGTAGGGGCTGATTTAGAAGCCCCTTGCGGCTCTTTTGCTCCATTGTTGCGTGACTTTTGTGACGCAGCAGCAGAACAAAAGAGGCGCCATGGTACGGCGTATATTAACAACGTGACGCATATGGGAGATGCATCACGTTGTAAAGCCCTGCGCCATCAGGGGGCGTTCCGGCGCAAGGGAGGGTGTTCCTGCGCAGGAACGCATCCTAAAAGTGGCTGAGGGAAATCTACAAGATTTCAATCAGTCACTTTGAGGACAATGATGCGTGACTCAAACCCTGCGCCTGCTTGAAGCAGACGTATGGCTTGACGCAGCATTGGGGAGATAGGGCACCCCAGAGCATTGCTGGAGCTACGCCATCGTTCCGACGCAACTCCAGCAATGCGCCGCCTTTACGGCACAGATGCGTAACGCTTTGGTGACGTTTTGGGCCCATGGTGCACCACATTGTAAATACGGCGCACCATGGGTGGTGGTGGCGTGGCGCACAATTACTGGCGTATCCCTGCTACTTTGCAGGGATGCGCCGGTAATTAAAAATCTGACCCTTAGTGTCTAGCATTACGCAGTTCTTTAAACTACACTCATACATAATTTCACAGGCCAATGAAATGAACAAAAAAATCGAAAACAAATAAGCATAGTAGCAACGCTACTGAGAAGGAGAGCAGTGCACCTGAAATGCACAGAACATTTTGAAATATAATTTACCTACAATGTAATCAGCAGCATCAATGCTCTTGGTAAAAAACAAAAATTTGCAATATAATAACACACAGAGCAGGAGAAAACAGAGTAGTAAAGAAATATCTACTACTACTCACCAAGCCCGGGGATCTCAAGGCCGAGCAGGTCGAGCAGATCGCGTTCCCGTACCAGGAGATCCGTCCAAGGGTGGGTTGCCTGGTTGTAGGTGCGCCGGACCCGAGAGTGTTGGTACATGGCCCGGCACACCTTCTCCCACTGCTTCCGGCGCTCCTGGATCCCGTACCCGCGAGCGATCTTGCCGCCTGCCATGATGGTCCTGGGGAGGCGGCGCTGAACATAAAAAATTACTGCGGCCACCTCCTCTGGGCTGAAGATCTCCCGGGGTGCGACATGCTCCCCCCCTCAAACGCCCGCACGGGAGCCGGGCACGGGGTGCGGGACCCTTCCCCTTCTCGGGATGCTTCCCGGCTCCCTTTACCATGGTCTGGGCAGAAAGGAAGCTAAATAATAAAGAAAATAGAATAGGGAAGAAGAAAAGAAAAGAGTTTATAAAAGTAGTTTAAAATTAACCAAAAGTAGCAGAAAACACAAAAATATAGAGCTAGAAAAATAGAGGGATAGATAATAAGTAAAATAGATAAAAAAAACTTCAAACAAGCAAAGGATGGCAGAGATTCAGAGAGGATAGAAAAAGCATGCCCAGAACCATAGCAATGAATGAGAAACAAGATGGCCGCGCCCGTTCACGACCGCGTGGGTAAGTTCACGCAAGATTTTCCTCACGAACACACGCAAAATTGTACTAGCGAGCCGCACAATTTGCGAGATTACACATTGCGCCCGGAAACGGAAATACGTCATGCAAACAAGATGGCCGCGCCCGTGAACGACCGTGAGGGTAACTTCGCGCCGTTGCGCTACAAGCGGCTCGCTAAAACGCACAAAACCTTGCGAACTAACACGCCGCAAAAAAACAAATCGCATATTCGCACAAATTCGCGGCTTCCGAATTCGATCTTGCGCACGTTCGCGCCCTGCGAATCCTGCGAAATTGCAGAAAAACGAGTTTTGCAAAACTGAAAGCACTCAGCAGTTGCAAAAGTTCAAACTCATCATTAGTAATCATTCACTGTAGTGCTTTCTGACTGGGGCCCCTCCAGAGTTCAGTTGCTAGTTGCAACAATTGTATAACCCTGCTCTGACCCTCACAGCAGGCTCATAGAATAGCTACAAGTAGGCCACAAAGGTCCTGGAAAAAAAATTGCACTGCAACAGAAAGCAAATTACAGATAAGGAAGCAGGTGCCAGACTGGAATTTTAAAACAGTGACACATTAATAAATTAACCCCAAATTAATTCATGTCAGTTGAAGCAGGGCAGGTGTGCTTGCTTTTCCCCCCCATAATCTACAGTGATGATGAACTAGAGGGTGGCATTGATGTACCAGAGGGTGGCATGGGTGAAACAGAGGGTGGCAGTGGTGAAACAGAGGGTGCTGGGAACCTGTGATGATGAACCAGACGTAGAAACAACATAGTCGCGACCGTTGCGAGCCGACAAGTAAGTTCGCAATTGCGAACTGGTACAAAACCCTCGCAAACTGGCAGAAACCCTTGCGAACACAAAAAAAATCCGCGAATTCGCGGATTGCGAGTTCGCAAATACGCAAATTCGCGAACGCCAGATTTGCAAAATTCGCCCATGCTTAATAGCCAGTGTCTAACCCAGGGTGGTGTGGAGTGCAAAAAAATGATGGATTTAGGCCCAGATCCGTGTACTGGGGTGAATGTATGACATTGTTCTACATTCTGTCCATCAACTGTGTTTTTTTGCAATTTTCACCCCGAGTGTGCTGGGTGTACTCAGACGTGAGTCCCAGGCTCTCCACACCACTGGAGTCAAGCTATCCAGGCTGATGAAGGCTGATAGCCAGAAACCGGTCCTTGGATGCTTGATTCCGGTCTGGGAGAGACATGCTTGGTAGTTCGGACTGGACTGTTCCCATGAGGCACAGGGCCAGAGCTGATTTGCATATAGCCAGTGTCTAACCCAGGGTGGTGTGGAGTGCATAAAAACGATGGATTTAGGCCCAGGTCCTTGTACTGGGGTGAATGTATGACATTGTTCTACATTCTCTCCATCAACTGTGTTTTTTGCAATTTTCACCCCGACTGTGCTGGGTATACTCAGACGTGAGTCCCAGGCTCTCCACACCACTGGAGTCAAGCTATCCAGGCTGATGAAGGCTGATAGCCAGAAACCGGTCCTTGGATGCTTGATTCCGGTCTGGGAAAGACATGGCTTGGTAGTTCGGACTGGACTGTTCCCATGAGGCACAGGATCAGGGCTGATTTGCATATAGCCAGTGTCTAACCCAGGGTGGTGTGGAGTGCAAAAAAATGATGGATTTAGGCCCAGATCCTTGTACTGGGGTGAATGTATGACATTATTCTACATTCTGTCCATCAACTGTGTTTTTTGCAATTTTCACCCCGAGTGTGCTGGGTATACTCAGACATGAGTCCCAGGCTCTCCACACCACTGGAGTCAAGCTATCCAGGCTGATGAAGGCTGATAGCCAGAAACCGGTCCTTGAATGCTTGATTCCGGTCTGGGAAAGACATGGCTTGGTAGTTCGGACTGGACTGTTCCCATGAGGCACAGGGTCAGAGCTGATTTGCATTTAGCCAGTGTCAAACCCAGGGTGGTGTGGAGTGCAAAAAAAGATGGATTTAGGCCCAGAACCTTGGACTGGGGTGAATGTATGACATTGTTCTACATTCTATCAACTGTGTTTTTTTAAATAATGTGGCATATGTTGCTAGACGTGAGGGTTTCTTCGAATTTACTGAAACAGAGTCAAATGAGAATCGGGATTCTGTGGTCAAACGTGTCTGTATATCAGGCATCGACAAATCAGCAGGATAGGCATAGTCTATGTCATCAATGTTATTAACGTGAAAAGTATTTAATAAAGGATTGGAAATGGCAGGCATCTCGAGGGCCAACTCTGGCTCAGCATTAGAAATAGTGGCCAACACAGAATTTCTCCCAACCGAAGGACAGGAGACCCCCTGTGTCATACTATGAAGAATCGGCCACCCTGTGTAACTTGACATTGTCAATTGAGATAAACCTGTTTTCCTTACGACCAGGAAGTGGCGGTAAAATGACTGTTCTTGTGCCCTTCACTCCAAGAACGGGAACCGGTGCTCGATAGGAAGGACCAAATTCTTTCTTGTTATCGATCTTCTCTCGAACCAGTTCTCCAACTTTGGGTAGCCAGCCAACTACCGGGATCTGCAACGCATCATCCGATGTGGAGGGCAAATGTTCCTTTGCAAGACTGTCTCTGGTCTTTTGTAGATCCTGCAAAACATTGCAATGTTCATCTACGTCAAAGGCCGTGGCTTGAGCCACGCAGTCTAGACCGTCGAGGTCAGGGACATACATCTTGATACCAAAGAGCATTTCGTACGGGGTCCGCCCACCCAGAGACCTTCTAGGGAGATTGTTTAGAGCACGCTGCACACCATTAAGGTGGGCTAACCAGTTTCTGCCAGTGCCTATAACTCGAGCTGTCAAAGATTGCTTTAAGTCACGGTTCATTCGCTCCACTACACTATTACCCTCAGGTCTGTATGGAGATGAAAATTTGACTTGGAACCCCCAACGAAACCATAGCATCCTTATAAGCCTTAGAGGCGAAAGCCGGACCCTGATTCGAATGGAAGGTACCACAGGCAAAAATCCCTACAAAGACACGCAAATCTCTTATGACAGTCCGTGAATCAGCGCTGCGATGGGGCCATACCCACACAAAGCATGTACATGAATCAACTGCTACTAAGATGTATTTATACGCCGTATCAGAAGAAAAAGGACCGAAGTGATCTAAATAAATGCAACCCAGTGGTTTATTAGATATGTACAACTGTGTCTGAGGCGGACGCGCAGCAGTCAAAGGCTTGATCTGCTGGCAAATGTCACATTGGAGGACATAATCACGCGTCTGTTTGTACAGTCCCCGCCACCAGAACCTCTGTTGAAGCTGAGTTACAGTAGCTGAGACGCCCGCATGCGCAGACGCCACACCTTCATGAGCCGCTGTAATCAAAGTAGCTCTGCGATCAGAGTTAGGAATCAAACGTTCGCCAACATCAGGAATTTTCACATAGGAAACCTTATCAAGACTTAAGTGGTATGTGTATTTCGAAGGGAACCCCTCAGGATATTTACCTCCCTTCTCAGTGGCAGCAACTGCCGCCAAGATGTCATCATCTATTTTAATTTTGGACCGTGTAACTGCTGCAACTAAGTATTTCAATACTGGAGATTTCGCCGCTTCATCAGCAAGCGAGTTACCGGCAGCGTGGACTCCTACACGCTGATGGCCGAGAGTATGAATCACAAACACAAGTGGCAACCGCTCTTTAAGCTCAGCCACTCGGACCCAGATCATTTTATGTTTTATTGTGCTACCCTTGGAATCACGAAAGTCATTCTGAATCCAAAAGAACAAGTTCTCATTGTAAGACTGGACACAGTAGTAAGAATCACTTACTATTAGAGTTGTCACACAAGGATCAGTGTACTCCAATGCAAGCATCAGAGCACGAAGCTCTGCTAATTGTGCAGTGCAGTCCCCTAGTATCTGCGTGTGCACGACACTGGACTTGAAATCATCGTTCACCATGGCACCGACCACAATGGCGCATGCGGAAACGTAGGCATGTTTAGAGCCATGCGCAACCTGCGCCGAACCATCAGTGTAAATGATGCAATGGAAATCCTCCAGGGGTCCCATTGCTAAAGGAGCCGGATGAACAAATTCATACTGCAAGTACTCCTGCGACCGTAATGAGGCGTCAAAAATAAACGTGACATCCTGGGATGTCAAGGACGCAGCCCATTGAATCCACCGAGGGTGCAAAGCTTTAGAATTTGGTACACTGGCTTTTGTGACTGCCTCCAAGGCAGGACACGGGGTAACAACCAACATGCGCTTTCCCTGTGACAGGGCACGTTCCTTAAGAATTGCCATCTGCACAGCCGTCAAAACTTTCTCCACAGTGGAAAAGCGCAATTCAGCCGAAGTGTACAAGTGTGACTTGTAAGCAATAGGTACTGTGTCTCCTTCATTAAAAGTCAGGTACGTGAAACCCACCGTCCCAAGGATAATTCTTATCACCAGGTTGGTCTGGTAACTGGTTATCATGAGTCAGTAAGAATTTAGAAGCGAGCAGATCACCTTGCAAAGACTGCAAAGACTGCAGAATAGCCGAATGCTCTGGCAGCCAGCATGATTTGGAAAAAGATGGTTGTATCAAAGCATACAACGGCTTGATACGCTGTGCATATTCCGTAATGTATGTCCTCCCGAAATTCAAGAAGCCCAGTAATATTTGTATTTTTTTCAGTGTTGTCAGAGCGCGCAATTGTGCGCATTTCTCCAGGAAGTGAGGAGCCAATCCCTTTCCCCCATTGTTGAGCTTGTAGCCCAGAAACAACACTGTGAACTCTGCAATGTGCGATTTTGCAAAGTTGAATTTGTAACCTAAGGCGGCAAAGGTACAAATAATCCCGTTGACTCGACACAGATGCTCCCATAGTTCGTCGTCTGTGAGATATAGGTCATCCACATACGAACAAGCATCTGGGTTGATTCCCTCTAATAGGGAGACAATGCAGGCAGTGAAAATCCCAGGACTATTCTTGTAGCCCATAGGCAAACGCCGAAATTGTTTTTTGACACCGCCGCAAGTAAAGGATGTCTATTGGGAACTTAGAGCATCCAATCGATGGGCATAAAAACCGTTGGAAATGTCAAGCGCGGTTTTAAACCGCTTATGCACAAGACTATTTACAAGAGCAGAGCTGTGGGTGTTCTGTACTGCACAGTTACGGCTCTGCGAGTTTAAATGCCGGTAATCCAATACCAAACGATATGAACCGTCTGGCTTGTTCACAGTAAAAAGAGGGTTGTTCATTGGTGACACACAGGTTTCAATCACACCTTGATATTCTAATTGTTCAAGGATAGCCGCGACAGATGCCTTTGCTTCTCGCCGTATAGGATATTGAGGTTGAGGTTGTGGCTCAGACGTAAAGGAATCTCATGGCATGGGAAAAATCTATCCCAACCACATTGATTGCGGTACACAGCTGGTGCTAGAGCCAGAGCCCACTCTTCTGCAAAGTGCAGCGCATCCTCTTTCGAGACTGTGTTCGCGAAACTGGGGAGGATCACCTCCTCCCCTCGCGGAGCTGCGAGCACAAAAGGTGGGGGCCAGTCAGCCTCCGAAAGCAAAATGGCATATGTAGATGAAAGATTTTCCCAAAATACCCCTTTTATGGTTCGCTGTATGTCACCCTCGATTAACAAGACAATTTCAAAAAGTCTATCGGGGGGAGCAACTCTGGTATCAGCTGTTTCAATGACAACATAAGTATCAGTCGCTTTCACCTTCAGTAGTGGACGGAGGGCCTCTCTCACTATGGTAATCTCCGCCGTGCTGTCCAGCAAGGTCAGAGCCCACGTCAGATTCCGAAGCCGCGTTCTCACTATCTGGGGCATATCGATGCGCTGTTAAGGCTGCGACTTTCTTCTTGGCAAACTGCGGTCTCTTAGGCGTAGAGCCTTCCTGCTTTTCTGCACCGTTCCTCGGGCAGGGCTAGTCACGTCCTTGCTGGCCACCCCGACCCCTGCCGCCCCATCCACCACCGGTTGTCGGGGCCGATGAGTCCTGAAAGGAACGAGGAGAGCATTGGTCAGAAGCCTGAAAACGATCAGGAGTTTTAATCGTCGCGCGATAGCGCAAGTCATAAACACGTTCCGACTGCACAGGTAACGGAGACGCAGGACGATAATTCTGGGTCTGTTGTTGCTGTTGCTTTCCCTGTTTCTGTTTTTAGGCCAATTTTGTTTCTTGGACTTGGGCTGAACTTCTGATTCCGAAGTTTGTCCCTGGGGATGCTTTTTCTCTCTGATCATCTTGAACACGTTTAAGGACCGAAGACAGCATGGACATAGACGGGGTGCCGTAGCACCTCGCATAGACCGCTGTAAATGTCTTACCCCAGGTCTCACAGTCAACGAGTTCAGGGGCCAAATCTTTCGGTAAACTAAGCGTTAGAATCCGGTGTTTTCACCAGGAGTCGTATTAGGAAATACAGCTTCCAGCTGGTCAAATTTCTCGGCAAGCCAGAAAGGAAAATCATCCTTTTCCTGGGGCTTCTTGCCCATGACTGCATTGACCATGACAGGACTGATTTTCAAACCACCCTGTCCGGCCGGAAGCGCCGCACCCCCCGGAGCTCCACCCGGAAGATTACGGCCCATGTAATGCACTAAGGATCTAATCACGGCAATCGCGACTACATGTAGTCGTCGGAGGTCAGCCACATTGTGAAACAGGAGCCCGCATTAATATCGATGCCCAGGCTGCTGGCGCAAGACGCCTCTTAGCTTCCATTCTGAATAATTACCAAATAAAGAGACGGGCGCTGGAAGCAGGAATCAAGAACAGAGTTTATTTCTCATGAGGAGAGCCTGTCATTTCGGACACGAAACACAGTGTCTTTCAGGAGGTGCTCTAACAAGTGAGCTGAGACGTCTTCTTTTATACCTTACAAAACACTTGGCATTACAATCAGGACATTGTGACGCAAAAGAAAAGACATCCCTATAATCCTCGTGTCAATCCTACCCCACATATGTTCACAATAGGGACCCTTGACCTGCTGATAAGAGGGGAGGCAATGACGCAGCTGAGTGTTCCGCTGATTATTAGGAGATGTGCGCCTGATCGTAGCCCAGGGGGTGGGGAGGCTAGGATCAATAGTGGGTCCTTTGAAGAGGAGTGACTTCATACCATAAGGGGCAGTGAATGGTATCTCCTGGCTTAGGCGATGGCCTCGGACATGTGTGGTCAGTCGGACTCGGGGGGAAGGGGTCATCAAAGGAGTGGTATTCATGCCGCGTGGACAATCGAGCGCGGAGGGAAGGCTTTGTCAACAGAGGGGCATTCATGGAAGGAAAGGAGGTGTTGGTCAGGCGCGGCCGTGACTCCCAAGGACAGGGCCTTCCAGAAGAAGAAGGTTTATGACTTGCTCGTGTGAGGGAGAAGGGGAGGGGGGGAAGTCAGGGTGTGCACAGGGACAGAGTCGCACAGAGAGAGAGAGAGATCTTATGACCCGTACATGAGAGAGCGGGGGCAGTCAGGTACAGCTGGGGAGGGCTATGTCAGCTGAGGTGAAGGATGCCTCTTCAAGAGGAGATGGGGGGGGTTTGCGGGGGGTCAAGCAGAAGGGTTGCTTTGCAGGGCAGGGTCGCGCAGAGGGAGAGGGTTTCATGGTCTATACATGAGAGAAGGGGTTTAAGATACGCGCAGGAAGGAAGCCGGGGATTCCAATGGGTAAAAGACCAGGGTGCCTAGAATGGCTGTCATGTACATATGGGTACGGGCTCTTGCTGGCAGAGTGATGCGGTCAGTAATTAACGGTATTCATGGTGCCCACAGGGAGAGGAGTGGGAAACAAAAGGGGAAATGAACGCTGTTGATGTACATCAATTTCTTCAATTTCCACAGTCGCCCCTTTTTACATTTCAGAGTTCATTTTTGTAATTTGATGGGGTTACAGATAGACAGGCATCGTAGAAGAATTAGCATTTGTCAATACTAACATTTGGCATATAATCATGTGATGGGCAGAATGCAGCACATAGGAAATTGCATTTGTCGAGTTCTTATCATTCCAAAAGCACTACATAGCATAAACGTTTCTGACTTAAAAATGTGACCAATGAACATTTTGACCAAGTAGTTGAGGGTGGAATTCAGTTCAATACACAAGATCTCTTCGTCACAGTGTCTTTTTAGTAGTGAGCCATCACTGGTAGGCTCTAGTCCGTGTACTTTCGTTGGCGCTGTTGAGCACCGGCGGTGGAGCTATAGGTCCAGCTCGGTTCTATCCTTACGCGTTGCAGGGTGCGGTCAGTCCTCTGCTGTTAGACCACAGTCCTGTTCCCTAAACAATCCGTTTGGCGGCGCCTTATGCTCGGCACCTATATTTCCGTGGCAACACCCTATTCCCATTTGAATGCAGTTCTTCCTTTTGGCAAAAAGTCACGTGGAAAAGAGGGTGTGTGTCGTTCAAATAGTCGATAGGAGAGAGAGTGGAGTTGGTTCAGGGTCCCTGGGACACACAAAAGGGACCAAGGGAGCAAAGCATAACAAGCAGGCAGGCCCATCAATCGGGCCCAAAGAAGGGGGACGGAGACTCCAGGCACACGTGGGTTAGCAGGCGGAGGGCTTCAGGGCAGCCCGTCAAGTTTCATTTTCCACGTTTGGAATTGCTGTCTCGTCCCGTATCTAGTTGCTCTGCAGCTCCACCTTTGGTCGAGGTCACACGTGTCCCAAGATCTGCAGCCAGGCTGTACGTCACGTCCGACCCTTCTCCTTCGGTGATCGTGAATCTTTGAATAGGTACAAAACGAGTTTTTAGAGAAATGGCAGAAGAAGACATCTACGCACGTGAATTCCTCCCTCAATCCTACATACTTGGGAGATATGCTCATCGGTCACAGTCAGAGGTCTATTACCAGGCAGTGCATATGTCGGCATTCTTATTGAGTTCATGCCAAGTTTATTCATCGTCCCATTCATAACTCAAGTGAGGATAAATAAGATTCCCATCAACTGTGCATTTCATCGAATTCAATATTTCGGAACATTTCCCTTCAAGGCTGGCTAACCTTTCCAAACAGGGCAGGGGCGCTATCATCGAGAGTCAGGGTAAAACAGGCTTTTCTCGAGGGACGACAGTTACTCATGGTCATCATGTTTATATCCGGGACAACAGCTGGGGTCTATCAGAGGGGGCGGGGATGCTTCGGGTGCTCGCGCTTGGGTGAAAAAGGGGGTGGGGCAATCTGGGCATTGGGGGTCAATCTAGACGTTGGCGTTCGTCTCTGATGAACAGAAATAAGGTGCCACTGACATACAGTTCCTCTATAAATGGCCAGATTGGGGGACCTTAGTCGTCTTACCTGTCCTTTCCTTCTTAGCCAATTCGAGTTCATTCATTTTGCAGAAAGGAGAGGTAGTAATATGGCGAGATACAATCATTTGAGTTTCGGTCAATTTCGCTGAACACCTTCGCGTTCAATAAGTATCCAATCAGACTGGTGCCAGCGAGGCACGGTTTTACCATAAAAAGGGAAGAGGAAATAGGGAGACTCTCATAGAGAGTGAGAGTCGTCCGTAATCTAAACGAGCCATTTGGTACACGTATGACATGTAGAGAGAGATAGAGACAGACAGACAGAGACAGAGACAGATATGGGAAAAAGGGAGAAAGATAGAGAAAGAGTGAGACGTGTACAAAAAATAGGTCATTTAGTGCGTTCGTAACACAGAACAACAGGGGGTCAGGTATCGGAGAGACGCAACAAAGAGAGAACAAAAACCCCTACAGTTCACACACACACACACTCAGACGAAGGAAGACAGTACATGTATTACATATATAAGTCATTCACGACAAAACGTAAAACAAATATTGGCCAGAAAGATCTATCTTTACATCCTGCGTATTTTGAATATCCTATTTACCTACGTGCCTAGCTCTTTTTATCCTTCCCTCCTTTTCCCTCTCGCTTGTTATCTCTGCGAGCGTTCTCAATTGCCAATACTTACACCTCGGTTAGTCGATCAGAAATTAACCTGGTCGCGCTATTTACCCATGGTTGGATCTTAAACCATTTTTTTCAGTTTCTTCCTTTGGTGGGAAGTTCTCCAGGCTGAGGCAACGGCAAGTATTGATCGGGAGAACAGTCGGACAGCTTGGCTATATCTATAAGAGTGTGAGAAGGGGGGCAGTGCATTTTGAACATCAGCAACATTTCTAACTTCCCAGACGGGTGGTGCCGTGGTAACCCTTACCCACACACTTTTCTTTGTCCTTTCCCTACCTAGTCAAACGTCTAGTTACATTATCTAACGTGTTATTTCTAGTCAATTTTCGTCATACAGTACCCGTCAAGTTTCTATGTCAGTCCATCCTCCCAGTCGCTATGTTGTAAGGAGGAACAGTCATGTTAAGTCTACGTCTTTTAAAAACTTATCGTCATAAGGACTATGCACATATTCCCTCCTTCCCTTTTCGTCGGTGGTTTGACCATCGCTCTCCCACACTTCAGCCGACGTTCTGACGCGACCTGCAGAAGGGAGGAGAAAGAAGGGGTGGGGGGCAGCATTCAAAGCACATCAGCATGCAGTAGTCCGAAAACGTTTCTTACCTACCACATACTCGACCTATCTCCACGTACTGCATTTCTTTACCACCTCGGCATTTAAGCCCAGAGGGACCAGTAATGTCAGATAGATAATCATTGATGATCCGCGTATCTACATGAGTTACTTGGTCGCAACCCCTTTTGTTGGGTGCAAGGGTGGCGGTCAGGTGGCATTTCTGTGGTGTCGTTTTAAGGGCGTCTAAAAACACTTTTCCGGCTGCCTGTGACACATAATGTAGCTGCTAAATATCTGGTCCTTTTTAACCTTCAGCTTTCATCATACTTATTCTTCGCTCACAGTAGCAAAAACATCCAAAACTCATTAATGCAACCGCTACAACTATGCTTTCTTTTTCAAAATACTTTTAATAATAAAAAAGTGTTGGTGTATAAATACAGGCCTACAACCCAGTGGACCGGCCACGGAGCAGATTGAAACTGTACATAAGAAGAGCGAAGTTGATGGCAGTTCATTGCATAAAGTGCAGCAGTGCAATAAAATCGTATTAAAGCTTCCCTACAGAGCAAGCATGATGCATGTCAAGAATTCAGTTTTTCAATTGACTCATTAATTCATTATCCAAATGCTCATTCGCTGTCTAAATTACACCAATTCATTTCCCAAATCATAATCAGTACCCACCCTAAGTCAGTTCATTGTTCAAGCATATGATCAATATCTGTATTGCTTTCTTCTCTAAGCACATAATCACTATCCATCTTATCGACTTTCATTGTCCAAAAATGCACACATATCTCAGAGCATCAATATTCGAGCAATCCGGGTGAACAGGGAGTTTGAAAGTTTTGTTTCGTGTATCGGCGCCATTTTGGGCGAGGTCAGGCAGGTTCCAGCATAGTCAGAATGTCTCCAATGACTCGTGGTTGGAGCAGAACCTTCCGTTGGTAGTCCAAAAAAGTCTTGCGCAATGTGGTAACAGTCTAACAATATGGATCATCAGTCAAAAAGTGGGGAGGGCGGCAACAATTTTCCCTACCGGGTCATTCTGGTGTTCCACCGGAACTGAACAAGTCGGTACCTTGGCTGTATTTTAGCCATTTCCAAACTGAGGCTGGCGCCGGCAGGAGTGCGCCGATGTCGCGGTTCCCAGTGAGGGGGACGGGGGCGCCCATGCGGAGGGATCGGGGTGCCCCCCCGGCTCTCATAGAATCTTCAAAGTTGAGGAGAGAAGGCATGGGGCGTGTGCCCGTCCTGGGCAAAAGACCGCTTTTCGATGTTGACCCTCTTTAAGCAAGAGCATTGGGGTGTCGCTGGAAGCCTCCACCTGGAGGGAGGTGGGGGAGGCTCGTTCGCGCCGCCTCCCCCTTCCAGCGACCCCGCGCCGTTCTTCGGCTCCAGCGCTTCGGTATGGGCCGTGCCAGGCGATGAAGATGGGGGGGGGGGGGGTCGGTGGCTGAGGCAAGACATCCCCCCCTTGACGTGGGGCGGGACTACCTGCACCTGTCAGGCGTTGAGTGTAGTTGCAGCCATTATAGCTCAAAGAAATGCCGCCATCCTCGCTCTGGCTTCGGCCTTCGACGAAAGCCGGATCAGGTGAGAGAGAGGGGTGGTCGGTGGCCGAGGCAAGACAGCCCCCTCTCTCCCCGTGGCCTGCAGGGCGGCAGAAGAGGGAAAGGGGAGACCTCCATGATTCCTCGGGCCATCCGCCCTACAGCCTCCCCTTCCGACTGCGGCCAGGCGAGCCCTGCATGCATCGAGGCCTCGCCTTCCGGATGGGCGTAACCGCGGACCTATTGCACTTCGGGAGCTTCTGGAATGGGGGTAGGTACCTATTGAATTGTTTCTATTTCATGTGACCGTTATTTGGGCGTGGTGGGCAATGAGGCAGACATGTTGGGAGCAGGAATAGGCAGTGGAGCCTAACTACCTCGTGGCTGTCTTGCTGTCGATTTTTCGCCATTTTATATTCCTTATTACGAACTGCTTCTAATGTTTCTTATTTTTAGTGAAGTCAAAAGCTCATCAGGGAGTTACTGACTTAGCCCGATTTCTTTTTTTTTTATTTTTCCTTCTTTTCCTTAGCGTGTTTCGAGCTAAAGTTTTCTGTTAGTAGGGTACGGTGATCACTTCATTTTTATATGTCCTTTCACTGGGGGGTACTCCTGGACGGACCAGGTGAGTTACCTCCAATAAATGGTCCGGGTGGAACTAGATTATCGATCAAAAGGGGAACATATATTCCTTCATTAGGGTATCATCCTGGACAGACCAAAGGATGTACTTCCACTTACTAGGGTAGCCTCCTGGACGGACCAGATGATCTACTTCCACTAAATGGCCCATGAGTGGGGAGCATATGTCCTCCATAAGGGTAGTCTCCTGGACGGACCATGCGAGCTACCCCCCAAATAAACAATCAGTGGGGAGTGGGTAGGACTGACGAATTCACAAAGGGGCATAACCTACCCTTTACTACTTGCAAAGACTAGATAGAATATTTCTACTCCACGTTGTTTGCAGGTAGAAAATACCTCAAACGAAACAATTCCTGGAACAACAATGTCCAGGCAACCAATCAATCAGTGGGGAGAAAAACAGGCATGACGGATTACAACGGGGACAAATGTCTGCATTACCTGCCCTTCGCTATCTGCAAAGGGAAACAGAATATTCCTATTCGTCTCTGTTTGTGGACAGGGAAGATCTCAAAGAGCAACAATCGATTTAATCGATTTCAAACAATCAGTGGGGAGAAAAGTAGGCATGACGGATTACAACGGGGACAAAAGTCTGCATTACCTACCCTTCTCTATCTGCAAAGAGGGACGAACGTTCCTATTCACCGCCGTTTGCAAACAGAGAATGTCTCGTTCTCAAGAAGAGAACCAATATTTCAAGTAGCATCCAAAGCTAAATGAACCAATACCAACAATATCAGTATACAAATACCGATTCCAATACAATCAATCAATCAATCAGGTGGATAGAACCACCCTACCAATCAGGCGTAAAAACACCCTACTTAATCTTACCCGGACCGGACCATACGGACAGTTCTTCGTCTTCCTCCTCCAGCGCCCGATCGTTCTCTTACTCCGTGTAGCATTCCTGTGGGATTATTATTATTATTATATTTAAGTTTATAAAGCGCTCAGCTACCCGAAGGTTTCCCGGCGCTAAAACCAACTAATAAAGAGGGGAAGTCAGAGGGGAGGAGGCTACATGTTGAATAACCAGTCAGGACAATAGGTCCCTCGAGAGAGGTCCGTTCAGAATTGGTGAAGTTCTTTCGATCGGCAGCCGGGCGAGGGCCCTCTCAAGGCAGGTATACTCCAATCATTTTAGATGTTCACTTCTTCGTCTGGATCTCTCTTACCGGACCTTATGTCACTGATGGACCCCGCGTTGGGACGCCAATTGTGAAACAGGAGCCCGCATTAATATCGATGCCCAGGCTGCTGGCGCAAGACGCCTCTTAGTTTCCATTCTGAATAATTACCAAATAAAGAGACGGGCGCTGGAAGCAGGAATCAAGAACAGAGTTTATTTCTCATGAGGAGAGCCTGTCATTTCGGACACGAAACACAGTGTCTTTCAGGAGGTGCTCTAACAAGTGAGCTGAGACGTCTTCTTTTATACCTTACAAAACACTTGGCATTACAATCAGGACATTGTGACGCAAAAGAAAAGACATCCCTATAATCCTCGTGTCAATCCTACCCCACATATGTTCACAATAGGGACCCTTGACCTGCTGATAAGAGGGGAGGCAATGACGCAGCTGAGTGCTCCGCTGATTATTAGGAGATGTGCGCCTGATCGTAGCCCAGGGGGTGGGGAGGCTAGGATCAATAGTGGGTCCTTTGAAGAGGAGTGACTTCATACCATAAGGGGCAGTGAATGGTATCTCCTGGCTTAGGCGATGGCCTCGGACATGTGTGGTCAGTCGGACTCGGGGGAAGGGGTCATCAAAGGAGTGGTATTCATGCCGCGTGGACAATCGAGCGCTGAGGGAAGGCTTTGTCAACAGAGGGGCATTCATGGAAGGAAAGGAGGTGTTGGTCAGGCGCGGCCGTGACTCCCAAGGACAGGGCCTTGCAGAAGAAGAAGGTTTATGACTTGCTCGTGTGAGGGAGAAGGGGAGGGGGGGAAGTCAGGGTGTGCACAGGGACAGAGTCGCACAGAGAGAGAGAGAGATCTTATGACCCGTACATGAGAGAGCGGGGGCAGTCAGGTACAGCTGGGGAGGGCTATGTCAGCTGAAGTGAAGGATGCCTCTTCAAGAGGAGATGGGGGGGGTTTGCGGGGGGTCAAGCAGAAGGGTTGCTTTGCAGGGCAGGGTCGCGCAGAGGGAGAGGGTTTCATGGTCTATACATGAGAGAAGGGGTTTAAGATACGCGCAGGAAGGAAGCCGGGGATTCCAATGGGTAAAAGACCAGGGTGCCTAGAATGGCTGTCATGTACATATGGGTACGGGCTCTTGCTGGCAGAGTGATGCGGTCAGTAATTAACGGTATTCATGGTGCCCACAGGGAGAGGAGTGGGAAACAAAAGGGGAAATGAACGCTGTTGATGTACATCAATTTCTTCAATTTCCACAACGTTACAATTGCTGTGTAGAGGATGAGGAGTAAATCCAGCCAAAACAGGCCAACTAGCGCCTGGAATGGACAAAGGACCTAACCTCGGATGCTGCCAAACGTCAATAGGAATTTCCTGTGCCCTGTACGGAGTATACTCATTAGGTACAGCAGTGGAAGTGTATATGTGGAACACACCAGAATTAGCGTCCACTGCCGGAAATGTCACCCACGAATAAAACAGTTTGTAAGGATAAGCATGTTCTGCACTCACCACCATGATCACAGCCAAGCCTTCGAAAGGCACATTGTACATCCGCAAATGATCTTGCACCGCAATGCGACTATGCTGCGGAATGTCCACGGCAGCCATGACGGTACAAGAAATAAGAAATACAAAGTAAACTTTGTAGCACAACTTGGTAGTAATTCAGGGAAACCGTTTTAGTAAGAATCAAGCTTGAAAAGACCTATTACAAAAATAGGTAGGTTTTTCCGACACCACCGTTTTCCGGAAACAACAGTGAAGGGGTTAAGGTTTGAATGATATACTACTCAAGTGTCATGATATAAGGCCAATAATGTATGGGCGCCATGTAGCGGGAATTCCGTCCTCCTACAGAACTGTGCATAGAGACCTGGAACCTCAGTGAATTAGGATGGCCCAAAACTCACCTTAGTACCCAAAATCCCCTTACCGAGCTAGCTACAGTGTCTCATTGGTCATAACAAACTCCCAATGCTTAGACAGACCAGAACATGAACTTAGATTATCTCAGGTATCTCGGAACACATGAACACTCTTTCGTTATATAATCATTTCAAACCAGAACATGGAGTAAAAGAGGACACGTGCATGTTTGAAATATTTATTTACTAATGCAAGGTTCTCAAACGCAGTATCTTGTACAATACTAGCAAACATATTATAAGCAACAAAGTTATCAGCATAGTTACTAGTCCATAAAAGGCGAATAGTGACAGCATACTAAGATGCTGAAATGAATAGGAATTAACAATACCTAATTCACACCCTCCCTATTTAGCATAGTATTTTATATCTATGAAGGTCTCATTTGGGTTTTAGCAGGGTGGGCCCATACCTCAAAATCTCAGTGACAGAGGATCACATCATCTTCCACCAGCTCTCTGTATGCGAAGGACCATCAAGTGTGTCTCGTGTGTGTTCAGCACAACAATATAAAACCCGCCTAGAGCCAGATTTTGGCAGCAGCATGTGTGTTATGTCTATGGACGTGCGAAGATCAGACCTCACAACAACATCGTGTCTAGTTATCCTTGCAGCCTTCAGCACTCACTGTGCAGTGTACCCAGCAAAACTGATATCAGAGCAATAACACATTATTTCTCAAGTAAATCACGAAGCTCTTCTGGGTTGAAAGCTAAAACAACAATTATGTGTCTTGTGCAAAAATGAGGCAGTAAGGAAAAATGGCGTTTAAACCTTTTATAAGCTCATGCTAACTTAACACAGTATATAGAAAATAATTAGCTATATGACAGTTCATTGGCTGTGAAGCATTAAAAGTAGAAGTATTGGGAGCGTTTCTCTCTCCCTCTGCGAAACACCATGGACATTTTATTGGCTAAACTATTCCGAGTACAAGTTTTCTCATTATTGGCTGGGAACGGTTCACTGTTGTCAGCCATTTTGTGATGGACTTCAATGGAATATGGGAAAACAAAGTAGTAGCAGGGAGGGTAGGAACACTATTAACTCTGTACAGTGGTCACAAGGTGGCGGACAGGGATTGTGAGGGTAAAAATAGTTTTTTAGATATTTTAAGGTTCAGTTATATAATTGGCATGGGATATACAAATCAAGGCGGAAAAATAACAGAGTGTGTTGCGGACTTCTTTTTATTAAGTTTGCAGGTGGGTAAGTTCCCAGGAGCACTATTTATTTATAATGTGATGTTTACTTTTCTGACAGGGAGGTTTGGTTGCGTAGCAAAAATTTCAGTCTAGGTTTGAAACTGTTTTTATTAAGAAATTACAAATAGATTTTCTTCGTAAACTGACACTGTATATATCAAAGGTGTGACAAATAAAAACTCAATTCGTAAAATATCACTTAAGTGTGGCCGCATCCTCCCTTTTGTTCTGATATAGTTTGTAAAAGTGTTGCTCCATATTCTTGATAATATAAGAGGGCACAAGTTACTTTTAGATAAAGTAGAAACGATTTGCTACAAGAAACACTCAAGTACTACATCATCTGATGTCACAAGAACGATAACAAGTAAAAAACTGTTAAATTCAAATTACTTTATAGAAATGTAGGCTTAATTAATGGTATTCACTAAGAAAGTATCTATGCAAAGTATATTTTTTAGACTGCAATTTCGAAATTGTTTTGAGAAGGACCCTCACTCTCCAACCTGGTTGGAGACATGCTTCATCATTGGGTCCCCACCAGATCAGCCGAATGCCGTTCCAGTGTGCTACGACGCCTGCAATTGCAGCAGATCAGGTTGTGATTTTGTGCAAGTGAAGTGGTGCAAATTTAAAAAGTAACCAAATGTACCCTGAAAAACGCTTTATTTTGGGTAATGTGGGTACTAATAAAACCAGGTGACGGATCAATACCAACTGAACTATGGGGCTGGAAGATCCAATAGAATCTAAAAAATGGTCGACATGAACATGTTTCAGCTTGTATCAGCACATTATGCTAAGCATTCATCAGGACATTGTGGATAGTGCGACCATGGCGGTATACGCGCGCTAAGGCGTACCCTAAACTATGGTCGTGTGTAAAAAAACTCACAGAATATTTGGAGCCAGGCGAGCATAACTAGGCGCCAGGAGGAGTCCCGAAACTTTGGAAAACTTCCAGTCGGGCCTCCGGTCTGTGCTCCATGAAGTAACTTCTGTAATTGATCCAAGTTATCAGCGGTCTAATAAATGCCGAGATCACTGTTCATGGTAAAACCGTGAGTTTTTTTATATATAACCTTGTGTGGAGTTTCCTTTGTGGTGGGCCTTGGGTGTTGTTGCTGGGTGCATACTCTTAACCTACATCGCCTCTGGGATAAGCCTTACTGCTCGCGCCACGTTGCCTAGAGGGTGAGCAGGGGTTATCTTTGGCATGTAACTCCCTTTCCCTGACATAGGACTGGTGGTTTCTGCCTGGCTTTGGCACAAGCCTTAGCCAACCGGAAATCCCAGTTCTAACAATACATATTCACAGTATATAATCCCATGTCACTATTTGGCACCGAATCACTATTAAGCACCGGCTCACTATTTGGCACCGGCTCACTCTTTGGCACTTGCTCACTATTTGGCACCGGCTCACTATTTGGCACCAGCTCACTATTTAGCACCAGCTCACTATTTTCACCGGCTCACTATTTAGCACCGGCTCACCATTTGGCAACGTGTCACTATTTGGCACCGGCTCACTATTTAACACCGGCTCACTATTTGGCACCGGCTCATTATTTAGCACTGGCGCACTATTTGGCACTGGCTCACTATTTGGCAGCAGCTGATTTTTTAGCACTGGCTCACTATTTGGCACAGGCTCACTATTTGGCAGCAGCTCGCTATTTGGCACCTGCTCACTATTTGGCAACGGCTCACTATGTAGCACTGGCTCACTATTTGGCACTGGCTCACTATTTGGCAGCAGCTCACTATTTAGCACCAGCTCACTATTTGGCACCGGCTCACTATTTGGCACCGGCTCACTATTTAGCACCGGCTCACTATTTAGCACCAGCTCACTATTTGGCACTGGCTCACTATTTAGCACCGGCTCACTATTTAGCACCGGATCACTATTTGGCACCGGCTCACTATCTAGCACCGGCTCACTATTTGGCACCGGCTCACTATCTAGCACCAGCTCACTATTTGGCACCGGCTCACTATTTGGCACCGGCTCACTATTTAGCACCGGCTCACTATTTGGCACCGGCTCACAATTTAGCACCGGCTCACTATTTAGCACTGGCTCACTATTTTGCACCAGCTCACTATTTGGCACTGGCTCACTATTTAGCACCAGCTCACTATTTGGCACCGGCTCACTATTTGGCACTGGCTCACTATTTGGCAGCAGCTGAAAATTTAGCACTGGCTCACTATTTGGCAGCAGCTCACTATTTGGCACCTGCTCACTATTTGGCAGCGGCTCACTATTTGGCACCAGCTCACTATTTAGCACCGGCTCACTATTTGGCACCGGCTCACTATTTGGCACCGGCTCACTATTTGGCACCGGCTCACTATTTAGCACCGGCTCACTATTTGGCACTGGCTCACTATTTAGCACTGGCTCACTATTTAGCACTGGCTTACTATTTGGCACTGGCTCACTATTTGGCACTGGCTCACTATTTGGCAACTGCTCACTATTTAGCAGTTGCGGGCCTGTGTCTGTGTTCTATCGCCCCAAGCAGGGAAGCCCATCACGGTGGTGATTGGTCTACCCTGCGTTTTTGCTGGAAGGGGGTTGTGTTGGACTTGGCCCTTCTGGCAGGTTCCCCCCTAAAACTTTATGCTTTTCATGGTGACCTAGTGGCAGTGATTTTTGGCTTCTGTGCACTTTTATTGTGTCCCAGTGGAAAGTGCGTGAGCAATCTGAGTGCGTGTGGTGACATTGACCTGCCCTCCCATAGGAATGCATGGGGAATGTATGTGTCCCTTGTAGTTCCTGATGTGTGGGGAGTGCAGGCTCAAGTTTGGTATGTGCGGATTCGTGTGATTAAATGCTGCGCAATGATGTATGCGGCGTGATTGTGTCTAGTGTGGAAGTGCCACTTCTAGAAGTTCGCATGTTTGTGTAGTTTTTGTCTGGCTTGTGATTGCCTGGAGCTGGCTAGTGAGCCTGGCTCCAAGAGTCATGATGGGTCTGCCCCGGTGGTGAGTGTTGAGATTAGCATGAGTGATGTGAGGGAGGAGTACACCTGGGACCTGAATAGGGCTGGGCTTTCCTCACACAATGATGTCTCCGCCCCCTGTGGTGCGTCTAATGTCCCTAGCCTGGCCAGTGAAAGGAAAGGGTGGCTGAGGAAAATAAAGTGCTCCAAAACCAGCCCTGACTGGTTTTTCCCCCACCATGCACCCTCATACAAAGGATTTTCTAGTATAAGAAGGGGCTGTGTCCCCTTCCAAAATGTTCTCTTCTTGAATCCTTTCCAGAGGGGGGCTGCTGCTGCTGGGCACCAGGAGGACCGCCACTGGGGATTGCCTCCCTGCCTAGGAGGACCCTGTGAGCTGGCACCTGGGCCCAGCCCTGCCCCCACCTCCTGAAGTACTTTTTGCTGGACTCTGGGGCATCCTAGCACTGCGGAGTGCTGTGCCCCTACCTCCTTATTGTTGTAGCACCTGGGGGCACTCAGCAGGCAGCTCTGTGTGATTGCCAGCCTGCCTCAGGGGATTCTCCGGCATGGAGATCTCCCCTCCATGGTGTAATTTGCGACGCGGGTGCCCACCCCACTTTGCCTGCTGCTTATTGCCCCAGATCTTTGGTTTCATTGACCCATTGCCGCCACATAGAGGGAGCCTACCCCTCTTGTGCCTAGGTGACAAGAATCACCGCCGCTGGCCCGGAGATCACCTCAAAGGCGCTGGGCCAGCCTCCCGACCAAAGGCCACGCTGCTATTGGTGGCCCCCAATAAAAGCAAGCCAGGCAAGCAGTAGCGTGACGTGGGTAGGGCCTCAAGCAAACTGGAAGCCGACGGGAGCCCACCCCGCGCTCCGGTGCAAAGAGGTGAGGGGAGGCATCCTTGGTGCCGAGGGAGGATGGGAGCCCACCCTGCCTCCCAGGACGTCCCCGCCCCAGGAGCAGACCCAGCACGACCGGAGGAGCCAAGAGGGAGTCCCCCGGCCGCCAGCGGAGGAGAGTCCCGTGTGCAGCTGTTTCCTGCCACCGCGAGACAGGAGACCCCAGGAGGCCCGGTGAATGCGGGCGTCGGGAAGCAGGGGCACCAGTGTTCTTGGAAGGCCCCATGGGGGCCCAGGCATATTCCTGAAGTGGCCCCGGAAGGCAGCGGGCCACTCCCCCTTTAACTCCAGCATCTCAGGGACAATTTGTGCATCTTGAGTCCCCGAGCGGGACTCCGACGACCTCCGGTGGCATTTTGGTTGTTTTGAGTCCCCCAGAGAGGGGGGGCTCCAACCACGGGGAAAGTTGCTTCTTGAACCCACGAGGGGCTCAAGGGGTATTTCTCTCGAGCCGCAGAGGCTCAAAGCAGCATTCCTTTTCTTTAGAGCCCGAGAGGCTCTTGGCAGCATATCTTTACTTCGAGTCCCCCGAGAGGGACTCCGATATCCAAGGGGGCATTCTTATTGGTTGGTAGAGTGGCCCGGAAGGCAGCGGGCCGCTCCCACCGTGCCCCACATTTTGTTCTTGGGCCCAGCGAGGCTCACGGGACCACAAGTGTTTTGGTGGTCAGAGCCTGCCAGGCTCTCTGCTTCAGCTGCCCAGCACTTAGTGGGCAGCTGCTCCATTTAGGCCCCCTGACATTGGGACACAGGGTATTTCAGCCCCAGAGAGGCCAGTTGGCCTGGGGACAGTCACAGGTTGTGGCTCGTGTAATTTCTGCGCAATTGTCCTGTGCTGCACCTCTGAATGTGTTTTTAATGCGTCATGTGCTTTCCCCTACCCCTCTGAATGTTGTGATGCATCATGTGTAATGTTCTTATGCTTATCCCCCTAAATGCCTTGTGATACTTAGGTGGTTGTTCTCCTAGTACAGGTGTTGCTAGAGAGGTCCTGGTTCCCTGCGTGATATTTTCCTATGGTGGTTAGGGTTACGTAGGTGGTACTTACCTCTTACCAGTGATTACTGGTTGTGTGCTCTATTTTCTATTTTTGTGCTACAGTAATTGTCATTCTATGTTCTATAAAGTGCTATTTCTACAAGTATTCTAAGTCTAATATTGCCTATACCTGACAGTGGTCCATGTGGCCCTGTCCTGTACATATATCCCCGCTAAATTCTGCCCGTGCCTGTTGGCACATTGTAAAGTGTGCGTTTTTATCTAATGTGTTTGGTACAATACAAAGGCTATTTTTATATATACTTCAGACAACAAGAGAAAGAGGGAAAAGGGCACTCTTAGTCCCCCAGGGAGTTATATTCAAAAATAAAAGAAGAGTAACTGTTTATAAACAAACTGAAAGAAACACACAATTGTTTTGAGAAGGACCCTCACTCTCCAACCTGGTTGGAGACATGCTTCATCATTGGGTCCCCACCGGATCAGCCGAATGCCGTTCCGGTGTGCTACGACACCTGCAATTGCAGCGGAGCAGGTTGTGATTTTGTGCAAGTGAAGTGGTGCAAATTTAAAAAGTAACCAAATGTACCCTGAAAAACGCTTTATTTTGGGTAATGTGGGTACTAATAAAACCAGGTGACGGATCAATACCAACTGAACAATGGGGCTGGAAGATCCGATAGAATCTAAAAAATGGTCGACATGAACATGTTTCAGCTTGTATTAGCACATTATGCTAAGCATTCATTAGGACCTTGAGGATAGTGAGACCATGGCGGTATACGCGCGCTAAGGCGTACCCTAAACTATGGTCATGTGTAAAAAAACTCACAGAATATTTGGAGCCAGACGAGCATAACTAGGCGCCAGGTGGAGTCCCGAAACTTAGGAAAACTTCCAGTCGGGCCTCCGGTCTGTGCTCCATGAAGTAACTTCTGTAATTGATCCAAGTTATCAGCGGTCTAATAAATGCTGAGATCACTGTTCATGGTAAAACCGTGAGTTTTTTTACACACGACCATAGGTTAGTGTACGCCTTAGCGCGCGTATACAGCCATGGTCTCACTATCCACAAGGTCCGGATGAATGCTTAGCATAATGTGCTAATACAAGCTGAAACATGTTCATGTCGACCATTTTTTAGGTTCTATCGGATCTTCCAGCCCCATAGTTCAGTTGGTATTGATCCGTCAACTGGCTTTATTAGTACCCACATTACCCAAAATAAAGCGTTTTTCAGGGTACATTTGGTTACTTTTTAAATTTGCACCACTTCACTTGCACAAAATCACAACCTGCTCCGCTGCAATTGCAGGTGTCGTAGCACACCGGAACGGCATTCGGCTGATCCGGTGGGGACCCAATGATGAAGCATGTCTTCAACCAGGTTGGAGAGTGAGGGTCCTTCTCAAAACAATTGTGTGTTTCTTCCAGTTTGTTTATAAACAGTCCCTCTTCTGTTGTTTTTGATTTTTTTTATATATAACCTTGTGTGGAGTTTCCTTTGTGGTGGGCCTTGAGTGTTGTTGCTGGGTGCGCGTGCAAACACTTAACCTACATCGCCTCCGGTATAAGCCTTACTGCTCGCGCCACGTTGCCTAGAGAGTGAGCAGGGGTTATCTTTGGCATGTAACTCCCTTTCCCTGACATAGGACTGGTGGTTACTGCCTGGCTTTGGCACAAGCCTTAGCCAACCGGAAATCCCATTTCTAACAATACATATTCACAGTATATGATCCCATGTCACTATTTGGCACCAAATCACTATTAAGCACCGGCTCACTATTTGGCACCGGCTCACTCTTTGGCACCTGCTCACAATTTCGCACCGGCTCACTATTTGGCACCAGCTCACTATTTAGCACCAGCTCACTATTTTCACCGGCTCACTATTTAGCACCGGCTCACCATTTGGCAACGGGTCACTATTTGGCACCGGCTCACTATTTAGCACCAGCTCACTCTTTTGCACCGGCACACTATTTGGCACGGCTCACTATTTGGCACCCGCTCATTATTTAGCACTGGCGCACTATTTGGCACTGGCTCACTATTTGGCAGCAGCTGATTATTTAGCACCAGCTCACTATTTGGCACCGGCTCACTATTTAGCACCGGCTCACTATTTAGCACCGGCTCACTATTTAGCACCGGCTCACTATTTAGTAGCAGATCACTATTTGGCACTGGCTCCCTATTTAGCACCGGCTTACTATTTGGCACCGGCTCACTATTTGGCACCGGCTCACTATTTAGCACAGGCTCACTATTTGGCACTGGCTCACTATTTGGCACCTGCTCACTATTTGGCACCGGCTCACTATTTGGCACCGGCTCACTATTTGGCAGCAGCTCATTATTTAGCACTGGCTCACTATTTGGCACAGGCTCACTATTTGGCAGCAGCTCACTATTTGGCACCTGCTCACTATTTGGCACTGGCTCACTATTTAGCACCGGCTCACTATTTGGCACTGGCTCACTATTTCGCACCGGCTCACTATTTCGCACCGGCTCACTATTTGGCAACTGCTCACTATTTAGCAGTTGCGGGCCCGCGTCTGTGTTCTATCGCCCCAAGCAGGGAAGCCCATCACGGTGGTGATTTGTCTACCCTGCGTTTTGGCTGGAAGGGGGTTGTGTTGGACGTGGCCCTTCTGGCAGGTTCACCCCTAAAACTTTTTGCTTTTCATGGTGACCTAGTGGCAGTGATTTTTGGCTTCTGCGCACTTTTACTGTTTCCCAGTGGAAAGTGCGTGCGCACTCTGAGTGCGTGTGGTGACATTGACCTGCCCTTCCATAGGAATGCATGGGGAATGTATGTGTCCCTTGTAGTTCCTGATGTGTGGGGAGTGCAGGCTCGAGTTTTGTATGTGCGGACTCGTGTGATTAAATGCTGCGCAATGATGTATGCGGCGTGATTATGTCTAGTGTGGAAGTGCCACTTCTAGAAGTTGGCATGTTTGTGTAGTTTGTGTCTGGCTTGTGATTGGCTGGAGCTGGCTAGTGAGCCTGGCTCCAAGAGTCATGATGGGTCTGCCCAGGTGGTGAGTGTTGAGATTAGCATGAGTGATGTGAGGGAGGAGTACATCTGGGACCTGATTAGGGCTGGACTTTCCCCACACAATGCTGGCTCCGCCCCCTGTGGTGCGTCTAATGTCCCTAGCCTGGCCAGTGAAAGAAAAGGGTGGCTGAGGAATATAAAGTGCTCCAAAACCAGCTGTGACTGGTTTTTCCCCCACCCTGCACCCTGAGACAAAGGATTTTCTAGTATAAGAAGGGGCTGTGTCCCCTTCCAAAATGTTCTCTTCTTGAATCCTTTCCAGAGGGGGGCTGCTGCTGCTGGGCACCAGGAGGACCACCACTGGGGATTGCCTCCCTGCCTAGGAGGACTCTGTGAGCTGGCACCTTGGCCCAGCCCTGCCCCCCACCTCCTGAAGTACTTTTTGCTGGACTCTGGGGCATCCTAGCACTGCGGAGTGCTGTGCCCCTACCTCCTTATTGTTGTAGCACCTGGGGGCGCTCAGCAGGCAGTTCTGTGTGATTGCCAGCCTGCCTCAGGGGATTCCCCGGCATGGGGATCTCCCCTCCATGGTGTAATTTGCGGCGCGGGTGCCCACCCCACTTTGCCTGCTGCTTATTGCCCCTGATCTTTGGTTTCATTGACCCATTGCCGCCACATAGAGGGAGCCTACCCCTCTTGTGCCTAGGCGACAAGAATCACCGCCGCTGGCCCGGAGATCGCTTCAAAGGCGCTGGGCCCGCCTCCCGACCAAAGGCCGCGCTGCTATTGGTGGCCCCCAATAAAAGCAAGCCAGGCAAGCAGTAGCGTGACGTGGGTAGGGCCTCAAGCAAACTGGAAGCCGACGGGAGCCCACCCCGCGCTCCGGTGCAAAGAGGTGAGGGGATGCATCCTTGGTGCCGAGGGAGAACGGGAGCCCACCCCGCCTCCCAGGACGTCCCCGCCCCAGGAGCAGAGCCAGCATGACCGGAGGAGCCAAGAGGGAGTCTCCCGGCCTCCAGCGGAGGAGAGCCCAGTGTGCAGCTGTTTCCTGCCACCGCGAGACAGAAGACCCCAGGAGGCCCGGTGAATGCGGGCGTCAGGGAAGCGGGGGCACCAGTGTTCTTGGAAGGCCCCATGGGGGCCCGGGCATATTCCTGGAGTGGCCCCGGAAGGCAGCGGGCCGCTCCCCCTTTAACTCCAGCAGCTCCGGGACAATTTGTGCATCTTGAGTCCCCGAGCGGGACTCCTACGACCTCCGGGGGCATTTTGGTTGTTTTGAGTCCCCCAGAGAGGGGGGGGCTCCAACCACGGGGCAAGTTGCTTCTCGAGCCCACGTGGGGCTCAGGGGGCATTTCTCTCGAGCCGCAGAGGCTCAAAGCGGCATTCCTTTTCTTTAGAGCCCGAGACGCTCTTGGCTGCATATCTTTACTTCGAGTCCCCCGAGAGGGACTCCGACGTCCAAGGGGGCATTCTCATTGGTTGGTAGAGCGGCCCGGAAGGCAGCGGGCCACTCCCACATTTTGTTCTTGAGCCCAGCAAGGCTCACGGGGCCACGAGTGTTTTGGTGGTCAGAGCCTGCCAGGCTCTCTGCTACAGCTGTCCAGCACTTAGTGGGCAGCTGCTCCATTTAGGCCCCCTGACATTGGGACACAGGGCATTTCAGCCCCAGAGAGGCCAGTTGGCCTGGGGACAGTCACAGGTTGTGGCTTGTGTAATTTCTGCGCAGTTGTCCTGTGCTGCACCTCTGAATGTGTTTTTAATGCGTCATGTGCTTTCCCCTACCCCTCTGAATGTTGTGATGCATCATGTGTAATGTTCTTATGCTTATCCCCCTAAATGCCTTGTGATACTTAGGTGGTTGTTCTTCTAGTACAGGTGTTGCTAGTGAGCTCCTGGTTGCCTGCGTGATATTTTCCTATGGTGGTTAGGGTTACGAAGGTGGTACTTACCTCTTACCAGTGATTACTGGTTGTGGGCTCTATTTTCTATTTTTGTGCTACAGTAATTGTCATTCTATGTTCTATAAAGTGCTATTTCTACAAGTATTCTAAGTCTAAAAGTGCCTATACCTGACAGTGGTCCATGTGGCCCTGTCCTGTACATATATCCCCGGTAAATTCTGCCCGTGCCTGTTGGCACATTGTAAAGTGTGCGTTTTTATCTAATGTGTTTGGTACAATACAAAGGCTATTTTTATATATACTTCAAACAACAAGGGAAAGAGGGAAAAAGGCACTCTTAGTCCCCCAGGGAGTTATATTCAAAAACAAAAGAAGAGTAACTGTTTATAAACACTCACAGAATATTTGGAGCTAGACGAGCATAACTAGGCGCCAGGAGGAGTCCCAAAACTTTGGAAAACTTCCAGTCGGGCCTCCGGTCTGTGCTCCATGAAGTAACTTCTATAATTGATCCAAGTTATCAGCGGTCTAATAAATGCCGAGATCACTGTTCATGGTAAAACCGTGAGTTTTTTTACACACGACCATAGGTTAGTGTACGCCTTAGCGCGCGTATACAGCCATGGTCTCACTATCCACAAGGTCCTGATGAATGCTTAGCATAATGTGCTAATACAAGCTGAAACATGTTCATGTCGACCATTTTTTAGATTCTATTGGATCTTCCAGCCCCATAGTTCAGTTGGTATTGATCCGTTATTAGTACCCACATTACCCAAAATAAAGCGTTTTTCAGGGTACATTTGGTTACTTTTTAAATTTGCACCACTTCACTTGCACAAAATCACAACCTGCTCCGCTGCAATTGCAGGTGTCGTAGCACACCAGAACGGCATTCGGCTGATCCGGTGGGGACCCAATGATGAAGCATGTCTTCAACCAGGTTGGAGAGTGAGGGTCCTTCTCAAAACAATTGTGTGTTTCTTCCTGTTTGTTTATAAACAGTCACTCTTCTGTTGTTTTTGATTTTTTTTATATATAACCTTGTGTGGAGTTTCCTTTGTGGTGGGCCTTGGGTGTTGTTGCTGGGTGCGCGTGCAAACACTTAACCTACATCGCCTCCGGGATAAGCCTTACTGCTCGCGCCACGTTGCCTAGAGAGTGAGCAGGGGTTATCTTTGGCATGTAACTCCCTTTCCCTGACATAGGACTGGTGGTTTCTGCCTGGCTTTGGCACAAGCCTTAGCCAACCGGAAATCCCATTTCTAACAATACATATTCACAGTATATGATCCCATGTCACTATTTGGCACCGAATCACTATTAAGCACCGGCTCACTATTTGGCACCGGCTCACTCTTTGGCACCTGCTCACTATTTGGCACTGGCTCACTATTTGGCACCAGCTCACTATTTAGCACCAGCTCACTATTTTCACCGGCTCACTATTTAGCACCGGCTCACCATTTGGCAACGGGTCACTATTTGGCACCGGCTCACTATTTAGCACCAGCTCACTCTTTTGCACCGGCTCACTATTTGGCATCGGCTCACTATTTGGCACCGGCTCATTATTTAGCACTGGCGCACTATTTGGCACTTGCTCACTATTTGGCAGCAGCAGATTATTTAGCACTGGCTCACTATTTGGCACAGGCTCACTATTTGGCAGCAGCTCGCTATTTGGCACCTGCTCACTATTTGGCAACGGCTCACTATGTAGCACTGGCTCACTATTTGGCACTGGCTCACTATTTGGCAGCAGCTCACTATTTAGCACCGGATCACTATTTGGCACCGGCTCACTATTTGGCACAGGCTCACTATTTAGCACCGGCTCACTATGTAGCACCAGCTCACTATTTGGCACTGGCTCATTATTTAGCACCGGCTCACTATTTAGCACCGGCTCACTATTTGGCACCGGCTCACTATCTAGCACCGGCTCACTATTTGGCACTGGCTCACTATCTAGCACCAGCTCACTATTTGGCATCGGCTCACTATTTGGCACCTGCTCACTATTTAGCACCAGCTCACTATTTGGCACTGGCTTACAATTTAGCACCGGCTCATTATTAAGCACTGGCTCACTATTTAGCATCAGCTCACTATTTGGCACTGGCTCACTATTTAGCACCGGCTCACTATTTGGCACCGGCTCACTATTTGGCAGTGGCTCACTATTTGGCAGCAGCTGATTATTTAGCACTGGCTCACTATTTGGCAGCAGCTCACTATTTGGCACCTGCTCACTATTTGGCAGCAGCTCACTATGTAGCACTGGCTCACTATTTAGCACCGGTTCACTATTTGGCACTGGCTCACTATTTAGCACCGGCTCACTATTTAGCACCAGCTCACTATTTGGCACTGGCTCACTATTTAGCACCGGCTCACTATTTAGCACCGGATCACTATTTGGCACCGGCTCACTATCTAGCACCGGCTCACTATTTGGCACCGGCTCACTATCTAGCACCAGCTCACTATTTGGCACCGGCTCACTATTTGGCACCGGCTCACTATTTAGCACCGGCTCACTATTTAGCACCAGCTCACTATTTGGCACTGGCTCTCTATTTAGCATCGGCTCACTATTTGGCACCGGCTCACTATTTGGCACTGGCTCACTATTTGGCAGCAGCTCACTCTTTTGCACCGGCTCACTATTTGGCATCGGCTCACTATTTGGCCCCAGCTCATTATTTAGCACTGGCGCACTATTTGGCAGCGGCTCACTATGTAGCCCTGGCTCACTATTTAGCACCGGCTCACTATTTGGCACCGGCTCACTATTTAGCACCGGCTCACTATTTAGCACCAGCTCACTATTTGGCACTGGCTCACTATTTATCACCGGCTCACTATTTAGCACCGGATTACTATTTGGCACCGGCTCACTATCTAGCGGACTTGCCCATAGAATTGCCCTTTGAAGAGAAAGAAGTTTTTTGTTAAACATATCTCTAGAAGCTGGAGAATGAATTTAGATGGTACATTGTGCGGTCTTGGGCGTGTGTCTAGAATGGATTCGATGACACGGAGGGACTCAAATTGGGGGATGTTTGTATAAAGTGATTCCACATCCAGCGTACACATGGTGCTGGATGTGGGATCAAACTTGCTGGTCAGTGATGTTAACTATAAGATGAATTGGATTAATGCCTAGTCGCTTCTAATGACTCTTTCTTGATTTTTTTGTTTCCTTCTTTTTCTTATGCATTATGTAACTCGCAACAAAGGCATTGTGGTTGTAATCAAATTTCCAGACAAACATGACATATTATTTCTTGTCCTGATGATGATGCAAGTATTGTGTAATTGCATCGAAACGTCGTCGACCTAAATGCACCATATGTTGATTTGACTTCATAATTTCTGAACAACAATGGGTTGCTATGATTGTAAACTAGTCTGTATTACCAAGGAATGAGTACAGACCGCTTCTGAGCGTTTCTACATAATTGTCTGTGTCACTTGTTTTGTCCTTGTCCCTTGTGGGTCACAGGCTGTGCCCACTTTTTGTATAACTGTCATTTATACGGAATAACACTAAAAAATTGCATAATTAAAAACCTGTCCGGCTGGGCAGAGGTCATATATAATACTAAGTATATGTCTATTATTTATTTGATCCTCAATTTCTAGGGTCCCCTGTTCTGTACAATACACTATTTGGCATCGGCTCACTATTTGGCACCGGCTCATTATTTAGCACTGGCGCACTATTTGGCACTGGCTCACTATTTGGCAGCAGCTGATTATTTAGCACTGGCTCACTATTTGGCACAGGATGACTATTTGGCAGCAGCTCGCTATTTGGCGCATGTTCACTATTTGGCAACGGCTCACTATGTAGCACTGGCTCACTATTTGGCAGCAGCTCACTATTTGGCAGCAGCTCACTATTTAGCACCGGATCACTATTTGGCACCGGCTCACTATTTAGCACCGGCTCACTATTTGGCACCGGCTCACTATTTAGCACCGGCTCACTATTTAGCACCAGCTCACTATTTGGCACTGGCTCACTATTAAGCACCGGCTCACTATTTGGCACCGGCTCACTATTTGGCACCGGCTCACTATCTAGCACCGGCTCACTATTTGGCACCGGCTCACTATCTAGCACCAGCTCACTATTTGGCACCGGCATACTATTTGGCACCGGCTCACTATTTAGCACCGGCTCACTATTTGGCACTGGCTCACAATTTAGCACCGGCTCACTATTTAGCACTCGCTCACTATTTAGCATCAGCTCACTATTTGGCACTGGCTCACTATTTAGCATCGGCTCACTATTTGGCACTGGCTCACTATTTGGCACTGGCTCACTATTTGGCAGCAGCTGATTATTTAGCACTGGCTCACTATTTGTAGCACTGGCTCACTATTTAGCACCTGCTCACTAGTTGGCAGCGGCTCACTATTTGGCACCAGCTCACTATTTAGCACTGGCTCACTATTTGGCACCGGCTCACTATTTAGCACCGGCTCACTATTTAGCACCGGCTCACTATTTGGCACTGGCTCACTATTTAGCACTGGCTCACTATTTAGCATTGGCTTACTATTTGGCACTGGCTCACTATTTGGCACTGTCTCACTATTTAGCACCGACTCACTATTTGGCACCGGCTCACTATTTAGCACAGGCTCACTATTTTGGCACTGGCTCACTATTTGGCAACTGCTCACTATTTAGCAGTTGCGGGCCTGTGTCTGTGTTCTATCGCCCCAAGCAGGGAAGCCCATCACGGTGGTGATTGGTCTACCCTGCGTTTTTGCTGGAAGGGGGTTGTGTTGGACTTGGCCCTTCTGGCAGGTTCACCCCTAAAACTTTATGCTTTTCATGGTGACCTAGTGGCAGTGATTTTTGGCTTCTGTGCACTTTTATTGTGTCCCAGTGGAAAGTGCGTGAGCACTCTGAGTGCATGTGGTGACATTGACCTGCCCTCCCATAGGAATGCATGGGGAATGTATGTGTCCCTTGTAGTTCCTGATGTGTGGGGAGTGCAGGCTCGAGTTTGGTATGTGCCGATTCGTGTGATTAAATGCTGCGCAATGATGTATGCGGCGTGATTGTGTCTAGTGTGGAAGTGCCACTTCTAGAAGTTGGCATGTTTGTGTAGTTTTTGTCTGGCTTGTGATTGCCTGGAGCTGGCTAGTGAGCCTGGCTCCAAGAGTCATGATGGGTCTGCCCCGGTGGTGAGTGTTGAGATTAGCATGAGTGATGTGAGGGAGGAGTACACTTGGGACCTGAATAGGGCTGGGCTTTCCTCACACAATGATGTCTCCGCCCCCTGTGGTGCGTCTAATGTCCCTAGCCTGGCCATTGAAAGGAAAGGGTGGCTGAGGAAAATAAAGTGCTCCAAAACCAGCCCTGACTGGTTTTTCCCCCACCCTGCACCCTGATACAAAGGATTTTCTAGTATAAGAAGGGGCTGTGTCCCCTTCCAAAATGTTCTCTTCTTGAATCCTTTCCAGAGGGGGGCTGCTGCTGCTGGGCAGCAGGAGGACCGCCACTGGGGATTGCCTCCCTGCCTAGGAGGACCCTGTGAGCTGGCACCTGGGCCCAGCCCTGCCCCCACCTCCTGAAGTATTTTTTGCTGGACTCTGGGGCATCCTAGCACTGCGGAGTGCTGTGCCCCTACCTCCTTATTGTTGTAGCACCTGGGGGCACTCAGCAGGCAGCTCTGTGTGATTGCCAGCCTGCCTCAGGGGATTCTCCGGCATGGGGATCTCCCCTCCATGGTGTAATTTGCGACGCGGGTGCCCACCCCACTTTGCCTACTGCTTATTGCCCCAGATCTTTGGTTTCATTGACCCATTGCCGCCACATAGAGGGAGCCTACCCCTCTTGTGCCTAGGTGACAAGAATCACCACCGCTGGCCCGGAGATCGCCTCAAAGGCGTTGGGCCAGCCTCCCGACCAAAGGCCACGCTGCTATTGGTGGTCCCCAATAAAAGCAAGCCAGGCAAGCAGTAGCGTGACGTGGGTAGGGCCTCAAGCAAACTGGAAGCCGACGGGAGCCCACCCCGCGCTCCGGTGCAAAGAGGTGAGGGGAGGCATCCTTGGTGCCGAGGGAGGATGGGAGCCCACCCTGCCTCCCAGGACGTCCCGCCCCAGGAGCAGACCCAGCACGACCGGAGGAGCCAAGAGGGAGTCCCCCGGCCGCCAGCGGAGGAGAGTCCCGTGTGCAGCTGTTTCCTGCCACCGCGAGACAGGAGACCCCAGGAGGCCCGGTGAATGCGGGCGTCGGGAAGCAGGGGCACCAGTGTTCTTGGAAGGCCCCATGGGGGCCCAGGCATATTCCTGAAGTGGCCCCGGAAGGCAGCGGGCCACTCCCCCTTTAACTCCAGCATCTCAGGGACAATTTGTGCATCTTGAGTCCCCGAGCGGGACTCCGACGACCTCCGGGGGCATTTTGGTTGTTTTGAGTCCCCCAGAGAGGGGGGGCTCCAACCATGGGGCAAGTTGCTTCTTGAACCCTCGAGGGGCTCAAGGGGCATTTCTCTCGAGCCGCAGAGGCTCAAAGCAGCATTCCTTTTCTTTAGAGCCCGAGAGGCTCTTGGCAGCATATCTTTACTTCGAGTCCCCCGAGAGGGACTCCGACATCCAAGGGGGCATTCTTATTGGTTGGTAGAGCGGCCCGGAAGGCAGCGGGCCGCTCCCACCGTGCCCCACATTTTGTTCTTGGGCCCAGCGAGGCTCACGGGACCACAAGTGTTTTGGTGGTCAGAGCCTGCCAGGCTCTCTGCTTCAGCTGCCCAGCACTTAGTGGGCAGCTGCTCCATTTAGGCCCCCTGACATTGGGACACAGGGCATTTCAGCCCCAGAGAGGCCAGTTGGCCTGGGGACAGTCACAGATTGTGGCTCGTGTAATTTCTGCGCAATTGTCCTGTGCTGCACCTCTGAATGTGTTTTTAATGCGTCATGTGCTTTCCCCTACCCCTCTGAATGTTGTGATGCATCATGTGTAATGTTCTTATGCTTATCCCCCTAAATGCCTTGTGATACTTAGGTGGTTGTTCTCCTAGTACAGGTGTTGCTAGTGAGGTCCTGGTTCCCTGCGTGATATTTTCCTATGGTGGTTAGGGTTGCGTAGGTGGTACTTACCTCTTACCAGTGATTACTGGTTGTGTGCTCTATTTTCTATTTTTGTGCTACAGTAATTGTCATTCTATGTTCTATAAAGTGCTATTTCTACAAGTATTCTAAGTCTAATATTGCCTATACCTGACAGTGGTCCATGTGGCCCTGTCCTGTACATATATCCCCGCTAAATTCTGCCCGTGCCTGTTGGCACATTGTAAAGTGTGCGTTTTTATCTAATGTGTTTGGTACAATACAAAGGCTATTTTTATATATACTTCAGACAACAAGAGAAAGAGGGAAAAAGGCACTCTTAGTCCCCCAGGGAGTTATATTCAAAAACAAAAGAAGAGTAACTGTTTATAAACAAACTGAAAGAAACACACAATTGTTTTGAGAAGGACCCTCACTCTCCAACCTGGTTGGAGACATGCTTCATCATTGGGTCCCCACCGGATCAGCCGAATGCCGTTCCAGTTTGCTACGATGCCTGCAATTGCAGCAGATCAGGTTGTGAAGTGGTGCAAATTTAAAAAGTAACCAAATGTACCCTGAAAAACGCTTTATTTTGGGTAATGTGGGTACTAATAAAACCAGGTGACGGATCAATACCAACTGAACAATGGGGCTGGAAGATCCGATAGAATCTAAAAAATGGTCGACATGAACATGTTTCAGCTTGTATTAGCACATTATGCTAAGCATTCATTAGGACCTTGAGGATAGTGAGACCATGGCGGTATACGCGCGCTAAGGCGTACCCTAAACTATGGTCATGTGTAAAAAAACTGACAGAATATTTGGAGCCAGACGAGCATAACTAGGCGCCAGGTGGAGTCCCGAAACTTAGGAAAACTTCCAGTCGGGCCTCCGGTCTGTGCTCCATGAAGTAACTTCTGTAATTGATCCAAGTTATCAGCGGTCTAATAAATGCTGAGATCACTGTTCATGGTAAAACCGTGAGTTTTTTTTACACACGACCATAGGTTAGTGTACGCCTTAGCGCGCGTATACAGCCATGGTCTCACTATCCACAAGGTCCGGATGAATGCTTAGCATAATGTGCTAATACAAGCTGAAACATGTTCATGTCGACCATTTTTTAGGTTCTATCGGATCTTCCAGCCCCATAGTTCAGTTGGTATTGATCCGTCAACTGGTTTTATTAGTACCCACATTACCCAAAATAAAGCGTTTTTCAGGGTACATTTGGTTACTTTTTAAATTTACACCACTTCACTTGCACAAGTAGCACACCGGAACGGCATTCGGCTGATCCGGTGGGGACCCAATGATGAAGCATGTCTTCAACCAGGTTGGAGAGTGAGGGTCCTTCTCAAAACAATTGTGTGTTTCTTCCAGTTTGTTTATAAACAGTCCCTCTTCTGTTGTTTTTGATTTTTTTTATATATAACCTTGTGTGGAGTTTCCTTTGTGGTGGGCCTTGGGTGTTGTTGCTGGGTGCGCGTGCAAACACTTAACCTACATCGCCTCCGGTATAAGCCTTACTGCTCGCGCCACGTTGCCTAGAGAGTGAGCAGGGGTTATCTTTGGCATGTAACTCCCTTTCCCTGACATAGGACTGGTGGTTACTGCCTGCCTTTGGCACAAGCCTTAGCCAACCGGAAATCCCATTTCTAACAATACATATTCACAGTATATGATCCCATGTCACTATTTGGCACCAAATCACTACTAAGCACCGGCTCACTATTTGGCACCGGCTCACTCTTTGGCACCTGCTCACTATTTGGCACCGGCTCACTATTTGGCACCAGCTCACTATTTAGCACCAGCTCACTATTTTCACTGGCTCACTATTTAGCACCGGCTCACCATTTGGCAACGGGTTACTATTTGGCAACGGCTCACTATTTAGCACCAGCTCACTCTTTTGCACCGGCACACTATTTGGCACCGGCTCACTATTTGGCACCCGCTCATTATTTAGCACTGGCGCACTATTTGACACTGGCTCACTATTTGGCAGCAGCTGATTATTTAGCACCAGCTCACTATTTGGCACCGGCTCACTATTTAGCACCGGCTCACTATTTAGCACCGGCTCACTATTTAGCACCGGCTCACTATTTAGCACCAGATCACTATTTGGCACTGGCTCCCTATTTAGCACCGGCTTACTATTTGGCACCGGCTCACTATTTGGCACCGGCTCACTATTTGGCACCGGCTCACTATTTAGCACCGGATCACTATTTGGCACCGGCTCACTATTTGGCACTGGCTCACTATTTGGCACCGGCTCACTATTTTGCACCGGCTCACTATTTTGCACCGGCTCACTGTTAAGCACCGGGTCACTATTTGGCACCGGCTGACTATTTGGCACCTGCTCACTATTTGGCACCGGCTCACTATTTGGCACCGGCTCACTATTTGGCAGCAGCTCATTATTTAGCACTGGCTCACTATTTGGCACAGGCTCACTATTTGGCAGCAGCTCACTATTTGGCACCTGCTCACTATTTGGCACTGGCTCACTATTTAGCACCGGCTCACTATTTGGCACTGGCTCACTATTTCGCACCGGCTCACTATTTAGCACCGGCTCACTATTTGGCAACTGCTCACTATTTAGCAGTTGCGGGCCCGCGTCTGTGTTCTATCGCCCCAAGCAGGGAAGCCCATCACGGTGTTGATTTGTCTACCCTGCGTTTTGGCTGGAAGGGGGTTGTGTTGGACGTGGCCCTTCTGGCAGGTTCACCCCTAAAACTTTTTGCTTTTCATGGTGACCTAGTGGCAGTGATTTTTGTACCCACATTACCCAAAATAAAGCGTTTTTCAGGGTACATTTGGTTACTTTTTAAATTTACACCACTTCACTTGCACAAGTAGCACACCGGAACGGCATTCGGCTGATCCGGTGGGGACCCAATGATGAAGCATGTCTTCAACCAGGTTGGAGAGTGAGGGTCCTTCTCAAAACAATTGTGTGTTTCTTCCAGTTTGTTTATAAACAGTCCCTCTTCTGTTGTTTTTGATTTTTTTTATATATAACCTTGTGTGGAGTTTCCTTTGTGGTGGGCCTTGGGTGTTGTTGCTGGGTGCGCGTGCAAACACTTAACCTACATCGCCTCCGGTATAAGCCTTACTGCTCGCGCCACGTTGCCTAGAGAGTGAGCAGGGGTTATCTTTGGCATGTAACTCCCTTTCCCTGACATAGGACTGGTGGTTACTGCCTGCCTTTGGCACAAGCCTTAGCCAACCGGAAATCCCATTTCTAACAATACATATTCACAGTATATGATCCCATGTCACTATTTGGCACCAAATCACTACTAAGCACCGGCTCACTATTTGGCACCGGCTCACTCTTTGGCACCTGCTCACTATTTGGCACCGGCTCACTATTTGGCACCAGCTCACTATTTAGCACCAGCTCACTATTTTCACTGGCTCACTATTTAGCACCGGCTCACCATTTGGCAACGGGTTACTATTTGGCAACGGCTCACTATTTAGCACCAGCTCACACTTTTGCACCGGCACACTATTTGGCACCGGCTCACTATTTGGCACCCGCTCATTATTTAGCACTGGCGCACTATTTGACACTGGCTCACTATTTGGCAGCAGCTGATTATTTAGCACCAGCTCACTATTTGGCACCGGCTCACTATTTAGCACCGGCTCACTATTTAGCACCGGCTCACTATTTAGCACCGGCTCACTATTTAGCACCAGATCACTATTTGGCACTGGCTCCCTATTTAGCACCGGCTTACTATTTGGCACCGGCTCACTATTTGGCACCGGCTCACTATTTGGCACCGGCTCACTATTTAGCACCGGATCACTATTTGGCACCGGCTCACTATTTGGCACTGGCTCACTATTTGGCACCGGCTCACTATTTTGCACCGGCTCACTATTTTGCACCGGCTCACTGTTAAGCACCGGGTCACTATTTGGCACCGGCTGACTATTTGGCACCTGCTCACTATTTGGCACCGGCTCACTATTTGGCACCGGCTCACTATTTGGCAGCAGCTCATTATTTAGCACTGGCTCACTATTTGGCACAGGCTCACTATTTGGCAGCAGCTCACTATTTGGCACCTGCTCACTATTTGGCACTGGCTCACTATTTAGCACCGGCTCACTATTTGGCACTGGCTCACTATTTCGCACCGGCTCACTATTTAGCACCGGCTCACTATTTGGCAACTGCTCACTATTTAGCAGTTGCGGGCCCGCGTCTGTGTTCTATCGCCCCAAGCAGGGAAGCCCATCACGGTGTTGATTTGTCTACCCTGCGTTTTGGCTGGAAGGGGGTTGTGTTGGACGTGGCCCTTCTGGCAGGTTCACCCCTAAAACTTTTTGCTTTTCATGGTGACCTAGTGGCAGTGATTTTTGGCTTCTGCGCACTTTTACTGTTTCCCAGTGGAAAGTGCGTGCGCACTCTGAGTGCATGTGGTGACATTGACCTGCCCTTCCATAGGAATGCATCGGGAATGTATGTGTCCCTTGTAGTTCCTGATGTGTGGGGAGTGCAGGCTCGAGTTTTGTATGTGCGGACTCGTGTGATTAAATGCTGCGTAATGATGTATGCGGCATGATTATGTCTAGTGTGGAAGTGCCACTTCTAGAAGTTGGCATGTTTGTGTAGTTTGTGTCTGGCTTGTGATTGGCTGGAGCTGGCTAGTGAGCCTGGCTCCAAGAGTCATGATGGGTCTGCCCAGGTGGTGAGTGTTGAGATTAGCATGAGTGATGTGAGGGAGGAGTACATCTGGGACCTGATTAGGGCTGGACTTTCCCCACACAATGCTGGCTCCGCCCCCTGTGGTGCGTCTAATCTCCCTAGCCTGGCCAGTGAAAGAAAAGGGTGGCTGAGGAATATAAAGTGCTCCAAAACCAGCTGTGACTGGTTTTTCCCCCACCCTGCACCCTGAGACAAAGGATTTTCTAGTATAAGAAGGGGCTGTGTCCCCTTCCAAAATGTTCTCTTCTTGAATCCTTTCCAGAGGGGGGCTGCTGCTGCTGGGCACCAGGAGGACCGCCACTGGGGATTGCCTCCCTGCCTAGGAGGACTCTGTGAGCTGGCACCTTGGCCCAGCCCTGCCCCCCACCTCCTGAAGTACTTTTTGCTGGACTCTGGGGCATCCTAGCACTGCGGAGTGCTGTGCCCCTACCTCCTTATTGTTGTAGCACCTGGGGGCGCTCAGCAGGCAGCTCTGTGTGATTGCCAGCCTGCCTCAGGGGATTCCCCGGCATGGGGATCTCCCCTCCATGGTGTAATTTGCGGCGCGGGTGCCCACCCCACTTTGCCTGCTGCTTATTGCCCCTGATCTTTGGTTTCATTGACCCATTGCCGCCACATAGAGGGAGCCTACCCCTCTTGTGCCTAGGCGACAAGAATCACCGCCGCTGGCCCGGAGATCGCTTCAAAGGCGCTGGGCCCGCCTCCCGACCAAAGGCCGCGCTGCTATTGGTGGCCCCCAATAAAAGCAAGCCAGGCAAGCAGTAGCGTGACGTGGGTAGGGCCTCAAGCAAACTGGAAGCCGACGGGAGCCCACCCCGCGCTCCGGTGCAAAGAGGTGAGGGGAGGCATCCTTGGTGCCGAGGGAGAACGGGAGCCCACCCCGCCTCCCAGGACGTCCCCGCCCCAGGAGCAGAGCCAGCACGACCGGAGGAGCCAAGAGGGAGTCCCCCGGCCTCCAGCGGAGGAGAGCCCAGTGTGCAGCTGTTTCCTGCCACCGCGAGACAGGAGACCCCAGGAGGCCCGGTGAATGCGGGCGTCAGGGAAGCGGGGGCACCAGTGTTCTTGGAAGGCCCCATGGGGGCCCGGGCATATTCCTGGAGTGGCCCCGGAAGGCAGCGGGCCGCTCCCCCTTTAACTCCAGCAGCTCTGGGACAATTTGTGCATCTTGAGTCCCTGAGCGGGACTCCGACGACCTCCGGGGGCATTTTGGTTGTTTTGAGTCCCCCAGAGAGGGGGGGGCTCCAACCACGGGGCAAGTTGCTTCTCGAGCCCACGTGGGGCTCAGGGGGCATTTCTCTCGAGCCGCAGAGGCTCAAAGCGGCATTCCTTTTCTTTAGAGCCCGAGACGCTCTTGGCTGCATATCTTTACTTCGAGTCCCCCGAGAGGGACTCCGACGTCCAAGGGGGCATTCTCATTGGTTGGTAGAGCGGCCCGGAAGGCAGCGGGCCACTCCCATCTTGCCCCACATTTTGTTCATGAGCCCAGCAAGGCTCACGGGGCCACGAGTGTTTTGGTGGTCAGAGCCTGCCAGGCTCTCTGCTACAGCTGCCCAGCACTTAGTGGGCAGCTGCTCCATTTAGGCCCCCTGACATTGGGACACAGGGCATTTCAGCCCCAGAGAGGCCAGTTGGCCTGGGGACAGTCACAGGTTGTGTCTTGTGTAATTTCTGCGCAGTTGTCCTGTGCTGCACTTCTGAATGTGTTTTTAATGCGTCATGTACTTTCCCCTACCCCTCTGAATGTTGTGATGCATCATGTGTAATGTTCTTATGCTTATCTCCCTAAATGCCTTGTGATACTTAGGTGGTTGTTCTTCTAGTACAGGTGTTGCTAGTGAGGTCCTGGTTGCCTGCGTGATATTTTCCTATGGTGGTTAGGGTTACGAAGGTGGTACTTACCTCTTACCAGTGATTACTGGTTGTGGGCTCTATTTTCTATTTTTGTGCTACAGTAATTGTCATTCTATGTTCTATAAAGTGCTATTTCTACAAGTATTCTAAGTCTAAAAGTGCCTATACCTGACAGTGGTCCATGTGGCCCTGTCCTGTACATATATCCCCGGTAAATTCTGCCCGTGCCTGTTGGCACATTGTAAAGTGTGTGTTTTTATCTAATGTGTTTGGTACAATACAAAGGCTATTTTTATATATACTTCAGACAACAAGAGAAAGAGGGAAAAAGGCACTCTTAGTCCCCCAGGGAGTTATATTCAAAAACAAAAGAAGAGTAACTGTTTATAAACACTCACAGAATATTTGGAGCCAGACGAGAATAACTAGGCGCCAGGAGGAGTCCCAAAACTTTGGAAAACTTCCAGTCGGGCCTCCGGTCTGTGCTCCATGAAGTAACTTCTATAATTGATCCAAGTTATCAGCGGTCTAATAAATGCCGAGATCACTGTTCATGGTAAAACCGTGAGTTTTTTTACACACGACCATAGGTTAGTGTACGCCTTAGCGCGCGTATACAGCCATGGTCTCACTATCCACAAGGTCCTGATGAATGCTTAGCATAATGTGCTAATACAAGCTGAAACATGTTCATGCCGACCATTTTTTAGATTCTATCGGATCTTCCAGCCCCATAGTTCAGTTGGTATTGATCCGTTATTAGTACCCACATTACCCAAAATAAAGCGTTTTTCAGGGTACATTTGGTTACTTTTTAAATTTGCACCACTTCACTTGCACAAAATCACAACCTGCTCCGCTGCAATTGCAGGTGTCGTAGCACACCGGAACGGCATTCGGCTGATCCGGTGGGGACCCAATGATGAAGCATGTCTTCAACCAGGTTGGAGAGTGAGGGTCCTTCTCAAAACAATTGTGTGTTTCTTCCTGTTTGTTTATAAACAGTCACTCTTCTGTTGTTTTTGATTTTTTTTATATATAACCTTGTGTGGAGTTTCCTTTGTGGTGGGCCTTGGGTGTTGTTGCTGGGTGCGCGTGCAAACACTTAACCTACATCGCCTCCGGGATAAGCCTTACTGCTCGCGCCACTTTGCCTAGAGAGTGAGCAGGGGTTATCTTTGGCATGTAACTCCCTTTCCCTGACATAGGACTGGTGGTTTCTGCCTGGCTTTGGCACAAGCCTTAGCCAACCGGAAATCCCATTTCTAACAATACATATTCACAGTATATGATCCCATGTCACTATTTGGCACCAAATCACTATTAAGCACCAGCTCACTATTTGGCACCGGCTCACTCTTTGGCACCTGCTCACTATTTGGCACTGGCTCACTATTTGGCACCAGCTCACTATTTAGCACCAGCTTACTATTTTCACCGGCTCACTATTTAGCACCGGCTCACCATTTGGCAACGGGTCACTATTTGGCACCGGCTCACTATTTAGCACCAGCTCACTCTTTTGCACCGGCTCACTATTTGGCATCGGCTCACTATTTGGCACCGGCTCATTATTTAGCACTAGCGCACTATTTGGCACTTGCTCACTATTTGGCAGCAGCTGATTATTTACTATTTGGCACAGGCTCACTATTTGGCAGCAGCTCGCTATTTGGTACCTGCTCACTATTTGGCAATGGCTCACTATGTAGCACTGGCTCACTATTTGGCACTGGCTCACTATTTGGCACCGGCTCACTATTTAGCACCGGCTCACTATTTGGCACCGGCTCACTATCTAGCACCGGCTCACTATCTAGCACCGGCTCACTATCTAGCACCAGCTCACTATTTGGCATCGGCTCACTATTTAGCACCGGCTCACTATTTAGCGCCAGCTCACTATTTGGCACTGGCTCACTATTTAGCACCGGCTCACTATTTAGCACCGGATCACTATTTGGCACCGGCTCACTATCTAGCACCGGCTCACTATTTGGCACCGGCTCACTATCTAGCACCAGCTCACTATTTGGCACTGGCTCACTATTTGGCACCGGCTCACTATTTAGCACCGGCTCACTATTTGGCACCGGCTCACAATTTAGCACCGGCTCACTATTTAGCACTGACTCACTATTTAGCACCAGCTCACTATTTGGCACTGGCTCTCTATTTAGCACCGGCTCACTATTTAGCACCGGCTCACTATTTGTCACTGGCTCACTACTTGGCAGCAGCTGATTATTTAGCACTGGCTCACTATTTGGCAGCAGCTCACTATTTGGCAGCAGCTGATTATTTAGCACTGGCTCACTATTTGGCACAGGCTCTCTATTTGGCAGCAGCTCGCTATTTGGCACCTGCTCACTATTTGGCAACGACTCACTATGTAGCACCGGCTCACTATTTAGCACTGGCTCACTATTTAGCATCAGCTCACTATTTGGCACTGGCTCACTATCTAGCACCGGCTCACTATTTGGCACCGGCTCACTATCTAGCACCAGCTCACTATTTGGCACCGGCTCACTATTTGGCACCGGCTCACTATTTAGCACCGGCTCACTATTTGGCACCGGCTCACAATTTAGCACCGGCTCACTATTTAGCACTGACTCACTATTTAGCACCAGCTCACTATTTGGCACTGGCTTACTATTAAGCACCGGCTCACTATTTAGCACCGGCTCACTATTTGGCACCGGCTCACTATCTAGCACCGGCTCACTATTTGGCACCGGCTCACTATCTAGCACCAGCTCACTATTTGGCACCGGCTCACTATTTAGCACCGGCTCACTATTTAGCACCGGCTCACTATTTGGCACTGGCTCACAATTTAGCACCGGCTCATTATTTAGCACTGGCTCACTATTTAGCATCAGCTCACTATTTGGCACTGGCTCACTATTTAGCACCAGCTCACTATTTGGCACCGGCTCACTATTTGGCAGTGGCTCACTATTTGGCAGCAGCTGATTATTTAGCACTGGCTCACTATTTGGCAGCAGCTCACTATTTGGCACCTGCTCACTATTTGGCAGCAGCTCACTATGTAGCACTGGCTCACTATTTAGCACCGGCTCACTATTTGGCACTGGCTCACTATTTAGCACCGGCTCACTATTTAGCACCAGCTCACTATTTGGCACCGGCTCACTATTTAGCACCGGATCACTATCTGGCACCGGCTCACTATCTAGCACCGGCTCACTATTTGGCACCGGCTCACTATCTAGCACCAGCTCACTATTTGGCACCGGCTCACTATTTGGCACCGGCTCACTATTTAGCACCGGCTCACTATTTGGCACCGGCTCACAATTTAGCACCGGCTCACTATTTAGCACTGACTCACTATTTAGCACCAGCTCACTATTTGGCACTGGCTCTCTATTTAGCACCGGCTCACTATTTAGCACCGGCTCACTATTTGGCACTGGCTCACTACTTGGCAGCAGCTGATTATTTAGCACTGGCTCACTATTTGGCAGCAGCTCACTCTTTTGCACCGGCTCACTATTTGGCATCGGCTCACTATTTGGCACCAGCTCATTATTTAGCACTGGCGCACTATTTGGCACTGGCTCACTATTTGGCAGCAGCTGATTATTTAGCACTGGCTCACTATTTGGCACAGGCTCACTATTTGGCAGCAGCTCGCTATTTGGCACCTGCTCACTATTTGGCAACGGCTCACTATGTAGCACCGGCTCACTATTTAGCACTGGCTCACTATTTAGCATCAGCTCACTATTTGGCACTGGCTCACTATTTGGCATTGGCTCTCTATTTAGCACCGGCTCACTATTTAGCAGCGGCTCACTATTTGGCACTGGCTCACTATTTGGCAGCAGCTCACTCTTTTGCACCGGCTCACTATTTGGCATCGGCTCACTATTTGGCACCAGCTCATTATTTAGCACTGGCGCACTATTTGGCACTGGCTCACTATTTGGCAGCAGCTGATTATTTAGCACTGGCTCACTATTTGGCACAGGCTCACTATTTGGCAGCAGCTCGCTATTTGGCACCTGCTCACTATTTGGCAACGGCTCACTATGTAGCACCGGCTCACTATTTAGCACTGGCTCACTATTTAGCATCAGCTCACTATTTGGCACTGGCTCACTATTTGGCACTGGCTCTCTATTTAGCACCGGCTCACTATTTAGCAGCGGCTCACTATTTGGCAATGGCTCACTATTTGGCAGCAGCTCACTCTTTTGCACCGGCTCACTATTTGGCATCGGCTCACTATTTGGCACCAGCTCATTATTTAGCACTGGCGCACTATTTGGCACTGGCTCACTATTTGGCAGCAGCTGATTATTTAGCACTGGCTCACTATTTGGCACAGGCTCACTATTTGGCAGCAGCTCGCTATTTGGCACCTGCTCACTATTTGGCAACGGCTCACTATGTAGCACCGGCTCACTATTTAGCACTGGCTCACTATTTAGCATCAGCTCACTATTTGGCACTGGCTCACTATTTAGCACCGGCTCACTATTTAGCACCGGCTCACTATTTGGCACCGGCTCACTATCTAGCACCGGCTCACTATTTGGCACCGGCTCACTATCTAGCACCAGCTCACTATTTGGCACCGGCTCACTATTTGGCACCGGCTCACTATTTAGCACCGGCTCACTATTTGGCACCGGCTCACAATTTAGCACCGGCTCACTATTTAGCACTGACTCACTATTTAGCACCAGCTCACTATTTGGCACTGGCTCTCTATTTAGCCACGGCTCACTATTTAGCACCGGCTCACTATTTGGCACTGGCTCACTACTTGGCAGCAGCTGATTATTTAGCACTGGCTGACTATTTGGCAGCAGCTCACTCTTTTGCACCGGCTCACTATTTGGCATTGGCTCACTATTTGGCACCAGCTCATTATTTAGCACTGGCGCACTATTTGGCACTGGCTCACTATTTGGCAGCAGCTAATTATTTAGCACTGGCTCACTATTTGGCACAGGCTCACTATTTGGCAGCAGCTCGCTATTTGGCACCTGCTCACTATTTGGCAACGGCTCACTATGTAGCACCGGCTCACTATTTAGCACTGGCTCACTATTTAGCATCAGCTCACTATTTGGCACTGGCTCACTATTTAGCACCGGCTCACTATTTGGCAACGGCTCACTATTTGGCAGTGGCTCACTATTTGGCAGCAACTGATTATTTAGCACTGGCTCACTATTTGGCAGCAGCTCACTATTTGGCACCTGCTCACTATTTAGCAGCAGCTCACTATGTAGCACTGGCTCACTATTTAGCACTGGCTCACTATTTGGCACTGGCTCACTATTTAGCACCGGCTCACTATTTAGCACCAGCTCACTATTTGGCACTGGCTCACTATTTAGCACCGGCTCACTATTTAGCACCAGCTCACTATTTGGCACCGGCTCACTATTTGGCAGTGGCTCACTATTTGGCAGCAGCTGATTATTTAGCACTGGCTCACTATTTGGCAGCAGCTCACTATTTGGCACCTGCTCACTATTTGGCAGCAGCTCACTATGTAGCACTGGCTCACTATTTAGCACCGGCTCACTATTTGGCACTGGCTCACTATTTAGCACCGGCTCACTATTTAGCACCAGCTCACTATTTGGCACTGGCTCACTATTTAGCACCGGATCACTATTTAGCACCAGCTCACTATTTGGCACTGGCTCACTATTTAGCACCGGCTCACTATTTAGCACCGGCTCACTATTTGGCACCGGCTCACTATTTGGCAACGGCTCACTATGTAGCACCGGCTCACTATTTAGCACTGGCTCACTATTTAGCATCAGCTCACTATTTGGCACTGGCTCACTATTTAGCACCGGCTCACTATTTGGCACCGGCTCACTATTTGGCAGTGGCTCACTATTTGGCAGCAACTGATTATTTAGCACTGGCTCACTATTTGGCAGCAGCTCACTATTTGGCACCTGCTCACTATTTAGCAGCAGCTCACTATGTAGCACTGGCTCACTATTTAGCACCGGCTCACTATTTGGCACTGGCTCACTATTTAGCACCGGCTCACTATTTAGCACCAGCTCACTATTTAGCACCAGCTCACTATTTGGCACTGGCTCACTATTTAGCACCGGCTCACTATTTGGCACCGGCTCACTATCTAGCACCGGCTCACTATCTAGCACCGGCTCACTATCTAGCACCGGCTCACTATTTGGCACCGGCTCACTATCTAGCACCAGCTCACTATTTGGCACCGGCTCACTATTTGGCACCGGCTCACTATTTGGCACCGGCTCACTATTTAGCACCGGCTCACTATTTGGCACCGGCTCACTATTTAGCACCGGCTCACTATTTAGCACTGACTCACTATTTAGCACCAGCTCACTATTTGGCACTGGCTCTCTATTTAGCACCGGCTCACTATTTGGCACCGGCTCACTATTTGGCACTGGCTCACTATTTGGCAGCAGCTGATTATTTAGCACTGGCTCACTATTTGGCAGCAGCTCACTCTTTTGCACCGGCTCACTATTTGGCATCGGCTCACTATTTGGCACCGGCTCATTATTTAGCACTGGCGCACTATTTGGCACTGGCTCACTATTTGGCAGCAGCTGATTATTTAGCACTGGCTCACTATTTGGCACAGGCTCACTATTTGGCAGCAGCTCGCTATTTGGCACCTGCTCACTATTTGGCAACGGCTCACTATGTAGCACTGGCTCACTATTTGGCAGCAGCTCACTATTTAGCACCGGATTACTATTTGGCACCGGCTCACTATTTAGCACCGGCTCACTATTTGGCACCGGCTCACTATTTAGCACCGGCTCACTATTTAGCACCAGCTCACTATTTGGCACTGGCTCACTATCTAGCACCGGCTCACTATTTGGCACCGGCTCACTATTTAGCACTGGCTCACTATTTGGCACCGGCTCACAATTTAGCACCGGCTCACTATTTAGCACCGGCTCACCATTTGGCAACGGGTCACTAATTGGCACCGGCTCACTATTTAGCACCAGCTCACTCTTTTTCACCGGCTCACTATTTGGCACCGACTCACCATTTGGCACCGGCTCAATATTTAGCACTGGCGCACTATTTGGCACTGGCTCACTATTTGGCAGCAGCTGATTATTTAGCACTGGCTCACTATTTGGCACAGGCTCACTATTTGGCAGCAGCTCGCTATTTGGCACCTGCTCACTATTTGGCAACGGCTCACTATGTAGCACTGGCTCACTATTTGGCACTGGCTCACTATTTGGCAGCAGCTCACTATTTAGCACCGGATCACTATTTGGCACCGGCTCACTATTTAGCACCGGCTCACTATTTGGCACTGGCTCACTATTTGGCACTGGCTCACAATTTAGCACCGGCTCATTATTTAGCACTGGCTCACTATTTAGCATCAGCTCACTATTTGGCACTGGCTCACTATTTAGCACCAGCTCACTATTTGGCACCGGCTCACTATTTGGCAGTGGCTCACTATTTGGCAGCAGCTGATTATTTAGCACTGGCTCACTATTTGGCAGCAGCTCACTATTTGGCACCTGCTCACTATTTGGCAGCAGCTCACTATGTAGCACTGGCTCACTATTTAGCACCGGCTCACTATTTGGCACTGGCTCACTATTTAGCACCGGCTCACTATTTAGCACCAGCTCACTATTTGGCACCGGCTCACTATTTAGCACCGGATCACTATCTGGCACCGGCTCACTATCTAGCACCGGCTCACTATTTGGCACCGGCTCACTATCTAGCACCAGCTCACTATTTGGCACCGGCTCACTATTTGGCACCGGCTCACTATTTAGCACCGGCTCACTATTTGGCACCGGCTCACAATTTAGCACCGGCTCACTATTTAGCACTGACTCACTATTTAGCACCAGCTCACTATTTGGCACTGGCTCTCTATTTAGCACCGGCTCGCTATTTAGCACCGGCTCACTATTTGGCACTGGCTCACTACTTGGCAGCAGCTGATTATTTAGCACCGGCTCACTATTTGGCAGCAGCTCACTCTTTTGCACCGGCTCACTATTTGGCATCGGCTCACTATTTGGCACCAGCTCATTATTTAGCACTGGCGCACTATTTGGCACTGGCTCACTATTTGGCAGCAGCTGATTATTTAGCACTGGCTCACTATTTGGCACAGGCTCACTATTTGGCAGCAGCTCACTATGTAGCACTGGCTCACTATTTAGCACCGGCTCACTATTTGGCACCGGCTCACTATTTAGCACCGGCTCACTATTTAGCACCAGCTCACTATTTGGCACTGGCTCACTATTTAGCACCGGCTCACTATTTAGCACCGGATCACTATTTGGCACCGGCTCACTATCTAGCATCGGCTCACTATTTGGCACCGGCTCGCTATCTAGCACCAGCTCACTATTTGGCACCGGCTCACTATTTGGCACCGGCTCACTATTTAGCACCGGCTCACTATTTGGCACTGGCTCACTATTTAGCACCGGCTCACTATTTGGCACCGGCTCACTATTTAGCACCGGCTCACTATTTAGCCAAGCTCACTATTTGGCACTGGCTCACTATTTAGCACCGGCTCACTATTTAGCACCGGCTTACTATTTGGCACCGGCTCACTATCTAGCACCGGCTTACTATTTGGCACTGACTCACTATTTGGCATCAGCTCACTATTTGGCACCGGCTCACTATTTGGCACCGGCTCACTATTTAGCACCGGCTCACTATTTGGCACCGGCTCACTATTTAGCACCGGCTCACTATTTAGCACCGGCTCACTATTTAGCACCGGCTCACTATTTGGCACCGGCTCACTATTTAGCACCGGCTCACTATTTAGCACCGGCTCACTATTTGGCACCGGCTCACTATTTAGCACTGGCTCACTATTTAGCACCGGCTCACTATTTAGCACCGGATCACTATTTGGCACCGGCTCACTATCTAGCATCGGCTCACTATTTGGCACCGGCTCGCTATCTAGCACCAGCTCACTATTTGGCACCGGCTCACTATTTGGCACCGGCTCACTATCTAGCATCGGCTCACTATTTGGCACCGGCTCGCTATCTAGCACCAGCTCACTATTTGGCACCGGCTCACTATTTGGCACCGGCTCACTATTTAGCACCGGCTCACTATTTAGCACTGGCTCACTATTTAGCACCGGCTCACTATTTGGCACCGGCTCACTATTTAGCACCGGCTCACTATTTAGCCAAGCTCACTATTTGGCACTGGCTCACTATTTAGCACTGGCTCACTATTTAGCACCGGCTTACTATTTGGCACCGGCTCACTATCTAGCACCGGCTTACTATTTGGCACTGACTCACTATTTGGCATCAGCTCACTATTTGGCACCGGCTCACTATTTGGCACCGGCTCACTATTTAGCACCGGCTCACTATTTGGCACCGGCTCACTATTTAGCACCGGCTCACTATTTAGCACCGGCTCACTATTTAGCACCGGCTCACTATTTAGCACCGGCTCACTATTTGGCACCGGCTCACTATTTAGCACCGGCTCACTATTTAGCACCGGCTCACTATTTAGCACCGGCTCACTATTTGGCACCGGCTCACTATTTAGCACTGGCTCACTATTTAGCACCGGCTCACTATTTAGCACCGGATCACTATTTGGCACCGGCTCACTATCTAGCATCGGCTCACTATTTGGCACCGGCTCGCTATCTAGCACCAGCTCACTATTTGGCACCGGCTCACTATTTGGCACCGGCTCACTATTTAGCACCGGCTCACTATTTAGCACCGGCTCACTATTTAGCCAAGCTCACTATTTGGCACCGGCTCACTATTTAGCACCGGCTCACTATTTAGCACCGGCTCACTATTTGGCACCGGCTCACTATTTGGCACTGGCTCACTATTTAGCACTGGCTCACTATTTGGCAATGGCTCACTATTTGGCACCGGCTCACTATTTAGCACCGACTCACTATTTAGCACCGGCTCACTATTTGGCACCGGCTCACTATTTAGCACCGGCTCACTATTTAGCACCGGCTCACTATTTAGCACCGGCTCACTATTTAGCACCAGCTCACTATTTAGCACCGGCTCACTATTTAGCACCAGCTCACTATTTGGCACTGGCTCACTATTTAGCACCGGCTCACTATTTAGCACCGGATCACTATTTGGCACCGGCTCACTATCTAGCATCGGCTCACTATTTGGCACCGGCTCGCTATTTAGCACCAGCTCACTATTTGGCACCGGCTCACTATTTGGCACCGGCTCACTATTTGGCACCGGCTCACTATTTAGCACCGGCTCACTATTTGGCACTGGCTCACTATTTAGCACCGGCTCACTATTTGGCACCGGCTCACTATTTAGCACCGGCTCACTATTTAGCCAAGCTCACTATTTGGCACTGGCTCACTATTTAGCACTGGCTCACTATTTAGCACCGGCTTACTATTTGGCACCGGCTCACTATCTAGCACCGGCTTACTATTTGGCACTGACTCACTATTTAGCATCAGCTCACTATTTGGCACCGGCTCACTATTTGGCACCAGCTCACGATTTAGCACCGGCTCACTATTTGGCACCAGCTCACTATTTAGCACCGGCTCACTATTTGGCACCGGCTCACTATTTAGCACCGGCTCACTATTTGGCACCGGCTCACTATTTAGCACCGGTTCACTATTTAGCACCGGCTCACTATTTAGCACTGGCTCACTATTTAGCACTGGCTCACTATTTGGCACTGGCTGACTATTTGGCACCGGCTCACTATTTAGCACAGACTCACTATTTTGCACCGGCTCACTATTTAGCACTGGCTCACTATTTGGCAGCAGCTGATTATTTAGCACTGGCTCACTATTTGGCAGCAGCTCACTATTTGGCACCTGCTCACTATTTGGCAGCGGCTCACTATGTAGCACTGGCTCACTATTTAGCACCGGCTCACTATTTGGCACCGGCTCACTATTTAGCACCGGCTCACTATTTGGCACCGGCTCACTATTTAGCATCGGCTCACTATTTAGCACCAGCTCACTATTTGGCACTGGCTCACTATTTAACACCGGCTCACTATTTAGCACCGGCTTACTATTTGGCACCGGCTCACTATCTAGCACCGGCTTACTATTTGGCACTGGCTGACTATTTGGCACCGGCTCACTATTTACCACCGGCTCACTATTTAGCCAAGCTCACTATTTGGCACTGGCTCACTATTTAGCACTGGCTCACTATTTGGCAGCAGCTGATTATTTAGCACTGGCTCACTATTTGGCAGCAGCTCACTATTTGGCACCTGCTCACTATTTGGCAGCGGCTCACTATGTAGCACTGGCTCACTATTTAGCACCGGCTCACTATTTGGCACCGGCTCACTATTTAGCATCAGCTCACTATTTGGCACCGGCTCACTATTTGGCACCAGCTCACTATTTAGCACCGGCTCACTATGTGGCACCGGCTCACTATTTAGCACCGGCTCACTATTTAGCACCGGCTCACTATTTGGCACCGGCTCACTATTTGGCACTGGCTCACTATTTAGCACCGGCTCACTATTTGGCACCGGCTCACTATTTACCACCGGCTCACTATTTAGCCAAGCTCACTATTTGGCACTGGCTCACTATTTAGCACTGGCTCACTATTTAGCACGGGCTCACTATTTAGCACGGGCTTACTATTTGGCACCGGCTCACTATCTAGCACCGGCTTACTATTTGGCACTGACTCACTATTTAGCATCAGCTCACTATTTGGCACCGGCTCACTATTTGGCACCAGCTCACGATTTAGCACCGGCTCACTATTTGGCACCAGCTCACTATTTAGCACCGGCTCACTATTTGGCACCGGCTCACTATTTAGCACCGGCTCACTATTTAGCACCGGCTCACTATTTGGCACCGGCTCACTATTTAGCACCGGTTCACTATTTAGCACCGGCTCACTATTTAGCACTGGCTCACTATTTAGCACTGGCTCACTATTTGGCACTGGCTGACTATTTGGCACCGGCTCACTATTTAGCACCGACTCACTATTTAGCACCGGCTCACTATTTAGCACCGGCTCACTATTTAGCACTGGCTCACTATTTGGCACTGGCTGACTATTTGGCACTGGCTGACTATTTGGCACCGGCTCACTATTTAGCACCGACTCACTATTTTGCACCGGCTCACTATTTAGCACTGGCTCACTATTTGGCAGCAGCTGATTATTTAGCACTGGCTCACTATTTGGCAGCAGCTCACTATTTGGCACCTGCTCACTATTTGGCAGCGGCTCACTATGTAGCACTGGCTCACTATTTAGCACCGGCTCACTATTTGGCACCGGCTCACTATTTAGCACCGGCTCACTATTTGGCACCGGCTCACTATTTAGCATCGGCTCACTATTTAGCACCAGCTCACTATTTGGCACTGGCTCACTATTTAACACCGGCTCACTATTTAGCACCGGCTTACTATTTGGCACCGGCTCACTATCTAGCACCGGCTTACTATTTGGCACTGACTCACTATTTAGCATCAGCTCACTATTTGGCACCGGCTCACTATTTGGCACCAGCTCACTATTTAGCACCGGCTCACTATTTGGCACCGGCTCACTATTTAGCACCGGCTCACTATTTAGCACCGGCTCACTATTTGGCACCGGCTCACTATTTAGCACTGGCTCATTATTTAGCACTGGCTCACTATTTGGCCTGGCCCACTATTTGGCACCGGCTCACTATTTAGCACCGACTCACTATTTGGCACCGGCTCACTATTTAGCACAGGCTCAATATTTCGCACTGGCTCACTATTTGGCAACTGCTCACTATTTAGCAGTTGCGGGTCTGTGTCTGTGTTCTATCGTCCCAAGCAGGGAAGCCCATCACGGTGGTGATTGGTCTACCCTGCGTTTTTGCTGGAAGGGGGTTGTGTTGGACTTGGCCCTTCTGGCAGGTTCACCCCTAAAACTTTATGCTTTTCATGGTGACCTAGTGGCAGTGATTTTTGATTCTGTGCACTTTTATTGTGTCCCAGTGGAAAGTGCGTGAGCACTCTGAGTGCATGTGGTGACATTGACCTGCCCTCCCATAGGAATGCATGGGGAATGTATGTGTCCCTTGTAGTTCCTGATGTGTGGGGAGTGCAGGCTCGAGTTTGGTATGTGCGGATTCGTGTGATTAAATGCTGCGCAATGATGTATGCGGCGTGAAAGTGCCACTTCTAGAAGTTGGCATGTTTGTGTAGTTTTTGTCTGGCTTATGATTGGCTGGAGCTGGCTAGTGAGCCTGGCTCCAAGAGTCATGATGGGTCTGCCCCGGTGGTGAGTGTTGAGATTAGCATGAGTGATGTGAGGGAGGAGTACACCTGGGACCTGAATAGGGCTGGGCTTTCTCCACACAATGCTGTCTCCGCCCCCTGTGGTGCGTCTAATGTCCCTAGCCTGGCCAGTGAAAGGAAAGGGTGGCTGAGGAAAATAAAGTGCTCCAAAACCAGCCCTGACTGGTTTTTCCCCCACCCTGCACCCTGATACAAATGATTTTCTAGTATTAGAAGGGGCTGTGTCCCCTTCCAAAATGTTCTCTTCTTGAATCCTTTCCAGAGGGGGGCTGCTGCTGCTGGGCACCAGGAGGACCGCCACTGGGGATTGCCTCCCTGCCTAGGAGGACCCTGTGAGTTGGCACCTGGGCCCAGCCCTGCCCCCACCTCCTGAAGTACTTTTTGCTGGACTCTGGGGCATCCTAGCACTGCGGAGTGCTGTGCCCCTACCTCCTTATTGTTGTAGCACCTGGGGGCACTCAGCAGGCAGCTCTGTGTGATTGCCAGCCTGCCTCAGGGGATTCCCCGGCATGGGGATCTCCCCTCTGTGGTGCAATTTGCGGCGCGGGTGCCCACCCCACTTTGCCTGCTGCTTATTGCCCCAGATCTTTGGTTTCATTGACCTATTGCCGCCACATAGAGGGAGCCTACCCCTCTTGTGCCTAGGTGACAAGAATCATCGCTGCTGGCCCGGAGATCGCCTCAAAGGCGCTGGGCCAGCCTCCCGACCAAAGGCCACGCTGCTATTGGTGGCCCCCAATAAAAGCAAGCCAGGCAAGCAGTAGCGTGACGTGGGTAGGGCCTCAAGCAAACTGGAAGCCGACGGGAGCCCACCCCGCGCTCCGGTGCAAGGAGGTGAGGGGAGGCATCCTTGGTGCCGAGGGAGGATGGGAGCCCACCCTGCCTCCCAGGACGTCCCCGCCCCAGGAGCAGACCCAGCACGACCGGAGGAGCCAAGAGGGAGTCCCCCGGCCGCCAGCGGAGGAGACTCCTGTGTGCAGCTGTTTCCTGCCACCGCGAGACAGGGGACCCCAGGAGGCCGGGTGAATGCGGGCGTCGGGAAGCGGGGCACCAGTGTTCTTGGAAGGCCCCATGGGGGCCCGGGCATATTCCTGAAGTGGCCCCGGAAGGCAGCGGGCCGCTCCCCCTTTAACTCCAGCATCTCAGGGACAATTTGTGCATCTTGAGTCCCCGAGCGGGACTCCTACGACCTCCGGGGGCATTTTGGTTGTTTTGAGTCCCCCAGAGAGGGGGGGCTCCAACCACGGGGCAAGTTGCTTCTTGAACCCACGAGGGGCTCAAGGGGCATTTCTCTCGAGCCGCAGAGGCTCAAAGCAGCATTCCTTTTCTTTAGAGCCCGAGAGGCTCTTGGCAGCATATCTTTACTTCGAGTCCCCCAATAGGGACTCCGACATCCATGGGGGCATTCTTTTTGGTTGGTAGAGCGGCCCGGAACGCAGCGGGCCGCTCCCACCGTGCCCCACATTTTGTTCTTGGGCCCAGCGAGGCTCACGGGACCACAAGTGTTTTGGTGGTCAGAGCCTGCCAGGCTCTCTGCTACAGCTGCCCAGCACTTAGTGAGCAGCTGCTCCATTTAGGCCCCCTGACATTGGGACACAGGGCATTTCAGCCCCAGAGAGGCCAGTTGGCCTAGGGACAGTCACAGGTTGTGGCTCGTGTAATTTCTGCGCAATTGTCCTGTGCTGCACCTCTGAATGTGTTTTTAATGCGTCATGTGCTTTCCCCTACCCCTCTGAATGTTGTGATGCATCATGTGTAATGTTCTTATGCTTATCCCCCTAAATGCTTTGTGATACTTAAGTGGTTGTTCTCCTAGTACAGGTGTTGCTAGTGAGGTCCTGGTTCCCTGCGTGATATTTTCCTATGGTGGTTAGGGTTGCGTAGGTGGTACTTACCTCTTACAAGTGATTACTGGTTGTGTGCTCTATTTTCTATTTTTGTGCTACAGTAATTGTCATTCTATGTTCTATAAAGTGCTATTACTACAAGTATTCTAAGTCTAATATTGCCTATACCTGACAGTGGTCCATGTGGCCCTGTCCTGTACATATATCCCCGCTAAATTCTGCCCGTGCCTGTTGGCACATTGTAAAGTGTGCGTTTTTATCTAATGTGTTTGGTACAATACAAAGGCTATTTTTATATATACTTCAGACAACAAGAGAAAGAGGGAAAAAGGCACTCTTAGTCCCCCAGGGAGTTATATTCAAAAACAAAAGAAGAGTAACTGTTTATAAACAAACTGAAAGAAACACACAATTGTTTTGAGAAGGACCCTCACTCTCCAACCTGGTTGGAGACATGCTTCATCATTGGGTCCCCACCGGATCAGCCGAATGCCGTTCCAGTTTGCTACGATGCCTGCAATTGCAGCAGATCAGGTTGTGATTTTGTGCAAGTGAAGTGGTGCAAATTTAAAAATTAACCAAATGTACCCTGAAAAACGCTTTATTTTGGGTAATGTGGGTACTAATAAAACCAGGTGACGGATCAATACCAACTGAACAATGGGGCTGGAAGATCCGATAGAATCTAAAAAATGGTCGACATGAACATGTTTCAGCTTGTATTAGCACATTATGCTAAGCATTCATTAGGACCTTGTGGATAGTGAGACCATGGCGGTATACGCGCGCTAAGGTGTACCCTAAACTATGGTCGTGTGTAAAAAAACTCACAGAATATTTGGAGCCAGACGAGCATAACTAGGCGCCAGGTGGAGTCCCGAAACTTTGGAAAACTTCCAGTCGGGCCTCCGGTCTGTGCTCCATGAAGTAACTTCTGTACTTGATCCAAGTTATCAGCGGTCTAATAAATGCCGAGATCACTGTTCATGGTAAAACCGTGAGTTTTTTTACACACAACCATAAGTTAGTGTACGCCTTAGCGCGCGTATACAGCCATGGTCTCACTATCCACAAGGTCCTGATGAATGCTTAGCATAATGTGCTAATACAAGCTGAAACATGTTCATGTCGACCATTTTTTAGATTCTATCGGATCTTCCAGCCCCATAGTTCAGTTGGTATTGATCCGCCAACTGGTTTTATTAGTACCCACATTACCCAAAATAAAGCGTTATTCAGGGTACATTTGGTTACTTTTTAAATTTGCACCACTTCACTTGCACAAAATCACAACCTGCTCCGCTGCAATTGCAGGTGTCGTAGCACACCGGAACGGCATTCGGCTGATCCGGTGGGGACCCAATGATGAAGCATGTCTTCAACCAGGTTGGAGAGTGAGGGTCCTTCTCAAAACAATTGTGTGTTTCTTCCAGTTTGTTTATAAACAGTCACTCTTCTGTTGTTTTTGATTTTTGTGTGGAGTTTCCTTTGTGGTGGGCCTTGGGTGTTGTTGCTGGGTGCGCGTGCAAACACTTAACCTACATCGCTTCCGGGATAAGCCTTACTGCTCGTGCCACGTTGCCTAGAGTGTGAGCAGGGGTTATCTTTGGCATGTAACTCCCTTTCCCTGACATAGGACTGGTGGTTTCTGCCTGGCTTTGGCACAAGCCTTAGCCAACTGGAAATCCCATTTCTAACAATACATATTCACAGTATATGATCCCATGTCACTATTTGGCACCGAATCACTATTAAGCACCGGCTCACTATTTGGCACCGGCTCACTCTTTGGCACCTGCTCACTATTTGGCACCGGCTCACTATTTGGCACCAGCTCACTATTTAGCACCAGCTCACTATTTTCACTGGCTCACTATTTAGCACCGGCTCACCATTTGGCAACGGGTTACTATTTGGCAACGCCTCACTATTTAGCACCAGCTCACTCTTTTGCACCAGCTCACTATTTTCACCGGCTCACTATTTAGCACCGGCTCACCATTTGGCAACGGGTCACTATTTGGCACCGGCTCACTATTTAGCACCAGCTCACTCTTTTGCACCGGCTCACTATTTGGCACCGGCTCAATATTTAGCACTGGCGCACTATTTGGCACTGGCTCACTATTTGGCAGCAGCTGATTATTTAGCACTGGCTCACTATTTGGCACAGGCTCACTATTTGGCAGCAGCTCGCTATTTGGCAGCTGTTCACTATTTGGCAACGGCTCACTATTTAGCACCGAATCACTATTTGGCAGCAGCTCACTATTTAGCACCGGATCACTATTTGGCACCGGCTCACTATTTAGCACCGGCTCACTCTTTGGCACCTGCTCACTATTTAGCACCGGCTCACTCTTTGGCACCTGCTCACTATTTGGCACCGGCTCACTATTTGGCACCAGCTCACTATTTAGCACCAGCTCACTATTTTCACCGGCTCACTATTTAGCACCGGCTCACCATTTGGCAACGGGTCACTATTTGGCACCGGCTCACTATTTAGCACCAGCTCACTCTTTTGCACCGGCTCACTATTTGGCACCGGCTCACTATTTGGCACCGGCTCAATATTTAGCACTGGCGCACTATTTGGCACTGGCTCACTATTTGGCAGCAGCTGATTATTTAGCACTGGCTCACTATTTGGCACAGGCTCACTATTTGGCAGCAGCTCGCTATTTGGCACCTGTTCACTATTTGGCAACAGCTCACTATTTAGCACCGAATCACTATTTGGCAGCAGCTCACTATTTAGCACCGGATCACTATTTGGCACCGGCTCACTATTTAGCACCGGCTCACTATTTGGCACCGGCTCACTATTTAGCACCGGCTCACTATTTAGCACCAGCTCACTATTTGGCACTGGCTCACTATTTAGCACCGGCTCACTATTTGGCACTGGCTCACTTTTTGGCAGCAACTGATTATTTAGCACTGGCTCACTATTTGGCAGCAGCTCAATATTTGGCACCTGCTCACTATTTGGCAGCGGCTCACTATGTAGCACTGGCTCACTATTTAGCACCGGCTCACTATTTGGTACCGGCTTACTATTTGGCACCGGCTCACTATTTGGCAGCAGCTGATTATTTAGCACTGGCTCACTATTTGGCACAGGCTCACTATTTGGCAGCAGCTCGCTAATTGGCACCTGCTCACTATTTGGCAACGGCTCACTATGTAGCACTGGCTCACTATTTGGCACTGGCTCACTATTTGGCACTGGCTCACTATTTGGCAGCAGCTCACTATTTAGCACTGAATCACTATTTGGCACCGGCTCACTATTTAGCACTGGCTCACTATTTAGCACCAGCTCACTATTTGGCACTGGCTCACTATTTAGCACCGGCTCACTATTTAGCACCGGCTCACTATTTGGCACCCCCTCACTATTTGGCACCGGCTCACTATTTGGCCCCAGCTCACTATTTAGCACCGGATCAGTATTTGGCACCAGCTCACTATTTAGCACCGGCTCACTATTTGGCACCGGCTCACTATTTGGCACCAGCACACTATTTGGCACCAGCTCACTATTTAGCACCGGATCAGTATTTGGCACCGGCTCACTATTTAGCACCGGCTCACTATTTGGCACTGGCTCACTATTTAGCACCGGCTCACTATTTGGCACTAGCTCACTATTTGGCACCGGCTCACTATTGAGCACCGGCTGACTATTTGGCACCGGCTCACTATTTAGCAGCGGCTCACTATTTGGCATCGGCTCACTATTTGGCACCGGCTCACTATTTGGCACTAACTATTTGGCAGCAGCTCACTATTTAGCACCGGCTCACTATTTGGCACCGGCTCACTATTTAGCACCGGCTCACTATTTAGCACTGGCTTACTATTTAGCACCGGCTCACTATTTGGCACCGGCTTACTATTTGGCACCGGCTCACTATTTGGCAGCAGCTGATTATTTAGCACTGGCTCACTATTTGGCACAGGCTCACTATTTGGCAGCAGCTCGCTATTTGGCACCTGCTCACTATTTGGCAACGGCTCACTATGTAGCACTGGCTCACTATTTGGCACTGGCTCACTATTTGGCACTGGCTCACTATTTGGCAGCAGCTCACTATTTAGCACCGAATCACTATTTGGCACCGGCTCACTATTTAGCACTGGCTCACTATTTAGCACCAGCTCACTATTTGGCACTGGCTCACTATTTAGCACCGGCTCACTATTTAGCACCGGCTCACTATTTGGCACCGGCTCACTATTTGGCACCGGCTCACTATTTGGCCCCAGCTCACTATTTAGCACCGGATCAGTATTTGGCACCAGCTCACTATTTAGCACCGGCTCACTATTTGGCACCGGCTCACTATTTGGCACCAGCTCACTATTTGGCACCAGCTCACTATTTAGCACCGGATCAGTATTTGGCACCGGCTCACTATTTAGCACCGGCTCACTATTTGGCACTGGCTCACTATTTAGCACCGGCTCACTATTTGGCACTAGCTCACTATTTGGCACCGGCTCACTATTTATCACCGGCTAACTATTTGGCACTGGCTCACTATTTAGCAGCAGCTCACTATTTGGCAGCGGCTCACTATTTGGCACCGGCTCACTATTTGGCACTGGCTAACTCTTTGGCAGCAGCTCGCTATTTAGCACCGGCTCACTATTTGGCACTGGCTCACTATTTAGCACCGGCTCACTATTTAGCACCAGCTCACTATTTGGCACTGGCTCACTATTTAGCACCGGCTCACTATTTGGCACTGGCTCACTATTTAGCACCGGCTCACTATTTGGCACTGGCTCACTATTTAGCACCGGCTCACTATTTAGCACCGGCTCACTATTTGGCACTAGCTCACTATTTAGCAGCGGCTCACTATTTGGCACTAGCTCACTATTTGGCACCGGCTCACTATTTAGCACCGGCTCACTATTTGGCACCGGCTCACTATTTAGCAGCGGCTCACTATTTGGCACCGGCTCATTAGTTGGCACCGGCTCACTATTTGGCACCGGCTCACTATTTAGCACCGGCTCACTATTTAGCACCGGCTCACTATTTAGCACCGGCTCACTATTTGGCACCGGCTCACTATGTAGCACCGGCTCACTATTTAGCACCGGCTCACTATTTGGCACTGGCTCACTATTTAACACCGGCTGACTATTTAGCACTAGCTCACTATTTGGCACCGGCTCACTATTTATCACCGGCTAACTATTTGGCACTGGCTCACTATTTAGCAGCGGCTCACTATTTGGCAGCGGCTCACTATTTGGCACCGGCTCACTATTTGGCACTGGCTAACTATTTGGCAGCAGCTCTCTATGTAGCACCGGCTCACTATTTGGCACCGCTCACTATTTAGCACCGGCTCAATATTTGGCACCGGCTCACTATTTGGCACCGGCTCACTATTTAACACCGGCTCACTATTTAGCACCAGCTCACTATTTGGCACTGGCTCACTATTTAGCACCGCCTCACTATTTGGCACAGGCTAACTATTTGGCACCAGCTCACTATTTAGCACCGGCTCACTATTTAGCACCAGCTCACTATTTGGCACCGCTTCACTATTTAGCACCGGCTCACTATTTGGCACCAGCTCACTATTTGGCACCGGCTCCCTATTTGGCACCGGCTCCCTATTTGGCACCGGCTCACTATTTAGCACCGGCTCACTATTTAGCACCAGCTCACTATTTGGCACTAGCTCACTATTTAGCACCGGCTCTCTATTTGGCACCAGCTCACTATTTGGCACTGGCTCACTATTTAGCACCGGCTAACTATTTGGCACCAGCTCACTATTTAGCAGCGGCTCACTATTTGGCACCGGCTCACTATTTGGCACTGGCTCATTATTTAGCACTGGCTCACTATTTGGCACTGACTAACTATTTGGCAGCAGCTCACTATTTGGCACCGGCTCACTATTTAGCACCGACTCACTATTTGGCACCGGCTAACTATTTAGCACAGGCTCAATATTTGGCACTAGCTCACTATTTGGCAACTGCTCACTATTTAGCAGTTGCGGGCCTGTGTCTGTGTTCTATCGCCCCAAGCAGGGAAGCCCATCACGGTGGTGATTGGTCTACCCTGCATTTTTGCTGGAAGGGGGTTGTGTTGGACTTGGCCCTTCTGGCAGGTTCACCCCTAAAACTTTATGCTTTTCATGGTGACCTAGTGGCAGTGATTTTTGGCTTCTGTGCACTTTTATTGTGTCCCAGTGGAAAGTGCGTGAGCACTCTGAGTGCATGTGGTGACATTGACCTGCCCTCCCATAGGAATGCATGGGGAATGTATGTGTCCCTTGTAGTTCCTGATGTGTGGGGAGTGCAGGCTCGAGTTTGGTATGTGCGATTCGTGTGATTAAATGCTGCGCAATGATGTATGCGGCGTGAAAGTGCCACTTCTAGAAGTTGGCATGTTTGTGTAGTTTTTGTCTGGCTTGTGATTGGCTGGAGCTGGCTAGTGAGCCTGGCTCCAAGAGTCATGATGGGTCTGCCCCGGTGGTGAGTGTTGAGATTAGCATGAGTGATGTGAGGGAGGAGTACACCTGGGACCTGAATAGGGCTGGGCTTTCTCCACACAATGCTGTCTCCGCCCCCTGTGGTGCGTCTAATGTCCCTAGCCTGGCCAGTGAAAGGAAAGGGTGGCTGAGGAAAATAAAGTGCTCCAAAACCAGCCCTGACTGGTTTTTCCCCCACCCTGCACCCTGATACAAAGGATTTTCTAGTATTAGAAGGGGCTGTGTCCCCTTCCAAAATGTTCTCTTCTTGAATCCTTTCCAGAGGGGGGCTGCTGCTGCTGGGCACCAGGAGGACCGCCACTGGGGATTGCCTCCCTGCCTAGGAGGACCCTGTGAGCTGGCACCTGGGCCCAGCCCTGCCCCCACCTCCTGAAGTACTTTTTGCTGGACTCTGGGGCATCCTAGCACTGCGGAGTGCTGTGCCCCTACCTCCTTATTGTTGTAGCACCTGGGGGGACTCAGCAGGCAGCTCTGTGTGATTGCCAGCCTGCCTCAGGGGATTCCCCGGCATGGGGATCTCCCCTCTGTGGTGTAATTTGCGGCGCGGGTGCCCACCCCACTTTGCCTGCTGCTTATTGCCCCAGATCTTTGGTTTCATTGACCTATTGCCGCCACATAGAGGGAGCCTACCCCTCTTGTGCCTAGGTGACAAGAATCATCGCCGCTGGCCCGGAGATCGCCTCAAAGGCACTGGGCCAGCCTCCCGACCAAAGGCCACGCTGCTATTGGTGGCCCCCAATAAAAGCAAGCCAGGCAAGCAGTAGCGTGACGTGGGTAGGGCCTCAAGCAAACTGGAAGCCGACGGGAGCCCACCCCGCGCTCCGGTGCAAAGAGGTGAGGGGAGGCATCCTTGGTGCCGAGGGAGGATGGGAGCCCACCCTGCCTCCCAGGGCGTCCCCGCCCCAGGAGCAGACCCAGCACGACCGGAGGAGCCAAGAGGGAGTCCCCCGGCCGCCAGCGGAGGAGAGTCCCGTGTGCAGCTGTTTCCTGCCACCGCGAGACAGGGGACCCCAGGAGGCCCGGTGAATGCGGGCGTCGGGAAGCGGGGGCACCAGTGTTCTTGGAAGGCCCCATGGGGGCCCGGGCATATTCCTGAAGTGGCCCCGGAAGGCAGCGGGCCGCTCCCCCTTTAACTCCAGCATCTCAGGGACAATTTGTGCATCTTGAGTCCCCGAGCGGGACTCCTACGACCTCCGGGGGCATTTTGGTTGTTTTGAGTCCCCCAGAGAGGGGGGGCTCCAACCACGGGGCAAGTTGCTTCTTGAACCCACGAGGGGCTCAAGGGGCATTTCTCTCGAGCCGCAGAGGCTCAAAGCAGCATTCCTTTTCTTTAGAGCCCGAGAGGCTCTTGGCAGCATATCTTTACTTCGAGTCCCCCAATAGGGACTCCGACATCCATGGGGGCATTCTTATTGGTTGGTAGAGCGGCCCGGAACGCAGCGGGCCGCTCCCACCGTGCCCCACATTTTGTTCTTGGGCCCAGCAAGGCTCACGGGACCTCAAGTGTTTTGGTGGTCAGAGCCTGCCAGGCTCTCTGCTACAGCTGCCCAGCACTTAGTGGGCAGCTGCTCCATTTAGGCCCCCTGACATTGGGACACAGGGCATTTCAGCCCCAGAGAGGCCAGTTGGCCTAGGGACAGTCACAGGTTGTGGCTCGTGTAATTTCTGCGCAATTGTCCTGTGCTGCACCTCTGAATGTGTTTTTAATGCGTCATGTGCTTTCCCCTACCCCTCTGAATGTTGTTATGCATCATGTGTAATGTTCTTATGCTTATCCCCCTAAATGCTTTGTGATACTTAAGTGGTTGTTCTCCTAGTACAGGTGTTGCTAGTGAGGTCCTGGTTCCCTGCGTGATATTTTCCTATGGTGGTTAGGGTTGCGTAGGTGGTACTTACCTCTTAGAAGTGATTACTGGTTGTGTGCTCTATTTTCTATTTTTGTGCTACAGTAATTGTCATTCTATGTTCTATAAAGTGCTATTTCTACAAGTATTCTAAGTCTAATATTGCCTATACCTGACAGTGGTCCATGTGGCCCTGTCCTGTACATATATCCCCGCTAAATTCTGCCCGTGCCTGTTGGCACATTGTAAAGTGTGCGTTTTTATCTAATGTGTTTGGTACAATACAAAGGCTATTTTTATATATACTTCAGACAACAAGAGAAAGAGGGAAAAAGGCACTCTTAGTCCCCCAGGGAGTTATATTCAAAAACAAAAGAAGAGTAACTGTTTATAAACAAACTGAAAGAAACACACAATTGTTTTGAGAAGGACCCTCACTCTCCAACCTGGTTGGAGACATGCTTCATCATTGGGTCCCCACCGGATCAGCCGAATGCCGTTCCAGTTTGCTACGATGCCTGCAATTGCAGCAGATCAGGTTGTGATTTTGTGCAAGTGAAGTGGTGCAAATTTAAAAAGTAACCAAATGTACCCTGAAAAACGCTTTATTTTGGGTAATGTGGATACTAATAAAACCAGGTGACGGATCAATACCAACTGAACAATGGGGCTGGAAGATCCGATAGAATCTAAAAAATGGTCGACATGAACATGTTTCAGCTTGTATTAGCACATTATGCTAAGCATTCATTAGGACCTTGTGGATAGTGAGACCATGGCGGTATACGCGCGCTAAGGTGTACCCTAAACTATGGTCGTGTGTAAAAAAACTCACAGAATATTTGGAGCCAGACGAGCATAACTAGGCGCCAGGTGGAGTCCCGAAACTTTGGAAAACTTCCAGTCGGGCCTCCGGTCTGTGCTCCATGAAGTAACTTCTGTAATTGATCCAAGTTATCAGCGGTCTAATAAATGCCGAGATCACTGTTCATGGTAAAACCGTGAGTTTTTTTACACACAACCATAAGTTAGTGTACGCCTTAGCGCGCGTATACAGCCATGGTCTCACTATCCACAAGGTCCTGATGAATGCTTAGCGTAATGTGCTAATACAAGCTGAAACATGTTTATGTCGACCATTTTTTAGATTCTATCGGATCTTCCAGCCCCATAGTTCAGTTGGTATTGATCCGTCAACTGGTTTTATTAGTACCCACATTACCCAAAATAAAGCGTTTTTCAGGGTACATTTGGTTACTTTTTAAATTTGCACCACTTCACTTGCACAAAATCACAACCTGCTCCGCTGCAATTGCAGGTGTCGTAGCACACCGGAACGGCATTCGGCTGATCCGGTGGGGACCCAATGATGAAGCATGTCTTCAACCAGGTTGGAGAGTGAGGGTCCTTCTCAAAACAATTGTGTGTTTCTTCCAGTTTGTTTATAAACAGTCACTCTTCTGTTGTTTTTGATTTTTTTTATATATAACCTTGTGTGGAGTTTCCTTTGTGGTGGGCCTTGGCTGTTGTTGCTGGGTGCGCGTGCAAACACTTAACCTACATCGCTTCCAGGATAAGCCTTACTGCTCGCGCCACGTTGCCTAGAGAGTGAGCAGGGGTTATCTTTGGCATGTAACTCCCTTTCCCTGACATAGGACTGGTGGTTTCTGCCTGGCTTTGGCACAAGCCTTAGCCAACCGGAAATCCCATTTCTAACAATACATATTCACAGTATATGATCCCATGTCACTATTTGGCACCGAATCACTATTAAGCACCGGCTCACTATTTGGCACCGGCTCACTCTTTGGCACCTGCTCACTATTTGGCACCGGCTCACTATTTGGCACCAGCTCACTATTTAGCACCAGCTCACTATTTTCACCGGCTCACTATTTAGCACCGGCTCACCATTTGGCAACGGGTCACTATTTGGCACCGGCTCACTATTTAGCACCAGCTCACTCTTTTGCACTGGCTCACTATTTGGCACCGGCTCACTATTTGGCACCGGCTCAATATTTAGCACTGGCGCTCTATTTGGCACTGGCTCACTATTTGGCAGCAGCTGATTATTTAGCACTGGCTCACTATTTGGCACAGGCTCACTATTTGGCAGCAGCTCGCTATTTGGCACCTGCTCACTATTTGGCAACGGCTCACTATTTAGCACCGAATCACTATTTGGCAGCAGCTCACTATTCAGCACCGGATCACTATTTGGCACCGGCTCACTATTTAGTACCGGCTCACTATTTGGCACCGGCTCACTATTTAGCACCGGCTCACTATTTAGCACCAGCTCACTATTTGGCACTGGCTCACTATTTAGCACCGGCTCACTATTTGGCACCGGCTCACTATTTGGCACTGGCTCACTTTTTGGCAGCAACTGATTATTTAGCACTGGCTCACTATTTGGCAGCAGCTCAATATTTGGCACCTGCTCACTATTTGGCAGCGGCTTACTATTTGGCACCGGCTCACTATTTGGCAGCAGCTGATTATTTAGCACTGGCTCACTATTTGGCACAGGCTCACTATTTGGCAGCAGCTCGCTATTTGGCACCTGCTCACTATTTGGCAATGGCTCACTATGTAGCACTGGCTCACTATTTGGCACTGGCTCACTATTTGGCAGCAGCTCACTATTTAGCACCGAATCACTATTTGGCACCGGCTCACTATTTAGCACCGGCTCACTATTTAGCACCAGCTCACTATTTGGCACTGGCTCACTATTTAGCACCGGCTCACTATTTAGCACCGGCTCACTATTTGGCACCGGCTCACTATCTAGCACCGGCTGACTATTTGGCAGCGGCTCACTATCTAGCACCAGCTCACTATTTGGCACCGGCTCACTATTTGGCACCGTCTCACTATTTAGCATCGGCTCACTATTTGGCACTGGCTCACAATTTAGCACCGGCTCACTATTTAGCACTGGCTCACTATTTAGCATCAGCTCACTATTTGGCACTGGCTCACTATTTAGCACCGGCTCACTATTTGGCACCGGCTCACTATTTGGCACCGGCTCACTATTTGGCCCCAGCTCACTATTTAGCACCGGATCAGTATTTGGCACCAGCTCACTATTTAGCACCGGCTCACTATTTGGAACCGGCTCACTATTTGGCACCAGCTCACTATTTTGCACCAGCTCACTATTTAGCACCGGATCAGTATTTGGCACCGTCTCACTATTTAGCACCGGCTCACTATTTGGCACTGGCTCACTATTTAGCACCGGCTCACTATTTGGCACTAGCTCACTATTTGGCACCGGCTCACTATTTAGCACCGGCTGACTATTTGTCACCGGCTCACTATTTAGCAGCGGCTCACTATTTGGCACCGGCTCACTATTTGGCACCGGCTCACTATTTGGCACTAACTATTTGGCAGCAGCTCACTATTTAGCACCGGCTCACTATTTGGCACCGGCTCACTATTTAGCACCGGCTCACTATTTAGCACCGGCTCACTATTTAGCACCGGCTCACTATTTGGCACCGGCTCACTATGTAGCACCGGCTCACTATTTAGCACCGGCTCACTATTTAACACCGGCTCACTATTTAGCACTAGCTCACTATTTGGCACCGGCTCACTATTTATCACCGGCTGACTATTTGGCACTGGCTCTCTATTTAGCAGCGGCTCACTATTTGGCAGCGGCTCACTATTTGGCACTGGCTAACTCTTTGGCAGCAGCTCACTATTTAGCATCGGCTCACTATTTGGCACTGGCTCACTATTTAGCACCGGCTCACTATTTAGCACCAGCTCACTTTTTGGCACTGGCTCACTATTTAGCACCGGCTCACTATTTGGAACTGGCTCACTATTTAGCACCGGCTCACTATTTAGCACCGGCTCACTATTTGGCACTAGCTCACTATTTGGCACCGGCTCACTATTTTGCACTGGCTCACTATTTAGCACCGGCTCACTATTTGGCACAGGCTCACTATTTAGCAGCGGCGCACTATTTGGCACCGGCTCATTATTTGGCACCGGCTCACTATTTGGCATCGGCTCACTATTTGGCACTAACTATTTGGCAGCAGCTCTCTATGTAGCACCGGCTCACTATTTGGCACCGCTCACTATTTAGCACCGGCTCACTATTTGGCACCGGCTCACTATTTGGCACCGGCTCACTATTTGGCACCGGCTCACTATTTGGCACCGGCTCACTATTTAGCACCAGCTCACTATTTGGCACTGGCTCACTATTTAGCACCGCCTCACTATTTGGCACAGGCTAACTATTTGGCACCGGCTCACTATTTAGCACCGGCTCACTATTTAGCACCAGCTCACTATTTGGCACCGCTTCACTATTTAGCACCGGCTCACTATTTGGCACCAGCTCACTATTTGGCACCAGCTCACTATTTGGCACCAGCTCACTATTTGGCACCGGCTCACTATTTAGCACCAGCTCACTATTTGGCACTAGCTCACTATTTAGCACCGGCTCTCTATTTGGCACCAGCTCACTATTTGGCACTGGCTCACTATTTAGCACCAGCTAACTATTTGGCACCAGCTCACTATTTAGCAGCGGCTCACTATTTGGCACCGGCTCACTATTTGGCACCGGCTAACTATTTGGCACTGGGTCACTATTTGGCACTGACTAACTATTTGGCAGCAGCTCACTATTTAGCACCGGCTCACTATTTGGCACCGGCTCACTATTTGGCACTGGCTCACTATTTAGCACCGGCTCACTATTTGGCACTGGCTCACTATTTAGCACCGGCTCTCTATTTGGCACCAGCTCACTATTTGGCACAAGCTCACTATTTGGCACCGGCTCACTATTTAGCACCGGCTGACTGTTTGGCACCAGCTCACTATTTAGCAGCGGCTGACTATTTGGCACCGGCTCACTATTTGGCACCGGCTCACTATTTGGCACTGACTAACTATTTGGCGCCGTCTCACTATTTAGCATCGGCTCACTATTTGGCACTGGCTCACAATTTAGCACCGGCTCACTATTTAGCACTGGCTCACTATTTAGCATCAGCTCACTATTTGGCACTGGCTCACTATTTAGCACCGGCTCACTATTTGGCACCGGCTCACTATTTGGCCCCAGCTCACTATTTAGCACCGGATCAGTATTTGGCACCGGCTCACTATTTAGCACCGGCTAACTATTTGGCACTGGCTCACTATTTAGCACCGGCTCACTATTTGGCACTAGCTCACTTTTTGGCACTGGCTCACTATTTAGCACCGGCTCACTATTTGGCACTGGCTCACTATTTAGCACCGGCTCACTATTTAGCAGCGGCTCACTATTTGGCAGCGGCTCACTATTTGGCAGCGGCTCACTATTTGGCACCGGCTAACTATTTGGCACTGGCTCACTATTTAGCACCGGCTCACTATTTGGCACTAGCTCACTTTTTGGCACTGGCTCACTATTTAGCACCGGCTCACTATTTGGCACTGGCTCACTATTTAGCACCGGCTCACTATTTAGCAGCGGCTCACTATTTGGCAGCGGCTCACTATTTGGCAGCGGCTCACTATTTGGCACCGGCTCACTATTTGGCACTGGCTCACTATTTAGCACCGGCTCACTTTTTAGCAGCGGCTCACTATTTGGCACTAGCTCACTATTTGGCACCGGCTCACTATTTAGCACCGGCTCACTATTTAGCACCGGCTCACTATTTGGCACAGGCTCACTATTTAGCAGCGGCTCACTATTTGGCACCGGCTCATTATTTGGCACTGGCTCACTATTTGGCATTGGCTCACTATTTGGCACTAACTATTTGGCAGCAGCTCTCTATGTAGCACCGGCTAACTATTTGGCACCGCTCACTATTTAGCACCGGCTCACTATTTGGCACCGGCTCACTATTTGGCACCGGCTCACTATTTAACACCGGCTCACTATTTAACACCGGCTCACTATTTGGCAATGGCTCACTATTTAGCACCGCCTCACTATTTGGCACTGGCTCACTATTTAGCACCGACTCACTATTTTGCACCGGCTCACTATTTAGCACCGGCTCACTATTTGGCAGCAGCTGATTATTTAGCACTGGCTCACTATTTGGCAGCAGCTCACTATTTGGCACCTGCTCACTATTTGGCAGCGGCTCACTATGTAGCACTGGCTCACTATTTAGCACCGGCTCACTATTTGGCACCGGCTCACTATTTTGCACCGGCTCACTATTTAGCACTGGCTCACTATTTGGCAGCAGCTGATTATTTAGCACTGGCTCACTATTTGGCAGCAGCTCACTATTTGGCACCTGCTCACTATTTGGCAGCGGCTCACTATGTAGCACTGGCTCACTATTTAGCACCGGCTCACTATTTGGCACCGGCTCACTATTTAGCACCGGCTCACTATTTGGCACCGGCTCACTATTTAGCATCGGCTCACTATTTAGCACCAGCTCACTATTTGGCACTGGCTCACTATTTAACACCGGCTCACTATTTAGCACCGGCTTACTATTTGGCACCGGCTCACTATCTAGCACCGGCTTACTATTTGGCACTGACTCACTATTTAGCATCAGCTCACTATTTGGCACCGGCTCACTATTTGGCACCAGCTCACTATTTAGCACCGGCTCACTATGTGGCACCGGCTCACTATTTAGCACCGGCTCACTATTTAGCACCGGCTCACTATTTGGCACCGGCTCACTATTTGGCACTGGCTCACTATTTAGCACCGGCTCACTATTTGGCACCGGCTCACTATTTACCACCGGCTCACTATTTAGCCAAGCTCACTATTTGGCACTGGCTCACTATTTAGCACTGGCTCACTATTTAGCACGGGCTTACTATTTGGCACCGGCTCACTATCTAGCACCGGCTTACTATTTGGCACTGACTCACTATTTAGCATCAGCTCACTATTTGGCACCGGCTCACTATTTGGCACCAGCTCACGATTTAGCACCGGCTCACTATTTGGCACCAGCTCACTATTTAGCACCGGCTCACTATTTGGCACCGGCTCACTATTTAGCACCGGCTCACTATTTAGCACCGGCTCACTATTTGGCACCGGCTCACTATTTAGCACCGGTTCACTATTTAGCACCGGCTCACTATTTAGCACCGGCTCACTATTTGGCACCGGCTCATTATTTAGCACTGGCTCACTATTTGGCCTGGCCCACTATTTGGCACCGGCTCACTATTTAGCACCGACTCACTATTTGGCACTGGCTCACTATTTGGCACTGGCTGACTATTTGGCACCGGCTCACTATTTAGCACCGACTCACTATTTAGCACTGGCTCACTATTTAGCACTGGCTCACTATTTGGCACTGGCTGACTATTTGGCACCGGCTCACTATTTAGCACCGACTCACTATTTAGCACCGGCTCACTATTTAGCACTGGCTCACTATTTAGCACTGGCTCACTATTTGGCACTGGCTGACTATTTGGCACCGGCTCACTATTTAGCACCGACTCACTATTTTGCACCGGCTCACTATTTAGCACTGGCTCACTATTTGGCAGCAGCTGATTATTTAGCACTGGCTCACTATTTGGCAGCAGCTCACTATTTGGCACCTGCTCACTATTTGGCAGCGGCTCACTATGTAGCACTGGCTCACTATTTAGCACCGGCTCACTATTTGGCACCGGCTCACTATTTAGCACCGGCTCACTATTTGGCACCGGCTCACTATTTAGCATCGGCTCACTATTTAGCACCAGCTCACTATTTGGCACTGGCTCACTATTTAACACCGGCTCACTATTTAGCACCGGCTTACTATTTGGCACCGGCTCACTATCTAGCACCGGCTTACTATTTGGCACTGACTCACTATTTAGCATCAGCTCACTATTTGGCACCGGCTCACTATTTGGCACCAGCTCACTATTTAGCACCGGCTCACTATTTGGCACCGGCTCACTATTTAGCACCGGCTCACTATTTAGCACCGGCTCACTATTTGGCACCGGCTCACTATTTAGCACTGGCTCATTATTTAGCACTGGCTCACTATTTGGCCTGGCCCACTATTTGGCACCGGCTCACTATTTAGCACCGACTCACTATTTGGCACCGGCTCACTATTTAGCACAGGCTCAATATTTCGCACTGGCTCACTATTTGGCAACTGCTCACTATTTAGCAGTTGCGGGTCTGTGTCTGTGTTCTATCGCCCCAAGCAGGGAAGCCCATCACGGTGGTGATTGGTCTACCCTGCGTTTTTGCTGGAAGGGGGTTGTGTTGGACTTGGCCCTTCTGGCAGGTTCACCCCTAAAACTTTATGCTTTTCATGGTGACCTAGTGGCAGTGATTTTTGATTCTGTGCACTTTTATTGTGTCCCAGTGGAAAGTGCGTGAGCACTCTGAGTGCATGTGGTGACATTGACCTGCCCTCCCATAGGAATGCATGGGGAATGTATGTGTCCCTTGTAGTTCCTGATGTGTGGGGAGTGCAGGCTCGAGTTTGGTATGTGCGGATTCGTGTGATTAAATGCTGCGCAATGATGTATGCGGCGTGAAAGTGCCACTTCTAGAAGTTGGCATGTTTGTGTAGTTTTTGTCTGGCTTATGATTGGCTGGAGCTGGCTAGTGAGCCTGGCTCCAAGAGTCATGATGGGTCTGCCCCGGTGGTGAGTGTTGAGATTAGCATGAGTGATGTGAGGGAGGAGTACACCTGGGACCTGAATAGGGCTGGGCTTTCTCCACACAATGCTGTCTCCGCCCCCTGTGGTGCGTCTAATGTCCCTAGCCTGGCCAGTGAAAGGAAAGGGTGGCTGAGGAAAATAAAGTGCTCCAAAACCAGCCCTGACTGGTTTTTCCCCCACCCTGCACCCTGATACAAATGATTTTCTAGTATTAGAAGGGGCTGTGTCCCCTTCCAAAATGTTCTCTTCTTGAATCCTTTCCAGAGGGGGGCTGCTGCTGCTGGGCACCAGGAGGACCGCCACTGGGGATTGCCTCCCTGCCTAGGAGGACCCTGTGAGTTGGCACCTGGGCCCAGCCCTGCCCCCACCTCCTGAAGTACTTTTTGCTGGACTCTGGGGCATCCTAGCACTGCGGAGTGCTGTGCCCCTACCTCCTTATTGTTGTAGCACCTGGGGGCACTCAGCAGGCAGCTCTGTGTGATTGCCAGCCTGCCTCAGGGGATTCCCCGGCATGGGGATCTCCCCTCTGTGGTGCAATTTGCGGCGCGGGTGCCCACCCCACTTTGCCTGCTGCTTATTGCCCCAGATCTTTGGTTTCATTGACCTATTGCCGCCACATAGAGGGAGCCTACCCCTCTTGTGCCTAGGTGACAAGAATCATCGCTGCTGGCCCGGAGATCGCCTCAAAGGCGCTGGGCCAGCCTCCCGACCAAAGGCCACGCTGCTATTGGTGGCCCCCAATAAAAGCAAGCCAGGCAAGCAGTAGCGTGACGTGGGTAGGGCCTCAAGCAAACTGGAAGCCGACGGGAGCCCACCCCGCGCTCCGGTGCAAGGAGGTGAGGGGAGGCATCCTTGGTGCCGAGGGAGGATGGGAGCCCACCCTGCCTCCCAGGACGTCCCCGCCCCAGGAGCAGACCCAGCACGACCGGAGGAGCCAAGAGGGAGTCCCCCGGCCGCCAGCGGAGGAGACTCCTGTGTGCAGCTGTTTCCTGCCACCGCGAGACAGGGGACCCCAGGAGGCCGGGTGAATGCGGGCGTCGGGAAGCGGGGCACCAGTGTTCTTGGAAGGCCCCATGGGGGCCCGGGCATATTCCTGAAGTGGCCCCGGAAGGCAGCGGGCCGCTCCCCCTTTAACTCCAGCATCTCAGGGACAATTTGTGCATCTTGAGTCCCCGAGCGGGACTCCTACGACCTCCGGGGGCATTTTGGTTGTTTTGAGTCCCCCAGAGAGGGGGGGCTCCAACCACGGGGCAAGTTGCTTCTTGAACCCACGAGGGGCTCAAGGGGCATTTCTCTCGAGCCGCAGAGGCTCAAAGCAGCATTCCTTTTCTTTAGAGCCCGAGAGGCTCTTGGCAGCATATCTTTACTTCGAGTCCCCCAATAGGGACTCCGACATCCATGGGGGCATTCTTTTTGGTTGGTAGAGCGGCCCGGAACGCAGCGGGCCGCTCCCACCGTGCCCCACATTTTGTTCTTGGGCCCAGCGAGGCTCACGGGACCACAAGTGTTTTGGTGGTCAGAGCCTGCCAGGCTCTCTGCTACAGCTGCCCAGCACTTAGTGAGCAGCTGCTCCATTTAGGCCCCCTGACATTGGGACACAGGGCATTTCAGCCCCAGAGAGGCCAGTTGGCCTAGGGACAGTCACAGGTTGTGGCTCGTGTAATTTCTGCGCAATTGTCCTGTGCTGCACCTCTGAATGTGTTTTTAATGCGTCATGTGCTTTCCCCTACCCCTCTGAATGTTGTGATGCATCATGTGTAATGTTCTTATGCTTATCCCCCTAAATGCTTTGTGATACTTAAGTGGTTGTTCTCCTAGTACAGGTGTTGCTAGTGAGGTCCTGGTTCCCTGCGTGATATTTTCCTATGGTGGTTAGGGTTGCGTAGGTGGTACTTACCTCTTACAAGTGATTACTGGTTGTGTGCTCTATTTTCTATTTTTGTGCTACAGTAATTGTCATTCTATGTTCTATAAAGTGCTATTACTACAAGTATTCTAAGTCTAATATTGCCTATACCTGACAGTGGTCCATGTGGCCCTGTCCTGTACATATATCCCCGCTAAATTCTGCCCGTGCCTGTTGGCACATTGTAAAGTGTGCGTTTTTATCTAATGTGTTTGGTACAATACAAAGGCTATTTTTATATATACTTCAGACAACAAGAGAAAGAGGGAAAAAGGCACTCTTAGTCCCCCAGGGAGTTATATTCAAAAACAAAAGAAGAGTAACTGTTTATAAACAAACTGAAAGAAACACACAATTGTTTTGAGAAGGACCCTCACTCTCCAACCTGGTTGGAGACATGCTTCATCATTGGGTCCCCACCGGATCAGCCGAATGCCGTTCCAGTTTGCTACGATGCCTGCAATTGCAGCAGATCAGGTTGTGATTTTGTGCAAGTGAAGTGGTGCAAATTTAAAAATTAACCAAATGTACCCTGAAAAACGCTTTATTTTGGGTAATGTGGGTACTAATAAAACCAGGTGACGGATCAATACCAACTGAACAATGGGGCTGGAAGATCCGATAGAATCTAAAAAATGGTCGACATGAACATGTTTCAGCTTGTATTAGCACATTATGCTAAGCATTCATTAGGACCTTGTGGATAGTGAGACCATGGCGGTATACGCGCGCTAAGGTGTACCCTAAACTATGGTCGTGTGTAAAAAAACTCACAGAATATTTGGAGCCAGACGAGCATAACTAGGCGCCAGGTGGAGTCCCGAAACTTTGGAAAACTTCCAGTCGGGCCTCCGGTCTGTGCTCCATGAAGTAACTTCTGTACTTGATCCAAGTTATCAGCGGTCTAATAAATGCCGAGATCACTGTTCATGGTAAAACCGTGAGTTTTTTTACACACAACCATAAGTTAGTGTACGCCTTAGCGCGCGTATACAGCCATGGTCTCACTATCCACAAGGTCCTGATGAATGCTTAGCATAATGTGCTAATACAAGCTGAAACATGTTCATGTCGACCATTTTTTAGATTCTATCGGATCTTCCAGCCCCATAGTTCAGTTGGTATTGATCCGCCAACTGGTTTTATTAGTACCCACATTACCCAAAATAAAGCGTTATTCAGGGTACATTTGGTTACTTTTTAAATTTGCACCACTTCACTTGCACAAAATCACAACCTGCTCCGCTGCAATTGCAGGTGTCGTAGCACACCGGAACGGCATTCGGCTGATCCGGTGGGGACCCAATGATGAAGCATGTCTTCAACCAGGTTGGAGAGTGAGGGTCCTTCTCAAAACAATTGTGTGTTTCTTCCAGTTTGTTTATAAACAGTCACTCTTCTGTTGTTTTTGATTTTTGTGTGGAGTTTCCTTTGTGGTGGGCCTTGGGTGTTGTTGCTGGGTGCGCGTGCAAACACTTAACCTACATCGCTTCCGGGATAAGCCTTACTGCTCGTGCCACATTGCCTAGAGTGTGAGCAGGGGTTATCTTTGGCATGTAACTCCCTTTCCCTGACATAGGACTGGTGGTTTCTGCCTGGCTTTGGCACAAGCCTTAGCCAACTGGAAATCCCATTTCTAACAATACATATTCACAGTATATGATCCCATGTCACTATTTGGCACCGAATCACTATTAAGCACCGGCTCACTATTTGGCACCGGCTCACTCTTTGGCACCTGCTCACTATTTGGCACCGGCTCACTATTTGGCACCAGCTCACTATTTAGCACCAGCTCACTATTTTCACTGGCTCACTATTTAGCACCGGCTCACCATTTGGCAACGGGTTACTATTTGGCAACGCCTCACTATTTAGCACCAGCTCACTCTTTTGCACCAGCTCACTATTTTCACCGGCTCACTATTTAGCACCGGCTCACCATTTGGCAACGGGTCACTATTTGGCACCGGCTCACTATTTAGCACCAGCTCACTCTTTTGCACCGGCTCACTATTTGGCACCGGCTCAATATTTAGCACTGGCGCACTATTTGGCACTGGCTCACTATTTGGCAGCAGCTGATTATTTAGCACTGGCTCACTATTTGGCACAGGCTCACTATTTGGCAGCAGCTCGCTATTTGGCAGCTGTTCACTATTTGGCAACGGCTCACTATTTAGCACCGAATCACTATTTGGCAGCAGCTCACTATTTAGCACCGGATCACTATTTGGCACCGGCTCACTATTTAGCACCGGCTCACTCTTTGGCACCTGCTCACTATTTAGCACCGGCTCACTCTTTGGCACCTGCTCACTATTTGGCACCGGCTCACTATTTGGCACCAGCTCACTATTTAGCACCAGCTCACTATTTTCACCGGCTCACTATTTAGCACCGGCTCACCATTTGGCAACGGGTCACTATTTGGCACCGGCTCACTATTTAGCACCAGCTCACTCTTTTGCACCGGCTCACTATTTGGCACCGGCTCACTATTTGGCACCGGCTCAATATTTAGCACTGGCGCACTATTTGGCACTGGCTCACTATTTGGCAGCAGCTGATTATTTAGCACTGGCTCACTATTTGGCACAGGCTCACTATTTGGCAGCAGCTCGCTATTTGGCACCTGTTCACTATTTGGCAACAGCTCACTATTTAGCACCGAATCACTATTTGGCAGCAGCTCACTATTTAGCACCGGATCACTATTTGGCACCGGCTCACTATTTAGCACCGGCTCACTATTTGGCACCGGCTCACTATTTAGCACCGGCTCACTATTTAGCACCAGCTCACTATTTGGCACTGGCTCACTATTTAGCACCGGCTCACTATTTGGCACTGGCTCACTTTTTGGCAGCAACTGATTATTTAGCACTGGCTCACTATTTGGCAGCAGCTCAATATTTGGCACCTGCTCACTATTTGGCAGCGGCTCACTATGTAGCACTGGCTCACTATTTAGCACCGGCTCACTATTTGGTACCGGCTTACTATTTGGCACCGGCTCACTATTTGGCAGCAGCTGATTATTTAGCACTGGCTCACTATTTGGCACAGGCTCACTATTTGGCAGCAGCTCGCTAATTGGCACCTGCTCACTATTTGGCAACGGCTCACTATGTAGCACTGGCTCACTATTTGGCACTGGCTCACTATTTGGCACTGGCTCACTATTTGGCAGCAGCTCACTATTTAGCACTGAATCACTATTTGGCACCGGCTCACTATTTAGCACTGGCTCACTATTTAGCACCAGCTCACTATTTGGCACTGGCTCACTATTTAGCACCGGCTCACTATTTAGCACCGGCTCACTATTTGGCACCCCCTCACTATTTGGCACCGGCTCACTATTTGGCCCCAGCTCACTATTTAGCACCGGATCAGTATTTGGCACCAGCTCACTATTTAGCACCGGCTCACTATTTGGCACCGGCTCACTATTTGGCACCAGCACACTATTTGGCACCAGCTCACTATTTAGCACCGGATCAGTATTTGGCACCGGCTCACTATTTAGCACCGGCTCACTATTTGGCACTGGCTCACTATTTAGCACCGGCTCACTATTTGGCACTAGCTCACTATTTGGCACCGGCTCACTATTTAGCACCGGCTGACTATTTGGCACCGGCTCACTATTTAGCAGCGGCTCACTATTTGGCATCGGCTCACTATTTGGCACCGGCTCACTATTTGGCACTAACTATTTGGCAGCAGCTCACTATTTAGCACCGGCTCACTATTTGGCACCGGCTCACTATTTAGCACCGGCTCACTATTTAGCACTGGCTTACTATTTAGCACCGGCTCACTATTTGGCACCGGCTTACTATTTGGCACCGGCTCACTATTTGGCAGCAGCTGATTATTTAGCACTGGCTCACTATTTGGCACAGGCTCACTATTTGGCAGCAGCTCGCTATTTGGCACCTGCTCACTATTTGGCAACGGCTCACTATGTAGCACTGGCTCACTATTTGGCACTGGCTCACTATTTGGCACTGGCTCACTATTTGGCAGCAGCTCACTATTTAGCACCGAATCACTATTTGGCACCGGCTCACTATTTAGCACTGGCTCACTATTTAGCACCAGCTCACTATTTGGCACTGGCTCACTATTTAGCACCGGCTCACTATTTAGCACCGGCTCACTATTTGGCACCGGCTCACTATTTGGCACCGGCTCACTATTTGGCCCCAGCTCACTATTTAGCACCGGATCAGTATTTGGCACCAGCTCACTATTTAGCACCGGCTCACTATTTGGCACCGGCTCACTATTTGGCACCAGCTCACTATTTGGCACCAGCTCACTATTTAGCACCGGATCAGTATTTGGCACCGGCTCACTATTTAGCACCGGCTCACTATTTGGCACTGGCTCACTATTTAGCACCGGCTCACTATTTGGCACTAGCTCACTATTTGGCACCGGCTCACTATTTATCACCGGCTAACTATTTGGCACTGGCTCACTATTTAGCAGCAGCTCACTATTTGGCAGCGGCTCACTATTTGGCACCGGCTCACTATTTGGCACTGGCTAACTCTTTGGCAGCAGCTCGCTATTTAGCACCGGCTCACTATTTGGCACTGGCTCACTATTTAGCACCGGCTCACTATTTAGCACCAGCTCACTATTTGGCACTGGCTCACTATTTGGCACTGGCTCACTATTTAGCACCGGCTCACTATTTGGCACTGGCTCACTATTTAGCACCGGCTCACTATTTAGCACCGGCTCACTATTTGGCACTAGCTCACTATTTAGCAGCGGCTCACTATTTGGCACTAGCTCACTATTTGGCACCGGCTCACTATTTAGCACCGGCTCACTATTTGGCACCGGCTCACTATTTAGCAGCGGCTCACTATTTGGCACCGGCTCATTAGTTGGCACCGGCTCACTATTTGGCACCGGCTCACTATTTAGCACCGGCTCACTATTTAGCACCGGCTCACTATTTAGCACCGGCTCACTATTTGGCACCGGCTCACTATGTAGCACCGGCTCACTATTTAGCACCGGCTCACTATTTAGCACCGGCTCACTATTTGGCACTGGCTCACTATTTAACACCGGCTGACTATTTAGCACTAGCTCACTATTTGGCACCGGCTCACTATTTATCACCGGCTAACTATTTGGCACTGGCTCACTATTTAGCAGCGGCTCACTATTTGGCAGCGGCTCACTATTTGGCACCGGCTCACTATTTGGCACTGGCTCACTATTTAGCACCGGCTCACTATTTGGCACTGGCTCACTATTTAGCACCGGCTCACTATTTAGCACCGGCTCACTATTTGGCACTAGCTCACTATTTAGCAGCGGCTCACTATTTGGCACTAGCTCACTATTTGGCACCGGCTCACTATTTAGCACCGGCTCACTATTTGGCACCGGCTCACTATTTAGCAGCGGCTCACTATTTGGCACCGGCTCATTAGTTGGCACCGGCTCACTATTTGGCACCGGCTCACTATTTAGCACCGGCTCACTATTTAGCACCGGCTCACTATTTAGCACCGGCTCACTATTTGGCACCGGCTCACTATGTAGCACCGGCTCACTATTTAGCACCGGCTCACTATTTGGCACTGGCTCACTATTTAACACCGGCTGACTATTTAGCACTAGCTCACTATTTGGCACCGGCTCACTATTTATCACCGGCTAACTATTTGGCACTGGCTCACTATTTAGCAGCGGCTCACTATTTGGCAGCGGCTCACTATTTGGCACCGGCTCACTATTTGGCACTGGCTAACTATTTGGCAGCAGCTCTCTATGTAGCACCGGCTCACTATTTGGCACCGCTCACTATTTAGCACCGGCTCAATATTTGGCACCGGCTCACTATTTGGCACCGGCTCACTATTTAACACCGGCTCACTATTTAGCACCAGCTCACTATTTGGCACTGGCTCACTATTTAGCACCGCCTCACTATTTGGCACAGGCTAACTATTTGGCACCAGCTCACTATTTAGCACCGGCTCACTATTTAGCACCAGCTCACTATTTGGCACCGCTTCACTATTTAGCACCGGCTCACTATTTGGCACCAGCTCACTATTTGGCACCAGCTCACTATTTGGCACCGGCTCCCTATTTGGCACCGGCTCACTATTTAGCACCGGCTCACTATTTAGCACCAGCTCACTATTTGGCACTAGCTCACTATTTAGCACCGGCTCTCTATTTGGCACCAGCTCACTATTTGGCACTGGCTCACTATTTAGCACCGGCTTACTATTTGGCACCAGCTCACTATTTAGCAGCGGCTCACTATTTGGCACCGGCTCACTATTTGGCACTGGCTCATTATTTAGCACTGGCTCACTATTTGGCACTGACTAACTATTTGGCAGCAGCTCACTATTTGGCACCGGCTCACTATTTAGCACCGACTCACTATTTGGCACCGGCTAACTATTTAGCACAGGCTCAATATTTGGCACTAGCTCACTATTTGGCAACTGCTCACTATTTAGCAGTTGCGGGCCTGTGTCTGTGTTCTATCGCCCCAAGCAGGGAAGCCCATCACGGTGGTGATTGGTCTACCCTGCATTTTTGCTGGAAGGGGGTTGTGTTGGACTTGGCCCTTCTGGCAGGTTCACCCCTAAAACTTTATGCTTTTCATGGTGACCTAGTGGCAGTGATTTTTGGCTTCTGTGCACTTTTATTGTGTCCCAGTGGAAAGTGCGTGAGCACTCTGAGTGCATGTGGTGACATTGACCTGCCCTCCCATAGGAATGCATGGGGAATGTATGTGTCCCTTGTAGTTCCTGATGTGTGGGGAGTGCAGGCTCGAGTTTGGTATGTGCGATTCGTGTGATTAAATGCTGCGCAATGATGTATGCGGCGTGAAAGTGCCACTTCTAGAAGTTGGCATGTTTGTGTAGTTTTTGTCTGGCTTGTGATTGGCTGGAGCTGGCTAGTGAGCCTGGCTCCAAGAGTCATGATGGGTCTGCCCCGGTGGTGAGTGTTGAGATTAGCATGAGTGATGTGAGGGAGGAGTACACCTGGGACCTGAATAGGGCTGGGCTTTCTCCACACAATGCTGTCTCCGCCCCCTGTGGTGCGTCTAATGTCCCTAGCCTGGCCAGTGAAAGGAAAGGGTGGCTGAGGAAAATAAAGTGCTCCAAAACCAGCCCTGACTGGTTTTTCCCCCACCCTGCACCCTGATACAAAGGATTTTCTAGTATTAGAAGGGGCTGTGTCCCCTTCCAAAATGTTCTCTTCTTGAATCCTTTCCAGAGGGGGGCTGCTGCTGCTGGGCACCAGGAGGACCGCCACTGGGGATTGCCTCCCTGCCTAGGAGGACCCTGTGAGCTGGCACCTGGGCCCAGCCCTGCCCCCACCTCCTGAAGTACTTTTTGCTGGACTCTGGGGCATCCTAGCACTGCGGAGTGCTGTGCCCCTACCTCCTTATTGTTGTAGCACCTGGGGGCACTCAGCAGGCAGCTCTGTGTGATTGCCAGCCTGCCTCAGGGGATTCCCCGGCATGGGGATCTCCCCTCTGTGGTGTAATTTGCGGCGCGGGTGCCCACCCCACTTTGCCTGCTGCTTATTGCCCCAGATCTTTGGTTTCATTGACCTATTGCCGCCACATAGAGGGAGCCTACCCCTCTTGTGCCTAGGTGACAAGAATCATCGCCGCTGGCCCGGAGATCGCCTCAAAGGCACTGGGCCAGCCTCCCGACCAAAGGCCACGCTGCTATTGGTGGCCCCCAATAAAAGCAAGCCAGGCAAGCAGTAGCGTGACGTGGGTAGGGCCTCAAGCAAACTGGAAGCCGACGGGAGCCCACCCCGCGCTCCGGTGCAAAGAGGTGAGGGGAGGCATCCTTGGTGCCGAGGGAGGATGGGAGCCCACCCTGCCTCCCAGGGCGTCCCCGCCCCAGGAGCAGACCCAGCACGACCGGAGGAGCCAAGAGGGAGTCCCCCGGCCGCCAGCGGAGGAGAGTCCCGTGTGCAGCTGTTTCCTGCCACCGCGAGACAGGGGACCCCAGGAGGCCCGGTGAATGCGGGCGTCGGGAAGCGGGGGCACCAGTGTTCTTGGAAGGCCCCATGGGGGCCCGGGCATATTCCTGAAGTGGCCCCGGAAGGCAGCGGGCCGCTCCCCCTTTAACTCCAGCATCTCAGGGACAATTTGTGCATCTTGAGTCCCCGAGCGGGACTCCTACGACCTCCGGGGGCATTTTGGTTGTTTTGAGTCCCCCAGAGAGGGGGGGCTCCAACCACGGGGCAAGTTGCTTCTTGAACCCACGAGGGGCTCAAGGGGCATTTCTCTCGAGCCGCAGAGGCTCAAAGCAGCATTCCTTTTCTTTAGAGCCCGAGAGGCTCTTGGCAGCATATCTTTACTTCGAGTCCCCCAATAGGGACTCCGACATCCATGGGGGCATTCTTATTGGTTGGTAGAGCGGCCCGGAACGCAGCGGGCCGCTCCCACCGTGCCCCACATTTTGTTCTTGGGCCCAGCAAGGCTCACGGGACCTCAAGTGTTTTGGTGGTCAGAGCCTGCCAGGCTCTCTGCTACAGCTGCCCAGCACTTAGTGGGCAGCTGCTCCATTTAGGCCCCCTGACATTGGGACACAGGGCATTTCAGCCCCAGAGAGGCCAGTTGGCCTAGGGACAGTCACAGGTTGTGGCTCGTGTAATTTCTGCGCAATTGTCCTGTGCTGCACCTCTGAATGTGTTTTTTAATGCGTCATGTGCTTTCCCCTACCCCTCTGAATGTTGTTATGCATCATGTGTAATGTTCTTATGCTTATCCCCCTAAATGCTTTGTGATACTTAAGTGGTTGTTCTCCTAGTACAGGTGTTGCTAGTGAGGTCCTGGTTCCCTGCGTGATATTTTCCTATGGTGGTTAGGGTTGCGTAGGTGGTACTTACCTCTTAGAAGTGATTACTGGTTGTGTGCTCTATTTTCTATTTTTGTGCTACAGTAATTGTCATTCTATGTTCTATAAAGTGCTATTTCTACAAGTATTCTAAGTCTAATATTGCCTATACCTGACAGTGGTCCATGTGGCCCTGTCCTGTACATATATCCCCGCTAAATTCTGCCCGTGCCTGTTGGCACATTGTAAAGTGTGCGTTTTTATCTAATGTGTTTGGTACAATACAAAGGCTATTTTTATATATACTTCAGACAACAAGAGAAAGAGGGAAAAAGGCACTCTTAGTCCCCCAGGGAGTTATATTCAAAAACAAAAGAAGAGTAACTGTTTATAAACAAACTGAAAGAAACACACAATTGTTTTGAGAAGGACCCTCACTCTCCAACCTGGTTGGAGACATGCTTCATCATTGGGTCCCCACCGGATCAGCCGAATGCCGTTCCAGTTTGCTACGATGCCTGCAATTGCAGCAGATCAGGTTGTGATTTTGTGCAAGTGAAGTGGTGCAAATTTAAAAAGTAACCAAATGTACCCTGAAAAACGCTTTATTTTGGGTAATGTGGATACTAATAAAACCAGGTGACGGATCAATACCAACTGAACAATGGGGCTGGAAGATCCGATAGAATCTAAAAAATGGTCGACATGAACATGTTTCAGCTTGTATTAGCACATTATGCTAAGCATTCATTAGGACCTTGTGGATAGTGAGACCATGGCGGTATACGCGCGCTAAGGTGTACCCTAAACTATGGTCGTGTGTAAAAAAACTCACAGAATATTTGGAGCCAGACGAGCATAACTAGGCGCCAGGTGGAGTCCCGAAACTTTGGAAAACTTCCAGTCGGGCCTCCGGTCTGTGCTCCATGAAGTAACTTCTGTAATTGATCCAAGTTATCAGCGGTCTAATAAATGCCGAGATCACTGTTCATGGTAAAACCGTGAGTTTTTTTACACACAACCATAAGTTAGTGTACGCCTTAGCGCGCGTATACAGCCATGGTCTCACTATCCACAAGGTCCTGATGAATGCTTAGCGTAATGTGCTAATACAAGCTGAAACATGTTTATGTCGACCATTTTTTAGATTCTATCGGATCTTCCAGCCCCATAGTTCAGTTGGTATTGATCCGTCAACTGGTTTTATTAGTACCCACATTACCCAAAATAAAGCGTTTTTCAGGGTACATTTGGTTACTTTTTAAATTTGCACCACTTCACTTGCACAAAATCACAACCTGCTCCGCTGCAATTGCAGGTGTCGTAGCACACCGGAACGGCATTCGGCTGATCCGGTGGGGACCCAATGATGAAGCATGTCTTCAACCAGGTTGGAGAGTGAGGGTCCTTCTCAAAACAATTGTGTGTTTCTTCCAGTTTGTTTATAAACAGTCACTCTTCTGTTGTTTTTGATTTTTTTTATATATAACCTTGTGTGGAGTTTCCTTTGTGGTGGGCCTTGGGTGTTGTTGCTGGGTGCGCGTGCAAACACTTAACCTACATCGCTTCCAGGATAAGCCTTACTGCTCGCGCCACGTTGCCTAGAGAGTGAGCAGGGGTTATCTTTGGCATGTAACTCCCTTTCCCTGACATAGGACTGGTGGTTTCTGCCTGGCTTTGGCACAAGCCTTAGCCAACCGGAAATCCCATTTCTAACAATACATATTCACAGTATATGATCCCATGTCACTATTTGGCACCGAATCACTATTAAGCACCGGCTCACTATTTGGCACCGGCTCACTCTTTGGCACCTGCTCACTATTTGGCACCGGCTCACTATTTGGCACCAGCTCACTATTTAGCACCAGCTCACTATTTTCACCGGCTCACTATTTAGCACCGGCTCACCATTTGGCATCGGGTCACTATTTGGCACCGGCTCACTATTTAGCACCAGCTCACTCTTTTGCACTGGCTCACTATTTGGCACCGGCTCACTATTTGGCACCGGCTCAATATTTAGCACTGGCGCTCTATTTGGCACTGGCTCACTATTTGGCAGCAGCTGATTATTTAGCACTGGCTCACTATTTGGCACAGGCTCACTATTTGGCAGCAGCTCGCTATTTGGCACCTGCTCACTATTTGGCAACGGCTCACTATTTAGCACCGAATCACTATTTGGCAGCAGCTCACTATTCAGCACCGGATCACTATTTGGCACCGGCTCACTATTTAGTACCGGCTCACTATTTGGCACCGGCTCACTATTTAGCACCGGCTCACTATTTAGCACCAGCTCACTATTTGGCACTGGCTCACTATTTAGCACCGGCTCACTATTTGGCACCGGCTCACTATTTGGCACTGGCTCACTTTTTGGCAGCAACTGATTATTTAGCACTGGCTCACTATTTGGCAGCAGCTCAATATTTGGCACCTGCTCACTATTTGGCAGCGGCTTACTATTTGGCACCGGCTCACTATTTGGCAGCAGCTGATTATTTAGCACTGGCTCACTATTTGGCACAGGCTCACTATTTGGCAGCAGCTCGCTATTTGGCACCTGCTCACTATTTGGCAATGGCTCACTATGTAGCACTGGCTCACTATTTGGCACTGGCTCACTATTTGGCAGCAGCTCACTATTTAGCACCGAATCACTATTTGGCACCGGCTCACTATTTAGCACCGGCTCACTATTTAGCACCAGCTCACTATTTGGCACTGGCTCACTATTTAGCACCGGCTCACTATTTAGCACCGGCTCACTATTTGGCACCGGCTCACTATCTAGCACCGGCTGACTATTTGGCAGCGGCTCACTATCTAGCACCAGCTCACTATTTGGCACCGGCTCACTATTTGGCACCGTCTCACTATTTAGCATCGGCTCACTATTTGGCACTGGCTCACAATTTAGCACCGGCTCACTATTTAGCACTGGCTCACTATTTAGCATCAGCTCACTATTTGGCACTGGCTCACTATTTAGCACCGGCTCACTATTTGGCACCGGCTCACTATTTGGCACCGGCTCACTATTTGGCCCCAGCTCACTATTTAGCACCGGATCAGTATTTGGCACCAGCTCACTATTTAGCACCGGCTCACTATTTGGAACCGGCTCACTATTTGGCACCAGCTCACTATTTTGCACCAGCTCACTATTTAGCACCGGATCAGTATTTGGCACCGTCTCACTATTTAGCACCGGCTCACTATTTGGCACTGGCTCACTATTTAGCACCGGCTCACTATTTGGCACTAGCTCACTATTTGGCACCGGCTCACTATTTAGCACCGGCTGACTATTTGTCACCGGCTCACTATTTAGCAGCGGCTCACTATTTGGCACCGGCTCACTATTTGGCACCGGCTCACTATTTGGCACTAACTATTTGGCAGCAGCTCACTATTTAGCACCGGCTCACTATTTGGCACCGGCTCACTATTTAGCACCGGCTCACTATTTAGCACCGGCTCACTATTTAGCACCGGCTCACTATTTGGCACCGGCTCACTATGTAGCACCGGCTCACTATTTAGCACCGGCTCACTATTTAACACCGGCTCACTATTTAGCACTAGCTCACTATTTGGCACCGGCTCACTATTTATCACCGGCTGACTATTTGGCACTGGCTCTCTATTTAGCAGCGGCTCACTATTTGGCAGCGGCTCACTATTTGGCACTGGCTAACTCTTTGGCAGCAGCTCACTATTTAGCATCGGCTCACTATTTGGCACTGGCTCACTATTTAGCACCGGCTCACTATTTAGCACCAGCTCACTTTTTGGCACTGGCTCACTATTTAGCACCGGCTCACTATTTGGAACTGGCTCACTATTTAGCACCGGCTCACTATTTAGCACCGGCTCACTATTTGGCACTAGCTCACTATTTGGCACCGGCTCACTATTTTGCACTGGCTCACTATTTAGCACCGGCTCACTATTTGGCACAGGCTCACTATTTAGCAGCGGCGCACTATTTGGCACCGGCTCATTATTTGGCACCGGCTCACTATTTGGCATCGGCTCACTATTTGGCACTAACTATTTGGCAGCAGCTCTCTATGTAGCACCGGCTCACTATTTGGCACCGCTCACTATTTAGCACCGGCTCACTATTTGGCACCGGCTCACTATTTGGCACCGGCTCACTATTTGGCACCGGCTCACTATTTGGCACCGGCTCACTATTTAGCACCAGCTCACTATTTGGCACTGGCTCACTATTTAGCACCGCCTCACTATTTGGCACAGGCTAACTATTTGGCACCGGCTCACTATTTAGCACCGGCTCACTATTTAGCACCAGCTCACTATTTGGCACCGCTTCACTATTTAGCACCGGCTCACTATTTGGCACCAGCTCACTATTTGGCACCAGCTCACTATTTGGCACCAGCTCACTATTTGGCACCGGCTCACTATTTAGCACCAGCTCACTATTTGGCACTAGCTCACTATTTAGCACCGGCTCTCTATTTGGCACCAGCTCACTATTTGGCACTGGCTCACTATTTAGCACCAGCTAACTATTTGGCACCAGCTCACTATTTAGCAGCGGCTCACTATTTGGCACCGGCTCACTATTTGGCACCGGCTAACTATTTGGCACTGGGTCACTATTTGGCACTGACTAACTATTTGGCAGCAGCTCACTATTTAGCACCGGCTCACTATTTGGCACCGGCTCACTATTTGGCACTGGCTCACTATTTAGCACCGGCTCACTATTTGGCACTGGCTCACTATTTAGCACCGGCTCTCTATTTGGCACCAGCTCACTATTTGGCACAAGCTCACTATTTGGCACCGGCTCACTATTTAGCACCGGCTGACTGTTTGGCACCAGCTCACTATTTAGCAGCGGCTGACTATTTGGCACCGGCTCACTATTTGGCACCGGCTCACTATTTGGCACTGACTAACTATTTGGCGCCGTCTCACTATTTAGCATCGGCTCACTATTTGGCACTGGCTCACAATTTAGCACCGGCTCACTATTTAGCACTGGCTCACTATTTAGCATCAGCTCACTATTTGGCACTGGCTCACTATTTAGCACCGGCTCACTATTTGGCACCGGCTCACTATTTGGCCCCAGCTCACTATTTAGCACCGGATCAGTATTTGGCACCGGCTCACTATTTAGCACCGGCTAACTATTTGGCACTGGCTCACTATTTAGCACCGGCTCACTATTTGGCACTAGCTCACTTTTTGGCACTGGCTCACTATTTAGCACCGGCTCACTATTTGGCACTGGCTCACTATTTAGCACCGGCTCACTATTTAGCAGCGGCTCACTATTTGGCAGCGGCTCACTATTTGGCAGCGGCTCACTATTTGGCACCGGCTAACTATTTGGCACTGGCTCACTATTTAGCACCGGCTCACTATTTGGCACTAGCTCACTTTTTGGCACTGGCTCACTATTTAGCACCGGCTCACTATTTGGCACTGGCTCACTATTTAGCACCGGCTCACTATTTAGCAGCGGCTCACTATTTGGCAGCGGCTCACTATTTGGCAGCGGCTCACTATTTGGCACCGGCTCACTATTTGGCACTGGCTCACTATTTAGCACCGGCTCACTTTTTAGCAGCGGCTCACTATTTGGCACTAGCTCACTATTTGGCACCGGCTCACTATTTAGCACCGGCTCACTATTTAGCACCGGCTCACTATTTGGCACAGGCTCACTATTTAGCAGCGGCTCACTATTTGGCACCGGCTCATTATTTGGCACTGGCTCACTATTTGGCATCGGCTCACTATTTGGCACTAACTATTTGGCAGCAGCTCTCTATGTAGCACCGGCTAACTATTTGGCACCGCTCACTATTTAGCACCGGCTCACTATTTGGCACCGGCTCACTATTTGGCACCGGCTCACTATTTAACACCGGCTCACTATTTAGCACCAGCTCACTATTTGGCAATGGCTCACTATTTAGCACCGCCTCACTATTTGGCACTGGCTCACTATTTAGCACCGGCTCTCTATTTGGCACCAGCTCACTATTTGGCACCAGCTCACTATTTGGCACCGGCTCACTATTTAGCACCGGCTGACTGTTTGGCACCAGCTCACTATTTAGCAGCGGCTCACTATTTGGCACCGGCTCACTATTTGGCACCGGCTCACTATTTGGCACTGACTAACTATTTGGCAGCAGCTCACTATTTAGCATCGGCTCACTATTTGGCACCGGCTCACTATTTAGCACCGGCTCACTATTTAGCACCGGCTCACTATTTAGCACCGGCTCACTATTTAGCACCGCTTCACTATTTAGCACCGGCTCACTATTTGGCACCAGCTCACTATTTGGCACCGGCTTACTATTTAGCACCGGCTCACTATTTAGCACCGGCTCACTATTTAGCACCGGCTCACTATTTGGCACTAGCTCACTATTTAGCACCGGCTCTCTATTTGGCACCAGCTCACTATTTGGCACCAGCTCACTATTTGGCACCGGCTCACTATTTGGCACCGGCTCACTATTTAGCACCGGCTCACTATTTGGCACTGGCTCACTATTTAGCACCGGCTCACTATCTGGCACTGGCTCACTATTTAGCACCGGCTCTCTATTTGGCACCAGCTCACTATTTGGCACCAGCTCACTATTTGGCACCGGCTCACTATTTAGCACCGGCTGACTATTTGGCACCAGCTCACTATTTAGCAGCGGCTCACTATTTGGCACCGGCTCACTATTTGGCACCGGCTCACTATTTGGCACTGACTAACTATTTGGCAGCAGCTCACTATTTAGCACCGGCTCACTATTTGGCACCGGCTCACTATTTAGCACCGGCTCACTATTTGGCACCGGCTCACTATTTGGCACCGGCTCACTATTTAACACCGGCTCACTATTTAGCACCAGCTCACTATTTGGCACTGGCTCACTATTTAGCACCGGCTCACTATTTAGCACCGGCTCACTATTTGGCACTAGCTCACTATTTAGCACCGGCTCTCTATTTGGCACCAGCTCACTATTTGGCACCAGCTCACTATTTGGCACTGGCTCACTATTTGGCACCGGCTCACTATTTGGCACCGGCTCACTATTTAACACCGGCTCACTATTTAGCACCAGCTCACTATTTGGCACCGGCTCACTATTTAGCACCGGCTCACTATTTAGCACCGGCTCACTATTTGGCACTAGCTCACTATTTAGCACCGGCTCTCTATTTGGCACCAGCTCACTATTTGGCACCAGCTCACTATTTGGCACCGGCTCACTATTTGGCACCGGCTCACTATTTAGCACTGGCTCACTATTTGGCACTGGCTCACTATTTAGCACCGGCTCACTATCTGGCACTGGCTCACTATTTAGCACCGGCTCTCTATTTGGCACCAGCTCACTATTTGGCACCAGCTCACTATTTGGCACCGGCTCACTATTTAGCAGCGGCTCACTATTTGGCACCGGCTCACTATTTGGCACCAGCTCACTATTTGGCACCAGCTCACTATTTGGCACTGACTAACTATTTGGCAGCAGCTCACTATTTAGCACCGGCTCACTATTTGGCACCGGCTCACTATTTAGCACCGGCTCACTATTTGGCACCGGCTCACTATTTGGCACCGGCTCACTATTTGGCACCGGCTCACTATTTAACACCGGCTCACTATTTAGCACTGGCTCACTATTTAGCACAGGCTAACTATCTGGTACCGGCTCACTATTTGGCACCGGCTCACTATTTAGCACCGGTTCACTATTTAGCACCAGCTCACTATTTGGCACCGGCTCACTATTTAGCACCGGCTCACTATTTAGCACCGGCACACTATTTAGCACCAGCTCACTATATGGCACTGGTTCACTATTTGGTACCGCCTAACTCATGGGTACTCACAAACTTTCTCTCGGGGGCCAAATTTACACTGTGAATTGTGTCCGAGGGCCGCACCAGTGGGGGCTGGGTCAGTGGGGGAGGGGGCGCGACTAGAGCAATAAAAAAAACTGACCATGAGGTTGATCACTGGTCCCTGCAGCGGACACCTTCATGCACTGAGCCACCAGACCCGGCATACACACATCTCTCTCTCTTGCTCTCTTTCTCTCTCTGTCTCCCTCCCTCCCTCTCACTCTCCCTTGTTCTGTCCCCCTCCCTCTGTCTCCCTCCCTCTGTCTCCCTTTCCCTCTCTCACTCCCTCACTCTGTCTCCCTTTCCCTCTCTCACTCCCTCACTCTGTCACTCCCTTCCTTTCCCTCCCTCCCCTCTCTCACTCCCTCACTCTGTCACTCCCTTTCCCTCCCTTCCTTTCTCTCCCTCCCTTTCCCTCTCTCACTCCCTCATTCACTCTGTCTCCCATTCCCGCCCTCACTCTGTCTCTCTTTCCCTACCTCACTTCCTCACTCTGTCTCCCTTTCCCTCCCTCACTCTGTCACTCTCTTTCTCTCCCTCCCTTTCCCTCCATCCCTTACCCTCCCTCCCTTTCCCTGCATCCATTTCCCTCTCTCACTCCCTCACTCTGTCTCCCTTTCCCTCCCTCGCTCTGTCTCCCTTTCCCTCCCTCGCACCGTCTTCCTTTCCCTCCCTCTCTCCGTCTCCCTTTCCCTCCCTCACTGTCTCCCTTTCCGTCCGTGATGTCACGAAAGGTGGCTTGCACCTTCAGATTCATTGCCTCCTCTTGCTCGCCCCTTAGATGCGATTGCATCAGAGAAGCCAGTGCGTGAGCAGCGTCCAGAGAGGCCAAATAGTGAATGTGCTGCTCCATGTGCTCCAGTTATTGAGCTCCCGGTAAAATAAGTGGGGGGACGCTGTCCACCCGCGTGGAACCTTGACTTGAGCCCTGCTTCCACCCTCCCTTTCTCTCCTTCCTTCTCTTACTTCCTCACCCGTTCTCCCTTTCCCTTCCTCACTTAGTCTCCTTTTCTTTCCCTCTCCCTCTGTCATCTCACCCTGCCTCTGAGTCAGCCTGGGCTGAGACAGCTTCGGAGCACACACACACAGCCACACTGAGCACATTAACAGGTCTTTAAAAGACCATTAGCATGTTAATGAGGCTGTGTTGTTCACCTCTTAGCGCCCCTGCAGCTCCACTCCAACTATGGCAGGATTCCCCCGGCCGGCCCCCACAGAGCAGCAGAGTCTAGGAGTCGCGCTGCTGTAACTTAGTTTGCAGACACTCTTTTAAAAAAAAAAATTCAAACACTGGTATGATGTGTGCAAGGTCCGCGGGCCGCCAGGGAAGGCTTGCCGGGCCGCCACTGGCCCGCGGGCTGTACTATGAGTACCCCTGGCCTAACTATTTAGCACTGGCTCACTATTTAGCACCAGCTCACTATTTGGCACTGGCTCACTATTTGCAGCAGCTGATTATTTAGCACTGGCTGACTATTTGGCACAGGCTAACTATTTGGCAGCAGCTCACTATTTAGCACCGGCTCACTATTTGGTACCGGCTCACTATTTAACACCAGCTCACTATTTAGCACCAGCTCACTATTTGGCACTGGCTCACTATTTAGCACCGGCTCACTATTTAGCACCGGCTCACTATTTGGCACTGGCTCACTATTTAGCACCGGCTCACTATTTGGCACTGGCTCACTATTTAGCACCGGCTCACTATTTGGCACCGGCTAACTATTTGGCACCGGCTCACTATTTGGCACCGGCTCACTATTTAGCACCGGCTCACTATTTGGCACCGGCTCACTATTTGGCACCGGCTCACTATTTAACATCGGCTCACTATTTAGCACCGGCTCACTATTTGGCACCGGCTCACTATTTAGCACCGTCTCACTATTTGGCACCGGCTCACTATTTGGCACTGGCTCACTATTTGGCACGGCTCACTATTTAGTACCGGCTCACTATTTGGCACCGGCTAACTATTTGGCACCGGCTCACTATTTGGCACCGGCTCACTATTTGGCACCGGCTCACTATTTAGCACTGGCTCACTATTTGGCACCGGCTCACTATTTAGCACCGGCTCACTATTTAGCACCGGCTCACTATTTAGCACCGGCTCACTATTTGGCACCGGTTCACTATTTAGCACCGGCTCACTATTTAGCACCAGCTCACTATTTGGCACCGGCTCACTATTTAGCACCGGCTCACTATTTGGCACCGGCTCACTATTTAGCATCGGCTCACTATTTGGCACCGGCTCACTATTTAGCAGCGGCTCACTATTTGGCACCGGCTCACTATTTGGCACCGGCTCACTATTTGGCACCGGCTCACTATTTAGCATCGGCTAACTATTTGGCACCGGCTCACTATTTGGCACCGGCTCACTATTTGGCACCGGCTCACTATTTGGCACCGGCTCACTATTTAACACTGGCTCACTATTTAGCACCGGTTCACTATTTAGCACCGGCTCACTATTTGGCACTGGCTCACTATTTGGCACTGGCTCACTATTTGGCACAGGCTAACTATTCGGCACCGGCTCACTATTTAGCACCGGCTCACTATTTAGCACCGGCTCACTATTTGGCACCGGCTCACTATTTAGCACCGGCTCACTATTTAGCACCGGCTCACTATTTAGCACCGGCTCACTATTTAGCACCAGCTCACTATTTAGCACCAGCTCACTATTTGGCACTGGCTCACTATTTAGCACCGGCACACTATTTGCCACAGGCTAACTATTCGGCACCGGCTCACTATTTGGCACCGGCTCACTATTTAGCCTCGGCTCACTATTTAGCACCAGCTCACTATTTGGCACCGGCTCACTATTTAGCATCGACTCACTATTTGGCACCAGCTCACTATTTGGCACTGGCTCACTATTTAGCACCGCCTGACTATTTGGCACCGGCTCACTATTTAGCTTCGGTTCACTATTTGGCACCGGCTCACAATTTGCACCGGCTCACTATTTGGCACTGGCTAACTATTTGGCACTGGCTCACTATTTAGCACCAGCTCGCTATTTGGCAGTGGCTCACTATTTAGCTCCGGCTCACTATTTAGCAGCAGCTGATTATTTAGAACTGGCTGACTATTTAGCACAGACTAACTATTTGGCAGCAGCTCACTATTTGGCACCTGCTCACTATTTGGCACTGGCTCACAATTTGGCAGCCGCTCACTATTTAGCCCCGGCTCACTATTTGGCACCGGCTCACTATTTAGCACCGGCTCACTATTTGGCACCGGCTCACTATTTGGCACCGGCTCACTATTTGGCACCGGCTCACTATTTGGCACCGGCTCACTATTTGGCACCGGCTCACTATTTGGCACCGGCTCACTATTTAGCACCGGATCAGTATTTGGCACCAGCTCACTATTTAGCACCGGGTCACTATTTGGCACCGGGTCACTATTTGGCAGCGGCTCACTATTTAGCACCGGATCAGTATTTGGCACCGGCTCACAATTTAGCACCGGCTCACTATTTGGCACTGGCTCACTATTTGGCACTGGCTCAGTATTTGGCACCGGCTCACTATTAAGCACCAGGTCACTATTTGGCACTGGATTACTATTTGGCACCTGCTCACTATTTGGCACTGGCTCACTATTTGGCACTGGCTCACTATTTGGCACTGGCTCACTATTTGGCACCGGCTCACTATTAAGCACCAGGTCACTATTTGGCACCGGATGACTATTTGGCACCTGCTCACTATTTGGCACTGGCTCACTATTTGGCACCGGCTGACTATTCGGCAGCAGCTCATTATTTAGCACTGGCTCACTATTTGGCACAGGCTCACTATTTGGCACAGGCTCACTATTTGGCAACAGCTCACTATTTGGCACTGGCTCACTATTTAGCCGTGGCTCACTATTTAGCACCGGCTCACTATTTTGCACGGCTCACTATTTTGCACGGCTCACTATTTAGCGCCGGCTCACTATTTAGCGCCGGCTCACTATTTCACAGCAGCTCACTATTTAGCACCGGCTCACTATTTAGCACCAGCTCACTATTTGGTACTGGCTCACTGTTTAGCACTGGCTCACTATTTGGCATCGGCTCACTATTTAGCACCGGCTCACTATATAGCACTGGCTCACTATTTAGCACCAGCTCACTATTTTCCCCTGGCTCACTATTTAGAACCAGCTCACTATTTGGCACCGGCTCACTATTTGGCACCGGCTCACTATTTAGCACCGGATCAGTATTTGACACCGGCTCACTATTTAGCTCCGGCTCACTATTTGGCACTGGCTCACTATTTGGCACTGGCTCACTATTTGACACTGGCTCACTATTAAGCACCAGGTCACTATTTGGCACCGGATAACTATTTGGCACCTGCTCACTATTTGGCACCGGCTCACTATTTGGCACCGGCTGACTATTTGGCAGCAGCTCATTATTTAGCACTAGCTCACTATTTGGGACAGGCTCACTATTTGGCACCTGTTCACTATTTGGCACCGGCTCACAATTTAGCACCGGCTCACTATTTAGCACCGGCTCACTATTTGGCACCGGCTCACTATTTGGCACCGGCTCACAATTTGGCGCCGGCTCACTATTTGGCACCGGCTCACAATTTGCACCGGCTCACTGTTTGGCACCGGCTCACTGTTTGGCACCGGCTCACTATTTTGCACCGGCTCACTATTTGGCACCGGCTCACAATTTAGCACCGGCTCACTATTTAGCACCGGCTCACTATTTAGCACCGGCTCACTATTTAGCACCAGCTCACTATTTGGCACTGGCTCACTATTTAGCACCGGCTCACTATTTGGCACCGGCTCACTATTTAGCACCGGCTCACTATTTAGCACCAGCTCACTATTTGGAACTAGCTCACTATTTAGCACCGGCTCACTATTTTGCACTGGCTCACTATCTAGCACCGGCTCACTATTTGGCACTGGCTCGCTATTTGGCACTGACTCACTATTTGGCACCGGCTCACTATTAAGCACCAGGTCACTATTTGGCACCGGCTCACAATACAGCGCCAGCTCACTATTTGGCACCGGCTCACAATTTAGCACCGGCTCACTATTTGGCACCGGCTCACTATTTGGCACCGGCTCACTATTTAGCACCGGCTCACTATTTGGCACTGGCTCCCTATTTAGCACCGGCTCACTATTTGGCACCGGCTCACTATTTAGCACCGGCTCACTATTTAGCACCAGCTCATTATTTGGCACTGGCTCACTATGTAGCACGAGCTCACTATTTGGTACCGGCTCACTATTTGGCACCGGCTCACTATTTAGCACCGGATCAGTATTTGGCACCGGCTCACTATTTAGCACTGGCTCACTATTTAGCACCGGCTCACTATTTGGCACTGGCTCACTATCTAACACCGGCTCACTATTTGGCACTGGCTCACTATGTAGCACCAGCTCACTATTTGGCACCGGCTCACTATTTGGCACCGGCTCACTATTTAGCACCGGATCAGTATTTGGCACCGGCTCACTATTTAGCACTGGCTCACTATTTGGCACTGGCTCACTATTTAGCACTGGCTCACTATTTGGTACCAGCTCACTATTAAGCACCAGGTCACTATTTGGCACCGGCTCACTATTTAGCACCGGCTCACTATTTAGCACTGGCTCACTATTTAGCACCAGCTCACTATTTTCCCCTGGCTCACTATTTAGCACCGGCTCACTATTTGGCACCGGCTCACTATTTAGCAACGGATCAGTATTTGGCACCGGCTAACTATTTGGCACTGGCTCACTATTTGGCACCGGCTCACTATTAAGCACCAGGTCACTATTTGGCACCGGATGACTATTTGGCACCTGCTCACTATTTGGCCCCGGCTCACTATTTGGCAGCAGCTCATTATTTAGCACTGGCTCACTATTTGGCACAGGCTCACTATTTGGCACTGGCTCACTATTTAGCACCGGCTCACTATTTAGCACCGGCTCACTATTTGGCAGCAGCTCATTATTTAGCACTGGCTCACTATTTGGCACAGGCTCACTATTTGGCACTGGCTCACTATTTAGCACCGGCTCACTATTTAGCACCGGCTCACTATTTTGCACCGGCTCACTATTTGGCACCGGCTCACTATTTGGCACTGGCTCACTATTTCACAGCAGCTCACTATTTAGCATCGGCTCACTATTTAGCACCGGCTCACTATTTGGCACTGGCTCACTGTTTAGCACTGGCTCACTATTTGGCATCGGCTCACTATTTAGCACCGGCTGACTATTTAGCACTGGCACACTTTTTGGCACTGGCTCACTATTAAGCACCGGATAACTATTTGGCACCTGCTCACTATTTGGCACCGGCTCACTATTTGGCACCGGCTGACTATTTGGCAGCAGCTCATTATTTAGCACTAGCTCACTATTTGGGACAGGCTCACTATTTGGCACCTGTTCACTATTTGGCACCGGCTCACAATTTAGCACCGGCTCACTATTTTGCACAGGCTCACTATTTTGCACAGGCTCACTATTTAGCACCGGCTCACTATTTGGCACCGGCTCACAATTTGGCGCCGGCTCACAATTTGGCGCCGGCTCACTATTTGGCACCGGCTCACAATTTTCACCGGCTCACTGTTTGGCACCGGCTCACTGTTTGGCACCGGCTCACTGTTTGGCACCGGCTCACTATTTTGCACCGGCTCACTATTTGGCACCGGCTCACAATTTAGCACCGGCTCACTATTTAGCACCGGCTCACTATTTAGCACCGGCTCACTATTTAGCACCAGCTCACTATTTGGCACTGGCTCACTATTTAGCACCGGCTCACTATTTGGCACCGGCTCACTATTTAGCACCGGCTCACTATTTAGCACCAGCTCACTATTTGGAACTAGCTCACTATTTAGCACCGGCTCACTATTTTGCACTGGCTCACTATCTAGCACCGGCTCACTATTTGGCACTGGCTCGCTATTTGGCACTGACTCACTATTTGGCACCGGCTCACTATTAAGCACCAGGTCACTATTTGGCACCGGCTCACTATTTAGCAACGGATCAGTATTTGGCACCGGCTAACTATTTGGCACTGGCTCACTATTTGGCACCGGCTCACTATTAAGCACCAGGTCACTATTTGGCACCGGATGACTATTTGGCACCTGCTCACTATTTGGCCCCGGCTCACTATTTGGCAGCAGCTCATTATTTGGCACAGGCTCACTATTTGGCACTGGCTCACTATTTAGCACCGGCTCACTATTTAGCACCGGCTCACTATTTTGCACCGGCTCACTATTTGGCACCGGCTCACTATTTGGCACTGGCTCACTATTTCACAGCAGCTCACTATTTAGCATCGGCTCTTTATTTAGCATCGGCTCAATATTTGGCACTGGCTCACTGTTTAGCACTGGCTCACTATTTGGCATCGGCTCACTATTTAGCACCGGCTGACTATTTAGCACTGGCACACTATTTAGCACCAGCTCACTATTTTCCCCTGGCTCACTATTTAGAACCAGCTCACTATTTGGCACCGGCTCACTATTTGGCACCGGCTCACTATTTAGCACCGGATCAGTATTTGGCACCGGCTCACTATTTAGCACCGGCTCACTATTTGGCACTGGCTCACTATTTGGCACTGGCTCACTATTTGGCACCGGCTCACTATTAAGCACCAGGTCACAATTTGGCACTGGATAACTATTTGGAACCTGCTCACTATTTGGCACCGGCTCACTATTTGGCACCGGCTGACTATTTGGCAGCAGCTCATTATTTAGCACTGGCTCACTATTTGGCACAGGCTCACTATTTGGCAGCAGCTCACTATTTGGCACCTGTTCTCTATTTGGCACCGGCTCACAATTTAGCACCGGCTCACTATTTTGCACCGGCTCACTATTTAGCGCCGGCTCCCTATTTGGCACTGGCTCACAATTTGGCGCCGGCTCACTATTTGGCACCGGCTCACAATTTAGCACCGGCTCACTGTTTGGCACCGGCTCACTATTTAGCGCCGGCTCACTATTTGACACCGGCTCACAATCTAGCACCGGCTCACTATTTAGCACCAGCTCACTATTTGGCACTGGCTCACTATTTAGCACCAGCTCACTATTTGGCACCGGCTCACTATTTAGCACCGGCTCACTATTTAGCACCGGCTCACTATTTGGCACCGGCTCACTATTTAGCACCGGCTCACTATTTAGCACCAGCTCACTATTTGGCACCAGCTCACTATTTGGCACCGGCTCACTATTTAACACCGGCTCACTATTTGGCACCGGCTCACTATTTAGCACCAGCTCACTATTTGGAACTGGCTCACTATTTAGCACCGGCTCACTATTTAGCATCGGCTCACTATTTGGCACTGGCTGACTATCTAACACCGGCTCGCTATTTGGCACTGGCTCACTATTTAGCACCAGCTCACTATTTGGCACCAGCTCACTATTTGGCACCGGCTCACTATTTAACACCGGCTCACAATTTGGCACCGGCTCACTATTCAGCACCGGCTCACAATTCAGCACCGGCTCACTATTTAGCACCAGCTCACTATTTTGCCCTGGCTCACTATTTAGCACCGGCTCACTATTTGGCACCGGCTCACTATTTAGCACCGGCTCACTATTTAGCACCGGATCAGTATTTGGCACCGGCTCACTATTTAGCACCGGCTCACTATTTGGCACTGGCTCACTATTTGGCACCGGCTCACTATTAAGCACCAGGTCACTATTTGGCACCGGATGACTATTTGGCACCTGCTCACTATTTGGCACCGGCTCACTATTTGGCACCTGCTCACTATTTGGCAGTAGCTCATTATTTAGCACTGGCTCACTATTTGGCACAGGCTCACTATTTGGCAGCAGCTCACTATTTGGCATCTGCTCACTATTTGGCACCGGCTCACAATTTAGCACCGGCTCACTATTTAGCACCAGATCACTATTTTGCACCGGCTCACTATTTTGCACCGGCTCACTATTTGGCACCGGCTCACAATTTAGCGCCGGCTCACTATTTGGCACCGGCTCACAATTTAGCACCGGCTCACTGTTTGGCACCGTCTCACTATTTTGCACCGGCTCACTATTTAGCGCCGGCTCACTATTTGGCACCGGCTCACAATTTAGCACCGGCTCACTATTTAGCACCGGCTCACTATTTAGCACCAGCTCACTATTTGGCACTGGCTCACTTTTTAGCACTGGCTCACTATTTGGCACCGGCTCACAATTTAGCACCGGCTCACAATTTAGCACCGGCTCACAATTTAGCACCGGCTCACTATTTAGCACCAGCTCACTATTTGGAACTAGCTCACTATTTAGCACCGGCTCACTATTTGGCACTGGCTCACTATCTAACACCGGCTCACTATTTGGCACTGGCTCACTATGTAGCACCAGCTCACTATTTGGAACCGGCTCACTATTTGGCATCTGCTCACTATTTCACAGCAGCTCACTATTTAGCACCGGCTCACTATTTAGCACCGGCTCACTATTTGGCACTGGCTCACTGTTTAGCACTGGCTCACTATTTGGCATCGGCTCACTATTTAGCACCGGCTCACTATTTAGCACTGGCTCACTATTTACCACCAGCTCACTATTTTCCCCTGGCTCACTATTTAGAACCAGCTCACTATTTGGAGTGCTGTGCCCCTACCTCCTTATTGTTGTAGCACCTGGGGGCGCTCAGCAGGCAGCTCTGTGTGATTGCCAGCCTGCCTCAGGGGATTCCCCGGCATGGGGATCTCCCCTCCGTGGTGTAATTTGCGGCGCGGGTGCCCACCCCACTTTGCCTACTGCTTATTGCCCCTGATCTTTGGTTTCATTGACCTATTGCCGCCACATAGAGGGAGCCTACCCCTCTTGTGCCTAGGCGACAAGAATCACCGCCGCTGGCCCGGAGATCGCCTCAAAGGCGCTGGGCCCGCCTCCCGACCAAAGGCCACGCTGCTATTGGGGCCCCCTGTATAATTATTTTAGTCTTTCCTCCTGTACCTAAGAATAATCTGACCCTTAGGTACCAGAGGGGTAATTTTAACACATTTTCACCAACCTTTTTAGGCCCACACACTTGCATGCACAACTGCGGCGTCTCCTAAAAGATATCCAACAAAGAGCCGTCTCGCTGGGCCCGTGGGGGGACAGCAGTGCCACCCCCACGAGGAGCAACGCCCGATGATGAAGTAGGACATTCGCAAGGGTGTGTGAGGGCACTAATTTCTAAAGGAGAAATTCCATCTCCTTCATCAACTGGGAACCACATATAGCGACCACCTTACCTTTTCTTTTTCTATTTCCCTGTCATGCATAATCAAGTTGGTTTATGGGTCCTTGTTTTAGGAACAGTTACCACACAGTGATTACATGATTAAGAAACGACATGGCAAGTTAAGTGGTAACAAGTTTGGTGACTCTTTAAAAGTCATCAAGGCCAATGTTTCGCCCATAAGACTAAGGATAGTAGATGGTGGAACAAATCTCGAGCTGTTAGGTGGCTGTCCATATCACCTGCAGGGTGACAACTGAGTTGACAGCCTCTTAGTGATTACCATTAGCTGATGAAACCAAAGCATGTCTTCTGTGGCCACTACAGAGAAACCACGGCTAGTGCAGGAACTGCTGCCCCTGGGAACAGCGCAGAAGTCACACCTGTGTGCCTTCACGAGATTTGGGATGGGGCCATTTAAGAGGACTCACAGCTGCTGCTCGCCCTCTTTCTCCTGAATGGCCGCTGTGAAAGGAACCACCAATGGCAAGGCAGCTCAGCAAGCATGCTGCTATCTTGAGTTGTTGGTACATCAGGTGGGTGAAAGCAGTTCATAGAGGGCCACAATAAAAGAAATGTTGCTTAGTAGGTTCTTGCCTTCAAGCATCCCCCTTTCACATCTGGAAAGTGTATGGTACAGGAAAAGTCGAACCAGCTTGTGATAGCTGGGTTATTTATTGCTCGGGAGCACGAAATGGCCTGTAACATGTGTGTTAGATTTTGGGGTCTCTAGGGGCCCTTGCCTCTAGTCAGGATAAGGGATTACACTCCTAAAATAACCCCTGCTCACCCCCTTGGTAGCTTGGCACAAGCAGACAGGCTTATCTCAGAGGCAGTGTGTAAAGCATTTGTGACCACATACAATAACCCAGTGACAACACTACAAATGGACACCACACAAGGTTTTATATAAAAAATAAGTATACTTTATATAGATTTACCTCAAGACCATAAACGACAAAAATACTCAATACTGTTACTTTAAGATGGTAGTTTTGGCTTAGTTCAGTTAAATTCTTAAGATGCGACACTTTGCGTCAATGTACCTTACGATGCGTTGCGCTTCCACGACAAGCAATGTCACCGTGAGGAAAATGCGGCAAAATTCTGGTGCAAAGAAATAAAGACGTGAAGATGTTCCAGATGCGGCACGCTTCTCCGGGGATGCGAGAAGTTCTCGGTTCGATCCGTGGACTTCAGCGGCGACACCCTTGTTCAGAAGTGCGACTGCAACAGCTTCAGCTGCGACACTTCTCCCACGTTTGCGTGAAGCTTCCGCACGATGCTACAACTACAGCGGCGACATCCTTGTTCAGAAATGCGACAGCAGCAGCTCCGACGGCGGCGCGCTTCTCGGGGGATGCGAGGGGCTTTCCTCGATGCGGTGCAATGCGACAATTCCAGCGGCAACACCCTTGTTCAGAAGTGCAATGGTAGAAACAGCGACACGCTTCTTCCTCGTTGCAAGACTCTTCTCTCGGTGCAGTGCGACAACTCCAGCGGCGACACCCTTGTTCGGCAGGCAGCAGCGACACGGTTTCTCTTCGTTGCGAGACGCTTCTCTCAATGGGGTGCAGTGCGACAATTCCAGCGGCGACACCCTTGTTCAGAAGTGCGACGCCAGCAGCAGGACGGCGACACGCTTCTTCGTTGAGTCGCGTTTCCAGCTCCTTGTGACACACTCCCTCAGAAGGCCCAAAACAGCAGCAGGCACTTCCAAAGAACTCTGGGGAGCTGGGGGGTGAAGTCTGTTGTCCTTGAGACTTCAGCAGGAGGCAAGCTCTTTTCCAAGCCCTTGACGATCCTTCACAAGTTGAAAGCAAAGTACACAAAGTTCTTTCCTCCTTCCTTTGGCAGTAAGGAAACCACTGCAGGCCAGTCCCCTAAGCAGACCTTCAGCTTAGGAATAGTCTCTCCTCGGTTTCTTCAGGTTCCTCTCCTCAGTAAAGGTTTCTTCTTGTAGTCCAAAAGTGATCTAATTTCATGGGATCAGGGTCTCCATACTTATACCCCAAAATCCTTTGTTCTCTGAGGGGAGAGGGGCCTTTGCCCAGTCCAAACCAGTTCTGAAGCACTCTGTTTACCAACTTCTCCTTTCATTTCACAGTGCAGGGAAGAAACATCAGATGCCCCACAGGAGGTGGAGCCAGCATTGTGGAAGGCAAGTACAGCCCTGGAGCACTTTGTTGACAGGATTTCTTCTCTTCTTTCAGTGTGCAGGGCAGAGACATCAGCCTCACCCCAGGAGGTGGAGCCAGCATTGTGGAAGGCAGGCGCAGCCTTATTCAAGGTTCAGGTGCAACTCCTCCCTTCCATCTAGATGCAGATCTGTCTATTCACCACTGGACTGACTCATTCTGTCTCTTGGAATCCCCCAGCCCTGTCACTCACAAACTCCAGACAAGGAATACACAACCTAGCAGAAGCAGGCTTGAAAGGTTAGACAAGAAAATACCTACTTTCTAAAAGTGGTATTTTCAAACACAGAATGTTAAAATCAACTTCACTAAAATATGTATTTTATCATTCTGAGTCCAGGCATACTAAACTCTAATTTCTACCATGTTCTCTGAGGCAGTTAGGATTATAAGAATGTAATAATCTAACTGCCCATTCTAGCATATGGAGAACAGGTAGCCCTGCCATAGTGAAAAACGAAAATGGCTGTAATTCACTATTAGGACATGCCACACACACCAGGGCATGCCCTACCTTATACTTTGATTGGATTGGATTTCGTTTTTGTATAGCGCGATACCTACCCGCAGGCGTCCTAGCGCTTAACGAAAAACGGGTGCGTGTGGCCGGGCTGAGTTATCTGCTGAAGAGAAGGATTTTTTGTTTTTTACGGAAAAGCAGAATGTTGGGTTCTGATCGGATAGAGATTGGGAGGGAGTTCCAGAGCTTTGCCGCGTTTACTGAAAACATTCTGCCTCCACTCCTTTCTCTTTTGGTCCTAGGATTGATGACTTGGAAGGTATGGGCCGACCTAAGCTGTCTGTTGGGATGGTAGGGGGTATCAGGGTGTGATTCAGGATTGCTCCTTTCCTCCAGTAGGCACGGTGGGCAATACACATGCTTTTAAAATCGATTCTTTCCCTCACTGGCAGCCAGTGGAGGTCTTTTAGTTCAGATCTCACAGATTGGCGGCGGGGGATGCGCAAGAGAGTACGGGCAACGCAGTTTTGGATCACCTGGAGTTTTTTCAGGGTTGATTGGGGGGCTCCTAGATAGAGGGCATTCCCGAAGTCCAGCCGGGAGAGGATTAGACCCTGGACCATGATCTGTCTAGCCTTGAATGGGAGGAGCGGAAGGATTTTCCGGATGAGTCTCTGGATGCCCATGTAGGTGGCAGATAATTTGGTTGCCTGGTAGCTGAGTGTCAGTGTATTGTCTAACCAAATTCCTAGGCTCTTAATGGTGTTCTTGGCTAGTGGTTGCGGGGCCCAGTGCTGGTGGCCACAAGGAGTCAATGGATTTCTGTGGGGGGTTACCCAGTACCATTAGCTCTGTCTTGTCTCTGTTCAGTTTCAGATAAGACTGGGTCATCCAGGTGCATACTGCTTCCATACAGCCCCTTAGATCACTTGGATGAGATGAGCGGTGATTCAGAGTTACCACCAGCTGAGTGTCATCAGCGTAGGACACGATTTGAACGCCAAAAGGGCGAACTATTTCAGCAAGGGGACGCATGTATATGTTAAACTGTGTGGGGCTCAGGGAGGAGCCCTGGGGAACCCCACAACTGAGTGGTTTACTGGGCGAGGTGACATTGCCCTCACAGACTCGGAATGAGCGCTCCGATAGGAATGATTGTAGCCACTTACAATGTACTTACAATGCACCCTGCCCTTGGGCCTACCATAGGGGTGTCTGATATGAAGAAAAGGTAAGGTTTAGGGACTGGCAAGTGGGTGCACTTTCCCAGTAAGCATGACAGTACCAGACTGCACGCAGGCTCTGCAATGGCAGACCTTAGACACATTTTACAAGGCTGCTTCTGTGGGTGGCACAACCAGTGCTGCAAGCCCACCAGCAGCATTTGGATTTACAATCCCTGGGCACACTCAGGGGACTGTACTAGGGTCTGACAAGTAAACCAAATAGCCAAATATAGAACCACCGATTAATATATCAATTTACAATAGGGAGCACTTACACTGTGGCACTGGACAGCATTGGCACAGTGCCCCAAGCATCTAACAACAGTAAAAATGGAAGGGAGACCCACGCCAATGGTGCCAGGTCTAACACGGTGTCACTGGTTCGATCCTGCAGTTAGTGACTCGCCTTTGTAAGTTGTGACTCGCCTTTGTAAGTTGTAGCTCGCTGATCCCCTTTGGCTGGGGCGGATAGAGTAAAGAGGTGCCCCACCATATCCTGGTGTCACCAGCTTTTCCTGGCATAGCAACAGCTGTTATCAAGGCCCAATTCAGTGGAACGTGCCCTGAACAAAACTTGTTTTTTGGCACCCTCCTCAATCTGTGCCTGCGGCATTACATTGAGTTCAAAAGCGCCAGGTTTGTTGAATCCGGTGTGCCCAGGCGAGGCGCTAACCACCCCCAATGTCTTTCCACTGCTAGCGGTCTCCATTCAAGACCATCAGAAGAACCAGTCCTACAGGGGTCCCAGTGGGCAGGTTTTATTCAGCAGTGCAGGCAAATCGGTTTGCTGATCTTTGATTATGGCTTCCTGGTAGCAAATTACCTCAATGACTACTGTTGCTTTCTCAGTCATGAGGGACCTAATCAGCCATCCTTCCTCAACAGCAGATGACAGAAGGAGCACAGATGGCATTATAGTCTTTTTGGGGAGGGCTGGTGCCGGGTGAGCTGAGCAGGTAACATTGTGCAGCAGGTTCCTGGGCATGGATGCAAACATAATGAAGTGCTTTGTGCTCTGTTTGATTTAGGTACTGATGGCGGTGCTCCATTTCATCACAGCTATCGTGTTGACAGAGCATGCCCCCATTCGATAGTGTAATTCGAATTCCCCAGGGTTGTGGAATTTAATAAAAGGTCTACTTGTACATGGGGCAGGTTGCTTCATAAATCTACTTGTCCTGTAACAAAATCCACTTGTCCCTTTGGTGCCATGTAGTGCGACGACAAATTATGGCAGCAGTCTCATTATGTAAGAGCTCTGATATAGCCTCTCTGATTGTGCCAGGGCTTATACCATAGTATTGTTTGAATACTTGCAACCCCCTTATGTTGCCACGTTTCTGCAGATCTACATATTGGGGCTGAAGGTAGTGGTAAGCAATAGTTCCAAGGTTAGAATGCCCTTTTAAGTCTATTCAGACCTAACTTGCATGTTTCAAGGGTTTTCAACAACTCTTCTCTAATCTTTTCCAATACTGATAAATGTTGGAAATTTGCTCCTGACAATGGCAGACATAAACCTTCTTCCAGAGTTGGGAAAAAAAGTGGTTGGAGGAAAAATGAACTTGCAAACACTCCGATTTTCGCATGAGCACATGAATATTGGTTCATGCTAAAATGCAGTACACAGATATTTTCTAGGACTACTATTTCTTGTCCTACTTCTGTAAATTCTTGGGAATTGAAGAAAGCTATATAACTGCACTTGATGCAAGGTCATATACCATGGGTGCACTTTTGAGACTTTCTTTAATAATTGGGCCCCTAATTTGGTCTGGCGTTGACCATAACCTTTTGCGTTTAATAAATTTCTGTCTCTCACTGTAGCAGCTGGCTTCGCTGTGAGTAACAGCATTCTGCTTTTTCACAAGGAGCATATTGGCACACAAAGTAAGTTTTGTTCAGTGCCAATCTCTACTGTGGCAGTGTGTGCTTTTTGAGACCAAAAACTATTTCTGCTTTTGAAAAGGTTTCTTATAATGGTGAGGGCCTGGCAGCTCCCACACCAATAAGGTTTTACAAAAACCATGCCAAAATAATTCACACATAGACAAAACTAAAAAGCTGATAACCAATTTCAGACCTGCAGGCTTTGCCAAGGCTTGTTATTTGTGTTTCCCATAATCTTATTGAAACTAGTTACACAGATTTTCCATTGTGAATATATTTCGGAAATACAAGCATGCATCAACACATATTACTAAATGATGCTGCAAAGAAATGGTAGCTGAAATTTTACATTAGTTTAGTGAAATCCATTTTTTCCTGCTCTCTTTTTTTATGAACATTTTATTTTGAAAGCAAAGAATCATCAATTTTGGTTTCAAGCTTCTGCAAATATTTGCATCACATCAGAGAGCATTCTGTGTGCATTATACATAGCCTCATATTGCTAAACTTTGAAGACGTGTGTACACATTTTTGTACTGGAACCACTGTCAGTAGTACAGTCAGAGATTACAACATTTACTTAGAGCGCTCACCCTAATAATAAAGGATTTCAATTAATGAATCATAAATCCAAGTTTGAAGAGCATTGACATATGGACACAAATATTACCTTGATTGTGGACAGTGCCCTTACCTGATCCATAATATGACACTGCAAACTGGCAGCCAAAGGGTTTGTGCTGCAGGGGGTTGGGCTTACTTGTCCCAAGTACAAAGTACACATGAAAACTTGTTGCCCTTGACCCCCAAAATATGTCCTGGGCGTCAGGCTATAGGAATTCCACATCCCTGTTCCCAGTGCTGGTGTACACTGACCGGGGTCCATCAGTTACACACTGATGGTATGCGGCATGCAGTGTCCAAGGGCAGGGCACAGACCACAGGTGATGCAGGTATAGTATTGGGCACAATTGTGGCCTAATGGTCGTACCTGCCACCCCAGGAACTGGAGAACAAGGTTTGTATGAGGGCGCATCCTCAATATCTGGTAAATATGTCCAAATTAATAAAGAAATTAAGGAGCTCAAAGCCGGTTAGAAACACACCTGACCACTGCATCCCAGTGTCAAACCTTCTGCTACCTGTAAAAGATAAATGTATACAGGCATTAGGGATTGGCGAAGACAATTTAGGCTGTTGCCTGTTCCATGTAAGGTGAGCACCGCTAAGCGCATTGGTTTAATTAAGGGAGACATGGAAGCAGTTGCTAACACCGCTGCAATACTGATCCAAAAGGTGAGGAAATGCTGAGGCCAGCACTTCCAGTGCATCAATGAAATGTGTCTTAGGGCACTGAGTTGCTGATATTAAACTATCCATGCATATCGTAAACAGGAGTTCAAAGCGCAGAAATATAAGTCTGCATTCTATCCTTCCTGAGTTGGTTTAATGACTATCATTCATTTCCATTAACAATTGGTTGAACGCAAAGCTGGGAACGTGCTTAGGGGCTTGTACTCAAAACGGGAAGAAAGTGTTTGAGGAGGGCCCACATGGGGGTATTGTCTGCTCCAATATTGTGTTAATTAAAGGAATAGTTTGCCACCTAGCCCAAAGAAAAATACAGCCCATCTGTACGCATTTTATGATTCTCCAAAGTCCCTGACATGCTTCTTAAGTAGCACTTTATATGATGTCGCCAGTCTTTATTTTAACCTGGCCTTTAGGTTTTTGTTTATTAGGGCAGCTGTAGAATACATTTTAAAGTGTTTTCTTCTAACATTTACTGTTAAGAATGTATTGATAGGGGTAAAATACTGCATTTGGGCAACTTTCTAATTTTCAACAGGTGGCAACCCTATTTACTGTGCTATGCTCAATGTAAAAATGATTTGATTTATGGTTAAAAAAACAACAAAAAAACAGACATTTAGATTTACCAGTGCGAACACCACGCAGATCCAATCAATGTATACAGTGCATTCCAATAATGTTCTTATCCTGCGAGTTATGTGAATGCTGATGATTGGCAGAGCACAGACACCTCCAACCGGGGCAGAAGTGGTAGAATGGCCTGAGTAGCCTGCACTGGAACCGGGTAACCAGGCTTAAGTCCCGGTGCAGCTCAACACCTTTTGATCCAGGACAAATGGCTTACACTCCCTGTTTACAGAAATTAATAAGTTCACTAAATAAAATAAAAAAGCTCCATTGCCTCCAACATTATCCTTTCTAGATATTCCATGGCTGGGTGTCCCAGAACAGCAGCAGCCAGCTGCTGAATGAAGCCAGCTAAGTCCTGGAAGCGTGATGGGGTGCCGGGACTGCACATCCTCCGATGCTGTGCAAGCTGCGAAGTAATTGAGGGTGGTTTGCTAGTTCCATGTCAGAGTGTGATATGGCGTCAGGGACATGCATTTCACCTAGAAGGTACAGGCCTAGTTTAATTGCAATGTTGGGTTGTCATCAGTGAGAGTCCCTCCTCACGCTCCAGTCCAAGGGTGACAGATGCATTCAACGCAGATACTGGATTTGTTAAGGGTAGCAATAGTGAAGCGGTGCATAGTGCAGTGGGACATGGTTGGCCATAACCGCAGGCAATACAATTACACTCATCAGGTGGTTGCAGGAGACAGGCTGTCTACTTTACGGGTGCCACTGTAGATCAGGGGTCCAGAAAAATAACTGGTCGGCAGAAAGCATTTGATTTAGGGGTAACGAGGGGGGTTGAGAGTGCCCCGGGGTATTTCTCCATTGGCATGGAGCCAACATAATTAGCAATGAAGTTCTAGCTCCCCACTGCAGCAGCAGACTGGGACGATACTGGCCTTGCGGGCAGAATTTCTTCACAGGTCCGTTGGGGGTAGTACACTGGTCGGCTTATCCGCATTGGGGGCTGCCACCCATTTATAATCTCTATGTACCCGCCAGATGACAAAAATGGCACTTTCATAGAGCCAGCTGCTCTTCTAACATAGAACCATAAAATAAATTATCATTCTTCATCGATTTCAAGACTTCATCCACATTAAGGTTAAAGGTAGGGGGTAATTTGGTATTATTCACATGGGTATGTGGTCATGTTTCTTTGGACCTACTGTCATAAACTGAGGGACATCACCCATTCTTTTTAGGATTCCACACTTAACTTTGTTACACTTTCAAAAGTAGTCAAACAATGTTACCGCATTTTACGGGACGCATCGAATGACTTTTGCTTCAATGGCGAACACGTTGCTCTTCTCATGAGCAGGAAGGGTTGTCATTTCCCTTAACTGCTGTAGCACATGCAGACAATGCAACTGTGGAAAAGGTTTAATAAAGCAGCATGCCATTTTGGCTGAGGTGTCCATTTAAGTTTTCTTCGTAATTCTTTCATCTTTTCACTCTGCCTGTGCTATCTATTTTAGTTGACTTCCTGACTCAAGCAATGTACGTGCTGAGAGTTTGTAGCTGCCAGTACATGTTGTCTGTCAATCATTTCTGCTGCCATAAGCACTCCTGCTCCGCCTCCCACTTTGCTGACCATGTAGATTTTATCTGCCCTTGTTTGTTGATAACTACTTCCAAAACGTGTTCTCCCTATTTCTGTTCACATGCTTACTGAAAACCTGTATAAAAGCCCTGTGTTCTGTGACTTCAGTGTACTGCCTACTCCAGCATTTGAGAGTGCTGTGTGGACGCGGTCCCACTCATGAGTGATTAATAAACTTGTTATTTATTCCTAACTCCAGTGCAGATCTCTACTTTGTTGCTTTTTGAACCCGTGGACAAAAGGGTGACCCTGCATCAGTGTACCCCTAAAAAAAGGGGTACATTTCCACACAACAAGAGATGTGCAGCACCATGGCCTAGTCCGACATTCTGTTAGATAAGATTTCACAGCAAATCTGGGGTAGAGCATGTGGACCGAAACCAATAATTGAATCCAGAGTAGTTTTACATAGCAATGCTGTTGCTGGTATTTAGATTCCCTCAACCCTGGGGACGAAGCTAATTTCACTTATCAGTTACATACAAAAAGTGTGGCTAACTGTACAAGCGGTTTGTTTCCTTCACAGCGTGAAGCAAATGATACTTTGCGGGCCCAATCTCCTTTCTAGACAATGAGAGCATCTATCATTGTTACACTGATGACGGCATAAAGACACAATCCCAGCATGGAGATGTTTAAAGGTTGGGCAAAGTGGGCAACTGCCCATGGCCCCCACCTTCAAAAGGCCCCCCTGGAAAAGTGAACTTTATGTATGGTTCACTTCTATTACGGTGAGTCAACCTTTTATGTGGAATTCAAACTTGTTTGCCATTACGGGGCATGAATTCGAAGGGACGGAGTAATAAAATTCAGTTGTTCCAAACAGAGGCCCACAAAAGATATCTTTCCCGGGGCACCCAAAATCATGAAGGAGGCACTGTCCCGGCAGAGTGAAAAAGCCTCACTTGTACAGTCAAGTACTGCTTGATTCCATGGTTGTAGAGCAGCTACCATGCATATCATTAACAACTGATGCCAACGAGCAGCACAAGGGTAACGAACATTCAGTACAAGTCTGAGACAGATAAATAGCTTAAAGGAGCCAGAGATTTAATTAGCACCCAGTGTCACATGGCTAGTGGGGGAGTAGTTCAGTCTTAATCTCATGCAAAAAGCATTCTGCCTTTGATCAGCATGGGCTTTACACTTTGAGAGTAGAGCGTAGAAAGCCTTTTGAACACATGGAGATAAAGGGAAAAAAAAGTCATAAGAGTTTACTTGTCATTGTGGCCACAATTTTTGGGTAAGTTAAGCTCTAAGGGCTATAGCATTGGTCACAGCGCCTCAGGAATATAGTTGACCTTTCAAATGTAGCAATAGGCACCAACGAAAGGTAGACAGCAAGGAAATATCTGTAAGAAGAGTCCTCCAGCAAGGAGCGCCATTCAAGCAGTGCACTGGTCGAAAGCAGAAGTCAATAGGTTCCTTCATGAAGAAAGCAATCACATTCTCCAGGTGAGTCAAGCACCTCCGTTTGAATTCCCTCAAATAGCAACTGTGTGGAGTCCATTCCTTCTGTCAGACCAGCCACCAGTCTATCAATACCGAGTAGTACATGTCACCACTTGATAAGGGCATACATGTTAACCCCAACACTGTTGTACCAGAATCAAGCCTTCTCTCGGTGCTCCGCTCGCGCTTTCCCTCTCAGAGTCCCCCCCCCTCTCGTCTCTCTCTCAGTGCCCCACTCTCTGCCTATCAGAGACCCACTTTTCTTACTTTTGTCTCTCACCTTACTGTGCCCCGCTATCCTTCAGTGCCACTCTTGGTACGCGGCGTTCCACGCATGTCTTCTCCCTCTATAAATGATGTGTAATCCATGACGGATGCCCAAACTCCAAAGCCCACCAACTGAGGGTAAGGTGTTGCGATGCGGTCAACGGAGGGGCCCTGCACGAGGAGGTTAAGGTGTAGGTTTGCATGCAGTACGTCTTCAGTTTTCCCCGGCGGCCGTTCTCACAACTCCACAGATGTGTTCCAATCGTGAAGGAAACCGCCCGCGCTACTCCCTTTTACCACTCGCTCTCTTAGAGCACCAGCTCAAGAACCCGTAACTGCATTTACCCCAAAACCAACAAGTTATTAATACCGCTCTCCAGAAAGTAGACTAGACGCGTGAGGTCCAAGATAAGACTTTGCAACCAATGCAATATTGGTGTTCTCAGGCCGTTTGCTAAAAGCCGCTGGGCTTTGCGGGAAATGTAGTACCTAGAGAAGTGAAGGTCTTCGCTGTTTCAGTAGTGATACGACATGAGTACTACAATTCCCAGAAACCTAGAGCACGTCCCTCTCGCGCATGCGTTATGGATGTTTGGAGCTCGCCCTATCAGGCTGGAAGAGGATGATGTCACCTGCCGGGTGCACGCAGAGCGGCTGAGTAGAGGTTGCTGGAGTGGGACCTATTGTGTTTTGATCGCTAGGCTGAGAAGAGGATGCATGGGGTCTACAGGTAAGGCGGTGGCCGCGATTGACCATCACTTTATGGGGCAATGGGCTTGGGCTGTAGCAGCCTGTCCAGACTACTCATCGCAACGCCTGCTTACCTCTTGCCGGGGAAAGTAGGAAGATAATAGATCGGCCCTGCCTCTTCCAGGTGGGCGGGGGCACGGCAGGCTTTGCACGCTTGTTGCCTGGTAATCGCACTTGGTGCCTGTATTCCCTCAGCTGTGAGAGGTCGGCACATGATAACACAGCATGAAGGTTGTGCGCGCTGAGTTTATCGATTGTGATATCCTGCTTGATCCCGGTTACAGTGGATCTGGTTTCTAATGCATTTTTTGTTGCTGTCTTATTAATTTCACTGAGTAGGATATTGTGGTATGCGCTCTAGCTTATGGACGCTTACGTGAGAACGCGTTACGTCATAAGCTAGAGCGGCACGGCGCACGCGCAGGACTATGAAAGGAAAGGCGCGAACAGGACAGTGTCAGTTGGCGGCTGGAGATGGTCATAGCCAGACGCTCGGCGCCCTTAGCGTATTGTATTGCTTGTTGTATGAATAAACCTGTTTCCTTTACCGGAAGTCTCCGTGTATACTGTGGGGGAGTAAGGAACATTACAGTGGCGACGAGGCTGAGATTCGAACACCACCTGGTGCTTGGAAAAAGGAGAAGAAACGAAGAAGAACACAGGATACCTCCACAGCCGACATCCACGGGCCAGTGAGGCACAGGTACCACACGAGAGCAAGGGCGTGGCAGTAGCGCAACAGCAAAGGAAAGAACGTTCCCAGGCATAGCAGAAGGTCGTGCGACCCAGGCCTCCAGGACCCCCAGGCAGCACCCTGGCAACCAAGGGAGACACCCCCACTTCAGAGGAAGGGGGGAAGGACGTACAGGCAGCACACGCCACAAGGGATAACACCCCGGGCAGCCCAGGGGGCCCAGGCGACACGGCAGGGAACGCAGGAGCGTCCGGTGAGCCTACCCAAAGACCCCAGGAAGGAGGACCCAGAGGTGAAGCCAGAATGACGAGTCAAGCGTCAACACTAATGGCGCCCGTCCCGTTCCTGACCAGACCAGGCGAACCCCAACTAAAATGGGAAGATTGGAAAGAGTACTTCCTAAATTACATTGAGGCGCTGGAAGACGAAAGCGAAAGTGAATACAAACCGGATAGAAAGAAAAGACTATTGCTCCACAATTTAGGCCCAGAAGGGGTACGGGTCTATAAGAACTTGGTGCCTAAGGAGAGGGGTGCAGAAGAAACGGATGTCTTCGTGAATGCACTGGACGACCTGGACAGCCGCTATCGCCCTGCGGTCTGTGTCTCGATAGACCGCTACAACTTCCAGCAGAGGAAGCAAGAGGCGGGAGAATCGATCGACGACTATGTGGCTGCCCTCCGCCAACTTGCAATCACGTGTAGGTATGGTAACCTGCAAGACGAATACATCAAGGACCAAATCGTAATGCACACCACCAGCAGGGCAGTCCAAGACAAGCTGTGGGCAATGAACGAGACCACCCTGAAGGAGGTCGTGGCAATGGTCAAAAAGGCGGAAATGTCGAAGAGAGGCGCAGACGCGGCGAAGAGAGAAAGCGCGCCAAAACAGATGATCAACAAAATAGACGAGGCACCCCACTCCAGCAAGCAAAGAAGTGCCAGTGGAGACCTGAGGAAGGAGACGAAAGGACCGGGGAAGCAGATGCCTCGCTCCAGCCAGGGGACGAAGTTCGCATGCTACAGGTGTGGCAGCGCCGCCCATGCAGCCCAGGACAGACGTTGTCCCGCGTTTCGCGCCAAGTGCTCCTATTGCGGACTGACGGGGCATTTTGAAAAAGTCTGCCGGAAGAAAGGGTTGAAGTCTACGGTAAAGTGCATCGAAGCAGCCACTGCCGAAGCGAGTGAAGAAGAGGAACCGGATGAAGACGACCTGGTACTATGCATAGAGGACCAAGTGCTGGACGTGTCGGGGAAACGAAGGGACAAGCCACGCACTGACATGCACATCGGAGGCGTCAAAGTCTATGTAGCGGTGGATTCAGGATCCCCTTGGACGATAGTGCAGAGGTCAATATGGGAGGAAGATTTTGCCCCGGTGTTGGGACCCGACCTATGGCCACCTGACATCAGACCCATCTCGTACACGGAAGATGCCATTCCCCTAGTGGGATGCAGAGACCTGAAATTCGAGTTCAGAGGAAGGACGGCCACGTGCACGCTATATGTGGCGGAGAAGGGTCCGTCGGTGTTGGGATGGAGAGATGCGGGTGCCCTAGGCATCGTACTCAACCCAGGAGGGAGAGAACAGATCTTGCTGACAGAGGAATGGCCCCTCTCGAAGGAGGAAGACTGGAAGGCAGCATACGCCAATGTATTTGAAGGCACAGTGGGCAAGCTGGAGAAATTCGTGCACAAAATGGTCCTCAAGGAGGGAGCAAAACCGGTCGTGCACAAAGTACGGAACATACCAATATCCACCAGCGAGGCAGTACGCCAAGAACTACGGAAACTGGAGGAGCTAGAAATCATCGAGCCAGTGGACAGCGCGGAATGGCTATCGCCCTTGGTGGTAGTTAAAAAGCCCAACGGCAAGGTCAGGCTCTGCGTGGACCTGAGGGAACTCAACAAAAATCTTATAGTGGAGAGGTTCCCACTCCCTAGAATAGAGGAGATGTTGGCCAAGACTAAAGGGATCACGCACTACTCCACCATAGACCTCACGTCGGCGTACTACCAGATAGAACTGCACCCAGCGAGCAGGAAATACACGGCCTTCATAACGCCATTCGGGTGCTACCAATTCAGAAGGATGCCCTTCGGACTGGCATCCGCCGCGGCCGTGTTCCAGAAGCTCATGCACAGGCTATTCAAAGACATCCCGGGAGTGCAATACTTCCAAGACGACATCCTGGTGATGGGCTCCGACAAGAATGAGCACGACAAGAAACTGCACCAGGTGTTGGGAGTGCTACAGAACAAGGGATTGACAGCTGAGTGGAGCAAGTGTAGAATTGGGTCTCGCTCAGTGACCTACCTTGGGCACGAGATAGGAACGCATGGCATCTTACCGAAAGAACTAAATGTCAAGGCCATAAAGGACGCCAAAGCCCCAACGACCAAAGAGGAGGTGCGGTCATTCCTCGGCATGGCCGAGTATTACAGCAAGTTTGTAAGACATTTCGCCACTAGGACGCACCGGATGAGGCAACTGATCAAGCACAATACGAAATTCGAGTGGGACAAGGAGGCCCAGTCGGAATTCGACTCCATCAAAGAATGCATCAGCCAGGCCATTCCGTTACAGGGATATGTACCCACGGGCAAGACCATCGTAACTACGGATGCGAGTGACAAGGGCTTGGGGCGGTCCTGGCGCAGGAGAGGACAGATGGAACGAAAGAAACAATCAGCTTCGCTTCCAGGGCACTATCCCCAACGGAACAGAGGTACAGCGTGATAGAAAAGGAAATGCTGGCCGTCACATGGGCGTTGAGTAAATTTCGTCAATTCATATGGGGCACGAGGTTTAGGCTCCAAACAGACCACAAGCCCCTCGTCAAAGTGTTGACGTCATCCGGCCACGACACTGCCACCCCGAGAATAGCGAAGATGTCCTTGAAGCTACTAGACTACACCTACGATGTCGAGTACCTTCCGGGCACGCAGAACAGGGTGGCGGACTACCTCAGCAGGGCGGCGGCGATGGAAGAAGCCCCGAGTGCCACCCCCGAGACAGAGGAGATGGTCGCTTGCATGGAGGATCACGAGACAGCCATCAGCGCTCAGGAGTGGCAGGAGGCCTATGAACTCGACGAGGAGAAGAGAGAGGTCAGGAAACACCTCACGTTGGGGTGGCCGGACAAAAGGAAACTGACGGAGAGCGTCCGCCGCTTTTATGAAATAAGGGAAGAGTTGTCCTTGAGTGATTCGGGGATATTCTTATACCGAGGTGAGAGAGTGGTACCCCCGAAGTCATTGATACCAAGACTGCTGAAAACACTCCACGAAGGCCATCTGGGCATAGTGAAAACCAAGGCGCTGGTCAAACAGACGTATTGGTGGCCAGGAATGGATGCCCACATCGAGAGGCAAGTCAGGGAGTGCGTGCAGTGCCAAGGAGCGGACAAGGTGCTCCGACCACTCCGACCAGCGCTGGGGAAATTTGACACGCCACATGGCCCCTGGGAGGATGTGGCGATAGACATTCTGGGGCCGGTTCTGGACAACCGGGGTGTGAACAAGTATATCTGCGTGCTGATGGACAAGTATTCCAAGTGGCCAGAAGTGGACATACAGGAGTCGATGGATACGGACACGATCTTGAAATTCGTAACAGAAGTGTTCCTGAGGGAAGGAATACCCAGAACGATCCTCAGTGACAACGGGCCACAATTTGTGTCGGACAAATGGGGAAAATACATGAAACGGAATGGGATCGAAGCGAGACACACGGCGGTGTACCACCCGGCGTGCAACGGCCAAGTCGAAAGGTTCAACAGGGTGCTCATGGGATCCATCCAGGCAGCCATTTCTCAAGGCAAGGACTGGGAAGTGGAGATAATGAACATGATATGGGCCTACCGCATTACTCCCTCGGTGGTAGGGTATAGTCCCTTCCAGGTGCTAAGAGGACGGCATCCATTTACCAGGGACAATGTGGCATGGAGGGAAAAGACCATCACCAGCAAATGGTCCCCAGCGGTGGTGCAAAGCAATCTAGAGAAGGCCCAGAGGATATATGCAGCGCACTACGACAAGCGACATGGCGCTAAAGAAACGTCGCTGGAAGAAGGGGAGTGGGTCAGGATCAAACTGCCCACCCTCCAAAAGAAGGGCGACAGCAAGTTCAGTCAACCGCTCCAAGTTAAGGAAGTGCGGGGCAGAGCGGCCCTCCTTAGTGATGGAAAAGTCTGGTCACAGGATCGCATGGCCAGGGTCAACAAAATATTGGTCTGGCCGAGGACGGAGGAAGCAGACAGAGACACTGATCACCCAGAAGAGAGACTGCATCAGGAGCAGAACAGCCAAGGAGTTGAGGCAGGCGAAGTCAGTGAAGAGGGCGCCCAGGGAGCTGGGCAGGCCGAAGGAGGAAGAGCGCAAGAGAGTGCAGGGCAGAGATCGGTGGAGAGAGATGCGGGGATATCCCAGGCACAGACTGAGACGAGGGAGAACGTGCCGGTAAGACACACCCGCAGCGGAAGGGCAGTAGTGATGCCTTCTCGTTACAATGACTTTGTGGTAGAGAGACACTAGGAATATGGCCCCCGGTGCCCCACATAGACAAGGGGTACAGAGGGGGACTATGCCTTTATAGAAGGGGGGATTGTGCTTTCTGTGTTTAATAAAGGGGGGAGATATGTGGTATGCGCTCTAGCTTATGGACGCCTACGTGAGAACGCGTTACGTCATAAGCTAGAGCGGCACGGCGCACGCGCAGGACTATGAAAGGAAAGGCGCGAACAGGACAGTGTCAGTTGGCGGCTGGAGATGGTCATAGCCAGACGCTCGGCGCCCTTAGCGTATTGTATTGCTTGTTGTATGAATAAACCTGTTTCCTTTACCGGAAGTCTCCGTGTATACTGTGGGGGAGTAAGGAACATTACAGATATCTTATTACTCGTCATGTGCATCCCTTTATTCAAAATATCTTATGCCACAATTCAATTATCTAAAATTTGACAACTGATCAGTGCAGTGTAAATTAGCGAAGGCTGTTCACCTCCGTAGTGGGAGTAGTACAGACATTAGATGGAACTATTCTCCACCACAGATCTATCCTGCGCTACTTCTAAGCAGAGCACAACCCCAAAGCAAAATAATGGGCGAAGTAACTAACATATCCAATTTACAACGACGTCACGAGAAATCATGTCACGATAAATGTCATGCCTTGATAACATTCCCTAGTTAAAATAGAAAGGGATTTATGGTACAAAAACAAGTTAACGTGAGCATGTGAAAATAACGTTTTCTTTAGTTTGTTTTGCTTTTTACATAGCACATGCGTGATTTTCACCAATGAATGTGCAATTGAGTCCGGAAATGGCTTAAAAAGATACTATTTTCATGCAAATGGCTGGAACTTGGGATTACTTTTTAAAATGGAATTACGGAGTAAACCAAATGGACTGAGTGTATGTTTAGACAGCCTAGATTGCTGTTAATGCTTTGTTTTCAGTTGGTTTTCTTTATTCGCCCACCAATTACAAAAGTGCCGCATATTTGTGCTTCGCTAGGCAATAAAATGGTTAATGATGTGAAGTTCTGTGTTACTTCTCAGTTAAAATATTCAAAGACAAACACTGACCTGGGCTGGCCCAAATAAAGAAATTGCTACCACTGATCCATGGCGTAAAAGCATCCTGAGGCCAGGTTACTTACAAAGAGTATTTTCAATTGCAAGCAGCTGCAGTGCAGGGGCAAAGAGTGACATCTCTCAGCTTCCTTCGGCCTTGGGTAAGAGGAACACATTTTGTGCTAAAAAAGTGGGGGACTTCGTACAGCCCTGCTATATGCCCATTATCTATGACACATTGTATTTTTTAATAATATGTGTTAATACCATCCGTCCTTTCACACCAGAATATTGAGTTTTATTTCTTCAGTGGTTCAGGGCCATCTAAATGTGTCTTGGTGACCTAGGCTTGGCACATCATTTCTGCCCCTCGTTTTCCATTCACACCACTCGTGTCTATTTGTAAACCACTGCAAGAGCTACCTGTTGAAGATGGTTTAAGCTGCTCCCTACTACAGACAACTACCCATGTGGTATATGGAAGCCTGGCCTTGAAGGTTCATGAAAGGGTGGTTTTGGCACTGCACAGTCGGCGCGCCATGCTGTTGTTTTGTGTTTGACTCTGGTAGTAGGTACATGAGGAGCATTCTCTGATAGTTGTAGGTTGGAAGCGCCCGGTGGTGTGTCAGGGCCCATTTTAAAAGGTTTATGGACTGAATATTTCTTTTATGGCTCACATGTAAACTCTAATCACACGTTTTACTATTTTAGGGACCACCGACTAACACTGTATGTGGCATCAACATGTAGTGACAGAGCTGGCCTTTGCTCTGATAATTCCCTGGGTAGAAGGAAATTCGGGACCCTCATTGCTGCTGCTCAATAAAAGAGGCGGGGAACATTTTGTGTTTACAGGCAAGTTCCCAGTTGATTACATCAGAGCAGTGACTGGTCTCTGAACACAAACTTCTCTGTTCCTCCCCCAACTCGCCAAAATCACCCACAACTTAGCTCTGTCGTGCTGGTGCTAAGTTGTTGGCCGGGACAAGGGGCTGTTGGAGTGTGTTGCCAGTGGGTGAGAGTGAGTTGGGAGGGGATTGAGGGAGGTTAGTGGGATGTTAAAAACACACCTCAGACATGTAAAAATAAGATTCAAAAGGAGTTCAAATGTATTCAATGGAAATAAGCAAGAGGGATGCTGCTTTTTAAATGACTAATGTAGTAGTTCCCCTTTTTAAAGGTTAGAAACCTGGGCATTGACCCAAGTCGCCCATGCCAAAGACTGGCCCTGGGCTGTGATCTTTTCTTTCACTGGACCTTGTACAGTGGGTTGGTTTACTGCCAACAACTGTACTCTGAAACAGCATGAGGTGATTACGAAATCACCGAACATCTCAGATCCATCAGAGATTCCGGCCAAACGGCAGCGCTGATCCTGCTCGACCTCAGCGCTGCCTTTGATGCGGTCTCCCACAAGGTGCTTCTGTACAGACTGGAGGCAGCAGGGGTGAAGAGCGCAGCTTTGGCCTGGTTTAAAGCATTTCTGTCACAGATCTTTTCAGGTAGCTACCCCCCCATTTGTCTCTAAAAAGTGTAACATAATGCAGGGAGTACCTCAGGGCTCAGCCTGACACTCTTTAATCTATATGTCCAACCACTAGCTGAGGTCGCCAAGAGGTGGGACCTTTCCATCGTGTCATACGCTGACGATACTCAGCTGGTGGTAACATTGAGTGATGACAACGGAGCAGGAGCACTGAATTTCAAGCATGGCCTCACTGCAGTAACTGAGTGGCTGACGGCCAATTATTTACAACTTAACACTGACAAAACGGAGGTGTTAATAGTAGGAAAAAATGCCGAAGCTTGGGGAAAGGACTGGTGGCCCGATACTCTTGGCCCCCACCCTGACCCCAAAGCAGAGGTAAACAAGCATTAGAAATGCAATAGGTCTCGCAGCATTAGAGTTAGTGCTTTTAGAATTGTTTATGGTTTTTTTTGTAAATCTTTAGCATGAGGTTGAGGGTGAGTGAGGGTGAGGGGTTGAGGGTGAGTGAGGGTGAGGCTGAGGGGTTGAGGGTGAGGGTGAGTGAGGGGTTGAGGGTGAGGGGTTGAGGGTGAGTGAGGGTGAGGGGTTGAGGGTGGGTGAGGGGTTGAGGGTGGGTGAGGGGTTGAGGGTGAGGGTGAGTGAGGGTGAGTGAGGGTGAGTGAGGGTGAGTGAGGGTGGGTGAGGGTGGGTGAGGGTGGGTGAGGGTGAGGGTGAGTGTGAGTGAGGGTGAGTGGGGGTGAGTGTGGGTGAGTGTGGGTGAGGGTGAGGGATTGAGGGTGAGGGATTGAGGGTGAGGGGTTGAGGGTGAGTGAGGGTGAGGGGTTGAGGGTGAGTGAGGGTGAGGGGTTGAGGGTGAGTGAGGGTGAGGGAGGGTGAGGGGTTGAGGTTGAGGGGTTGAGGGTGAGTGGGGGTGAGTGAGGGTGAGGGGTTGAGGGTGAGTGAGGGTGAGTGAGGGTGGGTGAGTGTGAGTGAGGGAGGGTGAGTGTGAGTGAGGGTGAGTGAGGGTGAGTGTGGGTGAGGGATTGAGGGTGAGGGGTTGAGGGTGAGGGGTTGAGGGTGAGGGGTTGAGGGTGGGTGAGGGGTTGAGAGTGAGTGAGGGTGAGTGAGGGTGAGGGGTTGAGGGTGAGTGAGGGTGAGGGGTTGAGGGTGAGTGAGGATGAGGGGTTGAGGGTGGGTGAGGGTGAGTGAGGGTGAGTGTGAGTGAGGGTGAGTGAAGGTGGGTGAGGGTGAGGGGTTGAGGGTGATTGAGGGTGAGGCGTTGAGGGTGAGTGAGGGTGAGGGGTTGAGGGTGAGTGAAGGTGAGGGTGAGGGTGAGTGAGGGTGAGGGGTTGAGGGTGAGTGAGGGTGAGGGGTTGAGGGTGAGTGAGGGTGAGTGAGGGTGAGGGGGTGAGTGAGGGTGAGGGGTTGAGGGTGAGGGTGGGTGAGGGTGAGTGAGGGGTTGAGGGTGAGTGAGGGTGAGGGGTTGAGGGTGAGGGGTTGAGGGTGAGTGAGGGTGAGGGTGAGGGGTTGAGGGTGAGTGAGGGTGAGGGTGAGTGAGGGTGAGTGAGGGTGAGGGTGAGTGAGAGTGAGGGTGAGTGAGAGTGAGGGTGAGTGAGGGGTTGAGGGTTAGGGGTTGAGGGTGAGTGAGGGTGAGGGGTTGAGGGTGAGGGTGGGTGAGGGTGAGTGAGGGTGAGGGGTTGAGGGTGAGTGAGGGTGAGTGAGGGTGAGGGGGTGAGGGTGAGTGAGGGTGAGGGTGAGTGAGAGTGAGGGGTTGAGGGTGAGGGTGAGTGAGGGTGAGGGGTTGAGGGTGAGGGGTTGAGGGTGAGGGGTGGAGGGTGAGTGAGGGTGAGGGGTTGAGGGTGAGTGAGGGTGAGTGAGGGTGAGTGAGGGTGAGTGAGGGTGAGGGTGAGTGAGGGTGAGGGTGAGTGAGGGTGAGGGTGAGTGAGGGTGAGGGGTTGAGGGTGAGGGGTTGAGGGTGAGTGAGGGTGAGGGTGAGTGAGGGTGAGGGGTTGAGGGTGAGTGAGGGTGAGGGGTTGAGGGTGAGTGAGGGTGAGGGTGAGGGTACATGCTTTTCACTTTCTTCAAAGGTTGTCCGTGCATCAAGGGTAGTTGACTGAACTTTAAGTATAATAATTGTACGTACTCTTCGGTGGCATTGAGCTCACACCCTCGAATGGTCTTAGGTAGTATTGTTTCCTGTAGAATTCTATTTCCTGCTTATAAAGCAGTGGTATGTGCATGTGAAAGTCGGAGAGTTGGAGGCGGTTAAGGAAATGCAGAACATTCAGCAAAAGTAATGGGAAACCATTTTTATCTTGAAACTGTTTTTAACCGACAGTCTTTTATTCCTAATCATAGATGAGTGGGAGTAATACAGGGACTGGAGCAGCAGCGCCTCAGTTTGGATTGGTGTGGCAGGCAGGAGAAAGTCAGGAGAGGGAGGAGGGGGAACTGCTTGCGAAATGAAATTAAAAGCGGCCGGGCGGGAAATGCTCTCGGTAGCATTTGTGTGAAGCAGGGGGCGGGAGCAGCCTTTGATGTGCGGATAATTAGGGGAGGAGTAGCCAGGAGATCCAAGCTGGGGAACAGATGGCTGGCGCGATGAGACTGACACAGTAAAGACATTACGGTGAGGCCGGAAACTGTCCACTCGCAGAGTCCATTTATCTCTCCAGGTCTTCATTAGACATGTGCCTTTGAGACCAGTGTTTTAACAAAGGATTCTCTGGAGCTGCTGCGCATAAGCATGAGTGTGGCTGTTGTTGTTGCGAAGGCACATGTAAGTGAGGGCAAGTTAGACCTTTCAGTGCGTCTAAACACTAAAACACACGATACTTTAGAGACCTAATGTGTTCTAAATTTGCAAAGAGCGATGTGTTTGGCTTCATGGGGACAGGCTTGAATCCTAGTGGGTCCACTTATCCTTCAGAGGTCGGACAAACAATAGTGCATTGAGTTGGGTAACGTCTGTTTTTCAATTTAACACCAAGACTCCCGAAGATGATGCGCTTTACGTTATAACACAGCCTTCTACCAGCCTATTTAATTTTTCGTTTGGAACTAAGCACGTCCTTTTGTAATGTAACGGGTCCTATTGTGAAGCGCTCTGACACAGAGTAAAGTTCGCGCTATATCATAAATAAATGCAAAATGCTACAGCCTAACATGTCACAAGTCCTGTTGTTGCCAGGCTTTATGGACCTTAGTAGTTGCTCTTTAACATGATTTTGTAGCACGTTGAGTTCTGCTTCCCGAAATATAACAACTTTCGGATCATGCGATCACGGTTTTCACATCAGTTGGTCAGAAGAGAGCTTTGCGTATAATCCGTAGTCGAGGATCATCGACACAAACAAGGTGATCTTCAATGGTAATAGAAACAGAAGCCAGACTATGCAACCTTTCCGTGATACTGATTTAATAGCTAGTAGATGTAGAGTAATAGAGATGCGAAAGGTTATTTTTAATTTAAATGGCGCTTTTGCAAAAAAAAAAAAATGTTAGTTATTTATAAATCATAGGATTATAACGATTGGCAAATCGAAGCGTGTTACTCTCATTGTTAAACAAGGGAAATCGGAACCCCGGCAGGAGAAGATCAGGAGCTAGGAAAAGATCGGGAGGCGGAGAGTTGAGGCAGGCAGGCAGGCATGGGAGGAGAGGAGGAGGGGGAGGAGAGTAGGGGAGGCACGGCCTAGCGGCTGTGCAATCAAGTAGTGAGGGGGCGGAGTTGTGGGAAGGCTGAGAGAGAGAGTAGGCGGCTGGGGGCATGTGCACGCGCATTTAAGCTCAATGCGCATGCGCATTGAGCTTAAATTTATCGTGCACTGCAAGGAATCGCCACGATTCCTTGCAGTGTGGATAAAGAGTGGATAACTCGCAATAGTCTCGCTTGCTCGATGCGCATGCGCATCGACAGGCGAGACCTAAAAACTTGGGGGGGTGGTATGACTCAACCTTGAGTTTTGTTGGCCACACAAAAAAAGTAGCTGCCACAAGCTTTGGTATCCTACGCAACCTACGACCTATATTAAAATTTTTTGACCCCTCTACACGTCAGGTAATTATCCAAGCCACAATCTTTTCCCGCTTAGACTATGCTAACTCCTTACTCCTGGGAGACAATCAAGCGGAAAAAAAACGTCTGCAGCGTGTCCAAAACGCGGCAGCGCGGGCCCTAACAGGACTTCCCCGGTTCGAGTCTGTAACCAAGACCTTGGTAAAACTGCACTGGTTACCGGTGGAAAAGAGAATTAATTTCAAGGCCCTGTGCTTGGCCTTTAAGATTCTAAAAAAATCCTCACCTCCCATGCTATGTCATCTCATAACGCAGTACACTCCGAATAGAGCTCTCAGATCAGAAGGACAAAATCTGGTCATGATTCCCCGTGTCAGAGGAGGACGTTCCTTTCAATACATGGCTGCCAAACTATGGAACGCACTACCACTGTGGATCCGAAGTATAAATGACCTTCTTGCCTTCAGAAAGGCATTAAAGACCCACCTGTTTTGCTAAGTTGACCTGATAGCCTGTCTGTATGTTGTGCTCTCTCCTGTCTAGTCCAGCGCCGGGACGCCCCTTCGCTGGGGCAGCCGCCGCGCTATATAAGCAGATATAAGCAGATGTAACATAACATAACATAACATAAATAAACTTTACATTGGGTTCTCCTGACCTTGCCAGTAATCTCTCTTCTCAACGTTAGTAGATTTGGGAATTCTTGACTGTTTCTCTTCTGCTTCATTTATTTATGGAACATTAAACTTTTGGAGAAAAAAAATGACAAATCAGTAAAATGGCAGATCCTTTTACTTGGGTCATAAATTACTCATGAGTTGATAGGAAAACTGTGTTTAAGATTTTGGAAGATGGCTCCTAGGATACCATAGTAAGTGTGCAGCCTGACTTAGGGATAAGTGTTCAAGTTTTCTGTCTATTTTGTTATCGTTTTTAGAGTGAGCCATTATGTCAATTCTCTTGCCACTTGTATAAGGAACAAATTGACCACCTTCAGAGGGTTTCACTCAGAACCTGTCCCTTTGATGTTCCCTGTCAGAAAACAGCTAGACACAGTGAGGTGGGGGGATGTGGTGGTGTAGCATGGGGGAATGGGCGATGCCAGAGGGACAAAGCAGGGTATCAAACGATACAATATATGGAATGCAGATAAGGGAAGACATGCCAGAGAGTCAGAAATAGGGAGATGTTTGGCAAGAGACCCTGCCCCCGAAGAAATTAAACGGCAATCATTGCTTGCGTTAAAAGCATACATTTACATGAACAATAAAAGATTCTCATAAACAGTCGACTTATGGGTGCTTTATAAATACGCAAACTAGTTGGAAAAATAAGCTATGGACTGACTGACTGAAATAAAGACACCCGAAAATAATAGAACTGAAATAAATGCATGCACATTTCTTGTGTCTAAGAAGTAGTGGAACTGTACAGTGCTTTCACTAGCGTTGCCCGGTGGCCCTCCTACCAAATTCCTCACATAAGCACAATGTTGACAGATCCAGAGTTGGTGTTAACTGGGTACTCACTGAGACCGTTTCCTGGTACATGGAAACCGATTGTTCTGCGATTGAATCAACCCATATGTTCACTTTATTTACGTTCCCTTATTTGTGTTTGTTGTTGGTTAGCCTCTTCGAAAGAAATAGCCTACTGGGGATGCTTGGCACAAAGAACTTTTTTTTTAGTTCTTGGTAACAAAGACCAGGATCTGTGGTGGAGGGGTGAGCATTGAGACTGTATCAGACGGTGCATTGTCTGTAGTGAGATCATGTTATTTCTTGAAGTGACTTCCTGGTCAGAGGTGAATTGTTTGATGTACTTTGAAGTGTGTACCGTTTCTGTTAAGGAGAACTCCTTGGTATATAAATCCACGCAATACACTTTTATGCGAATACAATATGACTGCCTTTTAATGTGTAATATTTATTCTTGCAACACTTGTATTCTGATTGTCTTTTCATAAAATACAAATACTTTAGGATGCAGTGCAATGTTTTGGACCAGGAAAAAAATCTGTGTTAAAATGGATGAGCATGAGTTTACAAAGTTGTATACTGGCGATTTCTTCAATTCCTAGCGTTCTCGGCTGAGGTTTGTTTTATAGGTTGCTGTGATTTTTTTTGTTTGTTTTGTACACAGTTTTTTTTACCGGCCATCAAGCTTTGCAGCACATCAAGTTTCTACTTCTAGTAAGTTTATCCAGGGGCAATCTCAGTGTCACTGATTGTTTTCGCTTGTTGTTTCGCTGAATGTTATTCTCTGACCCCATGTCACATGTTCTTTAGACCTGACTCTGAACCATATGGAAATTTCTCGATATACGCTTGTTAATGGTTGCCAAAGATGAAAGCAATTGCCAAGCTTTTATTAGGAATGTATGTGGTGTGTAATACAGACGCTGTTTTCATAATTGTGGCAGATGGATAGGCGCCAGGACAAAAATGGTTGCCTAGGATCAGAAAAGTTTCAGGTTTGACTTTCTGCATGTAGTTTGCAATTTACTATGGGCTTTGATGCGAGAAGTGATATTGTGGTCTTTGCAATGAGCTGCCAGGTTCATGTCTCAGGAATTAATTTTAGCTTCTGTACAGTGTCACTTCTGTGGCATGCAATGTTTTAATTGGTGCTTTGTTAGAAAAAATCCAGTCCTCACTGAAATCATTTGAGTCAGGCAGTGCATTCTGGACCAAGGCATAACGATGTTTCTTATTTTTGCACACCCCATTATTACTGTGTATTGGATGGGTTGCTTCATGCCTGTTTATAACAATGTTTGAGAGGAGTAAAGTCAATGAAAATTGATGAGCGTGCTATCTAGGACATTGTTTTTGGTTAATGTGCAGACATTGGTAAAAAAACGTTAAAGCTGCAGACCAAAAACAGTTCAGATTTTTCAACACCTCCAACGGGAGTATGTTTTTTTTCTCTCTTCTTTTGTTTTTTCTTCAATTCATTAAAGTGTGTAGTAGTCAAGAAAGAGTCCCATGTCATGTGTTGCACATTAATGCAAGTCTGGCCTTTTAGCCAGAGAATTTTGCATTCCAGGACTCGTAGCTCTGTCTTTATCATACAGCAGAGATCCTGGAATGTCTAATACTACTGGCCAAAAATCCTGGAATTACAACATTTTCCTCACCTAACAAGTGGCTTTTTGTCCTATGCACATGTGAATGCCAACCTGTTAGTGAGTATGCGTGCTTCTGTATAACTTGTGTGCCAGTACCTGGGTGTCTGTTTTAAGGGGATCATTTTATAGATTCGCTCTATATAGAAATATCTTCCTGCCTTTCTAAGCAAATCAGTCAAATACATTAGTATGAAAGGGTACAAACATTCACGTTTATATTCCAAAGTGCCGGGCATCACTGTCTCATGCAGTCTTGGTATTAGTATTTTATTTTTTTGCAATCATCATAAACCTTCTTTAAGGGGAAAATTCTAAAATCTCCAGAATGTAAAGGGGTAAAAAGTCTGTTTTGTGCTGTTTATGCTGTCGTAGGGCTGCTTGTCGCTGATATTACCCGTTGTCCAGTTAGTGCACAGCCACGCTTTACCCCGATTTTACATCACTAAGTGCTCCACGTCCGAAATGGAATGTAAAAACGTTTATATAGTGCACATATACCCAAAGGCATCTAGATGCTAGAAGCCCATAAAACTTAAACTGGAAACCGAGCAGCAAAAGAGCTGAGGCTCAGTAGAAGATTATGGGAGAAAAGTCACGTTTTCAGATGTTACCTGATTAGGAGATGGTTATCAAAACCCGCAATGTGCCATGGAAGCAAGTTCCAAAGTAGATAATGGACCTTCCACCCAATCTGGCTTTCTGGACTCTACGGGCTAATAGTTGTCTGTTCTGTGCCGAACGCAACAATCTAGTAGGAGATACAAGTCGAAACCTATGCCTAGAACAAATGAGGATCTTGATTATGTAGACTTCATAGAACAATACAGAGGGCCCTAAAGGCAATTCTCTTTTTCATTGGGTGCCAATGTAATTTTTTTAAGCTCATCAGATACCGAGCAGTTAAGTGGAATATCTAAGGTCAGTCGAGAAGCGGCGTTTTGTACTGTTTGCAACTTGGTTAGGGATGTTTGATTTATGTTGAGGTAAAGTGCATTACAGTAGTCTAGCCTAGAAGAGGTTAAGGCCACAATGACAGTTTTCCTGTATGTTTCTTGGAAATTCTTAAGAGATCAAATAATATTAAAACAAGACAAGACTTTCCGATATTCTTGTGTATCAAAGGCCAGACTTTCATGAAATATTATCTCCAGGTTTTTTGCCGATTTAAGTAGGACAAGTAAGAGGCCCAAAGTTGACATCTACCAGTTGTTGGACCAGAAAGAATGGTGGCTCCCAAAGATGAGCACCTCCGTTTTATCAGCATTAAGTTTTAGGAAATTATCCTTCATCCAGATACAGATGACCACCATACAATTCTTGATATTCTGGGAAACTGTTTGCATGTCGCCTAGTACAGTGACAATGATCTGAGTATCGTCAGTAGTCGATAGCACGCAGAAAGCAAAAACTGTATAGGCTTGGCTAAAGAGATAACATAAAAGCAGACAGTTCAGAATTCATGTTTTTTCTAAAACTTCTGAAGAAAATGGAAGCAAAGATATTGAGCTATAGTTTTGTCTAATCCTTAACATCCAGGTTAGCCTTCTTAATCAGAGGAACCACAATTTCTTCTTTCCAGGTTCAAGGAAAACAGCCAGATTCAATTGCTGAATTGGCTGCAAGGCCACCACATCCACGCACAGGTGTAACGCCCAGGTGTAACATTTGCAAGGGTGGTAACCAGATTTTGTATTCAGAATAAGAGCCTTCAATTGGGAAACAGCAGAGTGAAGGCAGAAAGAAGAGTAGGATTTGAGGCCTCATGAAGATGAGAATTGATAGCCACCTCCGTGAAAGACGGGGGCCTCGATGGAGAAGACGAACAAGTGTAATCATATTTGGTCAGCTCTGAAGTGATCAGAGAGACCTTCACCTTTCCTGCGTTTGGAGAACTCAGAGAAGATATTATGAATTTTAGTTCGAGAAAAGACAGCCAGCAAGTCACAAAAAGATTGGGTCATGCCACTGTTCGTTAGATTTTGTGGGCCAGAAATCAGCTCAGTTGTTTTGAAGAGCTCTATAGTGGGATTCTGGGCCTTGTGGATCTTAGCAATGCAAACAGGGGATTTTTCCTCAAGATAGCAAGTTTATAGTCACAGATAAGTGACCTGTAATCGTTTTTTCATGAGACTCCTATGCAGCGCGCCATTTGTGTTCCTGTTGACGACATATGTCGATGACATAATTGTTGCGACAATTTAGGCCTGTCGGAAAACAAGAAGAGGCTGCCAGTTAGGAACGTTGTCTGATGGCAGTTTTCAGCGGAGTGACTAAATTAGACCACCTGATAATCCAATCCGGATATTTGCAGCTGCCTCTTCGGGATCAGAGTCGCGGATATCTGGTGTGGATAACAAAGCCTGCTTGAATATGTTTGCATCCAATTTTTTCCAGTACCTAAACGTAGCCCTTAAACCGGGGGCCTTAAGGAAATGTTTGGACAAAGATAAACTAAGAGAGAAACCGATCGAGCTGTCATCTATCCAAATAAGAGGGTGTACTTCCTGGACCTTAAGTGAAGAGTTGTTTGTAAGAATTCCACCAAGTTTATGGCCAGCAAGATGGGTAGGAGAAGTAACCAGTTGCACTAGGCCAAAAGAGGACAAACTGTCAATTTTAAGAACGAGTAACCAGGCGAGAAGCTAGTTTCATATGAAAGTCCGCCAGAATATTAAATTCGATTTCTGAAGGAAAGGTTCTAATAATGGACCACTTGAAGAGATAACATCAGTTCTAGGTCTGGGCACCTTCTTGTGTGCTTCCCTGCTGTGCACCACCCTCTGACCTTCAATGCATTCACCTCCATCCATATGCCACCCTCTACGTTCCTTATATGTATGTGGGATGGAAAAAATGATGTGATGGGGGGGATCGCTCAAAGGGGCCTTGACGATGTAATGTAAGGGTGTGACTTAAAACACCTGAACTGAAAATCTTTGCTTAGCATAGTGTGCAGCCTGACTGGTATTTTGCTGCTGCTTCGGTCATTATATATATATATATTACTCAAGTAGCATTACACCTTCCATAAGCCTGGACGATTGGCTTTGTCAGTGGTTTTTAGTTGCATACGATAAATAAGCAACAACTATGGCTTCTGTATAGCATATTGAAAAGTCTTCAGTCTGACATGAGACTGTGAAAGAAGTATAACAAGTCTCTTTGAAGTGACATCAAAGGCAGTGAAGGGTGGCACTGCTGCAGAGCTAAGATTCGTTTTTTTAATCGAGGGTGAGGGCAAAAATGGAGAGCCCGATAGGGACCCGTCTCTGCACCTGCTTTTTAGAACTGCGGGTGCTCAGCGTCGGCAGGACCCGGTCCACTTAAAGCCATGCTGATTACACACCAGTTGTGTGCGCTTGCTGCATGCCATTTACGACTGTTGGTTGGTCAGTGTGCATAGTTACAGGCATGTGTGTTGGACTTTGTGAAAATGTGTGCTTGCGGGGTGATGGTCTGTCTGCATGCCCTCTGGGACAATGTATTTTCCTTCTGTTTACATGCACTATATCAAAGCGATCATGCCTGTTAACTTTTTCTGTGCTTGCTGTTGGTGTGAAAGTTTGCATTTAAATTAATAATATGTCTTGGAATTTTAATCCAGACTTGACCAATAGAAGCCACCCATTTTATCCTGCGCCCCTGTTGTTGTTAGTCTGGGAGTAAACTAAGGGCGTTGCGAGGATAATCGTCCCTTAAAACCGTTTAACCTCTTGAAAGGGCGGATAATCAGGTCTTTGTGGTAATGTGCACTTCTCTGTGGGGTGTCCTGGCTCCACAGGCTGCCATAGGATTGACTGCAGTGGTGTCACCCCCGGTTGTTTAACAGAGGCGCTCCCGAGAACTGAAACTTCTCGGGTTTTAGAGCTCTTTCATGCTATGAATCACCATCATGCCACCTTTCTAGCACTTCCGGGGCACTTTACGCACTATCCGCAGACTAGGGCTCGTTAAATGCACCGTTAATCTCACGCATTTTATCAGCATTGTGGTGGTCGCAGGCTGGTTGCAGGCTGGGGACAATTGAGGGGTTGCACGTTACACTAAACTGTAACCAGTCAGCCTGTTAATGTGTCTCTGCTGCATGTTCTAGCACCGCTTAACCATTACATCAAATCTGTGTTATTGTACTGAATTAATCCTTTATGCACACATGCAAAGCAAGTAGAGAAACATACGCGCGTGTGCCAAATTCAAAATCTTATTGCCTTGAGTAATTAAATATTGTTTTTAAAAGTGTAATTAAATTGTAAGAATAGAAAACATTTATTTAACCGTTGTCCAACATGCGACGTTCCCCGCTCTTTCATTGCACCCTTTTCCACGGAGTACAATAATAAAATATAACTTGCCAAGCCCCCAGGCTAGTCCTAAAACATTATCAAATATAACTTGCGATCTGTAAAGTTTTAGAAATACACAGTACTCCTTCAGCACACACAGACACTACGGTTGGCTTCCCACAAGCGAGGGCAGTCGCACCCTGACTATGATGTGGTCTTTATCAGTGCCCGCCTAACTGGCAGTTCTCTTATGACTTGGTCGTCAAGGGCGACAGTTACCAGCACGCGGGCGCGGCTAGAGCTGGTTGGGCGGGCCACTTTGTTGTTGCTTTTCTGTTATGATGCCATGTTTTTGAAGGCAGCCTTTGAATCTGCTACGTGGTTGGGTTCCTAGGAAGATCAGTCCAAACCAACTTTTCTGCTTTTTCCTGGGTTCTGAGGAGGAACTCCTTAAATTGTTGTACGTGGATTTCCAAAAGGAAATCATCTTTTCTCCTCTGTATATTATTTTATGTAATATCAGAAATAAGACGGGGTGTGACCAGGCACAAGTCATGGCCCATAATGCGGTGTGTCCTTATAGGGCAAAGGGTTTATTCTAGGCCTGGGCAAACTTTTCGTTACTCAAACATAATGTCATGTAATTTCCAGTATCTTTCTGGATGCTAGTTGCGCGAAATTCCATAAACGGTATAATTTCAAGTTCTTTTTGGTAAAAACGGTATCTCGGGAGCAAGCGAACTACACAAAAAACACAATCCGAGTATATATTGAACGCAGCACTTTTTGTGTGAAATGTATCATTGCTTAAAAAATGGATGTGAGGGCGCATTTCGTGCAAACAAACTGAGCCAAATGTCAGATTTGCATTTCATGTAATTTGCATAATTTTAGTGAAATTTTGCGTGATTATTGAAAATGAAATTACACAAATTTTGCACCCTTGTAGTTGCTGCTCTTCCCCTGTCTGATGGCTGTCCACTGGAGCTCAATGAGCAGGTAAAGGCGAGCTAAGTGGAAGAGCGTTCTCTGTATCTTTGCTATATCCTCAGAAAACATTAGAACATCTGCAAAACTTTCTCATTTCTTTGGCATTCCTACTGTCATCACCACTTCTTTTTATATTTAACAGAACGTGTACAGGGCTGACTTTCCCGCTGGTGGTGCCCGGTGCAACAATCTTTTTTTGTCGCCTCCCATCCATGCCCCCCCCCCCCCCCCCACCCCCCATGACCACCTCCTTGGATTCCCTCACTGCCCCGCAAAAATGCCCCTCGTCTCTCAATAACCCCTCCCTCACATACATTTAATTTGTTTTAAAGCTCTGTGAAGGCTGGCTTTACTAATCCACTCCGCTATCCACATGAAATACATATCTGTTCTTTGCAGGAGGCATATTAACCCTCTGCGCAACTTTATAGCGAGTCAAAACTGCAACTATACAAAACTCTGATCTCTCTCGGTCTAGGAAGAACTTGTTACAAAAGATATCTTGACATTTTTATTGCTGCCTACAAGCTGGAGGCACAAGGAACTCTGCAGCAGGTGCTTTTAAATCTCAAGTTATTGCTAAACGCAGAACCTCCCTGAGGTCAATGCCCCTCTCCAGGCCAGCGCCCTGTGTAGCTGCACCCTTTGCCCTGCCCTAAAGCTGGCTCTGCATGTGTAGAAACAAAGGTGTCAGCACTCTGCAGGCAACTCTGCCATCCTGCCCATTTTCTAGCCACACCAGTGTTTTGTCCTCTTATTTCCACTATCTAACTCATCAACATAAAACTCCTGATTATTCCATATTGTATTCTATATTCCCCAGCAGAGCTACAAGCTCTAATGGCATTGTGGTGCACCCTAATCCCACCTGCAGTTTTTCCAAGTATTTCTTTATTGATTTTTTCCCCCCACAATTTTGTGTAGCAAACACTTTTATTATTACAGTGCAACAATGAGTTTTGATTTACAGAAATATGTAGTCAATGATTACATTTTGCTCCTGTTTTGTCCATTAAATAGTGCTAGTTTTAAGTTAGTAGTGGGTGGAATTACTCAACATAAAGTGATTTCAACTTCTTAACAATTGTAATATTAAAGAAAACATAGTGGGCATGTCTGACAGTATCGCCTCGCTTACGTTTTGTGACATTGACTGTACCACTTGTATATGTTGGCCTGCTTCTCAGTCATATACATGTTTTGGTTTGGATACATCTGTATTTGTGAGGGACATTGGGGAGGTAGAGGCTGGGGAGGTGCACAAATAAGAGCTATTTTTGTGTGGTGTTCTTCTTAGCCACTCGGTCTAGGTGCCTACTTGTGCGCCAGTCTCCCTGGCTTGACTCGGAGTATAGCTATTCAAAGGGGGTCTAACATCTGATTTGGCTTCTTATGCCGTCATGTACGTACGTATCCTACACCCCTTCGGGAGGGCCCCTAGAGTGCGTGTTAACTGCTTTGCATCTGTGTCTGCAGTTGCCCATTTCTGGATACCCAATCATTAAGCGGAGGGAGGGACAGTGGATGATTTCTATTTCAGCGTTATCCGTCTTTTTGACAAGATGAATTCTAAATGGAGAAATTTCACAGCATAGGTGTTCTTTTTTTCCTTTCTAGGCATAACCCCTACCAAGCATGCAGTGGGTTCCAGTGTGAGCCTTTGTTAATTAATTTAGCTAACACTTTTGATGCTGCTTTCCAAAATGTTATTATTTACGGGAATGTCCAGACAACGTAGTAGAAGCCCCCTCCGAAAAATGACATCTGAGGCATATCAGTGATACACCTGAGAGCATACTACTAATACTTCTGGGGGTGAGGCAACACCCATCTCTAGAGGCCACTGTAGTGGGGCTGCCGCATTATAAAATTCAAAGCATGTGGTCCCAGGTCCCTCATATAAGGGAAGATAGAACTTTTCTACTGCCGTTCCTTTTGTTGCATTTAGTGTGTGTTATGTAACATATTTTTTTGTTTGTGTATATTGGTGATGCTTGTTTAGACTTCATGTGATATGACGGATGTTCTCTGTGAGGACACTTTTCATGTAGGACAAAATGGCTGTTTGCCTGCACATAAGGCCATTCCGATTCCCCTGGAGCAGATCCCTGGACTGTGCCTCACAGACCACCAAGCAGTTTCCCTCGTTTTTTTTTTACGGCAGGACACATGTATGCAACCAGAATATCTGCCTGAAAACAAAAGCCGTATAAAAATAGTTCTGTTAGTTGGCAGTTTCTCTCACAGGTTTGCCTGGAGAAGTGCAGCTCCTACCTCAAGTTGTCTCGTAAGTATGAGCCCAATTGACAGTGTGTGGCTTCTCGCTTTTGTGATCTGCCTAGACTTTTTGGTCTCCCAGGGAAACCTCACTTTTGGGATCAATTAGTCAGTCAGTGTGGACCTTTGATAAAAACCAAGAATAAAGCCCATGAAATATTCTCTCCTTTGAGCTCTAGTAACGATTTGTAACCTGACACCCTAACTTGGAAGGCCTTTGCTTTTAACCAATGCCCCCAGTTTAAGTTGCTTATAGGCACCCTTGAGCCTGAAGGTTGAATGCATCTAGACATGCTCTGCTTCACCAGCCAAGACCGACATCTGACCAGGAAAAGACTTGGGGCATTGGTATCTCCTCAAGGCCGGAAGCATGTTTGGGGCTTTGCAAGCAGCCCCACTATTGTAGATTGTCCTGGTACTAGAGATTGTCCTGGAACTAGAGCTAAGTGTATTGCCTAGAGCTTGGAGAAGAGTTAACTCCCGAGCAGGAGGAGCAAGGCCTTGCTAACAGAAGCTTGCCTGGCGTTTGTTTTGAGGAAGTGAGTGGCCACGAGTCTACTGGGACCTGGCAACCCAGCAAGTCCAGACCTGAAAATAAAACCCCTGCCTGTTTACCAAGAGAGGTGCTGACTTCCAGGAGACCTTGCAGGACCATAAGAGCCAGTGAAGATAGAAGGTTCGTTTTGCAATGAGCTCTATGTAAATCTTCTTCATCTTGTTGTTGCTCTCCCACCGCCCTTCAAATCAGCAAGCATAGACTCATTTTCTGTTGTATTGTATGTCGCTTATCACTGGATCTAATTCTAAAACATGTAGATGACGGGCAGGCAAGCTAAATGAGTTGAAGGCTCACCACCAAAATATGCAGTTTACTCTCTGAAGCTATCTGTTGGCCGCATATTTGAATTCCAGTAGGCCAGCTCAGCCTGTCATCCTTCCAGAGGTCGTTAAACTGAGTATTGTTAAATTGGGAAATAGTAAGTGCCTAAAAATGGGAGACGTGTAGGATATAGCCATATTTTTTAAAAGCAAGTTATCATTAGTGTTTGTTAAAGTAATTTATCTGTTTTGACTGCTGAGGAGTTTTTGTCGCCTTGTGCAGCTGGATAGACAACAGCAGTTTATTAATCAGAATGTCAAGATTCTGCACAAAACGATTCTTATTATAAGAACCTCTCAGTTTTCTGTTGCATTTGAACCCATGCATTTAGCTTCCCTGTCACGCTCATAAATTGCTATAAGCTTGAGTATTTTATTTAAGAGCTTAAAAAAATGTGGTCTACCTCAATGAAAGCTTTTGCGCAGTTATGTAAATACCTTGATATGCGTAGAACATTTAATATTGGACGAATAGTCATGTTTGGAAGGCTCTGACGAAACTAAAATAAACTAATTGGTAATTTGAAATTTAAAATACCTCCCTTTTGAAGATGGCAGCGGTAGGTTTATATATTTTCTATGTGCTGTCACGCAGGTTGTCATAAATCTGTGGATAGTGCAAGATGGGCATCTCGGTACATATTAACTACCTAAAAAAATGTTGCTGAGCAAGCCTTAAAATCACTTGTGTGTATTTTTGAGGGCATCGGAACATTCTCTTTAAACTAGAAACAAGTATTGGAAAGCCAATAGGTATTGCCTGCTCAAAAGTTTTTGTCATGATGTGCAGTAGCCTGGCTGTGCAGCATGGCTAAAAGCAAACGTTAAAAAAAACGCAATGACAGCCATCGTTGGCTGCGTCATTGCGCATTTGTTTTTCCTTCAGGAGGGTGGGATGGCGGAAACACAGACAACAGGAGAGTTTTAAGGGTGAAGGAATAGTAAAAAGCAACATGGACAAGATTGATGGGTTAAAGGGAAAGAAGCAACACGGACAATGGGTGGGAGTAGAAGAATGAAGCAAAAAGAAAAAAATAATAGTTTATGAATCACAGCCAACAAGTGATGGACAGCAGAATGATACTAAAGTAAATCAATCAGTGCTTGGCCACCTTTCCAAACCAAAGAGCAGGAAGGTACATCAGCAAGTACTGGCCAATTGGAAGCAGCAAATTAGAGTGACAATGAAGCCAACGAATGGTAAGCAATGGGCGGGCTCTAAAACCCCCCCTTAGTGCACAATACATCTTGCAGAGAGCGAGACCTAAAAATGGGCCTACCATTGCCTCCTGTCTGGGTATGTGTCTGTTAGCCTGTCTGGGTATGTGTCTGTTAGCATGTATCTCTTTTTCCAGCACCTATAATAACCTGTATTTATATAGTGCTTCATAGGGTTTCTAAATGTTGTTAATAACCATTGTTACTATCACTCAATTAAACGGTATTCAAATGAGCAACCTCGGAAAGATGGAGGGATATTTTTGCTGAGTCAAAATTCAAACTCAAGATGATAAAAAACAAATTAACATGCATTTTTTCTGAGCCGCGAGCGTTCAGTGCACCATATCTTCCGGTTGGCATACAGGGAGATTGATTTTTAAATGCCACTGTGGCATTTGTTATTCTACGCCTTTGTTTGTCTGATGGGATTTTCTTTAAAGATATGATGGTAAAAATATAATTTTATTGCTCGTTTTCCTCCCTGTAAATGCAACGAAGCGGATGAAACGTGCCTTGAAGTGTTATCAGCAGGCAGCACCCATGTTTTGTGGTCTGGAGCGTTCACTTCCACGCAGTTTCCGGAGGCTGTGTCTGGGGGGCCTGCAGGCTTGTCTGCCCTCTACAGATGACTGCACCTCTTTGTCTGTAGTTCAAACTGAGAGTTGACAATTAAAACGCCTCTGAATCTACTGGATGTTATCTGAGTGCTGTCATGCCAGTTTGGACAAGGGTGGAAAGGCAGGGACTTGTTCTTTGTGTTTAGCTGCTGGACTGTGCCTTTCTGAACAGGGTCAAAGTTTAAATGCATAGTACGTTATCCCCTCCCCATCAGTACAGATAAGCATAATTGCACGGCTAATGCGGAGTGCATGTTCATTCTTCATAAGCGCTTTATCTTTGCACAAAGTTTCACTACTACACAAACTTTGTACTGCAAAAAAAAATCTCGGTTTCTGTCACATGTCAAAAAAGAAAGTTGTGGTAGGGTGGGTGTTCACGGGCGTCTGACTGCATTGCTACCCTACAGGACCGATTTCATTGGCAATCACATTTAGTTCTGTGGTAATAACGTGGTTTTTTTCTCCAAGTTCATTTTATGTACCCTTTGCTGTCACAGATTCTTGCTGTTTCATATGACTACAAATAACTATTGTTACCATTACCAGCGCCATTCACTACAAATAACTATTGTTACTAATACCAGCGCAATTGACTACAAATAACTATTGTTACCATTCCCAGCGCCATTGACTACAAATAACTATTGTTACTAATACCAGCGCAATTGACTACAAATAACTATTGTTACCAAAACCAGTGTAATTGACTACAAATAACTATTGTTACCATTCCCAGCGCCATTGACTACAAATAACTATTGTTACTAATACCAGCGCAATTGACTACAAATAACTATTGTTACTAATACCAGTGTAATTGACTACAAATAACTATTGTTACCATTACCAGCGCAATTGACTACAAATAACTGTCACTATTACCAGCGTATTCGAACCAGGCTGCCATGATTGGGAAGATAAAAAGCTTAGATGGCCCCTAAAAGGCATCAGACCTGTGTTGTAGCGTTACTAGTCCCATACATATTTCTCCTTTCTTTTATTTGCACCCCTTTCTTAGTCTTCCGGTGTACCTTGTTTTGTGCCGAGAGGGGTCGGATATAAAGGGTCCCAACAGTCATTCAGTGTTGACATGAAATTGGATAACTGGACTAAACTAGACATCAGATTAATGTAAAAGACTCACAGAACAATGCTGTAAAGGTATCAGATTATCACTGCAAGCCAAAATCTCTTAAAGAAATGTAGGTGAGCCAACATCATACACACCAAGAGAACTATGTTGAAGCTATACAGAATAATAGCATTAGTATTTAATGCTCCGAGATCGCTCTAATATGATCTCTTCTGATCATTAGTAAACCCAAATTAAGAATGGACCTTCATTTGGAAGGAAACAAATCATGATAGATGAGTCAATATGGTAATTTAGTCTGGTTTATCAAAATCTAAAGTAAATTTGCATCAGGTTAAGACGATTGGGTCAAATTCTAACAATATACCAAAGCTCAAGAGTTCAGGAAGGGACATGAAACATGTCAGTTCAAGCAGTCTCTCAAGAAGGAAGAGACCACTAGGCGTATATGGCATATACATCAGTTCGGAAAGGAAGCCAGGTGAGTCCACATCGGGCAAGGGGGAACATTGTTTACAACAAAACTTTTACCACGCACTACCATTACAACGCAGGAATTACAATGACTTTCGCTGGAGGGCGCTGTTGAATAGGGAATAGTTTAATTTTCTATATAACACTTTCCCTACTATCCACGGTGACTGGAGTTGGAATAGAAAATTAAACTATTCCACTATCCAGCACCCTCCAACGCAAGCCGTTGTAACGACTTGCGTTGTAATACCTGCGTTGTAAAGGCATGCGTGGTAAAAGCATGCGTTGAAACGTCATACAACCTTGGGAAGTCAAGATTGCCAAGAAAGGTCTGCAAAGTCTCCACCACACGAGTCGTTTGGGTCAGCAGAACTCTGAAAGTAAGGAAATAGCCAGCAGCCCTTCCGTCACCATCCAACGCAACTGTCCAACTGTCAGTTAAATCAGGCATTATTGTATTAAAGTTCTGGGGGTGACCAATCCTGGAATCCCCGCATCTTATCAGACCACTCAGTTCATTGGTCAGCTCATATAGGATGAGTGTCAGGTGAATAAAGAAGATACACAATGTAGAGAAATAGGTGGGATAATTAAGCAGTTCTTAGGCAGTTTGTATATGTGTAACGTTGGAACAATGCTCCTTTAGCAGGAGAACGTGAGCACATTCAGGAGGATAGTTTCCCAGGCAGAAGTTCAGGACTGTTACAACATTTTTAGCAAAGTATCTTGTATAGTACAAGAGAACTCCGGAAAGAAAACACTTTCACATTATTGGTTATATTGCGAAATTCTCTCATGAGTAGTGGATTCAGCAAGCCAAGAAACTCCATGTATGTAGTCAGGCCCACATTAATTTGAGCTAATATAACTTAAAACATATATAATTATTAAACATACATTCATAGGGAATATAAAGACATTGTGATTCTAGTTTAACTCTGATGCACTTGAAATAATTTAGTGTGGTAGGTCAGTATGGTGCACTGCTACTTTTTGAATGTACCATCATGTAAATATATTTCAAAACATAAATTCAGAATATCGTTTTAGGTGTATAATATTAATACACATCTGAAATACTCTCTGAAAGTTTCACGATGCGTAGTTAATTAGGAATGTGTAACACCTACTTTTCTTTTTTTCATTTCAGTGCACACTTTGCTCACACAAAAGAAATATTTTAGTAAAATTCACCATCATAATCGGGTTTAATCATAATATTTGATTAATTCTCATTAGTTTTACACACACATAAATAATAATAAAAAATGGTTGGAGGTAAACTCCATAACGTGAGAGCTCCCCATTTACACATTTCTAGCACGCGTTAATGAAATATAGTACTTTGTCAATTAGTAATTCACAGTCCGTATTATTTACATGAATGATATCATCTAGGCGACATCTTTTCTGCATGCTTTTACGATGCAGTAACAAAAAATACTCGTCTTGTCATGTTTTCTTGAACGTGTAGTTGGTGCACGTTTCTTTTTCTCTCAGAAGTGTCATAATTGGTTTCTCATGTCATTAAAAGTTTAAATGTGATTTCCTCTCCAACACCTGTGACCTCCTGTCTCAAATGTAAGCACAATATCCCCGAAGATATCTTACCACCTTGCTCTTGGACATCTGGTTTGCCAAATATCCTCAGTCCTTAATAACCGCCTTGGGCGTATAGAAGTCTCATACAACTTTAACTCATTTCAAGCAGGTTTGAGTCTGTTCGTATTGGCAAATCTACTTTCTAGAACATGTTTGTATATTTTATGATACAATATGCTGTATTTCGCAAAAGTCTCATGCATACAAAAAATGGACCATCCGATATTTTCTTGGAACGTAGAGTGCTAAGTGGATGTAAAAAAAAGTGAATTCAATAGGAGATTTTACGTTTTTTATAGTGAGAACAAGTATCACATGGATAGTTCTGATAGATAGCAACAGTTACGGTGCACAAGCAGCTGGTACGCCATCCCCATTACCTGTTGCAATAAAGAAGGTTGTGTAGTAGTTAATTTGAGCAGGTGGTTGCCGATGGCTCCAATAACATTTATTTTAATGGTCCTGGACACTTTATATTTGTCCCATGTTGGCAGTTCTGATTTATTATTGATGGAAAAATCACTGGTAAATGTACTTCTATTCTGAAATCCTTGCATCAGCTTGTGGTGAATTAAAAATGACAGCCTAATAATTAAAACATTGTCACCCACTCTATATCCAATGGATTTAGGTACGTAGGAACATCCCAATATTATTTCCCAAACTGTATTTGGGTTGTGGTTGATTATATTAAGTATCCCGAAGTCGGCAACAAACACTTCAGTCACAACAATATGGAAGTTCCTCTGAATTAGCAGCTCGCACCTGTGGTGTAAGTGTGCTGGGGGCACCTAGAAAAAGTATTGTGCGCTAATACTTTTTGTTTTTGGGCAAGTTAAGAACTGGGCTTGTGTTACATGAAATGCAAATACAAATGTGGTGTCCATGGTCACTAAACCCCTTGGATATGTACTCCAGTCATGTCATTGAATCAGTTTACCTGACCTTCACCAGAGTAGGAAAAAACATCTCTCCATTGGGGTTGCAATTAGCTCTATAAATCTGAATTAAACTAATCTCTATTTTTTGGCAGTACAGTTTCTTGCAAACTGTTTACTTTGCTGTTCCAGTTTGGGGGGAATGCATAGTAAAGGTTGAACAAGTTTTCTGATTTGTTGGTATAGATTTGTATTACCATTGGTGTTACTATCCATTCTTATCTAATGATCAAGATTTATACTAAACAATTTGTGTGTGATACAGCGTGTGAATCACACAATATTCTAAAGGGACACACACTTCTGTTTGTTGACTAACTTACATCAAATGTATTAATATTTTGCTGGGAATCTGGATTGTGTAAAAGGATTGAGAACTTATGTGAACTGCTATCCTCTTCTCTCCTCTCTGCTCCAGTGCCAAGTGGGTCAACTGCTTTCCCATTGTCATATAAGAGGATAAAACCACTCTTATCCATTATTGGATCTAGCCTAGAGACCGCTTTAGCTTTTTTGATAGCCATTTGTAAACATAAAAAATGATAAATAAAAAATGTGTGTATATGTATGTGTGTGTGCGTATGTGTGTGTATATATATATATATATATATATATATTTGCAGAATAACATTTCTTAATCAGATTCCAGTGTGCTCGCCTGTTTTCTGCTACGAGAAGTGGAAAGTGTTGTGGAGATATATACACATATACACCAACAAACCAACTACTAGTGAAGTATCAGGACAAGGTGCAACGTCCTCCACTCGAGAAGATTCTGATACTGCATCTTTAAAATCCCTAACATGTAACAAATCTGAAAATGGTTCAACAACGCCATCAGGATTGGCCAGTCTTGCTAACTTCTCTTTAATAGACGAACTGAATTTTGTCAACGAGGACCGGCGCTATTCCTTGCGTTCCCGCAATCCTCTGTCAAAGCCGGTAAATCCAGCAGCCAGCACCGGCGCGCAAGGAAACCCAAACACAAGCAAAAATATCTCGCAAGTGAAGGTGTAAAAGAACTGGAGAAAATAACTGGAAACGTTGAGAATACCGTGGTAAATTTAACTGACGTTGTATTAACTAAAGCGGAAGAACAACTGTTATCATTAGGTTTATCCTTTTGTCCAAGCAACAAACTTTCTTATAACCAAACACGTATTGATGTTTTTAAATTTATTAGGAAAATTAAACTGATTAAGTATTTTAAGTTGAACTCCACACGCAAAAAAACGCTAAATGAATTAGCAGATGTGGAGGGTGAAGTTCCAATACGTGTAGGTGATTTAACAGGACTTCAAAACTTATATGACTTGGCACATTAAACTGATTCACAACCTGGCCCCTCAGTCAGCCAGATTCTCACTGTTAATTCACCTGTCTCCAGTCCTTTCAAACCTAAATCAACCTTCCTTCCACTCATAGCTAGAGATGCGGTTGACGTATTCAGTGACAGGGTTGTTACCGAACTCAAAAATCTTAATAGGAGAGTTCTAAGCAAAACAAGACACACGAATTATATCAATGGCCAATATCATCAGCTGGTCAAGAAATTACAAGGCAATCGTGAAGTCATAATCAAGAATTTTGATAAGGGAGGGAATACAGTACTTTGGGCACGTTCAGATTATTTAATTGAGGCCAATCGCCATTTGTCTGATGTTGCATGTTATGCTTTGTCCACCCAGCATGAAATGGTAAAAAGCAATGAAATGACAAGTATAAAATTAAACAACTGGTATAAAAATGGCCTACTTTCTAAAGATGAATTAAGATTTCTTAACATGGAACATCCTATTGTCCCTTTTCTGTATTTTCTTCCCAAAATACATAAATTGGTAAACCCTGTACCTGGCCGTCCCATTATTTCTGCCATTGGTAGCACTAACGACAAAATCTCAAAGTATGTAGACTACTTTCTCCAACCCCACATGATCAGTTTACCATCTTATTTAAAAGATACAACTGATTTTTTAAATAAGCTCAAAAATGTGCACTGGAGCCCAAACTATTTACTTATGGTGATGGACATTGAAAGTTTATACACTTCCATCAACCATATACATGGCATGAAGGCTGTTGAACATTATCTAAACAGATGTGACGCTCTGTTTCGAGGGCATAATATTATGTTAATGGAAATGATTAAGATCTGTCTAACTTCCAACTATTTTAAGTTCCAAAACAACATTTATCAGCAGCTGCGCGGGGTGGCGATGGGTTCGTGCTTCTCCCCCAGCTATTCATGTTTACATGTTGGCTGGTGGGAGGAGCGAGTCCTCACCGCCGCTCACGCTGTATGGCTACCACACATTGTCCATTATTGGCGATATATTGATGATATGTGTATCGTCTGGAATAGTACGATGGATGATGCCTCAAGATTTGTGCAAGAAATAAACACCAATGATTTGAATTTAAAGTTCACCGCCTCAATAAATCAAGAAATGGTTGAATTTTTAGATGTTCAGCTTCATGTGGCAAATGACAGGTTGGAAACTAAACTCTTCCGAAAAACCACGGCAGGCAATTCCATACTGCATGCTTCTAGTGCCCATTCCATTCACACAATTAACAGCATCCCCTATGGGGAATTTATTCAAATACGTCGAATATGTAGTGATGAGGGAATAGCGGCATCATGTTTGAATGCTTCAGTGCAAAGATTTCTTAACAGGGGCTATTCTAACAAATCTTGAACCAGGCTCTAGCCAAAGCCAAACTACCTGACAGAGAGTTGCTGCTGGCCCCGAAAGACAGTAATACTCAGATTCAATTTGAATGTTCCATTAGATTAATAACCACCTATAGTTCACAATAGAGAACAATTCGTCGCATCATCTGTTCTGAATGGCCAATTGTCCTTACGGACAACATTTTGGGACCAATTTTACCTACCTTGCCAGAGATCACATTTAGGAGGGCACCTTCTATGCGAGATGCGCTTGATAAACCAATGCCGTAGGTCCTACCTAAAAAACTATGGCTCACCAAAATGTTTTTTTTTAAATGTACATCTTGTCGCGCATGTACTTTTGCCCGCAACAGTACATATTATACTACAGTGTTCAGTAATGTTAAAATTCCCATCCAGGAACATCTGACTTGCAGGTCAGAGTTTGCAGTGTACAAATTAAAATGTACCTGCAATTTGGAATATATTGGGAGCACAAAACTGCCTGTGCACAGGCATATTCGTGCTATTGTGAACAACAATAACGACTATCCGGTCGCAAGACATTTTAAAGCTGTTCATAATAATAAACTGAAAGATCTAGAATACACAGTCTTGTGCTCTGTACCACTCCCCGGCCGGGGAGGAGATCGGGAGAAATTATTGAGACAAAAAGAATCCCACTTTATTTTGTCGCTTGACACTAGAGCCCCTAACGGTTTGAACCTCACTGACGATTTACACAATTTTTTGTGATTGTGTATCTCTCATTTTGTTGGTCTGTAAATTGTATCCTTAATTTGCTGCTAAGAAGTCATTCTTGAAGATGATGATTTAAGAGCTTCTTTGATTAGCTTAGCAGTATATTTATATCTTACTGATACATGTATCCTTTTGAAAATAAGTCAATTCACTGTGTATACTGTTTCTTCAGAGTCACTATGTATGTTTTATATATGCATAAATCTTTTTGCTATTTAAGCATTATTAGGTTTTCATCACGTGCTTCCTAACTTATTATAGGAATGTTTTTAACACACTTTTTATTCTTTATTTAAACACGTCATTTTTTCAGCACTATATATTTTAAATCCATTTTTTATTTTTTATTTTTAGGCCATGCTATGTTATACATTTTGAATTTGCCAGGCAACAATTTGAACAAATGAATTGGATTCTAAGGACCTTGTGAAAAATCAAATTTTTTGTGTGTAATCAGCATATATCAAGAAGGACTTTTCCTATTTTAGAATTTATTCAGGGACACTTGTCGCTTCTTTGTTTATTTTTGGATGCTAATCAATTAATTATCTGACACTTGTCATAAATGTTTATATTGTAGCAATCCAAACTGAATTACGATTCACAAATTTGTAAAATTATTTGTGTGTCATGCACTAAGAAGGGTCATTTTTCCAAGTACCTTTTACTTGTTTTTTAAATTGTGCTTGTTACTCACTCAACATGGCCGCTCACATTAGTCTGTTTATTTTGCTTATTTCTTTTGACATGTGTATACCTATAAATTGGTAGAACATGTTGGGGCGCGTTATGTGAACAAGCTCCCTCGAGGAGCGAAACGGGTTATGGATGACAACATGTCCATTATTTTTCGTTGTATGGAATAAAATGCACTCTGCTTTTTCACTCGAAGAAAAGTTTGGAGTTTTCCTTTGCTGCCTGATGCTGTGAGTGCTTTAATGGTCATTGGAAAGAGGTCCTTACCTTACCTGGTTTTGTCCTTGCCATGGAGTGGCGAGCAGGAACATTATTGAATATGTATGTGTATGTATGTATATATATATATATATATATATATATATATATATATATATATATATATTCACTGAAAAAACCATAGGTTTCAGGGGCGTTATAGTTAGCTGGACATTTCACTCGTACAAAACCATTACAATTCTCCCTTTATAGTTAGTTCAGCTAACTATAACTCACGCGCCCGCAATGCACTGCTGATGACGTCACATATTACATCACTCATGACATGGTCAGGGACATCACTCATGACTTCTCAAATGACATCACTGATAACATCATCCAGTGAATGTGTGTTTTTCTGAAAATTCAATGTTTTATATATGTATATCTCAAGGTCGAGGGAAGACTAAATGGGTATATAAGTGTCTAAATGGATGATTTTTTTGTGTAAAACTGATTGTAGAACTGACTGATTACGTGTATCTTAGTGAATACATGGGTTAGTGAATAATATTTAAATATCTGTATCAGTCACTGCATGGGTTGGTGAGTAGCTACATGAGTGTCTATGTGGGTTATTCCTTGCTTTTTCGAGTATCAGTATGAGTGTCTGAGTGTCTGTATGGTTCAGTGGGGGTATTACTTGGTGCATAGATGTACGAATGAGTGAGTTACTGTTTGTATGTGTTGAAGAAAGCATGTGTGCAGGACTGTATGGGTGGATGAGTGTGTGTGTATGGGTGTGTTACTGAGTGAATGACTGTCTCAATAGTGTCTTTATAAGTAACTACATATATTTTAAACTAGTATATGTGAGTATTGGTGTATACAAGTGAGTATATGGGAGAGTGAGAGATTGGAAGAGTTCCTGTAGGAATAAGTATGTGTTTCCATAAGGGATTGTTTAAAAGAGTAAGTATGTGTAAGTTTCTGTAGAAGTAAGTGTGGTGGTGTGTGTGTATAACTGTATATGCAAGTAAATGGATGGTTGGTTCTTTATTAGCATGAGTGACTGTGTGTGAGTAACTATGGATGAGTGGCGGTGTGTGGCGGTGAGTAACAGGATGTATAGGTGTATGAGTACATATGATGAGTGTGTACATGTATGAGTGACTGTATAGGACTGTTGGTGAATGAGTGGATGTGTAAGTAGATCTTGGAATTACTGAATAGGTGTGTTGTAACCAGTGTTCCCTCGAACTTGCGCACGCCCACCTCTTTCACCCCGAGCGCGCATTGACATATGTGAAGCGCGCACATAGCCGATCCCTCGATCAGCTTGCAGCAGGGGGCTGACTCACGTAAAAACACAGGGTCGCCTCTGGCAGTCCAGGCGCGCAACACCCTTAGGGCTCAAGGGCTACGTCTCTCCCCCTATCCCCCCCACCCACCCCCGCTCCCACCACTAACACCTCCCCCTTCGTGTGTGTCAGCCCGGGCTGAGATAGCTTCCCGGGCACACACACAGACAGTTTTTCAGCTGCCAGCCGCACCGAGTACTTCACAGGTCTTTAAATGACCATTGACGTGTTAACAAGGCGTTGTCTCACCCCTTCTTAGAGCCCCTGCACCTCCACTCTGCATATTGCTATAGTGTGGAGATGCAGGGGCTCCAAGAAGGGGTGAGACAAAGCCTCGTTAACACGTCAATGGTCTTTTAAAGACCTGTGAAGTACTCGGGTGCGGCTGGCAGCTGAAAAACTGTCTGTGTGTGCCCGGGAAGCATGGGCACGACACAGGGTAGATCAGAGTCCATGGCTGCGGGGCGGAGCGGCAGGGACACCTGGGGCGACGACAGCGGTAGCCCAGACACCGCCAATGAAGCAGAGACACACAGCAACAGCGACCCCACTCTGCCCCGGTGAGAGCGCAGCGCCGCCCAGTGCTGTCAAAGGCCTGGTGTACCGCAGGTCCTTTATAGGCTGTCATTTTCGCCCCAACCCCCGAGGCAACCCCCTGCACTGCGGGCACTCCTAAAAACGGTCTCAAGACCAGTCGCGCCCACCCAGACCCAGCCCTGTCTCTGTCCCCGGCTATGAGGCCCGACTCCTGTACCCGAAAGAGCCGGTGCCTCCTCTGCTGTCAAAACCAGACAGCCGGGTGGAAGCAGGCCTCTGCACCAAGCCTGCTGCAAACACCAGCGTCTCCAGTGCTACACTTAACATCACACATTCTGTCTTTTCGTGAATGTACAATGTATCGCTCCCTTCATCCTTTGCAGTGCACAGTTTATAAAAAATTTCAAAATGCATAGTACAGCCTATCCACGATGCGCACGCATGTTTTTGTTTTCCATTTTTATTATCTAGGCTTATTGATCCCTCTTTACCTCCCTTTGTTGATATATTTTTCTATTCACCATTTAATACATTAATATTTAGCATTTTCCTGTATTATTAAACTCAACGTTTTCATCGCCCGTATTTCACGGGAGCAATTTCACCACACCCAGTTAACAATTAAATTATATTCTTTGAATTCGGCGTTTAAACCAGTTAACGCCATTTACATGGTTCCGAGGGTTTTGGTATTTGTGAGATGTGATCACTGGCCACTGGTAATATCTGGCAGCTGTCCAGGCCAGCAGACACATGAATTAACATGTCATTAGAAATCCTCGATGGCATACTACAACTAAACTGTTTATTTGTTTAACGTTATTTGTTGTGCCACTTAAAGTGAGATTGCATGTAACGTGAAAATATACTAATAGATGCCAAATATGAACATTGCGTAGAGAGTGTTTTAGAAGTACCCCTATTTCCAAGACGGATATGAACGTTTTTTGCTAGGTATGTTTAATAAGGATGAGGACTATTTTTAAGTGAGATCTGTTTTGGAAACACTGTTTTATGCATCTTTGCCATTAGCTGCATTGTAAGTGCCTAGTATACCTCATTTTCTTACAACAAGGTGTGCAGTATATAATATTGTGACTATACAGTCACTCGAACGTAATGTGCCCAGCAGTCCAATGTCTCAAGATCAACCTCTTCGAAATACAATTTTGGCAAAGGCTGAATGCCTTCCCACTAGATAGATGCTTGGGCAAATACCTTATATGTTTTAACTCTAGTCACTGTTTTTACTTAAATGGTTGTTCTTTTCAACTGTTACAACCCGACTTCTTGTAAAGCGCTCAAAACCCGTGACCATGCTTGTGCTATAGAAAACGGGAAAAAAATAAAGTGGTTCTGTTTTGCCCATTGAACGCCAACTGATGGAAACCTGCTGCTACTATTGAGGAAAACACAAAAGACGTTGCATTCTGCCTTGTCCTTTTCGTAGTTCCTTCAAGTCCAATCATATCTTTATCTTAGCATTTTGTAGTGCTTCTGCATAAAATAACTGCAACATGTTTGGATATCCCTACCTTCCACGACCCTGCATGACTCCAAAACACGCCTCACTTAAACAACTGTGCAAACCCACGCATACTTCCATTATGCGCAGATATCCTCGACGCGACGCAGAATGGGTTTAGGGCTGGTCATAGCACGGAGACGGCTCTGCTTTATATGGTGGAGCATCTTCGCTCCGTGCTTGACGCGGGACAAACGGCAGCGCTTGTGCTATTATACCTGAGCGCTGCCTTTGACACCGTCTCGCACCCGATCCTTCTGCGGCGCCTAGTGGAGGCTGGTGTCACCGGTATCGCTCTCCAGTGGTTCCGGTCGTTTTTAGCCAACCGGGCATTTAGCGTGACCGTCCCACCTTACCAGTCCAAATTCCATCCGTTGAACCTGGGGGTCCCCCAAGGCTCCTCGCTGAGCCCTACGTTGTTTAATCTGTACGTAAGGCCGCTAGCTGAGGTTGTCAGGCAATGGGGTATGACAATGGTGTCATACGCCGATGACACCCAGCTAGCGGTTACGATCAGCGGGGATGCCGAAGTCGATGCCCCCAGGTTTCAACATGGACTGCGGGCGGTCGCCAGCTGGATGACGTCCAACTGCCTCCAGCTGAACGCTAGTAAGACCGAGGTCATGGTCTTTGGCAGACAGCCGGATCTTTGGGGAGAGAGATGGTGGCCTGGGGATTTGGGTCCTGCTCCCATCCCAGTCGCCGAGCTTAAGAACCTCGGGGTCTGGCTGGACCCTTCCCTTACGTTTGTGTGCCATACCAAACGCACGGCAGCATGCTGCTTTGGCATTCTGCGCGGGCTCCGTCCAGTGCTTAAGTTCTTCGATGCCCCCACCAGGCAACTCATGATCCAAGCCACTGTCATCTCTAGGCTGGATTATGCGAGTTCCTTGCTGGTTGGTCTGAATCAGGCAGAGATCGGGCGCTTACAAAGGATACAGAACGCCGCAGCTAGAGCGGTGGTAGGCCTTCCAAGATTCTGTCCTACCTCCAGTACCCTGCGGTCATTGCATTGGCTCCCGGTGGCCCAGCGGATCCAGTTTAAGGTCCTCTGCGTCGCCTATAAAATTCTGAAGGGGTCCCCAGCAACGATCCTTATGACCCTCCTTGCCAACTACACCCCAGCGCGACTCTTAAGATCTGCGGACCTAGAACTGGCTGTTGTGCCGCGCTTCAAGCGGAGTAGAGCTGGAGGACGCTTGTTTCGAGTGTGCGCGGCGGTCCTGTGGAACTCCCTGCCCCCGGCGATTCGCGCTATGAGAGATTTGCTTTCTTTTCGCCGCGCGGTGAAAACCTTTTTATTCCCTTAGTTGTTTATATATGTTTGTTTTTTTGTTTAGTTGTGTTATGCAGCTGCCTTGTCGGGCGCCAGGACGCTCCTTAGCTGGAGCATCTGTGCGCCAAATAAAAATGCATAACATAACATAACATAACATGTTCAACATATGGGTAGCCTTTTACTCAAAGATGGTAGTGCGTAACTAGTCGATTTTAATGTAACATTTGCACACATGGCAACTTTAGAAAGTTGCCACTCTTTTGCCCAACATTTCCTGTGACTGTTTATGGTTGCACACAAGCTTTTGTTCTCTTGACAGCCTTCTGCCCTCTTAGGGACAGGTGAGAACCATACTCCGGAAGGAAAACAAAGGCTCTGCCGAAGCAGGAGGTGTGATTTCTTTCTAGCTGGAAGGCCAAACAGGGTGTGAGCCAAAAAGGTGAGCTTCAAAGGGAAAGCCATATTTGAAGGGCAAATGGTAGTCACACTCGAGAGGTGCTGCACTTTTGATTTAGCAGATAGGCTGGCATTTCGGACAAAGAGAGAAGCTGTTGCCAAACCTTTTTTTCATTGGTAGATAGCCCCCAGGTGGACACACCTTTGGGATGGACTAGGGAGCCTCACACATCAAGGTAAGGTTCTGCTTAATTGGGAATGGGTAGAATGGTATGTTTTGGGCTAGCCAGATGCCACACTTCGCTGGATGTCGTCCCTAGGCGAGAGGAGAACTGATAGACCATTGGCTAGTAAAACATGTACAGGGCCATTAAAGCTGAAGAAGCCTGCCACAGTGAGTTGGTCGATAAGAACACATAGACTACACTTTGGCAGTCAGTGACGATTAAGAGATCAAGTTCAGGCCCTCAAAAGTTTCACCCGAATCTGCTGGACCCGGTAGAGTCATTGGAGTACAGGTTTGTGGTTTGACAAGGGAGTTACTGACATTTAAAAGAAACAACGGGTTTCGCGGTAGTGAAGGCCCAGTTGTATTCGTTTTTTGGCTGCACTTCACATGAACTTCAAGGGACAATGGCCTCTGAGACCAATGTTGCCCCACTATGTTCAAGGACTGAGGGGTGACCACAGGAAGGTCCCCCGACACCGGCTCAGCATCCTTTATCCCTTGCATCACTACTACTCCTTTGATTCCTATGGTGCTTCACCTGTAGACTGTGGAACTAGAGTGGAGACTGCTTTAACTGCAAGGTAACTGTTACTCTGTACCTTATTGTTCCCTGTGACTTGCTCAGTTCGGAGCTGGTTGCCACAAGAGCCGTTGGCAAGTAACTTGTGATGGCTAACTCTAAATCGTAAGACGCAGTAGATTGCAGTGATTTATTTTTTCTAAGTGAAAATCTGTGATTTATTGTTTCTTTGAAAATTCATGTCACTGGTACACTTAAGTGGATTTATGTCATTGAACTGTTTTTTAAGACAAAAATGCACTCTTATTTTTATAAATTGGAGTCTGTGTTTTTTTTTATATTCAACAGTTTTGGTACTGGTAAATGCTTATCACTTGTTCATTTGTTAAATCCTGACTGCTGTGGCTCAGAACCACAGCTACCCAGAACTGAGCTAAGGTTTTTCATATGGACCTGATACTTAATTGTGCTTTTATTACACTGTGAGGGTGCACAACCAAACCATATATTAAACCACTTCTCCAGTATTAGGGGTGTTTTTCATAGATTCACATGCCTGAATCATTCCCAAGTCATCTGAGTGGGAGTCCCACGGTACATAAAGCAATAATATGCCATAATAATATAGGAAAACAACAGTAATTCCCAACCAGGAAGTAAAGTAGCCCAAGCTACAGGAGAAAAAACTTCTACACTCATGACTATCTTAGTCATTTTGTGTTGCCCAAACTGCAGCCAATCAGGGAACAGCACCTACCAGAAGGTTCTCCCCAGAGGCTCAGGCTCCCAGATTTTCTACCGCACGTCGTGTGAAGGGAGTCTCCCTGAGCTCTGCTCAGTACTTCTCTATTTTCCTTCTGGAATCTAGTTTTGAAGATGTCTTCTTCCAAGAAATCTTTATTCAGGCCTTGTGACTCTTGTGGTAAGCTCCGGCTGTTTAAAGAAGATTCCCCACAAGAAGTGCATCTACTGCCTGTATCCTGAACATCAAGTGAAAGACTGCAAGATCTGTCGGACCGTCCCTCAGAAGACCCTCAGGGACAGAGAGGGCCGCCTGCTTTTGTGGCTACAAAAGCTCAAGGATACTGATTATCCTGCTTCTGAGGTAGGCAGTATTGCCTCTGGGTTTACTTCAGCCTCTTGGAAGACAGCTGCTGAGGAGGTATTCTCTTCTCCTGGGGCAAAGGTTGTAAGGAAGGAACAACCTACTAAGAGGTCTGAGAGGCCTTCAACAACTAAGGCTATTCCCCCTGTTAAGGAGAAAAGTGGTTCATCTACGCCCCCGAGAAGATCTACAAAGAAATTGCCTCAAACATCTTCTGAGAAGACTTTACCTCAGAAACAGACCCTGTCGTCGACTCCTTCGTCGACGAAGATCTCAGTCGACGCTACGTCCCTGTCTACGGTAACCTTTTCTTCTCCTAAGCCTGAGATGATTATGTCAACAGCGTCTTCATCGCCGACAATGGCCTATGTTATCGTTAGACCTATCTCGTCGATGGCAGTCTTCTTCTTCTGCCGTCGTCGGCGCCTCGTTGACAGCCAAGCTAAAAAAGATTCCGTCGATGATACCTTCGTCAACGTCATCGCCGATGCTTGCTCTTCCGTCGACGAAGAAACCATCGTCGACGAGCTCGTCGACGAAGACGCCATCGTCGACGAAGACGCCATCGTCGACGAAGACGCCATCGTCGACGAAGACGCCATCGTCGACGAAGACACAGTCGTCGACGAAGACACAGTCGTCGACGATGATAACTCTACCGTCGACAAAGACCTCGTCGACGTCTGCCACCAAACCCAGGTCAACGAGCCCTTTGGTGGGGCCCCCGTTGACGCCATAACTATTTTCTTGTACCACTCTGCAAGTTTGGTCGCCGTCTACAGCTTTTTTGTCGACACCAAAGCCGTCTTTACTTCCAAGGAGTGGTTCTAGTTTAGAACCTTTATCTCCTCTACACATCTCACCGCAAAGGGTATCCCGACAGATTCCAGACAAGTTACTGGATTCTGAGGACAGTGAGGAGGATTCTGTTATTGAGGAAACATTTGGAATGGCGACAAGTCCTTCCGAATTAAACATTAAATGTCAGGAGGACGATCAAGAAGATCAGCATTCACCTGAGCAAGTGCATTCGCCTGTGACCAATGTCTGCTCAGCTCAGGTACCAATAGCATTGCTTACCAACCTTCAATGCATGCTGGATGACTATTACAGGCGTTTTCCGCCATCTGAGTCAACAGGCTCTGTACCTCCTACACCTGTGGTGCAAACGCCTAGACCTGATTTCAGACCCCCAAGGTCTCCTCCACCTGCATCGTCCAATCAGCCGGACGAAAAACATTCTTCTGATGGAGAAGAAAGAGAAGGAGAAGTCGATGACAGTTCATTGATGTCGGAATGGGATGATTACCAAGTGCAAACTCCTTCTCCTTCACTACCGGTTACCTCTGATTTACCTCCAGTGGACGTGGGTGAATTCCACCTTTTTAATGGAGCGGGCTACGAAGCGCTTCCACATTAACATGGATCATACAGAGCAGGAATGCTTTCTATATGATTTTAAGGACCAGCCAAGGAAGCAAGCCAAGTCTATACCCATCATAGATTTTATCTGGAAGGAGGGAATTAAAGTTATGTCTACTCCGGCTTCCATACCTTCGGTTCTGCCAAGGATTGATAAAAAATATAAGGCCCCTGAAAAGTCCCCTGCTTGCCTTATAGGACAACCGAAACTGGATTCGGTCATCGTTCAAGCTGCACAAAAGAGATCTAGAAACCCTTCATCTCCAATTCCAGCCCCACCGGATAGAGACGGCAGACTCTTGGATGCCATTGGTAAACGCGTGTCAACAATGGTGGCTACCACAGTCTGAGCTGCCAACTCATTGGCCATCCTGGGCAGATATGACCGACAAATGTGGTCGGATATCTCACCATATGTCAACTTACTTCCAGAACCCTCTAAGTCTGAAGCTCAGAAAATCCTGCAGGAAGGTGAAAGGGTCTCAGCTGAGATCAATGACTCGGCTGTTGATGTGGCCTCAACTGGTTTCAGGCAATTGGCTGGTGCTGCTGTCTTACGCAGACCAGGTTGGCTGCGTTCTACTTCGTTCCGTCAGGAAGTGCAAACAAAGGTATTGGATATGCCTTATGACGGAGAGTTTCTGTTTGGTCCGCAAGTGGAAGAAGCCCTGCAGACAATCAAAAAGGACACAGAGACTGCTAAATCCTTGGGCGCCCTCCAATTTCGTAAGCTGCCCTTTCGAGGAGCGAGAGGACGTTGATCGTCCTCTAACAGAGGCAGATATACTCAACAGTCCTCCTACATGCAGGGGAATCAACGCTACCAAAACCAGCGTGATCAGTCCTACGGCCAACGAAACACTAATTATTCACAGAACAAAAAGAAACCGGCCTACCGCGGGAAGGATAAACGACAATGAACGTTATCACCTGCCACCGCTACTGCCCCAATCTCAAATAAAAATTGGAGGACAAATATCAAAATTCTACTCAAAATGTTCATCGATAACATCGGACAGGTGGGTCCTAGACATTGTGGCCAAGGGCCGTGCCCTTGAATTCGAACAGTTTCCTCCAAACGTTCCCCCAAAGGGCCCACCTCCAGCTCATCTAAAAGAACTGTTTGCCCAAATTAATTTGATGTTGAAGAAAGGAGCTATCGAGAAGGTTCCTCAGACTCTGAGTGAGAGGACCAGGATTCTACCCCAGATTCTTTCTGGTAAATAAGAAATCCGGAGAGTGGCGTCCAATTCTGGATCTCCGTGCCCTAAACAAATGTTTGAAGAAGCTAACGTTCAGAATGTTGTCGCTACAAGAAATACTGCATCTCCTATCGGCTGGAGACTACATGGCCACCTTGGATCTCCAAGATGCGTATTTCCACATCCCCATCTTACCTCGTCACAGAAAGTTCCTGCGATTCAGAGTGGCTGGCAGGGATTATCAGTTCAAGGTCCTTCCCTTTGGGCTGCGCTCGGCACTCAGGGTATTTACAAAGGTCCTGGCTCCGGTAGCAGCACACCTCCGGCTGGAGGGAATACAAATATTTCCAATCCAGGACATGGCTCGGAATCTACTTTCAAAAAAGTCAGTTTCAGTCCCACGGTTCAAATCCTTTCTGGGGATTATATCATCTTGCATTCCTTTGATACCGAATTGCCGACTCAGAATGAGGCCTCTTCAGGAAGAGCTCAGTCTTCAATGGCTGCAGGTCTCTGGTTCATTCGAGGACCTCATGCAGATCACCCTGCGCATTCGGGGTTCCCTTCTTTGGTGGATACAAAAAAGTAATCTGCAACAGGGTTGCGCGTTCCTTCAGGATGCACCAAACTTTACAATCACCACAGACTCATCCCTCGAAGGTTGGGGAGCTCATATTGAGGGACTAACAATCAGCGGCAAATGGAGCCCTCGGCAGAAATGTTGGCACATCAATCTGTTGGAGCTGAGAGCCATCTTCCTTGCCCTCAAATCATTTCAAGCACTTGTTCAAGGAGCCACTGTATTGGTTCGCACAGACAATACAACAAGTATGCACTATGTCACCCAACAGGGAGGGACAAGATCGGCTCTTGTCTCAGGAAGCCCAGGAGCTATGGGCATGAGCAGTACGTCACAGAATCAATCTTCTGGCGGTTCATGTACCGGGAACGGAGAACGTTCTTGCGGACACACTAAGCAGGACGACAGTGTCCACTCACGAGTGGGAGCTTCATCAACAAACGGTGGATCGGATCTTTCGGCAGTGGTGTCATCCAGATCTAGACCTCTTTGCGACCAGGAAGAACAGCTAATGCCGGTTCTTTGCAAGTTGGCATCCCCACAAAGACTCTCAGGGAAATGCGTTTTCGATCAACTGGTCTCAAATATATGCTTACGCTTTTCCTCCGATACCGTTGGTTCCCAGAGTTCTGCGGAAGATGAAGAAAGAACCGTGTCGGCTGATTCTTATTGCCCCCAGATGGCCTCACCAATACTGGTTCACCGAGCTCCTTCTCCTATCGGAGTGCGAACCAATTCAGTTGCGTCTGACTCCGGACCTACTCTCCATCCAGGATGCTCAGATTTACCATCCGGACCCGACATCTCTGAGGTTAACGGCCTTGCGCCTGAGTACCTTGAATTCGCCCATCTAAACATCCCTGCAGATTGCAAAGAGGTACTAGCCAAAGCAAGAGCACCTGCTATAATAAAGACATACAGACTCAAATGGAAGCGCTTCTGTATCTGGTGTCGTTCGGCAGGAGTTCATCCTTTTTTGGCTAAGCCGGAACAAATCTTACCTTTTTTCTTGCATCTGGCAAGATCGGGATTGTCTCATGCAATCCTAAGGGTTTTTCTGGCAGCAATTTCAAGATACTGAGAAGATGGGTCCACTTCTCTTTACTCTTCAAGAAAAATACAACAATTCTTCAAAGGGCTTTTCAGAATGTTCCCTCCGGTACGTCGTCCACCACCATCGTGGCATCTCAATGTAGTGTTAGCGCAACTCATGCGCCATCCTTTTGAACCTATCCACAGAGCCGATTTGAAGTTCCTTACGTGGAAGGTGTCACTTTTATTGGGTTTGACTTCTTCTAAAAGAGTCAGTGATATTCAAGCTTTCACAGTCCATCCTCCTTTCTTACAGTTCGCAAATGACGCTGTAGTACTCGGCACAAATCTGAAATTCATACCTAAGGTGCCTTCGGACTTCCACCTGAACGAGCCTGTCATCTTAAAGACATTTTTTCCTAACTCACAATCCCCTGCGGAAAGGGCATTGCATACACTGGACATTAAGAGATGTTTAAAATTCTATTTACAAAGAACATCTACTTTACGCAAATCTGATCAACTGTTTATCACCTATGGTAGGATTCGTACAGGCCAAGCAGTATCTAAGCAAACAATTGCAAGATGGATCTCTGCAGCTATTGACTTTTGCCATTCACAAGCAAGACGCCCTTTGTAAGCAGCTCCAAGAGCACACTCTAGGAGGGCAGTGTCTTCCTCAACGGCTCTTTTCGCTGGAGTCCCTCTCCAACACATTTGCAGAGTGGCAACCTGGGCCAGTCGGCATACTTTCACCAAACACTACTGTTTGGATGCAGCCAGCGAGACCAATGCTTCCTTGGGTCAAGCAGTTCTCCGTAATGTTTTCGAATAAGGTGAGCCTCTGTTTCCCTCCTCCTCTTACTGCTGTCAGACTCTTGTTATGCTTTTTATTATTATGCACATGCTCAAGTAACTGCATTTTATCATGCTTTTAGTGATGTGATTACATATATATATTTCATGGTTATGTGCATCTAATATTCACAAGCTTATGCTACAAATAGCGTCTTCCGAGCAGGGATATGTACTGCTATCTACTCTGATTCAGGCGTGTGAATCTATGAAAGACACCCCTAATACTGGAGAGGAACAATAGTTATTTACCTGTAATCTGTGGTTCTCCAGTATTGGTGTCTTTCATAGATTCACATGCAACTTGCCCACCTCCCCTCAGAAGCTCTTAGGCTACATTGGTTACCATCACTCCTTGCGAGAAAATCTGGGAGCCTGAGCCTCTGGGGAGAATCTTCTGGTGGGTGCTGTTGCCTGATTAGCTGCAGTTTGGCCTACACAAAATGACTAAGATAGTCATGAGTGTGGACGTTTTTTCTCCTGTAGCTTGGGCTACTTTACTTCCTGGTTGGGAATTACTGTTTTTTTCCTATGTTATTATGGCATATTATTGCTTTTTTATGTACCGTGGGACTCGCACTCCGATGACTGGGAATGATTCAGGCATGTGAATCTATGAAAGGCACCAATACTGGAGAACCACAGATTACTGGTAAGTAACTATTGTTCTTCCCTCACATCTTCTTTAGGCATTCACTCGGGTCATTTCACTACAAAAGCTTTCTTTCTTTCTTTTTATTACACTTTGTGTAAAAGCGCCCCATAGGCACTTTCACTTTAATGTTGGCCGCACCCCTTTTTTAGACGCTGCACCCACACACACACACGGTCTGGTTCCTGGCGCACATAACCTTGGCTGCAGCGCACCGAGACCTTACACGGCCGCACGCAGAGGAAAAAAATTAGAGGGAACATTGGTTGTAACTGGTATTGGTATGTCCATTGTTTTGAAAAATGTTGTTTCTATTTTTGAATGTGTGTATCTAAGGTCATATTAGGGTGAGAGGAGGTCTCCCACTCTATCACAAGGATGATGTCATCAGTGATGTCATTTGAGATGTCAATAGTGATGTCATGAGTGATGTCACTGACCATGTCATGAGTGATGTAATATGTGACATCATCAGCAGTGAACCGAAATTTGCCTAGCTTTCGTAACGGTAAGTTTCAATTCTATTAAGGACACAGAGGCGAGGATTATGCTTTTCTTTCTTCGCAATTTATTATCATCAAAAAACACAGCAGCCTCAGAAAAGCTTCAAATAACGCTTATACGCAACAACAAGAAGCATTTTTTATATAAAACATAGGAAAAAATCCATGGAAATCTACAACTCCCATGAGTCCGTCAAACAGTCCAATCATAGTCTTTCCACTATGTTCACAGGGTCTAGAAAATCAGTCCCTCCTCGCTCTTCCTCCTCTTTCTTCGCGCAGATTACCCTCTTCCATCATTGGTCTTGTTTTGAACCGTCATTTCCTAGTTGAGAAAAAATGACAGCGTAAGCGTTGCAAAAGAAACTCCACTTATAGTCGTACAACAGAGGAACAGCATCAACATCAACAATAGGCAAGTATGAATCGTAAACCTAGTTACTTACTGCCATACGGGGTGGGGTTCGATCTCCGCAAACTCCTGGGTGGGATAATCCTCGCCTCCGTGTCCTTAATAGAATTGAAACTTACCGTTACGATAGCTAGGCAAATTTCGATTCTATGGCAGGGCCGGAGGCTCGGATTATGCTAGGTTAAAGCTTACTCACCACCAACTGAGCAATATCCACCACTGGTTTAAAGTAAAATCTTTTGAATGTGGAATCCGAGGACCAATCAGTAGCTCACATTAAGTCCTCCAAACGAGCTCCTACAGAAAAAGCTTTCGAAGCCATGGCTCCCCTGGCTGAGTGAGCTCTAAAACGCTTAGTATCAATGCCCGCTTCTTGCATGACCCATCGCACCCACCTAGCAATGGTGGGGGAAGAGACTGCTTTGTGTGGTTTCCGCAGGGCAATCAATAATTGTTGTTCGCCCGGGGGGCGAATGTCTACAGTCATGTCCACATATGCTTTCAAACATTGGACCACACACAATTTGGGGACGTCCACAAAGGCCGGGTACGATATAATATGAGACGTGGTCTTTGTGCGGCGTCCCACTGTGAAAGTCACTCCTTCCGGGGAGAAAACCCGGGCTGACACATCCAGGGCTCGAACATCTGAGACCCTCCGGCAAGATACCAAACACAGAAGCATAGCTAACTTTGCTGAGAGTTCTTTCAGAGATAAATATTTGTTAGGTTGCCAGGACAAAAAGAGGTTTGAAACCACATTAACGTCCCACAGGACCGAATACCGAGGTTCCTGAGGTAACGAGAGACGAATGCCTCGCAGGAGCCTACAAACAAAAGGGTGTTCCCCCACCGGTGAGCCTTCCACCGGATGGTGACCCGCTGAAATAGCCGAACGCATAGCGTTAATAGTTCTGTATGCAAGACCCTTGGTCGCTAATTCGGCCAGAAAATTCAGGATGGGAACGATACCCGCGACCAGGGGATCCATATCCCTTCGAAGACACCAACGCATCCACTTAGTCCAAGCGGATTTGTAGCGCTTCACCGTACTGGCTGCCCAAGCCTTGGACAACAGGCCTTCAGCTGACCTCGAAAGGCCTGGGAGCGACCAACGTCGCCCGAAAGCCTCCATGCCATGAGGCGGAGAGAACCCTGAACGATGAGAGGATACGGCTCTTGATCCGGATTGAGCAGGAGATGCGGAAGCTGGGGGAGTAGGATTGGAGAATACCAAGAAAGTTCCAGAAGAACCGGAAACCAGACTTGAGATCTCCAGAACGGTGTGATCAACGCCAGCTCCACCTCCTGACGGCGAACCTGGGCTGCCGTCCGCACCACCATCGAGAAAGGAGGAAACGCAAAGGGTCTCTCTTGACTCCAATCCTGTAGAAAGGCGTCCGTGGCCTCCGCTAGAGGGTCCGGCCTCCAACTGAAAAATCTTGGAAGCTGATGATCCAGCTGAGAAGCAAATAGGTCTAAGCTGAACGGCCCCCATTGATCGTTCAACCATTGGAAAACCCGAGTATCCAGCTTCCATTGGCTGAAATCCCGGAGATGCCTGGAGTGGCAGTCTGCCACTTGATTGGCCTGCCCCGGTAAGTACTCTGCTGTCACCGATATGTGGTGTGTCAGGCAGTAGTCCCAGAACTCCTTCGCCAAATTCGCCAGAGCCTTGGAACGTGGACCACCCAGGTGGTTGACGTATCGAACCGCCGAGATATTGTCCATCTTCAAGAGTACGCAGAATTTCGCTGAATCTTTGCTCCAGCATCGCACTGCGAAAGAGCCGGCCATAAGTTCCAAACAGTTGATGTGTAACTGTTGTTCGTCTGAGGACCACGCTCCGCCTGTGGAGAAGTCCCCGCACCGGGCCCCCCGACCCGATCTGCTGGCGTCGGATTCCATGACCAGGTCCGGGACTGACCCGAAGATCGCCCGACCATTCCACGCCTCCATGTGCGACAGCCACCATGACATCTCCTCCTTTACCTCCGCCGTGAGAGGCACCATCTGATCGTATGACATGCCCCTTAGAAGATGTTGGGCTTTGAGACGCTGGAGCGCTCTGTAATGCAAGGGCCCTGGAAAAATCGCCTGGATGGAGGACGACAGCAGCCCTACTACCCTGGCCACTTGCCGCAGGGAAGTCCGGTCTTTCGCAATCGTCTGGCGTAGCGTATGCCGGATCTTGGCCATCTTCCTCGAAGGCAGACTGAGTGACGCTTCGACGGAATCGATGACAAAACCCATAAAGGTAACTTTCTGACACGGAACCAGAACTGATTTGGAACCGTTGATGATGAAACCCAGACTCTGAAACAGCGAGACCGCCTGTTGGAGCTGAGAGGTCAAGATCTTGGGACACTGAGCCATCAAGAGGATGTCGTCTAAGTAAACGATCATCCGAATGCCCTGCCCGCGCAGGTACTCGACCGCCGGATGCAACACTTTCGTGAAGCACCACGGGGCCGAAGAAAGCCCGAAAGGAAGGGCGGTAAACTCGAACACTCTGTCCTTCCAGCAAAACTGCAGGAAGCGGCGGTGAGGGGGATGTATGGGAACCACCAGATAAGCATCCTTGGGGTCCAACCTCACCATCCAATCCCGAGGAAGGAGCACGTCCCGCAGGAGATGAATCTTGAAATGGCGGTAAACCAACCAACCGTTGAACTCCTTCAGGTTGATTACCGGCCGCTTGCCCCCATCCGCCTTGTCCACTAGGAAAACATTGCTGATAAACCCTGAGGGGTGACGCTTTGATTGACAAATGGCTCCTTTGCGAAGCAATTCGGAGACCTCCTCGTCTCTCAATCGCGCGTCTGAGTCGGAGAAAACGATAGGACGGGGAGACCCCTGCTGAATGGGCAGATCGTAAAATTCTATGTGGAATCCCCGAATAGTTTGCAAAACCCAGGCGTCTGCAGTGAGCGACGCCCACGCCTCGTAAAAGGCCGCTAGACGACCGCCAATGCGCACCTGATCTGCATGTATGACACTCACCGTTTGAATTGTTGGGTCCGGAATTCTTCTTGAATCCTCGTCCACCGAATCGCTGGCCTCTTGTGGGGTAGAAGTTAGTGAAATTTGCGGAGGTTTGGTATTGTCCTCTACCGGAGCCTTGGCCCTCTATTGTTGGCATTGTATCCGCCACGGCCGGTCGAGCGGCCCCTACCACGACCGGCCCCTTGGGAGAAACGTTGCTGGAAAACGCGCTTAATGTTGGACTGGGCCTTGTCCAAAGATGTAAAGGTGGCTACAAATTTGCCGAGCTCCTTTATAAACGGCTCTCCAAAGAGCCCCCCTTGGGCGACTGCGCCCGCCTTCGAGGACGCCAAATCCCCCAACTTTGGGTCTAGCTTGATCAACAGGGATCGCCTGCGCTCGGTCGACAGGGCGCAGTTGGCGTTACCTAGGAAAATTATGACATGCTGCGCCCAGTTCGATAGGACTTCGGGCGATGTGGTTGTGCCTGTGGCCTTTGCCTCCTCCGCCATGTCGAGGATCTTCGTGGCGGGCCCCACAGCGTCCAGCAGTTTGTCTTGGGATGACCGCCAAGACCGGTCAATGCCCTTACGCGGATCTTTCATAAATTTTGCCAGGAAGGTGGCCATCTTGGCATCTAATTCCGATGTTAAGGCCACCTTACCGTCTAACGTGGGTCTCGGGCACTCCCCCCCCGCAAGCACCCCCTAGCCTCCTTTTCTAAGGGCTTCCGTAGGCGACTCGCCACAAACTTGGCCACCGCGTCGCCCGGCGTCCAGGCCGCAGACTGCGGATGCATGATGTCATCCGGGTCCAGCATGCCCGAACTGTCCCTGGGCAACTCCACGGCCGAGCCTGAGGGGCGCCAAGAGCGCACCCACTCCTCGTCGTCATCCGTGTCCGGAGAATCTGCGCACGGAGATGGGGGAGCCGTCCCAGAGGCCACCGAGGACTCGGGCGCCGGCATGGGTGCAGGGGGGCAGCTGTCGCCTTAGCGTCGCGCAGATGCTCAAAGGCTCCTCTGTCCACCCCTGGCTCAGCTTCCGGTGCACTTTCCCTACACAGCCTCTTCGGGGCAGGTGGGCCCTCACCTGAGGGCCCCGGGAGAACCGGGGGTACCCCAGACTGGGCGTGCGCAAGGTTTGCGCACTCCTCTACTATGCGTGCTGAGAGACGGTCCTCCATGGGACCCACCACCTCAGTAACACAACGATAGATGGAACTGTCTACTGCCTGGTAGAATTTGTCGTCATTTAAATAGGGGTGAAAGCTCTCTTCATAATAATCCCCCTGCTCCATTATATTGGGAGAGATTTCAGTTATTGTGAAACTGAGCAATTCAACCCTCCTTAATGAAGGGTGTCCGTAAGATATGGGCAGGCCAAAGGGCTGCAGTGATAACTTTTGGGCCTGACACAGCAGGCAATTAGGGTGGCACCAGAACCCCTCAAGCACGCAGACCCTCCTCTTTAGGACCGGGTCACACCGCCCCAGAGCGCGCTTCCACATGTTTATTTTTTACTGACAGAAAAGTAATGCGCGGTGCAACCTGCCTGTCGGCAATCTCCGCGGTCAGGAAACCGCAGTACAGACCCCACAGGGTGTCAAAAGGGAAAATGAGGCCAGAATACAGACCCGAGAGACAGGGCGTCCAAGGGAAGTTGAGGGCAAGGCTCCGTCGCAACCGGTACCTCAGCGCGGCTCCTCCGAATGAGGAGAGCGCGGCGAGGAGCCGGCGAGACGCAAGAGATCCCTCTAGCGGTCGTTTGGGCACCGTAACAAACGTGGCCAAAGTCGCGTAAGGGGCGAAGAACGCTCCCGTGACCACGGGACTCTGCAAGGCAAAATCAATACACAAGCCCAGAGCCCCCCAAACCCGCCCGCACTCAAACTGCCGGCGAGAACAATCTACAAAAGTAAGAAATAAGCTTGAGGTACTTAACTGGCTGCGTGAGCAGCGAAGAAAGAGGAGGAAGAGCGAGGAGGGACTGATTATCTAGACCCTGTGAACATAGTGGAAGGACTATGAATGGACTGTTTGACGGACTCATGGGAGTTGTAGTTTTCCATGGATTTTTTCCTATGTTTTATATAAAAAGGCTTCTTGTTGTTGCGTATAAGCATTATTTGAAGCTTTTCTGAGGCTGCTGTGTTTTTTGATGATAATAAATTGCGAAGAAAGAAAAGCATAATCTGAGTCTCCGGTCCTGCCATAGAATTGCGGGCACACAAGGTATAGTTAGCTTAACTAACAATAATGGGGGAATTTCAATGGTTTTGTATGAGTGAAATGTCCAGCTAACTGTAACGCCCCTGAAACCCATGGTTTTCTCAGTGAATTTCAAAGGTTTTTTAAATGCTGATTTCTAACTTTAACGTGGCTGAAACCTATGAAGTTTAAGGGAATTTCAAAGGTGTTTTTTAAATGCTAGTTTCTAACTATGCCTACAGAGGTAGGACATGTGAAGACAGAAGAAAACATGCACAGAAAGAAGAAAAAGAAATGCAGAAAGAAGCAACAGAAGTCCTCAAAGACAAAGAAAAGTGCAGGAAGAAGGAAAACATGCAGAAAGAACAAACATAGGAGCAGAAAGAAGCCATGTTGCAAAATCATCCTGTACCCTCAACTTTTTCAGACGGGTACTGGTGGTAACTGAGTCTGACTAACTAGTCCTAGAGCCAGTGCTCTGTTAAAAGACACTTAAAATACAGTGAAAACACCTACATACACTAGGGAACACTATGCGTTGCCGTATGCTGTGATTACCATGTCCTCCTCTGTAAGAACCTAGTAAATAATAGGGCAGGGGGATTAAAACTACCTCTTAAAACGCACCACAGGGCGTGTTTGCACACTGATGAAGGGAGGGGGGGTGCCTAAGGTGACATGTGTGCAAACATGCCCTGTGGCCGTTTTAAATTGGGGATAAAGTCCCCTTGAATCCTGAGAGTCCCTAGGGTCAAAGTAGCCCACTAGGTACCTCCAGTAAGCGCTGTTGCAGAGAGGTGTAAAAAGGAGCACGCCTGGGTCACCTCTCTGCAATGCAGCGCAGTGGCGCTTACTGGAAGCACCTGATGGGCTAGTTGGCCCCCAAGGGCCCTCAGGATTGAAGGGGAATTATTTCCCCAACTTAAAATGCGCCACAGGGCGTGTTTGCACACGTCACCTCAGGCCCCGTCCCCTCCCTTCCCCACTGTATAAACACGCCCTGTGGCCGTTTTAAGTTGGGAGATTAAGTTCCCTTGAATCCTGAGAGTCCCTTGGGTCAAACTAGCTCACTAGGTACCTCCAGTAAGCGCTGTTGCAGGGAGGTGTAAAAAGTGGCACGGCCTGGACCACCCGTGGCGCGTTTTAAGTTGGGCTATTAACTCCCCTTGAATCCTGAGGGTCCCTGGAGTGCAATTAGCCTACCAGGTACCTCCATTAAGCTCTACAGAGCTGCGTTGCAGAGAGGTGTAAAAAGGGGCATGGCCTCAGAACACCTCTCTGCAACGCAGCTCCCTGGCGCATACTGGAGGTTTCTGGTGGGCTAGTTGGCCCCCAGGGGCCCCCAGTATTCAAGGGGAATTAGTTCCCCATCTCCAAACGTGCCAGGTGGTGCGTTTGCAGAGTGCTGCAGGGAGGGGTCGGGGCCTCCGGTGCGATGCCGTTTTTTTTTTTTTAAGAAGGGGGGGTGTGTGGCCCCCCTTCTTTTCCTAATTTATTGGCCCTGGGGACCCACGGGCGTGTGGGGGGGTTCAACCCTTCCCCCCACACAGGTTTTGAAAAAAAAGAAAAGAAAAACAAGCCCAGGGGGGTGTGGGGTAGCGGTCCCCGGGGCTGCGGGGGGCCGTGAGCCCCCGCACATATTTTAGATGAGCCCCGTGGGTGGCGGTCCCAGGGGCTTGGGGTGGCCTTTGAGCCCCCCACCCATTTAACTCAAAAGCCTCGGGGGTGGCGTTCCCCGGGGGGGGGGGGGCTGTGAGCCCCCCGCAAATATGTTTAAAAAGCCCTGGGGGTGGCTTTTTTTTTTTTGCGGACGGAACAGCGGATCATCCGTATTTAAAATAAAATATATATATATTTTTGTGGGGGCCCTAGGGGTCCTTGTGGGACCCCCTAAACAGGCCTAGGGGGTCAGGGTGTTTCTACCCTGCCCCCTTTTCGTGTTTTGCACATTTGTTTTACTGATTTCTTGTTCCTCGGTTCTACCGAGGCCCAAGATGCCTGCCAACACTTCCTGCTTTGGAGTGTTGGCAGCTAATCTGCATAAAGCATGGGATCGGGATCCGCAACCCTAGATATCACTATTTTTTTATTTGATTTTCTCAGCAACTACTGAACGGATTTACACCATTTAACAAAAAGAGTACTTTCTGAACCAAGGGCCACCTTTTTGCCAAATTTGGTGTAATTACGTTCAGCAGTTTGGGCTGTGACAGCGGCTAAAGTTTCTTATTGAAAATTGCATGGGGAAAACATGTTTTGGGACCCCCCTTTTTTCTTGGCCCCCGCTTTTTGAATCACCTCGAATCTTTCAAGATAGGAGCGGACCGGAGCGGGCCACTAGATTAGAAAATTTCACGCAGATTCGTCAAACCGTGCCAAAGTTATTGGGAGCAGAATATGGCAATTTTCCTATGGATAATAGGTCCTAACTATAACTATCTACTGGCGACCGCCAGTAGATAAAATATATACATATATATTTTTTTATTTGCATTCAGAGATTTTCGCTTACAAAGGTATAGGTCACACTGTCGGAGATAGCTTCACAAAGCACTTTATTTGCAGGAGGAGACCTTTGCGTTTTGGCCTACTTCGGACATCTTTGATCATATTGATGTTATTGAAAAGAAAACAATGAAAGAAAAATAGTCATTTCTCTGGTATACAAAACAAATACACTTCTAGCGAATCCCTGAAAGAAAAATTGGGTGCATCTGTAAAAACTACCCACTCTTATCCAGTCTTGCCTCTCTCAGACCAGAAGTGATTACAAAAAGTCAAACACTGTCACCTCTCAAACCCAGTAATGCTAAGATCTGGCTTAAGGGACTAATTAACACACTAAAACAACATTCTTTCATTCCTTCCTAACCAACTTGATGATTCAGAAGTGACAGATTTGCTAGTTTCTTTTTAAGTAAGATCACCAATCTTGGGGAAACAAGGACTGCTTTTTCTTGCCACTTATGCGCCAACACAAACTATCACTCCAAGAAAACTTGAATCCTCTTGGATCACCTTCAACCCTGTCTCTCCGTAAAACTTTGAAAAAATAATCTGACACCACACCGTCACACTATGTGGATGACTCCCGTCCCTTCTGCCAAGGCTAAAATATTCACGGATGCCATCTCATCAGTAGGGTAAACTGTATAAATGTCTGCCTACAGTATAATCCTGTAGCAGACTTCCTTAAAATTGGACATATGTGATTTCCTCTAAAAAAGGAAAGAGCTGACCCCACAAAGACTCAAAACCTCAGACCATTAACTGGACTTCCTATTTCATAAAAGTTGCTTCAAAACGTGCACCTCGCAACTAAAGGATCACGTTAACAAAAATCAACTGCTAGGAACCTACAAGTCGGGCTTTAGAGCAGGCAACAGCACTAAAACGAATCTTTTCAAGATCTCTTCAGCATCAATATAATTGAACATGACACTTTGTTAACCATCATTCAAGAATGCATGAGCATTGAGGGCTCTGTTCAGAGTTGGTTCAAATCCTATCTTTCAAGTCAAATCAAGCAAGAAAGGATCGACCTCCGAGACTGCTTGCACGACAGTGTCTCATACCATCAGTATTCTGATGATCAGTTGTGTCTCCGATCTCCAAAGTTGGATGAATCAAAATTAAACTTAAACTGAAACCCCCCAAAAACGAGTTCCTTATCCTCTTATCCAAAACCAACAAGCATTGGCAAATCAAGTAGATCTCAGCAATGCAAGATCTATTAGCTTTGTCAGTGTTAATGTGTTTTAGCAGTGCATGGCCAGATGGCAAGTGCTCCCCAAGCAGATTCAGCGCCGAGGCACCCGCAGCTAATGCATTGTTACTCCTTTGTGTAATCACTGCGATAAAAACCGGTTTGGTACCACACCATGAGGCCCTTTCCCTGTGAGTGTAGTTGGGGGCATGCGTCTCGAATGGAGGTAGGCGGTGGGTGGTACTGCACTGAAGAGCAACTCCAGGAATGCTATAGAGAAGAGAGTCCTGGTGCAAAGTGCCATAGAGAAGAAATGACACAGGAAGAAAACTGCCATAGAGAAGAGTTGAAGGAATAGCAGCGAGAATGCCAGAGTGCATCAGCTAGATGAGAACTGCCATACAGATAGGAGTGCAAGGCAAGCGCGAGACTGCAATAGAGGGGATGACTTGTGGGCAGAGCCTTATGAGCCAATTTCAACATGGTGAAGTGTGGGTATTCAGCAAGTGGGAGGGCGACTAGAGAAGCAATGAAGGTTTCCTAGTGACAACAAGAAGCATAGCCATTTCACAGTGCTGTCTAATAGCAGACCTTTTAAGGGTGAGGGTGCGGCCCCTTTCGGCGGCGGGTCTGATGGCAGTGTACCCGCTGCACTTCATAGCGGCAAAAAGTGGCAGCAAAAGAAGCATCAGCGCCGGCATTCGAAGAAGAAGTGCTGCTGGAAACCGTACTTTAAGCTCTCATGGGAGGAGAAGCAACAGCTGGAGGAACGTGAGAACCAGCGGTCTGCTCGTCTCCGAGCTGATATTTTCACTAATTTTAGAATAATCAGCGAATCGGGAGGTGGTTGAACAGCCGCCCTGTGAAAACAGCATCTGATATTTGATCTCAGTCTTTGAATGCTGAGCAATGTGACATGATAACAATATGATTTACAGCCCTGTTTACAACGGCGCTCAGAGCAAGTAAAAATGCAAACGCTCCAGACAAGGGCTGTTAAAGAAAAAATAAGTTCCTAAAATGCTCATTAAATGGGAGATGTGGATGGTTAGTTGTAATTGGTCCCTGCTCTCAGTGAAGGCTAAACATAAGACATGACATGGACAAATGGAGAGAAAGAAGAGCGGCGATGGAGCCAGCAAATGGGAAGCCTATGGGCGAGCTGAAGCCCACAAAGTAGACACAACATGACTCTTTCGAGACAGCACATGCGCTGTCTTGAGCCGAGACCTAAAAATGAACTACAGATGGGCTAAATTAAGAAATTAGATGATAAAAGCATCTGACCCAAAACGATTACCTTGGTATAATCCTTGGTCGCTTACCTAGCTCTCAACTCGACCTAGAGTTGCACATCAGAGCAACAGTAAAAAGTGCAGACTGTCTACCTACATTTCGACTTGTATCTCTGAAAGCCATATTGCACTCTGATGCCCATTCCTTGCTGGTAAGCAAAAATTAGACCGCATGACTCCTATTCTTTCGCCACTAGATTGGTTACCTCTGGTGGCATCTAGTAGATATAAAACTGCTTGAATCAAATAGAAGGTCATTCACTTGAACACTCCTGCATATCTCGTTTCATTACTGTTGCCGATAGATTTGAAAGCCTAAAGGGTAATTCTGTGCCTCAATCTACCAAAATGTAAGAAATCCTCTGCACTTTAAATTATCTTTGCAGGTAATTCCAGTGAAATTAGGATAATACTTCCCACCAGCCCAGAGAATATTCCAACCTTTCCTTAATCTAAACAGGGTCTAAAACAACTTCTAGACTTTGGAAACTATCCCAAGGCACAACTTGTTTAAACTCCACCCCCGTAAGACAATCTGATGAATTACTTGGTACATAAACTAACCCTGCGCTTACGCTGTCAGAGCCCTCAGACCCACCATTCTATGCTACCTCTCTCACTTAATACACTATATTGTGCACATCTGATTTTACCTTGTTTGGCATACATGGTGTTGTCTACTATATGGTCGCCAAATATACGTACTTTACTCACATATGATAACAGCATACTTTCATCCCTGCATGTTGTTAAGCACTCTGACACATTCGATTCAGAAGCGCTGTACAAGAAACCATAAATAACTACAGTTACAGCATGGGGCTGTTTGTCAGCCCACTTCATCCATTTGCTCTCTTGCACCATGAGTGATAGCAATTTTTTCTATTTGCATGTGCACATCCTCCTAAAATGAAGTGCACTTCAGTGCCAGAGTTAGTTGACTACTACTTTTCTTTGACCATGTCTTTAATTTCTCTTTTCCTTCATTTTTTTTTAAAAAATCAATGTGTGTTTAAACTTTGTTTAGTCACTCAGATCCTAATGTCCTACTTCTTTGCACCAGCCAGAATCATATCTTCCTGTGCTATGCAGTAAATCTGAAATAGGATTTCCGTACCTGTTCTTTGTTCACTTGCAGTGTGTCATGCACCACAAAACAAAGGATCGCAATCACTCTCTAATTCTTTACTTGTTGAATGATGACGAAGTAAAATTGATATATGATAGTAGGCTAATTGTCGATAGAAGGTTGCTAAACTTCAAACTGAAAACTGCAAAAGTTTTTTATCACTGTTTTGTAATTGCAAGTTATTTGTCGAGAAGATCTAACAGTTGCATGTGTACATTTCCAACATATACATTTGGCTGGACCAATTAAGTAAAATTTGTTAACCTATCAAATATTCATTTAATGAGTCACTTTTAAAATGCCTCGGAGATCAATGTGTCTTTCTGTATGTCAGTCCGTCTCCCCTTCAGTTATAGTTTTGGATCCTAGCAGTGCCAGCTCAGCCTTTTATCCTTCTCTGTTCGGTAAATTGAGTTATTTGGATAGTAACACCTGTTAAGTACAAGGTGGGAAAAGGCGAGAAAAAAAACATAAATGCACCATATAAGATACATGTTACTATTTTCTAAGATGACTGACTGGACAGTATTTTGGAAAAATATGTATTATTATTTTTTTTTTTAATGAATGCTATACCCCAAACCACGCCATGCGTTCATTCTTTCTTTAGACACGTGCATTTTTTTTGCACTCTTTTTTTTAACGTTTTAAAAATTCTCTTTTGTTGCATACGTTTTTTTTGTTTAAGAGTATATAAAATCGAAATCAATTTCCAAAGGCAAATGTTTGCCTGCCTTACTATGATTACCACATCACTGACTACGTACTTTAAGAACCAGTGTCATCTAGTGGCCCTAAGGCTTTTTCATTTATGTTATCTACAGAATTACATTTTGATTTTCATCTCCCCACTCATTTTGTATTAATACAATTAGGTTTAATGTGGCTTTTCCAAACAATAATGTATAATCAGCAAACTATTTCAATCTAATGCATGCTTTTTGGATGAATGTTTTACAAACCTCCATATACAACTTTACCACACGTTCTGTGTAATGTCTCTTGCTAGACTTTGCAAATAGCTAAAGCGATCTCAGTTTCACAAATAGTTTTAAAACTTAGTTGTGATTCCCATAATAAGAGGCATTACCAATAATTATATGCAGTTTTCTTCTTATTACAACAACAAACCTGTTTTAAGCGAACTATTTTACTCTTGGGAGTTTGCAAATAAAAGGGCATCCCTGAGTTTTAATAATTACTGTTCAGTAATTTAAATAGAATTTGCTAAATGTGTTTAGCTTTCTTTTTCAAGGTATCTTAGGGTTTCCTATAGCAGTAACATCGATTTTGTATTCATAGGTATGTGAGAGGAAATGTCAAAATAGCTAGATGATGTCCCTTTAGACACATAATTGCATTGCCTTGCAGTATAATTTAGTAAATCGTGACAATGTATTTTTCTTCATTGTTGCATATTTCCAGATCCTCCGAGTCTAATACTCTTCTACTGTATTGTTGGAACTGCATTATTACGTATTTGATCCAATAATCTTGATAAACGTGGATCACCCTGGGGAGATTTACTGTAATGTTTACCCAATTCAGCAATTTCCATGATGCTGTGAGTGGAAGGGATTGAAGCTTCCCAAGAGTTTGAAAGGTGATGCCTGTCTGGGTAAATATGGCGCGTGTTTTCTCTATGAAGTAGCTACGCACAGAGCATCTAAACTTACTGTCGATGCAGCTAATTAAGTTGCTTGGGCCTTAATTTGCCCTTTAAACTGTGCTACTGAACGTAGCACCTCTTAGATAGTTGCCTGGACCAGACACTAGTGTACTATTAAAGTGGTTTTGACCCACTTGTGGGACACCCCCGCGCCGCACGGCCACCAGCTGCTGCGTGTGTTCCCCTCTGCCTGCCTTCTGCCTCGCTGACGCCGTGGTCGCTCCCCTCTGGTTTCCCAGTTGTTTTGCCCTAAATTTGTGCTTGTCTGTTTCTGCCGTCTGCTCGCGTATTTTGCCGTTTTTCCTTGTTTTGCCCTAAATTTGTGCTTGTCTGTTTCTGCCGTCTGCTCGCGTATTTTGCTGTTTTTCCTCGTTTTGCCCGTAATTTGTGCCTGTTAATTTCTTTGTATCCCCTGTGCCGTGTCCAGTTTCCTTCCTGATTGGCCGCCTACCTCGCCGCCCTCCGCTCTCGCTTCCCGCCACCGACATTGGCCCCGCCCCTTTTTCTCTTCTGTTCCCTCCCCGCTCCCGCCTCCCAGCTGCTCCGCCCACCCGCGCACTTCGCCTTAAATGGCGACCGTGCGGACGCGCAGCGGTCACGCGCAGCGGGCGCGCCGATTGTGCGCCGAAGGCGCGCCAAAGGTAAGCCCGTCTACGCCCGTCCGCGACCGGATCGCGACCAGCGCCAGGACCCCTGGCCCACGAAGACCCCGACCGACCCGCCTGACGTACTCCGCCGCCACCCTCACCGCTCTCAACACCGGCCGACTCCCAGAATGCCATCAAGCCTCTCCACGACGTACCCACGGACCCTTCAGCTGCCACGCCTGCAAGTTCACCTGCATCCGGACCTGCCTCGCACCAGCACCCACCAAGCCGAACACCAGCAGTACCCACCTCAAGTGCATCCTGCTCAACACCCGCTCCATCCACAGACATGCCATCGAACTCTGGAACCTCCTCGACACCACAGCTCCAGACGTTGCCTTCCTCACGGAGACCTGGATGAACGCCTCTTCAGCTCCCGACATCGCCATCGCCATCCCAGAGGGCTACAAGATCGTCCGGAGGGACCGAAACGCCAACCAGATGGGAGGAGGCATCGCCATCATCCACAGGAGCACCATCCGTCTCACGACCAGCACCGACAACTCCCTGACCACCGCCGAACACCTGCATTTCCAGATCCACACCAACCCGAACACCACCCTCAGAGGCACCCTGATCTACCGACCCCCTGGACCACGCACACAATTCAGCGAGGACATCGCCGACTTCGTCAGCCCACATGCCCTCCCCTCCGCTGACTACATCCTCCTGGGAGACCTCAACTTCCATCTGGAGAACAACAACGACCGCAACACCAGCACCCTGCTCGACAACCTCACCAACCTGGGACTCAAGCAACTGGTGTCCACCCCCACCCACCTCGCCGGACACACACTCGACGCTGTCTTCTCATCCAGCAAGGACATCAACTTCAGCCACACCACAGAGCTTCAATGGACGGACCACAGCTGCGTCCACTTCACCTTCAAGAAAACAACGACCCACCACCACCAGCAACAGACCGCCCGCAGAAGCTGGAACAAGATCACAGCAGACCAGCTCGCCACCTCCCTGAGCCAGCACCCTCCTGCCAGCTCAGCGAACCCCAGCCAGGCCGCCGACAACCTCACGAAGTGGATCAGCAACTGCGCGGACGAACTCGCCCCACTGAGGACCCCGCCCAGCAGACCCGGCAGCAAGAAAGCCCCATGGTTCACCGATGAACTCAAGAGCTCCAAGAAGAACTGCCGAGCCCTCGAGAAAGTCTGGAGAAGGGAACCGACACCGGACAACAGGACCTCCTTCAAACTTGCCACCCGGAAACACCACCAGCTGATCCGCGCCGCCAAGAAAACAGCATTCAAGGACCGGTTGGACAACAACGCACACAACTGCAAGGAACTCTTCAACATCGTCAAAGAGCTTTCCAACCCCAGCGCAGGAAACAACGACATCACCCCATCGCAAGACCTCTGCAACTCCCTGGCTTCATACTTCCACAACAAGATCGCGGACATACACAACAGCTTCAACAACCAACCAACGCACACCATGACCGAACAACCACCCCCCACCACCACCCTCCGCGCCTGGACCCCGATCAGCACCGAAGACACCATCCGCACGATGAACTCCATCCACTCCGGATCACCGACCGACCCCTGCCCTCACCACGTCTTCAACAAAGCCGACGCTGTCATCGCACCCCACCTGCGAGACATCATCAACACATCCCTCGACACCACCATCTTCCCCGAGAGCTGGAAACACGCCGAACTCAGCGCCCTACTCAAGAAACCAACAGCGGACCCCACCGACCTCAAGAATTACCGCCCCATCTCGCTCCTCCCGTTTCCAGCCAAAGTCATCGAGAAGACCGTCAACAAGCAGATGGCCGCTTTCCTCGAGACGAACGGATCCCTCGACCCCTCACAGTCCGGCTTCCGAGCCAACCACAGCACCGAGACCGCCCTCATCGCCGCCACCGACGACATCCGAGCCCTGATGGACAATGGAGAAACAGCGGCCCTCATCCTCCTAGACCTCTCCGCGGCATTCGACACGGTCTGCCACCGCACCCTAGTACGGCGCCTCAGCAACGTCGGAATCCAGGACAAGGCGCTGGAGTGGATCACCTCCTTCCTCGACGGGAGAACACAGAGAGTCCGCCTACCACCGTACAAGTCAGAGGCCACCGAAGTCATCTGCGGCGTCCCCCAAGGATCATCTCTGAGCCCCACCCTCTTCAACGTCTACATGAGCCCCCTCGCGGCCATCGTACGCAAACACAACCTCAGCATAATCTCCTACGCCGACGACACCCAGCTGATCCTCTCCCTGACCAACGACCCCGCCGCCGCCAGAGCCAACCTGCACGAAGGGATGAAAGAGGTAGCCGAGTGGATGACGACCAGCCGCCTGAAACTGAACTCGGACAAGACGGAGGTCCTCATCCTGGGCTCCTCTCCCTCCGCCTGGGACGACTCCTGGTGGCCTCCCGCCCTGGGCACCGCACCCAAACCGACAGACCATGCACGCAACCTGGGCTTCATCCTGGACTCCTCCCTCTCCATGACCAGGCAAGTCAACAACGTCTCCTCGGCATGCTTCAACATCCTACGCATGCTACGGAAGATCTTCTGGTGGATCCCCACCGAGACCAGGAAGACCGTCACCCAGGCCCTCGTCACCAGCCGACTGGACTACGGCAACGCCCTCTACGCCGGGACCACCGCCAAGCTCCAGAAGAGACTCCAGCGGATCCAGAACGCCTCAGCCAGACTCATCCTCGACATCCCACGAACCAGCCACATCTCCGGACATCTGCGAGACCTTCACTGGCTCCCCGTCAACAAAAGAATCACCTTCCGCCTCCTCACCCACGCACACAAAGCCCTACACGACCAAGGCCCGAGCTACCTCAACAGCCGAGTCAACTTCTACGCTCCCAAACGCCACCTCCGATCAGCCAACCACGCCCTCGCCGCCGTCCCCCGCATCCGAAGAGCGACTACAGGAGGAAGGTCCTTCTCCCACCTGGCCGCCAAGACCTGGAACTCCCTCCCGACCGACCTGCGCCTGACCCAAGACCACCTCTCCTTCAGGAAGAAGCTGAAGACCTGGCTGTTCGAGCAGTAGCGGCTCCCCCCCCCCCCAGCGCCTTGAGACCCCACGGGTATGTAGCGCGCTTTATAAGTGTCACTGATTGATTGATTGATTGAAGCAGACGGTTTACACATGAATGAGAACAGCCATGGCTGTTTGCACTGTAAATAGCGCTAAATTGCAGCATTGAAGCTTTAGGCAGCATCAGAATCATTTCACTTAGTTTAGTCATGAGAAATCGACAAATGCTTGCCTGACCCACCATCATATTTTGAATGGTTCTACTTTTTGGACTGTAGCACATTATTCATGTACTTAATAATTCAGCGACCGTGACTTGGATCAGCGCCTCAGACCTTCTCCCCATTGCGCTCATTTTTCACCTGATCTCGGCAGCAAAGATATTCCTGGTTGCTGCAAATGTATGTTCAATTTTCTCTCAGCTCATCCCTGAAGGGCAGTCGGGCAGTGTTGGTGTGCATTAACTGACAGGGCTCTCTACCGATAGCCCACAGCAGCCTATGGGTAACTGGGGCTGTAGTATTGACTTCTTATCCTACAAATGCGGTAAGACGTCCACACATTTCAATATAGCGGCCATCCCGTTCTTCATGATCTTCAGGCAAAGGAGCTATAATAATGAAGTGAATGTTTTAACCTGGCTGTCCAACAATAATTTGAGAAGATTTTTTTTCTTACTTCATCTGAGCTACAAAATGCTCAAAACAGCTGTGCATTGTGCCAGTTCTTCCATATATGGCCTTTACGTTTTCTATTATTTTCATACAGATTGGTACCGTTTAATAACGCGCTTATTATGTAGCACTTCACACTGCAGTTTTTGCTGTCCCTAAGAACTGTAACTAATAGTTGTTTCTATCACCTAGTTCAGTGGGGACAATCTGCTGATTTAGGGAGAATCGAAAGCTGAGTGCCTGTGCCGGGGCTCAGACATATGATATGCTGGAAACAAAAGACATCTACAATGAATACTTGACACACTCTGACATATTGTGAGCATATCTTAAAAATGGAATAATCCACCTTTATATTTTAAATTGAAAAGGAAGGGCTGGAACCATGACAAGTCTCTGTAATTTGGCGGTTTAACAGGAGCAGTGATTTTTTTTTGTAAATTGTTTTTTTTTGGTCTTACATCGAGAAGAACAACATGCCAAGCATCAGCAGGTTGGGCCTTAACGCATTACCATGATACAGAGTATATATTCGTGAAGCATGGACATGAGTCTAAATGATAAAAATAGTTATACAGACCATTTTATATCCAGGACAATAGAAATAAAACTAAAACAACAATAAGAGCCATTTTGAAGTTCCACGGCTGCCATAGCAGACATAATTCCAACTTTCCCATTAAACATTATGATAGTAACAGTTGACTACACAGGTTGGTGCATACAGCTGTGCCTTATTGGCTAGTAACATTGGCATTCAACCCAAGTTCACCCTCCGCTTCAGAGTGTGTATCTGTGGGCAGTTGAGTCGTCCTATCAATACATGTTTGATATGGTCCCCAGAAATTCTTAGGACGACTGTGAGGGGGTAGTAACTGACTATACAGTTCCGTCTGTGCGTTGTAATACAACATATCCCTGGACCACTCATGTATGGTGGGTGGAGGGCCACCATACATGCGCTTTGCCAATAATACTCCCATTTCAGTCAAACATCTAATTCCCTTGATTAGCTTCTTGGTGTAGCCCAGCAGTTCAACTAACGGATCAGAGAGCATTGGGACCTCTGTAATATCGTTCAGGGTGTGGAATACTTTTTCCCAGAGCTTTCCAATCGCTGGACATAGCCAGGCTACTGCCATAAAGGCTGCACACCCTGCACCTCTCACACTCGGTGTTCTCACGCAGGCCATAACGATGCAGTCTCTCCGGGGTGTAGTAGACTTTTTGTAACGGGAGCAATGATTTCTTGCACAGTGTAAACAAGTGCTTAATTTGTGATGGTGGTTGTAGGTGTTGGGAATTGGCAGTCCTTTTTGTAAATGTGCACTTATTTTTCATCATCACACTTTGACCCGGGCAAAAAAACACAAGAAAGACAGAAAAAGGAGGAAGAGAATGATAGCAAAACATTGATGAAAGGAGAAAGCAGGTATGAATAGAAACCTGCAAGAGTGAGATATAAAGACGTGGAAATGGACGTTGGCGAGAGAAAATTCTGTGGTGGAATCAAGGGTAGCATCATTGGTGTTCGATATCCCTGATATTTGCCACCGCCAGAAGTGGGCTTCTAAAACATCTTTGTGTCACTTTTTTTTTTTTTTTGCAAAGCCCAACTGAAAATGATTTTTTTTCTTACTTTACAAGCATGTGCTTCTGAGGAGGTGCATTTCCAAGATTGGAAAATCTGCCTTTACATATGTGTCTATTTCAGGTTTTTGTTCAGAATAAGCAGTATCTACTGTCCATCATCTCAATTGTAATTACTTCGATATGGGAAAGGGTTTCCATGTAAACACGAAGTACTGCATTTGCCATTGCATTTTTGTTAGCATTATTCACAGAACTGCATATATTTAATGTACCTTTGAATTCGGTCAGCGAGATTCCCCAAGCTGTAAACGTCTTAAAGTGCTTCGGAACTATAAAAATACTAAAAATGAGGTATACAAAAGATCACATTTAATAAATGGGTGGAGTCTATATTGTTCTTTTTATGCTCTGTTTATATGAGATGAGCTAAAGTATACAAAAAAGCGATGGATGGATTGCTTAAATTAATCTCAGCTACTGGTAATTACTCGGGCCGCATTCCAGTCCATCGTTATTTAGCACACCATGACAACTCCGTTTGGTCAAGACTGATTTGCATAGGGCTGGATCCAATCTCTAATGGGAATAGTCCAGCCTGAACAGCCAAGGAAACTTTACCGAAGCAATTGATAACCCACTATTGCATTGATCACCCGATCCTAACAATTTTGTTTTAAATATTTATTTATTTATAAAGTTTTATACAGCGCGAACATGATCCCGGAGGATATCAGAGCGCTTCACAATTGGAGGGAAAGGAAGGTAATAATAGCAGTACAGGCATCGAATAGGAATATCAAACAAAGAATATATCAAATATGAATACCAAACAAAACAGTTAAACAAAAGGGGTAAACAAAAAATAAGACAATAACTGGTACATAGTGAGCTAGGAGGGGAGCAAATAATAGTAAAAAAGAACAGCACTCAGCACAGGGCTTAAAGGTGCAAGTCTAATTCATTAGAGCAGACGATCCAAAACCCTTTTAAGGTAAGAACTTGTTCATAAGGAATCTTTTTACTTCCAATTTGAAAGCAACCTGGGAGGAGGTTCTATGTATTTCCGGTGGGAGAGAGTTCCAGATCTTCGGCGCAGAGCTGGAGGAAGCACAGTGACACGTTCTCTTTTTGCGAAAGATCTGTGGTTTCAGGAGGAGAGAGTTAGCACTCCTTGAAGGCCTACACCCTCCGGATAAATCTAACGTTTGCATTAGATAACTGGGGGCTTTAAAATTGAGGGTTTTGTGAGACAGGCAGGTGGTCTTTAGCTATATTCTTGCTTCATAAGGCAACCAATTTAGGGATTTTAAGACTGGGCAAATGTGTACATTTCTTTAGGTACCCGTAACCAATCTGGTAGCAGCATTCAATGAAGCCCTTAGTGGGGCCAAGGTATATCTGGGGAGGCCACAGAGCGTAGCACTGCCATAGTCTAGCCTCGGCAAAACAAGCGCTTGGACCACTTGCTTGAAGTCAGCTTGTGGAAGGAAAAAGGTTGAGATTCCGGAGTATCCTCATCAGGTGATTAGCTCCCTTGCATACGTTGCTAATATGATTCTTCATGTTCAGATGCTTGTCCAAGGTGATTCCGAGAGATTTGGCTGGATCAATAATGAGATCTCATTTGTGGTCCTCTATATGGATTGTTAAATTTCTTCATTCTTTAGGAGATGTATACTTCAGAACTGGAAACAACAATGTTTGGTACAGCATCACAGACCAGCCAATCAGTTAGTTCAGGTTTTCACAGCACAAACTTCTGAGAAAAACTTATCTTGTCAAAGAATGTTTAAATATACTCATTAGTTATGGGGATATTGTGCCCAAAATGCACCTTAATGGGGTGTTCAAAGTATTTATGAGAGACTTTCCGATGCATTTAATTAATCATTAAGTTCGAAATTGAAAATTTGGAGCACTGATTGGATGACATATTTGAATAAATATAGAATGTTGGATCACTTGCTGCAACATAATTTATTTGCCAGAGTTGACTATTGGAACTACTTAATGAGTGGTTACTTGATTCACATGTATAAAGATGTGCCATTGTAAATGTTTTGTTTTAACAAAATCTTTATTGTTATTAACATACAGCAGGACTTATTTGTGCCCAATCATGCATATAATCAGAATCAGAGGGTGGACTATCATAGCCAAAAAGCTTTGTTGTGATATACCATAATAGAGCACACATGAAAACAAGTATTTTGAGGTACATGGCATGCAGTTGTGTATAATAATTGCTTTTGTCATACACAGTTTGCACGCACATCTGAGTAAATGACAGGGAAGGTCCTGCATAGAGATATCAAGTAGCGCACTCAAACAAAAGCGCTTCAAACCCACTCTCTCCCTTTGTGGTGCCCCCTCCTCCTCAGTGTGAGCCAATGGAACGGGATAACGTTGAGGCAATTCTCTCTGTCCACCCCGTGCCAGCAGCTCTCCCCATTGCCAACATAAGCAAAGAAGTCTGTGAGGGCGCTAGCCAGGATCCAGGGGGCGTCTACTTGGAATCTTAAGAAGGGGACAAATCCCAGAGATCTAAAACCACCTGACAGTGGACCCTCTAGGCAGAGGCATCTTTGCCATCCTCCGTCTCACATCCCTGTAGCACCCTTAGTACGTGCACACTCCATGAGTCTCCAACCCTGACGTGCCTCCCGGAGCAATACAATTCTCTTCTACACCGCACAAGACAAGTAGATCCGCCTTGCAGCCACTCTGTTTTCAGTGCATCATGATTATGTGCTTGGCAAGCACAAAGGCAAGGTCCATGAACCCAGTAGTGCCTTTATGCTTATGGGGATAGAGGCCCCATAGGAAAACCCGGGGCGAGGGGCCTAAGGACCGATCTGTAATCTCCCCCAAAAGTCCCACTACTTCAGACCAATATGAGGCTAGGCGAGGGCAACATGTGGAAGATATCTCCATTAGTATCATGGCAGCCTGAGCAATCCGGCAGAGTCAGCGAAAAATAGACACTGAGTTTCAGGGTCATGAAATACACCCGATGCAATAGATAAAAATGTATGAGCCTGAAACGGAAATTACAAAAAATGTTGGGTGCAACCTGCCACGTTTTAATCTAGGCCCGTCTGTCATAGGGGAACCCAGGTCCGTTTCCTAGCATTCAAGATGTGCTATTTGTTAGTTGCCATTCACTAATTTTGTTGCAGTGAAACCCTGAGGAAGGGAGATGCTTTCTCATGGAAAATACGCTGTTGGTATGGACCTAGAAAGATGGCACTGTGCACATTAATAAATTGGAAAGATGTGGAGATCAATTTTGAAATTGGATTTATGAGTACATTCTAATCCTATCTTTGATGGGAGAAATTCTCTCTGTATTTTGCACAGTAAAAGCCTTAACAAACTGAATGGCTGGTGTGAGATACAATACGGTTTCCCATTCGTTCAACTTCACTGCAGTTGTGACATGGAGAATATTGATGACTGCAGCGTGGTCACTTGGACTCACAGTAGACACTTTATTAATTCTCGGTTCAAGTCCTTTTTAGGTCTCGACCTATCGTACACTGCGCAGCAGTGTTGGCGCAGGCCGAGATTTTATGTTATCTCAATACTGTGTACTTGAACCCGCCCCTTCTTCCATTGGCTAGCTCCATAATTGGAGGCTAGCCATTGGAAGAGATGGGTGTCAATTGCTCTTTACCCCGGCTGGATGGATGCGATTCATGGGCGTTTCTGTGTCTTTTTTTAAGTCCCGCCCCTTTTTTCGTCATGGCATTCTGTGGCCGTTTTTTTTGTTGCAAACTCCTGAAAGCTTCTTAAGCCTTTCGATGCTCATGACGGAACGGTTCCGTCATGAGCATTGGTCGAGCTGTGCTCATGACGGAACCGTTCCGTCATGACCACACCCATTTACATTAGGACCCAGCACCGGGGGTAAATCGGCACCGCACGGATGATGTTAATCCTGCTGTGGGCAGGCCCTGCACGGCCGCTCCAACCTCCCCCCCCCTTCCCCCCCCCCTCGCCTCCCGATTGGTGACACCGCCCGGGCGAGTGGCACAGCCCGCTCCGGCCTGAGCCCTGCTCTGATAACATGTACAAATTGGCATTTAGTTTGTTTTTGAGCTCGCGGTGCTCTCAGGATCACGCAATGTGTAGAAGTGGGGGAGCTGAGATTTTCCACCGGCTGGATGCGATTCGTGGGCGTTTCTGTGTCTTTTTTTAATTCCCGCCCCTTTTTTGTCTGAAAGCTTTTTAATCCCGCTGTGGGCAGGCCCTGCACGGCCGCTCCCCCCCCCCCCCCCACCCCCCCCCCCCCTCGCCTCCCGATTGGTGGCACCGCCCGGGCGAGTGGCACAGCCCGCACCGGCCCGAGCCCTGCTCTGATAACATGTACAAATCGGCATTTAGTTTGTTTTTGAGCTCGCGGTGCTCTCAGGATCACACAATGTGTAGAAGTGGGGGAGCTGAGATTTTCCACCGGCTGGATGCGATTCGTGGGCATTTCTGTGTCTTTTTTTAAGTCCCGCCCCTTTTTTCGTCATGGCATTCTGTGGGCGTGTTTTTGTTGCAAACTCCTGAAAGCTTCTTAATCCCGCTGTGGGCAGGCCCTGCACGGCTGCGAGCCCCCCCCCCCCCGCCTCGCCTTCCGATTGGTGACACCGCCCGGGCGAGTGGCACAGCCCGCACCGGCCCGAGCCCTGCTCTGTAACTGGAGATAGACAGAGCGCTGCTGCCGCCTCTCCCCGGCACCTGGACACCGTAGCGGGCTCCTCTTATCTTTGCCATTCACTAATTTTGTTGCAGTGAAACCCTGAGGAAGGGAGATGCTTTCTCATGGAAAATACGCTGTTGGTATGGACCTAGAAAGATGGCACTGTGCACATTAATAAATTGGAAAGATGTGGAGATCAATTTTGAAATTGGATTTATGAGTACATTCTAATCCTATCTTTGATGGGAGAAATTCTCTCTGTATTTTGCACAGTAAAAGTCTTAACAAACTGAATGGCTGGTGTGAGATACAATACGGTTTCCCATTCGTTCAACTTCACTGCAGTTGTGACATGGAGAATATTGATGACTGCAGCGTGGTCACTTGGACTCACAGTAGACACTTTATTAATTCTCCGTTCAAGTCCTTTTTAGGTCTCGACCTATCGTACACTGCGCAGCAGTGTTGGCGCAGGCCGAGATTTTATGTTATCTCAATACTGTGTACTTGAACCCGCCCCTTCTTCCATTGGCTAGCTCCATAATTGGAGGCTAGCCATTGGAAGAGATGGGTGTCAATTGCTCTTTACCCCGGCTGGATGGATGCGATTCATGGGCGTTTCTGTGTCTTTTTTTAAGTCCCGCCCCTTTTTTCGTCATGGCATTCTGTGGCCGTTTTTTTTGTTGCAAACTCCTGAAAGCTTCTTAAGCCTTTCGATGCTCATGACGGAACGGTTCCGTCATGAGCATTGGTCGAGCTGTGCTCATGACGGAACCGTTCCGTCATGACCACACCCATTTACATTAGGACCCAGCACCGGGGGTAAATCGGCACCGCACGGATGACGGAGTAGCTTTTACGTTTATGCACGGAGGTTGGCCACGCTGGATTCTCGGGCACTCGGACTACAAGGTTTGCATAACCCGCTCTACTCCAACAGACAGCGCCTACTCTCTTGACAGCTTCGGGATGCAGAAATCGGGAACTTTCCAAAATAAGCGAAATAGAATACAGTTATGTTGATAGTGGATAGTATTACTTTTTTTTAGAGAATAAAGAAGTTCTCCGGCACAATAGCGCCCATTGTTTACATAACATGTACAAATCGGCATTTAGTTTGTTTTTGAGCTCGCAGTGCTCTCAGGATCCCGCAATGTGTAGAAGTGGGGGAGCCGAGATTGTAGCTTTTCCATTACTTGTTAGGGCTCGGCCTCTTTGCTGTCTGCTCTACGAAGCCTCATTTTCTCTGCTGTGTGTGTGAGCATGCCACCTCCCGGCCAAAGCTTGACTTCAGTCTGACATTCTGACCCTCACAGAATGAACCACCCCACTGTCTTTGCTACTTCTTGTACGTTGTACACTCACAATTGTCACTATTGCCTCAGGTTTTGTAACTTTTGCTTCTGTAATTTGTTCACTTGTAATGTTCTCTTATATCAGCTCTGTTGCTTTTGTTGAGCGCTCTGTCATCTTCGGTTAAAGTCCGCGCTATATAAAATAGCATAAATAAATCCACCGACTTCGCACCTCCCCTCCCTGTGTCTCATCACCTATGCTGCCACCAATGCTAGCTGCCTGCTAACTGACTAGCTAACTGCCTAACTAACTGCAAAAAGTGCATGCCACTGCCAAACATAAATGACCACGCACATGCCACTCTCAAGCTCGCATGACCACATGCACGCCACAACACCGAAATACCCACAGCAGTCACTGGCGACCACTCAGAAACTTGACATTTAATGCTGACTCTTTGTTCAGAAAGTCGCGGTGTGCAATAGAATCATAATACTCGGATTTGTATAGTGCTAAATACTCGTGCTGGTCTCCAGGCGCTGTGAGATGAAATGATTTGCCAGAATCACTGGAGTTCAGCCGATGCCGAAACTCGAACCTGGACCCCCCAGCTCCAAAGTTGGCTGCTCTGGCAGTTACGCCACACCCCTTAAAGACAGTTTGGGCATGACACGTCATCATGTGCTTGGAGTGCATTGCAGACCCGCCCCTTCCAGGCACCTCGTGCTGCTGTGATTTCTTGCCCCTTGTGTGGTTCCCGCTATTTTATGTGTTTGTCTCTTCGGGTGATGCTGACAGACAGACAGACCGCGCTGCCTCCTGACACACTTCGGTTTTGCTTCTTCCTTTGCTGATCCTGCTCCTGATGTTGAGTTGAGAGGGATAGAAGGTGCTCCGATGTCTGGAGCAAGTGTTTAGAGTCCGTCCTGAGGTAAATACGCTGCAATGCTGCTCTGTGATACTCTGGGCAACGTTCAGGTTTATACAACAACTGTCTTGTTTCTGATTTCACTAATGGTTCATGTTTAAAAACAGTCCGATAAGTAAGTACTTCCCAGTGCATTGATATAATGTGACATATTAGTGTCACAGCTTCTACATGTTAAAGAAATGCACTTTTTGAGTGCAGAGTGTGAGTGAGTGCAGAGTGTGAGTGAGTGCAGAGTGTGAGTGATTTGCGAGAGATTAAGCTATTGGCACTGTAAATGACAATGCCATTTATTTATCTGTTTTCAAAGCCAACACATAAATAAAAATGTTGTCATTTACAATGCCAATAGCTCTAACTTTTGCAAAGGCGAGACCGTTGCATTGTAAATGCTTGTTAAAGAAATCTGTCGGGGGATATTGCTGTGCAGAAGGCCCACAACCAATCAAGTTCTTTATTACTGGGGTACCCCACTAACATAACTGTAGAATGGTTTCTCAGTGATTTCTACGTCATGTCTAGAACGGTTTGCCTTAAATCCATCACCAGATTCTGGACTTTCTAAAGACCATCACCTATTTGCCTCCATTTTCACCACTTTTATGTCACCTTTGCTTAGATCTCCTATTATCAATTAATTGTCAGATCTTTACCTGTGTTTAAAAAATATTGTCCCTCCATAATGCCACTTGCAAAAGGATAACACCACAGATCATCCTTGCAGGCTTTCCCCATCCTACTTAATGCCCTTCTTTTCCTAAGAGCAAATTCAAATCACAAGTACTCATAACTGTCAGCTACCAAACTTGTCCCCAGCACAGTTCACCATCTATGTTTAATCCCCACCCAGCTTAATCTCTTAGGAAGCTTTTTTCGTGATACACCATGCAAGCGTTTATTACAATTTATTTGGATTACACATCACTTTCTCATAATCTAGGTCTCTGGTCATCCTGTCAAAACTAGTCTAAAATGAATTTGCTTTTAAAATCAAAATCAGATTATTCATATCCTGTACTCAAGCAGATTCAAGATATTCTGGAAAGACAACACTAATAACTGATAACTTTTGTTTTCCTTTTTTTGTTTTTTAACTATCCCCATCTTTTGTCACTGAATTCTAATTAATAATGCTTTAGTTTCTGCTTTTGTGATTTCACTGTATACCCTAACTTGATTGAAGGCTTTATTTCGATATAAAAATATCATAAAAGCATAATACAATGAATTAAAAAAACAAAACAAAAAAAACCTAAGAATTACTTCGTCATTTAAATGTCATTGTATGCCCTTTAATCTAAACGCTTGCTTAACACAACAACCCTGTATATTTCATAGTTTTCTTTTTCTTCTAATTCAGTATCATCTAAATACCGCTACTCAAAGCCAGATCATACATTTACATCCCCACCAGACATGGGGATTGGAGGCTAAAACTAAACAAGACACTATTAAGCTCAACCTAACACGTTGATGCCGTGAAGGGTAATGGTCTCTGTAACCAGGCTCATGCAGGACCGTACCCAACAGGATAGCCAATGAGTTCAAACACAGATGCGCCGTATGCATAGGAATGCTACATTCTAAAGTTCAGGCCACTGTAGGCTAAGTTTTCTCTCAGCATGCCAGCCGGGGGGAAGTGAAGGAGCCTCATGAATTGAGGCAAAAGTTTTCTACAGCAGCTGAGCTATTTCATAGCCCATCAAGGATACTGATAAAGATGCTGAGGATGCTCGGTCGTACCATCTTAACTGTTCTTCGGTGCTCACACTTTCAGGATGATTAGTACCTACAGGAGTGAAGATAAATTACTGCCATCCTAGTTGTAGTGCTGTACTCCTTTGACTCATATACAAACACCAATATTTAACAATAAACACAAAAACCAACTCATTGGCTTTGTCAGTGTTCGTTTTACTTGCCGTACACCAAGTGCTAGATGCCTGATCCTGTGCTACGTATTTTGCGCGTCCACAATAATTAGCAGAGATGCCTTCCATTTTTGTTTTAGTTACTTATATACTATATACTATAAGTGGTGGGCGACTCATGGAGGGGGGGGGGGAAGAAGAGCTACACCGGTCATTGAATGGCAACGGAAACTACCCCGATTGAGCTTAAGAAGAACTACCATGCCAATGGTGCCTTAAGTAGACCTTTTATAGAGCTAATTTTACTGGGAGATGACCAATGATATGCCACAATTATCTCCAAAACATTCGTTTTAAACAGTGAGATGAGTGGAAACTATAAAGACGAGGATTGTAAAAAGACTATTTGCTAAAAGTTTGCGTCGGGACAGAATGTAGCTAATGAGCATAAGAAAAACTATTTTTATGCTGACAAGTTTTCTACTGAAGCCATAGTCAAACAGTAAGAGTTAAATAACGCGAGGAAGGCTCAGCAGAGATGGAGCTTATATGTGCATTTTGATGTACAGCTATTTTCAATTATCTCCGTAGACACTAATAATGAAATGAGATCTAGAATTGGCGCTTTGAGACTGAAAGTGTACACATGGTAGAGCAGCCAATGGTGCGTGAGGGTGGAGGCGCCAGACCGGTTTCTTCTGTTTCTAAAAAGAGAAGCTGCTCAGTGCTTTGTCTTTGATGCAGGTGGGAGGGAGGTGTGACCTCGCATTGTTTTTTGCTACTGTTGCCATGTGATGAGAAGAACTCTTGCAAACTTCTTTGTAAGCAGACTACATAGCTGTTACAGCATGTAGTGCCCTCCTCCTGCCTCAGCCTCAGGCAGGGCATCTATTAGGGTTAGATGGAAGAAATGTACAAAACAAATGTACAAAATTAAAAATAAGAGGTTGTAGTGCTTACACAGTCTCATCATTTCAGAGCTGAAGCATTTTTGATATTATATACAACAAAGCCATAGTTGCTGCTTTTTTATTCATTTTATGCAACAAACATCCATTGACAATGCCAATAGTCATGGCTTATTGTAGGTCTATTGTTACTGGACGCAATGATAGAAACAGCAAAATACCAGTCCGGCGACACATTATGCTCAACACATATTTGTTAGCTTATGTGTTGTAAACCACACCCTTAATTACATCACACGCGTCCCTTGGAGAGACCCCCAGTTTTTTTATCCCACTTAAAGCCCTTGAAACAATACCATGTCACAGTCACTTCATATCCTGGCACGTTGCATCATGCATGACTTCCACGCTTTCAGATTGCCTATGTGCAATACGAACCCTCCCCAACACTACCCCTTGCTTTAGAAACTCCAGCGAGGGTGAAGTTCTTGATGGGCCTCTTCTGTCTGCAACTGGATGGGTGAGTTGATGGGTGGGTGTATGGAAGGATGGGTGGCTATGTGTATTTGTGCACTATTAGGTGCACTATTTCCACCGGAAATTCAGAGAATCTCTTCCAAGGAGGCTTTCAAATTGGAAGCAAAAAGATTCCTCCTTAATATGTTCTTACCTTAACAGGAGGGGCAATTGTTAGCTCTAATCGTATTGGACATAGTATAGTATTGGTTATTATTCCTGTATATGATTATTGTTATTGTATTGGTTATCATTCCTGTACATGATTATTGTATTTACTCCCCTTATGTCATTATGCTCCATCGTCTAGCCCATTCGTCGTTTACACAGGTTTATAAATGATCTGTTATGTGTGCAATATTTGATTCAATGACTATTAGATTCCCCATTTGACTCATGTTTTGATCTGTTACCTTTCTTTCCCTCAAACTGTAAAGCGCTCTGATATCCTTCGGGATCAGGTTCGCGCTATATAAAACTTTATAAATAAATAAATAAAATAGGCCTTGGAAACACAATAACCCGCAGGTCAAGTATGGCGATACCTGTCATTTTTAAGAACACTTAGAGTGCTAAGAGAATGGCTGGGTCACCTTTGCCTCATGGTAAACACATGCCACATATTCGGAAATTAAAACCAAAATGTATGTTTCAGGGTATACATTAGCATATCTAATCAAAAGGCTTACTGTGCTGTATTTATTATGATCCTACTTGGAAAGTCTGTTGGTGCCATGCGTGAGTGGCCGCAGAGAAGTGTTGCGCCCAGCAGTGTGTTGATGGAGAAGTGAGAGAGATAGGCGTGCAAATTGTGATTGCAATTAGCTGGCGGTTATAATTTACACCACAGGTTTTCGATTAGGTTTCATTCTTTCTACTATAGTTAGAGTTCTTATCCAAGTTAAAGTATACAAAAAAGTGAAGGATGTATTGCTTGAATTAGTCTCAGCCATTGGTAATCGCTTGGGGCTGCATCCCAGTCCATCGTTAAAATTGGAAGGTCCATGCAGCAGCAGTTTAACAAGTCAGTTTATTAATATCAGTTCCACATCCGGTTAACAGAAATAGCTCACATCAATTGGTAGGTACGAGTCCTGGTTAGACCTCACCAGTTGCTCTATGATCCGAGATCAGTCTAACCTGGAATGAGTTCCACCAACTGACAGGTGTGGAAAACCGACCACACCCACACGTCCACACCCACCCACAAACCAACCCTCCCAACCATAAGTTCAGTAAGCATCATATTTTCTCAGTGTTCCGAAATTACTCTTGGAGACCGATAGAAAAGACTAAGAAGACAGGTTATTACAAAAACCCATGAAAGACACTAGGCACTGCGATATAAAGAAGGCGAAGGAAAGGGCTGAAGTGACTGGTTCAGGTAAATTCCCTGAGGAAAGTAGGACGTCAACAGAAACTTTTTTTTGCTTTCAACTATTTTTATTGAGAGGCTTTCAGACAAGTCTATAGTTTACAGAAACACAGAAGATCATGAGTTGAATAGCCTATTACTCTAGAACTTTTCCAACAAGGTAAAAAGAAAGGGGAAAAAAGGGAACCAAAAGTATCTCCCTTCTTCGTTCCCTATCCACACACACAAGTAATGTCCAAATTCCATTTTAGGGTCTTCTTCTGTCTTCATTACTTATCCCAGTGTCACATTGGCCCCTTTTAGCTCATTTCAATATTGATAGTTCAAATCTAGAGTTTGAAGTCTGTCTAAAGGCGTCTATCTTTCTCTTTTCTCATGTAGGACTTGGGAGTTGAAGATCATTGTTACAAACACTTAAAGTCTAGCATGTAATTGGTGTGCCAAAAGTTTTCCATTCTTATTCCGAGAAATGTTATATCTCTGCTTGGTGCGTAAAAGGAGGGTCTCTGCTTTGTTAGTAGCAATAATATTTAACTGCCCTCAGTCATTTAATCTTCCTATTCTGTCCTGGTATAGTGAGTCATTTATCGACTAGCTCCTCTTGTCTTAGCTGTTGAGCCAGTGCCTTTCCCCTTTTTCTCTTATGTTGAACAAGTTTTGTACAAGATCTCTTGGTTCTTATAGGTTTATGGGATCTTGGATTAAGTAGTGTCTTAGATTCCAGAATCTCTGAAGAGAACTTCTCGGCCCCATGTCCCAGTGCATGACCAGATCTGCGTAGTCAGAATGTGTAATGTCAGCAATATTTACTTTTATCACGGACTCCAACATTTGTTTGCGTATAAGTAGATGATCTATCCTAGTGCATGTCCTATGGGCGGATGTAAAGAAGTTGTAGTCTCTTAACCATCTGTGTAGCTGCCGAACTACATTCACTAAATGTAGTTCATCCCTTAGGGTCCTTAATTTGTTGCTGGTCACCTTAGACTAGGTCGAAATCCGCACCCCCCTAGGTCTTGCCTAGGCAGTGCGTGTGCTGTCTTTTCGAGACATGCTGTATTCAGGATATGGGCATGAAGCTCCGCCCACTTTCCACCCAACTTTTTAATTGGCTTCTGTCCCTGTCCTTTGTAAATGGTGCCTTTTCATTGGCCAATAGGCTTAGTAGTCCCTCCTTAATACCACCTTTTCTTTTTTTGTAACCTCACATGAGGACATCTCCTGTTACATGTGCTGTTTCTCTGTAGGTTTTAATTACTTTCTAATTAAAACCTAGCACTATTTTCTAAAAAGGGCTTCCTCCTGACTGCTTTCGAAGGCAGGACACGCTCTCCTGCAACAGTTTTTTGCACACCTTAGCACTAATGATGGCGGCCGCGCTTTCCTTTTGTTTGTTGCAATCGCAAAACAAGGCTGCATGCCTTTTTTTTAAATGTGTTTACTTTTTTTTACAATGGCGGCACCTGTGCTTCATCTTTAAACATTTTCAGCTGAAACGCAGATGCCCCGATTGCTTCAAAAGTAAAGAAATAGAAAAAAACGTCCTTTTTTTTTCTATTTCTTTAATTTTGAAGCAATTGCAGTACCTGTGCTTTAGCTTAAGATGTTCAGAGCCTAAGCGCAATTGCCACCATTTATAACAAAAGAAAATACTTATTTTTTTAAAGTGTGGGGCTGCAATTTTTTTCTATTTGCTTACTTTTGCTACATTTGCGGCACCTGCGCTTCATCTTTAAACATGTTAAGCTAAAACTCAAGTGCCACGATTGCTTCAAAAGAAATAGGGGGAAAAAGTGATTTTTTTTTTTCTTCAAATTTCTTTACTTTTGAAGCATTCATGGCACCCGCGCTTTAGCTTACGATGTTTAAAGCGCAAGTGCCTCAAAGGTTTCTCATTTGCATGGGTTTGTGCAGTTGGCATTGTAAATGACAATGCCTTTTATTTATGTGGTCTATGCTGTGTTTACGCACTGCTTGCTGGTTTTCAAAACACATAAATAAAAGGCATTGTCATTTACATTGCCAATAGCTCAAACTCTCACAAATGCGAGACCTAGTGCATTGCAAATGTTTGTTTTATTTGCTTTTAAAAGATACGTTTTTTTGTAGCAGAATAACCTCTGGATCGACTTCTTTAATATGCAACCACAGTTTTTGCCTTTTATTTGGGGAATTCAGCCCCTCACATTCATCGAAGTACGCTTTAGCACTATATAAAGATACTGTGTATTTGTGTGTGGATATCTAAATTGTCTCTTCCACCCTCCATGTCCCCAACTCCAAACCTTGGGTTTTACAGACTATTGTGAACTCCCCATCCCAACTCTCTCTGTCTCCCCTCAACCTTGTTTGGTGGAAGAGAGGGTACCTTCGTAGGTCCTTCTGGAGGCACTTCAGTGTCCCGTGGTTCCACCTTTCCTGGTAGGAGTTGGCCCTGACCCACCGGGCTTACAATGCTGTACCTGTGTGGAAGAGTTATGATGGCGAGCATGGGAGTTGAGTGCATACAGCACTGGAAGTCTACTGATACTTCGCGAAGTAGAGGCCCTGAATTTCTCTGCTTCCAACCTTTCTCTTTCACCTCTGCAAATTGTTAAGTAGAAGGCTGTCGCCTTTGCATTCACTCCACGATTCATATCTTCCCACTTAGAAATGGCAATGAAGCAACGTACCCATGCTGTGTCTGCCTTACACACAAGGCTGGTTCCATGCATCTGAGGTCCCAACTCGTGTCTCTTTGGGCTGCCCTTCCAATTAAGTCGTAGAGGAACTTCCCCAATGGAGCCCAACACAGGAAGTTCTTACGGTCCATTGAGGAGCTTCCCACTCCTCTGTGTGCTGCTGATTGTGGTGGGGCATGTCAACGGCACACGTTCCTCTTATGGAAGCTGGCTTCCCTCTGTCGCTCCTGCCTGCCACCTTGGAGCCGCCTCGCCTCTTCCTCCACCCCAACGCCATTCACTCCTCGCGTCACTTGTTGGGTGGTATTGGCGGTGTCTCGTGTCACCCTGGGGAGGCCCAACACTCACCTCCCTCCAGTTGTACCAATGAGCAGCAGCTACTTTGGTGATGATTCTTGCCATGGAGTTTTAATCGCGGTCACCACCATCTTGTGATGGGCAGCCGCAGTCTGTGTGCACTGGGATTCTACATTGTCTTCCGCTGCAGGGGGGCAAAACCACACTATCAGGGTTCCAGCAGGCTGTGACAGAATATGCTCATTTGAGTGATTTGGCGGACTTCGGTGAGTTTTTATGAAGCTTATATCAGAGAGTGGCAGGACGGAGCTGCTACTCTGCCGCCATCTTCACTTTAACACAGTGGTACTCTTAGAATCGGGGTTAAGAAATGAATTATTTTTTGTTTCAAGTGCATTGAATTAAATTTGAGATAAAAAGGAGTAATGGAATTGAAAATTGTCTGATAAAGGCACAGATGAGTAAATGCTTTCTGAAAACTATTAAAGATGAAGAATAGACCAAGTGAGGCACGTGCTGGTCCCAGTAGTTGGTTGTGTGATGAAAACGAATAAGTTTAGATGGTGTGTACTGCAAAAATCAGTGTTTCTATGTTGGAGTCCTCTTTGTTTCCTAATTTGTGTAAACTCCAGTGGGACACAAATATTCACCCCCTACTTGAATCTCGGAAGTCGCAAGATTGCAGGCTTTCGATCTGTACGCTGGTCTTTCACCCATCCTTATACTGAGTGGGCAGCGATTCTGAGAGCGATTTGTGCCTGAGTTGTGGACCAAAGTGATTGGAACCATAATGCCTGTAGGCATGCATGTGCGGGGGTGAAGTGCCTAAATGGTTTCTAAGCCTGGTGTTGAATGAGCGAGGGCCATGTTCCTCTCCCTCGAAAAACAGCAACCCCCATGTAGAGAACCAAAGACTAATTGGCAGAAAGGACCACAGACCCCAAATGTAGGCAAAGTGCCGTACACTTAGGCGAAGACCACTAGAAAAACACTGCATGAAACTAACAACTGATTGGGTTATCTTCACCCAATGACTCCATGTCATTGGGGACCCGATTATCTGAGCATGAGCTTCCCTTTAACAATCTAATTCTTTCTGTGACTTTTAGTCTTGGTTCATATCCACTATATCTATTGAAATTCCTCACCTGAAAATAATGATTTGGCAAAGTAAGGACCAGAACATTGTGTTTCTGATGACGGTTGGCGGGGTGTTTACTAGAGGACACCGGAGTGCTTGACACCCCCAGCCCCTCAATCATTGACGGTTGGTCCTGCAAGGGGGCTCCTATACATGTTAAAACTGGCAGTGCCTGACCAGGGGGTGTTGGCTCACTCGGTGATCTCCCCTCTCCCCATTCTCCCGCCGTCCTACTCATGGGTGTCCCTAAGGGATCTAGTAGTCTCTGCAGGCATGATCTGCAACCATGGGGCCAAGCTGGACTCTGAACCCTGCACCAGTTTTTCCACAATGGTCAGTTGTTGTTCTTCGAGGAACTAATGGACGAAAACGGTCTTCACTCAGGTAAGCTCCTGACTTGTGGCTCTCTTCGCCAGAAGGTGGAAGACTCTGAGCCGGCTGTACATGCCCTTATTGACTCTTTTTATATATATTGGGCAGTGCTTAATTAGAGCCAGTGGGGACCACCAGCACTCATTTTTGGAGCCTGGCACTTATTTTTTCCTTATTAGACATTTCCCAAGAGCAAGAGAGGGGAAAAAAACCAAAGAGGAACAGTGGAGGAGGCGAAAGCCTGAAAAGTTGTTTCAAGGAAGGAGGATGCAAGAGTGAGATAAAAGGGCAGGGAGTGCCTGGCAATGGATTAAAGAGGCCCTTGGTGGATTCCGGACTACACAGCTTGATATTCGTTGCTCTGCATTTAATAGTGCTGGGCGTGGGCTACTGAGTGGCGCTTTGGGCACTGGCGTTCACTATTTTGCAAATTTAGCACTGCCATTGGTTAATGGGAGGCAACTGGTTTCCTGTATCACACAGGGGATGGTCAATCAAACTCGGACCCTCTACAACATCTTCGAGACACCTGTGAATTGGAGGTTAGTAGAGCCGTTCATGGGAAGGACTTGCCGAAGACCCTAAGATACTCATGTAGGACCTCCTGTAAAGCGCGTCTACAGCTTATACAGTTCTACCCGCTCCATAGAGCCCGCCTTCCACTCGAGTGCATCTACTGCATGTTTCCGGATGTCCCTGACACCTACGTCCTTTGTGAATCCCCAGCGGTAGACCTCAGGCATGTGTAATGGAATTGCCGCCTCCGGCTGTACTGGACGGAGGTGACCCAGAAACTACGGGTCTACCCAGTTTATCATGGGAGCCTAGAGCGTTGGGCATTTTTATAAATGCCAAAAAGACAAAAGGAGGTGGCTCGCTTTACTGATTTGGCCCTCGCACTTGTAAAACAGGCAATAACATGACCTGGAAAAGTGTGGTACCTCCCAGTAGTGCGTCCTAGAGGACTGCGATGGTTCGGTGGGCTGAGGCGGAGGTTCGGTGGGCTGAGGCGGAGGTTCGGTGGTGAGACGGAGGTTAAGTGGGCTGAGGCGGAGGTTTGGTGTTCTGGTTGCATATTAAAGAAGCCAATCCAGATGTTATTCTGTTACAGGAAACTTATCTTTAAAAAATATGAATGCTGAGCCACAGACAATACCCATTCCGATACCACTGTTCTGCCACCACAAATACGTCAGGAGTGACAATAATAATAAAAGTACAGATTAAGGCAGCAAAGACTCATAAGGAAGGTAGATATGAGCGCCTCCAGTTGGATTGCAGAGGCGGCTCCCTGTCAATCTCGAAAATTCACACCCCAAATACAGGGCTGGGCAAGGCAAGTATTTGAGGGAAGAGTCCAAGGGTCTTTGCTGCTACTCAATAGCCCATGTGTGAACTCAGTTGATGTCCCAGCTTGTAGACTTGAGGTCGGACAGCTACTCCTACTATTAAACTCCTTGTTATGAGGAGCCTGGCCTCCTCTCTACCCTGTACACTAGAAACATTGATTTGGGCCATAGGCCTAGCAGTTTGAATCAAAAGTGGCTTCATTACATGTGAATTGAGTAATCGAGTGAACATACTTCTTTACGCTTCGTCCATTGGGAGGCCTGCAAGTGCAGCCCCCGTCTCTGCCGCCTCCCTAAACTGCATTGGTTTTAAGCTCGGGGGGGGGGCAGATGCACTACACACTCCACAGGTAATGTGTATGCTGCCCATATCATTACCTCACCACTTTCTTGTGGCCCCCTGGGTTTCCACCCACTCCCCACGGTCCGCCACCTCGGTTTACCAATGATTGCCCACAGCCCAGAGGGATTGCCTACATGCGTGTGCCAAATGAGAGACCCTATTGTGGACCTTTGTTGCATTTGACCCCCCTCCCTCCACTTCCCTTGCTCCCTCTAATGCTTTCTGGCTCTCTTCTTGCCTTTTTCGCTGTCTGGGTGTTTTGATACAGTATTGCTGTTTTTAACCATTTATTATAAGACTCACTTTTTTGTAGTGTGTTTGGCTGTTGACTTCCAACGCCATAAAATAGATTACAAAAAATAATGTCCCTGATGAAGGCCACCTAACCTTATTTACACTATGGTGAAGATGATTACATATTCAGACAGCAACGCTGTACAGCATGAATCACGGCTTTTCCAAGCTAATTGTTTTTCCCCGGCGGGCGCTCCTTTTTGCACTGTCTGCAAACTTTAATGAAAGCCCTGCCTCCGTTATGAGAATCCTTCAGTGTACGATGTGTATCCAGCGAGATGGAAGTGAGAGGGACAGAATTATAGAAAAGGGTCTGAGATAAACCAGAACAGCTCCTTGGCCCTTTTAGCTGTAAGCCGGATTACAGCAATTGGAATTCATAATAAAGGAAGCGATTTGCAAGTGAGGCAACACTGCCAGGTGAGTTCAACAGGGAAGAAATGTCTTGTGGCCCTATTACTTCTGTCATAGGTGCACTGAATACGCAGTGAGTTATCTCTGTTTATATCTAATCCGACATCAACTACTATTTCCTGGGGCTGGCTGAGGCATGGTCAGTATAGTGTGGTTAAAAAAAACAATATTTTTAGTGCAGGGTTTGGTGTGCAGGAGTGGTAGTCCAGAACCTGGCACCCTTTCCGGTCGGTGAGAATCTATGCGAATCTGCAGCAGTCTCACAGGCCTGAGAGGTCCTGTCCTTACTGAATGTCTCTCGGGATGTCTTGGTAACGACAAACGAACTGTCTTGGGCCTGTCTTGGGCCTTGGGTTCTAGCATCAATTTCTCAGTCTGTCCTCTAGTACAGATCCAATTGAGTGTGCGAGCGTTTCTATAAGTGGGTCATCTAATGCCCTCCGTCACCCTGGATGTTTAGCAACTTGGCAGCCAATCCCATGGAAAGGTAGCTGCCACTAGCCAATGGGGTTTCTCTGCAGTTTTGCAAAACAACTAACCACAGTGGTCCAATGGGTGACAGTAGCCAGTGCTTGGCCACACTCCCTGCCAGTGAGGCATTTCCAGGGTCGTCCATGAAGCCAGGACCTCAAATTATCGAGCATCCCATCCAGGGAGCTACCCTCATGTTAATATCCTCTCATCCCTACAGCACCCCCCACACCCCCAACCTATGAGCTGAAACATAGTCTTCTATTAACCCCGCTTACACTGTGGGGCGGGGGAGGGGGGGGCAGGGGGGGGGGGGTCCAGGGAAATTAATTTAGAACTGCTTTGTTCCAATAAAGCTGCCTGGCGCCGGGGGCACAATCCAGTCCACACAGAGGCAGTTCATCAATATTCTGGCATTGCCCACTGAGCCCCAAAATCGAACCATAAGTGGCCTACGTTACAGTTTACTTCTAGTTCGTTAGGTACTTTACTTCTTTTATAGGTTGTGTTAGTCTTTTCTCGGGCTCCACTGCTACTGTTTTCATTATTATTTTTGTTTTAAAAAACAAAACAAAAAAAGCAATTCACTTTTATAAGCTTTTAAAGATGTCGTGTGTGTCCGTGTAAGTATATGTTAACATATTTTTGTTGTTACCTTTTAGACCAGTCTTTCGACCAATATCTCCCTACTTTCCTTTATCCCATTTTCAAGGTTCTCTAATTGCCAGGGCCTCGCAATGTGTACTTATAAAACTTGTTTGCTTCCCTGTGGTTTGTTGAAGCATACACAGAGCATTTTTTTTGTCTGGTGATGGAAAGCTAGCCTTTTGTTATGCAGAACCCAGTCAGCACATTATACTGAGGTGACGTGTTCCACCAGGCAAGTAGATTCTTGTTTTATGTTCCTATTTCTGTTTTGTTATCTTTAGGAATGTGTTTGAGTCAGAGAGTTTATGGAATGTGGCTCTGTGCTGTAGATGTCGAATCTGTGCCTTTTTTCGCGAATAGCACTAAAATTCACAGCGCTGATCTCCTGTGCATTTTCTTTACTTGCATTTTTTAGAACTACATTGAACAAGGCTTATTTTTTTCTAGGGACCTCTTGGTTGTGTTTGATTTTGTAATTGACATTATTTTGCCTTTTCTGGGCACCCACAAAGCACAACTTCAGTCATGTTATTGATTCCCTGTCAGATTTGTGATGTATTTGAATGTATCATGGTACTGCACGTCATAAATAATGCGAGAGATTTTTCAAACCTTTCCTCTGGCCTCTAATCCAAGGGGAAACTTTGCCACTGTTTTTCTTGGCATCCACAGAGGACCTCTGCCAAGAAGCGTAATGATTGCGCGAGTTGCTAATCAAAGGACTACTGGATAGTTTTTAGGTGTGACTTGACAGTGCAGTCATCTGCATTCCCTATTTTTTTCACGTCTCACAGATATACACTGATCGGGTGTAAGAAGTTGTTCTTTTTCCATGATCACCCTCAAAGTTGTGCACTAATGCTGCTGGTTTTTCGACTCAGAGTGCACTGAGGCCTGCTGATCAGACCTCACTGTCCATGTTCTAACACTTTTCAAAGTATATGTTGAATTGACTGCCTCTAATTGACATAGGTTAACTTACTTATATATATATAACTTACTTATAAGTCCCTAGTATGTGGTGGCATGGTACCCAGGGCCTCTAAGTTAAAGTGTCCACTCAGGGCTGCAGCACTTTTTGTGCCACACTGAATATGAAAAACTACAAAATGGTTACCAGCTTACCACTGTAGCCTTGAATATCAGTTTTAAACTGGTAGTTCGACTTTGCCATTCAAACCATTGGCAAAGCCCGCACTTCTCTTAATATATTTATCTACCATAAGGAAGGCCTATTGAGCCTTAAGGCCGGGAGCTGTATATTTTTAAGTGGGACATATACTTTAATATGTCCTAACAGTAAAACTACCAAATAAGTTTTTTTTTACTGTGGAAAATCAAGTATCCCCATTGGCTAGAACAGAGATACTGACTGACATCTCAGCCCTGCTAACTTCTGAATGGTGCTACTAAATGGATACTTCAAAGCATCAAATTAATCATGGCATTAACCCTGGCTCTATGCCCAAGTCAAATTTAATGTCAGTTTTAAGAAAAAGCTACTTTTAGAAAGTTGCCACCTTGTTGCTCAGTTTAACCGGTGCCATTCGCTGTTGCTGGCCACCAGACAGCCTTCTGCCTTCCTCTGGAGTAGTGTGAATGACCCCAGACTCCAGAACAATAGAAGCATGCAACAGAGGGAGGTGTTACCTCCCCTTGCAGGATGCCACACATGGTGTTGGCCCAAAAGGTAAGCATCAAAGGAGAAGCCGCCTTTGGTGGTCATATGGCACTTGCACTTGAGGAGGACTGCCTCTTTGTATGGGTAGATGGGCTGGCATTGAGAACAGGAAGGGAAAACTAGTAGCCAAACTATTTTTTTCTGTGGGTGTGTAGCCCAGAGGTAGCCACACCTTGGGTGGGCTACCAAGCTTCTAACAGCATAAGAAGGTTCCGACTTCTTGATAGTGGGCAGAATAGTGCAGTTTGGGATTGCTAGATGCCTAACAGCCAGAAGTCATCATAAGGCGAGGGGAATCATAGTAGCACATTGGCTAGTACTGCATCATTCCCCTCCCAGGCTGCTTTCTGGGAATAAATATGGCACCCTGGTGACCTGAACCTTTGATCACATCTGGACTGGAGAAAGGACCAAAGGAGGATTGCCCTGCGCACCCCTAGACCTGGCAATAGAGGGTACACCAACCGATAGACTTCACTTGCTGCTTCTTGGGCTAGTGAAAAGAGGACAGTACTTGTGTTGCCTGGCTCTTGGAATAGTTGCTTCAGAGCCCCAGACCCAAAAGGTAAACTCTAGGGGTCAGTGGCCTGACCCCCTGTTCCTGCACCACAGCCATAAAATCTGAAGTAGGCTGTCCTGACTAGTCAGCAAAGGTAAAAAGGGTGAAGGGAGGAGGATAAACAAAGCTAGGTCGGCCTCCAAGTGATCTAGCAAAAACAGTAGGAACCCAATGTACTGGATTCAGAGACCTAGCTTGTATGATGGTCACTGATCAAATTTTGTCAGTACAAACCAAAAAGAAAGAAAATTTTCTTTCTAGTGTCCCCTCACTCACGGGGTTTCCCCACGGTGACATGCTTCATCATTGGGGCCATCCCAGTTCTCTACGAAAAGGGGCGTGCTGCGACTAGCGAACTACGCAGGAGCACTTAGTTGTGAAAGACTATGTGTGGTGTAAGTGAGATAGTGATAGAGTGGATGTGAGTGATTAAAAATACTGTGCTAGTGGGCCTCAACAAATTTATTTAGCTCCTAGATTGGTATATTAAAAAGGGGGTGACACAACTAAGTGCTCCTGCGTAGTTCGCTAGTCGCAGCACGCCCCTTTTCGTAGAGAACTGGGATGGGCCCAATGATGAAGCATGTCACCGTGGGGAAAGCCCGGTGAGTGAGGGGACACTAGAAAGACATTTTTCTTTCTTTTTGGTTTGTACTGACAAAATTTGATCAGTGACCATCATACAAGCTAGGTCTCTGAATCCAGTACATTGGGTTCCTACTGTTTTTTTTTTCTTTTTTTTTCTGACTAGTTAGCAACCATCTGCAAGGAATTGCATCGGACGTCCAGCCAAGAAGACCGCCCCTCTGTGCTCAAAAGTTGCACTTGTGTCTGCTGAACTTGGGAGAGTCATCAGAGTGCGGATTGGTTGCCAAAGATTGACACTAGTTCTAGCCAAAGAAAATCGCTGAACCCTAGTGTGACCGAAGATTGGTAGCCCAGCTGTTGCTGCTGGACTTCTACTGGCTCTAAGTGGACTTCGAGTGAACCCGACTCCTGTAGCCGGTTGCCCCACTTTTTTTTCCATTTAAAAAAATCTGTTTTATTGGTTTTGAGGTACAAGAAAAACATGTGAACCCCATTCCCGCGACATTTCAAATTGTTCCAGTACCACATTTTCATATGACTATATTGTTAATGACATGGCGTTGGTATTGACTATCTACAGCGCCTGGTCGCTGCGAGCTGTAACAAAGTTGTGCTGCTAGTACCTCCAAGTCCATCAGGACTCCCCACATTTCCTTTGTGGTGCTGTAATCAATCGTTCCCCCTCTCTCCCCCCTCAGTATTGTCAGTGTTTGATTGCGCCAGGTGATACACTTGCAAGGGGGCCCAAATACCTCTTGGGCGGGACGAGGGTGGTAACAGTTCAGAGTAGGTATGCAGTTGTTCTTGGCAACACATGCAGTCTTTTAACCAGTCTTTAAATTTGGGGCTCTCCCCCATCTAGGCACCACAGTGCGTTTGGCCACTAAAAGCGCCAGTGATATAAACCGTCTAAATCGGGCATCAAGATCATTAGTGTGCTCCAGTTGCGCAATGAGTGGGGAGTCAGGTATGTGAATTCCAGTCATCTGGCCGAGCTCCTCTAGTACCTTCCCCAGTATCCTCGTACCGGGGCGCAGTCCCAGGCTAAGTGACAAAAACCAGCACCTTCCCTACCTCATCTGTCACAATAGTCCGAATCCCTTTAGTGGAAGCGTTTAAGTTTTGCAGGCGTATAGTATAGCTAGTGCAAATATTTGTAGTGGATCAGTCTCAGTCTGCTGTTAGCCGACACTTTGCACATCTGCTGACAGCAATAAGCGCTGCGAGGCCCCAGGGCGGTTATGCGCTATACAAATGCAATTTTTCATTTCATTTCAATAGGTCCATTGTTCATCAGTTAGAAGGAGGTGTAGTTCCTCCTCCCAATGCGTTCGCTCAGCGGGGGCAGTGTGTGAACTGTCTGTTTGTGTGGTCCGGTATAACATGGAGACAGCGTGTCGGGGTGTTCTCCTTTTGAAGGAGGTTGTCTAAGGGACCCATGGTAGGAGGTTCATGTGGGAAGTACGGGGTAGTGGATTTGAGGTCTTGGCGCAGCCTGATATATAAAAAAGTTCGAGAGCTGTGGGTTGGTTGCTTCCAAAGAACTCCTGTTGGGTGCAGAATTTCCCGTTTTTATATAGGTCACCCCATTTTAAGACCGAAAGTTTTCGAAGCATTTTGCGGCAGCCTCTTTCCTGCGTGACTGGGAGGTCATGTCTGCCCAGAAGTGGCAGCAGGGGTTAATATAATAAGTCAATTTTGAGGCGGCATGCCAATTCTCTCCAAGCGTGGATTGTGCATTCAACTGTGGTCGGAGTAGTGCGTTTATGAAGGATGGGCGAGCGAAGATAGGCCGAGTGTGGGGTTGGGGCCAGAAAGCAGTGTTCCACTGCTAGGTGGGGCATGTAGGGTGGCAGGCCATTCCAGAACGCTGCATAGTGGGCTTGTGCGTAATGGAAATACAATTCCATGTCGGGGGTCTCAAATCCTCCAGCAGCAAATGGTCGAGTGAGGGTGTCCCAATTTACCCGAGGTTGTTGATCTCCACCCCCCTCCTCCCCAGGTGAGGCGGATGAGCTGAGATTTTAGAGTTTTGAAGAAGTGTCTTCTGGGAGAGTATGGGATGTTAATAAATAAATATAGGAGCTTGGGGAGGATTACCATTTTTATCAGCGACGTCCTGCCCGCCAGGGATATTGGCATTGCGATCCATCTGGTGATCTTGTCGGTTACGCGATCCAGAGTTCTCCCATAGTTGGCTCTCATCAATTCCTCCCTATTCCTAGTAACTACAATGCCTAAGTATGTGATTGCATCTGCACACCAGGTGAGAGGGTAATATGGATCAAATTTCGGAGTTGCTGCGGTGAGAGGGAATATTTGGGACTCGCTCCAGTTTATCTGAATGCCAGAGAGCCTCCTGAAAAATATCAGTACCCGTAGTATTGGGTTCAGGCTGTCTGCCGGATTGCCGAGGTAGAGGGTAAGGGCATGTAGTGAGATTAACAATTGCCGCTCAGGATAAATGAGGGTGTGTTCTCTGTGGTGTTGGCGTAATTTAGATGCTAGTGGCTCTATTGCAAGGGCAAAGAGAAGCAGCGACAATTGACACCCTTGTCTCGTGCCTCTCGCAATACTGAAGGCCGGCGAGCGGATGCCTTTTATCAGTATACTGGCCTGTAATTTGGTGTAAAGTAGTTGGATCCAAGACAGGAAGGGTATAGGGAAACCCATCCGTTGTAACACAAAGGCTAAGTAATCCCATTCTAGGGAGTCAAAGGCTTTGGTCACGTCAAGGAAGACGGCCACCGCATTTCTCTCAGGGTCAATGTCTTGCAGGACTGCGAATATGGTGCAGAGGTTGTGTGATGTGGCCCTGCTGGGAATGAAGCCTGATTGGTCCGGCAGGATCAGGGCGGTCATGAGGGGTCTGATGCGGTTCACAGTAAATATGGCCATGATTTTGATTGGTCCGGCAGGATCAGGGCGGTCATGAGGGGTCTGATGCGGTTCACAGTAAACTTGGCCAGGATTTTCGCATCCACGTTGATGAGGGAGAGTGGTCGGTACAAGTTGCACTGGTCTGCGCGTTTCCCAAGCTTTTGGAGGAGGATGATGTGCGCTTCGCGCTTCGTCTGGAGAGTGTCCCTGTATCCCTAGCTTCCTCCTAGAGCTGCCGGAGGATTGGGATGAGGGCAGAGCTGAAAGTTTTATCAAATTCAGCCATGAGGCCGTAACTGCATTATAGCAGCTCTTATCTCCTCATCTTCGTAGTCGGCCAAAAGGTATTCCCGTTGGGAATGTCCTAGCCACCCGATTGCCGTGTCCTCAAAGAAAGAAGTAAAGTCTACCGGCTGCGTCCTGTGAGACTTGAATAATGTGCTGTAAAATTTCTGAAATACTGCTTGAATGTCTGGTATATCATTGTGCGTGCATCCCTCTAGGTGGGCAGATAGTTGCTGCAAGCGCTTTCCCTTGTCTTTCACCCGCACCATATTGCCGAGACCTGTGGTATTTGCCCCTAAATTTACACTCCCTATCCGCGGTCTCTTGATAATCAGATATGGTCTCTCTTATTTTCGCCTGTACGATCGGGGAGGGTATCTCTTGCTGTTGGGTCTCTAAGCATTTAAGTTCTTTTTCCAAAGTTGTGAAAAGTAGTGCAGATATCCTTTAATATCCCCCCACCCTTTGCAATGCAGACCTCACGGATGGTGACCTTGAATGCCTCCCAAACCGTGGCGTACTGCGGCAGCGACTTTATGTTGCAGGGAAAGAAGTCCTCTATCTCCTGTTCTAATTCTGATTTAAAAACGGGATCCAACAAGGCGTGTGTAGGTAGGTGCCAGGATTTGTACGGCGGGTCTATATTGGGGGCGGGGTGAGAGTCCGCAGGATGGGCGAATGGTCCGAGTAGGTGCACTGCAGGTGTGTGACTCATGTTATCCAGGGTATCAGACCTCTCGATAAAAGCCACTTGTTAATGTGCGACCAAAAGGAGTGTGCAGTAGAGTAACAAGTGCTGTCTCTGCTGTTGTGGTGGTAATGTCGCCAGGCGTCAATCAGTCCGTGATCTGTAACAATGTTGTTGAGGTAGTGTTGGGCATTAGAATAGTGGTGCGGCTGAGGGTGCGAGCGATCTATTGCTGGATCCACTGTAAGGTTAAAGTCGCCTCCCCAGTCCATGTGTGTTGAACCAATGTCTAGAATCTTTCCCCACAGGATATGAAAGAATTCAGTCATCTGTGTTGGGGCCATAGCAGCTGATGAATGTGATGGATTGATAAGTTAGTCGTCCCCACAGGATGCAGTATTGTCCTGCTGGGTTAGAGTAGAAGCCTATGGCACTGTAAGGGAGAGTACGCTTAACCAGTAGGGTGGTGTCTCGTGCCTATGTGGAGAATGAGAAAAAGAAACTGCGGTACGCTGCCCATTGGGCCGCAAATGAGAGTACGGGTGTTGAACTGAGGTGTGTTTCTTGTAGCATGGCACATTGTATGTTGTGCCTGTCTAGGTACGCCAAGATGTGCCTGCGCTTCCGGGAGTTACCCAAGCCGCGCACATTCCATGTCAGGAGGTTGTAACTAGGAAGGTGAGGCTAAGTCATGTCAGCGGTGTAGTAGAGTTAGGGCATTGAGTGTAATGTCTGTCATGTAGTCGGTTTATGTCAATGTGGTTTGTATGACGTTGTCGAGCGATGTTCCTTGAGTAAACTTCCCCCTTCCCCCTCCCACATCAGCTGCCTAATCCTGCTGTGGTGCTTGACCCTCCTATCCCTCCTTACCGTCCCCGTACAGTGCTCCCAACTGGGGAACAAACCATAACTTAAGGAACGTTCAAATACCAGGTCAGTTTAGGGATTGCCTATTGGGTGTAGGCTAGGGGGCGACACAGAGCCTCCCCGATGGTACGAGGGTGCTCAGGGACAGATAGAATGTCTCATATAGCTGAGTGTTCCATTTTGGTGGCGTGGAGATGTGTAGCATATCCGCTGGACTCGGTCGGGCAGGATGATGCACTTTGTTTTTGCTGCATAGGTTCAGTGTGTATTGCACAGGGCCAGCACCCTCCGTCACTGGACGGTATCCACAGTCTATTGTTAACCTTGCCTTGGTTGATCAGTCATTCTATGTCTGAGAGGTCCACAGCAGCTGTGTGTAGGTTGTTTGGCGACGCTTGCCCAGAGGATGTCTAAGGCAGGGACTTTAAAAAGTCATTGACATGTTGAGGAGTGGTAAAAAAATGGTGCTTATAATGTAGGTGACTTTTTAATGCGCTGGAAACAACGTGGCATACACTATGTTCGCTTGCTGAAGCTTCTTTTTAACAGGGAGACATTTTCTGCACAACGCCTGGACGGCCATCGTGAAGTCAGGGAATATTGATATTGCTGTGCCCTTGAAAGATAGCGTCTGCTTCTCCCTTGCCAGACGTAGGGTGGTGTCACGGTCTCAATAGTTCAGTATCAGTGCTATAATTGGTCTTGGGGGGCTCCCGGCGGAGGTCTGGTCGCTAATGACCTGTGGGCTCGTTCCACGATCAGCATTGCAGAAAATGCCTCCTTCCCAAACAGCGAGGCGAGGAGGTGCTCAACATATTCCTCTATTTTTCCGGTGTTTGTGGACTCCGGCACAATAAGAATGCACAAGTTGTTCCTGCGAGATCTAGATTCTAAGTCCTCATTCTTGGCGGCAGTGGCCTTCAGGACTTTTCCCATATTCAGGAGTTTTTCTTTGCCAACATTAGAAGTGTCCTCTAGGTCCAAAATGTGCTGCTTAGCTTCTTTTATAAGTTCTTCCTGCTGGTTTAGTTTATGCATGATGTTGTTGAGGCACATGCACATGGAGTCCATCTAGGCCTCTATGGAGGTTAGGCTGGATTTCATGGTGAGGAGGAGGTCCCTCAGATATTCCGTTTATGTGAGCGTCCCCGGGGGGGGGGGGGGGGGCATCCGTTGTGTTATCTTCAGCCTCGCCTTGTGTTCTAGATGATTTGCAGGCTTCAAACTGAATTTTTGTTTGCTTTCTGTAGGTTTTCCCCATGTTGGTCCCTGTGTGTCAGGTATGGTCCCTTCGTATGGCGAGTAGAAAAGAGTACGATTAGACCGGTTGTAGGAGCGTGGATTTGTCTAAAGAAGGCTGTGGCGGGGGTAATAACGCCTACGTTGTAGGGTTAGTGCCCGAGTACATTGGGTGGTATTTTAGAAATGGAGGTGTAGCCCTTCACCACACTGCTGAGAGGTGGGGTACATTGCTCTGCATGCCCAGGTGCGTGGTCGGCGTAGTTGGAAGCAGGCTGTGGGTAATACCGTACAGCTACGGAGGCAGCGATCAGAAAAGAGGATCCAGCACGCCTAGTTCTGGCGGGCATGGCAGTTGGTGCGTCTGTGCCTATGAACGTCTATGACGGCGTTATGGGGTGCGCGGTGGCCCCGGGCCCAGTGGGTCACAAGTGCGACCGCCCAAAGAGGGGCAACGGCGAGGCAGCCGGTCCCTCCCGTGGACAGAAGCTCCTCAGGTAAGTCATGGGGTTCGGCAGCCGATCGGCACCGGCGATGTCAAATGCCCTGTTAGTATTTTCTCTTACTGGCCCAGTAGGTCCCGTGGGCCACAGCAAGTCCAGCAGGTGAAACGGGCGGCAATAAATTCCAATCAATGAGGAATGGGAATGGACAACATTTTTTTTTAATTGCGAATCAAGTTGAAATACTCCATTTTATTGGAAACCCTGCAGTGCATTCATGGGACGCCACACCTGGAGTGGTGCTTCAGAAAGTAAACCCTACAATTTTAGTCACAATCTTTTTTCTTATGATGAGTTGGAGAAATGCTTCCGAACCTTGGATACCATCTTCAGAGGTGGCAAGTATTCTTCCTCTTCATCACAGTGTTCTCATTCTGCTCTGCCTTCTGAACAAGAAAGAAACTGCCGGTAAGCCTCTGGTCATTGCAGGAGGTAGAAGCAGGGGTGGTGGCCCAGGCAGCACCCCCTGCAGTATGCACCGACCCCTCTGATCTCAGGCCCCCAAGCAGCGGCGATAGGTCTAGAGCAGAGCGTCCATAGCAGAGGGCCGGCAATCCAGGCACCGGGTTTAGAGACAGGAGGGGCGGTGGGTGAACATAGCAGACCCCACCAGCGCCCCCCCCCCCCGAGTTAGGCTGCACTCACCGGGTGTGGTCCGCTCATGTCTTTCAGGTGGCTGGCTTCACAGGGCAACGCCAGACCACATCAGGAGCAAGGAGCTCAGGCACTCTGCCGGGATGCAGGGGCGGGAGAGCAGCATCTGTGTAGTCCAGAAGTTAGGCGTAGTAGGAGTCCGCGGGCCCCTAGAACCAGCTTGGGCATGGATGCAGCCCTCAACGTACCATCTCAAGTCCGCCTTGCATCAGCGCCGTCTCGTCCGCCGGCTACCGAGGCGCCGTCTCTTTTCGGATCAATGCGGGCAGCAAGCGGTTCTGTGTGACCACCATCTTGGGGTCGCGGCACCGCCAGGCTTAGATGAGGAGAACTCAGCAGTGAGGCTGGTTGCAGAGATGCCTCTGACAGCAAAGTGTGGCGGTGAGTCTGCAATTCACTGTCAAGAGCCTTTGTGGGTCGATTGTTCAGCCTATGAGGAGGATTATGTTGAATTGTATCTCCGAGCAGCAAGAGCCTCACGCAAGTGCGGACATCTTTCCTGTGCGCCCTCTAGCACTCCCCCTCCCCTAAGTCACCCCACTTTATCTGTGGACAGAGGAATAACCCCAAGGAACATACCTGTTGACCTCACAGCACCCAGAGCACGTTTTAGCCTCCTGTATCCTCCGCACAGAATTGGGACAACTCCATTGAAGTCTATGGCTTTCGTAATGTAAAATGTGGAACTTGATTTGAGACTGCTTTGGTGATCAAGCAACAGTTGAAATATTCCTTATTGGCCTCCTTGACATTCCCCTTGTTGAAATTGGTTGCCCAGTCCAGGCCAGAGTGGCCAAACACAACTCTTTCAAACTTTTCGAAAGATTTCAAACTTAACAGTTATCTTGCAGTCTTAAAATTTATAAAAATATGATATACGTTTATAAATTGTATTGGTTTTCTTTTATGTTGTGGGCTTTCTTATTCTGTTGTTTGGTGCTTTTACATGCTTTACACTAGTTCCTCTGTGTAAGCCTTGCTGCTGAAAGCCACAGCTACCCAGGGTTGAACAGGAGGTTTTTTACAAACGAGCCAAACTGGACCCAAGACTGTTTTGTGAGGATATTAAACAGTGAGGTCTCACAACCACACTATACAATACACAACAATCCTCTCAGAGGGTTTTGGCTTTCATTAAAAGATGATTTGCTGTTAGCTCTTTTGTGTATTGTTCCACCTTCTATTGATTGCTTCATTGCAATGTACAGTGAACTATTGTAAATTTGCATAGAGTGGACTTTGGCTTCAACCGGAGGAGTGGTTTTCTCTCACCTAATACTTTCGCTTTTTGGTGTATCCTTCCACCTCCTATATAGTGCTTACTTAAAGAGATACAGAGAACTCTAGTGACATTCTTTGTGTTACTGCTGGAAGTTGTCTCAGTGCTTTTTTTCATATATTGTTTACTAAAATAGGTCCCTCAATAGGTTCAATGTTGAATGCTGAGATAGACACGATTCCCTCATATTACAGGTTAAAATCTTGGTTGGGAGGATCTTACCTGTCTTTCCAACCTTAAAAAAATTGAGTATCACTGGGATCAGTAAATGTAATGTATAATATTTGCAGTTCTAGGAAATAGCATATTTTTGGGGTAGCAAGAGATTTGTAGTCCTGTTACTATCCAACTACACCTCACCCAAACCCTTCCTCAATCATCTAATTTGTTTCTGGTTATCTGAAGGTTGTGCAGTTGGTCTGTATGGAAGGACGGTCCATCCACTGTATCTCTGATATGTAATTGTATGTAATGCTGAGATATCTACTCCCATCATGCCCCTTTCATACACAGGTAGCCCAGCTCTCTGAAGAAGTCTACAGTTGAGTTCTGGTAGAACACCAGACTCGTTTGTTGTGGATTTCGAGAATGGAGGTGTTGCATGGAGTCCCCTCAAATGGATTCAGATCTCATGTTTTGTATGTTAAACCTGAAATTATTATTGCCGGTTTATATTTAGCAATATGATGTGTGTCCCCCTCCCCAACCATCCATTACTGCTGTAGGAAGCCCAAGATAATGTTACCTCTTATTTTCTTATGTACAGAATGTTTGTTTGCTAAAAGGGATCTACAAGTAGGACTAAAACAACAAAAATTATGTATTAAAAATAACAACAGGGTTGCCTATTATGATCCTCTTAGGACTGGTTGAGATTGAAAGAAATCAAAGCTGGCGGCCTATGGTGTAGAAGGCTATATCTCCACCGCGAGAGAGTAACCGTGCCCAATTTGCTTGTCCTTTATGGGTGAGCAAATAATTTCATCACTTGAACTCTGTATTCATTAAAAAATTCCTGCTCCACCGGAGAGTTTTTTTTTTTCTGGAAGGGGCTGCCTCTATCTTGAGTTCGCAAGGGACGAATGGAGCCGCGTTGACATTGTAACGCATGGGTTCTCTGGTGAGACCTTCGCCCGTGATGGTGACGTTATTGATGGTGGCAGCAGGCCACTCGACGCTCGACCAGTCAGTCATGGATCTGAAAGGCAGTTTAAAGACATAATTCTCAATTTCTTGAGTCTCCAACAGGAGTGAGGCCAAGTTATTTTAAAGGATGAGCTCACTTTTTTTCTTTCATAGTTTTATATAGCGTGAACTGGACCCGAAGGTATCAGAGCGCTTTACATGAGCGCCAGTTGCCCTTACACAAGGACACGTTCATTTTTGCACGGGGCGATTAAGTGATTTGCCCAGAATCACAGGATGTTGAGCTTCAATGCAGAGACTCGAACGAGGTTCCCCAAATTTGAGATCGACCGCCCTATCCATTAGGCTACATCCTCTCACTGAAGTCAATTGAAATAAAAAAAAATTGAAAGGTGAATGAGTATTCCAGGGCGTTTTTTTTGCAGTTTTATATAGTGCAAACTCGACCCGAAAGTAATGGAGCATTTTACATGAGCACCAGTTACGTTACACAGCACACATTCATTTTTGGTAGGCACAGGGAGAGGAAGTGATTTGCTAAGAATAACAGGATGCTGAACCAACGCCGAGCCCGGTCCCCCGCTCCAAAGTCGGCAGCTCTGGCCGTGAGGCCACATCCTCTCCCCAAGGTTGCACCTTCGAAGGCTGTGGGTGAATTTTGCTCGTTCTTAGAGTGTAAAGAGGGTCACCCCTTCCATATGAGGGTGAATATTGAGATGTATTCCGTAGCCGTGCTCGGATCTGAAGCGAGCCTTAATGCTCCGCCAGATCCCTAACCCAGCCTTCCTCCCCGAGCGGGCTGAGGGCCTAAAAAATCAGATTACTCCGCATTTCTCTGAAGCCCGCATTAGCAGTTTCCACAACACTTGACGATGTTGCAAGGTGCACGTTAGGCTCTGCTTCGAAGGCATCTCAGGGCCAAGCCCCGTCTGCTGATAAGAGCTGTCTGGCTTTCGGGCGAGCACGCAGAGTGCGATTACTCTCGGAGGGGCGGTGTGGTGTGGTGGAAGCTGCCTTCGTTCCTCAAATTAAAATAGTCCTTTCCTCAGGGAGTGAACCCAGGAGGCCGGAACAAGCTCTCGCGCAAGGAATGTGCAGATATGAAATGCAGTGAGTGATGCTTTCTGCTTCCAAGGCGCGAGCCCTGCGAGGGGCGGAGAGGGGGGACTGCATCTCGCAGGATGGCATCCGTGCCTAGAAAAATGCCAGTGTGGATTAGATGCGACTGTCTGCTTCTTGGGGCGCGGTCAATCACAGCTGTGCAGCGTGGACTCTTTTTTTGTTGTTTTATTGCTACAAAGCATATTTATTTATTGATGCTCGTACATAAGATGAATTTGTAATTGTCTGTTTAACACACTCGCTAAATCCACATTCTCTTGATTTGTGCTTTTTAGGGCAGGTGTTAGCGAAGACCGTGCCCAAACAACCACCGGCAAAGCCAAAAGGTTGGCACACCAGTGCCTGACCTGCTGGCGTTGTCCATGTTTGCATTTCTCGCTCACATGACGATTTAGGGTACAAAGACAAGTGTGATCTTTGCAGTCTCAATTTATTTGATTTTTAAGTACTTTCTGTTAAAATTAAAATGTTCATGCAAACTTTGATGTCTTTTGGAAGGTCTGATTTTGTAATCTATATTTGTATTAGGATGTAAAATATGATTGATGCTCCTGTACTGTACTTTTTTGTCTTTTGTTTAAGATTCTGTCTGTAAGCATGCTATTATGTTATCGGGCACTTGTATAGCGCCCAACTGTCACTACATTGTGGCATTCTAACCGCTTGGAGCATAGAGATGAAACTGCATGTCTGGTTGGAGAGGTGTTGGATTTTTAGCATTACCTGTGTGAGAAAAGTTGGTCTAGCTTAGTGAGGTCCAAATATGTAGTCTCAATGCGTTGTTCATTTGCGTGTCCTTTCTGGCATGGCAACAAACCGCTTTTTTTTAACTAGGAGGCCCTTTTTAGATGGTTGGTTTTGGAACGTTATTGATGTAACGAGGCCGTAAATAGACAGCCCCACCCAATTTGCGTATATTGACTAGACAGTAATTCTCCATTTGGGTGGTAGTGAAATGAACTATGATAGCATTACAACATACTAAGTCATTCCTGCCCTGGCATCCTAGAAATTACTGCCGAATGTGATGACCCCTCCCAGCAGATCAGGGTGTGGCCAGCAACCCCCCCGCCTTCCCCCAAATTGCGGTCTCTCATAGATCCTTAACATGCCCCATGCAGCCACAAAACACTTTTCAGATTGGTAGCAGCAAGTGATTGTCTCTTTCTGCATTGGTTTTCCATTTCAGCTTCCAGAACTGTGCCACCGCCAGCAGTGGAAGTGGGTGGAACCCGTTTGAGTGGGGCACATCCCCATGCAAAGCGGTCTGCCAGGGTCCATGGAAACCCAACCGTTACTGCTTGCCCTTTGGTGGTGGGCGGAAGCATTTGCTATGCACTAGCCAGAATTTGGTTTGTGGTGTACCACTGCTGTTAGGTTTTGAATGATGCCTAATGCTTAAACTGTATGCATTTTCTTGCCAGATTCAAATTGCAGTTAAACAGATTTGTATGTCTTTCGCGTGTTTTACAAGCCCTGTGAAGTGTGTCAGCTACTGGAAAAAGTACAGCCACGGAGCCTAACCTCAGTTACTGTTTTTGCTGCTCTAACTTTGTAACTCAGTGATTGATGCCTGTTGTATGGTAGGGTAGGGTCTGCGAACGGTACCACTCCTGTTGGTCAGCGGTAGGAAGATGGGACGGATTTAATGGGTAAACTTGTAAGCTACAACATTAAATTGGGATTTTTATTTTAGCCGTATAATGGGAATTTGTGCATACTATTATTTTTCCATTCCTTATAAACATTTCTGTATGTCCCGTCCACAATCTAAGTGAGTAGCACGGCCCCAGTAAAAGTGGAGGAGACCCGCTATCTTTATGTAATCATGTGCTGTGCTGCAGGCTGCCATCCATTTAAAAAAAAAAAAAAAGTTCCTTAGCGACTCGATAATCCTGTAGCTTACATAAGGTAACAGCTTTGTCGTATTTCAAGTGACAATGTACATATTTTAAATATATAATAGGAAAAATGCCAAACTGTTCATAACATCCAACAGACCATCCACTCACCAACCCACCCTCCCCATCTGGCAAATAGCAAACTTCTGCTAGAGATCAGTTAGCAAGTGTCTTCAAGTGCCTGGAAGTAGAAGCTTCCTCTCATCTACAAAATTACAGTATAATTCTATTCATATATTGACCAGCCATTAATCAACATATTGAATGAGGTGTAGGGATTTAAATAACGTTGGACAAACTGTTTTCGGGCTACCTCTTGACAGATATTCTGGCATAGGGGACCAACGTACCTCAGAGTTCGTGGACATTACTTGATGGCACACCATTTCTACTGTGTCACATAGGATGAAAAATCACTGGGGGGAAGGGGTGTCTTTTCTATTACACCAGATGTCTATTGCTAATTTTGCTGCCCTCAAACAGCTCCCTAAAACCACCTTGTCCTTGTTGGACACACATCTACGTTCTGGCGGTCTGAGGGCCACTGAAAGCAGTTCAGGGGTAAAAAGCAGAGCAAAGTCCAAAATCTCTTTAAGCTCCTTCACTGTCTTTTCTAGGAGGGCAGTATGTTTGGGCATTCCAACCAAATAACGTATTTACCCGCATTGCCTCCAGCACAGTGGGCTAGCACTGGGAACTTTAGAGAGGAGGAAGTGATACCCATTGGCAGTTTAGCATGTATTTCTCTCGTCTTTAAAGATATTGAGTTTTTTAGGATTATTGCCCAGAGTTTCTCCCACTCTGTAGTTGAATGTTCCTTTCCAAACACCTTGTCCTACATGTCCTGATAAGCCCCGCTTATGGCTGAATTTATTGTCTAACAGTATTGCATAGTTTAGAGAAAAGGCTCTTCTGAATTGTGAGACTTACCAATAGCGTCTCAGTGGCGTTTTTTTTTTTGGCGGCTAATCCAACTTATGAGTGCATTACCCATTACTCACCTGAGTTTAATCTAATCTCTGTGACTCCTTTAATTTGAAGTCTAATCTGCATTGTTTGTGGAATTTAATTGTCCTGCTATGAAACAAATCGAATATGAAATGTACCTACATTGCCTCTCTTGCTACCTGTCCAAGGGAACTCTGTGTAGTGTTGGAGATGAATCTGGGTTAAATAAATTGGAGTGTTCGGCGACAAATGGAAGATCAGGAAACCTTTCTCAGTTAAAGTATCCTACTCATGAAGTGCTGTGTTAAAGGGAGCTCTTAAATGACATTTTGGGGTCTCCGTGCTGTACACAGCCAAACCACATTGCGTAGATGCCTCATCATTACTGCCTGTTCCATGTGTGTACATCTGACATCTTTTCCCTCTTTACACCACTCTATTAGGATTCTCGATTGCGTCTCTAAATAGTATAGTCTAAACTCTTGGAGAGCCAGGCCTCCTTGGTGTTTGCTTTTGTCAGGAACCTTAATAAGGACTCTTGGTCCAGTGCCACTCCAGATGAGCCTGTTGATTCCTGCTTGGAAGTAAGTAAAGAAGTTGTCCTCCACTAGAACTGGAAGAGGTAAAGGACCCTTGGCAGAGTATTGATTTTACTACATTAATACAGCCTATCCAGGAAAGAAAGGGGCGACCACCTATGTAAGTCATTACTAATTTTGGATAATATGGAGGGATACTTTGCTCTATATAGGTTGTGTATATGTGGTGTGGTTTTTGCTCCTAAATATTTGACATGTGATGTAGATCACTGGAAGGGGATTCCACCCCGCAAATCTTCCACCTCCTCACAAGAAAGATTTAAATTCAGAATTTATGCTTTAGTCATATTGAGCTTATAATGTGCAGAATGTTTTAAATCCTTTAGCTGTTAAGTGACTCATTCAGCCAGTGGGGTGTGCGTCTGAATTTAAGGATAAGGTTGTATGTGAACACTACCAAGATGTGTGTTTCTGCCACAAATAATATCCCCTGAATATCCTCCACCCTTCTAATGTGAGATGACGTGGGTTCAATACTGAGGTCAAGTAACAAAGGGCACAGGGAGGGCATTGCTGCTCTCTACCTTGTTTGAAATGCTACATATCAGAGACCTGGCTTTCAGTGTTACCAAGGCCTTCAGGGGCATCGTCGTTAGCCATAATCATAGACACCAACGTTTTTGGGCCTATGACTTTCTTCCAGGACTAGCCTTATAAAGTCATGGTTGAAGGCCTTCTTTGCATCTAAAGAGACCAGTACTGCTGGCACTTTTTAGGTTTTGCCTGGCGAAAAGATGCGCTCTGCGCATCTTTTTCACGCAGGCGAAAACCTAATGAGAACTGTAGTGTGGCTTTGGGTCAGCCCTCGTCATTCATTGGCTGGCTCCATAAATGGAGCCTAGCCATTGGACGAGGGGCCTGTCCGTCAATGCCGGAGGAGACACGGGGGCGTTCCCGAGATTCTTTGGCTTTTGCCGACGTCACGCGACGTCAGCCAAAAGCCGGGAACGCCCCCGAATCCGGTCCGGCATTGAAGGCACCCGGAAGAAGTCCAGGTGAGTGCTTGCTTTAATTTCCCGCTGTTCCCACCCCCTCTCCTGCTCGCAGCGTCTCCCGTCCCCGCCCCCCTCCCGCTGGTGACCCTGCTTTCCTGTTGTCTTAGCCAGGCCTGCTCCCCGCAGACTCCCCTCCCCCTGGTCTCCGTTCCGGGTTTCACCTCTTTCACCGACTGTGCACCCTGTTTCCGGCCCCGCTCCGCTCGGCTTCTTGGCCGGTTTCCTGTTGTCTCAGCCAGGCCCGCTCCCCGCAGACTCCCCTCCCCCTGGTCTCCGTTCCGGGTTTCACCTCTTTCACCGACTGTGCACCCTGTTTCCGGCCCCGCTCCGCTCGGCTTCTTGGCCGGTTTCCGGCTCTTTGTGCGGCCCGACTCCCGTTGTACTCCGCTCTGGCGCTCTGCCGGGCTGACTGTTCTTTGTGCTCCGGGCCGGTCCCGCTCCGCCCGGCGCTGGCTCCGCTCCGGGTTTCCGCGCGCTCCGTGGTTCTCGGTAAAATGGCAGAGCTGCCGCTGAGCCTCGTGTCGGAGTGAGAGAGAGAGAGGAGCGGCGGCGGGCGAGGAGCGAACAGAAGGGCGGACCGGGCCAAGCGGGAGCGCACAGGACCCCAGTCAAGGCAACCCCCAACACTACCGCAGGCTCTCGGGCCTCCGCCCACTGGCAGCCCCCTTCGTCCCCGGCCACACCACTCCTCCTCTACCGATCACCGTCTCTCCGGTTAGGCCTACTCGGGCCTCTGGAGCCCTCTCGACCCCCTACTCCCGGACTCCCCACCTTGGCTGTCGGGTTTGCAGACGCCCTCTCGTACTCCTGGGCCTAACGGCCCTTCTCCCGGTTTTACCGACCGTCCCCCCCCAAAGACCCCGGGTCTCCCCTCCCGGGATCCAGCGCTCCCATCCCGGGCAGTGTGGGGAATGTGCCGGGGCCGCGGGGCCGGGAGCAGGCCTCTTGCGCACTGAGCAGCCCTCCGCCTCCCCGGTGATGGCCGCGCAGGTGGCCTCGGCCGCAGCCCCCCCTTCAGGCCTCGGCAGTCCCCCGGAGCTGAAGCCAAGCGGGGGACCCGTGAAGCCGGGCGAGGTGGCCGCAGACAGCGGGCCGGAAAGTGGCCCCGACGAAGAAGAGGCCTCTCCTCCCGGCGGCGGAGAGCCGGCCGCCCCCGAAAGCAACGGACCCACCAGCCCCCCGGAGCCGACTGCCTATCAGCCTGGTGGTTATGGTGCGCCCTACCGAGAGCCCCCAGAATCTTACTACCCGGCATACCCTCCCTATCCAGGCCGGGCCTACCCGCCCTACCCTCGCGCTAAGCCCTACCCTGGAGGCCCCCAGCGCTTCTTAGGGGGCTCTCCCACCGCCACCCCGACTCAGAACCAGTTGCTGACCGCGCCCGCCCGCGCTTACCCCGGCTACCCTCCCGAAGGTCCCGACGGAGCCCCGGCCCCGCAATATGGAGGTCCACCTGGAGCTGGAGGCTGGGGGGCCGCACAGCAGAGAGGACACCATGGACCTGCCAGTCCCGGCAGCAGCGGGCAGCCCTTGCCCAGGACTCCGCAGGTAAGAGAACTGGAAAGTGGGGCAAAACATGCGATTTATAGAGCCCTGTGCTTCCAAGGGAAGGTATGGTTGGCAAGAGGAACGGGGGTGGGAGGTGGTATGGAACAATGGGACGAAGAGTCTCCGCAATCAGGTAGAGGTTGGTGTTTGAAAGGGGTCCTATTCTTGTCACCAGGTCGTGAGTCTAATGAAGGACAGGCAGTAGTTGAGAATCATGAAACCTCTTGAAAATGTGTTACTTGGTATGTACAGGGTCAGTTGTCATCAAGGGGACGGGACGGTCCTTCAATTGCGCTGTCAGTTGGTTGTGTCCGCGTACATGGTATCAGTTGGTTGGTGGGGCCAACTATTTGGGGCTGGTATGCACTGATATATATTTAATCAAATAATGGGCAGATTTGAGACATGGAGTCCTGTGTTCATAGAACAGGGTAGGCAGGTTATTTTTTTTCCAGCTATGTTGAAGCTTTTATTCTACTATGTCTTAAGTTTAGATTTTATACTTTATAAATTACCAGCTGTAACCATTTTGGTGCCGTTATGTGACTTTGAGGTAATGTTTTGCATAGATATTACTACCAGTGATGGTGTTAAGGTCACTTAATGTACACAGGCCTGCAGCAGGGTGCCAAGCGGCATTAGGTCGATAGGATTTTAAACGAAAGCTCCCTGGTGGTTTAGGGTTGTGCACATGAGTGTTTGCTGGGGTGTCCTTAGTGCTTGTGCTTAATAGAATGTAGCTAATATGTTCACGCGCGTGCGTCCCGGCGTGGGGGTACAGAGCTTGCCTGCTTGTGCCTCCGTGTGCCCCTGTTGCCTGCTTGTGCCTCCGTTTTCGTGCCCCTGTTGCCTGCTTGTGCCTCCGTTTTCGTGCCCCTGTTGCCTGCTTGTGCCTCCGTTTTCGTGCCCCTGTTGCCTGCTTGTGCCTCCGTTTTCGTGCCCCTGTTGCCCGCTTGTGCCTCCGTTTTCGTGCCCCTGTTGCGTGTGCCCCTGTTGTCTGCTTGTGCCTCTGTGTGCCCCTGTTGCCTGCTTTTGCCTCTGTGTGCCCCTGTTGCCTGCTTGTGCCTCTGTGTGCCCCTGTTGCCTGCTTGTGCCTCTGTGTGCCCCTGTTGCCTGCTTGTGCCTCTGTGTGCCCCTGTTGCCTGCTTGTGCCTCCGTGTGCCCATGTTGCCTGCTTGTGCTGTGTTGGTGTGTGTGGAGGGCTCTGTGTGGCTGTGTGTGTAGGAAGCTTTGTGTGGCTGTGTGTGTGGGGGGGCTCTGTGTGGCTGTGTGTGGGGGGCTGTGTGTGTGGGGGGCTGTGTGTGGGGGGCTCTGTGTGTGTTTGTGTGTGTCATTTGCGATAGATAAAGCTAGTGGCATTGTAAATGACAATGCCATTTATTTATGTTAAAAAAAACATAAATAAAAATAATGTCAAGAGCAATGCCAATAGCTCTAACTTTAACAAAGGCAAAACCATTGCATTGTAAATGCTTGTTTCTTCATTCTTTTCGACGAGTCAGGTGGACTAATCTGTGGGTATTCTCATTTGTCTGTCTCCCCGTCACGAAACCTGACTGGTCCTGGGGGATAGTCCCAAGCAGTAAGGCTTCCTATTTATTCCCCGAGATTTTTCAGTACAACTTGGCATTTAGATTTAAAAAAGCAGTTGGCCTGTAGGAGTTGGATTGTAGTAAGTCCTTATCAGATCTTAAAATCAAAGAAATAACTGCTTCTGTCACGAGGGGGTCACTGTCCCAGTCGTCGCGAATGTGTTGAATATGGATGTTAATCTAGGGATCCGGTGTAATGCAAATGTCTCATACAATGCCCTTATAAAGCCTCCCAGGCCTTGTGCTTTGTGCTTGAGTTGGAATATGCCAGGTTTTATCTCGTCTTCTGATATGGGTGCATTTATTTGTTCAAAGTACTCAGTGGGATTTTATTAAGGCTGGCATCTCTTTTATACTCTTTTCTGAGAGAGAGAGTGTAATTTCTTTGTACGGGTTCTAGTTGAAGTTCTGGAATTCCTTTATTTTGTCTGGTTATGTCTACAGACACATACCAATTACGGTTTCTATGTGACATAAGAGTACACCATTTCTTTCTCTTAGCAGTCGTGCAAGGGCTACCGCTCGACTGCTAGCCGTCATCAGCCAGGCTAGCTTGAATTCAGGGGCAAAGTGAGCAAGGGACCCACGTCTGGGCATACCCTGCCAACTCCTGTTCTTCAGGGTATGCCCAGACGTGGATCCCTTGCTCACTTTGCCACTGGATTCAAGCTAGCCTGGCTGATGGCGGCTGATTTGCCAGAAACCGGTCCCAGGATGCTTGTTTCCGGTCCAGGGAAGGCATGGCTTGACAGTTCAGGATGGACTGTTCCTATGAGGCACAGGGTCAGACTGATTTGATTATATGGCCATGTGTAACTGGGGTGGCGGAGTGAGCTAAAGAATGATGATGGAGTAAACCCAGATCAGTTGACTGGGGGTGAGTGCCTGCAATGTTCAACACTCTGTCCATCATCCCCTTTGGTTTTGCATTGTGGGTATATGGTCATCTACTGTATGGTGTGTACAGATGTGTTAGCCTTTGGTCATAGAACTGGAGTAGTTCAATTCAATTATTTATTTAGGATGAATACTGCTACCATAAAAGATCATAAAACGTATTGCAAATAAATATAACATTTAAAAGCAGTAACAAGTAAGAGTCACATCATTTCCCCAAAACATTTTACAATACAATGCTTTTCCCAAGATGTTTAGCTCCCAAAATATAAGTGCAGTACTAAAACATACAAAAGGATTCACAAAGTGCAAAATATAGGACATGCCTCAGTTTTAAAATCCCTGATATTTTGTGCGATAAAATTTGCTTTCAAATAACGTTTTCTCACACCTACATGAAAGACACAGAATTAAATATAGTGCTTAATATCAATACACTGGAGTGGTTATTCACCTGCTTTGGAAAATAAACATGTGCTAACCTATATAGTGAACTTCTGTGGTCAGATCATTCTCACTAATAATACGTTTTAAGCACAACTGCAAGCAGGTACACAGATGGTTCTGCATCCTGAACTAAACAGCAACAATAACAAGTAAGGTGCCCTACTAGGAACCCAGGAGGGGCAAAGGCATGCCCCCAGGTTCTTGCTTAGTAGAAAAGTAGACCAACTCTCACCTCATGTTTTTCTCACACCCTAAGAGGGAACCAACTACTCTTGAAGTGTCACCCCCCTTTCTATTAGATAATTGCACAACCATAGGGGTTCCAATATACTTCCGAACAAGGAGAAGAATTATGCATTAATCACTTGAAAGGAGGAAAGGAGAAAGCCCTCCTCCCCTTCAGAGCTGGAAGTTGCACACTGTCATGTCAAGTTCTTAGGTCACAATAGATTGGGCACCTCCTATTGCCTATATAAACGAGGAGGCAGCCTTCCTGAGTTCTCTCACATGTTATCACAGGGAAGTATGGCGAGTTCCTGTGAACTGTTCAGATCCTGGTTGGAAATGGACAGAGGTAAAACACATGTAGACTTGGCTGAGAGGACCAGCCTTAGAGCTTTTTCCACATCCTATTTATTTGAAAAAGTATGTGCTTTATTATTGCTGTCTTGATTTCCTCCTTCACTGTAAAGCAGTAAAGCTCAGCCAGTATGTCTGAGCGTTTTTCTGTGGATAATCTGTGTAGGCCAAGTCTGTGTGCTCTGTCTTGGGAGGAGGCCTAGACTTGCCCAGGAGGGCGGCAAATAGTCAGACAACTAACACCTATAAGTCAGGACCCTCCTTTCCCACCCAAAGGCCTCTGGTGTGATCATCCTCCCAACTGGAATGATTTTCCAACTCTTCAGATCTAGCTACGGCGATCTCTGTAGTTGTGGTCAGTCGTTCCAATTCCTGCATCATTTCTTGGTGGGATGAATTCTGAGCCTCCATCTTAGATTCTAGTAACATCATTTTTGTTCCTAACAAGTTGACTTTCTCTGTCATAGTTTGCAACTTGAGGACGAGATCGTTCTGCAGAGATTGTAGACCTTTATTTAATTTGCTTTTTAGGTTGTCTTGAAGTTTTCTCCTCAGCGTCGCTAGACTGTTCTAAAGATCCACTTTTGTAAGCTCCATGAAAGCTCAAGACTACCCCTATGGGATTGCTTCTGTGGCAGGGCTTGTGCGTTAGCAGATCCTCCTGAGTGGATCGTTCCTGTGGCAATCGCCTGTTCAATCTGTAAGTTTGATGAGGATCATAGCTCTCAATGCGCTCATTGAAAGAATCAAATGACAGTGCTCGCTATATACTGGTGTTCAGTAAGTAGGATATTAAGTCCATCTGTGCACGTGGCCAACCTTACAAGTGCAGTCACTTATCTCTCTCAAAAACCGGTACTGCCAACAGGAAGATGTGTAGCAATTAAGTAAATCAGGAACCTGGATTGCTGAGCTACATTAATAGGAAGCGCCCCTCCATATCAGAGTTAATAATGTCAAGTCCATATCAAGCCTCAGTCCCTTGATGGCAATGAGGTTTATTGTACATTTGGTGGATTGTCTCACATATCCGGACTCCCCTTGCCAATTCTCTCATGAGCATAAAACAGGCAAGAAGAGGCAAACAACAAGGTTCATGACGTGTCTCCCCTCCTGTCCTCTATTCTATCCAAATTCGCTCTCCGGGAATGTCCTGTGCTCCAGATGGAACATTTCCACTCACTGCTACAGTCTTCGGTGTTCCATTCTCAGCGTGGCTCCCCCTGCGTCCCCTCTGCCCATCCAGTCATGGGTTTCATCAGCTCTCAGTACATCAGTGTAGGGGCTCGCCTCCCTCCAGAGCCAATACTATAAAAGATTGGTTTGGGTTCAGGCAGCCTATGGGCCCAACGAGGGCAGGGAACTCTTCAACACTTTTGCAGCAGCTATGCTCATTGTCGGGTGACCTAGTACCCCATGTGGGCCTCCCAATCCGCCCTTCGCTGTTTATTCCTCAGCCCCATGTCACTCCACCTCTGCTGACCACAAAGACCCTTGCTCCCAGCACTCATTGCCTCAGTCTGTGGGCACTTCAGACCTGAAGTGGCCCTCAAGAGTCCTCGTCACCTTTCAGATGAGGCCACTGGTGACTGGATCGTCTGTGTGGGAACTCCACTTTCAGTGCCATCGCTGTAGGGAGTAGGTGAGTCGGGCAGTCCCCAGGTGCAAGGGGGTTGAGAGTGTGGAGGAAGCAGGCCAGTGATTCTAAACCTCCACTTCATCATGATTGTTGCTGTGCTCTGGGAGGCATCTCGCAGACAGATATTACATCTAAATGGAGACCGGCCTCTCATAATGTGTTCAGCCATGATAGTGCAGACTGGGCCCAAAATGTTGTCATTCTTTAGAGTGAAGCCCTCTGTTCCATGCTAAACCCTTCTCCGTGATGGGCCTTCGGAAATGTGTATTAGGGGTCGAGGAGCAAGTTGGCTATCTCAAACTTAAATTTCATTAACAGTTTAAGTTCAGTCAATGATGAGAGTTGTATTGTAGTTTTCAAAACTTTATTTTTCATTAAGAGATTAGTGAAGATCTTTCTTTATTTTTGATCTTTAGTTAGCCCATCAATCAAATAAGCTTACAGAAATTTCATTAAAATAAATGGTTAGAACAAAAAATCAAATAATAAGATTGCAGTGAGCGTGTTCCATTAAGGGAATAATTTCCCTATTCTATGAATCTGTTTTTGAGCTTCAATTCTAGGAACTCATAAAAAGTTTAAATTCAACGGAAAAGACTGAAATCAAAGGGGCATAAAGCTTCAAAGTCAAATTAGAGTAACAGAACTCCCATAATGAGTAGTTCACAAGATTCAGCTGAGTCTTGATAAATCCAAATAGATCTGCATACAGTTGCAGTAGCAAACTGTCAAATCAAATAGCAGAGTCTAAGGAAACAGTAGCAGCAGTAGCCACAACCGTCAAAAGTTAGGCCAAGGTAAAAGAGAAAAAAGTTTATTTTCTCTTGAAACTATCTAGGAACACGTACTTATATAAAAGTCAAGAAAACATTGTAGCAGGCTTCCTTCTCCACAAGCCGATCATGAGACAGAATTCTTTGGCAAGCAGGTGTAGCTCCTGTGTTCCCACGAAAATACATGTGGATTCAACTTTATTGTATGGTTAGCTTCAGACAGTCTTGCGTGGTTAGATTCTATGAAACATCAGACATAGATCTCACAGCCCTTAAGTATCTATTGACCTTCTATATCTCTACTTGTTTCACTGCAAGAACAATTAATTACCAATTAAAAGGCAAAATCACCGTTGGGAAATACATTCTTTTACGCTATGAATCAACCATTATTGTTTAAATGCACAAATAATTCTATTCAAGCTTTGTATGAAACTTAAGAAAGTAGAAAGGTCATGACATTCAAGAATAAAAATGTTGCTTAATAAAGTAATATGTTTTGTTAAACCGAAAGATTCTGCAGTTATGACAACATCTCTAAGCATGTCATTCTAGGGTCAACCTTCTAAATCGCGCTGTGCACATTTCAGCAATATCGAGTTCCCTTCTAGCTGGAAAAGCTTGTTTCATGTCCGTTCAACGGCCTACATGAATAACAATGACTGCCTACTGTGAATTGGCACATTTTAAATGCGTGTCAGTTTAACGATATGCTTTACGCTTTTTATGGCACGTTTAGCATACTATGTTGATTAATTTTCATTCTAATTTATAGACTCTCCTAGCGACTTCTACGCACACTGCGATCATGAGAACAGCCTAGGCCAACCGGGGAGGAACGAGCAGAACCTGCACTGGCTCAGTTTGCCATATTGCTACCATCTATTTTAAAACTCTTAGGATTGCTATAGCGGGGTATTTAAATATGTGAAATGGTGATGCTAATCCAGTACCCTCCAGCTGCCTATGTTATGCTACACAGGTGGTTTAGTCCAGTGTGTCGGAGGGTAACACTATAAACAATAATCAGGACCTAAAACCCAACTTAATAGACGCTCAATGGTGAATTTTACAACATTACTATGTGTTTAACAACAACTAATCAGGATTTTCATTGTGACTAATAATTCATGCAGTGAAGAAAGCGCGATAACCTGCTGGAGCGAATGTGTTGGTTTTACATAAAGTGATCATCAATAAATAATGTTTCAAATCAGAATGGATAATGTGTTTATTGGATATATAGATTGAATTATACATAAGTCATGATAGTGTGTTAGGATTCTTATAACCTAGAGTAAGGAAGGCTCGGCACTGTGCTGCTTATCTCAAACTTGATCCTGTGCTTGTCTGCCCATGAAGATGATCCCTTCAATCTAATAGGGTCACTTAAAACATTTCCAAGAATTCCTGAGTCAAACATGCCAAGAGCCAGTGTAACAACATCAAAGCAAACAGTGTAGAAGCCTGCTAAATTTGACATCTCGCAGTCTTTTGGAATCATTTTGCTCAGCCCCACACGAACAACAAACTGACCTAGTATCTTGGTTCCAGGCCATGTTCCTAAGGGACTTTATCAAGGTAATTCAAGCAACACTGGGCAATGTTGTTCCCTACGACTTGCAAAAATCTGTAGCAGCAAATCACCATGTTGGCAAAGGGCATAGTCTCAAGTTTGCTGTGCTTTTACTAACCTAGAAAGCCAGCGAGATGAGCGGGGTCGCAAAGACCTGTGGCATCTGCAGCAGAAAGAATTAAGGAGGCTTTTTGGCAGTCCTTTACAACTACAATATTCAAAAACATAAATGTGAATAAAAAAAGAAAAGTTGTGTTGCAAATTGCAACCAACTTTCTCAAGCTTGTCAGTGAATTGGCATCACTTGTTGTAAGTAAAACTACTGGTACTTGTTATAACCTGGCCGAAGTAGCGCACTTAGAGCTCCACTTACTCCCCCCGCCTCGTATGACTCTATAATGCCAAGTTTTTGAAGGTTTCAGAAAATGTGACTCTTGCAGCAAGTGATGGTCTAAAAGCTCCAGGCTCTCCACCTATCCCTGCTCAGTGAGTGTGATCAAAGTGGCACAAATAACTGCGGCCTTACTTATTAAAATTAAGAATAACAGTGCACCAAAACCTCCAAACCAAAGCAATAGCATTCTGAGTTGGCTTATTTCAGATCAGTATTAAAACAGCCTTTCGTTGCTAAAAGTATTGAAGAAATTTAGACTAGCCTGCTACAGCCCTATGTTGAAACTAGCCGATCTATAAGGAAGTCCCCGTCTGTTGCCAGACCTGCTCGCAGACTGCTAAGTCAGCCTTGGAGGAGGCAAGGGACTTATTCCATCAGAGTTGAGGTTTATGCTGGGGGGGCAATATGAGAATTATTCGACAGTGTATTATTTCACTCTGAAGAGCCATACCAGACTGTTTCAAAACCCGATTGGCGACCGTGGTTTATTGCACAATTGACTTCGAATCATACTGATTGCCTTACATTTTTTTATGGATTGGTTTGTAGATTTGGGTACTGTAACCATGATATATGGGTAGATGCATTTTGCATAGTTCATAATTCAAGAATAGCACTTAGTGGTGGGTAAGCTTCTGTTCAATGATTACCAACAATAAGGAACCTAGTAAATTGGGGGAAACATTGGCCATCTGACATAACCTGTGGGCCAGACCTGTATAGTGCGAACACAAGCCATGCAGAGGGGCCGGCGAGGAACACATTTTTGTTTATAACAGACCTGAGAGGCTGCAGCACTGAGGAGACACACCTTGAAAATAATTTTCTCACCGAGCCAGGTTTTAGATGCAGAGACAATCCTGTTCAAAACAAGTGATGCTCTTTTAGTGTGCAGGAAATGATAGCACCTCTTTTGACAAAAAATTGAGATTTTCTGAGACGCTTAACTAAAACACTGCTTGGTAAGATTGTACCTCCCCAACAATATTCCCTGCAAATCTTGAGCTCCTGCAGATGATACATTGGGAGGTGTACTGAACAAGCATAGGCAAAACAAACGGATCTGGCTTTAACGTGCTAACTCATCGAAGCACAGGTGTTCACAGATGTTTTTTGCACATTTGGCATGGACGAATGATGCTTAGCACGTTAAAGCAAAAGACACACAAATGATGGATGGAATGAAGAGCAAATCAAACATTCACCCCCGGTCAAGAGATATGGGTTAAATCCATTGTTCTTTTGCTCACCATGCACCCCAGTTTAGAGCCAGTCATAAGCAATCAGTCCTAAACCTGTTCCTCATGGGAACAGTCCAACCCGTACTGCCTAGCCAGGTCCTCCCTGGACAAGAATCAAGCATCCTAGGATCGGTTTCGGGGCATCACCCCATATCAGCCAGGCTAGCTTGAATCCAGTGGCACAGTGAGCCCGGGACCCACACCTGGGCATACCCAGTGCATTTAGGGCGAAACAGCAGAAGAGAGACAGATGATGGATGGAATGAAGAGCAAATTAAACATTCACCCCCAGGCAAGAGATCTGGGTTAAACCCATCATTCTTTTGCTCACCATGCTACCCAAGTTTAGACCCAGCCTTGACCCTGTTCCTCATGGGAACAATCCAGCCTGAACTGCCAAGACATCCTTCCTGGACCAAAATCACGTTGAAACCTAGCATATTGGCTTTTCAAATGTTGGTAAAAGTAGCAATAATAGGAGGTAATGGATTGATTGCGACATACAGTGTGATGATTTACTTTGCTTTTTAGATGTGAAATTGTCCCTTATACATTCCAATGGAAGCATTTACTTGAAGGCAGAATGAAACCACAACCAACCAATAGCAGCAGGAGAGAGGTGAAAACCCCTCTGGGCAGAACCTACATTTTTAAAAATAACTGGTAACAATCCGGCATACAGAAAGCTGCATTGACCGCCATAACTAAATATAAGAACATCAAAAATACGAGCCATTCTAGTAAGGTTGCAGTCACTTGGTGACTTGGACAACAGCCGTTGGAAGGAGCAATTGCCCTAATACTTGAATGAGAGCAAGAGGAGCCCCTACTCCTCCGAGCCACATCTGGGAGACTTAGGCACAGAAATGAATATCGTTTTGGATGTTTTTGTTTTTGTTTTGCATTTTATCAGAGTGGCGCCACAAAATGTAAACTATTTGAGTTTATCTATCAAGAAATTGAGCTCTTGGCAGGCAATAGCTAGTGGAATTTGTACATAATTTTTTGCATTCCATTGCACATCCTTATATAGCCAAATAAGTGCATCCATTGCAATAAATGGCGAAGCAGCCCTCTACTCTTGCAGAATGCTGATTGATGTTCTTTATCCAAGTGACAATATCCAACTAGCAGTGTTATGCAGACCAGCATCTGTGAATAGAAATGTGGAGTTGGGGCATCTCTGTAAGTGGTGCAGGCATCACACAGGGACACCAGCACACATTGCAGCTTGCACTCTGTTGATTTCCCTCCCCATTTTGTAACCCCTCTTGAGTAAGTACCTCCTTTCACACACCAAAAACGCCTGTCTCCCCATTACCAGGCATCCGTCTGTCTTCTGATTCCTTTGTCCTTTCAAAATAAGCCATTTATCAACAGCGATGGAGCATGCATCCGTCAATGGGTGAGCAGGCATCTTCCATGTTACCCTGTGGCTTCAAACTCTGGGACCCTGTGCTGCTTCTCCTGCCCGTCCCTACCCTTCACCTCCCGGACTCTGTTCTGTTCTGCCTGCTCCCCTGCCTGGACCCAGCGCTGCTTCACCCCTTGCCTTATCCCCCCGTGCACGGACCCTATGCAGCTTCCGTCTGCCTAGGCCCTACCTACAGCTTCCGTCCTCCTGGGCCCTGCGAGCAGCTTCCGCCTGTCCCTTCTCCCCAACTTGCGGCAGTGATGTAACAAAGTCAGGTGGTACCCGGTGCTGAAAAATTCTTGTCACCCCCCTGCCCACATTGAAATAATGAAAATAAGGGGAAAAGGATAGTTACACATATTTTTTCCATGTTGTCACCCCCCTCAGTGCCATTTTTTCACCCCCCCTCAGTGATGACACCCGGGGCGGCCCGCACCCACCGCTCCCCCCTTCCTACGCCACTACTCTGCTGTGCTTGTGCCCTTTGGTGCTTTGTTCCCCTGATCCTGCGCTGCTGTCTCATCCCCCAGTGCTGCTTTGGCCCATTTGCTCCTTTGCTACTTTGTCCACCCCTCATTCCCTGCGCTGCCTCTTTCCCTGGGACCCTGTGCTGCCTCCCCCATCCCCCCCGACCCTGCGCTACCTCGTTCTCTCCCCGGGATCCTGCGCTGCCTCGCTCCCACGGACCCTGCACTGCCTCGCTCACCCGGACCCTGCGCTGCCTCGCTCTCCCCCGGACCCTGCGCTGCCTCGCTCTCCCCCGGACCCTGCGCTGCCTCGCTCTCCCCCGGACCCTGCGCTGCCTCGCTCTCCCCCGGACCCTGCGCTGCCTCGCTCTCCCCCGGACTCTGCGCTGCCTCACTCTCCCCCGGACCCTGCGCTGCCTCGCTCTCCCCCGGACCCTGCGCTGCCTCGCTCTCCCCCGGACCCTGCGCTGCCTCGCTCTCCCCCGGACCCTGCGCTGCCTCTCTCTCCCCCGGACCCTGCGCTGCCTCGCTCTCCCCCGAACCCTGCGCTGCCTCGCTCTCCCCCGGACCCGGCGCTGCCTCGCTCTCCCCCGGACCCTGCGCTGCTCGCTCTCCCCCGGACCCTGCGCGGCCTCGCTCTCCCCCGGACCCTGCGCTGCCTCGCTCTCCCCCGGACCCTGCGCTGCCTCGCTCTCCCCCGGACCCTGCGCGGCCTCGCTCTCCCCCGGACCCTGCGCTGCCTCGCTCTCCCCCGGACCCTGCGCTGCCTCGCTCTCCCCCGGACCCTGCGCGGCCTCGCTCCCCCGGACCCTGCGCGGCCTCGCTCCCCCGGACCCTGCGCTACCTCGTTCCCTCCCCGGGACCCTGCGCTGCCTCGTCCCCCTGGGACATATGCTGCTTTACCACACCGTTCCCCACCTGCCCCAACGTGGAACCTGTGCTGCTCCAGCCCTCCAGACACTGCTTTGCTCCTATTTCTCCACAACGCTGGATTTATCTCTCTCTCTTAATCTCATCCGTTATTACTCCCTTTGACCCTGAAGTCCAGCTTATTGGCTTGTGTATAATGTGGCTATATTCACCAAGTTACTTCCCAGGGCAACACAGGTGGAGAATGGGCAAAGTTCGGCAGATGTGAAGAGTAATGTAAAGAAAAAAAGGCAGTTGACATGCACATTAAAGTCTACCGTGTTCAATGCAAAAATAGCCAGCAAGCTCAACGGGCCAGAACTTCGCCTCTGTTTAGTTGGAGCATGTAATGCTAACTGTTCACATTGGTGCTGCTACATGTATACTCTTTTTCGCCATGCAAGTGAATGGAATAAGGTAGGTGCCAGTGAGCAGGTGCCGGGCGCTTCTCGAGGGAAGAATGTGAGATGACACTGAGGATCTGTCATTAGTGTCTCAGCCAAAAGGTTAACTCTACTGTTTTCTGCAATTCTCGCTTTGATGTGCCTACTTCACAGCAAGACTGCGCTTCTTAGAACGGTTTATCTGCAATGTGCAGTGCAAAACTCAGGATGACAACATGGAAACGCATTTAAAATTAATGTCATTGTGCTTACATTTGGTTTCTCTTCAAAACGAAAAAAAACTTTCGCCTTTAATGTAATTGTGCAATAATGCAAAGGGCTTAGTGGGCTTCAAGCTGGTGCAGCTACGAAAGGCATTGCTAAAATATGTTAGCACGTGCTATAGCACATAACTAGATTCGCATTTTCGTGGAACACGAGCGGTCATTAAAGCATATGTGCATATGATTTTACGTTATCGGTACGCATCCTCCTTTACCTCGTAGTTCTCTCATGCGTATTACTTAATTTTTCAAACATCTTTTATCCTTGTTAAAAAAAATACACACTGATGGCCAAGGGTACTCTTATTCCTTCACTGCACACATGCCACCGGTTTCAGTGACTGCTTTTTACAGGAGTGAGGCCTGCCTGCCTCGGATCCGAAGAGCAAGCACCTTCGCCCCCAGTGAAACCCGTCCTTTAGCCCTCCAGCCATGACCCAAATGTATAAACAGCTGTTTGTTTCCATTGCATGCTCCGCGTGCCTCCCCGCGCGCCTGCCGCCATTGAGCACATGCCGGCGCTCTCGCTGACGGCAGCGTTCAAAGAGCTCGGGGTATATTTATTGCAGATGCTTCTAGAGGGACAACAACGCTTTGATGAGGAGTGGTGAGGCCACGGACGCCCGGGTGTGTTTCTTCACGAGAACATGTGCCTGAGCCCTGTGGGGCGCGCGGGAGGCATCCTGAGCGCACCCAGGCACGCTCGCGCCCAGTAAATCAGGCCTAGGAATGCCGCGCGGGATAGCCACGCAACGCGACGTATGTTTGCGCGGCACATTGTCACGAGAAAAGGCTCCTTCTTTGCAGTGGATAAGCAAGCCCGAGCGGTTGCTTGCGTTTGTTTCTCTGAAGTGGTTGAACCCGAAAGGTTTCACTAAAATCCTACAAAATGTTGTCAGGCACAAAATTCTATTTAGTTCTTGGATTATCTCTGCCCCAGCATGCATACACCCAGCCCTATTTAGTGTAATCTTTCCGGTTGATTAACCGTGCCTCCTGGCGTTGGTCCTTTGTTTACTTCAGGGCGGCACGGATTAGGATTTACCCCCTGATTGCTTTACAGTGCCGCCGCGGGTTGTGCCCAATGGTTTCTAGAGGAACCCGGCCCTGGGTTTGTACCCTGGTTGTTTAACAGTGACTCCAGGGGCTGTGCTCCGTTTACTTCAGTATGGTCGTGCTTGGTGTTTATACACCCTGGCTGTTTCACCGTGACTCCAGCGATTGGGCCATTATTTATTTTATTTTTGCAATTTTATACAGCACAGACATGGCCCGAAGGCTTCAGAGCGCTTTACAACAGTAGCATGATAGAAGGGTACAGCAAGTTACAGTTACAACAATTAGCTCTTGCATCGATAGCTGCGACCAGGACGATAGCTGCGACCAGGACGAAAGCAGCCATTGGACAGGGACGTACACGGTTCAAGCATTGATTAAGATATTGGGGACACCCAGTGAGGTTAGCTTGTCTCCTAGATAGAGTACTTTGGTATGGTTGTGGATGAATTAACCCAGGCGTCTGTCAAAAAGGAGGAGCTTGAGATCCTTTTTGAAGGTGACTTTGCAGGTTGCTGGCCGAAGAGAGGGAGGTAAGGAGTGCCAGATTGTTGTGGCACTACCAGAGAATGACTGGCTTATGTACTGTTCTAGATTGAAGGTGTGGGTTCCAGGAGCAGGGACATTTCTGGAGACTCCTGTTTGCTCCACAGATTTCCAGTTTCTCACTTAGATAGGAGGGTGAAGAGGATTGCAGTTGCTCTGTGGGCAATGCAGGCAGTTTTGAATTGTGCCAGAGCTTCAATGGCTTTTGAGTGGACCAAGCACTGTGTATGCACCCTCTTGCTGGTTAACTGTGACTCCAGGGTTTTGTTCCTGTGTTAACTTCTAGGTGGACACTGCACAGTGTATACCTTGTCCATTTAACAATGCTTGTGGCGGTTATGTCCCTTGCGTCTCGTTGTGCTTCATATAAGGCACTAAATGGCTGACTCTTCCTCTTCTCTCCCTGCGGTGCACTGTATGATGCTCTCAACCCGACTGCTAAAATGGTCGACTTGTGCTGCTACATCTATTCTTTTTAACTGCAATTCTTTGTGCTTATGCGCATTGACTTCACAATCACATATTTAAGCACGTCTTTCAAACATGCATTCTGATGAAGTACCTAGAACCCACTGCAAATCGCAGTACTTTTGTGGCCTTGTCAGGTACATGATGCACTGTATAATCGCTACTATTCGATAATGTTCACGAAAAAGTGAGACTTTGTGTGATTTCGAAATAACTACTGTGTACAGTCATGTTTTAAGCCTCCTTGTGCTTTTCTTCAGGGTATATTCACCTAAAGCAGGAAGTGATGGGACAGCGCACAGCAGTAGGTTTTGAAAGGGGAAAGGCCACAAAGACTAGAGATCGTGCAGGGACATTCAGTGTTGTATGCCAATTTTCTTGATGATATGCCAATTTACTTGATGAGGAGCACAAGGTAAAGGATATGCTTCGGCCTCTTCTTCTTTTTGACATTTCACTAACAGTGCAGTTAACTGGAGAGGCTGGAGCACGGTTCTACCTCAGAAGGCTTATTTTTAAGCATTGATGCTCAGGTGATGTCTTTGGCTTAATAGAACACATTGTTCTTATGGACAAAAATCTTTGTTCATTTGGGGAAGACCTGCCTTCATGTCAGGAGAAGGACCTGGCAATGTTTGGACCAGACCTGGACAAAAGATGGCAGCTTGAGGCTCTCCCCCCCCCCTTCTCCTGCTGTTTTTTCTCCCGCCCTCTGGTTCTTGCTCCCAGCCTCCCCCTTCCCTTTAAAAATTACCCATTGCCTGCAGTCCCCTCTCCCTTGTAAGATCGATCGAAAACCAAAATCATGAGGTGCTAAGGAAGTACCGTGCAATAAAATAAAGCACCATCCTGCCAATGCAGTGCAATACGAGTCCTTTGCAATTTGAGGAACAACTCTTTCCTCAATGAAACGATCCTCTCCGCCCTTTGTTCTAACGGTCCATTTCAGTGTTGTGGTGCGGATTAACCAGCAACAGGCCCACAAACTGTCTTGCTATCGGCCGCCATACAGTACAATTGGTTCTTCCCGGTAGAAGTCCCCCTATCATTATATATTTGGCTGTCCATACCTATGGCAAATCTTTTGCTGTGACTTGTTTTAATTTTCTTGATTTTTCTAATTCAATTACCTTTAGCTTGAAAGTAATTTGATTACCTTTAGTTTGAAAGGTGACCAGTTTTGTTTGTTTACCTTCCTTCATGTTTTATACTTAAGCATTGATAACTGGATTAGCTGTTTAGATACATAACCAGACTCGTTGCCTTTGCTCTTAATTCAGTTTTTTTTTATCGAATGCGGACTCGATTAGCAAGATTTGGAGACATGACAAACTTCATTGTCTCTGCATTCAGCCTTTTGCATTATGTACCAGGTTTCTCTGTTATCTCTATGATGCTGCCTGCAGTTGTGTGTTGTCAACCACTATTAATAGTACCCACCTATTGCCATGATCCACTATCTAGATTACTTAATTGCCTTTTTCTATAACCGATAATTTAATTTGCAAATGTAATATTTTTTTCTACAGTATGGTACCTTAATTATTACTTGTGAAATATATGTTGGTCTAATTATACTCTGGAAGTTAAGAGTTATTTATGTTTAACATACCAATATTCTTTGTTTCTGAAGATGTGCAATATTAGTAGAATTTACCATGTGTGTTTTTTTTGTAACTTTATTGCTTGAAATTAGCCGGTTACTCAGTTGTTGTCAAATGCATTAATGTTTATTGAAATAATATATGGCCTACAGTACAAAATGTATTCCTGAATTTTAAGATACTTTACAAAACCGATGATCCGCAATATACTCTGCGTGTACACGCCATGCATAGAAGGCTGTTTGTGTGGGTTCATTTATAGCTCTAGCTAGGGTTGATGGAAATCGCACTGGGACAGTATTATCTATTCACAAGTGCATTGGCAAAATTACCAAAAAAATATTGTACACACATGGGCATAACAAGTGCACTCAAGTCACAAGGGTAACCTTCAAGTGCTGATGCTCTAAGCTAGAATCCAAGTAGGCCATACCTTGAAAGTCCCTTGACAATAGTTTCTTGTATTTATAGTACAGATTGTATGGTACTGACAAGGCTCCTTTACTGTAGCCCCCAGTACTCTGCCTCCAACTGCCATCCAGTACTAAATATGGCACTCCAGCTTTAGAGGGTAACCTTTTGTTAATTCACCCTGGGTTTTCTGTTTCAGTCTCCTCCAATTTGCATTTATTACCACATGATCCTTTTCCATGTCAAACTAGACTTCTTTGATATTACTTTGTGAATTGTGTGGTAGGGCCTACAGAACATCATCACATTGATGTGCATTGGATCAGTTTAAATCTCATCCAAATTTACAGAAGAAAGGAGCATTGCCAATGTTCAACATCTGTTCCCACTCTTTATATTAAGATGTATTAGGTCAATTAAAATATTTCGGAGCATTTTTAGAGACCTACCCTAGCTCCCAATTGAAATGTATTTGTGCACATCTAGATCCCTTGTCTAGTTAATCACAGAACATTTTTGGACAAGCTGGGACTGAATTGGAAGCAGTTCTAGTATGACTGGAAGGGTTGTATGTTACTACATTACATGCAACATTGAGAGTCACTACATTGCCGCCACTACATTGGGAGTCACGACATCAGGTGTACCATCACTTTGTAGGTTTGTTAAACGCCCTTGCACGCTTAATATGCCATATAAATTAGACCCAACACTAGTGAGGAACCCAGGGTAGTTTCTTACCATTCATTAGGCGGAGAACCGCTATTTAACATGGAGTGCATCTTCACCACCACCGACGCTCTAAATCTGATCAACTCCTATGACTGTTTTTTAGCAGAATTGTTCCGTGTTGAATTAGCCCGATCCCATCTGCACTGATCTACAAAAGAGAGAAAGCCTTTTGCCTTTTTTTAGCAAAGTTTTTAAATATAGGATTAACAAGTGCTGTTCATTCCGAGATAAAAAATAACAGCCATTTTACCTATCCATGCACATTGACGGTCTCATGTCCGGACCTGCAAAGATATATCCGCTTGAACACATCAACGTCTATAAAATGTAAGTATATCCAGGGAACATTTAATTGTCCAGTGGAGGGAAACAATTGAAACCCTTTCTCTACTTGTTGACAACATATGGTTAATTATTGGAAGGCAGCCAAATGTAACGAGCCCTGGAAAAGCCAATAGGCCACACCTTGCTGACCTATTTCTTTTGCATGTGCTTAGCAACATCAGGGGCGAAAAAGCAGCACATGAGATACCGAGCAACACAGAACAGTGATCAGCATGGGAGTGAAAGAGAAGCACACGAGGAAGAGCACAACAAGGAGCTTGGTGTAGGGGTTTTGGCAGGGAAAGGCACACAAGAGTGAGTAGCACACGAGGGAAAGAGCAAAACAAAGGTTTAGGCAGGTATTTAGCTGGTGGGGGGCGTAGTCAACGTGGGAGAGACCTGGAAGCACACTAACTCTGAAGGAGTCCTTAATCAAAAAGAAAGAAAGTAGTTACCTTCAAGTGAGCAGTGGGAGGATACATGCCAGCCATTCAAAATCACAGTAAAGAGGCTATGTTCCTGGGAAGGGACAAACGGAAGAAGAGAAAGCAAAAACAACTAATAAAAAGAGAGCAAATGGAAGTGACAGTTAAGTCAACCAATGGTAAGTAATAGGCAGTCTGCAAGCCCCATTGTGTTTGGTAAGCCCACTAGAGTTATGTATCAACCAGACAGATTGTGCTAGTGAGACCTTAAAAAGTGATTGTCAACCCACAACACCTAGACCAAATGTAATTGTTTTTCCAGCCACCTGTCCCGTGTATGCCTTTGTTCCTGTGCATAGTTGCCACTGTGTTCTACTTGCCACTAGTCATAGTTGGCACAAGGGCCAGTGTTCTATGCGGCACCTTTTGTCATTTCTGCACTTTTAGCAACAGCAATGTGTGTCAAATGACAACGTTTTTTTATTTTACAATCCCAGATTAGAGCTAAAAAATCAGAGCTTTCGTAATAGTTTTGTTCAAAAACCCAAGACCGATTGAAGATGACAAACATGACACACAGACACTTGGTAGCTATGCACCAACTCTTGTGTGTTTCTGTGTGTGACTTCTTTGTTGTCTGTGTGAATCGGTACCTGTGTGAGTGTGAGTCAAACCACACAGAAACAGCCTGCAGTGCCTTTGCTCAGTCTGAATGTATGCATGTGTCTGTTGTGCGCATTTGTATGCATTCTCTGTACAAAAGCCAAAGTGTTGGCTTCAGTGCTAGTTCTTCTCATAATCTCTTGCTTGGGAAAACTTTCATGGCCAAATTGTTTCCCAAATATTTGCCTGTTCGCAGCTGTATGTTCTCGATTCATGGATAAGGCTGATAAAGTGTCCTCATCGTTGAGAACATCTCAGAGCCAGACAATTTTGCCCCCAGTGTTATGGGAAGCAACCTTTTTAGGGGACATGTTGATGGGACCTGGGGTATGTGGAGCGCTTAGGGTTTTTTGGGTGTGGGCATTGAGGGGGATAAGGGGTAATGCAAAAGAAATCCTGTACAAGATTGTGTACTGTTCAGTCCGGTTTCAAATCGACCCTTAGTTGCTGCTAATGACTGAGATTTTTCTTTTCCCTTCCCCTCGCCTCCTCCTCAACGCTGTTTTTTTCTCGGCTGTATAAGTCAGTGAGTCTAAATATATTGTCTTTTTGAAAGGACATACATTCCTAGAATGACACCGGGTGCCAAAGGACCCGCTAATCATTTTATCAGAAATAAAAATCATGGCTCACGTCAAAGCATTATGGCCCATAAATAGATTTATTCCCCGCTAGAAGGTAACACAGCCCTAGTCTTTCAGGTTAAGTTTATTATAAGGAAATTGGATAGACCTTGGTCTAGTTCATGTCGGTTATTAAGTTATGTATCTCAGAAAAATAATGGGGTTTGTTTGACAGATTGCTCAAAGAGTTCATAAAATAAAGCACACTCCCCACTGGGTAACTGGCAAAAGAAACCTGAGCCACTGCTGAGGCTGTTCCTGATTGGTAATAGCAGGCGCTGTAGCGGATCTCAGTCGCTTTCACGAGAGCACAGATTTCCATTATTACCTCAAAAAAATGAAAGTGAAAAGTTTGAGTATTCCTTTCTTCCTTCCCCAGAATTTACCCAGTACTTGTCAGGACTGCCTGGATACAGAAATGTAACTTTTTGGGAGATATAAAGACTGACTGTTGAATATTCAGGGAAGAAACTGGAGCTGGTATCAGTGTGGCCACTCTGGAAGAGGTGCGCGCAAATCCAGGACTATACAATGCTGGATAGTGAGTTTGATCCAAAAATGATGCTGGGAAGTCCTATGCCAAATATCAGCCAAGGTGGACGAGTTTGACACAGTCCCAGCTACTGTGTATTTAAATGATTAAGAGCTAAAGGCTCAGGATACACAATTGGAGTGCTATTTAAAAAGTATTTACATTAGAAATGTACCAGAGCAGAGAGATACTGACCATCAAAATAATCCTCACTTTATCAGTTTTCTAAAGGACAATCTATTATTCGCATGGTCTCAATGGGCTTTCTGCAAGATTCTCCAAGAGATTCAAAAGCGTGCTCTTCAAGATAGAGAAGCACTAACCCGCAAGATTGGGGGGAGAGGGGGCTTAAGTAGTCATGACCAGCAACTCAACATGAGCTTATCTTGTGTGCTCAGTGAGCTTGTTACTGCAAGAGTTTTGTATATCTTATGCTCATCTTAACAGCAACTCTCCACGGTCAAGTTTAGTGCTGCATAGACCTCATGTGCAGAATTCACACGATTCTAGAAGTAGCGACGTTCCTTGCAAATATACACAACCTCTGTCTAAGGATGCCCCAGCATTCTCACACCTGCTGGTCTCATCTTTGGGTATTTTCACTTCTCCTGTGACATTGACCGCGTCACAGAACCCTGCAGTCTACTGGTTGCATCACCAGGACTTCACATGGGCTGCTTTGGGGCCCTTCCCAGCCAAAGCAATAGCCAACATCGATACTCAGTGGATTTATTTGGCTCCATGCGTAGAAGCAACACACCACATGAATAAAACCACCATGTATAAATGCCATCTAATCACCTAGGTGCGACAATCCCTCTCATATTGTTCTCTTGTTTTGATCTCTATTGCTTATCCAAATACATATTACTAGTATCCCTAGGGGTACCAGCCTGCATTAGAGTATCCCAAAGGCATGTGGTGTTAAAGTCAACATGATCACATAGTTAAACAGTTTCAGAACATTGAAGTCAGTGGACCCAAAGCCTTGGTCCGTATTCTCCTCCTTTTCTGGTTTGTTTAGGGTGTGTAGGCATTCTAACATGGACCGCAAAGATCGCTTATGTGCTGTCACCTCAACTGCTTGTGGCTAGGCTGTATTAGAGCACAGCATACCTTTCTGTGCACTACATCTTCGAAATGGCAGCTAGGCACCTGCATTTGATGTATTTTTTTAAGAGAAAAGTTTCACAATTTCTTATTGGTTGTTGGCGAGAATTAGCTGTAGAATCTCTAGGATTTGGTTACTAGTTGGAATGATGTAAAGATGTGAAACAAAAAGTCTAAATGAGAAATAATAGTCCCACTGGGAGATGTCTAAAATGTGCATACTAAGTGTTTAATCATTCTGCATGCTGCATGTAGCTTGTCTCCCTTATGGCTTTGTTTCTTCATTACTGTGAATCAAATGTTTTTGTTGTTGTTGTACCTCTTTAATTTTTCATCTATATTTTCACTGTTAACGGGCATTTCTGTGTGGACTGATCAATTAGCTATGTTTTAAATTACAGTTTTAGAGTTCACATACGCGGTGTGTTGTCCTATTATTTTAACACCAGTGTTTTTGTTGTTTTCTGTTGAACCTCAGAAGTAGCTGTATGATTTTATTGGAACAACTCATTTAAGAGCTTCTTCGTTTTTAGGTTTCGCCTGGCGATCCGCTGCGCAGGCGAAAACTTTTGTTTACAAGTATGGGGCTTTGTTCCGCCTCTCTGTTCCATTGGCTAGCTCCATAAATGGAGGCTAGCCATTGGAACAGAGATGCGTCACTCATTCCCCGAGCAGATTCGTGGGCGTTCCGGCGATTTTTACTCATCCTGCCCATTTTCGTGCGTCATGCGGCGGTGGGCGGTGTTTTTTTTGTTTTGTTGTTGAAGGTTTGTTTTGGTCATTTCTCCTGGAAGGCACCGCAACGAGGGACGTCTGCCTGGCATCGGCCGCACCTAAGCTTGAAGGACACGAAGGTATTGTGTGCGAAGCGAGCTGCATTTCAGCCCGCCTGTGTGCTCCAAATCGTATGCCAATCCTGACCGTCCTTCAATGTTTTAAAGAACGGTGCGCTTCCATGTTGCTGAAGGAAGTGCGCTAAAGACTGTACGCTGCTATTTTGGTAAAGCGAGTACGCCACTATCTTGCTGGAACGAGTGCGCTGCGAACTGTGCGCCTTGTAGCTGGCATTCGAGCGCCTGGAGCGCAATGTACACCCCTCCGGTATCTCAAGCCAGCCGGACACGTCACCCGGTACGCCTCGCCCCCCTTCGCTTTTGGCCAGAGAGACTGTGCACATCGTCATAATTAAGTTAACTGAGCCTGAAGTGTGTGCAAGGTATGCTGGCTCCCCTGAGGCTGGAACGCCTCATAGTGTGCTTTGAACAGTGCGCTTTCAGTACGGCTGCCAATACGCCTCGTACCCCTTGTCTGGACCAGCCGCGGTATACGCGTCTCACGCGAGATGCGTGAGACTTGGTAGGGCTTTGTTTCGGTGATCGTACGGAGCGCACAGGAGCGCTCCAAAGGGTTTAGACCTTCAACTAACAGTGTATTAAGTAGTACACAGTTACCCCGAACCGTTTGTCATCCCTACTCCCAGATTGCAGTCCCACTTCGCATCAGCTGCCTCCTTTGATGTGGACTGGATCAAATCACCTCGGATTTACTCGCTACAGGTAACCTCTTGGCTGAGATTTACCTACCTTTTCACGCCGTGTTCCCCTGCCCTACCCCTATTCCTTTCACCGCAGGTCCAGACTCATGGTTTCCTGCTCCCGCCCTCCCTGCACGGACTTCTCTGCCCCAGTGTCAGCAGGTACCCAATTGCTGTCCAAGGACACCCTGGTTTAATTTGTTTTTCCTTCTTGTTTCTCCTCCTCTCTATCTACTCTCTCTTCTTCCTTCTGTTTGTATCTCCTTCCCATTATCTCTTCCCTTCCTTGTATTTCTTTGTCCTCTCTTTGTCCTCCTTTCTGTCTCCTCTCTCTTCTTCTTCCTTCTGTTAGTCCCTCCTTCCCATTCTTTCTTTCTTTCCTTTTATTTCTTTGCCCTCTTTCTCCTCATCTTTCCTTGCCCTTTCTGTCCTGGCTTCATCTCCCCCACATGCACTAATATGATCCAGCTCGATGTAATACTGCCCCAGCAGAATGTTTGGTGATAAACGTGTTATTTGAAACCTGCACGTGCTTGTCTTTTATTTCACCAATTCTCAAAATCATAGAGTGTAACTACAATGAAAGCTTGTCATCAGCCAAATTAAAGGGATAGCACAGGTGCAAATTTGCATCAACATTTGTAACTACACAGCTTGCACTGGTTCCGGTTCGATTAAGCACAGACATTTCCGGATTACACAGATTTTGAAGCAACATTTAGAGCTAAATGTAGATTTAGCAATGGAGAGTTGATGGTCTTCTCACTGTTTACACTTTCAGGTGGTGCAAAGACCTGTGCAAAACTGAACTGGTGCATTTCTGAAGCCAGGCCCCGGGTCCATTGGTCCTGCCTGTTTCCCTGTCCATTTCAGAATCCAAACACCCTGCCTGCTCTCTGGATGGGTCCCAGCCCTGACTGGTCTTGGCATGTAAGCAAGCACTGGGCACATTCCTCATGCTGTGCTGTCCATGGGCATTGCGGTTTTGTGACTGCAGTCACCTGTCCACCGCTGCACCTTGTATCCGTTCCATTCTGTTTGAGTCCTTGCTTATATATACTGCCATGTTACCGAATCGGCGTGTTCGTACTGATGCTGGCAATGTTACCATTTCGTTTAATTTCATTGTATTTATTGAACACTTGAGTCTTAACACTGCTTAGAGAACAGTGGCGAGCATTATCAAAACCGTAGTTAACATGGCCTGAGAACGGTGTGCAGAGGGTTCAAGAAACTAGTTAAAACAAGAGATTTCAGAGTTCCAGAACCTGTGTGTGAGGATTTGGATGTATTCTATGGTATTGCGAGACCTTACTGTGTAATACACTCACTCATACTGTCTTGGGCCCAGTCAGGTTTTTTTAAAAACCCTTCGCTCAACCCTGTGGCTTCTCGCAGTAAGCTGTCCGTGTGCCCGTTCCCGCCCCCTTCTCGCTGTCCGTGTTTCCGGTGGGAGTGGAATCTGATTGCTGCTGAACTCTGGTTCTTCCTCGACCTGGGATAGATGGATGCAGAATGACTCTTAGTAGTTTTGCTTAATCCAGGGCGTTAACACTGGCGCTGTATGTGATTCTGCTTGTATGTTGCAGGGTCCTGTGCTGCTTTGTTTCCAATAGAGTATTGTGCTTTGGTTATCACTCTGTACAGTTCAGCTTAAGCTGGTTTGTGAGGACAGCATGCAAAGGGGAGTCTTATTGAGCGGTCCTCCTCTCTGGATGTTTCTGCATGAACTAGGATGCGATGTTTGATGGTGTACGCGAAACCACTCCTGGAAGCCCAGCGTGAACCACAGCCAAGACCTTGGCCTAGTTGCTTGGCCTCAGACTGCTGCAGCCCGCCCTGACCCGAGCACAGAGCATCACTTGTTCTGACGCCCCTTCTCAGAAGTGGAAGGCGCCCAGGCAGCGAAGGCTCCTTCTCATTAACTGACAGATCTGCTACGTCCCCTGCAAGAGTAAGTGTACCCGGGAAGTGCTCCAGCTCCATGGCTGCTGTGACGCATTTTCTTTAGCCATGACCACTTCCTGCTTAGTTTATTAACCCCTGCGTCGTGTTCTGTCCTAGAAAGGCCAGCTTCTCGAAGTTGTAATTAACGTTAATCCTGCCTTCGCTTGGCTTGACCCCAGTTGAACATAATTACAGAGCTTAGGCCCACGTCCCCCTCCCAAGTTTTAATAGCGCCATGCTAACTTTATGATATGGCCATGTTGTATGCCGAGATAATGTAGGACACAGGACCTTGGGCAAAGATCATGTGTAAAGAAACACTCGTAGGCACTTCGGACATGGTAAAATGCCACCAATTGAAACCATAATATCCAGTATTAAAACGCTAAATACTTTTTTTAAAGATTATCTTAACTGTTGAATTTCCTAAAAAATGGAAGCTACGGACGCAGAACGTGCCAATGGGGGCGAGGGAAGCTAAACACGCAGCAGTAATGTTAGAAAAGGGAGGACGAATCGGGAGTATTGCAAGGAAAGATAACCGAGTTGCACGGCAAAAAACAAGACCGCAATCTTCTTGTTACAGACAATATTTTCTTTGACGATTTTTCAAGCTTGGGGCCAGAAGGAATTAATAAAAACAATGATTTTAGCTGACATTATTGTAGCTCCTCCCTTCAGTCTGCAAAGCACCTTCTACATCCCTCAGGGCTGGAATATTGAAGATGCATTTATGTAGGAGATAAGAGAACACCTTAACGCACATTTTAAGGATATTGCAAGAGTTTTGTTACGATATAGTGGAATGAGGCCAAAGGGCAACTTCTTATTCAGAACGTCGAAGGACTTACCTGGCTGTGCTTGCTCCCCTGCAACCTGGCTGTGCTTGCTTCTCTGCCCCCTGGCTGTGCTTGCTTCCCTGCCCCCTGGCTTTGCTTGCTTCCCTGCCCCCTGGCTGTGCTTGCTTCCCTGCCCCCTGGCTGTGCTTGCTTCCCTGCCCCCTGGCTGTGCTTGCTTCCCTGCCCCCTGGCTGTGCTTTCTTCCCTGCCCCCTGGCTGTGCTTGCTTCCCTGCCCCCTGGCTGTGCTTGCTTCCCTGCCCCCTGGCTGTGCTTGCTTCCCTGCCCCCTCGCTGTGCTTGCTTCCCTGCCCCCTCGCTGTGCTTGCTTCCCTGCCCCCCCGCTGTGCTTGTTCTCCGGAGTGGGTGTGTGTGGCTCTGGGTGTGTGGGTGTGTGTGTGGCTTTGGGTGTGTGTGTGTGTGTGGCTCTGGGTGTGTGGCTCTGGGTGTGTGTGTGTGTGTGTGTGTGTGTGGCTCTGGGTGTGTGTTGCTCTGGGTGTGTGTGTGTGTGTGTGTGTTGCTCTGGGTGTGTGTGTGTGGTTCTGGGTGTGTGTGTGTGGCTCTGGGTGTGTGTGTGTGGCTGGCTCTGGGTGTGTGTGTGTGTGTGGTAGTAATTGCTGTCTGCTGAGCTCGTCCGTAGGGTACAATAGTGCTTGCTTCCCTGCCCCCTGGCTGTGCTTGCTTCCCTGCCACCTGGCTGTGCTTGCTTCCCTGCCCCCTGGCTGTGCTTGCTTCCCTGCCCCCTGGCTGTGCTTGCTTCCCTGGCCCCTGGCTGTGCTTGCTTCCCTGCCCCCTCGCTGTGCTTGCTTCCCTGCCCCCTCGCTGTGCTTGCTCTCCTGAGTAGGTGTGTGTGGCTCTGGGTGGGTGTGTGTGGCTCTGGGTGGGTGTGTGTGGCTCTGGGTGGGTCTGTGTGGCTCTGGGTGTGTGTGTGTGGGGGGGGGGGGGGCTCTGGGTGGGTGTGCGTGGCTCTGGGTGTGTGTGTGTGTGTGTGTGGCTCTGGGTGTGTGTGTGTGTGTGTGTGGCTCTGGGTGTGTGTGTGTGTGTGTGTGTGTGTGTGTGGGGCTCTGGGTGTGTGTGTGTGTGTGTGTGTGGCTCTGGGTGTGTGTGTGTGTGTGGCTCTGGGTGTGTGTGTGTGGCTGGCTCTGTGTGTGTGTGTGTGTGGTAGTAATTGCTGTTTGCTGAGCTCGTCCGTAGGGTACAATAGGTCTTACATTTGCGAGAGATTTAGCTAATGGCAATGTAAATGACAATGTCATTTATTTCTCTGTTTTCAAAACCAACACATAAATACAAATTTTGTCATTTACAATGCCAATAGCTCTAACTTTTCCAAAGGCGAAACCATTGCGTTGTAAATGCTTGTTTAGACTGCCAATTACATCTTCATCATTTCTGCCTCCTAGTTCAGATTTTCTCTCTAACGAGGAATATTAAGATATTACAGTCTACATGTGACTTTGGCATTCCGTCTTTAGACAGCCCACACATTTCACACAGCAGGCAGGCAGTGGCAATTCTGCTTCTTTCTTCTTTTCTTTGGACAAAAGTCTCAAATGCCCACACACCGTGTGCAAAATGTTTTAACCCTACTGCATTGTAGACGTACGTTGGAATAACATTGAATCCTAGCCATCCTTCTGCAGTCATTCCGCGTGGTCTAGAAGAGCTTTCTTACTATATTTTATACATTTTATTTTAAGAGAACGTGGATTAAAAACATTCTAATCAAAATCTTTGCAACATAGTAGTGTTCTCCTTCTTCTGGTCTAGAGTGGCAAAAAGGCACTCTGGTGTCTGTTTTATCCTAAATTCGGTCCTGAGACGTGAATATACAAGTAAAAATCACATATCTTTATGACCAATGCAAATTTCTCAAATTGAAATCAAAGCAAATGAATTATTGCTGCTTGGTGACTGATATACTGCTGATGGCATTATTCCACACCTACATTTTATTGGCATTTACTTCCTTACGGATGAAGATAAGAAGGATGCAGACTAAACAGCTTGAGATCTTGACTGCAGTGTGAAGTAATAAGGAAATAATTCTCCCAGGCTACCACCAACTTCAAAAACCCTGCTTGACTTGAGAGAAGGTAGTATTGGGACAATGAAGTGGGCATTCCCGATGGCATCTAACATTGAAGGGTCTCGGTCGGGTTTTTCTAGGACTATTGATAAATACAATGGGTCTCACGTGTCCAAAAAAGTGGTATACATTTATGGAACCCCCTAAGAAAAATCCTTGCTAGAATCAGTGTGCTAAGAAAACACATAAGGAATTCCCAACAAAGTATGTTTGCACTTTTTGAGGACCGGCATCAACCATTAATCTTGATTTGCTTGTTGTTCTTAAGCAATCCTAGAGATAAAGAACAAATAGAAATTGAATTTAACAGAATTTAAATTGGCCTGTAAGCAAGCTGATCACTCTGACCTCATCCTGCATGTGTTCTTGCTGATCAAGTGGCATAGAAACAAAACAAAATGTGACAAAATGCTAATGGGTCATGGAGATCAGTGTCCATTATGCTTGTCCTTACTGTTCCCTCTTCTCTGCTTCACTCCCTTATTCTCTCCCTTCCTCCTCTGGAATCTGTGGAATTCCACATAGGGTGTGAGTTCAAGAGAAGTAATAGCAAAACCATTAAACACCCTATTTTTTGTTTTAAAAGCTTTATTTATATTGCAGTAATACGAATCCAAAGATTGACTGCTATGGCAACCACAATAGGCAGTATGTCAGAAAAATACAGAGCACTGTGCACAGTGTACATTTTGCGATAATAAAGAAAAGTTATATCTTGGCAGGTAGTCAGGATATAGCCTAATTTTATCAATGTGTATCCCACCAATACGATTTAATTGATAGACTAGCTACTACTGTGGTGAGGCTGCCCTTCCTTCATGGTGACTCCTCCTGTCTCGTGAGTTCACAGCCCCGCCTCAACCCCCTCCCCCCAGTCTTCATTACCATTTCTTTCCCTCCCAGCAAGATACGTTCTCAGTGGGTCCCATATGTCACTAGGGTGTGATACCATTGGCAATAATGTACTGTATATGTCTGAGTTTGTGTTGTAGGATGCTAAGTCTGTTGGCCATTTGCTCATACTAGGGGATGTTTCTCTTTCCCGTGCTGTAGCTTCTCGCTGCTTACCCAAGAGTAGGGCCAGCCCAACAAATCTCCCACTGAGTTCAGGTAGTGACTTGAAATAGCCTAGCAACGCTGTTTTTGCGTCTGGATGCAGTGCTAGGCCCGCAGTATAATTTAGGGTTTGAAACCATCTACTTCAATGTTCAGCGATCACCCTACAGCCCCACCACAAGTGTAAGAAATCAGCCGCAAGAGCATTATTTATTTCACAGGCATCACTATCTCTCCCTCCAGACCCATACAGCCTTGCCGGTGTGTAGTAGACCTAGTGGAGACATTTTTAATGTAATAATCTATGTCTTCCGTTCATGGGGACTGCTATTGTGCTTTGACAACAGTATTCCCACTGTGTGTCTGTCAGTTGTGTACCTAACGCTTCAGACCAGTTGGCTCTGTATCGATTCGCCACCTTGGGCATGCCTCTCAGGGCTGTAGTGTACATTATAGTGATTATTTTTGTAGTCAGTGCACCGGTTGCCGCAAGGCTCAGCAATCTTCACTCTGCTGGTTCTTGGGGATAGGTGGGGAATGCCTCTTACTGCCGCGTGGAGTCTGATATAAAGAAATATTGCTAATCGGGTAGAGTGGCCTTTAATAAACATTCCTCAAAGGTAAGGACTCTCCCACCCACATATAAATCTCCCAGTGTCAGACTCTGTCGATGTTGTGGATGCTGTTGTGGATGCTGCAAAGTCAGTGGTTCACTCTTTGGTAAATACCAGGTGTAGTCTGGCACCCTATTCCCAATTTCCAAATCTTTGGACTCCCATCAGAAATGTATTCTCTAAAAATGTATTCCTGTCCTTCACTGCCTCCTTTATTATTTTATCGCCTTGTTGTAGCTTCTGTTGTACTTGACATGGTCTTCCTTAAAAAACAAGTGATGTGCTAGAAAAACTGACTGGTTCTTATTTTTCTTTGTATTAGTGTGATGCAAACCAGAGTCCCATGGCAAATTAAATAAAAAATACAATCTTATGAAAAATTAAATGTGTTTAATGTGCTTTATATATGTTGACTGTGAGCAGTGGCTAATTTTCCATTGTGGTCCTCTGTACACATCTTAATTTTGTATCTGAATCATTTGAACTAGTAAACTATTTTGCTTTTATATTATATATATATATTATATACAACATATACAGGTCGTTCTGTACAGACAGGTAAGTATAAGGGGGTTACAGCACTATACTTTTCCTGGCAGCTGTACATTTCAAGATATAGGTAGCCACAAAAAAGCAGATATCCACATTCTCCAATGAAGATAATAATATCAATGCGGTCTTTGTGGATCGAGTGTTATACTTTATAAAAATAGGCTTAAGGTATTTTACCCTAAGGAAATGGTAAAATTTACAGAAAAGTAAAAAGTGGCAACAGCTCTGGTGTGAAGTACTGTCGCACGGGCAGGGAGTCTCAGATCTGACTTTCTGGTTTGGGAACGCAACAAGATGGTGTACGATGCCCAATCTGACACGGGTTAATACTAATTGGTGAGATGGACGGGTCACGTTCACAAGGTAAGATTGAAGCCCCGGAGTTAGATTCAGATCCTTATAAAACTTCACGGTGGCTAGCTTACCATGCACTTTGTCTCGCTCTGCCTTTTTGAAGTTTAAAAACGTTAACTTAATTTATTTTTTGGGGATGACGACTGCCTGCTCTCAGTACAGGACTCAAGTCTGAGCATATCCATCCCACTCGGGGTGACAAATGCAAAAACAGTTGATGGACAGAATGCAGAACAATGTCATACATTCACCACAGTACAGAGATCTGTGCCTAAATCCCTCATTTGTTTGCTCACCATGTGTAGGAAGGTGGATTCTCCAGTATTAGGGGTGTCTTTCATAGATTCACATGCCTGAATCATTCCCCGTCGTCAGAGTAGGAGTCCCACGGTACATAAAAAGCAGTAAAATAGATCATTTGTACATAGCAAATAACAGCAAACCCAACCAGGAAGTAAAGTAGCCCCAGCTACAGCAAATAAAACTTCCACATTAGAGACTATCCAAGTCATTATGTATGACCAAACTGCAGCCAATCAGGCCACAGCTCCCACCAGAATGCTCTCCCCAGAGACCCAGGCTCTCAGATTTTTTACCGCACGTCGTGTGATAGGGAGTCTCTCTGAGCTCTGCTCAGTTTTTTCTCTACTTGTGAAAGATTTACTTTTGCTATGTCTAAATCAAAGTCCCTGTTCAGGGCCTGTGACTCTTGCGGAAAATCGAGGCTGTTTAAGGAGGATCCGCATACTCATTGCATCTACTGCCTGTACCCTGATCATCAGGCTAAGGAGTGCAAGATCTGTCGCACTTTCCCTCCTAAGACCCTCAGGGACAGAGAGGGTCGCCTGCTGCTGTGGCTTCAGCGAATTAAAGATAAGGGTGAACCACTATCTGAGGTAGGAAGTTTTGCCTCAGGGTCTTCTATGGGATCTAGAAAGAGGATGGCTGAGAGTAAGGTGACTACTCCTAAGGCTAAAGTGGCAAAGCAGGCCCAGCTCGCTGCAGATGCTGGTGAGCCTTCTACTTCTAAAAGTAAGAAATCATCTGAGAAATCTGTGAAGCCTACAGACTCTAAAAAGACTGCGTCTTTAGTGTCACCTCAGAGACCTGTGACTAAGGCACCAACTGCTCTGCCGTTTTCCTGTCAGGCAGCCTCTGCGATGACTTCTACTATGACTTTTTCCTCACCTAAACCGTCTATGGTGATGTCCTCAGCCTCCTCTCCAACTTATGTTCATGTCCAAATTCGTCCCATCTCGTCGACGAAGATTGTCACACCTCTCGACGAGCCGACGTCGACGAAGCTAAAACCAGCGTCGACAAAACCCTTGGCATCGTCGACAGCCTTACCGTCGACGAAGAAGACCTTGACGACGTCGACATCGTCGTCGACGAAGCTGCCGTCGACGATCCCATCGACGGCGAAGAAGACCCCGTCGGCGGACACGTCGACAAAGTCATCGTCGACGGCCTCGTCGACGAATAAGATAGTTTTGTCGACGATCCCGTTGACGAAGAAGGTAACACCGTCGACGGTTCCATCGTCGACGACGAAATCCGCCACGTCGACGAAAATTAAACAGCCACTGACGTCGACGGAGCAATTATCGTCGATGACTAAGAAAAAGGACTCGGATTTAACACCAAAGCTGTCAACTTGCACAGATCTTCAGGTTTGGCCAGCAAAGAGCACTGCCATACCACTACCTTCTCCAGCCACAACTGCGGCTCTATTGCAAAAGCGTTCATCACAGTCTACATCTATGTCGCCACTAAAAATGCCTGACAGGCTCTTGGATTCTGAGGAAGATGGATCTGGTGATGAGCTGTTTCAAGCAGCTGAGAGCCCATCTGACTTGCTAATTCAAAGAAAGGATCAAGAGGATGAGGAACTACAAGCGCCTAGGTTAGAGAATACACCAACGCCAGGGATGCAAATGCCTATGGAACTTTTCCAAAATTTGCAGTTTATGTTGAGCGATTATTATCGCCGTTTCCCGCCTTCGGAGTCAGGCGACTCTAGAATCGCTTCTCCACAGCCTTGAGTAACCCAGACTCCAGTGTCTACGGAGATAGAAGGAGCGGACCATGCCCGACCTTCAACACCGGTCCCCTACCACCAACAGGAGGATGAGAATACTGATGAGGAGACTCATGAAGAGGGTGAATTAGATAAATCGGACTCGTCGGAGTATGAGGATTATCAAGCGGACACACCTTCCCCTGAAGAACAACCAAAAGCTGAGTCACCACCGGTGGATATTGCGAATTTCCATAGGATTATGGACAAGGCTACTAAGAGATTTCTCATTTCCATGGAGGCTAAACAGGATGATTGTTTCCTGTACGATTTTAAGAGTCTGTCTCAGAGGCAAAGTTGGTCTATTCCTATTATAGACTTTATTTGGAAAGAAGGTCTAAAGATCATGGCCACGGCAAATTCATCACCTGCGGTTTTACCGCGAGTAGATAACAAGTATAGGGCGCCTGCCTCTTCACCTGCTTGTCTGATCGGTCAGGCAAAGACGGACTCAGTCATTGCGCAAGCAGCTCAGAAGAGAGCAAGGAACCCGTCATCTCAGATCTCGACTCCTACGGACAGGGACGGGAGGCGACTCGATACGATTGGCAAAAAGGTATCGACTATTGCAGCGACCACAGTTAGAGCTGCTAATTCGCTGGCGATTCTCGGCAGGTATGATAGACAGATGTGGTCCGACATATCGCCGTACATTCAAAGACTGACTGAACCGGACCGCACCGAAGCCACAAAAATTCTGCTAGAAGGGGAGTGTGCTTCGTCGGAGATCATTGATGCGGCAGTGGACGTAGCCGCCACAGGATTTAGACAATTGGCAGGAGCTGCAGTACTTAGAAGAGAGGGATGGTTGAAATCTACATCCTTTAGGCAGGAAGTGCAAGGCAAGGTACTAAATATGGCGTATGATGGCGAGTACCTCTTCGGCTCGCATGTGGACGAGGCTTTGCAAGCCATTAAGAAAGATACAGAAACTGCACGGTCATTGGGTACTCTGCAGTACCGTAAATCTTCCTTTCGTGGTGCTAAAGGAAGGGGTAACTTCTCAAATAGAGGAGGATATTACCAACAACGGTCATATACTAACAACCAGAACAACCAAAGGTACCAGCTATATAAACAACAACCTTACGGCCAAAGACGAAATAATTATTCACAGCCCGAGGAAAAACAACATATCGGGGCAGAGACAACGCTAACAAAAAGTGAGGAACTCATCCTGCCACCACTTTGCCCCAGCCAGAAACAAATTGGAGGAAGAATATCCCTACATTGCTCAGAATGGTCAAAAATTACCACAGACAGATGGGTCCTGGATGTGATTTCCAAGGGCCACATATTGGAATTTATAAAAACCCCTCCAAATTCAGCCCCAAAAGGACCGCCCCCAGCACATCTCAGGGAGCTGTTCATCCAAATCCATACGATGATTCGAAAAGGGGCAATCGAGAAAGTACCTCAACATCAGAGAGGAAAAGGATTTTACTCTCGTTTTTTCTTGATACGCAAGAAATCGGGGGAATGGCGCCCCATCCTCGATTTGCGTGCCCTCAACAAATACATCAAAAAATGAACGTTCAGAATGTTGTCACTCCAGGAGATCCTCCAGTTTCTGACGGAAGGGGACCACATGGCAACTCTCGACCTTCAGGATGCTTACTTCCACGTACCCATCTTCCCCAGGCACAGGAAGTTCCTCAGGTTCAGAGTGGCTGGCAGGGATTTCCAGTTCAAGGTGCTTCCCTTTGGACTACGCTCAGCCCGAGGGTATTCACAAAAGTGTTGGCACCTGTAGCGGCCCACTTACGGTTACAGGGTATTCAGATATACCCATATCTGGACGACTGCCTTATCAAGGCCAATTCCTACGCCACAGCAAGCAAACATGTCCAGAAATGCCTTTGCCTGCTTCAAAGTCTAGGTTTCTCAATAAACTTCAAGAAATCAGATCTGGTACCATCTCAACGGAAGTCTTTCCTAGGAGCAACGCTGGATTCCAAGCTCGCTCAAGTCGTCATTTCAAGCGAAAGGCAACAGAAGATTCAGGAGATGGCGAATGCACTCCTCAGAAGAGAGTGCGTTTCTGTTCGGAAATTCAAATCTTTCCTAGGGATGATCTCATCGTGCATCCTCCTCACTCCGAACTGTTGTCTGAGGATGAGGCCCTTACAAGAGGAACTCAGTCACCAATGGGTACAGGTATCAGGTTCTTTCGAGGATGTCATCACCTTAACGCCTCGAATAAAGAATGCAATCCTGTGGTGGAGTCAAGAATGCAACTTACAAGTGGGCTGTGCTTTCCTCGCAGAAGTCCCCAGATTCATTGTAACCACGGATGCCTCGCTAGAAGGTTGGGGCGCTCACCTTCAAGGGATGACGATCAGTGGAAAATGGGACAGACTGCAAAAAGAATGGCACATCAATTTATTGGAATTAAGGGCCATTTTCCTCGCCATCAAATCTTTTCAACCGATACTGGAAAACTCGTCCGTGTTGATTCGAACAGACAACACAACAAGCATGTTTTACAAGATCAGCCCGGTTGTCCCAGCAGGCTCAGGAGATCTGGAATTGGGCTCTGGATCACAACATCAACTTGTCAGCGGTGCATGTTCCATGAGTAGCCAATGTGCTAGCAGATTCCCTGAGCAGATCCAAGGGCAGCACTCACGAATGGGAACTGCATCAACCAGCACTGGATCAAATATTCCGGAGATGGGGTCGCCCCGATCTAGATCTTTTCGCAACCTACCAGAACAAGAAATGTACTCATTTTGCGAGCTGGATTCCCCACAAGGAATCTTGCGGGGACGCTCTGTCAATGAACTGGGAACGGCTATTTGCCTACGCCTTCCCCCCAATTCCATTAATTCCCAAGGTCATCAAGAAAATGAGAAGGCAACCGTGTCGAATAATTTTGATTGCTCCACGGTGGCCCCGACAATATTGGTTCACACAGCTTCTTCTCCTCTCAGAATGCGAACCAATCCAACTGCCTGAAATTCCGGATCTTCTGACACTTCAAGAAGGCAGGGTATATCATCCGGACCCTCATTCTCTGAAATTATCAGCTTGGCTCCTCAACACCATGAGTTTGCACACTTGAACATCCCACAAGACTGTCAAGAAGTCCTGGCCAATGCTAGAGCGCCTTCAACGAACAAAACTTACAGGCTTAAATGGAAGCGTTTTTGTACTTGGTGCAAAACTATGAATTTACATCCCATGTATGCTGAACCGGAAAGGATTTTACCCTTCTTTTTACACCTGGCCAAATCAGGATTGGCACACTCAACACTTAAAGTGTTTCTAGCGGCTATATCCCGATACCGTCAAGATGGTACAAATTCGCTATACTCCTCAAGAATAATCCAGCAATTCTTTAAGGGTTTATTTTGTATGTTTCCACCAGTACGTCGGCCACCTCCATCCTGGCATTTGAATATAGTACTAGCTCAGCTCATGCGCCATCCTTTTGAGCCGATTCATAAAGTTGATCTAAAGTTCATCACTTGGAAAGTCGCATTACTGCTGGCGTTAACATCAGCCAGAAGGGTTAGTGACATGCAGGCGTTCACGTCTAAACCACCTTTCTTGCAATTCACAAATGACTCTGTGATACTGCACACCAACCCGAAGTACATGCCCAAAGTACCATCGGATTTTCATTTGAATGAGCCAGTAATACTTAAGACGTTCTTTCCAAATCCGCAGACACCAGCTGAACGGACTTTACACTTGTTAGATATCAAGAGATGTCTTAAGTTTTATCTTTCAAGGACAGCTGCCATCAGGAAAACGGATCAGCTATTTGTTGCGCATGGCAGACCGAGACAAGGCTGTGCAGTGACAAAACAGACTATCGCTAGGTGGGTCTCTTCAACGATAGGGCTCTGCCATCAACAAGCAGGTAAACCCTTACAGACCTTACCTAGAGCTCATTCTACGAGAGCAGTCTCTTCTTCAACTGCTTTGTTTGCTGGGGTGCCTCTCCTGCACATCTGCAGAGCTGCAACATGGTCCAGCAGGCACACATTCACGAGGCATTACTGTCTGGATTCTTCAAGCGATACCGATGCCTCGGTGGGAAGAGCAGTCCTGCGTAATCTTTTTCAATAAGGTGAGCCTCTGCTATTCTCTCCCACCTCCTCTTGCTCTTTTGACGCCTGATTATGTTATTGCTTTTCATTATGTTCATGCATGGATACTGTGTACTTTGGCGTCCAAGAGCTATGTATTGTATTACTGCTAACTACTCTGATTCAGGCATGTGAATCTATGAAAGACACCCCTAATACTGGAGAAGAACAATAGTTACTTACCTGTAATCTGTGGTTCTCCAGTATTGGTGTCTTTCATAGATTCACATGCACCCACCCACCTCCCCTCAGAGTCTCACTCAGGCTATTTATATCTATACTTTTACTCTGGTACACTCCGGTGCTACAAAATCTGAGAGCCTGGGTCTCTGGGGAGAGCATTCTGGTGGGAGCTGTGGCCTGATTGGCTGCAGTTTGGTCATACATAATGACTTGGATAGTCTCTAATGTGGAAGTTTTATTTGCTGTAGCTGGGGCTACTTTACTTCCTGGTTGGGTTTGCTGTTATTTGCTATGTACAAATGATATATTTTACTGCTTTTTATGTACCGTGGGACTCCTACTCCGACGACGGGGAATGATTCAGGCATGTGAATCTATGAAAGACACCAATACTGGAGAACCACAGATTACAGGTAAGTAACTATTGTTCATCTGACTATATGGTTACCCCCACTTCTTGCCTGGTGTTTTGCTGGTTTTCGACTGAATAGCAGGGTCCCAGTCCAACGATCTGCTTTCTCTAAAAAATGGACTCCAGGTACATCTCAGATTGGTTACTGGGTCACCCTTGTGAGCCCCTGTATATGGTACCTTAGGTACCCAGGGCATAGGTGCCCTAGAGGCCTACCAGGGGCTGAAGCATGTATTGTGCCACCCCTGGGCAGCCTTCCAAAATGACACCACAGGTCTGCTCTTGCAGCCTGGGTAAGGTGGTGTAAGCACCCCTTACTTAGATATGGTATACCTATATCTACCTTTATATATCGACACATAATAACCTATACGTCACTCCTATGGCAGGCCTTGACAATCCTGAGGGCAGAGTGCTTGGTTTTGTGCGAGAGGGTGCCCTAGCATGAGCTGAGCCCCTCTGCAGCTTTCGGAACCATCTCCTTTTAGCTGTTCTGTGATATAGCCATACCATATACTCTTAAGTGCATTATAATCCTTACGGTTAATGTTAACTTTGGTTTGGCTTTGTCAAAACATGTCATGTAAGGTGTCAAACACTTTGGAATACTACCCCCCGCCAGTTCTGGCAGCGGGGGTAGCATTCCACCCTTCTAGAGGGAGAAGACCCCTAGTTACTGTTAAACCCGGTTAAAGTTAAACAGAGCCTCAGCATCACAAAATGGATGCTGCTGCCACATACACGAGTCTGCCCTCCTGCTGCTGGACGAAACTCCGGCAGGGGAGGCCGGGACAATAGGTTTCCTGTCCAGGGAGATGCCAGCACTTCCCCAGACAGGCGTTAGTGTATTGGGGCAGGGTGGGTTGCATTCAGTGAATGCTTTTCAGGCACTGCCTGGGGCACACAAGGTGCTCCATGCATTTCCCAGTTCAAAGCGGTTGCTGGGGCACTCCGCCCCAGCTCTGGCGCATAACTGGACAAAGGGAAAGGGTAGTAAACACCCCCTCCCCTAGGTGGGACCCTAGAGTTAGTCCAACCCCTAAACTTGCTATAGGAATAGGATCCCAGTCCCTAGGACTTTAGATTACCCTGGACGAAACTCTGCAACATATATCTTGTACCATCGACATTCCACATCCACTGGAAGACGGAAGAAATCTCCCTTGTGGTCAAGGAGTGACCACCCTGTTCAAACAGTCAACAAAAGCATCTTTGCAGGTCTGCATTTTTGAGGCTCCCGCCAGATCCCGAATAACCTGCGACACAGGACACAGACTTCCAGACATCTCTGATGCTGACCTGCGCTCGCAGCAAAGCTGAGACCTGTAGCGGACACGTGATTCGTGGGACCGGAACTCCTGGACATCCTGCATTTTTGCAACGTCACCTACTTCCTGAGGTATCCCGAAGTTGTGCATTGGAGTATTTGAAGCCCCTGCCCCGAGCACCTTTTGCACCGAAGCTCAGAGGCCTACACTCCACGAGTGTCCCGTAGGCCCGCTTTGTGCATTTCCGCTCGAGACCCCATCGCGGTTCCTAGTCCGTTGGCTAGAGAGCCCCCACGAAGGTCCATCTTTGATTTCTTGAGCTTTCCTGGTTGCTCCAGACGTGCTCTCACTCCTCTCCAGAGGAGGAGTCCCCCAGACCTTGCTGGTCTGAACCGATGCCAATCTCGACATCTTGCGTGGGTTGCTGTTGCCAAGGCTTGTTGGATCCAATCTGGATTCTGACGCTGCAGCACTCGACATCCTTCGTGGGACAGCTCGAATCCAGCTCCTGGTCGTCGTCAACGCCTCCTAGTCCTCGTGGCTGAAGAGTCAAGCTTCACCTCTTTCACCTGAAAACACCAGACATCGGCTGGCATCTTCTCCTCGCCATCCTGGTCAATGGCTAGTGACCCAGACTCTGTCCCCTCTGCTTTCAGGTTCTTCACATCTCTGACCCACCCTTGGATCCACCCGGACACTTTTCCTCTGGTCGCCTGCAGCATTTCTTCGCAGCTCTCCATTGGAATCGATGACGAAACCCAACATCAAAAGACACCTATGCACCCGACTTCCGTGGGTGAGGTAACTAGAGTACTCCGGTGATCCCGTGGATATTGACTCTCGAAGTGTCTAAGTCTAAAAGGGTTCCATCGTAGTTCACCTCTAGGTGCCCTTAATCTTTAAACTTGTAACTTGTTTGTTCTCAATAGAAAGTCAGTGGTGATCCGAGGCTGTGTTTAGACACTGCACGCATTTCCCGTGGGCCTCCTGCATCTTAACCTTGGGTGGTTCTAGGTAGCCCCAGCGGTTCTACAGGCCCTAGGCCTGCTTTTTATCTCTCACATGGTTTTTATACCACTATTTTAGTATATGGTTTGTGAGGCCCCTAGGTCATAACGTATACTCTTATCTTATGCTAATTAAGTTACTTGTATTGTACTTTTACCTCTGACCTCATAAAGAGACCAGAGGGGTTGTGTTTAAATTAAATGCATATATATTTGATATATACCTTGTGTGGTGTACTTTCATTTGATCATTCAAGAGATTATAATTGGTCAAAGTAGATGCTTAACTTGCCTCTAAGTCTGCTCTCCACAGCTACCTCTAGGATAGCTTTCTATAAGGTTGACTTTACAATTTACCATCAATAAGGGTCGTTTGGACTGGTGCAAGGTGCCCACTAGAATAGTGGACATCATATACCAGGCCAACTTCTCACATTACCATGCCATTCCAATTTGAACCCAGCCATATGCAAATCAGTCTTGACCCGGTGCCCCATGGGAACAGTCCAGCCCGAACTGCCAAGCCAGGTCCTCCCTGGACTGGAAACAAGCATCCTAGGACCGGTTTCAGGCTTTCAGCCCTCTTCGGCCAGGATAGCTTGATTCCAGTGGCATGGAGAGCACGGGACTCGCGTCTGAGCATACCCGTCCCACTCGGGGTATCAAATGCAAATACAACAGTTGATGGACAGAATGCAGAACAATGTCATACATTCACCCCAGTACAGACATCTGGGCCTAAATCCATTTTTTTTGCTCACCATGCCATTCCAGTTTGAACACAGCCATATGCAAATCAGTCTTGACCCTGTGCCCCATGGGAACAGTCCTGCCTGAACTGCCAAGCCAGGTCCTCCCTGGACTGGAAACAAGCATCCTAGGACCGGTTTCGGGCTTTCAGCCCTCATCAGCCAGGATAGTTTGATTCCAGTGGCATGGAGAGCACAGGACTCACGTCTGAGCATACCCGTCCCACTCGGGGTATCAAATGCAAACACAACAGTTGATGGGCAGAATGCAGAACAATGTCATACATTCACCCCAGTACAGACATCTGGGCCTAAATCCATCGTTGTTTTGCTCACCATACCGTTCCAGTTTGAACCCAGCCTTATGCAAATCAGTCTTGACCCTGTGCCCCATGGGAACATTCCTGCCTGAACTGCCAAGCCAGGTCCTCCCTGGACTGGAAACGAGCATCCTAGGACCGGTTTCGGGCTTTCAGCCCTCATCAGCCAGGATAGCTTGATTCCAGTGGCATGGAGAGCACAGGACTCACATCTGAGTGTGCTCGATATAGGAACAGTGAATTTTTACATTCCTTGAAGGAAAACTTCAAGAAGGACTAAAGAAATGTCTAAAGCTGGTGATCAAAAACTGAGCATTGAATCTTCCCTCATTGGTGTTAAAAAGCTCATGTCTGTTGGCTCGTATTTCTCTATTATAATATGGCTAATAAGTAAATCCTTAAAGATTGTATAGCTCAGTTTATGGTACGTTTCTTAACTTGGCCATTCTGAGATGTCTCACTCTTTTGGAATCCCATAGAGCTGTAACCAGCCAAAAATCTGTAAACATTGTCTTAACAGTGATTTTAGAACAGAAGCCAATGTTCATGTAGTGTTGTATTACATCATATACCCGTGTCTCTCATACAGTCATTCTCCATTGAGTACATCTTGGCAGGCATCATATTTATCACTGATTCATACTGATTGTCTCCGGGAAGACGCGAGCTAGCTACGTATGCAAAAGTTATTGGTAGTTCTTTCGAGGAGTTTGCATTATCTCATCAACTTCTCATGATGCTAGTGGCGTAAGTGGCCCGGTTCGTATGAAAAGGGGCGAAATCAAGATACTTGACTATGCTAGCATGGCCAGAGTGCCCTTGCTGAGGAGAGTGAGGGCATTTACTGTCTTGGTTATTTCGTAAGTGACTTTATTTTGGGTTCTGGTGCCCTACTGCTTTAAATCATTAATTTAAAAAATACAGATTTTTCAAGAATACCTCTTCTTCAGGCAACACAGTAAAGTCACTACTTTTCTTCTTACTTGGATTGGGTATGTGCAAAATCTGCTGGGAATACGTTAATCGGCTGTTGGGACAAGAGATGGGAGACCGATTTGAAAGGAAATTGAAGGAGGCCTGCTACCTCCCTTAACCTTTAAAACTCTACAGCTTTTGCATTCTTGGGCGCTATGTTTTTAGTTCAGGCATTCCTCGTAGCTCACACATTAAAAATATATTGGCTTCTAGAAGCTTGCTGGAGGTAAAAAATAAAGTAAAAAGTAGGGAAACTTTTTCACCAACTGAGAGAGCTGTTAACATCACCTTTAATTAGGATCCCTCTATGTTGACATGAACTGTAAAGCCGCGCTCAAACCCAACTCTCGAATAAGCTTCAAATACATTCATTTCAGCTCCGTTATTGTTGTAGGTTAACGTAAGTCGCTGGGGATCTCTGTTTCAATTGAACTACTTAAAGATTCGATAGGGCAGTGGTTACGAGCGAGTATTAGCGTAGGTGGTAGGTGTCACTGTACCTCAAGCCATCTCGCACAGATGCCCCGAAAGAAAAATGCATAATGAATGTAACAGGAATATACACTTGGATGAAATGAGCACACAGCCGGGACCAAGAGGGAAAACTAGCCGCAACGAAATGGGCTAGGTGGAGAAGTGACAGGAGGTGGAAGGGTGTTGTGGAACGAAGGTACTGAGAGGTGGAAAGAAGTGAGTGGGCAAAGAGTAAGTCCCTCAGAAATGCACACCGAGGAAGGTTTTTTCCAGAATTACTTGATGCGGTGTACTCAGAAATCAGTGGGTCAAGCATTCATTATGCCGGGTGGTGTACCAGAAAATGACTGAGTCAAAATCTAAATGATGAAGACCACTTCTTTCCCTGAAGTTGCCTTAGGTTATTGCTTCAAAGGGCAGGTGGGGGCAGGAGTGTTCAGTTTTGTGGCTTGTAATCGCGGGTGCGTTTAAATGTTGCCTCTAATAGTAGCCAGTCGATTTTTTTTTTTTAGACGCACATGGCACAGAAAAGTATATACTAAAGGTGCAGGGCCCCCCAATTCAGTCCAAAAACTATGTATATCTGTGAGAAATGGGAGATTCAGGGGCCCCCTCAACACATTCTGCCAGAGTCATTGTATCATGCCATGCATGGTAGTGTAGTGTGGGTCAGCTGGGAGTATCATGCCATGCATGGTGGCGTAGTGTGGGTCAGCTGGGAGTATCATGCCATGCATGGTGGCGTAGTGTGGGTCAGCTGGGAGTATGATGCCATGCATGGTGGCGTAGTGTGGGTCAGCTGGGAGTATTATGCCATGCATGGTGGCGTAGTGTGGGTCATTAGTGCAACTTCAGAAAACCCTCTAGAACTGATGTACGTCACTTTCCTAACCTTTTAAATTTCAAGTCGAAGCATCTTGAGCTGCTTTTTTAGGGTGGGAAGAGAGCATGGAAGTGCATTGGGTCTTAAAAGAGCCCCCCCTCTGTAAGGCACACGCAGCGCTAACTTGGGAATAATTTGACTCTCTGTCACCCGATTATTACATGGTGCATGCTGGGAGCTGTAGGCTTGCATTTGACTACACTAAATCCCATTGGAGCAGAGTCAGCTGTTCTCCCGTGAAAGGGAGTGCCACAGTATTTCAAGAGGAGGGAACCGGAGCAAACTGTTTGAAAGGAGGCGTCTGATGAAGGCTGAGAGCTGAAATGCATTACGCTGATCTTCAAAGTGAATAAAAGCTTCCCAAAACTATCCCGCTATGTCCTCGTCCATTCACCTGTGAGTGGTTTTTCAACATATTATACCGCGCCTGCCAGAAGTGCGTTTAATGAAGACCCGTCCTACAAGAATCCTGGGAGCTTTTTGGCATGAACTGTAATGCATCAAGGTGTTGATTCTGCCCAGGACCACCGCGAAAATTGGCCCATTCCTGTGGCTGCTGTTAGTCGGTGGCCTGTGACTGCACGGGAAAGCAAGCTTACTATATCTTGTTTCACGGACCGTTTTGTCCCATGATCGTGGTTGGGGCGTTGGGGACCGGAGGGAAGCCCTAACACAGTGATATACACGGCGTGCACCTGCCACTACATGACCCCTCCTCTGTAAGGCACACGCCGCAGCGCTAACTTGGGCATAATTTGACTCTGCTGTCACCCGATTCTTACATGGTGCATGCTGGGAGCTGTAGTCTCGCATTTGACTACACTAAATCCCATTGGAGCAGAGTCAGCTGTTCTCCTGTGAAAGGGAGTGCCACAGTATTTCAAGAGGAGGGAACCGGAGCAAACCGTGTGAAAGGAGGCTTCTGAGGAAGGCTGACAGCTGAAATGCTTTACGCTGATCTTCAAAGTGAATAAAAGCTTCCCGAAACTATCCCCGCTGTGTCCTCGTCCATTCACCTGGGAGTGTTTTTTCTTCCTATATATATATATATATATATATATATTTTTTTCTTCAGTTTCACTAAGCATACTCAGTTTATGCAAATGCACTCCACTCCAAATATATTTACCACTTCCAGATTCAGTTGCAAAATAAAGGATTTATTTATTCCAGCATGATAAATTGAGTGATGGAAAAACCCAACGCGTTTCAGCGATCAACTCGCCTTGCTCCCGTGAGCAAGCCCAGGGCCGGCCCTAGGCATGTGCAAACTGTGCACCTGCACAGGGCCGCCAAACCCCAGGGGCCGCCATGACGAGGATTTGTGCCGGTGCTTTCCGGGGCTTGGCACCAGCACTTATTTATCAGGGCCGGGTCTAGACCAGCTTGCCACTGCCATCTCATATCAACAAACTGAGCGTGCATCAAAAATAAATTAAATCGACCGTGCACAAGATTCGCACTCTCACGTTGTTTCCCTTGAAGAGCTTTGTGTTGCCGGTGGCCGGGCCTCTGATTGGCTGGATTTGGTCATGTGTGGCTGCGGCAGGCGCAGCGGCTGCGTGCGTGCGTAACCTTTTTAAAATGACACAATGCCAGCCCGCCTTATGATCACGAAGCACACACGCACCGACAGTCCGCCACTATTATTTGCAGGAGCATGACGTGAAGTGTGCAGCACCAGCAGTCTCGGGTAGGAATTTCTTCAATGTCAAGTTTTACTGACAGACAACGTTTCAGAATAATAAAACAGACATATTTGCTAATTGCTGTAACAGATATGCCTTCTCAGCAGCAAAGTTTACCGAGGTCAATTTACTTAATGTTTTAGGCACATTTAAATGTATTCCGTGTACATGCTCTGTCCTTCCTCTCTCGCTCTTAAACTCTGGTACGTCTCCATGGACGTAAGAAAGGCCCCTGCAGACAGTGCAGCCCCGCAGTGCGGTGGGTATCAGGAGCTCCGGGGTGCCCCTAGACACAGTGTGATCACTGACTGGATTTGGGACCAGTTCGTTTTACAGTTATGCTCCTGCGCACATGTCCCACGATGTGCATCACAACAAAGATTCACATGAGCCATTAGTTACACATGGTGCACTGCAAGCTACGCGCCGGTGCGTGGTCTTCAGGGCGGGGCACAGGTTGTGACAATATTGTGTCAAGCTCGATGTAAACTGCACATGTGCGGGGGCGGTGGACCATAATTTGGCAGCAGTCTGTTCCCGCTACAGAAGCTGCAGGTCACAGGTGAGACAAGTGAAATAAACTAAGTCATCACGATATTACAATCACGTCTTGCGGTGAAGGTGCTGTATTTACAGACCCCAGGGTAGCGAGAATCGAGCCCCACAATTTCCTTATTGTTAATGCCCGCGCTCGTGGGTATGGATTGCTCCCAGCAAGCTTTCCGTTTACTAGCATACACGTGAAAATCTCTGCCACTTCTCAAATTTGGAGCCCAGTAAAAGAACACCTCGTTAGCGGCATCACTGCATTAACCACTGCTCGGGTTACAACACACCAGCTACTCTGTGGAAGTTCAGGTGTCCACCCAAAGAGCAAAAATGCTCGAGTTAGCTCAATTTGTAAAACGAAATCTAAAGCATCATATAGGTTAATCTACGCAGCCCTTCTTCCAACTCCATGTCCTGGCGCATGCAGGTTAGCAGTTTTAGAGGCCACTATGTCAGTCTGTGTTTATAGTTTTCGGTATTGGATTTATAATATTATGCGGACAGTTTGAAATCCTTCTCCAGCCCCTCTGTAAGGTAAATAGAGAAGCCTGCAGAAATATTTACATGCATACAACTAATTAAGCAGTCTGATGTTAAATGGGTGGTTAAATCTGCATGAGACGTAGTGGTTGATTGTGCATGAGGCATGGGTGTCAGTCATTGGAGGGTGGCAATTTCTGGTTTGAGGAAATGAATAGTCAGTTATTGTGTATTCAATTTTGTGTATTCAATTTTGAGCATCTGACTATGCACTTGTGTGTACTGTGCTCCACAAGCGCCCCGCCTCCTCTCCATTTGCTTTGTAGTCACTTGCAATGCATGACGTCTATTACAGCATTGCTTCCAGTATCTTAATTGCACCATAGCAGGCAGTTTTATCTTGAGCTAGAAATGCACATGTAAACTCCAACCCCAAGAATTATGATCCCGTTTTGGATAAGGTGTGTATAAATAAGGCAGATGTTCTTTGTTTTAACAAAGTTATGCAGTGTAACGATGGGACCTGCGTGGCATTGGGAAGCACATCTAGCGACGTGCAGAACAGAGTCAAAGATTATCCTGGAGTTAGGCATGGGGTATGCGAGGCACTCTGGATTGTATGTGGGACGGTTCTGGCTTGGAGAAGTGTGGTGGGGGCTTCAACCTTTAGACTGAAGACCATTGACAGAGCCAGTGTGCATTTTAGCATGGCAATATTAGAGGGTTAAGGAAGCCAGGTTAGGCCACATGAAAAACCGAGGCCTCAAGCTTCTGTACATGGCCTGAGCCTGGAGTGTAGGTTTTGGGGAGCACAGCCGCCAGCAACTTCAAATTAAAAGGGGGGGGGTCAGGAGGAGGTGGAAGGGTGATTCTCAGCCTGGATTTTTGAGAACAGTTAACAATGCCGAAAGATAATATGTAAAGCATCGTATTGTTATTTTTGATAGTGTCATGTTAGTATTTTACTTATTTTTTACTTATTTTGTGGAATCGCACAATTGCCCAGTGTGTTTGGTCAAAACTGGATGGAGCTTAAACAACGTTTCAGACGATTTTGTGTCCTGCTGTCCCTCAGTCGCATTCTAGGGACATCTGTGGCAATCGCAAATACTTTTCTAGGTGCACAATTAAACTGCGAAATTTGTGAAAAGAGATATGATTTAATCAATGTTTTAAAGTAAGGTTTGGGGTTCTCCCAAGATTGTTAGAGGCAAATTAGAATCAAACACTGCGTTTTGAAGCACTTTGCACCAGAAACATTGGTAACATCTAGATCAGACTGAAAGACAAAGTCAAGGAAGATTTATGGTATGCCCCAAGGGATTTTGAGAAAAAATATGTATCCAAAATACCACATTTCAAGGACCCTTAATCTAAAGCATTAATGAAAATGAATGATATTAAAGGTAGATCTGAAATACGTGCCTCTGTCTCTGTGCAGTGGCATAACATTTGTCCCCTGAGGGTGGCCTCCTCCGGCACTGTGCATGGGCGGCAGACCCATGGCTTGAGAGCTCCTGACTGAGTTAAGACTGTGGGCCCCACATGTACTTTGCAGGGGGGGGACCTCAAGCTACGTTACACCACTGTACGTCTCAGTATGTATCCTCCTTCTGAATGGGAGCCATCAATCATGGTCTTGTCAGAAAGAGAAGTTTCTAAAATCGTACTAGAATATTTCCATTTGAAGTATTTTGCATACTGGAGCAGTTCAAACTTGTTAAATAAGCTAATGTGCATTTTTTAATTGCTATCCTTTCTTTGCAATTGGAAGTGTTCTCTTCTTTAGTTTACTAATGATTGATTCAGGAACTGTTTTTTTTTAATTTGTGGACTCAGAGCTCTAAGCATTAACCAGAGTGTTATGGCAACACATTTGTGTGTTAGCTGGAGGTAACTTGTGGTACGATCAGTGCTGAATCTGCTCATGTGATAGCAGTTCTTGGTGGACTCAGGCACTCAATTTCGCTGACCAGGGCTAGTAATGTGTACCGAGTACACTACGCTGTGGTGCACGTTTGCGTAACATAGTTGACAATGTGCAAAATATAATCCCTCAAGGGAAATAATCATGCCTTACTTGTTTCCTAGATGTGAAGAAACAGAATGTTTGTAAATATTAATCACTGGAAGATGCTGTGATGGAATTAATGACTATCAGGCAGTGCAGAGGAATATGGCCAGAGAAACATATTTTGATTTGTGTGCCTACCTATCAGCTATTTTAGACGAACCACCAGTTGGCTGAGGCTATAGATTTGTGTGTGACAGTGTTTGGTGCTTAGAACGTTTACTAATGCCTGTGTGTTTGAAAATTATACAATGCAACATACTAAGGATGGGATTGATGTATTATACAGTATAAAATTGATGTCATATTGTTTTTTAACATGCATGATTCTGCCACTCCAGGAAATAGTTGCTCTTTCAAAGAGCATTCATTGCCAGAGAGAAAAGGCTGTGAAGACATTTGCTTTATCTAAATAAGCCTTCAATGTGGCATGATCCAAATTGTCCAGTTGGGAAGGCAATTTGAATGCTCTGTGGCATGCTGAAAGTCCAAGAGTTGTAGTATGTGTGCAGGTTTAAATTCCACGTGTGAGAAATAAGCAAAAAAGCAGTTGGATAATTGGTGCTGCTGATGCTTTGTTGAGAGGACCCTTATACTGAGGTTATGAATTCTGGAATGCATCTTGATTTGAAGATTCAGGATTCGAATCACCATTAATTTAGGAAAAATATTTCAGCTGGATAATCAAGAAATGTCTGGGGACTTCTAACATGGGAACATCGAGGTTCAAAGATGTTTCATCCAATATTTTGTTGACCAGGTGAATCTTAAGAAACACGGTGCATATAGAAAATATGTGCCTCTTTTGTAATCTGCCTGGTCTGTGATACAGAACTACATTTGGAAACTCCAGTTAAGTTCTATGTTTTTTACTATTTGAATTTTAATAAATGCACATATATTGCTACGGGGGAGTGAGTAATAGTAACAAGCACAATTGGTAAATTAATCGCTTTCACAGAATACTGAACTATTTACGATCCAAATGTTTTTGGCCACTGGAAGTGATAAATGGCTCATTCAAGTGCACTATATGATTTTATTTTCGCAGGGCGGGGAAACTCCTATCAAAAACTTACTTGAGCAAGGCTCACTTGCTGAAATTCAGATCCGGTATTACATCTGGCTTTCAGCAGTCCCAGTTGAGTTTCTGGGTGGAGCCAAAAGAAGTGGGAGAAGCCAGTGGAGAAGTGGGTGTGGCCTCCAACAAACATTTGAGCACCTGGACTTCATATTTTACAAATTAAGCACTGGGCGGCCCCCTGGCAGGGATTAGGAATATAGTGACAGGAGGCTTTTTGAAATAATATGTGGTCTGAGGTTGTATAAACGGCAGTAAGAAGGGCTGACGCTGTTGTCAGATGCTCTATGTTGTCCCATGTTTTGTTGCTCAGTTTGGCTGGTGATAGTATTAACCCCTTCGATGCTGATGACGAGCTCAGCTCGTCATCACCCACGGGTGGCGTGTGCTGATGACGAGCTGAGCTCGTCATGTATCGTGGTAATTTTAAAATTGCCGCACAGCGCAAAAATCGCCACAGCAGCGATGCGGTTAAAAGCGCAGATTGTTTGCATCCCTTGTAATTTCGTACTTGGGGCCCGATGTAGGTAAATCCCATTTACCGATTTAGAAATACCGAATCTTACCAATTCGGTATTTCAAAATCGGTAAATGGGATGTAGGTCCCAACATCTGGATTCGTTACCGAATCCTTAACAATTCTTTAATTACCGATTCGGTAAATACCGAATCGGTAATGCCCATTCATTCCTATGGGCTTTGAAGCCCATAGGAATGATTAGGCATTACCGATTCGGTATTTACCGAATCGGTAATTAAAGAATTCACAAGGGTGCAGGGGGTGTCACTTTGACACCCTCTAGCACCCCCAAAACGGGCATGTGTGCAATGTGGCACGCAGACATGCCCTAAGGGCACGTCTGTCTGTCACATGGCACATGTGTACATGCACAGATGTGCATGTACACAGGAATCGGTATTTTACCATGGATTTGTATTCCATGGTAAAATACCGATTCTGTAAGCCATGTGCCAAAGGTAAATTTTCTACCTACATTGCTTTTTCGGTAATTTTAACGATTCGGTAAATATTACCGAATCGGTAATTATTTTACCGATTCGGTACATATTACCGAATCGGTAAATATACCGATTCGGTAATGATACCGATTCGGTAAAATTACCGAAAATGTGCCCCTACATCTCGGTAGCCCTTTACCGATCGGAAACGGCCGAAAATCGGTATTTTCGGCCGATTCGGATCGGTAAAGGGCTACCTACATCGGGCCCTTGGTTCTTTAAAAGTCCGAGCAGGGTCCCACAGCGCGGGGGACCGTTCCACCGGGCTTTGGAGATTGCTGCCTGTCCCTGAACCCTTGCACAGCATGCCGCACTTTACTCATGGCCCCTGGAGGGGCTCTGACACCATAAAAGTCCGAGCACAGTCCTGCAGCGTGGGACGCGCCCGGACGAAGACCTGGGCGTCCTAGACCAGAATAGACTGGGCTGGGCCACGGACCTAATATAAGTAGGGGCCCCCTGAATTACATGCAGGGCAGACCAGCAGGGGAAAAACCTTATCTAAGATCAAGAAAAGGAAGTCTGCCCCATGTATTTAGATTAAAGGCTCTTATAGAGTCCAAAAATATTGTTCAATGAACACAACTTTGAGCTCACTTTCAATCAGGGCCATTCACTGAGAATTCGGACACAGGATACAAAAAGATATCATTTTATTTTTATAAGTATTTTTCTCAAAAGCATAATTGTACAAAATTGACAATATTTCAATCACATGGAATTCAATAAGACGCCCCAAGTCTCCCATTCATTCTTCATTCTTCATCACAGCAACATTCTACTAAGCTCTCATCACCCATTCCAACATTCGTATCCTATTCATACATTCCGTACACATCGTACACTAATACACTGGAGTTGTCCTGCGACATCCACTCAGCAACTCGCTGGGGAGAAAGATGGTGGTAATAGCAGGACAGAACGTAACCACGCCAACGCGCGTTTCAGTGCTAGGCCCGATCTGCGGCCGCACCTTCGTCAGGGCATGTATACGATGGGAAACAAGCAGGGGCAACAAGAAATCAGGAAAGCGGCCACTCTCATATAGGGGGGTCACATGAAAACAGTCTGGTACACTCTCGAGGATGATGTTAAGAAAAATCGCGTTGTTCTAGAGGGAAATGTTCCATCAGGCAGAAATGTTCATAAACAAGTCCCAAGGAATGGAGCCTTAACTGCATAGAATGCTAAAGGGCAGACGCAGCTGCGTAGGCGCGGTCTCCAATCGGAATGGAATATTTATAAAAATGTGTTTCTTTTGCCCTCCGGTAAATAAACAACAATCAAAAACACGGAGGGTTTGATGGATGTAACCTGTCAAGACCTCGGAGAGACGGTGCCCGGCATGCGGAAACGTCAGGGGATGGTGAATTTAGAGGTTCTCGGGGATGCCGATTTCTGGTTTGCTACACTGCCCTTCCGTCCGTTCAAAAACGCGGGTTCAGCTGTCATCTAAGAATCATATGTAATGGAAATTATGAGAAAGTGAATAATGCTAAAATATCTAATTACTTGGCTTAACTAGTGTCACCTTCCTGAGCTCCGCCCATCCGGACCCCCTCTTCCGGGGCCCCCACCTACGCTCCCTGCACAGGGCCACCATGAGCCTAGAGCCGGCCCTGGCAAGCCTAACTGACATTTCCTTCAACTAATCACAGCATAAAGTATGGAGCAGTGGGTCACTATACCCATTGGCTCCCTTCACTGAGAGACTGCACAAAGTCTTGTTGACATCCACTAAAAATAGCTCCTTTCTCTTTAGTGATAAATTTGCCTCCATGCGTGCTTTTTCATTTTAGTTATTTTATAAAGTAACTTTTATGTACTAGCTATTTATTTTGCCTGCAGTTTGGCTGCCCTTTTAGATGGTGATTTATTTTCTGTCTCATTGTTAAAGTTATAAAGTGTTTAGGTGATATCATAACATTAAAGCTTTCTGCCATTTGAGTGGTTGGCTAGCTGGTGATTTATTCTCGTCTCCTTTGCAAATAATATGCGAGGTATAAGTGAATAACTTCTGTATAAAAAAGTGAAACGGTCAACTCTGTGAATGTTTTTTTAATGAAAGCATATGGTGGCCGCGTGTATTTTTCTTTTTGTGGCACATTCTTGCAATACAAGATTAAATTAACCACCGCACCATTCTGCCAAGGTTAAACCTATCGACTTTGCAAATGTTTGTTTATTTTTTCTTCCATAATAACTATCGGATCTGTAAGTAGCAAATTGCTAAGACACGTTTTAACCAAGGTGGCAGGTTAAACATGATGTTCAGTGTGTGCTTATTGTTATTACATGATCAATAATTACAATTTTATTTTGCTCTGATTTTAGCTCTGTGATTTTTCTGTCATACTAACCTACATGCAAGTTCCATTTCTTTGAGACAAGGTATTTATATACCAATGCGTTTCTTTAAATACATATACAGTCATGTGCACGATGTACATCTTGCAAGGTTACGAGCAGTGAAATGAAGAACACGGACCGAAACAAACCTGAACAGTTCCATGACGCGAAACGTCTTCTATTAATTAGCAGCACCTGCTTTAATCTGTAAACCTAACGTTCTAGAAAGTGGGCCGCCGTCATCAAAGCCTCTTATGTAGGCCGAGTCCTCACCGCACACATCTTTTGTTATTGTTTATAGGATGATAATCGGATTGTAACTCCTTTCGCATCTAATGAGCCACTTGACCTACAGAAGGCCACACTCCTCGGGGGCATAGCTGACTCACCTATCACGAAATAACTGACCAAAGTGTGCCCCACGCACGGAGGTCCACGTAGGGGCGGCTCTAGGCTCATGGCGGCCCTAGGCAGGGAGCGTAGGTAGGGGGCCCGGAAGAGGGGGTCCGGGCGGGGTGGAGCGCAGAGGCCAGTGAAGAGGGGGGGGGGGGGGGGGTATAGGGTGTTTGGAAGTGGAACAGAGCCGGAGGCCGCCAAATCCATGCCAGGGGCCGCCACGCAAATATGTATCCATCCTCGGAGGATTATTATATTAAGGATATATATTGGTGTGGTGGCCCCTGGGGTTTGGTGGCCCTGTGCAGTTGCACAGCTTGCGCATGCCTAAGGCCGCCCCTGGTGCACGGTTATACGTAATGCGCTTTCTGATGAACAGGCGTTTCTTCTCGTGTGATTCCTTGTAGCATAATCGCGCAGAATTACCTGCGAGATTACGCTTGAATTTCGCAAGAAGAGAAATTCTGCGTTTAGCGCTATTTCTTATTGAAAAAAATTCCCCCTTGTGTCCAAATTGGAAGCAAGACTGGATTTTGTGCTAAGAAACGGTGCTAAATGCTGCAAAACATGAGCGCTCGTTAAATGTGATCTTGCGGTAGGATTTTTGCCTCCAAGTTGCTCTTAATTACTCAAACAGGCATAATAGCATGATTATTGGTAATTCTGTGTCAAAGAGTGATGAGGAATTTCCAAAATTATTCTGGCGTGATCGAAATTCTGCACAGATCTACTTTGGACCCCTCTGATCTAAACCAAACCGAGCAGAGGCACCTAGCCCCTGGGATAAGATATATTGCTACAGTATAATGCTCTGTGAATTTCAGAACCACTGAAGGATATTTTACAGCTTTTCGATTTATGAGGGACATCTTCCTTCTTATGCATTGTAATGCGAACCTTCTTATATGTGAAGTATTTATCAAAGTAACTGAGGCATGTAATGAGAATTAAAAAGGATGACTATCTTGAACAGTGAACTTTTTGGGGCTGAGGCTTGCGCTAATATCTTCAAAGCTATCAAATTTAATCCTGGGTCTGGGTCTTGAATTGGAATAAGCCCACCTCAATTCGGGGTTCCACATCATGGTTGGGGAGTGATTTTAATAATAAACTCGGCCGTTTACCCCAGCCTTATGAATCCTCTATTCTGAATACAGCCTGTGTGAGGGGTGTGTTTCTCAGCAGGGGACCCGAAGGCAAGGGCACTTTTGAATGTCATTAACCTCAATCATTGACTATATATTTGTTTTCAGGTCTCTCAGGAGGTGGATTGCATGTGAGGGCACTATTGTTACTGCCCTGAGTGACCACAATCCCTTGTGGTTAGGTCTTGATATTCCCAAGGGTAAAGGTCTTAATATTCCCAAGGGTAAAAGTAGGAAGGGTGGCATTCCTTCTTCTTCCTTCAATGTTAAGTCCATTGGCTCGGATAGGGTCCCTATGGGCATGTACAAATCTGCCCGGAATTGTGGGCTTCACTGCTTTGTAACTGCTTCTATGCCATTATTTGCGTTGGCATTCCAGACTCATGGCATACCCCCACCATTGTCCCTATTTCTAAAAAGGTGATCCACAGTCTCCTACTTATCGTCCATTATCCTTGGTGGACTATGCTGTACAAATTGTTGGGGGGGGGGGGTGTACTAGACTGCTTGCTGTCCTGGGTCACGGATTCAGACACCCTGTCGGAGGTATGGTATGGTTTTCGTGAGTGGCTGGGCACGGTGGAGCAATGCCTTAACCTCTTCGTTGCTCATGATGAGACCAGCTCGTCATGAGTCACAGTGGAGCTGTGCTCATGATGAGCTGGTCTCGTCATAATGGCTCCGCGCCGCCCCTCGCGCAAATGATCCCTGCGTGTGCGGGCGAATTAATCAGTGGGTGGGGTCGTGACGAGACCAGCTAGTCATGAGCACAGCTCCACTGTGACTCATGACGAGCTGGTCTCGTCACGAGCACCGCGGTGCCGCGCTCACCCCCCCTGCAACCCCTAAGCACCGCGGGGGGAATTACCCCCACAAGGAAGGGGTTAATTTAAACATCTGATTATTAGCAAGTATACCATGGCTAAGCAAGGCTCTATCTGCTTGGCCTTCATGGACTGATCTAGTGCCTTTGACAGTGTGGTTGGGTCCAAGCTGTGGGACATGTTGAATGAATGGGGGGGTCAATCCAGGGTTAGTCCAATTCCTGCGTGTATTACATTTCGATCTATCAGCATATGTCTGTTATAGTCCTGCAGGCAGGCAAGCACACCTCCAGCTTCCTGCTAGGGAAGGTCGTTCGCCAAGGGTGCGTATTGCCCCTTTTCTCTTCCTCGTGTACATTAACAACCTTGGGGTGTCTTTGTCCGCCTGTGTGGTACTGGGCAGGAAAAAAAACAGCATTAATTTATGCAAACTACATTGTCCTAATGGGAAGAACAGACATGAGTTTAAACACCCTCTTCCAGAAATATGTTGGCTTCAAGGAATCGTTGGGCCTAACCACCAATCAGTCGAAAAGTTACACCATGTTTTGTGGGCCCAAATCTGTGATGCAAAGAAGTGTCTGTCTCCAAGGTCGCCAGGTTGCCTCTTCTCAGAAGTTTTCTTACTTAGGGGTGGTCCTTGATACTAATGATAATTGGGGCCCTTGCAAGAGTAAAACAGCTCAAAGGTTTGCGAGTGCTGTGGGTTTTATCTACAGCCTAGCCTTCCACATTGGTAAAAAGCCCATAGCCCCCTTGTTGGAAGTATTCAGGAGCAAATGTCTCCCCATTCTCACTGATGGGGCTGGCATCTGGGGCTATTCAAACATCTCTGCCCTCCAGACAGAAGAGAACAGGGCCCCGCATCTCCTTTTAGGTGTACTACCAGCATGCGCCTCTCATATTGTCCATCAGTAGCGTGGCGTTGGGTTTGCCGAAGATCTTATTAAATTGGCCCCTCCTGGTACTTTGGTGTGCCATCTGAGCAAAACTGCACAGGTTTGAGCCAGAATGTGATCCGGGACTGCCTTGCCTTCGATCGAGGCCTAGCCACTATCTGGTTGTCTTGTATTGAACAGGAAATGTCCGATTTGGGGAGACCCAAGCTTTTCTCCTCCCCTAGCTGTAAATCTAGGGATAACTCAACTTGAGTTAAGAAAGCGTTCCTAAGCCGGAACATATTGCGTAGAAAGGAAACAGAAATAGCAAAAAAATTCTATTAGAGAGTATGTTAATCTGCAATCCTCCTCCCTCATGGAACACTATCTGTCTTGGATGGATTCCACCTTGGATAGACTTTTGTTAACCAGGTTTAGGTTGGGTATAGTAAGGTGGCACTTAGGTTTACCGCTGGGCATACTTAATTGCACTTCCGTGCTAATCTGTCCCTACGAGGAGTCCTCTCCCCGAAGTCTGCTTCATTTTACCTTCTTTTGCAATTACTATAGGACCTACTCAAAAATGTTTTTAGTCCACTAATCAGAGCCTGTGGCATCAGAAGATGTGCAGAGGCTCTGTTGTATCTGCAAACTACCTTTTGTTGTTCCGTCTATTCCTTTTTATAATGCACACTTAGCAGGAGAAAACAAATGGCTTTTTAATTGAATTTAATCGCGTACTGCTGTTATTTTGCACATGTTTTTATTCTCAGTGCTTTAACATGCATTTAACTTTTTAACCAATGACTGACCGAAATTTGTATTGGTTGTAAGGATACTTTGTATGTATGGACTGTGTTTTTATGGCGGCGTTTCACTGCCGAAATAAAGTTTTTCGATTTGAATCTTAATAAGTTGTTGGAGTGGAAGACTCAGCCTGGCATGGTGGTATTTCTGTTTGTAGGCTGTGTATTACTTGGTGCAGAATATGTATGATATATTTAGCATTAGTGCGTCAAGTATAGCAACATTTTTTTTTGCTGGAAATTTAAAAAAAACCTGACGGTTCACATCTTTTATCTACGGGAATGTCAATTATATACATCTAGGGTATACCCAATGGGTAGCTGCACTCTTTACAATTGGCAAATAGTACGATTCAGAACCCGAATTATTATATTATGGTATTAGATATTGTATACAGTGAACTCTTAATTTAATGTGATGGCATGAGTTTCATTGCAAGGCTTTTTATTTGTGGGAAGAACTAGTGATGTTAAAGAGTTGAAACCAAGAATCACTAATAGTTTATTAACTGTTACTTGTCAAATTATGATTCTAGCATGCACAAAAGTAATTTTTCCTCATGGTTTGGCTTCTTGTTTTAGTATGAAGGAAGACTGTGGCCCACAGTGCTGGCCGACATCTGGCATGATCGCTTCATTGATCATTTCATTCAAGTCAAGCTCCTTTTGAATTCTCCATCTTATCAGGTAATCATCGTTTGTCTTCTATTGGTTTCCTGTAAGTAGTATTGTGGTATGGATACATTTTTCAGGCCTAATTGTTTGTAATTAAAGTATTACAAATATTTGTTGTCTAGCAAAAGATTAACAGTGTGCATACATATCTTTGTCAGATTCATTTCAGTAATGACATGTAAAAAGCAGACTTTCCTACTCTGTCCTAGAACTTTTCCTCCTCAAGCCATTTCTTTGTAGAACATAATTATGAATTATTTCAACTCCAGAAATCCTATAGGATGATGTCACAATAATTGTATGAGGTCATCAATGATGTAATTTACCATGTCATGTGTGATGTAATATTTGAAGTCATAAGCAGTGCATGGGATAGCTACTACACTTGGAAAACATTGATTTGTTATATAGGACGTCACCCGAGGTATAGCCCAAACAAAGTTTCCCCTACGCAGAGAGACCGTATTGTCTGTCAATTGGCCAGTGCATTCAAAATGGCAAGCAGACTGTTGCCTTTTTCTCCAGGCAGCTGAAGTGTGCAAGAAATGAGGTCAAGGACTGGCTTGTCCAACCAGCGTGTGTAATAAACACATGCCATGTCAGTACTTTAACATAAAAGGCCATTTATTAGGACAGGGTTGCAAACTTTAATTAAACCTTATTAACATTTGACAGTAACATCAAATCTTCTCAAAAACAACCCATTCCTCCCCAAACCATTCACACAATTTTTAATTCCAAAAGCCCTCACGCCTTGCTTCATTCTTCCCAATTCCACTCACTGACCTCCTACCATATACCCAGTCACTCCTTCACTTATCCAACCAAACATCCTCTAGTTAAACTCTTTGCCCTGATCGATGCATCCCACTCACCATCTTTTCTCTTGTGCTCCCTTCCTCCTCCTCGAGGGGTCAATATGCCTGAAAGTGACTTGCCATCCCGCAAATTCCCGACAACCAGAAAAACCTCATAGGGGGTTTACTGCCCCCCCTCCACGTGCACGGTTAGCAATTTATTGATAAGTTCTGCTGCACCAGATTTTTTTGTTCCACTATTTTCTCACCATGTCCCTTAACTCCATTGTGTAATATGCATTCCCCAATTGTGTAAGATGCACCCCATTGTCCCGGAAAAGGCACTGCTTCCCCTCCTTAATGCGGCCATGTAATATTACTTTGATGTCCTTTGCTATGCAGAATACCCTCATGGCCCCGTTGACCTTCTTTCAAGCTTTATCGATCACTGCTTCAAAGCCCCCTCCAATCTCTACACGTCATAAATTCAGTCCAAACCAAGCATGTGCCCTAAAAATGAGCCTTGTTCGCCTCTAAGTACCCCTGCATGTGTTGAAGCAGCGTCAAACCTGATAACTGAACAAGATCATTCTCACCCAGATGAATAAGGAGCATGTCCGGGCAACCCCTCTGCGGTACCAGCTTTGTCAACCACAGGAACAAGCTAACCCATTGCATACCCCCCCCCCCCTTTACCCTATCATAGCACCTGGTGTCTGCTGCTGTGCAGTCCCAGATTTTGTCCATGCACTTGCTGGTCCACATACTTTGCCACCCAATGTACAAAGGAATGCCCCACAATTCATGTCACCGTCTTAGTCCCTGGACCGCTCACACACCCTGCAGTAGAAAAAGAAAAAAGGCAATTAGCACTGGTGACACTCTCCAAAACCCAATCCCCCACAAAGAAACCCAAGCACTTCCGCACATATCGCATACAGCACCTTGACTTCCATTTTCCAATCTGTTGGATCTGACCCAAGACCACTCCAAACACGCAGCTGCAGTTGCCTCCCCAATCCTAAATGAAAGTGCCTCAAATCTGGCCAGATGCTTTCCCAACCTGCACAACGCATGTGCAACATGCTAACAATGGAAAGCAGTAACCCTACTACCCCTTTCATGATAAAACAGCCGGCTGCCACTGACTGCTCGACTCCTTGAACCTATGCCATTCCCACACGGTACAAACCTTAACTTTGCTCAGTCATACCCACTTTCCTCTACCCGTTTGATCCATCTTAAATCGTCACAGCCAAATGTCCATTCGCCCATGATCCAGATGCACCTCCTCATGCAGCACTCCCATCTCCCAAGCAGACCCCAAAAGCTCAGATGCACAAAACATGCCAAAAAACATCCAGCTCATGCATAACTGGAAAACAGACACCCCAAAACGATCGTAACAACACACTAGCAAAACCGCCAACAAATCTTCCAACAGCTCAAATGTTATCACATCCTGCACTGCCTCACCCTTCCAGAACTCGGCCCAATATCTCGTCCCGGGCTGGGTTGAAACCCCCGAATAATTTGCCATAGCATGTAACTCCTGCTAACTTGCCCACCATGGTTGTGGACGACACACCTTTGTTAATGCAAAACAAAATGTAATACGCTCCCTTCAGTTTCATGGTGATCCTGCATCAATTCCTCTGTTGATTTTCCCTCAAATTTCCCAAACTCGCTCCATGCCAGATGGTAGCTCCTTCTGGTGGACTCAGCCTGCAACCTCACAACCAGACCCACTACTTCCACTCGCCCCAAGCCCAAATGTCTGCAGGCAAAGGTGTCTTGACCTCTCTTGCTCCTGGCGCCAGGCTGCGAATGTGATGCCACTGCAAACGAGATTGAGTCTGCTATATCATTGTTGGCACCATGTACATACTTTGGCGTGAAAAAAAAAATTCTACCGCAAACAAAACAGCATGAATCTGCGCAGCAACCTCCGCAATCTCAAGTCTCTCGTCACCGTCATGTTGTCCACATTGAACAACACCATCCTGTTTGCCAATTCACCGTCCCACACTGACAAAGCCCCCAACAATGGGAAGAACTCCAGAAAAGTGATGTTGCGTCCTTGAATCAACCAGTGTGCCTGACTTCTGCTGCACACCACCTCCCATCCCACTATAGACCACCACTCTGAGCTCCTGCCGCATCCGAAAAAATCTGGACCTACTTAACAGTGTGATCATCCAAAAAACACATATACACTTGATTGAATCCTTCCAAGAAGGTTTTCCATATGCAAAGATCAGTCCTGACAGCCAAAGAAATCCACACTCTGTGATAAGGCAACACCGTCCCTGACATAGCCCTACCCCGTTGTCTGCAAAAAGTCCGACCTGCCCTCACCACTCTGCCGACTAAATCCAAAAACCTAAGCAGCTTCTGCTCCTCCAGCAACTCGATTTATCCTTTTACTGTTCACATCCGACAGGAAACCCTTGCTCTCCTGCACCTTCGCCTACGACAGCCTCACCACCAATTGCACAGTGTCCAACTCAGTGCCCAGAAACGTCAAGATCTTGCTAGGTACCCCCCATTTTCTTCTTGGCGAAGGGCACCCGAAAAACACAGCCAGATATTCAAAATGCTGAAGCACCTTAAAGCAATCCTCCGAGGCCTTCCTGCTAAAAAACTAAAAATTATCCAAGTAGTGAGACACTTCCGAATGGCCACTCGACTTGGTGAAAACCCATTGCAAGAATGTGCTAAACGTCTCAATGCACACAAAATAGCACAACCCATGGGCAACACCGTGTCCACATAAATGCCACCCCCAGATCCTAGTCATCGCACAGCTCACCTTCCTTATTGCTGCCATTGTCATAGTCCAGAACCAGCTCATCCTCTCCATCATCACACACAGTCCGGCACCCCTTTCCACCACTCGTCTTTGCAAGCACATCCCTGTCTGGCATGAACTGTTTCTCTAGGCGAGCTCTGGGAGCGTGAGCCCTCAGCGTACGGAGGGCTGCCACGGACCACCCCACTTCTTCTGGCCAGCATCCACGGGCTGTCATGCTCTCCGTTAGCATCTCCAGTCTGCCAGGCTCACCCACTGCCTTGCTGCTCCATCCCCCACCAGTCCCACACACCACCGGGCCCTCGAGCCGTACCAGCTCCTTGAAAACGTGTTCTTTGTTCTTGCCCTTCTGGCACCCAAAGCCAGCGCCCAGACGGTTGACCCCCGTGACCTTTCACACCTGCCTCTGAAGCTTGGCACCCCCTCCGCAGGACCTGCGCGCAGCGAGGCCTCCCTGACCCTGTACATGCGCTCCCAACGCTCCTCGGTCTACTGAATGAACAGGCGTTGTTTTTTAATGCGCACCGCAAAGTTCACCCCTTACCATTTGCTGGCAGGGGCAAGCCCAGATCGCCCCCCCCCCCCCGTCTACCCGCATTGGGTCATCCCTACCACCAGCAACAGCCTTGTTTGTAATGGCCGTTGACCGCAGCCTCAGCCAGCTTATGTCTCTTCATGGCAGGGCCTTTTGACCCAGCCACTACTATGTACTAGGCCCAGGGACAAGGCTGACCGAGAGGTCCAGGGCCCTTTTGTCCCTGTGGGGGTCATCAACCTTCCAGGAGCACTCCTCTTTGCTGCGCGTAGGTTTGGCATTTTAATGGTTTTCGCCACCTTTGCCCTCTCCTGGAGCCAACGGCTTCTCAGCAATGCCCTGTAACCGAGCGGGGATCCTGCAGGGCCTCCCGGCCTTCTTGGACATGGGTGCAGCGCAATGCGCACTCTGCCCGCCCTAGCCCTCTTAACGCTCTCCCGTGAGGACAAGCAGGCAACCACAGGTGCGCTGCATACCAACCCAACCCAGACCTGGTCAAGCACGCCAGACCTGAGAAGTTCAGCCCTGCCCTGCACCCAGTGTGTGCAGAGCGGCCCGCACACCCTCATTATCTGGTTCAGCCACATCTCTAGAAAGAGGCCTCATTTACACTGGGCTCACTCCTTCCTTCGCTATTGCTAACCCTCCCGTGGTGCTTAGGAGTCAGGAAGAGGCTGGACATGCCCTTCCACACCCCTTTATACTATCCTACATTCCCAGCCCCTTCCCCTTAGCCAAGACTAACCTAACCTAACCTACCCTACCCTCTCCTGCCCTGTGCCTGTTATGCACGAAGCACCGTGGAGGAAGCCTGGTCTACGACTGCCACTTCCACCGGGGGCATCCATTGGAATAGAAGAGAACAGTTATGGCTGGAAGCTGTAGCTCCATCCGCACATGCAAATGTATTTATGGCTTTATTGCAATGGTAAGTTATAGGACATAGTAGTATCCGCCAAGGTTTACCACCAGTCCCTTAAATAGGCGTCCAAGATTTGATACAAGATAGACCAGCCTCTGATAAAATACAAATTGAACTATAAAATATGAGCCACAGAGATTGTGTGTTTAGATGGGAAGTGGAATGGATATTAGCTGTTGGTGTGAAAGACCGTGTCTAGTTATTACATTTTATACCGTATGATCATTGTTGGTCATCCTGTACTGAAAGGACATATTAGGTTCCCTTTATTACCCAGCAACTTTGAAAGAAAGTTCTCCCTCGAAAATCTTCTTTAAAATTGAATCGAGAGAAGTTCTTCTCTGGATTTATCTAAAAACAAGTTTGCATGTTTCGTTCTCTGCGGCGCTAGAAACATTCTTATGGACTGCCACAAAACGATTAAAAAGTCTTCAGCGCTATCGACCTGGATGACAATGTGTCACGAGTCTCGCTGCCACACTGTCGACCTTGCTGAGTGTCTCCGTAACCTCTTTTCTTTCGCAAGAATATGAGCTTGATGTGCAACTCAACATACTGACTAAAGCTGCTGTTTAACCCGGAAGCATTAAAGCAATTTTCCTTGCAGGAACTGCCCCTTACTAAGCCAGGCTGGATTCTAGCTACTGCTCGACGCGCAGGTGTGTTCACCGTTCTGCAGTCAGGGCTCCAGCCATCTTTCTGCACGAGTGTCAGATGCATTAACTGATGTAGTTCACCCTCATCTTGTTTGTAAATTAATGATAACTCTTTAATGTGCTGATCGTGACCCATGAAAGCATCATTCAAATTCAGTTTAGAAATATGTTCATATATAAGATCGGGCGTAATATTGGTCGTTTGTTTTTTTAGGGCCATTACAAATATAAGAATATCTATCCCCTTTTCGTCAAAATATTTTATTACCTAGTAAAGAATTCTAACAGCCTATAAATGTCAAATTAAATGTGTGCACTTTAAGTGTTTTGTTGAGACAAATAACGTCTAAATCGTAGAGCAAACTGGTATTGTAAAATGAAGATGAAGAGATTCTGCTCTAAGCTACTCTTATTTTGAAATAAAGACGAGCAAGTTTAAACAAGCATTAGCAGGGCCAACTCGGCTTGGCCTTGACAAATAAAGTGGACTATTTTCTAATCGGGTATACACATGTACAAGAGCAAAATTCTGGCATTCACGGTGAAAAAAACCCTATGCCTGTAGATAGCTGACCCAATGACAATGTTCGTTAAGATTTTTTGGGGTAAAAAAGAGGCTGGCGAGGTAGCCAAAGTGATCTACAGGTCAGACCTTTTTTTTTTCAACTTGGTTGCATAGATGTAGTTAATAAATGGATGTCTGCTTATTGAAACTGCACTTCCTTTGCAAATGAACAGTATCTATAATTTATTTGTTTCCTCAATGCTAGAGCTGGCCTATTTGTTGTTTGAATGCATGGTAAAGCATCTTTTAGCCTTGGATTAGGGAATGCTCTGATCCGCAACATGCACAACATAGGCCCGTCTCTCCACGAGAGCCTGCTCGCATGCATTAAGATGGCAAAACATCTTCCTGCCACTCAACTATTGTAGAGGTTTGTACGAATGATACATAGGCAACAGCTCTCCTTCGCACTGAAGAACTCTTTTCATGCGCTGTCAAATATATATTATTCAATACTGTTGGGTTGCCAGCATCAGTTGTCAAAACAGCTGCTCACATATGGCTGCACTTTCCGAGCTTCATCTGCAAAGAGTGAAAGTCCATTTGGCTTCGGGACTGACAAATGAGGCTCTAAATATTTTATATGGATGTATCCATTTACATAACTCTCCTTACTTCAAACATCATCTGGAGTCGCGTACGGAAAGGAAGAGCCCTGGAGAGTCTACTGCCCGATGGACATATAAAAGTGGCTTCCTATAGGTACAGTGGATATATTTATAATATGTTAATAGTCTTGAAAAAAATATAGAAGTCATATGATCTGTGTCTGCCATGTAGGGAAAAAGGCATCACTTTCGCTGCACAGTGGGGGGAGGGTCATGTATCACAAAAGGCATAGCCTCGAGTCAGCTAGCCTTTCTCTTCCCTCACTTGTGTGTGAAATGGAGTAGGATCTCACAAGGCCTGCTGACACATATTCTGTTAGTATAATAATCCATTTAGGAAATTGATACAGTCATCCTGCTGACTGCAAAATATTCACAGTGACCAGTTTTAGCCTTTAGATGGGGGTTGTTGGGACGGAAAAGTCCCCTGCATGGTAAAGATGTGTACCCCTGCCCGAGTGCCCAACTGTATCATTGTCTGGATCCCTAATGCGGATTTCTTTTTTGTCGTAGGCAACACGGATCAAGTGTATGTGCCATGGTATAGGGCTGTCACATGGATTGCAGTCTTGTTGGACCGGGAGGGTCACCCAAAGAGCTATCCTCATAGCAGTGGAAGGCTACTGCCTTCACCAGGTGTTAAACAGCATAAGCACAGTGGTGGCAGCATAGCGTGTGATGATCAGTATTAGTGACCAGGTCCTTTCTACCCTGAGTCGTTGGAGTGAGGCCTACTGGGTCACTCACCTTTTTAAAGGTTCTGCTGCTGTGTGTTTGACTCACTCTTGCCCTACATCAGTTTGATTTAGAAGTGTCTGCATAGAGAAAACGTGCTGACATACACTACACCAAGGGTGCAGTGTGTAACAGTGTGCACATGGTAAATGTGTGTGCGTTGACAGAGGGTGCCTAAAGTCACATACTCTGGCGCAGTATAGAGAGGCTTGAGTATTAAACGGTGTGGGCCGACTTGAGTGTGGGTGCTGCATGTGGAAATGCTGGTGGGAGCGTGGCACATGGGCACAGCAATACTAGACAGTGGAGTGTGCTGTGAATGTATGATGAGTCCAGAGCTTCCTGCACTGATACATTACAAGGAGGGCCTTGGGTGCCATTTTGGGAAGCCCCGGCCTGCCTCATGAAAACATGAGTAGCAGAGGAATCTTCCCCAGACAGGATTGTATATTGCTGCATTCCTGTAAGCTGGGTGGGATAAGCACTGGGTGAGGGGGAGCAAGGCTGTGCATTTCAAAGGGGTCTTTGGGACAGATCTCAAGGAAAGGGCCTTGACACATTTCAGGAAGAGGGAGATGAGGTTTATAAGGGAATCATAAAGGGTAGGGCTGAGGCCCGGGATTAACCTTTGATGCACAGATCACTGTGGCTGACATCCAGGTGTAAACTCTGGTCAGTCCTATGAATCTTGTTGTGGGTTAATCTGTTTCGGAGTCCTGCCTGCTACGACAGACATCTTTCAGAAGGAAGGATAAAGGGGAGAGATTTCCATATGAAAGAAGCAGAACCCCTACATAAAATGACAAAGGTCCAGACCCTAAGTCACATTTTGTGTCTGGAAAAGAACTATAAGTAGGGGAATCTGAGACCCCATACTTTGTTCTCTCCAGAGCAGCCAGCCAGGTTGCATGAAGAGAAGCTCTGCAAGACTTCTGCCTGTGACCCTGACTAGGGGCATAGCCTGCTAACTTCCTGCTGTGAGAGGGAACATCACCCAGGGAAACCAAGATCACCTGCCCTGGAGTTTAGAGCTCCAGTACTTGCCTGCTCGCCATGACAGTGTGCCCCTGAGGGAGAGGAACGTGTTGGAGGGAGCGAGATCCAAAAGGAAGCCCAGGTGAGATGGGCACCTGAGTGAGGTGTGAGGAGGTGTGCTGCATCAATTGGGCCATTGCCTGTGTGCCATATTGTGACATTTGGCAACCCCAAATGCAAAGAGGGGCAGCTGTGCACCAAGGACCCATTGTGCAATGGCCCGTGTGCCGCTTTGTAAATTTTAGGGATCCCTTATGCCAGGAGGGGCTGCTGTGCACAAAGGACAGTGCTGTATCAATTGGGCTGTTGCCAGTGTGCAGTGTTGTAGAAGTTAACAACCCTGTGGGCCAGAAGGGGCCTCTTTGTGCCATGAAACTGTGTCACATCAATCGGGCTGTCCCCCTGTACAGGAAATTGCTGTAACCCCTGTGTCTGAAGGGTCCATGAAGGAGGCAACCTGAGTCCAGCGCGAACGGACAGTGAGGTTCGTTAGAGTGACCCCGTATGCCAGGAGGGGGCCACTCGAAGCACTGAGGTCGGACACCTGGGTCGTTGCCCATGATCCAAATTGCTGCTACAACCAAGTCGAGGGAGACTTTGTATCCGAGGAGGCCTGCCGGAGCAAGGTGCCTACCCCCTCCCTGAGTGAGGAAGAACAAGATGGAGCCAAAGCAAATCCGATCGTCAGGAGGCTGGTGAGCACGGCTCAGGAGAGAGAGCTAGCTCCTGTCAGGAGCTGCAGATGTGAACGTGTGCAATCTGACTTTGCCATTCTAGGCCAGAACTGCACTGCATCGCTGCCAGGGTTCATACTGTTTGAGCTGGTAAGCTAAGAACTGGGCCTACTAGGCCGCGGGGGTTATACCGCTTTTAGTTTTTGCAGCCTTACTTGAACTGTAAGTGATTAAACCCTATTGACCTAGTCCAAGAAGGAAAACCCTTTGTACAGGGCCTAATAGTTTTCACTCCCTGGATGTTGCTGCATGTGCGTGGGGAATAACAACACACCCGTTACATGAGAACTTGGTAGCCTGGGTGGGTGGCGTGACAACTAGTATGGTGCCTACTTCTAGGGGGGTTGTTTCTGCTTATTGAATGTCTTTACCTTTGCATGCGTAGAATTAGAATTAAAATACTACTTGTGTACAAAATAAGTATTTGACTGGCGATTGATTTATTGTGTGCACGTTGTTATGAGTCGTGTTCACTGATCTGTATCTACACTTCACTCTGAGATGAGTTGAAGTCCCCAAAATTGAGCGCTGGTGCCCACTACCAGCAACCACCAGAACCAATTAAGCCCTGGCATGAAGTAACCAATGAAATGTCACCCCTTCCAGTCAAGACCATTGCACTCCCCATCAATGTATCGATTGTTCATATTACATTGTGGTTTGCAATGTTAATAAGAGGCTAGAGAAATCTCGATTTCAATCTATAGGTTTTTGTCTTGATTATTTTCATCCTTGAGAAGCATTTTTTTAATCCCAGAATATCTGGTCACTTTGTTCAGTTGGGGTACTTGGCATTAGATGACAAAGTTTATTTTGACAATTGGCAGAGCTTAAAGGTCCCTCCTAAAAGCAAAATGATTGGTAGTTAAGTCTGTGTTCAAAAGTAGCGATTTGTTCTTAAAGTGTTGGGGCCAAGATAGTGGTTTAGATTTTGGGTTCGTTTCCTCAAAATGGGGATTTCCACTGATGTTACAAGCATGGTGTTGCCTTCATCAATACATGTTTAGCCTCTTTTGCCCTTACTTTAGCATTGCAGCACTATTCTATCTTAATCTAGGTGCTTTAATGGGATTTCCATCAAACACTTCTGTATTGCTTTTTCGTTTGGTTAGTAGAGACTTGCTCTATATCTAGTTTAGTAATAGTCCACATTGGTTAATGTCCAAATACAATAGGTTCGGTCCCGCTATAGGTGTTGCTAGCATGGATTGGGTGTGTTTATTGGAGGAAGTTGCAGTACACTTCACTTTGTTCTGACAGTGGTCTCCGGTGGATTAGGGCGCCTATGCTTAAAGTGAAGGATGCAGATTTCCTGGGAGGTCTTTGCCTCTGAAAGCACGGAGGCCGCTGCGGGACAGTTTGTGCGAGAGCGAATGGTAGAAAGCAGCTCACCTCCTCCTGTCACGTGACACGCGGCTGTCGGAGCGCCAGCAAAGCTGTCAGGAAAGAGCGGCTATGAGACAACAGAGCGTGAGGAGATTGTTTACTGTAAACTACATCGACTGTGTGCTTCCTGCCGGCCGGAACCGAGCGCTACAGAGAATCCTAGCCAATATTTATGTTCCGCCTCTTTCTTTGCATTCCAGATTTTGGTAGACAAACGAACTGAACATTCTTGGGAGGAAGGTTTGTTCAGGTTCCTTGAGGAGGAAAATATAGATAAATTTACACACTCAAGACCTATGGTATATCTGGTTGACTCTTAGGCTTAAACTTGCATACTTATAGCGCATTGTGTGGTGTATGGGTATCTAACAGGACTTTCTGTATGTGAGGGCATACTTCATGAAAAATACGTGCACAAGAGACCCACGTGAGACTGGTTCAGTCAGAACAAAACTTTCTGGGAGATGTTTTCCAGTCTCCTGAAGGCGGAAAGTACAAAAAAATCACTTAATATGAAATTTAGAGAAAATTGTGTAACATGGAATTTGTAACGTTTGCAAATTTCACCCGCAAAATTAACATTTCCTCGATGGCCAGTGTGTAATTGTTGTGTCGAAAAAGTAGGAATATGTTAATTATTTGTGAACTCCTTTTATCTTCATATTTTTGTGATATAAAATACAAATGTAGAATTTGATGGCTTGATTCATCCTTTCCGAGACATGATTAACAAACCCTGTAATGATTAAGGAAAGACTCCACCAAGTCCTTCACAGGTCTCTTCTCAGCATTCCAAACACTGAATGTGCACAGGTGCCTCTGTATGTGTTATTTTAAGCACACTGCACGAGGACACAAGCTGTACATTTGGTTCAGCCAGTCTTGAATTCTGGTCGGGAGTATCTGCCTGCACTACCCTTCTATGCCAGCCCTGAGGGACACTGTTAGACCTTGAAAGCTTAGGAACTCCAGAGAGGGGAAGCTGCAGCAGAATGATCAAACACCTGATTGAGAGGACTTTACAGTAAAGCAATTCTAATCTCACGTATACAACTCCTATAAAATATAACCGGTTAGAAAGCTTTCTTGGAAAGGTACATTTTCAGTTGTCTATGCAGGGGCTGTAAGACTGCACACCCAGAGATGTCCCATCCTCAGCATGGGTGTTAGTGGGGATTTTTTCAGAAGTATGTTTTATGGCTCTTCCATGGTGTTTCTCACATAATGATTGCTCTTTCCCTCAAATAGACTGTGCATGATGACTAAATTGTTTGGACGTAAACCATCGTTGTATTGGTAGCTAATGCAGGGCTTTGCAGGACATCTATTGTGTTTTTGAAGGCTTGAGTATTTGTGGTTGCAGTAGTCCCTGTTTGACAAGGTGTAGGACTCGATCGAAGTATGCCTCTCCCGATTTATATCTAGTTTTGCATTCAGAGTGATCATTAGGAGGTGATTAACTTATCACGTGCAGTTTGATGGAACCAAACATATCTTTTAAAGACTACTCTGTTGTTTTGACCTTTCAAATAAGAGCTGGTTGATGTCCCAATTCCATGAGCTTCTTAGGTTTCAAATTGTTAATCTTTTCACACATAACCCATGAAGAAAGTTCTTATACGGAACGGAAAGACATTGAGCGTGAGATTGAACAATAGTTGCCTTTGTCCTGGGATTGATTGTTTTGGATAGTAAGAAGGCAGAATAAAGCATCATTGATCAAAACTGTGTGGAAACTCATTGGGCTCAAATAAATTGAGATTTATTGGATTTAAAATGAGTGGGCTCTTATTTGCTCAGTGAGCACATCTATTTTACAGAGGTACGGTTTGATAACTCGAAAACATGCTCAATTATGCATGATCTGCAGGATTGCACTATCCTAACAGGAGCAGACTTCACTTATCCAAACTTAATGCATTTTCCAACACAGAAATAGGGTTTACCTCCACATCCTAGATGTTCTTGTTTTCATGGGCTATGACATCTAGCTTGTGGACATTGCAAATAAGCCACCGATAAGTCTTCTTTCTCCCACATCCTAGGCAAGGAAGCATCACACAAATCCAGGGAGCTCCTGACATGCCACTTCCCGCATTCTGCAAGTCAGTTCACCACCTTCTGCCTCATCTACAGGCCTGCTGGACAGAACAAGGATTTCAAAAATAAATTTTCTGACCTCAACACTTCATCCATCTGGCGCATTCCCATTACCCTCCTTGGTTAGTTCAACCTCCCAGACATTTCCAGCATAAAAATACAGGACACACCCTCTTCAACTTCATTGACAAATTAATTGTGTTGCACTATTTCACTCAACAAACACCCTGAAAGGTCAAATCCTCAGACTTGTCTTGGTGACATTACCAACCATTCAATGCAAACAATCCATACGACTGGACTGACAACTTTACCATTCCCTTCACCCTGATTGGCATTCAGCTGAAACACTGGTGTCAACCCATAAGAGCACTACAGTCAATCAGATCCTTCAAATGCTTCATCAGGGAAAACCTAAAGCACAAACTCACCTCTCGCACCACCAACTCCACATCAGAAATCAACACCCTGTTAAACTACCTTATTTCTTAAAACCATATGATAACCCATGCTCCACATTAAACATGCATGTGAAAGTCGAACCCTTGCCCACCTAGGCATTTCCGAGGACCTTGATGACAACAGCGCTCCATCCACAAACAGTAAATAAAATGAGAGAAAATCAGAACTGATAATGATCCCCAAGTCCCTTCAGGTAACAAGCATTACATCAACCAAAGGCAAGCAAGCAAGCATTGCATTAACTATATCCCTGAAGCTCCAATCCACACACCACGGGCAAATGCAATGACATTATCTTCTGCAGTGGAAAAAATACAAAAGATTTTTCAGCGCATCGACAACACCAATCCTGCTTCTCCCCCTGATGCCCACACCTCTGCACTACATTCTGTAATGACTACCCTTTAAACCCCATCTCTTGAAGACCTTGCCAACTTCCTCCATCCCCTGAAACCATCCTCTTATGAAGATGGCTTAGCCTTGTCTTACATCAAAGCTCCCTGGAGAAGATCCTCCACCCCAACTCTCAGTCAAACCCTTCCTTACTCGAGGTATTTCCCAGACGCACTCAAGACAGATCAGATACTCTCGCTACTAAAGAAACCCATTCTGGACCCTGGTGGCTTTGCCAACTACAGGGCCATAACACACCTGCCCCTCATCAGCAGGAGTATTGAAAAAGCATTCTTGCATAATAGCAAGATTCTATGAGAGCCAATCATCTGTTGCACTATTTTAAGCCTGGCTTCAGATCATACTGCTGCATAGAGATAACTGCAGTACAAGTCATAGATAATGCCCTTTAACAACCAATAAAAGTGATACTTGCCTCCTGACTTTGCTGAACTTTTCAGTGGTCTTCAGTACGGTTGATCATCTCACCCTCATCAACACTCGTAAGTCTTGAATGGCATTCACTGGCAATGTCCTTCAATAGTTCTCCTCCTTCCTACCTAGCTGGCACCAGTTTGATCATAGGAGCACCTCCAGGCATCCGATGCTTCAAACACTATGCACCTCATCCAGACCTGGGTGTCCAGCACCTACTTAAAGCTCAGCCCTTCCAAGCCAAAATTCCTAAGATTCACCAAGAAAATGAGCAGAAACTAGCACAAAACTGTCTCAGTGACATTAAAATGGACTGATTTGAAAACCAACGTTCACCCAATACCAAATCACTTTGATTTACTCTTCATACCAAACCCCCCCAAGGAACATACTGCAAAGGAAACCAAGATGGCCTCTACCAGCTATCTCTAAAGAATGACTGAAACCATACCTAAGAGAAAGTGACTTGAAAACTGAATTTAAAAGCCTTGTAATCTTACATGGATGGTGGCAACGGCCTTGCTACACACCTTTCAAACCTCATGGGGACACCCACCCTTCATAGAATTTTGCACCCCATAGCACGCCTCATCAAGGCCCTGAAGAAATATGTTCACATCACATCACACCTGCTCTGATGAAATTCTACTGACTACTCTGGACAGTCGCACCATCTTTAAAAGCAGCTACACAATCTACAAACCACTCATGCCTCTTTGACTGATAAGCCAACCACCTGTCATGTCTCTCCGCACATCTGCAGGCAGGACACGTTTAGACTATGGAAGAAGTTAAAAGCTGAAACAACAAAGCAACAGGCCTGCACAGTGGAGGCACCTAACAAATATAACAACATCCTTGCATCCATTAGGACTACCCCATCCCTGCGCAAGTGTAGTAAAATGCTGAAGGTACCTTTTTAAAAAGAAGTCTGCTTCTTGGTGAAGTAATAATTCACCGCAACTCTCTCTGAACCCAGCTTTCCCTCCAGTGGCTCATTGACTATTTTTGTCTTTGATCTTGTACACCATTCTGCGGCCCTTTGGATGGTTATCTGACAGATATATTATGCAAAACAAAAGAAGCCCTCGGGTGTGCAAGAGTAAAACATGCAAATCCCCCCCCCCCCCCCCCCCCCATGTTTGAACGCATCAAGGCACCTAATCAAACTAAGGAAACTTTTAACATGTATTCTGAACTTACCAACCCAGATGCAATGATCTTCTTAAATTCTTCTAGGTCAAAATCTTGAACATTGAAAACTAGATTTCTAGCAACCACAGACCATTACCATTCGTTCTTGCCAACCCCCACCCCTTCAAAGGACACACTGTCTTGACAAACCAGCATCACAGCAGCATTCACAATTTACTTCTAAGTTAGCTAGAGTCGGCTCTCTGTGTTGCCCAAAAGCAAGATGCCAAAAAGTAAAAGCCCCATTTCCGAAACTGATTTTAATCCCAGTTTCAAAATCTTTATCTGGAAAAAGGCCTCTTCCAGGCCTTCCATATTGGAACACTCAGATGCATTCATATGTTGGTGATTGAAATGTGTTATACAAGAATCCTGTAAACAAGAACCTTTCCTTGTTAATGGATAGATCGCATTGCACCCCATGACTCCCAATCATAACATACATGTTTGCCCACGCAGATATCTGCTTGAACATCAAACATTGCTGTACACAATTATTCCAATACTTCTCTACTGTCTGGCAGCAGCAGCAGACAATTCATGCAAATGATGCAATCTTTGTGACACATCTAGGACACTGTCTGGGGGCTTTTCTTTCAAACTTTGTCATTTTCTTGGCACACAGTGCAGTCTGCGCAAGGCAGAGAAGTAAATTTTAATTTAATTAACTCAATAAATCACATAATATTCCATTGCTGCTGTCCTGAACTAGATTTTTTGTTGGGTTTCTCTAGTCTAATTATTTCGGTTTCCTAACTGCTCAGATTATTTAGCAGTATTCACAAATTTAAATGGTAATGTCACCTAAAGCTGGGTTTTTTTTCTATTTGACTGGTGTTTAAATGGCCCTCATACTTTAGAATTTTAACATCGCTGGGAATTAATACATTTGTGAGAAAATCTTTGGGGTTCATATTTTTATTGTGCCAATCATTGAATAAGCTACAAACTAAATTAGGTGCCAAACCAAGTGTATTCAAATATGCTTATTGGGGAGAAGATGTGGCTTAACGTCCAGAGCTGCCGGCTTTGGAGCCGGGGAGCCAGGTTCGAGGCTCAGTATCTGCTCAACATCCTGTGAATCTGGACAAATCCTTGAATCTCCCTCTGCCTACGAAAAATGAATATGTCCTTGTTTAATGTAACTGGTGCTCATGTAAAGTGTTTGCGCTATATAGAACTGCAAAAAATGATTCATATATACATATGTACATAAATAGCAATCCCCTCCCCCAAAAAATAGTGGAAATACATTGTCCAAAAATGTTCAAAAAGCCAGAAGGTCCGAATTAGTTGAGACGGTGAAATATATTCAACCGGAGCAGCATCTTGTTTGGCAGTCTCTTTTCCAACAGCAGGAAGAAAAGCAGTGAACAGGGTTATGGTTTATATGGGTGCTTTATACTTTGTTAGCCAAGGATTCATTTGACAAATGGGGAACGCGTTACCTTCGTCAGACTGGCCTGTAAGCTATTCCCCACAATGACAAATAAGATGAAATCCAGCACCTCTGCCTAAACTAAGAAAGACAGATTTTCAAGTGCAAAGCTCCAGGGCCAACATAAAGGGCTAACTAAAGTCCCACGTGTTAGGTTTTGCTACAGGCACCTTTAGCTGTCTGTTGTAGAAAGACCTATTATGGTTAGTGGCAATACTTGGAGTGGATTTTGTGTCCTCCCATTACTTATCCTTGGTTGATTGGTTTTCCTGGCAATCTCATCTGCTTGCTTCTTATTCAATGGCTTTTCTTCCAGTTCTTCCGTTTGTCCCTCCTCGAGGCATAGCTCTTGTAACATCATTTTGAGTGGGTTACTTGTATACTTCCACTGCTTACGTTCAGAGAACTGCTTACTTAATTTGCCTTGATCACTTCATAAGAGGGCTTGTGTTCTCTTGTTCTCCATTCAAAGCCGCATCCTACATTATCCTTCGTGCTCTACCATATATATATATATGTGTATGTATGTATGTATGTGTATATATATATATATACATATATATATATATATATATATATATATATATATATATATATATATATATATATATACACGTGTGTGTGTGCTTATATCATTTACTTGGTCTGCTTTCCATTGCTCCTTCATTGCCCCTGACCTTGCCTGCCCCATTCTTTCTTAATTTTTTTATTTTTAGGAGCACCAGGAAGCTTCAGTTTGCTAGCAGGTGATCCTTTTGGTATATGTGCCTTTGCACGTTATTTGTTGTTAATTTTTTTATTTACAGCTCCAGACGGGTCACCATCTTTGAACAGGTAATTAAAAAAAAATGCCCATGACATCCTGATGTGTCTGAGTGCACGCTTCATGACTCGGGGGCTGCTAATAGCAACATGAAACATACATGCGCCTGCGTGATGAGCATTAGCAAAGGCAACTGCTTGTTTTGGGATGCCACATTGCAGGGCTCATCATAATGTACACACTGTCATTGTTCACCTTGGCTTGGACTGCTTCTTATGCTTTATGCTCCCACACATGTAGCATCTTATTGACATACCCTCCTTAGTCCAGTGTGGCCTACATGCTATCCAAACTTCCTCTGTAATGGATGGCCGTGTCATAATTCATCTCCTGGGTTCTGGTGATTGTCATCTTCAAGGCGCTTCTTGATCAATTGTCTCTCCTGCTGTGCATCACTTTCAGTGCAACTTTTAAATAGAGCACATGCCTGGTTCAGGAGCTTCCTGGTAGGACTAGCATAAACAGACAGCCGGTCTCAACAGTACTCTCCTCAGTAACTCACAATAACTTCTTCAAATGTTCCATTAGTTCCTGTTTAGTCCTAGCGTGCCTTCCCTTCCTCGGTTCCCTCTGCTGCTGTCCCGTCTCAGTTCCTGACAGACACCTCTTTAGCTTGTCACTAGAGTGATACTGGGTCCTACTAATCATTGAGATTCTTATGCATTACTTGTCCCACATTCCCTCTGCTCCCCTTTCGTTGCTGACCTCTTGACAGCCGGAGAGCCATGTTTCAGTACAATGCACCTCCCTTAGGTTAAAGAATGCTGAATGAAGGTAAGACACCCCTTGTCTGCATGTTCTCATACTCCCCACACGTGCCATGCTTGCTGAGGGCAGCTTAGTCAATTCTTGGTTTTTAAAGTCATTCTTGTGTTTAAACTAAGTCTTTATAAATAAATAAATCATACGTTCTTATATAGCGCCTTTCACCGTAAGGTCTCAAGGCGCTTGCTTTGGGAACCCGTCCTGGCTTTTCCCTGCGAGATAACCCCTACTGGGCATCCCCAAGGTGAAAGCCAGGCATCCCGCCGCAGGGGGGCCGTAGTGGAGATTAAGCAAGTTATTGCCCAGAGTTGCAGAGTGTGAACCCATGATTCGAGTAGGCACCGAGGCGAGAATTATCGAGTCTGTGGACATTTTGAGCTTAAGATCCTGCCGCGTCGGGGATTGAACCCTGGTCCCGGGTCTGACCTCTGCGTCCGGGTCTGCCTCCTCTAACCGGTGAGCCACACTTCTCCACTGTTATGTTAAAGAAATTCATTTTGAGGTGCGTTAAAACTAAAGGTATTTTCTGTACCTGTTCTAAGTACATCTGCCTGCTAGGATGCATCTGTTTTTTATATTAAAAATATATGTAATGGCTATCTCTTATCATTTACATTTTTTACTGCTCTTATTTAGTCACTAAGTTTAGGCTGTGGCAGCATATTCTTTATTTGTTTTTTATTACTGAAGCATATGCTTGCAGTAAAAAAAAAAACACCAATTTTGCCAAAGCCAGATCTATTGGCTTTGCTAATGCTTGTTTCTGTTATCAGCCATAAATCACGCTATAGGTTAGATTGGCAAGACAACGTAGATTTTGCTTAATTATCTTTGCGTCCTGGTGCGCAGCCATACGTTTCTTAATCATATGTCCGTGTATTATATGCCTCTGCTCTACTGATGAACTATTCGTCTGAATAAATATTTTTCTGCAGTCATCGCAGTTAACCCTGATCTACAGATCTATTGAGGGTCGTCATTTATTAACATATTGTTCTCCTCCCAGTGCAAAGACATTTTTTATGTTTATTCCAAAACAGGACCACATTATAATAAATCATATGATCCGATTTGCAAAGTGCACCAACCTGAGTCTACTTTTAGGTTGACCCAAATACTAAGCAGTATGTCTTACGAGAACACAGGTGCACAGTATATGCTGCTGCGCGGAAGGAGATCTTCTTTCTTTTAAATCTTTTGCAAGAACAATTTCTGAGAAATTCAATAAATTACATATTTCTGTTATTGCTTTGTCAAGTGATCCCGCAGGATGGAATTCATCAATGCATGCCATTGTGTTTTCTACCTTCCCTTCCTCGGACAGATAAACAGTAATGAATCTCTAACTTTTCTTAACTGACCAGGGTGTCAACAAGGCCTCTTATGAATTCTGTTTATGTAAGTAGAGGACGTCCAAACATTATCCAGCAAATAGAATTTTTTTTCATCAGTACAGTGTTCTTGCCTATTGAGTTTTTGATAAGTTTGATTTACTGTTGACGTGTAGAGGTTTCTTTTAGTTTTCTTAGTGGAGCTGCAGCCTGGGAAGACCATGCCTCCTCTAATGAGGCGCAGTGTGTTTCTAGTGCAGAATTTCTCCAGTTGCGAATTCTGCTGCGCAGTCTCCTTATTACACTGCAAGGCCATAACTTTCCCCAAATGAGCGTTTTACGAATACATGTGATGTAACACAGGGGTAGTAAGCGCTAAATAATTACAATACAATACATCTTGCCCATGTGGTTGGCTGAAACAGTCCCTAAGCAGGTTGGTGTACTCACCAATGTGCTTGTGATGAGTCCATTAAGTGCACTTTTTCCATCCTAAGGCACATACCTATCTCTCCAACACTGGCCCATGCTCTGTGCGGCCTGTAATTGCATTGTATTCTATTTTAATTGTATTTATATAACCATTCAATAACTTTATTTCGGTCACATCGGACCATAAAAGTGCAGAATAAAATACATACAGGCACAGCAATAGAATAAATAAATAACATAGAACAGCAAAGACAATCACAATCATATATATACACCTACTTCACAAAGATAAAACCATTCCCTAAGTATCAGATCTTAAAATCAAATTAAACCGTACAATAGTTATCGAGTAAGTAGATTAAATTTCCTAGAGATGTTTAATCTCCGATTATTTTGGTAAAAAGTTTCTACGTTTATGCCACATCCCGTTTAAAAAGCGGGAGACAGCAAAAACAATAGGGGGTGTGTATCGTATTTTAGCACTCTAAAAGCCGTGGAACATTGTGTAAAGCCAAGATTTCTACAAATCGGTTTTACCCAGCGTTTACGTACAGCCTGGTAGGTGGGACAGAAAAAGAGGACATGAATTTCATTTTCCAGATGGTATCTACAGGCTGGGCATTCAGTATTTTTCTTTGTCTCCCATTTGCTGGTAAATGACCTAAGCGGAAGACAGTTTATGAAAGATAACAACTTAGGCAATTCAATGCATAAGGCTCATGGAACAGTGACAAAGGAGAAAAAATTACTGAATAAATCCAATAAAGGAATCAGAAAAACTGCAAAATCCTAGTCACTTATGATGTTTTTAATAATTCTCTGTTATTAGATAACCTGTGGCTACTCCAGAAGAAGGCGCTGGTCGCCGAAACGCGCGTCGAGAAAATCCCTTTTGCCACTTCTATCCTTTTCTGTTCACCCTCTTTCTTCTCTTTCCATTTTTTCAATTTTAATTGTGATGTTTTTAAATATATTGTGATTTCATGTATTGATGCTTTGATTAATTTGTGTAGTTGGCTAATAAAATTCGAGAACCAACTTTTTAATAGTTTTTATCTATTGTGTTAATAAAACTTAAGTCACTGATTCCTTTTTTGGATTTATTTAGTAATTTTTTCTCCTTTGTCACTGTTCCATGAGCCTTAAGCATTGAATTGCCTAGGTTGTTATCTTTAATAAATTGCTTTTCCCTGACCTAGGAATTACTATATTCACATATTCAGGGGGTCCTTGTTACCTATAAAAAAAATTAAAAAAAATAAGCGGAAGACAGCCCAGCCTGAATTGGATGTATAGTTCCCTTGCCAAAGCTGGATAAATCAGGTCTAGGAAGTCTTACTTTTTGTAGTCTACCTTTATTTGAAGGAACTGAGTTATCAATCTATCAGCTGTAGAACTCACATGAAGCGACATTAGTTTATGGTGCCTATAATGGTAAACCAGATCAACCCTAGATGTTGCCAGGCATGATAATTCTGGTGTTTCCCATAACCCCGGTAGACCAATCATACTACACTGTTCCTTGATGTGGGATAACCACAGGATTTTGTTAGTTCTCATTTCAGCCCAGACATCCTTGAATTCATTTTTATAGGGGGCTAATTCAGGAACTGACCGTAGTCTTTTCCAGTATGTAAGTGGCCTTAAGGCCACCTCCTCCTCTATGGGGAGTAGCCCAAGGTCCAGCCGAAGAGGTACTAGCGGTGTACTAACTGGGAGTCCCAACATGTTCCTCATAAATGTATGCTCTACTCTAGAAAGGCTAGTAGGCCTGTGATGCCCCCAAAGCTCGGCCCCGTAGATGGAAGCCGCTCTAACCTGAACTTTATACATTTCAATAATGGGAGCAGCGGGCTTAAACTCAGTTGATCTGTGCATCTTCGATATTCCTCCCACCGTTTGAGTTAGTTTTAAAGCAGCCTTTGCTACCTGGTTATCCCATTCCAGATGTTCTGCAAGGATAATACCCAGATACTCAAACGTTTTCACTCTCTCTAAAAGAATTCTATTCAGTACTGGATTTGGGCGGGTCTGCCTGGGTGGATTAAAAATCATCAATTTGGTTTTGGCCAGATTTATCTTTAGGCCTCTCAGTGCACAAAAGTCGGCGAAGCCATCCAGGGTACGTTGGAGGCCCATTGATGTCTTGGACAACAACAAAGTGTTGTCCGCGAACATCAATGCGGGAACCCGACCTGTAGCTATCCTCGGGGCATCAATATCCTTAGCACAAAGTAGGTGGTCTATAAGCCCATTAAGGTATAGACTGAAAAGGGTGGGGGCCAGGACACACCCCTGGCGCACCCCCTTTTTTACTGGAAAGCGGGCTGACAGTTCTCCATACTTCCCACACCTAACTTGGGCATAAGTTTCAGAGTGGAGCCTTCTTATGTCATCCAAGAGATATAGAGGGATACCAAGATCTAGAAGTACACTCCACAATTTTTCCCTAGGGACCAGATCGAATGCAGACCTAGGTCAACAAAAATGAGGTAGAGGCTGCCACCCTCTACACTCGCTGTTTTCCAATACAAGACCTGAAGGCTGAATATCTGGTCAATAGTTGATGTGCTCGTCCTAAAGCCTGCCTGGAAAGGGCTCAAGATCTCACTGTCCTCAACCCAGGTCAAGACTCTTTCTAGAATGATTTGTCCCATCAACTTATGGGTAATGTCTATCAGGCTTATAGGCCTGTAATTGGACGGTAGTAGGGGACAGCCTTTTTTGTAGACGGGAACTATTTTTACACCCCGCCAGGTATCTGGCGGTTCCATTCCCCTCAGAAATGCATTGAACGGAACACAGAGATATGGAGCCCATATCTTCGGTTCTGCCCGGGATTGGTCCCCCGGGAACTTGTCAAGACCCGGTGCCTTATTAGGTAGTATCTTGACAATAGCGGATTCAACTTCAGCACTAGTAATCTCCTGTACCCTCCCCCCCCATCTATACTCATGAAGGAGGCTTGGAGCTGAAGGTGATAGCTCTACAGTACCCTGGTATGCATACAGTGTTCCAAAGTGGGCTTCCCACACTGCTGATGCTATATTCGCTGGTCACCCTCCCTATCCCCGTTACTGACTATAGTCCAAAAGGATTTCAAGTCTTTGCGCTGTAGGGCAATTCTTAGATCATCCCATTTGTTAATTTCCCAATCCTTCTCAGATTGAGTGACCCGCGTGTACTGCAGCCGGAGTTGCTTTATCCTTGGTTTGTCCCTAGCCTTTATAGCTCCCAGCAGATCCCTTTTAGCTTTACGACAAGTAGCATTATACCAGGGATAACAAGGGACCGGTTTTACCTTGGCCATTCCTTCCGGATAGAATTCATCAAACAGTTTAGGGGTCAACTGTTTGTGTATTTCTAGCGGCCTAGAGTCCTGCCCTACTTGGTTATCTGAAGGCCCAACCTCAGCCATTTCTCTGAGGTACGGCACAACCTGCCGGTATATGCGTGCTAATTTGTTTGGAGAGTCTAGTATATGGGGCCATTTTACTCTCCGCCTGTTATTTTGTAGCAAGAGAGGTTGTTGTGTTGAATTAGACACTTCTACAGGATTATACAGTCCCCAGCTCCCTGACTTGATTGTCTCAACTAAAGCGTTATGGTCGCTATCTTTCTGCTGGTGTATCTGGAAGTCCCGTACCCTATCCCATGCTCTAGATTCGAACAAGACATAGTCTATATTTGAAGTTTGCCCTATTCTGTTAAAAGTTGGTAAACCGGGTCTGTCCGATTTAAGCCTCCCCTATTAGGCCCTCAAAGAGAAAGAGAGGGCAAACAAATTTATTTGAAGGACCAGCGGAGTCCATGCTCTGACAGGCTGAATCAGGGGTTCCAGAATATGCCAATACTGGTTCTCATTATCTTGGTCATCCAGACTCGCATTATTAATGGGCTCAAACTGGCAATTAAAATCGCCCCCTATTATTAAACTAATTTCATGGTAGAGAGCCAGTATGAAGTCTCTCAATTGGTCAATGACTCTGGACTCCTGCCCACTCTGCGTGGGCCTTGAGTAAATGTTAATTAGGGCGATTTGTGTGTTAGCTGGAAGGGATAGTAATACACATTGTATGTCCGGGGAATTCGTTAGCAGCTGTTCTGCTCTTGCCCCCAGGTGCGTACCCACCCTAATGCTTAATCCCCCAGATGGTCTACCCCTCCCCCTCGTTGTGGCTAGGTTACTGAATGTTGCAAAACCGTTCCATTGTACGTTTTTCAGAGCCCAAGTCTCCTGCATTAAACATACATCATACTTTTCTACAAACAAACCCCAGTCTGGGCTAGTTAGCTTGTTTTTAAACCTGGCCAGGTTCCATGAAAGTATTTTGATATCGCATCGCCATTTGCCTCTTGGGATGTAGAATTCTTTTGTACCCCATTGCAATTAACCACCCCAAGTAACAAGTCATCAATGTGCATCCCCGCCATCCTAGGTTTATGCCCCTTCTCCCTCAGTGTTCTCTCTTGAACCCTTCCCTTACCCATACTAGTACCCGTGCTACTTACACCCTCCTGAGTTACTGAAGACTGGGCACCAAGCAGCACACCAACATGCTTACTCCTCTCGCCCCCCCACCCCTCCCCCTTCCAATACCTCTAGTTTCCCCAGGTGCGCTCTCATCCCCCTGAGGACTATGTTGGTTGATGGGGCCTTCAATACCTGGCGAACCTTCCCTAGCATCTGGGAAGCCGTCAGTATTGGTCAATGTGGGCAACTGCATTTATATAACACTTACTACCTCTGACAAGGGCTTAAAGTGCTTTTGCAGGTGGTTCGCTACCCTGGAACCCAAGATTAGTGGTTAACCCAGTGGTTATTGTTGGTTGATTGATACTGAGATGAGTTTCCCCCAAGGAAACCATACCTTGCATTTACTCCAGTTTGTGGTATATTAAATTAATATAGCCTTATAGCCTGCCGTAGCGGGATATACTGACCAGTAAAGGTCTGCTTCCGAAGGCCTTTAACAAGGGAACAGGCCTTAAATGGTCAATATAGCCCGCTACAGAGGGCTATATGGCTATTAGAACATTCCGCCCCTAGAGGGGAGAATGTTCTAATTAGTAAAACAAAGGCCTCACGTAGCCCGAGGGGGATCGAAATCCCTGTGTCTCCGTGAGGCCTTTGTTCACAGCTACAGCTGTAAAATGAAAACGTTGGAATGTTGATGCTCCGGGCTTCTACCAGCCATTAGAAGCCCGGATCACTCCATTATCTTCAATGGAGCATTCAAAATTCCAATGTTGTAATAAAAGTTAGATGGGATAATTAGTGTGAAGTATGTATGGAAAGGCTGAGCCAGATCCACTCTTTTTACAAAACTAGACTCTAGTGACAGAGGATGTTGTGCGTTCTGAGCCACCTGGTACTCCAGATTTCCAGAAAAGAGTGCAGCAATAACATGCCCTGTTGTGCCCCCTGCATCCATGTGCTATAACAAAGAAGTGATAAGATGTGGGTTAGGTATGCCCTAATATTTGCTTCTAATCTTTGGTCATTGCTCTTCGGTTTTCTAGTTCCATCTAACTGGTGCAAGTCCAGTGTCCACTATAGAATCACTTATTTAATTAAAGTCTGGATAGAAACTTTAGTGACCCAGAACTGAAACGTCAACTGGTCGCCCTAGGAAGAGTCACCAAGTGGTAGCATGTCACGTGTTCTACCTTCAGACTGTTTTCCCTTTTAGGACAAAGCAGTCTGCATGCTGATACTTTTAACCCCTTCGATGCTGGTGACAAAGCCAGCTCGTCATGGGCGTTACCTGCGCTGCGCGCATGACGAGCTGGCTTTGTCACGTATCGCGGGTTTTTTAAATTTTCAGCGCGCAGCGGGAAAACCCGCTGGCGCGCATGCGGTTAAACTTGTACATACAGTGGTCATTGAAGTAAAGTACAAATACTAGAATGCAAAGTTCGACTGGCTAAAATATCACACATCACTAGCGTCCACTTCACAGCTGTGACAGGACCAGTTGTAAAGAAAGCTAATGGTAGTTCGCAAGCGAGCTGCCTTGCCCTAGGTCAGAGATTTGTTTTAATCCTGTAAACTCATTCTCCTTTCAGATGGATGGAGCAAGTCCTTTACAAAAATGTTCTGCCCAGCAGCTCTATGTAACACAGTAGCCCACCAGTGATCTGTTGTAGTTTCCATCACTCGGTAGTACCAGCAAAGAGCTGGTAGGACGCTGGGACCAATAGGTCATACCCCATGGAACTGGTAGGCAGGGCGGTAGGGAACCGGAAGAGGAGGGCCTCGGCTGATAACTTACAGCCATACTCAGGGCCCACACAATCCAGGCTGACAGTTGTCCTCCTTTGGTTTGACAGGGTGGGTGGGGCTTCTTCTCGTGTCAGTAGTAGCAATTCAAGAGAAAAGGTTCTTCTGCAGTGCTCCTTGTAAGTGTATGGCTTATTTATTGTTTCCTTGGAGTTTCTCGATCTGTGCGGCCCTGCTGTTTATTCCATTCCATATATATATGTTGATTTTGAAGAGTGTCTGAGTTATGTGCTCCTCGAAGTAGAAAGTTTCAACATTGTTCAGAGTTCCATAAATAAAGTTGATTTATGCGGGAGTATTATATCCTCTATCACATTAAATTAAAGCAGCTTCAAAGGACTAAATATTCGTTGTCATGTTGTCTAATGTAGGGCATTGAGGGGTTCGGTCCTTTTCCCCATTTGTATCTTTTTATATGTGAAGAAACTCCATAATCACACTCCCCTGAAATCAACCCAGTTCAGAAAAACTTTGTGATGGCAGGCAGTTGTTAGCAGCTAGAAGAATGCTTTTTTTTTTAATTAAAAAAACAGTCCTGTTCATAGCAGTATAGTCTTCTTGGGCGTTTAGTGTGTTCTTGGGCGTTTAGTGTGTTCTTGGCTCCGTCTCTTCTTGGGCATTTAGTCTCTTGTTGGGCGTTTAGTGTGCTCTTGGGCGACTGGTGCTCCTGGCTGTCTTGTGTTCTTGAGTATTCTAGTGGACGAGTGAATTTACTATGTTAGGTTAGAGCATGCTCATGCGTACCATAACCTAGCTAGCAGTTTTGTTAAACGTTGCATGTGGTATTTAAAAGTTAAGATTTTAAGCTGACCATAAATACAATTTGCACAAACTCTTTTTATTGCTACATAATGAACTTGTGCCCACACCTGGTAAGGGCACAGACCGGATAGATTCAATTTCCAGTAGGTTACACACATAGTGGTCAGTTGGTAAGTGAATGGAGAACATGCTGGTCGTAGACATGAATGGTCCTCTGCCATGTCAAAGCACTCAGAGTTGGAAAGCTGATACTGTAGTGTGAGCCTTCCCAAAAATCTCCCACTTCACTAACAGTAGTCTCCAGTTAACTACACCTTCCTATTCTTGTGAGTGCGGACAGGTATTTTATGCTCATGGCGAAGGTGGTGTAGATGGGGTTGCCACCTCTTTTTTTTATTTATTTATTTATTTTTATTTTGCAAGCCTCCATAAAAAAAAAAAAAAACACTGGCCAGGACAGTGAAAACAAGCCATGGTGGCAACCCTACGTGTAGATAAAAATCAATATCATTTTTAACACCAGAGAACCCATGATTTCACAATTTGATCAGAGACAATCATTGGGTTTAAAATGAGTTGATCACCTACAGCCCACTTATCGGAGGACCTAGGCCGCGTGCAACAGTAGTTGAAAATCCATGCAATCTGGATCGAAGAACAAAGGATACTGTTATTCTTGGGAAATGCCCCAAAGAATTACCTACATGCCTAAAGTCCCTTTATATTATTTGCATATCAGGCTCATTCTCTCTTGGCGATCGCTAACATGAGTGAATCTTGTCACAGTCGCTCTATTCCAGGCAATCATGGGTTTTGTCGTAACAATTCAAAACTGAAAATATTTTCACTTTAAATGTCATTTGCTTGGGTCACTTTCTGTCTCACCATGCACTATGTGACTAATCTCTGCACTTCAGCCATTCAGAAAAGAGACCTAAGCGGACAGCGGAGAGGGTCTGATAGATTATTGATATTTGCTAGGAGTGCTTTCCATACAAATAGTGCATATCACAGGGTTTTCTGTATTTTACAAACCACAAAAGTCTATTTTAGCTAGGAAAAATATACATTGAAGCCTATGCTTCTACTGAGACCTAGTGTGTATGTGTCTTAATGTGCACCCTGCAGGTGAGAGAGTGGGTTTGGTGGAGGGGAGAAGAGGGGTATGTAGACAAATATACAGGAACAAGGTTTTGGAGTCACACAGTAATCTCAATGAAATGTTTTTGCAACTGTTACACGAGTAAAGCCATAGCCTTAACATATTTTCCAGCATACTAACCAAAAGTACATAGTCAAGCTGATTGGAAGCAGTGCAGTTTTCCTCTACCTGCTCAGCCCACCTTCAGGTCCCTTCCCCGCCCCCTCCAATTGGCATAGCCACCAGTGGGTACAGGGTGACCTGGTAAGTCAGCCCTAGTGACTACCACCACATTTGATAGCAGATCCTCCTCAGTCCTCTCAAGCTGTCAAAATCTTTTTTTTTTTAAACCTTTATTGACAAGCATAGTTATACAGTAGCAAGCATGCAGCCACTCCGAGTCGACTGTCACCATTTTCAATAAGTATATCGGATGAGTTAGTTACACAGCACTTCAGCCGACAACCCGAGGGCCCGGCGGCAATTAAACAAACATGTCGTAGCCATATAGTTACTTGCAGGAGAAAGAAGGTCTTTTTCTTTTATGTTTTTTAGAAAACCAAACAAACCAATAAACAAGAAAAAATAAATAACTGTAGAGGTAAGACAAAAAGCTGATACACAAGTGATCCTTCTGGAGAGGGAGTACCGTATCCAAGGCTGTTGCCCGGCAACAATTGAAGCTAAAAAGCTATAAGGAAAGCAAGGAGGGAGGGGGAGAAAGGGGGAAGTCAAGTCAAGTCAAGTCAAAGGATTTATATAGCGCGCTACATACCCGGAGGGTCTCAAGGCGCTTGTAGAAGGGTGGGGAATTACTTGTCGAAGATCCAACTTTTAAGTTGCTTTCTGAATGCTAGGTGGTTCTGAGTGAGCCGAAGGTGAGTGGGGAGTGAGTTCCAGGTTTTAGCTGCGAGGTATGAGAAGGATCTACCTCCCATGGTGGTTTTGTTAATGCGGGGTACGGTAGCAAGGGCTTGGTTGGAGGATCGTAGCTGGCGAGAGGGGGCGTAGAAGGAAAGTCGTGTGTTGAGGCATTCGGGCCAAAGTTCGTACAGTGCTTTGTGTGCGTGGGTTAGGAGGCGAAAAGTAATCCTCTTGTTGACGGGGAGCCAGTGGAGGTTTTTCAGGTGACTAGAGATGTGGGCTTTACGCGGGATGTCTAGTATGAGTCTGGCTGATGCGTTCTGGATGCGTTGGAGTTTTTTCTGGAGTTTTGCGGTGATACCGGCGTATAGGGTGTTTCCGTAGTCCAGGCGGCTTGTAACCAGTGCATGGGTGACCGTTTTTCTGGTTTCGGTGGGGATCCAGCAAAATGTTTTTTTGAGCATGCGAAGAATGTTGAAGCAAGATGATGAAACGGCGTTGACTTGTCTGTTCATGGAGAGTGAGGAGTCCAGGATGATGCCCAGGTTCCGAGCATGGTCCGTCGGGATGGGTGCTTTTCCAAGGGCCTCTGGCCACCAAGAGTCATCCCAGGCGGAGGGGGAGGTACCTAGGATAAGGACTTCTGTTTTGTCTGAGTTCAGTTTCAGACGGCTGTGCTTCATCCACTCGGCTACTTCTTTCATTCCTTCATGTAGGTTGGTTTTGGCGGTGTTAGGGTCTTTGGTAAGGGAGAGGATCAGTTGAGTGTCGTCGGCGTAGGAGATGATGTTGAGGTTGTGTTGGCGTGCGATGGTCGCGAGGGGGCTCATGTATACGTTGAAGAGGGTGGGGCTGAGTGAGGATCCTTGTGGTACGCCGCAGATGACTTCAGTGGCCTCTGACTTGAATGGTGGGAGGCGGACTCTCTGGGTTCTTCCGGTGAGGAACGAGGGGATCCATTCCAGTGCTTTTCCCTGGATTCCGATGTTTCTGAGGCGCTGTATGAGTGTGCTATGGCAGACTGTGTCGAAGGCTGCGGAGAGGTCGAGGAGGATGAGGGCGACTGTGTCTCCATTGTCCAGTAGAGTTCGAATGTCGTCTGTTGCTGCGATGAGGGCGGTCTCCGTGCTGTGTTTGGCTCGGAAGCCGGACTGTGAGGAGTCGAGGGATTTGTTGGATTCGAGGAAGGCGGCGAGCTAGTTGTTGACGGCTTTCTCGATGACTTTGGCCGGGAATGGCAGGAGCGAGATGGGGCGGTAGTTTTTGAGTTCGGTGGGGTCCGCTGTGGGTTTTTTCAGAAGGGCGCTAAGTTCTGCGTGCTTCCAGCTTTCCGGGAAGGTGGCGGAGTTGAGGGAGCAGTTGATGACGTCTCGGAGGTGCGGTGCTATGATGGAGTCTGCTTTGTTGAAGATGTGGTGAGGGCAAGGGTCTGTGGGGGATCCTGAGTGGATGGAGTTCATCAGGCAGATGGTGTCCTCAGTGGAGATTGGGTTCCAGTTATTAAGGATGTTCAAGGGTGGTGAAGGTCCTGCAGAGGGTTGGGTGGGTTGGTCTCCGGGTCGGTTGTCGAAGCTGTTGTGGATGTCTGCGATTTTGTTGTGGAAGAACGAAGCTAGGGAGTCACGGAGGGCTTGGGAGGGGGTGATGTCGTTGGAGTTGGCTGAGGGGTTGGTAAATTCTTTGACAATGTTGAATAGTTCCTTGCTGTTGTGGGCGTTGTTATCTAGTCGGTTTTTGAATGCGGCTTTCTTGGCAGATTGGATTAGTTGGTGGTGTACGCGTGTGGCGTTTTTGAAGGCGTCTCTGGTGCTGGTGTTTGGGTCTTTTTTCCAGGCCTTCTCGAGGGTGCGACAGAGTTTCTTCGATTTCTTAAGATAGTCGTTGAACCAGGAGGCGTTTTTGCTGCCTAGTTTGATTTGACGTTTTTTCAACGGTGCTAGGATGTCGGCGCTGTTGGATAGCCATTGGGTGAGGTTAGTGGCTGCTTGGTCGGGGTTTGAGGAGTGGGTAGGGGGTTTTGAAGAAGCGATGAGGAGATCTGGTCGATGGTGATTTTGTTCCAGTTTCTTCGCAGAGTAGGTTGAGGATGGTTGTGAGTTGTGGTCTTATTGTAGATAAAGTGTACGCAGCTGTGGTCCGTCCAATGGAGAGTTGTGGTGTGACTGAAGGAGACATGTTTGCTGGAGGTGAAGATAGGGTCGAGTGTGTGACCTGCGATGTGGGTGGGCGTAGTGACAAGTTGTTTGAGTCCGAGGTTGGTGAGATTGTCCAGAAGGGAGGTGGCGTTGTTGTCATTGTTCTTTTCCAGGTGAAAGTTGAGGTCTCCCAGTAGAATGTAGTCCTCAGAGGGAAGGGCGTGTGGGGTGATAAAGTCAGTGATATTGTCGCTGAATTGTGCACGGGGTCCTGGTGGTCTGTAGAGGAGGGTGCCTCTGAGTGTGGTCTTGGGGTCGGGGTGGATCTGGAAGTGAAGGTGTTCTGCGCTGGCAAGGTTGACGTCTGAGCTGGTAGAGATGCGGATGGAGTTCTTATGGACGATAGCGAGGCCTCCTCCTGTTTGGTCGGTGCGGTCCTTACGGATGATCTTGTATCCTTCCGGGATGGCAATGGTGATGTCTGGGGCTGATGAGGTGTTCATCCAGGTTTCTGTTAGGAAGGCGACGTCGGGAGAAATGGTGTCTAGGAGGTTCCAGAGGTCGATGGCGTGTCTATGGACCGATCGGGTGTTGAGCAGGATGCATTTTAGGTGGTTGGAGTCAGATGTCTGTTGTGTGTTCGTGGGTGAGGAGTTTTTCTTGGTGCCGTCGAACTTGCAGGAGTTGCAAGAGAAGGGTCCATGGGTGTGTCCAGGAGCGGCTTGGGCGCAGTTGGGAAGGCGGCCAGGGTTTAGGGCTAAGAGGGTGGTGGGGTCGTATGTAATGCGGGTGGGGTGTGTGGAGCGGGGGCCAGGGGGTCTGGCGCTGGGCGCGGTCCAGGCGCGGACGGGCGTAGACGGGCTTACCTTTGGCGCACCTTCGGCGCGAATGGGGTGCGGTCGCTGCGCGCAAAAACATCTGTCATAAGTGGATAGTGGAAGGGGAGGGGCGAGGGAGGGTCAGCAGGGAGGCGGGAGCGTGATTGGAGGGACGGGGCTGGGACTGCCCAAACAACAAAATGGCAGCAGCAGTAAACAACAGTGATCAGGGAGAGGATGGGGCGAGCAGTGAGCACAAAATTAAAATACACAGCAGCGCTATGGTTACAGCGCATTGAAGCAGGGTGCAGCGCTATGAGATGTGGCAACAATGAAATGCAGTACAAGTAGCGTCTCCTCACAGGCACAGTGCGTCTCTAATAAATGTGGCAAATCAAGTTAAGTTAATAAGCACAAGTAGCGTCTAAACATGAGGCACAATGCGGCGCTATGAAATGAGATGGAATGCGACCCCAAAAGATAGCAAGCAGAGCCCAGGCAGCGTGGAGCAAGAAGCGCTACGATACCAGGAGGGAATGCGTGGAGCGGCCGCTTCTGTGCAGGACAGGACGGTCACAGCTCACATGGGGGGTGGGGTCGGTCTCTACTCTTAGTGGGAGGGAGGGTCAGCAGGGAGGCGGGAGCGTGATTGGAGGGACGGGGCTGGGACTGCCCAAACAACAAAATGGCAGCAGCGGTAAACAACAGTGATCAGGGAGAGGATGGGGCGAGCAGTGAGCACAAAATTAAAATATACACAGCAGCACTATAGTTACAGCGCGTTGAAGCAGGGTGCAGCGCTATGGGATGTGGCAACAATGAAATGCAGTACAAGTAGCGTCTCCTCACAGGCACAGTGCGTCTCTAATAAATGTGGCAAATCAAGTTAAGTTAATAAGCACAAGTAGCGTCTAAACATGAGGCACAATGCGGCGCTATGAAATGAGATGGAATGCGACCCCAAAAGATAGCAAGCAGAGCCCAGGCAGCATGGAGCAAGAAGCGCTACGATACCAGGAGGGAATGCGTGGAGCGGCCGCTTCTGTAAAGCAATATCTGAACGAAAATCAAGGCAAGAAGGAACATCAAGGGGAGTGCAACACCTCCGGTGGAGTCACGAAAGGGGGAGTACAGATCTCACCACGATACTGGTTCCACTGATCCCATACCCTCCCCCACTTCTTGGGCCTGCCCCGGGCGACGTAGACTGTTTTTTCGCGAAACATGCACCAGTCCATGTTTCTTGACCATGCTGACAGACTGGGTGCCCTCGGTGATCCCCACAGTTGTGCAATATCACGCTTGGCGACCATATTACCCAAGGTGGCCCACTGTGTCTGAGCCACGTTGTAGTCGTTGGGCTCCCACACATTCAGAAGACACCTTCGGGCCTCAGGCAAGATCGAAACACCCGTCACTTCTCCCATAACGCCATGCACACGAGTCCAAAAGGTCACCACCACTGGACATTCCCACAAAATATGTAGGAAAGTACCCTCCATTCCACACCCACGCTTACACAATCCATCCGAAGCGTATCCCATACGTAACAATCGAGGGCCCGTCACATACACTCGGTGTAGGATTTTCAATTGCACCAGTCGCAGACGGGCCGGGATCACCACCTCCTTCGGGGAGGATATCGCTGCCTGCCAATCCTCATCGTCAAGTTCCAATCCATCGCTGGTCCAGGCCTCACGGAGCTGTAAAAGAAGGACTGCTCGGTCATTTATCAGTTTCTTGTATACAAGAGAGATCGTATTGTCCGGGAAATGGCCGTCGAGCACTCTGTCCTCCAGGGGTGAGGATTCCGGAACAAGAGTGCCGGTCGGGAAGACCGAGCAGATGGCATGTCGGACCTGCAGGTACCGAAAGTATTCTCGATCGCCAAGGTTATATTGAAGTTGCAACTCATCAAAAGTCTTTATCCTATCTTTCCGCCAAAGGTCCCCCACCTTGCTGATACCAATGAGGTCCCATTTCTCAAAGCCCTTGGTAGTCCACAAATTGCCTAACCTCTCGGAGACGTAGAGCTGAGTCGCTCGAGTGACGGTGTCTGACCAGCCCATAGCCGCATTAGCGTTATACCAGATCCGCACCGCTACCTTGGTGGGTCCCGTTAACGTCGTATCTGACCGTTTAGAGTAAAGTGCCCTGTAGTAATCCCCGCCCGGAAGCAGCCATTTATCCATAGCAAAAGCCGGGTTGGAAACTGGGCCATACATTGCATGATTAACCTAGCTCAATTGGGAGGCCCAGTAGTAGCACCTGATATCAGGCAACGCTAATCCGCCATCGTACCAAGGCAGCGTGAGCTTAGCCAAGGCAATCTGGGGACGTCCAGTCCACAGCAATTTTCTCTGGAGGCTCTCGATCTCGTGGAAGTAGCTGGTAGGTACAAGTTCTAGAGTGTTTTGAAGTGCATATAAAAATATAGGGAGGGACATCATTTTGAAGAGAGCTGCCCTGCCCACCAGGGACAGTGGCAGCCTACACCAGGCTTTCACATCAGCCTTTAAACGAAGAAGCGGGGGGAGCAAGTTGCGCTGATACCCGATTGCAGGATCACGCGAAACATATATACCTAAATACTTGAACCCAGAAGGCGAAATTTGTATTGGGCAATTACGTGGCACGAGTGGTGTATCGTCCGTGAGCGAGTAAACACAGGACTTACTCCAGTTGATCACTAGACCGGAGTTTCTACCAAAGGAGCTAAGGACGTCGAACAGCACCCCCAGAGATTTCCGAGGGGAAGTGAGGTAAAGAAGAATGTCGTCCGCATACAATGAGATGCAGTCCTCGAAGTCGGGGCTCCACCTGATACCCTTGAGTGACGGCTCCCACCGCAACCAAGCGGCCAGGGGCTCCAAAGCCAAGGCAAAGAGCGGCGGAGACAGAGGGCACCCCTGTCGCGTACCCCTCCCTAGGACAAAAGAAGCAGAAACTCTACCATTAACGACCACCTGGGCCAGGGGCTCTTCATATAGTAGCCGGACCCAGCCAATGATTACCGGTCCGAAGCCGAACTTCGTCAAAGCTGCCCATAGCTACGGCCATTCCACTGTATCAAATGCCATGGTGGCATCCAGAGAAACCAAAATGGCCTGCTCACGCAGCGTCTCCGCCCTCGCCAGAACGCTGTGGAGACGGCGTAAATTCAACGCAGTGTTGCGGGGCGGAATAAAGCCAGACTGATCTGGGTGCACCAAGTCTCCAATCACTTTAATCAGTCGATTAGCTAGCAATTTTGCTAGGATCTTGGGTTCGGCATTAAGAAGTGAAATGGGTCTATAGGAAGTACACGACTCACGGGGTGTTCCTTCTTTATGTATTACTACGATAGATGCCAATCTCTGATCTCGGGGGAGTAAACCCTTCTCCCTGGACTCCTAAGAACATCGAGCGAAGGTACGGCGCCATTTTGTTCGGACACAACTTGTACAGCTCGATGGGTATACCATTCGGGCCTGTAGCTTTTCCAGAGCGAATGGAGCGAATAGCGAGCGCCACTTCATCGGTGGAAAAATCCACCTCCATAAGCTCTCTGTCAGATTCGGACAAGCAAGGCAAAGCGATATCCCTAAGCAAAAGATGCGAGTCCTCCTCCGGCCGGTCAGAGACCGGCGCGTACACCGCTCGGAAGTGACAAGCAAACTCTTCCACGATCTCCAGTGGATCCGTCACACGTACACCATCCATTCGTTCAACAAACAGCACCACTCTATTCAGTCTCTCTTTCTTGTCCAGTCAAGCTATCAACTTCCCCGCCTTGTCGCCCACATCATACAAACGGCCCTGTTGCTCTGGACTCATGGCTTTCGCGGCATTCGTAACCAAGGCTTTACAGTCAGACTGTTTCAGTTGCAGAACATGTACCTTATCTCGCGTGACCCCAGACTTAAGATCTGCCTCCAAAGCTACAATATCAGACTCCAACTGCTCGACCTCTTCATTGTGGCATTTCTTAGAACCGGCGATCAGCGATAGCGTCTGACCCCGTATAACAGTTTTGAAAGCTTCCCACAGGGACACAGACGAGGACACCGATCCCACATTTTCGGCAAAGTAATGAACAGTAGCCTTAACCACCTCAGCCCTGGTTTCCGGAAGACTGAGATGCCAGGGATTGATCAGGGCGACTCGGCCCCCTGTGCCCAGATGGAGATCTATGAGTATCCATAGCGGGGAGTGATCCGAGATGCCTCTGGGCAAATGTCGGACCTCTCTTACCGATGTTGCTTGGGCTGCAGGCACGAGGATGTAATCAAGTCTAGCCAAGCTCCCATGGGCCCCAGAATGGAAGCTATATTGAGCCTGCCCAGGGTGAAGCATCCGCCAACAATCGACCATCCCAAACGTTTCCAAGAAGCCACCCAGGCAGGACTGCGACTGTGTGAGAGCTCTGGGAGGATGACGATCGTCCAAGCCGCTAACCACAGAGTTAAAGTCTCCTCCAACCACCAAGATCCCCTCAGGAAGCCCCAACACCAGTTTCCCCAGGTCGACAAATGTGGTGGTCTGTAAACCAGGGGGAACGTATATTGAAAGGATGGTGATCGCTTTCCCCTCCCACCTACCAACAATGGCCGCATACCGTCCCCTATCGTCCAGTATCGTATCATCAATCTCCAAGGGAAGGGAACTTCGGACAATAACACCGGTCCCTCTGGATCCCGTGGTGAACCCAGAGTGTGCAACCAACTTGTAGCCCCTCCGATTCATAGCGTGGAACGTGTTCCCCACCAAGTACGTTTCTTGCAATAATACAAAATCGGGGGAATGGCGTTTTAAATATTGAAGTACAATCCCCCGTTTTATCTTGCCCCCCAAGCCGTTGACATTCCAACTCAAGACTCTCAACCCCCTACCCCCCATCCCATAAGCAATGGCAGGGTCCCCCAACCCCGTGAAGGAAACACAGGTCACACTATGCAGCAATACGTAGCCTCTGAAACAATTCAAACAGAAAGAAAGCCCCCACCCAAAATGCCCCATACACACAACCCCCCACCCTGCACCCCTGCGATAATACAAATAACCACCCCAAGTTGCAGTGTGCCTGTCGCCCTACCCAAGAAAACTAATCTACATGAAGAAAAGGAAACACCCCAGGAGGAGGAAGAGTCCCAAACTCCCCGCCGCCCCAGGGTTTGTCTCATGAGAGTGTCATTGTCCCAAAAAGATAACGATCCACGCAACACGGTACGGTGGTTACACACGCCGGTGTCCTTACTCCTCCTGGTCCCGTTGGCTTCCCTCTGCGCCTTCGGAATGTTCCGCATTGTCCTGTTGCGTCGATAGTGTGTCCAACCAGTCACTGACCACCTCTGGCATATCAAAAAATAGCACACGCTCATTATGTTCGATACGCAGTCGGGCGGGGAAGAGCATAGCGTACTTCATGCCCAGGTCTCTCAGTCTACGCTTCACCCCAGTAAATCCCAGTCTCTGTTTCTGCACCGATTGTGTGAAGTCGGGGTAGAAGCTGATAGAACCATTCTCAAACTTGGTGGGGCCGTTAGTCTTCGAGGCCTGTAAAATGGCGTCCCTGTCCCTGAAATTGAAGATCCTCGCAATGATGGGTCGTGGCGTAGCCCCCTGTCTGCGTCTTCCGCCCGGAACTCTATGGGCACGCTCTACCGCAAAAAAGTTACAGAGGCCCTTAGGGGCGAGATGGTTTAAGATCAAGTCTTCCACGAAGAGATCCGTCGATTGATCGGCTGAGGACTCCGGAACTCCGACGATGCGAACATTATTGCGCCTAGCGCGACTTTCAAAATCCTCAAGCCGGCGGGCAAATTGTTCACTCGAGGTTCGAAGGGTCCGGACCTCGGTCTGGAGATTGGAAACGTCGGTGGTTAGACTGGCAGCTTTGATATCCAGCGACTTGACTCTCTCGTTAGTCTTGGCCAAGTCCGCCCTAATCAAGCTAACATCCACAGCCACAGTGTCAATCTTGGCGGCTAAAGTTTCATATTGTTGGCCCATAGATTACTTCACACTCGCAATGGCACCCATCACATCTCGAAGGGTCAGTTCCTCCGTTTCGGGGGGGGGGTCACCACCAAGGTCTGCAGAGGTTTTGCCAGTACCGCTGGGTGAACCCTTGTTGCGCGCAAATCGGTCCATAATGGTGGTTTGAGTGATGCCACCACGAGTCGTGTTCTTGATTGACCGCTTGTCGCTGTCGGACTTGCCCGCCATGGTGGGCTGCGCGCCCCTTGGGGGCTTTTGGGACCTGGTGAAAATGGCTTCCCACGGAGAAAAACAGCGAGAAATCAAAGTGCTGGGCGCCAGTGAAGAGCAATCAAGCGAGTGTGCATACGGGCCAGCTAGATCAGGGACAGTCGTCTCCCAGCCGTCTTAGACAGGAAAAACGAAACCGAAAGCAGACCCCGGGCAGCCGTCCCCTTCCATACGCCGTTGTTGTTCAGCTACTTTCGGGGTGCTTCGGATGCCCAAGTCCCGGGATGACTCACGATGTAGGCCTTCAGGCTTCAGGAAGGAGTATTGCAGGTGTCCGGCATCAGATTTGAAATTTGAAAAAGGCCATATAGGTCAGGAGAGTCTCCGCTACAATAACCCGTAGTTAGAAACAGGATCTGTGACAGGGTAGATGTTGGAGGCAGCGAGGGTTTCGGGAGCTCACAGCTCATGCGACTATCTTGGATGCGCGCTAAGCTCTTCCCAAAATCTCCTTCTTAAACCCTCGTTCTAGGCATTGAGCCCAGACATCCAAGTAAAGAGTAGCAATGTTAAGGGCAACTTTCTGTGGCGATTTCCCTTTTTGGGGCTTTTTAGGGCCAGAAGGACCTCCAGCCAATCAATCAATCAAAATACTTGTAAAGCGTGCGTCTCAAGGCGCTTGGGGGGGGGGGAGCTGCTACTGTTCGAAGAGCCAGCTCTTGAGGAGTCTTCTGAATGAGAGTAGGTATTTGGGTCTGTCGTACCTGGATAGGGAGGGTGTTCCAGTCTTTGCGGCGAGATAGGAGAAGGATCTGCCGCTAGAGGTTGTACGTTGGATGCGGGGGACAGCGGCGAGGGAGAGGCTGGCGGAGTGGAGCTGGCGGGTGGGGGTGTGGAAGCTGAGTCTGCTGTTCAGGTAGGCTGGTCTGGCGTTGTGGAGTGCTTTGTGTGCGTGTGTGAGGAGCTTGAAGGTGATCCTCTAGTCGACTGGGAGCCAGTGTAGGTTTCTCAGGTGGGGGGGGGGTGATAAGGTTGCGGCGGGGGACGTTGACGATCAGTCGGGCAGAACCGTTTTGGATGAGTTATAGTCGGCGTAGATGTTTGGCTGGAATTCCTGCGTAGAGTGCGTTGCCGTAGTCCAGTCTGCTGTTGACTAGGGCATGTGTAACCGTTCTTCTTGTTTCGGTCGGGATCCATTTGTAGATCCTGCGGAGTATGAGGACGGTGTTGTAGCAGGAGGAGGAGACGGCGTTGACCTGTTTAGATATGGAGAGGGAGGAGTCTAGGATGAAGCCTAGGTTGCGTGCATGGTCGGTGGGTGTTGGTGCATGGTCTTCTGCCCCTCTCTTTCCTTGAACCCACCTCCTTTTTTCTCTACATAAATTCAATTCTTCTACAGGACACAAACAACTTTCAGTTTGCTGGCAAGTCCCACACTCATGGGTGACATTACAACACCTCCACTATTGTAGGACCTCAAGCGTTGTGGATTTAATGCTTCATTGAGGACTCTAGTCCTTATCACTTTAATAATGTACTCTCCACATCAGGGGTCTGGGTCACTGTCACTCTAGAGTGCACACCATGTAATACTCCCTTCTAGCTTAACCCTTAACAACTACAGTGGGGTTGGTCCTTGGTGCTCCGCTATGGACTCCATGAGTACTCCCTTGGTGGTTTAACAGTACCTTCAGAGGGCTGGGCCTTTTGACATTTGGGTGGACTCCCTAGAGGACCCCGCGGAGTCTCTTCATCCGTAATTTCTGTGTTTAAATAGCCCATATCTAAACATGATTGGCATCGTCCTGCACAGATACGCAATTGCATTTATTCTTGCACTTTCTGCAACACTCAAGGATTATGTTCAACAATATTCAGTGCCCTATGCCATACGCCACATCTCCAAACCTCCGTCCCCTGACCCATCATGTAGGCAGGTCCAAATGCCACCAACACTCATTCAGCCATGCACTCTGAACGGTGCTCAGAAGAATGATGCAATTGAGATGACTTGGGCTAATGGTTGCTTTTTGCAGTGTTGTGCCAAAAAATACACCCTAACTTGACTTTTGCAGGCAGCTGATCTCACACTTCACATGGTTAACAAAGTACGTAGTCTTACACTCCAAAAAAGCAAAAAAAAGGGTTGATTGTTTGGACTGTCAATTGCCCGGACAGACTGGTTGTTGTTCACAGGGTACCCATTAGAAATCAATAGATAGTAGAGCTTTTTGGGCTTTTGTTTTGTAGTTGAAAACCAAAGTGCTGTCTGTACTGATTTGTCCGAAGATAGGTTTTTTTTTTTTGGTACATAGTGTTTTACATTGTAAATCTAGCGCTGGCTCACATTACGTGGAGACAGACAAACCTGCTTGGCCTGCTTGCATAATTTTTGCTTTGTAAATGTCTCTTCCCCTCGGTTTGTGTCCTGCTCCGTTGATGTATGTCCCTTTCTTTGACTTTTTATTTTTAAACATGTTTATTTTTCAAACTTTCAATGACAGGGTGATATACAATACATCAGACAATAAAAGCACTGCATCAAAAGAGGATGGCTAAGTAGGATAAAGTGCCATACAAGCAGACTTCACAGATACTGTTCTGTACCACAACCTGTGTCCGAATGGCCTTCTGGCCTCTAAAAAACGGACCGCCATGCACACGTTTAAGCGCTTACTACCCCTGACTAGGATGTTCATTTCGTGGAATTACATTTTTTTTTGTGCTTCTTTGCACCTTTTCCCAATAAGTATTGGTAACGATATAGTACGCTCCAATATGGCCGCCATTTAGGAGACTAGGCGGACATTAGTAGGCATTCATGGCACGCCTCTTTCAGTTTGTACTACCCGCTGTACATGTGCCCGCTAGTATAACTGCTCGTTTCAGAGCTTCCAAAACCCGCAAATCCACAGGTGAGAAAGAAGGGCGGCGCTAACTCTCTGTGTCCTACGAGACGGAGGGAATAATTTTCTGTCACGGCTCCCATGTAGGAGACTAGTTGCTTTTAGCATTGTAGTGGTGGGTTCGTAGAACCAGACTAGTCAAATCTGATGTTGCTAAATTAACATGATTGTGTTTTTTTAACATGGTCTGATCTTGTTTTTTACATAAAATACTTTAGTACTTGGGGCTCATGAAGTCTTTGGTATTTATTTAAATTTGTCACCGCAATATATTAGAAAGTTTGATTTGTACTATTTTCGTCTCCCTACTAGATTGGAGCTTACCATGAACTCCTTGTTATTATAATTATCCTTGGTTTTTCCCAGCCTTGGTTACTAATTTTTGCTATCCTTACTCATTGGGGCATTTTTAGGTACGGAGAAGATTTCTTTTGACCTCACTTCTTTTCTTTGCACAGGTGAATGCTTTTCTTCTAGGACATATGCTGCATGCCTGTGCGCATTTATGGCATTAGTCACTATTTACTTTGGCAACTTTAACATCTAAAAGAAACACATAGTGATAGATTCCTTACCTTAGAATTACCCCCAGGCATCAGACTAGATCCGGAAAAGTTTCGCCAGCAGTACCCCTGCGCGTCTGAAGGTGGCGTTGTGCGGCTCCGCGTCCATAGGTGTCGCCAAAGTGATGTCGCAGCAGCTACTTGGGCGCCCCCTCGCACGCGGACGTCAGTTCTTTCTTTTTCCGAGCCAGCAAGCACAGGTCCGGAGAGAGTATTACCCCAAGTCACTTTTTGACTGGGTTTTTGAGGCTTTTTGTATCTATTTTTTTCTCACTCTTGGTGTCGTAAGGATGCCAGGTTTTAAGTCTTGCGGGGACTGTTTTCGGATGTCTCTCTACTGCCTGGGGTCGGACCACGACCCCAAGTCGTGCCCAGACTGCCGGGCCATAGCGCCGAAGACTTTGCGAGAGTGGTCTAGAAAGTTGCTGGAGGTCCGGCAGTTGGCTCCGCGCCGCTCAAGGTCCCGGTCCCGTGAGAGGTCGGGGGACCGGCCGCGGAGCCATCACCATCGTCATCTGAATCGAAGTCTTCGCATTCGGTGTCAGGTAAGACTAAGCACAAGAAGTCGAAGAAGCGGCATCACTCGACGACTTCCCATCGTGCGACATGGATGAGGGTGCGGGTGGTGCCTCGCCCCCAGGCTGCCCTCAATGCAAGTCCAGTCCGACAGATCCCCAAAGAGAGGCATATCGCGGCGCAGGATACACGACCCTCCGGAGTCCAGGCAGCCAACACCGATGCAACGCAGCATCAGGCACTCGCCAGCCGGCCCCATTCTCGAGTGGTGGTCATTCAAAAACAGCAATCAGTAAGCCTCCTCCACACCGGATATGCCTTGAGAGGAAGGGGGCTCTGGTCCTGTGGGGCCGGGTGGCCATAGGCACTGGATGTGACGCCCTCTCTGTTTGCGCTGCTCATCAGGGATCAAGTGCAGGGACTGTCATAGCAGGAGGCCTCACTGTCGGCTCCGCTCCCCGAATGGGCCTCACGGCCAATTGCACTAGCAATGCCTAAGATACGAAACATAAGATCTTGGTAACTCGTAATTCATATATCAAGTCACATTGTAGGTCATTCCTGGAAAAGAAGTCTTAAACTATATCCTTTAGACAGGTAATCCTCACAGCCAGGGCTGTGAAGTAGGGGAGCTCCTTTATCCAAAATCCTGAGTAGGATCCCACTACAGACCACAGGCTCTATGGGTCCTTGGACAATCTCTTCGACTAAAGCAATCTCCCTTTGTTATTCTCCTTTGACCGGGAGACTCTTTAACACTTTTCTTAGCTGTCCTGCTAAAATCACAGGACGAACAGGACCGGGCATCAATAGTTGAAATCATACTATTGATAGGATCACATCTCACCAATATGAAGTTGCATGGACTGCAATGACTCCCAGTGAGAGCCAAATCTAAGCTATGGCATTGTGTAGATTGCTTAAGGCAGTGCATGGTGGAGCCGCACACAAATTAACGTGTATGCTGTTAGAAACCTTGGGCCCAAGGGAAAGTAATTTTGAAGGTGGCAAATGTTTAAAAACCTATATGCTGGAGGAAGATCAGTTGCTTCCATGTATCAAAACTGAGTCATGCTCTACCAGAGACTGTTGCTAACACCGATCATCATCTGTCCTTTGAGAAAGGGTAGAAACTATTTTATTTATAAAACAAAAGAAGCTGCTAGGATTTCCAGGCGCATGGATGCATTCACTGGATCTTTAGTGCTATGCACATACTGAATAGATTGGACAGGATCTATATTTCAGACACCCGGATAGGCCAATTATGGTTCCGGGGCTATAAGACCTAGGTTTATGGTGACCTTTTTGTAGAATACAGTTTACATCACAGTGAGGACCTGCACTGTGCAGCTGGAGGAACATCATAACTACGATTCAAATAAACGGATGCACTATGAAATAAAATACAAAGATGGTGTGATAAACCCAAGGATCTGCTGTATAAACCACACTGGATGGGAGCTGAACACCATACTAAAGCTTTAAATACGGGTAGAGGACGTAATAGCGTACAGCACCCAGAGGAAAAATAATCGTGTTTTTTATCTAGCTCTAAATACCTTATTTCTGCTATTTGTATGTACTGTAACTAGTAGATGGTGCCAATGCACAATTTAAACTTCCATTACCTGCCTTGGGTGTATAGAAGGCTGGGTCTGCATTGCTACAGTTCAAACTTGTGATCTTCGGATTGCTTCATTTGTCGTCTGTAAACACACTCAGCTCACCAAGCCATCCTCTCAAGCCAACGGCTCTGTAAATGAGCTCTCAAATATTACAACTGGCTCATAATTCTCATCTTCAAGGGTATCTAATGGATTGAAACAAAATTGTCCCATTCTAAATATACTTTTGGGAAAATAAAATCTGTCTCTAATTAAGACAGTTTATAGCATACTTTGCTATCATATTGGCTCACTATATCACTTTGACACCCTAAGGCCATTTCTAAGCGCTGACAGCAGCGCAGTAAATGTCACGCTAGTGCATGGCCAGTCACTGAATTTGGGCATCTGGTCAGGAATGAGGAAGCAGGAGAAGGAGAGGAGCAAAAGTGGGAAGAAAGTAGAAATCCGGATGGTGAGGTGTGATAGAGGTATTGAGCCAAATTTAGCATTCAGAATCATGATGGACTTAATCAGACTAGCCCTCGCTACCACTCTAGGTTGTGATGCTGTCCTTCCTAATCACTCTGACCTGCCGACTTAAAGGTCAAAAGAAATTTGGAGGTGGTGATCTCAGTGGGGGTGCTGAGTATATCAGTGGGTGCATGGTCTTCTGAAAGCACTGAGGAATCCACATTGGCAATGGGGCTATCCATGAGGAGCTGAAGACCAGACCCTGACTCTCACCAGATCTAGGCTGGTCTGAACTATACATTATTTGAGAGCTCACCTGGTTGACTTTCTTGAGAGGCCCTCTTATCTCACCCCGAAGTTGACTTGGGCTTGCCTTTGAGAGGGCTGGCGGTTGCAAAGCCGAGAATCTTGCTATTTTCACTTTAGGCTATCTGTGGCTATCTCCTGGAGATGTATTTGAAGACCTAGAATTTTGAGGACTGGTGGTACAGCTATGTTAGCCTTGCTTTCAAAAACATGTGCCCTATAAGGAGCATACCGTACACCCAATTCACCCCATGTCTGGATCCCTTGTCCACCACCTTTGTCACCTCAGCTCCCACTTACCTGGTGCTATGGCATCTCCTTGCATACCCTGAAGACTCTCATTGTCCTGGGCCTGTCTCTTTTGTCTTGACCTGTGGACCCCTGAAGAAATAGGAACAGAGCTACCCAGAGCAGAGCGGCATTGGAGACTGTTTCCCAAGAGGAATTTGTGGATTAGGACAAGAAATCAGTTTTGGAATGATTTTTTTTTTATCCTTTACAGGATCGTTTCATGTTAAATGCTTAACAGGGCAGAGTGAGAATAGAGGACCTGCGTACATTTGCTAGGGTACTGCTGGAGGGAGATGAGCAACAGGTACAGTTCTTTCCGGAGTATGTTTGTGAATGACCCTTAGGAGTGGTATACAGCACGAAAGGCTAGTCTACAGAAGCGTTCCCATGGCTAAAGAGCCAGCCTAAGTAAATGCTCGGACTTAAGAGCGAACAGTGCTTTCGATGCAGCAGTAGATTTCGCAGGAGCATTATAGGGAACAAGGTCATTTAACACAGGAATGAGCTATATAGAGAAGAGAAGGGCTTTTACCACAGGGCTAGATCCTACAGGAGTGTAGATATAACAAGGGCACTAAATGCAGGATTACAATATTTGTGAGGAGGGTGAACAAGGGTGTTGACTGCATTCCTCATTACACTGTATGTTATGTTTGTTGCTTATATAACGCTTTATGCCACCTTAAAGACGGGACTACTTACTGAGAAGGGCAGGAGAGATGTAAAGGAGAAATTGGAATAGTTGGGAACAATAGAGAAGGTATGAGGAAAGAGCCTTTTTAACGAATTTTATGAATATTCTAAGTATGCTTGTATCTCACAGGCTTGAATGGTGGATAGGTAAGCTTGGGCATTTGGTTGTGAAGGAGGGAACAGGGGAGGAAAGGAGAGTGTATGAGAGCAAATGAGAGCAGGGAAGGAGGTAGACATCTGTTAGGAAAAACTGAGATCTCAGGTCTGTTTGAGAGTTAGAAACCATTGGCACTCGCATCGCCTAAAGAGGGGGGGGGGCTGGGGTGGGTTTCCAGAGCTGGAGATGGCACCTTCTTTCAGGCTCGCATTCTCATGACTGATCTACAAGGATTTGTGTCAGACAAGGGTTTCAGTTTGCTAATGGGATGCATAAAGGACCCTCTGGACAGCACGTTTCCATTTTATTTTTCGGCTATTCTGGATAAATGGCAGATAAATGTATTTGCAAGACCTGAAACGTATTACCAGTGAGCTCGTGGCGTTGATTTTCTTCCAACGTCTGTTGTTTACTAGAAACTATGGCGCATATGTTTCTGTTTAAAGTTGCTTTAATTCAGATATTTATGGAAGGTTTTAAGAGAAAGTATTTTCCTGCCAGAATGTCTCTTGCTACTTTATAGAACACATGGTTAGCAAAATTGATGATGTAATGGCTCCTTTTAATTATGCTTGTTGTGCTTTAAATCTTATTTGAATGCAGCTTTTATTGTGGTAAAAATGTCAGTTATAAAGAAAATTGGGATTCTTTCCTTTGATGTACATTTAACTATTCCTCATAAGACTAGCATTGTTCTTAAAAAGAGTCTGGTTTCCTTTCAAACTTTGTTAGTTTTTGTTTTAAATTATAATGTTCTTTTTTGAGTCTTTTTTTCTGAAGTTGTGAGATCCCAGAGACCTCATATGTAATACCATTAGTTTTCAAGATATTTTTTAGGCATTACATTGACAGAAGTAAAGTATAGGTAAGTAAGATATTGGCAGATCATATGGATTGCATCTTGGATCAGGCTTTACTATCAAAAGACCGAACCAAAGATCTCTACTCTAAAGTAGATTGTACAATTGCAGTATTCTGGGCAAAAGCGTCTAGATAATATGTGCAAAGATCTGATGTTCTGTGTGCGTTATTGGATTGGTACTCCGCTCCGGTAGACTCGTATAGGAAAATGTGTTTTAAAAAGCTTGCATAATGGCCAAATTGATCATTTGCTAAGTTCTAAAGGATTTGTTTGTTTTGTACTCTGTTTAAGAAGTTTTTTGAATTTGTGTGTGATCCAGTAATGGAGGCAAAAGTTACTTACCTGTGATATTTGATTTCTGGTGTTGGGTCTTGCTGGCCCTCGTGATTGTTTTGAAACGTCTCTTTTCTTGCTGTAAAAGGAAAGCCCAGATCTGAAGGCTTCTGAGACAACATAGATATTTGAATGTTTTGTCACTTATGATGAAGCTGCTAAAATATTTCTTAATACATAGTGTTCCAGAATACTACCTTCGCACGGGGCTGTCCTTTATGAAATTATATGTGCACGATATTGGTGCTGATAAATCATATTACTAGAGGGAATTCCTGAACCAGTTATCTTATGACGCATTATCGAAGATCTCCATCAACCAGCACACTTGTTGCAAACATTTCCCTCCACCATTCCTGTCCCCAGAGACCTAGATGAATAGTGCCCCTTAAAAATGATCAATAATAAATACATTTCTACATTTAGAATGTATATTCGCAGTATTCCCTGTCTGCCTTAGTGCCTCTGATCGTACCTTCCTGTATCTCTGCCTGCCTTATTGTCTACTGCTATACTTTAGTAAACTAACCATACCCTTCCTTACTAATAATAAACTCTCCTTCCGAGTAACCATTGCTTCCAATACTTAACTTTTTCTAACCTGTCTACTCATGTCACTCTCCTAAATCACGGATCCTCCTTCAGTGTAACCTCCCTTTGCAATCTCACAATATCTAACTTCATTCTCCTTATTTACTTATCCATTTTTTTCCATTTGTACGAACTCACTCTAATAATCACACCTAACTCTTACTTATTTAAACCCCTGATAGGAACTGGACAATATTATTTTAACCATTTCCATAGAGCAGAAAACTACCCCATTGACCAACACATTTACAGCAATAACTAATAACCACTGGGTTAATTACGGCCTTTGGGTTACGGAATGGAGTCTTTCCCACATAAAGTGCTTCATCCTCTCGTCAGGGGTGGCAATCGTTATATAAATGTAAATACTATGCAATACCCAAGTGTGGAGTCCTAAGCAGAGAGATGAGATTCTTGCCACGGTTTAGACTTTCTAAAATGGGTATTCCCTGGGATAGACACTCTGAGTGAGGCATCACTATACAGTGGGGCAAAACTCTGGGTACAGGGTTAGATTCTGCTTAGCCAGCGTTAGGGTTGTACTCTGACTGTTGTAAGTAGTGGGTCAAGAGTTGGTTAGAGCTCTCATTAAAGTTAGTTTGAGTGATGTGAGACCACGAGCCAGGTCTTGCAAAGGTCAGTAATCCAAGCACAGGTTGGGTAGTACACTTCCATGGCTGAAAGGCAGGAATAGTTTCTGGCCTGACCTTCAGGCTGGTGGAGTTGGAATCATGGGTGAGACATTGAGCTCCTTCTCAGGAAGAGAGCCCATTGAGGGGCGGGTGAGAATGTAGGATTGAGAATTTTTAATGTGGGTTTACCTTGCACAGTTTTAGGAGAACTTCGAGAGCTGCAAAATAGTGCATACAAATTGCTCTCCTGACACGTGCTAACACAGAATAGGCTGTGACGAGATGACGCGGAGCTCGGATTTCGGTCAACGCTTCACACTTTTCAGGATTGACTCTACAAAGCTCTTGTCTAGCCCAAAGTCGAAGAGTGTAAAATTAAGTCTTAAACTGCATTTCCCTGGTCACGGCTTGAAAACTTTGGTATTTGTAGAACGAACAGCTGCAGAGATGGGCGGGAGCTGGAGGGACCCTCTGGTCCTAAGATCCATCGCTGTAGCATATTCCCTCTGCCTGTCAGGACCCGCGGAAATGGCTTCTACTGGTCTTGGTAGTGGTGTGGGGCGGTACTGGCGTGTGCATGCTTCTATGCTTTTCTTATTTATATAATTTTTATTGAAGATGCACAGGGTATGCAATAGTAAGAAAATAATGGCACTACACCAACAGTATAAATGCATCTACAGGTAAATCAAACCTTTATCAAGAATACACCGAATCCCCCCCCCCCTAACCGCTCTTGTGTACCTCTCCCCAGTCAGTACATTAGTGTGTGTTTCTATGCTTGTTAGTACATTTGTGTAACTGTTTGAGATTAATGTCGTCAGTTTTGCAGTGTGACTACTTAAATTTGGCCCAGTTCATTTTGGAGTGGAGGTGGGGGATGGAGTGTGAAACCCAAGCATACTCTATATTGGAGTTTGTGAACCATTTAGCGTGTTATGGGGCTCGTGCAGCCTAGTGCGGGTGTTCAGTTGTACCTTTTATTGAGCTTGCTGCTGTCGGTCTTCCTGTGAGAATTTGTGTGCGTCTGTCTGTCTGCAGAGCCTGGAATTAATGTTAGCACTGTTGAGAATCCCTTTGCTCTTTTGCAAAGTATGTATTTTTCTGAGGGATTGTTGTTAGTGTGTCAGTCATTTCACTTACATGAAAGGATAGCCCCAATCTACTTTGCCAGAATACTCTACTCTCACCATCCTTACAAGCAGTAGTGTCTGGGTGCAGCAGCCCCGTAGATTACAATCATCAAAAGTCTGTGTATGTTGGCCTACTTGCAGGTTTCAATTACACACCACTAATTGCCTTTACCATGTTGTGCCACGTGATCAAGTTATTTTTCACTTTAATTCGTTATTGCCAGGTAGATTCTTAATGCTGATTGGCTAAACATGTTCATTCATCCCACGGTGACCTTTTCCTTGTGGGCTTGCAGACTGCAGTGGCAGCAGCATTCCACTCTAGAAACCAGCCTGCCACAATGGACGGAGATCTGTGACTCTGCTCTCTGATTGTGAACAAAAATATCAGATTGTTGAAAACTAGATCGCATTTGAGGAATGTGCATGTAATACACATTACCAGTATCGTGTGTACAGTGTGCATTCATACTGGGTTGACATTACACTTTTCTACTAGCTGCGCTGCCATGCTTTCCTCGCCTCGTGATCAGCTGTGAGATCCACAGGTCATGTTATTCCGCACGGAGGGTTGAAAGGGAACTTGAAACCCAGTGCATTTCATCAGGAGCTCTGCTTCGTAGCTTTGTAGAGTTGTGTGTGGTGGGATCTTTGTCCCGTTGATGGGGTAAAGTATTCTCTGAACTGAAGGGAAGAATGTCAACATTAGCTCTGATTTTCTGGCACTTGTATTTTGGAAAACCCACACTAATAAATCCTACACAAGTGGGTCCGACAGTTGATTGCTGTCTTTCTTTGGCCACGTTATTTTCTACGTTTGGTGTCTATTTTATTTATTGCTCTTTCTTTAACACCGCATCAGGGGTAGCAAGCGCTATATAAATGCAAACCTTTTTCCCTTTCTATCCCTCCACTACCCTTCTTAATCCAAATAACTGACTAACATATCCGCCACTCAAATTACTTTTATATTTCACTATACTATTTCACCCCTACTCCTTTATGGGTTCTGGAGAAGCGTGCCACTCGCCGAAAAAGCTCTTCGACGCCTCGACAAGGGTAGTTAGCGCTATATAAATAAAATACAAAATCTTTATTGAAGGCTTTTTCAGCATCTTTAATCAAGCAGCCTGAGTGTGGAAGGCTGTTTTTTTTTGTTGCTGTTTTTTTTTCACTGGTATTTCTTTTGGGAATCTATGAATGTCAGTCAGTGTGTATAATATCTGAATGTCTAACACTGCAATACTTGTGAACGTAATTACCTAGCTTGTGATGAGTTTCGCATTTTTAATAATTGCATCTCTTTTTTGTTTTTTCCCTAGGATGCTTTCATGCAGACTCTTTGATGGTGGCGAGGTGAGTACTGGGCTTGTGATTCGGTTTTCTAAATAAATTAAACGAGTCTCTGTGGATGTTTGAAATTTCCTGCCAATATGAAACATTTATGCGACCGAATCCTTGTTTCCCTTCCGTTGCTTTGCTGGACTGCTATTCTAGGTCACAGAAGTTACCTTTGAGTTTTGATTGTCTTTTCGTCACCTCTAAGAAATGGCGCCCATCCCTTCCCCAAGGGCACGCTGACATTCTGGTTTCTCGTCGCAGTGAGCTTTTGTACTGGTTTTCCCTCCTGATCAGCTCAAGAACAAAACACAAGGAAATCCTCTGTTGTGAGCCCCTGGAAGCCGCGCACTTTGTTTTTACTTACATGTGTTATATGGGGAACTCCCTTCCTGATTTGCAAGGGAAACGCTCTGTTCCCGGAAGAGCTGGGCTCACCGCTATTAGGGTGCGCTACAAACAGAATTGGTGAATCCATTTGTTTAGTTCTTTCGCTGTGGCAAACTGGTTTCTTTTTCAACCTGGAGGGATTTGTCTGTAGCCAAACAAGGATTGGGATGCTAATTTGACTGAAAGCATGATGTCAGGTTTTTATAACTTGCCAACCGCGCATAACTTTTAGCGGTCTGGAAGCGGAAGCCTCTTCTGGACCGTACCAAAATGGTATGGGCTTGAAGCCTGCCTATTGATTACCACTGGTTAAACGAATGAATCAATGAAATGTCTTATAAAGCACTGCTAATGCCCAGAGGTGTCTTGGCGCTATACGAAACATGGAAAGTGCAGTTAGGATTTTTTTGTTTTTGATTATTCTAGTATGGTTGATTTACAATTCCATGTGTTAAGCTGTTTTCAGTTCATACAGAAGATGATTCCATTGGTTAGGTCGAAGATTAGGTGTGCAAACGACATCTTGGGGACATTCAGAAAGCTTCCCTGTGAATGCATTCCCACTCATTGCTTACCATTGGCTTTGTGGTTTGTAACACACATTAGCTTGCTTTCTATTTACTGGCTCTATTTGTTTTTTTAAGCTGCCCAGCTTGAGTTCGTCCCTCCGCATTGCTGAAACCCTATGTACAGTATTTTTTCACCAGTGCTCTATTTCTGTAAACAGACCTTTAAATCATGTTCTCATCTTCTCTCATTTGCTGTGCATTCAAAGACTGAGGTCAAATATCAGGCTCTTCTTCCAGGGAGCTTAGTGTTTAGTTTTATTTTTCTGACTTTAATGTGAGAGGATTTATGTGACAATCATGCTGGCTACTGAGGGTGTGCTAAAGGAAGGCTGTGCAATGTTTTTTTTCTAGTACACAACATTTAAATGCCTGTAAATGAACGGTGAAGATATTTTAGAAAATATCAGAATTAGAAAAGCAAAAATGAATCATTTATTGGTAATTCTGAAGTGTGATGTAAACAAATATTTTAATATGATCAAAACAATACACTAGGTAATGACATTTCCACACATATCGTTTGTGCGCAGTATAAGTTTATCAGTAAAACTGTATGTTTGTGCAAATGTAATACTCATTTCAAGTGAAGATGTTTTGTCTGTAATGGCAGTGTTCCACCACATTCTTTACTCTACCCCACTCCACTCTCCTGGAGTCTACTCGCAGCACTCCACCCTGTGTCATTGCATTCTACTCTACACCACTCCACTCTATGCTACTTCACAGTACGGCTCTCTACTCTACACCATTCTACTGTGTGTCAGTGAACTCAACCTCACACCACTCTACTCTGCAGCATTGTACTGTATGCCACTTCACACCACGCATCTCTACTTTACACCACTTAATGCCAATGCACTCTATAACACACAACCTTACTATGCACCACGGCACTCTATAGCACACCACCCAGTGGCACTCGACCCTACAGCACTGCAGTCTGTTCTGCAGCACTGCACTCTACACTCCACTGTGCACCGCTCCACACTAAAACAATTCTAATTTCTAATTTAAAATATTTCTAGAGCGCAGCGTACACCTTGCGGTTTCTTGGTGCTAGGGGGTTCGGCAACTGAGGGAGAAAGACCAGAGAAAGAGATAAGAGGAGATTTTAAGAGAGTTTAAGTGGGGAAGGCCTGGCTGAAGAGGAACGTTTTCAGATCTCTACGAAAGGGGAGATACTGAGTGGCCGAGCGGAGGTGGTCAGGGAGTGAGTTCCAGAATGTGGGAGCCAGGGTGGAGAAGTTGGCCCCGCCCCACTTTTTACGTGTGAAACGAGGGATCTGGAGAAGGGACTTGGAGGAAGACCGAAGTTCTCTTGCAGGTACATAAGGATTGATTAATGAAGAGATGAAAGCGGGGGCAGTGCCCTGGCGGGCCTGGAAGACCATGCAGCCGATCTTAAAGAGGGAACGTTCTTTTACAGGGAGCCAATGAAGCTCCCTGAGAAGGGGGGTGGAATGGTGATAACGAGGGAGGCCGTATACCAGCCGGGCTGCTTGGTTCTGGATAGTCTGGAGTCTACGCAAGCTGTACGTGGGGATGCCATGGTACAGAGCGTTTGCGTAGTCCAGTCGCGATATCACTAGTGCGGCCATGATGATCTTAAGTGCCTGGGGGGAAAAGAAGCGGGAAACAGTGCGGATAGTGCGGAGAGTGAGGAAGCAGGAGGATACCACGGAACTAATTTGTGAATGGAGGGTGAGCTGGTTGTTTATTTTGACGCCAAGTGTTTTGACCGTGGTGGAGGGGGTCGGTGCGGGACCAAGAGAGGGGGGCCAGAAGAGAGAGTTCCAGGGGCTGGATGAACCACCAGTGAGAACCAGCTCGGTTTTATCCGGGTTCAGCTTAAGGTGGTTGTGGTTCATCCAGTCCCTGATGAATGTCATAGTTGACTGGAAGTTAGAGACAGAGAAAGGAGAAGGGGACAGATCAAAGATGAGCTGGAGGGCATCCGCGTAATTATAAACGGTGACCTCCAGCTGCTGGAGTGCGAAGATGAGAGGAAAGATATAAAGATTGAAAAGTAGGGGGGAGAGAGAGGATCCCTGGGGAACACCGCAGGTGACAGGGAGAGGAGTGGCCGTGAAGTCGCCTAGCCGGACCGCCTGAGTGCGGTCCCTCAGAAAGGAGGAGAGCCAGACCAGAGCTGATCCCCCGATGCCGGCCGCCTTGACACGGGTAAGTAAGATGGTATGGTCCACCGTGTCAAAGGCGGCGGAGAGATCAAGGAGGACCAGTGCCTGGTGTTTGTTCTCGTCCATGCCCTTTCTGAGTTTGTCTAATACTGAGACCACGACTGATTCGGTCGAATGCCTGGGACGGAACCCGGCTTGGCGGGATGCCAGTCCCCCATTTGCCTCAACATGGGCGCTAAGTGCCGCGGTGACGTGGCGTTCCATCACCTTGCCCAGAAAGGGTAACAGGGAGATGGGGCGGTAGTTGGCCGAGATGGAAGGGTCAGCGCCAGGTTTTTTCAGGATGGGCACTATGGTAGCTGCCTTTAGCGCAGAGGGCACTACGCCCTGTGCCAGGGAGCTGTTGAGGAAGGCAATGGGGGCATTCAGGGCAGCCGGAGTAAATTTGCTGCAGGACTCGTGCCGGGCAGACGTCCGCAGGAGACCCCGACTTCACTTTGGGGAGTATCGCCAGAAAAGAGTCCTGAGTGAGGGGGGGAATGGAGGTAAAAGTGCATTGAACGGGAGGGGGGGAGGGATCGACGAAGGCAGACGAAGGTGGTGGGATGTTGGTCTTGATGGTAGCTATTTTGTCTAAGAAGTAGGTGTTAAGTTGGTCGCAGAGAGGCTGGGAGGGAGGGATATGGGGTGAGGTTCGGTCTGAGAATGCCAGGTCATTCACTATGCCGAAGATTTCCCTGGGTTTGTTTTCTGCAGAAGTTATTTTTGACGAAAAGTAGGTGGTTTTTGCAGCCAGGATTGCTGTTTTGTATTTGGCCAGTGCTGATAAAAAGTGGGTTTTTGATAAGGGACTGTAATTTTTCCTCCATTGCCTCTCCGCCCGTCGGGCGCTCAGTTTCAGATCTTTTAGGTGGTCATTGAACCATCTATTGGAGTCCTTTGGTCGGCGGATGGAAATGCGGCGTAGGGGCACCACTGAGTCGCAGCCTCCAGCCAGCCAGGTGTTGATGGCCTTGGCTTGAGAGGCAGATGGTAAGCCAGCAAGAGTAGGGGTGGAGTTGCGGAGCAGGGTGGTCAAGGAGGGATAATCCAGTCTATTCCAGTTCCGCACCCAGGTGTTTTTGGCGTGCGGAGTTTTAGGCAGCAGGTTGCGGAGAATGGAGAAGGAGATGAGGGCATGGTCGGACCATGGGCACGGCGAGACAGCAGCCGAGGCCACAGGGAGGTTGAGGGACCAGACCTGGTCCAGTGTGTGCCCATGGGAATGAGTGGGGACGGATATGTGTGACACGAAATTGAGGGACGAAAGGCAATCTGTGAATTATTTTGAGGCTGAGCACTCATGTGGGTCTGAGGGCCAGTAATTGAAGTCCCCTAGCACCAAGACCGAGGCGTGGTTGACCACCAAGTTGGCCAACAGGTCTTGAAATGCCGGCAAGAGCGAGGGCTGAGGAGGGCGGTACATTAAGAGGCAAGTGATGGGGGGGGAAGATGAAAGAGAGCGGACTACCAGGAAGTCAGCAGGGGGAATGGGGGAAAAGGGAAGTGATTGAAAGTTCAACTCCGACCGAGCGATTAGGGCGACCCCACCGCCAGCCTTGCCTGCTGACCGGTCGGCTCGCAGGGCCACATAGGAGGGGGGTAGGGTGGCCAGGAGAACAGGGAGGGAAGTATCACAGTACCAGGTTTCGGTCAGGAGCAGTAGGTCAGGTTTCTCTGATTCGAGTAAGACGAACAGCTCGTGGTGGTGCTTGACCGCTGACCTGGTGTTGAGTAGGAAGACAGACAATGCCGGAGTGCGGGGGGGGGGGGGGGTCAAGGGGAGGGGGGCAGGGTGACGGGGGAGCGTGCAGCGGGGGATAGGGTGCTGTGGGGGAAGAAGGAGCAGGGCCTAGTGAGGAGATCAATCTTCGGATGGGATCCGGAAGTGGCCAATGGCCTTGGAGGGCAATAAGATCCTTGGAAGAGTAGGACGTAGTTTTGGCATGGAGTCGTGCCCCTAGCCCCGTCCGGCCGCGGACGGGCGCAGACGGGCTTGCCTTCGGCGCGCAAACGGCGCTCCCGCTGCGCTCGTCCGCTGCGCGTCCTGCCCAGGCACATGATTTATGCAGGAGAGTCAGGGCGTTGAGGGGGTGTGGCCAGCAGAGGGGGCGTGTCTCGGGACGCGCCTCGCCCTCGAGAAATGGCGATGAAGATGGGGGGTGTCGTTGCAGCGATTCCGCTGTTCAGAGTGCCGAGAGTGCAGTAAGTAAGTGAAAATTAAGAACACAGTATCACAAAGTTTTTAAAATCAGATCTTAGCGCTCCCGGCTTTCCGCCTCAGGAGACCGATGTAAGTGCGCCGCAGAGTGACTGGGCGCGTTATTTATATGCCTGGTAGGGGGCGTGGCCAGCAGAGGGGGCGTGTCTCGGGATGCGCCTCGCCCTCGAGAAATGGCGATGAAGATGGGGGGTGTCGTTGCAGCGATTCCGCTGTTCAGAGTGCCGAGAGTGCAGTAAGTAAGTGAAAATTAAGAAAACAGTATCACAAAGTTTTTAAAATCAGATCTTAGCGCTCCCGGCTTTCCGCCTCAGGAGACCGATGCAAGTGCGCCGCAGAGTGACTGGGCGCGTTATTTATACGCCTGGTAGGGGGCGTGGCCAGCAGAGGGGGCGTGTCTCGGGACGCGCCTCGCCCTCGAGAAATGGCAATGAAGATGGGGGGTGTCGTTGCAGCGATTCCGCTGTTCAGAGTGCCAAGAGTGCAGTAAGTAAGTGAAAATTAAGAACACAGTATCACAAAGTTTTTAAAATCAGATCTTAGCGCTCCCGGCTTTCCGCCTCAGGAGACCGATGTAAGTGCGCCGCAGAGTGACTGGGCGCGTTATTTATACGCCTGGTAGGGGGCGTGGCCAGCAGAGGCGGCGTGTCTCGGGACGCGCCTCGCCCTCGAGAAATGGCGATGAAGATGGGGGGTGTCGTTGCAGCGATTCCGCTGTTCAGAGTGCCAAGAGTGCAGTAAGTAAGTGAAAATTAAGAACACAGTATCACAAAGTTTTTAAAATCAGATCTTAGCGCTCCCGGCTTTCCGCCTCAGGAGACCGATGTAAGTGCGCTGCAGAGTGACTGGGCGCGTTATTTATACGCCTGGTAGGGGGCGTGGCCAGCAGAGGGGGCGTGTCTCGGGACGCGCCTCGCCCTCGAGAAATGGCGATGAAGATGGGGGATGTCGTTGCAGCGATTCCGCTGTTCAGAATGCCGAGAGTGCAGTAAGTAAGTGAAAATTAAGAACACAGTATCACAAAGTTTTTAAAATCAGATCTTAGCGCTCCCGGCTTTCCGCCTCAGGAGACCGATGTAAGTGCGCCGCAGAGTGACTGGGCGCGTTATTTATACGCCTGGTAGGGGGCGTGGCCAGCAGAGGGGGCGTGTCTCGGGACGCGCCTCGCCCTCGAGAAATGGCGATGAAGATGGGGGGTGTCGTTGCAGCGATTCCGCTGTTCAGAGTGCCAAGAGTGCAGTAAGTAAGTGAAAATTAAGAACACAGTATCACAAAGTTTTTAAAATCAGATCTCAGCGCTCCCGGCTTTCCGCCTCAGGAGACCGATGTAAGTGCGCCGCAGAGTGACTGGGCGCGTTATTTATACGCCTGGTAGGGGGCGTGGCCAGCAGAGGGGGCGTGTCTCGGGACGCGCCTCGCCCTCGAGAAATGGCGATGAAGATGGGGGGTGTCGTTGCAGCGATTCCGCTGTTCAGAGTGCCAAGAGTGCAGTAAGTAAGTGAAAATTAAGAACACAGTATCACAAAGTTTTTGAAATCAGATCTTAGCGCTCCCGGCTTTCCGCCTCAGGAGACCGATGTAAGTGCGCCGCAGAGTGACTGGGCGCGTTATTTATACGCCTGGTAGGGGGCGTGGCCAGCAGAGGGGGCGTGTCTCGGGACGCGCCTCGCCCTCGAGAAATGGCGAAGACGGGGGGTGTCGTTGCAGCGATTCCGCTGTTCAGAGTGCCAAGAGTGCAGTAAGTAAGTGAAAATTAAGAACACAGTATCACAAAGTTTTTAAAATCAGATCTTAGCGCTCCCAGCTTTCCGCCTCAGGAGACCGATGTAAGTGCGCCGCAGAGTGACTGGGCGCGTTATTTATACGCCTGGTAGGGGGCGTGGCCAGCAGAGGGGGCGTGTCTCGGGACGCGCCTCGCCCTCGAGAAATGGCGATGAAGATAGGGGGTGTCGTTGCAGCGATTCCACTGTTCAGAGTGCCAAGAGTGCAGTAAGTAAGTGAAAATTAAGAACACAGTATCACAAAGTTTTTTAAATCAGATCTTAGCGCTCCCGGCTTTCCGCCTCAGGAGACAATCTACTCTATGTCCCTGCACTCTGCGCCAATCTACTCTGCACCACTTCACACCACTAAACTCTACTACACTTTAGTGCACTGCACACAACGCTACTCTATTGCACTCTGCACCACTGAACTCTACACCATTCTATTCTACTCTATGCCACTGCTCTCTGCACCACTCTACACTACTCACTCCAGTGTACTCTACGCTCATCGGGGGAAGGCAGAATGATTGGTAGGTTATGGCGCAACACACTGTCATGGTCCATAAACTTTTTGCCGAAGCACTGTCTTGGTTCTCTGCTTGAATCCAAGATGCACATTATTCCTATTTGAAGGGTTGGATGTTGAGAACCTATCTTTAGTCAATTGATAAGCAGGTACCTATGTGACTCACCTCCATTATAGATTTTCCCTGTGGTAATTATTGACTACCACACAACATATAACCTCTGCGTAACCCAGACTAAGGGTAGGGATTCTCACTTTCTTCGGTTCGGATGAAACGCCATGGATTCCTCCTGGAACACTGAGGCGTGAAACATGTTGACCCATACACATTGGTAGATTGCGAACTTCTCGTAATGGAGAAAGGCAATCTACACACACGTTTTATCCCTACCCAGAAGACCCCGGATTAAATATAACTTTGTGGTACCCCATAGGTAGTTTTAATTCACTTCCTCACTTATTTACCACACACCCTCACTCACTATCACAGCTTGGTTCTACTCAAAAGATCTCTGTTAAAGATCCCTCTTGTGGAGCCCATGGGGCATTGCAATGTGGACCCCACGAGGAACTAAGCCGGATGAGGAAGCAGGACACCTTCACAGGTGTGCGAGGGCATCACTTCCTAATAAGGAAGACCCCCCTTATCACATAATCAATCTTGGATACAGCACCACAGGAAGAGTTACCCTTTATTACTGTCATAATTGATCTTAGGAGCAAAAGTTCTGGACCTTTGTATCCCCTCCTTATTGATATTTATATAATCCTATTGGAACATTTCACCCTCTGGGAATAAGATGTTCTGAATTAAACAGGGCAAAATCAGGAGGCCTACATTTGCTTTCTAGTGGCCCTCGGCCATTCTGTTGTCTTCATTGGAGCTTCCAGTTTCTAACACAGTAGTCCTTAACTCCTGTCCGATCGAACAAGCTGTTACCTGCTCCTTCTGCTCTGTGCTTGAGAGATGGCTGAAAGAGAGGTGCAGTACATATGTCCATATTTGTTTTTCAAAATGATCAAAGGTTTACCTTTTTTTTTTTTATTGGGCATTTGAACGAAATTGTAGTGGATGTTCTAGTCAGTCTTCCCCTAGAACCTATGGCTGCTCTTAAAGGCTCAGCCATAGGCTGAATACAGATGCAGTTCAATCAACTAGCAGGTCCTTAATCACATCTTTCAATGCAAATGTCAGACTGGCTTCAGCACTTTTTAAAAAACACTCCTAGTGTCCGCTCAGGTTTCTGGATTGCAAAAGTGTGAAGCTGTATGGTGCAAGAGCCGCCAACCTTTGTTTTCCAGTATAATTTAAAGTACCAGCTGGGTGTTGAGTATTGAAAATTGCAGCCATTTTATGGAAAATTGCTTAGTGAGGTAAAAATGCTCTGCTGACCTCTTGATTTGGTCACAAGGCTGAATCCTGGCAAAGCCATGCAGCCGTCATCCAGGTCGGCAAATCGCAGAAATTTGAAATTGGTTTATAGTAATACGTTATATTTGACACAAATGGCAGACGTGTGGTATGACGCGCTAATGTAAAATAATTCTTTAATACTTTTTTGTACCCTAGGCTATAATTGTGGAGGATCTTTGGCTGCTTTACTTTTGTGCTAGGCAGATGGGTTTTAGATTTTTTTGGGAACAGGTTGATTATTCGTTTTGTTGTAGATATCGGCAACAAGTGTATTCTACAAGTGTGGTACATCCACATTTAGAGCAGCATCATGTTTAGGTCTTACTTGACAGTGCAGCTGTCTCCAGACCTTATGTGATCACCATACAAAAGAGCTTTAAAGAGCAATACTGAGAGAAGGACTAGGGCTGTGCCCCTAGGTTTGTTTTCCTTTCTACAAGCTTTTTGATTGTTAAAAAGGTGTGTGATTTCATTGAAAAAAGGCCTTGTTTTACCTTTTGGGATAACTTGGGCTCAAAACAATAGCTTGAAATGCTTTTAACAACATGACAGTGCAAAGAGCTTGGATGGTTCACTGGGAAAAGTTAGGTCACCTCACATAAGTCTGTTCTATTACTACGGAAAGTGACAACAAATGCAGTAGGCCAGCCTTACTTACTGTCAATAGTATATGTTGAAGCCAGTAAGTCATTAAGAGGGAATTATTATTTACCCGTTTTGTACATGTGCTAAGGGCTTTACATGTGTATTTTGTTACAAGGAATCTCACAGATTAAAATAGTAGGCAGGGTTATAGGTTGATTACACCCACTGGGAGGGGAAACGGGTAAAATATTTGCACTGTTAATCCTTGTGAGGCCCTGAGTGCAGGTGTAGTGTATTGCATTGCCAAATGTAGTTATGTACATGTTTGTAATTTCTGATAGATACATCTGCCAGTGGATTCCTCACCTTGTGAATATCCCCCTGCGTCAGCAGCATTCGGAAATTCATTTTGTAGCTTCGCGCCGACGTGGTCCGACGTCACAGAGGCACGGCATCGTGTGCGACTCCGCTGACGTCACCGACACCATAATAGGCCCACGCCGGCGTGATGATGATGACATCAGTTCCCTTTTTTCCGCGTTGTCGACGCTAACGGTTTTCTGGGATCGTACAGTTGCTTTATAGTAACTTTGTTACTTCGTGATTATTTTCACTGTATCTTCGTCTTCTGTCGAGATGTCTTCGAAGAAGGCTGGTTTTAAGGCTTGCGGGGAATGTGGCAAGACTATGTCCATAACTGACCCGCATGAATGCTGCGTCTGGTGTCTAAGCTCCGACTCTGACGTCGAAGATTGCCAATCGTGCAAGAAAATGACTCCGAAGGCCCTTCGGGAGAGAGAGACAAAGCTCCTCGTCGCGAAGCTTAAGAACAAAAAAATAAAAGAAGTCTTTGAAATCTCGGTCTCGACGTTCGAGGTAGAGGTCGAGATCGGAGTCGTCCTCTGCCCATGGTTCAAAGTCATCTAGGAAGAAGCATAAGAGAAGGGGTCATGAGTCACATCATCACTCAGGAAAGGACTCCAGTTCGCGACCGAAGTCGCAAGTGAGGCTTCTTCGAAAGGAAGTGGAGGTTTCCGCGTCGGAAGCTCAGGACACAGATGGTGAAGCTTCACGTCCGAATTCGCCAGGGTCTCCGAAGCAGCAAGCGAACCCTTCTCCGAATCAGTCTGATCCTTCTCGTTGGGCGGATGAAGGTGAGGTGGAGGAGGTTGGTGATGATGAGGTGAGAGTGCCAGCGGGTTCGTCGACCCCGGTGCCGCAGGTCGAGGAGGAGGTTGACGTTGTGACGACTCCGCCCACTCGAGAGCAACCAGGTGGACCGTATCCAGCCATCCCGGCACCTGGTCAGGATCCATCCCAGTTCCTGAATGCGATGTTTGGAGTTTACTCCAGGGCGATGTACCCCTCTGGTGCACCTGTTGGTCCCACGGGTCCTATGGCATTTAACGTGGGCGTTCCCTAGGCTTATGCTCCTGCGCCCTTCCTGCCTTTTATGCCGGCTCTTACACTGCAATGGCATTTTGGCTCGGAGTCGGTTCCGGATCAGTCAGCTTCCTTTACTAAGGAGAGGTCAAGGCGTGAAGCCCAGAGACTTCTGGAGGAAGAAAGGTATCAGTTTGCTGATGCTGAAGAAGGGGATTTACAGGATTCTGATGATCCTTTTGATGACCTGAGAGAGGCCAGTGGGCTTGAACTGTCCCCTGAGTGCGATTTGGCTTCTGTTTCGGATGTACCTTCCAAAGATGTGATGCCATATCATGTTGTTATTAAAAAGGCAGTAAGCTTATTGAATATCACTCTGCCCACTACGGAGTATAAGTCAAACCTTCTGACAGAGGTCCTACACTCGCCTTCTTCGGTCATTGAGCCAATGCTGCTGTTTAATGATGCTTTGGCTGAACCCATTTATGAGGTCTGGAAGAAGCCCTTGACAGCTCCAGCTGTTTCAAGGTCTGTGGCCAGGAGGTATAGGGTTGCGCCTGGTGACCCAGACTTTTTGTCAACACACCTTCTGCCTGAGAGTCTGGTTGTGCAGGCTGCCTGCTCGAAGAAGTCTATAGGGGCCTTTCCGCAGGTTCCTGGGGAAAAGGAGTCCAGAAAGCAAGACCGGGCGGCCAAGAAGGTTTTCTCTTCAGCCAGTATGGCGTTAAAATCTACCAACGCAACTTGTCTTATGGGACGGTACATCCATGCCTTGATGGATTCCGTAAAGCAGCTAGTGCCAAAAATTCCTGAGGTGGACAGAAAGGATTTTCAGGAAGTAATTGCGGACACTCAGGCTGCTGCGAGACAAGTTATACAGAGTGGGCTAGACACTGCGGATACGCTGGCGAGAGTCATGGGCTCTTCGGTGGACGCTGGAAGAGCTGTGTGGCTAAAAACATCGGAGTTTTCTGCAGATGTACAGTCTGCTTTGATGGACTTGCCCTTTAGTGGCTCAGGATTGTTTGGCAAGAAAGCTGACGCTGCCTTGGAACGTTACAAAGATAGTAGGGCCACAGCTAAATCTTTGGGACTTCAAACCAGGGGTACTACTGGAAGGCGCTTCAGAGGATTTGGAAGATCTTCCTTTCGTTCCTATAAAACATTGCAGCAGCAGCCTCAACAACAGCAGAATACACTGTATAGTCCTATAGAGGAAGACAACAAGCTTGTCCTAGAGGTCGTCAAGCCTCCTCCTCTTCCCAGCCCCCTGCCACCGCAGCAAAGCAGCCCTAGATCCGCCATTCCAGATCATGTGGGCCCAGTTGGGGGCCGGCTACCCATTTTCTACGAGATTGGGAATGGATTACCTCAGATCTTTGGGTTCTCAATCTCGTGGAGAATGGGTATGCTCTTCCCTTTCGGGAATTTCCCCCAAATTACCCTCCTTGCCAGGGTTTTTGTTCGGAGGACCATCTGCTACTCCTGCAGGAAGAAGTCCTGGCTCTTTTCAGTAAGGGTGCAATAGAGGTGGTACCAGAGCAGGAGAGGGGTCAGGGGTGCTACTCCCGGTATTTTCTGATCCCCAAGAAGGATGGCAGACTCCGTCCGAACCTAGATCTCAGGATATTGAACCTTTACCTGAAGCAGTAGAAGTTCAAGATGCTCACCCTTGCACAGGTTCTTCAAGCGCTGCTGGAAGAAGACCGGATGGTGTCGATCGACTTGCAGGATGCGTATTTTCACATCCCAATCCTGAAGTCGCATAGAAAGTATCTCCGTTTCACGGTTGGTTCGCAACACTACCAGTTTGCAGTCCCTCCGTTTGGTCTTACTACTGCGCCTCGAGTCTTCACCAAGGTGATGGCAGTGATGGCTGCGCATCTCAGAAGGTCGGGGATACCTGTATTCCCGTATCTGGACGATAGGCTGATCAAAGCAGAATCTCCAGAGATAGTGCTGCATCATCTGCAGGAGACAACTCAGTTGTTGCACAGGTTGGGTTTTTTCGATAAATGTACCCAAATCTCACCTGGTGCCCTCCCAGCACAACCTGTTCATAGGTGCGATACTGGATACAACTGTGTGTCGTGCATTCCCTCCTCCTCAAAGGATTCGCGACATACAGGAAATGATTCCTTTGTTTTTCAATGGAGCGGTCGTTCCAGTCCTGAAGGTCCTTCGCTTGCTCGGTCTGATGGCTTCTTGCATTCTGTTCGTCAATCATGCACGCTGGCACATGAGGGCACTCCAGTGGTGCCTCCGCAGGCAGTGGCATCAACACAACGGGAATCAGTGTGGATCTCCAGAGAAACTGCAGCGGATCTGATTTGGTGGGGCGTGGAAGGCAACCTGTCACAAGGAAAGCCTTTTCATCTACCTCCATCAGTGGCCACAGTGATAACTGATGCATCCACTCTAGGGTGGGGTGCTCATCTGGGGGATCTGGAGGTCAAGGGTCTTTGGTCTCTATAGGAAAGGTTGCTTCACATCAACCTTCTAGAGTTGCGGGCGATACGTCTGGCATTCAAGGCCTTCCTCCCTTCCCGGTCAGTCAGTCCAAGTCCTGACGGACAACACGACCGCGATGTGGTATGTCAACAAGCAGGGAGGCGTAGGGTCGCAGTGTCTCTGCAGAGAGGCTCTGCTTCTCTGGTCCTGGGTTCAGGACCATCAGATTTGTCTGATGGCAAATCATCTGGCCGGAGTTCTGAACGTGCGAGCAGACAGTCTCAGTCGGCAGTTCTCTGCCGACCACGAGTGGAGGCTTCACCCGGAGGTAGTTAGTCACGTCTTCCGGACGTGGGGAACTCCTCGGGTGGACCTGTTTGCCACTCGCTAGAATGCTCACTTCCCGTCATTCTGCAGCCTCCAGTATCCTATGCAGGGAGCCTGGAGGGACGCGTTTCAGTTGAGTTGGGACTCACAAATCCTTTACGCGTTTCCTCCCATACCCTTGATTCCTCGGGTTCTGAGGAAGGTTCGCCAAGACCGGGCCCAAGTCATATTGATCGCCCCGGATTGGCCAAGAAGTGTGTGGTATACAGATCTTCTCCACCTCTCCTCGTGCTCTCCGCTCCTTCTCCCTCACAGGGCAGATCTCCTCTCCCAGATGGAGGGGCAGGTCCTACACCCCCACCTCCAGACCATACACCTTCATGCCTGGCGATTGAACGGGGCAATCTGATTTCCTTTTCTCTTCCGCAACGATGTGGTAGATGTCATCTTGTCGGCCAGGCGTGACTCTACCAAGTCCATTTATTCTTATAGATGGTCTAAGTTTGTTGCTTGGTACGGGGTGAAGTCTGTTGACCCTTTAAGGGCTCGTTTTTCCAATATACTCCAATTCGCACTTTCTTTGGCCCAGCAGGGTTTTGCAGTGGCAACGGTCAAAGGTTATTTGTCGGCCTTGTCGGCCTTCCTTTGTTTGCCAGACCAACCCTCTTTGTTGAAGTCTCCAATTGTTTTGCGTTTCATTAAGGGCCTAACGAATACATTTCCTACTACACCATTTATTGTACCTCAATGGGACTTGAACCTTGTTCTCACGTTTTTAATGGGTTCACCTTTTGAGCCTTTACACACATGTCCCTTAAGACTTTTGTCTTTCAAGACTGTTTTTCTGGTGGCAATTGCCTCGGCAAGGAGGGTAAGTGAGCTTCAAGCTCTTAGTTCTAAGCCCCCGCTTTTATCCATCCATGCTGAAAGAATGGTTCTAAGGACCAGGGCTGCTTTTCTGCCTACAGTGGTTACTCCTTTCCATCTGGGCCAGTCCGTTACCCTTCCTACCTTTTATCCTCCGCCTCAGCCTTCCAAGGAGGAGGAGAGACTTCACCGTTTGGACCCTAAGAGGGCGTTGAGCATTTACCTGGACAGGACACAGGAGTTCAGGTTGGATGACCAGCTGTTTGTAGGCTTTGCTGGCTGCAAGAAGGGGAAGGCGGTGCACAAGCGCACGCTCTCGAGGTGGATCATTCTCTGCATTAAGATTTGCTACGCCCTTGCGGGTAAGGAACCTCCAGAGGGTATAAGAGCTCACTCTACTAGAGCAAAGTCATCAACATCTGCTTTTTCTAGGGGTGTTCCTGTTGAGGACATTTGTAGAGCCGCAACTTGGGCCTTCCTCCATACTTTTGCGAAGTATTACTGCTTAGATGCCGAAGTGAGGAGGGAGGGCCACTTTGCGCGTGCTGTCCTCCAGGATTTTCAGGTGTAGGAGAGTGTACACCCTCCTCCGGGAGTGGGGACTGCTGTGGGACTCTATTCATAAGGTGAGGAATCCACTGGCAGATGTATCTATCAGAAGAACAAGTTACTTACCTTCGGTAACGCTTTTTCTGGTAGATACAGTATCTGCCTGTGGATTCCTCACTGACCCACCCGCCTCCCCGTTGTCCACTCTTTTATACCTGAGTAACTATAATGTATTTTCTTTGTTTTCGAGGAATTGTTTATTACAAATGTTTATTTGCATTTGTTTCACACTGTGTGTGTTACCTTGATCTTTGTGTATTGTGTATACCTTTACTGTCATTGGTCTGTCCGTGTACCTCAAAGGCACGGAAAAAAGGGCGGAACTGATGTCATCACACCGGCGTGGGCCTATTATGGTGTCGGTGACGTCAGCGGAGTCGCGCGCGAAGCCGTGCCGTGCCTCTGTGACGTTGGACCACGTCGGCACGAAGCTACAAAAAGAATTTCCGAATGCTGCTGACACAGGGGGATATTCACAAGGTGAGGAATCCACAGGCAGATACTGTATCTACCAGAAAAAGCGTTACCGAAGGTAAGTAACTTGTTCTTTACAACTCTGTGCCTGATGTTTGCCTTGTGGAAAAGTTTATGCTCAATACAATTGACTTAAGCTGGGTGTGGTGATGAGCGTGTGTTGAAGGCATTAGGTTTGATTGGTTCAATAAGAAAAGTTATGCCAGATGGCATTGGTTTGATATGGTTAATATTAAGAGTTACAACAAAGCCAGTAGGCATGGCATTTTTATTGTGAAGAGAATATGGTAATGCCAATAGTCATTTAAGTGTGGCTTTTTATTACATCTTGTTAAAGCGTGTAGGCAGGTATATTGTTACGTGGAAGCTCATAGATTGCTTTAACTGACTAAGACTTTTGCTGTTGGTTATCCCCTCGAATAAACAGTGTAGAAGATTGTGCATGTGGAAATGGGTTAGTCCACTAGTTATTGGCTGTATTGTCCTTCGAGTAATGACACTTCATTTGATAACACACACAAATATAACCACATTTGTTTTTTTCCATTTAAGCATCACCAACACGTTACTTTTAAATGTGGTGGCCATTTTGGAACTTAAAAACAATGAATCCCTATTCACGGTACTATAGCTTTCTGCTACTACGTTTTGATATTTTATTGTTAATTGCATGCATATGCCCTCCATGTTTAGGCAGCAGCATTTTTCTTTTTCCTACTTTTCTTTGTTTAATTAATTTTGCTTATGATGGTTGACTTTGTATATGTTTTATCGTGGCTGGATGAAATCATGTACGAGTGGAAGAATGGGTGACATAATGCATCTATAATGTGTTATTGAGCGGGGAACCTCAACAGTGACTGAAGAGGTACTTTGTTAAAACATATCAAACAAAAAGAAAATGAGGAAACACGAGTCTATTGAGGGGGTATTGGAGATGCTCACACCGGGGTATCTGGGCATTAAGTGCTAGAACTTTGCTGAAGATAGCCTTTTGATTTTAATGCGAAGGGTGATTACTTGAAGGTGGGATGAAGTAAAGAGGTTAGACAGATGGAGATGTATTTGTAACTCTCTTTTAGAGGTCGGAGAAAGCTTAAGCCAGTCCATGCATCAGTAAAAGTTGTGGAGGACTGCAAAAACATATCTGCTGCATTTTTGCGCAGGGACTACCAGTCCCAGAATCCTCTAGGACAAAGAGAGGGTTGAAGGAGGTGCCCCCAGCATCTTGCTGTGCTACAAAGCGCTTTTCACCTTCCTGCTGCGTGGGCCACCCCGTGGTGCTGCGCTCCCTGGACATGAGATAAACTGTTCTTCCTATGTACGAGAAGTATGGTGAAATTTACTCCCTAGTTGGGCACCAACATTAAGGTCTTTCCGCCGCCTTGTTTTACCGTGGCTAGCCTGGCGACATCTTGTATGGGACCGTACCCACCTGGATTCTGATTGACCTAAAGTGAAAGAGGGACAACCCCATAACATGGGCAAATGCGAGTAGGGGGCATCCAACCCAACTTAAGCCAAAAATTCCACTCTGCATGGGTTTATTGAGGGGCAGTAGGAGTCTTGATAAAGAAATACTTCTTGCAGAGCGGCGGCTGTCACTTGCTGATAGCTTCGACCTGCCCCCATATGCTAACCCAACAAATGTATCTGTTCCAATGGGAGGGGCCCAGAGCAGCAGCCCTGAAGGTATTTTAAGTAAGAGTCAAACTCCCTCAGCCTGTCTCTCGCCCCCGGCACTGATTATCCCTCCTGTGGACAGATCACTTGCTGCCAAATCAAAAAAGTGATGGAAACAGTTAATTCAAAAGGACACGAGGGCGGACCGTCCGATGCTGAAATCCCGTGACTCACTCCCTAACAGATTATACCACCAAGGACCTACTTAGTCGGATGAGTGATTCATTCAAATCTATTTTATCCGCCAGCCTCCTCCTGGTGCTTGCTCGTTTGCGGCTATTGAAAGTAATCTGTCTGAGGTCATGAGGCCCAGAACCGGAGTATGCAGTTGGAAAAACTCCAATACCACCTTTGTAACTATGGCCACACAGTCTACAACTTCTTTGGACAAGAATTTAGACCTTTGCACCATGGCATGTTTTCTCACCAAATGCAGCCGGGAACTTTACCTGAGGTGCCATCAACTTTCCTCAATATGAGCCTCCTCATGAATGGCACCTTTTGGCAGACCATCGAAATATGCCAGGTCTGGATAGCATTAGGGGCAGCTAATCTGTGCATCATCTCCACCTGCCAATTGTCCTTACGTTGTTGTCCTAGTCAGTGGGCAGGCATGTCAATAATGGATTACATCGTTTCCAGCAGGAACTTTCTCAATCGATTGTGGTTGGGGCAGTTCTTCTCAGTATCTACAGTGACCACTATCCACTTTTCATTTCATTTTTTTTTTAAACTGCCGCAAACTGACCTCAGGACATTGCTGTAGGGGCGTGAACCGCCCACCCCCTAGTGGAGTTGGCCTAAGGTTAGTATGGAGGATTACCAACTTCAGATGCCCAGGTTCTCTGTAGATCATCTGGGTATGCTTTATGACTGTCTTAATCCAACCTTAGGTTCAACCTGTAGTGTGGACACCTTTGTGGGACTGCGACACATTATTAAATCCTACAGCCCAAAATAAGTAAAAGACCGCCAATCATTCCTGGTTTAATGAGGCATGTAGGGAGGCGAATAGATGCCTGTATAGGACCTTGAGGGCTACTCCAAGGAACTCTATGGCTGTTGCCACCTGTAGAAGATCATACAAACTGGCTATTACCAGGAAGATGGTTAAGACGTAGGGAGGAAGTATGGAATACCCTGGTTACCTCCAGCAGAACCAGAAATACCAGTCTGTTTTGGCACACCATCAATGATAAACTTTTTAAAGCTGACAATTTGATGTGTGCCAACATCAGGGCAGGCGCCTGGGTGGGCCACTTCAGACAAGTGTACCCCACGTCTGACATAGTCAGGAATCTGAAACCAGGGTGCCAGTCTTTCCCCTGGGTATTGAATTCTCTTTGGGTGAAGTTGGCGAAGCCATTTTTGAAAGTCCGATGCACAAGGCCAGATGGTGTACCCGTGGGTTTATAGAAGCTGGAGGTGGATTTATGGGCACTTATCATTACAAATTATGCTAACTCAGCTAGCGAGACTGGCCTTCCTCGGTCGTGGCACTCCGCCATCATTGTCCCCATTTTTAACAAAGGGAACCAGGCATCCCCTAGCTGTTATAGGCAAAATTTCCTATTTGATTCCTTCGTGAAAGTTATTAGCAGGCTTATCCTTAACAGAATCATGTTGTGGGTCACTGATAAACAAACTATCTATGATGTTCAGTACTGCTTTAGAGCCGGTTTGGCCACACACGAAGAGTGTCTTAATTTGTACCTACAAATAAGCGAAAGTGGTCCGATCTACTTAGTCTTTATGGATCTTGCCTGCGCTGTTGATAACGTTGTTAGATCCAAATTGCTGGGTATGTTGGAATCCATGGAGGTAGAAAGTGGCATGGTGTGTTTTCAACGTGCCCTTCATTTAGACCTTCATGCCTCCATTAGATTTGGGCCTAATTGTGACCGTACAAAGAATATTGGCCTGGGTCCAGGTGTACAGCAGGGATGCGTACTGGCGCCTATCTTACTTCTTTCATATATTAACACCCTGGATTCTATCCTAGTTGGAAAGGGCAGGGACATGCCGACCATTAATTGCCAGCCTGCCCCTGTCGATCTATATGCAGACAATGCTGTTTTAATGTCAAGAACACCTAATGGTCTACAGTCACTTCTTGACTCCTTTGTTAGTTTTATGGATGGTCTATGTCTGGCTACTAACTTAGCCAAAACCTTGGTCATGGCTTGTGGCCCCAAAAACCTGAAGTCCTAATGTTTTGCCCTTCGGGCACCTTAATAGCAAGAATTTATGACATACCAAATCGGAAGGTCACATTTGACTACTGGGGGGATTTGAGCCCACAGTATGAAATCGGGAAGGCTGAAATTTTGTAACTCTATTGTCTATTTTCTCAGTCTGGCCTCCAAAATTGGAAATAGGCTCACCACTCCTTTACCAAAATTTTCAAAATAAAATGCATGGCTCTGGATTGTTGGATATAAAGTCGCCACATGTTTGCAAAATAGAGTATGTAGGCGCATCCTTAGTGTTTCACCGGGTTCACTCACCTATGCTGTTCACAAAGACCTTGGACTCTCCTATGTGGCTGGCTTCATCAATTTGGTCCCCTTAATGTTATGGTGTACTGTTTGGTGTAATCCCGAGGCCACTTTGAACAGGGAGATTATCATGGACTGTCTCCTATTTGACAAGGATAATCATTTCCCCTGGCTGAAGTACATTAAGGATACCTGTAAGGTAGATTTGATATTTTTTAATGCCTGCCAATTTATCCATGAGGGCTAAAAGTTAGGTTAATTCTAGCTTTAGGTAACACAGAATACTGGAAGCAGAGCTGTCTAAATTGAGGAAGCCTGCTATTACAGAGTACCTGATGGTTCAAACCTCATTAGGGATGGAACTGTATCAAGAGTTTGTGCCAAGTGCCTGGGTTAGGGCGTGATTGACAAGATTTAGGTTTAGTCAGATTAGGAGTCGGCTCTCATTTCCCCAGGGTCAGTTGACCCCAAAACTGTTCTCGTATGCACCTGTGATGATCACTTCCTGTAAATACTGGCACACTTTGTATTTTTTGTTGGTTTTATTGTAATCATACCAGAGGGTTTTTAATTCTGCTTCTTAGAGGCTCCACTGTGACCAGATATATCTCGGCACGTTTATATCTGCAGATGCTTTTCACACCCAAGGTATGTGTTGTCACTTTTCCTAAATTTGCCCTATGGCGCAGGCACCCATTACTTTTGTAGTATGTAAATAATCTATCTTTTAATACATTTTGTCTCTAATATCGTTTATAGATCGAGGCTAGAGCCAGCGCGCATGAGCTGCTCTGCAAGACTTATAGTAGGGAATAGAAGCCCCGCCCACTCTCCGCCCATATCTTCCATTAGCTTATGTCATTGTACGTCATAAATGCTGGATTCTGATTAATCAATAGGCTTGTTAGTTCCTCCTTAGTACCGCCTCCTCGTCATTTGTTACCTCCCGTGGTGAATGGCCCCTTTACTTTGGTTGTTACAAGGTGCGTGTTATTTAGGCTGTGAGCACTATTTTCTTTAATGAGGTTCTTCTACTGCAGGCACAACATGCTTTGGTGCCTTCTTTACCTCCCCCCCCCCTCCCTCCTGTTGTCCCGCCTTCTCCCCCGCCCTCCCTCCCATTGTCGCGCCTTCTCCTCCGCCCTCCCTCCCATTGTCGCGCCTTCTCCTCATCCCTCCTCCCTCCTGTTGTTCGTGCCATCTCCCCCTCTCCCGTTGTCTGCCTGGCCCTACCTTTGTCTGTGTTTTCGCGCCCCCCTCCTGTTGTCCGTGCCTTCTTGCCCCCCCGCCAGTCCGTTGTCTGTGCCTTGTTCCCACCCACCCGTTGTCCATACCTTTTCCCCCTGCCATCCTCCCATTGTCCATGATGCCTACCATTTGCAATGTAATAGGTCTCGCGTAAATGCAAGACCTATTGTATTGCGAATGCTTGTTATATATACATCCAGTTTATATTTTGTATCTTCGTTAGTGCGATGCTGTGTATTTAGATTTTATTGGTGGCCGAACATCCCCGTTAACATAGCAGACTAACTGGAGGCTTTTGCTGGCAGGTCATTGTTGAGTGAGCCCCCTAACTGTACTTTGTATTTATCTTTCCCTTTGCATTGTACACACAACGCCAGTTTGTATGAATAACTACATATGTTGGCAATGTTTTAACCTGAAGTTTTACTGAACTTTTATAGTTTATTTTTAATCGAATAAAGTGAAAGTGAACATGTTTTTGATCTTGTTTGTTGGTGAGGTTTTTGAGCACCACTAACCAGTGGTGGTGGATACGGTTGTCATGTTTTTCATTTGGTTTTTGTTGTTGTTGATTTTGCCAAAAACGTGATCATCAGGAATATGCGAATATTCACAATTTGAGCTCTTGTAATTAGTTGTCTAGGAAGGATGTAAATTAGGGAAGGTATCAGTGCTCAGCCCTGCTAGTGTAAAAACAGTGATGAGGTCATGTATGTTTCACATTTTATTAGTTGCTTCCCAAAATCATATGGCCTGGCGCCTGGGAGGTTCGGGGGGTGGGGAGTCCGCAGCTAAATAGTCTATATCAGATAACGCGTTACCAAAGGTAAGTAACTTGTTCATTAAAACACGTCAGTTATTCTGTAGTCCATCAAATATCATTCACATTTTTTTACACTGCTATTATTGTTATTTTGAGTTTTATAATTCCAGCCACAGTGCATTGACAAGAAGCTGTATACAACTCCTGCTGGTAACACCATGCATCTTGAGGCAGTTAATTTCACATTGTGCAGCATACCCGTCTACTATACTGGTTATCTGTGTTGTGAATATTTGTGGCCCGATGTAGGTAGGCAAATACCGGTCGGTAACAGCCGAAAATCGGTAATTTTGGCCCTTACCGACCGGTATAAGAGATTCGAGATGTATGTGATAAAAAATGTACCGAATCGGTAAAAACCAGTCGGTAAAATACCGAATCGGTTTTTCACGAATCGGAAAATACCGAATTCTTATTTTCCGAATCGGGAAATAAGAAATGGTAATTTTCTGATGTAGGAAACCCAAAAAATACCGAATCCCATGAAAATCGGTATTTAAGAGTCGGTAATTACCATGGATTGAAAGCAGGTGGAAACCAGGTACAGGTTATAAAATAAGGCCCCCAAATGCATCACTGCAACCACAATGGCGGCTTTCTATATCATGACAAGGCGGCTACGGATACAGGCAGCAGGAGAGAGGGTCTGGCTAAGGGAGGAGCAGGTGTATAGGCAGAGGATCACCCTCTTCCAACTGACTGAAGCTGAAATCCTGCAAAGGTACAGATTCCACCCCAGAACCATCCTGGACTTGATCAGGGACCTCCACCCATATCTGGAACACCCAACCCCAAGAGCACACGCCATCCCACCCGTTGTGCTGCCTACATCTTCTTGCTTCTGGGAGCTACCAGCATGTGATTGCTGCGATAGGTGGGGTGTCCCAGAGCTGCCTGTCACGTTTTTTTAGAAAATTCCTTGACGCCATGATGCAGAGAATGGAACACTACATTGAGTTCCCTGACACACCTGCTGAACTAGCAAAGACAAAAACCGCTTTCCATCAACTTGCACAGTTTCCGCACATCATAGGCTGTATCGATGGGACGCACATCCCACTATGCCCACCTGCAGCAACAGAACACATATATAGAAACCGGAAGTCTATGCATTCAATCAATGTGCAGGTGATCTGCAACACTGCCAACATGATTACGGACATTGTAGCGAAATTTCCAGGGAATACCCATGACTCCTACATATTCCAGAATAGTGGGATATACAGACGCCTTGTGGCTGGTGACTTTGGGGATGGATATCTGCTAGGTAAGTAAGTGTGAGACACCCTGATAGTCAATGCAGAAGGATCAATCATGAGTATGTGACTAATCAAAATTTCATTTTCCACCCAGGTGACAGTGCATATGCCCTGCGTTCATTTGTACTCACCCCCTACCTGAATCCATCCACCAGGAGCGAAAGGCGTTACAACGTGGCACACAGAACAACACGCTGCGTGGTGGAACACACTTTTGTACTGAAGGTGCACGGCAGTACACGCCACTGATCTGTTGTAAAATTATTGCGACCTGCGCCATGCTGCATAACCTTGCCACCAAGGAGGGCACAGAGGTAGAACTCACATATCATGAGGACATGGATGATGGGACAGAACAAGCCGATGACAATGCAGCAGGTGCAGCGCCAGCAACAGATGGTAGACTGAGACGCGCAGAAATCACAAACAGATATTTCTAATAGATTGATGATACACAGGCAGGTTTACTTCTTGAAGCACTCTGTTTAATTTGCACTACTGGACTCCACATATTCAAGACCACATAAACCAAATAAAATCCCCTTGTCACACTGGGTGGCCAAAGTTCACTTCACTGTGACCTGACCTGTGTTATGGATGAAATGTTAGCGTTTACGCATTATGTTGTGGGAGCCACGGGGCAGGGGGCCAACTTGCGCAGTGGTGCCAGGGTCATCTGCATGATGCCTGCTGCTCCGGCGAACATCCTGTACAGGCGTGCTGGATCCACTCCTGCTTGTGGACTCCTCTGTGTCCACGACACATGTGTCACCAGCAGTGGCTGTCTGCTGTGTCAGCAGTACCTCCATAGCAGAGGTCACCCTTCCCATCCCCCTGGACAAGTCACTGCAGCAGTGCACAATGTCAGTCTGCATGTTCACTGACAGGCGGCACAGCAGGGTGGGGTATACACCCGTTACAACGCAACTTTTACTCCGCACTACCATTACAACGCAGGCATTACAACGCATACCATTACAACGCATTGCGCTGGGGGGCGCTCTAGGATAAGAGGTAAGTTTAATTTACTATCCAACACCTTCCCTAGGGTCCACGGGGACTGGAGTTAGAATAGTAAATTATACTTACCACTATCCAGCACCTCAAAGCGCTATGCGTTGTAATGGTATGCGTTGTAATGGTATGCGGAGTAAAAGTATGCGTTGTAACGACATACATCCCAGGGTGGTTGCAGTTGCCAGACGGTTGATGGATTTATTCAGCTGCTTAAGTTCGTGCCTATTCCTGCGCCTTTCTGTCTGGTCACTCTCCAGCATGTCACAGAGGGAACCCATGTGCACACCCATGTCCCTCACCCCCTCTGCCATGGACTCCATTCCTTTGGCCATGGACTCCATTCCTTTGGCCATGGACTCCATTACTAGGGCCATGGAGCATATCCCCCCCATCAATGTTTGACATCCTGCTATGGAGGACGCGCACCTGTCTGTGCACTGCCATGATCCCTTTGGCCTGCATGCGCTGGATCCTCACCATTGTGCTTTCCAAACCAGCAAAGACCCCCTGCATATCATGCCCCTCCTCTCGCTCACGTGCCCTACGACCTCGGGCACTTGCACGACCAGATCCTAATGACCCCTGTTGCCCTGCGTTCCCAGCCACTGCTGGAGTGCTAGGTGTCTGAACCTCCACCTCTTCCTCATCAGAGCTCTCCAGGATCCTGAGTGGTAGAACGTCCTGCCTCCTTGGCCTCAATTGCACAGAGGGCCCTGAGCTTGGTGTTGTGGCACCTGCAGGTACTGCCGGAGTCTGTGTCTCAAACAGCAGGGGTGACAGTGGCTGTGCTGTGGTGTCTTCCTCCATTGCTGTGGGTGCCTGCGTTGTGGAAGTGTCCTCAGGGACAGTGCTGGGTCCTGCTTTGTCTGTGGGCTTCTCCCTCGCAGCCGTTGCTGGTGCACTTGCCTCCCCTCCCTGCGCTGCACTGCGCGATGACTCTCCTGTGGGAAGACATGGACAATGATCACCTGTGTGTTTCCATTGGACAAATTCCTATCACACAGTTTCCTAAGCCGCAACTGCTTGTGTATTGGGGGTGTGGCATGGCATGCAGTGTTCTGTGTTGGCTGCATTGATGAATGTTCCTATGACTAAGACTACCATGATGCATTGCTGGTGAGTCCTGATATGTGTTCTGGATTGTGCATGAGTGACCCACATTGGGGAAGGGGCCGGGGAGTAGGTGGGGATTCAAGTCCATGCATCTTACCTTTCTTTCTTGCAGCTCTGGCTGAGCTGTCAGCATCCCCAATCCCGTGTATGCTTTCAGGCTCCATGTTGGATTCCACCATCTGCTCCAGTTCAGTGAGGCTTGGTGCACGGCTCTTCCCTCCACCTGTGGCTGAGGATTCTTTCCTCTGGCTTGCTATCTTCTTTTTCGTGGTGATCCTCAGATCATACCACCTTTTTTTGATGTCTTCTATTTCACGATGTGTGATCCCAAGGGCATTTACTTTGCTCTGGATGGCCAGCCAGGTGGTTCTTTTGACAGACTCTGCCACTTGCAGGGACTGTCTCTCAAAAAGCTGGCTGTAATGCTGCACTACCTCCTCCACCAGCACCTGGAGCTCAGTTGTGCTGAATTTGATCTTCCTTTTTCTGTCAGCAACATCCTTCTGGGACTCCATGGTGGTGCTCTGCTGGGCTCAGTGCAGCCTGCTCCTCTGTCTCCCCTCCAGCTCTCCCAACAGTTCTGTGGCTCTGCACCTGCATGGGTGTGGCCAACTCCAGGTACTGGGTGTGGTACTTTCATCTGATTTCACAGTAGCTTTGTTGTGGGTGTCCCTGATTGGTTGACTGGCTCACAGGTCTTCCATTCGAATTTCAAGATCAGCTTTTACCGATTCGGTAAATACCGATTCGGTAATCTCTGATTCGGTATCTCCCAATCATTCCTATGGGCCTGGAGGCCCATAGGGTTGAATGGGTGATACCGATTCGGTAATTACCGATTCGGACTTTACCGAATCGGTATTTACCGAGTCAGGATTCCGACTGTTACCGATTCAGTATTTTTTACCATTTTTGTCCTACATACTGTTTTCCGATTCATAAATACCGATTCGGTATCAATCGGTATTTATGAACCGGTAAAATGAAATTACCTACATCGGGCCCTTAGTGTTATAAAGCGCTCTGATACCTTTGGGTCTAGCTAGCGCTACATAAAACTCTCAAATAATAAATAAACAGGTCAGTGTTCATGTTAGACCACAGTCACGTAGGTTCTTTCATTAGATTTTTTTGTGTTTAACCCCTTTACTGCGGCGGAAATTCTGCTGTGGTGCGGCGATTTTAAAGAGTGGGCGGGGCTGTGTCGGCCAACGGACATGCGCAGACCTAGCCAGGTAGTGCTCGCGACGGCAGACAAAAGCAGCGAACGGGTTAACTTGAGTAATTAATATGAGTGAGAATACTGGGTTAGTTGATGGGCATGCAAGTATAAATGGGGTAGTATATGTTGGGGTTCTATGAAATGATATCACAGATTAATTAATTTTGTTAAAGAAATCTAATAACTTGTTCCATAGTTAGTTTGATTTTAGGTTTGAGGACTTAGCAATGCAAGATTTGCAAAGATGATTTTCACTTGGAAGATTTTTTCCCTCATCTTAGAGTTGAAGTAGTGTATATGTGCTGTGTAGACAGATTTAAGGTATACATTTTGGTAGTTCTTGGGGAATGTTGTGGGTGTGGAGTTACTTGGTACTAAGTCTGGTTTCTTTGTTTTCAGTGATTTTAGGCTACTGGGCATTGATTTTTCTTCCTTTTTGTGTAGAGGTACTACCATATCTTGTGTTGTTTTTACGGTAGCAACATTAAGGCGTAAGGCAGGCCTTTGGCTAATGAGACCGGTGTAGTGAAGGCCATTTTTAATTGGACAAGGAAGCTTTTATACCGATTATTAGTTTCTTTTTCATTCTGATCCAGCATGTTATTGTTGTAGATTCTGTTTTTTATTGAGTGTTGGTTATGGCGATGTGGAGTGGATAACTGATGTCTGTCATGATCGTGCATGCAATAAACATGTTATTGAGCGCCAAGATACCCTTGAGTGAATGTGCGCTTTACAAGTACAAAGTTGTATGTTCTAGCCTGTTGTGTTGATTTGAGTATTGTGTTGGAAGACCGCAGTTCAGAATATGGCCACTGTAAATTGTGTGGTTAATCATTTGGTGAAGGATCAGCTGGGAGTATCTTAGCCAGACGTTCATCCCTTGTTTCAATTCTTTTAACAGAGCATACTTGTTTTTTTTGTGAGTGGCACTGCTCTAGAAAGCTGCTCGATGGACCTCTCTGAAAGATTCTAAGTTGTAATTTGTAAACCACTTGGGTAGCGTGGGAAATGATATCAGACTTTCCTATAAAGTCTATGAACGATCCTTGTATGATATTTAGAGAGCTCCTCTTTGAAGCAGGTCATTCAGTATCTTGCGATTGCCTTTTATTCTTTTGGCTCACATTTGAGACTTTGATACAAAATGTATGAATGGTCCACCTTTTGAGAGTTTTGTAAATACATATAACAAATTATTGTAAACGAATTATATTAAATGATAGGATCTGGAGGCCACCTGCCACATATGCACATACTCTTGGAGTAAAAAAATGGATTTGGCAGAATATTTTGTTTGCAGCCCTGGGAGTAAGATGATGTGGAAACTACCTTCGAGGAGAAGCCACATAACATGAGAGTAAATGGGTGTATTTATGGTTGAATGGAAGTATGTTCAGGACCCAACAATCAACTTGACTACTCCGTGCAGTGGCCACATTCTTAGCTTTTTAAAACTACTTTGCACGCGGTTACTGAACTCCTGAAGAGTCTCAAAGCAATTTATCTGAACATTTATTGCTTGATGCACCCCCAAGATGGTGTCCTTTTATCTGTTATTGGATACATGTGTTTTGGGAAGGCCTATAAAAACGTAAGCATGCTATGCATGTGGACGGCATTCTTCGTATGTGTTTGCAAACATTAAAGTCTGGTATGATCAAAATTACTTAAGTGGCAACACATGCCGGTGTCCGCTCCCCGAGGCTTAGGAAAGAATCCTGTCTGGTTTCAAGTCAGAGAATGCGGAACTGTGGAAATACCTGTCTGAACAAGGCTCCTGTTTGACAGAGCCATCTAAAATGTCAAGTAGGGTGTGCAGCTAACTTCACTGTCTGTTCGAGGCCCATCTCGGCTATCCTTCTCAGTGAAATAACCACCACAGGCCAGATAGGCTGTTGGGTGGATACCCAGGTCACAACTCATGTGGCGGGTCAGTTGACTCACTCATGTATTAAACATTCCGGACAATGGATAAGGCGTTTAACCCAGACAGCAACTCAACACTTTTAACAAGATGCCAATGTGGCAAGAATAAAAGTAAGCGACAATTACCTCGAATGTCATAAGGCAGTAAAACCCTGGTAATTTACATTCACTTGATACCTACAATATGACCACACCTTAAGAAACTGTACAAACAAGCCTGTGAGACGGCGCCTTTTCTCACACTTTTCCACATCAGTGTACCCATGGTTGTTAGAATATGTCTGGGGCACCTATATGAACCTCAGGTGCCACACTAACCTCCCACAAACGACACTGCAAACCAGCCATGAACTCGAACGGGTTCCCCAGTTAGCCAGTCTCATGGAGTGCGTTGGAGCCTCAACTGTTAAATATACTTTCTTTAGCGCTGGTGGCACCCTGTACGACAATCATTTTTTGCACCACCACACCCCATGACTGTTTCTAAGATTATCTCACTACCACCGGGCAAAAGTGCCCCTCATCTCTCCAATCATAAGTTATTACTAAAACGAGCGCCCCCTCCCCCCCCCCGAGGTCAGTGCCCCCTCCACAGGCCAGCGCCCAGTGCAGCTGCACCTGTCGCACTTCCCTAAAGTTAGCGCTATACAGTACCTCCCGCAAAGTCCACAAACTCCATGACCTGTCGCTGAATTAATTAATAAAACACATCTAATAAACAAAACAGAACCAGAAACACCGCTCAGAATGTACTACCCCTCGATGGCATTGCGAAACCAAATTTGTGGCATTAAGCGTGTTGCATAAATACCAATAATATTAGGTACGAATAAAACTATTCTCAGTTTAGGCTGTATGTATTTTCTTTACCTTAGGATGTGGATAGCCATTATTACAAAGGCGACACCTTTAGCTCCTGTTAACTAGAGGTTTTCGATATGAAGTCAAAATGGCATGATAAAATATGAAAATTCAGTCGAGATTTGAATTTTACCCCTCTTGATAAACATATCCGATAAAAACGTGATTAAATTGTGCGCAGAAATACTTGAGATTTCGTATTATGAGAGCCTTTTCTTAAACTTTTTCCCAGAAAACTATTCAATAGCGAGATTGATTAAAACACCAACGTGTGCCTTTTTAACGCATAATGCCACCCTGTTGTTTAACAGATCAACCATTCTCGGAAAACTGGGCCTTGTTGACCAATCGCAGGCATCTTAGTCATGCCTGCATCAAGAACTCCGGAGGAGTGACATGGGAGTATTAAATGTAACCCCTTCCCTGCCAGGGTGTTTGCGCACGCCCGTACCAGACTCCTTTGTAAATGTTTGCACTGAGCTTGTGCAAACAAGTCTGGGGCAAAAATGCTTGGACGTTGCCGGATAAAGAGTCTTCCCTCTTATTCCCAGAATATCCGAATAGCGAATAAGAGAACCAACCTGGAGAAGCATATCCTGTCTTAAATTATCTTAAAAGCAACATTAAAATAAAGTTCAATAATACAAAGATAAAAAAAGAAAGTCATTGTCAAACGCAGTAGACGTTCTCACACTCCAGCAGGCATGAAATAGCAGAAAGGCATTCCAACCAAGTGTTTAGAATAGATTTCATACTAGTTTCTAGGAGATTGCCTGACTTGTCCATTCTTCCATTTATGCATTTGTACAGTGACGACACTGTCCATGTGGGATAGGATTCCTCTGATAAAGGAGGTGTTTTCTAGCTTGTTAGTTAATACCATAACCCTATGTATTTTTTGTTATAGATGCAGTTCAAACTGAGACTAATATGGGAATATTTTAAATAAGATGATGAGGCTGAAACTGGGGAAAGGGAAAGCGGAGTGCCAGATGTATTATTTAGCAGGAAGGACTGGACCGTGTGCCTCGGTCATTGTTGTGGCAGATGGTTAACAAGTTACGAGAAAGGCAAGAGAATCATGTCAAATTATGTGTCAGGGTTGACTACATTGAGTGGCAAGAAAAGGCAAATTGTCTGGCCTAATACTACACATTTTGTGGCTGTATTACTGCAATATTTTGTCTCTTTTTACACAAGTTAAGCCTGTCTGGGCAAAGATACTACGTCATTAGTAACAGTTCACTCAAATACAGAAAAAGGTGACCAGTCGACTTTTGCGAGGGGACTTTTACAATGCAGCAACACGTGTCACTGTGTTTTAGTAACTCCTGATTGGTTTGAGCTACAAAAAATTTTGGGGGTCAAATCTGCAAATAATGCAGCAGATGATGAATAATGTGGGAAAATGTGGCAAATCTATAACTATACAGACTACACCGTGGCCACAGAATGCACAGTTCCAATGGCCCTGCTTAGAAGATCCTGTTGATGAGTTTCCCCGATTGTTTCTGGTTTCTCATCACTGAAGAGGGAGTTCTCAGGCCTATATCTTACTAACCCACACTGCACCATGGCCAGCTGTGCCATGACTTTGAGTGTGCCACAAGAAGACAATAACTTGTGATGCCCATCAACCATCACAACCATAGACTCAGTTTACAGAGAGTCCCAAAGAGGGTGCTTGATAAAAGACCACACATTTTGCAGAAATACGTTATTTAGGTACTGGCCCCTCAGTTTAACTCGTTGGGCATTCGCTTCTGTAGACTGGCTGTAATGGCATGCTTTAAAGGGGAGCATTGTGCTCTCGCTGCGCGATTTGTGAAATGTATGTGTTTTGCAGATGAATCAGTGAGCATCGCAACAGCTGCTAATAAATGTTAAGAACAAACAGAGGGCCCTATCCATGACTTTTGGGATAATAGTCAGACGCTAAGAATAATCACGCAATGCTAACCATACTGTTTGCCCTTAAAAATTATTGCTCTACGCATTTTAATTTTATCCTGTTATTTGATGCCATACAGTGACTTTCGTGAAGTATTTTACTAGACGTACTTGTGTTTTTAACTAGAATTTCAAAAGATGATTGAGTTTGTTGTGGTGATTGTTTTATGTCGCATGTATGGTTTTAATCAACTAAAGTAATGTAAGTTAATGGCCAGAACTGGACTCCTCTCTAAACCCAACCAGGCAGCCCCCACTGAAACAAGCAATGAAAAAACCTAGTTCGGCTGGTGTTGGCCTTTTACTTTTGCAGCTGCCGGGCCCTATCAAATATTTAAAATAAATAAAACATTGGGAGAAAAAGTACTTTATTTGGTCTTGGATAATACACATTGCCTTAGTAGTATCTAGCACTGAAGGGAACTACTTTGTATGCGGATGCACTCCTTGTGAATGAGCAGGATGCCATCACTTTCAGTGGCCGAAGTGGCTGACCCATTGCCCCAAGCTGTACTGGGTAGAAGAAAAATGTGAATACCACAACAAGCCAATGGAAGAAGAGGGATGTCTGAAAGCCCCTAAAAGTAAACATTATATATTTCTACTAAAATCAAAAAGTGTTGGCTAAAACCAGACAAAAGGTGCAAGTTCATACCTTTGTTTCAAAAGAGTAGAATACTAAATAAAAGTGAGTGTAGTCTCACTGTCATCAGACACCCCCACAAACTCCTAGGTGTGAGACGTGTTGCCTGCTCAATAAAATCAGCATTGGACATAAACTTCTTGCAAACGTGTATTGCTAATCTGCATTTGAAGTTTAAACTGATAGTGTTTTAATATGAGAACAAAATAGGCGAACACTGTAGTTTTCCACTTCCCATTTTTCACCTTAATTACAGAAAAGGCTATTTTAGGTTTGAAAGCTCTGAACATTATCAGTCTACTGTTTAAAAAAAAAGGAATGTTTTTTTCAGTGCGAAGGATGGGCTGCTTCAAGGGTTTGCTTGCCTTGGTTTTGGATTTCATGTTTGTCGTTGCAGCCGTCGGAATGTGTTGAAACCTGTAATTCTGCTCTGGGTCACTGTCGGAAACCGCCCTAGGAGAAGTGATGGTGTGCAAAGCCAGAGACATCCTTTTAATCACCAGCTGTGCAGCACACCTTTGAAATGTACCGAGTGTGCTCAGACAAAATCAGTACAGACTTCTACCTACTGACCACAGTTTAAAGCTGCTGATCAGCAAAAACAAATTAGAACGAATTTGGGACTCAAACCATAATTGGGCAAGTACACTTTGGAATTTCACCTGACTGTTCTTGTTGTTTTTATAGACTGTGGAAAAATGTGCCTGTGTCTGTAGACAAGTTCAACACCCACAGAATATCATGTCCTCTTACGAGTAAAATTCGCTCAAAAACAGATGGTGAAGAGAAGTCTTAAACGGTCTTTTGGAAATGGCCTATTGGGGGGGCTACAGTTCAATTCAACAAAGATGTACATTTATAGTTAGAACTAAGTCTTTCACTGGTAGAACAGTCAAAGTATTTGCGAAAGTGCTATGCGTTTCGGCGTACTGCTGCTTACTCCTGTGTTTTCCCAGAGATGGAACCCGGTATCATGCCTCTGCTGGCATTCTTCAACTCACTTTGTCCATCAACGAAGGACAACTTTGTACATCTCAGTCCTTTGTAACACAATGAATCTTCCCATGGGTTGGATTTCAGGGCGTTATCCCACCAGCGCTGGTTTCTCAAAGTGACATTCTCTGTATTTGGTGAACCCCATTAAATATTTGTCATAGTTTTAAACTGTATCCTGAAGCGAACCCTCTATAAGTACGTTACTATCATTGAGTCCAAACTCTGCAGTCTGCATTGCTTCGTGGGAGGCTGGCTGTTTGGAGCACAGAAGGCGAAGGCCTGTTTAAGGGTTTTTGGCTTGATGGCTCAAGTGACGTAACACTGTTACTAATTCTTTAACAAATACATAGAGGGACTTCAGTCCCACCCAGAGGAGTATTACAGGCTCCACTCATTGGCTGGATCATTCGCCTCCTTTGGGTTTTTGTATTGCAATGCATCTAGCATTATTTTATTCCTCAAAGGGCACTGAATTGTCACACTGTTTTATCTCATGGATTTAGTTATACAGAAAATAATTATTTTTATAATTTTTCTGCTGCAGCAGGATTTTTAATTTTTTAGTCTGGACTCAAAATGGAAGCAGGGCCTATTGGCTTTACCAGTGCGTAATTAAACGTAATCTTACATTTAGGATACTTTTATGATCTAAAGCCTCCCTTCCACGAAAACCCACTGCAATGGAGGAAGAGACTAGAATGACTCTGGCACTTTACAAATAAACTTGTAAGGGATTCTGCTTTAGTCACATGACTGGATTTAAGATGTTGATGTATGCTCTTGTTAATCTGGTGTAGACTTGCAGTTGATTTACAATGGTGATCGCTCTGAAATGAGCTTGCCTTTTGTCAGAAGAAGCAGTGTTGGGTAGCTGCTTCATCAGGGATATTTCTGACAGAGGATACTCCTCTGATAATGATCAGGTATTGCTTCTTGGGTCCTGGAGGATTTTCTCAAAGATCCTAGTAACTTTAATGAAGAATGTCTTCAAAGATGAATCTAGACTCATTTACTTGCTGACATCTGTGTGAAGGAGAATAGTCCTTATCTCTTTTCATGTCAATGAAGATGGTGGGCACCAGGACTCGTTTTTTGGGACCAGGACATATTCTTCATCTTTAGACAGTACCCCCACAAGAAAGAGAAACACTGAAAATGGAGGAAGAGAAAACTAGAAACTTGTAATAAAGGAAGGAAGGAAGCTGGGATGGAAGGGAAGCGGAGTGAGATATAGAGACAGAAAGTGTAGCGGTGAAAGAAAGAGTCATGGGATGGAATAAAGTCTAGCCAGACTTTAACCCTGGTAATCAGCAGCACTGGGGATCACCTCTTAAACTTCGAGCCTGTGCACTTATTTTTACTTTATTTGTGTATTTTAAATTTAAGCAGTGAGATAAAGATGTGTTTTGGAGACAAGCTTTTCTGAGTTTGAGTTTGGTTATTGCCCATTGTCGGGGTAATTGTGTTGCTGTGCGAACACAACACAGTGCAAGTTAAGATATTCTACTCGGGAATCAATCTTACTGCATCATCTGTCGCTAGATAATGCCATTGTGTGACCACACTGGTCAGTGATGAATCGGCTCCATCATGCACCGACCACTTTTAAAGAGCAGAGAAACGTGACCTCTAGAAATGGAAAAATTACTTAACTGTATGGCTGGAGCTCCCTTTTAGCATTTCCCCCCTTTTCAAAAACACCTTGATTTCTTCCCACGAGACAGACTCGTGCAGAGACTTTCTTAATAGCAAGGATATTTATATGTAACAAGCATGGACTTTAAGCAAGTTTAGTTAGGCGCACAGTGTCTTCAAGGCAGAACACCGTTTTATTTCCTTGTCATGGGTTCTTTCTTGCCAGCATAAAGGTTGATTTTAGTTTCTTTTTACTATTGTATTCATTGCCCTTTCCCCGCCTGCTCTCCCTAACAGATGACATAAGAACCCCTCTTCACTTCTGTGCCTGGCGTGAATGAAAGCCCATCAAGGCCTGAAGGATAAACCCTGTTCTAAGGCAGGTTATGAGAATGACAGTGTTTTTCTGTATTTACTTATTTCAGGGTGCAGTTCCTGGCAGCACAGGCCTTACTCGGAGTGCTACCACGGCTGTGTGCAAAGCAGTTCAAACGGTAGTTTAATGTACCCCACGAATTCACAATGAATGTGCCAGGAATATACACTTGGATGAAATGAGCACACAGCTGGGTCCAAGAGGGAATGAAATGGGCTAGGCGGAGAAGTGACAGGAGGTGGAAGGGGTTTGTGAAATGAAGTTACTGAAAGGTGGAAAGAAGTGAGTGGGCAAAGAGTAAGGCCCTCAGAAATGAACATGAGGATGTTTTTTCCAGTAGCTCACAAACTGGCCTAGAAACGTGTTTACATATTTATAGTTTTCGTAAGATCATTGTAGGCACCGGGTTTCCTCTTTAGCACATTATGCAAATGGGGAAATGAATAATCTCCACTGCATTGCATATACATTCTGGGATACTGAGGGGGCTGAGTATATCGGGTGGGCCGATGCCAGGAGAGAGGAGGGGCTAATGGCTTGGTCAGTGTAGTGAGGGCTGTGGTAGGAGCAGTGACAGAAGAGGGGGTTAGAGAGGGGCAGCAGGCCGAGTCAGGGTTACCGCTCATCCAGGAGCTACCACCGAGCCTTTCATGGCATGGGCAGTTCTCCTGACGGACAAGATAGCCACGGGGCCATGTGGCAGTTCACCCCACACACTAAGTTCTTCCGAAGTAAGGTATCCCGAAAGGGGCTGGGGCAGCCAGTGCGGGCGGAGGAGTCCCCTGGCAGGGCATGAATAAAAGGCCTCTGTTATTTCACAAACAGATTTGTCTGTCACTCTATTTGCGGGCTTCCGTACAGGACTGAATGCTACGCAGAGGTATTTCCCTGGGACATACGTGGATCCACAGTCATGAAAATCATTCAGAAAAGCAAAGACATGATTTAGAACTACTGTTCACCGCCACCTATCCTTTTAAAACTAAATTGGCAGAAAGTTTACAAAGTAGTTCAGATTATGCTCAAAGTGCACTGAAGAGAGTGCAATCAGAAACCAATGTGGCGGCGGCCATCGTCACATTACCAAATTAACACACACATGCGTGGCTGGCTGTAGCACTTACTGTCTAAGTTGCGAGACCGGAGCCACGGCATGGGTTTACTGCGGTGGTGGGCGGGCCGCCTCCTCGGTTGTTCTGGTTGCGGCAGCGTCACTTCCTCGACAATTCACGGTGGGGTGATAGTCTTCATTTAAAATTTACAGCAACCATCAGGTGCGCGTAGCGCTGCCGTGATGTGCTCCAATCACCTAGGCAGCTTCCCAGTCTCACAAACAACACTGCAGCAGTCGGCGGCAGCACCAGCAGGAGGCGACGTCCTGGCGTTGTGCGCCTAAAGACCACTGACCTGGCAGCCGGCGCTGTAAACTGTCTGTCATGGTTGTCCTTAACCCACTGCACTAATTGTACTTGCTGCAGCGGCCTTGATTATGATGGCCTGCAACAGAGTGTGGCTGGGCAATCACGTAACGGCGCTGCCCCATAATTATTGCGGGCGCCTTCCAGAAGAATAAACTCCCCGCTCTCGGAGCGCGCTAGCTTTGGAACGGATAGGACATAAGGCAGGCTGACACAATGCTGCACGGCCTTAGGTGATACATTGTAGCAAAGAGGCAGAACCTGGGACTGGCAGGCGCTTAGCTGGGGTAAAAGAAGACCACGGAAGCAGCACGCAGACCACAGGCAGTGGCTGCACCCAGGTGCCACACTCCCGTTTACTGCCCTCAGTAAATGTACACCTGAGACTGCCACTATGCATTATGCGTGACAATGCATTTCAGTGCGGTGATGCAGAGCACCACACTGAAATGCGTTAGTGTCACGTCTGATGCGCGATACTTGCCAGGACTGAAGACCACTTCCTTCCCTGAAATTGCCCTACATTTTTGTTGTTGGCAGGGGGGGGGGGGGGGGGGGGGGGGGGGGGATTCAGTTCTGTTGCTTGGATTCTTAGGCGTGTTTAAATGTTGCTTCTAGCGGTAGCCAGTAGAATTGTTTTAGAAGCACATAGTAAAGAAAATTATATACTACAGGTGCAGGGGGGCCCCCACTTCAGTCTAAGAACTATGGAGATCTGTGAGATATGGGAGATTCATGGGCCCCTCATCACATTCGGCCGGAGTCATTGACGCAATATGCTGGGGGTATCATGCCATGCATGGTAGCGTAGTGTGGGTCAGTAGTCCAACTTCAGAAAACCCTCTAGAACTGATGTACATCACTTTCCTAATCTTTTCATTTTCAAGTCGTAGCATCTTGAGCTGCTTTTGTAGGGCGGGAAGAGAGCATGGAAGTGCATCGGGTCCTGATTAGCTTCTTAGTCACAGTCTTAAAATAGTCTATTAAACCCTTGTTACGTATACTGAGCAGTACAAGGCTTGTGATTGAAACTGTGCGGTTGCCTGGTTTAATTCTGTAATGCGCATGGCCGGGTACGTTGGGCTTACTTTCTATGTCCGTGAAGCTGTCTGTCCTAGTTTGGGACAGACAGTGGTGTGCGGTTCAAGCCCGGATTGAGAACCCAAAGCAGCCCTGGCAAGGTTGACGGACCAGCCTCCTTGCTGCTCTTGTTGCTGGGGGCTGATATAGTAACACGACTGCAAAACCGGCCCTTAGTAAAAAAAAAATTAAAAAAACGTCCCGCCACTGCAAAATCTGCCTCCACCCTTCTAGCCTTCTGGGGAAATGCCCGATGCCCGCTATGGCCAGTTCAGCCCTGGTGCGGTTCGCCAGCACCATGTACAGGGTATTTCATTCTCCTAGTTTGCCCCACTATTGTAGCAGCAACAAAAGTTGTGCTCTCTCCTTGCCACTTCTAGCTTCTCAGCCGCCATACTACAGGATTTACCTCATCCCTGTCTTGTCCTCATTCTACAAGGTAATTAGGATTCCCCAGTCATATGGTATTATTGCATTCTTTAGTTTTTTTTTATCGTATTCCCCGTTTGTCTTTATTTTTGGGTGAGGGGAAAACTTAAGTTGCAACATATACCTTTACGCATTTAATAATTTGTAATTTCAAACTCATGGTTCGATCCTTGCATGGTTATTGCGGTAGGCAGCAGCCATGTACAGTAAGAGAACACTCACCTGAAAAACTTTTCATTGCAGTATTTGCACATGTGCATCTTTTACAGCTATTTATGCCATGGTATGGAATGTTATGCTACTGAGTATTTAATATAGCGCACGACTCGTCCCCAAAAGGGCATCTCGGCGCTGAATCCTATGTCCTTTTCAACTCATGGAGTCAACGTGCAAAGCTATTGGCAGTGCAATCATAAATGACAGAATAAAAAGACAATTAAAATATATATATTTTCAATATTTTTTCTTTTTGAAAACATTATTTTTCATAAGTAAAAATCATTAAAGGGGGAAAAGCGGGAGGATTCCAACTTACATTTCATTGGTGTGTGCTCTGAACTTCGCTGGACCCTGGTGATCTGTGTTGTCAGATCCGAGCACATCTCAGTAATAGTTGCGTTGCCCCCATGCTGTCCTGCTTACTCTCCATCCGAGTACAGCATATGGTCTGTGGACATGGAGCCATAGGAAGGACCTGTGTGCACTACCTGCAATGGCTAAGAATGCGACTTGCTGTGTCTTGAAGGAGTGAGGATGAAGCCTGGAACAGCTAGTTCGCAAGACTCTTTACTAGACAGAATAAATAGGAGGAAAGCTCTGAAGTGTTTTGTTTTTTACAGTGTATCAATCAAGGGCTGGGTTGTCTGCTAATAGTGTGCTGGTTAACAACATTAATCATAACAAGATATATATTTTAGATTTAAACATTCATTCTTAAAGGCGGGTAGTGCCAGGTATATATTGGGTTTCGGATGCATTTCCATTTGTGCCACCTTCTTAGGGAGAATGCGCGACTGCCATGCCTTTAGAAGTAGTTTTGGTCTTGTTCAATTGGTACACAGCTCCAAGGTGGGGACAGTAATTTTGTCTTGCATATCGATGGTGCTGGCTATGTGTATGCGCTAAACACAATGATTTCTTTATTGAGCTTGCTTCTTTCCTGCAGTGGGAGTCAGAATACACCACTGAGGGAAGAGTTCGCCATGTAAATTTGTTTAAAAAGTGGAGATGAAGGCTTTGATTCGAGTATAATTATTCAATGAGCCTAAATTATTTCTTTTCTGGTTGATGCGTATGACAGTCAAAGTATTTTAATGGGTTGCTTCACCCACCTCTCATGTACAAATGTTTGATACAGTTCTAAGGGTGGGGGTAGAATGCATTTCATCAACTACCTGTCCAGTTCTAAAACGCTTGAAGAACCTGTATAATGTGGGGAAAAAGTGTTCTCCCTTTCCTGACAATTTCAGAACCTGTTGTTTCAGTATCCAAAGTCCTGAGGAGGAACAAAAGCCCTGGAAAGTAATGTGCGAGGAAGGATGCCCAGCGGGCATGCTCTCCTGACAAGAGGAGCTCTCCCCCTCCTCCCCCCTTTGACATATATTCTGCTTGGCAAGAAAGGGCCCAGAGGTGGTTGAGCTTCTTGCCATGGGTTCCTCCAGTGGAAATAGTACATTCAGATCGTAGGCCATGGGAAGTTCAGACCATTGGTAGGATTTATTTTGTTGTTGTTTGGTTAGTTAGTGTCGGTGTTCTCCCATAGCTGAGCGGGGAATGATGGGGAGGGATGTCCCTGTATAGGGATTTCAAAGGTTAGGGTTGTAGTTATTCCAGATTTGCAAAAACACTAAACATTTTCATGTTAGTACAGATCTCTCTTACGGAATTACTCTCATTTGACATCTTTAACATAAATTGTGGCTCCTCGTCTGTGTATTTTCACATCCTTAGCAACAGTGTGTTTGAGGTTTATATTCTTGCTTTTCTATGCCCACCACATTCTCTGATAAGTTGCCACAAATTGTGGAATGTCCAATACTGCAATTGTTCTGTTTGTTGGGATCATTTAGTCTTTTAATGTGCTATTACCTCGTTAATATTTTGGACTGGGACCAGAGCAGGCTCTGCAGCAAGGAGGTAGGGTTGTTTTTTCAAAGATGCTCTGACTTTCAAACTTTGAAAGGGCGCTTTCTTCTGCACTCAAGCCGCCATTACCATAACGTTTTATGTATCATGGTCATCAATGGCTCAACCACTGTTTCTGATTTAATACCTGCTCATTTAAGATTTTGCATCCTGCTAAGGACAATTTTAATACAGCATCCGACCAGATTCTCCATAGTGTGTAGTTAGAGGGGCTACTGAACTGCCTTGAAGAGAGAAAGCTTAGGATCATGCAACCCACACTCAAGATGCCCGATCAGCACTAAACTGAAGTGTGAATGTAAATGGAGTATAGTTAGAGTTCCTTGCACTTTGCAGAAGTACAAGAAAGGGTTATCTCTTCCCACCGCTTGCTTTTTGCCTTAAAACCTCTGTCTTGTTGAATTGTGAGGAAGGCCCTTGTTTGTGGTCAATAGATGGGTTGAAAGAATATTGCCTTACGCAGGGGGGCTCATTGCTGTCCCAATGTTACTATAAACTAGTTACTACTTAGGATGTATTTGGTCAACAGTGTAAACTGGGACACTTTCATACTGGTTCCATTTCTGTCCGGTTCAGAGCCTTAATTTCAGTTGTACATTTTGAGTTTTGAATAAGAGGTATAAATCTCTTGAGATGTTTGTCACGAGGGATAGGAGAATGGCTTTTGACCTTAGACTGTGCAGTGTGCAAACTAAATGCAAGGCCGATGTGAACTACAGAAGACAGTTGTCTCTCTCTCTCCCCTGAACTGGGCTGCCCTGTAGAATGTTAAACACTTAGTAGACTTCTACATTTACTTCAGAATGCACCTTATTCATATTGGTTGCCTTTGGAGTTCTTTGAAAATTTAGATCCAGACTTTTTCGTCTTGCTATGGGATCACAGTCTACGCAGGGCTTCCTCAAAAAATCCTTTTTAGAGGGTTGTGTGGCTCTACCAGATGTTTGTAAATGCTACTGAGCATCTCATTTACTGGCAGTGAATGAATGGTCCTTCTCCCTATAGCAGAAATTATACCAGACAGACTTGCGATGTGTACCAGGGTGGTCTTCTTGGTCTACATTGGGATAGACAGGTTACTTACCCTTGCACATGAACTTTGTGGCGAGGGCATGACAAACCAGGACTGCACACCTCGAGTGGAGAAAGGTTCCAACAGAACATTCTCCCCTGTGGGTGAGAGATCTTCTTTAAAAACCGTCAAATGTAGTGAGATTTGCTGCATAGAATGTTATATATGGATGTACACCAATAGTAAGTAAAACATTTTTTAGAAAGCGTACATCCTACTAACCATCTGAACTTCGAATAATCTATGGTCTGATTGCAATTTTTCCACTGGAGGAAGCCATTGCAAGACCACCTCTGTGCCTTTCCTTTCAAGCTGAGTACATGTCGAGTGTGGGAGGAGTTCCCCTTGTCAAGAGGTTATGCTTGCTTGGTATCCTTCCTCACCAGTAACTTTCTAGGGCTTTTGTACCTCCTCAGGACTTTGAGTACTGTAACAACATGATAGGGTGATTCTGGGGTCGGACTGAGTTTAAATCATTTTAAGAGTTATAGTCTTGGCAATACCGAAATATTCCATTATTTACAGTTTCATCATACACGGATTATGCATGTTCCTCCTGATACTTCGGACCACGCCTGTTTCCCCATGAAAGAATAGAGGGTTATCAAAAGACTGACAAAGAAGGCTATCCTCCCTGCTCTATAGGATGGTGTTAAGTAACTTACCTGATATGTTGAGCAGTCTTAGGAAAAATTTGTTTTGGACCTGGATGTGTTAGACGATACTGAATAGGAAGTGGCCTCGCAATTTCCCATAGAGGCTCAATCAGGACTGGGTTCAGGTTAGTTCAGTTTAGGATCCTACATTAGATATACTACACCATATTTTGCTATAGAAATTTGGTTCTACCTGTTCGGACTCCCTGTTTCAGATGGTGTGGGGTTTGCATTCCCTATAATGTTCACATGTCCAGGAGAGCTTTCTGGAATGTGGTTAAAGAATGTATATACAGGCTAGCTTGTATATCCTTGGACGAAAGGGTAAACTTAATTTTACTGTGCATCTGGAATGATGCAACCCTGCCCACAACAAATATTCTTGAGACTTGGGCCTTATGTTGGTGCCACGTGATATAGCCAGATTGTAAGGCTCACTGGAACCCCCTACTGTGGAAATGTGTAAAACTGACAGACTGGTATACAGCTGCAGAGAAGTACACTTGTGAAAGGAGGGTATACGGGAATAAATTGTACTAGGTTTAGAGTTTATGGATGGCGTTTCACGACTTACTTTAGTTCCCTGTCTGGATTTAGGTGACCTGGATGAGAGCTCCTTCTCTTATATTGTTCAAAGATACATCTGTGCTGACAGAGGTGTTTCTGTGGAAGATTTACTTCTTAGACCGCAGAAAGCAATGTTTGATTTACTTGCTTATTTTGCAGCTCTGTTTGTGAATGTCTCATTGGCATCTATGTCTGTTCACTGTGGTTTGCACTATGTCGTTTACAATACCCTAAATGTTAATAACATTCATAAAATGTGTATAACATTTTTTTTAAACAAAAAAATAACCAGCCTGCAACAGAAGGTGGACCATGATAAAGCCTCTTTGGTAAGATTGGTGAAAGCACCCAGATCTCAAAGCCAGAGAGTTATGTAGGGTGAGTGTAGGCACAGTACACATCAATTATCACAGCGGTTATAAAATGTTAGTCTGGCAAAGGTTTTGAGCCAACACAGGTGTTATAATAATGTACCATGGTAAAAAAATGTATAGTATGAATAGTAATTAAAAGCGTGGAAATAAAATAATACTAGAGATAATCTAGTAAGGACACTATTAAACTAATAATCTTCAATGAGAATTGTAATCTCCTGAAGAAATTTGTAAACTCAAATGATACTGGTCAATCAAAGTTTACATACAGTAACCTTAATATCGCAATACATTGGGCCATGGGCTAAATATTCTACATAATGGTACTGAACATCTAATGCTAGCGGATCAAGTAACACGCACAATTTAAAAACACGGAATCCACTCTGTAGTATGGGACTTGTCAGGTGACATGTTTATGAACACTATCCAAATACTGTATAAATTAAGGATCACAATCTTCCTGCCAATAAGAGTTACTGTGTAGGTTCGTGACACTAGAGATTTCCAAACATCTGAAGCTGTATGAACAAAGAAAACACACTGGCTCAAATACAGCACCTACAAATGATTGGAACAGTTGATTGAGATTCATATGTATAATGTTGGCTACCAGTCAGCGTGTTGAATAAGACACATGGTATACGAGCTAGGGAGAACATAAGCCTAACAAAAGACTTGAGTTCTTTGGATCCAGCAAGCAGGCTATAGAATTAATCTCAGGTCAAGGGAGCAGTGTGAAAAATAATAAAAGTTGGTGCAAAGAGGTGTGCTCTCACCTGGCAGAATCCCCACTGTTGGGGTACCACCCTCGTTTCTGCAGCGGTAACTCACACAAACTCTGACACTCTGTCCACTTTCCTGGCGGTTACCTTTGAATCTGTAGTCCGTGTTTGCTTTTTTATGTGTGTTTAGGAGAGCATCTAGGTTTGTGAACACTAACCACATACAGAAGAGATACAAGCTAACCCACTTTGGCAGTAAGATTAGGAGCAACCCTTTAACTACAGTGTCTGTAAGGCTTTGCAAACATTGGCTGCTTGCAAACCTTTTGTTTACATGTCCCTTCTGTATTGCATCAGTGTCTTGTCCTTTCAGCTTGAGGAATGTTCTGAGCTTCACACTCGGTGCTTCACTAACATTAACGAATCAGAGGCATTTTCTATAGTGTTAATCCCGCAAACCTAGTTTCATTACTGTACCGTGTACAAACGTTTGCTTAACCCGTTAAACGTGGCGGTAATTTTGCCGCGGTGCGGGCGTTTCCGTGCGCGGGCGGGGCCGCGTCGGCCATTGGCCGACGGCAGCACTGGGAAGGTAGTGCTGCCGACGGCAGCAGGAAAGGGTTAAAGTTTTACAAGAGAAGGCTCGGTGGACATTCATCCTTTATTGCGACTGTGATGACCATGTTATGCTGCACCTAGCTGCATTGGTGTTAGCCTTGGAAAACTTGCACTCGTCTGCCTGGAGAGTTGAGGAGACTTCCGTAAAGAATTCTTTCAGTGGCGACTACGATTCTTGAGCACTGATTGCTAAGGGCCCATAATTTCTCTCTGAATGAGAGCCCAGTAGCCAAGTGGCTTAGAGCCCAGCCTGACATGGTGAAAAATATTGTTCTTCATGAATGACACCAGTTTGTAAGTGGAATTCAGCCAAATCAAACAAATAGGCTAGAGTGGTGCTAGTGATGTCTACAGTGTCGTAGTTAAGGAGTTTTTATTGAGAGGAAATGTAAAAGTGCTAATGTGATGAAAATTAGCCAAATGCTTTCCAGTCCAAGAGCATCTTTCACTTGCATTGTTGGAGTGACTACAACCACTTCTAAAACATCCTAACAGCTCTCAGTCTAACTATTCAGTGGCCATCCTGGCTCTCAGATGCTTGCATGAAACAAAAGAGATGGTATGAAGACCATGGTAGCGCAAATATTATGGGCAAAACAGTTGGGGATCGAGGAACTGCTTGCAATAGGAGATGGTATTTTTTTGGGAGTACGGGAAAACACCCAGGTGCAAGAGAGGAGTCATTAGTTGAAATGCTGTACTGCAAATACAGGCAAAGAGCGAATGTGTTATCAGTTTGGCAAGGGTATACTCATGAGGTGAATCATTTCAGGTGATTTATCATTCTGTTACATATAGGCTAGTAAATTGGGGAGAGAAGAAAGAAACAGAACAGATGTAATGTTAACAAATGTGCCAGGTTTGTAAGATGGATCAGTATGGAGGGTACTGGACTGAAAGAGTGCGGCATGGAAAATGGAGGCCGAGCTGTGCCATAAGTGGGTTTCTTGGGACTAGCGTGTCTCAGATGGTAGACCTGTGGGGAAAGGTTATTGAAAAGGAAAACAAGCTAACTGGGAAGGCTAGTGAAGGGGGATAGTCAAGCTGTGAGAAGTTCATTGGAACGTGACAGATTAGGTATTTGTGAGGTGTACTAGAAGTATTGAGCCCAGAGTTATAAAATGGAGTGGTAGGACCAAACAATGGGCCCAAATAAATTAAGCAGCTGGACCGGGAAAGGACTAGGTGGTACACTTTTAGTAAAATCTGTCAGATAAATTGAGTACTAAGCTCTTAAGGCCCGCCAAATAAGGGCTTGGTGTTGAACAGAAGCAAAAAGGCTGATAGGACTATGGCAGACCCTCTTGCTAGCATTGCATGAAGGCATGTGGGTTGGTGCGGTTGACCACTTGGCAGAATATAAGAAATAAAGCAGAAGACCAGTTCTGCTAGTGTGGAAACCAAGACTAAGAAGTCTGGGCTTGCTGCCAACCAGCCACTGACCCCATTGCTGTGTCCTTCAAGGATTGCCTCATTCTGGGACAAGGCGGGCTAGACATGGACCAAAAAAAAGAAAAAACTTATTGCCCAATCAGAAAATAATGTGCCATGGTTTTCTTCAAGAAATAAAATGGGACACTTGCTTAATAGAAATGCTGGTTCCAAATAGTACGATTGTGTTTAAAGCTGTGCTCACACTACTTGAGTGTGGTTGTATCCAAAAGGTCTTGAGAATGTTAGAGAATGACAGTGACTTCAGAACTCAAGTCCTTTAGTCCAGTCCAATCCCAGATTTCTTGTTTAACTCTCAGGTATAGGTATCTAAAAAACTGGTTCACTTTGTGTATCTTTTTGTGCATTTATATCCCCGCGTATTCTGTAACTTTCACAGGTCAACAGACGTCATAGCATCATTGAGTGGTTTAAAAACCATCCGCTGCTGTCACATTGATATGTACATTTTAGTGCAATGTTAACCACGATAAACATTACAACGCAAGTCTTATTTGTTTTTTTTATGGCATAATTTTGTAACTTAAAAATTGGGATTTTAAGCTTTAAGAGAGGGGGTATTAAACGGTCAGGAACTGGTAAAGGGAGTAACTCTTTTTAGGGTTCAGTGGTACATAGCGTTAAAGGAATTTACGTTCTTTTAAGTTTATGGTGGTAGGTAAGAATTTTTAGTGTTTAATGGCAGGTAGTGGTAAAGGTGGTATGGATTTTTAGGGTTTGAAGGTATAGTTAATATTGTGTGGGTGTGTGTGTATATATATATATTATATATATATACACACACACACAATATTATCTATCACTATATATATATATATATATATATATATACACACACACACACACACCCACACATCGCTTGTTACAACACAAAGAATTGTCAAATACTGCGTTGTAAACGACTACCCGTCTGTAAAATTCCATGGAAAATGCATATGTTGTAAATGACCTGCTTTGCGCTAATTGATATTCGTCACACCGATTCTCTCCACCTAGAGAAGGTAACGCTGCTTGCCTCCCTCTTGCCTGAAGGAGTAGAGACAGTATTGCAGAAGCTGTGCTAACTGTAGCATGTGTGCAGAGAATGTGATTTCAACGATCCTACCCTCACCAGCTGCAGGAAGTATGTGACCGGTGAAAGTGGTATCTCCATGAGAAGCACAAAGTGTGCAGCAGTGCCGCCTACGTAAGCTATGCTACCTACTTACGTGCAGAAATCTGCAGCTACATAACTATCGTCACAACCTGTGCATACCAACGTAGCAGGAGGATTATGTGTGCCTGGTTGGACAAGAACTGTGTGACAATAGAGCAACTGCACACACTCGTGTGCATGAACTGTGTAAAAAACGGTGTTGTTTACAACCGATGTATAGGAACAGTGTTGCGGTACCAGCACATGTGAGCATTGGGGAATCTACCATCTGTGCTTGTAGGGTGGGACGTGCAACTCTTCCCTTGACTGACCCAACTCGCAGGGCGTTGGCAATCACTGCCATGGCACGGCATAGACTGGCCCATGTGAATGGTGTACCCCTGGGCCGCAGTCTTTGCTGGCAAAATGACTTGGTGAAATAACACTGGCCACTGATTCCTCTGCTGTTGATCTACAGGTGAAGTGTTTGAAACTAGGTAATGCCAACTTAGCATTCCTGCCTTCCGAAATCAGTAAATTGAGTACCATTAAATTGGTGTCAACATAGCTGGTCAATCACAGGTCTTAAAAGCGTTATTTAAAGCAAGTTATTTTAATGATTATTTGAAGAAGCTACACCGCTCAAAAGGCAGCACCATGAAGAAAGCTTACAGTTACAATACCGGTGCTCCGTGCGGAGGTCACACCTCATTAATGTTAGGGAGGCTGCGCCGGCTGCCTGCAGTGGAGTAGCACCTCATGTTGGAGGCCGTGTGCATGGTTAATAGAAAGTTAAGAGGGACTACCAAGTCAGACCAAGCCACGTAGTACATTTCGGGGCTCTCCGTCCATGAGTAGCTATGACCTATATCGGGAGCGAGGGGGGAGGGAACCAGAGGGCCCTACCCTATTCCATCCAGGAAGTGTTGCACTCCGGGTCACGGTTGCATGACAGGGTTTGGCTAAAGAACTGGAGTCTTACACAGCAGTCTCTCAGTATCCCTTCGGCAGCTTGGGGGTGTGGAAGTCCAGTCGGTGGTCGATGGAGCTCAACAGTTTAGTGACACACATTAATTTCAACAACTATGAGTGGCACGCTTTCTCACGAGCAAAATCAAGCAATGAAGATGAGGGAAACACAAAAATATCAGAAATTACACTCATTTAAGCAACAAAAAACACTAAGAAGATATTAAAACTGCTGCAAAGCATCAGAAATGGTCTCTGTCCATGAGGGACCCAGCTCAACTGGAAGGATGTGTGAGGCCCTAACATGAACAAGTTACACATAGAGGCATCTCATCTGCCTAAGTGTCACACTGTCTCAGCTGACTCGCGCGTGGACAGGCTGTCTAGCACCATTTTGCATTATCCTTACAGGCTGAGGGCAGCGCAGTAATTGCCCCTACAACATAGCAGACAGTTTATGACTGTCAGAAACTTGTTTTAAATTACCCCCGTCAGTTTTGAGAAATAAACCGCAACTGTAAAAGAGGGTAAAGAAACACACACTTGGTCGCAGCCCAGGTAGGGTCCAGCAGCCAGTTGCCCGTTAGCTATCCTCATTTTTTTTTAGCACGAAAGTCACAGTGACATTGCATACTGTTCTGTTTTGCCCATACTGTAGATTACAGTCTCTTCATTAAGCCATCACATGCCATTCACTGCAGATGATGTATGTATAGGTTTTAAAAGGTGAAGGAAGAGGGGTGAGAAGGAAGAAGAAGAATAACAGGATGGGAGAGAGGGTAGGAGGGAGACAATGGGAGTAGGCAGTGGGGTGAGAAGGAAGAAGTTAGACAAAAGGAGGTGAGAGGGAAATAAATAGGAAAAAAGGGGCATAGGTGAGATTGGAGGAGAAATAGGGACAAAAGCAGAAATGGAAGGGGAAAAGAGAGGGAGTAAGAAAAGGGTGGGTTTGACAAGTAAGTAGGAATTGAGGCAAAAGGGGGGAGTAATATTTATGATAGGGGGAAGAAATTAAGGAGAAAGAGCCTTCGAGAAAGAAAAGAACTGAGACCGAAAAGATGTTGGAAAAGAGATGGAATAGGGTGGTGAGAGGAGACAGGAAGACAGACAATAGAAAGGAGAGGAATATGGGAGAGGAAGGAGCAAAGCGATCAAAATAACTGGGAGGAAAGAAGAAAGGCAGAAGAGACTAGAGGAAGATCGAAGGTAGTAAGGATCAAGAGAATGAGAAGAAAGAAAGGGGGAAAACGAGAGAAAGGGAAAGTGAGAGAGTGAAGGGAGGAGGATGGGCTGTATAATGAGAAGAGGAGGGTGGGAAGTAGAACTGTAGAGGAAGGGGAGAAATGAGTAGCAAGGAAAAGATGGAGAGAAGGTAACTAGAGTTTCCTGATCTGTAACTACAACAGAAGTATGGATACTGGCTTAGTACTCTTTCGGTCAGCAGTTTAGGGGCTTGGTTTACAGGTAGGCAGCAAACAAGTATTCACAGAGTCATGGGGTAAGTCCTAAGTCTACAAGATAAGCCAATGGTGGTATTTTTTTGGGCCATAAGATGTTAGGTTTTTCTCAGACTGCCCCTGTTGCCAGTGCGCCAATGTCATTCCCAGGTGCTCTCAGCTGAGTTGTGCTCTGCCCCTGTGTGTGACAACTCTTAACATAATGAGATATAATCAGAAAGGGTCCTAGTGTCATCCCAAGTATACACTGTATGTGGTTCACTGGACCCAAGTTGTTGTACCTGGGAGCTCTGAAATGCCAGTGTAGTGGTCATCTTTGTCTAACGGTTTCAGGATATCAGCCCTGGCAAGTGCTAGTCATAGGTTAGGCTAACACATTTTGTTCTTTGTTTGCCTCACTGCAAGCATCAGAGTTTTCCACACATGTGTGGCGCTTGACATTGCTATTGCAGCGAGTAAATATAGTCAGACATGCGCTGGCTAGGCCGGTTGATTTACAGATAAGATCTTGGTAATGGGATGGAAAACTGAGGTGCTCTGCCGTGAATTACTGTACTCTTGCTTGGAAGCTGGGCGAACGCCCTGCACCTTCTGAGTACAGTGATAAGTAGTGTCTGAGGACCCCCGAATGTGAGTCATGCAAAAAGTGTTTCATTATTGCTGTGGGGCCCCATCTTTATGTGTCTCAGAGGTTCCGCTGTGCATGCTAAACTAAAACACACATGCTAGGATAAATAAAATGCTTCTGGACATTGAGGTTGCTAGGGAGAGGTGGGCATAATGGTTCGAGTGCGACAAGTAATCCTTTATATGTTCGCTTTGTGCTCTACATTTAAAGAGAAAGTGGGCAGTCTGAATTTCTAACTCCTCTCCTCTGAGGTGGATTAAAAAAACATAACACTACGAAATATGGTGAAAATATGCGAAATGAATCGGCAATAGTGGAACATGCAGCCATTCCAGGGAAACTACAGAACTTCTCTGAACTACAGTGAGTTCTGTAACAACCGGCACGCACTGACTGCAGACAGCCGCAGATCGCGCGCTGCCTGAAAAAATTCATTCATCACAAACACTGCACCACTCTGTCTCAGGTACTTCTCAACTTCCTTTGCAGCGACTCCGCGCTGCGAGGCAAGCATAGGCCGCGAGCCACCGCTGCAATTGCAGTTTGCCACCCGCCTCCTCAGTGAGTCCTCTCGGCCAGGCCTGTCACGCCCAGTGACAGTCCTGCCCGATGCTGTTGCAACGGTCACTCCAGCCTACCTCTCTTTGCAACTGAATTCACCATGGGCGTCGCGGCTGAGGCTCAATTATTTACTGCAGCTCAGACTGAGGCTGGCAGTGCGAGCAGGCAGCGCTTTTGCACCATGATGATTTGCCCAAAAGAAGCCCAGTGCCCCCCACAAGTGTACTCGCTGTAGGACGTGACGTCTGTCCCTGTGGAGCCTTAGTCAATGTATCTGCTTCTAGTAGCTCAGCCAGCCGAGCGAGCCCCAAGCCTATGGGAGCGGCTCATCTTGTCCAGTTAAGGAGCAACTTTAGGGGTACCCCTGCAAAGTACATGCAGGGAGCCCCCATACCGGAGCTCTAAGGCCAGGGACCTGCCAGTGCTGGAGGGAGCTCGGAGCCCCACAGGGCTGCTGGGTCTTTTGTTACGCCACTGGCACTGCCAGCAATCACACATTTTTAACATTGTTTTAGGCAGTGCTCGTGGCTTGAGTGACAGCTGAGGGGGCTATGCCTATAATGCGCGACAATTAATTTCATTGCGATGATGCACAGCACCACACTGAAATGCGTTAGTTTTATGCCGGATGTGTGGTACTTGGCAGCACTGGGTACAGCAGCATTGCCACTTAGTTTGGTGTAAAACAGTGACAGTCTGCGCATATGTAGATATGTTTTATAATTATTCCTAAAAACTTCATTCACATGCCTAATTTCTAGTTACCCTACGCATTCTTGTGCATCCAATCTCCCTCCTGTATGTACTTTTTTCCATATACCCCTTCTTTTGACATTAATGCATTAACCACCACGATCCCATCAAGCGCACTGAACCAAAACCAAGAAAATAAAGTATGGCAGAAGCAGTAGAGCCTGCCTAATCTGTACAGCAGGGAAACTTCCACACTACTGTGACAGAAGCACTGCTGGTGGCAGGTGCGCAGATGGTCACAGCATTCCTACCCTCGGACAGTAGATACAGAAGCAGTAGGTGGAACAGTAGCCACAGGGCCGAATTTTGGCATGGGTGAGCTGGGCCCTGGCTGCCAATTTTCAGAGGGGTGTAAGGAGCGGTACACTTTAGGGTTATGCAGACAGCAGAGTCCCTGGCTCCAGTGCTGCAGGTGCTGTTTTTATCATGTATCAGCCTTCTTTCTTGCCATCCCATCTCTTCTAATACTTTGCTGTCACACACTATGAACACCCCTCCAACACACAACTTGGCACAGCGTGAGATGCTTATCTGTGCACTCATCCCCCCACCCCCTGGGGGTGGGTGGGTGGGGGGGGGGGGGGGGGGTCAGGGCTGGGAACCTAAAGCAGACCTGGCAGTTTCTCAGCCCAGCCCCCGGGGAAGAACTGCCTGGCTCTGGGAGGCTGGAATAACTTGCTGCTGTTACTGGGGGCAGACAGCAGCATCGCTGCAAAACTGGCCCACAGTAACAAAACCGGCTTCCAGCCTCCAGGGGAAAGGCCTGATGCCCAGTATGGTCAGTTTGGGCTGGGGGGTGCAGAGATGTGTTCAGAGGCCAGTCACTACTCTGATGCAATCAACCAGGGAGTGACCTCTGAACACAAAAGGGGCTCCCTGCTGTCTCATTGTTTTCACCAGCAGGGAGGGTGCAATTTCTTTTTCCTGCCCAGGGTGGTACCCTGACTAAGATCGACCTGAATAGTGGCCTATTTAAGCCATTGCTACGGAGCCACATATAGAAACCACCAGTGTAATTGTAGTCATCCGATGAGTGTAATAAGAAATAACCTGTTCAATGCATGTGTGTATGTAGATACACATGTTGTGCCTACTACTGCCATCTAGTGTTGGGCTTAGACGTGCACAACTTGTTTTTAGGTCTCGTGACCTACAATGCGCGCAAGCGCATTGAGGGAACGAGAATTCAAGTGGCGAAAATCATCGTCAAACCAAGGGCTTTCAGCCCCGCGGTTTTCATGCAGTTCACGTGAATCACGTGATTAAACATGCACGCGCATCGGCAGCATTTCTCCTGCAGGGTCGCAAAAGGCTGTCCTCCCTCCCCACATCAAAGTCATCAATCACCCTCCCACAGGCTTCCCCAGCGCTGCCCCGCCCCCTGCTTCACGGCCAGGCCATCTGTTCCCTGCCAGACCTCTCACCTCCGTCACAGCATGCCTGTGTACTTCAAAGGCTTTCAGTTTCGTCTCCTTTTAAAACTTGTTTAACTTGTTCCCTGCTTGCCTCTCCCCCGCCCCCCCCCCCCCCCCCCCTCCACAGCAATGCCGGGGGCTGGTTTCACTTTCAGCACGTCGCACGGAAGACTTGCCTGCTTTGCCAACGCTTGTTTTTTTTTTTTTTTTTATTCAATGCTTGGAATTCAAAACTGAAGGCTTTGTCTATCCATTAAATGTATGCGCACACACCAAAGCCAGACAGAGGTTTGCGCCTTTTTAAAGGTGCTTGACGACCCTTTTCTGGTAGGTTGCACTGGTCTCCCGGAACTCCGTGGAATCTCCCAAATTGGCGAACTTTAATTTGACATGCCTTTTAGCGCTTCAAATACCCCTGAAATGGAAGAGTCCCAGACTTTTTGAAATGTACTCTCCTCTGCGTGGCAATTTCCTCTCTAGACAACTCACTGCGCCAAGACGCTACATTAGTGGGCGAATGGCGCTGTATAGAAACCCTTAAGAGTAATGAATGTTCAGCTATTTCACTGTTTTATAATATTACATGTACGTGTGTGCGCGCTCTTTGAATAGCGTACATCTGCCATGACTATGGCCTCTTGGCGCCTTTGACAGTCGGCACTGTCCACTGATACAAAGCTGTTGCATATAATATATCATAATTAGGGCTCCCGGTTTTCCGTTTAAACTGATTTTTACATATAAATACAGACGGAAAACAAGTTTTCCTTTATCTGTATTTATATATAAAAACGGGAAAATACTAGTATATTTTCTTATTTACATCACACTCCCAGCCATCTGGTGTCTCCCCTCCTTAGAGGGTTAAGAGGTGTCAGCCCGGGCTGACAGCCTCCCGGGCGCACCCGATTACTTCACAGGTCTTTGAAAGACCGTTTAATTGTCTTTCACCCCTCATCCCCGGCCTCTTCACTATGCCAATTGCTCCCAGCACCCGTCTTTTTCTCGGAGACTGGGTTTTAATTGAGCAGATTCTGTGATGTAGTGCTCGGTTTGCAAATAGGATTATACAGAGGGAGAAATAGTAAGGCAGTTGCCTTGCACAAGCATAGCTGTCAAGGTTTCAGATTGCTACGTGTGACATCTCCAAAATGTTTGTGTAATAATGAGTGGCATTTAAAAAACTATGAATGACACTTTCTCACGGCCGCCCGAAATCAAACAATGAAATAAGGGAAACATATATATATCAGAAATTCTACTCATTTGAACAATGAGAAACTCTAAGAAGATTTTGAAACTGCTTTAAAGCACACGAAACTGAAGGGCACTAACCTAGTGCCCTTGTAACCTGATCCTATCGTAAAATAAGTATCTAACCCTGATATTAAAACTTCAATCATGAGATTTAAACTACAACTCGGACCTTAGCAGGAAAATAATTTATGTCAGCAGCTTTCATTTTTTTACTTACAAAGTCTGTGAGTCACAGTGCTGCAGCTGGGGAGATACAAACTGCTGGCCATGGTTCCTCCTAGTCTCTTTGAGTCTGTCCAGTCACGCCCCTTGGCTGCACACAGCTGCTCTGAATCGGGATACATTTTACATGACGACAGCGGTGAGATAAGCTGCAAAGTGGGTGAGATAAGCTGCAAAGTGGCATGTTGTCTTCAGAGCTGTGCTAGTGCCTTTTAAAGACATTCAGCACCTGCTCTAAGACTCACGCTGACCTGAAAGAATCATGGGGGACCCCGCATAACAGGGGCTGAGCAGCAAGTGTCAGGTCAGGAGGTGACAGGACGAGCACCGGCCTCCTCCTGTAATTATTTAACTCGGCACAGGGGCAATTAACTTTTGGGGGCTGGGCGGGCAGGACATTGAGATTCCAATCATTAGTGTGTCAAATGAGGTAAATACCTTCGCACTAATTTTACTTGACAAAGCCAGGGCCACTAGTGTACGGGCCAGAACTGAGCCATGACGAATGCTCCCACGGCGGTCACGGTTCATCTGGTTACGCTGATAAGAATTCACACAGCATTCACAAGAGGTATAGCTGCAGGCACTCTCACTCGGGTACCGGCATAATCAATTGACTTATTTATTTTACTGGCACTGCAGCACATTCAACACGAATGGTTTGAGCACTAGAGCGGCAGTGCTAAGTTGCGGCTATCTCAAATGGCACATAGTTACCGCCAACTCGGCCCGCCTTTAAGTACCCAGTCTCGGTTGCGCAGCCATTGGGAAAATCACTGCATTGACTCTCCTGACCTGCGCATGTGATTCAGAACGCTACGGGTGAATGTATCCAGAGTTTGGTAGTAGTGCGCAGCTGAGCCAGCCCCAAGCGGTGAGCAGCGCTGACCGCTGACAGCTTTGTTCAGAATGGTAACATTGCAGCAGTCCAGTTGCACATCTGGTGAGAGCTGGCACTGGGACCATAACTGGCTGCGACCTGCAGTAATGACCAGGCGACTTGCTGTTAAAACCTGCTGCTCTTTTAACAATAAATGCAATTTTGAAAAAAAAAAGGGCTGGTGCGATATATTAAATCAGCCAGTTTACAGTCCACGCCCACGCTGCAAACTGCTTCAGTTACAGCCAGAGCAGTAAGCAAATCTTCATCTAGCCTGGCGAATTGACCAATAACAACTGAGCGCATGTGTGCATTGTCAATTTAAATAAATGTGGAAAAATACTAGCTGTAGCGTCGTCTTTTGCTTGTGAAAAAAATAAATGTGGATAAATACAGAAAAAATGCCCAAAAAATAAATATGGATAAATACAGACGGAAATGGCAAAAAAATAAATACCATAAAACCGGGAGCCCTAATCATAATACAGTGAGATAGCTTTGAATAAAACCCCACAATCACATAAGTGTACAGTACCGTTGTTGGGTTTTATTCAAAGCAATTTCGCAAAAACCTTGTTGTAACAGAAATATACTCAGGAAGCCCCAAATCGCAAAAGCTGATTTGCCGCTTTTGGAAAACCATGCAAAAATGTATCCTGTTTTCAGCTGTAATTCGTGTGTTCATAAATGCCTTCTTGGTGCTTTGCTTAGAGGGAATTGGGCCGATAGTGTAAAAGAGGCCGGTTTGGCTAGCCACTACATAAACTGTAGTAATGAAGTGAGTTCGTTTACAATAAATCGGGTAATAGCAGAGTCGCCAAGTGCCCCAGGGAGGGGGTGCAGGGCGTGCGGTAGTTAGCTTGCTGACCCGTAACGCATGTATTTCGAGTTACCATGACATCACAGGAAGGGGCATCATAGGAAGTGACTTCTTTGGAAGGGTCACCGTTGTGGTGCTCAGGAAGCAGCTTGAAAGATAGAAAAGGAGTAGTTAAAGCTTTGGGCCACATTGGAATAGTTGTCACAACTGTCAGACTCTGCTAGTAGCCCATGTCTAAAATACGCATCAGTGCAAGCAGCGAGTGCAATGTAAGACTATGACATAAATAACGCACGATCCAGACAAAGATACTGAGCATGGTGTACACTGAGGTCAAATAGTTCGCACAGGATCAAACATTTAGCGAAGGAAGCAGAGATTTGAACCTATGCTTTTCACTCTGTCTGCAGAGGCATGCAAGCACGTTTATCTCATCCTGTTTCTAGTTTCACAGGAAAAGGTAATACTTGGTTGTCCTTTCCGCACAAGAGACAAACAAGTGCAGTGTGACGAACAGGGTGCAAGTCCTACAATAAATAAGTGTGGGACTACTTAGCATATGCAGTGAACTCACCAAAAGTGATGTATTAAAAAGAAGAATCACTCGCTCCGCTCTAAATCGCGGAGGGTCTGCTTTTTCCAGTTTATGGCAATGCACTTGTCTGTATACACATAGTGAACATCCAGTGAATGTTTGAATAAAGCCCACTGGGTTAGCATTCCGTGCTTCAGTCTGTGGCTTTCGCAGGTCTGTGGTACACATATTGTCAGTCAACTCATCCTTTTAAGGTAAATGCAATTAGATTATAACTGGCAATAGATTGAAGCATGCTGTTCAACATTCTGTGATATTGATAACAATGTTACACATTATTAGGATTGCCATTGTATCCCGTTCCGTTTTTAGGTCGAGCAGACCTGCATTCAATGCCACTCACTCACGCAACGCCACTCACCCACGCAACGCCACTCACCCACGCAACGCAACTCATCCACGCAACGCCACTCACCCACGCAACGCCACTCACCCATGCAACGCCACTCACACGCAACGCCACTCACCCATGCAACGCCACTCACCCATGCAACGCCACTCACCCATGCAACGCCACTCACCCATGCAACGCCACTCACCCATGCAACGCCACTCACCCATGCAACGCCACTCACCCATGCAACGCCACTCACACCCACGTAGTGCCACTTTCACCCACACTGTGCAGTGCACAATAGGTCTCGCAGTAGGAAAGTTGGAGCTATTGGTTTTGTAAATGACAAAGCCCTTTATGTTTTTAAAATGAAAACAAAAATAAAAGGCATTGTTATTTGCAATTGTAATAGCTCCAACTTTCCTACTGCGAGACCTATTGGCAACGCCAGTGCTTGTTATTAGAAGTAAGTATATTTGAGTCATGAGACCTAGGGACTCAACCTGTTAGTGATAACGCGCATGGGCATCAGCTTCAATATTAGATTGTTTTAGTCTCAGATGTGTCGATGTAAGCTCCGATTTGATGTGGCGTGGTATTCTGGACTGGCCTTCGGATCCGTTTCTCGGTTATGGAAACAATCGCTCTTACTCTTCAGTACTCACTGTTGCTTAATCTTCTAATCTGTTCTGGTCGCTCATGTCTTAGAATGCCATCCCTTCAGTTAAGGATGTCCCATGATAGAAATAACTCCATTTCGGTCCTGCCCTACTTGCAATTCCAAGTATCCAAGGACAGACCTCCACGAAGCCTGCAATTTGTGTTTTTTTACCCTCCAAACACAGTAAGACCCCTATTCTGTGTGTCTTGTGTTCTGGCACAAAAAGACCCGTAGGAACTGAAGAGCTCACCTCAAAGCTTCGGCTTCTATGGTACACAGAAGAGAGGTAGAAGACACCCTGGACCTCTTTGGAGAAAGGGAGGAATCCGATGTCGAACAGTTGGAGGATCCAGCTGTTTAAGTTAAGGGGGCTTTTTCACCTGAAAGCATAGACTCTTAGGGGGATGTCGAAGCAGAAGAGCCTCTGCTGGGCCCAACGCCAACCAAACACCACAGTGAATACAGTTACCTCTGCTACTCACTAAAGAGGAACCACCCGACCCCCAGGGCTACCTCTGAAGCCTTCTGTGCACCACTGCCTTCTGGCCATGGTTAACAGCACTATTCAGAGGTTGACCTGACACCAGCATCACACACAACGCAAAGTCCTCCTCGCAAGTTGACATTGCATGCCACTTTGATGCCGGATCCAAAAACTCCTGGTCTGTCACCCTTGGACTCGATACGGGTGGACCTGAAGCATTCAACGCCCGGACACCCCGCTCTGAAAAATGTGGAGTTGATGCACACTAACCTGAGGCATTTAGAGCCGAGACACACCGCTCCGAACCATTCAGAGCTGTGGGACATTGTCCAGATGCAATCAAAGTCAAGGCGTTTTGAGCCAAGATTGACCTTGTCGCACCTCTTCGGCTCCATCCAGACTGCTATCTGCAGCCTGTCCTCTGCCGCTTCTGAGTATTTCGAACAACCAATCCTAAAGCAGCTACAAGAACACCGTGACTGTGAGAAGTTGGCCTGATGTATAATGTCCACAGTTCTGTGGGCACCCTGTATCAGTCCAAACAATCCCTTATGGTGGTGGTTGTAAAGTCAACCTTATAGACAAGCTATCCTAGGGGTAGCATGGACTAAGCAGTCTTAGGCTAAACTCAAGAGGGCATGTGAAGCTAGCTGTTTTGCCATATGCAATCCTGTAATATCAAATGAAAGGACACCACACAAGTTATATATTATAAAAAAAATGTATTTATTACTAGAATAATCCTCTGTACTCTTTATGAGTGCAGAGGCACAAGGTGTTTAAACAAAAGCACAGTTAAACATTCAAAAGTTGCACAATTTTGGATAGGCCCAGTGGCCACTCAAACCATGTACTAAAATAGTGGTATAAGTACCACCTCTCGAACAATGGTAAGGCCTAGTGCGTTGTGAATCTCTGGGACTACTCGGGACTAGCAGTGAGGAAGTCGGGAGAGGCCCGCGGGACACGGGTGCAGTGTCTAAAGCACACGCATGCACCAATGCAAAGTCAATGGCGCGTAAAAGTTAAAGAGTTACTGTTTTGGAAGTCTTCCGACTGGAATAGAATTAGGACACTAGAGGTGTAAACCACTACAGGAGTACCAGTGTTAGTTAGTTACCTCACCCACAGGAAGCGGTGCATAGGTGCCAAAGTGTGTCGGGTTTCGTCGTGGAGATCTATGGAGCCTTGAGATGAAGATGCTGCAGGCGGCCAGGAGAGAAGAGTCCGGTTGGATCCAAGGGTGGATCGAAGATGTAGAGTACCTGAAAGCAGAGGGGACAGAGTCTGGGTCACTAACCAGTGACCAGGATGGAACCAGGCGATGTCTGGCACAATCAGGTGGTTGTCGTGAAGCTTGTCTCCGCTGCCACGTGGACTCTGGGGCATCGACGATGACCAGGAGTGGAGCACGAGCTGTCCCACGAAGGCTCGCGGTGTCGGCTTCCGGATCGGAGTTAACAGGCATTGGAAAATGCAACCCACGCAGGATTGGATGATCGCTTCTTACTCGGACCAGCAAGGTCAGAGCGGTGGCTCGTTTTCAGGGGAGCAAGGGCCAGTCTGGAGCAATCAGACTAGCAATGTAAATTCAAAGGTTCGGCGGTTCTGGGGCCATTAGCCAACGGGCAAGTGACCGGACCAACGCATCGAGCAGGAAAATGCAAAAGGGCCCCACGCAGCACTATGAGTGTGGAGGGGAGATCTTCGGTGCACAAGCTGCTCGGGGCTGGGGCTTCTCAAACCCCAATGCACAGCTTCGAGGGTGCCTCAGAAGCTGCACGGTCAGCACTTCGTAGTCTTTCCAAGATGGCCGGCTCCCCGCATCACGTCGCCTCCACGGGTCTCAGATTCGCTGGGACTGTGGATCGGGCTATTAGAAGTCAGGGACGCCTGGGTCTTGTCGATCTCAGTCGCTCGAGTTCCGGCGGGAACTGCAACAAAGCAAACCGTTGGGCGCTGGATGGTGCCTGTTTGCACAGGGTGGTCACTCCTTGACCACAAGGGAGATTCTTCAGTCTTCCACATTGAGTGGGATGTCGAAGGGTCCAGAGTTCTGTATCAAAGTTTCGTTCAGGATAATATAATGCTCCTGGGCACAGCTCCTACCTTAATTCCAAATCAAGGGGCTGGATTACCTGCTAGGTCCCTCCTATGGGTGGGACCCAGGAAGGGGGTGGTTACACCCCTTTCCCTTTGTCCAATTTCGCACCAGAGCTGGGACTGGAGTGTCCCAGCACCGGTTTGAACTGGACTATGCATGGGAAGCCTTGTGCTCCCCAGGCAGTGTCTAGTTTCATTCAACCCTCCCTGCTACAATCCACTATCTCCTGTCTGGGGTGGTGTAACACCTCCCTGTGACAGGATACCATTTGTCCAGGCCTCCCCTGCCGGAGTTTCGGTCAGCAGCAGGAGGCCAGACTTGTGTCTGTGGCAGCAGCATCCATTTTGTGATGCTGGGGCTTTGGTTAGATTTAACCGCGTTTAAGCAAAGTAACATGTCTTCTCCCTCTAGAAGGATGGAATGCTACCCCCGTCGCCAGGACTGGCGAGGGGGTAGTATTCCAAAGCGTATGACACCTTACACAACATGTTTTGATAAAGCCAAACCAAAGTTAGCAAGTAACCGCGAGGATTATAATGCACTTAAGAGTATATGGTATGTCAATATCCCAGAACAGCTAAGGGAGTGGGTCCAGACAGCTGCAGACAGGCTCAGCTCACACTAGAGCACCATCTCACATAAAACCAAGCACTCTGCCTCCAGGATGGTTAAGGCCTGCCATAGGAGTGAGTTATAGGTATATATGTGTCCAGATGTAGGTTTAAATATAGGTATACTATACCTAAGCAAGGGGTGATTACACGACCATGCCCCAGCTGAGTGATCAGCCAGTTGTGTCAGTTTGGATAGCCAGCCAGGGGTGGAAAAAGATATGCTGCAGCTCCTGGTAGGCCTTGGATACACCTATGCCCTGGGTACCTATAGTACACTGTACAGGGGCTGATAATGTGACCCAATGTCCAATTGGGTATGTACTTAAAGTACATGGAGTCCATTTTACAGAGAGAGCAGATAGCCTGGGGCCCTGATTAGCAGGGTCCCAGGCCAACTAAGTCGAAAACCAGCTAAACACTAGGCAAAAAAACCTGGGGTAACCATAGTCAGTTATCCACCTTCCTACAGTGACACAAAGTAGCAACAGATCCATATCCAGCCGTGTACTTGTTGGATCCTGGTGAAGCCTCCGCAAGTTCTTCACGAGAGGAAGTTACTTTTGAGGAAGCCCTCAAACCTCCTGTGGTGTCAGCTCCCAAGAATTCTAAGAGACATGACAGGGCCACTTCTCCACTGCCTTCTGCTTGTCATTCTCTGCCATCCCTTCTTCACCTTCCCCTTCCTCTCTTTGACTGCCAGTGAATTCTTCTCAACACTCACCAGAGTTCATCACTCAGGTGTGAACAGTCCATGGCTTTTCTGTGACCCCTCATATCGCCAACAGGGCCCCGGCACTTGGGAGGACTTGACACAGGGCCTCCAGCGGACACAGACACAGATTTGTATCCTACAAAGCCTTCACCCCCCAGACAACGTCCCCTCCTACCATGAAGTCCTGCATAGGGCATCAACAGCCCATAACTTGGGTCCATTCTTCTGTATAGTCCAGCAAATAGACACTATACTTCCGGCCATCGCAGCATTTTTAGAAGCAACTAAAGCGTTCGATTCTCTGGAATGAGCCTTCTTTTTCACCATCCTACTGGGCTTCAGCTCTAATTTCATTAAGATAATTAGCTTACTCTAAACTAAACCCAGTGCCTGGGTCAAGGCGAATGGTTTGATCTCAGAATCCTTCCCTATCATCCGAGGTACCAGGCAGGGCTGCCCCCTCTCGCTGCTGCTTTTTTGCGGTGGCTATGGAACCATTCGCTGCTGGAGTTCGCCAGCATCATTCCACCCGAGGTCTGCTTGTCAACTATAGAAATCTTATCTCAATGTACGCTAAAGACATTACGCTTTATATTCGTAACCCCGATGAAAATCTAAACCCAGTGCTATGACAGGTCCTACGCTATGACAGAATGTCCGGCATTAAAATCAGTTAGTCAAAATCCTCTATTCTACCTCTTACAGATGCCCCACATTGGAATTCCCGCTTACATGGGTGGATGATGCCGTGAAATATCTGGGCGTATGGCTCAGCAAAGACCTACAAACCATCTGGCGCTTGAACTTTGGCAAACTCTTAAACTGGCTGGAAGACAAAACACAATTCTGGGCTGCTTTACCTTCAACAATGGCGGGCAGAATAGCCATAACTAAAATGATAGTTCTCCCCAAATTTTTATACCTCTTTGTTAATATTCCCATACCCCTAACCCAGTCCTTTTTTAAATCTTTGTGAACTGTCAAGATTACTCTGGTCTGGTCCGGCGGCCAACACGGCTGACAACATGTTTTCATGTTTATTTTGTCCTTGGGACAAGCAAGCCCCAATCCACTGTAGCACAAACCCTTTGGCTGCCAGTTTACAGTACCACATTATTATTCAGTGAAGGGCATTAGCTACAGTTGAGGCAATATTTGTGTCCATCTGTTAATCCTTTTTGAATTTGTATTCAACGTTCATTAATGCGAAGCCTTTATTATCAGGGTGAGCGCTGTAAGTAAATGTTGTAAACTCGGACTGCCCTGCTGACAGTGGCCCCAGTATAAAAATGTGTACAGACGTTTGAAAAGTTTAACAATATGAGGCTATGCATAATGCCCTCAGAATGCTATCCAATTGGATGCAAATATTTGCAGAAGCTTGAAAGAAAGATTGATGGTTCTTTGCTTTCAAACTAAAATGTTCACACAAAAAATGCAACGAGGAAAAAAAATATTTTGCTTAACTATTCTGAAATTTTAGGTACAATTTCTTTGAAGCTTCATTTAGTAAGATGTGTTGATGCATGCTATTATTCCCCCCAAAAATACAGTTTCAAGAAGATTATGAGAAACATGAAAATAAACAAGCACTGGCAAAACCAATGGGTGTTATTCCAGTGGTCAATCTTTTGGTTTTTTTCAATGTGTCGTGTTTTGACTTTTTTTTTTTTTTAGAACTTTATTGTTGTGGGAGCTGGTAGTCCCTCACCATTATGACAAACATTGGCAGAAAACAAATATTGTCTGTTCTCAAAAAGCACATTTTGCCACAGTACTTCAGGAGTTCCTGGCACTGAACAAAACTGATTGTGTACCGGTATACTCTTTATTAAAGAGCAGAATGCTGTAACTAACAGTTAAGCCAGCCGACAGATATAATTTTAACAAAAGGCCTTGGTTAACACTCGACCTAATTAGGAGCCCAATTCTTAATGAAAGCCACAGAAGTGCCCCCATGGTATATGTCCATGCAAAAGTGCAGATTTACGCCTTTCATGAATTCTAAAGAATTTACAGAAGTAGAGCAAGAAATCTTACTCCCAGAGAATATTCGTGAACTGCATTTTAGCAGGAGCAAACATGCATGTATAGATTTGCTCATGCAACCATTTACAAGTTCCCTTTCCCTCCAACCACTTTTTTCCAAACCGTGGAACACTTTTTACTTCTGTCCTTGTCAGGAGTAAATTTCCAACTTTTCTCAGCATGGAAAAAAGATTAGAGAAAGGCTGGTGAAAACCCCTAAAACTTGTAAGTTAGTAGGTTTGCACAGATTCAAAAAGTCCTTCTAACTTTGGAACTATTGTTTTCCGCTACCTCCAGCCCCGGTATGTAGATCTGTGGAAAGGTGGCAAAATATGGGAATTGCTAGTATTCAAACCCTGCTACAATATGAGCTCTGGTATTATCAGAGCTCTTACATATGGAGATTGTTGCCATAATTTGTTGACAACACTACATGGCACCAAAGGGACAAGTGGATTTTTTAAAGGACAAGTAGATTTATGAAGCAACCCGTCCCATGAACAAGTAGATATTTTATTAAATTCCACATCCATGCCCAGTCCATCAAGAGTGCAGGTGTTTCAAAACCAACCTGCTACCTCTTTTTTTCAACTAGATCGCCAGGTGACAACTGTAATGCGATGCTGGGAATGATGGCATCTTGCATTACCATAGTTCTTCACACCAGATTGCACATGCCGCTGTTGCAAGAGTACCTAGGGGCATAGTGGTCTCAAGCGGAGGGTCATCTGGAGGATCTAGTGTTGGTTTGGGGCCACACACATCGCTCTCTACAATAGTGGAACGGAAACAACCTGTTTCAGGGAACGGCCCTTCCTAGACCCAGCCCCGCAAGAGACAATCACCATGAGAGGCAATCACCATGAAAGACCATCACCATTGACGCCGTGCTCAGCACTCGGGCGCACATCTCAATCCACTTACCACACAGGAGAAGTACACATCTGCCCAACAATCCTTTCACATCAATCACCTGGAGTTGGTTGGATATCCAGCTCATTCTCCTGGCCTTCCATTGTCTCATACAGGACAAACCAGTCTTATTCTGAACAGACAACACCACTTCAATGTTATACTTACAGAACCAAGGGGGCACAAACTCACCACAGTTGTCGATGGTAGCCCAGAGCATCTAGTGGTGGGTGATACATCACAGAGTACACCTGCTCATCCAACACATTCATGGAGTGGACAACAATCTGGCAGACCTGCTCAGCAGGACACATCAACAAGTCCACAAATCCGAACTCAACCCCCAAGGCCTACTCCTGGAGTTGGAGATGTCAACAACTAGACCTGTTCACCACTGCCGAAAATACAAAGTGCCCAAATTTCGGCGCCAGGCTACCACACCCACAGTCCGTGGTCAATGCATTATGGATGAATTAGTCAGGGATATTTACCTATGTTTTTCTGCCTCTCCCACTCCTACCATTTGTGTTCGGAAGGCTGAGACAAACATCTCTCACTCTCATCTTAATGGCACCAACATGGGCACGTTGAAGTTGCTCTAGTTCCCCACCAGAGGCTCCTCAAAAGACTTGACCTTCTCACACAACACCATGGCATTCTAAGGCACCCCAACCCTCAGCAGCTCAACCTTATGATTTGACTACTTGGGTTTTGAATTTGGTTACCTCAACCTCCCAGAAGAATGTGTGTCTATTATCAAAGAGGCCCGCAGGCCCACTGCCAGAGCCTGCTATGCAGCTAAATGGAAACTGTTGGAACACTACTGTGTCTTTACACATATCCATCCTCTCACAGCATCTGTACAGGACATTGTTACAAAGGTCAGGCCTTGCCTACACTTCCATTCAATTACATCTAGCTGCCATAGCCGCCTGCTTACAGAATAGACATATTTTGTTGTTGGGAATACTAGTCATAAAGGCTTTCGTGGAAAGACTCAAACACCTCGGATGCCTCCTGATCAAGTTTGGAATCTTAATATAGTTCTCACAAGAATACCCCCCCACCTCTGTTTTTTATCACTTCACTCTTACCCACTACATTTCAATTCCTGGAAGGTACCTTACCCTGTAGCCATCAGGAAAGTACCTTACCCTGTAGCCATCACTTCCTTTGGTGAGATGCATGCTCTTTCCTCAGAAGAGCCTTTCTTCCTAGTCCATTATGATCGGGGGTTTTCATTACCAATCCAACATTCCTCCCTAAGGTAGTCTCGAGTTTTCTCCGCCAATCAGAAACTGGAGCTCCCAGACTTCTTTACAGGGATAGTAGCCGAACAAGCTCTACATACTGTAGTTGTCAAGACAGCGCTATATTGACAGAACAAAACCCGTTCGGAAGACATACCATCTCTATGTCCCATTCCATGCTGCACAAGGGGTGCACCATTTCCAAGGCAGGTGAGGGATGTTGGCAGATCAAGTGCATACAGACCTGCTATGATAAAGAAATAGAACACTGACCATCACCCCTAGACCTCCTTCCAAGTGGAGGGAAAAAAAAGGCGTTTAAGGCTTTTTGGATAACTTACCACTATCTGATGTCTGTAAAGCAGCTACTTGGTCCAGCCCCCCATACCTTTTCCAAACACTATTGTGTGGAGGTCCTGGGCAGGCAGCAAACTGAGGATGGCCTGGCTGTCCTACATACACTTTTTAAGTCTTCTGCAACATCCTCAGGCTAAGCCACTACTTTTGGGAGAACTGCTTTTATGCATAGCATGTGTATCTGCAGACACACATGCCACAAATGGAAAATGTTACCCTGTATGCATCAGTTTGTGGCATGTAGTACTGTAGATTCACATGCTCCTGCCCTCCCTCCTGGTCGCCTGCAGTTGTTGCAGATATTCTTTCCTTTTGTTATCTTTAATACCCTGCTTTGCATGATCATTACTGTATCTCTGTTCCATCTCAGTCTCGTCCTCCGTGCGGGGAATAAACAAACAATGGAGCTGATGCGCCTTACAACTAATAGGCAGTCACTCATCCTGTGACTTGAAAAGACTTCCTTCGACGAAAAACAAGTTCAACTTGTCCAAGCCCAACAATAGATTGCGGAAGTATGGACAGCATATGAATCTACAGCACTACATGCCACAAACGGATGCTTGCAGGGTAACCTTTTCCTTTCTTGAGCGAGTATCTCCTTTGTGGTTCTGGCGTTAGCCTAGACAGTTTGATTTTAATCAAATATATGCATAATTTAATTATAGGGTATTTTATTCAGCCCTCTTCATCCATTAGTTTGTTGTATCGTTCATGTTCTCTTTCACCCACTGCTGCATTCAGTATGGGGCAATGGATCGGCTCACTTCAGCTACTGGATAACTTCGCTGTGGGATGGCATTCTGCTCTTCTCACACTGAGCACATCTGCACGCTCAGCAGTTCGCTTCAGTGCCAGGGTCTACCTGCTATGACAAAATTGATGTTCCTCTTCAGTGAACATAAATGCTAAAGCCTTGGCGCACTCCTCTCGTATCAGTGAGGGACAGGGAGTCTTGTGCAGGAAGAATTCTCTGGATACAGGAGATATCTCGTAATATTTTGAAAGGACAGATCTCAAATTCAAATGAAAGATTCAAAAGTGACTCTTGTGGACAATTCATTGATTTTATCTGGGGCGAAAGTACAACTGGGACTACGGGGTAATTCCAGAACGCATTCGATATTGGCCGTACAGCCCCGAGGAAGTGGTGGGCTGAAATCGTTTTTAGAAGACCATCAGAATATCAATATTATTATTGACTATATAATTTTGTACAAGAAGATTTATTTTGGCGTGTTCTTGAGTCTGGAATATTGTGCACTTAGATAAAAAAAATGGGGGAGTAGGGTGACTAGCCCCCCCTTTTAGATAGGAGTAAGTTAAAAATATTACGGGATAAGTGAGTGGCAGAACCCTATTAAACTGCCCCACAAATTGCACAAATACCAAATGAACTGGCAGACAAATATCACCCCTGTGGCGATTGCAGCACATCAGTTTACCAAACGTCACATTTGTAGCAGGTGTGTTTGCTCGGCCTACCAAACAAATATTACAAACCTGCTCTACCCATCTTCCCCAAACACATGTCGAATACATCATGTGCATCCCCTTTTTCCCATGCTCTATCTTACCAGGAATGTGCCCAAACTACACCTGAATGGCAGGAATATAAACAACTTGTATAATAAACATAAGTGCTGAGAGCCTCTTATAATAATTAATGGAAATTACAATTGTAATGACCCTTTTTTTTAATTTGCTATATCTGATTTAATATTTAATAGTATTGGCTGGAATAGCACCTGACAGTAAACAGTGATCAGCTTTTTTTTTTTTTTTTGGGCGAGATGGATTGCCATGCCACTGTATTAGGGGTTTGGCATGTTTGACCACGCGTACCCTAAAAATGTGTCAATACTTCTTTCTGGTCAAAGTACATGGATTAAAAACACAGTGGTAACTTGTTGTGGTTTGTTTGTTTATTTTCTTGACGTGTACTTTTTTCTACAGACTTTTGCTTTCGTTCGTGCAAGGCAAAGTAAAGTAGGCGTTATGCGTTGTAGTGTGGCTTACTGCTTAACCCCTTCCATGCTGATGACGAGCTGAGCTTGTCATGAGCCACAGTGCTCATGACGAGCTGAGCTAGTCATGGCCGTTAGAACGCTCATACGCTGGGATAATTCCCCTGCTGTGCTGAGCGTTCTAAGGAAACGGGTGTGGCTGTGACAAGCTGAGCTCGTCATGAGCACACGAGCAATGTGGCTCATGACGAGCTGAGCTCGTCAGGAGCACCGGGGGCGCTGTGCGCGCCCCCCAGCACAGCGGGGGAATAACCCACACAGTTAAAGGGTTAATGATTTTTCAGCTTTATGCTGTTTATTTTTGTTAGATGTTTTCAAAGGAAACATACCCTTTTCATAAACTGAGTATAGCAGTGTTTTTGTAAGCTGGCGTTTCTAACGGTATTTCTTTAATAATGTCTATGAAACGGGTGCAGCAAGGAGGTTACTTAAGGTGCCAGCTTTTTTCTTTGGAACAAAGCTATTAACCATAGAACTGTCCTTTGTGGTATTCCTCTTTTGGTAATACACAGCAACCTTCTCACTGGTTACACAGATCTATCTTTCTTATTATCAATTGAGAAAGTGGAGTTTTTTATGCACCTATAAAGTAGATTGTTAAATATTCACAATTATCTGAGGAAAAAAACTATGGAGTCAAACAGTTTCAACTCTGTCTACTGCCTACGACATGTGTTCTGTCCCCCCCCCCCCCCTCCCCCCAGGAAGCATAGCGGTTTGGAATGGATAACCTAAAAGCACTTTCTTACTTACACAGCTCTTAGGGACACCTGTAACGACAGAATCAAGCGTTGGACCACACTGCTTTAGAGATGATTTCACTCAAGAACTGTCCTTTTGGTTAGCCCCGTCTATGGCCTTAAATATCAAAGCCATACCTACTGGTTGCACAGATTTCTGTAAGCTCCAGGAGTACAGAGCTATGTCATAGTGCCCTTTTGTAATTTCACTTTAAAACTCCAGTAAACATGTTTTTATTAGAAAGAAGACCAGACAGATAGCTGTCGTTTGTGTATACTGCTTCTAACTGAGTTTACTTTACTTTTGCAGCTCTCGGAAGAGCAGGTAATGGTATTGCACAACTCCATCATACCCATAATTTTGTCCTGAGAAGGCTGGAAACCTTAACCAGCCTATTCAGTTGTTGCCTGTAGATTGGTATTTGGGATAAAGCACCCTCTTGTACATAACTACTCTATAAGCCATTGTGGTGTACCGTGGCCATAGAGAGGTTTTTTGTTGATGAATGTGCTTATGCTGCCTGCATTTACCCATTTTTATGTTGTATCCCGACCGGATGGGTTTTAGGATTATGGATAGCAATGTATGAAACAGCAATACATGCATATGAAACATTAGCATTGTACAGCAAACACATCAGTAGCTGTTAAGGCTTGATCATTAAAAAAATCTTTCATGTAGTAACTTGCCTGCCTGTCATTCTGCATAGCTATTGGCCCAAAAGTGTGTTACTTGCACTGAGAGTCACTGAACAGAAGGCCCATTCTCCAGTGTTAATACTATATTTAGACATGGGAAGCAACGGTTTTCTGACTGCATTTAACAATAAAATCCTCTTGTAATAGGGAACCTTACTTAGGTGTGACCAGGAGTATTGTATGCCTTATATCACATGATAATACAATTACCCTTCCCAAACGCTCATTTAAATACTTGGCTTCTTGCTCGTTATGAAAAAAAATAAGCTTGTTTTGTTGTGAAATGTAGTTTAATACATCACATTCAAAAGCAACTGTCGTTAAGAATGTGTGGTAAAATACACAGACTCCTGTTTTCTTGTAATGAATGCCACGACGGCAGTAAATAAATCTAATAACATAACTTGATCCTTGTTGGATAATGGCCAAATATTAAAGGAAAACAGTTCAAAAATAAGTATCTGAAAAACGAATTAGATCCGTGATTAGGCAGCAGTTGCAATTCTATCAAGTGACCTTCCTTTTCATACGGTATTTTGGAAGTTGGCATTGTGACATCGGAACTCAACTATAATAACTCATTACAGTAGGGATGCGTTTTTTTTTATTACAGATCAGTAGGTATGTCACACCTAGGCTGTATTAAGAAAAATAAACTGACTGTTCTTTAATGCAGTTATTATTGGCTTCCACATATGGATATCTCTGCATCAGGGGACCAGTCCACTGAGCTATATTCGGTACTTCACGTTGCAATATTTGAGGTGGTGCATCGTTTAGTCTTTATTTTGAAAGGACACACTCGGCCAGGAGCGCTTTCTCGGCTTTAAAAATAAGCGCTCATGTAATCCAATTAAAACACAATGGGAATTTTTAACTTAATCTTGTTTTAATTGGGATTTGCTATGTTTGCCGCCAAGTCTGATTTCCTTGTCTAACTCCTTTTACTTTATATTTGTCGATGTCATGGTGTAGATTAGCACGTGTAATTTGTGTCTAGGCACCGGTGGGAAGCCTATTGTTGGCACATTATCTGGCCTATGGTAGGTCAGGGAGAGTTAGTGTAACAAAGAGGCCTGAAAGAGCTTCAGGTGAGCACAAAGGTAGCTGTGGTGCTTGGAATCAAGCCCGAAGGGTCCTGTGATTTCTGGATGGTACAATGGATCGCAGGCGATTGTTGAAAACTTTCCAAAGATGTGAGATTTAGTGATTTACAATGCAAAATACACGTGATATAATAAAAAATAATTCTCCATTATGAGAGATTTCGAAATAGTTTCTGGTCGGTATTCGAATGAGAAGTGCCGAAGCAGTAATAGCTAGCCACCACTATGATATATCAGTTTTTCGGTGAAGTTGTGCAGAGATCCCTTCCTTATTTGCAAATTAAAGATTGCGAGTAACCCAATTTACCATCCTTCGAAGGATGTAACACCTTGGATTTAAAGGGGTACAGCACAGCGCGCACCAAAAGCACTTTACTGTAACCCTGAAAAGGAATCTTGCAGATAGAGCTTTAAAGGGAAACTACAGAAGTGCTGGTATTCACTTGCAGAGTAACGGTTTGTACAAGAGAATTGATAGTGCTCCCCCCTTGAGGTGATGAGAAGTGTGGGTATTACCCCCTTCCAAAATAAAGTAATGTATCGTCTGCTTTTGTAACATGCCCACTTGGAATTTTCTCCACGTGTATCGCTACTGTTCCTATTGTGAAGCGCTCTGATACCTTCGGGTAAATTCCGCGCTATATAATAACGCATAAAATAAAGTACTCTGCATCGACCAATATCTACCCATTTCAAGCGTTGGTTTCCTCCATGTACGTTCCTCGCACGATCTGCCGCGGGGTTGTGCTACGTTCGCTGCGTAGAAGCCATTTGCATACAATGAATGAACGGAAACGTCATGTATTTGGGTCCGTGCTCCACTCGTGTTTCGAGGAGCTCGCGCCCACCTCCCACGCCGTCTGCGGCTCCAGTTCGAACCCACGGCGCGTGTGTGGGTTTCCCGTGCGTGGCCTACGCTGCGGGCGTGTCCCCGACTGACGTCGTCCAATGGGCGTCGGCGCTCTCCAAGGGGGCGTGGCTAGGTTTCTCCCAGCCCCTGCACAGAGCGGCGCAGCTGTGTCCGCGCCGTCGCTGCCTGCAGACCGGAGGGAGTTCCTTTCCTCACCGCTGGATTATTGGAATATAAAGGGAAAATGGCTGCTGGGTATACGCTGGACTGATGCACCGCTTCGGGTTGACACCCATGCTGGAAAGAGAAGCCAATAATGGGAGGACGCGGCCTGGAAAGCATTGACGTTTCCTCTGTGTTGTGTTCTTGACAGATCACCAAAGGACATGCAAAGCCTCCGGTGCAGTCTCAAAAGCAGGTAAAGGGACAGTCGGGGAGTGCAGCAAGTTTGCGATGTCTGCCTGCCTGTATAGCGGGCGGGGAGGGCCCACACACTTCCTTGTAACCATCTTCGTGCAGGTGTTGAACCTGTGATCTATTGTGTGATCTGCCCTGGTAGGGCTGATGGTGGATTTCTTCAGTGCTGGCTCGTGTTTCAGTGTTGACTTTGCTGCACTGTGCAATGTGATCCCGCATTGCAATACTATCGCAGCACCCCAGGGGGACGAGAGCTGTGCTTGTCTGAGAAGCGCTTCTTTGGCATCCGTGTAATCGAGTCGCACTAGAACATAACTATTTACAAAGTCCGTTTTAGTGACTGGTACGATTCAATCCCCAAAGTGTGTGGTTTATGTTTTGATATTGCTATTTTATTTCGGTTTGCACACTCCCTTATTACCAGCTAATTATCTCGTGCACATACACATTACAAACACAGCCATTCAGAGCCGCAACTTGTCATTTTGTACGTCACATGGAGAGTAGAGAACATGTCCACACTACACAAAGTATGACACCCACTAGTGTAAAAATATACATATTTGTTTATTTTATTTGGATAATCCAAGACCTGAAACCGTATATTTGCATAAATAAGCGGCAGATTTACTGTTTTAATCCTGATTGTGTTGGTCTTCAGCTGTTCTGAACTATGTTTGCTGTCATGGGTGTTTCAAATACCTCAGGCTTGTAAGGCGGCCCAGTAGGTTCAGCATTCGCTGCGGGTCACGGGTTCAAATCCAGACGGGGCCTGCCCAACCTTCAGGGGTGTCCTGAATTAATTTGATAACGACCTAATATCGGTTATTGTTGCATTGCTGATATGCCTAGTTGTGCATTTTTTTGTATAGTTGTCTTAATAAATAAAATGCAATTTGTCAGCATAGTTACATTCAGTGTTAACCTTGGGTTAATAGGAATGTATGTTTGCAAAATCTTTGCCCACCCGCCGATTCGCCTGTTCTCTGCTTCTCCGAAACATGAACAATATTATCATTGATAAAAAAAGCCTTTCAGAATGTGGACGTGGGAAAAAAATATTGCCCGATTGAGCGGTACCTGTACGTGCCTGGGGTGTGGTTGCCATGGTGATGATAGTAGATGGCTGTGTATGTCTGTACTCCACACATTTGGTGTTGATCACAGACGTGGACCGCTCGCAGTTGCACATTAATTAGAGGTTTATTGCAGAAAACTCGTTATTCACAGTGGGGCCCGACCATTGAACAGATTGTCTCAGGGGGATTAACAGCAAAATAGGGAGACACGAGGTGGAAATCCCAGCATCCAAATCCTCACATCGACTAAAGCAAGGTCATCGCACAAACATGTATTCATGGCGCAACAGAGATTGCACCATTAGAGCGGGGAATTAAAACCATGATTTCTATTAATAACCAGTCGTTTGGGGAAAACTTTAATCAACAAATGTTCAGGAAATTGAATATTATCCTTAATGCACTGGTGTGATATTGATTGGGAGGCCCAGAAGTTGCTTTTGAAATGCCTGCTGTTAGCGAATGGGAAAAAAAAACCTGCCATGTTTACTACTGATGTACTCTTGGGAATAGAAGAGACTGCACAGCAAGATGCTGCTCAGAAACCATTTTGACTGCTGAGAGGAAATCCTTTCTGTTGTCTGGCATTGCTCAATTATCTTGTAAAGCACTTATGATTCAAGTTGCAAGGCGGGGCGTGGTGACCAACTCTGGAAAGTAGCCGATTTTTAACATCACACCTAGATTGTAGGTGTGCCTGAATGGGTCATTGTCGCTTTTTGGCATGTAAGAGCTATTACATCTGTGGGAACACCCGATATTTAATTGGCTGCATTGCCTGAAAGGAAATGCGACAACAATCTTATGGCAGCAGTTTTAGTGTGTTTGAAAAGACCGAAGCTACACAAAACGTCTTGATTGAAGGGTAATTATCTGTTGCAGTCATAGACATCCTTTGTGAAAATGAATTATAATTGACGACTTGATGTTCTCGGATTGGCCAGTCCTGTTTTAATAAGATTATACTACCAGCCAGCACAATAATATATCATGCATACACTTCTCATTAACAGTGAATCATCATTTCTCTTTTAGTATAATTATCTGCTTTGATTTCTGTCAACAACATCTTTTAAGACTCCAAGGCCTGGTACACTTATTAGCAGTAATATATAATAGGCTTTTAACCACACAGGAACCATTATTATTAAGTCACCAGATTGTCAGACATAGTCTGTGAGAACATGTTAAATAGATGTATACATGAGTTAAGAAAAAAATATTGGTATTCTGATCAAAGAATATCCTTCTGATAGATTATAAAGATGCAGAAGTTATATATTTCCTTAAATGGGAACATCACCTTTCTAATCATTTTCTTTGGTCTAGGGCAACTTTGGTCCATTTCTTTGAGGTCCAGGTGCAGCTACAAAACAGAATTGGAAAACATTTACTTTCATTTTCCAAACACATGCTTTCTTGGCTGCACAGGGTATCTCCGATTTGCCTACACTACAGCTTGGTACTTCTACAAGAATAATAAAGGCAGGTGATAGATTCTCCCCGTGCTATTAGTAGAAAGCAACACATTGTGGGGTATATACACTTAAGATGGGCTTGAGGATTTATTTTCAAATATCGAAGGGTTGTCTAGCTGGCAAAAGAGCACAGAAATATTGCTGACACCAATTCCTTTTTAAAGCGCAAGCTTGAGGTTAGGAGAATATTTTACTTCGTGTAGATAAAATTCTAATAAGGTGGTAAATGGCCTTAACTAATTAGTAGGTTAGTGGGTAGCATAGTCCGATACTAAAACCCAACCATGGATACTGCTGGAGTCTGTCATAGCACTGATAAACTGCGTGTATACACTTCCAAGAAGATAAATGTTTGTGGAGGAGGGAAAACGGTGGAATTGTGGGCCCTTTGCACCAACAATCAAGGGCTCCTTTATTCGCCTCCCTGCAGTTTTATGCTCTTCTGTCCATCTTGTTCTGTTTTGTGTTTTAAGATGTATGGCTGAGGGTCACAGCAGCATTTCAGCAACTCCCTTTTATGTGTGTATTCCTTTTGGGGCGCCTCATTCAAACCGGTATTTTTAGAATGATACTGTGGCTAAACTTGCCCTGTCTGGCATATGGGGTTGTTTATATTGCATGCAAATGTGAAGTTAGTCACTGGTATTCCTTCCTTCATTTGCTTCTCCACTACCCAAAATTGCTAAAACCGTTCTCTTTGGAAGCATACATTATCTTAAAAACCCTTTCCCTTTCTAGTTGTTTTATGGATTCATGCTTTGCCAACAGAAGTGTTAGGTGCTTTTCTAATTAACCTTCTCAGCGCTGGACTCATATTTCAATAGTCTGCCCTTAATACAAATTTCATCCTCCTTTGTCCGAGATTGATTTGTGGGTCTAACTATGCCATCCCTATGCCAGTCACCCCATCCACTCTTTGGCACACTAGCCACTCTCCATGACTTGTTAGTCACTATCACATCAGGATTTAGATGTTCGCTTGGATTGTCCGCCTGTTGAGAAACTTAGACTGGTGAAAAAATATGAGGGGCCTCGGGATAGAGCTTTGAGGGACTCTTAACAATCAGGAAGTTGAGTGGAGGCAGGAGCAACAAAACATTGATCGTGATAGCTTAGAGAGATGCTAAGTGAACTACATATGTGTTGTAAAGTCTGTCAGGTTGAAGTGAGAATCAAAAGCAGTAGTGTATTGTTTGTGTAGGGCACCAGATATTCATTGAACTGATGCACAAAATCCTGTTTTACATAACTACAATTCTGGCTCATTAATATGCAACAGTGGGAGCACGCTGAGTTGTGCTGGTGATGCATTGGATCAGGCGTGTCCAACATAAGCACATGAGGGCTTCATCCAACCAGATTTTAGTGATCTTCACAAACAATGCATTTATCTGCAGTGAATATAGAGGAAATCACTTATTTAGTCTGGTTTGGAAGCAACTCTTCTCGGCTTATATTTGATAACCCTTTCGTGTAGATTAAGGCCAACTGTCATCAAAGAAACATTCATCTAACTAGAAGTTTCTTGTCATAAAGAGATAGCAGATAGTTGGAAGTTTTTGTAGCCTGTTTGTTCATTTTGAGTCCGAGGGGGCCAGTTATTTGAATCTCGAGGAAAAGGAGCCATGCAGGAATATGGGAGTGGTGTGAGACCATCCCCTTTTGCGTTGTACTCTTTACATATTGAAGTGAACAGGAGATATCTGGGGATAGCCTTGCAATCCTGCTAGCAAACTGTAGATAGCTTGAAGTGGTTTGTGTTGGAAGAACTTCACACTGCTAACTTCATTCAGAGCGAAGGGAAGGTGAGTCACTCTGTCTATATATCAAGTGGACTGCTCATTGATTTTGACTAAGGCCCTCTATTCATTTTGGGTACTGCTTAAAATTCTGTTATGAGACTTAAACTCCATTGTCGTGCACCTAGGATAGACACATTTAAATTCCCAGAATACTCGCTTTCCAATTTATTTCCTTTAATAGATTCAAACATCTGTTAAAACACTTAGAATTAAAGTTGCAAGGCAGGGTGCGGTGACCATCTTTGGCTATTAGCTGATGTTTAAAATGACTTCTTGTTTGTGGGTGTCCTGGAATGTGTCACTGTTGCCTTTTTGGCTTGTAACCGCTATTAAATCCTTGTGAATAACTGACATTTCATCGGCTGCATTATCTGAAGGGAAATGCAGCAAGCGTGTTGTGGCAGCAGGTTAGAGTGTCGCACTCCAATTACTACCCCCCTTAAAGGAAGCAAGGTACTTAGCGTCATTGAGGTCACCGCAAGACGCATCCCCATTTTAATCACAAAAATGCCCTTAGGGAACCCTTTGTTGCCCATTTTATATGCTTAAATAATTAACTATTGCCACTTAGTGGTAACTTGGAAATTTAAAAACACAAATGTTTCTATTCTCAATTTCAAAATAATAGCGTCTTTTACTGTGTGTGGCAGTTGTTTATATTCCGCAGGAAAAATCGCATGCCGCTCTGCTAGAATGGATTTGTAGCGGACACTGCTGGTGGCAGATCCTGCTCATGGAATTGAAGGATTTGAAGCAGACAGTGTCACAAACAACATGGGCAAATTTAGTGTTCTACTAGGAGTGCAGAGCAAGGCATTTAACTTGTTAGTATTTGGTGCTTTAAAAGTGGTTGGTTCTTTGTGAAGTATTGTTCATTGAGTGTTAGGTTCTGGTTGTGTAGCAATATTTCATTCAAGTCTTATGTACAAATAGGCATTTAAGATCAGTCCCATTTAAATTCAACATTGACTTTATTGTTTAAGGTATTAATAATCATGGTGACCCTGATACTCGCCACATGTTCTTTTTTTTGCATATGAAGACTGTATGAGTATTTCCTTAGCGTTTTCCATACCCCTTATGAAGAACGCATTTTCTTGATAGTTGAGTAAGTAGCTACTCGGTAGGTATAATTTCATATGCAACTTTGTAGCTCTGATCATGTCATGTCATCAACTTCCTGGGCATCCTTCGGGTGTATGATTGAAAGCGTATTGCGTCTAGGTTAGCCTATTGTGGAAAAATATGTGCTTTGAGTTAAGATTAGAGACACGTTATAATCTTTGTGGTTGAACAGGGTGAGCATTAGTTCTCAAATGAAGGTTGGACTATTGTTGACTGTAGCATACATTTTCTGTGCTTTGGAGAAGTTGTGTTCCCAAATAAAATTAGGGATGGGATGTTGTTGATAGTGAAGGATATGTCACAAGTGACAAATGAATAAAAAAAATAAACTGCTACTGAGTAGACAGATAAAGGAAAACTATCAGTAAATTCTACTCTGAGTATCACTGAGAAATCGAATCTAGCACATCTATTTTTCGTCTCATGGTTATTGTGACACTTTGTGCAGCAAAACATGGCTTATGATGATCACCTCGCTAGTGCTTTATAGTGGCGCATTGCTCTTCTACCCACATGCGGAGTTCTGAGATGTCTGCGCACTGTTCACTGACCTCATCTGCTATGCTGCGGGAAACTTTTGGCTTCCTCTGTGAATAGGAGCAGCTATGTGTATATCCGGTATCTCTTTGACCTGAGTGAGCTGTGGTGAGACGGATACCTGTGGAAAAGGAACAGTTCTAAACCTGCCTACCCCCCCCCCCACACACACACACACACACAACCCTACCACTAGGTGCCTTGCTTGATGATCCATGCAGGACCATAATCCACAAACAGTAATCCCGCTATTCAGGTGGAATCTCCTAACTAGTAGGCACAGACCGTGCTGGAAATAGGAAAAATATTTTTCGAACCACAAAATTAGAAAGGTGGTTTAGTGGAGTTGGAGGCAAAGGGCCAATGGCAGAAATGGGGCTAGAGTTAGGAAGGCTATCGTCTAGAGGGTCAGATCCTGTGATAGCCCATGGTTTGGAAGTATTATTGCTTTATCATTTAATTTTTTTGCCAACTCTGCCCTCTAAATATATTGACAAGAACAATATGATAGTAAAGCTGTTTTTGTTTACCTTATTGATCACAACAAGACCTTATTTTCAGACCGCAGATTACTCATGCTATCAATATGTATGTGTATCTAGCGAATTTGCGGGTATAAAAAGTAGTGTAGGAAGTTTATGTTCTTGCTGCAGATATGTATGCGTAATCTCAGAAAATAAATCGGAGGATTAAGGTGCCAGTTGCAAACACTGTGTAAAATCTGGAGGTCAAAGGGTGATGTATCACCTAAATAGGGTGATGGGATACTGTGGTTTCAGAGTTTGGATGTGTAAACTGTTGGTCACAAGTTCTAATTCTGGTAGGATAGCTCAGTGGGTTCTACGTTTCTTCAGCTGTCTGCGCGTGACCTGAAAGTCTGAGGTAAAAAAGTCTTAAGTGACCACCCTTTTAGCTGTAACTCAAATATTTTATTCTCATATGGCCCTTAAAATGAGTTGAGCGCCTGATTTACAATGACGTTATGAAGTACCATGCAAAGTATAAATGTTTTTCCTTGAGGACTGTTCCTGGGGTCCTGATGTCTGGCTTTGTATTCAGGATACTTCACTGAATACGTTATTCGTCCTCGAAGTAAACACATGGAGCCTGAGCACACTGGCTTGGAAGAATTTCCAATCCTCCATTTTCCCTGCAGGCTGTTGCTGGATACTACACTCAGTCAAGTGCTGCAGAGTTCCAGTAGATTGCATGCTGAACCAGGACACAATCTGGGTGATTCATTGGGCTGGGCTGGAACCTAGTGTAGCCGTAAGAATAGCATCGGGAACCAAATCTGAACAATTCCCACTCTGAACATTAGATGCCATCACCCTTGCCCGGATGTGCTCCCATCGACAACCCCCTCTCTCCTCCTACAGGTGGTCTTGAGATAGGAGTTTCTGTTTCGTGCAGCTAAAGATTTTGCAATAGAATGTACTATTCACAAATGCAGGTGCCTGGATCTGTATAACTTCCAATACTACCTGCAGTGACTACACCATCTGTTCTCCATTCTTTCTGGCAGTGGCCACTGTTCGTGGAATTCTAGGTAAAGGTGAAAGATAGCTTGTGTGTGGCTTTAGGGGTTCCCTCTTATGTTCTCTGAGAGGACTGCAAAATTAGGTATATGAAAGAACAGCTCTCACTTAAGACTCATGGTGTCACAGTGGTAATCGCACATCTTTGGTGTAGCAGTCCCTCCCCTGGGTTGATGCTTGGCTTCATATATGGTCTGGTGTGTGATGCTGGAAATGGTGGAAGATTCTGCCTGTGGTTGTTCAAGGAAATCTGAAAACGTTTTGGGTCCCTAGCTAGAGGACCAAGGGGTACAGAGGGCTTACAAATTGAGACTGAACAGCTTCCTGCACATTTCAAGACTGCCCTTTTCCCTTTAACGTGTTTTTTTACATTTACTCTGTGTTTGACTAGCAATATCTCATATTGACTATCTGTAATTCTTATTGCGGTTTTTAAGGTTACTTTTTCCTTTTGTGAGTCACTCCGTTTAGAGGGATCTCTGTCACAATGCAGAACATGATTCCTATCCGATTACATGTATTTGTTATGTTCTTTAAGATCGGGGAGGAATCAATAAAAAAAATTGGGGAACAAACCAAGCTTCCCTCATTGTAGCTGCCATATGAGTTTCATGTTCGCCTCAAATGGGCTAACTTTATTCATGATGACATCGACAGAGTCCCTCTGACATGAATCTCTTATGTGAATATGATACACTGTGCATCTCAAACAGTATCGCATTGTCTTTGAGTCACGTCCAGCACCAGAGAATGTAGAAGTAGAGCTTCTGCGTCTTCCCCTAACCGGTGTGGCAGGAAGTCAAGCACATAGACGCTAGAAGCTCTTAATTTATTCTCCAGAACCTATGTCTCGTTTTCCAGGCTCTTCATGGCAGTTATTGCTCCTCCTTAAAGTCACAGTGCTACACCAGTTCTTCATGATTGAATGAGTTTGCGTCTCCTGTAATAGAACTGGTGCCCTTCAATCAGGAGCCTGGGATGCTGGGCCCGGTGGGGTTCAAGTGGAGGGTGGGGTTGGCAATCCATCTACAAGTGGGAGCCCATCAAGGACTGCACAATTCCATTTAGGGAATTAACACGCCCCACTCCCCCTGGGTCTTGTCCGCCATGCCCAGTCTTGACAATCATTGTTTTAAACAGTCAGAATCTGACTTATGGAGAGGTTTTGGAGATGTAGTCATGGCTGCCACCGTAGTTATTTTTTTGTTCTTCTTTTGTTCTTCATTCAGTGTAACCTAAATAAAAGGTGGAATCTTCATGAGGCATTGAAAGTGCAAAAACAGCATCTTTGCTAAATGCAGTGCTTTAAGTGGGCCAGGGCTGAGGTCTGGTAATGTAGAAAAAACACAGATATTGATATAGGTGTCTACTAGGTCCTCTATTCTTGTCCTTCACTGGCTTAAGAGAAAAACATATTTCTGCTGGTCTGTCAGACTAAAACTGCAGTTCAATATTGCCACAGGTCACATTGTATGATAGATGGACGTAGCAACTCAGTGGCGTTCTTGCTTTATACTTCCAGCTTTTCCTTCTTTCACACAATTAGGGAGTTATCTTTAGACTCGAGCAGGGCAGCTACAAGTGGTTCTCCAGTGTATGACGGGCAAGCTGGGTGCACCTGTGAAGTGCGTGCTAAGGGTCTCTAAAGCCTATCAGTTTCATTCTTTTTCAGATGTCTCCAAGATCCCTGCTGTCTGCTTTGACGATCTGCTGTAACTGCCTGTGTCCTTTATGCCTAGGCTGCTGGCCTGGGCCTGGTGCACAAGCATGTGCCTCGTGCATGAAGTGCGCATGCTTTCATCGACCCTGCACGCTATGAACAATAGTACTTTGTAACAGCAGAAGTCTCAGAATAAGTTTTATACAGTTCTGTATTGTTATCAGTTTTATATTTTTACACATCTTTTGCATTCCTAAACTACAAGCAGAGGCAGCTTTTGATACAGGATACTGCACTATTCATCAGATTGGGGCTGTAGCATAATATGTGGTCATTTTGTCACCCATAAACCTTTTAATGAAAGCTTGGTAAAATTGAATATGAATCAACATCAGGTTGCTCACTTTTCAGTTTGACTCACTGTTTTATTTCTTGTTTCCCAGGATCATAATGCTATATAAACTGCTAAACATCGCCATAGATTCTGATTCTAGTTATTCTTTGAACAAGATTCAATTTATGAATTTGCCAAACCGAGGATTCTGTTTCAGATCAATGCATGGCCTGTGTAATGCTTGGTTAACGGCCACACCTCTAGTAGGACATTCATAATTAAACTTCTTATGCAACACCCCTTTTATAGCCTCCTCCAACACCCAATTTTTTGTTGCACTTAAAGTATTGGCTAGGTGAGTTTGATGATAGAGTAGCATAACCTTGAACTAAGGAGTACGGTGAATGTTTATTCTGATCAAATCTGACCTAAGAAATTGTTTTTGGTCCATTTCGTAGATTAGTCTAACCTAGAAGTGCATGATAGCCATTCACCTTTTATACAGTAGAAGAGAAATCGTGGTAAACAGCTGAATTGCAGTGTAGCACATAGGCTGACACATCGGTGTTGATGATCCTTTATTCAAACAGTCACCGAGATGGAATTTCTTTGTCTACGAGGAAAAGAGAAATAGCGGATTCTAATTTATCAACCATCACAATGGATTGTATAAAAAAAACAGTGGTAGTAGGAGGCCAGTTAAGTGAATCGGCTAGATAGCCATTGGCCTGTTTTGTGGTCTGTTTTGTCTGCCTCAGTCCCCCTGTTATTTTCTTGAGTCTTAATAGTTTTAACCAATTGATAAAAAAAACTTCTAACCATTATAAAGTTTGCAGGCATTTTGCGTACATGCCAAATCTCTTTTGGCGTCTTAGGTGTACAATGCTAACATCACTTACCAGAGTCCTTATAAGATCTACAACTACTCTAAGGCGCAAGGCCAACTTGACCTCAGAATATATTGACAATCTGTCATCAAAAGGAAACTGCCAGAGGCCTGCTCTCTGTATATTTACCTATTTCCCCAACATCTATCTCAAAAGAGGGAGGAGGGAACCAATCTTCATCGACTTGTCTCTTTACACACCAATTTAAACAAGTCTTCCCCAACCATGATTGTTATTAGTAACTCAAGATACCCCTTCAACTCCTTAAAAGATTTTGTCTTGGTGACTTAAAATCCTGGATTAGAATCGAGCTGGGTCTTGCTTTGTGCCAGCTGTTTGTTGGAGGTCATATCAGTTTCTGAACTTTAATATTTTGATGTGAAAGCTTGATGTGTCTGTTCTGGTCCTTAAAAAACAAAACAAAAATAAAAAATACAGTAGATAACCATACATCCGGACTAGCATTACTGTCGGAGGTTTGGAGGGGGTGACACACATTTAGCCTAAGTATAATTTACTTAAATAACTTAGATGGATTGATTTTGAACTTGCCCACAAGTAAGAAAAGAAATGGCATTGCGCTTGGGGCGGTGAGGTAAACCTCCCTGTTCGTAATAAGCAAGTGAAATCCTGCAAATGGAAAAAGATTTGTGATTCGCTGTTAGAAAACTGACAGGCTTATGATGCACACCGGAATGACTGACTACTTTATTTATGTGTTGATCATCTGAAAAGGGTTTAGACCGCATTCTTATTAGATTGCCTTGGAGATGTAATCGCAAGCCCCGACTGGTTTCCTGGGTTCCAGTCGGTACAGTCCTACACATATTTTCTTTTGCAGTTTTTGATTGACACACCCGTGAGAGGCAGGCAGTGATATAATAATGTCTGTGGCCGATTGTTTTTTTTTTTTCAACACCACCGTGCCACTTTTTAAAGGACTTCCGAAACTTGGGCAAATGTTAAATAATAGCAGTCCGGGCCCAGTGGTAAGAGTTTCCAAGATCAATGCTAAAATAGTTCATACAGTCTAGTTTATTGTATCATTTGAATTCTGAGATTTGTAGCCCTTTCATTACGTGATCAAATCAGGATTGCAAGTCCCTGAACGTAAAGAGAAAAACAGTGAATTTCTGATTTGCTCATGAATGTACATATGGGACTCTTGAGAGCTCAGCTGGGTTACAAGGTGTGACCTGAAGTGTGGAGATGCCTTTTCGCTCTTCGTGTTTTGAGACCAGCCTTCGTGAGATTCAAATCAACTATGTATGCAGGCTGTGTACCTTCAGGCAAAACTTCAGAATAACAAGCAGATGAGGTCACTCTTTCCCTGTCTTACTGTAGACCAACAAAATCTTCAACAGTACTCCCAGCGCTATCTTGCGAATCCAAATTTATGACATGCTTTACGTTTTTGTTTCATTTAAAGCTCAGAACACCAGTAATATTCATGCCAGAAGGAACAGTATTCATAAAGCTAAAGATCCAATTTGCAGCAATGACCTAATTCCAGCAACATATGGGCCTGAATAGTTTGAAAATGGTGGTTAAGAAATCAACAAAGCTATAATTCATTAAAGCATGTGATGTTGCAGACATCTTGAATTGAATAAGCAACATTAGCATATTCCTTACAGTAATGCCAATATGAATTGGAATTCACAAAGAGTTCTACTAAATCATACCTGGATAATAAGCAGTCTTCCAAAGGGACCATTTATTGTGTGGAAAAAAAATCATGTTCGCTTTACTCAGTCCTTCATCACTACTAGTCACCAACCATAGGCGTTTGTCTAATGATGTCTGCTTGGGTTTTGAGACTCCTTTTGATACCACCACCTAACTGCCCTTTCAAAATGTTGTGCAAATATATTTACTGGCAATAAATGCATTATAAATGTTTGAGTGAGACATATATTTTTTGTTAGGTGGGAAATATACTTACAGCAGACTGTCATGATCTCAATTGGCACATGTATTCCAATATTCAAATGGGTCTAGTCCGGGGCATGGCCAAGCCTAAGATGGTGCTGGACGCTTGAGCTGGGAACACTCGCTTGGGATTGGACTGCCCGTCTCTATAGCGACACTCCTCAGGACGTCGACATATAGCCGCGGTTCGGCACAGCACCTGAGGAGACCTCAGCATGGCCTGAAACTCCTGAGGGCGTGGAGACTGCAATGTGTGGCCAACTGCTACTGCGCGAAGAGCAAGATGGCAATGCCTTGAGGATCTCTGGCGCATAGGCTTACTCTCCCTGCGAGAGTGAATTCCACGCTCACAGCAGCCCCCACAGGCATTTTCAGAGCGCTAGGACTACAGGCATCACTCTGTCTTGATTTGGTGTGCTGGACAACTACAGCCCTCAGCTCGGAGCCCACGGAGGTGCCAACACATGGCTTCCTGGAGGAGGGCCCTTCTGCCGGGGCTTCTGCGTGGAGACCCGTCAAGAGTGGGTTTGAATGGGTAGCAGGGGGAATACAGTGCCAAGTCCCACGACTACGGTGCAGCAGCTGACCTACTGACCGGCCCAAAAGAGGAGACTTCTGACTGCCTGATACTCCAACGAGGAAGACATGGCTTGTGGAGGGACTACCCCACACACAGTGAGCTAACCACTGAGAGATCGATGAACATTGTTGGGAGGGGGGGGGCACTGGAGATTAATGTCTTTCCCCTCGCCAACTTGCTAGTGAGGACGGTGGTCGGAGGACGGAGGACATAGCAGTTACCTTGCTGCAAGTAAGATACCTGTGGGGCTGTAAACTGGGAGGGGCAGAGAAACGGTGAATTGGAGCTCGTGGGGGAGTCGCCGTGCCACACCGCACAGCAAAAGGTCCTTCACACCACTGGGACTAGATGGCATCAGCCCAACACCAATTTGGGGTAGCGGAGTATAGTCGCACTGCAATAACTGTCTTAACGGGACATATGGTGGGCTACCTTGTTGTGGCTATAAACTGACTAAGACTGCCACAAGGACATGTGTACGACCTAAGACGCCCAGCCACTAACAAGACCTGTACCATGCCTCTACAAGACACAAGCTGGAATCCACCATAAAAAATGGCTCCCGGCCCCTTCCTCCAAAAAGGGATCCACCCAGCCATAACTCTTCCCCCCCCCCCTCCGACACGTTTCCTGTGCAGTCGGCGATGACCCAGAGGCAATTGGCGGCGGAGAAAGAATGGGAGGCCCCCACCAAGCTGCTTCATGATCCACCTCTTCACGAAGACCAAGATCAAAATGGGAGCCTTTTGGGCGCTTCAAATGGAACTCCGGAAAAACCTACAAGACATGGGGACCAGAGTTGACAATCTAGAGACAGCTTGGAACAGATGCACCCTAGATCTCGAGGAATATCACTCCCACTTGGTCACTAAAAATAACCAACAGATCAAATTCCGGGATAAGAAAGAAGGCCTGGAAAACCGGGCTTGCTGATGCAACCTATTGATTAGGGGGTTGTCCCTTCGCAAAGAGGATAAGGACATGAAAGCCTATATTCAAGGGCTTTCAGAATCCATCCTCGATGGACATGGACAAGACCCACTATGCATCGATAGTGGAAGAAGGAGCGGGCCCCGGAACTCAAAGCAACCCCATGGCATCCTTCTCTGTTTCCATCATGTTGAAGATAAAGAGGTGATCCTAGAAGCCATGAGATGCGATGAGCCCAATATGGTACAATGTAGGCGACATTCAAATATTCCATGACCTATCCGAGATCACGTTGATCAAGCGAGGATCGGTTCGCCCGGTAACCAAGTTTCTACAAGTCAGCCAAGCCAAATACCGCTGGGGTATACTTCCGCATTATGTTCCACGGGCAGGGCAGACACTGGTACCTCAGGTTCCTTAAAGGGACTTGCTCAGTGATCGCTCCACCAGAAGATCTGTGAGTGGAAACCAATCTGAAGGGCCGCAAAAGAGGCATTCCCAAGCAGGAGAAAGTACTGGTGGGCTGGCAAGCGGTCCTTGAACAGGTACATAAAATCAGCGGCCGATCCTTGCTAAGCCCACTGCCATCACTGACCTTCACTTCAGACCATGCGACAGCCCCTAACTAACCTTGGTGCCAGGTACCCATAACATTTGATTTGAGTTACAGAGCGGCCCTACTAACATGAATTTTGACCTGCAGCCCCAGCAAAGCCCTGGACCTGTGTTGACATGGGCCTTTTTACCGTACAGGTTTGGTCCTTTTCCACGTACTAGACTGGGGATGTTGCTCCGGTACCTTGCGGATAATGTCTCGGACATTAACAATCCTGTCCGAAGATATTCTGTCCTACACAAACTATCCCATCTCCGAGCCACCATAGGACTACAGCTAGAAACTCACCTACTAAAGCTAGACCACTCCTGCCTGAAATCCAGGGACTTCCCAGGTCATTACTTTTCCTCCAGCCATAAGAAAATGGGAGCATCTCGATACACCACCACTGCCCACTAGTAGTAGAGGGGACACTGAAATGATGGTGGAAGATGGGTAGCCATTCAAGACTTGCTCAGAGGCCAATCACTCGCACGAGCCACCCTTTACAGTCCCAAACAAAGATTAGAACCCTTCCTAACAGAGGTGATTCCCACACACTCAGCCTGGTCTAGCTCACCCCTAATTATTGGTGGAGACCTTAACCTAATTCTGGACCCTAACCTTGATACGGATCACACCTGGAGGGGAAAGTCCACAGCCTTGTCTGTGCAGTCAAGACACGAATAGAAGACCTGGGGCTACAAGATACATGGAGAACTCACCACCCTCCCATACCAGATTGCTTGTGTGTCCATAAGATATACACAAGCCTTGGCTACTTACTCTTGGACAGATGCCTGCTCCCTAACTGGGCAGACTCTACCCAACATCCTATCGCACACTCCAGTTGTGGATCAGCCCCCTGTGAACTGGCAGACATGGGCACTAAGGGATCCAGACATTCCGGCCCAACCTCCTGAGGAATACGGTAACATTAAACAATATCACAAAGGGAATTAAAGGCTCTCCACCATAACGATACTGGGGAAGTATGTGCAGCCACCCTCTGGAATGCCCTAAAGGCAACCCTTCGAAATATGTTTTTAGTGCTAGCCTCACGTTTCTGTAAACTCCAAGAAGAACTGCGCCTTAAATTGGTCACAGAGCTTGAATACTCAAGACGGAACACAAGAAAACCCACTCCCCTAAAATATGGGGAAAAGTCCTAGCAGTTCGGTGCCAACTGAGAACCCTTGAAGCCGACAGATCTGCATACCTTCTCGCACAACTTGACAAAAAATATTACAACCATAACAATAAGTCGGGCCGAATGATGGCGAATCTCCTACGGGCTTGTCGGGCTAAAACTGCCATATTAGAAGTTCAACACCGACAGGACAACATGTGCACTGACATCAGGGAAAAGGCAGTATGCTTCCAGGTTTATTACACCCAACTGTATACCAAACAACATACTGACCCCAAGATATCTTGCATATGCCCTACTTCCAAAGCTAAGCCCTTCTGAGAGGGTGACCATTGAGTGACCACTCAAAAAGGACCAAATTCTAGCAGTCATATCCGAACTGTGACACTCCAGGGCACCAGGCCCGGACGCCTCTACAGCAGCCTTCTTTTAATGCTTTGGGCCCACACTTCTGCCGTTCCTCCCCAAAGTTTATGGAGAGATTCTCAAGAACTGCAGGGTCACTCCCACAATGAATGAATTTAGTGTTGCCCTGTTTCTTAAACCTAATAAAAAACCCTCTGATTGGGAGTCATATCAGCTAATTTGCTTCCTTAACACTGATTCCAAGATAGCTACCTGAGGCTTTAGACCGAGACCAATCAGGCTATATTCCAACACACCAAGCAGGCACCAATACAGAAAAGGTCCTCTACCTACTTGATATTGGCATCATGGCCACCATACAACCTGTCATGGTCACTTGTGATGATGGAAAATTATTCTGCAGGGTTGACTGGCATTTCATGACTGACATGCTGAGTTTCATGGGGGTAGGCTCCACATTTATTTCCTGGCTCCTTGCAGAATACCAAGCCCCATGAGCTAGAATTTGAGTTAACTGCCTCTTTTCAAATTGGTTACACTTAAAGCGAGGTGCAGGGCTGGGCTGGACTGCCCCCTCTCCTTTCAGCCCTTACAATGGGACCGCTGGTTCAACCTATCCAGAGTAACCCCCAGGTTAAGGGAATCCTGTTTAACCAAAAAGACTTTAAAATGACCATGTTCACAAACTATATACTCCTGTCTCTGACTGACACCATAGCCTCCATCCCCAGAGTGCTGGAGGAACTACATAATTATTTCGAAATCTCGGGGTTCAAGGTTAATAGCATCAAATCCAAAATCCTGAATATATCGACCCCTCCTTTCAATCAGCTGTTACAGGCAAAAGTGATTACCACCCTCTGATGGGTGGCAATACATATTGAATACCTGGGCCTGGTGCTGGCTCCCACACGGACGAAGACTAGAGATATAAACTTCCAGTACATAAATTGCAGTTTCCGATGTGAACTTGATAGTTGGAAGCATAAATCCCGCTCGCTTCTCAGTAGGATAGCAGCATACAAAATGATGATCTTGCCCAAGGTTCTCTGCCTTTTACAGACCAGGACCCACTGAATACAGAGGGAATACCTAGCCGACCTCCAAGCGCCAGGATGCCCTTTGGGTGACAGGACTGCGCTCTACAAGTACACCTACATACAGTCGACCTGTGCCAGTTTTATATGGGGGGGGGGCAAGGCAGAGAGCATCAGTCGAAAACAGGGCTCATTGCTCCCTCGGTCTGGAGGTTTGAGGATGCTCAACTTGGACACTTATTACGTGGTGACCCATCTGCGCTTCCTCCTCCACTGGACGCAACTAGAAATTGTAAGAGTTGGAGCATGATCGACCACTCGATAGTAGCTGGATCCTTATGTGAGAGATCCCCTGGTGATCCAGATTTGAACGACTGAAAAATCTCCATGTCTCCCATCGCGAGGGTCACATTGGAGCTCGGAGACAGACTGGGAGTTATATGGGGCCTTGCCACATTCCTCTCCCCATTCACGCCCCATTGGGGTAACCACAAATTTACTCCAGGACCTACTAGAACTCCCTACGACAAGTGGTTGGAGGGAGAGTGCAAAGCACTAAGAGACATGTTCTTACAAGGATCAGTCAAATTCTTTGAACACCTAAAGGAGGAGTTCCACCTCCAGAGACTGAAAAGTATCAGTACTTATAACTACGGCACTGGCTAATACATCCTAGAATTAAACAGGGTAGGACAAGAGCTCTCACACCCTTTGAAAAGTACCTCCCACATTGCACAAATGCCAAATATGTAATTTCAATCATATACAACACGACATGCTGCACACTGCTCGAAATCCCGCTAAACACACCTACCAGCGCGCCTGAGAGAGAGCATTAGGTATTACACTAGCCCATGATCAGTGGGCGGAAATCCTGACCGGGCAAACAACTATGCGTCACAATCTGGAGTGAGGGAAACCATCTTCAAGATACTATATCATTGTCACTACACCCTGGCCTGCCTGGCCAAAAGGGTCCTCTCTGCGGGAGGGGCTGTGGGGAGGAGGGATCCATTACAAATTCACTCTAGTCATGCCTCAAGATACAACCCTTCTGGACTTCGATACTATCCCCAATAGAACACTTCACTGAATCTGACCCCGCCATGTGCGCCGAGGTGACACTGTTGGGTTGCCCAATGCTGGATGTTTACCCTCTGTTTGGTTCACTAGGTAAACTGATATCCCACCTCCTGCTGGCGGCTGAACCAACCATCTAAAACCTCTGGGGACAATCAGTCCTTCCCTCTGAGCGCAAATGGATCCAGCAATTGCTGGGGCTTCTCAGTGGCGAAGTTGTCAAAGCTTGCACAAGGGGAGGAAAAAACCTTCACTAAACAATGGGGATGCCTCCTAGACTGCTTCAGCAGAGACTGTAGGAGCTGTTGTGCCAAAAAGCCTCAGAGCACTGACGCTTCTTACTCCTTCCTGGCTCGAGGACTATTACACCACAGTCTACCAGCTTCCTAGAGACCTGCAGGGCCTCGGCCTAGCAGACAATGAACCTTAAGAGAACCAGTTTACGGTTGAGCCAGTGACCCAACTCCATAAAGGGACCAGGGCAGCGGCTAGAGCAGAGGAGATGGCTTGTGAGTGGGAGGGGGGATTTATTCGAGTATTACCTGTTGTTTACTATTGTGATGGCTGTGCCTAGTTACAAAACTTTATGGATGCTTGATCATGGTGCCAAAAAGTTCATAACAATATATTCAAACCTAAATAGGTCCAGTCGCTCTGATTCCTCAGACGCTGTCTACATTAACTGGTCATGGACTACAAGAGAATTTCAAGGTAATTCAAGACACAGGTAAAATGCACAGGAGGAACTTGTGGAGGAAGGCAGTTGTTTAGTATTGAGCAGCGGTTCTTAACCTGTGTTCAGGGGGGGTGGGGCAGTGTGTGTCCGGGAAGCCTACTCAGGGGGTCGGTGACTAATTAGAAAATTAAATAATGATAAATTAAGTGTATGTTAATGAAGAAGCAAAATTTTACAAATTAAAATTTAAAGATCTGGTGTAAATGTGAAAATATATGAAATTGAATGTTATAAAAAAGATACTATCCTCAGACTGATTAGTGGGAGCAGTGCAAGAACATCAAATAATGATTCAGAGGGTTCCAGTAATGATAGCATGGGGGGCAACAGAAGTTAAAAGTAAAAGAAACACCGCTATGGAGGGTAGTTGTGAAGGTGCTGGAAGATTTATAAGCTAATTGCATTTTTAATTGTAAAGCCAATCCATAAAGAAAGTTATTTTCTCTCAGCTGTAGTCTGGGGACATAAGTCAGCCCTGAGTTAAAGTCCTGTATAATGCTCCAAACTTCCAATAATGATTTTAACGTGAGGTGTATACAAGGTGAAACAAAGTCGTTGTTGAAAAATGCCCCTGTTCCTTTGTTCAGAACTCCAAACTGCTGCACTCTTTTTAGAGTGTTGTGTAGGGAGTTTGGAATATCGTTTGAAAAAGTCTGAAACGTATTCATAATTGTATGCAGTACCTAAACATTTGAACTATTTGATTATAGTCCGGATCTGATACGCGTGAGACTAAAAGGCACACCCTGACGTGCAGAGGCACTTAAGACCGGTGAATGAGAAATACAAATATCTTCCATCACTTCCCTTGTTCCTTGAACTGTCTCCTCTTTTTCGTTATCATCTCCACCTTGATTTGCATTCAGTTGGAAATATTTTTAGCTAGAAGGCTCAATGTTTTTTTCCTAAAGCTTGTAAATATAAAGAATAGTTGAGTAGTTGTGTATGGGAGAAGAGTCGTGAGCAGCCATAACAGTGTGAACACTTCATCTTGGAGGCCAAATAAAATGTCCCCGCCCCACAAGCGACGGTAATTTGATAGTGAAATTCAGAAAGGGGAGCTTGAGGTGGGTTTAGAGTAGAGGCACCGGCCAAGTGGGAGGAGGGCAGAACTGTGTCTCTGTGGATGGAGAGGAACACACCAGTGTGGATGGAGAGGAACACACCAGGAAGGAATAGGAGAATGGTAGGTTGATTCTGGATTTGCTGAAATGAGCAAAGCACTGCTTGTGTAATGGCTAAATATGTAGTTCTAAAACGAATTTTTAGTTATGGTTGAAGGTGATGGGTAGTGGTGGTACAAGAGGGTGTAGTCCGAACAATGGCAACAGTTAAACGTACGACCTACATGCAGGTCTCTAGTTACACAAACAATATTAAACCATGATATTTCTGCTTTTTTCTGGACGGTATTCATCATTGAATAGCATAGGTGTTTTTCACTCATTAGTTTGTTTTTTGCATGTTCAGTGTTCAAAAGGTAGGCATAGGTGTGTAAGGCATCCAACGAACGTAACATGTGGGGCCTTTCTCAGTACCACTTTTGCTATTGAAATATGAATAGATTTACAAAACGCTGTATGTGCTGTGAGATTGTGCTTGAAAATTTTATGTTCTTATGTAGGTTTGTCGCTTTGTCTAAGGTCCTATGTCATAAGAAGTAGTGAAATTCTGAGTGAAAGCTCCCACTGATCCCCAGTATGGTTGGGCAGTAGGTCACGGTGAAGTCCTTTGGCAGCACTATTATTATGGGTGCTTTGTAATAGTGCCCTGGGAAAACCGGCATCAGAAGCGGTCACCCGTTTGTCTCGTGCCATGAAAAGCATTGGAAAAAGAGTCGATCCTGCGATAACGGAGGTATTTTCCTTTTAAACTGTTTTTTCTCTTTGAGGGAAATGCTTGCAGGCATAAGGGAAAGCCAAGAAACCACAAGATCTGCTTGTGCAGGCAATCACAGTGCCCTGACTTAGCACAAAGTGGCTTCTTTTAATGCATTTGCAAAATATACATTAGGGCTTTCTTCGCTCTGACCCCTGGACACTGGACCGATTCATATCCAGCAAGTGTTATTTTACAAATCTCAGTCACAAGGCTGAAGTCGTTCAGCAGGCTTTGCAGAACGTTGAGAAAATATTTCCTGTTTGTACAGCTATGATCCATGAATTCGGTATTATGCCAGGAGTGTTCAGAAAACTGTGTTTGCAACTGTGAGTTTGCAGGCGCCTTAATTATTGGACAAATCAGTTATATGAAAACCGACCTGAAAATTCAAGTCAGATAGGGTAGTCACTGTCAACTCAACAATATGCATAGCTCAGAATTTCAGAGTTAATTTGTTTGAATAATTGCCCCTATGTTTATTTAAAAACCGAGTTCAGGAGTTTATTTACAATTTGTATACAGTGCACCTCATTGCCAAATTTGATCCAATACCATACCATTTTTTTTTCTATCAGCACTCCTTAGCATCTAGACATTCGTGATTTCAAATCTTGCCTTTTGGATGCCAAAGAATGGTGATCACCCTGTAAATGTTATCATGCAATGAACAGTGATCCCAAAAATCTGGTGCTTAAAAGCGCACCCTGCTTTGTACTATGCTCAACAATTATTTGGAGAAAAAAATCCTGAATCTTGCCATCTTCCCTACCTGGATGCTATGAGTCGATCTGAGCTTGTAGTTTGCCAATCTTTCTTGATTGAAAAAGACAGTAGATATAGAAACTGTTGTGAGGGGATCAATTAAAACTGCCACTCAGCCCCTTTATAAATATGCCTCAAGGAATTTATAGAAAAAAATATGGTATTTTTTCTTAATTGGTCCACCTTTAACGGACTGCACGATGAACTGGCAGTCATCTTGATTTCAAAACGAAGCAGAAAATATTAATTGTGCGTTTGCAAGCTCAATTTAAATCAAATTCCCCTTATTCCAGTAAGTTTTATCCAGCTGTGAACATTTTTTTTTAGATTTAGGAAATGCATCTGCCCTGTAAATTACAATTTAGATGCATGTATATCATTTAACGAACTTGAGGTTATGATTTTATACAAGTGAAATTATTTGTGTATAATGTATTTTCAGTGCATTTGGATGTTGATTGCGCGTGCATATCATTTCAATATATTGCGACTTTATATAAATTAAAATATTTGCATTTAATGAATTTTTCAGTGCATCCAGATGTTAATTGCTGAAGGATGGTTTGGCGGATTCAAAGTATTTATTGTAGATTTATATGACAGATTTGTGGTACTTTGACCATAATGTTCAGCTTACGGCATTGTTATGCATTGAAAAATGTTGGTTCAAGGGTTCCACTTACACATTGTGACCGTGTATGGAACTTACTATTTGCTATCATCTAATGTAAAATATTGTCACTTCACTGCTTTTGCTCGAGGGCTTTTGCTGGTTATATTTTCTTCATGCAAGGTTTGTGCATAATTCATCATAGATGCTTTGTATGCTGTCAATGTGATTACTGAATGATGGCAACGCCCTTCGGGATCAGAGGCGTTTCGCATTTTGAGTGTCTCACTGTTGATACAGTTTGAAAACTAATTTTGTTAAATAGATAAAATTCTCCCAAGCAAGTAATTGTTGCACATTTATACCACATTGCTAATGGTCTGATTCTATTTATTTGACTACGCAAAAACTTTTTTTTTTTTTTTAGTTTATCAAATAGCTTTGATAACCTGCTTTTTATGGAGAGTGATCCGAACGTCCATTTTGTTTTTTGGCAATAGTGTCTGTCTGTATGCTGCAAAAACAATCCGTAGACTCCAACGCAACTCTTTCCCCCCCCCCCCCCCGAAACCAAGCTGTACTCCGTCAGTGAAGCCTCACTTTCAAAAGCAGAAAACCCTGCAATATCTTTACGGTAGAAAAGATGCCACCTTCCTTGCCTATTTAAAAAAATTGCGGCTGATCCCATTTCCTGCCAAATGTCATAAATGCTTTTTGGTGTAATACCCACGTTTAGTGTTTAAACAGTGGGCACATTATCTGACACAATTGCCTTCATTCTCAGACACCGAAATATATTTGGTTTTTTTTTCACAGTTTAAAGACAGTTTGCTCAATTCTTTTGTTTAGGTCTGCTTACAGAGCAATCAATGCAGTTATTAGAACTAGCACAATCGAGACGTTTTTAAGCTAATGTGTTAAGCATTTAAAGATTAAAATAACCTCAAAATAAATATGTTTTCTATCCTCCGAAACCAGAGGAACATCGTTGGTGACTATAACTAGAACAATTTTTCATTGGAGCATTTATTAAGGTGTTTTTCTTATTTAATTCGACTGTGCATCTTGCTCTAGACTAGAAACCTTATTGCGGAGGACCCTACATATATTTGTCAATTTTTAACCAGTGCGTTGCTCTTTTGGTGCCACATCATAGCAGTAAACAAGTAGAATAAAAAAAACTGAACATTTTGTATGTCATTCTAACAGCTTTCATTGGATGCATAATTTGCCATATATATAACCTAGAAACTTCTTTAACAATAAGTGCTGTAAATCATAGCATTCGCTTTTTTTTTTTTAGAATCATTCTATGTTTAAAAGGAGGAGAGTGGGACGTCTGCATATGTTCAGTAAATTAGCCTGATATGATAGTATGCATTCTATGCAGTCTTGTGCAGGACTGCTTTTTTTTGTTTTACAAGCTCGCTAATAACTGTTGAAAAAGCCTCTCCTCTTGAGGCTTTTCTTATCCAACAGTTCCACTGTATATTTCTACTCCATTGCAAACACAATCAGCAAGCCATACTGCTTCCTTTGTAATTGCTGCCCATCAGTCAGATGATGGCAGACTGATATGTGTTTTATATGGTGTGTGCTGTATTGTGAGTGACTACGGTGTCATGTAAGAAAACGTGTAGTTTCACTTTTAGCGTATATATAGGATTATGAAATTGTGGCTTCTAAAAGAGCGAAGCCCAGAATCCAGAATGGCAAATCATACATGTTTTGCTCTTCTGTTATGTTTGCTTATTGATCCAACGACCTAAATGTACTCCCATTGAGTGCCATGACCACAGAGGCGCATGGTAAAATGGTATTAAAAGTCTAATGTCCTACAGCCCGTTCCAAGACAGTTATCCTGTGCTTGGATCTCTCTGGCAAACCATCCTGTACCACCACTCCTTGGTTTTCTCCTAATCTACTGATGATTTTCTGATGAGCATATCTGTAAGGTTCCTTGACCATGTTGCATTTCTGCTGGTGCATTTGATTGGCGTGGCACTAAAAATTAAATATTTGTTAAGTTTGTGGTAAAGTATCTTTTACCATTTCGAAAATGTGTTAATCTTGATTTTCACATGCTGCGAGTAATGAGTGTCACACAGCGCTTCCAAATTATCTCTAGCCAGGTCCAACCAGACCTGGCTAGGCCTATGGTTTGTGTAGCTGCCAACACTTGGGAGAACACTGTATGCATTGTAAACGTTTCTGCACAGTCAACAAGAAGTCCACTAAACTGGCAGACCATGTTGGTCCCTCTGCGATCAGATGGAGCTAAACATTGATAGTCACTGTTTTCCAGCCATGCCTGTGCATCCGGGAGATAACAATATGGCCATTTGCTATGAAATGAACTCCCTGAGTTTGTCTCCTCCTTTGGCCAAGTTATTGAAACACCAGGAACAGCCAGAGAAAATGGTTCCGTTCCACAATGAGAAATGTTTGCAAAAAGAACAATTGGTCAACGGAATGCTGAGCAATGTCAAACACTCACCCTCAGTACAGAGATCTGGGCCTAAATCCAGAGTTTTTTATGGTCACCACGCCACCCAGTTTAGACCCAGCCATATGCAAATAAGTATTGCCCCTGATCTCCATGGGAAGAATCAAGCCGAAACTGCCAGGCCAGGTCCTACCTAGGTTCAGTTCTCAGTGTGTTAAGTGGGGGTGAATGTTTAACAGTGCTCATCTTTCTGTCCATCAATTGTTCTTTTTACATTTGTCACCCCGAGTCGGACGGGTATGCCCAGACGTGGATCCTGTGCTCGCCCAGACACTGGATTCAATCTATCCTGGCTGATTAGTGCTGATACCTCAAAACCTGCATCGGATGCTTGTTTCCAGTCCAGGGAGGACCTGGCCTCGCAGTTTGGGCAGGACTGTTCCAATGGGGAGCAGGGTCAAATTGATTTGCATGTACCCGGTCCAAACTGGAATGACACGGGTAGCAAAAATACGAAGTTAGGCCGAGATCTCTGAACTTGGTGAATGTTTGACAATGTTCAGCATTCTGTCCATCTTTTTTGTGTTGCTGTCATGTTTGCAGAATTTCAACATGTTCTTGAAGAATAAAAGTTATGTTGGCGAGACCTTTTCCAAGCTGTCTTCTCAACTAATGCAGGGTTCTAAAGAAATGTAAAAGCCGGCTGCCAAAAATTGAAATGATAGCAGTTAGAATTGGATCAATATTTCTTTGGAAGTGCCACCTTTTATTAAGTGCGGAATTTGATCTAGCTCATAATGCTAAGTAGTCTGGTATCACAGTTAACAAGGTCTTGTAGATGCTAGTACCCAGCCACCTGAAAACTGTGTTTGATTAGCATTCTGTCCATCTTTTTTGTGTTGCTGTCATGTTTGCAGAATTTCAACATGTTCTTGAAGAATAAAAGTTATGTTGGCGAGACCTTTTCCAAGCTGTCTTCTCTACTAATGCAGGGTTCTAAAGAAATGTAAAAGCCGGCTGCCAAAAATTGAAATGATAGCAGTTAGAATTTCGTCAATATTTCTTTGGAAGTGCCACCTTTTATTAAGTGCGGAATTTGATCTAGCTCATAATGCTAAGTAGTCTGGTATCACAGTTAACAAGGTCTTGTAGATGCTAGTACCCAGCCACCTGAAAACTGTGTTTGATTGGTTCACTTTGGATGAGTCTTTGAATGTTTGATGCTACGGCCATGTCCAGTAGTTTTTTAATGTGACAGATGGACAGAATATTGGTTGTGGCGCGTTGGAGCAAATATCTGGAACATCTTCTCTTAAAAAACGGAAAGTCAATCTGTCACTTTTTTCTAAAGAGGTCTTGTGTACATTCTAAAAGCTTCCCTAGGAAGGCATTCCACTCATTGCTTACCATTGACTTTGTGTTTTGTAACTCAGTTGCTTGCTTTCTATTTGCTGGCTTTATTTGTTTTAGGCTGTCCAGCTTGAATTAGTCCCATTTATGGAGCATAGCCTATTGTATTTTGTAACAGTTGCCGTGCATTCAAAGACAGAGGTCAAATGTCAGGCTGGTGTTTAATTTTTACTTCTCTCACTTCAAAGTGAGAGTATTTATTTGACAATCTTGCTGTGAAATGAAAGGCTTTTGTTCTATCACACTACAAAATGTAAATTAATGAATTAAATGTCTGTAAATTAACTGTGCAGATATTTCTGAACATATCACAATTAGGAAAGCACAAATTATGCACATTTTTGTCATTCTGAAGTGTGATGGAAACAAATATTTTAATACGATCAAAACAAAACAACACTAGGTAACGACATTTCCACACATTATCATTTGTGCTCGGTATAGGTTTATCAGTAAACCTGTTTGTCTGTTCAAATGTCATGAACATTTCAATTGATAATGTGTTGATTGTAATGGCAGTGCGCTACCACACCATGCATACTCCGCACTCTACAACTCTACACTCCACACTATGCCTCACCATTCTACGCCTCACCATTCTACGCCTCACCATTCTACGCCCCCTCCATTCTACGCCCCCTCCATTCTACGCCCCCTCCATTCTACGCCCCCTCCATTCTACGCCCCCTCCATTCTACGCCCCCTCCATTCTACGCCCCCTCCATTCTATGCCCTCTCCATTCTACGCCCCTCCATACGTTGCCACGCCTCCATATGTTTACCACACCATGCATACTCCGCACTCTACAACTCTACACTCCACACTATGCCACTCCATTCTACGCCCCACCATTCTACGCCCCACCATTCTACGCCCCACCATTCTACACCCCACCATTCTACGCCCCACCATTCTCGCCCTCCGTTCTACCCCCCCCGATCTACGCCCCCTTTCTACGCCCCCTCCATTCTACGCCCCCTCCACGCCGCTCCATACGTTGCCACGCCGCTCCATACGTTGCCACGCCGCTCCATACGTTGCCACGCCGCTCCATACGTTGCCACGCCACGTTATTCCACTCTACCTCATTCCACGCCGTGCTACATCATTCCACGCCACGCTGCTCCATCCTATGCCACTCCATTCCATGTTACGACACTCTATTGCACTCTACGACACTCTATTGCACTCTACGACACTCTATGCTGCAACACTTTATACCACTCTAAGACACTACTCCACATCACCCCAATCCATGACACTCCACTCCACGCTACTCCAATCTCTTTACTCAACTCTATCCTAAGCCACACAACACTCAGCGTCACTCTCCTCTCTGCCACTAACTTTTTAACCATGCTGAACGGCAGCTACACTGGCGTACAAAATGTCTAAAACACATTGGCAAGCTAATAGCTCTTGCAAAAGTGAGACCTATTGGCTTTGCTAATGCTTGTTATTTTGCTGTCCTGCTCCCTGTAAAAGATATTGATCTTCTGCCCTCTCCACATTGCGTATTGGACATTACCCTACCAGGAGTCTTGTATCAATTTATGCTCAGTTTCTGCTGTTCAGCTTCCTCGCTGCATTTTGCCCACCAGTGGTTCTGTGTAAACTAAACGAGTGCAGGCAGCTCCTTATTTAGAAACTAATTTTTCGGGGCTAGGGGACCTTACGCACTCACACTTCTGTACTAATTCTAGGAAACCTAGTCTTCTACAATGTGCAAATGCATTTTAAAGCCATTTCTGCTCTGAAGTCTGAGAGAGCATTTCTAGACTTTGGTTTGTTCTGACCCTGCTCTTATCTGATGGTTGTACCTGCTTGAATGATAAGTGGAAAATATGCTGATAAAACGGATTGCAGGCAAACTGGTTACAAGTAACTTGGGACAACACCCCATTCTCCAGCAAGTAATAATCTACATTGAAATCTTTATGAATGCTTCTCTCAGCATCCTGTTTGTAAAGGTTAAGTAAGAAGCTAAGCAGAAGGTTGCTAGGTTCTTGTTTTTTAGCAGTTAAGTAAGTAGAAGAGGCATTCTTCCCAGACCATTGCTTCGCTGTTGCAGATTGACTTACTGTCCACCTACTTCTCTTTAGGCATTACTTCCAGCACTTGCTCTCTCCATTCCTTTCTAGGGCCTGAGTCTGTCATACCTCCATTAGTAGGCGCCTTCCTTTTGCCTGGAGCATCCTGGGAGCTTTAGGCCTGGGCTGTAGTGGTTAGGGAGACATTTTGTTTCAGTTTCAAAAGTATAATTAACAGTTAAGAGTCTATTCTCTGTGTTTAATTAGCTTTTTTGTTATAGAATGTAAAAAATGTCTTAAAACTATAATATTTACGAAAAGATTTATTCTTGGAGATATTTTTATAGCAGTTTAAGCAAGTTTTTTTTGTAGCGGGACATGCTTTAATTGAATCATATGGTGCGTTCCATAGAGCGAGAGTGACATAATACATATAGCACCAGATGGAACACAAAAATTGTGTTTTACATTTTGAATTACATGTTTACTGTTTGCGATACAAGGGGTAGTGTTGTGTTTAGAATATGTTGATGCGCCGTAGAGATTGAGAGAGATGAGGTTGCAAAAATGACTGCCTTTTCTACCTATGCTTGTGAAAGACCTCTTTTCTGGAAAAATACAATTGCAACAGGTTCTGGGCAGGTGATGAAGACCGCACACATTCAAGCCAATTTCAGTCTGCTGGGATCTGTTATTCTAAGCAGCCTGGTGATTAGACAGTCAGTGTTACCCGGCCAACCATCGAACTCTATTGATGTTCTTGATGGGCCTGTAAAGTGAATCTATTCCTTGCTCCTTAACCTCTGTTGAGCGTATTGGCATTTGATTGAATGCAGCGCTCAAGCATCATTAAGGGCCATATGCATCATAGTTCCGTTTTGCGAATTCCAAATAGCGATTTTTAAGGAATCGCTATTTAGAAATCGCAAAACAGTATGTATGATAAAAATTGCAATTTTTTTGCGATTCCTTAAACTTCCTTATTTGCGAATTCGCAAGTTGCGAATTCGCAAATAAGGAATAATTTCCCATTCATTCCTATGGGCCAGGAGGCCCATAGGAATGATTGTGAAATGCATTTCCTTTTGCGAATCGCAATTTGCTAATCGCATAATGAGATTGATTTCAAGGGTGCAGGGGTGTCTCAAGGACACCCTGCTGCATCCCTGAAATCAGCATGTGTGTGCATATGGCGCACATACATGCCCTATGGGCATGTATGTGCGTCACATGCCACATTAAAAAATGCAAATTAGTGTATTTTGAATAGAAATCGCAATTCACCAGCAACTGAAAGTTGGTGGTAAATTGCGATTTCTTAAGCTAAATTCACAACAGTAAATTGCTTCATACATGGCATTTAAGGAATTGCAAAATTGCGATTCCTTAAATGCTATGGCAAATTAAGGAATCGCAAGTATTTGCGATTCCTTAAGATGCGATTGTTTCATACATATCAATTCATGCAAATAAGCCTTTTGCGATTTGCAAAGGCCGAAATTCGGCGAATTTCGGCCTTTGCGAATCAAAAAAGGCTTGATACATATGGCCCTTAGACCCGAAAACCAGTTCGCTAACACAGTAACTGCTGTACGAGCTTTAAAGCTAGAACTGGGTAGCATATTGCAGTTCAAGCTTGCACCCTAGAGTGGAGAGGACTGTCAGAAGAAAGAAAGAATGAAAGTAAAGGCGATGGAGAGGTCAGAACAGTGCCAGTTAAGGCAAATGTAAGCAACAGGAATTTTCTACATCAGAGGGTGCTTCTGTGAGCTGTTTAAACTGTATTTACTGGGGCCTGTGCAATTCGTTTTTTGACCAGCAGGGAGAATCAAGCTTTATTCAAACAGTATTGTTAGATTTTGAGTAAGTGAAGCCTTTACCTGCAGAAGTCCAAAGTTGTGGATTGAGCCAGTCTGTCTCCTAGGAGATTCTGAACAGGAGAATCAGCTTCCAACTCCCTGGCCAGTAAACCTTGTCTGAGGTCGCTGGGACCTTATATGGTCTGCTAGTGGTTGCACATATGTACACTGATTGCATCTGGTGTTTCTATTGGGTTAGGTATTTGAGGGTTCTGATTGGTTTCTCGGTCTGTGATTCAATCATTGTAGGGTTGGGATTAGGGCTAGGGTTAGGATTTCTATTGGAAGTAGGAACTAGGGCTTTCTATGTTATTGGTTGTTGGGAGTAGGGTGGGACTAGCGCTAGGGTTAGACCTTTAATTGGAAGTAGCTATTTAGGGCTTCTGGTGTGATTGGTTGTTGGACCAGTCGTGGGACTAAGAGTAGGGTTAGGCGTTCTATTGGAAGTAGGGACTAGGGCTACCTGTACCATTGGCTGCTTGGACTTTGGTTGGGACTAATGGTAGGGCTAAGGCCTTTATTGGACGTAGAGATCAGAGTTTTTGAACTGATTGGGTGCTTGGACTAGGGCTAAGATTGGCTGCAAGGTCCTGGTCTCCTATTGGTTCTAGATGTTAGGGCTAGTGTTGTGATTGGATAGTGTTAGTGCTAGGGTTCACATTGGCTGAGGGGGTCACTTGATTACTAGGGCTCCAAAAAAGGCCAGGCTTAGGGCGTCTCAACCCGGGCGTCGAGGATAAGGGTAGTTGCCTGTTTAAGCCTGTTAAGGGCAGAGAGGAGTAGGGTAGTTGCCTGTTTGAGCCTGTTAAGGGCAGAGAGGACAAGGGTAGTTGCCTGCTTGAGCCTGTTCGAGACTGGTCGGGACTAGGGCCAGAAATGGGGACTAGGGCCAGAAATGCTGCCCTTTTTCTCATTTAACAATACCCAGCCCACACCATCCACAAACCCAAACAGAGCAACACACTCACACCAAATATACACCACGCACAACACTATGCACAGATTAATGTACCAGCATGCACCACCAACCCAACCAAACCACATCTACACACCCTACTATCCCAACTACCACACATATCCACCATCACCTACAAACAGTACACAACTCTATCCTATACTATAAGCACCCTACGGAAAAAGAAATTTACAGCATATCCCTCTGTATATAAGCATTTGTTTTCACTATAGATATGTACCTATTTTTGTGTATTACTTTATAAGACATGTAAAAGAATTATGTTGTTAAGAGGGAAAAAAAATAGTAATAATATTCATCAATAAATAAAAATCATCTTTGGTCTACATGTACATACTTCCATTGTGCATCTATGTACCTTCCATGTACTTGGATCTGTGTGTCTGTTACTTTTCTCCTGAAAAAGCATATCCAATGCACTACCCTATTTCTTATCATGTGCCTCTCTCAATATATCTAATCTAAATATACTTACTTTCTTTATGTATCTATATACTTTCAATGTACTTATGGATCTATATATTTATCACTTTCTTCTAATTTAGCATTTCCAATGCACTAGTCTATCTCAGCCTATACTTCGTTCTATATATCTTCTAGCCCAACCTTCTGACTCATCTCAAACTTCTTTCTACTACTCCTTCTAATGCACTACCCTCTCTCATCCTAAACATCTATCAATATATCCTCTACATCCACTCTCTAATTTATCCCAAACCCCATACCACTACTATGATCGCCAAAATAACCCTTTCTAGACTCTCTCCTGCTCTACCCCTCTACACCGATCCCCTAAAACAAACCTTTCTAAACTCTCCCCTCTGACTCCTTCCCTCCAACTCCTTTTTATTCATCCAAAAGCCTCTTCCTACTGCTAAGACCTTAAAAAAAAATCCTTCACTCTTTTATCCCTCGACTATCCTTTTCAATCAAAATTAAGACTAACCTGTTCACTTCTCAAATTCCGTATTCCATATTCAACTATACTAATATACTGCCCAAATAACTGAATAACATATCTACTACTCATATTACTTCATATTTATACTATACAAATTTTCAACACTAATCCTTTATGGGTTCCGGAGTGGCGTGCTACTCGCCAGAAAAGCGCTTCAACACCCATCAGGGGTAACAAGTGCTATATGAATGCAAATCTTTCTTCCCCTTTTATCCATCCGCTATCCTTCTCACTCCAAGTAACAGACTAATATCCACCACTGAAATTACCTCATATTTCACCATATTAATTCACCACTAAAACTTTATAAGCTTCCTGAATAGCGTGCGTCAACAAGCGAGCGATAAATAAATACAAACCTTTGTCCTCCTCTATCCTTCTGCTATCATTCCAAATAACTGACTAACCTATCCACCACTTAAAATGTACTTGCATGTTTCACTATACTAATTCAACACTAATCCTCTATGGGTCCCGGAGTAGCGTGCTACCCGCCTAAAAAGCGCTTAGACGCCTCGTCAGGGGTAGTAAGCGGTATATAAATGCAATTACAATAAAATTACAATACCTAGGAATTGAAGGCTGATTGAAGTAGATTATGCCTCTGAAGCCTTTACTTCTCAAAGCCAATGAGTATTCCACCCACCACGGCATTATTCCAGTTGTACTGAATGTTCATACTTTTTCAGCGACTAACCTTGCCAAGAGATGAAGGGTTCCAAAATGTTACATAAATTGACCCCATTAATCCTTTTTGGTGTATGATGTACAACATCACCTCTCCACCCTGGCTAATACTTTAATTAAGGTTTATTATTCACGCTCCTCCATCTAGCTAGGTGGAGGGTTTACTGCATTTCAAAGCTGTTGCATAGTTGGGGGATTGGAATTGCAGGACAAGATCTACATAACGGTGTATATTATTGTAGTTGTTTATTAGGATATTAATTTAGCTTATCATATCGTATGACAATTCGTTTTTGTGCAGCATATTCCGAATGGTAACAGTGTGATGGAACTGCATAATTCTATTAACAATCTTTAAAAGAGTCGCTTTATTTTGCAATCATCAACCAGCTTATTTGAAAAGTGAAAGGACCTTGTAGCAGGAGGATCACAGGAATGCTTAGGTATTCAGTTCAATTGTTACAATCTTTTTTACTAAATGAGAGAGTGCATGTGCAGTGCTGCGGTGATACACATGAGTAGATTCTAGGCTTTTCTGACCGAGTTCACAGTTAAAGTTCAGTAAAGCGTAATGACAGAGAATGCTAAATGGCATGGCGTAACAACTGAGCAGGACACCTTACTTAGATTAAACTATGTCTGCATGTTCGAAAAGCATGTGTATGTAGAACAAAAATTAAAAAGTACACTGAACAGTATGGATTGCATAGCTATACTGGCATGTCTCCTGCTGTGACATGTGGATTCGTTCGAAACACTTCACTGCAAATTATAGCATGTCAGATCACAATATTTGCACTGGTATTTCTGTGAACTTTTTACTGTTTTCACATATTTTTCTGTCAGAAAATTGTGTTTTTGTTGAGAGAGATTTCCGCCAAATTATACAGTGTTTGTCATTTTGGAGTCCACTGTAACCATATTACATCATCTTGACCCCATTCATAATTCAGAATTTTCCGTCCACACTGATTAAAGTGACCTGACCACCACCAAAATGTATTTTTGTTTAAAGTCTGCACTAAACCCACCCCATCCTGCCATCTTACGCCTTAGACACTGGCAGGATTTCCTCTGTTACGAGGGAATGTGTAGAGCTTTTAAATAATGCATCTTTAAGTATTCAACCAAGTCAAGAATTGTGTTAAATATACAGAGGTGATATAAATGTGGGTGTTAGTCCGAAAGCTAGCGGTAATATTTAACAAGTATTTAGCTAACCAAATTGGTGTCTTTTTCTTTTCAACAGTTTGGTGCCTCAGGTCCAAGAGTTCTCATACCACCTGCAGTCTAAGTCTCATATTCGTGCATTCTACAAGTAGTTAGTAGTTAATATTGGGTGTGCATATTACACTACTTCACAATTGCAAGGCCGGTAGTGCCATGCCTGAGAATGGTGCTACACTGACTACTTTGCCGATGTACCTGTTCCTCCTGTGGCTGCCTGGCAGGACACAGAGCTATTGACGAACATTGTGGGTCTGCAGGCGCTTTAAGAGTTTTGGGTATTTCCATTCTCCCCCCCTCCCTCCCCCCCCCCCCCCCCCCCCCGGCTTGAAGTGTAAACACCTTCATAGGGGAAGAGAAATCACTGAGATTCCCCCGGAAAAGTACACTTCAGTAATCCACAGGATGACCTTTTGTGAGGTATGCAAGTACCACCAGTGAAAGGGAGATGCAATGGTTCCCTTTAAGGGGCCCTACAAGGGAAGCCCATTGATGCCATGCTCTGCCTGCTGTTGCTTAGGAATCCATTGGAAGTTTCTTGAAATTACTGAGGGACTCTAGTGCGGGGTGGACAGGTCCTATCCCAGCATCAACAGGGTTCAGGAGTCTGTACAATATCCCCTAGAATACCGTGCATATGCAACATACTCTGTGACTACTTTATGGCTAACTAATCCCCAGGGAGGATGGTAAACTGGGGGGCTGCTGCGAGGTCAAAGCGAGGGAGTCCAACCCCTAACCAGCCTTACCACCTTTTCATATTGGAAGCTGGGGTGGAGCACTTCCACCCCATTCCCACCACGGAAGTCTGGCAGACTATAGGCGGAGGTGGTGATGCCACCAACAGATGATGGGTGCAAGTCCCCCCTTTGCTTTTGTATGTTAATTAGTGCTTCCGAGACAAGTCTTGCACTCAAAACACAGCCTGAAGTCTGCTTCTCACAATCTAGGCAGAGGCTCTTCCCCATTGCTGTAATCCTCGGTGGCCCTGAGATTGTACGTAAAAGTAGGTGTTGAGATTCTATGTGCAGTGAAAGAAATCTATGTTTAGAAAACGTTAAGTCACGATGGCTCATTTATTTGTGCTTGCTTTTCAGAAATAATTGGTCTCCTTTACCTCGACCTTTTTGAAGTTTGTTTTGTGTCCCAGGAAGTTTCCAGAATGCGTGATACAATATTGTTAATACTATTCTTTTGAGCACGCTGAAGTAATAGATCACACATGCACTATATAAAATAGCTAACGAAAATGTTAGCGTGCTGTGGAGGTACATTGCTCAATGTGAATAAACGAATAGATAAGACAAAGGCTACATCAGTAGATCTAGCAAGAAATATGGAATAATGGCTGAATGCCAACCAAGAAAACAGAAAAATGTTACTCTCTCCGCAAGACAGAAGTCATTACCATAATGAATTCAGCTCGGATTTCTGTGTTTTCTTTTCCCGTTTCTTCATTCTTCTACATAGCTTGTCCTTTTCAACAAATACATTAAAAAAAATTCAAGAAATGCTCCCTGTAGCGTGCTGTCAGTTTTAGTCTATTATTCAATTTCTCTATCTCTGAGTAATGGTTGTTTTCTTGCCAGTAGAGCATGGCACACGCTGCACTCTGGGAACATGTTCGAGAAAAAAGAATACTTCCATAAACAGGTTTTTTCGCAGATGGTCTGTGTGGCAGAGTTAGCAGAACGTTCCCTCTGGCACCTCGTAGGAACAGTACAGTCAGACATTAAAACATTTATTAAAGGCAGCCTTCCTATCAGCCATCCTGTCAATTATATGATGTATCTGTGTTCTGTGGATTAGTGGTGTGGTGAAGGGTCAAATGGGACGAAGTCCATATTCTGCCGAAAAATGCACAAACACAAGACAGTAGCGAGTTGTGTGGTCCATACTCGCATAATAGCGGTAACACAAGAAGGATTTGAAAAATCCCTCCAGATGGTAAACAATATCGATGTGTCCTTTTTCAGGCAGCCATAGAAATGTCTCATGCATTTGTATTTTTGTGCCTGCCAGTTATGCGAATATTCATATTACCTTCATTGAAATATTTGTAGCGAAGCACTTGTGTACCGCTTGTTGAGTATCGCAGAGTACCACTTCCATGGTTAGTTAGAACTCTCTTTCAGCTGACCTCCCTCCTAGAAGGAAGCCTTTGACAAGATGTCAAGCAGTGTGTGCTACCAATATGTCAACAACTAGCCTTCTCATGTAACTCGCATTTCTCTAGAGTTCCCTCTCTTGCATTTTGTCATGCTTCATGGTGAGTTTGCCACTGTGGACATCGCTGCCCTTCTTGGCTTGCCAGATGTCGATCTAGGACATAATGCATTTAAGGCCTAGCTTTTTGACCGTCTTATCCATGTGTGCAGCAGTTTTACTCCCTGGTATCAGCTTTCACCAACAGTGATGATTTATAACCACTTGATCGAGTGATTGGCGTTAATAAATTTAGTCAATCATTCTTTGGGGTTGTTTTCTCTTGCCTTTTGACTCTTTATTGAACTCTGCAATATTTTGTGGACTTACCCTTTGGATGAAATTCTATTGCTTTTCGTCAAAATCAGATTTCTGGATACTCCTGTCTCATGGCTGTTGATATGTGCTCCAAAATCATTGGATATGTTAATCATGTGGTGTTTTAATACCCTAAAACAACATTAGTCATTATGTTGTTGGTCATCGAAGAGCACTCCTGTGCTCCATTGTTGTTCTGTAAGGCATACACTGAGGTCATCTTATGGGCGGGTAGGTAGGCCCTAGCCGTTGATGGTGTATCTTTGCAGGCAATGCACCTTCCAAAGCAACCTATGGAGTTAGGATCTAACTTTTTTCTGAATTTTTCATAAAATCAGTAGCTGACTGGGCTTTGCAAGGGTAACCTTTCGAGTTTAACTTTGAACTGTTTGCACCCTGTTTTATCAAACACCCAGCCGTTACCGCTTCGAATAAACTCATGTAGCGTGGTAATAATCTTGCAAATGTATTTTCTGTAATCCACCATTTCCATCTCTCTGCACTTTCTAGATAGGAGCAGGGCCACTGCTTTTTACTTTTTCATGGCAAGACGTGTGTGATTAAATAGTTTGATGGACTTTGTTGAAGCAGTCTCGTTATTTGATACTAATTTATTCGGGGCTCGGATGGAGCGTTACTTCAGCTGCTTACTGGTGGTGCATTAAAACATCAAAAATGTTTCTACAAAGAGAACTCAGCCCCGTTGTGGGAGTTTTAAGTGTTTTGAAGGGGAAAAGGCTTGCAAAGAGTGCTCTAAAATGTAATTATCAAAACAAGCATTGGTAAAGACAGTAGGTAGGACTTTTTAGCTGAAAGTGTCGCTTTAGCTACTGGTGAATTTAGGCACTCAATAACTAATAACCATGAAGATGACGAGGAATTAAAAGAGGCGAGCAATCCTTGGAATAGAAATCGTCGTAGGATGCTACTTCTTTATCCATAACTCTTTTGCTTTCTATTTGTTTTTCTTTCAGCGCACTAACTTACTTAAACTATCAGGGCAAAGGCCAGCGCTTATCCTGAGATTAGAATCAGACTATATAGGGCCAGATGCATCAAAGGGTTTTGCCCATTCTGTGTCTATGGGAAAATGTGTTCATGCATATGGGCCTTAAACTGTAAATCTAATCCAGTGACCGGTCTCCAGTATTTAAAAAAATATATTATTTGTCATTCGTGACTTTTTTTTACCTGCTGTGTTAACAGCCAACACAGTAAATTCCTATTGTCTTGATAAATGTATAAGCAGGTGGCAAACATCACCCGTTTCTAAAATTGTGATGGTTTTAATTAACTATATGTTAAAAATGTATATGATGATGTGCCGTGGGGACACTATGCGAAAGTTAGCAGGACACCTTGCCTTTGCTGATATCTGTTGGTATGATGCTGTACCATTGTTTCGACTGCCATCTTTGTCGGGAAGGCCCAAGGACATGAGGGTGCTAGAACTTTATTGCAAATCCCTGTAGAAACACAGGCAATCTTTCCTATGCTACATCACTTCATTAGGACAGTTAAGTGACATTACTCTTAAAATGTTCTCCATATAAATTGAGTTTCTTCTGAAGTTGGGGAAAATAAAAGGACTGCTGCGGCCTTCTCAAAATCCAGAGTGTGGTGCATCAGTCATTATTGTCTCTGATGTCCAATTATTTCATGTATCATTTTGTTGCATGGTTATGATGTAAGCTATACCAGCCTAAATCCAGGTATGAGAAATTAGCCTTGAAGTTCAACCAGCTCCTTTGGCCATAAATATTGGAGCGATTTTCAAAATCATTTGTCCTCTTTACAGACAAGTAGGAATAGTAGGGAAAGGCGATTGTGGTTTACCCTGTGTAACTCAGTCTGATACTGAAAGCCTTTATTTGAAGGACAAAGAAGCATCATGACTTTTTTCGTCGAAGAGTTCTATTAAGTGGGTTGTTTAGTGTTTCCATTTAACTATGTGCATTGGTAAAAAAAAAATCTGCCTTCTGCTGTGTTGAATATTAAGCACAAAATGTAAGTGTGTCTAATGTGTTCACCATAATACCTTGGTTTGTTAGTTAATTTGGCATGTAATCATTAAGCATTGCTTTTGTATTTTCTTTAAACCCTTATTAGAAGAGAAACTCTAAACCAAAGCTTAGAATTCTATTTAGGCTTATCGATCGGGTCAACCCTTCTTTTTTCCTCCTCCCAGCTTTGGGCCTGCTACTGAGCGCTCTAGGACATACTGAAGTAAAGTTTAAGGTTACTGTTGCAATATTTGTATAAATAAAATCCACAACACTCAAAAATGGGGTTTTACTTTACATCTGATTGCAAATCCTGTGATGAACATATGTACTCGGGCTATGAGGATTTAAAGCAAAGAAACATTAGTCATTTGCCCCTTAGTGTTTCTTCTGCTACCCTGGTTGTGTGTTGTTCTTTTTCCGTTGCCGGTGGAGTTATGATGGCACCGAATTTACATCTGGAAATCAGACTGAACTTGTGTCTTGATCAGACTCTAAACATTAAATTGTGTGTTTGTTATAGCTGACTTTAGTTTTAAAAAATATATCTGCCTATCTTTCATAATTCATAAGAACTAAATGGTTCAGCTTTTTCTTCCTCAGGGTTAAATAGCAAGAGGAAACGTTCAGGAGTCCAATCATGGCACCCAGAAAGCGAAGCAGTCGTGGGATCTCCTTCATCTTCTGCTGTTTCCGAAATAATGACCACCCAGAAATCACTTACAGACTGCGCCAGGACAGTGGGTTTGCCCTGCAGAGCATGGAGCCAGCATTGCCGATGCCCCCAGTTGAAGAACTGGATACCATGTTCACAGAACTTGTGGTAAGTTTCAAATTAATTCAGATGGAGTGGAATGAAGATCCCTCATGTTGGTCAGTTGATAATTTAGTGCAAATTATCAACCGAAAATTATTCTTAATTTGGCTGTGATCTACAAGCACAGCTGTCTGACTTGAGGCTAAGCACTGGACCTTAGATGGCCCAATGGGTGCCTGAGAGCTTTTTGTGGAGTTGCATGAGTGCCTCTGGGCTGTGAAGCAGCAGTTAGTAAAGTTAGTAACCCGAACTTCAGTACATTGATGCTTGCATGCGGGAGTTCCAGATCTTGCTTACTTGAGTCCACTCTTTTGCAACTTCTGCTTAAACCCAGGTTAATCAAGATGTGTGATACTCCTCTGGTATATTTGTGTACATGTGGAGGTACCCTGGCTTCCAACATGTTGTATGTCTAATTCAAGATTTGTATCTGAGTACTGGTGGGCTTTCTTGCCTAGTGTCGGAATATATGTTCAAAGCAAGCCACACTTGGACAATATTGTGAAAATACTAATATTTCTGTAATATTAGATTATTACTGCTCTACTTACAAAACATGTGCACCACTTTCGGCTGGTCCAAAATGTGGCTTTTATGGTCATGTCTAGTTTTTCCTTGCTGATCATGTATTTGTAGTTCTTAATCACCTTCACAAGAAAGAATGCTAGGTGTATGTATGTCACTTTCTAATAGCAAAGAATCTCTCTACACATCCGCCCACCTCACAATTTTAGTACCACATAAGCTCACTTAATTATGAACCCTTCTGTTAGAGTGAGATTTGAGGCAGAGAGTCATGTGGAGGAGATTGCTCCGATGGGAGTAAGGCTGCACGTGCCCACGAGGTTGAATGCTCAGTCTTGCCACTGGTTGGCAATGTTCCCAATAGGTTTCTTTTTGATTGAGAGGGCATATTTTTAGGGAGGTAAGCACCCTGTTCACACTCAGGGTAGCCTGGTGTGTTGATTGCACTTTGCTTTTTGCTGGATTTTGGCAGCGGGCACTCTGAAAGAAGTAATCCTATTGCTCTAGTATACCATTTGTGTTGACTGATCATCATTTCAATGGTTCACCTCTTTCCTGGTTAATAGAACTCTCTGAGTTAAACTAGCATCCTGCTTACCCCTTGTCACTGGCAAACGTCACCTGAGCAGTTCTCCTCGGCCGCTGACCCCTTTTCAATGTTAGTTTGACTGCTATGGTGATCGTCCTTGACAGTGAGGATCTGAATTGTTCTAAGTATGCTGTATACTCGGACACTTGAAATAAAGGCCGCAGTGCATAAGGAAATGAAAACCTACCTATGTTCAAAGCTCATTGCATCAGTGATGGCTCTGTTCAAATTCCTTAATGATGTAGGCCCTACAGCGGGGATCTGTAGAGTGAACTACACTCCTCCTTGGTTGTCCCGTGCTTTATCGACTCCACTTCATAAAATCACTAATCTGGATATGATCAAAGACATGATGAGCCTGATCTTGATCCCTCATGTCAACAGTTTCACCATGATTGCTTCTGTGGTGTACATATGCTTGGAATCGTGATTCTACCAATTCCAACACAGCAGATTGCTGCCATATCCATGTTTTATCCCACGTGGACTATTTTCAAGGACTGTTTGTGGGACGTTGGCCGCGGTTTAATGAGTCCAAAATCATGTGGCCCATATCACTCCAGATTTAAGATGCATTGACCACATGCCTTCTTGCTGTTGATGCGTATCTGCAGATTACCGATAGGACATAGTCCAATTCAAGTCAGCCTCCGAAGCCCACCAGGCCCTTGTTGATGATCTACTGTATTACCCTGTTCTCATTGGTGCCGCCTATAAAATGTGAAATGGTGTAGTGTGTCGGTTGCATAGCCATTTCTATGAAATGCACTCCATTACCTCACCAAACTGCGGGTAACCTACCCGCTATACATACACCTAAGATCATCGAACCAGAACGTTCTTTGCTCCCATCCCGTAATATTTAAGCCTGTTTGGGGAAGAACCCTTCTAGTAGTTCAAGGCTGTTCCTTTTTAAATTCTCTCCCTCTACTGCAAGCCATGAAGCATTGTAGAGAAAATCCATGACCAGACTAAACACTCACCTCTGACTGGTTGTAGTCTAGCACAGCTGGGGACTTCAGGAAGCTGCTCATTCATCACCCTTTTGGCGCTGGTCTGGTGAGCGCTCACCGCCCGCCCCTTCCCAGAGTATTTGGAGGCAGCCGCAAGCCTGCATTGAGCGCAACATAAAACAATTGGTTGAAGATAAATGTTATAAAAATGTAAACATAACTCGTTATGTTGCTGCCCCGTTTTCATCTTAATCGTTAATATAAATTGAGAAGTTGTTGCATTTGATTGTTTGCGCTTTCAGCCATTTTAAATATCGAGATGGTTGAAGAGCCTTTTGGAGAAGTAATTTAATGCAGCCACATAAATCCTCATTCCTGCGCTGCCTCCTGGCTTTCTCCCTTGGTTTCATTCAGTAGAGTCTAAATTTAGTGCTTACAACAGCACTACCCGTTCCTGTCAGTGAGTCACACAGGGCGTGGGCCCACGGAACCTAGTCCTTTAATTTATTGTTCCCCTTAAAATTCTATATTACTTCACTAAATGTAACCCTGATTCGAGGCCAGTCACCTGTGAATGCAGCGATATGCATCTGGAAAAAAGCAGTGGAGTCAGCATTTTCCTCCAGGTGCACCATATCTCTGGGTTATAACATAACATAAGTATTTGTAAAGCGCACGTTCACCCACGTGTATATTGTCGCTGAATAACAGATGTTTATTGATAGCCAACTGAATGGTACTCATTTTATCTACCTCAGAAGGATAAAAGGCTGAGTGGGCCCGCAGACATTTGAACCTGTGACCATGAGGTCGAACACAGCCCCCTACAATGGACGAATAAGTCCACTACAGCACCAGACCCGGCCCCATTTCATGATAAAGTTTGAGTTAAAGTTTTATTGTTGGGCCTTTCCGAGTGACAAAGTCAGTTTTCACTTTGAACATGAAAAGAGCATCTAAGCAAAATCTGCTCATAGTGGTTACTGGACTTTTTTTTTTTTTTTTTTTAAAGAGCGGAGGTCCTGGCCAATAAAGTCATCTTACTAGTGGGAGTGTGATAGTCTGTCTTTAATAAAACAGCAAATGCTGACAGATCGAACACTTTGAAGGGTCCCTTTAGTGTTCCTGTTGCGCCTAAACGCCCAGGTTTTATTAGTTCCATTGCCACGGTCTGCTCCTGGCACGTGCTATACCTTCACAGGGGCGGTGCCAGCAATAGAAGGTGGCCCTTTACGGTACAGTGCAGAAGACTTCCGGTATTTTTCGAATGGACATCAGCCAATAGCCCCATCGGGGCTAGAAGTTAACGCAGTCTCCGAAGCTCTGCTGCTGGGCTAGGGTGGTAACCCCACCATGGGCGCGGAGAACAATGGCTGAGACCTGCCCGACAGGCTGCCGTTGACTAAAGGCCCCGTTTAATGGCATTAACTTTGAAAGCGACAGTTCAGCTGTTTGCCCGCCAGGCTTATCTGTAGAAGAACCACAACAGCTCGACAATAGGAAATACTGTTAAAAACGCTTATCTTGCGTTAGGTAGGTATACGCTGCTCCTTCACCTTTCACATCCTATTTGCACGAGGCGTTTTCAGAAAACTGTCTTTGAAATAAAAGTGCATTTGGCTGGAAAGTAGATTGAATCATGTAGACAAGTGTTGCCATGGCGCTCGCGCAGGCCTAACAAGATAAGACACACACGGGCAACGTAAATTGCGGTCAGGGCAGTGTGTTTGAGCAGGGTTGCAATTGGGGAAACAACTTTCTACCCTCTAGGAGTGGTGGCGGGAGGTAGGTGGGGGGCGTTCTGCAAGGAAAAAATGTATTAAAGCGGGACAAAAAAAGTGAAAGAAAGCAGCCTATCATCACTAATGACGTCCGTGTTCAGATTTTTTATTAGAGATCACGTTTGGAAATAACAGCCGTAATAAAAGCAGCGACAGGTAAAGGGGTGACTTACCCTCAGCTCAAGCTTGTTTGCAAGCACGAGCGCAAAGACCGGAAGTGCATGCCTGCCCCACGGCCTTGTATACAGAAGGACGGTTTTCTTTGTGATGTTGTGAATGAAAATTTATTCCTGCAAATAAGGTCGGTTTTGTGGCCTACTAGCTGCAACAGCACTCGGTAGCTGTTAAATAATATATCTAAAAAATGTATTTTATTGCGATTTAACTACAAAAAGAGACTGTGGCAATATGAGGGAATATTCTCAAACAACGAAGTGCAAACGGCTTGGACAGTTAAACAGGTTGAAAGATTCTTGCGTGTCCAGTTTTTACTTGGTATGGTACAAATCTTATATTTTGTAAACTAGAGCAGTAGAAGTTTTTGTCTTACTGACATTTGGTTTCTGTACCTCGAACACCCTAGCAATAGCATCACTCCTCTGCATAGTCACCCTAAACAGAAAATACCCTGTTCTACGGTAGAAAAACAATTTCTGCCTTACTGTTTTTTTTAATCTTTTTAGGTACTCTTGCCTCTTCCCTTCCCAATTATCAATTCCAGTAGTTCCTCAGCACACTTGGTGTCACTGAACAGTTGTTGTTATCAGTTCTATCGTAATATCAGTCCTAAACCTCCACCCTTTCATGCTTGGTTTGATAGGCTAGTCTATGGCTCCTCACCAGACTTGTCTAGGTAAAGGGGGTTCTCATTCTCCATTGAGATCTGTTGGCTGATCAAAACCACTAGCTCACCACCCTTTGACCTCACCCGTCCGATTGCTTCCTGAAACCAGTTTCCATGGCACTTTTCACAAATCACTTAGGCTTTTAATTTGTTTCATTGAAGCCTTTGTTTCTATTTGCTTGTTTGAACCTTTTGAGTCTTCAGCGCCTTGGTAGATCATTTTGCAGTTGTACTTGAATTAAGTTTGGGCCTTTCCTGTAGATGTTCTTATGAGCAGTAAAAAGGACCTTCAAGATGGAGTGCCTGGCCATGGGCAGCCAGTGGAGCACTTGGACAACCACTGTGTTGTAGTTGCAAAAATGTTTGAGTTGTTTTGCCACCGTCTTTTTCATCCTAGCCATCTTCCACGGGTTTGGTAACTAAAGGTCATATGTTTCTCAAAGGTCCTAAAGTGGGTCTTGTGTAGGCATGGGCGGAAAATCCGTTCCGCTCGCGGATTTTGCGGATTTTCGGGAAATCCGCAATCCGCGAGATTTGCGAATTTCCTGCAAAATCCGCAAATCCGCGAGCAGCGGATTTTGCTCGCACTGCTCGCACTGTTCGCGTGAGTTCGCGCCCCGCGAATAAGTGCGAAATTGCAGAAATACGATCTAAGCAAAACTGAAAGTAACTACTTACCAGGTTCAAAAGTTCAGGCACATCATTAGTAGCCATTTCCTGTAGTGCTTCCTGAGGGGCCCCTCCAGAGTTCAGTTGCCAGTTGCAACTATTATGTGACCCTGCTCTGAACCTCAGAATAGTTACACATATGCCACAAAGGTCCTGAATTACAGCTAAGGGAGACAAGCAGGAGCCAGGCTGGAAGTTAAAATCCATTAATCAGCCCCTAATTCATTATTGTCAGTTGGGGCAGGGCAGGTGTTGTAACTAATTTTGCAACAATGAAAGCACTTAGCAAGTGCAAAAGATCACTAATCAGGGCGCACTAAGGAAGCAGGTGCCAGCTAAAAAAATATTCTGTGACACATTAATCAGCCCCAAATTAATTCAGGTCACTTGAGGCAGGGAAGGTGTGCTTTGCTTTGCCGAAAATAATGTACACTGGACAACCAGAGGGTGTGGTGATGAAACAGAGGGTGGCATGGGTGGGCCAGAGGGTGGCATGAGTAGTCAGAGAGTGGCAGTGGTGACAGAGAGTGGCAGTGATGAAGAAGAGTGTCCCAAACAGGTTGGACACGTAGAAACAACAAGTTCGCAAAACTTGCGACCCGACAGGTAAGTTCGCAAATTGCGAAATTGTAAAAACCCTCGCGAACTGGCAGAAACACGGGCGAACACAAAAAAAAAAAAAAATCCGCAAATTCGCGGGAATTCGCGGATTTTGCGGATTGCGAGTTTGCAAATCCGCAAATTCGCGGATTGCCAATCCGCAAAATCCGCTCATGCCTAGTCTTGTGGCAGTCAGAAGATTCCACAAATGTGCTCTCTGCTTCTGATATATCATTGAATGAGCTCTGCTGCTATCAGATCAGTAATTTAGGCACCCTGGTGTAAACCACAAAGCATTGTCACGCAATATTGTAATGTCCGAGCCTAGGTAGCGACATCTCTGATAAACACAAGATCTTTCATGTGTTACCTCTAGCACTGCACGTGATACAGCAGAGAGAGAACTCGTTCTATTTTGGAAATTGATACAGTAAGCAGGGTTTCCTCTAAGCATGCTCTCATCTGTAAGTCTGCCTGACAAAGGTTTGGCAGCAGTGCATTGTTTTATGGTACCCTACCTTCCTCTGCATACTACGGCATTGCAGACAATTCCAGGTGAAATGACACAATGGTAAGCATCTTCTCTGCATTTTTGGTGGAAGACAAGTTTGCATTTCCAGCGTTGGATTGTTAGTTAAGCCCTTGTTAATAATTATAAGTCTTCCACAGAAGTCTTGCACACTGGTCTCCTGAAGGTTCCCCATGTCAACTACCACCTTGACCGTACCAACATTTAACTATCATCAGTCTTTACCTCATTAATGAACGTCTGTATACCCAATCTTCAGCAGGTGCCTCTGTAAGACTTCTATCCAGAAGGAAGTACTGATCTAATGGTGTGATATTCTGAATGCATTTGAGAGCGTATTCTGACTGGTACATCATCAAAAGGGTCGAATTTTAGTCTGCCGATAGCCTCCCTATTCGTCCTTTCCATGTGTCTGTAAACCGATTTGCTACCCACATAGGGGAAGGTTATTTCTTTCTACGTTGTGTGTGGAAGTTCGCTTTCGGTCTTGCCCAGTCTTGTAATGTGGAGTGTAGGATCCTGGAATACAGTAGCCATTTGTCCACTTCCATGAGCGTTTCCACGCCGGGAGCATAATCGGTAATTGAAAGACAGTGGTGAAGTCAGTTCAAGTACACTTTGCTACATTCTACTTCTAACCCACAATTCTTTAGCATATTTTTTTCTAGAGTAACTTTTCTAGGTGCCATTTTAGGTGCCAACATCTATTGATTCACACAGGAGCATTTGTGATCTTCCCCTTTTACAACCAGCTTATGTGTGATGGCGACCAAAATGCACAGAATCAGTTTTCACCCCAACCCCCATCTCAGAGAAATGTCATCAGGGCTTTCACCATGCAGAAAGCCTTTTCAAACTGTAAGCTCTCAGAAATAATTGACATAGTCCCGCAAGTGAACCTTGTACCTTTTTCTTTCTACCTAAGCACAAGCAATCTGCCACCGTCATGTTTGCTCTAGGCCCAGTGCATCAATATTTCAGAAGCTGCTGGCAATGACATTGTGTTTACTAATTTGCTACTGCTGACTGCGTTTCTGTTCTTTCCAGTCAACATTTGGAACGCCAGACATCAGTTACTTAACTGATAGCACACTACAAAGACAATCTATTGAGTGTTCTTTTAGTTTGGAGTTTTAATGAAACTGAGACAATGTGGAAAAGCTTCAAAACCTTGTACAAAAACATTAAACGGCAGTAATTAATGAAACACAAAGTTTGTACAATTAAAGCACTGTTCTTCATCTGTATGAAAAATCCAATCTTTTCTCCTTTCCCATAAGTGAAAAATGGAAATTTTAGGCTTTTATCTCTATGATTATCACATTTCCAAGTCTTGCTATTAAGTATATCTATCAGGTGCGCAAGTTTAATCTTAAGGAAATGGCGCCACGCCCTTGTAGCCTTGAAACATGGTGATTGGTTGTACAGTGTTTTTCGAGCTTCAAAAAAAGATTGTAGCTTCTCCAAAAAAAGGTTGAGTTCTGTGACCCATGTAGTGGCTGAACTTTGTTGCTGTGAACATGCCAGTCCAATGATTTCAAGAATTTATTGACTTTCAACTACCAGGCTTGTGAAAGTCTGGGCGTTTGGCAAGGACTCGGGTATCCACCAGAATGGCTGGATATCTGAGTACTGGATGGTTCGAGATCCCAGCATTCTAAATAAAAAAACAAATGGGCAGAAGAATGACAAACTAGATTTACTATAGCCAAATAGCGGAATTACCTGCTAGTGGATCTGAGAAAAGTCACCTATTAAGATATTTCCAAGAGTGCCATGAAAGCGCTCCTTCTGAAGTCTGTGACAGGTGTGAGATGCTGTCTTCGATATCTATCCTGGTAGCTGAATTCCATATGGTTTTTGCACTATGTAAATCTCACTTGACTTGTGTACTTCAGGTGGGAGCTACTGCAAACACATAATGATTGGAGTAATATGCTCCATCTCAGAGTGCCTTATGCGTCCATAAGTAACACTTACTTCTAAGGGAGGGTGGATGCTTTTATCCAAACCCATCAGTAAGGTGCTGCCGCTGTCATACTAATGACACCAAGTTTATTGGGCAAGAATAGGACATGCTTCTTGGACTATTACATGAATATTCAAGGAGGACTAGTCTAAGTTGGAAGACCAACCCCACAAGAGAAGAATAAGAAAAATCTTGTTTCATAATGATTTATTTCTAAACTTGCGGCGACTGTTTAGACTTCCACATTGGCTGATCCTCATGAGGTGGACTCCACCTTTAATAACACCTGGGCATCACTTGCATACGAATGAATGGTGACACCACGCTCAGCAACCGGTTCTCCCAAAGGTTTCATGTAGAGATTGAAAGGGGCAGACCAACAGAAACCCTGAGGCATTTACTGTAATATAAGACATTTTGAAAAGCGGGGACGTCGAGGATCCCTTCTGGATGCACTGTTGCAACTCTTCATGAAAGAAAAAAAAACATTCCAGGAGCCTTGCGTCAACACCCACCTAGGGTAATAAAGTATTTCCTCTGTCAGACGGATAAAAATCAACTGAGCAATGTAGAAGTATGTACATATGGACAACCCCACCATCAGTTGACTGGCAGATGTTGTCCCCCACCTAGAAGGTGGCTATCTGAACTGCACCAAGAGTGAAAGCTAGACTGCTAATATAATCCGCCATCTTGTTCGATGTGGACTTAAAAAGTCACATGACAACCTTCTCGATTTTCTGTGCCTGGGAAGGGTAGGCTAGTACTGGCTCAAAAATTAGGACCGTTTTAGGTGGATAACTAATGCTAGTTATTATGTACTACATTGACTGTAACAAAACCTTTAGAAAGACAAGGAAGCTATTTGTAGCTTTTGGACTGCCTCACCCTGGAAAACCAGTTTTCAGATTTGGCATTGCCAGTTGGATTTATAGACTTATTTATGTTTTTTAAGCCAAAACCAAAAACACACAACTCTTATGTGCCGAAGGCACATTCCACACTGAAATAGTCAGCCACTATGACTTTCTTTGGCAGCTTTTCACTTGAAGACATGTGTAAAGCTGCAGCATGATCTCCTATCCACACTTTCACCAAACATTACTGTGTGAACACTCATGCCCAACAAGAGGCACAAGTTGAGCAAACTCTCCTTAAAACTTTGTTTCAAACGTCTTCCGCTCCTGCTTAAGAGCCACTGCATTAGGGACATGCATACTGTTTTGCAGTGTATGCAGGGCATGTTATCTAGAGCAGCACATGCTGCAGACTGAAAATGTTACCGGTACTTGACTATAACATTCGGTTTGCAGCTTGTCCTGCTGTAAATAAGCATGTAAACTCCCACCTCCCTAGATACCAACCATGCTGACATTTTTAATAACGATTATCTTTCAAATACATATTTACTTATCAGTACACCAGTGCAGAAAGGCATTCTGCCTCACATCTCTACAAATACTTAATCACTTCTATTTGAAAAGGTTAATTTATTGAGATAATTTATTAAGATGGAGTCTATGCTCTGGTCAATTGTGGGTTTTGGGCTAGGTGTTACGAGTCAACCCAACACCAAGATCTCTACTTCGAAGGCAAAAAGTTACACAAGGTTGAAGCCCAACGCTAGATGACAAAATTGGGTAGAGCATGTGAATCTACAGCACTACAAACTGTAAACTTAGGGTTACAAGTAAGTCATGGTTTCCTTAGTTGAGATGAAGGAAACCAGACCCAATACAACAAAGCTCTTAAAATAAAAAGCAAGAAAAACGGGGGTTCATACACAAGATTTTAAATAAATTTAGCAGGGCCATCTAGCTATGTGGTTTGGTTTAGAGACCAAATAGGGTAGGGATATTTATTGTGGGCTCAATTCAATCGTGGGACGGAAAATGAAAATTTACTAGATGCTTGTGTTCTGGAAATGTCATCTACCAAGAATTTAGTAATAATCATGCAGCTCTCCTGAGAATGTAGCGGAGGCAGAGTGGCTTAGTTTATGACTTCGTTGTTTGGTTTGAAATTAAGTCTTAAACTACTTGTTTACATTAATGATATAAATAATCCCATATACCAACCTTGTCCTTAAGAGCCGACTTTGATTCATTGGTTTTCTTCATACCTTCTTCTACACCGGTTAGTATTATCAGCATGAGGATACGTGGAGGTAAGTTTCAAAGCAAATATGAGTGCTTCAATTTGTTGATTGTGATCAACAAATGCTGTGGTAATATGCAAAGAAGTAGGAAAATGAGAATCCGCACTACTTTCCGTAGAAAGTGAAATAGCCCAAAAGGAGAGTGCATCTCCTACAATAATTATAGGAGGTTTCTTAGAAATGTTAATAGGACTTTGCTGTTATTTTGATGTGAAGTGGGGAGTGGTTGCTCTAAATAACAATAAGTAGAATATGGAAATAATCAGTCCACTCCATCAACTCAAGTAAGACTATTAGGAAGAATACCTTCCCCTCCTGGAACACGTAGGTTTAATATATTGCTATAAATTAGGAGTGCCTTGAAGATCTAACAATTTCCCATGCATACTTTGAAAGGGTGTATTTGGGACGTTTAAAAACAAGATGAAATACAATTTGGAACCATACCAAACCCCAGGAAGAAACTCAGTCATCAAAGGCATCCAACAACTTTGACTTGCTCCCCAGAGGATAATAAATTGGGTGAGGAAAAAAAAGTGATAGGGTTATATGTCTTCAAGTTTGGGGCTGAGGGGAGTTTAGCTACACTTTAGGAGATTCAAATTGTACGTGGCTCAGTGAGCAGGTTTCATAGTTTATTGAAAATCGAGTTGTTGAAATGTTCTGTTTGTAACACGAGTCACAACTTTCAATCCTAGGGACCAGAGAAATTGTGTTCTCACTCCTCTCTGTTTCTTTCTCTTACTTTTGTTTTTACTCTATAGCTTCCCCTCACCCTATGCCCAAAAACTGCTAGCCCCTCTGTTCTTATGTGAAAGCTAGGATGACACACACCTGAATTCGGGGACAGAAGACGATGCTTCGAAGTAATACGACTTCTTTATAGTTGGCAAATACAGGTTATATTTTGCTATTGAAAAATAAAACGCACAGTTTGAACGATCCGTTCTTTCACCTGAAGGTGCCTATTGTGAATTGGAGGAGTGCCCACATGTTTACTTGCTTTGTAATATTTCGTTGTTGGGCTGTTTACCTATCACCTGCACACTACAAACTGATTTGTTTCAGGGCTGGTCCCAAGGAGGCGAACCTGGGGATGAATGGTGAAAAGGTGTGTGCTGAAAAGTGTAAGGAATTTGATTGACTAATATTTTATAAAGGGTAACGTGAAAGAAAGGAGGGAATCACCATTAAATACAGAGGGATTGCAAGCACGACCATGGATGTAGGATAGCTGCTTAAATAATACACTTCACATAATACCACTCAGTGCCACATAATAACACACCACATAATTGCTCTCTACTCAATGCAACATAAATACACTCCACATAAATGCACTCTATGCCACATACCACCAATCAACATAAATGCACTCCACACCATGACACAATTTCACTAAGCATAATTTCACTCAACACCACAGTTCCAGGCCACACAATTCACCTCCACATATTTCCAATGCACACCACATAATTACACATCAAACAACATATTTCAACTCCACAATGTACCTCCAATCCACACCATATAGTGGCACCACCTGAGTACCTACCATTTCGCATCAGCGCATCACCTAAGCATCACGTCCGTCTGCTCTCGGAATCTTGCATCTGTTGATTCTCCCCTAGTGTCCATCCGCTGCTTGTGTTCTAATTAAATGACTGTTTTCAAACCTCCACTTCCCCGTTATTTATGACCCGCTCCCCCATAACAAAAAAAATTATAAGAAATAAGCACAAGAAAAGGCAGGAAAAAGTTGCCAGCAGTGCAAGACAAAAAAACTAGAAGACATTTTTTATGTTAAAATCTTTTTTTAATCAGGTTGTTCAGTTGTATATAATGTCGTCTTTGTTTATATAAAAGTAACAAAACAGCTTAACACTTTTTATTATAAATTTTCAACATGATACACAGCAGCCACAATGCTCTACAACATAGCCAAAAGTTCTGGCTAAACACATAAGGTCCCAAAGGCGAGACCTAATGGCTATGCCAATGCTTGTTAAATTTTGTTGGCCTTTTGAGCTCTGTGGCTGTATTACAGACAGTGCCATGGGAGCGCATCAGGTGAGTGCGCCTGTTGAATGCTCCCATGGAGCAATTTACGGTTAAAAAAAGAAGGCACAAATGCTTGTGTTCCCTCTTCTGTAATTCAGATAGCGACGGTGCACATAAAGCTCCGGCGCTATCTTCAGGGAGTGTTCCTTGGTAACAGTGGGGTGTGACCCCATGCAAATGAGCGAAAGACTTTGCCCCTGCGCCATATGATGGACACAGGCACAGAGGCAAAGAGGCTGTTAGGAAGTGTGCTGAATATGTGCCACTAAAAGGTGGAGCACAGTCTGAGCTTCCGCAGAGTTTAATCTCTGCAAGGGAGGAAAGGGGGTCCCATGGATCCCCTCTGAATTCCCTGCGCAGGAGGGTTAAGTCACTTACTGCAACTGACTGCAGCACGATCTCTGTCCCCCTTTTAACATGCAGGTGGTTGCTCTCTGCACAGAGTGACTGAGTGATTTAAACAGCTGCTATTTATTTCACTAATGCGCTCATCTTGAGACCGCACGAGTTTGCAGCTACCCTGAGGCCAATGCATTAATTGCAGTAGGATGCACTATACCTATTGGTACCTGGCACACCTCGTTAAAGGTGTACCATGGCGCAAACGGGAATAGTGTTTCCATTACGTAATACGGACCGTGGGCACTTTGCTGCCCAATCTGCCGATATGGAGTCTGCCTGGCCCCTTTCAGGCAATCCCAAAGAAGCAATCATAGGCCCCATGTAAAAGGACAGAAGAGTTGCAGTGAATTTGCACAACTAAGCTGTTCGGACATAGATCAATGGAGTAGGGTTTTAAAAAGTGTATGACCTCTAATTCACAACCAGATACCCATCGGGCACACATCTTTCTCATCCCTTTTCCCCTGGAATAACAGCATCCCTCATCTAACTCGTGTTTTCCATTCTCCATTAAATTGTGCCAGAAAATCCCCCTTTTGACACTTGCTACAGACGTTCAATGAACTCTGCATCTAAACTGCTGCAGACAGCAAATCCACTCATTGTTGATGAACCAGAAGCATGGCGATGTTTTTTTTCAGGGACAATGGGTTCAGGTAGGATATTAAATCCGTTTAGGTGAGTGCATTGCAGAGATGTGTTACCAATCATCATGCGAAGTATGGAACCCAGAAGGCAGTTCAGCATGAGAGGTCAGCACTAATGTGAGAAACAGGGGCTTGAAAAAGAGCGCCACTTGCTTCGAAATGACATGGCGACCACAGAAAGGGAAAGGGGACCTGGAATTTGGAGCAAACAATGTATACGTTCTTGTGTTGTGTGAGGTTGACTAATTAATCTGTGTTACCAAAAAGGTTTATTAAATTAGAAGTTAGTATATTGTGGGCTCTGTATCGGGGAGTGTCTTTGGTGGATGTTAGATTACATATTGTCCATAATGACCAGACGTCGCATCAACGTGCGTATGTGTTCTGTTTATTTATAGAGAGTTTGTGAGAATGAAACAGCTTTTCATTAGGCTTCGCCTGCACAGCGCTGGCGCCGTGCTTTGCGAAATCTCCTGTATTTAAAAAAGAATACCTGAAAGGAGCTTTGAGCCCGCCCATTACTTACCATGATTTACCATTGGCTAACTGCCACGTGGGATTTTCATGCAGGCCTGCAGTGGATCTTAGACAAAGTACTGCTTCTGTTGGTTTGTGTCCTTAACCCCTTTCCTGCAGGGTTTTTCACCTCCTGAGCGGGGGAGGGGGGCCGCGCGCGGCGGCGGCACCGTGCTGGTGACGAGCTCAGCTCGTCATGAGGCACAGCGCAGCTGCACTCATGACAAGCGGAGCTCGTCACAACCACACCCATTTTTAGAACGTTCAGCACAGCGGGGAAATTATCCCTGTGTGCAACGTTCCAACGTCCGTGACGAGCTCAACTCGTCATGAGTGCAGCTGCGCTGTGCCTCATGACGAGCTGAGCTTGTCACCAGCACAGAAGCGGTTAAACTGCAAGCTTCTGCAGTGCAGGCACTCTTTTTTTATTTTTTACTTTTTGACATGCACTCTTTGAGGGCATGTCTCTGGAGCCCTTCTCTCCCGCTTAAAGTTAAAAAAAAAAAAAGTGAAAATACTGCTAGGACATCACCAGAAATGACTGTGTTATTGCCCTTTTCTTTTCTTTTTTTTACTGGTCAGTCATATCATCAAAGATCTATGCTGATATGTAGCAACTCATTAGTGGTGTATAAGGTGCCCTTAAAATAGCACAAACGTAGAGTCTGCATGACACTAAAAAAATGTTAATCAAAATTAGCGCAGACGAATTTGAATCTCTAGGATGACTATCTTCCGATACGTTTTTCCTTTCTGCACAGGGTGCTGGATATGTTCACCCTATACTTTGAACGAATCTTCCCTTTAGAGCAGTAGTTGCTATTTTATTACATGAAAGAATCTTCATTAGGGCATCTTGAAGCGACATTGCCAAGCGCGAGCATCGTGAAGCGTGCACTTAGGACCCGGCCCCCGCCCCTACCTCGTTTAGTCTTATCGGCGGCCGTTCAGCCCCAAGGGGCGACCGGCCGCTTAGGGCTTCCGGGGCAAGAGGTGACACACTTCCGGTGGCGCGGAGGGCGGGGACTGGGGACATATTTAGGTTCCTGGGGCAGGGACCCCAGTCTCTTCTTCCTCTGCGGCACCGGACCGATGGTGGGCCCCCAGAATCGTCTCCCTCTTCTCCCCTTTCTAGTTGCTGGGGGATCCGGGTCCTATGATCCCTTTGTGTTTTTAGATCCCCTTACTACCTCCACTGCTCTAATTTAAAGAAACTAAGCGTTCCGGATGAAGGTGGACCAAAGTTTAATAATCCACTGAAACGTGCGTCGGCCTGAATGATTTCCAGCTGGCTGCATAAACTTGGAAAATAAAGGATTCTCGCCACGAGTTTTTCTGTGCAAGTCATCTTAGCTGGAATATTATGAATGTGATGTGTGTATGTGTACGACTGGGATGTGATGACTGTATATGAGGTTAGTTAACCTTTGTTCATAGAAGGGTTTATTCTACAATATGAAATTTTTCATGTTTACTGTTGCATAATTTTGCCTTTTTTGCACATTTTAGGAATGTTCTTATTTTTGCTGAATTATGTATTGTTGGCACTGTATATAATAGAACACAAATAGTTTATGATTTGTATATTCTAAAAAAATATATAAATGAAAAAAATGGTTTATAATTAATTAGTGCGATAAAATTACACAAGACCCAATACAAATAAAGTGTATGAATTGTTTTTGTATTTAGTCATATCTGCAACAAAGGGACAGCCCACATGAGCTATTTTTAGCCACTGTGAAAATATTTGTTGGTCGGGTGGGAGGTTCTTCATATATTATTGCTAGATGGCCTGCGTACTCATAGCTGCCAAGGTTTCAGATTGTTATATGTGACATTTTCATACTGTTTATATAATTAAGAGTGACACTTACAACTCTATAAGTGACCCTTTCTCGCGAGCAAAAATCAAGTAAAGAAGACGAGGGAAACCTATACATATCAGAAATTACACCCTTTTGAGCAACGTGACAGCGCCAGCAAAAGCACATTTTCATAGCAAGTCAGTGCAACAGTAGGAGACCTGACTTACACTTCTGCGAGGTGAGGCAGCGATGTGACAACAGGCAGGCCCCGCCGGCCTGCTATGAATGGAGACCGTCCTGCAGCAAACAGTGCTACAGCCTCAGTAGCGTGTTACTCGACGAAAAAGCGCTTCGACGCCTCGTCAGGGGTATAGTAAGCGCTAAATAAATGCGATTACAATACAATACAATATTCTGCCACACAACTGCTTCTGGTGCTCTGGGCGTCTGGGCCGCTCTGGCGGACGTGCCGTCGTGGTTTACTTTCTCAGCAGCAGCCCGGTCTGAAGGATCACAATAAAGCTGTGGTGAAAGCGGCGAGCTCCCGATTGGTTCTCTGCTGAGCAGGCTCACAACGGCACTGGTGGAGGTCGGGTCAGGTTCTGCCCGGCTGTGGGATCCATACTGCCAATCACTACTTGAAAAGGGCGCCGCGGCAGAACAACCCGACCATCGCCTATTAAGGTGATTCTGAGGAACTCACTGAGACTCACATACTGTCTCCGTAGTAGCCATTGGGCACTTACCGTGAGTGACTCCCAGTGATGTCAGACTGATGCGTGTGGTGTCGGGGATGTGTTATCTTGTAGCCCAGTCCCTAACAGCCCCCAAGACTGCTGGGAGCACTTGTACTGTGCTCTACCCCTGCAGCTTTCATTATTCCGTGTATTATTATAACAGCTTTCCTGCTTAGCAGCTGAGAGGCACTATGTGTGATTTTGCATTTCAGTGTGGTTCTGCTCACCACCATACTGAAATACTTTACTGTTAACGCCTGATGCATGGCACTTAGCAGGGCTGCTGCTGCTCTTGTGCAGGCTGTTGCCAACCTTGGGAGGAGGCGGGCAATACACCCCGGGGTCCATATGGTTGTGCGTTCCCCCTTCCTGGGCGGTTCAGACCACAGTAGCAGGCATACCATTCACAGGTGTGAACATTGCAGCCACGATTTTCTTTGTCAAGGCATCCATCGCATCATCGTCCAGAGAGAAACCTCACACACTGCACCTAGCAAAGGGTAAAACAGGACCGTGTACCCTCACATCCCTGGCACAGGTAACCTTACCCATTGGTTGGCAAATGCAGGCATTCTTATATTGGGGCATTAAGATGTGGTGTAATGGACAGAGCTGCTGACATTGTAGCTGGAGATGCAGGTTCGAGTCTCAGCGTCTGCTCAACATCCTGTGATTCTGGGCAAATCACTTAATGTCCTTGTGCCTACAAAACATAGGAATGTGTCCTTGTGTGAAGTATCTGGTGCTCATGTAAAGCACTCAAATACCTTCGGGTTGAGTTTGCACTATACAAACCGAAATAGAAAAAAAAACGAATAGGCAACAACTCACTGGACTGATGCTTCCTTTTCTGGTCAACTGCTTTTGGCCCCATGCGTTTGTAATTACTTCTCAGGGGCTTAATGTCCTCTGCCTAAGGTGATGATGCGCGGGTCCTCCTGATGTCCCTTTCATCAACCGACCGCATGCAAGGATGCCTGCAAGTCCCCCTCAATTGTTTAATGAGGATGATCTCATTGGCTAGTGCAGGTGATGCTCCTGAGCTCATCCTTGGGTTTCTCTCTTCTAGCTGGTGTGTACACAAATCCTTCAGTTTCTTGATGAAATATTTCCTGTGTGTGAGTCAGTTGCTTTTAGTAGATCGCATAGGCGAAACCTATTGGCTTTGCTAATGTTTGTGTTGGGATTGTAACACGTAAGCTGAAAATGATGGTACATTCAGTGTGTGGTCTGTAGTTGTCTATTGGGGTGTACCAGGATCTCTTAAAGACTGTGCAGATAGAAGGTGTCCTTTGATAAATGTGGAACTGTCTGATGGGTCTGTGTGGGAAGCAAAGGGATATTTGAAGCGGTCTGTTGCCGGTCCATGCGAGATGCAGCAAGTGCTTGCAGGTGCTTTGTGGTCTGTTTATTTATTTTATTTATAGAGCGCAAACTAATACACAAAGGCGTCTTGGCGCTTGATGAAAAAAACCTACGGTGATAGCCGGTTCATAGTCCCACTCAAACCTTGCTTTTATAGAAAAATAAGTAATGGGTGAATAGCTAGGTCTTACGGTGTTTATATCATAAAGGGCCTTGAAGTCAATGAAGGGATTTAAGAGCTTGGACCCCTAATAGTAGACAAACAGCTGTATTCTGGAGAACCTGTGGTTTATTAAGATTGCCCTTCTGAAAACCAACAAAAAGGGCATGACAGTAGTCTAATTTAAATAAAATAAGTGCAGAGACAACCGTCTTTTGTAGGTCATGGGGTATAAAAGGGAAGATTTTTCTCAGAATTTTTAATGTAAGAAACGTGGATGACGTGATGGCCTTCCTTTGGAGCTTTGTTGGGTCTTTCCGGTCTATATTGGGGTCCACGAGTATGAGAGTTTTCTGAGATGATTTGGAGGCTTTGTTGGAGAAAGTGTATGCACGTATAGGTGTTTATACAGTGCGAACCTACCTGTGAAACAGCGGAGTGTTGTACATTATGCGAGGGGTCTGGAGGCGATTTTACAGATCAGGTACATCAAGTGGGGAGGGGATTCCACAAAAACATTTTACACACATTTAGGCACAGGTAGAATCAGTGATTTGTCCAGAGTCACATGATGATGAGTCTAGCGCCAATGCGAGGTTTCGAACCTGGGTCTCAAGCCACTAGGCCACATCTCCTCCCCAAGAGGAGCGCGAGTCTCTAAATGTAAAACATTTTTTGTTGGCCCTTGAAAGAAAAGCAGGATAACTCAATTTACTGCAACGCAACATGCACATAGAAAATGTGCAGGACATTGTGCAACTCAAACCATAATATAGAGGTTAAATAACAAATGATGAAACACTGGCGGAGCCTTAACTTATCTGCTTATTTTCTGTAATATTTCTTGCCTCTTAGTGATGCTTGGGACTTTGTGTGCGTAGCAGAGGATAGAACGCATTGAATCTCACTCATAAAACATCGCCTGGGTCGTGTCCTGGGGTGGGATTGATACTGATGCGATGCAAGCTGTTTATGTCATTTGCAGCTTTATGTGGCACATGCTTTCTTAAAAAAAAAATCAAATAAAGCACTGGCCATGAGGAAACACTTAAGAAACCCAGTGCGCCGTCATTTCCAGCATGCACAAAGTAGGGGGGGCTATTAAAGAAAGTCATTTAAAAAATACGGGGCACCTGTTTAATATAGAAACTATCCGTAGTGGAACGGTTACCCAAAAAGAATTGTACTTTACAGAAAGCGAGTCTTTCTGTAGCCATTCAGCTGCAAAGCCACTGTGCCATTGTTCTTCACTTTCAATGAGTTACGAGGTGCACTGACCACCTCTTGATTTTCTACTTCCTTCTCTTGTGTTTTACTAGGGAAAAAACAGTTTCCGACTTGTATCACCTCCCACAATTAACAATCACAGACCGGCAAACAGATGGTGATGTTAAAAAAAAAAAGTCTCATATAAACTCCATGTATTGTGTATTATCGGCGACAGTGCAAGCTGGGGATATAAAATTTGAGAAAATGTATGCTTGAAAAGAGACTGCCAAGGAGTAAATCTCTTCTCATGTCTCCAATGTTCAGTAAACCTAAATTTCCTTTTGTGTTGCAGCCTGGTACACAAAAGTGAAGAATACAGATAACACCTTAAAATAATGTATATGAAATAGCAGCACATGGACTGCGGGGGCCATTGTTACGCCACTGTATGTGACCAATTCACTGCCTGGTTCAGAAGGCCGTGTACCCTTTGTCCATCTGAAGAGCACCAGGCATCACAGAAATATTCCAGCAGATTAGATGTGTCAGAGGTCACCTTGACCTTCCACCATCCACCTCGTCTCATATTTGTTACAGCTCAACCTGCTTTACTGGTGATGCGCGAGTGGGATATGAGTGTAGAATGTGGGCTGTGAGTCATTTGGGTCTGACGGGTCGGACAGATAAGTCCTTGTTCTTGGTGGAGTGCCCTGCCTACACAATCTTCTCTCTCTTGCAACATTTGTGGGACCTGACCTAATGATGATGTATCCTACATGAACTGGGAGGTTATGCCTCGTGAATGCCTCAGAAGGTGCATTACAACACATTTGCATTTCTCTGCATGACTGTGGTATTTTTTAATAAAGACAGTACTTGCACTTCTTGGTATTCCTTACTGCTACTAGGACAGAAGTTGAATTTCTCAGAAGAAACATATTATATGTTCTGAGATAGATCCTGCCCACTTGTGCAGCACCTATATATAGCTATGGAATACTTCCACTTCTCATCAGGTCAGTCTTCCTGTTATTGGGACAGCCCTGGCCCTTCTCAGCTGAAATGTTACTGAGATCGTACTGGCACATCAGAGAAAGACTAGTGCGACTTCTCAGTCTGTCTGTACTGATGTTACTAAATAGTACCGGTACTTCACACCTAGCCTGTACTTTTGGTACTGGAGTAATGCTACAGCATCCGCATTTCGAAGCTGGACTGTTGTGTTGCTACTGTTGCAGTGCTGGCACGGCTCAGCAGCTCTGCATTTTGATTTTGCCAGGACAATTTCAGCACTTTTGAAAGAAGCAGACACTTTGTTACTGTCCAAGCACTGCAACTGTCACTGCACACCAGGCGAGTCGAAGGGCTCCCTAAAGTGATGCTGTGATCCAGAAGAGGCTACCGATTTTCTTCTTGACAATGCCACCTACTGAGGGAATGAGGTGCCCTCAGATAGCTAGCTACAGGCCCATTATGAAAGCAGAAGACGGAGTTCGAATTACTGCTTCCTCTGCACTTGACCAACTATTGTTGTACTGGGGAATACGCTATTTCCCACAACCCTCTGCGGCTTAATTAGACTCAGCTGCAAGTGCTACCTAAAAATAAGAAATGTTCCTGTCGAAATAGGACTTTTTGAAACAAGGATGCATACACTTACAGAGCCGAGGGGTTGGGCCTCCGCCCCCCCCCCCCCCGATCACAGAGGCTATTGTTATGCCATTGCTACATTGCATAACCCACAATACCAAAGCAGAATAAACTGGCATTATGGAAGCACCGAGGGCGAGGGGAAGAGGAGCAGAGAAACTGCATATCCTGCCGGGTCTGGACAAAACTTGCTTGCTATTTGGTGTCCCAGACCGAGCAGCAGCAGTATTCGCCAGGCACCTCCAGGCTGGAGGATTCGATGCAGCAAGTGAGTAAACAAATACCTCACCTGCTCGCTGACCCCCTGCCTTTATTTGGCTCAGTGTTCAAAGCTGGGGAATTTCATGGGCACTTTTACAAAACTGCAGATTTTGTTATTTTTTTGGGCAAATCTCAATATCCTGGCGGGTCTGAAGAGTGAAGCACTTACATACTATTGTTGCGATCATATTTACATATTGTGAGAGATCCAATAAAGCGGAGACCCATAAGCGTTTAATCAAAAAACGTATTTGAAAACTATGCAATGACCTATGTACATGTTAAGCATAAAATAATATATATATTTTAACCAGATGTGATCTATACATTTCTTAAGCAGATCTAAAAAAGTCTATATATTTTTAAACCATAGGTGTCGAAAGTACTCCTTTTGGCATGGTTACCCCGCACTTTTTGCCTGACTCTGAATGCAGCTGTGACAGAATGTGTACTGAGTTCCTGTTAATCCGGTTCCCAGTGCATTTGGTCTTTCCCAAAACTGTAGCTATGTTTCGACAATTGGCACAACTCCGGCACGCATATAAGTCCCTTACAAAAGGTACCTGTGGGACCGAGGGCCTTGTGACCAGAGAGGGTCTCTAAGGGCTGCAGTATGTATTATGCCACCCTAAGAGACCCCTCACTAAACACATGCACATGGCCGCATGCGTGTTTCGGTGTAGCTAAAAGTGAAGAGCCACATCCCTGTCTGTCAGGCCTGCCAGCAGTGCAAGAGGCATAGGTTAGTCACCCCTAAGGCAGGGTGCACTATACCTCTTGTGAGGGCATAACTGCATGAGCAGATATGCCCCTATAATATCTATCAGTCCATTCTTAGACATTTTAAATAAGGATCCCAGTTTTCCTTTTTTTACTGATTTGTACTGGTTAATACAGACAGAAAATAATTTGTTTCCTGTCTGTATTTATTTTTAAAAGCAAATACAAAATAGTTTTCTTTTTGTGAGTGACTTTCAACACTGTCCTACATGAATTTCAGGGCCATCATTTGGGTAGAGAGACAACAGGGGTTAAAAAACAGGATGAGATTTACTTAAATGTAGGCATATGTTAACATGTATTTGTTTATATTGCTAATATTTACATGTGGGTGTAGTTTTCTGCTATATTGGCTGCTTAATTTGCTAAAACGCAGCAGGCATTAAAGTATGAGTGCATATTTATCAGTTAAATAAACGTGGAAACACACCAAGTTTAGACTCCATTTATTATTAAAACGCAAAATAAACATGGAAAAATTCCAATAAGATGGTCCAAAAATAAATCTGGATAAATACAGACGGTAATGTTGAAAAAATAAATACCATAAAACCAGGAGCCCTAATTATAAGTCCATAGTGAAGCCATGCTGAGTACATAGGCTGGGAGCTAGTCAATATGAGTTCCAGAGCTCCATGATGGCTTCACAGAATCCCAAGATTTTTGGTACCAAATGTCTCAGAGTAATGTGCCCCCACTGATGCCAGTGTTGGCTTCATTAATAAATGCACTCTGAGGTGGTGCCCCCTGAAAACCTACCAAATCACTAGTGTGTGTCTGACTGGTCTGCACCAGCCTGGCACCTCTAGACATGTTTTTGACCCCCTGAGATGAGAGCCTTTTGCTCTTGTGGGTGAGAAACAAAGCCTTCTCTGGGGGGAGATGCTTCACACCTTCCCCCAAGCATGAAGAGCATTAAAGGGTGGTGAGCCTCAAAGGCTTCCTGCTGTTTGTTACCTAGCCATGCGAGCCAGGGCCTCTCCAGCTAGTGGAGATGCCCGCCTTCCTGACCAAGCCCCACTTTTGGCGGCAAGGTCGGCGGTAAAATTAGTGTTAGGGAGAGATGTGTCCCCCCTTCACCCATGACCACCCGTAAGGTGTCTTGAGCTGAAGTGACCCATCCTTTGAAAATCCTCCATATTGCTTTGGAGGATATTAGCCAATAGGGGAATGCTCCCGCTCCAGAGGGAGTGGACATACAAAAGGTGTAATCATCCTAAAGGTAAGAAGCCCATTGGCTACTAGCTTTCAGCCCCTGTATCGTCTCTAAATTGAGTTTTTAGGGGCACACCTGAACCTTACTCCTCAGATTCCTAGTAGCCTACACGAGAAGGACCAAAGAGCCGTACCAGCATTGCAGACTCCAGATTACAACTGACGCCCCAGCCCTACTGGCCTTTCTGCAGCCCTCGAAGAACCCTGCTCCAAAAAGCGACTCATCCTGTGGGCTCAGCGACCTGCAAAACCTTGGGAGAACGGTCTGCCTTTTCCAAAGAACAAGAACTACAGAGGACAGTGGGCCTGTCCGCAAAGAAACCACCAAAAAGAACTCCAATGCCCTGCTAAACCTCACAACCAGACCTCCGGACTCACCTCTACACACATCCCATCGGTCCTGAGCTTTAGTTTACCCCAGAGTGACCTCTCCTGGACTCCATGACAAAGCTTGTAACCTCAACACGAAGGGTCCCCCGCCCGCGACTGGCTCCTGTAAGACTTTCCCCACGTCTAAAAACACCTCTGCACCCACAGCCCCCAGGCCTTGAGGAACTCAATTGACAATGTCCCCTGAGTTCTTCAGCTTCCCAGAGCCATTGTTTCCTTGGTCCAGCTTCCTGGTTTGAGCCTGCAGCTATTGTTTGAAATAGTCATTCTCCATTGATTTGTATTGGGTGCCCAACGCTGTGTTGTCACTCTGTACCCGGCTGCCTCCGTGCCGCTGTGGGTTTGTGTATAGTGCTTCCTTATAGCCCCCTCAGAGCTGATCGAAACCCCTGGAGATTGACCCCCAACTCCGATTTTACCGACCTTCAACCAGCACCTGTTTGAGCGCTCCCGTCTCCATTGATTAACATTGGGCCCCAGTAACTGAATTTGACCTCTGCACCCAGCCGCCCAAGTGCCACTGGTACTGCAGTCTATACTTACCTGACCCTTGCCCAGTGTTGGTCCTAAAACCCGAAGATTGGGATTGTAAGTTGTGTACTTAACTGTGAAATTGTATTATTGGTTTACTTCAATAGGTTAACGTTCAATTAATTTTATAAAAAATGCACTGTCTACTTTTTATACTGAAAAACTGTGATATTGAAAATTATATTTTTCTGCAGTAAAGTATCTTTGGTCCTAAGTGATAAATATACAAAAGTAATATTTTTACCAACAATTGGTCTTGAATTTAGTCCTAGAGTATGTGTAATCATTCCTTGCCTGAGTGTGCACAACTAATGCTTAACACAGCCCCCTGATAAGCCTAACTGCTCACTCGCACTACCACAAAGGAGAGCATTAGTGTTCTCTACTTAAACCTCTGTAAAGCCTCTGGGGATCCACTGGACTCTGTGCACACTATACCTTACTTTGTTACAGTATATACACAGCCAGCTTCCTACAACAGGTATTGTATATATTTGTTCCACGAAATGCACATATCTAAATACACAGGCATATGATGTACATTTGTGTTTGAGTATGGTGGTTATGTAGGAAGGAGCCAACTCTCGAGTAGGCTTCTGAAGAAAGATAGTGAACCATGGATCTTATGTTGGGGGTAATGAATTCCGTAGTTGGACTGCCTTGAACAGAGAAAGATGTACCATCCATGTTTATTTTTTTTTCTTGTATGGTGGGGTTTTGAGGCGCAGCGATAATCTGGAGCAGAGGTTTCTTTGCTGTATGTATTCAGGGATTTTGTTCCTGAGCAAAAGTGGTCCTGTTCCATGTATTGCTTTGTGGGGGATACAAAGCAGCTTGAAGGTGGATCTTCTGGCATCCTGTAACCAATGTAGGGCCCACACTGTAGGGGAGACGTGGGTTTGTGACTTTAAATGTATGAGTAGTCTGGCACCAGAGTTCTGAATGGAGTGGTTTACCCATAACCCCCCCCCCCCTCATTTAGACCCTCACGGGTGAGTAGTGCACTTATATTTCGCCTGGTTGATTGATCAATTTGAATTTGTTGTAATTTTTTCATAGTTGATAAAGATAATCCGTGGTAGAGGCCATTGGGATAATTAAGTTTAGACGGTACAAGAGATAATAGCTTGGACCTTCTGTGGAAATCCTAGGTGGAAGAAAATGTATTGCATGGTTTTCATAGTAATGAAGCTTGATCTTGCTAATTTGTCCACTTGGGCATTCATTGATAACTTTGAGTCCATTGTAATTTCTTCCGTAGATACTTTAGGAGGTGGTCCCAGATCGCCAGGCGCAGAGTGGGTCATCATTTTTCCAATTGCCACATGTGAGCATTTCTGTTTTGGAAGCTTTTGTGTGTCATCTGCATATGTACAGCATGTGAACTCAAATTGTTTATTCCCGTTAATGACTTCATGTAGATGTTGAAAAGCATGGGTGAGATGATAAGATTGAAGACCCCTACTTGTGTGAAGTACGGTTTGGATGAGAAAGGAGGAGCATGGATGACATTTGTCCTGTTTTGAAGGGAGGATGAAATCCTGTTGAGAGCAGTCCCCTCTATGCTTTCTTTGTCGATTCTTTGGAACAGAGCGTCCTAGTCCACTGTGTCAAAGGCAGCTGAAAGGTCCAAGAGGAGTAGTGCAGCCACCCTGTCCCCCGCCCTATTCCAATGTATTGTGATTTTAAGGTAATCCCAGTTGGCAATGAGGGCAGATTATGTGCCTCTTCCTGGACGGAATCCTGTTTTGAAGTCTGAAAGTATGGAGTTATCTTCACTGCATTGTGACATCTGGTCAAATGCTGCTCTTACGCAGTTTGCCCAGGAAAGGTCAGGTTTTTAATCTGTCTGTAGTTGTTGGGATCATGCAGCTGCAGGTTTGTTTTCTTAAATATTGGGCGCATGTATGGCTTTTTTTTTAAGTCTTATGGAAAGATTCCTTTAGTTTAACAATATTGGATTCTTCTTAATGGTGTGGCAGCCGAGTTAGTTAAAAGAACCGTCTTGGAGATTTGTGGTGGACAAAGGCCAGAAGGGCTGCCAGCTGGCCTGCTTGCTTTCACAAGATCCATAAATTCACTTTGTGATAGTGGTTTGACTGAAAGCAGAGGCTGGGTTAGCCTCCTCTTGGAGGGGATTGTTGGAAATGGGTTGGTGCTGGTGGTTTTCGATAGGAGTCCAACATGTCTGCTTTGACTGTGTAAAGATTTGTCAGTAAATTAGTGAGTAATTAATGAGTTCATTCTGTGCATTTAAGTTTACGAAAATCTGAGAATTTTATAAAATTCTTTATTTGCACATTTAGAATTTTGAATTCTGCTGAATAGTATCTATGTGTTAGCTCAGTAAAGTTTCCTCCTCCTGGTCAAATTCTCAGTCTGGAGGCAGTGAAGAATTCTAGCGATAACAGGCTACAGATTTACCAGTCCGGGTCTTGATGCACTGCATACCCAGTTTGAGGTGCTGTACCCCAGGACTGTACATTGGATACCACCAATCAGCTGTCATGTCATGTCATGACCTGAACATAGAGGTGATAGTCACCTACATTGGTAAGTGGTCCACTTTTGGTGAGCACCCCTTTCCAGCAGAGCCACTCAATCTTCTCTTGGATGCTTGTTAAAACGCATGTAGAGCATCTGCCAAGAAACTTGACATTAGTTTTCTGTCCGAATAATGATATTAAATGTGCATCATGACCCCCATCAGTCATCCGTCCTGTACCCACCGCCAACAGCCACCATCAGACGCCTCCGCTGGCACCCTTGAACCTGCCTGGCTGGGCTGCGTCCTCCGGTGCCGTTTGGGTCCCTGGCGGAGGACTGATACCGCCGCTGCAGCCCTTAACTCTCCGGGCCACACGCCCGACAAGATGGCGGCCCCCAGGTGAAGGTCGCAGCGGCCCCGTGCCGCGACCGGTGCTGCCTGCTCTCTGATTCATGGCCGTATTCCACCTCTGGCGGACCGAGCGGACAGCGGTGGCGGCTGGCCCGGCCGTCCACTGCACCCACCCCGGTAACGTCTCTGCCCTCCCTCTGAGGCGCGAGCAGCGTGGGGACGCCTGGGCCCCAGGGCTGCGCTGCCCGGACTCCGCTCTGCCCTCCTGCGCCTGGACTGGGCCCAACACCCCGGGGCATTGTGACTGGGACTCCCTCCACCTGAAACACTGCGGATCCCCCTGATCTCTCCCTTCTGGTCCTTGACCCTCTGTGTTTCTTCCACCCACGCTGGGAGAGGTCCCGGAGCTCGGCTGTGGGCCTCCGCCTGTGCTGCCCCGAGATCTGGACTCCTGGGCCCACCGTGAGATCGTGCGGCGACCCCCGGTGGACTGAGCGCCTGCAACTGCGGCGTTTCCCCTCCGACCGAGCCGCCTGGAGGAGCCATGGTTAGGGGGAAAAGCACACAGCCCTCGGTCCCCCCCTCCCAACTACGTATGGACCAATTCGCCAGGACGGACCATGGCCCCGGTACCGGTCCTCCTCCTCCCTCGGTGGCAGAGGGAGGAGACTTGTCAACAATCCTCCAGTCTATTCGCGCCTCCCAGACATCGGTGGAGACCAAGATCGTGGAGGTACAGGTTGACGTAGCCCTAATGCGGCAGGACCTCAGAAATGCCACGGCGCGCAACACTGAAGCCGAGTCCCACATATCCACGACGGAGGATGACCTGGCCACCCTCAAGACCCAAGTGGCCCGCCTTCAAACCCTGACGTCTGATCTCCATCATAGGGCGGAGGACGCGGAAAACCGGGCCCGGCAGAACAACCTACGCCTCCTTGGCTTTCCGGAGGGGGTGAAGAAGGGCTGACTTCTTGGAAAACTGGTTCCGCTCCTGGATGCCGGCAGAGAAACTTCCCCCCTGGTTCGCCATAGAGCGGGCCCATCGCTCCTTGGCGCCCAAACCCCCCCCCCCCTTGAGGCCCTGCCTGACCCTTCATCCTCCGCATCTTTAACTTCCGACGCCATCCTAGGTGCGGTCAGAGACCTGGGCCCCTTGAGATTCCATAACTCCACGATCATGGTCTTCCCGGACTACTCGCGAGAAGTCCAGTCCCAAAGGAAATCCTACGATGAAGTCAAACAAAACTTAGGGCGATGGGTCTGCGATACAGCCTCCTGTTCCCCGCACGGCTCAAGGTCCTCTTCCAGGACAAATCCTTCTTCTTTGATACCCCCAGGCCACCTGGACTTGGCTCACGAAGAGCGCCCTCTTCTGCCGGGGCGGATGCCCTCCCCTTTCCGAGGATCCGATGCCCGCCCTGCCCGTGAGGGGCCCAAACTGCAGCGGCGCCAGACCGGGTCCCGCAGACGGGGCCGCCGACGTCAGGATGCCTCTAGCTCGCCTGGGGGGACTGTGCGGCGACCATCTCCTCCTCCCCCGGACCGTGGTACCCCCTCAGTGGCAGGGCCCTTCGCTACGACCACCACGGCCGAGCCCTTGGTCTCGGGCATGGGCCTGCGTAAATCTAGATGGACTCTAATCTGTCCGGCAGCCCGGTGATCCGGGATTCTACACAGGAGGCAGAGGCTTGAACCTGGATTTGTGATGTCTCACTGCCCACGGTCGCCCTGTGCGGCCGGGATGCGGGGATCGCTCTCCCAGGTCTTACCTGACGCCCGGAGGGCGAGCGGCCTGGTGGGGGTCGCACCCGCAATCTGCAATGTGTCTAACTCACGCTCTTCTTCCCACCTGCTCTCCCCCTCACCTCCCTTCTTTTCCTTCCTTCTCCCTTCTCTTCCTATGCCTGTCTTTTATCTACCCTCCGCCTATATATCCTGCGGTTTTTGGTGATTATGCAGATAACTGTCAATGTACTAGGTTGGTTAATCGACCTTCAATGTTTATGGCTGTTGTTATTCATCCAACAATATGGAGGAGAGTCCTCCCTTGCTTGACACTGGACTAGTGCCACTGCTCCCAACTAATCGTTTCAGTTTAGTTTCCGTCCTCTACTGAGGGGTCTGTTTTGGGGTGTTGTACTTACGGGCGACAGATGTTTCCTGTTCTGAAGTGTAGGTTGGGGGGGGTCGGGAGGGGGGGGCCTTTGTCTCCCCTGTGGTTAATGGTTCTAGCCGCCTATGGGCTGTTTTTCAGGTTGGTGTTGTGCAGCCGCTCCTCGGCTTACATGGCTGCCGCTTACGAGCGGCTGGTAGCAGCTCTTCCTACTATTGTCCGAAGGTGGACACACTCTGTCCGATATACACTTACGGCACACCGATGCTCTGGTAACCTTGGGTCCCCCTTGGGCCATCACAGGAGCGGTCACTGGACTGCCGCCCCCCCTTTCCTCCTGCCTCACCGTTGCCCCGGACGCTTGGGCTCTGTAGACCTGTGCTGCGTACCCTGTTCCCTAGCCCCGGAGCGATGTGATGGGTCCTACCCCCGCGGCGCGCTCCCTCTGCGTGCCCCTGCGCTACCCCACCTCCCCCAATGGCGTACTCTCTAAATAGGCCCCTCCACGTTCTCTCCTGGAAGGTCAATGGTCTCCTCGACCGCATCAAGCGCACAGCGGTCCTCCGAGCGGCGCATCGCCTCTTACCGGATGTACTCCTTCTCCAGGAGACCCACCTCTTAGGCACCCAATGTCACTTCCTATCTCGGATTCGCGACAGTCTGGCACTCTGGCTTCCAGCGCGGGTCCCGGGGGACGGCGATTCTGCTTCGGAGGGGTCTCCCCTTCACCCTGACTGAAGCCTACACCGATCCGCAGGGGCGATATGTTGCGGTCTCTTGCGTGATGGAATGTTGCCCCCTGAACATCCTGAATGCCTATGTCCCACCCGCCCTCCTGCCCCCGACGCTGTGCTCCCTCATGCATATCCTCTCCGATTTCCCACCCGGCCTCACAATGGTTGGCGGCGATTTCAACGCTGTAATGCAGCCGGGCGGGACACGTCAGGTCCCCCTTCGGCGACCCGCTCCTCATCTGCGGTGGCCCTTTCGAGTTGGGCATCTTCCCTAGGGCTCTGCGATGCCTGGCGGGTATGGAACCCTCGTAAGACACAATATTTCCATACCTCGGCCTCCCACCACAACCACTCCCACATAGACCTTTTCCTGCTCCCAGCCACGGACTGCCAATTGATCTCCGGAGTGACTATCTTGCCAAGAGGGCTGTCAGACCACTCCCCGGTCTCCCTTCGCATGGGTTCTACCCCGGGGGGACCGCGTGTGGTGTGGTGCCTCAATGCCTGGTTCCTGCAGGATCAGGCTCTGGTGGAGGAACTGGGGCAGGAACTTGCCCATTATTTTGCCACCAACGAGGGTTCCGTCCCGTCGCCGGGGACCCTATGGGAGGCCGGCAAGGCTGTGATCTGTGGAGTGGCAAGGGGAATGGTACATGCCAAGCGAGCGGATCGGCTGACCCGGCTTGCGGACTTGGAGTCCCGAGCAGCCGACTCGAGGCTGAACTAGCTGCGAGCGGTCGAGAGGATCCCACCCGACAGTTAGCATTGATCCGGGAGGATGTTCGCCAGGTCTCGCTCGACTCGGCCCAGCAGCTGTGGCGCTCGTCGGTAGCGCGGATCTATGACTGGGGTGATAACAATGGTAAACTCCTTCATGACCTGGTGTCCTACCCTAAGATCCACCACGTCATTCCGGAGATCCGTGCACCGGATGGCACCCTCCGAATGACTTCCGGGGCCATTGCAGGAACCTTCGCCGACTTTTACACTCACCTTTACGCAGCGCGCCCTCTGGAGGGGCTTTTAACCACCCTCCTGGCCGGAGCTGGTGTACGCTTGTCCTCCCTTGCTCCGGAGGATGCAGAATCCTTGGAGCGGCCCTTCTCGCAGGAGAAAGTCTTGGAGGCCATCCCTCTTCTGAACCGGGGCAAAACGCCGGGCCCGGACGGATTCCCTCAGGAGTTCTACGCAGCCTTCAGGGATACTCTGGCCCCGCAGCTGCTGCATCTCTTCCACCATGTGATAGAGAAGGGCGCCTTCCCCCCCGAGTCGGACTTGGCCACGATTGTGGTCATTCCTAAGACCCGTCCGCCCTCGGTGGACTGTGCGGACTGTGCGGACTTCCGCTCTATCTCACTCATCAATACCGAAATCGAGCTCTTCGCCACAATACTGGCCCAGAGACTTAAGCCCTTCCTACAGAACCTGGTCCTCCCGGACCAATGTGGCTTCATGCCGGCCAGAGGTACCCGTCACTGTACCCGCCGCCTTCATCTGGCCTTGGCCCATCGTTTCCGTCTGTCTCCCTATCTAGCCCTCCTCTTTCTGGACTTCGAGAAAGCTTTTGATACGGTGGGCTGGGAGTACCTACAGGACGTGCTGAGGGAAATGGGTTTCGGCCCGCGGTTCCGCAGCTATATTGGGGTCCTCTATGCGAACCCCAGGGCCCGAGTACTGGTCAACGGGTCGCTTTCACAGGCATTCCTGATTCGTAGAGGGACGCACCAGGGGTGTGCCCTATCTCCACTCCTATTTGCGCTAGCGATGGAGCCCCTGGCGACGCTCATCCGGCAGGCTCGCCTCATCCAGGGGTGGGCCTGGAAGGAGAGTCACATAGAAAAGATCGCCGTCTACGCCGACGATGTGCTCCTGTACCTGGCAGACCCGGCGACCCCGGGTCCCAGATGTCTGAAACTCCTCCGGGACTTCGAGCGTGTCTCAAGCCTTCGGCTTAATGCGGCCAAGTCCACCCTGGTCCCATTGCACCCCTACCGGGAATGTTTCGACTGGCAGTCGTCTATCCCTCTTCGTCACAACTCTGTCATATATCTAGGGATATGGGTGACTCTCCTCCCGGAGTTGGAATGGGCACTGAACATCGCACCCCTGGTGACCCGTATAAGATCGGACTTGAAGAAATATTACTCCCTTCCCCTTAATCCCCTGGGGCGGAGCGTACTGTTCAAAATGATGATTCTTCCCCGTTTCCTTTACACCCTACAGAACACCTCCATTCCGCTTCCCCGGGCCTGGTTTCGGGAGCTGGATGGAACCCTATCCAGGTTCCTCTGGGGCGGAGGTCGACTGCGGATATCCCTTGCGACAGAGGCCTAGGGGTGACTCATCTCTACCTCTACTATCTCGCCACCAAACTGATAGTTGTCCACAACTGGTATGCGGGCGGCTGGTCCGACCCGGCATATCGGGTGGAATTGGCAAAGACTGACTTCCCTCAGATCCAGGCCCTCCTCTACGGCTGCCCGATTCTGCAAACCTTGGCCCCCATTACCAGAGCGGTCTTGCTGGCCTGGCGTACTTCCCTACGCCACACGGGATGGGACCGCAAACTTACCCGCCAGACGCCACTCTGGCACTGGAACTGGCTCCGAGAGGTATCATCCCTGGACGGGTTCCGACTTTGGGATCTCATTGGGGTATAGGTGCTCGGGGATGGATGGGTGGGGGACCACATTCGAGCCTTTGCCGACCTAAGCAGCGTCACGCCCTTCCTCACGCCCAACACTTCCGCTACCTCCAGCTGCGTCACGCCCTCCATGCGCATCTCCCTGCGCCAACTACCCTCCCAGAATTTAGCCCACTAGAGGCCCAGGTAATGATGGGAGACATGGGGAGGGGGGACTGTCCCGAATCTACTGCGCCCTAGTCAATAACAGCCCTGCGTCCCTTGACCACTTGCGGGCCTGATGGGAGGGGTGGGTGGGACCCCTGGAAGAGGCCGACTGGAGGGACGCCTTGATGGCCCCACGCACTCTGACCACGTCCTCCAAGTTGCGTCTGGTACAGATATACTACCTGCACACGTCCTACCTCACCCCGGAGAGGCTCTTTCGAGCCCGTTTGAGAGCCTCCCCAGACTGCCCTAGATGTGGACTGTCTCCGGACGATTTTTTACACATGGTTGCTCCTGGGGATATTTGATGGCCTAGATGGCAATAGATCGGACAAACGCCTGCTGGGGACGGCGGTGACCGTGGCTAAGCGGGACATCGCACGTCACTGGCTGCGAGACTCGGCTCCCGCGGTGAAGGGCTGGAGGAGAGGGGTGGACTGGTGCGGGACCCAAGAGGGGGCCCTTTGCGAATCCCGGGATTCGCCAGAACAATTCTCCAAAATTTGGGGGAAATGGTACAATCTGCTGCCACCGTGAACCGTGGGTATTTGCTTTGTCTCTTCCTCAATCCAAGTGTATGTGCTATCGGACCGGATTAATTTCTACTCTTTTATGTATGCTGCTTTTTTTCTCCAACTGTACCTATTAATTGCTGAGCTTCTGCCAATGAATTTCCTTGTTGTGTTAAAAATGCCAATAAAGTTGATTATCAAAAAAAAAACTATCAGAAACCAGCAACTTTTGACTCTCCATGGAAAGTTGACTTGGAGTGAAGTGTCTTGCAATCAACAGTATGCAAACCGCAGGAAACTGTGCTGAAGCCTAAACCGCATTGGTTTTAAGGCATTGCTTGGGAAATTAAAGTGGCCCCCCACATCACTAGGAGCAAAGCATAGACCACACTTAGTATTGTTTGCGATTTTACTGCTAACTACATTAGATATAGAAAAAGGTAAAAAAAGTTTTATATTTTACTTGCATACGCTGTTGAGTATGAGTAGTTACTACAAAATTTCCTTGGCTTATCTAAAAAATAAAATTAAAAAAAAGGTTTTAAAAGATAAAGCCGGTAGGCCAGCAGTCTTTGCTAAAGGTTTTTTTGCCATGTTGTACAGCATCTTGGCTGCTGTGCAGCAAGGATTTGCAAAAAAAAAAAGCAATGACGCAGTGGTTGCATCATTTTGTAGGCAAGCTCATGAGTTCAACATGCCTGCATGCGCCTGAAAAAAAAGGAAACTTTGTTATTTACTGATCTGTAAATCTAAAAAATGGAGCTCAAATGAACTTTGTAAGCAATAAATAAATATATATTTTTTAAAAATTAGCGTGTTAATGAGGTGGTGGGTTGGGGAGAAGAAACAAGAGAGCAAAAAAGAGCAAAATGGTGCACTGGGGTGAAATCACACGGGCGACGGAGATGAGCACAAGGTCAAGTGAGGGAGAGAAGTATATGGGCAGAGATGGGGGAGGGAGCACACAAGGGAGCCGGCTGGAAAACACATGCATTATCATGCAATGCATAAACAAAAATAAAAAAAATAGTATTCTAAAAGCGAGCAGAGGAAGCAAAGAAGCCAGCCAATCAAAGACATGGTTAGAGAGGCAATGCTCCATGAGAGGGGCGAACACGATTGAGTAAACCATCATATAAATAGAAGCCAAATGAAGGTGACAGGAAAGTCAACCAGTTGTAATCAGTAGGTGTGCTCCAAGCCCTTGTATGTTCTTGATGAGCCCACAATGTGTTTTGAAACCAGGCAGTGGTTCATTCTTACTAGACCACCTCCATTACACACACCGTTTCGCTCTTTCTCCCCCCAGAGAAATTCATGGAAGATATATGTAAATGATATGCCAAGCAATTAATGAAATTACCCCGGTGGCTTTTCTTGCATATGACTCACTGTTTACTGAATCACTCCTGGGACTTTGTTTTGTAAGACGGTTTCTTCTTGTGCGTCACTTCTTCTGCTCTGAGATTTAGGATCCCAACGTTCTGTCACGTGTGTAAGAAACTCCACTACGACTGATTTGCAGATCAAGCCTAGCAGAGGCACACTGAGACTACTAGTTTGTCGTTTACTTTTATACCTTTGTGATTGCAAGCCCCTCCTACTCAAAGCTAATGGCTGGTTAAAAATATACATGTATATCTATACTACTATTACAAAGGAAGAACTTTGAACCTTTGAGGCGGGTAAACTCGGGAACCACAGCGCCAATCCACACACCCGATACATCGTTGAAATTGTCAGGGTGTGCAGATGGACATAGGCTATATAAAATTAAAAAATATACGTTATTAAAAAAATTACGAGAAAAAAAAGTAGTCCCATGGAAGTAGCGCCGGCCGCGACGTGCGTGCTGACATCAGGAGCGCGGGGAGGAGCGACATCCAGGAGCGCGAGGAGGAGCGGCGGACATGAGGGTGGAGAGGAGCGGTGGACAGGCTGGGAGGAGCGGCGGACAGTCGGGGAGGAGAGGGGAAGAGCGGCGAGGAGCGGCGGACCGGTGAACTCAGGAGCGCAGGGAGGTGCAGCGGATGAGGTAAGGCTCCGGGGACCCACAGACAATGTCGGGGCGGGCGGGGGCCCTGAAGCCAAGGTCGGGACGGGCTGCTACTCCGGGGGACCCACGGACAATGTCGGGGAGGGCGGGGGCCGGGAAGGGCGGGGCCCTGAAGCCTGATTGCTCCCGGACAAGGCCGGGAAGGGCTGCTAATATATTCATATTCATTGTGAAGGTCTCCTTTGGGCGTAGTTGAAGGCACCGCGTAGTTAGGTTTAGGCTCCCTATTTTTAAGGTAATCACTGCAGTCTGTGATCACATCTCCTGCCTTGGAAGTTCTGTCGTGGAGCCAGCCCCCTAAAATTGCGTTTATGCTAATGTCATTGTAAGAAGGAAAATGCTATGTGTGAAACTGTCAGGCCCAGAAGACATGAGCTGGGTCAGCTGTAAATACAATATACTGCTGCATTACAGATGTTAGACTGCCTGTCTGGTGCTAATTTGCACCGAATGCTGTACAGCATCATCTGCATCATTTTAAAAACTGTAATGGTATTCTGTTCTCTTGCTCCATCTTTTTGCAGCCCTCTGTGCTGTTTTGTGCCAGAAAACTCAACGGTACAACTGCCTCCACATGGGCGGTACACCAAGGCTTTAGCAACAGCAGAGAAAAAATGTTCTGCAAAATAGCATATTTACGACATGGAACATGTGCAGATTAGCACCACCTGGACCGTTTATTTAATGAGTTCCTAAAATCCCTGGTTTAGGATTCCAAGCTAAAGTTTGATGCTGTTCCAGGCCTTGTCATAGTCTGGCTGTCTCCTAGCACAGGCACTCGTGTCTGAGCCAGGACACCCCTTTGCAAGTACACATCGAAAAATGTATCCCGGCCAAGATGCGTTAAAGCAGACGAGCAGAGGGAGAATGCCATGTGACTTGTCCTACGAAACAGGCTGTAAATACTGTGTGCTCCGGAAACAAGTCTTCCCAAAACCTTGTCACCTGACACTCGTCAATACCTGTAAAACTAGACAAGCGCCCGAGTCCTCCCTGGGCGTGTTAGAAAGCCGCCGGGTTGCCTGGTCCTTCACCTCACACCCACTAGTATGCAACTTACTTAGTCACACCCTGCCACGAGATATTTCTGCGGCACATTGTTGCCTCAAAAAGAGGCCACGTGTAAACTTATTTCCCCTCAAGCCTCATATGAACATGTGTTGTGCACATGCACTGGTCCGACATATCTGTAAGATGTTTGGAAGCCTGTCAGGAATGGGGATGAAGAGTGCGTCACCAGGGACGCCATGTTGGAGCGGTACTTGCCAACTAAAGGCCGGGGGAAGGAAACGGACCGCCGCTTCCCTTGGCGATGACCAGCGCTCGGATATGCCTTAAATTGATGAGCTCTCCGAAAGCACAGCTGCCGGGAAGGTAGCCTGAGCCTGCTTCATCAAGAGAGGAAGGAGATATTTAGACGTGTGTGTCCTGTGTGGTGATTTAAGTTCCCAGACGCAGCCATCAATCATAAATGTTTCCAAACGAATGTAAACACCATGAAAAGGAAATCTCAGGCCGCCCTGCATTTTTTCATGAAATATTTGCAGTTTAAGGACCCATCGCCCCAACGATATATTTTTTATTCCGATAGAAGTATCCGTACAGTGCTGGAGAAAGGCCCTTCAAATTTGTTCACGTTATTAGCATGTGCTGCACTTGACACTGCACTTGCACTCTGAGACGCCGCACAAAGTTTCTCGTAGCATGTGCACAGCATTGGAAGCGGTGATAAGGGTCTGTAAGTTAGAGAAATTCCACAATGCTTGGACCGTCGTCCTCCAGCAGAGTTAGTGAATGGAAAATAAGTATTACCGTGTATAATTTTTTGCACACCGCAAGACTTTTCATATATTAATGTTATTTCAGAAAGTCTGGGTACATCTAACCTAGTGCAGTACGTACAGTCGGGGCTTTAAGTGGAAGGAAAAACTGGGGGTTCTCTCAAAGGAGTGTGGCTGATGTAATTAAGGGCATGGCTTAAAGACTCTTAAGCTGAACATCTGTGCTTAGCATAGTGTGCCGCCCGACTGTTATTTCGCTGCTTCTGTCATTGCATCCAGGTATATAATACAACAAGTAACATTATACCTACAACAAGACAGGACTATTGGCTTTGTCAGTGGTTGTTAGTTGCATAAAATATATAAGCAACAGTTATGGCTTAGTTTTATAGCATATTGAAAATGCTTCAGTTCCTAAATGATGACACTATGAAAGAACTATAAGGAGTATCTTTGAAGTTGCATCAAAGGCAGCGAAGGGTGGTACAGCTGCAGAGTTAACATTTATTTTTTTGTTATCCTGAGGGTGAGGGTGAGAAGGGAGAGCTACCGTTTAGGTCAAACATTGCCCAAGACCTTTTGTTTTTACTACATTTTTATGTATAATATACTAACCTATAGGAATGTTCAGCCACGCCTCATCATTCATTGGTCTGTGTTGTGTCATTCATATTTTTCTTTCACCCGCAACAGGTTTGCTCGATGGGTTAATCCCCTTCATTGCCTAAACACTGAGTGGCAGCATTCTGCTCGTTCACATAGAGCACATCCCACAAAGTAGTTCTGTTCACTACCAGGCCCTGCTATAAAAAAGTGTGCCTCTTTGGTTTTAGCCAGTGTATATTTTTTACATTGGCAAGGGCCTGGCTGCTAAACAAACATTCGGTTTTACAAAAACGATGCCAAAAGAAGCATTGATAAAGTCTAGAGACTGGCAGCCAACAACAGACCCATTGGCTCTGTCTTTGTTATATTTTGCTTGCGATAACGTCTCGGGTATGCTTGATGCAGGTTGAAAACCTATTACACATACATGTCTTAACCCCTTCGATGCTGATGACGAGCTCAGCTCGTCATCAGCCACGGTGGTCGTGTGCTGATGACGAGCTGAGCTCGTCATGAATATATGGCATCAAGAATTTTCCAGCACAGGGGAAAAATAACCACAGCAGCCAAGGTGTTAAAGGGGTTTTCCATGTTACAAATAAACTTGGAGGTTTCGAACCGCTTGCATTCATATGCGGGTGAAAATGCTGTAGGGCTTACTTACAGGAACCATACCTTTTCCAATATTGGATGCGAGTAGTTCACCAGTCCTGTTTTCATCATTTTTTGAAACAATTTATTTGGCTCTAATACTTGTCATATGTTTGTAATTAATACACCTAAACTCTGTATCTCAATTGGAATTAATCAATACTGATTTAATCACTGTAATTTAATGAGGGCAACCTGTTTCAGTAGTTGCGTTCCGTTTTTATGCCTGACAAGAGAGCGCTTTAGCTTTCTCGCACAGCACTGACTTTTGGTTGTGGAAACATTCCATTCCAGGCACCAGGCACCTGGCATCTTGGATCCAGGCACCGAGAGCTTTAGCAATGTGATGACCTTTTTGTGGGTTGTCATTGTGCCTGACCCCCAACATAGCCAGGGTGACTGTCACTACTGGCATCTAAAAGTACTGTTTTTCACATCACCACCTCCCACCAGAGAACTAGGATTCCCTGCATTACGACCTCCCAATAGTAAATAACTACCACAAACCAGATTATCATCCGTGTATGACACTATACAACCACTGCACCATACTTACTACTACAACATGATCGCACCATCATCACTCTCTTACCCATTACAGCACCCGTAACAATCTCAGCACCAAGATCAACCCTCAGGACTTCACTGCCTTTTTCCAGATTTGAAGTGCCATCCTTAATATTGTGCTACACAAAAACACCCCCACAAAACTACCCTCTAGAACCAAACGAGTCTCCCCAGTACTACCCCACCAGTACATCTATTCCACCAGCAACCACAGCACTGCGTGTCCCCTTCACCTCTGTATTGCCACCCACCTCTTTTGCACTGCTACCCCCCATCACCCATGTACTAGTATCTTCACACACAGCCTACCCTCCAAGAAAGTATTGCCATCGTTATTTTTCCACAGCACATCACTACCCCTACAGCACAGCACAGCACAGCACAACTTTTCACTAGTGCACTACAACTCCACAACGCTATTTCAGCCTCGGAGCACCACACTCGAAGACACATCATCAAGATACAGCTGCTCTGCACTTCACTGCTAAAAGACTGTCAAAGCTCGACACCACATTAATAATCCCACCATCAGATTTCCACCTCCCTGCACCGTGTTTCAACCTCCAAACAACCCCACAGCACTCTACCATTGACCTGCACTGCCACTTCACACTTCAATCCGCAGTCACAATTTTACCATCCCTCACCAGTGCACCACGGCCCATCACTGATAGGTCACAACACTCCCACCTTGCAGCATTGTCCTAGCACCCTAATGCAACAACTGCGCTGCCTCCAAATATAGAAAAAATACAAATGCAATACAAACAGCGCGTCATTACAAAAGTCTGGACTTATTGGCTTTGTTTTGTCTTTTGAAATATCACTTACAATCTTAGTGGCCCTGTACAGTTTGAGAAGAATTGGTGCATGTTTGGCTCCATAATCAATGTGGCTCTGACTTTGGTTGTTCGTGGTCTGATCGTGTGGACTCTGCTGCTTCTTTCCCATGGGTTTGTCTCTACTTCCCTGCTGGAAAGTTTTACATCAACCATCACACCAATGTCAAGGTACACCTCTCCTCCAATTTGCCACCATGGCAGACCCCATCTCAGCTTTTACCTTAAGCACGCCACGAAGAACATCAAAACCATATGTGCGTCTCTTCTTCCCGGATTAGGCTATTTATAGGTTTGGCTTAGAGACGGCTTGAAGAGTTTTTTCACGCCCCCCCCCCCAAAAAAAATCGCAATAAAAGTGCATGCGTGTATGTAAATAGATGCTCTTAATCCACCAGCTGGCGCCTGCTCAATGTTCGTTCACATTGTGTGTGCCTGCCACAGCGGCAGTGGTTTAGCCCACTTCAGCCGCCGGCTGAATTCACTGTGAGGGATCGCATTTGGTTCTTGCACGTGTTCAGATTCACCTAAAAAGTACTCCACTCCAGTGCCAAGAATTGTAGGCCAATCTTTTTTTTTTTCTTTTGATATTTATTTAATACATTTTTGCGATGGGTCATTTTTGCAATTTGTTTGCAAATGTACCACACTAGTTTTTGTTAGTGCAGTTTTGGTCATTCTTAAAAATCACAGGCTTTCCAAGGTCCTAGCTATTGGCTTTGCCAATGTTTATTTATTTCGGTTCAGGAACTACAAAGCGTTTCTCCCCAAAACGTGCTTTGAACTTTCTCCTCCCCTTTTGACCCTTGTTGAACCGACCGCGTGTCTTAGCTGTCTAAATTAAATGTACAGATTTTCAGCCTCCGTCCATCCCCACAGCTGGCATGTGCACTTCTTAACCCCCAGTGACCTTAAGATTCTGTGCCCCTAGCGCACACATTTAACGTGGTCATGTGACGCAAGTCCATTCTCTTGTGACTTTCCCTCTCTGGAAAAGATTTGATGGATGGGTGTGGTAGGCTGATTTTGTATTTTAATATATTACACATGACTCACTTTGAGGACACGCAGTTTCTTTCTGTATGGCACGACCCCTGACTTCAACATCCCCCATCTCTGTTGAATTAGTTACACAGTAAAAATAAGTTTCCCCTTGGGAAAGGCAACACCACAAAAACATACACAGTTCGATCTAACACCCGACCTGGGCTCACCACATCAATATTGTGTAATCCATATAAGCGCACAATCAAATGTATGATGCTGGGAAAGACACAACAAGACGCCACTAATGGTCTATTCTCTGTTACTGTTCTGTATCAACATTATACACAATACTCGGACTAGAATGTATTTGCCATTGTTTCAGATATGTTAAAGATTCAGTCTCTTTTTTTTTTTTTTACCTCGTCGATGCATTTCGGTGGTTTTCTGTGGTTTGTACCACCTTTTTCAAGACAACAAAGAAATTCTCCCACGGAAAATACAGAATACAGACTGACTCGTTTATATTGTATCAATTGATGTATATGTATTATTTTCTAGTGCATGATTATTAATAAAATCAAAGAAGAGCTCTAACAGATTATACGGTCACCTAGTGTCTTCACCTATACTGAAGTGGTCCTGAGATTGGAATACACAATATTGTTGTAGTGAGCCCAGGTTTAGTGTTGGATTGAATGGTGTATGTTTTTGTGGTATTGGCTTTCCCAAGGGGAAACCTCATTTTTTTTACTGTTTAAAAGGGTGCCTTGTCCCCTTGCAGTGTGGGGCCCTCTCTCTAATTTGGTTTGAATTAGTTACACCACAGACAAACTGCAATTTCTGGTAAATTTGTCATCATCCTTCATCCTTAAGCCTTCATGGGCATGTAGTCCCAAAAGGTTGGTGGGTCGGAGAGCCAGAAATTATTTTTTAAGAATTCAGTTGATTGACCCCAAAGGACCAAATTTGTACCGCATCCACTGAGTAGTCTCTGATGCACTGCTCCTCTCGCCACACCATTTCTTATGCCCTGTTGGCTGTCTTTGATCACAGGGCACTGAGGACTGCTTTCTGCTAGTTTGTAGCATACTTTATTTTTGCTTTTGTTGTGCATTGGTGTCTTTCTAAATATGACAGCAATATCTGTTTGAGTCAGTGCTTTGAAGTATAGTGCCAACCAAGACTGCTTTCACAGATTGCACCTGTTTTCTTAAATTGCTTGCCTTGACATGGGAAATCCATGCAAGCAGAAGCTAAATTAATCTGGAATTGTGACGTAATTGACGATAGGCCGCCTTTAAAATACCTTGGAACTTCAGCTCACGTTAAAGGTGGCTTGGCCCATAAAACCAACGTTGAGAAATGCTGATTCGTTTTATTATTTCATTTAGACATTTTATAACATAAGTGTTATAGGCAGTGGAGCACTGTACAAAACTCAACAGCCTAGCGGCGCCACTTTGGAAGATATGCAGCACTTCTTGATGATGAATATTAGGTGGGGGACAAGGGAACTTGTTGCGTTGCATGCAAAAGTACAAGGCATCCTTGCTCGTGCATGCATCTTGATGTCATACCCTCTTCAGTCTCTGTCCATTAGTCTGAGGATAGGTTGTTGTTTCCCAACAGGGGCTCTCCCCTCTTCTATCTCAGTCTGTCTAATTCGTCCAAGTGGGACCTTCCATGTCTGGCGCCTCCCTTGGTCTAATGCAGGGATCCGCGCATTGATGCTCCTTCCCAGGTGATTCAGCACCTTCATGGTGTAGCTGCAGAGGGGACTGTCAGGGCGGATGATGTAAATCCGCCTCTATGACAACAAGAGTCCATTCTGACAACAGCTGTCATGTGCCATTAGCGCATGGATATGTGCACTCGTTTCCTGTGATTAAACTCTTCAGGCACCAGTGATTCCTGTTGTTTCCTGCAGTCCGCCCCAGCCCCCCTTAGATACATTTGTCATAACAGTGAGGAGATTAGAATTAACTTTTAAAGCTTGCCTAAAGCTCACATTAATGAAATGTGCAAGTCCTTTACTTCCGTGTACGGGCGCTCTTACTGCGGGTTGAACCGCGCACCGCTATGTATGTAATATGGTGGTTTACTTGCTTTTTTCTTGCCCCTTTAACTCTATGCTGCAGAATGCTACTTGTTTTTCACTTCTTTGCACAACTTCCGCTTTGCTCTACCTCATTTTCCCTGTTTTTCGCTGGTTACCTTTTCACCCTTAGAACTTATTTAATTTTCTTAGTACCTTTTTAAGGCACTTGCCCTCGGTTAATGGTGATCTGTCGGAAAACGTTTATAATATCTGATAGGTATATGGAGTGAGATGTGCTTCAACAGAAGACACTACTGAACAGGAATTACTCCCTGTTCTTCGATATTTAGGTGCACTGCTACTCTGGTTAAGGGATTCTTACGTTATTCACAATTCTGCCTGAACAAGAGCTTTGCCTTGATTACACGGGTGCAGTACTTTTTTACAGGATCCGCATAGAGCATGGTCTTAACCACCTTTCTAATATATAGGCCTCACTATTGCATCCCTGTGTTAAGATGCCACACTTCTTTAAATAGGGTGTGTTTGCTCAGTTGGATAAATTCAGTATATTTGTTTTTATGGTTAATATGGCTAGTCCAAATAAACATAAAGAATGAAATGAATTAATGAATGATGACTCTGTTTACTTTCAAAGAACAACCACGTTTATGCACAGCAGTTACATGCTTGGGAACAAACTGCAAATAGCTACGTGTGACAAGCCAGAGTGAACATTTTCAGGTGAAGCTTCTGTTTTGACATTTTAAGTTAAAGATCCTAAGACTCCAGGTTGGGGAAATTTTCCTTCACACCCAATGGTACCTCCTCCATACCACTCATTGCCAGTTTTTCAGGGGAAAAAAGTGGGAAAGTTGCATAGTAACCCTTATTGGTCCACGCTGAGCAAGTGTGTGGTACGAAAACCTCTCACTGATGTCCAGTAAAAAGCCCTGCAAGTTAGTCTCCCACAAGGAACCAGCTGCTGAAGCATGGGACCATCCATCAGTTGTCTTGTGAGCTCGTAAATTTTCAATAGGCACCAACCAGACCTATATCGATTACGAAGTTATCAAGAATATTCCTCCTACACAATTAAATATCTGAGTGGTTATCCTAAATGCTGGAAGGTAGCACAGAACATTAAGGGTTGAATTTGGTATAAATAATGGCCTACCATGAAGCTAGCCTGACTTGACGGTTAATCTTTGTATTTTTGTTCTCAGATAAGAAGACTTCTCTGTAATAGTCCTCATGGGTGGCAAAAAACAGCTTGACTACTAGGAGCACAGTATAGTGCATTCATGTCAAACTTTGGAATTTGTCCTTAAAAGAGATTCTCCCCCCCCCCCCCCCCCCTCCCACTAGGATGGTCCCAGAGAAGCGCCTGCAGCAGCTAGAGATAGAGGTACTTATTGAGCAGCGAATGAGCTTGCTAGAAAGTCCATAGGCACTAGAGAAATCAGGGAAAGAGGGAACTCAAGCTGCTTTCTCGTTAAAAAAACAAAAAACTTACAGGAGGATGAAGGTCAGATCTAAACCTAAGAGTTCTCATTAAAAACCTCAAAATCAGGCTCTACAGCGGGTTACACTTTATTTCTAATGGGAGGCTTATCGGCTGCAGTAGATCTTGAGCAGGAATGCTCACCTTAGGTATAGGAATGTTTGATTCATGTCAGACTTTTAGGCTGTCCCTATGAGAGAGCTTGCATGGAATTAAAGCGGAACTCTGCAAATAAGTAAAATGATTGGTACTTGTATCCTGCCAACACCGATGCTATTATACCTGGATTTGTGCAGGCACCCCATCCATACAATATCGGTCTAGTGATGGCGCCAGTCGTCTTGGAGAGGTTATTAATAGCCCAGAGCTGATTGGTAAAAGAGCGCCCAACTGTTAGAGAGTGGTGGTATCAGTTTTGTGGTATCTGAAACCTCGATATGGGGATCCTGAGGTTCTGCGAGCAAAGGAGGAAGCGGAGGCATACCTGAGAACCACTGGAGAAACTTCTGCTACCCTTGGGGATGTTTTGATAGCATCGGTGGTGGGTCAAGAATCCGATGAGATAATAAAATGGTATGGCTACTTAGTGCCTTTTGTCTAGGTCATTTTTATGCAGTACGTAATGAATTTTGTTCAATAGTATAAATTTTAAGGTGTGAATACATTCCCTGGTAAATTTTTTTTTTTTTTTTAAGGAAATACATCATAACTCTTTCACATAGTCGGGGGTTATACTATACATTTGTCATAAATCGTAGTCCTCCTGGCCCGACGTTAGACAGCTGTTGCCGAGAGGATCTGTAGCTCCTATCACGATCCAACAAAAACACACCAAAAAACATTTCACGATGCATGGCCGACAGTATCTGACATTTGGCCTGAAATCTACCCACCGAGAGTTTTGATAAATTGCATGGCTCTGACGGTGCCCACCTCCACACCCTGGGTTGCAACTAGTGTATCGCTACTTGAAGGACTGGTTATTGAAAGCCTTGCTCATTCATCAGTCAGTGGGGCCGACTACAGACCGCCTCACCTGTCTACACACCCAAGCCGTTTATTAATTTAAGGACTTCCCCTGCTAGCACCAAGTGAATGTATGGACGATACCACGACTGAAAACAGAAGTTACAGATACGTAACCTGTTCACCTCTTTTGCCTTATGTGAGGAACCGATTAAATGTGTTCAGTACCTGTTAATAATAAAGCAGGCTAGGCCTATGGCTGTTGCAACACTGAACCACTGAACCTTTCATTAGCTCCAGGAGTTAACATTCAAAGGCTGAGTTCCAGGCAGGCGATAAAAGCGTTTGATGTTGATTTATAGCACCTACCTTGCTAATAGTACAAAGGGAACCAGCACCTCCACTTGCTCTTCAAAGGGTTGTTTTGTGGAACATCATCTGTTTTTAATCTCTTGGAGAGAATGAGCCAGAGAAGCTGTTTTAGTTGTCTAGGAACTGATAATGTTTTACGGGGGCTTGCTGTGGGCCTTGCCTGCCACGTGCAAAAGGCACCCTGAGGTGACGTCCACGTGGCTAGTGTTTCCGGGAGAGCCGAGATTTCCCCAAAAATGTCTTCATTTTCTGTCTCCTGATATTTTTTTTTGTTTAATGCTGGAATGACATTTTCGAATTTAAAGATCGGCAAAAAAATACAATGTGACAAAGTAAGCGTAGGCTAATCTGCCCTTCCCAGTTTCCTGTCTGTTTTTATGCAAAAGGGATATGGTCTCTGGAGTCACCCATTCATTCTTAGACGAAATTGACTATTTTTGTTTTATCCACTACCGTTTTTAGGTCTCGGAACTGCGAACAGATTGCGAAGCAATCTGTCGTTCCGAGACTCTTTTGCAATCATTCTTGCTTTCAAGGAGTCAAGGGAGACAGGAGACAAGTGAGGTGCACGCGCAACCTTGGAACTGGGATCAGGTCGCGCGCGCTTCCTGTCTCCCATGGCTCCTTGGAAGCAGACTCACACGCACGCACACACATACAGACCCCCCCCCTCGCCGCACATACACACACTCAACACGCACACATACAGAACATTTCACACAGAGACCCCCCCCCCCCCTTCCCATTCCCCTTCCCCTTCCTACCTCGTCTCGGCGTGTCTATGCGCTCCATGGTGACGTCACCGGCTTGCCCCAGTCGCGTGCCGTCCCTGCCTCTCAGATTGCGTGCCAGTGCTCGCGCGCAGCCGCCGTTCGCGGCTGCGCGCGCCCCCCGCAGCTAAGGTCGCCGGTACGTAGGGAGAAGCGGGTTGCTTTGCCAATTGTGCCGGTGCTTTCTGGTGCTTAGCACCGGCACTGCTCCACGGGGGCCCCGCACTCCAGGGGCCCCCTTCACTTCATCATGAATTATCCCTGTCGTGAATTAAATGGTGCGCAGTGCGCACGGCATGCACGCCCCTGGGCCCCTGCCGGGCATCAGAGGCTCATCATTAATTAGGTGCGGGTCGAGCGGGCCTCACAGGCTCGCTCTTCATTAATCAAATGTGCGCAACTGCTGCGCACGCGCGCGGGCCCCAGCCGGGCCTCCGAGCCGTCTTTTCATTAATTACATAGTGCGCGTCATTTGGCATGAGCATTCAGCGCGCGCAATTTAAAGTGCGAGTGAGACGTGAGGTGTGGCATCCTAAGACCCAGCCACGCTCCAACGACAGAGAGAAGGACCTCCGTCACCGCCGGCCGGCGGCCATAATTTAAACTATTACTAGCCCCTGCCTTCTACTGCCTGCCCGCCGTGCCCGGCCCGCTCCCGCCTATGGCCTACCTCGGAAGCTGCAGTCCAGGCCCAGCCCTCAGGTCAGTACCTCACCTACTCAAATGTTTGAGGCAATTGTAGTTTCCATGCCCATTCAAATATTGGTATCCTTGCAGAGACTGCCAACAAGTGTCAGTACTGCACTGCTGAAGGTACAGCCGCCGTCATATACAAAGTTATTGGGCCATTAAAAAAACAACAGGCCTGCTATACATTTCTGCCTATGTCTCCATTTAAATATGGCAGTGCTGCTGAGCGGTTCTGGTACTATCCGATTAATAGCGCACTCTCCTCCCAGTACTTGCCCCTGGAAGTGTTATGTATGTCCGTTTTGTTAACCACCACGGCGGCTCCTTTCACTTCTGACAGAGCAAGTAGTAAGGGGGGTGAAAAAGACTCGGAGCCCCCGCCCCAATCCTGTACCTTCCGTTTCTGTGTCGACTACCAGCTGTTCAACAAGGGCACGCGTGGATTTTTAGACAATTTTAGCGCGCACAGGCTGTTCACTGTATCACTGCATTCTCTTTTATGCCCTTATTGTGGGAAAGTGTCACCATTTTTACACAGACTGTGCATTTATCGGAGGTGCCCATAAGCTGAACAGAAGTGTCTCAACATTAAAGCAATAATAATGTAGTTTTATATAGAGCTTCATACTGCGCTTAAGGAGCTGTCAACAACAAGTTTTGCTATTACTAATTGATTCAATTCACCTTCCTCTAAACAGTGAACACAAGCAACAAAATGAAAAAAAAATATTTGCGTTTCAATCTCAATTTGTAGTGTTATAATGAAATACAAAGCAATTAAAATTTGTGTTGTGAATTTGTGAGTGCAGAGTAGTGAGTGCAGAGTAGTGAGTGCAGAGTAGTGAGTGCAGAGTAGTGAGTGCAGAGTAGTGAGTGCAGAGTAGTGAGTGCAGAGTAGTGAGTGCAGAGTAGTGAGTGCAGAGTAGTGAGTGCAGTGAGTAGTGAGTGCAGTGAGTAGTGAGTGCAGTGAGTAGTGAGTGCAGTGTAGTGAGTGCAGAGTAGTGAGTGCAGAGTAGTGAGTGCAGAGTAGTGAGTGCAGAGTGCAGTGAGTAGTGAGTGCAGAGTAGTGAGTAGTGAGTGCAGAGTAGTGAGTAGTGAGTGCAGAGTAGTGAGTGCAGAGTAGTGAGTAGTGAGTGCAGAGTAGTGAGTGCAGAGTAGTGAGTAGTGAGTGCAGAGTAGTGAGTAGTGAGTGCAGAGTAGTGAGTGCAGAGTAGTGAGTGCAGAGTAGTGAGTGCAGAGTAGTGAGTGCAGAGTAGTGAGTGCAGAGTAGTGAGTGCAGAGTAGTGAGTGCAGAGTAGTGAGTGCAGAGTAGTGAGTGCAGAGTAGTGAGTGCAGAGTAGTGAGTGCAGAGTAGTGAGTAGTGAGTGCAGAGTAGTGAGTAGTGAGTGCAGAGTAGTGAGTAGTGAGTGCAGAGTAGTGAGTGCAGAGTAGTGAGTAGTGAGTGCAGAGTAGTGAGTGCAGAGTAGTGAGTAGTGAGTGCAGAGTAGTGAGTAGTGAGTGCAGAGTAGTGAGTAGTGAGTGCAGAGTAGTGAGTGCAGAGTAGTGAGTAGTGAGTGCAGAGTAGTGAGTAGTGAGTGCAGAGTAGTGAGTAGTGAGTGCAGAGTAGTGAGTAGTGAGTGCAGAGTAGTGAGTAGTGAGTGCAGAGTAGTGAGTAGTGAGTGCAGAGTAGTGAGTAGTGAGTGCAGAGTAGTGAGTAGTGAGTGCAGAGTAGTGAGTGCAGAGTAGTGAGTAGTGAGTGCAGAGTAGTGAGTGCAGAGTAGTGAGTAGTGAGTGCAGAGTAGTGAGTAGTGAGTGCAGAGTAGTGAGTAGTGAGTGCAGAGTAGTGAGTGCAGAGTAGTGAGTAGTGAGTGCAGAGTAGTGAGTAGTGAGTGCAGAGTAGTGAGTAGTGAGTGCAGAGTAGTGAGTAGTGAGTGCAGAGTAGTGAGTAGTGAGTGCAGAGTAGTGAGTGCAGAGTAGTGAGTGCAGAGTAGTGAGTGCAGAGTAGTGAGTGCAGAGTAGTGAGTGCAGAGTAGTGAGTAGTGAGTGCAGAGTAGTGAGTGCAGAGTAGTGAGTGAGTGCAGAGTAGTGAGTAGTGAGTGCAGAGTAGTGAGTAGTGAGTGCAGAGTAGTGAGTAGTGAGTGCACAGTAGTGAGTGCACAGTAGTGAGTGCACAGTAGTGAGTGCACAGTAGTGAGTGCACAGTAGTGAGTGCACAGTAGTGAGTGCACAGTAGTGAGTGCAGAGCAGTGAGTGTGCAGGGTGAACAATTCCAATCCATACCACATAATTCCATTACACACCATATGCATACACTCCATAACACATGGCTAAAAGACATTGCCATTTACAATGCCATTAGCTCTAACTCAAATAAATCCGAGACCTATTGCATTTCCAATGCTTGTTGTCCATGCACTGACATTTCTTTTTTTACTTTTTTGCACTATTACACTTCCAATTTCAGATTGCCAGCCGAAAGTGCTCTTCTCACTGTGCTTTCGTCAACTCCATGATTTTGGGCCAGATGTACGACCGTGGAAATAATGCTTCGCAAATTGCGAGATTTTTGCGATTCGCAATTTGCGAAGCGCTCTTTCCAATGTCTAACAGTGTGTTTCACACTGTTGGCGATTCCCAATGGGGTCGCAAATTGAGAGGCTCCTGAATATTAATGAACCTCTCACAATTTGCGACACCATTGGGAATGGCAGGGCCCTCCCAGGAGACCACCATGTCCGGGACTGCTTTTAAATAAAACAGTTTTTCTTTTTAAATGCAGCCAGTTTTTCCTTAAAAAAAAAAGAGATGCGTTGGAAAAAAAAAAAAGACTTTGATACTTTTTCGTCTCATTTTGACCACTGCCTGCCCTTAAATATTTTCCGCTGCATTTGCAAATCATTCTTACATAGGGTTGCTCTCACTATTAGGAAGGGACCGCCCCTTCCTAATTGTGAGTCGCAAAATAGGGTTTGTATATTCCCTATGCCGTTTTTGCATGCGCAAACAGGTTTGCAAACCCGTTTGCGCATGCAAAAATGGTCGTACATCCGGACTTCGATTCATAATATTTTATCGTTGAATCATAGCCCCCCTTACCTCTCTGTCCCTCCTTTGTGTAGCGATTTCAAATCTCGAGCCCATCCTTATACAGTCTGTACTTTAAACTATGCACACTTTTAGAAACCGAGTCTATGCTATTTGTTTTCTCTTCTTAAACAGAGTCCTGTTGTAATAAACTTTTATTTAACCCATTGAACATTCCATGCTGTGCACTGTCACTCTTACATTTGCAATATCAGTGTTTTTTCCTCTGAAGCACATGGGAAACCGCTTTGTATTAACCTGTGTTAAAGACATGTTGCAGTAGATCTGGTTTGGGTCAATAATGACAAAATTGGTGGCTAAATATCTCAGACTCCTGGTGTTCTGTGTAGGACGCGGACAATGAATGCATTTTGGTTCTGAAACTCAGTGAGGACCTTCTTTGAGCAACGTCCCCTCAAGATCAGCAACGTACCCTCCATGTGGTCCATCGGACATTAAGGAAACTCGTTTTGAGCATGTAATAGAACACTTAGCTACTTCCTGTAATACCTTCTTTCCGGGGGTGGTGGAGCGTCGCCCCACTGAAAATTAAATGATAATAAAACCAGTTTATCATTTTATTATTTTTCCTACTGAGCCAATTGCCAGACTTGAGGCGGGGCCATCCTGACAGAGCATCACTCAGCTGCAGGGAGTAGGGGAGTTATGCACTGTAAGAGTGCATGTCGGTTTCCCGGCCATCTTAAGACGGCCAAACCGACATGCGCACCTACATTTCTCCTACCCAGCTGTGTCGCACAACCGTGTGGAGAAATGGCAGAGACTCCCTGTACCTGAGCGAGCATCAAGTCAGCCCACTCAGGGCTATCACGGCGCTGCTCTCATGCCGGTATTACCATTGGAACGGTGAGGATTAAACCCAGATCTTTTGACAGGGTGTGAGTGTTTGATTGGTTCAGATGCTCCGTCCAATACCACCCCCTTTTGTACCGGTATTACGATTGAGAGCAGCGCTGTGATTGGCCCCTTAGAGCCTGTGCAGTCTGCCCAGCATTGGGAGAGGAGCACCGAGGTAGTGGCAGGGAACTGTTTCAATTTTATTATTTACCCTTCCTTCCTCCCTCCACCCCAGCGTTCGTGTTGGCACACCACTTTGCTGTTCAAGCTGCTGCAAATGCTTCTTTTACCAGATCTTGGTGATTACATCTGTTTCCTCATGGAGGATATATTCATTTCCCATATGACTGTGGTGATTCTACAGCTGAATTTATACAAATAGGTATTTTCTTTTCCCTGCTCTTATTATTGTAGAGTTCTTTCTTTGACTACACTCCTTGCAAACAATGCAATCAATGCCTGTGCCTCTTTTACCTCAACTCGGGGTCGATGTGTACAAAGGCTTCTATCAAGGGTACTTGCAAAGTCTGTATCTTTTGTCCCCTAACCCCACTCGCTTTCCTGACTCTTCAGCCTCCAGCTTCTAACTACCTCACATTCTCTTTACCAGCCATTCTATTGATGACATCACATGAGCTTGATCTCTGGCTGATTTGAGAATATTTTGCACAACAGCACTCTTACAGACCTCCTTAGTACAGACAAATACAGAAATAAAAAGTCCTGAGACATGCAACTTCCATATGGAAAAAAACCCCTGGCTATAATATAGACTTCTCCGACTAACACATCAGATTCATTTTACCAGCATTTCTCCTGCTGTGACAGTTCCTCCTTTGCAAGCAGTAAGAGCTGTAAACCTCACGAGGGATGTAGTTTCACCCGAAAAAGACTAACCTATAGATTCATCAAGCATCCATTCTGCGAATCCTAAATAGCGAAAAATAACTAATCGCTATTAAGAATTCGCAAAATGGGATGCAACATCAAAAACGCAAAATATTTGCGATTCGCACCCGTCAAATGCGACTCCGCAGAAATCCCTCCAAAATCGCTAAATCGGCTGTTTCTAACAGCCTAATTGCGAATTCGCAATTACCGATCTCGCAAATAGCGATCTCACACATTGCGAGATCGCAAAAACGTGAAGTCGCATTTGGAGCCCAATGATGAAATCACAACCAGGAAGAAGCCTGCTCCATGCATAATTCAGAGCACAGAGCTGGATACAGGAGGAGGCAGAGCACTGAGCTCCAGGAGCCACACCCTGCAGTGCTCATACAGGAGTGGAAATCAAACCACAATGTCCCAGGAAGCTGCAGGACCAAGTGAAAAAGCCCGCAAGCGCAAAATCAAGTTTAGTGAGAAAGAACTTGAGTACCTGATCGAAGGAGTGAGCAGGGACCACGACCAACTGTTCGGAAAGCTGTCCCGGAAGGTTCCCGAGGCAACCAAGAGGCGCATCTGGGTGCGCATCAAGGCAAAGGTGAACGCGGTGGGAGTCACCCACCGTAGCATCAATGATTTAAAAAAGAGATGGTACGACCTCAGAGGCCGTGCCAAGGAGCAAATAGCTGAGAGACTGAGGGAGAGATTTTTCTACGGGAGGGGAACACTCCACAGTCCCAGAAAACACCTAGTGGAGGATACCATACACCCTGAAGCCTGCGTGGGCGTTACACAACTGGACACTTCCCGCACCACACACAAGTCAAGGTAAGAGGCATGCTACTGCAACCCCGTACACTAACCATGCCCATGCCCCCAGTGCTATCCATATTTGTGAGCACAGTATTCCAGTCCCTGCTCCTCCCAAACGCCCAAATGCATTGTGGAACCTGTAGTGTGTAAAGGTGCCTTGATAGCCAAACACAGCCAGATTAGTAAAGATGCACAGACCCCTAAAGCCAGCCAGGGAATGCAGACATTAACCAATAGCGAGCCTGCATGCATGTTGCAAAATCCCAGTTGCCTTAATCATACCAGTAATCATGCACTCATCCACATCACAGGTGCTGCAGATACGGACACGTCCGACAGTAACATCCTCCACATCGCGGAGACACCTGAAGAGACAGAGGGGGAGAGGCAGCCTGCACCTGCACCGACACCCATGGCCACCCCTGCGTGTCGGGCGGAGCACAACACCACGTCTCAGCACATAAGGAAGTGGAGCAGACCCCACCACCACCCAGGAGGCAGACACAAATCACTGCAAGTGTGCGGGCCCACACCAGCAGCATGTCAAGGCAGCAGCGCTCCGTGCCCACCACAGCAGCCATGGAGCAACACGCACACAACTTGGGCCTGGGCATTGAGGCACAGATGCTGCGTGTGCACCGCAAACAGGCGCAGCAATGCAGCTGCAGCTCTACAAAACCACACACATAAGTCTCCTCACAGAGAGAGTGCAGGAACTGACCACGGCGGTGAAGGAGAGCAACCAGCTGATGGTAGCGCAGCAGGACGTCACCCGCAGACGCCACAGGCAGCTGCTCACACGGCTGTCAGCCTACACCCGTTCAAATCACCTGTCTGGGAACGCCACATCCCAGCTCTCTCGAAGATCATTGGCCAAGCAAATCCAGATGGTGCAATGCTGTGCTGACGTAGCAAGGGCTCTGGACCGGGTCACCAACGTTGTGGAGTACCAACATGCGGCAGACCATAGCAGTGCAAGGGGGAGGGGGGGGGGGGGTGTCCAGCGAAGAGGCATCTAGCCTCAGCATCCTGTCTGCGCCGGTGCAAACAGACAGGAGGCGCAGTGCCCGGCCCAACACTGCATCCCGACAGAACCAGCCTAACGTGGAGGGTGAGAGGCGACAGGGTGCGCGCGGCAGGAGGCGCTAGTTCCATTACATTTCAGGCTGTGCCGTGGTGAGGCAACCATGCACACCAACTCAGGTTACATGACCTTGGATGTTTAAAAGCCATACCCTTATTTGTTGCTGATGGAAGCACTTTGAGACTGTGTGAAATAAACACAAGCTTTATTTTGACAAACAAATCATCCTCATGTCAATCTTTGGTGTGGCTTGCATGAGTGCAGTGTTGTGTGAGGGGTATGGATGCACTAGAAATAGTTCTGTGTAATATGCGTGCGGCGACTGTGACCTTCAGCTGGATTCTCCCCGTGTGCCTGATGCACATGTGCAGGTGGCAGGTTGTCCCACTCCGACTCACAACCAGACACCTCAACATGGATCTTCTGCTTGGTGGCAATATTGTGAAGCATGGCGCACACGGCCAAGATGCGGCAGCAGATCTCGGGCCGGTATTTGAGGGGCCCGACAGTCTTGTGGAGGATGCGGAATCTACTCTTTAACATGCCAAATGTTCGCTCTATCACATTTCTGGTGTGCATATGCGCACCATTGTACCTCCGTTCCTGTGGTGTTGCTGGGTTGAGGTATGGGGTGAGGAGGTATTCACTGAGTGCGTAGGCCCTGTCACCTGAAGGGAGGAGCAGAGGGTCTGTGCCTGTTATGCGCAGCAACATGGTCTTAACATAGTGTATGTGGGCATGTGTACTTACCTAGGTGATGTCCCTCGCCAAATTCACCCCTGACCAGGCGGGTGTGTATGCCGCTGTGCCGGAATATAAACTAATCATGCGTGCTCCCTGGGTATTGTGCCACAATGTCTGTAATGATGGTCTTCGCATTGCAGACCACCTGAATGTTGAGGGAGTGATATGACTTGCGGTTCCGGTACATGCATTTCGGTCTCTGCGGGTGAAAAGTGTACTCTGGGATATACCCCCTGCAACGGCGACTATCCCCTGGAAGCTGCCGGAGGCCAGGAGGTGCAGGCAGCACCTCCTGGCGGCGGCACGGCATTGGTCCTCCATGTTGGGTGCTGCATCAGGGGTCAAGGTCTCTGATGCGCTTCTTAATCATTGCCCCATTGAGCCTGTATTTTGGAGTAGATCTCCTCTGCAGTCTGTCCCAGTAGTGTAATCCGCAGCCGGAAGATGCGTTCATGGATCCTGCGTCTGTTCTGGGCTTCAGCCTGGAGCCTCCGCCGCCTTGCCACGATGTATAGACCTGCCATTGTGACTTTCCTCGTGCTCCTAATGAGTCTCCTTAAGTGTATTTGATTTAGCCAACACCTGTTTGTTATTTCCAACTCTTTTTTTTTGTTTTGCCAATTTGACTTCATGGTTACGACCTAGTTTGGCTTCTCCTTAAATTGTGACTCGTATATTGCGAATAAAGGTGTTTTCGCTATTTGCTATTGCTGATGCATGTGGATAGCGATTTATTTGCGAATTCGCTATTTGACTGCGAATTCGCTATCAAATTCGCAGATTATGTGGGGAATCGCTTTTAAGGAATCACACTGGGGGTTTGGAAGGGTTTAGCAATTCTTTGTTTTGCGAATTCGCAAATTGTTGCTTTTCAACTTGATGCATTGCCGAAGTGGAATTTGCAATCGCTATTTCGCAGCGATTGCGTTTGCAATTTCGCTTGATGCATCTATGCCTAAGTGAAGAGCACAGGATCCTCCGTGCACAGACTAACAAAAGCAGATCGACTCCGGAATTCCTGCCTGTCTGATAAAGGAGGCAAGTCTGGTTCAGGATCAAGGCTAGTCCTCTCCGTCATGTCCTTGCCACTGGTCTAATTCATCGACTAAACTTGTGCCTTGCTTTACGCCAAATGGTGTGTTAGAGTTTATTCCAAATTATTGGCTACTCTTCTGAGTGGTTATGTACACTTAGCCCATGACACCACCTTCCATTATGTTCTCTTGTGCCCTGTTGTTCAGGATAGAACCAGGGGTCCACCCATTGAAGACTGTGGTCTTTTGAGTCATCCATCATCTGGACGACCTTAAGCCTCCAGACACAATCTTCATTCAGTGAACTGTCAGTCATCTGCCATGCTCACAACTCATCTGCCATGCTCACAACAAGAATGCTGTATACATCAGGGGTTCAAACAGTTACAGAAACCGTGGCCATTACAATCAACAACCATATTGACTGACTTTTTAGCTACCTGTCATTCAGTTCTGCAGCATGGTCTTAGTTGTTAGTAGAGACCCCTCCAGGTTTTCACGTGATCATTTATGCACACATGCACGCACACACTTTTCTACCCCTTCCTCCACCTCCAAGCCTCTAGAGTTACTCCTCTGTTGTGTAATAGCTTTGCTACATAATCTTATGTACTCTGTTGAGTACCCTGTTCATTTTGCTTGGATTATTAGTCCCCTGAAGCAAGAAAACAACATATCATTGGGTATTTGACTAGTTGGCCAACTACAGAGGACCCCAAGACACACAGACAATTGACCACACGTTTTATACAGTTGATTACAGGTACATATATATATTGAAGAATCGTATTAGTCCTGCAATTTGTGCATGAATAGACGCTGCACAAAATATACAGTTTTTAACTTAGTTCCCTATTTAGCACATATTTTATAGTGAGTTCTTGTTGGTAGTTACTTGTAGCATATTTCATGTTGTTAATTACTATTGAAATGTCAGCACTTGCTTGGGTGCCAAGACATAGTAGAACTCAAACTGTGGAGGGTGTTGAAACTCAGTTTATTAATGGCTTCTGACACTGACATTTTCCATTGACAGTTAATGTTACTTCTGCAGAGCAGACCTATATGGCCATAGGTGAAATGCTTGAATTCATCTCAGGCACTGGCAATTATTTGCAACTGCATTCCAGTGCATCTTTCATTTTTTGCCCACTGTGCCACTCTCGACCAGAGGACAGCCACCTGCACATCAATATTGGTAGTGCTCCAGTAGTAACTGGCCAGTTGAAACTTCCAGACAAAGTCCTCTCCAGAAGGGAACACAAGCCGCACCAGATTGTTTTTGGTCTATCTAGACCTCCTCAGTAAGGTATCGCTTCAGTCTTGTGGAACAGTGAGCATTGGATGGGACCCACAGCTGGGCACACCCGTTGCCCTTTGGGCATCGTACTGAAATAAACAAAAAGCTGATGGGTGGAATGCTTGAATTAATCCTAGTTTTTTTAATTACTCAGGGCTATCTTGAGGAGAAGCATCCTGGGGGTTTGGTTTAGACTCTTAACATTTGGAGTATCACTGATGTGCTCTTGGCTGGTCTTTGAAAAGACTGGCATAGTTGGCAAAAAACAATAGATTGGAATGCAGCCCAAGCGATTGCCAGTGGTAGATATTATTGCCAGTACTCCTTCCTTCATATTGTTGTTTGTTGCAGTGAACCAGGGGTTCCACAGAGGCTTTGATTAGTATAGTTATCTGATAAACTTAAGTTCTCAGGTTATTAAAGGGGACACCAATCCATCATAATTTCCTGAACTGTAGACTTGTTGTCACAACTTGGCATGACTGACACTTTTTGTTTGGCTGAACCGTTCTCATCTGTTTGACGCTCTCAACTTAATTTTTGTTCTGTTTCCCTAGGATGAACTTGACCTCTCAGACAAACACAGGGAAGCCATGTTTGCACTTCCTGCAGAGAAGAAATGGCAGATCTACTGCAGCAAGAAAAAGGTAAGCTTTTTAAGTGTAAGACTTTATTTAGAGGTTCTAACTTTCTGTGAGCATTACCTTATGTTTTGAGCAGCTGATTGACAAATGCTTCACTTATCCATTTAGTTGTGGACAGTAGCTGAAAGCCAGCATTTGGAAGAGTGATGAAGGGGGAGGGCATTGTAAATTGATTCCAGCAAGAATATTGTTATACATTGGAGACAAAGGGAATCTCATGGAGTTTCCTTATGCTCCTAAGGTCCACTGTGGGGATGGTTGGAGATGAAGTGCTTGGGGACTTTTGAAGTTTTCCTAGGAGGTGGCAGATCTTGGGGTGGTAGGGTAGAAAAAAGGAAATCGACCAAAACTTTAAGGAACGCACAATGTCAAAATTAAGAAAGCATAATAAGGAAACCTCATTATAGTATCTCAAAAGGGATTCTTTATCTGGAGATGTAGTTGAAGACAGTAGCAGAGGGTAATAACAAAGAAAAAGTAAGGCATATTAAAAAAATTAAAATCTTACTTTTTTTTTTCTTAAAAAAGAACAGTTATTTGACATTAAACCAGGAAAGTGTTATACATTGTCTTTGATATGCAGGTGTGTTTATAGATCTAGGTGGAGTGCTAGAGGTAGATGTTGCTCTAGGAGTAGAGTCGAAGACGTGCAGGTCAGTGTAGAGTGGGGGAGTATGTAGAGGTGGGGTGGTTGAAGAAATATAGTTCAGTGTAGATGTAGCATTAGTGTTAAGATTAGGGTTAGAAGGACAGAAGGTAAGCTAGGGTTGATCTTTTCATTGCAATGCCCTCCTTTAGTATGGTTTCTTCATTATTTTCTTTATTTAAGAAGAAAATGTTGCCATTGTGAAGTCTTCTTGTTGTATTTCTTCAATCTAGCCTTCTTCAGTTTCACGTACATTCCTTGAGGGATAGCCAGCATCTTAATGGGTGATGGGTTGACCTAGGGTGTTGTGAGTTTGTGGTATCCAGTGAAGGTGATGGGCAGGACTGACTAGTGTAATTGCATTTATATAGCCCTTACTACCCCTGACGAGGCGTCCAAGTGCTTTTTCAGCGAGTTGGCCAATACTCCGGAACACATAAATGATTTGTGGTGAATTAGTATAGGGTAATATGAAATTAATATGAGCGGGAGACATGTTAGTCTGTTATTTGGATTGAAAAGGCTAGTGGGGTGATAGAAGAGGGAAGGGTTTACAATTATATAGCGTTGTTGAAACGCTTTTGGCGGATGGCACACTACTCCGGAACCCAAGCAGGATTAGTGGGGAAATTAGTCTAGGGGAATATGAAATTAATTTGAGTGGTGAACATGCAAGTTTGTTATTCGTATTGGAAATGGGTAGGGGAGGGATAGATGAGGGAAGGGTTTGCATTTACATTGCGCTTGCTACCCCTGATGAAGTGTTCAAGCACTTTTCAGCGGATTGAATAGAAGAAGGAGGAACTTGTGTCTACTTGCAAGCTTAACTATATACTTAAGTAATAGCACTTTTGCAAAAGGAAGTAGTACTTTGAAGAGCGTGCTGGTAATGTAATAAATTATGCCCTGTGCTGTAGGGGTCATCTCTGGTGTCCTGGTTGTAGATCTGAAGGAGACGGCTAATAATTTGATAGGCCTTGAAACTTATGCCAATGTTGGGTGCTGTTTTAAGTAGGGTGGATGTAACATGCATATTTCAGTGTAGCGTAATTAAGCAAACTTACTTAAGAATTCTGTGAGATTAATTCTGTGTTTAGCACTATTTCTTTGCGCAGAAAAGCCCCTGCACACCCAAAATGGACGAAAGGGTGCATATTGTGCTCTGAAGTAGCGCTAAATGCAGAAAAACGGGAATGTGCTCTTGGGGTAGAATTTCCCCCCCAAATTACTCCTAATTACTCAAAGAGGAGTAAATGTGTAAATATTGGTAATTCTCCCTCAACGAGTAATGCAGTATTGCCAAAAGTACTCCAGTGTAATCGAAATTCTGCCCAGGCCAAGTTTAAAGGTGGTGCCCTGCATACAAGCTTTTAATATATTGAGGCAGTTCAGACAAACCTTATTATGAAGATTCTTGAGACGTATTTTGTTTTCTAATACACAGAACATATGACCCTTGTCACAATTCATGTATCAAGCACATGCCCTCGGTTTTCATTCAGGATTATTGAAAATTAAATCAGTGACACAGTTTTTTCTATCAGGGTGGTGGGTTCTACAAGGAAAAAAATGTAAGTTTTAAACATCTGTTCCATTCTCCTAACCCCTTGTAAGATGCAACATGTCCGTGAGCGTTGCATCCATTTTAGCAGTGAGCGAGACCTCTGGCAGATGGGACATCACATTATCAGTGACTTTGGATAGGGGTGATATTCCCGGTTTCCATTCCATAGGTATTGAGTACTAGGCAGTCCGTACCAAGCACTATATCCAGCATGTAAGATCAAAGATTTAGGTGGGTCGGGGCCTGCCGGAGCTCAGTACTGGCAGTTCTAAAAAGCAGCTGCTGTGACGGATCCCTCTCGGGCTCTCCATTTTTGTCCTCACCCTCAGGATGAACAATAAAATCTTCACTCTGCAGCAGTGCCACCCTTCACTGCCTTTGGTGTAATTTCAAAGAGACTCGTTCTAGTTCTTGTGACAGTTTCATCATTGCAGAATGAAAGCATTTTTAATATTCTATACAACAAAGCCATAATTGTTGCTTATTTATCTTATGCAGCTAACAACCAACGGCAAAGCAATATTTCTGGCTTGTTGTAGGTGTAATGGTAATGTTATTTGTTGTAATATATATATTGACATATATATATATATATATATATATATAATGACAAGCAGCAAATTGCCAGCCAGGTGGCATACTATTTAAAGCATATATTTTTAGCTTGCTTGTTTAAAGCCACGCCCTAATTACATCAGCCACGCCCCTTTGAGAGGACCCCCCCCTGTTTTTTCATTCCACTTAAAGCACTGGCTAGGATAGATCAGTGGGTTAATGCAGCCACTGCAAAGATCTGTGTTCAGTCTACTCGTTCCAAGTTTTAGTCTGCCTGTAAAGTCAGGTGATTTTTCAGGCTAAGGTTGCTATAAGGAGTACAAAATATATTTCTAACTGCATTAATTTACAAACTCCATAAGGTTATTAAACGTTCCAGAACAGGTACTCCGTGCTATAAAATGGCAAGTCAGGGCTACTTGGAACGAAAAGTGCCTGCTTTGAGCTTTGCGAGCTTATAATGGGCGGTAGCTACAGTCCACCATTCAAACAACTCCTATTTAAAAGTGGAATATAGGTTTAGTCATGTGGCACCATGGGATGGTGTGGCAACTCTGTGTCAAAGGTAAAGGCAACCGTTTCATTATAAGTAAGCGTGTATTTCTGGCTAAGGGCAAAGTTTGTATGTACCCTCCCTTCATGTGCACCAAACACTATGTAGTCAGGGTTATTGAATGAGACGACTACATACAACTCTACTTTGAGGGGCCCAGGATAGCTTTAACCACCGTGGGCCAATAGCAGCCTGCATTCTGGAGCGTCAGCTGGTGATATCACAAGCAACCCAACTGTGACATCATTGGGTTATAAAGTCTACAGAGGCTGCCTCTGAGGGCCAGCTAGAGACTGATTGAGCTGGGATCAGTGTTAGGAGTCGTGTAGTCATGAGCGGTCCGTGGAGGACTGTAGACGTGGTTAGGAAGCGTGAAGAGCCCACCATGGCTGTCATGAAGTGGGAGAGTCCAGCAGCGGCGGGAGGGCGACATCGAAGCTGGCTGGTGAGTGGATTGACCGAAGCTGTGACTCTTAGGTACTGTGTGGCAGAAAAAAAAGTGTCTCGGTCTACCTCCCCTGCTTTGAAGAGGACATCTACGTGCTATATTTGTCCTGTATTTGTCTTGGCTGCTAAACAGGCCCCAGTGAGGGCTAGCCCTGCAGATTTCTACATTTTTGTTTAACTTAATTAGCTTTATTGGAGCTCCCACTTGCCGCTGCATCTCGTGCCTGGTCTCTTTCATTTTCCTCTGCAACTCCTTGAATATTTGGGGTGAACTCAGAGTGTCCGCACTAATCTCTCCCACTTCCTTCACCCTTGGTAACCTGTCAGGCAGGAAGTTGAGTCCTCTGTTGGTTGTTAAATTCCATAAATAACTTGTTTGAGGCACCCCTTGTTGAGCTTTTCTTGCAGTTACTTTAAAAGACTGTGTGTGGGGGGGGGGGGGCGGAGCACCTGTCTCCGATGTATTGTAAGAGAGGCTGAATCCGTGAAAGAAGCTGGGCTATAGGGAAGGGCTGACCCTTCCCTGCTTTCCTAAATAAGAAAGTAATACTTTTGCGTGAGGACTCTTAAGCTTACATATTTATCGCAAGTGATTGATCACAGAAAATATGCTTCTAAAATGTCCTATAGCCAGTGTTTAATTTGCCCCAGTGTTGGGCGCCCACACTAATTTTTGGGAGTTGGGGACTTGCTTTTTCATCATTTCACTTTGGCTCCGAGTAAGAGGCAGAAAAGGGATAAAGGAGGAGGAAAATAAGGATAGGGGAACCCGTGACAAAGGGGAGAAAGCCGGAATGAAAAAGAAACTGCATGAGTGACATAAATGGAGAGGAAGTGTAGACCAGAAAGAAGCCGGTGGATTGAAAACTAGACCGCAACCCCAGAATCCAGGAGTGCGAGGGAGCACTCCTAAGAAAAACCTTTGGCCTTTGCAGTTAATGTTTTAAAATAATACATTTGGCAGTGTCGCGATCATACATAATACCTTGCTGTGGGAAAAGTGTATGCTTCTCAGTCAATTAAACAATATTTGTTCTTATTTGCGGTCCCGGAAAGCCTATTTCGCAGCAAAGGAATATTCTTTAGTGCTTAGTTTTTTCCCTTTTCTTGTTTTTTTTTGGAGTGGGTACGTTTGCACCCTGTCCAATGCCTTGTTTTAGGGTCACTGGTCCCAGATCGGAGATTGTGGTTGGAGCACCCAATATAGGACCTTGCTTCAAAGCCTCACTCTTAAGGGTTTAGTCCAACTTGGTCCATTCCAAGCATGGTCGGAGACTCTTACCAGTTGCCTTGGTTATGTTGATCTCCACATCAGTCCTTTCAGTTATAGTTTCTGCACTGTCATAGTTTCTTTTGAGAAACAAAAATGCTGCCTCCGGGTTAAGGCTGCATTATCTCGCCCTTAAAGGCAAACAACACTTGCTGGCTCAATTATCTAGCAATGACCAAGTCTATTGACCACTGGTCAGATTTATAAATGTTTAAAACGTAAGCAATGTGGTACAGCCCTGCGATTTCACCACCAGAAACTCAGAACTAGTTAAAGCTACGTGGTTGGCTGCTACACCTTGCATACGTCTCACTATATGGAGACACCCTTGTGCATGAATACAGACATTTTCCTCATATCACTACAAATAGCTCTATTAAACTCTAGAAGGCACGGAAATAGTATACCATATTGTTGTACTGAAAAATTCTCGTATATACTTATGGGAGACTCCAGTGGCTATCAATAGCATGCTCTTCAACGTCAGTACCAATTATTGCTGTTCGTGCCCACTCAGCCCCACCCTCTTCAACGTATACATGAGCCCCCTCGCGGCCATCGCCCGCCAACACAACCTCAACATCATCTCTTACGCGGATGACACTCAACTGATCCTATCTCTCACCAAGGACCCCAGCACCGCCAAAACTAACCTACACGAAGGAATGAAAGAAGTCGCCGAATGGATGAAACAAAGCCGTCTGAAACTGAACTCAGACAAAACAGAAGTCCTCATCTTAGGTAAATCCCCCTCTGCATGGGACGACTCCTGGTGGCCGGAAGCCCTCGGAATTGCACCCATCCCGACAGACCACGCACGGAACCTTGGCGTCATCCTGGATTCTTCACTTTCAATGAACAGACAAGTCAGCGCCGTATCCTCTTCCTGCTTTAACATTCTTCGCATGCTCAGAAAAACATTTCGCTGGATCCCCTTCGAAACAAGGAAAACAGTCACCCACGCTCTAGTCACGAGCCGACTGGACTACGGAAACACCCTCTACGCAGGTACCACCGCTAAACTCCAGAAGAAACTACAACGAATCCAAAACGCCTCAGCCAGGCTCATATTAGACATCCCACGCAACGAACACATCTCGTGTCACCTCAAAGACCTCCACTGGCTACCAGTCAATAAGAGGATCACTTTCCGACTGCTTACCCACGCACACAAATCACTCTACGACATCGGACCAGATTGCCTCAACTCTCGACTATCCTTCTACACCCCCTCCCGCCAACTTCGCTCTTCCAGACAAGCCTTCGCCACTGTACCTCGCATCAACAAGACCACCATGGGAGGCAGATCCTTTTCATACCTGGCTGCCAAAACATGGAACTCACTCCCCGCTTACCTTCGCCTCACCCAGAATCACCTAGCGTTCAGAAAGCAGCTTAAAACGTGGATATTTGACAAATAATCCTCCTCCCCTTCCTAAGCGCCTTGAAACCCTCTGGGTATATAGTGCGCTATACAAATTTTCTGACTTGACTGACTTGACTTGACTACTATACTATATTGGGTCGCAATATGTTACTGTTGTACCCATATTATGATGTATGTACTGTAATACGAAGAATTACTGTACTATGTTATGCATCTTTTATAACTCAAGGCCTTTGCACCTTTGAACTGTTACTATGGTAATTTAAATGTCAATAAAGTCTTAGGAACACAAAAAAAGACCTAGTTAAAGCACATAAACAGGCACATTCCGACTGACAGCACATTTCCAAAAATCGACTCCGGCTATTCTGTACTACCAAAAGTGAGATTCAAGTGACGGATTCAGTGCTATACATGCCCCCAAAAATATCAACAATAACCAGCAAGGCAAATTTTCTGTCCCATATTCTTACATCATATGGACGTAACGCCACAAAATTGCGACAACTTTGTTTTTGAGGAAATTTCCTAGAAGCCATTTTCCGGAGTTTGTTTTTCTTTGCTTTACGAGTTTTGTAAATCACTGTATTGCCACTATCCGGAGCTTCAAAGCGCTTTGAGGGTGGGGAAATTACAAAAGGTAAGAATCTTGCTGGGCTTAAGAACGTGTATATAGACTGTTGCTTGATCTGTGTTGTCCATCCATGCATTTGCCAGGATCGGTTGTGGCATCTAGTCAGCCAGTCAAAGTTTTGACCAAATGCAGACCTGCAACCCCATTTGTGCAATTGAGGAGTGATTGAATGAAAAAAGATTTAGCCGAGTTGGGAAAAAGGTTGGCATGGAAAAGTTTGCTCAGTGGTGGTCCCAGAAATCGCAGTCCGGATAAAAGCTGAGTGGAGGGTCCCCAGGTGGTAAGAGTTGTGGCCATGTGACAATCTGCCACCAAGCCTTTTCTTCTGATTGTGCAGCTGCAAGCTTGTTTGTAGGTCAGTCAGTTTTTCTGGAATTACTCCAGGGATGTGGCCTAACAGTGCTGTGAATACTACATAATTTTGAACTGTCATCCTTATTTTACCACAGCCAGTAAGTGTTTTTTAATGGGCTTAGAAGCAAAATGGCCAAACTCACTTACTTACCCAAACCCTTGAGTCCTCAACAGGCCTCTTATGGCTAGGTAGTGAACTTCAAGTTATCCTGCATAATTGTATTATATTGGTATTCGTAAAGCGCTTTTTGCCTCTTGTGAGTCCCAAGTTGTCTTTGGGGTACTCCAAAAGTATTATTTATATACTGCTGCATACCCATCACGAGGTCACAAAGTACTTAAATTTGCAACACGGCCACACTTAATCACACAGGAACAGATGACATCTCTTCAAGAGCAGGCTACGGAAACCATTGAGTGATACTCGCGCTCACACAATGACGCACACTTTGTGCACGCCAATGCACGCAATAACACAACATAGCATCATGTTCAAGTCACTCCCTGGAGAGATTCCAATTGGCAACAGGCACTGATCACACGAAACTGGCAACAGTGCAGAGTTACTCCAGTAAGTACATGGCATAGTTATTTTTAAAAAATTCTGAAACCAAGAAAAAACCTGCACGGTTATAAAACATGCAGCATTTTGAAGCCAAATATGTTTCTATAACATTCACAAATGTCTGCAGCAGCTCGATGGTGTATATAACAATACTGGGCGGAAAGCCTAGCGAATTTACTTATGCTCCACAGACTTCGCAAGATTGTTGCCTACAATGTATAAGACCATTGAGTTATGGATTGTTCTGTTCAGAATAAACCGAACTCCTGATCCTTACTTATAATGCTTAGGGTATTTTGTAGGATTGATAGATATTTTGTATGAAGGGATTTTTCTTGGTAACCCTACATTCTTTATCAAATGGCTGCGTTTTCAAAGCATACGTTAAAATGGACCTTGCATTGAATGAACATTTCACATCCGAAGCAATTAGAAGTAAAGAGCTGTTCACAACGTGCAGATAGATATATTTTGGCACGCCTGTTTGGGATTTTACTCCCAAATCCCAAAAATGCTTGCATTCTACAAACCGCAGAAACCCCGTCACTGTTTCAGTGTTCTGAATCTGCTTTCTGAGCAGTGTTTACTTCGTCTCCAAACTCTGTATAGCTGAGCCCAAAGCACACCTTAAAAGGTAGTTTGCGATTTAGAATAAACTTCCCCCTCGCCCCACTGCCGGAATGCCTCATCTTTGACATTTGTTATCCTTTGGGGGAAAGTTCCTGTAGTTGTCCAGGTGGCCCCGGCCGGGGTCGGTCAAACGAGGCGCTCGTTACTTGTCTCAGGAAGCACTCCGTTAAGCAAACCCTTAACACTGTGAAATGTCACTTCTCTGACCCGCATCTCGGCTTCCCACAGCACCAGTTAGATGGAGCACAACTCCCTAAAGTTTCTGGCTGAGTTCTAGTCTTGGATCAACTTGTTTTTGCTTTAATTGCGAAAGAATGTTGTTAGTAGTTACAAGTTTTGAGAAACGATCCTGAATATATCGACTTAGATGTCCCATCTGCCCCTGGTGAAAGAAAATATTTTTTTTCTTTAGGGTGCAAATGTAGATCGTATTTGCTTCATTTCAGCACCGATAGTTTCATTAGTTTGTGTACAGTTCACTTTATGTGCATGCTTTTAACCCAGAGAGCTTGTATGGGACCACGAGGCAGTCTCAAGGTGTCCTTTGTACCTCACTTCGTAATCAGTACGAGCAGTTATGTTCAGTTTTGTTCACAAGGTAATATTAATTCCAATCCCAGTGAAACTTTTCTTTTGTAAATTAAATGTTGGTTTAATTAACTATTTTTGGTTTTTGCCAAATTCATGCCTTGATCTTTTACAATCTGTTTCAGCCTTCATTTAGCAGGGTAGGGTTAATCTCCCATGTCTTTTGTGTAACAGTATAATTTAGTTCGCCTTCGAAGGTATATAGCTATTAATGGCATATATTCTATCGGAGTCTAAGGTGTGCGGTCCCTCACTTGCTGCAATACCTTGGACCCTGTTTTGCGCATACTCGAGGATTTCACTAGCTCATGTTCCTTGCAAAAAAAAATCCTCCTTGTCTTTAGAACGCGACCTATTTTAGATTGAAACCTATGCTTCTTCAGGATATTCTCAGAAATGCAAAAGTATTTAGATTATTTTTCTCTATCAATTATAGTATACAAAAATATGAAAAAATATATTTCCGCAACAAGAACTACTTATTAGAACTTTGTTTTGTATTTTTTCAACATTTGTTGATGTTCCATTAAAAGTTGAAAGACTTAATACCTTCTAAATTGTGCTTTTGTGGCATTTTGATGAAAGTATCCAGTGCTGAAAAGCGTACCTTAGGTATGTGGACTAGCATATTTGGCCATAGCACTGAAAGGATGCAGAATTTTTCTGCGAACCCCACCTACAACTTCAGCAGGTTGAAGTACAGACAGGAACCCTATTGAACACATGAAAGGTGATGGGAGGAGTGCTTACAATTTGTCTAACCTCTGGCAGTCATTCAGGGTAGCATCCCAACCCATCATTATTTTGCCCACTATGCCTTCTCAGATTAGACCCAGCCATATGCAAATCAGTGTTGGTTTTACTCCAGTAGCAACTGTGCGTCCCGAATTGCCAAGCTAGCTCCACTTTGAATCAGAACTTAAGCAACCCAAGACTGGTTTTGGCCAATTTAAGCCTCTTCACTGGGGTTTAGCCTGGTTCCAGTAGCACAGCACTCCCATCTGTGTATACCCGTACCAACTTAGGGCATTATATCAAACACAAACCCTGATCGGAAGATTGCTTGCAATTTGTGTTAACCACTGACAATCGCTTGAGGTAGAATTTTCACCCATTGTTTTTTGCCCACTGCGCCACCTCCACCTAGAGCCAGCCATATGCAAAATCAGGCCTAGTGCTGCTAGAGTAGGAACAGTCCAGACTAGACTGCCAAGCCAGGTCAGACTGAATTAAAAATACCAGCCACCTCAGAAATTCAGACTGCTACTCGTGAATGGAAGGTTCTAAAGCTGCTGTGTCCAGGAACATTCCCCACCCTTATGTGGTGGCACATTCTGAAACCAAGGTTAGGACTTCTTTCTTTAATTTATTTTTTTAAACATTTTTATTGACTTTTCCATTGTGAAACCATACAACATGCATGTCAGTATCGAGCAACACACCCTCCCCTCCTTCCCCCCGCCCTCCCCTCCCACCGCTAGCACCAGGACAGTCTTCTCTTTCTGCTAATACAGCCAAGTCCTTCTCCCAGATCCGTACTAATACAAATCCTTGTCCCTGACCCATTCCCGGCCATGGAGACCAGAGACCCGAGCCCCCCTTCTAAATCAAATCCCTCCATCCAATCCATGATGGCGGCGCCATCCTACCAAACTTCTTTGGGCACCCCCTCGCCTTACACGTGACTCTTTCGGCCACATTGTATAGATCCATAACCCTCCGCCAGGCCTCCAGTCGCGGTATGTCAGGCGCCCCCAATTTCCTGGCCACGTCTCTCTTGGCCACCACTAGGGCCAGGACCAGGAAGATCAGCTGGGGGCGAGGCAAATCCACATCATTCGTCATGCCTAGGAGGACAAGTTTGGGGTCCAACGGTAGGGCAGTCTCCAGCACCTCCCCCAGCTCTTTCAGGACCTCCCCCCCAAAGATCTGAACCTTCGAGCAGGACCAAACGGTGTGGTAGAAGTCCCCCCTGTCGTGTCCACAGTTCAGGCAGCACGGGTCAACCACCCTCCCTATCTTATGCAGGCGTACTCTATCAAAATAGGTCCTATGAAGGACATTAAATTGGATCAGCCTTAAGCGGGATTTAATTGCTACCTCCCTCGGGTGCATCAGGCCCGTACCCCAATCTACCTCATCCAAGTCCTCCGCCTCTCGTTCCCAGGTGGCCCTGAGGTTCCCAAGTCTATCTGGCCTATTAATTATTACGGTTCTATACGTTAAGGACACCGCCCTACCAGGGATCCGTTCTTGTAGCAGGCGGCCCTCCAATGGAGCATATTCCAGGAGTGCCTCCGCCAAAGCCCTCTCCGTCCTCCAGGCATGTCGTAGCTGTATGTACTTGAAATATTGTGTGCGGTGGAGCCCATATTCCTGTCGTAGCGCAGGAAAGGACTGTAACACCCCTTTCTTCATCGCATCTCCCAGAGTCGATATGCCAATGGCATCCCAGCCCTGGAACCCCTTCAATTTACCAAGCTCCTTCAACCAGGTGCATTTCCATAGTGGTGTTTGTTTATTCGGTTTTCGCTCCCACCCTATCGCCTTTGTTGCCCCCGTCCAAACCCCCAGTGTGACTCTTGTGGCAGGAAGCAGTCTGGCCCTCCCCTTGCCCCGTGCAGATAATGTATACATGTGTGTTTTTGCATGGTGTGTCGCTCTAGGGCATAGGTGGGGTGAGTGGCCGGGGCATGTATCCATTCATTTATAGGTACCAGGTGTTCTGCCCAATAGTACGCCTCTACGTCGGGCAGCGAAATCCCCCATTATATTGGTGTCTCTGCAGGGTCGTCAGCGCCACCCTGGGTTGCTTCCCCAGCCATAAAAAGGTCCTCAATTCCCCGTGGATGTCCAGGAAAACCCGACGCCGTAGGGGGCAAGTATTCATTTTGGAAGGTGTATAAAAATCTCAGGAGTGATATCATTTTAAACATTGCTGCCCGGCCTAGCAGCGTCAGGGGGAGCAATTTCCATTGCGCCGCATCCTCAGTGAAGTTAGTCAATATGCGGCTAATATTCCGGTCATATTACAGGGTACTGTCGTTCGTTAGGAATATCCCCAGATACATAAATCCCTCCCTCGTCATCTATATCCTCCCGGGCAGATTGGGCCATGCCTCCCCTCCCTGGGGTTCGTAGAGGATCGAGTTATGCCAGTTTATCTGGTAACCCGCTCTGGCCCCATAACGGTCCAGTTCCGAGAACAGCGCAGGTATAGTAATGTCTGGTTGTGTGATGTATAGAAGGACATCGTCTGCATATAGGGATATTTTTTCTTCGTCTGTCGTATCTGCCGGTCCTATTCGGAACCCCCTAATCTCCACGTTCTGCCGGACTGCGCATGCCAGCAACTCTATAGTGAGTGCGAACAACAGGGGAGACAGGGGCAACCCTGTCTGGTACCCCGCCGTATGGGGAAATCCCCCAACAGTGTCCCATTGACCCCAACGTCGGTATAGAGTAGACCTATCTTCTTCCTATATTTTTGCCCAAAGCGTTCCAACACCCCCTCTAGGAAGGGCCAGTGGACTGCGTCAAACGCCTTTTCGGCATCGAGGGAAAGAAACAAATGTGGGTCTTTTCTAGCGCTCCCCTCCATTAACCAGTTATGGGTCCTCCTGAGGTTGTATCTGGTCGCCCGTTCAGAGAGGAACCCCGTTTGGTCGAGGTGCACCAGTCCCGATATCACCAGTCACAGACGAAGAGCCAATATTGTTGCGAGGAGCTTCGCCTCTAAGTTTAGGAGTGAAATGGGCCGATAGGATGAGCATTCGTCGGGCAGCTTACCCTCTTGAAAAATCGGAATGATCGTGGCTTGTCGGAGGTCCAGTGGTAGCACTCCCTCCGCCTCGGCATCTACAAAGAGGCCCAGTAAGTGGCGGGTCAGCAGATCCGCCGTTCTTTTGAAAAATTCCGCCGGGAAGCCATTAGGGCCGGGGAACTTCCCCACCCGGAGCCTAACCATAGCATCCTTAATTTCATCCATCGTAATGTCCGCCTCCAAGTTTCGGTGGTCTCCCTCCTCCAAGACCGGGAGCTCGATATGTGCAATGTACTGCAGCGCATCCTCCCGTGTCCCTAGGTCCCGTGTGTCATTAAAGGCCTTATAATATCCCGCAAAGGTCTCCAGTATCTGTTCATCTGCTCGAGCCCAACCCCCCTGTCCATCTTTCACCTTCTCTACCCATCTCGCATCTCTCTCTTTCCTACTAAGCCATGCCAGCAACCTCCCCGATTTATCACCCGTGTCGTATAGGCGGTGTAGAGTCGCCAGGGCCTGCGCCTTAGCCTCCCCTGTCGCCAGGTGTCTATATTGGGATTGTACGTTCAAGAGTCTTCGGAGCGTCCCCAAGTCTCTAGCGGTCTGATGCTCTTGCTCTAAGGCCAAAATCTGGGTTTCCAGGGATCGGACCTCTTCTTGCACTTTCCATCTGTCTCCCGCTAGCCTATTTTGTGCCCTGTCGCACAGGACCGTCTTGAGTACCTCCCACAACACCACCCGGGAGGCTACCGAGTGCTCATTTTCCGCTATGTACACCTTAACGTCTGCCCGCAGACCTCTCAGAATGTCCACATTTTGGAAGAACCAAGCAGTCAGTCTCCATGTCGCGTGCTTCCCTTCCCGTTCTCCCCCCACTTCCACCAACAAGGGTGAGTAATCCGATATGCCTCTCGCTTGGTACTCAGCCGTGTCTGTGACGTGCAGCGTCTGCCTGGCCATAAATATATAATCTAATCGGGAGTATACTTTGTGCGCTCCAGAAAAGAACGAGTACGCTCTAGTCTCTAGATGGAGCCATCTCCAGACATTTACCAAGCCCAGTGTCGTCATCGTCTTAGCCAGAAGAGTGGTGGTCGGAGCCCTATCCCTGTCTCTCATCCTATCTGCCGCTGGGTCTGTAACGTCGTTAAAATCGCCACCCAGGACTTGCAACACTTGATGTGTTCAGGAGGATATCGGTGATGCCTCGAAGTGTACCTGCCTGCAATTTGGGTGGTGCATACACTGAGATAAATGTATATTTCCTTCTCCTCCACTGTCCCCGCACTCCCACGTAAGTCCCCTGCGGATCTATCCAAGTCTGAGCCATTCACATGGGTGGGTGTTTTTTTAATCATGATTGATACCCCTCTGCAGCCCGAGGTGAATCCTGCATGTGCCAGAACCCTGTAATGTCCTCTAGCAAGGAAGGCACACTTGGTGCCCTGCAGGTGTGTTTCCTGAAGCAGTATGACGTCCGCTCCTAACCTCTTCACGTAGTTGTGTACCAGCCTACGCTTGATCCTACTGCCCAGGCCCTTAACATTCCAGGTCAGCACCTTAAGTCCAACTCCGGATAGACTCCCCCCTACAGGGCTCCCCGTCGTCTCATCCTGCATTGAGGCGCAAGTGATCCATGAGTCCTGCGTGCGGTGTCGTCAGGTCGTGCGTGTGTATGATCAACATGACATGCTATAACATTCCCCCTTCCCCCCAACTCCCCCCTGCCTCCAAGCCACTCAAAAACATAATCCAGTCCCCCCCGGAAACCCCGAACAGGAAACATGACCCTTCCCCCTCGCCCCCCACCCTACCTCCCAACAGCCCCATCTCCGCAGTTAGCTTCGTTAGGGACTTTCGGGTAGAGAAGGTCTGTCGCCCACCCCTAAGGAACCCTTATCAACCCAGCTCTCGGACAGTAGTCCAAAGAGCTAACAATACTCCCTTCAGCTGTAGTCTCGATCTCTGAGTCTTTGGTGGTCCCCATTGTGTCTCCACGGCGGGCGCCCTCGTCGCCACCTCGCGCCCCTCGTCCGCGGGGGCCCTTCCTCCAACCACTGCCATGCGTCTTCCGGGTGTGTGAAGAAGGGAGTCTTTTTCCTGTAGATCACCTTCAGTTTTGCGGGGAAAAGCAGCATATATTGAATCTGTAAGTCTCTCAGCTTTGTTTAACCAGATCAAAGGAGCGCCTCTGCTTCAGTACTTCCTGACTATAGTCCGGCAATTTCTCAAGCAATAGCCCACACCTCTGAATGAGATAAACTCACAGAACAAAAGCGTGATAGAATCTGCACGATCCTACACGGCACTATACTTAAACAATACCTTCTAGCTAACACTGCGCCTAGAGGCCTTTTAGTGACAAACGCGCCTCTCATTTTCCTTAACGACGAAACTTTCCGTAAAGAATGGGCCATGATCGCGTGGCACTGTACCCGCGATTGGCTGGTGTTAATAATTAAAACCGCATTACAACTGTCAGAAGCTCTCATGGTTGAAATCCAAGAAACCGAATCACATTTCAAGACCACTGTTACAGGATACAAGAAAACACTTGATGAAATCAACAAGGAACTAAATGAATACAAGGATAACCTCATGCAGTCGAAGGTCACAAAATTTCAAAAAGATTTGAATTTGAAAAGATCTACCCTTATTCTGACCCTAATTACACACCACCTACCAGGAATCCCAATAATCCTGACTACTCGGATGATAACTCATCCAACAGTAGTGGGTCGAGCAATGGCTCTAACAAACAAGGAAAAAGAAGGGAGAATAGAGGTTATAGAGGGAGATCAGGCTACTACAACCAACAACAAAGGTGGCCCCACCCACCACACACAGGAGGAGGCCTCCATCTATTCCCTTTCCAACAACCACCCTTTCCACTCATGGGATGGAACCCAGCCTTTATGCAACCACCCCTCTTCCAGAACCAATACCAACCACCTTTTTTAGAAAGGGGCCGGAGAGGAAGAGTGAAGAGGAGAGGGACCAACCAAGTCTCTTGGGAAGCAGACGATCATGTGGGCATCCACACGTGCAGCAAAACGTCTCTACCAGGGACGAGTTTGCAGTAAGCCTCATTACAAACCTATCAGATAAGGCCCTGACCTCCATGGAAACCAATGTGCTGGAGAAAGGGCTTGGATTTGTTCCTACAGCACGTCCAGATAAATTCAGACTACACTGCGAACTAGCAGGTTTTTTCCGAAAACTCAAACCTAAATCCTTCTTTGAAGGAAAGGATGATCCCAATGAGGAAATCCGCAAAGGAGACGCTGGCCTGAGGCTTAAATCTACCTTTTCACCACCACCTCACCCTGTTCCAGCTGCCATCACAGCTTTTGAACAAGCGGTCTTCCACGATTTGGAAACATGCCAAGAACCCACTTTGTTTGGCAATTTCAGCACGTCTGAGTATCAAGCCCTTCAAGACCTTCAGAACAACTCGGACATTACAATCAAACCAGCTGATAAGGGTGGGGGTATAGTGATACAAAATACCACAGACTATGAGAGAGTCTGCCAAGATCTCCTCAATGAGAAGAAAAACTACACCCCCTTAACTAAAGATCCGACAGCAGAACTGCAAACACTGATTAACAATCTAGTAAAAAGAGCTGAAGAAAATTGACATTTATCAAAAAATGAAGCAGATTTCCTGAATACCAGTGAAAACATTGTCCCATATTTCTACACATTGCCTAAAACACACAAAAACAGACTACCACCACCAGGACGACCTATCGTCTCTGGGATTGGCTCTCTGCTCGAGCAACTAGCACATTTTTGTGACCATTTTCTAAAACCAATCGTGCAGAACACTCCAACCTATTTAAAGGACACGAAGAGCCTTCTACACCTCCTACAGGAAGTGACCTTTGAAAAAAAACACCCTGACACTGGTTACTTTAGACATAGAGAGTCTGTATACCAGTATCCCCCAGGACGACACTATCAAAGTCCTGGAGACTGCCCTGGATTCTATCACAGGGGACCATCAGAAACCAAAGGCTTTCATCCTCGACTGTGCACCTATTGCCCTTAAAGAAAATGTCTTCCCTTATAAAGGGCAACTCTTTTTACAAAGCACGGGTACTTCAATGGGCAGCACTTTTGCCCCTAGCGTGGCGGGCTGTACGTCTCCGACTTTGAGGCCAAGCATATCCTACCATCGAATGGGCCATTCTCCTCCTCTATCCACCTGTGGAAGAGATGCGTCGATGATGTGCTCCTTATATGGCAGGGTAGCGATCAACTTCTAGAAGACTTCCTCAAATGGATTAATACCCTGCATCTCAATTTGAGATTCACCCACACCCTGAGCAAGTCTGAAGTCGTTTTTCTTGATGTGACCATTTCCATCGTAGGCACATGCCTAACAACTAAAACCCATTACAAGCCTACTGCGAAAAATAACCTCCTAGAATTTACTAGCTTCCATCCACGCCCCCTTAAAGAGAATCTACCATACTGACAGTATCTAAGGATTAGACGTAACTGTAGCAATGTGAAAGACTTCAAGGAACAATCAGCTGGCCTTTCAGAAAAGCTACGAGCTAGAGGATACCCCATGACAACTCTGGACAAGGGGTACAAACGGGCACGCAATCAACCGCGTGAGGCACTGCTTGAAGACAAACCCAATACATCCCAAGAGGTGCCCCTAACCTGTGTCACTGCTTACAGTAGCCTCTCGAACCTAATGAAGAAGTCAATTAATAAAAACTGGAAAATCATCTCCAGTATCAAAAAAACATGGGAGAACCCTCTTCTCTTTTAAGAAAGAAAGCAGTCTGAAGGAAGCCCTTATCCATACACGTCCTAAAGAAACGCCGCCACCAGGGCCACGCTCTATCACTGACACCTGGGGCATGCCAAAAATTGTGGGACATTTTCCATGCTCTGACTGTAGCGTTTGTCATTTGACGACCGCATCCAAACAACTATCCCTTGAACCAGGAAAGACCTGGACCCAAAGAGTCCATACCAATTGTAATTCGACAAACGTCATTTACCTAATTACTTGCCCCTGTGGAATGCGCTACATAGGAATGACCACCCGAAAGATTAAGCAACGAATTTGTGAGCATAGGAGTAACATCAGGTGTCACAATACAACAACCAAAATGAGCAGTCACTTCCTACAGTCCAACCATACCACCAACGATCTAAGGTGGACCATACTTGAACAGGTTAACGGGGGGAACAACATCCCCCACAGACTTTCTGAAAAAGAACAAAGATGGGTGTACCAATTAGGGACCCATATCAAAGGCCTAAATGATGATATCCCCTGGAACTGAGTACTCAAATGAACTCTGATTCTCTCCCTGCATCCTAGGACACTCCCTACATCCCCTTATCCTCTCCTGCCAGTCTATATTACTACACTGGGACTCTGACATTCAGCCTGGTGCTGAGTTACGCTTCCTTGTGAATCAGCAAATTTGAGCAAATGTGCACTCTACCGCCGCGCCTAAACTAATGATTCGCAGTCTAGTTGCCCATACTAAACCAGCCTTTACGCACACTCTCTTGTACTTTCTGCGTAAATCCCTATTTTTAAAATTTCACATTGACTTTGTAGTCTCGCTTTATGCCAATAAAGTTCCCTTTGTGCTATTAACCTTTTGCGGCATGCGTATTAACATGCCGCGTTGAACTAATCGCGTTGTGCCAATAAAGTTTTCTTGATTCAGTAACCTCTTAGGCATTCGCACACCCTCGCCGCGTCCAGCCAATCGCTTCGCGGTCTAGTTCTCCAGTCATGCACACCCCAGCCGCTTCCGCATGTGACGTGGTTGACACGTCTGAGCCGCTCACACTCTGATTGGCCGAAACGTCTATTCACGCCCATGCTTGTTCCGGACCACGCCCAACCCGGAAGGATGGCGCGTAACCAGCCGCTCTCTTTTTAAACAACTTTACTGGTGTGCACATCCATCTTCGGGATCCGGTTTTCGAGGGCAGAAGCAGGTTTCCAGTGGGTGCCTGGCGTCGAGGGCGTAAGTCTTACTCCTGCCACCGTCGCTTCACCCAGATCGTCCTCACCAAGCTAAGTACAGTGTGCCGTAACTATTGGAATATGTCTTTTTCTTTCCTAAGGGTGTGCCAATTACGCCACCACCCCCCTCCCGAGATCCATGATGTGTAATCTACTCACCATTCAAGTGAGATATTTTAATCCTAATTTCTGTGCTGTCTGAAGGTGGGGTCACTGGCCATTTTGGTCCATTAATCCTCCATTCCACACGCGCCAATATTTGTGTAAGGGCTATACAGCATTAATGTGAACTTTACTCCATATTCCACCAGTAGCCCTCTACACCCCTTGGCGTTGTTAAACATTCCCCGGACTTAGTAAGGTGTTAACAATACTGCTATATCGCCATCTAATGTCCTTTCACCACAACTGGAGCACTTTAGACTTACTCGTGAGCATAGATCGAATTTTAATAGTTTGTTCTATCTCTTATATGTATGTCTTTGTCCCTTTCTTTCCACAGGTGCATATACACTAACTTTGAGGTCTCCTGAACTAAGAGTACCATAGGAGGAGTGCTCTCCTTCTACATGTACTATTTTTTCACAATTTTTACTTTCACGTCCCTAGGTTAGGGTGGACCTTAGCGTGTCCACACTGCCAGGGTTTCGTTCACAATTGTCCTCATGGCCTGGTAAATTTACACCGTTTCAAGGCAGAAACATGTTGACTGACTATTAAGATAGTGGAAATAACCAAACAATCTATTTGGTCTACTTTCCCACACTTCGTTTTTAACTTGTCCTAGTGATCAAACATTACATTCTTTTTTTTGATACACTACAGACATTTTTAAACATCACCATCACTTTAAATCACTCAGTTCACGTCTATTCACAAATAACCTGCTCCGCAGTAAACCTGCCGTTGAAGCACACTGGGGAGGCACTCGGCCTCTCCAGTGGGACCCGATGATGAAGCATGTCACCAACCAGGTTGGTGAGTGAGGGCTTTCTACACACACCTGAGCGGGGTTGTTTATCCTCTTAAAGAAATTATTTTTTTGCTCCTTTTGTGACAAAATATTTGTTTTTGGACACTCTTTTCTTGTTGAAATCCGTATAACCGGGGACTAAGAGTGTTAACACATTCTCCCTGCCTCTCTCTTTGTTGAGTTATAGTCCGGGAAGATCATAATTATCGCGTTTTCCATTCGAATCTCTCAGAGCTTTCTAGCTTCCATTAATATCAGATCTCGGTCCGCAAAGTTCAGGAAGCGGGCAATAATCGGTCTTGGTCTTTCCCCCTCTGGTGGCTTCGCCAGCAATGGTCGGTGTGCTCGTTCTATGATAAAGCAGTTAGAGAAGGTCACTGCCGGGAAAGTTTTTCGCAGCCATGCATGTAGGAACGCCGCCATGCATGTAGGAACGCCGCCATGTTGCTCCCCTCAATTCCTTCACGAAATCCCACAAAGCGGAGGTTATTGCGGCGGGCCCTATTTTCCGCATCGTCCACCTTTCACTGGAGCTGCTTGTGGGAGGCCAGGAGTTCCGCCACATCTCTTAAGTGTGTGGATGGTATCTTCCGCTTCACCCAACCTGGTCTCCGCCGTGGTCACCCTCCTTGCCAAGTTGTGGAAGTCCTGCCTTAGTAGGGTAACCTCCGAGCCCACCTCTCCGATCTTTACCTCCAAGGCAGCCCGGGACGCCTGTATGTCCTCCCGCGATGCTGGATGGCCCCCATCAAGAGCGCCGTGTCCGAGCGAGTTCCCTGGACCTAATTCTCTGTGGCGGGGGGCCGCTGCATAGCGGTCTAGGGTCCCCTGCTGCGGGCCCTTGGCGGCGGCTCCTTTTTCCCCATGCCGCACTCAACGGTTGGCCGGAGGTTGGTGGCTCCTAACCGTCTGGACTGGAACGGATATATGATGTTACAACGCATACTTTTACTCCGCATACCATTACAACGCGGTATTTACAACGCATACCGTTACAACGCATAGCGCTTTGGGGTGCTGGATAGTGGTAAGTATAATTTACTATTCTAACTCCAGTCCCCGTGGACCCTAGGGAAGGTGTTGGATAGTAAATTAAACTTACCTCTTATCCTAGAGCGCCCCCCAGCGCAATGCGTTGTAATGGTATGCGTTGTAATGCCTGCGTTGTAGTGGTAGTGCGGAGTAAAAAATGCGTTGTAACAGGTGCATACCGACTGGAACGCAGCACCTCCGAACCCCCGCTCCCAATACTGTGTGTAGGCGACAGTCGTAGGCCCAGCGGCCCTCCCCCCGGCCCGGCGTCGTCTTGTGTCCCACTGGCAGGGCTCTGCCAGGTGAGGGGGCCTCACTCCCAGGTGCCTCGCGCTGCGGGGAATCGACCAGCCGCTCCCGGTGCTTCAACGGGCCCCCAGGCTGTCCCAGACTCGATGGTGTGTCCGGGGGGCGGGGGCCAGAGAGCGCCAACGTTGTGTCCCCGCTATGACCGCTGGGCACACCCGATGTGGCCGTGCTCCAGCTGTGCTCCCACCGTCCTTCTCACTCACCGCAGCTTCAAGCCCCCCCCGCTCCTCCTCGGCTCCGTCTGGCCGAGGCTGTCGATCCCGGGGTACTCCCATGGTAGGGCTTAAATGGCTGCTCAGATGGCCGGGGCACTCCCCCTCATCAGGGGCACTGGCAGCCAGAGAATTACGCTGAAAATGTCACCTCGCCTGACTCGGCACCCCCGGTGGCAGTCCTCAGTGTCTGTGTGCCCCAGGGGCACACTCGATGGCTCGGCGTGTCAGGCCGGCCGGAGCTCCAAGTCAGGGCGTCCCCCCGCGCTGTCCCCCACTCCGTGGCTCCGACGCGGGGACCCGACTATCAGCGTCCCGCTGCTCCCCAGATCGCTGATGCAGCCTCCGCTGTCCACAACGTCTCTGTGTGGAGGTGTCGGCCGACTCCGTTGCCCAGTGCACCTCTGGCCTCACCTCCGCGGGCTGGCCCCGGCTTCCTGCGTTGCCAAGCCGATCTCCCCGGACCGGGTCTCAGGCGCCGCCATCTTGGGGCCGAGCCGCTGCAGTCCAGGGTGATGCGCTGGCTCTCTCAAATGCTGGCCGTTGCAGTGCCGCAGCTTTCACTCGTTCGTCGCTCCGGTGCCACAGGGCCAGGTGCGGACCCTGGGTGGGCCAATCGGGACCTTTGGACTTCTTAGGATGCCGGATCGTGTTTAGCTCGCCGGAGCTACAGGGAGACTCGATCTATTCGGCCATGTTATTGGCCACGCCCCCAAGGTTAGGACTTCTTTAATTACAACTCAAACCTCTCACACACACATACAAAGCCCTACACAACACAGGACCAGAATACCTGAACAGCTGCATACACTTTCACCAACCCACCAGACACCTACGCTCTACCTCACTCTCCCCTGCAGACATTCCCCGCATCCGCAAAAAGAAAATTGGAGGTCGCTCATTCTCCTGCTTCGCACCCAAGACATGGAGCTACCTCCCTAGACACATCTGAGCCTCTGCCTCACTTCTTGAGTTCCGCAAGAAGCTGAAGACCTGGCTATGCATGGAGCCCATACGCTTTCTACATGATGCAGGGAGTTGATTTTGTTGGTAGGTTAGCAGCAGCTCTTGCAGTGAGGCCTCTTGGTTGTGGATTGTGCTAGTACTGAGTTGGACTGGGGTATGTGACATTGGTCCACAAAGGACGGATTAATGCTAGATTTTCAGAATGACCACAGATATCTGAATGATTCCCATTGGTATTAGTTTGTATTAATTGTATGTTAATGTGTGTCCTGTAGCTATCCTGTCCACGCTCCAGCGTTCTGGACCATACAGGGTGAAACTTCGAATTTGATCCCTTTTCTTATGTAGTGTACAAAGAATGTTCAGAGTTTTCCCCACTGCTGTCTGGCCAAGCATGGTCCTGCACACATGGTATTGGTTCTAAAATGGCAAGTAAGGCTATTTCTGTGTCATATGGCAAGTGAAAATCAGATTGAATGCAGTCGCTTCTATATTATTTATTTATGGAATGCATGAAGTTACCTGTTGGCCACAAACAACAGAGAACATATCATTGAGTGAACCTTTGTTGGACAAAGTACAGGGTTCCAAGTTGTGTGTGTTATTTTAACTCGAAGTTGAATTAGTACTGTATGTTTTACCATTGATTGAATAGTCAGTAGGTTGAAAGGGGTATGGACAACATTTTGGCTCTCCCAGGGGATAATTTGTTTGATCACCTTTGGGGGGGGGGGGTGTTGTAAGGTTGTGTAGATGTGGGCGTTTGAAAGAATGGTAGATTGAAAAGTTCACAACATGAGGTGTGCCAACGATTAGCAACATTTTAAGAGTGTTGATTGTTGCGAAGTAATACACTCCACGAGAAGTTGAAGTAATGGGTTTTATTCAAGAACCCAGCTGTAAGTTGAGGAGAATAATTTGAACACTCCTCTTCCAGCCTCGATCTGTCTCGGACTCTCGAACAGGATTCCTAGGTTACAGAACACTGCGCGTGGATTCCTATGAGGTCATGCAGCAGCGAGGACATAAACACAACATTGATAGGCCTGTGTGGTGCTTGTGTTGCCAGAATTGAATGTCTGCGATTTTTTTAGTTTGCCGATGAGTAAAGTGTGCAAGTCCCAGTAATGAAATGCATTTGGATGCTATTCAGTATCCCGTAATTGGTTCATAACCTACACATACTTACAAGTGCAATAACATTACTTAACCAGTCTAGAAACTGAGTGCTGCAAAAGTAAAACAAATTAAAAAGGCCTGCTTTCTCTGCTTACAGAATCCAGTATCTAGATTAATATCCTGCCAGAGATTAGGCTTCATATCTCATTTTCTCCTCCCTTTAAGACCGGAGCTAATAAAAAACACCTTTTCAACCATAATTTTTGCTATTTATAAGCACTTGCAGAAACTGCATCATCTTGGGTTGTGCTCAAAGAGGCCCTTCCTCTTCTTTCTGTGCATAATCATGTATCCCTTTTTAGATCTCGCTATTCGATGCGCATGCGCATCGAGCTTGCGAGACTATGGGGGCTTAACCACTCTTTAACTAACTTGCAAGGAATCGTGGCGATTCCTTGCAGTGCCCGTGACTTTTAAGCTCAATGCGCATGCGCATTGACTTTAAAAGCGCGTGCACATCAGTTCCCTCAGCCGGCTGCTTTAACACCCTCTCCCCGCTCCGCCCCCTCCCCTGCCCGCCGTGTCGCATTTCTCCTCCCCCCTCCCCTTCTCTCCCTCCGTCTTGTTTAATGTAGCGTTCTTCCATATCCGCTTCTCTATACACGAGCGCTTGTTTTCTTTATCGGCAATATCCTCCGGCACGACCAAGCCCCTCCGCCCCCGCCAAGAGGAAACATGCAAACTCTCCCGGTGTGATCACTGGCGCTGGGAGTCTTCTGACTGCCCTAGAAAACTGTGTGCACGCGTCCTTTACTTTTTCCTTTTAATGTCACACTCAGACTGATCAGCACACGCATGTCCTGATGACTAGACGTGCTACGATTATTCCTACAACAATAACACGGATACAGCAGGCAGCTGTCCCGATTTCCTCTTCAGCCTGAGGTGCAACCACGCCCGTCGCTCCCCCCCCCCCCCCTCCAGCGGCCCACGTCTCCATCCGGTGGGTATTCTCGCTCGTGGACTCCTAGCCCTAGCACAACAATCTCCCGCACCAGCTTCGTTGAGGCGGTAGTAGCAGGCGCCCTTACCAGTTCTTTGTTCTGGCACTAGGGCACCGGCACAGTCCAATCAGTATTGGCGCAAGAGCAGGCCGGCAGCCATCTCCTGTGTTTGTGTCCAGTGCCTGCAGTCTAGCTCGGGGCCTCCCACCGGCATAGGCTCACAGTCTGCGCCTCCAGCCAGGCTTAGTTACAGACACGCCTTCAATTCATTCCGTTCCACAAACTCCCCGCCCTCTTCTTCCATCTCGAATAACCTCTGACATCACTAGGCCCCTTTCAATCACTGCCCTGATCGTCGCGCAGCCATCCACTCAATCACCCTGCAGGCAATCAATCAATGTCCGGCTGCGGGCCAATCGGAATCTCAGCGGGATGTCTTTAATAGCTATAGTTGCTCCGTAAGGTTCCCACAGCCTTGGATGTGTAACTTTCCTTGCACTCTTGTGCCCTCCTACTTGTTTTGTATTAATGTGATAATGGAATGCTCATGGGCGTAGGAACTGTGGGGGATGCGGGGGACATATCCCCCCCAGATTTTGGAGTGGGGGGGACACAGGGGACAACAAGGGTCGGGGAGATGAGGGGTCAAACACATTTCCCATCTACCTCCTGAGAGGGAGATTGGCAGGCCATTAGCGCGCGAAAAAAAGTGCGAGAGGTGCTGCGAGACCTAATGGCCCTGTACTTGACCTGGCGCCAATGATCCGATAGTCACAGCATAAGGTGACGTCAGAGGCCACTCGCCCTCCTGCCTCTGCCCTTTTACACCCCTGAGGCTCTGGTAAGTAGTTAGTTCTCACCTCAGCTGCCTAGAGCCAGTGCTATGGTTGACCTCGTCCTAAGACTCCTCGCCCCCACCCCCCCCCCCTGTCTGGTGCCGGCTTGAAGACGGAGGGCTCCAGGCAGCAGCACGCTCCCACCAAGTGTGAGGTCCCTCCTCCCGCCTGTGACACCTATCCCATTGAAGGGACTGACGTAGGGGCAAGGGCAAGGGGCGCCTGGTGACATTTGAAAGTGGTGGGGGTGAGTGCACTATGGCGAGCGAGTTCAGCAAGCGAGCCTTACTTGCCCTGCTAATGGCTGAAGGGAATAACAAAATGTGCAGATGACATTACCATGCAAAAAGAGCTGCTCCTTTCCCCCACGGGCTGCTTCATGCTGGATAGAGTCAAAACACAATTCTCTTCATGTAATAACTAGAGTGCAATCATTTGGTAGGATTCACAGAAATGCTTTTCAGTGCGCATTCACGAGGCCTGCCTTTACATATAGAGCAGGCGAAACAGAGATTTGGCAGGGAAAGCGTACTATTGATTTATGGCACTCTCTTCGAAGTACCACAATCCTGATCCCTCACCAGCAGGCTGGTCCTTTTTTTCACCTCCTCGGGGCCCAGTTGTGTTCTCTTTACACCTCCTTGTGATTTCTCTCTCTGAACGCGGCTACCCCAAACTCCTTTCAATCCTCTTGAATTCTGTCTCCAAACTCTGCTTGCCCTTTGATCTACAAAGATCCTTCTCTTGGTTCTCTTGGTCCTCTTCGTCTCTCTCTTCAGCTCTGCTTAGCTTCTCTCGGGCCCTTCTGTAGCTCAAGAGTACCCATCCGTCTGCACACATCTGTGCCCAGCCTACGGGTCCAAAGCTGTGACCTTGGATTTCACGGAGGGTCAATGATTGTAAATATCCTTTCAATAATTTTGCTAACAGCAGAAAAGGGGCAAGTGCTCTGTTTGCATCAGATTCAGATCCAGATCCAAATAGGCCTCACGAAAACCTGTGCCATCTGCCAAATTTCAGGGCGCCCATGACAGCCCTTTAATTAGTTAACACAAAGTTGTGATAATCGTAAAATTTCCCGTAATCATCCCTGGCCAATAATTTATTCCACACATTACAAGCACCTCTCCAACACATGTTTAGGAAGGGATGGGGGTGGGTGGGATGAGGGGTAGCAGGGAAGGGTGGGGATTGGGGAATTACCAGTTATCACTAGAAATAATGACAACCATATTAAAGGAAGGTAATTCCAGACATTGCAGTACCGTCCGCGTGCCACCTCTCATTGGGGCACTGAGGCTGGTGCAGGCTTTGTGGTCACATGCCTGGGTTGGTGAAATATTGTAGGCGCGCAGCGGCCGCTTCAACTCTCTCCTCCGGTTCAGCAGCACCATTATTTTCACAATAATCACTCCGAGCCCGTTTAAGTATGCCTGCTTTCAAAATATTCAGTGCAGACAATACCTTCAGAGTTCAGGATATCTTTAGCCTTGTTAAATCAGACGTTGGGATGCAGTTTAGAAAAATATGCAGTCACGGCCGGCATTACGGGCGCAGGCGGGTGGGGGGGGGGAGAGGTGGAAATGGGGTCTTTGCGGGTGTGTGGGGGGCTCCAGTGAGCTGTCCAGCAATGACATTACACAACATAACACAATGATGCAATGCAACTGAAAGGAGGAGCTGTGTCGGCTTAGATGGTCTCATAATGTCACAATCTCAGTGCTGTTTAACTGGGCGCGCACTCATGTATTATGGGCTTAAAATAAACGACAAAAGACTTACTGCTGCCATCTAAGTTATATATGTGCTGATGTGCAAATCACTGCTGACTCAGCATGTCATCCTTCTAAAGTCGCTATACTGAACACCAGGCGCTGGATTTTGTGCAATAAAATTCGATTAATAGTTTCTGGTGCCATTTACATATATTTTCGTCTATTGATTTAAGAGATTAATAGACTCTATCCACACACTGACATGCACAAGCATAACCTCTCCCCCCCTCCCTCCTATCCCATAGGTTACAACATTACAGTTGCATCAAGGCCAGGTGGAGGGGTGTTAATATCACCGGAACCCCAAGGCCGCTTCATTGGAGAATAACACAAGTTATCCAGTAGGCGGCTTTCTATTATTTGTTTGAAGCAAGTTGCACTCAAAAAATGTTTCCCCAGAAGAAAAGCGTTTTTTTTTTAAATAATGCAACATACATAAAGAGATGATGGACTCAGTTGACCTGCATAGAATATCGAAAGAATTTGTCCTCTGCAATGAACGGCACAAGAAATTATTTGGCTTTTCAAAATAAAGTTCATAATTTTAAAACAGATTCCTGCAGCAATAAAAACAATTTCTAATTTGTCCGATTGCATTTTGAGATGTAGCAATATCGCTAAGAGCGTTTAGTTTATTATTCCTTTTTTTGTCCCGCCTTTGTTTTCTTGCTGCATGAAGATGCAAGAATCATATACATATTTTTTCCCATTTGGTTTTTATTGTGAATGTGAATAAAAATAAAGCATACTTGCAGACTGTGACTACTTGCCCGCCTTTCTCAATATTTCTCTTCATAACTATGCGATTGTATACGTTTAACGCGCGTACGGTCTCGCACAATGGGCAATTTGTATAGGGTCACTGGGAAGTCCACAAGGTTGTCCCTGTCCCCCCCAGAAATTTAGTGTCTCCTACGCCCATGGGAATGCTCTTTCTCCGGCATGGCTGCACTTTAAAACGCTTCAGAAAGAGAGGTTGTCTTACGTCCCTTTCCTGGATCTACCCCACCATCTCGACTGGCACTTTCTACGGCTAGCCCTGGTCTCAGCTGCCGTCTAATGCTAGGCAGGTTATCGTACAATCTGACCGCAAAATACCCCTAGACCCTGAAGCAATAACCATATGACACTAACTACCACCGTGCTGCAGCGTCTTTGAGCTCTACACATTAGGTGTTACTTTCCAACAATCATCTGGCACTTTCTTCACAACCCCAGAATGACGGAAGGCTCAATCAACAAGTTGTATTTCAAACTAGCAGTTTGCACGCATAACTCAGCAGCTGGCGCACTAACCCGCTGAGCTAACTATCGGGTGACATTTTAGCAGAGTTTTTGACGTGGTACCGGGACAGTCGCTCTACCCACATTTAACAAACTTGTTTTAATTTGTCTCTCCCCACACCCCCTCCGAGATTGCAATTTATTTTTTAATAATTAAATGATGTAGCCCACGCTGAGGATCGGACCCTGTTCTCTAGCTCCAAAGTCGGTAGCTTCAGCAGCATCGCACAGCCTGCCAACTGTGTTGGTCAGGTAGTGAAAACGTCCTACGTCAAACACGCATGGTCTGGGACTACCGGCCACCCCCTCCTTACTACACAAAATGCATTACTTAATTCAACAAGTCAAGACATGGGTCTTTGGAAGGCAGGGGGTCAGGGACCCCCTGGCCGTATTTATTAAAATATGAAATAAAATGAAAATTTTAATAAAATAAACATTTTGACAATTATTAAATGCACATTTCAGAAAATTAGATTTAACATCCATTTTGACATTGTATGATGGGCTAACCTTAACAAATATCTAGTACAGCGTGTTTCCTAACCTAATCTAAACATCCTGAAAATTAAATGCATTCTAATAATTGTCGGACGGCAAGGTCGCTAACCGGTGTCAGATCCTTTACAGCTACGCTCTCACGTTCGAGATGGCGCATGCGCAACCCAGGGCACGTTTCACCCACGTGCGTTCTGAACTCCATTAAACCATAACAGGAGGGCCCTTACACTCGCGCACCTTGATGACGTCATAGTGTCTGTGAGGGGTGGCTACCAGCCTGAGGAAAGCGTGGACTCCCTCTCCCGCACCCTTCTAAGTAATGGATATCATATCCTGCCCCTGAAGTTCTGGGAGAGACCAATCCCTCCCGACGGGCGGCCCTTTCGTGAATGGGCCCGCCCCCCCCTAAGGACCTTAAAATGCTGCTCACCGATTATGACCTTACCGCCACAGGCCAGCATAGTTGACCGACTATCTGGCCCCCCCCGCACCTACCCATAGAAAGGTCATAACCTACCTCCAAAGACCTCAACCCATGCCAGGATATTCCTTATGAAAAGGGCATTCCCTGCCTCTGTTAAATGGACCCCGTCCCGCAGGTAGAAGTGCTCCCCCCAGATGCACCCATGAGGTATGGTCTGTAAGACCGGAGTTCTAAATAACTTGTCCAGCTTGTTGTTAACCCTCTTTACTGAGTGATTCAAGGCGCTAACTGAGTCCCCCCCTCTCCATTGCATTCTCGGTATCAGTTGTGACCATACAATCACGCACCCCGGTAACCGCTTTGCCAGCCACCCCGCTGCTGATATAATCTCTTCCAGGAGGACCCTTCTACCCAGGCCTGCCAGATCATTCCCCCCTAGATGAAGGATCACCGCCGAAGGAGGTCCCGTATGTCGTTTTAGTAAATCCGACATATAATCCCTGAACTGACTAAGGCGAAGCCCCCCCCTGCCGTGGAAGGAGACCGTGCACCCCCCACTCTCCGCCCTCCGTCTACCCGATCCTGCAAGAAAAATAGGGTTAGCACGTTTTACAAATGAATGTCCTACTACCCAAACTACCACTGTCTTCTTTTTGTCCTCCAGGCAATTCCTTGATGCTGATGAGTTGATGTGATGATCCATAGGAAGTTTCCGTCCTGCGTCGCAGGCCCGAGAAACTGTAAATAACCAGACAAAAAGAGCAAGTGTTAGAAAAACTCCAAATGGCGACAGTTCTCACAACATGTGCAACCGCACGTAACGTTTGTAGGCATTAGAGGACCACCTCCCAATCCTTTGCACACTGGTTGTGTTCAACCCCCTGGCCGTCGCTTCCGTGGCTGCCCCTATCCGAAAGGAGTGCGTCCCAAACTCTTTGTGGTTATAACCAGCCCTGGCCATACTCATGGCTAGCACCCTCTGGAACTGAAACTTAGTCAATGGTGTACCATCCCCATGTAGCAGCAGTGGCCCTCTACACTCTTGCGCCCGCTGTCTTAAGAGATCCTCCACTACTGCCACCGGGCAGCAGAGATTGCCCCGTGCCCGGTGTAACGCCAGGGTTTGCCCCCTAGATTCCTGATCAGTTTTTGATTTCCTGATGGTAATCCACATTGTGTCACCCCTTATGCTGACATCATGCAGCTGAAGGCCGCCTACCCTATCGCCTTTGTTGGCCGCCGCCAGTTCGCTTACCCTGAATGCCCCATAAAAGGATAAGGAAAATGCCGCTTTAAAGAGACATACCTCGGCCGCGGAGCTACATGTGTCAGGCAGAGCAAGGAGCACTGCCGACAAGCGCTCAAAACCTATCGGTTTCCTAGCATCCGTGGAAGGTGCCTGCATGCGCCGCCATCCCTTTAATGCCCTCTGCGCTAAGAAACTGTTCGTGGGATCCCTCACCCCCTTAGCACGTGCAAAAAAGGAGATTGCCGCCTTGTGTCTGCTGGCTGTTGCTGCCGTGCGCCCTTCCCTGTGTAAGGCGCTCATGTAATTATTAAAGCTAGCCTCCAAAATCCACCCGCTCTCCCAGCCCTGGCCCAGAAAGTGACAGTAAGACCTGAACGCCCCTTCATAAGCTTTCCTTGTCTTGGGTGCTAGGCTGGCTGCCACGAGGTCATGTAGTTGGGGGCACCAATCTGCCAGAGAGTCGACGGGAAATGGGCCGGGGTTGACTCTGCCTCCGGCAAGTGATCCCTGAACACCTGCATCTTAAAGCGAGAAAGGGCATCAGCTGCATTGTTCAACACCCCTGGGACATGTTTCGCCCTGAAAAGTATGTTTAATGTCATGCAACACAGCACAATCTCTTTCATCAGGCGCAGTATGAATGGACACCTTGCAGCTTGTTGGTTGATGCATTCCACCACTGTCATATTATCTGACCAGAAGATTACTGATCGGTTGGCCAAATCCTGAGGCCACACTTTCAGTGCCACCCAGATTGGGAAGAGCTCGAGGAAACTAATGTTCATCGTCAGCCCGCTCTCCTCCCACCAGGCGGGCCACTTCTGTGCCACCCATTTCTTACCAAGGATTGCACCAAAACCTACACTTCCTGCAGCATCAGTCCATAAACCCAAGTCCTCTGAGGACAACGTGGGTGCACCCCACAGCACTCTGCCATTGAAGTCCTCCAGGAATGCAATCCATATCCGCATATCCTGGCGAACCTCTGCAGATAGCCGTGTCCGGTGATGTTTCTCCCGAAGACCCTTCATGGCCTGTGCAATAGAGCGTGAAAAAAGGCGCGCCATGGGTATTACTCTCAATGCAAAGTTTAACTGACCCACTGTCTGTTGCAACATTTGTAGAGTAACCTTCTTAGCCTGTATGCATAGTCCTAGGGTATTCTTGAATCTTTGTATCTTCTCCATTGGTAATCTAAAGCAGCCCTCCACTGAATCCAGTTCAATTCCTAAGAATTCCAAGCATGTTACTGGCCCGACCGTTTTTCCCTGCGCCAGGGGTACCCCGAAAGAGCGCATGAGCACGCAAAATTCCTGCAATGCTGACGCACACTCCCGTGAGCCCGCCGGACCCAAGAAAAGAAAATCATCCAGATAATGCATGACACACTGGTGGCCCGTAGATTGCCTTAGGGCCCATTCCAGGAAGGAGCTGAACTGTTCGAAAATATGCACATGAAATGGAACAGCCCATGGGCATACACTTATCCATGTAGTACTTCCCTTCAAAGGAGAAACCTAAGAGGCGCTGATCCTCAGGGTGAACAGGGAGTAGTCTAAAGGCTGACTCAATATCTGATTTGGCCATCAGTGTCCCCGCGCCTAAGGCCCTCAGCATGTCCGCCGCCTGATCAAAAGATGCATATTTAACGCTGCAAATTGATTCATCAATAGCATCATTCAAGGATAGGCGCCTAGGTGCAGACAAGTTGTGGATAAGCCTATACTCGCCCTTCTCCTTTTTTGGTACTACCCCCAAAGGAGAGCATACAAAATTCTTAGTAGGAATGACATGAAAAGGACCCGCTACCCTACCTAAGCGCAACTCTTTTTCTATTTTGCTAGCCACCAGCGTGGGATTGGAGAGAACTGACAGCTGATTCCTGCACTGCGGTGTCCCAACAGATTGCAATTTATTTTTTAATAATTAAATGATGTAGCCCACGCTGAGGATCGGACCCTGTTCTCTAGCTCCAAAGTCGGTAGCTTCAGCAGCATCGCACAGCCTACCAACTGTGTTGGTCAGGTAGTGAAAACGTCCTACGTCAAACACGAACACCCACAGTAATGGGATAGGCACAGGGTGTACAGTGAGGCTCCTTCTTGCGTAAACTCTGGGGTTGTGCAGGCTCTCCCCCATCGTCTTTGTGTGGGAGGATGTGTGGGGTCACCTCACCCCAAGATGCCACCCAGGGCTTGAATTAAGTGTGACGTCGAGTAGTCTTTTTCAAAGCAAAATGCTGCATTCGAGGTCGGGAGTGCCGCACATCACGTCTCACAACACCTACTCCATAATAACTAGAAACTTTCAGTTGGAAATCAGGATTGCAACCACGACTGTCATGTATATGTCGCCTTTTGAGCGTTATGTAAGCAGTGAAGTTTGTTGCCTCCTTTACATAAAAGTTCGCGTGATTTCTGTGTTTGGAAGGGCAGCCACGTAACCTTGATCCTTGTTTTTAAGAGCCAGACATTTCATTACATTATAATAGCAACACAGAAAAGGGACTATGAGAGATGCAGCGCTTCTCCTGTACTCAAATGATCTGTGCCACACTGAAACAAACTACCCGTCAACGAAATTGAGGGATCTACTCAGTTTTCTCAAAAAGTGAACTTTAAGCTGTAAAATAAATATCTACAGTTGTTATTCTTATCAACATTTTCATCAGATTGCGGAAAGTACTGCATAATTTCAGACACAGAGAAAGGTCGAGAGAGCAGGCAATACAATAACAAAACAATGCAACAGTAGGCAGCTACAGCACTACGCCGAAACGGGTACGTGCACCCAAAACAGATTAATACCGTGTCATTGATATCACGTTTTGGGCATAGTAAAGCGCCCATCTGTTAGTGGACCACGGAAGTGATTTGTGCTCACCCGGCAACAGCGGACTATGTGAGCGGAAATGACGAACGCAGGAGCAGGGTAACAACAGAAGATATTTTTATTCAGCGTCCCGGCTCTTGAATTGTGTGGTGTTTTGTGGCAGCTAATTTGACTGAGATGACATAATCCCACCAGGCAAAATAACAGATGATCTGGTGAGTGACAGGCACAAAGGCTGTGCGGTGCGGGCAGGTTGTGCATCTGACCGGCACAGGATGGGAGAAGAGATGTTCCACTCTTGATGTAAGCCACAATTAATAATCACCCCAGTGCATAACAGTGTAATTTACAAAAGCAAATTCGTTTCTGTTTTGTGTATATCTGTGCTGTACTTGAACTAGGCATGCGCTGCCAAATAAATACATAGTAGCTGTCTGTACATCTTTAGTTTGAAAGGAAGAGTACCAGCACTTTTCAGCAGGGCGCTGTAACATGAAAGCACATTTTATCAGCACAAAGTCCCGTCACGAGATATCTTCCATTCTCTAGCCTCCCCACTTGGCCCCCCCAACCCCTCTCCCACTTCATCCGTCCACCGCTTCTTACAGGTGCCAAAATATGTATCTGGGGAGCCTCCGGCCCTGCGCTTTTCACCCGGGGTCTCCAACTTGTAGGCCACCGGTGAACCCCGTGAGGCGGGAGGTGGTTATATACCTATGCTCAGCTCTAAATGTAAACCGAGACCCTCCCACACACACACACACACCACAGCCACAGTGCCCGAACCTCCAATGCTCGCAGCCTCCATGGTCCAAACACACCAAGCAAATCTAGAGGAGGGAGGTTTTAGTTTGAATGGCTAAGTGCTGTGGCAGCACCCTCTCTTCAGTGTTTCATTCCAAATGCTATAGGTGTCACATTCGCGAAAGTTAGAACTATTGGCATTGTAAATGACAAAGCTATCAATTTAGCTGTTTTAAAAACCAACAAATAAATAAAATATTTGTCATTTACAAGACCAATAGCTCCAACTTTTCTAATGCGAGACCTATTGCATTTCCAATGCTTGTTCTACCAAGGACATTGCTGGCTTGATTCCTTACTGAATTGGATGACCGATGAATATAGTGTAGAATAACTATGCCAGGTTTGCAGGGAGGATCATAAGTGTAAAGGACTTCAAGGCCAATCTAGAGTACCCTCAGTTGGGTCTTGCTTAAATTAATCGGATCAACCATAGTTTTTGAGCGCCTAGGCTTATATGTTGGAAGGGTTGCCAACCTAGATATTGATATCACCATTTAATTGGATTTTTCGAAATGGTGGCTACATCATTTTTGATGGCCTCAGGTTCATCCAGGGTGGAAGAGACTTGGACGAAATTGCTGTAAATGAATGATGCACAAATAATGAGTCCTAGCAGTGAATCATTGGACTTATCATGGCGGCTCCCCAGAGCTCAGCTCTTTAGTTCTTCAATAACTCGCCAAGTGAAATTGGTCTTTGCGGCTCTCCATTGTCAAAAAGCCCTGCAGCTGTGATCGCCGAAGGCTGCTGCTAGCAGCTGTGATCTCTCAAGGCTGATGCTAGCAGCTGTGATCTCCCAAGGCTGCTGCTAGCAAAAACAAAGGAACCATACTGTGGCCATGGACACTGATCTCTCCCCTCTTCTCTAGGTTACAGAAACTACCTCCACCATGAGGATCTGGTGTCGTACTTTCACACACATTGGGTTCACCCACATGGTAGAGGTTACCAAACTCTTCTCCTCTAGATTACCCTAGGTTCACCTCACTTTCAGCTCTTCAAAGTTCAGTTTATTCAGAATGTGGCAGCCAGACAGCTGGTACGCCTTCATGAGTGTGATCACATCTCCCCGCCCTCCAAACTCTTCACTGGGTGTCAGTGGCAAGACCCATTTCCTTCAAGCCCTCTGTATCACTCATCTGGCTCCCCAACATGCCGGCCTGTCTTCTTGTAGAAGAGATTATGAACCTACCACCAAAGTTGGATCCACGATTAAGCCTGCCATCAATCTTAATTATCATTTAGTTCAGTAAGCCACATGTTGGTGGGACCACCTTTTCAGCAGAGACAGACAAAATCTGTAACTGTCTCTTCAGCTAGGGGGCAATGTTCCTAATCACCCAAAGTTCCAAAGGGCTGTAAAGATCTGGCAGTCCCCTTGCTGATGAAGCCTTTTACTCAGTCAGTTTTACCTCCCAGCACACAGTCTACTCAGGCTCTCATGCGTGATACAAAATACTTCCCTTGTAGTCCACATCTTAAACCTACACAATGGTAGCCATTAATGACAGACGTCATATGCTTGTACCCTACCTATAGGGGACAGCACCTCTGAACCACCCTGTATATAGGATACAATCGCTACAATACCTGTCGACCTCTGTCCTGGGTGCCAAGGAGTGGTAGCCAAACAGAGACCGTTCCATCAGGTGAAAGAAATCCCAGTCTACCAATCCAAGACCAGGAGTTGTCTTTTGTGAATTATCACAAAATCCGTGCTGCTAGTGGTTTGTGGAACCATGTGGGGTAGATGGTTTGTGGGCGTCTTGTAATATTCTGATCCGATGAAGCCTATTTGGTCATTTTAACCTAGTTATTCACCAGCTAAACACAGACACGTGTGCTCGATAGAATTAGGAAGATGTGGCAGGGCATTGCTTGTTTCATAAATGTATACCTTTGTGTGGTCGTCATTGACTTTTGAAACAGTCTGTTGATATGGGGTGCCGTTGGGTTTGCAGAGGACTGAGTCTTGGAAGAAGTTTGGAATTGTATCCAACTTTTTTTAAGGAGCCAAGAACACATTTGTATTTTGCCTGGTTAGCTTCCATTCTGTATCTGATGTTGCAGCACTTGAATGGCATCCTCTTCCAGATGTTGAATTGTACTGCTGCCATTGTAAGCCTGCCTATGGGAATGTGTAGCCTGTGCGCTGTTTTACATGGCTGCGATTATTTCTTTTTACTAGGAAGCGTTTGTAGTTCTTATCTAGGAAGGTAATTCCCGCTTTTGGTCCAATCACAACACATTCTTTTGTTTAACCAATGTGTTTCTTTGTGCGAAGCCAAAAACTGCATCTGTTAGCAATCCTAAGGCTGTCGAAGGGGAGTTTGCTCGACAATGGGCCGTTTGAGCATGAAAGTCCTCTGGACATGCTGCATTTACTTTGTGTTCGCTGTAGCTTTCGAGGCCTGGGAACGGCCAGGAGTTACTGTAACTAGTGGAAAGACCAGGGTAATGGCCCCACTTTGGTGCACTTCTGTATTTTCTCCTTATTGGCTCCGAAATATTTTATGCAGATAACATTTTTGCAGGATGCTTTTATTAACAATAGATAAGTTTGCTTGACATAATAGTAAGCGTGAGGGAGGAAGTCTGGGCTATTGACTTCATTTTCACTGTGCATTTACTTTTTCATGCAATACCTAGTTCCTATATCTTCCAACATTAGAAGTAGTTAAAACGCAGGTTAATTCCCACTTGTAAGGACTGTGTTACGACATAGTGCACGGTTTATAGAAAGAAAAGATACTCGTTCATGTACATAACTGGTTTTGCATCTTCCCCACTCGGAGAGGACATGGCCTATCTGACAATCACCCCATGACGAGCCAGAACAGAAAATACTGTATTCCATTCTCAGGTGAACCTGCAAGATGTCCATACCTCATAAATTGACCAAGCAAATTTGCTTGGTCTCTTTCAAGCAGATTCTGTTGTCAAAGCTCTGTAAGAACACCCCCAGATGTATTCTCTTAGGTTTAAAGTTGTTTCTTACAAGTTAACATCATCTGTATCCTAACACCCTCTTTTTCATTAAAATTTCTTGTAAGATGTTCATGGTAACCTAAAAACAAAGGAATCTTCTGGTTATCTTCAAGGTGGCTTCTTCCATGATGACTCTACAATGTACAGTAGGCTTGTGGATGGCAGGTGGTCTCCCGCTGTTCTTCGGGCAACATAGTCGAAGAAAAGACAATGGCAGGTTATGTCTATCTTTTGCAGTGCTAGAGTTTTTTTTATTAACTTTGCCATTTAAGGATATCACATGGACAGTACATATCAGAAAGAGTCCATCTGTAAGCACCCAGCGTCCCACACACCTCATCCCCGGAAGTATAAATGAACCACATGCCATTGCTCAGTCAAAATGCACGTTTTTATATAGATCGGGCTAAAACTCACAACAGTAGTGGACTACAAGAGGTTTTTATTTTTTGTCCTTTGTTTGTTTCAAGGTTAATAAATTCACTTATAAAAGGACCTAACATTTGTTACCAATAGAAATGCTGCAATAATTGACTAAGAAACAAACCCTCTTGCTTGGAGATAGGAGATTATTTTTGTTTTTTTGCAGTTGATAATTCATTTAATTCCTTAGACATCTGTGATTTCTACAACTTCTGGAACGCCACCTTGATTTGAAACTGGAAATATCTGACTGAAGGTAGACCAACATTAATCCAGCAATATGCTGCCCTTTGAGTGCGGGCCTCGGTTTAAAACTGTCTGGAAAAAGGGGGTAGTAAAACCAGTGCTTAATTGGAGCCGGTGGTTTCCGGTGCTCAGCACCAGCACTTAATCATCAACAGCAGCGCTTTTCATGAGCACCAGTTAAGGACACTTTCATTTATGGGGAGATTACGTGTTATTGTTAGTTTCATAACACGCCTTTGTATTTTGTTGAGTGCTTAAAAAAATCAAGCGAATTGCTAAAAAGAAATGTGAAGACAGAATTGTCAGTACATCATGGACGTATCCTCTGATTTGGTTGGGGTGCTTTGGCTATATCAGATCTCAACATTATCAGAACACATTTGAATGAAGATCTGATGGCGGGAGTTTCCATTCGTGTTGAAATGGACACCGTGTGCTTGACTGACTGAAGAGACCAGTGCACAAGGTTACATATTTGAGACAAGCTCTAGGTTTACCTCAGTTGACCAGGGAGGCTTCTGTAAATCTCCGCGTAACTTGCCAAGACTATTTTTGGTCTGTGGCCGAGTAGAAATGTTCTCTTGAAATTGAGACTGAGTAGTGATAAAGTTAGTACATTTTAACCCAGATAAAAATAAAAGGAAGTTCATCCAGGCAGATAAATTCCAATGTGGAAAAAAAATAAAATAAACGCCAATCAGAGTCAAAAGACTGCAGGATGCCTGGCTTAATAGACCTAAACAGAGTGAGCGCTTTATAAATACAATTCATAGCGCTGAAGGATCACAAACGCCCCTTCCTATCCCTCTCACATTATTGTTCGGCAGGGCGTGTGGTGAGAACTCCTGCAGTCCCACAATACACTTTTCACAGCCAAAAGTGAACAACGGACCTTGTGACGGAAACCTCTGCACAAAGGTGGTTTTCCTGCCAGAAAAATCTGCAAGTTCCTCTGTTTGTGAAGATGGGAATTAGTTGTGGAAATTGTAGACAAAAACTACTGTGCCGCTTGCCAGGGCTGCTGTAGGATTGGAGCTCCCGGTCAAAGCACATTCCCAGTTTATGCCAATCAAACCTCCCAACACCTCACTCCCACACACAGCTCGTCAGGGAGCTGAGATTGGCATGGGTCCATTGTGCTGGTACCTGTGGGGGCTGTCTGTAGCTCTACAGCAGTAACTGGATCTGAGAGTGCATTTAGTAGCATGAAGTGGATACCCAACTTAATGCTAGGCTGTGCCCAGTGGCACACTAGCGCTGCCAGGCTGTATACCCAGTGTATATACTAAGTGGCAGCTGAATTCACTGTACTTGTACTTGTTTCAGTTTTTCTGTAGTGAACTGTCTGTATGAGTGTGCATTGCAGAGTGCTCGTGTGCAAGATAATTTTGGGCACAGGTGGGATTTTCGAGGTTCTGCCGCAGATGTGATAGTGTTGGATTATGAGAGAACACAATTCTGGAGAATGTGTGTGCTGCCAGAACAAGGAGGCACCAGGCGAGAGTAAGTGCTGGTATGTGAGAGTGCCGCTAAAGATGTAATTGTGCTTGTGAGTGCTGGTGTACGATTAATGTAATAGGGTTGTGACATGCTGGGGAGTGTGTGTGTGTGTGTGTGTGTGTTTGTGTGTGTTGGAATGAGTGGTCTGACCGTTTTAGAATGTGATCGGGTGTTAGTGCATGTTTTGGTGGTGTGAGTGCGTGGTACTTTTTTTTTTTAATCTTTTTTTATTATTTCAAAACATAGACAAAAAATGAGGAAGGACCATTACGTTTACAGATAGTCCCACTTCACACATTCGGAAAGGCATCTTTATAATTCAACAATTCAACAAGGCACTTAGGATCTCAAATCTGAGTTTGCACCTCGACTCCGATCCCCTTCAATACCATAATAATTTCCGGTCATCCAGAGCTCTAAATTGTTATACAATATTCTATGTATGGTCATCCTCAGCACCCAACAACCCCCCCCCTCCTCCCCCTGCTGCCAACAAGTGTTATTAATGTCAACTCTAATGTGTGAAGAGTGTGTTGAGTGTCTCTCTCATGGTACTAACATCTCCGCCATCATTCGGAATATTGGAGATCACCCCTGCGCCAAACTTCCCAGGACCCGGGTACGTCGCCTACGACCGCTCCCCCTCCGTAGTCCGAGCCAGTGTCTCCTTCCGGTAACCTGAGCTCCAGCACTAAAGCCTCCTATGCCCGCGCCGCCTCCAGGGCCCTATCGCTATGGGATCTGTGGGCTTGTTGCAGTCGCACGGTCCCTTCGCTGCCCGCCCACAAAAGCATTGCCGCTTTCCATCTACCAAAGCTAGGGCCAACCGCTGCCTTCCAGTGTGATGTTATTTCTCTTTTGGCCAAAACTAGCCCCAGGTCTATAAACTTGCTAGCTAACTTATTTTTACTGGTATGTGAAAACCAGTGTAGCAGGCAAGCTCCTTTATCCAGTACCACCTGCCGTCCAGTTACCTTACAGAGCAACTCAGCCACCTCCTCCCAATATGAAATGAAATGAAAAATTCCATGTATATAGCGGGTAGTCTGCGCTATATAAATGGAATTTTTCATTTCATGTCCCCAACTGAGGACAGTCCCACAGCATGTGGCTCAGATCCGCACCCTGTAGGCGGAACCAGGACAGTTTGCAGTGTCAGTCCGAAAATACTGATTGATCTTAGCTGGCGTGAGATACGCCCTTTGTAAAACAAAGAATTGGATTAGCTGAAACCTAGCGTTCCTAGTACACTTCCACGCTCTTTTGAGTAACTGCAACCAGGCTGCATCCGGGATTGCCTTATCCAGGTCGGACTCCCAGCGCTCCCGCAGATTCTGCAGCGGGTTAAGCCCTTCACCTAGCATCCGTTTATATAAACAGGTAACCGTCTTGCGTGTGCCCGCCGCCATCACTACATACTGACACCCTCCACTCGTTGGTGGTTCAGAGAGGCCAGCACCCCAATGCTTCTGTATGGCAGCGGTCAGTGCCGCATGTATCAGATAATGACCAGGCGGAAGACCAAATGTTTCCTGCAACACCCCAAAGGGCAACAATCCGCCATCCGCATAAAGGTCTCCCACCATCTGCAAGCCTAGGTGCTTCCACTCCGCCAGGGCAGACCAATCACCACCATGTGGCAACGCTGTGCACATGCCCAGCGGTATTTCAGGCGCGCAAGGACGCTGCACCCCGATTCTATTGTGGAACCGTTTCCAGCAGGACCCCAAGGTGCCCTCTATCATAGATAAATCAGCAGTCCTCAGTCGCTGCTGTAGGATCACAAAAAATAAGACGTGTCTTGGCACCTCCGGTGCCGGTCCCCCTTCCGGTCCCCGAAATTCCGACGCCACCGCCTGAGTGAGAAATTGAAACTGCGCTGCCAAATAGTATAATTCAAAATCAGGGGCAGCAAGTCCTCCCTCAACTCTCTGGCGCATCAGAGTATCCAGCGGGACTCTACGTCGTTCTGCACTCCAAATGAAACTGCCCACCTCGGAGCGGAGCCGTCGAAAGAAAGCCATCCGCAGAGTTCGGAAGAAGTATAACAAGCGGGGAAGCGCCACCATCTTCAAAAGGGCCACTCGACCTGCCACCGACAATGGTAAAGACCCCCAAAACTTCATGCTACGGAGTTACATTGCTAAATTCAAACCATGTGGGTTGTTGTACGAGGGGAGGGAGGGCACGTTACTACTTTAAGGAAAAGCATGTTTGGATAACAGGGAAAAGGAGAGTAGTGAACCGTTTGAGCAATAGATAAAAATGCTGAACTTAGAAATGTAAATGTTAATGCAGATTTGTATCTCGGAGATGTAAAACAGAGCATACATATGAGATGGTATTATATCATATATTTTTTGTTTACCCACAGTGACCCCCGAAGAAGGGCAATGTTAGCCCGAAATGCATTGGGTATCTAATTAAACACTGCTTTTTACGAAACCGTGCATTAGTCCTGTTCTTTCAAGAGGCTCCGAGTGGCACAGGCAGAACACTAGAAACCTGGGAAACGGCATATCAAGTCTTAAGGGAACTAGAATGAAAAATCAACAAACAGAGTGAACATGAATTAAAAAATTAAAAAGTATAAATGAATTTAAAAAGTGAAAAAGCAGCGCCGAAGATGGCACATGTCGCAGTGCATTTGGTTTGGGCCGGAGAATCGGCCCAGTGTTCATGTGAAAACAGATAAGGCCATTCCAGACTGTCGAACGCCTTGGCTATGTCAACAGAAAGGACAAGCGCCTGCCCCTCCATCTAATATTCCTATCAACCTACGTATGCTACCGGCGGTATTACAGGTCGGGATAAAGCCAGCCTGATCCGAATGCACCAACCGAGTCATAAAAGAAAGGAGTCTCGTAGCCAGCACCCGGCTCAATATTTTATAATCTGTAGTGAGCATAGAGAGAGGTCTGTACGCAGCTAATCAGTTGGCGGCTTTCCTGGCTTTAGGAGCGGGATAATGCTAGCCTCTCTAGTAGAAGCTAGCAATATTCCCGTCCGCCTGGCTTCCTGATATATCCCCAATAATCTGGGGGCCGGGAGATCAATATATGTCACATAGAATTCAATAGGCAAACCGTTGCTGCCCGGTGATTTGTTGCGTGCCAATTGCTTAATGGCGCAGCGAATCTCAGCCAAAGTAATATCCTGCCCTAGCTCCTTCGCCTCCTCCTCCTCAAGTACTGGTAATTCCAACCCCTCTAGAAACACCCGAGCCTCTTCCTCACCAGTCTGCAATTGGCTGATATAGAGAGTCGCATAGAAGGATCGAAAATGGTCGATTATGAGGTGCTGCTCATAGTCCAACCGCCCTAAAGGGGAGGTCAGCGCCAGAATGGGTACGCATCTAGGAACAGGATCAGCCAACCAAGCCAGCAATGTGCCCACCTTGTCTCTCTCCGCATGCGCTCGAGCCAAGAAAGCTCTATGATCAAAGCATCTGAGGCGCTCCACCCCCGCCACTATCTCCTTCTGGGTCAAGACCTCGTCGCGTGTGCCAGTGCCACCCGAATGCGCCCTTTCAGCTTCGCGAAGAGCTAGTTCACCCGCTTCAATGTCCCACAACAGCAACTTTCAAACCCCCACCCATTTGGCAATACAGATCCCGGGAACCACCACTTTAAAAGCATCCCATTCCAGGGCCCCTGTCGTAGCTGATCCCGTATTTTCGGCAAAATAGTGTTCTACTCCTTCCCCCAACTCCGCGCGAAAGACCTGATCTTCCAGCATCTCTGGACGCAACCTCCAAATCGGGATTCTAGGGCCTTCCAACTCCCAGCAGAAATTTACTAGCAGCGGATTATGATCACTCACTACTAACCGCTAATGACGCTAATCCAGCGCTAGACAAAATGGCATCCAATCTAACATGCAAATCATGTAAAGCCGAATAATATGAATAATCCCTATCGGTCGGGTGTTGCTCTCGCCAAATATCAATGAATCCCCAATTGTCTTGCCAGTGGGTCCGAGTCCTAGCTAATTTATTGATTTGGGCCGTGGGCAGTGGAGGATAGGATCTATCCGAGGCAACATCCACGACAGAGTTAAACTTCACGCCCATACAAACGTCCTCTAACTGCGATATAGCGGCCATCAGGGTCAATCAGTTGATCCAACACTTGAAAGGGGACCCCAGCCCTAACCCAGATCAGGACACCCCGTGCAAAAGCTGAGTAAGTGGTATAGTAAAGCTGCCCTCGCCACCGGCGCTGCAAAGCTAGCCCCTCAGCCCTAGTTAAATGTGTCACCTGCCCACCCCTACGGACCAAGTAGGAGTGGACCTTATATCTACGCTGCATGGAGTGCAATCCCCGAACATTCCAGGTTATACATTTCACATCAGGTGACGAACCCATGCCAACAATGCGAGAACCACTCAAAGCAACCCCCACTCTCCGATTGCAAGGAGGCGGTATCAGTGCCCAAATGCACAACACTCAAAAGGTCCAATTTCCCGATCAAGTTCTGCAGCAGACAGTATCCCTTAACCAAACTAAGTCCATCCCCAAACAACCCCAACTCGCCCAATACATCTTCCTCCCCCCCTACCCCCCCCCCCCCCCAAGAACAGGCACCAACATAGTGAATCCCATCCAAACTACCCCAACTTGTGCCCCATGCAAAGCTAAGGCAAACAAACTACTACCATCCGGTGGGGGGTGGATAGGGCCTAGAAAGAAATTTACAATGAACCAACAACGCAATTATTGTCCGCCCTCAAATCCCCACTAGTACTATGTCTCCCAGGTCCTCTCAAAGACCCCCCTCAGCTCTTATGCCCCCTAACTCCTAGCCCCTCCCGATATACCAACATAGTGAATCCCATCCAAACTACCCCAACTTGTGCCCCATGCAAAGCTAAGGCAAAAAAACTACTACCATCCGGTGGGGGGTGGATAGGGCCTAGAAAGCAGTTTACAATGAACCAACAACACAATTATTGTCCGCCCTCAAATCCCCACTAGTACTATGCCTCCCAGGTCCTCTCAAAGACCCCCCCTCAGCTCTTACGCCCCCTAACTCCTAGCCCCTCCCGATATAATTCTCTAGACCCTCGCATACTCATTGCATCGCTATAAGCCCCAAGCAGAAGAGAAAGCAGTGATCATAATACAGCATTCCAGGGCAAAACTCCCAGTCCTCCGCTATCGTTACATTTACTCATCTAGCAGTCCATCTGCAGTTCCGGGAGTGACCGTTGGCAAGCATGGATCGTCCGACACCGAGGACTCCGCCTCCGACAGTCCCTTGTCACTACCATGGTCCGACGCCTCCGGTGTAGTCTTCAACAGTTCTCCGAAGATCGCAGTCACCGCTTCCAGGGCACCCCTCCGTTCCACGGCCATCTGCGAGGTCGATGGTTTCTGCAGGCCCCGTCCACGGCGCCGCAACCGTCGTGATCTGCGAGGCAGAGATTCTCTAGCCAGTTCCCGTGCTTCCACTTTTTGGCCATCCTTACCCGCTCTGTAGAACTCCAGCCACTCCCATGCATCTTCCGGCGTATTGTGAAAGTGTGTCTGTCCATCGAGCAATATGCGCAGCTTGGCTGGGAAGAACAAAGAATACTGAATCCCTTCTGTGCGCAACTCCTTCTTGATAGTCTGGAAGGACATGCGGCGCTGTTGCGTATCAAACGAGTAGTCCGGGAAAAGAGTAACCTTACTGTTGTTCACTTGGAAGGGGCCATCACTACGGGCCCTCCGAAGGAGCAAATCACGGTCACGAAAATGTAGGAGCCACGCCACCACCGGCCGCGGGGGCGTCCCTGCTGCGGCGCCCTGGCTGGGACCCGGTGTGCCTGTTCCAATGTGTAGAAGCACGATAGCCCCTCAGGAGCCACTACTGTTTTAAGCCAATTTTCAAGGTAGCTAACCAAATCCGGCCCCTCGATTTTATTTATTTATTTATTTTTCCGGTAGCCCCACCATGCGGATGTTATTGCGTCTGTTCCGGCCTTCCGCATCTTTGGCACGCTGCTCCAGCACAGTTAGGCGATCCAGTACTCCCGCCATAGTCTCAGACAGCGCCGTCTGTGCAGGGCCTACCTCCTGAAGCACAGTTTTAGCCTGCTCCACACGGTCAGCAAGCTTCGAGTGATCCGCTCGTAGCAAACCTAGCCCAGTCGCCACCTGCGCAATGTTCTGTTGAAGGGCGACTCGAGAGTCCGCTATGGCGCTAGAATCTTGTCCAGCTGAAGCTCAATCCCCGGGTCCCGTGGCAATTCTTGTTCCTCCCCATGTTCCTAAGATGGAGAGTCCGCTCCAGGTGGCGGCGGGTCGTCTTTCTTCCGTGCACGGGGCTTGCCCATGGCTGCGGGTGGCAGCGCACCTCAATCCCACGATGCGGGCCCCTACAGGCCTTCCGACCTAGCGACCTAGACCAGTGGGTAATACCACCCTTACTTCCACCAGGGCTCAAAGATCATCTCGCGTCGCAGCGGCAACCCTCCAAGCAAGCCCCAGCTATAGTGTGCCATCCAGTGTGGGCTACCCATGGGTCTGTTGGCCGCACCACTCCAGACTCCGGGCCCCACAGCTCGCCGTCAGTCCCGCAAGGCCTCCTTAGCGTTACAGTCTGAAATGGCTCCTTGCAGTCCTGTGCCAGATGGCATGCCCAGCACTGCTCCCCAGCACCGCGCCGCCGTGTTAATTCCGCAGCTCCAGGCCCGGCCAGCTACTGCTCAGCATCTGCAGTTCAGCCCCACTCCAGGATATCAAGCCCCCAGCAACACGATGTCAGGCCGCCGTCCGCACTCACGCTCACTGGGTCTGCGAGGGGGGGGGGTTCCACCGCCAGCATCTGCCAAATCGCAGAGCTCCAGGGCTACTTGCAGTCTCCCCCAGCGGCCCCGTTACTGGTCTCCAGGGACCCAAAGCGGCCCAGACCCCAGTCCTCCGCGCCCAGCGATGTCTGAGGAGGGATCCTCAGGGGGATCGAACACCAGCCCCCACCTGTCCGTGTTGCAGGGCGGGGGCCCTCAGTTCAGGCCTCCCAGCGGGGCGCAGTTAGCTCAAAATCGCCCCCAATGAGACCGGGAGGGCTCCGGGCCGGCCCCAAAACCGGGCGCCCTGGTCACCAGCTCCAATCCCGCTCCAGGCCCTCCACGATCTCGGAGGGCCGAGTTATTGATCCCGGTCCGGAGGCCGCAGCGTTCCCCTCACTCTCTCGCTGCGGTCAGGGCTCTCCTCCGCCCAGGATCTGCGCCGCAGCAGTCCCGGTGTGTCGCGCTTGATTGGAGCGCTTCCCACACCGCTGCACCACTCCTCCGCTCCTCTGTCAGCACCGGTCCCAGCTCCCGGATCAAACAAAGGAGCCAGGCGCCATCTTGATTTTTCCCCGGCAGCCGGCCCCGCTCCTGCCAACGGCCGCTACCGCCGTCGTTCCAGGGCCGATTATGGTCAAATTCTGGCAACCACCGCTTCTAGGGCGCCCCCCACTCAAGCAGCTCTACTTGGGGGACCGGGAGACGCCTACATCAGGAGAATGTAGAGGATCGGGCGCGGAGCTCTACGCTCACGCAGCCAGTTCCATCGGCTCCTAAGCCACGCCCATCGTGAGTGCCTGGTACATGTGTGTAGTTGGCATGACATTGTACTCCTGCTCGGTATGAGTGAGTGGCAGAGATGTGGGGAGATCAATGTAAGTGTGTGCTGGCGTTCCTTATGTTAACGTTTGCAAAAAAAAAGCCAATCCATTATCTGATGCTGGAAATATGTAAAATAGTTTAATAGGGTGGACTAGTGGGTGGAACTGTGTCCACGTGTCAACCCTACATGAGTCCAGTGTGATCACCAGTGGTGATGCCCATTCTTGGACTTCTTGTGCTGCATGAGCGGTAAGTCCTGGGACCACCAAGACGAAAATAAGGGCTTACTTACTTCATGGCCTAGTGGTGGGGACTTACCTTGCTGCTTTGTATGGCTGAATCATGGTCCCTGCAAACAGAGGACGAAGCTCGCTTTCCCGCAGCCTGGCATCTATCAGTGTTAGTCACTGTCTCGCGGTGCCACACAGTGCTGAACCCTGGCTGCTAGGTTACCTCAAGTTCTTTCATTAGAAAGGGCAGATTTCTACCTTATTGCAGTCCTCTGTGCAGGAAAGTGCAAGTATGTATTCTCCTCAAGTTCCCGCGGGAAGATGCTAGCGCCTTTTATCTCATGCTCCCACGCGTAGTTTTGATGTCTGTCTGCTTAAAATGCACTAACTCACGAATTCACTGACTTGCTGAAAGGCCCAGTTGCTGGGGCTGCTGAGAAGTGCAGATACTTACTGTTCACCTCCCCGTTTCAGAGACCTTTCAAGAATGCATGGGCTCACTTGTTCACACCTAGTTCTGCTGATCACTGCAATCTCACTGTTTCACAGCCATATGGAGCACTGCATCTTTTCTCTTTTTGACAGATCTGTTGAACACTGGACATTCTCAATAGAGGGCCTGGTGGCTCCTGTCTTCCACCATTAACTATTGGGGGGGAGGGGGTTGGGTGTTGGGGGTTTATCAAGTGAGCGCAAAGACTTTTAGGGATGAAGTCCCCCTTCTTGCAGGCAGGGACATCAATGTGCTAGTTGTTGGATCCAGGGCGCCGAATGAGTCTGGACTGAGACCGCAGAACTTACACGCCAAGCACCATTTGAATGTACAAGTACACACACTTCTCCTCATTAGTTGGCACAACTTTCTTAATTGATTTGATACATTTTTGTTGATAGTGAGCCAGGTATGGTAATTAAGATAGTCAACCAAGTTTTGTGTGACTGCATGCCAGACCTCATGCTGTTGTCTTAACAAATAGTATCCAAACTAGACCGCTTAGGGATGCCTTTTTCCTCCACTGTGTCAAATTGGCTCCGTTTGGAGTAATTCTTTTTTATAGATCCTCCTGAGACCTCATTAAAACAAATTACTAGATCACCTGTGTGCATGTATCAAACAAGCAAAGAAAGATTTTGATTAGGCTGAATCTGCGGTTTCAGCCTAAAGCCCGCACCTGTAGGTCCACCCGGCCGAGGGCTTCTGCCCCAGCCTTCCACCCTGGCCAGGAGGCCCACCCAAGCTCTATCCTGGACTCTGACCCGCACCCTGATGACCCGGCCTTTGGCAGCTGCCCCGTTCTCTCACCTATGCGTTCACTTGAGCGCCCATCCAACGGCCGGTCCCAGGGCTCCGCGTTGGCCATGAAAACTATGTCAGTGGCCTTAAACCACCACTCGGGCCTAACCAGACAGGCATGTCAGGAGCACAGAGCTCTGCCACAAATTGCAGGTCCCAAATAATCGCATATTCTGAGCATTGACATTCTGTATTGACAAAAAGGATGACAATAATGCAGTCCTTCTTGGCAAGTCTCTGCATTTGACATCTCATAATGGTAGTCTTATAAAGGTGGGCTGTAGCGCAACCTATCTGGGTTGAGCTCTCATCTTCATGCCCCCTCTCTCTTAACACCTGTTAAATCTCTCAGACCCATACGATCAGAGGGACAACCTTCTGCCGCAGCCAGCATAAAAAATCGGATCAAGAACATAAACAATAAACTTGCAACACAATAAAGGAACCTGCAAATCCAATCAGAACTGCTAGCATAACACATTTTGTTAAGTATATTTGTCTCTCACACTTCCTTATCCATCACAGCGCTAGAGGCTATGTCCCATTACACAATACCCGCACCACGGTGGTCATCACACACAACAGAGGAACACGTCCCACATAGGTTGAAAGCAAAGGCAATGCTCCTCCAACCATAAGGCTGTCCAAGTTGTCCATCCCTTCACCTCCTACATGGGCGTTGGAAGCGCTATACTGTGATCAGGGCCAATGGACACTCCCTCTCTGCCTCACTCTTCAAGAACCTATTCCGAAACCAACTCTTACAGCACATTTGCATCCTTTGTGTTTCATTAATTTAATAGAGAAGTCTTCTCCTTTCCCTACTTCTTATAACATATTTTTCAGGTTGTCACACCGCCTGTCGCTGACCTATACCAATCCCAATATTTTTGTTCCCAATGTTTTGTAATCTGGCGATGTTTTGTAATCTGGCGATGTTTTGTAATCTGGCGATGTTTTGTAATCCAGCAGTGTTTTGTAATCTAGTAATATTTTGTAATCTGGCAATGTTTTGTAATCCGGTGACGTTTTGAAAGGTTTATTTTCACTGGTTCTACATGCTCAGTAAAGTGCATTTCAAGACCTTGGTACTAACACACAAACCATTTTATGCAAAACTCCATTCATCCTTTTTTTTTGGTTTTGCAACCAAATTTTATTGGGTTTTTGAAACGTCTTCAGTTTATATGAATTTGCATCACTCCATCCATCCCTTACAGTGAATTACAGCCATATAAGACTACAAGACATTATGTTCCTTCAACGCCTACTCACTTAAACCACTCAATTTCAAAAATATTAGGAGCGCCATCGAACTTCAGCGTTATAAAGCGCTCTGTTTGCAAAATGGACATTATCCACACGCTAGGGAGGGGGGAGTACTGTTAGACAGACGTTTTAAGGCTTGGGTAAAGTGGGACCTGGTCCGGGGCCCCAGCCTGTCAGGGGGCCCCACATAGATGAGAGCCTGATGACCCTGAATGATTCTTACACAAAGATTGTTATGAATACCATATTTCTTTAATTTATTTTTTTAACGGGTGATGTGTGTAAGTTTATTATAGACATTTTGCAGAGAAAACGTGTTTTTCAACACCATGCAGCATCCATAAAAAGATCATTTTAGATCAAAACAGGACCTCTCATATAAGAAATGGCAGTCTGTTGCAGAGATTATTTGCAATATCAGTGAGCTGCTGATATATTACAATATTGAAAAGACACATCTCTGTCTCTGAATATTAGATGGGAACACATTTAGAATTTGAACTAGTGGACCTGTTTAGTATTGACCTGGCCAGAAAGGGCATGAAAAAGCAGAAATAAGATCATAAATGTAAACGGTTCCAAACTGGTCCCCCAAAATCTTTAAAATGTCTCTGCTGTTTGAGATTATTTTAAGGTGTCTTGTGGTACCTGGGGTTATTCCTCTGTACGGACTGGCCTTTGATTACCCCCCTACCTTGTATCCGCATTAGAACAGCCCACCAAGAAGTCGCTTCCCACAGCTGACGGAAGTACTGTAGAATGTCATTCATTTGCCAGTCTTGTTATGTAAAGTGGTTCAAAGCTTTAAATGTAAAGAGCGTGGTTTATTGTCACGGTAGCCTGCTGTGAAGTCAAGTATATTGGTGTTCCCCATATGTTGTTTGCCGGATCTAACCGTCAAAACGATATATATATAATATATATATATATATATATATATATATATATATATATATATATATATATATATATATATATATATATATATATATATATATATATATATATATATATATATATATATATATATATATATATATATATATATATATATATATATATATATATATATATATATATATATATATATATACTAGCAGCCCGTCCCGACGTTGTCCGAGTATGAATTGCTGCCGGCCAGTAGTATATTGTTTTGTAGGATTTCGTTTTGATAGCATTTCTTATCTGTGACAGGCCTGTGAAACGCTCCGATTCACAGTGCACTGCTGATGCACTTAAGAGTGCGCGTTCGGTAGTGTGTGAACTCGAGTTTCCCTACTTTATTTTTCCTTGCAATATTATATAGCGCAAACTCGACAACATTGCATGAGCACAGTTTATATTACAGAAGAACACATTCATTTGTGGTAGGCACGGGGGGACAAAGCGATTTGCCTGGAATCACAGGATTTTGAGCTGATGCCGAGATTCGAACGTAGCTCCCCAGCTCTAAAGTTCGCAATTCTAGAACTTGTGGTGGGAGGTGTGTCTAAAAGTGTATGTCGGTGCTGGCCATCAATGAGAGAGACCTGTGCATTTTTCAAATCGGTGGTGATAAAATACGAGTATGTTGCTGGAGATGTGGGCCGCCGTGCCACCAATGTACTTACCGGGGGAGGGTAAACACCCATTATTCCGCAACTTTCTTTCCGCGTACCATCACTCCGCATACTTTCATTACGAAAGTACCATGACTCCGCAATGCCTTTATAACACATGGCATTACATTTTATATGCTTTTACCACGCATACATTTACAACAAAATTCGTTGTAAATGCATGAATGGTAAAAGCATGTTTTTTTTAATGTTTGGATAAGGTAAGTATGGGTATAGGGCAGTGGTTCCCAAACTTTTTTAACCCGTGGCTCCCTTGACCTAATAGGCAGTTGGCCGTGGCTCCCCACCATTTTTTCACCGGCTGGTGGGGGGGATGTAAGCAAGACCTCGGGAATACTTCCTGTTGGCTTCCTTAAATTAATTGGGATGCAACGAAGGTATTAGGGATAAAAATGGTAGCAGCTGCTAGCTAGCTTTAAACTACCAGCAGACCATTATTTGTTCTCCATGCCAAAGACTGACAAATATTGACAGAGCTCACTGGTATAATCATTTTCAAACTTTCACACAATAAAGGCGAATCTGGCTGCTAGTTGTAACAAATAAATGCAATAGCCGAGGGGCATCAGTGGATGCTACAGATGTGGGGCTAGGACCTCGTTGTGCTTGCTCTCCTGCCCCCACGTTGTGCCTGCTCTTCTGCCCCCTTGCTGTGCCTGCTCTCCTGCCCCCTCGCTGTGCTTGCTCTCCTGCCCCCTCGTTGTGCCTGCTCTCCTGCCCCCTTGCTGTGCCTGCTCTCCTGCCCCCTCTCTGTGCCTTCTATCCTGCCCCCTCTCTGTGCCTGCTCTTCTGCCCCCTCGCTGTGCCTGCTCTCCTGCCCCCTCGCTGTGACTGCTCTCCTGCCCCCTCTCTGTGCTTGCTCTCCTGCCCCCTCACTGTGCCTGCTCTCCTGCCCCCTCGCTGTGACTGCTCTCCTGCCCCCTCTCTGCGCTTGCTCTTCTGCCCCCTCGCTGTGCCTGCTCTCCTGCCCCCTCGCTGTGCCTGCTCCCCTGTCCCCTGGCTGTGCTTGCTCTCCTGCCCCCTCTCTGTGCTTGCTCTCCTGCCCCCTCGCTGTGCTTGCTCTCCTGACCCCTCGCTGTGCTTGGTTCTTTTACTCATTAAGGATTGTAGTTTTTCTTTTTTAGCCGAGGTCCATTACTCTGCTTCTTCTTTATGGTAGACCAGTCAAACCTCAGGTAATAACTTGACAGATATTGTCCGATTGCCTTGTGGCTTGAAATAATCTTTGTTGATCTCTTTCGGTGTGGTGGTAGCCTTAGGTCAACATCCGCGTTCACCAGGTTCAAAGTAAATGATGCCAGTGTACTTTATATTCTTCTACTGAAATTCTGGATGGTTTGCCTCCTATTTCACCGACGTTTGTGGGCTAAGCATGAAGTAGTTGTGTCAACTTCAATAATAGCACTGAGGCGATTCATACATTTTTTGACACCTGATTGATTCCGGTGTCCCCATGTAGGAAAATAAAGAAAATAGGGCTTGGTTTGTTAGAAATGAAGCCTGTGCGCAGCGTTTGTGTGTTTATTCATGCATGAGTGTGCGAGTGATCGTGTCTTTGTTTTAATCGCGCATAATTACTCTGGTGTTGTGGCACTCTGCACTTCTGACATTGCTGAACAGGGGGCCTAACGCGGCCAGATGCTAGCTTTCCCACATAGTGCGGCGGCGCCCCTGGCTACTGATAACGGCGCACCAGGGCGCCGCGGCGCACACTTTAGGAACCACAGGTATAGGGGTATATGTTTTGGGGTACTGAGGTATATGTTTTGTGGTGTTTGGGTATTTTAAGGGTTCAGATATAGGTTTGGGTTATGGGGTACAGGGGTAGTTTTAGGGTTTAGGGATAGGTATGGGTTTTGGGGTACAGGGGTATTTTTAGGGTTCAGGGCTAGGTTTGGATTATGGGGTATAGGAGTATTTTTAGGGTTCAGCGGTAGGTTTAGGTTTTCGGGTACAGGGGTATTTTAAGGGTTCAGGGCTAGGTTTGGGTTTTGGGGTACAGGGGTATTTTTAGGGTTCAGGGCTAGATTTGGGTTTTGGGGTACAGGGGTATATTAGGGTTCAGGGGTAGGTTTGGGTTTTGGGGAACAGGGTTATTTTTATGGTTCAGGGCTAGGTTTGGGTTTTGGGGTACAGGGGTATTTTTAGGGTTCGGAGGTAGGTTTGGGTTTTGGGGTACAGGGGTATTTTAAGGGTTCAGGGCTAGGTTTGGGTTTAGGGGTACAGGGGTATTTTTAGGGGTCAGAGGTAGGTTCGGGTTTTGGGGTACAGGGGTATTTTAAGGGCCCAGGGCTAGGTTTGAGCTTTGGGGTACAGGGGTATTTTAGGGTTCAGGGGTAGGTTGGGTTTTGGGGTACAGGGGCATTTTTAGGGTTCAGGGCTAGGTTTGGATTTTGGGGTATAGGAGTATTTTTAGGGTTCAGTGGTAGGTTTGGGTTTTCGGGTACAGGGGTATTTTAAGGGTTCAGGGCTAGGTTTGGGTTTTGGGGTACAGGGGTATTTTAGGGTTCAGGGGTAGGTTTGGGTTTTGGGGAACAGGGTTATTTTTATGGTTCGGGATAGGTATGGGTTTTGGGGTACAGGGGTATTTTTAGAGTTCAAGGCTAGGTTTGGATTTTGGGGTATAGGAGTATTTTTAGGGTTCAGTGGTAGGTTTGGGTTTTCGGGTACAGGGGTATTTTAAGGGTTCAGGGCTAGGTTTGGATTTTGGGGTATAGGAGTATTTTTAGGGTTCAGCGGTAGGTTTGGGTTTTCGGGTACAGGGGTATTTTAAGGGTTCAGGGCTAGGTTTGGGTTTTGGGGTACAGGGGTATTTTTAGGGTTCAGGGCTAGGTTTGGGTTTTGGGGTACAGGGGTATTTTAGGGTTCAGGGGTAGGTTTGGGTTTTGGGGAACAGGGTTATTTTTATGGTTCAGGTCTAGGTTTTGAGGTACAGGGGTATTTTTAGGTTTCAGAGGTAGGTTTGGGTTTTGGGGTAGAGGGGTATTTTTAGGGTTCAGAGGTAGGTTTTGGTTTTGGGGTACAGGGGTATTTTAAGGGTTCAGGGATAGGTTTGGGTTTTGGGGTACAGGGGTATTTTAGGGTTTATGGATAGGTTTGGGTTTTGGGGTACAGGGTATATTTATAGGGTTAAGATGGGTTAGTATTTAAGGGTGTTGGGGTATTTTAAGGAGTACGGGTGGGTTATGATTATGGGGTGCAGGGGTATTTAAAGGGAGCAGAGTGGGATTAGCACACGATAAAAGACATGGCATGAAGGGCGGAACGTACCACACGCCCCCAGCGTTTGTCACGCCCCCAGCACACGCCCACAGCACAACACAGACACGCCCACAAGGGACTACTTTGCTGGCACGGTTCTTTTACCTTTAAAATGTATATGGTGGGCTTCTCCATAGCCTATGTCCTTCTGCTGCAACTGCCCTTTCCAACGCAGTATTGGGTGTTGTGATTGGTGCTGTACTTTTTGAGTTTACCCGCCTCAAAGGATATATATATATATATATATATATATATATATATATATATATATATATTTATATTTAAAGTTGGGATTATAGAGGAGGTTGCAAAGTTAAATTTTATTGCAGAATTTGAGATGGAAAAGTGCACTCTTCTTATTAAACATGAGGATAAAATTGTGATGAGTTTTATCTGGTGCCGTGACCTCTCCTGTGGCCCTGAGATGGCCTGAATCCATCAGCACCCAGGTTTCTTAGCGTCCGTGCGAGAAACCGCTGTGGTTAACATGTTTTTCGAGCTGCCATTGAAATGCTGCTTAAGTGCATCGACTGAAGCGCTCATTAGTACATTGACACACCCAATCAATATGAGGTTGCATGAATTTCATCCAGTGGAGCATTTTACAACAACAAAAAGAAAAAATATATGGTTGGATGCTATATTTGCAAAATATAATTTTTCTTCGCCATATAAGTAAACAGATCTGTAATATGTGTATTGGTCGGACACTATTATATTATTTTTAGAAGCCCAAGACAAATTCTACTCCCAATGGTTAATTACCGCCACCCCCCTATCTTTATAGTGGTTCATCTCCCACAATAGCAAATAATAAATTAAAGTTTTCACAGAAGATATGTTGCGACATCCATTCTTTTACAGCACGGAGCGGCCGACTTCAAAGAAATCTTCAGATGCTTGGATTCATTAAAGGACTGTTTTTTCAAAATGCATTGTCACTGCTTCTTTTATAAATTTTCATAAATCTGTTTTGTTTCATACAAGCAATTTATCATGCCCATGGGCTGGATTTCATCACAGCATGCGCCTTGGTGAGATTGCTCGCTTGACAAAGGCAGCGGATTCTGACTATGAAATCCGCGTGGTAATGAGGATGTCAGTTCAATCTATGTAAAATAGGGGTCTGCGTTGTATTCACGGTGCTTATGTCTGCTGCAGTAATTCAGTATGAATAGAGTTAAACCTTCCATAATAGTGAGATTTTTCCTGTAGCACCATCTCTTCTTCTCCACTCATCTTCATCCCAAGTCCCAGATACAGATTTGCTGACATAATGATCATGAACATGGCTGACAGCTTGCATGTTGATCCCAGAACTCCAGTGGCGGAACCCTTTTCAGAGGGACACGGGCATGCAGGGGCTACGTAGCCCAAGCGTCGGGGTTGAGGCCTTTTACTTCTGATGTCCCAGGGCCCGTTTTCAATGTACTCTGTGTAACTGGGCCACGTATCCCTTGGGTACTCTATCTCAGGATAGTATGGTCCATAAATGGGGGGCTGGGTATTCAGGTAATGAACACGGGCTCGCTACTCAAAATGCCCACAGCAGCAGCAATAAATCATTCACCGATCAAATATGTACTTTTATGAAAAAAGAAAAGCATTTTATTTCTACCGCTATCCGCACAAAGGAACAAAATGACATTCATGAAAAATTACACAATTCCCCTTAAGGTCTGGCTCAAGTGTTTCTTTGGTGATTCCCTCTCCCACTGTTACCCTGTGTTAGAGATAGTGGTTATTCCCCATTCACTGTTGGTAAGGTTCAGGGTCTGCCCTACTTGCAGTCAGAGTCTCGAGAGTCCACTTTGTCACTCAGTTAACCCCTTCCTTGCTCATGACGAGCTCAGCTCGTCATGAGGCACACTGGAGCTGTGCTTATGACGAGCTGAGCTAGTCATGAATAGAGAAGAACAGCAATTTCCAGCACAGGGTGGGAATTGCCTTAGCAGCCAAGGTGTTAAAGTGAACAGTGTTCTAGCACTGCAGCGATGCTTGCAGCAAGTTTCCTTGCGGCCAACAACCCCGAAACCAGTCTAACCTGCACTTGCAGGTGTGAAGTGTTCAGAGTTTGAGTGCGCAGTGACTGCAGGTGTTCACAGCGGCTACAGCCAAGTTCAGGTAAGTCAGTTGCACTGAATCGATGTAGAGTCTCTCACTCACTGTTGTACTTTTGAAGCGACCAGAGGCTTTCTGCGGCTCCTCATGCATGGGAAGTGTTTGTTCCGCTCCTGAATGGGGTAGCTATGATGATCCTGTCCTGGGTCCCTTGTATGGGTGACTGGGCTCCCACTGCGTCCTCACTTCTCCAGTGGGGCAGAACAAGTTGCAGCCCTTGGTACTCCCGGTGACGCCCTCTAGCATGCGGGGGTCACTGCAACTTACAGTCCACAGGCGTTGGCCCGATCAACATGGTGATTCTTACCATGGCAGCCACTCCTGGCGTATAGCGTTAGTTCTCTTCCAGGGGATCCTCATCAATAGTCATAAGCACTGAATATTCCCGCCCATGTGCGGGACCCCGGAAACAATATAAAAATATATATGTATAAAACACATATATCTCGCTCCACATACATGTATGTACATATATCATTTTTCTCACATCAATGCAGCCCCAAAACTGAGGCTAAACAATGCAAACACATATACATGAACTGCAATTAGTAAGGAATCAAAAAACACATTAGGTCAAAAAACCCTTGAACTTTGTGTTTTAATGAGTCAAACCACTCATAAATCCTGAAAATTGCTTATAAATAGACATTGTTAGCCCTCAGGCTGCATTGCAAAACAATAGCATAGAAAATGAAACCATTTTCACAATAACTGGCACCGTGCCTTTAAGGCAGCCATGACCCCAGGCTTCCCATCATGCCTCAGGGGTGACAGTTAGGTCAGTTGTTCTTTCCGGCTCCTTCAGTCAGGACCCTGGTGAAACAGCTCCTTTTCTTTTTTGACTTTCTGTCAAAAAATATTCAACTTTAACTAGAATTTTTGACTTCACTCGACGTCTTTTAGACATAGAGTGCTGCTTAAACAATTGTTGTACTTAAAAAAGGTATTTTTCATGTCAAAGATGCCTTCTCAGTCATCGCCACCCGAGGTCGACGTTAGAGAAATCACGGTCAACGTCGAGGGAGCGCCTACCTGCTCGGCGCTCGGCGTCGATACAACCACCGTCGAGGGATCAGCAAAGATCCAGGGAGAGAAGTTCTTCGCAGACAAAGAACATTACTCCTGCAAAATCAAAGGAGGTGGTTCAGGACAAGGAAAGTGACTTATTGGACCAGACTCATGTCCTAGAGCCACAATTGGGTTCTCCAGGTTCAGCATCGGCTGCGGAGGTGGAACAATCTCCAGTGCAGGATCCTCCTGCCAAGAGACGGAGGATCGCAGAAGAAAGATCTCGGTCGAGGTCTTCCTCTGGATCTCAGGTGAGTCTTTCCTCATCTTCCTCATCATCTCGGAGTGGCAGATCCTCGGATGGACAGAGCGGCGCATCTAATAGGGGGAGGTCCAAATCCCCTGCAAGATCGCAACAGGATCGAACGGATCAACCTCCACGGTCACGTACACCTGCGAAGGATCCCGTCCACAAGTATACTTCTGTTCATCTTTCCCCAAGGTGGAATAGACCTCTTCACCACTGGGCAAAGGACAAGGAGACAGCAGATCGCCTAAAGCGATATCGAGACCAACCTCTTCCCCGCAGAGAACGGTCTCGTTCTAAGCACTCAAGTAAGAGACATTCTCGTCACAGAGAGCGATCTCGTTCCAAGACGCGTTCTAGCAGAAGATCTAGGTCCAAGAGGACACGTAGTTCTTCAAGTTCGTCGAGAACGCGATCTCACAGCGAGTACTCCCCGACTCTTACAAACAGTCCACGATCAAGAGTGTCTCCAACTGAGGATATTTTCTCGTTCCAAGATATCTTGGGCAGGGGAGCCCTGAAGCTGGGAGTACCGATGACAGCTCCACAAGTCAAGACGACTGTCATATTCGAAACCCTGCAACATAGATCAGCACCCAAACCGCTGTTGCCGTTGGTTCCGGGTATAATGGAACATGTGAATGAAGTCTTCCTCACTCCGGCAACGGTGAAGTCCGTTCCAGCGAGGATTCTCAAACAGTATCGTCCTCCGGAAGAGGATCCTCTGTTCCTCAAAGCTGATCCCCCGCCAGATTCAGTGATCATTACGGTGGCAAGAAAATCCAATGCGGTGGCTTCCTCATCCACGGTACCTCCGGATAAGGATAGCAAGGTGCAGGACTCATGGGGGAGAAGGGTGTGTAACACCTCAGCCTCTTTCCTCAAGGTCTCCAACGCGGAAGCCCTGCTCGGCAGGTATGACAGGTCTCTGTGGGACTCACTTTAGAGATTTACCGCAAAACTTCCTGAGGAAGATAGAAAGGACTTTGAGGAAGTTCTGATGGAGGGCAGCCAAGTCTCCAATCAGATTATAGGATCGGCAGCAGATGGGGCAACGCTGGCTGCGCATGGCTATGTGCACGGAGTTACAGCAAGGAGAACATCTTGGTTACGCCTCACAGCATTAAAACCAGAGGCTCAAGCAAGAATCCTAAACCTTCCTTTTTCAGGCACATCTCTTTTTGGAGCAAGTGCGGATGAGGAGATGCAGCGGATGAAGACCGAGTTGGACACTCTCAAAGCGGTGGGACTCGAGAAGAAAAAGGAATTCAAGAAGAAATTCCGTTCGAACAACAAAGGTTATTCGAAACAGAGAGTTCAAACCCCTCAATGGCAGAAAGGCCAGAACCAGCAGGGCCAGCAAAAGGCACAGTACAAAGGCAAGGGCAATTCCAAGGGAAATGGAAATCAGCGCCAAGGCAACAACTTCAATAAAGCTCAGCAGAAGCAATGAGTCTTCACTTCCCCCAGCGCCGTTACCCACTCCAGTGGGGGGAAGCATTGCGCATCACAGGACAGAGTGGCAGGCCATTACAAAAGATCAATGGGTGTTGTCTACGCTGCAGAATGGGTACTGTCTTCGTTTCCATCGTCTACCTCCACACGTTTCCCCGATGTCAACATCAAGCCACCAGCTACAAAGGTTAAAGGCAGAAGTAGCTACACTCCTCGAGAAAGAAGCCATCGAGAGAGTTCCGGTGTCCCAAAGGGGGAAAGGAGTGTACTCGAGGTATTTTCTGGTCAGAAAAAAGGGCCAAAAGGAAGAATATAGGCCCATTCTGGACTTGAGAACACTCAATCTGCATGTCCGAAAAGAAAAGTTTCGCATGTTGGCGCTTCACCAGATATATCCACATCTCAGGCAGGGGGATTGGATGTGTTCGATGGACCTTCAAGATGCGTACTTCCATATACCAATACGGCAAGATCACAGGAGATTCCTTCGATTCCGGGTGGGGACCTCTCACTACCAGTTCAAAGTCCTTCCGTTTGGGTTGAAGTCGGCTCCCAGAGTGTTCACCAAGTGTGTCGCAGTGGTGGCGGCAGCTCTACGCCGCAGGGGAGTCTTCGTATACCCATACTTAGACGATTGGCTGTTGAAAGGTCCAACTCCAGGCAACGTAAGGAATCAATTCCAGACACGCATAGAACTTTGTCAGCGTCTAGGTCTACATGTCAACTACAGCAAGTCTGTCTCACAGCCCACTCAGAAGATCCACTTCCTAGGAGCTCTGCTAGACTCCAAAGTAGGAAAAGTGTTTCCTTCGGAGGAGAGACAGTTTTCGATAGCCCTCAAGTGCCAGCAAGTTCTTCTCCACAGGTCCCAGAAGGTGCGGAAGATAGCCTCACTCTTGGGTTCGATGGCTTCCTGCATCTTCCTAGTACCGAACGCCAGACTTCGGATGCGTCCTCTTCAGCAGGATCTGGAGGACAAATGGGACCAACACTCAGATCGATGGGACGATCGGATCACTTTGTCAGAGGTGGCTCAATCTTCCCTCCAGTGGTGGACAAAGAGACAGAACATGCAGGTGGGAGTTCTCTTCCATCAACCTCCTCCAACTCAAACGATCATCACAGATGCATCATTACAAGGATGGGGAGCGCACATGGGACCCCTACAAGTGCAGGGTCTGTGGTCTCCCAAGGAAAGCACTTATCATATCAACTTGCTGGAATTGAGAGCGGTTCACCTGGCTCTCAAAGCGTTCCTTCCCTCGCTTCAAGAGAAAATGATTCTAGTACAGACGGACAACACCACCACGATGTACTATTTGAACAAGCAGGGAGAAACACGCTCAAGGACTCTGTCACTGGAAGCCCAGCGCATCTGGCACTGGCTTCTAGCTCGCAAGTTGTCTGTTCAGGCAGTCCACCTCCCAGGAGAGCAGAACGTGAGGGCGGACGCACTAAGTCGGCACTTCGAAGACAGAGAAGACTGGGTTCTCAACGACGAAGTGCTAGACGACATTTTCCAGTCTTGGGGTCGTCCTTCAATAGATCTCTTCGCAGACGACGAAAACACCAAATGCCCAAGCTTCGCCTCCAGGTTCTATCGACCAGGAACGAGAGGGAATGCTCTGTTAATGGACTGGTCAGGGCAGTTTGTGTACGCCTTTCCACCCCTTCCGCTGATCCCGAAGGTGGTGAGCAAGCTGAACCGCTCGTGCACAACGATGATCCTGATTGCCCCCGACTGGCCGAGACAATGGTGGTACACAGACCTACTTCACCTATCAGTGTCTCCTCAGAAGAGGCCTCCATGCAGGCAGGACCTGTTGTCGAAGATGAACGGGAGGATTCACCATCCCAACCTTCCGTCACTGAACTTGGCAGCATGGCTCCTGAGGTCATTCAGTACGGCCATCTAGGGCTGCCACAGGACTGCATGTCCATTCTGAAAGAAGCACGACGCCCTTCCACTAGACATTCTTATGCATGCAAGTGGAAGAGATTCTATATGTGGTGCATGCAGAATGGTCACAATCCGGTAAAAAGTCAGGAAGAAGCAGTTCTCCCATACTTGCTGTACCTGACTAAAGCAGGTTTGAAGTTTAACTCCATTAAGGTGCATTTAGCCGCTATTACAGCTTATAGGCGATCACCTTCACAAACTTCTTTTTTTCAGCTTCCTGCAGTAAAAGATTTCCTGCAGGGTCTAAAGAAGGTGTACCCTCCTGTACGGCCTCCTGCTCCGCCTTGGGAGCTGAACCTAGTCCTATCAAAATTGATGGGTTCGCCTTTTGAGCCTATTCATATAGCATATTTCCTGGAAAGCGGCTTTTTTGGTAGCGATTACGTCAGCCCGTAGGGTGAGCGAAATTCAGGCCCTATGTACTAAAGAACCGTATACAGTCTTTCATTTGAACAGTGGTGCTTAGAACGCATCCTTCTTTCCTGCCTAAAGTGGTATCAGATTTTCATGTCAATCAGTCTATCTCTTTACCCACTTTCTTTCCTAATCCCTCTACTCCAGCTGAGAGGGCGTTACACTCTTTGGACCTGAAAAGGGTTTTAAAGTTCTATCTGGACAGGTCCAAGTCTATTCGACATTCTGATCAATTGTTTGTTAACTACGGATCGATCAGAACTGGTCATGCAGCCTCGAAACGTTCTATCTCCAGGTGGATCGTTTCGTGTATCAAACTTGCTTACCAATTGGCACAGAAGACTTTAGGGGGTTCCCCTAAGGCGCATTCTACTAGAGGTAGAGCAGCCACGGCGGCTTACCTGCAGGATGTGCCCATGTCTGAGATTTGTAAAGCGGCGACCTGGAGGTCTGTCCATACATTTACCAGACATTACTGTCTAGATTCTGACACGAGAGCAGATACCCAGGTGGGCCAGGCCTCCCTGAGGAATCTGTTTAACAGCTGAGTTATTTGGCTGTTATGGCTTGGTTGGGTCATGTACTTCTCATTTACCTGCAGGTGGTTGATGGGCTTGCTATTCTATTCAGTGCTTATGACTATTGATGAGGATCCCCTGGAAGAGAAGGATAAGTTACTTACCTGTAATCCTAGTTCTCTTCCAGGGGTATCCTCATCAAAGTCATAAGCAACCCACCCGCCTCCCCAGGTAAATGAGATTTGGTACTATATCAGTATTGTGGTTTAGCCCTGTCTTCAGGGTTATGCAAAGAACAACTGACCTAACTGTCACCCCTGAGGCATGATGGGAAGCCTGGGGTCATGGCTGCCTTAAAGGCACGGTGCCAGTTATTGTGAAAATGGTTTCATTTTCTATGCTATTGTTTTGCAATGCAGCCTGAGGGCTAACAATGTCTATTTATAAGCAATTTTCAGGATTTATGAGTGGTTTGACTCATTAAAACACAAAGTTCAAGGCTTTTTTGACCTAATGTGTTTTTTGATTCCTTACTAATTGCAGTTCATGTATATGTGTTTTCATTGTTTAGCCTCAGTTTTGGGGCTGCATTGATGTGAGAAAAATGATATATGTAAATACATATATGTGGAGCGAGATATATGTGTTTTATACATATATATTTTTATATTGTTTCCGGGGTCCCGCACATGGGCGGGAATATTCAGTGCTTGTGACTTTGATGAGGATACCCCTGGAAGAGAACTAGGATTACAGGTAAGTAACTTATCCTTCTCCGCTACCGCACAGGGCTATGGCCCCTTTCCGCACAAAAGTCTTTCTACGGCGTCCCTTCCTGGCGTACGGGGTTGTCGCTCCACTACCGCACAGGGCCACGGCCATTTCTCACAGCATCAACACACATGGCTAAGTTCACAGCTAAGTGCTTAGCATGATTTTACAAATAATGACCCGCGGACACGTATTTTTCCCCATGCCACTTAGGCCTGTGGCTTTTTCAAGGTTAAAAGGTAAAGATACTTTTAGATAGAGGTCTTCAAATTTCGCCTTAAACACAAAGTGAAGAGAAAGGTTCCAAGTAATGTAATCTGCGTAGGTCTGAAAGGGTCCGTGGCTATAGCCCGTCTTGATAGTTGAGACACTTCGTGTCAGTGACCACATTTGAAGCCCACTATCTAAAAATATCATTACCTTTTTGCCTTGAAAAAGCCCCAAGCCTATGCGTCGCTTGGGACTAAATGCGTGTCAACTGGTCATTATTTTTAAAATCTCGCCAAGCACTGTAACCAAGGGCCACAAACTAGATAACTACCCCATCTCCTTTTGGTAACAACCCAAAACAAGAGTCTGCAAGTGTGACAACGTTATCCTGAGTCCACGGGCAGTCTGGGAAATACTGGGCTATGGTTGTGTCAATCTGAACTGTTTACTATTGGTGCTGGACCTTACTATAAGATGCATAACTGTCTGAGCACTAGGTACACCCTGTTAGCACTTGTCCCTCTGAGTAGAAGTTGAGCAATCCAAGCCTAATTCAGGGAGGTGGTGTGGAGTTAGAGACTCTGTGCTCTGTAAACCAGCTAACACAAGTCGCTAATGCAGTGTCCGGCCTGTGCTTACTCTTTTAAAAATAAAAAGTGGTTTACTTAACCCATACAGGCTTAGTACTGAACATAAACATTACTGAAGCAATAAATCAAAAGGTGAGCAATAATACTTTAATAATACAATATGTACGCACCTTGGCTCCAACATAGGTGCGCTTCTTCTAAACAACATCTCTCTTATGCAAGGGCACCACCAATGTCCTTCCAAAGCATTTGGTCATTTGTGTCACTCAAAACAGAGTCTACGCAGTTTTCCTGGCATTCTGAAGCGAAGATCTCCGATTTTTGACCCCAAACCTGGCACGGGCAGTTTATTGTGTATACCTGAACTCTGGAGGCCAGTGAGCTTTGTCACCATCGGTGTGGAGACCCAGGAATCCGGTTGAGAAATGTTGGCACCCTGGTTGACCGTATCAATCCATCTTTATACAAAAGTACTGTATTCCAGCAGTCATCTCTGCGACTGGTTCTGGGCAGATATGCCTGTTGCTTGTTCCATTCAGTCAGGTCCAGTCAAGGTATTTGTCACCCAGGTACGTGGGTCGTAGCTTGGCGCCTACAGACAGGATAACTCAAGTCAATGCTAGAGGGACTCTGATCTACTTAACTACCTGCTAACTTGAGGAGATGGGGGTGGGGTTTGCCCTTCAAGGGGTTAGTGGGGCTGAGGGAAACACCCTAGCTCCGACGAGGCCCTCTGTCTCATTTCTCAACATTCCTCAGCCAGACCCACTATAGAGGGTCCGGGGATCGTTCTGGACAGGGTCCAGCCATTTACATCTGCTTTATGGACTCTTTCCTACCCTTCTAACTTAAGTACCACTTGATTGTAGCAAATCCAAAATAGATAAGTGTGGTTATGTCTTCTCTGCCATATATGCATCTTCTCTCACAAAGGGGTGGCCATTTGTGACATCCATGTCCCACGTGGACACAGGAAGGGCCCAGTTATCGAGGGCACATCAAAATAACGGGAGGTGCTAGTAGGCCTCTTTGTGGCCTGATGGTTTAGAAAGGCCTGCCCTGCTGCTATGAACAGTATTGCTGCAACCACTGCTGACCATCCTCGATAACAGGTGAGCTGACGGTAGTCACGCTCGGCAATGATGGTGCACCCGTCTTAACCACAGAGCCATGCTCTGTCTCAGTCCATGACACGAAAAAAACATCCAACGCACGTGCATGAGCCCTGTGCATACTGAGGTATTGGTCAGAAAACTACAGCTTGCTTTGGTGAATCGAGGCAGTGGTGTGCGGTCTACAGAGCATACAGGGTACTTCTCTGTCCCAAAAGAAAGGTTTTGTGTACTCTCTTGGAAGTGTTTAAATAAAGCGTCTCCTCTTTTAACCTGGAAAAAATGTCATGCCTGCATTGTTCCTTATTGGAAGATGCTAGGGTTGACCTTCGAGGTGGGGGTTTCGGAGGGTGGAGATGTGCGTGTGTTTGAGTGCGTGTATTCACGTCCAGTCATTTCTGAACTTTTCTGTTTTATTATCCCACTAGCGCATATTGGTTGTAAATCAGCATTAGTTCATATTTTGGGCCACCTCCTGCATTTTACATAATGTGAGATGCCAATGAATATCCACTGCTTAACTCTGAGTGTTGTGCTTTGCTTGGGCTAACGTCTCTTTCCATTTACCCACTTTAAACGCGTCTCGCAATTCGCCATCCCCTAACTACTTCAAAGATTATCTCTGGAGAAGTGCAAGCCTCACTTTTTCACACTCCTTGTACCCGGAAGCCGGAGAGGGAAACCAACCCGCCTCCATTTCCGTTCGGCCCCTTTGGCTTCGCGCGCTGTGTTGTTCCGCCGTTTCCCCTAGGTGTCAGACACGACTTCCATGTTCTGTGACCAAGTCTGACCCTGCCAGCGAGCTCATCCATTGTTGTGCCTGGATATTACAGGTCAGCAAAACACAGGAAGCTCTCAAGGCCGCGTCACGCCCCACATCTGTCAGCGCGCGCGCAGGCAGGCTCCACGCCGCAGAGCGTTCCTGTCAGCGCTCGGTGGAGCGAATTAGCGACGTGGTGGGCAGGTGGCGTCAAAGGTGAAAAAGACCGCCCTTCCTCCACAGGCTTTCTCTCAAAATTATTTATTAGATGATTATATGTTATATGTTTTATGTTGTATATATAAAAAAAATCCAATAGAAACTATTATAAAAAAAATAAAAGGTTTTTTTGGGGGCACAAGTGCCTCGGCTAAATTATTCATATTAGATTGTTTCACTCAGTTCATATTTACTGTACGAAACGGAGACCGTTTGGAGTGCAGTTTAGATCTACCGTGCGGGCATTAGTGGAGTAACATACATTTTCTTGGTAACCCCCCCCTTGTTCGTCAATTTCTAAGCGCTGTACATAATTGTTGGTAATATTACCGAATGTAATGGTGCTCGATTAACTAGACTCAGAAGTATTGAAGGCAGAGTTTGCCCTGACTAAAATCGAAATTCTAACCTTAAAATAACAGCTGATGTCAGCTGGCCACGTTAACCCACCGAGCCAACGTACCAGGCAGTCACAGGAGACATCAGCTATTTCGACAGCTCGTTTGTCATTCTGGGACTTTAGCGTCACGGTCATGTATGATATGAAATCACAATTCGGCTAGTAAAATCCATCTATGCATTTGAACATTATTGCGGCACGCCTTGCAACTGTTGACAGCCATGCACAGACATTTCACGTGTAAAGTCCTGTTCCTTCCTTATACATCATGTACATTCCGAACGCTGTATTGCATATTCTGGGCAGGGTACATGACTGTAATTTTTGGGATGTTTTGGATTTTAGGGCGGGGCAGTGGGCCTTCGCAGGATGATCAGCAGTCGAGCGAAGGGTGGCTTGGCCTGCAACATTGGCAGTTTCTTTTTCTCGCACAGCCCTTTGCCCAAGCCACTCGCATATGAAGGATGTACAATTCCCAGGGCTTCTTGAAAATCTAGTGGTGCACGGTTCTTAATTAAACTTCAGTTGTGTCTTATTTAGCACAGAAAAGTGAAGTAATTTTGTTCCACAAAGCGGGGCGCTGCTCCTCTTCTGCACAACTCGTTTGATGGATCTTCAGTTCTACACAGAAAACCATTGGCTGTTGTAGATCGAATACTAGTCCGCAGTAGTCACTACTCTGGAAACTGAGGGTTTTGTGGGCTGGTATGTAGTTGATCAGATGAAGAGCTGCTATGTAGGTCTCCACACGCCTGGCTTGACACTGGTATGCTTTTGTCAGCAGCGCCCTCAAGTTCGAAGAAAATTGAATGCTCTTTGGAGTTTTTACAAACCACTGTTGAATTTGTAACCAGGAATTAACTGCTGTTTTTTTTTTTTTACTGGGCCTTTATTTCATGATTTTCATTTGGCATATTCTTACTCCGAATGCTAGGGTAACTGATATTCCTTGTCTAAACGACACTCATTCTGTTGACAGACGGTGGTAGAGGCCTCTGCTTTGTGGCAAGTCTGTCACCCATGCTGGGTTGTAATGAACACGTTATTGTACTTGATATGTTCTTGACTAAAATGTCGTCGATAAGTTCACAGGATTACAGAAATCAAACACAGGAACATTCAATAAACATAGAAGTAAGACTGAAATTTGTCATCGACCTATGGGAAAGAATGATTTAACCAAAAGTGATCCATATCATAGAAAACACACCGAGTCGCTGAAAGAAATTAAATGCAACGTTTACACACAACGTCCTCTGTTTCAAGCTTTCTGTCAAGGGCTCTTAACTAACCCTGCACCAAAACACATGAGAACTTTCCTCATTCTGGGTTCACTTAGTCACCCTAGTCTGTAAACTGGGACGTGCTGAACTTGCTGTGGCAGACAGTAAAAAACTAGAACTGTTCGGGAAAGTCTTGGAGGCCTGGTCACTCTAGTAATTAAAAAAAAATGAAATTTAAAAAGGTGAACGTGCTGATAATTTTTCTTGACATAAAACATATTTTCCTTTGTCCAGTTATGTCTAAGTTTCCTTTATAAGTGCAAACGTGGTAGTCATTGTTTTTGATGAAGCTAGTTCACTAGAGCCACCAGAATCACGGCTAGGCTGAGTTGACTTGTGAATGCTGCTGCTGTATCACCTCGCCGCCACTGGAAGAACTCCTGCACCTGCATTCTTCACTGTAGAGAACTAGAATGTCTTTCAGTACTTGAGTCTGTGAGGAGCTGAACACTACTTGCGTTTATTAAACGATCATAACGTGGCCATTGTGACCATAGACTTATTTATTTAGGAGAGTTTATGTAGCACAAACGTAGTCCAGGGTTATATAAACATTTGTAGTTAAACAGTCGGGGTACAGAGAAGAATTTATAAAGTACAAACGGACAGATAAGGTAAAAAGACATCCATTTACCTGAGCATAAGTCACACTATTAACAGTATGTTAATCCAGCCGTTCTTAAGGTGCCTGTTAAGGGGGTCCGCAGACCCATGTGACCCCCAACCATTATCCACTGTCAATCATCATTATCATTATGAGCGAAATAACAGTTTTTTTCTCATACTGGGATAATAGCTTCTTGAAGTAATAATATTTCTTGAAGTGTACTTTATTTCCTCCCCAATGTATTTGATATATGTATTAATAATATCAATAAAGCAGTTCAACAATGTTTTTCCTGAAAGGTTCTAGTTCATGACAGGGCAGGTGCGATTGTGCAGTCACAGTTCACATCCAAACATGCTCAGACCTTGAACTAGCTGTCCGCTTCTGACTAAAAACACTTTTGTATTGTTAACGATTTTCTAGAAATCCTATGCATCTGCACACAAGCAGCCAGCATTCTAACCCCTCAATGATCTATGCGTGTACCAACAGGTGGACTCCCCAAGAGGCCCCCGGGCTGCATGTTCCATCAGACACTGCTTTTAATAATCAGGCACTTGCAGACTCCAAGCAGCTAACATTTTTCAATTAGAAAAGGGTCATGTCTCCATTTTTCAGCAGGGTGTGTGTGTGTGTGTGTTGGGGGGGAATTCGACAGACGACCATGAGAGAAAATTAAATAAATAATTATTTTTCCCTCATAGTAGATCTACAGAAATCCCCCACCCCCTCCCCCCCCCCCCCTCCTCCCCAGCCCCACCGCTCTTACCGGCACGGGCCGTGGCTGCCCTTAAGCTCTGATGGCAATTTTATCAGTGGCCCAAGAAGCAAGTCGGTTGCCTTGTGCCCCCTAAAGAAGGCCTGTTTTTTAGATCGTAGTATGGGAGAACAAGGGTACCCCGAAATGTGAACCTGGGGTTAGCGTATGTTTAGGGAAGACAGTGGTTCAGTGTTGGCCCCAATGGGTCAGGTGCAAAAACTATTATCGGGGGGGGGGGGCTAGGGATACTGGGTTTCCATTCAAACTAGACAATTAATCATCAAGGGGGCACAAAAGTAAGGGAGCATATGTAGGGTAAAATAGGCAATTTATTTTACACAAGCATGATTTTTAGTACTCAAAGTAATCAGGTGCTCACATAAAGTGAAAGTGCGTGATGTGACAAAGTGAAGGTGAACTAAAAACATAACATCACATTGAAAACAAAAATTGGAACTCCACATGAGTATATACAATTGAAGGAGTTCCTGTTGTGGGTGTCAATTGCGTTTCGATCTTTAGGGACTTAAGATCATCTTCAGGACAATAAGTGAGCAGTCTGAAATCTCTATTGAGGGGCACTCTCCCGGGGAGGGGGGGGGGGGGGGGTCGAGGTCGTGGTCTCCTTACTGGTGCAGGGGATGCAGCTTACGTGGGACGCTCTATCGGTTCGTGAATCATCAGAGAAGCGCCTACTTCCAGCCGGAGGTAGTGCGTGAGGGCAATCTAATCTGGAATTGTTCCAGAACCACTCGTGTGATCGGAGTTAAACCTGCCTAATTTCAGGGCAGCGGTGGCAGACTGACAAAGCTCTATGCCGGCATGTAGAGCTCCCCCACTTATTTTTCTGAACAGCTCTTGATTATGAGCAACACATCCACTAGAATTAGATATGTTCGGTATATTTATTTGTACCTTGAATCCAGCAATTATTTAGAAAATTCTGTACATTTCATGTCAGACAAAGAACACCACAAATATGACATAAGTTTTAAACCTAAAAAAAGGAAAAAATCACTAAATACATGTACTGTACACAACAAAGCATGACATCAGTATTAGGAAAAATCACAAAAATCAATAATGAGAAATTCTTTTCACAGTAATAAACAAAGTCACAAACGAAAGGAGATATCACGACACATGAATTGTGCCAGTCGTTACACAACACTTGTTTTTTGGTCGTGTTAATTATTTATTATGGTTGCTTGTTATTTCTATCCCCTTTCTTGCCGACGCGTTTCGAACTCCGTACATCAGTTACGAGTTCTCTTCAGGGCCTTGTTATTACTATATGCCTGTGTGTAAAAGGAAACGCTATTTAAAATTCAGATTTTGGGCCTCATCTCCTAAGATCACTTAGGGTCTACTGCATTTTTTCAAAAAAACAACAAATTACCTGGGTGATGGCATCACCCAGGTAATTTGTTGTTTTTTTGAAAAAATGCAGTAGACCCTAAGTGATCTTAGGAGATGAGGCCCAAAATCTGAATTTTAAATAGCGTTTCCTTTTACACACAGGCATATAGTAATAACAAGGCCCTGAAGAGAACTCGTAACTGATGTACGGAGTTCGAAACGCGTCGGCAAGAAAGGGGATAGAAATAACAAGCAACCATAATAAATAATTAACACGACCAAAAAACAAGTGTTGTGTAACGACTGGCACAATTCATGTGTCGTGATATCTCCTTTCGTTTGTGACTTTGTTTATTACTGTGAAAAGAATTTCTCATTATTGATTTTTGTGATTTTTCCTAATACTGATGTCATGCTTTGTTGTGTACAGTACATGTATTTAGTGATTTTTTCCTTTTTTTAGGTTTAAAACTTATGTCATATTTGTGGTGTTCTTTGTCTGACATGAAATGTACAGAATTTTCTAAATAATTGCTGGATTCAAGGTACAAATAAATATACCGAACATATCTAATTCTAGTGGATGTGTTGCTCATAATCAAGAGCTGTTCAGAAAAATAAGTGGGGGGGTACTCTTTCTTTACAAATACTTTAATCAAGGTCCAGCCTTCCCCATTTTTCAAGGACCTAACTCCTTCACTGTAACAAGGCATGTAGAGCTCGGCGGTATTCTTGTTTCCGTGTTAATTGTCAGAAGGGATGTCCCTCTTAATAGAGAGCCGCGGGGGTACCGTGTCTGAATTTAAGTCAGAGTTCTGGTGGGGAGTGAAGCACCATCCTGGCCGGCGCGCCGCAGTGATTTGACCTGGAGCGACGAGCTGTCGAAATAGCTGTTTTTTTGATCGAGCAACATTATAGTATGTTAAACTATATAGATGAAAGGTGCTTGTATAGTTCAGACCTTGAACTAATTTCTTTCAAAGTGCTCTCAAATGTGATGATCAGTGAAAAAGGAAGCAGAAGGCGAAAGTCCAGGGTCAACCAGTTTGTTCACGCTGGGAGGCACCGTTTGAAACCAGGGTCTCTGGGTCAGGGGTCTGATACTAGTTTTGCCCTGGGTCCAGTAAAAGCTTTTGACTGTCCTGGATAGGTAATGTAAGTTTATTCAAAATATCCTTTTTTTTTATGAGCCGGGCAACAGTGGAAACAACTCTCTTTATAGAGCAGCTACAGCTTGGGCAGCAACAGGGCAAACACCCCTCCTTGTGAGGACAGGTGCACCTAGGCTAGCCTAAGCACAATCGGGTACAAATCAGGAAGCAGCAGTGCAAGCTTCACTGCCTCACAGATTAGGGACAGTATGGCAGTAGCAAGGCAAGCTTCCCTCTCTGACAGAAGGCAGCAAGTGAAATCTTCTATTTCCTGCAGAACAGATCCAGCAGTGCAGAGTAGTACAAACTTTTATCACTCACAGAACATGCACACTTAGGTGTAAGTGACATGTAGCTTAACAACAGATCTCTAGAGTGGGTGCCAACTCACTATGAGGAATGTATAGGAGGATGAGTGATGGAATATGCGAGTTTCAACACCATTCTCACTTCAGCGTCAACATTCTGAAGCCATCACTCAAAGACCTATTGTTTTTGTTGATTCTTTTGTTTTATATTTATTGAGAAACTGCAGTAACCTGGTAGTTCAGTGCAATTTGGAGCAGCCTCTCCACAGTTTTAGTAACTTTGCTCTAGAAACGCATACACGTGCCTACCTCTGCAAAAAGGTATTGAACGTGTGCGCATCAGGCTCAGTCCAATCCCAGCCTTGGTGCTGCACCTGTTCAAAATTTTGAGGCAGCCAGCGTCCCCAGACTTGGAATGAAAGTGTATGCCCTTTCACATCCGTTAGCATGCTTAAGGGCCATCGATGCCGCCTGCTAGCTTCCTAACTGTTAAATTTCTGCCGGAGTTTGTCAGAATTGCATTGACGTTGTTTACCAATATTCTCCGTTGAATTCACTGTGAGATTTCTTATAAAAGATTGGATTGGCTCTAAATTCTCTGTCCATTCTTGCCTGTTTCAGAAGCTCTCACAATTATAGCCATGGACACGGGCTCTGGAGAAATTGTTAAATTTTTAAAGTGAAAGTTTTCAGAACACAAATACACAATATGAAATTGACTAACGCAGTTCGTATTTGTATCACCTGCGCCCTAAATACATACACAGAAAATTTCTCGACAGACTGTTAGGTTAGCCCAGTTCACTAACCCGCTGCTTCTCCTTGCTGTGTTGTTTATTTCGAGGAGAGCATCTGAGGGTGTAACTGTGGGAGGGTTTTTTAATAAGTTCAAAATCTTCTTTTGTATTAAGGTGTTGAAGGAGCTGTTGCGGAAGCAGGGGCCTCGCCGTGGGGAAGCTGGGTGAAAGGGTTAATGATTTCTTCAGAAGGCGGGCTAAGTTTGGAAGTAAGATTCAATTTGAAACTGCATTCATAATTACACGTAATATGCAGTCTCAGTTATTATCTCCAAGAGTCATGGCGTTTTATTCACATGTAAGTAAGAGGGGCAATTTAATAACGAACTTTACAATAAATAGGAGTTCCTTGAATCTTAATTGAAAAATGATCCGGAATAGTTTTGTATCCCTTACAGGCTTAAGGCAGTTTCATTAGAATAATAGGGGATAGGGACTCTACACACAATATCCTGTGTGTGGGCTAGAGATTGTACATTTTCAGCAAGCTCCAGAACATTCCAGGGCTCAATCCTTTAGTTTCTGCATTGAACATCAGGGACAGAGGTGACAGACTGAATGCTGCAATCTTATCAAGTGTTCTAAGATATGTTCAACCCTTGTTTTAGTTTTTCAGCAGCTCTGGCTGCAGGGGAGGGCAACTCTCTGATTTTGGGCCAACGTCGTGTAGAGTCTTCCAAAAACTCTTCATGCAGCCAAGTGCCCAACGCTCAAATGTGAACTGGTATTCCTATCCAACAACAATGTCAGTAGAAAGTGGTCCTATAAAAAGCTATGTTATGTTATATTGATTTATAAAGCGCACGTATACCCGGAGGTGTCTTGGAGCTATGGATAGCGGGGGTCTGCACTGACATCTAGTTCTGAAACAGCCAGGTTTTCAGGCCTTTCCTAAAGGAGATGAGGGTGGAGGCGCTTCTAAGCTCAAATGGGAAAGAGTTCCAGAGCTTGGTGGTGTAGAAGTGGAAGCTGCAGCCGCCCCATTGATAGATGCAGATTTTTGGCACCCGCAGAAGTTTAGTGCCGGAGGAACGAAGGTGTCTGGTAGGTTCGTACCAGGTGAACAGATTCTGCAAAAAGACCGGGCCTTTTTTGGCTCAAAGATTTGTAAGCTAGAGAGAGTGCCTTGAATTTAATCCGTTGCTCCACAGGGAGCCAGTGCAGTTTTCGAATTTCAGCGATGATCGAGTTGTTCGTAGGGATGTTGGATAGTAGCCGTGCCGCTGAATTCTGTACGCTTTACATTTTTTTTCAAATATTGTTTCTGTGCATTTCCCAGTAGTCCGTTGCAGTAGTCAAGTTTTGACTGGATTAAGGATGTCACTACCGTTTTTTTTGTGTCTACCGGAAGGTAAGGCAGGATCTTGTTTAATTAGAAAGTGACTGACTGAAACCGTTGCATTCGTGTGTATGATATGGGAAAGTTTGTGGTCCAACCACACCCCCAGATTCTTGGCTTTTACCACGGTTTTGGGGGCTCGCTCATCTCTACTGGCCACCATAGGTTGCCCCAACTCGGTAGTAAATTGCCAAAGATCAAAATCTCTGTTTTATCAGAGTTTAGTTTGAGGCAATGCGTATTCATCCATTGATTGATGGTACGCACACAATTTTGAAATTGTTGGGTGGGGGGGCCTCATTTTTGTATGCTGTTACTACAATCTGAGTATCGTCAGCGTAAGATGTGAGGCTGAAACCAAAGCTCTGAATTAGTGGGGCCAGCTCTGAAACATACAGATTGAAGAGTGAAGGGCTCAGTGAAGAGCCCTGCGGCACTCCGCAAGGAAAGGTGTAGGAGTCTGAGTGGAATGCATCTACCGAGACCATAAGCCTCCTATCTTTAAGACAGGAGGACAGCAGGGCCAATGCAGAACCCCCTACCCCTAATCTCTTGATTTTTACCCCTAATCTCTCGATTAATTTTTATTTTATGACACAGATGGATCATTTGGGGTCTTCTTGGACCTGGCTTGGCAGTTCGGCCTGGACTGTTACCATGAGGCACAGGATCAAGACTGATTTGCATATAGTTGGGTGTGAACTGAGGTTGGTGAAGTGAGCTAAATAATGATGGATTCAACCCAGATCTGTGACTGGGGGTGAGTGTCTGAAAAGTTTCAACACTCCATCCATCATCTCCTTGTGTTTGCTTTGTTCGCCCACCATGATAGCTGCATCGTGATTGGTCTGAGCGTCCTGGTTCGGTGCTCAGACTATAGTGGGAGCCTGTGCATGTCCCAGGGTGTGCAATACAACCAGGTGGAGAACATTCTAAGTGTGCAGGACAGTTTGGCCTGCCAAAGACAGCCGGCCAAACCATCATGTGCACTTAAGTCCCTGTGAAGACAGCCCAAGCCCACCAGGTAAAACTGCCACAGTATGGAAAAAGAAAATGATAATAACATATTATCATTTTATTTTTATTTTTTTTCCTGATGCCGCTGGGTACAAGGTTTGTGAAGGGACGTTACATGGAAGCCGTCACAGCCACATAGGCAACCTTAATGTGCACCTACTTTCTAAATATACTTTGCTGAGTCCGCATATAGGAGGTTGTTCTCCTAACACATGGACATAAAATCTTTAAACATGCAAATCCAGTCATTCCACACTTCATAGACATGGTAATGAAAGTAAAGGAGTCCAATTATAGAGCTAGAACTGATATTATAAAGGGAGGGCTGTGGGCGGTGGAGGTGGGGAGTAGACCCTCTCTCGGGTACAAGAGATCTGTGCACTTTAATAATGATAGCTTCCAGTGGTTCAATCTCCCCTTAACATGTTTGTGTCAGTAGCTACCCTGTACTGTGGGTGGATGTACAGGCTAGCTGTGACCTCAGCTGGTGGAACGGCAAACTGATATGGCTTGGATGACTCCCTGGCAGTACTCAAACTGGTGTATTAATTGTCCAACTTTAAACAACTCAGTTCTCCATTGCTTTTAAACCCAGCAATATGAACTCCTGAATCCCCCTCCCTAAATATACTTGGAAGGACTGCAAGTGGAAGGAGCAGAGGAAGACAAACTCTTACAACTGTGGTACTGTCCACTTGTGAAATTCCTATTCAGGTTTTCACAAACACTCCTGAAATATCATTTATGCCGTGTTAGAGTGTTAACAATTATCACCCGGAATGGCCTCAGAAGGGGCGTGGCTGATCACGTGGTATTCCTTCCCTTTCCATTTGCTGTCGAGGCCCGTGCCCTTCACCTGGAAGAACATGAAGACCTTTTTGTGATGTGTGTTCATTGGCGCCAGCTCTTGCACAGCTGCAATATCACCTACTTCAGTCAGGTTCGAGGAATAGCTAACGTCGTCCATCCACCTTTCAACTTCACCTAGCTGTTTTCCTAGGATTCCGAAATTTCCTGCCCTCCGGAATTGCTCTATTTCACGTTCAACCATATAAGTTAGTGGCGATCAGAATCATTTAAATGTTTCTTGTTTCTCTTTAACAATGTAGACTGCAGGCCGCACTACTCTCTAATCCATTCTGGGCCTCTGTGAAACACAGTTCTGAAGTGCTGTTTCCACAGCAGTGTGGTTTGTTTTCTTAGAATTGGATTTATTTTCTAAAGACTCCAGTGTGACCATAATGAACCATGCCCTCCCATGAAATATCTCAAATGTGGGGGCCACCACTTGTCCAAGTTGTCTCACCCCACTGGCAAGGCAAGACAGACGATTGTTTTGATGTTTTTTCCTCCACTCCCTCTGCACTTTATGAACGGATTCTAGACAAGCATTCCAATGCGAAATATTGACACTGTTATTCATAATGCAGGCTACTCCGCTATTGATGTGCTGTCCTGCCATCATGATTAGTGGGCATCATCAAAATGTCCCTTTTTTTGTATGGTGTAAACTTGGCCCAAAACCACTTTGGTGCTTTACATGAGCACCAGACTACATTACCTAATTTCATGTTATTTTTTTTTAGCAAAAAGAGATTAAGTGATTTGCTCAGAACAGGATATTGAGCTGGCGCTAGAACTCGAACCTAGTTCCCCAGTTTCAAAGTTAGGCCAAATCTCTTAGGGAGTGCTAATATGTGTTAAACAGCTGTGCTATTAACTACACATTTTCTGTAACGTTAAGTATGTCATGGTCAGTAATCTGCAAACACACTTGTACTTTGCACATTTGGAGGCAGCTATTTATGTGGTGTTGGCCTCTTAATGAGAACTTTGTAGTAGTACATTTCCAGGAGGGTTATCAACAACATAAAACAAAGCAGTTGAATTCTGAATTGAGAGAATCACTGTATAGTATCTAATTTATAAAAGAGACCCCTCCTGCGAGGGAGATGTTTTTATTCAGTATGTGGGTGTTATGCGGTGCATGTCCCAAATATGTTTCCTGTTGTACATTGAGCCTGGCTGGTTGTTGTAAACCTGGCAGATCCATATAATCCACACACTCGAGCCTTAGTTATTTGAATGTTTGTTTGCTGTACTGCCTTTCCTCCCAGTAGGACAACCAGCGCTTTTCTGTATCTGCTCTGCCCTAATCATCCGTGTATAGAGCCTCGGCTGTCTAAAATCTTTCATTCGTTATATTATTTTATTTGTGTTTTTGTAGTCCGGCTAACCACCATTTGGCGTTCTCCAAGACCTCTGGGTGTGGTGCTACATATAAGAAGGGCGGACAGGATAGCATTATAGTATATATTTCTTGAGCTGGTGGTGGGGAACAAGACCATCCTCAGGCAGCAGTGAATGGTACCTGCGGATGGCCTGCTGTCTACTATGATCTCAAATGGATAACAAAAGCCGTGCAAGAGAAGGAGTACAGAGAGCCTGGATGAAGAGGCACACCTGACCTCGGGCATTTAAATCAGCTGGACATAGGACACATTTAAAGGGGGGACTTTTGTGGAGAGGGAGGTGAGTCTTTAGCAATCTGCTGAAGGTCAGGTCACCATTTTCTAGTCTCTAGTGGAAGAGGTAGGGAATTCCTGGATGTGATATCTTCAACTGGGACTTAAGGTATCCTTTTGGTTGATGTATACGTAAAAGGGGGTACTGTAAGGACTGTGCCTTAAAATTCCTAAAGTTTAGAAATGGTTTAAAGTGTTGCACCTTAACAAGGCACATTGTTTTGGAATGAATTTGAATCCCTCAACCGTGCCTTACTTTTAATTAATATAACATGTAATTTTTAACAGTTATGCGTTCATATTGATGTAATTAATTTATACAGTTTTCGGCTGCAACTGTTACTTTGTAAGATAAGACTAATCTTTTATGCCCAAGGCCTTGTGGAGGTGAACTTCCAACCACCTCAAGTTGGACGTGCTTATAGTTTCTTTGCTGTGAAACAGCAGTCTGTTCAGCTTTAGGTTCACTGTGATTTGACTAGATTTTGAGAGCAGACACACCTATTAAGTTGGTGCTGTGGATTAAAAGGGAGGCACCATTTTCAGAAGACTATGTATTGTGCCCTGCCCTGCCCTGACCTGCCGATGGTTAGGATTTTTTTAATATATGTTGCTTGAATATTGTAGCACCACTGACTGGGAGCCAATCGGTAATGCTCATTGTTATCCCCGCCTGATTTAAGAGCCTCGGAGTCGGGAAGGGCGCTGAAGGAGAATGACGACAGCGTTGTTAAATGGCTCTGTGCTCATTAATAGCCCAGTTACTTAGCAGTACCCTTCATTACTCCTAGTCCTACTCACTCATCCCAGTCACTACTAATAGTGTGATCCCATCTCCCTGAGACAGTAAATGCTGGTACGTAGCCTTCCCACACAAATGGGTGATACAAAAGGTTTACATACCCAGCATCCTCCTGACGTACCAAGCCTAGGTGGTCATTCGGGTCAAGGGAGAGGGGGCCGGTCGTATGATTGGGACGAGTAGGGCTAGTAGTAATGAATATGGGCCAGTAAGTAATCGCAGCCATTATCTCTACGTCCCTCATCAGAGTCATTACTAATGGTGAATACTAAATCCTACAAATGGACTAAATCAACACAAGGAACAAACAAACAAACAATACAAGATTTCAAAAAACAGTCCGTGATTTATTGAAACTTATAAACAATTCTGACGTAACCGATATTAACGCACCAGCTTCAAAATTCTTGTCTATACTTTAAAGTCCAAAATGTTGGACAAAGGTGTGAAGATTTGCCCAGGCAGCAGCTCTGCAAGTTTCATAAAGGGGGACGGACCCATCTGCCCCAAAAGCGGCTAAACTCTTGGTTGGCCGACCCTGATAGTAGCTGTGAACCAAATTGTGAGGAACCTGATTGGCAGCCTTGCTTTCAGTAATCAGTGAATTTGTAAATTAAGCATTGTAGTCTGCAGCAATCTGGCAGCTACCTGCTCCCACAGTAGAGGCCCTCCTTGGCTACAGCGTGGTCATCCTGGCACACTGCACTTATGAAAGGAAGGTACCCTCCCCGTAGCAAAAGAAAGTCACAGTGGAAGAAGTGCAGTGTTTTTTGTATACTCGTCCTTTTCTGTGAGCCCCTCCTGGAACTCTGCAGGTGACGCTATCATGCATACTAATGCTAGAAATAAGTAGTGACAGTCACCCCTGGCTTCCAATGAAATCTGGAAAAAGTGCACACTGCTGCGTTCAAAAAGTATTTCTGATGGAAAGAGCAGATGCTCCCATTTTCTGCTGCTTTGCGCCAAATTCATGCACATTACAACAATGCATTATCAGTTTAAGACACACAATCCTCTTTCCAGTAGAAAGTTTCATTTTTGCTAAATCTCTTTAACTTAAACAGCATTTTTGATGACTCTGTGTAATATTACTTTCTGTGTCAAAAGGGGATTTGATTTGTTTGAACAGACTCTTCAATTGTATATGTCTAGGATAAAGTACCTTCTGTCTCACATTATTTGGTTATTGCAAGTCCCCGAGAAGTTTCATGACCATATACGGCAACGAGGCCGAAGGCAGACCTCATTTTCAACTCCCTGGTGACTTACAATACCCATAGAATGCACGGCAGAAGGTACTTTATCCCGTATATGTACAGCACAGTGTATTTTAGTCCTTCAGTACATGGTTGCACCATCAACCTTCTAACAAGCCGCTTAAATCCCTGGGGTTTTGCTATTTTATGAGAAAGAGGTATTAAGGCTGCAGACATGAAAAATGAACGCAGAATCTGTGGTGCAAAATCAGGTACATTAAAAAAGCAATTTGTTGCAGAAAATAAATTATTTGAATGTAAAAACAGATTAAAATATGTTGTAGTTCATAATGTGTAGAAACATGTTGTAGATATGCGCTATATTTTCTGTACTGACCTGTAGTGTGAAAAAAATAAACTTTGCCATACATATCACCTTTCTTCTGGTCATTGTACATTTTACAAACAAATCAGAAGAGGAGAAAGCCACTCCTTCTTGATAACAGTTCAACAGCTTTTGTGAGGTACTGTGCAAAGGTTGTTCGTTGAACCATAACGGTGGCTTTAGGGCAGGCGTCTCCAACGAGTAGCTGGTCAGCTACTGGTAGCTCTCTATCTACCTATGAGTAGTTCTCTTTTTATCTGTGAGTAGCTCTCTTCAGTCTTCTATGTGTAGTTCAGCATAATAAATTTGAATATTGTGCTTTGTTGAATTACTATATGTAAACCACATTTAAGAAGTCTGTGTTTGAATCGAAATTTGCCTAGCTTACGTAACGGTAAGTTTCAATTCTATTAAGGACACGGAGGCGAGGATTATGCTATATCTTCCTTCGCTTTATTAACATAAAGAAACCACAGCAGCTTAGGAAAAGATATAATAAGAACAAAAAATGCTTTAAACATAAAGCATTGACGTAATGTTCAACAAAAAATCAACAACAACTCCCAAGAGTCTCTTTGTTATAATCATAGTCCACAGTCCTTTGTCACTGTTCATCATCCCTATATAACCGGACTTCCCATCATCTTCCTCCTCTTTCTTCGCGCAGATCACGCTTAAGCCTCATTGGTCCTGTTTAGCACCGTCGTTGCCTGTCAAAAAAGGAACAGCATCAGCGAGGTGGCCCAGGAAAAGGCGACAACAAGGCGAGGAGCATTCAGTGAACAACACAGTACTGACAACGTAAAGGAAAACGCTTTACTTACTGCCATACGGGTGGGTAGAGACACCACCGTAGTCCGGGTGGGATAATCCTCGCCTCCGTGTCCTTAATAGAATTGAAACTTACCGTTACGTAAGCTAGGCAAATTTCGATTCTATGTCAGGACCGGAGGCTTCAGATTATGCTAGTTTAAAGCTTACTTACCACCAACTGAGCTAAATCCACCACCGGCTTAAAATAAAACCTCTTGAAGGTGGAATCCGAGGACCAGTCCGCCGCTCGCATAAGGTCCTCCAGACGAGCACCCACCGAGAATGCCTTAGAGGCCATGGCCCCCCTGGCGGAGTGTGCTCCAAAGAGAGAAGTATTGATGCCCGCTTCTTGCATGACCCAACGCACCCACCGAGCGATAGTGGGGGAGGAGACAGCTTTGTGTGGCTTCCGCAGGGCAATCAACAACTGACGCTCGCCCGGAGGGTGCAGATCCAAGGTCAGGTCCTCATATGCTTTGAGGCATTGCACGACACACAACTTAGGAGTGTCAGTAAAGGCTGGATAAGAAATGGAACGCGACGACGTCTTAGTGCGTCGACCCACCGTAAAAGTGACCCCCTCCGGGGAAAAAATGCGTGCAGAAACATCCAGCGCGCGCACGTCCGAGACGCGCCTACAAGAGACCAGACATAACAACATGGCTAATTTCGCCGAAAGCTCCTTCAGAGACAGATAAGAATTCGCTGGCCACGATAGGAACAGGTTCAGAACCAAATTGACGTCCCAAAGGACGGAGTACCTGGGCTCTGGCGGCAGTGCGAGGCGAACCGCTCGCAGAAGTCGGCACACAAAAGGGTGTTCCCCTACCGGATGGCCATCGATGTTATCATGGCCCGCAGAAATCGCCGACCGGATAGCATTGATCGTTCTATACGCCAAGCCCTTGTCGGCCAAATGAGCCAGGAAATTCAGCACGGGAACAAGGCCGGCGACCATGGGATCCAAATCCCTTCGTAAACACCAACGCATCCACTTAAGCCAAGCGGATCTGTAACGCTTCGTCGTACTATCGGCCCATGCTTTGGAGAGCAAGTGCTCAGCTGACCCCGAAAGGCCCGGGAGCGTCCAGCGTCTCCTGAGAGCCTCCACGCCACGAGGCGGAGAGTGTTCTGCATGACGAGAGGGTGAGGTTCCCGATCCGGGCTCGTCAGGAGCAGAGGAAACAGGGGGAGTAGGATTGGAAAATCCCAGGAAAGTTCCAGAAGAACCGGAAACCAAACTTGAGACCTCCACAGCGGTGTAACCAACACCAGGTCCGCACCCTGGCGGCGTATTTGAGCCGCCGTTCGCATGATCATGGAGAACGGGGGAAACGCAAACGGCTGTACCCAATCCTGCAAGAACACGTCCGAGGCCTCCGCCAGAGGGTCCGGCCTCCAGCTGTAAAACCGCGGCAGCTGGTGGTCGAGACGGGACGCGAAGAGGTCCACCGAGAAGGGGCCCCAAAGGGAGTGTAGCCACCGGAAGACTCCCGGATCCAGTTTCCACTGGCTGGCATCCCTGAGATGTCGAGAGTGCCAATCCGCTACCTGATTGGACTGGCCTGGCAGATACTCCGCCGTCACCGCAATGTGACGAGACAGGCAATAATCCCAGAAATCCTTCGCTAAATCCGCCAATGCGCGGGACCGAGGACCTCCCAGGTGGTTCACATATCGGACCGCCGAGACATTGTCCATCCGTAGCAGGACACAAGCCTTGACCGAATCTTTGGTCCAACAGCGAACCGCGAAGGAGCCCGCAAGGAGCTCCAAACAATTGATATGCAATTGTTGTTCTTCTGACGACCAGGCGCCGCCGGTGGAAAAATCCCCGCACCGGGCGCCCCAGCCCGACCTGCTGGCGTCGGACTCTATGATTAAGTCCGGAGCCGACCCGAAGATCGCTCGCCCATTCCATGCCTCCATGTGAGACAGCCACCATGACATCTCCTCCTTCACTTCGTCCGTGAGGGGAACCCACTGATCGTAACACATCCCACGGCGCAAATGCTGCGCTTTCAGGCGCTGAAGAGCCCTGTAGTGCAGCGGGCCTGGGAAAATCGCCTGGATGGAGGACGACAGAAGACCCACCACCTTGGCGACATGGCGCAGTGACGTACGATCCCTCGCGATCGTCTGCCGAAGCAGGTGCCGTATCTTTGCGACCTTCCGGCTCGGCAGGCTCAAAACCGCCTGCACCGAGTCCACCTAAAAAGGTGATCTGCTGAGTGGGAACCAAGACCGACTTGGAGCCGTTGACGACGAACCCCAGTCTCTGAAGCAGGCCGACCGCTTGACGCAGCTGTCCTGCCAGCACCTCCGGGCACTGCCCCATGAGGAGGATGTCGTCTAAGTATACTATCATACGGACCCCCTGGCTTCTGAGAAACTCCACTACCGGGTGAAGGACCTTCGTGAAGCACCACGGGGCCGAAGAAAGGCCGAACGGCAGGGCGGTGAATTCGAACACCTGGCCGTCCCACAGGAATTGTAGGAAACGACGATGAGGGGGGTGGATGGGAACGACCAAGTAGGCATCCTTGAGGTCCAGTCGCACCATCCAATCCCGAGGGAGGAGCACGTCCCGAAGGAGGTGGATCCCCTCCATCTTGAAGTGACGGTAGACCAACCACCCATTGAATTCCTTGAGATTGATCACAGGCCTCTTGCCCCCATCCGTCTTGTCTACCAAGAAGACGTTGCTGAGGAACCCATGCGGGTGGCGTGTTGATAGGCGGATGGCTCCCTTGCGCAGCAAGTCCGAGACCTCCCCGTCTATCAATCGCGCGTCGGAATCTGAGAAAACCATCGGGCGCGGGGGCCTCACCTGAGTTGGCTGGTCGTGAAACTCTATATGGAAACCTCTCACAGTTTGCAAAACCCAAGCATCGGCAGTGAGCAACTCCCACTCCCCGTAAAAGCTTGCCAGCCGCCCCCCAATCGGAACTTGATCCAAGCAAAGTACACTTACCGGGGGCATTTCCTTGTCCGGACTTCTTTTGGAATCCTCTTCCACCATAGCGTTGTCCCCTGGTGGGGTAGAAATTGGAGTAGTTGGCCGAGGTCTGGTACTGACCTCTTCCGGAGCCTTGTCCACGGTTGTTAGTCTGCTGACCACGGCCGATCGCGCAGCCCCTGCCGCGACCGGCCCCTCCAGAAAAACGCTGGTGGAACACCCTCTTGATGCTGGACTGGGCCTTGTCCAGCGACGTGAACGTGTTCACGAACTTCCCAAGCTCGCGGATGAAAGGCTCACCGAAGAGGCCACCCTGGGCCACGGCACCTGCCTCCGACGAGGCCAGGTCCCCCAGCTTCGGGTCCAGCTTAATAAGGAGCGACCGCCGCCGCTCCGTGGACAGGGCACAGTTGGCGTTGCCCAAGAAGACGATCACCCTCTGGGCCCAGTTGGAGAGCACCTCCGGTGAAATGGCGGTGCCATTCGCTCGAGCCTCCTCCGCCATATCGAGGATCTTCGTGGCGGGCCCGACCGCATCCAACAGCTTGTCCTGGCAGGCCCGCCAGGACCGATCGATCCCCTTCCTGGGGTCCTTCATGAATTTCGCCAGGAAGGTGGCCATCTTGGGGTCCAATTCTGGTGTCATGGCCACCTTCCCCTCCAAAGTAGGCCGAGGGCATTCCCCGCGCAGGCAACCCCTCGCCTCCTTCTCCAGGGGCTTGCGCAGCCGGCCCGCGACAAACTTCGCCACCGTCTCCCCCGGGGCCCAGGCCGCGGATCGGGGGTGGACGATCTCGTCCGGGTCCAGCATGCCCGACTCATCTCGGGGCATCTCCTTTCCCGAAGGCGCCGGGAGCCAAGACCGGGTCGACTCCCCGTCGTCATCCTTGTCCGGAGAGTCGTAGATCGGGGAGGCGGGCGCCGTCGACAGGCCGCCCGAAGTGCCAGGGTCCACCAAGGGCGTCGGAGGCACCGCCGTCGCCTTGGCCAGGAAGGCGTCACGAAGACGCTCGAAGGCGCCCTTATCCACGCCTTGGGCCTCCGATGAAGGCCCCTCACCCCGGGGTCTCTTCGGAGCGGGCGGCAACCCGCCGGACGTCCCCGGGAGCTCGGGGGACGGCGGCACCTGCGCCGCTGCCAGCTTGGCACACTCCTCCACGATGCGGGCCGAAAGGCGGTCCTCCATGGGCCCTACCACCTCCGTCACACAACGATAGATGGAGTTGTCCACCGCCTGATAAAACTCATCATCCTGCAGATAGGGGCAGGCCTCCTCATCATACTCCCCTTCCATCTCGGAACCAAGGGCAAATGCGGGGCACCCAAGAGGGCGGCAACCGAGAAAGTTCTCGAATGTGGGCAGGCCCAGCGGCTGCGATCACGTTTTGGGCCAGCTGACGTGGCAGGTGGGCTGCACCAACCCCCAAGCGCGCAGACCCTCCTCGCCGGGACCGGGTCTACGTACCCCTCAAGCGCGCTAGGCCACACACGAATAAAGAGGTGCACAGATCTCGCCCGAAGGCGATTCACGCGGTCAAAACCGCCATACAGACCCCAAAGGGCGTCAATTTTGTGAAAGTACAGACCCGGATCACCAGGTGTCAGAGGGGTACGCGAGGGTCGGCCCCTGCGCAAGCAGACCCCACGGCGTGGCTCCTCGTACCGCGGAGGCGCGCCGGAGGGTCGGCGAGGCGACAGGCCGCCCCCTTGCGGTCTATGTACACACCGCACACAAGTGGGGAAAAAAGTCGCGTAGGAACGGTAGAACGTTCCCGCAACTAGGGGACTCTGAAAGGAAATAAACCATGCAAGGAGTCCCCAAAGACCGCAAGACAATCAATCACAATAAAAGAAGACAAATAGAAAAGCACTTATCTGGCTGCGGGAGCAGCGAAGAAAGAGGAGGAAGATGATGGGAAGTCCGGTTATATAGGGATGATGAACAGTGACAAAGGACTGTGGACTATGATTATAACAAAGAGACTCTTGGGAGTTGTTGATTTTTTGTTGAACATTACGTCAATGCTTTATGTTTAAAGCATTTTTTGTTCTTATTATATCTTTTCCTAAGCTGCTGTGGTTTCTTTATGTTAATAAAGCGAAGGAAGATATAGCATAATCTGAAGCCTCCGGTCCTGACATAGAATTGACAGTATGTGAATTTTCAGACCTCGTAAGATGTTTGATGAAAAGTGGTTGAATTTCCAAAATGTATTTGAAGCTGATATTTCAGCAATAAACCTAAGGCTATGAAGAGACTTATTACTAACAGTATTACCTTGGTGCAGTGCATAATTTGAGCCAGTGGTTGTCGATGCGGCCTACCAGCACTTATTTTTGTGGGACCGGCACCTTTTTTTTCTGGCATAAAATACTTCCAGAAAGGAGGAGAGGAAAAAACACACAAATCAGAAAGATGGACAAAGTCAAAGACGTAAAAAATTTTAGAAAGGGAAAAAGTAGGAAGGTGCACGAGTGAGATAAAAGCGAAGGGAGTGTCTGGTAGCGGATTGAAGAGGCAGTATGTGGTGTGAGGTGGATTCTACTATTTGGCACGCGCACGCTGACGTTTAATTGTACCGGCCGTGGTCTTCTGAGCAGCAGCTTTGGAGTCCCGCACTAGTTCTTGTACAAATGAAGCACTGCCTTGGTGCCAATGGTACTGCAGCAATTGCTAAGTATTACACGTATAAAGACATTCCAAATTGACAGCGTTTTTTTTTTTTTTTTTTACATTACTGCTGGCAATCCTTTCCGATGCATTTGAGGGGATCACTGCTGCTAATTTTGCATATGGTGGTCACTAAGGTAATCTTATCTGATGTGGTCACTCTTGCAACACTAATACTAGTAGCTCATAGTGATTTTCATTGAACAAAAGTAGTTCTGATTACAGAAAAGGTTGTAGACCCCTGGAAAATCGTAGTGGCTTATTTTGCTTGAGTCAGCGGTGTGCCGGAACAGATTCTGGCAGGGCAGGCTTTGCTAAATTTGCTCTGGCGCATCCTCTAATCTCATTTGGGGGTTGGACGTTGCTTCCTGGAAGCCTGTGCCACTTGGAGGCTTTAGAAATGAAATACGCTTCATGTCAACAAGAGACACACCCGACAGGCCACAGAAACTACTTGTGTGGACATTTTGTTTGTATAGCCGATCGGGCTTCTGTTGGTCATTTCCACATGTATTAAACTATTCATTTTAATGGTAATAGAGTCCCTTTGACCTTTTTAACTATTAAAAAAACCATAATGCTTGATCTCTTATCTGGGCTTGAATTAGTTCCTTTGACATCCGTTTTTCTGAGGCTTAAATGTTGTCCCTTCACATGTACACTTTATGGTGGCAAAGCTTATTATCAATAGCTTTCAATATTTATCTACTTCCTTTCTAACTATTAAGAATTGTTGTGCTGACAGTTTTTATGTGTTGGAGATTGTTTAATTAAACTTCATAAAGATATGTTCTGCATATTATGAACGCTTGAACACGATTTAAAATCTATTAACGTTTAAGTAGATATTTTTAAAGTTTGCATTTTTTATTTATTATTTTGGTTAAATAGGTAATTATTTTGAAATAATAACAAATGTAGTTACAGCAGTTTTTTTTGTTTGCAATAGATGAAATATTTTTTCTCTCAAGACTTATTGTGGCTTGCCAGCGTTATCCGTTTCAATAATTAATCTAGATTCACCAGATCATGTCAACATAAACCCCTGTTCAGTAGTTGTCTGGTCGAGGCTGCCTAATATTGGTGATTGTTTCACCTTGTTAAGATGCCGAGGGTTTAAACTGATTGGTTGATTGATGTTTAAGAACGAGTATGTGAATTAATTGAAGCGCAGTTCACTTTTACCAGCATGAGTCTCTAAGTATAGATTTTTACAATGAAATTGCAGTGTCTATTCTCCTATGAGGAATAATTAAGCACAGTTTCATTTTTTACACATCTGTATCTCTATTTTGCGAATTCTATCATTATTTTGTCTACATTTATTTACTTTGCGAAGAAAATTAACCCATCAGTAGTATTTTTCTGCTATTTATATCTGGAGTAGACATTGATGCTTACGTGTATGCAGGGGTTTACCATATTTCAGTAGCTGTTGGCAGTACCTCTGTACATTTCTTGTAGCAGTTTTGTCCAATTAATTTCTGTGGCTCTCAACCCAGATGATGTCCTAGCTCTGTGAATATTGTGCCTGGGATGAAATTATATCAATTAATGCCACTGGATTCTGAAGTACTTCACAATCATGTCTTCAGTGTTCTACTTTGCAGCATTCATTTTTCTCCACTGTTCTGGATTACTGTGAACATCATGGAGAGAGCCACATACCAGTCATTTGTCCTTCGTTGTCCCACATTATGAGGTCGTCATCCAGAGAAACAGACAGTCAGAACAGATGCCTGTAAACGCCCCATAATTAGGACTCAAACACAGTCATCGCCTCCACCTCTGAGGCTTTGGTTCACGCAGAGGTACCCTCTTCAGAATCCTCATAACCAATAAACGTAAGAACATTGCCCTTTGCAAGGGCAACAATCCAAATTTCTTTGAGGACAGTCTTTTGAGCTAATGCTCTGGGAGGTTTCTCTATGCTTTTACCAGGACTACTTAATTACAAAAGTTCCTTAGTAATTCAAGGCTACCATGGGGCACTCTGGCACTCTGTCAATCTGGTAGGTCAAGCATGGCCTCGCTAGTACAGCGTTTCAGAGCTTGTGCACCCCTAATAGGGGACTTACATTTTGCCTCCATGAGACTGGATCTTCTGGCAGGATAAGGCAAGGAGCCGCCATCCCTTCCTTCATCATGCAGCTTGAGAGTAAGGCTAATGAGGAATCAACGCTTGCACTCCCAGGTCTGGATGTTCTTGGTGCCCAGTAGATCCATGACCAGGCCCCCGTTCATAAGAAAGAGGCTAACCATCTACCACTTATCACACCAACCTCCTAATTTGCTCTGTGGTCAATGTCATGTCCTTCTCCAAGCATCTGACTGATTCTACCAAGACCTACATGACTGACAGTAGGTATTTATAGTAACTGCTCATAGTCTTTTCTTCTTCCAGAGAAGCCATCTGATAAGTTTACATCTTTTCTCCTAGGCCATAAGACCAGTGACCTCTTCAGTTCACCAGCATTCAGATAATTGGGGGATCCTGATGATTGTACATCACTACATAGAATTCTTCTACATTAACCTACTGGTACATGACTGGGTCTGGTGGCTCTACCACCTTGACGCCTCCACTGCTGGGCTATGTGTTTGATGCCACTGTCACAAGTTCGAATCCCAGTGATTTACTCAGTCATTCATCTTTCCAGGGTCAATAAAATGAGTATCATTGAGTTGTATATTTATAATCCTCGGTTACTGGTCCAGAATGGCAAGCACACCCTGCATGGTGAACGGGTATTCTACAAATACTCTCGTTATCTTATATTAGGTTATGCTATTGTGTAGAACCTACCATACTGACATACCACTATATCTGTGCATATAAGTAATGTAAGTAGCTACTGCATGGATACCGCTACATTATAAATCTACATCACACTTAACCTTAAAGTGTTCCATTAAAGCTATTCTTCCTCCTGACCTAACACTGAACATCTCTAATGCCGTAATCTTGAACCTAATCCTAACCCTTCGCTTTAGCCAGACCTTTCTCCTAAACAGAAAACTATACCTTATCGTAGCCCATAACTCTTTATACTGCTAGTGTAGTGTTGTCTGTACATGGAGTTGTGTAGATGTAGTGTAATGGTATCTAGTCATCTATGGGTATTGTTGCCACTGTAGATTCTGTTTAGCAGGAGCACACAGTACTTCTTTCAGGTGGGTCTGTGTGCCCCCCCCCCCACTGGTTTTAATTCCTTGACTTTAATGAAGTTGCCATGTTTATTTTAAGAGCAAAGTGCAGTTGCGTCTCAAAGGGAAATGTGTTTCTTGCTACTTGTGGTTACCATAAATTCAGCTTCTTCCTCCAAATCTGACTAGTAACAGTATAGGATGTGCATCGTTCCTTGTTTTCCGTGTTGTTCAATTTCACAAGGTTTCTTTGCAATACAATTAATTTGCGGTTCTCTTTTGTTTTTCAGGACCAAGAAGAAGAGAAAGGAGCTACAAGTTGGCCCGAGTTTTACATCGATCAGCTGAATTCAATGGCTGCTGTAAGTATCTTACAGTTAAATGGTTGTAATGTAACTGCTACAAGAAAGTGTCACAAAGCAATGATTAAACATAAAAAGTACTTCATCTGCAAATATTACTGTTAGAGCTGTCAGCCTTAGGGTGGTCTTCTCCTAAACTGTATGCCTTCCTCCCCCATTTTTAGGTCTTGCGCCTAGCGTTGCAGTGCGCTGCACTGCTCGCCCACCATGAGATATTTAGTAGCTAAAAATGGGGTTTAAGAAGCTGACCTAGGGATTGCACACGCTTGTGCGTGTGCTTTTCCTTTTGCGGCCCGCTATTGGCCTTTGCATGCAACTTTTTATAAAAGACAGCACGCAATTGGCCAAAGGCAGGCGCATTGCTCAGCCAACGGCCTATTGGTGTATGTTACGAGCACCGGCCGTCATGTGCTTTCAATTATCGTGCCCAGACACGGGCACGATAATTGAAAGCACATGTCTCGCTGTGGCGCGCGCACAACTCACAGGCTTTTTTTGTTTGTTTGTTATGCGAGGCTTTAGTTTGTCATGCCGCATCTACTTTAGCGAGTGTTTCACTCTCCTGCCCTTGTAGACGCTAAGCGGTGGTGGCAGCATTACGTTTTCGAAACTTTTTTTTTTCGTTACTTTCTTTTACCTTGTAGTGAGTAAGAATCCTACAGGCCTTAATCTTCAAAGTTCTACTGAAGTGCCATGTCTAGGCCATTTGCTAACAGCAGTGCTTTAAGTGGGCAGGTACATTCGATTTGGGCTGTATGGGATGTTGTTTGGTTGAGGTGTTACAACAGAGTTTTTATTTTAGACTGTCAAGTTTTGTTAAGTTTCCGAGTTGAACTTGAACCTTTGTGGCACATTCTGAACGTTATCTATTTCCACCAGTCCCGGGCTCATTACTGACTTTTTGGTTCGGTAAACTTCTTGCTTGTAGGGAAATTCCTGACTCACACTAACTAATATTACTAATGAAGATGCAACTTTGGTGCTGACAGGTGATTGATAGACGCGCCCAATAATAATTATTTCATAGCGTAGAACTTTATCCTTTCCTTGATTCTTTCATTGTGCTTTAAATACAATATTTTAAAACGCAGTATCGTAGTGCACTTGTGTTCTATTGCCCTTCGGTTCTTTTGTATGTTTTGCTATTAAAGACAATAGTCTTCTCTTCGTTTTCCTGCTTCGACACTGAATGCACGTTTTCAGTGCTACTAAAAGTACTTAGGCCCCATGGATTGGTTGATGGCAGTAGGAATTGATTGGCGCTGGCCAGTGTTTGGAATACAAGGGGCGTTTTCTGTGGGAGGCGGAAACCAGAAGATGATTGGCGAGAGTCGCTGCGGTCGGGGCTATGGCTGGTGCGTGTAGGAGTCGATCTTAAATGGGAATGGCTGTGACTGGTCGAGGCGTGGCTTACTGTAGTGGCCATGTTGAAAATCCCTGTAACCGTGTTTTCGGTGGCTATAGACCCGAGTAAATGAGTAGGGTCCCAGGAACAACTTGAGAGAGCAACAGTACGACCCTCGGAACAGCAGGATCTAGAACACCCCGTCAGGAGAAGAGGAGCTCCCCCATTTTACCCCATGGAGCAATCAAAGGAGCGAAGGAGAAAGCGGGAGGCCGGGAGAGCCAGGGTAAGGATATGTGGATAATCGGGTATTTTGATAGTGTATTTCTAAAGCGCGGCGTTCGCTCCGGAGGGAGCATCATGGCGCTGAAAGTCCCTAGAGCCAGGTCGAAGAGTGGAAAGGGGGAGATTAGATGGCAGCTTTGGTCCAGTCTTCGGGAAGGTTGAAAATCCACGTTTTGAGAAGTTTTCTAAAAGGCTTCTCTAGGGTCTGTTGTCTTAGGTGCTTGGGCATGCCATTCCAGGCTTTGATGGACAGGGCGCTTAGAGTTTTCCCTCCTTTAGACTTCAGGTTGAACCTGGCGGAGGAGATGAGATTTTCATGGGCGGAGCGCAGAGAGCGGCTCGGGTTGTGGTGTGGGAAGCGTTTGGTTAAATATTTAGGGCCTGTTTTTTTAAAGGCCCGAAAGGCAACGATGAGAATCTTAAAAAGTATTCTCTTGTGCAGCGGTAGCCAGTGTAGGGTCTTTAGAGCTGTGGAGATTGAAGATTTGCGGGGTAGTTTTAGGACAAGGCGGGCGGCGGTGTATAGGACGCTTTGGAGTTTGGAAAGAGTGGACTTCTTGGTCCCGGCCAGGAGGCCGTTGCAGTAGTCCACACGCGAGATTATGAGGGCCACTGTTACCGTTTTTCTGGCCTCAAGGGGAAGAAAGTCAAAAAACTTTCTCAGAGATTTGATTATGCCGAAGCATCTGCCAGCCACGGTCATGACGTGTTGGTCAAATGAAAGATCGGAGTCGAAAAGTACCCCGAGGTTTCTAGCAGTGGTGACGGTCTGGGGGGGTGCAACAGAGTTATCCGGCCACCAAAGGGCTGGACTGAAGGAGGTGTTCTTTCCGATGGGAAGGATCTCTGTTTTACTAGAGTTGCACCGGAGGTGGTTGGAGTCCATCCATTGAAATACAGCAGTTAGGCAGTTTTTGAGATTGAGTTCTGCGTTGTTGGAGTTGTCGTCTAGTGGTACGATCAACTGAGTATCATCGGCATACGAGGTGACAGGTATGCCGAATGATTAAATGAGGGTGAGGAGAGGGATAAGGTAAATATTAAAAAGAAGGGGACTTAGGATGGATCCCTGAGGTACTCCCGAGGAGACCTTTTTCTCCTTGGATTGAAAAGGGCCCAGGGCGACCGTTTGGAACCTGTCGCTGAGGAAAGATCTGATCCATGATAGGGCTGTGTCAGAGATGCCAATGTCCATTAATCTGTTGATCAGGATGGTGTGGGATATGGTGTCGAACGCTGCCGTGAGGTCGAGGTATCAGAATGGCTTTCTTCCTCTGGTCTTGAAACGTTTTGATGGTATCAGTCAATTCGATAAGTGCAGTTTCCGTTGAATGTTTAGGCCGGAAACCGGATTGCTGAGGATGAAGTATGTTGTGAGTTTCCAGATAGGATTTTAGTTCTTTGTAGACTAGCTGTTCGGTTATTTTACCCAAAGCTGGGAGAAGGGTGATTGGGCGAAGGTTAGTCAAGTCCACTGGGGATTTATTAGCTTTCTTCATGAGTGGTTTGACTACACCCTTTTTCCATAAGCGAGGAACAGATCCAGAACTGAGAGACAGGTTGACTATGTCATTGATGGTAGGGTTTATCTCATCAATGATTTGGTGGAGAATCTTGGGGGTGCAGGGGTCGGAGGGGGAGCCGGATTTGCAGGATAGAATTGCTTCTCTGGTTTGGGCTAGAGTGACCGGGGTGAAATTTTTAAGACTGCCAACTATCGAGCAAAGTTGGACGGGATGGGGGGTGCAAGGGGGGATTGGGGAGGGGGGGAAGTTCTTTTGGATGGAGGCTATTTTTTCGTCGAAGTAGACTGAGATTTTGTCGCATAGATCTTGGGATGGGGGAATTTCGGGTTGGAGAGCCTTGGGTTGAGTGAAAGTTTTTACTATCGAGAATAAGGTTTTTTGTTTTTGACTGGCTTCTGTGATAGCTTTAACGTAAAACGTTCTCTTTGCTGCTTTAATGTTGGCGAGGTAGTTTTTCCTCTGGTGGATGTAAGCGAGGCGGTCGTTGTTGTCATAGGTTCGACGCCATTTACGTTCAGCTTTCCTGCAAAGTAGGTGAGCGGATGTTAAATCATGGGTGAACCAGGGAGCGTTGTTTTTAGTTTTCTTCTGAATTTTATCAGGACGATTGGTGGGGCTCCGTTTCGTAATTTCCTGTGTGATCCAGTTATGAAAGAGTTCGGCATCACTTTCAATTTTTCCGGAAAGAGGAGGGAAGTGGGCTTGAAGAATGGGATTAAGAATGAGGTTTTCCTGGATGGTTTTCCAGTTGACCGAGTGGTCGCGATAAAGATTGGTTTTATTGATAGTTTGAGGGTGGCTACTTGTGATGTGGAATGGAATCAGGCTGTGATCTGTCCATATCTGGGGGAGGGGGGGTTGGGTGGTGAGAGAAGGGAGATTGGAGCAGACACCGTCGAGGGTGTGCCCAAGAAGATGTGTGGGCAACGAGACACTTTGTTGAAGGTGGAAGATTTCAAGTGTCTGAAGGAAATTACTGGTTTGTGACTCAGAAGGGGACTCAAGGGTAGAAGTGAAAGTTAAGGGGAACGCAGTATTGCTTACTTATATGGTGGATTCAGTAAAAAGAGCCAGTGGTGCGCATACAGTGGAGACTGGGTGGTGTTTGCCAGAGAATGAAAGTGTTGACCTGTAGAGTTTTAGCGTCAGAAGGTGCTGGATGGAGCAGTGAGCAACTGTTGGGACAGAAGGGGTGCACAATCAATGCCTTACTCAAATTCCCAAATCTGCTGCATGAGGGAGTTGGACGACAAATTGGGATTAGCTCTTGTTTCAAATGGGTCCCTCGTGCAATTAAGGGGACCACAGCACACAAACTGTTGGATTCCCATTACTTACCGTAACCCAGACCCTTTTCTTTGCCAGGCATTCTTCCAAAACACTATTGCAACAGAAGCAAAAGATACACCATGCAGGCAAACAAAAAGAACATGTAGAAGAGAAGTACCCCGATTACAGTGTACAAAGTAAAAAAGTTCTTGTAGGTCTTTTCAGTCTCATCATTTCCGACCTGAAGCATTGTTAATATTCTATACAACGAAGCCATAGTTTCTGCTTTTTAAATTTATTTTATGCAACTAAAATCCATTGACAATGCTAGTAGTCATGGCTTTTTGTAGGTCTAATGTTACTGGATGCAATGATAGAAACAGCAAAATACTAGTCGGGCGGCACACTATGATCAGCACATATTTTTAGCTTCAGTGTTTTAATCCAAGTCCTTAATTACATCAGACACACCCCTTGGAGAGACCCCCCAAGTTTTTTCATCCCACATAAAGCCCTGGAAACAACACCATGGCACAGTCACCTCACGTCTTGGCACTGTGCATTATGCATGATTCATGACTTCCAAGTTTTCAGATTGCCTATGTGCAGGTGCATAGTGCCCACCCCTTGCTTTAGGAACTACAGCGAGGATGAAGTTCTTGATGGTTTTGTCTGCAACTGGATGGGTGGGTATATGGGTAAAGTGTGGCTGGAAGGATGGGTGGCTAAGTGAATGGGGAGTGGAGAGAGAAAGGGAGGATGGATTGGATGAGTGAAAGCATGAATGAATGATTGGCTGAATGGGTGCATGGATGAGTGAAAAGAAGAATGTAAACATGAATGAGTGAAAGAATGCATAATGAGTGAAAGGGAGGGTGGAGAGCTGGAAGGATGGATGGACGGAGGAGTGAAAGGATTGCTGGATGAGTGACTGGGTGGATGGATGAGTAAGTGAAAGGATGGCCGGATGGGTAAAAGGGTAAATGGTTGGATGGATGGATAAGTGAATGGATGGATGGGTGTATGACTGGATGGATGAGTGAAAGGATGGCTTGGGTAAATGGTTGGATGAATGAGTGAAAGAATGGATGGGTGAAAGGAGGGATGCATGGATGAGTGAAAGGATGGGTGAAGAGATGGATGAGTGAAATGATGGATGGAAGGATAGATGATGGATAGGTTTGCAAATGATTGAAAAGGTTGGATATGGATGGGCACACAGATGGAAGGACAGAATGAATGGTGAAAGACTGAATGATGGATGAAAGAATTAATGGATGACAGAATGTAAATTATCATATGAAATACCACAAAAAGACCTGCACAGTTGCCAAAAGCTGCACGCATACCAAACGTGAAGCGCATGATTGTCTCAAAGTCTGAACTATTGGTGTTGCATTATTTAGCAATGCCAATAGCTCAAACCGTAATAATGTGAGACCGATTGCATTGCAAATGCTTGTTGCTGATCTTGTTTTTGTTAGCCTTAAGACTCTGCACACTTTAGCACTGCTAACCATTGCTAAAGTGCATGTGCTCACTCCTTAAAACATGGTAACATTGGCTTATTCCCAATTGGCATATTTAATTTACTTATAAGTCCCTAGTGAAGTGGCACTATATGTGCTCAGAGCCTGTAAATTAAATGGTTCAAGAGGGCCTGCAGTGCTGAGTGTGCCACCCACTTAAGTAGCCCTTTTCAAAAAGAACGATTGATGGACAGAATGCAGAACAATGTCATACATTCACCCCAGGACCGAGATCTGGGCATAAACCTATCGGTTTTTTGCTCCCTATGCCATTCCAGTTTGTACCCAGCCATATGCAAATCAGTCTTGACCCTGTGCCCAATGGGAACAGTCCAGCCCGAACTGCCAGGTCAGGTTCTCCCTGGACTGGAAAAAAAGCATCCTGCGTGGCGTCCTCCAGCCAAGCATGAAGATCTCCAGTTAACAACCAATAATCGAGTCACGACCAGGCATTTCTGTGATGTGTAATACATGTCCCTTCCTTACTCGTTGGGTGCATGGCCCTCCACGTGTCTATCAGATGGAGATCAGCCATGATCTCACGGAGAAGATCCGCTGCCTTCAGATGGTGCGCACGAGAAGCCCCTTGTCTATCAAGTTCGGTAGAGAGAGTTACATTGAAGTCTCCGCCCCACATTATTGCGATGTGTCCCAGCTTTTTAAGCTCATGCCATATGTGTTGAAAGAATTCCGGCTGTCAGTATTAGGGCCATACGTATTTACCAGGGCTACAGTCGTGTTGCAAAGTGCTCCCACCAATATTATCTATCTGCCTTCCCTATCTGTAATCGTGTTGTGTGTGCGCCAGTGGGGTCCTTTCCCAGCAATATTGCCACCCCCCTAGAGTAACTGGAGTAGCCAGTAGCGACTATCACCTCCCACCGCCTATTCCTCAGTGTGGTTGCTGCCGAGCCAATTAGGTGCGTTTCCTGCAAGAAACCGATATCCACCCCATGCCTCGTTAAATATGAATGTATAAGTCTGGTCTTCCTGCGATCATTAAGACCCCGCACACTCCATGTAAGACATTTCAGTGTGGTTACAGTAGTTGAATTAGTATTCGCAGCCATTAATATAACCATTGCATGCCAAGTTCTGTTGGGACGGTGTCACACTCCCAGACATTTCAACATACATTAACATGCTTCTACGCTGTCGGGATTAGTCGGTAAAACCATATCTCATAATCACCATGCACAATGTCTAATCACAACTTTCGATATGGTAAAACACTTCTGAACGACAATACCTGCAACCAGAACAGTCCCTCCCCCCTCCCCCCCACACCAACCCCCCAAACAGGTTGTCCATCCCAGCCACCCCCTCCCCTACTTGCCCCCAAATCAAAATAGAAAACCAAACATAGGGAATCATCCCAGTGGGTACGATGGGTTACAGGCATCTACACCTGCGCTTTTGGCAGGGTGGCCAAGCTGCAACTGGCACATTAGTGCTCACTCCCCTTGCCCACAGTCATCAACAACAAGTGATCTCACTCGGCAGTCTCTGGCTACGTTGTATATCAAGTCTCTCTCATCAATCCAGGGTGGTCATCTTATCTCGACCGTACCAGCTTCCGCTCTCCGTCTACCTCAGCCGGCCACCAGCTCCACAACTGTCACAAACAATGGCAATCAAATCTAGTCATTATCACGGAGTCTGTCCTGCATTCACTATCAGCCTGTGACTTTTGTGATTTGTAATCCTTGGCTAACTGTTTCGCAAATGTAAATGCGGCCTTCGCGTCGGTGAAGAAGGTGGGTTTCCCAGGGCCTTGCACTCTCAACTTCGCCGGATAGATCAGAGCGTATTTTGTTCCGATTTGTTGGAAAATCTTTTTGGCGGGAATAAACTCTCTCCTCGCCGCCTGGACCTGCACTGTAAAATCAGGGTACAACGCAATCTCGTTCCCTTTGTATTGAATAGTTCCTTTCTGGCGAGCAAGACGAAGTATCGTGTCGCGGTCTCTATAGTTTAATACTCTCGCCAGGATCGGCCTCGCCGGAGCACCCGGCTTGGGCCTCGGGCCCAGTGTTCTATGCGCTCGTTCAATTAGGAACAATGGTGAGAGTCCAGGGCCGAAGAGGTCCTTCATCATACCTTCCACAAAAAGCTCCATGTTGGAGATGTCTGAAGATTCCGCCACACCTGTAATGCGTATGTTATTTCTGCGCGAACGGGCTTCCAAATCCTCATTCTTTTGGTGTATGAGCTCCAGTACCTTATCCATGCCCCTGAGCTTCTTTTCCACTTCCGTCTGCCCCTCCGCAGTCTCCGTCACTCTTGTCTCAAGGACACCTCTTGTTTATCCATTCGCTGGGTGATTTTATCCATCTTGTCAGCCAATGCGTCCATTTTAGAATCTATCCCTTTCAACCCGGCTTTCAGCTCTTGGAACATTGCCTTAACATCGTCTGCAGGCAATTGTCTCGCCACGTCCCCCTTAGCTCGCTGGCGATCTCCCTATTCAGCCTCAGTAGTCTTGGCCCCCTTTTTCCCCCCTTCAAAGTTTATATCCTGAGTTGGCACGTGTCTGGCTTCCCCATGGCGCCTCTGATCCAGACGCCGCAATGTCAGCTTGTCTGGTAAGGCAGGTCTCCTGTCTCCCCCCGACAGGGAGCGCAGCAAATTACACCCTCGATGAATGTATGGGTAGCAGGCAGTGATGGCCAAACGTGCGTGCCCCTATGCCACTCAGCTACTCTTGCTTCCTACAGATGATGTAGTGCCGTGAGGGGAGCAGCCAGCGTGCTTCCCTGCCGCCCAAATGCGCTATTCCCGTCAGGAATTGTGTCAACCGCAATCCAGGTCACACTCATCCAACCGACGCACAAACAAGTGGAAGCTGCCTGTCCCACGGGCCCAAAGTTGTGGTATCTGTGCGGTCGCCACCTCCTATATCTGCGCAATATGCCCCTTCATGCAGGGGGAACCCCCTTCAGCCGATCCACAAGCTTAGTTGTCCATTGGCTCTCTTCATGGGCCGCTTCGCTGCTTTAGCAGCTCCCCTGCTGCCTCCTACAGGATCTCCGTGTATGCAGACTATGACTCGGGTCTCCGTGATCAGGCCTCAGTCCCCCTTTAAATCGGCGGCGCAGTCGGGCCTCCGTTCTGATCTATGAGCAATCTTAAATGCTGACACCCCCGGCCCCAGTGTGCCTTTTCCAGCTGTCGGGTCTCCAGCCTACCTCAGGGCTATGTTTCCGTTAGTCCTCTGGCGCCGCACCATCAGCGAGCAGGCCCGTCCAGGGTAGCCGCGTCACTCCACCTCCGCGGCGGTTCGGGGCCAACGGCAGCGATTTCGTCTCTCTGGGGGGCGCGCAGGACTTCGCTGCACCGGCGATGTCCAGGTAGGCGCAGCAGGGTCCAGTCTTCTCCCCCCCCCCCAGTGTTGTGCGCAGCCGCAGTCCGGCAATGGGGCCCCTCCGTCGGATCTCGCGTCACCCAAGGGCCCGGCTCCAGTGCTGCCGCCAGGCCTCAGTTCCGGGCACAGGGCCAGTTGCCGGTTCAGTAATTTCGCGGCCGGGGGGGGACCACCAAACCGCACGAACAGGAGCCAGAGGTCTCCCGCACTCAGGTACCGGGCTGGGGAGGAGCACAGCAGCCAAATGATCGGATATATTTCGGATTTATGGGCTTTGGCCGGCTTCAGCAGACGGCCATTCCGCTGCTCGGCTAAGCCACGCCCCCCAATTTTCACTATAATCTTTAAAATGTAATATCTCCGATTCTACTAATTGGATTTTTTTCTTTTTTGGTCTTGTTTTATCTATTATAAATTACTCTATTTGTCTAAACTGATCCTGTGCTCCTTTTTTGTGGTGTGTTTTCTTTCACTGAGTTACTGTGTGAAGTGCTGCATAAATACTTTTAAACATTGCTTCCGAGTTAAGCCTAACTAATTTGTTCCAAACTACCCATGGGTTGAGCATAGGTTATTTTAGGGGTTGCTTGTGGCTTCATCCTAAGAATAATTGTGGTTGCTACTTGAAAAAGATTTCACTTCTCTCAACCATAAGTCTTATTCCTTACAATTACTTGATGCACATTTCCACTCATTCAAAAACTCAGCAGGTTTAGAATCATTTTTGCCTTGTCTGGCAATACATCAATGAGCACTGTTCGGCTAGTATAAGTAAAAAGGAAAATCTCCCATTGTAACATCCATTAGAAGATAAAATGTCCTCGTTATCATTTATACACAGGGAATATTTATTTTCTAGTGGCATATAATTTATAATTTAGTCTCATGTGTTATGTGCATTATATGGTGCAAACCTAGGTAAAAAGAGCTGAGGTGACTCTGGTGAATGGTCACAACAGTGTAAGCATTAAGAAGATAAGACCGGGCTATTTAGCGGAATGGTTACACGCACGGTACCATCTGGCCCTAAGTCATTGTGGTGGTTGGTGGACAGAGTGGCTGGGTTGGTGGAGTAAGGCAGTGGAAATGAGTGAGGTTGCTGTTATCAGGATTTTGGGGGGTGGAAGTCGGAACCTGTAGGCCACCATGAGACACATTTTTTGTTGCAAGAGATGGAATTACACACCTTTTGAAATAGTAGAAGGGATGTGGCCTGTTCGATCTTGAAATGGATGGAATTCCAGTCCGTTGGAGGAAGCCTGTCTTCGCAGCTCCAGCAATTCGTGGTTTTCAGACTGGTAAGGAGCTGCTAGTGGTGCTGGACTGTCTATATTTTATCACAACTTACTGCAGTCCTTCAATTTTAATAATTTAACTTTCATTAAAAAAAAGAACTGTTGTAAAGTGTGTATTCACATGCGACTGTTTTTTTAAAAACTATTGTTAAAATCTTTATCGCCTAACATTTGGGGGGGTACTGATTTTCCATGAACTCTTGTGCTCTCTAGAAGTGTATTCTTTATGAATGCTTTTTGAAATTGCTGCCTCCGTCAATCTACAATCTGAAACGCCATGCAAAAGGCATAAAATTATAAAGTGACTTCTCAGACTGAGAACTTCTGGTCTCAATCTCCAAGCATGGTATTGGCCAACATCGACAGGTTGTGATCGAGGTGTCTTTGAGAACCTTGAAAATGTTTCACAGCATCCAAGAAAAGGATCCTGCTTTAGGCAACAGTTTAGTACGTATTGCAGTGTGATACTACTTGGTTGGTATAGCACAGGAGGTGTTCAATGGCCTTTTTTTCAGGGTAAAGCTATGTTGGTGTTTCCCATGGGTACCTTTTTCCTTGAGCTTCTTCTGAGGGTGTAATCAACCTGGTGTTCAATCCTGGTCTGTTTCAAGACTGAAAGCGAAGATATCTTTCAGTCCAAAGACGCTCACTGTAAAGCAACTTTATTTCCCTGAGGTTGACAACAGATAATCTTCCAAAGTGGATGACTGCTTCCAGATTCAACCCTACCTTTCTAGAAGTACAGGCAGAATGACTAAAGCCCATATGTATAGCCCAGTCACGAGTTTGTCTCCCCTCTGGTCAAATTGCATAATGTATGTACCTGCTGGATAAAATACATCTGCCCCATTCGTTGCTTCCAATGCTTTACAGTGAGGTTTAATACATCCACCAGGGACATGTGACGTTCCTTAGGTTAACCTGAAGTTCGTTTAAATTAGTAACAAAACGTCCTCTGGTCACAATAGTTTAAACCTTAATCTGGGTGAAGACCACCAGATTAGACACTACCTCCAGGACAGAGACTTTGCCACTGCTTCAACCAGCCTCAAGTTCCTCGTCTGCAAAGCATTTGTACACATTGTTCTGATAACCGTACAGCGGTTCACTTTTAATGTGTGGAATTTACAAAATAGTGTAAAAAAATTGTTTGCACCGCTTATCAGACTTAACATTAACCGCACCTCATATCGGATGGGAACTCTAGTTTACAATATGTATGTTTTTCATTCATGGAAAATGATAGATTCATGAAAATAAAGTTACATTTCTTCATAAAGTTTATTTACTAATCATCCCTTGTATTTCCCATGAAATTAGCTTCTGGTTTATAGGTCTGATGAGCCCTCCAATAATCAGCACCACTTGTGCTTAAGTTGTATGTGTATGAGGATTCGTGTTTCAAACCTAGTTAGAAAATAGTGAAAAGATTTGAGTTGTCAGGGGCGAGAGAGGGTTTTCATGCATCCACAAATTGAATGTGCTAATACTTGTAAAAGAAGACCTGTAAACATTTTAGCGGTGAGGATCAGACAGCGGAGATGCAGTGAGATGTAAAAATAAAGTCCTCACACATTGCAGTGCATGCACTCCATTGAAGACGGAAAGAAACACCCCAGCAGCCTTCAGTATTAGCCATGAAACACTCCTCTCTGCTTAGCCAAGATGTGACTGACATAGGCTTAAGCCAATGGGTGAAAGTGGATGGTTAAAAAGAGGTCAGTGGTTGAAATGGCCAGGAACAAAACCTACAGTATGTATGTTGGAAACAGTAAATGTGTTTAGACAGATGTCAGACCCACACATAAAAAGGTAAAAAAAAAAAAAAACCTTATTCGAACTATTGCACTCTAGTACATTGTAGCCTTGCCACACATGTGCTAAACTGTTTTACTAACAGATTTTTAAAACCTGCGAATTATTCGAGCAGTTACGTATCCAGATTAAAAGCATGATGTCCAGTTATGGGAAAGAAAATTCGACAATGTTTTCCTGTACCCATTCGTGTCACTTTAATAAAGTAATTAGGAAAGTTCTAGAACAAAGGAAAAAAATTCTAGTGGCCCCAATTGTTTGGGAAAATTGTGTTTCACATTCAGGTGCTCCCTTTTTAATTTAACAAGCTGACTTTAAAATGAATGTTTTCAGAGCATCAAGAGCACGCTCACGATTTCGTCACTAATCCCTTCATCAGACATGAGAACTGCATTTTGAAAATAGAAATTGCACGTAAATAAACGTACTAAAATTTTAAAATGAGATATTGTGGACAATAACGTTTTTATTGTGTACTAAAAAGGCTAGCATGGAACCTTTAGGGTCTACTACGGTGTGCATGGAAGTCTTTTTGGCATCTTTAACATATATTTTATTATTTACCGCAGTTTACCAATTCCATTTTGACGATTAAGTAGGGATTAAACAAACAAGGACGGTGGTTGTAAGGGGCATATTGGGGGATTCATTTCAGCTGCCCAGCACTTGTCTGCCTACATCACATTTTCCAAATGCGAAGAATTTAGTTTTGGCATAGAGCTGTAGGCGTTATGCAGAATGCCATTGATGAAGACAGCAGCGTGTTGTATACTTTGTCAGTGGTGTGTTATTTGCAGAGGCTGTGCATAAGGCAGCTGGGCACACTGGATCTCTGCGTGACAGCTGCTTTTGTTGCATGCTACGTACAAACACACAAATAATCATTAACTAGGGAACCGGCTTCTCCAGCGACTAGCTCCTGAGGCTACTTGTAGCTCTGCAGTTACCTGGTTTGTAGCTCTTTTGTTGGGCAGCCCAGCCTACTGAATTTGAAGCTTCTGTTCAGTTTGATTAATGTCCCAAAATTGAAATTGAGAAGAAAATGTGTGTATTTTCAGAACGCAAGTGCTTTTATTTGTCGAAAAACTGATTTTCAAAATATATTTAAAGATGAGATTTGAGCGGCAAATAATGCAATATTGCTAATATTATTACCGTGGTGACGGGCATTTTAGCTATGGTGGTCATGTATTGCCCATGTAGAGACATTCAAATTGAAAGACGCTTTTTAAGTCTAGCCTAGCAGCACGCATGTGCTGCTCTGCGAGACATGGTGTATTCAGTACATGGGCTTCAAGCCGTCACTTTTCGTTGGTTGTTCCAGGTGCCTTTCTAAGTTCCTTACTTTTGAATCGTAAATCCTGCCCATTTGTCCCTCCTTTTGGTCTGTCGGTCCCTCCCATAGCAACTAGCCCTGTTACAGGGCTTATTTTACTTCTCTCTATTTCAGTTTGTTTTGCGCACTATTTTTTCCTATTGCCTGCCTCATGCATGTTCTCGAAATGTTGCAAACAAGAGCAGCTGACCAGTGTTACTGTTTTCCCCTCCCACCCACCTTTTCTCCTTGTTCTCCTCTTCGCACCCTAACTTTCACTTATGATCTCTAGAGTTTGGGGCACTGAAGATCGAGTTGAGCAGTCCCAAAGTTAAAATGTTATAAATTTTACTTTACTCGCTAGCTCCCTTTCACCCAGTCTTTCCTTTTTAGTATTAATTATGTTTCACTTGCTCGGAGCTACGTTGCTAAATTTCTGTAAAAAGGGCTGTAAATATTGTTCTTTATCTGATCACAAATGTGGCAACAGTGTCTCTGTTCTCAGAGGTAATCCCCCTTTCTTAGTCCTCTAGGCAGTGGTGCTGCTGTGTCGCTGTTCCCAATGGTAATTCCTCATTATTAATCTTCTAGCCAGTGCTTCTAGCTGCGTCTCTGGTCCCAGTGGCAACATCCTCATTCTTAGTCCTGTAGACAGTGCTGCAGCTGCGTCTCTGCTCCCAGTAGTAATTCCTCATTCTTAGTCCTCTAGCCAGTTCTGCCAGCTGCTTCTCTGGTCCCAGTTGTAATTCCTCATTCTTAGTCCTCTGGACAGTGCGGCAGCGGCTTCTCTGGTCCCAGTGGTACGTCCTCCTTCTTAGTCCTCCAGCCAGTGCTCCTAAGTGCTTCTCTGGTCCCATCGGTAATTTCTCATTCTAAGTCCTCTAAGCAATACTGCTAGTTCCTACTCTGTTCCCATCGGTAGTTCCTCGTTCTAAGTCATCTAGGCAGTGCTGCAGCTGTGTCTGTGTCCCAGTGGTAATTCCTCATTATTAGTCTTCTAGCCAGTGCTGCAGGTTAGCCAGTACTGCAGGTGCGTCTCTGGTCCCGTCGGCAATCCCTCATTCTAAGTCCTCTAGGCAGTGGTGCTAGGTCCTTCTCTGGTCCCATCAATAATTCTTCATTCCAAGACCTCTAGCCAGTGCCGCTAGCTGTTCCTCTGGTCTCAGCGGTAATTCCTCATTCTAAGTCCTCTACACAGTGCCGCGGCTCCTTCGGTCACATTTTAAGTTGTATAGGTAATGCTGCTAACTGCTTCTCTGGTCTCAGTGGTAATTCCTCATTCTTATTCCTCTAGAAAGTGCTGCTAGTTGCTTATCTGGTGCCAGCGTAATTCCTTCTTCTTAGTCCTCTAGACAGAGCTGCAGCTGCTTCTCTGCTCCTAGTGGTAATTTCTCATTCTCAGGCCTCTAGGCAGTGCTGCTAGCTGCTTCTCTGGGCCGGCCGGTAATTTCTTATTCTAAATTATCAAGACAATGCTGCTAGCTGCTTCTTTGGGCTCATCTGTGATTCCTCTTTAGTCCTCTACACAGTGAGGACGCTGCTTCTCTGGTCCTGTCAGTAATTCTCACATTATTAGCCCTCTAGGCAGTGCCGCAACTGTGTCTCTGTTCCCAGTGGTAATTCCTCATTTTCAGTCTTTTAGGAACTGCTGCTAGCTGCTTCTCTGGTCCCTTTGGTAATTTCTCATTCTAAGTTCTCTAGACAGTGCTGCAGCTGTGTCTCTATTCCCAGTAGATCGTTTTAATTCTTAGTCCTCTAGGCAGTGCTGCTAGCTGCTCCTCTGGTCCCATCAGTAACTCCCCCATTCTAAGTCCTCTATGCAGTGCTGCAGCTTTATCTCTGTTCCCAATGGTAATTCATCATTCTGAGTCATCAGACAGTGCTTCTTGCTGCTTCTCTGTACCCAGTAGTAATGCCTGATTCTTAGTCTTCTTGACAGTGCTGCTAGCTACTTCTTTGGTCCCGTCAGAAACTCCACCATTGTAAGTCCTCTAGGCAGTGCTGCAGCTGTGTCTCTGTTCCCAGTGATAATTCCCCATTCCTCTAGGCCATGCTGCAGCTGCGTCTGTGTTCCAAGTGTTAATTCTTCATTCTTAGTCCTCTCTAGCCAGTGCTTCTAGCTGCTCTCTGGTCCCAGTGGCATGTCTTCATTTATAGTCCTCTAGACAGTGCAGCAGCTGCTTCTTTGGTCCAAGTGGAGATTTCTCATTCCAAGTCCTCTAGGCAGTGCTGCTAGCTGTGTCTCTGGTCCCTTCAATAATTTCTCATTCTAAGTTCTCTAGACAGTGCTGCTAGCTGCTACTCTGATCCCGTTGGTAATTCCTCATTCTATGTCCTCGAGTGCTACAGCTGTGTAGTGTCTGGTCACAGTGGTAGTTCTTCATTCTAGGTCATCTACCCAGAGCTGCTACCTGCTTCTTTGGTCCTAGGGGTAATTCCCCACTCTCAGTCCTTTAGACCGTGCTGAAGCTGCCTCTCTGGCCCCAGAGGTAATTCCTGATCCTTAGTCATCTTGACAGTGCTGCTAGCTGTTACTCTGGTCCCGTTGGTAATTACTCACTCTAAGTCCTCCAGACAGTGCTGCTACTCTGCTCCAATCAGTAATTCCTCATTCAAAGGCTACTACACAGTGCTGCTACCTGCTCATCTGTAAATCCTCATTATAAGTCCTCTAGGCAGTGCTGCAGCTCTGTTCATACATCCATTACACTTCAAATCAAAACACATTGATAAAATGCATTGTCATTTTCAACGACAGTAGCTCTAACTCTTATAAATGCTAGACCTATTGCATTGCACATGCTTGTTAAATTACTGCTGAAAACCATGCTTGGTGCACTGAGGTGATTACTGGTGGTAATCGTGCATGGGGTGGCCATCTTTGTAATCTTGTCTGCTGTGGCCCCTGGTAGAAAACCAAGTGTATTAGTAGCCAGGGATGCTTTTCATTCAACAGGAGTAGCTCTTAATATGGAGAAGGGTGGAGGCCCACTCTTTAGAGTCATTTACCGTAGTCAAATTGCAGTAATGTCTTTGAGAAATAGAACCACATGGATTTTTAGATGCAATTTTTAATTGAGAACCTAAAACTATAGTATGTATTAAACCCCCACAGGATCAAGGACTTAATGAACTTTTTTCTGCGCTCTTCGTTAATTGCAGCATTAAGAGTGCTTGTTTTATACTAGCCAGCTTTTATTCTCTGCTTGCAGTAAGAGCAGACAAGGGAATACAGTACCATCAGAATATTTAATATGCTTCCATCCTATGATGTAGAGTCCCTCGGGCTGCCCATTACCTCTGATTACAATAACAAATGTGTGCCTCAAAAAGAAAGACATCCATACGAAGCATATTGTACCTAGCAGACATATTCACTCCACTCAGCAAATAATCGCCCAACAAGCAGGCCCTGTTAATGTGCATAGTTCCTAGCATAGCTGCCCCTGCTTCCAAAAGGTGTGCTTCTGAGTATATCTGCTCATGCTCCCAGGAGGCATGCTTCTAAGTATATCTGCTCATGCTTCGATGTATATCGGCCCATGCTCCCAGAAAGCATAGTTGAGAGTATAACAGCCCATGCTCCCTGAAGGTAAGTTTCTGAACATATCTGCTCATGCTCCCAGAAGGCATACTTCTATGTATATCTGCACATGCTCCCAGGAAGCATGCTTCAGAGTGATTATGCCCATACTCCTAGAAGGCATGCTTCTATGTATACCTGCAAATGCTCCCAGGAAGCATGCTTAGGAGTGTATATGCCCATGCTCCCAGAAGGCATGCTTGTGGGTATATCTGCTCATGCTTCCAGACTGCATGCTTCTGCGTGTATATGCCCATGATTCCAAAAGCATGCTTGGGAGTATTTCTACCCATGCTTCCAGAAAGCATGCATTCTCCCAGAAGCCACGTTTCTGAGTATCCCTGCCCCTGCTTCCAGAAGGCATGCTTCTGGGTATATCTGCCTATGCTCCCAAAGGGCATGCTTCCGAGTATATCTGTCCATGCTCCCAGAAGGTATGCTTCCCTGTATATCTGCCCATGCTCCCAGAAGGTATGCTTCCCTGTATATCTGCCTATGCTCCCAAAGGGCATGCTTCCGAGTATATCTGTCCATGCTCCCAGAAGGTATGCTTCCCTGTATATCTGCCCATGCTCCCAGAAGGTATGCTTCCCTGTATATCTGCCCATGCTCCCAGAAGGCATGCTTGTGGGTATATCTGCTCATGATTCCAGACTGCATGCTTCTGCGTGTATATGCCCATGATTCCAAAAGCATGCTTGGGAGTATTTCTACCCATGCTTCCAGAAAGCATGCATACTCCCAGAAGTCATGTATCCAAGTATATCTGTCCATGCTTACAGAAGGCATGCTTCCTTGTATATCTGCCGATGTTCACAGAAAGCATGCTTCCGAGTATATCTGTCCATGCTTACAGCAGGCATGCTTCCCTGTATATCTGCCGATGCTTCCTGAAGGCACGCTTCTGAATGTATCTGCCCATGCTCCCAGAAGTCATGTATCCAAGTATATCTGTCCATGCTTACAGAAGGCATGCTTCCTTGTATATCTGCTGATGCTCACAGAAAGCATGCTTCCGAGTATATCTGCCCATGTTCACAGAAGGCATGCTTTCGAGTATATCAGCCTATGCTCCCAGAAGGCATATAGCCGAGTATATCTGCCCATGTTTCTAGAAGGCATGCCTGTGGGTATAGCACACCATGCTCCCTGAACTCACTTCTTGGCACAACTGAAACACTCCAACCGCCTTCTCGTTCAGGAAAATGAAATCTTAACTTGATTTGCAACTTCAACTGGGCCGTCAAACATGGGTGCCTTGCGGCTGGATCTTAAACACGCCAAATAATAATAAAAATGATCATGAAACCCAGCTAAATAATAACCAAGGTGACAACATACATTGTTTTCTCATGAAAATTCCTGTCTACTAGCTAGGACTTTCCATTGTTTGGACCACTGATCCTTCTAGAAAAGGTTTTTGCAACCAAAGTAGCATTATGCATGCCCTATTGCAGCCTTGAGATGGCCATTGCTTCCTGCCACCTGTACCCCGTTGTATCTTATGTCCACTTTGAGTATCCGCTTCTCATATTTATTGTGTGCAGTGTTACCTCACAAAAACTGGCCTTTAAATTCTGGATGCCCGTTACAGCTCTCGTAGGGCTTTCCAGGGGCTTTCTTTCTCTCCTGAAGGGAAGGATGAATTTGTCTCCTCCAGGCTCCTTTGAATCCAAGTATGTCTGCATTTTCGCTTTCAGTTGGTTCAGAAGCCCCAGTGTAGGATGGACGCTTACCACAGACTTGAGATATGAAGGTGACACTAAAAATAACTGATTTAACGATTTACTAAGCTCTTACTCAACCTTCGTCGATATAGGTATGTAAAATGCTGCTGCTGGACCCTAATTAAAGGAATACAAGGGGCTTGAAAATATAGTCGTTTCACCCACCCTTGTTCCTATACAGAATTGACATATTTCAATACATTTTCCAGATTCCTTCTCTGCGTCACTGTGGTTGCAACAGCTGTCCCAGGGCATCACTGGGTGCCAGACCGCTTTGGTTGACATAATGAAAGGGAACCCCCAACTGCTCCTTCTCCCTTTTTCATTGAAGTGCAGCTGACCTTTTCTTCGCATCAATTGTTGAAGAATGGCAGGTGGTGGGCGAAAGTCAACTTGTGAAAACAAAATAACTAAGGGGGGAGAAATTCTAACTTCACCAGTGGAATTGGGCAAAGCGTGTAACCTTTTTCAGACTTGCAGAAGTAGTGCACCTCACATGGAGGCCACTTTTTCCCTATTTTCTTTAAGGGAAAATTCTTCCATATGGATCCCGCCCACAACCTTTTTTTGTTTATATTTCTTCCAGACATGTTTTCATTCTATTGTGTTCTATTATACAGCGAAGTTAGGAGCTTCAAAAATAACGTTTGGAGTTTCTGTAGACAAACTTCAAGCATTTTAAGCCACACCTCAAAGTAACTTGGAGTTCGTAAATTTGCAAATAGCAAAGAGCATACAAGTACAGACTCCTGTCAAAATAGTTAAGATTTTTTATATGCATTTGGAAGAAAAATATTTAATATTTGCCATTGGGCAGCATGGCTATCAGTTTGCAAATGTACATTTGCATTAATTGGAGAGCAGTTTTAGGGAAATTGCCTCATCATTTAAGGGCTTGGTCTGTGCTTAAACAGATCGCATTTAAGCTTGAAGAATAAGACTGAACAGGTGTAGTGCTTTGTCTGCTCTTCTATTTAGGTCTGGTCTTAGAGGCAGATTTAAATATGTCACCAGACTATTGTTTTTAAAACAAATCATACATAATAGACACACTTTGAGGGGATTTTGGATGAGGGCTTCATCCATTGGTCTGTTAAATTGTAGTTCACATTTTGCTTTTTCCCACCACAACATACAGCATGGGGCAATGGGTCTGCCCACTTATACCCATTGGCTCCCTTCACTTTGAATGATTGTACATAAACTGAATATTGCTCTAATCCACCTAATAATAGTTATCTTCTCCAACCGCAAAAAGGCTTTAAAGTGTGATTTTTGTTTGTTTTATTATGTATATTAACATTCAAATATCAACCTTTCCTTTGCCTGCATCTCCGATGCCCAGTTAGATCTCTATTTATTTGTCGTCCTCCTTTTGAAGTTAACAAGTGTTTAAGTAACACTGTAGATGCCTGTGACTTGAGTGCTTGGTTATTTGAACTTCTGTTGGACCTTTGATGACGTCCCATGGGCGTCAAAACTGTTTGTACTCACCTTGATGCAGGAGCAACCTTGCCCGATGCCGGTGGGCCTGTCACTTGCAGCTAAAGAGGAGTCTGGCCTTGCTTTCACCCCCTCGGCCGTCACCTACCCAGTCGGACATCTGTCATTGATTTCCTCGTTTCGCCCGTTGTGGACCCTACCCCTCCTCCTCCCCCTGTGGCTCTGATTTAAGTGATGTAACTATGTAACCTGTAACTCGCTGTAACTCATGTAAAGCGCTCTGATACCTCCGGGTCTAGCCAGCACTATATAAAACTTTTCAAATAAATAAATAATTATAGAGATTTATTCTGACTTCATTCACAAATAAAAAACACATGGCACAATTGAAAGGTTTCATATTTAAAAACCTAATTAGTGAAACCGCCACATAAGTGAGGGTATTTAAATATAAATGTTGCATGTGCCAGCCAAGTTTAGTTTTTTTTTTCTTTTTTTGTGGCATATACTTATAATAGAAAATAACGCATCAACCATTGCACAATTTGCCAGGACGAGACCTATTGGCTTAGCCTATGTGTATTTAAACATGGGGGACTGTAGTGTGTATTTAATATATAAACTTTGTGATGATGTGCTTTTTTTTCTGTTCTCCAATGAGTCGACAGTCATTTTTGTTTCCAGTGGTGCAATATGCAATTTGCTTTCGAATTTGCACACTGGGTGCAAGTAGCACACTTTGTATTTCTCTCGAGTGTGTTATATTACATCTTGCACACACAAACAGAATCAGTGGAAAAATGCTTGCCAAAAGAACACCCTTGAGTGATTTCATTGTTTTTAGTTTTTTTATTCAGTTTCAATTGTTTTTTTAATTTCCCATGCTTTTATAGACCCAAATCCATTTTGCTACATATCTAACCTGCAGTTGGCTTCATTACTAAAACACATAAAATGCAAAAATGGCTTGAGGCTTAACAGGTCTTTCAACTTCTCCTACTGTTATTTTTCTTTCACTACTTTCTGTTTCCGACCTGTAAAAACATTTGACTGTTTATTATTTTTGACTCCGAATGAATGGGTACATTGTCTTTTTAACAATGACACTTCCCTCCGCTGTTTTTACTTGTGTGAAATACATACATTTTGGACATACCAAATGCCTAGTATGCGTTTATTGTCTTCTTTATAACTCTCAGACCTGCACATAGTCGCGATGTGGTGCTAGGTGGGTAAGAGGGTAGTAAGATGAAACTCCTCTCACTTTCACAAAATATAGACAGACACCAGTAAAATATATAAACTGACCTCTGCTCTCGACGAGCAGTTCAGTTAGTTTACATGAGGCCACTCTCCCTTACGTCACCAGTCAGACCACTAACTCATTCCAGCTTTTTGTATGTCATCCAAGTTTCCCCTCTGGCTTCCACCTCACGTTAAGTCGTTCAGTGCCCCAAATGCCTTTCAAGATCACCAGTGAGCGAAGCCCCCAAGGCACCTCTACTTTTTCACTCAGAATAGATTAGATTTTTGCCCACAAAGATGGCCTCACAGCCCAGCAACAACGCTACAGACCACATCGACTCTCCATTGATAAGCTCTGATCTTTCTGGTCCTCGTGTGGACCACTCAACGATTCAGCAGTCTTATATCAGTTTGAATGTCTTCAGGGTACTGAGGATCACCAGGCCTGCTATCACATCATTCTTCGTCTGTGCTTCCGAGGCTCCAAGAGCCATGCTAGGTAGTTATATAGTGCCCTCTAGTTGGGGTGGGGGCCTCCTGACTATATGCTATGTTGTCTCGCTTCATGATTTCCATGGGAATGAGAGTCTGACTTTTCCACTCCAAGGGACCTTCTTGCAGTCTTTCTATTAAAGATGGGAGTATCTCTGATCCTCAGGGTAGGTTAGATTTCTCCAACTCGATTCACTACCCTTCATCTAGCAGCCTTCCTGGCACCACTTCGGCTTCCTTGTAGTTTGTACAGACCTCAGCGCCTCACACTAAACCACTGTAACAGAGTGTCGCCCATATTACATGGCACAGGGACTGCTATATTTTGCTGTGTAATGGTGAGTTTATAGGAGGCCTTTACTGTGGCACAGCACCAAAGCCATAATTATTGGTATTGCTAAGTTAGATTGTACTAAGGTCTACCATTAATGCATTTTTACAAGGTTTTCCTCTCAGGAGTTATAATATGCTGATGTTGATGTTGTGCTTTTTTTAGTTATCTTTTTTGATCCACCTGCTTAAGAGTATTTTGTACTGTAAAACGTGTGTTTGATGATGCTTTCTTCAGCGTTCAAAGACAACAGGCACAGGTTCAGAGTAAGGATCCGTGCAAATATACGGGCAATGGTTCGATTTATTGCAGCGGAAAGTCCACCAGACAGGTGTAATTTTCTACCATTATAAGTGGAGGAGAGGCGGAAACATGGTTGATTCCTTATGATTATCAGGACAGTCAATACCATTCAGAAATGTTGGGAACACCAACAAAATCATAACGTTGTGGGCATTTATTAATATTACCAACAACATTCTTAATATTAACAGAGCATGTTCAAAGAAAGACATTTTAATGTTGTTGAGGGGGGGAAATCATTTATGCACTTGGACAAATGTTTCCAATTTGAAGTTAGAAAGGAGAATCGAAATAAATATCGATGTGGACGGACATTTTAACTTACTTTTGACTGCCACTTTCCTGCTCTGCTTAAGCCCAGGTGCACTCCTGCTAGGTCTGTGGTTTTCAAAAAATTAGTAAATTATGTAAATCGTAGACATACGCATTTGCTAGCGTGGATTAGCTAATATTTTTGCTTTTTTATATTGACATGGCGAGTATTTAATTTGCATTCTATGTAAAGCAGTTGCCTGCAATTTTCCTGTATATTTCAAAAAAAGCTTGATGCAAAAAAACTGGCACTTTTTACAAGCAGCGTTATTAAAGTTCAAAGATATTCAGCAGGTTTTACTCAAATTTCTATTTTGAATACGTGGAGCTTGACAAGGTCAACCACCTTACCTTCTCTTGTGTCTCTGCAAGGTGAAGTTATTTTCAAATATTTTTTTATTGGTCAAATTAAAATATAGTTGCAATTCTTTAAACAAGAATTCGCAATGCAATCGGTCTCGCCTTTGGGGCCTTATACGTATTTAGCTATGCAGCACATTAGCCTGGGTGCTGAAACATCTACTGTTCTTTAACATGGAAGGAAAGAAAGCACCAAACTGCGTGACAGGCCAGGTATGGGACAACATGGAGAGAAATATTGCCTTTCAGCTGGAAATGGTATAGTCCAAAGCTCTGTTTTTCAATATAAAATCAGGGGTTTCTGTGGTCATATCACTGAAAATACATGATTTGAAAAAAAAAATTGTCTACAGGTGCTCGTGGAAGACAATTTCTATGGACTGGAATCTAAAGAATGCTAAACTGATTTTGGTATTTTGCTGACCTCTGCTGGTCTTTTCTATCAAGACAGTTGAATAGAGGCAGTTGAACAAGAAAAAGAGTCCCTAAGCGGAAGCAGACCAATCCTAGGACTGATCTCCAGAGCCCACAAAGTGCATACACATATAAGTATATACTAAACTATATACAAGAGGTCTCGAATGCTCGACCTAAAAATCAAATGATGCCCTTTTGTTAGTGGATATTAAGAGATTTGGTCTGTATATCTCTCTTCATCTTTCTCTCTCTTTATATATCTTCCAGCTGGCCCGTCGACCTTAACTGATGAGGATTGAGTTTTGTTTTTAATGTCCCATTTTATATTAGCTTTTTCCTACTTGGAGTGATCTTTAGCGTCTTTTACTAATTGAATATATTTGGAGTGATGTCACGGTATAGGCACACTGTGTAGACTGGCGTACACAAAACTGTAAAGAGTGTATCGTATGAAGCCATGACCCATTGAACCTTGTGATCTCACCAGCTTAATTTTTTAAGGAACAAAAATTAAATAATACATATGACAATTCATAACAAAATAACAAAGAAAAATCTGCTAATGCTATTCTTGGAAAGCGATTCCCTTCTTAAATTAGCTTCAAAGAGAAATATTTATATTGGATACTGCTAGAAACTGTAAACTATTGGTTGTGTAAATGTTTGACCAATTTCCAATCAAGTTATAGTGCAACACTGCAACTGTACCATGTCAGCTCTTTTGGGCTGTGCAGCTGACCATGTATTAGTAACCTCAAACAGAAAAGGTTTTCCTTTCACTTATTGCTGTTACAAGCAATTGGCATATTGGTAAGATGAGAATTTCTGTGATTTTCTTTTAAGGTTGTTGTCCACCAGGTAGGACTATCTGGTGTGCTTAATTCAGGATACAGGATCAATCTTCCTCATGAACACATTTTTAAAAGTGAACATCTCGCCATAGATCCTGTTTGTGACTGAACTAGGAAGGTTGTCATTTATTGAGGAGATACAGTTTGACCAAGAGTGTCCAGACCTTTTTTGAGTAAAAGGACAAAGGGCTGTCACCCACACAAGTTTCCATGTTAGGACAATCCCCTATCTGCTCAATTGAATAGGTAAGAATTCAAAAACCTTTCATTCGTACCTTGCTCTTAACTATGTGCCAAGCCCCACCACCACCAGAGAGCTCCCAAAATAAAATTGTATTATTTAGGATGAGGAGGGAGGTTGAAGCAAACCACATTGCTTGGTTGGGGCCCCACTTACTTTTACCCAAAAATCTGTTAATTACGATCCTCCAGTTCTGCCTCTTTTTAGTTTAAAAATGCTAAGTTGGAAAGGCAGACTTACCAGAATTGACATCCATCCTACTGCCTCTTGATGAATACGCATAGATTGTGTTCTACAATGAGTGTCAGGCAGGTTATGTACATTACACGTCAATCTGTATTGCGTTGCACACACTTTTTACTATGGTATACATTAGTAACTAAACATGTAAATGGTAGTGTATATATTGACGGGGCATCTTGTTTTATGGAAAGGAGTTGTGCCCTGTTTTACTGTTAGCTACTAAAATAAGGATACAATGGGGCCCTTGTGTTGCATAGAGCCCGCTGGATTACACTAGGCCCTCTTCAAACATGGTGTTTTATTCATTCTCATTGCTGCTTGAGGTGTTTGATGCACTATGTTTTAGCCAAGTTAGACTATAACTTGTTCTTTACGACTAGATCTTCAACCTTTAGGCACATACATTTTCCCTGACTTATTCAGTTTCAGATTGGCTTCTTCTTGTACAAATCATACATCAGAACAGTTATCTTTAAGGCTGCTCCATAAATTTAGACCCCAGGGCCTCTTATCTCCATCCATTTTTTAGATTTGAAATCCATCGACACTCAAAACTTTGCTTCCATATAATTAGTCTTATGTTAGGAGCAACTTGTTAGTTTTTCAGGCATTCTCAGAGGGATACCAGGAGTACTGATGGAAGTCTGTGCCAATCATACATTTCTCCAAGTTCATCAAAACATAACATTTCATCATGCAGGTTTTCCTTTTCCTACAGCTGGACATTCGGCATGCATTAATGTGAATCAAATGTACATCTGCCTATGTTAATCAACCCCATAAAAAATGAGTACTCTCTCCGCATTCATTACCTGAAAACGTGCTTACCTTTGATTGTAGTAGATTTATGTGTAGTTGCAATTTGGTTTGACAATGACATGAATTTCCCCATGCTTATGGGTATACAACTGCTTCTGTAGGTTAGTCACCCCACAAACAACCAACATTCTGCCTCTAACCTTAAATGTATGAGTGCCGTAGTTCCTCCATACTGGTGAAATTTCTGCATTCATAAATACACCTTCTTATAAAGGAAATTCAACTTGTCCCCATTCTGTACTTTAGTGTTATTTTCCACATCTAATCTCAGTTTAGGTTGCTTAGTGTGTTGTGACTAGAATAGTTCTTTTCGTGCAACTTTAATGGGCCTAGTAATGTTTTGACTTTTAGAAAAAAAGTTGTGATCATTATTAAGACACTATCCTCCAGTTATGTACTTTGACTTCTTCCGATATTTTTGTGTTACCATTACAGGAAACTGGTTAATATGTGTTTTCTTGTTTATGCTTGCAGAGAAAAACATTGTTGGCTCTGGAGAAAGAGGATGAAGATGAAAGAAATAAAACAATTGAAAGTTTAAAGACTGCACTGAGGACGAAACCAATGAGGTAATTTTTAAGCCACCTTTTTTGCTAATGGAGAGCATTAGTCATTCTAATATACAAGATGTACCATTAAGCTATTGGGTTAAGAACAAATATTGTTGTTTCTCAAATGCTTTCCCCCATCAGAATGTTAACTATTTACTTAAGTTGAGTACACTTGATTCAGACATGTTTTAGGATTTTCGAACAACATGCAAACACACATTACTGGTCACTGATCCATACATACGCATACATCAACAGATATCCTAAGGCTAATTAAGACTTTATTTAAATGTTTAAGAGACCCCTGTTTTCTAAGTAGGTAATAACTACTCTTTTGTTCAAAAAGTCATTGCAGGCAAATGAGGTTTCTTTTTTCTGCAACCAAGTGGTCAGAAATGAAGGCAGCATTGCCACTAGAAAGGGGTCAAATATAAAATGCGGACCCTCGTAAAAGAGGTAACGCCATCAAGGAAGACAATTTTGAAGTTTACGTTTTGAGACCTATTTACCATGACCCAAAAAAATCTTGTCAAAGCATTAAAAACAATGCTTGACTTTCAAGCAGCAGTTGGAATAACGGTAGCCACAAACCTTTCCGAATTTTATTAAAGCCTCTTCTAAAACTTTCTGAATTAAAATATTGGGCACTAAGGTTTTTTCAACAAATTTAGCGTTGAGCTTTAAGATTAGGAATCATGGAAACTGCTCTGGACAATATGTGGAAAAACCTTTTGGTTTGGAAACCTGACTTGCAAATTGGTATTCAATTGAGATGTTGAGGACAAAGTGACAGAGGGTGATGCAGAAGGGGGGAGGAATTGTGCAATCGGAATGGCACATCATCTCAATTATGGAAACTCGACTTCCATGTGTGAAACTAGTAGGTAATATAATTGATGTTCCATAATGTTTAACTATTTTGGACCCAAGCTGTACTTCCACGGTCTTTTACAATTTTTTTGGGTGCAGTTGTGGGGTGCCCTCAGCTTTAACTTACTTTCATTATAATTAATTTCTGAATCTGTGTGTCTTCATAGTACCAAACCATAGTACCAACACAACGTTTGGGTATTAATTTGGTTAAAATAATTGTTTTGTGATGGAAATGGAGTTGAGAAACTCAAACTGTAAGTTTTTAAATGTTCATCCCTACATACTTCTATGTAAGGTCCGTTTAGGGATTAATACAATAATGTCACCATTAATCATAGAATTGCCAACAGGACAAATATTGTTTCTGGACAAACACAAAAAGTATGAAGAGAGGTGCATTTGAGCTTATGATGACCTAATATTTTGATCTTGTTTTCTGCTTGATAGGTTTGTGACTAGGTTCATGGATTTGGATGGATTGCCCTGCATTCTAAACTTTCTGCAAACCATGGACTATGAGACGTCAGAGTCTCGAATACATACCTCTCTCATCGGATGCATAAAGGCTCTGATGAACAACTCTCAGGGACGGGCCCATGTTTTAGCTCATTCAGCGAGCATTAACGTCATTGCTCAGAGTTTGAGCACGGAAAACATAAAGACTAAAGTGGCAGTGCTGGAAATCCTGGGCGCTGTGTGCCTGGTTCCTGGTGGTCACAAGAAGGTGCTGGAGTCTATGCTGCACTACCAGAAGTATGCGAGCGAGCGGACTCGCTTCCAGGTACTGCACACTGTACTGTATTGTCAAATTCTTCTTTCTTTTCACTTCGTGCTAGACGGTCCATAATCGGGCGTCTTGGCAGATCTTTGCTATTCATGTTTTCCCACAAGGATAATGCTTTTGTTTACTTTAAATATACATTGGCTGCAAGGAGCAGCACAGTCTTTTTTTGTCTGTTTTCAGTAGCATTGTGAGTGGTAAGTAAAATGCACATAGCGTAAAACTCCGTTTTTCCTATTTAATACCCGAGTCCCTGACGTGAACTTTTAGCATGGTAACAACATATCTGTGAGTTAAGGGGATTCAGAATGGAGCATCAGAGAAGGATTAAGCCCTACTATGTATGCTTGTTCATTGTTGTTAGAAACTAGAAGTAAGAACTTTGATAGAATGTCACATTACCATTATTTTCTTGCTAACAAATTATGCAACATCTTGAAGGAAAAATAGTGAAAAATACAGTAATGTTTCTAATGTACTTGATTACATTCACAGACTGTTCAATTAAAATACCCCAGGGGTTATGGTCCTGATAGTAAAGCATATTATTGGTTTGGCATCTCATGTCACTGCAGTTTAAATACTCCTTTAATTACACCATTCAGCATTAGTAAGGTCCCTGCTCACGTCAGCAAATGAGGGACTGTGAGGTGACGCTTTCCTGTACTGAGTGTGCAAAGCTGTGAATGTACTAAGAGCAGGCATTGAAAACCTTAGTGAAGTGAAAAGCTGTGTTGTGGTCACAAAGGCATACCAGCTGCGACAGGTCTGAGCAGTCACTTTTCATTTCTCAAGAGAAACTGCATTTTACATTTTAGACATTTTTGTATTCCAAATGTTCCTGCCCTGCTTAAAGTGTTGTTTTCTGAATAGCTGATCCTGTAACTAATTGTTAAATAACAGTTGGTGGTTCAGCAATTTTGTAGATTCCATTTGTGGAAATGTATGGATTAAAAAAGTCAGAAGGTAATTATAACTTTAACACCTATTTACTAACACTGGTATATCTATTATTTTGTGATTACTCCAGTATTACAATTTTTCAAAGTGTTGATGTTCAGCATATGAATGGTTACTGTTTCCTCTTTCAACCTTTTAATGTAATAGTTTATTTATTGTTTACTCAATAAGAGCAAGTGCTAGTGGTAAAGAAAATAGTTTTTTGGCAGGATGTATTAAGAACACACCTTTTTTCCTTGAGTGATATGCCCTTGTAACATGTTTGTATTCATTTGTCAGACGCTTATAAATGATTTGGATCGGAGTACTGGAAGATATCGAGATGAAGTGAATCTCAAAACGGCGATCATGTCTTTTATTAATGCAGTTCTAAGCCAAGGAGCAGGAGTCGTAAGTATTTAATGTTTTTCTCTTGAGTCTTTCAGCCCACTTAAAGAATCTGACCTCTTCCTCCATAACTACTCTGCCCTCTGTTTCCACTTCGCTTCTCTTTGTCTAATCCAGGTCTATCCCTTATTGTGTCCCCTTGATCTTTTGTGATGTCCCTTGCATGTGATCACATTGAGTGTGCTTGAGGATTTAAATATGACAATCAGTTTTTTATTTAGTTTTAGAGATTTATAATTGTCAAACTTGTAATTGTAGGAAAGTCTGGATTTCCGACTTCATCTTCGGTATGAATTTCTAATGCTAGGAATTCAGCCAGTTATTGACAAACTCCGCGAACATGAAAACTCCACACTAGACAGGTTGGTGATCTCTCATTTTAGATGGGTGGTTCTTTAGAGGTTCTCTGTAAGAAGTATTTAATGAGCCTATTGTTAACAGTGATTTTCTTTCTCTAGACATTTAGACTTCTTTGAAATGCTCCGAAATGAGGATGAACTGGAATTTGCCAAAAGATTTGAACTGGTAGGTGTGAGACTAGAACTGCTTAACAGAGGTGGGGTGTTTGTATTTTACGTTTGTTTTGGAGAGATGGGGTTGACCGGTTGACTAGGTTTGCCGTGTTTCAAAGAGGATTTATATGTGAGCGTGGGTTATCAAAACCACCAAATCCCCATGATTAGTGAATTTGCTTTATTCCTCTGCTCTTGCAGTACATTGCAAGACATGATTGATCACCTTATAACAAATGATTGGTCTGTATTTAGCTCAGAACGATTCCACTAGTGAAACTGAGTTGCACAACTTCAGAGCTTTTTATAGTTAACAGCATGCCATGTATTGAAGGATAAAACATTAATAGGACAATGATTGTCTTGGAATAACTCCTAAGGCATATTCTATATGTAAGGTTCATGGAAGTGAGTTATATTCCATTTTCAATAGTTTGTGTCTAGTGACATAAACTACAGTCAGAAGCACTCACAAACAAATGGGAAATCTGGCATACCACAACATTGTATCATAGTGGATGACACAGTCATCAAATTCAAGAAGCACACATTAATAAATCAGCACAAAGTGTGCACTTAGTAAAGCACAAAGCTGGTGGCTTAGTGCGGATGAAGAAACGGATTATCCTTGATATTGTGTGGCATTCTACACTGCAAAATTCACTGGAGCATGAGTCGGTTTATTAATTAAATTCTGAATGATTCATTCAAAAATTCAATCCCACTGATAAAAAGTTGTTGATGTATCAACCCTGTTAGCAAACACCTCTGGGGCTTATCAGGAGGTAAAGTCATCAGTATGACTTTGTGTCTGGCTGCCAATAATGCTTGGTTGAGAAGTAGTCTGTAAAGGTCACATTCTCCATTTAATACTTCAAAAGGAAGTTCTTGCACTTGTTTATGTTCTCTACTCCCATCTGCATAAACTGCAGAAGCCCACCCATCGCATATAAAGAAAGGGTGCGTCAGGAAGCATATTCTCTATCCACTTCGCTAAAGTGAAATGGTGACTACTACCAGCTCCTTTATCTGTTCTGCAAAATCTGCTGTATTGCTTGGCTTAAAGCACACTGTGTAACAATTGTTATTCCATTAAACATGTATATTCTTCTTTCCAAATAACAGTGATGCTGATTATTTGCTTCATTTCTATAGTTTTTTTAAAGTGATTTCATAATTACAAGGTGCTACTTAGAACTTGTGTTTGGTGCCATGATTAGAGTTGTGTTGAGGTAGCGTGTAAGTTAGTAAGGCATTTCAGTGGGACTCTATAAGGGTTCCTTTGTAGGATCCAAGATTTGGTGAAAGAATGTACAGTATTGAAAACACCAGAGATCTATGAGATTCTTTGCCTGGTGCTCTTCTTTGATTACTAAGTATTGTAAAACATTTGCCATGGCATTACTTCTAGTTTCGCAGAAGGCATTACATTACCTCAGCGTCTGTGGCTTCTTTTGAGGTACTTTTTGTTGCTTTAGCTTGATGTTGTTTTGATAACTAGACAATTGGATACGTCCATTAGGTGTCTTGGCTGATGTTATCAAACTCCCCATGGTTTCTTTTATCCAGCTGTAATGCTTACTAAAAAGCCATCTATCATACTTAATTCCGCCAGTTTATATTACACATTTTGTAAAGAAGGCGCCCACGGGCATATGTTGATTCAATAAATAGTTTACGCTCTCCATATGTAATAATATTCTGAGATAGTCTAAACATTCATGTGGTATATTAGTGTTTTTTTAGGAGGGCATTGTGTACCGAAATGCATCAGTACCTTTGTATACGGAAGTGTATATACAGTACCGTATATACTGAAGTGTGAAAGTTCTGTGTTTTGGCTCAATTTAGAACATATTTAACGTCTGCGTCATATGCATATTATTTTCCACATTAAGAGGTTTTCTTTTATGCAAATCTGGGGCCTTCTAACGTTGACAATTACTGGATGCAGTTCAGAATACCTGTTAAGTCTGTATTATTTTTCACGTGCATATGAAGGTGATAATATTGTGAATTGATCCTCATATTGATGCTTTGAGTTATGCTTTGATTATATCGCCTAGGTTCACATTGACACAAAAAGTGCAACTCAGTTGTTTGAGCTCATCCGGAAGAGGCTGACGCACACAGAGGCATACCCACACTTTATGTCCATACTTCATCACTGTCTTCAAATGCCTTGTGAGTATATTACGTTTTAAAGGTTACTATTACATGTAATATGTCACAGGATCATTTACTAGTGCATGATGTTAAGTAGGCTATACATGTCAGACCTGTAGATGAAACTATGTGGCAAAATCAACATAGGGTATTTTTCCTTTCCTCACTTACATGCCTGAAGTGAAGGTGTTGTGGTGCCAGTGGAGGGATACAGAAACTAGTATTAATAGGATCAGGCTCTGCCTATTCTTGTTTTGTTTGTTTTCTGTTTCATACATCTTTGCTTAATATTTCAATCTGATATATGTCTATTCCCTAAACTATTTGCTACAAGTACTCCTCTAAAAAGTATCGGTTTCAAATACTGTTGGACTAATACTTGATTATGCTTGAAGTAACTAAATTCCTGTGAGTGGACAAGGGACAGTAACTTGCGAATCCTTGATGATCTAATGCCACAACAAATCCTATCTGAGAACTACAAAACATTTCTCTAGCGATCAATCTCAATTCATTTTAAAGCTGCTTTTTATTTAAACAGGTATGTCACAATCACAAATTAAATGTAAAATACCTACATTAGCTTTCACTTTTACTTAGTAATGCATTTTTCGTGCCTAAGCCTGTTATGTTTCTTTTTTGTATTCAGTACACCCTTGCACAAAAGAATATGCATAGTTGAGTATGGCAAACCCAAAGGGCAGTTCAACCAAAGACTCATTGTGCACTGAGGACTTATTTTTAGTAGGAAACCTGTAGTAGAATTAATGTCCATAAGTGATCATGGCGGTAACTTTTTTCCTTAACATACATTTACGATTTATTATTGTTTCTAATGACTTGGCCCATGCATGTGTGTGCTTATAAATGATGTGCCACAACGTATTCTTCATTTAAGGATTGGCCGCCCCATGCCTGTCGTTCTACAAAATAAACTGCCCCATGCTATTACTTTTAGAGACTGTATCTGTCCGGTTCCATTATTATAAGCCTTCTAAGTGGCTGAGCTAATATTAACATACCCTAAAGGCTGAATAAAATGTCTATCCATGCCCTGTTTCCTATCATGCTATTCTGTAACTTTCTCTTTATAGATAAAAGGAGCGGAAACACTGTCCATTATTGGCTGCTATTAGACAGAATTGTTCAGCAGATTGTAATTCAAAATGATAAAGGGCAAGACCCCGATCTCTCACCTCTAGAAAACTTCAACGTGAAGAATGTTGTCAGAATGTAAGTGTCCTGTTCAGTTTTATTTTGAATAATAAGTTCATGTGATCTGTATTGACATTTCGTCTACGCTAGCCTTCAAAATAGGTGAAATTGATTTAAACTAAGCTTTAAATGTAATCTTAGACACATTTGAATAACCAGTTGTGTTACATAGTTCCTGATCGGTAGGTACACTTAATTGATGGTGTTATGTTTAACATTGAGCTGTAATAAAAATGGTTTATAAAAATCATTATAAACTCAAAGTTATTGTTTATGGATATGAAAATACATTTAAAAGATCTTATGAACATGCCATTGATCCTCATTCTTCACTGAGTGCCAGGAAAGGTGGTGATTTCATTGTAGTTACATGCATTTAATTGAAAGTGTTAAAATGTAGATACACTTAGAATAATTATTGCTCTTCCATAGCTATGACCGGTAAGGAAATATATTTGTTGCTGTTTTTTTTTTTTAAAATGTATTTATTAAACAGCATCGCATATAAATTCACAGTCATGAAAATATTATAACTTAATCATCCATATAAGCGTTTCAATATTTATAAAGAACAGAAAGCATAAAGGAATTAAATAATAAAAAAGATGAATAAAGAAAAGAAAAGAAACTCTTCAGAGGGCTGTTAATACACATCTTCTATGCTTGACAATTTTTCTTATGTGTTCAACTTGGTTAGGTAAAACATTTTTTTTTCTTAAACTATTTAACTAACAATTAAGTAATTACCCCTTAGACCCATGCATCCATCTTTCAACCGGTTCCCAAATTTTCTGACCCCGCATTCGAGACCGCAATCCTTTAGCTGCATATATTGCTGTTTCTTGATTATAAATAGCCAAAAATCTTGCCAGCCACATTTGGTAGGTTGGGGGATTTGCATCCTTCCAACTGGCTGCTAATAAAATTTTATATACAGTTACCCCAATACATAAACATGATTCTTGAACTTTATTGCTGTTAAATAACTTGCTAAAGTTGTAGGTTGGCACACTCTGCCTCTAATATAATGGGTGGTTGTTATACCCATGTTTATTGTTAGCACACTCTTGTTCATTCTTTTACTTTAAATTTAGTGCAGACGTGTCACTTACTAAATTATTATTGTTGATGTTCCATCTCACTTGTGTCCTGGGTTTAAATGCTGATGTGCAATTTCAATGTTTTACATCACTTTCCACGACATCCTTTCACTAATACTTTGACATTGTATTGGAGTCCTATTGATTCGGAGGGAAATGGTGTGGTGGGGGGGGTGCCTATGAACTAAGATAGCCTGCAGTTAAAACATGATGCAGCAGTATGTGAATTACATCATCTAAAATGCCACAAAAACCTAGGGCAAAGCGAGTTTACCCTTGCTTAAGGTGACCACAACTTTGAGACTGACTTAATGATTAGCACAGGCACGAATATTAGATATGTAATCCTATTGGTTTGAGAGGGGTTTCCCATCACCTAAAATGGCAACCTTCTTGAAACCTAATGACTCTGTAGCAAGGAAAAAGAACCCTGCAGTAACATTTAGGCTGTAGTCTTTGTCGCAGTTTCCTGTCTGACCTGTCTCCCTCCGCTCACCTGGTCATACCTGCTGGTCTATGAAAGGGCAGTGTTCGACTGACTGTGAGGGTTCCTTGGACGTTCAGCTCACACGGCTGCCATCTCCCAGAGTGTTTCCTCCTGCCTGCTTCACAGCTGTTCCCAGTCTTGCCTTCCCCATCTGATAAGGGTTCCGTATGGCTAGTGGGTGTCCTGTGGTTATTTACCCTCTTCCTAAATTGTGCTCCTATAGCTTGGCTCATTCCTGCATCCAGTCTGAGAGGTATTTGTGACAAAAGGGTTGTTGCAATGTCTTCAAAAGCAAATATGGTTATTTATGAAGTGGTTGTTGTGATCTCAATGGGGCATTGTGTTCTCTCTATGAAGCCCGCGGACTGTGCCATGCAGAGCTCCTCTCTCAAGTCAGATGAGTGCTTCAGTGTGAGAAGTAGCACACGTCCAGAGCCTGCCACCACCTGAAGTACTTTTTTCCATGCGAGAACAAGGGTCATGAATAGGTACCAGGTGGTGGTATACAGAGCTGTGACTTTAAAACTCTGATACCTATACCCGTAGGAGGAGGAGCAAAACCCAGTGCTGGTAAGGAGGAAGCCGTCTCAGTCAATCACTGTCCCACCCTCTAAGAACCATATCTAAGGGTGAAGCACGTCAGATCTCTAGAAGGGAGGACCCCATAGAGGCTGCGTGCCCAACCCTTCACGAAGAACATCTTTGGAGCCATGAGGTTGAGACCTCAAATCTGATTTAGTGGTAGGGATGTCTGTGTTATTAAAATAAATTTCTTTGTAAAAAAAAAACATCTGAGAAACGTCCAATATGATGGCCACCAAGTGTCCAGTAAAAAGCTTCACCTTATACTGGATATAATTTCCCAGTTTGTTACTTTCCCTTAACCTAGTGCACTCTGGGCGCTGTTGTTCTTGGTCAACTCAGGATTGAATCGACATTGTAATAGTCATGGTAACAGGGCTTCAAAAGTGGTAGGTTGTACATATTAGGTCTCAAGCAAATCACATGTCAGTCAGTCTTATGGGTCTCTGAAAAGTTAATGCTGCAGAGGTCTATTCCTCCAGAATGTTGTTCCAGATCTTTGTTCTTATATTTGTGATCCTTTTAGGAGCTGTGTTATGAAGATTTGTTTATTAATTGATAACAATTTTGTGCAGGCTTGTGAATGAAAATGAGGTCAAACAGTGGAAAGAACAGGCTGAAAAGATGAGAAAAGGTAAACCATAGATTTAATAGTGCTATTCTGGAGTTTTTCATATTTAGAGGGGTTTGTCTTTTGATGTCCATTAACCAAATTCATTTAATTTATAATGTTTCTCACATTATTGCATGCGTAGATCCCTTAGTCACTGGGTTGAAGGTAAAACAGTGCACTTGAGTAGTGTACAGGGATATTTGCTTTCATTGTTGATGCCTTGCCAACTATTGGTCAATAAGTGTTATCCAAAAAGGGATTTTAAAAGATTCGGTCAAAACAATAAATTGGTGTAGGAGTTAAGTGTAGTCCAAGAAAAGGACTTATTCGTAAACTCATTTTGAACTCAAATGTGAAATGTTCTATGAGAAGCGCACTGAGTATTTCTTCATATACTGACTTGTCAATAATAGGTATTCATAATATCTATATGCTCTTGAGTGGTACATGTTGACATATGGAAATTGGGATTTTTTTGTTTGTTGTTTTTTTTACTGTTGGGTCTCAACTCTTCTATAGGTGCTCAGACTATGGCCCGTTTACTAAGGAGTTAAAGAGAGTAGCCATCAGACATTTTTCTATGGCTCCAGTACAGCCCTTCCCCATCCTTTCTAGGTACACCACAGCAAAGATCTCCCAAACAATGACCTACACCTCCCTGAGGAGTACAATAGAGAACAACCTTCCAATAACGTTCCAAACTTTCAGCATCCCCCCAAGGACTGCTGTCTGTCTACCTTACATATCAAGAATTGATGCTGGGTTTTACATTTCAGGGTGAGGATTTCATTTGTGTAGGTTGTCAGTTAATCTGTACTTCTAATTTCTGCTCTAGTTTCCTCTAAATGGAGGTTATAGCCATGGGTGCTCGCACTCCTTTTGAAGGTGGATTTCATCCTTCTGCTCAGTACCATGTCTGTCGTCCTTTGAGGCCTGGCACCAAGGTATCTGTACCATACATTTTCTCTTTATACCAGAAACCATTATGATGGCTTTCTACCGCACTGAATGCCACTTTACCACAGCATTCATACTGGGAATATCTGATATGACTTGACATCTCCGGTTTGGTTAGTCAGGTCATCTTCAAAGAGTGTTGCAACACCAATTTTGGTGTATGGGGCACCCTCACAAGGTGAAGAACGACTGATGGAGTAAGTTGGAACACCATAACACAGTACCGTATGGCCATCCATGCTGGTGAAATACAGCAAAGATAATTAATCATTTAACATCATAAAGCTGCTTTATGCATCCTAAAGAGAAACTAAATATTCAATATTTGTGGAGATACTTTTGTAATGTTATGTTTCACTGCACCGTAGGATGTTATCCTAATCCCATTTGTGTGCAAACGCACCTCCTCCCCACTTAGAGCACCATGAGCTGCAACAAAAGTTTGACAAGAAAGAAAGAGAATGTGATGCCAAGACCCAGGAGAAGGAGGAGATGATGCAGACCCTCAATAAAATGAAAGAGAAGCTCGAAAAGGAGTCCACGGAGCACAAGCAGGTCAAGCAGCAGGTGGTAGATCTCACTGCACAAGTGGATGAGCTCAGTCGGGTAAGTGGTTTTGCAAAGTTTGCATTGCTTGGATTCTTCGAGTATGAATCACTCTCTATCACTAATGAATTTTTGAGTTGATTCCAGCATTTTTAGAGTTGTGACAAATGTTGGTTCTACTTAGCATGTCAAAAGTGGAGTCTGTTATAACACAATTGTCCTGAAATCTGGGTACACGGTCTCCTTTTCCTGAAACATTTTGCAAACGCAAGTTAAAGGACTCCATTGAGCCTCTCATTAACTCAGCTGTCAAATGCTGAGAAACCCCACTCCGTATTCCGTTTACATTCCTTTAAATAGGTACTATCTGAATTAGATCAGTGAGGACACCAGCACAGTATTTCAGAGAAACGCCAAAAAGTTCTAGAAGTCTTTCTCAATGAAGTAGGCCATAGTTGAGTTGATTTCCCTTTTCATACCAGAACAGTACAAATGGCCTGGAAAACCACTATACTTTGATCAACTCGTGGCTTATGCAGCAGTGGAGACCAAGTACCAATTTCAAATGCAAGTCCATAGAATTAGCCTCTGCAGGCCTCCGTCACCGTTTGGCAAATTTGACTAGCCTTTCCCCTTTTTTGTTGTTGCTCACTTTAACTTGGCCCCTCTTGCCACTGGTTTGTCCTTTGGCCCCAGTTGTATCCATACTTTGTGAATCCTTTTTGTTTGATGGAAAGGTTTCTCTGCTTTAAATGAGTACCTGTGCTCTTTTGCGGTGGTGTGTGGTAGGTATGGGTTTTCAAAGTTGCTTATTCCCAATTACTAGAGTGGTGCTGGCTTTGTTATCCAAGTATGGTTCCTCTTCATAGTTTGATGCCAGCCAAACCACATCTGCTGCCTCCATGCTTATAAATGCGTAGTAGAATTTGCTTTTACCTCAACTACATGCTTGCTACTGGCAACACTCTTTGATGTTTCTTACCTCTGAACCTTTTCACAAAAAGCCAATTCATTCCCTGTATTTTGCAATAAATTCCTTCACTAGCAAAGCAGCCTTTCATCTCCTAAGTTCAGGAAGGTATGGGAAAAATTGATTTTTGGTTGTACCCCTGAGCTTTACTTGTCTCGGTTTCCCCTACTGCAAAAAATGCCAAGGCCTTTCTGATGCAACAGTCAAACCATTCTCTCCCCTTGAATCTCTTTCCACAGATTGAGTATCGAATTCAACTTCAGTAGAGACACTAACTGTTCCATAGAAGATGGCTCGCTCCCCTTTTCACCACCTGCCAAACTCTCCCATTTCATGGGTGGCAGACTCTCCTTTTACATTTGAAAATTAATTAAAAATGAGACATAGAAACACAGAATTTAAATTGTGTATGTGTTCATACCATTATTGTGACTATTACAAATGTATGTAACTTGTTTGAAAGCAATGATAAAAGATAAAGGTTTACTACTCCATTGCAAGGAGATCGGTTGCAAACTTTTCAGAATCGGTCAGAAAAAAACACAATAAGCTCTAAATTGTAGTCTGAACTGGTTGATGTGAATGGCAGGCTCTTAGAAGTGATGATGGTTTTAATTTAGAAATTGATCTTGGCTAATTTGCATCTAATGATTTGAGTCTAATCTGAGGTAGCATTGTGGACAAATACACGATGGACTGAGTTGCGGTCTGAGTAATTACCGGTGGCTTAGATTAATTCAAGCATCCCACCCATTTCTTTTTTGTGTACTTTAATTTCAAACAAGGCACATATTGGAAGCTGGATTAACCAGATAACTCTATGAAAGGAATTGTTCACTTGTTATGCATTGCCTCTGTTATCTAGCAGGCATTCTGCCGCACATTTCACAAAACAGACCAGAAGACAGTATGCTTTGTAAGTAGCAGTTATTTTCCTTTCCTGAGATGCGTCCTTTCTAGGAAGATTTATGTTTTTAAATTTAGTTATTTCAATGTTGTTGCATGATGACAATGATCATTTGTTTGTTATTGTTTTTCAGAGAGCAAAATATGCACCAGTTCCTGGAGGGCCACCTCTACCACCTGGTGCACCAGGTGGGCCCTTACCATCAGGTGTTTCAGGCAGTCATTTACCTCTTGTTCCCCCACCGCCTGCACCTGGTGGGATGATTGCACCTCCACCACCACCACCTCCTCCGCCTGGTGGTCCACCTCCTCCCCCTGGTCCACCTCCATTGGGAGGATTTACTGCACCACCAGGGGCACCACTGGGCCCTGTCCTTAAAAAGAAAAATATACCACAGCCTACGAACCCTCTGAAGTCCTTTAACTGGTCAAAGTTGCCAGAGGTAAGGTTGTCTTGCAAGTTTTATATGCAAGGGATGTGCGTTCTAGATGACATGAACACTTATGTGTTCTAAAAAAAGAGATTATTTCTAAAGCTTGCTGTTACTGGCAAAAATACTGCAAAACTGTACCATTTACATTCTCACTCCTATAGTACTTTATGTGTTCGGATATATCACTAGGGCTTTGAAGAATAGGAATGACATTAATGACTGTAGAAAGAGTCATGGCTATATATCCGTATTGGTTAAAAAGAAGAAATTAATAATTCCAACTTTGCATTAGTCTGTATAAAGTATTCAAACCAAGAAAAACAATGCATAGCAAACCCTCATTTTTCACTACCTTTGGTTCACAAGTTCTCTAGACTGCTAACCCCGCCCCCCCCCCCCCTTGAGAGGTATTAACTGAAGTCACCAATATAACATGTATATACCAAGAATATAAGTATATTTTTAAGATGAGCCTCTTGTCAGAAAGTGGGTCAATAATTTTTGGAGGGTTGACACCTATCAACTTAATAAACACAATCTGGTTTTGGCAAAACACAGTATTGAGTGAATATTTGCTTAACATGTTCAGCTAGGGTACAAACATCAGGCAGTCCACGGAGAAGCGCATGTTTAGATCAAGCAATACTAACAATTGCAAAGTCAAGATTACAACAAATTAAAATTCCCCAGCTAATTTAGAAACATAGAAAGCATCTTAATGAAGAAAAAGACATTAAGATCAAATTTGGATTTGGGAAACCTGAGGATATGAACTTTAATAGTTTGAAGTCGAAAAGCATCTAGAAAATAATAAACTCCTTTGAAAAGTAACTTAGTGTGGTTGACTAGGACATAGCCTCAATTTCAGGCCGACTGTTGCTGAGCAAAAGTTAGTTATACCGGTCAGTTCCTCCAAGTCAAATTTTTTGCCTTTGGACTTAGTCTCTGAAGTAGGTTTGTGAGGGCCAAGGCTGTGGCTGACCAGCATCCATCGCAGTCAGGCATATCTTCAGAGAACTCCCACTGGTGGTGTTGGTTTTCAACCAAAATCTCTGTCTGATCTTGTGGCTGTTGAGTATACTTAATTTGTTGGGTAGATATGCCACCTCACCCTGCTCCAAGGTTTAACTGTTGGACTTGCGTTTTGGAATTTGAAATCCTCTCATTGTGCAAGGCTTAGCAGACAGGCAGTGCTCCATGCGGCCAGAAACCTTAACTGCAAGGTCCAGCCCAACCTGTTTTAGTGCGACAGAAAGCATAGTGGGACAGACCTGGGCTTCTTGCCTGCTTCAGTGCAACCTTCTTGGGCAAGCATCAGCACCTGGTCATAGTCCTCAAGAGATGGACAATGTCCCAAATTTCTCCAACTGCTGTGAAAGCTCCTTCTGTCAGTTCTGCATTCCTGTGGGCATCAGGACAAACTTCAAGTCACCCGGTCACTCTACAGTCAGTTCTCCTTCGAGGCCCTGTCCTTTGTTGTCAGCAGTGTCCATTTGTAGGCAGTAGTTATTCTCCTTTTTGAGTCCCTTAAGCAGGCCTACAGGAGGCTTGCCATTTAACCCTTGGAGAACAGTTCCTGTCCTTGTGTTCCAGCAAAAGTTAGGAGTCCTTGAGTTAGTCATCTTCTTAGAGTAGAATGTTCTTTTTAAGATTAATTCTTTCCAGGTCCAGGAATATTCTTTGCAGGTATTGGGTGAGCCGTCAGATGTATTCCCTCCACCAGCCAGTTATTGGAGAAATTCTGCCACCCAATTCTACCAATTTTCTTGCAGTCCTCACTTCCTTTTGCATTAGTTACTCTTTGCCTTGCTATTAAATTACCCAGGAGCTCCTGTTTCAGTATGGCAGAATACTTCTGCCTCCAGACTGGCCTGTCTTCAGTTCCTTAGGCATTCACTTATTTAGATGAGCTCTCCTCCCACCTGAAGGGTTCCAAACTGCCCCCCCCCCCCCAATAAGAGATAGTGCGATGGTGTCCTTTGTTCTGCTAACTGTTCCTGTCCACCCCTAGATGGATAATCGCTGCTAACTGGTCAGCAGTTAACACCCCAGTCCTTCCTGGGCTCAAAAGTAAGCCTCTGGCTTCTGAACCACGCTCATTAACTCTTCCAGCCAATAAAGTGACGAGTGGCAGAATTGGGTTTTAGCCATTTCTGGCTCAGGCAGTCTAAAGTATGTTTTTATAAAGTTACTGTTCTATTTAAGTTATCAAAAATCTCTTTGCAACATTAAATCAGATTTTGAGAAATAGGTAAAAAAAAGTTCATGGGTTTGCTAGCATTTTCCAGGTAGAAACGTAAAATTAAGTAGTTTAATCACACGTAGGCCTGCCCTTTGGAAAAAGTAGCTGGATCTACAAAGTGATATAGCTTTTAGGCCTCTGGTCACTGTTAGGGCACACTTTTTGCATATAGTGTACTACCTTTTTATATATTGGGAACCCTGCCTGGTGGTTTTCAAGGTACTTTTTGGGGTAACTTATTAATATATAAAATGGAGTTTCTTACATTTGAGAAGGCACTTTTTCTTGCCAGGTGCTACTGCTGTGCGTGTAAACTGCAGATCACAGTGCTTTTCATTGGAATCATATATTTGTCATGTGTAGTTTGTGTGAGTACACTTTGCAGGCCATATATAACATTTAACTCTGATGATAATATTTCATTTTCTGCGCCATTTATTATGGCTTTAAGGGAAACTTAAATACGCCAACTGGATGAAACCAGTCTTACCAGTTCCGTTTAAGGGCCAGAACAAATGCACTTAGCACTGAATGGCAGTGTCTCAGTACAGAGCCCTGATACCAGTGAAAATAGGGTCAAGAAAAAGGGGACAGGTTTGGGATGTCCTTGCAGGAAAGGTGAGTTTGCTTCTCTTTATTAGTTAGGTCTGAGAACTCTTAAATTAACAATTGTTCCATATTTTAGTTCATATCATAAAATATTTTGCTTATTATCACCTGAAACAGCATATATCATGTACCACACAGGGAATTATTGATTGAGTTTCTGGCCAAGCACCTGCCTTTTCTATGGATGGCATCACCAAAGAGAGAGTTTTCTTGTGTGTTTAGACTGAAAGCCGGGGGGTGTGAGTGTGAGCATTCTTCAATGTTAATAGTGAGGTATGAGCAATAGATAAGGAATATACATGCTGATTGCTAACATTTACATTCCACTTCTCAAAGTCGAAGATCAATTTTGTTTTAATAACATTTTATGAAAGAGGGTTACATCAGATTTAGTATCAGAATTCTTCACCAATTGCAGTATGCTCTTTACTCCAGTACACGTTTGTCATTGATTTTATTTGAGTCATTATTACTTTACTAATGTCACCCAATTACAGATACTCCAGCTTATTGTTTTCTTTATTCCTACAGGGCAAATTGGAAGGCACGTTGTGGACAGAAATTGATGACGCAAAAGTCTTTAAGATTTTAGATCTTGAAGATATCGAAAGGACATTCTCTGCTTACCAAAGACAGCAGGTAGGTTTCTGTCTTGTGCAATCCTTGTCATCTGAAAAATATAATAACCCATTTTGAGCCCATCCATTATTCTGGCTTACTAGTGAGGCACTTGTTACGTGCATACATAGAATGAGGTGTAAGGCAAATCCAGGTGTGTACCCATCATTGTTATATAAAAAAGTATTTACATTCTAATTGTACTTCTAATAAATTGAAACACACCTTGATGAGTACTCATTAAAATTATAGAAAACATTAATACAAACATCTACACTATCTTACATGGGCTTTTAGTTTTAAATACAATATGGCTGACATTTATCTGCATAGTTCATCATAGTTAAAGGAAAAATAAACTGGGCATTCTAAATTTGTGCCTTCTTTGTGAGTAGGTTAATATATTGCAGTAGACAACATTTAAAATACTACTCACCGTCTGTGTTAGACAGCTTAATGGGGACTGTTAATATTACCTGAATCTTAACCCTATATCAAAATATTCTACCAATTTTTTTTTTGTTGTGAACATTCATTACACAATAACACTTGTAATAAAAGAATAGTATAAAGCGACACTGTTTTAATGAGTGTGAATATTGAACACCTTTCTTTTTTACATGGTATCATTTATTGCCATTGCTGTTAGTTCCAAAGCTCTCTACTTAATGTGTGTTACTATTCCTTAACGTGTTGGTACTCATTTCATCAGCTGTAGAAGGAGGAAAAGCTGTGAACCACTATAAAATTACTAGCTTAAGCACATAACCCACTGAACAACTTTTTTCAGTCTAGGCACATGTACTGGTAAGGCTGCCAAGTGGGTAAACAATCTCGTTAATGGAATAAATGTATAATTTCTTTGTCACAGATTTTATTGATTATAAAATCCTCAGAGGGTTAGTGTTTGTGATAGGTAATATAATTTGCATTATAATTATTGTAGACCATCATAGACCCATTACCTGCTTTGAGTAATCCTGCTAACTTCTTGCCTACCCTGTAGATCGATAACTATCTCATAATTCAACCTTCTTAATCCAAATGTAAAGGTGTAGGGTATTACAAATCTAGGTGGAGAATTTAATCTCCCTCTGTTTATTGGCCTAAAAACTTTATTTCATGCACCCCTTGAAAGTCAGAAGATCTGAAGGAATGAGTGAAATCCCCATTGATCCAGCGACACCCCAGGCCTTTACTAGATCTTGTTTCCTGCAGTAATCAGCAGCTTGCAGATTTGAATCCCAGCAGGACCAGCTTTCTTAGCAGGACTAGCTTAGTATTTTACCCTTCCTTGGTGTACAAGATGAGTATTTTTTAACAACAGATATTTTTATAATTTGGCGGTGTGACTCATGGCACTATATTTATTTAGCATAAAGGGCACAAGTGAAGGTTGGCCAGTATTTCCATTGTTTCGAGAAAGGCGGCTGGTGTCCCCTTTATTCTGGTTCAGCCATTAGTGATGCCCTGTTCCCGCCACCACTTCTTAAGTCGTTTGTAATCATTGTTTATGGTCGCACTCTCTTTTAATGCAGCCTCACGGGATGTTTGATATCCCACATCCCCCTTACCAAACAGTACTCACTTTACCTTTGAGAAGAACTGAGGGTGAAAAGGAACCCCCTGGAGCTTTCAGTGGTTAGGCAAGATAGCTCACCAATTACTGAGTACTTCATTTAGGCGGCGCATATGTTCTAATTTGTTTGACTGAATCACTTTTTGAGTTAAACATTTAGCAGGAACCTACCGCAACATACTTATAAAAAACATTATGTGCCCCAGTATTGGAACTTTCATAGATTCCCATGCTTTTGTATCATTCCCCGTCGTCGGAATGGGAGTCTCTGTAACAAAAATACCATAGCAGTAGGTACAAAAGAGAAAGAAAAAGGCCTAGGCCTCATTCCCTTTTGTAGCATATCACCCTCTTTTTGTAAAAGAGACCAAACTTGGGCATCAGCCAATCAGAAGAGCCTCAGCCCATAGAACCCTCCTGAAGGAACCTCAGATTTTCTACTGCACGTTGTGCTTAGGGAGTCTCCATTGAGCTCTACTCATTTAATCTCTTTCAAAGGTTTTTTCTTCAAGTTTTCTCTTCAGGATCTAGAAAAGAATGGCTGACAAGGAAAAGAAGAAGGCCCTTTTCAAGCCATGTTCCACCTGTGGCAAGAAAAGGTTGTTTGTGCAGGATAAACATAAGGATTGTATCTATTGCCTCTATCAGGATCATAAGGCAGAGGAGTGCAAGATCTGCCGCACTTTTTCTACCAAGACCCTCCGGTATCGAGCTGGTAGACTTCTGACCTGGCTTCAGAAACAGAATGAGAGGAAACATGGAATTTCCAGTGACAGTGAGGATTCATCGTCAGCTGTTTCATCTAGAGGGTCAGTCAAGAGGGTAGGGGTTACCCTTCTCCTTCCGTAGAACGTCCTTCTAAGGCCTCAGAGTGTTTCTTGTATGACTTCAAGGAACCTTATCGGAAGACGACAAGGTCCATACCTATTGTGCAACATCTGTGGGAGTAAGGCATTAAGGCTATGAAAAACCCAGCGACGGTGGTCCCGGTTCTACCGCGTCTTGATAAGAAATACAAAGCACCTGACGATGGGCCTGCTGCCTTAACGGGTCATCCAAGACCGGACTCAGTTATCTCGCAAGCGGCGCAGAGGAAATCCCGCAACCTCTCTGCTCCCTTGACAACTCCTCCGGACAAGGAAGGACGGAGATTGGACAATGCTGGGAAGAGATTCTCGTCGATGGCGAGTCTTCTGGTGCGAGCTGCCAATGCCCTGGCAATATTGGGAAGATATGACCGCCAGCTTTGGTGTGATGTCGCTCCGTTGACGTAAATAATTAATTTACTCTCTTAATTTCTATGCAGGTAAGCATTTAATCAATAATAACTCAGATCGGAAAGAAAAAAACCAGAGTCCGTGGTGTTAGAGTTCTTAGGGGTTTTATTCCTTAAAAAGGAATGGTCATGACCAGGATATCGGATTCTGACCACCACAGGGGTGTCAGAAGGGATAGAGCGCTACATTTTATTGACAATACATAGCTTATATACTTAATTCATATCATAAGCAACAGTGCAAGAGGCGTAACAGCTGAGAGAAGACAAGATAACAGTATACACGTGGTACTAGTACGTAATCAAGAGGCGTGAACTGGAGGTGTGTGCTAGAAACGTCACTGATAGGTGTCACAGGTGGGTGGCACTAAGCAGAAATGTGGCAATGTCAGCAGAAATCGGAAGCTTGGATGCGCGTGCAGCTGCATGACGTGTGATTGGAGGGGTGCAGGGGACTTGACATTTACACTGACGGAAAGAGACAGAAGTCTGGCATGTCAGATCAACTTGTACTTCTATCATATCTGATATCTGATGTTTAGGAACCATATTATCTGGGCGGAAAGGCCTCTAGGGCAGAAGCTATTCTATGCTAACTGTGGATGCGTGTATAAGCGCCTAAGTGTCTGCATGAGAAGCGTGGGGGCACGGGGCCTTCCATGGAAGCATGGTAACAGAGGCTATGAATTACTTGAATTGGGCCGGGTCGGCCCTTTGGCTCTGCAGCTGGGGAGGATGTTTACTGAAGCTAGTAGGCAGGAATGCATTTCGAGGAGCGGAACATATAACTCGAAGGTTATAGTCAGTCTTGGCAGAAAGCAGGCTGAGCTGAGCGCGAGGGGCCGCGCTGGAAGTAAGTCAGAGTTCACGGGTACAGAGGTAGCCTGGGCAGAGGCTGTCAGAGTCAAAAGCCAGAAAAGAGGCTCGATGGCAGAAATTCAGGGCCTACTTTGCCAGAGCAGAAAAACATGTAAAGTACACTACAAAAAGACGGTGGCATAGCATACTTAGGAACGGACTATATAATCCATTCAGGGTGGATCTGAAAGAGGACAAGTTAACGTTGGACGCAAATGTATTTGCGTCTTCATAGCTGACACAGGAGGGAAGTTACATGTACTTTAAGCTGATACATGGAGTCGGTGGGGTACGCGCTAGGGAACATAACATGACCAAAAATTTATATTTCCTCATTCCCTCCTTGTTCCCTACGGACCCTTCATGATATATCGATCCTCATGAATCGATCAGTTTGTTCTTGTAACATCATTTGTTCTTCTTTCTTTCGTTTACGTTTTGAGAGAAAACTGGAATGTTCAATACAAGAGGTGGCACATAGTCCACAAATCGCTGGCCCACACTGCAGGCACAGGCAGCAACTGAATACTAGGACTAGGCCAATGCCTAGGAAGGATAGGATCTTCCATCCCCAAGCTGTTAACGTTGTCCAGAACCAACCGGACCAAGTCCAGGTGCCTGGATTCTGATGTATCTGATTTGCAATTTTATGGAGACGTGTGATAGCTTGATATACAGATGGTGCGTTTTGTGGTATGAAAACACAGCAACTTGACCCGATGACCTTACAAGCTCCACCTCTATCTGCCAAGATGACGTCAATAACAAGACGGTTCTGAAGGACAACAACCCGCATGGCGGACTGCTCTTCTGTTAAGTTACCTAAGGCGGAGGCAGTTTCATTCACTACTGCTTCAAGTGTTCTAGTTAATCTACGTATTAATTTACTATTCTGAACAGGTCCTAAAAAGAAGAAGAATCCTTTATTAAAATCAGTGTACTGTTCCCATGCCGTTTCTGTGTAGTCGACAAGTGGGATATCTCTTCTGGGTCTATTCTTTACTAGATTTGTATTTCTGTGGTAATCAGGGGGAGCTAGGAAAACAGGGGGCAGAAGGAATGCAATGTAACAGGTACCATCCCAATCTGGAGGTAGGCGTATGTATGCGGTATGACCACAAACAAAATAGGAATGACGGATAGCTTTAAAAGACGATTTACCATGATCACTGAATTCGATCACAGTAGTGCATTTACTATGACCTAAGTGTACTGAACCTTTCTTCCTGATACATAATTCGCCAGTGACTGGCAATACTGACATAATGGGTAGAACAGGCGCGTCTTCCGATTCAACAGTAAGAATCATGAGGCTAATTGTATAATTACCTAATCCATATACTTCATTTTCTAGATCAGTTCCTATTCTAGTGGGGAGTCCCTCCTTATCAGGGTAACAGACGTCGAGCAGGACTAAGTTCAGGTTTCCCCAAACCCAGCCCCCATCGAAAACAGCAATATCAGGATCTAAGGAATTAATTATTTTAAACCATGCTCCGCAAGAGCCATTGTGAGTGAATGGGTACGGAAAGAGGGGCAGAGCTCCCTTGTAATTCTGGTAGGGAGGGAGTCGGCCACATATCCAGCAATCTGTATCATTGTTAGTTTGATGAGAATGGTGTAGCATACTAATAAATGTGTTGTTGCGCAGCGCAAGTCTGTAGGAAAGTTCGTGTGGAGGTAACTCACTAAAAGTGTGTTCAGCAGATATATTGTAAACAGATTGTTCACGCTTGAAAATAGGGTAGTAGATAGGTAAAAGGATGCTAGCAACAATAATTAAAATACTCAGAATAAACATGATTAATAGTGTCACTATACAGTGACTACGAAGTGATTTACAGTATGTACGTTTCTTGGCTTCTCTCTCTCTCTCTCTATCTCGATCTAGGGGATACATGTCAGAAACTATTTAACCGATTCACCTAGGGGAGGACTTAAACAATTAAACTGTCTGACTTGCTAGATCGGAGTTTCATACGATACTCCTCTTGGGGAGTTTTTTCTCGTTCAGATTCTGTAAAGTCTTTTGGCTCGACACAGTCTTTGGTGGGGGTGGACGAGTCTCGATCAGGTTTCAGTCCAAAAAATTTTTTCACATGACTCGTGTGAACCCACCCCTTTCTCCCTTCGATCTTCACGGCGGTCCTCGTGGTGAGAAGAACGGTCTTCGGCGATTTCCAGCGGGGCTCCAATGGACTCTTTCTATCAAAATTGCGCACTAATACGATGTCCCCAGGACGGACGTCATGTGGCTTTACATCAGTGTTGTCAGGGAAGGCTGCGGCAACCTGTGAACGACATGATTGGAGTGCAGACATCAAGGAGGCAAGGTAATCTGTCAACATGTTACAATCAACATCAGTAATCTTTTTCGGAATGGGCGTCCCCCACATATTCGGTGGTCTGCCAAAGACCACCTCGTACGGGGATAGCCCTGATCTCGAATGGGCAACCATTCTCATGTAGAATAGTGCCACTGGCAGGGCGACTATCCAGTCGACCCCTTTCTCCTGACATATTTTTGCAAGGCGTATCTTTAGTGTCTGGTTATGCCTTTCTACCAGGCCTGCGGCTTCAGGATGTCGGACACAATGGAATTTCCACTGGTATCCCAGTAATAAAGAAACTTCTTTCATTAATGCAGATGAGAATGGCTGACCGTTATCTGAGTACACGACACGAGGCAAGCCGTATCGTGGGAAGAATTCACGAACCAGCTGTTTGGCAGTGGTCGGAGCAGTGTAATCTGGGACTGGGTATGCTTCGGTCCAGCGGGACAGAGCACAGACAACTACGAGAACATATTTAAATCCTCGACAACGGTCCATCTGGATATAATCCATCTGGAGGACTTCAAAAGGGTGATCGGGAGGATGAAATCCACCTTGCTCTACAGGGACGCTTTTACCTGGATTGAACTGACAACAGATCATGCAAGTACGCACTTTCTGTTTCGCTGCTGCTCGTAAGTGTTTATTGTTCCAAAGATTTTGTAAACTGTCTAACATCGCTTTCTCTCCTAGGTGTGCTGGGCTATGTGCTGTATTTATCATGACTTGAACCATAGAGTCAGGGAGAAACCATGTAGATTTTCCCTTCGTCACCCAACCTTGATCTGTTTGGATCCCTCCTTGTTCAATCCATTTCTGTATTTCTTCTGGAGTAGCATGTGTCTGAATGTCGATAACATCTAGTGTGGGATCCCTGACTGTCATACAGTGTGTCGGTCCTGTTGTCTTTGTTATATCAGTTGTCTGAGTGTGAGTCAGTGCTGTATGTTTTGCTGTCTGGTCTGCCAGGTCGTTACCCTGGGAAACAGAATCTGTGACTTTAGTATGTGCTTTACACTTCATGACGGATATGCCTGAAGGCAGATGTATTGCTTCTAACAGTGCTTGAATGAGGGGGCCATGTTGGATCTTGGCACCATGAGAGGTCAGGAAACCTCGTTCTTGCCATAACATGCCGAAGTCGTGTACAACTCCGAACGCATAACGGGAATCAGTGTATATGTTGACATTTCTGTTCTTGGCTAGAATACAGGCTCGGGTCAGAGCGATGAGCTCTGCCGCTTGAGCAGACAGTGTATCAATACGATGTGTTTCTTTAACTTCAGTTTCAGTGGTCACGGCATACGCGGCCACTAATTCTCCTGTACTTGTTCTCATACATGAACCATCCACATAGTGTCAGGTCAGGATTTGTCAATGGAACATCTGTTAAGTCTCGTCGGGGCTTTGTTACTGCATTAATGATCTCTATGCAATCATGCGGGGCTGGATCTGTCATAATGGTAGGTAAAAGTGTTGCTGGGTTCAGGATGCTGCAGCGTCTGATTTCTATGTGTGGCTGGAATAGTGTTAATTCGTAACCGGTCAGTCGTGCTATGGTCAAGTGCTGAGTTTGGGTTCTGTTTAAAAGAACCTCTACAGAGTGTGGAACTTGTACTGTTAACTGATGTCCTAAAACAATTGAATCGCTTTGTCTTATTGCTAACGCTGTTGCTGCTACTGACTTTAAACATGCAGGGAGTGCCTGTGCTACGGAATCCAATGTACTTGAAAAATAAGCGCAAGGCTTATGTGAACCTGCCTGATCTTGAGTGAGGACAGACAATGCTGTCCCGTCACGTTCTGTAACAAAAAGTGTAAACGGTTTGTTGTAACATGGTGTCGCTAAAACTGGTGCTTGGCATAATGCTTTCTTTAATTCCTCAAAGGCTTGTGTGTGTTCCTGAGTCCAAGGGAGGGCAATCGAAGTTGCTGCCTCCTGCGTCGTTAACTGGATGAGTGGTTTAGCTAGAAATGCATATTGAGGAATCCATTGTCTGCAGTACGAGGTGAGGCCTATAAAGGCCCGCACTTCCTTTTGTGTCTGGGGTCGTGGCATGTTTACAATTAACTGAATGCGATCGGGAGTGAGCTGTCTCCCCACTTTGGACAGCAAGTGACCCAAGTATACAACTTGCTGAACACAGAATTGTAGCTTCGAAGGAGACACCTTGTGTCCCTTGTCGGCCAGGAAATGTAAAACTGTCAGTGATGCTTGTTCACATTCGGGTTCACTTCGTGCGGTGATCAGTAGATCATCGACGTATTGCAGTAAAGCGGTGTTAGCTGGCATTTGAATACAATCTAGTTGTCTTTTCAGTGCTTGACTATAGATGCTGGGGCTTTCTGTGAATCCTTGAGGTGCGCGGGAAAATTTGAAACTTCGTCCATTTAAACTGAATCCGAAGAGATATTGGCTCTCCGGATCAATAGGTACACTGAAGAAAGCGTTCTTGAGATCAATTACAGTAAAGAACGTTGCTTCTGAATCAATAGCAGTCAATAGGGAAGAGATATCGGGGACCACAGGGTACTGTGGTACAATACATTTATTCAGTTCTCGAAGATCAATCACCAGCCGATATACTGGCGGTGCATTGGGGTCTGTACGTTTAAGAATTGGAATGATGGGTGAATTACAGATATTGGAGTCGGTCTCTACGACCACTCCCTGGGCAATGAGCTCTTCAATGATTTTCAGTAAAGCCACTACAGCATCGGGTGGTAACTTGTATTGTCTGATTCTGGGTAGAACAACTCCTGTCTTGAGTGTAACACGGTATGGAGTGATATGCATACAACCTACGTCAGCTGGGCCTTTTGCCCATAGGTGATCTGGTACATTTTTCAATCTGACATCAAATTCTCGTAAAACATAATGACCCTTGAAATCCCGTAGAAAGAGTCTAACTCCCTCCGGGGAACAGCATATTATAGCTCCTAGAGCCTTCAGAGTTTTAATTCCTAGCAAGTTTTCTGGGCATGAGTTCGTAAGTAACAAATCTGTAACTCGTGACAATGGACCCACAGCCAAGGGTACTGGTTCCGATACTTCATTTACAATAGGCTGTCCTGAAAAACCAAGGGAAACATTCTGTGAGCCTGAGAGGGGTGCCCCTGGGACTTCATTATGACTGATTGTGGTGCGGCTTGCCCCTGTGTCAATTAAAAACTTTCTGTCTTTTCCCAATACGTGACTGTGTACATAAGGACCTTCTTGATCTACAGGAATTTCAATAAGAGGCAAACCACCTTCCCTCTCTAGGCTGTTTCATGTATATCGGGGGTAATCTGGATATGCAGATTGGGCATACTGGTACATCTGTTGTGAAACTTGCTGAGTCGCGGCAATGGGCTGTTGTCCTGCTACTGTCTGTGCTGTATGGGATGGAGCATGCATAGGCTGTGTATTCTGCATTGGCTGTACATTTTGTGAGGTCTGTTGCTGGACCTGGTCTTGTCTAGGCGGATGCGGTCTTTCTTTAGTTTTACCTGTTGCTATGTTATGTTTCAGGACTGGGCATTCATGTACGTAATGACCTGGCTGTTTACAATAATTACATGTCCCCTTAACGGGAGCTGTAGTGTGACTTGTCTGGGCCCCACCTTTTCTCTGGCCGTCGGCTGGGACCGTCTGAGCTACTAACATTTTCATCTTGGTGTCTTTCATACGTTTCTGTTCCTGATCTTGTTCTTCTCTAATTCTGTTCTGATGATATTGTAACATTTGTAACATCTGGGATGGCGTATTTGCCTGCCAAGTACTTTCAACTTTGTACACTCTGTTTTTAACTAATGGTAGGGAGTTCTCGACTAGTTTTGATACAAAAAGGTGTGGATATGACTCGCTGCTTGGTTGTAGGCCACTATTTATAATGAAACATTTCTCAAATCTGGAATAGAAGTCACTAGTATCTTCATCATGTTTCTGTTTACAGGACGAGATGGCGTCCCAATCTTCCTTTCTAGTTGTCAATAATCTTGGCAGAACCTGTACTATTAATCCGGGTAATGCTTTAGTCTTGTCCCCAAGGCCTACCCCTGGGACCCGTTTGCTTTCTTCGTCTTCTATTTCTGCCCATGCAATCTTTGTGTCCCCCACCTCCCATTCTTTTTCCTTTAATTTCTCGTAAATGCCCGTGGGCAACAGCACCTTCAACATTTTCATGATATCATCATACGTGTAATCCCCCATTAGTAGCATGTCTTTAAGCTCTCTGTGAAAACCTGCAGGGTCTTTATCATGACACGGAACTAGTTTCTTCATTTCTAACAGTTCTAACTTAGTCAGTGGCGTGTGCACATATACACGTTTCAAGGTGTGATCCGTACCCATAACTGGGTGTACTTCTCGTAAGGGGTTCTGACTTTCAATGCCACTCCCGCATTGCATGTGGTACGTCTTCCTTTCTGGAGGTGGGGCGGGAACATATTCAGAGCTTATGAAGGTGTTATATTTATGTCGTTGTTCTAGAATTATTTGTATTAACTTGGTACTGAAACCTCTCCATCTATCCATGAGTAGTGCTTCTAATGTTTCGTGTAAGGGACCTGGATCGGAATGTTGATTTCTGTATTTCGTGAGGAGGTGCTGAATCATGTATACACCTGCTAATTTCTGTTCGTCTGGGGAAAGGTTTAGAAACGTCTGTGCTAAGGTATCATCATTATATATGTCTGGATTTTCGGCCCATAAGATGGCTGACCGGGCTAGTTCTTGTTCATCCATCGAATTGAGTACATGGTACCCCATTCTTTCTCGTAGTCTTTTATCAGTCTCCTGGAACTGATGTTCAGAAGAATTTGGATTTGTTAAAGTAGAGAGAAAAACTCTCTTGTTTTCCGGACGGATGCCCTTCCTAAGGTAAGCTCCCTTACCTACATACGCTATAGTATCTGTAGTTCTTTCTGGTTCTTCAAGTTCTTCTTCCTCCTCGGAGGAAGCTTTGTCTTTCCCTTTCTGGTGTACCGTTATTACTGCTTTTCTAATTTTCTTATACATACTGGCTATGCAAGTCCCCTTGTCATGTTTTCCTTCGGCTATATTTTGACCCCACTTGTTCAGTGCATCTAATTCACTTTGATCTGTCCCAGGCCTGTCTCGTTCTCTTATTAGATAATTTATGAAAAATCGTAGTATCTGTGCTTGAATGTCAACCTTCTGTTTCTCCATGGCATCCTTGATACTGTCAGGGTCTTTCCCTGTCTGAACAAATTCATATATTCTATCTAGACGGTCCTTCATTCCTACATAGCATAGCAAGATATCAGTAGCAGATCTCAACCGTAGTGATGCCAATATCATTAGATCGTCTTTACCGGGTACTGGATCATATCTACAAACGGAAATATTTTCTCTGAGTGCGTCAAGATGAGGAGACTTGAACGTGAGAGGACTCTGCGTATCCCTGATATTGAATCTGCGTGTTAATGGCGGGGTCCGAAGACCCGCGGTCGCACCTCCTGAAGCGGATGCTTGGGCATTATCTCCCTGCGGAGTCTGGATCTGAACTTGAATTTGTCGTTTAGTAGGATCAGGTAGACCTTGCTTCGGTAGGTCAATTTTGGGTGCGGGAAGTGGCGGAGCTGGCGGAGCGGGGGAGGTCTGTCGCGGTACCGGCGGAACATGATCTGGGGGCGGAGTGCCACCCCCTTCCCTGTCAGGAGGCAGGGCACGAACAGGCAAATTGGTGTAAGCTGGTGCTACATCCTCTAGATAAGAATTTAGGAATATGTCTTTAGTAGTCTTATGCATTACTTTAGTTGGAACTAATGGTGGCGGTAGGTTTTTCGGTATTTCTGATAGGGCTTCAGATGTGCCCTCAGCCGCGAGATACATACCGTTTACGAGATTGTTTCGGGCACGGTCTATTTGTTCTGTTTTTACTCGGATCCCTTCAATAACTAATTCGTTTTCTTGGGCTTTTTCTGATTCTTTAAGTCTGTCTTCTCTACGGAGTGCTTTCTCAGCACGCTTATGGGATTCTTTACGCCAAAATTCTATGGCGTCTTTCTGAGATTGTCTAGCTTTCTTTTTCCATAATGCTTCTTCTACCTTCATGATGCACTCGGCATCCCATGTTCCGGTAGTGGGCCATCTGTGTCTTTCGTCTAGATGCTTGGTATAATCGGCCCATAAGTCTAGATACAATATGGCATCTATGCCATGTTTATGGTACATAAAGTTACCTGGAGTGTCCCTAGGGGGAATAGGAATTTCTTCCTCCAGTATCCCTTTCCTAGTCCCTATCTGCTTTAACTTGTTGAAAAACGGCATCTTGTTTACTTATTACTGAATACTCAATCCTTACTCCATAATACTGGTTACAGCTAGTTTATACAAGAAACACAATAATACACATTTAAACGGTCACATTCATACCACGACATTAATCACACAAGAAAACATTTGAGACATAGATGACTACCCTCTATACTGGATGTACTGCTCAACAGTACAGATACACTGGTGTAACAGTGCAGAAATTCAGAATTCAGAATACTAGCTATACTGCTAAACAGTACAGATACACTGCCTAAAAACAGTGCAGACCGGACTTGTGTACCCAAACCCGTCTAGATACGTCCCAGCAATGGTACTCACCGAGAAGCACGGAAACAGAAGGCCTCGGAAAACTCGACTGGACTCGACTCGGTACTTCGGAAAACTTCGGAAAACTTCGAAAACCTGGTGGGCCTCTTGACACCTCGGACCTTGCTTCTTTCGGCTAGGCTCTGGTCGGGATCCTCCGCACTCCTCACCGCCTCGTCTGGGCACTGATCGCAGTCTTCGTCACCTCCGTGGGTCAGAGGGAGATGCAGGAAATCCTGCCGGTACGCGTAGGTTCCGTCTAACTGATGGCAGGGGACAGAGCTTGCAATGCGCCAACCGGTGCGTGAGGTGGGGGAGGGGTCCCTGTTCGGGCGCCAAAATGACGTAAATAATTAATTTACTCTCTTAATTTCTATGCAGGTAAGCATTTAATCAATAATAACTCAGATCGGAAAGAAAAAAACCAGAGTCTGTGGTGTTAGAGTTCTTAGGGGTTTTATTCCTTAAAAAGGAATGGTCATGACCAGGATATCGGATTCTGACCACCACAGGGGTGTCAGAAGGGATAGAGCGCTACATTTTATTGACAATACATAGCTTATATACTTAATTCATATCATAAGCAACAGTGCAAGAGGCGTAACAGCTGAGAGAAGACAAGATAACAGTATACACGTGGTACTAGTACGTAATCAAGAGGCGTGAACTGGAGGTGTGTGCTAGAAACGTCACTGATAGGTGTCACAGGTGGGTGGCACTAAGCAGAAATGTGGCAATGTCAGCAGAAATCGGAAGCTTGGATGCGCGTGCAGCTGCATGACGTGTGATTGGAGGGGTGCAGGGGACTTGACATTTACACTGACGGAAAGAGACAGAAGTCTGGCATGTCAGATCAACTTGTACTTCTATCATATCTGATATCTGATGTTTAGGAACCATATTATCTGGGCGGAAAGGCCTCTAGGGCAGAAGCTATTCTATGCTAACTGTGGATGCGTGTATAAGCGCCTAAGTGTCTGCATGAGAAGCGTGGGGGCACGGGGCCTTCCATGGAAGCATGGTAACAGAGGCTATGAATTACTTGAATTGGGACGGGTCGGCCCTTTGGCTCTGCAGCTGGGGAGGATGTTTACTGAAGCTAGTAGGCAGGAATGCATTTCGAGGAGCGGAACAGATAACTCGAAGGTTATAGTCAGTCTTGGCAGAAAGCAGGCTGAGCTGAGCGCGAGGGGCCGCGCTGGAAGTAAGTCAGAGTTCACGGGTACAGAGGTAGCCTGGGCAGAGGCTGTCAGAGTCAAAAGCCAGAAAAGAGGCTCGATGGCAGAAATTCAGGGCCTACTTTGCCAGAGCAGAAAAACATGTAAAGTACACTACAAAAAGACGGTGGCATAGCATACTTAGGAACGGACTATATAATCCATTCAGGGTGGATCTGAAAGAGGACAAGTTAACGTTGGACGCAAATGTATTTGCGTCTTCATAGCTGACACAGGAGGGAAGTTACATGTACTTTAAGCTGATACATGGAGTCGGTGGGGTACGCGCTAGGGAACATAACATGACCAAAAATTTATATTTCCTCACCGTTCCTGGATCAGCTTCCTCCAGAATCGTTATCAGAGGCAAAAAAGATCTTTCAAGAGGGGGAGGCGACCTCGATGGAGATCATTGACTGCGCCATGGACATTGCCACTACGGCGTTTCGTTCGTTGGCTGGGGCTGCTGTCCTCCGTCTCCAAGGGTGGCTGAAGGCGACCTCGTTTCGACCTGAGATACAGAATAAGGTCCTAGATCTTCCCTTTGATGGGGAAGCACTATTCGGAAAGCTAATTGACGACACTCTCCAAGACATCAAAAAGAACACGGAGACCGCCAGATCTATGGGTACGCTTCAGTACCGCAAAACTCCTTTTAAAGGATCCAGAGGCAGAGGTACGAACTACAGGGGATCGTATCAGCAACAACGATATTCATCCTACGCCTCAGGATCCCAACAATACAGCCAGCCTTATCAACAAAGGCAGGGCCAATCCTCCAATTACTCCAGGCCTTACAACAAGGGGAAACCGGCTCAGCGGGGACGAGATACGTCCAAGCGGCAAAAGCGGCCTCCTGGCTCTTCCTACTGTTCCCTCCTCCAAGAAGTCATCAGTTGGAGGCAGGGTAACCAAATACCTTCGGAATTGGTCCAAGATAACATCGGACCGTTGGGTGCTCAACATCATTCGGAAAGGCCATACCTTGGAATTTATGCAAATCCCACCACCCAAGCCCCCTGCAGCCATTCCATCGAAACACCTGCGTCTTCTGCAGCTCAAAGTTCATTAGATGCTCCAGAAGGGTGCTACAGAGCCGGTTCCCTCCGACCAAAGAGGACAAGGGTTCTATTCCTGGTTCTTCCTGGTAAAGAAGACGCTGGAGAAATGGCGCCCCATTTTAGATCTCAGGGAGCTCAACACTTATCTCATCTCCCTGTCTTTCCGGATGGTCTCTCTACATGACATCTTACGGCCCATCAATCCGGGGGATTTCATGGCCACGCTCGATCTCGAGGATGCGTACTTTCATGTACCGATTCACCCAGCACACAGAAGGTTTCTACGATTCACAGTAGCCAATATTCTCCAGTATTAGGGGTGTCTCATAGATTCACATGCCTGAATCATTCCCCGTCGTCGGAGTAGGAGTCTCACGGTATATAAAAAAGCAATAAAATGCCATAAAATATATAGCATATTACAGAAATACCAAACCAGGAAGTAAGTAGCCCCAGCTACAGTAGAAAAAACTTCCACTTTCGTGACTATCTAGGTCATTATGTGTTAGTCCAAATCTCAGCCAATCAGGCGACAGCACCCACCAGAATGTTCTCCCCAGAGGCTCAGGCTCTCAGATTTTCTACCGCACGTTGTGTGAAGGGAGTCTCCCTGAGCTCTGCTCAGTTTTTTCTTCTATATCTCTAAAATTCTTCAACTTTCCCAGATGTCTTCATCTAAATCCCTGTTTAGAGCCTGTGACTCTTGTGGGAAGCCAAGACTTTTCAAGGAGGACCCCCACAAGAAGTGTTTGTATTGTCTTTATCCGGATCATGTGGTGAAGGAGTGCAGGATCTGCCGGACTTTCCCCCCCAAGACCATCAAGGACAGAGAAGGGCGCCTTCTATTGTGGCTCAATAGACTAAGGAACAAGGATGACCCTATCTCTGAGGTAGGAAGTTTGGGTTCCGGCTCTTCATTTCTATCAACTAAGAGGAAGGCTGAAACTGATGTTTCATCTCTGAGGGCGAAGGGGGTTAAGAAGTCTAAATCTTCCCTGGATGCTCCTGGGCCTAGTTCTTCAAGTAAAGTTATCCCACTTTCCAAAGGGGATTCTACGCCCTCTAAGAAGTCTGGTACTAAGGCAGTGCCTAAGCAATCTTCTAAATCTGTGCCTCCTCAGTTGCCATTATTGACAATTTCAACGTCAAGGAAGGACTGTGTTTCTTCTCATGTGGCCACTTCTACCACCTGCACTGTGACTTTCTCCTCACCGAAGCCTACACTTGTCATGTCTTCAGCTTCGTCGCCCACACTGGTTCATGTCCAGATTAGGCCTATCTCGTCGTCGACAGTTGCCCCGACGACGATGGCCAAGGTGCCGCCGGCGATTTTGTCCTCTTCATCTAAGAAATTGCCATCGTCGACGAAAACAAAACCACCGTCGACGGCCTCGGCGACGACACTCCAGTCGACGGCCTCGACGACGACACCACCGTCGACGACCTCGTCGACGAAAAGATCATCGTCGACAGCAAAGCCACCTTCGACGACGTCACTACCGTCGACGGCCTCAACGACGAAACCACCGTCGACGGCCTCGACGACGAAGATACCGTCGACGGCCTCGACGACGAAGCTACCGTCGACGGCCTCGACGACGAAGCCACCGTCGACGGCCTCGACGACGACACTACCGTCGACGGCCTCGACGACGACATCACTGTCGACGGCCTCGACGACGACACCACCGTCGACTACCTCGTCGACGAAAAGATCATCGTCGACGGCAAGGCACTCGTCGACGAAGCTACTGTCTACGACCCCGTCGACGACCCCGTCGACGACGATTCCGTCGGCGGGACAGCACTGTCAGCAGCATACAGGCGTCCCGTTCACGCCGCCTCTTTCAAGCTGCACTACTTTGCAGGTTTGGTCCGCACAAACAGCAGGGATTCCATTGCCATCTCCTGCGACCACGGCTACTTTATTAAAAAAGAGAGCTGCTGTGGACTCTATTTCTACTACCATCGTGGTGCCTGACAAGCTCTTGGATTCCGATGAAGAAGAATACTATGAGGGCGAAAACTTTGGGCCAGCTAGAAGTCCATCCGAACTCCATATTAAAGTTCAAGAGGATGTTGAGGATGACATGGAGGACGTTCAGCCTGCTCCGCGTGCTGAAAGACCTGACACTGATAGGCAACTGCCTGAGGAGCTATTCCGCAACTTACAGTACATGCTCAGTGACTATTATAGACGTTTCCCGCCTTCTGAGTCTGGTGACTCAGTGATGTCTACACCTTTGCCACAGGGAAGGCCTTCCCTCTCTCCGCGTACTAGACCAAGGGCTTCTAATGCGTTGGAAGACAGTCGCTCAACGTTGCATACGTCACCGATTTCATCTCCTCAGCCACGAGAAGAGGAGCTTTCGGAACAGGATGATCAGGAAGAAGGAGAGCTGAATGAAGCCTCTGAATCGTCGGAGTATGAGGATTACAACGCAAACACACCCTCTCCGGCGGAGCCTACTGCCTCTGAGTCACCACCCGTGGACATTGCCTCATTTCACAGGATCATGGAAAGAGCGACTAGGAGGTTTCTAATAACCATGGAAGCTAAACAAGAAGACTGCTTTTTGTATGATTTTAAATCTACCCCTCATAAGCAGAGTTGGACCATTCCAATTATAGATTTCATCTGGAAGGAGGGCCTTAAGATCATGGCCAAGCCGAATTCCTTACCAGCAGTGCTCCCTCGAGTAGATAAGAAATATAGGGCGCCTGCTACTTCTCCAGCATGCCTTGTCGGGCAAGCTAAGGCCGATTCTGTGGTGGCACAGGCAGCGCAGAAGAGATCTTCCAACCCTACGTCTCAGGTCTCTGTCCCTCCAGACAAGGATGGGAGACGCCTTGATTCCATTGGCAAGAAGGTTTCTACCATTGCAGCCACAACCATCAGAGCCGCAAACTCCCTCGCCATTTTAGGGAGATATGATAGACAGATGTGGTCAGACATCTCACCGTACGTAGACAAGCTCCCCGAGCCTGATCGCACTGAGGCCAAGAAAATCCTTCAGGAAGGGGAGTGTGTCTCCTCGGAGATGATTGACGCTGCTGTGGACGTTGCTGCCACTGCCTTTCGACAGCTTGCGGGTGCAACTGTTTTAAGACGGCAAGGATGGTTACGAGCAACCTCCTTTAGGCAGGAGGTTCAAAACAGAATCATTGACATGCCTTTTGATGGAGAGTCACTATTCGGCAAGCATGTTGATGAGGCCCTGGAGGCAATAAAGAAAGACACGGAAACAGCGCGTTCACTGGGTACCCTTCAGTACCGGAAATCTTCCTTTCGTGGCACAAGAGGAAGGGGCAATTTCAATAATAGAGGAGGATACGCCCAACAACGCTCTTATCCCTCCACCCAGGGAAACCAAAGATTTCAGCCTTACCGGCAACAAACCTATGGACAGAAGAGAGGAAATTACTCTCAACCTCGAGGAAAATCTAATTATCGAGGAAGAGACAACAAAAAATGAGGAACGCATCCTGCCGTCACTCTGTGCCAACCCGAACCAAATTGGAGGTCAAATATCCCAGCATTACTTAAATTGGTCCGAAATTACTACAGACAAATGGGTCCTGGATGTAGTAGCCAGAGGACACATTTTAGAATTCGTAAAAATCCCCCCAAATTGCCCCCCAAAAGGACCCGATCCAGCGCACCTCAAGGAGCTATTCGTCCAGATCAACACCATGATCCGGAAAGGGGCAATCGAAAGAGTGCCTCATCATCAGAGGGGACGAGGCTTTTACTCAAGATTTTTCCTTGTTCGCAAGAAGTCAGGAGATTGGCGCCCCATCCTCGACTTATGAGCATTAAACAAGTTTCTGAAGAAACTCACATTCAGGATGCTAACACTTCAGGAGATCCTCCAATTTCTTTCGACGGGAGAGTTTTTGGCAACACTCGACCTTCAAGATGCATACTTCCACGTACCGATTTTCCCACGGCATCGGAAGTTTCTCAGGTTCAGAGTGGCTGGCAGGGACTTCCAGTTCAAGGTCCTCCCATTTGGCCTACGTTCAGCCCCCAGAGTGTTTACGAAGATGCTGGCCCCAGTGGCGGCCCATCTTCGGTTGCAATCGATCCAAATTTATCCATACCTGGACGACTGCCTTATCAAGGCCAGTTCTTTCGACACGGCTCAAGATCACGTCCAAAAAACTTTGTCGGTAATGCAGAACCTAGGTTTCTCAATCAACTTCGAGAAGTCTCGCCTCACACCTACAACGAGAAAGGACTTCTTAGGAGCGACACTGGACACCAACCTTGCCCTAGTATTCATTTCAGAAGAAAGACAAGTCAAAATTCAAAGATTCGCGATGACATTGTCACTAAGAAAGTGCGGTTCAGTACGCATATTCAAGTCATTCCTCGGAATGCTTTCTTCCTGCATTCTGCTCACTCCCAACTGCCGTCTTCGGATGAGACCCTTACAGGAGGAACTCAGCCGCCAATGGATCCAAGCCACAGGATCTTTCGAAGATATCCTCCACATTACACCTCGCATGCGACAAGCAATCGCATGGTGGACCCACCGATCCAACCTACAAGTGGGATGCTCCATGCTAACGGAAGTTCCCAGGTTCATAGTGACGACCGATGCATCCATGACAGGCTGGGGTGCACACCTCCAAGGCATGACGGTCAGCGGGAAGTGGAACCAGGTCCAAATGAAATGGCACATCAACCGGTTAGAGTTACACGCCATATTTTTAGCCCTGAAGTCCTTTCAAGCGACTCTGCAAGGTGCCACAGTCTTGATACGGACAGACAACACCACCTGCATGTATTATCTAAACAAACAGGGCGGGACCAGATCAGTCCGACTATCTCAACAAGCACAAGAAATATGGAGTTGGGCCTTGACTCACGATATTCATCTGTCAGCGATCCACGTTCCGGGGATCGCAAATGTATTGGCGGACTCTCTCAGCAGGTCCGGGGGCTGCACTCACGAGTGGGAACTCCATCTCCCATCTCTGCGTCGCATCTTTCAGATGTGGGGGCATCCGGACTTGGACTTGTTTGCAACCTTCCAGAACCGGAAATGCCCATTCTTTGCAAGCTGGGTTCCCCACAAGGACTCGTGCGGGGATGCCCTTTCGCTGAACTGGAATCAAATCTTCGCGTACGCCTTCCCACCGATACCTCTGATCCCGAAAGTTATCAGGAAAATGAAGAAACAGCCATGCCGGTTGATCCTAATTGCTCCTCGATGGCCCAGACAATACTGGTTCCCCGACCTACTCCTTCTCTCGGAATGCAACCCTGTTCCACTACCACGCATTCCGCAGCTTCTTTCCACCCAGCAAGGCAGGGTATACCATCCGGACCCGAACTCGCTGAAATTGTCAGCTTGGCTCCTCAACACATGGAATTTGCACACCTAAATATTCCACAAGATTGTCAGGAGGTGCTTGCAAAAGCCAGGGCTCCATCCACGATCAAGACATACAAACTTAAGTGGAAAAGGTTTTGTACATGGTGCCAAGCTAATGACTTACATCCCATTCAAGCAACACCAGAACAAATCCTTCCTTTCTTTCTGCATCTAGCCAGACTGGGTTTGGCGCACTCTACTCTTAAGGTCTTCCTAGCAGCCATCTCTAGGTTTCGCCAAGATGGATCAAACTCTCTGTTCTCTGTACGGATCATCCAACAATTTTTCAAAGGCTTATTTCGCATGTTTCCGCCAATCCGAAAACCTCCTCCGGCATGGCATCTGAACATCGTCCTTTCCCAGCTCATGCGACACCCCTTTGAGCCGATTCATAAGGTGGACCTGAAATTTCTGACATGGAAAGTATCGTTGCTCCTGGCTTTGACATCTGCTAGGAGGGTCAGCGATATTCAGGCATTTACATCTAAGGCACCTTTTCTTCAATTCACCACGGACTCAGTGGTATTGCGCACTAATCCCACATACATGCCTAAAGTACCACTGGACTTTCACCTTAATGAACCCGTTGTCCTTAAAACATTCTTTCCTAACCCACAGTCTACGGCTGAGAAAGCACTGCATTCTTTAGACATTAGAAGATGCCTTCGATTTTATCTCTCCAGAACTTCGGTCACCCGCAAGACAGACCAACTGTTCGTGGCCTACGGCCAGCAGCGCCGGGGTTGTGCTGTTTCAAAACAGACCATTGCTAGATGGGTTTCCTGTACGATTGGACTTTGTCACCAACAGGCTGGTAGGCCCTTACAAGCCTTGCCAAGAGCACATTCAACCAGGGCAGTTAGCTCTTCCACTGCCCTTTTTGCTGGTGTGCCGCTTCGACAGATCTGCAGAGCTGCCACGTGGTCTAGCAGGCACACCTTTACTAGACACTACTGTCTGGACTCGGCAGATGATGCAGATGCTTCGGTGGGGAGAGCAGTGCTTCGCAATCTTTTCAAATAAGGTGAGCCTCTGTTTCCACCTCCTCATTTCTGCTCTTAGACGTTTGCTCAGAACATGTGATTACTGTTGTGCATGTCTCCTTTACTGTATACATAGATATGTTTAATTATATGCATACATGATATTCTGACGTCTACGAGCGTTATAATGTGAGTACTGCTTACTATTCTGATTCAGGCATGTGAATCTATGAAAGACACCCCTAATACTGGACAAGAACAATAGTTACTTACCTGTAAACAGGTGGTTCTCCAGTATTGGTGTCTTTCATAGATTCACATGCAACCCGCCCGCCTTCCCCCAGAGACTCTCTCGGATAGCATGGGACTTCACTCCTGTGCGGGAAAATCTGAGAGCCTGAGCCTCTGGGGAGAACATTCTGGTGGGTGCTGTCGCCTGATTGGCTGAGATTTGGACTAACACATAATGACCTAGATAGTCACGAAAGTGGAAGTTTTTTCTACTGTAGCTGGGGCTACTTACTTCCTGGTTTGGTATTTCTGTAATATGCTATATATTTTATGGCATTTTATTGCTTTTTTATATACCGTGAGACTCCTACTCCGACGACGGGGAATGATTCAGGCATGTGAATCTATGAAAGACACCAATACTGGAGAACCACCTGTTTACAGGTAAGTAACTATTGTTCGTCACTTTCAATTCATGGTTTTACCCTTTGGTCTTCGCTCAGTCCCGAGGATCTTCACAAAGGTGCTGGCGCCGGTAGCAGCATTCCTGCGAAGGAACCATTTTCAAGTCTTCCCCTACCTGGACGACTGGTTGCTGAAGGCCTCGTCCAGGGAAGCAGCGCGGGACGCTGTTCAGGCTTGTGCAAACTTGTTTCAAAATCTGGGACTCACTTTAAACAAAGACAAATCATCCCGTCCAGAAAGGCACGTTTCCTGGGAGCCATCCTAGACTCACAACTCAAAAAGGCTTTCCCAACCCTGGAAAGGGGGTAAAAACTACAGACCTTGGCTCGGGACTTACAAAAAAGGTGTCTTTCAGTTCGTCGCTACAAATGTTTGCTGGGGGTAATTTCAGCATGCATACCTCTGATTCCTCACTGCAGACTGAGAATGCGTCCCCTGCAGGAACAACTAGATATCCAATGGAAACAGATTCACCGTTCATTCGACGACAGGGTGACCGTCACTCCAATGATGAGAACAGCAGCCTTATGGTGGACAGATCAGAGAAACTTGTCCCAAGGTCTATCCTTCATAAGCGATCCGTCTACTCAAGTAGTGACAACGGACGCATCATTGGAGGGTTGGGCAGCAGTGATGCAAGACCTACATGTCAGTGGCCATTGGTCTCACGTTCGACGGCTCCACATCAATCTCCTGGAACTAAGAGCCATAAAATTGGCTCTACAAGCTTTTCTTCCTCACCTACAAGGTTCACAAGTGCTCATCAGAACGGACAACACCACGGCCATGCATTATGTGAACAAGGAAGGGGAACCAGATCTCTTCCGTTGTCGCAGGAAGCTCAACAGATCTGGGAATGGGTGATCCTTCACGGGATATCGCTGAAAGCAGAACACTTGCCAGGAGTTCTAAGCGAGAACGCCGACAGGTTGATCAGGTTATCCTCAGTCCGTCACAAGTGGGAGTTGAACCAGCGAATTCTAGAGGAGGTCTTCAGCCAGTGGGGCAGACCAGCAGTGGATCTCTTTGCCACACTGACCAACAAGAAATACCGGTCTTAAGCAAGCAGGCTTCACCACCGGGGATCATTGGGGAATGCGCTTTTGATAGCCTGGTCAAGGACATTTGTCTACGCCTTTCCCCCCCATCCCACTGATCCCGAGGTTTATCAGGAAGATCAAAGTGGTACCATGCAGGATGATCTTGATAGCCCCTGCTTGGCCGAGGCAGTTCTGTTACACGGAACTCCATCTGTTGTCGCTGGCTCCTCCTCTTCCCTTGAGGACAATTCCAGATCTCCTCACAATGTCCGAAGGACAGGTTTGGCACCCAGATCCACAGTCATTACACCTGACAGCATGGCTCCTGAGCAGCGAGTATTTATAAATCTCCTAATCTCAAACGAAATTAGGGAGGTCCTCTCCCAGGCGAGGGCTCCTTCTACAAACAAGACTTACCGCTTAAAATGGAAGAGATTTTGTATTTGGTGCAGGAGAGAGAAAGTTGACCCCTTTACTTCAAAGCCTCATCAACTTCTACCTTATCTCTTGTCCCTGGCTAAGTCGGGGCTGGCCCATTCTTCTATAAAGGTTTATTTGGCAGCCATTTCAAGATACAGACGGTCTGAGTCCGGTCCTTCGTTGTGGTCTTCCAGAAATGTGAAACTATTTCTAAGGGGCTTGTTCCGGGTCTATCCACCAGTGAGGCCTCCGCCTCCTACCTGGCACCTAAATCTAGTCCTCACTCAACTCATGAAAAGCCCATTTTAACCAATTCATCGTTCGGACGTGAAATTCCTTTCATGGAAATTGGCTCTCCTTCTTGCCCTCAAATCGGCGAGACGTATTGGAGAATTGCAGCTCTTACAATCCAGGAGCCTTTCCTGCAGTTTAAAAGGAACACTGTTATCCTGAGAACTAACCCTAGATTCATACCCAAGGTACCCTCGGACTTCCACTTGAACGAGCCGGTTATTTTGAAAACGTTCTTTCCTCAGCCGGCTATACCAGCGGAGAGATCGCTGCATTCTTTGGATGTACAACGATGTTTAAAATTCTATTTGGATCGTACCAAGGGATTTCGGAAATCCTCTCAATTGTTTGTTGCTTTTGGTGGTCCAAGCAAAGGTCTCCCGCTGTCAAAACAGGAGATAGCGAGATGGATTACAAGTGCTATTCTACATTGCCATACTTCAGCAGGGAAACCACTGACTGGCAGGGTTTGGGCACATTCCACAAGGTCAGTGGCTTCTTCAACAGACCTCTTTGCAGGGGTGCAGATTAAGGACATTTGCAGAGCTGCTACCTGGAGCAGCGTCCACACCTTTACTAAGCATTACTGCTTGGAATCCTTACAGCAAGAGGATGCAGCAGTGGGCCAGGCTGTCCTGAGGAACCTCATCCAATAATTGGTGAGCTTTCCTTTCTATCCCACCTTCCCCTATTTTGCACGTTTTGTATCTTTGTCATGTTGGCTATTACAATGTATTTATTTCACAAAATGTGTTTTTTATGGCTAAATGCTTGCGACTCTGATACAAAAGCATGGGAATCTATGAAAGTTTCAATACTGGGGCAAGAAAACAAGTTACTTACCTGTAACTTTGGTACCCCAGTATTGGTAACTTTCATAGATTCCCATGCGCCCACCCACCTCCCCGAGGAAAGCTCAGCCTACTGCAGATATGTTGACTGTTACACAACGGCTAAGAAAATCTGAGGCTCTGAGGTTCCTTTAGGAGGGTTCTATGGGGTGAGGCTCTTCTGATTGGCTGATGCCTAAGTTTGGTCTCTTTTACAAAAAGAGGGTGATATGCTACAAAATGGAATGAGGCCTAGTCCTTTTTCATTCTCTTTTGTACCTACTGCTATGGTATTTTTGTTACCGAGACTCCCATTCCGATGACGGGGAATGATACAAAAGCATGGGAATCTATGAAAGTTACTAATACTGGGGAACCAAAGTTACAGGTAAGTAACTTGTTTTCTTAATAGCTTTATCCATAGAATATTTTACATGCACCTACTGTTTCAGTAGCTCTACCTGTGGCCTGTAAGTTTCACATAGATTTCATCAGAAAGCATGTAAAGTGCTATGTTTTTATTTTTTAATGACATATCTGTAAGGTTTCATTGATTCAGTCTAACAAAAAAGGGTCATAAGGAAAAGCACTTTATGAGATGTATAAACATAGCCCTGAGAAGGGATCTGGAAATGATCCTGCATAAGCAATTACATAGAACATTCTATTCAGTGCTTTAAATGGGCAGGTACTGTGTACCTGCGTTTCTTTAATTTGAAAATGGTACCGGCACTTCTCGGCACTGCGGCAATAAATAAAATGGGAAAGTACCTGCATTTTTCAGGAGCAAACAGGTACTCTAACCAGTGAGTACTTTTTCAGTTAAAGTAACGATTATACTGTCATAGGTCAGAGATAGACTAGCTTCCTCTAATGGTAATGGTGTGATGAGATGGTAACATGATTTCCGAGTCCCCCACTTTTTTTTTTTTTTTTTTTATTTAAATTTTTTTATTTGGTTTATTTCATTACTATTATTTTTTTCTGGCAGTTTTACCCTGTTCAGCATCCCAGCAGTCCCCCCCCCCCCCCTTTTCTTACCACCACTCTGTCGCCACCTTTAAGATAAGTCCCTGCTGACAACATCTCCTATGTTGGCCTGACTTTAGTGTTTCCAAAGTAACAAAAATACAGGAACAAAGTAGATTCAGAGCTCTGGATAGCAGCGTTGCTTGGGGGCACACTTATATTGATGCACCTTGCATGGTTATGCAGTGGGAAAGTGACATTCTAAATGCTTCTGCAGCAGTACATTAAATTACAATCTGTCTTTGGCAAGAGCGTTTTCATTTGCTTGATTCTATCAAGTATCTACTTGATCGAAATGCTAATTTCACCACAAATCGCCCTGTTGCATATAGTATATCTTTGCTGACTCTGCTTTGGCTACTCTCTTCCTCTCTTTGCGTTTGCTGTGGCCGCTGACTTGCTCATTGCTGATTGGCTTTTCCGTGTGCCTGCTGTGAATAGGACTACTTCATGAATAGCTCCAAACAGGTAAGTTTGCTGCTGCTGCCGCTGCTGCTTTTATTCTCAATTTCAGCTTGAGCAAGTAATGAACTTATAAGAAACCTTAAAAAATCTATTCTGCAAAATGATTGCTGTGTCATGACGCACTAGTCGCATGAATTGATGATTTTTCACATTTCTGTTAAAAAAAGATTTTTGTTTTTGGCATGTCTGTGTTTCTAACTTCACATTTTTGTCTGATGAATGTTTACTTTGGAAGATCATTTCTTTTTAGGGCCTTGTCAGGACATCTCATGAAATCCATATAAATGTTATTGTGAAAGTAGCAATGCCACCATGCTTTACCTAGAGTATTCTGGGTGTGATTTCTGAACAGTTTCTGACTTTGTCATATGTTCTATTTTTTATTTCAGCTGCTCCCAACTTTAGTTTCTCCTGCTTTTTCTCATCTGTGTATACTTTCATGTCTATTTACCCTGTTTTGTTTTCTGTAGTTTGATTCAATTTCTTTTCCAGGGTCGTCCTATTATCTGTGTGGATAGGATTTGATCCCTCTGTTCCTCAGACACCTTATTCAGTTTTTTCCATGGCCTTCTTTTATTCTCTGTACGTCTTTTCTTCACTCCAGTCTACTACATCAGTTCAAAGCTCAAACATTCACCATCCCACTGACCTGCCCTTTTACACACATACTGTCTAACACTTTGCCATTATGATACAGTTTTTTCCAAATATTTTTTGCAAGCCATTACCTTTGCTTAGGTTGTCGCACATACAATAAAGTAAAGAAACAAGATCTGTAGACGCCACTAAGGCAGTCAATTCTCTAGAGTAGAATTTGCTTGTTTAGAGTCCTCCAAAAGATTGGATGTGGACCAAATTATCTGACTTTCATTAGGCTCCTTTATCAGGATCCTCTGGCTAGGGTGAAGATTAAAGTAGAGCACTGTCTGAACCATCTTAAGAGGTGCTAGATGGGTGTTCCCTATCGCCTAGCATCTTCGAGCTGCCACTGGAACCTCTGTCCTTTGGATCGGGGGAATGCGCTGTTGAGGGAACAGAAGCAGAACGTTACATCTGATGATAAAAGCTCATAGGTGGATGATATTCTTCTATATGTAGTGCACCCACAGAAGACCTTAAACAGGTTACTGTAGATTGTAAATATCTTAGGTGGATACTTGAAGTTCCACTTCAACTTGGCAGCAAGTAGTGCTCTACCCCCTAATACAATAGACCCCTGGTCCAATGAGTGTTTAGAACTTAGGAATCTACATCGTGTGCAAGCCCAAGGGAATTCTTTAATCGTAGCTTATGTGTGTTCTGAATACTTTCAAAGAAGACGCTCAAAGAAATTGCCACTATTGCTTCAAGGGCATGTGGGCCTATGTAAGATGACTAGGATAACCACAAAGCCACACGTCCTATAGAATATACCGTATGTGGTTCCTGAGGAGTACTTCAGGAAGTTGGGGGTAGAGGCAAGATTGATTACTCCTCTTCAGCAATGGGCCACCAAGAATACCACTTGATAAATGAATTATAGGGGCTTATGATGGGGGGGCATTGCTCTCTGACATTCAATAATATTATCAGACTGCCCAATTAGTTGTAGTAATGGACTCCTTCTCCTCTCCACTCGTCAAACCATCCATTTGAATTGATAAATATACATTGGCTATTAGAGGTCACGTATCTGCTATATACAGAAAGAAGATGGTGAAAAGACTCCCAATATGTACTGCAGTGGTGGTACATGCCTGACAAGTCACAGAAAATATTGGGATTGACTAAGACATTAACCAGAGAGAGTCCCTTGTGCGACAGTGATCTGTGAGTGGAGGCGGGGTAAAATGCTGAGATTCCAGAAATGCAACCTCACTAGAATCTGCTAACGGGAAGGCTTGCTGGAGGCAGATGATGTGAAATATTTTGAAGATCTGAAAATAGTATATCTGATGCTAGCAACAAAGATATTTCACTGCTTGCAAATCAGTCATGCTCTGGGGTCCCATGCCCCTGAAAATACACACATCGAAAAATTATGTGTATTAGAGGACAGAATTTTTTCCAAACTCCTCCCAAAAAGCCACCTCACTCATGTACATTAAAGAAAAGAATGAAATATACCCCAAACCCTCTAAGAAAACTGATAGAAAAGGAACAAATGCATCCTTGATGACGAGGAGTGCTCCAATGCACTTTGGTACCCGAAAGAGATGGCAGTTAAGTGATGTTTTCAGCTTATACAGCTGATAATCCTCCATAGAAGCTGTTACATAAGAGTCCATGTTACACAATTGTTCTGAGCAACCTTGGACACTTGCTTAAGAAGCTGTAGTCTTTAAAGGACATTTATGCATACTGTTTCGGAATGTCTCAAGTTGAAATGATTGAGGGTAGATGCGGGTAGACGCAGTTTACCCACTATTTTTAGAGGGTAGATGACATCTACTGTGCTGCAAAGCTGGCCACTTTCGGCGATGTACCACGTTTCTTTCTTCCGCAATTCTCATAAATATGCTGAACTCGTCCCGGTGCAATTTTCTGACACCGAGACACTTTTAGCAGTGCCTGCACATTGTCTGCTTTTGTTCCAAGCAGCAACGTGCAGGCGGGAAAGGAGATTATAATCCAGCTTCACCCATAACAAAAGCTGGAGTTAAGGGCCATTAGGCCTCTTTTTGTTGAGGCATCCTTTCTAGAAGCCATCAGGAACCTCACACCTAGATGCAATGGACACCCTCTTTTGCCATCTAAAACTGAAGGCAGACTTTCATGAGTTCTGGAAAGACCTGTGGCCTCCTCTCATTGAATATACTTGATATAAAAAAGAGGGCGTCTCCTTTCTCCTCCCAACCACTTACACTAATTATTTGATTTAAAAACCTTTAAGATTTGTCTTTGCTGTCCATTTATATCATTTAATGTTGTATACTTCCCTGCCCCCATCTACATACCAAGAACTTAACTTAAATCCGTCATAGCCAGGGATGGAGCTTTACATTGGCACAATCCAATTCTTTGCTGCTGCTAAGAACAGTGCGGTTGCTTTTCCTATTATATATTCTCTGCGAAAGCAGACTGAAGGAGGAATCTAGGGCTACCTATATGAAGCATTTTTGAGACCGCAGATGGTCAGATTTGGAGAATCGGGGCCGTTTGCGGCCCTTCCAAATACCGAACTGGAAAAATATGTACGAATGTTTTGCGACTGAAATACGGTTGCAAAACATTCACAATTAACCTCCAATTGAAAGTGGATGGCAACCCATTGACATATTACGAGGGATCCCTTAGGGACTCCTTCCCCTTAGAGAATGGTTGAAAAAATATTTTTGGATAGTATGCAGTGGCCCCATGGACCACTGCCTTATCTCAAAAAATTAAACTTCAGAGTTCCATGTTTTTCTTTTTAAACGCATCTCATTTTCCATAAAGGAAAACGGACTGTGTTTAAAAAAAGACTGCTTTATTTAAAAGCAGTCACAGACATGGTGATCTTCTGCTGACTCCAGAAGGATCCCTGTGATGGATGCGATTCCTAATTAATTTCAAAGTGCGACCTACCTCATTAATATTCATGAAGTAGATCAATCTGCGACCCAATAGGAATCGCGATTGCCTAATTGTGATTCCAGGAAATCAGAATTAGGAATTCACTACTCTTATGTACATCTAACCCTTAGTGCTTTACAAAAATATGAAATAATTCTAAACAAAACAAATAATGTCATACTTTTACCCTGTTTCTCACTTTCCGGAAAGGGTGCTTGGCCAATGAAAGTTGATGCAGGAGACCTGCTCTTACATAATCCAGTGGTTGGGAGGCTGGTGCAACCGATAACCTGATGGTTGTGTTCGTTCCATTTGATGAGCCACGTGGGTAGCGCTGGCAGTAATCCTTCAGAATGACCCTTTATGAATGGAATTGGATAGACAGTGATTTATAAAAACGAAAACAAGAAGCTGGGGACGAAAGGTCTCTTATTAACTTGCTGCTCCAAAGGGTAATGGGTCACTTAATTGTGAAGCAGTATACATTGTTTCATTGAGTGTGAATGTAGATTGTTTGTGGTGTAGTAAGCGTGGCTGTAGATACACATGCTGTGCATAGTCCTGCCACGTAGTGTTGTCCAGACATTTTCAATAGTTTTTCTTGGAAGACGTTTTAGTCACAAGACCTGTTGAGACTCCACTATTATTCCACAATGCACCAGGACATGGGCTTCACCTCATCATGTCTGGATAAGCAGCTCTGGGACTGATGCATTCAACAATTGATTTTTTACAACCAGCTATGTTCCTGTGGCTGTAAAAAAAACTACAGTGTTTTTCCTGCCATGCCTAAGACTTCTTTCCTGATGGAACCTGAGCCCTCCACTGCATTCCCTTGCTCCGGCCAACGGTGCCGCTGGATTTATCTTAGGCGTCTCTTGGAGACCGCACCTAAGGTGAGGGTACACCCTTCCAATTTTGCCCTAGTTGTAATACCAAATACCCCAAGTATCAGCAAAGCCCCTGTGATGCCTATTATGTATTTTGCTACTATTGGAGAGAACACCGTGGATTCATCCACTGGATGCAGCAGCAAGCCTCTCTGGAAATTCCAGACATTTTTTGGTCTGTAGACCTGTTCTGTGCCAAAGAGAAAGAGTCTGACATACGGCTTCAAGATTGTCTGAAAACAGTCTTGAAGTCCTGTATAGGAGACGGAGAAATAAGAGCTAGAGCCTGTGATCAAGCCAGCACCAGCAGACCCACCTCACTCCCCAAATTACACATCACCTGCCTTCGGGAAGGCTGAAATACTTCTTCCCTCAAGGACATCACCTCAGACCAGTGGGTACTCGCAGTCATACACGAAGGGTACGACCTTGAATTAAAACCATGCCACACAGCATCCCGACCCCGCCACCACTTACTCCGCTGAGAACATCTACAGCTATTGGAGAAAGAGGTCCAGATGGTCCTCTCTGAGGGGGTCATTAGATTGGGGCCACCATCCTCTAGAAGGACCTCTCTCTCTAGCTGACTTTAGACCTTTGGGTGTTGAGCAAGTTTATTCTAACACTTTCATATGGCCACTCTGCAGGACTTCATGTCAGCACTGGATCTAAACGTTGCATGCTTTTTCATCCCCATACACTTAGCTCACTACCAGTACCTTGGCTTTGTGGTAAGTGAATGCCACTTTCAGTTGAAGGTGCTCCTATTCTTAGTCAAAAGGGCTCCAATGTTGTTTACAAAGTGTCCACCAGGTAGTGGTAGCACGCCTGTCCAGAAATCCTGTAAACGTCTTTCCATACCTGTAAGACTAATTGATAAAGAGCAGCAACAGTGCCTAGCACACACTCGGACATCCATGCCCTTGTTCTACAGGTTAAGATCCGCCATCAACGTTAAGAAGTCATATCTTCAACCTCAGTAGTTAACAGCCCGTCTTGGGCTCTCTACTAAACGATGTCACAAAGAAAGCTTACCCCAACAAACAGAGCGTGATGGCATTAAAACAGGGGCTGCCTCTTTCGGACTGTATGTTTCCCTCACTGTAACAACTGATCAAACTTTTGGGATGCTGGCCTTGTGCATATGAATAGTGCTTCATGCCTGGTTGCACATATGACCACTGCTAGGAGTCAGTGGGCACACACCGAAGGGCATTGTGAAAATCTAGAGTTGGCAACGGCTATGGCTGCAGCACTCCCTATTATGAAACAGCAACTACCTGTTACTAAGCAGGCTTTCTAAACCCCCTTCTGCAGGTGCCCATTAACACCAACTCCTCTCTTATGCGATGGGGTGCTCACCTCAAAGGCATGGCTGTGCAAGGTACCTGGGCCCCAGTAACAAAGCAGCACTTCAATTACCTGAAATTTCTAGCCGTCAGTCAAGCCCTCATAGCTTTCTTTAAACTCAATTGAAGGAAAACAGTACTCATAAGATGTAAAACATGACAGCCAAGTATTACATCCAGAAACGGGGGGAACACACTCTCCTCCAGCTCTTTTTATTGTCTCAGGAAATCTGGCACTAGTCTATCTGCAGCAGCATTCACTTGTTGGTGGAGCATTTGCTGCAGTATGGGAGCGGGTCAGCAGGATGCACCTCTTTAGCAGATCTCTTCAACCCCTCAGGCATTCACCAAACACTGAGTGGATTTTCTGGCCCGTCACAGGTTTTAGTTGGCCCAGTCTTTCTAAAAACACTGTTCCATACATCTGTATCAACTGCTTGCTGTAAACACTTTGATGAGAAACTGCTTTGCAGTCTATTTAGAGCATGTGTATCCCCAGCCACGGTTGCTGTGGATGGAAGATGTTAATTACCTTGTAACCATATGTACACAGCGTGTAGTGCTGTGGATTCACATGCACCAAGTGTTTATTTTGAAGCAGTTGATGCTGGCGGGCCCTTTGGCACTCATTTTTGGTGTCTGGCACTTATTTTTCCTCATCTAACATTTACGAGACCAAGAGACAGAAAAACCACACAGAGGAAAGATGAACCAAGAGAAAGAAATAAAACCATCACAAAGGGATAAGACAGGAGCCTGCAAGATTGAGATGAAGGGGCATGGAGTGCCTAGCAGTGAATTAAAGAGGAATGAGGTGGATCCAAGGCTGCCCAGCTTTGGTATTCAGCACGCCAACACTTCATAGCACCAGTTGAGGGCTTCAAGTAGAGCTTCAGGCACTGACACTCTTTCTTTTGCATGTGTCCCCCTTCCTTCTCGGAAGTCAGAGATGATGACCGATGTTTTTCTCTCTTTCCTGTTACAGGGCACAGCACACTGTCTTCTACACTGCTCTTCACTTACACTTCTTGCTGTTTGAGTGGAAAACAGTCTGAGGTGGAGCCTGTGTTCTGATGTATTGTGGACCAAGGATAGTCACAACAGTTGCTGTAACTTGTTTAGAGAACAAGCAGTGGCAAAGCCAATAGGTCTCGCTTTTGGGGACCTCTTGGCTTTGCCAATAATTTTTAACCTTGCTGCACCATAGCTAAAGTCCTGTGCAGCATGACTTAAAGCGAATAAGAGGTTCGAGGCATATGGGCTGCAGACCACACACTGTTGCATTAGATCACCATCTGGTGGTGGGCCCGGATGATTACTCTTTGTTGTTGTCTTGGAAGAGTCTTTGTCTGCTGGGTGACTCCTCCCTTAGACTGTAGTGCCCATGGGCATTGACTCCATCCTCAGATTGTTTTTTTCCACCATCAGGCTCGGATGTGTTAATTGTTCGGTCCCGTTACCGATCTTTTCGAACCCATAAATCAGTCTACAATAGCAATATCGTCTTCGACACTGATTCCGGTCGCCCGCGTCGAAGAGAGGATCCACGGCCCAACGGAGCCATTGGGCCTTTGGCTCATGGAAAGAACACTGTTAAAAGAAGTGCCCTAAGTGCGGACACAAGTTTCCCCGCACCGACCTGCATGAATTCTGCAACCTGTGCTTGTCTCCAGAGCACGAGAGTCGAGACTGTGAGGCCTGCGCTTCGTTCCGGTCCAAGAAGACAATCGGGGACCGTCGAGCTCAAAGAGCAATGGAGCAATCATCGTCGTCGACACCAAACCTCCTCATAGACGAGGCGCCGATTGAGGTAGACGTCGAAGAACAGCAAGAAGACGTTGCTTCCGAGGCAGAGGACTCTGCTTCCGGAGCAGAGGATCGATCCGAAGATGACGATCTCTTCCTGCTGGTCAACAGGTCGGGAGTAAGAACGTCGACCCTGTTCACCCCCCTCATACCGGGACAGGCTTCAGTTCCACCCCCACCTTCAGGTCCGGGTGCACACCAATCGAAAACATCCGAAGCCCCGCCTTCGGGCTTGGCAGTGAAGACTATTAAAAAGCCTCCGGTCGACTCTGGCTTGAGTCAGACCATTGGTCCCGAAAAGCAGAAAGTGCTTAAGCCGTAGACACACCCTTCGATACAAAGGGTTACCGAACTGAAACCGAAACCAAGTTCGGCACCAAAGGACGTTCCGAAACCAAGTTCGGTACCGAAAGACGTTCCTAAACCAAGTAAGGCACCAAAAACTCCGGTACGTAAAAAAGCAGACCCGAAATCGGTTTCCATGCGAAACACACTTCGGCACCAAGAACGGACGAGGCTAAACACTCTGCACCCGAAACTTCGGATCCATAAAGCGCTGATCCAAACAAGAAACAAGATGAATCTTCGGAACAGAAAACAAGAACCGTTCCATAGATAATAGACACTGTAAAAGCTAATTCAAATCTGACGGCTCCAAACCACATAAATCGGCGCCGAAGAAAGATTTATCAGTACAAGAGCTTTTCCAGCCTGATGTAAGGCAGAAGACTCTGAAGATTCATCCACAAACTGGAAAAATATATACAGTGCCTGAAAAGAGGAAAATGGACTGTCCTAAACCATCTCCTATTCCCTCAAAGAAGCATGTTCAGACTTCCCCACAAGACCTCCTTCACCACAAGTAGAAATACTACTAGATATTTCTCCTGCAAACTCCCCAGCTACTACACATAGTATGATACCACAGGAGGAGGACTATAGAGATACATACTCTCAACACAGTTATCAGAAAATAAATGACATTAATGACCCAGATGATATGGCTGGGTCATCAAGTGACCCATGGGAAGATTACAATGCACCAGATCTACCACAGGATGAGGCATACTCGCCTAGGCCATCTCCACCAGATGACACCATTGGGTTCACACAGCTCATTCATAGAGCAGCTACTTACCATGGAGTAGACCTGCATACTGATCCAATACAAGAGGATTTTCTTATGGCTACACTGTTAACAGAACATAAAACCACTACCACACTGCCAATACTGAATGGAGTGGTAAGACATGCACCAGAAATATTTAAAGACCCAGTCAGGGCCAGAGTAATTAACCCCAGACTGGAGAAAAAATATAAAGCAGCTCCTTCTGATCGTGCATACATTAAAGGACAGTTGCCACTAGATTCACTGGTAGTGTCTAACGTGAGAAAGAGAGCCAACTCGCAGACAACAGGGGATGCTCCACCCCCTGACAAAGAACCAAAGCTTCTAGATGCCTCAGGGAAACGCACACTATCACAAGCTGCTAATATATGGAGGATTGCTAACACTCAAGCTCTGTTAGCAAGATACGACCGCGCTCATTATGATGAGCTAGAGTCACTTATGGAACACCTGCCAGAACAATATAAGGCTAGGGCTGCTGATTTAATACAGGAGGGCAAAGTCATAACTAATACCTCCATAAGATGCGCACTAGACACTGCAGACACAGCATCTAGAGCAGTAAACACAGAGGTACTGTTGCGTAGTCATGCATGGCTATGAATCTCGGGATTCATACCAGAGGTACAAGCCAGTATACTAAACCAGCCATTTGACCAACAACATCTTTTCGGTCCAAATGTAGACATTGCTCTGGAAAAGATGAAAAAGGACACTGATACTGCAAAATCAATGGGCGCTTTACAAACACAAGCCCATAGACCTTCCTTTCATCGCTCCTCCTATAGGGGTGCATCAAAAGGCTTCCAAATGGACAATACCTCCTCTACTTACAAACAGACCAACCAAACCTCACCCGGTAAGAGATACTATAGAGGAGGGTATAGAGGAAATAACAATAAAGGCAGAGGCAATAACAATCGCAACGCCTCTACTCCCAAACAGTGACTTCCCTTCCATCCCCCAGACCATTCCACTCCGGTCTGGGGAAGATTACCACAGTTCCTACCTGTCTGGAAGTCCATCATCACAGACAGGTGGGTGAGACAAATAATTCAGTCAGGATTTTGCCTGGAGCTCACTTCCACTCCTCCGACAATACCACCCAGACAACGTCTTAGGTCACAAGAGCAACTCTTAGTACTAAAGCAAGAGGTAGAATCTCTACTGCAAAAGAATACAATAGAACCGGTACCAAAAGAACACCAGAACACATGGGTGTACTCTCTTTATTTTCTCATACCCAAAAAGGACGGGTCTCTCAGACCAATTCTAGATCTAAGACCCCTAAACCAATACATACATTCAGACCATTTTCATATTGTCACATTACAACAGGTTTTACCGTTACAACAGAAAGGAGACTTCCTTGCCACATTAGACCTCAAGGACGCCTACTTTCACATTGCCCCAGTATTGGAACTTTCATAGATTCCCATTGTAGGAGAGTAGGGTCTGCAATCCTATGATCACCCCAGATTTTTGCTTTTTGCTTCACTGGTTTACGACTTCCCTGGCTGTGGGCCTGCCAATCAGACCCACAGCCTAGCTGTTCTCTCTCTAAATTAACACGTGTACCTTAGGTGCATTTACCAATTGGTACTGGGCCACCTTGTCAGACCCTGTAACTCAGGGCATAGGTGTAACCAGGGGCTGCAGCATGTATTGTGCCACCCCTGGCTGGCCATCTAAATCTGACACAACTGGCTGCACGACAGCTGGGGCAAGGTGGTGTAATCACCCCTTGCTGTAGATATAGTATACCTATATCTAACCCTAAAATGGACACTCTTATTCCTATCAGTCACTCCTATGGCAGGCCTTGACAATCCAGAAGGCAGAGTGCTTGGAATCGTGTGAGATGGTGCTCTGGCATGAGCTGAGCCCGTTTGCAGCTTGCGGAACCAAGTCCTAATAGCTGTTCCATGATAATGCATACCATATACTCTTAAGTGCATTATAATCCTCGCGGTTATATGCCAACTCTGGTATCGCTTTATCAAAACATGTGGAGTAAGGTGTCATACGAATTGGAATACTAACCCCTCGCCAATTCTGGCGACGGCGTTAGCATTCCACCCTTCTAGAGGGACACGACATGTATGTAACTGTGAACCCCGGTTAAAGTTAACTCGAGCCTCAGCATCACAAAATGGATGCTGCCACCACAGACACAAGTCTGACCTCCTGCTGCTGGGAGTCCTTCCAGCGAGGAGAGCTTGGACAAAGGGTTTCCTGTCAGGGGCGGTGCTAGCACCATCCCAGACAGGGTTTTGTGTATCCTAGGTAGGCAGGGCTGAATAGGAAGGTGACTGCAAGTGGCACCCTATGCATCTGCCGGCTAGAACCAGTTCCAGGGGCACACCAGCCCCTGAGCTGGGGAAAGTCCGGCATGGGAGAGGGGTGTAACCACCCCCCTTCCTGGTCCCACCCATGGGCAGGTCCTAGTCCCGTACCAGCCCCTTTCTTTAGTATAAAGGTGGGAACGGGGACCCTTCCAAATTAGATCATCTTTGAATCCTGAAACTACTTTCTACGAAAGGAACTCAAGACTTCTTCTCAAGATTTCTGCCTTGTGACTAAGGAGTAGTCACCCTGCATCTGTGGCCACCAACTAAGAACACGGCGGTTTGCTGCACGTCCTTCCTCCGGAATCCGACCGACCAGCACGACGAGACCCGGCTTCCCTGGCACCTCTGACCTCTATCTACATCATCAGCCCAGCTGCGATCCGTGGGTGTGACGAGACCTCGAGGGACCGGCCATCTTCAGAACTGCACGACGCTTATCCAGCACGACCGCCGAGGGATCCTCGAGTGAGTGCTTTGGGGTTCGAGAAGCCCTAACCCTGAGCAGCTCCAGCACCGAAGTCAAGCTCCCCAGCATCCACCAGATCTGCGTGGGGCCCTTCTGCTCTTTGCTGCTCACCTTGTTGTCCGGCTACTTGCCTGCTGGCTTGTGGCCGTCCTGACGACGCACCACGACGACAACACCGCTGGTCTGGTTGCTCCAGACTGGCCCTTGCTCCCCTCCAACAGAGGAGCACCCCGGACCCTCCTGGTCCACTCCAGACGCCATTTTGAGTCCACCGCGTGGGCTTGCATTTGCCAAGACTTGTTGCCCCAATCCTGGGTCCAGCGACGTCGACAGCAGATACCTCCGTGGGACAGCTCGCACCTCCATCCTGGTCGCCGACAACGCCTCCTGGTCCGAGAGACTGCAGAGCCCAGTGTCGCCCACTCACCTGGTCGAGGTGACTCCATCCGGTGCCATCCTGGTGCCCATCTAATCACTGGCTTAAGAACTGAGTCCCCTCTGCTTTCAGGTATCCTCCATCACCGATCCAGGCTTGGATCACATCGAACTTCATCACTGGTCGCCTGCCAGCAACTTCTTCTTTCAGGCTCCATAGACTGCAACGAGGATTCCCGACGTCTTTTCAGCCCTATGCAGCCGCAGCCCCTGGGCTAGGTAACCTGAGCATTTCGGTGCTCCAGCATAGCTTAACTATCTAAGTGTCCAGATCCTTTTCCGTTTCAGCTCTACCTAGTCGGATTCGTCCGATAACACTAACTTTACGAAATCTAGCATCCATAGACTTTGTCCTGCATCCCGCGTGAGAGTGCACACTCTGCACCCGATCTCCCTAGGCCTCCTGCTCGTAATCTGAAGGTTCAGTAGTCCAGTCCTAGCGATCCTAAAGCCTATCAGAGTAGTACTTACCTGCTAGTAATTTCGCATTCCACTTTTAGAGTATATGGTTTTTCGTGCCCCTCGGGCATTTGTGTAAATTGTGCGACTTTCAGTATTTTCATAAGAGCTTTGTATTGTGCTTAGCGCCCTGTCCTCATAAAGAGTCCAGGGCTGTTGTGTTCTAAATAAATATCCTTTTATTTTCATAACAACTTGTGTGGTGTCCTTTCACTTGGTGTTCAAGGGGTATATGTGATGGTATAACAGCTGGCTTAACACGCCCTCTAGAGTTTAGCCTAAAGACTGCTCTTGTCCATGCTACTAGGATAGCTGGTCTACGGTTGACTTACAACCAATCATCAATAAGGGTTGTTTGGACTGATACATAGTGATCACTAGAATAGTGAGCACTGCATATCAGGCCAACTTCTCACATTGGTGAGCAGCGGTTGGGATTTGAGCTTGCTGTTGTTTTACCACACGCATCCTAAGAATATCATTTGAAAGATCACATAAGTACCAAGGTACATATAACTTAGCTTAGAATACTCTGAGTTCTACTGAACCAGCTGTTGTAGTTTAACAGGGCCTAGCACATCCTGACTACAACTCTTAGCAAGGGATCAGAAGGCAAACAAATAGTGTAGGTAGGTGCATCACTTACACCACACTAGAAGCATGTCAGACAAAGGAGGGAACACAGAGGCCCCCTTGTGTCAGTTGACCCTCCACAGGTCATATCAAGATATGCTGCTCTTAGCTTCCAGGAGATGAGACAAATCTGTACATCCAGGAAGCTAAAACAGGGTTCTAACCCTACAATCCCATTTCTGATTGGTCTCTTAGAGACTTATGATGCAAGGAGGACTGCTAACACAGACCCTTCTCATCCAGATGGGAACATGCCTCCCTTGGAGGGAACCACTGGTGACCCTGACCTCCAACTCAATGGAACAGTTAGTGAAGGAGAGGAGGAGGATCAGGAGTTGTCAGGGGATGAGGCAGACAAAGGTCAGGTAGAAGACTAACCAGGACCAACTTAAGCAGGCATGAGAATGGATTTGGGGGACCCCCAGGGCCACTCTCAGGCAGGCTTAACATTGGGAGTGGACGGGTTAGGTCTCTATCCAGAGGCTCTAACAGATCCATTCGAAACAATGGCTCTCAGACCTCTTCTCACAGAGGGATGACATCCCCTTAGAGAAGAGAGCATGAAGCTAAGATGAGGGAAGTCAATCTGAGGATTGAAAGGGAAGAACTTGCCCCGGCCAAAGAAAGACTTGCCCTTGCTAGAGAGCAAAAATTGTGTGGGCTAGATCCCACTGGTGGCAGCATTTTCCCTAGAGAAAAGGACAGGAGTTTAGACACTAGACACCTGAGTAAGATAGTGCCCCCCTTTAAACAAGGGGATGATATCCACAAATGGATAACTGGTTTGGAGAGGGCCTGCATTGTCCAGTGCGTCCCCCAGAGTCAGTGGGCAGCTGTCTTGTGGCTCTCCTTTGAAGGCAAAGGTAGAGATAAGCTCCTCACTACTAGAGCTGAGGATGCTAACAATTACCAAGTCCTGAAAAATACACTGATAGATGGGTTTGGCTTAACCACTGAGCAATACAGGTTGCTGTTCAGACTACACATTTAAATTTTTGTAAGTATTCCACTCCTTTCTAAAGTCCTTCAACCCTACCTATCAACACTTAACTTCAAATCTGGAACGAGAAACCTTTGAACCATCCACACACCTAAGCTGATAAAGTATTTGATTTACAATGGACAAGTTACCTCGCACTTCCACACTGGGCAATTATTCTTTTAGGTTCAGAAGTGGCCTGAAAGTGCACCTCCTTCTCTTGTCATATGGGGGGGCGTGTCCTCAGTTACAGGCTGCGATTGGCCATCTAATGACCAACTTGTTCCTCCAGCTGACAAACTCTAACCCGTCATTAGCCCAAGACAACTTGATTTCACACTTTAGTTTTAACCAATTTGAGGCCTAGCTGTCTAATAATTCACATATTATATCATTTTTTTTATAGACCCCCCTGTTCATGCTGGTCCATGTCTGAAATCACTAGGAAGCATGCTAGCCTCTTTGGCTGTTAGGTATGCTCATTTTGTAGTTCTTTGGGACCTTAATGTCCATATGGATAATCCTTCTGACCCGGTAATCTTCTTACTTCAAGATGCTATATCAATCATCCTTTGGACTTGAGCAACAGGTATTCGGTCCAACTCATCAAGCTGGTCATACATTAGATCAGGTCTTGTCCAACTTGAGCCTGGAACATCACCACCTAATCAAATTTAATTGGCCAAGACCGTCAAAAGGGCGTTCCATCACAGACAACACCTGGGCCCAGTCTTGCGCTTTCCATAAAGTCCAGCAAGCTGATCTGATTCAAGCGCTTGAAGCAAACACTCCGGTCCTTTCTGGTTCCCTGGAGTCGGATGCCGTATGATTGGATTCAAGGTACTATTAATGAGCTAGCCCTTTTTTCCCGCACATCATTCTCATAGGACTAAATAAACAGCTAATATGTTTAATGAGGTTCTTCGATTAGGCAAAAACATCTTGAAAGGAAATAAAGGCATATCTACAGCTTGGAAGATAAAATGCTGTATAAGCTAGCACTGAAGGACTATCACTCAGAGGTGTATCTATCCAAAAAAGTCTTTTTTGAGAAGGAGATTGCCGAAGCCTGTAATAAATCCAAGGAGATTTTTAAAATTGTGAAAACATTTTTAAGCTCTGAGGTCATCTCTAGAGATCACCAACCTTCGGCAGAATGATTTGATGAATTGGAATTATTTTTTTCATTTGAAAAGCTCCACCATTCAGGCAAATCTTCTCATAGATGTGCAATCAGCAATAATCCATTTTGTGACAACAAAGGTTTCTACTCCTACCAAGGGGAGTCTAACCTTGGCTAATTTCTGCCCTTTGCCTCTAGAGTACTCCTTGGGTGCTATTAAGAGTCTGAAGTCTGATTCCCCTTCCGACACATGCCCTCCTGCATTGTTGGCTAATGTCGCCCAGGTTATTAACCCAATTGTAAACAGAGTATTAAATAATTCTTTCCAATCTGGCAAGGTTCCGGCCCACCAGAAAAGTGCAGAATTCATACCATTACTTAAACCCACAGCAGACCCGAAGGAGCAGGCTAATTATAGACCCTTCTCCCTGCTTTTTCCAAAATATTGGAAAACTCAGTCAACCACAATTGTCACAATTTTTGGAGAGGAACAATCTCCTATAAACAAGCTAGTCAAGTTTTAGGCCTCACTTCAGTACCAAAACTGCACTTTTAGAAGTTGTGGAATATGTAAGAGGCACCCTAGACATAGGAGGCAAGGCTATCTTGATCTTGCTGGACTTAACGGCGGCCTTCGATACTGTTCCTCATCGAAGGCTGCTTAATCGCCTCCAGCCAATTTGGATTAAGAATATTATCCTGAACTGGCTTACCTCTTTTCTGGATAAAAGAAACCAAGAGGTTTGGACGCCTCCTTATTCCTCCAAAGCACGCAAACTGATGGTTGGTGTACTACAGGGCACAGCTTTAAGCCCTACGCTTCATAATGTACAGCTTATATAATTGGTGGTACTGGCGAAAGCTAAATATTTCTTATGCAGATAACACCCAGCTTCTCTTCTACTGTGGAAAGTAGAGTTTGCTGGGGGCTATTAAAAACTGCCTCTCTAAGGTGTTCAAGTGGCTGGCAATTAATCAGCTAAAATGCAACCTGGATAAGACCGATATTATGATCTTCAGTTCATCTTCCCCTACCCTATGGAGTTCTTTCTGGCTGAAGGACGCTCCGCTTCCGTGCCTTCAACAGGGCTCAATAAGGAACTTAAGCATCCAATGTGATAGTGCCCTTTCCTTCCAACCACAACACAGGCTGCTGATAGTTTCTTGCTTTTGGGATGCTGAAAGAATTCTTGCCCCACTTGTTAGAGTCTTCCAAGAGAATGGCAATCTAAGTGCTAATAACCTCTCACTTAGATTACAGGAATTCTCTCTACTTAGGCCTTCCGGCAGTATCTCCTGGGCAGACTTCAGGTGGTTCAGAACTCCGCAACCTAGTGGCTTCTCAACCTCGCTCCCCATCTGGAGGTCCTCCACTGGCTTCCAATAAAAAAAAAAAGGTATTGTTTAAATCCACAGTCCTGGTACATAAAGCCCTGCATGGCTCAGGGGCCGGCTATCTAAGGGGGAGGATCCGTGACCATGTCCCTCTCTGAACATTATTCTCTTCTTTTGAACACTTTGCTAGAGTCCCAAAAACCTGCTAGCTTATAACTGGCAGCAGATCCTTCTATCTGGGGCCGGCCACATAAAACAAATTCCCACTGGAACTACACACTACGTGTGATCTCTCCACCTTTAAGAAAAAACTAAAGACTTAGTTCTTCTGAGAATCTGCATAGGTCTTCACAGTAGGTGCCGTTATGTCTGTTTAATGCCGGGACTCTCTTTGGAGTACCTGCTTGCTTTATAAATCACAATCACATAACACTTAAATTGCTAATGCAATATTCTTGGGCAGGATGGCAGTAGAAGCTCAAATAACAGCAGTTGCCACTTGGTATTATTAACTATGTATATTGAGGTCCTGCTTGACCATCCGTAACTCTGCTGTAGGAGGGAGTATGAGTAGGGCAGCTTTCCATTGAAAAGTGGCTTGGCAGGAGGCCATACTAATGGTCATAGTTTATGGAGTAGACCATCCTCCCAGTGTTCCTCCTTGTCTGGTGACAATCGCAAGAGGCTTTTTAGCCTGACCAGATATGTATAAAAACCCAACGAGCTGCTCAGGCAGCTACGTTTTCCTTGCTCAGGCATGTGTAGGAAGCTGGCTCTTTATGTAATATATCAATATTCTTATTTACAGTGTAAAGAGTTGAGGGGTTTCCTTATAAGTGGACAGGCGCTTGCTCTAGCAATCCCAAGGTGCTCTATTTGGCGTCGTGCTTTTGAACAGCATTAGGCTTAACCAATAGGACTGCAAGATAGCTTCAAATACATACAATGATCAATAAATGACAGACACAACTAAGGAGAGCCACACCAATTTATAAAAATAGCAAATATATTTATATATGTTTAGATATTTGAGAACAATCTCAGGTAAGTTCGTTTTTAAATATGAATTCTTTTAAGCTCAAAAAGTGGACACTTTTTAAAAATGTTTGTGTTCTGGAATGTTATCCTATGGAAGGAGGAACAAGTTCTACAAACAGGTATAGTACAGTGACTTACGGGACCAACCTCCAGAAGTTAAGGTGAGTGGTGTGTAAGGTCCAAGGCAGCTCCAACAGTGCACCACTAGCAGCACGATGGCGACCGAGTGCAGGGTGTAAAACAGCGGTGGGAGCCCAATGGTATTCTGCAGGCTCTGGCTAGGAAGCCAGTTGGGCTGAACCAACGGGGGGCTCAGGCCTCATGATGCTCGGGATGTAGTGACATCTTTGGTCCTCTTCTCCAAGCCCAGGAGCAACGGGTGCAGAGGTGTCCTTAGGTGTTGGCTTTTTCCTTCCCGGAGCAGTCGCGGTAGAAAGGGCCTGCGTGCAGAGGCTGCCTGACACGTCAGAGGGTCCATGAACGGTAAAACCATGATGGACTTGGTCTATGGAGTTCTGTGGAACCTTGATGCCACCATCAGCCCACTGCAACTTGGGCTCAAAGCATTGGGTGCAGTGGTGGCTTCAGGTGTCCGGTTTTGGCAGGTCTGGAGGCCTCCGAAGCCTTTCTTTTGGAATTGCTGCAAGATTCAGAGAACAGTTCCACTGTCTCGCAAGAGGCCTTGGTTCTTTATCGAAGGCAGGCAGTCCTCCCAAGTTTCTGGAGTCAACAACTGCAGGACGAATCTACTTTGGCACATTTTTCGACGAGGGATGCAGACAGGCTGGCAAGGCTGGTTCGAGGTCAGCTGTGCTTCTCTACTCTCTGCTTTTGTGGCTCCTCCGTGTCCTCTCTCTACTTAGTTCATCAAGATCTGTTTTTCTGGTGCCAGGGACTCCCATATATACTGATTTTAGGGGAGTGTAGGGAAGTGGCCAACTGACTAATGACACTTGGAGTCACCACGCCCCATATATACTTCCTGTGGACAATGGGCATAAACCTGTCCCAGAACTCCTAAGTATGCCATCACAAAGATGGCTACTTCTGAAAAATATCCACCTCAGTGTAGCCTACTTTAGGGGTGCTACTAGCCTGGAGGTGGCATGCCTACCTGACTTGCTAATTTTCCAGCCTGTCCAGGTGCCAAGGGGGGTCCTGGAGACAGGGGGCGGCTTCCACTACTTTGAGGGGAGCCAGACTCTCATTCCAAAGGCGGCAGCTCTTTGAAGCTTGCCTGCCTAGTAAGGCTAATCAGCAGGTCATCCTGTGGGAGGGGGTATTACACCTTCCTCCCATACAGGCTTTTGTTGTGGGCCTCCTGAGAGCAGATGCTCTCACCATAGGATGTCAGAACAGTCGCGGATGGCAGGCTGGGAGATAACAATCAGGGAGCACACCAGAGGCTGGTAGGGTTTCAGGTGCCATCTAAGGTGCACTCTGGGTTCATGTACTGGTAAATCTATCACTGGAATCAATGTGAGTTTATCAATGAGATGTTTGATACCAAATATCCCTATTTTCAGTGAACCTATTGTGTAGCTGGGGGGTTTGTTTTCACCAGTGTCCAGCACATGTTTTAAAGGGGCTTTCCTGTCCACTTGCATGGGCAGGAATAGGACTGACCAGCAAAGGGGTATCTCTGCTCATGCAGGTATGCCCTCACATGTAATATTCAGCACCCTGACTTAGGGCGGTCATGCCTGCTGTAGGGGTGACTTGAAACTATGACATGCAGTGTTAGGGGGCATAGCACACAGGGATGTGTGACATGTTGTTTTGTTGACTTTTATCTGCACCAAAACACGCAGGCTGGAATGGTAGCCTTGCATGTGCTTGGTGAGGGGGTCCCTTTGGCTGGTACAATTTGTGCTGCTGCCCTTAGGGACCCTCTTTAGTACCTCTGGCCCTAGGTACCAAGGGTACAATTTACTAGAGATTCATGAATGGTGCTAAAGGTTTTACCAGTTGGAGGAACACTTATACAGTTTTGGGAAAGAGCTCTGGCACAGGGGACCTGGTTAGCAGGAACACAGTGCACTAACAGTCGAAATCACGGCACTCACCAGACAAATGGGCTACTTTCCTACAGCATGCTACTGTATATCGCCTCCTGTGATCCTTTCTAGGGGTGAATGGAGCTCAGTCATGCATCTTTGCCCTAACACCCTACTCCTACTCAGTGGAACCCCAAATTAGCCTCTTTAGCCCCCTGTTTTTTCAGCAAGACTGCCTGGATGGAGTTATTTACGTGTTTGGTGGAAACCCTTTGTGTATCTTATTGGTTTGGAATCTGCACTCAGCGGAATGATGGACTTTTCCTTGTTTGAGGGGTGTTTTGTTAACCCTAAATATTGTGCTCTATATCAAGGTTATGAATATTTCACTGCTTCTTGTTCTATTTTTGACTAGCAGAAAATTCCTCGCGTGTGTTCCTTTAACCTGAAGTTTCTATGGGGATTTCCTGATGAAACGTAGTTGTTTCCTATTATTGTTAAAGTGATGCTTTGAATTTCTTTTCATGTTCTTTGCAGAAAGAAACTGATACCACTGATGACACCCTCGGGTCCAAGCTTAAGGTTAAAGAGCTGTCAGTGGTCGATGGGAGGAGAGCCCAGAACTGCAACATTCTTCTTTCAAGGTACTCTATTGTCTGTCCCGTCCTTCCCTACCAGGCCTGATGTGTGAACCTAGGTTCTTTGAAGGCTAGGTATCTGGTCTCTGGAAAAATGTTTGTCCACAGGTTTTTTTGACTTATGTAGCATTGCAGTAATCTTGAAAAATGTTTGTTGATGTTTGGAAGGCAATTCCTGTCAGCTCTATGCATTCATGTAATCTAAACTTAAAGCAGCAGTCATGCTGTCAGTGCCATTCAGTACTTTGTAACAAAAACCTGCGTTCAAGATTTATTTTTGTTCTTTCTAAGTTTAGAGTCTGAGGCAAGTGGTAATTTAGATATTCGATCAGCGTTTTCTTTGAATATTGATTTAGGGCCTGCCCCAAGTATTGTAGAGTGGCTAATAATCAAACCATTAAATATATTTTAATATGAATAGTTTATATGAAGTTCACCACACGCACTGTCCATATATGTTTTATTTATCGCTACATTACTTTCTCCAGTGCACTGACTTGACATGTGCCATTTGCCGAAACCTTAATATCAAAGATGGGTTCTTTTGTCTGGTTACAACGAGAAGCTAAAAAGATGATTTGTTGCACTATCCACCAAAATCTTTGAAGGCATATGCAGCCTGATTAATGATGAGTTAATTTATTCCTGTCACTCTACCAAGTGTTCCTAGAGCCGGTGTGTGTTTTATTTCATCGAGGTATCTTTTGTGATAAAAGATGCCACAGTCTTGCTGTTTACAGAATTCCGTTTCACACTCCTTGTATTACATACTGTGATGATTGTAATTGCTTAGCAAACACTCTACCCTGCATACTACGCTACTCAACCATAAATGCATTTTTCTTTCCTTACCTGTATTGTTTATAGCATCTTGAGGCATACAGGACAAACTACATTCTCCACAGCCTAGCTGGCTCAGCTGACGGGAAATTTACCATGCCGCATGTTGACAGCTACCACAGTCCTCCGGCTGTGCTAATGGAAATGTGTTGAAGTGTTGATATGCCACTGATGTGGTCTAGAAGTTTGAAATAGTTTTTAAAAAAAATCTTCAACAAATTGTGCGCAGGGTGAAGTCATTAAGACATTCATACTTTGGGATTGCTGCCCATTTGTTAATATCTACCTGATGATTTTTTCAAAGTTAGTATCTAGGATGGAACAATCTCACCTGTCTGTCTTCAGTAGAATGCATCCTTTCTCCCTTAGAAAGAAAGGAATATTGACTGAGCTTACAAGGATTTGAAGGTGTGATTGCAGGTGTCTGCAGTAAGCAGATAACCCACAGAGCTATATTACTAGCTCTAGAGGGCAGAATATTCTGGACTGGTGCAGGTGGACCACTTTAGCTACTTAAAACAAAGGCCATGGAGCGAAGGCAGAGCTGTTGTACAGCAATTCAGCCAGTTTAAGGCTTTGGTTGCTCATTATCTGCTTGAATTGAACTTGCAGAAGTCATCCTTACACTTAGAATAAAGAATTTGAAGTCATGATCCGCTTAAACAAAGCCAATGCCTGCTGCTTGATTTTAAGCTGGAAAAGCATAACTTTGCAACTGATTTTATCTGAGGGTACAGTGAGGAATTTTGAGCCAGAGAAAAACTTGCTATTGATTGTACTGACCTGTCTCAGACAGGATCCAAAAAAAGGGAGACAGTCTTTTGTATCCAAAGTGAGAAATGGCAACCTCGTACAATGGCCTCTGTTATGGCGTGGTAAGCATCTGAATATGATGCATTGCTTCAGTATGTGAATTCATGCTAAGATTGGCATCTCAGGTGAAACTCAAGGTGACGTGTGACAAGTGATAAACTAACTGAGCCTTCTTGCAGGTTTCCTATCAGAGGATTTGACATTGTTTATGGTATTCTGTCAATGAAATACCCAATAGGTGGACATGTTCATAGACAGACTAGCTATAGCCAGCGTTGCAAGTGTACATAAATAAAAGACATGAATCATAGGCTGAACCAAAGGTCTCTGTGTGGATTTTGTGCTTCAACAGTTAGGGCAAACTATCCAAGAGCCTTTCTTTCAACTTCACAGAGACAAGGTGGTTCTTCGAACCAATCCCAAACTTCGACCTAAAGTGGTTTCTGCTTTTCACATCAATCAATCGGTTATGCTACCTGTGTTCTGTCCTCAACCTGATTCTGTAGCAGACGAGCTCTACACACTCTAGATGTTACAATAGCTCTACTATATTATGTAGAAAGAACAAAAGATTTTTGTAAATCAAAAACTGTTTTTGTTCGCCACCACACAAAGGCAATCCCATTTCTAAATCGGGCATTGCAAGATGGATTGTGAAATGTATCCAAACATGTTATGTGAAAGTGAAAAGAACCTTCGCAATACCCCCTAGAACGCATTCCACACTCAAAATATCGTCTACTATCGCTTTCTTAGGGAATATTCACTTAGCTGACATCTGTAAGGCAGCAACATGGTCTACACCGCACACATTTGCCAAACACTATTGTGTAGACGTGTTAGCGAGGCAACAAGCTAATGTAGGCCAGGCAGTGCTTAAGACACTTTTTCAAACAACTGCAACAGACTACAGGTTAGCTACCGCTTTGGGAGAACACTGCTGTATAGTTGATGCAAAGCATGTGATCTACAGCTCACATGCCTCGAACGGAAAATGTTACTTACCCAGTAAGCCTCTGTTCTTGGCATGTAGAGCTGTAGATTCACATGCGCCCACCCACCTCCCAGGGCACCGATACCTGTTGCAGTTGTTTCTTATCTTGTATACATTTGCATGGACATCTCTAGTCTACCTTTACTAACTCCATTCTCACCCTCTGCGGGAAAACAATGGAGTTGATGCCCATGCAGGAGGAGTCACCTACCTTGTGAGTGGAAAGACTTCTTCGAAGAAAAACAACTTTCAAACATCCGGACCCAACACTAGATGGCAGGAGTATGCAAAGCAAGTGAATCGATAGCTCTACATGACAAGAACAGATGCTTACTGAGTAAGTAACATTTTCCCTTTTTTGTATTGCGGTGGGGCTGCTGACCGCATCCCCGCTGCAATACAAAATATAGAGCATGGCGGTCGCATTGTAATTCGCAGTGTGGGTAGTCCGTCTCGTGGGCAGCTGGTCCCCATTCTGAGACAATGGCAGACGGACTTAAGTTTGTCCGCCATCGAAACGAGGCCCTTAGTTTTTAAGTTAATCAGACAATTGTATCTCATCTTCCTATGTCCTATGTGAGAAATAAGACCCATCGTGTCATTTAGGTATTCTCTTGCCTTGTTAGTGAAATCACTCTTCGGCTGCTGCAACTAGTAACTTGTAACTGTTTTCCTGCAAGATGGACTTTTTCAGTTTATATCCTTGAGCTTCAAGCCCTGTTCACATTTACATTCTACACAATGGTTCGTTTTAATGATAAGGTAATCCTCTTTATAAACTCAAAGGAAATTGCTCTGCATTATCCATGATTTCCACATCCAACAAGAGTTTGCCCCATAGCCTTGTTTCAGGATTCCCCGCATCCCAAATAAGGATAACTATAATAATATGAACCTCAAAAGAGCTCTGAAATCTAATTTGGAATGCACCAACAGTCTCCTATACAATGCCCTCTACTTGGAAGATGCCCCAGACCAACAGGCTCTCAATGCTTATCGAATCGCTTCTATATCTCAAAATAGCATTCTTTTGAAAGAGCTGCCTTCCAAAAAGGTATCCATGCCCATTTCAACAGGACTCTGTTTTGTAAGACATTAACATGGATTGCCTTATTTTTAAATTTCCAATCTTTCCTGCCTTTGATTAAAAAGGAGCCAATTGTAAGGGTAAGAGAAATACTCATTCATGTGATTTTGCCTGTATTCTAAATCAAGAGCATCCACCCCCATCCTTTCGTGGAGTACAGACACATTGTTCTGCTTATTAAGATCATATTCTTCATATTAGCCACATTACGCTGTTCACAACATACTAGCAGTGGAAGAAGACTATAGAAATCACTATGTAGATGAACACTTTTCCTGATATCAATGCCTTTTCAAGGGTGTTGAGGGATCCTGCAATCTAAGCAATCAAAGAATATGATGTACAGCATGGGAAAGGTTTTGACATGTTACTGTTTAGTTCTGGTCAGGCAGTCAAACAGCTTATTATTGGTTTTCTCTGATTACCAAACTGCATTTTGAACCTTGAGTATTTTGCCTCCGGTGTTAGTAGTGAGGAAAAATCAGGGCCTATTTTGACTCCAAAGGCCCACTTTCCAATGTGTTCTTTCAAGAGTAGATGTGAACGGGTGGGATTGCAGGAACTGTCAATCCCACCCTTTCACAAGCGTCTTTACAAATCTGAACCGAAGAAAGAAGACTTCGGAATTGTACGACCCCAAATTCCCTCATTTGCTTGGTAGATCAGTAACCGCACATTTAGCACAAGTAGACCTAGATGTTTGTTTGTTAAAAGATAAAAAAGGATTTCCACTGCCTAGGTGTTTTATATACACTTTGTTTAATGTTCTCAAAGTGCGTCTTTAGTCTCTGAGTCTAGCAGCCATCATTGTTGTGTAAATGTTACTGTTGGCAATCGTTTTAGCTAATCCATCTAATGGAGACTGAGTTGTGCTATATAATGAATTCTGAGCTTTTTTCTTTAACAGTAAGTCTATCACTAATGTACGTAGTGCATACTGTTGTATTGTGCTCAAAACCTTTGCACTTTTGATTATACAATGAACAAAGTTCAAAATGGTGTCATTGAGCTATTTCAACCAATCTATTATTAATAAATAAAAATGTAGCACATTATATAAGGATCTTCTGTTTTGTATGACTTGACAAAGTGTGCACGCTTGTGTGTGTGAGAGAGATTTTTAATTTCTTTACCTATGTAAATCAGTATGTGAAGGACCTTTCATGTTATGGAGCGGACCTCTAATATAGTCCTCTACAAAATCAATGTGGCTTACCCTATTGTTAACCTTACTTCCATTCCATTGAATCATACTAAATGGTATTTATTAATTTAAAGTTGCATTCTAAGTATGAAACATTTATTATTTCAGGTTAATATTCATGTATGAATAGTTTAAACTTTGAAAATGCAGTGGAATTAACCTCTGGTGCTTGATACACATGAATGGTGTTCACTTATGGATAATGTCTGAAGCTACACCCTTAACACAACTCATTGATATCACCTCTGCCTTTCACCACTACAACCTCTGACCTACAGCCGTCTTTACTACCTCAAAGCCTCCCCCAGCCTTCATCCACCTCTAAGCTCAAAACAAAATGACCGTGTCAGTGATTGTTGGAGAATGCAAAGCTGTCCACTTTCAGTCTTCCTGTCTAACAAGTTACGGTCTCATGGAGACCTGTGCAGCATTTCATTGTCTTAGGGAGATTTCCATTAGCCCCTTGTATGGTGTACACATTTTCGCGCTATGCGGGCAAATTAAATAGTGGGCGGGATTCGGGCGGGCCGCCCTCCGCACACGCCCACCGTGACGTTGGACGGCCGGGGGCCGTCCGAAGCATGCAAGGGGTTAAGCGCTGCTCCACGTATTCTTAAGCCATTGAATAGATTCAATGTTTGCACATAAGGCTTCCAGGTTCGATGTTTGTTCAATTAACAACCTTCTTTTGTTATTGCCAAACATCACAGGCAGTGGAAATGGGGATTATTAATATAGGACATGGATATACTTTCTTCTCAAGTAATACGTGAATTTATATTTTCATTCCAGACTCAAATTGTCCAATGACGAGATTAAACGTGCAATCTTAACAATGGATGAACAAGAGGACCTTCCGAAGGACATGCTTGAACAGGTGAGGTGTACATTCCCTCGCTGGTGAATCATGTAGAACATTGTAATATTTTTCAGAGGAAGAAGCATGTTTGTTGGATTGAGGATTAAGGAAGAGCAATTTAGATGGCTCATAGATAGAATTCTGTGTTTCCACTTTCACTGCAAATGAAACTATCAATAAAGCAAACCAACAATCCAAACCTTTGGATATTGCTGTTCATAAATTACAAGGCAATTTATATACCTGAGACAGTTTTATATTAATTTACTGAATCCATAGCATAAAGCCCTACTGACATTCAAGAAAATGTGACATCAGAATAGCTGTGTGACTCATCTCTATACATCCTCCACTTAATGCTGCTACCGATTGAAAGAAAAAGCAAGCAAAAATAATTTGGGATTTTTTAGGTGATGTACCTGTAATTGCAAACCTCCTTCATTTTCTTTGTTTACTACTTCTCTGTCTCACAAGAATGCACTCAAGAGTGGAGGTGTAAATGAAGTGTTCCTTTACAATGTTTTCAAATGTTTTTTTATTCTTTGATCATCTGCCCAGTTCTAAAAATACGTGATTGAGATTTGTGTTTACTGGCATTGTAACAAAAACGTTATGGTGAATACTCAAGAAATGCATGCAACTGGTACACAAAGATCATTATCATTTTCTGTTCTTGTAAGAAAAACCTAAATCCTAACCTTTTTTTTTTACCTTCCAAGTTGTTTTTTCTCTTGACCCAGAATAATGCCTGAAGGATTTCTTGCGCTCACTCACTGCAGAGCTAAGTGGGTTCTAGTACTGTTCTGGTGCCCATTGTACATGTCAGCCTTCCACATCAGAAAAAAAGGTGCCTCTTTGGTTCTTTTTACAACTGTAGAATTGAAGAGGAGATTGTCTTCACCTATGAGAAATCATAGCCAGGGTGAATAATTGTCAGTTGAGATGTACAACTCTGCCTCTTAATTAGCTTGTATACTTCACCCACCCGAGGCTCAACCCTTAGCTACAGCTTCTTTTTCCCTGTCACTTCTAAGCCCAATGAGCAACTAAGGGCAAGTCTGCAATATCAAAACCAGGTAAATAATAAAATTAAGTGAGCACTCTTTGCCCACACCACCTCTCAATTTTCGTTATGCACCTCATCTTCAACTACCTTTTGCCCGTCTGTTATACACTCTTCTTCCCGTATTGCCCATTTCCGAATCTTAATGTTTTTTTAATTTGGTTTAGTCTGGCGCAGTGATTTCTGAACTACTCAGGCAATTCTCTGCACTTTCCATGACCACATGTAAGGACTGTTAGAGCTCTTGCACTCTCATCGTATGGAGCTAATGTGAAGATTTTTGAAGCTCTAGCCTAGCAAAAGTGGTATTTTGCAGCCTAGTATTTCCTTGCTGTAAAAACATCCCTGGTGGTTCCAGGAAGCCATGGGGGGATATCTGCTTGACAGCTTGAGATAAAGACTAATGCATCTTCCTTCCATCCTCCTGCAGTAAGAACCACAATACCAGTGACCCTTGCTATCTTCTATACTTATTTGCCATGCTGGCAGCGTTCCATCTTTCTACACAGCCATTAATGATAAAAGCCTTAATTACAGACATGGCACGGGTATCCAAGGTGGAGGACAAAGCATTATCTGATTGCTTACAGCCCACTTGGAGCTTCAGGCTCCATCCCTCACCAGCCTGGGATCCCCAGCATGGCTGTGGTATTTTTTTGTTAAAAGACCCGAAATACCTTATCTCCATCCCTGCCCCACACTCACTCTTCATGCACTGATGAGGCTTCTCTGAAAGTCAAGTGCACAGGGGTGGCAAAAACCACACTGCCTCCACTGATGCGCAGAGAACCATTGTGTACCTCCTGCATGCATCATTGTGATAGTACACATAGCAGGAGCTGGCCCGAGTCTCTTGTTTTGGATATTTAAATTGAACATTCGCTGATGGATATTTTAATTATTCCTGTGCATCTAAAGGTAATTGAATTTTAGTACAGGACCAATTCCCATTGCTCCAACACAGTCCCATCAAAATGTGCTTTTAAAGAATATAGACTAGTGTATGTTAACCTGATGTTACTTGTCTCGTTTTAGCTTCTGAAATTTGTTCCAGAAAAAAGTGACATTGATTTGTTGGAAGAGCATAAGCATGAACTAGACCGAATGGCCAAAGCTGATAGATTCCTTTTCGAGATGAGCAGGTAATGATGAAAATTGTATTAAAAATGTATAGAAACCTAAGCACAATGTATGAGCATGGAACATTAATTTCTGTCCGAGGTTTAGAATGAATGATGCTCGACATTCAGAATCACGCAAAGAGTATCCTACCTAGGCCTGGGCGGTGAACTCCATTCCGTTCACTGAGTTAACAGAGTTTTCTGCACTCTGCGGAGCACGCAGAGTTCCGGAAACCTCCGATCTGCGGAGCGCAGTTTTTTTCTCCGCTTGCGCTCCTCAATATCAAGATGACATGTGTGAGCGAGGAAAATTCAACTGCTGGTGAGATTTCTCAACGCTGGCGGTTGTGGATGGTCGCGCCCCCTCGCACTAAGAAACCTTCCATTCGCGTTGAGATAGCTGCCGCTAGGGTAGAAAATCTACTCGACCGGCAAGAAAAGAAGCAGCGCCCTCTTTTGCGGTGTATGATGCCGTTCTGGCTGATTTTATAGCGCAGGACCTACACCCAGCACTGAAAATCAGCGAGAACGGCATGACCAGGCTTAATCCTACCTCTTGAGTGGGTTTGAAAACATGTCAAAGCCATTCTCATAATTTAACTACCCTAGTGTTAAGTTGAAGACTATATACAGGAATGTTCTTCTCCAAGTGCCTACAGTAAAGAAGGTAAGACAAGGGGGAAGAGCCCTGTCCTTCATTGGTCCTACCTTATGGAATAAACTTCCTATCTTTCTTAGGCAGTCCACAGACCATCTGATGTTCAGGAAAAGCTGAAAACCTTTTTGTTCCAGGCTTAGCACCTCAATAGGACTTAACTCTTTCTCTCTTGTCTCTCACTAGCTTTGGGCGCAGAGATGCTCCTCCGGGAGTTGATTCAAGCGCGGTATAAACTCATAAATAAATAAATGTTGCTATATCATATTTAAATGGTAACATTTACATATTGCATCCACTACATGCAAAAACACCTCTCTGGAATGAAATACAAATTCCATTGACCTTGTAATTAGATCTCGGACCGTAGGCTGCGCTTGCGCAGTCTCGCTCCGAGATTTAATGTTTTCTAGAGTGGGGCTTGAACCCGCCCCTCTTCTCCATTGGCTGGCTTCCTAAACGGAGGCCAGCCATTGGAGGACAGGGACGTCACTTCGTTCCAGCCCCGTCTTTTTCAGATTCAGGGGCGTGTTTTTTCGCTTCTTTCTTGTTTTCTTTCACTCCTTTTCCCATTGGCTGGAATTTTACAGTCCAGCCAATGGGAAGAGGAGAGAACGAAAACCACACCCCCGAATCCAAAAATGTCGGCGCTTTGCTGAAGCCATTTCTGCCCGACCGCCGCCGGAAGAAGTAGAAAAGCTGCTGAGTCCTCCGGTGAGTGCTCCTGCCCCCTCGTTGTTTGTGCTTGCTCTCCTGCCCCCTCGTTGTATGTGCTTGTTTTTTTTGTGAGTAGGTGCATGTGTGGCTGCCGCGGACAGGAGAAGCCGCTCTGTCCGAGCGGGTGGATGTGTTCCTTGGTGAGAGGCGGTGCACTATACCAGCCCACGGTTGCAACATGTATTGTGCCTACCCCTTGCCCGGGATGGGGACCAACTCGCTGATGTATTACTACAACGGCAAGACGGTAAGGTCGCTTGGCAGTCTCCCTCGCGATGCAGCGCTTTCTTTTGAACTTGAAAAATAACTTAAAGTTAGTGGTTGTTGATTGTGTTCTTTTCGGTCTTGCAACTGCGAGCAAGATATAATGATGTGCTCTCAGTGCTTGTGTTTACTACTACTGTAATCAACTCCAACGTTGTAAATAGAATATAGTGCTCGGTTTCATGTTCGACATCTAAATAACGGGCGCGTTGCATCGAAAACCTGTGCGTCTTGGTCTTGCACGCAGAGGGCATGTTGCCGTTTCTGTTGAGCCGAGAAGATGAAGTGTGTGCCCTGTCTAAAAATAAGGCGCATGGGTTTCTGGGAACAATTAGAGCGCAGTCGGTCCGTGAGGCCGAAGTTTCCTGTTTGGCTGTCCAGGGACCGGCTCGCCTGTTATTCCATCTGCTTCAGATGGAATACTCGCAGCAGTTTATTGACTGGAGGGGCTGGCAGCCTCATGCGCTGTGGGGAACTCCGTGCGGCCGCGCGAGCCCCGCGTCTTCACGTCAGAATACTTACTGGACTTGTGGTGAGAGGCCTCTCTTCCGGGCCGGGCCTGGACCCGAGAGAGATGCTGTTGTATTGTTTACAGTATGTGAACACGGGCACCCTTCCATCCAGCGTTCAGTGTTTCATTTAATGGGCTGTCTCGTCGACAATGCCACTCCCATTGAAGACGAACTGCACACACCTTGCATGCCTGGACAGTTCACAGAAGTGGACAGTACTGAACGGATGCCCTGTCTGACTGCGAGGGTTGGCTTGCTAAGAATATGCAACCTGTTTTTGTCACTGTGCATACTTAGAGCTGGGTTTAGTATCAAACACTTGTATTGGTTTGCTTCAAGCAAAATGTAGGGGCCGGCCAGTCACGTGGCTGTTTTTTGTTTCTGGTTATGTTGCACTTAAACTCCAAATTGTTATCGAGCAGATGTTGAATTGATTGTATCTCCGGGGTTAAACACCTTTTGTACGAAGTGCTCGAACGCGATTTAGAGAATGATGTTTGCTTCCTTTGTTTTCGGTGACTTTGGAAAGTTTTTTTGCTCAGATTGCCACGCGGGGTTGCATCGGCAGCCGGGAGATGGGCCAGTGTAGTGTGGTTTCCTTTTGTGCAGAGTTGTTGTACAGCACACCGTGGCCAGGCCTCAGGAAGTGTCCGCCTCACATCTTCGTTACAGCAAGGACCGTGCGTCTCCAGCCCCTGTTTATTTGCTGTTTTGGAGAAGATGCCCGCTGCCTTTCAAGTACAACATGCAAGCCTTAGTCCAGAACTAAAACCCGGCCAGTTTCGATGTTTTATTAAACATAATATAGCCCAGTTGGAAATGGATTGATCGTTCCCCCATTAAAACCATGGAATGTAAATTGGCTGTAGGTCTTTTAAAGCCCAGAATGCCCGGTTACAACATTTGCCTTTGTTCTGCAGCAGGTGGGAAAGCTTTGATCTTATTAAGTATTTCCAGGGCCGCAGTAGATGGAGGGGGCGGTGCTCACAGCTAGGTCTGGCCCGCGAGCGCAGAGCGCGCCCCTGCTGTAGGTCAGAGGTCACTCTATGAGCCTGCATTTGTAAACAGTTGATGGATTGCACCAGCAGAAACCCTTTCATCACCAGGGCTGAAGGGACGTCTGCTTGCTCGTTGTGCTTGCTTTCTGGCTCCCCCCTCGTCGTGCTTGCTTTCCGCCCCCCCCCCCTCGTTGTGCTTGCTTTCCGCCCCCCCCCTCGTTGTGCTTGCTTTCTGCCCCCTCGTTGTGCTTGCTTTCCTGCCCCCCCCCCCCCTAGTTGTGCTTGCTTTCCTGCCCCCCATTGTGCTTGCTTTCCGCCCCCCCCTCGTTGTGCTTGCTTTCCGCCCCCCCGGTTGTGCTTGCTTTCCGCATCTGTACTCTCATGGTGAAACTCATGGTGACCCTATGACTCCTATCTCTGCTTCTCTAGCTTATCATTTCTACACCTGTCCACATGACCTATTTGAAACAATATGCAATGGAGGCTCAGGTGTTCTTGGTCTTTAAAAAGTCAATTTTCTAGAGCAAGGAAACTATCCAGCGGCTCTCTCCAAAAGTAAGGACAAATTGTAACACCTCATGCACTGGCAGCTGACTGTCCCTTTTGCCATGTATGTACCACCTGGGTGACTGTATGTGTGGCTGTGTGTGTGTGTGTGTGTGGCTCTGTATGTGTGTGGCTCTGTATGTGTGTGGCTCTGTGTGTGTGTAGCTCTGTGTGTGTGTAGCTCTGTGTGTGTGTGGCTCTGTGTGTGTGTGTGTGTAAGGCTATGTGTGTGTGTGGCTCTGTGTGTGTGTGTGTGTGTGTGGCTCTGTGTGTGTGTGTGTGTGTGTGGCTCTGTGTGTGTGTAGCTTTTTTGGTAGGTGGCTCTGTGTGGGTGGCTGTGTGTGTGTGGGTGGCTCTGTGTGGATGACTCTGTGGGTGGCTCTGTATGTGTGTGTGGGTGGCTTTGTATGTGTGGCTCTGTGTGGGTGCAAATGCAATAGGTCTCGCATTTGCGAGCGATTAAGCTATTGGCATTGTAAATGACAATGCCATTTATTTATGTTTTAAAAACAAAAACATAAATAAAAATAACGTCATGAGCAAAGGCAATAGCTCTAACTTTGTTTTTTCTGTTCCAATTAAGAAGCATTTTTATTCTGTAAAAAAACGAAAAACTATTAATTCCCAAAATGTCCATTTACTGTTTTTTTTTCCTTCTTTCATTATTTGGTTTATAGTTGTTTATATGTTGCCTTGTTATAAGATAGAAGAACGTTGTCAATTAAATAAAATTTCAATAACTATCAAAAACAATACATGGCCCTTATACCACTTGTCTTGCTGGGTTAATATTTCTAAAACAGTGTCCCCCAGTTCCCCCCCAAACCCTCTACTTTTTTAGGTCAAGCCTAGGCAGCGCTTGCGCTGCGAGGCATGCTGTGTTCGATATTTGGGTTTTAAAACCGCCCCTCACTGGCAATTCGTTCAAATGTGTGATGTTTGTAAAAGCATGCTTTTGTTTGATTTATGGCTTTTATTTGTCCCACATTTTCAGGGATCGCTCCTCCCCTGGAGTATTGACCTATTATGTGTATTCTTTCTCTAAAGGCTTTTTACGTTTGTGTTTTTGCACTATTTTATGTTTGTGCAGGCTCCAGCATCTTGTAAAGAATGTTCCTCTTTGGTCCCTATGCACGATGTGGCCGATGTACAGTACTTTAATACCACTGTTTTGACTAACATTTTGTATAGCGTGCACTTTTTGTAGATAAAATTCTTTTTTTCCCGTTTTATTCTTCACATTTTGTATATGTGGACACAGTTTGTGTCCTGTTTATTTTCGTTGCAGATAACGTTTTTGTTCTCATAATGTTCCTTTATTTTTGGATTTGTTTAGCGTGTATGCAATACCCTTATTCCAGATGTAGCATTTTACATATTTTAACTAGGAGCAGGGTGAATTTATTGTTTCTGCTTTCTGTTTGTGCACTCCAGTGATACCTCATTCTAAGTCCACTAGACAGTGCTGCCAGCTGTTACTCTGGTCCCATCAGTAATTCCTCATTGTAAGTCCTCTGGGCAGTGCTACTAGCGGTTTCTTGAGTCCCACTTGCAATTCCTCGTTCAAAGTCCTATAGACAGTGCTGCAAGCTACTTCTCAGGTCTCAGTGGTAATTCCTCATTCTACGTCCTCTAGACACTTTGCTAGCTGCTGCTCTGGTCCTGCCAGTAATTTCTGATTCTAAGTCTTCCAGACAGTGCTGCTAGCTGCTACTCTGGTTCCGTCGGTAATTTCTCATTGTACTTCCAGACAGAGCTGCTGGATGCTACTCGACAATTCCTCATTCATAGTCCTCTAAATAGTGCTTCAGCTACCTCTCTGGTCCTAGTGGTAATTCCTCCTTCTAAGCCCACTAGACAGTGCTGCAGCTGCTTCTCTGGTCCCAGTGGTAATTCCTCATTTTTAGACCTGCAGGCAGTGCTGTTAGCTGCCTCACTGGTCCCATCGGTAATTCCTCATTCTAAGTCCACCAGACAGTGCTGCTAGCTGCTACTCTGGCCACAGTGTTAATTCCTCATTCTCAGTCATCTCGGCAGTGCTGCTTCTCTGGTCCCATTGGTAAATCCTCTTTCTAAGTCCTCCAGGAAGTGCTGCAGCGGTGTCTCTGGTCACAGTGGTGATTTGTCATTCTAAAGCCTTTAGACAGTGCTGCTAGCTGCTTCTCTGGTCCCATCTGTAATTTCTCATTCTAAGTCCTCTATGCATTGCTTCAGCTCTGTCTCTGGTCAAAGTGGTAATTCCTCATTCTTAGTCCTCTAGGCAGTGCTGCTAGCTTCTTCTCTGATAACAGTAGTAATTCCTCATTCTAAGTCCTCTAGACAGTGCTGCAGCTGTGTCTCCGGTCCCAGTGGTAATTGCTCATTCTAAGTCCTCTATACAGTTCGCTAGCTGCTACTCTCGTCCCACCGGTAATTCTCTCTGGTTCCATCGGTAATTTCTCATAGTACGTCTTCCAGACAGAGATGCTGGATGCTACTCTGGTCCCGTTGACAATTCCTCATTCATAGTCCTCTAAATAGTGCTTCAGCTACCTCTCTGGTCCCAGTGGTAATTCCTCATTCTAAGCCCACTAGACAGTGTATCTGAAAGAGACACGTTAGTGATAGATTCCTTAGCTTACAATATCCCCAGGCGTCAGACTGGATCCGGAAACTTTTGCGTAGCAGTACCCTTGCGCGTCGGTAGGCGTCGTCTGCGGCTCCGCGTCCGTCGTGGGCGCCGTGATGACGTCGTCGGAGTACTTAGACGCCGCCTCCGCGTGCTGACGTCAGTTCTTCTTTTTTACGCGCCAGCCAGCGCAGATCTGGAAAAAGCAGTAACCCAGTCAATTCTTGACTAACTTTTTTGAGATCATTTTTGATCCTTCTCGAAGTCTTGCGACTCCGATCGGTGCCGTAGGGATGCCTGGTTTCAAGCATTGTGACGATTGCAACCGCACCATGTCGGTCACGGATCCTCACCGCCTGTGCCTGACGTGTCTAGGCGTTGACCACGACGACGAGGCCTGCTCCGACTGTCGGGCCCTTTTGAGGAAAGCCAGGCGGGAGCGGTCCCGCAGGCGGCTCGAACTCCAGCAGTCGGCCCCGCGCCGAGTGAGATCCCGGTCCCACGGGAGGTCGAGGGACAGGTCGCGGGGACGGAGCCGTCACAGCTCCAGGAGTCGGCACCACTCCTCCGGGTCCAAGTCGTCAGGTAAGAAACACAAGAAGTCGAAGAGGCATCATCGCTCTTCTGACTCCCCCCCGACGCTCGCGCGATGCGGCCGGGGGTTCGGGTGACACCGCCCACGCGGTTCCTCTGGAGTCGCGGGCGTCGCGTCCCGCCCCATACCCTCCGGTCCCTGGGCTGAACGCGACGCCGGAGGAGATTGAGCGCTTCCTCATGGCCATGAGGTCCCTTTCTCCTCCGACGGGCTCCGCGGCGCCTTCGGGCCCAGCGGACCCGTCTTGGGGGACCCTAGCGGGCCGGGGGCTTCGGCCCCGACGCCGCCGTCGCCTTCGGGCCCGGCGCCGCAGGGCCCCACGATCCCGCCACCGCCGGGACGCCGCTGGGCCTTCCTCGGGCTCTGGATAGTCACCGGTGGACCTTACGACCCCCCTGGCGTCGGTCAGTCCGCCCGAGGACGGCGCCGCCCCCGATACCTCCTTTGCTTCGGTTCCAACGTCGGGACGGCGCCTATCGGCGCCGTACCCGACGCCGTTTGGAGATTTTTACTTCTATGAACCGACCTCATTCAACTACAACCCTGAATCTCAGGAGATGGGTGATGAGGAGGATTGGGAGGGGTCTGAGGAACCTCTGACCAAGGAGTGTCAGTCTCATGCGGACTGGGCAGGAGACCTTGGGGAGGCCAGTGGCCTGGACACCTCTCCGGACACTGGATTTGTCTCTCCTCCTACCGTGGCTTCGGAGGAGGGGGCTACCTATGGTGTGGTGTTGACGAGGGCTGCCAAGCCCTTGGGCCTTGAGCTCCCCGTCGCGGCCGTGAGGACTAACCTCCTCACAGAGGTCCTTAAACCGCAGTCCTGCTCGGCTGAGCCTCTGCTGCCCTTTAATGAGGCCTTGACCGACGTTCTTTTGGGCACTTGGTCCAGGCCCGCTACAGGTTCGCCCGTAGATAGGAGCGTGGCCAGACGCCACCGCCCGGCTGCGGGCGACCCATGTTTCTTGTCCTCCTACCCCACCCCCGAGAGTCTGGTCATCCAGGCCTCTAATTCCCAGACCGCATTCCCGACAGCCCCGCCGGACAGAGAATCCAAGAGGTATGAGAATTATGGTAAGAAGATATTCTCCTCCCTTAGTTTGGGACTGCGGTCTTCCAACACCGCATGCCTCTTGGGCCGTTACATCCACTCTCTGTGGGAGACGGTGGCGGAAGTGCTGCCAGAGTGCCCGTTGGAGGTACGGGCCAAACTCGGCCAAGCCCTTGTGGAGGGCCGAGATGCAGCCAAGTATTCAATCAGGTGTGGGCTGGATACCACCGACTCGCTAGGCAGAGCGATGGCTACGACAGTGGCGGTGAGACGCCACGCCTGGCTGAGATCCGCCAATTTTTCGGCAGATGTCCAGAACACTCTGCTGGACATGCCGTTCGATGGCCGTCGCCTCTTTGGCGACAAGGCAGACCACGTGCTTGAGCGCTTTAAGGACTCCAGGGCTACGGCCAAGTCCTTGGGCCTCTCGGCCCCGTGCCAGCAAACGGGTGCCTTTTGCTCCTTTCGTGGCCAGGGAAGGGGCGTCCCCACACGTGCCGCCAGCCACTCGCCGCAGACTGTCGTCCAGCGCGGCGGCGGCCGTGGAAACCGCCGCGGAGGCGGTTGGGGAAACAGGCGGAGTCAGTCCACACCTTCCCCCGCAGCATCCACCTCTAAACCCTCCTAGTCCGTGCTTTTCGGCCCATGTGACGCCAGTGGGAGGCAGGGTTCGCCATCACCACTCTCACTGGCGCACTGTCACTTCGGACAGGTGGGTGCTGCAGATCGTCCGGAGGGGCTACTCCCTCTCCTTCGAGACGACCCCTCAAGCCATGCCACCGCAACACCACCGCGTATCGGGGGATCACTTGCGGCTCCTGCAGGAGGAAGGTCCGTCCCTCTTGGCCAAGGGGGCCATCGAGCACGTTCCTGGGCCAGAAGTAGGACGTGGTTGCTACTCCCACTACTTTCTGGTACCCAAGAAGGGCAAAGGGGGCCTACGCCCTATCTTGGATCTGAGGAACGTCAACGGCTTCCTCCGGAAGGAGAAGTTCAAAATGCTGACTCTGGCTCAGGTCTTAGCTGCCCTAGACCCAGGAGACTGGATGGTAGCGTTGGACTTGCAGGACGCGTATTTCCACATCCCCGTCCTGCCGGCCCACCGGCGTTACCTGCGGTTCACGGTAGGCCACGAGCACTTTCAGTTTACCGTGCTCCCCTTCGGCCTTACCAGCGCCCCACGGGTGTTCACGAAGGTGATGGCGGTGGTCGCAGCTCATCTGCGCACGTTGGGGGACTCAGTCTTCCCCTACCTCGACGACTGGTTGTTGAAGGCGGGCTCGCCCCAGACAGTCGTCAGCCACCTCCAGACGACGGCGGATCTCCTGCACCAGCTGGGATTTTTCATCAATGTGCCGAAGTCGCAACTGTGTACCTCTCAGAAGCTCCTTTTCATCGGAGCGGTTCTCGACTCGGCGCAGTTTCGGGTTTACCCGCCCGAACGGCGGGTTCGGGATATACAGGCTCTGATTCCAATCTTCCGGCCTTTATCCCGGGTTTCAGTCAGGTTGACGCTGCGGCTTCTGGGGCTGATGGCCTCCTGCATCCTTCTGGTGCATCACGCACGGTGGCAGATGCGGGCTCTGCAGTGGGACCTGAAGTTTCAGTGGGCCCAGCATCAGGGCAACCTGTCCGACCATGTCCTGATCTCGGAGGGCACTGCAAGACAGCTGCAGTGGTGGCTCACGGACCGCGATTGGGTCAACGGCAGATCCCTCTCCCTTCCCCAACCGGAGCACGTAGTTGTGACGGATGCGTCCCTCCAGGGCTGGGGAGGCCACATGGGAGAGGCGGAGATCAGAGGCCTCTGGTCTCCAGCGGAGTCCAGGCTACATATCAACCTTTTGGAGCTGCGGGCGATTCGTCTGGCACTGAAGGCATTCCTCCCATCTGTCCGAGGGAGTGTAGTGCAGGTGTTCACGGACAACACCACCGCCATGTGGTACTGCAACAAACAGGGCAGGGTGAGGTCGTGGACCCTCTGCCAGGAGGCTCTGCGCCTCTGGCAATGGCTGGAACATCAGGGCGTGACTCTGATGGTTCAACACCTGGCAGGTTCTCTGAACGCCAGGGCGGACAAACTCAGCCGCCGGTGCATGATGGATCACGAATGGCGTCTGAACTCGGACGTGGCGCAAGGTCTCTTTCAGCAGTGGGGAGAGCCTTGGTTAGATCTATTCGCCACCGAAGAGAACGCGCAATGTCATCAGTTCTGCGCGTTGGAATTTCCAAGGCGGCACTCGCTCGGAGACGCTTTTCGTCGCGAGTGGAGTTGCGGTCTGTTGTACGCCTTTCCGCCTATACCACTTCTGCCCAGAGTGCTGAAGAAGATCAAGCGCGACCGGGCACAAGTTATCCTTGTGGCTCCGGACTGGGCACAAACGTACTGGTATCCCGAGCTACTCAGTATGTCAGTCGATCCCCCGGTTCATCTGCCTCTTCAGGAGGACCTTCTGTCGCAGCAGCAGGGAACGGTCCTCCACCCGAACCTGTCCAGTCTCCATCTCCATGCTTGGAGATTGAGCGGCGACAGTTGAGGCCATTTGACTTGCCTCCTGAAGTCTGTAACATCATTCTGGCAGCCAGGCGTCCCTCCACAAAGTCGGTATACGCCTGCAGGTGGAATAGATTTGTGGCATGGTGCACAGCAAAGGCTGTGGATCCCCTTAATGCCCCCCTTTCTGAGGTTCTCCTCTTTCTTCTCTCTCTTGCCCAGCAGGGCTCTGCTCTGGGCACTGTCAAGGGCTATCTCTCAGCTCTTTCAGCCTTTCTGAGGCTGCCTGATCAACCTTCTTTGTTCAAGTCCCCTATCGTTAATCGATTCCTGAAGGGCATCACTCATACGTTCCCTCCTGTTCCCTTCGTGATGCCTCAGTGGGACTTGAACCTGGTTCTTACGTTTCTGATGTGCGCTCCCTTTGAGCCACTTCACAACTGCCCACGGGGTTGGTATTGCTGGGGTATTTATTCTACGGTAAGGAATCTATCACTAACGTGTCTCTTTCAGATGCACAAGTTACTACTTGTGTAACGATATATCTGTAAGAGACATTAGTTAGTGATAGATTCCTTACAGACCCACCCATCCTCCCCGTTCTGCGAACCGATATCTAGGGTTAAGGTCATCCCCTTTCAGGGCCCTAGTTTCATGGCACCAGTGTTGGTTTTTGGCATGGCTCTGCGCTTCTGGCGCGGAAAAGCTGTGCCTAAGAACTGACGTCAGCACGCGGAGGTGGCGTCTAAGTACTCCGACGATGTCATCACGGCGCCGACGACGGACGCGGAGCCGCAGACGACGCTTACCGACGCGCAAGGGTACTGCTACGCAAAAGTTTCCGGATCCAGTCTGACGCCTGGGGATATTCTAAGGTAAGGAATCTATCACTAACTAATGTCTCTTACAGATATATCGTTACACAAGTAGTAACTTGTGCTGCAGCTGCTTCTGTGGTCCCAGTGGTAATTCCTCATTCTTAGACCTCTAGGCAGTGCTGTTAGCTGCCTCACTGGTCCCATCTGTAATTCCTCATTCTAAGTCCCCTAGGCAGTACTGCTAGCTGCTAATCTGGTCTCATCTGTAATTTCTTATTTTAATTCCTCTTGGCATTGCTGCAGCTGTGTCTCTGGTCACAGTGTTGATTCCTCATTCTTAGTTATCTAGGCAGTGCTGCTTCTCTGGTCACGTCGGTAATTTCTCATTCTAAGTCCCCTAGGCAGTGCTTCAGCTCTGTCTCTGGTCAAAGTGGTAATTCCTCATTCTTAGTTCTTTAGGCTACTGGCTGTCTCTGGTCCCAGTTGTAATTTCTCATTCATAGTTCTCTAGACAGTGCTGCTAGCTGGTTTTCTGGTCCCAGTGAGACTTCCAAGACTTCCTCATTCTTAGTCCTCTAAACAGGCTGATGCTGCCGCCTCTCTGGTCTCAGTTGTAATTCCTCATTCTTAGTCCTCCAGGCAGTGCTGCTAGCTGCCTCTCTGGTCCCGTCGGTATTTACTCATTTTAAGCATCTAGGCAGTGCTGCTAACTGCTTCTCTGGTCCTGTCGGTAATTCCTCATTCTAAATCCTCTAGGTAGTGCTGCTAGCTGCGTCTCTGGTCCATGTAATAATTCCTCAAACAAAGTCCTCTAGACAGTGCTGCTAGCTTCTACTCTGGTCTCGTCAGTAATTCCTCATTCTAAGTCTTCCAGTCATTGCTGCTAGCTGCTACTCTAGCCTCGCTGGTAATTCTACATTCTAAGACTTCCAGTCGTTGCTGCTAGCTGCTACTCTGGTCCCGTCTGTAATTCTACATTCTGTCTTGTAGATCACGCTGCTTCTCTGGTCTCATTGGTAATTCCTCATTCTCAGTCCTCAAGGCAATACTGCTAGTTGCTTCTCTGGTCCTGTCAGTAATTCCCCATTTTAAGTCCTCTAGGCAGTACTGCAGCTGTCTCTCGGTTCCCAGTGGTAATTCCTCATTCTTAGTCCTCTAGACTCCTCTAGTAAAAGCAATACAATTTACAACGCCAATAGCGCTAACTTTCAAAAATGCGAGCGTGATTGCATTGCAAATTCTTGCTTTTTGTGTTGCCTCAACCCTGATGAGTGACTGTTCACATAAAACACTGCGTAAGTAGAGCAAGTTTTCAAATTCATGTGTGAGGATTCAGTCATTCTCATACATATGTGTGATTGTATAGGACTACTCCAGCTGCTATGATAGGAACAGAAATCTGAATAAATGTCTTTTGTACAGCGGAGTGCCTGGATGCCCAACACTATCCGGTTGCTAGTACTCAGTATCCTTTAATTTCCTTATCAGCGCTCTGTTTTTGTTTGTTTTTTGCAAATGAGGAAGACTGGTCATACATAGATTGCTATTTTTCTACTATGAATGTTTTTTATTCATTTTGATTTATTCTTACTTTTACCTCCATATATATATTTGGTGAATTGATTGGTAGCAACTGTATCAGAATTTTTCTTGAATGTGTGTGCCAAGTTCCTCATTTTTTCTGGATTTCTGTGCTACAGAAAGACTGCACAAATGAAAAGTAATATATTTGGTCTTACTTTTGAAATAGTTGGGCTTTCAATGTGTTCAACATATCCGTTGTTCAAAACTGCTAATTTGTTCAACTGAGTACCCCATTCTTTTGTCCATGATACCACATCTGAGCTCTGTCTTTTTTGTTTTCCACTAGACCTCGTGAATTGTTCCTGATTTCTAACAGTTCCTAAGTGGGGCAGGTGCAGATGAGAAATTTGTTTTCATCTTAATTCTTCCGTGTGGTCAATATTTATTTCCTTACGTCATCTTGTGAACGCCAGTTCTCAAGGGTTTCTTACATTTTTTTACTACCAAATTCAAGGTGTTTCACTTCTATAATGTATGTTCTGCTGAAATCTTGGGACTTTGTGGCTATGTACCGTAGTATTTGTGTGATATATATATTTATTTATTTCTTGCCCTTACTGTTTTCTGCTCCTGTCTTTCTAACTCTATTTTGAAGCAGTGTTACCCATAGGGAATCTTGGTGGTTCCTTCCCTCTGGCAGTGCCACTTGCAAAGCAATGGGTTTTTCCTATGGGCAACACAGACTCCGCATTTGATAAATGAGCTAGTTCTCATCACATATTTACCTATTAATGGGAACACCCCCTTCCATTTACCTAAATAGAAAAGCAGATGAGAACAACCCACTTGCCCCAGCCATACCCTCACACTTGAAACTTTTTTTGCCAAGCAAAAAAAGTTAGCTTAGAACTTACTGGCTAACTGTTCCAGAAAGTTGCCATTATACTTTGTTAACAATAAACAAAATAGTTCTTCAAAAGATCTAATTGATCATACATTTTCCGTCTGCAGTGGGTGTGATTAAAAATAACATTTTCTTGCTATGAAAATTATCTCAAATAAAGGTAAAACAGGAACCTGCTCAGTATTCACAAAGATCCAAACAATGGGACCTTTGCTAAGCTTGGTGGTTGAAATAAAGTCTTTTCATATCCCTAATGCTACTCCCCACAGCTCACTGACTTACTCTACATCCATAGATGAAGACTGTAAAAGAGCAACTCTTCAATGTAGCATTAACAGAAGAACATTGTTTAATGGATGTAAAGATGTCAAGAGATATAAAAACGATCACACACACAATCCTCTTTACAGGGTGATTGGGGAGAGTGCCCAAAGACTGTGATATGTGTGGGTGGTGGTGGTTATGTTCCTGAATCATCTTTTTCTAGAGGCATTTCAGAGTCTCCCAGAAGTATCCTTTTGCTTGGTGAATGGCAAGCTCAAGATTTACTTTTTCAGAGTTGTCAAGGAGCGAGGTAACGACTCAAATTACAGTGCAGTAAAATGATAAAGAACTTCAAAGTCAAACCAGAATTTAAAAAAAAGTAAAAATGGTTTAGAAAAAGACAAACATTTTGCGAAAAGTAGCAATCAATTTGTGAAAATATTCCCAAATAAATGTAACAGTCCCATGATGGAAGTCAGTGTAGTCCATGTTCTGAATTATTACAAATCTTAATCTTTAGAATTAAGATTCTGTAATAAGCCAGATGTCAGTCCAGCATGCTTAGGTTGTGCCGGCACTTGACAGGAGTCTGCAGTGAATAAGTAAAACTTGAGAGTAAAGGTTTTGGGTGGGCGAAGTGTTATGTCTTGAATAACACGGTCAGGAGTCCAAAAACCTTATTGAATAGTTTATTTGACTAAATATACGGACATCACACGCTGATCCCTGTTGACTGCTCCAGATCCCGCAGTAACTGTCAAGTACTCAACTGAATCCCAGGGATAAACATTTCATAGTAGAATGCAACTCGAAGGTGCTTCTTGGTAGCTAATCACATTGGTGTCTTCTCAGAGTCTGTTCTCCTGATTGTCTTGTGCTTGCACAAGCCTAGTGATTGTTCTTGATGTAGTGAAGACTAACAAGACTCCAAACACTTAGTTCACAGTTGAGAGCGCTTGAGCGGACAGTCTTCAGAGATGTTGATTTGTGAAAAAAAATTTTTTTTTAAAGAAGCCTGACAATGCATTTATTCAGTGCAAGAGGATCTGGTCTATCATTGACCACTGACTCCAAGCACCCGCCACTTAGGATATGGAAGACCAAGAAAACAACTTGACTTGAAAGCCAGATGGCATAACTAGCGCTTTGTGTTCTAGTATCTTGTCTGCAGTCTAGCACAGACTTGGGATAAATGAGAACACCATGTCTCATTTTCATTGTAAGAGAATGGGGAGATTGTGCCAATAAATAGTCAAAAGCTTTAAAACCTGCTGCTGCAAAGCAGCAGCCTGAAGTGAATCAAGCATTACAGTTCCCTATGTTAAGCTCTATCTTTACTATATTGTGACACCCTAGTCTGAGTGATGGTCTCAAGGAGGCTCATATTTTCTTAGGTAAAAAAAGTATGTGATTGAGAGACTAACCTCTGCAGGTCTTTCTTCACTCCAACCCCTTTCCTCGAGGGTAGAGCCACTGGCTATTCAGTAGGTTACTTGATGCAAGTAGGATTGATACTGTAAATCTGAGAATGTGAAGTTCACCCTAAGTTCATTAACAGAGTAATAAATAGCCCACCCGAAACAGGACAGAATGAAAGATTTCACAGGAAGCCCATTAACACACGGATAGATCTTTGCACTTGGAAACAAAGTTAGTTTTATTGTCTAGCAATTATAAAATGTTAAAACAAGGTTTTGCCAATTTCAGAAATAGTGTAGTCAAACATTCTGTGCACCTTTCATTTTTCATTTAAATTGGTCATACCACAGGGAAATCATAAGCATTCTAATATTCAGTTAACAAGCGTTTTAGTAGCCTCTAGGCACTTGATTTTCTTTGTCTTTCTCTCGACAACTTCTTGGGAGCTCTCTCGATTAGCTCTGGAACACACCAGCGGTGTCGTTAGGGAGCATTTTGGCGTTGTGGTTGATATCAGAATGAGTCACATAAACTAAGTAGACCCCCAACAGAAAATGTTTCTAAAAGCAGACCTCTAGACCCCACTGTTAGATAGAGAATAATGCACAGCAGACAAGAGTAGAAGAGAATCTGAAAGAGACACGTTAGTGATAGATTCCTTACCTTAGAATATCCCCAGGCGTCAGACTGGATCCGGAAACTTTTGAGTAGCAATACCCCTGCGCGCTGGTAGGCGTCGTCTGCGGCTCCGCGTCCGTCGTCGGCGTCGTGAGCGCCGGGATGACGTCGTCGGAGTACTTAGACGGCGCCCATGCGCGCTGACGTCAGTTCTTCTTTTTTCCGCGCCAGCTAGCGCAGATCCGGAAGAAGCTCTACCCCCAGTCACTTTTTGACTGAAAAGTTTTTGATCCTTTTTGATCTCTTTTAGTCGACTGTCTCGACTATCGGTGCCAGGGATGCCCGGGTTCAAGCCTTGTACGAAGTGCGGCCGACTCATGTCGGTCACGGACCCCCATCGCCGGTGCCTGAAGTGCTTAGGCCTCGACCACGACGATCGAACCTGCGTCGACTGCCGAGCCCTGACGTCGAAGGCTAGGCGGGAGCGGTCCCGCAAGCGTCTCGAGCTGAGGCACGCGGCCCCGCGCCGCTCCAGGTCCCGGTCCCGGTCCCACGGGAGGTCGAGGGACAGGTCGCAAGGTCGGAGTCATCGACGTTCCGGAAGTGGACACCGATCGTCTGGTTCCAAGTCCTCAGGTAAGAGGCATGAGAGGTCGGAACGACACCATCGGTCCTCCGACCCGCCCCGACGCTCGCTCGATGCGGCCGGGGACTCGGGCGACACCGCCCACGCGGCTCCGCGGGAGTCGCAAGCGTCGCCGCCTGCCCCACACCTTCGGGTCCCTGGGCACAGCGCGTCGCAGGAGGAGGTCGAGAGGTACCTCATGGCCATGAGGGCCCTCCCTCCTCAGTCGGTTCCCGTGGCGCCTTCGGGCCGATCGGCTCCGTCTGGAGGTCCTTCCGGGTCGGGCGCTTCGGCCCCGACGACGTCGGGTACTTCGGGCCCGGCCCCGCTGGCGACTTCGGTCCCGGCGCCGCGCGACCTCGCTGGATCCGGCTCCGGATCTGGGACCTCGCCGGTCGACCTTACGACCTCGCCGGCGCCGTCCCTTCAGGTGTCGTCCCCGGCAGCCGATGTGGTTGCCGACCCCAATGCTTCCTACGGTCCTACTCAGGAGTCGGAGGGGCGCCGCTGGGCGCCGATTCCGTCGGCCTTTGGAGACTTCTATCTCCACGAGGAGGCCCTGGCTGTTAATCCTGGTCTCCAGGAGCCAGGTGACGAGGAGCAATGGGAGGGGTCCGAGGACCCTCTGGCACGTGATTGCCAGTCGCATCAGGACTGGACATATGAGCTTGGGGAGGCCAGTGGTATTGACACCTCGCCAGACACTGGATTTACGTCGCCCCCGACTGTGGCTTCGGAGGCGGGTTCTGCTTACAGCGTAGTGTTGACGAAGGCAGCTAAGGCCTTAAACCTTCAGCTCCCCGTCGCGGCCGTGAGGACTAATCTCCTCACTGAGGTCCTCAAACAGCAGTCCGGCTCCGCGGAGCCCCTCCTGCCGTTCAATGAGGCCTTGTGTGACGTTCTGTTGGGCACTTGGTCCAAGCCCGCCACAGGCCCCCCTGTGGACAGGAACGTGGCCAGACGCTACCGCCCGGCACCGGGCGACCCTTGCTTTTTGTCCACCCATCCCACCCCCGAGAGCCTGGTCATCCAGGCCTCTAACTCCCAAACCGCATTCCCGTCGGCCCCGCCCGACAGGGAATCCAAGAGATATGAGCAGTTCGGGAAGAAGGTCTTCTCGTCTGTGAGCCTAGGGCTACGGTCTGTGAACACCAACTGTCTCTTGGGCCGCTACACCCACACTCTGTGGGACACGGTTGCGGAGGTGCTGCCACAATGCCCTGAGGAGGTCAGGGCTAAACTCAGCCAAACCCTTGCGGACGGCCGAGATGCGGCACGCTTCTCTATCCGGTGTGGGCTGGATACCACAGACTCACTGGGCAGGGCGATGGCAACGACGGTGGCGGTTCGACGCCACGCCTGGTTGAGGTCTGCCAACTTCTCGGCCGATGTCCAGGCCACCCTTCTGGACATGCCGTTTGATGGCCGTCGCCTCTTCGGCGACAAGGCAGACCATGCGCTGGAACGTTTCAAGGACTCCAGGGCCACGGCCAAGTCCTTGGGCCTTTATTTATTTATTTATTTATTTATGTTCTTATAGAGCGCCTGACTAAACTCCCGGAGGGGTATCTCCGCGCTTTTGCTGATGAAGAGTAAACACTTTATGCTGATCTGGATTTAAAGTGATTAAATGAGCTTAGATTGGTATTTTAACTATTTATGAAAAGGTGAGTTTTTAAAGTTTTGCGGAAGGTCAAATGATGAGTAATCTGTTTTAATGACTGGGGTAGGGAGTTCCAGAGAGCTGGTCCAGTGTAGGCTAGGGCACGGCCTCCCTGCCTAGATTTTTTAATTCTGGGAACCTGCAGTAACTGGAGGTTGCTGGAGCATAAGGAACGCCCTGGAGTGTAGGGCGAGAAGATTTTTGTAAGATACTTTGGACCAATACCTAACAGGCATTTGTGGATAACACATAAGATTTTAAACTTAGTGCGCTGCCGAACTGGGAGCCAGTGTAATTTGGCCAGTAGAGGGCGGGAGGGAGTCCTAGATGGAACATTTAGAACTAACCTTGCCGCAGTGTTCTGGACTATTTGCAGTTTGTTGAGCTGTTCTTCGTTAGTAGATTGAAGAAGGCCATTGCAATAGTCCAGTCTGCTAGTGACTAATGCCTGGACCAAGGTCTTCCTATGTCTGTCGGGTAGATATGGGAACACCCTTCTTAGCAGCCCAATAGTCCTAAAACAAGTACCGGCAACCTGGTTTACATGATCTTTAAATGTAAGGGTTTGATCTAATAGCACTCCCAGGTTCTTCACAGTCTGTTTGGGATTAGGAACAGGTCCAAGTTCCAGGGGCCACCATTCAGGGGACCACAGTGTCACTGCTTCCCCAAATAACAGAACTTCCGTTTTACCTACGTTGCACTGTAGGCAATTTTCGGCCATCCACTCTGACACTGCCCTCATTCCGTCTGCAAAAGATTTTATTAGAGCAGGTGTGAAGGTTTTAAAAGGGAACAGAAGTTGGGTGTCATCGGCATAGGATACCGGGGTGAACCTTACGGCCCCACGCCAGCAATCGGGTGCCTTTCGCTCCTTTCGTGGCCACGGAAGGGGCGCCCCACCACGGACCGTCAGCCACGCGCCGCAGAATGTTCAGCAACGCGGTGGCGGCCGTGGGAACCGCCGTGGCGGTGGTCGGGGCCAGCGGCGAGGCCAGTCCACACCTCCCTCAGCAGCCCCCGCCTCAAAACCTTCCTAGTCCGAGTTTTCAGGCCCATGTGACGCCTGTGGGAGGCAGGGTTCGCCATCACCTCTCCCACTGGCATTCAGTCACTTCGGACAGGTGGGTGCTGCAAATTGTCCGAAGGGGTTTCTCCCTCCCCTTCGAGTCTTCCCCTCCATCCATGCCACCTCAATACCACCGTGTGTCGGGGGATCACTTGCAACTTCTGCAAGAGGAGGTTTCGGCCCTCTTGGCCAAGAGGGCCATTGAGCGCGTTCCTGGGCCAGAAGTAGGACGTGGTTGTTACTCCCACTACTTTCTGGTACCCATGAAGGGCAAAGGGGGCCTACGCCCTATCTTGGATCTGCGGAACGTCAACGGCTTCCTCCGGACGGAGAAGTTCAAGATGCTCACTTTGGCTCAGGTCCTGGCTGCCCTGGACCCGGGAGACTGGATGGTAGCGTTGGACATGCAGGACGCCTATTTCCACATCCCCGTCCTGCCGGCCCACCGGCGTTACCTACGGTTCATGGTAGGCCAAGAGCACTTTCAGTTTACCGCGCTCCCCTTCGGCCTTGCCAGCGCCCCACGGGTGTTCACGAAGGTGATGGCGGTGGTCGCAACCCATCTGCGCAGGCAGGGGATATCAGTCTTCCCCTACCTCGACGACTGGTTGTTGAAGGCGGGCTCGCCCCAGTCAGTCGTCAGCCACCTCCAGACTACGGCCGACCTCCTGCACTTGCTGGGGTTCTCCATCAATGTGCCGAAGTCACACCTGTGTCCCTCTCAAAAGCTCCTCTTCATCGGAGCGGTTCTCGACTCGGCGCAGTTTCGGGTTTACCCACCCGAACAGCGGGTTCGGGATATTCAGGCTCTGATTCCTGTCTTCAGGCCGTTATCCCGGGTCTCGGTCAGGTTGACGCTGCGGCTTCTGGGGCTGATGGCCTCCTGCATCCTTCTGGTGCGTCACGCCAGGTGGCGGATGCGGGCTCTGCAGTGGGACCTGAAGTTTCAGTGGGCCCAGCATCAGGGCAACCTGTCCGATCATGTCCTGATCTCAGAGGGCACTGCGAAGCAACTGCAGTGGTGGCTCACGGACCGCGACTGGGTCAGTGGCAGACCCCTCTCCCTACCCCAGCCGGAGCACGTAGTTGTGACGGACGCGTCCCTCCAGGGCTGGGGAGGCCACATGGGAGAGGCGGAGATCAGAGGCCTCTGGTCTCCGGCGGAGTCCCGGCTCCACATCAACCTTCTGGAGCTGCGGGCGATTCGTCTTGCACTGAAGGCATTCCTCCCCTCTGTCAAGGGGAGCGTAGTGCAAGTGTTCACCGACAACACCACCGCCATGTGGTACTGCAACAAACAGGGCGGTGTGGGGTCGTGGACCCTCTGCCAGGAGGCTCTGCGCCTCTGGCAGTGGCTGGAACAGCAGGGCGTGACCCTGGTGGTTCAACACCTGGCAGGCTCTCTGAATGCCAGGGCGGACGAACTCAGCCGCCGGTGCATGATGGATCACGAATGGCGTCTGAACTCGGACGTGGCGCAAGGTCTCTTTCGACAGTGGGGAGAGCCTTGGTTAGATCTATTCGCCACAGAAGAGAACGCGCAATGTCAGCAGTTCTGCGCGTTGGAGTTTCCAAGGCGGCACTCGCTCGGAGACGCTTTTCGTCGCGAGTGGAGCTGCGGTCTGTTGTACGCCTTTCCGCCTATACCACTTCTGCCCAGAGTGCTGAAGAAGATCAGGCGCGACCGGGCCCAGGTCGTCCTTGTGGCTCCGGACTGGGCACGAAGATACTGGTATCCCGAGCTTCTCAGCATGTCAGTCGATCCCCCGATTCGTCTGCCTCTTCGGGAGGACCTTCTGTCGCAGCAGCAGGGGACGGTCCTGCACCCGAACCTGTCCAGTCTCCACCTACAAGCTTGGAGATTGAGCGGCGGCAGTTGAGGCCATTTGACTTGCCTCCCGAAGTCTGTGATATCATTCTGGCAGCCAGGCGTCCCTCCACAAAGTCGGTATACGCCTGCCGGTGGAACAGATTTGTGGCATGGTGCACAGCAAAGGCTGTGGATCCTCTCTCTGCACCCCTTTCGGAAGTGCTGCTCTTTCTTCTTTCCCTTGCCCAGCAGGGCTCTGCTCTGGGCACTCTTAAAGGGTACCTTTCTGCTCTATCAGCCTTCTTGAGGCTACCCGATCAGCCTTCTTTATTCAAGTCCCCTATTGTGAGTAGATTTCTGAAGGGCATCACGCACATGTTCCCTCCCGTTCCCTTCGTGATGCCCCAGTGGGACTTGAATCTGGTTCTCACCTATCTGATGTGTGCTCCCTTTGAGCCGCTTCATAACTGCCCTCTTCGTCTCCTTACTCTAAAGACGGCCTTCCTGGTTGCCATCACCTCTGCCAGGAGGGTGAGTGAGCTCCAGGCTCTTTCTTCTTCTCCACCTTTCCTGTCTGTTCATCCTGATAAGGTGGTGTTACGTACACGACCTTCCTTTCTGCCCAAGGTTGTCACGGCCTTCCACATCGGGCAGTCCATCACTTTGCCCACCTTCTTTCCGCCTCCGCATCCCTCGAAAGAGGAAGAGAGGCTCCACCGTCTGGATCCAAAACGTGCGCTCTCCTACTACCTAGATCGCACACGCCAATTCCGGGTGGATGACCAACTCTTCGTTGGTTACGTGGGCGCGAAGAAGGGAAAGGCTGTGCACAAGAGGACCATCTCTAGGTGGATCATCTTGTGTATTCAAGCATGTTACTCCATGGCGAGGAAGGAGCCCCCGGCTGGATTGCGGGCTCACTCCACTCGGGCCACGGCAACGACAACTGCCCTGGGCCGCGGTGTCCCCCTGCAGGACATCTGTCAGGCAGCCACGTGGGCCTCGCTGCACACGTTCGCGAGACACTACTGCCTGGACAGTCAAGTCCGGAGGGATGGCTTCTTTGGCCGTTCCGTCCTCCAGGACTTTCTGGTGTGATATTGGTTCGCAGACCCACCACCGGGGTTGGTATTGCTGGGGTATCTATTCTAAGGTAAGGAATCTATCACTAACGTGTCTCTTTCAGATGCACAAGTTACTACTTGTGTAACGATATATCTGTAAGAGACATTAGTTAGTGATAGATTCCTTACCGACCCACCCATCCTCCCCGTTCTGCGAACCGATATCTAGGGTTAAGGTCATCCCCTTTCAGGGCCCTAGTTTCATGGCACCAGTGTTAGTTCTATCATGGCTCTGCGTATCTGGCGCGGAAAAGCTGTGTTATCAGAACTGACGTCAGCGCGCATGGGCGCCGTCTAAGTACTCCGACGACGTCATCCCGGCGCTCACGACGCCGACGACGGACGCGGAGCCGCAGACGACGCCTACCAGCGCGCAGGGGTATTGCTACGCAAAAGTTTCCGGATCCAGTCTGACGCCTGGGGATATTCTAAGGTAAGGAATCTATCACTAACTAATGTCTCTTACAGATATATCGTTACACAAGTAGTAACTTGTGCTTCAAGCTCCAAAATCATTCTTGCATGTAACTGGCTTCTTCCGGTTGAAGCACAACTCTATGGCTTAGAATGCACAGGAGGGAGAAGTTATTTTTCCACTCAAAGTGTTTTTAAGTTACACAAGCCTAGCCGATAATGTGTGCACAAATGCAAGAAAAACAATTAAATAGGTGCATTTTTAACTAAATGGATATCTCCCATGTATTGACCAGAAACCATTACTGATTACCTAGTCACTCTGTTTACCAGTGTGTGTCCTTTAGGAGTGGAAGACTGTGTTGGCTTTCAAAAGCTTGTGAATTCAGGGGCAAAGTATGAAGTTACAGCAAAAGTGTTTCAGTTCTGACTGGAACAAATGTGTTCCTTACAGATAGCATTTTTGAAAACTTTTATTAAGAGGCAGGATTAAACCATTAATAAATATGAAAAGGACCTGTTGATTTCCACATCATTTTAGATATCAAGTGCAAAGTAGTAAGTGATTAATACGTTTTTAAATTATTGCTTAAGTTGAAGGTAAGGCACTTTAGCCCTCATTCTGAGATCAGCAGGTAAACGGAGGAGATGATGTTGGGTCTGGAGCTACAATTTCAAGCCAATATCTCCACAGCACTTACTGGCCATCGTAAGCCACTGGCCACGGAATGGGCTAATAGCATGTCATACCTGTTATCATGAAGTTCATTAATGCATGCAATTCATGAACCCAGACTGTTTGCTTTCATCAGGAGAACAATATTCATGAAAACTCGTTTAATTTTTTTTTTGCTGTACATATATGCACCTTGTAAAACTGAGAATCGTGTAGGGTGGTATCTCCCCAAGGTATACCACTTTGCGTGACCCTTGACGAGGGCCCGAGCGTGGCAAGACCATGAATTTTGACATTTTTTGGGACATAGAAGGATCATTTGGAATGACAGTTAACTTACTGAGCACAGACACCAGGTTTTGTTTCGGATTGCTTTCTTCTTTCCTTGACTAGTACTGCATATACATTCATTTGAAAGACAACAGATGAAGGAGTATTGTTGAGTACCTTAGGTGTTAACAATGAAGAATGAATTCTTATATTGAGGGTTACTCCTTATTCATTGCTCTCTCAAGAGCAGTTAATCTTAAGATAGGGTCTGTGGGCCATTTGGCACCTAGTACAGTGCATCTGTTTTATGATCTCAGAGGTTTATTCCTGTATTGGGTGAGCCCCAGTATCCATCAAAGCTTGAAGACAGGTTGCACATAACCAAGGACATGTTTTTGAAATTTATGTATTACAGCATTGTATTTTCACAGTTTATACTTGTGATATCCTGCCAGACAATGTATCAAAGTTACTTTGATGGGTTTAATCCCATTTTATGATCCTTTTAAGTGTAGAACAATTGTCCGTAATTAGGTAAAGGTGATCTGTTTAGTGTTCTAATCCATATAGTGTGTTGCAAAGGCATTTTAAGTAATAGAGTTTACAACTGCCTCCCTTATTGCATACCAGTAATATGCACAATAAAGTGAATGGTGTCCATGTGGCTAACATCCGGACACGCTTTGTGATTAATCATTTTAACCTAGAGCCCAGAAATACTTTTTAGAGTTACATGAGTTGTACACATGTTAGTACCAGACCATTTGTTGATGTATAGATTTTCACTGTCAAAGCACCTTATGGTGCAATATCGGAGCTGGCATGTTCTAGTCATTTATTTTCGTAACCTGACGTGTCAATTTAAATATTTTGAGACTCATGAGAGGAATTCATTATTCTGGTTTACTTCTGCCAAAAATGTTTTTCCTCTGTGATGGCTTCGGCGCAGAGAGCTACATCTGTACAGCAGAACTGTTTGTCTGGAGAATAGAATTCTGTAATGTACTAGCATTCCAAATAATCATTAATTTATCTATCTGTCTTTTTCTCCAGGATAAATCATTATCAGCAAAGGCTTCAGTCCCTTTACTTCAAAAAGAAGTTTGCTGAACGGGTCGCAGAAGTCAAGCCCAAAGTTGAAGGTAAAGTTCACTTTTGTTTATTACTTGTGTTCTTTGGATATGAGCTGAAGGTGAGCAGATGTTTGGTCAGCTGGTGTGATGCATCATACCTTGCTGTAGAGCATCAGGGGGACAGTATGCTACCCCGTGGTGGCTTGGATTGTGATAGAAGCAGTTTTTGCAGCACCTGGTGTGACCTTATCTATTTATTTTAAAAGTTATTTATTGTGCTATTGCACTATACAAATATTAAGGCACTTTACAAGCAAGGGCATACTGGGGAGGTAAGGTAAGGGAAGGGAAGAAAGGGGTAACAAGCAACAACATGAGGAAGCATTGAACGTCAATATTTACCACCAAGCGCATACAGAGCTTGTATTTATGCCCAGTTCTGAATATAAGTATCTGTTATATGAGTTCCTGGATCAAAGTAGTGATCAGCTCTTGCAAAAGAGCGAGTTAGTCTGAATCACGACCTAAAGCACTGAGGACATCACCTGATTTTGAGCTTCAAAGTAGGTCCGGAAAAGGTAGGTCTTCAGGCTTCCTTGCAGCAACAGAATGTTCCGTCCTGTTCTCAGGTGAAAAGGCAGTGGCTTCCAGGAACTAACATTAGTTCCTAAAAAAAAAAAGGAGGATATGAATTTTGGTGTTTCTAGGATGAGAACTCCTTATTTCTGGATAGTCCTGAGATGGATAGGAGGTCTGCTAGTTAACCAGGTGCACCTTGGTGTAGGGTATTGTAGATGAAACAGCATATTTTTTACTTAATTCTTACCTATAGTGGAAGTCCATGAGGTGCCCTCATGATGGAAAAGATTTAGTCTACCTTGTTTTTAATCCATAGTGAGGGTGCACTGTGGAGTGGAAAACAGCTTTTAGAGGGAATGGCTGGATGTCAGTATGCAAGGTAGTAAGGCATTACCGTAGTCTCTTCTGGATATTGTGAGGGGATGGCCTACATTTCTTAGTTGCTCATAGGGAAGTAGGTATTTAATTTTCTTAAGCTGATAGAGATGGAATTGGAAGATTGCAGTCATAGTGAGTGAGGTGTCCACTGTGAATCCTAGCTATTTGACCGTTGAATTGGGTGTTTGGGGGGGGGGTGAACTTGCTTCCGGTATCAAAGAGGGTGGACTTTATTGTTAGATTTGTGGGATAGCAGCAAAAAACGTCTTTCGGTGTTCAATTCAACGTAATATGCATTCATCCAGTTCTATATTGTCCTTAAACCGCCTTGTAGAGTGTGGATAATGTTTATCGATGACGGGATCTGTGAGAGCCTGTAGCCCTGAGACACATTGCAGACTACCTTCCCTGGTTGAGATGTGTTGGTTCACAGTTTTATTAACTGTGATCTATCTTTCAGGAATGATTTGAACCAGTTTAGCACTGTCTTTCTTAATCCTATTTTATGTTCTATGATCTTCCCTAGTAGATCATGGGCTACTGTGTCAGGATCACTGTGACCATGGCTACATAGTGGAGCAGGACTTACGATGGCTCAAGCTTTCACCAAGACATTCTTGATTGTGCTCTAGTGCAGAGATTTATAACCAAATTACAACTTTGTGTTGTAAATCCGGATAAAGTAGGTCTCTAGGTTGTTGCCATTGGCTCCAGTGACATTGTGGCTATCCTGAGTGTATTGTGGTTTCAGCATTGTTCAAGTAATTTTTAGACAAACAGTGATGATGAGTCTTAAAGCCCCACAACCCTGGCAAAATTCTAAGTTGTTTCTTTTTGTTGCCTCATTTTATGGTGTCACAGCTTCCTAGAGGTAGGGTGATTCCGTAATCCGCAACACCATTGTTAATTTGGCAGTTGTCCAAGTGGTTAGTAACCCCTTGTAAACCTTTTTGTCAGCGTTCAATATAGCCCCATTTTAATCCTCAAGCATTTTACATGCATGACTCTTTGGCAGATGTAAAGACCGGAGGTTTTTGTTTAATTCCATATCACATACATGATCCTGAAAGCAATAGTTGTTACTCCAGTATTGGAACTTTCATAGATTCCCATGCTCAAATCATTCCCCGTCATCAAGATGGGAGTCCCCGGTATACATAAAACAGCAATAGAAACCATTACAAAAGAAGAAAACAGGCCTAGGCTCATTCGAGTTTTGTAACATATCCACCTCTTTTTGTAAAAGAGACCAAATAAAATAAACAACTAATCGGATTAGCCTCACCCTATAGAACTTTCCTGAGAGAACCTCAGAGCCTCAGATTTTCTACTGCACGTTGTGCAAGGGATTCTCCACTGAGCTCTGCTCAGTTCAGAAGCTCAAGTCAAGGAAGTAACCAGTCTCCAGTGACCGTGATGCAGCATCTTCTGATACATCTTTCAGAAGGTCTGTAAAAAGGGGTAGGTCTTCACCTTCACCTTCTGAAGACCGTCCCAGTCAGGCCTTGAAAGACCTCTCATAGGTCTGAAAGGCATAGTCCTGGCGATTCTCCTCACTGAGGTGTAAAGGAGAGGGACGAACTGTCAGCAGGAGTAATATCTAAGAGGAAATCTAGCTCTGTTCCTCCATCTTCTCCTCCTGCGGCTCCAAAAACCTTCAAAAAGCTCTGTTCCTCCATCTTCTCCTCCTGCGGCTCCAAAAACCTTCAAAAAGCCCTCATCTCTCTTTTGAAGGCAAGTCTGGGAAAAAAAGTTCACTCGTCAGTGACGTTGTCAACGATAACGTCCAAGGTTCAGTCTAAGTCTTCTTCACTTCTGGCTCCGTCGACGGGCTTGTTGACGGTTATTTCCTCGTCTCCAGTGTCAAAGCTTCAGGGTTCCACGTCGACGACTGACGCCGGTGGTGACGTCGACGAGGATGACGACAACGATGGCATCTACGACGGTGGCGGCATTGGCTGCTGTGGTGACTGGTCCGTCGACTACGTCCATATCTTCGTCGACGACTCTGTCATAGTCGTCGACGATCCAGTCGATGAAAGAATAAATTACCATTTATATCAGAAAGCGCCAGATTACACCTGAGAACTTCCCCCAGGAGGGTGACTCCTCTACCTCCTGCACTCCTCCTCGAAGAAGAGGGATCTGAAGAGGATGAAGGACCTTATGGCTATTCGGATGGCCCTTCTCAATTGCACGCCAAGTGCCAGGACACAGACGCTGATGGGGAATATGTGGAGGAACAGTAATATGTTCCTCCCTCGGATTATCAGGAGGACTGCCAACAGGAGGTGGTCTCTAGGCCTTCCTGCCTACTAGCGGACTTGCAGTCTATGCTTTTGGAATATAGACTGAGATTCTCAACACAATCTCCGGCTCCAGTTGTGGTGCCAGTTACAACTGTTCCGTCCGCACTGCCTGCTTCCCCTCAATTGCCACCGCCTCAACCACTGCCTGTGGCTCTGGATGCACCACCTATCGTGCCTCTCATTCAGATGACACCTCTAATAAGGACCAGGGCAACGTCACTATACCAGATCCAGACGCAGAGTGGGATGTCTATGTAATTCCTCATCCGGCTTCTCCTTCACCAGCGCCTGTTGATTCTCCCCCTTTAGATATAGGGGGTTTCCATAATTTGATGGATAAGGCCGCCAAGAGATTTGAACTGCCCATGTCCCCGGTGCAGTCTGAATGCTTCCTTTATGACTTCCTGGATCCTTACAAGAAATCAGTTCAGTCTATTCCTATCGTTGGTCACATCAGGGATGAGGGGTTGAAAGTGATGCGGAGTCCAGCCACGGTGATTCCAGTACTGCCTCGCTTGAGAAGAAATATACAGCTTCTGACGATAGCCTGGCCTGCTTGGTCAGCCAGCCTAAACCGAACTCTGTCATCTCTCAGGCTGCCCAAAGAAAGTCCACAAATCCTTCTGCTCCCCTCACGACACCTCCAGATAAAGAGGGCAGATGCCTCGATAACGCCGGCAAGAGGTTTTCCTCCATGTCCTGCCTGTTGGTCAGGGTTGCAAACTCCTTTGCGATCCCCAGATGTGGTGCGACCTGTCCCCCAATCTGGATCAATTGGCGGAAGATGTGAAAATGGAAGCGAAGAAGATTCTTCAAGAGGGAGAGAAAACCTCTTCTGAAGTAATTGACTCTGCAATGGACATTGCAACAACTGTGTTCCGCTCCCATGCGGGCGCTGCTGTCAGTCGTCAACGATTCAGAAAAGGGGGTGGTGATGAACAGAGTGTCTGAATTAAGCAGACCACTCTTACCCAGTCCAAAGATCAGGGCTTGATCCATCACCGTTATTCAGCTCACTGCACCATCCCAGCTCAGAACCTGGCTATATGCAAATCAGTCTGTCCCTGGCCCAGTGCATCATGGGAACAGGGCAGACTAAACTACCAAGCCAATTCTTCACCAGAAAGGAGACAAGTTACCGGGGACCGGTTTCTGGCATTTCAGCCGTCGTCGGCCCAGCTTGCTTGAATCCTGATGGTGCAGTGAGCAAGGGACTCATGTCTGAGTATACCCTGCCACACCTATAGTGGCCAAAAACGATTCAGAAAAGGGGGTGGTGAATCACAGAGTGTCTGAATTAAGCAGACCACTCTTACCCAGTCCAAAGATCAGGGCTTGATCCATCACCGTTATTTAGCTCACTGCACCATCCCAGCTCAGAACCTGGCTATATGCAAATCAGTCTGTCCCTGGCCCAGTGCATCATGGGAACAGGGCACTGAGCTGGGATGGTGCAGTGAGCTAAAAAACGGTGATGGATCAAGCCCTGATCTTTGGACTGGGTAAGAGTGGTCTGCTTAATTCAGACACTCTGTTCATCACCACCCCCTTTTCTGAATCATGCTGTCAGTCGTCAAGGCTGGCTGCGGGCTACATGGTTTCGTCCTGAGATCCAAAACAAAATCTTGGATCCTCCCTTTGATGGGGAGGCGCTCTTTAGGAAACATTGATGATGTGCTCTAGGGCATTAAGAAAGACACCGAAACCGCAGAATCCTTAGGGAAGCTAGCTGCAGAAGAATCCGTCACAGCGTGCACACGCCTTTTCGACAATCTCGGTCTGACTCTCAACACAGAAAAGTCGACTCTGTCCATCCAGAACAGCCCGATTCCTGGAAGCCATTCTGGACACATCCCTCAACAAAGCATGTCCAACCCTGGAGAGGCAAGAAAAGCTGATGGCCACTGCCCGTCTACTATTAAAAAGACAGTCACTTTCAGTTTGCCTCTACAAGTCCCTCTTAGGGTCCATTTCCTCCTGCATTCCTCTAATTCCTCACTGCAGGTTGCGGATGCGCCCTCTCCAGGAGGAGCTGGACTTGCAGTGGCGCCAAGTCTACGGATCCTTCGAAGACCAGATCTTTGTTACCCTGTCCATTACTCGCATCATGGTGGACAAACTAGGAAAATATTTCTCAGGATCTCTCCTTCAAGACCACCCCAGCTCCTCAGATAATAACTACAGAGGGCTGGGGAGCAGTCTTGCAAGACCTTCATGTAAGCGGCCGTTGGCTACCCCAACATCGTCTTCTACATATCAATTTGCTGGAGCTCAGAGCGATTTGCCTGGCCTTGCAGGCTTATCTTATGTGGATACAGCAGTCTGCAGCTCTAGTACGTACAGACAATATGACGGCCATGCATTACATAAGCAAGGAAGGTGGCACCAGATCTCATCTTTTGTCACAAGAAGCCCAGACAATTTGGGAATGGACTATCCAGCAGGGGATATCGCTGAAAGCAGAGCACCTTCCAGGCTTTCACAACAAGAGGGCGGACACGCTGAGGAGACTGAATTCAGTCAGCAACGAATGGGAACTAGACCAGTCCACTCTGGAAGAGGTTTTTCGCCTATGGGGCAGGCTTTCCATAGACCTCTTTGCCACACCAAAGAACAAGAAATGCCCATTTTACGCAAGCAGGCTTCAGCATCCGGGATCATTGGGGAATGCGCTTTCGATGGCCTGGTCAGGAGCATTTGTTTACGCTTTTTCCCCCATTCCCCTGATCCCCAGGCTTCTCAGGAAGCTCAAGGAACCTTGCTAGATGATATTGATAGCTCCTGCGTGGCCCTGCCAATTTTGGTTCACAGAGCTGCATCTCCTCTCCCTGTACCTTCCACTTCTGTTGCAGCCAATTCCTTCGCTGCTGACAATGTCCCAGGTCCAAGTCTGGCACCCGGATCCTCATTCCCTGCAGTTGTCGGCATGGCTCCTGAGCACCAACGGTTTCTTGGTTTTACCCTTTTAGCAGAATGTAGACGTACTTTCTCAGGCACGAGCCCCAAGAACAAATATGACATACGGGTTAAAGTGGAAGCGTTTCTGCATTTGGTGCCAACAAGAGGGTATCAATCCTCTTTCTTCGGAACCGCTTGAAGTTCTTCCTTACATTCTTTTATTTATGAAATCAGGACTGGCTCACTCATCCATCAAAGTTCATCTTGCAGCCATCTCTCGCTTCAAAAGCACATCTTCTGGTCCTTCCTTCTGGTCGGCAAGAATAATTAAACAGTTTCTCAAGGGCCTTTTCAGAGTCTACCCTCCAGTCAAGCCTCCGCCTACTCTTTGGCACCTTAACTTGATTCTCACCCAGCTCATGAAGCATCCCTTTGAACCTATTCACAGGGCGGATTTTAAATGCCTCTCCTGGAAGGTGGCTCTTCTGCTAGCCTTGACTTTGGCTAGGAGATTAGGTGAATTACAGGCTCTCACCATTCAGGAACCTTTTTTCTCCAATTTAAGAAGGGAACAGTGATACTCCGTACCAACCCAAAGTTCATACCGAAAGTGCCTTCAGACTGAGCCGGTCATACTCAAACCTTTCTTCCCTCAACCTACTACTCCGTCAGAAAAAGCACTCCACTCTATTCAGAGGTGCTTTAAAATGTTATCTTCAACGTACTAAAGACTTCAGGAAGTCTCCTCAACTATTTTTGTCTTTTAGCGCCGCTTGTACAAGCGCTATCCAGTATTGTCACAGAGCAGCGGGCAAGCCCCTAGAGGGTCGGGTCCGTGCTCACTCCACGAGGGCAATTTCTTCTTCAACAGCCCTCTTTGCCCCAGTTTCTATCCAGGAGATTTGCAGAGCAGCGACATGGAGCAGTACTCATACATTTACAAAACATTTCTGCCTGGATTCTTCAACACAGAGTGACACAGCAGTGGGCTAGGCAGTCCTGAGGAACCACTTTCATTAAGTGGTGAGCTTTACCTTTCTACCCTCCTTACGTTTTTTCTGCTTATGCACTTTGCACATTTTTTAAATGAATTTGCTTGCCTCTTCCTGTTTTTCTTATGTTTACAAATGTGTTTAATTTCCATTGACTATTGATGTTAATGCTTATAATGGATGAATAAGGAATCAAGATTAAAAAAAATTGCTCATAACTGCTAGCTACTCTGATTCAAGCATGGGAATCTATGAAAGTTCCAATACTGAAGTAAGAAAATAAGTTACTTACCTGTAACTTTGGCTCTTCAGTATTGGAAACATTCATAGTTCCCATGCAACCCACCCTCCTCCCCAGGGAAAGCTCAGCCTTCAGAAGTTTAAGTTATTATTTTACCCTACGGCTACGAAAATCTGAGGCTCTGAGGTTCTCGCAGGAAGGTTCTACAGGGTGAGGCTAATCTGATTGGTGGTTCATTTTATTTGGTCTCTTACAAAAAGAGGTGGATATGTTACAAAACTAGAATGGGCCTAGGCCTGGCTTCTTCTTTTGTAATGGTTTCTATTGCTATTTTATGTATACCGGGGACTCCCATCTCGACTACGGGGAATGATTCAAGCATGGGAATCTATGAAAGTTTCCAATACTGGAGAACCAAAGTTACAGGTAAGTAACTTGTTTTCTTTTTTTGTGTTGTGGGAACATGTTTGAAAATAGGAGACAGAGAATTTTTTGCTTGGCAACCCAGCAGCCTCTCGTTCTTAAAGGCCTAGAAGACGTTACAGCTGACATGCGTCTGCAAAAATATTGTTGGCTACCTCTAGGGATTCCGTCTGAACAAATGGAGAACACTGTTTAAAAACAAATCTGATTATATATTATGTATAGCAAAACTGTTGCCACTCCTGCCATTTTGGTTTAGTCCATCATATTGAACATATAATTCTAAGTAGTACCCAGATTAGTCTCGGGCCCAGTGCCTTGTTTGCTTTAATTTAGTTTCATAGTGCTAAATTGAAACTGATGTTTCATTCCAAAGAACCTGCTGTTTTGCACACAAAACAAATGCATTATAAATGCATTGCATGCAATTAATACATGTCTCATAAAATCCTCATCAAATTAGCCAATTTAAACTCATTTCGGAATCCCAAACATCATATTTTGCATTTTTCTACCCGCCACCACCACCCGCCCTACCCAAGTTTGCTTCAGGTGTGGTTGTCTCTTTTTGCAGGCTAAAGGTTTTGTATGTATGTGGTATTTTGTATACCACAAACCTAGCTGAAAACCGGCAGAGTTGAAGAGGTTCTAGGTTAAGTACCTCTGGACCTGTCCACCTCAATAAACGCATTTGAAGATGTTGCAGACTTGCAAGGGGAGTCAATGGAGTTCCATCAGGATGGGGGTTATGTGATCATACCTCTGCATGCCCTAGATAAAATGTACTGCGGCATGTAGGATGCCCATAATGGGTGTCAGTGTCAGGTCTAAGAGGCTATTGAGTAGGGTGTTACCACCATCTAAATACAAGAGTATGAAGGCTTGAACAGCAGGTTTGAAGTAGCTTTCTGGAAGAATGTTTCACTTAGATCTAGCTTCTCTCACTGTCTGCAGTCACATACACAACATATTGTATCTTGTGTGCTGGAAAGTATATGTATTAATTGGAAGTAAAGAACGAAGTGGCTTGGAGCCTGATATTGTTTGTTATACCTGTTGCCTATCGTGCTGTTACTTTCCAGTTATTTTAATAGAATCCACCATGTGGAATTTTTGTGTCCGAGTTAAATGTGTGTGATGTGACCTCGAAACGCTTCCGGAATTATCATTTTACATTGCCTCACTGTACGGCTATTCATGAGGGCTTCGTAGAACCCTTTACAGCTAGTTTTATTTGCCATTTCCATATAAAACATGTATGACTTCCAGTTCTACAGGTTTTTATCTGGCCATCTGATGACCAGCGCAAGGTCACTGACAAGTTTTACTGTAAGCACAAGGTCATTCGTCGCTCCCTCTAGAAGTTACAAAGTACTTAGTAGAACAAACAGGATAACATTTTCTTTTTATTCTTCTAGTGCAGATTCAGTGTTGTTTTTGAACAGAAAGTGAACTTTGTTCCCTAGTTTAAACTACATGTTTACATAGAAAAAATGTGTCTCTTGGTTGTATGATTTCACTCCCATTAACTAGTTAGAAGTCTTGTAAAATTATATTTTACTGGTATTTGTGTGATTTACTAAAACTCCCTTTTTAAGGTAAAGATTTTAAACAACTGCAGGTGTATTGTCAGTTTTGTTAATATTATAGCTTTAGAAACTCTAGTATTTGCCTGCATAGAGCATTTGTTTCAGCAGATGTTTTATTTTCAACATGCCTTCATGAATTTTAATTGTGTTTGATATATTCCTTTTGTTGTCATACTATAAATCTTTTTTCTTTTTCATATAAAGCAATATGTTCAGCTTCAAAGGAGGTATTGCAGAGTAAAAGCCTTAAGCAGTTGTTGGAGGTTGTTCTGGCATTTGGGAACTACATGAATAAAGGCCAGAGAGGGAATGCTTACGGGTTCAAAATCTCCAGCTTAAACAAGATTGCAGACACCAAATCTAGCATCGACAAGTAAGCACATGTTCTTTTTTTTTCACAAGACCGATATTTGACAGTCCTTGATTTAGCCCCGAGGCTGTGCTGTGTAGAAATAATCTGCTTTAGGATACCGACAACGTTTCAACCCTTTGTCTTCACTGTGGTTTTTCTTTTTTGTTAATTCTAAATCAGGTGGCAAAGCTAGAACTTCTGATACAGTATACAACGATAAAATGCTTTTAGAACACTTAAAAGAATGGTTTATGGTATGTCCAGGTTATCTTTGCCAGTCTCTTATTAAATAAAATCTATATACATCCGGGCTCGTACCACCAATGTGTTGAGTCTCAGCTACATTTGCTTTCACTTGCTAAAATGTGAACTTTGTGATGACTGGCACTAGAACTTCTCCCCTGGTATCCTAGATGTCTTACACACAATCTCATACTGGTAACCTGCTATTCCCAGCCTGTATACCATTTCTCTGTGGTCACTATATGCCACTGAACAATCTATGTTGACAAAGATTACTCGTAGATCCCACTCTGTGTGTGACCAAGTTGAAAGGTGCACTAGGCACATAATATGCAAGACTGCAACAGAACAACAAAAGCACATAAGAGTTTGGAGCACAAAAAGTGATAAAGGATATCAAAAACGGAGGGACAGCCATAACAATTACAGCAAGGATATACAGGGACTTATAAAATGTGGAAAAGCCAAAAGAGATGTGTGGAGCACCCAGTGAAGGCAAGAATACACTTAAAGTAAAATGTAACCCAATTTCTAAGCAGCTATCTGGGTTGTGACTAGCAAGCCAGCAGCAAAATCTTGAATAGATGAGAAAATAAGCTGTTTGTTGTATCCAATTAATTGCTTCTTTGATAAAAAAATAAAATAGTCTGACATTCTAAAGAGGAATAAGTTTACTCATTCAAAAATCCATTTTATGTGCTACTTCTTTCAAATGTAAATTGTAATATATATTTTTACTTCAGAATATTATCGGACAGTCCGCTTTCATTCAGGTTGTTTATAATTTCACTTTCATGAGATATTACTTTCGACTTCGGCGATAAAGTATGTTGACCTTTGTAATCTTTCCCATAAATTTTTTTTTTTACATCTCACATACCTGCACATCTCCTCAAAATGTCACACAAATATTATGCGGTTACTAAAAGCGAACAGTTAAATGCATCCTTGCAGCTTTTATATAATAGATGTCAGTCATGTCAAACTGTACCATATCAGTGGGGACTACAATCGGAAAGGAGGAATTTCCTCTTTACCTTAGGAGAGTGTGTCGACCAGGTTCCTGCAATAACAGAGCTGTCCGGGATTACTGGGCTCCAGTCGTAATTTGAAGTTGTTGACTGCTGATGTCCTAGGGCCACAGTACTACTGGATACCCAGTTACTCTTCTCCAGCACTAGATGCTCTTAGGGTAGCGAGAGCAGGCCAAGGCTTACACCAGAATATGAGCTAGTTTAGACACTAAGAATACAGTTTGCTTCATATTACCAGCTAGTATGTCAGTTTCCAGACCGGCTTCCCTGAAGCACAGGTGCTCCTGACCGCACTTCTCTGTTAGGGAGGTTGGCCAGTACAGCTCTAAAGCTCATGGTTCAAAAACTTGGAGTAAATCTACTAAAACAGACGCTCTGCCTCTACCATCTTGCGGAGAGCCTCTGTAAACTGCTTTAAAGAGCCTCTTTGCTACCATTTATACTTCTTGGCTATATGCTTAGAGTTCGCAAGCCAGCTTTGCAGTCAATGTGTATCTAGAATAAGATAAAGCAGCAAAAGTTAAAAGAAATCCCTAAAGTTTCTCTCACATCTCCATTAAAAAGTTTTATGCTCTGTATTCTAGCATACTTGTACTTAACCTCAACTTTTATATGATGACTGAGAAAATAATCTTAAATGGCATCTACCGTGTGGGGCATTGAAGGATTGGGTTATTTCATCACATGTCACAGGACCCCTGCTTATGGTTAACACCCAAAAACATTATTCATGTAGACCGGTTGCTCTTCTCATTCCCACTATAGTAGAACGCGTGATGATGTAACACTATTGTGACAGGAACATATCTGTATCATTTATGTCTGCAGATACATGTGCCTAGCATACTCCTGCCATCTGGTGTTGGGCTTGAACATTTGTAAGTAGCTTTTCTTCAACGAAGTCTCTTGAGTCATAAAATAGGCTGGGACTCCTTTTCTCAGTGTATACTGTGCATGGGCACCAACTCCATCTTAGATATTTTTTTCCCCCACCATTGGTTTCAGACGTGCACAGAGTGGGCTCCATGGTCTCCATGTTTATTTATTTGTAGTCAGACTCCTTTGATGTTTTATCTACCTAACTGTGTCTGATTCCTTCCAGCTCAAACACCGTTTGTTTTGCACAAGTTTAACGCCGTTCTAGCATTGGCCTCACTGCCATGCCAAATGTCTGTGGGTGGACCACAACGAGGTGGGTAATCTGTCCCTATCCCCTCCCAGGACAGCGGCACTTGCTCCTTGTGCCTTGCCTTTCATTTGCAGAAAACACTACGATATTGGAGAGATTACAAATGGGCATACAGCAGTATGCAGCACTAGGATAATATCCTGTACCCCAAACACTGACATGGGCGAAGATCTCCTTAGTGCCCAAGAACAGGAGGAAATCGGGTCATCAGTGCTCCCACAAGCGCAGGCCTAGCCCATGACAGAGTTTGTGTTATAGAATGAATTCAGTGGTCAGAAGTAGAACATCGATCTGGTGACAAATAACAGTCCCTGATAAAGATGGCTCCCAGGGCCGTAAGTATGCCTACAACTCGGGGAATAAAAAACAGGCCCAGCAAAGTATCTCTAACCAAGACAAACCATCGCTCTCGAGGGAATTTGGAATCAAGGCTTGAGCATGAGTCTAGGCAAGAGCAGCCACAGGCCCCCAACACCTTCAGGCTCCGGTCAGCCCCTTCTAAGCTTCATCCTGAATACATTTGCATGCAAAGCCTACACCACCCAACAAAGAGTGTTAGTTTTTCAGCACATTCTGCCTATTTTTTTAGCCCAGTTGTCAGCTCACTTTTCACACCGTCATACACCTTCTAGAAATGTTGACCCCCTGCACTGTGATTGTTCCTCATGCAAGGTTGCTCATGCACCCCCTTCAAGAGTGTCTGGCAGACAAATGGTCTCAAGCGAGTGTCACTGGGAAGATCTGGTGATGCACTGGCCAAAGCTCAGTGCTTTCTGCATTGGGGGAGCAACACCAACCTTGTGTAAGGCAGACTTTTTGCAGACCCAGACCATTTCGACAGACCTCTTCCTTACGGATTGAGGCACACATCTAAACCAGTACACCATGCCAAAAATGTGGCGCTCTAAGCACTGGAGTCGACACAATAGTTATTTGGAACTGCTTGCCATTCTGCAAGCCATCAAAGCCTTTCTGCAGGTCATTCAGGGCAAGGTAGTCCTAATCAGGGCAAGCAACATCACTGCAATGCATGACATCCAGAAGCAGGACTTTACACACTCCCCTCAGCTCTCCCACCTAGCACAGAGGATGACACGAGGCACTCCACCACAAGATTCACTTCATGGCAGAGCATCTTCTGGGATGGACAACGACTTTGCAAACCTAGTCACAGGATGCATCAACAAGTTGATGAGTGGTAACTCCACCTCCAGGTCCTCCATACGTACTTCAGTGTTGGTGCACCCGTGTATGGACCTGTTCTGTACCCTGGAAAATTAAAAACGCCCAAACTTCGCCACGGAGTTTCCACACCCACAACCATGGGCAAAGGGATATTTGAAAAGCCTATGCTTTGCTGCCTCTCCGGCTGCTTCCCTTCATGGTGAGGAAGCACTAGCAAACACTACTAACCCTCACATGAGTGGTGCCAACCTGGGCAGACTGTCTTGGTACTCAACTCCCTTGGGGTTGTCACTCAGCCCCCATGAGATGTTCCCCCTCAGTCCACACCTTCTCAAACAGAGGCATGGTCAGGCATACAGATACCTTGGCAGCTCAATCGTGTAGTTTGGCACCTGAAGGCATAGAGTTCTGGTACTTTAAACTTCCACAGGATTGTATGGCCTTATGAAGTAGGTCGAGGGGCCCATAGCATGGGTCTGTTTTATGGAAGAAAAATGAAAATGTTGGTACATTACTGCATTTCACAGGGCCTGGCCTGAATCCTTTAAACCCCATGGTCCAGGACATTGTTACCTACCTGTTGCAGTTGCAAAAGGCAGGTGTTGCATAAACCTCCATTTGTCTTACCTTAGCCGCGGTTGCTGCCAATATGTAGAACTGAGATATGCCTCTCTCTACCAAATACCTGTGGTCGTGGGCTTTATGAAGGGCCTCTAAGGGGTCATACCCCCACCTACCCTAGAGTACCTCCCGCTCTTGTGTGGAACCTCAACATAGTTCTTGCCAGACTCATGGGTATACCCTTTGAATCTATGCATTCATGTGAACTGCAGTTTCTCCCTTATAAGGCTTCCTTCCTTGTAGCGATCACATCCCTTAGGTGAATCAGCGAGCTGCGAACTCGCACTACAGGAGCCTTTCATCCAGTTTCACATGGAATGGGTTGTTCTTAGAAACCGCCCTAGATTCCTCCCTAAAGTGGTATCGCCCTTCCACCTTAACTAAATCATAGAGCTCCTGGTATTCTTCCTGCAGACGGATTCAGTCGTGGAAAGAGCATTGCACATATTGGACGTCAAAAGGTCCCTCACATACTACATCGACCGGACTAAATTATTTTGTAGTCAGACCAGCTCTTTGTCTTCTTTGCAAAACCTCACAAAGGTCAACCCAGCTCCTAAGCTGGCCAATTGGATTGACAAGTGCATTCAGAGTTGTTACCACAAGGCACAGAGGCTTCTACATTCTCCACTGAGGGCGCACTCCACCTTCAAAAAGGGAGCTTCTGAGGCCGTAGGCAACATCCCACTAGTGGATATCTTTAAGTCATCTACCTGGTCAATCCCACACTCCTATCCCAAAAACGAGTGTGTGAACATTTTAGCATGCCAACACTCTTCAGTTGGCCAGACATTGCTGAGAACACTGTTTCAGGCACTTGCATCATCCACACACTAGCCACAGCTGCCGGAAGGGTACTGCTATCCAGTCTATGCCAGCCGTTCTTCATCTTTTGACTTCTTTGGGGCCCCACTGAATCATTACTGGAATCTGAGGACCCAAACCAAGACGTTTGTGGAAGCTAGGGACCCCCGGCCTAAGTAATTGATATGATTTGAGTCTCAAAACATAACACAAAAATACAAAAGCAAGTATACCACAAACAAATGCTAAAATATTGAAATATTTTGTTAAATTCAAAATCAAATAGACAAAATATCCACATTTTCAATTGTGTTAATTTATTTGTCTACACGTTTTAATGTAATTATTCTAATATTTAAATATGTAAAACAGTCGCGGACCTACAGTGGTCCTCAGACCAGAGGTTAAGAACCACTGGTCTATGCTAAGCATGTGTATCTAAAGCCACACATGCTAAGAACTGAAAATGTTATTTTCTCTGTAAGGATCTGTTTGTAGGGTGTAGTACTATAGATTCACATGCATCCTCCGCTCTTCACAAAAGCATGTGCCTTTTGCAAATCATATTTCACTTCTCACCTTTGCACTGTGAATTGCGCTTTTTGCACCATACCTTTCTTTCTCGCTCCATACATTCAGCCACCTGCTGTGTAAAAGGCAATCTAAAATAGTCGGTACCCATGCACAACATACACCAAGAAGAGGTGTCACACCATATCCCATGACTTAAGAGATTTGTTCGACGTAAAACAACCTGGAAATGTCTGAGCCAAACACTTGATGGCAGGAGTATCTTAAGCATGTGAAACAACAGCACTGAATGCTACAAACAGATGCTTACTGGTAAGCAATGTTCCCTCTAATTATTTTCCTCTCTGTGCGGCAGAGTAAGGTCTCTGTGTGCTGCAGCCAAGGCTATGTGCGCCAAGAACCTGACCGCGCGTGTAGATCAGAGCTTTGAGTGGTATGAAAATGCTCGCGGGCGTTACTTTTATGGCAGCGCGGCCAATGCTTGTTTTGCCTTGTGACTTATAATACTTTGACCAGAGCACCCTCGGTGGCACTAATGGACACAAATAGATAGTTTAGAAGGTTCGAGGCATGTGGGCTGCTGAATTCATATCTGTGCATAGATCGCCGCCTAGTGTTGGGTCCGGATGATTGCATATTGTTGTCCTGGAAGAGTCTTCGAAGTATCACGAGATAGGTGGCTCCTCCCCTGGACTACAGTGCGCATGGGCATCCTCTCCATCCTCAGATAGTTTTTTTCCGCCATTGGGTTCGGATGTACTTTCCTTACTCGAAGTTCGGATTCGAAAATAACTTTTCTTAAAGGCCAAAAGGCCTTCGGAATCGTCTGTATTGTCTCGATCGGTGCTGACATCCTTCTATACACTTTATCCAACTCAGGGCGTCGAATCAGGCCGTAGGCCTTCTCGACGCAAAGAAAATCGGTCGTCGTTGGAACGAAGTCCATTCAAAAGATGCCCTCTTTGTAATTCGAAATACCCACATATAGATAAACACCCGGTATGTAACAAGTGTTTATCTCCGGAACATGATGAAACCTACTGCCTAGCCTGTGCACAATTTCGATCAAAAAAGACACTTCGGGTTCGACCGGCCGCAAGGCAAATCATGCAGAAACCAGCGCCGGAGCCTGGAAATATCTTCGACGATGAACAAGATCTCATCGAGGCCGAAGATTCGGATCAAGACTCAGAGCAGGACTCCAACTACTATGACGACATTGTCGAGGTAGGAGACGACGAACAAGGGATCGGAGCCGTCGAAGACGACTCCAGTGATGAAACGGGGCCTACTACATTGGGGCCAACCGTGAGTACATCGCACCAGACATACACCTCTATGGTTCCACAGGCTCAGGTCAATGCATCGCCGGAAGGCCTTAGCCAAGATCTCAAACACGTTCTATAGCCCCGCGACTCAGCTCGGCTAAGAATACTGCAAAAGAGCCACGGTTCAACGTAACCCAAAGCTGTTGATATTGAAAGCAAAAGTTATGGAACCAAAAACGAAACCGAAACTGGTCCACAACACAGTCTTCGGACCGAACTACGTCGATCCAGCAGAATCGATCCCGAAGAAAATCGTCGACAACACGGTCTTCGGACCAAACTATGTCGATCCATCGGAGTCAAACACAAAGGTCGTCGAGCCGAAAACCGGCGCACCTACATCCACTCTGAAACAAAGGGCCGTCGAACCGAAGAGATCGGCGTCGACTGTCGACAAAACAAATAAGGGACTCGAAACAAAGAAGGTTGTCGAACCGAACAGAGAATCGACAAACCAGTGGCTGTGCAACAAAAACGGATTGAGCCAAAGAAAATCGACCCGAAAAAAGCCATCGAGCCGAGACAACAAAGCATCGGTCCAAAAACACCGGTTCCAAAGATGCAACAAAGTCAAAAGGGGACTATCGAGTCGACAAAAAATGTCAAAACCATAGATAAATCGGCTCCAAGGAAACAGGCACAACCTAAAAAGACTGTTGAAACAACAAAAACTCTGGGACCGATCAAATTTGGTCTACCAATTAACTCAAAACGTAAGGCAGTCGACCCAAAAACCGGTATGGACCCTAAACAAAATAAACCAAAGACATTTGCCAAACAACCAAGAACTACTGAGCAGGAGATCTTATATCCAGACCCCTCATCAGAAGAACAGTCAAAACTTTACATTGACCCTAATTCTGGGAAGGTCACTCTCTACAAAAGGAAAGTCAGACCAGGAACAGAAAAAGAGACTTATGTCATCCCACTCAAAAAGAAAAGGGACTGTGCAACTTCTCCTATTCTGTTTGAGCCTATAAAACCAAACACATACTCATATACACCCACACACTCAGATGAAGAGGTGGATTATGAGGAGAATGAGGAATACAATTACACAGTGGACCCTGACCAAGACAGTCAAGCTCAACCATGGGCACACCCAATACATCCGGGTGATTCTCAGCCCATTCCAGATACACCTGCATACCCTGCTAAATCTTCTCCTACGGAGGATACAACGGCTTTTAATGCACTTATAGATAGGGCAGCCCTACATCACAATGTAGAAATGCATGCAGATCCCATTGAGGAGGATTTCCTCTTTGACACTTTTGCCACATCAGAAAGATCTGTCAAAACGCTACCTATGCTAAAAGGGGTCCTTAAACATGCAGGTGACACTTTTAAAGAAACAACTAAGGCACGAGTCATTAACCCTAGAATTGAAAGAAAGTACAGGCCATCTCCATTAGACCCCACATATATTAAGGGTCAACTGCCTTTGAATTCCTTAGTGGTATCCAATGCACGTAAACGTGCAAACTCAGACCACTGGAGAAGCGCCACCTCCTGACAAAGAATCTAAGATCTTGGAGGCCTCAGGGAAAAGGGTAGCTGCCCAAGCAGCTAATATATGGAGAATATCTAATACACAAGCCCTGCTAGCTAGGTACGACAGGGCACATTATGACACCCTAGAAACACTTCTCCAACATTTACCTGAACCTTACAAAGAACAGGCTGAAGACCTAGTACAGGAGGGAAAGCTAATAACTAACGCCTCCATTAAATGTGCCCTAGACGTGGCAGATATAGCAGCCAGATCTATTAACACCAGTGTTATGCTCAGGAGACATGCTTGGCTTCGCATCTCAGGTTTTTAAAACGAAGTGCAGTCTACTTTATTAAATCAGCCAATAAACCCTGACTACTTGTTTGGTCCAGCTGTAGACACAATCCTAGACAAAATGAAAAAGGACAACAAAACAGCTAAGTCGATGGGGGCCTTACAATCCCAACAACATAGAGGCTCCTTTCGTCGCTCCAATTATAGAGGGGCTGCAAGAGGTAGCTCATCACAGCAGACCTCACTTTACAAAGCAAGTACGCAAACCACCTACAATAAAAACAATAGAGGTGGATACCGCGGCAATAACAACAAAGGCAGAGGGTGAGGGAATAATACCACTAGGTCCTCTACCAACACTAAACAGTGACTTCTTAGTGCTACCCCCAGACCATACAACACCTGTCGGGGGACGATAATTATCCAAACTGGCTATTGCCTAGAGCTAACTTCCACACCACCCAATATACCACCAAAACACCGTCCTATGTCTGCAGAACACCTAGACTTATTGCAGCAAGAAGTCATCAGCATGCTGCAAAAAGGGGCCATAGAGCCAGTACCATTACAACATCAAGGTACAGGGGTATACTCACTATACTTCCTCATCCCCAAAAAGGACCGGTCTCTCAGACCCATATTGGACCTCAGGCCCCTAAATCAATACATCTGATCAGAGCATTTCCATATGCTCACTCTACAACAAGTCTTACCACTGCTGCAACAAGGAGACTTCCTCGCAACTTTGGACCTCAAAGATGCATACTTCCATATACCAATACATCCTGCTCACAGGAAGTATCTACGGTTCACGTTACAAAATCAACATTACCAATTCAAAGTCCTTCCATTTGGTGTAACAGCCCCGAGGGTGTTCACAAAATGCCTAGCGACAGTAGCTGCACATTTACGGAGACAACAGATTCACGTCTATCCGTACCTGGACGACTGGCTAATACAAGCAAAGTCGGCCCAGCAATGTGCCACCCACATGTCCCGCACCATTCACCTCCTGCACAGTCTAGGCTTCACGCTGAACTACCCAAAATCACATCTTCAGCCGTCCCATGTACAACAGTACCTAGGAGCTACACTAGATACTCTAGCAGCAAAGGCATACCCAAACGCTGCAAGAATCAACAGTATGCAACTGCTAATCCAGAAATTGAAGCCACAACACTCGCTCTCTGCCCGAATCTTTATGCAACTCATAGGCATGATGGCTTCCTGCATAGTCCCTCACGCAAGACTACACATGCATCCGGTGCAAGAGTGCTTAGCACGGCAGTGGAACCAGGCTCAAGGACAATTAAAAGACCTAGTGTTGGTGACCAGTCGTGCATACAACTCTCTGCATTGGTGTAATCCACAAAACCTTTGCTAGGGACGACTGTTCCAAGAGCCTGTACCACAGATAGTATTGACCACGGACGCATCTCTGATGGGATGGGGAGCCCATATCCTTCAGTACACAGTGCAGGGCCTATGGACAACACAACAAAAGAAAATGCACATCAACTTGCTAGAGCTAATGGCAATTTTTCTGGCAATGAAAGCGTTCAAAGTACATTTATGCAACAAGACTGTGTTGATCCAGACGGACAACATGACTGCAATGTACTACATACAGAAACAGGGAGGAACACACTCTCCACATCTATCACATCTAGCCCAAAGCATGTGCAAGTGGGCCATTCAAAGAAACATTTTTCTCAAGGCGGAACACCTCCCAGGCAAAAACAACCAAATAACGGATCTGCTCAGCAGACACAGCCAACAAATGCATGAGTGGGAGATTCATCCCACAGTGCTACAACCATACTTCCAACAGTGGGGGCAACCAGAGATAGACCTGTTCACCATAAGGGAAAACGCTAAATGCCAGTACTTTGCTGCCAGGTTTCCACATCCGCAGTCACAGGGCAATGCGATATGGATGAACTGGTCAGGCAAATTTGCGGACGCTTTTCCCCCAGCACCATTAATACCGCTAGTGGCACGCAAACTACGCCAGCATTCACTGACACTAATCCTGGTTGCTCCAACATGGGCGAGGCAACCATGGTACACAACTTTTCTAGAACTTTCTGTGGTGCCTCATCAAAGACTGCGGCTAACACTCACTCTTCTCACTCAGAGCCATGGAGACATACAGCACCCAGATCCGCAACAACTGAACCTTGCAATCTGGTTTCTGAAGTCTTAGAGTTTGGGCACCTAAACTTACCTCCTGACTGTATGAACATTATCAAAGAGGCAAGAAAACCTACTACAAGAGCATGTTACGCTGCAAAGTGGAAGCGTTTTGTCATTTACTGTAATAACAATGACATCAACCCACTAGATGCTTCAACGCAAAATATCATTTGCTATCTTTTGCACCTCCACCTTTTGCACCTCCATCGTTGCAATCTAGCTTATTCATCTATAAGAATACACTTGGCTGCCATTGCAGCTTATCTTCAAAACAGGCAACATCTATCGCTGTTTAGAGTGCCTTCAATTAGGCATTCATGGAGGGACTCAAAAGAATAATCCCCCCAAAACACCCACCTTCACCTGTCTGGAACCTAAACATCGTTTTAACCAGACTAATGGGTCCACCTTTTGAATCGTTGCATTCATGTGAATTACAATTTCTAACATGGAAGGTGGCTTTTCTTGTAGCGATTACTTCGCTTAGGAGAGTTAGCGAGCTGCAAGCCCTAACTATTCAAGAACCATTCATCCAAATACATGCAAATAGGGTAGTCCTTAGAACAAACCCTAAGTTTATGCCGAAAGTGGTATCCCATTTTCATATCAATCAAACAATAGAACTGCCAGTGTTCTTTCCAAATCCACAGTCAGTACCTGAAAGGGCTCTACATACACTAGATGTCAAGAGAGCTCTTCTATACTACATTGATAGAACTAAGGATTTTAGGAGAACTAAACAGTTGTTTGTTGCCTTTTCACCACAACACAAAGGCAACCCCATTTCAAAATCCGGTTTAGCCAGATGGATAGTCAAGTGCATTCAGATCTGTTATCTAAAAGCAAAACGCACCTTAACAGTTCCCCCTAGAGCGCATTCTACACGCAAACTAGGGGCATCCATGGCTTTCCTAGGAAACATTCCTATAGAGGAAATATGTAGAGCAGCCACATGGTCTACAATACATACATTCACAAAACACTATTGTGTAGATGTACATTCCAAACAGCAAGCTGCTGTAGGACAGGCTGTTCTAAAAACACTTTTTCAGACTGCTGCAGCTGGCACAGGAAGCCACCACTAAGGGAGACACTGCTATACATTCTATGCACAGATATGAATTCAGCAGCCCACATGCCTCGAACGGAATATGCTACTTACCAGTATGCATCTGTTCTTGGCATGTAGGGCTGCTGACATTCATATCGCCCACCCTCCTCCCCGGGGCCTGTCGCAGCTGTAGCATTCATTCATTCATTCTTACTCTTACTTTCCTGCATGGACATCTCTTACTGTACCACACTCCATCTCTGCCACAATGGCAAAAAACAATCTGAGGATGGAGAGGATGCCCATGTGCACTGTCGTTCAGGGGAGGAGCCACCTATCTCGTGATACTTCGAAGACTCTTCCAGGACAACAATATGCAATCATCCGGACCCAACACTAGGCGGCGATCTATGCACAGATATGAATGTCAGCAGCCTTACATGCCAAGAACAGATGCATACTGGTAAGTAGCATATTCCTTATTGTGCAATATCTGTAGCCAAACACTTTGTTTCTGTTATCATTTACTTCACTATCTGTGCCTCACAATATATTCATTTTCTAGGTGGTAATAACAGATCTCCTTGGAGGATATGTAAATTCGATACAATTCTATTTTAGTATATAGTGCTACAGATTTGCCCCAATCTTAATTCATCCCAGTCCAAAGAGACCACCCATCTGACCCAAGCTCTGCCTACCTCTCAACACAACAAGCTCTGCCATAATAGTGTGCTCGGGCTCTGCCCGGTTTCACCTTCTTACTAACAGAATAGTGCGGATGTTAATGTCGGGATGCCCCACAAGACTCGCCTATGCTTGTGAAGCGATTCCGCAGAGACGACAAGAGCCACCGCCCCTGTACCCACCTGACCCGTGCGGAGAGTGGCACCCAGCAGGGATGAGATGTAACCAGGGAAGGGAGCCAAAAAGGAACTAAGAGGCCTTGGTGGTTGTGGAGTTGCGTAGGATCTTGATATAACTGGGGAGACAAGAAAGACCCAATTAGGAAAAGACCACACCTCCCGCTTCGGGGTAGACCTCTAAACACATGCAGAAAGGATCACCTTATCCACAAACTCACCAGGGCTCATGTAGATCCCGGAACCAAGGAAATCATGGATGCTCCAATGGAGAAAGGAAAACCAAGGCAAGCGTCCGTGCGCGGCAATAACCAACCAAAGTATAGCGCTCTTGCGCGGTGACGGTGCAAACAAAGTATAGCGCTCCTGCGCGGTGATAGTGCATACCAGGTATAGCGCTCCTGCGCGGTGATAGGGCAAACCAAGTATAGCGCTCCTGCGCGGTAATACACCAGAAAGGAAGGACGAAGGCAAGCGCTACAGCGCGGCACAGTACAAATAATGAACAGCGCTCCTGCACGGCAGAAAACAAGAAAAGAAAACCAAGGCAAGCGCTTCAGCGCGGCAACGCACGGAAGACAGGAGAGCAGTCCGCAGCCTCTCCGGGCTCCGAAATGACACCAGGTGGACCAGGATGAATCTGAAGCACGGAGCCGGCGGGAAACGCAGCGTTTAAGCGTCTCTCCCGGAAGTGCTTCGGCGGAGGAAGGCGGGTCAAGAAGGACTAGACCGGGACTCGACTTCCGCCCGGAAGTGAGGATCCCGATACCTGCATGTGTCTGGCGGCTACTCGGGAACGGCAAGACTCCGCAAGGTAAAAGTTAACTAACGGGAGGGGCGAAAATGGGAGACTCGCCGACTCTCTGCTCGTCCTGATAGTACCCGTACTCGGGGGCTTCCTTGTCGTCCAGTTTGTAGTCTGAGAATTGGGAGTAAAACTGCACCCCGTTTTCCTTGGCCAAGTGGTAGTTTCTCACGTCCTGTATGATGTCCATAATGAGGTTGAGGACGGCACTGTCTCGGAACTGGACCGGCTGGGTTCTCTCTTTGCAGCCTCTGGCCGTTAGCATGCAGAGCAGCAGCGCCATCTGCAAGGGGCTCCTCGGATGGCTAATGGCGGTCAGGCAGATGGGGACAGCCCCCGACACCTCCGGCTCCCGCTGCGAGACGCAAACACATGTTCACGGGAGGAAAACTGCAAGATCCTCGTCAAAAAATATGCAAACATCACCCACGCAGTTTCCCTGCACTTCTCATGTATGAAGAACGGCTGTGCGCACATAGAATTCAGCTTAGGGAAGCCTGCCTGCTGTGCTGGATGCACTCTGCAGGGCAGACAGGCTCTGCTTAAATATTGTTCTAAGCACATTTACTGAGCATTTGAACATTTCCCTTCTGATAGATACATCTGCCAGTGGATTCCTCACCATGTGAATATGCCCTTGCGTCTGCAACATTCGGAAATTCTTTTTGCAGCTTCGTGCCGACGTGGACTTGGGCGACGTCATGGAGGCACGGCATCGCACGCGACTCCGCTGACGTCACCGACACTACAATAGGCACACGCCGGCGTGATGACGTCCATACCCATTTTTCCACGTCATCGACGCTAACGGTTTCGGGGAATCTCTGTAGCTTCTTAGTAACTTTGCTGCTATTTTCTTCGCTTTACTGTTTCTTTGTTTCCTTCACGATGTCGACAAGGGAAACATCCTTTACAGTGCAACTTTTACCACGCAGTGCTATTACAACGCAGGTTTTATAACTAAAACCATTACACCGCATTGCGCTGGGGGGGGCGCTCTAGGATAGGGAATAGATTTAATTTACTATCCAACACCTTCCCTAGTGTCAACGGGGACTGGAGTTGGAATAGTAAATTAAACTATTCACTATCCAGCACCCCAAAGTGCTATGCGGTGTAATGGTATGCGTAGTAAAACCTGCGTTGTAACAGCATGCGTGGTAAAAGCATGCGTTGTAACGTCATACATCCTGTCGGCAAAGAAGACCGGCCTCAAGCCTTGCAGAGAGTGTGGGAAAATTATGTCAAGCACGGACCCACACGAAGATTGCATCTGGCGTCTAAGTTCAGATCATGATGTTGAGGAATTTTCTTCATGTCGGAAGATGAGCCCAAAGGCTCTGCGAGAGCGAGCGAGACCAAACTTCTGGTGGCGAAGCTAAGAGGTGACAAAGGAAAAAAGTCTTCGAGGTCTCGTTCGAGAAGGGCGAGGTTGAGATCCGCGTCGAGATCAAGGCCTCGAGAAGAGTCGTCTTCGAAGTCACCATCAGACCATGCTTTGAAGTCAAGGAAGAAGCATAAGAAAAGAAGACACGAGTCCCGACGTTACTCCGGTAGGGATTCGGACTCGAGGTCGAAGTCACCTAAGAAGGTACGTTTGAAGGTGGTTCCTCCGGAGGAGGACTTGGGTCAGGAAGGTGAGGCTTCGCCTTCGGAGTCGCAGGTACCGTCTCCGTCTCCGGTACAAGCTTCGGCGTTGTCCCCAGCCCGTGAGGATGAGGAGGAAGTTCTGGTTGGTGAGAATTCTGCGCCTGTCGAAGAGCCGAATTCGGAACCACCTCGAGGCCAGCCCAAAGGTCTTCAGCCACCATTTCCGGCCCCGGGCCAAGATCCATCCGCGTTTTTGAACGCTATGTATGGAGTCTTTTCAAGGGCATGGTACCCCTCTGGTGCGCCTTCGGGTCCCATGGGTCCACTAGCCTTCAATTTAGGAGTTCCAAACTCCTATGCTCCGGCTCCATTTTTGCCATTCATGCCGGATCAGACACCGCCGTGGCAATACCCGGCTCCGCCGAGGTCGTCGACGCAGATACCAAAATCGTCTGCTCCGAGTCGACCTCGAGGCCAAGCCACTTTGCCATCGGATTCGATACCGACGTCGGTTCCGGCTCCGTCTGAGTCGTTGGTGGATCCGACGGCGTGGCGTGTGAAGGAAAGGTCCAGGAGGGAGGCTCAGCACCTCATAGAAGAGCAGAGATACACAGAAGCTCAAGCTGAAATGGAAGAAGGTGAGCTTGAGGATGACTGTTTCGATAAACTGGCGGAGGCTAGTGGCCTGGAGTTTTCTCCCGAGTGGGAGCTACCTTCTGTATCTGATGCCCCTTCAAAAAACGTTCAGCCTTATCACATGGTTATGAGGAAGGCAGCGGAACTTTTTAATTTGACTCTACCTACAGTAGAATTTAAGCTCAATCTACTAACTGAGGTTCTGCATTCACCCAGTTCTGTGGTGGAACCGTTACTCCCCTTTAATGAGGCTTTAACGGAACCTATTATGGAAGTTTGAAAAAAGCCACTTACAGCACCAGCAGTTTCCAGGAGTGTGGCAAGAAGGTACAGGGTCGCACCAGAAGACCCTGCTTTTCTGACTTCTCATCCTTCACCTGAAAGCTTAGTAATCCAGGCAGCCTGTTCCAAAAAACTGTGAGTGCATTTCCTCAAGTGCCTGGGGATAAGGATGCAAAGAAACAAGACTAGGTTGCTAAAAAGACCTTTTTTTCTGAGAGTATGGCATTAAAGTCAACCAATGCCACCTGCCTTATGGGGAGATATGTACATGCTCTTGTGGATATATTGCATCTTCTGGCACCTAAGATCCCTGATGACCGCAGGAAAGATTTTGAAGAAGTGCTAACGGATGCGCAGGCAGCTGCTTGTCAGGTGATACAAAGTGGACTGGACACTGCGGATTCTGTAACACGCACCATGGGTACAGCGGTTGCCACAAGAAGATCAGCTGGGCTGAAATCTTCGAATTTTTCAGCGGATGTTCAGGCTGCTTTCTTAGATCTGCCGTTTGATGGTGCTGGACTCTTTGGTAAAAAAGCTGATACGGCCTTAGAAAGATTTAAGGACAGTAGGGCTACTGCCAAATCTTTAGGGCTTCAGACCAGGGGTTCTTCTACCAGAAGGTTCAGAGGATTTGGTCGCTCTTCCTTTCGCACCTATCGGCAAGGTCAACAGCAGCAGCAGAATCCCTTGTACAAGTCGTACAGGGGAAAACAAAGAGTTCATCCTAGAGGTCGCCAGGCCTCCTCCTCCTCCACTTCTTTCAACCCCCCAGCCTCAGAAAAGCAGCCCTAGATCCGCCATTCAGGATCATGCGGGTCTGGTGGGGGGTCGGCTTACCCACTTTCTACGGGATTGGGAATTGGTTACATCAGATCTTTGGGTTCTCAATCTCGTAGAAAATGGGTATGCTCTTCCCTTTTCCCTTTCGGGAATTTCCTCCCAATTACCCTCCTTGCCAAGGTTTTTGCACGGAGGAACACCTCTTACTTCTGCAGGAGGAAGTGCACACGCTATTAAGAAAGGGTGCGAGAGAGGTGGTTCCAGAGCAGGAAAGGGGTCAGGGATGCTACTCCCGGTATTTCCTGATTCCCAAGAAGTATGGCAGACTTCGTCCAATCCTGGATCTCAGGATCTTGAATCTTTATCTGAAGCAAGAGAAGTTCAAGATGCTCACCCTTGCGCAGGTTCTTCAGGCGCTGCTGGAAGAAGGCTGGATGGTGTTGCTCGACTTGCAGGATGCGTAGTTTCACATCCCAATCCTGAAGTCGCACAGGAAGTATCTCCGTTTTACGGTGGATCGCAACATTTTCAGTTTGCGGTCCTTCGTTTTGGAATTACTACTGCGCCTCAAGTCTACACCAAGGTGATGGCGGTGGTGGCTACACATCTCAGAAGGTCGGGGATTCCAGTATTCCCCTATTTGGACGACTGGCTGATCAAAGCAGAGTCGTCAGAGAAAGTGCTCCAGCATCTGCAGGAGACAACTCAGTTGCTGTACCTGTTGGGTTTTTCAATAAATGTACCCAAGTCTCACCTGGTGCCCTCCCAGCGCAACCTGTTCATAGGTGCTGTACTGGACACAACTGTATGTCGTGCATTCCCCCCTCCTCAAAGGATTCGCGACATACAGGAAATGATTCCTTTATTTTACAATGGAGCAGTCGTTCCAGTCCTGACGGTCCTTCGCCTGCTCGGTCTGATGGCTTCTTGCATTCTGTTGGTCAACCATGCACGCTGGCACATGAGGGCGCTCCAGTGGTGCCTCCGCAGGCAGTGGTATCAACACAACGGAGATCTCAGGGAGTCTGTGAGGATCTCCAGAGAAACTGCGGCGGATCTATCTTGGTGGAGCGTTGTAGGCAATCTGTCTCAGGTGAAGGACTGGGTTTTTCTAAGACCCAGCGGTGCCAGGGATAACACCTGAAACCTTCGTGGGTTACCTGTTCCGGCGTACGAATGACAGAGACACGGGACACTTCCTTCGGCGTCATAGATTCGAGGTTTATTTACTGCAGGGAACACAGAAGTCACGAGAAGTACATAACATGTATGTTCACGGAGACTGCTTCGAATTGTATCTGTGGATCGCTCCTTTTATACAGTTTTTCGTCATAACATGGCAAACAAAAGGTTACAACCCGGTTCCCACAGTAAATTTCATAGGGGGTCGCTTTCATGTATTCAGGGCCCGGAACATAATTACAGTAGCATTTGTCGGTTCCCAACTGTAAAAGTACATCTTCCCACCATTAGTGCATTCCGTTCGGCTGTAAACGAATCAGGGAAGAGTCAGAAACAGGTGCAGAGGAAGACGAGGATAGCGAACAGATCGAAGAGAGTGTAAAAGGGGTGGTATCAGGAAACACGATTGCAGGGATCAAAGGAGACGTGCCTAATGAATGCCCAACTGAGACAATAGACCGGCACGGCAAGATGAGCCTCGAGCGGGGCCATCTGCCTTACAGTGTCATCCCCCTCATCATAAAGACACCCTCAAAGGAACATGTGTCTTCCGCAAGAGCTTGGGAATCCCAGGGTCACGAAGCGGACAGTGTCCGTTCGCTGGCTACTTGAGGGCAAGAAACAAAATGGATGCCGTATCTAAAATGGAACCCGTGGGTTCAGATGGAAGAAACCCACGAAACAAACGAACGGTTTAGGCTAGTACAGCGAAAACGCGTACACCCACTAAACTCGTCATTTGCGGTTCATAGATACCAGGCTCGACCATATTCGGGCGAGTCGAAAACACCACTTACAATTGTCACAGAACCTCAGACGCTCCTTTTGCCCTCATGTAGGCAAGCAATAGTCGGAATCAGAATCGATCTTGATATTCATCAGACCATCCAGATGTTGCTGCAACATTATTCTGCCCATCAGTGCTTCCTTGGTAACAGGTGGCCGTCTTATATACGTCGTAGCACAGAGGCCACATAAGGCAGGACCACACTGCACACAAAGATAACACGTGAACAGAAATGCTACAACAACCCCAATGATCATCAGAATCTTCCAACCCCATGTCGACATCAGGCCCCAAAACCATCCTAGTAGCGTCCAATCACCTACGTTCACGTGTATGGACTCGGAGTCTTATGCAACTTCGAGATGGCTTGATAGACAGTTGGAGCGTTGTCAGGAATGAAAATGCAGCAACTCGAATGGATCACCTTCCATACTCCACCTCTATCTGCAAGGACAACGTCTAAAACCATACGATTTTGTAACGTCATAAGCCTGTCCGCCTGAAGCTCTGCTGTAATGTTGCCAAGGGCGCTCGCAGTGATATTAGCGGTCGATTCCACCACTCAAGTCAACTGTCTCAGGTTCCTACTATTGATCATAGGTCCCCAAAACGGCATGAAACCCTTAAAGAAGTCTCCTGCCTCTTGACCGGCAGTGTCCTCTTCGCTAATTACGCCTCTCACAACTCTGGTCTTGTGATAATCCGACCCAACAGTAAAGGTCGGTGGCAACAAATTCGCAATATAACATGTGCCTGAGAAGTCACGAGGCAGCCATGTATATGCGCGGTCGTAACAAACAAAGTAAGTACCCTTGGCAGTCGAAGAACAGGGGAAGAGGCCGACGGCAAAACATACGTTTCGGTACAGGCACTCTTCCCGAGCTGAGCTCGCGGGCTTCGGCCTAGGCCTTTCAGACAGAAATTACCGAGATGGGGTACGATCCATATCGGAGACGAGCTTTTAAGCTGCCGATCACCCACTGACATGCTATACTCGGCCTCACTCAGATCTCTGTACACTCGCACCTCTTCCTCTGGGATAAGCGATGCGTCGAAGATATCCCTATCTAAATCGGCAATCGCTCTTGCCAAAGGCTTGTGGTACGGGCCAGGACCATGATCTGCAGTGCGTGGCTCTCGATGGGGGTAGGAATCTAGTGCGCTACGAAACATTGTTTGGAATGCTCGAGCTGAACCCTGGGAACTGTAAGGAAGGACCAAGTACGGAATTCCCCTATCAGTGGTATGCAGCATTAACCCACACACCCAACAGTTGGTAGTGTTCATCACCAACTGATGCTGATGAAGGAGCTGAACGAAGGAATTATTCATGAATTCCGCACGTCTAACCTGCTCGTGTTGTGGTAAGATGTGAAAGGAATGAGGAGAAACAGTGGAAGTAGGTTTGGGTTCAGAGGATGGGGTAGGTGAAGCAGAAGGCAATAATGATTGTATCGCATAGTATACTCCACCCACCAGTAACGAAGAAACAGTTAGGAACAGTAGGAACACCTGAAACATAAAACATTTAGTGCGTACAACCCTATGCAATTCGAATCTTTGTGCTTGAGTCTTCTCCACTTCCAACAACTTTGAGAATGCCATCCCCTAAAACCGTCCGCAACGTTCTTGACGCACTTCGTTCTGTGTAGCAATGGTCAATCCCCAGGAGTTCCCGGGAATCAACGGCCTCCGACCTAGTGTCAGGACCTACTAAACAGAAGGAAGTACCCACACGGCCCTACGGTCAACCCGGATGTAAGGTTCTTTTAATCAAACAATATATACAAAATCTCCTAGCTGTGGAAAAACACACATATGTGGAAAAGAACTCAGAAATTGATACAAAACCACAATTGCTCAAAAATGTTCAGAGTGGTAATGGCGATAACGTGAATTTCAAAAGGAAAAAGCAAAAATAATTTTTATTAGTCTCTAGTATTGGAACGAAGAAAATATCTGCTTCTTTCAGGACGAGTATGCTCTTCAAACAGTGGATCAGAGTGTGGAGCAGAGTCCTGTCGGTCAGATGATAGTTCAGATCTTGAATTCTCCAATGGCAAAGGTTCAACAAAACTGTCTGGTTGCTCTGAAGTATCTCCCACAGGCTGAGCGTCACTGAACGGCACAAAGTTCGGCAAAGCTTCTGTTTCTGTTGCAGCGATGCCAGTCCTCACCCACGAGTCCGCTGGTAAAGGTATTGGTACCTTTTTAGTATGGGTGGCGTGCACCCAATGCTTACGGCCTTCCAAACGAACAGCGGTCCTCGTGGCGAGCAGCACTTGGAAGGGTCCAATGAACCTCGGCTCGAGATTTCACTTCCGGCCAAAGTTCCTGGTAACCACCCAGTCTCCGGGTTGGAGCTGGTGGCCTGGACCCTCCGTCTGCGCCGGCAGTGCTTCAAAGACCTGTTGATGAATTAACCTCAGTTTAGCAGTCAGATCATGAAGGTAATCAATTAGCATTGGATATTCAAGACTTGTAAATGCACTGGGTCTAGGAACCCCCCAAATATTTGCAGGACGGCCGAACACAATCTCATATGGGCTGAGCCCTACTCGAGAGGGTACAGTCGCCCTAGTGGACAAAAGAGCCAAGGGCAAAGCGTCGGACCACGAGAGACCAGTCGTAGCCTGAATCTTTGCGAGTTTTAGTTTTAGAGTACCATTGTACCCCTCAACCAAACCTGCTGACTGGGGATGGTTGGCGCTATGGAATTTTTGTATAATTCCAAGGCCCTTACACACACTCTTCATCACACTCCCCACAAACTCACTTCCGTTATCAGACCATACAATCCGTGGCATTCCGTACCGAGGGAAGTACTCCTTCAGCAGGACTTTCGCTGTGGACAGGGCAGTATTGTCTTTAAGAGGATAGGCTTCGATCCAACGGGAGAATGCGCAAACCACAACTAAAACGTATTTTAGGTTATTGCATCGCTCCATATGGATGAAGTCCAACTGAATTACCTCAAAGGGACATGTAGGAGGAGCAAAATGGCCAGGGGGTGTAGGAGTGCCCTTGCCAGGATTGTACATCATACATACCATACAATTCTTAACCAATCTCTCAGCACATTTAGCAATACCATCATTCTTCCATACGGGGGACAACAACTTACAAATACCTTTCGCACTAATATGTGACAAACCGTGTGCCATGGTCACAACAGCTAGCACATATGCATCCAGCAACATCCACCTTTTATTCTCCGACAAATCAATCCAACAGCCATTCGCATCCAACTTTCCCGTACTCTCCTTCCACTTGGTCTTTTCAGTCTCGGTGGCCCCATTCTGAATCGCTTTCACACTTTCAATAGTGTCTTCACACATACCAGTTTCTGCCGGCCACCTTACCGAACTCGTCACATACATTCTAGTTGTAAGATTTCTCGCAGTCTCCTTAGCAATCTCATCAGCAAACGCATTGCCACGACCAACATCATCCGTCACCTTACGGTGTGCACTACATTTAATAATCGCCACCTGCTTGGGCAATGTAAGTGCATCTAAAAGATCATTCACAAGCTGTCCATGCTGGATCTTCGTACCATGGGACGTCATAAAACCTCTCTCTCTCCACAATCGTCCAAAACTATGGGCGACGCCAAAAACATACTGGCTGTCGGTAAACACATTCACCCTCTTTCCTTTCGACAAAACACACGCTCTGGTTAAAGCAATTAGCTCTGCAGCCTGTGCAGAGTTCTGATTCAGTCATGCAGTTTCCACAACCGTACTCAACGTTACCACAGCATACGCAGTCGTCACATCACCATTCGGCAACTTAAAACACGAACCATCCACATACAAAGTACCATCGGGTTCTTCCAATGGAGTGTTTTTTAGGTCAACACGACCCTTCGTTTATTTCTCAGTTCGCAAATAACAATCGTGTGGTGGTACCTCGTCTGATTCCATATTGGTTGGCAACAAAGTTGCCGGGTTTAGGACATTGCAGCGCTTTATTTGAATGTGACTTGCCAAAAGCGTCAACTCCTAACCAGACAACCTTGCGCTCGTCAAGTGTTGGGTTTTCGTACGATTCAAAAGAGTATCAACTGCATGCGGAACCATCACCGTAAGCATATTATCCATGACCAATCCTGCAGATTGTCGGATGGACACCGCAGCTGCCGCTGTTGCTCTTAGACAACTCGGCAATGCTCTAGCTACCGGGTCCAAGGTCGAGGAAAAATATGCACATGGACGCTGCTTACCGCCAAATTGCTGCGTCAAAACACTCAACGCACAACCTTCCCTCTCGTGAACGTATAGTGTAAACGGCTTACTGTAGTCAGGAGTACCTAACACAGGGGCCGAACACAACGCATCACGCAGTTCAGAAAAACTTTTCTGACACTCTTCCGTCCATGGCAAAGGAGTTGGAACATCCTTGCACGTGAGGGCTACCAATGGTTTCGCTAGCAATGAAAAATTTGGAATCCATTGCCTGCAGTATGACGTGATACCTAGAAAGGCACGCACATCTCTCTGAGTTGTTGGCACAGTCATCCGAGCGATCGCTGCAATTTTCTCTGGGGTCAACCTTCTTCCCTCCTTTGACAATAAGTGACCTAGATAGGTTACTTCTTGACAACAATATTGCAGTTTAGAAGGTGACCCCTTGTGATGTAAGTCACAGAGATGTTGCAACAAAGACACCGTAGCAGTTTTACAAATTTCTCGTGTGTTCGCAGCCACCAATAAGTCATCGACATATTGGATCAAGGCCGCACCAGCCGGTAACACAAACGCATCAAGTTGACTCTTCAGGGCTTGGCTGTATATCGATGGACTCTCACAATAGCCCTGAGGAGCGCGTTTAAACCTAAAGCTGCGGCCACCTAACGAGAAACCGAAAAGGTCCCTGCTCTCCTCAGCAATCGGAATGCTAAAGAAAGCATTCTTCAGTTCGATCACTGAGAACCAGGACGCAGATGCTGGAATCAGAGTCAGTAAAGCCGTAATGTCAGGTACCACAGGGAACTGAGGAACCACAATTTTGTTCACCTCCCGTAAATCAATGACAAAACGATAAACAGGAGGCTTAGATGGATCAGTGCGTTTCAAAATTGGTAGCACAGGACTATTACACACATTTCCCAGAGTCTCCTCGATAACATCTTTCTCGATCAAGTCATAGATGATCGCTAACAATGCTCGCTCACCATCCAGGGAGATACGATACTGGGGAATACGTGGTAATCGCACATTCGACTTCAATTGGACAACATAAGGGGAGATATCAAGCAGGCCCACGTCATTGGGACCTGTTGCCCATAAAGATTCAGGAAGAGAACTCAATTCCGGTGGGAGCTTATCGATGGACAAGTACATAGGAGAGATTACTCTCTCACCCAATGTAAGCTTTACCCCCGCAGGAGAACAATACAAAGTCGCATACAAACGTTTCAGCAAATCCAAGCCCAAAAGATTTTCACCACAACCAGTGGTCAAAATCAAAGGAGCTTTCAGCTCACGAGGCCCAATTGTAAGGGGCAAAGGGCAAGAAACCGGATTGCTAACAGGGGCGCCAGAGAATCCAACGGAAACATTTGTTAAGCCAGACAAAGGTGCGCCAGGGAGTTTCGAATGCATGATGGAACTTTTCGCTGCACCAGTGTCCAACAGAAAAGGCTCAACTACGCCTGAGGTGGCAACTGCGACGTAAGGCCCTCTCTGATCAACCGGAACTAATACTACTCCCTCTCCTTGTCTATGGCTGTCCTAGTAATTACCGTCGTCAATACCCTGATCGACGTGATAATCGTCCACATTGTACTGTGCGGATCTACCTGACGATGATCCACGCTGATCAAAACAATTATTGGAATCAGAAGAATTATTAGAACGCTCATTTTGATTCTGAGTAACGCCACGACCTCTACCTCGTGAAGCCTGTTGAGGACCACTACGACCTCCTCTAGATGAATTGCCACTATTTCGATCGCGCAAAACTGGACAATCAAATTTCAAATGACCCTCACCTCTACAATAGGCACACTGATTGTACCCAAGCATAGATCTCTGCGAAGGAGAGTCATTTCGGGACTGTGACCTAGCGGGCTGTGACTGCGATCTATTCCGCTGCTGAGAATCATTCTGATTCGAGCGCGGAGGATATGCTTGTTGCAACAAAACTTTCGTTTTGAGCTCTTTCGTCTTTTTATCTGCACAATCTTTTTCTTCTTTCTCTCTATTTTCATAATATTGAGCCGTAGCCAGTATCTGGGCAGAAGTAGAAACAGCCCAAGCACTCTCTGAATTTTTCAATTTATTGCTTAGATCAGGCAACAAATTCGACACAAATTTATCCACAAACAATCTCTGGCCTCCCTCAGTGCCCATATCTTGACCACTGTGATCGATGAATGCCTCCTCAAATCTCGTAAAGAAATCAGAGACACTCTTGTCCTTCTTTTGCTTCAAGCAGACAATTTGTCCCAGTTAACTTTCATAGCTGGCATACGCGTTTTCATAAGGGTAATTATTCTTTGAGGAAGATTAGCAATGAGCTGTTCAGGCTTAGCCCCACCAACCTGCAAACCGTCAGCCGCTGTAAGTGGCGCCCAATCACCACCTAATTCAGCTGCATGGTCTTCGTGACGTATTTTCGCCCATACCGGTTGCGGTACGACATTGGCGAACAACATATCGATGTCGGCAAGATTCATTATCGTAGCATCCACTAACTGAGACAATTCTTTATAGTACCCTGCAGGATTTTTGCGAGGGTCAGGCAAAGATTGCTTAACCTGCAAAACTTCCGATCGTTTCCATAGAAGGTGCATCCACACTCTGGAAATGTGGCGGAATAATAGGAACAGCAGTAGCATCACCTGGCATCCACACTGGTGGAACTTCTCGCATGGGATACTGACCAGGCGTTGCCATCCACTCCTCAGTTTCATCTTTAAACAGTGCTCGGGGTATCACAGTGGGACGAAAAGATAAAAGATGCTCAAGAGCACGTCGAACATTGCTACCCACAAGTATACCACTCGCAAACTGAAGCTGAAGTTCAGTCACATCAATCGGTACTTCGTTGACCTCATCATTAGATATCGCTTCACGTACGAATTTACACATTTCGTCAAACACGAATCTCTGTGTTGGCACATTGAATTGAGAGAAAGTCTCAACAATTGTGCGCGGAGGATTTTTAAGGGGTTACCTAATCCAATTACGCGCCATATTGATTGATGTATCACGTTCCCTACCACCAGGAAGCTGACTCCGTCGTTGGGGAGCATCAGAATCATCAGACCCAAGAAGCGGTCCAAAAGGAGAATAAAGATTAGCAACAGTGTTAGGAATGCGTCTTCGAACAGACGGAGAAGAGGAGTAAAGTACAGGAGCAACAACATGAGGGCTAAAAACAGAAGCAGCAGGAGCAGTAGGAGTAGCTACAAGAGCAGAAGTAGCAGGAACAACAGCTTGAGAAGGTATAGACGGTGGAGCAGTAGGAACAGGAGCAGGTAGAGGAATAGGAACAAGAGGGTTCGCAATGGCAGGGCCAACAACAGGCTGATTAACAACTACCGGAACAGCAGGTTGAGGAACAGGAGGAACCACGGGAGCTGTGGTATCCTGTGCATATGGAGGTGGCGACTTCAATAGATAAGACAACAAAGGGTCCTCTACTGCTTCCTCTCCCTTCTTATCCATACCCGTCGGCAAAGCGGGGTAACATTTATCCACTGTCATATGTTGTAATCTATCAAAAATTTCCTTTTCCTTCTCTTCTTTGTCTCGCTGAAACTGCTCTGCATTTCTCATCGTTGTAACGATACCTTCTCTCTTATTACGTTTAAGCTGCTTGATTTCTTTCTGCTTGGCTTCTTTACGCCATAACCGAAAGGAATCAAACATGGTCGGCCTTGCTTTTCTTTGGAACAATTTAGCTTCAGGATTATCTAAAATCGGGGTCTCAAAACTACCATGAGGTGGCCAACTAAGAACACCGTCATTTTTAGTGTAACGAAACCAGCAATCATTGAATGCGATAGGACCCACACCATGTCGACTATATAATTCATAAATTGGAGTTCCAACTGGAGGTATCGGACACGAGTCCTCCAATCGGGAATCTGCACCACAACTTCTAAAGCAACTGAACAAAGTACTACGGCCAGGCATCGTGCACACTAACCGAGTTTCACAAACGTCAAGGGTTATTGGATTACAATGTCCCTGCAAAAGTGCAAAAACCCTCGGTTTTTGGCGACTGCAGACGTCAAATAGAACAACTAAGAGCAAAATACAAAGAACCACAAATGCAATGGAACCATGCAACAACGAAGCACCCACAACAACTAAGGATTTTGGGAGCGACCCACAAATACTTAACTCAAAGAACAATGGCGTCACCAGGAAGGCCCGTCAATCGTCTCGCTGTACCAAGGTCTACGCCAGGCGCCAAAACAGGTCTACAGTCAGGGCAGCAGTCCGTCACAGCCGTCAGGAGGCGGGAATCTTCGCGGGAAAAGTCTTCGTGCCACTTGTTTCGACAACAGGATCGATGAAGCGGGGTGCACCTTCCCTCGGAGATTTCACACGAAGTTCCTCACGATCGTCGGGCTTTGGACCGGTACCGCTGATGCAGTCCCACGTTGGGCGCCAACTGAAGGACTGGGTTTTTCTAAGACCCAGGGGTGCCTGGGATAACACCTGAAACCTTCGTGGGTTACCTGTTCCGGCGTACGAATGACAGAGACACGGGACACTTCCTTCGGCGTCAAAGATTCGAGGTTTATTTACTGCAGGGAACACAGAAGTCACGAGAAGTACATAACATGTGTGTTCACGGAGACTGCTTCGAATTGTATCTGTGGATCGCTCCTTTTATACAGTTTTTCGTCATAAGATAACATGGCAAACAAAAGGTTACAACCCGGTTCCCACAGTAAATTTCATAGGGGGTCGCTTTCATGTATTCAGGGCCCGGAACATAATTACAGTAGCATTTGTCGGTTCCCAACTGTAAAAGTACATCTTCGCACCATTAGTGCATTCCGTTCGGCTGTAAACGAATCAAGGAAGAGTCAGAAACAGGTGCAGAGGAAGACGAGGATAGCGAACAGATCGAAGAGAGTGTAAAAGGGGTGGTATCAGGAAACACGATTGCAGGGATCAAAGGAGACGTGCCTAATGAATGCACAACTGAGACAATAGACCGGCACGGCAAGATGAGCCTCGAGCGGGGCCATCTGCCTTACAGTGTCATCCCCCTCATCATAAAGACACCCTCAAAGGAACATGTGTCTTCCGCAAGAGCTTGGGAATCCCAGGGTCACGAAGCGGACAGTGTCCGTTCGCTGGCTACTTGAGGGCAAGAAACAAAATGGATGTCGTATCTAAAATGGAACCCGTGGGTTCAGATGGAAGAAACCCACGAAACAAACGAACGGTTTAGGCTAGTACAGCGAAAACGCGTACACCCACTAAACTCGTCATTTGCGGTTCATAGATACCAGACTCGACCATATTCGGGCGAGTCGAAAACACCACTTACAATTGTCACAGAACCTCACAGGGAAAGCCTTTTCATCTGCCTTCTCCGGTGGCCACAGTGATTACGGATGCATCCACACTAGTGGGGTGCTCATCTGTGGAATCTGGAAGTCAAAGGTCTTTGGTCTCCAGAAGAAAGGTTGCTTCACATCAACCTTCTAGAGTTACAGACGATTTGTTTGGCACTCAAGGCCTTCCTCCCTTCCCTTCCCTTCGCGGTCGGTCAATTCAAGTCCTGACGGACAATACGACCGCGATGTGGTATGTCAACAAGCAGGGAGGAGTGGGGTCGCAGTGTCTCTGCAGAGAGGCTCTGCGCCTCTGGTCCTTGGTTCTGGACCATCAGATTTGTCTGATGGCAAATCATCTGGCCGGGGTTCTGAACGTACGTGCAGACACTCTGTCGGCAGTTCTCGGCCGACCACGAATGGAGGCTTCACCCGGAGGTGGTTTGTCACGTCTTTCGGACGTGGGGAACTCCTCAGGTGGACCTATTTGCCACTCGTGAGAATGCTCTCTGCCCGTCATTCTGCAGTCTCCAGTATCCGATGCAAGGAGCCTTGGCGGATGCGATTCAGTTGAGTTGGGAAAGTTAACTCCTTTACGCGTTTCCTCCCATACCTTTGATTCCTCGGATTCTGAGGAAGATTCGCCAAGACCGGGCCCAAGTTATTCTGGTCGCCCCAGATAGGCCAAAAAGGGTGTGGTACACGGATCTTCTCCACCTCTCCTCTCGCCCGCCGCTCCGTCTCCCGTTCAGGGCAGATCTCTTCTCCCAGATGGAGGGGCAGGTTCTACACCCCCACCTCCAGACATTACACCTTCATGCCTGGAGATTGAACGGGGCAATCTGAATTCCTTTTCTCTCCCATACGATGTGGTTGATGTCATTCTTTCGGCTAGGCATGACTCCACTTAATCCATTTATTCATACAGATGGTCTAAATTTGTTTCTTGGTGTGGGGAAAAGTCTGTTGACCCTTTGAAGGCTCATTTGTCTGATATTTTACAGTTTGCTCTTTAGCACAGCAGGGATTTACTGTTGCCACAGTCAAGGGTTATCTTTCAGCATTGTCGGCATTTCTCTGTTTGCCGGATCAGCCGTCTCTTTTCAAGTCTCATGTGGTTTTAAGGTTTTTGAAGGGCCTCACAAATAAGTTCCCTCCTACTCCCTTTATTGTGCCTCAATGGGATTTAAATCTTGTCTTAACCTACTTGATGGGTTCTCCCTTCGAACCCTTACACAAGTGTCCCATGAGGCTTTTGTCTTTTAAGACGGTCTTCCTGGTTGCGATCACCTCGGCAAGGAGGGTAAGTGAGCTTCAAGCTCTTAGTTCCAAGTCCCCATTCTTGACCATTCATGCTGAACGAATGGTTCTTAGGACCAGGGCTGCTTTTCTCCCTAAGGTGGTAACTCCCTTCCATCTAGGACAATCTATTACCCTTCCTACCTTTTATCCTCCTCCTCACCCTTCCAAGGAGGAGCAGAGACTACACCGTCTGGACCCTAAGAGGTCATTGAGCTTTTATCTTGATAGAACTAGAGACTATCGAGTGGATGACCAGCTCTTCGTTGGTTTTGCTGGCTGCAAGAAAGGAAGAGCGGTGCACAAGCGCACTCTTTTAAGTTGGATCATCCTCTGTATAAAGATATGCTACTCTTTGGCCGGTAAGGAACCTCCAGAGGTTATAAGAGCTCACTCTACTTGAGCAAAGTTGTCAACTTCTGCTTTGTCTAAGGGTGTACCTGTAGAGGATATTTGTAGGACCGCGACTTGGACCTCCCTCCACACTTTCGCGAAGCATTACTGCTTAGATGCCGAGGTGAGGAGGGAAGGTCACTTTGCGCGCTCTGTCCTCCAGGATTTTCTGGTATAGGAGAGTGGACACCCTTCTCCGGGAGTGGGGACTGCTGTGGGACTCTATTCACAAGGTGAGGAATCCACTGGCAGATGTATCTATCAGAAGAACAAGTTACTTACCTTCGGTAACGCTTTTTCTGGTAGATACAGTATCTGCCTGTGGATTCCTCACTGACCCACCCGCCTCCCCGTTGTCCACTCTCTATACCAGAGTTACTGTAATGTATTTACTTTATTGTCAAGAAGTTGTTTATTTCAAATGTTTTATTGCATTTGTTTCACACTGTGTGTGTCACTTTGACATTTGTATACTGTGTATACTGTGTATATTTCTACTGTCGTTGGTCCGTCTGTGTGCCATGTTACCAGAGGAACTGAACTGGTAAAGCCTGCAAACAAAGATAGTCATAATAAGACCAAATACAGCATTCATAAAACAGTTGAGACTGAAGTAAAGCACTTAGTGCAGTACAGGTAGGGTCCTCCTCCTGGAGCATAGGGCGGGATAATCCTCGCCTCCGAGTCCTTAATAGAATTAAAACTTTCTGTTAGGATAGCTAGGAAATTTTTCATGCTATGTCAGGACTGGAGGCGAGGATTATGCTTGCTTAAAGCTTGCCCACGACCAACTGAGCCATATTATGTATCCTCTTGGAGTAGAACCTCTTAAAGGTTGAGTCCGAAGACCAATCAGCAGCATTGAGGATATCCTCTAAGCGGGTACCCAAGCCGAACGCTTTAAAAGCCATGGCTCCTCTTGCGGAGTGCGCCCCAAAATGTCTGAGGTTGATGCCTGCCTCTTGCATCACCCAATGATGGTGGGTGAGGAAACCGCCTTAAAGGGTTTCCAAAGCAAAATAAGAGTTGCCATTCTCCAGGCGGACGGAACTCTTCTGTCATCTCTTCATACGCTTTGAGGCAACGAACTACGCAAAGTTTCAGAGAGTCAGGAAACTCCGGATATGAAATTATCCTGGTGTGACATTTGGTACGCCTGAGCAAAGAAAAAGTTACTCCATCAGGAGTAAACATCCGACCCGTGATATCAAGGGCTCTTGCATCGGAGACCCTCCTGCAGGATACTAGGCACAAGAGCAATGCCAGTGTTGCAAAGAGCTCCTTCCTAGAGAGGAACCTGTTAGGTTGCCACAATAGGAAAAGATTAAGAACCTGGTAAACGTCCCATAATGCTGAATAACGCGGCTCCGGGGGCAACACAAGCCGGATGCTGTGCAGAAGCCTACAAACCATGGGTTGTTCGCTTATGGGAGACCCATCACCTGGGACATCGCCAGAAGAAATGGCCAACCTAAAACTGTTGATAGACAGGTAAGCCAAACCGTTTGAAGCTAGTTGTGCCAGGAAATTCACAGCGTGGCTCACGTCAGCGACAAAGGGATTGAAACCCCGTCGCAAACACCAACGGGACCATCTGGCCCACGCAGTCCTATACCTTTTGATTGTACTGTTCTCCCAAGTGTTAGAGATGAATGTCTCAGCCTCTCGCGAAAGACCTGAGGTTTCCCATCTGCCACTGAAATCCGCCACGCCATGAGCGGCAGCGAGTTCGTCAACACTAGAGGATTTAGAGTTCCGTTCGGACTCGTGAGAAGAGTCTGAAACTGGAGGAGTAGGATTGGGAAATCCCAAGAAAGTTCCAGAAGAACTGGAAACCAAACTTGAGACCTCCAAAGTGGGGTGATTATGACTAGATCCGCACTGTCTGCGGACTTGAGCCATTGACCGAGTGATCATGGCGAAAGGAGGGAACACGTATCCCTGTTCCAAACTCCAATCCTGGAGGAACTCATCCGTGGCCACTACCAAGGGTCGGGCCTCTAGCTGAAAAACCTTGGGATCTGATGAACTAGCCTGGATGCAAACAGGTCCACTGAGAAGGGACCCCCGCGGTTGTGGAGCATCACGAAGACCGACTGGTTCAGTTTCCAGAGGCTGGAGTCTCTGAAGTGATGCAATTGGAAGTCCGCTTCCAAGTTGTCTCGACCTGGCAGATACTATGCAGTGACCGAGATCTGGCTGTCCGGGCAAAACTGCCAAAATCTCGACGGCAGGTCCGAGAGAGCTTTCGACCTGGTGCCTCCCAGGTGGTTCACGTAACGGACTGCTGAGACGTTGTCCATTTTCAGGAGCATACATGACTGCACTGAGTCTCTTGTCCAGCACCGCACTGCGAAGGACCCCGCCAGAAGTTCTAGACAAATTATATGTAACTTCTGTTCTTCGAGTGACCACAACCCTCCCGTAGAGAGGTCTCCGCACCCGAGCCGAGTCTGCTGGCATCTGATTCGATCACGAGGTCCGGGGCTGACCCAAAAATCGCTCGACCGTTCCAGGCCTCCATATAGTCTAGCCACTAGTGAATTTCTGCCCTTTGCTTTGGCGGACAAGGCGACCTTGTGAGAATATGGATATCCCTTGCTGAGGAAGTATGCCTTGAGGCGTTGGAGGGCCCTGTAGTGGAGCGGGTCCGGGAAGATGGCCTCTATTGACGCTGACAGAAGGCCCACCACCTGGTCCAGCTGCCAGAGGTATACTCGCTGCTTGGTCAGCACTCTGTGCAGCTTGTGACCAATTTTGGTGACCTTTCTGGCCGGAAGGCTGAGAGAAGACGTTGTGGAGTCGATGACGAACTCCAAGAATGTAACGGACTGATCTGGCTGTAACAGCGATTTCCGCTCGTTGATCACAAAGCCGAGATCCTGGAGTAGAATCACTGCCATCCGAATCACTGCTCCGTCAGCTGACTGGGACAAGAGGCCATTAGGAGAAGGTCATCGAGATAGACAATCTTCCTGACACCTCGAGCCCTCCGGAACTCTACCAAGGGCTTCAGTACCTTGGTGAAGCACCAGGGCGCTGAGGAGAGCCCGAAAGAAAGGGCCGAGAACTCGTAGACATGGTGACGCCAGGCAAACTTTAGAAATAGTCGGTGTGGGGGAAAAATTGGGATCACCAAGTAGGCGTCTGTGAGGTCCAAACGGACCATCCAATCGAGAGGACGAAGCATGTCCCGCAGGATATGAATCCCCACCATTTTGAAATGGCAATAGATCAGGCATTCGTTGAATTTGCTCAGATTTATGACCGGCTTTTTGCCGCCGTCTGTTTTGTCGAACAAGAAAACATTGCTCATGAACCCCCTGGCATAGGGAGAAGTATGGGAAATAGCGCCCTTGTGGAGGAGGGAAGTGACTTCCTCGTCTACCAGTGCTGCGTCTTCTGCGGAAAACTGAATGGCGAGGGGAATGGCCCTTTCTACTGGGTTCCCTACAAACTCTATGTGAAACCCCCAAACCTTTTGAAGCACCCAAGCACCTTGTGTGATAGCCAACCATGCCTGGTAATACCCTGCCAACCGCCCCTCTATGTTTTGTGGGGAAGAAGGGGGAATACTCACCGGGGCTAGAGTTGGATGCTCCTCCTCTGAAGCCTTTGCCTTTCCCTCTGCGTCCTCGTCTGGGATAAAAGTTCCCAAACCTGGATTGGTCCTGGTACTGTCCGGAGCCTCTATCGTTGGTCTGGGCTGCCAACCGGCCGAGCGGCCCCTGCCTCAACCAGCCCCTCGAAAAACACGGGGGAAAACGGTCTTAATCGTGGACTGGGCCCTGTCCAGTGACGTAAATGTGTTAACAAATTTTCCGAGTTCCTTCACAAAAGGCTCCCCAAATAGGCCCCCCTGAGCGATGGCGCCCGCCTCCGAGTCTGCCAGGTCCCCTAGCTTTGGGTCAATTTTAATAAGGACGGACCGGTGACGCTCGGTGGAAAGAGCAGTTGGCATTGCCCAAGAATATAACCGCTCTCTGTGCCCAGCCGGACAGAGTTTCTGGGGAAATGATGGAGCCTGATTTCTTAGCCTCCTCGGTCATATCTAGGATCTTCGTGATCGGGCCGAGGATGCACAGGAGCTTGTCCTAGCACGCCCTCCAAGATCTGTCGATCCCTTTCTTGGGATCCCTAATACATTTTTGTAGGAAGGTAGTCATGCGGGGTCTATTTTAGGAGTAAGGGCTACCTTCCCCTCCAGGGACGGGCGGGGGCACTCAACCTGGAGGAAATTGCGGGCCTCTTTTTCAAGAGGGCGCCGGATGTCTCCAGCTACATATATTGCGACCTTATCGGCCGGAGCCCACTCGGAAGAACGTGGGTGTACAAAATCATTTGGGTCAAGCATATCAGAAACTTGAGCAGGACAGAAAGGAAGCCAGGGTCTCGAAGGACCAGGGTCAGAGTCAAGTTCACCATGTCGGTCCGGGACAACAGGTTTGAGGGCCGGTGTAGGAGTCTGTGGGATCCCTGCTGGTAACATCTGTTGGCTATCTATGAAAGCTTGTTTCAAACGCTCGAAAGCGTCTACATCAACTCCAGGTTTCCGGGGGCGTTTAGGTGGCTGGGAGTCCTGGGCTGACTCGGTGGGGCCTGCGGTAGTGCTGCAACCTGCCGCTCCAGGCGCTCAAACACCTTTTCTATTTGGCAGGAAAGCCTGTCCTCTAAAGGCGTGATGGCCTGATCCACCGCCCTGTAAATAGAAGTATCCACCGCCTCATAGAAGGCGTCCCCCCAAGGGATATCAGCGAGGGGGTCTTCCTCCTCTTGGTATTCATCATAATACTCCATAGCTGAGAAAGCGTAGAGAGCAAGGGGAAATATATATACAAGATCGTGAAGTAAGGGTGGAAACTACCGGGCCATGGGTGAAGGCCTTAAACTGGGCTTGGTGTCTGCCGAATATAGGGGTGGCGTGAAACCACATTTTTACGGGGTTCTAGCCCCAGGGGACAACTGCTGGCAATAAGCGGTATAAAGAAAAACACACACCCAACAGGGTGAAGCAATACTGGTCTGGGACCTGTCCCTCAGCGAGATGTAATAAATCTTCACTACAGACTTGTGTTCCCGTCAGGTTAAATCGGGCAGGGAACCGAGCGTTATCACACATACAGACAAGCACTGGCGTTGCCAATAGGTCTCGCAGTAGGAAAGTTGGAGCTATTGGTTTTGTAAATGACATTTTATATTTATATATCGTTCTTGGCATTGTCAATAACAATATATAAATATAAATTTCTCTGCGCTTGGCAACCGGAAAGGCAAGAGCAAAAACAGATTAAAAGAGCCATGTTTTTAGACCTGAGTTTACACTCCTGTGTGGGCAATCATACCTGTTGAGCTTAGGGCTTCACAAAGATAAATATACTAAGAAGGGATGAGTGCCATGCCTGAATTAATCATACCTCCTCCTCCAGCTCACCCCCAATCACACAAATGTATGTAGGGGCTGAAAACCGCATGGCCATTGCGAAATGTTGACACTACATGTAAAGCCATTTTAGACATAAAAGCCAATTTTGAAGGAATTCTGATGTCCCTTTTCGCGAGGGAGGGCAGCTAGTGCGTTTATGGGACTGATATGCTTCTGCTGTTGTGGAAATGTAGCCTGCTGGGCAAACGAATCGAAATATGGTAGTGACAAACTTCTCTGCCGTCAGAAAAAAAACACCACCTTTACTTTACTACCACTGTCTTCATGGCACTGACGTTAGGCTTGGGGTGTCCGGGGTCTCTTCCCACCCCCAATGCTGCACCAACTCTTTGGCCAAGGTGGAGGCGGGAACCAGTGGGTTAGAGTCCGCCAGGCGTCACTTCCGCCTTATCCTTACGACTGGAAACCCAAGCGGGCTGCTGTATTTTTTTTTCTGGGTTGTCAAAAATAAAGTCATGATAAATGCAGGACAGAGAACGGGAAGGGACACGTTTCCCGCCTCCGTGCCCCGCTACACTCCTTAAGCATAACTCGCGAGGGATACACAAAGGACAGAGACAATGAGGGCCGTGGGGAGCCTGCTTATACCGCTGACACTCGCCGGGGTGGTGATGAGAAAAGCAAGCCCATTCTTTTTATTGAAGCAGCCCCGCCCCCTCGCCTCCCCTCATGCACACTCCCTTCCGAGGGGGTCTGTGCCTTAACAAAAAGGCTTCCCTAAGCCCTGTGCCCAGGTGCACCTCTGAGCTGCGCGAGCGGGGGTCAGAGTGTGTGTGGGGCTCAGCCTCACCCGGTGCCCCCACTGACACACTGGTAGGGGTACAAATACCGCCTGCTGGTTACAGCGCAGGGGGTTAATGCTCGGAGCACACCCCGCTCCCCATTCTTCTGGCATGTGTTATCAGCCCGTCTTACGCCTGCCTCGCGCCTCCTCCTCGCGCAAGTAAACATTTGGATAAAGGCCTGAGCTGAACCTGAATTGGGGGGGGGGGGCGGGGGGTAGCCTCGTGAAGTGCCTCGTGCGCCCCCGGTCGCTGATGATTTTGTGATGAACCACACTGCTGATAAGCTTGTGTGACCCCAGCGGCGGCCGGGCCGCTAGAATGACAGAGTAATCAGGCAAAAGCTGGCTGCAATGCACAGATACCATAGGTGTTGGGAATCTTTGGTGACTAACAATGAGCTCATGCAAATTTGCCCGAGTATAAATTGCTGACACTGGTGCTTTCGTGCTGCCAATACAGCTCTAGGTGGGATCTGCTGGTGATGATGGCCTGGTAGATCTGCCAAAGGGTTAACTTCTTCTGCTTTACGTTCAATGAATGTGTTTAAACACCCCTTACAACCAACAGGCACTTTCAGTGAGATTCATCCCATGCAGCGCTACGAGATCATAATAGTGGCAATGCAGCGCTGCACAGATCTCTGTAACAGAATCTGGTCACCTTTCTGTCAAGGGGTACAACTCAACATCAGGGCTTTCCACCTTTTAAAACCCACGAGCCAAGCACCCCCGCATCCCCCACAGAAACATCTGGGCTGACAGCTGCCGACGAACATCCCATGCACGTGACAGGCAGGGTGCACGGAAAGCGCTGAGCGCCCCTTGAAGTGCTTTGCATACAGGTACAGTTACAAACAAGACCCGCTTCTCCTTCTGAATCGATGCCTGCTCTTTGCATATTTGCCTCCAGAGACAGATGTTTTTCCAAGGGGCGATATGAAAATTCACCTCTGAAGAACAGCCGGGCGGCAGATGGGCCCCGGGTACCAGTGATGAAACCTGCAAATAAAGGATATAATAAAAGCATGCTCACGTTTGGGTACCGGATGGGGGCAGGAGAGCCTGGTGGGGGGTGCGGGAATGTGAGCGAGGAGCTCACGGTGAGGAGAGGAGAGGCTGCATTCTGGGGTGTCTGAAGCTTCAATTGCAGTTTTTTCTGAATGCCTAAATATAACACATTGTAGTGATCTGTCCTGGCTAAGACTAATGCAACAATAACGTCTTTTGCTGTCAGCAAGGATGAAAGGAAACACATTCGCCAGGACCCTGAGAAGGTGGAAACAAGAGGAAGTGACTTTATTAATTTGGTCCATAAAGGTCTTTGCTTCTAGTGTGCCACACTTGTGGAAAGGACTGGGGGCAAGGCCCTGGTTTATCCAATATCACAGAATCTTCAATTGCCTGCATGCTGCACACAAGCGTGTGTCTGTTGGTTTTGTGTATTTCTTGCATGGTTTCATGTATTTTGTTTATATTAGATGTAGGGCTTGATTGGTTGTTTGTACGTGCATGCCTGTGCATGGTTGTATAGTTTTGTCAGTCTATGTGCAGGTGTTGTCTAGTTTTGCGTGCAGGTAGTGGCTGTGTGTATTAGGCTCTTTAAATGGCTTTACTTGGGCCTGTCTGCTGGTCTGCCTGAGCAGGAATGTTCATGGCCCGCAAGAGAGGTGGGCCCCTCGGTGAGCAGTGCCAGCCACTGGCGCGGGGCTCGGGGAAGGTCAACCTGAATCTGAGAAGGGCTTTTATGTGTCACGAAATGCAGGCTCCTCTTTCAGGAAACTTTCCCAAAGAAAATAAGCCAGGCCTGGCTCCGGTGGGGAAAGAACGGGGAGGAAAGTAAAGTGGGGTGGACCTGAGGAACAAGGGGAAGTTGAACAAAAGTGAGGTAAAATGAGACACAGGAAAAGAGTGGCCAGAAGGAGCTTAACGGGTGTCGGAAAGGGAGGTGGGGAGGCTTTGGAGGGAGGAAAGTTAACAAGACGGAGGGAAGGCAGAGAAGGGGAGGGGGGAGGAGAAATGCGACACAGTGTGAAGCAGCAGGGGCCTTTGAAGTGAAGCTAAGCTTCACTTCAAAGGTGTGGGTGGAGTGCTGCTACGGCCTGGGGGAAGCTGGCTGGGGAGGAGAAATGCAAGTTTATGGCCCAAAAGCGCATGCCTGTGGCCACGTGAACTTAATGAAAACCGCAGCAAAAAGCCCGTGGTTTCACGAGGATTTTGAGCACTTGAATTCTCGCTCCCTCAATGCGCTTGCGCGCATTGTAGGTCACGAGACCTAAAAAACGGACAGCGAGAAGAAATCAGCCCGCCGCTGTCTGCAGACCAAATCGGCGTACTTCTCAGACCAGAGGCTCCCGGGTGAATGGCGCGCGACACTTGAATTCCTAAGAGGAATCCAAGGAACACGACTCCACACACTGCCTCCCGTGCCCTCTGGCAGTGGGAGGAACTCAGAGCACCAACCAGCAGAGTGCCACATAGGGACGGGAAGCCCGTTCCCGCAGCGCACAAAAGAATAATTAATAGAAGTGCGGCCCACGTGCAACAGTAACCATTAATTCTGAAACAGTTATAATTATTAGAAACAGCGCGCTCGCGCCAACAACAAACTTAACATGTGAATCTACACATAAGGATAATCATGACCGAAATTAAGCACTAAGCAGTCACAAGAACTGAAGAGCACTTATCTGGCTGCTTAGCAGCGAAGAAAGAGGAAGAGAGGACACTAACAATGGACTATATTGGACTAGGATGCCCTGATTGGACACTGTTTCCCTGTCCTGGATTGGTTGTTACCATGTGTTGTGTTTTTTCTTGACTACTTTCCCTCTGGTTCACGATAAATGTAGTCCTTTGTTAATCTTAATGCTGCCAATGCCAATAAAATGAAGAAAGAAGGCTTCCAGTCCTGACAGATTTCAGCAATACTTGTGGATTTGTCTTTCACAACATCTGCAATTAATGTTTTTAAATGAGACATCACAATTGGAATATGTACTTTTCATTTTCCAGCACCAGTGGAAGAATTGCGCATATTTCAGATGTTATAATGTCAGAAGCATGGTATGAATGGCAGTTTTTAGTAACTGCCATGTCAGGCTTTACGATTAACTTACTGATTTTACAGATGTCCCAATATCAGGATCCATTCTTTTAATATTTGCTTCTAATGTCCAATGAACAGCGGTAGCACTTGGAAGTGGTTTACCTGGTCTGCAGAAGTTGCAATGTGTTTCAAGCCACTTTCCTTACAAAGTAGGAGTCTCACTAAAACATGTTTCATTTCTTTCAGAAATATCACCCTGTTGCACTTTCTAATAACGATTCTAGAAAAGAAATACCCCAAAGTTGTTAACCTCCATGAAGAGCTTGCCAGCATTCCAGAAGCAGCAAAAGTGAAGTAAGTTTGAAGATATAGGTGATTAAAAGGCAACTTGTATATAAAAAAAATCTATTTATTAAAAGAGTTTCTCAATCAAATTATGTGATTAGTGTCACTTAGAGCCTGTATTAAGAATTAGAATACTCTGAAAGAATATTGGATCTCTTTCATACATAATAAAACAAAACCACAATAACGGTGCATGGAAGATCCTGGACAGAACAAAAAACTCCATGCACAATCGTTTGTGTGAGATATGAGAGTACTGCAGTAATATCATTAGTTACGGTGACATCAAAATAAGAAGCATGGAAGGTTAACGGGTTTCTGCTAATTCCTTAGAGGGATGGAGCTAGTGAAGCCCCCAGGAGCTTCTTCCAAAACAAGGTGATAGCAAAGCACATAGTTGCCCACCAAGGGCCGTATTGCACAGCGCCTCGGGGGCGCAACAGGCGTTTGCGCCTGCTTCATGCGCCTCCGGTTCACTTTGGTATTCAGTGGCGGCTGGTCAATTTATAAAGTGGAGGAGCTATCATATGAAAGGTCATTTTGCAGGCACACACTTGCAGCATCTCATCAATTAATTTTATAAAACTCTAGTAATGACACATACAAACAAATACACACTTTCACGTACACACAAACTGGTGCACAATTGCAAACAGGCACATAAACACCAGAAGCATGCTCTCACTCATACACACAACATAGAAACTTACCTGGGGTAGTCCTCAGCGCAGTTTCCTCTGCACATCGATTTCCAACTTTCAGAATGAACGAACAAGGAACCAGAGTGATGCTCACACACTTATGCCCATCCAGAATTTTGGATACGACGGGCCATCTTTTTCCTTTATTATGGCTTCTGATGGGGCATAAGGGCGCATGACTGACAGGCCCCAGTTCACTATTATCTGACATGCTGCACTGCCTGACCCTAGTGCAGCATGTCAGATATGTATTGCATCTGTGAAAGGATGGGCTCTAACACCCCACACATAACACATGTGCAATACAGCCTCTTATGGTGCAAGGTGATATTGCAGCTTTTATATGTAAACAAATGATCAATGAGATTGTTGAATTAAATGTAAAAGCTGCAATATTTTATGATATGAGATGCTAGTGAGGCTTGACTGTGGGGGGAGTGGGTGTTGCCGCCTTTTTCACACCTACGGAGAAGCCTCCACTGGTGGTATTACAGAAGGGGCTGCAGAAGCTTGTGCAGCCCCTTTTGTAATACAGATAGGGCTGGCGCTGTATGTGCACCAGCGCTATCATTAGAAGGTGTTCCCTCATTTTCATGAGAGGCTTGGCTCCATGCAAATGAGAGAATCACATTTCTTTGGCGCCCGTGCTGTATTACCGACATGCCTGCAGAAGCAAACATGCCTTTAGTAGGCACACTTTCAGTGCACCACAAAAAGGTGGCACACTTTTAGTGCACCTTCTTAATGGAGCCCTCTAAAGGGAAGAAAGGGGGTCCTATGTACCCCCCAGACATCCCCTTGCAGGCAGGTGCATTCACTTACTGCACCGCCTACAAGGGGATCACTAATTCCTTTTAAAAGTGCAGGTGAATTTCGGCTTGCAAAGAGAATCATGGAGCAGCTTTTAAACAGCTGATCCGTATTTCTCTTGAATGCGCTGCCCTGGGGGCAGCGCGAGTTCCCAGCTGCCCGATTTCAGTGCATTCTACCTGATAGGGCACACTTTCCATATTTGCACCCGTCTCACCTGTTTTAAGGTGCGCCGTAGCGCAAAAATTAAAAGTGCACCCTATCTGTAATATGGGCCCTGAGGTTCAGTCTGTGGGGTTCCGGTTTTCTATTATAAAATAGATATTGGTTCGGGTGAGCATGGCAGGATCACATGGGGGGGTCAGTTTCTTTAGGTTCTTACTTTCCTGTTGCTCTATGACAATGTATCTTGAATATTTACAATGATTATAAATTACCATTTTTTTTATTGATAAATAGGCATATGGAAAGGACTGTCGTTTTACAATTGTGTGTTGATCTGTATGTGTTTGGAATTCTGTTTTATGACAGTGTCTTATCTTTTATATCTGATGCATTATGCTTTTATGGTCTGATATTTTCTTGACTGAATAAAGATGACATTCATTCATTCAATGGGGCAGTCGATAGGGTTTAGCATCAGTAGGCAACCATCTCATCAATAATGTGTCTAAGGCAAGTGCTATTTTTCGGCTTGCTAATCTGTCAGTCTCAGCCAACAGGGCTCTACTTTCAGTTCTCAATCATCTCTGGAAAGTTCCCTTCTTACGTCAGTCTTGCATCTTAATTTAGTGTACATCATTGCAATAACAGCCCAACATCCGAATGTTATGTATAACCATTACAGCCTTGTTTCTGTTACCCAGTGTTGTAATCTTATGGCGATTGTCCGGTCTCATTGCTTCTAGTGTGGTTACACCCTACAATTAAATGTGATTTGGGGGTACTATATTGGTTTTTAATTCACTATTTTCACGGGCCCCCCGCTCCAATGATTAAACATGCCTCCCTGTCTTCAGGTGTAGGCCCACTCTCTATTAGACCAGGTTTTTAGAGAGCGAGGGCTGCCTATGATGAAGCATGACACATGGTGGTGTGTGAGGACAGCCCTTCACAATTTTTGATGTGTCCAACACTCCTATTATAGAGTGGTTGTCGGGACACTCCTATTATAGAGTGGTTGTCGGGACACTATAACGCGGTGTAAGTAACCACAACTTTAGGGTAGCTTCTACAGTGAGTACTTAGCAGATTTGGAGGCCAGGTCACCCAAGAGACCCCATAGCCTCAAGTTCCTTCCCTTGGATATTACCAGGATTTGTGTGTGTAAAAAGTCTCCTAGAATTCCCTTCCTCTTAGAACAAGTTCTGAAGGCAAGTTTGAATTTTGTGAGAGACAAACATTTGTGACTCTTAAGTTACTGTTCTCCACAAAATGAGTCGTCTTTTAGAGATAAGCGAACATCAAAGATTTTAAGAATCATGCTGGCTATGCAGCAAGTTAGACAAACTGTCAAAAGCTTTTGAGGTTTGATGAATAAGTACACACAAGCTGAAAGCTGTTCCAGAATCAGTTCCACCAAGGAATTGCTGGATGTCTTCGCACTAAAAAACAAATCTTGCACATTTCATTTATAGGCTTTGCTTCCCTCCTCCCCTCCAAGTCCGCAAGCTCTGTGTAACATATGAAACGGGTAGAATATATGTTCAAGCTGTCTTGTCATTGTTTATTTTTTGAGGATTTCAGAGCTGTTTTCTTAGTGTTGCAAAAACTTTTGAAATCAGTGCTCATCCATGTTTATTGAGATGCCTAGTCCCCAAAATATACAACTTTGTTTTTCCAGTGTTTACAAAACATGTTTTTCGCTGTGATTGTTATAACCTAAAGGAGACTTATACAGAGGGTGTAGTGTCTTCCCATTGGAAGTGTCCACTGGACTTATGTTAGGCTGTTTTAAGCATAGAAAGTATGTGTATTGCACTTTCACTCAGGCTCCAATATCGTTAACCTTTCACATATCTTATTAACGTTTCACACACACTTTGTCAGGACACAGAGCTACTTAACTAATAATACTTCGAAAGTAAGTGATATATCCAAAAGTTTTAATAAATCTCTGTACACAGTTGGAGGTCATCTATCTACTCCTTACTGAATATTATGCCTTCGTAGGGGTGGTCACACCAGCCAACAGTAACATTTTAAATTACACTAGAATAGTTAGTAGCCCTACATTTTAAGGCACCTGAAACCTGTTGCTTTACACATGCTACCACTGCTTTTCTGCAGTCTTTGCATGGCTAGATTAAGGTGGTGGTGCTGCTGTTGTGTGGGCATTCAAAGCTTCCAAGGGTCCCCTTGACACATTTTTAACTAAGTCAGCCCTGACCTTTTACCAGACATCACATTGTGTTCTTGAACTTGAGATTTTGCTGTTGTGATTAGCTGAAGGTATCACACATAAAAATGGGTAAGGTTTCAGCAATTATTTTGATGGTATGTGGAAAGTCTTGTCATGTTTGCACCACTATCCTTCACAAGTATCTGCCACTAAACTTTGCATTGAATGTTTAAAGCCTGGATTGTTTGGCAGTTTTCCTGCTATCAAAACTGACTTTGTAGAAAAGGGGGGTGTTGGAGCAAAGGTTTTTACTCGTTCTGTGGATAAATGTGATAGTGCATATTGCCCAAGATTCTTATGAGCCCCCCATTTCACCAATTGGTGAAATAATTAAACACTGCAAAAATATCAAATATGATTTTAATATTTCCAGATTCTCTACAGTGTATAAAATGTGATCAGACCTTATGCATGCTTCTAAACCCTGCACATTTAATACAAGTTCACAGACCTGGAAGAAACAAAAGAACGAAAAAACTATATGTTCAAGGCATATGGGCTGCAGATCACACACTAGTGCATGGATCGCCATCTGGTGGTGGGCCCGGATGATTACACTTTGTTATTGTCTTAGAAGAGTCTTTGTTTGGTAGCTGACTCCTCCTATTGAGGATAGTGCGCATGGGCATCGACTCCATCTTCAGATTGATTTTTCCACCATCAGGCTCGGATGTGTTTATCATTCAGTCCCGTTACCGATCTCCTTTCGACTGCCAGTCCTCCATCATACCATTGGTATCGTCTTCGATCATGATTTCCTGTTACCCGCGTCGAAGAAAGGTTTGCACTTCTCGATCCCAGCGCTCGTTGGGTCCAACTGCGCCATTGGGCCTTTAGCTTATGGAAAGAACACCCTTCAAGAAGTGCCCTCAGTGTGGACACAAATTTCCCCACACTGATCTACATGAGGTGTGCAATCTGTGCTTGTCCCCAGAGCACGAGAGTTGAGATTGCCAGGCCTGCGCTTCGCTCCGGTCCAAGAAACTATCAGAGACCGTCGAGCTCGAAGAGTCATGGCGTAGTCCTCTTCGACACCTGATCTCATCATAGACGACGCTCCAATCAATCTAGAGCCCGAAGAACAACAGCAGGACGACGTTGTTTCTGAAGCAGAGGATTCAGCTTCCGGAGCTGAAGGACAATCGGAAGATGACGATCTTCTTCCAGCTGGTCAACAGGTCGTGAGTACAAGCATCAACCATGTCCACACCCCCATACCGGGCCAGGCTTCGGTTTCACCTCCACCTTCGGGTCCAGGTGCACACCCACCAAAAACTTCAGATGCCTCGCCTTCCAGCTCGGCAACGAAGAATCCTAAAAAGCCTTTAGGCGACTCGGGCTCGAGTCAGCCTGCCCTTTCCGACAAGCAGAAGGTCCTTAAACCGAAACTAACTCCTGCACCGAAGCAACCTTCGGTACCAAAACCGGTCGAGCCGAAAACAAGTGCAGCACTGAAAACAGTTCCCAAAACCGTCGAACCGAAGCCAACTCCGGTACCGAAACAAGTAGACCAAAGGCCACTTCGGCACCGAAACACACTTTGGCACCTACAGTTGTCGACCTGAAACGTGCTTTGGAAACAATAATTTCGGATCCGAAAACATCCGATCAGAACAAGAGACTCAACACCAAGAAAGATTCTGACCACAAGCCTTCGGAACCGAAACCAAAATCTGCTCCAAAGACTGTAATAGACACTGCAAGACCTTCTAAGCAACTCGGCCCCAAACAAGACAAGTCGGTGCCAAAAAAGGATAGTTCCACAGAAGAGCTTTTCCGCCCAGATCCAAAACTAAAGACTCTTCTTATTCATCCAAAAACTGGACATATAATTAAAGTGCCTGAAAAAAGGAAGCTGGACCCTCCCAAAAAACCTCCAGTTCCTCTCAAAAAGCGTGCTCAAACTTTCCCAATAAGAATTCCTTCACCACTGCTAGAGATACCACTGGACATTTCCCCTGCACACTCACCATCCATCACGCACAGCCCTGCACCAGCAGAGGATAATGAGGATGAGGATAATTATTCAGAGGGGGTAGAAAATGAGCAACCCATAGATGACACAGATGACCCAGACAATGTTCCTGGGGCATCAGATGATCCCTGGGAAGATTATAACGCGCCAGATGCCCCAGATCTGCCACAAGATGACGCATACCCTTCTAGGCCATCTCCTCCAGATGACACTATAGGGTTTACGCAACTCATTCAAACGGCAGCCCCCTGCCATTGGGTAGATTTACACATTGATCCAGTAGAGGAAGACTTCCTTATGGATACATTACTACCATCACACAAGACTACAACCACATTACCAATGCTTAAGGAAGTGGTAAAACATGCACCAGAGGTGTTCAAAGACCCTGTCAGAGCCAGAATAATTAATCCCAGGTTAGAAAAGAAGTATAAAGCAGCTCCAACTGACCCAGCACACATCAGCGGCCAGTTGCCATTAGACTCATTAGTAGTCTCAAACGCTAGGAAAAGAGCTAACGTGCAGACAACAGGGGATTCCCCCCCCTGATAAGGAGTCCAAACTTTAAGATACTTCAGGAAAACGCACCATCTCACAAGCAGCCAATGTCTGGAGAATTGCTAACACTCAAGCCCTGTTAGCAAGATATGATCAAGCTCATTACGATGAGCTAGAAACACTTATGCAACATTTGCCAGACAAGTATAAGGTCAGGGCTTCTTACTTAATACAAGAAGGCAAGGTCATTACCAATACCTTAATACGTTGTGCTTTAGATACGGCTGAATCAGCCTCTAGAGCAATAAATACAGGCGTACTTTTACGTAGACATGCCTGGTTGCGCATCTCTGGGTTCAAACCAGAGGTACGGACCAGTATCCTTAATCAACCTTTTGACCAGCAACATCTTTTTGGTCCTGCAGTTGATCATGCGCTGGAGAAAATGAAAAAGGATAAAGACACAGCAAAATCCATGGGAGCTTTACAAACTCAAACTCCCCGAGCGTCCTTGCGTCGCTTCTCTTACATGGGCTCCTCCAAGGGTTTTCAAACAGACTACGCCTCCTCTTCTTACAAGACGCCCGCCCAATAGAGGTTACTACAGAGGAGGATATAGAGGTAACAACACTGAAGGTAGAGGCAGAGGCAACAACAACCGCAATGCCTCCACTCCTAAGCAGTGACTTCCATCCCCTCCCCCCAGATCATTCCACTCCTGTCAGGGGAGATTACAACAGTTCCTACCTGTCTGGAACTCCAGCACCACAGACAGGTAGGTGAGACAAATAGTTCAGTCAGGTTATTGCCTGGAGATCACTTCCACTCCTCCAACAATACCACCCAGACAGCGTCCCATGTCACAGGAGCATCTCACACTCCTAAAACAAGATGTTGCCTCTCTACTGCAAAAGAATGCAATAGAACCAGATCCAGTACACCAGCAAAAAACACAGGAGTTCACTCCCTGTATTGTCTTATCCCCAAAAAGGACGGCTCCCTCAGACCTATACTAGATCCTTAGACTCTTAAATCTTTACATACAGTCTGACCTCTTCCATATGGTCACATTATAGCAGGTCCTTCCTCTGTTAAAACAAGGCGACTTCCTTGCCACCCTAGATCTCAAGGACGCCTACTTACACATTCCCATCCACCAAGCTCACAGAAAGTACCTTTGGTTCGTGCTAGACGGTCAGCATTACCAGTTCAAAGTACTCCATCTCGGAGTAACTACAGCACCTTGAGTTTTCACAAAGTGTCTAGCAGTAGTAGCAGCACACCTGAGAAGTGACAACATTCATGTCTTCCCATATCTAGACGACTGGCTAATAAAATCCAATTCATGCCACCAGTGCGTGCAGCACAAGCATCAGACCATCTGCCTGCTACACAAGCTCAGCTTCACAGTAAATCAAAAGAAGTCACATCTCCAACCATCCCTGTCTCAACAGTATCTAGGTGCCACAATAGATACCTCCAAAGCAATTGCAATTGCAGCACCAAAGGAGACTGTGGCCCACCTATTCTTTGCCTGCCCCACCTACAAAGTGGCCCGGAAAATCTGGCTGAAACCTGTATGTAGGGAGCTGGGGTTGAGGTGTCATAGCCAGGCATTACGTGTACTTTCTACTGATTCTTCATCCACCATCATGATATGCGGGGTGGCAAAATGTTTGGGCAGTGCATGGGTGACGCGCTCCCAGTTACTGAAATTGCATTCTAGGGCACCAACGGTCTGATGCTTGTAACCGTTTGTAGTAAACTAATGACTGTGGTGCATTTCTTAACCCAGGACTCTTCCTTTACACGCCGTATCATTTTATAGTTTTAACCGGAGAATTGAAAATGTATTATGTATATGTATTCTTTTATGGTGATCAAATTTGCCGAATAAAGATTATTTAACAGCAATTCCTTCCCCTAATCCAGCAAGGATACAAAGTATGCAAGCTCTTATACAAAATTCCAGCCGCAACACTCACTACCAGCTCGAGTGTTCATGCAATTAATCGGAATGATGGCATCTTGCATCTTCATAGTGCCATACGCAAGACTCCAAATGCACCCTCTGCAAAAGTGCTTAGCAAGCCAATAGAACCAGGTTCAACAACAACTAACAGATCTGGTTGTGGTGGACGACCGGACACATCGCTCTCTGCAGTGGTGGAACACCAAAACCTTTCAAAACGCCGGCCGTTAATAGAGCCAGTTCCCAGTTCCACAAGTGGTGCTAACCACTGACTCATCTCACACAGGTTGGGGAGCCCATTTGGAAGAGCACACAGTACAGGGTTCATGGAACCCACAACAAAAGCAACTCCACATAAACCATCTGGAGTTGCTAGCCATTTTTCTAGCTCTAAAGTAATTTCAACATTACCTATCAGGCAAGGCTGTATTAGTCTGTACAGGCAATATGACAGCCATGTACTACAACCAAAAACAGGGAGGAACACACTCCTTACAGCTCTCCCAGCTGGCGCAGAGTATATGGGGGTGGGCCATTCCTCAAAAAATCTTTCTGTTAGCAGAACATCTACCAGGAGTTCACAATCAAGTTGCAGATCTGTTAAGTCGTCTAAAGACATCAGATACACGAGTGGGAACTTCGACCTCAAGTTCTTCAACCTTTCTTTCACAAGTGGGGCCAAACCAAGATAGATCTGTTCGCCATACACCTCAACTCCAAATGCCCAAGCTTCGCAACCAGGTATCCACACCCATTGTCCAAAGGCAATGCGATATGGATGGGTTGGTCAGACAGATTTGCGTACGCTATTCTGCCTCTCCCACTCATTCCGTAAGTGGTGCACAAGCTACAGCAACACTCCCTCACATTGATTCTCATTGCACCAACGTGGGCAAGACAACCGTGGTACACCACACTACTAGAGCTCTCAGTAGTACCCCATCAAAAATTAAAACTCTCTCCACACCTACTGGCACAGAACCATGGAGAGATCATGCATTCAGACCCCATGCAGCTCAACCTAGCGATTTGGCTCCTGAGGTCTTAGAATTTGGATACCTCAATCTTCCACTGGATTGCATGAATGTTATAAAAGAAGCTAGACGTTCCACCACTAGAGCATGCTATGCAGCCAAGTGGAAAAGGTTTGTTGTGCATTGCACAAATAACAACATTAACCCACTAGATGTTTCTATCCAAAACATCATATGTTACCTGCTCCATCTACAAATATGTGGTTTGGCATACTCCTCAATCAGGTTACATCTTGCTGCTATAGCAGCTTACCTTCAAAACAGACAACATCCGTCATTATTCAGAATACCTGCCATCAAAGCATTTATGGAAGGACTCAAAAGAATAATCCCTCCCAGGGTACCACCCTCCCCTGTATGGAATCTAAATATTGTTCTCACTAGACTTATGGGTCCTCCATTTGAACCCTTTCATAAGTGTGAATTACAGTTCCTTTCATGGAAAGTTGCTTTTTTTAATTGCTATTACCTCACTCAGAAGAGTGGGTGAGATCCAGACATTAACAATTCAAGAACCATTATCACAACTCCATAATAACGAAGTGGTTCTATAAACAAACCCAAAATTCCTTCCAAAAGTCATTTCACCTTTCCACCTCAATCAATCTATTGAGTTGCCAGTATTCTTCTCGCAACCACAAACGGTTGCTGAAAGAGCTTTACATACACTAGATGTCAAAAGAGCACTCCTCTGCTATATTGATCGGACAAAACCATTTCGTAAAACAAAACAATTGTTTGTGTCCTTTTCTCCTCCACATAAAGGTAATCCAATTTCAAAAGCTGGGATTGCAAGGTGGATTGTCAAATGCATTGAAATTTGTTACCAGAAAGCCAAACTCACTCTATCCATTCCCCCTAGGGCTTATTCAACCCGTAAACTAGGGGCATCTATGGCATTTTTAGGAAATATTCCCTTAGATGATATCTGCAAAGCAGATCATGGTCTACACCCCACACATTCACAAAACACTACTGTGTAGATGTGCAAGCAAAACAACAAGCTAGTGTGGGCCAGGCTGTACGCAAAACATTATTTCAAACTACTGCAACAGATACTGGTGGTCACCGCTAAGGGAGAGAACTGCAATGCAATCAATGCACTAGTGTGTGATCTGCAGCCCATATGCCTCGAACGAAGAATTCTACTTACCTGTATGCATCTGTTCTTGGCATGTAGGGCTGCAGAGTCACACACGCCCACCCGGCTACCTATATCTGTTCCAGTAATATCTTAATTAGATACTCTAGACATGGACATCTTTTTCTGTACTCATCCAACTCCATCATTTCCCCAATGGCGAAAACAATCTGAAGATGGAGTCGATGCCCATGTGCACTACGCTCTATAGGAGGAGTCATCTACCAAACAAAGACTTTTCTAAGACAACGACAAAGTGTAATCATCCAGGCTCACCACCAGATGGCGAACTATGCACTAGTGTGTGACTCTGTAGCCCTACATGCCAAGAACAGATGCATACTGGTAAGTAGCATTTTCCTTTAGTGACATTATTGAAAAAAAAAGTCGAGCAGAGTAATCATAGACCAGTGTTTCTCACTGATACATTGTCTCACAAATTTACATTGTTCAGGCTCCTTCAGAAAAAAAATGCTCATTCTCTCTAACTTTTCGAATAACATTTTAATTTATGACTGTGCTAGTGTTTATCAGTGGTTATATATTAACACTGATGAGGGCATGTTCTTGTGGGATTTTATCAGTTATAGCTTTAAACCTAAAACTGGATATCCTATATATATGTTCCACAAATCTGAGTACTGTGCAAGATCTGCAAAACACAGTCTGGTATAGTGTCAATTGCTGCAAAAAACAGTAAGAGAAAACCAGAAATATAGGTAATATATTTTCAAATATTAACCCTAACACCACCACATCTCTGCACATGGTGCACTGGTGCATAATCCTTGGCTCTCACATACATTTAAAAAATACAGAAAAAGGATACTGTAAACCTAAACACTAGATTTCTGTGTTGCTTTTATCAAATTTGAAGTGTTGATGCTAAAATATTGTTCTAGAGGGAATATTAAGTCCTCTGAATTGTCTGAGTCCTTGTCCCTACCAGTGCCAGATGCTCTGGTGGAATCGCTTCTTTGTTTAACCTGGCATGACTTATGCATATCGTAGGTGACTCAAGTATATGGTTATTTTGTACAAGGTGTTCTTTCATTTGGAGAGCATCCACTTTTTAACCTTTTGTGCTGGAAAGATATCTGTTGCGGTCCATAACAGTGGTTGGTACTCGCCAACCTTAAGATTGTTTCCAAGTTGAGACAGATGGTAAGAGGCATCCGTTGAAACATTTAGTGGCCACTGCTCTCTAGTACCTCAGTGTTGCCCCTTGATCAAAGGTAACACCAGCTATGTATGGGCATGTGAATCATCGGGCTACAGATGTCTGCGCTTTCTTGTTAGAATCCTATCCAGTCCTGTATAATTCATTTTGACCTCAAATGGTCTTATGCCATGGTGACAGTCAATATTGCTACTGACTAAATGGAATGAGTGGTCTCCAAAGCCACATATGTGCCAACCTGTCATGGTTTGCCCACCCCATCCTCAAGTTCTACGCGGAGCTGATGATTACCACCCCATACTTTGTGTTCAGTCAATTGTGCTCAGATGCCTGACATGAAACCATCTATTTTGGAGCCATGTGGCACTTTCACAGCCACCGTTATGCTGAAAAACTCCACAACGGCATACAAGTGTCAGGAGACTGATGCAAAATGACATTTCTGTGCCCTGAGTTTTAGTGATAGAAAAAACAGTTTTAGAGCTTCAAAAGGTATTTTTTTCTCATGAAAACGTGTATTGTTTCAGTTGATTTAATTGCAGGTCTCTGACTTTCTCTTTGTGAAACTGTTATTTACAGTATGACTGAGCTGGACAAAGAAATCAGCACGCTGAGAAGTGGATTGAAAGCAGTTGAGGCTGTAAGTACCTTTTTTTTTATTCAGGCGACAGCATATTTCCTTCTTAGAAGCACAGAATGTGGGACCTTTAACAAAGCTGCTTTTATCTGGCTTCCTGTAGTGCAGTATAATCGTCTTTCCTGCTTTGCATGCGTCTGTTCTCAGCTAAAAGACTTCTGGCTTAATATCGGTTAGTTTTCCCTGGTTAGAAACTGAAGTTAGTATTGAAAGGAAGGACTCCCTTTTTGGGTTTTGGGGAGGCGGGGAGGTGGCAGGGCGAGCTATATCATGTGCTTTTGTGTCACTATAATCTGAAATTGATCAAAGATTATATACCAGACGAGTTCCTAGCCTCCGCTCTGTTCAACCATTGCACACAGAAAGAACACTGATCCATTGATGGTTTGTCGTCATTTGGCATGACCTTGCTCTGTGCTCCCCTCTGTTGACATGTCTCAGCAGTGGGCACACAGATGGTTATTGTGAGTCAAGGCATGAATTGCAAGGTGTTTTGACATGTAGGGATTGTGGACCATCACATGGACTGCTTAGCATCTGTTTCCTAAGTACCTTTAAAATGAATAAGGAATAGATTTTGCATTTGTAGATTCTCAGCCTGCCTTAGTTTATGGAAGATGACATTCTTTCAGTTGACTAGTGATTTTTACCATAAGTAACACTCCCAAAGCAATTTAGCTTGAGTCTGATCATTAGTGATTGTTCATCGAAAGCCCAAGAAAAGTAGACCGCTTCATACACAGATACATGTTTGTTTACATCCGTCCATACTACTGTTGTCTCGGTACACCTGATAAAATGTGTATCTGACAACTTGCCAATACACTTTCTTGTGTAACTGGCTGTGTCCCAGAGTTTATTGGAAGACATATTTTTTTGGCGCCTGGTATATCAGCCGGCAGCTTGATGGAAGAGGCTAAACAGCACTGAAAGTATTTCTAATCCTTGGGCGAGGACATCGCCATTGAATCAAAAATCATCTAGCTATTGCAATCGTGCTGCCATCACCTTTTGATTCTTTGGAACACTCACCAGTGGTTTAGCAACACTACACAGATTTTTTTCACTGGTACAAGATGTATTGATGAGGTTGGATTCCTGCAATTCTTTAGTACCGATGTCCCCTGTATAAATGTTTAGCTAGAATAAAAACATCTAATAAAGCCTACCTAATTTAAACCCAGAACGGAGCACAAGGGGTGTGTAACCCCCCATTCCACCAACTTCAAAGAATTCCTGTAAAGTTAAGTGTAGATTTCAAGGTGTTGCATGTGATCAGCAGAGCATTTGATGAAATTTGGTCTTGGATTAGATAAATATATCCCAATTGACCACCGATTAGCCAACAAAGTTGCACTTTAGATCTGAAAATTCAATAAAAAAATAAGATCCATGGATGCAGACATTCTGGGCGCTACTATTTGAGCTAGTTTGCCAAAAGAACTTGCAAACATTGAATCACTGATCTATATGCCTACCACTCGACATGTGGCCAATATAGACGGGCACTACCTTTTCTCCATTTTCCCACACTCGTACTGGGTGCAAAAGAATTTGGACACCCAACCTCTTTCCACCAACTTATGAAGTTGGCCACATAAAGAGTTCGAAATCTTAGGAACAAGGGAACAATGGTACACAAGACTGCTTCGTGCCAAACTTCCGCATTTTAGGAACAGCACACTGAAGTGTTGAGACTCAACACCTTCCCCGATCATGAAAACAGTAACCATGAGAAAGCTGGTGCTACACACCACAGGGTGGTGAGGCTGCTTGGGCACTCATGTAGCTGATCTTCGATGAGGGTAACCATTATTCCAAATCGCAGCCCATATTTAGATGAAACCATCACAATTATTTCTATACTTTGTGTTACCAGCTCTGTATTATTTTGTCCAAATTCCCTCTACTACCACCGTATGCATAATGTTCCCTTCTGAATGCATTCCTTTTTTAAAAAACACAATATTATTGTTGACTGTTCAACAATGCCACACTTTCACAAACCTTATTACTTAGGATTTTTCACCACAGTTTTCACTCCACTTTGCTGGTTTCTTTTCTAATCCTCCTTATCCTTGCCCTCTCTTCTAACCAAGCTGTTCCTACCTGGCAGGCCTGCTGACACCACTTGTCAGTGGACATGAGGGTGGCCAGTCCCAGACTATCCCTGTCTGGTCATAGAGCCTCTCTCCATCTTTAGCTAGTCTCCTCTTCTGTCACAACCATCTCCGAATTGCCATATGAGCCTCGCTGCTTTTCCACCAGGCTCTTTTAACAGCTCTTCGCCAAAATGTTGTGGACGAGGGGCCGTGTCTCTACACAAGACTTTGAGGTCATTCAGATATTAGCTAAGATCTTTATTCCATCACGCAAATCTTCAGGGCTCTAGGTAGCTGTGTTTGAGCCAATAGGTCGCTCTGCCGGTGATACGTCCGACCCGGTGGGGCCCAAGACCGTCTGATGCTCCAATTTCGAATAGGGAAAGTGGACTTGAAGCGAAATGCGCTTTTTATATAAACCCGGAAAATGTAGTTCAAGTCGCGTCGGACGTATCACCGGCAGAGCGACCTATTGGCTCAAACACAGCTACCTAGAGCCCTGAAGATTCGCGTGATGCGATGAAACACGTGTCGGCTGGCTGTTGGTAAGCCTTGAAAATTAAATGAGGACACAAGGATTCTCACTTGTCATCCTATTCACTTCCTATTATTGTTCACTCCATCTGTTTCTCTGCATGTTTTTACAACTATGAAGAATGTATACATTGACCTACGTTTACAGAAATATATAGTGTGTGCATAGGGTATGTCTCTGTAGCCCGGGTTATCATGAAATTGCTCATTGTTGGCCCATGCTAGCAGACGGCCTATGAGGTTCTGCTTAATCATCAGGGCAGGATCACAGTGACTGTGGAGAGTAAACAAGAGCACAGATACTGAAATGCCACACAAGGTGTGTCCAGAATCCCTTGTGATCAAATATTCAGTTTGTTGTTCTTGTGTGGACTACCTGTGATGAACGTGCCTTTGACGGCAGAGAGGACAGACTGCACAAACTATTTTCTTGGTAAAAAAGCAATTCTTTTTTCAGGTAATTTATCATCCCAACCCTTAAAGTGAACCAAAAGACACTCAGAAGGCTTGCTTTGCTGGTGTATCCAGTCAGTGAATGTCTTGATTTATACACTGTAGTTAACCAAAGCTGCCTTTTTGTTTGTCTTCTAGGAACTTGAATATCAGAAATCGCAGCCAGCACAGCCTGGGGATAAGTTTGTGTCTGTCGTCAGTCAGTTCATCACGGTGGCCAGCTTCGGCTTTTCTGATGTGGAAGATCTTTTAACAGAATCTAAAGAACTGGTGAGCAATATGATGGAAGCTTCTAATGTCGCTACTGTTTTTGCCACCAGGCAGACATTTACAGTATAATGTGCATGTCAGGCTGCATTGTGGAATGCTTTCCTATTCTGCTGAATTATTTATTGCTTTTTGTACTTCAGAAATGAACGAAAACTAGTATTAGTATTATATATAATACTAATATCAGTATCACTAAAATATTCATATATATATGTGTGTGTGTGTATGTATGTATATATATATATATATATATATATATATATATATAATGTTTTTTTCTTTTTCACTGAAAAAAACCAAAGGTTAAAATAACGTCATTGTTATTTATAGTTTAGTGCCACCATAACATTTTAAACGTACAAAACTACCAAAATTCCCCAGTTAGTTATCTCAAGTAACTAGAACTTGCACCCTTGCTATGGCACTGCTTATGACCTCACATAATACATCACTCATGACATGGTCAGTGACATCACTGATGACATCGTCCACAGAACCAATCACACCCACATCCAACCTCTCATACTTCCACTCCACTTGCATACCCATTCACAAACCCATTCAATGACTCACTCATACAGCCACTAACAGCCAAATCACCCACCCATACAGTCAGACACCCACCCACTTACTCTCTCACCCATACAGCTACTCACAGAGCCACTCGCTCACTAATCCAGCCACTCACATTAGCACTCACTCACCTATATAGCTACTCACACATCCATTTACTAACCCAGTTAATCACATACATCCATTCAAACAGCCACTAACTTGCCCATACAGCTACAAACACACCCACTCATCCCCCTATAGAGCCACTCACACATCCACTCAGTCACCATACAGCCACTCTCACACTCCCCTCACCCATATAGCCACTAAGGTAGTCACTCACTCATACAGCCACTCTCACACTCAATTACCAATACAGCTACTCACAGTCACTTACACACCCACACAGCTACTCACATACATCCGTATTCACCTTTACATGCCTCCCACACTGATGCAGTCACACACCTACTCAGATCCATATGTTAGAAACAGTATCACTCATTGCTAGTTTAGAAATAATATTAGTGTTCGAGGCATGCAAGTTGTAGATCACATGCTTTGCATACTCCTGCCATTTAGTTTTGGGTCCGTATGTTTGCAAGTTGTTTTTCTTCAAAGAAGTCCTTCCGGTCACGAGGTAGATGACTCCTCCTTTCGGTGATAGTGCGCAATCGACTCTATTGTTAGATTGTTTTTTTCCACCATCGTGTTCGGACGTGAATTGCTGCGCTCCAGTTCGACACAGTTTATCAAGTTCCCCTCAGTACACAATCCACTTACCCTCGATGGTATTGTTTTCCAACGCGTATTTCCATTTCTCCGTGTATCGTATTTAATATGAAAACTTTTAGATCGGGAAACTCATGGAAGTCCTTCGGGCCTACCCGCGTTGGTCCGCCTTGCAGTCGATGGAACGACCTCCATTCAAATTCTGCCCTCAGTGCCATGCGAAGTTCCAGCGCACCATCTCACACAAAATTTGCAACTTGTGCTTATCTTCGGAGCACGACGAACAGGTCTGCGACGCGTGTATATCCTTTCGCTTGAAGAAAATGCTCCGTGACTGTCTGGCTCAATGTCACAACATGCAGCGCCAGAATACTGGAACCATTCCGGACCTCTTCGGAGAAGATACCGAACAAGAAACAGGCGATGCCATAGGGGCAGAGAAAGAACAAGAGGAGCACATCTCCGTCTCATAGTCTAGCTCTGATGTGGACAATGACATTCCGCAAGGTCAGTGTATTATGAGTACTGATTCTCCCTTGCCCCAAAGGCCAACTCAGCCCAAGAAAAAGGCTCCAGTCGCACTTCTGGCCATGGTTGACACCGAGAACATGTTTTCAACGCCCCGCCTTTGGGCTCGGCACCGAAGCACACGTCAAAGCCTTCCGGCTCAGGATTGAGCCGTCCACACTCGGGCACCGAGCCGAAACCTTTGGGGTCAAAACCGAAACTGTCTCGGACCCAACTCCTTCGATGCTGAAACCGTCTTTGGAACAGAAATCCTCAGCACCCGAAAACCTCGGCAACAAAACATAATGATGCTCCAATACCACCAACAGAGTTCCATTTCGACGTCTCTCGTTCAAAACCGGGCCCAAAACAAAAAGAACTTTACATTAATCCAAAAACTGGCCATATTGCGACCAAATTGCCACTTAAATGCAAATCTGAATCAGAGAACGTTTATCTTATTCCTTTAAAAAGAGAACATGTTGGTTCTAACTCTTCTCCTCCTGCTTCCCCAGAAACACTCCATTTGCTAATTACTCCTACTAATTCGTCATCACCACATACACCTGATGATCAGGATGATGGGTATGAGGATGTGGGCACTGATCCTGAACCTGCAGACCCCTGGAAGGATTATAATACAGACTCTCCCACAGATAATGATCCTGACCTTTATCCTACTAAACCTTCCTCACCAGATGACAACGTAAATTACATATAGCTACTAAGCAGAGCTGCTGAATATCATGGGGTACAATTACATAAAGAATCCCTAGAGGAGGATTTCCTTTTTGAAACACTTAGTAGTTCCCAAAGATCCACACACACACACTCTGCCATGCTCAAGGCTATGGTAAGACATGTGGATGACCTATTTAAGGATCCTGTTCGTGCACGCATTCTCACCCCCATGATAGACTATAAATCTGCATCATCCGACCCAGTTTCCTTCAAGGGCCAGTTACCTTTAGACTCTTTAGTGGTGTCTTATGCCCATAAACAGGCCAATTCTCAGACGTTTGGAGATGCTCCACCTCCGGACAAAGAGTCTAAGCTGAGAGTCGCCTCCCAAGCCGCAAATTACTGGCACATTGCTAATAACCAAGCCATTTTAGCCAGGTACGATAGGGCACATTGGGACGAAATGGAGTAATTGCTCCAATTCCTGCCTGATAAGCATAAGTCCAAAGCCCAAGAGCTAGTGCAGGAGGGAAATCTCATCTCTAATACTTCCATTAGGTGTGCGTTAGATGCAGCTGACACTGCGGCTAGAGCCGTCAATACCAGTGTGCTACTAAGAAGACATGCATGGTTAAGAATTTCAGAGTTTAAACCAGAAGTTGAAGCTTCTATTCTTAACACACCATTTGACAAACAATACCTCTTTGGTCCTTTAGTAGACATGTCCTTAGAGAAAATGAAGGACACAGATGTGGCAAAGTCTATGGGAGCTCTACAGTCTCCTTCTAGTCGTGGTTCCTTTCGGCGCACTTTCTATTGTGGGGCTTCCAAGAATATCTCCTCAGACACTGCCTCTACACTGTACAAAGGAAACAATAAGCCCTCTGCTTACAAGGGTTTCTTTACAGGAGGCTACAGAGGCAACAATGGCAAAGGTAGAGGTTGAGGTTCCAACACACACACACACACACCTCCCCCCTCAAATAAAAAACAGTGACATGCCTAAACTTCCCTCCAATCATTCAACCCCTGTCGGGGGACGTCTTTCACATTTCCTACCCGTCTGCCAATCAATAACTTCAGAAAAATGGGTGCTATGAATTATCTTTTCTGGTTATTGCCTGGAGCTCATCAACAATCCTCCCAACATTCCTCCATGTTCACACAAAATTTCACCAGACCATTTACACCTCCTCAAACAAGAGGTTCAGTCTCTCCTTTTGAAGGGAGCCATTGAGTCCGTACCACTACAATATCAGGGGTCGGGTGTCTACTCCCTGTACGTTCTCGTACCCAAAAAGGATGGTTCTCTCAGATCTTTTTTAGACCTCAGATAATTAAATCTCTACATACAATCAGATCATTTTTATATGGTGACGCTTCAACAAGTGCTGCCACTTCTACAGCAGGGGGCATTTATGTCTAGTCCAGACTTTAAGGATGCGTTTTTTCACATTCCAATACATCCTGCTTATCGCAAATTTCTCAGATTTGAGGTAGCGGGGCAGCATTACCAGTTCAAAGTACTCCCATTCTGAGTCTCCACTGCTCCCGGAGTATTTACAAAATGTCTGGCAGTAGTCTCTGATCCATCTGTGAAGATAACACATTCATGTCTTCCGTACTTAAACAACTGGCTCATCAAAGCCAGTATTTACCTAAATTGTCTCCAGCACACGCAAAAAACACTGCAGTTACTGCACCAACTGGGGTTTCCAGTCAATGTGTTGAAGTCGCATCTTCAAACTTCCAACACTCAGAACTATCTAGGAGCCACTTTAGATACTCAAACAGCTCTGGCTTTCCCCAATTCAGCCAGAATTCGCATTATTCAGGCTCTAATTCTTCAGTTTGAGCCCACTCACTCACTACCAGCTCGAGTGTATATGCAGCTGCTGGGAATGATGGCCTCTTGCATCATGATTGTTCCCCATGCCAGGCTTCACCTGCATCCCCTTCAGGAATGCTTAGCAAGTCAGTGGAACCAGTTGCAGGGTCTGTTAACCGATCTAGTGTTGGTAAACGGCCATACTCATTTCTCTCTGCAGTGGTGGAACCCACAAAATGTGTCAAAATGATGGCCCTTCATGGACCCTGTTCCACAGTCAGTACTGACAGCAGATGCGTCGCTCACTGGTTGGGGAGCTCATCTCCAGAATCACACAATTCAAGGCTTGTGGAGTAAGAACCAAAAGGCTCTCCACATAAATCATCTAGAGTTGCTGGCAGTTCATTCTCGCCTTCAGAAGACTCCTCAAGACCTGGCTCTTCGAGCAGTAGCAGTCCCCTACCCTCCCCTCCCCCTCAGCGTCTTGGGAACCTTACGGGTAAGTAGCGCGCTTTACAAATACGCTGATTGATTGATTGAGCAGTGTTTCTAGCGCTCAAAGCCTTTCACATTCACCTTGTAGACAAAGCTGTCCTAGTCCTTACCGACAACATGACAGCTATGTATTATTTACGAAAACAGGGGGGACACACTCTCTCCAACTGTCACACCTAGCTCAAGACATTTTGAAATGGGCCATACAGCACAAAATGTATCTCCAGCAGAACACCTTCTAGGAGTAAACAATCAGATTTTCGACCTTCTCAGCAGACAGAGGCAGCAAATCCATGAGTGGAACTTCACCCTCAAGTAGTTCTCCTCCCATACTTTCAAAATCGGGGATTTCCTCAAATAGATCTTTTCGGTTCTCCTCCAGGTATCTACTCCCGCTCTCCAAAGGCAATGCATTATGGATGAACTGGTCAGGGATATTTGCTTATGCTTTTCCTCCTCTCCCACTCATTCCATCAGTGGTTCGGAAACGTAGGCAAACATCCCTCACACTGATTTTAGTAGCTCCCACATGAGCCCTTCAATCTTGGTTTACCACCCTGCTGGAGCTTTCAATAGTTTCACATCAAAAGCTACTTCTCGAATCCAGTCTCCTCACATAGAGCCATGGAGAAATCAGACACCCAGATCCCAAACAACTCAACCTAGCGATCTGACTCCTGAAGTCATAGTTTGGTTATCTAAATCTTCCACCAGACTGTATGAGCATTATCAGAGAGGCAAGATGACCTACTACAAGAGCTTGTTATGCAGCTAAATGGAAGCGTTTTGTTATTTATTGTAATAATATCAATCCCCTTCATGCTTACATACAAAATATCATTTGTTCAACTTGCAGTGGTCAGAATTAGCTTACACTTCTATCCACTTACATCTCGCTGCAATAGCTGCGTATATACAAAATAGGCAACATTACACTTCTATCCACTTACATCTCGCTGCAATAGCTGCGTATATACAAAATAGGCAACACTTATCTCTCTTTAGAATACCAGTTATCAAAGCTTTTATGGAAGGACTAAAAAGAGTTATACCACCACGACTTCCACTTGCCCCAGTGTGGCATCTTAACATAGTCCTCACACTGTTAATGGGCCCACCTTTTGAACCCATGCATTAATGTGAACTGCTATTTCTCTCGTGGAAGATCGCTTTCCTCATTGCGAAATACTACACTGAGGAGAGTGGGTGAGCTAGAGGCACTAACCATAGAAGAACTTTTTTTCCAGCTTCACAAAGGCAAAGTGATTCTTCGTACCAAACCAAAGTTTATACCTAAAGAAGTTTCTGCCTTTCACATCAATCAATTGGTTGAGTTACCTGTGTTCTTTCCTCAGCCGGATTCAGTGGCAGAACGAGCTCTACACACTTTAGATGATAGAAGAGCCCTTTTATATTACATAAAAAGAACAAAGTCCTTTCGTAAGACTAAACAACTTTTTGTTGCTTTTGCTCCACCTCACAAGTGCAATCCTATATCTAAATCAGGTATTGCTAGATGGATTGTTAAATGTATTCAGACTTGTTATGCAAAAGCAAATAGAACTTTAACAAACCCCCTAGTGCGCATACTACTCACAAAATAGGGTCTACTATGGCTTTCATGGGAAACATCCCCATAGTTGACATTTGTAAGGCTACAACATGGTCTACACCACACACATGTGTAGATGTGTTAGCAAGACAACAAGCTAATGTGGGCCAGGTAGTACTTAGGACACTTTTTCAGACCACTACAACAGCTACAGGTAAGCCATCGCTTTGGGAGAATACTGCTGTATAGTCTATGCAAAGCATGTCCTCTACAGCTCACATGCCTCGAACGTATAATGTTACTTACCCAGTAAGCATCTGTTCTTGGCATGTAGAGCTGTAGATTCACATGCGCCCACTCGCCTCCTAGGGTACCCATACCTGTTGCAGTTCTTTCTTATTTTATATACATACACAAGGACTTCTTTATTCTACTCTTACTAACTCCATTCTCTCCCTCTGCGGGAAAATAATCTAACAATGGAGTTGATTCCCATGTGCACTGTCACCGAAAGGAGACCCCTACCTCGTGACTGGAAAGACTTCTTTGAAGAAAAACAACTTTCAAACATCCAGACCCAACACTAAATGGCAGAAGTATGCAAAGCATGTGAATCTACAGCTCTACATGACAAGAACAGAAGCTTACTGGGTAAGTAACATTATTCTTAACTTATGCTGTAGCTTACTATATATCTTTAAGTTTCAGAAACATTTACGAAACACTTTCACTCATTGGATGATGTAATTTGAGATGTCATCAGTGATGTCACTGACCATGTCATCAGTGATGTAATATGTGAAGTTATAAGCAGTGCATTGAGGGGGCATAAGTTATAGTTAGCTCAGGTAACTAACTGCTGAATTTCAATAGTTTTATTCGAATGCAATCTGAGCCTAACTATAACCTCCCTGTAAACTTTGGAATTTTCTGTGTTGTGTGTGTGTGTGTGTGTATATATATATATACACACATTCCTGTGATGCGCACACGAGGAGGTGATTTCAAATATTTATTTCGCAACACAAATGGACCAACAGATGCGTTTCGGCTACACGAATATATATATATATTGTGTGTGTGTGTGTGTGTGTGTGTGTGTGTACACACACACACACACACACACTTTCAGGGATGTTATAGTTAGGCTCCCACCTCCCCAATATCTGTGGCGTCAGGGTATTCCTACCCAGGGCCGGACTGGGACAAAGACTGGCCCTGGCAAAGTGGTCGGCCGGCCCCCCCACCCCCGGGCGGAGGTTGGGAATGCGACCGCGCTCTTTGCCAGGGCCGGTTTATGGCCGATATTGTTACAGGGCCGTTTTTGCAGCAACAGCGGCCTGTAACAAAAACGGCCCGTAGAGGCCCAAAACCGCCCCCCACCCTTGCGGCGCACCGGGGGATTGCCCGGTGTCCGCAACAGCCAGTCCAAGCATGTTCCTACCCTGCCCCCTTTTCTTTATTTGTAACTTTTTTTGTGGGACTGGGCTTCAAGCCGAGTCTTAAGATGGCTACCAACACTTCCTGATTGAAGTGTTCACAGCCAATCAGTAGTGTCCGCAAGTCCACTGCAAGGACTTGCGACCCCAGATATCTCTATTTTTAAACTCAAATATCTCAAAAACTGATTAATGTATTTACACCAAATCACAAAAAACACGCTTTCTGGGCCAACATCTAGCTATCTGCCAAATTTGGTGTCATTCCGTTCAGGGGTTCATGCTGTAGTTGTGTTCAAAAAGTAAAAAATTCCCCTAGATATAACATGGGGAAAATGCATTTTGGGACCCCCCTTTTTTCTCGGCCGGCTTGACGGAACACCATGAAAACTTTCAACACAGCAACTGAACCACAAAGGGGACGTTTTTTGACAATTTTGTGGAGATACATCCAGCGTCGCCAAAGACTCTCGTGGACCCAACTGCCAAAATAAACAATTATTTTTTTACCCTAAGTTTCTCAAAAACTACTGAACGGTTTACACCAAATCACAAAAAGCAAAAACTGCGGACCAAGATCTAGCTTCCTGCCAAATTTGGTGTCATTCTGTTTATCAGTTTTTGCTGTAGCCTTGCCTAAAGAAGTCTATGGAAAATGCATGGGTATTTTGCTTTTTGGAACACCCTTTTTCTCAGACCCCGGTTGACGGATCACTCTACACTTTCCAGGAAGGAGCTGAGGTGCCTTTGAAAGGTTTTGTGAACATTTGTCAAACAGGGGCTGAAGTTATTAGCACATCAAAAAATGCTTTTTCTATGGAAAAGCAGACCTAACTATTACTGACTAGTGGTGACTACAATATATATGTATACACTTTTGGGTATAGCACCTGTATAGTTATGGTTATGTGAGTCTCCATTGAAAGCCATTTTTTGTTTATCTAATAATTTTACCTCCAAAAGATGAAGCTGCACAAAACTAGAAAAAAGGTGAATTTAATTTGATCTTTCCCTCAGCAGTTTCATGCAGCTCCTGTAAGCAAGACCCATAGAACAGTTGTGCTGTAGAAAAAGTCACATTTACCGTTTTAATGTCTACAAGACTATTTGCTCCATGTTACAGAAAAAGGGCTTAGTGGAATTACACCGAACTAGGCATAGAAGTACAACTTCACACAAGGAAGTGCCTTGCTTGAGTTGGTGTAAATCTGTTAAGTAGTTTTTGAGATATTACTGTTCCATCTGTATTGCTAATCTGCAGATCCCGTGGTTTTGCAAATCCACAGAGGATTTATGAATCCATACAAAAAATATATAGGCACACCATGTACAAGAGAACTTTGTCAGGCGTCCATGGGCCCTACAGCATTAAAATGAATCTTTAAACAATAACTTTTTATCACAGTATTTGAAAATCCTGTGCCAAATGGTCGAATACTAGATGCTTTGTGGATCCCATGAACCTTCTTGGGGGTCTCAGGATTCACAAATCCTGAAAAAAAAATTTAAAGTAATTTGTGCACTACAGCTGTGCTTGCTGCACAGTGGAGGTTGTCCACCAGTGATGGCTTGTGGGTAGGAATTAGCTAAAGGTCAGGCCCTGCACCCAATCTGCTGCGTATGACCAAGGCCATGAGCAGTGGGAGATGGCCATCACCAATAGGTTGGGCATAGGCCTGGCAATAGGCCACAGACATTCACGGAAAAAAAACTAAGGTTAAAGTGAAATTATGGTTAGCTTTATGTGGGAAAATGCCATTTTTGCTTAGTCGCCCCCATTTTTTCTGGACTGTTGCTGCTGAGATTTTGGCTCTGCACACTGGGGCACTGCTAACCAGGCCTCAGTGCATGTTCTGCGCCCCCTAAAGCATATCAAAATTAGCTACACTCCTGATTGGCATATTTACCTTACCTATAAGTCAGTACTATAGGGTATAAAATTGTATCCAGGGCCTGTAAGTTAAATGTCACTAGCAAATTACATAACATATTGTGCCACCAATAAAGGGAAAATGCGAAGTATGTCTCCAGGCCAGTTTTAAAACTGCTAATTCGACCTGGCAAAATAACCCTCTTGCCAGTCCTAAACCTTCCTTTCTCATACTTATAATTCACCCCTAAGGTAGAGAGCCTAAATGCCCATTGGTCAGGGTGCATGGTATTTAAAAAGGTGGATATGTATTTTATGTTTCGCATCTCCTGGCAGTAAAAACCCTCCAAAGTTAATTTTCACTGTATAAAGGTATGCTATACCATAGGGAAGCACTGGGTTACATTATACCTTCTTGTAATGCCTGACTTCAGTTTGGGAGTAGCTAGAACAATGATTCAAGGACTAATTTTATTGGTAATTTAAAATCCAACTTAATGGTCAGGGCGGATTTTATATTTCTAGTTTGAAAAGGACACTTTAGCAAAGTTGTAATTTCCCTTTCTGCACCAACTTACCTTTCTGCCAGTTTTTACTTTCACACTGGAGCTAAATGGTTCCTTGATTAGGTGTAAAGTGTCTCCTAGAGCTGAGTCAAAGGGAGAGGGGGTTGACCTTCTCCTGACAGGATGGTTATCTCGGCACTGCCCAGGAACTTAATTAACTTCCATGGTTGCCTACGCTGTCATGGGCAGATGTAGTGCACACCTGGGCCTGTCTCCTCTATTGTCCTGGTAGCCAGCCAGGTACCACTCCCAGTGGGAGAGGAGGTTCCTCCAGAACTGATTTTAAGTGACCACACACGAGGTTTGCCCATTATCTTAGACACACCTCTTGGTTTGCACAGGAACTTTCTCTGTACAACGGAATACAACTCTACCTTAAACTAACAGTAAGGGACACTGTGGGCTAGTTAACAGTAAAACACACATGAAGTGCTACAAAAGTGGGAAGGGCCCTCATTGGAACGTTTTACCCCATTGTTTAGGGAGTGGCCAGGAGTTTAATACACACACAGGCTAGCACTAGGCATAAATGTGGCACCCCCTGTACCTACTTTATAAAACTGCTGGGTCTGTGGTAGACAGGGGAAGGACTACACCTGCTGTTGTGACCTGTGAGGAGAAACTTAAGGGCTGAACCTTCTCCCACTTGTACCTAGGACTGAGATGTGGACTCTAGTGGCCAGTTGGCAACCTCCTGTTAAGCTTCAGGGGCACAAAAGCTGCAAGAAGCCCACTTTCCTGAAGAGCACAGCTGACCAGATCCAACTGAAACTGCCCGGGACCATCCTGGTGACTTCTGCTGGAGTGATTTCTGACCTCTAAGTGGTATCCCTATGGTCATGTGGTCATTCGCTAAGTGTAAGAGTGTTATCCTCTTCTCTAACCCTAAAACCTAGGACTAAGAAATGTTTCAAGGACTTTTGATTGGAAAGCTGACAGAAGACCGGGATAGACCTACCATATCAATCCGACTTTGGTTGGTGACAGCTGGGCTAAAGATTAGGTTGCTCCTGCGCAGAGTTTTTCTACAGGAGCAATCAGTTTCTGCAGAATGTCATGGAAAAGATATCAGGCCTCATAGAGCAATATTAGGCTATAGTTTGCAGCCTTGCCCCACTAGAAAAATCCAAGCTCCAAAAAGTCAAAAGGTAGAAATCTTCACTGAGCGAAGGTGCCAAAAGTAAGCATGCACCATCCTTCGGAGCAAATTTTTTGATTTCTCCTGCTCTGATCTTTCCTCCGAAAAGTCAGTGGCTTTACTGGGACTGAGTCCAACAGTTCTCTGGCCTTGTGGAACCCATCTCAGCCACACCTTGCTGCCTTGCCCCGTTAAGGAATTTTTACTTCCATTTCAGAGGTTAAGTCAGAAGGTAAAAATTGTGTCTGGGCTGCCCCTGTTACTGTATCCAACCCGTGCTCCATCATAGTCGGCCTTGAACCTTACCCTTGTCCCAGTCCAGCAACACCAGTTGCCCGCGGTTGGCAAGTTCTGCTTTCTGGCACTTTTTAAAAATTTAAAAATTCATATCTTCAGTTACCCTTATTGGATGGTTTTTTGTCATGTTGGTGTCATTTTGTACAATAAAATATTCTCTGTTTTATAATGGAGTGGAATTTTTATTATGTTGTGTGTTCTACTTTTTAACGGTTTTGGTACTTCTAAATTCGTTACACCTTTTAATCATTTAAGCCTGTGTGCTGTGTGTTATAGCTACCAAGGGTTGAGCGCAGGTTTAAATTACTGATACCTTTACTGAACCGAACAAGAATAGTGACATTATTACCTGTGGTTGACAAACCTTCACCCAAACTAATAATCCACTTTCTCATACTTTGATAATAAGACTTTAACCATGCGTTTTTTCAGTGAATTGCTAAAGTTTTTTTTAAATATATGTTAAAATGTGGATGGGGTACAAAACAAAACTTGGAAACCACAGAAATTCACCACTTATTGGTTAGGTAAACTAACTAGAAATCATGTTCCAATCACGACCTTATATTGGACATCAGTCATGAGGTGTTAAATGCTGTAATTGATGACATCATTGATTGCATATCAAATGACATTATTGATGGTAGTATCCAGATGTAGCAGTAATTTTCCTTTGGCTGTGCACAACGGAGGTTAGCAGACACGAACCAGTGCCCAACTCAATGTGAGTTACAAACCCAAACTGCGTATGGCCTTCAGTCATTCAGGTTAGGAACAGTTTATGAACGCACATTTAAAAAATTGGGGGAGGGATTTTTTTCTTTGATTGTCCTAGGGTTTTCAGCTTCAAAGACTTTGGTTGGCTGGCCACCCTTCAAAAATGTGTTCTGTACTAAGTAGGTAACAAGTCTCATAAGGGTGCACGGTGAGCACCCACTGACCCAGATGCCTTTTAGTTCATCCCCAAAGGGCCTACCAGAGTTTAAAAATGAATCAAAAAAAGTATGTTTGCCGAGCTTTGCAAACTCACGTTAAAGATGTCATGCATCACGCAAGGCACAGAACCCTGCAAACATGTGTGAAAGTTTGTGGATCCTTTACAGAGTTTTCAAACTTTGAAATTCTTGGACCCACGTTGACTAGATTTCGAGGAGTACACTCACTCCTTGGATGTTTCATAATGGGGAGGGCTTGATTGAACCCTAGACACATTTAGGGGCTGTGCCTTGGTCTGATTAAATTATTGCTTTAGTAGTCTCCGTGGGTCTGATTTTGTTTTAGCAGGTGCATTCTCAGTCAACTCCAAATTTGTATTTAAAAAAGTGCGGAGTCCTTAGACTCAAACTAGCGTTCGAAGATACAGCACACTTAACAACAGTGGCAGGACTTACTCCGAATTGTGTTGACTTTTTGCAAGGGAAAGAGCATTAAGTTTTCATTGGCTGACATTTCATATATCCTTGCACCCCATTAGAAGGTCCCTCCTCCATCACCTCAGGATCAGATTTATACATTACAGTAGTGCCGTATTGGCCAGATGTACATGAATTATCAAACCAAAGCTATTAAAAAAAAATTGCATTTGAGTCGTTTTATACATCATTCTGAACAGCACCTGCTTCTCTGTCTTGACTCATTTCTCATTGGGGGGGGAGGGCATTTACGAGTCACCCCGAAACCAAACTCCATCGAAGAAAAACAATTTATAACTTTCCTAGCAAAAAAATTGATGACTGCAGTGTGCACAGCAGGTGAAAATCCAACACAACAGGGTACAAACTTCTCATTCCATGACTTCCAGAGCCCAATAAATCATTAGGTCTAGACCGTAGCGTAAAGTGCATTGAAAAATTTCTCCCTTAATTTTTAAAAGCAAAACATGAGTGATATCTTACCACCTTTGTTAATACCCTTCAATAACAAAGTGAAAAAAGCTCATTATAGTCCAGATCTACATAGGCATTAGAGGAGGATTGCCATGTCATAGTAGCCCTAGTATTGATATCAATGCTTCTCTGATTTCGTAATCCTGTCATGGTTGAACTGTTTGGTCGGTTCGTACTGGGAAGGCTGGTACCAAGGTATATTAATATATAACATTATTGCATGCTATGAATAAAACAAAATGGTCAGTAACGGCAGAAGTGGGCAGAGGATGCATGACATCTGAACAATTTACTTTACAACATGACAGCCGGAGAGTAAAGCTGAACAATTTTCACGATCGTAATAAATGGTGTTTCCCATATTTTCCCCCAGTTCAGTAAGTCCGTTAAGCACTTCGGAGAGGACACGGGCAAAATCCAGCCTGATGAGTTCTACGGAATTTTCGACCAGTTTCTCCAGGCCTTTTCGGAAGCCAAACTAGAAAATGAAAAAATTAAGAAGAGGAAAGAGGAGGAGGAACGCCGAGCACGAATGGAAGCGCAGGTTAGCGTAAAAAGTTAAATTCTGCCTACATTGTCACATGGGTTTATACTGGTGTGTGTGTTGCACTTTTTTCTGGTTTCAGGCCTGCTTTAATTGTAGCTTTGGTTTTCTATTTGAGGATTGCATAAACGTTTTTTAATTTGTACAAATACCTATTAAATTGTATTGAAGGTTTGGAATTTCATTATATAACCCCTTTGTTTATGGTATTCATCCTCTGAAATGCGGTACTCAAGCACACACTGATGGAATAGTTTATAAAACAGATTGTGAGTGGATAGAGGGCACAGAGCAGACAAGACATCCTAGTTTATTGTAACTATTTTCAACATTTAGAACGATCCAGCATCTGTAGAGTCAACATTGGTTATTCATATGCTGACTCTGGTGGTCTTCTTTGTGGCTGAGGTGTGATGGTGACCCTCTATTGTACTCCCCTATGTCAATAATAGACTCAGAATGCTGTGATGGAGGTGAGAGACCTCCAGTCCTGTGAGAGACAGTTTGTGTTTTAGTGCATGCAGAGTGAGGCACTGAAATCCTGAGACTGCCTAAAGGTCCCTTTGGATTGGATTAATAGAAGGGTGAAAGAAATAAAGGAGCTCAGAAAAGTCTAACAGTAGAACTACAATTCCTTGAAGTCAGTTATGTACTGTGAAGAAGTCTCTAAGCCTCTTACTGCAGTAGTTCCTGAAGACCGGTAGGAGTTCACTTCCCCTCTTATTGCGCTAATGCATTAAGACTGTTCGATATTATTTGTCATTGGTCTGGCTTCATTGCTATAATAGTGTGGATTTATGAGTGTTTTCTAGGCTTTACTGATGAGAGGTAGATGTATGATGTGAGTGTTCCATGAGAGTGATTGTTTCACCAGGAGGCAGTTGGGGAGAGTTCCAATCTGATGATGTCATGGCGTATGGTGTGGCGCTGTCATGCTGTAATGGTGAGTTTCTCAGCTAGATATGTTGGCATTTTGTTTTCTGGGTCCGTGTAGGTGAAACAGTTTGTCTTAAAGATGTTGTGAGCTTGGAGCGAGAGTCTGTGTAGTTTCTTCAGCAGTGGGTTCAAGTGGTCGACCAACTACAGGTCTTTAATGAGATATTCCCAAGCATGAAGTAGGTCTTAAACAGTTGTTGTGAGGTGACATGGAGGCTGTTAGTGTGTTGGTGCTGTAATTTCAGTCAGTGTGTCGATCCAAAGATGTCATCACCAAGAGGGCATCAGTGAAAATTCGGCCGATACTCCCACCTTGATCAGATGAAGACTTTCTGATTTAGTAGATGAACCAAAGTAATTTAAAAATGTTCCAGGTTATTATGTCTGAAATTTGACAATTAATGTCTGCTTTGTTGTGTTGGCAGAAGCAATATTTCCACCAAGTAATATAAAAAATGAATTAGAGAAACCAACATATCTTCCTGCCAAGCGATATATTCATTAGAACATTAATTACGGGGCGTTTCACAATTTTCAGTAAGTTATCTGTCAACGATAGGGCATGATGGGCAAACTTAGTTTTAAATGGAGTTGAAAAGGTACTTTGCAAGAGCCAGAATTATGAGCGGTGGCAATGCTTATTCAAAATAATAATTATTATTATTATCAATGTTTTGTGTACATATGCTTGCCCAGTCTCCTATGGTAGCTCAAATTATAGCAAGATATAGTCTCCCTTGAGCAATGGTTGGCGCATTTAATTGATTTAGATATCACAGAATTAATGATTGGTTTAAATCATACCCCTGTGAGGCAACTAAAACTCTAGCAGTATTTGATTGCTAACCGCAAATATTTTAGAAATGATCATTGCTAGAGAGTGTTAGGCTGGAACAACTCCTTAGTTTAGCACACAAGGGGGTACATTGAGGTTAGTTGATGGAGTTAAGACTGTCCATCGATCTCACACTGTAATTTAAAACCAGCATTTGCAATTTCTATCGGTCTCGCAGATATTGAAAAATTCTGGGAAGTGTTTTTTAGTTGATCAAGCTGCACTTCTCACTGACTTGTCCAGCTCAATGATCACCAAGTTTGGGTCAGGGACAGACTATGCCCACCTAATGTCATTTTGTTTTGTTTTTATAGCTCAAAGAGCAGCGTGAGAAGGAACGCAAAGCCAGAAAAGCAAAAGAAAATGGTGAAGAAGGAGGTGAATTTGATGACCTTGTTTCAGCTTTACGTTCAGGGGAAGTTTTTGACAAAGACCTGTCCAAACTGCAGCGGAATCGTAAACGTATCAGCAACCAGATAACGGAGGGAAATCGGGAACGACCAATCACGAAACTCAACTTTTAACTAACCTAGAATGAAATCTAGCAGAGACTTTAGCAACAGTTTAAAGTGACTATAACCCATTTGAACTTCATCACACTGCCTTGTAAAGGAACATTGGCTGTCTACTTGTATTGCCCTTTGTCTAGTTATCGACGTGAGAAGACGACTGTGTATATATGTTTTGTATATAAAAGAGCAAATGATTGAATGCATGTCTAATGTGTATGAGTACTCATTCATTTGAGAGTCCAGAGAGTGAATGGATAGGTGTGTGTGTCATGTAAGCAAGTAATTTGTATATATGTGTACAGAAACCAGACACATGTATGCATACAAGCTATGTATGTTTTTTGTTCTTTCTAACCTGAAGAACTATTTCTTTTTTGGTGCTCAAGCACACATTGTATCTGTCCTCAGAGAGGCAACAAAAATGTGCATTCACATAATAAAAGAAAGTGTCATTGGAGAATTTATAGAAGGTTTGACTTCATTATATGAATGCATCTAAAGAGTAGATTTGAAATTCTGGCGGTTGGCGCTGGAGCGTCTTCCATAGCTCGCTGAACCTGCATAGTTTGCATGGCTTCAGTCGAAGAATCTTTTCAAATATGGAGTTATACTGCCCATCCATGTCCCTCCCCTTTTTGAGATGCCAGTAAGATATTGACCCCCACCTACCAGATCTCCTCCTTTGGAATATATGTAAAAGGAACCGCTGCCGTGTCTGAAATTTCCCTACACAGTTTAAAAAGCATGTGGAAAATCATATATTTGAGTTTTGAAGTGCACATGGAATCTGTTTCTTGGGTCATGAATGACAAACATGGAGGGAGACCCTCTGCCTAACCGATACCGTTAAAGGTGATGATACTTTTCTTGGGCTGGAATTGTTTTTATTCATGAAGAGTGAGCCCTAAAATGGTGATAGCATAATTCTTTTTTGTAAGTTATGAAAGCTGAGGTTAGGATATGCTCGGTCTTGTGCAGCTAAGTCAAGGAGGGTAGTGTCCTATCGTTCTACCTTGTTCTTAATCTGAGCAGCGTGTAAAGTGTTTATCCTTTATCAGCAAGTCTGATTAGTCTTTGTTATAGACCTGTTCTGAATCGTGGGACAGGTAAAACTTTTCTAATCTGTGTAGAGGGGCCGTGGGATGGGAAGACTATTTAAAATGATAAAAGCTTTCAGTAGGATTGAGTTATTGAGAAAACACTTATTGCACCTTCTTATTTTTTTATGTATGTTGTTTTGTGCCCAGCACATATGGTGATGTTGGGCTCGAAGCGGAAGAGACATTTCTCGAATTTTGAATTCAATGTATTTTTATTATTTTAGCTTTAGTCTTTTCTAACCCACTAAAATACTGTGCATTTTCCAGAAATTAGATTCTAACCTGAAGGCCATCTAAACCAATGCAGAGACTTTTCAGTGGCTACAAAAAGATGCTAAGAAGCCTTTTTTTCTTTAAGTTGTTCTCAAATGGTTTACTATTTATGTACTGTAGTTAAGAAACAAACTGCACAATTGCATTCCAAATTAGAAGGCACTCAGGGAAACACACTGCAAAAAGAAACAATTGGCAAAGAAAAGTCTAGAAAAAGCGCAGGTTGTTATCCGTAAATCCTACAGTGCATACATAACATGGACTGTTATATAATCTCCGTTTTATTTATTATTATTTTTTTTATCTTCGAACCAATACTGTTGTCTAATTGTTTTTTTTCCTATGGAGATAGTAGTGTTCCCTTTCAACACTGAAATACTAATTTGTCATTGCGTGGCTGTAAAGAAAAAAAGTCTGTGATGTGATATTTGAATGCTGTACATTTAAAGTAAATCTTTAAATAGAGGGCACATTCAAGAGGAGATCTGTGCTCTCCAAAAGCTGTGAAAAGTTGCAAGATATGTTTTTACATGTTTCGACTTTGCAACACGCTACACGTAAGCAGCTGGACCTGTTAAAAACAAAGTTGAAACTAATCAAAAGTATAATACTGAAACAGCAGAACATCTGGAATCCAAACAGCTGGGTAAAATTGCAAAGATGCTGAATGAACTTTGTATAAAGTTGATGGTTCTCTACCTTATCTAAAGTGCCTATATTTATAATTTGGTTTTTTTTTATTTATGTATTATACAACATGGGGTTGGGAATAAACAAGGGACTTAAGTAACTGTGTATAAAATTGACACTTTTCTGCCATGATGTTTTGTCCATGGAAAGAGGCTCTTGAACCTACCTCCCATCAGTGGCTGGACTCCAACAGCTTTTGAGAAAGGCAATAATGTTAAAGGTATCGCAGAAAAGACATACAGCGTTTCTGGTGCAAAAATTGTTATGTCTCACTATCCCACCTCTCCTAAATTTTAGTTTTTTGCCAGCGAAGGTATATCTTCAGGCGCTGCTCCTCATGTTTCGGGTGCATTTAGGGCTAACTAATAAAAGATGTTGTGACTTTTGTTTGAGTCTGATATTCAAAGTTTATCTCTACCGTGGAAATGTCTTTCCTACAAAGGTTTTCCCCCACATTTATGATTTACCCATTGTTTGCATTTTAAAGTCATTTTGCACCTGCCTACGATTATTCCATAGATGTCTAGTATGCATCTATGCTGGCATTAAAATTAATTTGTGTCTGACCCACCCACTACCAAACTGGATGATCTATCTTTTTACCACCCAAAATGAGGTCTTTTGTTTGGTTTTGGCACAGTCCAGCTCACATAGAAATAGGGATGCTGATCTTTTGGGTGCTTTTTTGCCAGGAAAGTTTGACTAATGGTAGCATCCTTGCATCCTACGCCCATCCACAGAAAGCAGTCTTAATGGAGTCCACCCCACCGCTGAGTGGAGTCCGAGGGCTTTGAAACTTCTAGCCTTAGGTTATCTTTTAAGCTTTTGGTTGTCATGGCCGAACCCAAATCGAATACTTGACTGGAATTCAGTTTCTTGGATCTAGAAGACACAGCTGCAGAGAAGGTGGTTGAGCATGTGTTCACGAGGAGGGTTGCTTAAGCCCACTTTTTGAACCACAGCATCATGCCTTTCTCCTGCTTGGACTGTGTTTTAGGGGCAAGTACTACTTAATAGAGCAAGTCCAGTTTTAAAGCGCTAGAATAATATTTCATACTCTAGCACTGTTGCAATTTCTTTCAGCACATGAGGTCACTTGGTGCCAAGCTACCTCTTCTGTCCTGCAAACGTGTGTTGAACGATTTCCTTTACTCTAAAGGTGCTTCCAGTTAGGTGCTCGTTTGGATGACTGAGCTTTTGGGCTATGCACGGTGGTATGTGGCAGCTCTCTGTTTCAGCCTTGATTACGGTTATTGGCATATGTGGGAAGTATAGTGACCCTGAAGGTGCCATGTTTGTAATTTAAGGCTGCATAGGGCAAGTAGCTGTTGTATTGAATGTTAGCTTGTGCTATGTAAGCCGCTGTGAAGGGTTCCACAAAACTTTATAATTAAAATGTAATTGGATCAATGGTAGAGAAAAGCAGGAATGCAACTTGATTGTCTGTTGATACTTTCTGCAAATACATGAATAGTTATCTAACTCTGAAAAAGAAACTAAAACTGACCAAGTAGGTTGCAGAACTGAGGCCGTGTTGTAGAATCACTTTACCTAGTTAACATTTTGACTGGATCCTATCTCTCCAGTGAGTACAGCTTGTCATTCTATGCAAGAATCTATATCCAGGGACAATACATCATTGGCAATAAAAAGTTACTTTTGAGGGAGCAATAGTTCTCTCTGTAAGATCTGTTCTTCATGGTGGCACACACTACTTCTAGTACTAGACTCAATTCATCCCTATTGTTCTACACCTAAAACATGAATAGCGATTAAACAGTAGGACACAGTGACCCATGCAGGAGAGGATCCAGCCTCCCCTGACCTCATCTATTGGTCATGGCACCTTTTTCAAAGGCTTTTGACACTTTGCACCTGGAGAGCACTTAATTCAGGAGTGTGCGTCCATGCAGAATTCATCATTGGGAGAACGATTATTACTGCGTAAGTTATGTGCTCCTTGGGTTTTAGGATGATTAATCCTTTACAGCAATTCCTTTTGGATACAAAGTTTTTTTAATTGTCATTTTTTCTCTTCCGAAGTCGCTTTAGTTTTTATGAAAGCCTCTCTCTGAGGCTTGTTTTGACGTTTTGTTATTTTCTCCAAAAAGATTGTGTGTTAGAAATTCTATGTGCCATTGTAGAAAAAAAATGTGTGTTTAATGGGTGCAGGTGTAACTGGTTGCTCTTTTCTCTTGGATGTGTATTTTCATATTTGTAATAATGCCAAAAAGGACGACAATACTTTGTAAACTAAACTATATGTCATGGACCCATGAGCTTGGTAGTTGAAAAGTGTAGGTATTAGAAGCAAGTTTGTTTTTAGTATAGCCAACAGGAAATGTGTATTTTATGGGCCTGTACAGTTCAAAACAAATGGCAATATGCAATAAAGAAACATGATTCAATTCAGAGTATATGTCTGTCTGGTGCCTATATATATGATATACATTTTGGGCTAAGGCATTGGACACAATTATTTGCTTAGTGAATTGGAAATGTTAAAGCAATCGTTCTGTTCTTGAGGAATCAACTGTAATTTTATGGCAAGTTACAAAATATATAACCCAGTAACGGTTTCTTGCTCCTTATTTACCTGCAGTGGTGAAAGACAGAATGAGCCATCTTGGATTGGTAAAGTCAACCAACCCACCCATAACCTAGGGCGAATCACGATAGGCCTTGCATGTCTTTTCTTCTGAGCCGCTGTATAGTCACATCAAGAAAGTTAGCAATAGTATTTAAAGCCTGAGCAGCAGCTGTGGAACCTGGCACATGGCAGAAAGCCTTTGGTGGCTCTTCAGCTGTGAGTAAAATAAGACTTAAAACAAGAGCAGCTTTAATGTCCATGCGACCTGGGTGTTCAGTATAAACGTATAACAAGTGTTCACGTGGAGCTCCTGTTTGAAAAAAGGATTTCTCAGTGAGACAGGAATATCCTGTATTATTTAATCAAAGAAAAACAAATAACAATAAAACATATCGTATGTCACAAATGATTTGAAAAAGAGATCTACAGCCCAATCTGTTGTCACAAACCTCAGTTCAGCCGAACGGAGTTATTTATTCTGATTATAATGCACAACATATAAGCGCACATTGTTCAAGTGAATCGTGATAAGATTACAAAGTGATAGAAAACCCCAAGTGAAGAAACCATAACCTAACAAGTAGAAAAAGTGACAAAAATGTGACTTTTATTTTAAGAGGGTTATTGTTCTGTACCAAAAAGGACGTCTGAAATGATCATCACTTTACAATGCAAAAGAGCAACCAGACCATTATCTGGTGCTTCTGTCTAGAGACTGTGTGGTGTCAACAACGTTTCAACCCTGCTTGCAATGTGAGGGTCTCATCAGGACTGTAATGACCTGGGGGCTAAAGAGTTCTCCTGTGGATCGCAATTATTTTGCGTTGTCACAAAAGGTGAGTCATAACTTCTTGGGTTACTGGAAGTTCCAGATTATGTATTATTTCTTCTTGAAGGGCCAGGGGCCACGGCACTATAGAGATAGTGATTGCCAGGAATATTTTAGCCTCTACGGACAAGGACGTTAGGGCTGGTCAGTTTAGCCCCTGTGCTTGATTGATCGTCCTTTCGTGCCTAATTCTAGCACGATTGTCAATATCTAAGATTGGCAATCATGAAGACGAACTCCCGCTCAGAGAATCGCCATGGGCAAGGAAGCTTTTTCAATTAATTTGTGACAGATATGATCTGTTTTATCATTATTTATGTTTCTTTGATTAAATTCATACAGGTTATTCCTGTGCCATTGTGAGTAAAATAACCGTTATTTTGTTTATCCATAACGTACTATACATAAACAATGTTTGCTTCAAAGCTGTTTTCTAATATTAAAGCTTTTTTACTTCTAAAATATTCCAAATTAAAAGCAGAATCAGATTTTCCAAATACTGAACTTCTTGCAAATCAATATAAATCCATTACCCCTTTCACCACCTGTTTTGGCCCGTTCTGACAGAGACTTGTAACCGCAGATTCTCCACCTTTTGAATATTTCTCGGGCATCAAACTTGATCCGTAATCTTTTTTGCATTACCTCTGCGCACCACTAGGTGGCGCTGTGCAGCGTATCGGTGAAGCTCTGTAAGTGATGCCAGTTCCTTTCTTTCCACACCACTATACGTGGATCCGGAGATACCGCTCACCTCAATTTACCTCAAAATTTGTTGTGCAAGGGAAATGTCACCTCACAAAATGATAGGTTTTTAGCACTGTCACAAACACATTTCTGACAGATCCTCATTAGGCTTGCCTGTGGTGCCTGGTGTCGAGCCACAACTCTAAGGCCTGCTGTGGCTAAAAGTGGATGAACCCAAAGACCATATGATACCGTGAGGTGAAACTCTTTTGCCACGCACCAGAAGACTCTGGTGCGACCAATCTAGCCGAAAAGACCGATCCAGATCTCACAGAAGGCATTCCTGAGGTTGGTCGTCATTGCGCTCCAGCTATTTGGGTAAATCGAAGAAAAAACAAAAAAAATCCAAGTGGGAATTCCTGCAAATCACATTCTCTTGAGAAGGTGCGAAGGCATTGCCATGCCTCTCAATCTCGCTCCCTAAGTCAATTGACCACATAGCTCATTCTGCAACTTGTCCTGGCACATCTCGAGCTCCCGGGGCCATCTGCGACTCTGAGCCAGATCTAAGAGTTCCCCAAGGCCATGCTCTGATTCTTAGGATCCTTACCTGACTCTGGCAATCCTATGGGCCCCAAAGAACTGAGAAGCCCTTCAAGGGATGTGCCACTGGTGGGTTCAGCCTCTGCTCCATTTGAAACCCTCAATCCACCACTGTGCCTCACTCGACTCTTGCACCCACTTTGCCTCAGGTGCCATGGTCCTTGCCCGTTCCCAGAGCCTCAACTCGGACTCCATTGATTCTGGTATTCATTGTGATCTCTGACTCAGTCGGTGCAGCTGCGACTCTATCCATGGTCACGCTCTATTTCTATCAAAGCGCCACCTGCCCCTCCCACTCGGCTTACCACCTCCACAAGAAGAACACATACATGTGTTGCCTTCCTTATATGATACCGATTCAGACAATTATGATGCTGGTGATGGGTAACCAGACCAATAGGAAAATTGGCATCCAAGAAGTTAGTGGCAGTGACACTTCTCCTGAGTCGGGACTCCGGTCACCTCCAGATCCTGCCACCGAGGAGAGTGCATGTTACACAATAGTCATACGTAAAACATTCAAAGTTCTTGACCTCCACCTTCCCACCTTATAGGTCGAAACCAATGTCTTGATGGAAGTGCTTCAGCGGGGGCAGTAATGTACTGAGCCCCTCCTACCCTCCAGTGAGGCACTTACAGATACTCTCTTAGGGGCTCGAGCCAAACCTTGCTCGGCAACCCAATCAATTTCCAAATTACATGACGCCTCTGCCATGTCTGAGCGACCTTACCAAATACCTTTAGCATACCCTTAGTGGGGCAGGCTACCCACTTGGAGGCAGGATTGGATGATTCTTGCCTGGTTTGCAGACCATAACAACAGACCGATATACTGCAGAAAGACCGAAAGGGGTACACCTTGCCCTGCACTGCCACTCTATGCACTTCCCACCATGCCCAGAATGACTGACCATTTGTCTGTCTTAAGGCAGGAAGTTAATTCCTTAAGGCCAACTGCTTTCTGTTGCCAAATAGGACCAGCCCAATGAGGAAATATAAATTATTGGTCAAGTTGTGTTCCCTAGCGAGTACCCCACCGTCTCCATGTACCAGCTCAAAGTGCATGTAACTTCCCTCCTGTGCCAGCTATGAAGACGCAAATACATTTGCGTCCAACGTTAACATGTCCTCTTTCAGACCCACCCTGAATGGGTTAAATAGTCCGTTCCTAAGTATGCTATGCCAACGTCTTTTTGTAGTGTACCTTACACGTTTTTCAGCTCTGGCAAAGTAGGCCCTGAATTTCTGCCATCGAGCCTTTTTTTCCTGGCTTCTGACTCTGAAAGCCTCAGCCCAGGCTGCTTCTGTACCCGTGAACTCTGACTTACTCCCAGCGCGGCCCACCGCGCTCAGCTCAGCCTGCTGCCTGCCAAGACTGACTACAACCTTCGAAATTATCTGTTCCGCTCCTCGAAAATACATTCCTGCCTACTGGTTTCAGTAAACATCCCCCTCAGCTGCAGAGCAAAGGGCCGACCTGTCTCCATGCAAGTAATTCATAGCCTCTGTTACCATGTTCCCCTGGAAGGCCCATGCCCCCACGTTTCTCATGCAGACACTTAGGCGCTTATACACGCATTCATAGTCAGTATAGAATAGCTTCTGCCCCAGAGACCTTTCCCGTTCAGATAATATGGTTCCCAAACATCAGATATCAGATATGATAGAAGTACAAGTTGATCTGACATGCCAGACTTCTGTCTCTTTCCGTCAGTGTAAATGTCAAGTCCCCTGCACCCTCCAGTTTCACGTCAATCACACGTCATGCAGCTGCGCGCGCATCCAAGCTTCCGATTTCTGCTGACATTGTAACATTTCTGTTTAGTGCCACCCCCTTGTGACACCTACCTGTGACGTTTCTAGCACACACCTCTAGTTCACGCCCAGTCCACGCCTACTGATTACGTACTAGTAACACGTGGATGCTGTTATCTTGTCCTCTCTCAGCTGTTACGCCTACTGCATTGCTTTCTATGATGTAAATTAAGTATATAAGCTATGTACTGTCAATAAAATGGAGCGCTCTATCCCTTCTTCCACCCCTGTGGTGGGAAGAACATGATATCCTGGTCTTGACCATTCCTTTTAAGGAATAAAACCCCTAAGAACTCTAACACCACGGACTCTGGTTCTTTCTTTCCGACTTGAGTTATTATTGATTAAGTACTTACCTGCATAGAAATTTCGACGGTAAATTATATATTTACATCATTTTGGCGCCCGAACAGGGACAATACAATATGTTACAATACCATCAGAATAGAATTAGAGAAGAACAAGATCAGGAACAAAAATGTATGAAAGACACGAAAATGAAAATGTTAGTAGCCCAGTCGGTCCATACCGACGGAAACAGAAAGGGTACGAACCAGACAGGTCACGCCGCAGGTCCCGTTAAGGGGACATGCAATTATTGCAAGCAGCCAGGTCACTACGTACATGAATGTCCAGTTCTGAAACATAACATAGCAACAGGTAAAACTAAAGAGAGACCGCATCCACCAAGACAAGATCAGGTTCAGCAACAGACTCCACAGAACGTACAGCCCATGCAGAACACACAGTCTATGCATGCTTCATCTCATACAGCACAGACGGTAGCGGTACCACAGCCCACTGCCTCGACTCAACAAGTTTCTCAACAGATGTACCAGTATGCCCAATCTGCTTATCCTGAGTATCAACGATACACATGAAACAGCCTAGAGAGGGAGTTTGGCTTGCCTCTTATTGAAATTCCTGTAGATCAAGAAGGTCCTTATGTACACAGTCAAGTATTGGGAAAAGACAGAAAGTTTTTAATTGACACAGGGGCAAGCCGCACAACAATCAGTCATAATGAAGTCCTAGGGGCACCCCTCTCAGGCTCACAGAATGTTTCCCTTGGTTTTTCAGGACAGCCCATTGTAAATGAAGTATCAGAACCAGTACCCTTGGCTGTGGGTCCATTATCACGAGTTACAGACGTGTTACTTCCGAAATCATGTCCAGAAAATCTGTTAGGAATTAAAACATTGAAGGCTCTAGGAGCCATAATCTGCTGTTCCCCGGAGGGGGTTAGACTCTTTCTACGGGATTTCAAGGGTCATTATGTGTTGCGAGAATTTGATGTCAGATTAAAAAATGTACCAGATCACCTGTGGGCAAAAGGCCCAACTGATGTAGGTTGTATGCATATCACACCATACCGTGTTACACTCAAGACAGGAGTTGTTCTACCACGAATCAGACAATACAAGTTACCACCAGATGCTGTAGCGGCTTTACTGGAAATCATTGAAGAGCTCATAGCCCAAGGAGTGGTCGTAGAGACCGACTCCAATATCTGTAATTCACCCATCATTCCAATTCTTAAACGTATTGATCCCAATGCACCGCCAGTATATCGGTTGGTGATTGATCTTCGAGAGCTGAACAAATGTATTGTACCACAGTACCCTGTGGTCCCCGATATCTCTTCCCTATTGACTGCTATTGATTCAGAAGCAACGTTCTTTACTGTAATTGATCTCAAGAACGCCTTCTTTAGTGTACCTATTGACCCAGAGAGCCAATACCTTTTCGGTTTCAGTTTAAATGGACGAAGCTTCAAATTTTCCCGCGCACCTCAAGGATTCACAGAAAGCCCCAGCATCTATAGTCAAGCACTGAAAAGACAACTAGATTGTATTCAAATGCCAGTTAACACTTCTTTACTGCAATACGTCGATGATCTATTGATCACCGCACGAAGTGAGCCCGAATGTGAACAAGCATCCCTAACAGTTTTACATTTTCTGGCAGACAAGGGACACAAGGTGTCTCCTTCGAAGCTTCAATTCTGTGTTCAGCAAGTTGTGTACTTGGGTCACTTGCTGTCCAAAGTGGGGAGACAGCTCACTCCCGATCGCATTCAGTTAATTGTAAATATGCCACGACCCCAGACACAAAAGGAAGTGCGGGCCTTCATAGGCCTCACCTCGTACTGCAGACAATGGATTCCTCAATATGCATTTCTAGCTAAACCACTCATCCAGTTAACGACACAGGAGGCAGCGACTTTGACTGTCCTTCCTTGGACTCAGGAACATACACAAGCCTTTGAGGAATTAAAGAAAGCATTATGTCGAGCACCAGTTTTAGCGACACCATGTTACAGCAAACCTTTTACACTTTTTGTTACAGAACGTGATGGTACAGCATTGTCTGTCCTCACTCAAGACCAAGCAGGTTCACATAAGCCTTGCGCTTATTTTTCAAGTACATTGGATTCAGTAGCCCAGGCACTCCCTGCGTGCTTAAAGTCAGTAGCAGCAACAGCGTTAGCAATAAGACAGAGCGATTCAATTGTTTTAGGACATCAGTTAACAGTACAAGTTCCACACTCTGTAGAGGTTCTGTTAAACAGAACCCAGACTCAACACTTGACTATAGCACGACTGACAGGTTACGAATTAACGCTATTCCAGCCACACATAGAAATCAGACGCTGCAGCATTCTGAACCCCGCAACACTGTTACCTACAATTATGACAGATCCAGCCCCGCATGATTGCATAGAGATCATTAATGCAGTAACAAAGCCCCGACGAGACTTAACAGATGTTCCACTGACAAATCCAGACCTGACACTTTACGTGGATGGTTCATGTATGCGAACAAGTACAGGAGAATTAGTGGCCGCATATGCCGTGACCACTGAAACCGAAGTTAAAGAAACACATCGTATTGACACACTGTCTGCTCAAGCGGCAGAGCTTATTGCTCTGACCCGAGCCTGTATTCTAGCCAAGAACAGAAATGTTAATATATACACTGATTCCCGTTATGCGTTCGGAGTTGTACACGACTTCGGCATGTTATGGCAAGAACGAGGTTTTCTGACCTCTCATGGTGCCAAGATCCAACACGGTCCCCTCATTCAAGCACTGTTAGAAGCAATACATCTGCCTTCAGGAATATCCGTCATGAAGTGTAAAGCACATACTAAAGTTACAGATTCTGTTTCCCAGGGTAACGGCCTGGCAGACCAGACAGCAAAGCATACAGCACTGACTCACACTCAGACAACTGACGTGACAAAGACAATAGGACCGACAAATTGTATGACAGTCAGGGATCCCACACTTGATGTTATCGATATTCAGACACATGCTACCCCAGATGAAATAAAGAAATGGATTGAACTAGGAGGGATCCAGACAGATCAAGGTTGGATGACGAAGGGAAAATCTACATGGTTTCTCCCTGACTCTATGGTTCAAGTCATGATTAATACAGCACATAGTCCAGCACATCTAGGAGAAAAAGCGATGTTAGACAGTTTACAAAATCTTTGGAGCAATAAACACTTACGAGCAGCAGCAAAACAGAAAGTGCGTACTTGCATGATCTGTTGTCAGTTCAATCCAGGTAAAAGCGTCCCTGTAGAGCAAGGTGGATTTCATCCTCCCGATCACCCTTTTGAAGTCCTCCAGATGGATTATATCCAGATGGACCGTTGTCGAGGATTCAAATATGTCCTCGTAATTGTTTGTGCTCTGTCCCGTTGGACCGAAGCATATCCAGTCCCAGATTACACTGCTCCGACCACTGCCAGGCAGTTGGTTCGTGAATTTTTCCCACGGTACGGCATGCCTCGTGTCGTGTATTCAGATAACGGTCAGCCATTTTCATCCGAATTAATGAAGCAGGTTTCCTTGCTGCTAGGATATCAATGGAAATTCCATTGTGTCCGACATCCCGAAGCCGCAGGCCTTGTAGAGAGGCATAATCAGACACTAAAGACACGCCTTGCTAAAATATGTCAAGAGAAAGGGGTCGACTGGATAGTCGCCCTGCCAGTGGCACTGTTCTATATGAGAATGGTTGCCCATTCGAGATCAGGACTATCCCCGTACGAAGTGGTCTTTGGCAGACCACCGAATATGTGGGGGACGCCCATTCCTAAGAAAATTACTGATGTTGATTGCAATATGTTGACAGATTACCTTGCCTCCTTGATGTCTGCACTCCAATCATGTCGTTCACAGGTTGCCGCAGCCTTCCCTGACAACACTGATGTAAAGCCGCATGATGTCCGTCCAGGCGATCTGATTCTCATAAGAAACTTTGACAGGAAAAGTCCGCTGGAGCCCCGCTGGAAAGAGCCGAAGACCGTTCTACTTACTACGAGGACAGCGGTGAAAGTAGAGGGCCGAAAGGGGTGGATCCACATGAGCCATGTTAAACTATGTAATGAACTGAAATCCGACCCAGGCTCGTCCACCCCTTCCAAAGACTGTATCGAGCCCAGTGACTTTAAAATTTCCGAACGAGAGAAAACTCCCCAAGAAGAGTATCGACTCAAGCTTCGATCTAGCAAGTCAGACAGTTTAATTGTTTAAGTCCTCCCCTAGGTGAATCGGTTAAATAGTTTCTGACATGTATCCCCTAGATCGAGATAGAGAGAGAGAGAGAGACAATTCAAGAAACGTACATACTGCAAATCACTGCGTAGTCACTGTATAGTGACATTGTTAATAATGTTTTTTCTAAGTCTTCTAATTATCGTTGCAAGTATACTTCTTCCTATCTATTGTCCTATTTTCAAGCGTGAACCATCTGCTTACAATGTTTCTGCTGAACATTCTTTTAGCGAGTTACCTCCACATGAACTTTCTTACAGACTTGCGCTGCGCAACAACACATTCATTAGTATGCTACATCATTCCCATCAGACTAATAATGCTACAAATTGCTGGATATGTGGCCGACTCCCTACCAGAATTACAAGGGAGCTCTGCCCCTCTTTCCGTATACGTTCACTCACAATGGCTCCTGTGGTGCATGGTTTAAAATAATTAATTCCTTAGATCCTGATATTGCTGTTTTCGATGGGGGCTGGGTTTGGGGAAACCTGAACTTGGTCCTGCTCGACGTCTGTTCCCCTGATAAGGAGGGACTCCCCACTAGAATAGGAACTGATCTAGAAAATGAAGTATATGGATTAGGTAATTACACAATTAACCTTATGATTCTTACTGTTGAATCCGAAGCTGCACCAGTTCTGCCCGTTATGTCAGTACTACCAGTCACCGGTGAATTATGTGTCAGTAAGAAAGGTTCAGTACACTTAGGTCATAGTAAATGTACTACTGTGGTCGAATTCAGTGATCATGGTAAATCGTCCTTTAAAGCTATCCGTCATTCCTATTTTGTCTGTGGTCATACCGCATACATACGCTTACCTCCAGATTGGGATGGTACCTGTTATATTGCATTCCTTCTGCCACCTGTTTTCCTAGCTCCTCCTGATTATCACAGAAATACAAATCTAGTAAAGAATAGACTCAGAAGAGATATCTCACTTGTCGATTACACTGAAACAGCATGGGAGCAATACAGAGATTTTAATAAAGGATTCTTTTTCTTTTTAGGCCCTGTCCAAAATAGTAAACTAATACGCAGATTAACTAGAACACTTGAAGCAGTAGTGAACGAAACTGCCTCCGCCCTAGGTAACTTAACAGAAGAGCAGTCCGCCATGCGGGTTGTTGTTCTTCAGAATCGTCTTGTTATTGACGTCATCTTGGCAGATAGAGGTGGAGCCTGTAAGGTCATCGGGTCAAGTTGCTGTGTTTTCATTCCAGAAAACGCGCCATCTGTATACAAAGCTATTACACGTCTTCATAAAATTGCTAATCTGATACATCAGAATCCAGGCACCTGGACTTGGTCCGGTTGGTTCTGGACAACGTTAACAGCTTGGGGATGGAAGATCCTATCCTTCCTAGGCATTGGCCTAGTCCTAGTATTCAGTTGCTGCCTGTGCTTACAGTGTGGGCCAGCGATTTGTGGACTGTGTGCCACATCTTGTATTGAACATTCCAGTTTCCTCTCAGAACGTGAGAGGAAGAAAGAAGAGCAAATGATGTTACAAGAACAAACTGATCGGTTCATGAGGATCGATATATCATGAAGGGTCCGTAGGGAACAAGGAGGGAATGAGGAAATATAAATTATTGGTCAAGTTGTGTTCCCTAGCGAGTACCCCACCGTCTCCATGTACCAGCTCAAAGTGCATGTAACTTCCCTCCTGTGCCAGCTATGAAGACGCAAATACATTTGCGTCCAACGTTAACATGTCCTCTTTCAGACCCACCCTGAATGGGTTAAATAGTCCGTTCCTAAGTATGCTATGCCAACGTCTTTTTGTAGTGTACCTTACACTTTTTTCAGCTCTGGCAAAGTAGGCCCTGAATTTCTGCCATCGAGCCTTTTTTTCCTGGCTTCTGACTCTGAAAGCCTCAGCCCAGGCTGCTTCTGTACCCGTGAACTCTGACTTACTCCCAGCGCGGCCCACCGCGCTCAGCTCAGCCTGCTGCCTGCCAAGACTGACTACAACCTTCGAAATTATCTGTTCCGCTCCTCGAAAATACATTCCTGCCTACTGGTTTCAGTAAACATCCCCCTCAGCTGCAGAGCAAAGGGCCGACCTGTCTCCATGCAAGTAATTCATAGCCTCTGTTACCATGTTCCCCTGGAAGGCCCATGCCCCCACGTTTCTCATGCAGACACTTAGGCGCTTATACACGCATTCATAGTCAGTATAGAATAGCTTCTGCCCCAGAGACCTTTCCCGTTCAGATAATATGGTTCCCAAACATCAGATATCAGATATGATAGAAGTACAAGTTGATCTGACATGCCAGACTTCTGTCTCTTTCCGTCAGTGTAAATGTCAAGTCCCCTGCACCCTCCAGTTTCACGTCAATCACACGTCATGCAGCTGCGCGCGCATCCAAGCTTCCGATTTTTGCTGACATTGTAACATTTCTGTTTAGTGCCACCCCCTTGTGACACCTACCTGTGACGTTTCTAGCACACACCTCTAGTTCACGCCCAGTCCACGCCTACTGATTACGTACTAGTAACACGTGGATGCTGTTATCTTGTCCTCTCTCAGCTGTTACGCCTACTGCATTGCTTTCTATGATGTAAATTAAGTATATAAGCTATGTACTGTCAATAAAATGGAGCGCTCTATCCCTTCTTCCACCCCTGTGGTGGGAAGAACATGATATCCTGGTCTTGACCATTCCTTTTAAGGAATAAAACCCCTAAGAACTCTAACACCACGGACTCTGGTTCTTTCTTTCCGACTTGAGTTATTATTGATTAAGTACTTACCTGCATAGAAATTTCGACGGTAAATTATATATTTACATCACCATCACCCTGAGAGTGAGCACTACTAGACCAGATTGAGGCAGATATTCTACTTGTAGCAGTCTTATTGCCACCTTCCGATCTTTTTACCTGAGTGCAGCCCCAAACCCAAAAAGTGTGAGCTAAAAATGGTACAGTATATCCCAACAGCCCTCAGTGACATGGTTAATACCCTGCGGAACTGAAACCTAGTGAGAGGCATCCAGTTACAATGGACCAGAATGGATGTAGCTTGGCAGTGTGACCGTATGAGCTTGAAAGCTCTCAGGGCTGACACTGGCAAACTCACAGCACACCTTGGTCGTTTTAATATTGCATTCTTGCACCTCTAGTCTGATCTATTTTTGAGAATGGTAGAGTGATCATCAGGTCATTCCCCAGCCAGGATAAATGGGTCACTCACAAAACACCATGCATATCCATCTTGGATCAGGCTATCAACTCAGAAATCTTGACAGCCCATGAGAGTGCTATGTAGAAGTCTTCAGTGAAGGAAATCGCCTCAGAGTCTTGGCTACATACCATTGGAAGGGCACAAAGACTTTCTGACTTTGGCTAAGCCAATGGAGCAACTCCTGTCTGAGCCTGTTCCTACCAACCTCTCCCATCCCCTTACTGGTTTCATCCGAAAGAAACATGTAGTGATAGATTCCTTACCTTAGAATTACCCCCAGATGTCAGACTGGATCCGGAAAGTTTTCGTCTGCAGTACCCCTGCACGTCGATAGGCGACGTCATGCGGCTCCGCGTGCGTCGTTGGCGCTGGGATGACGTTGGTTCTTTCTTTTTCCGCGCCAGCAAGCACAGATCCGGGAAGAGCAAGTACCTCCAGTCACTTTTTAACTACGTTTTTTCAAGGCCTTTTACCTCCTTTCTTCTGAGTCAATCAACTCCTGGTGTCATAGGGATGCCCGACTTCAAGAACTGCGGGGACTGTCACCGCATAATGTCGGTGACAGACCCACACCGACTGTGTCTCTACAGCCTGGGGCGCGACCACAACTCCCAAGGCGTGCTCCGACTGTTGGGCCATGGCGCAAAGACTTTGCAGGAGCAGTTCCGAAAGTTGCTCGAAGTCCGGCAGTCAGCTCCGTGCCGCTGAAGGCCCCGGTCCCGTAGGGGGTTGAGGGAGCGATCACGGAGCCGTCACCATCGTTCGTCTGGATCTAAGTCTTCGCTCTCGGGGTCAGGTAAGTCGAAGCATTCCAAGAAGAAGTCGAAGAATCGCCATCGCTCTTCAACTTCCCCTCGCCAGTCGCGCCTGAGGGTGTGGGTGGTGCCACACACGTGCATCTGGCGGAGCCTGCGACATCGCCGCCGGCCTAACCACACTTTCTGGATCAGTTGGCAACACCTGCACATGGGCAAGAGTTCTGTATTAGGGGATATCTGTGTACAGTCATAATCTAGTGAATAGTCCCGCCCATGTACGTGGACCCCGAAGCAATCAAAAATAATCTCTTAAGCGGTCTTCTTTGCAGTCCTGCATAGACACTTAAGAGAAAATGAAGACCAATAATGCAGCCTAACACTTCCAAGGCTACAAAGGCCACCCCTTCATCTAAACAGTGAAAAGGATAGCCAACAATGTCAGATTTTACACATTTTACCAAGTTTCCTTCATAGAGACAACTCCCCTTCACCAAACTCCTTGAAATGATCGAGATGAAGGGTTGGACAGACAAGCCCCCATAGGCTACCATTATGTGTGTGGAAAAGGGATACCGTGCCATTAGGGAACTCTCCAGAGACTCTCGGTATCCCAGGATGCACAGCCAAAGTCCTTTTACTTTCAGTTCTTTTTTCTGGCTTCTGCTAGCAGGATCCTGGAGCATTGAGCTCTCCCTTTTTAGGTATTGCTTTATTTTTTGGCACTTTTCAAGTGTTTTGAGTGTTTCACTCGACGTCTGGGGTCTTATTTTCCTTTTGCTGTGTCTTTTAGCCAGTTTTGCCCACTCTTTCTGTGGAATATGCCAGCTTTATTCGACAAATGCCCTGAGTGTGCCAGGAAGAAGGCTAAATCTGACCCCCACAGAGAATGCATACTATGTCTCCCTTCCTCCCATGTCCCTGAAGCCTGTGAGATTTGTCAATCCTTCTCCAGGAGGACCCTGCGTGACAGGGAAAAGATTCGTCTCCGAGGCCTGGAGCAGAGGAGACATCAGGAACCAAGTGGGTCTGGGCAATGAGGGAGTCATCAGTCTTCACCCTCTGCCCGTGCTTCGGCCTCTGGGGGGCTCCCCAGTCAAGAAAAGGCCCAGAAAAGGCACCGGCCCTGGTCGACGTCTATAACTTCGGCGTCGAGAGGCATGACCCCACTATCTGCTCCCCATCGACCCAGGGGTCTGGGTTGAAGCGTCGTCTACATTCGACGTCGAGGGGAAGGACGTCGAGACCTCGGACGAGGTCGCATCGAGGACATCACCGGCGTCGTCATATCATCGACTTCCAGATGAGTCCAGGAGGCACTGGCGCTCGTCGTCGAGGGGACACCGCCGTTCGCCGTCGAGGTCGACTCGACGTCAAGGAAAGACAAGTCGACGTAGAAGAGAGTCGACGTCGAGGAGTTCATCGACCTCTAGACGATCTCTTCGCTTTTCTGCTTCTCGACATCGAGGAAGGAAAAGTCGACGTCTAGGAGGCGTTCAAGGGCTAGGACGGTGTCCTCTGCCTCAGTAGTCAGTCTGTCTTCTGCATCGACGAGTCCCCGGTCGCGGCGGTGCTGGTGCTCTGCCGACAAGAGGTCTGTCTCCAGGGCATCCTCTTCAAGACCTGCGCAGAAGAAGAGGAGAGTGGTTAGGTCTTCAGTATCTGAATATTCTCTGACTTATTCGCCTTCTAGGCCCAGGACGCCTACGCCTCCAACAGTGGCTCCGCCATTGCCTCTGTGGAAGCCTCCTCCGCTACCTCCTTTACCTCCTCCTCCGACTTCTCCGCCTCCGCCTCTTCCTCTGCTTCCGCAACTGCCTCCTCCATCTCTGCCGCACCTTCCGTCACCGCCTACGATGTCTCCACAGCCTAGGACTCCGGTTCTGCCTCCGCAGCTCCCGCCTCCTATGCGGCCAGTGGATCGCCAAGGGCCTAGGAGGTCTAGATCATGGTCCGGAGGGAGACATTGATCACGGAGTGACCGTCCGGCTTTGACACGGTCCCGTCATCGTCACCGGAGGGATAGGTCACGGTCTCGTCATACAGACTCTTCCAGTGGCAGGAGATATTCTCCCACCTTATCGGATTCCCCCCATACGAGGGTGTCACCAGTGGATGACATTTTAACATTTGAGGAGGTGCTATTGAGAGGGGCAGCGAAGTTGGGGATCACTTTAACGGTACCCACACCTTCTACATCGATGATATTTGAGACATTACACAAGCGGCATTTGTCTCTCCCCTTGGTGCCAGGACTGGAGGAACCGGATATGGAGCTTTTTCTGACTCCGGCCTCAGTGAAGTCGGCTCCGTCCCGGCTGCAGCAGAAGTACAGGCCCCCAGACTCCGATCCGGCGTTCCTGAGATCAGATCCGGTACCGGATTCTGTTATCGTAACTGCGGCCAAGAAGCCGCATGCTACCGCCCCGTATTCTACAGTGCCACCGGATAAGGAAAGTCGTCAGATGGACTCAGTTGGACGAAAAGTCTGTGGGACGGCGGCAACCTCCATGAAAGCGGCGAGTGCCTCGGCGCTCTTGGGTCGCTATGACCGCTCCTTGTGGGAGTTCCTGCAGCAATTCCTGGAGCTACTCCTGAGGGATAGGAGAGAAGACTTCCAGGAGATTTTGAATGAGGGTATGATGGTCTCCAATCAGGTCATCAGCTCTGCGGCGGACGCCTCTCTCCTGGTGGCTCGTGGTTACTGCCATGGCATCAATTTACGACGACATGCCTGGTTGCGCCTTACATCTCTCAAACCGGAGGCGCAACAGAGAGTCACTAATTTACCATTCTCTGGCTCGACTCTCTTTGGGTCACATGCGGACGAGGAGATGGCCCGCATGAAGGCTGAGGTAGAGACACCTAAAGCCGTTGGTTTGGAAAAACCAAAAGAGCAGAGGAAGTCCTTCCGCTCGTTCCAGAAGCGGTATGGTTCTCAAAGACGAGGGCAGGGTAGTCAAGCTGGTCAACAGCAACAACAGCAGTAGTACCAGCGGCATCCATTCCAGAAGCGTCAGAGGGGCAGAGGCGGACAGCAGTCCTCCTCGGCGAACAAGGGCCCGGCCGGGTCTAAGCCCTGAGGTGCTACTTCCCCTCTTCCGTTACCCGCTCCGGTGGGAGGGAAGCATACAGAATTACTTGGCAGAGTGGAGAAAAATTACTCCGGACAAGTGGGTGCTGAATATTGTTTGCAATGGATACAGTCTTCGTTTAGTCAGCCCTCCTCCAGCTATTCCACCGGTTTGCTCGCAGTTCCAGCTGGTCGAGCTCCAAGCGGAGGCCGATACCCTGTTAAGAAAAAGGGCAATAGAAGACGTCCCTTTGTCTCAAAGGGGAAAGGGTCTTTACTCCCGGTTCTTCCTGGTGTGCAAGAAGGACAAGAACGAGTTCAGGCCCATTCTGGATTTGCGACAAGCAAACAAATGGATTCGCAGGGAGAAGTTTTGCATGCTGTCTCTGCACCAGATTTATCCTCAGCTGCAAAGAGGAGACTGGCTTTGCGCAATAGATCTGCAAGATGCGTACTTACATGTGCCCATTGCACGGAAACATCGGAAGTTCCTGCGATTTCTGGTCGGCACAAATCACTATCAGTATACCGTACCACCGTTTGGGCTGAAGTCTGCGCCCAGGACCTTTTCAAATTGCATGGCAGTGGGTGGTGGCTCACCTGAGAAAGAACAAGGTGTTTGTCTACCCGTACCTGGACGACTGGTTGAACAAAGCCTCCACCTTCCAGGAAGCGCAATTGCACTTCAACAGGACGGCCGTTCTGTTGAGCCAGCTGGGGTTGCACATAAACATGTCCAAGTCTGTTGCCTACATTACTTGAGAGCCTTCATCGATACTCTTTCAGCAAGCGTGTCTCCTTCGGAGAAGCGACGCTTATCGATCATTCAGAAGGCTCAGGCTCTCATGGCGGTTCCATCTACAACCGTGAGGACGGTGTCTTCTCTACTGGGGTCAATGGCCTCTTGCATCTTCCTCACGCCACATGCACGCCTCCACATGAGGCCACTGCAGGAATGTCTGGAGGATCAGTGGGACCAGAAGCGGGGGAGCTGGGAGGACAGGATCAGGCTGTCCCTTCATGCTCAACAGTCCCTGAGATGGTGGTGCTCAGCAGAGAATCTCCTCAAAGGGGTTCCATTCCACAAGGACATTCCCATTCAGACTATCGTCACGGATGCTTCTCTCCAAGGCTGGGGAGCGCATTCAGGACATCTACAATCCAGGGAATGTGGTCCCCAGCGGAATCCACGTACCACATAAATTTCCTGGAACTCAGAGCTGTCCACTTGGCACTGAAGGCATTTCATCCGTCCTTCCAGACCAACTCCTTGCTTGTACAGACGGACAATACGACCACAATGTATTACCTCAACAAGCAGGGGTGCTCGAGATCGCGCACACTGTCACAAGAAGCGCAGGCTTTCTGGCACTGGCTGCTAGCCAGAGGACTGACGATCACGGCTACTCATCTGCCTGGTGTGCAGAATGCGCAGGCGGACGCATACAGCAGGCTGCTACAAGAACATCACAAATAGGTTCTAAACGACGAAGTGCTAAGAAACATCTTCGACAGGTGGGGCACTCCGGACGTAGATCTGTTCGCCACCGCCGAAAACAGAAAATGCTGAGACTTTGCCTCCAGGTATTACCAACCGGGGACTCTGGGGAACGCGCTATGGATCAGCTGGTCGAACAGCTTTCTGTTCGCCTTTCCACCCATTCCCCTGATTCCGACGATGCTCATCAAGCTGTCTCAGTCCAGAGCGCGGATGATCCTCATTGCTCCTGAGTGGCCCCGACAGTGGTGGTTCACGGACCTGCTTCACCGGTCTCTCCTACCCCCACCTGTGGCTGCCGTGTCGGCCGGACCTTCTCACAAAGTTCGGGGGACAGATGGTGCACCCCAACCTCTTATCATTGAGTTTGGCGGCATGGCTCCTGAGATAGTGCAACATGGACACCTGAATCTACCGGAAGATTGCATGAATGTACTGAAGGAGGCTAAGCGACCTTCCACTAGGACTTCCTATGCCTACAAGTGGAAGAGGTTCTGCATCTGGTGTACTTCCAAGAACTATGATCCGACGACCTGCAAGGAAGATGTCATTCTTCCATACCTTTTGCATTTGGCTCAGTCTGGACTTAATTTTCATTCGATTAAGGTTCACCTCGCAGCATTAACTGCGTATAGGAAATGCCCTTCACAGACCTCCTTCTTCCAGATCCCTGTGATTAAAATTTTTTGGGAAGGATTGAAGAAAGTGTTTCCTCCTGTTCAACGTCCTTCGCCAATATGGGAGCTGAATGTGGTGCTGTCCCGGTTGATGAAGGAGCCTTTTGAACCTATGGATAAGGCTTCTCTGCAGCACTTGTCATGGAAGGCGGCCTTCCATTTTTTCCTCTAAATTTTTAGAGCGGTGCACAATCTTCCTGAGCTGTAGCCAGGCGAGGAGTGGCACGTTCCTCTTAGGTGAGCGAGAGGATTAGAGTTGAAGAGTGTGTGGTAATTGACTCAACAAGAATGCCATATCATGATTTGACAATGATAAATGACTTACATTAATTGCGTTAATGTCATTTTTATCTTTGTATGTGTCTTTTTATTTGTGTTGTTGTGTCTTGATGACGCCTAATCTGGACCTCCCCCACATACCTAGGAGGACTTCCAAGTTTTGATCAGGTGATATCGGTATCTGTATCAAATACTTTATTTTATCATACATTGAGCAGTAGCACACAGTACAGGTCCTGATGAAGCGGGTGATACCTAGTGGTCTATAAACCGCAGAAACATGTCGACCATCATGATTAACCAGTGACTAGTAAAGTTACTCACTGGTTGTGTTGCACGTACTTGCCTTTTTGTCTTTTAACCTTGGAAATGAACGACACCAGAATAAAGTTAACCAGCGTTCGTTATCCAATTTTAACTTAGAGCACTTCTCTCTCTTTTGTTTTCCACCAACTTTTCCTTGCACTGCTCGTCAGTTACCCAATAACGACTCCTTCCTTCACCGCACACTTCCCTTTCCTCTTTGAAGTGGCAACAACTTGGTTTACACACCTTGGGAAAGGTTTTCAAATGATGATTGGGCGGTAAAGGACGATAAACTGATGGACATCTTCCCTCCGAGTGCGATACTTGGTTGTGTGCTGTTCTAACACATGTTTCAACACACACCTAGGCACCTCGACACACCTCATAAATAGACACATTTGGTTTGACCCACAGTTATTATTTTTTGTTTAGCTGGCCTTCCCGGTGGCCATTACATCGACCCGCAGGGTGAGTGAAATTCAGGCATTGTGTTGCCAAGAACCTTATACTGTATTTCATGCTGCTAAGGTTGTGATGCATACTCACCCTAAGTTCCTTCCTAAGGTGATATCTGATTTCCATGTCAATCAGACTATAACGTTGCCTACGTTTTTTCAGAACCCTTCTACTCCAGCGGAGAGGTCTCTTCATTCCCTGGATGTCAGGAGAGTGTTGAAATTTTACTTTGATAAGACCAAGGATATTCGTAGGTCAGACCAATTGTTTGTCAATTATGGGTCGGTCAGGACTGGTCTTGCCAACTCGAAACAGTCCATTTCTAGATGGATTGTGTCCTGTATCCAGTTATGTTATCAGAAGGCTAATAAAACCTTAGGGCGTAAGCCTAAGGCTCATTCTACCGGAGGCAAAGCACCTACAACAGCTTTGTTTCATAATGTTCCCATTGCATAGATCTGCAGGGCTGCGACTTGGAAGTCGGTCCACACCTTTGCTAATCATTACTGTCTGGACTCTGATGCCAGAGCAGATGCTCAGGTTTGGCAGGCTTTATTGAGAAATCTGTTTGCACTATAGAGGTGTTGTCTGTTTTTTCTCCACTGCCGGGTTGGTTGTATGGGATAGGCTTGCCATTCTATTCACTAGATTATGACTATACACAGAGATCCCCTACTACAGAAGGAGTAGTTTGTCCTGTAACTCCAGTTCTGTAGTATGGGTATCTCTGTTATAGTCATAAGCGCCCACCCTCCTCCCCGGTGGAGAAAATGGTACTGTAATGTATGCTACAGGCCTTGCTTTATACATCTTCAAAAAGAACTGAAAGTAAAAGGACTTTGTCTGTGCATCCTGGGATACCGAGGGTCTGTGGAGAGTTCCTTAACCCCTTCGATGCCCATGACGAGCTCAGCTCCTCATGAGGCACGGTTGAGCTGTGCTGATGACAAGCTGAGCTCGTCATGAACAATGGGAATGCACAATCTGCAGCATAGGAGGGGAATTGCTGCAGCAGCAATGGTGTTAAAGGCACGGTATCCCTTTTCCAGACACATAATGGCTGCTTATGGGGGCTTGTCTGTCCAACCCTTTATCTCCATCATTTCAAGGATTTTGGTGAAGGGGAGTTTTCTCTATGAAGGAAACTTGGTAACGTGTAAAATCTGACATTGTTGGCTATCCTTTTTACTGTTTAGATGAAGTGGTGGCCTTTGTAGCCTTGGAAGTGTTAGGCTGCATTATTTGTCTTGATTTTCTCTTAAGTGTCTATGCAGGACGGCAAAGAAGACAGCTTAAAAGAATATTTTTGATTGCTCCGGGGTCCACGCACATGGGTGGGACTATTCACTAGCTTATGACTATCACAGAGATACCCCTACTACAGAACTGGAGCTACAGAAAAGAAACTACTCCTTCCTTGCTGCCATGGCCTGACTCTTTGGGCCGTCTGGCCCCGCCGGCACACCTTCGGGCCCCGCTGCCCAACTGGGGTTCCTGTCCTTCCGACGCCAGTGACTACGGCCCTGGCGCTGCTGTCGGCTTAGGCCCTGGTGCCGCAGGACCTCCCTGGATCCGGGCAACACTGGTTGACCTGATAACACCTCCACCGGTGTCGACCCTGCCTCCGGCACCACCTCCGACGTCGTCCGGTACTACTGCCGACGTCATCCCCAGTTTCAGCCCTGAACCGGACGCGGCACTGGAACAGCGTTGCTCGACGCCATTACCGACGCCGACAGGGCCTTTCTACCTCTATGTTCGTTGTCCTTATTTTCAGCCTGTTTCACAGACTTTGGAGAAAGGGGAGGACTGGGAGGGGTGTGAGGACCCTCTCACACAACAGTGTGGTGATGATCCGGACTGGGCAGAGGATTTGGGGGATTCCAGTGGTCTAGACACCTCATGCTTCAACCGGCGGCAACCTCTTCTGAGCCCTTGGTGCCTTTTAATGATGCACTGTCTGACGTTCTTTTGAGCACTTGGTCCAGACCCAACACAGGGGCTCCTGTGGACAGGAACGTGGCCCGACGCCCTCGACCGGCTTCGGATGACCCCTTCTTTCTCTCCCAACACCCCACCCCTGAGAGAAAGAACCGGAAGTGGTGTTGTGGCCGACGCCCGAAAAGGCGAAATATGGGTGATGAACTTTACTCGCGTAGTTTGATGGTTCCTTAGTGTAGTCGTAAGGAGGCCATAACCGGGAGGAGAAGAGATTGAAGCAGTAGCGCTCAAAATAGGGTAGACAGGCGGATACACCTGACTGGATTTGTTCCCCCTCCTGTAGTTCCCGGCGCCGTTTTTCAAAGACCGTCTTTGAAAAACGGCGCCGGGAACAACAGGAGGGGGAACAAATCCAGTCAGGTCTATCCGCCTGTCTACCCTATTTTGAGCGCTACTGCTTCAATCTCTTCTCCTCCCGGTTATGGCCTCCTTACGACTACACTAAGGAACCATCAAACTACGCGAGTAAAGTTCATCACCCATATTTCGCCTTTTCGGGCGTCGGCCACAACACCACTTCCGGTTCTTTCTTTCAAGAGGCCCTGAAGATTCGCAGTCTGTTTCCCTCCGATGAAACACGTGTTGGCCAGTACAAGAGGAACAATAAACCTGTGTTTTATACCAAGAACTCTACTTCATTGAAATTCCTTTCTCGGCACTTTGCAATCTATTGACTTTGAGAAACTTTCGATGTGCACATTTTACTTATGCTACAGTAACTAGAAATCACTCAGACTTTATTGTTGGTTTCCCAGTGCAGGGGTTTTGTTGTTTTTGTGTAAATTTGTGTGGATTTTGTGATCCACCTTTGAGCGGTTACGAGGGATTACCGCCCGCCCTTTTGCCTGGATTCTGATACCCCCTAGCAGTACAATACCTTGCGGTTACTTGGTTGCGCGCCTGTCCGAATCTGGAATACCTTAAACCCTCCCAGTAGATCAATACCCCACCCCTGAGAGCTTGGTTGTTCAAGCCTCTTCATCCCAGAGCGCATTCCCTTCCACACCCCCGGATAGGGAGTCCAAGAAGCTGGAGCAGCTTGGCAACAAGCTCTTTTCATCTGCCAGCTTAGGGCTGCGGTTGGTGAACACTGCATGCCTCTTGGGCCGTTACTCCCACTCTGTGTGGGACACAATTGCGCAGGTGCTGCCCAACTGTCCAGATGAGGCCCAGACAGTACTCGCCCAGGCTGTTGCAGCTGGGAGGGACGCAACTAAGTCAGCCATCCGTTGTGGGCTTGATACCGCCGACTCGCTAGGCAGGGCTATTTCCACGACGGTGGCGTTTCGGCACCGCGCCTGGCTGGGAACTGGCTTCTTGGGGGATTTCCAGAACACTTCGATGGAAACGCTTTGATGGCGTTCGCCTTTAAGGCAGCAAAGCGGATAGTGCGTTGCAGCGCTTTAAGGACTCACGGGGTACGGCCAAGTCCTTGGGCCTCTTGGCCACTCGGCCTCCTCCGCCTTCTGCTTTTCGCTCCTTTTGTGGCCACGGAAGGGGTGCCCCAACACGTTCATTCCAGAGCCACAGGCCGGTGCAGCAACAACCTCCGCGCGGCAGCAGACGTAACTGCCGAAGGGGTTCTGGGAGCCAGCGGGCGGGTCAGTCCACCGCCACCGCCACAGCATCCACTTCAAAGCCTTCCTAGCCTGACCTTTCAGGCCCATAAACGCCTGTGGGCGGCAGAATACGCCATCATCTCCCCCACTGGCGCAATATCACTTCGGACAGGTGAGTGCTGAAAATAGTCCGATGGGGCTATTCCCTCCCCTTCGAGACTACTCCTCCAGCCATACTACCTCGGTACCACCGCATGTCGGGGGACCATCTTGCGCTTCTTCAGCAGGAAGTCACGCCCTTCTTGGCCAAGGTGGCCAGAAGTAGGTTGTGGTTATTATTCCCACTACTTTCTGGTCCCCCAGATGGGTAAGAACTGCGTCCTATCTTGGACCTCAGGGATGTCAACGGCTTTCTCTGGAAGGAGAAGTTCAAGATGTTGAAGCTAGCTCCGGTCTTGTCTGCTCTCGACCCTGGAGACTGGATGGTAGCGTTGGACTGGCAGGGCACATATTTCCACTTTCCCGTCCTGCCAGCCCATCGGCGTTACCTGCGGTTCATGGTAGTCCCTGAGCATTTTCAATTTACTGTGCTCCCCTTCGGCCTTACCAGCGCCCCTCGGGTGTTCGCGAAGGGGATGGCAGTGGTCGCAGCTTATCGGCCCAGATCAGGGGTTCCAGTCTTCCCCTATCTCGACGACTGATAGTTGAAGGCGGGCTCACCCCAGGCAGTCGTTTTCCACCTCCAGACTATGGCCGACCTCCTGCATTTTCTAGGGTTTTCCATCAACTGGCCTAAGTTGCACCTGATTCCCTCTCAGAAGCTCCTTTTCATCGGTGCAGTTCTGGACTCTGTGCAGTTTCTGGTTTATCCACCCGAGCAGCAAGTCCGGGATATTCAGGCTATGATTCTGATCTTTCATCCTCTAGCCCGGGTTTTGGTCAGGATGACCCTCTGGCTACTGGGCCTGATGGCCTCCTGCATCCTGCTACTGGATCATGCCTGATGGCATATGCTGGCTCTGCAGGGAGACCTGAAGTTCCAGTGGGCACAGCATCAGGGCAACCTGTCCGATCACGTCCAGATCTCGGAGGGCTCTGCACAACAATTGCAGTGGTTGCTCACGAATCGCGATTGGGTCAATGGCAGATCCCTCTCCCTTCCCCAACCGGAGCACACAGTGGTGATGGATGCGTACCTTCTGGGATAGAGCGACCACATGGGAGAGGCGGAGATCAGAGGCCACTGGTCTCGGGCGGAGTCTCGTGCCATATCAACCTACTGGAGCTTCGGGTGATCTGACTTGCACTGAAGGCATTCCTTCCCTCTGTCATGGGGAGAGTAGTGCAGGTGTTCACAGACAATACCACCGCCATGTGGTACTGCAACAAACAGGGCGGGGTGGGGTTGTGAACCCTATGTCAGGAGGCTCTGAGCTTCTGGACATGGCTGGAACATCAGGGCATTTCCCTGGTGGTTTAACATCTGGCAGGTTCGCTAAACGCCAGAGCGGACAAACTCCGCCGCTGGTGCATGATGGATCACGAATAGCGTCTGAACTCTGACTTGACGCAAGGTCTCTCTCAGCAGTGGGGAGATCTATTCGCCACCAAAGAGAACACTCAATGTCATCAGTTCTGCGCGTTAGTATGTTCAAGGTGACACTCGCTAGGCGACGCTTTTCGGCGCAAGTGGAGTTGCGGTCTACTATACGCCTTTCCACCTATACCACTTCTACCCAGAGTTCTGAAGAAGATCAAGCGCAACCGGGCCCAAGTCATTCTTGTGGCTCTGGACTGGGCTCGAAGAGTATTGTATCCCGAGCTACTCAGCATGGCGATCAATCCCCCGCTCCGGTTGCCTCTTCGGGAGGACCTTCTGTCGCAGCAGCAGGGGAGGGGAGGGTCTTCACCCGAACCTGTCCATCCTCCACCTCCTTGCTTGGAGATTGAGCGGCGGAAGTTGACGTCTTTTGACCTGCCTCCCGAGGTTTGTGATGTTATCTTGGCAGCCATGCGTCCCTCCACTAAAATGGTATACGCCTGCAAGTGGAATAAGTTTGTGACATGGTGCACAGCATAGGCTGTGGATCCCCTTTCTGCCCATCTTTCAGAGGTCCTTCTAGTACTCCTTTCTTTGGCCCAGCAAGGCTCTGCTCTGGGCATTATCAAGGGCTATCTCTCGGCCATTTCAACCTTTTTATGGCTTCCAGATCAGACTTCCCTTTTCAAGTCCCCTGTTGTAAATAGATTCTTAAAAGACTTTACTCATCTTTTCCCTCCTGTTCCTTTCATAATGCCTCAGTGGGATTTGAACCTGGTTCTGACCTATCTGATGTCTGCTCCCTTTGAGCCACTTCACAACTGTCCTCTTCGTCTTCTCACATTACAGACTGCTTTCCTGGTTGCCATCACCTCTGCCAGACGAGTGAGTGAGCTCCTGGCTCTTGCTTCTAAACCTCCATTTCTCTCAGTCTATCCGGACAAAGTTGTTCTACGGACTCGTCCTTCTTTTCTGCCAAAGGTTGTCACTGCCTTTCACATTGGACAGACCATCACTTTGCCCACCTTCTTTCCGCTTGTGCATCCCTCAAAAGAGGAAGAGAGGCTCCACCGTCTGGACCCAAAACGTGCGCTCTCGTTCTATTTGAACCGCACCTAACAGTTCCAGGTGGATGACCAGCTTTTTGTTGGCTACGTGGGTGCCAAGCAAGGTCGGGCCATGCACAAGTGGACCATCTCTCGGTGGATCGTTCTGTGCATAAAGACTTGTTATTCTTCAGCTAAAAAGGAGCCTCTGTTGGGGCTGCGCGCCCATTCTACCAGGGCGACGGCAGCCACTACTGCTTTGGGATGGGGAGTTCCCTTGCATGACATCTGTCAGGCAGCTACGTGGGCCTCGCTGCACACATGTACCAAGCATTACTGCCTGGACAGCCAAGTCCGGAGAGATGGCTTCTTTGGCCGTTCTGTTCTCCAGGACTTTCTGGTGTAATCTTGGTTCGCAGACCCACCACCGGGGTTGGTATTGCTGGGGTATCTATTCTAAGGTAAGGAATCTATCACTACGTGTTTCTTTCATATGCACAAGTTACTTACCTTTGGTAATGATATATCTGTAAGAAACATTAGTTGTGATAGATTCCTTACCGCCCCGCCCATCCTCCCGGTTCTGCGAACTGATTTCTAGGTTTAAGATCTTCCCTTTCAGGGCCCTAGTTTATTGGCACCAGTGGTCAGTTTCTTGCATATCTCTGCTTTCTTGACCCGGAAAGTCATGTACAGAACGGACGTCAGCGCGCGTGGGTGCGTCTAAGTAGCTCCAGCGACGTCATCCTGGTGTCAACGACGCCAATGAGGCACGCTTAGCTGCACGACGACGCCTACCGAAGTGCAGGGGTACTGCTGACAAAAACTTTCCGGATCCAGTCTGACGCCTGGGGGTAATTCTAAGGTAAGGAATCTATCACTACTAATGTTTCTTACAGATATATCGTTACCAAAGGTAAGTAACTTGTGCTTTAAGAGAAATGACTGTGAACAGTCTGTGGTCCTCGCCAACGTGGAAAAAGCCATGGCAGTAATGTGACGGCACATGAATGTTGCTGATCTGCCCACTTGGTTCATATGTTTCAAACTATCTCATCCAAGACTGAAGTGATGAACAGTCACCTTGAACGTTAGCTGCTGCAAATGATATGCATGAAAAGCCCCTTCATAAACCCTCCTGTTTTTTGGGTGCTAAGCTGGCTGCAATGCAGTCAGTTAGAACTGGACACCAAGTTTCCATAGATGTTTGGGAAAGGGGTTGGCCTTGTCTAATAATGCCCTGGGTGGAAGCCCCAGAATTCCACTATCCAAAACATTAAAGACATGCTTCGTTTTAAACAAAACATTCTTCAAGCAAATCAAAACATCTCTTTAAGCAGTCTCAATACCATCTTACACTTTGCATGCTGTGAATTAATGGACTCAAAGACAGAATTGCTGTCTGACCAGAATATGAGCGACTGATTATGGAATTGCCTTGGCCATATTTACAGGGCCACTAGAATGGGAAGCAGCTTGAGGAGACATTTCCTGACCAAACCACTTTAAAGCCAATGCTACCGCCATGATACAGAGCACCATTCAACCCCTAAAATGGCACCACAACCAGGACTGCCCGTAGCATCTGTTAAAAGACCAAACTCCGGACTTCTTCCACTGAAGTTCTCAATAAATGACAACCATATCCTAAAATCCTGCATTACCTCTGCAGATAGGAAAGTTCTCTGCTGGTTCTCTTAGTCTTATCATCGCCTGAGTGAGGGACCTGTAAAAGGGCTGTCTGATTAGTATAATCCTCAAGGCGAATTGAAATTGGCCGACTAACCTCTGTAGTTGTTTTTTTGTACTTAAACAAGAGTGTATTGGGTCCTTAAAGGCCTGGACCTTCTCCTGCGGTAGCACACATTGCACAGCTGGGAATTTATTTCAATCGCTAAGAAAATAGGCATGTGTCTAGGCCAGATGTTTTTCTGCTGCCAGCGTTGCGCCAAACTTGTTTATAGGTTTCGTAAATGCCTCCAACGAGTTTGCACACATGCTGGTGTTTTTTGGGTCCAAACCACAAAATGTTCTAGATTATAGATAGCAATGTTTGTCACTGTGATTTGGCTACAACCCATTCCAGGAATAATCTAAATTCCTTGAAATAGTCACAAGACACTGCACACTCTTTAGGCATGCATTTGTCACAGAAAATATTGCCCTCAAACTGAAACCACAAAAGGCAGAATTCCTCTGGATGCAAAAAGCAGACTAGATGTCCACCGTGGCCATAATGGCTCCTTTACCTATAGACCGCAACTTGCTTAATGCCTGATCTAAAGAAGCACATTTTACTTAACACAATGTCGGGTCAATACCATCATTAACTGAGTTACCTTTTGGGAGAGAGAAGTTGGAAATGAGCCTGAATTTGTCAGCATCCTTCTTAGGTACCAAATCTAAGGGTGAGCACACAAAGTCATTGAACGGAGGCGCCTTGAAAGGACCTAACACCCTGTCCAAACTGTTTTTGTTTTCAAACTTCTTGCGAGCGACTTCCTTGTCGAGTTATAAAGATTGTTGATTCTTGCGAAATCTGGAGCCATCAACTCCAGCTGATGGTATTCTGAAACCATGGTGGAAACCACAGTATAATTGTCTGTGAATATCTGGTTTAGCAAATGCATTTAGACATGGAGTCAAAGCCTGTAATGAGGCGGAAAAGGGAGCCCCAACAACAAATTCGTTACAACCCCCTCTTTTTCCTCTTTTGTCTTTTAATTTCTAGAAACATTTGAATTCTGGGTCGCTGAAGGTGTCACAGAATGAACAGTTAAGTTTGAATTGAAACAACGGCTGGTCTTGTGCAAGTTTTCATATTGAAAGCCCAACATACACTTTTCTTATCCCCGACTAGGTTTGTGGACTGAAATGGCTCTATAATGCTTTTACCTTTCTTCAACATCAAGCAACCTAGCTACAAAATGAATATCCTTTTGATGTAGGTATGCTACGATTTGCTGCCTTCTTTTAACTAAAGGTGTTCTCTTTCCAGCAAAGCCTCACCAAATTCTTCAAATGTACAAGTGATCTTCTGGTTAATGGCCACCTGTAGGATCATTGCAGGCCATTTACAGAACACAACAGCCTGATAAATTGTGAAACTCTTTAACCAGTTCATGAATGTTCCCTCAACCTTGGTCTTCTTTTGCTTCTGGGAGCATTCCTTAAACTTCTATGGTCCTTAGCTTGCTGCTTCATTCTCAAAGATCAATTCAAAACTATAAACTTAACTCCCGTTCATACTCTTATGTTTAATTTCCTCAGTTAAGTGTTCCTTAGCTGGTCCCTAGTAGCCAAAACTTAATCAAGAACCCTACCTCTTGCTCCCCTCACTTTTATTTGGCTTTATCCTTTGTAACTACTAGTGGAGACTGCAAGCGTCATGCGTAGTGTAGATATATCAACCTGAGGGGTGGAGGGATTCTGTGCTACAGCCTGGGGTGAAGCTGTAGGGTCAGGTGAAAAGGCACAACTAGCTCTGTTTTCTTTTGCTTCTCTGCTGATACCGTCATTCTATTAGCAGCAGCTATGGATTCCCTTTCATTATCATGAGGTATCCATTTGCCCACCAGATCCCCATTGTTGGTTCCACTGTGTGCCTTCTTACCCCCTGTGCATCAAGCAGGTACAACTGCTTGCTCCTCAGTTACAATTACTGGAGCAAAGTTAAATTGACCTCTCCCACCTGTGTTGACCAGCAGGGCAATTACTGCTGCTGTCGAGGTGGGCCTGAGAGACTTCCTTTATCATCCTGCTGACCCACATTTCTTTGTTTTTAGGTCTCGCCTGGAGTTAGCAGCGTGAATGTGTTGCTCTCGCCATGAGAGGGCCTTTTACGATCGATTCAGCTAAAGCTGAACATGCTCGCGTACAGATGGACAAAGATGGCTGCCCTTGCCATTCAGCCAAACATGCACACGTACGTACGGACAGTGGACAGTCTGACACCATCTTGTTTTTTCATCCCCTTCTGTGCCCCCTCGTGCTCTTCTGCCCAGCACTCCTTCACTGTGTGCGATCGCGCGCACACACTTCTAGACCGCTCGGGGGCCCTGGCAGTGTCTCCTTGGCTCTCTAGGCCTCACACGCTCTCCTAAGACACTGCTCCTCACATGCAGCACCTACCTCGGGCCGCCCACCCTTCGCTGCCTCCGCCGACGCTTTGAGCGACTCGCAGCCCTTTCGACTCGCGACCTCCTCACGTTCTCGCTGTGTGCTGGTGGGTGGCGGCGCCGCTTCCACTGCTGCCTGCTGTCTCGAAGCCTGGATACACTTCCTGCCGCCCCGGTGAGGCGTATCACCGTTTTCTCCCCTCTCCTTCACGCCGCACACCTCTCAGCGGCAACGACCAATGCATTGTTTCTTATTTCTTTTTTTCTTTGCCGACTTCCTCGTTATGTAGTTTAGATCTTTTATCACTTATGTAATTCTTGCATTTTGTTTATTTGAAATGGACATTTATGGCTTTCCCCCGTGAAATAGAACATGCATATGTGCTATCCTGGTTATAGTTTTTATTTAAATGGGGGCGGAGGCTTTTCTGTAATTTGACTTGGACGAACACGCTAGAATCCCCAGACAAGACTGGCTTGGCACCCGCAACCAGTCTGTAGTGCCTAATAGCTTGTGTATAGTGTATATTGGCACGCTTTTGCCACCTTTGGCCTTGTAAATGAGGATCCTTAGATCTCCTTTCCTAACAGTACTCCTATTAGCACCGAAAAGATGAACAGCGCAGTCGACTCCGTTGGATTCCAGCACTTCTCTTTCAAACGCATACAAATGCAACACTTACATGAGTCCTCTTTGCTATTATGCTGCCTCGTTAAATATTTATTTATCAGCCATATCTGATGAAGAAATGTTGCGCAAAAGAACAGTGACGAAGGCAGAATGGGGAGATGAGGTGGCTAATATATGCGAAAGTTAACTGTTGCTGTGTGGATAAGAGACGCCGCTTCTGTGTGGAATTCACCTGTGAAGACTTGTAGTAACTAAGAAACACAAGCATGAATACTTATATTTACAACGATTAGCGAAGGTCTGGCTTTTTTTCTGGTGCACATGTAATGGCCGGCCCCAGAGGCCCTATTCTCCCACATGGTGGGGCCCGGCAGAAGAGAGGCCCTATGCACCTCCACATTGTGATCCCCGAGAGGTCTTGTGTCCTCTGAGACTCCCTGTGCACCCCCACATGGTAATACCTGGCGGCCAAGAGGCCCAGTTCTCCAACATAAGCGAGGCCATCTCAGGTGCACCTGTATTGAGGATAGGCCAGGTGGCAAAAGATCCCTCCGCATGGTGACACCTGGCTGAGTAATGTCCCTGTTCTCGCAAATGGCAAAACCAAAGAGAAGAAGGTCTGTACTCCCAATCTCCCACCTGGTGGGACTCGCGGCGGAGAGACCCTATTCTACCTCCTGGCGGGGACCAGCGGTGGAGAGGCCCTGTTCTACCACATGCTGAGACAGGGCAGTAGATGGTCTATTCTCCCACCTGGTGGCACCCGTGGGATAGGCCCTGTTTTCCTACATGGTGAGACAGCGGTAGAGGGTCTATTCTCCCTCAGGATGAGGGCCGGCGTTGGAGAGGTATTAGGCCCTGTTCTCCTCACCATGGTTCCCGTCGAGGGTTCCGCTGTAGCCAGGGCCTCACGGACTAACGCTGCAGTAGGCTCGAGAAATGATGGGTAAATTGTGAGGTGTTATATGTCTGTGCAGGGGGAATGGGGGAAGGCTGCATGTGGGAAGTTGGCCTGATATGTGATGTCCACTATTCTAGTGGGCACCCTGTATCAGTCCAAACAACCCTTATGGTGATGGTTGTAAAGTCAACCTTATAGACCAGCTATCCTAGTGGTAGCATGGACAAAGCAGACTTAGGCTAAAACTTCAGAGAGCATGTGAAGCCAGCTGTTTTACCATATGTAACCCCCTTAATACCAAATGAAAGGACACCCCACAGGTTATATAAATAAAATATATATGTATTTATTACTAACACAACCCCTCTGAACTCTTTATGAGGTCAAAGGCACAAGCACATAACAAGATACTTAATTATCATACAACAAGTTGCACAAAGTGCAGTCGAGCCCTAGGGGCCTTGCAAACCATATACTAAAATAGTGGTATAAGAACCACTTCACGAACAGGGAGTATGCCTATGGCCTAGGGAATCGCTGGGGCTACACTGAACTACCAAAGGTTAGGAAGCATGAGGCCCACGGGAAGCGTGTGCAGTGTCTTAACACACATGCCGGTTCTCATAGGAATACAATTGGAACGAAAATCCTATGGAGACCTGTGAAAAGATGCTGCAGACGACCAGGAGAGAAGTGTCCGGTTGGATCCAAGGGCGGATCGAGGATGAAGAGTACCTGAAAGCAGAGGGGACAAAGTCTGGGTCACTAGCCAGTGACCAGGAAGGAACCAGGCGATGTCGTGAAGCAATCGGGTGATGTCGTGAAGCTTGTCTCTGCAGCCACGTGGACCAGGAGGCGTTGGCGATGACCAGGAGCTGGATACGGACTGTCCCACGATGGATCTCGCTGTTGGCGGTGTCGGCTTCCGGATTGGAGTCAACCAGCCTTGGCACAAGTAGCAATTAGCAAGTTTTCCAAGATGGCCGGTCCCACGTCTCTCGTCGCCTCCACGAGTCTCAGCTTTACTGTGGCTGTGGATCGGGGTCAAAGAAGTCTGGAAGTCTGGTTCTTGTCGGGCTCTGTGCTCGGGTTCCGGCGGGAACGTCGACAAAGCAAACCGCAGATCGCTGGATGGTGCCGGTTTGCACAGGGTGGTCACTCCTTGACCACAAGGGAGATTCTTCAGTCTTCTAGTTGCAGTAGAATGTCGAAGGTCCAGAGTTTCGTTTCAAGTTTCAGTTCAGGATGAATCTAAAGTCTCTTGACTCAGCTCCTACCTATATACTAATCAAAGGGGCTGGATTACCTGCTAGGTCCCTCCTGGTTACACCCCTTTCCCTTTGTCCAGTTTCGCGCCTAAGCTGGGGCTGGAGTGCACCAGCAACTGGTTTCAACCGGACTATGCATGGAGCACCTTGTATGCCCCAGGCAGTGTCTCATTTCATTCAGCCCTCCCTGCCCCAATACACTATGGCCTGTCTGGGGTGGTGCTAGCACCTCCCAAGACAGGAAACCTATTGTCCAAGCCTCCCTCGCTGGAAGGACTCCCAGCAGCAGGAGGCCAGACTTGTGTCTGTGGCAGCAGAATCCATTTTGTGATGCTGAGGCTCTGGTTAACTTTAACCGGGATTAACAGGAACAACAAGTCTTCACCCTCTAGAAGGGTGGAATGCTACCCCCGTCACAAGAACTGGTGAGGGGGTAGTATTCCAAAGCGTATGACACCTTACACGACATGTTTCGATAAAGCCAAACCAAAGTTAGCATTCAACCGCGAGGATTATAATGCACTTAAGAGTATATGGTATGGCTATATCATAGAACAGCTATAAGGACATGGTTCCGAAAGCTGCTGACAGGCTCAGCTCATGCTAGAGCCTCATCTCACATAAAACCAAGCACTCTGCCTTCAGGATTGTTAGGCATGCCATAGGAGTGACGTATAGGTATATATGTGTCTATATGTAATGGTAGGTATAGGGATACTATACCTCAGCAAGTGGTGATTACATGACCTTGCCCCAGCTGAGTGGTCAGCCAGTTGTGTCAATGTGGATGGCCAGCCAGGGGTGGCATAATACATGCTGCAGCCCCTGGTAGGCCTTGGATGCACCTATGCCCTGGGTACCTATGCTACACTATACAGGGGCTCATAAGGTGACCCAATATCCAATTGGGGATGTACCTAAAGTACATGGAGTCCATTTTACAGTGAGAGCAGATAGCCTGGGGCCCTGATTAGCAGGATGCCAGGCCAACTAAGTCGAAAACCAGCTAAACACTAGGCAAAAAGTTGGCGTAACCATATAGTGAGATATCCACCTTCCTACAAAACCCCCCAAACGAAATGAGATAAGGCTATCCTTTACCAGGTAAGCCTATATTGCCTAAGTGGTCATATAAGGAAGTACCTGCACTAGCATGGTTACCCCCTGTCTCATGGTCCACTAAGCAATCCCTTACCCCAAGGGTATCATAGGGTCTCCACCATAGGGAATCTCTACCTGTGGTGTGTTTTGACAAAGTAAAAGGCTGGTGTTTAGATGGAGTACTGAAGTGAGGCTCCTCTAATGTAGGGCTCAGCTTCCTCCAATCATCTTCCACCATGTATGCCTTTCTTTCCAGGACTGAGTTACACTGTGCTCTCAGGGTCAACCTCTGGCTGCCTACAGTTGGAGGCTGGGTCCCTTTTGTTGGCTCACTGGAGGGACAGGTCAGGTTTGGGGCCCTTAGGTCCCAGGTCTGGCTGTGCCCAACAGAGTCCATCTGGGGAGGTTCCTAACTAGGTGTAAGGGAGATCCCACAGGAGTTTTTGGAATTTCCAGCTTGCTATGGCTGCTAGCTTTGGTGCTCCTAATCTGCTGATGGGGGTGTTCCTGTGGTGTGGTAAAATCTAATTACCCATGCTTAATTTATGCGGTAAAATCAATAAGAATAACTCAGATAAATAAGAGGCAAAATCCGTGATATTGAGGTTTACTCAAAAGGGTTTTATTCCTTAAAAAGGAATTGGGTATTTGGCTCGAGCCAAGGTGGCATACCATTCCGTCACCACACAGGTTCGGGAAGGGACTGACAGACAACATTTTATTGACAGTTATTCATATATATAGTCAATGCATTACAGTAAAGGCATATGCAGAAGGCGTAACAGCTGAGAAGAGAGATAAAATGCTCATACGTAACAGAAAAAGGCGTTGCAATAGGTGTGCATGAAGGCGTGTACTAGAAACGTCATTTACCATGAGGTCACAAGTAGGTGGATCCATAAGAGAATCCTGCAGTGTCAGCAGAATTACATGGCAGAGATGCGCGCGCAGCAGTATGACGTGTGGTTGACGTGTAACTGGAGGGTGAAGGGGACTTGACATTTAGCTCTGTAAGTGTAGACATAAGTCTGGGATGTCAGACCAACCTAATCCCAAATCGTATCTGATATCTTATGTTTAAGGAACTGTAGTATCTGGAAGGGAAAGGTCTCTCGGACTGAGGCTATTCTATACTGGTTGTGATTGCGTGTATAAGCGTCTTGTGTCTACGTGTCTGCATGAGAGGTGAGGGGGCATGGGCCTACCATGGCAACGGAGTCTATGAATTACTTGCACGGAGACAGAAAGGCCGGGCCCAGTGCTCCTGCAGCTGGGAGGATGTTTACTTGAACGACGAGACAGGAATGTATTTTCGAGGAGTGGAACAGATAATTCGAAGGTTGAAGACAGTCTTGGCAGGCAGAAGGCTGGGCTAAGCGCCGTGAGCCGCGCGAGGAGTAAGGCAGGGGTCACTGGCACAGAGGCAGCCTGGGCTGAGGCCCTCAGAGTCAGAAGGCAGGAAAAAGAGGCTCGATGGCAGAATCAGGGCCTACTTCGCCAGAGCTGAAAAACGTGTAAAGTATACCACAAAAAGACGTTGGCATAGCATATTTAGAAACTGAATATTCAATCCGTTCATGGCGGATCTGAAAGAGGACATGTTAAAGATGGACGCAAATGTATTTGCGTCTTCATAGCTGGCACAGGAGGGAAATTACATGCACTTCAAGCTAGTACATGGAGACGGTGGGGTACGCGTTAGGGAACATTACTTGACCAAAAATCTATATTTCCTCATTCCCTCCTTGTTCCCTACGGACCCTTCATGATACATCGATCCTCATGAATCGATCAATCTGTTCACGTAACATCATTTGCTCTTCTTTCTTCTTTTCGCGTTTTGAATGAGAATTTGAATGCGGAATGCATGATGTGGCGCACAGGCCACAAATCGCCGGCCCACATTGTAGACACAGGCAGCAACTGAATACTATGAGAAGGGCAATGCCTAGGAGGGATAGGATCTTCCATCCCCAAGCAGTTAACGTTGTCCAAAACCAACCGGACCAAGTCCAGGTGCCTGGATTCTGGTGTATCAAACTTGCAATTTTATGAAGACGTGTGATAGCTTTATATACGGTTGGCGCGTTTTCTGGAATGAAAACACAGCAACTTGACCCGATGACCTTACAAGCTCCACCCCTATCTGCCAAGATGACGTCAATAACAAGACGATTTTGAAGAACTACAACCCGCATGGCGGACTGCTCCTCCGTTAGGTTGCCTAGAGCTGAAGTAGTCTCATTCACTACTGCTTCGAGAGTTCTGGTTAGTCTGCGTATCAGTTTACTATTAAAAACAGCACCTAGATAGGGGAAAAAACCTTTATTGAAGTCCGTATATTGCTCCCATGCCGTTTCAGTGTAATCGACAAGTGGGAGATCTCTTCGGAGTCGATGGTTCACTAGATTAGTATTTCTATGATAATCAGGAGGGGCTAGGAAAACAGGTGGCAAAAGGAATGCAATGTAACAGGTACCATCCCAGTCTAGAGGTAAGCGTATGTATGCGGTATGGCCGCAAACAAAATAGGAATGACGTGAAGCTCTAAATGTAGATTTGCCTTGGTCACTGAATTCGACCACAGTAGTGCATTTGCTATGACCTAAATGTACTGAACCATTTTTCCGGACACATAATTCGCCTGTGACTGGCAATACTGACATAGCTGGTAAGACTGGTGCAGCTTCAGATTCAATTGTTAGAATCATGAAATTAATGGTGTAATTACCTAACCCATACACTTCATTTTCTAAATCAGTTCCTGTCCCAACGGGAAGTCCCTCCTTGTCAGGGTAGCAGGCTTTAAGCAAGACTAAGTTCAGGTTTCCCCAAACCCAGCTTCCTTCGTATACAGCAGTATCAGGATCTAGGGCATTAATCAATTTAAACCACGCGCCACATGAACCATTGTGAGTGAACGGGTACGGAAAGAGGGGCAGAACTCCCTTGTATTTCTGGTAGGGAGGGAGTCGGCCACATATCCAACAATTTGTAGCGTTATTAGTCTGATGGGAGTGATGTAACATACTAATGAAAGTGTTGTTGCGCAGCGCAAGTCTGTAGGATAATTCGTGAGGGGGTAATTCACTAAAGGAATGTTCAGCAGTGACGTTATAAGCAGATTGTGCATGCTTGAATATAGGGTAATATATGTGCAATACAATACTAGCAGCAATAATCAGAAGACTTATAAAAAACATAATCAATAGCGCCACTATACAGTGACTACGAAGTGATTTACAATATGCACTCTTCTTGAGTTGTCTTTGTCTATCTCTCTCTCTATCTCGATCTAGGGGATACATGTCAGAAACTAATTTAACCGATTCACCTAGGGGAGGACTTAAACAATTAAACTGTCTGACTTGCTAGATCGTAATTTCAGTCTATATTCTTCAGAGGCGGTTTTTTCAACCAAAGGGAGTTTCGAATCAGTTTGTGTAGGAGGGCAGGGCTTAGAGTCCAAGTCCGAAGGAAGTCCGTGAAATTTCTTGACGTGGCTGGAATGCAGCCACCCTTTCCTGCCCTCTACTTTTATTGCTGTCCTGGTTGTTAGAAGGACCAATTTCGGGTTTTGCCAGCAGGGCTCCAACGGACCTCTCCGATCGAAGTTGCGCACGAAGACAAAGTCCCCCGGGACCACCTCGTGGGGTTTCACCTCGGTGTTGTCGGGAAAGGCTGCAGCTACCTGTGAACGACAAGATTGTAGTGCAGACATCAAGGAGGCAAGGTAATCTGTCAGCATAATACAGTCAACATCTGTAATTTTACGTGGAATAGGCGTCCCCCACATATTCGGTGGCCTCCCAAAGACCACTTCATACGGGGATAGCCCAGTTCGAGAATGGGCCACCATCCTCATATAGAAGAGGGCAACTGGCAAAGCAACTATCCAGTCAACACCCTTCTCTCTACAGATCTTGGAAAGTCGGATTTTTAGAGTCTGATTATGGCGCTCCACGAGACCTGCTGCCTCGGGATGCCGGACACAGTGGAACTTCCACTGATAGCCTAACAGGAGTGTAATGTGTTTCACAAGCTCGGATGAGAATGGCTGACCGTTATCTGAGTACACGATACGGGGCAAACCATACCGTGGGAAGAATTCACGAACCAGCTGCTTGGCAGTGGTCGGAGCAGTATAATCTGGGACTGGGTATGCTTCTGTCCATCGGGAAAGAGCGCATACAACTACGAGGACATATTTGAATCCTCGACAACGCTCCATCTGGATATAATCCATCTGGAGGACTTCAAAAGGGTGTTCGGGAGGCTGAAATCCACCTTTCTCTACGGGGATGCTTTTACCTGGATTAAACTGACCACAAATCATGCAAGTACGCACTTTCTGCTTGGCTGCTGCTCGTAAGTTATTATTGAACCATATGTGTTGAATACTGTCTAGCATTGCTTTCTCTCCTAGGTGTGCAGGACTATGTATCGTGTTAATGATAACCTGAACCATAGAGTCGGGGAGAAACCATGTAGATTTTCCCTTCGTCATCCATCCCTGGTCTGTTTGGATCCCTCCTAATTCAGTCCATTTCTTAATTTCGTCTGGCGTGGCATGTGTTTGTATGTCAATTACATCACGTGCGGGATCCCTGACTGTCATGCAGTGTGTCGGTACTACTATTTGTGTCTGTTCAGTTACATGAGTTCGGTTTTGAGCAGTTTGCTTTGCTGTTCGGTCTGCCAGGTCGTTACCCTGGGAGATGGTATCAGTAACTTTTGTATGTGCCTTACATTTCATGATAGAAATTTCAGTGGGTAGATGGATTGCATCTAACAGAGCTTGAATGAGGGGACCATGTTGGAGGTTGGCACCGTGAGAAGTCAAGTAACCTCTCTCTCGCCAAAGGACTCCAAAGTCGTGAACGACTCCGAATGCATAACGTGAATCAGTGTATATATTGACTCTCTTATTCTTAGCTTGGATACATGCTTGTGTCAGAGCGATGAGCTCTGCAGCTTGAGCTGACAAGGTGTCGATACAATTGGTTTCAATAACATCGGTGTCTGTCGTGACTGCGTAGGCTGCCACTAATTCACCTGTCTTTGTTCTCATACATGAACCGTCCACATAAAGTGTCAGGTCTGGATCTGATAATGGAACGTCTGTCAAGTCTTGTCTGGGTTTTGTTGTAATAGTAATGACTTCAATACAATCATGTGCCAATGGATCTACTCCATTGAGTGGCAATAACGTGGCAGGATTTAATGTGCTGCAGCGTCTGATTTCTATGTGTGGTTGAAACAATGTCAATTCGTAACCTGTCAATCTTGCTATGGTCAGGTGTTGAGTCTGAGTTCGATTTAAAAGGACTTCCACGGAATGTGGAACCTGTACTGTCAATGGATGTCCTAACACAATGGAATCACTCTGTCTAATTGCTAAAGCTGTCGCTGCAACTGATTTCAAACGCGCCGGAAGGGCCTGGGCTACTGGATCTAATGTGCTAGAAAAGTAAGCACGCGGTTTATGTGAACCTGCTTGTTCCTGAGTGAGGACTGACAAGGCAGTACCTTCACGTTCTGTGACAAAAAGTGTAAAAGGTTTACTGTAACATGGTGTCGCTAAAACAGGTGCTTGACATAAGGCTTTCTTCAAGTCTTCAAAAGCTTGTGTGTGTTCCTGAGTCCAAGGGAGGACAGTCGAAGTCGCTGCCTCCTGTGTTGTCAACTGAATGAGTGGTTTTGCTAGAAATGCATATTGGGGAATCCATTGTCTGCAGTATGAAGTGAGGCCTATGAAAGCCCGCACCTCCTTTTGTGTCTTGGGTGGTGACATGTTTACAATTAACTGAATGCGATCAGGAGTGAGCTGTCTCCCCACTTTGGACAGCAAGTGACCCAGGTACACAACTTGCTGAACACAGAATTGCAGCTTCGAAGGGGACACCTTGTGCCCCTTGTCAGCCAGGAAGTTCAAAACAGTCAGTGAGGCATGTTCACAATCGGGTTCGCTGCGAGCGGTGATCAGCAGATCATCGACATATTGAAGCAGGGCAGTGTTAACTGGCATGTGGATACTGTCGAGTTGTTTTTTCAATGCTTGACTATAAATGCTGGGGCTTTCTGTGAATCCTTGAGGTGCGCGTGCAAATTTGAAAGATCGTCCATTTAAACTGAATCCGAACAAGTATTGGCTTTCCGGATCGATCGGGACACTGAAGAAGGCGTTCTTGAGGTCAATTACAGTAAAGAACGTCGCTTCTGAATCAATAGCTGTCAATAATGAGGAGATATCTGGGACCACAGGATACTGTGGTACAATGCATTTATTTAATTCGCGCAGATCAATAACCAATCGATAAACAGGTGGTGCATTTGGGTCAGTACGTTTAAGAACTGGAATAATAGGAGAATTACATACATTGGAGTCAGTTTCCACAACCACTCCTTGTGCAATGAGCTCGTCAATGATTCTCAGTAAAGCCACTACAGCATCTGGGGGTAACTTGTATTGTCGAATACGTGGTAATATCACTCCTGCTTTGAGTGTGACTCGATATGGTGTAATGTGCATACAACCTACATCAGTGGGGCCTTGCGCCCACAAGTGTGCAGGGACATCCTGTAATCTGCGATCCATGTCTCTCAATACATAATGGCCTTTGAAATCTCGCAAAAACAATCGTACTCCTTCCGGAGAACAGCATATAATAGCTCCTAGAGCTTTCAATGTCTTTATGCCTAACAGGTTTTCTGGGCATGATTTCGTAAGCAATAAATCTGTAGTCCGTGTCAAAGGACCAACTGCAAGAGGAAGGGGTTGTGATACTTCATTAATAATAGGTTTTCCTGAAAATCCAAGGGACACGTTCTGTGAGCCTGAGAGGGGTGCCCCTGGTACTTCATTGTGACTTATAGTGGTTCTGCTTGCCCCTGTATCAATGAGAAACTTTCTGTCCTTTCCTAATACTTGACTGTGTACATAAGGACCCCTTTGATCTACAGGAACCTCAATAAGAGGCAAGCGGAACTCCCTCTCCAGGCTGTTTCATGTGTATCGTTGATAATCGGGGTAATCATTTTGTGCATACTGGTACATCTGTTGTGTCGTGTTTTGTGTTGCGGTGATAGGCTGTTGTTGGGGTATCGCTACGGTCTGTGATGAAGCTGGCATAGGCGGAATATGTTGTACATTCTGGGGTACTTGTTGTTGAACCTGATCTTGTCTAGGTGGACGCGGTCTCTCCTTGGTCTTACCCGTGGAGATATTGTGTTTCAGAACTGCACAATCGTTTATATAATGACCTGGCTGTTTACAATAGTTACATACCCCTTTAACAGGAGCCGTTGAATTACTGGGCTGGGTCGCACCCTTTTTGTGACCGTCAGCTGGAACTGACTGAGCAACTAACATTTTCATTTTTGTATCTTTCATACGTCTTTGTTCGTGTTCTTGTTCTTCTCTAAGTCTATTCTGATGGTACTGTAACATTTGTAACATTTGTAACATTTGTGAAGGAGCATTAGCTTGCCAAGTACTTTCTACTTTCAGTACCCTGTTCTTGACCTGGGGCAGGGAATTCTCGACTAATTTCGTTACAAAAAGATGTGGATATGACTCGCTACTTGCTTTCAGACCGCTATTAATACCAAAACATTTCTCAAATCGGGTGTAGAAATCACTAGTGTCTTCATCAGGTTTCTGTTTGCAGGCTGAGATTGCACCCCAATCTTCCTTTTTCGTACTCAGTAAACGTGGCAATACTTGTACTAACAACCCTGGTAACGCCTTGACTTTGTCTCCAAGCCCTAGGCCTGGAACTCGAGTATTTTCTTCATCTTCTAATGCAGCCCAATCAATCTTTGTGTCTCCCACCTCCCACTCTTTTTCTTTGAGTTTCTCGTATATACCTGGAGGCAGTAATACTTTCAATATTTTCATAAGGTCTGGAAAAGTGTAATCACCCATTAATAACATATCCTTTATTTCACGGTGAAAACCTGCGGGATCTTTGTCATGACTAGGTACTAATTTCTTCATCTCCAATAATTCCATTTTAGTTATGGGTGTGTACACAAACACGCGCCTAAGCGTATTGTCTGCGTTCTGTACTGGGTGCACTTCTCGCAACGGATTCTGTCTGTCCATATAATACATTTTTCTTTCCATGACATGTGTTGGGTTGATCTGTGGACATAAAAAGGTACTATACTTGTGACGATGTTCTAGAATTACTTTAATTAGATCAGTACCCAGACCACTCCATCTGTTCATAAGCAGTTCTATTAATATATCAGGAAGAGGGCCTGGATCGGAATGTTGGCTTCTATACAATAAGAGCAGGTGTTGTATCATGTATATACCAGCTAAACGCTGTTCACTTGGTGTCAGGTTCAAAAATGTATGTGCTAACGCATCATCACCATATTTCTCAGAATTGTCAGCCCATTGCACGGCTGACCTAGCTAGTTCTTGTTCGTCCATAGAATCGAGTACATGGTACCCCATTCGTTCTTGAAGTACTTTATCAGTGGCCTGGAATAAGTGTTCGGGCGTTCTCGGATTACACATGGCTTCCTGAAAAATCCTTTTACTTTCTGGACGCACTGGGCGCATTGAATTATTGAATGGTCTTCCTTTACCTACATAAGCTATCATTTCTCTAGCCGGTGTCTGTGTGTGCTCTGGTGTCTCTGCTTGATCGTCCTCCTCCTCCGAGGATTCATGTTTGTCTGAATCTACTTCCGGTAGTGGCTGTCTTTTCTCATGCATTTTATTTATTGCAGTTCTGATTCTTCGGTACATATTTTCTATACAGGCTTGTTTATCATGATTCCCATCTGCTATATTCTGGCCCCACCTGTGGAGTGCTTTTACGTCATCCGGGTTCATACCCGGCCTATCCACTTCTCTTATGAAACAGTTTATAAGAAACCGTAATATCTTGGCTTGAGTATCTACTTTCTGGTAGGCCATGGCCTCCTTAATACTTTCAGGCCCTACTCCTGTCTGGACAAACCGATATATTCGATCTAGATGATGTATCATTCCAGGTAGTGTTAATAAGAAGTTCGTGACTCTCCGCAATCGTACTGATGCGAGCAACATTCTTTCATCATTCTTCTTACCAGGTACTGGATCATATCTACAGTCTGCAAGACGATCTCCATAGATGGTAATATCGCCTGTTCTAGGTGTACGTTGTTGTGCTTGTTCTCTAAAAGTCATCCGATGGGTGGGTGGCGGGGTCTGAAAACCTACCGCTCCTCCGGACGCGCCACCTGAGGCGCCAGCTCCGAAGGGGTTAGTTGGGGCCATATCAAGGGGTGCGGGTCCAGGAAGAGGTGGAAGGAGGATTGGAAGACCAGGAGGAACAGCGGGAGGAGGAGTAGCTTGTCGGGGAGGTAAGAGCTGACCATCTTGGCCGCCAGGCGGAGGTGTGCGTGGCGGTACGGTATTAACATATGCAGGAGCCACATCGTCTAGATAGGAAGAAAGGAAAACGTCCTTTGCTGTTTTCGGATGTTTTTTAGTCGGGAGCAGTGGGGGTGGTAGGTTTTTCGGGACCTCCGGGGTGGCCTTAGGCAAACCCTCAGTCAAGAGGGGATACATGCCATTCATGAGTGTGTTTCGCTGTCTGTCTACTTGTTCTAATTTTACTCGGATACCTTCCTCAACTAATACGTTTTCTCGGGTCTTTTCAGGCTCCTCCTTATGTTTCTCTTCTAGTCTGTGTGCTTTTTCTGTGCGCCTATGCGATTCTTTACGCCATAGTTCAATGGCATCTTTCTGTGACTGCCTGGCTTTCTTTTTCCATAATGCTTCTTCTACTCTCATGATGCAATCTGCATCCCATGTCCCAGCAGCGGGCCATCTCTGATTCTCTGATAGGTCTTTAGTGTAATCCACCCATAAGTCGAGAAATAAAACGGCATCTAGGCCATGTTTGTGGTACATAAAGTACCCTGGAGTGTCCCTAGGTGGAATGGGGACGGCTTCTTCTAGTACCCCTTTTCTAGTTTTTATTTGTCTTAATTTGGAGAATAACGGCATTCTGAAACCTGGCTACTTGGCTCCTACTCAGATATGAACACACTGAACATGAACACAATAATCACAATAAAGAAGATCGAACATTCACTCATACCACGACATTTGAATGACACATTAAAACATTTCAAAAACAAACCACTATAATTATAATAAAACCTACTAACTGAGCAAAACTGGATGTACCGCTAAACGGTACAGATACACCGTAAACAGTGCAAACTAGATATACTGCTAAACAGTACAGATACACTGCTAAACAGTGCAGACCAGGCTTGTGTACCCAAGCCCGTCTCGACCGGCACAAACTAATGCGCACGTCTAGATGCGACCCTAGCAACGGTACTCACCGGGAAGCACGGAAACAGAAGGCCTCGGAAACCCTGGACTGGACTGGACTCGGACTGGATTCGGACTCGACTCGTGACGCAGATACTTCGGAACTTCGGAACCTGGTGGGCCTCCGTATACCTCGGATCTTGCTCTCTCAGCTAGGCTCTGGTCGGGATCCTCCGCACTCCTCACCGCCTCGTCTGGGTGTCGATCGCAGCCTCAGTCACCTCCGTTGGCCTGAGGGAGATACAGGAAATCCTGCGGGTACGCGTAGTTGTCCGTCCGGCTGTGGCAGGGGGCCAGGCCTGCAACGCACCGCCGGCGCGTGAGATGGGGGAGGGGTCCCTGTTCGGGCGCCAGTTCTGTGGTAAAATCTAATTACCCATGCTTAATTTATGCGGTAAAATCAATAAGAATAACTCTGATAAATAAGAGGCAAAATCCGTGATATTGAGGTTTACTCAAAAGGGTTTTATTCCTTAAAAAGGAATTGGGTATTTGGCTCGAGCCAAGGTGGCATACCATTCCGTCACCACACAGGTTCGGGAAGGGACTGACAGACAACATTTTATTGACAGTTATTCATATATATAGTCAATGCATTACAGTAAAGGCATATGCAGAAGGCGTAACAGCTGAGAAGAGAGATAAAATGCTCATACGTAACAGAAAAAGGCGTTGCAATAGGCGTGCATGAAGGCGTGTACTAGAAACGTCATTTACCATGAGGTCACAAGTAGGTGGATCCATAAGAGAATCCTGCAGTGTCAGCAGAATTACATGGCAGAGATGCGCGCGCAGCAGTATGACGTGTGGTTGACGTGTAACTGGAGGGTGAAGGGGACTTGACATTTAGCTCTGTAAGTGTAGACATAAGTCTGGGATGTCAGACCAACCTAATCCCAAATCGTATCTGATATCTTATGTTTAAGGAACTGTAGTATCTGGAAGGGAAAGGTCTCTCGGACGGAGGCTATTCTATACTGGTTGTGATTGCGTGTATAAGCGTCTTGTGTCGACGTGTCTGCATGAGAGGTGAGGGGGCATGGGCCTACCATGGCAACGGAGTCTATGAATTACTTGCACGGAGACAGAAAGGCCGGGCCCAGTGCTCCTGCAGCTGGGAGGATGTTTACTTGAACGACGAGACAGGAATGTATTTTCGAGGAGTGGAACAGATAATTCGAAGGTTGAAGACAGTCTTGGCAGGCAGAAGGCTGGGCTAAGCGCCGTGAGCCGCGCGAGGAGTAAGGCAGGGGTCACTGGCACAGAGGCAGCCTGGGCTGAGGCCCTCAGAGTCAGAAGGCAGGAAAAAGAGGCTCGATGGCAGAATCAGGGCCTACTTCGCCAGAGCTGAAAAACGTGTAAAGTATACCACAAAAAGACGTTGGCATAGCATATTTAGAAACTGAATATTCAATCCGTTCATGGCGGATCTGAAAGAGGACATGTTAAAGATGGACGCAAATGTATTTGCGTCTTCATAGCTGGCACAGGAGGGAAATTACATGCACTTCAAGCTAGTACATGGAGACGGTGGGGTACGCGTTAGGGAACATTACTTGACCAAAAATCTATATTTCCTCAGTGGACAGGGGGCCCTTTGGGGTCCACTGGCCTCCCTGACCTCTACAGTCCTGGGATGACTGAGGCAGGGTAGAGGGGCAGGTTACCTGCTCCAGACTGGGTCCCACCTTGGAAGGGTCCACTGACATCAGGGGTTCTGCCAGGCTAGGCCTGACTACCTCTGGGGCAGTTCCTTCACAAGGGGTAGGGTCAGTTCCCTGAGGAGGCTGACTCTCACCTAATGTCTGGTGGGAGGGAGACTTTTCGTCCTCCCCAATACTCTGTTTGAGTGGAGTGATCCATCGTTTCAGGCTTCACAACACTAAAATCTGTTTGAGTTTGGGCTGTGACCATCACAGCACTGCCAACCTTTTCAAGGAAGTCTGCTTGAGCTTGGGCTGTGACAATCACAGACCTTCCAACCTCTTTAGGAAAGAATTCTGCTTGAGCTGGGGCTGTGGCCATCACAGCCCCACTAACCTTTTCTGGAAGGCCTACCATTTTGGAATGGGTTTCTTGTTCTACCTCAGCCAGCCCAGGCTGAGATCTCTACATCATTTCCCAGTAGACAATCTACAGGCAAGTTTGTAGACACAGCCACTCTCTTTGGGCCAGTGACACCTCCCCAGCTGAGATTTACTACTCCCATGGGATGATCTGTCTGCACGCCATCAATGTTGATCACCTGATAGGTGACCCCAGGTAAAAGTTGTCCTGAGGGGACTAGACTGTTAGTCACCATAGTGATGCTAGCCCCTGTGTCTCTATAGGCTTCAACTTTCTGGCCATTGATGAGGGGCTCTTGTCTGTACTTGCCCAAAGTTTGGGGAAAAGCAGTGAAGTTGGCAAACCCCATGCCATTTTCACAGACAAGAGTAGCTGTGGTAGGGGACCTGGTTAGGCCAGAGCCCACCTGAGTTCCCAAAATAAACCCAGCCAAATTCTTGGGGGCACTCCCACCACCTGGGGGATTACTACTAATAGTAACAGCAGGTCTGGGAGTATTGCTTGGTGGAATGTTTTCCTTATTGTTGGCCTTTGGTCAACTACTGAGTCTTTCAGTGGCCAGGCTGTCAACAAGCCTTGGCAAAGGCAACCCACGCAGGAATCGAAGATGGCTTCTGTTGCAGACCAGCAAGGTCTGGGGGGCTTCACCTTTTTACAGGGAAGCAGGGGCCAGCCTGGAGCAACCAAGCCAGCGGGTTAAGTTCAAAGGTTCGTCGTCACAGAGGCCACTAGCCAACGGGCAAGTGACCGGACAGACGCGTCGAGCACAAAAACACTAGTAGGCCCCACGCGGCACTCGTGGAGTGTGGAGAGCTGTGCGTCAGTGCAGAAGGTGCTCGGGCTGGGGCTTCTTAATCCCCAATGCACAACTTCGAGGGTGCCTCAGAAGCTGCACAAGTAGCAATGAGCAAGTTTTCCAAGATGGCCGGTCCCACGTCTCTCGTCGCCTCCACGGGTCTCAGCTTTACTGTGGCTGTGGATCAGGGTCAAAGAAGTCTGGAAGTCTGGTTCTTGGCAGGCTCTGTGCTCGGGCTCCGGCGGGAGCGTCGACAAAGCAAACAGCAGATCGCTGGATGGTGCCTGTTTGCACAGGGTGGTCACTCCTTGACCACAAGGGAGATTCTTCAGTCTTCTAGTTGCAGTAGAATGTTGAAGGTCCAGAGTTTTGTTTCAAGTTTCAGTTCAGGATAAATCTAAAGTTTCTTGACTCAGCCCCTACCTATACTAATCAAAGGGGCTGGATTACCTGCTAGGTCCCTCCTATGGGTGGGACCAGGGAAGGGGGTGGTTACATCCCTTTCCCTTTGTCCAGTTTCGCGCCAGAGCTGGGGCTGGGGTGCCCCAGCAACTGGTTTCAACCGGACTATGCATGGAGCACCTTGTGTGCCCCAGGCAGTGTCTCATTTCATTCAGCCCTCCCTGCCCAAATACACTACGGCCTGTCTGAGGTGGTGCTAGCACCTCCCAAGACAGGAAGCCTATTGTCCAAGTCACCCTCGCTGGAAGGACTCCCAGCAGCAGGAGGTCAGACTTGTCTGTGGCAGCTGCATCCATTTTGTGATGCTGAGGCTCTGTTTAACTTTAACCGGGATTAACAGGAACAACATGTCTTCTCCCTCTAGAAGGGTGGAATGCTACCCCCGTCGCACAAAACGGGCGAGGGGGTAGTATTCCAAAGCGTATGACACCTTACAAGACATGTTTTGATAAAGCCAAACCAACGTAAGCATTCAACCGCGAGGATTATAATGCACTTAAGAGTTTATGGTATGGCTATATCATAGAACAGCTATAAGGACATGGTTCCGAAAGCTGCAGACAGGCTCAGCTCATGCTAGAGCCTCATCTCACATAAAACCAAGCACTCTGCCTTCAGGATTGTTAAGGCCTGCCATATGAGTGATTTTTAGGTATATATGTGTCTATATGTAATGGTAGGTATAGGGATACTATACCTGAGCAAGGGGTGATTACACGACCTTGCCCCAGCTGAGTGATCAGCCAGTTGTGTCAATGTGGATGGCCAGCCAGGGGTGGCATAATACATGCTGCAGCCCCTGGTAGGCCTTGGATGCACCTATGCCCTGGGTACCTATGGTACACTATACAGGGGCTCATAAGGTGACCCAATATCCAATTGGGGATGTACCTAAAGTACATGGAGTCCATTTTACAGTGAGAGCAGATAGCCTGGGGTCCTGATTAGCAGGATCCCAGGCCAACTAAGTCGAAAACCAGCTAAACACTAGGCAAAAAGTTGGGGTAACCATATAGTCGGATATCCACCTTCCTACACTGTCGATCAGAGGGAGAAATGCTGAGTGTTGGTTCGGCGGCAGATGATGCGCTTCGTCCAATAGATTTTTGCTAATCGGACTCGATCGCTTGTGGTAGATTGATTTAGATGGGCTCGGGAGCAGAGGTCATTCTTAACCGGCCTTTATCAATAGCTGCTATTCCCCACACTCTCACATCTGTCCACCATTTGTGGGCTGTGGGGGCATGGGCCGTGTTCAGTGAATGAATAGCGAGGCGTTGTTTAGCGAGCACCAATCCCAACAGGGTAAATCTATGCTTCATTTTAGCCCCTCATTTGGGGGTTGGGAGTACACCCAGCAGGCTATGTTTGATCGAGGCCTTCAACATGCGTAATTCCTCGGTGTAACCCCCCCCCCCAAGTAACTCTATAGTCTACTGCACTCCCACGTCATATGCAGGAACATTGCCAGCTCTACCCTGCATCGGGGACACCCAGCCGATCGTGCTGCTTTAAACCTATGTAACCGTAGAGGTGTTGCGGTGTAAATGATAAAATTGGGTGAATTTTAACTGTGCATTACTATCCACATCCCTGACCTCGGCGCAGGCTCACTTCCACTCTTCCTCCCCGAGTTGTTCAGGCAAATCACCCATCCGTCTATCACCGACCACTGACCTCTCTATCCTACAGTCAACCTTCAAGGCCTTATAAACGCAGGATATCAGACCTTAAGGAATCTGGGTCCAGCAGTTGTCGCAGCGACTGTGTTTCTGACAGTTCCAAAGAAAAATCTATCCAGACCTTGCGTGCCATGCAGACACCTTGGCTTATTGAGACAAGCTTTGACTCTCTGTGACTGTTCCTCAGGGTAGATTGAATTTGGGAATTGTGAGAGAGAGCTGACCTCACTTGTGCACTGGGCTGCTAAGCAGGTCCCCCTCATACAAAACCACTATGTAGGTCGCAATAGGGCCAGCAACTTCACTTAAGAGTTCATGCCACCCATAACAAGGGCCTTATCTGCATCCCTCCCATCAGCCTTGCTCGCTTGGTAGCAGGATATTTATTGAGTCCCGCTGACCCAAGAAAACTGGTTCAGTATGAGCAGAACAATGATTTCATACCCTGAATTAAAGTTGCCTGTTTTTCAAAATACACTAGTGTCAAAATTACCAAATAGCGTCGGCACTCTTAATCATAGTTGATACAGCAGAGGCTGTTAAAGAACTTGAACCCAGGCCTCCAATGATGAAACTGAAGCAGCGTCTATTGAGCTAAACAGGTTCAGCCCATGTGAAGATTAACAAATTGACCCCAATAAATAGCACGTAAATAATTAATCCCTTTCCAGCTTTTCCACCCCACCCCGCTCCATCTAAAGACAACACTCAGTACAATGTTTTCAAGTCAACGAGAAAGCAAACGGGCTCACAGAACTGCTGCCAGCCGCTGGCATCCTGGCCCCACCTTTTTGCCAGTGTTGGCAATGCGGCAAGCCACATGAATCAAATGCTTTATGATTGCCTACCACATTCATTTAATGTTGCAAGTGTTCCACAGAGCCCCACTGCATTTGTGTGTTGACTTCTCTCCGAGAACTGACAATGGACTCCTCTTTTTAGCCCCATCTCAAAGGCGACAACGTTGCACTGATTGCAACCTTAGAAATATATACTGTCCAGTTTGTACATAAGATTGGGATTGTGGCACAAGTTGCTTGAGCCAGCATTCAACTTATATTTTAGAGTTCCTTGAATCAAGCTCTGGAAACTGGGAGTCCATCAGATGTGCCTGCTTTGTCACCTTCCCTGACTCCGGTTGACTGGATCGGGGCATCAGTTGAGAGGAGTGGGCTTGTTTGTTGAGTCGGTAGTAATTCGTTGACTTGGGACGATCTGTATCAAGGTCTAAAATCTCCCAACATCAAGGCATATTTCCTCTCCCCCTGTGTTGTCAAGACAGCTTCCAACAAGTCTAGATGAAGTAAATAGATGAAATGTCAAGACTGAGTGGCTGCAGCAAGGCAAAGTTGGGTCGAAGTGTTCGTTTGAACATAGATGGATGAGGTTTCAACAGCACCTAGGCAGAAGCCTTTGGTCAAGGCAGGAGTGCCACAGTTTTTTAAGTGGGAGGACAGGTTACAATACTTTTGTTAGCCAGTGGACCACTTGAGGAAGGCTGACCTTGCCAAAGAAAACTGTCACTCATACCCAAGTCACCAGCAAGTTGGACTATGGGAACACCTTCTATGCCCGGGATCACCAAGCAACTCACTTGAAGACCACAAACCATCCAGAACTCAACAGCCAGGCTCCTCCTCCACCTCCCACACAGAACCAACTTCACAATACACCTCATGGAGCTCCACTGGCTCCTGATAACAACAAGCATTTACAATGCAATGGTCTCTTCTTTGTTAAAGTTAGAGCTATTGGCATTGCCAATGTTATTGGTTTCATTTTTTTTTAAAACCAATAAATATATGGTATTGTCATTTACAATGGCAATAGCTTAATCTCTCGCAAATGCGAGACCTATTGCATTTGCTCCCCCACACACACACACACACACACACACACACACAGAGCCACACACACACACAGATGTGGTTGTGGTGGATGTGGTGGTGGTGGTTGTGGTGGTGGTGGTGGTGGTGGTGGTGGATGTGGTGGTGGGGGTGGTGGGGGTGGTGGTGGTGGATGTGGTGGTGGGGGTGGTGGATTGTCATGTTCGGCGTTGCCATTTCTGGGAAGGCTCCGCCGCTCCTATACAGGAGCCCGGGACCCTCACTTCCGGGCGGAAGCTGAGTCCCGGTCTAGTCTTCAAGAGCTCTCTGTGCCCTACAGCGCTTCCGAGGGAATCGCTTAAGACCAGCGATTCCCACCGGGTCGGCGCTTTGGATTCCTTTTTGCTTCCTGGCTCGCGTCTTGCGAGCAACCCGAGCTGACCTCCAGAAGAACCGTGGCGCACCAGGTGGTGTTCCGTTTGCCTGGAGCTCTTCCTTTCCTGACATCGCGCTACCCAGCGCCGATGTTCCTGACCCTCCAGCCCTCTCCTCCGATTCTCCACAGCATGTCATTTTCCCTTCGGAAGGGCACATAGGGTTCTCTTGGTGCCGCTGCGCTCCAGGTACTTCTCGTTTCGCGTAGGAGCGCTTTATCTTTTTTATAGCTTGTCTACAGCACTGGAGCGCTTTTAGTGGCCTTTCATGTTTTTGTTATAGCTTGTCTACAGCGCTGGAGCGCATTTAGTTCCTTTTAAGGGGGTACTGTTTTCCCTTTTCTTTGTACTGCCAAAGCGCTGGTGTGCTTATTCTTAACTGCACATAGCGCTGGGGCGCTCTTCACTTTTACTTTGTCAACCAGTGTATGGCACCAGGATTATGACTATTTCCATAGCGCAGGAACGCTATTCATGGGGGTAAACAGCGCGCCAAGGCAAATGCTCACAGAAACACAGGATTGGTTGTGCATACCAAACAACCGCCTGTAACACCGCTTCAGTTTAGCGCAGGAGCGCTCACGTTGAATCCCCCTTCCTAGTTGGGACTTCGTCTGTCTCCATTGGTCTTGGTGAGTGGTCCTGTGTTACGGTCTTCTGTATAGGATCGGATTGTGGGAATAGGACGCTGGAGGTGCGGGAACCTTCTAACCTGATCTCTTTCTCTTCCCAGCTGTTGACCTCTGCCCCACCAAGAGTCTGCAGCCACGAGTCTCCTGGCATCCTTCTCTTCCTTGTGTGGCCCCCTTCCCTGGGTCCATCTACTCCCTGCCGGGTGTTTCCTTACTGCACAGGGTCAGGTGGGGGCCGGGGCGGTGGCTCTTGTCGTCTCTGCGGAATCGCTTCACAAGCAAGGTAAGCCGTGTGAGGTTCTGATATGGATGTGGTGGTGATGTTGTGGTGGATGTGGTGGTGGATGTGATGGTAGATGTGGTGGTGTTGGTGAATGTGGTGGTGTTGGTGGATGTGGTGGTGGTAGTTGTGGTGGTGGTGTTGGATGTGGTGGTGGTGTTGGATGGGGTGGTGGTGTTGGTTGTGGTGGTGGTGGATGTGGTGGTGGTAGTTGAACCTGTGACGCTGTAGCACAACAACAAAGGTGGAGGAGGGATACACACAAGCTTAGGTTCGTAAGCGCCGGGACAACCCCTTTAGGCCGCCTTTCGCAAACCAGTAACACAGCTCAATTCATATAACACTGACTATTTATGCAATAATGAGGTGATTGCACAGATTTAAAAAAATGTAAACGCGACAAAAGGCTAAAGAGTCGACCGGAAATAGCAGGTCCACCCCTCGGGAAGGATCCACTAGAGGCAGTTGCATGCATTAGGGGCTCCACTCGTCCACCGGGAGAGGAGGCGGCGGGCGCCTTTCTCAGGCTCACCGGGCTGCAGAGTGCGTACCCGGGCAGGGTGAGACACAGTGAGTCTACAGCGTGGGGTAAGCTCACGGGTCTCCTTCCAGCAGAGACGGCGGCAATGGCATGGCTCCTCACCGCACCTCCATCCAGCGTTTCATAAAGGGCTCCACTCTGCCATAGCTAAGAATGCACAAGCATTTAGTCCGCTCGGCACCCCACATGAAACAGTTAAGCTCCGATCATCGCGCCACCAGAATCGGCGTCATTTTTGAGTCAGGCCTCGCTTAATGACTAACACCACAACTGCAAAGGATTGATCAATGGTCTAAATACCGTTAGCAGAGGTGAAATAATTCTTGTCCCTAAGTCTCAGCTGATCGGAGAGGCTGGGATCGTTATTGCGAAACTCTTAAGAGGACCGCAACAACAGAGCCATCGATCCGCCATAGAACCGCCATTGTTCTTGGCCGTGTGCGGAGCGGTATCGCTTTCGCTTCCTTGAAAGGATCCGCCGCCTAAGCCGCTTTGACTGCCCTTGCGGTAGAGCCTACATTCATGCTTGGGCCGTCGGTGATTTTTACCGTTCAGGGTCAAGGGGTCGCAGTGTAGACAGCCCCCTAGTGCCTCGCTGTAACCGTGACCAGCCTTCCGTGTATTCCCCGTGAGTCACTATCGCTCGCTGGTTTTCGGGCAAACTGACCTTGGCTTATTTGTGCTTACGCTGGTGCTGGTTACCGGTATGCCTCCTCTGCATCGTGCTATCAGTTTCGATTTCCCCAAGTCGCCATCTTGCTAGCGCTTCAAGGGCTTCTCTCATCCGGACTTATCTTGGTTTCCTCCAGACACTTGCCTCAGGGGGTCCTTGTGCCAGTACCATCAGGTGCAGCTACCATTCCAACGCCGAAAAACTCTCTTTAGTGCATCTCTTCCTCGCCTAGGACTCCCAGGAGGGGCTCCAGGCGGGCACTGGCACAGTACTCAATGCAGTCACCAAAATTGACACTGGACTCCTGGACACTGTGAGCTGGAGAGACCTCCATGAGAGATGCTGCCACCATAAAAAATAAATAAATAAAGCAGTGGGGAGAGGAGGCAGAGTGCGAACCCGGGCAGGGTGGAACACAGAGTGTCTACAGTGTGTCTGCTCACGCTGCTTGCACGCGCCAGTAGGCCCTCTGATTGGTTAATAGGGAACACCAATGGTAGTGTTTATTTGGTAGTTGTCAACGAATCAGAGAACCGACTTGGGCGTGCAGGCAGCGTGATGGGGGCGTGTTTTGGACTGAGGACGTCACGGAGAGAAAGGACAGAAAAACACGCCCCCCAATCCGAAAAAGATGGGGCTTAAATTGAAAGACAAACCTCTTCTCCAATGGCTGGCCGCCGTTTAGGAAGCCAGCCAATGGAGAAGAGGGGAGGGTTTAAGCCTCACTACTAAGAAACATAAAATCTCGCCAGTGTGAAATGACCTTCATCTCCACATCTGAGCCTCCTCCTCTCCTTGAATTCTACAAGAAGCTGAAAACCTCACTTTTCAATTAACCAACCTACTGTAGGCAGGCCTAGGCGCACATGCACACAGTCTCAGCGCCAGGATATCTGTGCGAGTGATAGTGCTCTTTGAAATACACATAACATAAAGATAGATTTGAAGGGATTCTTTCCTGAAGACAAATCTTAAAATATTTGAGCCAAATGGTACGTTTCCAGCTCAGTTTGTCAATGATTTATCAAACCGTCATGGGTTAAATTTGGACGTATTTCTGAAGTGACACTTCAACCAAGAACAGAGGTACCTTGTGAGAGCTCAGTTGCACGTTAGTTTTGAGATACCATTGCATTATAGAAATGTAATGACCCTAATCTCACATACAGTTCCCTGACAGCCTGCTCTCTGCTCCCATCTACTGATCCTCCAGGCACCTTTGTTCACTCTTTAGTGAATGCAGGCACACTTGTGTTTACATGTCATTGTTGGACAGTTTCATACACTGTTAATGAGCTTTCTGCACAGTAATGTCTGTAGCCTCAGGATACAGTTGAATAAGTTGTGTCTGCTGCAGACATCTCTGTTATCTTTCTGTAAGATGCAGCTCTTATTAGTCAGTGAAGCAAGACATTGGGCAACTTAACTTCTCTCTCTTATTCTTGTTATATTTTCAATCTGGTAGAGACTACTAGCTGCAGATTCCTTAACGTAGAATTATCCCCAGGCGTATTTTCTTTGCCATAGCATCTCTGCGCGCCGGGGGGCGGTACCACGTGACTCCGCCCTGACGTCGTTCGCAGGCGTAACGTCAGCAAGGTCACATAATCCCCACCCCGGCGCACCAACATCAGTTTTTTCTCTTTTCCGCGTGCAACGCAGATCCAAATTGTGTCCTGGCCTGTTTTCAGGCCTTCTTTTTCACGCTTTGCGTTGAGGAACAGATTACAAGACTTGTACCTCTTGTGCACGTCAGATGTCGGCGACGGACCCTCACCCGATCTGTATGTGGTGTTTGGGCGAGCACCATGACTCGACGGACTGCGAAGCTTGTCAGCACCTCAAATCGAAGTCCGGGCAGGAGCGCCGGATGAAATTGCTGTCGGCCCGCTTGTCCAGGTCAGTGTCGCCCCAACGTCCGTCCCCTATCTCGGAAGCCAGGAGCTGCCGATTCCGGCTGAAGCATCGCCCTTCGCCACTGACCCAAGGGCGTCGCTCACCAGCTGGTAAGTCCTGCAGCTTGTCTCCGAGGCCCTGTTCTCGTTCGGCAGAGGGTGCGGGTTCCCCTCGGGACGTGCACCCTTGCCTGTCGCCACCTTACCAGCCGTTTCCTGGCATCAGGGTGACTAGGGCCAAAATGACAGCCTACGCTATGGATCTGCAGGCTTCTCAGGCCCCTCCTCCACCTCCTGAGACACCCGTGGAACACTTGCCTCGCGCTGGGCCTTCAGCGGAGTTGCCGGTGGCTTCGGCCCCGGCGCCGAAGCGTTCGACTTCAGGTTGTTGGGAGGGTGGTGTCGTCGAGGTGCAGTCCTGCGGGGCTCCCCACTTAGACCCATGGTGTCCCTGCCTTGCCGCAAATCCCTACGGGGCTCCCTGTGGCGTGGCAGGATGTCGCCGGCACTCAGGGCTTGTTCCCGAGTCCCCCTCAGTCCTCTGAGTGGGCGGCTGCCTCGCCAGAGGCTGAGCCGATGCCGTTTCGGCGCCGAAGGCTTTCCTCCCCAGCCCTGGCGGTGCCGCGGGTAGAGGCCAGGCCTGGGGTGCTTTCCCGAGTCCCTCTCAGTCCTCTATGCGAGCGGCTGCCTCGTTGGAGGTTGAGCCGGTGCCTTTTTGGAGCTGTTCCTTAGCCAAACCAGCTCCGTCCCCGCCCCATTCTCCTAGGGAGCACGTGGTGGTGGAGGTCGACTCGGTGCCGCCAATGTCAACTCAGGCGCGATCGACGTCGAGCCGGCGCCTATGGCATACTCCCTGGCAGCGTGCTGGTGTCGAGTCCTCGACTCGTCTCCAGAGGTTTCTTCCTCTCCGGAGGTTTGTCATCTCCTGGTCTCTTCTTCTCCGGAGACGGGACGCCACATCGTTGCTTCTTACCGGCGTCTTCCAGGAAGGGCTCCTCGCCGTCCATGCAGCCTCAATCCTCAGATCCCCTCTCTTCCGCAGCTCGCGGTTGGTTGCTCTGCCGTCTTTTCCACCCTCCCCGGGGGCCCCTCAGGTTCCCCACTCGTCTGTGGATCCCCCACCATTCAGGGGCTGGCCGCTGTTTCCTCCAGCTGGACTTGGGGACGGACGGCTTAGTTTACAGCCGTCGCCCACAGAGGAAGTGCTTTCTCCCCACGGCGCCCTACAGAGGTCAGTGTTGCCTTTGTTCGAGCTATTCCCACGGCCGCTGGCATTTTGCGAATGGGTGACCCCGTCACCCCAGTGCCTACGGATCATCTGTTGGAAGTTCTCCACCAGGGCTCTGGTGGATGGGAGCTGTTCCTTCCATTCGAAGCATCGCTCCACAACTCTCTTCTTGGGGCTTGGGGATGGCCTGCCATGGGTGATCCGGTGCCTCAGCCACTTCTACATCGACACCGTCCGTTCCGCACGACCCAGTCTGCCTTTTCTTCCTCCCTTCTACTTGGGGCTCTCTTATGCGGACTGCTTTTCTGTCCTTGCCTGTGGTGTTGTTTCCTCACAGGAGGCCCGGTGGTTGGATTCATGGAGGCGTAACATCTTCGCTTCCTCCTGTGCTGCTTTGCGAGCGCTCAACACACTTTGTGTGTTGGCCAGGGCTACCTCCAGACTGTGGGATTCTGTGGAGTTCATTCTGTCTCACGTCTCCCACGACGGTGCCCGCGCTGATCTACGACACCATGTGTTGGATGGTCGGGAGTTGGCAGCGTTTATTCTCCGTGTGGCCTTGGATGTTGCTGATGCTCTTGGCCGTGCTATGCCAGTTCTGTGGCTCTCTGTCGCCATGCTTGGTTGTGGGATGGTGTTTTTCCTGAGAATATTAGGGAGCGCCTGGTTGACCTGCCCTTTGACGGGGTTCTTTTGTTTAACACTCACGCGGACTCCACCATTCAGCGTCTCCTTGCGGAGCTCCGTCCTCCTCCCCATCCGTAAGCTGGCTTGTTGATCCTCCGGGGCTTGATGGAAGGCGTTATCCCACCTTCTTCCTGGAATCTGGTGTTTTGAGTGGCCCGTTTGTATGTTCTGTGTGGTTTGACATACCTTCGGGGTCCCTAGGTTGGTTCCTCTCTTCTGTTGGCTGCTGATTCAACCCCTTTGGCAATTGTGTATTTTTTGGCTGATTGATAAGCTGTCTGTGGTTCTAACCGCAGGTCTTATGATCTTGTTCACTGATGCAGGATTTTTCCCTACGCGTGGTTCCAATATTTTCTTTGGGACATGTCTTAACCTAAGTGGGGTATTTGTAGCTGTTGTATAGCTCTGACTTATGCTGGGATGGTGTGGACTCCCCTTGCGGGTTACTCCCCTTTCCTGGCGTTACTGTATGCCGCTGGTGCAGTTTCTTTTAATCTTGTCTGGGCGTAGCTTGCGCTGCTCCAGGTTCTGTCCTTTCAGTATCCGCTGCATCGCCGGACCAGCTTTGGCATGCCGTCTGCGGCGTTGTGCTGTGTGGTTTCCGCCCCCTTTTTTGTCTGGTGTTTTGGCCTGGTCCTCGCTCTGGTGTTCCAGGGGGGGATTAGGTTTCCTGGTCTTTTTCTGTGTTCTGTTTGACGGCCTTGTCCGTCCTACGTAATTCTCCTCTCTTCTGGCTGCTCCCACTTCTTTTTGTAGTCAGGTTTGTCTGGAACGGCCTCCCTATTGGGTTGTTCTGGATTTCCCTGGCCTTTGCCTTCGTCTTGCGTTCAGCTTGGTTTGGGTGCCTGGCTTCATGGTACTTGCCTGCTGCCGGCGGTGCACGCCTGCTCTTCTGGTCCACAGCAGAGGGCCCTGGTGTGGTCCCTTGTGCCCTTGCCTTTTGTTTTGCTGGAGCCTTGCGAGACTATGTTCTTCTTCTCTCCCTTGCCTTTCTTGACTGTGGCACAGTTTCTGCCTTGCATGCTGACTCGAGGCTGTGGCCGGTTCAGCTGTCCCCTTCACTTGTGTGTTCTCCTGTAGAGGGCCTTGCCTCTATTTCTCCTCTTCTTCTTAGAGTTTGGGGGACTCTTTTCTTCCTCGGTACACCTCTGCCGTGGTCTGACCCTCCGGGGCTTTCTGGTGGAGGTCCCTGGTACCTTGGATGGACTGGGGGTGTCCTGGCCTCCCCTTGCCTCATCCTTGCCTCATCCTTGCTTCATTCTGCTTAGTGGGGGCTGGGCCGCCTTTCTTGTCCACATTGCACATCCCCTGCTGGGGTCCTGTGTTTTTTCCTATAGGGAGGCTCTCTCACCGGCCCTCCTCCCTTCTGGGTACGGCTAGGGTATCTATTCTACGTTAAGGAATCTACGGCTAGTAGTCTCTATCAGATGTACAAGTTACTTACCTTCGGTAACGGTGTATCTGGTAGAGGCAATTCTAGCCGCAGATTCCTTCACGACCCGCCCTTCCTCCCCGTTCTGCGAGGACCTTTAGCTTAGTCTTCTGCACGTGCCTGCCTCCGGGTGGTTTTTGTCTCTCCGAGTGCCCTCTTTCCTTTTCTCCCTGGTGGGATGCTCGTTCTGTTTGCTTGATTCACTCCTTTCTTTCTGGTGATTGGTTGGGTGGTCCATGGGTAGTTCTGTGTCCCTGCACCCTGGTCTCCAGTGTGGGGCCTACTCATGCTCTTTTTCATTGCTTGCACTTGTGACTCCTCTGCAGTCCTGTGAGTTGGGGGTCTGTTGGTTGTGCCGCGACCCTTTCTTCTTTACAGGGAATGCGCCTCTCCTTGTTGGTGTTGTCTTGGGGTAAATTGTCGTTACTCTTTTGTTCTGGCCTTGTTGTCCCTCACTGTTATAGGCCGGGGTTGCAGGCCTCTTCGTCTGTTGTGACGTTTTTCACCTGCTTTATGTCCCCCTGGGAGGATGTCGTAGTTGCTTGTAGGGCTGCTTCGCTGTACCTGTGCTCTGTTCTTCCCTGCTCTGACTTTCAGTGCCACTGTGCCTGGCACTCTCCCGGATGATGCTGTTTCTCACCATTCGTTTCTTCCCTTTCTGTTAATCTAATTTTTTCGCACTCTGTTCCCATATTCTCACAGTTTTTGGTTTTTGATGGCTCCGCGTTGTGAAAAGTTGTCCGAAGAAAACTGACGTTGGCACGCCAGGGTCGGGCTTATGTGACCTTGCTGATGTCACGCCTGCGGACTACGTCAGGGCGGAGTCTCGTGGTACCGCCCCCGGCGTGCAGAGATGCAATGGCAAAGAACATTTTCCAGATCCAATCTTACGCCTGGGGATAATTCTATGTAAAGGAATCGGCTAGAATCATCTCTACCAGATACACCGTTACCGAAGGTAAGTAACTTGTACTTCACTCCTACTTCCTAAATCCTTTTCCATGCACCATAGAAAAATCAGCTGGGGTTTTTCATCTATATACAATCAAAGCACAATACTTAAAAACAACTACATCAAGTTAATAGTGTGCTCACAGCCCATCTTCAGTGCGCCTGCTGGGAGCAAACACCTTGCAGCCCTCCCGCTTAGCAAGTACATTTAAAAAACAATGGGCTCATTCAGTTTGAAAATGTGATTTGAACTCTGTATGGCCTCCACATAACATGTCCTTTTCTTTTCAAGTCCACCATTAGCCAAGACCGTTTGATAAATTATATGTATTTATTTACTTAGTGGGGTTTTCAGTCTGCACTTTTTACCTATTGGTCTGTTATTTTGCCATTAATATTTTCTACTGCCACGAACAGCATGGGGCATTCGGTTGTCCCATTTCAGCCATTGGCTAACTTCATGTTGAGTGATGGCTTCCTTCCCTTTCACAAGGAGCCTTTCACAAAATATTTCCCTTCTGTGCCATGGACTACTGTGGTAATGTGTGCTTTCTAAGGCCCAAAAATATTATTGTTTAGTCAATATTTTTTTGTTTAGATTCTTGAGGGCCCAAAAGATTTCCAGACTTCTGTTTTTCACAAAACATGACAAAACAAGCACTGAAAAGCCAGAAGAATGGCAGCCAATGCCAGGTCCATTGGCTTTGCTAATGCTAGTTTTTCTTGCTCTGGGAAGGAGCTTGTAATGATGTGCTTGGCATGGGGCATGGAAGAAAGTCATTTCACCCCCCCCCCCCCACCCCCGCCCTACTTTTTAGATTAAAAGCTCCTGTAAATCCTCTACAAACCAAGGCCACGCACGTCCCTTTCTGTGTTTGCTGAACTAAGTGCCACCGTTTTCTAATGCTGTAATTCATATATTTGTTGGGCGCCGCCGACGACATTAAGACTAAGTGGTTTGCAGCAGCACCTCAAATCAAATCCATCTTGCTGTCTGATATTCTTTCCAAATACCCGTTTTTTTACCTAATGAGAGGTCACATTTTAAATGGAGTGTATCTTAACTAAGCCTAAGCGCATGCAAGGATTTTACTGAGGTTTTAAAGAGGCAAGGAGAATGACAACTGGAAAGATACAGACTGGAGAGGGAGAGAAGTGTGTGGGGTATTATGTTGTTTGGGGTGAGGGGGTAAAGAGGGTGACCAGTTGGTCTCCTGGTTAAAGAGTGAATACAATTTCTAGCTTTCACAACGGGGATTTTTAATTCTATTAAGGACATGCAGGTGAGGCGTATGTCTGCTTCTTTCTTTGTTGGCATAACACAGCAGCCACTCGTACTCAATATACAACCTTAAACAACAACAAATCTCATCAACCTCTTGAACATATGACCACACACCTCGTCTGATATCCACAAATCACTGTTAATTCAAATCATCAAAACTGGGAGACACCTTTTCTGCCTATTTCTTTGCGAACCAACAAAGTCAAAACATCTAAAAAAAATCCGAAAGTTTATTCCTTGTAGCTATCCACATTGACCAATGGAAGATCAGCTTCATCCTCCAGAATTTCCAGTTCAGATGAATGGCTCTTCACGCTTGTTTTTGATTAGAACCTGAAACAACAATATACTTATGGAAACCTCCCATCAGCAACTTGGGATGGGCAAACACAATAAATATATCTCACGTGACTGTCATCATATCACATCAGTTCATGATCATGCCATCGCAAGAAATAATTACAGTGTTTGGGTGGTATTATCCTCGCCTCCGTCTAATTAATAGAAAAGAAAATGCTTGTTGCGAAAGCTAGAATACTTTTTTCTTCTATAGCAGGACTGCAGGATCAGATTATTGCTTGAGTAAAGCTTGTCCACCACTGTCGCAGCTGCATGCACAATAGGTTTATAATATATTTGTTTGAAAGTAGAATCGGAGGACCAATTAACTCCTCCTAGTATATCATCCAACCTGGAACCCAACATGCAAGACTTGGAGGCCATAGCCTCTGTTGGAATGAGCCCCAAATCTGAGTACATCAATTTCGGCTTTGGCCATCACCCATCTGACCACAATCACCACTGAAACAAGGTTGAAAAGTTTTTGAATCGCTAACTGCAATTGACCAGTCGCATCAGAATGAAAAGCACTGGTACAGCCTTCATAGACCTTCGGGCTCATGACCACAAACAGTGTATCATTATCCTTAAATGGAGGATAATCAATACATCTAGAACAAGGTTTTGTACGCCTTGAGATGGAAAATGGCACTCCTTCAGGAGAGTATACTCTACCTGCTTAATCCAAGGCCCTCATGTCCGAAACCCTTCTGCAGGAAAATAAACACAACACCAAGGTCAGTTTCACCAATAGAAGTCTCTGGTCGAAAGTCAGAGGGAGTCCAGTATTTACTTAGTGGATCCACGCAGATTAAGTCAGGTCCAGGCACGGACCTGACTAACGCGGCCCACGCGGCCCGCACGTCCGTGACTCATCTCAGTGCAGCTTTCTGCTTCCTACAAATAATCAAAGGCAGCAGCTCTTCTTCTCCGTGGATCCACTAAGTAACTACCGGACTCCCTCTGACTTTCGTCCAGAGACTTCCCAACGTGAAAACCTTGGACCCTTCCTAACCAACAGATGCGTACTACACCCGATTTACACAGGTAGTCCACATGCCTATGATTGGGACTCCTGTCACATTCTTCGCCACTGTAATTAAAATAAGAGTAACCTGGTCCTGATGATGGTCTAACCACTTCTACAGCCCCAAACGCCGTAGACTCTTAACAGCGAAATGTCGGCGCTAGTTTTTCGAGGATACCCATCTTGATTCAACTTGTATATATTAACATTCATTGTTTGGGTATCTCTTTAATTTTATAACCAATTGTCTTTTTTCGCGCCCCCTAGTGTCGCTGTACATACTTCCTCGCGTGTCACTTGTGTCGTCACCATTTCACGAGCACTTGTGCACAGTATCCCACAGGTTACATGCTGATTAATGTAACACAGTGCTGTTCTTGTACATGTCTAAATATCTTAAGTTAATTATAACAAATATATACGACTACCAAAAAGCTGCTTTTTGTTGAATTGTGTTTTGTCTCCTTGGTCTTTTCTTTTGCTCCCAGCAATTAATTGTGCTACTGTTGAAATTTACTTCTGGTACCCTTTGAGACATTGTTGTATGTTATAAATGTTTGCCTGGTCTCTATAGGGTAGATGGGCTACCTCCTGTAGTCTGTTATTGTTGTATGAATTTAACATCTTTGTCCAAAATCCCAAGCACTTGGCAATGTCTTTTGCACCAAGAAAATGGTGCTGCAAAATCCCCTTAGATGGGGAAAGGAGGTGTTGTGTAGCATTTTAGAATCCAAGCATAATTTACCGATTCATGCCCTTATATAGGTATAATTCACATTTCCCTTATATAGACATAGAAATCATACCCATTTTTAGACTTAACCCATCCAGTCTAAATACAGGCATGGCTACTTCCACTAGTTCCAAAAAGCCACAACGATTTCTTGAAAAACTCTGCTTCAGCAGTCAGGGACATCCCCTTACTTGAATATTGATTTTTCCTAGAAATCATGACGGTTTCAAAGAACTACCATTCCCTTGGGGTTCTTTGATGACGTTATTATGTACGACTTTAAGTCAAACCAGGCAACTTCAAGGTATAAATATGCCTACCCTTGCCCTAGTGTAACGCCCTGATGTTCCCGGGATCGGGGACAGCCCGCAAATACTCAGGACAACAGACAACCAGTAAGCGCTTTACCGATTTAATGTTCAAAGGTAAAGAACAATGCTTAATATAGTTACACACAATACAGTTTGTATTAAAGAATGTTAACGATAACCAATCACAGCTCCTGGATGGTCTCACCGTCCTTCGCATAAACACCAGTCCCAGTGTTCTCCCAGCGAAGGACACTGTGCTAAGTAGCGGTCGACAATGCCGCTCGACAGCTGTGATGGGTTCGATACGCTGGGCCCTGGTCCTGATCTTCGTAGGGGCTCTGATGGAACTACCCAACGAGGGAATGCCCAGCCGGGCAATCTACCTTCCGTTCGAGTAATGGCAGGGAACAGCCGCTCCACCTGCACCACTTCGTGAGCCCTTTCCTACTGCTTCTCAGGAACCAAACAGTACGGGCACGGACAGAGAGCAGCTGCTCTCCTTGCCCTGTCTTGTTAAAAGGGTACTAACTCCAATGCGCTGAGATGCGGCAAACACCTCCATGGTGTGCGTCTCAGCGGCGGATTGTTAATGGTCTCCTGTGGGAGCAGAGAACGCCCGTTCCTGCACCCTGGTTCTGTGAATGTTCAAGCACAGCCGTGCTTCTCCGGCTTCAGTATCCCAGACGCGGCAAACACCTCCGCGGTGTGTGTCACGGATACAACTCGATGCCGGTCTCAAGATAAGCCAGAGAGCGCCCGCTCTATCTGGTTTCGGCGTCCTTTGGTAGATTTCTGTTACGGACACTGGGGAGTGAAATCCTACGACGCCAACAACAGTTCGAATATCCTACGCTGCGTCCTTGAGTCTGCCTGCTTAAGTAGGCGTGTTAGTTCCGCGCTGCCTCCCCTCTAAGCATGCTGGTAGTTGTATTTCCCGCGGCACCGCTCCGTGCCTCGGGACCCCCCATTCTCCGGCTGTCGTCCATGGGTCAGGGCGATCATGACAGTACATCCTCCCTCCATCAGCCCCTCCCAGCTGGACTCGCGCTTGTCGGGTGACTCTTGTGGAACAGGGAGACCAAGCGGGGTGCGTGGATCCCAGCAGCCGGCTCCCAGGACTGTTCTTCCGGGCCATAGCCTTTCCAGGCCACCAGGTACCATAGTTTGCCCCGTCGCCATTTGGAGCCCTTGATGCCAGCGACCTCGTATTTCACCTCAGAATCAACTGCTACAGGGGCCGGGATTGTTCTTGCCCTTTCAGTTGCCGGTTTGAGCAAGGAAACGTGAAAAACAGGATGTATACGCAGACTCGGAGGCAAACACACCTTCACGTTCACTGGGCTGATGCACTTGGATATACGGTAAGGGCCAATGTACTTGGGATGAAACAAGCTGCGTTTGCGAAACCGCATGTTCCGAGTAGAAACCCAAAAGTAGTCTCCCATCCTGTACAGAGGCCCAGGCCTTCTCCTCCTATCCGCCACGGATTTATACTCCGCCTTGGCGGTGTCCAAGAACTGCCTGGATCGTATCAGGGTTTCCTTGATGTTAGCTACTCTCTTGGATGTTTCAGGCATTTTGTCTTCCTTGAGAGGGTGAACAAAAGGTAGGAACCTGGGGTGATGACTGTAGTTGCCGTAGAAAGGGGAAGCCTTGGTAGAGCTATGCGTGGCATTGTTATATGCTATTTCAGCGATCCATAGCAGATCCACCCACTCATCCTTCCCTTGCTCGACGAAACAGCGCAGGTATTGTTTGAGCGACTGGTTCAGGCGTTCTGTCTGGCCATCCGTCTGAGGGTGGTAACTTGTGGACATGGCCGATTTGACGTGCAGCCCGAACACCACGTTCTCCAGAACTGGGCGGTGAACTGTGACCCTCTGTCTGACACTGTCACGTTGGGCAGGCCGTACAATCTCACCACGTTCTTCAACAACAAGGATGCCAAAACACCCGTAGATGGTACTTGCTTACAGGCGATAAAGTGACCCATTTTGGTGAGGTAGTCGATCACCACCAGGATAGCCGTGTTCCCTTGATCCGCGGGCAGCCCTACAATGAAGTCCAGGGAAATGTTCTCCCAGGCCTGCTTGGTTTGGGAAGGGGTTGAAGGAGCCCTTGAGGCTTTCTGTGATCGACCTTCATGGAGGCACAGGTGGAGCAGTCGGCTCCCCATCTCCTGACATCCGTTCGAGTGGCCGGCCACCAGAACTGTCTTCCCATGCTGGCCCTCGTTTTCTCAAAACCGAGATGCCCTGCACAGGGCGATACATGGCACCATTCAAAGGCTTGTTTCTGGAGTCTGGATGTTGGTAGCAACAGACAAAGCCCTCTCATCGGAATCCCATCCACGACTTGCCATTCCCTGTGGCTGCGGAGCCACCTATTCCAAGTGAACGTACGGATCCCTCTCTGGATAGCTTTAAGGAACGCATCCGGTTGAATAATCCCCAACACCACCTTGGGATGTATGTAGGACTGTTCCAAGGCCGGACTCGGGTTCTTGGCTGCTTTCTGACGTGACAGCGCGTCCGCCTTCCTGTTTTCCGACCCAGGCCGATATGTGATGTGGAAGTTAAACCCAGAAAAGAAAAGCATCCACCTCAGCTGTCTGGGCGAGAGATGTCTCGCCGCCGTCATAAACTGCAGATTTCTGTGGTCCGTGTAGACCGTGACTACATGTCGTGCCCCCATCAACAAGTGGCGCCACTCCGTGAAGGCGTCCTTGATTGCTAGTAGTTCTTTCTCCGCGATATGATAGTTGCGTTCTGCATCGTTTAACTTCCTGGACATAAAGGCCACAGGATGAAGCACTCCTGTCTCGTGATGATGTTGTGACAGTATAGCACCCAACGCAACCTCAGACGCATCCGCCTCTACCACGTAAGGTTGCTTTGGATCAGGGTGAGCCAACACCGGGGCTGTGCTGAAAGCCTTCTTCAGCACCACGAATGCCCCTGCGCCTCTTGATTCCATACGAACTTTTGTGATTTTTGTAGCAGGTGTGTAATCGGGGCTACCAATTCTGAGAACCCATCAATGAAGCGCCTATAAAAATTGGCGAACCCCATAAAGCTCTGCACATCCTTAACCCCCTGCGGGACTGGCCATTCTTCCACTGCCCTGATCTTGCGTTCCGCCATCTCTTGCCCGTCCGCGCTCAGCATTACCCCAAGGAATTCGACGGACGTGACGTGAAAGTCACACTTGCTGAGCTTGCAGAACAGCATATTCTCTCGTAGCTTCCGGAGTACTGCCTGTACGTGCACGACATGATCTTCTTCCGTGTTAAAATAGATGAGAATATCATCAATGTATACCACCATGTATACATCTAGGACATCGCAGAATACTTTGTTGAGGAAGTACTGAAAGGCCGCAGGGGCATTGCAGAGGCCTAATGGCATGACAAGATATTCGAAGAGGCCAGATCGGGTCTTAAACGCCGTCTTCCACTCGTCGCCATGCCTCATGCGCCCCAGATGGTATGCCCCTTTGAGATCCAGCTTGGTGTAGACCCGGGCCTTCTTCACCTGCTCAAGGAGAAGGCTTATAAGAGGCAAAGGGTACCTGTTTTTGATGGTGATAGCGTTCAAGGCCCTAAAGTCCACACCTGCCCTCAACTCCCCATTTGCCTTCAAAATGAAGAAGAGGGGCGATGCAGCAGGTGACCTTGAGGGTCTGATAAACCCCAACCCCAAGAGCTTGTCAAGATACGCACGAAGATGGATATTTTCCGGTTCTGTTAAGGCGTATAGTCTGCCGCTTGGGACGCTCGCCCCCGGTACAAGGTTGATTTGGCAGTACCCTGTGCAGAGGGAGCCCCTCAGCCCGCACCTCATCAAAAACGTCCTCGTAATCGAGGTATGCGCTGTGGAGCGCGACCTCCTTCTCTGCCGCCGTGGCGATCGTGTGGCCTTCGCCCTGATGGCTGCGGAGAGAATCCTGTCACCTTACGCACCGCCGAGAGCAAAGCGGTGAAGTCATCCGAATGTCATGGGTTGACTAATCGATGGAAGGGTTATGCTTTTGAAGCCAGGGCAGACCAAGAATAACGCCGTACTGAGGAGCTCTGATGATGTTAAAGTCAATGTATTCTTCATGCCACTTCCCGTACCTCACAGGAAGCTCTCCCGTGTGGTGTCCGATAGGCCCTGTAGCTAAACGTCTCCCGTCCACAGCATATACTTCTTCGGGTATAGACTTCGGAATGAGCGGAATACCATATCTGCGGGCCTCGTTCTGGTCCATGAAGAGTCCGGTGGCCCCGGAGTCCACCATGACCACCACAGGTATCCATTGGTCCTGAACCCCAATATACACCGTAATAAACAAATGTTGTGGCCCCGCTTGATCCGAACGAGACATAGAAGGGATGGTTACATGACTCCAGGAGGCCCCCTCTCTTATCCGGGAGTCTGTTAGTTTTCTGCCGGTACATCACCACCGCCGTCACCGTTCGGTTGGACCGGTATCGGCTGGTCTTGGGTTTGGCAGGGCACTCGTGGACGTAGTGCCCCTTCTTGCTGCAATACAAGCATCGTCCTTGCTTGCTTCTCGATTCCTTCTCGGTGGCCGTTAGGCTGGCCCTTATGGCTCCGATGTCCATAGGTTCGGTCTTTGCAGGGGAGCTAGGTTCAGGGCCTCCCTCTGTCCCATAGGAGGTCACAGGTTTCCCTTTCCTCTTATGATCGCCTTTCCTCACGCTCAGCCTATGGTCCAGATGCAGCATCAGATTGATGAGACCCTCACAAGTCTTGGGTTGGGGGTCGATCTGTGCCACTACATCCTTGAGCTCATCGCTCAGCCCTTGATGGAATAGCGCAGTTTGTTTGGAGAGAGGCCACTTGGTTTCAGCCACTAGAGTTCAGATACTGTAACAAGTCACCACTGCCTTGTTTCAACTCCAACATTTCTCTATCCGCGGTATAGGAGTCCGCCCTCCTGTCAAAGACCTTCAGGAATTCCTCGCGGAAAGCACCCCAATGGCACAAGAGCGGGTCGTCCCTGCCCACTAGCGGGACTGCCCATTGCGCAGTGTTTCTGGCCAGGTAGGAGATGAGAAAGGCCACCCTGGCTTGGCTGGTAGGAAACGCATTGGGCTTGCAGGACAAATGCAACGCTACCTGCGTGAGGAAGACATGTACGGTATCGGGATCACCGTTGTACCTCTCTGGTGTGGCCAGAGGGATAGAGACCGGCATTTCTACCACCACCGCAGGTGAAGACTTCATGGCTGAAGGACCTGAAGCGAAGGGGTCCACCTGAAATGCGTCCATCCTGGCCTTGACGTCCGCTGTCTCCTGTCTAGATGTGGCAAGTTCCAATTGTACAGAGGCCAGGACGGCCAATACGTCGTCGATCGTTACCATTGCGGTACCCCCCGACCAGGGGATAGTTATGGTTGTGAAGGTCGGATATTTTGAAACGCCCTGATGTTCCCGGGATTGGGGACAGCCCACAAATACTCAGGACAACAGACAACCAGTAAGCGCTTTACCGATTTAATGTTCAAAGGTAAAGAACAATGCTTAATATAGTTACACACAATACAGTTTGTATTAAAGAATGTTAACGATACCCAATCACAGCTCCTGGATGGTCTCACCGTCCTTCGCATGAACACCAGTCCCAGTGTTCTCCCAGCGAAGGACACTATGCTAAGTAGCGGCCGACAATACCGCTCGACATCTGTGATGGGTTCGATACGCTGGGCCCTGGTCCTGATCTTCGGAGGGGCTCTGATGGAACTACCCAACGAGGGAATGCCCAGCCGGGCATTCTACCTTCCGTTCGAGTAATGGCAGGGAACAGCCGCTCGACCTGCACCACTTCGTGAGCCCTTTCCTACTGCTTCTCAGGAACCAAACAGTACGGGCACGGGTACTAACTTCAATGCGCTGAGACGCGGCAAACACCTCCGTGGTGTGCGTCTCAGCGGCGGATTGTTAATGGTCTCCTGTGGGAGCAGAGAACGCCCGTTCCTGCACCCGGGTTCTGTGAATGTTCAAGCACAGCCGTGCTTCTCTGGCTTCAGTATCCCAGACGCGGCAAACACCTCCTAGGTGTGCGTCACGGATACAACTCAAAGCAGTATCAAGATAAGCCAGAGAGCGTCCGCTCTATCTGGTTTCGGCGTCCTTTGGTAGATTTCCGTTACGGACACTGGGGAGTGAAATCCTACGACGCCAACAACAGTTCGAATATCCGACGCTGCGTCCTCGAGTCTGCCTGCTTAAGTAGGCGTGTTAGTTCCGCGCTGCCTCCCCTCTAAGCATGCTGGTAGTTGTAGTTCCCGCGGCGCCGCTCCATGCCTCGGGACCCCCCATTCTCCAGCTGTCGTCCGTGGGTCAGGGCGATCATGACACCTAGCAAACACACGGTGGTTCAGGAGCAGTTAGTCTATCTACTTGCCCAACGCAGCTCGCTACAGCAAGTGCCGAAGGAAGCCGACCCTCTAGCTGACGCACTACTTCCACTAGTTGTTACTCCTGCACCTGCCTTAGAGGCAGTGACAAAAACAAGCATTCCGAATGCAAAGGCTTACATCCCAGATGGATACAATGGATTAACTCTCTTGCTGCAACAGACGTTGAATACATTTTTGACCCCTACTTGAAAACTCAAGAATTTCTACAATACGAACAAGAATGTCCTTTGCCAACTGAAATTCTACCTCTAGAAAAGTACGATTGTATATTTTATACAGACGATCAGCACAGCCCGCAATTGGGGGTAAACAAGCTTATAGTGCTGGGTGTGTGATTGTTAAAGGTCGCTGGTGTGATGGGAAATTCCGACCTATGGTCACAAAATCACAATCTCTCAGAGACTGTACAGCGCAGCGAGCTGAACTACAGGCTTTCAAGATTGCGCTTGAAAATAACTATTGTGAATTCCCCACACTCATAGTGTGCGATTCGTATTACGGCGTTCAATCTTACAATGAATACTTGCAGAACTGGGTTCAAAACGGTTTCAAAGATGCAAAAGGTGGCACAATCAAGCATAAGTTGCTTTGGGAACAAGTAGTTTAATTACAGAAAGAACTACAAAAGACTCACATGATCCATACACTGAGTCAACAGAGTGATGGCGTTCACGTTGAAGGGAATTTATTGGCTGATGAGGCTGCGAAGGCAGCTGTGCAAACGGCTTCCGTAGCTGCAATCACTCGTTCAAAAACAAAAATAGATGGCGAAACAATACTGGCTGGCAATGCCACTGGCAAAGGCAGAGGTGCACTGTTACCTCTAAAATATCCACTTGAATAAGCATACATAATTGATGCCAACTCTGTCCCTTTTGCTCGAATCCCTGGAGTGGGGGATAGAGTAATTTCAAACAGGAGACGTAGAGGAGCTTTGATACAAGAAGCACATATGTGAGAGGTTCTGAAACATCAAGGAATCTCTAAATCTATACTAGAATTGAAAGAGACGTACTGGTGGCCAGGGATGAATGCCCACATTCACGAATTTGCAACTAATTGCCCTGACTGCAACCGAGACCACAGCAGAGAACGCCGCCAGATACCTGACTACAGTGTAGCTAGCCTAGTACAGACAAATTTGTTAGACAGCATTAGACTATCTACATGCAGACGTCCCTATGGACAAATGCGATCCCATAACTATTAGGACAAGATTCATTTGGATGTGGCCTCAGCGCTCGGCTGACGCCCGAACTATTATAAAAGATTTGCGAGTCTTTATTGGCACATACGCATTCAGCACGCTACATTCTGACCAGGGTCCTGGATTTAGCTCTCGAGCTTACAAGGAGGCCATGGCCAATCTGGGCGTTGCATTGCGGTATTCGAGTCCATTCCATCGTGAGGGAAATTCTGTAGTGGAAAGAAAAAAACGGGACATAAAGCAATCCATAACAGCTAGGGTATTACGTTCAGGTGACGGGTGGGTCAAACATCTAATAAGTGTCCAACGTAGTTTAAATAACCTGCAAGAAATTCTCTGGGTGAAATCACTCCATATGAAATCCTTTTTGGTACTAGAATGCTTGTCCAGGACCTCGATCATCACACTTCAGTGGTGGAACAAAAACCCTTTGATATCAAAGACTGTTTGGCTGTTTTGCAGAACTTAAAAGGAGAAAAGGAGAAGTCAAAGCAACGTAATACAGAAGCCAACGACCACTGAAGGAGAACCACCTGTCCCAGAAAGCCTGTCTGGATTCCAAAGATTGGGGATCTAGTCAGAGAAAAGATCGCAGATAAGTAGGAATTTGGGCCTTCATACAGAAAACCGGTACCTGTACTAGCAATCCACAGATCAAGAACAGTGTTACTGCCGCCCCTTGCTGCAAGAAAAGAGAAAAGGTTTTTATCCATCGACCTGGTCAAACCACAACATGTGGCCGATAATAAGTAGTAGGCCCAGTGGACTACAAAGATGTAGCAGAAGACCAAATCTTGCTACTATCCAAGAGGTTCAAACTGAGAGACTCATCACATTTGAAGAATCTGCAGTGAGAAAAGGACTAAGCAATAAAGCTATGGAACTTGCGCCTCTTGAAATCCAAATAACAGTTCGTAAAGACACTCCTGTCTACAATGATGTAGCATCCGACTACACTAATATGACAAAAGATCCGGTAGCTTCAGTGATTTCAAAAAATCCTGATGCAATTCCAACAATTGACAGAACTGCCTCTGGCTATTTCATTAACTTTGATACGTTTTCCGGGGATCCCAGTGAGCCTGAAAAGACGCCAGCGAAAGGAGCTTTTCAAAAACAAGTAACATACGTTTTTTCAAGTTGTCGTAAAAGTTATCTAATTTCACCATGGGTTGAACTTTTGATTGTGCTAGGTGTACTTTTCCTCCTACTTTGGCTAATCATGGTATTAACTTTAGGAATGCTGATAAATGGAAGATATAGTAAAATGTACACAGCAAGTAAGAACATAAACTTGATCCTCAAGCCACACAAATCATCTAATTGTGAACAAAGAGACTTGACATCAGTAAACATCTCAGCCATCCCTATACCTGGTGGTATAGCATGGGACAGAACTGATTATGACATTTATGGTCCAGCAGAGCTGTTGAAGATTCCACATCAATTTAAGGTTTCCTTGAGTGACTTTGTTTCACCCAGCACGTTTTCCGATGATTGGGACTTTGAGACTGTTAATAATATGATGTCAGACTTAGAGATGTCTGCTGAATTCACAAAACATGAATACTTAGAAGGTTCATCAGATTATGCACAAATGTATTGTTATAATCATTATGGTCATCCTTATTTGCACAAATCTGCAAAACCTAGAAATGTGTATACTTTCAATCAATGAGAACATTGTCCAACGCCACCAAAAGGTAGCTCAAAAACATTCTATGAAAAATTTCCATACTTCTCTGGTTTTAATGTCACAAATGCGGAAGCGTTTTACTTTAAAAATGTTAATAAGCCAGGAATGAAAAGTATGTTAACAAATACAAAGCAAATTTATTCAGCAGCCTTTTATGCCCAGCTGTCCTCACTAGGTTTCGACTTTATGAGTGACAACATAGAAGCAAAAACTGTCTGGGGCTCAAAAGACTGACAGGTGCAGGGAATAGAAGCTTTATTTCGAGCCTGCATTATCCCTGAACCAATAATGTTTTTGAATGACACTGTGCAATAGACATCCTGTCTTGGCCTGGCCAAGATAAAAGATTTAAACAAACCGTCTATACCTACACTTACACCTGACGGCAAAAACACTTCAGAGGGAGGGGTCGACGTAAAAACTATTTTACTTAAAAACAGAACTGATCCTTGTTGGAAAAAATGGTTAATCTGGCCCACAGACACGAATAACTGTCAAGATAGATTCCTGAACAAGACACAAGGGTTTACAGTAACCAGGCCAGATCCAAGATATGTCCAGAGACAACATCCAGGGACCGTAACAACATACAGTGTAGGAAAACTGTGCCTTGAGTGGCTACAAAAATCTACACTTACAGAGGTTAAACAACACTTATCTTTACTTAAAGTTGGCGTTGATTTAAGGGACTTCTTACAAGGTCCTGCGAAACAACGACATCAATGTTTCATATACGCAGGTATATATGCCATTTATAATGAAGCTTGGAAGGCGACACAGGCAGAGACTGCAGAAAGAATACGAGAAATTGATCGTATTAATTTAGAGAAAGCACTCTCTGTAGTTGACAATGGGTTAACGACTCTGTCATCCAGAATTTATTCTTTGGACAGCATAGTATCCTCTGCCATAGACATAACGGAAAAGCACTTGCTCATGCTACAGCATGGACAGTCGCAATTACGTTCTATAATGCTTTTAGGCTGGACATTGCAAAATCTTCATTCTGGATATGTGCAATGGCGTCTATTCAACACCACGTCATTGTTTTCTGTATTTAACCTTACAGATAAACAAATCACTTTGGCACAATGTGGAGCAGACTATACAGTGCTGAGCATTGAAAAACTGGAAATATTACCATTAACTGTTTCAGAAAAGCCTGCAACAGAATGGATAATACACGGGATAATCACTCTGCCTGTCACAATTTTCAATTTTTAATACTGTTTGAAACATATACCAGTTGCTGTGTATGAAAGGTTGGGTAAGGAATACATAAAGTCAACCTGGGAATTACCATACACACACAAATGTTGGAGTGGGGGAAAAGAGGTATTTCTTAGTGGTACACAATGCAAAAGCGCACTAAGCGGTACACTTTTATGCCAGGGTATTCATTTACATGGAGCCTGTGAAGGTTCTTCAAACAACTTATCCTGCCACCTGCAAGGTTCTCCAGCAGCAGTGATAGATCCAATTTTTAGGCAGCTTTCTAACGGAAGCTATATAATGTTGAATGATCACAGCTGTTGGGGAATGATGCCAGCAATAGCCTATCTTGAAACTGTGTCAGCCAGGGTCACTGGTGGTATGCAAGTATTGTTTCCTAAAGCTAAGACAGACGGGGCATCGCCGTTATGGCCTTCACTGAACATCTCTTCTATTCAAATTGATACTTTAAGCAGAATGAAAGCCATTCTTTTACAAAAAAACTGTGCCACTGACCTCGTCTAAAGAGACGTATGAACTACAAGTTGCAAAGTCCTCTGCAGAGATACATTCCCTTTTATCCGCAAAATGCCCAATACATTTCGTAGAAATGTTAGGTCGTATCTTAAACATGTCTGATACCAGTGGTATTGTACATGTATTTAAGACAGTTTTTTCGGGACTGTTAGTACCTTTTGAAGCAGTCCTCAGCATTTTTCCAAACTTCGTGCACTCTGTGTTCGGCGGCCTGCCTCTCATTTTGGGACTCGTAGCAGAAATACTATTCTTGTTCCTTCTGCTCCGATATGGCAAGTCCAGTCAGCAACGATACCCAGATTACCATCGAGAACATTCTCCTGGCAATGAAGTGTCGTGAGCACATGATACAGATCCTCGGCCTGGCTTGTCTACGAAACCTAAATACCACGTGGTTCCTATCATTCAGACCAATCTGGCAAGATTGCATCTTACCTGTTCTACGATGCCTGCTATGTGGAGAAGAATGCGTGTTGGACGTCTGTCTAACACTTCCATCAGCACTGCCGATGGATGTTGATACCTTGCTTGGTTCGGTAATGGCCCATGCATTGTGTTGTCCCCAGCGGCTACCAAACCTGATGACGGCATTCATTGAGATCTCACAGACGCAATCTGCTGACGGTGAGATACCTGAATCGACATGCACTTAGGTACCATCTCCATATCCTGCGAACATTGCTAATGTGGCTAACGCTGATGGCGATGCTTCTCATTTTTGTGCCATCGGTTTACTTAATGTAGTGGTCCAACTTTCACCTACTATGGTAGACTATTTCTTTACCAGCCTAGAAGATTTAATGTTTTCTCCAAACAACGAGAATGACTTTTAAAGTTAGCACACAGCGTTCTATGGAACTCTGTATTCGACCTTCACTTTTCAAAACAGAACTACCAACTTTAAGAACTCTATTTTTTTTTGCGACTTGACTTTTTCCAAAATTGTACCGCTTTTGGCCGCCATAAGTGTGGCAGGGTATGCTCAGACGTGAGTCCCTTGCTCACTTTGCCACTGGATTCAAGCAAGCCGGGCTGAAGACGGCTGGAATGCCAGAAACCGGTCCTCGGAAGCTTGTTTCCGGTCCAGGGAAGGCATGGCTTGGCAGTTCGGGCTGGACTGTTCCCATGAGGCACAGGGTCAGACTGATTTGCATATAGCCATGTTTGAACTGGGGTGGCAGAGTGGGCTAAAGAACGGTGATGGATTAAACCCAGATATTTTTACTGGGTGTGAGTCTTTGATTGGCTCAGATGCTCCATCCATTACCACCCCCTTTTGTACCGCTTTTGGCCGCCATAAGTGTGGCAGGGTTTGCTAAGACGTGAGTCCCTTGCTCACTTTGCCACTGGATTCAAGCAAGCCGGGCTGAAGACGGCTGGAATGCCAGAAACCGGTCCTCGGAAGCTTGTTTCCGGTCCAGGGAAGGCATGGCTTGGCAGTTCGGGCTGGACTGTTCCCATGAGGCACAGGGTCAGACTGATTTGCATATAGCCATGTTTGAACTGGGGTGGCAGAGTGGGCTAAAGAACGGTGATGGATTAAACCCAGATATTTTTACTGGGTGTGAGTCTTTGATTGGCTCAGATGCTCCATCCATTACCACCCCCTTTTGTACCGCTTTTGGCCGCCATAAGTGTGGCAGGGTTTGCTAAGACGTGAGTCCCTTGCTCACTTTGCCACTGGATTCAAGCAAGCCGGGCTGAAGACGGCTGGAATGCCAGAAACCGGTCCTCGGAAGCTTGTTTCCGGTCCAGGGAAGGCATGGCTTGGTAGTTCGGGCTGGACTGTTCCCATGAGGCACAGGGTCAGACTGATTTGCATATAGCCATGTCTGAACTGGGGTGGCAGAGTGGGCTAAAGAATGGTGATGGATTAAACCCAGATCTTTTGACTCGGTGTGAGTGTTTGATTGGCTCAGATGCTCCGTCCATTACCACCCCCTTTTGTACCGCTTTTGGCCGCCATAAGTGTGGCAGGGTATGCTCAGATGTGAGTCCCTTGCTCACTTTGCCACTGGATTCAAGCAAGCCGGGCTGGAGATGGCTGAAATGCCAGAAACCGGTCCTCGGAAGCTTGTTTTCGGTCCAGGGAAGGTATGGCTTGGCAGTTCGGGCTGGACTGTTCCCATGAGGCACAGGGTCAGACTGATTTGCATATAGCCATGTCTGAACTGGGGTGGCAGAGTGGGCTAAAGAACTGTGATGGATTAAACCCAGATCTTTTGACTGGGTGTGAGTCTTTTATTAGCTCAGATGCTCCGTCCATTACCACCCCCTTTTGTACCGCTTTTGGCCACCATAAGTGTGGCAGGGTATGCTCAGACGCGAGTCCCTTGCTCACTTTGCCACTGGATTCAAGCAAGCCGGGCTGAAGACGGCTGGAATGCCAGAAACCGGTCCTCTGAAGCTTGTTTCCGGTCCAGGGAAGGCATGGCTTGGCAGTTCGGGCTGGACTGTTCCCATGAGGCACAGGGTCAGACTGATTTGTATATAGCCATGCCTGTACTGGGTGGCAGAGTGGGCTAAAGAACGGTGATGGATTAAACCCAGATCTTTTGACTGGGTGTGAGTGTCTGATTGGCTCAGATGCTCCGTCCATTACCACCCCCTTTTGTACCGCTTTTGGCCGCCATAAGTGTGGCAGGGTATGCTCAGACGTGAGTCCCTTGCTCACTTTGCCACTGGATTCAAGCAAGCTGGGCTGAAGACGGCTGGAATGCCAGAAACCGGTCCTCGGAAGCTTGTTTCCGGTCCAGGTAAGTTATGGCTTGGCAGTTCGGGCTGGACTGTTCCAATGAGGCACAGGGTCAGACTGATTTGCATATAGCCATGTCTGGACTGGGGTGGCAGAGTGGGCTAAAGAACGGTGATGGATTAAACCCAGATCTTTTGACTGGGTGTGAGTGTTTGATTGGCTCAGATGCTCCGTCCATTACCACCACCTTTTGTACCGCTTAAATAGATATAATTCACATTGCCCTCATATAGACATAGAAATCATACCCATATTTAGACATAACCCATCCAGTCTAAATACAGGCATGGCTACTTCCACTAGTTCCAAAAAGCCACAATGATTTCTTGGAAAACTCGGCTTCAGCAGTCCGGGACATCCCCTTACTTGAATATTGATTTGTCCTAGAAATCATGGCGGTTTCAAAGAACTACTATTCCCTTGGGGTTCTTTGATGACGTTATTATGTCCGACTTTACTTCAAACGAGGCACCTTCAAGGTATAAATATGCCTACCCTTGCCCTAGCAAACACACAGTGGTTCATGACCAGTTCGTCTATCTACTTGCCCGACGCAGCTCGCTACAGCAAGTGCCAAAGGAAGCCGACCCTCCAGCTGACGCACTGATCGAGAAGCTGTCCTTTCTCTGACTGAGAATCCAGCTCCAGTGTTTCCAAGCTCTTCTCGCGGGGTGTTGGGAAATCGAGTCCGAGACAGAGATACCAGACCTCCTTCATTCTAAAACCAAGGCACGGACCTGATTAGACCCTAAGAGAAATCTTGCTTAGATTCTTGGCAAAGAAAAACTAAACCTATGCTACAACTCACCTACTTCTTCCCTCGTTCTATACTTAGGTTAGGTACATTGGGGTAGGCGTATTTTAGAAGCACCAGTTGAGTACTTTTTAGCTTTGTTATTTAAGTATGTATTTATCTATGGTCTAGAAACCATACAAAGCTTTTACAGTATTATTTAATAATACTCTTCTTACTGTACGCATTATACTTTGCAACCAGTATTACGATTGTAGCAGTTCATTTCACGTGTCTGAGAAAGAAGACTGTTCAATAAAATTTTTATTGAAAATGACCGTCTCTCTATTTTTCTACAACTCTGATGAAATGAAGCATGCACGAATGACTGAGTAAAATATCTATCTATTGTTTCCACGACTCTGAAGATCAGTTTTATTCTTGGGGAAACAAAGTTGTCATGTTTATGCGGTTGTCAGAAACGAATCCCTTCTTGTTTATTCGAGAAAGTTTCTATTGACCTCTGAGCTAGCTGGCACTCACAATTAAGTCTAATATATTCGATAGAGACCTAGTAGACATAAGTCCTACGTCAAACCTATAGGATATGTTATTCCAATGCGCTGAGCCTATTGGGAATATAGGAACTACACTACAGAGGTGGCACTAGCTTGTTTCTGTAGCAGATCCTGAATTTTGGAGTCCATGTTGGGCAAAATGGAGTTGGCTAGGAACTCTCTCATGAGAGGGGGCCTGAAGAAACTCTAGCCTGAAACATTGCACAGTGTCTAACACCCAAGCTTTGCTTGTTAGCATCGCACAATTATGAATAAAGTACTATATTCTGCTCCCACCTGTACTTTGGAAGAGGGAATTAATGTTTACCTGTAAACTGTGCGTTGGAAACAAGCTGCCATGTGCCTCGATAGCCACCTCTATTGACTTTGTGCTCTGGTGGAGAAAAAACATCAGCCTCTGGAGCTGTCTTGACAGCCTCGTACTCTACAGAATCTCTTGTAACCTCTCTGAGGGCCTTGGAAGTAGTTACGGCCCAGCAAGGGTCCTAGACATTATCGGGACCTACCAAAAAGTTTAGGCTGGAATACTTTCCAGAGGGACACCTGCACCTTGTACAGCACTATAATGGGGTTAACAGATTTACTTATGTTCTTCGCACATTTGTCTCCAAATAACTTGCTCTCTGCAATATGGCCAGCTTCCAAAGAGGCCAAATCCACCAATTTTGTCTTCATTCTCATAAAGGCTGATTTATGGCATTTTGTGACTATCGCACATTTTGTTTTCTCGAGGAGGCAAACTGCTCTTTGGGACCGGCCGCTGAGAACCTCCAGATCAATTTCAGAACCTGTTTCTTTCACCTGGAGAGCCATTTCCAGGATTTGTGCCAGGGGCCCACAAACTTCCAAAGATTTGTCTTGGCAAGCCTACCAGGCTCAGTCAATGGCCTTCTTGGGGTCTTTAGCATACTCTTTCACGAAAGTCAACATACTGGGGTCGCTGTGCGGGGTGTCAGTCGTTCTCCCCGGTAGATCTGGACTGGGACATCAGCCCGTAATCTTTCTTACCTCCTTGTCAAAGCTCATACACCAGCAAGCTTGCATATATTTTACCATCGCTGGAGCCGATGTCCAATTGAAGATCTCGGAGGAACAATTTCTTGTGTCGAAGGCCGGTGGGTTTGTAGGAGGGAGAAAACTTGCATCAGTAGTAGGTGGACCTCAACCTCTTTTACATGTGTGCCCTTTAGGCATAGTCCCAACCAGAACGAGATATGTACAAAGAATCAGTTTGTATCTGAATATGTCGGAGGGGCTATTTGCCTCTGTGGTTTAGCTGGATCAGGCACACTATAACTATGGTCTCCCAGCCAATCCTGAGAGAGCTTTGCTAGGGTCTCATCATGAGGCTACTCTTGCTGCTTGGATTTGTCTTTTTGCTGTTGTGTGTCATCAAGTGGTAAGGCTACCGAAGTCGAGGGCTGATTTTTCTCCTGTCTCTTGGTATACCTCTCAAGGTGTTCTGTATTAGGCTTTAATCCCAGAGCCTCATTAGCTGATTGTTGTACTGACTGGTCCAAGGCCTCGAACAGCTCACCCTCAAAATAAAATCCAGATTCTGCATATGGACTTTAGTAATCTGACTCATATGGCTCACAATCTGACTTTTTGAAATTAGAGCTTTTTGGCAAATATATAGCTATATAAGACAAGTCTCCCCCAGAGGGTTTGAGAAGGGGAGCATCCCAGATGCACTTTCCCCAATAGTGGATCAAGCCAGCGCCTCGGCACTCTTGTATAGGGATTATTGCAACCCTGATAGACTCTGCCAGCCAGGGTATTTTAGGGAGTAATTAAAGTTAATAAGAATGTCCTCAGTGCATCAAAATATAAAAACTGACAGGACTTGACTGTTTCAGCGTTTTCTCCTCTTAATAGAGCCCGGAAAGGGGCTCGAGGTCTCCACCACGTTCTTCTTGTGCAGGCTGCCAAGCACATTCAAAGACATGCTGGTGGCATGGCGATACACAGAGGATCTCTCTCCGGATGCCCAATTGGGCAACAGGCTTGGGCCTTGCTCCTAAAGGGTCGGTTGTCGCCTTCTCACACTCTGGTGGCTTCGATCAATGTAAATGGCGTGGACGAGTGAAAATATCCATGGCACCCTCCGTCGTGCCACCGCATGGGCCTGCCATCTGGAAGGAAATAAACAGTAGAACAAGCATTTTTAATACAATAGGTCTTGCATTTGCAAGAGTTTAAGCTATTGGCATTGTAAGTGAGAATATATTTTATTTATTTATTTTGATAATTAACACATTCATAAAAGGCATTGACATTAACAATGCCAATAGCAAGACCTATTTCATTTCAAAGAAGCAGCAGCCATTGTCCTGAGCTGCTTGGAAAGTGAAAGCGCACGTGGCAGGTGAAATGTTGCAGGAAAGCATGTCATGCTTGCAGTAGGAGAAACTCATTAAAGAAAATAGTGCTTACAAACTAAATAGGTCATACCGTGTAACAACAGAAATAAAAGACCCATGCCTCAAGGGAGGTTCCAAATTTAGACAAGGCGCTACTAAAGAGGGACTAACAAGCCTATTAACAAATCCAAAGCCAGCATTTACAAAGGGCAATGACACAAGCCACTGAAAAATATGGGCAGAGAGTGGGCGGAGCTTCAAGTCCATACTCTAATACAGCATGCCTAGCAGAGCAGCTCATGCACCTCCCAGGCTCGACCTAAAAATATGATTGGAGAAGGGGTTTCATGCTGAAGTTGGTCAGTGTCGGGAAGGAGATGGCTCGCACAGATAAATACAAGAAAAAAACAGAAGCACATCTAAAATGAAATGCATAAACTACACAAAATGACATCTATTACATGAACAATATATCTAAATTGAGTGACACTTATCGTGACTGCTGAGCATCAAAGAAAGAAGCAGAAAAAGGTTGTCACTCAGTTTTGATAGTTTGAAGCAGCACTGATTGTAGGACATAAGATGGTGATGTGTGGTCATATGTTCATGGAATTTGTAGTTGTTTTCAAGGTTTTTTATACATGATTGGCTGCTGTTTTATGCCAGTAAAGAAACAGAAGCATAATCTGAGCCTCCGGTCCTGACATCTAATCTGCATTTTGCTCAAATGCTGAACATGGTGGCGGGAGACAGAAAAGTGTCTAACCTTTAATCAGAATCACAGTTAACATGTGAGCTGGAGGCGGCTCTATCGTATTTGGTTTGCTTTAACAGCCAGTGGCAAAGCAGGTTATGTCTTGTGCATGTACAAATAGTCCCTTTCCATGGACCCCCAACTTCTGTCATGGACACTGGGGCTCAAGTCCATGCAATATTTCAGCTGAGGGCCTCGTATCATGTAACACAACCTGAGTTTCTCAATAATTTATCAAGATGTCCTGGGTTTTATTTGGAGGTATTTTTAAAGCGACATTCTTCAACTGAGAATAGGCACCTGTGAGAGCTCGGTCATGCTCTCACTAGTTTTGAGATACCATATCTGATAGAGACTACTCGCCGCAGATTCCTTAACATAGAATTTTCCCCAGGCATGAGACTGGATCCGGAAAACTTTTCTGCCACAGCATCCCTGCGCGCCGGGGGGACAGGACCACGTGACGTCGAACACGTACGTGATTTTCAGCGAGGATACATAAGTTCCACCACGGCGCGCCTACGTCAGTTTTTTCTCTTTTCCGCATGCAACGCAGATCCGGATTGTGTCTTGGCCTGTGTCCCTGGCCATTCTTTTTTATGCTTTGGCGGTGGTGGAACAGTGTGAGAATGCCTTCAGGCTTCAAGACGTGTACCTCTTGTGCACGTCCCATGTCAGCGACGGACCCTTACCCGATCTACATGTGGTGCCTGGGTGAGCACCACGACTCAACAGATTGCGACGCCTGTCAGCACCTTAAACCAAAATCACGGCGGGAGCATCGAATAAAAAAATTGCTGTCTGCGTGCTTGTCCAGGTCGGTGTCATCCCAGCATCTGTCTCCTACCTCGGAAGCAAGGAACCGCCGGTTTCAGCTGCGACATCGTCCTTCGCCACGGCCCCAGGGGCGTGGTTCACCAGCTGGTAGGTCCCTTAATTTGTCTCTGAGGCCCTGTCCTCCTTCAGCGGTGGGCACCGACACCCCTTGGGACATGCGACCCCGCCAGTCGCCACCCTACCCGCTGTTTCCTGGTGTTGGGGCAACTAGGGCCCAAATGACAGCCTACGCTTCGGCTCTGCAGGCTTCTTTGGCCCCTCTTCCGCCTCCTTAGACATCCGCGGATCCCTTCCCTCGTGTGGGGACTTCCGCGGAGTCGCAGGCGGCACCGGCCCCGGTGCCGAAGGTTTCGGCTTCAGGTCGTAGGAGAGTGGTGTAGTCTAGGTGTGGCCTTTCAGGGCTCCCCTCTTCGGCACCTGGCATCCCTGCCTCGCCGCAAATCCCTACGGGGCTCCCTGTGGCGTTGCAGGAGATCGCCGGGACTCCGGGCTTGCCCCCGAGTCCCTCTTGGTCCTCTACGCAGGATATTGCCTTGCCAGAGACCGAGCCTGTGCAGTTTTGGTGCCTGGAGCCTTCCTCCCCGGCTCCGGTGGAGTCGTTGGTGGAGGCTGGGACCTGGGGTGCTCTCGGTCCTCGACACAGGCAGCTGTCCCATCTGAGGCCGAGCCGGTGCCTTTTCGGCACCGCTCCTTCACCGTACTGGCATCGACCCCGCCCCATTCTTCTGGGGAGCACGTGGTGGCAGAGGTCGACCCGGCGCCGCACTTGCCCTCTCCAGCGCCGATCAACGCCGTTCAGGCACCTGTGGCGGACTCCACAGAGCCATGCCGGCGTCGGGTTCTTGATTAGTCTCCTGAGGCTCCTTCCTCTCCAGTGGTCTGTCATCTGTGGTGTCTTCCTTCCCGGAGACAGGGGCCGTATGGTTTCCTTTTCACCGGCATCTTCCATGGAGGGCTCCTCGGCCTAAATCTTCGAACCTTTCTTGCTCTTGCTCACCGCTGGCTTTTCCACTGGCCTCTCTGCCTTCCCCTGGGGCCCCTCAAGTCCCCCATTCTTTTGTGGAGCCCCCACTGTTCCGGGGCTGGCCGGTCCCTCCTACAGCCGGACTTGGGGACGGACGGCTCAGTCTGCAGCCGTCGCCCACGGAAGAATTGTTTTCTCCTCTGCGGTGCCCTAAAGAGGCCAGTGTTGCCTTTGTAAGGGCTATTTCCCCGGCTGCTGGTATTCTGTGGATGGGTGAACCTGTCACTCCTTTTCTAACAGACGACCTCTTGGAGGTTGTCCATCAGGGTTCTGGTGGACGGGAGTTGTTCCTTCCATTTGAAGCGTCACTCCATAATTCTCTTATGGGGGTTTAGGGGTGCCCTGCCACAGGTGATCCGGTGCCTCAGGCACTCCTGCTTCGCCACCGTCCTGCTCCACATGACCAAGTCTGTCTTTCCTTCCACCCTTCTACGCAAGGTGCTTTTCTGCGCAATGCATTTCCGTGCTTGCCTGTCCTCTGTCTCGGGAGGCCCGGTGGTTGGATTCATGGGGGCGTAATGTCTTCGCTTCTACCAGTGCTGCCTTGCGGGCGCTTAACACTTTGTGTGTGTTGACCAGGGCTACTTCCAACCTGTGGGACTATGTGGAGTCCCTTCTTTCTCATGTCTCTCATGAGAGTGACAGTGCTTATCCGCGGGCCATGTGTTGGATGGTAGGGAGTTGGCCGCGTTTATTCTTCGTGTGGCTTTGGATGATGCTGATGCTCTCGGCCGTGCTATGGCCGCTTCTGTGGCTCTCCGGCGCCATGCTTGGCTCTGTGATGCTGTTTTTCCCGAAAATATTAGGGAGCGTCTGGTTGACCTACCCTTTGACAGGGTCCTCCTGTTTAACACGCATGCGGACTCCACCATTCAGCGTCTTCTTGCGGGGCTCCTTCCCCCTCCTCCTCACTTGGTGGGAGGTGTTATCCCACTTGCTCTTGGTATTCGGTGTTTGGAGTGGTTGTTACACTTTCTGTGAGGTTTGCTGTGCCCTCGGGGTCCTTTGTTGGCCCCTCTCTTCAGTTGGCTGCTTGTTGCCCCTTTTTGACAAAGATCTACTTTTTGGCTGATTCTAAGCCTTCTGTGGTTTCTGCCGCAGGATTATAGTTTTGTTCTCTGATGCAGGATTTTCTTCCCTAAGAGGGGTTCCCATACTTTCTTGGGATGTGTCCTACCCTACGTGTGGTACTTGTAGCTATCGTATAGCTCTGACTTCCCCTGGGAGGGTGTGGACTCCCCCATGCGGGTTCCTCGCCTTTCCTGGTGTTGTTGTATTCCGCTGGTGCGGTCCCTCTTCACCTGGGCGTGGCTTAGCCAATTACGGTGTTGTGCTGCGGTGTTTTTGCCCTTATCCGCCATTTCATCTGGTCCTCTGCCTGGTGTTCCAGGGGGGATCGTTTCCTATGTTGACGGCTTAGTCCGTCCTACTTGTTTTTCCTGTTATTTTCTGGCTGATCGCATTTCTTAGTGGATCGGCTCTGTTCGGAGCGGTCTCCTTTTAGGGGTTGTTTGGGTTTTTTGCTGGCCATACCCTTGTTTTGAGCATACTCAACAAACAAAATAGCCAGACAGATTTGTTTTTTAGATTTTTGATCCCAACCCAGCCAATCAGTTCTGGAGGGTCATCTATTTTATTTTAGTATTTTAGTATTTTTAGAAAAACATTTAACCATTTGATTTGTATATGTCATCAAACAGACAGTCAGCGAACAGTGAAAAAATACATACAGACAAGTGAAATGTGCATAAATGTACAAGTGCTATACAAGTGCTCAAAATCTATAAATACTATCAGTTCATACAGGCAACACCAAAAACAATTGATCAAATACCTAACAATAAATTCACATTAGGAACCAGTCCTTTGTATTAGGTACAAAAAAGACAAGTGGACAAACAGTTCAGAAGCACTGCCTGCCTGTCTTACTAAACCATGGATAGGGAAGTGAATTGTAGGGTTGCAGAGCTAGGGATGACACTGTATAAATTTGAACGGCCCTAGTGGCACCCTTCTTCTTTTTCCCAGGCTTAGGGTCAACGCGTTTCGAACCACAATGTTAGTATGGTTCACCTCAGGACACGGACTGGATGGAGCCGAAACTGGGCATGACAGATGAATGTCACTCATATATCGCTGCAGTGAAGTGGATGGCCTCACGCGTACCGGGGTTCTTTTTATCAAGGTGCATCATTTATGCAATTAATTGGAGACGTATCCATGAATCCGTAGTTCGTACGCGGATTCCAGCAAGAGCCTGCTTTGTTTGGGTCGACCAGCGCCGTAGCTCGGGAATCTCCAATGCACATTCAAGTGCTTCTTAGTTCGTCGACAATATTCAACACAAACTTGCTATTTAGTGTAGGCAATCTGCTCTCTTCGCTCGCGGGCGGTAATAGAGCATGACATGGTCAGGGCGTGTAGTTTCATGGCCTTTATCAGTGGCTGGCTGCGTCCGCCTGCTCTTCTGTCCTGTTGCCGGGTGCCCTGGCGTGGGCCCTGGAGCTCCTGCTTCTTGTTCTGCGGGACCCTTGTGAGTTTATATCCTTCTTCTCCCTCCTGCCTTATTGCTGAGGCGCCGTTCTGCCTTGTCTGTTGACTTTCAGCTGTGATAGGCTTGGCTGCCCTCTTAACTGTTTTTTTCCCCAGTGGGGGGCTTTGCCTTCGTTCTACCTCTTCTCCTTGGAGTCTCTGGGTAGCTCTTATTCCTTGGTGCTCCTCTGCGTTGCCTGTACCTCTGGGACTTCTGGTGGAGATCCTTGGTACCTTGACTGGGCTTGGGGTGCTCTGGTCTCCTATCGCCTTGTCCTTGTTTCCTCCTGCTGGGTGAGGGTGGGCCGCCTCTTTTGTAATCGTCACGCATCCCCTCTGGGGCCGGTGGTCTTCTAGATGACGAGGTTCTATTTTGCCTGGGGGGGACAGGGCTTTTCTCCCTGTCTGTTTGACTCATCCCCTGTTGAGGGTCTTCTCGCAGACCCACCTTCCCCTTGGGTATGGCTAGGGTATCTATTCTACATTAAGGAATCTGTGGCTAGTAGTCTCTATCAGATGTACGAGGTACTTACCTTCGGGAACGATGTATCTGGTAGAGACGATTCTAGCCACAGATTCCTTCACAACCTGCCCTTTCTCCCCGTTCTGAGAGGACTCTTCTTTGGTCTTCAGCACTTTTCTACCTCCGGGTGGTTGTCCTTTGCGAGTGCCTTTTCTACTCCCTCCCTAGGGGGATGCTCGTCTTGTGGTTTGCTCCATTCCTTCCTTTCTGTTGATTGGTTGATGGCGTCATGGGTGCTTCTGCGCCTCTAGACCCTAGTTTCCAGTAGGAGGTTGATTGTGCCCTTCTTCCTTTCGTGGCTTGCACTTCTGACTTTTTTGTAGTCCTTGGGGTTGAGGTCCCTTTGCGGAGTCTCGACCCTTAGTTCTTTTAGAAGCTGTCTCTCCATGCTGGTGTTTCCTGGGGATGAATTGTCATTCCTCTTCCGTTCTGGCTTTGGTACTCTTCTCTGTTCTGGGTAAAGGAGTTGCAGACTTCTTTGTCTGCTGTGCAATTTTTCACATGTTTCAGCCCCCTGAGGGGTGATTGCTGTTGTGTTGTTTGCAGGCTTGCTTACAGTAGCTGTGCTCTGTCCTTTCATTCCATGTCTCTTGGTGTCATAGTGCCTGGCACTGCTCTGGGTGGTGCTGTTCCATACCATTCGTTTCTTCCCTTTCTGTTTAGCTGTTTTTTCGCACACTGTTCCAGCATTCCCACAGTTTTTGTTTGTGATGGCTCCGCATTGTGGCGTGGAAAAGTTATCAGAAGAAAACTGACGTATGTGCGCCGGGGTGGGACTTATGTATCCTCGCTGACGTTACGTACGCGGACGACATCAGGGCGGAGTCACGTGGTCCGTCCCCCCGGCGCTCAGGGATGCTGTGGCAAAAAAGTTTTCCGGATCCAGTCTCATGCCTGGGGATAATTCTACTTTAAGGAATCTGCGGCTAGAATCGTCTCTTCCAGATACATCGTTACCGAAGGTAAGTAACTCGTACTACATGACAGAAATTTCATGACTCTCACATCACATATGGCTCACTGACCGCCTGCTCACAGTCCACTGATCCTCTGGGCACCCTTTTTTTCTTTAGTGAATGCAGGCCCATTTTTGTTTTTTTAATGCATTTGTTTTTTATCACATTCCACCACAGCAGAATGTCTTTCCTTTATTTTCTCAATTCCGAGGGCTTCAGGTGCAGGTGCTGCTATGCAAAGGAAGGGTGAGGTTTGTGGGTGGTGCTTCCCTTTTATTAAATTGGGCTGTTTTCTTGAAGTATGAATATTTGCATATTAGCACTGGAATACTAGCATCAACACACAAAACCTGAGTTTTTTAAAAAGCTTTTTACAACGTTGCCAAGTGACACCTTGAGTCAGTCCTACCTGGCATCACCATAAAGCATTCTGGGGCTTTTCATTTTTTTTAACATTGTTAGTTGTGGCTGAAAATCCAGCGGTACCAAATGTTGCTGCTATACAATAAGGTCAGGACTGCCTGAAGGAGCCATGCATGACAAATGTCACTTGGACAATTGTTTTAAAATTTTACAAAGTGGCTTAGTTCATTCCAATTGTGATACTGATGTGTGTGAGGGTGTGTGTGTCAATCTGAGCTTGTGACCGTGCCTGTGAGATTATGTGTGAGTAATATGTGTACGCTAGTGAGTGTGTTTGTGCATGTTAAGATTGCAAGTGTCCTGCAGGCATACTGAAAGTAATTCTTGGTTTACAGGGGAGGGCACACATTGCGTATCGGTGGGGGTGCTACCCATTACAAAATACAGGCCCTTGCATGCGGGGCAATTATGGCAAAATACTTGTGCTGACATACTGGATGTAATTATTAGTTTAAGAGAGAGCTCTGTACTACCAGGATACCCATGACAAATTTGCTGACCATTACATATCAGAAGTAATTTTTGGCATATGAGAGCAGCGATCGCAAAATTCTATCTCTGACACATTTTCATTCTTGGCAAGAGGAGAGCAAATGCTTGTCCTGATACTAGAGGTAATTTTTAGGTCGAGCCTCCGAGACCTGTTGTATACCATTGGTGGGCTTACATTTCGCCCATTGCCTTTTAATTTGTTACCTGGCTTGCCCTTCCAAAATGCTTGCTTGCTACTAGTAAATCCTTCCTCATTGTCCCTCCTTTTTGTCTTTCATTTCTTCCCACGGCGCAGAGACAAAGTACTGTATCTTTATGCTTTGGTTGTATACCTGTTCTTTTAGGGGACTATATTTTGTCTTGGTTTCCTGCTTGTGTTACTGTTTGCCTGTGTTCAGCTTTGGCGCCCGTAGATGCTTGCATTTTAATGCTGGATTTGCCCCTTCCACCTCATCCCAGCGCGTGAGGCGAAACACCAGAGAAGAATGAGCTTCTGATTTGTGTTAAGCTTCTCCAACCTGTGAATTTTAACTGCTATTTCTTTCAGTGACTGCTGAAGCCTCGCCCACGGTCTGAGTCACAATAGACATTGCCCTTTCACTTTCCTATATGTTATGTTTTTTAAAGAGTAGCAACCAAGCCGGGTTTGTGTACTCCTGGCAACATCCGGTCTCCTTCCTATCACCAAAATAAATGACAGTGTAACTGTGCTGTTCATCCTTACAGGACTTTTTATTAGCAATGCATTTAAAAAAAATATATATATATATATATATCCAGCTAAATTGACTGTAGACAGGGTCCCCGTCCCTCACTCCTTCTGCCACTTTACCTTAGCTGCATGCATTTTAATGCCGCATTTGTCCACCTCCCTACCTCCTTCGCCCCTGGCACTCCCCCTTGTGCCTGGATCTCCCGTCCCCCATCTCTCACCCCTCTCGCCATTTTACTTGTTCAAATTGTGGTTATCTTGGACTACTACCCCCAGGCTGCATCACGTTGATAAATAGAAAGCCCACACTGGAACTCTGTGTTGCTGATGACGTGTGGTATTGGCATTTGGTGAGTGCTTGCCAACCCATTGCAAGGCTCACTGTGGTTTCAGGGCGGTTGACTCAGTAGTTCCTCAGTTTGTAGTGCTTGTACATTTCTTTATCTTGAGTTGCTAACGGAAACAACATTTTAAACCTTCTCAGCAAAAAATACAACTTTCACAATGAACACTAATGCAGAGAACTTTATAGAACAAGGCACTAGCGAGATGGATGGTCCCAATTGAGACAGACGGACCACACTTACACTGGATGCCGTGTCTGATTTTTGTGGAGCTGTTTTTCTGCCTTATTCAGTAGACACAAAGTTCTAACTTTTAAGTGCTACTTGGGATCCCAGGGCTAGGGCAACCGGCCTGTAGTTCTTTTTCTGCTCGGGGATTGGGTTGCAGGGCATGAGGCAAAACACTGAAGAAGAATGAGCTTCTGTCTCTGTGAGTTGTATCTGCTATTTCTTTCAGTGACTAGAGAAGCCTCGCCCACGGTCTGAGTCACAGTACACATCGCCCTTTCATTTACCTATATGTTATGTTTTTTAAAGTGAAGACACCATGCAGGGTTTGCGTACTCCTTGCATCATCCAGTCTCCTTCCCATGATCCAAATAAAAGGTGGTGTAACTGTGCTGTTCACCATTACAGTAGGTTTTATCAGCAATACATTTTTTATATATCTAGCTAAATTGACTATACAGGGTCATTGTATATTAGCTTTAGATGATGTAGAACTGATTTTCCGCACTAGCACTTTTCTTAGAATTGAGATAAGAACAAGCATGTCTATGTTGGACCCCTGATCACTTGTGATATAATTGGGAAATGTTTTAATAGTTTTTATGTAAAAATGGTCTTCTATTATATTTCTAAATATGATTGATGGCTTTGCACTTTGCACATTAGACAGATGGATTTTTTATACTTGTATGGATTGTTTGTGGTGAATTATGGATTTGTGCTTTTATGGGTACTATGGTATCCGAATAAAGTTAAACTGACTGACTGACTGACTGACTGTACAGGGCCATTGGAATTATGCAGTTTTGTGCTGTACCATTTCCGGATAATGATGTATTTGTCACATAATCCATCATGCATTGCATCTGCAGATTTGAACAAAAACTCATTTTTTCTAGCGTAAATAGATCATAAGTTACTGAAAACGCAGTGACACATGTTGCTGCGCAGTAATAGGTACTTCACAAAGGTTTGCTGATCACTGGTCAGTTGTTTATTGTTGCGTTTGGGCGTTACACTGGTACTAATGAGGTGAAACCTTTGCCCAGACAGTGTTGACACGAGTAAAAATAACAAACTGGTGAAGTAAAACTATCAGAAAATGTGCTGCATTACTCCACATGATTTGCCTTTGCTGGCCATATAATCTAGTCAATTTGCTGCATAATTTAGTCCCACGCTGCGCCGGATAACTCCAGTAGCCATGACAGTAGGCTCTAACAGGGTCGGCTTTAGGGCAGTGCGACCGGTGCGGCTGCACTGGGCACTGGCCTCTGGCCTGTCGAAGGGCACTAACCTTAGGTGGGCAGCTGAGTTTAGCAATAATTTATGATTGGCGAGATGAGTGGCACTTTTACCCGGTGAAAGCGAGTGAATCGGAGGAGGGGGTAGTGGGGATGCCACAAATGATTGTCCCACTGGGAGCCATCAGCGCTAAAGCCGGCCCGGGCTCTAATATTTAGTAGCCATGTGAAGAGTACTGCTTGTGCCTATTGCCTTACAAGTTGACCAAGCTAGAATGTGGCGATTTGAACTGAAAACTGGCTTTGGTCTCTGAAGCTGAGTCACCAGACACGACATACCCACAAAGTGTGACTTCAGCACAGTGTCGTGCGTGGGATCTGTGCGCAGTTGGAAGTTTTTTTTGTATACCAAAACATGCAAAAATGAAATTCATTAAATTACTACGTAAGCAAGAAAGTGGGAGAACAAGTCATTATGAGTAGTCGTAGTGTAATGATGTTACTTGTTCCCCCCAGGGAGCACAGGACACATGCAGCTTGGGAACAGGTTAATTTATTGTGGTCTCGGGAGAGCGCCGGGAAACACGTCCGAGCCGTGTTCCAGCGCGCACTCAATCTTCTAAAATGGCGGACGCGTAATTAGGTCATCACGCCACCGCACAACAACTGAAGCGCTACACTACACCTAGCAGTAGCACTTTTGCCTGAACTGTTGCCTGGAGTTCGAGAAAGTTGTCAAGGGCTGGAAAATGCTGCTGCTGTGCGCGGTTATACTTGCAGAGATACGCTTTCTATTGCACCACAAACCCAACATCACGGGGAGTAGAAAGGAAGAGAGTGACATCTTTGATAATATATACCCCGTTCTAATTGATAATGCAGTATATGCGAGTCACAGGACTGCCCTGATGCATGTGTGATCTGCAGGAGGCTACAACCATTCGTTTTGGGAGCCATATTTTCAAACCTTCCCAGCTCTCATCGTTGTTTTTAAATCCTCCCACACTACTATATGCTGCTTTCATTCTGTTCATCCTCCCAACATTGCTTTCAGTTCTTTCCCACCCTACCGTAGTTTCTTTCAAGTCACCATCACCCTCCCTATCTTGCTTTTAATTTCCAAATGCCTCCCAAGAAGAAGCAGCGCACGGCAGAGGCAAGCATGTATTCCTGAATCAGACTGCATGATCTAGTGTGTAGTAATTGTATAACTTTGGAATCCCTAGCGGCAGAGCACCCGAGATAATGTGCTGAATGAATAAATACTTATAAAGTCTCAAAGGTGAGATGTATTGTCTGTGCCAATGCTTGTTGACGTATGGGGGTTCTTTGGCAACATGGCACCTGGCATACTGAGGGTAATCCCTGATGTATGAGGTGAACCCATGGCAACGTTTGAAAACAAGCATTGACAAGACCTGCTGATCTTGCCTATTGTACCTAATTGGCTTGCCAATGCCTTTTGGTAATGTCTACAGCATCAGCAAGATGCTATGCAGCATGGCCAAAAGAAGTCAGAAGAAAGGGCGCCGGCCCGACGAGGAGCAACCGCCCTATGATGAAGCATGATATCCCTGGGGATGTGTGAGGGCAACATGAAACAGTCTTGTTGACTGACACTCTACGAATGTATCTAATCTTGATACAAACTCCTCTAGTTCTCCTTTCCTAACTAGGAACAGTGACCCCAGGGTTTTGCTTTAAAACAAAAAAGGTGTCATGAATTGACAGCAGCAACTGCATCAATCTATAGGCACATGCATGTTCACCCTTACAAAATTAGACAGGTGTCATGTTTTTTTATTTACTGATCTGAGATGGAAAGTTACTAAAAAAAGGAAATAAAAGTAGGATGAACGTACTTTCTAAGGCAATTTGCCACCTGGTCTGCCCCTAAAAAATAAATAAAATATATAGTTTTATAAAAAACAAAGACCACAGGGATTGGGGTAGGCAGTAAAGGAGGAGTGGGCCTACAGCAAGCAAAAAGGAGTGGGTGAGGCAGTGGAAGAGCAGCACACGAGGGAGAGCAACACAGGTGGGGAGAAGCACACAAGCCAGACAGCCACATAGGAGTCTGCATTATGCCCCTTGATGGGAATACTTAAGATCAACTATAAAAGCAGTACCCTAAAGTAATCAGTGGAAAGTACAAGTCCTCTAAGCCAAACAATGTTAAGAGGCTATGCTCCAAGGGAGGGACAAACACAAGATAGAATATTATGGATGAAGAAAGCCATCAAATAAGAAGCAAGCAAATGAGTGATGATAAAGCCAACCAACGGTAATCATGGGTGGGTTGTAAGCCCACTGTCAGTTCCCAGTAAGCCTACAATAGGGTTTTGTCCCAACTAGGCAGCGTGGGCTGTCTGGTAGATGAGACCTAAAAATGTGATTAGCTTCTGGAGAGATTCCGGCTTTATTTGGATGCCAGGAAAGTACTGGAATATTTCTCAAGGCCCTTGCAGGGCATAAGGCTTTTTTTGTTGTAAATTCGTGTGAACATTTTCGGGTCACCCATTTTATTCACCCTCCTCCCCATTTACTCCCCCCCACCCCCGCCAGCCTTCACAGACCAGACAAAGTGTTACTCCTAACTACTTTCAAAGATCACCCGCCACTGTGGTGAGCAGTACTAGCAGGAACCCGAGAAAGAGCAGTGTATATACAATGAAGACAGTGTGTGCGCATGCCAGGAGCAGCAATTTGGCTATGAAATGACAAACATTGACCCGTCTTATAAATAAATAAAATTGCTCACATTTATCAAGTGGAAATCCCTTTATCCATACAGACAGCCTCAATTCTGCTCCAATGTGGGGAAGAGCATAACACCCCATCATGACAAAGCCAAAGGCGACCTTCAGTCTCACAAGCCTGCTACCTCTCCAATCTCTCACTGACTTTAACTTTTCCTTTACCCCGGTACAGAGTTCCAATGCCTTTTGGCTAGTTCACACCATAAAAATACCACATACATACATATTGCCATAATCTTTCCCTACCTGCACTTCTCATCAATTTATAGTCAAAACTAGCAGCCCGTCCCTACCTTGTCCGGGAGCATTCAGGCTTCCCCTACCCCCACCTGCCCTGACATTGGCAAGCAGCCCATGCCCCCGCCCGCCCCGTCCCCCGCCTGCCCCGACATTACCTTTCCTCAGCCGATCTGTTTTCCCGCCTGGCCCGACCCCCGCCTGGCCTGAGTCAATGGAGGTCGGACAGTACTACCTGCGAAATGTTCCACCCGTCACCTTGTTAGTCCCTGTCCCCCGCCTGCCCCGACTCCCGCCTGCCCCGACATTGCCTTTCCTCAGCCGATCTGTGTTGTTGTAACTCCCCGTCCCCCGCCTGGCCCGACACCCGCCTGCCCCGACATTGTCCCCGGAGCCTTACCTCAGCCGCCGCTCCTTAGTTCATCACTCCTCGCCGCTCTGCTCCTCACCGCCTGTGTTGTTGTAACTCCCCGTCCCCTGCCTGTCCCGACACCCGCCTGCCCCGACATTGTCCCCGGAGCCTTACCTCAACCGCCGCTCCTCAGTTCACTGCTCCTCGCCACTCTGCTCCTCACCGCCTGTCCTCCGCTGGTCCTCCCCTGCGCCATGTCCGCCTCTCCGCTGCTCGCACCGCCGCTGGCCTGTCCGCTGCTCCTCAGGTCACCGCTCCTCCCCCGCGCCATGTCCGCCGCTTCTCGGACGCCGCTCCTCCCAGTGCTCCTGACGTGAGCACGCACGTCGCGGCCGGCGCTACTTTGGAGGGACTACTTTTTTTTTAATATAAATTTTGTAAATAACATTTATTTTTTTAATTTATATAGCCTATGTCCTTCTGCTTGCCCTGACGTTTTCAAACATGTATTGGGTGTTTGGATTGGTGGTGTACTTTTCGAGTTTACCTGGCTCAAAGGACACAGTTCTCTCTTTATAATAGTAGTATAGATTAGGTCGTGTGACTCAAGCCCCACCAATAATATTGTGGACTTGACTCCTATGGGTGTTTCTCGACTCTCCCCTCACATAAAGTGCACAGAGAGGGAGCCCGGTGGCCCTATGTTGGATAAGCCACTAATTGAATGCCAGTGCCTAGCGAGGGAATGTACTGAAGAACACTGACTAGATCTGAGACTTGCCCCAAAAGAAATTGGATACATATGCTTTGGAACGGGTCAGGGAAGGGACAGGGACATCATCATGGTTGACATGCATTTATTTCAGCTAAGAGGGAGCAGACACCGACACATTCATTTACACTTAGGAAAAATACGAATTTGTAGTTTTAAATAAAAGGGAGAAGTGTGGTTATGCTCTGCACGTTTACTCCTATGTTGACCTTGTCTGCACTGTTGATTAAATTGGATCTTAAGTTATTCTTAAAAATGCTGTCTTTTTGCGTGGATATTGCAGAGGATGTGCGGTGACAAGACGATTCTTCAACCCGCTCTTTATCAGACATTTCTGCTTCCCACGTATTTGCAGCTTCTACAATCTGTTGTCTTTCCTCATAGGTGCGTGTTTATAGTGCCGATATAGGCAAACCTCCCTATGTATGATGATCCACTGCAATAAATAATCACCAAAAATCAGGTTTGATGGAAAACAGTTTGCTGCAGGTTTATTTCATACAAGAGTATGCCAACGTGGTGGGTTAACTTACGGGCGATCCAAGGGCAGGCAGCGGCGGCTCACCAAAGCTGCCCTGCCTGCCCGATGAGCCAAACTGCACCTTGGACAACCCGACCAGGAGGGACAAAGAGGAATGCCAGTGGGTGGGAGCATGTATAAAAACTTTGTCCCGGCCCTCTGTGCGCCGGAAGTGATGTGGCCGCGGTGCTGGTCTTTGGGGATTCCCCAGGGGTCTCCATGACTAGAGCGTGGATATGTGGCGTAATGCAGCACTAAGGTGGCCCCCCTTTTATATGGGCACACTGTATGCGCGGTGGACAGCCTCATGTAATGCTTGCTCTAAGATGGCGGATCCGAAAGGAAAGAGGGTGCCGCTCGGTCCTCCCGCACGTATGGCGGGGCGCCAGCCTTCCCTTCCTCCAGCACCCTCGGTTGTGGGACGTGCCCTTTCGCTGCGTCCTGATGACGCGGCGGGCGCGCCTCACCACCGATCGGTGGCGCCTCCGTCGTTGACCCGGAAGCAATCAAATTGCTTCCGGGGCAAGGGAGCGGAGCCAGGGGGGTGGACCAGTGGGAACTGGTCGGCCCCCAACAGGGTTTAAAAACCGAGAGAGCGCGGGAGGCGCCCTCTTGTTCCCGCGCTGTCTAGGCTTCGTCCTCGCCCAGGAGGGCAGAATAATCTTTTGTTTTTTACTTTCAGATCGCATAGTCCTCGCCTGGAGTGGGAAGTCGGACGGCGGCGTGAATCACTGGCGTCTGGTGCAGGCCTCTCCTGGCGGTGCGTTCCCGGGGCGATACGCGGCAATTGGAAAGTGAGGCAAGCGGGGCAAGAACTTTTTAGTCTTATCGTTGCAGGGTTATGTGCTGAACAACGGTGTAGCACGGCGCCAGAGCTACCAAGGGAAGGAGTGGGGGAGAGGGGTCTAAGGAGCAAGGTGAAGGTTGGAATTTCACCGACGGCATTGGCGCGAACACCCCACTGCAAAGAACGGTGAGCAGGCACATTAGTGTGTGAGCATTGCTATCTACGCAACAAATGCTCCCCCCCCTTTTTTTATCAAGTCACAGCCCAGCACGCCGCATTTTGTACAGATCGGGTCCCGAGTTCTAGTACCGGCCCCGATTAAGGCACCGTGTGCTTAGGTCACATGGGCGGCAGCTGGGGATGTTTACAGGAATAACTCGACAAAGCAGGGTCCGGCCTGGTTAGTACATGGATGGGAGGCCAGATTGGTGTCAGTAACAACAGAGGCCTGGAATTTTGTCCCAAAAATTGTTTTTAAGTGTGGAAAAGTGGTGTGCAGGTCGCATAAAGCAGGGTTACTTGGACATTTCGGGCACTCGATATTACTCACATAGGGGCTCATTCAGCTGCCAGCTTCAACCTTGGGGGGGGGCTTAGGCATGTTTTAATAATCTGTAGCACTACAGTGCATGACAAAAGGGGGTCCAAGAATTTTCGTGCAAGGTGTCCAAGTGTGTTTAATTGCCGTGTGTTAACTTTCATTTCATCGTAGGCGAATCATACGGCGGTGCTGTGGACTGAGCGGACGGAGTGTGGCCACAGTGGACAGCGCTATCGGAGGACGCGGGCAAGCCTGCATTTCATGGCTTCTGTCGGGCCCCCGGGCTTGAGTACTCTCGCCCAAACACTCAGGCTAGCTGGTGTTTCGCGGTCACAGTTGCGCGGTGCTCACGGCCAGCCTCTGGGCCTCCAACTTTGTACAGGTAGAAAAGAAAAACACATCTCGTAAGAAAGGGAAATGTCTAGTGGGCGTGGCGCTAAGCGTTCCCGCATGGAGCTGATGCTGCAGGGCATGATGCGCAAAATGTCAGCTATGGACAGGAGGCTGGGGAGAGTGGACCAGTTGGGGAAGAATGTGGCCGAGCTGAGACAGAGGTTTGATGATCAGGCAGGGCCATCAGGGAGACCCAAGCGAGTTATTGTGCCGCCGCAGCACAGGGGGGAGTAGGATGCTTGGCCTAGCCGGGGTAGAGGCAAGAAGGGTAAGGGTCGGGCTCCCAGGATGCGAGTAGTACGGGGGTCACCTGTCAGAGTACCCTCACCACCAGTAGCACCCATACCTACTCCACCAACTCCAGTTAGTCTACCGGTTACACCGGCTCCGGCCTCGCCACCGCCAGCCACAAACGTAACGCCCTCGGTGGTCGCAGCGGTTGTCCCAAAGGTACCAGTGGTGAATCTGGCTCCTACAGCGGTACCGGTCGTAGGGTCACCCATCCCAGTGGTTATATCACCTTTGGTTGGCCAGGTGCCCCCTGAGCTCGCAGCACAGATAGCAGCGGTACTCCCTTGGCTAGGGATTGGGGGGATGTTACCTTCCTCTGTGGGTGCCAAAGAGGTTGGGGAGGATCCCTCTGCAGAGGCAAAGAAGATGGTAGCAAAGATCATGATGGCCAGTGGGGGGAGGGGGTGGTGTGCCAAATGCTACTAATGTCTCCCAAGCAACATGTGCAGGCAGCGACGCGGGAAAAGACAAGAGTGTTGACCCTACGCAAGTCTCAGAAAGTGGTAAGGAAGTAGCATTACCGGTGCTAGGGGAAGGTACAATACCCTCCAGGAGGGAAAATCTTGCACAGCATGTTACACAAAATGTGAAGGAACTAATTTAAGCAGGCAAGTATGTTAACATGTTCTCTTTGCTAATGGATAATAGAGAAATGGAGTATGCTAAGACACAGAACGACTGGATGTTGCGTAGTGAGTGGCGGGCCCAAATGGCAAGATTCAGGGTTGAGGAGACACTGGTCAACTGGATTAGGGCCTTCTCTGTGTTTGTGGCGATCACGGCCGAGCGCTCCCCTAATTTGCAGGCAGAATTGGCATGTTACCAGAGTAAGATCACCATTTTCAGCGAGAAATATGGGGGAGATGGGTGGAAGGAGTATGACATGACCTTCAGGAAAGCAAAAGAATTTGATGCTGCATTAACTTGGGATAGGGTAGACGCTGTCTCATGGTATGGTCAGTTTACGGCCGGGCTGCCAGTAGGTGCAGGCCCTAGCACAAGCTGGAACAAGAGCTTCCCCTCCAAACCCCAGCAGCCCTTTCGGTCAGCACAGAGTGGGGACACGTCCACTAGGGCGGGGGGGCAGCGGTGGTCGCAAGGGCGTGTGCTGGGATTTTAACAAGCGATCCTGCACCACAGCGCAAAACACTTGCAAATTTAAGCATGCATGTGCCCTGTGTGGCCACCCTTCCCATCCCGAAACAGCCTGTCACTCTAAGGGTAATGCCTCTGGAAACAAGGGAAGAAAGAAACAGGAGTGAGGGAGGGGGGCGCCTGGTAGCCCAGTCACCCATTGACATCTTGGCTATGACCCCTTGGCTCAACAGGTATCCAGATCATGTCCCCGCAAGAATGTTGCAGGAAGGTTTTTCTCAGGGCTTCAGGGTCCCAGCAGGGGGATTTACTGGGACACCAGAAAGTAGGAATCAGCTATCAGTGAGGCACAACCCAGGGGTGGTGGCCACAAAAATTGAAAAAGAGTTACGCCTGGGGAGGATAGCGGGCCGTTTACTGACATCCCCGTCCCTAATTTTGTTTGTTCACCCCTTGGAGTGGTCCCAGAGAAGGAGCAGGGCGAGTATAGGCTCATACATAACCTTTCAGCACCTAGGGGCGATTCATTGAACAATGCTATAGATGAAAACATTTGTAGTGTGAGGTATGCGTCCTTTGACCAAGCTGTGGAAATGCTGAGGTTTCTGGGTCCTGGGGCACTGTTGGCCAAATCAGACATTGAATCTGCTTTTTGGTTACTGCCCGTGCACCCCCTGGATCAGCACCTGCTAGGTTTCTCATTCCAAGGCAAATTCTACATGGATATGTGTATGCCCATGGGGTGCTCCATCTCATGTGCTTACTTCGAGAAATGTAGTTCCTTTCTGGAATGGGTTTTTAAACAAACAACTGGACACTTGCATTATCTGGACGACTTTCTATTTCTGGGCGCAGCAGGCTCACAGGAGTGTGCGGGGGCATTGCAGGACTTTTGCGTGCTCATGCAGGCTTTTGGGGTCCCGCTAGCGCCAAGGAAGACTGTTGGGCCAGCAACATCCTTAGAATTTTTAAGCATAGAATTGGACTCAGTGGAGGGTTGTTTCAGGCTACCCAAGGACAAAATCATGAAATTCAGAGCAACTTTACAGCATTGCCTGCAGAAAGAGAAAGTAACGCTCCAACAGTTACAGCAGACGGTGGGTCAGCTGAATTTCGTGCTAAGGATAATACCAATGGCTTGCCCCCTCTCTCGCTCCATCGCTCAGGCTATGACTGGCCTGCGGGAGAAGCAACACCGCACTAGGTTGTAGGCCGAGGTTCGCCAGGACATGTGTATATGGATGGCATTCCTGAAGGATTTCAATGGCAGAATAGTGTGGAGTGGCCCCCCTCCACGTCAGTAGAGTTAGGTTTATGGACTGACGCTGCGGACAGTATGGGGTTCGGCCCCATACTTGGGAACAGGTGGGTGGCCCAACGGTGGCCGGCTTGGTGGGAAGAGAGCGCCTTGACAGGTAACATAGGTTTTCTGGAGCTGTTCCCGATCTGGGTGGCATTAAAGGTGTGGCCTGAACAGCTGCGCAACCATTCGGTCATCTTTTGGTCTGATAACATGACTGTGGTGGAGTGTATCAATCAGCAGGAGGCACGGTGTAAGTTAATACTCCGCCTCCTGAAAGAAATTGTGTTGATTTGTTTGAAATTGAATGTACAGTTTAGGGCAAAACATGTCCCAGGGGTGCTGAATAATGCAGCTGATGCACTTTCTCGCTTTAAGATGCAGGTGTTCAGGGAGCATTTACCATCCGCAGAGGCGACACCGACACACTTCCCAACAACACACTGGCAAATTGGTGCCCCCAGCTACAGAACCTCGTGGAAGCCAGCCTAGCACCCAGGACAAAGACAGCCTATGAAGGGGAGTTTATGTCTTATTGCTCCTTTTTGGGAAAGGACTGGGGGGAAAAGTGGTGTCAGGAGGGGAGTTTCATTCAGTATATGGTTATGTTACATAAGGAAGGGCGCTCAGCTGCAACAGCTAACAGACATAGGGCAGCGGCGTCTTTCTTTGCACAGCTAAGAGGGGCCAGAGATCCAACGGACTGTTTCATAGTGCGGAAGGCACTGAGGGGATGACGGCGCTTGCAAGCAAATGGGAAGGACACTAGACAACCGATAGGGCTAGAGCGGTTGGCAGCACTATTGAATGCCTTGGTTGACATCTGTAGTTCACCAGGGGAGGTACTCTTATTCAGAGCCTCTTTTTCACTGGCCTTCTATGGGGCCTTACGGGTAGGCAAATTGGTGGCTAGAAGCAAGAAGGACATGCTAGGTGGTCTCCGGCTGGAACACACAAAGATACTTTAGGACACACTGCTGATCAACATACTTAGGTCAAAGACGGATCAGGAGGCCTGGGGGGATAGTCTGGTTCTCCATCGGGCACGGTCTAATTCTTGCTGCCCGGTATGCCATGTGGAGTCCTTCCTTAGACAACGGATAGGCACGAGGGGGGGGGGGGGCATTGCTAATGCATGCAGATGGTACCCCCTTAACCAAGTTTCAGTTTCTGAGGGTGCTGTCAATGACAATTGCCAAAGCTGGTTTGAAACTAAAAGATAATGGGACACATTCTTTCAGAATAGGGGCTGCCACTGAAGCAACAGCCAGAGGGTTGCATGCGAGCAATGTCAAAAGCATTGGGAGATGGTCTTCCAACTGTTATAAACGTTATGTGCGGCTGCACATGCTGTGAGGTAACGAGTAAGTCACGCTAACACTTGTTGTTTTGCTTGGATTTTCAGTTTCAGGAGCCTGTCACGCAGGGCGGAAACTGGTACCGGGTCAGCAAAAGCAAGTACCTTCATCACGGCGGACTGAAGGACACAGGAAGAAGACACAAGTTGTATGGGTAAAAGGTCACTCGTATGTAAAGCGTGCTAAACCTGTTTTCTTTTCAGGTGAATATAGACAGAGGGCGGAGCAGGGTGGCTTAAGGGTATCCTTCCATGAATATTCCACATGGGTGCATCTGGGGGGAGCACTTTTATTTGCAGGACGGGGTCCACCTGTCTAGGTCAGGGAAAGAATTACTGGCAGAAAATATTGCAGCATGGTTGGTAGGTTTCTCGAGGGAGGCATGACCTTCCAGTGTAGGAGGTTGTGGGGGTGGGGGGGCAGATAGTCGGTCAACTATGCTGGCCTGTGGCGGTAAGGTCATGATCGGTGAGCAGTCAATTGAAGGTCCTTAGGGGGCGTCACCATTCTTGAATGGGGTCGCCCAGGGGGAGGGGCCAATGGTCTCTCCTAGAACTCCAGGGGCGGGATATCCGCTTGGTTGGATGGGTGCGGGGGAGGGGGGAGTCACGCTTTCTTCTTTCGACTGCTTAGTCACCCCGCACGTACACTATGACGTCATTAAACGGCGCAGAGTGAAAGGGCCCCCTTTTTGATCAATGGAGTTCAGGGAGCGTACGGGGATAACCGGGAGGGGGGAAATACTCTCCCGGTAAACTGGTCCTCTGCGCATGCGCACTCATACAGGAGGGTGTAGTTGGTTTAATAGGGATCCGACACCGGTTAACGACCTTGCCATAGGCCCAAAAGCTAGGATATGCAAAAATTCATACGTAGGATGTTAGATTCGGTTAGGAAACACGCTGTATTAGACATTTGTTAAGGTTAGCCCTTTGACACCTGTCTACATCGCTTGTAATCTAATGTCAGAATTTTTGTATATAAATAACTGTGTAAATATTGTTTATTTTCAACAATTTTTAATTTTTTTTATGTTTTAATAAATACGTCCGGGGGGTCGTGAGGTCCCCTGCCTTCCAAAGAAATTCATAGTATGACTAATGGCTTTGGGGTAAGGTGGTGGGGGTGCGCAAACAGGGAGGGGGTGGTCGGCGTCCCTGACCATATAAAAGGAAGCATCTGTCTACTGAGATAACATCTGTTTCTGTTCTCCTGCCCCAGTATCTCCAAAAGAGGTAATGTTCAGCAGACACAGAGCACCTATTTATAAAGGCTGGAGGGATATTCCATCAAAAAATTGGCACCTGTGATGTTGCTTTGAGTGTGTAGAAGTAGTGTTGTGCAGTTGCAAGTTTTAGCCCCATCAGGAAATCCATTTAGTTGGATAGGACGCCAAAGACGGTAATAGTTTTCTTTCTCACAGAAGCAGGTACATCCATGTCCAATTAGCAGAGTAGCAGAACCTGGTAGCCCATTGCCACACTTTATGCCAGAGTGGCCTATGTTTAACCAGCGTCTACTGCATGTTCTGTCTCCCTGAGGAAAAGTCTCAGGTCATCTGTTGAAGTTCCTTCCTACAATGCAGCTGAGGGACTGAAGTGCTAGGTACCGGTGCATAACAAAACAGTTCAAGTTGAATGCATGTTTTCATGAGTAGACGGGAACGAATAAAACATTTATGAAGCAGAGGTGATATCTACATAAGGGCGTCCTGGTGGTTCTAAGTCAGTGCACCAGTGGATCAGTAACTTAGATATTATTGAAGAGCCACGTTTTCACCATTTTGCTGAATTGAGAATTGCAGGAAATGAGAGAACTCCAAAGTTTGGTAGACATAAAAGAGAAGGCACAACCGTCCGAGCAGGTGTTGGAAAGGTGGGGAGCAGAAATCAAATTAGCAGAAAAGCAGGGTGCGCATTTGAGTTTTGAATTGTTTGAAGTCTTTGAAGAAAGGAAGTCAAGAACCTAAGATGAAGGGAGTTCCCATAGTCAAGGTGAGATTTGATCAAAGCCGCTACTGGTATTCTGAGAAGTGTCTGGGAGGAAAGGGAGAACTTTCCTGAGCATTTTCAGCACAGAAAAACTGATGGCAGCAATTTGACTGAGCTTAGATGAAAAAGTGAGTTTATTGTCAATAATGACACCAATAGCTCTAGCAGACAAGATAGGTGGTGAGGGGAAGAACAAGGTTTGTAGGCACGAGGCTGACCACCAGATGGAAGGGTACCTACCAATGCAAGCATTACATTTTTCCGTTGTGGGAGCAACATTCTCACAAATAGAGATGGCAATTTGTGTATCATCAGTGTAGGACATTGACATTGTAAGGTCGACCAAGAGCCGGCAGAGGCAATGCAGCCAATAAAGCGAGTAAAGAAAATTGTGGTATGCCACAAGTGGACACTAATTGTGATCTAGAAGAAAGAGAAGATGGAGCCATTTCAGAGTTGATTAGAAGACGCCCAATCAGCAGAGAGGAGAGAAGAGCAAGGCGTGGGACACAGTATCAAATACAGAGGACAAATCTAAAAGGTCCAAGGCAGCATGTGCCGGATTAAACCCTGTGGAGGCCCCTAGGCAGTCGACTTTTTGGGACCCCCCTCGCAAATTATCTTTTAATACGTTTTAAAAAAAATTTTTATTGAGAGTTTCATAGTCATAAATCATATATATACCATTGGCATACATTACCAGAAAAAACGCTCATCCAAATACAACTTAACAGAACCAAAATACCTTGTGGTCAGCGATTAAATGTAGGTACTTTTCTTAGATCAGTGTCCAACAGGCAAATACATGGCTCTGTGTACTCATACCACCAAAACACAGAAGAGGTACATTGTCTAGGTTTAACAGTCCCTTAGAAAAACAATCCATCACAGGCGTTGCTTACTCAGAGTCTACTTCGCTGTGGGCCAGCAGGTATTCTTGCAGGGGGGCCCATATATCCTTAGGTTTGGAAGAACTCTGCAGTTCCTCGGCATATAGCTCCAGCTGTTCTCGACAGTACACCATGTCTTTAATCCACCCATCAGCATTGGGGCTCAATCTACTGTCCCATGTAAAGAAGGTCCGCCTCTTTGCCAACAGCAGGGCCACTCTTACAAACCTACCTAGTACACCTTTGATTTGGGGAATGTATCCCAATAGACACACTAATGGCGTGCAGTGCAGCTCCAACCCTGTCATGGTATGTATAAGTGCCAGAACCTTCTCCCAGTCACAGAGTACTTGCCCACATTGCCAGGCTAGATGAAGAAAGTCAGCCGCATCCCTACCACATCTCCTACAACAGTCCACCTCTCTAAGACCCATCCTACGCAATTTCAGGGGAGTATGGTATTCTAGGTGTAAGAATTTTAAATGATTAATTTGTAAATTACTATTGGACGTCAGGCGTCCTGTTAGTAGGCAAATCTGTTCCCACTCTACCTCAGTGATAGGGGTGTCTATTACAGCATTCCAACGTGCCATACTCTTGTCCATGTCATGGGTCGTGTCATCTTGAACAGCTTTATAAAGCGTAGTGATCAGCTTCTTCCTTGTCGGAGCTGTGATCACCAATGGTAATGCCTTCTGTGTCTCCGGCTCATCAGGGAAACCAGGATAATGTCCCTTCACTGCTCGTCTCAGTCTATAAAAGGTGAACTGAAACATAAATGTGGGGTTTTGTATGTATTCTAAATCCTCAGTTGTACTATACTTTCCACCAGGGAATAGATCACTCAGCAATGCAATACCCGCCTCCTTAAGTGTAGTCACCGAGCCATGATCTTGAGCCAGTGATAAAGCAGCATGTCCAACTATGGGCAATGCCGGTGCGTAAAGAGGGAGTTTATTTGCACGTTTCCCAATTGCCTGCCACCCTGCAATTGTGATGTCTAGCGTATTAATCTCTACCCTGGGCGTCCGTCTGTGCACATGTGTAAGGATACTACGTAAGGGAAAAGGATGAGTGTCGCCCTCCTCCACTGCCACATGCGGTATATAGTCATGAGGTTTAAACCAGAAATACGCATACTGCGCTTGTCCACATAAGTAATAAACATAAAAGTCCGGGGCATTGAACCCTCCCCTCTCGTAAGTTAGGGTCAGTGTGTGCCAGCTAATTCTTGGCTGTTTGGTTCCCCAAACTAATCTTAGCAGCTGTGTTTGGACTGTTCTAAAAAAATGCTTTGTCAGCTGGATCGGAATGTTGGAGAATAAGTATAAAAACTTAGGAAGGATGACCATCTTTATTATAGCTATGCGGTCCGCCAAAGATAGTGGGAGACAGACCCAGCGGTCCACCTGTTGAACCAACGCTGTGTAGGCCCTGCCATAATTCTCTCTGATCACAACCTCGGGGTCCCGGTGTATCTACACCCCTAAATATTTAACTGGTTCAACTGACCAGACCAGTGGATACTCAACCTGGGGTGAGTCAGTGACCGTTGTCAAAGGAATAATGACAGACTTCTCCCAATTTATTTGTAATCCTGAATATAAGCCGAATTTAATATATTCACATATAATCTGGGGTAGATAGCGCTGTGGCTCCCGAACATAAAGGACCATGTCGTCTGCATATAATGAAATCTCAATCGGCCGGTTGTGAAAATTTAGCACAGCGGCCCTGTGAGATTATCGGATCTTACACGCCAACGGTTCCAGGGCGATGGAGAAAAGAAGTGGGGATATGGGACACCCCTGCTGTGTGCCCCGCTCAATAGTAAATGGCTCTGATGTAAGGCCGCCCACCCTGACTCTAGCTGAAGGCTCTGTATATAAAACATGTATCCATCGTGTGAAAACCGGGGTGAACCCCATCCAGTGCAAGATGTGGAACATATACTGCCATTCTATAGAGTCTAACGCTTTTGCAGCATCTAGAAGTACTGAAGCGGCCGACAAATCAGGATTGAGTACATGAAACATGGCATAAATAATGCTTAGATTCAGGGAAGTAGCGCCCCGGGATCAACCCCGCCTGGTCTGGGAGTACCAGGAGTGGCATCAGGGGCTGCAATTTAGTGGTGAGAATTTTCGCTAATATTTTTGCATCTAAATTTATAAGAGATAATGGGTGATATGAGTCACACCATACCAGAGGCTTATCTTTCTTTAAAAGGGTAATGATTAATGCCTGCCGCAAAGAGGGAGGGAGACAACCTGATTCATGAGCTTCTGCATACATTTCTAACAGATGTGGTACAAGAAGGTCCGCATATGCCTTATAGAATTCTGCAGTTAGACCATCTGGCCATGGAGCCTTATTGTTCAGAAGTGATAATATAGCATTCTTTACATCGTCTTCATCGATTGGCAGACTAAGATATTTCTTGTGAATGTCTGACAACCATGCACAGGCCGTCTCATTTAAATAATCATTCATGTCAGAAGGATAGGAGAGTCAAATTTCACTTTTGTTGAGGCAAGATGGCCGCTGAGGGTTTCAGCGAGTAAGTCGCACACTTCATTTCTCCCTGCCACTGGGTAAATGGATGGCTGAATTAATGGTGGAGCCTGGCTTGGGAAAGAATACTTTTCGGTACACCATACAGCTCCAATGCGATAGGAACCACAGGAAAAGCGGACTTATATTTCAAGAATTAAGCGCAACTAAACGAGGTGCTCTGAGTCTTTGGAGGAATTTTACAGCAAACACCAGGCGGATTCTGAGATCCTGGTTTAGAATGCCGCCGAGGCTACAGCGGGTAAATGAAGCGAAAGACAGCAAAGAAAACAAAAGCGGGAAGCTTTGTGAAACTGACACAAACAAAGGTCAAAATGTTAAAGAGAAAGCCAAGACTGATACTAAATTGGAAACAAAGACGGATACAAAAGTAACACTGAATGCGGCCCAGAAAAGCGGAGCTATCCCTAAGAAATCAACCCTGAGAAAGCCAGGTGGTGATAATCTAGTCTCAGCTTCGGCAAAGGAGAGTGGAAATATTAAGAAAACAAAAGAGAGTGCAATGCGTCAGCCCTCAGTTACGGAGAGCTTTTCAAACATACCTTCGAATCCAGGCGGAAGCAGCGGCGGTGGCAAGTTTGGGTGCAAGTCTGATGTCCTCCCGGTGTCTGCTGCTACAGATGCTGGTGGAAAAGCGGAGCTTGTCAGCGAAGCCCATAGATCGACTCCGGCATTGGGAGAGAAGGCTGTAACGGGCGCCAGCGCCGGCGCTGGGACAGAGGTTGCTAAGCAACAAAGTCAAAGACCCGATGTGGGGAAGCCGACTGAGGCGATGCCTGCAACCATCGGTAGCGCTGCAAGAAAGACGAACGAGATCATTGTCATTTTAAAAAAGGGTAAGCCTCCCACAGCCCCAGGGTCGTATAGACCAATCGCCCTTATGAATGCGGACGTGAAATTATATTCCAAAATTCTGGCAACAAGGCTGTCCACCGTTATAGAAAAACTAGTTACATCAGAGCAACACGGATTTATCCCAGGAAAAGGCACCACTACACATGTTAGAACAGTGATCACTTGCTTTGATGCCATGGAGGTTATTGGTGGTCCTTTGGCAGCCTTATTCCTAGACGCCGAGAAGGCTTTTGATAGGGTCGCATGGATATACTTGTGGGAAAAAATGAAAGTATATGGTTTTGGCAATAAATTTATAAGGGCAATTCAGGTTTTATATAAGGCACCTACAGCCAGAATTAAAATAAACCGAGATTTAACTGCACCTGTACAAATTAAAAGAGGCACTAGGCAAGGTTGTCCTAGCTCTCCCCTCCTTTTTGCATTGTATATGGATCCGTATTTGCGTTATTTAAAATCTAACCCGAATATCCCTCCTCTTATATCAAACGGAGTGGAGGTTAATGTATTAGCGTATGCAGATGACGTTGCCATAATCACCCCAGACCCAGCCAAAGCAATGGAGGAGGTTGAGTTGGAGGCTAGTAAATTTGGCAGAATATCCGGGTACAAATTAAATAGCGCAAAAACACAAATTATTAAAAATACAATGGTTCAATACAATGATAATCGGGTGGTTCCTGCAGCAATGTATTTAGGAGTTGAGATATCATCTAACCTGGACACAGTGGTAGGACGGAATATTTCCCCTTTAATTAAGGGCGTAAGTGCAGAATTGGCCAGAATAGATAAGCTTAGGCTTACGCTAGTAGGACGTACAAATGTGATAAAAATGATTATTCTCCCTAAATTCCTTTATTTCTTTCGCACTATTCCTCTTTTGTTTGAATCAATTTGGTTTAATAAGCTAGAATCAATATTAAATAAATTTATATGGTCATATGGGAAAACTAGAAGGGCCTACAAGTTTATGACGTTACCAAGGGTTAGTGGAGGGTGGGGGGTCCCGGATTTCAGGCTATATTATTGGGCAACTGTTCTACAATTCACTCAGGGTTTGCTGGGTGCAGGTAATTTAGAGTCGAATGTTAGATCCTTTTCGACAATGGTATACTCTATTGTAATGGGGGCAGATGCCGCAAACGCTTTTCTAAATCATGCCGACTTCCTTTACTATAAACATACACGTTTTAAAACAGTTAAAGCTGCATATAACATCTGGATAGCAGTAGCAAAGAAATGCGGACTAGGAAGATACAACAGGTATACTAGAATGTATAGGAATAAGACACTACCCCCCTTGATCTTTTCTGATTCTATAATGGCGGACTGGGATATGCAAGGTATTAAAAAAATAGGGGCTCTGATGGGGTTGGATGGGAATATCTTACAATTTTCAGATTTGATGGGAAAATATGGTATTACAAGAAATAGCTTCTTTAAGTATTTGCAAATCAGGAGTTTTCTGGGTAAGAAAAAAGGTGGAGAATGTGGATTTCGGAAGAGTAACCTTATGGAATCCCTAGCTCAGGGGGGAGAGTGTTCTATACGATTCTTTTATGCTAGCCTAGCAGAATTAAAAAAAGATGATACTGAGAAATTTGGAGATAAATGGGTAGGGAAACTAGGGGTACAGAATCAATGTTTTTTGGATTCACTGGAGTTAGGATGTTCTGTTCTGTGTTCTGCTCCTCTTCAATCGCAGCATTTTAAAACTGTATATCAACTCTATCACACACCGGACCGCATTGCACAGTGGGGGGCGACTACAGGGACAACTTGTTTTCGTTGCAATGCTCCGGCAGCAGACAGTATCCATATCTTCGCACTCTGTCCCCAATTAGATAATTTACGAAAGGGTATTGAAGATTTTATGAGGCATACTCTTGGTGTAAATGAGATCCTAACACCAACTGTTATTATGCTAGGGGTTAGGGGATATAGGGGTGATAATACTGAATTTGTATTCCTAGCGATGGCAGTGTACAGATTATTAATTGCTAGAGCATGGCGGGACCCTACCCCCCCCCACAACACAACAATGGATTGCTTTGCTATTGGGGATATTTAACCTTGAAAAAGGTATATATGCCAGGAAGGGTAAAAGAGCAAGGAAATTGGGACTAAAAATATGGAAACCTGTTTATTGCTGGAAAGAGAGAGTAAGTGTATCCCTTGGTTAATAATGTGTAAGGCTTGTTCAAGTTCTCCACCTGTATGTGTGTTTTGTTTATAATTTTTCATATAGTAATTATTTGGGTTAAATTCTGCATTGTGATCTCTGTTTATACAAATGACAATTGTTGTATGGTGTGTGCCAACAAAATTTTAAATAAAAATTTAAAAAAATAAAATAAAAAAATAATCATTCATGTCACTCTCGCCCAGCCCGCCTCGCATTGTATACATATCTGCATAAAATTTCTGGAACTGTTCCACTATAGCTTGTTGAGAAAAATTCACCATTCCATCAGCATCAATAATATGATCTATCGGGGCTTCAGTAGCCCTATCCCTCAGCTAATTCGCCAGCGTCCTACTCTGTCTTCCACCCTCGCCATAGGCCCTGGCCACATGTCTTTTGGATAAATATTTTACTTCTGTTTCTGCTAAAGAGTTTTATTCCTCTTTATGTTCGTGTATTTGGGCCAGTGTTTCCCTAGTTGGCGCTCGTTTGTATTGTGCCTCTAGATCACCTAAGTGTGTCTCTAGTGTAGTGAGTTTCCCCCTAATGTCCCTGAGGATCCCTGCCGTAGTACTGATACACATCTCCCTAATCGTTGCTTTAAAGGCTTCCCAAAGGGTCGCCTGGCTCTCCACCGTGCCCACATTTATTTCGAAATATTGTATGATAGCAGTTTTGACAGTGTCAGCATATATCTAGTCTAGAAGTGATTCTGCTCTAAACCGCCATGTGAACGGCTATGTGGATTGGCGGGTATAGTCAATTCAAGGAGTACTGGATTGTGATCAGACAGAGTCCTCAGGATTGTGTAAACCTCAGCTACCCACCCATTCGCCTCCTCGTTCAGTAGCCAGTAGTCCAGCCGAGACCAACTATTAAACGCTGGCATTATGTGCGTACCTGCTAATACCCCTTCATTTCGAAGACGCCATGCGTCCACCAGTCCCAGTTCCAGCATGCCATCCCTAATACACTGTGCAACTTTAACCATTCGCGCTCCAGTTGGGTTAGATTTATCCACACGTGGTCTTAGATGTGTGTGAAGATCCACCCCCTACATGAGCGCAGCATCCGGCCATTTGCGCAGAACATCAAACATCTGCAAATAGGGCAATGTGTCATCTACTTCTGGTCCATACATATTAACAATTATCACTAGCACTCTTCCCAATCTCCCCAGTACCATAGCTCAGCGGCCCTCCGGGTCTACGCTAGTTTGTATTGCAGTAAACATGACACCCCTCTTAACCAGGATGAGAACCCCTCTCACATATGTGGAGTATGATGATGCTAGCCGGTAAGCCGCCCAACGGCACGCCACCTTACCCTCCGAGTGCTTACTAAGGTGGGTTTCCTGCAACAAAGCAATCTTTACATTATGCCTGTGTAGTTGTGCTAACACTTGCCTGGCCTTCTTGGGAGTGTTTAAACCACGGACGTTACAGGTAATGCATTTATACGTTTCGCCTGTCATCTATCATGGTAATCTTCATCATACCAGTGATTAACCATTTCAGAGCACATATGCCTATAGCCACACAACTGACACATGTTATTGATCTCCAAGTACAGTACCTTTGTTGAAAGAACAATGTAATATGCTCCCCCTCCCACCACCCACTTCAGCATCCCCAAATTGCCAAAGACTTGACCCTCAAATAACTCCCAGCCCAACAACAGCAACGGGAAAAGGTAAGTCTGGTGGGGATCACCCATCGGGGGTCGTAGCGGCGATAGCCACTCCTAAATCTGGTAGCTAGGGGGCCGCCAATGTGTGTCCGCCTCCCACAACCATAGCCAACCCAACCCCTTTCTCATGCTGGGGACCAAGCACAATGTCAATCATGAGGTGCCCAGGCTCCGTTAGACCCATGTCAAAGTACAGTATCGCATAGCAACAAGTGGTGTCGCACATCCACAATGGCGTGGATCACTGAAATAATATCTACTACCAAAATATCGAGTTCCCATAATATCGATGAAAAAATATTGAGGGACATAATATCGACTTTCTATCTTCACTAAGGTAAGTACAAAAATATCGAGTTTAAAATATCGAGTGTTTAAAATATAGACTGTCAAAATATCGATTTTTTTGTCTTTAAAATAAGTTGAAACTATTATAATATTAAATATATTTAATATAAACATTGTTAAAATTATTAAATAAATGTAACATTATTACATAATTAATGTAACTTTAAAAATTAATAATAATAATACATATATATATATATAAATACATGTTAATAATAAAACATATAGAATATATTTACCGTAGCATAGCAAAAGGTTTAAATTTAATGTAACCACTCCAGTGGGTGCTACATTAAAGAGATTGTTGGATAGCGTAGGGGTAAAAATTACTATTCCCACTTCAGTGGGTACAAGAGTAGGGAAAGCGTTGGATAGCGTAGGGGTAAAATTTACTATTCCCACTCCAGTGGGTGCAACAGTAGGGAAAGCGTTGGATAGCGTAGGGGTAAAAATTACTATTCCCACTCCAGTGGGTGCAACAGTAGGGAAAGCGTTGGATAGCGTAGGGGTAAAAATTACTATTCCCACTCCAAAGAGTGCAACAGTAGGGAAAGCGCTGGATAGCGTAGGGGTAAAAATTACTATTCCCACTCCAGTGGGTGCTACAGTACGGAAAGCGTTGGATAGCGTAGGGGTAAAAATTACTATTTCCACTCCAGTGGGTGCTACAGTATGGAAAGCGTTGGATAGCGTAGGGGTAAAAATTACTATTCCCACTCCAGTGGGTGCAACAGTAGGGAAAGCGTTGGATAGCGTAGGGGTAAAAATTACTATTCCCACTCCAGTGGGTGCTACAGTAGGGAAAGCGTTGGATAGTGTAGAGGTAAAAATTACTATTCCCACTCCAGTGGGTGCAACTGTAGGGAAAGCGTTGGATAGCGTAGGGGTAAAAATTACTATTCCCACTCCAGTGGGTGCTACAGTAGGGAAAGCGTTGGATAGCGTAGGGGTAAAAATTACTATTCCCACTCCAGTGGGTGCTACTGTTGGGAAAGCGTTGGATAGCGTAGGGGTTAAAATTACTATTCCCACTCCAGTGGTTGCTACAGTAGGGAAAGCGTTGGATAGCGTAGGGGTAAAAATTACTATTCCCACTCCAGTGGGTGCAACAGTAGGGAAAGCGTTGGATAGCGTAGGGGTAAAAATTACTATTCCAACTCCAGTGGGTGCAACAGTAGGGAAAGCGTTGGAGAGCGTAGGGGTGAAAATTACTATTCCCAATTAATTATTTTAAATGCATTACCAATTATATTTTAATTATTTACCAATTAATAATTAATTTAAAAATATAATTAATTTACATAATTATTTTAATTAAAATTAAATTACTTCCCACCCTATTCCCCTATAAACACACAACCCGCTACAGAAAATAAATTACTAAAATTTAATTATTTATCAATTATTTATTTTTAATTAATAACCAATTATATTTTAATTAATTACCAATTATTATTTAATTAACAATTAGATTAAATTTACATAATTAATTAATTATATTTAAATTACTTCCCACCCTATTCCCCTGTAAACACATAACCCGCTAAAGAATATAAATTACTAAAAATTAATTATTTATCAATTATTCATTTTTAAATAATTAACAATTATATTTTATTTAATTACCAATTATTATTTAACAATTAGATTACATTTACATAATTAATTATTTATAATTAAATTACTTCCCACCCTATTCCCCTATAAACCCACAACCCGCTACAGATTTATATTACACAAATATTATTAAATATTAATAACTTACCTTATTTTCGATATTTTTGTTGTCTATATTTTATCTAGTCTATATTATGTCTAGTCTATATTTTTGATTCGATATTTTGGCTATTCTAGTCGATATTACTCGATATTTTTGTTGTCTATATTTTGTCTAGTCTATATTTTGTCCAGTCTATATTTTTTACTCGATATTTTGTCCAATCGATATTTTGGAATCGATATTATGTCTGTTTACCCAATGGCGTCTCTACCTATCGACCTCCGCCACATGTGTGTAGGCGCTTTGTGATTACAGTCATCAACATTCCCAGCGCTTGTTTTGTAGGTCATGCGGGCCAATCAACAAACTACGTCTCCATCAGAAAAGATCCACCAACCCACCTCTCAGCATTGTTAAGTATCCAAAGTGACAGTTATGCACCACTGTGTTACAAAATGCATGCCCTCTTACTGTTCAATCATCGACATCTGACGTACGAGCTGGGGAGTTCCGCTGGCGTCGCAGAGTTTTAGCGTGCTCCATAGCGTATTTTGGATTTGTGAAGATCTTCCCACAGTCCGCAGCTCCAATTCGCAATCTTGCCGGATAGAGCCTGGCATAAGGGATTTGGTCTTTCATCAGCACTTTCTAAACATTTTGAAATTCTTTCCGAGCAGCTTGCACTGTGGCCGTGAAGTCTGGGTAGAATGACAACGCATTGCCCTGGTGAGTGATCAATCACTTTTAACGTGTGATGCGCAGTACAGTATCCCTATCTCTGAAATTAAGCAATCTAGCAATTATTGGCCTCAGGGGAGCTCCAGGAGGAGGGCGCACCGCCAAACACCTATATGTGCCCGCTCCACAGCAAATAGGGGCAATAGTTCATCTTTACCACAGACCTCCTGTAGCAGCATCTCCATGTAGTCCTCCAGACGCCCCACATTTGTAGATTCAGGAAGACCCAAAACGCGAATATTGTTGCGCCTTGACCTCCGTTCAATGTCCTCCTTCTTCGCTTGGATGACCGCTAATAATTTCGTGATGTCTGATGTCTTCTCCGCTACCTGCTGCAAGCCATCCTCAGCATCCGTGATACTTTGCTCTGCCTCCCCAATGCACGCTGCCTGATTATCTAGTTTCGCAGAAAAGTGGTCCATCCTGCCATTAAGGGCCTCAATTTTTCCATCTATGGCCTGAAGGCTTGCATGAATGGCGGCAAGGGATTTCTCGAGGGCCATAGCTTTCAACTTTAACTTTACTTTATTGCGTGATTAATAAAAATCTTTGCAATGACTCTTTATAAAAAAACTGGAAGAGATACACAATCAAGAGTTTTACAAAAACAGTTAAAAACAATAAAAGAAAGTTAAGAATATGGACAAAAGATCCAAGGAAACCTATGCAATACGTTGCATTTGTATAAAAAGAAAAAAAGACGTTCAACATTTACTGAGTCTTTGTTAGTCAAAAAAGACTTTTCTTAAAGTGCAAAAGCGGATCTTTTTGAGTCAAGTTCAGTCACTGGCCTCTGGGTTTTGGATCGTGTTAACAGTTTTCATAAAGCGCACTAGTCTACAGGCTAATTGGATATCTTCTCCCTTAAAGCTGATCAACAGGGCTTGTCTGCGAGTTCGCACACCATTTTGATTCTAGAGCTGTGTTAGTTGGCCCCTTCGGGCACTGTCTAGAGTTTTACAGCTACATAACAAGTGTGAAACGTCCTCGTTTGGATTATCGCAAAGCCTGCAGTTAGAATTAGATTCCAGGCGTTTCCATGGGGGAAGATGTGCTTTTGACGGGATTACCCCCATCCTCAGCTGCAGGAATTCTTCCTTCACCTTCCTTGAAAAGCTGGTACTGAAGTATGGCTGAGGTAAGGCTAGTGTAGCCTTGGATTACGAACCACGTATGTGATCTCCTGGTTAATGCTGCTTTGTCTTCTTCCATGGAACGAATTTTCACTGACTTGTTGACCAGGCGTTTGAAGCACTTATGTGAACAGCTCGAGTCCCAAAGGTCTTTTAATGCAAGGGATTTTATAGCTGCTTGGAGGTAGACCGTTGCAGGGGATCCCTTGTTTGTCTCCAGCTCTTTCGAAAGGTGGGCGTTCAGGGATGTCTGTTACAGCGTTCTTTACTTTATGCCAGCATTTTGCATACGCCCCCTTGTGCGCAATTTGCTGCTTCTGTAAACCAAACTCCAGCCTTAGCTGTGCTGGGGAGGTGTACGGAGGGAGTGAGAAGAGTATTCGGAGTGTTTTGCTGACCACATTATCTAAAATGTCTTTGTCTCTCCCTCTCATGCATTCGCTGCCATATGTTATTGATGGTAACAGTTTTGCGCGAAATATGTCCAGCAAGGGGATTAAGATTGGGCCCGATATTTTGTTCTTGATATTTTTTAAAGCGATGGCCAGTGAAATCCCTCAGTTTTTTATTGTTGTTGCATGTCGCTGGAAAGAGCCGTTGGAATCAAAGGTTATCCCCAAATATTTGTATTCTTTAACTGTTTCCATTTTGTGGTCATGCAGAGACCATTGAAATGTTTGCTTTTTAAAATTTTTTGATTAAAAACCATCACCTTCGTTTTTTCCATATTTATGGTCAAGCCGTTTGTTTCGGAAAATGTGCTAGTTGTGTTAATAAGATGTTGCAGGCCTACTGGGGTGTGACTGATTAGTATCAGGTCATCTGCATATTATAAATTTGACAATGTAAGACCCCCTAGCTTTGGGGAATGATGGTTGCAATTGTCTAGATCTTTGGAGAGGTCAGACATAAAGAGGTTGAACAGGGTCGGTGCGAGGACGCACCCCTGTTTCAAGCCTTTTGTGGTCGGAATTTCTTTTGATAAACAGTTACCGGCCCCCAGTTTTATTTGGACCCAGGAGTCTGAATGCAGTAAGATCAATAAGTTGAGCAGTTTGGAGTCCACCTCCCACTTTGAGAGGGCCATAGGAGCCTGTGTTGATGATTCAAGCTCAGAGGCCGCATTTTGTGCTGATTTGCTGCCTTTGCGCAATTCAAATGTGAGGCGTGGTTGATTTCTGTGTGGTTTTCCCATGATTCGCTCCGCTGGTAATGATAACCTAGTGCGGCTAAAATAAACCCGATCCACCCTCGTCGTCAATATATAAACAGCTGTAAAGGTTGTTTCTTTATAGTGCTAATGTGAGTTTCAGGGCAAGATGAGCCCTATTGTCGCCACCTGTCCCTCAGTGGTAGTATTGAAGAAGTCCTCATGCACAGAACAGACCTGTATAGGGAACACTGCGCTAAGCAGATTACTGTTGGCAATCTCAGCTATCAAGGTCGCTCTACAAGCATAGACCTAGCCACTGTTCAGCCAGTTCACAATCTAGCTCGTGTTGCACAGTACAAGATAGCCGGGAGGGGGAGTGGGAGCAACCACGAGGCGCAGGGGAGATGCAGTTCCAGCAAAATGCCCTTGTTTGTCCTAAATGTGTCACCCAGGGCAGAATGTTCAGTGCGGCAAGTGCCCCCCTGTGCCAGATACCACGCTCTTCAGACCCGTCACGTCGCACCTCCAGTGGGGGCCTCTATTGCCACACTGCCAGTTAGTGGCCCCGAGCTTGTGCAACTATGCGGTCTCCAGTGCGCTCAACCGGCGAGTTAGTAGGCAGCCTGTCAGGGGGGAGACCAAAGATCAGACGCTGTGTATGTGCAGAGTGGGGGCGACCCCGATCTTACTCCCAAGAGGGCGGCCCGATCGCGGCCCACTTGCAGGACCGGAGCCACTTGCTTGCAGAGCACGGTGTCCCAGTCTCTCTGTACAGGGCAGCCCCCGCTGGTCCCCACGATTCCACACACCTCTCGTGTTCCGCTCGACTTGCGACCCCGTCCAAGCCGCCACTCCAGTCCGCACCAGCCGCTCTGTAAGTGCAGACGCACGCCGCCAAAGACCCCGGCAATCTCCTACCCCGGCTCACACCGCCACCATTTGCTTCAGCTCCACAGCTGGTCACGTGGTGCCAAACTCCTAACAGCATGTCCCAAAGCGGTCCAAATCGTTATCACCAGCTCGGCCAGGTATCCCGCAAGGAAATTCTAGGATTAAATTAAATGATTGGCTCGGTTAGGGCAGGATAACTTCAGGATTGCATTCGGCGGCCGGCAGAGCTGCACTACAGTGCGGACATCTTGCAGAGCACCAAGCCACGCCCCCTTTTTTAATACTTTTTTAATTTTACCAACCAAGAATTTTAATAAACCAATTTTACTACACAAAGCTAAGCATTAACAGTTATTGTTATTAAACAAAAATGTATTGGAAACAATTAAGAAAGCTTGATTGTAATTTTCTTTCAAGAACAAATCAATATTATTTTGATCCATTGTCGCAGACCCCTAAAAGGAGTGGGGTCCATAGGCTGGTGCCTACTTTGCATATTTGTTCATCCGGAACTGAAAGCAGTAGGGTCTCCTTGATCCAACAACGGTCGTCCAATGGCTCTTCTTGTACTGTGAGCAGAGGGAAAGCCTGATTTGAATTTCGTCCAATAGCATGCTATGTTCCAAATAGTTTCCTATCTAGGTGTTAACTTCTTAGCCCAGAAGCTTTGAGGGAAATGGTACCAATGAGATTGGTTGATAGTGTCTGAGGGCTCTGGGATCAGCACCTGGTGGGATGCTGAAATCAAATGAGTGCTATGCATTCTGCATTCAGATTTAAATATTGTATGCATGGGCGTCCGCAGAAATTTTTCCAGGGGGGGGGGGGCAAAATGTTAACGTCATCACCATCCTCCGACATGATGCGTGCCAGGTGGGGCACAAGAAACACTGGGGCGCAGAACTGAGATAGACTCAATTAAATGCCAGGAATTCAGGATATGTGACTGACCCTGCCACAGGCCAACAAACACCACCTGTAGGGAAAACTTTCTGACAAGGCGCTTTATCTCTGTCTGCTAGGTGTGCAGACTTCCGGGTCCTCGATCCCAACACTAATCAAGGCTGTCTTCAGCACAATTCGATTTTTACCAGAATACTTTAAAACAGCCTATGATTAAGCACCAGATTAAATACACTGTATTCACAGTGTTAGGGATTATTTGTAGCACACATATTCACTAATATTGGCTTCTTGGTGCTAGAATTCATGATAACTTTTATCCAAAGTTAAAGCACAACGTCAAAGTTAGTAATAAATAATGCAGCAATCACACACGCAGGTGATTCGCCAATGGGTGCTCCCTTTACTAGAATTCCCTGGGCATTGCTAAATTTTACACACATTCAATTAATTTATACAAAATAAAATGTATAGGTCCAAATGTTAGCTATATTTTTGAAAAGAAACTTAAGAGTCCCTCTACGTGTAGTCAATGTCAAACTGAAAACGTGCGCACGTTTAGGGATACAATAATGGCCAGCTCTCTTAGGCAGAAGCCCAGCACCGTAAATGTGTGGCACATGCGGCGCCCGCAGCGGCGGCACATCACAGGTCCAGGGATGCTGAGTCTTACACAGTGGTCGAAGTGGTGAAAAAAAGTAGGGGAACAGTGGGCGGAGAATCAGAGGACGGGAATAACCCAAGGATTGGATCTGTGGGTGGAGCCAGAGGTGTGGCCAGAATGCGCAGACATCCCAATTTTTAGTATTTGTTTGGCATTTCACTGCCCAGTTTAATCAACCAATGGATACACATGATTAGTTAAGGTTATAATGAGTTATTGACATTAAAATATATTCACACAGTGGGATATGCTTCTAATAATCACAGAATGTACCAAATACGATAACATGTGGAAACACAAGCCATTTGTCTCCGAGCCATGGAGTTTCTGTCATCAGCACTTCTCCATTTTCCCACAACAGCAGTTCAAACATGAATGGCAAAATATACTAGTTTGCAAATGTTTTCTCTAAAATTATGGCTCTACCATATTTGCCTCATAATGCAAGATCTGCTGCATGATCTGACCATTTAAACTAATAAATTGTTTGTAGCTCAAACATATCAAAAGTTAATGTAAACTGTGACGTGTGTTGCTGCGGAGTGGATGGCCTATTGTAAAGGTTGACTGGTCACCTTTCTCACTGCTGCGTTTGTATGTTACACTGGTACTAATAAGGCAAAATCTTTCCAGAGACTGTTAGCATGTGTACACACGTCAAAATAATAAAATATCTGAAAATATACTGCATTACGCTGCAGGCTTTTTTTTAATGCATAATTTAGTCAACACTACTGCATAATGTTGTCATCCTTTTCTACATAATTAATTCCAGTGGCCCCACAGCAGGCAGCACATGTTACAAGTGCATGTGAATGAAGCAGGGAGACTGTGAAGTTTGCAAACTTAGTTTGGTGTGCGTGCAAATCCTGCATTGCCAATCCCTGGTGAGTTGCAGCTACTACTGCTGAAACAAGGCCAATGAAGGTACCTATCGGTGAGGCAGACTGGCCTCAAGGGCAGGGCCAGCCATAGCACTGGTGGTGTCCTGTTCATTAATGTTTGTTAGTCCCCCCCAATGACCACCTCTGCAATGGATTCCCTCACTACCACCCTTTAACTGTGCCCTCCAAGTCTCCATAACCACTCTTTCTCAGATGCGATTTACAGCGCCACTTATACCAGGGTGTCAGAGCACTTTACATCACACACATTACAGAGACAATCAATATGTGTGTAAATCACTGTATAGAAAATTTTACATAAGACTAAGGATTACATGACAACCGTACTAGTAGCCGGTATAGTTTTATAGTGATTGGTCTGGAGAAACACAATACCCGGAATTTAAAATGTAATACCATGGTTGGGGGTTCTCCTTAATAATCAGAATTGATTTCTGTCCAAAAGAACACTTTTTGGGACATTAGGATAATCAAAGACGGGGGGGGGGGGCATAATGCTCTAATTTATACCTTGCAGTTTGTATGCAGCTCTCAGATGACAGTTAATAGCTCACTGTTCTAAGTTAGAATTTTACCTTATAAACTGCAAGTAACAAAAGGATCTCTCTGACAAAAGCAGTAGTCCACTGACCTATTTACATTATGTGCACTTTGTGATCTGCATAGCGCATGTTCTTTGCAGCCGGTACATAAACCCTCTGAGCTACCTTTCCATGAGTCAAAACTTCCACTAGACACAATTCTGATCTCTCACTAGGAAGAACATTAATCACCAGAGTCATCCTGACATTTTTATTGTTGCCCAAAAGTGCTGGAGACCAGGAAGGAGGCAGCAAGCGTTTTAAAAACCATAATATACTTGCAAACATGATGCCTCCACCTAAAGTCAGTACCCGGTGCGGTCACACTGGTTGCACCGCCCTAGAGCTGGCCCTTCTCAAGGGTCCTGTGAACTCAGTGACTGTTGTTCTAGGGTGTGCTGCCTCATAGGCCTGCCTGCAAGACTGGAGGTGAACTTCAGTATGGATAGTGGTGGACAAGCCTTGAAGGTTAACCTACACTTGTCATGCTAGGGTCCACCTGCTTGCGCGAAAGACACCAGGACTTCTAAGGTGTTGCGAAGCCTTCTAAGGTCTAGCATGTGATTGTGCTCTTGCAGGAGAGTGGTCTGGTGAACTAGTTATTAAGGCTGAACCTGGTTCCCTGTTCCAAATTCAGCAGCTCTGACCATAGTGCTACATCCTCTCCCCCACTGAACACCGTACTGCGCCACTGAGGAAAACTCCCACTGTCTACAACTACAACTCAATTGTTACCCGGGCCGCTATAAACACCTGGATGCAACTCAATTTAAATTACGCACTAGACAAGAGCAATATGCGGCCTACAAAAAAAAAGTAACAACATCCTGGAAAAAGCAAACACTTGTAGGGAATGCAAAATTTAGCAAACCATGGGAAATGTAAGCAGGAACAACATGGTTACCTTAATGCTTTTACACTCACTATTCAGAAATCAGTGAGTGCTTTTTCCTGAAAAGTTAAGGACACGATTACAGGGCCCTGAATGGACCCATTTAAATGGCCATTGCATATATCCTTACAAAACGTAAGCAATATGGTAAAAAGACCACATCCCTGGACGCAGAGCTGCAGCACCCATTTTGTTTTCCAATCCACACATTGCAGTACCTCCAGGATTGGTGCACTAGTTTCAAGTCCAGGGAAAACAAAGACAAGAAAACAAAAATAGCGCTTCACTGGCGAACTCTGTAAAAGTGGCGCTAATGTGTTTCAGTGTGAATAAAATCAGGTTTGCCAGTTTGCTACCACTCTGTCTTACTTTACTTAGTTATTTATCTATTTTTCATATTTTTAGCCTTTTATTCCCAATGCTGCACTATGGAATTAAAATGCAACATTTCCAGCAAAAGCGTCTCTTTTTTGGATCCATTTCACAAGGGAGCAAATACAAGAAAGGAGAGGAAAGAGAGTGAGAACCCTGTATTGAAGTCATGGTTTTCATGGGCGTCCGCAGGGGGGGCAAGGAGGGTCGCTCCAGGGGGGGCGGCAAGCGCCCCTCCTTGCCCCCCCCCCTGCGGACGCCCATGATTGTATGTAAGGTACCTATATCTGAAAAAAGTGTAATCAATGATGCATTTAATTAAAATTGTGCAACAGGCATCGTCCGACATAAGCAGGCCTGGGCAAAAGTTTTATTAGCCTGGCAAAATCTCACATTTTTTTCAGTATGTTGATGGAACTTTAAAACTTCAGCTGAGAGACATTTTCTGCTCAAGTCTGTTTCCTGTCTGTATCTTGTGCGACTTTTCCCTCCACCCAGCTATACCTTCACAGTCTATTTTCTAGTCAGGTACATTTCGTGCAACATGACTAATTTCAAGTAATTTGTTTGCAAAGGACTTCACAGTGTCTCATTTTCCTATTGAGGAGTAAATCCCTAGTCTTGGCTAAAGATTGTTTGGGCCTTCCAAAGCCTTGGTGGTTGTACAAATATTTGTGTGGTGGACGGGAGGACTTCACTGTAAGACATGTTATAATCTTACACATTCTGTGCCAGACGTTGAGTGGTTGACCTCTTAAACCTGTGTGGAAATGCTGTGTTTTCGTCTGTCTGCCCACACCGCAGAGAATGACTCTTATGCTTGAGCATGCAGTGGTTTAACAAACACTCTAGGTCAGAAAGCAAAACTTATCTTTCCGTTTACCCAATAAATACCTGAATGATTCAGGAGTAGATGTGTCATCCTAACCTTCATTCACTGAAGACGTTAGAAATGTTCTTGATTTTTAGGAATGTGAGATGCTCCCTTGCACCAGGACACTAGTATATGTCAAGGGCATGGGTGTAGCTTTTGAAGGCTTATAGTGCTCCCTTGCCATGGTGGGAGCAAAGCATCTTCCAGGAGAGGATAAAACAGGTAAATAAAATGGTAAAGCCAACAAGATCAGACTTTATTTTATCGGGCCAAATGTATTAGCCTCTATAAATCGAATGGTAAAGACAATCAGATGAGACTTTACTTTGTCCGGCCAGCATTTCTTAGCAGCAGTAAATAGAATGATAAAGACAATCAGATGAGACTTTACTTTATCAGGCCAGCGTTTCTTAGCCTCTGTAAATAGAATGGTAAAGACAATCAGATGAGACTTTACTTTATCAGGTCAGAATTCTTCTGGAGCAACATAGTAAGTACATCACATTGTGGGACGCAACATACGTAATAATAATATTTGGCACTTGGAAGTTAGAAAGTCCTTGCATCTTGTGCTAGCAAAACAGAATGTGTTGGTTAGATGAAGAATTAGCAACACAGATATTGGGGTGGATAGTAAATATGGAAACCTACAAGGTGAGGAACTGTGATAAAACGACATAATCATATAGAGGGAGCTTTATAGAAAGTAAAAATTATGTAGAGGAAACTTTGAGTAGCACGGAGTAGTGTAAAGATGGCTGTTCAGGAATTATTGATAAATTCCTTTTACAGTGCTTAATTTGTAAAATAGGTTGTTTTGATTCCACCTCAGGCCTCTCTACTCCACTACCAGACCCTGCTCGTTTGCAGGTTCCCGCTTTCTCCCATTCAGATTTGTTTTCCATATTTCTCTTCCTCCATCCTTCTCACTTGTGTGTTTTTTCTATCTTGCTCTGGGTCAAAGTCTGTTGAGGAAAAATAAGTGCTGGGCTCCAAAAATGAGTGCCTGTTGGCCCCACCTGCATCCACCGGCTATTAGAGTGGCATTGCAGCATTTTCAGTAGTCTGGGATGTCTTTACAAATGGTTTGGAAGTATCCATCGTAGACCAGAGAAATAGGCCAAATATACTCACATTTGATGCAATGCAACACAGCAAGACAACTTGCTGTGTTGTGTCAAATGGAAAGAGCAGGGATGTGCCATAATGACTAACATATGGTTCTTGTCTGAACTGGGGTGGCAGAGTGGGCTAAAGAATGGTGATGGATTAAACCCAGATCTTTTGACTGGGTGTGAGTGTTTGATTGATTCAGATGCTCCGTCCATCACCACCCCCTTTTGTACCGCTTTGTTCGCCATAAGTGTGGCAGGGTATGCTCAGACGTGAGTCCCTTGCTCACTTTGCCACTGGATTCAAGCAAGCCGGGCTGAAGACGGCTGGAATGCCAGAAACCGGTCCTAGGAAGCTTGTTTCCGGTCCAGGGAAGGCATGGCTTGGCAGTTCGGGCTGGACTGTTCCCATGAGGCACAGGGTCAGACTGATTTGCATATGGCCATGTCTGAACTGGGGTGGGAGAGTGGGCTAAAGAACGGTGATGGATTAAACCCAGATCTGTTGACTGGGTGTGAGTGTTTGATTGGTTCAGATGCTCCGTCTATCACCACCCCGTTTTGTAACATATGGCGCATTCCTGCTCTCTGTATGCGCTTGTGCACTTGTGACCGCCTAGCGGCAATGCAGGCCGCCTAACGCCATGGTACAAGCGTGCCTGCATTACAGGCAGGATTGTTTCTGTGCAGGAAGGGGCACCTTCCTACACAAAACAATCCTTAAAGGCATTTTCATGTTTCTATATGTGGTGCAGAATGCAGCACACGTAGAAAGAGGAAATACAGAGAATAAATAAACGTAATTCTCCTCCTTATGCCTTACCTGGAAAGGTGTTGCATTTTGACACATTCCCGGTTTTACTAGTGTTAGTAAATCTTGGAATGTGCCATCTCAATTGGTATACCTGCCCACTTAACTGGCAAATGTTGCTTCCACTAGCTGCCTCATAGTTACATATTCGGGCTATGTATGATCCGCTTGAGAGCTCTGTATTTAAGCATTCTGTTGTAGGAAGGTGTATTTTCTGTCTTGCAGAACAATATTACTGGACTGTGTGGGATAACAATTCTGTTTTGAACGTGGGGTTCTATTCAGAGTGTACTGCGCCGTGTTATGCAAAAGGCGTTTGATGAAGAGAGTGTGCTGAGGGAAAATGGAGAACTAAGGAATGTAGATCGTGGATTTCTGAGAATTTAAAAGATAAACTAGGCCAGACTGAAGCTGAAGTTCAGATATCTCAAAAAGGATACAGTGAAAAGTCTGAAAATTAGTTTTCATTGCTCCCAAACCAGTTTATGTCCCTATATCAGCGGCCATCGGCCAATATGAGTACCATCTCCCCAGCAGGTGTGATTGTAATATTTAAATGTGCTCCTCTTATTGATAATTTCGCAGTCTATTCCTTATCTTTGACATATGTCCAAGTGTCAAACTGGGTCCGAAAACTTTCCCAATACACCTAGATGGGTGCTAGGTTTGGCTAGAAAAACTTTGTTGATGGAGCACCACAGTCTTCACTGCCAGAAGTAATGTATTACACCATAAAACCACTGCCCAGGTTCCTTGTTTATTGTGCAATACAGACTTAAGATCCTGGAGCTCCCCGTGGTTTTCACCAGTGCCTTTACCAATATTTTTGTCTATTTCTTGGGCTTCACGCCCCTGCAGGATATGCAGAAATACTTTTCAGATCTGCAAGGACTCTGCTTATACCTCATTCTACCCCACTACTGCTAAAAATCCTATCCCTTCTCTGTCTTGCGCTCCTCCACACCATGTTCCCTTCATATCAGCAATCAATGACCTTATCTATCCCCTGAGACTGATCTCTAGATAAACCTCTGAGCTCTCACACCAGACGAAAACATTGTTTCTGTCTCACGCTCTCTATGCAACGCCTGTATGCAGCAAAGGTTTCTTTGTTACCAACCACTTCAACTCTCAGAACTCCCCCAGAACATTTCACTGCTATCCTCAACACCTGGATTGATCTTAAGGACTAAGGGGCAGATTTACAAGCCTACGACACTTTTACGCCGTCATTGCATCACTTTTGTAAACCATGCGCTGCGTTGGGCCTTATTTACAACCTGACGCATCTAGGGAGATGCGTCACGTTGTAAAGCCCTGCGCCACATGAAACCTGCGTCAGGTTTCCTGTGGGGGTTCCGGCGCAGAGTGGGCGTTCCGGCGCCTGAACGCCACGTAAAAGTGACGCAGTGAAATCTACAAGATTTCACTGAGTCACTTTTACGGCCATGTTGTGCCAAAACCCTGCGCCTGCTTGAAGCAGGTGTAAAGCCTGACGCACCATGTTGGACATAGGCAGGGTTGGGACAGTGCTGGAGTTGCGTCACACCCGTGACGCAACTCCAGCACTGCGCCAACCTTACGCCGGCAGATGCGACACGCATCTGTTTATCCTTGCGCCATGATGCGCCACATTGTAAATGCGGCGCATTTGTGGTGGCGCAAGTGTAAACTTGCGTGGCGCATTTTTCCTGGTGCATCCCTGCTGATTTGTAGATGCGCCAGGAAACCTAAAACTGCCCCTAAGTCACACCAGAAGTCCTGCAACGCTATCTCCTATTACCAAGTTTTGGAGATATTCGCGCTAAGCGGGAATATCTCCAAAAGCTAACACCTGCCCTGAGCAGTTCTTAGCCATGTTATCCAATGGGAGGTGGATAAAATGGCTAAGAGCATTAGCTCGGTAATGCATGAATATCGCTGACTTTTCAGCGATATTCAAGCTTTGCGGCGATTTTTACCGCATTTGCGTTAAACCTTGGTAATACCAAGATTTATTTGCGGTACAAATCGCCGCAGCACTGCGGTAAGTTTTTGTCTCTAACCAAGCAATAGCGATAATTATCGCTATTGCTTGGTAATATGCCCCTTAGTCTTTTCAATAATACCTCAAACATTATCCTCTCTGCATCTTCCCGGATACGCCTCCCTTTCAAAACCTTGGATTTCACCTACCAGTCATAATCGGAAAGCAAATATCCAAAGACTTCTAGGTAAATCATACAACAATACATTTTAAGGCACATAGATGTGGTCAAGACATACCGTATGATGGCCATCACAACCATAAGCCCTCTTATTTTCCAGATTTAATCACCTCACTTCAACTTCTCCCACAAAGTCCTGTATGTACACTACAATATTTTATCTCAACCATTCACCTACCACCAGCACCTAAATATCTGCTAAATACTTTGCTTCAAATTTCTCCAATAAAATAACCACAATTTGAGAGATCCTCATCACACTGTTCCTCCACCATCTTACACTGAATCACACTTTCAGCTGTCCCTGTATCTATGTGTGTGTGTATTTTCAGTTATGGGATCTCTTGACAAGTTGCTTGTGGGAGAATGCTTTAGGCCTTTTCAGCCCAAGGTCACAGTTGTGATAGGCACTCTCATGCTTTCATGTGGTGGCCTTCTTGGGATTTTTCCATCAATGATGTATGAGAAATGCAGAGGAAATATCACCCCCCCCCCCCCCACTGATGTTTCAAGCTATTCTTTTAGCACATTATCTTGACCACAGCGCCCCCTGCCCACAATGCAGAGCATTTCTGAACAAATAGTTATGGACAACATGTTCCCAATCTATTATTAAAACAAGCATTGGAAATGCAGGTAGGTTTCGCCTATGCAAGATGTATTGGCTTCGACAATGTTTTTTTAAACATATTGCATAGCAGCACGGGGCTGTGCAACATAGCTTAAGTAAAGCTACATAAAAACGGTGTGACGCCACCAGCATTGAACGCATCATAGTGCTTTGTTTTTCTTTACTTTCAGCCATGTTGCACGGCAGCCCGCACTGCTATGCAAGATGTTTAAAAAAAGTGACTAAGGCTATAGATCTCACATAGGTGACACCTTGCGGCTCTGCCAGTGCTTGTTTACGTTAATAATGCAGTGGTACCTTTTCGAGTTTTACCTTGCTATTGCTTATTTTAGGCACTGTTATGAAAAACCTTACTGGTATGACACTTAGGTGATCTCTTAAATCATATAATTGGTTTACTGGTGCAGTCAATTAAAAACCATAGCCTTACTGGTATGTTCATGTTGATGGTTTCGAATTTATAGCATAAAAGCGATCCGTACTTTCCCATAGATGGTGATGGTGAACTTTATTGCATTACCCAAAACTGAGCCAAGGATTTCATTTTTTTTTCAGGCGCCCATACTTGTGTGTTGCTTGCTGTTGTTTCTTGTTTTTTTCTTAATCATTATTTTGGTCTTTGCGTTGTTTATGTTAAGGACCAGCAGACTGCATTACCTTTTTATGATGCCAAAGCTTCATTGTAAGCCCTATTGCTTCAGGAGTAAACATTATAAAATATGACGTAAATGTGTTCCTCCGGACGAATTGCACAGGGTTGTAAAGAGAGGAGGCACAACTATGGGTCAGCACCAGCTAGAATTGTTTTGTGGAAGAGGCGCAAAACCACTAAATGAAAAGTTAGAGATGAGATTCATGATTTAGTAAAGGTGGAGTGGGTTAAAGCCCTCTCCCCCACCCACCTCTGCTTACCTCGCATAAAGTGAAGCAGTGAAAAGGAAGAACAAATAAATGAAAAATAGCAACAACAACTTTGCAAAAAGTTTGGGGCCAGAGTTATTAAAGGAATGTGTTGCCCTTGCGTCTCGCAATCCTCAAGTCAGATTTCCAAAGCCACGCAAGGCCACCTTGCGTGTGTCTTGCGTGGCCCTGCGTTGCTAGTAAATCTGGAGTTACGTAAGCCAGTGCAAATCACTGCATTGCATTACTCTGCGCCATGAAGGCGTTACATGGGTGGAATGTGGGTGTTTCCATGCATCCACCTATGCTTTTTGACTCATTTCCAGATTTACCAAGACTGGTAAACCTGGGGATGTGTCACAATCGTACGCCTTCCCGACACATGCGCAACAAGGAGAAATATTTTTATTTTTCCTCGTTGTTTCCTCTTTCTAAGTGCGCTGCATTCTGCAGCAGAATTAGAAAGAGGGAAATGCTTCTAAGGATTGCTTTTGTGCAAGAAGGGATCTCTTTCTGCACAAAAACAATCCTGCCTTCTCCCCAAGCCCTTTGCACCATAACACAAGTCTGCCTGCGTTGGCTATAAGCAGCACACAGTGCGCCAGCGCAGGGAGAGAGCAGAAATGCGCCATATCTTGCTAGATATGATGCATTCTTGCCCTCTCCATTTGACTCAGCGCAGTAAGTTGTCTTGCTGTGTTGCACTGCTCAAACACTGATATATCTGGACCTTTGAGTCTTTCCGTTGGCGATTCTCACTTAGAACCTCTTCCTCCCAGCATGTGCTGAATCTCGTTAAATGCATTCTCACTTTAGCACATCGATCTAATTTAATTGCAATTTTTTAAGAATTAGCTGATGTCAGTGTTGTATGAACTTTGTAGAACATCCGCATAATTACAGCTGTGAATGGTATCTGCAGGAAGGCCATTGTTATTGTTTGGGAGTGGCCCTAGATAACAGAAAAACACAGGCTTGCCAAAGGGAAGTCTCCGCGTTTGGCAACCTGCAAATAAATAAATCAATGCAACTGCTGGTGACACTGAAGACCAGCTTAAAAATCACACAGAGATGGGCGACCAACATGCAGTATATGAAGGCAGTTTGTCAAGTCCAAGGCTCTTCCAAGTGCCACTTTTCCACAGAGAACACAGGGTAGGCAGCTGCAATACAATGCATCCCTCACACAAAGAGCAGAGGCCACAGGTAAAACGCAGCAAGGAGCTGAGCAAGCTTTCAATAGAAATAGTTAAAAGCCCTTTAGTAGTGCCTGCATTCAATAAATCAATCAATCAACCAATCGGGTGTTTGTTAAGCGTGACTACTCACCCGTAAGGGTCTCAAGGCAATGGGGGGTGGGGTGGGGTTGCAGGTTCCTGTCTATCAAGGAGGGGGGGTCTGTTGAAGAGCCGGGTTTTGAAGTTTCTTGCGAAGATGAGGAGCGATGTTGTCTGTCTGAGGTGGAGCGGAAGGTCGTTCTAGGCTCTGGCCGCGCGGAAGGAGAAGGAGCGGCCTCCTGATCTGGTCTTTCTGGTGCGGGGGACTACGACGTAGGAGAGCTGGGCTGATCGTAGGGTCCTTTGGGGTGTGTGGAATTTGAGTCTGCTGTTCAGGTATGCTGGTCCGGTGTCGTGGAGTGCCTTGTGAGCATGGGTTAGCATCTTGAAAGTGACTCTAGCTTCGATGGGGGAGCCAGTGGAGTGTGCGCAGGTGCTGGGAGATGTGGCAGTGTCTTGGCAGGTTGAGGACCAGTCAATCCAACTGAAAGTAAAAAAAAACAAGCATTGGAAATGCAATAGATCTCGCATTAGGAAAGTTTGAGCTATTGGTCTTATAAATGATTTTTTTTTATTATTGTGTTTTTAGAAATAGCTAAATTAATAGCTTTGTCATTTACAATGCCAATAGTTATAATTTTCTCAAATGTGACACCTATAGCATTTGTAATGCAACATGTTTTGTATTTACTTGACTTAGATATATTGATATTACAAATAACAATGGCTTTTCATTTTTTAAAATAATTAATACTTAAATAATTTATTTAATTTGTAATGGCAATAGCTTAAACTTTTGTAAATAACTTTTGTGAAGATTATGTTCAGTGTTTTTTATTGTGACAAAAATCCAAGAACTTAAGTGAAATATTAACATCTTTTTGTGATTTGTAATAAAGCTTGAAAGCTTGAAAACAGCTTGAAACATTGAAAGAACATATTTGAACCAGTGATGCTGTGGTGGTGCTGAGTGATGCTGTGGTTGCGCTGAGTGATGTTGTGGTTGCGCTGAGTGATGCTGTGGTTGCGCTGAGCGATGCTGTGGTTGCGCTGAGTGATGCTGTGGTTGCTCTGAGTGATGCTGTGGTTCCGCTGAGTGATGCTGTGGTTGCGCTGAGTGATGCTGTGGTAACGCTGAGTGATGCTGTGGTTGCGCTGAGTGATGCTGTGGTGGCGCTGAGTGATGCTGGGGTGGCACTGAGTGATAATGTGGTGGCGCTGAGTGATAATGTGGTGGCGCTGAGTGATAATGTGGTGGTGCTGAGTGATAATGTGGTGTTGCTGAGTGATGATGGGGTAGCGCTGAGTGATGATGTGGTGATGATGAGTGGTGCTGTGGTGGTGCTGAGTGATGCTGGGGTGATGCTGAGTGATGATGTGGTGATGCTGGGGTGGTGCTGAGTGATGCTGGGGTGGTGCTGAGTGATGCTGTGGTGGTGCTGAGTGGTGCTGTGGTGGCGCTGAGTGGTGCTGTGGTGGCTCGGGTGGCGCTGAGTGATGCTGGGGTGGTGCTGAGTGGTGCTGAGTGGTCCTGAATGAAATCCCCAAGGCTTTGAAACTACCTCTGGTGTTGAACACAAACCTTCCTATGGGTATCTAATTTCTTTATTTAAAGAGTTTTTCATATAGCGCTGGCAAGACCCGAGTGTAACAGAGCGCTTTAAAAACATTTGATTTTCAAATATTGTCAAAGGTAGTGTTGGATAAAAATTGGTTACAGCGTGCATTTTTTTTGAAGTCACATTAGTTACAGATTAAAAGTTATAGAATAGAGTCTTTTTAAAGTCAAATCACTGCAATTCCTGGAGAGGGATAAACAATGTAGTGAAACTTAAGGAGGAGGTTTCAGTTGGGATTCAGGTTGTATGATGGACTTTAAAGCCTGATGTGCTGATTGAGAAGATATTTTAATTGTCTTTTGTAGCTCACGAAGGAGGGGTTTGAGATTCCATGGCAGAGAGGGGCTGTGAAGGACAGAGAGGCCACAGGCAGAGGCCACAGGCAGAGGGCACGCGCGGAGGACATCAAAGGAAGGGTGGGAGGGGAAACGTGCGGCGGACATCAAAGGAAGGGACGGAGGGGGAAACTAGCGACGGGGTGGAGGACAGGCAAGAAGTGTCAGTAGCAAGGTGGTGGGAGTGACAGGCCAGCAACAAACGGGGAAAGGACATGCAGCAAACATGCAGACATGCAGACCATCCCTACAGAAAGTGCTAACATTGAGAGCACCATGGGTCTCGGGAGTGGGGTGGTAGCGAAAGTAGTACACCCTGAAAATATAAGAAAGCAACAACATGAGTAAAAAGGGAAATAAATTCTGAACCGAAGTACTCATCCCAAAAGTGCCGTACTCATGCCCTTGATGCTAGGCACCCGCTTGGTACCTGCATGAACCCTCGTTAGGCCGGACCCCGAAGAACAAAATGCTTTGCGGTGGTCGGGTAAATAAAAACGAGAAGGTAGAGAGACGCCATCGAGCACGTAGTGGGCGTGGAGAGCGTCATCACACGTCCCTAACAGAGGATAGCTGGATTGAGTGGCCATGTGACTGGTACTACCAATCGTGGGTCAGGAATAATCCTAGTGAAGCGTTTCACCAATCAGAGTTGGTGGAACAATCTGAGTTACCAGTTGTCAAGGCAATACTGCTCAACAGAGCGAGTCTCGTAGTTATGGCAACCCCAACCAGTGTACATGGAAGGAGGCCATACGTACGACTAAAGTTGCAAAGTTAAAACAATCGTCATTTAGAGAACAGATCGTTTCCTCTTGAAAAAAATTAAATTTAAAAAAACGGAGAAAGAGGGGCTGGAAGAGTCAAAGCCTTATCCCAAAGAAATTATAATAATGAAACTTCGGGATTAGAACAAACATGTGCCTTTGAAGCAAATTATTGTTGCTTTTGATTGTTTTGTGTAATTGTTGTTCAGGAAAGTCGCTTGGAACATGACTTGAGATGAGAAGACAGCAGAGAGTACGTGCGGTAGGGAATGAGATTAATAAAAACAGCGAGCCAAGACGGAGGGCATTGCTGTGGGGAGGGGGGAGGAGAAATGCGACACAGCAGGCAGGGGAGGGGGCGGAGCGGGGGTGTGGGAGGAGTGCGGCTGAGGGAACAGACGGCGATTTGGTGCTGTGCACGCGCATTTTAGGTCAATGCGCTTGCGCATTGACCTAAAATCGCACGGGCGCACAGCACCAAATCGCCAGTTGGGTAAAGTCTGTTTATAGCCCTATAGTCTCGCTCTGCTCAATGCGCATGCGCATTGATAGGCGAGACCTAAAAAGCGCTATGATGCAGCCAGCATTGACCGCATCTCAGCGCTCATGCCTGCTGTTCAATAGGGAGAGGTGGGGAGTCGGGAGACTGAATACTGAAATGCACTCTTATAGAGTGCTTGGCCTAATCTAAAAAAAAATAAAAGTACCTTCAGGAGAGCGTGGGCAGTGGAAGAAAAACGGCTGCAAACAAGAAACAGTGCTGGGTCCATGCCTCGTCCGGGGAATACTGCAGGAGGCGGTGAGCAGCCGGCAGGAAGCAGAAGACATGACCGGTAAGAAGCAAGGAAATGAGTGAGAAGTGGACACCAATCAATGGTAGGCATTGGTAAGTAATAGGCGGGCCAATTTGTAAGCTTTTTTTTGTAACAATAGCTTTTGCTGACAGCGCATGCTCTGTAGATGAAGTCTAAAAAGAGAGAGAGAAAGTGTTAATTCCACCTTTGCAGCCAGACAGTGCAAGTCTGGAGCTGGGCGATGAAGCAAAATGGCTAATATTGACTTTGGGGATTTTCCTCGAGTCAGAAGGCATTGGTGTGGCAGCCCTTGTTTAATTTGTTTTGAGCACTATGAGATTACACCAATCGATAGTTAAACATTGAACAGTGTGTGATGTGTTGCACTGATACAAGCTCTGGCCACCCTGTTATCAATTGAAAACAAAATGCCTCTTTTCCCAGAGTTCACGGTGTGGAGACTACGAGCTCCTTCCCAGATGACCTGCACAGACTCAACCTAAGACTCACATATGTGGCTTGCACCACGGTGGGGTGAGTCTGGTATTTGCTGATTTAGGGAAAGCTTTGCCAATCCTTGCTGCCTTGTACAACACCTGCAAATCTAGGGTCGGATGTACTAACAATGGATTTAGAGATTCCCAAATCAACAATTTTAACAAACCGTGTTTGGGGATCACAAATCCATATGTACAAACCCTGTTCCCCAACATTTGGAGATTTCGTGAAATTTGCAATTGCTATTTTATTTTTTGCAAAATATGGGGGCATATTACCAAGCAATAGCGATATTTATCACTATTGCTTCGTTAGAGACAAAAATTTACCGCTGAGCTGCGGCAATTTTTATCGCAGATAAACTTTGGTATTACCAAGGTTTATCGCAAATGCCATAAAAATCGGCCGCAGTGCATGAATAGTGCTGAAAAGTCAGCGATATTCATGCATTACCGAGCTAATGCTCTTAGCCATGTTATCCACCTTCCATTGGATAACATGGCTAAGAACTGCTCAGGGGCAGGTGTTAGCTTTTGGAGATATTCGCGCTTAGCGCGAATATCTCCAAAAGTTGGTAATAGGAGATAGCGATGTTAGCGACTTTCCAGTCGCTAACATCTTGGCACGCCGACTTTGCATGTCATTAGTGATAAATTTCACTGACATGCAAAGCGGGGCCCAAGATGGTCGCTATCTCCTACTAGCTGTCGCTAACTGGTGTTAGCGACAGCTAGGTAATAGGGGGATAATTTTATCTCCGCTTTCTTGGCTTTTAAAGCCAAAAAAGCAGAGATAAACCCCCTTGATAATATGCCCCATGGTTTCTATGTAGACAACATTTTTCAAATCATGAGTCATAAAACGCAAAATGTGCATTATAAGTGAGTGATGACATAATAAAGAAGAAACAGAGGCATTGAAGCACATTTCAGGTGAAGGGGAGTTAAGAGAACAAGCACAGAAAAAGGTGGGTGCTTGCAAATTACAATCGGACCCAGACTCCCAGGAAGCTGATGGAGGCAGGAAAAGAAAAGAAACGTTTTCTAATGCTGTATTGGAGGTTTTGGTGGAGGAACGCGTCTCTAATAATGATAAATTATTTACAAAACGTTCCCTGACAGTTCCAGAAGCCACAAACAAAAAAAACATGTCTTGGAATCCACGAACAAATTAAAGCTGTGGGTGTCCCTCACCGCAGCATAGACGAAATTAGAAAAAGATGGTTCAACATGAGGTCTCATAACAAAAAGAAACTGACTACGTGGCGAAAATAGGACAAACTCGAAGAGGGGATTCCTCTGAATCACAAACATTGATCCACACAGTTAATACGGAAATGTCTCACATGAGACATTTAAAATGCATTTTGAGATCTGCAGCTCATGTATAAATGTGTAGCAAATACTCAAGAGAAGTCTATTCATGTAAGACAACATCAGTATTGTGACAGTTTGAAATATTATTTGTAGAAACAACATATTTCTTAATGGCACATTCTTACTTGCAATATCTCAGTATACTAACATATTGCATTCTCATACAAACAGCACTTTTCATCCTAAGGAACTGCAACATTACAGTACATTGTATAGTATTGGAGCATTTATATACCCCTTATTATGTCTATGTGGGCAGGGCCGGACTGGCAGTAGTGGGCACCGGGCATTTCCCGGTGGGTCGCCGGGAAGGGGGGGCCTTTTTTAGTCCCCTGGAGACGATTTTCTGTACCGGTGGCCATTTATCTGCCCTCAGCAATAAAAGCGGCACAAAGCTTTCTGCTAGTAACACCCCCCGCCGCCCCACCCGGCAGCTGTACTCTTTGCGAGGGTTGGTTTCGGTTCCCAGTCTGGACCTGTATGTGGGGCACTCAAGTGCTTGCCTACAAACGCAGGAAGCTAAGCCGTGTAGGTTGTTGTTAGAAGGATGTTGTCCTTGTTTTTTTTGTCTTTATTCTTTGTGGGAAATATCATTCGTGAGAACCACTGAGGTCCCTTTATGGTATTTTTTATGATCATAGTCTACTTAGCTGGTTACTGCACTGGAGCGTTCAACCTGATGTTTGTTGAACGTTTTTGGTCCTTCGCAGGCATGGTTGAAGAGATAAATGATGATGAGACCTACTGGGATGGGCTTTGTTACTACAGTCCCATGTCTGAATGTCATTGTGAGATGTAAAGAAGCACTAGTAAGCTAAGGGGGACCTGCTGCGTGGCTAGAATAGAATCCTCCGATGCAGCAGTATAAGACGGACCTCTTCAGTTATTACAAGCCTTTTCAGTTGGAGATGGCTGGTACTTGGCTGTATAGTACTGGGTGGCATACAAGACCCATAGCATTGATGCCTTAAGTGCACGTAAGATGAAGCTATAGTTGGCTGCTGACCTCTGAGTGTTATGGTATTAATATTAGAAGGAATACATATGAATTGAAATTGCTAGATAATGCCCAGGCAAATCATAGGTTAGCCCGTCTTAGCTTACCTGGATGTAGAAAGCTGTATATTGGTTGGGTTGAATTATTTTTCTGGGCTCAATTCCAGGGTTGTGGGATGCTGTAGTTATCTTGGAAATAACCATGTTTTCAACTGTCTTCTAAATTGTATATGCTCCTTGATGCTTCCAATCTTGGCTGGTAGCAAGTTTCAGAGCTTGACGGCTTGTACAGAGAAAGCAGTGCCCTTATTGGATTTCTAATGGTAAGGTTGCTTGAATTTAACTTTTAGGTATACCCAAGGCTTTAACCTCTCCCCTGCTTATGACGGAACCGCTCCGTCATCAGCCGCGGTGGTGCTGTGCTGATGACGGAGCGGTTCCGTCAAGGCCCACCCGACGCGCCTGCGCGGCGAGGATTCCGTGCCTGCGCTGGGCGTTCTATTGAGCGGGCGGGGCCATGACGGAACCGCTCCGTCATAAGCACAGCGCAACCGACGCTGGTGACGGAGCGGTTCCGTCACCAGCATGCGCCCGCTGCTCGGCCACCCTCCCCCTTAGCACTGCGGCGGAATAGCTGCCGCAGTGAAGGGGTTAAGTGGGATGAAAAAACTGTGGGGGGTCTCTCAAAGGGACGTTGCCAATGTAATTAACAGTGTGGCTTAAAAACACGTAAGCTAAAAATCTGTGCTTATCATAGTGTGCTGCCCAACTTGTATTTTGCTGTTTCTGTCATTACACCCAGATATATGATACAACAAGTAACATCAGACCTACAACAAGTCAGGACTATTGTCTTTGTTAATGGTTGTTAGTTGCATAAGATAAATAATCAGAAACGATGGCTTGTTGTATATAATATTGAGAAAGCTTCCACTTAAAGTCCTGGTGATACCACAACAATGTTGCTGCTCCTTAGTTTCAAAAAGAGAAGAGGAAGTCAGAGAGAAAATGACTCTCTAAAGGATTTCCCTTCCTCTACAAGGCTCACCTGGCATGACGTCATACTGTAACTTCTCCACTAGTGAGAAGTCAGCAGTGTGAGCATGCGCACATCAACGTGCTTGCTGTCACTGCAGTCCTGAACAAAACGGACCGCCAGGGCACAAAACAGAGCCCAAAAGAGATCTGTTTTGAGGCCCCCTTTAAAAAACTGCCGGTGCTCAGCACCGGTGAGACCCGGCCCACTTGAAGCCCTGAGTGTACTGGTCCTTTTTTTTGTATGCTCTATGGACAATGCAGTGTGTATTCTATATATAGCTAGCCAGTGAAGTGATAGTGGGACTGAAGACATGCAGACTCTATGGGGTAGGTTGAGAAGGAGTGTTGGGGCAACAATATGGATTAATTGAATTTTGCGTATAATGAATCTGGGTGTGCCAAGGTATATGTGGTGCAATAGTCAAGCTTGGATAGTACAACAGTGAGAATAGCGTGTAGTTCATGTTGATATCCAAGGTACTGGAACATGTGACGGAGGGTTTATTGTATAGAAGGTACTCTTGTGACGTTGGTGACTTGTGGTATCAAGGATAGGTCTACATCCATGGTTACCCCTTGGTTTATTCTCTTGATCTTGTTGGAGGGGCCTCAGGTTCATTGGGTCATATTGCGGTAGGTTGGTATTTATGCTTATGTCCATAGGTCATCATTTCTGTTGTTGCAGTGTTGAGCTATAGGTGGTTACTTGACCATCTATGCGTTTAATGCAAAAAGGCAGTTCTCAAGTTTTGCGTTGTGGAGGTTTTCGGGCCTTCCATGTTTTAGAATGATTTGGGTGTTATCTGCATACTTATAATGGGTGAGATTGAAATATTTAAATCAGGTTTGACAAGGGCTTTAAGTAACTGTTGAATAGCCGAGGGATATGATGGACCCAAGAGAGACACCACAGTGTTGTTTGTGAGGAGCTGTTGTGAGAGGCGGTAGGTAACCTACATTTTGTCTTTACGGTAAGAATCAATCCATTTTAGTGCATTTTCGTATATTCTGAGATGAAGACCTCTTTGTAGAAGATTGTGGTGATGGACACTGTTAAATGCAGCTGATAAATCCAGAAGCAATAAAGCGGCCGCTCGGTTCTTGTCCCCTTAGAGTTTGAGGCCATCACAAATGGATATGATGGTTAAATCTGTTGTACAGATGCCTGGCCTGAAACTGGACCGTTGGTTGGACATTATGTTCTTCTGTAAAGTTTGAAAGTTAAATAAAACTACTCTTTCAAATGTTTTTCCTAAGAATGACTCATTTGATATAGGCCTGTGGTTTGCTGGGTCGGATGGGTCCAGTTTCTTTTTTTGGAGGGGTGGCCTAATGTAGGAGTTTTTCTGCTCAGGTGGGAATAAACCTATTTTAAGAGACTTGTTAAGTAAGAATCTAGCTACCTCTCCTGCCCAGGTTGTGTGCAGGGTATCTTCAACAAGCTCTGAAGGTGATCCTGGTGGTCTGCTAGTGATAACAATGTTTAAGAAATGTTTTTTTAGATCTTATTTAAAGTATGCAGTGGTGGAGGATTACTTTTGCCTCTTAATACGTGTGAGTGGTGTTATCTGTGTTTTTCTTAAGGTTGTTTTCTATCTTTCTACTTTTTTAGATCAATTACCAGAAGTTGAGATGCCACACATGGGTGAGGGTAATATTCCTTCAACCGTCCCTGTGCCAATTACACCTGAATCCTTCTGTGCAGAGCAGGATCATAGGAGTACCACAAAGTCTTCCTCAGACACAGCCACTTGTGTCATCAGAATCAATTTAGAAGGAAGGACTGTGAATCGGGGTAAGGGCCCCAAGAGGGGATGAGTTAGAGAGCGGTGTACCAATTGTCAGTCCTTTTGTATACTAGAATCACCAGTGCTGATGGTACAGAAACAACTACAGACTATTCACCAGCTGAGTATGATGAATCACTTCCTCATAGATACAGAAAACATCACCTACTGTATAGGACAGAATGATTCAGTAAGTCTGTTGATCGGCAGGCAAATGCAACAGGCCTACTCTCACGCTGTGAATTTGCAAGTGGAGATGTGGCTCTGCAGTGGTGATGTTGCCAAGAGGCCAATACTGGTAAGGTCAACCTTGTGGAGCTACAGTCAGTTCTTGCAGCCACTGAAGAGCCAGGGTAGTATGTCTATACCAGGTATGGGTAGGGTGAGATGCACTAGGACTCACAGTACAGGGGCAGAAGGAATAAGAGAAGGAGAAGGCAGAGGAAAGTTCGGAGTGTGGAGAGGAAACACAAATAGAATAATTGCATTTTATTTTGGAAATGATATCCTTTGTAATTATTATTATTTTTTTAATGCTTTTATTGACTACAAAGATCATGTGCATACATAGCGATCAATCCAATATACCCGTTTCAAATCTGGACAGTTAGCTAGCATCAATAAACATTACATAGATTCAGCACTTTCTGTACTATTATACATTGCTAATTCCGCCTTTGGGGACACCACAGGGTCTCTTCGATAATTATTTCAACTTGACCATTTCTGGTACCATATTTTGGGGCACCCCCTAGCTCCAACCACTTCCGTTTCCGCCAGCATACATCTGTCTAGTTCTATCGTCCACCCCTGGACGCTCGGTGCACTCGCTGCCCCCCACCCTCGAGCTATCTCCCGCTTTACCAGCATGTACCCCAACGTCACAAACTGTTTTTCCACTTCCGCCAACTTAGTCGCCTCCCAAATATTCAACAATCCTAAGTGTGGCTTCAGAACAATCTCCTTGTGTAAGGCCATGTGCATGTGGTCCGAGGCCCCCTCCCACAGGACACTCAGTCTCAGACAGCTCCATAATATATGGTAAAACGTTGCCTGTTGGCCACAACCCCTCAGGCACCGGTCATCAGGTCTAGAACCAATCTTGGCTACGGTCTGTCCCGTCATGTATGAGTGGTGTAATATTCTGAGCTGTATCAATCTAGATTTCAGTGTTATTGCAGCCTCATGAGGGAACATCAGGGCCTCCTGCCACTCCTCATCCCTAATATTTCCCAGTTCAGTCTGCCACTTCTCCCTGAGTTTCGGAAATGAATCCGGGAGATTATTACACAGTTTCTTGTACATGAGAGCGATCACTTCGAATCCAAAGGCCCGTCTAATAATCTGTCTTCAAGTGGGGAAGAATCCAGAATGTCTACAAAGGACAGGAACGCCGTCCAACGCGCATGCCGAATCTGCAGGTACCTGTATGTTTCCCCGTGGGCCATTTTGTATTGTTTCTGAAGTTCCTCAAATGTGAGTAATGCCCCCTTTTTGACCTGGTCCCAGACCACTAAGATGCCAAGAAGGTCCCATTTGTCAAACCCGGGTTGATACATAACATAACATACTCAATTTCTGCGCATACCAGAGTGGAGCAGCCTTAGTAAGGACGCCTGCTCATCCTAGGCGAGAGTTTACTGTGCGCCATATCTCCAACGTATGCCTGGTGGGCCCAAAACCCCCCCCCCTTGTTCTTAATGTCACTAACATAAAGGGCCCCCATGTACCCAGAGTGGTCAGTTTGGTAACAATCAAGGACGTACGCAGGGTCATCCGGAGGGCGATAGATCCACCTATTTACGGTAACCATTTGCGCTCCCCAGTAATAACGCTGCAGGTCGGAGAGCGCTCTGCCCCCATCATACCAACCCTTCGTCAACTTCTGCAGCGTCACCCTTGGAGCCCTTCCATCCCACAGCAGCGTACGGGCCTCCCCCTCCACCGCTCGAAAATACAAGTCTGGGACTCTATGTGGGCAGTTTTGGAGGATATATAAAAAGCGAGGCAGGGCCAGCAACTTAAAAAAGCGCCGCTCGGCCAATCAAGGACAGCGGAAGGGTATGCCAATGTTTCACGTCCGCTCACAATCTAGCCAGTGGCGGGGCCAAGTTGGAGCTATAAAACAGATTAGGGTCTGTCGTGACATAAATCCCCAAGTATCTAAACCCATCTTCTGCCACCACTATGGAGCAGTCCGCTGGGAGTAGCGGGACCGGTCCCTACAGCATGAACAATACAGACTTTTGCTAGTTAATGGCATATCCTGAATATTTGCCGAAGTTCGTAAAGATATCGAGTACCACCGATATGGATTTGTACGGGGAAGCCAGGTACAACAGTATATCATCCGCATGCATAGAAATGCGGTCCTCTACGTCCTCTGCCCACTTCATTCTGCGTACCATAACATCCCGGTGTATCCACATCGCAAGGGGTTCCAAAAGTAGGGCAAACAACAGCAGTGACAGAGGGCATCCCTGTCTGGTACCTCGGCGCAGTCTAAATGTCTTCGACATATGACCATTGACCCTCACTTGACCTAGCACATCTGTGTACAACAAATGCACCCACGCTATGAATTTGGGGCCTAGGCCCACCCTCTCCAACACTGCAAACATGTAGGGTCATTCTATGGAGTCATAGGCCATAGAGGCATCGAGGGATAGCAACGCGGCATCTTCCTCAATATATTGCTTACGGGCCAGCACGTTGTGTAGTTGCCTGAGGTTGAAGGCTGTATTTCTGCCAGGCATAAACCCAGACTGATCCCGGTGAACCAAAGTCGTAATGATCCCCCCCAATCTGTTGGCAAGGACCTTTGCCAGGCCCTTAGCCTCAACGTTAATCAATGAAATCGGCCTGTAGGAGCCACAGACCTCTGGCGGCTTCACCATTATAGAGGCTAGTCTCTGATCTGTTAGTAGCCGTCCCACCTCTAGGCTCTCCTCGTACATAGCCTTCAGGTGTGGTATCGTCCGGGAAGCAGTGGCTTTCAGGAATTTGATTGGGACTCCATTGGGTCCCATCGCCTTCCCCGATTTGACCTGTCCTATAGCTTTACCTATCTCCTTCCCTGATAAATCTTCCTCTCAGTTCTCTCTATCCACCTCTGAGAGGGTCGGGACGTCACTATATCAAAGAAGCTGCCTTGAGTCCTCCACTGTGTAAAGAGTGGAGGAAGAATACATCCGTTCGAAATGAGCGGCGAATTCCTCCGCTATATCCCTCGGGTGTATTGCTAGACTCCCACTCGAAGTTGTCAATGTATGCACCCATCTCTACCCCTGTTCTCTCCGCTCTAGCCAAGCCAGTGTCTTGCCCGCTCTATCCCCCATTTTGTATATTCTATGCTGAGTATGGCAATACTTAGCCACCATACTTTCTCGGGTTTTTATCCTATATTCATCTTGCTTCAGCCGAAGTCTATGGGCGGTATCAGACAGAGGATTCTGTGCATGTTCCTCTTCCAGGTCGTGAAGTTCCTTTTCCACCTGCATTAAGAGTTCCCGCTTCTTAGTGATATACCCCATCTTCAGGGACAGAGCCTGCCCCTTCAGAACTACTTTGTATGCTTCCCATATTGTTTGAGCGGACGAGACTGACCCCACATTTTCTGCAAAGTAATTCTCTGTCTGTGTATGGAGTTCCTCTCTAATGTCAGGTATATGCAAAAGCCATGGGTTCAGGACTATAGTAGTGCGTGCCTGTCTTTCCCAATGTGTGTACTCCGCCCAGACCGGGGAGTGGTCAGATATACCCCTCGGTAAGACCCGTGAGTTGACAAAATTCCCCACCATCGACGGGTGCGTGAGGAAGTAATCAATACGTGATAGGCTTTGGTGCATGCCAGAGAAAAAGGTAAACATCTTATCTGTGGGTTGGAGCGCCCGACCCACGTCCATCAGTCCCAACGCCTCTGCGAAATCGGCCATCACGGTATTAGAATTTGCCCTTGACCTTGGTGGCTGGCAGTCAACTGTGTCGTCCATTGTCATATTGTAGTCCCCACCCATAATTAGTGTGCCCTCCCGTAATCCCATTAGTTTCCTACCTAAGTCCTCCAGAGCCAACTTACCCATAGCAGGTGGCAGATAGATTTACAGTATGTTCAAATCCCTACCGTCCCATTGAGCCTCCACTCCTGCAAATCTCCCCGCTGTGTCCACCCATAATCTATGAACAATTAGAGGTACGGACCTTTTCACCAGAATCTCCATCCCCCTCGACCAGAGGTGTAATTGGCGTGAACCAGGAGTTTGTATCCCCATCTAGTGAGGGCCTTCGTTTTATGTCCCACCAAGTGTGTCTCCTGTAACAGCACCACATCCGTAGAGTGACATTTCAAATATTGTTGCACTATCCCCCTCTTTATCTTGTCACCCATCCCGTTAACATTCCACGTTAGCACAGAAAGTGTCCTATCTCTATCCCCCCCATCTCAGTTCACAACCGTCTCCACATTGATGCGGATCAAAAAAGCCATTAAGAAAATTACAAGCATTCTGTCCAGTACTACATTTCTCATCTGCACATTAAAACATTGCGTCAACAAACCCCCCTCGTTATGTGCTTTGTAATTTTAAATGGGATGTTGTAGAACTGTATGTAATCCTTACACATCATCCCTCCTAACAATTAAGAAGCAAGAGAAGAAGGGAACATATACATTATAACAGATTAAGGTTGAAATTTAAAGTTTCAATACAAACACAGCCACCCAGTTTTTGAGGCAACACAACCTCTGTCAGAACCCAACATTTAGACTCACGAATATGTAGTTCAATCTCAGCCCAAGATGATGCTAGTATCCCTGCATATGCTTCATGGTCAGATAGGGTCCGAGTCTGGAGGGATAAAATGGCCGCCACAGTTTAACCTCGTTCTGATGCGGAGAGTACGAACGGAGCGCGAGCACTGGAAACTACGCACTTCACCTGAACTGATAGCGAAGACGAACCTGTGTGCGCAGCTCTGGTGAATTCCTTGAATCCCTAGTTCTCTAAGTTCCTGTTGTAGTACTCCATTTGTGTTTAGCGCAAGTGTCGAGGAAATATTGTTACGGCGCATTAATTCAAGCGCGTAACAAATCTTTTCCCATTCCCGAGTTCGAAATTCAAGTTGTGAAGAAACCCGTAGTTTGAGAGGAGAAGTTCGACCGCTTGCGATTTCCTGAGGAGAGAGGCTGCTTCTTAGTACCTGTGGAGAGAAAGAGAGTCAGCGTGGAGAAACGTCACAGAATTGAAAGCTAAGTAACAATTACCAGTGTTTGGCCAAACTGAAGATTACAAACTATTGTGCACGTTGTATGTCAAGACGAAAGAAAGACTATTGCCTAAGTATCTATTGATTCGACGAAAGAAAGACTATTGCCTAAGTATCTATTAATTCGAGGAAGAAAGAACTATTACATGAACTTTGCTCAATCCAGAAGCATGGTCACAAGAAGGAAATAAGACCGCTATATTCACCCAGTTTAGTCCTTGGCCAAAACAGATGAAAACCTATAGATAAGAAAAAGACTTGACTTGGCCGAGTGCTATATCAAATTATTGCAATTCGACAGAACCCAATTGCAGTGTCATCGACTAGTTAGTGAAGTAAGTATATTCTAGATAGTAATAATAAGATAAATAAGTAGAGTAGTACAAGGAAGTTATTAATTCATTCGCCATTGTCTTACTGTGTAGTGACAACTGACTAGACGAGAAAAGAACAATAAGCTTTAAGAAGAGAAGCAAGGTCCAGAAATAGTAAAGTGAGTTAACCCAAATAAATCTTAGAATTCAAGGGTCAGGATAAGGAGGGTAGGAAACTAATGGTGTGCTCCTATTCCAGGTTTCTAACTCGCAGACACCCCGAAGGAAGTAGTCTGAAGAAACTTTCCGGACCAGTCTCTTCTCTGTTTATTATTTTATCCACACCCCCTTCCCGGAGGATGATGTAGGAAGGTTCTCTTTAGACCTGCCGGCATCGTCTCTTGGGATTTGGGTATTAGCATCTCAGCTCCTGTGCCAGAAACCATCTCTGCTCCTGCGCAAGAGAATCAAGAGTATTATCAGGTAACCTTGCTTGGAGTCCTGACAGAGTGAAGTGCCCAAGCTTCATTTTGCACCCGAGCAGAGATGGCAGAAGGGATAGATGTCCAATCTTTAGGAACTATCTTAGATGCTATCCACAAGGAACTGGGAGCGGTAAGAGAGGAAAATCAAAATTTAAGACCGGAGTTAGTTAACGCCAGAAAAGAGACAGCAGAGTTAGCCCAGAGATTACACCCGACTAGTAGTTTAGAGAGAGAGGCCATGAACCCAGTGTTAGAAGCTACAAATAGATCAACTACACAAGTCATACACTCCCTGTCTCCTGTTATACCCTTGGCCGCTCCTGAAAGGTTTAATGGGGATCCACAGAAGGCACAGATCTTCCTTTCACAATGTTCTTTACATTTCCTATGTCGTTCATCCATTTTCCCTGACGCGCAGTCTAAAGTGGCCTTCATTCTTTCATATCTAAGCGGGGATGCGGCTGCCTGGTCCATGCCCCTGGTCACGAGAGAAGACCCTCTGTTAAGGAACTTTGAAAATTTCAAACAAGAATTTCTTCGAATATTTGATCGTAGGAGAATCTCTCAGGTAGTGGACAATGAATTACTTGATTTGCGACAAGGTAATCGAGACCTAATAGCATATCTGGCGCAGTTTAACAAGTTGGTAGTGGAGACGGATTGGCCAGAGAGCAAGCGAGCAGCAGTTTTCTACCGTGGATTGAGAGATGAATTAAAGGACACGTTAGCTCAAATTCCGAACCGACCAACTGAGATCTCGGCTCTCATCGATTTAGTTCTTGAAATAGATTTTCGTCAGGGGGAGCGGAGAGGAGAAAAGAAGAAGGATTTTCGGGCAATCGTTCCCAGGTTTGATAGAGCACGGTCTGAAGGAACAAGAACCTCAGAGGCGGCATCGGGTATTGAACCAATGCAAATTGGAACCATCAGAGGACCACTAACGAAAGAAGAAAAAGATAAGAGAAGGACAAATAATTTGTGCATGTATTGTGGTTCGGGTGGGCATTTTGTCCGAAATTGTCCGAAGAAGCCAAAGGGAACCTTTAAGCCGAAGGAAAACTAGCAGCATCACCTGTAGCTGGAGTTGAACGGGTGGGTGCAATTACAGAAGAGACTCCAAAAGAACACCATGTGGCGAATACCTTGCAAGCGGCAGCTCCACATTTGATTCTGTCTATGAAGGTGATATTCCGATCAACGGTCCTAACCGAAGTATCAGTTATGATAGACTCAGGAGCGACAGGAAATTTCTGTGACTTGCGCTTTGCGGACAAGGTGGGAATCCAAGCAATAAAGAAAGAGAAGAGTGAACCAGTCCGAGCAGTAGACGGAACTAATCTATCATCGGGGCCTATTGTGAGCCATACCGAGCTGATGCAACTGATTACCAACGATGGGCACCAAGAACAGATTCAGTTTAATTTAATTGACGCTCCACAGTTTCAATTAATCCTTGGATTGCCATGGCTCACAGAGCATAACCCTACGATTAACTGGAACTCCAGAACGGTTGTAATGGATTCAAACTACTGTTGTGAGAATTGTTTTGTTTCAAGAACAACCGGAGCGGAGATAAACCCGGCCCACGCCTTGTGTCTGGTGGAGCATTCTATGTGTGCCATTGATACATATCAGGTTCCAGAAGAGTAAAAGGAGTTTGAGAACGTGTTCAATGAAGTGGAAGCGGAACTCTTACCTCCACATAGAGTCTATGACTGCAAAATAGATTTAGAAACAGGAGCAAACTTGCCATGCAGTCGTGTTTACGCACTAACAGAAAAGGAACACCAACATCTAAAGGAATATCTGGATAAATATTTAGCGAATGGCTTCATCCGACCCTCACAGTCACCTGTCTCGTCGCCCTTATTTTTTGTGCCAAAAAAGGAAGGGGAATTGAGAACGTGCATCGATTACAGAGCAATTAATAGAATAACAAAAAAGAATAGATACCCCCTACCCTTGATATCGGTCTTACTGGATCAAGTCAAAGGAGCCCAAATCTATACAAAACTAGATCTGCGAGGAGCCTACCATCTAGTCCGAATGCGTGAAGGAGATGAGTGGAAGACGGCCTTTCGGACTAGATTTGGGCTATTTGAATACCAAGTAATGCCGTATGGGCTGTGTAATGCTCCAGCAGCATTCCAGCACTTTATCAATGATATTTTGAAGGAGTTCATCGATCAGTGCGCCATTGTATACATCGACGATATCTTGATTTACTCCCCCGATGTGACAAGTCACCATGAGCAGGTGAAAGGAGTTTTGAGAAGGTTGCAAGAGAACAAGTTGTTCGTGAAACTGGAGAAATGTGCATTTGATGTCTCCCAGGTAGAGTTCTTGGGATTTGTCCTTTCACCGTCCGGCATTTTGATGGATCCTAAAAAAGTAGAGGCGGTGACAACCTGGAAATCCCCGACGAGTGTGAAAGAGGTCCAAAGCTTCATTGGATTTGCCAACTTTTACAGACGATTCATTAGTGAGTTCTCCGGAAAAATTCTACCTCTTACCAGATTGTTAAGAAAAGGAACAAAATTTGAGTGGTCGAAAGAATCAGAGGAGGCATTCCAAGCCTTAAAAGAAGCCTTCACCACAGCACCTGTGCTACTTCATGCCGATCCATCGGAACCGTTTTATGTAGAGACAGACGCGTCGGATCAGGCGTTGGGGGGGGTGTTGTCTCAACGTCACAAGACCACGGGTCAACTACATCCAGTAGCTTACAGATCAAGAAAACTGACCCCAGCAGAAATCAATTATACCATTACCGAAAAAGAACTACTAGCTATCAAGGACGCCTTCAAGGAGTGGCGGCATTATTTGATGGGAACCCAGCATCAAGTTACGGTATTTACGGATCATTGTAACCTGAAATTCTTGAAATCCGCCAGAACGCTTACGCCAAGACAACTTAGATGGTCCTTGTATTTTGCGGATTACGACTTTGTAATTACATTTCGCCCAGGAGCGCAAAATGGGAAGGCTGATGCTCTTTCCAGATTGGGCACCGAGTCTCAAAGGACAGCTATAGACATTCAACCGATCATCCCTGAAAACCGATTTATTGGAGCCACAGTCTCAATCAACATCCAAAAGGCCATCGCTGAGAACATGAGTTCTGAGGCTATGCAGGATTAGGCTAAAGAAGATCCAAACAGGACAATCATTCATCAGTTGCCATATCATGGGGAGGCCTTGTATGTGCCTACGACGGAACTTCAGCAACAAGTGATGCGTGAATGTCACGATGATAAGTTAGCCGGACACAAGGGGGAAAACAAGACAGAGGAGTTGATTAAGAGACACTACTGGTGGCCTGGAATGTCAACTGATATTGAGAGCTATGTTAAGGCCTGTGAGATCTGCGCGCAGGGAAAATCTGAGCGACAAGCTCCAAAAGGATTTCTGCAACCCCTACCCACCCCTCCTTATCCTTGGCACACAGTTACACTAGATCTCATTACTGACTTACCTTTGAGCAGGGGTTTTGATACCATTCTAGTGGTAGTAGATGCCTTCTCTAAAATGGCCCACTTCATAGCCTTAAAAGGAATTCCATCAGCCAAGCAGTTAGCATACCATTTCAGTTCCCAGATTGTCAGGATCCATGGTATACCCAAGGTGGTCATTTCAGATAGGGGTTCCCAGTTTATATCCCATTTTTGGAGAGCCTTTATGAAGGGTTTAGGTACTGAAGTTAGATTCTCCACGAGCTATCATCCAGAAACTGATGGACAGACAGAAAGGGTGAACCAAGAATTGGAACAATACCTTCGACTATTCCTCCTGAAAGAGGAAATTCAGTGGGCAGATCACTTGTGGTCGGCAGAATTTGCCCATAACAATGCCAAAAATGGTTCAACCGGCTTCTCCCCTTTCTTCTTGAATTATGGACGACATCCAAATGCATCAATTCGACAAATGGAAGTAGCAGTCCCAGCTGTCAAAGACTTAGTTTCCCGATTGAATCAAATTCAGCAGGAAGCTGTAGATAATCTGCGAAAAGCCAAGGAGAAATATAAGACCTATGCGGATAAGAAGAGACGCGCAAGTCCTCCATTGTCCATTGGAGATAAGGTATGGTTGAACACTAAACATCTGAGACTGAAAGGAAATCGGAAGTTTCAACCTCGCTTTATTGGTCCTTACCCAGTGGAGAAGCAAATTAATCCAGTCACCTATCAATTGACACTGCCTCTTAAGATGAAAATTCACCCCGTCTTTCACGTCTCCTTACTCAAAAGAGTTTCTGCAGGTCTGAGGATTCAATCACCTCCTAAGCCGATCCAGCTTGAGACAGGAACGGAGTTTGAAGTGAAAGACATTCTGGATTCTAAGGTCTCCAGAGGGAGACTGTACTACCTCATCGATTGGAAAGGTTACGGACCGGAGGAGCGATCGTGGGAGTTGGAGGAGGATGTTCACGCTCTCAGGTTAATCCATTCCTTTCATCAACGTTACCCTTCCAAACCCAGACGGGAGGAGCCTACCTTGTTGGGGGTACTGTCAGAACCCAACATTTGGACTCGCGAATATGTAGTTCAATCTCAGCCCAAGATGATGCTAGTATCCCTGCATATGCTTCATGGTCAGATAGGGTCCGAGTCTGGAGGGATAAAATGGCCGCCACAGTGGCCGTGTTGCTGTGAGGTTGACGCTCTAGTCGTTTAACCTCGTTCTGATGCGGAGAGTACGAACGGAGCGCGAGCACTGGAAACTACGCAGTTCACCTGAACTGATAGCGAAGACGAACCTGTGTGCGCAGCTCTGGTGAATTCCTTGAATCCCTAGTTCTCTAAGTTCCTGTTGTAGTACTCCATTTGTGTTTAGCACAAGTGTCGAGGAAATATTGTTACGGCGCATTAATTCAAGCGCGTAACAAATCTTTTCCCATTCCCGAGTTCGAAATTCAAGTTGTGAAGAAACCCGTCGTTCGAGAGGAGAAGTTCGACCGCTTGCGATTTCCTGAGGAGAGATGCTGCTTCTTAGTACCTGTGGAGAGAAAGAGGGTCAGCGTGGAGAAACGTCACAGAATTGAAAGCTAAGTAACAATTACCAGTGTTTGGCCAAACTGAAGATTACAAACTATTGTGCACGTTGTATGTCAAGACGAAAGAAAGACTATTGCCTAAGTATCTATTGATTCGACGAAAGAAAGACTATTGCCTAAGTATCTATTAATTCGAGGAAGAAAGAACTATTACATGAACTTTGCTCAATCCAGAAGCATGGTCACAAGAAGGAAATAAGACCGCTATATTCACCCAGTTTAGTCCTTGGCCAAAACAGATGAAAACCTATAGATAAGAAAAAGACTTGACTTGGCCGAGTGCTATATCAAATTATTGCAATTCGACAGAACCCAATTGCACTGTCATCGACTAGTTAGTGAAGTAAGTATATTGTAGATAGTAATAATAAGATAAATAAGTAGAGTAGTACAAGGAAGTTATTAATTCATTCGCCATTGTCTTACTATGTAGTGACAACTGACTAGACGAGAAAAGAACAATAAGCTTTAAGAAGAGAAGCAAGGTCCAGAAATTGTAAAGTGAGTTAACCCAAATAAATCTTAGAATTCAAGGGTCAGGATAAGGAGGGTAGGAAACTAATGGTGTGCTCCTATTCCAGGTTTCTAACTCGCAGACACCCCGAAGGAAGTAGTCTGAAGAAACTTTCCGGACCAGTCTCTTCTCTGTTTATTATTTTATCCACACCCCCTTCCCGGAGGATGATGTAGGAAGTTTCTCTTTAGACCTGCCGGCATCGCCTCTTGGGATTTGGGTATTAGCATCTCAGCTCCTGTGCCAGAAACCATCTCTGCTCCTGCGCAAGAGAATCAAGAGTATTATCAGGTAACCTTGCTTGGAGTCCTGACATTATCACAGTTCAATGCACTTGATTCATACTTACCTATTCTTATTTCCCGTATACTCATTCTGGTGCACCTTACAAAGTCTAATGAAGTTCCACCACTTGCCATCTTGGGTTTGGACGGCATTTTTCCACAACAATGACCTTAAAAGGCCAATTAAATGTAGTTAATCCTTAACTGAATGTGTGGGGCACTTTCCTATAACAAAATCACCTTTCTGTACCTTGAGTTGAGCACAGGCGTAACATACATTATTCTTTCCTTGAACATTCTTTATATTAAAACTGATACGACTCATAATTCAGGTGGCTCCTCAAAACCTTGTTGCCTCTCATACCAAATCTGTGTCTAAGCCGGACACAACACGGAGGAAGCTTGTCTACCTTTTCGCAGAAATAAAGGAGTCTTGTGTGTCACTGAATTTAGTGTTATTCTGTGTGCCATTGTCATGGATTGCATGGATTCATGTAAATCCCACTTATTAGCCAGCACGCACTGTATATAATCCTTCAGAATGAAATGTGTTCTTTCGGCTTGCCTATTGACCTCGGGTGATACAAGTAGGTTTTTTTAATACTGCATGCCAGCAATGGTTATTGGACATTTCATCTTTCACTTTGCAAAAATGTAGTGTAACATCTAAAAAGAACTCACCCATCAACCATCCTTTAGTAAAGAGACCACTTGATACACAACAGGATCTGTAACCAATACACTTTTCCACTATTGTCAGTTCCCCTTTCAACCTTAATTCTGGACACTACACAATCTTGAAATTCACCCTGTTTCAACTGTCTACTTCTTTCAAAGGCAACATGGAGAGACAATCAACACAAGGATTTTTATGTCCTGGAATGTAGTGGAATTACGTTGAAATTCATTAATGCTCAAACCCAACGAGGTTAGTATCGCAGGCATTTTTAACTGTTTATCACCGGAAAGAATATGGAGAAGTGGTTTGTGATCTCTTTGCACTATGAAAGTATTACCCCGTACAAACTGGCAGACCTTCTCTACTGCCTATGAGCAGGCTAGTGTCTCCTTTTCTATAACAGGATTGTGTTTTAATGGTATTAATATGCAAGACACAAATGTCTCGGCTCTCTCAACAGTTTCCTCCACTTGAGACAAAACTGCCCCTATGCGATATTGGGGAGCATCAACCCAAGCACTACGATATTGTCTTGGAATACCCTATTTCCTTTAACATTACCTAAATGTTGATGCATAAGCCTTTGAAAAGCGGCTGCAGCCAACGCTAAGCCAAAAGGTATCCATTTAATACAGAACAATGTTTAGGTGTTATAAAGGCTGTAAAATCCTTATATTTTCATCAATATCAACCTGATGATGCACACTTTTGAGAGCCATGGTGCCAAGCATGCAAGCCCACATAAGGTTGTCACTAGCTCATTAACTTTGGGCAAGTGGTGACAATAAATCCAAACATTCTTATTCAAGGTGTACAGATCGACACATAACCTTAGCTCACTGGATTTCTTCCTCACCTCAACCACAGGTAGGACGCTAAGGGTCCAATAACACTGTACAGACCCATCTTATTTGCCATAAGACTAACATCCTTTCTATCCAAAAAAGGGACAACCTAAACTTTGTGTTTGACAGGTGCAGCATCATTTTATAACATGGTGGAATCTCTTAAGTCCACCTAGGTTGTTCCCAAACACTTCCATTTAACTATCCAAAATAATGCCTGTAGAGCTTTGGATTTGTACAATAGATATTTGTGAAGAGGTACAGGATCAAACTTCATGCTTAGTGCCTTACGGTGTTGACCTTTAATAATGTTGTCCTCATCTTTTGCCAAGGACACTTTGCCATAAGTCATACATCCCTTAAAAGATATTCTAATCCAAAAATAACCATCAAGAATGATCTTCCTTTTTTTAATATACTCCTTACCTAATGTTTGATTCCCTGAGCTCAATGTGGACCTTTCTTTATCAAACACACTTATGTCAATAATAGAAACTGGCGATCCTGAATCTACCATCAATCAATCAATCAATAGGACATTTATTCAGCGCACAGCTACCTCCAACGTAGGTACCATACATTCCATACTACTGTTCTGAATGCACATTATGGCCATTGGTTTATCCTTTAGGGGTTATACTTCACCACTAAATCCAAGTTATCAAGGTTCTCTTCAATTTCCTTAGAGTCCTTACAATGTAAATTTTATGTATATGTTTGTTTCTACATAACCTTGTGAAATGACTTTGCCCTACATATTACTATCTTTTCCCCATGCTTGGCAGGACTTCTTTCTCAGCTCTTTTCAACATAATCATATTAGCCAGATGTGTGCCTACCTTGCACACACAGCAGTATCGTGTGTAAGCTTCCTTCAGAAAAAGAAAAAAAGCTTTGCGAACCCACATGGTGAATTCACCACTGCCTGTGGGGTGTTGGGCAACCAACGATCTGGAAGGCCCCTGTTACATTAGGGCAAGGAACTAACATGATTGGACTTAGTCAGAGTCCTGCCTGCTTGGGAGAGCCACAGCTTAGCAGCTAACCAATCAGAAGAAATTTTAAAAATCTGACACGAGCTACACAAACCGCACAGAGTTAGCCATTAAGAAACATCACCAATGGAGCCAGCAAAAATAGCTTGTGCTGCTCTTCCACGGGGGAAGATGATCTTCTTCCTCATGGCACACAGCAATGCAGCTGGAGTTGCCATACTGTTGCGGGGTTCGTCAGTGCCGGACTGGCCGCAGCGGGGGCCGGGCGTTTCCCCCTGTGGGCCGCTAGGGTGGGGGCCGATTTTGGCCCTCTGGGGGGCCGTTTTTGTTACAGGGGGCCTGCAATATCAGCCCCCTGTAACAAAATCAGCAAAACCAGCTTGAGGAAACAGCTCGGCCGCACACCCCTCCAGCCCCCGGGGGCCAGACGAGCAGTTTGCCAGGGCCAGTTTCGGTGCACAGTCCGGCCCTGGGGGTCGTAGCAAATGACCTCACCACTCGACAATCACAAATTACTTGCTTGTCTTCATCATCCTGTCCTGGCATCAACAGTGAACTGAAGGACAAAAGCAGGAATCGTTCCGATAAGTTTATCTCAACACTGGGCTGCAGCATTGAGCCACAACTCACAATTGCCATAACCGCCAAACACCGCCCATACAAAACCCCTGACGCTCATTTGAATGTCAACACATTCCAACACGCATAATATAATGATGTTGTAGAACTCTGTCATCACCGCAATTGCATTTCTATAAGTTCCGTTTGATGTTGTGCTTAGAAATAGGAATAAAGATAGAATCAATTAAACATTGTGCATTGTTGTTTTTTTAAATAACTACATTAATTGTAGAACAGTGACTTCAAAACAGTGTGTGGTGACATCTCTCGGGCATGCCCTTTCTTCATTGGCTCAATCTGTGGGTGCTTTGCAAGGGGGCAGAGAGTTATCAACTGAATCATCTTCCTGTCGGTCTATGGGTAGGCCTCTTCTCATTGCAATAGTGTCTAGTATGGCACACCACCTGGTATTTTTGCACGAGGCTTTCTTGAGAATTTTGCTTGTTTCTCCAGGTTTGTGTATAACACAAAAATGCCTTTGAGTAGTGTTTACCATTGAGTATGTCTTTCTCTGTGCCGCTTGGTACCTTCTTTCGTTTGTTGACTGCGGATGCATGTTTGGTGTTAAGATCTAAAGCCTGACTACATATACACTCGCATTTATAAAAGGTATACTTCTTTAATAAAAAAGTATGTTATGTTTAGAACCTACCTAAAACCCACCTATCTCAATGGTCTACTGTGGCATAACAGTCATGGAATGCCAACATATAGTAATTATGGGTACTACCAGGGTACCATAGGTCTTTAATGATGATTTCTGAGTTACATACCACCTCAATGTTTAACAAATGCTGTTTTGTCTTTTCTCTGTAAAGATATGCGATACCTGATGTGGAAAAATTAAGATATTGGTTCCATCTATATGACCCATTACTTATGGAAATCAAAGACCCCCCCCCCCACCCCCCCGCTCCCATTTTTCATGTAACCCTGCCGGTTTTTAGTATTTCCTGAGAACTAGATAGACTCACTTCTACACAGCAATCAAAACTATACTAGAAATGATTGACATTTAACTGAAAAATAATATCCTGCCATTCAATGGGGGGGGGGGGGGTTTATAAGCAAGTGTGTGGTATGGCTATGGATGCCACATTTTCAGATGTGTGCAAATCTCCGGATGGGCTACCTGAAAAAGAAATTGGCGTGGATCTACACTACAGCTGAGTACCAGCCCAATGCCAGTTTTTGGGGACAGGCACATAAAAAAACATAATCCTAATTTGGCAAGGTGAAAAAACGAAACTTTTGTATTGGATAAAACTAGTTAACAGCAATGAATACAATATCAGGCTTCTCATTAAAATTAGTCCCAACTGCGTCTTTTAAATGGATATTGAATTTTACATGACAAAAGAAATTCTTTCTAGATTACGCATGAAAACATACCGCTGGCAATACCACATTATATATTAGAGTGGACAACCTTTTCATCAAATTCGAACTGTTATGAAAGATGAACCTTGAAGAATGAAAAGGAATTTTGTGAAAAATCTACCTTCAAATTAAAAGCCAATGAAGCCACTAATAGGTGAAAAAAACCAGAAGATAATATAACAATGCACTGGAACAAAATCAGTAAACAGAAACATGTATGTTGTAGGCTGAGGTACCAAAAGGCGTGGCATCACAGACACTGAAGAATGTACTATTAGGTTCACAACCACTCTTACAGAGAGCAACCAGCAAATCCAAGACATTATGACAGACGTTGACACCTTAGTTCTGTTCCTATATTGGTTACGCATTTGGGTTAAAAAACCATCACTGACCTACAGCAGGGCAAAAACATGCTTCAATCAGACCGTCTGAGATGATAAACCAAAACATAGCCAAAACCTCGTTTTACCAATAAATTAAGACCTGCATGCATTTACACATGCCTCCACTGCTTGATCTGTACATATAGTACAAACAAAAGTAAACTTTGGAGGTGCACAGATACACTCAATAGGAAATGAGAAGCCGGATAATGGTTCAATCACATTTCTCATATACATCATTATTGTCTATTGAATTATGTGTATGTTGGAAGCACAAAGACAGCACTAAAAAAACATATTCAGGATCAACAAGCACTGAACGGTTAGAGCCCCAGATGCTAACATTACAACATATACCACAAAGATAACAGTACTTTTACTTTCCATGGAGTTCAGCTTGGCAAGATGCTAGATGGAAGTGAGAGAGACTTGACTCCACAAGAGATAGAATCGTTGCTGAATTACATGCCACACTGCTATGACTGTTCTATGACTTCCACTTGTGGTCGAAATATCTTCCCTGCAAAAACCACAGGTGATGGACAGAATGCAGAAGAATGTCATACATTCACCCCAGTACAGAGATCTGGGCCTAAATCCATCGTTTTTTTGCACTCCACACCACCCCAGTTCAGACATGGCATTATGCAAATCAGTCTGACCCTGTGCCTCATGGGAACAGTCCAGCCCTAACTGCCAAGCCATGCCTTCCCTGGACCGGAAAAAAGCTTCAGAGGACCGGTTTCTGGCAAACTAACGATGTATTTAGGCCCAGATCTCTGTACTGGGGTGAATGTATGACATTGTTCTGCATTCTGTCCATCAACTATTTTTTTTGCATTTTTCGAAATACCGCCCCTGACTGCCACGTCAAAAATTATGCATCAAAGCATATTCATATCACTTGGGGGACAATTACCAGCCAATCCCCACACAGGGTCTGACCTTCAATGTCCCAGCGTCCTGAGACCCTCACGGGTGAGTAGTGCGCTTTACAAATCTCTGATTGATTGACATGCACATATTGACTAAGAATATGTTTCTTCAATGAGTACTGTGACAGTATCAACATCACTGTACTATGGTCGTTGACTACAATGTTATGAAAATTCACATCCAGAGACACTCCTATTCACATCAATGCATTCTCTACCCATGAAACTATAAATGTCACTGCACATTCACTTTCTTTACTGAATGTTGCATCTTTGTAGTGCTGAAAACCTTTTAAACAATAGATGTCCTCACACACCCACCCTACAGTGAATTTACATTTCAGCCGCTAGCAGTTTAAACATCACTGCAGTTCCTTCGTAACTAGGGATATACCAGACGATTTACCCATCGTGTGTTTTTTGAGTGGCTAGCAAATTTGATGATTTCAATTCCCTTACTACTTTTTATGATAGGGCCCCACAAATGATAGTATCAGACCTATAGTGTCTGTAGGGGCAGCAGGGACATGACACACTGGGGGATTGTTACAATAAAATGTCAGAGCGTAGTGTTACTCCAAAATTGATAACGCCATGCTCTGATATTTTTTAATACAGGGATGCAGCATATTTAGAAAAATACGGTGCACCCCTGCCTTTCCCCTAGCGCTGCTGCTAAAAAAGCTACCTAGCGCCATTGCAGCCACCCCGTGCACCATGTTGCAAGGGTGCCTGCAATGCTGGGGCGATTGTTTATGTAGAGGAAGGGACACCTTTATGCACATAAACAATCTTTAAAGGTGATTTGATGTTTCACATAGAAAGAGCAAAATATGAGGAGAAATTAATGATTTCTCCTAGTAGCGGCATCCTAAAACCATGTTTCACTTGGCCTTAGTGGCGCTGCCCCATCCTTGAAAATATGGGGCAGTTTCCAAACGCACCCACGAAACACCCGCTGCGCACCCATTGCACGCCCCTTTCACGCTAAGGAAGCGTGAAAAGGGCCTTATTTTCAAGGCGGCATTAAGCCACGTTAAGTGACTTAATGCTACTTTTTTTTAAAAAGGAGAAGGGGATATCGCCACCAGAACGTCCCTAAAAGGGACGTTTTGGTGGCAATATCTCCTTGTAAATATGCCCCACTGTGCCCTGCTTGAATAAACCAGTTAGCCTTTGCACTGCTTCTCTCCATTGCCTCATAATGGTTGACAAAAACAGCATAGAACTTGTTAATATCAGAGTGACCACAAGAACCATGACTTTCAATAATGGTCCTGCTAGTTCGGATCCTCTTAGGCAGTGCTTAATTTGTAAAATATTAAGTGCCAGGGCTCTGACCTGGCGGTCACTGCAGCTTGACCGCCCATCGCCTTGGTCATCGCTGCCAAAAGAACAGCTAACCATCTCTCTTGTATGGAAATGCGACAGTTCAGATTATTCCAGGTCCCTAAAGCTAAAGGAATGGCTGGGGGGGCAGGTATTAGCACTATTTTAATGTATATTGTATCCCTAAACAACCTTTGTTCTGCTCATCTCTAAATTAGATGAGCAGCCCCACCACATGTGGTAGACTGTTCAAAGTATGGTGTTGACAATTAAGTGCGGTGCCGAGCACCGGAAACCAATTAAGTGCCGGTGCTGAGCACTGAAAAGCACCAGCTCAAATTAAGCACTGCTCTTAGGCAAGGCACTGGTCTTAGCAGAGATCAGCATAGGAAGATTTTAACTGTTTCCAGACAGCTTCCAAAGAAATACCCTCAACCCACTCTGTCATTGTCGCCAAATTGTGACATGCCTTCTTGCATCAGCCTGTTTCCCAGCAACCTCACCCGGACAAAGTCATGCTTTTGAACTCTGGTCTGTTCACTAAAGTAGCCAACTCAACTCTGCATGATCCCAAGGCCACGAGTCCCTCTATCTCTTAGAGGGATAGGTTAAAAACTTTAGACATGAGCAAGACTCTCCTTACCTCACCAACGTTGCTGAGTACTGCTCCTAGTGATCCTTCACCTTTCATTTAAATGACTGAGACAGCCAGCCAGGCACGTGCCTACTAAGATTTTACCCACAACCCTTCTGTCAACTGTTAAACAAATTGACTTTTCTTGCTCCAGAACAAACACTGGAATCCATACATTCACTTGCTGGGTCCTGTCAAATCCTCTCTCCTGCCTTATGAGGATATTGTGAGGGATAGACTTGATCATGCTGACCCCAATAGTGCTGCAGCAATGGCTGACCCTAATAAGTTTCTTCCTTCAGCTAAAGCCCCAGGAAAAGATGGATTGCCCAAAAGGTTATACACAATGGGGCAGATTTACAAGCCCCTCGCGCCACTTTAAGATGGGAAAAGTAACATAAAAGTGGCGCAAGGGGCTTGTATATCTGCCCCAATGTTCAAAAACCAAGGGATAACCTATTTTAAAAAAATGTACTCGATGCTATTCCTGTCAGTGAAGGGGCTTCTCATTCATTGGCCAACTGATAAACGTTCCCAAGCCTGAATGGTGTGGGCCATGCAGACTAATACCCTGTTAAATTCAGATTGTAAAATTTTTCGGAAGGTATTGACAACCAGAACATGAAAAATAATTGATAAACTGATAGGTATGGAAAAGAAAGAAATGATCCTAGACTGTTTGACATTGATCAGCATTCAGGCCATCAATCTTTCTTTTTGCCTTTGTCACCCCGAGTGGGACGGGTATGCCCAGACGTGAGTCCCGTGCTCTCCATGCCACTGGAGTCAAGCTAGCCTGGCTGATGAGTGGTGATGCCTCAAAACCGGTCCCTGGATGCCTGTTTCCGGTCCAGGGTGGACCTGGCCTGGAAGTTCGAGCTGGACTTTTCCCACGGGGAACAGGGTCAAGACTGATTTGCATATTGCTGGATTAAACTGGAATGGCATGGGGATCAACACAATGGTGGATTTAGGCCTATCTCTCTGTCCTGGGGTGAATGTTTGACAATGATCAGCATTCTGTCCATCAATTGTTCTTCTTGCTTTTGTATACAGCACCAGTGCAGTATTTTTCACTTATATCGCTTCTCACTTACACTGTGCTGTTTGTTGTAAAGTAACGAGATTCAGAAATACAGGAGAATGAGAGACAATAGGATAGAGTGAAGTAAAAGCAAAGAAAAATGGGCAGTAAACAAAAATAAGAGAAATACACAAGAAAATAGAGCAGTCAAGGGTTAAATGCAGTGCAGAATGGAAACATTAGTGGAGAGATGCAAGCGGGAATGATGAAGCATGGAAAGTAGCAAGATACAGAGGAAGCTAGAGTAAGTTATGGAGTGGGAAATAGAAGGCATGGTGTAGCGATATAGAAAGAACAGGGATGGGTAGTGGAATGATAAGAAGGATACAGCAGACAGAGGGAAAAGAAAGGTTAAGGACAAAAGAGGAGATGGAACCACTGGGAAGGAACCATCAGCACGAAGTAGCGAGGTGGAGGGGAAAATGGAGAGATATAAGGGGTGGCAGAAGAGTGGAAGGGGAAGGTTGCATGATAAAAGGAAGATTGTGCATGGACGTCAATTCACCAAAATGCCTGGAGGTAGCTCAGTGACATCATATACCCTTTGACCTTAATGATGTTACAGGAAGTGACATCATATGTCCTTTGATCCTGCATCATCCCAACAAGTGATGTCACATAATTTTAATCCTGATGACATCACACTAATTAACATTGCTGATGTTATATAATTGCATAATTAATATTACATATACTTCTAGGGGAGAACAAAGGGTGGGAGTTTCTCCTCCCTGCGAAACATTTGAAAAAAAGGGGCTTTACTAGTGCATTTGAATGCTCAATTTTCACATAAATTTGCCAAAAAGTCTAAATATTCAGGCCCTTTCATGGTGTGCCAAGCGACTGAAATCTGACAGTCCCCATGAGATCACCCAATTATGTTTTTGAAATGTCCTATGGTTCCCCTTTATGTCAAAAATTACCTCCATATCTAGGACCAGCATTATGCATCCGTGGCCCCTTTTGCCCAAACATTACATACAATATGCCAGTACCAGAAATTCCCTAATACTGCTGCTCTTTCACTATGGAGTTCCCGTATGTCAAAGGTTATGTGTAATATGTGAAGGACCACACTTTTTTTCATGAGAGCAGGATGCACACCTTTCTTTTATCAATTTATTTAAACCATATTTAGTCCACATTTGTTCTTGCATGCGTGCAGTTTTCTGTAGTGCAGTGCCCAAACGCACTAAGGTACTAACGTCAAAAAGAGGTGGGACTGTGTCCAGTCCCCAGAAAAGCACAGCGTGATGCCACTTTAGGCTATCTCTTTTCAATCTTATTAGTTCAACTTTTATCCAAGTAATCCGTAACCTTTTATTATCAATCCTCCAACTTTCGAAAAACGGGACCACGCACATTTTGTACACGTGATTTTCAAGTTTCTACAGTTCATATGGAGTCACTCTGGCCATTTACCAAGAACATGATTAAGACGTGAATTCAGTTCCAAGCAGTATTTATTCATTCAAATCATATAACCCAATGCATTTCGGGCTTCACGCCCTTCTTCGGGGGTCACTGTAAATGATAATGAAAATGACACAATTATCGAACTGTTTGCACCAATGTCCACCTTTTACATCCTCAAACCTTATGCAACAACAGTATCATGTACGTGTAGTTAAAAAAGTAATCATAGTGACTTACAATTTCATCAGGTGTTCAGTGAACCAACCACATCAGTCTATACTTAAATCCCAGCCTTATTTGCATCCCCCCCTTTTCGAAAGTTGGAGGATTGATAATAAAAGGTTACAGATTACTTGGATGAAAGTTGAACTAATAAGATTGAAAAGAGATAGCCTAAAGTGGCATCACGCTGTGCTTTTCTGGGGACTGGACACAGTCCCACCTCTTTTTGACGGAAGGACCACACTTTGTCATGGAAGGTCCCGTGATCTTTGCACAGATGTCTTCCCATATGCCAAGAATTTCCTCCAATGCACCATCACCAGCAATTTTCTACAGGCGGCAACTATGCCAAGGATTGCTAGCACTGGCATTATTTTATGAATGCTCCATGCCAAAATTTACATAAAGAGTGCCAGCAGTAGCATTTTGCAGACAATGTCCCGTATGCAAGTTTTGCCTCCAGTATTCCAGTGCCAACATATTGTCAAGGGTTCTTCTATACGCCAAGAAGCATGCCAGGTCAAACAGTGGATCTGCAAGCATAACCACACATGCTCACTTACATTCACTTATTCACACTCATTCACTTATTCACACTCATTCTATCATTAGCACTGACTTGCACTCATTCAATTTCACCTACTCGTGTGCACTCACTCTCACCCCGTATCACTCATTCACACTCTCTGACTCACTCTCACTCACTTATACTTACTCACTCATTTTGACACACACCCATCCACAATCCAATATACAAACCTACATACTCACACATATACATGCTATCTCAGCCACATTCACTCTCACCCACATGCTCGCACACAACATACATTAAAACCCTTTTATTTTTCTTCTTATCTAGGATGCCAGTGAACGTCCAGATCGTGTTGCTCCATGTTTTATTACACTAATAATGATTAATACAATGTTATTCATTATTACTTTTACTTTATTATCTTTATTTCGGCCGCTTTGGCCATAAAAGATACATACATGAAAAAACACAAGATCATATCAGTTTACACATACAAGTCTAAAAAGGGTTAAAAAGTTTGTCTGTAAGAACAAAGTTCATTATAAACATTCTTATAGATATGCATACATAAAAACATTAGCAAAAACACCAAAGCTTCATCTCAGTTATTATCTACTTGCTAGACATATACCATGTTAGGAGGGAAATTCGAAAACCAGCAAAGATTTGACTGCTCAAAGTAGTTGGCCAGTCTTCCTGCGAGCAATATACACAGAATAAAGAAATCTACTAATGCTAAATACAATGGATTGGGAAGTATTGGTTTTGATAATTCTATATGCCATAATACAAGATCTTATTCCTAAAAGGGTACACAAGGGTTTGATCCACCTTTTTCTTGCTTTAGTGTATGCTTGGCAAATGAACAGTATATGGACCTCATCCTCCGTGCAAAAACCTGAGCACATAGTACACTTCCCCTGTGTAACGTTTGGCCATTCCGATTTTCCCTTGGACCAACATTCCAGATTAGAATTTAGCATAAGATTCCCGTACCTGAACTTCAAAAATAGGGACTTCGCAAGGGGAGGCTCTATCTCATCTAGAAAGACCTCAAAAAAGGGTTCATCTTTGAAGCGTAAAAATTTTTGGGTTAAAGACCCGATACTATTTCCATTTACTAACTGATTAGTTACGAAAGACCAGAAGGCTCGTTTCACCATGGATTTTGCATAATGCGGTTGCTTTTCCGGACTCTCCCATAGCTGAGGCAGGCCCACGATTGAAAACCATTTTTTAATGTGTTTGAGCCATAAAACAGAATGAAGAGAATCTAGACCCAATATCTCCTGGAGACCTTTCCTATAATCAATCAGTTCTGGGGTAGACCATATCCTTACCCAAAACATTAGTGGTTTAATGATTATATGGTTGTCAGTTCTCTTAAGGTTCAAATCAAATTGGAGAGGAATCAAAGGTGTACTAGTGAGTACCCTTACAATTGATCTCATAAATTTATTGTCCAGACCTTGGAAACTATCCCTTGCCCAAGGTCCCCATATCTCAGCCCCATAAAGGGCAGCAGATTGAATTTTAAATTTAAAAAGCTCAAGCGCCGGGGTCACACATTTACTTGTACTGGCATTAAGTTTACTAATAACTGGCTTGACGTTATGGGCATAAGACACCTTACTTTTCTCGATTTGGGCCTTCCATGTTAAATTTGAATCTAGCACCACCCCCAGATAAGAAAAATTATCAACTGTTTCTAAAACTTGACCATCCAGATTTGGAGTCCCCCTATCCGGCTTACAGGGATTCAATGCCATACACTTAGTTTTGTTAACGTTTATCTCTAATCCTTTCTTCACACAGTAAATACTAAAGGAGTTCAGGAGCGCCTGGAGGCCTTTCTTAGTTTGGGATATTAGGATGGTATCGTCCGCGAAAAGCAACGCAGGCACCCTTTCCCCATTTAGTTGTGGTGAGTCGTTTGCACAGCCGTTCAAATGATCAGGGATATCGTTAACAAATAATGAGAATAAGGTGGGGGCCAAGACGCATCCTTGTCGGACACCACGTTCTATTGGGATATTGCGCGTCAGTTCCCCATTTGGACCCCACCTGATGTTGGCATGATTCCTGGCGTGCAACTCGACTATTTGAACCAGGAGGCACCCAGGCAATCCAGCTTCACTTAGGAACCTCCAAAGCAAGTTGCGGGGGACAAGGTCGAATGCCGCTCTCAAATCTACGAAGGCGACATACAAGTGACCCTTCCTAATGTGTACATATTTCCAATATATACAACAGAATCTGAAGACCTGGTCTATGGTACTGACCTTGCCCCTGAACCCAGCTTGAAATTTGGTGAGTATTGCTTTTTCCTCCAGCTAGTCATTTATCCGAAATAGTAAATGCTTAGCATAGAGTTTTTGCAAGGTGTCCATCAAACTAATCGGTCTATAGTTTGATGGAACAAACCTGCTACCCTTTTTGAAAATTAGAACAACTTCTGCAGCACACCAACTATCTGGAAATTGACAATTGCTAGATAAAGCATTAAACAAGTGGTTTATGTATGGAGCCCAGACTTCAATCTCATGCTTGCACAGGTCACCCGGTATTTTATCAGGACCAGGAGCTTTACTATTTTTCAGTTCAGCAATTGCCCTTTTCGTTTCGCCAATTGAGAAATCAAGACACTCAATCGGGGGTGGCGACCATGGAGTCTCATCAAAGCCACTATCGTATTGTTTATAAAGAGTTGTGAAGTGCGTCACTCAAGTCAGTTCGTCTAAAAAGACGTCCTTCACAGCTCTACCTGCATGGCACCCATTAGCGACCAGCCTCCAAAACCCAACATTGTCCTTAGATTTGGCAGCAGCCAGCATATCCGCCCAGTTCGACTCCTCCCATATCTTTTTTGAGGTCCTTTGGATATGCTTGTATGTTTCCCTGGCAACTTTGACATCATCTTTCGTTTTGTTTTTGATAGCAAACAGAGCTCCCTCTTGGCCAGCCTACATGAATGGTCAAACCATAGTTTACCATGACACCCAAGTCTTACATTTTGCTGCTTTTTTTTTGGCATTTTGGTCAAACATGTTTTTAACTCCTCAAAGAATGTCTTATGTAGTGCAATGAATTGGTCATAGTGGTCGGGTGAAAAAGGGTATCCAACTATGGGCCTAAAGATTATATCAAAAAGTGAGTATACAGTTGCAAGGGCATTTCCTTGTGCAAGGATGTGCGACCCTTTCAATGCACGTCTGTTATTACTGACATGTACCAGATCACACAAAATGGGGTTAGAAACCTCGGTGACAGATAAAAAAGAGGGTTCGCTAAACATGGTTGCATCAATATATAATTCCAGAGGATAATGGTCACTCTCAGCCCTGTTTGTCACCTTAAGATCAGCCATATAGTGCCAAATACTCAATGAAACGAGTATAAAATCTAAGTTACTTTCAGACCTCGCAAAAGTGGGTTGTTTTGTAAGGTCAGAAGGAAGTCGGCCGTTACACGCTCTGAGACCATAATTTGCAGTTAACCTCGTCAATTGCACAACCAAAGCCGAACATTTGACAAAATTTGAAGTCTCAAGCTGAGGAATGTTATTAGCTTGATCTTCGTCCTCAAAACCGTCTGCAAGCCCTAGAATGGGTTCGAAATTACAATTTAAGTCACCACCCAAAATCACTGCGGCATCACCAACCACCCTTTTCAGAAAACTGTCCAAGATTTCAAGAGTGGGAGAAACTTTGAAGTGTGCTAGGGGTCTATTATAAACATTAATAATATAGCATTCTACCCCATTCATGTTTATGAGTTTTAAAACCAAGATGTCAGGTGAACCTGCTTCTATTACTTCAACTTTAATCTTCAGTGTGATTTTAACCCATATAATGAGTCCCCCCGAGGGCCTTCCCCTGTTAGACTGAACTGCCCCAGTGCCGAATGTTTTATACCCTATCCTGTGGGGAGTGTCTATTGCCCATGTTTCTTGTAATAGACAAAAGTCGCTGGAATCAATATAATCAGCCCAGTCTGGGTCCCTCAGATTTTTGTTTACCCCTGCAATGTTCCAGGAGATTAAGAGCAATGATAGATTTGCCCTGCTACCAGAACAGATGGACTTTACAGTGGCCAATACTGGTGCCACTGGTAATATCACACTATCTTGCAACGTGACATCTACAGTGTGCAGTTCTGATCGAGGAACCAGACCTACTGCTCCGTTATCGGCTCCATCACTGTGACAATTATTAATTAAACAAAATTGAGCAGAAAGCGAAGGTCAGAGCCTGACTCTGATAATGCGAGACACCCCTTTGTTCTTGGCGCTGATTTTGCCACCTCTGAGGCCAGGGGTCCCAAAGGTAGTGCCAGGGGTAGCAAGGGGCAAGCTAGAGGTCGCCATTGCGACCCCTAAATGATGTTCATGAGAGTGTGGGGAGGAAGACGAGGGGTAGCTTCCATTTGTGCAGCAAGTGCAGTGGCACCTAGTTGCAGAGCCCTGAGGGGGGCCACTGAACACTGATAATTGTTATATTTTCCTACTCCGAAAAAGGTCAAATGTGTTATTTTCCTTGCTTGCAGTAGAGCCCATGGTGTCCTTGCTATGGTACTGGCTGTAGATATGAAGGAAATGATGCAGGGTTAGGTGGGGAGTGTAGGGGTGTAGGGGAGCAGGACCTCAGCAGCAGTGTAGCAGGTACATTAGGGCTCAGGGATGTGTGTGGTCCACTGCACCCCAATACTGCTGTTTTTTTAACTACCTAACCATTGGAATTAGAGGGGCATTTTTTATTTGGTGGAGGATTGTGGCTCAATGGTTAGAGCGGCAGACCGTGATGCAGAGGTCTGGCCCGGGACCAGGGTTCAAGTCCCGGCGCGGCAGGGTCTTGGGCTCATTTGTCTGCGGACACGATAATTCTCGTCTTGGCGCCTACTCTAATCATGGGGTCCCACGCTGCAACTCTGGCCAATAGCTTGCTTAATCTCCACAATGGCCCCTACAACACTGGGATGCCTGGCTTCACCTTGGGGGTGCCCAGGAGGGGCATCTCACAGGGAGAGCCAGGAAGGGTTCCACAGCGTTATACAGCGCCGGGACGCCCTGGTGATGGGCAGCTGTACGCTTTACAAGTATCCTACATTTACATTTACATTTGCACTGGGGTCCAAAGCAGCCTTGCTACGTCACTACGCAGAGAGGTTATGGGTGCTGTGAGCCTTACGTGACCATATTTTTCTTGACAGGAACTAATGTGTCCATTTAATTGGGACTGCTAAGACATTGTGGTTGAAAGGCTATGTCGGGGTCTTGATGTTCAGCTTATGAAGTCTGGAGTTTAAGCATAATTATGTTTGTGCAAGATGTGATGTATTGTTTGAGTCAGTGACCACAGTTAGCTGCACCCATGTGAAGTTGTGGCCTGAGCTGAAAACACCACTGTAATGCCTCATGCTCAGGAAATGTTGCTATTACATGCTCCTATGTACCATGGCAACAGGGTCGTTGCAACACAAACTTTCAACCAACATCATTTATAAAAACTACATCTGAAGACATGAATTAGTAATATGTAAATCGGTGTTCAGACCCCACAAACAAAGTTGTAATTGAGAAGCACAAAGGCCATCATTTGAGTGGTCCAGTTTTACTGTTTTAGGGAAAATTTGAGTTTTTGGATCAAATGTAATTGCATGTGGTGCAGTTCTATCCTTGCGGTAACCCCATATTTTCACCCAGAATCAGTGCTTTAAATGGACCGGTATTGTCTGGTACTGAGTACCGGCACTTTTTTTATTTTGAGAGGGAGAGTACCCGCACTTCTCTAGAGTGATGTAATGTGTTTAATTGGAGAGTACCGGCACTTCTCGGAAACAAGCAGGCATTTTGGTACAGAGTACCTGCACTTCTATTTTTCCATTTCAACCACTGCCCAGAATCAAAGGTTCCTGTACAGAAATCCGTGTATTAGTACTAGGACTGATTACTGCACCTTATGCCCCATTTAATAGGAGCCTATATGGGTCAACGTGTGACCCCCGGGAATGTCTACTCCAGGAGTTACTAACACCATTAATATCGGATGTGAGATCTCACTCGAGAACACCAAGATACTCATAATGTGCCCCCTAGTGGAACCCATCCACATTCAGGGCCTCATTTATGAGAAGAGGTGCATTGCTGCGTGAAAGCAGCGATGCACCACTTCTCAGTGCACCCTCCTTGTGACACCAATGATGCGTCATATTTACAATATGAAGCATCATGTACCAGGAAGGACAGATACGTCAGTATAACTGACCTATCTGTCAGTGCAAAAAGTGGCGCATTGCTGGAGTTGTGTCGGAAGCCTGTCACAAGTCCAGCAATGTTCCCTTCACATGAGGCAAGCCCCATGTGAAAGGGCCTGCATCACCCTTATGCCTGCCATGAGGCAGGCATAAGGTTTTGACGCATTGGCGTCCTAGAAGTGGCGCAACAAAATCTCATAGATTTCGCGGCACCACTCCTACGACCCTTTCTTGCGGGTTACGCCCACCCTGCATACATTATATCTGGCGCAGTTATAATGTAGCGCAGGGGTTTACGAAGGGACGCATCCACCTAGATGCGTCACTTCAAAAATGTGGCGCAACATGGTGTATGTTTTAGCCACTGGTCCGTCATAAAAAGTGATGCACCGGTGGCGCAATAGTGAAGCAGGGGCTCATAAATAAGCCCTTCAGTGTTGGGTGGGGTTGCACTGTTTAGCAGGCTCAAAGGGAGGTGCAGGCTTAAAAGCACCCTGCCCAGGACCACTGCACCTGGCTCCTAATGCCTCATTTCAAGGACTATCCGCCATTCATTTCCTTCGATCTCTGGCTTGGCTTGAAGCATTTCTCGGGCGTCAGTGGCATCAAAGCCACATCTTGGACCTATCAAATGATAGAAAACTACAGTCTCTGTTACTCTGCCAGTGTCTTATGTTGTACTAAGTTTTCACCTACGAAAATTTCAACAAAAAGATTTATAGTAAAAAGAAATAAAAAATACACTTTGTGTGTCACTTGACAATTTGGCTGGAAGATATACCAGAATATGAAAGCGTGTTCTAATAAATCAGAAATAGAATCCTATACTTACCAAGTTCATGTATAGAATCTTACTGGATAAAAAATAATGATATCATCAGGCAACAGGATATTTGTTTACTAATTTATGTAGCACCATGATTCAGGGACATAAGCGATAAAACACTTGGAAAGGTAAATTTAAAAAAGGAGTCAATGACTTGCTTATTCTATTGGACTGAAATAGTATATGATGGCCTCAGAAACCAAGGGTAAAAACAGTATCCACTGATTTGCTTCAACCCTGTGTCATTAAGGGGATCAGTGACATTGTGTTTCTATTCCAGTGTGTGACATTCACTCAAGTACATTTTAGTTTTCTTCATCCAACAAACAACTGAAATACATGGCCCCATTGGGTCCTGCTTCAAACTCCCACATCTTACACTCAAGATACAGATGTACCTCTTCCTCACTGACCTAAAAATGTTGGGGCCGATTTACAAGCCCCTTGCGTGACTTTTGCGCCGTTGTTGCGCCACTTTGTGATGGAGCTGCTGTGTAAATCTTGCGGCCCATTTACATCATGACGCATCTAGGGAGATGCTTCACATTGCAAAGCCCTGTGCCAGGTATAATGTGGGCATTCCGATGCAAGAAAGCCTTGTAAAAGTGACACAGTAAAATGTAGATTTCACTGCATTACTTTTAGGACGACCCTGCATTAAAACTTTACGCCTGCTGGAAGCAGGCGTAAGGCGTGACACAGTACAATAAGCATAGGCCTCAAAATGCATTGCTGGATTTGCGACATGGCTCCAGCAATGCGTGACTTTTGCCCCAACAGATGCATCAGAGATTCTGACGCATCTGTCAATTCTTGGGCCATGGTGCGCCATAATGTAAATACAGCGCATCCATGGTGGTGCATGGGTTTCTCAGGGTGGCGCAGGGAAAGAGACGCATCTCTACAAATGCGTCACTTTCTTGTAAATCTGCCCCTTAATCTGGGGAATATAAAAAGTAAACAACCATGCCAGTGGAGAAGGCGGGTTGTCTTGGTCCCTAAGAAGGTGACATGACCGGTTTGCACACCTACAAAGAAAAACCCAATGGACTGGAACTTGGCCAAGAGTAATTGTCAGTGGCATGACACCTAACACCTATTTGTCCTTAGTGACTTTCCCTAAATGTGAAAGGTACGCATACATGTGGGTCTTGTGCTCACTGTGTCATAGAACTATCTGTCTGGATTTGCTTGTACTCCCGTTAAGAAGAGATGTACTCTGTAGTTTTGGCTGCACTGTTTTTATTAAAGCTGGGTCAAGGATGATATGCATATGGTTGGTCCCTGTCTAAAGTGGCACAGTTAGCAAAATACATGATGGACCTGAATGTGTCCCAGAGTAGTTACCAGAGGCCAAAATTAATTCAAGTATTCGACACATGCTCGCTTAGTTTTCCTCTGCTGAGGCCCAGACAAGGAGATCCAAGCCGACTACTAGTTGAACTTTACCAGGTGAAATTAACAAAGGAGAACAAGAGCATGAAGACACACATAGAAGAAGCAGCCGCACAGTCACCTGATCAGTGCACGCATCAACTGAGGTAGGTGTTGACAGTTAAAGCAAGAGACCTGGGTTATGATCCCTGAAGCCGCATTCTTCTAGCTGGTAGGATGACCAAACCTCCCCCATTCTGCAGGTCTGTCCTGCATTCATGGCTCTTCTCCTGCTGACGTCCCATAGGCATCCTGGGACGCTTATTGACCAGCATTTTGATTCCTCCTATCACTATTAACCTTCTCAAAGGACAAGCAACTCTCATTCCTTTAACCGTATGATTGAATGAATGAATGATTACATGCTTACATAGCGCATGGCTACCCAGAGGCATCCCAGCGCTTTCAGACCCAACACATATTCAACCACTCAACGGAACAGAAAGGTCTTCAACTGTTTCCTGAAAGCCAGATGATTAGATTCCAGCCGGATAGAGTCAGGGAGCCGATTCCAAAATTTTGCTGCATGAAATGAAAAACGTCGGCCACCCATGCGCGTCCGTTTGACCCTAGGAACTTTAAGCAGGTTTTTATGATTAGATCTGAGTGATCGCGAGCTCTGCTGGTGATGAAATATAGGGCGCAGGAGGGCCAGGCCGTTGTCAGAAATTGACTTGTGGACCATACACCTGGCCTTGAGCCAGACCCTTTCCTGCACCGGCAGCCAGTGTAGTGATCGCAGTGCCGCCTTAGCAGAGCTACGTCTCGAGATATCCATGAGAAGTCGGGCTGCACAATTCTGCACGGTCTGTAAGATTTTAATGGCACCCTGAGGTGCACCCAGATACACCGCATTAGCATAGTCCAGACGAGATAAAATAAGTGTCTGGACTAAGAGACGTCTGGCCTCGGGGGGAAGAAGGGTCAGGACCTTCCTTAGGAGTCTGAGCAGGCCATAACACGTAGCCGCGACCTGGTGAGCTTGCACTTGAAAACCCGGACTCGGATCTAGCCATACGCCCAGACGAATAAGAACTGTTAAGAGGTGCCTGTATGGGAAAAGAGCTAGAGCACAGGAGGGGTCCTGAACAAGGCAACTTCAGGAGCACATTCATCTTTTGAGATGCAAATCCAGCCACCTACCAATAAACAGACTGGGAGAATGCCCTTGATGTTTTTCTTCCATTAAGCCTGTTTCAAGGGGTGGGCATGTTGTTAGATTAGACTGAGGCACAGGCAGATTATGAATTTCCCACGATCCAATACTTTGATAAAGTATTAGGTTTGAGACTGCAACATACTTTTACTTGCTGCCAAGGCTATATATTTACTACTCTATTGAATTTTGGTGAATATACCACACAGATGGCCTTTCTCTCCTTCTCCTGGTAATATGTTTATACAAGCCAACAGACCAGATTCAGACAGGAGGCTCACAATCTCTTTGAAACCAAAAAGCTTTCTCCCCACCGAAAATTGACTTTGTTTCAATGTTACTCAAAGGGGAAAATAAATGACCCCAATTATTTTCCACTAACTCTCGATTTCTGGTTTTGAAATGTTGGCATGAATTTATCCAGTTCTTTTATCTTTTAATAAAAGCTTACTGGCAGCTTTTACAATGATCCTAAATACTCTAAGACTTGTCAAAGAAGAGGGAGAGGAGTAAGATCAAAAAGTGATAGCCCAAGAGCACACAAGTTGGGAAAATGGGAAGCTGGGATTAAAAATTATGTTTCCTGGTTCCACATTCAACTAGTCCCCCAGGCCATGACTGCAAGTGGCTCTGAAAGCAAGGCTAAGGAGTTGCCCTTCCCACCAGGACATGTCACCTTTTTATGGGTATAGCCCAAATCTAGAGTACAGCGTTTACTTCCAGCATATTTCGGTGAAGTGATAAAAATTATATTAGATGTAATGGATTGTAATTCCATGGTTAAAATGTAGTTACTGGAAAGAGATACTGTAGCAGTAGCTGGTTACTGGACTGTAGGCAGGGCAGATACTGATATTTACCATAGGTGTTTCAAAGCTTAAGACTATTTGATTCCTTTTGGATACCAGAGTTGTTATTTACTAAACTTGCTTCTCAAAATTTCCAAAAGAGACTAGTCAAGGCTCCAAGAGGTGGTAAAGAAATGTAACTGCAGATACAGTAGGAATAGTAATCAAACTTCATAAACTCAATTCCCGGCCAAGTTATACCTTCTAAAGTGACCTGGTTTAGAGGACAATTTGACAATTTATTTATTTCTTTGCAGGGTTACTTAAAACCATTGCAATAATAATGCCAATGGTACAACCTTAAGCATGTTAGTAGTACTATATTGCACTTATCTAAGGATAAAATCTTTATTCATAAAAGGAAGTCTTCCGCAAAGTCCGTACTAAAGATAAAACCATTGATATCAATATTAAAACATAAATTACACTAGCAGCTAATAGTCCTATTTTCCTTGTCAAAATGTCAAAGCGAGGGTTTGAGCAATATCTGGAGGTCCCCTAGTAGAAGGGTTGGCAAATGCAAGTTTTTGCTGGGTCGGGGGCTGCCAAGTGCAAAGCCAAGGCTGAGGGTTGAGTAGGGTCTGATCGAGGGCTGTTCCGAATCGGTGAGGACCGGATCCCTTGGCCACATACAGAAGATGCTGTCTGTCGGGGGCCCAAAAGTGCGTAGTACCGTGCGTTACTTCTGTATTGGCCGGACTGTCCTGATGTGTCAATGGATTACTCAACCAACAGCTGGGAACTAGCTTTGTCAGAGTGGTTTCTTGCATAGATGTCCAAGGTGTTCTTTAATGAAAATGGCTGGTGCAAGGAATGGCTAACCAGTATGAGGGTTGGTGGTGGCCCAATCCCTGTGGACAGACGGTGAAGAAGATAAAAGTTTGGTGTGTAGAGATTGGCAAACCTGTCTAAAAAGGTTTAGTGTGTCGGAGAAACTTTGGGGTACACCTTGAAATAGTCTGTTAGCAGTTTTTGGACAGCGGTAGCTGACTGTTAAAGGGCTTGGTGAGGGAATGATAGGTCTTCCAGGTTTTTCATATATTTTCCACACCTGGCTGAAGTTTGAGCGTCTGTTTTGGAGAAACACAGTGCTGACGCCTCCAGGCATGTATGGATGCCCATGTCAAGGAAAGGACAGCAGCACAAGAGGTGAAGCCATGATTCAGTCTTATAGTTGCATAGTCTCCTGGCCCCTTCAGCTCCAATTGGGGCCCATTGGTTAAGATCAGTAATTCGCAGGCCTAGGATGTGCATAAACATGCTATTCCTATGTGCCCATTGGTTTAGGCTGTCTGAGAGGTATAATTGAGGTGTCCCTGGTATCAAGTTTAATTTTATTCGGTTATCAGATAAAAACAACCATAAAAGTACATAAAATTCATCATAAAACAGATATTCATACATAGATCATAACAAAGACATAAAATAACCCATCTTAATTAATTCATTTAAATAATTGTCTTCCGAAATCTAAAAACAGATTTAAAAAATGCAGACAGGTGTGCAATAGTTAAAATATTATCCAATTTTTGCAGTTGTAAAAATGCAGGGCGACACTGGGTACATTCCATTGTGTCCAGGTGTCCCTGGTAAATAAGAATCATTCAAGGCGGACAAAATAGCTGAGGTTTTTAGGAACTGAATGTCCTGTTGAGATTAAATTTGCCTCACCTGCTTCTTTATTATCCTTTTCCAGGCTACGTAGGCGATCGAGTTCGACAGCTCGAAGAGGCTATGAATGTATTAGAATTAACCCAGATTGTGACTGGCCCAACACCCATGAAGGGGCACACTTTGGACCTAATATGGACCTCTGTACCTGCACTGTGCCCGGTCACTACCTCGCCTTGCATTTGGTCGGATCATTACCTATTACAGGGTAGCCTAGCCTTCCCGGGACAAGAAGGAATCCCCACCGCCAAATGGCGGGTAGTGAGAAGGTGGAATTCTATTAATCCTGATACTCTGCTATCTATTATACAGCAACCCTCCCACCTAAACGGACTACCAGAAGATGACCTGGCGAGGGCCAGTCAAAAAATATCACAAAAACTGGAATATGCTATTGAGGCAGTGGCACCAGCAGGTAAGGTAAAAACCAGGGATAAAGGAAAAGGTGCCCCCTGGTTTAATGACGATTTGAGACTCCTGAAACGCGCCCTGCGCCAGTGCGAGAGGGCCTGGCGAAAGGGGTATGATCCTAATTCCCAAATCTTATATATGGAACAACTTTCCACGTATAAACAAGCCATCAGGACTAGGAAAAGGGAGTTCTACGAAAGCAGAATTGCTACAGCACCTAACCCCCAGAAGGAAATCTTCAAAGTCCTTACTGAACTGAGGAAAAAGAAGGAACAACCCCCCTCCTTCACGCAAGAAGACTGCCATAAATTCCAATCTTTCTTTACTACAAAGATATCGGCCCTCTTGATAGAAATCGAAAGCACTCCTATATTTGACTGTCCGGTAATCACTCAAACTCCCCCCCCACACAGTCATCCAGCCTTTAACTTCATTACCCTTACTTACCAAGGAAACCCTGGAAAGAGTGATGAATCAAGTTAAATCTGGCTCTCCGGCGGACCCATGCCCCCCGCGGATATTTAAACAAGCGTGGCCAGGACTGGAGGACGACATATTATTGCTCCTGAATAGTTCCCTTACCTCCGGACAAGTTCCCTCTATCCTTAAGGAGGCGCGATTAATTCCTCTTTTAAAAAAAGGCCGGAGCTGACACCAAGATCCTGAAAAATTACAGGCCTATCTCTCAACTTCCTTTTTTAGCAAAAATACGCGAACAGCATGTGTTGTCCAGCCTCTCTCACCACCTTGAGAGCAACTCACTGCTGGAACCCAACCAGGCCGGTTTCAGGGCCCACAATAGCACGGAATTAGTCATGCTCTCCTTGCTAGACGATCTGCGACTTAAAGCAGATAAAAAAGATCCCTGTGCCCTGGTGCTACTCGACCTCTCCGCGGCATTTGATACGGTCAATCATGACCTTCTTCTGTCGCGGTTGGGGGAGTTTGGTATCCAGGGCACGGCCCACGCCTGGCTGACCTCGTTCCTTGGTGGACGGGTTCAGAGAGTACAACTGGATGACCTAGTATCAGAGGCAGCAAGGATTACATGCGGAGTTCCACAGGGCTCAGCCCTATCTCCTTTGATGTTCAATGTATATCTACAGCCCCTCATCTCAGCTTTGAATCAGATGGACTGCAGTATATACAATTACGCTGATGACACCCAGATCATCATTCAAATAGGCAACTCCCCAACGGCAGATCAAAAACTGAAGAATATTTTAAAATTTACCGTCAACTGGATGACGGCAAACTTTATAAAGATTAACCCTGACAAGACGGAGGTGCTTGCAATCACGACATCATCCAGCCCTTGGAGTGACCTCTTATGGCCCATAGAATTAGGAAACCCCCCAGTACCGGCAGCAGTAGTAAAAAGCCTTGGCATAGTTATCGACACCAATCTCACTATGTCAGCTCAGGTTTCGGCGGTGGTGGGCACTTGTGTTGGCCTTTTGAGACAACTGCGCAAACTGTCTCCCATCCTTAAGGCGGACAATCTCAGGAGAGCAGTGTCAGCATTAATCCTGGCACGACTGGACTACGGCAACGTCATGTATTTTGGCATTCCGAAAAAACTTACTAAAAGACTTCAGACTGTCATGAATGACGCGGCCAGACTCATCTTTAATAAACCAAGAAGGACCCCTGCCACCCCCTTCTTCGTGAGCTGCATTGGCTGCCAGTGAATCAACGAGCCAAGTTCAAAGGCTTATGCATCACGCAGAAAGCCTTATATGGGCAAGCCCCGAAATATATTAAAAAACGTCTTGTCCCATATGCCCCCTGCAGGAACTTACGCTCAGCAGAGGCCGCACTATTGATCTGCCCAAGGTTTAAACTGTCTTCCCTTGGAGGACGGACTTTCTCCTACACAATTCCCAAAGCTTGGAACCAACTGCCTGAGAATCTTCGCAAAGAAACAAAGCTCCTGCCTTTTAGGAAAAAGCTAAAGACAGTGCTCTTCCAAGAGGCATGGGGTAATATCTAGCCTGTTTCCTTCACAACCTGTGTCCACTCGCCGCTAAGCGCTTAGAGACCCCTGGGTGATAAGGCGCTCTACAAATCAAAAATACAAATACAAATACAAATACAAATATTACCGCTGTTTCTTTGATTTGTAGAGATCTTGTGGCCTTTTGTATTTGTTGGTTCCAAGGAGCTCTCAAAGGTTTCTTTTAGGCGGGATTTGAGGGTATTATCCAGGGTTTTTCATACCATTATATAGAATTTCAAGGTATCGTATTCTCGGAAGGCCCAGCTCGAGTCGTAATCTTGCCCTGCGTGTATATTTGGGAAGTTGAAGGACTCTATGGTTTAGTGGAGGGAGATTAAAATTAAGGGACATATGTATAAGAAAGCGGCGGAGCGCAGGTTAGCTCCAAAATTACTAACGCCGCCATTCCGTCACTTTAAAGAAACGCAGGGATGCGCCTTATTTGCAATAATATCATGCACTCCCACGTGTCTCCCTGTGCTGGGGCTAAATTCAGCTCCCTAGTGCCACGCATGCACCCTTACACCATAGTGCAATGGTGCTTAAGTTGAGGGAATGATTGTTTATGTGCCGGAAGGTGTCCCTTCCTGCACATAAACAATCCAGAATGGTGATTTGTAACTTCTATGTGTGCTGCATTGTGCAGCACACATAGAAGTTGCAAATCATCTTTTTTTAATGATTGTTTATGTGGAGGAAGGGACACCTTCCTGCACATAAACAATAATTTGTGACATTTTGCTGTTTCTATGCACAATGCAGCACACATCGAAACAGCAAAAACTCTGAGAAATAAAGCATTTCTCCTCGTTTCGCCATGTTAATTTTGGGACTGCCTCCTTTTTACGCCATCCTTGTAAATAGGGGGTAGCATCAAAATCAATGGGTGTTGCAAAGGAATGCCCACCACAACACCCATTGCACGTCCCTTTCACGCTAAGTATAGCATGAAAGAGGGCCTTATTTACAAGGCGGCATTAAGCCACGTTAAGTGGCTTAACCCGCCTTGTAAATAAGGCAAAGGGTTTATTGCCACAGGAACATCACCAAAAGTGACGTTCCTTTGGCGATAGGGGCTTGTAAATATGGTCATAAGTTCCTTCCCTCCCCAACAAATGTCTCTGTGCATGCAAAATGCCTATACGTCTGCAAAGTGTCTTTGCGCATGCAAAATGTCTCAGTGCATGCATTGTGTCCCCAGACAAAAAAAGTGTCCTGCAAAGTGATACGCCCACTCTACTATCTGGTTTGATACCGTGGAGAGTAGTTTTGCGGTCCACCTAAAGACAGATGCGGCTGTTTGTCACGGACAGTATTGTATACCATACTTCACACCGAGAAAATGCCTACTTAAGATTTGATCACGTTTGTGTCAGCCTTAGTAGCCTTGCTCTTATTGGTGGCTTTCTGTTCTGTGTTTGACCCACCCACATGTTTCGCTGTTATTAGATTGGCATTCGTCCAACTACAAACGCAGCAATGTGAACAAACCTAAGGTTAACAAATCAGTTTGCTACGTTTTACTGCCACCTAGTGGTTAGTAGAAAAAACTGCAGCAAAAAATATGGACGCTACAAGATCAATGTTGACAGACATTAAAGATTTCAATAAATGCAAAGGTGAGCGAGACCAAGTCTCAATGCCAGTGCTTTTCCTTCACTCTATTTCATTTTATATTATTTGACAAATTTCGTTAGACATCGCAGTGTGAATTACATAGAAAAAAACATTCTTACTTGCAGATCAACCCAAAGTAGATTGTTATGTTTTGGCAAAAAGAGAATTCAGGTTCACGAACGCCCAGAAAATGAGCACCTTGCGTTATTCATCACAGAATATTTTTTCAGGCTTTCAGTGTCTTAGGCGACATAGTAGCTGAGGCGGTACTGCCATCTAGCGTTCAGTGTCTGTTACTGAGGGTTAAATTCGTAGAATATTGTTTTAGTCTAAAGAAGGAATACTGCAAAGTAGCAGTCGCGGGTTTTGGTGGATAGTTCAGGATTAAGATCCTCTCCATATAACAGTAGTCAAATTGTTTCTTATGAGAGAGGTTCACATTGTGAATAGTGTTTTACAGTGACTGTGGTGTTCACAATGAAACAAATTAAAAGGGTTACTTTCTCTGTCAGCCTTTCTAGAGCAAGCCCCTTATGAATATTTTATTCACATCACAAAGCACTGATCACTTTTCTGTATTGGCTCACCCCCATCGCCTTAGTGACCTTATATTCTACTATCTATATTAACATAGAGCTATCACTAGACGTCTAATATTTCTCAAACAGCACACTACTTCCACATAATGGGATCCAAATTCTGGTCCACACAACAGGTCAACCATTTCCCCAACTCAGAAAAAACCTTCTAGCTTTTCCTTCGGCCCAGGACCCATAACGAGCCTAATTTGGAAGTCCTGGCACTTGCCAATGGAGCTTAAAATTCTCAAAGTTGTACATGGAACATTCATTTGAATGACCAGAAACCACACCTGGAACTCCAAAATTGGAAGCACAACCACCACATCCTCCTTGACACCCCTCATGTGAACCAATACCAGAGATATTGAGAATGGAGGAAACACATGAAGTTGTAACCCTTCCCAACTCTGTTAAAAAGCACCTGACTCCCTCGCCTCTGGATCCAACTTCCAACTGTAAGATCTGTGGACTTAAACATTTAGGTGAGACACAAACAAATGTACTCAGAATGTACCTCACTTCTGATCTGTCATCTACAATACTTTCATTCTCAACTGTCAACCACTTGAATGCCCCATTTTGTAAGTCTTGCAAAGACCTACACTGAGCCATAATATCCTTCTTTAGATAATGTTCTCAAAACATACATATCTTTTATGCACAGGACCTTGGACATAAATCCTCCTGAATAACTGATGTTCCTTACTACAAAAACACTTTGTCTAAACACAGCAGAATACATCAGTTCAGCTGCCCTTTACTAAGCTCCTAACTGCAAAGGCCCTCTCCCCCAAGGGCAACTGCAGTCTGCTCTCCTTCTGTAAATACACACCAAGTGTCTTCTATTGTTCTGTACCATGCTCTCCAGCCTATCAAACTTGAATCCGCCTCTTACTGCACCAGATAACACCTGTAAAACCCTGCTCACTGCATGCCTCAATGTGACCCAGCCACCATATACCACCATTACAATTCTGCGTTTAATCCTCCATCAAATACCATGTTCTCATATACCATGCAACTCTTTACAACAGTGCCATCTTTACTCTCTGTACTTCTCTGAGATAAGGGCCTGGAAAGATGATAAGTGATCACTACAAAACACTCCCTTGCTATCCATGCCAACATTTTTTACGTCACCAAATCCTTCTTAGTGTCTTATTGTTAATGAATATGCTGGTAATAATATATAGTAAAATTAGGGTAAGTGTTTCACAAATTTAGATACAAAGTGAGAGTCTACAGGAAGCTGGAAGTCATCTTGCCACTGGCAATAAGTTTAATGCAAAGCAGTATGTTTATTCATGGCAGTATGTTTAACCATTTTTTAAAGAAGTTCCATTGCATGGTAGCATTCGTGGGAAGCTCACAAGTGAGTACAGTATTGTACAAAGAGCATGCCCTCTCCTCAGGAAACAACTGTAGGTGAGTATTAAACAACCAACTTGAGGTGGAAATTCAAAGTGCAGTGAAGGCACTTTTTGAAGTGGCTCATAGCTATAGAAAAAAACAGCAAAATGAGTCTGGGTTGATTTGGTTAATATTATAGATTTGATAGGAAATTACCTCTGTGTGCTATGGCTTGAGACCTGATGGCTTTCAAGGGTGAGCTATTGTACTGACTGGGTCTCCTCTCACACATTATGGATATGATAGAAGAGGCAGCTGAAATGGAGTTCCAGCTGATAACTACTTGGCTAGTGGTAGGCTCAACAAACCAAAGGTTTCTCTGGCAATGCCAATTTTTCTCTATAGGCAGAATAAAGGAGCACAGTTGTCAATGTCATTCAAACTTCTTGTGACCTTACAAGGTGCTTTGTGCCCACATAATTGCTACATGATGCAGTCTAATGCTTCACATCATTGCTCCTCAAAGGACGCGTTTTGCTTTGAATTGAATACCAAGAAATACACTTTACCAGATGTTTGACATGTTCTTCACATGAGCAGGCTTCTGTCTTCCTCAAAGTTGTCTGGTTGAAGTGTATTTTTGATAAAGATGTCATACTCATGAAAGGGCATAGCTTCAAAAACTTTACAGACTATAATCCACTGCTAGCCCAAAGCGTTTTTACCTTAATATTCTCTACTATCGAACCCAACAAATTTGAAAGGAAGGACACAGCGGGCTAGTATTCTTCAAAATCTAATCAAACGGATGTCACATTTTCTTCAGTATCTAACTCTAATTATTCATCAGGCACTATTAACAAAAAAGTGTGACCATCACACAAAGCACAGGAGCTTACTGGCCTTACTAGGCAAACACGCTTTATTAATGAACATTAACATCCTTTTCAAAGTGAAACAGGACACACCAAACATATACATTCAGTATTCAGTATTACTATATCTCCTCTAGTTGCCTCCACTGTTTAGTATTTCGTTGTCCAGTAGGAGAGCTTCCACTGGATACTACACTCGGAAATGCCCTTTATAGTTCTGTCTTGACAGCGCAGTTGCCTAAAAGGTGTCTTTGTGCTAATCTTTAAAATATATTTTAAGTGAGCTTTGACTCCACCCAGAAGAGTAATACCCTCTCACTGTATGCTATTGGCTATCTGGTATATCATGCCCCCTTCCAGGAAGTGCTTTCATTGGAATGCATGAGAGACTATTTTACATCTGAAAAGTACAATTCTTCTGCTACTTGTTTCCTGCACTAGCAAAGTCACAAGAAAGCTTTTATGTAATAAACAGTATCTGTACATGCAATGCATGTAAACATAATTTGTGACAGCCTGTGTTTACATGTTTGCACCTCAAAGGTCGACCTATTGACTTTGCCAATGCATGTTTTTTTTGTTAATATAGGTAAGGGTGCATCGATATTGAATTTCCATATAACTATCACATAAAGGCATGATTTACACTGCAAGAAGTAATGTTTGGCATTTGGTACAGTATGTGTTTACATTGAAGTTTGCTCCTTCCCCAGATTGCATCCTCACTGACCAAAATCCCATCCAATGATGACAGCAGGCTTGGTATTTGAACCAGTGTCCCCTCGCCATGTCTGAGCCGCATGGTATCAACCAACTGCACCACATGGACTTTATCGCTATACATGTGATGTCTTCTTCCTGGTGGTGTCAAAAGTTCTAACCTTATGTCCAGCAGGGGTGATGGATGACAGCAGAAATGTTACCCCTGGTCCTGAGCATCACTTCCACCTCCTGAAGTGAACAGGTAGGGCAAGGCCCAACCTAAGGGGAAAGAGATTTGGAGCAGAAGTGTTCTCTTCTTTCAGTAGGTGTACTTGATGTCTCTGATAACCAGGTCGCTTGTCATAGCAACTGCACACCTGAACTCACAAAGAATAATGTAATGCCTGGTCCACATAAAGTAAAGGCAACTTCATACAGACAGTTCTAACTCCTGACTCTAAATCGTGCCATTCTAAAATTGGTTACTGGCTTCTTATCTCCCAAAAAACTGATTGGTTAGCTTTGAGTCTTCTATACAATAAACCGAAAAGACATTTAACAAGAGTTCACACTAAAATTATTTCACACTTCCTTACTTCCAGTCTCTAAAGTGCTTTGTTGAGACTAAAACCTCAGCATTGAATTTCATGAGTTTTATTTTCTAGGTTTACCTGTTTCTGTATAGAGTGATGCCACAATCCAAGTTTCCGAACCAACGAGTTAAAATTAAATAAGTGTCAGCTTCATGAATGCTCCCATCTATTTAACCCCTCCCTTGCTGGTGACGGAACCACTCCGTCATCAGCCGCGGTTGCGCTGTGCTGATGACGGAGCGGTTCCATCACGGCTCGCTCGGAACGCCTGCGTGGCGCGGATTCCGCGCCTGCGCTGAACATTCTATTGAACGGGCGGAGCTATGACGGAACTGCTCCGTCATGAGCACAGCGCAACCGCGGCTGGTGATGGAGCGGTTCCGTCACCAGCATGCGCCCGCCCTATCCCCTTAGCACTGCGGTGGAATAGCCGCCGCAGTGAAGGGGTTAATGTCTTAGAAATTGGAGGTAGATCAATACAACAATGATGCAATGTTGTTAAGAAGAGAATCATAATGGAGGTTGTAAAGATGAGATGGAGCTGTGACAGAGGCGCAACTAGAGCCAAATTTCGGGGTGGGGCTAAGAAAAAATTTCGGGGGGGCTGAACCTTTAATCAGTAGGCAGAGTGGAGCTGCAGGGGCTCTTAGAAGGGGTGAAACAACTGCATGGCCTAATTAACATTCAAATGGTCTTTTAAAGACCTGTGAAACGTTCGGGTGCGGCTGTGTGTGCACCCGGGATCTGTCTCATCCCGGGCTGCCACACACGACGGGGGGGGGGGCTGAAGCCTGGTGAGTCCAATGGGTGTTGCGCGCCTGAGCTGTGATCTGACCTTGTCTGTATCTTCTTGGATTATACTTAAATATTTAAAAAAAGGGATTTGTAAAGCGCATGGCTACTCAAAGAGTATTCTGAGGCTAGACAGAATAGTTTACAAGTACTAGAGTCGGCCTACTGATAAGCTGATCGAAACAACCAGGTTTTAAGACTGCGTCTGAAACAATGTTCAACCTCCATTGCCCGTAAATTCAAGGGAAGGGCACTCCAAGCCATGGCAGCAAAAAAAGGAGAAAAAAGTGCCACCCCATCTTTTCCTCTTGATTTGTGGAACTACTGCCAACACTGCCCCTGAGGACTGGAGGTATCTTACAGGATGAAATGGAGTAAGTCTATTGGCCAAATAAAGAGGGACAACCTGATAGAAGGCTGTATGAACCAATATGAGACATTTAGACCATATCCTCTCTTTGATCGGTAGCCAATGAAGCTCCTTAAGGTATTGACGAATTTGTGTCAATCTGGGGATTTTTAATTAAAGCCATGCAACCCCATTCTGTACCACCTGAAGTCTCTACAGTTGGTGTGCCGGAAGACCCAAGTAGAGAGGATTGGCATAATTAATCCAGGAAGTAATGAAGGCATGAATAACCATCTTCTCAGACTGTATCAGAAATAAAGTTCAATGAGGAGTGTGTCTGGATTTCTTTGGTGTTTCTGCACCTTGGGGATTTACACTAGTAGTCTTCCTTTCAGGATTAGTATGTTAAACTTGCAGCACAAGTTGTTTTTAAGAATGTTGTTGCTAAGCACACCTTTAAATGCACATTGGTTATTTGTTTGATTTCTTTACTATAAATTGCATGCAAGCCAGATTAATTTTTTTCTTTTTCTTTGAAGATGATGTCTGGATCGTGAAGAGCAGGTAAGGCTGCAGACTGGATTACAATCTTCTCGGGGGCTACAGTAAGGAACCCGGTTCTGCTGGAAAGCGCAGGGTTCTTTCTGACAGGATTCCATTACCTAGACAGGCGTTTAGTGACTGGGTTCCAAAAAAGCCCATTCCAAAATGGCTGCTGAGATTCTGGTAATCTTGTGAGATTTTGGCCCCACAGAAACTGTAATGCTTTGGTTTTCCAGAGACTGACTGGCAGAATCCGTGTGACCACTGGGATTTAACTGCTTCTGTCCATACTCCCTCTTACAAACCCATGGCATTAGTCATATGGGCAAAAGCTTCATACAAGGGTAATAGACAAAAGTCCCAAAATAGGTAATTTCAAGACACTGTGGTCTCTACAGGGCTAGGACAGGTGAGGTAACAGGGAATGGTTATATCCTAGTGAATTCATACTGTGAACATTTTTGTTGTGTCATGATGATTTGAATTGCTTGCTTAGATGATATAGCAGTTTTCGTGTGTACATTTCTTGTATCTTGAATCTCATTACCTCAAGCAATAATAGCGTTTCATTCTCACCTTGTGATCTGATGCCCAGTGAGGGAAGTAACAAAGAACCATTGATGTTTTTAGTGTGAAATAGTTACAAAACGCTGAAGTTTGGTGGCATGTGAACGTCTTTCTGAATTTCTGGGGGGCTCTGTGTTAGTCTTCTCAGTGCCCTGTCCCAGAACAGTAGATCAACAAAGAGTATGCTGGTGGTAGCATGACTTTACGGTAGTGTGGCTTGAAGCCAAGAGAAGATGGTCATCTCCTGATTCAGCTCCATGATGAGTGGTAATGAATTTGACTATGACAGCAGTGAATTTATTTTCTACATAACTAAACTAGAAGATAACAGGGTGTGAGTCATCCCATTCTTTAATTCGGAAACTGATACTGTTTTCCATTGCTGCTGGTATGTGAAAGGCCTTTTGCATGAAGCACCCAGCTGTCTCCACCGGTAGTGGCCCACAATTTGTGTTATGACACAGGGAGAGCTTGCTGAACATATTTCTGACTTTGTTCTTTGAAGCATTTCTGTCTTTCACCTACTTTGTTGGCTCCGATACTGCTTAAATTAATGTGCTGTCTAATTAAAAGGCAAATACTGCGTGGGTCGAAAATATTGCAACCATAACAAGCTGTGGAACAAAGGTATGGGGCAGCCAAATTTCTAGCTTTAATGCAAATAAAATTTGCAATGAGTTTATACTGAAAAATCAACTTTGAAAGGAAGGAGTGACAATTTAATAGTCAACTCCTGGAGTGTCCTGTTGCCTTTTGAAAGGAGTCACAACTTACATATTTGTTACAATCCATTCTTTTTTGGCTGGCAATTTCTTTTTGCTTTTTGGCTGGCAACATGACATCTTATTTGTTTATATGTGAGCAAAATAGAACAAAATGAAAGATATATTTTTTAAGCATCATTTTTTAATGGTTTGTCTGTTGTGGCAGCAAGTTTAGAGAATTACAAATGCCAAATGCTCTTTTCATTTTCTGCTTTCACTTCAGTCATCCTTTGTATGAGGAACTATGCTCTTTCATTATTGCTTACTGACAAACAACTTTATTTGTGTGGCTGGCGCAGGCTCACTGAAAGCTGTTAATACCACTGAGTTTGTATGCATTACTTTCAGATTACTTTAGTTCCAGCTGATATATCTTTTGTCATTAGCAGCCAGTGTCAGTCAGTCAGTCAGTCAGTCAGTCAGTCAGTCAGTCAGTCAGTCAGTCAATTTATCTTTATTCGATTATTAAAAATCATAAAAGAAACGAGCATAAATATATAGCAATTCATCAGAGCACAAATTCATACATGAGTTTACATGAATTTACATAATTAAACATCATTAAAAAACTTTTTAAAATCACAATATATAAACGAAATGTATTAAAAATATTAAGAAGTATTAAAAAGAGACCCTCCGGAAGACAAGGAATTAGAATTTAAAATGGGAGACATTATTCAATGGTCAGTAAGGTGCCTAACTCTAGTGCGGTTTTTATTTATCCGTGCTCCAGCGACTAAAAAGTTAGCCACATGGAAGGCAACTTTTGCATTAGGAAGAAGTTGCAGAAATATCATGGCTGGTTTAACCTGAGTAAAACCTTGGTTACGCAGGATTGGAAACAGATATTTTTTTCTAATATCAATATAATGTTCACAAAACATAATAAGGTGTGTCGTGTCCTGAATAGAAAAGTGGTCACAGTCACATGGTTCAGCATCAACAGGTCTACTCCAAGTTTTATAATTGCCTAAGATAGGATGGATCAGGTCAAAACGAAATCTCGTTAAAAGGAAACGATGGTATGGTTTAGTTACCAGGAGGAGGTATGGTTCCATTCCTGGGCCAGATTTCAACATACAATGTTTCCTTACCGTGGGTTTACTTAACTCTATAGCTTCCCTCTCCAGAACATACAACTCAGTCAGGGTATTTTTTACTGTTTTAAGATCATCTTGAGTTATTAAGTCTGGAGAGGAAAAAAGCTCCGGGCGACCAGCAAGAGTCAACTGTGTTTGTACAAATTTTATCCACGGGATATATAAGGCTCTATCCAGGGCTAAACAATCTTTTAAGATAATATGATTTAATGTAAGCTCCTGGTTGAGCCAAGTTTTCATCCATCCAATAACAGGGGCTAATTTTAGAGAGTCCATTATAAAGCCCAAACCTAACTCTGCATGTAATACATAAGTGGGAGTCGATTGGGGGACTGAAAGCAGAGATCTCAGGAATTTATTTTCTACTTTCTGGATTTTATCATGGCTGGTATACCCCCAAATAGCAGATCCATACTGGGCAATGGGCACACATTTTGCTTTGTAAATTTTGATGATGCTTTCCATGGGACGGGCACCTAATTTCTTAGCAAAACCGAGCAACCCTGCAGACACTCTAGCAACAGCGTTGCTTTTGACGGATTGCTGGGGGCCCCAAGTGCCCTTTTCATCAAAGGTCACACCTAAATATGGGAAAGATGGGACTCTCCTAACCTCTTTCCCTGTACAGTAAAATGTTTTGGTCTTTCTTTTCCTACCTGCTGCTCCTGCAATCATCACATGGGATTTCTCTGTGTTAGTTTTCATGTCCAACGAGGTCATGAAATCTCCAAAGGATGAGAGGAGTTTATTTAGGGCCACTCCTGAGCGAGCTAGTAGGACTGCATCGTCCGCGTACAGGAGGACGGGTAACTTTGTCTCGCCTGCGCGTGGAATATCGATGTGAGATGCGGCCATGACTTTCTCAAGATCGTTTATATAGAGAGTGAAGAGGAGGGGGCAAGGATACATCCTTGCCTAACCCCCCTCTCCGAGTTGAAATGGCAAGTGCATCTTCCTTCCCTAGTCACCCTGACCGAGGTCTTGAGCTCCCTGTGTAGTTCCGCTAAGTAATTGACCAAGGGGGGGTCAATGCCCATGACCAAAAGGATCTCCCACAGCTTACCCCTGTTGACCAGGTCAAAAGCTGACGAGAGATCCATAAAGGCCATGTACAGAGAGCCCCCCTTGGCAATTACATATTTATTTAGAATTAGTTCCAGGTTTAGGCATTGGTCTATGGTGCCCCTTTTTGCTCTGAAACCATATTGAGCGTTTGATAAGTTTCCCTTACTCTCTATGAGCTGGGTCAGTCTTCCTAAAAGGACTCTCCCCAAAATTTTAACGCTTGAGTCTATAAGGGAGATTGGCCTATAACAGGCCGGATCTGTCCTTTGTCCCTTTTTAAAAATAGGTACTATGGTAGACTTTGTCCAGCTAATAGGAAAAATCAGGTCCCTTGTAACGTTAAAAATGTTTGTAAGGATCTTGGTGCTAAATTCTGGGGCGCTCTTGAAAAAATCTGCAGGGACCCCATCGGGCCCTGGTGCCTTTTTACAGAGTGTATCATTGATCGCTTTCTTAACCTCATCAGGGGTAAAAGGAGGGATTGTAATCATTGATGATTGCGAAGGTAACGTCTCGCAATCTGAGCGAGTATCAGGGTGGCTATAGATATTACTAAAGTGTGTCACCCATTGATCGTCTGGTATGATACAGTCTGCTCTCTGGTTATCTTTCCCAGCAAAATATGGGTGATTTATGATTGCCCACAATTTAGCGCTATCTCGTTGTGTTTCGGGCAATAATAGTTCCACTCCAGGCGTCATTTTTTATCTCAAGTTTCCTAAGCCTGATAGCGTGATTGTATTGCTTCCTCAGCAAAGCTATCTGTGCTTTGTCTCTTGGTTTGTTTTTTAAGGCCTTTAAGAGAATTGAGTGAGCCTTAGAGCAGTTTGAATCGAACCATCTGGGGCCCCTGATCTGGTTTGCCTTTGTCTTTACAGTTAGATCTAAGTTAACCTGACGGCAAATGGCGTCAAATGCCTCAATCAAGTTGGGACCAGGGTTCTTATTATCCAGACAAATTGCAACCTCCCCCTCTACTTTTGCCAGGGTTTCCTGTAGAAAGGCGATAGGGGTCACTTGGTCCCACTTTAGTCTACGGTTCTGGTCTTTTAAGACTAGATCTGTCGCACATAAAGTATCGGCCTTTCTTTTTCCCAAGACTCCTTGAGATATAATCTCTAAAATCACAGGATTGTGATCGCTAAAAACTGTAGTTTCTACCTTGTAATTAATGACTTCAGGTAGGAAACTAGAAGATAAAAAAATATAGTCTATGATTGTGCCCGTGTTATTGCCTACGTATGTCGGTACCCTCGGGCCTGTTGGGCAACAGGATGACTCATACAAGTTAAAAGCGGCTAAGAGCAATTCTAACATCTGTCCACGTGATGTATGTTCAAAATGTGGTGGAGAGGAATAAAAAGAGAAATCCTCTTGTTCCACATGGCAATCCGCTTGGCAAGGATGAATATTGAAATCTCCCATAAGGATCACCTCATACCCATATGTACTATTCTCACTGTGGATAGACAGGAATTCCTCTAAAGCTGCCAAATGCTCGTTAATAGTTTGACTGACAGGCGAATTGTAAAAATTAACTAAAACTATGGGGGTGGAATTTGGCATGGATAGTTCTACCGCTAAGCAGTTAGTGGAGTTAGACTTAATGTGTCTTGGCTTTCCTTGGAGATCTAAAGAAATATATATAGCCAAGGCCCCCTTCGCCCTTCCTGCTTTACTAGGGTCCGCAGGTACCGAAAAGTGGGAAAAACCATCCAGAACCAAGCTGTCTGATGTTTCCCAAGTTTCTTGGAAAGCAAGAACATTGTAGGAACTAATTATGTCCAGCCAGTTCTTGTCATTTAATTTGGCTCTAAGACCAGCGATGTTCCAACTCATAATTTTGCAAACTCTGACTCCTGCGGAACTCTGTGCTAATGAACTGGGAGCAGGCAAAGGGCCATCACCTGTATTATCTTGTCTTGGGGGGAGTCAATCGTTTTGATCTATAAAGGATAATGGAGCATAGCGGTTGAACAATTGGAGGGGTTGAGCAACTGGGTTGAACTGTCCTGGATAACGGTGGTGAGCTGCTATGTTTTGCCTAGAGTCCTGATCCCATCTAAAATTCGAATCCCAGTTACTATCCCATCCCGGGGCTGGGGTTCTTGGGTAAGTAACGTTCTGTTGTTCACCGTAAAAGAACTTTAAGGTCAAGGGAACAACAGTACCCCGTCTGCCTTGGGGGGGGGGGGGGGGGGGGGGGGAAGATATTTGCAAGGATATTGGGAAGGACATCATTTGTTGAAAAACTCACTGCCACACTGTCCCCTTTGAATTTTTTTGGTCGGTTTCCCAACCAAGGGACCCTGGTTACTGACTTAATGACACTAGCCAGATGGCGCTTTCCCCCTGGTGCAAAACGTGTATTACTGGTCAGCCAGTGTAGGGCCTTACTACTAAGGGAGGTAGGGCTTTCCACTATGCCCTCTTCCAATGGAGGCACATTTGCTAAAACTAAGACCACAGGTGTAGCTTCTACTAAAAATTGTAGAGGGTCTGATGAGTAAATTTGCGCTGAGGGAGTATTTGCCTGAGGGATTATATCTGTGGGAATGTTGACTGACAAGGGGCCCTCGCTGTTAACAGTAGGTATTGATGGTTGAGATGGTAATATCTCCCCTGGTAATTGATTTACTACATTTTCAGTTACAACATCTCCAACAACATTTCCCCCTATATTATCGCTTAGATGTGTAACTAGCGTGGTTATGTTTTCTATCCCACCAGCAACCGCAGTGTGAAGTCCACTCAACTTCTTGACCTCTGCTTGTAACTTGTCAATTTTTGATATTAAGGGTTTGATGAGAGTATTCATTTTTATCTCTAGGAAATCTGTAATTTTTTCATAAAAAGCATCCTCAAGAGATTGTTTTGGTGTATCATCATCATCGCTAATCACTTGCTTAGCTTTAGGGGTAGTAACCCTCTTTCTTTTTGCACCTGAGCGAAGCCCTACCCTCTTTGGTGGATTTTTAGTACAAAGTCGTCTTGGCCTAGGACCGTGTCTTGTGGGAGAATGCTCATCAGCTGATACGCAAATCTGTTTTTCCAGTTCAAGTTCAGTATCCATGTCTATATTACCCTCAGCCTCCTCGTGTAGTCCCTCAAGTGCTGGGGTAACATTAATAGATATGTCAATAGAACCCTGGGAAATAGGGCCGCTGGAAATCTCCACGCAGTGAACTTCTTGCGAGGTGATGTCGTCAGTCAAAGTAGATGTAGTAGGTGACAAACATCTCATATCGGGGGATTGGCTCAATCCCAAGGATTCTCTTCTCTGCATGTTAATTATATTGACAGTTTGCACCAGATAGTTATTTATAGTGTTGGACTGAACTTCGTCCGATTTCTTAGGCATAGTGTACAATGTTCACACAGGGCCAATATTTAACCAGCAAATTAAGGGGAACTGGAGAGTAAGTCTTACTTGTATGATGACAGCAGCAAATTTTCAGCAGTGTTTGTGGCCCAGCCCAGCCTCTTCCTGCCGCTGAGGGCCGTAGAGGGCCCGCCCTTTGCCCGGGCTTAGCCCCGGGCGTCCCGCGACGCGGGTCTTTGCCCTGATTTAAGGGTCCTTCGCGCTCTCTTAATGCGCGTCACGCAACGCGCCGCCGCGAGGCCTGCCGGGTATTGTAGTTCCCGGAGCGGCGGCGCAGGTCTCGGTGGCAGGATGACTCTCGGCGGTGGCGGCTTCTCTGTCTGCTTTGCGGCGTGGCAGGTAAGTCAATAGCGGTCCCCCCGCTCTGCCGGTCTTTGCCCTGCTTTAAGGGTCCTTCGCGCTCTCAATGCGCGTCACGCAACGCGCCGCCGCGAGGCCTGCCGGGTATTGTAGTTCCCGGAGCGGCGGCGCGGGTCTCGGTGGCAGGATGACTCTCGGCGGTGGCGGCTTCTCTGTCTGCTTTGCGGCGTGGCAGGTAAGTCAATAGCGGTCCCAGTAGCAGCCAGTGGCTCCTCTAGATCTGAGATTTTTTACCAATATTTGTTCTGTCGGTTTTCTGCATGGGCAAACCAAGAAACTTAAAATTAACTAAATACTTTGAACTTAGAAGTATTTTCTTCTAAAGATATGGAAAAACCTCATAATGTCAAGCAAAATGAGAATGCCCCTTCTGTGTTACCAAAATTGACTCTAGCAGCGAACACTTTCAGCTCCCTTCGCACCCAGAGTGTCACTAAACCCTAGCAGCTCTACACATCGGTGACCTTAAAATGACCCCCCTTCACCGTTCAAAACACCTTCCTCCATATCAATGGAAATACTCTTAGAAGAGATCAGAGATTTGTGGTCATGTTTTGAAGAAACTAATAAGAGATTATAAACACTGCATGCCATTGGACTCATTTGGAAAAAAAGAGTGACTGATGTTGAGCAGCAAGTGAGCAACCTAGAGGAATCTAATGCAAAGATCAACAAAATGCAATCACAAATATCTCTTCTTAAAAAACAAGCAGAGGAATTGGAAATTTGCAACAGGAGGAATAATCTTAGAATGTATGGCCTGCCAGAATGTTCAGAAGGGGTGATCCTATTCAGTGCTTTCAAGCTAATATACCTACGGTGTTAAACTTGCCATCATCAATTTCTTTAAATATTCAAAGAGCACATCGATTGGGGAACACACTAAATCTTGCTTCTTCATATAACAGACCCAGAGGTGTTATCCATTTTTTTTATTATACTCACATACTCATACAGGCACATGCATCATCCATAGGTGACACATTGTAGCAGATGGTGAGACACACCAACATCACTTATGGTGTACTTTGTCATGGCCAGTTAAGACAAACATTACATATAAACACACACAAAAATGTTTTACCTTGAGAAGTTCCTGGTGGCTCTGATGTGTCAATGTCTATTAATCCAATCACAGCTTCTGGGCAAAGGGTTCCTTCAACAAGGTCCTCAATGGGTGTATTTGGCTTGTCTTTGGGAGGTCCTCCACCAGTCCTTCTGGCAGTCTTGATGCGTGTCGCAATTTTTTCCTTTGCGCGACTGCGCAGATCATACCATCTTTTTTGCAAGTTGGTGATGTCCCTGTGTGCTACGCCTACAGCATTCACTTTGGCCTGGATAGCCAGCCAAAGCTTCCTTTTCACTCCTTCTGTCACCTTAAGGGACCGTTTGCCAAACAACTGCTCATTTCTTGCTGTGACCCCTTCTATTAAAATCTCCAACTCCTGGTCACTAAATGTAACCTTTCTTTTCCTTGCATGCTGCTTTTCAGACACATTTTCTTGCTCCATTGCTTTGAAAAAGTGAAACAGGCTCCTCCACTTCCTACAGGCACTGCTCCAACTGCTAGATGTCTCTCCTGCAGTTCAAATGCATAATCAGGTGCATGTGATTGCTTCCCTAGCTTCCTGGCAGTAATTGCAATGATATGCATCTTGTGTGCGAATTCAGGGAAACAAAAATGCCAAGATATTTAAAACCTTCCTTTTCCACCCTGACCGGACAGCCCTCCGGAACCACAGGAGGATCACCACTCAAGACAAAGAGAACCGACTTCGCCCAATTAATGGCGAAGCCGGAATATCTGCCAAACACCTTCAGAACATTGAGAAAAGCCATAAGTGAGTTTCGGGATGAGTCAAATATAACAAAATGTCATCCGCATACAACGATATCTTATCCTCCCACTCGGGCGTCCATCTAATACCCCGTATCGATCTATCCCAACGGACCCAAGCCGCAAGCGGCTCGAGTGCCAAGGCAAATAACAGCGGGGAAAGAGGACATCCCTGTCTGGTGCCCCGCCCCAACTTAAAATCAGACGATCTGTGGTTGTTAACAACAACACGAGCAAGTGGATCAGAATATAAGAGACGGACCCAGGAAGCGAATTCCGGGACGATACCCATCTTGTCCAGGACGGCAAACAAATAGGCCATTCCACTCTATCGAACGCCACAATCCTACTTTTAGTGAGTACACATTTTTCTCTACAGTTCCTCATTCACAGTCCAGAATTGATCATATATTTGTATCAAAGTATATATCACAAGCTTTAATCAATGCTGAGATTGGCACGATTTTAATATCTGATCATGCTGATATCAGTATTGATCTTAATTTTTTATGTGCTTGAATGAACAGATGATGGAGATTTACCAATGCTTTTTTAATGGATGAATCCTTCACACATGCCTTTCAGAAATGTGCTATTGAGTTATTCAATCTTAACTCTACTAGTGATGTTTCTATACAAGTGGAATGGCACTCCTTTCAGGCAGCAGCTAGGAATTTCATAATCGCCTATGTATCAAATAAAAGAAGAATGCGAAATAGAGAATTGCATACTATTATGCATAATGTAAAAAATGGAACATAAGTATTATTAATGTAAATCCAAACCAAGCTTGGATGAAATTATAAAGCCCAAATTCCAATTTAATAACATTTCCAAAGAAAACACCTCCTCTTATCTTCGTAAGTAAAGTGGGACATATTATGGTGTACAGAATAAATCCAGAAAGCTTTTAGCAAGCGTTCTTAAAATTAAAAAAGAAAGAACTAAGTTGGAATGTATTTAAAATAATGATAAAGACCCTGGGGCTTATTTACAAGCCCCTTGCGCCACCAGTACGTCACTTTTTCCCATTTTAAAAGTGACGAATCGGTGGCGCAAGGGGCTTGTAAATCGGCCCTCCTATATTTAAGGATGATGATATACTGAAAGAATTGGCCCAATTGTATAATACTTTATACACTCCTAAAATAATACCTACAAGAAACTATTTGCGAAAATTTTGGCTACTAGGCTTGCCCTGATGTCTCATATCCTAGTTGCTCCGGAACAGGCGGAATTCATCCCATCAAGAAACTTAACTTACAATATCGGAACGGTGTTTGGCACGATGCAACATGTCTGTCAGGAAAACAAAGCAGTAGCTGTTTTTCTAGATATGGAAAAAGCATTTGATTCAGTGGAGTGGTCGTTTTTAAAGCAAGTGCTGACTAGAATGGGGCTTGGGGCAGTTTTTTTGCAGTTGCTGGGGACTTTATATTACAAGCCCACGGCTTGTGTGCGAATTGGTGACCTAGCTACGGCCCCCTTTAATATCACCAGAGGCACCAGGCAGGGCTGCCCACTCTCCCCATTGTTATATGCTCTGGTAGCGGAACCTTTGGCTTGCGTCCTGTGGGAGTATCATGGTAATTAGGGTCTCGTATTTCCGACGTATAGAATAGTAGTATCAACCTATGCTGACGACACGCTCCTGTATGTGAGAGAACCTGAGAACAACTTGGCCTCAGTTATAAGGGAGGTGGTGCGCTTTGGAGCGCTGTCTGGACTTGGGCTTAATTGGGAAAAATCACTCGTGTTACCACTTACGCCAGCCACCACAGAATTCGATATGGAATATCCCCTGCAATGGACTGAGGACTCTGTACGATATTTAGGCATCAGACTGCATACTGATGCTGACATTGTTTTTAGAGAAAATGATGGTACGGCCATTGCTCGGCTGGAAGAAGACGTAGACCTATGGTGCTGCCTCCCACTGTCTTTAATGGGGCATATTTCCATTTTGAAGATGGTAGTCCTGCCTAGACTCCTATTCCTCTTCACAAACATCCCCTTGGTGCTACCATGCATTTTCTTCCACAGACTTAGGCAATCTATTTTAAAACTGGCTTAGGGAGATAATCAAGCTATGGTCCAGTGGGGAGTGCTCACTCTGCTGTACCATTTGAGGGGTCTGGGTGTGCCGGACTTTGAACTGTACTATAGGGATCCACGGTGGGGCTGACATCCCCTTCCTACGAATGGAGAGACTTTTCGCTGAACCTATTCCTTTGCCGGCGATAATTATGGAACCAGTCGACTGCAGGACTGGTATTGTGGACTCCTTAAACACTACTAGACATGCATGGCACTGGCTCCTGCAGAATCAGGCCGGTGCATTACGGTATTCCCCCGCTATGCCCATAGAGTGGATGAGATGGCTGGGACCTTGTACAGAAAGGGGCGTTATTCTGGCATTACGTGAACTGAAATTGGAGGTTGCGGGGGACCTTTTCCATGAGGGGACGGTCCGCACCCCGGAGCAAGTGACGGGCACTCTGGAAGGTGCCACACTCCTGAACAAACTCCAGTTTCATAGGGTGAGGAGGGCCCTCCGGGCACAGCTGGGTGATGGTACGGAAGAACCCCCAGAGGTACTGGATTTCACAAGTTATCAAGATCACATCCCCCGCAAAATGATTACAGCTATTTATAAGATAGCAATATCACACAGGGCGCATAAGTATACCACAGCTAGGCTTGCATGGCAACGTGATTTGAATGTTCTGCTGGAAGATGATAAGTGGTTCTATTGTTGCACGAATACTAGGAAAGTATCGCTACATGGTAGGCATAGGCTGGTCCATTTCAAATATCTCAATAGGACATATTATACCCCTGAAAGACTATGAAGGTATGGCCTACGCGAGGACGCTAGGTGTGAGAGATGCCACTCCCCAACTGCTGATTTTCTGCACCTGGAATGGCTGTGCCAGGGAGTTTATTCCTTCTGGGAAAGTGTATTTGAGGAGTTGGGTAGAGTGGTTGAAACTGAACTTGCTCTGGATCCATTGATAGCGCTCCTGGGGTACACTAAGGCGCTACCTAAGGCATGGGGCTACTTATGGCCAATAGAAGAGTGGCTCTGTGCTGGATGAGGGGGCCCGTCCTGACGCTGTGGCAATGGGTACGGGACATGATGTACTGCTCTACACAATCGGAAACCTATAGTGAACTGCTCCCGCCCAGGAACCGACCTAAAAACTTTTGGGGATTATATATTTCATATATACAGGGTGTAGGGAGAGATAATGGGGAAGAGACAGCGAATGTGCATGACAGGAGTGACGTTAGTGTTGATGAACCTGCTGGAATTGGCTGAGACCTTGCGTGGTTGCCTTGCCTACTTGGATGCGTGAGATGATGGCTAGGCGCGTGCTTATTGTAGAGTATAGACTACCGCGGAGACTACTGACAAAGGAGATATGAGGAAAGATACCTATTTAGAGAGATTAGATTTGGGCACACTTACAGGAATACGACTTAGAGGGCCACGCCAATATCAAGCTCCTGGGTGCTGTTGATAACACTCATACTGTAATGTTTTTAGTGATTTATTGTTCCCCGCCGCCTGCCCAAATTGGGATGTTGACATAATGATTGTGTAGGTAATCCAGTGAATGTACTAAGAGAGCTTTGTGAGGTTGGGCTGAAGTGTATTGTGCCAGGACGTGTAATTGTCTGCTATTACAATAAAATGTTTAATAATAAAAAAAAATTCATTCAGTGGAAATGGATATTTCTTGTGAAGAGATTACCAGGGTACTTCATTAAATTAGAAAAAGGCAAAACACTAGGTCCAGATATGTTTTAAATCAAATTGTATTCCTTTACGGCAAATTTTAATCTTAAAATTCCATGATTTTTTAGATTACTTTTCAAAAACAGGGACAGCTCAGGGTACCTTTCAAGGTGCATTGATTTGTTTAATTCTTAACCAGGATAGAGATCTTGGATTCTTTACCATTTCTAGACCAATATTCCTGGTTAATATTGATTATAAGATCTTTGCAAAAAGGATTGATTTGTGTTTAGATCCACTCTTCCCAGACAGATCAGTTGAAATTAGAACAACCTTGTTTTGTTAAAGTTAGTCTTATCTCTGATACTACAAGGTTTTAAAAAAAACATTTTAAGCAAATCCAATAGTTACAGATCTTCTTTACCAGCAGTTGCACTTGATGCTGTAAAAGCACTTGATCATATATGAATTGGCCTTTTATTTGTCAGGTCTTGAATTTATTTGGCCCCAAAATGTAGTTTAATATCGGTTTTGCATTCCTCGCCATAAGCTTCTATATTTGCAAATGGTTCAATTTCCCTACCTTCCAAGTGACAAAGAGGAGTTAGACAGGGGTTTCCTTTATCTTGTATATCATTTATATTAGCCCTTGAACCTTTTTTAATCTAAAATAAGGAAAAATAATTATATACAAGGTTTAATGTATAGTGAAAATCAAATCAAACCATCTGTGTATGCAGAATAAATACTCCTGATAATTTCGAATCCAATTTTGTCACATCTACCTTTTCTTGATGAAGTGTATGAGTTTTCCCTAATCTCAGGATACAAACCTAATATTGAAAAATGTGAGATACTTCCTCTCAATAATTTTCATGTAAAACATGATTTTATATCTTCTGGCTTTCGTTGAAGCCCACATAAAATTAAATATTTGTGGCTCTGGTTCTATATTCTGTGAAAGATACGGTCAAAATGAAGTTACAAAAAACTATGAATAAGTTAAGCTTATTAATTAACAAGATGGAACACATTCTTTCTTTCTTGCTGGGGGCATCTTGATTTTATTAAAATGATGTTAGTTCCTGGTGTTTTATTTGCTCTATCTACCTACCTACAATTGCTACAAATATACCATCTTACTTTTTCAAGAAAATTAATTCCTTACTCATATTTTTGGTTGAATAAAGGGAAGCCACATATGTGCTTACTGAGGTTAAAAACAGATTAACTGTACAGTGGAGTTAACTTTCCAGCTTTTCAAACTTTTGGCAATGCTTTTTGTTTAAACCAATCCACTTATTAGCTATTAGATAACATTGATGATGATTATCCTTTATAGGCTCAAGAAGAATTTTATACTATTTCTCCTTTTTCATTTAAATAATTTTTATCTTTTACCCAGCGACTCTTGTCTATCTAGCTATTAATTTACCCCATACTATTTCCATGTTTTAACAATGGAGATAATTTCTTAAACTCATAATAAACTTACTAATATTAAAACTAGAATTTTTTTTATGGCAACCACTCTGATGCACAACATACATTAATTTTTCCAAAATCATTTAAATCCAAATTTAACACTTTAGCATGAATTGTATCTGCTAATAATGCAAAAATTTTGATCACTAATGCAGTCGCGATATCAGATAATCACCTTTATGTAACTCTTGTTTCAAGACCATCAACACTATACAAAGCAATTAGATCTTCTGATACTATGGGGTAAAATCACATGAGGAACTAATGTGGGAAGAAGATCTCAATGTTAATTTGTCTGTTAATTTGATGCTGTAGGCATCAAGGGCCACAAGCTCCTCGCCAGCCCATAAACCCCTGGCCCTTCTTAACAACTACATCCAGCACCAGACAACGACCCGGGTGTACCCAGACCGCTGAAACTGCAGTGGGGTTCGCGAGCACAGGAGCGGGGACCAGGGGAGACTGAGTGTGAGCGTCTCCATCCCTCAGACAAGATGGCAGCGCTGTAATCATGCTGAGACTGCGAAGCTCACCTGTGCCATGTTGGGTAGCGATCACATGGTAAGATCGGCCACGGCACCCCCGGTTGTGCTCTCTGCAGGGATGATTCTCCCCCCTCCCCATCCTTCTCAGTGACTGGTCAAGCACAGCAGGCACGGACCGCTCCTTGCTCCACCCCCCAACTCTACAGGATGGCCTCATAAGTGGCTTTGTCTCAGTGTCAGCCTAGAGGGGCATAGGAGAGCCACCACACCATTCAAGACATATGGAGCGACCCCGGGCTGCAGGGTGAGGAGGGCGGCAGCTGCCTGGGGAGGCCTTCCCGGCCCTAGATATATTGGCTTTTGGGTTGTGGGGAAAGAACGGGCCCTGGGCGCATTGACCCTAGTGACTAACCTTCTTCTCCCTGCTGCGTGCCTCTGGGGGAGTGGCTGGATCGACTGGTGGGCCCTTATTAATCCAGCAGAGGGCGGGAGCCTCTGATGAGTACTCTCTTACCCCACCTGAGAGAGAACTTGCTACCTGCCTTGCAATGACTGCTACTGCCACAGATAGGCCCAACTGTAGGTTTTACGCTTCCCCCTGCTACTTTGTACATTATGGGGAAGATTTACAAGCCCCTTGTACCACATTTATGCCGCTGATGCGTCACTTCTATTAAAAGTGACGCAGTGAAAATGACAAGATTTCACGGAGTCACTTTTATGTCCATGCTGTGTCGAAAATATCACTGACATGCAAAGTGGGGCCCAAGATGGTCGCTATCTCCTACTAGCTGTCGCTAACTGGTGTTAGCGACAGCTAGGTAATAGGGAATAGGGAGATAATTTTATCTCCGCTTTCTTGGCTTTAAAAGCAAAAAAAGCGGAGATAAACCCCCTTGATAATATGTCCCACTGATTTTTGGCTTGACAACACAGGTTCGGCATCGTCTGAGAGTTTTGAATGGGAGACTTTCAAGGTGGTTGTGCACAGTTAATGCAGCTCCAGAAGATAGGGTTACACCCCCAGCTGCACTCAGATATTAGATGTCAGGAGTCGGTCCCTAATGAGTTTCCCGGAGTTGGAGGAGACACCTGAGGCTACAGTAGGGATACTTGCAGATTGTGAGACATTACTTGCGATGGTAGAGCGCTTGCAACAATATGATTACAGGGATTATATAGCGTGGGCTCACGAAGAGAAAGACAAATTGGAGAGCATGGTAGCCTGGCTCGTTTGGGGAGAAGCAAGGGAGCACATTTTCCTTCAGTTTAAAGACTACGGGCCAAAATGCTCATGCAGGACAATTTTAATAGGGTGTTCCTGCACTATTATCCAGTGTTTTAATTGGTAGGAACGGGGGTTAATGAGTCAGACGTACTGCGATACATCACAGATTCCTACCCACCAGTCCTAGATCCTGCAATGAGAGAGCAACTGGGTGCTGATATTGCTTTGCAGGAGGTCCGAGTTGCAATCAAAGAGATGGCCTAGGGCAAGGTCCCCGGGACCGATAGGTTGCCTATAGAATTCTACTCCACTTACCCCCGCCCACTTCACTCCGACTGCCAGTATCATAATCCAGTGGTCAGACTGCTGCCATAGATGTCAATCGGACCGCCACCGACAGCCTGTCGGTGGCAGTCTGCCTGACATCGTAATTGGGTCCTTTGTGTTTTTCCCATCCATTCACTACTAATATATAATCCCCACCACTAAAGATGATGTGTGATTCTTAGACCATGACCCCCTTATTGCCTGATGTAACATTCAGTACATTGATTTACACACTTGTATGATTTATTGTCAATCAATAATGTGTGCATGTGAGGGGCGTGGCCGGCAGCCAACGAAGATGGCCACACACTAGAGGAGCTGCTCTAGCAGAATCAACAGATACACCCACCATCCGTCATCATCCGAGCTTTGAAAGGCACTCACTGAATGTGGAAGTGGAGGAGAGACGATAGATGGCTTTGCGGCTCTGTAATGCTATAATCTGTGAAATTTAGGGGCAATTGATCCGGGGCTCGGGCGGTGAGTCAGGCGGGAAGGAAATGGTGCCTGCCGCCGCCGAGTCCAGTGTTTAAGGACTCTGACCGACGCCATCGGAGCATTGAAGCGGGACCTACCGCTCGCAGACATTACAGAGAGACTGTGCAGGGCTTCCGGCTGAACCGGGGGACAGACTACGGTTCTCCCGAGCCGCAGATCCGGGGGCCTGGCCTGCGAGGGAGACTGCGAAAAAATGGCACCCGCCGCCGTTGGGAACGATCTGTGAAGCTCGTCGCCTGGCGGTGTCCAGGCAGGGCTATTGAGGGGCGGCGGCTGACGTGGGCTGGTGCCATCGGACAGATTGCGGCTTTTGAGCGCTCTGCCCTGCCTTGAGGTGACCCTTCGGCCCGGGTGGTGGCGAGCCCGAAAAAGTGCAAGTCGACGGTGTAGCCCGTCCTGCTCCATGAGGCCGGAGTCCACTTGGGCTCGGAGGAGTGGAGGCAGGCTGGACCCAGGAGCGGGACTCAGCGGTAGCGGTTGGCGCTGCTGGGGGAGCAGACAGAGGTCCCCAGGCGGAAACAGGTCAGTGAGTGGCCTAACGGGCCTGGAGGAGCGCGAGGGGTGGCGGGCGGCTCAGGTGGAAGCTGTGGAGGTGCGGACGGGCCTGGCCCGATCTGGTGACGGCAGCGGTGCGGCCCGGGGAGAACCTGGACCTGCAGGGACCTGCTCGGAGCTGAGCTGACTGGAGGGGGACCCAAAGAAGTTTGGCCTGGACTGCGAGAAGGGGCTGTCATTGCCGGATACCCTGCGGGCGGCAGGGCGACAGTGGCGGTTACACGGAGACGGCGGGTGCGCCCACGGGGCCTTGAGTGAGACGCCAGGGGAGACTAGGGCATCTTTGTGCGGATACTGGCCAGCAATCCTGTGGGCATTTGGCGGCTGACACCCGGGATGAGGGTGGCCCCACTGCTGTATAAAAGAGCTCCCCTCTGACATTATTGGGCCTGATGCTGGCCGGAACCAGCGAGCAGGCCTAGGACAGACAGTAAGCTACTAGGTGTGTGGCCCAGTTGAATGGCTAAACGGACTGGTGGCACTGAACGCGGCAGAGAGGCGCAACATCTAGCAGGCGCTGCATAGTATACTGTGGCTGCGGTCACAACCTGGTGAGTGTCCGGAGGCCTGCCAGAAGGTATGGAACAGCGGGCGGCAGCTCTGACCGGGGTGGAGTCCAGGACCATGGGCTGCAATAGACCCCTGACACAAGGGCAGGTCAATCAGATAGACAGGTACACGGTCAGCATGGGGAGGGAGTACAAGCCTCCAGGAGAGAGTCAGCGAAGCGAGGGGACAAATGATGGGACGGACCCTTCGTTAAAGGATATCATGGTGGCAATCATGGAGATGCGTGGCGCCATTAAAGAGATGAGGGCACCATGGAGCCCAAGCTCGATTCGGTGACTGAGGAGGTCAATCTGATACACGCGGACTTGGGAAAAATGTTGAACAAGGTTGCGGAGGTGGAGTGTGGCGTCAGCAGTTTGCAGTCTAAAACAAAGAGGCTGGAGGAGCAGGTAGCCATGCTCACAAAGACCAAAGCTGACATGGCCGCCCGCCTGAAGGATCAGGAAGGCCGGGCGCGGCGCAATAATATTCGTATTGTGGGAGTGCCAGAGGGTATGGAGGGTCCGTCCACGGACTGGTTTGAGGAGGATCTTCTAAATAAGCACCTCAAGCCAAAGCGCCTGTCCAATTTTTTCTCGGTGGACAGAGCGCACCATGTGCTGGGGGGTAAGCCCAAGCTTGGGGCGCCTCCAAGCACCATCATCGCCCGTTTCCTGAACTATAGACATCGGGATGCCATTCTGCAGGCCTACCGGATGTCGGCGGACCTCCATCTGGATAACGCTACAATTTGTTTTTTCCCGGACTTTAAGCTCAATATTCTGCGTCAGCGTCGATCCTTTGAAGGGGTCAAGAGAGCTCTCAGGGAGCAAGGCATGAAATACATGATGTTATATCCTGCACGTCTCAAGGTCCTGGACTGGGAAAAGGCGATTTTCTCAGATTCACCAACAGAGGCAAGCGACTGGATGGAGGGCTGGCGGACCATGGGTCGCCAGAATGGGTCGTGGCGCCTCCCTCACAGCCGTGCGGGTCAGGGGACCCAGATCAGCGACAGCCAAACTCTAGAGCCTCAGCAGACAGGGCAGACACTGATCAAGTGACGGTGGGGGTGAGGTGGACATGAGTCACTGTGGTGAAAGGACGTAGGAGAGGTGATGCACCTCTTGGGCTCTGGTTTTGTGCGGGGCGGATGGGAGGCTCCGGGACTGTTAGCTCATCCTCAGAGGGAAGGTCTGAGCCCTTATTGTGTTTCTGGTTATATGGCGTTGCACTCAGCAACAAGCAGTGGTATGAAGGGGATCTGGCACACTCTAGGATTCTGTACTTCAATGGGTGATCAGTCACGGTTAAGGATTTGGTGGTGGAATGTAAATGGGTTGGGCAATAAAGTAAAGCGCACATTGGTCCTGCAGTATGTGAAGCGCCATGGCCCGGATGTAGTTCTCCTGCAGGAGACTCACTTGCGAGGCAATACTTGCAGGGCACTGGACCAGTTTCGGCTATAAGCTGGTGGCCCACTCGGGGTTCACATCTGGCTCGAGGGGGGTGGGGATTCTAGTCCGTACAGCACTTCCACTGATTGTGACGGGTGAGTGGGAGGAGGACTCAGGTTGCTTAGTGGTGGTTGCGGCCGAATGGGAGGGTCGCACGTTAGCGTTTAGCTCCTGCTATATTCCACCTGGGTTACATGCCCCGACTTACACGAAGCTTGGGTCCCAATTGGCGGATCTTCCATGGGGCACTCTGATATTGGGAGAAGACACTAATGCAGTTATGGACACAGATCTGGACCGCTAAGGGGAGAGGCAGGGCCATAGGGGGGAGGCTGGTTTGCGAAGTTTTACCTCAGCGCTGGGCCTCTGCGACATATGGCGAGCACATTACCCCACACAAAGGCAATATACTTTTTACTCTGCTCGGCATGGGTCCTTCTCCAGAATAGACCATATCTTAGCCAGGGTGGACCAATTAGTTGACTTTGCAGACTTCTGCATAATGGCCCGGAGAATATCTGATCACTCACCGGTGGGTGTCACTCTCAAAGGGCGGTAACCGCAAGGGCGACATTCCCGCGAATAGACCCATGGCGCCTCAAAGACGATTCCATAGTAGACAAGTTGAGGGAGGGCTCCCAATTGTACTTCGATGAAAACTGGGGCTCGGTCGATTCCCAGGCAAGCATATGCGAAGCTCTCAAAACCGTTTTGAGGGGTCAAGTCCAGGCGCTGATTGGTGCGCAGAAGAAGGAAGAGGCACTCCAGGTTGCGCAGTTGGAGAGGGAGGTGGAGGCGTTGGAGCGGGAGGTGGGGAGGGGCCCGTCGGCGGAGCACAGTCACGAGCTTGCCCTCAAACAGCGGGAACTTCATTCTTTGGCAGAGGGGGAGGCGCCTGCCTACTCCCTAGCCGTGCAACACCGTATTTACGATGCTGGGGATAAAAGTATGAAACTGCTAGCCTGGTTAGAACGTAGAGATCGGGAGTGTTTCTGGTTCGCGGAAGTGAAGAACGAGGCAGGAACCTTGGTTTCAGCGGGCGTCGATATAGCGGAGGCCTTCGCATCCTATTATGAGGTGGTGTACACTCCGGTATGCACCAGATCTGAATCTGACTGTGAGGAGTTCCTCCGTGACTTTGCGCTTCCCAGGCTGTCTCAGGAGCAGTCTGACAGCCTAGAGGCGGACCTCACGGTCCTGGAATTGGGTGAAGCCCTCAACGCGCTTCAAGCTGGGAAGGCGCAGGGGCCTAACGGGCTCCCAGTAGAAATATACAAACGGTAGGCCAATGTCGTGACAGATCCCATGAGACGCATGTTCCTTGAGGCAAGGCAAGTGGGGATACTCCCGCCGGACCAGCGGGAGGCCACAATTGTAGTCATCCATAAGGCCGGGAATCCGGCGGAACAATGTTCATCCTACCTGCCCATCTCACTCATCAACGTGGAGGCCAAGGTCCTGGCCAAAGCCTTGGCGATGCGTCTGCTCGCAATCCTGCCTGATTTGATACATGTCAGCCAGTCAGGATTCATGCCCCACAGGAGTACGCGGCATAACTTGTGGCGGCTCTATGGGGTGTTGTACATGACTGAGGACGTGGTTGACACCCAAACGGCATTGATGGCGCTGGACGCCTCAATGGCCTTCGACAGCATTAAATGGCCGTATTTATTCATGGTCCTGCAACGCCTGGGCTTCAGGCCGGTTTTTTGTAGCTGGGTACGTCTGTTGTATGAGAAGCTGGTGTCAAGAGTGAGAGTGAACAGAGTTACGTCTCATGTGGTACAAGGCAGGGGTGCCCTCTATCCCCTCTCCTATTTTCCCTGGCACTAGAGCCATTGGCCCATTATATTAGAAGAGATCGGTTGTTCTGGGGCTTGGCACTCACCGATGAGTGGGAGGAGCGTATATCTTTATACGCTGACGATATAGGGCCTCATTTATGAAAAGTGGCGCATCGCTGCGTGAAAACAGTGATGCGTCACTTTTCACTGGGCCCTCCTTGCGACACCAATGATGCGTCATATTTACAGTATGACACATCATTGAGCAAGGAGTCACAGATACATCAGTATTTCTGACGTATCTGTATGGCGCAAAAGTGACGCATTGCTGGAGTGTGCCACAAAAGTGATGCAACTTCAGCAATGTATCCTTTCACATGGGGCAAGCCCCAAGTGAAAGGGCCTGCGTCAGTCTTACGCCTGCTGTGAGGCAGGCGTAAGAAATTGACGCATTTGTGTCCTAGAAGTGGTGCAGTGAAATCGCATAGATTTCACTGCGTCACTTCTACGACCCTTTCTTGCGTCAATACGCCCCCCTTGCATACATTATACCTGGTGCAGGCATAATGTGGCGCAGGGGTTTACAAAGTGACGCATCTAACTAGATGCGTCACTTTGTAAATATGGCGCAACCAGGCGCATTTTTTACGCCACTGGTGTGTCACAAAAAGTGACACACCGGCAGCGTAAAAGTGACGCACAGCCTCATAAATGAGGCCCATACTCCTCTACACAGCCAGACCCTATCATTCTATGGTGCAGGCGCTCCACCTCTTCGAGTAATTTGGAAGTTATTCTGGCTATAGGATTAATTGGACCAAAGCCTTGATATACCCTCTCTCGGTAGCCCCCCCCCCGAGGGTCCCGTCACAATGCCCGGCCTTGGTCGTCACCGAGGGATTTAAATACCTCGGGTGCATATCACTGGAGACAGGGTGGAGTTCTTTACCAAAAATCTGGAGCCGCACCTGTCACGGTTAGCGTCGGATGTCGCTCACTGGCGGTCCTTGCCTCTCACGCTAATGGGGCGCGCCGTGATCTTCAAAATGTTGGTGTTGCTGCGCCTCCTTTATAGCCTACAGAACTCGCCATATCCAGTGCCGGACGGGGTGTTCAGGTGCATATCCCAAGCCCTGTGGACGCTGCTTTGGGATGGGGGTAACCCGAGAATCGCGCTGATAAACTCACGAGGGGGGTGTACGACAGAGGGCTGGACCTACCGGACGCTCGGTTGTACTATTGGGCGTCTCAGCTCCAGGTCATTAATGACTGGGTCTACGTGGCAGCCTCGGAGTCAGTCTACAGGGTGGACAGGTACGGCATGCCCGGAAGGTAATTGCAAACCTCTTCTATACTCACGAAAGCTTCGGAGGGACTTCACTTCGCACACAGGGGTGGTGTTGCAGTGCTGGAGAGAGGCCAATAATTTCCTGGGATGGACAGATACTATAACTGGCAGGATCCCGCTCTGGTTTGGGGACCAGTTGACGGAGGTGAAGAGGTTCACTGGCTTCAAGGGTTGGAAGTTGATTGGAATCGAATACCTTGGGGATGTCTGGAAGGGAGGGGCCCTAGATCCTTCGATTACTTAAAAAAGGAATACCAAATGCATGCCTCACAACACTACCACTACTTGCACCTTTCACACACTCTATGCGCCCATATCCCATTAGAGACTTCAATTCTGGAGTACTCACCAATGGAGGACAGGCACCTGCTTGAACCCATCTTGGAGAAGCCCACGGCAACTATCTACTGCAAACTAATAAATAATATGCCTGACCACCTGCTGTCTCTACCGGCGAAATGGAAAGAGGATATTGGTAGCCTAGAAGATGATGATTGGCAGGACGCCCTGCAGAGCTCACGTGAAATAGCGGTGAGGGTCCGGTTCAAGCTGGTCCAATTTAAAATTTTGCACCAGGTGTACTACCCGCTCACACACCTGTTCTCATGGGGCAGGAGCCAGTCTCCTCTGTGTACGAGGGGTTGCCAGGAAGAAGGAACTTTCTACCATATTCTTTGGGATTGTCCGAACATGGTTCCTTTCTGGACCAGGGTGACTCCCACTATGGAGATAGTTGTGGGATCGTCAGTTCCGGTGGAACCAAGATGGTTTTTATTCATGATCAAAGGCCCAACGGACTGGTCAAGGCACAACGAGATCTGGCTGGCCTTGGCAGCTGGGGTGGTAAAAAGAAGCGCAGCCAGGGGTTGGGGGGTGCAGGAGGCCCCACAATGGGACCAGTGGAGACGGGATTTAGACTGGTGTCAGAGGGAGGAGGAGACGGTCTACAAGGCCAGGGTGTGTGAATAAATGGAGAAAGATCTGGGGTCCCTGGCGGAAGTACCGAGGAACAGGAGGTGAGCGGGTGAGGATTGACATGGGTGGATACTCTGACACTGTATGATTTGTCCTTGAATGTACAATGTATTGCTAAATATTTCAAGTTAATTGAACACTGCTATATATTTTGCGAGTCTGTGAGCATTGTTAATAGAAAGATTTTTTTTTTAAATAATAATGTGTGCATGTGATGTACGGGGCTTTAACACCCTACATTAGGATGTGTGGTGCTATAGAAGAATTAAATAAAAAAAGTAAGGGCTATTTAAATTGTTAGTCGTATAAATGCTTGTACAGACTGATACACATGACATTCTTACAGTGTGTGCATATCTGTTTTATTCCGACATTGAGCAAAGTTAAAAGCTTGCCCCAAATGGTAGGTTTTTTTAAGTACTTGTGAATTGATGACAAGCTGTGTGCTTTTGTTTCCCTCGATTGCATTGGTGTGTAGGTGTGAGGTTCCAGACAGCTTCCAGCCATGATCATACTCAAACAAAAAGAGGACTGACGGACCTTTAAATTCAGCCTTTATTTTAGGCCCAGCAGGAGATAAAAATAAAAAAGTCCCTTTGCCATCTGCACAATGCTGCTCTGAACAGAAAACAGGCAATGTGTGAGTGCTGCTGTATTGTGCCTCATGTTGGAAAATTACACCAAGACAAATTGAGCATTTTTAACTGGGGACAACTGGATCTCCGATCCAGCTCAATCACAACTACCAGATCTAGGACCTGGTTGGTTCCCCCTTCTTTTCAGCACTGGACCAGAGAACGCATTGAATTTTCCATACTCCTTTGATAGGTTAAATGATACTTCAGGACCACAAAGACTATTTTGGTCACACAATGACTTTTCTATAACTTCCATCTATCTTCTGTTAAGAACAAATTGGACCCTGACACTAAATACAGAATCTGCCTTGAAAAAGACCAATATGCAGAAACAAAACAAGTTTTGGTTGTACTGGTGCCAATATTCTCTCTAAAGGGATCTGAGACTTTCTTGTATCATATTTGATGTGGTTGTTGAAGTATTTGCCTGTCTTCCATGCAGTACTACGATGGGACTCTACCACTGAAGAACTAACCGCCGCTTGGAATTCGTCCATTCTGGACACCATTCTCTTCTCCTTCTGTCTCACAAGAGGTCAGCAGATTTAGGACAGATACTTGTAGGCACATATGACTACAAGAGTGCTTCCCATGACACAGGCTTCGGGTAAAGTTCTTTGAAAAGGCAAGGCGAGGTATCTCATTGAATGCCAGAGACCGCCCCACAGGTCTATATTGGGATAATGATGATGCTGACAAGGAAGCCACCGTAGTGAGACTCTACCCACACGTGATGGCAGTATTTGAGATGTAATTTGTCAGATCTTGTTTGGGGAGTCTGAGCCCCCACTGTAATGGTTGAGGTTGTTTGCCACTGGTGTCCTGGGGTCTATCCTACTATGGCTCTGCAAACTGGGTCAGGTACAACCATTTCTGCATGTGACTGTCAGAGGAACGAAGGCAAGCAGTTTTTGGCTTCTCTGGGGGGTAGTGTTTGGGGGTGGGCAAAAGCTCAGAACTCAACAGCCAACCAACAGAAACAATAAAGTATTACCCTAAGTGGCAGGGAATGCCCAGAAGTGGGTCCTTTGCTCACTTTGCCACTTTCACTTTCTTGGGACGCTATCCTCACCCTCTGTCTTGTGCCATGCTGAACATGTGCAATCCACAATGGATTCCAGTGCCTACAGAACTCACTAATACAATGCACCACCATGCATGCCCTTCACATGACCTGCACGTACACACACACAAAGCATACCCACAGAATGTCTGCTCAATTTCTGAGATTCCCATAACAACTGAACTTTTGAACTTTACATGAGAGGGGTCAGTAGAAAGCGCTCTGAATTGCACAGAGACAAAGGTATGGCCAAACTATAAATTCACAAAACAGGGCATGCTACCACCACTAATTTATGTGATGTACCAGAGGCAAGGACAGTAGTCTACTGCATAACATGAGGGCAGGGTTGGGGAAACACTCCAAATTAAATGACAGGTCCTAGACCTTGTATTATCAGGGACACGCTGAGGCCAGTGTGCATGTTACTTTAGCATGTCACCGGGGCCAGGGTCAAAATAAAAGTAAGGATACCAGTTTCACCTGCAGTCAGGCTTCAAAAACAGGGGTACACACCTGTTTACCAACCAGGGGCATTCCCTTCAAACATAAATTTTTGCACAGACACATTTTACATGTTAATTCCTAAGGAATGTTTATTCTCTGAATTATCTTGTTCCTATACCTGGGATCTGCAAGGTGAATCACTTTTTCACACTCTTCAGCTGAAACATCACAAGTTCCACGCGAGAGTTCCTTCACTTCAGGGCCTGTTTTATCCCTTCTTCTCTGTCTAGGTCTTCATTAATCAACATATTTTCTTCTGCCTTTCTGACAAAACTCAGATAGTGTGCCTGGAAATTGGTTAAAGTGTGGCGGGACTTGGAGTGGAGAGGTGTTGTGGAGTGGCCAGGGCAGCTGACTTTGGAGCACAGGGTTCATAGTTCGATCCCCAGCTCTGGAGAAAGCTCAGCTCAGCACCTTGTGACTCTGGGCAATAGCTCACTTAATTTCAACCACAGTCCCCAGCACCTTGAGGCCCGTAAGGGTGAGTAGTTTGCACTTTACAGATTTACTGGGCCCAGAACATCTCTGACTGTCTAACCCAGGGGTCTCCAACCTTTTTGCAGTAAGAGATACTTATGTTTAATGAAAATCATCTTGAGCTTCTAATACTATTGCTCTTTCAATAGTGACCACCACTGACAAGATTACCTTAGTGGCTACTCCATGCAAGATTATTAGTAGTGATCACCTCAGAGCATCAGGCACAACTGTCATATAGATACTTCATTACATATATTGTGTTAAGTTAGCATGAGCTTATTACATGTTTAAACGCCATTTTTCCTTCGGCTTCAGTTTTGCACACGGCACATACTTGTTATTGTAGCTTTCAACCTAGAAGCGCGATGTGATTTATTTGAGAATAATATGTTATTACTCTGATACACTGGTACACTGTCTGAACAGTGAGTGCTAAAACCTCTAAGAATAACTCGATACAAAGGTTGCTGGGAGGTCTGATCGTCTCACCACATTAGACATAACATAAATATAGTTGCTGCCAATATTGGGCTCTACGCTGGTTTAAGATAGAGTTACAGGAAATGCAATACACACTTGAAGATGCTTCGCATGCAGAGAGCTGTTAGCTGATGATGTGATCCTCTCATCCTGACATTTAGAGGTATGGGCCCGCCCTGCTAAAACCCAAAAGAGACCTTCATAATATAATATAATATGCTAAATAGGGAGGTGAGAAATAGGTGTTGTTAAATCCTATTATTTTCAGCATTATAACATGCTATCACCGTTTGCGTACTATGGACTAGTAACTATGCTGATAACTTTGATACTTATAATCTGTTTGTTAGTATTGTATAAGATACTGCGTTTGAGAACATTGCATTGATTAATAAATATTTCAAATATGCACGTGTCCTCTTTACTCCACGTTCTGGTTTGAAATGATTATAGAGCGAAAGAGTGTTCATGTGTTCCACGATTCCTGAGGTGACATAAGTTCATGTTCTGGTTTGTCTAAGTCATTGGGAGTTTGTTATGACCAATGAGACACTGTAGCTAGCTCGGTATGGGGATTTCTGATACTAAGGTGAGTTTTGGGTCACCCTAATTCACTAAGGTTCTAGATCTCTATGCACAGTTCTGTGGGAGAACGGAAACCCTGCTACATGGCGCCCATACGTTGGTGGACTTATATCATGACACTCGAGTAGTATATCATTCAAACCTTAACCCCTTCATTGCCGTTTCCGGTAAACGGTGGTGTCGGAAAAACCTACCTTTTTTTGAAATAGGTCTTTTCAAGCTTGAATCTATCTAAAACGGTTTCCTTGAATTACTACCCAGTTGTGCTACAAAGGTTGCTTTGTTTTTTCAATTTCCTGTGCTGTCATGGCTCAAGCCGTGGACATCCCGCTACATAGTCGCATTGCGGTGCGTGACCATTTGCGGACTTTTGATGTTCTGTTGGAAGGCTTGGCTGTGGTTATGGTGGTGAGTGCGGAACATGCTTACCCGTACGAACTCTTTTATTTGTGGGTGACTTTTCCGGCAGTGGACGCTAATTCTGGAGTGTTCCACTCATACACTCCCTCAGCTGTACCTGCTGCGTATGCTCCGTACAGGGCACTGGAGATACCTATTGATGTTTGGCAGCATGGAGTTTGGTTTGGTGGCGCCCTACCCCATTCTTTAACCGCTCCGAGGTTAGGTCCTTGTCCATTCCGGGCACAAATTGGCCCGCTTTGGCTGGATTTACTCCTCACCCTAATCGCGCCACTTGTAACGTAGGTGAACTGCGGCGACTTCATGAAGTCGCGGTTGAAGTGATTAGGGCGCTTGTTCATTACACAAGTCGTAATGTTCATGGCGCAGCCCCTAGGGGTGCGCAGCTTCAAGCAGGGCAGGCTGGTTTGAAAATCAGTCCTGTCATGGTGAATTCCGTAATGGGCAAGAAGCCCCAGGATAAGGATGACTTTCCTTTCTGGCTTGCCGAGAAATTCGACCAGCTGGAGGCTGTGTTTCCTAATACGACTCCTGGTGAAAAACACTGGATTCTTACGCTTAGTTTGCCGAAAGATTTAGCCCCTGAACTTGTTGACTGTGAGACCTGGGGTAAGACTTTTGCAGCGGTCTATTCGAGATGCTTTGGCACCCAGTCTATGTCCAACCTGTCTACGGTACTTAAACGTGTTCAAGATGATCACGGACCGGAGTCTGCGGTTGAGCTAGGTATGCGCCTGTGTGGCACCTTTGATGTAGTTTGCGATCTGATCCTTGCGAATGTCAAGGGGGATGCAGTGAACTTTCAGGTGGCTAACGCTCTGGCGTTAATACCCAATGCCGATAAACCCCATCAGTTAGCAAGGATAATTGTGGCGGCTTATAAAACGGTTGGCCGCAATGCCAAGGGTCTTAAGTCTTTTTCTGATAAAGAGAAAAAGCAGCCCCAGGGACAGTCTTCGGAAGCGGGTGTTCAACCCAAGTCCAAGAAACAGAATTGGCCTAAGAAACAGAATCAGGGTAAGCAACAGCAACAACAACAACAAACACAGGTTTGTCGTCCTGCGTCTCCGTTGCCTGCGAAGTCGGATCGAGTTTATGATTTGCGCGATCACGCGATGATTAAATCACCTGAACTGTTTCAGGCTTCTGACCAACGCTCTCCTCGTTCCTTTCAGGACTCATCGGCTCCGTCAACCGGTGGTGGAGGGGGCGGCAGGGGCCGGGGTGGCCAGCAAGGACGTGGTCAGCCCCGCCCGAGAAACGGTGGAGATCAGCAGGAAGGCACTACGCCCAAGAGACCGCAGTTTGCCAAGAAGAAGGTTGCCGCCTTAACGGCGCATCGATATGCCCCGGATAGTGAGAACGCGGCTTCGGAATCTGACGTGGGCTCTGACCTTGCTGGACAGCGCGGCGGAGATTACCATAGTGAGAGAGGCCCTCCGTCCACTGTTAAAGGTGACAGCGACTGACACTTATGTTGTGATTGAAACGGCTGATACACATGTTGCTCCCCCTGAAAGACTTTTTGAAATTGTCCTGTTAATTGAAGGTGACATGCAGAGAACAGTAAAAGGGGTATTTTGGGAAAATCTTTCGTCTACGTATGACATTTTGCTTTCGGAGGCTGACTGGCCCCCGCCTTTTGTTCTCGCAGCTCCGCGAGGGGAGGAGGTGATCCTCCCCAGTTTCGCGCACACTGTATCGAGAGTGGAAGCGCTGCATTTTGCAGAAGAGTGGGCTCTGGCGCTTGCGCCGGCTGTGTACCGCAATCAATGTGGCTGGGATAAATTGTCTCCGAGCCACGAGATTCCATTACGGTCTCAGCCGCAGCCTCAACCTCAATATCCCATACGGCGTGAAGCCAAAGCTTCGGTCGCGGTTATCCTTGAACAATTGGAATATCAAGGAGTAACTGAAACGTGTGTGTCACCAATGAATAACCCCCTTTTTACTGTAAACAAGCCGGACGGCTCATATCGTTTGTTTTTGGATTATAGGCATTTAAACTCGCATTGCCGAAACTGCGCAGTACAGAATACTCACGGCTCTGCTTTGGTGAATAGTCTTGAGCGTAAACGGTTCAAAACCACGCTTGACATTTCCAATGGTTTTTATGCACATAGATTAGATGGTCTGAGTTCCCAATGGACCAGCTTTACTTGCGGCGGTGTGCAAAAAATGTTTCGGCGTCTCCCGATGGGCTATAAGAACAGTCCTGGAGTTTTTTCCGCCCGCATAGTCTCTCTTTGGAGAGAATCGAACCAGTTGCTTGTTATTATGTGGATGACATTTATCTCACAGACGACGAAATTTGGGAGCATCTGTGTCGAGTTAACAGCATAATTTGTGGCTTTGCAGACATGGGCTACAAATTTAACTTTGCAAAATCGCACATTGCAGAGTACACAGTGTTGTTTCTGGGTTACAAGCTTAACAATGAAGGAAAGGGTTTAGCTCCTCATTTCCTGGAGAAATGCGCACAGTTTCGCTCTCCAACAACACTGAAAAAATTACAGACTTTACTGGGCTTCTTAAATTTCGGAAGGACATACACTCCGGAATATGCCCAGCGTATCAAGCCTTTGTATGCTTTGATACAACCATCTTTTTCCAAATCATGCTGGCTGCCTGAGCATTCAGCTATTTTGCAGACTTTGCAAGTTGATTTGCTCGCTTCTGAATACTTACAGACTTGTGATAACCAGACCAACCTGGTGATAAGAATTATCCCTGGGACAGTGGGTTTCACATACCTAACTTTTAATGAGGGAGATACAGTACCTATTGCTTACAAGTCGCACTTGTACACTTCGGCTGAAATGCGATTTTCCACTGTGGAAAAAGTTTTGACGGCTGTGCAGATGGCAATTCTTAAGGAACGTGCCTTGTCACAGGGAAAACGCATGTTGGTTGTTACCCCGTGTCCTGCCTTGGAGGCAGTTACGAAAGCCAGTGTACCGAATTCCAAAGCTTTGCACCCTCGGTGGATTCAATGGGCTGCTTCCTTGTCATCCCAGGATGTTATTTTTTACGCCACTTTACGGTCACAGGAGTATTTACAGTATGAATTCGTTCATCCAGCTCCTTTAGCAATGCGGCCGTTGGAGGATTTCCATTGCATCATTTACACTGATGGTTCGGCGCAGGTTGCGCATGGGTCTAAACATGCCTACATTTCCGCATGCGCCATTGTGGTCGGTGCCATGGTGAACGATGAGTTCAAGTCCAGTGTTGTGCATACACAAACACTTGGGGACTGCACCGCCCAGTTAGCTGAGCTTCATGCCCTGATGCTTGCGTTAGAGTACGCTGATCCTTATGTGACGACTTTAATCGTAAGTGACTCATACTACTGTGTCCAGTCTTACAATGAGAACTTGTTCTTTTGGATTCAGAATGATTTTCGTGATTCCAAAGGTAGCACAATAAAACATAAAATGATCTGGGTCCGAGTGGCTGAACTTAAGGATAAGTTGCCGCTCGTGTTTGTGATTCATACTCTTGGCCACCAGCGCGTGGGAGTTCACGCTGTCGGTAACTCGCTTGCTGATGAAGCGGCGAAGTCAGCAGTATCAAAATATTTAGTTGCAGCTGTTACACGGTCCAAAAGTAAAATAGATAATGACATCTTGGTGGCTATTGCTGCCACTGAGAAGGGAGGTAAATATCCTACGGGGTTCCCTTTGAAGTACACATACCACTTAAGTCCCGATAAGGTTCCTTATATGAAAATACCTGAAGTTGGTGAACGTTTGGTTCCCAACTCGGATCGCAGAGCTACTCTGATTACAGTGGCGCATGAAGGTGTGGCGTCTGCGCATGCGGGCGTCTCAGCCACTGTTGCTCAGTTACAACAGAGGTTCTGGTGGTGGGGACTGTACAAACAGAAGCGTGATTATGTCCTTCAATGTGACATTTGCCAGCAGATCAAGCCTTCGACTGCTGCGTGTCCGCCACAGACACATTTGTACATTTCTAATAAACCACTAGGATGCGTTTATTTAGATCACTGCGGTCCTTTTTCTTCTGATACTGCGTATAAGTACATCTTAGTAGCAGTTGATTCATGCACACGCTTTGTGTGGGTATGGCTCCATCGCAGCGCTGATTCACGGACTGTCATTAGAGATTTGCGTGTCTTTGTAGGGATTTTTGCCTGTGGTACCTTCCATTCGGATCAGGGTCCGGCTTTCGCCTCTAAGGCTTATAAGGATGCTATGGTTTCGTTGGGGGTCCAAGTCAAGTTTTCGAGTCCGTACAGACCTGAGGGTAACAGTGTAGTGGATCGAATGAACTGTGACTTAAAGCAATCTTTGACAGCTCGAGTTATAGGCACTGGCAGAAACTGGCTGGCCCACCTTAATGGCGTGCAGCGTGCTCTTAATAATCTCCCTAGAAGGTCTCTGGGTGGGCGGACCCCATACAAAATGCTCTTTGGTATCAAGATGTATGTTCCTGACCTCGACGGTCTAGACTGCAAGACCCAGGCCGCGGTCTTTGACGTAGATGAACATTGCCATGTTTTACAGAATCTACAAAAGACCAGAGACAGTCTAGCTAAAGAACATTTGCCCTCAACCTCGGATGATGCGTTGCAGATCCCGGTAGTTGGCTGGCTACCCCAAGTTGGCGAACTGGTTCGGGAGAAGATCGATAACAAGAAAGAATTTGGTCCTTCATATCGTGCACCGGTTCGTGTTCTTGGAGTGAAGGGCACAAGAACAGTCATTTTACCACCGCTTCCAGGTTGTAAGGAAAACAGGTTTATCTCAATTGGCAATGTCAAGACACACAGGGTGGCCAATTCTTCATAGCATGACACCAGCAGTATCCTGTCCTTCCATTGTGAGGCATTCTGTGTTGGCCATTACTTCTGGTGCTGAGCCAGCGGTGCACATCGAGATGCCTGTTGTTTCCACTCCCTTATTAAATACTTTTGCTATTAATGACAATGATGATCTGAATTATACCTACCCAGCTGATTTATCAATGCCCGATTTGCAGACTCGTTTGGCCACAGAATCCAGATTTTCATTTGACTCTAGTTCAACGCATTCGAAAAAACCATCATGTTTGGCCAAATATGTCACTTTATTTAAACAACATTTTTTGATTCCCCCTTGGACATACATTTGGATGGTTCTTTTTTCTGTTTATCTTTTTATGTCAATTGGTTTTGTGTTTTATTTTTTCCGTCTGATTGATGGACACTATGTCAAAGAGAGAACAGGAATACGGCACCTTAATGGAACTTTGGCCCCACTTTCCTCTTCACATTCAGCACATAGACTGAAAAGAGAACTGAATACAGTTAACATCACTGCTTGGCCTGTCCTTGATGGGATTGTGTGAGATGCGGTTAGGTTTCAAATTCATGGCCCCACTGAAGTGATTAATGTTCCTAATGTGCTTAGAGTGAATATGGGGGATGTAGTGAAACAAAACGTCCGGTCTGATGATTGGGATATTAAGGCAGTTGAAGCTTTATTCAGTGATTTAAAATATTATGCTGCCTTTGATGCTGAGGATTTATACTTAGATTCTGTTAATTATGGTGATTTGTTTTGCTTCCAACATTATGGAAATCATTTTTTGCATAAAACAAGTTCCAGGAGGGTTCCTGTAAATTACACTCAGTGGGAACATTGCCCAGCTCCATTACAAGGGAGCTCCAGTACGTTTCTGGAAAAATACACTTATTTTACAGACTTTAATCAATCAAATCCTGAGTCGTTTTATTTTAAAATGACACAAAAGTCCATGTCCAAAGTTAGACTTACCGATACAAAATTGCTGTATTCGAAGTCCTTTTTAGACAAGTTAGCTGTGGATGGCTACGAGCTATGGAAAGAGATAATTGACCTTAAATCGGTTTGGGGTACCAAAAATTGGCATGTACAAGGCACTGAGGCTTTGCATCGTGCATGTCTCATCCCGAATCACATGTTGTTCCTAAATTCTACTATTTCTCAAACAACATGCTTTGGATTGGCTACTTCTAAAAAATTAAAAACACCAACTATCCCAGAATTGGAAGAATATTCGGGTTGGGGTAATTACACAAAATTGTCCATTCGTGATTTACAAACACTATTGCACAATTCATCCTTTAATGTATCCAGTTTGGATCCAAAGGGTTGGCTGATGTGGCATAGAAGCTCTGATTCTTGCCAACGTCGATTTCTGGGTTTGTCTGAAGGCTTTACACAAGTCAGGCCTGATCCCCGTTTTGAGACAGATCACACAGTTACTACTTACTCAGTGGGCAAATTGTGTCAGAATTGGCTTTAACATTCCACATTAGCGGCAGTTAAAGTTAGTGGAGAAGTGTGGCTCAGGGGTTAGAGGCGGCAGACCTGGAGCTTGAGTTCGGTCCGGGACCAGGGTTCAATTCCCCGCCTCGGCGGGTCTTGGGCTCAAAAATTCCGCGGACTCGTTAATTCTCGCTCCGGTGCCTTCTCAGCTCACGGGTTCACACTCTGCGACTCTGGGCAATAGCTTGCTTAATCTCCACAACGGCCCCTCGCGGCGGGATGCCTGGCTTTCACCTTGTGGATACCCTTCCAGGGCTATCTCACAGGGGAATACCAGGACGGGTTCCCTATGCAAGCGCCGAGATGCCCCAGGGTAATCGCGCGCTATATAAGACTTCATACTTTACTTTACTTAAACTACATCTGTCCCAGTTGAGTGATAATGTGGATTTAAATGATTTTATAAAAGGCCCGGCTAAAGGTAGAACTAAGCGCTGGATTTATGCAGTGTACAATGAAATTTGGAAATTTTCACAAATTGAGGCTGCTAAATGCCTAAGAGCTATTGACCAAGCTAATTTGGAAAAAGTGCTTGCTTTCAATGTGTGATGCATCATTTTCTATGTTACATATTGAAAGGTTAGAATCTTTACCTTTTTCTGTAGCTGAAGCCACTGCTGCAACGTGGCTTATCCATGGATTAATTACATTGCCATTTGCTTTGTACAAATTCACTAATTGTATGTGGTATATTGCTATAGGACGATATGAACCACTAGGCAGCGCATTCCTCCATGAGGCTTGGTCGTTACCATACACATACAGATGTCTGAAGGATGGTAAGGAAGTGAATCTTAATGGTGAAGAATGCACGCAGTCGCCTGACCGTTCATTAATATGCAGACACATCCAGTTACACGGTTCTTGTAATCAGGACCGGCCTAATTTAGCCTGTGTTTTGAAAGGCACACCAGTTCCAGCGATAGTTCCCACGTTTACATTATTGACAAATGGTAGTTATTTGCTCTTAAATAACGAGGAATGTTGTGGGTTAATGATCTGTATCGCTTATGTGGTTACTGTATCTGAGCGTGTGGTGTGTTGCAAGAACGTTCTATACCCTCCCACGCATGGGAACTCAGATGTTTCCATCTGGCCGCGCATCCCAACCTTGAGAGCGGAGTTCAATGGATTGAGTAGAATAAGAGCCCTTTTGTCTCAAAAAGAAGTGGCCCTGAGCTCGGCCCGTGAAAATTATGTCCTTCACATAGCTAACACACGCACAGAGGTGCAGGCACTTTTAAATACTGACTTGCCGTTTCATTTCTGTGAGCTGGTACATCAAATCTTTAATGCCTCCTCCACATCTGGGCTCGCACATTTTTTTAAATTAGTTAGCAGTGGCCTCGTGACTACCTTTGAAAAGATTTTTGGTGTCATCCCCGCTTTCTTCCATTCTGTATTTTCAAGTTTGTTTGGCGGATTCCCTGTTTTACTGGCTTTGGCTGCAGGCGTTTTGATATTGTTTTGCTTTATAAAACATGGATGCCCATCCTGCGCAAGAAGCCGTTCAATGCCTCCTGACACTGTTTCGTAATCGGATGCTTGAGTACTATGGAACATTGCCGCTTGCAACTTTAAGCACGGCTTATGGATTATCATTTCGATTCACCGATTTCACATGTGTCCAGCCTGTCTTTCATTGCCTGAGCTGCGATTTCGACTGGGCCATTGATTTATGTCTATGCTTGAAGACCTCTCCTGACGTCGATTTTGATCACCTAATGAGCCCCGTAGTTGCTCATGAGTTGGTTTGTTCTGGCGAAAGGGTTATGGCCTTGGCAGCAACACATGGACTACTGGGTCAGTGGGACATACCCGCAGCGGCGCATGACTTTCTGGCACACAGCGTTCTGGAGAACCCACCGAGTTGTCTTCTGATGTTACAAGAGGATCCGGTGCTGGTGGAGCACGTGTGTTCTTTCCCATTACTGAATTGGATTGCTGAACTGTTTTCGGATGATGGCAGTGATTTCATATTGGAGGCTGTTGCTGCTTATTTTGCCTATACTGTCCAATCATGAGAAACCTTGGAGATTTTCATTGCTATGGCACGTGACTTTCCCATTACTGAATTGGATTGCTGAACTGTGTTCGGATGATGACCATCATGAGATGCCTTGGAGATTTTCGTTGCTGTGGCACGTGACTTTGTGTTTTTGGATAAGTGCCTCTTTTCTTACAGACATTTGAATTTATGCGGCCTGGTCCTTTATCGTTGTACTTTTGAGGCCTTGCATTAAAAAATGTTTTTGATCTCAACTTTTTGGCCACTATAGGCATTCATACATATGCATTCATACATATTTTTTAAATTTAGCTTAGCTCAATATTATTGAACTCTGCTTTCATGTTATGCCTCTATTTTAGTATGACTTTTTCTTTTTTTTGACAGTGCTCGGATCATTGGGGGGGTGTCATATAGATACTTCATTACATATATTGTGTTAAGTTAGCATGAGCTTATTACATGTTTAAACGCCATTTTTACTTCGGCTTCAGTTTTGCACACGGCACATACTTGTTATTGTAGCTTTCAACCTAGAAGCGCGATGTGATTTATTTGAGAATAATATGTTAATACTCTGATATCAGTTTTGCTTTGTACACTGTCTGAACAGTGAGTGCTAAAACCTCTAAGAATAACTCGATACAAGGTTGCTGGGAGGTCTGATCTTCGCACCACATTAGACATAACATAAATATAGTTGCTGCCAATATTGGGCTCTACGCGGGTTTAAGATAGAGTTACAGGAAATGCAATACACACTTGAAGATGCTTCGCATGCAGAGAGCTGTTAGCTGATGATGTGATCCTCTCATCCTGACATTTAGAGGTATGGGCCTGCCCTGCTAAAACCCAAAAGAGACCTTCATAATATAATATAATATGCTAAATAGGGAGGTGAGAAATAGGTGTTGTTAAATCCTATTATTTTCAGCATTATAACATGCTATCACTGTTTGCGTACTATGTACTAGTAACTATGTTGATAACTTTGATACTTATAATCTGTTTGTTAGTATTGTATAAGATACTGCGTTTGAGAACATTGCATTGATTAATAAATATTTCAAATATGCAAGTGTCCTCTTTACTCCACGTTCTGGTTTGAAATGATTATAGAGCGAAAGAGTGTTCATGTGTTCCACGATTCCTGAGGTAACATAAGTTCATGTTCTGGTTTGTCTAAGTCATTGGGAGTTTGTTATGACCAATGAGACACTGTAGCTAGCTCGGTAAGGGGATTTCTGATACTAAGGTGAGTTTTGGGTCACCCTAATTCACTAAGGTTCTAGATCTCTATGCACAGTTCTGTGGGAGAACGGAAACCCTGCTACACAACTGTTAGCAGTAATGTACGAAATGTCTAATTGATTTGGAGTGTCTCTATATGGATCATATATACCAGCAACAACTGCAAAGCCCCTAGAACCAAAGTAATAATATGAGTAACAAGCCTCCCCAGCGTAGCATGATTCATCACCTACATGCAGCTTTACATATATTTTGGAAATTCAACCATTTTTCTCCAAACATCAACATTTGAGTTCTGAGAAGACACATATTTTCTCTTAAATGCACACTTTTCAATTGTGGTATACATACATTAATTCAACTTACCTGAAGCTTTTAATTTAGCAGGCTTGGCTACACACAGGAGAGCTACTTACAAGTAGCTGGAAAGCTATCAGTGGCTCACAAGCTACTCGTTGGAGAAGCTTGAACCTATAATGCTACCTTACTGACACTTCAACCAAGCCCATATTTTCTCATATTCCTCTTCATTTTTTTTCTGCCCCAGCCTAATTGTTTTGCCAGGATCTAGCTTTCCAGAGGGTGTCATGCTTACTCTGACAAGCATTGACTTTTCAGCTCTGCCCGACATCATTGCCTTACTGGGTTTACTCCTCTCCTTTCACATTTGTGAATATATTCCTACTTACGATTCTCCCTTCCTTTCTGTTCAGACTCTTCACTAAGCTGAGTCTTTGCCAGTTTATATTAGGGATTAGGACAAGAAGCATTCTCCGAGCCCACTTGTCAATGGTTTGGACTACTCACCTTGTTTTCTGTCTTTATATTCCCTACTTACAGGTGCCGCTTATCCTTCATGCTCGCCTTGGTTTTGTTGGTGCAATGGCCAATTGATATGAGGGTACAAGACTTTGGCCAAAGTCAAGACTAAAAGAAGATATTTCACATGTAATGGGGCCTCGTGGCAGGTCTACTTTGCAGCCTTGTTCCAAGGTTGTTCCATGCTTCCTCTGAGATTTAGTCTTTCTCTCACATCACCCCATCTCTTCCATGTCCTCTCATTCTCCAAACTGCATTTTTCCTTTTTTCCGTCTTCTGCTCCCTATGAAAGGACCTTAATTCCCACTCTTTACTTGTTTAAGCGGAACTGTCCAAATGTTCCTTTGCCATCACATCCTTTGCTCTCACATCAAAGGCCACATGTTCATGATCACCAGCCTCAGAGGCTCTTACCTTTGACAGTGAGGTTGACAGACGGTCTGAGTGCATCGGGAAGCCTTTGAGGATCTCTCTGGGAATAAGGAAGAACCCTTGTAATTCTCCCAGCCTTCTAGACTTTTCTGGATTGGTCACTTTAGTTGGCCCCTTCCAGGCCTTGCCTTTTAAGGTTGGTCCCACATGGAACTTTTTCCTGAATGAAGCCGGTTGGGCCACATAGTGGAATGAGCTCTTGATGGGCTTTGCGTCTACATATCGCACCACCTAATTAATGGTATTGCATTAAAACTGAGATTTTCCAAGCTTTTGTGCAGATGAAATCTAAACATTTATTAAAGACAATGAGATTAGGAAAATATACCTCCCAGCAAGTTACTGAGAAACTCTCCCTTGAGGTACCTATGTTTAGTTTGCTCTTGCTTTTTTACTAGCTATCTTTCACTCTTCCTCTGCATTTTGCCCCACCTCACGGATATCCATTCTAGTACTTTTGGGTCTGACCCAGCAACCAGTCCCTTTTCTCCTACTACCTATAATGGCACTGCATTATCTGACACCACTTTATTCTTTGTGCAGCCTTTCCTCCACTGACTGCCCATTTGCTAGTTGACTGTTCTCTCTAAACCCTCTTTGCTCTTCAGTATTGCCTTCCTACTTTCCAGTTGGGGCACACCATTGCTCGTGCTACTCTGCTTTATGCAGCCATTCTACAGTGGTATTCAACCACCATGTACATACATTTCCTGTCAGTGTATGTCCACATTCTCCACAATTGTTGCTCTTCTTTCAGTATCCTGCCATCCTTCCTTTCTAGTTACCATTTGGTGTAGTCTTACACCGTAGAACTTCCACATATCATATTCGTAGCTAGGGACACTGCTAGCATGCTCTTCTGTGTATCTACTCTATTTACCTCTTACGCATCTTCATTTGCCTCACTATTGAGTTTTGTCCACCTTATATCAATTGTCTTCTAGGAAATGGTTGTACTACACGTTCATGTTTCATTTGTGGTGTGTCTCTCTTCATGTTTTTTCAGGTTTGTTGCTCTTTGCTCCTCCTTCCCTCCATTTTGCAGGAACATCCAGACATCCAAAGCTTCATGTTACTGTTCATTACAGTCATCTTGTGCTTTGGCCTTTCCTGTTTATTTTCTTTTGCCTGCTGGGGACCTATTCTTGTTGACCTCTCACTATTTCTCCTACAGATTCCTCAAGATCTTCTCTTCGCTCTTTGAAGCCAATTCCTGCTTGGCCCATGTTACCTGTTAGGATGCGTTTTCTTCTCAACTTATGCACACTTGATAGGCTGTCCACACATGATGTTGTCTGGCTCGGGTACCTTTTGCATCACATTTTCGAGAGCAGATACCTTCTACCTAGTGTTGCCTAGAACCTTGGCATGTTGTAATCTGAACTGGATGATGGCTTGGTGCTGCAGCCTATGATTCACAACCTTGTTATGATGACTTCTTGGGATTGCAGGATAAGGAGAATATCAATATTGAACTGTTCTCCCATGTAGCATCATGAAATGATGTCACAACGTTTTTTTGTGCTTATTGCTGCTGTGAGCAGTAGCAATAAAGAGATTTCCATATTTACTTACTTTATTGTCCTGCAATAAAATCACCAGGCACCAACTGTTGAGCTTGGGTATGGGTTGGTAGTCAACCACTTTAAAAGGAGCACAAATTTGAGTAGACCACACCTCCAGCAGAGGTGAGTACTCGGCTGGTAAACAACTCACGTATAAATCATATAGCAGTCCAACTACCAGGGGACTCACAATGCGTGTCCTTGTCTAGAACATTTAGTATGCCAGAACCTCAAAAAATCAGGAGTGTGGTGGCACAGTGCTACTGTGTCAGAGACTTTGGGCCACATGTATAACCCTTTTTTGTGGCCGCAAACTGGAGATCGGCCCGTTTGCAACCGCAAAAAAGGTTCCAGGCATGTATAAATGCAATTTTGCGAGTCACTGACTTGCAAAATAGCATTTGTGACTCTCGCTATAAGGGAGGGACGTCCCTTCCTAATAGCGAGTAACCATGCCATGTACTGTTGTTTTGTGACCGCATTTGCGGTCACAAAGCACTCGCAGTTTACCACCTACTTCAAGTAGGTGGTAAACCACTCTCAAACAGGAAGGGTCTCTAGAGGACCCCTTCCACTGTGAGTGTGTGCGTAAATATTCTTGCAGTGGTCCTACGGACCACTGCCTACCCTTAAACAATGAAACTGAAAAGTTTCATTTTTCTTTTTTTTTTAAATGCATCCCATTTTACTTTAAGGAAAGCAGGCTGCATTTAAAAGAAAAAAAACTGCTTTATTTAAATGCAGTCACAGACATGGTGGTCTGCTGACCCCAGCAGGCCACCATCCGTGTGAGTGCTAGCCATTCCTAATGGGGTAGCAAATTGCACCTGCCTAATGAATATTAATTAGGCCTGCACTTTGCACCCCCATTAGGAATCGCAAACAGTGTCAGAGACTCCCAATTTGCGAGTCGCAAATGGGACACAATTTGCGAGTCGCAAATTGGTGAGTTGTACATGTGGCCCTTTATTCATACAGTGCAGAATGAAATTATTCCACCAAAATCCTCGAGTGTGAGTGCTTAAGAATGTGATTGAGAGCATATAGGGGCATAGTGCATCTAATAATTATTGTAGGAGTTCCTTATCACTTTACTGTTTATGTAGGGAAATTTACAGTGGTGCGATTTGCACGCATCATGTATAACATATTTTTCTTTATCTGTGGACGATTTGTGCCAAGAAGCAGTTGTTTTGGGACTGGAAACATTTTGGATGTCACAGTAAACATTCAGTCCTGCATGAAACCATTGTTTATGAGAAGCTGAGTGGTACATCTCTGATGCTCAGGAACTGGGAGCATGGGGGTCAGTGGCCTCTTGCAAAGAACCTCCTTTGGCAGTCGAGCCACTGTCCTCAATTAACTAGCATGATGGAGAATGTGTGGGGGCAACGAGGCACAACTACACCAACTGAAGGACTCTGGGGCATATTATCAAGGGGGTTTATCTCCGCTTTTTTGGCTTTAAAAGCCAAGAAAGCGGAGATAAAATTATCTCCCTATTACCTAGCTGTCGCTAACACCAGTTAGCGACAGCTAGTAGGAGATAGCTAGCATCTTGGGCCCCGCTTTGCATGTCAGTGATATTTATCACTAATGACATGCAAAGTGGGCGTGCCAAGATGTTAGCGACTGGAAACAATCGCTAACATCGCTATCTTCTATTACCAACTTTTGGAGATATCTCCAAAAGCTAACACCTACCCCTGAGCAGTTCTTAGCCATGTTATCCAATGGTAGGTGGATAACATGGCTAAGAGCATTAGCTCGGTAATGCATGAATATCGCGGACTTTTCAGCGATATTCATGCCTTTCGGGCGATTTTTATCGCTTAGGACAGTGGTTCCCAAAGTGTGCGCCGCGGCGCCCCGGTGCGCCGTGATGAGAAGCCAGGGGCGCCGCGGCGCCGCACAGGATGTGGGGGGTTTGGAAGAAATGCCACCTTTAACACACATCACAATCGGGCCCTCCGTGGTGCCTGTAAATCAATTGCCGCAGGCTACAGCCAGTCTCTCCCGGGCGCTTGACTTTGGAGAACAGGCTGCTATCAGAAGAGCTGGACCTTCCAACACGAATGTTAAAGGATATACAAAGATGAGGAGTTATGGTAAAATACATTCATGTTTGTTCACTCTGAGTGCCGGGGCTAAAGCAAAGCAAAATTGCGTTACACACTTTCCGAAGTTATTTTATTTGCATGCGTAGTGGAAGGAGTGAAGGTAGTCCACCTCAGGAGGATGAGCAGGCGCGGTTATCTTTTCAAGAGATAGGTTGTAAGGAAATCTTGAGGAGTAGGAGCTCGGATCTGACTAGGAAAGGTATTTCATAGGAAGGGCTTAACATCGATTCAATTCCTGACAGCTGTGAACCAGTACGATTTTTTCTGCTGTTTATTGTGAAAGAATGTAAGATTATGTTTTGTGAGGCATACCACTGCCCTAAAACTTGGACGTCATCTTTCAAACACATAAGCACCATAACATTCAGAACCATGACCCCTGATTCCAGAGTCTTACACTGCATCTATCCTCCACACACATCCTACAACATTCATAGGGTAAAAATGTACATATTGTTTATGTCTCACATTGATGAGGTGAAAGACTAAATTGTGGGTGGAAGAAAGATCAATTTAAAAACTAGGCGGGCTAGTAGGCAACTCGCCCTGGCAGGTGACCGGTAAAAACACCTGTCCTGCTACTACAATTTGTCGCTGCCACCACTGTCGGTCTTCCACATCCTGGTGAGCTGACACAAGTAATTCTTCATTAAGGAGGTTGCACATGGCTTGTCCCTTCAGCCCTCAAACCACAGTTCTGGGTAACATTCTATGCCACAGAAAGTTTTTAGCAAACACGTATATTTGTGTGTGCTACACTGGGAATAATTTCCAAGAGGCGTTGCCTCACTATGCAATTAGAATTACTTTAAAAAAATTGATAGCATACTTCATTATTTTGTCATTTTTACACATACTAATTCTGTCTGGTCAAACATTCCACCTCATTACTACCAGCTAAACAGCCAAACACATAAATAAGCCATTGAAAGACCTTTGACAAGTGTCTTTCCACACTTGGGAAACACATATCACCACATTTCTAGTACCTTTTGATCTGTTTTAGGTAGAAACTATTTTTTGTTAACATCTGCAGACTATGCAGCAGATGGTGTATTATGCAGCTCATCCTTAATTTTGCAAAAAAGCAGCTTCAGCAAAATCACATTATTCCAGCGGCGCTTTTTAAAACACAAACTCATGCAGCTAGTAGTATGACATGTGAAGTACTCCTACATTTATGTAAATGCAGGGCTTTAAGTGGGATGAAATAAACTGGGGGGGGGGGTTGCAAAGGGGCGTGGCCGATGTAATAAAGGGCGTGGCTTAAAACACTTCATCTAAAAATCTGTGCTTAGCATAGTGTGCTGCCTGACCCACTGGTAAAAAAAATGGTGGGGAGCCACGGTCAACTGCCAATTTGGTCAAGGGAGCCACGGGTCAAAAAAGTTTGGGAACCACTGGCTTAGGAGATAAACCTTGATAATAGCAAGGTTCCTAAGCGATAAAAATCGCCGCAGCTCGGCGATAAAAATATCGCCGCTAAACCAACATAGCGATAATTATCGCTAGTTGTTGGTAATATGCCCCTCTATTCCCTTCTGCGTCCAAAGAAAGGGTTCTGTAGACAAGCATGCTGTGCTCTCATGTGTCCCTTTGCTAGCTTTACACAGTAAGTATCTGTTATGTATTTTTAAGGAGCAACCAGAGGGCCCCTACATTGTTACTCCCATTTTCTATACTGCCCCCAGATAGCGCCTTCTTTACTGAGGTCATGTCCACAATTACTTTTTCTAAACATTACCTTTATTATGGTACTTACCTTTCTCCTGTGTGCACCCTCACACGAGCTAACCCAGAACCCTTACGCTGTCCTGCACCTCCAACCATGTTGGACTGATTATACTTCCATTTCTAACCAAACCCATGACATACAATGCAAACCTCCATACACTGCTCCAACAACAAGATGAGGTAGATATTGCATGCGCTCTACTCCTTTAATGGCAGTCTATGAACCAATCTGGCATCACAAAGACCTCTGTCTGAAGTTCGAAGCAACCTCTTCTTCTGAATGATGATCCAGAAGAGAGGGAAAAAACAGTGAAAGGCATATTTAAGGGAAACATTGAAGCAATTTGAGCAACACCAAACTGGAACTTGAGCTGATCAACATCAGATCGGACCAAACTTATACTTCAAATCCAGGAGCTGAGCTTCTCGAGAAGATATTTGTAACCACGGCAGGTGAATGTACATTTGCTAGTAAAGCAAGAAGAGGGCCCTTTTAATGTGGAACATGTGTGAATACAAAAATGGCCAACAAATTAAGTCTGAACTGGGGTGGCAGAGTGGGCTAAAGAACGGTGATGGATTAAACCCAGATCTTTTGACTGGGTGTGAGTGTTTGATTGATTCAGATGCTCCGTCCATCACCACCCCCTTTTGTACCAACAAATTAAGTATGGCAGCCTAATTGGGTGCAACAAGGCACATCACTGAAAAAAGCAGAGAAACAAATTGCAGTGGCCACCATTAAACCTAACAGATGTAGGGCTGCCCACTCACTTAATAATGCAAAATAACATGTTGTAAGGAAGGTTGCACATGAAATGGAGTTCTTCACAGTCATTATTCAAGGTAAAGAAAAGGCATACAGGACTTTTGGAGTAATCGGCCAACTTACTTCACTCTAACCTCTCTAGTCAATTGCCCACATTCCCGCAGTAAGTTCCAAGCATTCCACATTCCACCAGATCATCACCCATCATGTTCCACTCATTCATTTCCCACACAATATTCCACACATCACATAGCCACTCCTTGATTCTACACCTACTTCGACATAGCACACACCTCTCCCTCAACTGCCGTTACACAGAGGAACCACTCCCGGAGGTTCGAGCCTCCTGCCGGCCTCCTGCCGGCCTCCTGCAGCCTTGAACCCGCGCTGACCAAGGTGTTTCCTCAGCTGTGGTGGTGCCCAGATTTTCTCTATATATTTTACTCTTTTCCTTTTCCTTATCTTGCTAAGTTTTATTTTTTACTAAGTTTAATTTTATTCTGTCTCTCCTTCCTGAGGACTGTTTATTGAGCCCTTTCTTCTCCTCTTTCCGGTTGGCCATTCTCTGTCCCTGCAGCCAACCGTCTTGTTCCGGTTCCTCATTCCCACCTCCCCTCCCACTGCCCGGACTGACCTGCCCACCTCCTATGGCTACTCAATGGAGGCCACAGTCAGACTGCATGCAGCAGGCATGCCAAAGGTGCATTAAAGGCAAGGTCCCCCTCAGATACTCCTCCGACACGATCTGCAACTTCAGATACATTCTCCGCCACCAACTGCCACATCGCCTCACTACGCTCCATTATAGGACCCTTCACCTGCTTCCACTGCTGCTTCTCCTGCGACTTGAGTACCCCCACAGCCACCACCCAGCAATCGCTCAGCCACATACCTCAGCTTCACTGTACTCTCCTCAGTGTCAGATCATTCTGCAAGCATGCCACGGAAATATGGGATACCATAACCACTCTTGCCCCGATGTCATGTTCATAACAAAAACCGGTTCTGCGAAGGAGGCACAACAGGTCCAAAGCAGGCACTGGCCAGAAATCCTGACCAACCCCTTGCCACTTCAATAACCTTGAAGAGAAAACAACTTAAAACTAGCGTGTTCTTGAGAAGGGAATCCCCCCTCTCACACATAGATACACTTTAGGGCGTGTAGACACATAGTCTGTTTCACACACCCACTAGTTTTAATTGCACACACCTTTTTATCTGTCCTGAAGAAAGCCAGCATACTTATAAGGCACTGGCTGAAACATGTTGACACTCCAAAGGACGTGGGAGGTCGTAACTCGCTTCTAACGTCCCACAGCCTTATTTTTAACCGCTGACGGAGGCCCAGGTATTAAAGTATCTTCACCCTCTGGGTACTGGGACCCCCGCCAAGCCGTTTTAAATTCACTAACTTATCACCCTTCACCGCACACACAGTGACATACCTGCTCCGCTGTAACCAGGCGTCGTAGCACACCCGGGACACGCTAGGTGTCACTGGGTGGGCCCGATGATGAAGCATACCACCAACTAGGTTGGTGGGTGAGGGCTTTTTAAGGACACCCATCAGGTGCCACCATCCCTTGACAAAACAAGACTGAGTCACTTAGATTTAAAAACTAAAAATCTGGTCAACCCCCCCCCCCCCCCCCCCTAAACCTAGCTAGTCTCTTTTTGATTAATTAACATAACAAAAACCTGGCTCACACCCGCCTCAGCACCTGACATCGCCACCGCAACTCCCCCTGGATACAAGATGATCCACCGCAACCGCCCTGACAGTGTCGGCAGAGGCATCGCCATCATCCACAAGGACTCCCTCAACTGCCCCCCCTCCTTCGACAGCGACATAACATCCACCATGGAACACCTCAACTTCCAAATCAGACCCAACGCCATCACCACCATCAGAGGATACCTTGCCTACAGGCCTCCCATCTCCAGCTCCTGTAACTCCATTCCGGACTTCATAGCCTCCTGGCCATCTTCATGGGCAACCTGAACTGTCACTTAGTAGACTCTGACAACTCTTACTCCACCAAACTCCTCAAAAACATGAGCATCATTGGCCTATCTCAACTGGACACAACCCCCACGCACATAGCCGGTCACACCCTGGACCTCATCATCTCGACCTTCGACAGAGCTAAATTCTCCCTCACCACTGAACTGACCTGGCCAGACCACAACATCGTCCACTTCACTATCAACAGCCCACAACAACGCCCGATGAGACTCCTGACCCACCTTTACCGCAACTGGGTCAAGGCCACAGAACCCCTCTGGACTTCTGACCTAAAAGTAACAACACCTGTCCCTTCAGACTCCCTCGAACACAACGTCCAGAACTTCTCCAGCTGAATCTCCTCGGCCGCCAACACCATAGCCCCCCTGAAGAACACCATCAACAAGAGACTTACCAAGGCTAGCTGGTTCACCCCAGAGCTACTGACCCTCAAGCAACATTGGCGTTCCAACAAGACCTCCACAAACCTCTACTCCTACAGGTTCGCCCTCCACAACAACCACTTCCGTCTCAGAGAGACCAAGAAAGAAGCCATCAACATCGAGGCAAGCACTATCTGCACCAAAGAACTGTTCAGCGTTGTCAGAGAATTCTTCTGCCCCTCTGCCACCTAGAACACTATCCAGCCTTCCTCTCTGCGATGACCTGGCAGACTACTTTCACTGCAAAATTGCCGGCATCTACTGCAACTTTGCCCCCCAACCCACCAACTTCAACCACCTCAGCACCCCAGCCTGCACCTCCAACCACCCAGGACCACTAACTGGAATCAGCTCTCCACGGGAGACACCATCTCCATCATGAACTCCATACACTCCGGATCACATCTACAAACTAGGAAGAGAAGTCATTGCACGCCCCCTCACCGAACCTCTCAACACTTCCATCATCACAGCCACATTACACAATGTCTGGAAGCATGCAGAGGTCAAGCCCCTCCTGAAAAACCCGCTGTCAACCCCAATGAACTAAACAATTACCACCCAATATTGCCCCTACACTTCCCTGCCAAAGTCTTGGAAAAAGTCATCATCCGCCAGCTTACAGACTACCTCGACACCAACAACCTGCTTGAACGTTCTCGATCTGGCTACAGACCAAACCACAGTACTGAGACCACCCTGTTCGCAGCAACTGACGACATCAGATGCCTTCTCGACCTAGGTGGAACAGCAGCACTCACCCTTTTTAACCTATCAGCAGCTTTCGACACTGTCTCCCACAACACCAATCACCATACTCCACCACATCGGCACCCAGAGCAACACACTCAACTGAATCTTTTCCTTCCTCTCCGGCCAAACCCAGAGGGTCTGATTACCACCCTTCTCCGCACCCAAAGACATCTAATGCGTCGTACCCCAAGGATCCTCCCTCAGCCCCACCCTCTTCAACACCTACATGACACCTCTGTCACACATTGACCACACCCACGGACTCAACATCATCTCCTACGCCAACTACACCCAGCTCATCCTATCCTCACAGAAGTCGCTGGATCCACAACAGTCAACTTCCAATGCACCATGACAAACATTGTTACCTGGATGAAGACTAACTGCCTCAAGCTAAAATGGATAAGACAGAGCTGCGCTATACTAGACTTTTTGATTGATTGATAATAACAAAGGAAATCCATTAGCAAATTCCCCTTTCTAAAACAACAAAAAAATGGGGAAAAAAACAAAAAAGACCTAAACCACAGAAAGAATGGAAAAGAACATACTCAACTAGACTGCCCTTACAAAATCCTTACATTTGTGCAGCAATCTTTGTTTTCTACAATTTCTATTACCATACCCGTTCCATTTTGCTGGAAAAGTTCACCTGAACACCCATGTTCAGGGCACATTCAAAATATGAACTAGTCTGTACCTCCTTGATATTGAAGTCATTGAACTCAGCATTACTAACCCACTATCCTCCCTGTTGTTTAGCCACCATACATCTACAAACGGAATCCTTTCCAAGATTCCATACCCTCCCAGCCTCACTACATTTGTCAAAACTTAAACCACCTTAATGGACTATGACTGACATTTATACCCATCTGATGGTTTCTTCACTTGAACCCGCTACCCAATATGCACATCCAACGTGCACTTACCGACTTCAGCATCACGCCTGCGATTCATGTGTTCCATAATGTTGCTCTTTTATCTCCTAAGTATACCAGAAACCCACACATCACTATTGCAGCTACTTGAACCACACATTGCAAACAACAACCAAGGAAGTAGTTATGTGGCTGCTTTATTTCCCCAATACTTCAAAATGTGGCATCCATGTTACTCAGTGTGGTATCATTTAATACTCCGAAAGCATATTCTGGAGTACCTTTTTCCAACACAGCTTAGTCTTCACAGCTTGCTCAATTGTGTTCTTGATCACTTGATTCATGCATTCTACCTGTCTGTTTCCTTCTGGATGATACAAAGCAATCCTTCTATGCACAACTCCTGAAGTGCTCATAAAATTAAACATTTTATATCAAGACCGGAGGCTCCTATTATTCTTTCTGATCTTGCTTAAAATGTAATAGCAGCCAAGATAAACAACAAACTACACCTCCCAAAAGGCCAAGCAACAAGCTGACCAATGGGAGAACATGGAATCCAGAACAAACACCAATCATGAAACAATCACATGTATAACACTTAGCTTGACTGCGAACAGCCCTCTTTTCTTGATGCTCGCAGTCAAGATAAGTATATGGGCTTTATATTTCACTATCGTTTACTGTGATATAGTTGTGATATTGTTGTTTTTTCGCTTTATTGCGCTTTCAAGTTAGCTCTTTTCCTTTTAGTGACTTTTACATTCATTTTCAGGCTGCTCGCGCTTAGCGTTCGTTCCCTGCAGCTCGCACGCGTTGTCTTTCCTCTCAACGCGGAGTGAGTCGGCCATTTTATACCGTCTCTCACCTCAGATGTGGCCTCGTCAGCATTTCCTTTTCCTCCCGGGTGGTCCGCTTTGAACATGCTGATTTTCCCTCGCCGAAGCTTGGGTTTCTTCCGTGCCCTCATAGAGTTCTGTCTACCAGACTCGTCCTCTGCATCCCCGGACATGAACACATTAGCCAACACCTACAAAGTCTCCACTGGCTCACCGTCGAGAAAAGAGTCACTTTCAAAATCCTCACTCACGCCTACAAATGCCTACACAACAACGGACTCAAAAACCACAACGACAGAATAAACTTCCACGTACCCAAAAGAAACCTTCGATCTTCCAACCCCGCACTGGAAAAATCCCGTGCATCCACAGAATCAGAGCAGGCGGAAGATCCTTCTCTCACATTGCAGCCATGACCTGGAACGAGCTACTGACAAACATCAGATGCGTCCCCCTCCCGGAACACCTTCAGAAAGACCCTCAAGACCTGGCTCTTCAGCTAAACAGATCTGCAGACCCCCCCCCCCCTTCAGCGCCTTGAGACCCTCACTGGTGAGTAGCGCGCTTACAATTTCCGGATTGATTGATTGATTGACTGTTAGCGGCCAGCCTCTCTGGGTGTGGTTTTCTCTTTGTGGTCCCAGTCTCCACGTCGAACTCACGTCCAGTGGCGGAGCCTTCTTCTTATTTCTCTTTTTAACCATTTCATTACCTATTTTGCCTGCCTACCTATATTTGCTATGGAGATTGATAGCTCTCTGTGTTCTGATATGGAAAATGAAGGAGAGGCATTCAAGAATGATTTACATGCTTTTATTATTCTTCTGTTGAACATGCTGTTGAAGCTTCCATGAACATTTTTTTTTAAATATGGAAAATTCTATTTTAACTCTGATGTCCAAAATTTGGACCATTCTGTGGGGGATAGCAGAAAGAGAAAATCTGTACCTTCCAACGCAAAAGACAATGTGCCTCCCAGGCCTCCTTCTAAGGAGGGGATTTCTACTTCCATTTACAAATGCAAAACCAAATAAAAAAATTCTGAGGTACCTAAGAAACTTGTGATTTCTCAGATTTTGGACACAGATGATGATTTAGGTGACGCAGACAATGTCGTTGATTTATTTGGTGCCATTGATCCTTCTTTTTCCCCTTCAGCTCAGATGTCAAAAATGTATTCTTTTATTTCCAGACCACTTCTGGATTTTGAGGGTTCACCTATGTTTGACCCTTCTTCTATTCGCTATCCTAACTCCACAGAGTGGTTCCCTGCCTCTCATGTTGGTGACTATATCTCCGCTAGACTTCGTGTTCCTTTGGATAAATCTGAAAGAAAATAACTGTTCAGCATTGTCAGAAAATTCTCCTGCCCCTCTGCCACCCAGAACACTATCTGGCCTTCCCAAGCCCTCTGCGATGACCTGGCAGACTAATTTCACTGCAAAATTTCCGGCATCTACTGCAACTTTTCCCCCCAACCCACCGGCTTCAACCACCTCAGCACCCCAGCCTGCCCCTCCAACCACCCAGGACCACTAACTAGAATCAGCTCTCCACGGGAGACACCATCTCCATTATGAACTCCATACACTCCAGGTCACATCTACAAACTAGGAAGAGAAGTCATTGCACACCCCCTCACCGAACCTCTCAACACTTCCATCATCACAGCCACATTACACAACGTCTGGAAGCATGCAGAGGTCAAGCCTCTCCTGAAAAACCCTCTGTCAACCCCAATGAACTCAAAAATTACCGCACAATATCGCCCCTACACTTCCCTGCCAAAGTCTTGGAATAAGCCATCATCCGCTAGCTCACAGACTACCTCGACACCAACAACCTGCTTGAACCTTCCCAATCTGGCTTCAGACCAAACCACAGTACCGAGACCGCCCTGTTCACAGCAACTGACGACATCAGATGCCTTCTCGACCTAGGTGGAACAGCAGCCCTCACCCTTTTTGATCTATCAGCTGCTTTCGACACTGTCTCCCACAACACTAATCACCAGACTCCACCACATCGGCACCCAGGGCAACACACTCAACTGAATCTTTTCCTTCCTCTCCGACCGAACCCAGAGGATCTGATTACCACCCTTCTCCGCACCCAAAGACATCTAATGCGTTGTACTCCAAGGATCCTCCCTCAGCCCCACCCTCTTCAACACCTACATGACACCTCTGTCAGACATTGACCACACCCACGGACTCAACATCATCTCCTATGCCAACTACACCCAGCTCATCCTATCCTCACAGAAGTCGCTGGATCCACAAAGGACAACTTCCAACACAGCATGACAAACATTGTTACCTGGATGAGGAATAACTGCTTCAAGCTAAAATGGATAAGACAGAGCTGCGCTATACTAGACATTTTGATTGATAGATTGATTGATAATAACAAAGGAACCCCATTAGCAAATTCCCCTTTCTAAAACAAAAAAAAATGGGAAAAAAACAAAAAATACCTAAACCACAGAAAGAATGGAAAAGAACATACTCAACTAGAGTGCCCTTACAAAATCCTTACATTTGTGCAGCAATCTTTGTTTTCTATTACCATACCCGTTCCATTTTGCTGGAAAAGTTCACCTGAACACCCATTGTTTACAGTGGAACATCAAAAGTCAATACACCCCTGTTCAGCGCACATTCAAAATATTAACTAGTCTGTACCTCCTTGATATTGAAGTCATAGAACTCAGCATTACTAACCCACTATCCTCCCTGTTGTTTAGCCACCATACATCTACAAACGGAATCCTTTCCAAGATTCCATACCCTACCAGCCTCACTACATTTGTCAAAACTTAAACCACCTTAATGGACTATGACTGACATTTATACCCATCTGATGGTTTCTTCACTTGAACCGGCTACCCAATATGCACATCCAAGGTGCACTTACCGACTTCAGCATCACGCCTGCGATTCATGTGTTCCATAATGTTGCTCTTTTATCTCCTAAGTATACCAGAAACCCACACATCACTATTGCAGCTACTTGAACCACACATTGCAAACAACAACCAAGGCAGTAGTTAAGTGGCTGCTTTATTTCCCCACTACTTCAAAATGTGGTATCCATGTTACTCAGTGTGGTATCATTTAATACTCCGAAAGCATTTTCTGGAGTACCTTTTTCCAACACAGCTTAGTCTTCACAGCTTGCTCAATTGTGTTCTTGATCACTTGATTCATGCATTCTACCTGTCTGTTTCCTTCTGGATGATACAAAGCAATCCTTCTATGCACAACTCCTGAAGTGCTCATAAAATTAAACATTTTATATCAAGACCGGAGGCTCCTATTATGCTTTCTGATCTTGCTTGAAATGTAATAGCAGCCAAGATAAACAACAAACTACACCTCCCAAAAGTCCAAGCAACAAGCTGACCAATGGGAGAACATGGAATCCAGAACAAACACCAATCATGAAACAATCACATGTATAACACTTAGCTTGACTGCGAACAGCCCTCTTTTCTTGATGCTCGCAGTCAAGATAAGTATATGGGCTTTATATTTCACTATCGTTTACTGTGATATTGTTGTGATATTGTTGTTTTTTTGATTTATTGCGCTTTCAAGTTAGCTCTTTTCCTTTTAGTGACTTTTACATTCATTTTCAGGCTGCTCGCGCTTAGCGTTCGTTCCCTGCAGCTCACACGCGTTGTATTTCCTCTCAACGCGGAGTGAGTCGGCCATTTTATACCGTCTCTCACCTCAGATGTGGCCTCGTCAGCATTTCCTTCTCCTCCCGGGTGGTCCGCTTTGAACATGCTGATTTTCCCTCGCCGAAGCTTGGGTTTCTTCCGTGCCCTTATAGAGTTCTGTCTACCAGACTCGTCCTCTGCATCCCCGGACATGAACACATCAGCCAACACCTACAAAGTCTCCACTGGCTCCCCGTGGAGAAAAGAGTCACTTTCAAAATCCTCACTCACGCCTACAAATGCCTACACAACAACGGACCCAAAAACCACAACGACAGAATAAACTTCCACGTACCCAAAAGAAACCTTCGATCTTCCAACCTCGCACTGGAAAAATCCCGTGCATCCACAGAGCCAGAGCAGGGGGAAGATCCTTCTCTCACATTGCAGCCATGACTTGGAACGAGCTACCGACAAACATCAGATGCGTCCCCCTCCCGGAACACCTTCAGAAAGACCCTCAAGACCTGGCTCTTCAGCTAAACAGATCTGCAGACCCCCCCCGCCCCCCCTCCCTTCAGCGCCTTGAGACCCTCACTGGTGAGTAGCGCGCTTACAATTTCCGGATTGATTGATTGATTGACTGTTAGCGGCCAGCCTCTCTGGGTGTGGTTTTCTCTTTGTGGTCCCAGTCTCCACGTCGAACTCACGTCCAGTGGCGGAGCCTTCTTCTTATTTCTCTTTTTAACCATTTCATTAACTATTTTGCCTGCCTACCTATATTTGCTATGGAGATTGATAGCTCTCTGTGTTCTGATATGGAAAATGAAGGAGGGGCATTCAACAATGATTTAAATGCTTTTATTATTATTCTGTTGAACATGCTGTTGAAGCTTCCATGAACATTTTTTTTAAATATGGAAAATTCTATTTTAACTCTGATGTCCAAAATTTGGCCCATTCTGTGGGGGATAGCAGAAAGAGAAAATCTGTACCTTCCAACGCAAAAGACAATGTGCCTCCCAGGCCTCCTTCTAAGGAGGGGATTTCTACTTCCATTTACAAATGCAAAACCAAATAAAAAAATTCTGAGGTACCTAAGAAACTTGTGATTTCTCAGATTTTGGGCACAGATGATGATTTAGGTGACGCAGACAATGTCGTTCATTTATTTGGTGCCAATGATCCTTCTTTTTCCCCTTCAGCTCAGATGTCAAAAATGTATTCTTTTACTTCCAGACCACTTCTGGATTTTGAGGGTTCACCTATGTTTGACCCTTCTTCTATTCGCTATCCTAACTCCACAGAGTGGTTCCCTCCCTCTCATGTTGGTGACTATATCTCCGCTAGACTTCATGTTCCTTTGGATAAATCTGAAAGAAAATAACTGTTCAGCATTGTCAGAGAATTCTCCTGCCACCCAGAACACTATCCGGCCTTCCCAAGCCCTCTGCGATGACCTGGCAGACTAATTTCACTGCAAAATTGCCGGCATCTACTGCAACTTTTCCCCCGAACCCACCGGCTTCAACCACCTCAGCACCCCAGCCTGCACCTCCAACCACCCAGGACCACTAACTGGAATCAGCTCTCAACGGGAGACACCATCTCCATCATGAGCTCCATACACTCCGGATCACATCTACAAACTAGGAAGAGAAGTCATTGCACGCCCCCTCACCGAACCTCTCAACACGTCCATCATCACAGCCACATTACACAACGTCTGGAAGCATGCAGAGGTCAAGCCTCTCCTGAAAAACCCTATGTCAACCCCAATGAACTCAAAAATGACCGCACAATATCGCCCCTACACTTCCCTGCCAAAGTCTTGGAATAAGCCATCATCCGCTAGTTCAGAGACTACCTCGACACCAACAACCTGCTTGAACCTTCCCAATCTGGCTTTAGACCAAACCACAGTACCGAGACCGCCCTGTCCACAGCAACTGACGACATCAGATGCCTTCTCGACCTAGGTGGAATAGCAGCCCTCTCCCTTTTTGATCTATCAGCTGCTTTCGACACACGTCTCCCACAACACTAATCACCAGACTCCACCACATCGGCGCCCAGGGCAACACACTCAACTGAATCTTTTCCCTCCTCTCCGACCGAACCCAGAGGATCTGATTACCACCCTTCTCCGCGCCCAAAGACATCTAATGCGTTGTACTCCAAGGATCCTCCCTCAGCCCCACCCTCTTCAACACCTACATGACACCTCTGTCAGACATTGACCACACCCACGGACTCAACATCATCTCCTATGCCAACTACACCCAGCTCATCCTATCCTCACAGAAGTCGCTGGATCCACAAAGGCCAACTTCCAACGCAGCATGACAAACATTGTTACCTGGATGAAGAATAACTGCCTCAAGCTAAAATGGATAAGACAGAGCTGCGCTATACTAGACATTTTGATTGATAGATTGATTGATAATAACAAAGGAACTCCATTAGCAAATTCCACTTTCTAAAACAACAAAAAAATGGGAAAAATACAAAAAAGACCTAAACCACAGAAAGATTGGAAAAGAACATACTCAACTACAGTGCCCTTACAAAATCCTTACATTTGTGCAGCAATCTTTGTTTTCTATTACCATACCCGTTCCATTTTGCTGGAAAAGTTCACCTGAACACCCATTGTTTACAGTGGAACATCAAAAGTCTATACACCCATGTTCAGCGCACATTCAAAATATTAACTAGTCTGTACCTCCTTGATATTGAAGTCATAGAACTCAGCATTACTAACCCACTATCCTCCCTGTTGTTTAGCCACCATACATCTACAAATGGAATCCTTTCCAAGATTCCATACCCTACCAGCCTCACTACATTTGTCAAAACTTAAACCACCTTAATGGACTATGACTGACATTTATACCCATCTGATGGTTTCTTCACTTGAACCCGCTACCCAATATGCACATCCAACGTGCACTTACCGACTTCAGCATCACGCCTGCGATTCATGTGTTCCATAATGTTGCTCTTTTATCTCCTAAGTATACCAGAAACCCACACATCACTATTGCAGCTACTTGAACCACACATTGCAAACAACAACCAAGGAAGTAGTTATGTGGATGCTTTATTTCCCCAATACTTCAAAATGTGGCATCCATGTTACTCAGTGTGGTATCATTTAATACTCCGAAAGCATATTCTGGAGTACCTTTTTCCAACACAGCTTAGTCTTCACAGCTTGCTCAATTGTGTTCTTGATCACTTGATTCATGCATTCTACCTGTCTGTTTCCTTCTGGATGATACAAAGCAATCCTTCTATGCACAACTCCTGAAGTGCTCATAAAATTAAACATTTTATGTCAAGACCAGAGGCTCCTATTATGCTTTCTGATCTTGCTTAAAATGTAATAACAGCCAAGATAAACAAAAAAACTACACCTCCCAAAAGGCCAAGCAACAAGCTGACCAATGGGAGAACATGGAATCCAGAACAAACACCAATCATGAAACAATCACATGTATAACACTTAGCTTGACTGCGAACAGCCCTCTTTTCTTGAAGCTCGCAGTCAAGATAAGTATATGGGCTTTATATTTCACTATCGTTTACTGTGATATTGTTGTGATATTGTTGTGATATTGTTGTTTTTTCAATTTATTGCGCTTTCAAGCTAGCTCTATTCCTTTTAATGACTTTTTCATTCATATTCAGGCTGCTCGCGCTTAGCGTTCGTTCCCTGCAGCTCGCGCGCGTTGTCTTTCCTCTCAACGCGGAGTGAGTCGGCCATTTTATACCGTCTCTCACCTCAGATGTGGCCTCGTCGGCATTTCCTTCTCCTCCGGGTGGTCCGCTTTGAACATGCTGATTTTCCCTCGCCGAATATGGGTTTCTTCCGTGCCCTCATAGAGTTCTGTCTACCAGACTCGTCCTCTGCATCCCCCGATATAAACACATCAGCCAACACCTACAAAGTCTCCACTGGCTCCCCGTGGAGAAAAGGGTCACTTTCAAAATCCTCACTCACGCCTACAAATGCCTACACAACAACGGACTCAAAAACCACAACGACAGAATAAACTTCCACGTACCCAAAAGAACCTTCGATCTTCCAACCTCGCACTGGCAAAATCCCGTGCATCCACAGAGCCAGAGCAGGCGGAAGATCCTTCTCTCACATTCCAGCCATGGCCTGGAACGAGCTACCGACAAACATCAGATGCGTCCCCTCCCGGAACACCATCAGAAAGACCTTCAAGACCTGGCTCTTCAGCTAAACAGATCTGCAGACCCCCCCACCTTCAGCGCCTTGAGACCCTCACTGGTGAGTAGCACGCTTACAATTTCCGGATTGATTGATTGATTGATTGTTAGCGGCCAGCCTCTCTGGGTGTGGTTTTCTCTTCGTGGTCCCACTCTCCACGTCAAACTCACGTCTTCTTCTTATTTCTCTTTTTAACCATTTCATTACCTATTTTGCCTGCCTACCTATATTTGCTATGGAGATTGATAGCTCTCTGTGTTCTGATATGGAAAATGAAGGAGAGGCATTCAAGAATGATTTAAATGCTTTTATTAATTCTTCTGTTGAACATGCTGTTGAAGCTTCCATGAACATTTTTTTTTTAAATATGGAAAATTCTACTTTAACTCTGATGTCCAAAATTTGGCCCATTCTGTGGGGGATAGCAGAAAGAGAAAATCTGTACCTTCCAACGCAAAAGACAATGTGCCTCCCAGGCCTCCTTCTAAGGAGGGGATTTCTACTTCCATTTACAAATACAAAACCAAATAAAAAAATTCTGAGGTACCTAAGAAACTTGTGATTTCTCAGATTTTGGACACAGGTGATGATTTAGGTGACGCAGACAATGTTGTTGATTTATTTGGTGCCAATGATCCTTCTTTTTCCCCTTCAGCTCAGAAGTCAAAAATGTATTCTTTCTCTTCCAGACCACTTCTGGATTTTGAGGGTTCACCTATGTTTGACCCTTCTTCTATCGCCATCCTAACTCCACAGAGTGGTTCCCTGCTTCTCATGTTGGTGACTATATCTCCGCTAGACTTCGTGTTCCTTTGGATAAATCCACCAGATCCAAATTCAAGTCAGAATGTCCTAGACCTTTCCTTTCTTCTAATATTACAGTTACTCCGGCTATTGATCAACATTTGTTAACTTTCTTCTCCAAGTTTGGCAAAGGCCCCCTTAAAGGGGTTGATAAGGCCTAGTCTAATTGCCAGGATAAGTATTGGATGTTGTAGGGCCTCTTGCACGCATATTTGATATGGTGTAACCTCCTCTGTTGGATGGCATGGATTTAGATCCACAAGATATTTCTTTATGGATTCAACAAGCCTTTTTGTCTTCTTGGCAACGCCAACTCAGCAATTATTCATGAATGCTGTAAAGGTTTCCTTTTTTCTTAACTGTTTTTGGACAGGCCGGTAGAGGCAGGAGTCGCTTTGACGGCCGTTCATATCATAACCAAAGCTCCGAGGATCATTTAATTCCAACTCCAATTACCAATAATTCAAACCCCAGTTCTACCCTCAAAGGAGTCAAGGTTTCAGAGGATGTGGACAAAAGAACTTCAGGAATAATTCCCAACAAGATGAGTCTCTCAAATCATCCTCTGGTAGGGGGTTGCTCAAAGTTGTTCCTTCCAAAATGGCAAACTCTAACTGCAGAACCTTGGGTTCTAAACTCTATCCAAGGTTATCTTATAGAATTTTATGCTCCACCTTTCCACACAGTTTTTCCTCCTCCTCTCATTTTCTCAACCGACATGTCAAATCTCGTATCAATAGAAGTTCAATCCCTTTTGCAGGAACAAATGATTCAAATTGCCCCTCTAAATCCATCAGGATTTCTAAGTTCTATCTTTCTGGTTTGCAAGAAAAACAAGAAGGTGCATCCTGTCCTAAATCTGAACTGGTTCAACCAATTTGTAGTTTGTCGTCACTTCAAAATGGAAACCATTATTCACCTCAGAGACTCTCTACGTTTACATGACTGGATGGTCAGAATAGATTTACAGGATGCATATCTCACGATTCTGATTCATCATTCTCACAGAAAATGTCTACAAATTCAATGGCTCGGAGTAACTTATCAATTTTGCTCCCTCCCTTTCAGTCTGTCTTCAGCACCTTGGTGCTTTACAAGGGTAATGAAACAGGTGGTGACTTATCTGAGGTCTCTAGGTGTCAGGTTAATAATTTACTTGTACGATATCCTGCTAATGAATCAGGACAAACAAATACTGTTGTCACATTTGCACATCACTCATTCGCTCCTTTCAGATCTGGGTTTCCTCTTAAATCCTGAAAAATCTATGCTCATCCCCACTCAGCAAATCGATTTCCTACGTTTTCTTAAAAATTCTTCCACCACTTCCCTTCGTCTTCCTCAATCAAAAGTTTCAGCAATCAGATCCAAAATTTCTCAGGTGCTTCGAAAGTCCTTGATTTCCCTCAGAACCCTCACAAGAATTGTAGGTCAGTTGTCCGCCTCCATCTAAGCAATCTTTCCAGGGCCTCTTCACTATCAAGCCCTTCAGTGCCTAAAAATCCGGCATCTGCATCAAGGGCTGACTTACTCAGATCTGCTTTCCATAGATCCGGAATCTCGTCTAGAACTTCAGTGGTGGATAGACTATTTAGATATTTGGAACGGCAGAACCATCTTCACCTCAGTCCCCGATCTTGTGTTAGAACCAGATGCAAGTCGGACAGGCTGGGGCGCCTGTTGTGGTACAATCTCGACTGGCGGTACATGGTCCCTTGAGGAGTCGGGATTGCACATAAACTGTTTAGAGATGCTGGCAGGTTCCTTTGCAAACAAGAGTCTCGCTGTTCTATCCTCCTTCGCATGGACAATGTTTCTGCGGTTCATTACATAAACCACCTACGAGGAACCAAATCCAAACCCCTTGCGGAAATAGCAAAGAGTTTCTGGGAATTCTGCCTTCTCAACAAGATCTCGGTCAGAGCGGAATATCTCTCAATTCCATTGCGGATTGGCACTCTCGTTATCTACAAGACTGCAGCGATTGGAAGCTTCTTCCAACCGTCTTCCAATCTCTGTTTCTTTGCATATCGATCTTTTTGCCTCTTGTCTCAATACCCAACTTCCACAGTTTACCAGTTGGCATCCGGATCCTTTGGCTTTAGCGACAGATGCTTTCCTTCAAGATTGGTCTCCTCATCTCAACTACACTTTCCCTCCATTTATCATGATCAACAGGGTCCTTTCCCACATCCCACGTCTACCAAACATACCACTGTGGGCAGGTTCCGACGCACCCCATCTCAGCCATGGTTTTCCCCTGAGTTGAGAGATCTGAAACTGGGTTGTAAAAAGTTGGAGCGAGTTTGGAAACTTGGGTATAGCTTGGAAACAAAGTCTGCCCTACGTGCAGCTCAGAAAGACTACTATGCCGCCATAAAGACAGCCAAGGGGGTCTACTATGCTGGGAGAATTGCTAAAGCCGAAAATAATAGCAGAGAGATTTTCTCTATTGTGAAAAGCTTTGTATCCCCTGTCGCTGATACAACTATTCTCCCTTCATCTGTGCAATGGTGTGAGGACCTATCCAATTTCTTTGTTAATAAAATAGCTAAAATTCAGGAAGACTTACTTTCTGCACTACCAGCGGCTAGCTCAGCGGCAGGTTCTTTCTCTTTATCATGCCATAGGAATATCCAACAGTTTACGGGCTTTTTGCCAGCTGAAGAATGCGATGTACTGCCTCTTCTTCAGTCCCTTAAGTCGGGTTCCCCTGCTGACCCCTGCCCTGCTCGGGTGCTCTCGGAGGTGGCGAGTATTGTCTGCAGTGAGGTCACCCAGATAGTGAATCTTTCTCTATCTTCGGCTGAAGTTCCTCTTAGCTGGAAGCAGGCAAAGCTACTACCACTTCTGAAAAAATCTGGGCTAGACGTTAATACTCTTGGAAACGATCGTCCAATATCCCTCTTGCCAGCGCTGGCCAAAATATGTGAGAAAGTGGTCTACCGGCAATTGGAGAGCTTTGTGGAAACCTCCAATGCTCTACATCCAGCTCAATCAGGCTTTAGAGCGGCCTATAGTACAGAGACAGCACTGGTTGAGATGGCGGAGTCGGTTCCGGAGTGCTTGGACGGAGGCGGCAGAGCGGTCCTTATTTTACTGGACCTCTCTGCCGCATTCGATACCGTCCCCCACAAGCTCATCCTCGCCAGGCTGTCTGCTGTTGGCATTGGGGGTGATGCCCTAGCCTGGCTGTCCTCCTTTTTGGCGGACAGAACTCAACAGGTCTGGATACCGCCTCATGCCTCACAGCCTAAACCACTTATCACTGGAGTCCCACAGGGATCCACTCTTAGTCCCCTACTGTTCAACATTTATATCACTCCCCTGATACATCTAGCGGAACAGTACAGGGCTAAGATTATAGGATATGCGGATGACACGCAGTTGCTGTTCACCTGGCCGGATGATCATCTGGATACTTCTGTAGTGCAGCTTTGTTTGTCCTCAGTCTTTCGCTGGCTATCTATGGCACAGTTGAAATGTAATGAGGACAAATCAGAGGTCCTCTTTTATGGTTCTTTCCCTCCCGACTTCAAAGACTCGCTGTGGCCTCCGAATATTCCCTGTCCAAAGGTGATGGGTGGCCGAGCAAAAAATCTCGGCATATGGTTTGGAGAGGACCTAAGATTTGAGGACCACATTAAGAAACTTTCGGGGACATGCTTTGCCACTTTGAGAATGCTACGGAGATTCTTTCCACTGCTTCCTAGAGAGGCAAGGGAGACTGTTGCCCGAGCTCTCATCTTGGCAAGGCTGGATTATGCGAACGCTCTGTTTAGCGGCATCCCCGCGTACTTAGTTAGACGTTTGCAGGTGATTCAGAACACCGCTGTCCGTCTTTTATTTAATGTCCCGAGATGGTAGAGCGTTCGCTCCCAGCTGTGCAGCCTCCATTGGCTACCAGTGTCTCAGCACATCCTGTTCAAATCTTTGGTACTCTCAATTAGAGCAACTCATAATCAGGGACCTGCCTACTTGAAGAGGAGATTTGTTCTCTATACCCCCACACGAGCTCTCAGATCATCCTCTTTATTTAAAATGACTCTCCCTCGCTTTAAGCGAACTAGACTAGGGGGCCAGTCCATAGCTGTCGTGGCTGCCCGAGCCTGGAACGCTCTCCCCCTCCATCTGCGCTCCACTCAAAACATTGCCCAGTTTAAAAAAAGTCTGAAAACTCATCTATTCAGGAGTGTGGCAATAGCTGATTTCTGTCGGTCCTTCTCTGCTGGTTCCCTTCGCGCCAGGATACTACCAAGTAACAGAGCGCATTATAAAATGGTTTATACATAAATACATACATCCGGAGTCAACTAGCCTCTCTAGTGATAGTGTTCCCCTTCTGGCAGTCACATATTTGGTTCTCATCTCTGTTAGAACTGGCTGTGGATTTTCTGGTACTTCTTCCTCCTCTCGACAACCTTCGCTCAGATCCACTGGGTCATCCGCACAAGCTGATTCTAGACAACTCATTGATTCCGTCAGCTTGGAAAATATCGGGTCTAACCACTCTGACCTCCACATTTCGCAGGAAGCTTCTCTCTTCATCAGCAGGGCCTGGGTTCCAGGAACAACTAAAGCTTACAAATCCGCTTGGGCTTTGCTTTATGGTCAAGCTGGTGTTTGGGAAAACATATTGGTCCCTTTTCAGCACATATAGTTCATATTGTTAATTTTCTGGCTTCAGAAGCCATCTCAGGTAAGTCTTACAGAATGATTAATCTGTACAGATCTGCGATTTCCCTCAACCACAAAACTTTTGAGGGTAAGCCAGTTGGTGAACATCAACTCATATGTCATCGCCTATGAGGAGTAAAGTGTTCTAAACCTCCTTTACCAAAGTACTCTAAGCTATGGGACGTTAATTTGGTCCTCAATCTTTTTTTTTTCTGGCCAGATAATGCAGCTTTAGCCTTAAAAATGCTTTCAGCCAAGCTTACTATGCTTTTGTGTTTGGCATCTATCAAACGTGTTTCTGATGTCAAAGCTATAGGATGTTTTATCTCGTCAATTTACTCCTTCTGCTGTAAAGTTTCATATTAATAAGCGCACAAAAACTAATTTGAATTCTGTTTTCGATCCGTATGTCCCTTTTTAACCTAAATTGTGTGAAGGACAATGCCTCAAGTAAGCATGGGCTGAAAATTCGTTCCGCTCGCGGAATTTGCGGATTTTCTGCAATTCCGCGATCCGCGAATCTCGCGAAATCGCGGTAAAATCCGCGAATCAGCGGGGACGAATTTTCAGCCAAGCATTTACAGGGTTACAGCAGCAGGTGCAAAAGTTGAAGCTAATTTTTTGTAACCTTTTGCAAAAGGGTTAAAAAGAAATTAACTTCAACTTGGGCACCTGCTGCTGTAACCCTGTAAGTGCTTGGCTGAAAATTCGTCTGTAAGTGCTTCCTGGCGCCTCGTTGCCTACTTGCAACTATTCTCTGACCCTGCTCTGACCCTTAAAGCAGGGTCAGAGAATAGTTACAAGTCACGAAAATTAAACCTCAACAGGAAGCACTGACAGATATAAAAACAAGCATTTGCAATGCAATAGGTCTCGCATTAGGAAAGTTTGAGCTATTGGTCTTGTAAATGACAATTTTTTTATTTATGTGTTGGTTTTGAAAATAGCTAAATTAATAGCTTTGCCATTTACAATGCCAATAGTTATAACTTTCGCAAATGTGACACATATAGCATTTGTAATGCAACATGTTTTGTATTTACGTGACTTATATGTATTGATATTACAAATTACAATTTTTTTAAAATAATTAATACTTAAATAAAAGTGATTTTAATTTATAATGGCAATAGCTTAAACTTTTGTAAATAACTTTTGTGAAGATTATGTTCAGTGTATTTTATTGTGACGAAAATCCAAGAACAGAAGTGAAATATTAACATCTTTTTGTGACATTTGTAATAATGCTTGAAACATTGAGAGAAGAACATATTTGAACCAGTTGTTGTTGAATGGTTGCACAGATTGATGCTGGGGTGGCGCTGAGTGGTGCTGTGGTGGTGCTGAGTGGTGATGCTGAGTGGTGCTGTGGTGGTGCTGAGTGATACTGGGATGGTGCTGAGTGATGCTGGGGTGGTGCTGAGTGGTGCTGTGGTGGTGCTGAGTGATGCTGTGGTGGTGCTGAGTGATGCTGTGGTGGTGCTGAGTGATGCTGTGGTCGTGCTAAGTGGTGCTGTGGTGGTGCTGAGTGATAATTTGGTGGTGCTGAGTGATGCTGTGGTGGTGCTGAGTGATGCTGTGGTGGTACTGAGTGATAATTTGGTGGTGCTGAGTTCGGCTGTGGTGGTGCTGAGTGGTGCTGTGGTGGTGCTGAGTGATAATTTGGTGGTGCTGAGTGATGCTGTGGTGGTGCTGAGTGATGCTGTGGTGGCGCTGAGTGGTGCTGTGGTGGTGCTGAGTGATGCTGTGGTGGTGCTGAGTGATGCTGTGGTGGTGCTGAGTGGTGCTGTGGTGGTGCTGAGTGGTGCTGAGTGATGGCGTTGAGTGATGCTGTGGTAGCACTGAGTGGTGCTGTGGTGGTGCTTAGTGGTGCTGTGGTGGTGCTTAGTGGTGCTGTGGTGGTGCTGAGTGATGCTGTGGTGGTGCTGAGTGGTGCTGTGGTGGTGCTGAGTGATGCTGTGGTGGTGCTGAGTGATGCTGTGTTGGTGCTGAGTGGTGCTGTGGTGGTGCTGAGTGATAATGTGGTGGTGCTGAGTGATGCTGTGGTGGTGCTGAGTGGTGCTGTGGTGGTGCTGAGTGGTGCTGTGGTGGTGCTGAGTGATATTGTGGTGGTGCTGAGTGATGCTATTGTGGTGCTGAGTGGTGCTGTGGTGGTGCTGAGAGGTGCTGTGGTGGTGCTTAGTGGTGCTGTGGTGGCACTGAGTGATGCTGTGGTGGCACTGAGTGGTGCTGTGGTGGTGCTGAGTGGTGCTGAGTGATGCTGTGGTGGTGCTGAGTGGTGCTGAGTTATAATGGGATGTATGACGTTACATCGCAAACTTTTACAACGCACACCGTTACAACGCAATTTTTACAACGCAGATACATTTACAACGAATGCCTTTACAATGCATGACATTACATAGCAGATGCTATTACAATGCATGCCATTACAACGTAAGTATAGGTAAGTATATATATTTTTTTTAATTAAATTAATTAAAATTTAATTAATTTAATAAATTAAATTATTTTTAAATAATTATTTTGCACATATATATATTTAAAAAAATAGTTTAGGTATTTAAAAAAAAAACTAACGCCAGGGAAGTGTAATAGTAGGGTAAGTGCTGGATAGTGTAGGGCAAAAAATCACTTTAAGAATATTTTTTAAAAGAACTATTATTAATAAAGAACTATTATTAATAAATAATAAAAATTTTAAAAACATTTTTTTTATTAATTTAAAATATTTATTTTAAAACTGAAAAATACCCCAGTTCCCCAAAACCCTAAAAATACCCCTGTACCCCAAAACCCAAACCCAGCCCTGAACCCTAAAAATACCCCTGTACCCCAAAACCCAAACCCAACCCTGAACCCTAAAAATACCCCTGTACCCCATAACCCAAACCTAGCCCTGAACCCTAAAAATACCCCTGTACCCCAAAACCCAAACCCAACCCTGAACACTAAAAATACCCCTGTACCCCAAAACCAAACCCAACCCTGAACCCTAAAAATACCCCTGTACCCCAAAACCCAAACCCAACCCTGAACCCTAAAAAGACCCCTGTAGCCCAAAACCCAAACCCAACCCTGAACTCTAAAAATACCCCTGTACCCCATAACCCAAACCTAGCCCTGAACCCTAAAAATATCCCTGTATTCCAAAATCCAAACCCAACCATGAACACTAAAAATACCCCTGTACCCCAAAACCCAAACCCAACACTGAACCCTAAAAATACCCCTGTACCCCAAAACCCAAACCCAACCCTGAACTCTAAAAATACCCCTGTAACCCAAAACGCAAACCCAACCCTGAACCCTAAAAATACCCCTGTACCCCAAAACCCAAACTATATATATAAAATTACTTTAAATTATTTATTTTATTTATTTTTAATATTTTTTAAATAAAAAAAGGTTAAATAAAATGATATACTTACCTATACTTACGTTGTAATGGCATGAGTTGTAATAGCATCTGCTATGTAATATCATGCGTTGTAAAGGATCCAGAGTTGTAACGGTGTGCGTTGTAACGGTGTGCTTTGTAATAGTTGCGTTGTAACGGCTGTTTTCCGTGATAATGTGGTGGTGCTGAGTGATAATGTGGTGGTGCTGCGTGATGCTGGGGTAGCGCTGAGTGATGATGTGGTGATGCAGAGGGCAGAAGGGCACAAAAAACCAGTCTAACAGAGGACCGAAGGGCATAAAAACAAGGGAAAAACGAGTCTAACAGAGGGCAGAAGGGCACAGAAGGAGCACTTAATGGATTAGCCAGTAGAAAGTACTCCAGGGCAAATCGGAAAAAAATCCCCAGATTTTTTTTGCGATTTTGCAGGGAAAATTTCGCCCATGCTTAGTCTCAAGGTGTACGAACAACAGACCTTTAATCTCAGAACGTCCTCCCATTCCCAACTTATCATTTCCTTCTGTAAACCTCCCAACCCTGTTTCTTCTGCCTTTTTAGCCCGTTGGGTTATGTCCCTTGCCGGAATTGATGTTTCCCTTTTCAGGGCCCATTCAACCAGGGGAGCTCTTGCTTCCAAAGCCTTTAGGGCAGGTTCCAGGTTGGAGGACATTCCGAGATTAGCTGACTGGTCCAATGGTAAAGTGTTTCGAGTGTTCTATTGCACACCTGTTGTTACTGCTGCTTCCTTGGTTGTTGAATGCTTTGAACAAGCATAATAGGAGCCTCCGGTCTTGACATAAAAGGTAGACTTTTCTAGGAATTTATGAAGATAAGTCTTAATTTTATTAACGACACGCAGGCGAGTATTATCCCACCGCAATACTTTACAACATGTGTTCTTCTCCCTCCCGACAGCGGCTCCAGCTTTACCACCTGCTTCTTCCTGATCGGCGTCATCATTCTCAGGAGGATTCTGTTCTGCTTCATCCTTCTTCAACGTTTGGCAGTGGACCTTCAACCTTCCTTCCTTCTCTAAGGATGACTTTTTTGGATCTTTGCCAAGAGATTTCTATTTTGATTCTAGCTTGTTGTATTGTTCTATTTTCCCTTTGTTTACTGAAAATATCTAAACTGCTCAGATAAGAAAAGAGGGCTGTTTGCAGTCAAGCTAAGCGTTATACTTGTGATTGTTTCATGATTGGTTTTTGTTCTGGATTCCATGTTCTCCCATTGGTCAGCTTGTCGCTTGGCCTTTTGGGAGGTGTAGTTTGTTGTTTATCTTGGCTGCTAATACATTTTAAGCAAGATCAGAAAGCATAATACTCGCCTCCTTGCCTTTAATAAAATTGAGACTTTCCTTCATAAATTACTAGGAAAATATACATTTTCCCTGAAATCAGTTGGACTTCATTGTCTGCCACTAAGGGGGCGATTACGAATTTGGCAGTCCATGAGAGCGCCAAATTGACAGTGGAGGTGCGGTGGTGGTCGGGGACCACTGTACCAGCGGTTTGAACACCATATTAGGGGAACGGCGGTTGGACCTCCAGAGAATCACCACAACCGCCAGGGATAAGCGATCCCTTGCAGTGGCGCGGAGTCTAGGGAAGCAATATGCTTGGCAGTGCCGCTGCAGCGAGCCTGCATGAAAATGCTGGTGGCGGGGATACAAAGGGGTCCTTACAGGGCCCCCTATTTTCCCTGTTCATGGAGATTCATGCAGGTGGGCACATGTTGTGCCGACCTGTGTGCATGCACCCCCTTTCTTGCACGGTGTGGACTGCACAGTACATGCCGTGCCGGAAGATCTTTTGATGCTCCCATTGCGGTGCCTTTTTTATAGGCACGGTGTGAGAATGCCTCGCCGCCCGCCGGACCAGAAGAAATCTCGTTATATGGCAGGCGGGTGGGCGGCAATGAGCTTTGGCAGTGTGGGAGCGGGCAGTGGTGTGGTGGCCCACTCCCACTCCACCAAAATCATATTCAGGCCTTAAGTCTTGTGGAATACCATTCCTGCAAAAACAAGTCTTCCAAGCATTCAGTTACCACATCAGTACCTACATTACCCACATTTGGAGTAATAATCTATTAGGACTAACACAAATGACTCATTGCGTGACAAAGTGGCCAAAAGACCTATAATGTCTGTAGTTAATTAACAACTTGCCCCAGATCGAAAATCAACAGCAACAGCCATAACTGTACAGACTGTAGAACTTTTCAATAGCAGCACACACGTCACACTTCTGCATAGACCTACCCAATTCAGAATCAAACTGAAGCTGCCAGAAATATAGAGGAATGTCATGCATGCCGTTCCCAAATGCCCCATATGGGCAATCACAATGATTCATTTCTTCAATCCTAAAGGAAAAAACAATTTATACCCACAACCACATCATTTTCCAATGACAACTCCCCCTTCGTTTTTGAGAAATGTTGAACTTCTCACCTCAAGACCTTCTATTCTCACCATCCCTTCAAGATGAATTTCTTAACTTTGACCAAATATTGATGCTTATTTGATCCCATCTCTCGCTTCCCTTCAGAAAATAAATGTTGCTTATCAAACTCAAAACCTTCCACATCTCCACCAGTGCAACTCACAGCACACTCCCACTCTACCATGTCATCATCACCACATGAGGTCTCTTTGGACAGCTGAGAGATAGTCAGCTTGAGTAATTCTCTGTCCACAGACATACTCACAATTGAGTGAAAATGCTTTTAACGATCAGCCTGGCAGTAAGAGCACAGCCTCCACCAGGAGAAAGAACATTTACCAGGGCGTTATGACCTGTACAAATAGTAAATATCCACAAAAAAAGCGTGGAAAATACGGTTGACCAAGAACAAGCTGAAACTTGTTTCTCATTCATTACATAATTCACTTCATTATTTTTTAAAGTCCTAGATCCAAGGGCTACAGTCATTTCATTCCACCCCTTGTTCCCGAGATAGAACCACCAATAAATAATAGTTGCCTGCAGCTACTAACAGAATGCATATTTCGCCTAAAGCAAATTACCTTAAACACAGAGCTTCTAACAATTTCATTTTTGACACAAACAAAAGAATTACATTGTTGTTGTCTCCATGAAACCGTAGCAGTTTGCTTAAGTAAAAGTCTAAAAGGTTCTGCATCAACTAAACAAGGCATACATTAACACTCTTTGAGACCTTCGGCTCCTAGATGTAACTTCAAGAGAATTTCCTCTGTGAATCTCAGTTGAGCCATCTAGTACTACAACGTAATCCTCAAACAAGTACAGCCATATAGTCCTCTCAATGATTGGTTCACCCGGGCGTTCCGGAAATGGTGCTGGAGGATGAACACTCGACACTCCTTAAATATAACTTTAGGTATCATGCCTCTTCTTATTTTTTCATGATATTGAATTTGGAGTACCTTTTGTATTTTTTTCTGTGTACAATTAGCCATAGTGCACCCGCAAGTGAATGAATAATGGAGATGGCAGGAAGAAAATAAACAAAATTAAGTCACACTTGAAATATGGATAGAGCACCAATAATGTTTTTCCTGATGTATATCCATGACAGCCACAACACACATTGCACATACACTGTGCACCTGACATCTGAATCGTGAAGTCTGGTCCTTTCACACATAAGCACAATATTGAAACACAATGTGAATTACAGGGATGTCTCAATAAAATATGTCTGCTTAATTTACACATGGCTGTACCACAGGTGAGATCACACAATGGGACTTGTAGGCCAAATGTAATGGCCTTGTCAAGCAACATGCACACTGCCTAGCATGGTGGCACTCACCAGTTCCTCTTGATTGTGCCACCTATTGGAAGCAGCGGCCGGTGTTGCTCGTGGGTGAGGGGGGGTGGGGGGGGGGGGCGCCAGGAGTCGCAGGGGGGATTTGTGGGACATCGAATTAAACTTACCTTTCCGCCGGGTGCAGCGTCTACTCGAAGCCTGCTCTCCTGCCTCCGAGAGGAACAGGAAGCAGGCAGCAGGGCTTGCTCCCCTAAGCCAATCCCAACAATGCATGAAGTTTGTGATTGGTCGGGACGATGCCCAGCCAGGGGCTAGTGGGGTGGGCATGTTCTCCTTGCAGAAGGGAGGAGTGCGCATGACTGGTTTGGACGACCCGAGAGGGCAGACCAAATACTCTTTACGCACTCAGGAGTGGACAAGCCACTCCTCCCCTGCTCAGCTCAAAGAGCAGAGCAGCCTCGATCAATCGCCCGCCCACAATGGCCAAAGCAAACATAAAATGGGAATAACTAAAAGTTATTCCCATTGTATGTTTTGGCTTTCTCGCACTGCAAGAAAGCAGTGGGGCGATGCTCCTCCACTCTTGTGCAGGAGCCGCCCCTGCCTATTGGGTGAAACTGCCACAAATTTACTGCACTTCACAGTCTCATTGAGGTTTAGTAGAAGTGATCTTTGCTATCACTAAAGGACTTCCTAGATGCTCCACCTGGTGCCCACTCTTCACCAGTCTTGTAAGAAAGGATGTACACGACATGGAGTTTTTCAGTCATTATTCAAGTTAAGAAAAAGGTATATAGGATTTCCTGAGCAACCAGGCAGCTCCCTTTACTCCAACCACTCCAGCCAACAGTATTCTTCAAGGTGCCATTGTACTCTCCAAGCATTGCACACTCCATCAGATATTACCTAATCATCCTCCTCTCCCTCATCACACCTAACATTCCAAATAACTGAGACCCAATCTGTGATTTTACACACACTTCTTAATACCACAAATGATTCTACCACTTCCAAGCAGTTCAGGTTTGGACTACTACATAATAAGAAGTTAACACTGAAGCAGCACCAACACAAGCCCCTCCCACCCCAGCCTTCCCTCTACTCTGCAAGCACCCAGACAGATAGCAATTATCAGAGAACAGACTTCGGCAGTATGGAGGCTTATTGTTCATGAATTTCCCAACAGGGAAAGGCCAACTAAGGCCAAGCGGTGTTTGCTCCACTACCTAATGGTCTGCTAGTCACAATGTCTTGAAGCTAAAATAATTGTAGACTTCCTGAAAGCTGTGGATCACTAGGCCACAATGGAGTACGTGTTATCCCAGAATGACCCTCATTGACCTTCCTCACACTCATGACCAACTATGGACGAGTCTTTAAGTTAAACAGCTGAGTGATTAATGTGGGGTACAGGTTACATTGAGCATTACTGTGCGATTCTTGCCCCAGAATTTCGATCACTGGCCTATCAGGGATTTCTCCCACACAAATATCTAGAGGCAGGGTTTTGAAACTAAAGGCTTGGTGCATGGGGGAGCTAGAAACACGATCATACTCATACACACAACAGGTGTCCAGATGTGGTCTATTGCTGTTTCATCTCCGACATAACACTGCAGCAGCTACGGTGCATAATTCCTTTTTAAAAGAAAATACTTCATTTTTTTTTCTCTGTGTGCAAACTAACAGGGTGAGCATAGCGTTTCTGTACAGTTTTAATATTATATAAATGTAAGATATATAATTTTTCCATGCATACGTTTTTAAAAGTAAAGTAGGAACTACAGCACCAACCTTCTAGCGAGACATGTATAAAAATGCTGTATAAGGGTTGGGCAATTTGCCAGCTTTAAAAAAAGTAGTTAATGGGAATTACCAGAAAGTGACAGCAAAGAGAGCTTGAAAACAGTATGTTTAAAAATATTTGGGCTTTCTAAATTGTGCCCTTTTTTCCTATTGCTTGGCTTACAATGTAATGTATTAGAGCGATTACTTTTACAATGAGATCTGGTTTCCCGTTGATTAGGTAATCATGTAAATCTGGAGACAATATAAGCTGAAGAAATATTTATTTATTTTATGAAGGTACTTATACAACTGCTGTCTTTCCCGGGTGCATCAACAAAACTAGAAAGGAAGGGTCGAGCATTCACAGACAGGAGAAAGGAAGTAAATTAGATTAGGTTTGTTGTTTTGGGGCAAGAGGGTGGCAAAGGTAGTCATTACCAGGTGGATTGTCAGTCCTTTGTCGAATTAAAGGATATAGGTATTACCATGATATCCCAGAAACAAGACCTACAGGAGGCTAAGAAATGGAAAATTAGTCTATGAAATTATGGCATCTTTATACCACAAACTGGCCCACAACATATGTTATTTCTAGGCCCCTTCAGCTCAAAGATTTATAATATGTTTGCTGGGGATCAATAAGCCACAGAATTCTTCTGAGATGGCTGAAGACTAAAACTCAAAGCCTCCATTCCTTGACTCAACCCCAATTTATCAATATTGATACTTTGTGTGCATTTTAGTCAAAATGTACTCTCATGGTCTGTGATGTTGCTGCTTACCCCATAGGGATAAAATGCCCCTGTTTTTGATGGAAATATGTCTGAATTATATTTCTTTAAAGACAATAGGTTTTACTTGTTGTGAATACTTTCTGATTTGGAATCAATCGGTTAACTTGTGTCTAATTTTCCGGGTGCAATAGGTCATGATTAAGGACATGTTTCTCACTAAAATTTAGAAACATTAAAGGATACTGAATCAACAGAAATGTTAACAAAATCTTGTTAACTAACGGAAACATGTATTCACAGCAAACACTAATTTACAAAATAGCATTTTATATATGTGTACTCTGACACACAAGTTTGCTAACACGAACAATTGAATATATATATGTTAAATACCTACAATATGTTTCTGACTATTTGTTCACTTTTGTAATTTTTGAAAGCAGGATATTTGGGCCCCAATTGTAATCTAATTAAGGCTTCAAGGTATCGGATAATGAGGAGGTCGGGAGTAAACAAAAAAAAGAGCTCTCAAGATGCATATACAACTTTAAATTACAATGTTTTGTTCTGTGTTAGGGTGCAAATGTTACAATGCAACAATTTATGGTGCTATCCTATCAAGAGAACATATATTTTAACACTTATCTTCGCATTAGAGCATCGGCATTTGGTTTAGTACAGGCAGCCAAAGAATATGCCTGTGAAAATACTACAGAGGAGGGACAAAACAATGTTTCAAGAACTTCTTGTAATCTCTGGGAACTCTTAAATAAAGAATAATACAAATGGAGCAACCCACTATCCTCAAAAGCCTGGATAAGTTGGATGGAGATGCAAAGACACTGGTTTATTAAAGCCAAATATTGATGGAAATGTTTAAGAAATTATTAATATGATTGCCATGCCATAAAGGGACCTGTCAAATGACATAATTCCAAAATGAGTACATCAAAAGAAAATGTTCTATTAAAAAAGGGAGCCAAAAAATTGGTATGCATTACATATATTATGATGACTCATATACTACAGTCACACAGGGTTCTAGGAAAACCAAACATAGGTGAATCGGCGCAGTACTCAAGAGTGCAAACATGCGGTTTGTGTGACAGAAAATTGGAAGACCAGATACAAACAGTTAAGGAAATGGATGCAAAATCTCATATGTTCAAGGGGGCATGGAGCTCTGGAATGAATGAGCTCTAGTAATTAAATGCAGTCCAAAGTGGACATATTTGTCAACATTTTGACATATGTCCTCAACTACGCAAGTGCATGGTTGTTTCTGACTACTGGACTCTGATCACAGGATTACATTTGACCCCAAGGTGCGACACATAATGTATACGTTTATGAAGAAATATGAAATTAGGAAAATAAGTCCACTCCTGCCACGACATACCTCCAGTTCTATTGACTCTTCAAGTACATGCTAATTTTTTAATATTGAACTGTGACTCTGAACTATGCTTGCCCACAATTGCAGGACAATAAGAACACACATTTGGGAAGAGGGGCACAATTAGGAAATAGTTTTTTAGAAGACATACAGGTTCTAATTAATGACTCTATATAGCAAAACATTGTTCAGGTACTTACAGACTAAATATTTGATTTTTGTAACCACTTTAAAGTATATAAAAAAAGACACTGATTTAATTGGCTACTAGTATACATTACTCTCAACAGTTTCTTTGTTAAATACATTTACAGTTGAAAAGCAGAAATGGAATAAAATGTGAATTATGCAAATGAGACTTCTTTACTATGAATAACGGGGGTAGATCACTTTTTTTCATTGGAATATGCGCTCCCCCAATGATGGGTTGCTCCAAAATGCACTAGGAATCACATTTTTAAGCTTGTTTTTCTAAAACTGTATTTTACAAAGAATCAATGTAGATAAATGCTTTGCAACAAATAAGATGGGACAAAAGTGTGTATTGTTCATAAGATTATTGAGAATTGTTTAAGAAACTTTTGCTCAAACATAGCATGTAAATTGTGTGGGGGACATGCAGACTTGGATTGAATTAGTGATACAGGAATCATATAACCTCGGTCTGAAGAGAGTTTATTTCACCAGCATGCTAATAATAGTGTAACTGAAGTGAGACATTTAAGGGTGGGTATCAAGGAAGTCAAACAATTTGTAATAGTCCTTAAAAGTATCCATCAGTGTTTGATGTAAGTAAACCCGAAGGAACCAGTCTTTGTATTTCCATCTTGAATTATAGGGCAGAGAGCAATGAATGAAAACCTGTAACTCCCACTCAAAATACAAAAAACAATGTATTTGGGTGTGACCACCTTAGAGGTTGTAACTGACTATGGATTTCTTTTTGACAAACAGGGGATATTTTTTGCAGAATATATCTTGTCACTATAGCCAAGGTGAAATTATATACCACACAAACGTTCCTAAACATAACATACAGCGTCAATTGCAGGCAATGAAAAGCTGTCAGTGTTGAAGTTAGAACACATTTTCTTGCTTACAGATGGTGACTGCATTGTGCACACTCTAAAGTATAGGTAACAATTTACAGAGAAGACCCTGGTGTAAAAAACGAAAGTATTTCGGTCTCAAATAGTTGAATGCTGAAATAACAAAAATGGTTCTCTTGTTTAAGAATAAAAGCAGAAATCTCCAAAATCCACAAACTTGAAAGCTACAAGATTGTCATGAATTGATTTTTTAATATTTAGTTTTTTTTAAAAAAAGATGACTTCCAAAATGGGTATAACACTGCCTTCATAATAAACCTTTTACAATACTGGAAAGTAGACTAACCATCAGACTATTTATTTGGTGCAAAAATAAGCGATCTGTTATAAATGCATTTAGACTGAGAAAAGCTACCGAACTATCAATTTTAAGTAGACATCAGGCTTAAAAGATGGGAGAGTCAGAATCTTAAATAATGGAGGAGTCATCTTTACAAAGTTAAGACGTAAGCCCTTGTTCACGTCAGGATTTATTGAAATGTGAATAAATAGTAAAAATAAGACAACGCAATCACCTAGCGGCATGTAAATTTCTCCTACATGAACTCACAATTTGACAAGATGAGGCCAGTTTTTCTAGAAGGAACAATAACCCTTTTTGGAAGGAATCAAACAAGCCGGGCCCATTCTGCAGAATTTTGTAGTGCATTCTATAATTCACTAATGAGAGATCCAGATGAATAAGAAGAGCAGAAAAAACATTGTTCTGGAATATCTAAATGTCATACTAGAAATTAAGCCGACATTCACTTATGTGTAGGACAGAAGGCAACCTTTCTGCTAGACTCCTAGTGACTCTGCAATTGCTCTACCTCTATCTTTGCAATTTAGAAATGCGATCAGATTCCTCATCACAGTCATTTTTTACACAGTTTCTAATGACGAGTGAAATAATTACACTGTTTGGAGCAACAAAAGCTACTGCAAGTCTTTATGAATGGAAAGGTTAATCAATTTAGCGAAGTGCAATCTTTAAAAAACCAACTAATCATACTTCAATAGGAAAAATACTAGAATTTATATTTAGAACTTCTTTCCCAATATCATCTGAAACAGTGGCAGTCTACAAAAATACTTATGTAAGTTCTGGAAAATTAGTTCTGGTAGAGAAATATCCTATTGTAAACTTAAGGAACTGTTTTATAAGTAGCCAGGATCAAAATCAGCAAGACGCAAAGTCCAAGAGAAGGTTAAATAAGAGACATGGTCAATAACAGGAGTAGAAAGAGCAAGTATAAATGCATCACTTGAAAAATATGTCTTGGCTCAGTATTTAATCAGAAACAAGAAGGTCCACCTAATTTTACTTTGCCAGAAAATGTGTTTTATTCCCCTCTCCTTAGGATGATTTCTTTGCAGTGCTAGATTTTCTACAGGATAGCTACCACCCACGAGGTTTTTAAGCATCCAAAAAGGAAAATACCAGTGGAAAAAAGGAGAAATTCAACAATATCTTGGGCTTAAGTAGCAGTGCAGTATATTAATGTTTACTCACTTCAACAATTTACAAAATTACTTTTTCATATTTGGTGTCAGTGCAGTTAAGCGTTAGCTGTACTTATGGCTTTAAATGAGCATCCAGCCTACAATCTACTCCAATTTTGTGTCTGCGGTTTGGAACTGAAAGTTGCCAATATGGGTTATAAAGGATGATGCTTAAGACATGTTTCCCTTTCCGTAATAATAACAGAAAATATATAATGCTCTAGCCTGCAACTGTTGATATGCTTAGAAATCTAATAAGGGGGCGAGAGAATTATCAACTGGTAAAAAGCCTTGTCATTTTCATTCCAGTTTGATAACTTTGTTGTGCTGTTCTGAAAGAGCTATGTATGCATAAACATTTGGGGAAAAACTGAGGTTCTGTGAAACATGGACAAATTATTGTCGTACTTCCTATTATATAACACGTGTTTTGTGCCTGCAATCAGAGAACAGTAACTCCAAGCCCCTTGAAAAATATGAAAAGCATTTGAAAATTTGAAATACTTGAAAAATTATGGCATAAATGCTTGTTGCTTTTGGCAAACTTAATTTTGTGATGTGGTTTTCCAGAGATGGGACAGTGCTTAGCTGTAAATATCCAATTTATGCAGAGCTGTGGAAAACTTGTAGAAAAAGTATTTTTCAAATCGAAAACAATCGAAAAAAGATATGAAACTGCATGTACAAATATTCCACACTGAGATGTTCAACAGAAATCCATCCGAGTTGTGGATACATTTCCAGCATAACAACGTTAAAGGAGAATATACTAATACATATGCAGTGTATAAATAGTTTACACCATGACAAAACAGATGAAGCGAGAACAATGAAAAAACTATTTCCTTACAATTTTCCACAATAAAATAACAGGAATTGTACAACAAAACTGGAATACTCCAGTCTTCAGTAAGGAAGCAGCATATAATATCCGAAATCTTTACTCCACTTTTACCTGGGGCAACATTTGACAGAATGAAAATACAAAATTATACAAGTAAAGCAAACACTGTATCAAAGCCCTCCAAAAATGCTACATCTGCAGAAAGCCATTTGATTGTTCTTAGCATGATACAATCCAAGCTTTCTAACACTTGAGAAATGTTGCAGTGGGGCATGGCTTCTCTTTGCACCAATCAAGTTGTGGAAAAAAACGCATTGATGAAATTTGAATAACGCGCCCAACTAAAATGTTAAAAACAAGAGTTCTGTCAAAAGACATTCCATGCTTCTTGAAGTTGCATGATTTTAGCAGAGAAATTGTACCTTGCCCATCTATCCCAAACTCAACATACAATCTAATCTGTCTTTCCAAGCCAGACCACCTACAAAAAGCATACGATCAAAACAGAAACTTGAAAGTGTTTTTCCAGTCAAGTTACTAATAAATAAATAAATGTACGCAATAAACAATAACGTTATTTTGCTCCTTAATGCACACCTGTTACAGACACAGGTATATGTTTAATCTGCCAGAATCTTGATTGAATAAAATTACATACAAAGTAAAACTGAAAACTGCTTAATATCATACTATTCAATGTGCGAAAATATTGAACTTCAGCTGTGTAGTTCCTACATTTTCTCTTTGATTTAGCAGGAAATTTAAAATACTTTATTCCACTCGGCAAATGTGAAAATGTATTAATTTATACGCAAATCTTTCTTCACCCATACAAAAGTGCCTAAAAAAGGCACTGAGTGTCTTTTCACAGTGTTATTTTTTTATGTCAGTGATTGGCTTTTCATTTACTTTTGGCAATTTAGTTTTAATATATATTTTTTTGCATCTTAATACCGCTGTCACTTTTAGAAGATAATGGCACGGTACAAGTCTTCAAGTCTAATACCCAGTGTTAAACTCCAATCTCAGTTCTTCCTACTAGATGACCTTCATTTGCTGCTTACAGTCAACTATCATTACTTGTTGGTGTTACTAGCATTCTTGATACCCTGTTAAAACGGCTGAGGGGCAACCAAGAGCGCTTTTGATCTGAACTCAAGTAAATTTAATTTGTCTTCTAGGTACCGGCTGCAAGTGGTTCTTATCAAAGGCTGGTATCTACAGTTTCAGATTTTGGCACTGTTGGTTCGGTGACAGTATCTGGATAACCCTCTCGGCAGAAGAGCACGGCTGGGTTCTTGCATGCCCACATTGCAATATCCCCTCCATTGGCAGGACTGGAAGAAGACATTCTGCTGTCATCTCCATGACGGTTAACATAGCGATCTCGGAGCCTGTCAGCTCTCCCCCTGGCCTCTCGGCTTTGGCTCTGTGTGGATAGGTAAGCAGCAATATTCCTAGTCCTATAGCCTTCCTCTCTGTTGCGCCCCAACAACACAGATATATTGGGATTCCTGATGGCGTAGATAAGTGGGTTGATGGCACCATTGGCCCATGCCATCCAGATGGCCACAGTGTCCATAAGCGGAGTGAAGGGGTGACCACCTGCTGCAGCCACGATACCCATAATACAGTAGGGGCCCCAGCAGCAGATGATGAAGACTATCATGACTAGCACGGTGGTGGCCGTACGCATCTCGCTGTAGAAGCGTAGAAGGTGTGCATATGTTGTGACAGGCCGCACCCGGATCTCGGACAGCCGCACGGTTTTACAAATGTTGTAGTGGCAGAAACACATGAGGGCAAAGGGCAACAGGTAGCAGAGGCCAATGAGTGCTAGGCTGTAGGATGCGCCCATGCGGGAAGAAGTCGAATGGAACACGTACATGCAATGGTAGAAGCCCTTCTTGTGAACCACAATGGGCCTCCGCCGTCCTGGCAGGGCAACTAGGTACCAGGGAAAGGAGAAGCCCAGGGCAATCAACCAGACAGCGGCTAGAAGCTGAGCTGCACGCCTGCGCCCCATCTTTTCCTGTGGCTGGCGTACGATGGCATAGTAGCGGTCAAAGGAGATGAGGGTCATTGTGAGCGTGGACACTATGCCAAAGCAGGAGTTGAAAAAGCCATTGGCGAAGCAAAAGCGGTCCCCAAAAGGCCACGTGCCATCGCGGCTAAAGAGCATGACGAAGGCAACAGGCAGGCAGAGCAGGGCGGTGAGGCAGTCGGACAGGGACAGGGAGAGGATGAAGGCGTTGGTGACGGTGCGCAGTTGCCGGTGCTTGGCAATCACCAGGATCACGGCGCAGTTCCCCAGGCTGGAGAGCAGGAAGATGAGAAGCAGCACCAGCGCCTGAGCAGCCACGGCCAGCCCGTGCAGCAGCGCGCCCGCCCCCGCCAGCCTGCCGGGTACGGTCGCGCTCCGGTTCCCTGCCCCTGCGGCCCCGGTTGGGGGACCCGCCGTCAGCGCCGCCGTCAGGTTGGTGAGCAGAGACAGGGGCGGGGCCGGCTCCATGGGCGGGCGCGGGCATCCCTCAGAGTTGTGCGGGCGACCCCGGGGGTGGACGGAGGCAGCGTCGTCGGTGAGGAGAGTGCGGCCGCCCGCCGACACCCTTCGGACCCTTCGCAGCTGTTCCGTTTCTGGCGTTCCGGGGGACTGACGGAGCCGCTTGGTGACGTGAACATCTGTCTCCAAGGCAACCGATTCGGGGCCACGTTGTTACGCACTCTGTGCGGACAGCGACGGTGCACGCGCAGCCCATCAGCCGTGACAACACATTGAGACGGGGGGAGGAGGGACCGTATTCTGCAGAGTAAGGGTGTCTGTCACGCTATCAGGTATATGTTGTGTTAATAGTCTTTTCACCTATCTCATTTACAGGTCTTGTGTAATAAAGTTAGGTGAAAAGACCGTTCTGGTGGAATGTAAAAAAAATGGTTTCTCGAAACTCAAAGTGGGGAGTTGGGAGAGTCGGCGAAAGTTTGCAGCTGAGAAAAAATGTTCTAGCTTTCCCAACAAGAATGATCAATTCTAGTACGGACACAGCTGCGAGGATTAGTCTTATCTTTCTATATTGCCAAAACAAGAACAGCCAATCAAAAAACTACAAATCCCTCGTGTATCAAAACACACCCCTTTTAACTCTTCCTCCCCAGCCCACCTATCATAACTCCTCTATGTCTCCAAAATAGAGAACCACCATCATACTGCCACTATCTTTGCAAGTCCAGCAGGGGCAGCTCCTCCATGTGGGTGGAGGAGCATCGCCCCACTTGCTTTCTCGCACTGCAAGAAGCAGTAACATAAAATGGTGTACCATTTTATGTTACTGCTTCTTGCACTGCGAGAAAGCATAAGGATTTTGGTTGGGGGCGGGTGGGTGGTCCTGCAACAGGACAGGGGAGGAGTGGCTAGTCCAGTGTTGCGGGCCCAGACTTTTAGTCGGCCCTTTGGGTAAGACCAAACCAGTCATGCGCACTCTGTCATTTTCTCCATGTAGGCTGCATGCAACCTGCATGGAGAACACGGCCTCCCATTGACGTCTGTGCAGTCGGCGTGCCAGCCAATCACAATGCGGCCATTGCAGCGGTGTGATTGGCTTAGAGGAGGGAGGCTGCCTGCTTCCTGTGGCCGGGCTGCGAGGAGCAGAGACGATGCGGACCCGGATCGGGCAGCTAAGGTAAGTTATTTATTTACAAAAGTATATATAATTACAATTAAACCCTTTCCCCCGCAAGACATGCCAGCCGTAACTGAAGGCCAGCCCAACCACCAGTGAAGATCAATGTAATGTCTGGCCCTGGGCCCACATGCTATGTAAATGATGGACACAGACAGATAGTCAGGGTACTGGTAACTGGCCACAAGAATGTGCGCTTGGGCTCTTTTATTGGCATGGTCACCTGGCCGGTGACATCTGTGTTGGATAGGTGTGGGGTGGGTTTAAGGGTCAGCCTTCATGGGAGTGGGGGGTTAGGAACTCTAGAATATGTCCAGGAGGACACTACAATGAAGACGAAAAGCAACTTCAATATCGCAACAGAACTGCAAACGAATCAAACTTTAAGCGGAAGGACACCAACAGGGTTCACTCTTCATACATGTCAACAGATCGATTCAAGCGGGAGACTCCTGATTTACTAAGCAAAAAATGGCTTAATTTTAGTAGTTTCACGCCTAAAATTGCCTTTATTTCAAAGCAGGCCAATGGGCAAACTAAAGTCCCCCCGATTTTTAGGTCATCACCTACCAAACAGCTGGTCTGGCTATGCGAAAGACATTTTGGATACTTTCAGAAATTTGACCTGGGAATGCATACTGCCTGTTGCTTGCTATTGGCTTTGTGGTTTGTAACTCATGTTCTCTGCCTTTCAATTTTCTGGTTTTATTTACTTTAGGCTGTGCAGCTTGAGTTCGTACCTCCCCATGCGAAAGGGGTGTTTACAGTATTCTTCCAAGAATCTGTTTGTTTGTAATAAACAGACCTTTAAATCTTGTTCTTATCTCGTCACATTTGCTGGACATTCAAAGACCGAGGTCAAGTGTCAAGCTGTGGTTTTGTGGGAGCCTCTGGTAAGAATAGCCGGAACGGTAATTGTGGAAGAAAGTATTTATTTTCATAAATTGCTGCACCCACGACCAGACGCTCACGCCACACACCAGGATCCTGAACAACTGAATAACGTTGTTGGAATACTGGCATGTCGCATCTTGCATCCGAATGTGGAATGAGATACAAATAATGCACAGTGCATGTAATCATTTCTCATGACACCTCACCCCATGTCACGAGCGCGATGGTGTCACAAACAGTAACATATTCAGAGCCTGGTGTTTATTTTTGCTTTTGGGTGACTTCAGAGTGAGAGCGTTTATTGGAAAGAGGAATGCAATATACTTTCTCCATGGAACCTGCTTATGCCCTTTTTTATTTTTTATTTTAGACATAGCCTTTTCAAAAGGTAACTTGTTCTTCAGCTGCACAAAACATTGGCACGTTTTTCACAAAATTCCTCTTCTTTAATGTATCCATTTAATTTATGAAACTGCTTTTTTAGGAACAAAGTTCAAAACCGCATTTTAGTCTCAGTTTCAGCTTAACATATGGTGATCTTGGGCAATTTACTCTGTTTATGGCCCATTCACTGTCAAGCATAGGATAAGATATGTTCACAGAAAAGAGCCAGCCACATTGTAACATAATTTAACACTTAGTTTTTACTTTGCTGTGTAAAGCATATGCTTTATTAATGACATCTGTGGCAACTCGTTTTATAGAGTTGGAAACGTTTAAAGGTACATTTCATGAAAGCTTTTGTGTTTATGTTTAGCTTCTCAATAATTATGTATTCTGTCTTCAACTGTGCCTTTTTCAGAACACATATATTATGGGATATAAACTATTTCCTCATTTGTCCTTGCAGGCACTAGGGTCATGATTTTACTCTACACTGAATATTGCAATATTTTACTACTAAAGAAGCAGCCACAAATGCAATTACCTTGCAGGCACTAAGGTCATGATTTGAATGTTTCAGCAGGTGCAGTTGCACAGGCGCCAAAAGGTCTAAGAAACCCACTAAACACCGTTTATTGCTATATTTTACTACTAAACTAAAAAAGCAGTTACAAGTACAGTTACGTTGCAGGCACTAGAGCCATGATTTGACTAGTGATGCAGGTGCAGTGGCACAGGGGCCAAAAGCTCTAGGAAACCCATTGAACACTGATTATTACTACTAAGCAAGCAGTCTTAAGTGCAGTTACCTTGCTGGCACTGAGTCATGATGTGAATGGTGCAGCAGGTGCAGTGGCACAGGGCCCAAAAAGTCTAGGAAACCTACTGAACACTGATTATTGCTATATTTTACAACTTAAGGGGAAGTCACAAGTGCAGTCACCTTGCAGGCACAAGGGTCTTGATCGAATGGTGCAGAATACAAGGACCAGTCTGCATCCTAAGAATGTCTTCCAGCCTTGAACCCAAAGAGAGAGACCTAGAGGCCATAGCCCCACGAGCAGAGGGTGCACCAAACCTGCTAACATCAATACCTGCCTCAGGCATAACACATCCGACCCACCAGTTCAGAGTCGCGGCCACCAAGGCTTAAAATGCTTTTGTACAGCAATCAAAAGTTGACAATTCAGATCAGCACGTAACAATCTAGTACAGTTCTCATAAGCTTTTATGCAATTCACCAGATATAACTTCTCATCAGGAGGCAAAGCAGCATCATAAAAATATTTTAAAAATGTTTTGTATATCTATACATAGCAAAAGAGACTCCCTCTAGAAAGAATACTCTACCTGTTAAATCCAGCACACGGATGTCTGAAACTCTCCTACAGGAGACCAGACAAAGCAACATAGCAAGCCTAGCAGAAAGGTGTTTCCTAGAGATAAGCTCATTGTCTGTCCACCTCTGAAACAATCTTAATCCAAATTGATGTCCCATATGTGCTCAAAATGAGGCTTGGGAGGATAAGAAACTATGAGCAGCTTACCTACCATTCGATGGCCCCCAATCGGTCTTCCATCAATTACATGCAGAGAAAGGTGAGCGAAAATTGTTTACTGACCTGTAACACAAGCCTTCTCCAGCCTGCTCAGCTAGAAAATTTATGACGTCCTTCAAATCTGATTCCACAAGATCCAAAGCCCATTCCACACACCAACCCAACCAGTTCCCCCAAGCAGCCTTTTTATTGCTTGTGAGTGGAGGGGGTCCATGCTCTTTGGAGATATGTAAAAGTCTGTCTCGAAATTCCTGTTCAAAGCAACTTTGCTGGAAACCTTCCACGCCACAGGAGGTGGGCGATGATGCAATATCTGTGGATGAAGGGCTCCCAAGGGATCCTGCAAGATCTGCAGGAACTTTGGAAGAATACCAGGGAGGGCAACCAACTTCTGAAGAAGAACCAGGAACCACGTCTGGGCCTTCCACATTGGGGTTACCAAGACTACCTTTGCTCCCTGTCTCCTCACCTGCACCGCAACTCTCACAATCATGACGGGGGCATAAAGTAGCCCCTTTGACCAGTCCTGCAGAGATGCATCCATGGGTCTTGCCAAGGGGATTCGGCCTCCAACTGAAGAAATCCAGAAGTTGGTGATTGAGTTGAAATGCAAACAGGTTGATTACACAAGGGCCGAGAAGAACCTGAACCAGCTGAAACCCATGAGAATACAAACTCCAGTCGCTTTCATGCATCAAGAACATGGAGTTCCAGTAGGCAATGATGTTATTCCGGCCTGGGACATACTTCGCAGTCACTGAAATCTGATGATTCGTGCAGAAGTGCCACAAGTCTTTGCCGATCTCCGCCAACAACTTGTACTTGGTGCCCCCAAGTTTGTTGATATACCTGACTGCCGAGATGTCTATCCGTAGCAGGATGCAACAAGTGTTCTTTTGAAGAGAAAGTGTTTGAATAACAATGGAACCTGCCAATAGCTCTAGACAATTTATGCAATTTATGTGAAGGTCCAATTTGTGAGGAGCCCAATGACCTCCAGGCTACATATCTCCGCATCTGGCACCCAAGCCCCATCTGCTGGCATCAAACTCAATTGCCAGATCCTGTAGAGCGCCAAAGATGCCCTGCCATTCCAAGTGTTCATGTGCAGCAACCACCAGTTCAGTTCTTCCTTGGCCTTGCCAGTAAGCTGGATCTGGGCATTTGATGAGAGGCCGTTGCTGAGATGCCTGATCTTCAGACGTTGAACAGCCCTGCAATGCAGTGGTTCAGGTAAAATGGCCTGAATGGAGGACGCCAGGAGTCCAACGATCCTTGCTATTCTCCTTAACTATATCAGTTGTTTGCTCAATGAAGATCGGAAGACTTTCTTGATGTCCCTCAATTTCTGGGAGGTGAGCTGTAGGTGCGCCTTGACCAAGTCGATCAGGAAACCCCAAAAGTCTATCTTCTGGGTTTGAATCACAACAGACTTCGCTTGATTGATGAAAAAAGTCCAAATCCTGAAGGAGCAGAATAGCTTGTGATTGAGCCATTATAATCTTGTCTTCTAGATAAATGATTAATCTCATGCCCTTCTCCTTGAGTCTCTCCACCACGGGCCACATCAGCTTGGTGAAACAACAGGGCGCTGACGAAAGACTGAAAGGGAGTGCCAGGTACTTACTTGTACCATTGGTCCTGCCATTGACATTGCAGCAACAGACTGTGAGGTAGAAAGATTGGCACTGTAAGATAAGCTCCCTTTAGGTCCAGCCGGACCATCCAACCGCCATCCATCAACCGATCTCTTTGCAAATGGATCCCCTCTGATTTGAAATGCCTGTAGACCACCCAGTGGTTGAAATCCTTGAGGTTTAAAACCAGACGGTGACCTCCCCCTTTCTTGTGGACAAGGAAAATTGTACTGCAACACAATTGGGGTGAGGAATAGAATGAGATATTGCACCTTTGCGAAGAAGCTTGTGAATCTTTAAATCTAGGAAAGTCTTTTCTTGTTAGCGAAAAAAGGAGAAGTTGAGGGAGAACCTAAAAGCTCTAAATATAACCCCATAACCATCTCTAGAACCCAAGGGTCGTGAGTGATTTGTTGAGAATTGCGAACAAACAATTGAGTTCTGCCCCCTAAGCGCACTTGAGATAAAGGAATAATGCTTTCCAGTTAAACCGGCAGATGAGGGAGTCAGGAAGGTCCCTCTTTAGGACCTCCTGCTCTTTCTGCCTCTGATGAAGCAGACTGATGAAGCGTGATCTGGAAGGAAAGAAACCTGCTCCTCTGGTGCCATCTTTGCCAGACTCTTCTTCTAAGATAACCACATCCTTGAAGGGAGCCTTGTACTCGTCCTCGGCCTGCCAAATGGCTCCTGCTTAACCTGGCCCTGTCAAAAAGGTGTGCTTGGAAGACTTTTTTTATTTAATGCTTTATTTATAGAATGCATCGTTATAAAACACATGTATACAACAGTCTCAGGGATCCGTTTGATGGTGTTCATATAAAACCAATCAGTGTCTGCATTTACCGACGATGCAGGGAGGGCACTGTTAGCCAGTTTGTTGATGTCCAATATGCAGGATGGCAGTAGAACAAAAAACATCAAGAAACAAAGAGAACAGCAGCTGCAGTAGCGAGAGAGTCCGACAAAGGCAGCATTCTGTGCTACCTGCTCCCAGCGACCTTGTAGTGTTATAGGCCCTCAGAGTGCTACAGGAGCAGAAGATCCTTCTTATCTGAATGGTTAAAAAAAAGAATCACCATTCTCCGGAAGTTCCCCCCAGCCTTTTCTTAAGCAACTGGTGGAGACACAGCTGCCAGGTCTACTCCCTTGCTTATTTATTCTCCTCCAAATTCACAATTTTGTTTGATAACATATTCCTGATACCAAATAAAACAGTTCTTCTGTCTATCAAGAACATTTATGTGGGTCCTGGAGCAGTATTCATGGTAGGTACTCCTTTTTAGGTCTCGCCTGTCAATGCGCATGCGTATTGAGATTGCGAGACTATAGGGGCTTAAACACACTTTAACCAACTTGCGATTCCGTGGCGATTCCTTGCAGTGCCCGTCAAATTCAAGCTCAATGCGCAAGCGCATTGACATTAAAAGCGCGTGCATATGAAAGCGACAAGGCTCCCTCCCACGGCTATCACCACCCCCAGACGCCAGCACCTCACCTCGCTCTCCCCGCACACAGCCAGGCTCGCATTTCTCCTCCCCCTCCCCAGCCGCCAGCACCTCCCCTCTCTCTCCCTGCACACAGCCATGCTCACATTTCTCCTCCCCCTCCCCAGCCGCCAGCACATCCCCTCTCTCTCCCTGCAGTTTCATGGCCGTGTCTCGTCTTAAACCCGCAACTCCACGACTCCAAGCGCCACCGCCTCAGCCTGCACAACTCGAGATAACAGACTATTTTTAAAAAAAAATTCGCCAGCCTTTGCCATCTGTTCCCCAGCCCCCAGCCACCATCACCTCCCCCGTACACAGCCAGGCTCACATTTCTCCCCCCCCTCCCCAGCCGCCAGCACCTCCCCTCTCTCTCCCTGCACAACCACTACCAACAGAGCAAAGCTATTAAAGTGACCAGGCAACCCACCCCCTCCCTCTCCAGCGCGCGCCGCGATCTCCCTCTGTTGCCACACGCTTTACACTTAGTAGGCAGACCACCCCCTCCTCCCTATGCTTGCTCGAGTTGCAGGCAGTCCACCTCCTCCCTCTCCATACTGAGTGGATTTCAGTTACGATTGTTTTATCACTCAGAGTTGTTTTGTTCAAATTTCCACTGAAATCTAAGCAAATCACCAGCTATGGACGCCAAAAAAAAAAAAAAAAAACACCCATGTTCCATCTCCACCAATCTTAATAGTGGCGCTTTACTAAATTACAACTTGGCTAAGTGTAGAACATACTCGTAGCAGAACAAAACAACACTATTCTGACCGATGGTGCCGCAAAATACATACAATGTTACAGACTCACAAAACAAACAGAACACTAACAGCAATCACTTATAATAACAAACAAATAATCACTGATGAAAGCAAATCCACTCATGCAATGTAAAATTGAGCACATAATGATTGCAAGAGGCAGACAGCAGCAGGCCCATCACAATACTTTTGATTGAAAAAAAATCCATCTGTTTCGAGAAAAACAAAAGGATTTGCTGTGATACGGCGAGCAGCGCTGTGTGTTGAGAACATCCACAAAACCTGAGCTCTCACTTACATCTTTGAAAGTAAACTTTGCAAAAACTGACCAAGCATTGACATCCTCTATTGACTCTGTTACAAAAGCTGGGGATTTGATATGCATACAGGAGCAGACTGGAGGAAACAAATATCACTCCGGACAGCAAGTGCAATGCTTGACATATGAGTGCAGCCTTTATATGATTGTATTCGTAGCACTGTGGGGTCATTGTGTGGAAGTATAAGCGCCCACCATACAAGTCTTAAGCTACAACAACTCAGCATTAAAACAAAAAGCGTTTGCATTATTGCACTTGCTGCTGCCGTCATCTAGAGGCTGGAATCCACGCACAAGCCCTGGAGTAAGGCCCAGAGTTAGCGTATTCTCCAGCATGTACAACCTTGAGATGTACCTCTTACAGTAGTTGAATGATACCGCAAGTCCACACACCCACGCACACGCACTCTCTCTCACCCACCCACGCACACGCACTCTCTCTCACCCGCACACGCACTCTCTCTCACACGCCCTCGCACACTCTCTCTCACGCACACTTTCTCTCACGCCCACGCACACTCTCTCTCACATGCCCACAAACCACCACCACCCACACACCACAGCCGCCCATACACCACAGTTTGGGGTCCAGCATACGACTGTCGGGCATCCGCTTCAAAATATGTATGTTTGCTATAGACATGGGCAGGAAGAAAAGCAGATGAGGCAACAAGTACTATCAAAAAGATCTATCTCCATCACTTGGTATTAATATCTATCTAGCTATCGCCCTCTATCTATCTATCTATCTATCTATCTATCTATATCACACTCACTATCTATCTATCTATTGATCGCCCTCACGCTATCTATCTACCGCCCTCTATATATCTCACTATCTCTCTAGCTCCCTCACTCTATCTATCTATCTATCTATCTATCTATCTATCTATCTATCTATCTATCTATCTATCTATTGCCCTCACTCTATCTATCTATCTATCTATCTATCTATCTATCTATCTATCGATTCATTAACAAGCAAAAAAATTCACAAGCAACACATCCAATAGCAACAAACATACACAAACATCTAACATACACAAGCATCACTAAGCATGCTCAATTATGCTACAGTGGTGCACAGTGATGCTGTTGTGCTGATAAGTGATGCTGTACTGGTGTTAAGTAATATTGTTGTGGTGCAAAAAGTTCCTGTTATACTGTTAAGTGATGCTGAGGTGATGAAGAGTGAGAATATGGTATGAATGAGTGATGCTGGTGTGTTGCTAAGTGTTGCTAGGGTGGTGGGGAGTCATCCTGCATTTGTTGCATAGTCATGCTGGTGTTGCTCTGACTGATGCTGCTGTTGCACTAAGTGTTTTGGTGGTGCTAAGTGCACCACCACAGGAACACTGTGCACCAAAACAGCATCACTCAGCATCAACATAGCACAACTCACCAACACAACAGCATCACTAACCACCACCACAACACCACTCATCAGCACAACATTATCACTCAGCAACACCACATTAACACAATGCACCAACACAACACCGCTCAGCACATTAACATCATCACTCTGCAACACTACAACATCGCTCAGCACCACCCCAACATCACTCTCCAGCACCACATCATCACTCGCAAACACTACATTAACACTATACAGCACCACACCAACACTCCAAAAAACAACAGTGCACCATCACAACACCACTCAGCATCACCACATAAACATTCAGCAACACCACAATCAATCAATCAATCAATGACATTTATAGAGCGCACTACATACCCGTAGGGTCTCAAGGCGCTGGGGGTGGGGGGGGGGGGTGCCGCTACTGCTCGAACAGCCAGGTCTTCAGCTTCTTCCTGAAGGAGAGGTGGTCTTGGGTCAGACGCAGGTCGGTCGGGAGGGAGTTCCAGGTCTTGGCGGCCAGGTAGGAGAAGGACCTTCCTCCTGTAGTCGCTCTTCGGATGCGGGGGACGGCGGCGAGGGCGTGGTTGGCTGATCGGAGGTGGCGTTTGGGAGCGTAGAAGTTGATTCGGCTGTTGAGGTAGCTCGGGCCTTGGTCGTGTAGGGCTTTGTGTGCGTGGGTGAGGAGGCGGAAGGTGATTCTTTTGTTGACGGGGAGCCAGTGAAGGTCTCTCAGATGTCCGGAGATGTGGCTAGTTCGTGGGATGTCGAGGATGAGTCTGGCTGAGGCGTTCTGGATCCGCTGGAGTCTTTTCTGGAGCTTGGCGGTGGTACCGGCGTAGAGGGCGTTGCCGTAGTCCAGTCGGCTAGTGACGAGGGCCTGGGTGACGGTCTTCCTGGTCTCGGTGGGGATCCACCAGAAGATCTTCCGTAGCATGCGTAGGATGTTGAAGCACGCCGAGGAGACGTTGTTGACTTGCCTGGTCATGGAGAGGGAGGAGTCCAGGATGAAGCCCAGGTTGCGTGCATGGTCTGTCGGTTTGGGTGCGGTGCCCAGGGCGGGAGGCCACCAGGAGTCGTCCCAGGCGGAGGGTGAAGAGCCCAGGATGAGGACCTCCGTCTTGTCCGAGTTCAGTTTCAGGCAGCTGGTCGTCATCCACTCGGCTACCTCTTTCATCCCTTCGTGCAGGTTAGCTCTGGCGGCGGCGGGGTCGTTGGTCAGGGAGAGGATCAGCTGGGTGTCGTCGGCGTAGGGGGGCTTACCTACTGCCGTGAGGTGAATGGCCAGCGTTCCTTGGTCCCTGCAAACTGCTCCAGCATTGCCGTGACGGAAACGGCCATCGCGTCAGGAACACCGAGGTCGCCGCGTGGGCTGGGACTCCATATCCCAGGTGCCCCGGCGGCTGTGGCGCGGGTGTGACGCCACAGGAGCACCCGGAGGCGCGTAAAGGCCGGAGCGCCTTGAGCTCCCTGGGGGCTTACCTACTGCCGTGAGGTGAACGGCCAGCGTTCCTTGGTCCCTGCAAACTGCTCCAGCATTGCCGTGAGGTAAACGGCCATCGCGTCAGGAACACCGAGGTCGCCGCGTGGGCTGGGACTCCATATCCCAGGTGCCCCGGCGGCTGTGGCGCGGGTGTGATGCCACAGGAGCGCCCGGAGGCGCGTTAAAGGCCGGAACACCTCTCGCAACCGCGAGTCGCGCGCAGGAGCGGCCCGGTAGAAGGCTGGGACAAGGGTGGGACAGTCTACGACAGTCCACGACTGGACAAGGCTGGGCCCAAACCCCTGTCATCTTGCCCTCATTACCCTTTGACTTTGTTGTTATTGGATTAACGGATTCTATTGTTTCCCCATGGTAACAATCACTTTCTTTTAACTTCAGGTCCCAATTACTGGGTCTGTTAAGGTACTACCCATGATTATTTAATTGTGGTTTTACGAGGTTTCATATTGAGTGCTATTCGGATTTATTTTTATCTTGTCAAGTCCGTACTTTTAATACTGTACTGGGATCTATTCTTTGTAGTGTATATCTAATATAAGGCACTATGTCTAAAACAGTCAGCGGGACTCCCCGCCCTATTGTCTCCACACTTGACAACTATTTAGTGAAAGTAGTTGACAAGATTAATAAGGAACGTAGACTGTCCCTGGGAGTAGGCAGTGCCTCAGACCCTACCCCCATACTGGTTACTACTGAGATCCCTGTTCCTTTACCAAACCCCTTACCAACGTCCATTGATAACAGTTGTGCCACTGGTTCTCTGGATTGTCAACCTAGGGAGGGCATCATTGAAATTGAGTCCTCGCAGGATGTCCTTGACGTTAATGATCCCGATAAGGCATTGGATGTCGATGAGCCTCTTAATGACTCTGACGCATCGAGCTCCGTGGCCCGTAAGACTCATAGAGTGTTGAGGTCAGGGAAACCCCTAAACAGACCTGTTTTGTCCAAAAAGGGGGGGGGTCGTAAAATTAACAAGAACAATGTCACTGTATCTAAAGGGGGCTCCAATGATCTAAATCCTCCTTACAACGACGTCATTCCCACCCATATGGAATTAGCTCCGGATCAGTTTGAGCTGCTTATCGGAATGATTGATGGCAAGTTAAATAACATTATTGTTCCACTCTTAGATAAACTTGACGCTGTCTCTAAGGAAGTGACTAGATTGGGTGAGATGGTGCAATCCTGTCTGAGTCTTAATAATAGTACACAACTAGCTGTTGTGGCCGGGGGCAGTACCAGTAAGCCTGTGCAATCTAACAAAGGCCCACCCGGAGCTGGTGGAGACCGTGCAGGTTCTAGCACTCCTGCACAGTTAAGCAGTAGTCCCTCGATAACTGTTGAACAGCAGGGTGTAACTGGAAAAACAAATATACCTTTGGTAGAGGGCCTTACTAACAACATCACTGTAACACAAGTATGTTCTACACCTGTCCCTTCAAATCCTTCCACCACTCCGGTCCTAGGGAGTCAGACTAAGAACATTGAGAGGGGAAAGTCTAATAATTGTGGCCTCTCCCGACCGAACCTTCCACCTGACTGCGCACCCTATGTGGCAGTCCTGACTAATGTTACACCTGTCAGGGAAGACGGGTCTCACCGCTCTACCGAATCGCATGATTCCCTTAAATGTAAAACCGTGGCATGGCTGAATCGGGAGTGTGGCTTTCCAGTGGATCTGGCGGACCAAATCTTGACTACTACCAGAACCAGTTGGATTGGCACGTCTCCGAAGAACATCGCCGGGGATTGTGTCATTATTAATTTTAGTAATCCTCATCTGGCTACAACCGCCTTGATCCGAGCCACATCCCGCCTCTGTAATGAGCAGGGCATCTCACTCCGTCCCTTAGGCTTTTTCTACAGACAACATACCAGCCATTATCCTAGTAGCTACGGGTGGGAGAAAATGAGGAGAGAGGCCCCGTACAGTTTCCCAAGTAGTTTCCAGGTGAACACTGTTAATCGTTTTCAATGTCTTAGTGGGTTAGATCAAAATGATTGACTGGAGTCCTGTACGGTATCCTCAGAAACCCCGGAGAGACAGGTTCTGTCTGGTATGGGACAATATGTTTGTTCATCAGGAATTTTGCCTGTAAAACAGGGGATTACTGTAGATTGTGCGCCTACGGGCAAGGAGGGTAACACAGTAGGCTGCCCAGTGGTAGCACCCGATATTACCAATATCGCGCCTTCCCAACAGGGTTGCGGCCGTTCTCTTGTGGGGTCAGGTCCCTCCGGTTTTTCCATCTGCCATATTGCTAGTTGGAATATTGCGGGCATTAGGTCTAAATCAGATTGCCTGGGATGGATAGAATTTTTAGCCCTCTTTGACATTATCTGTTTCCAGGAAACTTGGTGTAGGGACTTTAAAGGATATAATGGTTTTGTCTCCTACCAGTTACCTGCTACCGGTTCTGTATCAGGAAGAGCGAAAGGGGGCCTTTTGATTTTGATTTCTGTCCAAACCCCTCTGTTAGTTAAAAAATATGTACAAGTCGGAGAGCATTCCCAGATTCTATGGCTGCATAATACAGGAGGTAGGAATATTCTATTAATTAACTTCTATAACAATGTTTTTGATGGCACCAGGGATCATGTGGTTAGAGCACTTTCAAGTGCTTTGGAAGTTATTATAAATGATTCCAACGTAGTCTTTGATTTGTTTATGGCAGGGGACTTTAATACCACTACTTGCCCACTTTCAAATGTTAACGTATGTGGGGTGATGGATTGTTATGGGGAAGGTGTCCCCCACTTTCAACACAACAATTATGGAGAAGCCTTAAATAGTCTCATGGATTTATTTAACATGCATATCATGGGAAACGAGAAAAAAGAACAGGAGGGAATTCACCCCACTTTTACAGGGCGGGGAGCTAATTCTGTAATTGATTTTATCTGTATCTCGTCGAGCCTTGAGGCCTGGATTATGGCACCAAAAGTTATAGATATCCAACTTAGTGACCACAATTGCCTGACAGTAGAGGCACTGTTATGGGAGACCAAAGGGACTGCCATTATGGAGCGTAACATCAACAACATCGAGGCAGTACGTCCCAATGGGTTTAGACTTAGGTGGAAGGGGGATAGGGCGGAAAGCACATCCAATTCTATCATTTCTAGTTGTCTGGCTGGAATTACGCGGATTTTAGAAGATGATCAAGGCACCACTAGCTCTATTGAGCTTTTTATTGGTATTAATGCCGTCATCAACTCCAAGCTTACCATCACATCTAAGCATAAGGAAGAACGCCTGCGGGGGTGGTTTAACCCGGCTTGCACTTTGGCCCTAAAGGAATTAAAGTCAGCCTTATCAGCAAAGCCTAGGGATAAGTGTCTGGTTCTGGATCTCAGAGTTAGATATAAAGAAACCCTAAAACATAGGAAATCGGAACTCCGACAGGAAGCATGGGATAATTTGACTCTGGCTGCCAAACTGAATAATTGTACCCTTTTTTGGAAAACTGTCAACTCCCCATTCCTCAAGGATGATAAGATCCCCGAATTAACCTCGAATGTCTTGAAGGATGAGTGGACCCTTCATTTTTCCGAAATTTTTGACTCGGATAGTGCATTAGGTGACTCAGGGTATTCGTGGCCACATACGCCACTTGATATCACTGTCCAAGAAGTCTTAAATGGCATAAGGGCCAGTAAAGGAGGAAAAGCACAGGGACCAGACGGGGTACCAATTGATATATATAAACTGGTCCCCGAAGTTTGGGGGCCTCTGTTAACTAATATTTTTAACGCAGCAGTCTGTAACGAGGTGCCCCCTACCTGGGAAGAGTCAATCTTAATTCCAATCCACAAGAAAGGAAATAAAGGGGATGTCAAGAACTATCGTCCAATCTCTTTGTTGGACTCCTCCATAAAAGTAATGAGTAGAGTGCTCTTAGTTAGGTTGGAAGAATGGGTGGAGGAAAACGGCATTCTAGCAGAGAGCCAGTTTGGGTTTAGGAAGGGCCGTGGCACGATCGAGCAGTGTCTAAATTTGGACCTGCTCATCGGCAAATATACCCAGGCAAAGACCGGCACTATTTATCTCTGCTTCGCGGATCTGAGTAGTGCCTTCGATCTGGTGGACCACGGCATCCTTTGGGCAAAGCTTATTGAAATCGGGGCACCTGAGGGTATTGTCCACTTTCTAGCACGTCTTTATGCCAAACTACGTGCCTGTGTCCGTTACGGCCAAAACGGGGAATGCACCACTAGCTTTAAAATTGGGCGGGGAATTAGACAGGGATGTGTGTTGGCTCCACTGCTTTTTACTCTTTTCATCAATGAGATTGATTCCTTTCTCAAATCTTTGGCAGTGGATGCACCTAAAATTAATAAAGATAGCGTCCCAGTGTTACTTTACGCGGACGACGCGGTCCTAATTTCACGCACCCCTATTGGCCTCCAACGACTGATGGATGGCTTTTCGCAATTCATTAACAGTAGAAAATTGGTGTTAAATAAATCTAAAACTTTTGTTATGGAATGCGGGCGAAAGAATAGAAAGAAGCACTTCTCATTTTTTATAGAGGGTCAAAAGGTCCAAGCTGTTGATCAATTTTCCTATTTGGGGATCACGTTTTCTAGTAACAACAAATGGGCCAATGAGCATAGGAATGTTCGGGCTAAGATGGCGAGGAGTTCTCATGGAATATTCAATATGGCTACGAAACTGGGAGATAGGCGGGTCCATGACATGTTAAAAATTTTCCAATCTCGTTGTGTCTCCATTGCTCTGTATGGAGCAGGCATTTGGGGCCATGCCACGGCAGGGTCTCTTCAGGTAGAGGAGAACGTCTTTTTGAAGAGACTCCTGTGCCTGCCAAGCTCTGTCTCAAACATTTTAGTGCATAATGAATTGGGTATTTATCATCTTGCCGACTTGATTCTCCTCAGACCTCTGATGCTATGGCGCTCTATTTGGATAAAAGAAGAGACCTCATTATGTAGAGCTATTATTTCTGACTGCCTCTCTTTGGATCACTATCAAAAGATTCCATGGTTAAAGTATATTGTGGAAAATTTCCGTGAGATCTTTGACATTAATATCATTGTGGATCGATGCGGGGCCAATGAGTTGTCTAAAACCGAACTTAAGGGCCGTTTTTTACAACAGTTATCTATAAGGCGACATCAAAATAATGCTGAACTTTCTTCTTGTGTTCTTTATCGTAACTATAATGAATTTGTAGGTTTTCAACCTTATTTGTCACAAGTGACCTGGAAAGCACATCGGTTTGCGTTGGCTAGACTGAGAACTGGAGTAGTACATCACCTCGTGGCCTTTCCCACCCTGCATTCACATCCTGTTGGCCCTTGTTTGTGTGATAATATTACCTCACAAAGCACTGTGCACTTTCTTTTGCTTTGCCAGTTGTACAAATATCTGCGGATTGCCTATTTGAAGCCATTGTTTGTAAAGTTTGGTGTTAGGACAATACGAGACTCCATGAGCCTGCTTTTTAATTTACATCATCCGGATGTTTGTTTTTATACGGCTACTTTTATTCTCAAATCAATTAATGCTAGTAAAAGTATGCTCTTTTAACCTTTTAAACTATGGCTGCTGTTTTATATTGTAATCCTTTTTATGCTGTGCTTTTATGGACTTGCTTTTTGTTCCGAATAAAGCCTTATGAAATGAAATGAATGACTTGCCTGGTCATGGAGAGGGAGGAGTCCAGGATGAAGCCCAGGTTGCGTGCATGGTCTGTCGGTTTGGGTGCGGTGCCCAGGGCGGGAGGCCACCAGGAGTCGTCCCAGGCGGAGGGTGAAGAGCCCAGGATGAGGACCTCCGTCTTGTCCGAGTTCAGTTTCAGGCGGCTGGTCGTCATCCACTCGGCTACCTCTTTCATCCCTTTGTGCAGGTTAGCTCTGGCGGCGGCGGGGTCGTTGGTCAGGGAGAGGATCAGCTGGGTGTCGTCGGCGTAGGAGATTATGTTGAGGTTGTGTTGGCGTGCGATGGCCGCGAGGGGGCTCATGTAGACGTTGAAGAGGGTGGAGCTCAGTGAGGATCCTTGAGGGACGCCGCAGATGACTTCGGTGGCCTCTGACTTGTACGGTGGTAGGCGGACTCTCTGTGTTCTTCCGTCGAGGAAGGAGATGATCCATTCCAGCGCCTTATCCAGGATTCCGACGTTGCTGAGGCGCTGTACTAGGGTGCGGTGGCACACAGTGTCGAATGCCGCGGAGAGGTCTAGGAGGATGGGGGCCGCTGTTTCTCCGTTGTCCATCAGGGCTCGGATGTCATCGGTGGCGGCGATGAGGGCGGTCTCGGTGCTGTGATTGGCTCGGAAGCCGGACTGTGAGGGGTCGAGGGATCCATTCGTCTCGAGGAAGGCGGCCATCTGCTTGTTGACGGTCTTCTCGATGACTTTGGCTGGAAACGGGAGGAGCGAGATGGGGCGGTAATTCTTGAGATCGGTAGGGTCCGCTGTGGGTTTCTTGAGTAGAGCGCTGAGTTCGGCGTGCTTCCAGCTCTCAGGGAAGGTGGCGGTGTCGAAGGATGTGTTGATGATGTCTCGCAGGTGGGGTGCGATGACAGCGTCGGCCTTGTTGAAGACGTGGTGAGGGCAGGGGTCGGTCGGTGATCCGGAGTGGATGGAGTTCATCGTGCGGATGGTGTCTTCGGTGCTGATCGGGGTCCAGGCGTGGAGGGTGGTGGTGGGGGGTGGTTGTTCGGTGTTGGTGTGCGTTGGTTGGTTGTTGAAGCTGTTGTGAATGTCCGCAATCTTGTTGTGGAAGTATGAAGCGAGGGAGTTGCAGAGGTCTTGCAATGGGGTGTTGTCGTTGTTTCCTACGCTGGGGTTGGATAGCTCTTTCACGATGTTGAAGAGTTCCTTGCAGTTGTGTGCGTTGTTGTCCAGCCGGTCCTTGAATGCAGTTTTCTTGGCGGCGCGGATCAGCTGGTGGTGCTTCCGGGTGGCCAGCTTGAAGGTGGTCCTGTTGTCCGGTGTAGGTTCCCTTCTCCAGACTTTCTCAAGGGCTCGGCAGTTCTTCTTGGAGCTCTTGAGTTCGTCGGTGAACCACGGGGCTTTCTTGCTGCCGGGTCTGCTGGGCGGGGTCCTCAGTGGGGCGAGCTCGTCCGTGCAGATGCTGATCCACTTCGTGAGGTTGTCGGCGGCCTGGCTGGGGTTTGCTGAGCTGGCAGGAGGGTGCTGGCTCAGGGAGGTGGCGAGCTGGGCCACCATGATCCTATGGTTTAATAAGTGATGCTGGTGTGTTGGTAAGTGTTGCTAGGGTGTTGCTAAGTGATGCTGCATGTGTTGTATAGTGATGAAGGTGTTCCTATGACTGATGCTGCAATTGCACATAGTGTTTGGGGGGTGCTAAGTGCACCACCACAGTAACACCATGCACCAAAACAGCATCAATCTGCATCAACATAGCAATACTCACCACTATCACTGTTTTCTTTCTCCTTTTCAAGTTTAAACGTGAATTAGTAATGCAATAATACACTTTTCCCTTAGGGGACACACAATCATTCCTTGCACTCTGGCCCTCACACACCTAATACATGTTCGCAATAGCCTGTAAATGCATATATAAAATACACATAAGCAGCATACTTTCATATTGTAAAAAGCAGGACAGATAACACCAGCAAGCAACACATTTACATAAGTATATCACTAAATAATAAGTACATCGGCTAACCAAAAAAATAATTTATACACAAAGGTTGCAAATTATTATTAAACATTGTTACAAATTAACAACAACATCTATAAAATAGATAATTCTTTCGCATAATTAAGTATTGAGTATTAAAGTTTAAACTTATCTGTCAAACGACGCAGGAACAAGACCGGGAGAATAACACGCCTTTCCCACGCAACTGTTCACGAACATCTAGGAAAGTCCAAAAAGAAAAAAACATCCAACCACGTATCCCCTTATGCCCATAAATAGGAAGCAACACCCTTATGCCCACTGTTGCATACATCACAGATAGTTGGCATACACTTTATTATCTAACACATAGAAAGCAGACCACCAATAAACACGTTTCAATAAGAAAATAGACTGCATACACTACTACAAAGTCACACATACTCTGAAAATGGACTGCTACATATTCCGTCCATGACACCATATCACCAGATAGCTACACTTTTTACTCTGCTGTAACACCAAAAATAAAATGAAGTCCCCTATTGTCACCCCTTACAATGCCTAAAATACAAGGTTTAAGTCTCCTGTTCACAAAAATACTCCATTTCAGGCACAAGCAACATTGCTGCATAACAATAAAGCATACAGCAACCTTCTACGAACATAGAGTAATCACTTATGGGACGCAAGCACATAATCATACACACTCCTTTAAATACGTACAGGATACATAGGCAACAACCCTCGGAACACCTTTAAATACAACAGCAATAGGGAGTAGCATGCGCCTGCACAGCCATATAACTCAGGTATAAATTGCAGGCCCTGCTGTGCCAAAATAAATTAAAAAAAAAAAATTTTGACAAACATTAACAAACGACATCAGCGTAACAATAGCCTTCATACATTTCATAACTAATACATTGCAGGTCATAAAATATTAAAAACATTCCAATTCCTAATCACCAACTACATTCAATAAAACCCTAATTGTCTAAAAGTGACACTACAACAGTCACATTACATACATACATTGCTAACAATCACATACTAATAATTTCAAATATTGCAACACAACAAATCTCACATTTCCATAAATACAGAAGTAAATAATAAGTACATACGCTAAATTAAAAAAACAATCGCTATACACAAAAATGGCATATTATTTTTAAACAGTTTTATTAATAAACAAAAAATTCTAAAAAATGGCAAACACATTCGCAAAATAATCTATATTGTATTAAAATTCAGACTTAACTGTCAAACGACGCAGGAACAATACCGGAAAAACAACGCGCCTTTTCCACGCGACGATTCACAAACATCTACGAAAGTCACCGTTTACGGACGTCAAACGCAACGCTACGTCACAAAACGTAGTGCTGCGATTGGCTCAAAATTACGTCATACCTCAACTAATAACAAAATCTCAACAAAAACTAGAACGCTAAAACAACAACGTAACTAACGTAAAGGGCACACATCGCGTCCACCATTTAAAAAAAAAAAACTTTATTAAAACATTACAACACTATACATTAACACACTGTGCAAATACGTACATATAAAATATACACAAACACGTTCAAACTCAAGAAAACATGCAACACACTCACACTCACATGTATATTACTAGTCCATCTGTTCTAATTTTCAACACCCCATGTCGATTTTTTAACAAATAAATGTGCTCTTTACAAGGTATAATTGTGCCAAACACCTGCTGGATACACTTATTATCTATCCTCATCTTCCTGTATTGGGTCACCCGTGTTTCACAATCTCTGCCTTACTTTCCTATCCCTATCTCTCTTTCACTTCCCTTTTCGGATCTCATGCTACATATTCTTCCTTGTCCCTGTGCTTTTATGTTCTAATGCCTGTATTTCTCTGTGACAATATTCACAGATAAAAAATAATCACTTAAAAGCATCATCACAACAACTCACACTCACACCAACTCACACCCTCACCCACCCTCACCCTCACACACTCTCACTCATCATCACCCTACCTAACACCCACACACACTCTCACAACCTCACACACCCTCACACCCTCAATCACACTCACACCCTCACACACCATCAGTCACCAACACACCCTCAACCTCACTCACAACCTCAACTCCCTCACCCACCCTCACTCACCCTCACACCATCACTCAACATCACCCCCTCACCCTCACCCTCAGAAACACTCACCCTCACCCACAATCACACACTCAACCTTCAAACTCACACACCCTCACTCACCTTCACACCCTCACAACACTCACCCTCAAACTCTCAAGCTCACTCACCAACACCTATCATGACACACTCCCACACCCCCTTACCCTCACCCCCTCATCCTCACACATCCTCACAACACTCACACCCTCACTCATACTAAAACCGTCACCCTCAATCACCCTCACACACCATCACACACCCTCACACGCCCGGACCCTCACATCCACTAACCCTCACACTCACACCATCCAAGTCCACCCTGCAACTACACCCTATAACTACAATACCACCCTACAACTCCACCCTCCAACTCCACACATAAATAGCATTAGGCAACATTTATTTTAATAAGTAAAAATCGGATTACACACTTGTAGCTATTCAAAAATAAAAACTTAATGCATCACGAGGACAGTGCAGCAATTAATACACAAAAATGCAGAAAGGTATTGTAAAATCATTTTTTTAACAAAAAACATAAATGCACACAAAATAGGGAAATATCTGAATACACAGCAAATAATACAACAATTTAAAAGTGGACAAAGCCATCTAAAGGACACAAATTCACAACAGAAAGCACTTACTAAAGTAAGGGAAAATAAACCATTAAACAATGCCGGAAAAAACCCAAAACACAAACAAAGTGCATAATCACAAAAGCACGAGACTTCACAGCCTAATTGCAATTCTTCCAAAACTACAATAAAGTATTCCACTCAAAGTAACCAAAAAAATCTAAACAATTAATAAAGGTGGCTTCATACGTATACTTGACCATTAACACACAAGGAACAATAAAAAAAAGTACTGTCTAAATAACACATTGTCAACTAAACAAATATAGCAAATGTAGAAAGAGTACATCCTAAGACGTTTTCTTTATAACATACATTACATAAAAGTAAGCAAAAATACATTAACCAAGGGAAATTAGAAACATTCCATAAAAGTACAATAGGTACATACACAAGCCAAGTACGATCGCAAAGTAAATTCTTTAAAAAACATTACTAAACCTTACAAAACTTAATAATATATATATATATATATATATATATATAGTAAAGAAACACTAGGTAAACAACACAAAAAAATGATTAGATTGACAACTTACCTGTCAAACGACGTGGCTACAACGCGGGAAGCACGACGCACCTTACACATACGCCGGTTCCTGAAGATCTGGAAGTTTCCCAATTAACGTGACGCAATTGCAACGCTACGTAAGAAAACGTTGCAATTTGATTGAATACACGTCAATCAAAATCCAAGGTAAATCGGCAAAATAAACTAGAACGCTAACCTATATAACATAGGTAGCGTTATGGCACAGGGTAGCGTCCGCAATTTTTACGCACGAAAAAAAAGGGAAAAGGGACTAATTCTAGGACAATGCAAAATTCCATAATCAAAACGCACACACATACAAACTCACACTGCCACACACACACAAGCTCACAACAACACAACAACACACACACATACAACACACTTACAGTCACCCCCACACACTCACCCTCACACCCTCACTCACCTTCACACAATTACCCTCACACACCATCTCTCACCATCACACCATTGCCCTCACACCCCATCACACTCACACCCCATCACCCTCACACAACACTCACACTCACACACCATCAATCACTCACACAATAACCATCACACGCAACCACTTACCCTCACCCAATTACCCTCACACCCCATCACTCACTATCACCCCATCACCCTCACACCCCATCACCCTCACACACCTCACTCAATGCCACAGCGTCACTCAACACCACAGCACCACTGCAACACTCAACGCAACAGAACCACTCAATGCCACAGCATCACTCAGCACCACAAAATCACTCAGCACCACAAAATGCCACAACACACCACAACGCCACTGCACCACTCAACGCCACAGCACCACTCAATGCACAGCATCCATCAACGCCAACAAAAAAAAAAACAGCGTCACTCAACGTCACAGAAACAACAAAAAAAGCATCGATCAAAGCAACAGCATTATGCCACACCACAGCATCACTCAATGCCACTGCATCACTCAAAAGCACAGCATCACTCAATGCCACAAACAAAAACAACGCCACAGCATCACTCAGCACCAATCAACGCCACAACAGTCAACGCAACAAAACAATTAAATAGCACAGCACCACTCAATACCACATCAACACTCAGCGTCACAGCGTCACTCAGCGCCACAGCATCACGCAGCGCCACAGCATCACTCAGCGCAACAGCATCACTCAACGTCAAAGTGTCACTCAGCGCAACAGCATCACTCAGCACCACAGCGTCATATAACGCTACAGCATCACTCAACGCCACAGCAACACTCAGCGCAACAGCATCACTCAGCACCACAGCATCACTCAGCGCCAACACAGCATCAATAGTTCAAATATGTTTTGCCAATGTTACAAAAATTATCCAAAATGTCAAACTAAATCTTAAAAATGCACTTCTGTTCTTGGATTTTCGCCACAATAAAATAAACATAATCTTCACTAAATATATTTAATAAAGTTTAAGCTAATAGCAATATAAAATAAAATGCATTTTATTTACGTATTAATTATTAAAAAAAATTCAAAGCCATTAAATTTTTTTATATCAATACATTAAAGTCACGTACATACTAAACATGTTGCTTTACAAATGCTAGAGGTGTCACATTTACAAAAATTATAACTATTGCCTTTGTAAAGAAGAAAGCTATTAATTTAGCTATTTGCAAAAAAAACAAATAAAAAATAAAATAAAATAACACCTACAGCTCTAACTTTCCTACTGCGAGACCTATTGCATTTCCAATGCTTGTTACCACTGGTGTCCCATAACTTAGATATTAAACTTTAGTTGGCTAACCAATTAACTTTTAACAAAGGCATCTAAGAACGACCTCTCAAGGCTTACTCTGGGTAGTGGTACTAGGTTTATAACTCACAACCAGTATGCTACACCAGTCCTGTACAATAAACTCAAGATCTAGTCAGAAATGTATGTTGTAAAAAGAATTGGTTTATTTAAATGTAGAAATAAAATAGGTCAGTTAATGGTCACCAACAAAAAACGAACATAAGGGTGGTAAAATCTTATGGGCCTGAGCTACAACCCAAAACATTGTTATGGTGCTTAAGCAGTGAAGAGCTGCAAATGAAATCACATCTTTCCTATTGAAATGTTATCCTACTGTGACAATATTTAGAATTTCCAATCAAAAGGGCAAAGATACTAGGCAAAATGCTAAGAACCCTACTTCATCCCTTTGTACTAATTTCACAACTGCCCAGGCCAACATTTTACAGAACTTAGTGGGTTTGATTATAGACTGTTGCGAAGCTACAAGAAATACCAGAAACATAAATTTGACACCAAAAAACCCAACACTGAAAAAAGTGAACAGAGGCTCCCAAAACAGAAAATGATTGTGTTTGGCTTTCAAAGAACCGTGCCTTAAAGTCATGTTCCAATGTAGAGTTAAAGGGGAGTTACCCCAGTGTTAATTGGTGGAGCCTTAGGACACCCTAAGGGGGAGACCTGTTACATCTACAGTCTTCTCCAAAGTCAAACAAATGTTCCAAATAGGGTAGGGAGGAGGGGGAATAGGGACAACATGTATTGGACGAGTACCCCAAATAGTTACCAAACTTTAAGGGCCATATCTTGGGAATTGCAGGTCAAAGTCTTCTAGTGGTGGCACCACCAAGGGGACATGAGAGGTGCACTGCACCCACCAATTTCCACTTGCAACTGAGATTCAGGAATAGAGTCCAGTTTTACATGGAAACTGCTATAACTTAGGAAACGTACGGGCAGAAAGGTGGTTCAAACAGTCCCAGAATTATCACAGCAACCAGCCGTGTCCAGTGCCTATGACCTAGGGTAAAAGTAGTATTTCCTGTGACAGGCACAGGCTGGAAAATGGGTGTTAGGGTTTCCTATAAGTCAGGATGTTTTTGATGGATCAGGACAACGCAGTATCACCCATTGGTAGACTTGGAATGTCTCCTTCAGGTCATCTACCCTGTCACAAAGCGGATGTCTTTGGTTGGTGGTTTTCTTCTCTGCTGCAATGTCATAGTGATTCCAAGGCAGCTCACTTCTATGAGATAACTTCTTCTCAAGATTTGGCCATCTGAGTTTTGTTCTTGTCCTCCTGGTCAGGGTTCAGCTCCTCTCCACAAACAGTAACACAGTTTCCTCTTAGTCCAGGACAGGTCATATCAGCATGTCTTGTGGGGAGGCAAAGCTTTCATACCCCTGGTGGAACAGCCCTATATTGTAGACAAATAGAGCTTAGAAAGATGTTTAGGTGTGTACAACCTACTGGCCTATGGGGATTAGCATTTATGTCAGACTCAAGCCATTGTGGTAAACTATGGACAGTCATTATTATTATTATTATTATTATGTTTCTTATATAGCGTCAGAATCGACCCCCGAAGGGGTATCTCCGCGCTTGCCTTGGGAACCCGTCCTGGCTTTTCCCTGTGAGATAGCCCCTACAGGGCATCCCCAAGGTGAAAGCCAGGCATCCCGCCGCAGGGGGACCGTTGTGGAGATTAAGCAAGCTTAATGCCCAGAGTTGCAGAGTGTGAACCCATGATTAGGTCAGGCGCCGAAGCGAGAATTATCGAGTCCATGGACATTTGAGCTCAAGACCCTGCCGCGTCGGGAATTGAACCCTGGCCCCGGGTCTGACCTCTGCTTCAGGGTCTGCCTGCTCTAACCAGTGAGCCACACTTCTCAGTCATAAGTTGTGTGTCCAACTCCATTTCATTGGTGAGTGGTGGTTGTGGTGGGGGGGGGGGGGGCAACAGCCTACTGGGCCTTAGCCATTTACCTTTTGTCCAAGTATGGATGTACAACTGGTTCAAGAACAATCCTTATTGTACTTGTCGGTCAGGGTAGTGAGGGTGAACAGTCACATTGGGGGACAGCATTGGGGGACAGGAACTCAGAACTCATCAGCCAACACATATAAACAATGCTGTAATGTCTAGCACAATGTTTATCTTTTATAGAACAAGAAAGTAATTAAATCGCACAGCAAAACTAAATACAACACCACAAAGTGACATTGTAATGAAGGGTTTTAATCAGTTGCACCTAACAGTGAAACACCAAACTGGCTGTACTAGTATTTCCAGCCCATGGCAGACTGCTGTGGTGAGAAAGGAATCTTTTCTCTGATGCAATTGTGATACAGTTCACTCTAGAATTGTGAAGAGAGACTCAGGGGACCTCTTTGTAGCATGGTTCACATCTGGCTCACTCTCTTTGTTTGACAGATTCCTGTGAGATCTCCAGAGGTCAAGCATACCTCACCTCCTGGAAAGTCTCTCTTGTTGCAGGGCCAGGCTCACCCCTCCCCTCTCTCGGCAGCTAGATAGGTTTCTAGGCTCATTAGCTAGATCCTCAGCGTTTCTAGCCGAAAATTATGACTTTAGTTGATGTTCCCTCACCTCTGGGAGACTGTCAGGAACACACTAATCCTGGTTACACAGCAGGTCTTCAACTACTCCTTGGGAAAGAAGTGCACGGGACTGGAACAAAGAGGGATGGTTTTGAGCCCACTTTCATATAATTATTTTAGGCAACGGAATCTACTGTATAAGGCTTCAGTACTGGTTCTGGTTGGTCTTCGGTCTAATGCCATTTCATGCTGCTCTCGAGAAACAGTCTTTGTCCGAAGTGATAATTCTCACAGCAGGTAGCAGAGGGGCTGTCTCAAAGCATGAGTATCTGCAAGGGTGGCACAATTAAGTCTGAAATCTTTCCACATGGCTGTCATCAGCCTTCTTGAAGTAGTAATAAAAGACAGACAAAATGCAGGCTTTGTCTAGAAACTTTCTCACTGTGGACAACAGAAACTGCAGTTCTCCCCTAACCTCTGTCATCTACCAAATGGTAGTACCCCGTTTAGTAGTGCTTAACTAATAAGCAGCCTTTTGGTAACACCATTTTTATGGAATTTCGACATGTAGCTGGATTGTTGTTTGAGGAGGACAACTGCAACTTCAAGGAATAATTACAACCTTTGTGATAAACAATTAAAATCCCAAACAAAATTTGAAAATAGAGTAAAATGGAATAAACAAAATGACACAAATCCAATAAGTGGAACTGGAGATATGATTTTTCACAGTTATGAGCAGAAACAGCAGCAAGAAAATTTAAAGCACCAATAATAGTCAATGGTCATGGTAGACCGGAACCAAGGTGGCACTTGCTGCCAACCATGATGGACTCTGGGGCGGGTTCACTAAGTGGATTGGTCCTGGTAGAAGTCAGAAAGTTTGAAAAAGTTTTAAAGTTCCACTTGTCTAGAGGAAAAGTTTTCACAAGTTTCCAAACTTTATTCTGGTGCCCAAACAACAACAGGAGTACACTTCTAAAGTCCCCTGGACCTCAGGGGAGGCACTTAGACAATCACAGGGAGTCAGGCAGAGGCCATCAGCGGGGGTCCAGCCTTGGTCCCATTGCTATTGGTCAGCTTGGTAATTCAAGGAAAAGGCTGATACAACTTGATGTCTCCCTGTAGCCACACAGGTCAGCCAACTGATTCTTGAACTCCACTTCTTTGTCTTGGGTGAAATGTCTTAATAATTTTGGGGTACCATGGCAAAAATAATTGGGGCGCCTCGTTGGAACAACTTTGAATTTTGTTACCCATTTTCTACTAATTAAAGCCGATGATGGCAAAAGCGATTGTATCATATGTTGAAGGTTGAGATAGAGAAATAGAAATACATAAAATAGAGAAAAAGTTTATTTTCCCAGGCGCCCGTCAGAAGGTGAGGGCCCTGGACAATTGCCCACTTTGCCCATGCCTTAAAATGTTTCTGTTTGGGTGCAAGTGGGAACAGGTCCAGCAGTTCAGGGCTCCACTTAGGTCACAGACAGCAGGTCCAGTCCTCTTCGGATCTTCAGTATGCCAAATAAGTGGGTGCATGGGGGTGCCACTTATATGCTGGCACCAGCTAGTGGGGGTAGTGACTCCTGGACACTCCCTCACCAATGGGGTAAAAGTTCCCAGGGCCAACACTACCAATGTTGTGAGTAATTCCTGCTGTCCTTTTTTATGTATGGGAAGTGTACCATGATAATCCTAACATTCTCCCAAATCTAACTCTAAAATCCAGATTGAAGCAGGCCCTCTACCCATAACAAATGTAGACAAAATTCAGTTAGGACAAAAGCAAGGCATTTCAGCTACTAGACAGGGGATACACAAGAATTGTCTTGGTATTCTGTTCTCTCCCTTTTAAATGGACCCCAAGTGTTACATGTGGCTCAGAGACCTGTCAAGCAGGATTTGACAGTGTTGTGTCCCAAGATGCCCGCGGCCCTCACTCTGTAAATTCTCTTGAGTTCAGATGACTCATCTCTGCCCTTTCAGATCAGCCTATTGTTTGCTCCTGGGGGGCATTTCGCACCTCTTTGACACATATTCTCGGGATAAATACAGGCTGGGAGTTGCTAAAGAGTTAATGCAAATTAGCCTCCAATAAAGTCAGATAGGGAAAAGGTAACTTTCTATTAGTTACTTTTGCTTAATATTTAAAAATCGACTTCACACCATTGAATTGGATTTTTAATAACTAATAAAGACAGCAGTTTAATTATTTTTTTAGCTGGTCCATTGCCCAAATTAACAATATTAGTATTTTAAACTGCACTCTGGTTTCTGCATAGGGCAGCTAGGCCTACCACTGTGAAAATAGTGTTTTGGGATTTGTCTCTGTAGGGACATTGTAATATTAATTTTCTACTTGTCCCACTTTTAAAAACCACACACCCTACCTTGTAGGCTACAGGGCTTACATGGGGTAATACTTAAAGGGGAGGTTTTACCTGTCGAAAAAGGTTATTTTAACAGGTCGCACTGCAGGTCTTACGCTGCAGTAGTCAGGCTACAATGGTAGGCCTGAAACCATGTTTCTGTAGTAGGGGATCTCTGTGTATAGTCATAATCTAGTGAATAGTCCCGCCCATGTGCGAGGACCCCGGAGCAATCAAAAAAAATCTCTTAAGCTGTCTTCATTGCAGTCCTGCATAGACACTTAAGAGAAAATTAAAGACAATAATGCAGCCTATACCTACAAGGCTACACTGTCCAGTACTTCAACTAGAAATGCCAAGGATATAACACCAATAACACATTCAGCCCAATCTGTCAAGTTTCACCCGCAGAGAAACTTTCCTCCCCTCACCAAATCCTTGGAATGATAGAGAGGAAGGCAAGGACAGACAAGCCTCCACAGGCTGCCATTATGTATATGGAAAAGGGATACCGTGCCTTTAAGGAACTCTCTAGAGTCCCTCGGTATCCCAGCCTGCTCAGCCCCTTCCTTTTACTTTCAGTTCTTTTTTCCGGCTCCTGCTAACAGGACCCTGGAGCATTGAGCTCTCCCTTTTTGGGTAATTTGTTAACTTTTTGGCACTTTTAAAGTGTTAGAGTGTGTTCACTCGACGTGTTTTTGCCTCTTCACTTTTTTGGTGATTTGGCCACTCTTTTATCAAATATGCCTGCCTATTTGAGAAATGTCCCGAGTGTGCCAGGAAGAAGGCAAGATCTGATCCACACAGGGTCTGTATCCTGTGTCTCCCTTCTGCTCATGTTCCTGGGACTTGTGAGATCTGCCTGCAGTTTTCAAGTAGGACCCTGAAGGACAGAGAGAAGATCAGGCTCCAAGGACTGGAGCAAAGAAGGCAGCAAGGTCAAGGTGGGTCTGGGCAGGAAGGGGCTTCTTCCTCTGCCCGTGCTAAGGCCTCTGGCAGGCTCCCCAGTAAGAAGAAAGCCAGAAAGCACCACCGGACTCCGTCGACGTCGATACCCTCGACATCGCCGTCGAGAGGAATGACCACGGTCTGCTCCCCGTCCCCCCAAAGCTCTGGGTCGAAGCGATGCCGACGGTCGACGTCGAGGGGATTGACTTCGAGACCTCCGACGAGGTCGACGTCGAGATCGGATTCGTCGTCGAGTCATCATCGACGTCGAGAAGATCATTGGCGTCGAGAAGGAGATCATCGACTTCGAGAAGGAAGTGGTCGACGTTGAGGAGATCGTCGTCGACGTCAGGCGTTCGTCGACGGCGAAACGGCGTTCGTCGACGTCGAGACGACGCTCATCGCCGTCGAGAAGGCACTCAGCGACGAGGAGGAGAGCATCGCCCTCCAGGAGGCGTTCCAAGGCCAGAACTGTGTCCTCGGTCACCATAAGGACCCTCCTCCACCTAATCCGACGCCGCCTCCGCCACCTGTTCCTCCTCATCGTCCTCCACCTCCTACGCCACCACCTCCGCCGAGGTCTGCCTCGTTGCCACATCTTCCGCCACCGCCTATGGGGCCACCGCCACCTAGGCTCCCGTTTAGGCCTCCACAGCGCCCTCCGCTGCGACCCGTGGAACGTCCGAGGCCACGGAGGTCAAAATCTCGCTCCAGACGGAGGGATAGATCCAGGAGTCGTCGTCCCTCTTCTACAAGATCCAGACGGCGCCACAGGAGGGACAGGTCGGGGTCCCGCTACACAGATAGCTCTAGTGCCAGGGACTATTCTCCTACCCTGACGGATTCGCCTCGGACGAGGGTGTCTCCAGTAGACAACATAGTGTCCTTCCAGGATGTGTTGCTACGAGGGGCGGCTAAACTGGGCATTACGCTCACTGTGCCCATGCCACTGACATCCGTCATCTTCGAAACGCTGCACAAGAAGCAGTTGTCTCGTCCTTTGCTGCCCTTGGTGCCTGGGCTGGTAGAACCGGCCATGGAGCTGTTCCTCACGTCTGCGTTACGAGATCGGCACCTTCAAGGCTGCAGAAGAAATATAAGGCTCCTGACTCGGACCCAGCATTTCTTCGGGTGGATCCCATGCCTGACTCGGTGATCGTGACTGCGGCAAGAAAACAACACGCCACCACCCCATCATCAATAGTGCCTCCTGACAAGGAGAGCCGCTGGATGGATTCGGCAGGCAGGAAGGTTTGCGGGACGGCCTCCACATCGATGAAGGCCGCGAGCGCTTCAGCCCTGTTGGGACGTTACGATCGGGCTCTGTGGGAGACCCTCCAACAGTTTGCGGAACACCTTCCCCGGGACAAGAGGGAAGATTTCCAAGAGATCCTCGCTGAAGGGCTGCTGGTATCTAACCAGGTAATAAGTTCGGCTGCGGATTCTTCCCTCTTGGCAGCCCACGGGTACTGCCATGGGGTCAACCTGAGGCGCCACGCCTGGCTTCGTCTTATATCCTTGAAGCCCGAGGCACAGCAGAGGGTTGCTAACCTACCCTTTTCCGGCGAGACCCTCTTTGGGAAACATGGGGACGACGAGATGGCCCGCATGAAGGCGGAGGCGGAAACCCTGATGGCTGTCGGGTTGGAAAAGCCTAAGGAACAGAAAAAGACCTTCCGCCCGTTCTAGAGGCGGTACAGGGCGCAAGGCAGAGGGCAAGGTCGACAGGCTGGACAGCAACATCAGCAGCAACAGTTCCAGTGGAAACCGTTCCAAAAGCGCCAGAGGGGCCGAGGTGGTCAACAGTCTTCCGCCGCGACCAAAGGCCCGGCTGGGTCTAGGCCCTGAGCTGTTACTTCCCTTTCAACCGTTACCCGCTCCGGTGGGGGGAAGAATTCAACATTACCTGGCAGAGTGGGGAAACATTACTCAGGACAAGTGGGTGCTGAATATTGTTTGCAATGGATACAGTCTTCGTTTCACCAGCCCGCCTCCAGCGATTCCACCGGTCGGCTTACAGTTCAACTGCGCGAGCTCTAGGCGGAGGCCGATACCCCGTTAAGAAAAAGGGCGATAGAAGACGTCTTTCTGTCTCAAAGGGGAAAGGGTTTTTATTCACGCTTCTTCCTAGTACAGAAGAAGGACAAGAACGAGTTCAGACCCATTCTGGATTTGCGACAAGCAAACAAGTGGATTCGCAGGGAAAAGTTTTGCATGCTGTCTTTGCACCAGATTTATCCTCAGCTGCAGAGGGGAGACTGGCTGTGTGCGATAGATCTGCAAGATATGTACTTCCATGTGCGCATTGCACAGAAACATCGGACGTTCCTGCGCTTCCTTGTCGGCGCCAATCACTATCAGTACACAGTACTACAGTTTGGACTGAAGTCTGCACCCAGGACTTTTTAGAAATGCATGGCTGTGGTAGCAGCACACCTGAGAAAGAAAAAGTTGTTTGTCTACCCGTACCTGCACGATTGGTTGATCAAGGCCACCACCTTCCAGGAAGCACAATTGCACTTCAACAAGACGGCCGTCCTGTTGAACCGTCTGGGGTCGCACATAAATCTGTCCAAGTCTGTTCCGATTCCTGTACAGTGCCTGTAGTACTTGGGAGCCTCCATCAATACGCTGTCGGCAAGCGTGTCTCCTTCGGAGGAGAGACGCTTATCCATCCTTCGGAAGGCTCAGGCTCTCATAGCTGCTCCATCTACAACAGTGAGAACGGTGTCTTCTCTACTGGGATCGATTGCCTCTTGTATCTTCCTCACTCCGCACGTGCGCCTACACATGAGGCCACTACAGGAATGTTTGGAGGACCAGTGGGACCAGAGGAAAGGGTGTTGGGACGACCGGATTCAGTTGTCTCTTCACGCCGAACAGTCCCTGAGATGGTGGTGCTCTGCAGAGAATCTCCTCAGATCGGTTCCTTTCCACAAGGGCATCCCGACTCAGACTATCGTCACGGATGCGTCTCTCCTGGGATGGGGAGCGCATTCAGACCATCTACAGATCCAGGGAACGTGGTCTCCGACAGAGTCCACGTATCACATCTATTTCCTGGAACTCAGAGCTGTTCACTTGGCACTGAAGGCCTTTCATCAGTCCTTCCGACCAACTTCTTGCTTGTGCAGACGGACAATACGACCACGATGTATTACCTCAACAAGCAGGGGAGCTCGAGATCGCGCACACTGTCACAGGAAGCGCAGGCGATCTGGCACTGGCTGCTAGCCAGAGGATTGACGATAACGGCAACTCATCTGCCAGGTGTGCAGAATGTTCAGGCGGACGCCCTCAGCAGGTTGCTTCACAAAAACCACGAGTGGGTCATAAACGACGAAGTGCTCGACGACATCTTCACCATGTGGGGCACTCCAGATGTGGATCTATTCGCCACTGCAGAAAACAGCAAATGCCGCGGCTTCGCCTCGAGGTATTACCAGCCAGGGACGCTGGGGAACGTGTTATGGATCAGTTGGTCGAACAGCTTTCTGTATGCTTTTTCACCCATTCCCGATTCCAGCGGTGCTCATCAAGCTGGCCCGATCCCGTGCCCGGAAGATCCTCATTGCGCCGGAATGGACCAGACAGTGGTGGTTCACGGACCTGCTTCACCGGCCGATCCTACCTAATCGGCGGCTGCCGTGTTGGCAGGACCTTCTCACGAAGTTCGGGGGGCAGATGGTGCACGCCAACCTCTCATCGTTGAGTTTGGCGGCATGGCTCCTTAGATAGTGCAATATGTCCACTTGAATCTTCCTGAGGATTGCATGGACATATTGAAGGAGGCTAAGAGGCCGTCTACTAGGACCTCTTATGCTTACAAGTGGAAGAGATTCTGCATCTGGTGCATGTCTAAGAACTATGATCCGACGACCTGCAAGGAGGATGTTATCCTTCCATACCTTCTGCATCTAGCTCAGTCTGGCCTTAATTTTCATTCCATTAAGGTTCATCTAGCTGCATTGACTGCTTTTAGAAAAGGCCTTCACAGACATCCTTCTTCCAGATTCCTGTGATTAAGGATTTTTTGAAAGGATTGAAGAAGGTGTTCCCACCTGTTCGGCTTCCTTCGCCTTCATGGGAACTGAATGTGGTGCTGTCCAGGCTGATGAAGGAACCCTTCAAGCCTATTCATAAGGCTTCGTTGCAGCACCTGTCTTGGAAGGCGGCGTTCCTGGTGGCCATTACATCGGCCCGCAGGGTGAGTGAAATTCAGGCATTGTGTTGCCAAGAACCTTATACTGTATTTCATGCTGCTAAGGTGGTTATGCATACTCACCCAAAGTTCCTTCCCAAGGTGATTTCTGATTTTCATGTTAATCAGACTATAACTTTACCAACATTTTGCCAGAATCCTTCCACTCCAGCGGAACGGTCTCTTCATTCCTTGGATGTTAGTAGGGTATTGAAATTCTATCTGGATAAGAACAAGGATATCCGTAGATCCGACCAGCTGTTTGTCAACTATGGGTCGGTTAGGACTGGTCTGGCTACTTCGAAACAGTCCATATCTAGGTGGATTGTGTCATGTATCCAGCTCTGTTATCAGAAAGCGAATAAGACCTTAGAGGGTAAGCCTAAGGCTCATTCTACCAGGGGCAAAGCAGCTACAACAGCTTTGCTTCGAAATGTTCCCATTGCAGAGATCTGCAGGGCGGCCACTTGGAAGTCGGTCCACACCTTTGCTAAGCACTACTGTCTGGACTCGGATGCCAGAGCAGATGCTCAGGTTGGGCAGGCTTCGCTGCGGAATTTGTTCGCACAATAGTGGTGTTGTATACATTTCTCCACCGCCAGGTTGTTTTTGCATGGGCTTGCCATTCTATTCACTAGAATATGACTATACACAGAGATCCCCTACTACAGAAGGAGTAGTTTCTTACCTGTAACTCCAGTTCTGTAGTAGGGGTATCTCTGTTATAGTCATAAGCGCCCACCCTCCTCCCTGGTGGAGAAAATGGTATTGTAGTGTATGCTACAGGCCTTGCTTTATGCACCTTCAAAAAGAACTGAAAGTAAAAGGAACGAGATGAGCATGCTGGGATACCGAGGGTCTCCAGAGAGTTCCTTAAAGGCACGGTATCCCTTTTCCAGACACATAATGGCAGCCTATGGAGGCTTGCCTGTCCTTGCCTTCCTCTCTATCATTCCAAGGATTTGGTGAGAGGAGGAAAGTTTCTCTGTGGGTGAAACTTGACAGATTGTGCTGAATGTGTTATTGGTGTTATATCCTTGGCATTTCTAGTTGAAGTACTGGACAGTGTAGCCTTGTAGGTATAGGCTGCATTATTGTCTTTAATTTTCTCTTCAGTGTCTATGCAGGACTGCAATGAAGACAGTTTAAGAGATTATTTTTGATTGCTCCGGGGTTCACACACATGGGCGGGACTATTCACTAGATTATGACTATAACAGAGAAACCCCGACTACAGAACTGGAGTTACAGGTAAGAAACTACTCCTTTATTTTGTCACATTAGTGTATGGCTCAATAAGTGCTGCAGTCCAAAGGTGCAAGTTAACTTTCATGACATGAGTATATTTCCACACCAGGTACAATGGCCTTATAGAAAAGGTAAATACGCTAATCTGGGAATAGCCAATGTTTTCATGTTTTAGGGATCAGAGCACATACACTGGATAGTGGATAGCAGTGCCCCAGTGTGCAGAGTTTAAAAACCAGCATTAAAATAGGTTCAGCAAAAGGCAAAAGATCAGGATGACCACACAGAAAATGCATGTGTCCTACAGTAGTCCTATCGACATCCTCCTTACTTCAGTATCTGGGTCTTTAACCTTCCAGCCACAAGAATACAGGCAATACACTTCCACGCCCTGGGGAACCTCCATCTTGTACTATGCTAAACATGTGGCATCCAGATTTGTATAACACAAAGAGTCCTTCTACCATGTATGTGCTACACAAACATGGCTTTTATATCTGCACACTCATCAGCACAGAATTCTAGGTTTAACAGTTGAACTTTACATGAGATGGGTCAGGACACTGTGCTCTCACTGACAGAAAAAAGTTTGGTCACATTGTAATTCAAAAACATGGTACAATGTTATTGCCGCTTTACATAAGGTATCCAAGGCATGGGCAGTAGTCCACTGCCTTATTTGAGAGTACACTTGGTGCACCCCTTCAGGTCACTGACAGGTCTTCGATCAAACATTGTCAAGAACAGATCTAGCCAGGCTTATGCACACATGTTAAGGCAGTGTGACTCCGGAGCCAAAATAGTAAGATACCTGCTTTACATGACGTCATGCCCATTTATCATGCAGGGAGCATTCCCATGTTGACAGTGTGGAATGGTTAAAATAAGTAACTCTGATCAACCAGAGCAGGATACATCTTCCTAGCCTTTTACACACTTAGTGTATGTGCAAGCAGTCAGCTACAGTTGTTTAATTGTACATTCCAATTGGGGAAATTGTAGACTAACTGAGAGTTGTGTCTCTGTAATATCCAGAAGGATTCCAATGCATTACAAAAAGGAACTTTGCTGGCTGGGCAGGCCTGCAACTAGAGCTGCTAAAAGCAGAATACTATATTTTACTCAGTCCTATGTTCCCCACTGGAGTTTACATCTGGCTGGCTGTGAACATGGTTTCAACAGACCTTTTTAGGTAGGCTTCAAGGCAATGCAAGTAGAAACTATACAAGACATGTGCATACACTAAACATGGAGGGGAGCCTATATCTTGTGCTACGTTCAGTGTCTTAGAGAAGGGCATCATCCACACAGTACGCTAATACGCCAGTCATTACATTCATAACGTTCTCGCAACTCACTACCCAGTTATTGGGGACTGAGTGGATGTCACCAGTGAGGACCAATAGTTCACCTCTCCATCATGGGAACAAGGAAATAGCTTCTACTATTATACTGTACTAATCACCCTCTAGGGTGGAAGTGTCTATTGCTGGGTAATATATACAAATGTAGTTTGTACATATTACATATTACATGGGACTCTGTAGAGTGGAAAGAATCAGTCATCAGTGGGCATGATCGTCATTGAGCAAACTGAGCGAAACACATGACAGGCCATGAAAAGTCTAACTTCTTGCTACACCTGGATGTTTGACCCTAAAACACCCCTCTCAAGACAACTTTACACTCCTCCAATTAAAACCCTAAGCTTTCTATAAGCCACCTTTTATGAGTTAACCTCTCGGACCGCAGAGATGACAGGAAGACGAGACCCCTAAATCATATGACCACAAAAGATTTCCCGCCTTGAAAAAGCCCTCTGCCTGTGAGCCATCGGGCGAAACACGTGTCAGCTTTTTTCTTCTAAAATATATTTCTGGATTAAGAATGAAACAGCGCACCATGGCCTGAAAAGAAGTTTGGATTTTGCAAATTATTTTCCGGACTATTATAATCATTAGGCACAGACTTCCTCCCAAGTTTATTACCTTTTATTCTGAGGCAGTGTTTATATGGCTTGCAAAAAAGTGACCTGGAACACTTCATCTCAGAGCACCCTTGGATATTGCTCAATAGGTTTCACAGGAATGTTCCCTTCTAGTCTAGATCTCATCAGTACAGCGTGTCATTGAAAAACGCCCTATTCATACATCTGGCCGATTAAATATGTAAACAAGTTTTGCCCTGACTATCCCAAAAATCATTGCAAGAGCTAGAGCTGTACTGCAGTGAGGAAAACAAATATATTTGATCTGGGCAGTTGAAGTGTTGCCATCAGATCATCTACATTTGTGCCCTAAATGACAGCAATAAAACGTGGTTACCAAAAATTGTACCAGTGGCCCCAGCAAAGGTGCCTTTTTCGTTTGAGACACCCATACTAGTCTTATAGAGCAGGAAGGTGCCAACGAAAATAACAATTCCTACAACTGATGAGAACAATGAGTACCTTAACTGACCATACACTTCTACCTCAGCGTTTCATGCTACTCCTTCTCCGGGTGGGTCCGAGGTAGCATAGTTGTCATTATTGCGTTTCCAAGGATGCATTGACCAGACTCTGCTGCTATTCCATACCCATTTACATTGTATGAAAGTATTTTGCTTTCAAGGTGCTGGCAGTATTTTAAGGAAGCCTATGCAGTCTCACCTGATATGCAGTCAATGCCACCAGAACAAACCCATTCATTTTAACCTCTCATACCCACCCATGCAACTCCCTTTACCTAATGTGGGATGCTTACTCCTACTTTCCGGATTGTACCACAAAAGCCACCAGAGTGACTCAAAATACAGTTAACTTAACACAAGGCCTCAGGGCATCTTTTTCTGGGTTAGGTGAAGACTTGGTCCCTGAAAGTCCAGTGTACTTTGTGACAATTTCATTCTTTATCTGGCATCAGAGGTGGGTGTGAACGTCTCTAACAAATCATCTGTGTTGCTTCACTCCAACCCTTCAGAAGGCCCAGCAAATGAACATTATTCATACATAATCAGCCTTTCAAATTGCCGATATTGATTATTTCACATTAATCTGCTTATTTCAGGAGCAACTGCTATGGCTCCAGGTTGGATGGGTCATCCCCTTGAGCTTTGATGTGTAGATTTCCCTCATATGTGTTATTCTGTGCTGTTATTACAACACTATATTCAGGATTTTGAATTAACTGCCATTTTGCCTGCACAATGTCTCTTGTTTGACAGACATACGCAGAAAGGGATATATGAATTTAAACAGCATGGAATGAGCAGACGAGCCTTGCTGAGGTGCTTCACTTCTAAACTAAGGCTTAACAGGGATTCGGAAATCAATAGGTATTTCTTCAACCTCTACTCATTTATGCAAAACAACAAGACAAAAGTTACTCATCAGTGGAGTTAATAAGGCTACATCTTCTCTGTCCCAGGTGCCTTCCAATAGACTGATCTTTCTCTTAACATCAGTGCTACAGGACAGTGGCCTTTGACATCCATGTACAGTCTTAAAAGTTCAAACAATATTCTATGGGTCACACAGCTAATTATCCAAAATCCAGTAATTTGCCCTTGGGCGCAGGCTGATCTGAGACTTTAGTGACTTAAGTCAGTTGAGGAGAAAACCGACATAAACATATAACATACATGTTGGAGAAAGCTTTGATATATAGCTGCTGATGAATAATGTCGAATGAAGCACACAGAGATTCTGAAAGGAATATGCTACTTACCAGTATGCATCTGTTCTTGGCATGTAGGGCTGCTGACATTCATATCTTGTGCATAGATCGCCACCTAGTGTTGGGTCCGGATGATTGCACCTTGTTGTCCTGGAAGAGTCTTCGAAGTATCACAAGATAGGTGACTCCTCCCCTGGATTACAGTGCGCATGGGCATCCTCTCCATCCTCAGATTGTTTTTCGCCATTGTGGCAGAGATGGAGTATAGTAAAGTAAGAGATGGCCATGCAAAAGAGAATCCTGCAGCTGAAACAGGCACCGGGGAGGAGGGTGGTCGATATGAATGTCAGCAGCCCTACATGCCAAGAACAGCGGCATACTGGTAAGTAGCATATTCCGTTCGAGGCATGTGGGCTGCTGAATTAATATCTTGTGCATAGACTGTATAGCAGTATCTCCTCTAGCGGTGGTCACCTGTACCAGCTGCAGCAGTCTGAAAAAGAGTTTTAAGGACAGCCTGGCCTACAGCAGCTTGCTGCTTTGATTGCATGTCTACACAATAGTGTTTAGTGAAAGTGTGTATGGTAGACCATGTAGCTGCCCTACATATGTCTTCAAGGGGAATATTCCCTAGGAAAACCATGGATGCCCCCATTTTATGCGTAGAGTGTGCTCTTGGGGGAACTGTTAGAGCGCATTTAGCTTTTTGATAGCATATTTGAATGCATTTAACTATCCATCTGGCTATTCCTGATTTTGAGATGGGATTACCTTTATGTTGTGGTGAAAAAGCAACAAACAGTTGCTTTGTTTTCCTAAATGATTTAGTCCTGTCAACATAATATAGCAGAGCTCTCCTTACATCTAGTGTGTGTAGGGCTCTTTCAGCTACCGACTGTGGGTTTTGGAAGAAAACTGGCAGTTCTATTGATTGATTGATATGGAAAGTGGATATGACTGTTGGCATAAACTTAGGGTTGGTCCTAAGTACTATTCTATTTGCATGTATTTGCATGGAGGGGTCTTGAATTGTTAGTGCCTGAAGCTCACTCACTCACCTGAGGGAGTTAATGGCAATCAAGAATGCCACCTTTCATGTTAGAAATTGCAATTCACATGAGTGGAGTGGTTCAAAAGGAGGTCCCATAAGTCTGGTAAGTACCACATTTAAGTTCCAGACTGGTGAAGGTGGGTGCTTTGGAGGGATTATCCTATTAAGACCCTCCATAAAAGCCTTGATTGGTGGTACCTTAAACAGGGAAAGGTGTTGCCTGTTCTGGAGATATGCTGCTATAGCAGCAAGATGTAGCCTTATAGAAGAGTATGCTAGATTGCATCTTTGAAGATGCAAGAGGTAACAGATAATGTTTTGGATCGAAGCATCTAATGGATGGATTTGGTTATTGTTGCAATAAATTACAAATCTTTTCCATTTAGCTGCATAGCATGCTCTAGTAGTTGGCCGTCTTGCCTCCTTGATAATGTTCATGCAATCAGGAGGTAAGTTAAGGTATCCGAACTCTAAGACCTCAGGAGCCAGATCGCTAGGTTCATCTAATTGGGATCTGGGGGCCTGATTTCTCCATGGTTCTGAGTTAAAAGATGGGGTGAGAGGCGCAGCCTTTGATGGGGAACTACTGAAAGTTCCAGGAACATTGTGTACCATGGCTGTCTTGCCCATGTGGGAGCAACCAGGATCATTGTGAGTGACTGCTGACGTAGTTTGCGTGCCACCAGCGGAATCAGTGGAGCTGGTGGAAAAGCGTACGCAAATCTGCCTGACCAGTTCATCCATATCAGATTGCCCTGTGACAACGGATGTGGGACCCTGGCAGCAAAGTACTGGCATTTTGAGTTTTCGTTTGTGGCAAACAGATCTATATCTGGATGCCCCCATTTTTGGAAGAATGGTTGGAGACTTGAGGGTGAATCTCCCATTCGTGTAGCTGTGTCTGCTTAGCAGATCCGCTACTTGATTGTCTTTCCCTGGCAGGTGTTCTGCTAGGAGAAAAATGTTTCTTGGAATTGGCCACCTCCATAAACTCTGTGCTAAGTGGGACAGCTGTGGAGAGTGTGTCCCTCCTTGTTTCTGGATGTAGTACATGGCTGTCATGTTGTCCGTCCGGATCAACACAGCCTTGTTGTACAAGTATTTCTGGAATGCTTTTAGTGCCAGAAATATTGCTAGCAACTCTAGTTGGTTGATATGCAGTTTCTTTTGTTTGATTGTCCAGAGCCCTTGGACTGTGTATTGAAGTAAGTGGGCTCCCCAACCTGTCAGTGATGCATCCGCTGTTAGTACTACTTGTGGAACCGGCTCTTGGAACAGTCGCCCCTTGGAAAGGTTTTGTGGGTTCCACCACTGCAGAGAGTTGTAAGCCCGACTGTCTACCAACACTAGGGCCTTTAGTTGTCCCTGAGCTTGGTTCCACTGCCGTGATAGGCATTCTTGCAGTGGACGCATTTGAAGTCGGGCATGAGGGACAATGAATATGCAGGAGGCCATCATGCCTCTGAACTGCATGAACACTCGAGCTGGCAAAGAGTGTTGTGGCTGAAATCTTTGAATGAGAGTCTGCATGTTGGCTATCCTGGCTAGATTTGGATATGCCTTTGCTACTGAGGTATCTATTGTAGCCCCCAGATATTGCCGTATGTGGGAGGGCTGTAGATGTGATTTTGGGTAGTTAATGGAAAAACCCAGGCTGTGTAGCAGCAGGAGTGTCTGAGACGTATGGCTTGCACACTGCGCGTACGAGTTTGCTTTTATGAGCCAATCGTCCAGGTATGGAAACACGTGGATGTGTTGCCTTCTGAGGTGTGCAGCTACTACAGCTAAACATTTTGTGAACACATTTGGGTCTGTGGTTACCCCGAAGGGGAGAACCTTGAACCGATAATGTTGATCTTCTATTGTGAACTTGAGGTATTTCCTGTGAGCTGGATGTATAGGTATGTGAAAATATGCGTCCTTGAGGTCTAATGTTGCTAGGAAGTCGCCTTGCTGGAATAGCAGGAGTACTTGTTGTAGCGTGATCATATGGAAGTGCTCCGAGAGTATGTATTGGTTCAGCGGTCTGAGGTCCAATATTGGTCTCAGGGATCCGTCCTTTTTGGGAATAAGAAGTATTGTGAGTATACTCCTGTCCCTTGGTGTTGAAAAGGGACTGGCTCTATGGCCCCCTTTTCTAGCATGGATTTCCCCTCTTGTTGTAACAGGGTGATGTGTTCTTTGGACATAGGACAGTGTTTGGGTGGTATGTTGGGTGGAGTAGAAGTGAGTTCCAGGCAATAACCATACTGCATAATTTGTCTCACCCACCTGTCTGTGGTAATTGCATTCCAGACTGGTAGGAATTGTTTGACTCTGCCTCTGACTGGTGTTAGATGGTCTGGAGGGAGTGTGATGAAGTCACTGTTTGGCGGCAGTGGAGGCTCTGGTGTTATTGCCGCCACGTCCTCCGCCCTTGTTATTATTGCCCCTAAAACCTCCCCTGTTGGAGCCTTTATTAAAGGAACTTTGGGTGTTGCTTTTATATGTAGAGGAAGTCTGTGAAGTGTTGCCTCGTGCGGTGCCTCTGTTGGAGGAGCGACAAAAAGGAACCTCTATGTTGTTGAAACTGCAGTGCACCCATAGATTTAGCAGTTTCGGTATCTTTTTTCATTTTGTCTAAAATGGTGTCTACTGCAGGGCCAAACAGGAAGATTGGTTGAGGATGGTGGATTGCACCTCATTCTTAAAACCAGAGATGTGTAGCCACGCGTGTCTGCGTAGTAATACGCTAGTATTAATGGACCTGGCTGCTGTGTCGGCTGCGTCAAGCGCACATTTAATTGAAGCATTAGTAATAAATTTGCCTTCCTGTATGAGGTAATTGGCCTGATCTTTGAAAGGTTCTGGCAGGTGTTGCAGTAAACCTTCAAGCTGGTCGTAGTGTGCTCTATCGTAGCGAGCTAGTAGAGCCTGTGTGTTTGCAATCCTCCATGAATTAGCAGCCTGTGAGGCCACTCTTTTGCCTGAGGCTTCCAATATTTTAGACTCCTTGTCAGGAGGTGGAGCATCTCCTGTTGTTTGCGAGTTAGCTCTTTGCGAGCGTTTGCCATTACCAGTGAGTCTAAAGGCAACTGCCATTTAATGTAAGCAGGGTCTGTAGGGGCCGCCTTATATTTCTTCTCAATCCTGGGATTAAGTACACTTGCTCTGGCTGGATCTTTGAATATATCTGGCGCGTGGTTTAGTACCCCTTTCAGCATAGGAAGTGTCCTGACATTTTTCTCAGAGGTAGGAAAAGTGTCAAATAGAACATCTTCTTCTATTTGGTCAGTGTGCATGTCGACCTTGTGGTATTTTGCTGCCCTATCTAGCAGTTGGTTAAACACAATGGTGTCGTCCGTAGGCGAAAGCTTTGTAGGGTATGGGAAGGTGTCAGGGATCGGTTGTGTGTCATATGGATCATTCTGATCCTCCCATGTGTCATCCTGTGAATGTGGATCCTCTGGTTCGTTAAAATCATCCTGAGGATCTTCCCCCATGTTATCCTCATCATTATAGTCTGAATGTGTAGGAGAGTAGGGCACAAAAGGTATATAAGTATAGAAAGGAGGAGGAGTAAAAGGCCTACAGGGAGACTTCCCGAAGTCCTTTTTCTTCAGAGGAACGGAGGAAGGAGTGTCCGTGTCCAATGGTCTCTTTTTCCGGTAATAAACTGTAACTTTGCCAGTATCAGGGTTTATATACAGTTTAGATTGTTCCTCTGATTCCGGATCGGGATGGAAGAGTTCTTCCTCCACTGTCCGTGGCTTTGGCGCCGATGTTTTTGGCTTACTGACTTATTTGTGACTTTATGGCTTGAGGGCCTTTGGTTGTGGAGTCTTTTTTGGCTCGACTGTTGCTTTGGGGTCGGTAACCTTTTTTGGTTCGACGTCCTTTGTTAGTTTAGCAGTCTTTTTCGGTTCGGCAACTTTGTTTGGGTCGACGACCTGTTTCGGATCGACCGGAGCTTTTGGTTCGATACGTTTTTTATGCTCGACAGCTTTTTTAGGCTCAATGTTTTTGGTCGAATCGATTACTTTTTTCGGTTCGACCGGCTTTGTGTTGTGATCCTGCTTTTGTTGATCCACACTCTTTTTAGGATCGACTGCCTTTTTTGGGTCTGGTATTCTTTGTGGATCTACGACCCGCTTTGGTTCGAGGCTCTTCTTCGTCTCAATAGCTTTTGACTCGATAACCTTTTTGGGTTGGGCGACCTTCTTTGGTTCGACCACCTTCTTCGGCTCGACAACCTTTGGCTCGACGACCTTCTTCGGTTTGACGACCTTTGGCTCTACGGCCTTCTTCGTTTCGACGACCTTTGGTTCGACAACCCTCTTGGGTTCGACAACCTTCTTGGGGATAATGTTACTTGGCCCTGGGCTATCGGAAGGCTTTGTTTTGGGCTTTGGAGCAGAGCCGGAAGGCGGGGCTTCTGAAGGAGCTTGTTGATCTCGGCTAAGGCCTTTAGGTGATGCTTTGACCGAAGCCTTCGGTTTCGGGATAAGCGGTGTTGGGGGCTGTGTACTCACTGTTTGCCCCGGCGGGATCTGGTCATCGGAGTCCGACTGGTCCTCAACGGTGACGCTTTCTAGATACGAATCCGCCGCTTCTGGGAGGTCGTGTTCATCATCAAAGATGTTCTCCGGTTCCGGTGCCGGCCGCTGCATCTCTTGCCTAGCGGCCCGTTGAATCCGGATGGTCTTCTTCAAACGGAATTGGTCACAGGCTGGGCAGTTTTCTTTGTTGTGCTCCGGTGATAAGCACTTGTTGCATACTGTATGTTTGTCAGTATGCGGGAATTTAGAGTGGCATTGTGGGCACCTTTTGAAAGGGCTCCTTTCCATCGACTGCAGGCCTACGTGGCGTCGAAAGGTCCATTGGCCCGCGTCGACGACCGGATCAAGATGGAAAGTTTCCCGAGTCAAGAAGTACCGAACGAGAACAATACTGTCGAAGTCGAAGGCCTTTTGGCCTTTTAAAGTAGTTTAGTTTTGGTTCCGAAGTTGGAGTAGAGGAATAACATCCGAACCCAATGGCGGAAAAAAACAATCTGAGGATGGAGATGATGCCCATGCACACTGTAGTCCAGGGGAGGAGTCACCTATCTCATGATACTTCGAAGACTCTTCCAGGACAACAAGGTGCAATCATCCGGACCCAACACTAGGCGGCGATTTATGCACAAGATATGAATTCAGCAGCCCACATGCCTCGAACAAAATTTTCTAGGCTAAAAACAAGCGATGGACCAGAGGGCAAATATTTAGGATCTTATTCTGCAATAGCCTGATGCTCTTAGTGACAATATCAAATCCATCTTTGGTAGGGCTAAAGCTTATGTGACCCAATTTCTGCATTTTTCTTTTATAAAAGAAAATTAAAAAGTTTTGTAACCAGTACATTCCCTGGATCTTATAATAATTCTAATCGTATATGCATTCTTATCTTCCAAAATTTGTTTATTTAGATCTTTAGGTGTTTTGTAAATCCGAACACCTTTCTTTCTTATTGCAAGATACAGTTCTCTTTGAAATAAGTGTGTCTGGGATTTTAATGAGGGAAATTAATAAAAAATCCCAGGATGGAACAACAGATTGAAGCTGAAGAAGGAGAACAAGGAAACGCATGAAAAGATGAAACTGAGATATAACTGAAGAACTCAAAAAATCAAAGCAAAGATGATGACCACCCCTTGTTGTTAAATATGACAGCCAGCAGGCAGCGGGTCAACCAGAATTTTACATCAGTATATTAGGCACCCTGAGATCAGCACATCCAAATGGACAGCACAAGAAAATATATTTTTAAAAGGATCAGACTGTTATTAAATGTGCTTTCGCGATTGTACACTGGGGAACCCACTATGGTCCTTCAAGCTAGCCTTCAAACAATAGCAGCAGAAGTGTTATTTCAGCAGAAATCCATTCTTCAGTGTATCTTCATGTTCGTGAACAAAAGTTGCAGTCCCAGTATAATAGGCATGTCCTGATACCTCAACTATGACAGCACTGAAATCTCCACATTTGGTTTCCTACAAAGAAAAAATGTCAGGATTAATCATCTAAGCATTGCATTTTGAAGCCTTTATTCTAAGCCAACCACATTGACAAGATGTCCCTCCTACTACAACATAGAGAAGCAACATACAGCACAGAGAAGCACTATGCTCTGCTTTGGATGCCCATGGTGTTGTACGTTTTGTAATACAATCATTTTTGAAAATCTGTGATACTGAAAACAAAATGAGTTGACCTTCCACTGGTCACTTTCTAGGCACTACTTTTTGGTTTCGGTTAAGCACTCTTTGACGATGCATGTGTTTTCCAGCTGTCTCCCTTAAGTACTTCTTTTCTCCCCTCCACCACGCTACATGTTGGTCTCTCTCACCGTGGTGCTTTCCCCCATCCACTCCATGATGCAGTCACTTTGTACGCTTCCCCCAACATTGCTCTCTCTCCCATGCTTTTCCAGGCTCCACATTGCTCACCTGTGCCTTCCATGATGATTCCCCCACACACTCTCTCCATGCTGCTTCCAATCCCATGTTGCTTCTCTATTCCTCTCCAGTGTTGCTCCCTCCCAACCACTTTTAAAAAAATGCTTTCACACACAAATTAAATTTAAAAAAAAGAGAGAAGGAACGGGTGTATTTTTCAGTTGTGGTTTATAATCCAATAAATACACTAACAAGTGTACAAACAATATTTACATAAACATGAGTGACAAAGACTAACAATCTTACAACCAAATGTCTAACTGTCACTCATATCATTCACCCATTTCTAGTACCTATTTACGCAGAAATTCTCCTATACATTAGGTAGACATCTTATATACAATGAAAATGGGTTTCTTTTGTTGAAATTTCGGTCTTATTACATTGTCCATCTACATTACCATCTTCAGGACAAAAGGATTTCTTATGTAGAAAAAGGACCCTTTGAAGAAATAGAATTTAATCAGAACTTTAAGGCAATTGGTCCACAAAGACTGTCAAGACATAAGAGATTTGTGGCACAAAGTTGCTGTGGTTATTGGCATGATTTAGAACAAAACGCGAAAAACCAGAAGTCCTTAAAATATTGCTGTCGACAATTGACGTACAAATCGTGGCGTTGGTAGTGGCAGACAGCGCCTTCTTAATTTGGCATCCACGCAGGGTGAATTACACAACCACTGTTTGGGCATTCATAAGTGATATTGTAAAAGTAAATAATTCTTGAATATTTTAAAGAAATCCCTTGTAGGCATCCTCATTATATAATATGCTTTGTGACCCAAGCCCACAAGGGTTTATTGGGTTGCCCAACCAAGATAAATAAGGAGCAAATTGTGACTTAAAATCCAACTTTACCATTAAAGAGGATTTTAAATTACAATTCTTTTGAGACCAAACATGAATTTTCTACCTAAATGTAATAAGGTAACCCAATGTTATCCTATAGGAGAGGTAGGCCTCACAGTGAAAAAAGAATTTGGGAGTTTTTCACTTAAAAGTACATCTTTTTCACATCTAGTGGTCCCCCTAGTAGTGCGCTGTCGCACATTTTCTAATTCGCTTGGAAAACATCCATGAGCTCCCCTTCATAGTGGAAGGGTTGTAGCCCTTGGCGCCACTAGAGTGACGCTAGGAGGAGACCCAGATGATGAAGCATGTCACCTTGGTGAGTGATGGGAATCCGTCCTATTAATAGGTATGCCTTTTTCACACTGTTGTGTTCTACTTAGCCAGCTGTAGTTGCAGACCCGTGGATATCCTTGGTATTTGTATCTATTTGATTTGGGGACTATATCCACGTTTAGTCTTAAAATAGTTCCCTAGGACTCCCTTCTTTTCCCTGTTTGTATTACTGAAATTTGGTATAAGACAATTTTACCATGTTTTAAGGAGCGAGAACAAGTGCTTTAGCACAAGCTAGCAGTAGTAAATTGCACGAAGTCCTAATGGTAGGGGTGGCTCCTTCATGTGGGAGGAGGAGAGTGAGAAAGCAGAAGGGTTTGGTTGGGGGCGGCGGGTGGGTGGGTGGGTGGTCCTGCTTTAGGTTGGGGGAGAGTGGCTTGCCCACTGTTGTGGGCACTGACGGTTTGGTCGTCCCCAGGGCCGACCAAACCAGTCATACACACTCACTGTTTTCTCCATGCAGGCTGCATGCAGCCTACAAGGAGAAAAAGGTCTTCCATTGCCGCCTGTGTGGTCGGCGTCACAGCCAATCACAACGCTGCCATTGTGGGATGGGGGCGGGAGGGAGACTGCCTGCTTCCTGGAACTCAGAGGTAAGGTAAATTAAAACATTTTTGGTAATTAACCCCCCCCCCCCCCCCCCGCAGCGCACCCCCATGCCCCACCCACCCGCAATTCATGCCGGTGGCGACTACCTAATGACAACAAAAAGCAAATTAAAAAAACAGGAGGGGTGAAGGCAAAACACTTAGGGGTGACCCTGAAAAGAGGCTTAAGTCCAACACTTCCACAAAATGTTTGTTCTCAGATCTATATTCCCATATGTTGAAATCACCAACTAGGATGATATGTTGCATGAAAGACTCAGTAAGAATTAATACAGAGGTGGTGTTCTCCAGGAAAGAGTTGTGCCTAGGCCTGCAGAATGTTACACACACGATGAACGCTGAGTTGAGCTTGAGAGTAGAGAGTCTAAAGGCAGGATAAGGCAGTCTCACAATGACATATTATGTCCTACGCCTGGCAGCTGGGGAGGCACAGACCAGACCTATTAGAAGTGCTGTGGAGGAATGGAGTGAACTGGCGAGTTAGCAGCAGATTGCTTTCCGCTTTAGAATGTCGAGGCTTGAATTGCACAGTCTGTTATTGGATCGCACAATGAATTGGGCTTGCACTGATTGGATTGATTTAGGGATTGGTTTCCCCACTCCTTGGGGTTTTGGAGCTGACAGCATGCAGGCACCTTTGAAAGATTAGTCCTTTTACATGGACTTGAAAGTTCCCACTGATTTGATGGATTCAGGGATTGGTTTTCCTGCATGTTGGAATTGGTAACTGACAATGCGCAGGCACCTTCAAACGATCAGTCCTTCCACAGGGACGTGAAGTACTCCGTCTTTCGGCTGCCCTGATGAGGCCAAAATTGACAGGCCGAAACAGGTCAACACCTTCTTTGGAGAAGTCTCTACAAACTAAAACCCACCTTGTTAATGACAATTGGTATACACACTCAAAAGAATAAAGAGGACAGTGTGTTTTCTCATGTGTGCATACTTCAAAGACTATCTCCAATTGGGATTGTGCATAAAATGAACAGAACAGCCATCGTCATTATATTTAAATAAAGACCGAGAGTTGGGAAGCACTTTTTAAATGGCCCGTTAGGGGTCAATTCTTTGTAGTACATGTTTTATATACGAGTTAAATATTTATGTTAATTGTTTTCTTGTTATATTGTTTGTAAGTGGAATAATGTCGATTGTTATGCCCATATTTTCTATTTTGTAATGTGTGACACCACACAGAATTTAGGCATTTGTATATGTGAGTGAGGACGAATATAACTTCAATGGTTGTATACAAATTAAATTTGCAAGAATCATGTACTAAATACGAGTGATTAATTAAGGTAATCACATTTGCACGTGATTCGCATATATTTATTCTAGCATTACAATTTTTCTTGTCTGTACTCTGGTTGTAGCCCATGTGATGCGGTGTGACTAGGGCTGACCCCTATACAATTTTGCTGTGGAGGAAGAGGGTGGACACAACTCTTCTTCAGGGGTTGATTTTAAATTCTCAGTGTTCTGACTTTGTTAAACATCGACTTCAGATGCACTTTAGCCCAAGGTGGAAAATTGAGAGATCAAGGTTAATATTTGGCCCAAACATTGAGATTCTTGATGCTTGTGAGTGGAAGATTGATATTCAGGATGCATTGATTGATCTGCTTTAGCAGGGGAATCAGCCACACACTTGTGAGTAGTGGTAGTTGCTGAATGGGTATAGATGTCATAAATTCAGATGTATGTCTATTGGTCCTTGTTAGAAGAGGTTGTTTTACATGGATGGATAAAATGTTTCCGCAATCGCACTGTGTTTCTGCCTTCTTTAGATTCTGGGGATGGGTATGTTTCTGGCAGTGTTGTAAGGATACCAAACAAGCGGCCAGGTGTACAAAGAATGGATTTGGTGAGACTGGATACAAATTGCACACCGACTTTTACCAAATTCAGTCGGATTTTATGAACTGATCTATGTATTAATAAGTCATTTCAAAAATCGCAATTCGGCCTACCTCATAAATTTTAATGAGAAGGGTCACAAATTGTGACCCACTACGAATCACAGCCATCACAAGGATGGTGGCCTGTTGAGGTCAGCAGACCAACATGTCCCTGATTGCTTTAAAAAAACAGTTTTTTAAACGCAACTGGTTTTCTTAAAGGAAAACAGGAAGCGCGTAAAAGAAAAAAAGATAAGCGTAAGTAATTTTTTTTAAATGTACGCAGTGGTCCAAGGGACCATAACCTACTCTTAAAAAATGTTTTTGTCTACATTCACAAAAGGGAGGAGCCACTTTAAGGAGGTGGTAAAATATTAATATTTTGTGACCGGATTTCGGTGGCAAAACATTAATGCATTTCATACTGAATCTGTATTTAAATGGGGTGCCCTAGAAACGCCCTTTCAAATACTAATTCGGTATTTGGTCACAAACACAAATTGTAATTCAGTAACATGTCACTGAATCGCAATTTGTATTTCATTCATACAAAAAAGGGGTTTTTGCGGTCGCAAACAGTCCGATTCGTCAAATTGGGCCGGTTGCAAAGGCAAAGATGCTTTGTACATCTAGACACAAATCCAAAATTTTTCTGAAAATAGAGAAAAGCTTGCAAGTAATTGTAGTAGCATCCATAACAATTGCTTTTCATCATCCTTTAAGTCGGATATAAAAGTCTTACTTTTGGAAAGAATAAAATGTCCTTATTACCTTTACTGCTTTCCCAGTGAAGAGTGACCCAGTGGCACCACTCTTAAAACTCCTAGTCTGGTTCAACTGAATAAGGCCTTTGTGGTACTGCAGAGCAATGCGCGCTGTCACTCCTGAACCAGTAGGACTTCGGTCAACCTAATTAAAAAAGAATACAAACAAGTTACACTTTTGAAGTAATTGTTCTATTTATCAGCAGTAGCAATTGAAGTCCTTAAGACAATATAATTAAAACCGGAAATGATAGTGTTATCACACTGGAAATGTTTCCGAATAATAAACGAAGTAACACAAGTCAAGATAAAACACAGTAAATGGATGACAGGAGAGCAAACAATAACAAGCATTTGCAATGCAATAGGTCTCGCATTAGGGAAGTTTGAGCTATTGGTATTGTAAATGACAAATATTTTATTTATGTGTTGGTTTTGAAAATAGCGAAATTAATAGCTTTGTCATTTACAATGCCAATAGTTTTAACTTTCGCAAATTTGACACCTATAGCATTTGTAATGCAATATGTGTTGTATTTACGTGACTTAGATGTATTGATATTACAAATAACAATGGATTTAAATTTTTTAAAATAATTAATACTTAAATAGAAGTTATTGTAATTTATGATGGCAATAGCTTTAACTTTTGTAAATAACGTTATGTTCAGTGTATTTTATTGTGAGGAAAATTCAAGAACAGAAGTGAAATATTAACATCTTTCTGTGACATTTGTAATAAAGCTTGAAACATTGAGAGAACATATTTGAACCAGTTGCTGTTGAATGGTTGCACAGATTGATGCTGTGGTGGAGCTGAATGATGTTGTGGTGGCGACGAGTGATGCTGTGGCATTCAGTGATGCTGTGGTAGCGCATAGTGATGTTGTGGTGCCCCTGAGTGATGATGTGGTGCCCCTGATGATTCTGTGGTGCCCCTGATGATTCTGTGGTGATGCGATAGATAGAGTGAGTGCGATAGATAGAGGGCGATAGATAGATAGAGTGAGGGCGATAGATAGAGTGAGGGCGATAGATAGATAGAGTGAGGGCGATAGATAGATATAGTGAGGGTGACAGATAGATAGAGTGAGGGCGATAGATAGAGTGAGGGCAATAGAAAGATAAAGGGAGGGCGATAGATAGATAAAGGGAGGGCGATAGAAAGAGTGAGGGCGATAGATGGATAAAGGGAGGGCGATAGATAGATAAAGGGAGGGCGATAGATAAATAGAGTGAGGGCGATACAGTGAGGGCGATAGATAAATAGAGTGAGGGAAATAGAGTGAGGGGCGATAGATAGAGTGAGGGTGATAGAGTGAGGGCGATAGATAGATAGAGTGAGGGCGATAGATAGATAGAGTGAGGGCGATAGATAGATAGAGTGAGGGCGATAGATAGAGTGAGGGGCGATAGATAGAGTGAGGGGCAATAGATAGAGTGAGGGGCGATAGATAGAGTGAGGGGCGATAGATAGAGTGAGGGGCGATAGATAGAGTGAGGGGCGATAGATAGAGTGAGGGGCGATAGATAGAGTGAGGGGCAATAGATAGAGTGAGGGGCGATAGATAGAGTGAGGGGCGATAGATAGAGTGAGGGGCGATAGATAGAGTGAGGGGCGATAGATAGAGTGAGGGGCGATAGATAGAGTGAGGGGCGATAGATAGAGTGAGGGCGATAGATAGATAGAGTGAGGGCGATAGATAGAGTGAGGGGCGATAGATAGAGTGAGGGGCGATAGATAGAGTGAGGGGCGATAGATAGAGTGAGGGGCGATAGATAGAGTGAGAGGCGATAGATAGAGTGAGGGGCGATAGATAGAGCAAGGGGCGATAGATAGAGCGAGGGGCGATAGATAGAGTGAGGGCGATAGATAGAGAGAGTGAGGGCGATAGATAGAGTGAGGGAGATAGATAGAGTGAGGGCGAGAGATAGAGTGAGGGGTGATAGAGTGGGGGCGACAGATAGAGTGAGGGCGATAGAGTGAGGGCGATAGATAAACAGTGAGGGCGATAGATAAATAGTGTGAGGGTGATAGAGTGAGGCCGATAGATAGATAGATTTAGTGAGGGCGATAGATAGGTAGTCTGAGGGTGATAGAGTGAGGGGCGATAGATAGAGTGAGGGTGATAGATAGAGTGAGGGTGATAGATAAATAGAGTGAGGGCGATAGAGTGAGGGGCGATAGATAAATAGAGTGAGGGAAATAGAGTGAGGGGCGATAGATAGAGTGAGGGTGATAGAGTGAGGGCGATAGATAGATAGAGTGAGGGCGATAGATAGATAGAGTGAGGGCGATAGATAGAGTGAGGGGCGATAGATAGAGTGAGGGGCGATAGAGTGAGGGGCGATAGATAGAGTGAGGGGCGATAGATAGAGTGAGGGCGATAGATAGATAGAGTGAGGGCGATAGATAGAGTGAGGGGCAATAGATAGAGTGAGGGGCAATAGATAGAGCGAGGGGCGATAGAGCGAGGGGCGATAGAAAGAGTGAGGGGCAATAGATAGAGTGAGGGGCAATAGATAGAGTGAGGGCGATAGATAGATAGAGTGAGGGCGATAGATAGATAGAGTGAGGGGCGATAGATAGAGTGAGGGGCGATAGATAGAGTGAGGGGCGATAGATAGAGTGAGGGGCGATAGATAGAGTGAGAGGCGATAGATAGAGTGAGGGGCGATAGATAGAGCAAGGGGCGATAGATAAAGCGAGGGGCGATAGATAGAGTGAGGGCGATAGATAGAGAGAGTGAGGGCGATAGATAGAGTGAGGGAGATAGATAGAGTGAGGGAGAGAGATAGAGTGAGGGGTGATAGAGTGAGGGCGACAGATAGAGAGAGGGCGATAGATAGAGTGAGGGCGATAGATAGAGTGAGGGGCGATAGATAGAGCAAGGGGCGATAGATAGAGCGAGGGGCGATAGATAGAGCGAGGGGCGATAGATAGAGAGAGTGAGGGCGATAGATAGAGTGAGGGAGATAGATAGAGTGAGGGAGAGAGATAGAGTGAGGGGTGATAGAGTGAGGGCGACAGATAGAGAGAGGGCGATAGATAGAGTGAGGGCGATAGATAGAGTAGGGGGCGATAGATAGAGTAGGGGGCGATAGATAGAGTAGGGGCGATAGATAGAGTGAGGGCGATAGATAGAGTGAGGACGATAGATAGAGTGAATGTGAAAGGCAGGAATTAATCTATTTTGAGGCGGCGAGTGGGGAGGGAACATCCAAACAAGTGGCAGATACGTAGGATTGGCATTTCTCTAAAGGGAAAAAATATGTTTTAGTACAGAAACATTTATAAATGCATGTTACATCAAATTTTATCAGAAGTGTATACAAGTACCGAGTGACACAAATGCGAGTATTTCTGGGAACACTTGGCAGAAACCACTTCCAATGAATATGGCAGAAAATATTGTGAATTGCTGAAAAGTCAGCAATATATAAACCGTAGGTGAATTTTATGAACTGGCCATTGTTTTTTTTTTGAAAATCTGTTTATTAGCATAGTAATCAGAGCAAACACATACAGATATGAACGTAGCAATAATCAGGATGTAACATGCTTCTGCTTGCTCAGGATGTATAGGTACATAGTATTTCGGATTTTGTTTTCTTTTTTTTTTCATAACCGATTTAATATAACAAACCCCTACTGTTCCAAATCCCTCCCTCCACCCCAGGAATCCCTCCCGACACTCCTTTAGCATGCGCATAAACATAGCATGTACATCTGATTCACCCATGGTACCGTGTAGTGCATTAAAGTCTATATACACAGTCAGGTAGGGGTAGAGTCAATGATAGTACGGGATTTCTCGTACCATCTCCCAGTGCACCACAGTTCGTGACGGTACATGAAATCTCAAGGAAGGTTGGACGTGTTTATCACATGTGCAACGAGTCATTTGTGTCCCCATCATCCTCAGTTTCGAACATTCCCACAATTGTAAACCAATCCAGTGAAATCAGTGTTTTCCTGAGGCCTCTGCGTTCCTCTCGTTGTAGTGCTTCACCTTCCGCCTTACCCCACCGTATTACCTCCGCTTTCCATAAATCAGGGTCAGGCGGCCTAGATGACTTCCCCCTCATCGTGATAGCTCGTTTCGCTAGCAATAGGGCCATGTCAGTAAAACGTGTTGCTACGCTTCTTGTATGTGCCGATGGTCCCAGCCCTAAGAGTGCATATTCTAGGGTGAGTGGTTGGGGCAGGGAGCCAGTTCCCTCAAGCATGTCACTGATAGTGGTCCAGTAGTGACCCAGTTTGGGGCATTGCCACAGCATGTGAATTAGTGATGCGTCGTCAGTGTCGCATCGGGGGCATACACCGGCTGCATCAGGGAACATCGTGTGTATGCGGTGTGGGGTCAGGTAGGCTCTATGCAACAACATCAGCTGAATAAACTTGAACTTGGGGTTCCTAGCCACCTTCTTGGGAAACTGGAGGACACGCTCCCATTCTTTGTCCCTCAGCGGTCTCCCAATATCTCCTTCCCATTTCGCCCTGAGAGGCGACAGAGGGATCGCCCTTCCCGTTCTGATGCTAGCAGTGAGCCATTTAGTCAGTTGGCCGCCCGTCCCCATGAGGTATTGCATCGTTATCTAGGGGTTTATATGTGGTTCTCGCCCCTCAGGTGCCCACCTATCTGTTACATAATGGCGAAGGCCAGCATGCAGCAGGAATGAGCCTCCAGGAACACCATGTGTGGCTCTGAAGTCTTCGAAGGACAGTAGACGCCCCTCAGTAAACAGGTCACCTACATGCGTCACTCCAGCATCATGCCAGGACATAAGTTTGTTCGCCGTGAGCGTCCCTGATTCTAGTGGGATACCCAAAAGCGGAATCGTAGGGGCATAAGACGTCATGGGGGACGTATACTTCAATGCCTTCCGCCAGTATGACACTGCAAGGCGGAGAAGCGGTGGGGCATCTCTCGGTAAGTCTGATCGGGGTAAAAGCAGTGTATGTATTCCCCCTTTAGCATGATCGTCCTCCGTCATGTTGATCTTGTGAAGGTTGCGACCCGCTATCTAAGTAGGCCAGCCATTGCAGCTGGCACGCGTAGTTGTAAGCCCTAAAGTCCGGTAGTCCCATACCTCCGGATCCAGAGGGGAGTTGTAGTTTAGTGAGGCCTATGCGTCTGCCCCCGGGCCCCCACACAAGTTCCGTGAGTAGTGTGTCAAGAGTTTTAAAGGTCGATGCAGGGATCAGGAATGGTAGATTGGTGAAGTAGTAAATGAGGCGGGGAAGCATTACCATTTTAGAGATGGCCACTCTGCCGGCTACCGAAAGGGGCAGCGATAGCCAGAATTGAATTTGCGACTTTAGTGCTCTTATGGCCCTCCCAAGATTGCCATCTATCATCATTTCAGCTTCCCTGTAAATGTGTATCCCTAGGTATCGGAAGGTGGTGCCCGCCATCTGGAATGCGTGCGGGGCGAAGGGTAGGGGGGTGGACAAGCCCGCATCCGTAAAGGTGAAGCCGTAGGACTTAGGTTCGCTTATGGTGAGGCCTGATAGCGACCTGAAGTCCTCAAACATTTGAGTTATAGGGTCCAGGTTGCCCCGCAGGTCACGAAGATATAAGATGATATCATCAGCGTAAGCGGACACAACGTGCACCGTCCCGTACCTCTGAATACCACAGCGGGGGGCTGTCGTCCTAAGTTTACAGAGCAGTGGTTCGAGGGCCAGGATAAATAGGAGAGGGGAGAGTGGGCAGCCCTGTCGGGTGCCCCTCACTATAGCTATGGGACCTGAGATGTGCCTGGAGGTACGCACCCTAGCCGTGGGGCAGGTGTATAGCAGTTTGACCCAGGCAATATATTCAGGTGGGATCCCAAATTTCAAGAGCGTAGCGAACATGTAATCCCATCTAAGGGAATCAAAGTCTTGTTTCAGGTCCAGTGAGATGCAGCCCTCCGAGCCCGCGCCCGTCGGGTTTCCGAGCATCAGCTGGGCCAATCGCCTAAGATTCATGGCCGTACTGCAGCCCGGCACAAATCCACATTGGTCGGGATGGATCAGCTGTGGAATGTATTGCGCTAGTCTCGTCGCCAGCACCTTGCTCAGAATCTTGTAATCGGTGTTGAGGAGGGACAAGGGTCTGTAATCTACCAGTTGCATCCCGTCTTTGCCCGGTTTTAAGAGGGATGTGATTAATGCCTGCATGGATGACTGTGGTAGGGAGGCAGTTCGTAATGCCTCTAAGTAGATAGTGTGTAAGCGTGGGGCTAGGAGATCAATGAACGTTGCATAGAATTCAGCCGGTAGGCCATCCGTGCCAGGGGCCTTGCTCTTCGGGAGAGCATGTATTGCCTGCCTAATCTCCGCTATCGTAATGTTACGCTTCAGGTCTTTGCATTGCCTGTCAGTGAGTTGGGGTAGGTCCAAATCCCTCATAAAGTCCTCAAAGGCGGCCTCCGAGAGGGGTCGGTGGGGGCTGTACAGTGTGGTGTAGTAGTCTTTGAACGCAGTATTGATCCCTATTTGGGTTGAGGTCAGACGCCCTGCTTGATCTAGTATTTCCAAAATCGGATGGCAGATCGGAGAGTCACGTATAATACGGGCCAGTAGGGGGCCAGCCCTATATGCCTGCGTATGCTGCCTATTAGTGTATTCCCTGTAGTCTAACAACCTCAGGTCTTCTAGTAGCTCTGCATGTTTTATGTGAGCGTCCTGCAGTGGTGTGAAGTGTGCATTTGTGCCTGCAGCTTCACTTTCTAGCGATGCTAGTGTACCCTCCACCTCCTTCAGATTACCAATCACCTCCCGCCTCCTGCCCACCCGAGTGGCCATCGCCTCCCCCTGAGAAAGACTTTGAAGGTGTCCCATTCTATCTGTCGGGTACTGGCGGTGTTTGTGTTCGTGGTAAAGTAGGCTTCAATGGTGTCAGACAGGGATGACCGGAAGACCGTGTCCTCAAGTAGGTCTGTGGGTAATCTCCAAGTCGGGATGGGGTCAGCAGTCTGCCCCACTGCCAAGTGAGTTAAACGGGGTTGTGGTCCGACAGGGTTTTTCCCATGTGTTGGGCCTGAACAATCGATTCTGTTAGGGAGCGGGAGCAGAATATATGGTCGATTCTGGTGTAGAGTTGGTGAGGTGGGGAAAAAAAGGTATATTCCCTGTCTTGTGGATGCGTGCTGCGCCATGCGTCCGCCATATCCCATCCCCCAGCCCATTGTGCCAGAGCGTCCGCCTGTTTCCTGCTTTCAGTGGCCTGCAGTGGGGGGTGTGACCTATCTAGTGCAACATCAAGAATAGCATTGAAATCCCCCCCAATTATCCAGTGGTGATCGGCCCAATCTGCAAGGATCCCGTTGACAGTTATCAAAAACTCCGACTGACCTGTATTTGGTGAATACACACAACCAAGTACGATGGCATCCCCGTCCAACAAACCCCTTATAAACACATATCGACCCTCCTTATCAATTCTCTGCTCTATCAGCTTGAAGGGAACAGAGTTGCGAAGCCAAATAGCCGCCCCTCTAGAGAACGCTGAATAGGAGGTAGCGAAGAGCTGCCCTCTCCATTTTTTGCGTAGTTTCACAGTTTCGGCACTGTTCAGGTGTGTCTCTTGTAAGCAAGCTATCTGTATTCCCCTACGGTTGAGTTGGGCCAGAATTCTGTGGCGTTTGTGGACCGAGCCCATGCCCCACACATTCCAGGTGCACAATTGGTAAACATTAAGAGGCCCCATGACCAACCGTGTGATGCAGTAGTGCGGAGCACATGGGTGACCATGCCAGATCTGTCTTGCTACAAGGGAGGAGTGTCTCGCAAACAGGTAACCCCTTAACAATAAGGCCCCCAAGCCAACGGGCTCGGGAGCCGAACCAGGATGCCCAACGTGGGCATAAGTCTATTAGGTCCATGTGCATACGGGGGTAGCAGACCACCCGTGCCTGTCTCTTGATGGCATGGTAGCCCTCCACAAAGTGGGCCCATATGCAACCCACCGTATGTGAAGAAGGAGATCAGTTATACGTTACCACCCAGAGAGTGTCAAGCGTGCTGCCGATCAGAACTCTGCTGCCATCTGGGCTGTGATCTTAGGGAACAGTTGCAGGCTGTCCACCGATCCAGATACCTCAGTGGGGGTGTCGGTGGTAACGGTGATCCTGTCTCCGGTTGCTCCTGCGTCATGTGCGGCTAGCGCCTCCTCCGTTAGCCATATCAATGATGATGAATGACCCGTTGGCCGGTCTCCTGTAGGTTGAGCCTTCGTCGGAGCCCCCGCCGAGGGGAAGTGTCCGGTGTTTTAAGTGGTGTCCCTCCTGTCCAATGGGTTCCGGCGTCCGTCGCTGCGATTGTCAGCAGATGGGTCCTGCGAGGCCGGCGGGGTTAGTGTGACCTCCATCCATTCCTCTGCCTCCTCTGGCGAGTCGAAGAAGTGAGATTTGTTACCATGCAGTATCTTGAGTCGTGCTGGGAACAGAAGCGCATATTTCATGTCTCTGTCTCTCAGTTTGCGTTTCACTCCCATGAAAGAGGATCTGGCACGTTGCACCGTGGGCGTGAAGTCGGGATACACCGAGATATTTTTGTCCTCAAAGCGTATTGGCGCCTTATCTCGAGCCGCTCTTAGCACAGTGTCGCGATCCTTGTAGTGGAGAAGACGTGCAATCAAAGGATGAGGGGGTGCTCCCGGTTGCGGGGGCCTCGATGGCATTCTGTGCGCCCGTTCCACACTGTACAGGGCAGTGAGATCCTCCGGGCCCACCAGTTTCCGCAGCCAATCTTCCACGAACTGGGTAGGGTTCCTCCCCTCGCTCAGCTCCGGAATGCCTAGGATGCGGATGTTATTGCGGCGGGCACGTCCCTCCGCGTCGTCCACCCTGTCCCACAGTTGCTTAAGTTGTTTCTCCACGCCCTCCAGCTTCGTAGAATGTTCCGTCTGCTGGGGTATGAGATCGTTCAGCGCTATCTTCTGTTCTGAGACCCGCTCCGCCAGTTTGTTATGGTCGGCTCGCAGCAGGGATAGGCCCGTCGCCATATTGTCTATGCGTGACTCCAACGCCTCAAGCGTGGCGCGTATTTCATTGAGGATAAGGTCCAACTTGGCGTCCTGGGACCCCTTCCCAGTCGGTGGGATAATGTCCGTGTTTGAGGAAGCTAGTGGGTCCTCCGAGCCCGTGGACTGCATGTCTGTCGGAGCGCCTTGGTCTTCAGTCCTGCCCCTGTGTCTGCCCATTGATCTAGTAAGCAGGGTGGGGCTGTAGTAGGTGTGCTCGCCGGTCTTGTCCCCGTCTAGTGTCCACTCAGAGGGCCGGACAGTGGCCTCGCAGTACCTGGATTCAACGGGAGGGAGGCAAGTGTGAGGTAGGTCCCAGCGCAGGCAGGGTCAGTGATAGCTCGGTGGTTATAGCGCCTCTGAATGGTGAAGTGGCGTTCCGCAGAGGACCTTGTGGACAGCTACGGTTCCAGCCCTGTGAGGTGTAGGGGTGAGGCCATAGTCCGCAGGTAGTGGTGGGGGACCCCCTTTAGAGCCCGGGAGTGCGACAGGCGCCCTTCATCCAGTCCGGCAGCAGGGGCCTCGCAGATTGTGGTTCCCTTTCAGTCCGCCGAGTGGCACAGCTCGGTCCAGGTGCTTGGGGGGCTCACGCCTCGGTGTGGGGTGTAGGGGCCGTGTGTGGGCGTCGCCGTGTGGCTTGTCCCTGCTCCCAGGCTGCTGCTGCGCGGTCCGGGAGGAGTAGTGTGCCGCAGCAGTCACTCGGGGGTCCGGGGCCCGATGGGGATACAAAATGGCGCCAGCAGGACTGTCTCAGTTTCGGGCCGCACTGTGTCCTCGGAGCATGGCACAGCCGGAGGATTCAGGACTCACAGTGTTGGGGATGGGCCACGCTCTCCCCCCGACCCGCACTCTTCACCCGTTTTGTAGACTGTGTGGGCGCCTCGGTTGCGTGCAGGCGGGCGGCGGGCTGGTCCCGGTAACTCCCGCGGCCGCAGCGGGCCGCTCGGCAGGGTGAGCCGGCTGAGGGTTTCAGCGGTCAGGGGGAGGCAGCAAGGCGGCAGATGGAGAGGGGACTCCCCGCCATCCACGGGCACAGCAGCAGGTCTCGTGCCCTGTCACCAGCCTGGGTCCCATCCAAGAGTGTGCCAGCATCCAGGGGCAGCCCGGGCAGACTGCAAATCGAGGCCGCGGCTTTACACAGCGCTACAGGCCGCAACAGGCACCACAGCTCCACAGCGTCTCCGGCGATGTCCGGGGGGGGGCGGCTCGTCTCCGCTGCACGCCGCTCACTCCCGGAGACTCCGTACACAAGAATCAGGTGGGCTGTGATTCGGGCTGACAGGATAAGTTGCTCGTGTCTAGGGCTAAGGACGGAGCTCAGAGACTACACGTCCACCATGATCGGCTCTTGGCCACGCCCCCTGAACTGGCCATTATTAATATGAGCAATTTAACGTAGTGTGTGTTTCCAGCGAAATGACTTCCATCGGGTTTGTGCTGTAAAAAACTGAAAACAAAGCAGAGCCTCACGTGGTGCCAGTGTTGATCTCTGCAACCTGAGATCTTTTTTGTTTCATCAGCAGGAACATCGGTGCTCTCTGCACAGGCATCTAATGGTCAACACCATACTTAGAACAGTCTACCATTTGGTGGCACTGCTCATCTAATTTAGAGATGAGCAGAACAGTTATTTAGGAATAATGTATACATAAAAATTTGCTAATACCTGCTGCCCCAGCCATTCCTTTAGCTTTGGGGACCTGGAATAATCTGAGATGTCGCATTTACATGTGAGAGATGATTAGTACTTTTGGCAGCGATGAAAGGGCCGATAGGTGGTGGAAGCTGCAGTCGCCTCCTGGTCAGATCCCTGGCACTTAATATTTTACAAATGAAGCACTGGGGAAACATCTAAGGTATTGTGGACTATTCACAACTCATCCATCTGAAGAGCTTCCTCCTTATACAGTGGATAAAGTGACCTTCACGAAAAAGCTGATTCCGTTATGCCTGTGATTTGAGGGGGTGGGTGTTGATCAGGCTGAACTGGGCAATGAAGAGGCTCTGGCATAATGGCTGGAGCGGGCGACTTTGATGCAGGGGAACTGGAATTGAGTCAGCATTCTGACAAGTTTGAAGTGCTGGTACAAAAGTAAGGGGGGGAAATTAAAACAAAGTGCATACAACATGAAAGGCGACCAGCGCACAAGACGGGGTGCTGCCATGATTGAGTGTTAAAAAACGACTTGGCTCAGCGGCGCACAAGAAGACTCCTCCAGCCATGATTTAATGTACATGTAATGTACATGACGCGCTGGAAATAAAAACAAGCGAATGCTAATGATGAAGTCCAGGGTGCCAGGCTGCTTTAAAACAAGCTCTCTGCATTATTGTGGTTGGGGCGGGGGAGCGGCATTGGGTGGCGGGGGAGGGGGAGCGGCTTCCTTTGAAGTAAGATAAAGTGACCTTCACGAAAGTGCTGATCCTGTTATGCCTGTGTTTTGGGGGGGGGGGGGTTGATCAGGCAGAACTGGGCAATGAAGAGGCTCTGGCATAACGGCAGGAGCGGGCGACTTTGATGCAGGGGAACTGGATTCGAGTCAGCATTCTGACAACTTTGAAGTGCTGGTACAAAAGTAAGGGGAAAATTAAAACAAAGTGCATAAAACATGAAAGGCAACCAGCGCACAAGACGGGGTGCTGCCATGATTGAGTGTTAAAAAACGACTTGGTTCAGCGACGCACAAGAAGACTCCTGCAGCCATGATTTAATGTACATGTAATGTACATGACGCGCTGGAAATAAAAACAAGCGAATGCTAATGATGAAGTCCAGGGTGCCAGGCTGCTTTAAAAACAAGCTCTCTGCATTATTGTGGTTGGGGCGGGGGAGCGGCATTGGGTGGCGGGGGAGGGGGAGCGGCTTCCTTTGAAGTAAGATAAAGTGACCTTCACGAAAGTGCTGATCCTGTTATGCCTGTGTTTTGGGGGGGGGGGGGGTTGATCAGGCAGAACAGGGCAATGAAGAGGCTCTGGCATAACGGCAGGAGCGGGCGACTTTGATGCAGGGGAACTGGATTCGAGTCAGCATTCTGACAACTTTGAAGTGCTGGTACAAAAGTAAGGGGAAAATTAAAACAAAGTGCATAAAACATGAAAGGCAACCAGCGCACAAGACGGGGTGCTGCCATGATTGAGTGTTAAAAAACGACTTGGTTCAGCGACGCACAAGAAGACTCCTGCAGCCATGATTTAATGTACATGTAATGTACATGACGCTCTGGAAATAAAAACAAGTACATGTCAATAACCCGAGATGAAAGCAGCATCACTCGGAGGAGGCGGCTTCCTCACGGAACCTCTCCGGCAGGCTTTCAAGGCCTGGGCAGGGGTGCTTGGCGGCGGAGATGCCGCTGGGCACCGCTGCTGTGTCACACACGAATGAGACGGCGGGAGGTGCGTGTGCATGAGATGGGGCGCAGGGGTGAGGGACAGTGCATGAGAGACAAAGCGTCAGAAGGGACACAGGGAGAGTCGTGAGTGACAAAGTGACTAGAGGCGAAACCCAGTGAGAGAAGCGAGATGGGTCAGAGGGGTAGAGACAGAGGTGTGACAGACACGGAATGAGTAGTGAGTGACGTAGTGAGTGACAGAGTGAGGGAGAGTGATTAAAGAGACAGCAGCGAGAGAGCTTAGGTTAGTGACAAAGAAAGGGAGAGAGGTAAAAAACTAGTGGCTTGAATGAGACAGTGAGAGAAGCAGGAATAGAATCAGAGGGTTAAGACACAGAGCGGCGAGAGAGACGGATGAGGGAGTCACAGAGAGGTGAGGGAGACGGGGTGATTGAGAGGGAAGACAGTTGGTGTCAAGAGACCCTAGTTTAAGTGATTAAAAGTGGATAGAGGCCAAACGGAGGGCGAACCATCTTACAAAATATCCAAGTGAGCTCAAATATGAAGTACACACTTCATTCCCACTCAAACAAGTCTGCAAGTGGTAGTAGGTACTGTCGGGAGTAGTGCTGCAGGTGAACATGGCAAGTACATAGTTTGGAGGTTTATAAACAGCAGAAGACACAAGAAGCACGCAAGATGTCAGCTCAAGGCTTTGCATAAGGCACACGCAAGTTTCCGCTCTGGTTCTCATTTGAAAAACGCAGGGAGTATCAAAATATTTGCTTCCTGCTCCGATTACGAGGGTCTGCTCACATTTAATAAAGGTGGGGATGGGTCGATCAGTTAAACTACCAGCGGCGCATTTTATAACAAGCTCTCTGCATTGCTGTGGCATGGGAGCGGGAGCGCATTCCTTTGAAGTCTGATTGGGGGGGTGGCGGGGAGCGGCTTGGGAGCGGATTCCTTTGAAGTCTGATGCCGAGGCTCAGACAAATGGTGGTGTGTGAGCGGCTTCCTTTGAAGTCTGATGCAGAGGCATGGTGTGGGATGTGGCTGGCGATGATGTGAACGCTCCTGCCTCACACGCCTGCCTCACATGAACTGTATGCGATCCGCAGCTTGGTAGACTTTTTGAATCGCTTACTATAATCTCGCCTATTCAACCCCTAACGGGATAGAATAGGCGAGACCTAAAAATAGTCCAGAAGTGAAATACAATATAGCACCACAAAATAGCATCAGTTGCATGTGTCAAAGATTTTCCCAAAAACGAATTGTGTCTAACATGTTCAAATCCATTTTAGTTAACACCATCTTCCAACCTACACCTGCAAAACCCTTTATGTCATTGTGACAGTCTGTAACCAAGCTTCACGTAGTGAGACCAGTTATGCATTTATGTTCCTTCCACCTGCTTTGACTCTGCTCATAAATATCTTCGCCATACTTCACCCTTGAGTTTCCTAAAAATATTCTGCAAGCTCAGAAGTTGGTGCTTGTGCTTCACTCTTAATTTTGCCTGCAGCAGGAGCTTACATGCCATTGAAGGGACTCTTAGCAACTCATGGAAATAAAGGGTTCACAAAAATTAAGAGAATTATTATTTACGATTTTTTTCCCAAGGGGTGTCAGTGTGCTTTACAGTTAACAAGATAACCATGATGCGTTACAAAATCAGATAAAACCATAAAACATAGAGAGAATTTAAAATTTGAAGTATGATAGCACGAGCAATTAAACAGGGAAGACAGATGGGGTAGACTGTCCTTCATATGTTGGTGGAAGAGAAAAAAATGAGTCGAACATTTAGGTGAGAATTGGATGGGAGAGTTTCAATTTTTTTCGTAATGGCACAATGTTTTCCTGGCATCTCAGGTTCTGATGGAGGGAAGTTCTCACTGAGGTAGCATCCCCAGAAAACAATTTTGTTTGAGACCAGTGTGGTTTGAATCTTTTTGATTTCAGTGAAAGAACTTCTTCACTTATGAGGTTTCAACTACTTTAGAAATGTTTTGGGCAGAATGATGATAGGTTTGGTGTTGTCTGTAGGCTCTAAAAGTAAAGTAAGCAAGACTGAACTTAAATCCTGCATTCAGGAATAGTCAGTAAAGACCTCTTATTAGGGAGTTACATGGTCATACTTATTGGAGCTAGCGGATAATGTGCCACTAAATAGAGCAAATCTTTCCCAAATGAAAATTAATTTATGGAAGCTGTCATAAAAAGGGTCTTTCCCTGATCTATTTTGAGAATGGCTTGAATTTCATAACAAAAAGCAAATTCTTTAATATAGCCTTAGAGCCTGACATACCGGGCTCTTCCAGCCATTAAAGGCCTGCTCCAGCGTTAAACAAGGTAGCAAGTCTTTAATGGCCGGTACAGCCGGCTACGGAGTGCTCTAAGGCTATTAGAAAATGTTGCCTCTAAAGGGCAGAATGTTCTAATTGGTAAAACAAAGGCCTTACAGAGCCTGAAGGGTTGAAATCCCCTCGGGCACCAGATGGTCTTTTGTTAAACATTGGAATGTTGATGCCCTGGCTTTTTACAGGCTATTAGAAGCACAAAGCATTCAATTTTTTTCAATGGAGCGCTCAACATTCGAGTGTTCCTAATAAAGCTTTGACATTTTGTTAAGGTTTAGAGTGAGTCTCTGGCTTATTTCACTGCGTGCTCGATATATGCTATCATGGAGAGTTTAAAAAAAAAATCTTTTTATTAAACAAACATCGGCATAATAGCTTATTATCGACATATGCATGACAATTAGAGGCAATACTGTTATATATTACATGCACAGTTAGGATCTTTCAAGGAGGAAGCAAATCATCATGGTCAATACTCTGTGGGGGAACGCAAACATCTCCAGGATAGGAGTTCCACGGTGACCATTTGCGGGGCCATTTTTTGGGACAGGCTCTGGCAGTATACACCGTCTTTTCTCTAAACATACATCAGTCCATGCTAGCGTCCCATGCCTCCAGAGTGGGGGGAGCTGTTGCCCCCCCCCAGGCTTGAGCAATGTTTCTTTTGGCGAGCATGAAAGCCAAAGTGGCCCACTGTGTTTGAGGAGTGGTTAGGTTGGTCGGTTCCCATATGTTTAATAAGCATCTGCGTGCCTCAGGGTAAATAGTAACAGAAAGTACCACCTTCATTGTTGCGCGAATTTCCCTCCAATACGTTTGTATGAGTGTGCATTGCCATATGATATGCAAAAAGGTACCAATCTGGCCACATCGTCTGCGGCAGTCCCCTGTTTCAGACCTCCCCATTTGTACCAGCCGGGGACGGTCATATATATATCCTGTGCAGGATTTTAAGCTGCACAAGCCACAGTCGTGCTGGAATGGCTACCACTTGAGGAGATGATACCGCCTCCTGCCACTCCTCATCATCCATTTCTACGCCATCGGCCACCCATTTCTGATGCAGTACTGAAAGGGGGTCTTCCAAGTTGTGCATTAGCTTATTATAAATCAGAGAGATGGTCTTATCCGGGATGTGGCCGTCTAGTATTCTGTCTTCTAGTGGGGATGAGTCAGGGAGGGATCCACCCCTTGGGATGAGGGAATGTAGTGCATGGCTAACTTGTCTGTAACGAAAAAACTCAGTGTCAGCCAGCTCATGTTGAGTCTGGAGAGTGGCAAAGGGTTTCACCCCTCCCCTCTCCCATACATCTTTAATTTGCGAGATTCCGATCAAGTCCCATTTATCAAATCCCTTTGATGTCCACAGATCACCCAGTTGTGCAGAGCTCCATAGGGGGGTAGCAAGTGTCAGTCTATGTTGCCATCCAAGGGATCTATTTGCAGTGTGCCACACACTGACTGAGTTCCATTTTAATGTGAGTTTGCTCAAGGCAATGCGTGGAGATCAGTTCCATAACAGGTCTCTCTGGACGTGTTCAATTTCTTCAAAATATTTCAAGGGAACGGGGTCGAGTGAATTTTGAAGGGCATAGAGAAAACGGGGAAGGGACATATTTTAAAGAGAGCTGCCTTGCCCAGGAGATAGAGGGAAAGCTACTTCCAACTGCCTATGTCTCGCTTTAAGCGAAACATCGGAGGAAGGAGATTTTCTTCATAACGAAGTGTGGGGTCCAAGGTCAAAAGGATTCCGAAGTATTTGAATCCTGTGGTACTGACCTGAATTGGGCAATTACGGGGCAAGGCAGGTCGGTTACCCTGAAGGACATATAAGTGGGATTTGGTCCAATTAACCCTAAAACCAGAATATCGACCGAACACTGCTAGTATGTTCAAGACTGCAATTAAGGACCTTTTGGGATCCATTAAATAAAGTAAAATATCATCCGCACAGAGCGAAATGCGGTCCTCTCATTCAGAAGACCACCGCATACCCCGAATCACTGGATCTGAGCGGATCCATGCCGCCAAAGGTTCCAATGCTAATTCGAATAGGAGGGGGGAGAGCGGTCATCCTTGACGGGTGCCCCGGCTCAAAACAAAGGTGTCTGACTTTTTATTATTTACTACAACTTGTGCCATGGGCTTCGAATATAGGAGTCGGACCCATTGAATAAATTCCTGACTGAACCCCAGTTTCTGTAGGACTGCTATGAGGTAAGGCCATTCAAGAATGTTGAACGCCAGGGTGGCATCCAGGGATACAAGGACAGCTAGTTCCAGTATCGTGCCTGCTCTACCTAGGACCCCATGGACTCAATGCAAATTTAACGCCGTGTTTCGGTGTGGTATGAAACCGTATTGGTCTGGGTGTACCAGGTCTGAAATTATCTTAATTAAACAATTAGCTAGAACTTTAGCAAAGATCTTGGGCTCAGCATTAAGGAGGGAGATCAGCCTGTAGGAAGCACAATCTGTTTTAGGCTTGCCTTCCTTATGTATGGTGACTATGTTGGCTATGCGTTGATCCATTAGCAGTTCACCCTTCTTTCTGCTTTCCTCAAACATGTCCTTAAGATAAGGAGCCAATTTATCAGGGCTGAGTTGATATAACTCAATGGGGATGACGTTAGGTCCAAGGGCTTTACCTGAGTTTAGTGATCTGATTGATTGTGCTACTTCGTCACATGTCAGGGGACTATCTAACAGTTGTTGGTCCGGTAAGGAAAGAGTGGGGAGTGTAATGTCCCTTAACAGCGCAGCAGATTCGTCCTCGGTGTAGGGGGCCACAACAGTGTACACTAAATCGAATTGTCCGGCAAAGTAATTCACTATTTCTTAGGGGTCATGTGAGTTATATGTGGTTGTCGTCTCCATCTCTCTCTCCAATTGGTAGATCTCGTCCTCTATATTAGATACTTCCTTTTGTTGTTCCCTCTTCTGCCCAGATTTAAGAGATAAAGCTTCCCCCCTAATCACCCTATTTTAAATGCTTCCCAGAGTATCTGGGAGGAGTCTACCGTACCTGAGTTTTCATCTAAATAACTGTCTATCGCCTTAGTGAGGTCCTTAAAAATGTTAGGGTTGCGAAGATACCAAGGATTAATTGGGACCATTCTACCCACCTTAACCTGATCAAGGTGTATGTGTACCCATATCGCTGAGTGATCGGATATACCCCTAGCTAGATTTCCGATTTCATGAATATGTGAAATCTGGGGGCTAGGAATTATAATGTAATTTAATCTGGATAGACTACTGTGAGCTCCCGAATGGAACGTATGTTGTACACTCTCAGGGTTGTATGTGCGCCAGCTGTCTACTAAGCCCATAGCGTCAAGAAAGTCCAGCAGCCATCAATGAGAAGGTCCCAGCTCACGTGGTGGGTAGCGATCTAGTGTACCTGAGCCCACAGAATTAAAATCACCTCCCAATATCAACGTTCCTTCAGGCAGTGAAAGGAGAGTGGTGCGCAGGTCCTGAAAAGTAGTATTTTGGAGGCCCGGTGGGACATAGAGAGACACTAGCTTGATGGTTCGCCCTTCCCAAGATCCGGTGATACCTACATAACGGCTTCTGTCATCTGTCCAAGCAGAACTCACACTGAAGGTGAAAGTGTTTTTCAGCATTATACCCACTCCTCTTGAACTTGTTGTAAATCCAGCATGTGCAACTAGCTTATATGCCAATCGGCACATAACTTTACACAAACTACCTATCAAGTATGTCTCCTGAATAAGAACGAAGTCCGGGCTTGTTTCTGTATATATTGAAGAACTATACTGCGTTTAAACTGATCTCCCAGCCCGTTAACATTCCGGCTCAAGATTTTGGCACTCTTATCCCACTGGGTATGCATTTGATCGAATGGAGATATCAACAGGCTCAGTCATGCAACACACTATATTAGCCAATATAACAACTCGCAAATGAAACACCCCAACCCAACAACCCGCCACCCCGCTACCCTGCACTCTGGGCCTAGAACTGCCCATCGAAAACTTGCAGAGTGCCTGTCGCCCTCGTAAAGAACTAAAAGCAGAAGAAAAAAAAGGGGGGACCCCAACAAGTTAAATGTACATCTTCAGTGAACCGAGTGCATCAAGTCTAAGAGTGTCCCCAGCCACAAAGGCCGGATAGAAGAAACTCCATGGTGCTCGATCAAGCCTACAGCAGCTTTGGGATGTTCAAAGAACCAGGTTCTCCCATTCGCCTCGACCCGAAGGCGTGCAGGAAATAACATTGAATATTCTCTATGTATCTGAGCACACGTTTCACCAAGAGGAACGATCTCCTCTGCTTCTGTACCCGCAGCGTAAAGTCCGGGAAAAAGGTTATGCTTGCATTCTAGTACCGGAGGTGGGACCCGCTCTGGTATTCTGGAGGATGACGTCCCTGTCTCGAAAGTTCAAAACTCTGGCCAAAAATGGCAGCGGAGGAGCGCCCGGCTTGGGACGGCCGCCCTGGACCCTATGTGCCCGTTTGATGACAAAGAACTTGCTAAGGCCCTTAGGTTGTAAGTGTTTTAGGGTGAGGTCTTCCACAAATAAGTCAGGGGACTGCCCCTCGGATTTCTCCGGAACTCCCAAAATGTAGAGATTATTGCGCCGCAAGCGGCCTTCGTAGTCATCCAGTTTCAAATCTGTGAGTTTGCGGGAGTCCTGTAATTCGCGGACCTCTCCTTGAGGCTGTGCCACATCTTCGACAAGACTTGCGGCAGTGATCTCCACCTGCTTACCTTCTCATTTAGCTTCCCCAGATCTGCCCTGATGAGGTTCACGTCGATCGCCATTGCATCCATTTTGTGTTCAAGGGAGGTCTTGACTCCGGTGATGGCGTCCATGACATCCTTCAGTGACAATTCCTGCTCCTCCTCACACAAGCCACTCAGGGAGGCCCCTCCGGACAGACGTTGCTGCTGGGCATCTTTGGGAATGGTATAGCGGTCCAGTTTTTTGTTCTTTTTTTACGACTTTTCATGGGTTTCCACTCAAGTCAAGTCTTTATTTTGATTTTTGGAAAAAAAATCATAAACGACAACAAGATTAAAATACAATTCATATCATCGTTTTTCAAAGATAAAAGCACAACCAGCAATATAAAATATAAAAGCAATTTAGCATAAAAACGAGAGAGCAGAAAATAATAATTCTACTGGGATAGTTTCCTCTTCCTGGCTCTTATCACCCAAGCCCACCCCAGAAATTTTGCCACAGCTATTACAATGGCGTGTTCCGTATCAGTCATGAGCTCCCTAAGAGCTGCAGAGGCTACCCTGAAGCCCAAGTTTTTACATGTTGGGACTAGCCATTTCAGGCGTGGTTGCCTATAGGATGGGTATGCAAAAAAGAAATGTGCAGTTGTTTCCCTCACGTCTAGACAAATTGGACATAGGCCATCGAAACCCATTTCCGGCTGAGCATAAAGGACCCTAATGGTAGGGACCCCACCCTGAATTGGTGGTATAATTTTCTTTCCAGGGTGCTCCTAATAATGTCCCAATATGGCTCTAAAAACAAAGACAACTTGAACTCCAAGAATCCATTTGTTAAAATACTATTGCTCTGGTATAATCGCCTCTGATCGATATAGGACCAATATGCTTCTTTTAATAGCTTCTTGGAGGGGAACACCACTGAAGACGGAGAGTTCCACAGGTTCCTCATCACCATAGCTGTAAGTGTGGACTTAGGTTCCCTAAGCCACTGGATTCTATCAGAGGTATTTATTGACTTGAATTCGCTCAAAGCCCGGGCGTACTGGGCCAGCTTGGGAGTCGTCCACAGCCAGCGACAGTAGGCTATAGGGCGAAACCGAGCCTGATCTCGAATATTCCTGCTTCCAGTGTCGAAATACAAAGGGAGCAGTGGAGTGAATTTAGGTAGTTCTGAGAGAGCTCTAAGAAAGTTGTTATGTGCTACGGCAAGGGGTGTTAAGTCACTGAAGCCCCATAACTCCGCACCATACAGAATCGAGGCCCCCACCTTATTGTTATAAATTTTCAGCGCTGGAGCAATGGGCTTAGATTTAGATTGCTTGTGCTCTCTAAGCAGGATGCCCGCCAACTGTGAGTGCTTTAAATTCATTATGTCGATATGAGGTTTCCAGGAAAAGTTTCTGCCTATAGTTAGACCTAGGTACATAAGTGCATAAATTTGGTCCAGGGGGCCTGTTCTAGACTAAACCTCCCCCTCACTATTTTGGTCTTATGAAAGACCATACATTTTGTCTTTGACACATTTATAACTAGATCCTGGTCACAACAAAAGGCCTCAAAACAGTTGAGTGCGTCCTGCAGCCCCTTTTGTGTTCGCGATAACAACAAAGTGTCGTCAGCGAACATCAATAGGGGGGTATGGAGACCCGCAATTCTCGGTGCGTCTGTTGGTTGCTTATCAAAGTAGTGTGTAACCACATTGATAAACAAAGAAAAAAGAGTAGGGGCCAGGACACACCCCTGCCCGACTCCCATTCCAACCTTGAACTTGCTCGTCACATTCCCCTGCTTCCCCCAACGTACTTGGGCGTAGGCGTCACTGCGTCGGACCCCGCCGATAAAGCTCCAGACACCGGATGCGGGCCGAGATGGGTGGGATGGGCACTGCTTACGTTCCGATGCACGGAACCACTGTTAGATGCACGGATAATGCCGCTGGATAGAGGCTTGGAGAGAGGTAGGCGGCGGAGCTCTACTCTACGCGGCTATCATGGTTCGCTGCTATGCCACACCCCTCATGGAGAGGTTTTAATCTAACCTAAAAGCCAAGGGAATACACTTCTTGGGCCAATTTGGGAGAAAAGCCATCCATTGTTTCAGTTCCCAAATCCAGTTTGTGTAAAGTTTTATTTTGCGTTCTTGGGCATTAAGAATGAATGCAGACCTTTTTCTGGGTTTAACATGAAGACATTGGATGACTTCTATTTTAGAATAATTTTACACTTTTAGAGTGATGCTGTTTCACAATGGTGATATAACAAAAACAAAGGTTAAAGAGACATTATAGTTAGGTGAAAATGTCAGTTTAAATAAACTTTTAAACAAAACAAAAATCACTGAAATTCAAGTTATAATTATTTCCAATAACTACAACTCACGCCCCCATGCACAGTGTTGTGATCAATTATGTAATTTCAGTTGTCCTCAGTAATGTTATCAATGATGTCACAGAACATGTTGTAATATGTGAAGTCATAAGCTGTGCATGGAGAGGTGCAAGTTATAGTTATCTCTAATACTATAACCGTGTTTTTTTAGTTCAAAACGTCACACTGAAACTGACATTTTCTCCTAACCATAACGTCACTTTAACCTTTGGTTTGTTCAGTGAATTTATGAGATTTTTTTTTAATGCAAAGTAAGATCTTATTGCCATACATAACTATAACATCACTTTAACCTTTGGCTTCTTCAGTGAATTTCTAGAGTTTTTTATGGTAAAATATTTTATTACCATATGTAAGGCCAAACCCTTGCTGCACACTGCTTTTGGCCTTTAGTGGCATGGGGCTGGCGGCAGGGCCTAGCTTGCAGAGAGGCCATGTGCCCAAAACTCCATGGGCAGCTAACCACCCATCGTGCACGACTTTTAAAGGAGCCTGAAAGACTAGTTGGGTTAAGACTGGGACCTCTGGAATGATTTCCTATAGGCACCGGCCAGAATAACATGTAATACAAAATCCCAAAATCCCTTCTCCCTGCGTCCTTGCATTGCGAGTCTAAACCACCCACATCCCCAACTTGCAGAGTGCCTGTTGCCCCAAATGTATAATCTAAAAACGTGGGAGCGCTACCACCACCGTACTCATGTGGTGAAGGATAATCATACAAACATTGTGTCCCTCCCACTTTGAGTTTAGAACCTAGAAAGGAATAACCTTGCGTCTCATAAGGAGTCTGTCCTGCCAGCCAACAATTTAGAAATATCGCAATTCTTGCCCCTTTCTCTTGACCTCATGCCTAACTTAGGCCCCCCCACAATGACATTGTGTAATGTCCACATACAATCAGGTACATTTGCCCCGCAAGGACCCAAGGCTCATGTGTCCGGGGTAGAGCCTCCCTTGTTCGGACGTTCAGCAGACTCTTGGCCACCTTGTCTAAGCTCCGCTTAAACATCCACTGGCCCAACATCCACTGTTTTGGATACGAACTGGTTAACTCCATCACAACTAGTAGAACTGTACCATCTAGGTTCCCATGTGTATTCCATTAAGTACACCTTAGAGTTGCCAATAGTGTTAGTCCTATGTCTTGTAAAATTTAGTCTTTGTGTTCATGTTGATAGATATGCTTCTTTTAAAATAGGAAACAGTATGACTGGTATGTGAGTATGCGTGTTTGATTGTTAAGACTAGTTGTTACTAGAGGGCACTCTGAATGTTCTGCTTCTTACGAAAACTCTCCTTAGAGAAAAAATATGTATGTAAAAATGATTAACTTTCCATTGATAACAAAATGATTTGTACAATTGCACAAATGTTTCTCAAAAATTCTTTAAAAAATGAAAAAAGATTAATAAACTTATATGTTTGAATAATACTTTAAAGTTTCTCTCTCGGGCATCTTTCATACAAACTCATTAGATTTATTCAATGTTAAAAGAAATATAGGTCCCTACTGAGGCTCTGTACTTTTTGCTAAGCTCCGCATCTGGCATCTATTTCTCTACCTCATGTCTCTGACAACCAGATACTTGCCACCCATGCCTCCTTTGGGGAGGTTGAAGTGTAGTGTTTTCCCATTCGTCACCACTCAAAGCTCCGCCGGGAACAGCATCATATACTTAATGCCTTTCACCCGGAGTGCCTTTATAACTGCTTCAAAGCTTCTCCTCTGTTGCTGTACCTGTAGAGTGACGTCAGCGAGGAACCAGATGACCGTGTTCTCAAAGTGCAGGTCCCCATGGGTGCGAGCTGCCCGTAGGATTACGTCTCGGTCTCTGTAGTTGAAGATTTTAGCAATTATTGTTCGCAGGCACGGTCTCAGCCAGTGTTCTGGTCGCCCTCTCAACAGTAAAGAAATTAGAGCCTCTTGGGACAGAGTGTTTTGAGAATCGAGTATTCTAGGAAGGAGGTACACACTCAGATCCTCTGCTCCCTCCGTTCCCCACTATATTGATGTTGTTTTGTCTGGCTCTACCCTCCTAATTCTCCATTCAGGCCATCATGGTGACAGTTTGTTGCTTGAAGGTCTGGACTTGTTCATCCAGCCACTTCGTATTGGAGTTTACGCCACTGATTTGTGACACAGTCTCTGTCACTTTATCTGAGATGTTGCGAAAATCTGCTTGAAGGAGATTCACATCCACAGTAACTGCATCAAATTTGGGATCAATGGGTACTTTGAGTTCCATGATCGTGGCCATAATCTCCCACAGAGAGGGTTCTTGTCCAGCAGCATCCACAGCAGCACCCTTAGTCATCCCACTCCTGGCCTTCATGAGGACTGTATATTTATCAAGTTTGTTGGATTGAACTGGCCCGGAGCCCTAACCCTTAACCATGTCTGTGGGGCCTCCGATCAAGTCCAGATGGCTGCCACCTCTCCCTCGGGGTCACTTGTGGCCCCTTCACGTGGGGGCCGCTGATGAGGAGACAGGGCTCACCCTAGGTTAGCACTCTGCTCCTTGCTCAAATATCGATTCCTGTTACCATCCTAGTGAGTTCGGTCTGGACTGTTCCCATGAGGCACAGGGTCAAGACTGATTTGCACATGGGTCCAAACTGGCGTGGCATAGTGGGCAAAAGAATGATGGGTTTAACCCAGATCTCTTGACTGGGGGGAAAGGTTTGAATCATTCAGCATTCTGTCCATCATTTGTTGCAGTTACACTTTTCTCCCTAAGTGGGATGGGCATGCCCAGACATGGGTCCCTTGCTCACTTTGCCACTGAACTTAAGCTAGCCTGGCTCATGAAGGGTGACATACCCCGGAACTGGTCCCAAGATGCTTGTGTCCGGTCCAGGGAGGACCTGGCTCTGCAGTTCGGTCAGGACTGTTCCCATGAGGCACAGGGTCAAGAATGATTTGCATATGGCTGGGCCCAAACTGGGGTGGCGTAGTGGGCAAAAGAACAATGGATTTAATCCAGATCTCTTGACTGGGGGAGAATGTTTGAATCATTCAGCCTTCCGTCTATCATTGGTTGCAGTTACGCCATCCTAGTGGTCTGCACAACACAGGCCTCCCCAGCTCTCAGGGGTAGAGGAGTTCCTGGGCCCTCAGGAGCTGTTGGACCAACTGTCCGGTCACCAAGCCCAACAGAAAGGAGGCAGGCCTGCCTCACGGCCAACCCCTTGGGGTGATGGTGGGGGGGGCGCGGGGGAGGGGGGAGATGTAGTGTTGAGTTGAGATGGGCCTACTGCCCGTTATCGCTGCAGGCCCAAGCCGATTTCAGAGAGGAGGCCCCTTCCGCATGGGCAACGCTCCCTCTGGCCTCGCCCAAACTCAGGTGTGGATATCATATGGATATAAGCAGGGCGGGTTCCGCCCGCATCAGCGACCCCACTTCAGCTCCCGTGCCCATCGTGGGTAGCGAGCAGATTGTCCCTTGCACTGCACCGGCGCCTTATTCTCTCTGCGGTCCACAGCCCATCCGTGAAGCCCCATGAGCACTGCCTCGGTCTCGTCACACATCCCTGCCACCTGCAGCCAGCGAGGCTCTGAGAGAGGCCGGCTCGCTCCCCCAACACAGTTCCAGTCTGTCAGTTGCTCCTCCCTGCCCAGATAGCCTCTGTCAGCAATATGGCGTCTCCTCAGGCAGCAGGGCCTCGGGCTCCCATCATCTGTCTAGGGGCTCACCGCCAGTCAGGAAGCCCGTCTCATGTGGTGAGGTTCAGGGGGGTCTCCTGTGTCCCCCGACAGAAGGGCAGGTTGGATAGCTACATCAGGGGAGTTTCACTGGTGGCCTATGCGGTCTCTTAGTGTGTGGCCATTTTCATCTGCGTTTAGCTATGACCCTCTGACTTTTGATACTTATGCGGAAATTTATCCGACAGAGCTACACACTTCAAAAACCTAAGAGGTTGGTTTAGTGAATGAAAGACAAAGCTTTCTTCAGGACCTCACATCTCTAAAAACAAATGCAAATTCATTAAGTTTTACCCTAAGCTCAGTATTACGGTCAATTAACAATCCTTAAAATAATGGATTCATTATTTACATTCTGCCTTAGTCTCTCTGGACATCTACGAGATCTGGAAATTACTACTGTTGTTTACAAACTTTAAAGCAATATCAAACAAAGCTACATAACACATTTCCTTACACAAAGATAAACCTCTTCTTAAAATCAAACAGTGTGGCTGACCATGGTTAGGCACCTCAGTTTCAAGATAAGCTTATCAGTACTTGGTTTGTGCACGACACATCCGGAGCTCGCTACGCATATGCTCCACTGTAGAAACAGATACAAACTTTTGAAAACAAGGATGGTGCACCAAGGAGCAATGTTCAAAGAGTTTCCAGTTTTGCCAAAATGAAGTCCTTTATTTTTTTCAATCTTTAAAAAGCCTCAGCCAACGCGTTTCGTTCCATTGGAACTTCGTCAGGGCTCGGTAATCTCATGGGAAGGTCCTTTTCCAATTAGGACAAAACAAAAGATTCTCAAAGATCAGATCACAATCTAATGGTCCAAAGTTTTTGCTTGCGTTCCGTACGTACAGTCTTCGTAAGGACAAAATCTAGCAATCTTATTCCTCCAAGATCAGAGGTGGTTCCAGTAACAATTAGACTCGAGGTAGGTATGGGTACTCTATATTTTTTAACACACTTGCAAATGTTGTATGTTTCATGTTAGAACTCAGTTGATTCCAATATTAGGAACGTAGTGGGCCCATAATTCTTAATAATCAAAATAGGCATATATAGCCCACTTCCGCAACTAGAATGGATGACAACCGGAATAATGGTCGTCCATCCTACTTAATACACAACAGGGCATATATAACCCCCGAAGACACAGTAACTAAACGGCCCACCCGTCTACATTCGTCCTCCCTTGTTGTCGGAAACACCACCTCAAACTCCGCAAGCTCGAAACCTGCCTTTGGAAAAAGACGCCATGTTTGGATGGTCATCAACTCATATAAACGAGCACACCCACAAACAAAATGCCTAGCAAATATATCCTATATATTATCAACAAAAACCAATACAGCTGCGAGTACAAGAACCTGTAGACTTCGCGATCACGGATTAGATACATTTGTTCACATATTATGCATCTTCGGAGCCCTTTAGAGTGCAGGAAAGGGTTGTGTGGCCCTTTAAACCAATTTAATATTCACAGTTGTTACCCAGCAATAACATTCTGCTTAAAGGGTGTACATACACAAGTTGTGACTAGATTTATAAAATTTATGAATATCACAGAGACACTGGTACAACATAAGGACAAATAACACCATATATATTTTCTTGCTCCATGTGATTACATAACTTTTATCTTATGTGTTGATAGATCCAGGAAGGTCATTGTTATATATTATTTTATACAGCTTGCTGCATAATCAAATTCAAAGGATTTGTGGATTCTGTGGTGCCATTGTTTAAGTGAATTGAGAGCTCTAAGCTTCTCTGCGCACCCTGTGATTAACAACATTGTTATCTTCTGTATTGATAGGTGCAGGGAGCTGCTGTTTTAGTGTCTCAATGGCGGTAATTGTCATGGGTTGTGCTTGCCAAGCGATGATGCATTGGCTGATCCTGGAAAGAAAAATTCATATAATGTATGCAGTGGCACAAAGCTTCTTGACTGTTGGAGCAATTTGTTTTTTTGTTAAGCGAAAGCACACTCCCACCAAGCAAGCACTTTAAACAAGAAATCTACATTAACCACCCCTTTCAAACATCGTGCTATGTGCAGTGTTCTGAGTATTGTGCCTTTCAGGCACTTGTAGAAAGAATCCTGTTGTGTGGGCATTCTATGTTCTGGATTGGAATGTGGGCATTCTGGCAGTTGATGGCTGCTTCTGCCTGATGTCACTGTTATTCTCTTGAGCAGAATAAACCTACTTTCAAGCATCAAGTCTGTGTACTTTAATGAGCACATACTACATTATTTTTGGCGACGATGCTCAAGAGAAAGTAAAGAACCCGTCTAACCTCGATCAACCTCGTGAATTCGTCTTCATCTTCAGGCTCTGCGGGAGAACGAAAAGACGCTGTTATCTACACAGCAAGATAGAGATAAGTCATTCCGCATCATTTCTAGCGTTTCAGAAGTGTTGTTTGCTTGCTAGGAGACGGACGCGATATTTTTGAAATTTGATCAGCAGCGCGAGTCGTGGTTAGCAAAAGAAGACGCGTTGGTTGGCAGCGCGTTGCATCAGCGCGAGTCGTGGTTGGCAAAGGAGGACGCGTGTGGTTGGCAGCGCATCACGATGTATGAGCGCGTTGAGGTCGGCCATTTTATAGACTCAAGTCTGTACGCGCGTTAATACGTAGCCATAGCAACGCTGTAGCCATAGCAACGCTGTCAGTTGTTCGAGACGCGGCGCAAAGAGGAAGAAACTGAGCACAAAGTCATAACAACGCTGTCAGTGGTTCGAGACGCGGCGCAGAGAGAAAGAAACTGAGCACACCGACTCAACCTTGTGAACTGATGTGTGCAAGAATAAGTTGACATTTGTGCTGTACCTCAGTTTGAATTCAATCAGCACGCATTGGCACATACCCAGTGAAAGTCATTTAAAGTGTACACGCAGAACTAGCTGGCAAAGCAATTTCTTCATTAAGTCACTACTCTTGTTCACAATTTTTGGTTTTGGTTATTCTATTTTTGCTATCTAATGAGAACAGCGACAAGACTGAAGTTTTAGGATATATTAAGACTTTGGGAATTAAAGTTCTGTGGTTATGCATTTACTTTTGAACAAGATGCAATCAGTTTCACCTCCACCACCCTTTTTGGAGACGCCAGGCTATCCACCAATAGTTTGGAAGAAATGGTTTGATGCGTTTGAGACCTATTTGGGTGCAATAGGCGCGTCAAGATATCGCGCAGAAAGAAAGAAATGTTTATTATTGCACTCATTAGGGTTTGAAGGTAGGGAAATTTATAAACATTTACCTCCTTTAGTAAGAAACAACGCAGAAGAAGACATAGATGAATATACTGAGACAAGGAGGAGACTGGAGTTGAGGTTTGACATTAAGCCTAGTCTTGTTGTGATTAGACATAAATTCTTCAAAAGAGAACAGTTACTGTGAGAAGATATCGAGACATATGTGTCAAGTCTAAGGCAGTTGAGTGCGGAATGTGAATTTGAAGGTTTCAGAGAACAATTGATTAGAGATCAGTACATATGTAAATGTACTGACAAGTCAATCCAACAAAAACTACTTACTTTGGGTAATCCAACACTCGAAGAGACTATCGGTACAGCTAAAAGCATAGAATTGTCAAAGAAAGAGGTCAAGGAACTTGAAAAGAAGAACGAAGAAGCAGTTTCTGTAGTTAGGGCTAAGGAAAATAAGGAAAATAAGGCAGCTTCTGGTCAACAACGTTTCGAAAGGAACAACTTTCCTAGTTCACAACGTTATGATAGGAATACCTTTCCTCGGAGTGACATTTGTTATAGATGTGGTAATATTTCACACAATAAGGGTAACAAGTTCTGTCCTGCAAGGAATTCTACATGCCGAAATTGTGGGAAATATGGTCATTTTGCGAAGATATGCCAAAATATTAGGTAGGGAAATTCAGTTTTCATGAATAAGTCTCAAGGACAGGGTAATGTAAGTGGGGTAGGAAATGTTTCAGAGTTTAATGAAAATACTGGAAAGGATTCAGATTCTATTAACAGTATCCAAGACGACCTTAGGGAGATGGTTGTGGTGGTACGGGAAGATGGAGTCATCACTGGGGACCCTTCAGATTGTGTTGACCCGTACGAAGAATTTGGTGTGGGTGATAAAGTGCTTACCCTGTTAGTTGATGCGGGTGCAAGAATAACAATGATCACTCTAGAGTTGTTTGATGAAACTTGGCCTGAAAGGAAGCTGGAGCCACCTGATAGAGTCCCTGTTTCCTATGAGGGGCGCAAAATAGTTTTGGCTGGATATTTTGAAGATGTCCTGCAGTTAAAAGGTAGAAAGATACTTGGAAAGATTTATGTTTCGATAAAGGGGTTAAACATTTTGGGGTGGTTCCACCAGGGTCTGTTCCAGTTGGTTCTAAGACCGGGTACAAAGGAACAAGTAAGTGTAGTAGAATCAAACGACTATACAGAAAAATTGGTTTTCACGTATCCTACAGTTTTTGGGAAGGGTCTTGGAATGGTTAAAGGTTTTACCCATGAGATAAGAGTGAAAGATGGAGCTATACCCGTAAAGCATAAGGTCAGAAGTGTCCCTTTTAGCGTAAGAGATAGTCTAGAAAAAGAGTTGAATGAGTTGTGCAAGAAAGGGATCATAGAACCAATTGAGTCATCCCTGTGGTTGTCTCCACTTGTTGTCGCCAGAAAAAGGAATGGAGATTTGCGCGTTTGTGTTGATTTGCGCAGTCTCAATATAAACATCTGGATTGATTCACACCCTTTGCCGAAAATTACAGATTTATTGTCACTAACAAGAGGTGCAAGATGGTTTACTAAGTTGGATCTAGCTTCCGCTTACCATCAAGTGGTGTTGAGTCAATCCTCTAGACATTTGACGGCGTTTGTCTCTCCTTTCGGTAGTTTTCAGTACTGCAGGATGCCATTCGGTCTCGCGTCGGCGGCAGCAGTTTTCCAAAGACTAATGAGTCAAATGTTTCAAGATACTCCTGGAGTAATTGTCTTCCAGGATGATGTTTTGATTTTTGGCGAGAACAAAGGCGATCATGACAATTCATTGAATCAGGTTTTAGAGATTATGCAGGACAAGGGGATTGTGCTTAAGAGTGAAAAATGTGTTTTTCTAAAAGAGAAAATGGAATTTCTTGGACATGTGGTTTCGCATGATGGCGTAGAACCACATCCTGGTTTGGTGAAAGCCATTGTAGATGCTTGTCCTCCTGTTGATAAATCTGGATTGAAGTCATTCATTGGTCTCAGTGAATTTTACTCAAGATTTATCAAGAATTATGCATCAAGAGTTCAAGCATTAACAAACATGTTAAAGAAGAATGTGCCATTTGTTTGGGACAAAAACTGTCAAGAAATTTTCCAATGGATTAAGTTACAGTTAGTAAGTGACAGAATTCTTAAGCCTTTTGATCCAAATAAGAAATGTATTGTGACTGTGGATGCTAGTGGTTTTGGCCTTGGAGCCGTGCTTACTCAAGAAAATGGCCAAGTTGATAACACCATAGCATATGCTTCAAGAGTGTTACGAGGGGCTGAAATGAATTTCTCTGTCATTGAGAAAGAGCTTTTGGCTTACGGGTGGGCGGTCAGGAAGTTCAACCCTTTTCTCTGGGGAAGTCATTTCGTGATACGAACGGATCATAGTCCTTTAGTCTCTATTTTAACAGGTGAGAAGATTAAAGAGCATACACCAAGGATTGCTAGATTATCAACAAAGTTACTTCAGTATAATTTTGACATTGTCTATTTACCTGGAATGAAGAATGTCAGGGCAGATTATTTCTCACGTTTTCCTATTACTGGCAATTGTTCTGATTTTGAAAAGGAAGATGATCAGGAGGATTGTTTTGTTGCTGCTTTGGATGTTGAGGGAATGTGTGCTATTAATGAGTTTGAGTGGAAAAGGGAGTTGATGAAAGATGAGGAACTTGTTCAAGTCATCAAATATCTGAAATCAGGTTGGCCCAAGGAAAAGTATGTATCTGGTCATTTTCAGACTTATGTTAAAATTGCAGATGAGCTCACTGTAGAGGATGGTATCCGTTTGAGGTGTGGAAGACTAATACCTCCAGAGAGTTTGAGGAAACGTCTAATTGATGGTGCACATGAAGGACATTTAGGGAAAACTTTCACGAAACGTAGGTTGAAGGATGTGTTTTGGTGGCCGCAAATGGATGTTTGTGTTGACACACTGGTTGATAATTGTGTTATTTGTAAATCCTCTGACAAAAGGTCACAAGGTAAGGACACCCCCTTTGGAACCTATTCAATTTCCGGAGAGAGCGTGGGAGAGGATTGGAATTGATTTGGTTGGCCCATTCAATCTTTTACCTTCTTCTTCACGTTTTGCTATTGTTGCCATTGATTATTACTCCAAATGGCCGGAGATTCGTTTTATCAATGAGCCTTCCTCAGCTAATGTGATTCTCTTTTTAAAAGATATTTTCCTGAGGGAAGGATTTCTTTCTTATGTTATGACAGACAATGGTGTACAGTTCGCTAGTTCAGAATTTGAAGTTTTTTTAAAACAAGGTGGTGTTACACACAAGAAGAGTTCTTTCTATCATCCCCAGGCTAATGGCCTTGTTGAAAGGATGAATAGGGTGCTCAATAATTGTGTGCAGTGGGCTATTGCTAGCAAATGTGTAGTGGAGAATGCGGTGCGTTCCATGTTATGGTTTTATCGCACTACTGCACATTCGTCGACTGGAGTGTCTCCTTTTGAACTTCTAAGAGGGAGGAAACCTTCTACGAAAATTTGTCCTGGTTGGATGTCGAAATGGGTAAAAATGGATGTTATTGATGGTATTGATGGATTTGTGAGGAACAAAGTTATTGGAGCACAAGTAAGACAGAAGGTTTATTTTGATGAAAGAAAGAAGGTTGTTCCTCAAAACATTTGTGTTGGAGATGTTGTTCGTATCAAAAGTCCTGTTCATGTTACCAAGGGAAGAAGTAAATTCTCTGAACCTTTAGTTGTTGATAAAGTTTGCGGTAATGCTGTGCGGGTCAATAACAAGAATTGGTGGAACATTTGTAAAATTGTTAAAGTTAAAAATGAGGACGTTGACTGTAATAACTATTTGACTAGTTCTTGTTCTGATGTCAAGAATGTGAATGGTAAACGTAATGATGTAAACTTTGTGCCAGAACCTCGCAGGAGTTTGAGGGTTTGTAAAATTCCTGTCAGGTTCAGGTAATCTTTTGCTACTCTCCCTTTTTCCATTCTTCCATTGTTCTTTTTCTTTCTTTCTTTCTTATTTTTCTCTTTTGGTTTTCCATCCTTTTGTTTTGGAAGAAATGGGGATAATGTAGTGTTCTGAGTATTGTGCCTTTCAGACACTTGTAGAAAGAATCCTGTTGTGTGGGCATTCTATGTTCTGGATTGGAATGTGGGCATTCTGGCAGCTGATGGCTGCTTCTGCCTGATGTCGCTGTTATTCTCTTGAGCAGAATAAACCTACTTTCAAGCATCAAGTCTGTGTACTTTAATGAGCACATACTACACTATGCACGCAAATTGTCCTCTTGTACACCATTTTTGGTTGAAATGATGAGGCTGCAAAAAGAATACATAAATCAGCTTAAGTCCCTCCTCTATCATTAATGATGCCTGATCAGAAGATGGAACATACACAGGCTTGTAAACTAAGGGGCTATATCTTCCCTCGAACGGGGAGTTCATACTTCGTAGGCCTCACATGCTCTTATGCCTCCTTAGGTAATCAGATGCAGACTCCAATTAGTATAACCCTCAGAGGAATTTGCTCCAAGCCTTAGCCTAGATCCATTCAATAAATGTCAGGGTGAGACTTCAGACTGGGATCGCATGCCCACTTTCTCTTTTAACAAGGCCATCTAGGCAGGACTCTTTCCAGACATATCCCATTGAGATCACTCATATCCAAATGTAGAACATCTATTTTTATTTGCAAAGTTTTATATAGTGCTGGTTAGACCCGGAGGTATCAGAGCGCTTTACATGAGGATCAGGCAGTTACAGGGTACATAGTTAAATCAGTTGCATCAGCTTGTTACTGGATTACATAGTTACAACAGTTTGAATCAAAGAAACAGAGGGAGGAGGAGGGGGAGGGACGGAGACACGAACGGGGAGACGAGGAAGCCAATGGCAGATGTCCGGCTGGGTAGGTGACGGCCAATGGGCCAGACTCCTCTATAGCTGCATAGGACCGCTCCACCAGGCATCGGCCAAGGTTGCTCAGGCTCCGCAAGAGGTATCTACATCAGTTGAATCAGTGAGTTACAGGATACATAGATACATCAGTTAGAATCCAGACAATCACAGAGAAGGGAGGAGGGGGAGGGAAGGGGACCGGACGGGGAGACAAGTAAAACAATGTCAAGTGTCCGGCTGGGTAGGTGATGGCCGAGGGGGAGAACCAGAGCCAAACTCCTCTATAGCTGCAAAGGACAGCTCTACCGAGCATCAGCCAAGGTTGCTCAGGCTCCGCTGTAGGTATCTACATCAGTTGAAACAGGGAGTTACAGGATACATAGTTACAACAGTTAGCATCAAGAGATTCAGAGAAGAGAGGGAGGGAAGGCGACCAAGCAGGGAGACGCGGAAAACAATGTCATATGTCTGGCTGGGTAGGTGACAGCCGAGGGGCCAGCCTCCTCTATAGCTGCATGGGACAGCTCCCCCGGGCATCCACCAAGGTTGTTCCAGCACACACACCATCACACACACAGATATGCACAAGCACACACAAATGTGCGCACACACTCTCATACGCCAACAGAGGGCCCATACAAGCACACATACAGAAACATCCACACGCACAAGCACACATACAGTCCCATGCTCTAATACAAAGACACTCAAATACATGCACACACCATCACACACACAGACATAGGCACACATACAGAAACATCTGCTCGCACAAACACGAGCACACATAGAACCACATGCTCTAATACAAAAACACCCAAATACATGTCCACACCATCACATGCACAGACATGCACAAGCACACACAAATGTGAACATAGTCTTTCATACCCACACAGGCGCACACAAACACACACACACGTGCGTCCGCACACACACCCTCATACACGCACAGACGCACACACAAAAGCACTGCATCACACATTTCTCCTGCACTGCACTCCTCTTAGTTCTTGGGTCCAGGATTGTCCCGCAGGCTGTATCACATGGATAGTTGGTGGATCACCTATGTAATTAGTTCGTTGGGGATAGTTTAGTGCCGGGCGGCCATATCACAAAACACCACAAAACAGTGGAAAATGTGAGCGAGCCTGGTATGCCTCTATGCCCATTTCCCTCTTCCCACTCAACTTTGCACATCTTTCCCTGAAATGTAATTGTAGCTCTTTTTGTTTTTTTTGGTTTTTTTGCTAAAGCAAAACTTATTTTGTGGGAGAAATCCTTTGCCAAAAGTAGGTTAACTTTTAATCCACAAGTTCCCTTATTGCCGAATGTTTATTAACTTTTTAAAGGTTGTGAAGGAACTGAATTTCTCAAAGTTGACAAACTTTATAATAAAAGCTTCCCGAAGTTGACAAAGGTCAACAGCACCAACACGTCGCTAGCCCCCAACTTGCAAATTATGGAGGGTACTTAATTTTATGCAAAAAGTTCAAAATCAATTTTAAACTTGGAGAAATATCTGATGCTTCGAGCTTTGAAAAATATTTTTTATCCTGTCCCTTGAATGGACAGTAGACGAAAAACAAGTTTTAAATGAAAGTTATTGGTCAGAAGAGAAAATGCACCAGTGTCAAAGTGACATTACCTGCGCATCAGCAAAAACACATATGTTGGCAGTTGGTTCTTCACTAAATGCATCATTGCTATCTGTTAATATAGTGCCATAGAGAAACGCGAGATCTTCACTGTCTGGATGGTGCAGTTTAACCTACAAGAGAAAAAATATACAGGCACATCACAAAATATTAATGTATACCAGTGTGCAAAAATGCGAATTAGAACAGTATTACATGTTAAGCTGCAAATCTGACAAAATAGAATGATTCAGAAATGTATGTCATATGTACTATTAAGCCAGTGTTAAATACGTTAAAGCTCTTATGGATAGATGTACAACTGCATTTTCTTGTCGCAAACCTTGTGCTTAAGTAAGATGCACGGTTTGTGACAAGAAAATGTGGTTTCTGAAAGTACTAAACGCATTTAGCAATTCAGTGATATGTTACCAAATCACTGAAGTGTATAGGAAATTATAGAAATCGCTATTTGGAAGAGGCGTGTTTAGGGCAGCCCTTACAAATAGCGATTCCTTATGATATGTATCAATGTTTTGCAACCGAAATGAGGTCACAAAACATTCGATTTTTTTAAAACACCTCTAAGGTGGTCATAACCCAGTTGCAAATGGGAAAGGGTCACCAGGGGACTCCTTTTCCTTTGTGAAGGCGCTGATGTTCCCACAACACAGAAAATACCTGAAACATCCCCCTCCCGCCACCTCCGGACCATCACCTCACTTCCGGAATTCGGAATGGCTCTCAAGACCTGGCTGTTTGAATAAGCCTCCGGGAACTGCAAGCCCCTGGATACCCTATAGGGTGATTAGCCGCACTTTATAAATCCTGATTGATTAACTCATTGATTGAATGGTCCCAAAAATATTTTTATAAAATCGGCAGTGCCCCATGGGACCCTACCTACTTAAAAAAATAGTTTTACAAACGTTTCTCTTTTTTGTAAATAAATACCATTTTCCTTTGAGGAAAATGGGGTGTTAAAAAAAAAAAGAATGCTTTATTGAAATTTAATCGCAGACATGATGGTCTGCTGACCCGGAAGGCCACCATAACTGTGAAGGCAGTGAATTATAGTGGGTCGTACTTTTTTGTGAGCTACCTCATTAATATTCATGAGGTAGGTTGAATTGCGACCCACTATGATTCGGCATTTTGTGAATCGATTTAGTACATAGGTCTATTTACAAAATAACATTGGATTTGCTAAAAGTTGGTATGCAAATTCCGACCGCTTTTAGTGAAACCAGTGTACTTACACGTGGCCATTAATTTTTTACAGGTCATGAAAGAAACCTTTATTTTTTTCCACTTTTGATAAACAGCCACTGCAAGAATGGCTTAACGTAGTATGATAGCGTTTTCGGGGAGGATGAAATGAATAATATTTTCAGCACAGCTGAAAACCATACATGTATACACTAAGGAGTAACAGAAAATTAAAATACCCCCACTTTGAACCAAGCTGTTACCAGCACTGAATCAACTAAGCAAGCAAGATGGGCCCTGTCTAGACGAGTTTCTTTACCATTCCATCTTCCCTTCCATCAAGATGTCATCCATCAATCCTTCCATGCATCCTTTCATCCATTTGTATTTTTTGTATTTATTTATTTGTAAAGCGCTAACATTCATCCTGAAAGGACATCACAGCGCTGAAGAAAGTTGCAAGTGATTTGACATCAGCTCTGATTGAAGATTATTGATCTAGCCTGGGAAAAAGGAATGTTTTCAGTTGTTTCTTAAATGAGACAAAGCAGTCATTTGTTCTAATTTTAGGGGGTAGCTCGTTCCACTTTGTTGCCGCAATGTGAGAGAAGGCCCGCTCTCCCATCCTGACAGTACGAGCTCGGGTGATAACTGCTCTTCCTAACGTCATAGATCGTAGGTGTCTAGAGGGTTTATGAAATCTGACCCTGTCGTGTAGGATGGTGGGGCCTGAGCCGTGGAGTACCTTATGAGAAATACACAACAGCTTAAAAATGGCTCGTTGCCGCATTGGGAGCCAATGAAGCTCACGCATGCAACTTTTAGCTGAATCATATTTTCTTTTATTGCAGATGGCTTTGGCAGCGGCATTCTGAACCAACTGTAATTTAGAAAAGAGATAATCTGCCATTCCTACAAACAGAGAGTTACCGTAGTCCAGCCTACTCATCAGTAGTGACTGGACTAAGGTTTTCCTGCAATCCGTTGGCACCCAGGGGAAGACACGTCTAAGCAACTTCAAAAGTCCAAAGCTCCTTCCACAAGTTATAGAAACATGGGATTTCATGGATAAGTCCCTATCCAGTGTTATTCCTAAGTTTTTTGCTTTAGCAGTGGGATTGGGAGGCAAACCCAAGTCACTTGGCCACCAGCTGTTGTCCCAGGCCTGTGTACCTCTGCCGAACAGTAGGATTTCGGATTTGTCGGCGTTTAGTCTAAGACAGTGGTCCTGCATCCAAGTTGCCAATTCAGTCAAACAGTTCGTCAATCTAGTTTTGGAGTCATCATTTCCATCAATAGTGACCATCAGCTGAGTGTCATCAGCATAGGAGCACATTTCGACACCCCACTTTTTGCCAATGGTTGCCAGCGAGGAGACGAATACATTAAACAAAGTTGGGCTCAATGACGCCCCCTGGGGAACTCCGTATTTTATGAGTCGTGGAGGGGATGTGTAGTCACCCAAGCGTACTGATTGGGTTCGATCCGCTAGGAACGATTGTAGCCATCCTAATGCTTTGCCCAGTATTCCTTTCTCTGCCAGGATGTTCAATAGTTGATTGTGGGGTACGGTATCAAAAGCCGCTGATAGATCAAGGAGTATCAGTGCGACTGTTCTACCCTGATCCACCTTGGTTCTGATACTGTCTGTCACCGCTAAGAGTGTAGTTTCGGTGCTGTTGTTTGTCCGGAACCCTGTCTGTGAATCATCCAGCAAACCATTTGCTTCCAAAAATGTGGAAAGACTTCTGTTGACTAACTTCTCCAGAACCTTTGATAAGTAAGGTAGCTGGGATATTGGTCTGTAATTGGCCGGATTGTTTACGTCTGCTCCAGCCTTCTTTACTAAAGGGGTGACTAGGGCCTGTTTCCATGAATTTGGATATTCAGCAGAACTAAGGGAGAGATTGAGTACTCTAGTAACTACTGGACATATTACAGGAGTTAACTGGGAGAAAATGTGATGTGGACAAGGGTCAAGTGGAGAACCCGACTTGACCTCAAGCATGACCTTTTCTACCTCCTCTTCTGAAAAAGGGCCGAAACCGTGGCAGCTGGTATGTGCAACGGTTGGTACATCCTGTTCATTGATTTCGGTCAGGTGATTTGGAAAGGAGGCATAGATGGTATCAATTTTTTCACAGAAAAAGTCATTGAGCTTATTACAGTTTTCCTGTGAGGGGGTAAGATGTAGGGAGAGATTGGTTGGGTTGCATAGTTCTTTGACGATTTTAAAAAGTTCTTTTGAGGAATTTTTATTCTCAGATATTCTACGTGTGAAGTATTCCTTTTTCGCCTTTCTGATTGCCCTGTGATAGAGTGTTTGAGCTTTCCTGAAGTTATCTTTGGTCTCATCTGTTTTGGATATTCTCCATTTATGCTCAAAAGAAGTGCAATTTCTTTTTAGAAGTTTAAGCTCAGGTCCGTACCATCTCTCTGATCCTTTCACCTTTCCATCCTCTCATCCTTTAATTCCACCCACTCACCCACCCATTCACCTTCCATCCATTAATCCTATCACCCATTCTTACAGCCCATCACCAATTATTTTACGCTTCTAGCCATCCTTTCCCTTTTTAATGTCCTTCCATCTATTTACTCATCTTTCTTTTCACCCTTCCTTTCAAACCTCCTTCCTTATTTTCTTTCTTTCTTTTTTCCTTCTTTGCTTCCCTTTTTCTCTCTACCCATCTTTTATGTTCTTCCATCCTTACTTTTCTTCTCTTTTAAAATCCTGCTCAATCTTTTTATTTGCCTCGATCGCTTTCTCTCTCGCTCTCCTTTTCTCCCTATTTTCATCATTCCTTTTCTTTGTCTCCTACACTGTACAATTGGAGACTTTGGAATACACCCACGATTCTGTTATATATGAGCTAATGTCTACAGACTCCAGTCAGAAGAGACCCATAAAGAACAAAATGATCCAGTTGCAGCCACCTCTGTAGCTGCTAAAGTGGCAGGTCCACGACCCCACGGCATATACAAATATATTGTGGGCATAGAGGTGATAAAACCTCTACAATTCCAAATACTAGACATTTGGCAAGAGCACTGGACAGTAATGGTCAAAGGATAGCTGAGGACAGGACTGCTGTTTCGAGTTTTGTTTAAAATTAAAGAAATCTACAATTGGACGTACCTTGATGTCTATGATGCTACAACAAGTTGAGCTAACATTAGGTAGTCAGGAGGTTTGACAGAACTGTGCCTTCGGTGGCTCTCAGCATTGGTGCAGCAAACAGTCAGGGATCACATGATGTGACGCCTCAGTTCTGTGATTGCGGGACAGTCCGGGGTTACTAAGCACAATTAGTGAAACCTGAAGTCATTGTTGACCACTCATGTCCAGGACCATCAGTACTACTAAATCCTAACATAGGGGCCATTCAGGATTGCGGTGAATCCGCATCCTCCGGGCCGGCGGAAGCCACTGCCGGCCCGGAGGATGCGGATTCACCGCTGCGGTGATTTAAAAGACCCCCCACCAGATTAGGATGGCAGGGGGGTCGGGAAGACCGTCCGCAGCTCTAATATGGTGGCGGTGTCTATCAGACACTGCCAGCCATATTAGGATGCATGCGGAAACATGCTTTTCCACGGCGGGTTTTTGGTGTTTGGGGGCCCGTTGCGGGCCCCCAGGGTGTCGGGGGTGGGGGGTGCACATGGGGGGTACCTATGGTACCCCCCAGCATTTACATGCACAAAGCGGCAGGCACCGCGCGTTGCCTACCGCTTTGTGCATGTAAATGCAATACATGCATTTTTACCCTTGCGGCGGGTAACACCAAACTCCGCTCTAGCACATGTTCAGCCCTATATTTGATATTGTCAATTCAGCCAAAGGCCATCTGCCCACTTTGCAAGCACAGAGCCAAGACTAGCTAATCTGTGACGACTTACTTCATTGGAGGGGACTTTAACAGCCTGGTAGTGAGCACGGGTTATCTTAGTCAGCACAGGACTGGCAAACCAAACAGCAGCTGGTCTACAGGCTCCTAAAGACACTTCTTCAAAGGGATTAAAGTCCACGTTACTACTCTTCAAAGACAAAAAAAAGTGTCTCCCTGTATCAATAGCAGCGATTTGTGGTTCTTTAACTGTTACCAAGAGTTTTACAAAGTTTTAGTGTATTCAACGAAGTGTTTTGTGGAGAAGTGTGGCTCACTGGTTAGAGCAGGCAGACCCTGAAGCAGAGGTCAGACCTGGGACCAGGGTTCAATTCCCGACGCGGCAGGGTCTTGAGCTCAAATGTCCATGGACTCGATAATTCTCGCTTCGGTGCCTGACCTAATCATGGGTTCACACTCTGCAACTCTGGGCATTAAGCTTGCTTAATCTCCACAACGGCCCCCCGCGGCGGGATGCCTGGCTTTCACCTTGGGGATGCCCTGTAGGGGCTATCTCACAGGGAAAGGCCAGGACGGGTTCCCAAGGCAAGCGCGGAGATACCCCTCCGGGGGTCGATTCTGGCGCTATATAAGAAACATAATAATAATAATAATAATAAGTTTTCTTTTATCCTGGTTAAATTAGTCGAAGACTCAGCAAATAATATAAGATAAAAGAAAACACGTCCTACACTCCTAATGCCTCTAATGTGAGGGAGGATTTAAAAACTACAGATTGTCAAGCAACAATGTATTAATAAATTTGAGAAGAGAGTCCCAAACAAGTCTGTGATTGGGATATTTATCGGTTGTAGGAGAGAACGATCAAACAGATAAGGAGTTCATTTTTAATATTCAGATCTATATTGCATGCCTTTTATTAATTCATGCCTTGAGAAAGATGTATTTGACTCGAAACATGTTGGCTGTCCTGTACGTAATTTTGTAAGCATTCAGTGTGTTGTATCTGGTCAGAAGCAACACACTGGGACAAGAAAGCATATATATTGAAGATGGTCAGAGTTTGTGGGCTGAGGTTGTGGACCCAACAGGAAAGGGATGTATATTCCACAGATATTACTGCATGGTCGCTTAGCCAAAGCTCATGGGGTAGGATAGCAGCATGTAGATTACACAACAGATGTGAGAGAGTCTGTCCTACAATAGAAAACATCAGAGACAACACTTGGTGTGATTAAAGAAGTTAAAGTCAACCAAGAAATGAAAACAGATATTGGTGGTCCTTTCAGATTATTCATTTGGACAACTGCACAGCCCTTGGGGTTTCCACTCCTAACCTTAAGGTACAGTGTGGTCCCTTCACCATCCCCACTCGAACTCCTTAGGCAGCAGCAGGGCAAAAGTAAACAAATATAGTTCACCTTAGCAGCAGAAAAGATGAGCCCTAAGTCTACCTCCCTATTTGCACATCAAAACTCAGAATCTATCCTGATGTTAAAATACTGCTAATTTACCAGTGTATGCAGACATCAGGAACTTCTAAAATGCCTTTCTGACTTCTGCCTTCATCCCCTTTTGAAATATGCATCATGGTCTCCTTGGCTTTAAAGTGCAAACCTAAACGTGTAGGAATTCACATCCTGTGTGACAGAGCTGATATTTTACTCCCCCATTTCCCCTGCAAGATGACACAGGTATGTCTTTTATCAATCTCCTTGTTTCTCATATGCCTCCTGTTTTTTGATGAATATTCTTTTGTTTTTTGCTATCTAGGAGCATTTGAGCATGTTTTCCCCACCAGCTGATATTGGGGCATTACCACATTTTTCAACATAATGTTTCCATGTACTCCCTAATCTACTGCACAGTGCTTCGATGCCCAGGAGACCTGGTTCACACTATCCAGAGCTCTGTAAGTAAATAAAAATAGGCTAACCACATATGCGTCTGCACAGTGTATATGTGAGACAAGTCTTAGGCTGATCAGCACTCCTAGCCCCATGGAAATCTTGTTTTTCTTTCATAAACCACATCTAGCCTCTGGAAACCGAACAGATATATTTAATGCAATTCAGATTTGAAGCCTCAGTGTTCTCTTTAAATGGTGTCTTACCTCCTGGGAGAATCATCTATCGGGGATTGGCACATGTACCATGACCATATAATTAATAAGGGAAAAGAGAGCTCTTCTCGAGAAGATAGGAGATCAAGGAAAAGGAAAAATCTAAGTCCATTCACATCTAGGTGTTTCTTCTTCCCTAACAACATGGCTAGACACACAGCTTAGAAGGAGATTTGCTTAAAGTCACTTCTGGTTTTCATTAATTTAAAATAAATGTCTGTGCTTCGTGCAGACTATAATGTCAGGAAGGTAATCTCCTCTCTGCACTGCTGTACACCGCACTAGGCTTGATTTTCTGTTCAGCTCGGCTAACCTTTCAACAACCCCTCCAAGGCCTCTGCCACACACTGGTTCCTGTTTAGTGCTTCTTCATTTATGTTGAAAACAGTCTTAAATCCTATCCTCCGTGAAGTGTTCATAGTAGTTGTAGTGGAGGCGTCTGTCACTTTGTGGCCTCAATTGAGAATGCTAGTGGGTGACTGAAGCCTTTAACAGTGACCTTCTCAGACTTTCACATGCTTATTTCTATACACCGGGTCTCCACTGAAGGAAAAGAGCCAATTCATGCAAACTCCACTAGGCCAAAAGATAGTTTGGCACAGTTAGAGCAATATCATTGGTTTTTCCAGTGCCTGCGAGTCTATCCCTCCACTTTCTAAGGTCCAGTGAAGACCAAAGACTTATCTGGTCCCCCCTTCGCTTCCCTCAATGTGCCACATTTATCTTAACTTGGGGAGATGCAGTTTTGTATTCTATAATCCTACTTGCTGCAATCTAAGATTCACTAACATATTCAAGAGCCCTCCCTTGTGGCTGTTCTCTTTCCATGGGGTTTGACGAGGTATGGTCTATGTTAGACCTATCAGCCTTATGATGGTCTTCCCTCAAACATTTTGCCTGCTTACCACCTATTTTAGCGGATTCTTTTTGTGGGCCATGGGACTCTGAGCACTTTACCTCTGCTGACCAGTGCTAAAGTGCATGCGATTCACCCCTAAACATGGTCACATTGGTGTATACACAGTTAGCACATTTAATTTACTTGTAAGTCCTTTGTAAAGTGGTATACCATATACTCAGGACCTGTAAATTAAATACTACTAGCGGGCCTGCAGCACTGAATGTGCCACCCACACAAGGAGCCGTTTAAATATGTCTTTGGCCTGCTACCGCAGAGCCTGTGTGTACATTTTTACTGCCACTTCGAATTGGCATTTAAAACCTTTGCTAAGCTTTAACTCTCCTTTTATTACACGTAAGTTACCCCTAAGGTAGGCCTAAGGTAGCCTATAGGGCAGGGTGCTGTATAAGTAGAAGGTAGGACATCTTTTAAGTTTTCTATGTCCTGGTATGAAAAACACCTACATACGTTTTTTACTACTGTGAGGCCTACACCTCTCATAGGTTAACATTGTGAATTCCTTAATACACTTTTAAGTTGTAATTCCTGATTAGAAAGGAGTGGCTGTATCATGTTTTATAATTTTGGAATGGTAATGATAAATCCTCTTTACTGGTAAAGCTGGATAACACATTACTATTTTATAAATGCCCCTTTTAGAAAGTGGCGACTTCAGAATTGGAGACGTCCCCCTGAGCACAGCAAAAGATCCTGCGAAGCGGGTATATATAGCTGATAATCACACTGATTTATTCTTCCTTTTGTAGGAAAATAGTGTAAGTATTCATGTACATCTGTTGATATTACATTCATATCAACCTGTATCCTTTCATGTAACATTCCAAATTAGTTCCAATCACATAATGTTCCAAACCAATGCATTTCAGGCAGATGGCGCCCTTCGTCAGGGAAGTAAGATCTACAACAAATCATGAAATTATGTTGATACGAGGAAACCAGTCCAACTAAATATACAGCCATAACGATGTTAATGCTGTCCCAAAAGTGCCTAAATAATGTGCACGATGCTAGGAAATACAAAAGTGAAGTGACCAAAATCAACAACACAAAAGAATGTGTCCAACGTCCCATACATGTTAAACACAGTGATCGCCCGCTAAAACGTAACAATGTTGTGGAACGTATATGAATGGTGGTGTTATCAACAGATAACTGTAATAATTGTAACTCCTATAAAACGTGACGATTAAAAGAGCTATCGTAGAAATGAATGTGACCAATGAACGAGAGAACAATAGTAATGAAATCGGTGAACAACGTGCTGATCAGACAAATATGCACAATTTAAATGAAGTGCATACAAAATATCGTACATACAAAAATATGTGTGGGGCCTCTGACGCCTGGTATAAAACCGAAATGACGTTGTATAAATTAATGCCCGTGTCAAATAGGTGATTAAACCAACATGCTACTCAGCGTCTCATAATGAGGTACTCACTGAACAAATCCGGAAGTGTTAATCAGTAAACCTATTAATAAATAGAACAAAAAAAAAATCAGACAAATCTACCCGTAGGTTAAACAATAATCAATGCGGTCAGAGAGACCTGTGGGACATAAATGTGACAAATATTCATTTACTCGCGGTGTAGGAGATAAACCGCGCCGTGTTGAGTTCAAACCCTTCAGTACAGTTAAAACAGCCTAAAAGTACAAGAGCAAATGTTGCTCTTTAACATTTGCTCTTGTACTTTTAGGCTGTTTTAACTTCTTTGCTGGCAATACATTAGACACTGTTTGAAGGAGAGTAGGATCTGTTTCTTATAGTTACCCACAATTTTTGCTGATGTTTCACTGTTTTCGACTTAGACTGACTGGGATCCTGCTATTCAGGACCCCAGTCAAGCTGGTTTCTACTCTACATTGATTGTATGTACTTTAGGTACACTCCAGATTGGATTCTGGGGTACCCTTATGTGTCCCTAGTATATGGTATACAATGTACCCAGGGCATAGGTACCCCCCGAGTCCTCCCAGGGGGTGCAGCATGTATTATGCCACCCCTGAGAGACCATTCAAAATGACACCACAAGTCTGCTACTGCATAGTATTGTATTTTTCTTATAAAGCGCTAACAATCATCCTGAGTTGGATATCACGGCGCTGCAATAACTATGATGAGCGGTGTGTTGACCTGAGTCCTACAAATTTAGTCTGGTTTGGGGAAAAGGAAGGTTTTCAATTGCTTCCTAAATGACAGGTGGCAGTCCGTAAGTCTGAGAGCCAAGGGCAACTCATTCCATTTGGTTGCGGCTATGTGGGAGAAAGCTCACTCTCCCATCCTGGCTCTCTTCACTCGGGTTGTTCTTGCTCTTGCTGTGAATTGAGAGCGGAGATTTCTAGTTGGTGCATAAAACTTAATCCTATTTCTTAGGATAAGTGGACCTGTGTTATGCAGTGCTCTGTGTGTTATAAACAGCATTTTGAAGGTCGCTCTCTGCCTCATTGGCAGCAATGGAGCTCTCTTAAGCAGCTCTTGGCTGAGTCGAATTTTCTTTTCTTACAGATTGCCTTAGCCGCCGCGTTTTGCACTATTTGTAGTTTGGTGCCTACAAACAGGGAGTTTCCATAGTCCAGCCTGCTCATCATTACTGACTGAACCAGGATCCTTCTACACTCAGTGGGAATCCAGGGGAAGACTCTTCTGAGCATCTTCAACAAAGCGAAGCCTTTGCTGCAAATTGTTGATACGTGGGATTTCATAGACAGAGTGGTATCGATCGTCACTCCCAGGTTCCTTGCTGTCTGTCGGAATTGGGGGGGTGCCCAGGGGCGCTTGCCACCAGCTGTTATTCCACAGCTGAGTGTGTCCACCGAACAGCAATATCTCTGATTTATCTGCGTTCAGTTTTAAACAGTGGCTATACATCCAGTCAGACAGTTCGGTGAGACAATTTAGTAGCCTATCCTTGGGGTCATCATCCTCATCCAGGATAACAGTTAATTGGGTGTCGTCTGCGTAAGTACAGATTTCGGCAGCCCACTTTCTTCCTATCGCTGCCAGGGAAGACACAAACACGTTAAACTACGTTGAGCTCAATGAGGCCCCCTGTGGGACCCCATATTTAATGTTCCGGTGTGGGGATGAAAAGTTACCCATGCGCACTAATTGCGTTCAGTCCGACAGGAATGATTGCAACCACCCCAGTGCTCTGTCCCGGATACCTTTTGCTGCAAGGGTTCTTAGTAGCAGGTTGTGTGGTACGGTATCAAGCAGCCTGTGTAAGGTGGTGCATGCACCCCTTACTTAGATAAAGGTTCACTATATCTATCCTATATCACTGCACATATAAACCTATCAGTCAGCCCTATGACAGGCCTTATCAATCCTGAAGGCAGGGTGCTGGGTTTTATGTGAGAGGGTGACCATGCATAAGCAGAACCCCTCTGCAGCCTTCGGAACCTATTCTCCGGGGTTGTTTGTGATGCAGCCAACCATATATATTTAAGTGCATTATAACCTTGCGGTAAATGCTAACATTAAAACAGCTGCTTGGAAACATGTTGTGTTTGGTGTCAAACACCTTGGAATCATACCTCCCCCGCGGGCAGGGGAGGTATGATTCCACCCTCCTAAAGGGACATATGTGACACACTGGTACACCCGGTACCAGCTTTCTCGACCTGGGCATCACAAAATGGATGCTGCCAGCCACAGACACAATTCTGCCCTCCTGCTACTGAGCCAAACTCAAGCAGGGGAAGGCTTGACAGTAGGCTTCCTGCCACAGGGAGGTGTGACAACTTCCCAGGCAGGCTTTAGTGTATTGGGGCTGGGTGGGTGCACTCAGAGTGCTTTGAAGCCTGCACTGGGGGCACATTTGGTGTCCCTGTGCACAGTCCAGCTCAAACCGGTTGCAGGAGCCATTTGCCCGTGCTCTGGCGCAAAACTGGACAAAGGACATGGGTGTAGCCACCCCTTTGTCCCGACCCTCCCATAGGTGGGTCCCTAGAGTTTGTCACACCCCTTCCTTGGGTATAAAGTAGGTGACGAGTGTTCTGTGAGCTGGTATTTTGTGAATCAGCTCGTGGTCCCTTCACAATCCCTGGTTTGTTGACCTGTGGGTCCCTGTGAAGGTAACTTTGACTTTCAGTGGGCTTTCCTGTTTGCCCCAGACGTGCCCTGACTCTCCATTGCTTGGAGAGTCCCCAAGACCTTGCTGGTCCTCACCGAAGCTTATTTCCTTTGCCCGCATGGGTTGCAGTTGCAAAGGCTTGTTGGTGTTCAATCCGGACACTGAACCCCCAGCACTCGACATCCTTCATGGGACAGCTAACCTCTGGACATTGGTCAGCGTCGACGTCTCCTGGTCCCTGAGGGTGCAGAGTCAAGCATCACGTTATCTCACCAGAATCACACAACATCGGTGGGTTTTTGTCTATCGTGCCCCTGGTCACCCTGAAGTGACCCAGACTCTGTCCCCTCTGCTTTCAGGTTCTTCTCACCTCGAATCCAGGCTTGGATTCCACCAGACACTTTTCATTTTCCCGGCAGCAGCACTTTTCCGCATGACGCCATTGAAAACGACGAAGGTTTCTGACATCACTTGACACCTATGCATCCAGCTTTCCTGGGATAGGTAACACAGGTACTCCGGTACTCACAAGGGTGCTGGCCTTAGAACCTTCTATGTTTGAAAGGGTTTGCTCAAAGTCCTCTCCGAAGTGTCCTTAATCTTTAATTTTCCAACCGCGTCTTTCCCATAGAGTTGTACGGAGCTCGCGTCTGTGTTATCACACTGCACCCGTCCTCCGTGAGTCCCCTGTGTCAATACTTTGGGGGGTTCCTTGGGGTCCCCGCGATTCTACGCGCACTAGGCACTGTGTCTAGTCAAGTCGCAGTTGTTATACCACTTTCTTAGTATGTGGTTTGGTCTCCCCCTGGAGCCCACTGTGTATTGTGTTATTTACTGTCGTTCTAGTGATTTAATATTGTGTGCTTTGTGCTCTAATCTCATAAAGAGGTTAGTAGAGAGTGTTTAGTAATAAATACATATATTTTATATGTCTCTTGTGAGGTTCTCCTTTCATTTGGTCATTCAGGAGGTTATAATCTGGTAAAACAAGCTGCTTTACATTCATTTGAGACTTAGTCTGAAGGCTGCTCTCCATAGCTACCACTAGGATAGCTTTCAATAAAGGTTGTCTTAAAACCTAATCATCAATAAGGGTTGTTTGGACTGGTACAAGGTGCCCACTTTAATTAGTGGCCAGCATATACCAGACAACTTCTCACACTGTTTGTAACACTGTTCATAACCCTATCATGTACTTTGAATTACTCTAAGATGGTGGCCATTCCTGCGGGATATCGTGTAAGTCTGTCCTTTATCTCAGCTTAAGTTATTTACACTTCCAGAGCCTGCAGCCCAGTACTGAAGGGCTTAAACTCAACACAGTGAGGTTGATCTCCTACACGGTGAGTAAATGAATATTTGTCACATTTATGTCCCACAGGTCTCTCTGACCGCATTGATTTTTGTTTAACCTACGGGTAGATTGGTCTGATTTTTTTGGTTCCATTTATTGATAGGTTTACCGATTAACACATCCGGATTTGTTCAGTGAGTACCTCATTATGAGACGCTGAGTAGCATGTTTGTTTAATCACCTATCTGACATGGGCATACAACTTCATTTCGGTTTTATATCGGGCTTCGGAAACCCCACACTTTTTTTTTTATACACGATTTTTTGCATGCACTCTCTCGTTCATTGGTCACATTCATTTCTACGATAGCTCTTTTAATCTTCACGTTTTATAGGAGTTACAATTATTACAGTTATCTGTTGATAACACCACCATTCATATACGTTCCACAACATTGTTACGTTTTAGCGGGCGATCACTGTGTTTAACATGTATGGGACGTTGGACACATTCTTTTGTGTTGTTGATTTTGGTCACTTCACTTTTGTATTTCCTAGCATCGTGTACATTATTTAGGCACTTTTGGGACAGCATTAACATAGTTATAGTTGTATACTTAGTTGGACTGGTTTCCTCGTATCAACATCATTTCATGATTTGTTGTAGATCTTACTCCCATGACGAAGGGCGCCATCTGCCCGAAATGCATTGGGATGGAACATTATGTGATTGGAACTAATTTGGAATGTTACATGAAACGATACAGGTTGATATGAATGTAATATCAACAGATGTACATAAATACTTACACTATTTTCCTACAAAAGGTTGAATAAATTGACTTGAAAATCAGTGTGATCATCATCTATTTATACCCGCTTCGCGGGTTCTTCCGCTGTGCTCAGGGGGACGTCTCCAATTCTGGAGTCGTTACTTTATTGAATATTACCTTTCACACTTTTTGACCAGAGAGTGATACCCCAGAAGCATGCAACAAACTTAACAGGAAGAACACCTTAGGTTGTGCGTGTCTCTACTAATTTTCCTTTTAGAAAGTGGACAGTTCTTGCTCTTACAGCTCTGTGTTGCTGCAGCCTGTCTCCAATACACGTCTGGGGTGAGTGACAGCTACACTTTATGCATTCCCTCCAGACAGCCACAAACATAAGGTTAGGTGTGTCTGAGTACTCATCTGCATTCTGATGGCTCTTACTGGGCAGGAAGGGAGGTAGGGATTGACACACCTAAATAGGTAGTTCCCTGTCACCACACAAAGGGCTGATTATCCCCTACTGATAGTCTGGAGCCAGGGCTGGGAAAAAAGGCCTCTGTGCACTTCAAATACCCTTCTTTGAAGTCACCCCCACTTCAAATGCACACGTGGTTATAAGCACTGGGTCTCTGACCCCACCAAATCCGACACTTCTGAACCTACAACTGGACTATGTCAGAAGAAATGCTGTGTTGCATCAAGGACTGACACTCTGCTGGACTGCTGACCCGGAAGGCTTGCTTTTTTGCTGTGCTGTCCGGCTGCTATCTGACCCTGCTGAGGGAGAGCTGGACTCTGCCTTGCAACACAAAGTTTTCACCAAGGGTTTGCTGTCTTGGCTCCTGTTGTTGAGACTCTGGGAAATCAAAGTCTCTATCCCTGCTCTTGTGCCTGAAGATACTTGTTTCAGAGACACCAACGCATACACTGACTGCGTGAGCAGAAATCGACACATCATCCCTGTGGCAGGAGCAGAACTCGGCGCATTGCATCAGAACCAACACAGTGCCTGCAGAAACCGAAGCACGGAACTGATCATTGCTGCTGCAGCGGTATACAGAGATCTACGCATCCTTTGACTGCATGGAGAAACCTGGTGCATTGCACTCAGAACCAACACATCTTGCTACTTCATCAACGGAACTGAATCATCACCACCACTGCGGGATCCACATCAATGCATCGCTGCCTGCACCCCACATCTCACTGTTGCGACCAGGATAAGGTACTTTGTTCATCAGGGCCTGCATGGGTCCGGTAGTCGATCTGTGCACTATTGTGATCAGCTCGAACTATTGACTTTGCCCCGATCCAGCATGACCAGATAATCCCCATTGGTACTTATTGCTTCTAAAGCACTAGAACTCTTTTCATTTTTTAAAAATTCATATGTCAACACCTACTTATTGGATTTTTGTCATTTTCGTCTTGATTTATTTATACAATTATTGTCTTTTTTCTAACCCAGCGCACAGACTTTGTGTGGTGTTTTCATTCTCTTACTCTGTGTGTGTGTGTGTGTGTGTGTGTGAATGTGTTTTGCACAAATACTTTTCACATTGCCTCTTTAATCTAGCCTCACTGCTCTGTGCGAAGCTACCAGAGGGTGAGCACAGGTAAACGTTTTGAGTGTATTTAGCTTACCAGAGAGGTGGTCCCTACTTGGACAGGGTGCATACCTCTGCCAACTAGAGACCCCATTTCTAACAGTTCCAAAATAAACTGGACTGTGCTTACAGTTCACAACTGCATGCAAATTTCTTCAGTCTGAACTGATAAATACCACGTCATTCCACTGTATCTCTGAGTCTTTTTGCGGAGAAGGACATTTGTTCTGTGATCAGTTCGCTTTAGTAGAATATCATGCATAGCCTCTGCTATAAAACAGATGCAAGTTTCACATAGGGAGCTTTTGAAGGCTAAACTGGTAAGGGTCTATCAGGGCGATGAGGGCTTTTACCAACTGTTATAGCTAGAGGCAGAAAGGCTATAAGGCTGCTGCAACATTCCACCCACTGAGGGTGGGATCATAAATTAAACAGGGAGAAACTGAAAAATAAACTTTGGATGTTGGAGCAGAAGGTCTACAGCTGCCATTATTGGCCCTAGGCTACTCTGTTGTCGTCAATGGAGATTGCAACATTTCAGTGTTCTAATATGGAATAAATACTCTTTGTCCACGAGCGAGTCTGTCCCCACAACTTGCCTTGGAGGAAGACAGTAAAAAAGCAGCTAATTGGCACTTAGTACTCACTGTTAAGAGGTGAACACAGGTTAACACCACTTGCAGAGAGTGTTAACTACTGTTAATTGCCAGACTCACAAGCTATATCTGCCCAACAACTTGTGGGTAATAAGCTATTGGCACCCAATCTCACCCAACACAGGCTGACAAATGAGGCAACTGACCTTTTCTGTTTTGTGTCCCTGCTTCACACTATCCACTGAAGATACAAAGCAGACAAACAGCAGTAGTTAATGCCAGACCTTTAAGCATTCTGCTTGGCGGAGACACTCTCAACATTCCGAACAGGGTGCTAATATCACTGAACATTCATTTGAAGCCAGTGGGCTGTAGTGAGAGATCTACTAAGGCACTTTTCATCTTTAACTTTTTGGAAATCCTTACACTTATTACCCGTGTAATGAAAGCTCTAATATCTACAGTGTAATTAGACAGGAGATACTGGAAATGATTATTAAAGTGAGTTGTTGTACCTGGGCTTTTACTGCTTCAGTCACTGCAGTTGCAGCATCAACAAGATCCCTGGTCTTTGAGGAACAAATATCCAGTCCAAATCTCTCGCTACTGACGAAAGCATAAAAAGCGCCTCCATACCCAATGTCGACCGTCACCTTGCCATATACAGGAAGATCAACTGTAACATCTAAAAAGAACATGCATATGGTTAAATCGATGAAATGCATTCATTACTACATGCTATTGTGACTTTTTTTAGAAATATGTCATTTTGCATTAGAGTGGTGCAAGCCGGATGTTCAGAAAACATGCACAATTACACACAGGGAAATACAAACTAAGGCATTAGGGCAGGTCTTATCAGGCTTCCACTAACTTTTGAGGGTGCTAGTGGACGATTCTATTATAACATTACATTATTAGACCATTTATTCAAACGGGAATGTCAGACATGAACAGGAAGTAATCCAGAGATGCAGAATTGTTACATATGCATATATATATTGTGTCAAGACAATGATGTAAGACGTTATACAAATGTACTCTTCCAACAAGATATTTGATGTGATAGAACCATATAACACTTTCTAAAATGAAAACGAAAAGGACAGAAAAAAAATCCCTAAAAATGAAAGGTAGGAAGTTATTCACAGTCATAGGCCTGTTACTGTATGGAACTATTATTTGTTACTACCAGTCCACTGGAGACCGTGCTTCCTGTTACCCTATTAAAGCTACCACCTCTAAATACTTTCTCCTCCAATCTTTTTTTAACAGCTTTGTTACTATCACTTCCTACAATCAGCTAACTTCCACAGGTGCAGACAGTGACCATCTCTCTATCACCCATGCATGATTATTTCACATATCCACTGACACTTCAGCCTCTCCCTTTCTTTCTCCGACGTTTTCCCTCCCACTTACAAACACACACTTTCCCTCTGTGTCCCTTCCTCTCCCTCACCACTACCATCATTCGCCTGGCATATCCACTTTTCTCTCTCATCCTCTTTCTTCATCTTTACTTCATTTTGTCTAAACTGTGAAGCTACCAGTATGCAGGCCCGTTACGAAAAATATATGGTTTATTGACAAAAGCAAGAGGAAAATAGTTTTCATGTTGAACCAACTCGATCCAAAATTTTGATTGTTAATGGGAGAACAGTGTAATTAACTACAACATATTTTTATTGTTAAGCAAATATTTTTGTTGTGAATTGGTCAGGAAATGTCTTTGTTACATACACCAAAAACAATGTTAAAAAATAAGTCTCTCTCTTTTCTCTACCTACTATTGTCTAAATACAGTAGCTGTCAACAAACTTTCATTTATGGAACTGCACTGGCTGTTTTTGTACTGAATGTCTTATTTATGTTTTCATCTACCTGCACATAGTGTCACTCCTGGCCTAATGTTTAAAGTCTAAGACTTTTTATTTGCAAGGTAATGGTTTGAGTCCCATTCAGTGGTCATATGTATACTTAAAAATCTGTTCCGGCATCAATAATTTCAAGGTTCACTGAAATAAGAGGAATTTCCCTTTTGTACTGCAACAATATATAATTGCTGTTGTTTGTTAATGGGAAAAGATTGGGATTAGTTAAAAATATATTTTACTGATAAGTAAATATTTTTGTTGCAAATCTGTCAGGAAATATCATTTTAATATACGATGTCTGCAAGGAAAAAGAATTTCCCCCACCTGTTTCTTTTTCTCTAGTTCCTATTTCAGCAGTTTTGAACCTGTGTTCCGGCGTCCCAACGGGTTCACAACACCCACTTGGAGGGCGTGGGACTGCTTAGAAAATAACATATTAATAAGGGGTATATAAAAAAGAAAAATGTAACATCTGAAATATTTAAAAGTTCTTTAAAAGTGAAGGAATTTTAAATTGGAGATTAAAAATTAAGTTGGTATCAGGTTGATTCAGGGAAACAGTGCAAAAGCATCCAACAGAATATAGTAGGGCCTTAATTGAATCTAGAAAAAGTCCAACCTTCCTTTTAAAATTATAATTTTGATTTTTTTAATATTTATTGCTGAATTAAATAACATTTCATAATTTGTGCATTTGTTTGATGAATGCTTGTTTATGTATTTGTATGTATTGTTTAGGAATTGAAATACACATGGGGGAAGACTCGAATGAGACTGACACTAATCTAATCCATGGAGATATTCATAGAAAAGGTACAACGGCAGAACCTTCCCTGAGAGATATTTTAACCACCATATCAGCTCTTCATAAAGACATAAAAAAAGACAGTCAACGCAATCATCTTGCTATTCAGAAATTAGAGGGAGCGGTTAAAAAAGTTGGCAATACCTGCACCGAGATCTCAGAACGGATGTCCTAGCTAGAAACCCGCACCGAATATTTAGAGAAAGATGTAGCTCTTCTACAAAAGCAGGATAAAACTCAAGACAAAATCATTAGAGACTTAATGCTTAAAGTTGAGGATCAGGAGAACCGATCCAGAAGAAACAATCTCCGCTTTCTGGGTATCCCAGAATCTGTGGAGAATAATGACGTCAGAGGCTATATAAGTAATCTCCTGAAAAGATCCTTCCCGGAACTAACGAAGTGGGATATGGACAAGGAAATCCTGCGAGCACATCGCTTTCCCTTTATACAACGGAAATACACCGAGAAATCCTCTAAATTCCCAAGAGCTATCCTGGTTTGTTTCGGGAACTTTCTGCTTCGTGAGGCCATCTATGACCTGGCACGGCCTACCAGCAAGCGGGAGTATAACGGATCTCTATTCTTTGTCAGACCAGACTTCGCACATCCCACTGTGGAACGAAGGTGGAGAATGCGGCAACTTTACACCCCTTTTGAAAAAATTGGTGCAACAGTGTACCTCCAGAATCCTTCTCGTCTGAAAGTAATCTTTAGATGAACAACGCGTATCTTCAACAGTGAAATCCAAGCGGAAAGCTACCTGCAAGAACTCACTGATGCCGCTAGGAAACCAAACTGATAAAGACTATATACTATTAACTGCATATATACCTATGGTCGTTACTCGGCTATATGTTTTACTGCACAACTATCTATGCCCACTTAACCTGTGCAATAGCATATTCTTTGTTACATACACCAGTCTTGGGCTCAATCTAGCTACTGCTGATGTGTATTTATGCCTTCTTATAGGTATGGAAATATAGCTCTCGATAGTTATTTATCTTTTTCTTCGGCAACAGGCAGGGTAGGAGGCTGTGAGAGTAGTCTTCGGCGACCTGACCACCCAGATGCCCACACCTGGATCCCCTCGGATCCAGGACACCTCTATGAATGGGAGGGGGGGGAGGGCGATCTTACAGACAGGGTGGGATTGCAAAGGGGTGGGGTTCAAAGGGGAGGGACAGTAGGGGCAGTCTGGCTAATATTAATAAAAGGGATACCACATGGCGAAGTGCTTCTTACAGAAGAAAAATTCTCGGCTGGCTATAATGAACGAACAAACTTGGAAAACTATATCTAAGACTTTACTATGTCTTCATTAAAATTTTTATCTGTTAACATCTGTGGCTTGAACGACATAAATAAACGTCAAAATGTTGCCATCTGGCTTCAATCAACTGGGGCAAACCTTGTATGCATACAAGAAACTCATATTGAGGCAGCTCAAACCCACCTTTTAAAATCACTTGGGTTTAGGCTTGTATGTGCTACCACTCAAGGCGTTAGGACTAAGGGAGTTGCTATTTTGTTTAAGGGTCAGGGACAAACATTCCCGAAAAGCAAAGTTGACAAAAATGGGCGGTGGGCAATCACAATGCGACAAGATACTGAAGGGAGGAAAATGACGATCTGCACCTTTTATGGTAGCAATGAAGATGATCCCTCAAGCATCAACGAAATCTCTAATGAACTAACACACTGGCCATTACCGATTATACTGTGTGGTGACTTTAATTTAAATTTGCCCTATGATTGGTCGTCTAAAGACCGCTGGGTATATAAGGGCCGCAAACCAAAGGTTTTTAGGGCAGTAAAAGATCTGTGCTGCTTGCATGGATTGATAGATGGATGGCAATCCACCACACAACTCCCTCATGACACTGGGTATACATTCTACTCATATCCACATCACACATATGCCAGAATTTATTTATTTTTCCTTTCTAACTCTTTAAAAAATATAAGTAAAATTAATAAACTAACCAAAATACTCTCCGATCACAATCCTTTAATGTGTATGGTGAACACAGGCACCACTGAAAAAAGAATAAGATCATGGACCTTTGAAAAAACTCTGTTACTTGACCCTAACTATTGTTCACATATGCGAGAGTGGATCCCAAATTTTATACAGGAGAATCTGGGTAGCACTGGAATAGACGTGGTCTGGGATGCGTTAAAGGCAGGGATTCGGGGGGAAACCCTACAATACTCCGTAAGATCAAATCGATTATCTCACATCAAATCTCAGACTCAACAAGAAGAACTTCGACAGGCGGAAGAGGGTCTAATTGAGGCTATCAAAACACATGCTGGGACAGAAATAATTGAAAGAAATCAAACTCGAGTCGCAATAGCCAGGGCAGAAATTATAGATGATATCACAGCTAAAGCGGTAAAAAAAGCAACTGCTAATCGAGAGATGATATACGAGGTAAACGAACTTGTGGGTCACCAACTAGCGGTCCGTATGCGCCAACTAGAGACGACCAATACTATTCAGCAGATATCAGATCCAACAAAAGGTATAGTTACTAATCCTGAAGACATTAAGGAAGCCTTTTTTTCACTTTTATAGCTCATTATATACTGAGGGAAGTGAGGATAACAATACAGAAAATATGATAAATGAATATCTTAATCTACAAAACACATCAAGCTTTGATGAAACAGACCAATCGGTATTAACAGATGATCCAAACTTGGAGGAAATCCAACAAATAATCAAGAATTTACCAAAGGGAAAGGCGACAGGCTTAGATAGTCTACCTTCGGAATTTTTTTTAACCTTCCTAACCGAACTTCAACATATAATGGTGACTTTATTTGGTTATATTTTCAGAGAGGGAACCCCTCCTAAATCTTGGTCTAGTGCAAAAATTATAATATTTCCCCAAAAAAACAAACCCCCTGATCAATTAGGCTCATATAGACCAATTACCTTGATTAATGCGGATTCTAAAATTTATTCCAAACTACTAGCAAATCGCCTTGCCCCAATTATCCATTTAGTTATAACCAATTACCAACATGGCTTTGTCCCAGGAAGATCTACAATTGATCACGTCCATAGAGTCATTACTCTTTTTGATCAGTCACGAATTACAGGAGACCCTATGGCCCTCATACTTTTAGATGCGGAAAAGGCATTTGATAGGGTCTCCTGGAAATTCCTTTGGGCAGCTCTGAAAAGAGTTGGAATTCCCCCAAGCTTTAACCTGGCAATACAACAATTATATGTCAACCCGACCGCTATGGTTTCTGTCAATGGCAATCTTACCAAATCATTCAAGATATCGAGAGGGACGAGACAAGGCTGCCCCTGCGCGAGCCTGCTATTCGCCCTCTATTTAGATCCCTTTCTACAAAGACTGGAAATTAATTTGGTAATAGAGCCTATTATATCACGAGATCTCTCCACTAAAATTTTAGCCTATGCTGATGACATAGCAATCGTCACTAAGAACCCAGCATTAACTATGCTTGCTATCGTTGACGAGGCCATCAAATTTGGAGTTGTTTCCGGATACGCCCTTAATCAAGGTAAAACCCAAATTGTGATTAATGATAATTTAACTCTTGCCGACCCTAGAGTTACTCCAAACGCAACATATTTGGGGATTGCTATCACCGCCAAATTAGAAGTTCTGGTAGATATTAATGTAAAACCTGTTTTAAGGACAATACAAAAGGATCTCCACCGACTAGATAACCTGCACCTTTCCCTGATTGGTAGAGTTAACGCCATTAAAATGGCGTTTTTCCCTAAATTACTGTACCTATTTAGAGCAATATGCCTAGAATTCCCGGACTCCTGTTTAAAATCAATGGAACAGACTTTCTCAAAATTTATTTGGTCATATTCTAAACCAAGACGTGCATTAAAACTCCTTACTCTACCAAAGGAACGGGGGGGCTTAGGTTTACCAAACTTGCGGCTTTATTATTGGGCAGCAAACATGATTAACAGTCAAGAACTTCTTCAAATAGATTTAGCGAATGTAGCATCACCGGGTGGACAACCATCTATTTATAACCTGTTGTTAGGTGAAAAAAACTCTGGATATCTATGGCGTCATCTACATGACAGCTACCACAAAAAAGTTAAATTTAAGCCGCTCCTACATTCTTTTAAAATATTGCAAAAAATAAGAAAACTAATGGATATTGGGTGAATCTCATACTATACACTCTTTAAAGATAATTTAGATCTGCCCGCTATTTTTAGGGATAGCTGTATGAAGAAATGGGGAGCAGCCGGAATTACACACTTCCGCAAACTCTGCTCTTCTTCGGGGTTTCACACATTCGAGGAACTAAGAATGAAATTTCAAATTAACAACAGAGACTTCTTCAAATACCTACAAATACGGGATTTCATCACAAAAAGAAATCTCTGTGAAATCATCAGCATAAAATGTGAGATATTTGAGACACTGTCGTCCAGTAAAGTTAACACCATTAGTGAAATATATATCCTACTAAGTAACTTGGTACCTGATGATATAGGAAAGATAGCCTCGAAATGGGAAAACAAAATTGACATATCCCGAGCTGAAATTGAAAGTACAATGGTAATGTCACAAAATTATTTACTATCAACTAAACTTCAAACACAGTTTTATAAAACCCTCTTTATGTTATATTACACTCCTGACAAAATAGCAAAATGGGGCTCGGGTGAAGGAACTCATTGTCCCCGGTGCCACTTTCCGAATGCAGACTGTATACATATTTTTGCTACCTGCGACGGCCTATCCCAATTGAAACTCGATATTGAGAGGTTTATGACAGCGGTGGTGAAAAATCCCATTACCTTGAGTATTGAAACAATGCTTTTAGGAGCGAATGACCCAAACCGCAATCGACTAGGGGCGGAATTTATATTTATGTCAATGGCTGTTCTTAGGATGTGTATTGCATCGGCCTGGTTAGATGAACTGGCACCCTCATTTCAGCAATGGCTTGCTAGATTACTAGCCACATTTAAGTTGGAAATTGCAATCTATAAAGGGAAAGGTAGAAAGAAACGCAATGCTGGTCTGAAAATTTGGGCTCCGCTACAGGAATGGTGTGATAATCAAGGCAATAATAATAATAATAACAGGGAACTCCCTCAAACCTAAATTTAGATTTATTGGGGTCACTCTTAGTGAAGTCTATATATGGGATTTAACTATTTAACCAGGTAGTAAGGAACAAAGGAACTGATAACTGCTCTTGTATTTGTATTTGAACTTGCAATGGCCTCTGTCTTCTTATTTGAAGACTTTATTTATTTATTTATTTATTTATTTTTATGCTGTGCTGTTATTGTACTTGTGCCTTGCTTGATGTAGCTTGATTTATTATTTTTTAAATGTCAGCTCTGTGATTGACTTTAGGGCACAGCACACAGTTATTAGACTGGGCCAAACGATGCATAACGTGGTACCCATATTGCATATTTTTCTTTTTGTATCTTTTTTTTTTTCCTAAAGAAGTCTGCCAGACTAAGGGGTGGGGGGAGGGTTAGGGGGTTATGGTGAACTCTCTCAGTGTAAATTTATGTATTCTATGATTTTATATAAAAATCAATAAAAACCATAAAAAAAAAAAAAAAAGGAATTGAAATAATTTAACTTGCTTAGGCCCGGGTTCTCTGATTCCAATAATGATTCAGCGGGGGGGGGTCACCAGATTCCAGTAATTCAGTGGAGGTCACCGGATTCCAGTAATGATTACGTGGGAGCCGACAGAAGTGAAAAGCGTAAGAACCAAGTGGTTGTCAGTGTAAGGTCTATTTTTGTATCACATGTCAAATTTATGTTTTCATCCAGCTTCACAGTGTGTCACTTGTGGCCTAGTAGAGAAGATCGTATACTGGATGCCTAAAAGTGAAGGGTTGAGAGCCTGCTAATTCCATGGTCTTGTGTATGCTTCAGGGTTTGTTCCACGGTTAACTGAAATAGGTATGAAGAAAAGTTTTGATATTGCAACAATTTCTCCCCCCAAAAAAAAGTGAATTGGAGAAGAGTAGGATTAGTTAGAATATGTGTTGTTCTTGATAGACAAATATTTTTGTTGGTAATCTATATTGAAATTCCTTTTTTTCCATATACCATACCTTTAAGAACAAAAAAACTTCTCCCCCCTCTCTCTCATTTGTTATCTCTAATTCCTATTGTCTTAATGATGTAGCTGTCAGTCAAAACTACTGTCAAAAATGGAGTGTTGTTTTTGGCCTAGTGGTGATGTTAGAATCTCTGTCTGAAGGTGAAAGGGCAGAATTCCACTATTTTCATGGTCAGGTGCCGGTTTGATGGTTTGTTCCATTACAAATATTTTAAGGTTTGCTGAATTATGTACAAAGAAAAGTGGAACAGTATTTTAAACATGTATGTGTTTACTGGAGAATAGTAGGATTATTTAAAACATTTGTCATTGACAGCAGGTAATTTGTTTAGTTTTACTTATATAAGTTGTTTAGATCTACTGCTTTTGTGATGGTATCTTTAAAAATGAAAGACTAGGTTATATATATATATATATTTTTTTTTTTTTAGTTCAAAACAACTTTATTTCGATTAATAACAAATCATAAAAAGCACACAGACACAAATACATAATCGGGGGATACAATTACATTGAATTGAGGTCACTATTAAAATTGAACAATTAAAATATATTGTTTTGCAACATAATAAAGTGTCTTGTGTTATATAATAATGATAGAATATTTGTAAAAGGGTTTTAAACATATATGTTTCACAATCTATTATCATATACTAAGAATGAGTATGGGATTGTTGGACACACATTTGTGTTGTTATGGTGATATAAGTGTTACTGTATTTTATGGGATAATAGTCTGTGTAATGGTATATTTGATCATGCTTATCATGTATGGACATCATTCAAGAAACATATTTCACAAAGCAGACCCTTCAAAGTTCCTCGGTTCAAATGATGGCTTAGACTTAATCACTAACCCCATGGGACAGATGTTAAGTTTTTTATGGATTTGTGAATGTGCTATTGTAAATTGGCACTTACTCATTTTCCCCTGGTTAAACAGTATATGTCTAGGATGTAGATTTGTCTTTGACATAGTGGCTGCTTCTGGAGTGTCAGATACAAAGAGGATATAATTATGTAATCCCAAAAACAGTACACTTAAAGATGACGCCTGTACACAATTCATCACAAGTCAGCATTATTTTAATAAGAAACTGGACCATCATCTAGCCAATCATTTTAACCTTTCGGACCATTTGTTATCAGATTTGGAATTTGGATTGGACCTCTGGAAGATGTCTTAAAGGAAGAGTTATTGAACTCCAGAGAAAACGTCCGGATGTACCCTTTAATAATCATTGCATGCAGATGAACTGAACATCATTGCCAACACCACCTGATTACTGCATATCTCAAGAGATCTCAGGACTGCTTAATAAGAATGTCACTGGAAGAGCTGAACAGGTTGTTTTCAATAAACTGGAATACAATGACTTGCTTCTGGACCTCATGCTTCATGTGCAAAGACATAAGCGTCCTCTGCCTACATGTAGCTCAGCATAAACGTATGTGTTGGCTTGGCATTGTCTGAAAGCAAGGAGGTGTAACAGCTGAAATCATGCCAATAACTTGCCATGATGGCATTAGCGTGTCTGAGTGACAGCACCACAGCTCGACTCCATACATTTTGCTCCCATGTAATGTGGATAAACAACGTTTTTCCAAAGAGAGACTGAGGATTGAGTATGTGTGAACATAAAACTTTTCTGCACATGACATATGGCTTCCTCTGCAGAATGGTTACATATTAAGGGAACATGGAACCCGACTCTCCCTAGCTCAAAATAAGCATCGATCTATTTCTTCAACTGTAGGTTCATCCCTCTGCCCACCTACCTGTCCCTGTGTACCTGTCTGCGTGCGACTTCTGCATGTGAGTTGTGGACCTGTAGGTGGGTTTTGGAGCTGACCTCTAGACATGGGTACCTGCATGCCTGTTGGTTGGTGTGTAAGGGTGCATATGTGTCTGTTGGTCTGAGTGCTGGGGTATATGTAGGCCTGATGGTATGTGTATATGGGTGTTCTGTTAGTTCGTATGTGCATGGGAGAGCATTCTATGTTAAAATAAGCATGAACACTGTCTGTATGCATGTACCATACAAAAGCCAAACCTATTGAATTTGTCACTGTTAATTTTGTTATCCGGGAAGAGTGTGACCTTCAAAGAGGTTGTTGTGTCCTATTGGCAAAATATTATGCTTTGTTTTCTACCTCATGATGTGCCATTTTTGCAGCAAGTTTTGAACACAGAGTAAAAGCATTATACCTAAAACTAAATACAAATATTGAAACGTTCATCAGTGTTGATTCAGTTTCTCCCAAAGCTTCTGTTTAATGATAATTTCCAGCCAGTTGTATTGATGGAGCTGGGATTCGCATGTAAAGCGCCCTGCTCGTAGGCAAAACCCTTGTCTAAACTGCATAATAATATTAACATCATTATTCGTCATTTATAAAGTGTTTTCCCAACACGCGGGTGTCCCCAGGATGCTTGCTTGTTTGTCTTTCTCGTACTAAACGAAGCTTGCACTAAAAATGGCTGCTTCGCCGAAATTCAGTCTGCGCATGCGTCGGTCATACCCATGTGATGTGACGCACTCGCATTCTGGAGGGATTCTGTGCTCATGCGCACTGTTGCAAACATGGCCGCTTGTCTCTCACCACGCTCTCCGCTTGCTACTGCTGCTTTAGCCTATCTGTCTTTTTTGCACTAAAACATAATGCTATAGTCATTATAAAGTAAGGGTTGGTTAGAATCTTATCATGGTATACAGTGTGATCATGTTATATGTGATTTTAATTTGTTCTCGCTTACTTTTCATGTACCGCGTCTTTGTGGGCTGGGGCATACATGAGCGACGCCATGATGAGGCTCCTCTGAACCCTGTCAGGTGACCGGGGAAAGTCCTAACTGCGCAGAAGCTAAAACTAGCCAGCTGGCTCCTGAAGCCCGATGCGCCTGGGAACCCATCCCGAAGATGCAAGATTGCACCTTGAAATGTCATACACTGTTGCTATACGCTGTACTCTTGCATTGTCTTCTGTATTCCTATGCCTGGGAACGTGAACCCGGGGGGCGGGTGTGCAAAATTGAATAATTATGATGGGAACAGTGAATTCTAGGAGGTGGTAATGACCGCACCACCTCTCCTGACCAATCACAATGTGGGAAACTGTCACTTGCAACATTAGTGGGTGGTCTGAGGGACCCCAAAACAGTATAACTGCCCTAGTTTAGCTTAGGAAAATTGTCCGACTTGTCCGAGTAGCAGACCTGTCACTGACCCTACGAACTCTATAGGTGCTCAATCTGAAGTGCTGCGGAGCACTCTGTCCATACTTTCCACAAACTCCTAAGGGGTGGAAATAATCCTAAGTGCTGGCGAAGCACTTTGCTGGGAAATTCGAAAACCCAAATCGGGGTTACTGGCGGATTACTTGCAGAGAGGGGTAACGCTGGCGTTGCTTCTGAAGCTGTGGGTGTTGGTCGTACCTTGGTGAGCCCAGTCCTGATCCCAAAATCCTGAGGGGTATCCTGTCCTTACTGTCCGAGAGCTGTACCTGCTCGCATTCTGGCATTCCTTCCTGAGGGTCCTTGCCCCCGTCCTTCCAACTGACCCGTGGCCAGGGTTAGTCTTCTCTCAGACCTAGGTAAATATCAACCTGTGGGTTTGCGTCTCTCTCCCTCTTTCTCGTCTTCACTCTCTACTTTCTAAATAAAGCACTCTTGCCGAGATATTGCTCTATCACATTGAGAACAAGTTATATGCAATTGTTTATTAGAATTGTTCCACTTCTCTCCCTACCTTTAGAGAATCGCCAATTGTTATATTGTATTAGTATGTTCCAATTTTTCCCTTCCTTTTAGCCGATTGCAGTGATCTTAGCAGGAATAGCCTAGTACACATAGGTTAAGTACATGTTCTAGGTCCCATCCATGTCCTATTGTTTTAGTATAAAGTTGCAGTGACTAGTTTGTTCTAAAATTCCTACCTCTAGTCTTCCCATATACTCAAATGGTCTTAGCACTTATCTATAGCTACTTTATGGTTTTGATTTTGATGTTAGATGCATTATTCTGCCTATCACTTAATGCTTTGTCATATTCTCTTTGAACTTTATATAAAACTTTAAACATCCTTAGGTGTCTGTGGTCATTTTACAGAAATTGTGGATAAGTATTGTACTAATTATAAAGAGTATTTAATCTCAGGCCTGTCTGCTATTTCCCTGTTAGCTCCAGATCTGTCATATGAATTGTGCCTGTGGTAAGTCAGGTGCATGGTAAGCAGAGGTGAAACCAAACCTTAATTACTCATAGCAGCGTGCAGGAGGAGAAATCCTTACCCGGTTCACCCAAATTAATTAGTGTGGTAGTAAAGGTTTGCACGCCAAGGGCCCAGTGCGTGTAAAGAATTGGTAAACTCAGGTGACCCGGGAGAACTGCGCGCTCTATCAGTAATTTTCTGGTAGCCAGAGGATGGTTTGGACTAGTTAGATTAGGTAGACAGGATAGTTCATAAACAAACCGTGAATATAAAACGTGCTGCTGATTTTCTACTGTATTTTGTCAAAGTGTTGAAATGTTTTAAAGACTTATATGTAAATGTATATGATTTTGCATTGCTGCTATAAATATTATATTAACCAGTGTTTGTGAATGTTCAGTGTAGTCCGAATCCCCGGGGAAGTATTTAGCTAACGGTGAGCAGAATCCGGTTAGCTGTTGAAGTCACTAAGTTCGAGGTATTAGTGCAGGGTTAAGGATAACTGGAAGCACTAATTAGGACCTTTTGTTTCTGGAGTGAATGATAGCTACGAGTCCTTTATAAAACTTTCATTGCGATATCACCTAGTAAGGGCCGCATACGGAAGGAGTAGTAGGGTCTCCGAGGCTTGTTTGGTAAGTAAAATAGTTCGCTGGTGAAATCCTGGCTCAGTACATATCCCCGACTAAGGTGGATGAGTCAGAAGAATAACGGGTTCTATGTTACTAGTGTGAAGGGACAGGCAAAGAAGTCTATCCAGAGTGAATGAAAAGTAGACAGAAGTGGTTTACTAGTAGCGAAAGAAAAGTCTTTTCTCTCTTTAGAACACTCAGACATAGTGGCAAACGTTGTGTGTTGTTGACTAAAACTTGCACTCGCACTTTAGAGAGAGTAAAAAGTTTCCGTTACCTTGTAAAGGAGGGAGTCAGTCGGAGAGCTGCTCTGACGTCACTCCGTGCCGCGCTGGTATTGGTCAAAACAGCGGGTGGGTAGTGGAGCTAAATTTGTAAAGGAGGGGTGAGTGCCGAAGCGTGAGACTCTGTCTTGCGAAAAGGCCGCGCACCCATTGGTTAACAGTATTTGTATTCTCTGACCTGATTGGGTAGTGCGAAAAATAAGTCGCGCTAGCATTGGAAGCACAAAAGTAAACAAAATTAATCAAGCCGAGTTAGAAGCGAGTCTGGAGAGTTGCATGTGGTATCCAGATTTCATACCGAATCCAAAGTACCTAGGATTTCATAAGGATCAGCTTATACGAGGTAGACCGCACATGATGTATGGAGTAAAGAGGAAACTGTCATTCTCTGATAAAATAAAGAATTTTTTCAAAACTGACAAGCCCATTAGAACGAGGGAGGGCGTACTCATTCCCCCGCCAAATACCCCTGCTTCTTTCATGTTGTTTGATAAAGGGTATCACACTTGTGTCTGGTTAGAAAATTGGGCAAAGTATACTGCCGAGGACGGAATCCTAGCATTCCCTGTTGAAGGTACATTTAATGGTCGGATCCTGTTTAACTTAAGGACCCGCATGAATGAGTTACACCCTAGACCTAGGTTGACACAGTACGAAGCCCTGGAGGAATGGGAGATTGAGGCTGCAGAGCGAGATAAACCCCGGATGGATAAGGGAGTGAGTAAATGGTATTCGAGGCTTCAAACGCAGACCAAAGAGCAGAAAATGAAACAGTGGAGGCAATCTATGTTGACTGAAGGGCTGTTCCCTATGATGGGGGTATCTGAAGAAAAGAGAGGAAAATGTAAAGAAAAAACCCATCACCTAGCACCTATGGGGGACGTAGAAGATGAACACCTGGAAGATTTGTTAATGAAAAATCCACCTCCCTATGTTGCAGAATTAGAACCTGTGCATTCTCAAAATCCCTTTACAAATTATCCCAGATGTAGGAGGGACAGTGACACAGATGGAACAGGTACAGGCAGTAAAACCAGTGAAAGGGATGGGTTTTGCAGACCTAAATCCACAGTCCCGAATTATCAGCCATTCGGAGAAAGTCCACCTCGATTGATTGCCCCGACTGCCCCAAGTATTTATCCGTCCTTAGTACCTCAGGTATTGCATGGCAATTCTGCAGAAAGGGGGTTGCAGGAAAAAGAGAAAGAAGCCCTGACTAAACAGCGAGAGGATTTAGTTCGAACCATTGCCCAAATGCATCCCCATCCTGATTCCCTGACTATTCCAGTAACTATTGGTCCAGCTATCCCACTGTATAGAAATGACCTGACTAGTCCCCATCCTCCTGTTATCACCCCAATACTGCCTACTCCTAGCATCCCGACCCCGAGAAAGGAAATATTCATAGATGAGGATCAGGAAAGTGAGTGTGAATCTGTGGTTCTGATGGATCTGCCCATTAGAGAATCTAGGACTAGTATAGCAGGGGCAAGAAGTCAGCCTAGAACAAAAGAGGTGTTGATTGAAAGTGCAACTGGGGCTAGGAGTGCCACCTTAGTTTCCCCAGAAGATTTGGACAGATGGACAAAGGAGCTAGAGAAGGAGACCACTCCCCAACCTAAAGCATTGGAAATATATAAATTAAGAATAGAAATAGAAGAAATGATGGCTGGGAACGTAGGAGTTGAGCGCCTAAGCTCGTATAATGAAGAAGAGTTACTGTTTATCAGTAAAAGTCTTACCCGGAGTGCTAGGGTGCTCCATGAAAAGATAATGGATACAGCCACAGAAATGGGAATTGATGTTAGTCGCTCCAAAATTCTTCAGAAACCCTACAGAGTGGATTTTTCAGACAAGGATTTAGAAAGCCTGAATGTGATGGGAAAACAGATCCAAGTAAAGGAATTGTTGAAACTCCTGCAGAAGTGGGGCGAGGTGGGGAAATGGAGAACCAGGTGGGCAAAGAAAAAGGAAAGCAGCAGGGCTGGGTCACTGACTTCAGAATTCGTATTAAAGGAAGTAACACCAACAGAAAAATTGTGCCCCATGAGAGAGGTCCCGGGAGGAAAATATGTCCATGTCCCTTGGTCCAGACAAGACATTGTGTCATTTACAAACGACTTCCCGAAATTACGTGAGAAGCCAGTTGACTGGTACAGGCAGGTAGAACGCTTCATAAAAGTTCAGAAATGCCTCTTGAAAGACCTGGATGGGTTTTTCGACATCGTTGTCCCTGTAGACCTATGGACTGAATGTAAAATAGAAATTGATTGGCCTAATGATGAATATCCCAGAGATGAGAAAACGGGAGCCCCTTCACCTGATGTAATGAGGAAATATGACCAGGTCATACAGTACCTTAAGAAAAAGGTGCCAGCAAAGGAGACAGATTGGACCCGAATAGATAGAACCACCCAGGAACGTGATGAAACGGTGCATTCATTTTATGAAAGGTTACTGCAGGTATTTAAAACTTACAGTGGGATCGATAATGTAGACATGAAGGACATGACCCATTTCAGTTATAGGTTTGTGCTAGGATTAAGGCCTGAAATCTCACAATGGATTCGAGATAACAAAATCAGTTGGCAGGGAAAGCCCATAGATGATGTCCTGAAATATGCTAAATACTGCGAAGATGAAATCGAAAATAAAAAGAAAGCCCTCAAGGAGAAAGTCATGTGGGCACAGGTGAAATTAGCTGAACAGCAAGAAAAACAGTTAAGTAAATTGACTTCTGATAATGATATTCAGAAAGCCACTACAGGGGGGGGAGGAAAGCCCAGACCTAAAATGAGTCGTGAAGAAGCCATGAAAAAGTTTCCGTGCCATGGGTGCGGCCAGATAGGGCATTGGCGAGACGAGTGTCCACACCTACAGGCCGGTAATGCCCCTGTAAATGGTTTAAATCCACAGGTACCGAAAGAGGGGACGAGAAAGAACCAGCAACAGGTAAAATTACCTCCAGTACCTCGCGCTCCAAGACAGAATTATAAGAATCAGGGTCAGCAGAATGAAAGGGCAGAAGTATGGGAAGTCGAGAGTGAAAGAAACGCAGTCATTCCACAGTATTTGTTAAATGATACCTTCCTCTGTGAAGATCAAGATTGACGGGGCCTGAGAGGGGAGGATGAGGAGTGCGTGCTTGGCGCCTCCTTACCGGTAGACCAGACTGGACCATACATTGAAGGAAAGGTCGAGGGAAAAGACGTCACCTTTCTGTTGGACACTGGTGCTACCAGATCTACTGTAAGAACAGTGGATGTTCCTAACCTACCCCTCTCGGGAGAAGCGATCCAAGTAGTGGGTGTCTCCAATCAGATAATAAGTACTCCAGTAACCGAACCAATGGAAGTTTCTATAGGAAATTTCAAAGAAATGCACAGATTTGTAGTCTGTGATTCCAGTCCTGTGAACCTGCTAGGACGTGATTTGTTGTGCAAAATGAATTGTACCATCTATTGCACACCAAAGGGCGTCGAAATTCAGACACCCGATGAAGATGGTGTATACAAGTTGATGTTAGTCAGACAAGATTCTGATATCAAATCTTTAACAGTTGAAGAGTTACCTGAAGAGCTTCAGTTAAGAGTAGTTCCAGAAGTGTGGGATTTCACAGGAAAGGATGTAGGTTTAATGGCAAATGTGGACCCAGTTAAAATAGCAATAAAAACAAATGCTGTATACCCCAAAACCAGACAGTACAAAATGAGTGCAGAAGTAAAAGCTGGAGTAGCGACTGAAATTACCCGGCTACTCGAAGCAGAGATAATAGAGGAAGTAATGAGCAGTCCCTGTAATTCACCAATCATTGGGATCAAAAAGCCTAGTGGAAAGTACCGGGTGGTGCAGGATTTACGCAAAGTAAACCAAATTGTTGTGCCTTGCTGTCCTATTGTGCCCAACCCTGCAGTGATTCTATATCAGATTCCCTGGAATGCAGAATGGTTCACTGTCATTGACCTGTGCCACGCATTCTTTTCCATCCCATTACATCCAGAAAGCAAATTCCTTTTCAGTTTTGAATTCGACAGCCATATCTATGTCTGGAATCGTGTCCCCCAGGGGTACACCGAAAGTCCATCGATTTTCAACCAGATACTGAAAAAGTGCCTTGAATCCCTAGTGCTGCCAAGAGAGTCTGTTTTGGTACAGTACATAGATGACCTGTTAGTGGCATCTAAAACCCAGGCTGACTGTGTCACTGACACCATTGCCTTGCTGAATCACTTAGGAAAAGGAGGACATAAAGTGTCACCTGACAAGTTGCAATTTTGTAAAAACTCAGTGAAGTATCTGGGGCACCAGATAGAAAAAGGAATCAGGAAAGTTACTACCGAAAGAATCAAAATAATTAAAGCAATGGAACTGCCCAGAACTCAGAAAGAAGTGAGAATGTTCCTGGGAGTTGTGGGTTACTGCAGACAATGGATTGTAGGATTTGCGGCTCTAGCCAGACCCCTGATAAATATGACGAAGAAAGGAGTAGAAGACCCCGTCCATTGGGACAGTGAAAGCATGAATGCTTGGGTAACTTTGAGAAACTGTCTGTGTACCGCTCCTGCATTGGGTATGCCTGAGTACACTAAGCCCTTTGAGCTGTTCTGTGACACGAGAGAGAATTGTGCTCTTTCAGTCCTGACCCAGGAGCACGGATTAGTTAGAAGACCAGTAGCCTATTTTTCGGCCACCCTAGACCCGGTGGCTGCTGGATTACCTGGATGCTTGAAGGCCGTTGCTGCTACTTGCGTCAGTCTGGAACAGAGTGAGAACATTGTCATGGGACATCACGTCACTGTATATGTTCCTCACTCTGTTGTCATCCTACTGACTAGAACTAAGACCCAGTACCTCACACCTAGTCGGCTGACTAAGTATGAGAGAATTTTGATTGGTGCTGAAAATGTAACTATTTCCCGGTGCAATGTCCTAAACCCTGCAACACTGTTACCTATCCCTCTGGATGTAGAAGCTGAAGAGGAAGGGGAACATAATTGCCTCGATCTAACTGAATTTAGCACAAAACCCCGTCCAGACATCCGTGAAATAGCGCTACTTGATGGGGATAAAACAATGTTCGTGGATGGCTCGTGTTTGAGACATGAAAGTGGGAGTCTGAGTGCTGCTTATGCTGTGGTTACACTGACAGGAACTATAGAAGCATCTTACATGCGCGAGGTGAAATCTGCACAAGTGGCGGAGCTCATCGCGTTAACCAGAGCTTGTAAGAGGGGTAAGAACAAGAGAATAACTGTTTACACAGACAGCCAGTATTGTTTCGGGGTCGTTCATGACTTCGGCCAGTTGTGGCTACAAAGAGAATTCATGACTTCCTCAGGCACACCTATCAGAAATGGGAAGGTGGTGCATGACTTACTGGAAGCTATCCAATTACCTAAAGAATTGGCTGTGGTCAAGTGTGCGGCTCACAAATCTGGAAATGATGATGTGACTGCCGGTAATAGGTACGCTGACCAAATTGCACAGTTTTGTGCCCGACACCATATGTCCCTACAAATTGCACTGTGGGATGGAACCAGCTGTCAACTTATGTTGTTTGAGAATGTGTCAACGTGGGAAGAATTAAAAGAGTTGCAACAAGCCACAGACAGGAAAGAAAAAGGAAGGTGGGCAGAAAATGGATGCAAAATGAGAGATGATGGTGTGGTGAGAAACTCGACTGGGGTGCCTGTACTGCCTGATAGCTTGGTCGACCCCATGATCAGAATGATACATGAGCCAACACATATGGGAAGAGACGCAATGTGTCGGGTGTTTGACAAGGTGTTCTGTAATTCAAAGTTCAGGAACCAGGCGGAAAAGCTTTGCCAGAGGTGCCTAGTGTGTCAGCAATTCAATGCAGGAAAGAGGACTGTAGTGGAGCAGAGTACTATTGGAAAGGCAGTAGGTCCCTTTGTTAGAATGCAGGCAGACTTCATAACCATGCCCAATTGCAAAGGATATAGATATATCTTAGTCATAGTTTGTCTATTCTCCAGGTGGGTGGAAGCATATCCAGCTAAGAAAAATGATGCTCTCACCACAGCCAAGTTGTTGCTCAGGGAGTTGATACCTAGGTACGGAATTCCAGAGACAATCGAAACGGACCAAGGTGGGCACTTTGCCAACGATGTCTTAGAAGAACTCTGTAAAGCATTCAAAATGAAGCAAAGATTGCACTGTGCCTACCATCCAGAGGCTTCTGGGGTAGTGGAACAAATAAATGGCACCCTGAAGTCCAGATTGGGAAAAATGTGTGATTCCACAAAAATGAACTGGATAGAGGCTTTACCCCTTGTGCTGATGAGTTTGAGAAGTATCCCGAACAGAAAAACTGGCCTGAGCCCCCATGAAGTGTTGATGGGAAGAGTGATGCGACAGGCATGGGTACCCGGACACAAACTGCTAAGCATTTCTGATGATATGGTATTAGAGTACTGCAAGCAGTTGGGTGACCAAGTGCGTTCTCTCTCTCAGCAGATTGGAGAGACAGAAGACGAATGGCCAAAGACTCCAGCGCATAAACTGCAACCAGGAGATTGGGTGGCGTTAAAGAAACACACCCGGAGCAGTTGCCTGAAGCCAAGGTGGGGAAAGCCACGACAAGTGATCCTCGTCACTACTACTGCTGTAAAGTGTGCTGGTGTACCGAAGTGGATCCACGCCAGCCACACAAAGCGGGTATCTGGAGAAAACGCGACTGGAGCTGAAGGCAGCGCAGCTGAAGAAGCTTCCGAGGAGGAGAGTCCGGAGCTAGCTGACATTGAACTGCCGAGCACAAGTCGAGACGTTGAATGGTACCCCGCCGACGACCAGGTTCATGATCCAATACGAACCCGGAAATATTCCTACTTAGACAGTGAGTGGGATAGTCCAGGTGAGTTAGAAATAGAAGAAGAAGGTCAGGTCAACGAAAGCCACAACACACCTGATCAGGAAGTAGGCCAAGTAGGGACAGATCAAGACATCGAAACTTCACCTGAAACTCCAGAAGTGGGAAAGGGACAGTTAGAAGTTAGAGCTGACGTTCATGCAGAAGAAAACGAAGAGATCGAAGAGCATGAACAGGAACAGACAGAACTAGATCAAAGTGCTCAGACAACGGAAACAACGATAACGAAAAACAAAAAGCGAGTACGATTTGAATCTGAGCAGGGACAGACTAGGGACCAGGCAGAAGAAATAGACGAAAGACCTGGAACAAGTCAGACAGGCAGGGAAACAGAGGTGCCACATCAAAAGGTAAAGAGAGTGCACGAAGAAGGCCAAGTTTCCTCAACAACTGGGAGGCACGGATGCAGAAGTGCACCCCGATACCTCAAGAGACTGAGGCTCAGACTAAAGACAGTCGAAGAAAACCTGAAAGACAGAAAAAGGGCTCAAAGTGAAAGAAATGCAGCCCAAGGCAAATCACTAAGAAAGAGCGACAGAATAAAGAAACAGAACCGACTGTATCGGAGCCCTGAGTGGACGTACTTTGTGTTGGAAGAAATTGACGAGCCACACCACAGTGGCAACAGTGACGACGAGTCCATTGCTGATCGGAGTTCGGACGAAGACCCTCCTTGAGAGAGCCCCGAACTGAGCCTTTTGTGCAAAGAAACGAAGAGGGGTAGCAAAAGGCCACCTGTAAGCTAAATATGTCTGATCCGAATGTCTCTGGAAGATCCCGGTGTGGGTGTCTTAAAACCTGTTGTAAAATATGCTTGTGTAGTGTAGCCATGTTAATAGTAATGTGGATAGGACTAACCGTTTTTCTACCTTTTATGATAAGTAAAAATCCTAACTTGTCCCCTACTGAACCCGAAGTAGTAGACGTAGGGGTTGTACAGACTGCAGAAACACCACGAAGCCTAGAAAGACGCGACAAAAGAGTAGGACTGACACACACACGACCTAATTTAGAAACACCAGATGAGGATGGACTACATTTTCACAAAATGAGAAACAGGACGCATCTAAATGTTTTTGCTAACTTGTTAGTGCATTATGTAGAAGCTATGGAAATAGAGGACTGTTATGTTTGCATGAAGCTGCCAACTTCAGTGGCTGAAGGTGTGACATACCACCATCTACCTTTGACCTATGGAATCTCCTGTAGTATATTAGCTAGCTTGTTCTATAGAAGCACCTTGCAGTACTATTATTCAAATGATGACGTAGTATTTTCTGAACTTCCTATTAGAGGACACTTGAACCGTGTACATACTACAAGTGACGTGACCCGCTATATGGGAGAATATTTCCTGACTATAGGTAACATAGATTTAGGTAAAGCAAGAGAAGATAATCTGACCTGTTCTCTGCAAGAGCAGGAAAAGATGTTTATAAAGATGGCAGACAGAAGGAGAGAAAAGTTTCAGAAAAAGGCAAATGATGAAAAGGATAGAGTCCCTAGGTGGGCTGAGCACATGGATAACACCTCGGAAAGCGAAGCTAGTCCTGCCTTGTTGCTGGATTTTGAACGAAAAGGGAAACTTTGTATCCATAGGGAGAAGACAGAGTACTATAACAATGTATTCATCGGTTCCAGCGAGTGTGAACATAATTACAAAGTAATTGGAGGTTGGGGTTTCAAAAATGGGTCAGAACCTGTGTTTCCCGGAATATATTATATATGTGGGAACAAGGCTTATTTCAAATTACCGGATCACTGGTATGGAAGCTGCTATTTTGGCATTGTTTTCCCGAAAATATACCATGTGAATAACGCAGCTGGAAGCGATGAAGAAACTAATGGCTTAGTGCGTAGTAGACGTGAAAGTGTAGGTGAAATTATAGGTGATATTTTTAGTGCACTGATACCTGGAATGGGGGTAGTTCTGAACACTCATAGAATCTGCAAATTGTCTACAGTAGTGGACCGGTTATCAACGGACACTGCTGCTGGTTTCCTGCTGGTCAATACTGAGATGGTTGCGATCAGATCAATGGTTTTACAAAACCGTCTTGCCCTTGACACCCTATTAGCAAAAGAGGGCGGAGTCTGTAGGATGCTGAAGGCGCAACATTGTTGCACTTACATTCCTGATAAAAGTATCGAATTAAAACAATATGTGAAGAACATAACTAATTTGGAAAGGGAACTCAAACCATTGGAGGTTGACAGTGCCTGGACGAGACTGACTGGAGGTCTCTCCTCTATAGGTAATTGGTTTACTAACCTAGGTAGAAATCTTTTGTGGAAAATACTGATGCCAATAGTTGTAATAGGTGTAATTGTATTGATCATTTTTATCTGCTGCAAATGCCAAAGGTGCAAAAAGAAATATACAGTAAATCAGAGGGGGGTGAAAAGAAACATTGATGAATTAGAGCTAGAAGAGCTAAAGAGTGCAATTTACAAAAAGGCGAAAAATCACCACTCACATAGGGAAGCTGAAAGAAAACTAAACAATAAGTTTATTGAAATTGAAATGAACGATGTGGATGAATGAGAAAAGTTGGCATCTGTTTCCTTATATGTGGTGATGATAGTAAATATCATCAAAGAGGGGATTGATGGAGCTGGGATTCGCATGTAAAGCGCCCTGCTCGTAGGCAAAACCCTTGTCTAAACTGCATAATAATATTAACATCATTATTCGTCATTTATAAAGTGTTTTCCCAACACGCGGGTGTCCCCAGGATGCTTGCTTGTTTGTCTTTCTCGTACTAAACGAAGCTTGCACTAAAAATGGCTGCTTCGCCGAAATTCAGTCTGCGCATGCGTCGGTCATACCCATGTGATGTGACGCACTCGCATTCTGGAGGGATTCTGTGCTCATGCGCACTGTTGCAAACATGGCCGCTTGTCTCTCACCACGCTCTCCGCTTGCTACTGCTGCTTTAGCCTATCTGTCTTTTTTGCACTAAAACATAATGCTATAGTCATTATAAAGTAAGGGTTGGTTAGAATCTTATCATGGTATACAGTGTGATCATGTTATATGTGATTTTAATTTGTTCTCGCTTACTTTTCATGTACCGCGTCTTTCTGGGCTGGGGCATACATGAGCGACGCCATGATGAGGCTCCTCTGAACCCTGTCAGGTGACCGGGGAAAGTCCTAACTGCGCAGAAGCTAAAACTAGCCAGCTGGCTCCTGAAGCCCGATGCGCCTGGGAACCCATCCCGAAGATGCAAGATTGCACCTTGAAATGTCATACACTGTTGCTATACGCTGTACTCTTGCATTGTCTTCTGTATTCCTATGCCTGGGAACGTGAACCCGGGGGGCGGGTGTGCAAAATTGAATAATTATGATGGGAACAGTGAATTCTAGGAGGTGGTAATGACCGCACCACCTCTCCTGACCAATCACAATGTGGGAAACTGTCACTTGCAACATTAGTGGGTGGTCTGAGGGACCCCAAAACAGTATAACTGCCCTAGTTTAGCTTAGGAAAATTGTCCGACTTGTCCGAGTAGCAGACCTGTCACTGACCCTACGAACTCTATAGGTGCTCAATCTGAAGTGCTGCGGAGCACTCTGTCCATACTTTCCACAAACTCCTAAGGGGTGGAAATAATCCTAAGTGCTGGCGAAGCACTTTGCTGGGAAATTCGAAAACCCAAATCGGGGTTACTGGCGGATTACTTGCAGAGAGGGGTAACGCTGGCGTTGCTTCTGAAGCTGTGGGTGTTGGTCGTACCTTGGTGAGCCCAGTCCTGATCCCAAAATCCTGAGGGGTATCCTGTCCTTACTGTCCGAGAGCTGTACCTGCTCGCATTCTGGCATTCCTTCCTGAGGGTCCTTGCCCCCGTCCTTCCAACTGACCCGTGGCCAGGGTTAGTCTTCTCTCAGACCTAGGTAAATATCAACCTGTGGGTTTGCGTCTCTCTCCCTCTTTCTCGTCTTCACTCTCTACTTTCTAAATAAAGCACTCTTGCCGAGATATTGCTCTATCACATTGAGAACAAGTTATATGCAATTGTTTATTAGAATTGTTCCACTTCTCTCCCTACCTTTAGAGAATCGCCAATTGTTATATTGTATTAGTATGTTCCAATTTTTCCCTTCCTTTTAGCCGATTGCAGTGATCTTAGCAGGAATAGCCTAGTACACATAGGTTAAGTACATGTTCTAGGTCCCATCCATGTCCTATTGTTTTAGTATAAAGTTGCAGTGACTAGTTTGTTCTAAAATTCCTACCTCTAGTCTTCCCATATACTCAAATGGTCTTAGCACTTATCTATAGCTACTTTATGGTTTTGATTTTGATGTTAGATGCATTATTCTGCCTATCACTTAATGCTTTGTCATATTCTCTTTGAACTTTATATAAAACTTTAAACATCCTTAGGTGTCTGTGGTCATTTTACAGAAATTGTGGATAAGTATTGTACTAATTATAAAGAGTATTTAATCTCAGGCCTGTCTGCTATTTCCCTGTTAGCTCCAGATCTGTCATATGAATTGTGCCTGTGGTAAGTCAGGTGCATGGTAAGCAGAGGTGAAACCAAACCTTAATTACTCATAGCAGCGTGCAGGAGGAGAAATCCTTACCCGGTTCACCCAAATTAATTAGTGTGGTAGTAAAGGTTTGCACGCCAAGGGCCCAGTGCGTGTAAAGAATTGGTAAACTCAGGTGACCCGGGAGAACTGCGCGCTCTATCAGTATAATTTGACATTTACAAAGCAACTTCAATTTTGAAAAAGAAGGCACTTTTTCACTAATTACAAGTGGGTCAGTGTTTGCTGGCCCCTGTTTAAAACCCTGTATTCGCAGGTGTCGGAATTACAAGTTGGGTGGTATTTACTTCATCTGTAATTACCCGGTGCGCTAAATATCTCACCCGTCGTTACATTTCAGCAGGTCGATCATGCTGGAATCTAACACTGAAAAGTTATGGTATTCATAGTTCCATGCAGATTTTGGTGAAAGAAGCACCACAATCTACATGTTACTCCCCAGAAACTCATGATGGGTGCTATTTATCACACCCAATACATACCGTGCCCCAGGGTATCATTATCTGATGTGATAAAAAAGCTATTGGATTCCAACAAATGTGGGATCAGGATCATTGGCTGTGGGATAGATTTGAGTGTCAACGGAAAGTTCTGGTATTTGTGGAGGATAGACTACATCACCCAGTGAAGAAGTAATTATTTACATAGAGAGAATCCCCAGACTGAATTACCTTTGAAGTAAGAATAGTAGGAGTAAGATAAGTGTTGGCTGGACCTCCAAAAGAGGAGTATCTAGAATGTGAGCATTAAGTACTTTCTCCACAAATCGGAGGATTTTGTTTTACTATCACTCCTCTCTAAGTTATACCAACACCGAACTCTCTATAGGGAGGGTAAACGTTTTGTAGATCTGGAACTGGGTATGCAGAATTTATCAATGATGGCACAGAAGGGTTTAAGATATACACTGAATAGGATTAAACTGTGGATCACCAAGGCAAAACAGAGCAGTTGCGGAAATAAATGAGGGCGCTAAGCAGGGTGCCTGACCTTTTTAGGATCTAAATTCACTTTGAACTGAAATAATCAATTCCTACATGTATATCAAAGTCTGTTAGGAAGGCTTCAGAACAAACCTAAAAGTTTTAGCAGACCTAAAAGCATCAAAGGCAGTAGCTATTTATAAAGGTGAAATTTGTGCACAGCCTAAATAAATGTTGTGTGCCACACGTATGAAATAGCAGCAACTAATGAATCCCCTTCTATTTGAAGTGTTTTCAAACCATAGAGCAGAAGAACACCACGCCCACTTCACTCCTGATAGAATCTATGTTTACAGTGGTGTAGTTACTCCTGTGAAACCCGACAAATAATAAGATTAAATAAAGTTTTTTAGAGTCACAATGGGCTACATTACACAAAGGACGCAATTCCCTGGTCTGTGCATCAGTGCACCTTTATCTGAGTGCACGCTATTACAACAAATGCATTGTTCCAGGGCAGGCAGGAACCATTGCATGCAAGGGGAACAGTGAGTGAGCGAAAGGCGGAACATCTATTTGAAGCTGCCAGTGGTCCTTTCACTGGAGACAGTGACCTGGCATTTGTTTAAAAATAGGAGCAGAGATCCTCCTGCAGACAGGTGTAGTGAATGACTGCACTAGCCTGTAGAGAGATGCCTATTGGGTGGGGTTCCAGGGACCACAGTGCCACCCTCCCAACTGACTATGTAGGCATCTATATGACGCGCAATCACTGCAACTCCTGGCAGCCTCTTTGACTTTGTGCCCACACTTATATGACATGGGCTCGAACAGCTAAGGATGGGCACCAGCCATTACCTCTTGGCAGTTACCATGTGTTACTTTAACAACGCATAACTTATAACGCATCTACCTTTACCACGCTTGGTTCAACGAGTTTGCCGTAACACACATGCCTTTACAACAAAAACCATTGTAAAGGCATATGCGTGGTAAAGGTAGTCAGAGCTCTAGATTCTGAGCGAATGGGCGGGTGCTGGGAGGTGATGAAGATGCTTGGAGGGACTTCCTGTTTCCTGCTTCTCGCCTGTGCGGTGCCCGAGGGGAGGCTTTGATGCTTTTTTTGCCTGCTGCCTTCCTGTGCAGGGCAGCAGCTTGGTGAGTAGCCTTAGGGCTCAGGGGCTGGGGTGTTTTTAGGGCTAGGAGGCCGGTTTTAGGGCTCAGGCCTGGGTGCAGGGTAGTTTTGAGGGCTGGGGTTAGAGTTTTAGGGCTCAAGTCAGGGTCTGGGTAGTTCTAAGGGCTGGGTTTTAGGGCTCAGGGCGGGAGGTTGGGGTGTTTTAGGGCTGGGAGGCTAGTTTTAGGTTTCAGGGCTGGGGCAGGAAGGGTTTCAGGGTTGGGTGACAGGGGAGGAGTGTTGCATATGGCTCGTGGGAGGGGCTGTGGTGGGTGCCAGTGGTTACAAAGTGGATCCCATGACCACACATAACTTTTACCATCCATATGCCTTTACCGGTCATGCCTTTATAACAAAATTCATTGTAAAGACATGCGTGGTAAAGACATATTCATGGTAAATACATGCGTGGAAAAAGTATTCACCCTGAAGAAGTGGCTTAATACCATGACAACTTGACAACTGGATTATTCGTTTTTAAGATTTTTTTGATAACTTGAAATTGTGTCTTTTACGTCCTTGGGTGAGGTCTATATGTGTTGCATTCATTGGAGAATATTTCTTTGATTTCTTGTATGGAAACATTAATGACCAATATTGTTCCCATTGAGGTAATGTAGTGAAATATTGGTAGAGTACAATATTGAAGAAATATAGCAAAAATATAAGGGATTTGTTACATGCAATGCTGATTTGAGTATATTGTAATCCTATTTATAGAGAGGGAGAACACTAGGAGCTGATTATTAGGTCCAGTGACCCTTGCTCCCGAAAAGTAACTGGTACACAAAGGGAGACACTGTTCCTTGTTGAGGATGAAAGAGGAAGAAACTTTTTTTCGGGTGCTACTCTATCTGTGGGGGACAGTATGTCCTCATCATAATGCCCACACACACCCCGAGGGATGGCATGCTTCATCATTTAGGCTTTGCTCCTCGTCTGGCCGGTGCTGCAATGCCCTACGGGTCCCCCGAAGGGTCTCTTTATTGGGGATCTTTTGATTTTGAAGCCGTTTGGGTGCGGGGAACAGTGACTCCCTTTGTGTACTAATTGATTATATTGTGACCTTCTTGTATGACACTTCATGGAATTAATTTTTAAACTGTTTTATGAGATTATATTAGATAAAAGATCATTTGTATTATTTTTAATAAAAGGATAGATATTTCTGCAACATACTGGCCTTATAGTAGGATTGGGAGTATGAAAGAGTATTGAATAAATATTGCCCATGGGAATGCATGCATGCATGGCTCCTGTGTGCAAAGGTAGCTTTGTCTTCTGTAACAGAAAGTTTCTTAATAACCTTATTTACGATGTGCTTAAAGTGCGAGAGCGTTGTGGAATTTCCCATAAACCGGCTAGTCTGGTGATGGCCAGCGATTCCTCCAGGTAGGCTTTGGCCGGTGAGGTAGATGTGCTGCACAATTCCTGACAGAGCTGGTGGTTCAATGTATTCCTGGAAGAATTCTTGATTTTATGCCAGCACTTGATGTACGGGCCTCGCCATGCGAGGAGTTCCTTCCTTAATCCAAACTCGAGTCGAATCTAGGCTGGCGAGGTATATGGTGGGAGGTTTAGCATAACTCTGTATGCTTTTGTCAAGGTGGTATCCAGCAGTATAGCATCCCTGCCTCTCAGCACTTCACTGCAGTAAGTGATTGACGGTGGAATTTTTGCTTGTGCAACACGAAGCAAAAGTGAAAAAATTGGTCCCGTCAATTTTGTTTTGAGTTGCCTTAGGGTTGTCGCTATCACCATCCCTTTCCTCTTAATGGCATCAATCTGTTTCGCGAATTGACTGCCCTTATCAATTATGACACCTAAGTATTTATACTCAGAAGATTTCGCAATCTGAGTTTTTCCCAAAGACCAAAAATGAGACTGTTTTATACCATTGATCGGTACAACTCGCAGCTGTAGACTTTCTTTCCGGGACGTCAGCATCAGCGGGAGAAGGACTCAGACTCCCAAGAGCCCTTGCCACGCTCACCTGTGACTCACCAGTCCCGCCTACCAGTGATTTAAAACGGCTTGCGGCCCCCGCTTCGCGGGCGCCGCTCGCAGCCGTAGACTTTCTTTACAGGACGCCAGCATCAGCGGGAGAAGGACTTAGACTCCCAGGAGCCCTTGCCACGCTCACCTGTGACTCGCTAGTCCCGCCCGTAACGCTATTTAAATACACATGGACGCCGCTGCGCGGGATGCGCACGGGCGCGCACCGGGCCCGTTTGAGCCCGTTTGAGACTGTACGAGGCTGGGCTGGGCCCCCTCTCTTGGTTCCTGACACTTTGAGCATCTGCCACCGTGCCACAGTAAGTGACCACCTATTATATTTTTCCTGCGCTAACAAAATGGAGACTAGGGCTACATCTGTATTAGCCCATGAGATAGCAATTACGGAACGCAGACTCTCGATGGACCCGATATTTGCTAAGAGGTCATCCTTAGGGGGGATAATGAATGCTTGTTCTCCGCCGAACACTTTACAATCTTCCCCGCTCTCTGTGCCGGAGTTGTCGAGTCCAAGTACGCATCAGAATGACTCTTTAAGTATCATTGAGGAGCAAGAGTGTGCTGTCCAATCTCTGGTTCAGGGTGACGTGTTGGGATCCCATTCGAGTAATACGGCATTATGTAGGGCCTCTGTGCATGATCAACCCACTAATTTTAATCAGCACACGCAGGGTGCAGTTTCGAAAAGGAAGAGAGGAGGACCCCATCAGAAGGGGAAGAACTCTAAGACATCTAAACAGAGCAAAAAGGAGCCAAGTGCAAATGTAGCTCCTGAAACTGAGGATCCACTACCACCATCTGTAGCAACAAATGTACGGATCTCAGAAGAGAGGAATACTGGACTCCCAGATTTGGATGAACAATATTGGTCAAAAATAGGAGCCCTAATAGAAACATCTTTAGAACCCATATTATCGAGACTTCGAATAGTGGAAAAAAAGCTTGTGCAACTTGAGTCCTCGTTAAGTAATGCTGTGGAGGACATTAAGACTAATTTAGTGGGTGATGCACAGGGAACGAATGTTTTGAGGGAGGAAGCTGGACGGGTGGCTGAGGGCCGACCGTGTATTAACCCAACTGTAATCATGGGTACTGACCCCTTACCACCATTACTGCCTATTAATAATAAGAGGCCAGCAATAAGTAATAACGGAAAATCGATGGCCCATGGGACAGGGCCAGTGGGTGGGGATCTAAGAAAAGCTGAAGTGGCAGAGAATGTTTATCATCAACACTTGGATCTCCCCCCTGAGTGTAGCCCCTATGTCATTGTGTTGATTGGTGTCCCTGAACTCAAGCAAGGCCATTCGGAAACATATGACCAGCTAAAAAACAAGACAATCCACTGGTTAAATATCAATAGGCCATTACCTCCCCAGGCACAGTTTAGGATTTTATTTGTAAGAAGGGTCTCCTGGGTAGGGGCAAGGCAGAAAAATACACAAGGAGATTATATTGGTATTAATTTTAATGATACAAGGGCCGTTTTGCATGTCTGTGGGGGTCCCCTATCAAATCTGCAAACCCTTATACAGACAAGGAACCTGGGGTACTTTTATGCACCCCTAGATAATTTCTCATACCCCGGGAATTTTGGGCATGCAGAAGGTATGAGGGCCCAATCGATTGTTTGTACAACTAGGGGAGAATGTGTTCAACCTCCAGCAATTTCTCTCTATAACAGATTTAGTGTACTTGACTCTGTGGATTGACTAACTGCAGTCCACAATGAACAAGAACTTAATCTGGGCAAAGGGAAAGGTACTGATGCATCGCTACAGGGTAACAGAGAAAAGTTGCTTAGACCCACGGGTGTAGTGGGGGGCAATAAGATAGCAGTCCTTAGATTGGGAGAAAAGGACAGGGAGTGTGTAGAGCCAACCTGCTTAGAGTTAAACGGTCACAATAGCAGAGAAACCATTTGTCATGCTATTGAAATTCCGCAGTTTACTTCTGGACATAGTAATATAGTGATTGCCCCCGTAACGGATGAATCTTCCAGTGGTACTGGCATAGCTAACCCTTTAATAGAGCAACCAGGTATGCCACAGGTACAATTAATTACTGGTGGCGCAAGATTATTATCTTGGAACATTGCGGGGCTTCCTTCTAAATTGGACCAAGCAGACTGGGGGGAATTTATCGATTCCCATGATATATGTGTTTTCCAGAAAACTTGGGCTCAAGAACCACAATATAGGGTAGGCTTTGCGACCTATTGTGAGGGTGCAGTTAAGGGCGCCATAGGGAGACCGTCTGGGGGCCTTTGCATATGGGTTGCTTTACATCTGGGTTGCAATGTCAGACGGGCCTAAACAAACTCGCCTGACATAACTTGCATAATTTTGTCCTATAAAAACTCTCAGCAATTAGCCATCGTAAATGTTTATTCCCGACCGGTCCAGTATGGTGGGATTTCTCCAACCCTAGTGAGCCTATCAGATTTTTTAGAAAGCCTGGCAGGAAATCCAAACCTTCTAGTTTGTGGAGATCTCAACTGTCATTTTGAGCCGCTTAATGGAGTCACACACATAATAACTGATGAAGAAGACTCTTCCTGGTCAATCCCCCCTCCCAATATGTACTCTGCCAATCGATGGACTCCATTAGCCCTCCAGATAACTGCACTGACTTTGACTTTTTTCATTGAGGGATTGTAATGGCCGCTTCCCTAGCGATAGCCCTGGACGACCGACCTTTAAGAGGTTGGGCCACACCACAGTTATCAATTATATCATGATTAGTGTGGAGTTTTGGTACAAGGTGGCTGACTTCACTGTAGAGGAAAGATGCGAGAGTGACCACAACCCTATAGTTATGGTCTGTGATATCCAATGGCCTGGTCTAAGTGGGGCTTGCGATGAGGTGTTTAAAAATAATCTGGAAATCGTTGAGGGAGGGAGACGTATCAAATGGACAAAGTTAAAACAAACTGAGGAGCTAATGCCCAAATTATATGCTAGTGTCATCCCAGTGTTAGAGAACTAGTGATATAGTCGGGAAACTAACTTACCCCGCCTTTGACAGTGAGTTAGGAGTGCTCCATCAAGAAATGACTGAGGTCCTGGCCGAGTTTTTTTATAAAAGCGGCACCAACAACCTTAAAACCGGTGGTGTTAAGAAATTATGGTACACGAAAGCCTGCAGGCTAGCAAAACAAACCCTGCTGATAGAATTGAAAGGGGCCGACCCCTCCCATGTTAGGGAGGCTAGGCAGGCATATAAGGCTATTATTTTAAAGGCGAAAGCAGAGTGGGAAACAGCTAGGTGGCAGGAGATCAAGTTGGCCCTTGACCAAAAAGATAGTAAAAGCTTCTGGAATTTGGTGCACCATGGAAAGTGGAAGGCAGAACCACGCTTGATCCGAATATTGATGAGGGCGCCTGGTTAGTATATTTCAGGGATTTGTATTCTTGCCCCCTTCCTGGCCGAAATATTAATAATACTCTGTGTAGTAATTTTAATCCTCAAGGCCTATGTGAAGAACCCCCATTTGTTATGGGAGAATTGGAATCCGCCTTGGCCAAATTGCAGCACAATAAAGCTCCAGGACTGGATAAAATTCCAGGCGACCTATTTAAAAGTGAGCAGACAATTTGGGCCCTATATCTTTTAGCATTATTTAATGCAATTCAATATAGCCTTCCAGCACCATTGACGTGGACGGGTGCCGAGATCGTCCCAATCTTCAAGAAAGGCTCCCCGTTGGGACCGTCAAATTACAGGCCTATTAGCCTTATTGACGTTCCACAGAAACTGTATGGTAGGTTGCTCCTAGGGAGGTTGCAGAAATGGATAGAAGATCAAGACATACTTACCCCTTTGCAAGCGGGTTTTAGGGCCAAACAGTCCAGGGTCGATCAGCTGTGTAGACGGCAGCTGATCCACTGGAAACATGTGGTCCTTGAACAGGGTAGTTTATACCTTATTTTCGTAGACTTAAAGTCGGCGTTTGACATGGTTGACCGTGATCAACTGTGGAATATCCTATTATACATGGGGGTTCCACCTTACCTATTTTCTCAATTGCAACGCCTCCATGAGGGTACTTATGCTAGAGTGAGATATGGAAAGGGCGCACAACTGACGGTCCCCTTCTCTGTTGACAAGGAAGTTCGCCAGGGTTGTGTCCTTGCGCCAACCCTCTTTTCGCTCTTCCTCAACGGTCTTTTGGACGGCCTGAATTGTGCAAAAGATCTTGACTCCCCAAAGATCGGTTCACATAAATTTCCTGCATTAATGTTTGCAGATGATACCCTGCTCCTCTCAAAAACACCTATGGGGATGCAGCGAGTATTACGAGAATTCACACAGTTCTGCAAAAAGAGGAAACTTCTAATTAATATCAATAAAACAAAATACATGGTATTTAATGCCAAAGCTTCTACTTACCCCCATCCAGTAATGGATGACATACCATTGGAACGTGTTCACATCTTTGAATATTTGGGACTGACCATAAATGATAAGATGTCTTGGGCTCCCCAAGAAGGCAAATCTGAGGCTTGCACAAACAATAGGGGGTATAAGGAAAGTTCATAATGGCAGTACTGTGAAGGTAATTAGTCCCCAACTTGAGATTTACAAAGTTCAAGCACGCTCTGCAGCTATGTATGGGGCGGAACTCTGGGGGTATAGTAAGACAAACACACTGACGATCACCGAAAATAAATACCTCAGAAGTGTCACGGCGCTTCCGACTAATACCCCATTAGTCCCGCTTAGGATGGACTTTGGTATACCCCCAGTGGCAGATTTAATTGTGAGCTGACCACTGCTATACTGGCGGCAGTTATGGAGCACAGTTGAACTGAGCCACTATAGGGAGGAACTCAAGTCCCCCCTAATGATACCTGGAGCTGTGGGAAACATACCATGGCTGTCCTTTGTGAGAGCTTCACTCCGCGCTATTGGTAGAGAGGACTTATGGGCTACTCCAGAGGAGGGATGATTGGCTATCTTGAAAAAAACTCTAGTGAAATATATTAAAAACTATAATCTGTTGAGCGTAAATCAAGTGGTAACTACTTCAAGTCTGACCAATGGGTTCTTGAATTTTAAATCGTACTATTCCTTTGAACAGGTTTTAGACACAATATATCCTCCGCTTAATAGGAGGCTCTTCCTCCAATTTAGATTTGGCACCCTACCACTATTTGCAAAAACAAATAAATGGTTTGATGAGGCTTGTTATTTATGGTTATTTATGAAACCATCATCAAGGAGGAGAATGGACACTTGTAACTACTTAACCATAGGTTAAGATGAAACACCCTCATAAACGCAGTGTCTGAAGTGCGGTGTATATCTTTTATCCGCCCCACACTCGCGTTACGGCATTGTCATTGGGTGTTCCAAAACGTGCTATATGCCAGCCTCATCCAGAGGCAACCCCTGGTTTCGGTAGTAGTGTCCAGAGATAAAAATCGGGAGGCACCCCAGAACGGAAAGTAAAAAACAAAAACTTCACTATTAATGAATTTTTAATAGGGAAGGTGAAGTTATGTTATTAAAAGTGTTCTTGGTAAAACTTGAGGATCTAGTTATTGGATCTCCTTATACCATAAATTTAACAACGTCAACATGTTTCTGCTCCATACTGCCCAGCCGGGTCTAGGGAGCATTCGTCAAGACAGACATCACAAACAACAGATAGGTTACTTACACAACTTGTGTAGTAATTCAACAAAAAAATGTGTTTGTTTTATGGTTTTATGCTTGTTCAGGATTTCTGAGAAGGAAGCAGAAAGAGATGCAATTTACATAATTGGGATGCGATTATAGCACTATCATAATTCTCAAATTGGAGATTTATCGCTAGGGCAATATCATCCTTTACATTCAGATAGGTGGTACTATAATGGGGACAAATGTGTTTGGAGGTACTCTACGGAAATCAGGTTTTACTTGTGTGTGTCGATAGAGCTACATTGTTTCCTGAAGGTCAAAATGCAGCGTTGCTATTTTAATCGACAAATCTGTAGATTATTAGCTTTCTGTGAGGCGGTACTTAGTTACGTCTTTAATAAACGTTATTGGTTAAATGTGTAGCTTACCGCGTATTTGAAATACCTCCAATTGTAAGAAATGGGTACTCGCGGAATGTGTAGTTCAGCCAAAATTTAAACGTAATGATGCTGATTGAATTGAAAATTACAAACATCACTCTCTTAAACCCAAATTGTCATGAATCGCGTCATGTGTGTAACGCGTTCGGGGGGTTGTTGTTATTGTTTCGGTACAAAGTGGGCAGACAAGTACAACAAACGTTCTCGAATTCTTACCTCAATTCCGAAAAACTGAAGCTTTAACAGGGGACACTGGGACTCACTGGTCCTGAGCTGATAGAAGCTAGAAAGAAATGGGTTTTACAGGTATCGATCTTACCACTTGTTATTTATGCCCAGGTTGCCATGTGGAGGAGGAAACTGAAATCCATGTGGTCCTTTTCTGCCCGGCCTACAAACAGGCTTGGAGGAAATGGATCATACAACTGTGTAGGAATCTGGGCATAAGGGACTATTCTGCCATATTCAGGATTTTAAAATCAGATATGGACCCATTGTTTGTGACTGTTATTTCTAAATTCCTCCAGGCAATGTGGTTGAAATGAAGGTTCCTTCTAGAAATTGATGTTTAATCTTGGAACTGTTGTCCTGAGTAGTATATTTTCTTAGTGTTTTTTAATCATTCCCATTCGAATGTTTAATAACTTTCTTAAATGTTTTTTATATTATTATTTTTTTTTTTTTTAATAATTGGGATCAAAAATGACTAATGCCTTTTACGATTATTGATGGTATCTCTTTACTATAGTGTAACTCTTAAAGTAACCACCGGAATTTAAGCTACATATGTGTGAATTTAACCTGTCTGCTTTTATGACTGTAAAAGTCGAAATAAAGTTATTATGATGATGATGATGACCATTGATTACATCAAAAAAGGGGGTTGCTGTACTGTTCCTCGATAAGGTAAAGTTAGGAGAGTTCTGACTGGCGTGACAGGGAGAGGGAGAGGGGATGTTATTGATACCCTGGGGAATCCATTATGTTGGATTGATTTGCCTCACACACCCCGAAGAGTGTCATGCTTCATCATCGGCGGTTGCTCCTCGTCGGGGAGGCGGTGCAACCCCCGACGGGCTCACCTCAAAGAGGGGCTCTTTGGCGGAGATCTTTTTTCCAACGCGCCTGTAGGTGAAGTGGGGGTATGTGGGCAGGTAGGTGTATACCTATAGTGAGGAAGCTTAAAAGTAAATAGGGGTACCTGAATTTGACTTTTATTCTGGGGGTCCCCTAGTTACGAGTAAAAGGTGTAGCTAGTCCTCTAGTTGTTAACCAATTATGTTGTGTAACCCTAGAAGGGACTAGTGGTGCATGTGGTCAACATGTTTCTCGCTCATGGTGTATTTACCGCGATTCTTCAGGACCAAAAAAGAGTGAAAATAACATCATGCTTGTATCATATGTTATTAAAATTACCTTGGTGGGTCCTCCTATGTCTATGTCTGGAGGAAGGATAAGGAAAACAGGTTAAATTGCCAGTCATTATGTAGCCAGAAAGAACAAATACTGCCATGGTGGTGGTGTTCTCATCCACCGCATGCCAAGTGTACTGAGTGTGCACTCTGTAACTGTGAAGCACACTCTATGATTAGGAATGTGAATCATGTTGTGACTAGTGAAGGTGAAAGTTAAAAACAAGAGTATAAATATACACGGTTAAAAATGCAGCAGAACGAATCTAAACACCTGCCTGTGGTGTATCAGGTATAAGGCAGGATTTATTGACAGGTGTGGACACCACTGTGTAAGAAGTTTAAGCATAACAGCACGTTATCACTGTGATCTATAGAAACCATTGAAAGTGGCATGTTCAGAATGCTCAACTCACCTAAAGATCACGACCTAGAGGCCCCCTGAGTGTTCGGCAGGGCTGAACTGCAGCGCTGAGCCCGTGGTGTGGCTGGAGTAGGAGTAATATAGATCGCGGTAGATGGCAGTTAAAAAGAATGCGTCCCAGCCTAACAGGGCTCAAAGTATGTGAAGAGCGCTAAGAGATCATTTTGCCAGCTACGCGCTAACCGCACTCACCTGTCGTCCGCTGCGTCCGGGTGTATTGACCTACCCTTCCCCGCCGAGCTCGAGTAGATGTGTGAGCTCGGCGGAGGGGATTATTTAACCAACACCGGAAGCGCAGCGTGACGCGACGGGTACCCGCCCACTGACCTCGATTGCATGTTTGGTCCCGGGAGCGTGGCGGCCATCTTGTAATGGTGTAGGGACGCTGGGGGGTGCTATTACTGTGCGTAGTTGCCCCATTTGGCCAGTAGCATCGGCTTTATTTTGTGTAAGAGGTACGCCTCGGTACCCTCCGGAACCCCTACCATTACTATAATGGTTCATTAAAAAAAAAAAAAAAAGGTTGGGTACACCGGTTGTGGAAAACGGGTAAAACAGCCTATGGGGCGGTGGCAGCCATGATGGAAGGGGTCACAAAGGTAGTCAGTGCGTTCAGTTCGCATGGTCAGGGAATGTAACAGGTCACTATACCTCATGGATCGGCACTAGTGATATGGGGATTCATAGAGAGTGCCAGGGGATGTCTTCGTTGAGACCGTGTTGGTCAGAAGACAGCCGGTGTACCCATCTCTGTTCCTTATTAAAGAGTGCTTTAGTGGGGCAGTTGGAGCTGGATTCCAGAACTATCCACTTTATTGAATTCTCATCATGGTTAGCCTCCACATAATGTTTGCACATTTTGGTGTGGGTTTTTTTGCAGCGGAAGTTGCTGCGGTGTTCTATGATTCGAGTCTTGATAGGGCGTGTGGTCATCCCTATGTACTGTAGGTTACATGGGCATATAAGCAAGTATATGCAGTGGGATGTGTTGCAGTTAGTATGTTGCCTTATTTCCCATTTGAATGTGTCTGAAAGTTGTATTGTTTTGAGAGTCATAGTGTACCTACACACCCCACACATACCGCAGGGGTAGTGCCCCGTCACTGGGGGTAGGTTCCATAGGGTTCTCTGGTTGGCTTTCCTGGTCTGTTTAGGCCTAGTACTAATCAAAATATCTTTCAGATTTTGTGACCTTTTAAAAGCAAACCTAGGTTCCTCTAGGGACATGTCCCCTGTGTTGAGTATCCCCCAATGATGTTTAATCGTGTTCCTGATCTTATTCGACAGGGGGGTGAAGGTGGTCACACAGGTGATGGGTTGGTTCTCTACAGTGGCCTTCTCCTGTCTTTCCAGAAGGGCCTCTCTATTATTGTTTCTGGCGCGTTTGTCTGCCACCGCCCCATAGGCTGTTTTACCCGTTTTCCACAACCGGTGTACCCAACCTTTTTTTTTTTTTTTTTTTTTTTTTTAATGAACCATTATAGTAATGGTAGGGGTTCCGGAGGGTACCGAGGCGTACCTCTTACACAAAATAAAGCCGATGCTACTGGCCAAATGGGGCAACTACGCACAGTAATAGCACCCCCCAGCGTCCCTACACCATTACAAGATGGCCGCCACGCTCCCGGGACCAAACATGCAATCGAGGTCAGTGGGCGGGTACCCGTCGCGTCACGCTGCGCTTCCGGTGTTGGTTAAATAATCCCCTCCGCCGAGCTCACACATCTACTCGAGCTCGGCGGGGAAGGGTAGGTCAATACACCCGGACGCAGCGGACGACAGGTGAGTGCGGTTAGCGCGTAGCTGGCAAAATGATCTCTTAGCGCTCTTCACATACTTTGAGCCCTGTTAGGCTGGGACGCATTCTTTTTAACTGCCATCTACCGCGATCTATATTACTCCTACTCCAGCCACACCACGGGCTCAGCGCTGCAGTTCAGCCCTGCCGAACACTCAGGGGGCCTCTAGGTCGTGATCTTTAGGTGAGTTGAGCATTCTGAACATGCCACTTTCAATGGTTTCTATAGATCACAGTGATAACGTGCTGTTATGCTTAAACTTCTTACACAGTGGTGTCCACACCTGTCAATAAATCCTGCCTTATACCTGATACACCACAGGCAGGTGTTTAGATTCGTTCTGCTGCATTTTTAACCGTGTATATTTATACTCTTGTTTTTAACTTTCACCTTCACTAGTCACAACATGATTCACATTCCTAATCATAGAGTGTGCTTCACAGTTACAGAGTGCACACTCAGTACACTTGGCATGCGGTGGATGAGAACACCACCACCATGGCAGTATTTGTTCTTTCTGGCTACATAATGACTGGCAATTTAACCTGTTTTCCTTATCCTTCCTCCAGACATAGACATAGGAGGACCCACCAAGGTAATTTTAATAACATATGATACAAGCATGATGTTATTTTCACTCTTTTTTGGTCCTGAAGAATCGCGGTAAATACACCATGAGCGAGAAACATGTTGACCACATGCACCACTAGTCCCTTCTAGGGTTACACAACATAATTGGTTAACAACTAGAGGACTAGCTACACCTTTTACTCGTAACTAGGGGACCCCCAGAATAAAAGTCAAATTCAGGTACCCCTATTTACTTTTAAGCTTCCTCACTATAGGTATACACCTACCTGCCCACATACCCCCACTTCACCTACAGGCGCGTTGGAAAAAAGATCTCCGCCAAAGAGCCCCTCTTTGAGGTGAGCCCGTCGGGGGTTGCACCGCCTCCCCGACGAGGAGCAACCGCCGATGATGAAGCATGACACTCTTCGGGGTGTGTGAGGCAAATCAATCCAACATAATGGATTCCCCAGGGTATCAATAACATCCCCTCTCCCTCTCCCTGTCACGCCAGTCAGAACTCTCCTAACTTTACCTTATCGAGGAACAGTACAGCAACCCCCTTTTTTGATGTAACGCTCTAGTACTTTGTACAGGACACTAAGCTGTTACTGGACCTTCCACCAATTTTGTGTGGTAAAGAGTGTCCTTCTACCTCCCTCTTTTTTGAAATCTCCCCGATGACCATTGATTGTCAGGGTTTGGGTTTTGTTGATGTTAACTTCCAGGCAATTTTAAGCTGCATATCCATACAATGTATTAAGTAGCCGCTGTAGACCTACTTGAGTGTGGCTTGCTAAGACAACATCGTCCGCGTAGGACATACTGGAGATGGCTTCCCCCCCTAGTCGAGAGGCATGCACATTGCAGGCACTAAGGGCCGATGTCATATCTGCTGTATAAAGGTTAAAAAGAGTTGGTGCTAGCACACAACTCTATTTGAGACCTTTGGTTGTCGGTATGCGCCTCGAAAGGTGGGAGCCATTACCTAGCTTAACCTGTATCCACATGTTGGAGTGTAATTGTATGAGAAGATTCAAAAGAGATGAAGGGATCCCCCAGCGAGCCAATTTCCTCCACAGGTTAGTTCGGTTAACATTGTTGAACGCTGCCTTAAAGTCCACAAAGCAGAAATGAAGAGTTTGTTTGGTTAATTTTGCCTTATCAATAAGTAATGACATTGTTAATAGGTTAGTTGTTGTACCGGTCTCTCTGCAGAACCCTGTTTGGCAAGTAGGAATGATGTTGCGCTCTATTGCCCATTCGTGCAGGTCTGTTACTAGATTACCCGCAAAGTATTTTGCCTCTACATCGAGCAGTGCAATCAGGCTGTAGTTTTTTGGTAGGGTTTTGTCTCCAGCATTATAGATTAGTTAAATAATAGATCCCTTCCGTGATGCGGGCAAGCACCCAAACTGTCTGACAGAGCTGAAGAGAGGAGCCAGAATTTCTGACCAGTAATCTGGATCTTGTATGAAAAAAACTTGTGGAATCCTGTTTGGACCGGGTGCTCCTTTCCTCCCTCTAGAGCAGCGGTCTTCAATCTGTGCGGCGCGACCCCCAGGGGGGTCGTGGAGTCCTGGGAAGGGGGTCGCAGATTCTGCGGAGTGCAGTTCCTGGCATTGGGCTGATGGAGGGTGCCTAATTCACACCGAGGTGTGAAAAACATCAGCGCCTCATTAACAAGTAAAAGGTCTTTTAAAGACCTGTCAAGTACTTGGGTGTGACTGTGTGTGTGTCCCTGAAGCTGTTTCAGCCTGGCTCACATACACGAGCTGGGGGGAGCTGGCGGGGGGGGGGGGGGGGGGGCTTGGGGAGTGGCTGTAGTTTAGCCCTTTGAGTTCAATGGCTGTTGCGCACCTGGAGCTGTGGGTCCCATGACACGTCCCCCGCCCCCAGCAGGGAGGCACAGAGATGTCCTCCCATGAGCGGGAAAGAAGGACGACGGCGCAGAGAGATACTGATCCCCCCCCCCCCCCCCCCCAAGAGAGAGGCACAGAAAAGGTGGGTGGATGAATGATGGGTGGATGGATGGATGAAAGGCTGAAGGATGGATGGATGTGTGAAAAGGTGGGTGGATGAATGATGAGTGGATGGATGGATGGATGGATGGATGGATGGATGGATGGATGGATGAAAGGATGGATGGATGAAAGGGTGGATGGATGAATGATGGATGTATGGATGGGAGGATGAAAGGGTTGATGGATGAAGGATGGATGTATGCATGGATGGGAGGATAACAGGGTGGATGGATGACGGATGGATGTATGGATCGGAGGATGGAAGGGTGGATGGATGTATGAATGGATAAAAGGTTGCATGGATGAATGATGGATGGATGTGTGAAATGGTGGGTGGATGAATGATGGGTGGATGGAAGGAAGGGTGGATGGGTAAAGGATGGGTGAATGGATGGATGAAAGGATGGATGGATGAATGATGGATGTGTGGATGGATGGATGTGTGAAAAGGTGGGTGGATGAAAGATGAGTAAATGGATGAATGAAAGGGTGGATGGATGAATGATGGATGTATGGATGGAAGGATGAAAGGGTGGATGGATGAAGGATTGATTGGTGAAGGATAGATGTATAGATGGAAGAATAAAAGGGTGGAAGGATGAAGGATGGATGGATGAAAGGGTGGATGGATGAATGATGGATGGATGGATGTGTAAAAAGATGGGTGGATGAATGATGGGTGGATGGAAGGAAGGGTGGATGGGTAAAGGATGGGTGAATGGATGGATGAAAGGGTGGATGGATGAATGATGGATGTGTGGATGGATGGATGTGTGAAAAGGTGGGTGGATGAATGATGAGTAAATGGATGAATGAAAGGGTGGATGGATGAATGATGGATGTATGGATGGAAGGATGAAAGGGTGGATGGATGAAGGATAGATTGGTGAAGGATAGATGTATGGATGGAAGGATGAAAGGGTGGACGGATGAAGGATGTATAAATGGATGTGTGAAAAGGTGGGGGGATGAATGATGGGTAGATGGATGAATGATGGGTAGATGGATGGATGAAAGGGTGGGTGGATGGATGATGGATGGGAGGATGAAAGAGTGGATGGATGAAGGATGGATGTATGGATGGGAAGATGAAATGGTGGATGGATGGATGAATGGATAAAAGGTTGCATGGATGAATGATAGATGGATGTGTGAAAAGGTGGGTGGATGAATGATGGGTGGATGGATGGGTAAAGGATGGATGTATGGATGGAAGGATGAAAGGGTGGATGGATGGATGTGTGAAAGTGTGGGTGGATGAATGATGGAGGGATGTGATGAGGTCTAACAGGCACATTTATGGTTGTCAAAAGTTGATGAAGAGGAGTACCAGTTTCTAGAAACTTTTGTCCGAAGGGGGTCCTTACGCCTAAAAAGGTTTTACAAGGGGGTCTCGGCATCAAAAAGTTTTAAGACCTCTGCTCTAGAGATATGTTCCCTGATCATGGCAGCATAGATTTCATTAGCTTCGACCTCATCAGTCATCACAGCTTGAGTTGAAAGAGCAGGCTGGATGTCATTGGCTGCATCTGGACCGGATACCTTTTGGTCAAACTGAGATTCTAAAAAGGATGTCCATGTGTTTTCTGTAATGTGCAATATTAGACCACCATGAGCTGGTTGTAAAATTGTATTTATCGTTGACCAAAATCGAGCGCTATATATCCTTTAGAATCGTGATAAAGTTTGGCCCATTCATTTTCGTTGGACCTGTTAATGTCCCACTTAAGTTTCCTAAGTTCGGCCTTGCTGTTGTGGAGCTGTTGGTGTAGGTCCTTGTCCCCCAGGCGTTGCCTCAGTGATCTCAACAATTTGTTTATAGATTTTTTGAGGATTTTCAAGATGGACCTCTGTGCACTCGTAGCCTTCCCTGCAACCATTGGGTCATTGGGCGAGAAGTGTCGAACTACGGACGAATAGGAGTTCACAAACAAAGCTGTGAAGGTTTCCCATGTATAGGGAGGATTTCCAGTGGGATAGTTAAGCTCATTTAGCTGTTGTTTTGCTGCCAAGAGCGCCACCCTAGAGGTCAGTCTTGACAGACAAGCATCCTGGGACTGGTTTCGGGGTATCACTCCTCATCAGCCAGGCCATTATCTGTTCTTATTGTTTTTGCCACCCTATGTGGGAAGGGTGAATAAACATTGGTCCTGTGCTCACTGTGCCACTGGATTCAAGCTACCCTGGCTGATGAGTGGCGATACCCCAAAACCAATCCAAGGATGCATGTTTCCGGTGCAAGTAAGACCTTGCCTAGCAGTTCACGCTGGACTGTTTCCATGAGCAGCAGAGTCAAGACTGATTTGCATATGGCTGGGTTCAAACTGGGGTGCAATTCTGAGCAAAAGAATAATGGATAAAACCCAGATCTCTTGACTGGGTGTGAGTGGTTGAAACGTGTCAGCAGTCCGTCCACCATGTTTTGCCACATCATTTACTTTAAACGGATTAGATGTTACAAAAATTGCAGCAACCTGTATTGTGTGCAGTGGAAGGCCCCATGCAAAGGATGACCTATCTTTCAGTAGCTTATCACTGTATTTGGATGTTAAACTGGACCCCAGTTGAAATGTTTGCCTACACAGTGCTATCATGTGAAAAAATAAAATATAAGATGTCATCGCAAAATATGCCAAATTGGGTTGTATAATTTGACTGTTCTTACTGCATTAGTCTACCCTACCGCATAATTTGGCACTCCTCTGCCACACAATTTAAGTGGTCCGGCTTATAAACAGTGCTTTAAAATGGGTGGGTGCTGTGTAACTGCATCCTTTCATCTAGAAGGGAAAGAGTACCAGAGCTTCTCCACAGTGGTACATTAGTACCAAGGGTGTAGCTTCAGAGGGGTGTTTGGACTGTCACCACCCCCCCCCCCCCCAATACATGTTCTGTAGTAAATAGTAGGGTAAACGTGGCTTAAGTCGAGTATGGTGAGATGTTTGTCGGATTTCACTTGGGATTTTCACATGCAGACAAATCAAAAACTGATGAACACACATGCACTCAAGTCTTAGTTTTAAATGTCTTAAAAGTAGTTATTTTACCAAACATTGGGTCATAAGAAATCCTCACAATCCGCACGCCTCGCCTCTCCAATCGCTCCTTATACCCCCTCCTGCCCTGCATCTCTTATAATGCATTTTAACCAGCGGGATTTTACCTGTAGCGAAGGCGAATGCGGGCACACTTTGGAAGCGGGACCGACCGCTCTTGCCCCCCTCGGTCTCCACATAGGCCGTCACCAGCCCGCAGGGGCAGTGTATGTTCACCTGGGTCTCGGGACTCTGGGTCTCCGGAACCAAACCGTAGTCCACGGCGTAGCGGGCCAGTGCCAGCACGGCGTGGCCGCACATGGTGCTGTAGCCCTCGTTGTGCATGAACAGAACTCCCAGGTGGGCCTCGGGCAGCTCGCTGGGCACCAGCAGCGCCCCGTACATATCCCGGTGCCCGCGGGGCTCCCACATGAGCAAACGGCGCAGCGAGTCCAGCTCCTCTCGCACATAGCGGCGCTTGGCAAGGAGGCTGGAGCCCCGTATTGGCGGCAGGCCGCCCGCTACTATCCGCAAGGGCTCCCCGCCTGTGTGCATGTCCACAACCGACAACACCGGCCCGTCGTGGTGAGGTAGAGCTGGGGTCGCCATGATCCGGGAGAAAAAGCAACAAGCTGACTCTTCAGGAATGGTCTGGGAGGAGCAATGGAGTTTCTATGAGGCGGAGGAGGGTGCCCTCTCAGAAACCCAGTTTCTTTCATCATTATACACTTAAAACAATCACACAAAGTGCCTGAAAGAAATAATTTCGCTTATCAGCTGTGGTGCCCCTTTTCTGGAGTTCATAACCGCACAAGGAGTGCTATTTCCATTTCCCCAAAATAAATGGAAGGGGTCGGTTGACTGTCCATACCAGGAGAATCCTTTGAGTTAGGTTACTACAACATGCAGTTCTCAAGTTCAAAGTTTAATAGCATACGGAAATTTGCAGCAATATACTGTGAGATAAAAAACACAAAAGATAACTCACAATTTCCTGGATTGCAAATTAAAAAGTAAAATCCTTTCTTTAAACGGTGTGCCCTTACATATAAAAGTCAAGTATGTATCAGCCACCACCGCAGGTACCATTAAGATTATATGAAAGAATATTTTTAACGTCTTACGGCTGCACTGTGCCAGAAAAGATAGCAAACTTTATGAACATTTCCCTCACTTGGCAAATATGCGCAATTAGGACACTAGATTCGGATATACAATGTACTTCGTACAGTTTTAGTGGAATTACCTCTCAAAATTTCAAATAACATACATTATACACCTTAAAAATATATCGTATGCAAAATACGTGATATATTCGTTAAGGTACTTCCAAAACAACTTCTGCGCAATGTCAATAAACTATATGTTACTATATTAATTCTACGAAAATATGCGACAGTCTAGCCATTTGCTTACCACTCCAAACAAAGATTCAAAGCCGAGCAATACTTTCATTGTGACACTTTCAGAGTCTGACTTCTTCTTGTGTCTTGCACACGCTCTATAGCCAAGTCGTTTGTGTCACTTTGTTACCAGCGTTCCAAAAGCTACCACTATAAACTTTCCGGTAACAAGATATACGTTTCTAACTCCTTACGTAGTCCACGCCCACACACGCTGTCCAATCAGAACCCAGAAGAGTTCTGTTGTGAAGAGGAGCTGAGACGTCGCTGCCGTGCACTCTCGCTAGTTGTCGCGCCCTGATGACGTCGAAGGGTCTGAAGGCAGACACTGACAGGCATCTGTTTATGGGATCTTCCTGCAACTACTTACGGTCCCCTGCTGCTGGGAGACGCGCTGACCATGGGTACGCTCTTCATTCTGTTTGCTTCATTACCCGTTCATGTTTTGAGTCCAGACATATAATAAATCGAGCAGTTGTTTGTGGGGGCGAGATGCATCACGTTTTTTCACAAACCTAGATGCACTTGTGATGAACGCATTATTTTGCTCATTGTGGTGGCTTGCAATGGCAAGGGAGCCTTGGTCCCTCCCAGACCTGGCTGTGTTGAATCCATCGCAGAGCTGAGTCTCACTCGCCCTGTGAAGATGCGCTAACTGTAACCTACTTAAGTGTGTTGTTTTGCTGAATGTTTCAATCTGGACAGACGCCGCTCTATGATATTCTAAGTCTATGATTGTGGAAGAGGTATGTTAATGTGTTAAACTGTGTTGTAGCTCATCTGAATAATGCATTATAGGCGTGAGACCAGATTACCTGGCTTTAGTACCACTGTAGCTAAATGTTGTCAAGTAATGCTATTTTGACTGTACTGCTGCTTTCATCGGCTTTTGCTCAATTTGGCCTTTATTTTGTAGCAGAAAACAACTGTTCCTGATTGTTCACAGGTGCTTGTTTATGTTCAGTTCAATAACTTTATTCAGTTATAATTCGTAAATCACCATAAAAGTACAATAAATTTACAGCAAGATACAAAAGGAGGTATACAATCAATCATTTCCAATCCAGTACAATAAGCTCTTTACAGTTTCATACAAGTATTGATTTCCGTGAAATAAAAACATTTTTAAGAAAAGGCGAGACAGATGCAACAGTAAAAATATTATCTAACTTCTGGATAGCTAAAAAGGCAGGTCAACACTGTCTAAAATCCATATACTTTAAAATCGGTACAATCCATCTTTTCCTTGGAATTGTGTACAATTTACAAAAGAACAGAATATGAATATCGGATTTGTTGGACAAATCATCGCATGGGCATTTAATCAGTTGCTTTGACCAGTCATTCATTATAGGAACTTAAAAGCCCAAAAAGGATATTGAATCTAAAACGTATTAATAAGAACCTATCAAAGTCTCGCATCTGTAGAATAATATATGGTTGGATATCATTCCTAACCAGAATTAACTGATGGGAAACCACTGATATTTTGGTATATTCCACCTTGTTTCTAACATCCTCTAGGTAGGTCATACATCATTTTTTCAGTACTTTCCTAAGAATCTGGTGCAATAGAGAAGGTTCTTCAGAATGTTCTAAATGACCTATTTTTATAAGGAAAGATTTTACGTAATATAACCATTTAATCTTAAAAGCGTTATCAAGGCTTTTTGCATCCCTTAAAATGAAGCGGTTAAAAGAAAACTCCTCTGTGGTCCACACCCTATGCCAAAGGAGAATTGGTTGTACCTTGATGACATCCTCTAAATATGGCAATCGAAGTTCTGCATAGCAAGTATGGGTGGACACACTATCTGGCACAGATAAAAGATGTCTCAAGAAACTGTTTTCAGTTACCTGCAACAATTTCACATTGGCATGGTGGAGTGGTGTGGCTCACTGGTTAGATGCGGCAGACCCGGAAGCAGAGGACGGCCCGGGACCAGGGTTCAATTCCCGACGCGGCAGGGTCGTGGACCAGGGTCAGCGGACTCAATAATTCTCGCCTCGGTGCCTACTCTAACCAGGGATCACACTCGGCAACTCTGGGCATTAGCTTGCCTCATCTCCATAGCGGCCCCCCACATACGCCGGGGATGCCTGGTTTCACCTTGGAGATACCCAGTAGGGACCATCTCACAGGGAAAGCCAGGACGGGTTCCCCAGCGGTCTACAGCGCAGAGATACCTCATGTCGGGTGATTCATGCGCTTTACAAGACATCATTACATTACATTACATAACATGTCCCAAGATACCCGCACCATATTTAGCAATCGCTACACAAGTTGCGTTATAGATGCATAACAGTTCTTTGATAGGCTTTCTCCCCAGCTTCCTACTAAAAGTTGTCAGGGCCATAATGGACTTGGAAAACAACAATCTCCTTGTATTTACGGCAGACTTCCAAAGACCAGATTGATCAAACAAAATGCCCAAATACGAAAAAGTTTGAATGAAATCCAAAGGTTTAGAATCAATAAACATAGTTTTCTTTATTCTATCTGCCCCTGAACCGCAATTCATACAAAAAGTTTTAGTGCACTTGATTTTTAAGTCCAGTGTGGTCATAAAATTTGTAAAAGATGTTACCATTGTTTGCATTGCCTGCGGAGTCCTAGCCATCAATACCGCATCGTCTGCATATAATAATGCGGGTATTAAACGATTTGATGCCAGAGGCATATCCCGACATTCGTGCAGTAACGTTCTTTCTAAGTCGTTGATATAGATGGTAAATAAAAAAGGGGCAAGGACACATCCTTGCCGGACTCCTCTAGCTATCTTAAATGTCTTAGTACACTCACCATTTTTACCAAATCTTATAGAAGCCTTTGCCCCCTTGTAAAGATTCCTAAGGAATATTATAATATTTTCCTCGACCCCCAAACGTTCCAGTATCAGCCATAACTTGCTATGGGTAACACAATCAAAAGCGGATGACAAATCCACAAAAGTTAAAAACATCCGACTACCCTTAGCTTTAGCGTACTTCTCTAAGAGAATATGCAAGTTAAGGAGGCCCTGATCAACTGTGCCGAGGCCTTTCCTGAAACCGTATTGGAGGTCACTAATTATGGCGTGCTCATCAGTCCAGGTTGTAGCCTATTTAAAATAAATCTACCCAGGATTTTAATGGTTGAGTCTAGAAAGATATAGGGCGATAGAACTAGTTGCGCGTGCTATCGCCCTTTTTAAAAATGGGTATAATAATAGACTCAAACCAAGTCGATACCAAACCATCTGAGCAAGTAGCATTAAACAGTTGTGTGAGGAGTGGGGCCCATAAATCCATGTTATTCTTGAAGAGGTCAACCGGTACCCCATCAGGGCCCGGCACCTTTCCTCCCAAGCTAGCTTTAATGCCCAATATCACTTCCTCAATAGTGATATTCATGTTTATTTTGTTATTGGAGAACATGATCTCTTCCTCCTCTACATACTCGCTAGGCATTTGCCCCTCCAAGGATGGTACACTATACAAAGTTTAAAAAAACCTGACCCATTCGGTCTCAGCGATGGCTATCTCTATCCTCGCCTTGGAGTTAACATTAAAAAACAGGGCGTTTACTGCCTTCCAGAAGGCCGCCGAATCTCGGCTTTGAGAGGCCTCACACAGTGAGTCCCAAGCTTCCTTTTTCAGTACATCCTTTCTCTTTTTTAGAGCTTTCTTGTATACCTTACGCTGAATACCTCGCATCTGATTGGGATCCTGTTTGCTCTCTGTGGACTCGTGCCGCTTCGCCACACCTCTCGGAACCCGCTTCGCGGGTCCCGCATCGCGGCCAGAAACACCCCTGGACTCTTGGACTGAAGGAGAGGGGCCATTGAGGAGGCTGTTGTGGGAGAGAGCTGTGGAGCAGGGCTGCGAGCGGCGGGCTTGGGACTCCATTTCCCAGGAGTCCCTGCTAGCCCTGATTGTTGCCACCTGGGCCGCTCTCCCTGCTCGTGACGCCACACCCACCAACGACCATAAAGTCCTCTGTCTTCAGTAGTCAGGCGGGACGCTGAATACCTCGCATCTGATTGGGATCCTGTTTGCTCTCTGTGGACTCGTGCCGCTTCGCCACACCTCACGGAACCCGCTGCACGGGTCCCGCATCGCGGCCAGAAACACCCGTGGACTCTTGGACTGAAGGAGAGGGGCCGTGGGAGAGAGCTGTGGAGCAGGGCTGCGAGCGGCGGGCTTGGGACTCCATTTCCTAGGAGTCCCTGCTAGCCCTGATTGTTGCCACCTGGGCCGCTCTCCCTGCTCGTGACGCCACACCCACCAATGACCATAAAGACCTCTGTCTTCAGTAGTCAGGCGGGACACTGAATACCTCGCATCTGATTGGGATCCTGTTTGCTCTCTGTGGACTCGTGCCGCTTCGCCACACCTCGCGGAACCCGCTTCGCGGGTCCCGCATCACGGCCAGAAACACCCCTGGACTCTTGGACTGAAGGAGAGGGGCCATTGAGGAGGCTGTTGTGGCAGAGAGCTGTGGAGCAGGGCTGCGAGCGGTGGGCTTGGGACTCCATTTCCCAGGAGTCCCTGCTAGCCCTGATTGTTGCCACCTGGGCCGCTCTCCCTGCTCAAGACGCCACACCCACCAACGACCATAAAGACCTCTGTCTTCAGTAGTCAGGCGGGACGCTGAATACCTCGCATCTGATTGGGATCCTGTTTGCTCTCTGTGGAGTTGTGCCGCTTCGCCACACCTCGCGGAACCCGCTTCGCGGGTCCCGCATCGCGGCCAGAAACACCCCTGGACTCTTGGACTGAAGGAGAGGGGCCATTGAGGAGGCTGTTGTGGCAGAGAGCTGTGGAGCAGGGCTGCGAGCGGCGGGCTTGGGACTCCATTTCCCAGGAGTCCCTGCTAGCCCTGATTGTTGCCACCTGGGCCGCTCTCCCTGATCGTGACGCCACACCCACCAACCAATTACCCAACATAAACAACCCCCTATTATCGCTGCGCGGGAGCGCGCCGGGAGAAGCCCGGGACAAGGGCGGGACCGTCTGTGGCTGTCAGGGGCCGGAGGAGGCCGGGCTGGCCCCCCCCTCTGATAAGTTCACTATTGGATGTGGCCTTGTAATCATGATTTAACATTGGGTTGATACCCTCGTATATTTCTAGGTTTAGTTGTCATTACTATACGAGGTTGTTTGTTTGTTACCCTTATTGGTTAATGTTGCCTAAACACTATCATTTATTATATATTTTATTATATACTTATCCTAAAAATGTCTAGTTCAACTCCTAATTCCCTCCCTGATCGCGTGAGTATCTCTATACTCGGCCCCCTTGATAAATATTTTGCTAAAGCAACTAAGGAAATTGACCGAGAGTTAGCTCTAGCGGAAAGGAGGGCCGAACGACGCCTCTCAATTGAGAATCTTAAGAGGATTCCTCCCCCTAGCAAAGCGAAGTCTCCTGTATGCACCTCAGAACAGGCTGAGATGGATGCGGAGTTATTTAACACAGATAGTATACCTTTAATTTTTCAGGAAAGTCCGCCATTGCTGGGGGTTCTGGATATGGCAGTGGAAGGTCCAAGTGACTTGTCCACGGTAATATCAAATAACCTTATAGATCTTAATACCCCTCTGCCCTTGGAGCCTGTTCCCCACTCTAATAGTAATACCTTACCTCCCCCCCTGAAGATACAAACTGAGGTCATCACCTTGCTTGCTTCTCAGCCTACTATTACAACAACTAGTGCACATGATGACCAAAAGTCTAAAGGTGGTGTATCTTCCCCAGCTAGGAAGAGACGGAAGAAGGGAGGGAAAAATAAAAGTGGGTCTGCCAACCCGTGGAAGCCGCCACAGGTAACAGCCCCCAAAGAAACCCTGTCAGAGGACGTGGGGGAAAAGCTTACAGAGGAGACAGAAGTAATACAAAGGAATGTAGATATGGGACATAAAAGCATTCCTAATGATGGGCTTCTGGATGCTGTTGAAAAACTCTTAAAGGCTCTTATTCTTCCTCTTGTCGAAAGGCTTAAAAGGCTGGATAAAAAACTAGATTGCCTTCTTCCTCAGCCTACGCCCCCAGAGAAACCAACTTTAATCACCCCAGTTACCGTTACTGAAAACAAAACCTCAAATAATCAAATTAGACAACATAATCCCCCTAAGAAACCAAATAATGTACCTGCTAATAAAAACCCCACTACTGCATCAGGCATACCTGTGACTATAGCCTTGAAAACCACAACCAAAGAAAAGATCCCTTCAGTGGTTTCGAGGCCTGCTCAAATCAACAAAATACCTGCTTCCCAAACAAATCATCCTAACAGAGGTAAATTACATTATAAAGATACAGTAGATCTGCCGCCGGAGTCTTTTGATTTTGTCATTATTTTAACAGGCGTTCCTGCTGTCCCGGAGGGAACTGTGGAATCGAATATTAGTTTAAAAAACAAAGTGATTCATTGGTTGCGTCTGAATAGACCACTACCTGTACATTTGAATGGAGACATTGTCTCAGTTAGAAGGTGTCAATGGGTCGGCATTCGTCCTAAGGATATAGAGGGTGATTTGATCATAGTCAATTTCAGGGACCATAGGGTGGTATCCTATATAAGTGATTGGTTTGTGGGTAGTAATGATGGAGGAGTGTCAACACGGAATCTGACATATTTCTATCTGGAAAACATGATGTTTTCTTCAAATAAACCCCGGTATAGATATGGTTTGGACTCCCCTTACCATCAGAAACAATTTAGAAATAAACCTAACTCTACCTACCCTAATAGAAATGTTAACTTTTTTCCTTTGGTAAATCACCCTAATATGTACCCTAGGTCAAATAATTACCATCCTACAAATCCGAAGGACTTTTGGAACATTCCATTATCAAATATGTTCCACCCACTGACCCCAATGAACTTAAAGGACTGACTGAATCCAATTTCTCAACAAAGCTTATCACCCTGGAACAATAAGTTTACCTTTTCTTCTCCGGTTGAGGATGCTATGCCTAGGTTGGTGCCGTCCCATCACCATCTTACTCTGTGCAGTGAAATGAAAATAACAACCAATGATAATATAAATCGTGTAGAGAATTTCTGGGCTAGTGAAAATTGTCAAACCCACTTTGAAGAAAACAATGATCTTGTAAATTATGGTAATGATGGGAATGATTCTGTTCAAGGGAGTATGGGACTTTTGTACAAATCAAATGTAAACTCAAAATTAGATCGAAGGTGTGGGGATAGCATATGTACTCTTAGAGTTATAAATGCTCAGGATGATGTTGTTGTGGGAAATAATGATATAATTACTCATGAGGTTGTTGATGTGGGAATTAATGGTACAAGAAATATTGTAGATGGGTGTGAGCCAGCTCATTCTATAACTAAAACACAACTGGTAAAGGAGGGTAATCGGGAGGAGGTTAGCTGTTTCCGTATAATTTCCTGGAATATTGCGGGCCTTGGGCAAAGATTGGAGGATCCGGTTTGGGTAGAATACGTAGATTCTTTTGACATAGTCTGTTTACAGGAGACATGGAGTACTGTGGACCAGAGTCTGGATGGTTTTCAAATGTTTAATGTTCCTGCAATACCATCGCAATCAGGACGAGCTAAGGGTGGGCTTATGACCGCAATCTCTGTAAAGCATAATCTAAGATATGTTTACAGAGTGGTGGAATCACCTTGGTACCAATTACTTATCATTAAGGATCTATTTCCTGAAACTGTTCTTATTAATTGGTACTATAATATATTTGATCCCAATGAAACCGTAATTATTGATAACCTACAGGTAGAGATTGCTAAGGTGACAAATAGGGTCTTCCCTCTTTCCATCATATGGTCAGGCGATTTTAATTGTGAGTTATGTAAGTTCAGTGGGTCCAGGGCGTGTGGTCTGATGGATCTAAATGACCAACCTATGGCCCATTTTACTCATACCAAACAAGGGGAGGCTCTAAATAGTATTGTCATGAACAATGATTTATGTATCCTGGATATGCCCAGCTTTTCAGGTACTGTGAATATACCTACCTTTCAAGGCACAGGGGGCAGAACGAGTACAATCGATTTTGCAATGGTATCTAGGGGGTTTTTCCACTTCTTGAAGGACTTTAAAATTGAGGCGAACCCAGCCAGTGACCATAATCCCCTAATTCTGAGCTTTAACATGGTTCTTGAAAGAAAATTGGGTCCGGAACAACCTATAGTATACAGTCAGAATCAGGGCGTCACTCTAAAGTGGAACAAAGTACCTGTCAGGCAATTGGAAATGGATATTTTTAAGGAAAACCCGATTCAGATAGAATCTTGTCTATCACCTATTTCTGATCCAGACCACACAATGTATTTAAAAATACATCTGACAAGTTATGGCCCTAGCACGGACAATAACAGTAACAGTAACCCCCCCTCCAGCTAATACCTTCCCTTGCTTCCAACCAGTCACGCAGGACCAAATAAAAAACACACTATCAACCATCAAATCAGGTTCACCCCTGGATCCTTGCCCTCTATCTGTACTCAGACCAGTCATGGATGTGATCATACCGGCACTCACACAGGTCTGCAATTTAATATTGCAGTCAGGCAATTATCCGGATCCTCTCAAAAACACTTTACTAAAACCTCTGTTAAAAAAACCCTCACTGGACAAAAGTGAGTTAAAAAACTATCGACCAATTGCCAGTCTACCCTTCATGGCTAAGACGATTGAAAAAATTATGAATACCCAGATTTCTGAGTTTATCGAAGAACATCAGCTGCTCGACAACACGCAGTTCGGGTTCCGAAAACATCACGGGACCGAGACAGCCTTGATCAAAGCTGCTGATGATATCAGGGTCATCAGGGACCAGGGTGGCACTGCCATACTGGTTCTGCTAGATTTATCGGCGGCTTTCGACACGGTCGACCACAACACCTTGGTCGACCGTGTCCAAGGACTTGGCATTTGCCACACTGCCAAAAATCTAATAGCTTCCTTCCTTGCCAAAAGAACGCAGGCTGTTATTCTGGGACCCTTCCAATCAGCTCAACTCTCTGCCCCCTGCGGAGTTCCTCAAGGCTCATCCCTCAGTCCGACACTTTTTAACATCTATGTGTCGGACCTAGCTAAAACCATCAAAGCACATGGGATGAGCCTTACCTCGTACGCCGACGACACCCAACTAGTGTTGGCGATTAAAGGCGACGGAGAGCAAGTAGCTGAAAAATTTAAGAAAGGGCTCCTAGACATAGGAGATTGGATGGCGACAAACTGCTTAAAGCTGAACTCAGAAAAAACCGAGGTACTCATCTTTGGTCCACTCTCCCCAGCCTGGTCCACCTGCTGGTGGCCAGAGACCTTCGGTACTCCTCCTACGCCGGCCTCGAAGGTCAGGAACTTGGGGGTCACATTTGATGATGGACTTAATTTCATGAATCATGCTAATAAAACAGTATCTACAGCGCACATGAAATTAAAAATGATCCGCAAAATACGCCCTTTTCTTCCTGACTCCGCCTTGAAGACACTGGTTTCTGCCCTCGTCCTCTCATCCCTGGATTACTGTAATGGTTTATTTCTCAATGCTCAAATCAGAGTAATTGCAAAACTTCAAACTATACAAAATGCAGCAGCTCGTCTCCTTACCGGCAAAACAAAGTTTGAACCCATCTCCAAAAACATAAAAGACCTTCATTGGCTGACGGTACAAAAAAGAATTCAGTTCAAAGCACTCTGCATAGTTTTCAAATCAATCAATAATCAAGGACCACATTTCCTAAGAGATCAACTACAGTCCTACAAACCCACAAGAGTTCTACGATCTGCCACTCTCAGCGAACTGGTTGTCCCTCGCACCAAAACAGTCTCCTGGGGTGACTGACGCTTTTTGGTGGCGGCCCCCAGACTCTGGAACACCTTGCCTCTCAATATCAGACAAAGTGTCACACTGCTCCGGTTCCGTAAACTCTTGAAAACCTGGCTGTTCTCTCAGTAATCTCTTTCCCATACCGTCATATCTGCTCTATCCAACATATGCTCTCACATTTCCATAGTCAATATTGGTTTTAGCGCCTTGACGCCCACGGGTATAAGTAGCGCTTTATAAATATTAAAAAATAAATAAATAAATAAATAAATAATTAAGAATTTCGAAATATTAATGGGTAATGTGGCTACTCATCTTCTTGTAAAAATAGGGGGGAGGAATCAACACGAGGGCCTAAATGGTTTGATGCTGAATGTTCTTCAGCTCAAACAAATTTAACTAAGGCATTACGCCATGACCCACGAGATAGAGACATGGTTATATTGGCTAGGAAAAGATACAGGGGGGCAATTAGAAAGAGGAAAAATTATTTGAGGACAAAAGCATGGGAAGACCTGGATAAAGCGGTTGATCTAAGGGATAATGGACTTTTTTGGGAAATAATAAATAGGCCTTTTTTAAAAACAGGGGAAGAAAATACCAATCGAGTGCATATACTTGAAGACTCCTGGGTAGCTCATTATAGTAAAATCTTCAATCCCAAGGAGAAACTACAGACTGCTACCACGGGAGAGGATGAATACTGTAATGTTAACATGGAATCAGCAAAGATACTTAGTGACTCATTAACGCTCTCGGAAGTGGAGCTGGCTTTGACTAAGGGGGCGGCTTTAAAGGCCCCTGGCCCTGATGCAGTACCCTTAGACCTTTTTAAACATAATCTGGAGGTCTGGTCCCCATTACTTCTGAATGTTTTTAAGGCATTAGTGCTGGGGCCCATTCCGACCTCCTGGAAAGAGGCAGTTTTGGTGCCTATTTTCAAAAAGGGTGATAAGTCTGACCCACGTTGCTATAGACCAATATCATTAATTGACACATCATGCAAGTTAATGGGTAGGGTAATATTGGCGCGTCTAGAATTGTGGGCAGAGTCGGCGGGGGTTATTGTAGAATCCCAATATGGTTTTAGGAGGGGGAAAGGAACTACTGAGCAGTGCTTGAATCTAGCACTGATCATGGGCAAGTACATGGGTGCAAAGAATAGTTCTATTCACTTGGCATTTATGGACTTGTCCAGTGCATTTGATACGGTATGCGGGGATAAATTGTGGCGTATGATGGACTCTATGGGGTTCGAGGAGCCTTTGGTTACTTTGCTCCGCAGGTTGCATACTGCTACAATGGTCAGAATTAGATATGGCCCTGGAGGAGAGAAAACAAGACCTATATTATCCACCGAAGGCGTCCGACAGGGATGTATTTTAGCCCCTTTTCTATTTTTGGTTTATATGAATGGTCTAGAGGGCTTTCTATTAGAAACTGGTGCTGATTTTCCGAAGATAAACGGTAAAAGAATCCCAATGTTGTCATATGCAGATGACACTGTCCTAATGGCCCTTACTCCCAATAGCATGCAGATTTGTCTGAATGCTTTTGATATGTTTATGGGAAAATTAGATTTAGGGGTCAACTTTACTAAATCTTTTGCCATGACTTGCGGTTCGAAAAATGTAAAAATTCGCAAATACAGGGTGAGGAACTCCAATATAGAGAAAGTTGATAACTTCAAATATCTGGGAAACCTTTTTAACAAAAAATTGAACTGGGAACCTTTGTTGTCAGCTAGGGTTCAAAAGGTTACACAGTCAATTGAAGCTCTCTTTCGCTTTGCTAGTAAATTAGGACGACGACGTATAGCTGAAATAACATCTTTATATAAAGCTAAATGTGTTTCTGCTCTGACCTATGGTGCTGGTGTTTGGGGGTCACAAAATTGTGAAAAAATACAGATTATGGAGAATAAGTTTCTAAAACGCTTACTATCTGTCCCATCGGGCACATCTAACATATTCTGCCACGGAGAGGTTGGAATTGAGTTTGTAAGCGATATTATTCACGTTGCACCTTTAATATTATGGTCTAAAGTTTGGCAATCTGATGAACTGAAATTAACTAAAGATATCCTTCAAGTTTGCCTTAAACTTGAGCATTACAGGGAAATCCCATGGCTACGATATGTCAGGGAGACCCTCTATAAGATAGGGTTGGGAAATATGTTTACAAATCCTGATATGCTTAGTAAGGATGCTAAGGAAGTTATTAAAAATGCCTATAGTGTTAAACTGGGTTCTTTAAAGACAAATTATCATGTATCACGGATACGGGAAAGGCTAGTTCAACCCTTTTATCTGTCATATATTATGAACACGCAATGGCGCTTTTATCTTACAAGATTTCGCCTTGGCACCTTACACTTCCTCTTTGCTTTTCCAAAGCAGGGGGGTTGGTGGGAGAAGTTACCTTGTTGCCCTTGTAATAATAAGGTTTCGCAAAATACTCTCCACCTTTTTCTCTTTTGTACCTTGTATAAGGTCCCAAGAAACACCTTTATCAGACCATTATTATTATCTCTTGGAACGTGCTATTACAAAGAAGCTTATGAATTCTTGTTATCTCTGTCAACTGCAAACACCTGTAATGCTGTATTGAATTTTATTAGATCAGCTCTGATGATCAGAAATAGATATTGAATGTTCATGGTATTTAGTTTTAAGCTGTACTATGGTTTTTATCCTCCAAATATGTATTGTGATTTTATGGTAGATTAATTGTTTTGTTTTTAAATTGATGTATACTTTTATGATTTCCTTGTGGAATCGAAATAAAGTTATTTGAATCGAATCGTATACCTTCGTAGGTCTCTAATTAGGGTCCTATCCTTATTGGTTTCACTTAAGGCATACTTGAGGTTGGAATAAGCCTTAGTACAGGCTGTGTCAAACCAGCCTTTAATTTTTCTTTCGGGTTTTTAACTTCTACCCACAAACTGGCTTTAATTTGTGAGGTAATTACCTTACATTTTTTAATTATTTCTGAGTTTTCAGCTGTCTCATTCAAACAAACGTTAAAGCTATTTTCACATTTCCTAATTAAGTGATGTAGGAATTCCTCTGGGACTACCTTTAACCATTTTAAAGAATTGTGTTGTTTTGTTGAATGTTTAAATCTGGACAGACGCCGATCTTTGATATTCTATGTCTATGATTGTGAGGATCACAAATAATATTATTTTGTTCCCTCTGTTAGCCGTCGAAATGTATCCAGCATGCCTTGGGCTTTACTGTGGAAAGACGGTGATTGACGTGAATGGCACAGCAATATACGGAGAATGTGGGGTGAGTACTCTGTTTTACAATATCTAATACTGCTGTGACTTATATCAAACCTGTTTCTATATTTTATGAAATGTGAAAATGCATACAATGAAGCAGGGGAAAGTGCCCACCTCTCGGGGTCCTTATGTGAACAATTTCTCTTCATGTTGGGGCCTAATCAGAGGTTGTATGAATGGAAAATATAAATTAATGATTAGGTAACAGATTCTTGAAGTACTAGAGTAAAACTTAATGCCCTATCTAAAGTCAAATCGATTGCACGATATTCAAGTACAGCAAGAGGGTCATTTAGAAAAAGGTGGGCGGCTTGCTGGGAGAGAAGGTTAGCAAAATCAATGACTTTCCCATGAATGGAGTAGCACCTCCCGTCTATTTAGAGATCCCGCAAACCTGGCTTCTAGGAAGTTAGTGTGGAGGACAAGACCTCAGAACTCAACAAACAGACACAATAGCATATTGTCCAGCCTAGTTCTTATCTTTTAGCTAAAAGAAAGTATTCTAATCTCAAAGCATAACGAAATACTACTTCAGTAAATGATTCGGGTACAATATTGTAATCTTATTTATGATCCTCAGGTGCTACACACCTCGCACTGCCCTCTCCCCACTGTAGGAGTTCGCTTATGTGTATTGTCACTGGTATGTGGAATGGGTAGAGGCTTTAATTAGGCACAGTTCACTGTTGATTAGCCCACTGACTAGATAAATAAATCACTTCAGAGTCTTTCACTGACTTGAGTTCACCCAGGTAAAATTCTTAAATTAATGTAGCAGATTGTTCAGAGTTTGCAGTCTCTTGTTTTTTTTGTTCTCTGCAATGCTCCATGTTTGCCTTCTCTGTGTCACACTTTACTTGACACAGAAAAAAGGTCTGGTTACACTAATGATTCACAAAAACTCAGTAGACTGCCACCACACCTTAGGTGACGACCCCTATGATATGGATTGTATTCCATTCTTGTTCATGAGTGCACAGAACAAGTTCTTGACTTTGCCTTACTACGGGCTGTCCTAGGCACCTGCACGCATGCTATTTTATCGTGATTTCAGGCCCAAACAAAAAGTCAGGAGACCAGTTTCTCATGCACTCAGGCAGCCGGAGTACACATCTGTTTACCATGTAGAGGACCTTCCTATCCAAAGACCTGCTGTGAAATATGTAGTGCATAGAATTTTATTAGTGCCCAATTTCACCATAACTGAACCAATTGTGTGCAGCCTTTGTCAATGCACAGAACGCTCCCGAGAAGGCTGTCTGCCAGCAAACAAGTTGTGCTGGGCATTTGGCCGTATTTCGGGGGCTCCGGGTGCAGAGTCTACCTATAAGCCAAGACCTTTGCTGGCCCTGCCAGCGAACCAGTTGTACTGGGCTTTTGGCCATGTGTAGTGGACTTTGGGAGCAGGGTTTGACCATAAGCGAGGGCCGTTCTGGCCCTGAGCCAAACAACCATCTGTGCACAACATTTGACCACACATAGCAGGCTTTAAGGCCTAGCCTATTGCAGGCCCTTAGGTGGCTCAGGTTCACAGTGTTCATCATCATAAATAACTTTATTCGATTCAAAAGAATCATAAAAGTATACATTTTTAACCAACAAATTTACAAATGGTTTTTCAAATCCAAAGGTTCAGACGCATATCATACAGGAAATCATAAGCACAATATCAATAGGCATTTTGTTCTATCAGAAAAGCCATACTTCATTAAAAACATCTAAAAGTGCACTGTGCCCTTTTAATTTATAACCTCATACATAAGTTGGTTAGCCTCTCACACTATCCAACTTAATTTAACACACTTCAGTTGCATATTAGGATATCCTGAGAACAAAAGAGACCAATATAAAAATTACCATTCGAATAAAAACATCTAAAAAACACAAGCTAACAGGTATAAAGTGCATTGTGCATTTTTATATTATAATATCTCATATATAAATTGGTTAGCCTCTCACACTATCCAACTTAATTTAACCCACTTTAGTTGCATGTTACCATGTTCTGTCAGGTAAAAGAACCAATTTAAAAGTTTCCTATAGATTGATAAACTATCAGTTTCCTAACTTTTAATTTCTTTCAATTTAGGACACAAGGTATCAAAACAAAAATTATAATTTCAATAGCGATTCCTAATTGAAAGTGCTAATCTAGTAAAGCGAAGGATAGCACTGCAGATAGCCGCAGTGCGTAATGATCTTAAGTGCTCATAACCTTCTTTAAAATTACAAGGTCGAATTTCCTTTAAAATGGGTTTAATAAATCGGTCTCTTGGGGTTTTATAAAGGGTGCAGAAAAGTACAAAGTGCATTGTTGAGCTTCATTATCACATGGGCATGGGGGTAGCCTCTCACACCAACCCCCTTGCTTCGGAAAGCAACTAAAAAGTGCAGTGCATTTAATCGAAATCTCGTTAGATAAAAACGCCATTGCGTATGTAATGTAAACGATAAATAAAATTGGTGCTGTCATTTACCTCCCTGATCTAGTTGCTGTTCTACATTTTTTGACGATCCCAAGATGTTGCGGTATGCATTCTTAATTACCATCTTTGTATCTGAATTAATAGAATCTGGGTTATCCTAAAAGTTTCCAAGGTCAATTTCATAAAGAGTTTCCCTTACATAGAACAACCATGGGATCTGCATAGCGTGATACAATTTTACACAATCTTTTAGGATTTCTTTTGAAAGCTGCAAATCCTCAGAGGACCACATTTTTCCCAATAGGAGTAATGGGGACACATGGATAATATCACTCACAAATTCTATACCCAACTTAGTGTGACAAAAAATATTTGGAGTACTAATCGGTACTGATAAAAGACGTTTTAAAAACTTGTTCTCCATAACTTGGAGTTGAGCACATTTATGGTATCCCCATACCCCTGCTCCGTAAGTCGCCACAGGCAAGCATTTTGATTTATACAGTGTCTTTAATTCGGCAATTGGTTTTTGTCCTAATTTGCTTGTAAAACGAAAAAGTGCCTCTATTGATCTCATGGTCTTCCCAACTCAGGCTTCTGATAAAGAGATTTCCCAAGTAGTTAAAATTCGGGACCTTTTCAATAGTCAAATTCTCTTCAACAAACCTACGAGTTTTGGTCCCTCTTGGGCCACAGACCATTGCGAAAGATTTTGTGAAATTGACCTTAAGGTCTAGATCCTGCATAAACTCATTAAAAGCAATCAAGCATACTTGCATAATGTTTGCAGTTAAAGTAATTAACACAGTATTGTCAGCATATGACAATAAAGGTACTTGTTTGCCATTTATTTTAGGGAAGTCTGAACATTTTCCCAATAAAAAAATTTCTAAACCATTTGTATAAACTAAAAACAAGAAAGGGGCCAAATTACAGCCCTGACGGACACCTTCAGTTGATGGAATAGGCCTTGTTTTTTCACCCCCGGGCCATATCTTATGGCTACAGAAGTAGCAGCATGTAATCTGTGCAACAGGGTGACCAAGGGTTCCTCAAACCCCATGGCCTCCATTAGCAACCACAATTTCTCCCTGCACACAGTATCAAAGGCACTGGACAAGTCCATGAAGGCCAAGTGTATGGGAACACCCTTGGTTCACAGTGTTCACTGCACATTGGTCACTTGTAGTTGAGCGGTGATTTATTAATATTTTTTTTGCTTTTTTCCCCAAGATTTGAATTTTTAAAAAAAATGAGTAATTTGCTGACATGCGTACATGACTTTTGAACTGCAAAACCCGTAAAAAGGGGACATTTCTAAAAAAGAAATTGTTGGCATTATATTCCCTTCTACAACCCCTCTCCCCCAAAACATGCCCTTGGGGTTAAAGGAATGCTCTTTTATGGCCCCTTTGTCAATTATCTGAGGACTATACTGTGGGTCCTACCATCCTACATTGGCCTCTGCAATAACATTTTCAGTTGATGGATGATGAGCAGGTTGCCCAGACCCTTGTCTCTTCCAAGGATCTGTAAGTCCCGCATTATATTAAGGGGAAAAATGCTCCTTTTTCCAATCAGATTTCTTTTTTCCCCCAAATGTGTTATTTTCAGAGTATTCAAGGATCCATGAATAAGTTGTCCAGGTAGTACTGACATTAACTCTTTGAAGCCTGCTTTACACCTTTTTGTAACACAGATTTCTCAAAAACAACTGAACGAATTTTCAACAAACCAAAGGTTCGCTCCTGAGTAATGCTCTAGTTCCACACCAAGGTCCTGATTTAAATGTTGGCGTAAAGGGAACTCCGTTGCAATGGCTCCCTGCCAGGATTATGGTCTGGTCGGCCTGCCCGATTTAGAATTGGGCAGACCATTGGTTTGATGACGGTGAAGACTACTTAGTATCTGCCATAGTCAAACCCCTGTGATGGAGGAAGGGCTGTCAGAGTTTTGGCTGCATGTCCGCCCACCTAATTTAGATAGGCGGACATACGTCGTTTTTCAATGCCTGTCACAGCCAAGAAGAACCTGACAGTAAGGTGTATTGAAAAGTGCTCAGTGACCCCCATTGCCATGGGAGCAAACTCACATGGCGAGGGGAGGGGGCACCGTTTGCCTCTTTTTTTTTTTCTTCAAAAAGAAAATGGCACTTTCGGATTTTCTTTTTAAAAACAAAAAAAACCACGGCAAGTTTGCTGTATTGCTCCGTCATGTTGACAGAGCTGTCTGTCAAACTTACAATGCATTGATGGGAATCGCTGTGACTATGGTTCCTGCAAATGCTAGAATGTTCGTTGGGCCAGAGGAAATTTGTACATTTGCTGAGAAGCACCTCCATCAGGGCAGTCCAGTAATTTGCTCCATCACTCTGGCAAAGAAACTGGTCACATGCCAAGATTTAAATGGTGCTTCAAGTTTGGTGTCATTCTGCTTTATGGATTTGAGAGAAAAGTCTTTTATTTAAGAGTTATCACAACTTTCTTTCCTCTCTCTACTCCATTTGCCCATACCCTCAAACCTATCCGTACAATCCTTGGCATGCCAGAGCTATGCCACATCCTCTATTATATTTGACAGTTTTTTGCCGATTTCCTAAACTGCTTTAAAGTTATAAGGTTGGAAATCATGGCCTATTATGTGGGAACTGGGCCTTGGCCGAAGGAGTGAATGCAGACACAAGGGAGGAAAAACGAGTGTGTATAAAAATAAAATGGTATCTTTATTCCTGATATCTATCTGTCAAATATGATATATCCTGGCACAGCATACAGAGTATTTGCAGTACTTCCAAAATGGCTGAGTCAATTTGTGATGGACAGACAATGGTGCAATAGGTACTTTATGCTTATGTTTAAAATAAGGACCCAATGGGTGGTGGTCTGCAGACTCCAATCTGTTTATTTTTTTTCAGTTAACAAAATTACAATTCTCCATTAAAAAACTGAGTGATGTACACCAAATGTTAAGAATGTGTTTTATAATAAATTTTTAAACAATGACCTAGTAGTTTGGACCAATAGGGCATATGCTCTTTAGATGAATAGATATGTTTCTGGTAAAAACATGTTTTAGCAATATACCGTACTGTATATTAATAGAAAGTGTTACTGAATGTCCATCTGCTAAAATGTTTAAAAAAAATTATTTGTAGGTGTGTCCCAGAGGGCAAAGAACAACTGATCAGCTGAAAATTTGTCGACCCTGTGAAGAATCCCCAGAGCTTTATGACTGGCTATTTCTTGGTTTTATGGCCATGCTTCCATTGGTTTTACATTGGTTCTTCATCGAATGGTATTCTGGAAAAAAGAGGTTTGAATTGTTCTCCATAACATAAACTTTAAGTCATTATGGAAAGTATAAATGGCTTACTGAATTTTTGTTGATTAATCGCTGCAGCTTGGAAAGCCTTTCAATTAGTTTGTGTTTACAAAGGGCAGTGGAACATTTTTATAGACTGAGGTACTTTTTCCAAAGTAAATGTTTAAGAGCATATTTTCAAAAAGATAAAATGTTTGCCTCTTCTTTCTTCATGTTTTGAGTGCTAAGCTAAATTTGAGTTGTGGCTTATTTTAGAGGGTTATCTATATTTCCCTAAGGAAGACTACTTTTTGAAGTGAAAGACTTGAAATTAATGTTCCCCTATCCATAAACACATGGATGTTATGTTATGTTATTGCGTCGTGTATAGCGTGAAGCTGCCCCAGCAAAGGGGCGTCCCGGTGCTTCCAGCTACGAAGTATAACACACACATCAACCTGAAACCATTTCAGCTTCCATAACATCATAGACTAAACTAAAGGAAAGAGAAAGGTTTTAAAAGCTTTCCTAAAGGCAAGTAGACAGTCTGTGCCACGAATCCGTTCAGGCAAAGTGTTCCACAACCTAGCTGCAAGGTAACGAAAGGACCGCCCCCCCCCCCTCACGGCTGCGCTTAACCTTCTGGACAACAACCAGCTGCTGCCCCGCAGAACACAGTCTGCGGGAGGGGACAAATGGAGCAAGCAGGTTACTCCACCAGTTAGGGCTAGCAAGTTTCACTATTTTAAAAGATAGGCACAATGCCTTGAATTGAATGCGCTTCTCCATAGGAAGCCAATGCAGCCTCCGGATAATGCCAGCAGCAGAACTGAATCGCAGGAGACCTACCAAGATTCTGGCTGCAGCATTTTGGACACGTTGCATCCGAAGTATTTCAGACTTATTTGCTCCAAGTAAAAGGGAACTGGCATAATCCAGGCGAGATAGAATAGTCGCCTGTACAACCAGCTGACGTGTAGCGGGATCGAAAAACTTCAAAAGGGGCTTGAGACCCCGCAGAAGGCCAAAGCATGTGCCAGCCACTTTCCTGGTATGATCCTGAAGGCTGAGGGATGAGTCCATCCACACCCCAAGATTTTTGACCACAGACTTTGGCGTGGGTATATCACCCAGAACTGTTGGCCACTAATGCTCACTCCACAGGCTTGCGTTCTTCCCGACCAACAAAACCTCAGTTTTGTTGGCATTTGGTTGCAGGCAGTTAGTAGCCATCCATTCAGCTACAGGCGCCATTCCAGCTCTAAACCTAGAGGCATTCGGGGTAGACCCTTCAGCTAAGGTAACAACCAGCTGCGTATCGTCTGCATATGAGACCATAACAAGGTCCCATTGCCTGGCGACAGCAGCCAAAGGCTGGACGTAAAGATTGAACAACGAAGGGCTCAATGCCGAGCCCTGGGGTACCCCCTGGTCAATGGAATGGACCTGAGAGAGAAACGGGGGGAGCAGACATTCGGAACGATCTTTCGGTGAGAAAGGATCTGAACCATTCCAGAGCCGACCCGATCACCCCAGCTTCCTCTAGCCGCTGTAGCAGGATGCCATGCAAGACCGTGTCAAAGGCTGCACTGAGATCTAACAGGATCAGTGCCGCACTTTGACCAGCATCAAGAATGGACCGCAGATGCTCAGTAGTGGCCAGGAGAGCAGTCTCCGTACTGTGGCCCGATCGAAACGCATTCTGAGATGTATCCAAGATAATATTGGAGTTCAAGAACTGAGTAGGCACATTGTTGACATGTCCCTCTATACCAATTGATATGTAGTGATTGTTCACTTGTTTTGATGTCATGTTTGAATTGATGTAAAAAAACAAACAGACAAAAATATTTTGAAAAAACTTTCTGATCTATAAACTGAAACATGAATAGTTGATCTTAGTACTATTGTCATTTATTGTTTAGAAAACAGGAGCGTTTCCATTAGGAACAGTGCACACTACATGTAGATTTTCTATCTACTATACTTGTCCTTTTACTTATTGTGTAGCCAACACAATTGGTAGTGTAGCACCCTTAAACAAGTTGTGTACATTAAGATTACATTTACGAGTGCACCTCTGACTTCCTTCTATCCTCTGCAACCTTAGCCACCCAAGGGAGGAGAGAAATGGGTCTAAAGTTTTCAGGTTTGGATGAATCCAATTTAGGCTTTTTAAGAATGGGGGATACCCATGCCTGTTTCCATAGTACCGGAACAGTTGCATTCGAGTAGGAGGAATTAACTATTTGACAGAGTGGGGCCCGAAAAATAGAGAGTGACTCCCTGAACTGCGTAGGCCTCAGAGGGTCGGCAGGAGAGACCGTTTTAATTTTACCACTCAGCCGAGTGAACTCCTCCTGAGACATACAAGGGATGGCTGCCAAGGTCAGCCGATACCCAATGCCCAGAGGCGAAGAGATAGAATGAGTGGAGACTGAAGGAAAAGATTGATAAATAGCACAGACCTTTTCCACAAAGAAGGTGGCTAAATCATCACACTGCTGTGCGGACGATGTAGCAGACACCGTCCCTTACCTCCAAAATGAATGGTCTAATCCATTGATAGTCAAAGTACGGTCTGGGGGCTGCGTTTTGGCCTGCCTGGGCTTTACATGACCCAGGGTGAATTGCAGTACTGGGCTACAGTTTACAGTGCACTAACATTCATAAAGATGTTAAATAAGAAGCAGGCATTTATTTACAGGCAAATTGAAGTAAAAGAAAAGATGCACAGAAGGTGACCTGCACAACTTTGAGAACACTTTCTTTTTTAAAGTCATCTTGCAACCAACGTGCAAAAATGTGATAACATCCCTTCAAAAGCAAAAAGTGTATTTCATTAACTTGCAGAAGCGTTTCACCTCCGTACACCTGATTAGATCAGTGCATTGGAGTTATTTTTTCAAAGTGACCGTTTTCAAATGTGAATTTAGAAACATTCATGCCCCCTCCTTCCTGACAACACCGTCCATAGTGTAGTAGTACCTGTTGCCTGAGGCTAGTCGTTTTAATGTTAGTTGTGCTTATATAATTGTTCAGGCCCTTATGAATATTCTTTGATGCTGAAATCTGACCGAAACCTAAATCTCAGTCCACCTGATCCCACTGCAGACACTATGAGCATTGTGGGAGGTTGGGAGAGGGGGGGGGGGAGGGGGGACTGTGTTACGAGAACTGTTGCCAGCCAAAAATCTTGACCTGACAATGTCCAGACCGTTTTGAGATTTTGGCCCTTGCAGTTTTAGTATCCTCTGGCACGAAAGTTCGAGTACGATCTTAACTCCACTGTCTGTAATGAACACAAGTTTTTCCCTTTAAACAGTGGGTGGGTCTCAGTTCTCTTTCGGTAGCAAGTGCTTTGGATTACAGGGATTTTGTAACCAGTTCTTGACTAGTTCAGTATTGCAACCTAGAGCTGCTGAAAAATCGGAGCAGATCATAGATATCTTGATACTTTGTTGTTTTCTGTCTAGCAAATATGTTCCATTGACTAGCTGTGTGTATTAATTTTCTATAGTAACCCAGGAGTTGAGAGAATGCAGCAAATACACAAACTCATTCTTAGATACTTTCATCACCAAATGCCTTTCTTTGTTTAATCTGAAATCGTGGTTCCTAAAGTTCTGTTAATATGAAAGTTTGAGAAAGCAAAATGAAAATTGTTGGTACTGCTAAAAGGATTTCACCAAGAAGCAGCTGAAAAGCAAATGGTTGGAGCTCTACTCTTTTAGATTTACTTTATTTTATACTTTATTTTATAAATTGTGTAACAAACACTCAGAAGGTTCTTGGAAAACCGACCTATTCTCTATTGTGACTGGCTTTGACATACCGTGTGATATTTTTTTAATGTACAATACGAAGTAGTTGGATATCCGATTGACTAAAGTTTGCACTCGCATCTTTACCTTCGGGAACTTGCAACCTTGGTTAAATCCTAAAATTGAGCACAGCATTTCTCATTTTCCTTACTTCTGGCATGTAGGTCAGATTAAAATAATCATACACTGTGTATCACAGAGAATACGCCGCACTTCCATTTTTTGTTTTGAACGTTTTATCAGATTTTACATATTGTGAAAACAGTCCAACCGGTTTTCTAACCAAGTGTTTATGCTTGCCTAGCTGTTAAGATCATGTTACATACTAATGTGGTGAGGAATCTTTTTAAAGAATCAACCACTTGAATTTCTGCAATTATGGTCTGACTGAATTGCACTTTGTAAAAAGAGAGGAACATCATCGGTTTTCTGTAAATAGTCTTGTGCATCTTTCACATTTACAAAAGGCTTTTGTCAATTTCACCTGTCAATACCGTGAGTGTTGCCTCGTTGAAGCATGTTCGTCTTGGTATTGTGTAGGATAGCTGCATGTCTAATTTGTCATGCCTTGTGCAAGTATTATTCACTTTTTACAACTTTAACAATGCTTTTTTAAAATACAATATATGTACCCTATTCCAGTCCTTCAATATTGCAGACCCTCTTACCAGTGTTTTTTTGCTATGAAATCCCGTTAATATGAAAAGGGAGAAGAGCAGGATGATAGAATATTAATATAGTGTCTATGGTGGTTCAGGTATGCTTGGTTCTTGTAATCTCTCAGGTCACCAAACCTGTCATTCTCCAAATCAAATAAAGCCATAAGCTATATGGATTTAAAACTATTGGTGCTAAAGCTGCTAATGGGCTCTGTGGAAGATCAAGTGCCTGGCACACTGCGGGGCTTTCTGGAATGCCCCTTTGCCAAATTATAAGGCCACCACACCTCCTTTCAAGAGCTCTTACCAATAAAAATTGACTCCAACACTGATTCCAGTCAGTTAGAGGTGAGAATGACTTGCTGGACGTTCATCGCCTTTTCATTTTTGCCTTCCTATAAATGTTTTAACAGCATGCGTAGTAGCAACACGCAGCTGAAATGCTATGAGATGTAATGCATTTGAAATAACCTTGCATTAGGTCGGTTATATGGCTTATTACTCTCATGAATACAATCAGATTATCAGTCGTTTTTGTGTAATAAATGTTACAGATGTAGGCAGCCCCTACAGACCCTTGAAGAGAAATATCCTCTTTGATAAAAGGTCCTGAGATGAGATTGCCTTTGCAGTCTTGCCCAGAATATATAATTCTCTGGCACAACTCCTTACGTGCCTGGCAAATAGCCAAATGAGTGCCACCGGAAAGTGTTCCATGGCATTTGATATTTCTGCCCCTCTATCGTCTGTGCTACAGATTTGTCCATCCCAGGCCCAATTTTCAAGTAGATAGGTGATGGTGAATAAAATAATGCTGAGTATTGAATTAGAACCTGTATAAATGGTGTCACATAAGGTGGGATAACAGCCAAAGACCGAACAAATGGCAGTTGAAAGAAAATTAAAATGTAATTCAGATTTGTCAAACTTTCTCTGACATTTTGCGACAGTATAATCTTTTGTTTGCATTGTGACATGTAAATCCAGTTGTGCCTCCCCCAAACCCCACACACATGTACACTTTATTTGAGGCGAGTATTTGCTTCATTCATAATCCTATTTTCTTTTCGCCTGCAGTTCCAGTGCATTGTTCCAGCATGCCACTGCTTTATTTGAATGTAGTGTCGCTGCCATAGTTACTTTGCTTGTCAGTCATCCAGTGGGGCGGCTGTATATTCAATCCTGCAGAGTAAAGATGTTGTCTGATTGGTATACGATGCTCTACAATCCAAGTCCTGATTACATCACCACCGTGCACTGCACTCAGGAAGCTGTCTATCCTTTGTAAGTAGCTTATAATTTTCCTTACAGAAATCATACATTTGTAATCTAAATTAAGTTGTTAAATCTGCTTTGTGTGTGTTAAAACATTTGCTCACCAATGGAAAGTCATTTTCCCCTTTGCAGGGCTAGATACAAGTGTACGGAAGTGCATGTTAATCTAGTTGACGTTTCTTGGTAGCTATAAAGTGGGAAATTTGTTCAGAAAATGAATCCCCATTTTTTTTAAGCATACTCTGGTTAAGGGAAGAGTAGTGTACATAATCCATATAATAGCTCTAAATACAAAAAAGTAACTGCTTTAATGGGATTCTGTGTAGAATGTCATTTGTGTAGCTAAATTAATGGCAAGATGTATACGTGTAAGATGTACCATGCTGTTTGCTATACAGTGCGAGTAATGGCCTGGAATTCTAACATTTACTTTTTTTATACAAATTGTATTACATGTTTTCCTCAACTGTCCATCTTCCCTCTTCGGTAGATGAGTGTTGGGATTCCTGAATGTGCCATCATTTTATTGCTCTAACCATCTGATTTCCCATCACATGAACAAAGTCATAACAGTGTGCTAACTAGCAGTATTTTAGTTTGTAATTGTTGGAACTGGCACGTTCTGATTGGCTGAGGCAATACCCTAGCAAGGCATAACCCACCAATACCGTTGTGGGAAGGGGAGGGTGATTACACACACTGTATAACCTGCACTCATCAATGTGCAGCTTGGCACTGCGCGGTCAGGCTTTTCACAGAGGCAATGTGTGAAGCATTTGCAAAGCACTCACTCACGATAAACCAACTGAGCGTCACAAAAGCGACTTCACAATGGATGTATTTAAATAATGTTTGCATTCCTCACACACATATAATCAACACAACATGAACAACATGTATTTCTGGGCATAAATTACACTTGGAATTATTACTAGCAGTACTAGGCCCAACCGTGTTAAGATGACATCACTAATATGCAAACTTTGGCAAGATCATAATCTCCATTCCCCCCCTACCCCCCCAGCACCCATATGCTGCGTAACACGATGTCCACCCTCAGCCCACCTTAGCAATTTTTATATTTCAATATCACACAGTTTTTAGGGTGAACCCTGGGGTCCCAGCGATATCAGAAATATGTACATCCAGCTAATTACAACACTTATTAGCAGTACCCCGGGCTGGAGCCGCGTGGGTAAAACCAATGTCAAACGCAATGCTATTCTAGCAAGAAATCAATGTGTAAGGCCGCACCGTCAGCCAGTGTCATGAATCTAAGACTGCCACTCCCACACACACACTCACTCCGCACCGATTTGGGGTGCAATGGGTAGCAGGCAGGTCTGTACAGAACATGCTCGAACACATACGCATTCAGCATCCTAATACAGTGCACTGATACCCAGCAGGTCAATTGATAACACACTGCAGACCCTGTGGCCGAAAGCAACCCTCCAACTCACCCCACCTATCCTACACCCATAGAGTGGTGATAACCTGTCCTCCGCCCTGGACACTAGGCCGGATGCGGCCGACGTTACATGCAGTCAGGGTCCCCGGGAAGCAGGTTGGGGTAGGTAGCAGGACTAATTAGGAGGCAGCCGTCAATTGGGGATTTGCCACCACTCTGGAAGTTCACCCACTGGATGTGGAGCAGATCCAGGCTAAGGGCAATACTCTGTCACACTAAAGGGTTCCACAAGGGCCTTCCGGTACCAGCCCAGGTCTGCGGAGCACAATCTCTTGACCCTCTTCCGATCATTCTCGAAAGTGCTCTTCCCGCCCAGTCAGTCATTCTCACCACCCAGGCCTGAGCTGGACAAAACTACCAGGCAAAACAACGTTGTCAGGGTGGCGGTGGTGTGGGTGGGGGATGCCAGTGAGGAGAGGGCAGTTGTCTGCCGAGCTGAGGACCAAAAAGGGAACAATTGAATGCAGAATGAAGCAGGGGGGGGCCTCTTGGAAGAAGGCGGTACCCCGTCAGGTTCACGCAGATCAGAGTTACTTGCAATCCAGGCCCAATGTCTGGTGCGTGCTGTTAAGGGTTGCACCAGACAGTTCCGGTCTCACGCAACAATGAGTTGCAAAGTCTGTGCCTCCCTGGAAATGGGACACAAAGTCAGAGGCTTTGAACGTTGCGGCTGTATGACTGTTTTTCTTATCCAATGGGTATTGAGAGAAAGGTTGAGAGACTTCATCATCTTCTGTTTAACACTGATAAAGTGTAAGCTAGTATAAATGAAATAACACATCTGTTACCTGATGTTTATAGTCCATATTGTATTATCAGAACACCAGCATTCATCTTCCATGCTGAAAAGAATCTCATTTGGTTAGACCTCTATGTACCCTAATTTTGTTTGTCTCTATAAAAAAACATTGCAGTTGTTTTACTGTGACCCTTCATGGCATTACACCAGTCACCTTCAATTTAATAGTGTGTATCTGTCTTAGGGTGGATTTTTCAATGGTAGGAAGATGTTTTCATCATTGCTCTACCCTTATTTTATCAATAGTATTGGGGTATTGATTTCCTATAGGTAGAAAATGTAGTCCTCGGGTGCTTGCGGCAAATTTCTGCAGACCATACAAAACGCCATAGTGTTTTGTTTTGGTGTTCTCATATATTAAGATCTGTATCATATTTTAAGATGTATATCGCAAAGCCTTTTGCACGTACTAAATTACTCTGAAATCAGTTTCACTAATTGGAATCTTCCATCCTCCCTCTTGTTGTATTGTCCAAAATGTATTTATCGAGTAGTAGCAGCACACCTGTGAGTGCACCCCTCCTTCCTGCGCTGCACCAGAGAAATTCTTTAGTGCATTCTTTATGGTTGCATTAATCAGCCACAGTATACAGTTGAAACATTTGGAAGAGCAGATCTCATGGATAAACAATAATGCATGTCTATAGATTAGTCTAGAGACTCGTATTGGTCCATAAAGCTATGTAGACATTGATAAATGAAGTGAAATACAAACAATCCTATCTGCTTCTAGTATTCGTTTAAGCTGGCTGTATTTTTGGGAACATGTCAAGTCTTGCGCAATTAGTTATTTGGTTGCTAAACAGGTCATTATCTCAGGTGCTGAATGTAATTTTCCTCGACCTAGGTGCATTTCCTGGTAATCTACCATTACTGTGCGGCCACTACTGCGACTTACCGTTACTATGCATGTTTTACTTCACATGCTTCTACTTCGCATATACCGTTACTTAGCAAAGTCAATTACTTTGCTGACTATTCACATTGTTGTTTGGAAAAGGAGGTGGTTCCATTTCCAAACAATGACGTGCAGCTCTGAGGACGCCTGAAGCAGGCGTTAGGGTTGTGTTTATTTAGTGTAGAGTAGTGTATTTGGGTTTAGGATAGTGGTTGTACAGGGGGTTGTCTTTTAGGTTTTAGGGTTGTGTTTATGTAGTTTAGAGTAGTGTATTTGGGTTTAGGGTAGTGGTCGTGCAGGGGGTTGTCTTTTAGGTGGTAGGGTTGTATTTATGTAGTGTAGAGTAGTGTGTTTGGGTTTAGGGTAGTGTTTTGGTGTTTGTGTAGGGTAGTGTTTTAGGGAAGTGCAGTGGAGTTTGGGTAGTGTAGGATAATGTAGTGTATGAGGGTAAGGGTAAAAGAGTCAAAAATGCATTGAAGTTGTATACTTAGTAACATACTGCGAAGTAAATGCATATTTAGTACTTTTAAATGTATTTCCAAACTAAAAGCATGCACAGTTAAATCTTGCGTAGTAATGGTATTTGCGATGTAAAAACATCGTAGTTAAAACTAGCGAAGTAATGGTCAGCTAAGTAACATCATATATTCGCATTTCCTCTTCTTAAAGAAACCATGTTTGACCTTTTAAAGGCAGTTCAAACTGTTTTAATAACAAAAAAATGCATTTACAGTTAGCAATCATGAAATGTTTCCTCTTTTTCGCTACTCCTCGCTACTCCTCACTGAAAATTAATGTGTTTTAATCTAATTTGTATGACATTATTTAAATAAGTACACTTACAAAATGAAATATTTATTTTATTATGATTATTTGTCAAATGAAAAGTTGTTAAATTGATTCTAGAGTAAATATTTTCCTCAAATACAAATAAGAAGATAAAAAATAGAAAAGGCTTACCATATTAATACAGTTGTAGTCCGGTAGGCATAAGTACAATCTTGATTATTGGGGAGAAACTGCTCTTATTCCATACATAATGTTTTGGAGTGATTCTTCAATAAACATCACATAGATAATTTTTTGAGAGCTTGTATTTTGTTTATCGTGATTCCTTTCCCAATATCCGTAGAGCATCTGATCGTCAGTTTAAACATTTTTGTGATTTTCTTTTTGTTATCATTGCCAGCTTTTGTAAAGATAGGTCCCACAGAAAAGGAGATAACCACTCTTGATTTTCTATCCCCTTTTGAGGATTTATCTTCCTTGCCAGGCAAGGCAATACAAGATTTCTTAAGTTATGTAGCGTAGATCATGCATTTGCAAAACGAGAACACTTGCCACCAAAACATTTCCAAAGTGTCATATACAAAGAGCATGTGTGCATGATCTACACTGATGTTTCTGCAACATTGTCAGTCTCTCCCTCTCTCCCGCTCCCCCCTCTCTTCCTCACTCCCTCTCTCCGTCTCTCATATTTTGACCTATTTTTTTCTTTTTTACTTGTCTATAGTCCAAACCGTTTACTTTACACTCAATGCTGCAATCAACTAAGGTGTTGCATATTGTAACCCAAATGGAACAAGTGCCCTTATTGTGGCAGATGCCACATTAATGGCACTTTCCATTTTTTGGGTAGTTTAAGGAAAGAGGTGAAACAAAGACACAACCATTCAAATGTCAATAACCTTTATATATGTTCCTTTACAGGTACACAATTGTATTCATATACTATGCGTTCTGTTTGGTGTTAATGATGATGCTTCGACCTCTTCTGGTAAAAAAGATTGCCTGTGGTTTAGGAAAATCTGATCGATTTAAAAGCATCTATGCAGCACTGTACTTCTTCCCGGTGCTAACACTGCTCCAGGCTGTCGGAGGTGGACTTCTATGTAAGTTTGACGCACAATACACAATTTCTGTTTGTCAATATTGTAGATGATCATTGGAGGTAACCAGGTTATTTGTATGTATTTGGAGAGCTACTTACTGGGCACAAAGTAGCATTAGCTGTAGCTTTGGTGTCTTTATTCAATTTAGTTTGTTCACTTAGTAGTGCATGTGTGACAGTTGATTTCCTTTCTACCCCATTATATGAGCTCAGATTATGTTTGCGTGCGTAGTGTGATCTCGTGCGAGAACCTGACCGGTTTGAGCGAGGCTTTAGATGCAGGAGATAGGGTTGGGCTTCAGACGAAGAGGCTGCTGCTGGGGCTATTTAGAGCTGCAAGCAGCAAGACCCTCAAGCTTTTCCAGATTACTCCACCCAGTGGTTGGAGACACTCCTGCAGGCCCCACAGCAAGCAAAGGACTGTTTGTAAAGAATGTTTTAAAAAACCTGCTGCATGGTTAGTAATTCAATGGTCATTTGGTTTTGTCAGGTGAGACATCAAGCCCAGTGCATATAGATTGATACGGACCCAGTAAAATTCTAGGGAAGACCAATGTAGTTAAAAAATACTGTGGTATGTAAAGCCTTTTCTTTTATCAGTGTTTATTCTGTGTGGATTTCAGTGGTGTTTTCTTGGCGTTTTCCACACCTTTTGAAGTCGGTGCTTATCAGTGTTTGTTAAGCTGCCTAACCTCCAAAATAGACACAAATGTTGTATTGATTTATTGATATGTGTCTTTTATGGATGGTGAGATTAAACAAAAAGGTGAACAGGGTCTGAAGGGGGATATGAGATTAAAGACCTGATAACACCCTACCCCTATAAGACTAATGAAAAACACAAAAGGGGTGCTAAGGTCATAAGTGTCCTCTACTGTCTAGCATGTACTTAAAGCAAGAAAGTGTAGACTGTGAAAATGAGTGAGGAGATCAAACGTGAACCCATCAGCCCACCCATTGGCGGAACTTCATCATTTGGGTTTAAGAGGCTCCAAACTGGTGTCTACTAGGTGTCTCACCTTGATGAAAATGTGAGTACAACCACTAGTATTTAGTACACCAATGATGGAAAGTAAAGTCTGAAGGGCTGTGGGAGGTAAAGAAAAGTTGCAGTGTTGAAAGCAAATGTGCTATGGAAAGAGCGGTGTCTTTTAGGACCATGATTGGCCGGATAAAGATTCTATGATGATGGCAAAAATTGTGTTTTTCAGTATATAGACAACATTGGTGTTTTGCACTAATTGTTATAATATATACATATTTAATATTAAGGAAAAGTAATGCAGGGTATGTAGTGTATTGCCATTGGCAGTGTGTCCAATCGACTTATGTTAGATTGTTTTAAGCATGAAGGAAAAGAAAGTCTGTACATGGTGAACTCACTCACATCTCATTACCCTTTCTCACATCTCATTACCTCACACATCTCATTACCTCAATCTCACTTTGTCAGAATCCTGTCTTGTTTTACGGGACTGTTAATGGTTTAAAAATGTAAGCATGCTGTGGGTGTTCTAGTGAAGGGATGATGTACCTGGGTTTGTCCATAGTGGTAATCTATTCCTGCCCGTTGCTGGGTTAAGTCTGTACGGACTCAAGATGCATACAACCACCAGAGCATTTGTGGAGACTCAGTTCAATGTTATGCAGGCTAACATTGATTATGCTTTAGGAATACATTTGTATGCCTAACCTTTTGCACATGTAACCTAAATCTGAACTACAGAGAGCTTAATTCACAAAACCATTTACATTTGTACGTCTGTGTTCCTAGCACAAATGTCTGCATTTTTGCCTGTAAGGAATACGTTCCATTTTTAAATCATTTGCACCTGCGTACAATTACCCCTGACAGCGTAGTTTCATACAAAACTGAATCCCATGAAGGGAGTTAGGAGTGAGCATGGTAGACCATGATAGTTTGCAAAACCCCACAAACCCATCAGTTTGTGGGTATTCACATACTCCCCTCTGACCCTTTTTCAGACCTGGAAAGGGTTGGAGACTTGCTCCCGTGTGGGGTTGGCGTAGACCTCTAGGCAGGATGGTAATGGGCAACGGAACACCTAGATGTCATGGGGCTAAAGGGAGAGAGGTTTTACCATAAAAATGACCAGTAAAAAAAGACCTGATTTCACAAAACTTTCACAGGCGCGCACACAGAAATCTGCGACTGGCACAGCTATCCAGATGTACTCTTTGGAAATGTTGTGATTGCATGAAAAGTATGTTGAAACCGGAGAAGATTTCCCCAAACACACTTTTATATTTTTTTTGTATAAATCAGGCCCTCCATTAACTTACCATTTAATATAATGGGGTTACCATGTGTCCCTCAGAACCTGGGTATGCAGTTATGAGCTACAAACAGTTCTATCTGGTGAACAAAATCTCCTCAAGGGAATTGTAAAATAATGTTTTTGATTAAACATTAAATACTAGCAGAGCCTATAAATGATCCCTTAAACATGTATGAAACTTCTACTCAAAAACACAAATCTTTAAAGAACAATGATATCTAAAAACTATTGACACAACACAACCATTAACTTATTTTAAATCTATTATTTTTCATATATCAAAACATGTATATCTATCTCTTTTCATATTTCTCTTTTTTTAACGGCTATCCAGAGAACATAAATAACAATACATCACAATAACATTTGTCCACTAAAGGCGGCTTTGAAGCTTGCCTTTTGAGCGAACACCTTGAGTTGGGGTCCTTCGAAGGGGAGGTAACACCTCACCTTGTAGCAGTCTTCTAATATTACTAAGCCTGGCAGTCGTTCCCACTACTCTCCAGGAGTGCAGAAAGCTGTTTGGTGGCCAGTGACCGTGTGAAGCTACTGGACAAATTGGGTCACTGAGTGACATCTATCTAAAAGTTGCATTTCTTTAATAGTGACATTAAATTCAACATGGCATTAAGTCGGGGTTAATGCCACAACAAATTTGATACCTTACAGTACCCTTCTAAGTAGTCCCATTCAGAAGTTAGCCGGGCTGAGTGGTCAGCCGGTTGCCCTGTGTTAACCAATAGGGCTACTACCTCTCCCACAGCAAAATGACAATTTGGAAGTGTTGTTGTCAGGACATATATATAAAATACATGTCCTACTTAATAAAACAGCTTGCGGTCTTCGTGCTTAATATGCCTTCCTTAGGGGAGACTTACATATATTGTTAAGGAAAGTGGGGGCTTTGTCATTGGGTTGAATGGCAAAGTCGAACTAGCAGTGTTACCACTGCCCTTCCAGTCAACTGTTGTTTTTGCATTGGTCACTTCCAGTCTACGGTGGCAGGCTAGGAGCCATTTTGTACTTTGTCACACACAGGGTGGCATAATCAGTGCTGCAGCCCGGAGTGGACACTCTGCCTTACATGCCCTGGGTACCAGATACTAGATATTTATAGGTAAGTCAGTCTCTGCCAATTGTGGGTACCCAATTCGACATACTCTATGTAAAGGGTTAGAACAGTGCACTGAGGTCTGCTTAGCAGACCTCTGTGTACTCTGAGTAGTAAAACCAGAAGCATGAGTCCAAAAATGTGGGGGTGAACATGCAAAAAGAGGCATTACAATTCAATTTAAGTGTCTATTTCAAATTGTTGTAGGCCATAACATTTACATATTTGTCTCTATTGACCTAAGATGGAAGAAATGTCATTATTGCAAAGCTGTTATTGGCTCTGATGTTAATCACAATGTTTTGTATTTTCCTGTTTAGACTATGCTTTCCCTTATATTGTGTTGGTGTTATCCCTGGTCACTTTGGCTGTATACATGTCTGCATCTGAAATCGAGGTAGGAAGAAACATAGATATGCTTTTATACACTTTTTGTATTTTATCTTTGTAATGCAATTCATGTATCAGTCTTTGCAACATTTAATCCTCAGAGGTAAGTTTTCTGTTTCTTAGTACTCTTCAATCGTGCTGTGAGCATGCTAACACTAAGTTCCAGCATTCATAGTAGGTGTTACTTTTGCTGATTTTCCGATTTTTCTTCTAAATGTATTTATTATTTTATGGCACCGCCAAAAGACACACGTATGTTGAAGAAGTGTCCAATGTAAAAAGTTGTTTAGGTCTGTAATAAACATTGTGTTTACAACAAATGACTGGGTAAAACTGATCCATGGCTGAAATAAAGAAAGAAAGGGAAATTAATAATGACAACAGTACTAGAAAAAATAATATGCACCCCTTAAAGAAAATGAATTCGGAGATCAATTTTATCCCTGATGAAAGGGAATTCTTAAGTGAAAGAGAAATGGGGTGTCTGATACAGCCCTCTAAATCTGTCTAAAATCTTGGGTATAGCAGCAGTTTGTGGATGAAGGTCTCCATAAATGGACTTGTATGCAAGCAGCCACCCTTGATTGAAATCCTTGCTTGCAAGAACAGCCACTGTACTGTTGTACCACCAGGCTAATAAGGTCGTATTTCCTAATAACAGACAACAGTGTGGCAGCCAAATGGAGCACAGCCTTAAGGGGAGGTGTTAACTATAACCCTGGTTGCCATAATTGGTACTGGATAGACCCAAGAAATGAGTCAAAGTGTAAAAATAAGACCGTCTATTTTATGGTTTAAATCTGTTTTATAATGTTTACAAAATCAGAACAGTACAAATGTGCTGCATTTAAAGGCTGTGTTCTGAACACCCAAGCGGTGATGACATTCATTGAAGCGCACCATTACTTACAGTCAAAACGTGATGCCAACTAATCTCTTCCCCAAACACCTCCTCCTTGCTTGCCCCTCTGTAGTGTGTTCAGAAAGTCTTCTGTAGTGTGTTCAGGTAGTTACTACACTACATTAAACTCCGGCACCGGCTGGTTGTCTTTCAGCCACTGTACATGTGTCATCTGGTGCTGTGGCCAGGCGCAGCAAACAAAGTATCTGGTGGCATGTCAGTTCGCAAAATTCTGCAGAGAGCAGAGGCATGTTTGGGGCCCACAAATCTCAGTATGCCTCATCTTTTCCATACCCAGGATGCTCCAAAGTCTATGCAGCCAGGCTGTGTGTTCAGGTATTTTGTCTGAAGCCCAGTGAGAGAATATCATCTGAAGTGCCACATTGAGTGCCATGCCGATATGCCAACCTTATTTGGATTGCAGGGATATGGACACAGAATTAGGGTGCCCCAGGAGAATGTAGGCCAGAAAGCGCCGGAGTAGAGTTTACAAGTAGGTATCTATATCTTTCAAGACTTTGTCCAAATAGTGCGTCAGCTTCGGGCAGCCCCACAAAAACGTTTGTGTACTTGGAGCTCCACAGCCGCTCCAACTGTCTTCACTGCGATTGGGGTTGCCCTAATATATTCTGAATGGTGTAAGATAACAGCAGGTGATTAATTCAGAGGCAGTTTCTACACTTGCTGGGTTGCGTGCTGTATGTCGTACTCTAAATAATTCAGAGGCGGTCTCTACACTTGGTGGGTTGAGTGCTGTGTGCCGCGCTCTATAATATATATCTCCCCCTCTGTGTTATGGGCGGTCTCAGTTCTTGTTCCCATCGCCTCTGCCCCGGTGTCTTCTCCTCGGATGGCGCAAGAAAGCGTGATTCATCGCTAATACATTTACCCCCTTCTTTGAGAAGGAACCATTTTTCGAAGGAAGTGAGGGCCTTCTGTGCCTCCCGTTGTACATTGAGGTGAGTGACCTAGTATCTGAGCTGTAGATAATGAAGGCACTCAGAGCAATTAAAGGCAGACTATGAGCTTCCTGAAACTAAGGGGCTGGGTCCGTCAGAATCAAAGAGGTGCCCAACAGATCTTCATCTGGTGTGCTTTTATGCAGAGAAAGGTATGGGGTGGAGTCCAGGAATGAAGTGCAGATTTCCTAATAAGGGCTTCAGTGGCGAGGGGAAAGTGGTTAACCCTTTTGGAACAACCACTCTATCCCAAACTACAAGGGTAGCTCTAGTGACTGGCGAGGAGTACAGATCCCCTCTCTATGTTTTTGGTGAAGCCGTGGAATTCTCCAAAGGTGTTCTACCGCTATCACCCAGTTAATAAAGCACCAGTAGTTTTCAGTCTCCTGGTGATTCCATACAACAGAGAAACAGTGCAGTGATGATTGATAGAAGAGCGTGAGGCTAGGGACTCCCATGCCAACCTCTGCAGCGTGGTGTTTGATCTGGTTGCAATGCATACAAGGGCACTTGACCACCCAGACGAATCGGTTCTGTTCCGTCTGCAGTAATTTAAGCACACCTGCCAGTTGAGGCAATGGAAGGGCCTGGGATAAGAATAGGGCTGTAGGAAGTATCGTCATTTTGAGGGCTGCTATTCTTCCTAACCTCAAGAGGTGATAGTGTTTCCACGGGGCAAGATCTGCGGAAGTAGGATGCGGTAAATAAGAACTGCTGTGTCTAAGTAGGAGATTGAGGAGTCAGCCCGTGTTGGATGGTAAGCAGAAGCCAATTGTACTTTTAGGGCGGAGCGTGACCGAAAAATTGAGGGCCTGTGACTTTTGGAGGTTGATGTTAAAGTACGATGCTCTTCTGAACCTTTCTTGTTCTTACAAGAAGGCCAGTAGGGAATGTAGAGGGTTGTCCAGTGCCACCAGCACATCATCTACATAAGGACTTATGGTGTGCTTGTTCCCCCTAATTTCACCTTAGTAATCCATGGGCCCTCTATAAATCTTTATGCCCTGGTCTTTTGTGGACAGTGTAAGTTTAATTAAACATTTCTCTAGGGCAATTGTTGCACAATCTGGGCGAAGGCCTATAGGGGACCTTGTGGTTGGATGCCATTGGTGTGGGTACCCCTCGGGGGACTTGTTGGCTCATGGCGATGTGTCATCCCCTAGTGTCGTCCAGGATGTTCTGGAGTTGGCGGACCTCTGCTAATGTTTTAAGCTGGTGTAAGGTAGTGTCCCAGTAGAACATGAGGTGGATTGGGTGGCCCCAGCCGTATGAGAGCCCTTTGCTCCTAAGAAACTTTGTGATAGGGTGGAAGGTTCTCCACATTTGGAGAGTCAGAGAAGAGAGATCATGATACAACACAAGTTTGTGGCAGTGACACTTCATAGGGTGGGCATCTTGTGCTTTGCGCAAGATGTTCTCTTTTATTAGGAAGTTGTGGATGCATGCTTGGTTGTCTGGGGAATGCCTCGTACCTGGACGTGCCACTTTGTGGACTCTGTCCAACTGTATGGTGGATTCCATTGTTGGGTCTAAGATCTAGCAGGTGAGGTCTTACACACAGTTTGTCAGCGCTCTGCTCTCTGTGGCGCACCACGTATGCATATTATGTTCTTGGGGGAATGATCCTTGAGATCCTCATCATGTTTCTGTAAGGTTGCCTGATGCTCCTGTAAGCGTAGGGCTTCCTGTTTAAGGTGATTGATCTCCTCTAAGCCCACCATTTTGCCTTCCTCAAGCACAGACACCCTATTCTTCTTCACTGAGTGAATGTCTTCACGTATGAAGATGAAAATTGTCTCATTGAACAACCTCGTCAATGGGGGCTCTTCGTCCCCTCTTTCTATAAGCAATGGTGGTTGCTGACTACCCCAACTTGGGAGCTTACGTAGCATGTAAGCATGTCTTTTAAGTAGTGATTCTTCTTCCCTGTACTGTTGCCATACTGAATAGCTCTGACCCCTCTCCCGGCTTTTCCCACAGTCACTCTGTAAGTGTCTCTGACCGGGATGGCGCATGTAACCCATCCTAGCTGTCTTAAGCACGTACTTGTGGGGGCACTCCTGAAAGGTAGGAGGTTGTCTTGCCTCTAGTCGTGCTGTGGGCCAGATGGGTGGTAGCCCAATCCGTATCGTGGTGTGGGGGGGAAGGGGTTATGGCCCCCTGGCGTGCTGGCTGGGGCCTGTAGCGGGCAAACATCCGACCACCGCTGCATCCACTTGCCAGGTACTCTTTGGGACTTGTGGGGGGGGGGAGGGCGGGGGGAGTAAAGTGCCTGGGCCCCATTCCTGAGCCTATCGCCCCACAGCCAAGAGCACCACAGGCATACACTCCCTCCCCGAGAGGCAAGTTCTCAACCAGAGGAAGGGGCATGTGCTGATGTGAAGTTGGTGTAGGGTGTCCTGGTTCCCAGGACGGTCAGGGGACGGAGCCCTCCTGTTGTGCAGCCTCACTGGGGGTGCAGGAGTTCTTTCTTGCTGCAGGTCAACTCCACTTTTCACACTTCTGTCATCATAAGTGACCAACAGTGCCCTTTACACCTCAGTGCTAATATTTAGGTTACTATGATATTTGCTTTGAGTTGGAACAATTTTATGTCTGCCACCTACCTGCGGTAGACTTTGACTTTTCTTTGCTTTTGAGTACTGTATCACCATACGACCTATTTATAGCTCAGATGTAATTTATCTCTGACTCCTGCCCAATTTAGGAAGGGTGGTTATCAACCTAATCCTCACTTTTGTTTTAAAGCCAGTGCTGGTCACATCTGGGTATCAGTCTTCAGGTTTATCTCTGAACACTGTCAGCAGGTCAGATTTTGTATAGATTTTAATAAAGGTTTCTGGTCGGCTATTGAAATGCTGGGGACTACAACAAAAATGCGTGAACAAAAAAAATCAAGATGGTCAAAACCTGGAAAATAAAATTGTGTCACCCCAGTCCTTCCTTTCCATAACATCTTTAAAGTTTGTTCCAGATATGTACCTACATATGCTATGGCTCATCTGTGTTCAGTGCTCCTTATATTGTTGTGATCCTCAAATGACAGGACAGAACTCTGTCAGATTTGCTGTTTTGTTGAAAAGTCATAGTCGGTATGGGAAAAGAAGATAAAAAAGGCCAACTTTTTATTCTGTACATATCCCAAGCAAAAATTCCAAGACTGGGTACAAGACGGGCAAGTAGTTCTAAGTTAAAGGCGGTTGTTTGTGTCGGCAGAACAATACAGAATTTCCCCTTTCAAGATTCAGTGACAAATAGATTTTTATTAATCCCTAGCTTGCCCCTTTCCACAATAATGTCCGCTAATTCTTTTTGCAGGCTTAGGCAGTTAATGTCTTGACCGGCCTGTCCAGCATGTCATGTCTAAAGGATCGATTCAGACCTCTGTTTTGTTGGGCGTCTTGATTTTACAGTGAATAAAGCGTTATGGTTGGGCTTGTGAAGTAACAGGATTTATAGAGGAAAAGCTTGAGGCTGTGTCTGTTCTCTGAAGCATTTAGGTTCCTAATGCTTTTCCCATTTCTGATTGGTCCATCTTCCTATAAATTTCTTACCTTTAGACTATTGCCCCCGTTAGACGGGACCAGAAAGTTCTTTTCCCAGCAGTATCTCTCCTGCGCCACCAGGTGATACCCTGTGGCTGCCAATCCGACGAGCAGACATGCCATAGGTGCATAAAAGGCTCCAACCTGCAGGCAGATGTCAGTTCCTGATTTCCTTGATTTATCGATCGGATCCAGAGATCACTGCTCTCTCTGTGCCTCACAAAAAAATAATTCTCAACTTCGGCAGAAATTAGGTCAAATGTCACCTCTGCATTTGGTGTCTTGGAGGGCATCAGGGAGTATGAGGCCAAGTTATATGACTGTCAGCGAATAGGGAATTTTTATGACCATGACGGTATCAAGTCGCTTTAGCAAATTAAAGCAGATTGCGATATTCCGGACAGAGAATATCTGCGAATTTAGATGCTGGATAACCAAAACCACAATCCCCATGCAGAAAGTGACGAGTCAACCAGTGCTCTCATTTGAGTAATGGTTTTTGACCAAATCTCGGGACAAACACATACTTTCTGAAATATTTCCATTGCTTTGGAGTAAATACTGTAGAAAAATCAGGGCAAGAAAGATGAAAAGTAGAGCTGGGATGCACACTAACTGCATAGTAATGGGTATCTGTGTACTTCGGGGCAAAATCTCAACCAGTGCAGCCATTAACCCCTTGCATGCGGCCGCGATTCTTCGCCTGTGCGGCAAAATCGCAAATGGGCGGGTTTATGACAGCCCCCAGCCGTCATCAGCACACGAGCGCCGTAGTGCATGACGGATGGGGGCCGTCATCAGCATGCAAGGGGTTAAAGAAACACGTGTAAAGATCGCCTCATATTGATATTACGCCCCAGAAGGACATCATGCATGGACTGCACAAGATCTATGGAGTGTTGGTGGGGATTCAGGAGAACAGGCCTGCTACTCCATTTACTATGGTACTGTCCCAAACTCACAAAATACTGGAGAGAAGTACTAGATGACAAAAACTCCATGTTTGACTCGAAAGTGCCGAGGCTTACTGCATATATAGCCCTAGGGGTGGCAGATAGACCCTCATAGTCACTTAGGGCCACTTCAGGAAAGATAGTGACAGTTCTCCTGGGTGCAGCAAAACTGGTTAAACTCTCAGTAGGGGCTTCACTGTTATATTAGATCTTTTGTCCTGGCTGCACAAATTATGGGGAAGACTAGAAAGGGAGTAAATGGCAGTAAATGAAAAGGGAAAAGATAGGTAAAAATAAATAAATAGCTGGGGCCCTTGTTTATCACTATTCTCCACAGAGTTTAGAGACCTAATATGCCAAATATCTTGAGATATTGCAACTGTTGACACGAACAGTGGAAACCCTTGTAAATTGAGGCGTTCGAAAACATGGAGCCACATTCATGAGTTGAAGGTGTCAAGAGCATTTCTACATCTCCTAGCAACTACTTGTGCAGGAGGACAGTCCTCAGAGTTTGTACTAAAAGAAAATTTAAGTGCTACAAGGTTAGTGAGGGAGGAGGGGGGTTATTACTTAACAGAGAGTTTAGGTGTACTATCGTTTTTGTTTTCCAAGCTCTGCCGGCCTTCGTATGTAGTCAGGAGTATGTATTCATAATAATAATATAATTTGTTTCTAAAAAAGTAGACTTCCAACAGCAACAGACGATCCAGTCACTTCTGTTGAGTCTGCTGCATCAAAGCCTCTCTGGCTTCTCCACTTCCACTGGGATAGCCTCTCACTTTCCACCATTACGTAGTTGATCATGACTGTCATCCAGTTCATCTGTATAAGTTGCACCTTCTTCTTCATGTCCCTCCCCCAACTGTCCTACCCTAGACAGACATACTCTCTGGTACTCATCTCAATGTGAAGGTTCTTGACCTGCTGAAGAAAGGCGCAATAGAGGTGCTGCCTCTGAAAGAAAGAGGTACTAGATTGTAATTTCTTTACTACTTTGGTCCCTAAGGAGGATGTGGCTCTGAGGCTCCTGTATCTAAGCCTTGTTCTGCTTTCCTGGATCTTGTCGCACTGGTTGACGTCTCTGGACTTCCAGGACTTTTGCGATCTTGCATTTCAGGCAATTTACAAAAAGGTTCTGGCTTTGGGGGTGGCTTCACTGACATAGTAATAGATCTATGAAGGCAGAGTCCCGGGCACTGGATAAGGATCATCTTTAGTGCACAATGACGCTTCTCTGCAACGTGGCCTTTACCATCAATGCCCAAAAGACCTACTTCAACCCAATGCAAAGGTTGATCTTCACAGGCTAGATGCAGTGTGGAGCTAGACATGTCCTGCATGCTGCACTTTCTTCCTCTGGGGAGGACTATGTACATTCAGAAGATGATTACAAGATATCTGACTCGGCCGCATCTCCCTGTCTTCTAGATTTTAATCCTGCTTGGCCTAGTTATATCAGGTGCGTTCCCAATGACCTTACCTCAACGGTAACTCGCCTAATATTATTTGAAAGCCACTGAACCCGGAAGCTCCAAAAAAATGTCACACCCATCTCTTAGATGCCCTATCTGGCAAGGCTACTATAAGATCCCAGCTTCAAATGTTTAGTGAAGGTGAGGATTTCTAGAAGGTCCGAGGTGCTCTAGTGTGCAACAGTTTACCAATGGAACTACACTCCGCCCTACTTGCTAAAATTTAGGAACTTGCTATTAACTTGGCTTCTCTACAATTACCTGCCTTATGTCTCTTATTTCCCGTTCTGTCAACTGTGATAAATTGCCTAATAGTACCAAGAGACTCTTTTGGAGTTACGGTCTGCGCCTTACTAACACAGGTCTAACCATTCTTAATACTAATACATTTTGCATGATAGAGGATAGTCCTGATGTGTCTCTAGGGCTGTAACCATAATGGTAAGAGTCTTCGGCAAGTTTATATTTATAAATGTAGGCCTGTTCTGTTTAACACAGTGTAACAAAAAACAAATATAACCCTACTCAATAAGAACCAGGGCATTTAACTCTTTCAAAAGAACAGCGGTTCTTATTTGAGATATGTGTAGACCGTCTAAATGGCAGAATACAATGGCACTATTCAAGGGTTCGAATTAGGAAAAATTAGTCACACAAATTGTGTTGAAATTTATTTTATTATCTTAAATACAAGAATGTGATATGTCCAGTGTCCCACATGAACTACGGAACAAAAAAGAAACCATTTAGGACATTACATTTATACAGACAGCACACAAAATAGATTCACATGTTTCCAAAACTAAACCAAATGACCACATAAAAAAATGATCAAATGAGGGCGAGCCCTTGTGTCAATCAAAGGGATCGAGTATCTGGTTTGTTTGTCTTTGTCGGCAACTTTTTGAACCCCCTCTGTGGTATGGGGTCTTATCAGGACCACCAGAATGTGGGGACATCTAGGAATTAAGAATGCAGGATGACTATTCCATACTACAGGATTCAAATAGCTTGTCAAAATAATTAATAGTTTACACCGTACCTGATATCTGGGATAATTACAACCAGTGTGCACACCAACCAAAAGTGACAAAAACGGGAAGGGTGCTCACATGCGGCACCCCAGATGGGAACTGGGTGAAAAACAAAATATGCATAAATAGTCCTGTAAGGAACTCAACAAATACAGGCAAACTTGCATTACTTACTGGGGATGGCCAGTTACCGGAGCTGCGCGTGCACAGCACGGTAGGGAGGAATCTTCTGATGCGATGAAGAAGACTGGCTACACGTGTCCAGCCTCGCCTCTTAGTCAGTGTCCGCTTTAAGCTGCTGCTGCTCTATTCTTCTTTTTGACATGGACAGCAGATGATAACAAGATTTGTAGTGAATGTGCTCCAAAGCCAACTGGGTCCAGGAGAGGTTAAAAAGGGGAGAGGCATGGCCTTGGAGTAGTCAAGGCAACCTGTATGCCGCAGCTCCTGCATCTCTGAATGAGCTGCATGCTGGAATTCCACCGGAGGGATAAAAACAGAGGGAGGTGGGTGAGGTTGAGTACACCTGTTGGGGAGCATGCAAGTGCACCATATCCGCATCATATGGCTCTGGGCAATAGCTCACTTAATTGCCTGATGGCCCGAGTTCCTGTATAGCCTTAGAGGTGATATGTTTGCTCTTTACAAATGTGGAATTATTATAATGCCAGAATGTGTGTATTAATAAAACATATTAGTAAACGTAAGCTGCAGTATGTACCAAGGTCCGTAATGCTCACCAATACAATACATAAACCATAGAATTAGCAGAAGGACAGAGGCAACAGGATATCAGGCAATGTGATCAGAAAATTAATTAGAAGAAAAACAATAACCGTAATGGTCATCCGCGAACAAGATACTAATGCTTGCAGACATTAACGTGCAGGACATTTCATACAATTGAGACAATGTTCAGTCGTTTGACGCAGTCAATAAACTGTGGACTGTGCAGGAGTGTTCAAATCAATATGCATTGTGGAAAGGGAAAAAAGGGTTCCATTATACTCTGTAGTCGAAAATAAAAACAATTCTACTGCCCGCAGACAGTAAGGTGCAAGAATATTCCATGCAGACCTAGTGGAAAAGTCTCCGCACTTGGGTATAGCATAATGTCAGTTGACAGGCATAGTCTGGCAAGGTGAATTGTTCAGTTCCACTACGTAAGCGCACCGCACAACTCCTCGGCGGTGTTAAGTCCTTGGTTTATGGAATTGCAGCATTCAATCTATTTCCATTCCATTTTATGCAGCCTTTTGTTTGATAGTCAGGTAATGCAATCTTGGTTTTGTGTGTTGAACTCCTGAACATGAAATGTTTTTGGATGATGAGAAGATTTGTAATGAAGTTATGGAAGATGTAGTCTGGTCCAGACCAAATTAAGAAAATATTGTCTGTGTACTGTTTCCAGCAGGTTATGTTGGCTCGGTATAGGTTGGTATGGCTTGGTGTCTGAGAGTACAATCTGTGCACGAGATGATCAATATAAATATTAGCGAGGTTGGGAGCAAATGTGGTTCCCATTGAAGTACCTGAACACTGTTTGTTAAAGTGATTATCATATTTGAAATAGTTATGCTGTAAAGCAATCTTCACGTTCGTCAGGACTCATCTGGGTTGCACTCGTGTAAAGTTAAGTGTGCAATTATTGGTTGCAAGTACTTATGTTGGATGCAGTGCACATAATCCGGTATTGATTGTTCTAAGCACACTTAGTGCGCTCAATTGGGTGTAATCAACCTCACCCACGCCTTATAGTATGGAGTAATCATTCTATTTTATTAATTCCTAGAGGTCCCAACACTCTGTTAGCCCTGATAAGACCCCATAGTATAGAGGAGGTCGAAAGGTGGTCGACATAGATAAATTAACCGGCTACTCGATTCCTTTGAATGACACAAGGTTTCGCCTTCATTTAATAGTTTTTCTACGTGGTCATTTGTTTTAGGTTTGGAAACATGTAAATCTATTTTCTATGCTGTCTGTATAAATTAAGGGTGCACGTAGTTCGCGAAGTAGCGCTTCGCGAAGCTACGCGGAGTGCACTTCGCACTACGCAAACTTCACGTAGCACTACGCGAGCTGCGAAGTAGCATGTTCGCACCATGCAAGATGCGTTTTCAATGATTGCACAGTGCGGACAAGCATCCGGCACTGTGCAATCATTGAAAACAGCATCTTGCAGAGTGCGAGCTGTAGTTTTCTGCTGCTCGAGTAGATTTTTACTCGAGCGGCAGCTTTCTCAACGCGAACTGGTAGTTTCTAATTGCGAGCGGTCGCGAGCATGCGCAACCACGCGCAATGAGAAACCTGACCTGAGAATCTCGCCGGGATGTCACTTTGCTTGCTCGCGGTCCCGAACATGACGTTGAGGACCGCGAACAAGCAAAAAGTGGCGCAAACTTCGCAAACTACTCGAGCGTAGCGTAGTGCTTCGCCCAGTGTTAATATAAATGTAATGTCCTATATTGTTTCTTTTTTTAGATCTTGCCTAGCTATCGCATAAGCAGTGCTCTGCGAGATATTAAGTAAGGGGCTATTAAAAGTGCTCCCAAAGGCTGCAGGCGGATCAGGTACAGTGCATGTGCGCCGGGCGCGCGCACCATTTGTCAGCTTGCTCCTGCGTGATCACTTTCGTGGCCGCTTTGATGTTCTCAGTGAGCCGTGTGACCACTGAGAACATCAAAGCGGCCACGAAAGTGATCACAAAAGGGTACAGCTGTGCTCCTTGCATTCTCCCATCCCTTTCAACAACAGCAGCAGCTGGCAAGCACCGTAAGGGGCAGATCGGCCCACACAATTAAACTCTGTTTACCCGTGGCCTTTATTTCACTCTTTCTTACCTAATTTATTATGTGTGTCTTGCTCTGTATGCAAAAATACAGTCTTTCGATATTTCTCCCTTTCTCCAGCTATCTAACAGTTTTTTTTTTTTTGGTCCAAGCACTTCACAATAGATTGCTCCTGCGAATGTTTTGCTTCGTTTGTTTGAAAAAGTCCTTTTAATTTATACGTATGTTCTTTATTTTGTATTTGGTTGTTGTTGCTTTCCACTCTAAGCACTATTTTGGTCTGTATTGGGATATTAGCTTATTCAACAGATTAAGACACTTTTGCGGCCGCTTTGATGTTGTCAGTGAGCCGCGCGGCCACTGAGAACATCAAAGCGGCCGCAAAAGTGATCACAAACAAAAAAAGTTTTAAATTCCCGAATCACTTCCAGATAGCTTGGGATTTTTTGTATACTGTGCGTAGTTTTGTCATGTACACCAGAGCTTTCCAAACTGTGTGTCCCGACACAGTACTGTGTTGCCTGCAAGTGGTGGGTGTGTCGCAGGATGAGGCACTTAGCAGATAACTGCTAATTAGGAGGCATTCCTTTGAAAGAGTGTCTCGTAATCAGCCACAGCAGCGCAGACTCTGAGACACTCCGCTCTAGGAGGGGAGGGGGGCGGAGAGTCACAACAAAGCCCCATTAACAAGTAAATGGTCCTTTTAAAGACCTTCTTTATACTCGAGGAGTAGCTGTGTGTGCCCGGGAAGCTGGGGTGAGGTGCCAGAGGGTGACAGGCAGAGGAAGGGAGACCGTGAGATAGAGGGAGGAAGACAGGGATAGAGAAGGAGACAGAGGGAGGGAGACAGAGGGAGGGAGACAGAGGGAGGGAGACAGAGGGAGGGAGACAGAGGGAGGGAGACAGAGGGAGGGAGACGGAGGGAGACAGAGGGACGGATACAGAGGGACGGATACAGAGGGACGGATACAGAGGGATTGAGACAGAGGGATTGAGACAGAGGGATTGAGACAGAGGGAAGGATACAGAGAGGGAGACCGACAGAGAGAGGGAGACGGAGGGAGGGAGACAGACAGAGGGAGGGAGACAGACAGAGGGAGGGAGACAGACAGAGGGAGGGAGACAAACAAGAGACAGACGGAGGGAGGAGACAGAGAGAGGGAGGGAGACAGAGGGAGAAAGAGAGAGAGGGAGACAGAGGGAGAAAGAGAGAGGGAGACAGAGGGAGAAAGAGAGAGGGAGACAGAGTGAGTGAGAAAGAGGGAGGGAGAGAGAGGTAGAGAAAGGGAGAGGGAGGGAGACTGTGAGAGACAGAGGGAGACAGAGAGGGAGGGAGACAGAGAGGGAGGGAGACACAGACAGAGACGCAGACAGAGATGCAGACAGAGACGGGGACAGACGGAGACAAATAGAGGCAGAGACAGGGCAGTCAGACAGAGGCAGAGACAGACAGAGATGGAGAAGGAGACAGAGGGAGGGAGACAGGGACAGAGAGGCAGGGAGGGAGACATAGAGAGGGAGGGAGAGGGAGGAAGACAGAGAGAGGTAGACCGAGAGAGGTAGACAGAAAGAGAGGGAAGGAGAGGGAGACAGAGGGGGGAGGGAGGCAGAGGGAAGGGGAGGGAGACAGACAGAGGGGGGGGCAGAGGGAAGGAGAGAGAGGGAGGAAGGCAGAGAGAGGGAGACAGACAGGGCGAGGGAGGCAGAGGGAAGGAGAGGGGGTAGGCAGAGGGAAGGAGAGGGAGACCGAGGGTGGGAGACAGAGTAACATATAGACAGAGGGAGCGAGACAGACAGAGGGAGGGAGGTAAGTATACAGACGGACGGAGACAAACAGACAGAGGGAGACAGACAGAGGGAGACAGACAGAGGGAGACAGACAGAGGGAGACAGACAGAGGGAGACAGACAGACAGAGACAGACAGACAGAGACAGACAGACAGAGACAGACAGACAGAGACAGACAGAGGGAGACCCAGGGAGAGGGAGGGAGGGAGACATAGGGAGAGAGAGGGAGGGAGACATAGGGAGGGAGAGGGAGGGAGACATAGGGAGATAGAGGGAGACGGAGGAAGGGAGACAGAGGGAGGTAGATAGAGGGCAAAAGACAGAGGGAGGGAGACCGAGGAAGCGAGACAGACAGAGGGAGGGAGACAGAGGAAGCGAGTTAGACAGAGAGACAGAGGGAGGTAGACAGACAGAGGGAGGTAGACAGACAGAGGGAGGTAGACAGACAGAGGGAGGTAGACAGACAGAGGGAGGTAGACAGACAGAGGGAGGTAGACAGACAGAGGGAGGCGGACAGAGGGAGGCGGACAGAGGGAGGCGGACAGAGGGAGGCGGACAGAGGGAGGCGGACAGAGGGAGGCGGACAGAGGTAGGCGGACAGAGGTAGGCGGACAGAGGGAGGCGGACAGAGGGAGGCGGACAGAGGGAGGCGGACAGAGGGAGGCGGACAGAGGGAGGCGGACAGAGGGAGGCGGACAGAGGGAGGCGGACAGAGGGAGGCGGACAGAGGGAGGCGGACAGAGGGAGGCGGACAGAGGGAGGCGGACAGAGGGAGGCGGACAGAGGGAGGCAGGCAGGCAGAGGGAGGCAGGCAGGCAGGCAGAGGCAGGCAGGCAGAGGGAGGCAGGCAGGCAGAGGGAGGCAGGCGGAGGGAGGGAGGCAGAGGGAGGGAGGCAGAGGGAGGGAGGCAGAGGGAGGGAGGCAGAGGGAGGGAGGCAGAGGGAGGGAGGCAGAGGGAGGGAGGCAGAGGGAGGGAGGCAGGCAGAGGGAGGCAGGCAGAGGGAGGCAGGCAGAGGGAGGCAGGCAGAGGGAGGCAGGCAGAGGGAGGCAGGCAGAGGGAGGCAGGCAGAGGGAGGCAGACAGAGGGGGAGAGAGGGAGAGAGAGGGAGAGAGAGGGGGAGGGAGGGAGACAGACAGAGGGAGGGAGACAGACAAGAGACAGACGGAGGGAGGAGACAGAGAGAGGGAGGGAGACAGACAAGAGACAGATGGAGGGAGGAGACAGAGAGAGGGAGGGAGACAGAGGGAGAAAGAGAGAGAGGGAGGGAGACAGAGGGAGAAAGAGAGAGAGGGAGACAGAGGGAGAAAGAGAGAGGGAGACTGCGAGAGACGGAGGGAGACAGAGAGGGAGGGAGACACAGACAAAGACGCAGACAGAGATGCAGACAGAGGCAGAGACAGGGCAGTCAGACAGAGGCAGAGACAGACAGAGAAGGAGACAGAGGGAGGGAGACAGGGACAGAGAGTCAGGGAGGGAGACATAGAGAGGGAGGTAGAGGGAGGTAGACAGAGAGGTGTAGACAGAGAGGTAGACAGAAAGAGAGGGAAGGAGAGGGAGACAGACAGAGGGGGTAGGAGAGGGAGACCGAGGGTGGGAGACAGAGCAACATATAGACGGAGGGAGCGAGACAGACAGAGGGAGGGAGGTAAGTAGACAGACGGAGACAGACGGAGACAAACAGACAGAGGGAGACAGACAGACAGAGACAGACAGACAGAGACAGATGGAGACAAACAGACAGAGGGAGACACAGACAGAGACAGACAGACAGAGACAGACAGAGGGAGACCCAGGGAGAGAGAGGGAGGGAGACATAGGGAGAGAGAGGGAGGGAGACATAGGGAGGGAGAGAGAGGGAGACGGAGGAAGGGAGACAGAGGGAGGGAGATAGAGGGCAAAAGACAGAGGGAGGGAGACAGAGGAAGCGAGACAGACAGAGGGAGGGAGACAGAGGAGGCGAGTTAGACAGAGAGACAGAGGGAGGTAGACAGAGGGAGGTAGACGGAGGGAGGTAGACGGAGGGAGGCGGACAGAGGCAGGCGGACAGAGGCAGGCGGACAGAGGCAGGCGGACAGAGGCAGGCGGACAGAGGCAGGCGGACAGAGGCAGGCGGACAGAGGGAGGGAGACAGAGGAAGCGAGTTAGACAGAGAGACAGAGGGAGGTAGACAGACAGAGGGTGGTAGACAGAGAGACAGAGGGAGGTAGACAGACAGAGGGAGGTAGACAGACAGACAGAGGGAGGTAGACAGACAGAGGGAGGGAGGTAAGTATACAGACGGAGGGAGACAGACAGAGACAGACAGAGACAAACAGACAGAGGGAGACAGACAGAGGGAGACAGACAGAGGGAGACAGACAGAGGGAGACAGACAGAGGGAGACAGACAGAGGGAGACAGACAGAGGGAGACAGACAGAGGGAGACAGACAGAGGGAGACAGACAGAGGGAGACAGACAGACCGAGACAGACAGACCGAGACAGACAGACCGAGACAGACAGACCGAGACAGACAGACCGAGACAGACAGACCGAGACAGACAGAGGGAGACCCAGGGAGAGAGAGGGAGGGAGACATAGGGAGGGAGAGGGAGGGAGACATAGGGAGGGAGAAAGAGGGAGACATAGGGAGGGAGAGAGAGGGAGACGGAGGAAGGGAGATGGAGGGAGGGAGATGGAGGGAGGGAGATAGAGGGCAAAAGACAGAGGGAGGGAGACAGAGGAAGCGAGACAGACAGAGGGAGGGAGACAGAGGAAGCGAGTTAGACAGAGAGACAGAGGGAGGTAGACAGACAGAGGGAGGTAGACAGACAGAGGGAGGTAGACAGACAGCGGGAGGGAGGCAGGCGGACAGAGGGAGGCGGACAGAGGGAGGCGGACAGAGGGAGGCGGACAGAGGGAGGCGGACGGAGGGAGATAGAGGGCAAAAGACAGAGGGAGGGAGACAGAGGAGGCGAGACAGACAGAGGGAGGGAGACAGAGGAAGCGAGTTAGACAGAGAGACAGAGGGAGGTAGACAGACAGAGGGAGGTAGACAGACAGAGGGAGGTAGACAGACAGAGGGAGGTAGGCAGGCGGACAGAGGGAGGCGGACAGAGGGAGGCGGACAGAGGGAGGCGGACAGAGGGAGGGAGACAGAGGAAGTGAGTTAGACAGAGACAGAGGGAGGCAGACAGACAGACAGAGAGAGGGGGAGGGAGAGAGAGGGAGAGAGAGGGGGAGGGAGACAGAGGGAGAGAGGGGGAGGGAGAGAGAGAGAGAGAGAGAGAGAGAGAGAGAGGGGGAGGGAGACAGGGAGAGAGAGGGGGAGGGAGACCGAGGGAGAGAGAGGGGGAGGGAGACCGAGGAAGAGAGAGGGAGGGAGACATAGGGAGAGAGAGGGAGGGAGACCGGGAGAGAGAGGGAGGGAGACCAGGAGAGAGAGGGAGGGAGACAGGGGGAGGGAGACAGTTACAGAGAGAGAGGGAGAGAGAGAGGGAGACAGACAGAGTGAGTGAGAACCCACCCCCCCCCCCCCACCCCCAGAACCACCCTTGGGTAGTTTGGGCTCGCTACGCTACGTTCGCTCGCTACACTGCCTTACTGTGTCCCAAAATGATGCATCTCCAAAAAGTGTGTCCCCAACATAAAAAGTTTGGAAAGCTGTGATGTACACAATGTGCACTATCCGACATGACCCCTTGTACATATCGTTCTCCATTTAAAAAAAATATCATTTTTATACTGTCTAAAATGGTAATATGTATTCTGTTTTATATTTAATCGTACTTTCATGGTTTTGTCATAAACCGAATAAAGATTACTACTAGTGAGGCTAGCACCTCCGCTTTGAAATTTTTTCTGGCACCACTGCTCACCTCCTCCCCTGCAAACTTACATTTCCCCCATCCGCTTGGTCTACTCCCCCAGATTCCCATCTCCCAGTCCCTTGCCTGTTTCTGCCCTCTTCACCTGCAGTCACTCACCCCCTCGCATTCTCCCCCTGCAGCTTACCACCTTCCTCTCACGTCCCCTGAATATCCGGAGGCCCTTTTCCTACAGGCACATTTTCGGCACAGAACTGGTCTGCTCGCTGCTTCACGCACCATGAAGGCAGATGGGCTTGAAACATGCACTTAAAACCGTCTACAGGCTGTAAACACGCAATACTGCTTCTCGCATAGTGTTGCTTTATAACCAACAGCACCTAGATGGGGTACCTCATACATGCATTCCGCCTCCCGCGCAACATCCCCATACCAGCGCGTGACCTTACTCCTCTCCCCCCACCTCCCTCTTTGCCAATTCAGAGGTGTTCGGGTATTCAAAACCAAAAACTGGTTTAACTTGTCTCTATTTCAGTGTGCATCTTACCATTACTAATTAAAATTGTGTTAGCTTTGGTTTATTTTCAATAAACACACAACCACACACCATCACAACTACACACAAAACCACAACAACACATCCAACCATAACAACACCAACACACAACACACAAACAACCTCAAAAACACACACACAACCACGCACTACAACCACACAACCACACACACACACAACCACAAACACACAACCACACAACCACACACACAACCCCAAACCTACAGAACCACACACACAACCGTGAACTTTCAGGTCGGTGGCAGCGCCTGAGGTTCGCTGGGGGGACTCTGTGTCAGTGTGAGCTATTTTTTCATCTGGGAGCTCGCTATTTACATCCAAAAGCTTGTCAGTCTAATTAGTGAGCGCCGGCATGATTTAGATGGTGGCGCCTAATATCGTTTTAAAAATTGCCACTTACTATTTTGAGCACTGGTTTTAACATTTGCATATTCAACTGCATCTTCTGCACATTTTCGCTCTTTCTGCGGCCTCCCTCGCCCCGTTCCACCGCGGCTGACTGTGCTGTTTGAGTGGAGGGCGAGGCGCCATCTTGGGCTGTGTTAGACAACAAAAAACACACAGTGGATTTGCTTTGTTTGATCCGCACATCTACAAATAAGTATTCTCCTTGGTAATGGTTACAATGTAGTACATTAGACACACTCTATTGGAGTGCTACTCTGGTATCGTGCTTATCCACCTGAAAGCACAACCCACGATATCCTGCTCACTCAAAGTGAGACAGAATGTCGTACACAAATTATGATAGAAGTACCAGCGCACATCCCTTCTAGTTACTGTTCTCCAACTGGCACTTAGCCACCGCAATCCGAAACAAGTTATTCCACAAACTCCTTGTAGTCCTCAAAAAGACATGTACAATGTTCCTTATTATTCAAAGTCCATTTATTTATAATTTTTTTCTTTTGCCACACCGTCACAGACGACGCGCTTTTCGCCCTCCGCGGGCTTTTTCAAGGCAAATGAGTTGTATAGTGAGCAAAGAGAAATTGCAATCGACAGAGTATCCTATGGCCAAATGGGCATTAAACCTTTAGGAATTTTATTTTATACACCAGGAGTAAGGCGTGTAAAGTATGAGGTAAAGTCTTCCGTTCTTTGGCAAGTACAACAGTTATTGCACACTACATGGAGCCATGATAAGTCCCATCGCCGTAGCGTGTTCTCGCGGCGTTCGTATGTGATCCCTTCCGTGTCCTTGCGTTCTTGGGCTGTGTTGTTCCTGGAGCCTGGCCGGAGTTAGCGGATCTTGCGCTTTTGGGGAGGCAGGGCACATAAAGCATATGTGTTTCCGTGAGCGCAGCGGACGGGCGCAGCGGGCGCGTCGATGGCGCGCCGAAGGTGCGCCTAAGGTAAACCCGTCTGCTCCCTTCAGCGCCCCGGTAGCGCACAGGGCCAGAAATGCTGCATGTTTAGGATCTCATCATTTAGACACTCCGATCATATATAGTCGGGAGTTACTTCACTCTCTTAATAAAAACCCTTGTGGCAACTGCACGCCATGGGAGGTTTTACACTCTATGGCGCGGTCCTGCCCTATATGTCATTTTCAATTTAGTAGCTCTGCCTCTACTCATACCCCTCCGGTTAGCGGTGACCCTTGTTCTAAAATTCGCGCTGCCCTCATTAATGCGCGCACCTTAGTCAAGCATACGGAGGAGGTTCACGAGCTGATAATTGATAATTCGCTTGACCTCCTATTCGTCACAGAGACATGGCTGCACACCTTCTGTGCTCCGACGATTGAGTTGGCCATTCCCAGGGGTTTCAAGATAGCGAGGCTAGACCGTAGTTCGGGCAGAGGGGGAGGTTTAACAGTAATATATAGGGACAAATGGTCTTTGATGAAGGAATGCACAGGAGCTATTGTGGATGGGGAAGCATTGGAATTTTCAATAGCTCTCTCTCCGCAGTTCACCTTGGGTGGGATGCTGATTTATCGTCCCCAGGCCCTCTGGGCTCCTTTATTAAATCTTTGGAGGAGGTAGTCTCCCAGAGGGCGCTGAGGTTCCCCAGGTTCCTGCTCTTGGGGGATCTTGATATCCATATGGATGTTCCGACAGCCCCGGGGGTTAGGGATCTGGGGGATCTCTGCGATCTAGTTCATCTTAGGCGACTGGGTCATGATACTACTCACCTTGGAGGGCACTGCCTTGATCTTGTCTACTCCAATTTTAATATTACATCTGACATCCCACGTCCAGTTACGTGGTCGGACCATTTCTTGGTAGGCTTCTCTTGGGAGCTTGACAGGACCCGTGCTTTAGCTAAAGAGCATCAAGACCCCTTCCCCCAGAAAATTAGTATTCCAGCCTTAGCAGTAGCTCTGACCCATACCCTTCCGGTGAAGACTCATAATATAGAGGAAGCTGTTGAGAATTTCCCGGCCTGGATAAGCTCCACGGTAAGCTCGCTACCCCAGCATAAAGGTAAAAAGCGGCTTAGAGCCTCTCGTTCCTCTCCTTGGTACACAGAACATCTTAAAACCTTAAAGATAGGTTGTAAGGAGCGTGAGCGGATTTGGAGGCGGGAGTACTGCCCAGTAGCTAAGGCGGAACTCCGAGCAGTGCAAAAAGACTACTATGCCGCATTTAAGGAGGCTAAAGGAGACCACTATGCGGCCAGGATTCGCAAGGCCAAAAACATCAGTAGAGAAATCTTCTCTATTGTCAAAAGTTTTACGTCCCCAGTGGCAGAAACTTTGTCGCCCCCCATATCTGCAAGCTAGTGTGAGAAACTGTCCACTTACTTTATAGAAAAAATACATAAAACTCAAGCGAGTCTTAAGCCTTCCGATTTGGTCAATCCCCCACCTGTTCAGGGGGCTCGTGATCACTATGAACCTTCCCGATTTCCTGTCACATCTAATAGCACAGAGGCGAAAGATGTGATGTCCATTTTTAAAAAAGTCGAAGTGATGGACGTAATGGCCATCCTAAAAGCACTGAAGTCCGGGTCCCCAGTTGATCCCTGCCCTGCTAGGGTTTTGAGTGGTGTGGCAGAAGTTATTGCTCCTATAGTGACTGACTTGGTCAATGAGTCCTTACAAACAGGCGTGGTACCCCTTCAGTGGAAACAAGCAAAACTTCTCCCACTGATCAAAAAACCTTCAGCGGATCCTCTGATTACCTCCAATTATAGGCCCATTTCCTTGCTCCCTGCTCTAGCCAAGGTCTGTGAGAAGGCTGCCTTTCGGCAGCTAGAGAAGTTTGTGGAATCATCTGGGGCTCTACACCTGCCCAGTCCGGTTTCCGCACCTCCTTAAGCACTGAGACCGCGCTTGTGGAAATCACTGAGGCCATTAGGGAATGTCTGGATGGGGGCGGCAGAGCGGCTCTAATTTTTTTGGACCTCTCTGCCGCGTTTGACACGGTACCCCAAGCCCAGCTTCTCTCTAGGCTGGAGGATATTGGCATCACGGGCACAGCCCTCAGCTGGGTTAAATCTTTCCTCACAGACCGGTTCCAACAAGTATGGCTGCCCCCCTACCATTCATCGAATAGCAGGGTAGATACAGGAGTTCCTCAAGGGTCGACTTTAAGTCCCCTGCTTTTTAATGTTTATTTGACCCCTCTTGTCTGTTTGGCCGAGAGCCTGGGTGCGAAAATAATGGCTTACGCCGACGACACCCAACTTCTCTTCACTTGGGACAAGAACAATCTATGTACCGATGGAGTCCGGCAGTGCTTGTCCTCAGTTTTTGCCTGGCTTGCCCAGGCTTGCCTCAAATGCAATGAGGACAAGTCAGAGATACTTCTGTACTGCCATTTTCCGGTGGCTTTTAAGGAATCAATTTGGCCCAGTGGATCGCTATGCCCCAATGGGGACTGTGGGGTTGCTAAAAACTTAGGGATCTGGTTTGGAGCTGATTTATGCTTCCGGGAACAAATCACGCGGCTGGTGGGTACATGTTTTGGTACCCTAACCACCCTTCGGAAGTTCTTTCCCCTTCTTCCCCAAGTGGCAAAAGAAACAGTAGCCAGAGCACTTATTCTCTCGCGTCTGGATTACGCAAACGCCCTTTTCATCGGTGCGCCTGACTTTTTGATTCGCAAATTACAAGTGGTCCAGAACGCGGCAGTGAGGCTCCTTTTTGACATTCCAAGGAGACTCCGCGAACGCAAGCAGCTCAGGGAGCTACATTGGCTTCCAGTAGCTCAAAGAGTACGCTTTAAGACCCTGGTATTGGCCTTCAAAGCCTTACATGGCCCGTGCCCTTCCTACCTAAGGGACAGATTTGTTTTTTACCAACCATCCCGTCAGCTGCGATCAGCCACCCTTAGACATTTGGTTATTCCCAGATTTAAGAGAGTTCGTCAAGGGGGGCAATCTCTGACGGTTAGAGCTGCTCAGATGTGGAACAACCTTCCCGACGTACTTAGGCATATGTCAAACCTCACAAGCTTTAAAAAACTTCTGAAAACACACTTATTTAGGCAAGCCTTGTAGTTTCCCTGTTTCCTTTAGCTGACACCACGATCCTCTCTCGCGCCAGGACAGTTTCGACTAGCAGTACAGTGCAACTATATAACATAACACACAACCACACACAAACATGCACACACAACCAAACACATACACACAGCAACACACACACACAACTACACACACACACACAGAACAGCACACAACCACGCAGACACACAACCATACACACACAACCAAACACACAACCATACACACACAACCATACACACACAACCATACACACACACAACCATACACACACACAACCACACACAACCTCAACCACACACAACCTCAACCACACACAACCTCAACCACACACGCACACATGCACACAAGCACACAACCACACACACACAACCACAAGCACACAAGCAGACACACAACCACACACACACACAACCACACACAACCATTTTTTTCACTATCAGATGTGAAAAATAGACAAATATTGCCAATATTTAATTATGCTGTATCCTCAGTTCAATACTGGGGTGCTCTTTTAACTTGTCTCTAGTTCAGTGCGAATCTTACCATTACTAATTAAAATTGTGTTAGCTTTGGCTTCTTTTCAATGCAAACTTTATCTAAAAAGTTGCTGTAACAACTTGCAAGTCCGCAACGGAAGCCTATTCATTTACTAATGAATTTCAACGTAAGGTTGCAAAGCCATAAATTGGAGTTTCCAGGATTTTTATTAGTTTCTTGTTTGAAGATGTTACTCTCTCCTGCGCACCCCACTCCTGTACTAAGGTTATTAGTAACCTGGCACCCGCCTTTCAGAGGTTCTTGCATCCAGCCAAATTGGGCATGGCACTGGAGCGTCCCAGCCAAGTACACACCGAGCGATGATCTCCGCACCTCCTTCTAGAACCCAAATCACTACTGTTTGCAGTCTGTCACTCACCCCTCACATCCCTGGCAGTCACCCTTCACACATCAGGCCTGGCAGTCATTCCTCGCACCTGGCACTCACCCTTCTCCCTCTCTGGCACTCAGCATTAACTCTCTGTAACACTCAACTGTCACCTCCATAACACTCGCCCTCAACCCTCCAGGTACTCATATTTCCCCTCCCTGGCACATATCCTTCACCTCACAGAAAATCACCCATGTCCCTCATAGCATTCACTACTCTCCCCCTTGGCACTCCCCCTTCACCTCCATGCCGGATGTTTTAGCGGCTTTCCCCCCAGACTACTACATCCTTAATGTCAATCGTCCTCTGAACCGCCCCGGAGGCGGAGTAGCGGCCATTATCCATAAAAAGTTCAGATTTCTCACTTCCGCTTCGCTTACTCTACCTGGGACAGATAACATAGTCATAAGCCTGGAAACTGAAGGTGGTGCCCTCGCTCTTGTACTACTCTATCGCCCCCCTCAGTCGATGCCATCTTTCCCATTATCTTTGAGCGAACAGGTAGCTGACCTGCTTACTCATTACTCTAGAATCGCCATATTTGGCGATTTCAACTATTGGTACGATAACAACTTAGCAGGGCCTCACGCTACTGAGCTTTTCGAAATTCTGACCAGTCTGAATTTGACACAACACATTACCCTACCCACCCATACCAAGGGTCACATTCTTGATCATGTCTGGACCCACAACCTCGCCCTGTCTTGCCCAATCATCTCCCCTTGCCTCTGGTCAGATCATCACCTGATAGAGGTTACCATCACGATCAAAGGGAGCATTAAGGCCCCTACCCTTCCTGGTGGACAATGTCGTAAATGGAACTCCTTCGACTCTCAGGGGTTCCTTGACTTTGTGGCCAATACCCGCCCCATCATTAACTCAGAATCTGGTATCGACTCTATGGAAGACGAAATAACCACCTGGCTGCAATCAGCCAGTGACAGATTCGCCCCTCTCACCAGATTTGCTCACACTAGGTATGGCAATTCCCATCGCTGGTTCTCCGAGGAACTTAAAGCTCAAAAACCAAAGTTACGCCACCTAGAACGCAACTGGAGACGGGGTTACTCCAAGGAGGACCGCACAGAGTTTGTGAGGGCCCGCAATGAATATAAAAACGCTATCACAAAAGCTAAGGCATCACATATCTCTGAAAGAATCGACTCAGCTCGCAACAAATCCAAAGAAATCTTTAAAATCATGAATGATTTCTCATCGGATCACAGAGTACTTTCCTCTCAGGCCCCAACCCAAGACACCTGTAATGCGCTCAATACTTATTTTATTCAGAAAATCGCAGACATCAAGAATGCGATCTCTCCTTCCATTTCCCTTAGTCCTTTAGACTCCTCCCCTGTTCCTTCACCCAGTTCCCTGCTATCACCCCCAGTACTCTCGCTGAGCTCACTACTCGTATTAAATCAGGTTCTCCCAAGGACTGTTGTCCACCTCCCGTCCTTAGGGCAGTATTCTCAGCTTTACCCGACAGCATTCTCCCCCTTTTGAACACTTCCCTAAGCACTGGTACGGTTCCCTCCGTGTTCAAGCAGGCCATACTAGTTCCCCTCCTAAAAAAAGCCAGAGCTGATCCCGCCAACTCTGCCAATTATAGGCCCATCTCCCTCTTGCCTTACACCTCTAAACTTCTGGAGGCCCATGTGACAACTTGCCTGTCGGCATTTATAGAGAGTTCTGGCTTCTTGGAACCTAACCAAGCCGGCTTCAGGCCAGCTCACTCTACTGAGGCAGTTATTCTAAAAGTCATTGATACCCTCCGGGAGAATGCCGACAGAGGGTCCCCACAGGCATTGGTCCTCTTGGATCTCTCGGCCGCGTTCGACACGGTGGACCATGACATCCTTCGCCACCGTGTCGGACAGGCGGGCATCCAGGGCCCTCCAGGGGAATGGATTAAGTCCTTCCTCTCGGGCAGAGTGCAAACAGTCCATCTAGGCCCCTTTACTGCAACCCCGGTACCCACCACCTGTGGAGTCCCTCAGGGATCCTCCCTCTCACCATTACTTTTTAATTTATACCTCCGACCGTTAATTCATTCACTAAGTAACTGGAACTGCACTGTCCTCAATTATGCAGATGACATGAAGATTATTTTTCCATTGGACACCCTTGATGCCGCATCAAACTTCCAGGCAGTAATGCTACACATCCAACAATGGATGATTTCCAACCAGCTCAAATTAAATCCGGAGAAAACGGAACTCATCCTGCCTGGCACTAGCTCGGCACACTGGGGGCCACAATTTTGGCCAAACGAGCTGGGCACTCCTCCCACTCCGTCGAGTGCGGTAAAAAGTCTGGGCGTTACTATTGACAATGACTTGTCTCTTAAAACCCATGTCGGTGCTATTATCTCAGCCAGCATGTTCCAGCTACGAAAAATCCGTAAAATTTCTCACCTGCTTTCCTTTGAGGCCTTGGTACAAATCGTCATTTCTCTTGTTCTCTCCCGCCTCGACTTCTCCAACTCTCTTCACTGGGGCCTACCCAGGTCCCTGCTCCATCGCCTCCAGATGGTGCAGAACCAGGCAGCAAGACTCATCTGCAAAGCCCCCAAATGGCAATCTGCTAGACCCCTTTTGTCCAAGCTGCACTGGCTGCCTATTGAACAAAGGGCTGCCTTCAAAATCGGCTGCCTAATCTACAAGGCCCGGCAGACCAAGTGCCCGGCCTTCCTGAAATCCCTCATCAACCCACACTGCCCGGCTCGTAACCTCCGCTCTGGCCATCTTCACCTGCTCACCATCCCGGCAGTTAAAAAACTGGGTGGCCGTAGATTCAGCTTCCTGGCACCCAAGCTATGGAATTCTCTCCCCCTACAAATTAAAACTTCTGACACTCTGTTGAGTTTCAGAAAGAGCTTAAAGACCTGGCTCCTCTCGAATTCCCACTAGCTCTCAGTCTTACCCCAATCACAATCTCAGCGCCAGGAAACCTCCGGTGTCAGTGTGCTTTATAAATTCAGCTTAACATTAACATTAACATGCCACTAGCCTTTCATCCCCCTGGCCTCGCAGCTACCCTTCACCCCTTGCACTCACCCTTCCCTTCCCTGGCTCTCACAATTGACCCTCCTGACTCTTACGTCTCATCTCCCTGGCACTCATCCTTCATCCACCTGACCTGGCACTCAACCTTCTCCTCCCTGGCACTCACCCTTCACCCCTCAGGCCTAGCAGTCACTCCTCACACCTGGCACTCACCCTTCTGCCTCTCTGGCACTCAGCATTGACTCTGCGTGACACTCAACTGTCACCTTCCTGACACTCACCCATGTCCCTCCTGGCATTCACTACTCGCCCCTTGGCACTCAACCTTCACCTCCATGGCACCTCCATGGCACGAGCCCTTCATCCCCCTGGCCTGGCAGCTACCCTTCACCCCATGCACTCACCCTTCCCCTCCCTGGCACTCACCCTTGACCTTCCTGACTTTTACGTCTCACCTCCATGGCACTCAACCTTCATCTCCATGGCACTCACCCTTCATCCCCCTGACATGGCCTGGTAGCTACCCCTCACCCCTGACGCACATGCATCTATCTTTCCCTCTCGGCACTCACCCTTCCCCTCCCTGGAACTCACCCTTTACCCTCCTAACTCTTATGTCTCATCTCCCTGGCACTCACTCCTCACCTCTCTAGCACTCGCCATTCACCCCCATGGTCTGACAGTCACCCTTGTGCCTCCTGACATTCACTACTCACCTCCCTGCCACTCACCCTTAACCCTCCTGACACTAGCCCAGTTTTAAAAATACACCCCTCATACAACTCAGTACCATACAATTAAAAACCACATATTTACACACTAATCAATGCAACATAAATAATCTCCACATCACAACACTCAATACCACATAATTACACAACACATATTTACAACACATATTTACACTCAATACAACATAACTACACTCAACATAATACTACCTAGTACCACATATGTTTGTTTCAAAGGTTGTGGTCAGTTTAAGATATCGATACAAAAGGGGATGATGGACGGAGCGTTTGAACAAATCAAACACTCACCACCAGTCAACTGATCTGGGTTTAATCCATCACCATTCTTTAGTTCACTCAGCCACCCTTGCTCACTTTGCCACTGGATTCAAGCAAGCCGGGCTGAAGACGGCTGTAATGTCAGAAACCGGTCCTCGGAAGCTTGTTTCCGGTCCAGGGAAGACATGGCTTGACAGTTCGGGCTGGACTGTTCCCATGAGGCACAGGGTCAGACTGATTTGCATATAGCCATGTCTGAACTGGGGTGGCAGAGTGGGCTAAAGAACGGTGATGGATTAAACCCAGATCTTTTGACTGGGTGTGAGTGTTTGATTGATTCAGATGCTCCGTCCATCACCACCCCCTTTTGTACCAGTTTAAGATATCGTACTGCAGTTAGTTTTACGTACTGTGATCAGTTTCAGGTATTGTGGCTGATTTCAAGAACTGTGGTCTGTTTTATGTTGTGAAGTTAGTTTGAGGCAGTCATGTGCTAGTGTTGCATTATTATTAGCAATGCCAACTGCTCAAACTTTTATAATGCGAGACCTATTGCATTACAAATGCTCGTGTTCCATTGTTCCTGTGAAACACTTGGCACATCACGTTCTTGTATTTAAGATAGTTCAATTGTTTTCAACACAATTGTTGAACTCATTTTTCTAAATTTGCGCCCTTGGACAGTACAATTGTATTCCACCGTTGAGCCTGTCTTTTTATTGTTTATCTGCACATATCTGCAATACGAGCCGCTGATGTTTTGATAGATCATTGAGAGAAGAGTCATGGCAACAAAGAGGGGATGGATGGGGTCCACCCTCCTCCACAGGACATTCACAGAAATTATTTGGATTGATCACCCAAATACTAAATTTCTAAAATCGACACATTAATTATTTCAGACTAGGTTTGATATAGACGTTTGTGAATATATGTGGGTAATTTTCAAGAAAGTAATAAAAATATCTGGGTCTGTATGTTGCATGATTAATATAGCAATGTAAATCAGCCAGGGAACCAAGTTGTTCCCTTTAGCAGTTTTCATGGATGCTCCCCAATTTTATGAACATTGTTATCCTCACCAGGTTTGAGTTCCAATTCCCCTGTGACTAGTTGCATTCTGGAAATTATAGTGTCATAATGTCTAACTCTCATTCAATTGAACTCCTCTTCAGTTTTCTTTTGCTACTCACCTCTTCTGTTTTTGACAACTTTTCAACTGCCATGCCCTTAGATATACATTTGTACTGCTTCATAAATTCAAAATACACCTTTCATGTTGCTAATAAAATCCTGCATTTTACAGTACCAAGACTTTGAAATTGTTTGCTAACTTTAATGTTTTAATTAGGTGTTCTATCTACATTAAAAACCTGTTTCTGCTTACCAATTGTTTGACAAATAAGTATTGCTTTATTATTGTATGCGACATCCTGCTCTAAAAGGCAGCCAATAAACACTCAATCACAGCTATTGAAAGAACTTGTAAGTAAAGGAACGTTCACATGTTTAAATATTGTAGACTAATGTTGTCTTATCTAAAGTGCATTGTTGTATTTTCTTTGTCTGTTAATTTAACTCTTGTCTTTTTTTGTTTCCCCTCCCCCAAGTCTTTCAACGATCTGCTTGTAAGGAAGAAAAGGCTTATTGTCCTGTTCAGCCACTGGCTGCTGCATGCATATGGAATAATTTCTATTACTAGAGTGGAAAAACTAGAGCGGGACCTGCCTCTTTTAGCACTTGTACCCACACCTGCATTATTTTATTTACTTACTGCAAAGTTTACTGAGCCTGCAAGGATACTTTCCGAGGGAGCAAATGGACATTAAAAGTATAGATTGCCAACATGGACAAGATAGCTTGCCAGGAAAGAGGACTCCTGATTTCTCTGACCATTACGAGAAACAAAATAACATTTTTTTGTTGAAAATGTGACCGCTGCATTATCCAGTTAATTTTGTATTCTTTTTGCCTGTCCCTTCAGGTGTCCTTCTGCCATATTCTAACATTTTTGCATGAAAGAACTGTACCAGAAAGCCAGCTGAGGGAAAAAAAACTCCCATACATCTTAAACCACCTGCAGTGTGTTAAACACTATTGTGTAATGTAAATGTATTTATATGTTTTGGACTTGTACAGGTTGAACACAATTTGAAATGCCATTAATTTATTTATGCTTGAATGACACACCATTGTTTCAGAAATGCCTGTTGCTGCTCATATCAGCGTTTATTAAAAGAAATATTTTTCATTGTTTTAGTTTTTTTTTGAGAACATAAAAATTTAATTTGCCATTAGTATCCGCTTCAGAAGGAAATTCATGCAGGTTGCAGAAGGAATTTATAAATAGCGTAGAACCATAAGTCTCGCCCTTGGCTTACAAAGCATAGATTCCTATAGACTTCTATATGCACATTCCTCAGCTTTTGAATATTACTCGGGGATCAAATCTGGTTTCTGGATCTTTTCAATAGTACCTCTGCACCCCAGAATGTGGCAGTGTGGCATCACATGGACACTGTTCTGGAAATGACGTTGAAGCCTACATGAGCAGCACTTTTGCGTGCTGATGTCAGTTAGGTTTTTTCCATTCCACTAAATGCAGATCCGGAGCTCCCTCTCAGGGACACTTAACTCAATATTTTGCTCAACTTTTCTTCACTGTACAAGGGATATAACTCCCTAAAATGACAGGCTTCAAGCCCTGTACGGACTGTCGCAAACCAATGTCTGTGACAGAGCCCCATCAGGTATACCTGTGGTGTGTGGGGTCGAGCCATGACTTCAAGGCCTCCAGTGACCGTATATCGATTAGCCCGAAGGCCACCAGGAAACATTAGATGAAACTTTGTCGCCAAGCATGTGAAGACTCTATGCCGGAACTGTTCCAAGGTATGTTGTGCATCTCTGTCGCGTTCCAGTTCTCGAAGTCGACTGAGCTGCTCCAGCGGTCGGTCTTTGTCGAGCTCCAAGTCCTCAGGTCGGTGTTAAAAGCACAAGAAGTCAAAGTGGGATTCCACTTCCTCATGCCACTTGCCTTCACTTGAGCAAACATGGGGGCAGCACCACCCTTCTTGATCCCCCTCTCAAAGTTGGCCAATTTCGAAGCCGACCCCCCAGCTGGTCCTGCCACAACCCGTGTTTCCACATCCCTCAGCCATGCGGCATCACATCGAGGAGCTCCACGCAGTAAATTGTAAATTGATACTTGTATAGCGCACTACTTACCCGCAAGGGTCTCAAGGCGCTTGTACGAATACCGCTGTGGAACCCATCCTGGCTTTCCCTGTGAGGCGTCCACTCCTGGGCACCCCCAAGGTGGAGGCCAGGCATCCTTAGTGTTGTGGAGATTAAGCAAGCTATTGCCCAGAGTTGCAGAGTGGGACTCCATGATTGGAATAGGCACCGAGGCGAGAATTATCAGGTCCGTGGAATTTTGAGCCCAAGACCTGCCGAGGCGGGGAATTGAACCCTGGTCCTGGGCTAGACTTCTGCATCAGGGTCTGCCGCTCTAACCATTGAGCCACACTTCTCCAGTCATACTCCAGATCCCGCTGATCCCTCTGGGGTGCCTTTGGGTCCCAAGGAGCAGAAAGGCTTCCCACCTGGGCTATCGCTGGCGCGTTCATCCTCTACGCCAGCTGGGTCCTTGGAGCCTATCTTGCCTGTGGCTGTCTTTCTGACTCCGCTTCCGGTGTCAGTCTCAAGCTGGCCCAGGCACTTTAACGCTGACTTCACCTCCGGAATATAAACAAACAATGGTCCGAGACCCAATTTAGTTGAAGGTGAGAGATCAAGATTTGAGTAGTTCAAGGTGTATACTAAATTCACAGACCTAAACACAATTAATGAAAAACAAAAGAATAGGCAACAGCAACAGCCTCAGACTCTTTCATAGCATTTAATCCATTTTTTGAAACAAGATTCAATCCACAATTATTTTACATTTTATATACAGTGCCCCGTATCTAGAGCGTGCAGTGAAGGAAAAGAAGGTGTTGAAAGGGCGTGATCGTGAAAAGGTGAAAAGGAGAGGTTTCACACAGAGTGTACAAAAATTATTCTATATTTTTTCAAGCAAACACCAGTCAAAAAAAGAACTGGGACAGTGGATCCTGGCCACTTAGGTAAATCAATATGTAGTCCTTCTAGTTATTCAAGGGACATCAGATGAGTCAATGTCTACACAAGGGGGGAATAACATTAGTGGTCCAGGTATTATAGGATGTCTGTCGACGTTTCGACTTGTCTTGCGGCCTTCCGGTTAGTTATGCCTGGGCCATGCGAGTCTTCCTCAGGACAGGTGCAACGGGGCAAGGGATCAGACAGATGACCCTATGGAGAATACAAATAACCATGAGGGTTGGGGCTGTTGCCTATTAGATTTAAAACTGTAGGAGGGGGCAAAATTGCTTACCCTTCACAGGATGAAGTAGGCGTAATGTCTTCCAAAATAACTCGGTCCAAATAATTCAAATGAGGGTATTGAACAGATCCTCTGAAAAAATCAAATGAGGAACCTATGTTTTACTATGATGCATACTCAATAGAATAGATATCAGGATAAATACTGTAAAAATATATATTACCTTGTTCTATGCGTAGGGGGTTCCTATCAAGATACTGAGACCATATAACATTATATGTGTCTTCAGGGACAATCCATAGTCAATTGTGCAGTATAGAGAAATCTTCAAGTTTTAATTAAGCCTGAAAAATTAAGGACCAAGCTGTGGTAAGTATCAGCACAATAGAGTACCACAGAAGCTTAGTGAGATGGCCAAAAAGGAGAAAAGGAGCCATTTACCCGAGATTGGGCTGATGGTCAATGTTTCAAACTGAAGGAAAATTCCCTCGCCGATCGAGAAACTTAAACCGGCAGCTAAAGGTAAAGAAAACAAGGATGAGTGCCCCCTATCTAAGTTAGTCAGCGTGAATAATCCCAGAGTAGTCCGGTTTTTACTCACTTTTTTATAATAGGCAGGGTACTTCAAAGTAGACACGCGTCGGTATCCCCTGGACAGAGTGGACTAACACAGAGTGTGGTGGCTCTGTTGTAGCGCTTTCCGCGAGTGAAAAGCGACGACGGACTACCTGATTCCCAACCACTTCCTGGTCGGAGAGGGCGAGAAAGGACCCTTCGCCCAGGACATTATTGTAATTAAAACCTCCGGTGGACGTTTAAAAGAGAGGGGGGCAGCCGAGGTCTTTACAATAATGAGCGCTATGTATTCTAATGCGACCAAGTTCGCAATTATGTCGTGCCGACCTCCCCGGAAATATACGTTCGGAATTGATAATACATTTCATATTTAACATGCTGAATACATATATAGTCAGTCTGGAGGACGTAGGCCACTTATCAGTACAGTGGTCATAGGAGAATCATTGTAAGATTGAAGGAACTGTGGCGGACATTTTGGGTAGGGGAGACAGAGATCGAGCCCCAATGGTCATCCTGATACACAGAATTAAAACATATATTTACACATGAAGAAAGGCAATATTTACAAGTTACACACAAAGCATAGTAGACATATTGAAAGTCAGTCACACTGAATATACAAGATATGAATGTCATAACTGATTAACACTAAAGATAAGGAAAGGAATGATGGTTAGAGGATTCCCACTTGTCTATTGATCTCCTCCAATTCATTCAGCCCTTTGTGTGCCGTATCAAGGAGATGTATCCAACGGCATTCCCTCCTGCTTAGGATACTTTGTACATCCCCTCCTCGTGGGTTAGCTTGTACTTTTTCCACGACCCACCATTTTATACTCTCCGGGGGATGTGAAAAGGTATTGAAATGCTGTACCAGTGGAGCCCCTGCTGTTTTGCATCGTATCCGGCTAACATGCTGGAGGATCCTACACTTGACTCTTTGAATGGTTTGACCCACATACATAAAACCACAGGGGCAAAGAATGGCATAAATCACCCCTGTGGTATTACAATTGCTGTGAACTTTTAGTGAATGTATTTGGTCATTATGTGTAAAAGTGGTGCATTCCACGGACATGGGGCAGGCTTTACACTTCCCACATTTCTTATGTCCGATTACTGGTGGTAAACCCCAAAGTGTGGTTTGAGAAGGTGCAGTTGGTGTAGGGAGGAGTGATTTAACGAGGTGGTCTCTGATGCTTTTCCCTTTTCTAAAAGCATGTAAGGGGGTCGACAGTCCCCCTACTTCATCCTGTACCAAATGCCAATGTCGGTTGATTACTTTCTTTATCTGGTTACTTTTTGTGTTATACGTAGTGACACAGACTAGTCTTTCCTCCTTCTTATCCTTCTCTTGTGTCGTGAGCAATTGGTCCCTGTGATTATGCCAGGCTCGTTTGCATGCCCTCTTGAGTAGGCGGATGGGGTAGCCTCTCTCACTGAGTCTGGCAATCAAGAGAGAAGACTCATCGAAGAAATCTTCCTTCTTGGTACAATTCCTTCGGAGCCTCAGGAACTGCCCAAAGGGAAGGTTGTCCCTGAGGTTCCGAGGGTGGTGACTTGAGTACCTAAGTAGTGTGTTACGTTCACTGCTCTTCCTGAAGAGAGTAGTGTACAGATGTCCTTGTTCTGATTTGATTTGTATGTCCAGAAAACGAATCGTGTATTTGTCACATTCTAGGGTAAATTGAATGTCCGCCAGTTGTTGATTAAGCCAGTCATGGAAGTCATTCAACAATGATTTACACCCGTTCCATATTAGGAGGACATCATCGATGTACCTGGCCCAAAGTTGGATTCGGTCTCGAAAGGGGTTTCTTTGGTTTAATACAAACTTCTGTTCATACTCATTCATAAAAACGATAGCTAGATTGGGGGCAAAGCTTGCCCCCATAGCCACGCCCTTCGTTTGTATATAAAATTTGCCCTGAAATGTAAAGAAATTTTGGGTCATAGCTATACTCAGGAGTCTAAGGATAAACTCCGTAGGAACTCTGTGTGGGGCTGGTCTGCGGTTCAGAACTGCTTCGATACATTCTAGAGCAGCCTGTTGCGGGATGTTAGTGTAAAGGGCAGTGATGTCCATAGTTGCAAGCAGGCTAACCTCCGGGTCATATTGGAGTCCATCCACCAACTGTATGGTTGCTGTGGTGTCCCTCAGATAAGTGGGGGTAGAGATTGCTATTGGTTTTAGGAATACATCTATGTATTTACACAGTGGCTCCAAAACTGAGCCACACCCTGAAATGATGGGTCTCCCCGGGGGATCTTCCAGGCGTTTATGCACTTTGGGGAGTGTGTAAATGGTAGGCATACGTGGATGTTTATTATTAAGGAATTCGAATTCGTGTTTGGTGATAATTCCTTCCTGAAGTGCAAGGCTGGTCACGGTGTTTACTGTTTGACAAATAGTCTTGGTCGGGTCTTTTTTGAGGAGTTTGTAATTACCCTCAACCTGTAGTTGGGATAAAATTTCAGACTTATATTTTTCGACACTTTGAATAACAATAGCCCCCCCCCTTGTCGGCGGGCTTCACTACAATAGTTGTATTATCTTTCAAACCATTGAGGGCCAATTTCTCTTGTTTGCTCATATTATATGGCACATACTGTCTGGTGTTCAGGATCTGCTCTACATCTCGTGTGACCACCTGCTCATAAGCCAGGATCTTACTATTGACCATGTGAGATGACGGGTTAAATTTGGAGGGAGGTCTCAGTCCGCTAGCTGAAAAGGTAGGATTGGGGGGGACTTTCTGGAAGTAGTGTTTCAAACGCACCTTCCTAAAAAATTGCTGAAGCTCAATTTTTAGATTAAAGTCGTTGGGCATGGATGTAGGGACAAAGGAAAGCCCTTTTGAGAGCACATTTTGTTCCTCTTGTGTTAGTAAATGATCGGACAAATTTATGACCGGATTTTCAGGTCTATGGACTACCATCTGTAATGCTGGCGTCTCGTCCTGATCTCGCCGTGGGAGTCCGGTTGGAATGGTTTCTTGCCCCTGCCTGTCCCTCTGTTCCAAGTTCCACCCCGTGTTCCCCTGGGTCGTCCCCAGGGACGGCCTCTGCCGCGTGGTCCCCACCATTGATCCTCGCCTAAAAAAGGCTGTTGATCTTGGAAATTCTGGGCCGAAGCCCCTGCACTTGTACTGGGACGTTCTTGATCGTTGTCTGAGCCACTGCTTGCCGATGAGCCTGAAAAAGTATTGTAGCGTCTGTATCCTCCACGGCCCCTGCTAGAGAAACCGCCTCTGTGGTCCTGTGTGTAGTAACCCTCCTCTAGGTAGGGGTATGTCACTTTTTTATCGTAGGCCTTAATGTCCTTGGCTACTTTCTCTAGTTTGGTTCCTTGTGTATATATATCAAACTCCCTAATGGTCTTTTCTAACCTCTCTAGTGCTTCCTTAGCATTAACCAAAGCTTTGTCATCAATAATCTCTTTTCTGAGTGTTGCTATCTCCCTAGTCAGCCTCTCTACTTCAGCTACTGCTGTTTCAATGCCCAAGACCATCCAGTGTCTTGAGCACGTATTGGATATAAAACTGAATCCTTCCTTGAACTTCGGGTTTTCTAGGAAGATGGCAGGTTCATTCCGGACTTGAAGTCCGATTGGGATGACATTTGATCTTAGATATTTGGCTAGTGTATGCCCATGCAACCTCGTACGTATTAGCTTTTTTTCCAAACGTTCCAATTTAGTGATCTTCTCATTCAGTGTCAAATCATTAGTAGTCGAGGGGTCAGGGAGGAAGGTCCCGCTGCCCTCTTCTAATAAGAGTTTATCAATATAGTCCTCACTATAAGATAAAGTCTCTTTTTCAGACATTCTATGAACAATATATTCCTTGTACAAATCAATTTCAGTGACTATAGAAAGGACATCATCATCAACACAATAGTATACAATTAAACACAACAAACAACCCTCGCAGACGAACTGCACAAGGTAATCATTATAGTAATGGGGTAACCCTAGAGGTACTGGACCTGGGTAATCAGTAATATAAACAAACAATGGTCCGAGACCCAATTTAGTTGAAGGTGAGAGATCAAGATTTGAGTAGTTCAAGGTGTATACTAAATTCACAGACCTAAACACAATTAATGAAAAACAAAAGAATAGGCAACAGCAACAGCCTCAGACTCTTTCATAGCATTTAATCCATTTTTTGAAACAAGATTCAATCCACAATTATTTTACATTTTATATACAGTACCCCGTATCTAGAGCGTGCAGTAAAGGAAAAGAAGGTGTTGAAAGGGCGTGATCGTGAAAAGGTGAAAAGGAGAGGTTTCACACAGAGTGTACAAAAATTATTCTATATTTTTTCAAGCAAACACCAGTCAAAAAAAGAACTGGGACAGTGGATCCTGGCCACTTAGGTAAATCAATATGTAGAAACGTCGACAGACATCCTATAATACCTGGACCACTAATGTTATTCCCCCCTTGTGCAGACATTGACTCATCTGATGTCCCTTGAATAACTAGAAGGACTACATATTGATTTACCTAAGTGGCCAGGATCCACTGTCCCAGTTCTTTTTTTGACTGGTGTTTGCTTGAAAAAATATAGAATAATTTTTGTACACTCTGTGTGAAACCTCTCCTTTTCACCTTTTCACGATCACGCAGGGGCAAGAAACCATTCCAACCGGACTCCCACGGCGAGATCAGGACGAGACGCCAGCATTACAGATGGTAGTCCACAGACCTGACAATCCGGTCATAAATTTGTCCGATCATTTACTAACACAAGAGGAACAAAATGTGCTCTCAAAAGGGCTTTCCTTTGTCCCTACATCCATGCCCAACGACTTTAATCTAAAAATTGAGCTTCAGCAATTTTTTAGGAAGGTGCGTTTGAAACACTACTTCCAGAAAGTCCCCCCCAATCCTACCTTTTCAGCTAGCGGACTGAGACCTCCCTCCAAATTTAACCCGTCATCTCACATGGTCAATAGTAAGATCCTGGCTTATGAGCAGGTGGTCACACGAGATGTAGAGCAGATCCTGAACACCAGACAGTATGTGCCATATAATATGAGCAAACAAGAGAAATTGGCCCTCCATGGTTTGAAAGATAATACAACTATTCTAGTGAAGCCCGCCGACAAGGGGGGGGCTATTGTTATTCAAAGTGTCGAAAAATATAAGTCTGAAATTTTATCCCAACTACAGGTTGAGGGTAATTACAAACTCCTCAAAAAAGACCCGACCAAGACTATTTGTCAAACAGTAAACACCGTGACCAGCCTTGCACTTCAGGAAGGAATTATCACCAAACACGAATTCAAATTCCTTAATAATAAACATCCACGTATGCCTACCATTTACACACTCCCCAAAGTGCATAAACGCCTGGAAGATCCCCCGGGGAGACCCATCATTTCAGGGTGTGGCTCAGTTTTGGAGCCACTGTGTAAATACATAGATGTATTCCTAAAACCAATAGCAATCTCTACCCCCACTTATCTGAGGGACACCACAGCAACCATACAGTTGGTGGATGGACTCCAATATGACCCGGAGGTTAGCCTGCTTGCAACTATGGACATCACTGCCCTTTACACTAACATCCCGCAACAGGCTGCTCTAGAATGTATCGAAGCAGTTCTGAACCGCAGACCAGCCCCACACAGAGTTCCTACGGAGTTTATCCTTAGACTCCTGAGTATAGCTATGACCCAAAATTTCTTTACATTTCAGGGCAAATTTTATATACAAACGAAGGGCGTGGCTATGGGGGCAAGCTTTGCCCCCAATCTAGCTATCGTTTTTATGAATGAGTATGAACAGAAGTTTGTATTAAACCAAAGAAACCCCTTTCGAGACCGAATCCAACTTTGGGCCAGGTACATCGATGATGTCCTCCTAATATGGAACGGGTGTAAATCATCGTTGAATGACTTCCATGACTGGCTTAATCAACAACTGGCGGACATTCAATTTACCCTAGAATGTGACAAATACACGATTCGTTTTCTGGACATACAAATCAAATCAGAACAAGGACATCTGTACACTACTCTCTTCAGGAAGAGCAGTGAACGTAACACACTACTTAGGTACTCAAGTCACCACCCTCGGAACCTCAGGGACAACCTTCCCTTTGGGCAGTTCCTGAGGCTCCGAAGGAATTGTACCAAGAAGGAAGATTTCTTCGATGAGTCTTCTCTCTTGATTGCCAGACTCAGTGAGAGAGGCTACCCCATCCGCCTACTCAAGAGGGCACGCAAACGAGCCTGGCATAATCACAGGGACCAATTGCTCACGACACAAGAGAAGGATAAGAAGGAGGAAAGACTAGTCTGTGTCACTACGTATAACACAAAAAGTAACCAGATAAAGAAAGTAATCAACCGACATTGGCATTTGGTACAGGATGAAGTAGGGGGACTGTCGACCCCCTTACATGCTTTTAGAAAAGGGAAAAGCATCAGAGACCACCTCGTTAAATCACTCCTCCCTACACCAACTGCACCTTCTCAAACCACACTTTGGGGTTTACCACCAGTAATCGGACATAAGAAATGTGGGAAGTGTAAAGCCTGCCCCATGTCCGTGGAATGCACCACTTTTACACATAATGACCAAATACATTCACTAAAAGTTCACAGCAATTGTAATACCACAGGGGTGATTTATGCCATTCTTTGCCCCTGTGGTTTTATGTATGTGGGTCAAACCATTCAAAGAGTCAAGTGTAGGATCCTCCAGCATGTTAGCCGGATACGATGCAAAACAGCAGGGGCTCCACTGGTACAGCATTTCACTACCTTTTCACATCCCCCGGAGAGTATAAAATGGTGGGTCGTGGAAAAAGTACAAGCTAACCCACGAGGAGGGGATGTACAAAGTATCCTAAGCAGGAGGGAATGCCGTTGGATACATCTCCTTGATACGGCACACAAAGGGCTGAATGAATTGGAGGAGATCAATAGACAAGTGGGAATCCTCTAACCATCATTCCTTTCCTTATCTTTAGTGTTAATCAGTTATGACATTCATATCTTGTATATTCAGTGTGACTGACTTTCAATATGTCTACTATGCTTTGTTTGTGTGTAACTTGTAAATATTGCCTTTCTTCATGTGTAAATATATGTTTTAATTCTGTGTATCAGGATGACCATTGGGGCTCGATCTCTGTCTCCCCTACCCAAAATGGCCGCCACAGTTCCTTCAATCTTACAATGATTCTCCTATGACCACTGTACTGATAAGTGGCCTACGTCCTCCAGACTGACTATATATGTATTCAGCATGTTAAATATGAAATTTATTATCAATTCCGAACGTATATTTCCGGGGAGGTCGGCACGACATAATTGCGAACTTGGTCGCATTAGAATACATAGCGCTCATTATTGTAAAGACCTCGGCTGCCCCCCTCTCTTTTAAACGTCCACCGGAGGTTTTAATTACAATAATGTCCTGGGCGAAGGGTCCTTTCTCGCCCTCTCCGACCAGGAAGTGGTTGGGAATCGGGTAGTCCGTCGTCGCTTTTCACTCGCGGAAAGCGCTACAACAGAGCCACCACACTCGGTGTTAGTCCACTCTGTCCAGGGGATACCGACGCGTGTCTACTTTGAAGTACCCTGCCTATTATAAAAAAGTGAGTAAAAACCGGACTACTCTGGGATTATTCACGCTGACTAACGTAGATAGGGGGCACTCATCCTTGTTTTCTTTACCTTTAGCTGCCGGTTTAAGTTTCTCGATCGGCGAGGGAATGTTCCTTCAGTTTGAAACATTGACCATCAGCCCAATCTCAGGTAAATGGCTCCTTTTCTCCTTTTTGGCCATCTCACTAAGCTTCTGTGGTACTCTATTGTGCTGATACTTACCACAGCTTGGTCCTTAATTTTTCAGGCTTAATTAAAACTTGAAGATTTCTCTATACTGCACAATTGACTATGGATTGTCCCTGAAGACACATATAATGTTATATGGTCTCAGTATCTTGATAGGAACCCCCTACGCATAGAACAAGGTAATATATATTTTTACAGTATTTATCCTGATATCTATTCTATTGAGTATGCATCATAGTAAAACATAGGTTCCTCATTTGATTTTTTCAGAGGATCTGTTCAATACCCTCATTTGAATTATTTGGACCGAGTTATTTTGGAAGACATTACGCCTACTTCATCCTGTGAAGGGTAAGCAATTTTGCCCCCTCCTACAGTTTTAAATCTAATAGGCAACAGCCCCAACCCTCATGGTTATTTGTATTCTCCATAGGGTCATCTGTCTGATCCCTTGCCCCGTTGCACCTGTCCTGAGGAAGACTCGCATGGCCCAGGCATAACTAACCGGAAGGCCGCAAGACGAGTCGAAACGTCGACAGACATCCTATAATACCTGGACCACTAATGTTATTCCCCCCTTGTGCAGACATTGACTCATCTGATGTCCCTTGAATAACTAGAAGGACTACATATTGATTTACCTAAGTGGCCAGGATCCACTGTCCCAGTTCTTTTTTTGACTGGTGTTTGCTTGAAAAAATATAGAATAATTTTTGTACACTCTGTGTGAAACCTCTCCTTTTCACCTTTTCACGATCACGCCCTTTCAACACCTTCTTTTCCTTTACTGCACGCTCTAGATACGGGGCACTGTATATAAAATGTAAAATAATTGTGGATTGAATCTTGTTTCAAAAAATTGATTAAATGCTATGAAAGAGTCTGAGGCTGTTGCTGTTGCCTATTCTTTTGTTTTTCATTAATTGTGTTTAGGTCTGTGAATTTAGTATACACCTTGAACTACTCAAATCTTGATCTCTCACCTTCAACTAAATTGGGTCTCGGACCATTGTTTGTTTATATTACTGATTACCCAGGTCCAGTACCTCTAGGGTTACCCCATTACTATAATGGGACTTCACCTCCGGAGGCGCAGCCCCAATTGTTCTCTCTGATGCGAATCAGTGACGGTCTGAGCTCGATCTACATCATGCCTGAATCCGCTTGAGGCACTGCTTTCCCCATCTGAATTATCTTGAGGGTCGACCTGCTTTTACTTTTTGGGACTGATTTGGATAATGACTGTGACCCACGTGATGAGTTATCTCAACCCTACCCGATGACAGTTGGTATGAGAATTTACAGGAGGCTAGTCGCTGCAATACCTCCTCAGAGACAGGTCTGTTTTTTACTTCTCCTATACCAGCCATAAAGGAATCCCCTTTCTACGCCATGGCTATGCATAAGGTGGCTGAAGTTCTTGACTTCCAGCTCCCCACCTTGGAGTTTAAAGCCAATGTCTTAATGGAAGTCCAGCAGGGGTAAACCTCCTCTGAGCTCCTTCTTTTTAAAAAGGTACAGAGGAATGCCTTTTTGAGAGCTTGAACCAAACCTTATTCTGGCCATAGAGTCAACCGACAAATTGCACTGCGCCATCACCTTTCTCATGGCTACCCTGCTTTTCTTTTGAAAGGACTCTCTAGAAAGCCTAGTGGTGCAGGTTTTTGCCAGCTGCTCTAATCCCAACACATTTCCCACCACTTTCCCTGATGGGGAATCTGAGCAAGTGGAAACATTTGACAAACTTGTCTTTTCCTCTACTAGCTCGGCCCTCTGCTCTGTCAAGGCTATGTTTGTTGGGATGCCACTCGCACCTTTTGGAATTCGTTGGTGCAAGTCCTCCCTGGTGTTCCCAACGACCTTCGCCCTGTGGTGTCTCAGGCAATTGAATATGGTTAGGATGCAGCTAAGTTCACAATTTGTTGTCACTGGGACACCAATTCCAATGGACAGGCCATAGACACCAACGTTGCAATTCGTCACCATGCGTGGCTGCGATTGACTAAGTTCACCAGCGATGTCCAGTCCTCCCTGATGGACATGCCCTTTAATGGGACTCGCCTGTTTGGGGACAACGCTACTACCACTCCAAGTGTGTTTATAAGAGGAGGTATACTGCTCGCTCTCCAGGCCTTTCCGCCCCTCCTTACCAAGCCATCTACCCACCTGCCAAACCCTTTTAGCGGGCCCTTGCAGGGACACAGCCATCTGATGGGAGACAGAATTCACAGATTCTTACCAGGATGGCAAGCGACCACACATTTTTGGCTTGGTGTGGCAAAGGCCAGATTGACCCCCTCCAAGCCAAGTTATCAGACAATCTGTTTGTTCTGTCTCATGCTCGGCAAAGCTTTGCATTTAGGCACAGTTATGGGTCACCTTTCAGCCTTCTTACGGTTTCCAGATCACCCCTCATTGTTTAATTCACCAGCTGTGATGAGATTTATTTTAAAGGGCTTCAAGAAATGTTTTTCCCATCACCCTTTTATTTTGCTCCAGTGGTACTATAATTTGCTCCTGACCGATCTGATGTGCGCTCAGTCTGAGACTCTTCACAGCTGTCCTTTATGGCTCCTTAATATCAAGTCTGTGTCCTCATTACTATTACCTCGGTGAGTGACTGAGCTTTAGGCTTTTTGTCACTCCACCATACACTTCCTTCTTCCCAGACAAACTGGTTCTGCTGACTTGGGCATCCTTCCTGACGAAAGTTATGAAGCAGTTTCACGTCAGTCAAACTATAACCCTTTTGGCGTTATACACTTTGCTTCAGCCATCTAAGAAGGAGGCGAGCCTTCATCGCTTGAACCCCAAGACAGCCCTGAGCTTCTATATCGATCGTACCACAGACCCAGTCTGATCAAAGAAAGGCAATAACGTGCAGAAGAGAACCCTTTCCTGCTGGATAGTACTCTGCATAGAGATCTGCTGTGCATTGGCCTCCAGGTCTGCGTGCTCATTCTCCAGGGCCAAAGCTGCTACCACTGCGTTAGCACGCAGTGTTCCTATCCTAAACATTTGCCAAGTGGCTATGTGGGCATACTTCCATTGGTCCGTGAAGCAATATTGCGTGGGTGGTCAGGTTTGCCTAGAAGGACATTTTGCCTACATGCTCCTGCAGGACTTTCATGTTTGAGTCCATTTCCAGAACCTCCACCGAATAGGTATTGCTTTGGTATGTATTCAAATGGTAAGAAATCTGTGGCTTCAAGTCTCTATCAGAAGAACAAGTAACTTAACTTCGCTAACGCTATTTCGAAGAGACTCTAGCCACAGGTTCCTAGCCAATCCTCCCTGTTCTCTGTTTAGAAACTAGCCATTAATAAGATCCCAACTCTAGTAATTGGCACACTGTCTACCAATTTGCTTAAGGGACCCTTGCGTCTGGGGGCATGGACCTACTCTAAAGTAACTGATGTCAATGAGCAGGAGTGGCACCTATATGGTCTATGCACTTCATTTTCATAGCAGAACAGTGTCAGTGCAGTGACATGTAGAGGTACTACTCAAAAGTTTCAATGTCCAGTTTGGAGGTACAGGAGATGTCTAGGCCACAATGAATTGTCAATTTGTCCACATCACGACCATACTGTATAGCTCGCATGAGGACAGGAGATAGGTCTTCCATGACACCTGGGAGGGCTTGAGCCCCCAAATCCCAAAGAGCGGGGGAATAGCGGCCAAGGAAGGAACTGCCACTGATGGACTTGAGAGTCAAACTGGAAAATACCCTTTTCCCAAAGGTTTCTTCCCCTTTGGACTCCCTATCGGGAGGAGTAGTCCGTGCCTGCAACAGTTAGCTCTCAGGAGAGGGCTGTAGAGACAAACATGCAGGGCCGCTCAGGGCAGGTCTGTCGCGCTGTGAAATTTGGTGGTTTTACAGAGGGGAGCCAGAGCATGGTTTTGACCAGGGTATCAGTGAGGGCCTCATTAAAGGGTAATAGGTTCTCAGTAGTGGTTTGCTCTAACTGGAGAACTTCAGTCAAGCAATTGGTTTTGACCTCGAAGGAAGGGAGCTGGCGGTTGAGAACTTTGGCATAGTCGGGAGTGGTGGTGTCAAGACCACTGGTGTCTTCTAGGTCTTCATACTAGCTACCTTCATGGTAGGATTGGACAATTTCATTACTTGTGTCATAATTGTCAGAATCTGCCAAACAAGGAATATAATGTGTGGGATCTTCCTTGTGGTGATTGAAAGTCAAGTGGTGCAGGTTGTATTTCGACTGCAACCAAGTGCAGTCTTGGTCGATGTTGGGGAATAAATTGGAGACCATCAACATCGGCATTCTGGGAACCAGTGTGGGTTGTGAAGGTGGAGACTGTATGGCTGCTGTAAGTGGCTCAGTGACTGGTAAGGAGGGTTCAACTGGTGCAGAGGGTGAACCTGCCAGCAGTAACCCAGATGGAGAGCCTTGCGGCTCCATGGGGCCCAAAGGCACGTACGAGGGAGTCAAAAGGCCTACTGAAGAGTCCGAGAATGGCAATGCGGAACTCTTGGATCTGCTTCTGTCACAGATGACCCCGGAAAGTGAAATTGTGCTGACTCTGAGATCGAGAGGCTTGGGACTGTCCACACGCCCTCTCAAGAGTTTGTGAGTGGCAAATTTTTCTTTGGATTTTTTCTGTTACTTCTTCAACTTACCCGAATATGTGGAGCATGAAGACCATCAACACCGGAATCGACTCCTAGATCAGGCTGAGACCGACCTTTGGACTTGGTTCACTTCTTTTACTATGTAGTGTGAGGTCTTCCGAGCCTTTTGAGATAGAGCTTCACCTTAGGGTCCCATATGGCTTTTGATTTTACTGAAGTAAAGTCACTGCAGGCCATGGCTCGACCATAGGTACAACTGGTGAGGATCTGTCGCAGACATTTGCTTCCGACACTCCTTACTGTGATTGAAACCTGTAGTTTTGGGATGTGACATTTACCTTACTCACTGAAATAGTTTTGTCAGGCTTTTTCAAAGAAACAATAGGCAGGGCCGGATAGAAAGGTACGGACATCAGCCTGTTTAAGTGGTGCCTATGTGAGCCGCATGTCATTTCTGGAGCAGAGCAGAGTTAACTCAGAGCCACACTGCAGCTCCTACTGGCGCACAGATGTACTGCTCAAAGGTTTCCAGATCCGGTTTTATCCCTTGGTAATGTTCTAATTACTGAATCATCCAGATAAATAAACAAGCAAGCATCTTATTGGGTGTTTGGGGGCCCAAGAGAATGTTATTTGAATGAAAACGGGTACCGTCCTACTGTGGTTTGAATATATTTGTGGGTGAAGAGGTTGTAGGTGGTTCCAGGTTATCAGAAAAAAATCAATGATTAATGTTGCTTTACATGCACCCACAGACTAAACCCTGTCCTCCCCCCCTTATCTTCTCGTTCCCCCGTTCGTTTGAGAGATTGGTACATCCTAACTGTGTACACCTGCGTAATACCAAGAAATATCACATCGCTGCAAAACTCTAACCATTGCATATCAAGCTAAATATAGGTTAATGTAAGAACAGTAATCTGTATATATTTTTATAAATTTATAAAAAAAATAAAGTACGCACTGGTGGGGTTTGGTGGGAGATAGAGTTCAGTTTATTTCATGTTTTATGTAAGAAATCTTTCACATCTATGAGAGGGTTAGTCTATTTTGCCACCGTGTATGTGGCCACAGAAAAGTTAAAGACCTGGCAAACTATTTTTCAGGGGGGCGCTAAAATAATGCTTTTATTACATTGACTTGTTTGTTCTGTCTATTTTGGTCAATGTGTGTCCAAAATAAGAATCAATTTGTACTTAAAACTGACATGTTGTGCCTGTGCTAGATATGCGCACAAAATGTTGGTCAAATAAATGCAATATAGTGGTCAAATTGTATTGAAAATAATCTATTTGAGGAAAACATTTTTCAATTTTTTACAGAAGAGTGGGGAAAGTTGGTTTCTTCTAAATTCTTAATCATTTTGGGCTAAACATTGTCCGTTTGTGCTCAAGAACGAGTCTTAAAAAAACAGGTAAATTTGTGCTCAAGATAATGGTTGAAGTTATAAAACCAATTTGAACAGAATTTTTAGCATAATATGTTCCATTATTTTAAGTTTATTTATGAGAAAGTCTTTTAGTTATCAGGAGATTCCCCTAAGCGGTAAACCATTAATTTAACACAAATTTCAAACCATATAAAACCTTTTTTAGTTTAAAACAAAAAAAATCCACTTCGGGTTTCCATTTTACGCAGTGTGTGCTGACCTGCGAATAATGAGGAGTTTGCATCACCGAGGAGAAAAGGTGGAAGATAACAAACGAGAGACGAAGGAACGTGTGTGGCTGAAGGAGGGAAAGAGAGTGCAGTCACGCAAGTAAAGGTACCAAGATTTCACCAGTCCCTAAGTGGTTCAGCTGCTGTAGCCATTAGAACATAAGTTCATTAGTGTATTTAATGGTGTTGGAGTTGTTTGGAGGAAAGGCCCACCCGCAGGCGTCACGCTTAAAAGTGCAAAGTGAATAGTCTGCCTCTTCCAGCCCCACCCTCCCCAAATAAATACATTATAAGTGCTGGTGTGTTGATTAGTGACTGTGTACAGTTGTGCCAGCGAGTGGGTGGGAGTGTCTATCTTTTTATTTAAAAATTGATAAGTCCGATCAACGCAGAGGGAGAGAGAAATAGAGCAAATGGAACAAGATAGAATGGAATGAAAGGCTACTACCAGAGCAAATGAAAGAGAAGGAATAGACTTTAGTTGCAAAGTGACAAGTACAAGCATATAAAAAATCACGAGGCAGAGAATTATAATCTTTGCTTCGGTAAAATACCGAATCGTTTTTTTTACCGATTCGGTAACTTGCAGATGTAGGTGGGACTCTTCTGAGTACCACAGGCCTTACAGAATCGGTATTTTACCACCCAATCCAATTGGGTGGTAAAATACCGAATCCAGGTGTGCATGCACATGTGTGCAATGCACACCTATGCCATGTGACAGACAGACATGCCCTTAGGGCATGTCTGTGTGCCACATGGCACACGCGCCTGAATTCGGGGTGCTAGAGGGTGTCAAAGTGACACCCCCTGCACCCTTGCAACATTCGGTATTTACCGAATCGGTAAATACCGATTCGGTAATGCCCATTGATTCCTATGGGCTTCAATGCCCATAGGAATCAATGGGCATTACCAAATCGGTATTTACCGATTCAGTAAATAGCGATTCTTACAGAATCGGTAATTCAATTACCGATTCTACCTACATCTCCCCCCTTCTATTTTACCGATTCATAAATACCGAATCGGTAAAATTCGGTATTTATGAATCGGTAAAACAGAATTACCTCCATCTGGCCCCAAAAGTGTACTTGCATCAATGGGTTGGAAAAACAAGATGATAACGGATAACCCATCTACATTCCGCTATGTAGTTACTTTCTTGAAATATATCCCTCCCAATTGATTTTTCCTAGTGGTGCTACAACTTCACTGCACAAAAATGTCAGATGGAAGCGTTGAGCTTCTGAAAGACATGCATGTATCTGCTAAATAGTTAGCATTCAGGCTCTCGGAACTCTCTGCAAACTTTTCAAAGTTTTTGCACCTGAACAAGTGAACAATGTTATCTCTGGGCATTAGGACTTGGAAATTAGAGAATCTCTGTGCAACTTTTTAAACTAGAAAATGATTTGATATTGGAACCACCCAAACAGGTGATAAGTTTGGATAAGAGGGAATGTTGAGAGACAGAGCGACACACTCACACACCGGTAAAAAAGTGATGAAACAACATCCAAAAGATGGAAAACCAGACTAGACTCTTACAGATGAATACAGGAGCCTGGTAGCTTGGGAATGGTGACTAGAGACAAAGTAGGTGGGTTGACAGAGGCTACAAAGCATACAGGAAGAACTCTCGCACAGAGACTGCAAACGGGTGCAAGAATATGAGAACGGTTGAGAGGAAAGGCAGGAAAAACAGCATAGAGGCATCCCAGTAAGAGTGCAAAGTTAAAAGCAGAGACGCACACTTGAGAGAGGTGTGTGCCAGAGCGAGGTGAGCATTTATAAAAATAAATAAAACAATACACGAAATAGAGTATTGGTGGTGAGAGTGAATGCTATCAGAAACGAATGACAAACAACATAAAAGAGTGAAAAAGAATGCCAGGTGCTGCAGGTAGATGCCAGCAAACGAGTCTAGATAGAAAAAAAGGTGACACTAAGTAGGGAGACAAAGGGGCATATTGTTAAGGACTTATTGCTAATCTAGCAACACTTTTCCACCACTAAAGTGGTGATAGATTTATCGCCCTATTCACAAGCCTGCGCTAACAGCCAAAATTGCCAGTTTACCTGCGATAGCTGCCGCTAAAAACATCGCCAAGGCCGACAGCGACCAGTAACGCTAATCATATGCAGAGTAGGCTTTCCCGTCCCAAAATTTCCGATGACACCACTACGTGATATTCTCATCGACCAGCCAGATCGGTGATGCGGCCATAAACAGGCGATAAGGCACGTTAGCAGCAGGGACTTAAGATCTGCTTTTTTCTGGTCTAAAGTAGGACGAAAATCTGCAGTAGAAAGGGAGCCCAGCCCAGAGCCACATCTGAAGACCAACAGATGCCATGGAGCGACTAATCATGCAGCTTGGAGACCCAGGAGGGCCACAAAACCCACTGCCACCACCTGCACCCTCAGGACCACCCCTGCCCGCGGACTACCAGGCAGTGCAGAACAAGACAAACTTTCGCTCCCTCATACTTGTCCACAATAAGAATAATCAGAGTCAGTAAATAAGTTCAAATTATTTATTATGACTATAGTGATTCATGAAACAGTATGCAAACCACAAACCGCATCAAAATGCATAAAGCTAGCATCATCAGCATTGTTACAAAACCATACAATACAAAAGGAGCCGTCCTGTCATAAAGACTGAAAAAGGCAAAATAACGAGGCCAAATCACACTCCCTTTGGCAGGAAGAAGTCCTTTTAAACAACAGAAGATCCCTAGGTGTTATTAGTAGACCCCCTACCTGACGCAAAGAGGTTTACATCATAGGAACAGCGGAGCTCAGCTCCATGAACGGCTGTCTTCGAGTGTGTCTCAAAAACATGCAACCATGTCATATCAAAGCACGATTCATCCATATGAAAGCTGTTGATAAAAGTTTTGCCTAGGTTATAGGGACTGACCAGAACAGAATAACAAGAGACATTGTCGATCGACCTTGCACAATATGTTCAGACAGAATATTAAGAAGAAGCTGAGAACGTGAACAACCATCTGTTATCATGTACAGGGCAGAGGCAAAGTCTTGCGAAAACAAACTCTAGCAGAGGTGTCGGCAAAAGCAGCAGCATAGGGCAAGCAAACTCATGCTAAATTAGCAATGTCAGCAAAGTATCCAAAGGGCTGCATAACCCCATATAACACCCTCCACCTGCTAAGTCAGTACAACATAGACAGAAGAACAAAAACAGAGTTCAAAAGTCAGGCAGTGTTCCAAATATTGCTGAGGAACTTCCACAAAAAATAAAAGCCAAAATCAGAGAAAAATTGGAAAGTCCGTAAAAAAAGCTAAAGGCACATTGAGTTTTTGAAAAAAGAGTCAATAATGCAGACAGCAGAGTTGTGACGACCTAAGCAGTTAATCCATTAAGGTATGTGTGCAAAGAAATGTTATTCCCTCTAATAGTTAATTCTTGTCATTGGTAGAAAAAAAGCGATGACATCCAATTAAGTACGTCGAAATAACAATCATGTTCCTCATAAGCAGGAGCATCCAAAACCAGAAATGGGAAACATGCATGATATTCAATGAAACTACGTTGTAGGAAAGTCTGGGCAGTCGTACAGATATCACATTGAGCCAAGATACCAGTTAAAGCTGCACACGTCATCTGACCATCCACAGAACAAGCCACGTCGTGCGCCTCCAAGGGACACATCAACCGGCTGAAATCTGTGATTGGACACCACGTGTTCGATAAGCAAAGTTCCATCGCCCAGGTGAAATGACATTGTTTGCAATGGAGCACAGGTTGCAAGTATGGTATGCAAAGCAAAAGGTCAAGTCGTAAAAGACGCCAATCGTTGCTAAGGGCAAGCATCCAAAAGCCTCATACAGACAATCGCGGTACAGTTGTAGCTGTGCTGGCCTGTGCAGAGCCACAATTTGAGCAGCCATTACGAAGCACAAAGAGGAGAAGCAGGACAGAAGCTACTAGCGTCAATATTGAGGGGAAGCCGACGAAAACGCCCCCTCAATAGAATGAATAAAAGCTGGAATTACCCTGAATATGGTCTAAAAAGTACAGACCATGCCAGATCCCACTCATTTAGAACAAATGTGCAAGGCCTGTTGTCTCAGATGCATTGTATATTCAATGAATTAGTCCCGTAAAATGAACTGCGAGGTCAGTGTTAAGAAGCGACTGTATCTCACTCAAGGTCAGAGGCACCTGCAATCTGAATGAGTCCTAGGCAAAAGTGAGGTCCAACTTTTGTTAGAATAAAAGGGCTTTGTACCTGCTCAGCTTGTTGAACTTTGCTTTCAAAGTCGGAATGGAAGGCCAAAGTGAAGAATCTATACTCCCTTGCGGGGCCGGGAGAAGTACATTGCTACAGTAAGTTACGCGCTGGGAAACTGTTAACAAATATGGGACTCCAGTCCGCGAGCCACAGCAGTCTTGATTGTTTAAAATACGATAGCTGCCATTAGTAAGCAATGTAAAGACAGGTGTGATGGATGGATGCACAACATATGTGTACACACCAATGCCCCATGGATCCAGGTGCTAGATGCATTGGACGATGATGAGGAAGATGAGGCAGATGGACCACACCCCTGTCACATTGTGACTTTCCCTAGCAATCATCGAACAGTACCCACTGACCCACATGAACAGCATGTGCAGAAAAATTTATTGCAACACACAATCCCCGGTGAGCATGTTAGTCCTCTGAATGAACACATCACTCTGACAAGTGTAAGTGCAACATTAAGTGCTAACAGTCTCACGACTGGCAAAAAGATGGTGGGTATGTCACCTCTGTACAGAGGCTGTGTAAGGTGTCACGTATTAGATATGCCATTTCAGGGTGTCATATGTAGTACGTAATGCCACTCATCAGCGTATCACATATGTACAAAAACATGACATGAAGGCTGTCATTGGTGTTCAATGACAGACAACAGGGTGTCAATTGGGGTCAAATATGAACCACCCTGATGCAGAGATGCACCCTGTGACTCGAGTCCTACAACATGAGCAACATGGACGTAAGGGGGATGACATCAGGGATTGTTTGTCCACATGGATGTGTCAAGAGTGTGACCTGCTCCTTTACGGATGTGGTCCACACTCAGTCACCTCAGTGTTGTGGCGTGCACCATGTCATGATAATTGGACTGCAGCCATGCTAATCATCATCCAGTGTGACTTGCATTGTCAGTGTGGCTCATGGACCCGCAGCTTTCCCTGAGTTCAGCACGTGCATGGGTTTGTTGTGAGATTAGTGATGTGTGGGGAGGGCCCCCTCTGGGCACATTGTCGACGGGGCCTACTTGCTACTTGCCTGGGGTTTGTGGGGTTCTGGGTTGGCCTCTGTAGTTGCTCCAGCTTCCTCCATGGTGCTTCTCAGTTATCTGGGTTTAGTTATTTTTGCAGGTTTTATAGTGAATGTTCCCGCCTGACGTGGGTATGGCAAGCCTGGCGCTGCTTATCGCTGATTTTTTCGGGTTCGAGTTTCCTTTTTTATCGGCGTCTCGGTAGTTTTACAGCGGACATTGGACGTGTTATCGGGGAACTATCGCCTGTTGCCAGCATGTTGAGAATACGCTGTTAACACGGCATTAGTTTACCGCAATAGACGGCGTTATGTAAAATTGCGTTAGCCTAGAGTGGCGATAATTATCGCATGTTCTTGAGAATATCCCCCAAAGTGTTTTTCTGTCAACCCTGATAATCTCTTTCAAAAGGAATTCTGCAAAACTCTTTAGCAGAACTAGCGTTGAGCACACCAGAGTTCACACTTTTTCTCATAACACATTGATTGTTAAACTGATTTTCTAATGCTGACCTGCCCATTGTTTTGGTTCCAGGGTTGTAGGAGACACTACATTTCTGGGGGGGGACAAAGACAACCTTTTGGACTTTCCAGTGACCCTATACAAATCGCCCATTGTCTGAGAATCAGACGCTCCGTTAAACGAATACAATTGCATAGTTTTGTAGTGAAACATTGATAAAGGCAGGCATGTAGTCATAGTTTGCAAGTATGCTTAAATTGTTATTTACATTCACCAAGCAAATAGACCAAACATGAAAAAACATGTTTTTGAATCTTCATGCACCAAGCAAACACAGGTGGAATGAAAAAAAGGAAGAATAAACTGAATGCTCTTCGCAACATTCTTAAACCTCAAAATGTAATTGGACTAATATTGGATTGTATTGGAGACAGACTGCAGGCAGACAGAGCTGTAAGAGCCAACAAAATGTCCACTTACTAAAATTGGCATATTTAAAATAGGAATTTGAAATCCTGCCTACCAGTACAGAGGACTTATCATTGCCATTCCACACATATAAAACATAATACAGCTACTCCCTTCTAACCAGGAATTACAGCTGAAAAGAGTGTATTAAGGAATTCCCAATGTCAATCTATGAGAGGAGCAGGCCTCACAGTAGTGAAAAACGAATGTAGGTGCTTTTCAGTACAAGGAGAAACAAAACTTAAAGGTCCATGTCATACCTTTTAGAAACACAGGACCCTGCCCTATCAGCTACCTAGGGCCTACCTTAGGGGTGACCTATGTGTAAAAAAAGGGAAGTTTAAGGCTAGGCAAGGGGTTTTTAATACCAAGCTGACTTGGCAGTAAAATAGTGCACACAGGCTCTGTAGTGGCAGGTCTGAGATATGGTTGAAGGGTTACTTGTGTGGGTGGCACAATCAGTGCTGCAGACCCACTAGTGGCATTTAATTTACAGGAAGTTAATCAAAAGGAGACTAGCTTGAGTAAAAAAGGGGGTTTAACAAAAAATTATTAATTTTTAGTTCAAAGGACTCAAGTATGTTTTGTCAGGGGGTAGTGGCACCTTGTGAGTGTGCTAATGAAGCCCTCACCCACCAACCTAGTTGGTGGCATGCTTCATCATCGGGCCCACCCAGTGACACCTAGCGTGTCCCGGGTGTGCTTCGACGCCTGATTACAGCGGAGCAGGTATGTCGCTGAGTGTGCGGTGAAGAGTGTTATGAAAAGTGGATTAAAACGCCTTGGCGGGGGTCCCAGTACCCGGAGCTGAATTAGACTTTAATACCTGGCCCACCGTCAGCGGTTAAAAATAAGGCTGTCGGATATTAGAGGCGGGTTACGACCTCCCACATCCTTGGTGGGTCAACATGTTTCAGCCAGTGCCTTATGAATATGCTGGCTTTCTTCAGGACGGATTAAAAAATATGTGCGTGTAATTAAAAACTAGAGGGTGTGTAATTCAGACTATGTGTATACACGCCCTAAAGTGTTTTTCTATGTGTGAGAGAGGGATTCCCTTCTCAAAACACCTGTACATATAACATGTAAAGACAAAGACAAAACATACAAGGGGAAAAGAGAGTCACTTCAATGTATTGCATTTATATACATCTGACTGCCGACTTTATAGCGATGTGAGTGCAGGCTATAAGCGGCTACAGTGTAATGGCATTGGTGGTACCATTATGGTGAGGTTCGCACTGGAAGTTCGGGGGTGGAGTGGCTAAAACACGGTATTCACAACAAATAGTGCATGAGTGAGAAGTAAACGCAAGAAAACTTTCTTACGCTAGTTTAAGCAGTATTCTGCTTCAAGGTTGTGAAGTGGCAAGGGTTGGCCCTATGGAGGAGAAAAGGTTTTGGCCACTTAGATTGAGGAGACCTGTAGGAGAGAAAAGCGCTTACCAGTGGTGAAGGTGGTGACTCATCATACTCACAGAATTTCTGGGCAGAGCCTGCTTTGGACCTGTAGTGCCTCCTTCGCAGAACCGGTAAGTAATGGCCATTGCTGCTGGGGTTTTATACTGTGATTGATTGAATAATTGTTCGCACCTGCATTGGAGGAGAAATGGTAGAGAGACTCGAGCTGCCGAGTCATTGCGCCTGCGGGGCGTCCTGGTGCGTAGAGATCAGTGGCGAGCGTTCGCGCATGCGCAGTGCTAGACGCTCGCAATGCGCATGTGCCGACGCTTGTGTTCTGTCCGCACATGCGCGTTAGGGGATTGCGCGCGTGTTGTGTACTTGCGCATGTGATGGCCGATGATTAGTGCCATTATCGCGCTACGGGATTACAATAAGTGGTGTTGGATAAGTGTCACACTGGCGCTTAAGTGGTCAGAAGACCCTATAGGCAAAATGCCACATCACACAAGCGCGCTGGCAGATGTTTAGTGCTGACTAGGCGCTAGTGGCTTACAGATAACAGTGTGGGATGAGTATAACACTGTCGCATTGGGGGTATGATCAAAGGACCCTCGCGGCGAGATGCCGCAATGATGCTTTGGTTACATTCATAGGCACAGTACCATAGCCTCAGTGTTTAGAACTGTGGGGCTCTATCTCCAGGGAGATATTTACAAAGGGTTCCTAGTAAGGATGAGCTGAGTAGGTGGCTTGCCCTTGGATCACGAGCATGTCAGAGAGTTCCAGGGGATGGCGTCGTTGAGACCCTCAGTGGCTGTAGAGAGGCGATATATCCATCGCTGCTCTTTACCCAGAAGTTTCTTGTCATTATCAATTGTGCTTTCGGGGATTTGCTCAATGATTGTCCAGTTTAAATCATTGGGTGTATGGCAGTGGGTAATGAAGTGGTTTGTTAGTCTGCTCACATTTTTCTTGCATCTGATTGTACTTCGATGCTCAGTTATTCTGGTTTAGATTTTTCGTGTGGTCATCCCCACATAGCGGAGGCCACACGTGCAAGTGAGGAGGTATATCACATTGCGTGAGTTACAGTTAGTGTGGTTGCGTTGGGTCCAGATTTTATTGGGTTCAAGGTTCAGGGTTTAGGTATGTGTCGTGAGATGACACACACTGCAGTCATTGCAGGGGTAGTGACCAGTGATCTTGGGCAGTCCCCATGCATTCAGAACGGTGTTCATTGGTTGTTTTGGTTGTGGTCTTGGTCGGGTGCTCACCAGTTGATCTTTTAGATTGTTGCACCTCTTGTACGCAAATCTTGGTGTTTCCCATTTTCTCTGCCCAGAGTTGATTATCCTCCAATGTCTTTTAATGATTTTTGCTACTTCGTTGGACGCTGTGTTGTAGGTAGTAACACAGGTGATGGGTGTTCCTGATCCTCCTTTGTGATGTTCTCAAGGAGAGCGTCGCGATTCTGGTTTTTCGCCCTTTTCTGGGTTTTGCGAATGATGGCTTTGGGGTAGCCACGGTTCTCTAGTTTAGTGGCCAGGTCCGTTGATTGTGATTTGGAATCACTGATGTTGGTACAGTTTCTGCGTATGCGTAAAAACTGGCCGAATGGTAGATTCTCTTTGAGAGGGCGGGGGTGAAAGCTCGTGAAGTGGAGCAATGCATTCCTCGCAGTTGGTTTGTAGTATGTTGTTGTAATCAGGGTGTTAGAACCAAATGGAACTTTGACTCCGCACTCAAGTGGTTTGGACGGTGTGCTTTGTTTGAGCCAGATTTCTGGAGTGTAATTGGTGCGTTGATGTGAGTACCCTTCTGAGTCACAGGGTCAAGTATAAGTATCAATGCGTGTTTCTTGAACCACAAGATTCACATTCACATCCGCACTCACTTTGTTTTCATATAATAGTTAAAACGAGTTGTTCAATAAACTTCTTCACTCAATTGTTCATCTGTTCATTTCATTTAATTGTCATGAAATTTTCAGTTTTCCTTATTGTTGTGGTGTGAGCTATTTCCTCAAATTGCATGATGACGGTGCGAGTAGTCGATGTGCTCAGATGCTAAACTGTTAGAACCAAATGGAACTTTGACTCCGCACTCAAGTGGTTTGGACGGTGTGCTTTGTTTGAGCCAGATTTCTGGAGTGTAATTGGTGCGTTGATGTGAGTACCCTTCTGAGTCACAGGGTCAAGTATAAGTATCAATGCGTGTTTCTTGAACCACAAGATTCACATTCACATCCGCACTCACTTTGTTTTCATATAATAGTTAAAACGAGTTGTTCAATAAACTTCTTCACTCAATTGTTCATCTGTTCATTTCATTTAATTGTCATGAAATTTTCAGTTTTCCTTATTGTTGTGGTGTGAGCTATTTCCTCAAATTGCATGATGACGGTGCGAGTAGTCGATGTGCTCAGATGCTAAACTGTTAGAACCAAATGGAACTTTGACTCCGCACTCAAGTGGTTTGGACGGTGTGCTTTGTTTGAGCCAGATTTCTGGAGTGTAATTGGTGCATTGATGTGAGTACCCTTCTGAGTCACAGGGTCAAGTATAAGTATCAATGCGTGTTTCTTGAACCACAAGATTCACATTCACATCCGCACTCACTTTGTTTTCATATAATAGTTAAAACGAGTTATTCAATAAACTTCTTCACTCAATTGTTCATCTGTTCATTTCATTTAATTGTCATGAAATTTTCAGTTTTCCTTATTGTTGTGGTGTGAGCACATCGACTACTCGCACCGTCATCATGGTAGAGGGAGGAGGGACAAACGTGGATTTAGTTCTGAGACCCGTGATATTGGGGTTGCTCAATTTCTGGGGTTGGTTTTTCAAAGAAAGATTTCAATTTGAGTTTTCTGAAAAATTGCGCCAATTCAACGTGTACTTTAAATTTGTCGAGTCTGGTAGTTGGCACAAAAGACAGTCCTTTTTCCAGGACTGCCTGTTCTCTGTGGGACAATGGGGTGCTGGATAAATTAAATACCAGTGATGGTTGGTCAGTGGGGCTCAGTGTTTGCTCGGTCCTGGCGTTGCTTCTTTCGCCTTCTGGCGTGTGTTCGAGCTCACAGGGTTCTCTTCCTCGGCCCAGTGGACCTGCGTGTGTTGTTGATTTGGTCTTCGTCAGCCCCGAGCTCTTCAGCCCTGTCCTAAAAAAGAAATGTGTGGGTTGAATTGGCGCAATTTTTCAGAAAACTCAAATTGAAATCTTTCTTTGAAAAACCAACCCCAGAAATTGAGCAACCCCAAGAGAACCCCAATATCACGGGTCTCAGAACTAAATCCACGTTTGTCCCTCCTCCCTCTACCATCCCTCCCGAAATCACAACGTTTGAACAAGCTGTATACAATGACATTGAGAACCTCAACCCGACCAATCACTTCAACAATATGTCCTGGGAAGACAGACAAACCATACAACGCCTACAAAACAACCCCACACTGGTCATAAAACCAGCTGACAAGGGGGGAGGCATCGTCCTGCAGGACAAGATAGGCTACGACACTGAGTGTCGCAGACTTTTAAGCGACAACAGGAACTACCGTAAATTGGAACGGGATCCAACAGATGGACTACGAACAACAATCCATGAACTTGTCAAGAGGGCAGCAGATGCGGAACATATTTCTAAACAGGAAGCAGAATACTTATGCCCTGTACACACCAGGACCCCGTACTTCTACACAGTACCCAAGGTACATAAGGGTAAAACTCCTCCTCCTGGCAGACCCATCGTGTCGGGCATAAACTCCTTGTTGGAACCACTGTCACAATATTGTGACTTTTTCTTGAACCCCCTGGTGCAAAAAACACCCACATACATAAAGGATACCAAACACCTTCTACAGGTCATAGACAATATGAATTTCAACCCTGACACACAACTTCTGGTAGGGTTAGACGTGGAGAGCCTGTACACCAGTCTCCCCCAGGATGCCACCTTGAAAGTCCTCCATGACATCCTAATGGAATCCCCTTGGCCCTACCACACTCCGAGGGATTTTATACTAGCATGTGCAACTCTGGCTCTCAAAGAAAATTATTTTGAATATGAAGGCAGCTTCTACTTACAAACAAATGGAACATCCATGGGCAGCGTTTTCGCCCCAAGCGTGGCAGGATTATATGTACACCATTTTGAATGCACTAACATCGCTGTTGAAACAAACCCGTTCAGTCATCACATCCTGAAATGGCACAGGTATATTGATGACATTTTGGTAATCTGGCAGGGATCTCAGAAAGACCTTGACAGATTCATGACCTGGCTCAACACCAGGGATCCATACTTGAACTTCACCAGTACAGCAAGTAATCACCAACTTCCCTTTCTAGATTTGGACATCACAGCCAAAGATGGGACCCTGATTACAACAACATACTACAAACCAACCGCGAGGAATGCAATGCTCCACTTCACGAGCTTTCACCCCCGTCCTCTCAAAGAGAATCTACCATTCGGCCAGTTTTTACGCATACGCAGAAACTGTACCAACATCAGTGATTCCAAATGACAATCAACGGACCTGGCCACTAAACTAGAGAACCGTGGCTACCCCAAAGCCATCATTCGCAAAACCCAGAAAAGGGCGAAAAACCAGAATCGCGACGCTCTCCTTGAGAACATCACAAAGGAGGATCGGGAACAACCCATCACCTGTGTTACTACCTACAACACAGCGTCCAACGAAGTAGCAAAAATCATTAAAAAACATTGGAGGATAATCAACTCTGGGCAGAGAAAAAGGGAAACACCAAGATTTGCGTACAAGAGGTGCAACAATCTAAAAGATCAACTGGTGAGCACCGACCCAGACCACAACCAAAACAACCAATGAACACCGTTCTGAATGCATGGGGACTGCCCAAGATCACTGGTCACTACCCCTGCAATGACTGCAGTGTGTGTCATCTCACCACACATACCAAAACCCTGAACCTTGAGCCCAATAAAATCTGGACCCAACGCAACCACACCAACTGTAACTCACGCAATGTGATATACCTCCTCACTTGCACGTGTGGCCTCCGCTATGTGGGGATGACCACACGAAAAATCAAAACCAGAATAACTAAGCATCGAAGTACAATCAGATGCAAGAAAAATGTGAGCAGACTAACAAACCACTTCATTACCCACTGCCATACACCCAATGATTTAAACTGGACAATCATTGAGCAAATCCCCGAAAGCACAATTAATAATGACAAGAAACTTCTGGGTAAAGAGCAGCGATGGATATATCGCCTCTCTACAGCCACTGAGGGTCTCAACGACGCCATCCCCTGGACCTCTCTGACATGCTCGTGATCCAAGGGCAAGCCACCTACTCAGCCCATCCTTACTAGGAACCCTTTGTAAATATCTCCCTGGAGATAGAGCCCCACAGTTCTAAACACTGAGGCTATGGTACTGTGCCTATGAATGTAACCAAAGCATCATTGCGGCATCTCGCCGCGAGGGTCCTTTGATCATACCCCCAATGCGCCAGTGTTATACTCATCCCACACTGTTATCTGTAAGCCACTAGCGCCTAGACAGCACTAAACATCTGCCAGCGCGCTTGTGTGATGTGGCATTTTGCCTATAGAGTCTTCTGACCACTTAAGCGCCAGTGTGACACTTATCCAACACCACTTATTGTAATCCCGTAGCGCGATAATGGCACTAATCATCGGCCATCACATGCGCAAGTACACAACACGCGCGCAATCCCCTAACGCGCATGTGCGGACAGAACACAAGCGTCGGCACATGCGCATTGCGAGCGTCTAGCACTGCGCATGCGCGAACGCTCGCCACCGATCCCTACGCACCAGGACGCCCCGCAGGCGCAATGACTCGGCAGCTCGAGTCTCTCTACCATTTCTCCTCCAATGCAGGTGCGAACAATTATTCAATCAATCACAGTATAAAACCCCAGCAGCAATGGCCATTACTTACCGGTTCTGCGAAGGAGGCACTACAGGTCCAAAGCAGGCTCTGCCCAGAAATTCCGTGAGTATGATGAGTCACCACCTTCACCACTGGTAAGCGCTTTTCTCTCCTACAGGTCTCCTCAATCTAAGTGGCCAAAATCTTTTCTCCTCCATAGGGCCAACCCTTGCCACTTCACAACCTTGAAGCAGAATACTGCTTAAACTAGCGTAAGAAAGTTTTCTTGCGTTTACTTCTCACTCATGCACTATTTGTTGTGAATACCCTGTTGTAGCCACTCCACCCCCAAACTTCCAGTGCTAACCTCACCATAATGGTACCACCAATGCCATTACACTATAGCTGCTTATAGCCTGCACCCACATCGCTATAAAGTCGGCAGTCAGATGTATATAAATGCAATACATTGAAGTGACTCTCTTTTCCCCTTGTATGTTTTGTCTTTGTCTTTACATGTTATATGTACAGGTGTTTTGAGAAGGGAATCCCCCTCTCACACATAGAAAAACATTTTAGGGCGTGCATACACATAGTCTGAATTACACACCCACTAGTTTTTAATTACACACACATATTTTTAATCCGTCCTGAAGGAAGCCAGCATATTTATAAGGCACTGGCTGAAACATGTTGACCCACCAAGGATGTGGGAGGTCGTAACTCGCCTCTAATATCCGACAGCCTTATTTTTAACCGCTGACGGTGGCCCAGGTATAAAAGTCTAATTCACCTCCGGGTACTGGGACCCCCGCCAAGCCGTTTTAATCCACTTTTCATAACACTCTTCACCGCACACTCAGCGACATACCTGCTCCGCTGTAATCAGGCGTCGAAGCACACCCGGGACACGCTAGGTGTCACTGGGTGGGCCCGATGATGAAGCATGCCACCAACTAGGTTGGTGGGTGAGGGCTTCATGAGCACACTCACAAGGTGCCACTACCCCCTGACAAAACATACCTGAGTCCTTTGAACTAAAAATTAATTATTTTTTGTTAAACCCCCTTTTTTACTCAAGCTAGTCTCCTTTTGATTAACTTCATATAAACCCGGGGATATGGACTAGCTTTCTGGTCCTCTCTCTCCCTCTTGATACACGACATTTAATTTACAGGCCCATGGCATATGCTATACCACTGTACCAGGTACTTACAAGTAAATTAAAAATGCCAGTTGTGCGTACACCAATGTTACTGTGTTTAAGGGAGAAGCACATGCATTTTAGCACCCACTGGTCAGCAGTGTTAAAGTTCTCAGAATCCTAAGGCCAACAAATTGATTCAGCAAAAAGATGAAAAAAGCAGGCAAAATGTTTGGCGGAAGACCACCATAAGGATGGCAGGTTTATTAGTATAGTATAGGATTCTCTGCGTCTGTTTGAGTAATGAAGTCAATCGGATACCTTTTTGAAATCCCAGTTTTAGAAGGCACAAGAAGGAGAGCAAGGATAGTTCCTCAAACACTGGAAGTTTATCGCCTGCATTCCTATGGCTGGAGGGTGGAGAAACACTTAATGCATCGCAAAGTATACAACAACAGAAACTTTTGTTGTCTAATCTATGAGAAGCTTTATTGCAGATGGATGATATGAGTGTAGAGTGCCCTCAAACGCATTACATTGCACAAAAATATAAGAAGTTCTATTAGATAAATTTGCGATAAGAATTAGCCTTGTGTGGGATGCTCACAAAAACTGTGCAGTTTTCGTATGGAAGAAAGAGATGCTGACCAATGTAAAAAAAAACCTGCTGTGAGAGACACATATGAGATGCTCACAGAAGATGGGTATAGTGAGATATGTAGAATGTGGTGTGTGGCAAAGCTCATATATGAGGTGTTAGTGATGAACACGATAAACATATTGTTTAAGTTTGAAGCTTACAAATGAAGGTCACTAATGAGCAGCGCGTGGGATGTGCTAAATCATGAAAACTTTGTTATATGGGAGGCTCAAAAAACTATAAAAATGCTCAAAACGAGCAAATCTGCCTCGTGCTAGGATTATTCGAGCCAAATTGAAACAATGATTCAAGGCGTGGAGATCTTGCTCAAGGCTATGATGATGTATTTGCAAATGATAGTTGGAGAGTTGTGTATTAACAGTGAAGTAATCTTTGGGAAATAGCTATTGCTACCAAGAAAAATGGTCATATGGGCATAATAACTTGCACATGATGGTGATGCTCCAGAAGATGAGCCAGGGGTGTCCAACACCCATGACTCTGGCCCTGAGCATGCTCATAAGGTGTCTGAATATTCCTTACTTGAGAACTCTACTCCCCCAGGGAAAAGTTCTAGTGGCACAGAGGGAGACCTTAGAGGTAGGACCCCCCCCTTTATTCCTCCTGGGAGGGTAGAGAGGGTTCAGGGGAGGCCCAGGTCCTCCTCAGTTGATTCAATCCCCTCTGCCACTTCAATAGGGACCTCCATCTCTAGCAAGAGGGAGGATTCTTTAGAAAGGGAATACCACCAGCTCAAACTTGAGAGAGCCAAGCTCAGATTCAAGAAGGAACAGTTGGCCCTTGATGAGGAAACCCTAGAAGTCCAGAGGGCTAGGAAGAATTTCTGATTAGAATCCCATGGTGGGAGAACTAGTGAACCTAGAGTTAGGGAACACTCCGTTGACACTAGGAATTTGAGCTGGATAGTCCCTACATACTAGGAGGGTAATGACAGCCATACGTGGATTACTGCTTTAGAGAGGGACTGTAAAGTTCAGATGGTTCTTCAGGAACAGTGGGCAGCTATCCTGCATCTCTACTTTGCTAACAAAGGCAGAAACAAACTCTTGACTGCAAAGGAAGAAGATGCAGACAATTACAAAGTCTTGAAAAATACCCTAATAGATGGGTTTGGGTTAGCCACTGAGCAATACAGGGTTGCGTTTTGGGACACACAGAAGGCACACACTCAAGACTGGGTAGATTTTGTAGATAGTTCTATTAAGGCTTTGGAATGTTGACTTCATTATGAAGGACTGCACAATTTACTTGTGTGGGAGCACATCCTTAATCTCTTTCAAAATCAGCAATTGCACCATACCTAGTGGACTCAGATCTGACCTCTTCCAAAGAATTGGGAAAGAGGGCAAACAAGTGGGTCTGCACCAGGGTGAAACAAAAGTCTCATGGTGGTGATGACCAGAAGAAGCAATCTTCTTCTAAGGTTCAAGAGAAAGGTGGGGAGAAATCTAAAGAAAAGAGTCTTCGGAAGGTCCCAAAAATCTTCCTGTGGGGATGGTTCCAAACCTTTTCCTCCTCTAATAAGAAACCTTGGTGCTATTTGTATAAAAAAACGTTTATAGGGCAAAGGATGCCAATTCCTCCAAGTCTAGCACCAATACTGCTACTACTACTCCTAAACCTCCTAGTGCCCCTAGGAAATTTTAGTCTTTGATGGTTGCACTGAGCCAGCCACCCTTATTGTAAGTCCCACTAACTTGGGCAAATACAGACAACAGCCTCTCATCAATAGCCAGGAAGCTGTAGCTTACAGGGACACAGGTGCCAGTGTCACTATGGTGAGAGAGAGTCTTGTGCCTCCTGAGCAGATTCTACTTGGTCAGATGTATCAAGGGACCAATGCTTGCAATATCAGAACAGATAATTCCATTGCAGTTGTCAATCTCAGCTGGAGAAGGGTAAAAGGCCCAAAGAAAGTTGGGGTATCCTCAGACCTACCTGTGGATTGTCTGTTGGGCAATGATTTGAAAACAACAGCCTGGCCTGAAGTGGAGTTCAGGACTTGTGCAGAAATGATGAGAATTTCAGCCAGTGTCTTTGCTGTCACTAGGGCTCAGGCCAAGAAGTTATGCCCTGAGTGAGTTCTAGATCCTCAAAAAAAGAACCAGCCAGCTACCAAGAGAAGGAGCAGGAAGGGTAGAGGTTTATCCTCCTCTCATTCCAATCCACTATATATACCAGGACCAGGAAGCCATCTTCCTTCTTTGTTGCTGTTCAAGCATAAGATAAGTTTGAAGAGTTTTATATTTCAAGTAGTGTGGTGGCTATGAGTATGGAAATGTCTGATTGAAATGACATTATGGCTGTGATTCAGGCTACTCAGAATAATAGAAACATTATAGTTTAGATTTTAATTAGAGTCTACACATGTATTTACACATGTATTTTTTATTTGACATTACTTTTTATTTTGTTGTCCTTTATGCTTTTGATAATTATTAGTGTAATATGGTTGCTCAGGGTGCCTACGATAATTAGGTGCCTGGGGTTTCATATGAGACGGACCGTCTTTATGTGCCGGTTGTTTCAAATTGGTGGATTGCCTGTATAATTATGGGCAAGTCGGAGCGGTTCAGCGCTTAGGTGATTAATAGCAGTTCTGGCTTCAGATTTGAATTGTGGTGTTATTTTTCCCTTTGTTGTGTTTTTCATCCCATGTTTTACAATGCGGCTCAGCAAGCGCAAGACGGTAGCGGGTGATGAGCAGTTTTGCTCATTTAGGTGCTTCGATTTAAAATAGCACCTGCGTGGATTGTGAGATCCCGCTGTTTTAAATAGACTAGATGATCAATATCAAGAGGGAGAGCGAGGAACTAGGGTAGCTAGTTCACTTCCCCGTAGGTTATAGATAATCAAGAAGAACTAGCTATGCTGATACAGCTAATGTAGTGTGTGTCAGAAAAACATATTCGTTTTTATGAAGGCCCTCACCCACCAACCTAGTTGATGGCATGCTTCATCATCGGGCCCCACCTGAGGCCCAGAGTGTGCCTCAGGTGTGCTGCGACGACTGTTTACAGCTGAGTGGTTTTTTGTTAAGTGAGTGTGCAGTGATGGTGTGCAGAGTGGGGTTTAAAAACTGTCCTAGGGGTCCCCGTATCTTGAGGGTTAATTTATTTGTGGGCCCTTGGCTATATTAAAAATAACATGGTACAAAAGGGGGTGGTGATGGATGGAGCATCCAAACCAATCAAACACTCGCACCGAGTCAAGAGATCTGGGTTTAATCCATCACCGTTCTTTAGCCCACTCTGCCACCCCAGTTCAGACATGGCCATGTGCAAATCAGTCTGACCCTGTGCCTCATGGGAACAGTCCAGCCCGAACTGCCAAGCCATGCCTTCCCTGGACCGGAAACAAGCTTCCTAGGACCGGTTTCTGGCATTACAGCCGTCTTCAGCCAGGCTTGCTTGAATCCAGTGGCAAAGTGAGCAAGGGACTAATGTCTGAGCATACCCTGCCAACTTATGGCGAACAAAGCGGTATAAAAGGGGGTGGTGATGGACGGAGCATCCAAACCAATCAAACACTCACACCCAGTCAACAGATCTGGGTTTAATCCATCACCGTTCTTTAGCCCACTCTGCCACCCCAGTTCAGACATGGCCATGTGCAAATCAGTCTGACCCTGTGCCTCATGGGAACAGTCCAGCCCGAACTGCCAAGCCATGCCTTCCCTGGACCGGAAACAAGCTTCCTAGGACCGGTTTCTGGCATTACAGCCGTCTTCAGCCAGGCTTGCTTGAATCCAGTGGCAAAGTGAGCAAGGGACTAATGTCTGAGCATACCCTGCCAACTTATGGCGAACAAAGCGGTATAAAAGGGGGTGGTGATGGACGGAGCATCCAAACCAATCAAACACTCACACCCAGTCAACAGATCTGGGTTTAATCCATCACCGTTCTTTAGCCCACTCTGCCACCCCAGTTCAGACATGGCCATATGCAAATCAGTCTGACCTTGTGCCTCATGGGAACAGTCCAGGCTAGTGGAAGTGGTTGGAGGGACTTATGGTCTCCCATATCCTGTGTGGTCAACTAGTTTCAGCCAGGCCTCGTGTTAAATCTGGCTTTCTTCAGGACCTATGTGCAAATGTGATTTAAAAAGGAGCTACATATGATGTATATGTGTTCCAATGTGTAGCACTCGCTAAGGTGCTCTAACTGTAAGAGGAGGATTTCCTCTTGAGTTGTACCTGTAAAGGAAGGTGGACAGTACAAACAGGTAAGCACACACAATTGACTAAGGCTTGTGTACAGTGAATTCATAAGCTGTGCCTTAGTGAAGAGCGGAAAAAACAGCAGTGTTTGTGCGGTTCGGGTCGGCATGGTGATTAGATTGCCGATTGTGTAATTATTTGCTATTTGTGCTATTTCTCAGGGCGGGTTAAAAAACAATTGTGGCCAAGGTGGTAGCTACGACAACTGTATGTTTGCTGCTTACTTTCAGATTCTCGAAAGCAAACTTCATGAGTCCCTGGAGGGGGTCCGAGTAACGATAGCACTCTGATAGGGAATAAAAGGTAGTGTGCACAAGGATCTGAAAGAGACACGTTAGCGATGAAATGAAATGAAATGAAAAAGAAACTTAATAAAGCGCTCTGCGGCCAAGCGGCTTCCTGGCGCTGGAAAACACATCAGTATCTACAGAGGGACCCAAGAGATTTAGCCAGGGAATGCCTGAAGAAAAAGAAAAGTTTTAAGGGCTTTGCGAAAGTGGGAAAAAACAGGAATAGAGCGGATAGAGAGAGGAAGACTGTTCCAGAACTGAGGGGCCAGCACAGAGAATCGGGTACCCCCAGTACGTGATTTACGGAAGCGAGGGACGTGAAGGAGAGAGAGTGATGAAGAGCGGAGAGTGCGGCTAGGGGTGTGAGAGGTGATAAGAGAGTTGATGAAGTGCGGGGCAGAGCGAGCATGCGCTCGAAAGGCCAAGCAGGCTAGTTTAAAGTAAGATCTAAGATGGACCGGGAGCCAGTGGAGGGACTTGAGGGCGGGAGTGATGTGAGAGGATTTGGGGAGGCGAAGGATAAGGCGGGCCGCCTGGTTTTGGATAGCCTGGAGGCGGCGAGTTTCGTAGGCAGGGATGCCTACGCACAAGCCATTCCCGTAATCCAAGCGGGAGGTGATGAGGGCCGTAATGATGGTCTTGAGAGCGTCAACAGAAAAAAACCGGGAAATCTTGCGGATTAAACGAAGAGAGGAAAAACAAGAAGACACAACGGAGCTAATTTGGGCATGCATGGTCAGATCATTGCTGATCTTGATGCCCAAAGTCCGAACAGAGGAAACTGGGATGGGGGGAGGACCGAAAGAGAGGGGCCAGTGAGCTGGGGACCAAGGGTTGGAAGAACCTCCAGTAAGGACGAGCTCTGTCTTGTCCGGATTGAGCTTCAAATGATTGAAGCTCATCCACTGGGAAATAAAAACAAGGGTGGAACAAAATTTGGGAAGAGAGTCAGCTGGGGATGAAAGATCAAAGACGAGCTGGAGGTCATCTGCGTAGTTGTACACAGAGACCCCCAGCTCGAGAAGAGAAGAGATAAGGGGGCGGATATAAAGGTTAAAAAGAAGTGGGGAAAGGGAAGAGCCTTGAGGGAACCCACAGGTGACAGGGCGAGGGGGAGCAGAAAAGCCAGAGAGGTGAACTGCCTGCGATCTACCTTGAAGGAAGGATGCGATCCAAGAGAAGGCAGTGCCTTGGATGCCCACTGCGCTGACACGGTCGAGAAGGATGGCATGATCGACCGTGTCAAACGCAGCGGACAAATCCAAAAGGAGATTTCCTTTGGGCACATTAATCAGAACAAAATGACATAACGTACAACAACAATACAGGCAAACTCAGAGCAATACAATGGTAAACCAAAGTCTGAAACAACAAATAAATTCCAAATGCACAGTTTTATTTAATAATTAAAAATGAGGTTAAAAACCAAGTTAAAAAGTATATCAATCAAGGGAAAACAGACAATATATGGAAACAAATATACTCTAAAGTTCATCACATAAGTTCCTAAAGCTAAACCAAGGGAGATACTCAAAAAAGGTTTATTCAGCGTCAGTCAGAATACTCCTTTGATTATAAAGTGGATTCTCTCCCCCAATCCTCAACGCGTTTCGACAGGCCAAATATCATACAGCCGTCTTCTTCAGGAGAAATATTAGCTGTCTTCCCCAGATAACTATAATTTAAAAAAAGATATCTCAGCAACAATAATAAAACAAATTAAAAAAACATGAACATAAGGCAACAATCAATCTGCTAACCAGAATTGGTTTTTCTCACTATTGCTCGGTATGCTACACCACCTTACATCATACACATATAGTTTTTACATATTTCACAAGAATAAAACAAAGACAAACATATTATCGTTGGCACTGTTCGTTTCCTCAATGTCATTTCACATTGTAAGCCATAACTGCATATAACAGCATATACTCTTTGTACAGCATAGTTCCTCAATTAAATTCGACATGATTATATTGTCAGTTTGAGCATTTAATCAACATTTCAGAATAGTGATTGTGATTTCAAATTAGCTTAGATTGTTCATATTCAGGGGGTTCATATTCCCAGGCATTCCCATACACTACCTCCTATGTTCTATCTGCCTCACCTATCAATTCCCATACTAACCTTAAAAGGAGGCGTAATTATTATAAAGGGGATGGATATCTCCCTTCTTTCTAATAGGATGTACTTCCTGTTGCTAGCAGTCTTTGATAGGTCGTGTTGTCATCTGAAAAGTATAAAGAACATAAAAACGACTCATGAGTTTGATTTCCGAGTAGTTATATTATGTTAAGCCATTAAAGCAAATTACAGGCTCTTAGATACAAGCCCACTCTTCACTGAATGTTCGCTCTCTCAGAACTTATAGTATCATACCGCCTACCAGGATATCTATAATCACTACCCATATTAGCCATAAAACGTTTTAGTAGACACAGAGATATACTCACGTCTTATTTGTATTACACGATCCTATTGATGGATGCTATGCATAGTCGCTTCAGCGAGTAGATATATCTATCTCTTCACAATATTTCCATCCTACAATATGGGAATAAGTATATCACTATATACTTAGGACTTCGCTCACAGGTTTCTTATAATTATATTATGCTTCATACTTACTGATGAAGGCAGATTATCCTGCTTACACGCGGTAAATAGGTTCCGATTTATTAAAATTCGAAATAAGGGCACCGCTGGGGAAAAATATAAATGGGATATGTTAAAGTCCCATATTATATTATACTGTCACAGGCGTTTATTAGTCAAGATTCAACTAATACTCACATAAAAAACTTTTTTTCAACAAGCCAGCTCATATATAAATGGGGATGCCTTCGTCTTCCCAGTCGTTAATAAATGCTGCTTCTGAAATATCTAAACAGCGTTTTTTTAAATTTTACTGGTAGGGCATCCCAGACAAGTGGTTTGCTCTAGAGACTATCTACAGATCGCGCATTCACATACCTTATGAAAAGGACCGATACGATTCCCGCGTGTAATCTCCGTGGTGTTCAATAGACAGCCCGGCTCGAGTAAAGCGCGCCGGTTAAATACCTTCCCGCTGGCGTCTAAATGCGGAAGTAACCCGGCTCCCTCGAGTGTAGTGCATGGAGCCAGAAAGCAAACTCCAATAGACTGTTAAACGGACGGCTCGGACGGCTCGGTCAGCGCCGAAATACAAACACTTAATGTGGATGGCAACACTTAATAAAAAATATATAGCGCATTTGGCGTGTATGTTGTCCATCCAAGTAATTATTTATGTATAAATTTATAATAAAATAAGCGCATGATTCCGGATCTAAGAGTTGCTTTCTATTAGCGAGTACGAAAATTTAAGAGAAAACCAAATTTTTTTATTAATATTGGAAAAAATGCGGACAGATCAGGTGACAAAGTCATTACACTCAAGTACTAATCGAGTGTGCTATTATGGTATATGCATTCTTTTCTACACCTTATATATGAAGGTACATGATTCAGTTTACATAGATATTGGAGAATTATGTAAACTGAATCATGTACCTGATCTGATTTAATTGTTATCTCTACACACATAGTTAGTCTAATAATACTTCTAGAAGTCCCTTCTTTTGAGACAACTTAAAAGACTAAGAAAACCTGTCCGCATTTTTTCCAATATATAATAAAAAAATTTGGTTTTCTCTTAAATTTTCGTACTCGCTAATAGAAAGCAACTCTTAGATCCGGAATCATGCGCTTATTTTATTATAAATTTATACATAAATAATTACTTGGATGGACAACATACACGCCAAATGCGCTATATATTTTTTCTTAAGTGTTGCCATCCACATTAAGTGTTTGTATTTCGGCGCTGACCGAGCCGTCCGTTTAACAGTCTATTGGAGTCTGCTTTCTAGCTCCATGCACTACACTCGAGGGAGCCGGGTTACTTCCGCATTTAGACGCCAGCGGGAAGGTATTTAACCGGCGCGCTTAACTCGAGCCGGGCGGTCTATTGAACACCACGGAGATTACACGCGGGAATCATATCGGTCCTTTTCATAAGGTATGTGAATGCGCGATCTGTAGATAGTCTCTAGAGCAAACCACTTGTCTGGGATGCCCTACCAGTAAAATTAAAAAAAACGCTGTTTATATATTTCAGAAGCAGCATTTATTAACGACTGGGAAGACGAAGGCATCCCCATTTATATATGAGCTGGCTTGTTGAAAAAAAGTTTTTAATGTGAGTATTAGTTGAATCTTGACTAATAAACGCCTGTGACAGTATAATATAATATGGGACTTTAACATATCCCATTTATATTTTTCCCCAGCGGTGCCCTTATTTCGAATTTTAATAAATCGGAACCTATTTACCGCGTGTAAGCAGGATAATCTGCCTTCATCAGTAAGTATGAAGCATAATATAATTATAAGAAACCTGTGAGCGAAGTCCTAAGTATATAGTGATATACTTATTCCCATATTGTAGGATGGAAATATTGTGAAGAGATAGATATATCTACTCGCTGAAGCGACTATGCATAGCATCCATCAATAGGATCGTGTAATACAAATAAGACGTGAGTATATCTCTGTGTCTACTAAAACGTTTTATGGCTAATAAGGGTAGTGATTATAGCTATCCTGGTAGGCGGTATGATACTATAAGTTCTGAGAGAGCGAACATTCAGTGAAGAGTGGGCTTGTATCTAAGAGCCTGTAATTTGCTTTAATGGCTTAACATAATATAACTACTCGGAAATCAAACTCATGAGTCGTTTTTATGTTCTTTATACTTTTCAGTTGACAACACGACCTATCAAAGACTGCTAGCAACAGGAAGTACATCCTATTAGAAAGAAGGGAGATATCCATCCCCTTTATAATAATTACGCCTCCTTTTAAGGTTAGTATGGGAATTGATAGGTGAGGCAGATAGAACATAGGAGGTAGTGTATGGGAATGCCTGGGAATATGAACCCCCTGAATATGAACAATCTAAGCTAATTTGAAATCACAATCACTATTCTGAAATGTTGATTAAATGCTCAAACTGACAATATAATCATGTCGAATTTAATTGAGGAACTATGCTGTACAAAGAGTATATGCTGTTATATGCAGTTATGGCTTACAATGTGAAATGACATTGAGGAAACGAACAGTGCCAACGATAATATGTTTGTCTTTGTTTTATTCTTGTGAAATATGTAAAAACTATATGTGTATGATGTAAGGTGGTGTAGCATACCGAGCAATAGTGAGAAAAACCAATTCTGGTTAGCAGATTGATTGTTGCCTTATGTTCATGTTTTTTTAATTTGTTTTATTATTGTTGCTGAGATATCTTTTTTTAAATTATAGTTATCTGGGGAAGACAGCTAATATTTCTCCTGAAGAAGACGGCTGTATGATATTTGGCCTGTCGAAACGCGTTGAGGATTGGGGGAGAGAATCCACTTTATAATCAAAGGAGTATTCTGACTGACGCTGAATAAGCCTTTTTTGAGTATCTCCCTTGGTTTAGCTTTAGGAACTTATGTGATGAACTTTAGAGTATATTTGTTTCCATATATTGTCTGTTTTCCCTTGATTGATATACTTTTTAACTTGGTTTTTAACCTCATTTTTAATTATTAAATAAAACTGTGTATTTGGAATTTATTTGTTGTTTCAGAATTTGGTTTACCATTGTATTGCTCTGAGTTTGCCTGTATTGTTGTTGTACGTTATGTCATTTTGTTCTGATTAATGTGCCCAAAGGGAATCTCTTTTTTGACAAAGTCAATAGTTGGTACCCCATCCCTTTGGTAGAGGGTCCCTCTCTCTTTTATTAGAGACAAATCCAAAAGGACCAAGGCTTGGGGGAGGTTGCTGTCGGCTTTCCCCTTGAGTTCATCCAGGACCGCGAGGACCACGCCCTCAGTGGAGTGGCCGGGACGAAAGCCCGCCTGGTGGGAGGCCAAGAGATGATTCTCCTCAATGTAGGTGGAGAGGCAGGATGTTGCGTGGCTTTCGAGAATCTTCCCTAGATAGGGGAGTAGGGAGATCGGCCTGAAGTTAGATGGGAGAGAAGGGTCAAGACCAGCTTTTTTCAAAATAGGGAAAACTATAGCAGATTTAAAAGGGGAAGGAACACAACCCAAAGCCAGAGAAGTGTTGAGGAAAGTGAGGGGGGGGACAGGGCAGCTAGTGTAGAGAGTTCTGAGAATCCGTGCGGGAGCACAGTCCGCAGGAGAGCCAGACTTGACCTTGACAAGCAGGTCGAGGAAGAGCTCAGATGAAATGGGTTGAAAGTGGTCCATAACGGAAGGGGACAGAGAAGGATAGCCCGAAAGTTCAGGTTGAGACACGATGGGGATGTTGGCCTTGATGGTAATGATCTTATTGATGAAATAATCATTCAGAGAGAGACAGAGAGACTGGGATGGAGCAGGGGAGAGGCAGGCACGATCAGAGGTGACAAGACTGTGAACTAGTGAGAAAATCTCACGGGATTTGTTGGCCGAGAGGGTCACTCTCTCAGTGAAGTATTTGGTTTTGGCCGCTAAAATGGCTTTTTTGTAATTATTGAGGAGGGCTTTGTATTTGAGGCGGAGGGTAGGGCAGTAGTTACGTCGCCAATGACGCTCCGAACGCCTAAGCTCTAATTAAAGGGATTTAAGGTCGCTGGTAAACCACTTGTGAGCGTCATGAGGGCGAACAGATTTAACCTTTTTAAGTGGGGCGACCTGGTCGCAAGCAGAAGAAAGCCAAGTGCTGATGACATCCGCCTGATTTTCCAGGGACAGGTCAGTCAGGTCAGTGATAGATTCCTTACCTTAGAATATCCCCAGGCGTCAGACTGGATCCGGAAACTTTTGCGTAGCAGTACCCTTGCGTGTCGGTAGGCGTCGTCTGCGGCTCCGCGTCCGTCGTCGGCGTCGTGGGCGCCGTGATGACGTCGTCGGAGTACTTAGACGCCACCTCCGCGTGCTGACGTCAGCTCTTCTTTTTTCCGCGCCAGCCAGCGCAGATCTGGAAAAAGCAGTAACCCAGTCAATTTTTGACTAACTTTTTGGTGATCTTTTGATCCTTCTCGAAGTCTTAATCGACTCCGACGGTGCCGAAGGGATGCCCGGCTTCAAGCATTGTGTGGATTGCGACCGCACCATGTCAGTTACGGATCCTCACCGCCAGTGCCTGACGTGTTTGGGCGTCGACCACGACGACGAGGCCTGCCCCGACTGTCGGGCCCTTTCGAGGAAGGCCAGGCGGGAGCGGTCCCGCAGGCGGCTCGAACTCCGGCAATCGGCCCCGCGCCGCGTGAGATCCCGGTCCCACGGGAGATCGAGGGACAGGTCGCGGGGACGGAGCCGTCACAGCTCCGGGAGTCAGCACCACTCCTTCGGGCCCAAGTCGTCAGGTAAGAAACACAAGAAGTCGAAGAGGCATCATCGCTCTTCTGACTCCCCCCCGACGCTCGCGCGATGCAGTCGGGGGTTCGGGTGACACCGCCCATGCGGCTCCTCGGGAGTCGCGGGTGTTGCGTCCGGCCCCATACCCTCCGGTCCCTGGGCTGAACGCGACGCCGGAGGAGATTGAGCGTTTCCTCATGACCATGAGGTCCCTTTCTCCTCCGACGGGTTCCGCAGAGCCTACGGGCCCAGCGAACCCGTCTGGGGGCCCTAGTGGGTCGGGGGCTCCGACCCCAACGCCGTTGGGTGCTTCGGCCCCGACGCCGCCGGCGCCTTCGGGCCCGGCGCCGCAGGGCTCCACGATCCCGACACCGCCGGTGCCCTCGGGCCCGGCGCCGCAGGGCACAGCGGCTCCGGCGCCGCCGGCACCTTCGGGCCCGGCGCCGCGGGACGCCGATGGGTATTCCTCCGGCTCTGGACCATCACCAGTGGACCTTTAGACCCCCCCGGCGTCGGTCCGTGTGGTGTCACCTCCGGCGCCGTCCTCGGGCGTCGCCGTCCCCGATACCTCCTTTGTTTCGGTTCCGACGTTGGGACGGCGCCTATCATCGGCGCCGCACCCGATGCCGTTTGGAGATTTTTACTTCTATGAACCGACCTCATACAATTACAACCCTGAGTCTCAGGAGATGGGTGATGAGGAGGATTGGGAGGGGTCTGAGGACCCTCTGACCAAAGAGTGTCAGTCTGATATGGACTGGGCAGGAGACCTTGGGGAGGCCAGTGGCCTGGACACCTCTCCAGACACTGGATTTTTCTCTCCTGCTACCCTGGCTTCGCAGGAGTCGTCTACCTATGATGTGCTGTTGACGAAGGCGGCCAAGGCCTTGGGCCTTAAGCTCCCCGTCGCGGCCGTGAGGACTAACCTCCTCACAGAGGTCCTTAAGCCGCAATCATGCTCCATGAAGCCTCTGCTGCCGTTTAATGAGGCCTTGACCAACGTTCTTTTGGGCACTTGGTCCAGGCCCGCTACGGGTTCGCCCGTAGATAGGAACGTGGCCAGGCGCCACCGCCTGGCTCCGGGCGACCCATGTTTCCTGTCCTCCCACCCCAACCCCCAGAGTCTGGTCATCCAGGCCTCTAATTCCCAGACCGCATTCCCGTCGGCCCCGCCGGACAGGGAATCCAAGAGGTATGAGAATTATGGCAAGAAGATATTCTCGTCCCTTAGTTTGGGACTGCGGTCTTCCAACACCGCATGCCTCTTGGGCCGTTCCGCCACCGTCTCCCACAGAGAGTGGGTGTAAGTGCTGCCAGAGTGTCCGTTGGAGGTACGGGCCAAACTCGGCCAAGCCCTTGTGGAGGGCCGGGACGCAGCCAAGTATTCCATCAGGTGTGGACTGGATACTACTGACTCGCTGGGCAGAGCGATGGCTACGACAGTGGCGGTCAGACGCCACGCCTGGCTGAGATCCGCCAATTTTTCGGCAGACGTCCAGAACACTCTGATGGACATGCCGTTCGATGGCCTTTGCCTCTTTGGCGACAAGGCAGACCACGCGCTTGAGCGCTTGAAGGACTCCAGGGCTACGGCCAAGTCCTTGGGCCTCTCGGCCCGCGCCAGCAAACGGGTGCCTTTCGCTCCTTTCGTGGCCAAGGAAGGGGCGTCCCCACACGCGCCGCCAGCCACTTGCCGGAAACTATCGTCCAGTGCGGTGGCGGCTGTGGAAACCGCTGCGGAGGCGGTCGGGGTAACAGGCGGAGTCAGTCCACACCTGCCCCCGCGGCATCCACCTCTAAACTCTCCTAGTCTGTGCTTTTCGGCCCATGTGACGCCAGTGGGAGGCAGGGTTTGCCATCAGCACTCTCACTGGCGCACTGTTACTTCGGACAGGTGGGTGCTGCAGATCGTCCGGAGGGGCTACTCCCTCCCCACCGCAACACCACCGAGTATCGGGGGATCACTTGCGGCTCCTGCAGGAGGAAGTTTTGGCTCTCTTGGCCAAGGGGGCCATCAAGCGCGTTCCTGGGCCAGAAGTAGGACGTGGTTGCTACTCCCACTACTTTCTGGTACCCAAGAAGGGCAAAGGGGCCTATGCCCTATCTTGGATCTGAGGAACGTCAACGGCTTCCTCCGGAAGGAGAAGTTCAAAATGCTGACTCTGGCTCAGGTCTTAGCTGCCCTGGACCCAGGAGACTGGATGGTAGCGTTGGACTTGCAGGACGCGTATTTCCACATCCCCTTCCTGCCGGCCCACCGGCGTTACCTGCGGTTCACGGTAGGCCACGAGCACTTTCAGTTTACCGTGCTCCCCTTCGGCCTTACCAGCGCCTCACGGGTGTTCACGAAGGTGATGGCGGTGGTCGCAGCTCATCTGCGCAGGTTGGGGTTCTCAGTCTTCCCCTACCTCGACGACTGGTTGTTGAAGGCGGGTTCGCCCCAGACAGTCGTCAGCCACCTCCAGACTACGGCGGATCTCCTGCACCAGCTGGGATTTTCCATCAATGTGCCAAAGTCACACCTGTGCCCCTCTCAGAAGCTCCTTTTCATCGGAGCGGTTCTCGACTTGGCGCAGTTTCGGGTTTACCCACCCGAACAGCGGGTTCGGGATATACAGGCTCTGATTCCGATCTTCCGGCCTTTATCCCGAGTTTTGGTCAGGTTGACGCTGCGGCTTCTGGGGCTGATGGCCTCCTGCATCCTTCTGGTGCATCACGCGCGGTGGCGGATGCGGGCTGTTCAGTGGGACCTGAAGTTTCAGTGGGCCCAGCATCAGGGCAACCTGTCCGACCATGTCCTGATCTCGGAGGGCACTGCGAGACAGCTGCAGTGGTGGCTCACGGACCGCGATTGGGTCAACGGCAGATCCCTCTCCCTTCCCCAACCGTAGTACGTAGTTGTGACGGACGCGTCCCTCCAGGGCTGGGGAGGCCACGTGGGAGAGGCGGAGATCAGAGGACTCTGGTCTCCGGCGGAGTCCCGGCTCCATATCAATCTGTTGGAGCTGCGGGCGATTCGTCTGGCACTGAAGGCATTCCTCCCGTCTGTCCGAGGGAGAGTAGTGCAAGTGTTCACGGACAACACCACCGCCATGTGGTACTGCAACAAACAGGGCGGAGTGGGGTCGTGTACCCTCTGCCAGGAGGCTCTGCGCCTCTGGCAATGGCTGGAACATCAGGGCGTGACCCTGATGGTTCAACACCTGGCAGGTTCTCTGAACGCCAGGGCGGACGAACTCAGCCATCGGTGCTCGATGGATCACGAATGGCGTCTGAACTCGGACGTGGCGCAAGGCCTCTTTCTGCGATGGGGAGAGCCTTGGTTAGATCTATTCACCACCGAAGAGAACGCGCAATGTCATCAGTTCTGCGCGTTGGAATTTCCATGGCGGCACTCGCTCGGAGACGCTTTTCGTCGCGAGTGGAGCTGCGGTCTGTTGTACGTCTTTCCGCCTATACCACTTCTGCCCAGAGTGCTGAAGAAGATCAAGCGCGACCGGGCACAAGTCATCCTTGTGGCTTCGGACTGGGCACAAAGGTACTGGTATCCCAAGCTACTCTGTATGTCAGTCGATCCCCCGGTTCGTCTGCCTCTTCAGGAGGACCTTCTGTCGCAGCAGCAGGGGACGGTCCTCCACCCGAACCTGTCCAGTCTCCACCTCCATGCTTGGAGATTGAGCGGCGGCAGTTGAGGCCATTTGACTTGCCTCCTGAAGTTTGCAACATCATTCTGGCAGCCAGGCGTCCCTCCACAAAGTCGGTATACGCCTGCAGGTGGAACAGATTTGTCGCATGCTGCACAGCAAAGGCTGTGGATCCCCTCAATGCCCCTCTTTCTGAGGTTCTCCTCTTTCTTCTCTCTCTTGCCCAGCAGGGCTCTGCTCTGGGCACTGTCAAGGGCTATCTTTCAGCTCTTTCAGCCTTTCTGAGGCTGCCTGACCAACCTTCTTTGTTCAAATCCCCTATCGTTAATCGATTCCTGAAGGGCATCACTCATACCTATCCTCCTGTTCCCTTCGTGATGCCTCAGTGGGATTTGAACCTGGTTCTTACGTTCTTGATGTGCGCTCCCTTTGAGCCACTTCACAACTGTCCTCTTCGCCTTCTTTCCTTAAAGACTGCCTTCCTGGTAGCCATCACCTCTGCCAGGAGAGTGAGTGAGCTCCAGGCTCTATCTTGTAAGCCTCCTATCCTTTCAGTCCATCCGGACAAGGTTGTGTTACGGACAAGGCCCTCCTTCCTTCCCAAGGTAGTCACGGCCTTCCACATTGGGCAATCCATCACGTTGCCCACCTTCTTTCCGCCTCCGCACCCCTCGAGAGAGGAGGAGAGGCTCCACCGTCTGGACCCAAAACGTGCGCTCTCATTCTATCTGAATCGCACACAACAGTTCCGGGTGGATGATCAACTCTTTGTGGGATACGCGGGCGCTAAGAAAGGGAAAGCGGTGCACAAGCGGACCATCTCCCGGAGGATTATCTTGTGCATACAAGCGTGTTACTCCTTGGCTAAGAAGGAACCCCCTGTTGGGCTGAGGGCTCACTCCACTCGAGCCACGGCCACTACAACTGCCTTGGGCCAAGGTGTGCCCTTGCAGGACATTTGCCAGGCAGCTACGTGGGCCTCGCTGCACACGTTTGCAAGACACTATTGCCTGGACAGTCAAGTCCGGAGGGACGGCTACTTTGGCCGTTCCGTCCTCCAGGACTTTCTCGTGTGATTATTGGTTCGCAGACCCACCACCACGGGGATGGTACTGCTGGGGTATCTATTCTAAGGTAAGGAATCTATCACTAACGTGTCTCTTTCAGATGCACAAGTTACTACTTGTGTAACGATATATCTGTAAGAGACATTAGTTAGTGATAGATTCCTTACCGACCCACCCATCCTCCCCGTTCTCCGAACCGATATCTAGGGTTAAGGTCATCCCCTTTCAGGGCCCTAGTTTCATGGCACCAGTGTTGGTTTTTGTCATGGCTCTGCGCTTCTGGCGCGGAAAAGCTGTGGCTAAGAACTGACGTTAACACGCGGAGGCGGCGTCTAAGTACTCCGACGACATCATCACGGCGCCCACGACGCCGACGACGGACGCGGAGCCGCAGACGACGCCTACCGACGCGCAAGGGTACTGCTACGCAAAAGTTTCCGGATCCAGTCTGACCACTGGGGATATTCTAAGGTAAGGAATCTATCACTAACTAATGTCTCTTACAGATATATCGTTACACAAGTAGTAACTTGTGCATTAAGGCAAACATGAGAACCACAGAGGGTTCTCAATTCGATAAGTCTTTATTTCGATTCACATAAATCATAAAAGACATTTACATTAAAAAATATTAAACATTCCAATTCCACAGTAGTACAAAACTGACACAATGGGAAAATACATCCACTAGTTATTCCATCCCTATATACAAATATTATACATAAATAGGTATAAAACATAGTAAAGGACTATCAATAAATCCCAGGCCGGATTACAGTGGATGCCACAGGCTGGTAAGTGACTAAATTTAAAATGTTAAATTTAAAAAACCAGGTATCAACGATAAGAGACAGGTTAAAAAAGTCTCAATTTATGGGCACAGATTGCCCACATCCAGTGTAAAAATGTGGCAACCGCAATTACTATTGGTTCCATTCTATCAGTTTTTAGGATCTTAAATGCTTCATTGCCGGTATTAATGCCCTTAGACATGCAAATGGGTTTAAGCCACTTGTGCCTCGGTTTTTTATACACTGGGCAAATAAATAAAATATGCACTATAGATTCAATCTGAGTCGGGCAGAATGGACATTTCGTGCTAATCGTAGAGCACCATTTACCAGTAAATTAACTGGAAGGGTACCCACCCTAAATTGGTGGTACCGTAATAAAATCCCAGTACCCTTCGTATTCGGTAACATGTTTAGTCTCCAAAAAATCTCTTGTTAGGGAAGGCCTAGTTAAAGACATAAAACGTTTCATGCTAACCATATTCTAGTAGATCTCCTTAAAATCCTTTCTAGAGGGAAAAACATTGTCTACAGGATTTTTCCACAATTGGTTAAGGCCCATCTCATTATAAATAGCTTTTGCCTGCCTCTGCCAGGGAATTTCATGCGCACTGTCGGCATCCCTAACTTAGAGGAGAGCCAGTGCATACTGGGAGAGCTCAGGGGTTACCCAGAGCCTGCTCCAGTAGGCCACTGGTCTGTAGCGTGCCACATCCTCGAAGAAATGACATCCCAAATCAAAATAAATGGGCAACAGTGGTGTAGATTGTGGCAGACCAGTTATACCCCTCAAAAACTTGTTTTGGGAAATCCTCAATGATGCTAGATTGCTGAAGCCCCATAGTTCGGCCCCATACAGGATTGAAGCTCTAATTTTTGAATTGTAAATTTTTAACACAGAGGCACTCAGCTTTGTATGGGAAAGGCGCTGTTCCTTTATTAGGGCACCAGACAATTGTGCATGTTTAAGGACCAACTGTTCTATATGAGGTTTCCAGTTTAGTTTACTACCTAGAGTAATACCCAAATATGTAAACACTTGAGTCTGCTCTAGTGTGGCTTCATTCATGGCTACTCTCCCTCTTACGATCTTTTGTTGCCATAGTCCCGGCAGAACTCCTCGAATCTCACAACCGCCGTCTGGAGGCCTTGTTGGGTTTTGGAGATTAACAAGGTGTTGTCTGCAAACATAAGCAGGGGGATCTTCCTGCCAGCAAGAGTAGGGGCGTCAGTAGGGTGATTCGTGAAGTACAGGATCACCCTATTAATATACAAGGAGAAAAGCGTTAGTTCCAATACGCACCCCTGACGAACCCCTCTGGCAATCGGAAACCTATCTGTCACCCTCCCCTGCTGACCCCATCGGACTTGTGCAAAGTTTGAATTATGAAGTTTAATTAAAAAGGCCAGTAGATCCAAGGGCATACCCTGTTCCGCAAAAACTTTCCACATCTTGGCACGTGGAACTTGGTCGAATGTCAAGAATCTGGTATAAGAGAGCCGCTAGCAATAGCGTTCACTAGGGACTGGATATAAATTACTTATGTAGCCTATTGTGCAAGAACTGATCAGTAGGTACACAGTCTAGACCAGGGGCTCTAACTCTCGGGACCGTGTTCAGTGCTCTACCTCTAGTGAATCTACCTCCTGCCTGGTAAAGTGTAAGGGGGGATTGCCTACAGGAATGAGGGGTGGACCATGAGCTAATTCTAGTGCAACGTCAGAGATAGCAAACTGCGTCTTGAAGTGGGATACCCACAGTTCGAGTGCTATGTGGTTACTAGGTGGTTGACCTGGCTTCCCCTTACCCCATTTTACCAAATGCCAGAATGAAACCATATTTCTATCTTTACTGGCTTCGTATAGCTCATCACAATAATGCTCATCCCATTCCCTTTTCGCCTTTTGTTGCACTAGCTTGTATTCCACCCTCAGACTTTTAATTCTGTCCCTATTCTTGGATCTTATCGCCCTGGCTAATGCTTTATAGGCTTCCCTGCATGATTTCCCATACCACGTATCCACCATGGATCCAACATTATTCTTGTTTTTTTTATTTTAGTTATAAAAAAGCCTTTGAGCTTGTTAAAAAGTTCATTGTGGATGAAAATAACTTTAGACTCAATTTCCTCCGGTGTAACACTATTTTGGAGATCTATTGTTGCTTTGATGACCAACTGCCTCATAACCTCTACTGGTCCTCATTATTTATACAAATCGACCATTTCACTCTCCTGGTATCATTACTAAGCTGTACTTCTATATGGTCGTTTTCCGCAGCCTGTCCTTCGATAACATGGCACCTTCCAGCTGCAGTAACAGTACCAGGGGGTTATGGTCACTTTCCACCGGTTCCACAACAACCATATCCTTTAGGGAGGGCCAAAATTCCTTGTTAAGAAATATGTAGTTTATACGACTGCTTCGCAACCCATTACTAAAAGTAGGGGAGCCCTGCTTGTCCGATCTCGCCCTCGCATTTACAGCCCTTATCCCTCGTTCCAGACACAATACTTTTAGCTGTAGTGCAGCTTCCGTCCATTGTTTAATAGGGATTAATGTCAGTTGCGGAATGTCCCATTGAAGATCCTCCTTTAGACTAAGGTCTACATTGTTGTTGTCTAGTGGTTCGAATGAACATTTAAAATCACTAGCAACTAGTATGTTTCCCACACCTTTATACTGGTTGAGATAGGAATGCAATAGGGCAACAATGCCAGAGACTTTCCCACCAGGCATCTCTCTAGCATAAACATTAAAAATCAGGAGGTCCATATCGTCCGGAATCTGAAGTTTGATTATTAAACTATCACTACTATAGCCAGATGCTGTACTTTATACCTGTCGTTCTGTCACACCCAGGTAGTTAAACCCCCATTGGTCTCCCCCTTTGACCAGCAATGGCAGGTTTAAAAATATTTAGATAACCTTGTCGAAACTCGGGGTCCACTGACCAGGTTTCCTGAAATACCAGAATATCATTGGCTTCAATAAAAGATGACCAGTCCAATGATGATAATTTCTTCTTTAACCCGGCAATATTCCAGAAGATCAGAGCGAGGTTTGAGATGCCAGAGCTAGATTTTGTGCTGGGTTGTAACCGGTTATCACAGGGTACTACGCTAAGATCAGTTACTCCCGCCAGTGAACTCACTACGTTCAAAGGAGACTCACTGGCTTGATCAGCTTCGCTCAGTTTATCTTCCCCATTGATGACTCCCTCCAGAGCTTTAAACGTTACTAGGGGAAGAGCCCCTTGCACCTGGGTATCAAATATATACTCTTACTCTCCTGAATCCATAATAAAATGCTTCTCAGAAATAGTGAAACAAGATTTGAGTTCATGTCAATCATTATCCTCCAGCGAACCAAATACCTCAAATCTATTAGATGTCGGGACCGCACAATTATAGAGGCCAAGCGTAATTGCTAGTATCCTCTGTACTCCACCTCTAATGTTTGTGCTTGATTGATAAAAATAGCCCAGCGGAAGGACATTATTAGCATCTTTACATAATCTGAGTGATGCTGCCCGTTCCAGGATTTGCCGGACCAAGCTCGGAGACCTGAAGCTTAAAACTACACAGTCACCATCTAGGGCCTTGTCAGATTGTCCAACCCATGCAACTTTTCTAGCCATCTTAAACTCAGAGAAAAGATAATTCCCGACCCCAGTCCTAATATTCAACAAGTGAAGGGCCTTGTTCTTAAGGGAGGACCAGTGTTCTTGTTCTCGTGATTGAAGTCTCGGAACATTAGCCAATCCAATAGTACAGGGTGTGACCTCAGGTGGAAGATGAAGAAAAACATCCGTCAACATATCCCCACCCAAACCTTGCGATCTGGCCAAATGGCCCTTTGGCCCTTCCTTCCATATCAATGGGCTGTTGTGTATAGGAGGTGATGGTGTAGTGGGTTTCGGGAGAATTAGTAGAGAGGGGGGGAGGACAAGCCGCAGTATGTGTAGGTGGACCGGATACATTACAGTTCACCTGACTCACATCTGTAGCTTCAAACTGACTGCTCCCCGAATGAACTTGTGGGACTTTTATAATATGCTGCTCGATTTTAGATAATCTCTGATCTATTACAGCTAATTTTGACAAAGGGGATCAATCAAGGCTAGCAGCTTGACTTCAACTCGTTGTAAAAAATCATCTTGAGCCTGTATAGAATTTAGTTGTAGAAGCTCTACAGGGGTAGTATCCGCAGTAGCTGCACCCACCTTAGTGTTAACGGGCTCAGCAGATGGAGAAGAGACACCATCCCTCCCTATTGCCACAGGCTTATTTTTTGAGACCTGATGGCTAGCTTTGGGAGCACAACGCGCTTTCCTTTTTTTAACTGGGGATTTCATCCTGGACTAGTGTCAACTTTTGCTGCCTAGTGAGCATATTGGTAGGAGTAGCTGGCAGTGAAAAAGATAAACTATCCACGGTACATTACGTTAGAAAGTCCTGGCTGTGGACTATCTACTAGCGCTGGTGATGTTTGGGAGCACAGAGTGGGAGTGGGGGAAATAAACCTTTAGATGGACATAGTGGATCTAGTGATAGTCTCCGTTCGGTCAACTGTATCTCGTGTATTAACACAGATTCAGCCAGAGAGAGAAAAGCATCCAAGGTCCCCACCACTCCCGGCCCGCGGCCCCTTTTCGTGTGGTCTTGCTCATCCCTAGTTTAGGAAAGGAAAGACTCTGAAGCAACTAAGGATAAATAACAGCCAACTAAAAAACAAGCTAACCAATAAGCAGGAACTGTAAACCCACTTCTTGCTAAACCCAGTATTACGGGCTTACGTAGGAAATTCAATGTCAATGTTAGAGGAGCGGCCCAGCCCAGCCTCTTCCGGCCCCTAACGGGCCCAGACGGGCCCGCCCTTGGTCAGGGCTCCGTCTGCGCGTGTCCTGCGCCACGGTGGGAGAGGCAGCACTATAAGCGCGATAGTCCACGCCTCCCACCTTCACTCGCGGCAGCTGAGTGCGGTCTGGTGCACCCTGGGGACTGGAGTCCTCGCCCCGGGTGAAGCCCTGGGCTGTAAGGAGTAAATGCAGCAAGGCGTCCCAGGTGCTTGATGCAGCAGAGGTTCTCGGTCCCCCAAACTCAGTCCTATCTCGGTGAATGGAAAAAACAGCAGGTATGACCCCTGCGCCGCGGGATCGAGAGGCAGCGCTTTAAGCGCGATAGACCACACCTCCCCCTCACTCACGGCAGCTGAGTGCGGTCTGGTGCACCCTGGGGACTGGAGTCCTCACCCCGGGTGAAGCGCTGGGCTGTGGGGAGTAAAGCAGCAAGGCGTCTCAGATGCTTGATGCAGCAGACATCCTCAGTCCCCCAAACTCGGTCCTTTCTCAGTGAATGGACAAAACAGCAGGTATGACCCCCCCCCCCCAGAAGGTTCTCACGTTTGTGCGAGCGCACAGTTAGAGCACCTTAGTGAGTGCTACACATTGGAACACATATACATCATATGTAGCTCCTTTTTAAATCACATTTGCACATAGGTTCTGAAGAAAGCCAGATTTTACACGAGCCTGGCTGAAACTAGTTGACCACACAGGATGTGGGAGACCATAAGTCCCTCCAACCACATCCACTAGCCTTATTTTTAATACTGCCAAGGGCACACAAATAAAGTAACCCTCGGGATACGGGGACCCCTAGGACAGTTTTTAAACCGCACTCAACACACCATCACTGCACACTCACTTAACAAAAAAATACTACGCTGTAAACAGTCATCGCAGCACACCTGAGGCACACTCGGTGCCTCGGATGGGGCCCGATGATAAAGCATGCCACCAACTAGGTTGGTGGGTGAGGGCCTTCATAAAAACTAATATGTTTTTCTGACACACACTACATGAGCAGTATCAGTATAGCTAGTTCTTCTTGATTATCTTTAAATAAATTAGACTCAGGGAAAAGAAACGGCAAGGTTATGGGCATGTGTTGCTTTGGGACGTGTGTATTGCGCGGCGGGGAGCATCATACCTTTCGTTCTGGACGTCTCACGCTGAGAAGTGACCACAGGAGAGTTCATGAATGGACTCCTCGACGGTACTGTAGGCTTTTTACTAACACTGTCGGCCATTTTGAATTGGGCAATGTATGGATCTCAGCTTTAGTAACGAGGCGGACATATTTTGGGGTGAAAGATTGTGTCTTTTGTTTCTGTCAACTACATCTCATTACTGAGTGAGGAGAAGGTGGGTATGCTTCTATTTCAGGTTCCCTCGGGTAATGTTTCAGAATTTTGTTGAGTTTTGTAGTATTTGGGCTGCTTTCTAAGAAGGATTTGTTGAGGCAGTTTCTCAATAATAAAACAAATTAAAATCATTATGGAAGGAGATTTACCTGTTGCACATAGTTTGGAGGACAAGGTAAAGGAGTGTGTGAATAAGGCTGTTTCTTCTATTGTAAGCCAGTTGAGTAAAAAATTGGATGCGTGTTCGGAGAAATTAGAGAAGATGATGATAATAAAATGAGGAAGAACAGTTTTGGTCAGTTGAAGAAGTTTCTGGTAGGGCTTGTGATTCTAAATAAGGTCCTAAGGTGTCTCAAAAGTGAGAAATGTATGGGGACAAAGGGAAAATGACTTTTTGGGAAAGACATTATGATCCTCAGGATAAGAAGAATGGGGCATTAGGGATGACTATAGAGGCCGTAAAGTAAAAAGGAGTCACAGGGCAGTTGCATGTGATGAGTCATTGGGAAGCGGTGACTTCTTGTTCATCAGATATGGATGATACAGATGATGAGGTGGAAAGGAAAAAGTATAAGAAAGAGGTGGTTAACAATGAACAAAGTAAAAATGTGAAAGACCTGCTTGGAGAGAATATTTTTGATCCTCGTACAATTCAGCACCCTTTGTTCCCACAGTGGGTACCTGCAGATCACGAGCAAAGTATGCAAGTTACTGGATTAGGTGTGAGATGCCTATGGAGGTGAGGAATAGATTACACTCAGAGTGCTCCAGGCCATCATTATATAAGAAGGTGGCATATACTCCAGAGTAGGACTCAAAATGTTGGCTTTCCTGAACAAGTCATGATGTGACCCTAGAATGGGTCTAGATTAAGGTTTGAAGGGGTATCAAAACAGGCTGCTTGATGTTTTTGGGACCTTAATGAAAATATTCGACATGTGCGAAGAGGCTTATTTACAGGAGACAACTGTGGATGTGCAAGAGCTGCACCAGTAGGTGCAACAGGCTGTATGTTTGTTGGGGAATTCCAATACAGCCTTCTGTGTGGAATGAAGGAAAAGTATCTTAATGAAGATAGACCCTAAGTTGGCAGAACTTGCGACTAAAAAGTCAGGGCAAGAGACCAATGGTTTACTCATTGGGGAAGAGTTTGTGAAGGAGATGGGAAAATGTGTTAGAGCTTTTAACTCCCTTCAAAAGGTTCAGAAGGATATGATGAAGGTTTTTGGTTGGGGCGGGAGAATGTGGGGTCGATTTCCCGACTGAGGATTGGGGATCATGTAAGCATCTTTTTTGCGAGTATATAGATCCTATGGATACCAGTGTCCAGGATTCTGCCCTCGGGGACAAAGGGGAAGAGAAAGGTCTAGGGAGGCTGAAGGGTGAGAGGACAACAAGGTATGTTCAGTAAAACACCCTTTGTGTCCCCCAATAAAGCAGGACGGCAGACTCACCCATTAATTGTAGAGATGGAAAGAGATAGTGGCAGATCTTTGGGCAGATCAGACAGCTATAGCTGTTTGAATATTTTAAGAACTTGGGTTTGTGGTGAACAGATTTGTTTTCGGTGAGGAGTTTTGTCAGGGACAAGGCTAAGAGCTGTGTGTTACTAAAGATGGACAATGTTTCTGCTGTAAGGTACGTGAACATGTTAGGAGGTTTGCGTTGCAGGGCTTTGGCAGAGTTGGCAAAGGAGTTTCTGCATTTTCGTGTGTGGCCAGAATATCATGTTGCAGGCTCAGTATATTCTGGGTCTGAGCAACACAGTGGCAGATTGGAATTCCAGGTGGTTGAAATATTCCAGCGATTGGATGTTAAACAAAGGGGTATTCAAGGCATTGGAGGACAGATTGGGTCAGTTGTAAGTGGACTTGTTTGCAAACAAGTTGAATTCTTAGTTTTGCACATTTTACAGCTGGGGGCCAGATTCGGAGGCAGTGGATGCGTTTCTACAACATTGGCGTGTGGATCCCAATTATGCTTTCCCTCCATTTGCCAGAGAGGGGTGTTGAAGTGAGGTCAAGAGTCTTCCGTTTGGTCTCACATCAGCCCCATGATGCTTCACAAAGGTGATGAGACCAATTATGGCTTGGTTAAGGTCCGGGGGGGGTGTTCTATAGTCTATCTGGACGATATACTGATTATGACAGAGAGCAGGGAATTAGCGCAGGATCAGAGAGCTCTAGCTGTTGAATATTGGAGGACCTTGGGTTTGTGGGGAACAGGAATAAATCGTGTTTGGCAGCATAGTAGGTGATGGTATTTTTGCATTTCCAGATTCAGGCATTAGAATGTGTGTTGAGGTTACCAGTGGAGAAAGTGAAGAAAAATTGGAGAGAAATAAAGAGGATGATACAGTGTGATTGGGAATCATTGCGGCAGACAGCAAAGTTGGGTTTATTGTTAGTGTCAATTTAGGCACTTTTTCAAGCCCCTTTACACTATTGAGCATTGCAGAGGTAGAAGGCGAGGTATCTTTGCAAAGGGTGAGTTATCCCCAGAAGGTTTGTATAGATCTGGAGACTAAGAAGGAGCTGGAAAGGTGGTTAGAACATTTAGAGGCAAGGAATGGCAGTGCGATTTTTGACGAGGTCCGAGAGTTGGCGATAGAGTCAGATGCCAGTCTTCTGGGTTGGGGAGCGAGATGTGGTTCACTTACAACAGGAGAGAAATGGATACTACAGGAGAGAGAAATGCACATCAATTACCTGGAGTTGCTGGCAGGTTCGTTTGCGGTGAGGAGTTTTGTCAGGGACAAGGCAAAGAGTTGTGTGTTACAAAAGATGGACAATGTTTCTGCTGTAAGGTACGTGAACATGTTCGGATGTCCGCATTCAAGGGCTCTGGCAGAGTTGGCAAAGGAGTTTTGGCATTTTTATCTAGACCAAAATATCATGTTGCAGATTCAGTATATTCTGGGTCTGAGCAACACAGTGGTAGATTGGAATTCCAGGTGGTTCAAAGGTTCCAGCGATTGGATGTTGTGCAAAAGAGTATTCAAGGTGTTAGAGGACAGATGGGGTGAGTTGAAAGTGGACTTGTTTGCAAGTAGGTTGAATATTTAGCTTCGCACATTTTACAGCTGGATGCCAGATCCAGAGGAGGCAGCAGTGGATGTGTTTCTACAACATGGGGGGTGGATCGCAATTATGCTTTCCCTCCATTTGCCTTGATCCAGAGAGTGGTGTTGAAAGTGAGGAGAGATCAGGTGGAGTTATTGTTAGTGGCTCCTTTTGGGCCACCCCAAGTGTAGTTTACGGGTTTTATGGTATTCTTAAAAGACAATCCGGTGCTTCTTCCTGGATTTGCAAATCTATTGATGAATCCTCTGGGAGAGTCACACAAGCTGGTGCTGCAGGGTCAGATGAAGCTGATGGGATGGTTGATTTCAGGACAGTTTGGCAGATGTCAAGCTACAAAGCTTTTTAAGGATTCCTCGGCTCCAGGAATGACAAAGGCATGCAGGTTGGCATAGAAGTTATGGGTATGTTGGTGTTCATCATGGGATTTGGATCCTATTTCAGCTCCTGTGTTAAGTGAGGTTAATTATTTAACTGAGGTTTTCTTAGGAGGCAGGTCCTATAGTTCAGTTAGATCCGCCATTTCAGCAGGCCATGAATTGGTGGATGGTCTGCCGATGGGGCAACAGGACGTGGTGAAGAGACTTATACGAAGTGTACGCTTAAAGGTGCTCCCAGAAGTAAAATATTGTTTCCTATGGGATGTTGATTTCATATTAAAGGAATTGGCTGATTAGGGTGAGAATGAGTTTTTGGATCTGAAAAGTTTATCTTTTAAATTGACAATGCTTCAATGTTTAATACCTTTTAGAAGGATATCAGATGTTAAAGCATTGGAAATATTGTTACAAATTTATTTGCCTGAAGGGATGCGTTTTAATATTAGGAGAAAAACAAAGACTAGGCCCAGGTTTTTTTTTTGTCCAACACTGGAGGAAAACAGAAAACTTTCAAGACAAAAAGGTTCAGCACTATACAGTATAATATAAACGTGTTAAATCAAAGTTCAAGAACAGTTGGCACACAAAGAGACATCCAAATCCGAGATGTGTATTTCTTGAGATGATTACTCCTTTATTTTCTTAAAAGGGTTTTTCCTTTAATATTCCATGAATAAATTATCATAGCCAACGTGTTTCATCTCCCAAAGAGACTTCTTTAGGGCTCCACAGAATAGCATAAAGTGTATTCATGAGATGGTCGTACAATTTCACCAGTTTAAAAATTCAATATTCAGAAAACTTCTATACAGTTCAATGACTCAGTAGTGGTATGATAACCAACAGCATAAGAGGTCCACGTCCACGTAGTATCAGCTCGAAAAAGAACAGAAAACAGTTTGCAAGAGTATGAGAGAAGGACAGCAAGTTTAAGAGGTCAAGGAGATTCTAAGTTGCTGATTACTTTCAGTTATTCTCATAAACCTGTTACACCAGCTACACTAGTTAGGTGGGTTAAGGAGGTCACGAGGAAGGCAGGAATTGATGTTACCAGGTTTGGAGAGCATTCAGCAAGGGGTGCTATGGAATATAAAACTTTGCTTTCAGAAGGAAGTATTTTAACTGCAGCAGATTGGTCAACAGACTCTGGGGTATATTTACAAGGGAATAACACCACCAGAATGTCACTTTTAGCAATGTTTTGGTGGCGCAATGAGCTTTCCCATATTTACAAAGTGTTGCTAAGCCACTTTGAGCTTAATGCCGCCTTGTAAATACGGTCCCTTTACATGCATCACTTTGCGTGAAAGGGGTGGGCGATGGGTGTTGCTGTGGGCATTCCACCGCAACACCCACTGCATTTTGACGGTACCCCAGATTCACAAGCATGTGTAAATCTGAGGCAGTGCCAAGAACTAACACCATGCAATAGCATACGTTAGAATAGTGCAACAAGGAGAAATACTTTTATTTCTCCTCGTTTTTGTTTTTTCCATGTTTGCTGCATTCTGCAGCACACATAAAAGAGCAAAATGACATTAATGATTAGTTATTTGCAGGAAGGTGTCCCTTAAAATAAATAAATAATGATGATTTGCTACTTCTATGTGTGCTGCATAATGCAGCACACATAGAAGTAACAAATCGCCATAATTGATTGTTTATGTGCAGAAAAGGACACCTTCCTGCACATGAACAATCATTTCCTGCAACAAAGGCACCCTTGCACTATGGTGTCAAATTCCAAATTTGGCGAAGTTCCACACTCCGACATAAATATGCCCCTGTGTGTTTAAGAGGTTATATTTTAAGTCAGTAGAATGTGCTGTAAGGAATAATATGTCAAGGCTTTTACCATGCATAATATTGGCCTCCATGCCTTGCGATAGAATTCAGATTTTCCTCAGTAGGAGTGGGTAGAAAATCATGATTTTATTAAAGACAGGGGGGCATATTAGCAAGGGCTTTATCGCCACTTTAGCGGTACATTTTGCCAAAGCGGCTTTTTTTTATCGCCCTATCAGCAAGCTGTCGCTAACAGGCGTTAGCGACAGCTTTCTGGCGATAGCGGCCGTTTTTCCTATCGCCTTGCATGCCAACGATGATTATCGCTAATGACATGCAAGGTAGGCGTTCCCAGCTAGAAGCGACTGAAAACAGTCGCTAACACAACTTCCCCCTATTAGCAACGCAGGTGAAGCAATGAAAAAAGTCACGCTAAGCGCGATGAACGCTAGTATTTAACACCTGCTGAAAACCTGACTTACCTGTATCCTCAATGGGAGGTGGATTTTCAGGCTAAATCCACCATGGCATTAATGCGTGAATATCGCTGGATTTCCTGCGATATTCAGGTATTTCGTTGCTATCACTGGATATTTTATTACAGGGGAGATAAACGTTGCTAATAGCATGCTTTCTCCACTAAAATATCCAGCGAAAGGCAGCGATAAAAATAAACGCGTTAAGAGTGTTTTGCGATGGGGGCGTGGCTTGCCCGCAGGCAAGATGGGCGCATCTCTCTAAGCTCCGTCGCATCGCCGGGAGGTTGCGCGTTTAAATATGTGAACGAGCCCCTTTCTGCACGCAAGAAGACCGGACTTTGCAGGCGGAATGCCCAGAGATTATTTTCAGCGATTTTGGTGAGGCTTCGGCATCTTTTGGACCACATATTCTTTATGGTGGCTGTCTCCTCAGATCTGCTCCTCAAAATGGCGGCATACACATTCTGACTGGAACATCGGCGCTTTTGAGCTAACTACAGCCTGCCTGTCGCTTCAAAATATAATTATTATAGCGAAATATTCAGATGTGTGCGCTGAATTGAATTTACTGCTGAAGGGCAATAAGAGCTTTATATTTTACGCCCTGAGTTACCCACTCTGTTGTTTACCAGGAGACTGTTCTCGAACAGTAAGGTGTTTGGTGTTACTTCAGTGGAGATAAATATACGCTGTGGGCTTCTTCATTATCTCTATTGCCTCTTCTTATGTCGCCCATTATTGACATTTCACTGTTATTCTCAGTCAGAGGTTTTTTGTGTTCCTGCTTTTGCACTTCAAAATATAAAGTGTCTGGTGTTACTTCAGTGGAACACATATACGCTGTGGGCTTCTTCATTATCTCTATTGCCTCTTCTCATGGCAGATAACATGGGTCTTTCTCCCAAAACCAAGGACTCTAAAGGTAACCTTAAACGATCTAAACAAACTTCTCCTACTCCGGAGCTTATACCGAAAGACCCTGGTACTACTTTGGATGCTATTTTATCTCGCCTAAACGCTGTTCATGATATTGCGCAGAGTACTAAAACCAATACTGATTTACTTCAAGTTGAAGTTGCGACAATCAGAAATGACTTCAAGAACTTAATACTTCGTGTCTGTAATGCTGAATCACGGATAAGTGTAGTGGAAGATTCCGCACATCAACAGGCTAAATTCATGCAGAATATGGAGCGCTCCCTGGCTGCCTTGTGGAGAGATCTTACGGAGCAGGAGAACAGAAATCGTCTAAGTAATCTACATATCTTTGGTTTGCCCGAGGATGCAGAGAAATCAGCGCCATCAATGTTAGAGTTTTTGCTCAATTGGATCCCTACTGTGTTGAATATTTCTTTTCAGAAGGACTTTGAAATAGAACGTGCACACAGGGTTCCTACATTTCGACCTGAGTCTTCATCTCATCCTAGATCGGTAAGCCATTACGTCATCAACATTTTGAGCAAATGTTGGCACTGATGAGGAAAATTAAAGCAGTTAATTGGGAGGGTCACAGAATTGCCATATCCCAGGATTTTGCTAGAGATACTGTCATCAGACGGAAAGGTTTTCTCAATTTGCAAAGAACACTTCTTGACATGAACATTCCGTTTTCTTTTGCTGGTCCTTAACGATTTCGATAACTTTTAGAGGTCGCACTCAGATTTTTTTATGAGCCTTCTGATTTGTCTGCCTTTTTGGATAATCAGACTGAGTCCCAGATGGAGTCTACTCCTTCTCCTGGTCCTTCTGGATCTTGAATATTTTTTGGGGGGAGATGTCTGTAATTTTACTCGTAGTGGTTTCTATATCCTTGTGATAGTTCTAGAGTATTTGTTCCTATTTTAGAAAATGTTGGATGATACTTGCAGCTTTCAATATGTTCTAACCCTTTCCTTGCAGGATCTCCTCCTATGGTAAAGGATGCGATTTTTTCATACCTTTATTGTCTGTTGGCTCTAGTGACGGTGTTCTTGCTTACTGTCCTCTTTGATCTATTTTTCTAATTTCTTTGTCTATTCTCTCTTAGAGCAGTATCTCTCCTTTCTTGGTGCTGCTGGGGAACTATTGTAATTTCTTGCTCGAGGTTCCTTGGTATCTCTTAGTTTATTGTTCTATTTAGGTAATTCTCCTTTTCTCTTTTTCTATTATGAGAGCCTAATATATATATATATATATATATATATATATATATATATATATATATATATATATATATATATATATATATATATTCACTGAAAAAACCATAGGTTATAGACCATATATAGTTAGGAATTAGCATTTACAAAACCTTGAAAATTCACTGAAAAAACCATAGGTTTGAGACCATATATAGTTAGGAATTAGCATTTACAAAACCTTATTTTACTCACACAAAACCATTGAAATTTGCGTATATAGTTAGTTGCACTAACTATATATCGCGCACCCGCAATCCACTGCTGATGATGTCACATATTACATTATTCATGACATGATCAGTGACATCACTGATGACATCACTGATGACATCTCAAATGACATTGGAATTCTTCTAAGCAAATCCCATCATTTTCTTTTTCCACAACTTTCATAAAGAAAACGTCCAAGATCAGTTTCACAATCCTGTACTAGTAATATCTCATCCTTCTTGCTCACTCATGTTCCACATTTCCTATAACACTGATACTGCTTACTATGAGGCACACTTACACTACCTCTATGACTACTACAATTATTTAATTCTCTTGAGCACTGTTAATCACAAAGCAATTTAAAACAGCACACTAAATTATATCAACACCTAGAATCATTATAGGCCAGTTACCTACCCTAAATTCTCACTTCTGAAAACACAAAGTAAGAATTTTTTAAGTCAAAAGGCAACATTGCTTCATAGTCAAATGGTAATCATTGCCGAAAGACCAGCCTTTTTTACATTTCAAATAAGCTGTGTAATATCCTGATGTTGTCAAAGGACCATCATGTCATATAATAGCTGCAGTTACAAATGTTCTTCCTGAAATCGATGACTGTGTAGCCAAAACATTTTTAATTAGAGTTGACAACTTACTTTCATCTGGTTTATATAGTTGGAATTGTAAAATGACATTTCACCCATAAGTTTCTATAAATAATGTGGACAGCATTGCAGACTTACATTACCTCTACTCCTTGTTTTGATCTGCTGCTTGAATTAGCTTATTGAAACAAACAGTTTTCGCTCTGTACTACACTTATCCACAAGGCCATATAGTGTAGGAGCCATTAGAACCTCTTGAAATTCCACAGAGCAAATCCCGAGATTCCTTCCCTAAAAGTTTGGTTGTAAGAACACCAGGTAAGAATTTTTAAGGTCAAAAGGCAATCTTTTTTTTAAAGTTAAAACAGAATCATTGCAGAATGACCAGCCGTTTCCAGACTTCAAATAAGTTGTGTAATGTCCTGATGTTGTTGAAGGACCGTCATGATATATAATTGCTGCAGTTAGAAAAGTCCTTCCTGATATTGACAACTGCGAAGCCACAACATTTTTAATTAAAGTTGTCAATTTTGTTCCATCAGGCCTACATCGTTGGAACATTAAAATGACATACTGGCCATATCTTCGTATAAATAATGTGGACAGCATTGCAGACTTACATTGGCTACACTCCATGTTTTGATCGGCTGCTTTTACTAGCTTATTAAAGGATACTGATTTACTGTCTGGCAAAGTTAAATATATAAATCTTTCTAAATCTACACTAGTAGTACTTGATACCCTACAGTTCTCGCAGTCATGCTGCCATTGATAAGAAAGGCCAAACAGATGATCTACATCTACACCTTCATCTTGCAATACATCAAGCATATACATTAAAAACTTCTGACAATCTTGCTGAATATTTTGAGAGAATTGTGTTTGACCTGAACATTTGTCTAACAGATTTCGAATTTCAGACACACTTTCTACTTTTGTTCTATCAGCGCTACATTTCTCTAACACAGAATTCAACAAACAGCAAAAACTTTGATCTGAATTGATCACAATCTGTTCTTTTAAAGTTTCTAGAGAAAAGACAACATTAACCACTACGTTAGCATAGCAGTTGACACCAGAACTATTTTCAAATTGAAAACCAACAACATCTTCAATAGAATTCATTTTCTTTCTGCTTACAATTTTGGGTTCATCGACTTTTTGTCTTTTTGCTACAACCTCCCTACTATTGGTGACATTTCTTCGTTTCCGGCCTACCACACGTTTCTCAAACAAAGGATATTGAGGCAAATGTGGCGCATACTCTCTTCTTAACCTATTGTATTCCTTAATACAATCTTGATCCGCACAAATGTTTGTGACATCACACTCAATCAAGTACAATCCCGATAAAGTTCTGACTCGTGACAATGCTACATAAGCCATACCCTCTTTGAACGCAGAACTGCCAATATTCACCAAAGCACTGTCTACACTTAAACCTTGTGATTTATGGATTGTCACCACATATGCCAAGCAAACAGGAAACTGCTTACGGCGAACATATAAGTCTTTTACAAGCAAAAACCTAGCAGAGCAACGACCAATTAGCTGTACTTCCTCAATGCCATCAAATTTAATTTTTAAAAATTCAATTCCATCTCTATTTCTGTATTTCTCAAAATCAACAACATTACCCGTTGATCCATTAACCAGACCTCTTTCAACATGTAATTTCCTTCTCAAAATGATACGGCAATTTAAGCACACATTCAGAGTCTTTTCAAAACCAGCAGTTTTAGATATAGTCTTCTCTAATGAATCCAATTTAGATTTCAAATTCTCAGACAAAATAATTGTTGCTCCCATATGCTCTATTCTGTCAATAGCTTCCAGTTTCACAATCTCTTGGTTTTCTAAATTCAACATTTTGTTGTTGAAGATGGAACATTCTGCAAGAGTTGGCATCAAACATATTCCAGATTTCTTCTCAGTAATTTTCTGAAAAATATTCTCTGGCAGAACGTCTTCTTCTGGATACAAATTTGACAGTAATCGTGCATGTAAAGCTTCTTTCCCACGCTCGGTCACTTTCCCGATTCTAACAGCTTGTAGAATATTCTTGTAATCTTCATCCTTCGCCTGACGCATATTTTCACGCAGCTCAGCATAATTGAAGTTTAACCATATGTTAACGTTGCCAATGCTCCCTAGGCACTTACTGGTATCTTCATGCGTAAGCAGTTTAAACACTGGTTGTCCTTTCACTGGTGTCAGCTGCAGAAGATCACCGAAAACAATGATGTGTTTGCCACCAAATAACACATCATACTCTGTTTTAAGAACTTCCTGCATTCTCAAATGCACAAAGGCAAGCATGACATTGGAAACCATGCTTACTTCGTCAATGATAAGAAGTTTCATCTTCTTCAGGACTCTAGATACTTCACAACAAGCATCTCCAGATAACTTGTGGTATTGTAATTTGTTATCATGCTCCACTGGCAGCATCAGTAGCCGATGCAAAGTAATACCTTTAATGTTATGTGCTGCCAGTCCAGTTGGAGCGGTGACAACACAAGACAGCGATGACTCAGTCCTTTTCTGCAGATAACATGAAATTGCTTTAATGAGGAAACTTTTTCCAGTTCCTGCTTCTCCACTCACGTACAGTCGGACAGGCTTCAACGACATACATGGGCACTCTTTCTTCTCATGACTTAATCCATGATCAATTTGGTTGGTAACTTCGTCATATATTTTCCTCTGCTCAACATTGAGTTGTCTTTCCAAATCTTCTAAGTTAACCGCATCCTCCTGAGCATGTGCCATGGCTCTTTCCACTTCAATCATGGCAGTGGCAGCTTCATTTTCGATAACTGGTCCTCCTAGTGGATCCTGACTCAATGAAACAGAACTCTGACTGTCCTGAGAACTGTCTCTAGCAATCTCGGCTGCAATTGTTGCTTCCTGCTCGATTTCTGCATTCAACATTTCTAGATATTTTGGAAAAACAGGACATTCTATGGACTCCTTGGCTGCATTGAAAGAGTCTTCGTAACAGAGGAAATCTCCAAGCAGTTCCTCTTCTGCACGCCAAGGCTTGAAAAGTTGCAAAAGAGCTAAATAGAAAAACTCTTTTCTTTCTGGAGATTCGCAACTCAATTTTCGATGATTTACCAATTGACATTTTCTTTGCTTGACCAGACATCCCTCACTTCCAATTACAGCATACACTCCTTTATCAATATCTTCTTTGATCTTCCTCTTGAATATGTAATTTTGTAGAACCTCATACAGACAAACATTCTCTAGGTGACTGCTTCTATTTGGATAATATGTATCCAACATGTTGGTCTTCAAAATATCTGTACTGCTTGGCTCCTTCTCCGCCAAATACTCAATTTCCCGTACAGGTTTCAGAACTCGATTACGCGTTGCAGCAAGACCAAGACTCGCCCAAATGATACTCCTAGATTTGGCATAGAGACTTGCTGAAGATAACCGGTCAGAACATTCGTAAGCTCCGATTTCTCGATGCGACAACATCTTCAGACTGAAACTGTACAACTTCTTACTGAGGCTCTTTTCATGGGAAATGTCCTCCTACATATCCTTCAGTTCTGTCTTTTCTTTTTTTGTGATGTAAGATGTCACATACCGAGCCACAGCCATACAGTTGTCAGCCACAAACTGTATATCCATGTTAGCATTCCACATGGACAAAATCACTGAGTTGTAGTCGTTGATGTACTTGGACTCTTCGTTTCTTTTCAAATTGTATGTATTTTTGGGTGATTTCCTCGTCACATTATGTCGCAGCGAAGACATCAAATTGTTCACTCTTCCTTTAGATATCACCGATGGTGGAAATCCAAAACGACATTTTGTGTAGTACTTGTCCTTGTTTCTGAATTTACGACGACAGTACTTTCCACAACGATGGCTTTGAAACCGTAAAACTTGTTCTCTTAGACTTTTGTCTTCCTTTGTCTTTGGAACAGCACATGTAGAATACTGTTCTATTAAACTCATCACTAAGTCATCCGGATCTACTCCAAATTTGGGTGCATCTTTGATCCATAGCAGCATATGTATATGAGGAGCACCTCTTGCTTGATACTCCTTTCTCCAGAAGAAATCCAACACCTCTCCAAGAGGTGGATTTTTCTTGTTCGTGATGAAAGACATCATAGCTTCAAATCTATGATTGAAGTACCTGCATACATTCACTGGATCCAAAGAGCACAGTTCTCCGGGTGTCTTGAATTCAATATTTTCAATGTTTCCATTTGCCTCTCGTAGAAATTCAAGTAAGTCTTCCCAGCCATACTCAGCACAGCTGAGAGTGAGGAACCATGTGGGAGTTCCTAAGTTCCTCAGCATACATTTTAAGTCACCATGACGACGGTACCAATACCCATTGGTACCACGCTGACACGCCATGAGATTAATCAGGTGAGAATCCAAAATACTGTCTTGCACATTGACTTTATCCATAAAGTCCCTTGCCGAGATATTTCGCAGTTGTACACCACTTTTCAAGATGTGGTTCACTGCATAAGACAGTCCAGACAGATCACTTTCAAACAGTAGATGAAACAAATAGGGAATGCATTGACGAAACCTAGGATCTTCTGCATACAATCGTAAAGTCGGGTATTCAGAAGCAAGAATTTGATCAGGTCGCTCATCATATCGTCCTCCGCGACGTGTGGGAAATAACTGTGGAAAACACAGAGCTTCCAAACTTTCCTGCCAAACACTAATGGGACTCCCTTTGGCTTGTTTCATTTGAAACAACTCAATAGCATTCCCCATGAATTCCTTGGAATGCAAAGGATGAACACTATAATGTTCATATATTTCTTCATTTTTTTTTTCACAACCAATTTTATTGAGCAAAAGAGTATCAAGAATGTGGTATCTTCACACACCAAGATCCCCACAACATTATCAATGTAATGGTGACATACATAGTATTCCATGCAGCAAGTGTCGATGAAGCTCAGCTTTAAAAATGCCCTAACACCCCATCCCAACCCCAACTACACCCCCACCCGTACCCAACGCTCCCCCCCCCGCCACACATGTACAGAAGCAACACAGAGACAATACACATAGAGGAAGCAGGTATAATGCAACCAGGGTTTTGCCATTCGGGCCAGAAGAGTCACTGCGATCAAATGTCCTCCTCCTGCTCCGCCGGGGGTTCCAAGGACAGGCCACGGTAGTCGGCCCACCGCTTCCAGATCTTGAAGTGTTTGCGTGGGCAGCCCCGCGCCTCAAAGACCGGTTTTTCAAGACCCATAAAGTAGTCCAGCCCAGCCTTCCACGCAGACAGGGGGGGGGCCCTCACAGATTTCCAGGCCCGAGCCAGGTCACGCTTAGCAACCACCAGGCCCAGGAGCAACAGGTGACGCTTATATATGTTGCCCCCCACCCCTTCCATGATGTGCAGCAGGCCTAGCCGGTGGGTTCGAGGAAGATCCCAGCCCAGGACCTCAACCAGGCAACTCCATACGCCCCTCCAGAATCCAGCCAGGCGACCACACGACCACACCGTATGCAGCAGGGAGCCAGGCACTTCCCCACAGCGCAGGCACTCCGATGACGCAATCAAACCAGCCTTCCACAGTCGTTCACGTGTATAATAGGCACGATGCAGGTATTTGAATTGTATCAGGCGGAGCCGAACCGCAATAGCGGTGCCGCGCGGGGACTCCAGCGCCTCCCTCCAATCGTCCTCATCCAAGGCGCCCACGTCTACCTCCCACGCCTCCCGAAGGGAGCTGAGAGTGGATGAGCAGTGAGTAACAAGTGACTGATAGATCCTAGAGACCTTCTTGTCTCCCAAGTCCCCCATAAACACTTTCGCCTCAATCGGACTGAACTCCGGCAGGGAGTCGAGGCTGGCAATGCTCGGGGCGAGGGCATGCCTCAGCTGTAGGTAACGGAAGAACTGGGACTGAGGCATCTGGAACTCCACACGGAGTTCCTCAAAGGACTTGAGGGTGGCGCCTGACACGACCTGGCCCAGTTGTGTAATTCCAATAGCCTCCCAACCCTCGAACCCGGCCAGGGCCGCCAGTTCCGGGAGCAAACCGTTGTGCCACAGCGGCGTTTCAGCCGTTAACTTGCCCCACCAACCCATGCGGCGCAGAGACTGCCGCCACACTGCAAAGACCACTTTAGTTACCGACGGCAACCCACGGCGTATACGGGCCGAATAAAGAATGGTGTGGAGCGTACGATCTCCCATGAGGTGTCTCTCCAGGGCATAGGCCGGGTCACTCCTATCCCCGTACCACCAGTCATTAAGGACAAGTAGATGTGACGCCTGGTAGTAGGAGAGGAGGTCGGATGTGGCCAAACCACCACAGTATGTGGACAGAAAGCACGTCCTCAGGGCCACCCTGGCTGCACCGCCATCCCACAGGAAGCGGCTCAGCACAGAGTTCACCTGGCGGAACCACTCCATGCCAATAGGGTGCGGGAAGTGTTGGAGTTGGTACAACAGCCTCGGCAGCGCCACCATCTTAAAGATGGCCGACCTCCCAAAGATTGTCAGGGGCATCCTGGACCACGTTTTGACATCAGCCTGGACCCGTTCCCACACCGGCAAGACACTGCGTGTCCAGGCCACGGCTCGTGAAGTCGAGAGGAAGACACCCAGATATTTCAGGCCGTCCGTCGCCACGCGCAGGTCGGCGGCCCAAGGGTCGGCAACCACTCCGCCATGTAAAACCCACAGGGTCGATTTAGACAGATTAAGGTGGAGCCCTGAGACTTCGCCAAACCCCTGCATGATCTCTAAAACTCGAGGGCCCGAGCGCCGCAGGTCGGTAAGGAACAGGAGGACGTCGTCTGCGTAAAGTGCAATCCTATCCGTTAGGGTATCGTGCCATACAAAGCCACGCATATGGGCATCCATTCGTATCCGCGACGCCAGGGGCTCCATGGCCAGGGCGAACAGATAGGGGGACAGCGGGCAGCCCTGCCGAGTACCAAGTCCGATTTGGAAGCGCCCTGAGACCGCACCGGCTACACGGACCGACGCCGTAACATTGGTGTATAGGAGACGGATATAGGACAGGAAGACAGGCCCTAGATTGAGGCGGGCCAACAAGGTGAACAAATACGCCCAACTCACTGAATCAAAGGCCCGGTCCATGTCCGCAAGGAGGAGTGCGGCCTGTTCATCCCTAGCACCCATGGCGTCGATCGCTGCCTGCGCCCGCCGGATATTATGCCGGGTGGCCCTGCGCGGCATGAACCCGGCCTGGTCAGGGTGGACCAGGTCGGCGATGTGGGGCAGAAGGCGGTTCGCCAGGGCTTTCGCCAAAATCTTGGCCTCGATGTTGAGGAGGGAGATCGGCCTGTAAGAGTCGTGCCGGTCCGGCGCCCTGCCTGGCTTCAAAAAGACTACAATCTCGGCATGACGCCAGTCAGGTGGCAGCTCGCCTCTAGTCCGCGCTGCCTCCAGGGCGTTGCGAAAGTGGGGTCCCAGCTGGACATGGAACTTTTTATAGAATTCGGCAGGATAACCGCTCGGGCCGGGCGCCTTCCCAGTATTCAATTGGCCAAGGGCCTCCCCAAGTTCCTCGGACGTAAGCGGGGCCTCCAAGGCCATTCTAGTCTCCTCCGGGACTGCCTGCGGGAGTAGGTCGTCCAAGTATGAGGCGATCTCGCCCTCCACCAATGGGTCCCGAGGAGCGTATTGTGCCTCGTAGTAGCGGGCAAAGCTAGCCGCCAACCGACCCGGGTCGGTCATAACCGAGCCGTCCTCCGCCGTAAGGCCGGGTAGCTCAAGGGGCTGGAAAGTCGCCTGGCAAAGCCTATGTAGCATGGTGCAGGACTTATCTCCCCACTGATACACCCTGCTGCGCGTGGCGAGCCACGCCTGTCGGGCCTCCTCGTACAGGACCGAGGAATATGTCTGCTGGGCCTGCAGGAGCTGTCGCACGACGCCCTCGTCACCCCCGAGTCGACCACGTTGCTCCAGCTCCTCCACGCGGGCCGCGGCAGTCACAATGGCCTCCCGACGCTCCCGCCGAGCGGCCGCACACCAAGCTATATCAATGCCCCGGATCGTAGGCTTCAGCGCCTCCCACACAACAATGGCATCGACACCCCCCACCAAGTTCTCGCGCCAGAAGTGATCGATCTCTTCGCGTAAATGCGCCACGTACTCCGGCCGCTGCAGCTGCCAGGCGGACATACGCCAACGAAAGGGTTGCCGCTTAGAGGGGAGGGTCACGGTGGCTAGGACAGGGGAATGATCCGAGAGGCCCATATTTCTTCATTTTTAGAGGCTTCTACTTTCTCAATTTGTCCAGCACACAAATCGCTGTCCTCTTCTTCACTTACTTCCTCTTCTGCAACCCATACATTCTTGTAGTACTCATTGTTTTTTATCAAATACAATGTTGCCTTTTTGACTTTCCTAACATCCACTAAATCTTGCCAGATTTTCTTACTCTTTGTCGGAACCCCATTAACTAGGATAACCAGAGGTTCCTCTTCCACTTTCTCTACTCCAATTGTATTAATGTTTTTCTTCAAATCTAAAGGCAAATAAACAACTCTTCCCTTTAATCCTCTCTGTAAATCTGATGGAGGCAAGTTCCCTGTCTTTGGCTCCATTCGTACAAAAGCCTGAAAGGGATGCACACTTTGAATCAAAATAGATTCATAAGTATTTAAATCCTTCAATTCAGAAGGAATGTCAACCAATTCCAGATTATTATGAACCGCTCTAGCAGGCATCCGGTTTTGGTTTAATTTGTTAAAACAATAAGTACACATACGTTGGTCCGATCCCAAATCAAAACAATTTTCTACCATCAAGTATGTGGCAAAATCCTTCCATTCACTATTGTTTTCCATTTCACTTTTGCATATAAATCCACTAACTTAGTCTGATTCTTGTAATAAGTCCGTCGACAACACACACAAGTGAAATTAGGCCTCTCACTTGATTTCACCTGAAAGATGGAAATTTCCTTGTGAAACTTATCTATATTAGAAATCTGTACACTCTCTTCCACATTACCTTCTTCTACTGGGTCAATTTCAACATTGTTCTCTTTACTAGCAAAGTAACAGAACTCAATTTCTTCACAAATATTCTTCACATGTAGTTCGGAACCATGCAAAAGAGCACTGCTTAATTGTTTAAGCATAATTGCTGGACTCTTAGCATAATACAACATTCTCACTAATTTCCTCACTTTATTATGATGCACTGCTAGCATCCTGAAATGATGAAAAACACTCTGGCATACTCTTCTGGAAAGACAAGCCAGTGAATGACCATGCAAACCTGTCACTTCTCTTACTCTGCAAGGATCTAATTCTTGCAACAACTTCATTTTCTGTTTTAAACTTTTCTTATTAAATGTACGAACAAAATCACAAAGCAAATTGATGGAATCCTGTCGCACACTGCAAACACTACTACACAGGTGTACACTGGACCCTTAGGACGTCTTCCTAAAACTTCATCACCTAACACCTCTTCTGCATCTGCAGACACAAGTTTTTCTTTTTCAACCGGACAACCGTCTTTCACCTCATATGCTCGACCACTGGTGTCAACTGCATGCACCAAATCATTGTCCTGGAAGTAACTCTCCTCATTGAAAAATGCCTCACAACTTGAACTATGCATCCATTCTCCTGAGAAAACTTCACAAAAATTAGTACGATTAACTACTCTCTTTCATCTACTATTTGATTTGAAATCATAAATTGCCTTGTTTAGTTTCCTAATTCTATTGATTACCAAAATAAATAACTTTCGCTTAATTTCGAAAGCCTGATCAATAATTTTCTCTACATTTTTCTTTTTCTTATAAAATGCCACTTTCTGTTGACCTTTCTTAACATTTTTTAACAAATTGACAATTATCCTGTTGCGGAACATTCGTCTACGAATGTCCCTGAACTGATTTTCCCTTCTACTGCCATGCACAGAGTTATTTGCTGCTCTAGCAGAAACTTTTTTGACGGGCCTTTCCTTTCCCTTTAAATTGTCTCTCTTCTTCTGCACTAAAACATGTTCTGTAGTGGTATTTTTTCGTCTGCAAATTCTTTTTAAAAATGATTTCATTTTCTTATACTGAGCTTTTTTGGCGACTTGACATGTTTTTATAGTAGAGGACTGCTGCAAATGTTTACCAAGGTGGGGTGTAAGTCGCTTTGCTTCTTTACTTCTCCTCTGCCTTGAGGGCATTTTTGAATTTTTCAAAAGATCTTGAGTTGAATCTGTGGAATTTTTTTTAAAAAATTGTTATTAACCACTATTCCCAAACAGTAAACCAATAACAGTAGGCAAACAATTAACACACTAGTTGTCAATTCTACCTACAGTAATTTAACAACATAGACACATTTTAAACTCTCAAATAGTAGCAATGGAATGGAATGCTTCTACATATGACCTGTGCTCTGTTATATGTTAATCTCAACTAATTTCGAGACTCTATTTCACTGTTATATTAAAGACACTTCACACAGGGTGTTTTTGAAAACTTTTATATAATTTTAATTCAACATCTAGAGATTGTTCCTCATCTAGAGATTGTTCCACATCTAGAGATTGTTCCTCATCTAGAGATTGTTCCACATCTAGAGATTGTTCCACATCAGACATTGTTGATGTTATTGTTATTGACTTAAAATTGCCAAGCACACATGAAGGCATATTTACAAGGCCCTTGCACCAGGGGGAAGTGACTTAAAATTGCCAAGCACACATGGGGGCGTATTTACAAGGCCCTTGCACCAGGGGGAAGTGACTTAAAATTGCCAAGCACACATGGGGCGTATTTACAAGGCCCTTGCACCAGGGGAAGTGACTTAAAATTGCCAAGCACACATGGGGCGTATTTACAAGGCCCTTGCACCAGGGGAAGTGACTTAAAATTGCCAAGCAGACATGAGGGCGTATTTACAAGGCCCTTGCACCAGGGGGAAGTGACTTAAAATTGCCAAGCACACATAACGGCGTATTTACAAGGCCCTTGCACCAGGAGGAAGTGACTTCAAATGGCCAAGCACACATGAGGGCGTATTTACAAGGCCCTTGCACCAGGGGGAAGTGACTTGAAATGGCCAAGCACACATGGGGGTGTATTTACAAGGCCCTTGCACCAGGGGGAAGTGACTTGAAATGGCCAAGCACACATGACGGCATATTTACAAGGATCTTGCAGCAGGGGGAAGTGACTTAAAATTGCCAAGCACACATGAGGGCGTATTTGCAAGGCCCTTGCACCAGGGGGAAGTGACTTAAAATGGCCAAGCACACATGGGGGTGTATTTACAAGGCCCTTACACCACTTATGCGTCACTTTTAACATTTACAATGTGGAGCACCATGGGGCAAAAACGGCACAAATGCGTCACGCATCTGTACTGCAAAAGCTGTTCATTGCAGGAGTCACGTCGCAAGCGCGACATGACTCCTGCAATGCACAGGGGCGAGCCATACATTGCATGGTGCGTCACTCCTTACGCCTGCTTCAAGCAGGCGTAAGGATTTGATTCAGCAATGCCATAAAGCTGACTCAGTGAAATCTTGTAGATTTCACTGCGTTAGTTTTACAGGGCTTTCATGCGAGGGAACGCCCACCCTGCGACAGAATGGCCACATGAAACCTGACGCAGGTTTCATGTGGCGCAGGGCTTTACAGCGTGACACATCTGCCTAGATGCGTCACGTTGTATATATGTCGCAACATGGCGCATCTTTTGCGCCGCCGCTGCGCCACAAAAGTGACGCACCGGCAGCGCAAAAGAGGCGCACGGCCATCATAAATCTGCCCCTAACATTTTAAATGATTGGTTCAGGATGCCGATAAGGTGTGGCCTATCCAGAGGTTTGTTTGAGGTGAGGCCTACTCAGGGTTGCAGATGAAATTTAGGCTTGTTGAAGAGTACAGAGGAGATAATACATGTGCAGGCCTACAGATGAAGTGAGTCATGTCCACTGCACTCTTGAACAAAGGCCAGACCTCCTCTGTCTCCCTGGACTGGCCTAAACCTCATCTGCACAATGTGATTAATAATGTTAGGAAACACAGGTGATGTAATTGAAAAACGTGCAAATATTTTTGCTCATTTCACAATCACATCACCTGTGTTTCCTCAGCTTAGGTATCTCATTTTGCAGATGTAGTCTAGCATATCCAAGAGTACGCAGAAGGTGAGGACTGTATGCAGCAGTGCAATGTACATAACTCACCTCCTTTGACAATTACAGAAGCCTCAGCATATCCATGCCCCCTAAACAGTCCTAAATGTATATCATTATTATCATAGTGACTATGAAACTCTAGCAGTACATATTGTGAAACCTAAATGTCTTAAAGTAACGATTTTTTAACCGACAAACAAGCAAATTATTCTCCCAGATTGATGGTGAAAAGTGAAATATTTATTTAAAGAAGCAGACACCATTTTGTCCTTGTCATAAATGTAAAAAGCATTACTTTTCTTTATGAACCATTTTCATGTCATAATTTAAAAACACAGCACAGCTCCTATGTACAAGTACACCCTGTCAGTACTTAAATTTGCCAAGCACACATGGGGGCGTATTTACAAGGACCTTGCACCACGGTGAAATGACTTAAATTTGCCAAGCACTCATGAGGGTGTATTTACAAGGACCTTGTACCACCTTTAAAGTCACTTTTAAAGTGGGGAAAATGACGTGAATGTGGCTCATAAGCCTTGTAAATATGCCCCCATGTTGACTATGAAACTCTTGCAGAACATATTGTGAAACCTAAATGACTTCAAGAAACGAGTTTTTAAACCGACAAACAAGCAAATTATTCTCCCATATACATGGTGGGAAGTGAAATATTTATTTAAAGAAGCAGACACCATTTTGTCCTCATAAATGTAAAAAGCATTTCTTTAAAAAAAAAAAAAATATTTTCTGGTCATAATTTGAAAACACAGCACAGCTCCTATGTACAAGCACACCTTGTCCGTTCTAATACTTCACATTATCTCCAATTACAGTTTGTCAAAGAAGCAAAATCTTTTTGTAAAACATAATGCAAACACTTGACACAAAACAACATTTTAAATGCATTTCCAGGTCATAATTTGAAAACACAGCACAGCTCCTTTGTACAAGTACACCCTGTCAGTACTTAAATTTGCCTAGCACACATGGGGGCGTATTTACAAGGACCTTGCACCACGGGGAAATGACTTTAATTTGCCAAGTACTCATGAAGGCGTATTTACAAGGACCTTGCACCACCTTTAAAGTCACTTTTAATGTGGGGAAAATGACGTGAATGTGGCTCATAGGCCTTGTAAATATGCCCCATGCTGACTATGTAACTCTTGCAGAACATATTGTGAAACCTAAATGACTTCAAGAAACGAGTTTTTAAACCGACAAACAAGCAAATTATTCTCCCATATTCATGGTGGGAAGTGAAATATTTATTTAAAGAAACACACACCATTTTGTCCTTCTCATAAATGTAAAAAGCATTTCTTTTTTAAAAAAAACGATTTTCTGGTCATAATTTGAAAATACAGCACAGCTCCTATGTACAAGCACATCTTGTCAGTACTAATACTTCACATTATCTCCAATTACAATTTGTAAAAGAAGCAAAATCTTTTTGTAAAACATAATGCAAACACTTCACACAAAACAACATTTTAAATGCAAAGCTGGCTTCCTTATTTTCTCCAAAAAGCATACTAGTCTCTTTCTAAATTAAAGGAATCTTTTCTCACCTTAGCGTGATTTTTAAACACATCATGTAAACAAATTAGTCTCCCAGATTCATGGGAGAAGTGACTTAAAATTGTCTTGCACACATGGGGGCGTATTTACAAGGCACATGCACCAGGGGGAAATGACTTAAATTTGGCAAGCACTCATGAGGGCGTATTTACAAGGACCTTGCACCACCTTTAAAGTCACTTTTAACGCGGAGAAAATGACGTGAATGTGGCTCATAAGCCTTGTAAATATGCCCCCATGTTGACTATGAAACTCTTGTAGAACATATTGTGAAACCTAAATGACTTCAAGGAACGAGTTTTTAAACCAACAAACAAGCAAATTATTCTCCCATATTCATGGTGGGAAGTGAAATACTTATTTAAAGAAGCAGACACCATTTTGTTCTTCTCATAAATGTAAAAACCATTTCTTTTTTTAAAAAAACGATTTTCTGGTCATAATTTGAAAACACAGCACAACTCCTATGTACAAGCACACCCTGTCAGTACTAATACTTCACATTATCTCTAATTATAATTTGTCAAAGAAGCAAAATCTTTTTGGAAAACATAATGAAAACACTTGACACAAAACAACATTTTAAATGCACAGCTGGCTTCCTTATTTTCTCCATAAACTATAGTAGTCTCTATCTAAATTAAATGAATCTTTTCTCACCTTAGCAAATGCTTTTTGAATTTCAAAACAGTCTCAGAAACACACCAATTTTTCTTTCGCAGAGCAAAGGGTATGCACTCCAGAGGCTGCAACCAACAATGGCACAGAAATGCTGTAATTCATCACACATATCTCTCATGTCACCCAATCAAAACTCTTCCCTCACTTTTTTCAAATCAACACCCTTCCCCCCTCTGCCCTTTTTGCCTTTTTTCCATAGCAACTACCTCCTGACAGACCTCTCATGTTTACAAGTTCACACAACAATGTTTCAAATGAACTCTGAACTCTCAGTACACCTGCTAATCCACTGCAATGTTTCTTAAAATCATTTTTTCTTAACCATTCAAATTACATCTTTCAAAGAACACATCCATGCACCCTAACTTTCTGTTTTCAGCAATGGAAACCCACCAATCACTGCTAGTGAATAATTAGCACTGAAACTCCACAGTTTTTTTTCTTTACAAACTCCTACTGTTTCAACTGCCATTTCATTCCCACACTTCATCTGACTGCAGCAGAACCTCCACTCACCATGTATTCTGTCTGGATTATTGGACATAGTTACATCCACTGGGCTCACAGGTATGTTGATAATAGAAATTTACACAACCTCAATTTACAAAATGTGGAAATCAAGTGGATTGGCCAGAGAGGATTGAGATCTCATCAATTGATATCATTGGTGAAAACCTTTTTGCATTTGCCAAACCCTGACCTCTTAATAGTGCACTGTGGAGGAAATGACCTAGGCATTTTGACTGGGGTAGGTTTGGAAATGCTTTTAAAGGACACCTTTGAGCAATTGATGGCACTTTTTCCTCAAACTGCCTTGGTGTATTCAAATATATGCCAAAGACAGAAATGGAGGTGGTCCAATCAATTTTCTCCACAAATTGAGAAAGCGAGGAAGCATGTAAATAAGTCTGTTTCAGCTTACATGAGAGACCATGGAATGGGCTCCATCTACAACAATAACTTGCGTTACTACATGCAAGAGATCTACAGAGGAGATGGTGTACACTTCTCAGATGAGGGAAACAGAGTTTTCATACAAAATTTAAGACTGTGTATTGGTACCTACTTATAAGTACCTAGAACGTACACAGAACCCAAAAGCTCTTTTCAGAGCTACCTTAACTATGAGTACTCTTTAAAAATTTTGAATGTACCTTTTTTCACTAATTTTCACTTATGTTCGCTTCCCAGTTCGCTACCCGGTTCGCGTACCAGCAGCTAACCGCGCGAAAAATAAAAAAAATTTTTCGACATATATGAGCCTCCTCAGCCACCCTTAGAAAACCTAGGGGGTCAGGATACGTCTCCCGTGCCCCCTTATACCCTATCCCAACATTCTTTATCCTCCATCTTGTGTCTAAATTCATCCGAATCTAAATTCATCCGAAACACAAGATGGCGGACTCCCGTTACGCTGCCGGTTAGTTTCCCGGTCCGTGAACCGGGGCGCGCAACAACCAACGCAGTAAAAAAAAAAGGTGGGAAATTAATTTACAAAGAAAGCACTGCAGACACTATCACCAAATTTGAAATAGTTCCTACTGCATACCAGTCCCTACCATTTTCCCAAATTTGAAGGAATTGCATCGAGCCATTCAGGCTCTAGCCCTGTCTAAATATCCTGAGGTAAATTACATGACAAAAACACATTGGAAAGAGTTGACATTTTCAACCAATGATAACATAACTTTCAAGTTGTATTTTTATGTGCTGTCATTTGATTGGTTTGGTACATGAATATATATGAAAAATAAGAGGGAATGACAGCCATTTTGACTGGAACTCCCTGAGGCACATATAAGGAACATTTCCTTGAAAACCTTAGTCACTTTTGTAAAGGTAAGTTAATAGTTTCTATGGGGAAATATGTTGTGCACCTAAAGTTAATTTTATAAAAACGTTTTCTGTTAGTTATTTACTGTCCCTCAGTTATAGTTATGGATTGACTTAGGCTTCTCAGTTGTAGTAATGGTTTGAGTTAGACATGGTTTGAGTTAGAGTTCCTAAGGAGAAATATGTTGTGCACCTAAAGTTATTTTTATAAAAAAGTTTTCTGCTAGTTATTTACTATCCCTCAGTTATAGTTATGGATTGAGTTAGGCTTCTCTGTTGTAGTCATGGTTTGAGTTAGACATGAAAATTAAATTAAAGTGTTTTTTTTCCTGCAATTTACAGCAAGAAATAAAAAAATTTAAATGGCACAATCTGAGGAAGCTGTTGCGAATACTGTGGAAAAATCAACAACTTACATGGAAATTATGATTAACGCAGAAAATGAGACCCAAAATATTGAAGAACTACCAAATGAGGAAGAAGACACGGTTTTTTGGGATCAATCTCTTGATGAGGAATACCTCAAATGTTTAGAAACAGTTGAACTATTAGAAAGACTTTCCAATAAAAACATTCCTGAGGAAATAATTCAAGAGGAAATCCCTGATAAAGACTTGTTAGAAGTTCTTCTAAATATTGAGAATTCTACAGAATAAATTTATATTTAGAAATTTAAAATTGTTTGACACATTATTTTTTTTTCATTTGTAATTCATGCAGTAGGAGAATAAAGGAAAGTGAGTGAGTGAAGGAGTGAAAGAAGACAAGTGAGGGAAAGGGAGTGAGGGACAGATAAGAACTGCTAAGGGAGAGTGAGGTATCAGAGTAAGAAGAGAGCGGTGAGAGAGATTGAGGGGAGGAGAGTGAGGGTGAAAGAAAAGAAGTAACGATACAGGAAAAGTGAGGGAAAAACTAAGGGAAGCAGTGTAAAGACAGTAAGCAAAGTGAGGGAGGGAAGAGACTGAGGGAGAGGGAAGGGAGATGAGGGAACACATTTATCAACTATCATGCTGAAGAAGAGTGTGGGGAAAAAAAACCAAAGAGGAGGACTAAGAGGAAAGAACAATCAGGTCAAAAATACAATTGCTTTAAAGCATGAAGTGCTTTTCCACACATTTACATTTAAATAACCCATATTAGAACATACAAGATATCTACAGAGGAGACGGTGTACATTGAATTTTAGACTCTTGATTGGTACCTACATGTTGGTACTTACATCACCCACACAACACAACAGCTCTATTCAGAGCTACCCTACCTCAAAGCACTCTAAATATATTACTGTTTCCCTTGGTTTTCCCCTTGATACGCTATCCGGAACGCTACCCGGTACGCGAACTGGGCGCTAACCGCGCGAAAATTTGAAAAAAAATGTGTTTTTTTTCTCGCATATATGGGCCTCCTCAGCCACCCTCAGAAAACCTAGGGGGTCAGGATACGTCTCCCGTGCCCCCTTATACCCATTTCCCACATTGTTTTTCCTCCATCTTGTGATTAAATTCGACCGAAACACAAAATGGCGAACTCCCGTTACGCTACCGGTGAGCTAACCGGTTCGCGTACCGGGTAGCGCTTCTACTGCGAAAAATTGAAACTTTTTTTTTTTTGCCCCACGGGACCCTTTAATAGCCCCAACATCATTCCTAGGGGGTCAGGAGGGGTCTACCTAGCCCCCTTTCATTAATTTCCCCCTTCGTTTTTCTCCACCTCTTGTCTCTCGATCCTACCGAGAGACAAGATGGCGGCCGTTCCGGACTGTTTAGAATGTTGACAGACACCGGGAGAGCCAATCAGCTTCACTTCGCGAAGTTCCGTTACGCATCAGGTACGCGAACCGGGGCGCTAACCGGAGCGCTGTTACAGATATATATATTTTTTTGAACGTTAATTTATCAAAATCCACTGGAGCACATATATTGAGACATAGCAAAGGCACGTCGGGCAAACAATATCTACAATTTTGCCAAGTTTCGTGGAAATCCATTCAGCCGTTCGAGCTAAAAGTGAGTCCAAACGCCCTATGGAAAATTGCATGGGAAAAACACGTTTTGGGACCCCCCATTTTTCTCGGCCCCCCCTTGATGAAACCCCCCCAAATTTTCATGGGCTGCTCAGAAACAAAATGGTCCATTTTCCTGAAAATTTCAGCCAATTCCGTCCGCAAACGCCAAAATTATTCGACATAGAATTTTCAGAAATCCCATAGGAAAAAATCCTAACTATATATACCTACTGGCGACCGCCAGTAGGTAATACATATATATGTTGTCTTGTAGTCTTGTCCGTTGTTTATATCAATTTTTTCGTCTTCTTGTTTCTGTCTGATGGTGTGTTTGTGTTTTTTTTTACTGGTCTATTATGGTTTGTTATATCTTTTCCATGTTTGTTTCTATGTGCTTATAGGGTGCGAATAATTTCTACTTAATTCACAGATCATTCAAGTTCATAGTTCATATTTTACTTTGACTTTGTTGTTTCACTATTCTTATACTTGGTACTATATTCAAATGCTCCCGTACCCTGTTTTGGATAACCTATTGGTATTATGAACTGCTTATTCATTGCTAGTCGCCTTTCACCAATGCAATGTATGAATTGTTATTTATGAATTCTCTTCTGATGTTGTGATTGTATATTTACTAAGGTATTTTTCTTTTATTATATTCTGTTATATAGTAATATATATATATATATTGCACTTTGCCATGTTATGTATAGGATGAACATTATATATATCTTCTCAAATACCGTTCATATTGATTGATGGCTCCTAGTTAGATCAATAGTTTTTTATCACTTTATATAATATAATGTATTTATATAGTTATTCTGATTTGCCTCTCTGCTGCCTCTGTTTCTTATTCTCTATTGCGTTCTGCCTATGTGGCAATTTGTTTTTGTTGTTTTTGTTGGCCTTTTTGGTTGCTCCTCCATGTTCCTCCCTCGTATGCATTTTGTCTATTATAGACTTCCCCTGGTGGGATCTTTTTTTTCTTTTTTTCCTGTATCTTTCCTTCTTTATTCTAATCTTTACTTCTTCCTTCTTTTCTAGAGTCTCCTGCTGGTTTCCATTGTTTGTGTCTTCATTGGTTCTGTTTTGTCTTTGTTGTGCAGATGCTATTGTTATGGGATTATTTTCTCTAGCACCAAGTAGTAGTCGGTTTTGTTTTTTTTCACTATTATGTCAGGCTTGAACGTCCTATCACTCAATGTGCGCAGTTTGAACCATCCTGTGAAGAGGGCTAAAATGTTGGATTCTTGTAAAAGCCTTTCTAGTGATTTAGTATTGTTACAAGAAACCACAATATCGTATAAAGAAGCGCCATTGTTGCGGAAGGAGTGGGTTCTTGATGTTGTTTGTTCGAAGGCCTTTGGAAAGAAAAATGGAGTGGTGACTATGATTTCCAAAAATTCGGGTTTGACTGTTGTTACTGCGGAACATGGTTCTGAGGGTAGGTGGTTGCTGACTCGTTTATCCAATGGTTCTCTTGATATCTATGTCATGAATATTTATGCATCTAATAGTGATGATCCTTCTTTTTGGCGTTTTATTACTTAAAAGCTTTTAGATGTTCCTCATAATGGTAATTTGATTGTTGGAGGGGACTTGAAACTCCCGATGGATCTCATTTCGGACAGACACTCTGCTTTTAAATTTCGTCCCCCTAGGGCTCACAAACAAATGACTAACATGTGTTCCTCCTATATTCTTACTGATGTGTGGTGATTACATAATCCCACTGGTAGCGACTTCACTTTTTTCTCTTCTCCTCACTCTAGCTTTTCTCGTATTCATTATCTTCTAGTTCACTTAGTCCTCTTAAATACTCTTCGACTTCTGTCATTCAACCTATTCTTGTCTGTGATCATGCTGCAGTTTCCTTTTCGCTCCTCAATTTTTCAGAAATTAAGGAGCCACGCACTTGGCGTCTGAATTCAGAGATCTTGTATGACCAAACCCAATATGGCCGGGATGCCCGCCACCCCCTCCCAACACCAATTCCCCAAGGGGAGGAGACAGACACAGGTTTGAGCTTTTGGAAGGCGGGGGGGAGTTACCCCCCGGCCGTATTTATTAAAATATGAAACAAAATTTAAAACATTAAATTAAAACGTTTCATGAATTATGTACAATTTTACTTTCATTACATTTTTGATAAAGACATGTTCTTTGGCTAACCTTATCAGATCTCTAATACAAAGGTTTCCTAGCCGAGTCTAGCATCCTGAAAATGCATACATTCTAAATTAAAATTGTACATCCTAGCATTAAGGGCCAACGGCAAGGTCTTAACCGGTGTCAGATCCCTACTACCAAACTCCCGCCCTCACGGTGTGAGTGGCGCATGCGCAGAGGACTTTACCCTCGTTGCCAACTGTAACTTCCCTTGTCATGGGGGCCCCCTTTCACTCGACGCCATCTTAAAGGTCGTCCGAGTTCCCGTGTGAGGTATCTGTAAGAAGGACAGCGTGGACTCCCCCCCTTCCCCACACTCTCTTCCGCCGGAGTGGATATCCGGCCCCCGGGAAATTCGTAGGAGGGGCATCTAGCCGTCTCCCCCCTGGGAGGGGCCTATGGCCGTCTCCCCCTAGGCGACCCATCCGTAGTGGGTGCCGCCTCCCTGTGGGAGGGGCCAATGGCCGCCTCCCCCCGGGCGCTCCCATCCATTCTGGGTGGCGCCCCCCCTAGGGACCTTGAAATTACTGCTCACGGATCATGACCTTACTGCCCGACCAAAAAATAAATACGACAGTTGTTTTACCTACTAAGGAAAGAAAAAATTCGCCTAATCTGAAACAGCTTGACGATTCATCAACTTTTCATTTCTACAAAGGGAAAAAAGTCCTAAAGCACAAGACAATTTCATTATGTGATACACTCCTTTACTTTTCTACAAAGGAAAAAAGGCCTATACACATTTATTCAATCCAAGGCATACATGAATGCTGAAAAAACGTGACTGCATCTCTTTAATACAATTGGATATCATCAACAATTACTGTATTCAAACAAACATTGCAAGAGGGGCTGGTGGGTGGGTCAAAATTGCCGCTTGTTCCGTCGAGGGCTCACAAGCAACGAGTGGTGCAGCCTTCAGAGCACTGGAACAAGAGGACGCTTCTTCGGATTATCGCTCAATTTATCCGTCTGCGGGAGGGCGGGGACCCTCCTCAGGTACGCCCACTGGGCGCGGTCTTCCGGGCGGGTGTCTAGGACAACCCCTTTTGGGCGGGAAGGGCGTGCTCCGGCTACGCCGCTTTGGGCATACCAGCCGAACCACGCCCCCCGCCCAAAATGGTTTCCCGGGGGGATCGGGGCACCCATCCATACGTTCGGGGGGACCGAGTGGTCTTCCCTTTCCATATGGCCGGGATGCCCGCCACCCCCTCCCAACACCAATTCCCCAAGGGGAGGAGACAGACACAGGTTTGAGCTTTTGGAAGGCGGGGGGGAGTTACCCCCCCGGCCGTATTTATTAAAATATGAAACAAAATTTAAAACATTAACTTAAAACGTTTCATGAATTATGTACAATTTTACTTTCATTACATTTTTGATGAAGACATGTTCTTTGGCTAACCTTAACAGATCTCTAATACAAAGGTTTCCTAGCCGAGTCTAGCATCCTGAAAATGCATACATTCTAAATAAAAATTGTACATCCTAGCATTAAGGGCCAACGGCAAGGTCTTAACCGGTGTCAGATCCCTACTACCAAACTCCCGCCCTCACGGTGTGAGTGGCGCATGCGCAGAGGACTTTACCCTCGTTGCCAACTGTAACTTCCCTTGTCGTGGGGGCCCCCTTTCACTCGACGCCATCTTAAAGGTCGTCCGAGTTCCCGTGTGAGGTATCTGTAAGAAGGACAGCGTGGACTCCCCCCCTTCCCCACACTCTCTTCCGCCGGAGCGGATATCCGGCCCCCGGGAAATTCGTAGGAGGGGCATCTAGCCGTCTCCCCCCTGGGAGGGGCCTATGGCCGTCTCCCCCTAGGCGACCCATCCGTAGTGGGTGCCGCCTCCCTGTGGGAGGAGCCAATGGCCGCCTCCCCCCGGGCGCTCCCATCCATTCTGGGTGGCGCCCCCCCTAGGGACCTTGAAATTACTGCTCACCGATCATGACCTTACCGCCACAGGCCGGATAGTTGACCGACTATCCGGCCCCCCCACACCTCCTAAAGGTCATGTCTCCTCAAACCCCTTAGCCATGCTATGAAGTCTCCTATGAGTAAATCATTCCCCGCCCTGGACAGGTGAACCCCATCATTCAAATAAAAGTGATCACCCCGAATACACCCATGGGGAATGCTATGCAACTGCGCGGAGCGAAACAATTTCCCAATTTTATTGTTGACCCTCTTTACCGAGTGGTTCAACGCTGACACAGAGAAACCCCCCCGCCAAACTTTCCTGGGGATCATGTGGGACCAGGCGATTGTGCACCCCGGGAGCCTCTTAGCAACCAGCTGACTGCCGACAAAATGTGTTCCAGTAACACTCGTCTTCCCAGTCTTACTAAGTCATTGCCCCCCAAGTGTACTATGACTATAGATGGCGGTGACCTTTGCCGCCCTAAGAGACCCTCCACAAACGGTTGAAATTGGTCAAAACAGAGGCCTCCTTTCCCATGGAAGGTCACTCTGAACCCGTATTCCCCAGATGCGTGAATCGCGTCACCTGCCATGAATACGTCCCCGGCGCGCCTCACGTATGAGTGGCCCATGACCCATACCACTTGCTCTCCAGTCGGTGATCCTTGACCGCTGGTCTCCTGGTGATGGGTTGACTCCAAATTCCGCCCCGCGTCACAGGCTTGCGAAACTGTAATTCAAACAAAAGACAACAAGCGTGAGTGCATTTCATCAGTCTTTTACAACATGTGCAATCGCACATACCTCTTGAAGCAGTTCGAGGACCAACGGCCTAGCTGTTTCACTTCTTCCGCACCCAGACCCCGGGCCGTAGCCTCAGTAGCGGCCCCTATTCTAAATGAGTGGGTCCCAAAATCGCACGGGTCCATGCCCGCCGCAGCGATTGTAAGTGCTAGCACCTTCTGAAACTGAAATCTCGTCAGAGGGGTGCCATCCTTGTGCCTAAGCAGGCTCCCTCCCCATGTCGCCGGCCTCTGTGCCAAATATTCCTCTAGACACTTTATCGGACAAGTGGGGCACCCTCGAGCGCGCTGCACAACCAACCCATCAGCCAACTCCAACGACATCACTCCCTCTCAAGCCCTCTGCGACTCCCTAGCTTCCTTCTTCCACAACAAAATCGCAGACATCCACAACAGCTTCGACAACCGACCCGAAGACCAACCAACCCAACCCTCTGCAGGACCTTCATCCCCCTTGAACATCCTTAATGACTGGAACCTAATCTCCACCGAGGACACCATCCGCCTGATGAACTCCATCCACTCAGGATCCCCAACTGACCCATGCCCTCACCACATCTTCAACAAAGCAGACTCCATCATAGCACCATACCTCCGAGATGTCATCAACCACTCCCTCAACGCCGCCACCTTCCCGGAAAGCTGGAAACACGCAGAACTCCGCGCCCTTCTGAAAAAACCCACAGCTGACCCCACCGAACTCAAAAACTACCGCCCCATCTTGCTTCTTCCATTCCCGGCCAAAGTCATCGAGAAAGCTGTCAACATCCAACTCGCCTCCTTCCTCGAAACCAACAAATCCCTCGACCCCTCACAGTCCAGCTTCCGAGCCAAACACAGCACTGAGACCGCACTTATCGCAGCAACAGACGACATTCGAACCTTACTGGACAATGGAGACACAGTCGCCCTCATCCTCCTCGACCTCTCCGCTGCCTTCGACACAGTCTGCCATAGCACCCTTCTACAGCGCCTCAGAAACGTAGGAATCCAAGGAAAAGCACTGGAATGGATCACCTCGTTCCTCACCGGAAGAACCCAGAGAGTCCGCCTCCCACCATTCAAGTCAGAGGCCTCTGAAGTCATCTGCGGCGTGCCACAAGGATCGTCACTCAGCCCCACCCTCTTCAACGTATACATGAGCCCCCTTGCGACCATCGCTCGCCAACACAATCTCAACATCATCTCCTACGCGGATGACACTCAACTTATCCTATCACTCACCAAAGACCCTAACACCGCCAAAACCAACTTACACGAAGGAATGAAAGAAGTAGCCGAGTGGATGAAGCACAGCCGTCTGAAACTGAACTCAGACAAAACAGAAGTCCTCATCCTAGGCACCTCCCCCTCCGCCTGGGATGACTCTTGGTGGCCAGAAGCCCTTGGAAAAGCACCCATCCCGACAGACCACGCACGGAACCTGGGCGTCATCTTGGACTCCTCACTCTCGATGACCAGACAAGTCAACGCCGTCTCATCATCTTGCTTCAACATTCTTCGCATGCTCAAAAAAACATTTCGCTGGATCCCCACCGAAACTAGAAAAACGATCACCCACGCACTGGTTACGAGCTGCCTGGACTACGGAAACACACTATACGCCGGTACCACCGCAAAACTCCAGAAAAAAAACTCCAACGCATCCAGAACGCTTCAGCCAGGCTCATACTAGACATCCCGCGTAAAGAACACATCTCTGGTCACCTGAAAAACCTCCACTGGCTCCCCGTAAATAAGAGGATTACCTTCCGCCTCCTAACCCACGCACACAAAGCACTCTACGAACTTGGACCCGAATGCCTCAACACACGACTGTCATTCTACACCCCCTCCCGCCAGCTACGATCCTCCAACCAAGCCCTTGCCACTGTACCTCGCATCAACAAAACCACCATGGGAGGGAGATCCTTCTCCTACCTGGCAGCTAAAACCTGGAACTCACTTCCCACTCACCTTCGCCTTACTCAAAACCACCTAGCATTCAGAAAACAACTTTAAACTTGGATATATGACAAGTAATTCCCCACCCCTTCTCTAGCGCCTGGAGACCCTATGGGTATGCAGCGCGCTATATAAATTTCTTGACTTGACTTGACATAGCTCCCTGGTCTGTCTTGGACCTGGCTATCGAGATCAGCATCGAATCACCCCGTATTTGTACGTGATCCCTGCATAAGCCTCCCTCCATATCTTTCTTGTTCCTCGCCACGAGTTCGCTTACCCGCATGCCCCATGAAATGCCAAGGCGAAAGCCGCCCAGAACAGAACTGCTTCGGAAGGGGAGGAGCATGTCTCATCCAGTTTTGCTAAAAGCCGAGACAATCTCTCTAAACCAATCGGGCGCCTCGTATCCTGTCTGCGACCCTCCAGGCGTTGCCAGCGCCGGATCGCTTTCCTAACTACAAAGGAACCCGTTGGGTCCCTTATGCCGTGGAGCTGTGCCATGAATGAAATGGCCGCCCTATGTCTGTTGGCGGTTGCAGCTGATCGGCCTTCTCTATGCAGCGCTACTAAGAAACCCAGGAAGGATTCCTCCTGCCCCCAGCTATGTCTCCCTGCCGGGCCTAAAAAGGTGCAGTAGGAACGAAACGCTCCCTCATAAGCCTTCCTCGTCCTGGGCACTAAGCTGGCTGCCACGAGGTCTTGTAATCCGGGGCACCGATCAGCCATAGTGCTTCGGGGCACGGTGCCGCCACTAGGTCCGCTGTGGGTAGATAGCCCCTGAAAGCCTGCATGTGTGAACGAGAGAGTGCATCAGCTGCATTATTCAGTACACCCGGCACATGTTTTGCCCTGAACTGTACATTCAATCTCATGCAACGTAAAACAATTTCTTTCAACAATCTCAAGATCCACTTGCAGCGGGCTGCCTGCTGATTAATGCACTCAACCACAGTCATATTGTCCGACCAAAACACTACTGAGCGGTCCCTAAAATCGTCTGGCCATGCCAACAGAGCAACCCAAATGGGAAATAGCTCCAAGAACCCAATGTTACCTGTCAGGCCGCTGGAGTGCCACCACGTCGGCCATACTTGCGCCGACCATCGGTTACCACAGATGGCGCCAAATCCCACGCTCCCGGCTGAATCGGTCCACAAACCCAGTTCGTCCGACGATGCTGGGGGTTTGTTCCACACTACTCGACCATTGAAGTCCGCCAGAAATGCCAACCAAATGCGCATATCCTGGCGAACCTCTGCCGACAGTCTCGTGCGGTGGTGTCCCTCCTTGAGGCCGACCATAGCTTGTGCAATGGAGCGTGAGAAGGGGCGAGCCATCGGTATTACTCTCAAGACAAAGTTAAGCTGACCCACTGTTTGTTGTAACTGGCGCTGGGTCACTTTGTTTTTGCCCAGGCATTGTGTTAAGGAAGCCCTGAACTTGGCCACCTTCTCTATTGGCAAACGGAAGCATCCTTCCACTGAATCGAGCTCAATTCCCAGAAACTCCAGTGAAGTAGATGGCCCCACCGTCTTACCTGGTGCCAATGGGACTCCAAACTCCTGCATGAGGATGCAGAAGTCCTGCAGCACCTGTGCACATTTCGCATTGCCGGCCGGCCCTAAAAACAGGAAGTCATCTAAATAGTGCATCACTGGTCTATGCCCAGTGGCCTCAGTGAATGCCCACTCTAAAAAGCTGCTGAACATTTCAGAATAAGCACAAGAAATTGAGCAACCCATGGGCATGCATTTATCCATGTAATAGTTCCCTTGGAACGTAAAACCTAGCAAGCGCTGGTCCCGCGGGTGTACCGGGAGCAATCTGAATGCCGATTTGATGTCCGATTTCGCCATCAGAGCACCGGGCCCAGGTGATTCAGTAGGGCAACAGCATCGTCGAATGATGCATACCGAACTGAACAGACATCCGGATCAATGGCTTCATTCACCGAGGCGCCCCTCAGGGCCGACAGATTGTGAATGAGTCTATACTCCCCCGGGTCTTTCTTCGGAACTACTCCTAGAGGTGAACACACAAAGTCCGCCACCGGCGGGCATGGAAAAGGTCTTGCTACCCGCCCCAAGCTGACTTCTTTGGAGATTTTCCTGGCTACCACTGCTGGGTAGTGTTGGACGGATTGCTGATTTTTACAAAAGGGGCTCCCCCGAAAATTCCCTGCCGGGATGTTGAAGCCATACAGGAAACCACTCCTCAAAATTCCGGCGGATACATGATCAGGGTATTTGTTCAACCAGGGAGTCAAAGCCATGATGTCAACGGGTGAAGACGATTGCTTCCCAAGCATCACCTCACTCTTGCTTGGACCCCCCCTTTCCTCCCGAACCACCGCTCTTGGATCTACAGCTAATCTCCAGGTGTGAGGAGTTCCCACAGCCCGCACAAGCATGCCGGAACCTACATGTTCCCTGGGGCCTGTTACAGTTACCTCTGTTGAAACCCCAACAGACCCCGCGCTTGCCCCCATTTCCGCCGGTCTTGGGCTGTGATTCCCCACCGGCGCTTGCTCGAAAGGGCTGCGCAGGCCTTTGCTGAATTGTCCCAGGCCCGCTCCCGCCCGGCAAGGACGTACCTGCCGATCCAGGCAAGAGCTGCTTGTGCCACGATACCGTGTCGAGGCAATCCCATGTCAAAGTTACATCAAACTCTTTAGCCTTTCGGAATTGCATGTCATATCCTTTCCACTCATTCCCCCCGTACATGTTATAAAAATCCATGATCCTATTCTGGTAACAGGATAGCTCGGGCAACACTTCAGGCTTACGTTCCCCCATTACTGCCGTAAATATAGAGAAGGCCTTCACCCAGTTCGCTACGGTCTCGTCGACGCTAAATTCCGCCATCTTGGCCCGCCATACACTGGGGTGCCATAAATCTTTCTGGGTCTTTGCGTATTCCATCTCACGATGGTCGGTCAATAATGAAAACATATTAACATACTTGTCCCCCCATATCATTTCCTTCGTGGCCGCAGGGATGTGCTGGGCCACCCTCTCGCGCCTTGAAGGCACTGAACTTTCCCCCACCATTGGCAATGGGTTCTTACCGGGTTCAACCGCCGTGTCTGCTGTCTTTTCCCGGCCAACCGTAGTTATTCCTGGCGCCACCTGTGGGGAAATAGAAGGAACATTCGCCGTCCCGGCTTCTCTCGACTGCCGTAACTGCTCGATTATTAATCTAGCTTCCTCGCCGGATCCCCCGCAGCCACTGCCCCCCCTGCTTTCTTTTTAAGCCAGGGCAACACTGCCGCTAACTGGAGGGCCAGTTCTGGGGGCATCTGATCATCATTAACCGGGGTAATTACAACAGGGATTGGTAAACCTATGTCTGGACTCGGTACCGGGCTGTCCGCCGGTGTGATGGGGGCACCTCCGGAACCGGGTCCTCCCCGGAAACCGTCCTCTTCTTACTACGCTTCCCCCTACCCTCAGGGCCGACTCCCGGCAAGGCCGGGCCTATCACCTTCTTAGGACGGCCCGAGGGGTTGTTCTGGGGCGCTAACTGCTTTTTAACCTCGGCCAAACCTCGACCGATCGAATCTACTTTACCCAGTTTTCGGTCCATGATCGCCATTCGATTCGACAAGGTGCGCAGTACCTTCTCCAGCTCGGAGCTCTTTCCCGCTTTTTTGCCGGCCATAGCTTCGTGTACTCCGCTCTAGTCGATCGACGAGGTCCCAGATCCTTCACACTCCTGAAACTGAAAGAGAAACAACAAGATTACAAGTTCTCAAAATTGCCGCTTGTTCCGTCGAGGGCTCACGAGCAACGAGTGGTGCAGCCTTCAGAGCACTGGAACAAGAGGACGCTTCTTCGCATTCCCGCTCAATTTATCCGTCTGCGGGAGGGCGGGGACCCTCCTCAGGTACGCCCACTGGGCGCGGTCTTCCGGGCGGGTGTCTAGGACAACCCCTTCTGGGCGGGAAGGGCGTGCTCCGGCTACGCCGCTTTGGGCATACCAGCCGAACCACGCCCCCCGCCCAAAATGGTTTCCCGGGGGGATCGGGGCACCCATCCATACGTTCGGGGGGACCGAGTGGTCTTCCCTTTCCAGTTGACTTACTTAACAAGGATATTGAACATTTTTCCTTGAGAAAGAGTCCTCGGTTAGTTCTCCTGCAGTTTTATGGGACGCTTTTAAATGTACGATCAGGGACAAAATATTTAAAAAATGGCAAATAGGAATTCAGATATTAAAACGGAACTTGCTGCTTTAGCGGATAACATTAAGCAGAAAGAATCCCTATATAGGATTTCTAAGGATAAGATGCTCTTACAAGATATCAAAAATCTAAAATATTCTTACAATTCTATTGTAACTAAGATAGCTCATATTGGTGTCCAGGTGCAGAAGTGCAAACGGTTACTCCTAAACAATCGAGGAGGGATGGTATTGGCGGCTACGTTAAGGTTCCATGAGTCTAATATCAGATCAGCACAGATTTCTTGTATAAATGACAGTTCTGGAGCTAGGAAATTTCAAACTAAAGAGATCCTTGAGGTCTTTCGTGAAAATTAGAGTAAATTATATACTCAATCAATCAATCAGTGACACTTATAAAGCGCGCTACATACCCGTGGGGTCTCAAGGCGCTGGGGGGGGGGGAGCCGCTACTGCTCGAACAGCCAGGTCTTCAGCTTCTTCCTGAAGGAGAGGTGGTCTTGGGTCAGGCGCAGGTCGGTCGGGAGGGAGTTCCAGGTCTTGGCGGCCAGGTGGGAGAAGGACCTTCCTCCTGTAGTCGCTCTTCGGATGCGGGGGACGGCGGCGAGGGCGTGGTTGGCTGATCGGAGGTGGCGTTTGGGAGCGTAGAAGTTGACTCGGCTGTTGAGGTAGCTCGGGCCTTGGTCGTGTAGGGCTTTGTGTGCGTGGGTGAGGAGGCGGAAGGTGATTCTTTTGTTGACGGGGAGCCAGTGAAGGTCTCGCAGATGTCCGGAGATGTGGCTGGTTCGTGGGATGTCGAGGATGAGTCTGGCTGAGGCGTTCTGGATCCGCTGGAGTCTCTTCTGGAGCTTGGCGGTGGTCCCGGCGTAGAGGGCGTTGCCGTAGTCCAGTCGGCTGGTGACGAGGGCCTGGGTGACGGTCTTCCTGGTCTCGGTGGGGATCCACCAGAAGATCTTCCGTAGCATGCGTAGGATGTTGAAGCATGCCGAGGAGACGTTGTTGACTTGCCTGGTCATGGAGAGGGAGGAGTCCAGGATGAAGCCCAGGTTGCGTGCATGGTCTGTCGGTTTGGGTGCGGTGCCCAGGGCGGGAGGCCACCAGGAGTCGTCCCAGGCGGAGGGAGAGGAGCCCAGGATGAGGACCTCCGTCTTGTCCGAGTTCAGTTTCAGGCGGCTGGTCGTCATCCACTCGGCTACCTCTTTCATCCCTTCGTGCAGGTTGGCTCTGGCGGCGGCGGGGTCGTTGGTCAGGGAGAGGATCAGCTGGGTGTCGTCGGCGTAGGAGATTATGCTGAGGTTGTGTTTGCGTACGATGGCCGCGAGGGGGCTCATGTAGACGTTGAAGAGGGTGGGGCTCAGAGATGATCCTTGGGGGACGCCGCAGATGACTTCGGTGGCCTCTGACTTGTACGGTGGTAGGCGGACTCTCTGTGTTCTCCCGTCGAGGAAGGAGGTGATCCACTCCAGCGCCTTGTCCTGGATTCCGACGTTGCTGAGGCGCCGTACTAGGGTGCGGTGGCAGACCGTGTCGAATGCTGCGGAGAGGTCTAGGAGGATGAGGGCCGCTGTTTCTCCATTGTCCATCAGGGCTCGGATGTCGTCGCTGGCGGCGATGAGGGCGGTCTCGGTGCTGTGGTTGGCTCGGAAGCCGGACTGTGAGGGGTCGAGGGATCCGTTCGTCTCGAGGAAAGCGGCCATCTGCTTGTTGACGGTCTTCTCGATGACTTTGGCTGGAAACGGGAGGAGCGAGATGGGGCGGTAATTCTTGAGGTCGGTGGGGTCCGCTGTCGGTTTCTTGAGTAGGGCGCTGAGTTCGGCGTGTTTCCAGCTCTCGGGGAAGATGGTGGTGTCGAGGGATGTGTTGATGATGTCTCGCAGGTGGGGTGCGATGACAGCGTCGGCTTTGTTGAAGACGTGGTGAGGGCAGGGGTCGGTCGGTGATCCGGAGTGGATGGAGTTCATCGTGCGGATGGTGTCTTCGGTGCTGATCGGGGTCCAGGCGCGGAGGGTGGTGGTGGGGGGTGGTTGTTCGGTCATGGTGTGCGTTGGTTGGTTGTTGAAGCTGTTGTGTATGTCCGCGATCTTGTTGTGGAAGTATGAAGCCAGGGAGTTGCAGAGGTCTTGCGATGGGGTGATGTCGTTGTTTCCTGCGCTGGGGTTGGAAAGCTCTTTGACGATGTTGAAGAGTTCCTTGCAGTTGTGTGCGTTGTTGTCCAACCGGTCCTTGAATGCTGTTTTCTTGGCGGCGCGGATCAGCTGGTGGTGTTTCCGGGTGGCAAGTTTGAAGGAGGTCCTGTTGTCCGGTGTCGGTTCCCTTCTCCAGACTTTCTCGAGGGCTCGGCAGTTCTTCTTGGAGCTCTTGAGTTCGTCGGTGAACCATGGGGCTTTCTTGCTGCCGGGTCTGCTGGGCGGGGTCCTCAGTGGGGCGAGTTCGTCCGCGCAGTTGCTGATCCACTTCGTGAGGTTGTCGGCGGCCTGGCTGGGGTTCGCTGAGCTGGCAGGAGGGTGCTGGCTCAGGGAGGTGGCGAGCTGGTCTGCTGTGATCTTGTTCCAGCTTCTGCGGGCGGTCTGTTGCTGGTGGTGGTGGGTCGTTGTTTTCTTGAAGGTGAAGTGGACGCAGCTGTGGTCCGTCCATTGAAGCTCTGTGGTGTGGCTGAAGTTGATGTCCTTGCTGGATGAGAAGACAGCGTCGAGTGTGTGTCCGGCGAGGTGGGTGGGGGTGGACACCAGTTGCTTGAGTCCCAGGTTGGTGAGGTTGTCGAGCAGGGTGCTGGTGTTGCGGTCGTTGTTGTTCTCCAGATGGAAGTTGAGGTCTCCCAGGAGGATGTAGTCAGCGGAGGGGAGGGCATGTGGGCTGACGAAGTCGGCGATGTCCTCGCTGAATTGTGTGCGTGGTCCAGGGGGTCGGTAGATCAGGGTGCCTCTGAGGGTGGTGTTCGGGTTGGTGTGGATCTGGAAATGCAGGTGTTCGGCGGTGGTCAGGGAGTTGTCGGTGCTGGTCGTGAGACGGATGGTGCTCCTGTGGATGATGGCGATGCCTCCTCCCATTTGGTTGGCGTTTCGGTCCCTCCGGACGATCTTGTAGCCCTCTGGGATGGCGATGGCGATGTCGGGAGCTGAAGAGGCGTTCATCCAGGTCTCCGTGAGGAAGGCAACGTCTGGAGCTGTGGTGTCGAGGAGGTTCCAGAGTTCGATGGCATGTCTGTGGATGGAGCGGGTGTTGAGCAGGATGCACTTGAGGTGGGTACTGCTGGTGTTCGGCTTGGTGGGTGCTGGTGCGAGGCAGGTCCGGATGCAGGTGAACTTGCAGGCGTGGCAGCTGAAGGGTCCGTGGGTACGTCGTGGAGAGGCTTGCTGGCATTCTGGGAGTCGGCCGGTGTTGAGAGCGGTGAGGGTGGCGGCGGAGTACGTCAGGCGGGTCAGTCGGGGTCTTCGTGGGCCAGGGGTCCTGGCGCTGGTCGCGATCCGGTCGCGGACGGGCGTAGACGGGCTTACCTTTGGCGCGCCTTCGGCGCACAATCGGCGCGCCCGCTGCGCGTCCGCACGGTCGCCATTTAAGGCGAAGTGCGCGGGTGGGCGGAGCAGCTGGGAGGCGGGAGCGGGGAGGGAACAGAAGAGAAAAAGGGGCGGGGCCAATGTCGGTGGCGGGAAGCGAGAGCGGAGGGCGGCGAGGTAGGCGGCCAATCAGGAAGGAAACTGGACACGGCACAGGGGATACAAAGAAATTAACAGGCACAAATTTAGGGCAAAACAAATAAAAACGGCAAAATACGCGAGCAGACGGCAGAAACAGACAAGCACAAATTACGGGCAAAACGAGGAAAAACAGCAAAATACGCGAGCAGACGGCAGAAACAGACAAGCACAAATTACGGGCAAAACGAGGAAAAACAGCAAAATACGCGAGCAGACGGCAGAAACAGACAAGCACAAATTTAGGGCAAAACAAGGAAAAACGGCAAAATACGCGAGCAGACGGCAGAAACAGACAAGCACAAATTACGGGCAAAACAACTGGGAAACCAGAGGGGAGCGACCACGGCGTCAGCGAGGCAGAAGGCAGGCAGGCAGAGGGGAACACACGCAGCAGCTGGTGGCCGTGCGGCGCGGGGGTGTCCCACAAGTGGGAAGTATACTCCTCATAATCAATCCTCTTTTCATAAATGCCAACCATTTTTAAATTCGATTCCTATTCAGACTGTTTCTGATGCTGATGGAGTCAAGTTGGGGGGACCGATTGAATTTGAGGAAGTTATTCATGCTATAAAATCCACCCGCTCAGGGAAAGCTCCAGGTCCAGATGGGTTTCCCATTCTGTTTTATACGACTTTTCTTCCATCTTTCGTATCTCGCCTTAAAGATGTTTTTGATCACTTTATTTCATCAGGCTCAGTTTCTGGTTCTGTGGCAGCGGCTACTATTGTAGTAATCCCTAAAGAGGGTAAAGGTAATTTGGATCCTAAGAATTTTCGCCCCATATCTCTCCTAAATATGGAAGCGAAAATATTTGCCAAGACCCTGGCCAAACGTCTGGAACCATATATTCCTCTGCTTATTCACCCATCGCAGACTGGCTTTGTTAAAGGTAGGTTGACTAGGGATAATATTCGAAAAAATGTTCATATCCTGGG